>NC_133420.1:35005000-40412500 GCF_049350105.2 Macaca mulatta
TTCTTTCTCTTTGTTATCGGAGGATATTTCATTTGGCCCTATAGTCTTCAAAGGGATCCGAAATATCTCTTCTCAGATTCCACAGAAATAAGGCTAGCAAAGAGATCCACGAAATACAGATGTAACTCTGTGAGATGAATTAACAGAACACTAAGCAGATTCTCGGAAAGCTTCTTTCCAGATTTCATCTGAGGATATTTCCTTTTTCACCATAGCCCTCTAGGGGCTTCCAAATATCACTTTGCCAATTCCACAAGAACTGTCTTGGCTAAAGGCTTCTTGAGAGGAAAGCTGTAACGCTGTGAGATGATTTCAAAGAACACAAAGAAGTTTCTCAAAAAGCTTCTTTCTCTTTGTTATCAGAGGATATTTCCTTTGGCCCTATAGTCTTCAAATGGATAAGAAATATCTGTTCTCACATTCCACAGAAATAAGGCTAGCAAAGAGATCCACGAAATACAGATGTAACTCTGTGAGATGAATTAACAGAACACTAAGCAGTTTCTCAGAAAGCTTCTTTCCAGATTTCATCGGAGGATATTTCTTTTTCACCATAGCCCTCTATGGGCTTCCAAATATCACTTTGCCAATTCCACAAGAACTGTCTTAGCGAAAGGCTTCTTGAGGGGAAAGCTGTAACTCTGTGAGATGATATCACAGAACACAAAGAAGTTTCTCAGAAACCTTCTTTCTCTTTGTTATCGGAGGATATTTCCTTTGGCCCTATAGTCATCAGAGGGATCCGAAATATCTGTTTTCAGATTCCACAGAAATAAGGCTAGCAAAGAGATCCACGAAATACAGATGTAACTCTGTGAGATGAATTAACAGAACACTAAGCAGTTTCTCAGAAAGCTTCTTTCCAGATTTCATCTGAGGATATTTCCTTTTTCACCATAGCCCTCTATGGGCTTCCAAATATCACTTTTCCAATTCCACAAGAACTGTCTTAGCGAAAGGCTTCTTGAAGGGAAAGCTGTAACTCTGTGAGATGATTTCACAGAACACAAAGAAGTTTCTCACAAAGCTTCTTTCTCTTTGTTATCGGAGGATATTTCCTTTGGCCCTATCGTCTTCAAAGGGATCCGAAATATCTGTTCTCAGATTTCACAGAAATAAGGCTAGCAAGGAGATCCAGGAAATACAGTTGTAACTCGGTGAGGTGAATTAACAGAACACTAAGCAGTTTCTCAGAAAGCTTCTTTCCAGATTTCATCTGAGGATATTTCCTTTTTCACCATAGCCCTCTCTGGGCTTCCAAATATCACTTTGCCAATTCCACAAGAACTGTCTTAGTGAAAGGCTTGTTGAGGGGAAAGCTGTAACTCTGTGAGATGATTTCACAGAACACAAAGAAGTTTCTCAGAAAGCTTCTTTCTCTTTGTTATCGGAGGATATTTCTTTGGCCCTATAGTCTTCAAAGGGATCCGATATATCTGTTCTCAGATTCCACAGAAATAAGGCTAGCAAAGAGATCCACGAAATACAGATGTAACTCTGTGAGATGAATTTACAGAACACTAAGCAGTTTCTCAGAAAGCTTCTTTCCAGATATCATCGGAGGATATTTCCTTTTTCACCATAGCCCTCTATGGGCTTCCAAATATCACTTTGCCAATTCCACAAGAACTGTCTTAGCGAAAGGCTTGTTGAGGGGAAAGCTGTAACTCTGTGAGATGATTTCACAGAACACAAAGAAGTTTCTCAGAAAGCTTCTTTCTCTTTGTTATCGGTGGATACTTCGTTTGGCCCTATGGTCTTCAAAGGGATCCGAAATATCTGTTCTCAGATTCCACAGAAATAGGGCTAGCAAAGAGAACCACGAAATACAGATTTAACTCTCTGAAATGACTTAAAAGAACACTAAGCAGTTTCTCAGAAAGCTTCTTTCCAGATTTCATCTGAGGATATTTCCTTTTTCACCATAGCCCTCTATGGGCTTTCAAATATCACTTTGCCAATTCCACAAGAACTGTCTTAGCGAAAGGCTTCTTGACGGGAAAGCTGTAACTCTGTGAGATGATTTCACAGAACACAAAGAAGTTTCTCAGAAAGCTTCTTTGTCTTTGTTATCGGAGGATATTTCCTTTTGCCCTATAGTCTTCATAGGGATCCGAAATATCTGTTCTCAGATTCCACAGAAAAAAGGCTAGCAAAGAGATCCACGAAGTACAGATGTAACTCTGTGAGATGAATTAAAAGAACACTAAGCAGTTTCTCAGAAAGCTTCTTTCCAGACTTCATCTGAGGATATTTCCTTTTTCACCATAGCCTTCTATGGGCTTCCAAATATCACTTTGCCAATTCCACAGGAACTGTCTTAGTGAAAGGCTTGTTGAGAGGAAAGCTGTAACTCTGTGAGAAGATTTCACAGAACACAAAGAAGTTTCTCAGAAAGCTTCTTTCTCTTTGTTATCGGAGGATATTTCGTTTGCCCCTATAGTCATCAAAGGGATCCGAAATATCTGTTCTCAGATTCCACAGAAATAAGGCTAGCAAAGAGATCTACGAAACACAGTTGTAACTCTGTGAGATGAATTAACAGAACACTAAGCAGTTTCTCAGAAAGCTTCTTTCCAGATTTCATCTGAGGATATTTCCTTTCTCAACTTAGAACTCTATGGCTTTCGAATATCACTTCGCCAATTCCACAAGAACTGTCTTAGCGAAAGGCTTCTTGAGGGGAAAGCTGTAACTCTGTGAGATGATTTCACAGAACACAAAGAATTTTCTCAGAAAGCTTCTTTCTCTTTGTTAACGGAGGATATTTCCTTTGGCCCTGTAGTCTTCAAAGGGATCCGAAATATCTGTTCTCAGATTCCACAGAAATAAGGCTAGCAAAGAGATCCACGAAATACAGATGTAACTCTGTGAGATGAATTAACAGAACACTAAGCAGCTTCTCAGAAAGCTTCTTTCCAGATTTCATCGGAGGATATTTGCTTTTTCAACATAGCCCTCTATGGGCTTCCCAATATCACTTTGCCAATTCCATAAGAACTGTCTTAGCGAAAGGCTTCTTGAGGGGAAAGCTGTTACTCTGTGATATGATTTCACAGAACACAAAGAAGTTTCTGAGAAAGCTTCTCTCTCTTTTTTATCGGACGACATTTCCTTTGGCCCCATGGTCATCAAAGGGATCCGAAATATCTGTTCTCAGATTCCACAGAAATAAGGCAACAAAGAGATCCTCGAAATACAGATGTAACTCTGTGAGATGAATTTACAGAACACTAAGCAGTTTCTCAGAAAGCTTCTTTCCAGATTTCATCTCAGGATATTTCCTTTTTCACCGTAGCCCTCTATGGGCTTTCAAATATCACTTTGCCAAATCCACAAGAACTGTCTTAGCGTAAGGCTTCTTGAGAGGAAAGCTGTAACTCTGTGAGATGATTTCACAGAACACAAAGAAGTTTCTCAGAAAGCTTCTTTCTCTTTGTTATCGGAGGATATTTCATTTGGCCCTATAGTCTTCAAAGGGATCCGAAATATCTCTTCTCAGATTCCACAGAAATAAGGCTAGCAAAGAGATCCACGAAATACAGATGTAACTCTGTGAGATGAATTAACAGAACACTAAGCAGATTCTCGGAAAGCTTCTTTCCAGATTTCATCTGAGGATATTTCCTTTTTCACCATAGCCCTCTAGGGGCTTCCAAATATCACTTTGCCAATTCCACAAGAACTGTCTTGGCTAAAGGCTTCTTGAGAGGAAAGCTGTAACGCTGTGAGATGATTTCAAAGAACACAAAGAAGTTTCTCAAAAAGCTTCTTTCTCTTTGTTATCAGAGGATATTTCCTTTGGCCCTATAGTCTTCAAATGGATAAGAAATATCTGTTCTCACATTCCACAGAAATAAGGCTAGCAAAGAGATCCACGAAATACAGATGTAACTCTGTGAGATGAATTAACAGAACACTAAGCAGTTTCTCAGAAAGCTTCTTTCCAGATTTCATCGGAGGATATTTCTTTTTCACCATAGCCCTCTATGGGCTTCCAAATATCACTTTGCCAATTCCACAAGAACTGTCTTAGCGAAAGGCTTCTTGAGGGGAAAGCTGTAACTCTGTGAGATGATATCACAGAACACAAAGAAGTTTCTCAGAAACCTTCTTTCTCTTTGTTATCGGAGGATATTTCCTTTGGCCCTATAGTCATCAGAGGGATCCGAAATATCTGTTTTCAGATTCCACAGAAATAAGGCTAGCAAAGAGATCCACGAAATACAGATGTAACTCTGTGAGATGAATTAACAGAACACTAAGCAGTTTCTCAGAAAGCTTCTTTCCAGATTTCATCTGAGGATATTTCCTTTTTCACCATAGCCCTCTATGGGCTTTCAAATATCACTTTGCCAATTCCACAAGAACTGTCTTAGCGAAAGGCTTCTTGACGGGAAAGCTGTAACTCTGTGAGATGATTTCACAGAACACAAAGAAGTTTCTCAGAAAGCTTCTTTGTCTTTGTTATCGGAGGATATTTCCTTTTGCCCTATAGTCTTCATAGGGATCCGAAATATCTGTTCTCAGATTCCACAGAAAAAAGGCTAGCAAAGAGATCCACGAAGTACAGATGTAACTCTGTGAGATGAATTAAAAGAACACTAAGCAGTTTCTCAGAAAGCTTCTTTCCAGACTTCATCTGAGGATATTTCCTTTTTCACCATAGCCCTCTGTGGGCATCCAAATATCACTTTGCCAATTCCACAAGAACTGTCTTAGCGAATGGCTTCTTCTATGGAAAGCTGTCCCTCTTTGAGGTGATTTCACAGAACACAAAGAAGTTTCTCAGAAAGCTTCTTTCTCTTTTTTATCGGAGGATATTTCCTTTGGCCCTGTAGTCTTCAAAGGGATCAGAAATATCTGTTCTCAGATTCCACAGAAGTAAGGCTAGCAAAGAGATCCACGAAATGCAGATGTAACTCTGTGAGATGAATTAACAGAACACTCAGCAGTTTCTCAGAAAGCTTCTTTCCAGATTTCATCTGAGGATATTTCCTTTTTCACCATAGCCCTCTATGGGCTTGCAAATATCACTTTGCCAATTCCACAAGAACGGTCTTAGCGAATGGCTTCTTCTATGGAAAGCTGTACCTCTGTGAGATGATTTCACAGAACACAAAGAAGTTTCTCAGAAAGCTTCTTTGTCTTTGTTATCGGAGGATATTTCTTTTGGCCCTATAGTCTTCAAAGGGATCCGAAATGTCTGTTCTCAGATTTCACAGAAATAAGGCTAGCAAAGAGATCCACGAAGTGCAGATGTAACTGTGTGATATGAATTAACAGAACACTAAGCAGTTTCTCAGAAAGCTTCTTTCCAGATTTCATCTGAGGATATTTCCTTTTTCACCATAGCCCTCTATGGGCATCCAAATATCACTTTGCCAATTCCACAAGAACTGTCTTTGCGAATGGCTTCTTCTATGGAAAGCTGTACCTCTGTGAGATGATTTCACAGAACACAAAGTAGTTTCTCAGAAAGCTTCTTTGTCTTTGTTATTGGAGGATATTTCCTTTGGCCCTATAGTCTTCAAAGGGATCCGAAATATCTGTTCTCAGATTCCACAGAAATAAGGCTAGCAAAGAGATCCACGAAGTACAGATGTAACTCTGTGAGATGAATTAACAGAACACTAAGCAGTTTCTCAAAAGCTTCTTTCCAGACTTCATCGGAGGATATTTCCTTTTTCACCATAGCCCTCTATGGGCTTCCAAATATCACTTTGCCAATTCCACAAGAACTGTCTTAGCGAAAGGCTTCTTGAGGGGAAAGCTGTAACTCTGTGAGATGATTTCACAGAACACAAAGAAGTTTCTCAGAAAGCTTCTTTCTCTTTGTTATCGGAGGATATTTCCTTTGGCCCTATATTCTTCAAAGGGATCTGAAATATCTGTTCTCAGATTCCACAGAGATAAGGCTAGCAAAGAGTTCCACAAGATACAGATGTAACTCTGTGAGATGAATTAACAGAACACTAAGCAGTTTCTCAGAAAGCTTCTTTCCAGATTTCATCTGAGTATATTTTCTTTTTCACCATAGCCGTCAATGGGCTTCCAAATATCACTTTGCCAATTCCACAAGAACTGGCTTAGCGAAAGGCTTCTGGAGGGGAAAGCTGTAACTCTGTGAGATGATTTCACAGAACACCAAGAAGTTTCTGAGAAAGCTTCTTTCTCTTTTTTATCGGACGACATTTCCTTTGGCCCCATGGTCATCAAAGGGATCCGAAATATCTGTTCTCAGATTCCACAGAAATAAGGCAACAAAGAGATCCTCGAAATACAGATGTAACTCTGTGAGATGAATTTACAGAACACTAAGCAGTTTCTCAGAAAGCTTCTTTCCAGATTTCATCTCAGGATATTTCCTTTTTCACCGTAGCCCTCTATGGGCTTTCAAATATCACTTTGCCAAATCCACAAGAACTGTCTTAGCGTAAGGCTTCTTGAGAGGAAAGCTGTAACTCTGTGAGATGATTTCACAGAACACAAAGAAGTTTCTCAGAAAGCTTCTTTCTCTTTGTTATCGGAGGATATTTCATTTGGCCCTATAGTCTTCAAAGGGATCCGAAATATCTCTTCTCAGATTCCACAGAAATAAGGCTAGCAAAGAGATCCACGAAATACAGATGTAACTCTGTGAGATGAATTAACAGAACACTAAGCAGATTCTCGGAAAGCTTCTTTCCAGATTTCATTGAGGATATTTCCTTTTTCACCATAGCCCTCTAGGGGCTTCCAAATATCACTTTGCCAATTCCACAAGAACTGTCTTGGCTAAAGGCTTCTTGAGAGGAAAGCTGTAACGCTGTGAGATGATTTCAAAGAACACAAAGAAGTTTCTCAAAAAGCTTCTTTCTCTTTGTTATCAGAGGATATTTCCTTTGGCCCTATAGTCTTCAAATGGATCCGAAATATCTGTTCTCACATTCCACAGAAATAAGGCTAGCAAAGAGATCCACGAAATACAGATGTAACTCTGTGAGATGAATTAACAGAACACTAAGCAGTTTCTCAGAAAGCTTCTTTCCAGATTTCATCGGAGGATATTTCTTTTTCACCATAGCCCTCTATGGGCTTCCAAATATCACTTTGCCAATTCCACAAGAACTGTCTTAGCGAAAGGCTTCTTGAGGGGAAAGCTGTAACTCTGTGAGATGATATCACAGAACACAAAGAAGTTTCTCAGAAACCTTCTTTCTCTTTGTTATCGGAGGATATTTCCTTTGGCCCTATAGTCATCAGAGGGATCCGAAATATCTGTTTTCAGATTCCACAGAAATAAGGCTAGCAAAGAGATCCACGAAATGCAGATGTAACTCTGTGAGATGAATTAACAGAACACTAAGCAGTTTCTCAGAAAGCTTCTTTCCAGATTTCATCTGAGGATATTTCCTTTTTCACCATAGCCCTCTATGGGCTTCCAAATATCACTTTTCCAATTCCACAAGAACTGTCTTAGCGAAAGGCTTCTTGAAGGGAAAGCTGTAACTCTGTGAGATGATTTCACAGAACACAAAGAAGTTTCTCACAAAGCTTCTTTCTCTTTGTTATCGGAGGATATTTCCTTTGGCCCTATCGTCTTCAAAGGGATCCGAAATATCTGTTCTCAGATTTCACAGAAATAAGGCTAGCAAGGAGATCCAGGAAATACAGATGTAACTCGGTGAGGTGAATTAACAGAATACTAAGCAGTTTCTCAGAAAGCTTCTTTCCAGATTTCATCTGAGGATATTTCCTTTTTCACCATAGCCCTCTCTGGGCTTCCAAATATCACTTTGCCAATTCCACAAGAACTGTCTTAGTGAAAGGCTTGTTGAGGGGAAAGCTGTAACTCTGTGAGATGATTTCACAGAACACAAAGAAGTTTCTCAGAAAGCTTCTTTCTCTTTGTTATCGGAGGATATTTCTTTGGCCCTATAGTCTTCAAAGGGATCCGATATATCTGTTCTCAGATTCCACAGAAATAAGGCTAGCAAAGAGATCCACGAAATACAGATGTAACTCTGTGAGATGAATTTACAGAACACTAAGCAGTTTCTCAGAAAGCTTCTTTCCAGATATCATCGGAGGATATTTCCTTTTTCACCATAGCCCTCTATGGGCTTCCAAATATCACTTTGCCAATTCCACAAGAACTGTCTTAGCGAAAGGCTTGTTGAGGGGAAAGCTGTAACTCTGTGAGATGATTTCACAGAACACAAAGAAGTTTCTCAGAAAGCTTCTTTCTCTTTGTTATCGGTGGATACTTCGTTTGGCCCTATGGTCTTCAAAGGGATCCGAAATATCTGTTCTCAGATTCCACAGAAATAGGGCTAGCAAAGAGAACCACGAAATACAGATTTAACTCTCTGAAATGACTTAAAAGAACACTAAGCAGTTTCTCAGAAAGCTTCTTTCCAGATTTCATCTGAGGATATTTCCTTTTTCACCATAGCCCTCTATGGGCTTTCAAATATCACTTTGCCAATTCCACAAGAACTGTCTTAGCGAAAGGCTTCTTGACGGGAAAGCTGTAACTCTGTGAGATGATTTCACAGAACACAAAGAAGTTTCTCAGAAAGCTTCTTTCTCTTTGTTATCGGAGGATATTTCGTTTGGCCCTATAGTCTTCAATGGGATCCGAAATATCTGTTCTCAGATTCCACAGAAATAAGGCTAGCAAAGAGATCCACGAAATACAGATGTAACTCTGTGAGATGAATTAACAGAACACTAAGCAGTTTCTCAGAAAGCTTCTTTCCAGATTTCATCTGAGGATATTTCCTTTTTCAGCCTAGCCCTCTATGGGCTTCCAAATATCACTTTGCCAATTCCACAAGAACTGTCTTAGCGAAAGGTTTCCTGAGGGGAAAGGTGTAACTCTGTGAGATGATTTCACAGAACACAAAGAAGTTTCTCCGAAAGCTTCTTTCTCTTTGTTATCGGAGGATATTTCCTTTGGCCATATATTCTTCAAGGGGATCCGAAATATCTGTTCTCAGATTCCACAGAAATAAGGCTAGCAAAGAGATCCACGAAATACAGATGTAAGTCTGTGAGATGTATTAACAGAACACTAAGCAGTTCCTCAGAAAGCTTCTTTCCAGATTTCATCTGAGGATATTTCCTTTTTCACCATAGCCCTCTTTGGGCTTCCCAATATCACTTTGCCAATTCCACAAGAACTGGCTAAACGAAAGGCTTGTTGAGGGGAAAGCTGTAACTCTGTGAGATGATTTCACAGAACACAAAGAAGTTTCTCAGAAAGCTTCTTTGTCTTTGTTATCGGAGGATATTTCCTTTTGCCCTATAGTCTTCATAGGGATCCGAAATATCTGTTCTCAGATTCCACAGAAAAAAGGCTAGCAAAGAGATCCACGAAGTACAGATGTAACTCTGTGAGATGAATTAAAAGAACACTAAGCAGTTTCTCAGAAAGCTTCTTTCCAGACTTCATCTGAGGATATTTCCTTTTTCACCATAGCCCTCTGTGGGCATCCAAATATCACTTTGCCTATTCCACAAGAACTGTCTTAGCGAATGGCTTCTTCTATGGAAAGCTGTCCCTCTTTGAGGTGATTTCACAGAACACAAAGAAGTTTCTCAGAAAGCTTCTTTCTCTTTTTTATCGGAGGATATTTCCTTTGGCCCTGTAGTCTTCAAAGGGATCAGAAATATCTGTTCTCAGATTCCACAGAAGTAAGGCTAGCAAAGAGATCCACGAAATGCAGATGTAACTCTGTGAGATGAATTAACAGAACACTCAGCAGTTTCTCAGAAAGCTTCTTTCCAGATTTCATCTGAGGATATTTCCTTTTTCACCATAGCCCTCTATGGGCTTGCAAATATCACTTTGCCAATTCCACAAGAACGGTCTTAGCGAATGGCTTCTTCTATGGAAAGCTGTACCTCTGTGAGATGATTTCACAGAACACAAAGAAGTTTCTCAGAAAGCTTCTTTGTCTTTGTTATCGGAGGATATTTCTTTTGGCCCTATAGCCTTCAAAGGGATCCGAAATGTCTGTTCTCAGATTTCACAGAAATAAGGCTAGCAAAGAGATCCACGAAGTGCAGATGTAACTGTGTGATATGAATTAACAGAACACTAAGCAGTTTCTCAGAAAGCTTCTTTCCAGATTTCATCTGAGGATATTTCCTTTTTCACCATAGCCCTCTATGGGCATCCAAATATCACTTTGCCAATTCCACAAGAACTGTCTTTGCGAATGGCTTCTTCTATGGAAAGCTGTACCTCTGTGAGATGATTTCACAGAACACAAAGTAGTTTCTCAGAAAGCTTCTTTGTCTTTGTTATTGGAGGATATTTCCTTTGGCCCTATAGTCTTCAAAGGGATCCGAAATATCTGTTCTCAGATTCCACAGAAATAAGGCTAGCAAAGAGATCCACGAAGTACAGATGTAACTCTGTGAGATGAATTAACAGAACACTAAGCAGTTTCTCAAAAGCTTCTTTCCAGACTTCATCGGAGGATATTTCCTTTTTCACCATAGCCCTCTATGGGCTTCCAAATATCACTTTGCCAATTCCACAAGAACTGTCTTAGCGAAAGGCTTCTTGAGGGGAAAGCTGTAACTCTGTGAGATGATTTCACAGAACACAAAGAAGTTTCTCAGAAAGCTTCTTTCTCTTTGTTATCGGAGGATATTTCCTTTGGCCCTATATTCTTCAAAGGGATCTGAAATATCTGTTCTCAGATTCCACAGAGATAAGGCTAGCAAAGAGTTCCACAAGATACAGATGTAACTCTGTGAGATGAATTAACAGAACACTAAGCAGTTTCTCAGAAAGCTTCTTTCCAGATTTCATCTGAGTATATTTTCTTTTTCACCATAGCCGTCAATGGGCTTCCAAATATCACTTTGCCAATTCCACAAGAACTGGCTTAGCGAAAGGCTTCTGGAGGGGAAAGCTGTAACTCTGTGAGATGATTTCACAGAACACCAAGAAGTTTCTCAGAAAGCTTCTTTCTCTTTGTTATCGCAGGATATTTCCTTTGGCCCTATAGTCTTCAAAGGGATCCGAAATATCTGTTCTCAGATTCCACAGAAATAAGGCTAGCAAAGAGATCCACGAAATACAGATGTAACTCTGTGAGATGAATTAACAGAACACTAAGCAGTTTCTCAGAAAGCTTCTTTCCACATTTCATCTGAGGATATTTCCTTTTTCACCATAGCTCTCTATGGGCTTCCAAATATCACTTTGCCAATTCCACAAGAACTGTCTTAGCGAAAGGCTTCTTGAGGGGAAAGGTGTAACTCTGTGAGATGATTTCACAGAACACAAGGAAGTTTCTCAGAAAGCTTCTTTCTCTTTGTTATCGGAGGATATTTCCTTTGGCCATATAGTGTTCAAGGGGATCCGAAATATCTGTTCTCAGATTCCACAGAAATAAGGCTAGCAAAGAGATCCACGACATACAGATGTAACTCTGTGAGATGAATTAACAGAACACTAACCAGTTTCTCAGAAAGCTTCTTTCCAGATTTCATCTGAGGATATTTCCTTTTTCACCATAGCCCTCTATGGGCTTCCCAATATCACTTTGCCAATTCCACAAGAACTGGCTTAACGAAAGGCTTGTTGAGAGGAAAGCTGTAACTCTGTGAGATGATTTCACAGAACACAAAGAAGTTTCTCAGAAAGCTTCTTTGTCTTTGTTATCGGAGGATATTTCCTTTGGCCCTGTAGTCTTCAAAGGGATCCGAAATATCTGTTCTCAGATTCCACAGAAATAAGGCTAGCAAAGACATCCACGAAATACAGATGTAACTCTGTGAGATGAATTCTCAGAACACTAAGCAGTTTCTCAGAAAGCTTCTTTCCAGATTTCATCTGAGGATATTTCCTTTTTCACCATAGCCCTCTATGGGCTTCCAAATATCACTTTGCCAGTTCCACAAGAACTGTCTTAGCGAATGGCTTCTTCTATGGAAAGCTGTAACTCTGTGAGATGATTTCACAGAACACAAAGAAGTTTCTGAGAAAGCTTCTTTGTCTTTATTATCGGAGGATATTTCCTTTGGCCCTATAGTCTTCAAAGGGAACCGAAATATCTGTTCTCAGATTCCACAGAAATTAGGCTAGCAAAGAGATCGACGAAATACAGATGTAACTCTGTGAGATGAATTAACAGAACACTAAGCAGTTTCTCAGAAAGCTTCTTTCCAGATTTCATCTGAGGATATTTCCTTTTTCACCATAGCCCTCAATGGGCTTCCAAATATCACTTTGCCAATTCCAGAAGAACTGTCTTAGCGAAAGGGTTCCTGAGGGGAAAGGTGTAACTCTGTGAGATGATTTCACAGAACACAAAGAAGTTTCTCAGAAAGCTTCTTTCTCTTTGTTATCGGAGGATATTTCCTTTGGCCATATAGTCTTCAAGGGGATCCGAAATATCTGTTCTCAGATTCCACAGAAATAAGGCTAGCAAAGAGATCCACGAAATACAGATGTAAGTCTGTGAGATGTATTAACAGAACACTAAGCAGTTTCTCAGAAAGCTTCTTTCCAGATTTCATCTGAGGATATTTCCTTTTTCACCATAGCCCTCTTTGGGCTTCCCAATATCACTTTGCCATTTCCACAAGAACTGGCTTAACGAAAGGCTTCTTGAGGGAAAAGCTGTATGTCTGTGAGATGATTTCACAGAACACAAAGAAGTTTCTCAGAAAGCTTCTTTCTCTTTGTTATCGCAGGATATTTCCTTTGGCCCTATAGTCTTCAAAGGCATCCGAAATATCTGTTCTCAGATTCCACAGAAATAAGGCTAGCAAAGAGATCCACGAAGTACAGATGTAACTCTGTGAGATGAATTAACAGAACACTAAACAGTTTCTCAGAAAGTTTCTTTCCAGATTTCATCTGAGGATATTTCCTTTTTCACCATTGCCCTCTATGGGCTTCCAAATATCACTTTGCCAATTCCACAAGAACTGTCTTAGCGAATGGCTTCTTCTATAGAAAGCTGTACCTCTCTGAGATGATTTCACAGAACACAAAGAAGTTTCTCAGAAAGCTTCTTTCTCTTTGTTATCGGAGGATATTTCCTTTGGCCATATAGTGTTCAAGGGGATCCGAAATATCTGTTCTCAGATTCCACAGAAATAAGGCTAGCAAAGAGATCCACGAAATACAGATGTAACTCTGTGAGATGAATTTACAGAACACTAAGCAGTTTCTCAGAAAGCTTCTTTCCAGATATCATCGGAGGATATTTCCTTTTTCACCATAGCCCTCTATGGGCTTCCAAATATCACTTTGCCAATTCCACAAGAACTGTCTTAGCGAAAGGCTTGTTGAGGGGAAAGCTGTAACTCTGTGAGATGATTTCACAGAACACAAAGAAGTTTCTCAGAAAGCTTCTTTCTCTTTGTTATCGGTGGATACTTCGTTTGGCCCTATGGTCTTCAAAGGGATCCGAAATATCTGTTCTCAGATTCCACAGAAATAGGGCTAGCAAAGAGAACCACGAAATACAGATTTAACTCTCTGAAATGACTTAAAAGAACACTAAGCAGTTTCTCAGAAAGCTTCTTTCCAGATTTCATCTGATGATATTTCCTTTTTCACCATAGCCCTCTATGGGCTTTCAAATATCACTTTGCCAATTCCACAAGAACTGTCTTAGCGAAAGGCTTCTTGACGGGAAAGCTGTAACTCTGTGAGATGATTTCACAGAACACAAAGAAGTTTCTCAGAAAGCTTCTTTCTCTTTGTTATCGGAGGATATTTCGTTTGGCCCTATAGTCTTCAATGGGATCCGAAATATCTGTTCTCAGATTCCACAGAAATAAGGCTAGCAAAGAGATCCACGAAATACAGATGTAACTCTGTGAGATGAATTAACAGAACACTAAGCAGTTTCTCAGAAAGCTTCTTTCCAGATTTCATCTGAGGATATTTCCTTTTTCAGCATAGCCCTCTATGGGCTTCCAAATATCACTTTGCCAATTCCACAAGAACTGTCTTAGCGAAAGGTTTCCTGAGGGGAAAGGTGTAACTCTGTGAGATGATTTCACAGAACACAAAGAAGTTTCTCAGAAAGCTTCTTTCTCTTTGTTATCGGAGGATATTTCCTTTGGCCCTGTAGTCTTCAAAGGGATCCGAAATATTTGTTCTCAGATTCCACAGAAATAAGGCTAGCAAAGAGATCCACGAAATACAGATGTAAGTCTGTGAGATGTATTAACAGAACACTAAGCAGTTCCTCAGAAAGCTTCTTTCCAGATTTCATCTGAGGATATTTCCTATTTCACCATAGCCCTCTTGTGGCTTCCCAATATCACTTTGCCAATTCCACAAGAACTGGCTAAACGAAAGGCTTGTTGAGGGGAAAGCTGTAACTCTGTGAGATGATTTCACAGAACACAAAGAAGTTTCTCAGAAAGCTTCTTTGTCTTTGTTATCGGAGGATATTTCCTTTTGCCCTATAGTCTTCATAGGGATCCGAAATATCTGTTCTCAGATTCCACAGAAAAAAGGCTAGCAAAGAGATCCACGAAGTACAGATGTAACTCTGTGAGATGAATTAAAAGAACACTAAGCAGTTTCTCAGAAAGCTTCTTTCCAGACTTCATCTGAGGATATTTCCTTTTTCACAATAGCCCTCTGTGGGCATCCAAATATCACTTTGCCAATTCCACAAGAACTGTCTTAGCGAATGGCTTCTTCTATGGAAAGCTGTCCCTCTTTGAGGTGATTTCACAGAACACAAAGAAGTTTCTCAGAAAGCTTCTTTCTCTTTTTTATCGGAGGATATTTCCTTTGGCCCTGTAGTCTTCAAAGGGATCAGAAATATCTGTTCTCAGATTCCACAGAAGTAAGGCTAGCAAAGAGATCCACGAAATGCAGATGTAACTCTGTGAGATGAATTAACAGAACACTCAGCAGTTTCTCAGAAAGCTTCTTTCCAGATTTCATCTGAGGATATTTCCTTTTTCACCATAGCCCTCTATGGGCTTGCAAATATCACTTTGCCAATTCCACAAGAACGGTCTTAGCGAATGGCTTCTTCTATGGAAAGCTGTACCTCTGTGAGATGATTTCACAGAACACAAAGAAGTTTCTCAGAAAGCTTCTTTGTCTTTGTTATCGGAGGATATTTCTTTTGGCCCTATAGTCTTCAAAGGGATCCGAAATGTCTGTTCTCAGATTTCACAGAAATAAGGCTAGCAAAGAGATCCACGAAGTACAGATGTAACTGTGTGATATGAATTAACAGAACACTAAGCAGTTTCTCAGAAAGCTTCTTTCCAGATTTCATCTGAGGATATTTCCTTTTTCACCATAGCCCTCTATGGGCATCCAAATATCACTTTGCCAATTCCACAAGAACTGTCTTTGCGAATGGCTTCTTCTATGGAAAGCTGTACCTCTGTGAGATGATTTCACAGAACACAAAGTAGTTTCTCAGAAAGCTTCTTTGTCTTTGTTATTGGAGGATATTTCCTTTGGCCCTATAGTCTTCAAAGGGATCCGAAATATCTGTTCTCAGATTCCACAGAAATAAGGCTAGCAAAGAGATCCACGAAGTACAGATGTAACTCTGTGAGATGAATTAACAGAACACTAAGCAGTTTCTCAAAAGCTTCTTTCCAGACTTCATCGGAGGATATTTTCTTTTTCACCATAGCCGTCAATGGGCTTCCAAATATCACTTTGCCAATTCCACAAGAACTGGCTTAGCGAAAGGCTTCTGGAGGGGAAAGCTGTAACTCTGTGAGATGATTTCACAGAACACAAAGAAGTTTCTCAGAAAGCTTCTTTCTCTTTGTTATCGGAGGATATTTCCTTTGGCCCTATAGTCTTCAAAGGGATCCGAAATATCTGTTCTCAGATTCCACAGAAATAAGGGTAGCAAAGAGATCCACGAAATACAGATGTAACTCTGTGAGATGAATTAACAGAACACTAAGCAGTTTCTCAGAAAGCTTCTTTCCACATTTCATCTGAGGATATTTCCTTTTTCACCATAGCTCTCTATGGGCTTCCAAATATCACTTTGCCAATTCCACAAGAACTGTCTTAGCGAAAGGCTTCTTGAGGGGAAAGGTGTAGCTCTGTGAGATGATTTCACAGAACACAAGGAAGTTTCTCAGAAAGCTTCTTTCTCTTTGTTATCGGAGGATATTTCCTTTGGCCATATAGTGTTCAAGGGGATCCGAAATATCTGTTCTCAGATTCCACAGAAATAAGGCTAGCAAAGAGATCCACGACATACAGATGTAACTCTGTGAGATGAATTAACAGAACACTAACCAGTTTCTCAGAAAGCTTCTTTCCAGATTTCATCTGAGGATATTTCCTTTTTCACCATAGCCCTCTATGGGCTTCCCAATATCACTTTGCCAATTCCACAAGAACTGGCTTAACGAAAGGCTTGTTGAGAGGAAAGCTGTAACTCTGTGAGATGATTTCACAGAACACAAAGAAGTTTCTCAGAAAGCTTCTTTGTCTTTGTTATCGGAGGATATTTCCTTTGGCCCTGTAGTCTTCAAAGGGATCCGAAATATCTGTTCTCAGATTCCACAGAAATAAGGCTAGCAAAGACATCCACGAAATACAGATGTAACTCTGTGAGATGAATTCTCAGAACACTAAGCAGTTTCTCAGAAAGCTTCTTTCCAGATTTCATCTGAGGATATTTCCTTTTTCACCATAGCCCTCTATGGGCTTCCAAATATCACTTTGCCAGTTCCACAAGAACTGTCTTAGCGAATGGCTTCTTCTATGGAAAGCTGTAACTCTGTGAGATGATTTCACAGAACACAAAGAAGTTTCTGCGAAAGCTTCTTTGTCTTTATTATCGGAGGATATTTCCTTTGGCCCTATAGTCTTCAAAGGGAACCGAAATATCTGTTCTCAGATTCCACAGAAATTAGGCTAGCAAAGAGATCGACGAAATACAGATGTAACTCTGTGAGATGAATTAACAGAACACTAAGCAGTTTCTCAGAAAGCTTCTTTCCAGATTTCATCTGAGGATATTTCCTTTTTCACCATAGCCCTCAATGGGCTTCCAAATATCACTTTGCCAATTCCAGAAGAACTGTCTTAGCGAAAGGGTTCCTGAGGGGAAAGGTGTAACTCTGTGAGATGATTTCACAGAACACAAAGAAGTTTCTCAGAAAGCTTCTTTCTCTTTGTTATCGGAGGATATTTCCTTTGGCCTTATAGTCTTCAAGGGGATCCGAAATATCTGTTCTCAGATTCCACAGAAATAAGGCTAGCAAAGAGATCCACGAAATACAGATGTAAGTCTGTGAGATGTATTAACAGAACACTAAGCAGTTTCTCAGAAAGCTTCTTTCCAGATTTCATCTGAGGATATTTCCTTTTTCACCATAGCCCTCTTTGGGCTTCCCAATATCACTTTGCCATTTCCACAAGAACTGGCTTAACGAAAGGCTTCTTGAGGGAAAAGCTGTATGTCTGTGAGATGATTTCACAGAACACAAAGAAGTTTCTCAGAAAGCTTCTTTCTCTTTGTTATCGCAGGATATTTCCTTTGGCCCTATAGTCTTCAAAGGCATCCGAAATATCTGTTCTCAGATTCCACAGAAATAAGGCTAGCAAAGAGATCCACGAAGTACAGATGTAACTCTGTGAGATGAATTAACAGAACACTAAACAGTTTCTCAGAAAGTTTCTTTCCAGATTTCATCTGAGGATATTTCCTTTTTCACCATTGCCCTCTATGGGCATCCAAATATCACTTTGCCAATTCCACAAGAACTGTCTTAGCGAATGGCTTCTTTTATAGAAAGCTGTACCTCTCTGAGATGATTTCACAGAACACAAAGAAGTTTCTCAGAAAGCTTCTTTCTCTTTGTTATCGGAGGATATTTCCTTTGGCCATATAGTGTTCAAGGGGATCCGAAATATCTGTTCTCAGATTCCACAGAAATAAGGCTAGCAAAGAGATCCACGACATACAGATGTAACTCTGTGAGATGAATTAACAGAACACTAACCAGTTTCTCAGAAAGCTTCTTTCCAGATTTCATCTGAGGATATTTCCTTTTTCACCATAGCCCTCTATGGGCTTCCCTATATCACTTTGCCAATTCCACAAGAACTGGCTTAACGAAAGGCTTGTTGAGGGGAAAGCTGTAACACTGTGAGATGATTTCACAGAACACAAAGAAGTTTCTCAGAAAGCTTCTTTTTCTTTGTTATCGGAGGATATTTCCTTTGGCCCTGTAGTCTTCAAAGGGATCCGAAATATCTGTTCTCAGATTCCACAGAAATAAGGCTAGCAAAGAGATCCTCGAAATACAGATGTAACTCTGTGAGATGAATTAACAGAACACTAAGCAGTTTCTCAGAAAGCTTCTTTCCAGATTTCATTTGAGGATATTTCCTTTTTCACCATAGCCCACTATGGGCTTCCAAATATCACTTTGCCAGTTCCACAAGAACTGTCTTAGCGAAAGTCTTCTGGAGGGGAAAGCTGTAACTCTGTGAGATGATTTCACAGAACACAAAGAAGTTTCTCAGAAAGCTTCTTTCTCTTACTTATCGCAGGATATTTCCTTTGGCCCTGTAGTCTTCAAAGGGATCCGAAATATCTGTTCTCAGATTCCACAGAAATAAGGCTAGCAAAGAGATCCACGAAATACAGATGTAACTCGGTGAGATGAATTAACAGAACACTAAGCAGTTTCTCAGAAAGCTTCTTTCCAGATTTCATCTGAGGATATTTCCTTTTTCACCATAGCCCTCTATGGGCTTCCAAATATCACGTTGCCAATTCCACAAGAACTGTCTTAGAGAAAGGCTTCTTGAGGGGAAAGCTGTAACTCTGTGAGATGATTTCACAGAACAAAAAGAAGTTTCTCAGAAAGCTTCTTTCTCTTTGTTATCGGAGGATATTTCCTTTGGCCCTATCGTCTTCAAAGGGATCCGAAATATCTGTTCTCAGATTCCACAGAAATAAGGCTAGCAAACAGATCCAGGAAATACAGATGTAAGTCTGTGAGATGAATTAACAGAACACTAAGCAGTTTCTCAGAAAGCTTCTTTCCAGATTTCATCTGAGGATATTTCCTTTTTCACCATTGCCCTCTATGGGCATCCAAATATCACTTTGCCAATTCCACAAGAACTGTCTTAGCGAATGGCTTCTTCTATGGAAAGCTGTACCTCTGTGAGATGATTTCACAGAACACAAAGAAGTTTCTCAGAAAGCTTCTTTTTCTTTGTTATCGGAGGATATTTCCTTTGGCCCTATAGTCTTCAAAGGGATCCGAAATGTCTGTTCTCAGATTCCACAGAAATAAGGCTAGCAAAGAGATCCACGAAGTACAGATGTAACTGTGTGAGATGAACTAACAGAACACTAAGCAGTTTCTCAGAAAGCTTCTTTCCAGATTTCATCAGAGGATATTTCCTTTTTCACCATAGCCCTCTATGGGCATCCAAATATCACTTTGCCAATTCCACAAGAACTGTGTTTGCGAATGGCTTCTTCTATGGAAAGCTGTACCTCTGTGAGATGATTTCACAGAACACAAAGAAGTTTCTCAGAAAGCTTCTTTGTCTTTGTTATTGGAGGATATTTCCTTTGGCCCTATAGTCTTCAAAGGGATCCGAAATATCTGTTCTCAGATTCCACAGAAATAAGGCTAGCAAAGAGATCCACGAAGTACAGATGTAACTCTGTGAGATGAATTAACGGAACACTAAGTAGTTTCTCAGAAAGCTTCTTTCCAGATTTCATCGGAGGATATTTCCTTTTTCACCATAGCCCTCTAAGGACTTCCAAATATCACTTTGCCAATTCCACAAGAACTGTCTTAGCGAAAGGCTTCTTGAGGGGAAAGCTGTATCTCTGTGAGATGATTTCACAGAACACAAAGAAGTTTCTCAGAAAGCTTCTTTCTCTTTGTTATCGGAGGATATTTCCTTTGGCCCCATAATCTTCAAAGGGATCCGAAATATCTGTTCTCAGATTCCACAGAGATAAGGCTAGCAAAGAGTTCCACGAAATACAGATGTAACTCTGTGAGATGAATTAACAGAACACTAAGCAGTTTCTCAGAAAGCTTCTTTCCAGATTTCATCTGAGTATATTTTCTTTTTCACCATAGCCGTTAATGGGCTTCCAAATATCACTTTGCCAATTCCACAAGAACTGGCTTAGCGAAAGGCTTCTTGAGGGGAAAGCTGTAACTCTATGAGATGATTTCACAAAACACAAAGAAGTTTCTCAGAAAGCTTGTTTCTCTTTGTTATCGGAGGATATTTCCTTTGGCCCTAATGTCTTCAAAGGGATCCGAAATATCTGTTCTCAGATTCCACAGAAATAAGGCTAGCAAAGAGATCCACGAAATACAGATGTAACTCTGTGAGATGAATTAATAGAACACTAAGCAGTTTCTGAGAAAGCTTCTTTCCAGATTTCATCTGAGGATATTTCCTTTTTCACCGTAGCCCTCTATGGGCTTCCAAATATCACTTTGCCAGTTCCACAAGAACTGTCTTAGCGAAAGGCTTCTGGAGGGGAAAGCTGTAACTCTGTGAGATGATTTCACAGAACACAAAGAAGTTTCTCAGAAAGCTTCTTTCTCTTTGTTATCGCAGGATATTTCCTTTGGCCCTATAGTCTTCAAAGGGATCCGAAATATCTGTTCTCAGATTCCACAGAAATAAGGCTAGCAAAGAGATCCACGAAATACAGATGTAACTCTGTGAGATGAATTAACAGAACACTAAGCAGTTTCTCATAAAGCTTCTTTCCAGATTTCATCTGAGGATATTTCCTTTTTCACCATAGCCCTCTATGGGCTTCCAAATATCACTTTGCCAATTCCACAAGAGCTGTCTTAACGAAAGGCTTCTTGAGGGGAAAGGTGTAACTCCGTGAGATGATTTCACAGAACACAAAGAAGTTTCTCAGAAAGCTTCTTTCTCTTTGTTATCGGAGGATATTTCCTTTGGCCATATAGTGTTCAAGGGGATCCGAAATATCTGTTCTCAGATTCCACAGAAATAAGGCTAGCAAAGAGATCCACGACATACAGATGTAACTCTGTGAGATGAATTAACAGAACACTAACCAGTTTCTCAGAAAGCTTCTTTCCAGATTTCATCTGTGGATATTTCCTTTTTCACCATAGCCCTCTATGGGCTTCCCAATATCACTTTGCCAATTCCACAAGAACTGGCTTAACGAAAGGCTTGTTGAGGGGAAAGCTGTAACTCTGTGAGATGATTTCACAGAACACAAAGAAGTTTCTCAGAAAGCTTCTTTGTCTTTGTTATCGGAGGATATTTCCTTTGGCCCTGTAGTCTTCAAAGGGATCCGAAATATCTGTTCTCAGATTCCACAGAAATAAGGCTAGCAAAGACATCCACGAAATACAGATGTAACTCTGTGAGACGAATTCTCAGAACACTAAGCAGTTTCTCAGAAAGCTTCTTTCCAGATTTCATCTGAGGATATTTCCTTTTTCACCATAGCCCTCTATGGGCTTCCAAATATCACTTTGCCAGTTCCACAAGAACTGTCTTAGCGAATGGCTTCTTCTATGGAAAGCTGTAACTCTGTGAGATGATTTCACAGAACACAAAGAAGTTTCTGAGAAAGCTTCTTTGTCTTTATTATCGGAGGATATTTCCTTTGGCCCTATAGTCTTCAAAGGGAACGGAAATATCTGTTCTCAGATTCCACAGAAATTAGGCTAGCAAAGAGATCGACGAAATACAGATGTAACTCTGTGAGATGAATTAACAGAACACTAAGCAGTTTCTCAGAAAGCTTCTTTCCAGATTTCATCTGAGGATATTTCCTTTTTCACCATAGCCCTCAATGGGCTTCCAAATATCACTTTGCCAATTCCAGAAGAACTGTCTTAGCGAAAGGGTTCCTGAGGGGAAAGGTGTAACTCTGTGGGATGATTTCACAGAACACAAAGAAGTTTCTCAGAAAGCTTCTTTCTCTTTGTTATCGGAGGATATTTCCTTTGGCCATATAGTCTTCAAGGGGATCCGAAATATCTGTTCTCAGATTCCACAGAAATAAGGCTAGCAAAGAGATCCACGAAATACAGATGTAAGTCTGTGAGATGTATTAACAGAACACTAAGCAGTTTCTCAGAAAGCTTCTTTCCAGATTTCATCTGAGGATATTTCCTTTTTCACCATAGCCCTCTTTGGGCTTCCCAATATCACTTTGCCATTTCCACAAGAACTGGCTTAACGAAAGGCTTCTTGAGGGAAAAGCTGTATGTCTGTGAGATGATTTCACAGAACACAAAGAAGTTTCTCAGAAAGCTTCTTTCTCTTTGTTATCGCAGGATATTTCCTTTGCCCTATAGTCTTCAAAGGCATCCGAAATATCTGTTCTCAGATTCCACAGAAATAAGGCTAGCAAAGAGATCCACGAAGTACAGATGTAACTCTGTGAGATGAATTAACAGAACACTAAACAGTTTCTCAGAAAGTTTCTTTCCAGATTTCATCTGAGGATATTTCCTTTTTCACCATTGCCCTCTATGGGCATCCAAATATCACTTTGCCAATTCCACAAGAACTGTCTTAGCGAATGGCTTCTTCTATAGAAAGCTGTACCTCTCTGAGATGATTTCACAGAACACAAAGAAGTTTCTCAGAAAGCTTCTTTCTCTTTGTTATCGGAGGATATTTCCTTTGGCCATATAGTGTTCAAGGGGATCCGAAATATCTGTTCTCAGATTCCACAGAAATAAGGCTAGCGAAGAGATCCACGACATACAGATGTAACTCTGTGAGATGAATTAACAGAACACTAACCAGTTTCTCAGAAAGCTTCTTTCCAGATTTCATCTGAGGATATTTCCTTTTTCACCATAGCCCTCTATGGGCTTCCCTATATCACTTTGCCAATTCCACAAGAACTGGCTTAACGAAAGGCTTGTTGAGGGGAAAGCTGTAACACTGTGAGATGATTTCACAGAACACAAAGAAGTTTCTCAGAAAGCTTCTTTGTCTTTGTTATCGGAGGATATTTCCTTTGGCCCTGTAGTCTTCAAAGGGATCCGAAATATCTGTTCTCAGATTCCACAGAAATAAGGCTAGCAAAGAGATCCTCGAAATACAGATGTAACTCTGTGAGATGAATTAACAGAACACTAAGCAGTTTCTCAGAAAGCTTCTTTCCAGATTTCATCTGAGGATATTTCCTTTTTCACCATAGCCCACTATGGGCTTCCAAATATCACTTTGCCAGTTCCACAAGAACTGTCTTAGCGAAAGTCTTCTGGAGGGGAAAGCTGTAACTCTGTGAGATGATTTCACAGAACACAAAGAAGTTTCTCAGAAAGCTTCTTTCTCTTAGTTATCGCAGGATATTTCCTTTGGCCCTGTAGTCTTCAACGGGATCCGAAATATCTGTTCTCAGATTCCACAGAAATAAGGCTAGCAAAGAGATCCACGAAATACAGATGTAAGTCTGTGAGATGAATTAACAGAACACTAAGCAGTTTCTCAGAAAGCTTCTTTCCAGATTTCATCTGAGGATATTTCCTTTTTCACCATTGCCCTCTATGGGCATCCAAATGTCACTTTGCCAATTCCACAAGAACTGTCTTAGCGAATGGCTTCTTCTATGGAAAGCTGTACTTCTGTGAGATGATTTCACAGAACACAAAGAAGTTTCTCAGAAAGCTTCTTTGTCTTTGTTATCGGAGGATATTTCCTTTGGCCCTATAGTCTTCAAAGGGATCCGACATGTCTGTTCTCAGATTCCACAGAAATAAGGCTAGCAAAGAGATCTACGAAGTACAGATGTAACTGTGTGAGATGAATTAACAGAACACTAAGCAGTTTCTCAGAAAGCTTCTTTCCAGATTTCATCTGAGGATATTTCCTTTTTCACCATAGCCCTCTATGGGCATCCAAATATCACTTTGCCAATTCCAAAGAACTGTCTTAGCGAATGGCTTCTTCTATGGAAAGCTGTACCTCTGTGAGATGAATTCACAGAACACAAAGAAGTTTCTCAGAAAGCTTCTTTGTCTTTGTTATTGGAGGATATTTCCTTTGGCCCTATAGTCTTCAAAGGGATCCGAAATATCTGTTCTCAGATTCCACAGAAATAAGGCTAGCAAAGACATCCACGAAATACAGATGTAACTCTGTGAGATGAATTATCAGAACACTAAGCAGTTTCTCAGAAAGCTTCTTTCCAGGTTTCATCTGAGGATATTTCCTTTTTCACCATAGCCCTCTAGGGGCTTCCAAATATCACTTTGCCAGTTCCACAAGAACTGCCTTAGCGAATGGCTTCTTCTATGGAAAGCTGTAACTCTGTGAGATGATTTCACAGAACACAAAGAAGTTTCTCAGAAAGCTTCTTTCTCTTTGTTATCGCAGGATATTTCCTTTGGCCCTGTAGTCTTCAAAGGGATCCGAAATATCTGTTCTCAGATTCCACAGAAATAAGGCTAGCAGAGATCCACGAAATACAGATGTAACTCTGTGAGATGAATTAACAGAACACTAAGCAGTTTCTCAGAAAGCTTCTTTCCAGATTTCATCTGAGGATATTTGCTTTTTCACCATAGCCCTCTAAGGGCTTCCAAAGATCACTTTGCCAATTCCACAAGAACTGTCTTAGCGAAAGGGTTCCTGAGGGGAAAGGTGTAACTCTGTGAGATGATTTCACAGAACACAAAGAAGTTTCTCAGAAAGCTTCTTTCTCTTTGTTATCGGAGGATATTTCCTTTGGCCATATAGTCTTCAAGGGGATCCGAAATATCTGTACTCAGATTCCACAGAAATAAGCCTAGCAAAGAGATCCACGAAATACAGATGTAAGTCTGTGAGATGTATTAACAGAACACTAAGCAGTTTCTCAGAAATCTTCTTTCCAGATTTCATCTGAGGATATTTCCTTTTTCACCATAGCCCTCTTTGGGCTTCCCAATATCACTTTGCCAATTCCACAAGAACTGGCTTAACGAAAGGCTTGTTGAGGGGAAAGCTGTAACTCTGTGAGATGATTTCACAGAAAACAAAGAAGTTTCTCAGAAAGCTTCTTTGTCTTTGTTATCGGAGGATATTTCCTTTGGCCCTATCGTCTTCAAAGGGATCCGAAATATCTGTTCTCAGATTCCACAGAAATAAGGCTAGCAAAGAGATCCACGAAGTACAGATGTAACTCTGTGAGATGAATTAACAGAACACTAAGCAGTTTCTCAGAAAGCTTCTTTCCAGATTTCATCTGAGGATATTTCCTTTTTCACCATAGCCCTCTGTGGGCATCCAAATATCACTTTGCCAATTCCACAAGAACTGTCTTAGCGAATGGCTTCTTCTATGGAAAGCTGTCCCTCTTTGAGGTGATTTCACAGAACACAAAGAAGTTTCTCAGAAAGCTTCTTTCTCTTTGTTATCGGAGGATATTTCCTTTGGCCCTGTAGTCTTCAAAGGGATCCGAAATATCTGTTCTCAGATTCCACAGAGATAAGGCTAGCTAAGAGATCCACAAAATACAGATGTAACTCTGTGAGATGAATTAACAGAACACTAAGCAGTTTCTCAGAAAGCTTCTTCCCAGATTTCATCTGAGGATATTTCCTTTTTCACCATAGCCCTCTATGGGCTTCCAAATATCACTTTGCCAATTCCACAAGAACTGTCTTACCGAAAGGCTTCTTGAGGGGAAAGCTGTAACTCTGTGAGATGATTTCAAAGAACACAAACAAGTTTCTCAGAAAGCTTCTTTCTCTTTGTTATCGGAGGATATTTCCTTTGGCCCTATAGTCTTCCAAGGGATCCGAAATATCTGTTCTCAGATTCCACAGAAATAAGGCTAGCAAAGAGATCCACGAAATACAGATGTAACTCTGTGAGATGAATTAACAGATCACTAAGCAGTTTCTGATAAAGCTTCTTTCCAGATTTCATCTGAGGATATTTCCTTTTTCACCATAGCCCTCTAAGGGCTTCCAAATATCACTTTGCCAATTCCACAAGAACTGTCTTAGCGAAAGGCTTATGGAGGGGAAAGCTGTAACTCTGTGAGATGATTTCACAGAACAAAAAGAAGTTTCTCAGAAAGCTTCTTTCTCTTTGTTATCGGAGGATATTTCCTTTGGCCCTATTGTATTCAAAGGGATCCGAAATATCTGTTCTCAGATTCCACAGAAATAAGGTTAGCAAAGAGATCCACGAAATACCGATGTAACTCTGTGAGATGAATTAACAGAACACTGAGAAGTTTCTCAGAAAGCTTCTTTCCAGATTTCATCGGAGCATATTTCCTTTTTCACCATAGCCCTCTATGGGCTTCCCAATATCACTTTGCCAATTCCACGAGAATTGGCTTAGCGAAACGCTTCTTGAGGGGAAAGCTGTATCTCTGTGAGATGATTTCACAGAACACAAAGAAGTTTCTCAGAAAGCTTCTTTGTCTTTGTTATCGGAGGATATTTCCTTTGGCCCTATAGTCTTCAAAGGCATCCGAAATATCTGTTCTCAGATTCCACAGAAATAAGGCTAGCAAAGAGATCCACGAAGTACAGATGTAACTCTGTGAGATGAATTAACAGAACACTAAGCAGTTTCTCAGAAAGCTTCTTTCCAGATTTCATCTGAGGATATTTCCTTTTTCACCACTGCCCTCTATGGGCATCCAAATATCACTTTGCCAATTCCACAAGAACTGTCTTAGCGAATGGCTTCTTCTATGGAAAGCTCTACCTCTGTGAGATGATTTCACAGAACACAAAGAAGTTTCTCAGAAAGCTTCTTTCTCTTTGTTATCGGAGGAAATTTCCTTTGGCCCTATCGTCTTCAAAGGGATCCGAAATATCTGTTCTCAGATTCCACAGAAATAAGGCTAGCAAAGAGATCCACGAAATACAGATGTAACTCTGTGAGATGAATTAACAGAACACTAAGCAGTTTCTCAGAAAGCTTCTTTCCAGATTTCATCTGAGGATATTTCCTTTTTCACCATAGTCCTCTATGGGCTTCCAAATATCACTTTGCCAATTCCACAAGAACTGTCTTAGCGAAAGGCTTCTTGAGGGGAAAGGTGTAACTCTGTGAGATGATTTCACAGAACACAAAGAAGTTTCTCAGAAAGCTTCTTTCTCTTTGTTATCGGAGGATATTTCCTTTGGCCATATAGTCTTCAAAGGGATCCGAAATATCTGTTCTCAGATTCCACAGAAATAAGGCTGGCAAAGAGATCCACGAAATACAGATGTAAGTCTGTGAGATGAATTAACAGAACACTAAGCAGTTTCTCAGAAAGCTTCTTTCCAGATTTCATCTGAGGATATTTCCTTTTTCACCATAGCCCTCTTTGGGCTTCCCAATATCACTTTGCCAATTCCACAAGAACTGCCTTAACGAAAGGCTTGTTGAGGGGAAAGCTGTAACTCTGTGAGATGATTTCACAGAACACAAAGAAGTTTCTCAGAAAGCTTCTTTCTCTTTGTTATCGGAGGATATTTCCTTTGGCCCTATAGTCTTCAAAGGGATCCGAAATATCTGTTCTCAGATTCCACAGAAGTAAGGCTAGCAAAGAGATCCACGAAGTACAGGTGTAACTCTGTGAGATGAATTAACAGAACACTCAGCAGTTTCTCAGGAAGCTTCTTTCCAGATTTCATCTGAGGATATTTCCTTTTTCACCATAGCCCTCTGTGGGCATCCAAATATCACTTTGCCAATTCCAAAAGAACTGTCTTAGCGAATGGCTTCTTCTATGGAAAGCTGTACCTCTGTGAGGTGATTTCACAGAACACAAAGAAGTTTCTCAGAAAGCTTCTTTGTCTTTGTTATCGGTGGATATTTCCTTTGGCCCTATCGTCTTCAAAGGGATCCGAAAAACCTGTTCTCAGATTCCACAGAAATAAGGCTAGCAAAGAGATCCACGAAGTACAGATGTAACTCTGTGAGATGAATTAACAGAACACTAAGCAGTTTCTCAGAAAGCTTATTTCCAGATTTCAATGGAGGATATTTCCTTTTTCACCATAGCCCTCTAAGGGCATCCAAATATCACCTTGCCAATTCCACAAGAACTGTCTTTACGAAAGACTTCTCGAGGGAAAAGCTGTAACTCTGTGAGATGATTTCACAGAACACCAAGAAGTTTCTCAGAAAGCTTCTTTCTCTTTGTTATCGCAGGATATTTCCTTTGGCCCTATAGTCTTCAAAGGGATCCGAAATATCTGTTCTCAGATTCCACAGAAATAAGGCTAGCAAAGAGATCCACGAAATACAGATGTAACTCTGTGAGATGAATTAACAGAACACTAAGCAGTTTCTCAGAAAGCTTCTTTCCAGATTTCATCTGAGGATATTTCCTTTTTCAACATAGCCCTCTATGAGCTTCTAAATATCACTTTGCCAATTCCACAAGAACTGTCTTAGCGAAAGGCTTCTTGAGGGCAAAGGTGTAACTCTGTGAGATGATTTCACAGAACACAAAGAATTTTCTCAGAAAGCTTCTTTCTCTTTGTTATCGGAGGATATTTCCTTTGGCCATATAGTGTTCAAGGGGATCCGAAATATCTGTTCTCAGATTCCACAGAAATAAGGCTAGCAAAGAGATCCACGACATACAGATGTAACTCTGTGAGATGAATTAACAGAACACTAACCAGTTTCTCAGAAAGCTTCTTTCCAGATTTCATCTGAGGATATTTCCTTTTTCACCATAGCCCTCAATGGGTTTCCCAATATCACTTTGCCAATTCCACAAGAACTGGCTTAACGAAAGGCTTGTTGAGGGGAAAGGTGTAACTCTGTGAGATGATTTCACAGAACACAAAGAAGTTTCTCAGAAAGCTTCTTTGTCTTTGTTATCGGAGGATATTTCCTTTGGCCCTATAGTCTTCAAAGGGATCCGAAATATCTGTTCTCAGATACCACAGAAATAAGGCTAGCAAAGAGATCCACGAAGTACAGATGTAACTCTGTGAGATGAATTAACAGAACACTCAGCAGTTTCTCAGAAAGCTTCTTTCCAGATTTCATCTGAGGATATTTCCTTTTTCACCATAGCCCTCTGTGGGCATCCAAATATCACTTTGCCAATTCCACAAGAACTGTCTTAGCGAATGGCTTCTTCTATGGAAAGCTGTAACTCTGTGAGGTGATTTCACAGAACACAAAGAAGTTTCTCAGAAAGCTTCTTTCTCTTTGTTATCGGAGGAAATTTCCTTTGGCCCTATCGTCTTCAAAGGGATCCGAAATATCTGTTCTCAGATTCCACAGAAATAAGGCTAGCAAAGAGATCCACGAAATACAGATGTAACTCTGTGAGATGAATTAACAGAACACTAAGCAGTTTCTCAGAAAGCTTCTTTCCAGATTTCATCTGAGGATATTTCCTTTTTCACCATAGCCCTCTATGGGCTTCCAAATATCACTTTGCCAATTCCACAAGAACTGTCTTAGCGAAAGGCTTCTGGAGGGGAAAGCTGTAACTCTGTGAGATGATTTCACAGAACGCAAAGTAGTTTCTCAGAAAGCTTCTTTCTCTTTGTTATCGCAGGATATTTCCTTTGGCCCTATAGTCTTCAAAGGGATCCGAAATATCTGTTCTCAGATTCCACAGAAATAAGGCTAGCAAAGAGATCTACGACATACAGATGTAACTCTGTGAGATGAATTAACAGAACACTAACCAGTTTCTCAGAAAGCTTCTTTCCAGATTTCATCTGAGGATATTTCCTTTTTCACCATAGCCCTCTATGGGCTTCCCAATATCACTTTGCCAATTCCACAAGAACTGGCTTAACGAAAGGCTTGTTGAGGGGAAAGCTGTAACTCTGTGAGATGATTTCACAGAACACAAAGAAGTTTCTCAGAAAGCTTCTTTTTCTTTGTTATCGGAGGATATTTCCTTCGGCCCTATAGTCTTCAAAGGGATCCGAAATGTCTGTTCTCAGATTCCACAGAAATAAGGCTAGCAAAAAGATCCACGAAGTACAGATGTAACTCTGTGAGACGAATTAACAGAACACTCAGCAGTTTCTCAGAAAGCTTCTTTCCAGATTTCATCTGAGGATATTTCCTTATTCACCATAGCCCTCTGTGGGCATCCAAATATCACTTTGCCAATTCCACAAGAACTGTCTTAGCGAATGGCTTCTTCTGTGGAAAGCTGTACCTCTGTGAGATGATTTCACAGAACACAAAGAAGTTTCTCAGAAAGCTTCTTTCTCTTTGTTATCGGAGGAAATTTCCTTTGGCCCTATCGTCTTCAAAGGGATCCGAAATATCTGTTCTCAGATTCCACAGAAATAAGGCTAGCAAAGAGATCCACGAAATACAGATGTAACTCTGTGAGATGAATTAACAGAACACTAAGCAGTTTCTCAGAAAGCTTCTTTCCATGTTTCATCTGAGGATATTTCCTTTTTCACCATAGCCCTCTATGGGCTTCCAAATATCACTTTGCCAATTCCACAAGAACTGTCTTAGCGAAAGGCTTCTTGAGGGGAAAGGTGTAACTCTGTGAGATGATTTCACAGAACACAAAGAAGTTTCTCAGAAAGCTTCTTTCTCTTTGTTATCGGAGGATATTTCCTTTGGCCATATAGTCTTCAAGGGGATCCGAAATATCTGTTCTCAGATTCCACAGAAATAAGGCTAGCAAAGAGATCCACGAAATACAGATGTAAGTCTGTGAGATTAATTAACAGAACACTAAGCAGTTTCTCAGAAAGCTTCTTTCCAGATTTCATCTGAGGATATTTGCTTTTTCACCATAGCCCTCTTTGGGCTTCCCAATATCACTTTGCCAATTCCACAAGAACTGGCTTAACGAAAGGCTTGTTGAGGGGAATGCTGTAACTCTGTGAGATGATTTCACAGAACACAAAGAAGTTTCTCAGAAAGCTTCTTTCTCTTTGTTATCGGAGGATATTTCCTTTGGCCCTATAGTCTTCAAAGAGTTCCGAAATATCTGTTCTCAGATTCCACAGAAATAAGGCTAGGAAAGAGATCCACGAAGTACAGATGTAACTCTGTGAGATGAATTAACAGAACACTAAGCAGTTTCTCAGAAAGCTTCTTTCCATATTTCATCTGAGGATATTTCCTTTTTCACCATAGCCCTCTGTGGGCATCCAAATATCACTTTGCCAATTCCAAAAGTACTGTCTTAGCGAATGGCTTCTTCTATGGAAAGCTGTACCTCTGTGAGGTGATTTCACAGAACACAAAGAAGTTTCTCAGAAAGCTTCTTTCTCTTTGTTATCGGAGGATATTTCCTTTGGCCCTGTAGTCTTCAAAGGGATCCGAAATATCTGTTCTCAGATTCCACAGAGATAAGGCTAGCAAAGAGATCCACGAAATACAGATGTAACTCTGTGAGATGAATTAACAGAACACTAAGCAGTTTCTCAGAAAGCTTCTTTCCAGATTTCATCTGAGGATATTACCTTTTTCACCATAGCCCTCTATGGGCTTCCAAATATCACTTTGCCAATTCCACAAGAACTGTCTTAGCGAAAGGCTTCTTGAGGGGAAAGCTGTAACTCTGTGATATGATTTCAAAGAACACAAACAAGTTTCTCAGAAAGCTTCTTTCTCTTTGTTATCGGAGGATATTTCCTTTGGCCCTATAGTCTTCCAAGGGATCCGAAATATCTGTTCTCAGATTCCACAGAAATAAGGCTAGCAAAGAGATCCATGAAATACAGATGTAACTCTGTGAGATGAATTAACAGATCACTAAGCAGTTTCTGAGAAAGCTTCTTTCCAGATTTCATCTGAGGATATTTCCTTTTTTACCGTAGCCCTCTATGGGCTTCCAAATATCACTTTGCCAATTCCACAAGAACTGTCTTAGCGAAAGGCTTCTTGAGGGGAAAGCTGTAACTCTGTGAGATGATTTCACAGAACACAAAGAAGTTTCTCAGAAAGCTTCTTTCTCTTTGTTATCGGAGGATATTTCCTTTGGCCATATAGTGCTCAAGGGGATCCGAAATATCTGTTCTCAGATTCCACAGAAATAAGGCTAGCAAAGAGATCCACGACATACAGATGTAACTCTGTGAGATGAATCAACAGAACATTAACCAGTTTCTCAGAAAGCTTCTTTCCAGATTTCATCTGAGGATATTTCCTTTTTCACCATAGCCCTCTATGGGCTTCACTATATCACTTTGCCAATTCCACAAGAACTACCTTAACGAAAGGCTGGTTGAGGGGAAAGCTGTAACTCCGTGAGATGATTTCACAGAACACAAAGAATTTTCTCAGAAAGCTTCCTTGTCTTTGTTATCGGAGGATATTTCCTTTGGCCCTATAGTCTTCAAAGGGATCCGAAATATCTGTTCTCAGATTCCACAGAAATAAGGCTAGCAAAGAGATCCACAAAGTACAGATGTAACTCTGTGAGATGAATTAACAGAACACTAAGCAGTTTCTCAGAAAGCTTCTTTCCAGATTTCATCTGAGGATATTTCCTTTTTCACCATAGCCGTCTGTGGGCATCCAAATATCACTTTGCCAATTCCACAAGAACTGTCTTAGCGAATGGCTTCTTCTATGGAAAGCTGTACCTCTGTGAGATGATTTCACGGAACACAAAGAAGTTTCTCAGAAAGCTTCCTCTCTTTGTTATCGGAGGATATTACCTTTGGCCCTGTAGTCTTCAAAGGGATCCGAAATATCTGTTCTCAGATTCCACAGAAATAAGGCTAGCAAAGAGATCCACGAAGTACAGATGTAGCTCTGTGAGATGAATTAACAGAACACTAAGGAGTTTCTCAGAAAGCTTCTTTCCAGATTTCATCTGAGGATATTTCCTTTTTCACCATAGCCCTCTAAGGGCATCCAAATATCACTTTGCCAATTCCACAAGAACTGTCTTAACGAAAGATTTCTTGAGGGGAAAGCTGTAACTCTGTGAGATGATTTCACAGAACACAAAGAAGTTTCTCAGAAAGCTTCTTTCTCTTTGTTATCGGTGGATATTTCCTTTGGCCCTATAGTCTTCAAAGGGATCCGAAATATCTGTTCTCAGATTCCACTGAAATAAGGCTAGCAAAGAGATCCACGAAATACAGATGTAACTCTGTGAGATGAATTAACAGAACACTAAGCAGTTCTTCAGAAAGCTTCTTTCCAGATTTCATCTGAGGATATTTCCTTTTTCACCATAGCCCTCTAAGGGCTTCCACATATCACTTTGCCAATTCCACAAGAACTGTCTTGGCGAAAGGCTTCTTGAGGGGAAAGCTGTAACTCTGTGAGATGATTTCACAGAACACAAAGAAGTTTCTCAGAAACCTTCTTTCTCTTGGTTATCGGAGGATATTTCCTTTGGCCCTGTAGTCTTCAAAGGGATCCGAAATATCTGTTCTGAGATTCCACAGAAATAAGGCTAGCAAAGAGATCCAAGAAATACAGATGTAAATCTGTGAGATGAATTAACAGAACACTAAGCAGTTTCTCAGAAAGCTTCTTTCCAGATTTCATCTGAGGATATTTCCTTTTTCACCATAGCCCTCTATGGGCTTCCAAATATCACTTTGCCAATTCCACAAGAACTGTCTTAGCGAAAGGCTTCTTGAGGGGAAAGCTGTAACTCTGTGAGATGATTTCACAGAACACAAACAAGTTTCTCAGAAAGCTTCTTTCTCTTTGTTATCGGAGGATATTTCCTTTGGCCCTATAGTCTTCAAAGGGATCCGAAATATCTGTTCTCAGATTCCACAGAAATAAGGCTAGCAATGAGATCCACGAAATACAGATGTAACTCTGTGAGATGAATTAACAGAACACTAAGCAGTTTCTCAGAAAGCTTCTTTCCAGATTTCATCTGAGGATATTTGCTTTTTCACCATAGCCCTCTATGGGCTTCCAAATATCACGTTGCCAATTCCACAAGAACTGTCTTAGCGATAGGCTTATGGAGGGGAAAGCTGTAACTCTGTGAGACGATTTCACAGAACAAAAAGAAGTTTCTCAGAAAGCTTCTTTCTCTTTGTTATCGGAGGATATTTCCTTTGGCCCTATCGTCTTCAAAGGGATCCGAAATATCTGTTCTCAGATTCCTCAGAAATAAGGCTAGCAAAGAGATCCACGAAATACAGATGTAAGTCTGTGAGATGAATTAACAGAACACTAAGCAGTTTCTCAGAAAGCTTCTTTCCAGATTTCATCTGAGGATATTTCCTTTTTCACCATAGCCCTCTATGGGCTTCCAAATATCACTTTGCCAATTCCACAAGAACTGTCTTAGCGAAAGGCTTCTTGAGAGGAAAGCTGTAACTCTGTGAGATGATTTCACAGAACACAAACAAGTTTCTCAGAAAGCTTCTTTCTCTTTGTTATCGGAGGATATTTCCTTTGGCCCTATAGTCTTCAAAGGGATCCGAAATATCTGTTCTCAGATTCCAGAGAAATAAGGCTAGCAAAGAGATCCACGAAATACAGATGTAACTCTGTGAGAAGAATTAACAGAACACTAAGCAGTTTCTCAGAAAGCTTCTTTCCAGATTTCATCTGAGGATATTTCCTTTTTCACCATAGCCCTCTATGGGCTTCCAAATATCACGTTGCCAATTCCACAAGAACTGTCTTAGCGAAAGGCTTATGGAGGGGAAAGCTGTAACTCTGTGAGATGATTTCACAGAACAAAAAGAAGTTTCTCAGAAAGCTTCTTTCTCTTTGTTATCGGAGGATATTTCCTTTGGCCCTATCGTCTTCAAAGGGATCCGAAATATTTGTTCTCAGATTCCTCAGAAATAAGGCTAGCAAAGAGATCCACGAAATACAGATGTAAGTCTGTGAGATGAATTAACAGAACACTAAGCAGTTTCTCAGAAAGCTTCTTTCCATATTTCATCTGAGGATGTTTCCTTTTTCACCATAGCCCTCTGTGGGCATCCAAATATCACTTTGCCAATTCCAAAAGTACTGTCTTAGCGAATGGCTTCTTCTATGGAAAGCTGTACCTCTGTGAGGTGATTTCACAGAACACAAAGAAGTTTCTCAGAAAGCTTCTTTCTCTTTGTTATCGGAGGATATTTCCTTTGGCTCTGTAGTCTTCAAAGGGATCCGAAATATCTGTTCTCAGATTCCACAGAGATAAGGCTAGCAAAGAGATCCACGAAATACAGATGTAACTCTGTGAGATGAATTAACAGAACACTAAGCAGTTTCTCAGAAAGCTTCTTTCCAGATTTCATCTGAGGATATTTCCTTTTTCACCATAGCCCTCTATGGGCTTCCAAATATCACTTTGCCAATTCCACAAGAACTGTCTTAGCGAAAGGCTTCTTGAGGGGAAAGCTGTAACTCTGTGATATGATTTCAAAGAACACAAACAAGTTTCTCAGAAAGCTTCTTTCTCTTTGTTATCGGAGGATATTTCCTTTGGTCCTATAGTCTTCCAAGGGATCCGAAATATCTGTTCTCAGATTCCCCAGAAATAAGGCTAGCAAAGAGATCCACGAAATACAGATGTAACTCTGTGAGATGAATTAACAGATCACTAAGCAGTTTCTGAGAAAGCTTCTTTCCAGATTTCATCTGAGGATATTTCCTTTTTCACCATAGCCCTCTATGGGCTTCCAAATATCACTTTGCCAATTCCACAAGAACTGTCTTAGCGAAAGGCTTATGGAGGGGAAAGCTGTAACTCTGTGAGATGATTTCACAGAACAAAAAGAAGTTTCTCAGAAAGCTTCTTTCTCTTTGTTATCGGAGGATATTTCCTTTGGCCCTATTGTATACAAAGGCATCCGAAATATCTGTTCTCAGATTCCACAGAAATAAGGTTAGCAAAGAGATCCACGAAATACCGATGTAACTCTGTGAGATGAATTAACAGAACACTAAGAAGTTTCTCAGAAAGCTTCTTTCCAGATTTCATCGGAGGATATTTCCTTTTTCACCATAGCCCTCTATGTGCTTCCCAATATCACTTTGCCAATTCCACAAGAATTGGCTTAGCGAAAGGCTTCTTGAGGGGAAAGCTGTATCTCTGTGAGATGATTTCACAGAACACAAAGAAGTTTCTCAGAAAGCTTCTTTCTCTTTGTTATCGGAGGATATTTCCTTTGGCCCTAGAGTCTTCAAAGGGATCCGAAATATCTGTTCTCAGATTCCACAGAAGTAAGGCTAGCAAAGAGATCCACGAAGTACAGATGTAACTCTGTGAGATGAATTAACAGAACACTCAGCAGTTTCTCAGAAAGCTTCTTTCCAGATTTCATCTGAGGATATTTCCTTTTTCACCATAGCCCTCTGTGGGCATCCAAATATCACTTTGCCAATTCCAAAAGAACTGTCTTAGCGAATGGCTTCTTCTATGGAAAGCTGTACCTCTGTGAGGTGATTTCACAGAACACAAAGAAGTTTCTCAGAAAGCTTCTTTCTCTTTGTTATCGGAGGATATTTCCTTTGGCCCTGTAGTCTTCAAAGGCATCCGAAATATCTCTTCTCAGATTCCACAGAAATACGGCTAGCAAAGAGATCCAGGAAGTACAGATGTAACTCTGTGAGATGAATTAACAGAACACTAAGCAGTTTCTCAGAAAGCTTCTTTCCAGATTTCATCTGAGGATATTTCCTTTTTACCATAGCCCACTATGGGCTTCCAAATATCACTTTGCCAGTTCCACAAGAACTGTCTTAGCGAATGGCTTCTTCTATGGAAAGCTGTACCTCTGTGAGATGATTTCACAGAACACAAAGAAGTTTCTCAGAAAGCTTCTTTCTCTTTGTTATCGGAGGATATTTCCTTTGGCCCTGTAGTCTTCAAAGGGATCCGAAATATCTGTTCTCAGATTCCACAGAAATAAGGCTAGCAAAGAGATCCACGACATACAGATGTAACTCTGTGAGATGAATTAACAGAACACTAACCAGTTTCTCAGAAAGCTTCTTTCCAGATTTCATCAGAGGATATTTCCTTTTTCACCATAGCCCTCTATGGGTTTCCCAATATCACTTTGCCAATTCCACAAGAACTGGCTTAACGAAAGGCTTGCTGAGGGGAAAGCTGTAACTCTGTGAGATGATTTCACAGAACACAAAGAAGTTTCTCAGAAAGCTTCTTTGTCTTTGTTATCGGAGGATATTTCCTTTGGCCCTATAGTCTTCAAAGGGATCCGAAATATCTGTTCTCAGATTCCACAGAAATAAGGCTAGCAAATAGATCCACGAAGTACAGATGTAACTCTGTGAGATTAATTAACAGAACACTCAGCAGTTTCTCAGAAAGCTTCTTTCCAGATTTCATCTGAGGATATTTCCTTTTTCACCATAGCCCTCTGTGGGCATCCAAATATCACTTTGCCAATTCCACAAGAACTGTCTTAGCGAATGGATTTTTCTATGGAAAGCTGTACCTCTGTGAGATGATTTCACAGAACACAAAGAAGTTTCTCAGAAAGCTTCTTTCTCTTTGTTATCGGAGGAAATTTCCTTTGGCCCTATCGTCTTCAAAGGGATCCGAAATATCTGTTCTCAGATTCCATAGAAATAAGGCTAGCAGAGAGATCCACGAAATACAGATGTAAGTCTGTGAGATGAATTAACAGAACACTAAGCAGTTTCTCAGAAAGCTTCTTTCCAGATTTCATCTGAGAATATTTGCTTTTTCACCATAGCCCTCTTTGGGCTTCCCAATATCACTTTGCCAATTCCACAAGAACTGGCTTAACGAAAGGCTTGTTGAGGGGAAAGCTGTAACTCTGTGAGATGATTTCACAGAACACAAACAAGTTTCTCAGAAAGCTTCTTTCTCTTTGTTATCGGAGGATATTTCCTTTGGCCCTATAGTCTTCAAAGAGTTCCGAAATATCTGTTCTCAGATTCCACAGAAATAAGGCTAGCAAAGAGATCCACGAAGTACAGATATAACTCTGTGAGATGAATTAACAGAACACTAAGCAGTTTCTCAGAAAACTTCTTTCCAGATTTCATCTGAGGATATTTCCTTTTTCACCATAGCCCTCTGTGGGCATCCAAATATCACTTTGCCAATTCCAAGAGAACTGTCTTAGCGAATGGCTTCTTCTATGGAAAGCTGTACCTCTGTGAGGTGATTTCACAGAACACAAAGAAGTTTGTCAGAAAGCTTCTTTCTCTTTGTTATCGGAGGATATTTCCTTTCGCCCTGTAGTCTTCAAAGGGATCCGAAATATCTGTTCTCAGATTCCACAGAGATAAGGCTAGTAAAGAGATCCACGAAATACAGATGTAACTCTGTGAGATGAATTAACAGAAAACTAAGCAGTTTCTCAGAAAGCTTCTTTCCAGATTTCATCTGAGGATATTTCCTTTTTCACCATATCCTTCTATGGGCTTCCAAATATCACTTTGCCAATTCCACAAGAACTGTCTTAGCGAAAGGCTTCTTGAGGGGAAAGCTGTAACTCTGTGATATGATTTCAAAGAACACAAACAAGTTTCTCAGAAAGCTTCTTTCTCTTTGTTATCGGAGGATATTTCCTTTGGCCCTATAGTCTTCCAAGGGATCCGAAATATCTGTTCTCAGATTCCACAGAAATAAGGCTAGCAAAGAGATCCACGAAGTACAGATGTAACTCTGTGAGATGAATTAACAGAACACTAAGCAGTTTCTCAGAAAGCTTCTTTCCAGATTTCATCTGAGGATATTTCCTTTTTCACCATTGCCCCCTATGGACATCCAAATATCACTTTGCCAATTCCACAAGAACTGTCTTAGGGAATGGCTTCTTCTATGGAAAGCTGTACCTCTGTGAGATGATTTCACAGAACACAAAGAAGTTTCTCTGAAAGCTTCTTTCTCTTTGTTATCGGAGGATATTTCCTTTGGCCATATAGTGTTCAAGGGGATCCGAAATATCTGTTCTCAGATTCCACAGAAATAAGGCTAGCAAAGAGATCCACGACATACAGATGTAACTCTGTGAAATGAATTAACGGAAAACTAACCAGATTCTCAGAAAGCTTCTTTCCAGATTTCATCTGAGGATATTTCCTTTTTCACCATAGCCCTCTATGGGTTTCCCAATATCACTTTGCCAATTCCACAAGAACTGGCTTAACGAAAGGCTTGTTGAGGGGAAAGCTGTAACTCTGTGAGATGATTTCACAGAACACCAAGAAGGTTCTCAGAAAGCTTCTTTGTCTTTCTTATCGGAGGATATTTCCTTTGGCCCTATAGTCTTCAAAGGGATCCGAAATATCTGTTCTCAGATTCCACAGAAGTAAGGCTAGCAAAGAGATCCACGAAGTACAGATGTAACTCTGTGAGATGAATTAACAGAACACTCAGCAGTTTCTCAGAAAGCTTCTTTCCAGATTTCATCTGAGGATATTTCCTTTTTCACCATAGCCCTCTGTGGGCATCCAAATATCACTTTGCCAATTCCACAAGAACTGTCTTAGCGAATGGCTTCTTCTATGGAAAGCTGTACCTCTGTGAGATGATTTCACAGAACACAAAGAAGTTTCTCAGAAAGTTTCTTTCTCTTTGTTATCGGAGGAAATTTCCTTTGTCCCTATCGTCTTCAAAGGGATCCGAAATATCTGTTCTCAGATTCCACAGAAATAAGGCTAGCAAAGAGATCCACGAAATACAGATGTAACTCTGTGAGATGAATTAACAGAACACTAAGCAGTTTCTCAGAAAGCTTCTTTCCAGATTTCATCTGAGGATATTTCCTTTTTCACCATAGCCCTCTATGGGCTTCCAAATATCACTTTGCCAATTCCACAAGAACTGTCTTAGCGAAAGGCTTCTTGAGGGGAAAGCTGTAACTCTGTGATATGATTTCAAAGAACACAAACAAGTTTCTCAGAAAGCTTCTTTCTCTTTGTTATCGGAGGATATTTCCTTTGGCCCTATAGTCTTCCAAGGGATCCGAAATATCTGTTCTCAGATTCCACAGAAATAAGGCTAGCAAAGAGTTCCACGACATACAGATGTAACTCTGTGAGATGAATCAACAGAACACTAACCAGTTTCTCAGAAAGCTTCTTTCCAGATTTCATCTGAGGATATTTCCTTTTTCACCATAGCCCTCTATGGGCTTCCAAATATCACTTTGCCAATTCCACAAGAACTAGCTTAACGAAAGGCTTGTTGAGGGGAAAGCTGTAACTCTGTGAGATGATTTCACAGAACACAAAGAAGTTTCTCAGAAAGCTTCTTTGTCTTTGTTATCGGAGGATATTTCCTTTGGCCCTATAGTCTTCAAAGGGATCCGAAATATCTGTTCTCAGATTCCACAGAAATAAGGCTAGCAAAGAGATCCACGAAGTACAGATGTAACTCTGTGAGATGAATTAACAGAACACTAAGCAGTTTCTCAGAAAGCTTCTTTCCAGATTTCATCAGAGGATATTTCCTTTTTCACCATAGCCCTCTTTGGGCATCCAAATATCACTTTGCCAATTCCACAAGAACTGTCTTAGCGAATGGCTTCTTCTATGGAAAGCTGTACCTCTGTGAGATGATTTCACAGAACACAAAGAAGTTTCTCAGAAAGCTTCTTTGTCTTTGTTATCGCAGGATATTTCCTTTGGCCCTATAGTCTTCAAAGGGATCCGAAATATCTGTTCTCAGATTCCACAGAAAAAAGGCTAGCAAAGAGATCCACGAAGAACAGATGTAACTCTGTGAGATGAATTAACAGAACTCTAAGCAGTTTCTCAGAAAGCTTCTTTCCAGATTTCATCGGAGGATATTTCCTTTTTCACTATAGCCCTCTAAGGGCATCCAAATATCACTTTGCCAATTCCACAAGAACTGTCTTTACGAAAGACTTCTTGAGGGGAAAGCTGTACCTCTGTGAGATGATTTCACAGAACACAAAGAAGTTTCTCAGAAAGCTTCTTTCTCTTTGTTATCGGTGGATATTTCCTTTGGCCCTATAGTCTTCAAAGGGATCCGAAATACCTGTTCTCAGATTCCACAGAAATAAGGCTAGCAAAGAGATCCACGAAATACAGATGTAACTTTGTGAGATGAATTAACAGAACACTAAGCAGTTCTTCAGAAAGCTTCTTTCCAGATTTCATCTGAGGATATTTCCTTTTTCACCAGAGCCCTCTAAGGGCTTCCAAATATCACTTTGCCAATTCCACAAGAACTGTCTTGGCGAAAGGCTTCTTGAGGGGAAAGCTGTAACTCTGTGAGATGATTTCACAGAACACAAGAAGTTTCTCAGAAAGCTTCTTTGTCTTTGTTATCGGAGGATATTTCCTTTGGCCCTGTAGTCTTCAAAGGGATCCGAAATATCTGTTCTCAGATTCCACAGAAATAAGGCTAGCAAACAGATCCACGAAATACAGATGTAACTCTGTGAGATGAATTAACAGAACACTAAGCAGTTTCTCAGAAAGCTTCTTTCCAGATTTCATCTGAGGATATTTCCTTTTTCACCATAGCCCTCTATGGGCTTCCAAATATCACTTTGCCAATTCCACAAGAACTGTCTTAAAGAAAGGCTTCTTGAGGGGAAAGGTGTAACTCTGTGAGATGATTTCACAGAACACAAAGAAGTTTCTCAGAAAGCTTCTTTCTCTTTGTTATCGGAGGATATTTCCTTTGGCCCTATCGTCTTCAAAGAGATCCGAAGTATCTGTTCTCAGATTCCACAGAAATAAGGCTAGCAAAGACATCCACGAAATACAGATGTAAGTCTCTGAGATGAATTAACAGAACACTAAGCAGTTTCTCAGAAAGCTTCTTTCCAGATTTCATCTGAGGATATTTCCTTTTTCACCATAGCCCTTTATGGGCTTCCAAATATCACTTTGCCAGTTCCACAAGAACTGGCTTAGCGAAAGGCTTCTTGAGGGGAAAGCTGTAACTCTGTGAGATGATTTCACAGAACACAAACAAGTTTCTCAGAAAGCTTCTTTCTCTTTGTTATCGCAGGATATTTCCTTTGGCCCTATCGTCTTCAAATGGATCCGAAATATCTGTTCTCAGATTCCACAGAAATAAGGCTAGCAAAGAGATCCACGAAATACAGATGTAACTCTGTGAGATGAATTAACAGAACACTAAGCAGTTTCTCAGAAAGCTTCTTTCCAGATTTCATCGGAGGATATTTCCTTTTTCACCATAGCCCTCTATGGGCTTCCAAATATCACTTTGCCAATTCCACAAGAACTGTCTTAGCGAAAGGCTTCTTGAGGGGAAAGGTGTAACTCTGTGAGATGATTTCACAGAACACAAAGAAGTTTCTCAGAAAGCTTCTTTGTCTTTGTTATCGGAGGATATTACCCTTGGCCCTATAGTCTTCAAAGGGATCCGAAATATCTGTTCTCAGATTCCACAGAAATAAGGCTAGCAAAGAGATCCACGAAGTACAGATGTAACTCTGTGAGTTGAATTAACAGAACACTAAGCAGTTTCTCAGAAAGCTTCTTTCCACATTTCATCTGAGGTTATTTCCTTTTTCAAGATAGCCCTCTGTGGGCATCCAAATATCACTTTGCCAATTCCACAAGAACTGTCTTAGCGAATGGCTTGTTCTATGGAAAGCTGTACCACTGTGAGATGATTTCACAGAACACAAAGAAGTTTCTCAGAAAGCTTCTTTCTCTTTGTTATCGGAGGATATTTCCTTTGGCCCTGTAGTCTTCAAAGGGATCCGAAATATCTGTTCTCAGATTCCACAGAAATAAGGCTAGAAAAGAGATCCACGAAGTACAGATTTAACTCAGTGAGATGACTTAAAAGAACACTAAGCAGTTTCTCAGAAAGCTTCTTGCCAGATTTCATCTGAGGATATTTGCTTTTTCACGATAGCCCTCTAAGGGCATCCAAATATCACTTTGCCAATTCCACAAGAACTGTCTTAGCGAAAGGCTTCTTGAGGGTAAAGGTGTAACTCTTCGATATGATTTCACAGAACACAAAGAAGTTTCTCAGAAAGCTTCTTTCTCTTTGTTATCGGAGGATATTTCCTTTGGCCCTATAGTCTTCCAAGGGATCCGAAATATCTGTTCTCAGATTCCACAGAAATAAGGCTAGCAAAGAGTTCCACGACATACAGATGTAACTCTGTGAGATGAATCAACAGAACACTAACCAGTTTCTCAGAAAGCTTCTTTCCAGATTTCATCTGAGGATATTTCCTTTTTCACCATAGCCCTCTATGGGCTTCCAAATATCACTTTGCCAATTCCACAAGAACTAGCTTAACGAAAGGCTTGTTGAGGGGAAAGCTGTAACTCTGTGAGATGATTTCACAGAACACAAAGAAGTTTCTCAGAAAGCTTCTTTGTCTTTGTTATCGGAGGATATTTCCTTTGGCCCTATAGTCTTCAAAGGGATCCGAAATATCTGTTCTCAGATTCCACAGAAATAAGGCTAGCAAAGAGATCCACGAAGTACAGATGTAACTCTGTGAGATGAATTAACAGAACACTAAGCAGTTTCTCAGAAAGCTTCTTTCCAGATTTCATCAGAGGATATTTCCTTTTTCACCATAGCCCTCTATGGGCATCCAAATATCACTTTGCCAATTCCACAAGAACTGTCTTAGCGAATGGCTTCTTCTATGGAAAGCTGTACCTCTGTGAGATGATTTCACAGAACACAAAGAAGTTTCTCAGAAAGCTTCTTTGTCTTTGTTATCGCAGGATATTTCCTTTGGCCCTATAGTCTTCAAAGGGATCCGAAATATCTGTTCTCAGATTCCACAGAAAAAAGGCTAGCAAAGAGATCCACGAAGAACAGATGTAACTCTGTGAGATGAATTAACAGAACTCTAAGCAGTTTCTCAGAAAGCTTCTTTCCAGATTTCATCGGAGGATATTTCCTTTTTCACTATAGCCCTCTAAGGGCATCCAAATATCACTTTGCCAATTCCACAAGAACTGTCTTTACGAAAGACTTCTTGAGGGGAAAGCTGTACCTCTGTGAGATGATTTCACAGAACACAAAGAAGTTTCTCAGAAAGCTTCTTTCTCTTTGTTATCGGTGGATATTTCCTTTGGCCCTATAGTCTTCAAAGGGATCCGAAATACCTGTTCTCAGATTCCACAGAAATAAGGCTAGCAAAGAGATCCACGAAATACAGATGTAACTTTGTGAGATGAATTAACAGAACACTAAGCAGTTCTTCAGAAAGCTTCTTTCCAGATTTCATCTGAGGATATTTCCTTTTTCACCAGAGCCCTCTAAGGGCTTCCAAATATCACTTTGCCAATTCCACAAGAACTGTCTTGGCGAAAGGCTTCTTGAGGGGAAAGCTGTAACTCTGTGAGATGATTTCACAGAACACAAGAAGTTTCTCAGAAAGCTTCTTTGTCTTTGTTATCGGAGGATATTTCCTTTGGCCCTGTAGTCTTCAAAGGGATCCGAAATATCTGTTCTCAGATTCCACAGAAATAAGGCTAGCAAACAGATCCACGAAATACAGATGTAACTCTGTGAGATGAATTAACAGAACACTAAGCAGTTTCTCAGAAAGCTTCTTTCCAGATTTCATCTGAGGATATTTCCTTTTTCACCATAGCCCTCTATGGGCTTCCAAATATCACTTTGCCAATTCCACAAGAACTGTCTTAAAGAAAGGCTTCTTGAGGGGAAAGGTGTAACTCTGTGAGATGATTTCACAGAACACAAAGAAGTTTCTCAGAAAGCTTCTTTCTCTTTGTTATCGGAGGATATTTCCTTTGGCCCTATCGTCTTCAAAGAGATCCGAAGTATCTGTTCTCAGATTCCACAGAAATAAGGCTAGCAAAGACATCCACGAAATACAGATGTAAGTCTCTGAGATGAATTAACAGAACACTAAGCAGTTTCTCAGAAAGCTTCTTTCCAGATTTCATCTGAGGATATTTCCTTTTTCACCATAGCCCTTTATGGGCTTCCAAATATCACTTTGCCAGTTCCACAAGAACTGGCTTAGCGAAAGGCTTCTTGAGGGGAAAGCTGTAACTCTGTGAGATGATTTCACAGAACACAAACAAGTTTCTCAGAAAGCTTCTTTCTCTTTGTTATCGCAGGATATTTCCTTTGGCCCTATCGTCTTCAAATGGATCCGAAATATCTGTTCTCAGATTCCACAGAAATAAGGCTAGCAAAGAGATCCACGAAATACAGATGTAACTCTGTGAGATGAATTAACAGAACACTAAGCAGTTTCTCAGAAAGCTTCTTTCCAGATTTCATCGGAGGATATTTCCTTTTTCACCATAGCCCTCTATGGGCTTCCAAATATCACTTTGCCAATTCCACAAGAACTGTCTTAGCGAAAGGCTTCTTGAGGGGAAAGGTGTAACTCTGTGAGATGATTTCACAGAACACAAAGAAGTTTCTCAGAAAGCTTCTTTGTCTTTGTTATCGGAGGATATTACCCTTGGCCCTATAGTCTTCAAAGGGATCCGAAATATCTGTTCTCAGATTCCACAGAAATAAGGCTAGCAAAGAGATCCACGAAGTACAGATGTAACTCTGTGAGTTGAATTAACAGAACACTAAGCAGTTTCTCAGAAAGCTTCTTTCCACATTTCATCTGAGGTTATTTCCTTTTTCAAGATAGCCCTCTGTGGGCATCCAAATATCACTTTGCCAATTCCACAAGAACTGTCTTAGCGAATGGCTTGTTCTATGGAAAGCTGTACCACTGTGAGATGATTTCACAGAACACAAAGAAGTTTCTCAGAAAGCTTCTTTCTCTTTGTTATCGGAGGATATTTCCTTTGGCCCTGTAGTCTTCAAAGGGATCCGAAATATCTGTTCTCAGATTCCACAGAAATAAGGCTAGAAAAGAGATCCACGAAGTACAGATTTAACTCAGTGAGATGACTTAAAAGAACACTAAGCAGTTTCTCAGAAAGCTTCTTGCCAGATTTCATCTGAGGATATTTGCTTTTTCACGATAGCCCTCTAAGGGCATCCAAATATCACTTTGCCAATTCCACAAGAACTGTCTTAGCGAAAGGCTTCTTGAGGGTAAAGGTGTAACTCTTCGATATGATTTCACAGAACACAAAGAAGTTTCTCAGAAAGCTTCTTTGTCTTTGTTATCGGAGGATATTTCCTTTGGCCCTATAGTCTTCAAAGGGATCCGAAATACCTGTTCTCAGATTCCACAGAAATAAGGCTAGCAAAGAGATCCACGAAATACAGATGTAACTTTGTGAGATGAATTAACAGAACACTAAGCAGTTCTTCAGAAAGCTTCTTTCCAGATTTCATCTGAGGATATTTCCTTTTTCACCATAGCCCTCTAAGGGCTTCCAAATATCACTTTGCCAATTCCACAAGAACTGTCTTGGCGAAAGGCTTCTTGAGGGGAAAGCTGTAACTCTGTGAGATGATTTCACAGAACCCAAAGAAGTTTCTCAGAAAGCTTCTTTCTCTTTGTTATCGGAGGATATTTCCTTTGGCCCTATAGTCTTCAAAGGGATCCGAAATATCTGTTCTCAGATTCCACAGAAATAAGGCTAGCAAAGAGATCCACGAAATACAGATGTAACTCTGTGAGATGAATTAACAGAACACTAAGCAGTTTCTCAGAAAGCTTCTTTCCAGATTTCATCTGAGGATATTTCCTTTTTCACCATAGCCCTCTATGGGCTTCCAAATATCACTTTGCCAATTCCACAAGAACTGTCTTAGCGAAAGGATTTTGGAGGGGAAAGCTGTAACTCTGTGAGATGATTTCACAGAACACAAAGAAGTTTGTCAGAAAGCTTCTTTCTCTTTGTTATCGGAGGATATTTCCTTTGGCCCTATCGTCTTCAAAGGGATCCGAAATATCTGTTCTCAGATTCCACAGAAATAAGGCTAGCAAAGAACATCCACGAAATACAGATGTAAGTCTCTGAGATGAATTAACAGAAAACTAAGCAGTTTCTCAGAAAGCTTCTTTCCAGATTTCATCTGAGGATATTTCCTTTTTCACCATAGCTCTCTAGGGGTTCCAAATATCACTTTGCCAGTTCCACAAGAACTGTCTTAGCGAAAGGCTTCTGGAGGGGAAAGCTGTAACTCTGTGAGATGATTTCACAGAACACAAAGAAGTTTCTCAGAAAGCTTCTTTCTCTTTGTTATCGCAGGATATTTCCTTTGGCCCTATAGTCTTCAAAGGGATCCGAAATATCTGTTCTCAGATTCCACAGAAATAAGGCTAGCAAAGTGATCCAAGAAATACAGATGTAACTCTGTGAGATGAATTAACAGAACACTAAGCAGTTTCTCAGAAAGCTTCTTTCCAGATTTCATCTGAGGATATTTCCTTTTTCACCATAGCCCTCTATGGGCTTCCAAATATCACTTTGCCAATTTCACAAGAACTGTCTTAGCGAAAGGCTTCTTGAGTGGAAAGGTGTAACTCTATGAGATGATTTCACAGAACACAAAGAAGTTTCTCAGAAAGCTTCTTTGTCTTTCTTATCGGAGGATATTTCCTTTGGCCCTATAGTCTTCAAAGGGATCCGAAATATCTGTTCTGAGATTCCACAGAAATAAGGCTAGCAAAGAGATCCACGAAGTACAGATGTAACTCTGTGAGATGAATTAACAGAACACTAAGCAGTTTCTCAGAAAGCTTCTTTCCAGATTTCATCTGAGGATATTTCCTTTTTCACCATAGCCCTCTGTGGGCATCCAAATATCACTTTGCCAATTCCACAAGAACTGTCTTAGCGAATGGCTTCTTCTATGGAAAGCTGTACCTCTGTGAGATGATTTCACGGAACTCAAAGAAGTTTCTCAGAAAGCTTCTTTCTCTTTGTTATCGGAGGATATTTCCTTTGGCCCTGTAGTCTTCAAAGGGATCCGAAATATCTGTTCTCAGATTCCACAGAAATAAGGCTAGCAAAGAGATCCACGAAATACAGATGTAACTCTGTGAGATGAATTAACAGAACACTAAGCAGTTTCTCAGAAAGCTTCTTTCCAGATTTCATCTGAGGATATTTCCTTTTTCACCATAGGCCTCTAAGGGCATCCAAATATCACTTTGCCAATTCCACAAGAACTGTCTTAACGAAAGACTTCTTGAGGGGAAAGCTGTAACTCTGTGAGATGATTTCACAGAACACAAAGAAGTTTCTCAGAAAGCTTCTTTCTCTTTGTTATCGGAGGATATTTCCTTTGGCCCTATCGTCTTCAAAGGGATCCGAAATATCTGTTCTCAGATTCCACAGAAATAAGGCTAGCAAAGACATCCACGAAATACAGATGGAACTCTCTGAGATGAATTAACAGAACACTAAGCAGTTTCTCAGAAAGCTTCTTTCCAGATTTCATCTGACGATATTTCCTTTTTCACCATAGCCCTCTATGGGCTTCCAAATATCACTTTGCCAGTTCCACAAGAACTGTCTTAGCGAAAGGCTTCTTGAGGGGAAAGCTGTAACTCTGTGAGATGATTTCACAGAACACAAACAAGTTTCTCAGAAAGCTTCTTTCTCTTTGTTATCGCAGGATATTTCCTTTGGCCCTATAGTCTTCAAAGGGATCCGAAATATCTGTTCTCAGATTCCACAGAAATAAGGCTAGCAAAGAGATCCACGAAATACAGATGTAACTCTGTGAGATGAATTAACAGAACACTAAGCAGTTTCTCAGAAAGCTTCTTTCCAGATTTCATCGGAGGATATTTCCTTTTTCACCATAGCCCTCTATGGGCTTCCAAATATCACTTTGCCAATTCCACAAGAACTGTCTTAGCGAAAGGCTTCTTGAGGGGAAAGGTGTAACTCTGTGAGATGATTTCACAGAACACAAAGAAGTTTTTCAGAAAGCTTCTTTGTCTTTGTTATCGGAGGATATTACCCTTGGCCCTATAGTCTTCAAAGGGATCCGAAATATCTGTTCTCAGATTCCACAGAAATAAGGCTAGCAAAGAGATCCACGAAGTACAGATGTAACTCTGTGAGTTGAATTAACAGAACACTAAGCAGTTTCTCAGAAAGCTTCTTTCCAGATTTCATCTGAGGTTATTTCCTTTTTCACCATAGCCCTCTGTGGGCATCCAAATATCACTTTGCCAATTCCACAAGAACTGTCTTAGCGAATGGCTTGTTCTATGGAAAGCTGTACCTCTGTGAGATGATTTCACAGAACACAAAGAAGTTTCTCAGAAAGCTTCTTTCTCTTTGTTATCGGAGGATATTTCCTTTGGCCCTGTAGTCTTCAAAGGGATCCGAAATATCTGTTCTCAGATTCCACAGAAAAGGCTAGAAAAGAGATCCACGAATTACAGATGTAACTCTGTGAGATGAATTAAAAGAACACTAAGCAGTTTCTCAGAAAGCTTCTTGCCAGATTTCATCTGAGGATATTTGCTTTTTCACGATAGCCCTCTAAGGGCATCCAAATATCACTTTGCCAATTCCACAAGAACTGTCTTAGCGAAAGGCTTCTTGAGGGTAAAGGTGTAACTCTGTGAGATGATTTCACAGAACACAAAGAAGTTTCTCAGAAAGCTTCTTTCTCTTTGTTATCGGAGGATATTTCCTTTGGCCCTATAGTCTTCAAAGGGATCCGAAATACCTGTTCTCAGATTCCACAGAAATAAGGCTAGCAAAGAGATCCACGAAATACAGATGTAACTTTGTGAGATGAATTAACAGAACACTAAGCATTTCTTCAGAAAGCTTCTTTCCAGATTTCATCTGAGGATATTTCCTTTTTCACCATAGCCCTCTAAGGGCTTCCAAATATCACTTTGCCAATTCCACAAGAACTGTCTTGGCGAAAGGCTTCTTGAGGGGAAAGCTGTAACTCTGTGAGATGATTTCACAGAACCCAAAGAAGTTTCTCAGAAAGCTTCTTTGTCTTTGTTATCGGAGGATATTTCCTTTGGCCCTATAGTCTTCAAAGGGATCCGAAATATCTGTTCTCAGATTCCACAGAAATAAGGCTAGCAAAGAGATCCACGAAATACAGATGTAACTCTGTGAGATGAATTAACAGAACACTAAGCAGTTTCTCAGAAAGCTTCTTTCCAGATTTCATCTGAGGATATTTCCTTTTTCACCATAGCCCTCTGTGGGCTTCCAAATATCACTTTGCCAATTCCACAAGAACTGTCTTAGCGAAAGGCTTCTTGAGGGGAAAGCTGTAACTCTGTGAGATGATTTCACAGAACACAAAGAAGTTTGTCAGAAAGCTTCTTTCTCTTTGTTATCGGAGGATATTTCCTTTGGCCCTATCGTCTTCAAAGGGATCCGAAATATCTGTTCTCAGATTCCACAGAAATAAGGCTAGCAAAGACATCCACGAAATACAGATGTAAGTCTCTGAGATGAATTAACAGAAAACTAAGCAGTTTCTCAGAAAGCTTCTTTCCAGATTTCATCTGAGGATATTTCCTTTTTCACCATAGCCCTCTAGGGGTTCCAAATATCACTTTGCCAGTTCCACAAGAACTGTCTTAGCGAAAGGCTTCTGGAGGGGAAAGCTGTAACTCTGTGAGATGATTTCACAGAACACAAAGAAGTTTCTCAGAAAGCTTCTTTCTCTTTGTTATCGCAGGATATTTCCTTTGGCCCTATAGTCTTCAAAGGGATCCGAAATATCTGTTCTCAGATTCCACAGAAATAAGGCTAGCAAAGTGATCCACGAAATACAGATGTAACTCTGTGAGATGAATTAACAGAACACTAAGCAGTTTCTCAGAAAGCTTCTTTCCAGATTTCATCTGAGGATATTTCCTTTTTCACCATAGCCCTCTATGGGCTTCCAAATATCACTTTGCCAATTCCACAAGAACTGTCTTAGCGAAAGGCTTCTTGAGGGGAAAGGTGTAACTCTATGAGATGATTTCACAGAACACAAAGAAGTTTCTCAGAAAGCTTCTTTGTCTTTCTTATCGGAGGATATTTCCTTTGGCCCTATAGTCTTCAAAGGGATCCGAAATATCTGTTCTGAGATTCCACAGAAATAAGGCTAGCAAAGAGATCCAGGAAGTACAGATGTAACTCTGTGAGATGAATTAACAGAACACTAAGCAGTTTCTCAGAAAGCTTCTTTCCAGATTTCATCTGAGGATATTTCCTTTTTCATCATAGCCCTCTGTGGGCATCAAAATATCACTTTGCCAATTCCACAAGAACTGTCTTAGCGAATGGCTTCTTCTATGGAAAGCTGTACCTCTGTGAGATGATTTCACGGAACACAAAGAAGTTTCTCAGAAAGCTTCTTTCTCTTTGTTATCGGAGGATATTTCCTTTGGCCCTGTAGTCTTCAAAGGGATCCGAAATATCTGTTCTCAGATTCCACAGAAATAAGGCTAGCAAAGAGATCCACGAAATACAGATGTAACTCTGTGAGATGAATTAACAGAACACTAAGCAGTTTCTCAGAAAGCTTCTTTCCAGATTTCATCTGAGGATATTTCCTTTTTCACCATAGGCCTCTAAGGGCATCCAAATATCACTTTGCCAATTCCACAAGAACTGTCTTAACGAAAGACTTCTTGAGGGGAAAGCTGTAACTCTGTGAGATGATTTCACAGAACACAAAGAAGTTTCTCAGAAAGCTTCTTTCTCTTTGTTATCGGAGGATATTTCCTTTGGCCCTATCGTCTTCAAAGGGATCCGAAATATCTGTTCTCAGATTCCACAGAAATAAGGCTAGCAAAGACATCCACGAAATACAGATGGAACTCTCTGAGATGAATTAACAGAACACTAAGCAGTTTCTCAGAAAGCTTCTTTCCAGATTTCATCTGACGATATTTCCTTTTTCACCATAGCCCTCTATGGGCTTCCAAATATCACTTTGCCAATTCCACAAGAACTGTCTTAGCGAAAGGCTTCTTGAGGGGAAAGCTGTAACTCTGTGAGATGATTTCACAGAACACAAACAAGTTTCTCAGAAAGCTTCTTTCTCTTTGTTATCGCAGGATATTTCCTTTGGCCCTATAGTCTTCAAATGGATCCGAAATATCTGTTCTCAGATTCCACAGAAATAAGGCTAGCAAAGAGATCCACGAAATACAGATGTAACTCTGTGAGATGAATTAACAGAACACTAAGCAGTTTCTCAGAAAGCTTCTTTCCAGATTTCATCTGAGGATATTTCCTTTTTCACCATAGCCCTCTGTGGGCTTCCAAATATCACTTTGCCAATTCCACAAGAACTGTCTTAGCGAAAGGCTTCTTGAGGGGAAAGCTGTAACTCTGTGAGATGATTTCACAGAACACAAAGAAGTTTGTCAGAAAGCTTCTTTCTCTTTGTTATCGGAGGATATTTCCTTTGGCCCTATCGTCTTCAAAGGGATCCGAAATATCTGTTCTCAGATTCCACAGAAATAAGGCTAGCAAAGACATCCACGAAATACAGATGTAAGTCTCTGAGATGAATTAACAGAAAACTAAGCAGTTTCTCAGAAAGCTTCTTTCCAGATTTCATCTGAGGATATTTCCTTTTTCACCATAGCCCTCTAGGGGTTCCAAATATCACTTTGCCAGTTCCACAAGAACTGTCTTAGCGAAAGGCTTCTGGAGGGGAAAGCTGTAACTCTGTGAGATGATTTCACAGAACACAAAGAAGTTTCTCAGAAAGCTTCTTTCTCTTTGTTATCGCAGGATATTTCCTTTGGCCCTATAGTCTTCAAAGGGATCCGAAATATCTGTTCTCAGATTCCACAGAAATAAGGCTAGCAAAGTGATCCACGAAATACAGATGTAACTCTGTGAGATGAATTAACAGAACACTAAGCAGTTTCTCAGAAAGCTTCTTTCCAGATTTCATCTGAGGATATTTCCTTTTTCACCATAGCCCTCTATGGGCTTCCAAATATCACTTTGCCAATTCCACAAGAACTGTCTTAGCGAAAGGCTTCTTGAGGGGAAAGGTGTAACTCTATGAGATGATTTCACAGAACACAAAGAAGTTTCTCAGAAAGCTTCTTTGTCTTTCTTATCGGAGGATATTTCCTTTGGCCCTATAGTCTTCAAAGGGATCCGAAATATCTGTTCTGAGATTCCACAGAAATAAGGCTAGCAAAGAGATCCAGGAAGTACAGATGTAACTCTGTGAGATGAATTAACAGAACACTAAGCAGTTTCTCAGAAAGCTTCTTTCCAGATTTCATCTGAGGATTTTTCCTTTTTCATCATAGCCCTCTGTGGGCATCAAAATATCACTTTGCCAATTCCACAAGAACTGTCTTAGCGAATGGCTTCTTCTATGGAAAGCTGTACCTCTGTGAGATGATTTCACGGAACACAAAGAAGTTTCTCAGAAAGCTTCTTTCTCTTTGTTATCGGAGGATATTTCCTTTGGCCCTATCGTCTTCAAAGGGATCCGAAATATCTGTTCTCAGATTCCACAGAAATAAGGCTAGCAAAGAGATCCACGAAATACAGATGTAACTCTGTGAGATGAATTAACAGAACACTAAGCAGTTTCTCAGAAAGCTTCTTTCCAGATTTCATCTGAGGATATTTCCTTTTTCACCATAGGCCTCTAAGGGCATCCAAATATCACTTTGCCAATTCCACAAGAACTGTCTTAACGAAAGACTTCTTGAGGGGAAAGCTGTAACTCTGTGAGATGATTTCACAGAACACAAAGAAGTTTCTCAGAAAGCTTCTTTCTCTTTGTTATCGGAGGATATTTCCTTTGGCCCTATCGTCTTCAAAGGGATCCGAAATATCTGTTCTCAGATTCCACAGAAATAAGGCTAGCAAAGACATCCACGAAATACAGATGGAACTCTCTGAGATGAATTAACAGAACACTAAGCAGTTTCTCAGAAAGCTTCTTTCCAGATTTCATCTGACGATATTTCCTTTTTCACCATAGCCCTCTATGGGCTTCCAAATATCACTTTGCCAATTCCACAAGAACTGTCTTAGCGAAAGGCTTCTTGAGGGGAAAGCTGTAACTCTGTGAGATGATTTCACAGAACACAAACAAGTTTCTCAGAAAGCTTCTTTCTCTTTGTTATCGCAGGATATTTCCTTTGGCCCTATAGTCTTCAAATGGATCCGAAATATCTGTTCTCAGATTCCACAGAAATAAGGCTAGCAAAGAGATCCACGAAATACAGATGTAACTCTGTGAGATGAATTAACAGAACACTAAGCAGTTTCTCAGAAAGCTTCTTTCCAAATTTCATCTGAGGATATTTCCTTTTTCACCATAGCCCTCTATGGGCTTCCAAATATCACTTTGCCAATTCCACAAGAACTGTCTTAGCGAAAGGGTTCTTGAGGGGAAAGGTGTAACTCTGTGAGATGATTTCACAGAACACAAAGAAGTTTCTCAGAAAGCTTCTTTGTCTTTGTTATCGGAGGATATTACCCTTGGCCCTATAGTCTTCAAAGGGATCCGAAATATCTGTTCTCAGATTCCACAGAAATAAGGCTAGCAAAGAGATCCACGAAGTACAGATGTAACTCTGTGAGTTGAATTAACAGAACACTAAGCAGTTTCTCAGAAAGCTTCTTTCCAGATTTCATCTGAGGTTATTTCCTTTTTCACCATAGCCCTCTGTGGGCATCCAAATATCACTTTGCCAATTCCACAAGAACTGTCTTAGCGAATGGCTTGTTCTATGGAAAGCTGTACCTCTGTGAGATGATTTCACAGAACACAAAGAAGTTTCTCAGAAAGCTTCTTTCTCTTTGTTATCGGAGGATATTTCCTTTGGCCCTGTAGTCTTCAAAGGGATCCGAAATATCTGTTCTCAGATTCCACAGAAATAAGGCTAGAAAAGAGATCCACGAATTACAGATGTAACTCTGTGAGATGAATTAAAAGAATACTAAGCAGTTTCTCAGAAAGCTTCTTGCCAGATTTCATCTGAGGATATTTGCTTTTTCACGATAGCCCTCTAAGGGCATCCAAATATCACTTTGCCAATTCCACAAGAACTGTCTTAGCGAAAGGCTTCTTGAGGGTAAAGGTGTAACTCTGTGAGATGATTTCACAGAACACAAAGAAGTTTCTCAGAAAGCTTCTTTGTCTTTGTTATCGGAGGATATTTCCTTTGGCCCTATAGTCTTCAAAGGGATCCGAAATACCTGTTCTCAGATTCCACAGAAATAAGGCTAGCAAAGAGATCCACGAAATACAGATGTAACTTTGTGAGATGAATTAACAGAACACTAAGCAGTTCTTCAGAAAGCTTCTTTCCAGATTTCATCTGAGGATATTTCCTTTTTCACCATAGCCCTCTAAGGGCTTCCAAATATCACTTTGCCAATTCCACAAGAACTGTCTTGGCGAAAGGCTTCTTGAGGGGAAAGCTGTAACTCTGTGAGATGATTTCACAGAACCCAAAGAAGTTTCTCAGAAAGCTTCTTTGTCTTTGTTATCGGAGGATATTTCCTTTGGCCCTATAGTCTTCAAAGGGATCCGAAATATCTGTTCTCAGATTCCACAGAAATAAGGCTAGCAAAGAGATCCACGAAATACAGATGTAACTCTGTGAGATAAATTAACAGAACACTAAGCAGTTTCTCAGAAAGCTTCTTTCCAGATTTCATCTGAGGATATTTCCTTTTTCACCATAGCCCTCTATGGGCTTCCAAATATCACTTTGCCAATTCCACAAGAACTGTCTTAGCGAAAGGCTTCTTGAGGGGAAAGCTGTAACTCTGTGAGATGATTTCACAGAACAGAAAGAAGTTTGTCAGAAAGCTTCTTTCTCTTTGTTATCGGAGGATATTTCCTTTGGCCCTATCGTCTTCAAAGGGATCCGAAATATCTGCTCTCAGATTCCACAGAAATAAGGCTAGCAAAGACATCCACGAAATACAGATGTAAGTCTCTGAGATGAATTAACAGAAAACTAAGCAGTTTCTCAGAAAGCTTCTTTCCAGATTTCATCTGCGGATATTTCCTTTTTCACCATAGCCCTCTAGGGGTTCCAAATATCACTTTGCCAGTTCCACAAGAACTGTCTTAGCGAAAGGCTTCTGGAGGGGAAAGCTGTAACTCTGTGAGATGATTTCACAGAACACAAAGAAGTTTCTCAGAAAGCTTCTTTCTCTTTGTTATCGCAGGATATTTCCTTTGGCCCTATAGTCTTCAAAGGGATCCGAAATATCTGTTCTCAGATTCCACAGAAATAAGGCTAGCAAAGTGATCCACGAAATACAGATGTAACTCTGTGAGATGAATTAACAGAACACTAAGCAGTTTCTCAGAAAGCTTCTTTCCAGATTTCATCTGAGGATATTTCCTTTTTCAACATAGCCCTCTATGGGCTTCCAAATATCACTTTGCCAATTCCACAAGAACTGTCTTAGCGAAAGGCTTCTTGAGGGGAAAGCTGTAACTCTGTGAGATGATTTCACAGAACACAAAGAAGTTTCTCAGAAAGCTTCTTTCTCTTTGTTATCGCAGGATATTTCCTTTGGCCCTATAGTCTTCAAAGGGATCCGAAATATCTGTTCTGAGATTCCACAGAAATAAGGCTAGCAAAGAGATCCAAGAAGTACAGATGTAACTCTGTGAGATGAATTAACAGAACACTAAGCAGTTTCTCAGAAAGCTTCTTTCCAGATTTCATCTGAGGATATTTCCTTTTTCACCATAGCCCTCTATGGGCATCCAAATATCACTTTGCCAATTCCACAAGAACTGTCTTAGCGAATGGCTTCTTCTATAGAAAGCTGTACCTCTGTGAGATGATTTCACGGAACACAAAGAAGTTTCTCAGAAAGCTTCTTTCTCTTTGTTATCGGAGGATATTTCCTTTGGCCCTGTAGTGTTCAAAGGGATCCGAAATATCTGTTCTCAGATTCCACAGAAATAAGGCTAGCAAAGAGATCCACGAAATACACATGTAACTCTGTGAGATGAATTAACAGAACACTAAGCAGTTTCTCAGAAAGCTTCTTTCCAGATTTCATCTGAGGATATTTCCTTTTTCACCATAGGCCTCTAAGGGCATCCAAATATCACTTTGCCAATTCCACAAGAACTGTCTAAACGAAAGACTTCTTGAGGGGAAAGCTGTAACTCTGTGAGATGATTTCACAGAACACAAAGAAGTTTCTCAGAAAGCTTCTTTCTCTTTGTTATCGGTGGATATTTCCTTTGGCCCTATAGTCTTCAAAGGGATCCGAAATATCTGTTCTCAGATTCCACAGAAATAAGGCTAGCAAAGAGATCGACGAAATACAGATGTAACTCTGTGAGATGAATTAACAGAACACTAAGCAGTTTCTCAGAAAGCTTCTTTCCAGATTTCATCTGAGGATATTTCCTTTTTCACCATAGCCCTCTATGGGCTTCCCAATATCACTTTGCCAATTCCACGAGAACTGACTTAACGAAAGGCTTGTTGAGGGGAAAGCTGTAACTGTGTGAGATGATTTCACAGAACACAAAGAAGTTTCTCAGAAAGCTTCTTTGTCTTTGTTATCGGAGGATATTTCCTTTGGCCCTATAGTCTTCAAAGGGATCCGAAATATCTGTTCTCAGATTCCACAGAAATAAGGCTAGCAAAGAGATACACGAAGTACAGATGTAACTCTGTGAGATGAATTAACAGAACACTAAGCAGTTTCTCAGAAAGCTTCTTTCCAGATTTCATCGGAGGATATTTCCTTTTTCACCATAGCCCTCTATGGGCTTCCAAATATCACTTTGCCAATTCCACAAGAACTGTCTTAGCGAAAGGCTTCTTGAGGGGAAAGGTGTAACTCTGTGAGATGATTTCACAGAACACAAAGAAGTTTCTCAGAAAGCTTCTTTGTCTTTGTTATCGGAGGATATTACCCATGGCCCTATAGTCTTCAAAGGGATCCGAAATATCTGTTCTCAGATTCCACAGAAATAAGGCTAGCAAAGAGATCCACGAAGTACAGATGTAACTCTGTGAGATGAATTAACAGAACACTAAGCAGTTTCTCAGAAAGCTTCTTTCCAGATTTCATCTGAGGTTATTTCCTTTTTCACCATAGCCCTCTGTGGGCATCCAAATATCACTTTGCCAATTCCACAAGAACTGTCTTAGCGAATGGCTTCTTCTATGGAAAGCTGTACCTCTGTGAGATGATTTCACAGAACACAAAGAAGTTGCTCAGAAAGCTTCTTTGTCTTTGTTATCGGAGGATATTTCCTTTGGCCCTATAGTCTTCAAAGGGATCCGAAATATTTGTTCTCAGATTCCACAGAAATAAGGCTAGCCAAGAGATCCACGAAATACAGATGTAACTTTGTGAGATGAATTAACAGAACACTAAGCAGTTCTTCAGAAAGCTTCTTTCCAGATTTCATCTGAGGATATTTCCTTTTTCACCATAGCCCTCTAAGGGCTTCCAAATATCACTTTGCCAATTCCACAAGAACTGTCTTGGCGAAAGGCTTCTTGAGGGGAAAGCTGTAACTCTGTGAGATGATTTCACAGAACCCAAAGAAGTTTCTCAGAAAGCTTCTTTGTCTTTGTTATCGGAGGATATTTCCTTTGGCCCTATAGTCTTCAAAGGGATCGGAAATATCTGTTCTCAGATTCCACAGAAATAAGGCTAGCAAAGAGATCCACGAAATACAGATGTAACTCTGTAAGATGAATTAACAGAACACTAAGCAGTTTCTGAGAAAGCTTCTTTCCAGATTTCATCTGAGGATATTTCCTTTTTCACCATAGCCCTCTCTGGGCTTCCAAATATCACTTTGCCAATTCCACAAGAACTGTCTTAGCGAAAGGCTTCTTGAGGGGAAAGCTGTAACTCTGTGAGATGATTTCACAGAACACAAAGAAGTTTCTCAGAAAGCTTCTTTGTCTTTGTTATCGGAGGATATTTCCTTTGGCCCTGTTGTCTTCAAAGGGATCCGAAATATCTGTTCTCAGATTCCACAGAAATAAGGCTAGCAAAGAGATCCACGAAATACAGATGTAACTCTGTGAGATGAATTAACAGAACACTAAGCAGTTTCTCAGAAAGCTTCTTTCCAGATTTCATCTGAGGATATTTCCTTTTTCAACATAGCCCTCTATGGGCTTCCAAATATCACTTTGCCAATTCCACAAGAACTGTCTTAGCGAAAGGCTTCTTGAGGGGAAAGCTGTAACTCTGTGAGATGATTTCACAGAACACAAAGAAGTTTCTCAGAAAGCTTCTTTCTCTTTGTTATCGGAGGATATTTCCTTTGGCCCTATCGTCTTCAAAGGGATCCGAAATATCTGTTCTCAGATTCCACAGAAATAAGGCTAGCAAAGACATCCACGAAATACAGATGTAAGTCTCTGAGATGAATTAACAGAAAACTAAGCAGTTCTTCAGAAAGCTTCTTTCCAGATTTCATCTGAGGATATTTCCTTTTTCACCATAGCCCTCTAGGGGTTCCAAATATCACTTTGCCAGTTCCACAAGAACTGTCTTAGCGAAAGGCTTCTGGTGGGGAAAGCTGTAACTCTGTGAGGTGATTTCACAGAACACAAAGATGTTTCTCAGAAAGCTTCTTTCTCTTTGTTATCGCAGGGTATTTCCTTTGGCCCTATAGTCTTCAAATGGATCCGAAATATCTGTTCTCAGATTCCACAGAAATAAGGCTAGCAAAGAGATCCACGAAATACAGATGTAACTCTGTGAGATGAATTAACAGAACACTAAGCAGTTTCTCAGAAAGCTTCTTTCCAGATTTCATCTGAGGATATTTCCTTTTTCACCATAGCCCTCTATGGGCTTCCAAATATCACTTTGCCAATTCCACAAGAACTGTCTTAGCGAAAGGCTTCTTGAGGGGAAAGCTGTAACTCTGTGAGATGATTTCACAGAACACAAAGAAGTTTCTCAGAAAGCTTCTTTGTCTTTCTTATCGGAGGATATTTCCTTTGGCCCTATCGTCTTCAAAGGGATCCGAAATATCTGTTCTGAGATTCCACAGAAATAAGGCTAGCAAAGAGATCCAAGAAGTACAGATGTAACTCTGTGAGATGAATTAACAGAACACTAAGCAGTTTCTCAGAAAGCTTCTTTCCAGATTTCATCTGAGGATTTTTCCTTTTTCACCATAGCCCTCTGTGGGCATCCAAATATCACTTTTCCAATTCCACAAGAACTGTCTTAGCGAATGGCTTCTTCTATGGAAAGCTGTACCTCTGTGAGATGATTTCACAGAACACACAGAAGTTTCTCAGAAAGCTTCTTTCTCTTTGTTATCGGAGGATATTTCCTTTGGCCCTGTAGTCTTCAAAGGGATCCGAAATATCTGTTCTCAGATTCCACAGAAATAAGGCTAGCAAAGAGATCCACGAAATACAGATGTAACTCTGTGAGATGAATTAACAGAACACTAAGCAGTTTCTCAGAAAGCTTCTTTCCAGATTTCATCTGAGGATATTTCCTTTTTCACCATAGGCCTCTAAGGGCATCCAAATATCACTTTGCCAATTCCACAAGAACTGTCTTAACGAAAGACTTCTTGAGGGGAAAGCTGTAACTCTGTGAGATGATTTCACAGAACACAAAGAAGTTTCTCAGAAAGCTTCTTTCTCTTTGTTATCGGAGGATATTTCCTTTGGCCCTATCGTCTTCAAAGGGATCCGAAATATCTGTTCTCAGATTCCACAGAAATAAGGCTAGCAAAGACATCCACGAAATACAGATGGAACTCTCTGAGATGAATTAACAGAACACTAAGCAGTTTCTCAGAAAGCTTCTTTCCAGATTTCATCTGACGATATTTCCTTTTTCACCATAGCCCTCTATGGGCTTCCAAATATCACTTTGCCAATTCCACAAGAACTGTCTTAGCGAAAGGCTTCTTGAGGGGAAAGCTGTAACTCTGTGAGATGATTTCACAGAACACAAACAAGTTTCTCAGAAAGCTTCTTTCTCTTTGTTATCGCAGGATATTTCCTTTGGCCCTATAGTCTTCAAATGGATCCGAAATATCTGTTCTCAGATTCCACAGAAATAAGGCTAGCAAAGAGATCCACGAAATACAGATGTAACTCTGTGAGATGAATTAACAGAACACTAAGCAGTTTCTCAGAAAGCTTCTTTCCAAATTTCATCTGAGGATATTTCCTTTTTCACCATAGCCCTCTATGGGCTTCCAAATATCACTTTGCCAATTCCACAAGAACTGTCTTAGCGAAAGGCTTCTTGAGGGGAAAGGTGTAACTCTGTGAGATGATTTCACAGAACACAAAGAAGTTTCTCAGAAAGCTTCTTTGTCTTTGTTATCGGAGGATATTACCCTTGGCCCTATAGTCTTCAAAGGGATCCGAAATATCTGTTCTCAGATTCCACAGAAATAAGGCTAGCAAAGAGATCCACGAAGTACAGATGTAACTCTGTGAGTTGAATTAACAGAACACTAAGCAGTTTCTCAGAAAGCTTCTTTCCAGATTTCATCTGAGGTTATTTCCTTTTTCACCATAGCCCTCTGTGGGCATCCAAATATCACTTTGCCAATTCCACAAGAACTGTCTTAGCGAATGGCTTGTTCTATGGAAAGCTGTACCTCTGTGAGATGATTTCACAGAACACAAAGAAGTTTCTCAGAAAGCTTCTTTCTCTTTGTTATCGGAGGATATTTCCTTTGGCCCTGTAGTCTTCAAAGGGATCCGAAATATCTGTTCTCAGATTCCACAGAAATAAGGCTAGAAAAGAGATCCACGAATTACAGATGTAACTCTGTGAGATGAATTAAAAGAATACTAAGCAGTTTCTCAGAAAGCTTCTTGCCAGATTTCATCTGAGGATATTTGCTTTTTCACGATAGCCCTCTAAGGGCATCCAAATATCACTTTGCCAATTCCACAAGAACTGTCTTAGCGAAAGGCTTCTTGAGGGTAAAGGTGTAACTCTGTGAGATGATTTCACAGAACACAAAGAAGTTTCTCAGAAAGCTTCTTTGTCTTTGTTATCGGAGGATATTTCCTTTGGCCCTATAGTCTTCAAAGGGATCCGAAATACCTGTTCTCAGATTCCACAGAAATAAGGCTAGCAAAGAGATCCACGAAATACAGATGTAACTTTGTGAGATGAATTAACAGAACACTAAGCAGTTCTTCAGAAAGCTTCTTTCCAGATTTCATCTGAGGATATTTCCTTTTTCACCATAGCCCTCTAAGGGCTTCCAATATCACTTTGCCAATTCCACAAGAACTGTCTTGGCGAAAGGCTTCTTGAGGGGAAAGCTGTAACTCTGTGAGATGATTTCACAGAACCCAAAGAAGTTTCTCAGAAAGCTTCTTTGTCTTTGTTATCGGAGGATATTTCCTTTGGCCCTATAGTCTTCAAAGGGATCCGAAATATCTGTTCTCAGATTCCACAGAAATAAGGCTAGCAAAGAGATCCACGAAATACAGATGTAACTCTGTGAGATAAATTAACAGAACACTAAGCAGTTTCTCAGAAAGCTTCTTTCCAGATTTCATCTGAGGATATTTCCTTTTTCACCATAGCCCTCTATGGGCTTCCAAATATCACTTTGCCAATTCCACAAGAACTGTCTTAGCGAAAGGCTTCTTGAGGGGAAAGCTGTAACTCTGTGAGATGATTTCACAGAACAGAAAGAAGTTTGTCAGAAAGCTTCTTTCTCTTTGTTATCGGAGGATATTTCCTTTGGCCCTATCGTCTTCAAAGGGATCCGAAATATCTGTTCTCAGATTCCACAGAAATAAGGCTAGCAAAGACATCCACGAAATACAGATGTAAGTCTCTGAGATGAATTAACAGAAAACTAAGCAGTTTCTCAGAAAGCTTCTTTCCAGATTTCATCTGAGGATATTTCCTTTTTCACCATAGCCCTCTAGGGGTTCCAAATATCACTTTGCCAGTTCCACAAGAACTGTCTTAGCGAAAGGCTTCTGGAGGGGAAAGCTGTAACTCTGTGAGATGATTTCACAGAACACAAAGAAGTTTCTCAGAAAGCTTCTTTCTCTTTGTTATCGCAGGATATTTCCTTTGGCCCTATAGTCTTCAAAGGGATCCGAAATATCTGTTCTCAGATTCCACAGAAATAAGGCTAGCAAAGTGATCCACGAAATACAGATGTAACTCTGTGAGATGAATTAACAGAACACTAAGCAGTTTCTCAGAAAGCTTCTTTCCAGATTTCATCTGAGGATATTTCCTTTTTCACCATAGCCCTCTATGGGCTTCCAAATATCACTTTGCCAATTCCACAAGAACTGTCTTAGCGAAAGGCTTCTTGAGGGGAAAGCTGTAACTCTGTGAGATGATTTCACAGAACACAAAGAAGTTTCTCAGAAAGCTTCTTTCTCTTTGTTATCGCAGGATATTTCCTTTGGCCCTATAGTCTTCAAAGGGATCCGAAATATCTGTTCTGAGATTCCACAGAAATAAGGCTAGCAAAGAGATCCACGAAGTACAGATGTAACTCTGTGAGATGAATTAACAGAACACTAAGCAGTTTCTCAGAAAGCTTCTTTCCAGATTTCATCTGAGGATATTTCCTTTTTCACCATAGCCCTCTATGGGCATCCAAATATCACTTTGCCAATTCCACAAGAACTGTCTTAGCGAATGGCTTCTTCTATAGAAAGCTGTACCTCTGTGAGATGATTTCACGGAACACAAAGAAGTTTCTCAGAAAGCTTCTTTCTCTTTGTTATCGGAGGATATTTCCTTTGGCCCTGTAGTGTTCAAAGGGATCCGAAATATCTGTTCTCAGATTCCACAGAAATAAGGCTAGCAAAGAGATCCACGAAATACAGATGTAACTCTGTGAGATGAATTAACAGAACACTAAGCAGTTTCTCAGAAAGATTCTTTCCAGATTTCATCTGAGGATATTTCCTTTTTCACCATAGGCCTCTAAGGGCATCCAAATATCACTTTGCCAATTCCACAAGAACTGTCTAAACGAAAGACTTCTTGAGGGGAAAGCTGTAACTCTGTGAGATGATTTCACAGAACACAAAGAAGTTTCTCAGAAAGCTTCTTTCTCTTTGTTATCGGTGGATATTTCCTTTGGCCCTATAGTCTTCAAAGGGATCCGAAATATCTGTTCTCAGATTCCACAGAAATAAGGCTAGCAAAGAGATCGACGAAATACAGATGTAACTCTGTGAGATGAATTAACAGAACACTAAGCAGTTTCTCAGAAAGCTTCTTTCCAGATTTCATCTGAGGATATTTCCTTTTTCACCATAGCCCTCTATGGGCTTCCCAATATCACTTTGCCAATTCCACGAGAACTGACTTAACGAAAGGCTTGTTGAGGGGAAAGCTGTAACTGTGTGAGATGATTTCACAGAAAACAAAGAAGTTTCTCAGAAAGCTTCTTTGTCTTTGTTATCGGAGGATATTTCCTTTGGCCCTATAGTCTTCAAAGGGATCCGAAATATCTGTTCTCAGATTCCACAGAAATAAGGCTAGCAAAGAGATACACGAAGTACAGATGTAACTCTGTGAGATGAATTAACAGAACACTAAGCAGTTTCTCAGAAAGCTTCTTTCCAGATTTCATCGGAGGATATTTCCTTTTTCACCATAGCCCTCTATGGGCTTCCAAATATCACTTTGCCAATTCCACAAGAACTGTCTTAGCGAAAGGCTTCTTGAGGGGAAAGGTGTAACTCTGTGAGATGATTTCACAGAACACAAAGAAGTTTCTCAGAAAGCTTCTTTGTCTTTGTTATCGGAGGATATTACCCATGGCCCTATAGTCTTCAAAGGGATCCGAAATATCTGTTGTCAGATTCCACAGAAATAAGGCTAGCAAAGAGATCCACGAAGTACAGATGTAACTCTGTGAGATGAATTAACAGAACACTAAGCAGTTTCTCAGAAAGCTTCTTTCCAGATTTCATCTGAGGTTATTTCCTTTTTCACCATAGCCCTCTGTGGGCATCCAAATATCACTTTGCCAATTCCACAAGAACTGTCTTAGCGAATGGCTTCTTCTATGGAAAGCTGTACCTCTGTGAGATGATTTCACAGAACACAAAGAAGTTGCTCAGAAAGCTTCTTTGTCTTTGTTATCGGAGGATATTTCCTTTGGCCCTATAGTCTTCAAAGGGATCCGAAATATTTGTTCTCAGATTCCACAGAAATAAGGCTAGCCAAGAGATCCACGAAATACAGATGTAACTTTGTGAGATGAATTAACAGAACACTAAGCAGTTCTTCAGAAAGCTTCTTTCCAGATTTCATCTGAGGATATTTCCTTTTTCACCATAGCCCTCTAAGGGCTTCCAAATATCACTTTGCCAATTCCACAAGAACTGTCTTGGCGAAAGGCTTCTTGAGGGGAAAGCTGTAACTCTGTGAGATGATTTCACAGAACCCAAAGAAGTTTCTCAGAAAGCTTCTTTGTCTTTGTTATCGGAGGATATTTCCTTTGGCCCTATAGTCTTCAAAGGGATCGGAAATATCTGTTCTCAGATTCCACAGAAATAAGGCTAGCAAAGAGATCCACGAAATACAGATGTAACTCTGTAAGATGAATTAACAGAACACTAAGCAGTTTCTGAGAAAGCTTCTTTCCAGATTTCATCTGAGGATATTTCCTTTTTCACCATAGCCCTCTCTGGGCTTCCAAATATCACTTTGCCAATTCCACAAGAACTGTCTTAGCGAAAGGCTTCTTGAGGGGAAAGCTGTAACTCTGTGAGATGATTTCACAGAACACAAAGAAGTTTCTCCGAAAGCTTCTTTGTCTTTGTTATCGGAGGATATTTCCTTTGGCCCTGTTGTCTTCAAAGGGATCCGAAATATCTGTTCTCAGATTCCACAGAAATAAGGCTAGCAAAGAGATCCACGAAATACAGATGTAACTCTGTGAGATGAATTAACAGAACACTAAGCAGTTTCTCAGAAAGCTTCTTTCCAGATTTCATCTGAGGATATTTCCTTTTTCAACATAGCCCTCTATGGGCTTCCAAATATCACTTTGCCAATTCCACAAGAACTGTCTTAGCGAAAGGCTTCTTGAGGGGAAAGCTGTAACTCTGTGAGATGATTTCACAGAACACAAAGAAGTTTCTCAGAAAGCTTCTTTCTCTTTGTTATCGGAGGATATTTCCTTTGGCCCTATCGTCTTCAAAGGGATCCGAAATATCTGTTCTCAGATTCCACAGAAATAAGGCTAGCAAAGACATCCACGAAATACAGATGTAAGTCTCTGAGATGAATTAACAGAAAACTAAGCAGTTCTTCAGAAAGCTTCTTTCCAGATTTCATCTGAGGATATTTCCTTTTTCACCATAGCCCTCTAGGGGTTCCAAATATCACTTTGCCAGTTCCACAAGAACTGTCTTAGCGAAAGGCTTCTGGTGGGGAAAGCTGTAACTCTGTGAGGTGATTTCACAGAACACAAAGATGTTTCTCAGAAAGCTTCTTTCTCTTTGTTATCGCAGGGTATTTCCTTTGGCCCTATAGTCTTCAAATGGATCCGAAATATCTGTTCTCAGATTCCACAGAAATAAGGCTAGCAAAGAGATCCACGAAATACAGATGTAACTCTGTGAGATGAATTAACAGAACACTAAGCAGTTTCTCAGAAAGCTTCTTTCCAGATTTCATCTGAGGATATTTCCTTTTTCACCATAGCCCTCTATGGGCTTCCAAATATCACTTTGCCAATTCCACAAGAACTGTCTTAGCGAAAGGCTTCTTGAGGGGAAAGCTGTAACTCTGTGAGATGATTTCACAGAACACAAAGAAGTTTCTCAGAAAGCTTCTTTGTCTTTCTTATCGGAGGATATTTCCTTTGGCCCTATCGTCTTCAAAGGGATCCGAAATATCTGTTCTGAGATTCCACAGAAATAAGGCTAGCAAAGAGATCCAAGAAGTACAGATGTAACTCTGTGAGATGAATTAACAGAACACTAAGCAGTTTCTCAGAAAGCTTCTTTCCAGATTTCATCTGAGGATTTTTCCTTTTTCACCATAGCCCTCTGTGGGCATCCAAATATCACTTTTCCAATTCCACAAGAACTGTCTTAGCGAATGGCTTCTTCTATGGAAAGCTGTACCTCTGTGAGATGATTTCACAGAACACACAGAAGTTTCTCAGAAAGCTTCTTTCTCTTTGTTATCGGAGGATATTTCCTTTGGCCCTGTAGTCTTCAAAGGGATCCGAAATATCTGTTCTCAGATTCCACAGAAATAAGGCTAGCAAAGAGATCCACGAAATACAGATGTAACTCTGTGAGATGAATTAACAGAACACTAAGCAGTTTCTCAGAAAGCTTCTTTCCAGATTTCATCTGAGGATATTTCCTTTTTCACCATAGGCCTCTAGGGCATCCAAATATCACTTTGCCAATTCCACAAGAACTGTCTTAACGAAAGACTTCTTGAGGGGAAAGCTGTAACTCTGTGAGATGATTTCACAGAACACAAAGAAGTTTCTCAGAAAGCTTCTTTCTCTTTGTTATCGGTGGATATTTCCTTTGGCCCTATAGTCTTCAAAGGGATCCGAAATATCTGTTCTCAGATTCCACAGAAATAAGGCTAGCAAAGAGATCGACGAAATACAGATGTAACTCAGTGAGATGAAATAACAGAACACTAAGCAGTTCTTCAGAAAACTTCTTCCCAGATTTCATCTGAGGATATTTCCTTTTTCACCATAGGCCTCTAAGGGCTTCCAAATATCACTTTGTCAATTCCACAGGTACTCTCTTGGCGAAAGGCTTCTTGAGGGGAAAGCTGTAACTCTGTGAGATGATTTCACAGAACACAAAGAAGTTTCTCAGAAAGCTTCTTTGTCTTTGTTATCGGAGGATATTTCCTTTGGCCCTATAGTCTTCAAAGGGATCCGAAATATCTGTTCTCAGATCCCACAGAAATAAGGCTAGCAAAGAGATCCACGAAATACAGATGTAACTCTGTGAGATGAATTAACAGAACACTAAGCAGTTTCTCAGAAAGCTTCTTTCCAGATTTCATCTGAGGATATTTCCTTTTTCACCATAGCCCTCTATGGGCTTCCCAATATCACTTTGCCAATTCCACGAGAACTGACTTAACGAAAGGCTTGTTGAGGGGAAAGCTGTAACTGTGTGAGATGATTTCACATAACACAAAGAAGTTTCTCAGAAAGCTTCTTTGTCTTTGTTATCGGAGGATATTTCCTTTGGCCCTATAGTCTTCAAAGGGATCCGAAATATCTGTTCTCAGATTCCACAGAAATAAGGCTAGCAAAGAGATCCACGAAGTACAGATGTAACTCTGTGAGATGAATTAACAGAACATTAAGCAGTTTCTCAGAAAGCTTCTTTCCAGATTTCATCAGAGGATATTTCCTTTTTCACCATAGCCCTCTATGGGCATCCAAATATCACTTTGCCAATTCCACAAGAACTGTCTTAGCGAATGGCTTCTTCTATGGAAAGCTGTACCTCTGTGAGATGATTTCACAGAACACAAAGAAGTTTCTCAGAAAGCTTCTTTGTCTTTGTTATCGGAGGATATTTCCTTTGGCCCTATAGTCTTCAAAGGGATCCGAAATATCTGTTCTCAGATTCCACAGAAATAAGGCTAGCAAAGAGATACACGAAGTACAGATGTAACTCTGTGAGATGAATTAACAGAACACTAAGCAGTTTCTCAGAAAGCTTCTTTCCAGATTTCATCGGAGGATATTTCCTTTTTCACCATAGCCCTCTATGGGCTTCCAAATATCACTTTGCCAATTCCACAAGAACTGTCTTAGAGAAAGGCTTCTTGAGGGGAAAGGTGTAACTCTGTGAGATGATTTCACAGAACACAAAGAAGTTTCTCAGAAAGCTTCTTTGTCTTTGTTATCGGAGGATATTACCCATGGCCCTATAGTCTTCAAAGGGATCCGAAATATCTGTTCTCAGATTCCACAGAAATAAGGCTAGCAAAGAGATCCACGAAGTACAGATGTAACTCTGTGAGATGAATTAACAGAACACTAAGCAGTTTCTCAGAAAGCTTCTTTCCAGATTTCATCTGAGGTTATTTCCTTTTTCACCATAGCCCTCTGTGGGCATCCAAATATCACTTTGCCAATTCCACAAGAACTGTCTTAGCGAATGGCTTCTTCTATGGAAAGCTGTACCTCTGTGAGATGATTTCACAGAACACAAAGAAGTTTCTCAGAAAGCTTCTTTGTCTTTGTTATCGGAGGATATTTCCTTTGGCCCTATAGTCTTCAAAGGGATCCGAAATATCTGTTCTCAGATTCCACAGAAATAAGGCTAGCCAAGAGATCCACGAAATACAGATGTAACTTTGTGAGATGAATTAACAGAACACTAAGCAGTTCTTCAGAAAGCTTCTTTCCAGATTTCATCTGAGGATATTTCCTTTTTCACCATAGCCCTCTAAGGGCTTCCAAATATCACTTTGCCAATTCCACAAGAACTGTCTTGGCGAAAGGCTTCTGGAGGGGAAAGCTGTAACTCTGTGAGATGATTTCACAGAACCCAAAGAAGTTAATCAGAAAGCTTCTTTGTCTTTGTTATCGGAGGATATTTCCTTTGGCCCTATAGTCTTCAAAGGGATCGGAAATATCTGTTCTCAGATTCCACAGAAATAAGGCTAGCAAAGAGATCCACGAAATACAGATGTAACTCTGTAAGATGAATTAACAGAACACTAAGCAGTTTCTGAGAAAGCTTCTTTCCAGATTTCATCTGAGGATATTTCCTTTTTCACCATAGCCCTCTCTGGGCTTCCAAATATCACTTTGCCAATTCCACAAGAACTGTCTTGGCGAAAGGCTTCTTGAGGGGAAAGCTGTAACTCTGTGAGATGATTTCACAGAACACAAAGAAGTTTGTCAGAAAGCTTCTTTCTCTTTGTTATTGGAGGATATTTCCTTTGGCCCTATCGTCTTCAAAGGGATCCGAAATATCTGTTCTCAGATTCCACAGAAATAAGGCTAGCAAAGACATCCACGAAATACAGATGTAAGTCTCTGAGATGAATTAACAGAAAACTAAGCAGTTTCTCAGAAAGCTTCTTTCCAGATTTCATCTGAGGATATTTCCTTTTTCACCATAGCCCTCTAGGGGTTCCAAATATCACTTTGCCAGTTCCACAAGAACTGTCTTAGCGAAAGGCTTCTGGAGGGGAAAGCTGTAACTCTGTGAGATGATTTCACAGAACACAAAGAAGTTTCTCAGAAAGCTTCTTTGTCTTTGTTATCGGAGGATATTTCCTTTGGCCCTGTTGTCTTCAAAGGGATCCGAAATATCTGTTCTCAGGTTCCACAGAAATAAGGCTAGCAAAGAGATCCACGAAATACAGATGTAACTCTGTGAGATGAATTAACAGAACACTAAGCAGTTTCTCAGAAAGCTTCTTTCCAGATTTCATCTGAGGATATTTCCTTTTTCAACATAGCCCTCTATGGGCTTCCAAATATCACTTTGCCAATTCCACAAGAACTGTCTTAGCGAAAGGCTTCTTGAGGGGAAAGCTGTAACTCTGTGAGATGATTTCACAGAACACAAAGAAGTTTCTCAGAAAGCTTCTTTGTCTTTCTTATCGGAGGATATTTCCTTTGGCCCTATCGTCTTCAAAGGGATCCGAAATATCTGTTCTGAGATTCCACAGAAATAAGGCTAGCAAAGAGATCCAAGAAGTACAGATGTAACTCTGTGAGATGAATTAACAGAACACTAAGCAGTTTCTCAGAAAGCTTCTTTCCAGATTTCATCTGAGGATTTTTCCTTTTTCACCATAGCCCTCTGTGGGCATCCAAATATCACTTTTCCAATTCCACAAGAACTGTCTTAGCGAATGGCTTCTTCTATGGAAAGCTGTACCTCTGTGAGATGATTTCACAAAACACACAGAAGTTTCTCAGAAAGCTTCTTTCTCTTTGTTATCGGAGGATATTTCCTTTGGCCCTGTAGTCTTCAAAGGGATCCGAAATATCTGTTCTCAGATTCCACAGAAATAAGGCTAGCAAAGAGATCCACGAAATACAGATGTAACTCTGTGAGATGAATTAACAGAACACTAAGCAGTTTCTCAGAAAGCTTCTTTCCAGATTTCATCTGAGGATATTTCCTTTTTCACCATAGGCCTCTAGGGCATCCAAATATCACTTTGCCAATTCCACAAGAACTGTCTTAACGAAAGACTTCTTGAGGGGAAAGCTGTAACTCTGTGAGATGATTTCACAGAACACAAAGAAGTTTCTCAGAAAGCTTCTTTCTCTTTGTTATCGGTGGATATTTCCTTTGGCCCTATAGTCTTCAAAGGGATCCGAAATATCTGTTCTCAGATTCCACAGAAATAAGGCTAGCAAAGAGATCGACGAAATACAGATGTAACTCAGTGAGATGAAATAACAGAACACTAAGCAGTTCTTCAGAAAACTTCTTCCCAGATTTCATCTGAGGATATTTCCTTTTTCACCATAGGCCTCTAAGGGCTTCCAAATATCACTTTGTCAATTCCACAGGTACTCTCTTGGCGAAAGGCTTCTTGAGGGGAAAGCTGTAACTCTCTGAGATGATTTCACAGAACACAAAGAAGTTTCTCAGAAAGCTTCTTTCTCTTTGTTATCGGAGGATATTTCCTTTGGCCCTATAGTCTTCAAAGGGATCCGAAATATCTGTTCTCAGATCCCACAGAAATAAGGCTAGCAAAGAGATCCACGAAATACAGATGTAACTCTGTGAGATGAATTAACAGAACACTAAGCAGTTTCTCAGAAAGCTTCTTTCCAGATTTCATCTGAGGATATTTCCTTTTTCACCATAGCCCTCTATGGGCTTCCCAATATCACTTTGCCAATTCCACGAGAACTGACTTAACGAAAGGCTTGTTGAGGGGAAAGCTGTAACTGTGTGAGATGATTTCACATAACACAAAGAAGTTTCTCAGAAAGCTTCTTTGTCTTTGTTATCGGAGGATATTTCCTTTGGCCCTATAGTCTTCAAAGGGATCCGAAATATCTGTTCTCAGATTCCACAGAAATAAGGCTAGCAAAGAGATCCACGAAGTACAGATGTAACTCTGTGAGATGAATTAACAGAACATTAAGCAGTTTCTCAGAAAGCTTCTTTCCAGATTTCATCAGAGGATATTTCCTTTTTCACCATAGCCCTCTATGGGCATCCAAATATCACTTTGCCAATTCCACAAGAACTGTCTTAGCGAATGGCTTCTTCTATGGAAAGCTGTACCTCTGTGAGATGATTTCACAGAACACAAAGAAGTTTCTCAGAAAGCTTCTTTGTCTTTGTTATCGGAGGATATTTCCTTTGGCCCTATAGTCTTCAAAGGGATCCGAAATATCTGTTCTCAGATTCCACAGAAATAAGGCTAGCAAAGAGATACACGAAGTACAGATGTAACTCTGTGAGATGAATTAACAGAACACTAAGCAGTTTCTCAGAAAGCTTCTTTCCAGATTTCATCGGAGGATATTTCCTTTTTCACCATAGCCCTCTATGGGCTTCCAAATATCACTTTGCCAATTCCACAAGAACTGTCTTAGCGAAAGGCTTCTTGAGGGGAAAGGTGTAACTCTGTGAGATGATTTCACAGAACCCAAAGAAGTTTCTCAGAAAGCTTCTTTGTCTTTGTTATCGGAGGATATTACCCATGGCCCTATAGTCTTCAAAGGGATCCGAAATATCTGTTCTCAGATTCCACAGAAATAAGGCTAGCAAAGAGATCCACGAAGTACAGATGTAACTCTGTGAGATGAATTAACAGAACACTAAGCAGTTTCTCAGAAAGCTTCTTTCCAGATTTCATCTGAGGTTATTTCCTTTTTCACCATAGCCCTCTGTGGGCATCCAAATATCACTTTGCCAATTCCACAAGAACTGTCTTAGCGAATGGCTTCTTCTATGGAAAGCTGTACCTCTGTGAGATGATTTCACAGAACACAAAGAAGTTTCTCAGAAAGCTTCTTTGTCTTTGTTATCGGAGGATATTTCCTTTGGCCCTATAGTCTTCAAAGGGATCCGAAATATCTGTTCTCAGATTCCACAGAAATAAGGCTAGCCAAGAGATCCACGAAATACAGATGTAACTTTGTGAGATGAATTAACAGAACACTAAGCAGTTCTTCAGAAAGCTTCTTTCCAGATTTCATCTGAGGATATTTCCTTTTTCACCATAGCCCTCTAAGGGCTTCCAAATATCACTTTGCCAATTCCACAAGAACTGTCTTGGCGAAAGGCTTCTGGAGGGGAAAGCTGTAACTCCGTGAGATGATTTCACAGAACCCAAAGAAGTTAATCAGAAAGCTTCTTTGTCTTTGTTATCGGAGGATATTTCCTTTGGCCCTATAGTCTTCAAAGGGATCCGAAATATCTGTTCTCAGATTACACAGAAATAAGGCTAGCAAAGAGATCCACGAAATACAGATGTAACTCTGTAAGATGAATTAACAGAACACTAAGCAGTTTCTGAGAAAGCTTCTTTCCAGATTTCATCTGAGGATATTTCCTTTTTCACCATAGCCCTCTCTGGGCTTCCAAATATCACTTTGCCAATTCCACAAGAACTGTCTTGGCGAAAGGCTTCTTGAGGGGAAAGCTGTAACTCTGTGAGATGATTTCACAGAACACAAAGAAGTTTGTCAGAAAGCTTCTTTCTCTTTGTTATTGGAGGATATTTCCTTTGGCCCTATCGTCTTCAAAGGGATCCGAAATATCTGTTCTCAGATTCCACAGAAATAAGGCTAGCAAAGACATCCACGAAATACAGATGTAAGTCTCTGAGATGAATTAACAGAAAACTAAGCAGTTTCTCAGAAAGCTTCTTTCCAGATTTCATCTGAGGATATTTCCTTTTTCACCATAGCCCCCTAGGGGTTCCAAATATCACTTTGCCAGTTCCACAAGAACTGTCTTAGCGAAAGGCTTCTGGAGGGGAAAGCTGTAACTCTGTGAGATGATTTCACAGAACACAAAGAAGTTTCTCAGAAAGCTTCTTTGTCTTTGTTATCGGAGGATATTTCCTTTGGCCCTGTTGTCTTCAAAGGGATCCGAAATATCTGTTCTCAGGTTCCACAGAAATAAGGCTAGCAAAGAGATCCACGAAATACAGATGTAACTCTGTGAGATGAATTAACAGAACACTAAGCAGTTTCTCAGAAAGCTTCTTTCCAGATTTCATCTGAGGATATTTCCTTTTTCAACATAGCCCTCTATGGGCTTCCAAATATCACTTTGCCAATTCCACAAGAACTGTCTTAGCGAAAGGCTTCTTGAGGGGAAAGCTGTAACTCTGTGAGATGATTTCACAGAACACAAAGAAGTTTCTCAGAAAGCTTCTTTGTCTTTCTTATCGGAGGATATTTCCTTTGGCCTTATCGTCTTCAAAGGGATCCGAAATATCTGTTCTGAGATTCCACAGAAATAAGGCTAGCAAAGAGATCCACGAAATACAGATGTAACTCTGTGAGATGAATTAACAGAACACTAAGCAGTTTCTCAGAAAGCTTCTTTCCAGATTTCATCTGAGGATATTTCCTTTTTCACCATAGGCCTCTAGGGCATCCAAATATCACTTTGCCAATTCCACAAGAACTGTCTTAACGAAAGACTTCTTGAGGGGAAAGCTGTAACTCTGTGAGATGATTTCACAGAACACAAAGAAGTTTCTCAGAAAGCTTCTTTCTCTTTGTTATCGGTGGATATTTCCTTTGGCCCTATAGTCTTCAAAGGGATCCGAAATATCTGTTCTCAGATTCCACAGAAATAAGGCTAGCAAAGAGATCCACGAAATACAGATGTAACTCAGTGAGATGAAATAACAGAACACTAAGCAGTTCTTCAGAAAACTTCTTCCCAGATTTCATCTGAGGATATTTCCTTTTTCACCATAGGCCTCTAAGGGCTTCCAAATATCACTTTGTCAATTCCACAGGTACTCTCTTGGCGAAAGGCTTCTTGAGGGGAAAGCTGTAACTCTCTGAGATGATTTCACAGAACACAAAGAAGTTTCTCAGAAAGCTTCTTTCTCTTTGTTATCGGAGGATATTTCCTTTGGCCCTATAGTCTTCAAAGGGATCCGAAATATCTGTTCTCAGATCCCACAGAAATAAGGCTAGCAAAGAGATCCACGAAATACAGATGTAACTCTGTGAGATGAATTAACAGAACACTAAGCAGTTTCTCAGAAAGCTTCTTTCCAGATTTCATCTGAGGATATTTCCTTTTTCACCATAGCCCTCTATGGGCTTCCCAATATCACTTTGCCAATTCCACGAGAACTGACTTAACGAAAGGCTTGTTGAGGGGAAAGCTGTAACTGTGTGAGATGATTTCACATAACACAAAGAAGTTTCTCAGAAAGCTTCTTTGTCTTTGTTATCGGAGGATATTTCCTTTGGCCCTATAGTCTTCAAAGGGATCCGAAATATCTGTTCTCAGATTCCACAGAAATAAGGCTAGCAAAGAGATCCACGAAGTACAGATGTAACTCTGTGAGATGAATTAACAGAACATTAAGCAGTTTCTCAGAAAGCTTCTTTCCAGATTTCATCAGAGGATATTTCCTTTTTCACCATAGTCCTCTATGGGCTTCCAAATATCACTTTGCCAGTTCCACAAGAACTGTCTTAGCGAATGGCTTCTTCTATGGAAAGCTGTACCTCTGTGAGATGATTTCACAGAACACAAAGAAGTTTCTCAGAAAGCTTCTTTGTCTTTGTTATCGGAGGATATTTCCTTTGGCCCTATAGTCTTCAAAGGGATCCGAAATATCTGTTCTCAGATTCCCCAGAAATAAGGCTAGCAAAGAGATACACGAAGTACAGATGTAACTCTGTGAGATGAATTAACAGAACACTAAGCAGTTTCTCAGAAAGCTTCTTTCCAGATTTCATCGGAGGATATTTCCTTTTTCACCATAGCCCTCTATGGGCTTCCAAATATCACTTTGCCAATTCCACAAGAACTGTCTTAGCGAAAGGCTTCTTGAGGGGAAAGGTGTAACTCTGTGAGATGATTTCACAGAACCCAAAGAAGTTTCTCAGAAAGCTTCTTTGTCTTTGTTATCGGAGGATATTTCCTTTGGCCCTATAGTCTTCAAAGGGATCCGAAATATCTGTTCTCAGATTCCCCAGAAATAAGGCTAGCCAAGAGATCCACGAAATACAGATGTAACTTTGTGAGATGAATTAACAGAACACTAAGCAGTTCTTCAGAAAGCTTCTTTCCAAATTTCATCTGAGGATATTTCCTTTTTCACCATAGCCCTCTAAGGGCTTCCAAATATCACTTTGCCAATTCCACAAGAACTGTCTTCGCGAAAGGCTTCTGGAGGGGAAAGCTGTAACTCTGTGAGATGATTTCACAGAACCCAAAGAAGTTTCTCAGAAAGCTTCTTTGTCTTTGTTATCGGAGGATATTTCCTTTGGCCCTATAGTCTTCAAAGGGATCGGAAATATCTGTTCTCAGATTCCACAGAAATAAGGCTAGCAAAGAGATCCACGAAATACAGATGTAACTCTGTAAGATGAATTAACAGAACACTAAGCAGTTTCTGAGAAAGCTTCTTTCCAGATTTCATCTGAGGATATTTCCTTTTTCACCATAGCCCTCTCTGGGCTTCCAAATATCACTTTGCCAATTCCACAAGAACTGTCTTGGCGAAAGGCTTCTTGAGGGGAAAGCTGTAACTCTGTGAGATGATTTCACAGAACACAAAGAAGTTTGTCAGAAAGCTTCTTTCTCTTTGTTATGGGAGGATATTTCCTTTGGCCCTATCATCTTCAAAGGGATCCGAAATATCTGTTCTCAGATTCCACAGAAATAAGGCTAGCAAAGACATCCACGAAATACAGATGTAAGTTTCTGAGATGAATTAACAGAAAACTAAGCAGTTTCTCAGAAAGCTTCTTTCCAGATTTCATCTGAGGATATTTCCTTTTTCACCATAGCCCTCTAGGGGTTCCAAATATCACTTTGCCAGTTCCACAAGAACTGTCTTAGCGAAAGGCTTCTGGAGGGGAAAGCTGTAACTCTGTGAGATGATTTCACAGAACACAAAGAAGTTTCTCAGAAAGCTTCTTTGTCTTTGTTATCGGAGGATATTTCCTTTGGCCCTGTTGTCTTCTAAGGGATCCGAAATATCTGTTCTCAGATTCCACAGAAATAAGGCTAGCAAAGAGATCCACGAAATACAGATGTAACTCTGTGAGATGAATTAACAGAACACTAAGCAGTTTCTCAGAAAGCTTCTTTCCAGATTTCATCTGAGGATATTTCCTTTTTCAACATAGCCCTCTATGGGCTTCCAAATATCACTTTGCCAATTCCACAAGAACTGTCTTAGCGAAAGGCTTCTTGAGGGGAAAGCTGTAACTCTGTGAGATGATTTCACAGAACACAAAGAAGTTTGTCAGAAAGCTTCTTTCTCTTTGTTATCGGAGGATATTTCCTTTGGCCCTATCGTCTTCAAAGGGACCCGAAATATCTGTTCTCAGATTCCACAGAAATAAGGCTAGCAAAGACATCCACGAAATACAGATGTAAGTCTCTGAGATGAATTAACAGAAAACTAAGCAGTTTCTCAGAAAGCTTCTTTCCAGATTTCATCTGAGGATATTTCCTTTTTCACCATAGCCCTCTAGGGGTTCCAAATATCACTTTGCCAGTTCCACAAGAACTGTCTTAGCGAAAGGCTTCTGGAGGGGAAAGCTGTAACTCTGTGAGGTGATTTCACAGAACACAAAGATGTTTCTCAGAAAGCTTCTTTCTCTTTGTTATCGCAGGGTATTTCCTTTGGCCCTATAGTCTTCAAAGGGATCCGAAATATCTGTTCTCAGATTCCACAGAAATAAGGCTAGCAAAGAGATCCACGAAATACAGATGTAACTCTCTGAGATGAATTAACAGAACACTAAGCAGTTTCTCAGAAAGCTTCTTCCCAGATTTCATCTGAGGATATTTCCTTTTTCACCATAGCCCTCTATGGGCTTCCAAATATCACTTTGCCAATTCCACAAGAACTGTCTTAGCGAAAGGCTTCTTGAGGGGAAAGGTGTAACTCTGTGAGATGATTTCACAGAACACAAAGAAGTTTCTCAGAAAGCTTCTTTGTCTTTCTTATCGGAGGATATTTCCTTTGGCCCTATAGTCTTCAAAGGGATCCGAAATATCTGTTCTGAGATTCCACAGAAATAAGGCTAGCAAAGACATCCAAGAAGTACAGATGTAACTCTGTGAGATGAATTAACAGAACACTAAGCAGTTTCTCAGAAAGCTTCTTTCCAGATTTCATCTGAGGATTTTTCCTTTTTCACCATAGCCCTCAATGGGCTTCCAAATATCACTTTTCCAATTCCACAAGAACTGTCTTAGCGAATGGCTTCTTCTATGGAAAGCTGTACCTCTGTGAGATGATTTCACAGAACACAAAGAAGTTTCTCAGAAAGCTTCTTTCTCTTTGTTATCGGTGGATATTGCTTTGGCCCTATAGTCTTCAAAGGGATCCGAAATATCTGTTCTCAGATTCCACAGAAATAAGGCCAGCAAAGAGATCGACGAAATACAGATGTAACTCAGTGAGATGAATTAACAGAACACTAAGCAGTTCTTCAGAAAACTTCTTTCCAGATTTCATCTGAGGATATTTCCTTTTTCACCATGGCCCTCTAAGGGCTTCCAAATATCACTTTGTCAATTCCACAGGAACTCTCTTGGCGAAAGGCTTCTTGGGGGGAAAGCTGTAACTCTGTGAGATGATTTCACAGAACACAAAGAAGTTTCTCAGAAAGCTTCTTTGTCTTTGTTATCGGAGGATATTTCCTTTGGCCCTATAGTCTTCAAAGGGATCCGAAATATCTGTTCTCAGATTCCACAGAAATAAGGCTAGCAAAGAGATCCACGAAATACAGATGTAACTCTGTGAGATGAATTAACAGAACACTAAGCAGTTTCTCAGAAAGCTTCTTTCCAGGTTTCATCTGAGGATATTTCCTTTTTCACCATAGCCCTCTATGTGCTTCCCAATGTCACTTTGCCAATTCCACGAGAACTGGCTTAACGAAAGGCTTGTTGATGTTAAAGCTGTAACTGTGTGAGATGATTTCACAGAACACAAAGAAGTTCCTCAGAAAGCTTCTTTGTCTTTGTTATCGGAGGATATTTCCTTTGGCCCTATAGTCTTCAAAGGGATCCGAAATATCTGTTCTCAGATTCCACAGAAATAAGGCTAGCAAAGAGATCCACGAAGTACAGATGTAACTCTGTGAGATGAATTAACAGAACACTAAGCAGTTTCTCAGAAAGCTTCTTTCCAGATTTCATCAGAGGATATTTCCTTTTTCACCATAGCCCTCTATGGGCATCCAAATATCACTTTGCCAATTCCACAAGAACTGTCTTAGCGAATGGCTTCTTCTATGGAAAGCTGTACCTCTGTGAGATGATTTCACAGAACACAAAGAAGTTTCTCAGAAAGCTTCTTTGTCTTTGTTATCGGAGGATATTTCCTTTGGCCCTATAGTCTTCAAAGGGATCCGAAATATCTGTTCTCAGATTCCACAGAAATAAGGCTAGCAAAGAGATCCACGAAGCACAGATGTAACTCTGTGAGATGAATTAACAGAACACTAAGCAGTTTCTCAGAAAGCTTCTTTCCAGATTTCATCGGAGGATATTTCCTTTTTCACCATAGCCCTCTAAGGGCATCCAAATATCACTTTGCCAATTCCACAAGAACTGTCTTTATGAAAGACTTCTTGAGGGGAAAGCTGTAACTCTGTGAGATGATTTCACAGAACACAAAGAAGTTTCTCAGAAAGCTTCTTTCTCTTTGTTATCGGTGGATATTTCCTTTGGCCCTATAGTCTTCAAAGGGATCCGAAATACCTGTTCTCAGATTCCACAGAAATAAGGCTAGCAAAGAGATCCACGAAATACAGATGTAACTTTGTGAGATGAATTAACAGAACACTAAGTAGTTCTTCAGAAAGCTTCTTTCCAGATTTCATCTGAGGATATTTCCTTTTTCATCTTAGCCCTCTAAGGGCTTCCAAATATCACTTTGCCAATTCCACAAGAACTGTCTTGGCGAAAGGCTTCTTGTGGGGAAAGCTGTAACTCTGTGAGATGATTTCACAGAACACAAAGAAGTTTCTCAGAAAGCTTCTTTGTCTTTGTTATCGGAGGATATTAACTTTGGCCCTATCGTCTTCAAAGGGATCCGAAATATCTGTTCTCAGATTCCACAGAAATAAGGCTAGCAAAGAGATCCACGAAATACAGATGTAGCTCTGTGAGATGAATTAACAGAACACTAAGCAGTTTCTCAGAAAGCTTCTTTCCAGATTTCATCTGAGGATATTTCCTTTTTCACCATAGCCCTCTCTGGGCTTCCAAATATCACTTTGCCAATTCCACAAGAACTGTCTTAGCGAAAGGCTTCTTGAGGGGAAAGCTGTAACTCTGTGAGATGATTTCACAGAACACAAAGAAGTTTCTCAGAAAGCTTCTTTCTCTTTGTTATCGGAGGATATTTCCTTTGGCCCTATCGTCTTCAAAGGGATCCGAAATATCTGTTCTCAGATTCCACAGAAATAAGGCTAGCAAAGACATCCACGAAATACAGATGTAAGTCTCTGAGATGAATTAACAGAAAACTAAGCAGTTTCTCAGAAAGCTTCTTTCCAGATTTCATCTGAGGATATTTCCTTTTTCACCATAGCCCTCTATGGGCTTCCAAATATCACTTTGCCAGTTCCACAAGAACTGTCTTAGCGAAAGGCTTCTGGAGGGGAAAGCTGTAACTCTGTGAGATGATTTCACAGAACACAAAGAAGTTTCTCAGAAAGCTTCTTTCTCTTTGTTATCGCAGGATATTTCCTTTGGCCCTATAGTCTTCAAAGGGATCCGAAATATCTGTTCTCAGATTCCACAGAAATAAGGCTAGCCAAGAGATCCATGAAATACAGATGTAACTCTGTGAGATGAATTAACAGAACACTAAGCAGTTTCTCAGAAAGCTTCTTTCCAGATTTCATCTGAGGATATTTCCTTTTTCACCATAGCCCTCTATGGGCTTCCAAATATCACTTTGCCAATTCCACAAGAACTGTCTTAGCGAAAGGCTTCTTGAGGGGAAAGGTGTAACTCTGTGAGATGATTTCACAGAACACAAAGAAGTTTCTCAGAAAGCTTCTTTGTCTTTGTAATCGGAGGATATTTCCTTTGGCCCTATAGTCTTCAAAGGGATCCGAAATATCTGTTCTCAGGTTCCACAGAAATAAGGCTAGCAAAGAGATCCACGAAGTACAGATGTAACTCTGTGAGATGAATTAACAGAACACTAAGCAGTTTCTCAGAAAGCTTCTTTCCAGATTTCATCTGAGGATATTTCCTTTTTCACCATAGCCCTCTGTGGGCATCCAAATATCACGTTGCCAATTCCACAAGAACTAGCTTAATGAACGGCTTGTTGAGGGGAATGCTGTAACTCTGTGAGATGATTTCACAGAACACAAAGAAGTTTCTCAGAAAGCTCTTTCTCTTTGTTATCGGAGGATATTTCCTTTGGCCATATAGTCTTCAAAGGGATCCGAAATATCTGTTCTCACATTCCACAGAAATAAGGCTAGCAAAGAGATCCACGAAATACAGATGTAACTCTGTGAGATGAATTAACAGAACACTAAGCAGTTCTTCAGAAAGCTTCTTTCCAGATTTCATCTGAGGATATTTCCTTTTTCACCATAGCCCTCTAAGGGCTTCCAAATATCACTTTGCCAATTCCACAAGAACTGTCTTGGCGAAAGGCTTCTTGAGGGGAAAGCTTTAACTCTGTGAGATGATTTCACAGAACACAGAGAAGTTTCTCAGAAAGCTTCTTTCTCTTTGTTATCGGAGGATATTTCCTTTGGCCCTATAGTCTTCAAAGGGATCCGAAATATCTGTTCTCAGATTCTACAGAAATAACGCTAGCAAAGACATCCACGAAATACAGATGGAACTCTCTGAGATGAATTAACGGAACACCAAGCAGTTTCTCAGAAAGCTTCTTTCCAGATTTCATCGGAGGATATTTCCTTTTTCACCATAGCCCTCTAAGGGCATCCAAATATCACAATGCCAATTCCACAAGAACTGTCTTAACGAAACACTTCTTGAGGGGAAAGCTGTAACTCTGTGAGATGATTTCACAGAACACAGAGAAGTTTCTCAGAAAGCTTCTTTCTCTTTGTTATCGGTGGATATTTCCTTTGCCCCTATAGTCTTCAAAGGGATCCGAAATATCTGTTCTCAGATTCCACAGAAATAAGGCTCGCAAAGAGATCCACGAAATACAGATGTAACTCTGTGAGGTGAATTAACAGAACACTAAGCAGTACTTCAGAAAGCTTCTTTCCAGATTTCATCTGAGGATATTTCCTTTTTCACCATAGCCCTCTAAGGGCTTCCAAATATCACTTTGACAATTCCAGAAGAACTGTCTTGGCGAAAGGCTTCTCGAAGGGAAAGCTTTAACTCTGTGAGATGATTTCACAGAACACAAAGAAGTTTCTCAGAAAGCTTCTTTCTCTTTGTTATCGGAGGATATTTCCTTTGGTCCTATAGTCTTCAAAGGGATCCGTAATATCTGTTCTCAGATTCCACAGAAATAAGGCTAGCAAAGACCTCCACGAAATACAGATGTAACTCTCTGAGATGAATTAACAGAACACTAAGCAGTTTCTCAGAAAGCTTCTTTCCAGATTTCATCTGAGGATATTTCCTTTTTCACCATTGCCCTCTATGGGCATCCAAATATCACTTTGCCAATTCCACAAGAACTGTCTTAGCGAAAGGCTTCTTGAGGGGAAAGCTGTAACTCTGTGAGATGATTTCACAGAACACAAAGAAGTTTCTCAGAAAGCTTCTTTCTCTTTGTTATCGGTGGATATTTCCTTTGGCCCTATAATCTTCAAAGGAATCCAAAATATCTGTTCTCAGATGACACAGAAATAAGGCTAGCAAAGAGATCCACGAAACACAGATGTAAGTCTGTGAGATGAATTAACAGAACACTAAGCAGTTTCTCAGAAGGCTTCTTTCCAGATTTCAGTCAGGATATTTCCTTTTTCACCATAGCCCTCTATGGGCTTCCAAATATCACTCTGACAATTCCACAAGAACTGTCTTAGAGAAAGGCTTCTTGAGGGGAAAGCTGTAACTCTGAGAGATGATTTCACAGAACAAAAGAAGTTTCTCAGAAAGCTTCTATCTCTTTGTTATCGGAGGATATTTCCTTTGGCCCTATCGTCTTCAAAGGGATCCGAAACATCTGTTCTCAGAATCCACAGAAATAAGGCTAGCAAAGAGATCCACGAAATACAGATGTAACTCTGTGAGATGAATTAACAGAACACTCAGCAGTTTCTCAGAAAGCTTCTTTCCAGATTTCATCTGAGGATATTTCCTTTTTCACCATAGCCCTCTATGGGCTTCCAAATAACACTTTGCCAATTCCACAAGAACTGTCTTAGCGAAAGGCTTCTTGAGGGGAAAGCTGTAACTCTGTGAGATGATTTCAAAGAACACAAAGAAGTTTCTCAGAAAGCTTCTTTCTCTTTGTTATCGGAGGATATTCCCTTTGGTCCTATAGTCTTCAAGGGGATCCGAAATATCTGTTCTCAGATTCCTCAGAAATAAGGCTAGAAAAGACATCCACGAAATACAGATGGAACTCTCTGAGATGAATTAACAGAACACTAAGCAGTTTCTCAGAAAGCTTCTTTCCAGATTTCATCTGAGGATATTTCCTTTTTCACCACAGCCCTTTAAGGGCATCCAAATATCCCTTTGCCAATTCCACAAGAACTGTCTTAGCGAAAGGCTTCTTGAGGGGAAAGCTGTAACTCTGTGAGATGATTTCACAGAACACAAAGAAGTTTCTCAGAAAGCTTCTTTCTCTTTGTTATCGGTGGATATTTCCTTTGGCCCTATAGTCTTCAAATGGATCCGAAATATCTTTTCTCAGATTCCACAGAAATAAGGCTAGCAAAGAGATCCACGAAATACCGATGTAAATCTGTGAGATGAATTAACAGAACACTAAGAAGTTCTTCAGAAAGCTTCTTTCCAGATTTCATCTGAGGATATTTCCTTTTTCACCATAGCCCTCTAAGGGCTTCCAAATATCACTTTGCCAATTCCGCAAGAACTGTCTTGGCGAAAGCCTTCTTCAGGGGAAAGCTGTAACTCTGTGAGATGATTTCACAGAACACAAAGAAGTTTTTCAGAAAGCCTCTTTCTCTTTGTTATCGGAGGATATTTCCTTTGGCCCTATAGTCTTCAAAGGGATCCGAAATATCTGTTCTCAGATACCACAGAAAAAAGGCTAGCAAAGAGATCCACTGAATACAGATGTAACTCTGTGAGATGAATGAACAGAACACTCAGCAGTTTCTCAGAAGGCTTCCTTCCAGATTTCAACTGAGGATATTTCCTTTTTCACCATAGCCGTCAATGGGCTTCCCAATATCACTTTGCCAATTCCACAAGAACTGGCTTAGCAAAAGGCTTGTTGAGGGGAAAGCTGTAAATCCGTGAGATGATTTCACAGAACACAAAGAAGTTTCTCAGAAAGCTTCTTTGTCTTTGTTATCGGAGGATATTTCCTTTGGCCTATTAGTCTTCAAAGGGATCCGAAATATCTGTTCTCAGATTCCACAGAAATAAGGCTAGCAAAGAGATCCACGAAATACAGATGTAACTCTGTGAGATGAATTAACAGAACACTAAGCAGTTTCTCAGAAAGCTTCTTTCCAGATTTCATCTGAGGATATTTCCTTTTTCACCATTGCCCTCTATGGGCATCCAAATATCACTTTGCCAATTCCACAAGAACTGTCTTAGCGAAAGGCTTCTTGAGGGGAAAGCTGTAACTCTGTGAGATGATTTCACAGAATACAAAGAAGTTTCTCAGAAAGCTTCTTTCTCTTTGTTATTGGTGGATATTTCCTTTGGCCCCATAATCTTCAAAGGGATCCAAAATATCTGTTCCCAGATGACACAGAAATAAGGCTAGCAAAGAGATCCACGAAATACAGATGTAAGTCTGTGAGATGAATTAACAGAACATTAAGCAGTTTCTCAGAAGGCTTCTTTCCAGATTTCATCTCAGGATATTTCCTTTTTCACCATAGCCCTCTATGGGCTTCCAAATATCACTTTGACAATTCCACAAGAACTGTCTTAGAGAAAGGCTTCTTGAGGGGAAAGCTGTAACTCTGTGAGATGATTTCACAGAACAAAAGAAGTTTCTCAGAAAGCTTCTTTCTCTTTGTTATCGGAGGATATTTCCTTTGGCCCTATCGTCTTCAAAGGGATCCGAAATATCTGTTCTCAGAATCCACAGAAATAAGGCTAGCAAAGAGATCCACGAAATACAGATGTAACTCTGTGAGATGAATTAAAAGAACACTAAGCAGTTTCTCAGAAAGCTTCTTTCCAGATTTCATCTGAGGATATTTCCTTTTTCACCATTGTCCTCTATGGGCATCCAAATATCACTTTGCCAATTCCACAAGAACTGTCTTAGCGAAAGGCTTCTTGAGGAGAAAGCTGAAACTCTGTGAGATGATTTCACAGAACACAAAGAAGTTTCTCAGAAAGCTTCTTTGTCTTTGTTATCGGAGGATATTTCCTTTGGCCCTATAGTCTTCAAAGGGATCCGAAATATCTGTTCTCAGATTCCACAGAAATAAGGCTAGCAAAGAGATCCACGAAATACAGATGTAACTCTGTGAGATGAATTCACAGAACACTAAGCAGTTTCTCAGAAAGTTTCTTTCCAGATTTCATCTGAGGATATTTCCTTTTTCACCATAGCCCTCTATGGGCTTCCAAATATCACTTTGCCAATTCCACAAGAACTGTCTTAGCGAAAGGATTCTGGAGGGGAAAGCTGTAACTCTGTGAGTTGATTTCACAGAGCACAAACAAGTTTCTCAGAAAGCTTCTTTCTCTTTGTAATCGGAGGATATTTCCTTTGGCCCTATCGTCTTCAAAGGGATCCGAAATATCTGTTCTCAGATTCCACAGAAATAAGGCTAGCAAAGACATCCACGAAATACAGATGGAACTCTCTGAGATGAATTAACAGAACACTAAGCAGTTTCTCAGAAAGCTTCTTTCCAGATTTCATCGGAGAATATTTCCTTTTTCACCATAGCCCTCTAAGGGCATCCAAATATCACTTTGCCAATTCCACAAGAACTGTCTTAACGAAAGACTTCTTGAGGGGAAAGCTGTAACTCTGTGAGATGATTTCACAGAACACAAAGAAGTTTCTCAGAAAGCTTCTTTCTCTTTGTTATCGGTGGATATTTCCTTTGGCCCTAGAGTCTTCAAAGGGATCCGAAATATCTGTTCTCAGATTCCACAGAAATAAGGCTAGCAAAGAGATCCACGAAATACAGATGTAACTCTGTGAGAAGAATTAACAGAACACTAAGCAGTTCTTCAGAAAGCTTCTTTCCAGATTTCATCTGAGGATATTTCCTTTTTCACCATAGCCCTCTAAGGGCTTCCAAATATCACTTTGCCAATTCCACAAGAACTGTCTTGGCGAAAGGCTTCTTGAGGGGAAAGCTTTAACTCTGTGAGATGATTTCACAGAACACAAAGAAGTTTCTCAGAAAGCTTCTTTTTCTTTGTTATCGGAGGATATTTCCTTTGGCCCTATCGTCTTCAAAGGGATCCGAAATATCTGTTCTCAGATTCCACAGAAATAAGGCTAGCAAAGAGATCCACGAAATACAGATGTAACTCAGTGAGATGAATTAACAGAACACTAAGCAGTTTCTCAGAAAGCTTCTTTCCAGATTTCATCGGAGGATATTTCCTTTTTCACCATAGCCCTCTATGGGCTTCCAAATATCACTTTGCCAATTCCACAAGAACTGTCTTAGCGAAAGGATTCTGGAGGGGAAAGCTGTAACTCTGTGAGATGATTTCACAGAACACAAACAAGTTTCTCAGAAAGCTTCTTTCTCTTTGTTATCGGAGGATATTTCCTTTGGCCCTATAGTCTTCAAAGGGATCCGAAATATCTGTTCTCAGATTCCACAGAAATAAGGCTAGCAAAGAGATCCACGAAATACAGATGTAACTCTGTGAGATGAATTCACAGAACACTAAGCAGTTTCTCAGAAAGTTTCTTTCCAGATTTCATCTGAGGATATTTCCTTTTTCACCATAGCCCTCTATGGGCTTCCAAATATCACTTTGCCAATTCCACAAGAACTGTCTTAGCGAAAGGATTCTGGAGGGGAAAGCTGTAACTCTGTGAGTTGATTTCACAGAGCACAAACAAGTTTCTCAGAAAGCTTCTTTCTCTTTGTAATCGGAGGATATTTCCTTTGGCCCTATCGTCTTCAAAGGGATCCGAAATATCTGTTCTCAGATTCCACAGAAATAAGGCTAGCAAAGACATCCACGAAATACAGATGGAACTCTCTGAGATGAATTAACAGAACACTAAGCAGTTTCTCAGAAAGCTTCTTTCCAGATTTCATCGGAGAATATTTCCTTTTTCACCATAGCCCTCTAAGGGCATCCAAATATCACTTTGCCAATTCCACAAGAACTGTCTTAACGAAAGACTTCTTGAGGGGAAAGCTGTAACTCTGTGAGATGATTTCACAGAACACAAAGAAGTTTCTCAGAAAGCTTCTTTCTCTTTGTTATCGGTGGATATTTCCTTTGGCCCTATAGTCTTCAAAGGGATCCGAAATATCTGTTCTCAGATTCCACAGAAATAAGGCTAGCAAAGAGATCCACGAAATACAGATGTAACTCTGTGAGAAGAATTAACAGAACACTAAGCAGTTCTTCAGAAAGCTTCTTTCCAGATTTCATCTGAGGATATTTCCTTTTTCACCATAGCCCTCTAAGGGCTTCCAAATATCACTTTGCCAATTCCACAAGAACTGTCTTGGCGAAAGGCTTCTTGAGGGGAAAGCTTTAACTCTGTGAGATGATTTCACAGAACACAGAGAAGTTTCTCAGAAAGCTTCTTTCTCTTTGTTATCGGAGGATATTTCCTTTGGCCCTATAGTCTTCAAAGGGATCCGAAATATCTGTTCTCAGATTCTACAGAAATAACGCTAGCAAAGACATCCACGAAATACAGATGGAACTCTCTGAGATGAATTAACAGAACACCAAGCAGTTTCTCAGAAAGCTTCTTTCCAGATTTCATCGGAGGATATTTCCTTTTTCACCATAGCCCTCTAAGGGCATCCAAATATCACTTTGCCAATTCCACAAGAACTGTCTTAACGAAACACTTCTTGAGGGGAAAGCTGTAACTCTGTGAGATGATTTCACAGAACACAGAGAAGTTTCTCAGAAAGCTTCTTTCTCTTTGTTATCGGTGGATATTTCCTTTGCCCCTATAGTCTTCAAAGGGATCCGAAATATCTGTTCTCAGATTCCACAGAAATAAGGCTCGCAAAGAGATCCACGAAATACAGATGTAACTCTGTGAGGTGAATTAACAGAACACTAAGCAGTACTTCAGAAAGCTTCTTTCCAGATTTCATCTGAGGATATTTCCTTTTTCACCATAGCCCTCTAAGGGCTTCCAAATATCACTTTGACAATTCCAGAAGAACTGTCTTGGCGAAAGGCTTCTCGAAGGGAAAGCTTTAACTCTGTGAGATGATTTCACAGAACACAAAGAAGTTTCTCAGAAAGCTTCTTTCTCTTTGTTATCGGAGGATATTTCCTTTGGTCCTATAGTCTTCAAAGGGATCCGTAATATCTGTTCTCAGATTCCACAGAAATAAGGCTAGCAAAGACATCCACGAAATACAGATGTAACTCTCTGAGATGAATTAACAGAACACTAAGCAGTTTCTCAGAAAGCTTCTTTCCAGATTTCATCTGAGGATATTTCCTTTTTCACCATTGCCCTCTATGGGCATCCAAATATCACTTTGCCAATTCCACAAGAACTGTCTTAGCGAAAGGCTTCTTGAGGGGAAAGCTGTAACTCTGTGAGATGATTTCACAGAACACAAAGAAGTTTCTCAGAAAGCTTCTTTCTCTTTGTTATCGGTGGATATTTCCTTTGGCCCTATAATCTTCAAAGGAATCCAAAATATCTGTTCTCAGATGACACAGAAATAAGGCTAGCAAAGAGATCCACGAAACACAGATGTAAGTCTGTGAGATGAATTAACAGAACACTAAGCAGTTTCTCAGAAGGCTTCTTTCCAGATTTCAGTCAGGATATTTCCTTTTTCACCATAGCCCTCTATGGGCTTCCAAATATCACTTTGACAATTCCACAAGAACTGTCTTAGAGAAAGGCTTCTTGAGGGGAAAGCTGTAACTCTGAGAGATGATTTCACAGAACAAAAGAAGTTTCTCAGAAAGCTTCTATCTCTTTGTTATCGGAGGATATTTCCTTTGGCCCTATCGTCTTCAAAGGGATCCGAAACATCTGTTCTCAGAATCCACAGAAATAAGGCTAGCAAAGAGATCCACGAAATACAGATGTAACTCTGTGAGATGAATTAACAGAACACTAAGCAGTTTCTCAGAAAGCTTCTTTCCAGATTTCATCTGAGGATATTTCCTTTTTCACCATAGCCCTCTAAGGGCTTCCAAATATCACTTTGCCAATTCCACAAGAACTGTCTTGGCGAAAGGCTTCTTGAGGGGAAAGCTTTAACTCTGTGAGATGATTTCACAGAACACAAAGAAGTTTCTCATAAAGCTTCTTTTTCTTTGTTATCGGAGGATATTTCCTTTGGCCTATGAGTCTTCAAAGGGATCCGAAATATCTGTTCTCAGATTCCACAGAAATTAGGCTAGCAAAGAGATCCACGAAATACAGATGTAACTCTGTGAGATGAATTAACAGAACACTAAGCAGTTTCTCAGAAAGCTTCTTTCCAGATTTCATCTGAGGATAATTCCTTTTTCACCATAGCCCTCTATGGGCTTCCAAATAACACTTTGCCAATTCTACAAGAACTGTCTTAGCGAAAGGCTTCTTGAGGGGAAAGCTGTAACTCTGTGAGATGATTTCAAAGAACACAAAGAAGTTTCTCAGAAAGCTTCTTTCTCTTTGTTATCGGAGGATATTCCCTTTGGTCCTATAGTCTTCAAGGGGATCCGAAATATCTGTTCTCAGATTCCTCAGAAATAAGGCTAGAAAAGACATCCACGAAATACAGATGGAACTCTCTGAGATGAATTAACAGAACACTAAGCAGTTTCTCAGAAAGCTTCTTTCCAGATTTCATCTGAGGATATTTCCTTTTTCACCACAGCCCTTTAAGGGCATCCAAATATCCCTTTGCCAATTCCACAAGAACTGTCTTAGCGAAAGGCTTCTTGAGGGGAAAGCTGTAACTCTGTGAGATGATTTCACAGAACACAAAGAAGTTTCTCAGAAAGCTTCTTTCTCTTTGTTATCGGTGGATATTTCCTTTGGCCCTATAGTCTTCAAATGGATCCGAAATATCTTTTCTCAGATTCCACAGAAATAAGGCTAGCAAAGAGATCCACGAAATACCGATGTAAATCTGTGAGATGAATTAACAGAACACTAAGAAGTTCTTCAGAAAGCTTCTTTCCAGATTTCATCTGAGGATATTTCCTTTTTCACCATAGCCCTCTAAGGGCTTCCAAATATCACTTTGCCAATTCCGCAAGAACTGTCTTGGCGAAAGCCTTCTTCAGGGGAAAGCTGTAACTCTGTGAGATGATTTCACAGAACACAAAGAAGTTTTTCAGAAAGCTTCTTTCTCTTTGTTATCGGAGGATATTTCCTTTGGCCCTATAGTCTTCAAAGGGATCCGAAATATCTGTTCTCAGATACCACAGAAAAAAGGCTAGCAAAGAGATCCACTGAATACAGATGTAACTCTGTGAGATGAATGAACAGAACACTCAGCAGTTTCTCAGAAGGCTTCCTTCCAGATTTCAACTGAGGATATTTCCTTTTTCACCATAGCCGTCAATGGGCTTCCCAATATCACTTTGCCAATTCCACAAGAACTGGCTTAGCAAAAGGCTTGTTGAGGGGAAAGCTGTAAATCCGTGAGATGATTTCACAGAACACAAAGAAGTTTCTCAGAAAGCTTCTTTGTCTTTGTTATCGGAGGATATTTCCTTTGGCCTATTAGTCTTCAAAGGGATCCGAAATATCTGTTCTCAGATTCCACAGAAATAAGGCTAGCAAAGAGATCCACGAAATACAGATGTAACTCTGTGAGATGAATTAACAGAACACTAAGCAGTTTCTCAGAAAGCTTCTTTCCAGATTTCATCTGAGGATATTTCCTTTTTCACCATTGCCCTCTATGGGCATCCAAATATCACTTTGCCAATTCCACAAGAACTGTCTTAGCGAAAGGCTTCTTGAGGGGAAAGCTGTAACTCTGTGAGATGATTTCACAGAATACAAAGAAGTTTCTCAGAAAGCTTCTTTCTCTTTGTTATTGGTGGATATTTCCTTTGGCCCCATAATCTTCAAAGGGATCCAAAATATCTGTTCCCAGATGACACAGAAATAAGGCTAGCAAAGAGATCCACGAAATACAGATGTAAGTCTGTGAGATGAATTAACAGAACATTAAGCAGTTTCTCAGAAGGCTTCTTTCCAGATTTCATCTCAGGATATTTCCTTTTTCACCATAGCCCTCTATGGGCTTCCAAATATCACTTTGACAATTCCACAAGAACTGTCTTAGAGAAAGGCTTCTTGAGGGGAAAGCTGTAACTCTGTGAGATGATTTCACAGAACAAAAGAAGTTTCTCAGAAAGCTTCTTTCTCTTTGTTATCGGAGGATATTTCCTTTGGCCCTATCGTCTTCAAAGGGATCCGAAATATCTGTTCTCAGAATCCACAGAAATAAGGCTAGCAAAGAGATCCACGAAATACAGATGTAACTCTGTGAGATGAATTAAAAGAACACTAAGCAGTTTCTCAGAAAGCTTCTTCCCAGATTTCATCTGAGGATATTTCCTTTTTCACCATTGTCCTCTATGGGCATCCAAATATCACTTTGCCAATTCCACAAGAACTGTCTTAGCGAAAGGCTTCTTGAGGAGAAAGCTGAAACTCTGTGAGATGATTTCACAGAACACAAAGAAGTTTCTCAGAAAGCTTCTTTGTCTTTGTTATCGGAGGATATTTCCTTTGGCCCTATAGTCTTCAAAGGGATCCGAAATATCTGTTCTCAGATTCCACAGAAATAAGGCTAGCAAAGAGATCCACGAAATACAGATGTAACTCTGTGAGATGAATTCACAGAACACTAAGCAGTTTCTCAGAAAGTTTCTTTCCAGATTTCATCTGAGGATATTTCCTTTTTCACCATAGCCCTCTATGGGCTTCCAAATATCACTTTGCCAATTCCACAAGAACTGTCTTAGCGAAAGGATTCTGGAGGGGAAAGCTGTAACTCTGTGAGTTGATTTCACAGAGCACAAACAAGTTTCTCAGAAAGCTTCTTTCTCTTTGTAATCGGAGGATATTTCCTTTGGCCCTATCGTCTTCAAAGGGATCCGAAATATCTGTTCTCAGATTCCACAGAAATAAGGCTAGCAAAGACATCCACGAAATACAGATGGAACTCTCTGAGATGAATTAACAGAACACTAAGCAGTTTCTCAGAAAGCTTCTTTCCAGATTTCATCGGAGAATATTTCCTTTTTCACCATAGCCCTCTAAGGGCATCCAAATATCACTTTGCCAATTCCACAAGAACTGTCTTAGCGAAAGACTTCTTGAGGGGAAAGCTGTAACTCTGTGAGATGATTTCACAGAACACAAAGAAGTTTCTCAGAAAGCTTCTTTCTCTTTGTTATCGGTGGATATTTCCTTTGGCCCTATAGTCTTCAAAGGGATCCGAAATATCTGTTCTCAGATTCCACAGAAATAAGGCTAGCAAAGAGATCCACGAAATACAGATGTAACTCTGTGAGAAGAATTAACAGAACACTAAGCAGTTCTTCAGAAAGCTTCTTTCCAGATTTCATCTGAGGATATTTCCTTTTTCACCATAGCCCTCTAAGGGCTTCCAAATATCACTTTGCCAATTCCACAAGAACTGTCTTGGCGAAAGGCTTCTTGAGGGGAAAGCTTTAACTCTGTGAGATGATTTCACAGAACAAAAAGAAGTTTCTCAGAAAGCTTCTTTTTCTTTGTTATCGGAGGATATTTCCTTTGGCCCTATTGTCTTCAAAGGGATCCGAAATATCTGTTCTCAGATTCCACAGAAATAAGGCTAGCAAAGAGATCCACGAAATACAGATGTAACTCAGTGAGATGAATTAACAGAACACTAAGCAGTTTCTCAGAAAGCTTCTTTCCAGATTTCATCGGAGGATATTTCCTTTTTCACCATAGCCCTCTATGGGCTTCCAAATATCACTTTGCCAATTCCACAAGAACTGTCTTAGCGAAAGAATTCTGGAGGGGAAAGCTGTAACTCTGTGAGATGATTTCACAGAACACAAACAAGTTTCTCAGAAAGCTTCTTTCTCTTTGTTATCGGAGGATATTTCCTTTGGCCCTATAGTCTTCAAAGGGATCCGAAATATCTGTTCTCAGATTCTACAGAAATAACGCTAGCAAAGACATTCACGAAATACAGAAGGAACTCTCTGAGATGAATTAACAGAACACCAAGCAGTTTCTCAGAAATCTTCTTTCCAGATTTCATCGGAGGATATTTCCTTTTTCACCATAGCCCTCTAAGGGCATCCAAATATCACTTTGCCAATTCCACAAGAACTGTCTTAACGAAAGACTTCTTGAGGGGAAAGCTGTAACTCTGTGAGATGATTTCACAGAACACAAAGAAGTTTCTCAGAAAGCTTCTTTCTCTTTGTTATCGGTGGATATTTCCTTTGCCCCTATAGTCTTCAAAGGGATCCGAAATATCTGTTCTCAGATTCCACAGAAATAAGGCTCGCAAAGAGATCCACGAAATACAGATGTAACTCTGTGAGGTGAATTAACAGAACACTAAGCAGTACTTCAGAAAGCTTCTTTCCAGATTTCATCTGAGGATATTTCCTTTTTCACCATAGCCCTCTAAGGGCTTCCAAATATCACTTTGACAATTCCAGAAGAACTGTCTTGGCGAAAGGCTTCTTGAGGGGAAAGCTTTAACTCTGTGAGATGATTTCACAGAACACAAAGAAGTTTCTCAGAAAGCTTCTTTCTCTTTGTTATCGGAGGATATTTCCTTTGGTCCTATAGTCTTCAAAGGGATCCGAAATATCTGTTCTCAGATTCCACAGAAATAAGGCTAGCAAAGACATCCACGAAATACAGATGTAACTCTCTGAGATGAATTAACAGAACACTAAGCAGTTTCTCAGAAAGCTTCTTTCCAGATTTCATCTGAGGATATTTCCTTTTTCACCAGAGCCCTTTAAGGGCATCCAAATATCCCTTTGCCAATTCCACAAGAACTGTCTTAGCGAAAGGCTTCTTGAGGGGAAAGCTGTAACTCTGTGAGATGATTTCACAGAACACAAAGAAGTTTCTCAGAAAGCTTCTTTCTCTTTGTTATCGGTGGATATTTCCTTTGGCCCTATAGTCTTCAAATGGATCCGAAATATCTGTTCTCAGATTCCACAGAAATAAGGCTAGCAAAGAGATCCACGAAATACCGATGTAAATCTGTGAGATGAATTAACAGAACACTAAGAAGTTCTTCAGAAACCTTCTTTCCAGATTTCATCTGAGGATACTTCTTTTTCACCATAGCCCTCTAACGGCTTCCAAATATCACTTTGCCAATTCCGCAAGAACTGTCTTGGCGAAAGCCTTCTTGAGGAGAAAGCTGTAACTCTGTGAGATGATTTCACAGAACACAAAGAAGTTTCTCAGAAAGCTTCTTTCTCTTTGTTATCGGAGGATATTTCCTTTGGCCCTATAGTCTTCAAAGGGATCTGAAATATCTGTTCTCAGATACCACAGAAAAAAGGCTAGCAAAGAGATCCACTGAATACAGATATAACTCTGTGAGATGAATGAACAGAACACTAAGCAGTTTCTCAGAAAGCTTCCTTCCAGATTTCAACTGAAGATATTTCCTTTTTCACCATAGCCGTCAAAGGGCTTCCCAATATCACTTTGCCAATTCCACAAGAACTGGCTTAGCAAAAGGCTTGTTGAGGGGAAAGCTGTAACTCCGTGAGATGATTTCACAGAACACAAAGAAGTTTCTCAGAAAGCTTCTTTGTCATTGTTATCGGAGGATATTTCCTTTGGCCTATTAGTCTTCAAAGGGATCCGAAATATCTGTTCTCAGATTCCACAGAAATAAGGCTAGCAAAGAGATCCACGAAATACTGATGTAACACTGTGAGATGAATTAACAGAACACTAAGCAGTTTCTCAGAAAGCTTCTTTCCAGATTTCATCTGAGGATATTTCCTTTTTCACCATTGCCCTCTATGGGCATCCAAATATCACTTTGCCAATTCCACAAGAACTGTCTTAGCGAAAGGCTTCTTGAGGGGAAAGCTGTAACTCTGTGAGATGATTTCACAGAACACAAAGAAGTTTCTCAGAAAGCTTCTTTCTCTTTGTTATCGGTGGATATTTCCTTTGGCCCTATAATCTTCAAAGGAATCCAAAATATCTGTTCTCAGATGACACAGAAATAAGGCTAGCAAAGAGACCCACGAAATACAGATGTAAGTCTGTGAGATGAATTAACAGAACACTAAGCAGTTTCTCAGAAGGCTTCTTTCCAGATTTCATCTCAGGATATTTCCTTTTTCACCATAGCCCTCTATGGGATTCCAAATATCACTTTGACAATTCCACAAGAACTGTCTTAGAGAAAGGCTTCTTGAGGGGAAAGCTGTAACTCTGAGAGATGATTTCACAGAACAAAAGAAGTTTCTCAAAAAGCTTCTTTCTCTTTGTTATCGGAGGATATTTCCTTTGGCCCTATCGTCTTCAAAGGGATCCGAAATATCTGTTCTCAGAATCCACAGAAATAAGGCTAGCAAAGAGATCCACGAAATACAGATGTAACTCTGTGAGATGAATTAACAGAACACTAAGCAGTTTCTCAGAAAGCTTCTTTCCAGATTTCATCGTAGGATATTTCCTTTTTCACCATAGCCCTCTAAGGGCTTCCAAATATCACTTTGCCAATTCCACAAGAACTGTCTTGGCGAAAGGCTTCTTGAGGGGAAAGCTTTAACTCTGTGAGATGATTTCACAGAACACAAAGAAGTTTCTCATAAAGCTTCTTTTTCTTTGTTATCGGAGGATATTTCCTTTGGCCCTATAGTCTTCAAAGGGATCCGAAATATCTGTTCTCAGATTCCACAGAAATAAGGCTAGCAAAGAGATCCACGAAATACAGATGTAACTCTGTGAGATGAATTCACACAACACTAAGCAGTTTCTCAGAAAGTTTCTTTCCAGATTTCATCTGAGGATATTTCCTTTTTCACCATAGCCCTCTATGGGCTTCCAAATATCACTTTGCCAATTCCACAAGAACTGTCTTAGCGAAAGGATTCTGGAGGGGAAAGCTGTAACTCTGTGAGTTGATTTCACAGAGCACAAACAAGTTTCTCAGAAAGCTTCTTTCTCTTTGTAATCGGAGGATATTTCCTTTGGCCCTATCGTCTTCAAAGGGATCCGAAATATCTGTTCTCAGATTCCACAGAAATAAGGCTAGCAAAGACATCCACGAAATACAGATGGAACTCTCTGAGATGAATTAACAGAACACTAAGCAGTTTCTCAGAAAGCTTCTTTCCAGATTTCATCGGAGAATATTTCCTTTTTCACCATAGCCCTCTAAGGGCATCCAAATATCACTTTGCCAATTCCACAAGAACTGTCTTAACGAAAGACTTCTTGAGGGGAAAGCTGTAACTCTGTGAGATGATTTCACAGAACACAAAGAAGTTTCTCAGAAAGCTTCTTTCTCTTTGTTATCGGTGGATATTTCCTTTGGCCCTAGAGTCTTCAAAGGGATCCGAAATATCTGTTCTCAGATTCCACAGAAATAAGGCTAGCAAAGAGATCCACGAAATACAGATGTAACTCTGTGAGAAGAATTAACAGAACACTAAGCAGTTCTTCAGAAAGCTTCTTTCCAGATTTCATCTGAGGATATTTCCTTTTTCACCATAGCCCTCTAAGGGCTTCCAAATATCACTTTGCCAATTCCACAAGAACTGTCTTGGCGAAAGGCTTCTTGAGGGGAAAGCTTTAACTCTGTGAGATGATTTCACAGAACACAAAGAAGTTTCTCAGAAAGCTTCTTTTTCTTTGTTATCGGAGGATATTTCCTTTGGCCCTATCGTCTTCAAAGGGATCCGAAATATCTGTTCTCAGATTCCACAGAAATAAGGCTAGCAAAGAGATCCACGAAATACAGATGTAACTCAGTGAGATGAATTAACAGAACACTAAGCAGTTTCTCAGAAAGCTTCTTTCCAGATTTCATCGGAGGATATTTCCTTTTTCACCATAGCCCTCTATGGGCTTCCAAATATCACTTTGCCAATTCCACAAGAACTGTCTTAGCGAAAGGATTCTGGAGGGGAAAGCTGTAACTCTGTGAGATGATTTCACAGAACACAAACAAGTTTCTCAGAAAGCTTCTTTCTCTTTGTTATCGGAGGATATTTCCTTTGGCCCTATAGTCTTCAAAGGGATCCGAAATATCTGTTCTCAGATTCCACAGAAATAAGGCTAGCAAAGAGATCCACGAAATACAGATGTAACTCTGTGAGATGAATTCACAGAACACTAAGCAGTTTCTCAGAAAGTTTCTTTCCAGATTTCATCTGAGGATATTTCCTTTTTCACCATAGCCCTCTATGGGCTTCCAAATATCACTTTGCCAATTCCACAAGAACTGTCTTAGCGAAAGGATTCTGGAGGGGAAAGCTGTAACTCTGTGAGTTGATTTCACAGAGCACAAACAAGTTTCTCAGAAAGCTTCTTTCTCTTTGTAATCGGAGGATATTTCCTTTGGCCCTATCGTCTTCAAAGGGATCCGAAATATCTGTTCTCAGATTCCACAGAAATAAGGCTAGCAAAGACATCCACGAAATACAGATGGAACTCTCTGAGATGAATTAACAGAACACTAAGCAGTTTCTCAGAAAGCTTCTTTCCAGATTTCATCGGAGAATATTTCCTTTTTCACCATAGCCCTCTAAGGGCATCCAAATATCACTTTGCCAATTCCACAAGAACTGTCTTAACGAAAGACTTCTTGAGGGGAAAGCTGTAACTCTGTGAGATGATTTCACAGAACACAAAGAAGTTTCTCAGAAAGCTTCTTTCTCTTTGTTATCGGTGGATATTTCCTTTGGCCCTATAGTCTTCAAAGGGATCCGAAATATCTGTTCTCAGATTCCACAGAAATAAGGCTAGCAAAGAGATCCACGAAATACAGATGTAACTCTGTGAGAAGAATTAACAGAACACTAAGCAGTTCTTCAGAAAGCTTCTTTCCAGATTTCATCTGAGGATATTTCCTTTTTCACCATAGCCCTCTAAGGGCTTCCAAATATCACTTTGCCAATTCCACAAGAACTGTCTTGGCGAAAGGCTTCTTGAGGGGAAAGCTTTAACTCTGTGAGATGATTTCACAGAACACAGAGAAGTTTCTCAGAAAGCTTCTTTCTCTTTGTTATCGGAGGATATTTCCTTTGGCCCTATAGTCTTCAAAGGGATCCGAAATATCTGTTCTCAGATTCTACAGAAATAACGCTAGCAAAGACATCCACGAAATACAGATGGAACTCTCTGAGATGAATTAACAGAACACCAAGCAGTTTCTCAGAAAGCTTCTTTCCAGATTTCATCGGAGGATATTTCCTTTTTCACCATAGCCCTCTAAGGGCATCCAAATATCACTTTGCCAATTCCACAAGAACTGTCTTAACGAAACACTTCTTGAGGGGAAAGCTGTAACTCTGTGAGATGATTTCACAGAACACAGAGAAGTTTCTCAGAAAGCTTCTTTCTCTTTGTTATCGGTGGATATTTCCTTTGCCCCTATAGTCTTCAAAGGGATCCGAAATATCTGTTCTCAGATTCCACAGAAATAAGGCTCGCAAAGAGATCCACGAAATACAGATGTAACTCTGTGAGGTGAATTAACAGAACACTAAGCAGTACTTCAGAAAGCTTCTTTCCAGATTTCATCTGAGGATATTTCCTTTTTCACCATAGCCCTCTAAGGGCTTCCAAATATCACTTTGACAATTCCAGAAGAACTGTCTTGGCGAAAGGCTTCTCGAAGGGAAAGCTTTAACTCTGTGAGATGATTTCACAGAACACAAAGAAGTTTCTCAGAAAGCTTCTTTCTCTTTGTTATCGGAGGATATTTCCTTTGGTCCTATAGTCTTCAAAGGGATCCGTAATATCTGTTCTCAGATTCCACAGAAATAAGGCTAGCAAAGACATCCACGAAATACAGATGTAACTCTCTGAGATGAATTAACAGAACACTAAGCAGTTTCTCAGAAAGCTTCTTTCCAGATTTCATCTGAGGATATTTCCTTTTTCACCATTGCCCTCTATGGGCATCCAAATATCACTTTGCCAATTCCACAAGAACTGTCTTAGCGAAAGGCTTCTTGAGGGGAAAGCTGTAACTCTGTGAGATGATTTCACAGAACACAAAGAAGTTTCTCAGAAAGCTTCTTTCTCTTTGTTATCGGTGGATATTTCCTTTGGCCCTATAATCTTCAAAGGAATCCAAAATATCTGTTCTCAGATGACACAGAAATAAGGCTAGCAAAGAGATCCACGAAACACAGATGTAAGTCTGTGAGATGAATTAACAGAACACTAAGCAGTTTCTCAGAAGGCTTCTTTCCAGATTTCAGTCAGGATATTTCCTTTTTCACCATAGCCCTCTATGGGCTTCCAAATATCACTTTGACAATTCCACAAGAACTGTCTTAGAGAAAGGCTTCTTGAGGGGAAAGCTGTAACTCTGAGAGATGATTTCACAGAACAAAAGAAGTTTCTCAGAAAGCTTCTATCTCTTTGTTATCGGAGGATATTTCCTTTGGCCCTATCGTCTTCAAAGGGATCCGAAACATCTGTTCTCAGAATCCACAGAAATAAGGCTAGCAAAGAGATCCACGAAATACAGATGTAACTCTGTGAGATGAATTAACAGAACACTAAGCAGTTTCTCAGAAAGCTTCTTTCCAGATTTCATCTGAGGATATTTCCTTTTTCACCATAGCCCTCTAAGGGCTTCCAAATATCACTTTGCCAATTCCACAAGAACTGTCTTGGCGAAAGGCTTCTTGAGGGGAAAGCTTTAACTCTGTGAGATGATTTCACAGAACACAAAGAAGTTTCTCATAAAGCTTCTTTTTCTTTGTTATCGGAGGATATTTCCTTTGGCCTATGAGTCTTCAAAGGGATCCGAAATATCTGTTCTCAGATTCCACAGAAATTAGGCTAGCAAAGAGATCCACGAAATACAGATGTAACTCTGTGAGATGAATTAACAGAACACTAAGCAGTTTCTCAGAAAGCTTCTTTCCAGATTTCATCTGAGGATAATTCCTTTTTCACCATAGCCCTCTATGGGCTTCCAAATAACACTTTGCCAATTCTACAAGAACTGTCTTAGCGAAAGGCTTCTTGAGGGGAAAGCTGTAACTCTGTGAGATGATTTCAAAGAACACAAAGAAGTTTCTCAGAAAGCTTCTTTCTCTTTGTTATCGGAGGATATTCCCTTTGGTCCTATAGTCTTCAAGGGGATCCGAAATATCTGTTCTCAGATTCCTCAGAAATAAGGCTAGAAAAGACATCCACGAAATACAGATGGAACTCTCTGAGATGAATTAACAGAACACTAAGCAGTTTCTCAGAAAGCTTCTTTCCAGATTTCATCTGAGGATATTTCCTTTTTCACCACAGCCCTTTAAGGGCATCCAAATATCCCTTTGCCAATTCCACAAGAACTGTCTTAGCGAAAGGCTTCTTGAGGGGAAAGCTGTAACTCTGTGAGATGATTTCACAGAACACAAAGAAGTTTCTCAGAAAGCTTCTTTCTCTTTGTTATCGGTGGATATTTCCTTTGGCCCTATAGTCTTCAAATGGATCCGAAATATCTTTTCTCAGATTCCACAGAAATAAGGCTAGCAAAGAGATCCACGAAATACCGATGTAAATCTGTGAGATGAATTAACAGAACACTAAGAAGTTCTTCAGAAAGCTTCTTTCCAGATTTCATCTGAGGATATTTCCTTTTTCACCATAGCCCTCTAAGGGCTTCCAAATATCACTTTGCCAATTCCGCAAGAACTGTCTTGGCGAAAGCCTTCTTCAGGGGAAAGCTGTAACTCTGTGAGATGATTTCACAGAACACAAAGAAGTTTTTCAGAAAGCTTCTTTCTCTTTGTTATCGGAGGATATTTCCTTTGGCCCTATAGTCTTCAAAGGGATCCGAAATATCTGTTCTCAGATACCACAGAAAAAAGGCTAGCAAAGAGATCCACTGAATACAGATGTAACTCTGTGAGATGAATGAACAGAACACTCAGCAGTTTCTCAGAAGGCTTCCTTCCAGATTTCAACTGAGGATATTTCCTTTTTCACCATAGCCGTCAATGGGCTTCCCAATATCACTTTGCCAATTCCACAAGAACTGGCTTAGCAAAAGGCTTGTTGAGGGGAAAGCTGTAAATCCGTGAGATGATTTCACAGAACACAAAGAAGTTTCTCAGAAAGCTTCTTTGTCTTTGTTATCGGAGGATATTTCCTTTGGCCTATTAGTCTTCAAAGGGATCCGAAATATCTGTTCTCAGATTCCACAGAAATAAGGCTAGCAAAGAGATCCACGAAATACAGATGTAACTCTGTGAGATGAATTAACAGAACACTAAGCAGTTTCTCAGAAAGCTTCTTTCCAGATTTCATCTGAGGATATTTCCTTTTTCACCATTGCCCTCTATGGGCATCCAAATATCACTTTGCCAATTCCACAAGAACTGTCTTAGCGAAAGGCTTCTTGAGGGGAAAGCTGTAACTCTGTGAGATGATTTCACAGAATACAAAGAAGTTTCTCAGAAAGCTTCTTTCTCTTTGTTATTGGTGGATATTTCCTTTGGCCCCATAATCTTCAAAGGGATCCAAAATATCTGTTCCCAGATGACACAGAAATAAGGCTAGCAAAGAGATCCACGAAATACAGATGTAAGTCTGTGAGATGAATTAACAGAACATTAAGCAGTTTCTCAGAAGGCTTCTTTCCAGATTTCATCTCAGGATATTTCCTTTTTCACCATAGCCCTCTATGGGCTTCCAAATATCACTTTGACAATTCCACAAGAACTGTCTTAGAGAAAGGCTTCTTGAGGGGAAAGCTGTAACTCTGTGAGATGATTTCACAGAACAAAAGAAGTTTCTCAGAAAGCTTCTTTCTCTTTGTTATCGGAGGATATTTCCTTTGGCCCTATCGTCTTCAAAGGGATCCGAAATATCTGTTCTCAGAATCCACAGAAATAAGGCTAGCAAAGAGATCCACGAAATACAGATGTAACTCTGTGAGATGAATTAAAAGAACACTAAGCAGTTTCTCAGAAAGCTTCTTCCCAGATTTCATCTGAGGATATTTCCTTTTTCACCATTGTCCTCTATGGGCATCCAAATATCACTTTGCCAATTCCACAAGAACTGTCTTAGCGAAAGGCTTCTTGAGGAGAAAGCTGAAACTCTGTGAGATGATTTCACAGAACACAAAGAAGTTTCTCAGAAAGCTTCTTTGTCTTTGTTATCGGAGGATATTTCCTTTGGCCCTATAGTCTTCAAAGGGATCCGAAATATCTGTTCTCAGATTCCACAGAAATAAGGCTAGCAAAGAGATCCACGAAATACAGATGTAACTCTGTGAGATGAATTCACAGAACACTAAGCAGTTTCTCAGAAAGCTTCTTTCCAGATTTCATCTGAGGATATTTCCTTTTTCACCATAGCCCTCTATGGGCTTCCAAATATCACTTTGCCAATTCCACAAGAACTGTCTTAGCGAAAGGATTCTGGAGGGGAAAGCTGTAACTCTGTGAGTTGATTTCACAGAGCACAAACAAGTTTCTCAGAAAGCTTCTTTCTCTTTGTAATCGGAGGATATTTCCTTTGGCCCTATCGTCTTCAAAGGGATCCGAAATATCTGTTCTCAGATTCCACAGAAATAAGGCTAGCAAAGACATCCACGAAATACAGATGGAACTCTCTGAGATGAATTAACAGAACACTAAGCAGTTTCTCAGAAAGCTTCTTTCCAGATTTCATCGGAGAATATTTCCTTTTTCACCATAGCCCTCTAAGGGCATCCAAATATCACTTTGCCAATTCCACAAGAACTGTCTTAACGAAAGACTTCTTGAGGGGAAAGCTGTAACTCTGTGAGATGATTTCACAGAACACAAAGAAGTTTCTCAGAAAGCTTCTTTCTCTTTGTTATCGGTGGATATTTCCTTTGGCCCTATAGTCTTCAAAGGGATCCGAAATATCTGTTCTCAGATTCCACAGAAATAAGGCTAGCAAAGAGATCCACGAAATACAGATGTAACTCTGTGAGAAGAATTAACAGAACACTAAGCAGTTCTTCAGAAAGCTTCTTTCCAGATTTCATCTGAGGATATTTCCTTTTTCACCATAGCCCTCTAAGGGCTTCCAAATATCACTTTGCCAATTCCACAAGAACTGTCTTGGCGAAAGGCTTCTTGAGGGGAAAGCTTTAACTCTGTGAGATGATTTCACAGAACAAAAAGAAGTTTCTCAGAAAGCTTCTTTTTCTTTGTTATCGGAGGATATTTCCTTTGGCCCTATTGTCTTCAAAGGGATCCGAAATATCTGTTCTCAGATTCCACAGAAATAAGGCTAGCAAAGAGATCCACGAAATACAGATGTAACTCAGTGAGATGAATTAACAGAACACTAAGCAGTTTCTCAGAAAGCTTCTTTCCAGATTTCATCGGAGGATATTTCCTTTTTCACCATAGCCCTCTATGGGCTTCCAAATATCACTTTGCCAATTCCACAAGAACTGTCTTAGCGAAAGAATTCTGGAGGGGAAAGCTGTAACTCTGTGAGATGATTTCACAGAACACAAACAAGTTTCTCAGAAAGCTTCTTTCTCTTTGTTATCGGAGGATATTTCCTTTGGCCCTATAGTCTTCAAAGGGATCCGAAATATCTGTTCTCAGATTCTACAGAAATAACGCTAGCAAAGACATTCACGAAATACAGAAGGAACTCTCTGAGATGAATTAACAGAACACCAAGCAGTTTCTCAGAAATCTTCTTTCCAGATTTCATCGGAGGATATTTCCTTTTTCACCATAGCCCTCTAAGGGCATCCAAATATCACTTTGCCAATTCCACAAGAACTGTCTTAACGAAAGACTTCTTGAGGGGAAAGCTGTAACTCTGTGAGATGATTTCACAGAACACAAAGAAGTTTCTCAGAAAGCTTCTTTCTCTTTGTTATCGGTGGATATTTCCTTTGCCCCTATAGTCTTCAAAGGGATCCGAAATATCTGTTCTCAGATTCCACAGAAATAAGGCTCGCAAAGAGATCCACGAAATACAGATGTAACTCTGTGAGGTGAATTAACAGAACACTAAGCAGTACTTCAGAAAGCTTCTTTCCAGATTTCATCTGAGGATATTTCCTTTTTCACCATAGCCCTCTAAGGGCTTCCAAATATCACTTTGACAATTCCAGAAGAACTGTCTTGGCGAAAGGCTTCTTGAGGGGAAAGCTTTAACTCTGTGAGATGATTTCACAGAACACAAAGAAGTTTCTCAGAAAGCTTCTTTCTCTTTGTTATCGGAGGATATTTCCTTTGGTCCTATAGTCTTCAAAGGGATCCGAAATATCTGTTCTCAGATTCCACAGAAATAAGGCTAGCAAAGACATCCACGAAATACAGATGTAACTCTCTGAGATGAATTAACAGAACACTAAGCAGTTTCTCAGAAAGCTTCTTTCCAGATTTCATCTGAGGATATTTCCTTTTTCACCAGAGCCCTTTAAGGGCATCCAAATATCCCTTTGCCAATTCCACAAGAACTGTCTTAGCGAAAGGCTTCTTGAGGGGAAAGCTGTAACTCTGTGAGATGATTTCACAGAACACAAAGAAGTTTCTCAGAAAGCTTCTTTCTCTTTGTTATCGGTGGATATTTCCTTTGGCCCTATAGTCTTCAAATGGATCCGAAATATCTGTTCTCAGATTCCACAGAAATAAGGCTAGCAAAGAGATCCACGAAATACCGATGTAAATCTGTGAGATGAATTAACAGAACACTAAGAAGTTCTTCAGAAACCTTCTTTCCAGATTTCATCTGAGGATACTTCTTTTTCACCATAGCCCTCTAACGGCTTCCAAATATCACTTTGCCAATTCCGCAAGAACTGTCTTGGCGAAAGCCTTCTTGAGGAGAAAGCTGTAACTCTGTGAGATGATTTCACAGAACACAAAGAAGTTTCTCAGAAAGCTTCTTTCTCTTTGTTATCGGAGGATATTTCCTTTGGCCCTATAGTCTTCAAAGGGATCTGAAATATCTGTTCTCAGATACCACAGAAAAAAGGCTAGCAAAGAGATCCACTGAATACAGATATAACTCTGTGAGATGAATGAACAGAACACTAAGCAGTTTCTCAGAAAGCTTCCTTCCAGATTTCAACTGAAGATATTTCCTTTTTCACCATAGCCGTCAAAGGGCTTCCCAATATCACTTTGCCAATTCCACAAGAACTGGCTTAGCAAAAGGCTTGTTGAGGGGAAAGCTGTAACTCCGTGAGATGATTTCACAGAACACAAAGAAGTTTCTCAGAAAGCTTCTTTGTCATTGTTATCGGAGGATATTTCCTTTGGCCTATTAGTCTTCAAAGGGATCCGAAATATCTGTTCTCAGATTCCACAGAAATAAGGCTAGCAAAGAGATCCACGAAATACTGATGTAACACTGTGAGATGAATTAACAGAACACTAAGCAGTTTCTCAGAAAGCTTCTTTCCAGATTTCATCTGAGGATATTTCCTTTTTCACCATTGCCCTCTATGGGCATCCAAATATCACTTTGCCAATTCCACAAGAACTGTCTTAGCGAAAGGCTTCTTGAGGGGAAAGCTGTAACTCTGTGAGATGATTTCACAGAACACAAAGAAGTTTCTCAGAAAGCTTCTTTCTCTTTGTTATCGGTGGATATTTCCTTTGGCCCTATAATCTTCAAAGGAATCCAAAATATCTGTTCTCAGATGACACAGAAATAAGGCTAGCAAAGAGACCCACGAAATACAGATGTAAGTCTGTGAGATGAATTAACAGAACACTAAGCAGTTTCTCAGAAGGCTTCTTTCCAGATTTCATCTCAGGATATTTCCTTTTTCACCATAGCCCTCTATGGGATTCCAAATATCACTTTGACAATTCCACAAGAACTGTCTTAGAGAAAGGCTTCTTGAGGGGAAAGCTGTAACTCTGAGAGATGATTTCACAGAACAAAAGAAGTTTCTCAAAAAGCTTCTTTCTCTTTGTTATCGGAGGATATTTCCTTTGGCCCTATCGTCTTCAAAGGGATCCGAAATATCTGTTCTCAGAATCCACAGAAATAAGGCTAGCAAAGAGATCCACGAAATACAGATGTAACTCTGTGAGATGAATTAACAGAACACTAAGCAGTTTCTCAGAAAGCTTCTTTCCAGATTTCATCGTAGGATATTTCCTTTTTCACCATAGCCCTCTAAGGGCTTCCAAATATCACTTTGCCAATTCCACAAGAACTGTCTTGGCGAAAGGCTTCTTGAGGGGAAAGCTTTAACTCTGTGAGATGATTTCACAGAACACAAAGAAGTTTCTCATAAAGCTTCTTTTTCTTTGTTATCGGAGGATATTTCCTTTGGCCTATTAGTCTTCAAAGGGATCCGAAATATCTGTTCTCAGATTCCACAGAAATAAGGCTAGCAAAGAGATCCACGAAATACAGATGTAACTCTGTGAGATGAATTAACAGAACACTAAGCAGTTTCTCAGAAAGCTTCTTTCCAGATTTCATCTGAGGATATTTCCTTTTTCACCATAGCCCTCTATGGGCTTCCAAATAACACTTTGCCAATTCCACAAGAACTGTCTTAGCGAAAGGCTTCTTGAGGGGAAAGCTGTAACTCTGTGAGATGATTTCAAAGAACACAAAGAAGTTTCCCAGAAAGCTTCTTTCTCTTTGTTATCGGAGGATATTTCCTTTGTTCCTATAGTCTTCAAGGGGATCCGAAATATCTGTTCTCAGATTCCACAGAAATAAGGCTAGAAAAGACATCCACGAAATACAGATGGAACTCTCTGAGATGAATTAACAGAACACTAAGCAGTTTCTCAGAAAGCTTCTTTCCAGATTTCATCTGAGGATATTTCCTTTTTCACCACAGCCCTTTAAGGGCATCCAAATATCCCTTTGCCAATTCCACAAGAACTGTCTTAGCGAAAGGCTTCTTGAGGGGAAAGCTTTAACTCTGTGAGATGATTTCACAGAACACAAAGAAGTTTCTCAGAAAGCTTCTTTCTCTTTGTTATCGGTGGATATTTCCTTTGGCCCTATAGTCTTCAAATGGATCCGAAATATCTTTTCTCAGATTCCACAGAAATAAGACTAGCAAAGAGATCCACGAAATACCGATGTAAATCTGTGAGATGAATTAACAGAACACTAAGAAGTTCTTCAGAAACCTTCTTTCCAGATTTCATCTGAGGATATTTCCTTTTTCACCATAGCCCTCTAAGGCTTCCAAATATCACTTTGCCAATTCCGCAAGAACTGTCTTGGCGAAAGCCTTCTTCAGGGGAAAGCTGTAACTCTGTGAGATGATTTCACAGAACACAAAGAAGTTTCTCAGAAAGCTTCTTTCTCTTTGTTATCGGAGGATATTTCCTTTGGCCCTATAGTCTTCAAAGGGATCCGAAATATCTGTTCTCAGATACCACAGAAAAAAGGCTAGCAAAGAGATCCACTGAATACAGATGTAACTCTGTGAGATGAATGAACAGAACACTCAGCAGTTTCTCAGAAAGCTTCCTTCCAGATTTCAACTGAGGATATTTCCTTTTTCACCATAGCCGTCAATGGGCTTCCCAATATCACTTTGCCAATTCCACAGGAACTGGCTTAGCAAAAGGCTTGTTGAGGGGAAAGCTGTAAATCCGTGAGATGATTTCACAGAACACAAAGAAGTTTCTCAGAAAGCTTCTTTGTCTTTGTTATCGGAGGATATTTCCTTTGGCCTATTAGTCTTCAAAGGGATCCGAAATATCTGTTCTCAGATTCCACAGAAATAAGGCTAGCAAAGAGATCCACGAAATACAGATGTAATTCTGTGAGATGAATTAACAGAACACTAAGCAGTTTCTCAGAAAGCTTCTTTCCAGATTTCATCTGAGGATATTTCCTTTTTCACCATTGCCCTCTATGGGCATCCAAATATCACTTTGCCAATTCCACAAGAACTGTCTTAGCGAAAGGCTTCTTGAGGGGAAAGCTGTAACTCTGTGAGATGATTTCACAGAACACAAAGAAGTTTCTCAGAAAGCTTCTTTCTCTTTGTTATTGGTGGATATTTCCTTTGGCCCTATAATCTTCAAAGGGATCCAAAATATCTGTTCCCAGATGACACAGAAATAAGCCTAGCAAAGAGATCCACGAAATACATATGTAAGTCTGTGAGATGAATTAACAGAACATTAAGCAGTTTCTCAGAAGGCTTCTTTCCAGATTTCATCTCAGGATATTTCCTTTTTCACCATAGCCCTCTATGGGCTTCCAAATATCACTTTGACAATTCCACAAGAACTGTCTTAGAGAAAGGCTTCTTGAGGGGAAAGCTGTAACTCTGTGAGATGATTTCACAGAACAAAAGAAGTTTCTCAGAAAGCTTCTTTCTCTTTGTTATCGGAGGATATTTCCTTTGGCCCTATCGTCTTCAAAGGGATCCGAAATATCTGTTCTCAGATTCCACAGAAATAAGGCTAGCAAAGAGATCCACGAAATACCGATGTAAATCTGTGAGATGAGTTAACAGAACACTAAGAAGTTCTTCAGAAACCTTCTTTCCAGATTTCATCTGAGGATACTTCCTTTTTCACCATAGCCCTCTAAGGGCTTCCAAATATCACTTTGCCAATTCCGCAAGAACTGTCTTGGCGAAAGCCTTCTTGAGGGGAAAGCTGTAACTCTGTGAGATGATTTCACAGAACACAAAGAAGTTTCTCAGAAAGCTTCTTTCTCTTGGTTATCGGAGGATATTTCCTTTGGCCCTATAGTCTTCAAAGGGATCCGAAATATCTGTTCTCAGATACCACGGAAAAAAAGGCTAGCAAATAGATCCACTGAATACAGATGTAACTCTGTGAGATGAATGAACAGAACACTCAGCAGTTTCTCAGAAAGCTTCCTTCCAGATTTCAACTGAGGATATTTCCTTTTTCACCATAGCCCTCTAAGGGCTTCCCAATATCACTTTGCCAATTCCACAAGAACTGGCTTAGCGAAAGGCTTGTTGAGGGAAAAGCTGTAACTCTGTGAGATGATTTCAGAGAACACAAAGAAGTTTCTCAGAAAGCTTCTTTCTCTTTGTTATCGGAGGATATTTCCTTTGGCCCTATCGTCTTCAAAGGGATCCGAAATATCTGTTCTCAGATTCCACAGAAATAAGGCTAGCAATGACATCCACGAAATACAGATGTAACTCTCTGAGATGAATTAACAGAACACTAAGCAGTTTCTCAGAAAGCTTCTTTCCAGATTTCATTGGAGGATATTTCCTTTCTCACCATAGCCCTCTAAGGGCATCCAAATATCACTTTGTCAATTCCACAAGAACTGTCTTAGCGAAAGGCTTCTTGAGGGGAAAGCTGTAACTCTGTGAGATGATTTCACAGAACACAAAGAAGTTTCTCAGAAAGCTTCTTTCTCTTTGTTATCGGTGGATATGTCCTTTGGCCCTATAGTCTCAAAGGGATCCGAAATATCTGTTCTCAGATTCCACAGAAATAAGGCTAGCAAAGAGATCCACGAAATACAGATGTAACTCTGTGAGATGAATTAACAGAACACTAAGCAGTTCTTCAGAAAGCTTCTTTCCAGATTCATCTGAGGATATTTCCTTTTTCACCATAGCCCTCCAAGGGCTTCCAAATATCACTTTGCCAATTCCACAAGAACTGTCTTGGCGAAAGGCTTCTTGAGGGGAAAGCTGTAACTTTGTGAGATGATTTCACAGAACACAAAGAAGTTTCTCAGAAAGCTTCTTTCTCTTTTTAATCGGAGGATATTTCCTTTGGCCCTATCGTCTTCAAAGGAATCCGAAATATCTGTTCTCAGATTCCACAGAAATAAGGCTAGCAAAGACATCCACGAAATACAGATGGAACTCTCTGAGATGAATTAACTGAACACTAAGCAGTTTCTCAGAAAGCTTCTTTCCAGATTTCATCGGAGGATATTTCCTTTTTCACCATAGCCCTATAAGGGCATCCAAATATCACTTTGCCAATTCCACAAGAACTGTCTTAACGAAAGACTTCTTGAGGGGAAAGCTGTACCTCTTTGAGATGATTTCACAGAACACAAAGAAGTTTCTCAGAAAGCTTCTTTCTCTTTGTTATCGGTGGATATTTCATTTGGCTCTATAGTCTTCAAAGGGATCCGAAATATCTGTTCTCAGATTCCACAGAAATAAGGCTAGCAAAGAGATCCACGAAATACAGATGTAACTCTGTGAGATGAATTAACAGAACACTAAGCAGTTCTTCAGAAAGCTTCTTTCCAGATTTCCTCTGAGGATATTTCCTTTATCACCATAGCCCTCTAAGGGCTTCCAAATATCACTTTGCCAATTCCACAAGAACTGTCTTGGCGAAAGGCTTCTTGAGGGGAAAGCTTTAACTCTGTGAGATGATTTCACAGAACTCAAAGAAGTTTCTCAGAAAGCTTCTTTTTCTTTGTTATCGGAGGATATTTCCTTTGGCCCTATAGTCTTCAAAGGGATCCCAAATATCTGTTCTCAGATTCCACAGAAATAAGGCTAGCAAAGAGATCCACGAAATACCGATGTAACTCTGTGAGATGAATTAACAGAACACTAAGCAGTTCTTCAGAAAGCTTCTTTCCAGATTTCATCTGAGGATATTTCCTTTTTCACCATAGCCCTCTAAGGGCATCCAAATATCACTTTGCCAATTCCACAACAACTGTCTTAACGAAAGACTTCTTGAGGGGAAAGCTGTAACTCTGTGAGATGATTTCACAGAACACAAAGAAGTTTCTCAGAAAGCTTCTTTCTCTTTGTTTTCGGTGGATATTTCCTTTGGCCCTATAGTCTTCAAAGGGATCCGAAATATCTGTTCTCAGATTCCACAGAAATAAGGCTAGCAAAGAGATCCACGAAATACAGATGTAACTCTGTGAGATGAATTAACAGAACACTAAGCAGTTTCTCAGAAAGCTTCTTTCCAGATTTCATCTGAGGATATTTCCTTTTTCACCATAGCCCTCTATGGGCTTCCAAATATCACTTTGCCAATTCCACAAGAACTGTCTTAGCGAAAGGATTCTGGAGGGGAAAGCTGTAACTCTGTGAGATGATTTCACAGAACACAAACAAGTTTCTCAGAAAGCTTCTTTCTCTTTGTAATCGGAGGATATTTCCTTTGGCCCTATAGTCTTCAAAGGGATCCGAAATATCTGTTCTCAGATTCTACAGAAATAAGGCTAGCAAAGACATCCACGAAATACAGATGGAACTCTCTGAGATGAATTAACAGAACACCAAGCAGTTTCTCAGAAAGCTTCTTTCCAGATTTCATCGGAGGATATTTCCTTTTTCACCATAGCCCTCTAAGGGCATCCAAATATCACTTTGCCAATTCCACAAGAACTGTCTTAACGAAAGACTTCTTGAGGGGAAAGCTGTAACTCTGTGAGATGATTTCACAGAACACAAAGAAGTTTCTCAGAAAGCTTCTTTCTCTTTGTTATCGGTGGATATTTCCTTTGGCCCTATATTCTCAAAGGGATCCGAAATATCTGTTCTCAGATTCCACAGAAATAAGGCTAGCAAAGAGATCCACGAAATACAGATGTAACTCTGTGAGATGAATTAACAGACACTAAGCAGTTCTTCAGAAAGCTTCTTTCCAGATTTCATCTGAGGATATTTCCTTTTTCACCATAGCCCGCTAAGGGCTTCCAAATATCACTTTGCCAATTCCACAAGAACTGTCTTGGCGAAAGGATTCTTCAGGGGAAAGCTTTAACTCTGTGAGATGATTTCACAGAACACAAAGAAGTTTCTCAGATAGCTTCTTTTTCTTTGTTATCGGAGGATATTTCCTTTGGCCTATTAGTCTTCAAAGGGATCCGAAATATCTGTTCTCAGATTCCACAGAAATAAGGCTAGCAAAGAGATCCACGAAATACAGATGTAACTCTGTGAGATGAATTAACAGAACACTAAGCAGTTTCTCAGAAAGCTTCTTTCCAGATTTCATCTGAGGATATTTCCTTTTTCACCATAGCCCTCTATGGGCTTCCAAATAACACTTTGCCAATTCCACAAGAACTGTCTTAGCGAAAGGCTTCTTGAGGGGAAAGCTGTAACTCTGTGAGATGATTTCACAGAACACAAAGAAGTTTCTCAGAAAGCTTCTTTCTCTTTGTTATCGGAGGATATTTCCTTTGGTCCTATAGTCTTCAAAGGGATCCGAAATATCTGTTCTCAGATTCCACAGAAATAAGGCTAGCAAAGACATCCACGAAATACAGATGTAAATCTCTGAGATGAATTACAGAACACTAAGCAGTTTCTCAGAAATCTTCTTTCCAGATTTCATCTGAGGATATTTCCTTTTTCACCAGAGCCCTTTAAGGGCATCCAAATATCCCTTTGCCAATTCCACAAGAACTGTCTTAGCGAAAGGCTTCTTGAGGGGAAAGCTGTAACTCTGTGAGATGATTTCACAGAACACAAAGAAGTTTCTCAGAAAGCTTCTTTCTCTTTGTTATCGGTGGATATTTCCTTTGGCCCTATAGTCTTCAAATGGATCCGAAATATCTGTTCTCAGATTCCACAGAAATAAGGCTAGCAAAGAGATCCACGAAATACCGATGTAAATCTGTGAGATGAATTAACAGAACACTAAGAAGTTCTTCAGAAACCTTCTTTCCAGATTTCATCTGAGGATACTTCCTTTTTCACCATAGCCCTCTAAGGGCTTCCAAATATCACTTTGCCAATTCCGCAAGAACTGTCTTGGCGAAAGCCTTCTTGAGGGGAAAGCTGTAACTCTGTGAGATGATTTCACAGAACACAAAGAAGTTTCTCAGAAAGCTTCTTTCTCTTGGTTATCGGAGGATATTTCCTTTGGCCCTATAGTCTTCAAAGGGATCCGAAATATCTGTTCTCAGATACCACAGAAAAAAGGCTAGCAAAGAGATCCACTGAATACAGATGTAACTCTGTGAGATGAATGAACAGAACACTCAGCAGTTTCTCAGAAAGCTTCCTTCCAGATTTCAACTGAGGATATTTCCTTTTTCACCATAGCCCTCTAAGGGCTTCCCAATATCACTTTGCCAATTCCACAAGAACTGGCTTAGCGAAAGGCTTGTTGAGGGGAAAGCTGTAACTCCGTGAGATGATTTCACAGAACACAAAGAAGTTTCTCAGAAAGCTTCTTTGTCTTTGTTATCGGAGGATATTTCCTTTGGCCTATTAGTCTTCAAAGGGATCCGAAATATCTGTTCTCAGATTCCACAGAAATAAGGCTAGCAAAGAGATCCACGAAATACAGATGTAACTCTGTGAGATGAATTAACAGAACACTAAGCAGTTTCTCAGAAAGCTTCTTTCCAGATTTCATCTGAGGATATTTCCTTTTTCACCATTGCCCTCTATGGGCATCCAAATATCACTTTGCTAATTCCACAAGAACTGTCTTAGCGAAAGGCTTCTTAAGGGGAAAGCTGTAACTCTGTGAGATGATTTCACAGAACACAAAGAAGTTTCTCAGAAAGCTTCTTTCTCTTTGTTATCGGTGGATATTTCCTTTGGCCCTATAATCTTCAAAGGGATCCAAAATATCTGTTCTCAGATGACACAGAAATAAGGCTAGCAAAGAGATCCACGAAATACAGATGTAAGTCTGTGAGATGAATTAACAGAACACTAAGCAGTTTCTCAGAAAGCTTCTTTCCAGATTTCATCTCAGGATACTTCCTTTTTCACCATAGCCCTCTATGGTCTTCCAAATATCACTTTGCCAATTCCACAAGAACTGTCTTAGAGAAAGGCTTCTTGAGGGGAAACCTGTAACTCTGTGAGATGATTTCACAGAACACAAAGAAGTTTCTCAGAAAGCTTCTTTCTCTTTGTTATCGGAGGATATTTCCTTTGGCCCTATCGTCTTCAAAGGGATCCGAAATATCTGTTCTCAGATTCCACAGAAATAAGGCTAGCAAAGACATCCACGAAATACAGATGTAACTCTCTGAGATGAATTAACAGAACACTAAGCAGTTTCTCAGAAAGCTTCTTTCCAGATTTCATCTGAGGATATTTCCTTTTTCACCATAGCCCTCTATGGGCTTCCAAATAACACTTTGCCAATTCCACAAGAACTGTCTTAGCGAAAGGCTTCTTGAGGGGAAAACTGTAACTCTGTGAGATGATTTCACAGAACACAAAGAAGTTTCTCAGAAAGCTTCTTTCTCTTTGTTATCGGAGGATATTTCCTTTGGCCCTATAGTCTTCAAAGGGATCCGAAATATCTGTTCTCAGATTCCACAGAAATAAGGCTAGCAAAGACATCCACGAAATACAGATGTAACTCTCTGAGATGAATTAACAGAACACTAAGCAGTTTCTCAGAAAGCTTCTTTCCAGATTTCATCTGAGGATATTTCCTTTTTCACCATAGCCCTTTAAGGGCATCCAAATATCCCTTTGCCAATTCCACAAGAACTGTCTTAGCGAAAGGCTTCTTGAGGGGAAAGCTGTAACTCTGTGAGATGATTTCACAGAACACAAAGAAGTTTCTCAGAAAGCTTCTTTCTCTTTGTTATCGGAGGATATTTCCTTTGGCCCTATAGTCTTCAAAGGGATCCGAAATATCTGTTCTCAGATTCCACAGAAATAAGGCTAGCAAAGAGATCCACGAAATACAGATGTAACACTCTGAGATGAATTAAAAGAACACTAAGCACTTTCTCAGAAAGTTTCTTTCCAGATTTCATCGTAGGATATTTCCTTTTTCACCATAGCCCTCCATTGTCTTCCAAATATTACTTTGCCAATTCCACAAGAACTGTCTTAGAGAAAGGCTTCTTGAGGGGAAAGCTGTAACTCTGTGAGATGATTTCACAGAACACAAAGAAGTTTCTCAGAAAGCTTCTTTCTCTTTGTTATCGGTGGATATTTCCTTTGGCCCTATAATCTTCAAAGGGATCCAAAATATCTGTTCTCAGATGACACAGAAATAAGGCTAGCAAAGAGATCCACGAAATACAGATGTAAGTCTGTGAGATGAATTAACAGAACACTAAGCAGTTTCTCAGAAGGCTTCTTTCCAGATTTCATCTCAGGATATTTCCTTTTTCACCATAGCCCTCTATGGGCTTCCAAATATCACTCTGCCAATTCCACAAGAACTGTCTTAGAGAAAGGCTTCTTGAGGGGAAAGCTGTAACTCTGTGAGATGATTTCACAGAACAAAAGAAGTTTCTCAGAAAGCTTCTTTCTCTTTGTTATAGAAGGATATTTCCTTTGGCCCTATCGTCTTCAAAGGGATCCGAAATATCTGTTCTCAGAATCCACAGAAATAAGGCTAGCAAAGAGATCCACGAAATACAGATGTAACTCTGTGAGATGAATTAACAGAACACTAAGCAGTTTCTCAGAAAGCTTCTTTCCAGATTTCATCTGAGGATATTTCCTTTTTCACCATTGCCCTCTAGGGGCATCCAAATATCACTTTGCTAATTCCACAAGAACTGTCTTAGCGAAAGGCTTCTTAAGGGGAAAGCTGTAACTCTGTGAGATGATTTCACAGAACACAAAGAAGTTTCTCAGAAAGCTTCTTTCTCTTTGTTATCGGTGGATATTTCCTTTGGCCCTATAATCTTCAAAGGGATCCAAAATATCTGTTCTCAGATGACACAGAAATAAGGCTAGCAAAGAGATCCACGAAATACAGATGTAAGTCTGTGAGATGAATTAACAGAACACTAAGCAGTTTCTCAGAAAGCTTCTTTCCAGTTTTCATATCAGGATACTTCCTTTTTCACCATAGCCCTCTATGGTCTTCCAAATATCACTTTGCCAATTCCACAAGAACTGTCTTAGAGAAAGGCTTCTTGAGGGGAAACCTGTAACTCTGTGAGATGATTTCACAGAACACAAAAAAGTTTCTCAGAAAGCTTCTTTCTCTTTGTTATCGGAGGATATTTCCTTTGGCCCTATCGTCTTCAAAGGGATCCGAAATATCTGTTCTCAGATTCCACAGAAATAAGGCTAGCAAAGACATCAACGAAATACAGATGTAACTCTCTGAGATGAATTAACAGAACACTAAGCAGTTTCTCAGAAAGCTTCTTTCCAGATTTCATCTGAGGATATTTCCTTTTTCACCATAGCCCTCTAAGGGCATCCAAATATCACTTTGTCAATTCCACAAGATCTGTCTTAGCGAAAGGCTTCTTGAGGGGAAAGCTGTAACTCTGTGAGATGATTTCACAGAACACAAAGAAGTTTCTCAGAAAGCTTCTTTACCTTTGTTATCGGAGGATATTTCCTTTGGCCCTATCGTCTTCAAAGGGATCCGAAATATCTGTTCTCAGATTCCACAGAAATAAGGCTAGCAAAGAGATCCACGAAATACAGATGTAATTCTGTGAGATGAATTAAAAGAACACTAAGCACTTTCTCAGAAAGCTTCTTTCCAGATTTCATCTGAGGAGATTTCCTTTTTCACCATAGCCCTCTATGGTCTTCCAAATATCACTTTGCCAATTCCACAAGAACAGTCTTAGAGAAAGGCTTCTTGAGGGGAAAGCTGTAACTCTGTGAGATGATTTCACAGAACACAAAGAAGTTTCTCAGAAAGCTTCTTTCTCTTTGTTATCGGAGGATATTTCCTTTGGACCTATAGTCTTCAAAGGGATCCCAAATATCTGTTCTCAGATTCCACAGAAATAAGTCTAGCAAAGACATCCACGAAATACAGATGTAACTCTCTGAGATGAATTAACAGAACACTAAGCAGTTTCTCAGAAAGCTTCTTTCCAGATTTCATCTGAGGATATTTCCTTTTTCACCATAGCCCTCTAAGGGCATCCAAATATCACTTTGTCAATTCCACAAGATCTGTCTTAGCGAAAGGCTTCTTGAGGGGAAAGCTGTAACTCTGTGAGATGATTTCACAGAACACAAAGAAGTTTCTCAGAAAGCTTCTTTCTCTTTGTTATCGGTGGATATTTCCTTTGGCCCTATAGTCTCAAAGGGATCCGAAATATCTGTTCTCAGATTCCACAGAAATAAGGCTAGCAAAGAGATCCACGAAATACAGATGTAACTCTGTGAGATGAATTAACAGAACACTAAGCAGTTCTTCAGAAAGCTTCTTTCCAGATTCATGTGAGAATATTTCCTTTTTCACCATAGCCCTCCAAGGGCTTCCAAATATCACTTTGCCAATTCCACAAGAACTGTCTTGGCGAAAGGCTTCTTGAGGGGAAAGCTTTAACCCTGTGAGATGATTTCACAGAACACAAAGAAGTTTCTCAGAAAGCTTCTTTTTCTTTGTTATCGGAGGATATTTCCTTTGGCCCTATAGTCTTCAAAGGGATCCCAAATATCTGTTCTCAGATTCCACAGAAATAAGGCTGGCAAAGAGATCCACGAAATACCGATGTAACTCTGTGAGATGAATTAACAGAACACTGAGCAGTTCTTCAGAAAGCTTCTTTCCAGATTTCATCTGAGGATATTTCCTTTTTCACCATAGCCCTCTAAGGGCTTCCAAATATCACTTTGCCAATTCCACAAGAACTCTCTTGGCGAAAGGCTTCTTGAGGGGAAAGCTGTAACTCTGTGAGATGATTTCACAGAACACAAAGAAGTTTCTCAGAAAGCTTCTTTCTCTTTGTTATCGGAGGATATTTCCTTTGGCCCTATAGTCTTCAAAGGGATCCGAAATATCTGTTCTCAGATTCCACAGAAATAAGGCAAGCAAAGAGATCCACGAAATACAGATGTAACTCTGTGAGATGAATTCACAGAACACTAAGCAGTTTCTCAGAAAGTTTCTTTCCAGATTTCATCTGAGGATATTTCCTTTTTCACCATAGCCCTCTAAGGGCTTCCAAATATCACTTTGCCAATTCCACACGAACTGTCTTGGCGAAAGGCTTCTTCAGGGGAAAGCTGTAACTCTGTGAGATGATTTCACAGAACACAAAGAAGGTTCTCAGAAAGCTTCTTTGTCTTTGTTATCGGAGGATATTTCCTTTGGCCCTATAGTCTTCAAAGGGATCCGAAATATCTGTTCTCAGATTCCACAGAAATAAGGCTAGCAAAGAGATCCACGAAATACAGATGTACGTCTGTGAGATGAATTAACAGAACACTAAGCAGTTTCTCAGAAAGCTTCTTTCCAGATTTCATCTGAGGATATTTCCTTTTTCACCATAGCACTCTATGGGCTTCCAAATATCACTTTGCCAATTCCACAAGAACTGTCTTAGCGATAGGCTTCTTTAGGGGAAAGCTGTAACTCTGTGAGATGATTTCACAGAACACAAAGAAGTTTCTCAGAAAGCTTCTTTCTCTTTGTTATGGGAGGATATTTCCTTTGGCCCTATCGTCTTCAAAGGGATCCGAAATATCTGTTCTCAGATTCCACTGAAATAAGGCTAGCAAAGACATCCACGATATACAGATGTAACTCTCTGATATGAATTAACAGAACACTAAGCAGTTTCTCAGAAAGCTTCTTTCCAGGTTTCATCGGAGGATATTTCCTTTTTCACCATAGCCCTCTATGGGCATCCAAATATCACTTTGCCAATTCCACAAGAACTCTCTTAGCGAAAGGCTTCTTGAGGGGCAAGCTGTAACTCTGTGAGATGATTTCACAAAACACAAAGAAGTTTCTCAGAAAGCTTATTTCTCTTTGTTATCGGTGGATATTTCCTTTGGCCCTATAGTGTTCAAAGGGATCCGAAGTATCTGTTCTCAGATTCCACAGAAATAAGGCTAGCAAAGAGATCCACGAAATACTGATGTAACTCTGTGAGATGAATTAACAGAACACTAAGCAGTTTGTCAGAAAGCTTCTTTCCAGATTTCATCTGAGGATATTTCCTTTTTCACCATAGCCCTCTATGGGCTTCCAAATATCACTTTGCCACTTCCACAAGAACTGTCTTAGCGAAAGGCTTCTTGAGGGGAAAGATGTAACTCTGTGAGATGATTTTAGAGAACACAAAGAAGTTTCTCAGAAAGCTTCTTTCTCTTTGTTTTCGGAGGATATTTCCTCTGGCCATATAGTCTTCAAAGGGATCCGAAATATCTGTTCTCAGATTCCACAGAAAAAAGGCTAACAAAAAGATCCACGAAATACAGATGTAAGTCTGTGAGATGAATTAACAGAACACTAAGCAGTTTCTCAGAAAGCTTCTTTCCAGATTTCATCTGAGGATATTTCCTTTTTCACCATAGCCCTCTATGGGCTTCCAAATATCACTTTGCCACTTCCACAAGAACTGTCTTAGCGAAAGGCTTCTTGAGGGGAAAGATGTAACTCTGTGTGATGATTTTAGAGAACACAAAGAAGTTTCTCAGAAAGCTTCTTTCTCTTTGTTTTCGGAGGATATTTCCTCTGGCCATATAGTCTTCAAAGGGATCCGAAATATCTGTTGTCAGATTCCACAGAAATAAGGCTAACAAAAAGATCCACGAAATACAGATGTAAGTCTGTGAGATGAATTAACAGAACACTAAGCAGTTTCTCAGAAAGCTTCTTTCCAGATTTCATCTGAGGATATTTCCTTTTTCACCATAGCCCTCAATGGGCTTCCAAATATCACTTTGCCAATTCCACAAGAACTGTCTTAGCGAAAGGCTTCTTGAGGGGAAAGCTGTAACTCTGTGAGATGATTTCATAGAACACAAAGAAGTTTCTCAGAAAGCTTCTTTGTCTTTGTTATCGGAGGATATTTCCTTTGGCCCTATCGTCTTCAAAGGGATCCAAAATATCTGTTCTCAGATTCCACAGAAATAAGGCTAGCAAAGACATCCACGAAATACAGATGGAACTCTCTGAGATGAATTAACAGAACACTAAGCAGTTCTTCAGAAAGCTTCTTTCCAGATTCATCTGAGGATATTTCCTTTTTCACCATAGCCCTCCAAGGGCTTCCAAATATCACTTTGCCAATTCCACAAGAACTGTCTTGACGAAAGGCTTCTTGAAGGGAAAGCTGTAACTTTGTGAGATGATTTCACAGAACACAAAGAAGTTTCTCAGAAAGCTTCTTTCTCTTTGTTATCGGAGGATATTTCCTTTGGCCCTATAGTCTTCAAAGGGATCCGAAATATCTGTTCTCAGATTCCACAGAAATAAGGCTAGCAAAGAGATCCACGAAATACAGATGTAACTCTGTGAAATGAATTAACAGAAAACTAAGCAGTTTCTCAGAAAGCTTCTTTCCAGATTTCATCTGAGGATATTTCCTTTTTCACCATAGCCCTCTATGGGCTTCCAAATATCACTTTGCCAATTCCACAAGAACTGTCTTAGCGAATGGCTTCTTGAGGGGAAAGCTGTAACTCTGTGAGATGATTTCACAGAACACAAAGAAGTTTCTCAGAAAGCTTCTTTCTCTTTGTTATCGGTGGATATTTCCTTTGGCCCTATAGTCTTCAAAGGGATCCGAAATATCTGTTCTCAGATTCCACAGAAATAAGGCTAGCAAAGAGATCCACGAAATACAGATGTAACTCTGTGAGATGAATTAACAGAACACTAAGCAGTTTCTCAGAAAGCTTCTTTCCAGATTTCATCTCAAGATATTTCCTTTTTCACGATAGCCCTCTATGGGCATCCAAATATCCCTTTGCCAATTCCACAAGAACTGTCTTAGCGAAAGGCTTTTTGAGGGGAAAGCTGTAACTCTGTGAGATGATTTCACAGAACACAAAGAAGTTTCTCAGAAAGCTTCTTTCTCTTTGTTATCGGTGGATATTTCCTTTGGCCCTATAGACTTCAAAGGGATCCGAAATATCTGTTCACAGATTCCACAGAAATAAGGCTAGCAAAGAGATCCACGAAATACAGATGTAACCCTGTGAGATGAATTAACAGAACACTAAGCAGTTCTTCAGAAAGCTTCTTTCCAGATTTCATCTGAGGATATTTCCTTTTTCACCATAGCCCTCAAAGGGTTACCAAATATCACTTTGCCAATTCCACAAGAACTGTCTTAGCGAAAGGCTTCTTTTAGGGAAAGCTGTAACTCTGTGAAATGATTTCACAGAAAACAAAGAAGTTTCTCAGAAAGCTTCTTTCTCTTTGTTATCGGGGGATATTTCCTTTGGCCCTATAGTCTTCAAAGGGATCTGAAATATCTGTTCTCAGATTCCACAGAAATAAGGCTAGCAAAGACATCCTCGAAATACAGATGTAACTCTCTGAGATGAATTCACAGAACACTAAGCAGTTTCTCAGAAAGCTTCTTTCCAGATTTCATCGGAGGATATTTCCTTTTTCACCATAGCCCTCTATGGGCTTCCAAATATCACTTTGCCAATTCCACAAGAACTGTCTTAGGGAAAGGCTTCTTGAGGGGAAAGCTGTAACTCTGTGAGATGATTTCACAGAACACAAAGAAGTTACTCAGAAAGCTTCTTTCTCTTTGTTATCGGTGGATATTTCCTGTGGCCCTATAGTCTTCAAAGGGATCCGAAATATCTGCTCTCAGATTCCACAGAAATAAGGCTAGCAATGACATCCACGAAATACAGATGTAATTCTGTGAGATGTATTAACAGAACACTAAGCAGTTCTTCAGAAAGCTTCTTTCCAGATTTCATCTGAGGATATTTCCTTTTTCACCATAGCCCTCTAAGGGCTTCCAAATATCACTTTGCCAATTCCACACGAACTGTCTTGGCGAAAGGCTTCTTCGGGGGAAAGCTGTAACTCTGTGAGATGATTTCACAGAACACAAAGAAGTTTCTCAGAAAGCTTCTTTGTCTTTGTTATCGGAGGATATTTCCTTTGGCCCTATAGTCTTCAAAGGGATCCGAAATATCTGTTCTCAGATTCCACAGAAATAAGGCTAGCAAAGAGATCCACGAAATACAGATATACGTCTGTGAGATGAATTAACAGAACACTAAGCAGTTTCTCAGAAAGCTTCTTTCCAGATTTCATCTGAGGATATTTCCTTTTTCACCATAGCCCTCTATGGGCTTCCAAATATCACTTTGCCAATTCCACAAGAACTGTCTTAGCGATAGGCTTCTTGAGGGGAAAGCTGTAACTCTGTGAGATGATTTCACAGAACACAAAGAATTTTCTCAGAAAGCTTCTTTCTCTTTGTTATGGGAGGATATTTCCTTTGGCCCTATCGTCTTCAAAGGGATCCGAAATATCTGTTCTCAGATTCCACTGAAATAAGGCTAGCAAAGACATCCACGATATACAGATGTAACTCTCTGACATGAATTAACAGAACACTAAGCAGTTTCTCAGAAAGCTTCTTTCCAGGTTTCATCGGAGGATATTTGCTTTTTCACCATAGCCCTCTATGGGCATCCAAATATCACTTTGCCAATTCCACAAGAACTCTCTTAGCGAAAGGCTTCTTGAGGGGCAAGCTGTAACTCTGTGAGATGATTTCACAAAACACAAAGAAGTTTCTCAGAAAGCTTATTTCTCTTTATTATCGGTGGATATTTCCTTTGGCCCTATAGTGTTCAAAGGGATCCGAAATATCTGTTCTCAGATTCCACAGAAATAAGGCTAGCAAAGAGATCCACGAAATACTGATGTAACTCTGTGAGATGAATTAACAGAACACTAAGCAGTTTCTCAGAAAGCTTCTTTCCAGATTTCATCTGAGGATATTTCCTTTTTCACCATAGCCCTCTATGGGCTTCCAAATATCACTTTGCCACTTCCACAAGAACTGTCTTAGCGAAAGGCTTCTTGAGGGGAAAGATGTAACTCTGTGAGATGATTTTAGAGAACACAAAGAAGTTTCTCAGAAAGCTTCTTTCTCTTTGTTTTCGGAGGATATTTCCTCTGGCCATATAGTCTTCAAAGGGATCCGAAATATCTGTTCTCAGATTCCACAGAAATAAGGCTAACAAAAAGATCCACGAAATACAGATGTAAGTCTGTGAGATGAATTAACAGAACACTAAGCAGTTTCTCAGAAAGCTTCTTTCCAGATTTCATCTGAGGATATTTCCTTTTTCACCATAGCCCTCTATGGGCTTAAAAATATCACTTTGCCAATTCCACAAGAACTGTCTTAGCGAATGGCGTCTTCTATGGAAAGCTGTACCTTTGTGAGATGATTTCACAGAACACAAAGAAGTTTCTCAGAAAACTTCTTTCTCTTTGTTATCGGAGGATATTTCCTTTGGCCCTGTAGTCTTCAAAGGGATCCGAAATATCTTTTGTCAGATTCCACAGAAATAAGGCTAGCAAAGAGATCCACCAAGTACAGATGTAACTCTGTGAGATGAATTAACAGAACACTAAGCAGTTTCTCAGAAAGCTTCTTTCCAGATTTCAGCTGAGGATATTTCCTTTTTCACCATAGCCCTCTATGGGCATCCAAATATCACTTTGCCAATTCCACAAGAACTGTCTTAGCGAATGGCTTCTTCTATGGAAAGCTGTACCTCTGTGAGATGATTTCACAGAACACAAAGAAGTTTCTCAGAAAGCTTCTTTCTCTTTGTTATCGGAGGATATTTCCTTTGGCCCTATCTTCTTCAAAGGGATCCGAAATATCTGTTCTCAGATTCCACAGAAATAAGGCTAGCAAAGAGATCCACGAAATACAGATGGAACTCTGTGAGATGAATTAACAGAACCCTAAGCAGTTTCTCAGAAAGCTTCTTTCCAGATTTCATCTGAGGATATTTCCTTTCTCACCATAGCCCTCTACGGGCATCCAAATATCACTTTGCCAATTCCACAAGAACTGCCTTAGCGAATGGCTTCTCCTAGGGAAAGCTGTACCTCTGTGAGATGATTTCACAGAACACAAAGAAGTTTCTCAGAAAGCTTCTTTCTCTTTGTTATCGGAGGATATTTCCTTTGGCCCTATAGTCTTCAAAGGGATCCGAAATATCTGTTCTCACATTCCACAGAAATAAGGCTTCCAAAGAGATCGACGAAATACAGATGTAAGTCTGTGAGATGAATTAACAGAGCACTAAGCAGTTTCGCAGAAAGCTTCTTTCCAGATTTCATCTGAGGATATTTCCTTTTTCACCATAGGCCTCTAAGGGCTTCGAAATATCACTTTGCCAATTCCACAAGAACTGTCGTAGCAAAAGGCTTCTGTAGGGGAAAGCTGTAACTCTGTAAGATGATTTCACAGAACACAAACAAGTTTCTCAGAAAGCTTCTTTCTCTTTGTTATCGGAGGATATTTCCTTTGGCCCTATAGTCTTCAAAGGGATCCGAAATATCTGTTCTCAGATTCCACAGAAATAAGGCTAGCAAAGAGATCCACGAAATACAGATGTACGTCTGTGAGATGAATTAACAGAACACTCAGCAGTTTCTCAGAAAGTTTCTTTCCAGATTTCATAGGAGGATATTTCCTTTTTCACCATAGCCCTCTATGGGCTTCCAAATATCACTTTGCCAATGCCACAAGAACTGTCTTAGAGAAAGGCTTCTTGAGGGGAAAGCTTTAACTCTGTGAGATGATTTCACAGAACACAAAGAAGTTTCTCAGAAAGCTTCTTTCTCTTTGTTATCGGAGGATATTTCCTTTGTTTCTATCGTCTTCAAAGGGATCCGAAATATCTGTTCTCAGATTCCACAGAAATAATGCTAGCAAAGAGATCCACGAAATACAGAAGTAACTCTGTGAGATGAATTAACAGAACACTAAGCAGTTTCTCAGAAAGCTTCTTTCCAGATTTCATCTGACGATATTTCCTTTTTCACCATATCCCTCTAGGGGCTTCCAAATATCACTTTGCCAATGCCACAAGAACTGTCTTAGCGAAAGGCTTCTGGAGAGGAAAGCTGTAACTCTGTGAGATGATTTCACAGAACACAAAGAAGTTTCTCAGAAAGCTTCTTTCTCTTTGTTATCGGAGGATATTTCCTTTGGCCCTATAGTCTTCAAAGGGATCCGAAATATCTGTTGTCAGATTCCACAGAAATAAGGCTAGCAAAGAGATCCACGAAATACTGATGTAACACTGTGAGATGAATTAACAGAACACTAAGCAGTTTGTCAGAAAGCTTCTTTCCAGATTTCATCTGAGGATATTTCCTTTTTCACCATAGCCCTCTATGGGCTTCCAAATATCACTTTGCCAATTCCACAAGAACTGTCTTACCGAAAGGCTTCTTGTGGGGAAAGATGTAACTCTGTGAGATGATTTTAGAGAACACAAAGAAGTTTCTCAGAAAGCTTCTTTCTCTTTGTTTTCGGAGGATATTTCCTTTGGCCATACAGTCTTCAAAGGGATCCGAAATATCTGTTCTCAGATTCCACAGAAATAAGTCTAGCAAAAAGATCCACGAAATACAGATGTAAGTCTGTGAGATGAATTAACAGAACACTAAGCAGTTTCTCAGAAAGCTTCTTTCCAGATTTCATCTGAGGATATTTCCTTTTTCACCATAGCCCTCTATGGGCTTCCAAATATCACTTTACCAATTCCACAAGAACTGTCTTAGAGAAAGGCTTCTTGAGGGGAAAGCTGTAACTCTGTGAGATGATTTCACAGAACACAAAGAAGTTTCTCAGAAAGCTTCTTTCTCTTTGTTATCGGAGGATATTTCCTTTGGCCCTATAGTCTTCAAAGGGATCCGAAATATCTGTTCTCAGATTCCACAGAAATAAGGCTAGCAAAGAGATCCAAGAAATACAGATGTAACTCTGTGAGATGAATTAACAGAACACTCAGAGGTTTCTCAGAAAGCTTCTTTCAAGATTTCAACTGAGGATATTTCCTTTTTCACCATATCCCTCTATGGGCTTCCAAATATCACTTTGCCAATTCCACAAGAACTGGCTTAACGAAAAGCTTGTTGAGGGGAAACTGTAACTCTGTGAGATGATTTCACAGAACACAAAGAAGTTTCTCAGAAAGCTTCTTTGTCTTTGTTATCGGAGGATATTTCCTTTGGCCCTGTAGTCTTCAAAGGGATCCGAAATATCTTTTGTCAGATTCCACAGAAATAAGGCTAGCAAAGAGATCCACGAAATACTGATGTAACTCTGTGAGATGAATTAACAGAACACTAAGCAGTTTCTCAGAAAGCTTCTTTCCAGATTTCATCTGAGGATATTTCCTTTTTCACCATAGCCCTCTATGGGCTTCCAAATATCACTTTGCCACTTCCACAAGAACTGTCTTAGCGAAAGGCTTCTTGAGGGGAAAGATGTAACTCTGTGAGATGATTTTAGAGAACACAAAGAAGTTTCTCAGAAAGCTTCTTTCTCTTTGTTTTCGGAGGATATTTCCTCTGGCCATATAGTCTTCAAAGGGATCCGAAATATCTGTTCTCAGATTCCACAGAAATAAGGCTAACAAAAAGATCCACGAAATACAGATGTAAGTCTGTGAGATGAATTAACAGAACACTAAGCAGTTTCTCAGAAAGCTTCTTTCCAGATTTCATCTGAGGATATTTCCTTTTTCACCATAGCCCTCTATGGGCTTAAAAATATCACTTTGCCAATTCCACAAGAACTGTCTTAGCGAATGGCGTCTTCTATGGAAAGCTGTACCTTTGTGAGATGATTTCACAGAACACAAAGAAGTTTCTCAGAAAACTTCTTTCTCTTTGTTATCGGAGGATATTTCCTTTGGCCCTGTAGTCTTCAAAGGGATCCGAAATATCTTTTGTCAGATTCCACAGAAATAAGGCTAGCAAAGAGATCCACCAAGTACAGATGTAACTCTGTGAGATGAATTAACAGAACACTAAGCAGTTTCTCAGAAAGCTTCTTTCCAGATTTCAGCTGAGGATATTTCCTTTTTCACCATAGCCCTCTATGGGCATCCAAATATCACTTTGCCAATTCCACAAGAACTGTCTTAGCGAATGGCTTCTTCTATGGAAAGCTGTACCTCTGTGAGATGATTTCACAGAACACAAAGAAGTTTCTCAGAAAGCTTCTTTCTCTTTGTTATCGGAGGATATTTCCTTTGGCCCTATCTTCTTCAAAGGGATCCGAAATATCTGTTCTCAGATTCCACAGAAATAAGGCTAGCAAAGAGATCCACGAAATACAGATGGAACTCTGTGAGATGAATTAACAGAACCCTAAGCAGTTTCTCAGAAAGCTTCTTTCCAGATTTCATCTGAGGATATTTCCTTTCTCACCATAGCCCTCTACGGGCATCCAAATATCACTTTGCCAATTCCACAAGAACTGCCTTAGCGAATGGCTTCTCCTAAGGAAAGCTGTACCTCTGTGAGATGATTTCACAGAACACAAAGAAGTTTCTCAGAAAGCTTCTTTCTCTTTGTTATCGGAGGATATTTCCTTTGGCCCTATAGTCTTCAAAGGGATCCGAAATATCTGTTCTCACATTCCACAGAAATAAGGCTTCCAAAGAGATCGACAAAATACAGATGTAAGTCTGTGAGATGAATTAACAGAGCACTAAGCAGTTTCGCAGAAAGCTTCTTTCCAGATTTCATCTGAGGATATTTCCTTTTTCACCATAGGCCTCTAAGGGCTTCGAAATATCACTTTGCCAATTCCACAAGAACTGTCGTAGCGAAAGGCTTCTGTAGGGGAAAGCTGTAACTCTGTAAGATGATTTCACAGAACACAAACAAGTTTCTCAGAAAGCTTCTTTCTCTTTGTTATCGGAGGATATTTCCTTTGGCCCTATAGTCTTCAAAGGGATCCGAAATATCTGTTCTCAGATTCCACAGAAATAAGGCTAGCAAAGAGATCCACGAAATACAGATGTACGTCTGTGAGATGAATTAACAGAACACTCAGCAGTTTCTCAGAAAGTTTCTTTCCAGATTTCATATGAGGATATTTCCTTTTTCACCATAGCCCTCTATGGGCTTCCAAATATCACTTTGCCAATGCCACAAGAACTGTCTTAGAGAAAGGCTTCTTGAGGGGAAAGCTTTAACTCTGTGAGATGATTTCACAGAACACAAAGAAGTTTCTCAGAAAGCTTCTTTCTCTTTGTTATCGGAGGATATTTCCTTTGTTTCTATCGTCTTCAAAGGGATCCGAAATATCTGTTCTCAGATTCCACAGAAATAAGGCTAGCAAAGAGATCCACGAAATACAGAAGTAACTCTGTGAGATGAATTAACAGAACACTAAGCAGTTTCTCAGAAAGCTTCTTTCCAGATTTCATCTGACGATATTTCCTTTTTCACCATATCCCTCTAGGGGCTTCCAAATATCACTTTGCCAATGCCACAAGAACTGTCTTAGCGAAAGGCTTCTGGAGAGGAAAGCTGTAACTCTGTGAGATGATTTCACAGAACACAAAGAAGTTTCTCAGAAAGCTTCTTTCTCTTTGTTATCGGAGGATATTTCCTTTGGCCCTATAGTCTTCAAAGGGATCCGAAATATCTGTTGTCAGATTCCACAGAAATAAGGCTAGCAAAGAGATCCACGAAATACTGATGTAACACTGTGAGATGAATTAACAGAACACTAAGCAGTTTGTCAGAAAGCTTCTTTCCAGATTTCATCTGAGGATATTTCCTTTTTCACCATAGCCCTCTATGGGCTTCCAAATATCACTTTGCCAATTCCACAAGAACTGTCTTACCGAAAGGCTTCTTGTGGGGAAAGATGTAACTCTGTGAGATGATTTTAGAGAACACAAAGAAGTTTCTCAGAAAGCTTCTTTCTCTTTGTTTTCGGAGGATATTTCCTTTGGCCATACAGTCTTCAAAGGGATCCGAAATATCTGTTCTCAGATTCCACAGAAATAACTCTAGCAAAAAGATCCACGAAATACAGATGTAAGTCTGTGAGATGAATTAACAGAACACTAAGCAGTTTCTCAGAAAGCTTCTTTCCAGATTTCATCTGAGGATATTTCCTTTTTCACCATAGCCCTCTATGGGCTTCCAAATATCACTTTGCCAATTCCACAAGAACTGTCTTAGAGAAAGGCTTCTTGAGGGGAAAGCTGTAACTCTGTGAGATGATTTCACAGAACACAAAGAAGTTTCTCAGAAAGCTTCTTTCTCTTTGTTATCGGAGGATATTTCCTTTGGCCCTATAGTCTTCAAAGGGATCCGAAATATCTGTTCTCAGATTCCACAGAAATAAGGCTAGCAAAGAGATCCAAGAAATACAGATGTAACTCTGTGAGATGAATTAACAGAACACTCAGAGGTTTCTCAGAAAGCTTCTTTCAAGATTTCAACTGAGGATATTTCCTTTTTCACCATATCCCTCTATGGGCTTCCAAATATCACTTTGCCAATTCCACAAGAACTGGCTTAACGAAAAGCTTGTTGAGGGGAAACTGTAACTCTGTGAGATGATTTCACAGAACACAAAGAAGTTTCTCAGAAAGCTTCTTTGTCTTTGTTATCGGAGGATATTTCCTTTGGCCCTGTAGTCTTCAAAGGGATCCGAAATATCTTTTGTCAGATTCCACAGAAATAAGGCTAGCAAAGAGATCCACCAAGTACAGATGTAACTCTGTGAGATGAATTAACAGAACACTAAGCAGTTTCTCAGAAAGCTTCTTTCCAGATTTCAGCTGAGGATATTTCCTTTTTCACCATAGCCCTCTATGGGCATCCAAATATCACTTTGCCAATTCCACAAGAACTGTCTTAGCGAATGGCTTCTTCTATGGAAAGCTGTACCTCTGTGAGATGATTTCACAGAACACAAAGAAGTTTCTCAGAAAGCTTCTTTCTCTTTGTTATCGGAGGATATTTTCTTTGTCCCTATCGTCTTCAAAGGGATCCGAAATATCTGTTCTCAGATTCCACAGAAATAAGGCTAGCAAAGAGATCCACGAAATACAGATGGAACTCTGTGAGATGAATTAACAGAACACTAAGCAGTTTCTCAGAAAGCTTCTTTCCAGATTTCATCTGAGGATATTTCCTTTCTCACCATAGCCCTCTACGGGCATCCAAATATCACTTTGTCAATTCCACAAGAACTGCCTTAGCGAATATCTTCTCCTAGGGAAAGCTGTACCTCTGTGAGATGATTTCACAGAACACAAAGAAGTTTCTCAGAAAGCTTCTTTCTCTTTGTTATCGGAGGATATTTCCTTTGGCCCTATAGTCTTCAAAGGGATCCGAAATATCTGTTCTCAGATTCCACAGAAATAAGGCTTCCAAAGAGATCGACGAAATACAGATGTAATCTGTGAGATGAATTAACAGAGCACTAAGCAGTTTCTCAGAAAGCTTCTTTCCAGATTTCATCTGAGGATATTTCCTTTTTCACCATAGCCCTCTATGGGCTTCCAAATATCACTTTGCCAATTCCACAAGAACTGTCTTAGAGAAAGGCTTCTTGAGGGGAAAGCTGTAACTCTGTCAGATGATTTCAGAGAACACAAAGACGTTTCTCAGAAAGCTTCTTTCTCATTGTTATCGGTGGATATTTCCTTTTTCCCTATGGTCTTCAAAAGGATCCGAAATATCTGTTCTCAGATTCCACAGAAATAAGGCTAGCAAAGAGATCCACGAAATACAGATGTAACTCTGTGAGATGAATTAACAGAACACTCAGCAGTTTCTCAGAAAGCTTCTTTCAAGATTTCAACTGAGAATATTTCCTTTTTCACCATATCCCTCTATGGGCATCCAAATATCACTTTGCCAATTCCACAAGAGCTGTCTTAACGAAAGGCTTCTTGAGGGGAAAGCTGTAACTCTGTGAGATGATTTCAGAGAACACAAAGAAGTTTCTCAGAAAGCTTCTCTCTCTTTGTTATCGGAGGATATTTCCTTTGGCCCTATCGTCCTCAAAGGGATCCGAAATATCTGTTCTCAAATTCCACAGAAATAAGGCTAGCAAAGAGATCCACGAAATACGGATGTAACTCTCTGAGATGAATTAACAGAACACTAAGCAGTTTCTCAGAAAGCTTCTTTCCAGATTTCATCTGAGGATATTTCCTTTTTCACAATAGCCCTCTATGTGCATCCAAATATCACTTTGCTACTTCCACAAGAACTGTCTTAGCGAAAGGCTTCTTGAGGGGAAAGCTGTAACTCTGTGAGATGATTTCACAGAACACAAAGAAGATTCTCAGAAAGCTTCTTTCTCTTTGTTGTCGGTGGATATTTCCTTCAGCCCTATAGTCTTCAAAGGGATCCGAAATATCTGTTCTCAGATTCTACAGAAATAAGGCTAGCAAAGAGATCCACGAAATACAGATGTAACTCTGTGAGATGAATTAACAGAACACTCAGCAGTTTCTCAGACAGCTTCTTTCAAGATTTCAACTGAGGATATTTCCTTTTTCACCATAGCCCTCTATGGGCTTCCCAATATCACTTTGCCAATTCCACAACAAGTGGCTTAACGAAAGGCTTGTAGAGGGGAAACTGTAACTCTGTGAGATGATTTTACAGAACACAAAGAAGTTTCTCAGAAAGCTTCTTTGTCTTTGTTATCGGAGGATATTTCCTTTGGCCCTATAGTCTTCAAAGGGATCCGAAATATCTGTTCTCAGATTCTACAGAAAAAAGGCTAGCAAAGATATCCAACAAGTACAGATGTAACACTGTGAGATGAATTAACAGAACACTAAGCAGTTTCTCAGAAAGCTTCTTTCCAGATTTCATCTGAGGATATTTCCTTTTTCACCATAGCCCTCTATCGGCTTCCAAATATCACTTTGCCTATTCCACAAGAACTGTCTTAGCGAAAGGCTTCTTGAGGGGAAAGATGTAACTCTGTGAGATGATTTCAGAGTACACAAAGAAGTTTCTCAGAAAGCTTCTTTGTCTTTGTTATCGGAGGATATTTCCTTTGGCCCTATCGTCTTCAAACGGATCCGAAATATCTGTTCTCAGATTCCACAGAAATAAGGCTAGCAAAGAGATCCACGAAATACAGATGTAACTCTGTGAGATGAATTAAAAGAACACTAAGCAGTTTCTCTGAAAGCTTCTTTCCATATTTCATCTGAGGATATTTCCTTTTTCACCATAGCCCTCTATGGGCATCCAAATATCACTTTGCCAATTCCACAAGAATTGTGTTAGCGAAAGGCTTCTTGAGGGGAAAGCTGTAACTCTGTGAGATGATTTCACAGAACACAAAGAAGTTTCTCAGAAAGCTTCTTTCTCTTTGTTATCGGTGGATATTTCCTTTGGCCCTATAGACTTCAAAGGGATCCGAAATATCTCTTCTCAGATTCCACAGAAATAAGGCTAGCAAAAAGATCCACGAAATACTGATGTAACTCTGTGAGATGAATTAAAAGAATACTAAGCAGTTCTTTAGAAAGCTTCTTTCCAGATTTCATCTGTGGATACTTCCTTTTTCACCGTAGCCCTCTAAGAGCTTCCAAATATCACTTTGCCAATTCCACAAGAACTGGCTTAGTGAAAGTCTTGTTGAGGGGAAATCTGTAACTCCGTGAGATGATTTCACAGAACACAAAGAAGTTTCTTCGAAAGCTTCTTTGTCTTTGTTATCGGGGGATATTTCCTTTGGACCTATAGTCGTCAAAGGGATCCGAAATATCTGTTCTCAGATTCCACAGAAATAAGGCTAGCAAAGAGATCCACGAAATACAGAAGTAACTCTGTGAGATGAATTAACAGAACACTAAGCAGTTTCTCAGAAAGCTTCTTTCCAGGTTTCATATGAGGATATTTCCTTTTTCACCATAGCCCTCTATGGGCTTCCAAATATCACTTTGCCAATGCCACAAGAACTGTCTTAGAGAAAGGCTTCTTGAGGGGAAAGCTGTAACTCTGTGAGGTGATTTCACAGAACACAAAGAAGTTTCTCAGAAAGCTTCTTTGTCTTTGTTATCGGAGGATATTTCCTTTGGCCCTATCGTCTTCAAAGGGATCCGAAATATCTGTTCTCAGATTCCACTGAAATAAGGCTAGCAAAGACATCCACGATATACAGATGTAACTCTCTGACATGAATTAACAGAACACTAAGCAGTTTCTCAGAAAGCTTCTTTCTAGGTTTCATCGGAGGATATTTCCTTTTTCACCTTAGCCCTCTATGGGCATCCAAATATCACTTTGCCAATTCCACAAGAACTCTCTTAGCGAAAGGCTTCTTGAGAGGCAAGCTGTAACTCTGTGAGATGATTTCACAAAACACAAAGAAGTTTCTCAGAAAGCTTATTTCTCTTTGTTATTCGTGGATATTTCCTTTGGCCCTATAGTGTTCAAAGGGATCCGAAATATCTGTTCTCAGATTCCACAGAAATAAGGCTAGCAAAGAGATCCACGAAATACTGATGTAACTCTGTGAGATGAATTAAGAGAACACTAAGCAGTTTGTCAGAAAGCTTCTTTCCAGGTTTCATCGGAGGATATTTCCTTTTTCACCAAAGCCCTCTATGGGCATCCAAATATCACTTTGCCAATTCCACAAGAACTGTCTTAGCGAAAGGCTTCTTGAGGGGCAAGCTGTAACTCTGTGAGATGATTTCACAAAACACAAAGAAGTTTCTCAGAAAGCTTATTTCTCTTTGTTATCGGTGGATATTTCCTTTGGCCCTATAGTGTTCAAGGGGATCTGAAATATCTGTTCTCAGATTCCACAGAAATAAGGCTAGCAAAGAGATCCACGAAATACAGATGTAACTCTGTGAGATGAATTAACAGAACACTAAGCAGTCTTCAGAAAGCTTCTTTCGAGATTTCATCTGAGGATATTTCCTTTTTCACCATAGCCCTCTATGGGCTTCCAAATATCACTTTGCCAATTCCACAAGAACAGTCTTAGCGAAAGACTTCTGGAGGGGAAAGCTGTAACTCTGTGAGATGATTTCACAGAACACAAAGAAGTTTCTCAGAAAGCTTCTTTCTCTTGGTTATCGGAGGATATTTCCTTTGGCCATATAGTCTTCAAAGGGATCCGAAATATCTGTTCTCAGATTCCACAGAAATAAGGCTAGCAAAGAGATCCACGAAATACAGATGTAAGTCTGTGAGATGAATTAACAGAACACTAAGCAGTTTCTCAGAAAGCTTCTTTCCAGATTTCATCTGAGGATATTTCCTTTCTCACCATAGCCCTCTATGGGCTTCCAAATATCACTCTGCCAATTCCACAAGAACTGTCTTAGAGAAAGCTTCTTGAGGGGAAAGCTGTAACTCTGTGAGATGATTTCACAGAACACAAAGAAGTTTCTCAGAAAGCTTCTTTCTCTTTGTTATCGGAGGATATTTCCTTTGTTTCTATCGTCTTCAAAGGGATCCGAAATATCTGTTCTCAGATTCCACAGAAATAAGTCTAGCAAAGAGATCCACGAAATACAGATGTAACTCTGTGAGATGAATTAACAGAACACTAAGCAGTTTCTCAGAAAGCTTCTTTCCAGATTTCATCTGAGGATATTTCCTTTTTCACCATAGACCTCTATGGGCTTCCAAATATCACTTTGCCAATTCCACAAGAACTGTCTTAGCGAAAGGCTTCTTGAGGGGAAAGCTGTAACTCTGTGAGATGATTTCACAGAACACAAAGAAGTTTCTCAGAAATATTGTTTCTCTTTGTTATCGGAGGATATTTCCTTTGGCCGTATTGTCTTCAAAGGGATCCGTAATATCTGTTCTCAGATTCCACAGAAATAAGGCTAGCAAAGAGATCCACGAAATACAGATGTAACACTGTGAGATGAATTAACAGAACACTAAGCAGTTTCTCAGAAAGCTTCTTTCCAGATTTCATCTGAGGATATTTCTTTTTTCAGCATGGCCCTCTATGGGCATCCAAATATCACTTTGCCAATTCCACAAGAACTGTCTTAGCGAATGGCTTCTTCTAGGGAAAGCTGAACCTCTGTGAGATGATTTCACAGAACACAAAGAAGTTTCTCAGAATGCTTCTTTCTCTTTGTTATCGGAGGATATTTCCTTTGGCCATATAGTCTTCAAAGGGATCCGAAATATCTGTTCTCAGATTCCACAGAAATAAGGCTAGCAAACATCCAGGAAATACAGATGTAAGTCTGTGAGATGAATTAACAGAACACTCAGCAGTTTCTCAGAAAGCTTCTTTCCAGATTTCAACTGAGGATATTTCCTTTTTCACCCTTGCGTCTATGGGCTTCCCAATATCACCTTGCCAATTCCACAAGAACTGGCTTAGCGAAAGGCTTGTTGAGGGGAAAGCTGTAACTCCGTGAGATGATTTCACAGAACACAAAGAAGTTTCTCAGAAAGCTTCTTTGTCTTTGTTATCGGGGGATATTTCCTTTGGCCCTATAGTCTTCAAAGGGATCCGAAATATCTGTTCTCAGATTCCACAGAAATAAGGCTAGCAAAGAGATCCACGAAATACAGATGGAACTCTCTGAGATTAATTAACAGAACACTAAGCAGTTTCTCAGAAAGCTTCTTTGCAGATTTCATCTCAGGATATTTCCGTTTTCACCATAGCCCTCTATGGGCATCCAAATATCACTTTGCCAATTCCACAAGAACTGTCATAGCGAAAGGCTTCTTGAAGGGAAAGCTGTAACTCTGTGAGATGATTTCACAGAAAACAAAGAAGTTTCTCAGAAAGCTTCTTTCTCTTTGTTATCGGTGGATATTTCCTTTGGCCCTATAGTCTTCAAAGGGATACGAAATATCTGTTCTCAGATTCCACAGAAATAAGGCTAGCGAAGAGATCCACGAAATAGACATTTAACTCTGTGAGATGAATTAACAGAAGACTAAGCAGTTCTTCAGAAACCTTCTTTCCAGATTTCATCTGAGGATATTTCCTTTTTCACCATAGCCGACTAAGGGCTTCCAAATATCACTTTGCCAATTCCACAAGAACTGTCTTGGCGAAAGGCTTCATGAGAGGAAAGCTGTAACTCTGTGAGATGATTTCGCAGAACACAAAGAAGTTTCTCAGAAAGCTTCTTTCTCTTTGTTATCAGAGGATATTTCCTTTGGCCCTATAGTCTTCAAAGGGATCCGAAATATCTGTTCTCAGATTCCACAGAAATAAGGCTAGCAAAGAGATCCACGAAATACAGATGTAACTCTGTGAGATGAATTAACAGAACACTCAGCAGTTTCTCAGAAAGCTTCTTTCCAGATTTCAACTGAGGATATTTCCTTTTTCACCATTGCCGTCTATGGTCTTCCCAATATCAATTTGCCAATTCCACAAGAACTGGCTTAGCGAAAGGCTTGTTGAGGGGAAAGCTGCAACTCTGTGAAATGATTTCACAGAACACAAAGAAGTTTCTCAGAAAGCTTCTTTCTCTTTGTTATAGGAGGATATTTCCTTTGGCCCTATAGTCTTCAAAGAGATCCAAAATATCTGTTCTCAGATTCCACAGAAATAAAGCTAGCAAAGAGATCCACGAAATACAGATGTAAGTCTGTGAGATGAATTAACAGAACACTAAGCAGTTTCTCAGAAAGCTTCTTTCCAGATTTCATCTCAGGATATTTCCTTTTTCACCATAGCCCTCTATGGGCTTCCAAATATCACTTTGCCAATTCCACAAGAACTGTCTTGGCGAAAGGCTTCTTGAGGGGAAAGCTGTAACTCTGTGAGATGATTTCACAGAACACAAAGAAGTTTCTCAGAAAGCTTCTTTCTCTTTGTTATCAGTGGAAATTTCCTTTAGCCCTATAGTCTTCAAAGGTATCCGAAATATCTGTTCTCAGATCCCACAGAAATAAGGCTAGCAAAGAGATCCACGTAATACAGATGTAACTCTGTGAGATGAATTAACAGAACACTCAGCAGTTTCTCAGAAAGCTTCTTTCCAGATTTCAACTGAGGATATTTCCATTTTCACCATTGCCGTCTATGGGCTTCCCAATATCACCTTGCCAATTCCACAAGAACTAGCTTAGCGAAAGGCTTGTTGAGGGGAAAGCTGTAACTCCGTGAGATGATTTCACAGAACACAAAGAAGTTTCTCAGAAAGCTTCTTTGTCTTTTTTATCGGGGGATATTTCCTTTGGCCCTATAGTCTTCAAAGGGATCCGAAATATCTGTTTTCAGATTCCACAGAAATAAGGCTAGCAAAGAGATCCAGGAAATACAGATATAACTCTGTGAGATTAATTAACAGAACACTAAGCAGTTTCTCAGAAAGCTTCTTTGCAGATTTCATCTCAGGATATTTCCTTTTTCAACATAGCCCTCTATGGGCATCCAAATATCACTTTGCCAATTCCACAAGAACTGTCATAGCGAAAGGCTTCTTGAAGGGAAAGCTGTAACTCTGTGAGATGATTTCACAGAACACTCAGCAGTTTCTCAGAAAGCTTCTTTCCAGATTTCAACTGAGGATATTTCCTTTTTCACCATAGCCCTCTATGGTCTTCCCAATATCAATTTGCCAAATCCACAAGAACTGGCTTAGCGAACGGCTTGTTGAGGGGAAAGCTGTAACTCTGTGAAATGATTTCACAGAACACAAAGAAGTTTCTCAGAAAGCTTCTTTCTCTTTGTTATCGGAGGATATTTCCTTTGGCCCTATAGTCTTCAAAGGGAATCAAAATGTCTGTTCTCAGATTCCACAGAAATAAGGCTAGCAAAGAGATCCACGAAATACAGATGTAAGTCTGTGAGATGAATTAACAGAACACTAAGCAGTTTCTCAGAAAGCTTCTTTCCAGATTTCATCTGAGGATATTTCCTTTTTCACCATAGCCCTCTATGGGGTTCCAAATATCACTTTGCCAATTCCACAAGAACTGTCTTGGCGAAAGGCTTCTTGAGGGGAAAGCTGTAACTCTGTGAGATTATTTCACAGAACACAAAGAAGTTTCTCAGAAACCTTCTTCCTCTTTGTTATCGGAGGATATTTCCTTTGGCCCTATCGTCTTCAAAGGGATCCGAAATATCGGTTCTCAGATTCCACAGAAATAAGGCTAGCAAAGAGATCCACGAAATACAGATGGAACTCTGTGAGATGAATTAACAGAACACTAAGCAGTTTCTCAGAAAGCTTCTTTCCAGATTTCATCTGAGGTTATTTCCTTTCTCACCATAGCCCTCTACGGGCATCCAAATATCACTTTGCCAATTCCACAAGAACTGCCTTAGCGAATGGCTTCTCCTAGGGAAAGCTGTACCTCTGTGAGATGATTTCACAGAACACAAAGAAGTTTCTCAGAAAGCTTCTTTCTCTTTGTTATCGGAGGATATTTCCTTTGGCCCTATAGTCTTCAAAGGGATCCGAAATATCTGTTCTCAGATTCCACAGAAATAAGGCTTCCAAAGAGATCGACGAAATACAGATGTAATCTGTGAGATGAATTAACAGAACACTAAGCAGTTTCTCAGAAAGCTTCTTTCCAGATTTCATCTGAGGATATTTCCTTTTTCACCATAGCCCTCTATGGGCTTCCAAATATCACTTTGCCAATTCCACAAGAACTGTCTTAGCGAAAGGCTTCTTGAGGGGAAAGCTGTAACTCTGTCAGATGATTTCAGAGAACACAAAGACGTTTCTCAGAAAGCTTCTTTCTCATTGTTATCGGTGGATATTTCCTTTGGCCCTATGGTCTTCAAAGGGATCCGAAATATCTGTTCTCAGATTCCACAGAAATAAGGCTAGCAAAGAGATCCACGAAATACAGATGTAACTCTGTGAGATGAATTAACAGAACACTCAGCAGTTTCTCAGAAAGCTTCTTTCAAGATTTCAACTGAGGATATTTCCTTTTTCACCATATCCCTCTAGGGGCATCCAAATATCACTTTGCCAATTCCACAAGAACTGTCTTAACGAAAGGCTTCTTGAGGGGAAAGCTGTAACTCTGTGAGATGATTTCAGAGAACAAAAAGAAGTTTCTCAAAAAGCTTCTCTCTCTTTGTTATCGGAGGATATTTCCTTTGGCCCTATCGTCTTCAAAGGGATCCGAAATATCTGTTCTCAGATTCCACAGAAATAAGGCTAGCAAAGAGATCCACGAAATACGGATGTAACTCTCTGAGATGAATTAACAGAACACTAAGCAGTTTCTCAGAAAGCTTCTTTCCAGATTTCATCTGAGGATATTTCCTTTTTCACAATAGCCCTCTATGTGCATCCAAATATCACTTTGCTATTTCCACAAGAACTGTCTTAGCGAAAGGCTTCTTGAGGGGAAAGCTGTAACTCTGTGAGATGATTTCACAGAACACATAGAAGATTCTCAGAAAGCTTCTTTCTCTTTGTTGTCGGTGGATATTTCCTTCAGCCCTATAGTCTTCAAAGGGATCCGAAATATCTGTTCTCAGATTCTACAGAAATAAGGCTAGCAAAGAGATCCACGAAATACAGATGTAACTCTGTGAGATGAATTAACAGAACACTCAGCAGTTTCTCAGACAGCTTCTTTCAAGATTTCAACTGAGGATATTTCCTTTTTCACCATAGCTCTCTATGGGCTTCCCAATATCACTTTGCCAATTCCACAACAACTGGCTTAATGAAAGGCTTGTAGAGGGGAAACTGTAACTCTGTGAGATGATTTTACAGAACACAAAGAAGTTTCTCAGAAAGCTTCTTTGTCTTTGTTATCGGAGGATATTTCCTTTGGCCCTATAGTCTTCAAAGGGATCCGAAATATCTGTTCTCAGATTCTACAGAAAAAAGGCTAGCAAAGATATCCAACAAGTACAGATGTAACACTGTGAGATGAATTAACAGAACACTAAGCAGTTTCTCAGAAAGCTTCTTTCCAGATTTCATCTGAGGATATTTCCTTTTTCACCATAGCCCTCTATCGGCTTCCAAATATCACTTTGCCTATTCCACAAGAACTGTCTTAGCGAAAGGCTTCTTGAGGGGAAAGATGTAACTCTGTGAGATGATTTCAGAGTACACAAAGAAGTTTCTCAGAAAGCTTCTTTGTCTTTGTTATCGGAGGATATTTCCTTTGGCCCTATCGTCTTCAAACGGATCCGAAATATCTGTTCTCAGATTCCACAGAAATAAGGCTAGCAAAGAGATCCACGAAATACAGATGTAACTCTGTGAGATGAATTAAAAGAACACTAAGCAGTTTCTCTGAAAGCTTCTTTCCATATTTCATCTGAGGATATTTCCTTTTTCACCATAGCCCTCTATGGGCATCCAAATATCACTTTGCCAATTCCACAAGAATTGTGTTAGCGAAAGGCTTCTTGAAGGGAAAGCTGTAACTCTGTGAGATGATTTCACAGAACACAAAGAAGTTTCTCAGAAAGCTTCTTTCTCTTTGTTATCGGTGGATATTTCCTTTGGCCCTATAGACATCAAAGGGATCCGAAATATCTCTTCTCAGATTCCACAGAAATAAGGCTAGCAAAGAGATCCACGAAATACTGATGTAAATCTGTGAGATGAATTAAAAGAATACTAAGCAGTTCTTTAGAAAGCTTCTTTCCAGATTTCATCGGAGGATATTTCCTTTTTCACCGTAGCCCTCTAAGAGCTTCCAAATATCACTTTGCCAATTCCACAAGAACTGGCTTAGTGAAAGGCTTGTTGAGGGGAAATCTGTAACTCCGTGAGATGATTTCACAGAACACAAAGAAGTTTCTTAGAAAGCTTCTTTTCTTTGTTATCGGGGGATATTTCCTTTGGACCTATAGTCGTCAAAGGGATCCGAAATATCTGTTCTCAGATTCCACAGAAATAAGGCTAGCAAAGAGATCCACGAAATACAGAAGTAACTCTGTGAGATGAATTAACAGAACACTAAGCAGTTTCTCAGAAAGCTTCTTTCCAGGTTTCATATGAGGATATTTCGTTTTTCACCATAGCCCTCTATGGGCTTCCAAATATCACTTTGCCAATGCCACAAGAACTGTCTTAGAGAAAGGCTTCTTGAGGGGAAAGCTGTAACTCTGTGAGATGATTTCACGGAACACAAAGAAGTTTCTCAGAAAGCTTCTTTGTCTTTGTTATCGGAGGATATTTCCTTTGGCCCTATCGTCTTCAAAGGGATCCGAAATATCTGTTCTCAGATTCCACAGAAATAAGGCTAGCAAAGACACCCACGATATACAGATGTAACTCTCTGACATGAATTAACAGAACACTAAGCAGTTTCTCAGAAAGCTTCTTTCCAGGTTTCATCGGAGGATATTTCCTTTTTCACCATAGCCCTCTATGGGCATCCAAATATCACTTTGCCTATTCCACAAGAACTCTCTTAGCGAAAGGCTTCTTGAGGGGCAAGCTGTAACTCTGTGAGATGATTTCACAAAACACAAAGAAGTTTCTCAGAAAGCTTATTTCTCTTTGTTATCGGTGGATATTTCCTTTGGCCCTATAGTGTTCAAAGGGATCCGAAATATCTGTTCTCAGATTCCACAGAAATAAGGCTACCAAAGAGATCCACGAAATACTGATGTAACTCTGTGAGATGAATTAAGAGAACACTAAGCAGTTTGTCAGAAAGCTTCTTTCCAGGTTTCATCGGAGGATATTTCCTTTTTCACCATAGCCCTCTATGGGCATCCAAATATCACTTTGCCAATTCCACAAGAACTCTCTTAGCGAAAGGCTTCTTGAGGGGCAAGCTGTAACTCTGTGAGATGATTTCACAAAACACAAAGAAGTTTCTCAGAAAGCTTATTTCTCTTTGTTATCGGTGGATATTTCCTTTGGCCCTATAGTGTTCAAGGGGATCCGAAATATCTGTTCTCACATTCCACAGAAATAAGGCTAGCAAAGAGATCCACGAAATACAGATGTAACTCTGTGAGATGAATTAACAGAACACTAAGCAGTCTTCAGAAAGCTTCTTTCGAGATTTCATCTGAGGATATTTCCTTTTTCACCATAGCCCTCTATGGGCTTCCAAATATCACTTTGCCAATTCCACAAGAACTGTCTTAGCGAAAGACTTCCTTAGGGGAAACCTGTAACTCTGTGAGATGATTTCACAGAACACAAAGAAGTTTCCCAGAAAGCTTCTTTCTCTTGGTTATCGGAGGATATTTCCTTTGGCCATATAGTCTTCAAAGGGATCTGAAATATCTGTTCTCAGATCCACAGAAATAAGGCTAGCAAAGAGATCCAGGAAATACAGATGTAACTCTGTGAGATGAATTAAAAGAACACTAAGCAGTTTCCCAGAAAGCTTCTTTCCAGATTTCATCTGAGGATATTTCCTTTTTCACCATAGCCCTCTATGGGCTTCCAAATATCACTTTGCCAATTCCACAAGAACTGTCTTAGAGAAAGGCTTCTTGAGGGGAAAGCTGTAGCTCTGTGAGATGATTTCACAGAAAACAAAGAAGATTCTCAGAAAGCTTCTTTCTCTTTGTAATCGGAGGATATTTCCTTTGGCCCTATAGTCTTCAAAGGGATCCGAAATATCTGTTCTCAGATTCCACAGAAATAAGGCTTGCAAAGAGATCCACGAAATACAGATGTAACACTGTGAGATGAATTAACAGAACACTAAGCAGTTTCTCAGAAAGCTTCTTTCCAGATTTCATCTGAGGATATTTCTTTTTTCACCATTGCCCTTTATGGGCATCCAAATATCACTTTGCCAATTCCACAAGAACTGTCTTAGCGAATGGCTTCTTCTAGGGAAAGCTGAACCTCTGTGAGATGATTTCACAGAACACAAAGACGTTTCTCAGAAAGCTTCTTTCTCTTTGTTATCGGAGGATATTTCCTTTGTTTCTATCGTCTTCAAAGGGATCCGAAATATCTGTTCTCAGATTCCACAGAAATAAGGCTAGGAAAGAGATCCACGAAATACAGATGTAACTCTTTGAGATGAATTCACAGAACACTCAGCAGTTTCTCAGAAAGCTTCTTTCCAGATTTCAACTGAGGATATTTCCTTTTTCACCATGCCGTCTATAGGCTTCCCAATATCACTTTGCCAATTCCACAAGAACTGGCTTAGCGAAAGGCGTGTTGAGGGGAAAGCTGTAACTCCGTGAGATGATTTCACAGAACACAAAGAAGTTTCTCAGAAAGCTTCTTTGTCTTTGTTATCGGGGGATATTTCCTTTGGCCCTATAGTCTTCAAAGGGATCTGAAATATCTGTTCTCAGATTCCACAGAAATAAGGCTAGCAAAGAGATCCAGGAAATACAGATGTAACTCTGTGAGATGAATTAAAAGAACACTAAGCAGTTTCCCAGAAAGCTTCTTTCCAGATTTCATCTGAGGATATTTCCTTTTTCACCATAGCCCTCTATGGCTTCCAAATATCACTTTGCCAATCCACAAGAACTGTCTTAGCGAATGGCTTCTTCTAGGGAAAGCTGTACCTCTGTGAGATGATTTCACAGAACACAAAGAAGTTTCTCACAAAGCTTCTTTATCTTTGTTATCGGTGGATATTTCCTTTGACCCTATAGTCTTCAAAGGGATCTGAAATATCTGTTCTCAGATTCCACAGAAATAAGGCTAGCAAAGAGATCCAGGAAATACAGATGTAACTCTGAGAGATGAATTAACAGAACACTAAGCAGTTTCTCAGAAAGCTTCTTTCCAGATTTCATCTGAGGATATTTCCTTTTTCACCATAGCCGACTAAGGGCTTCCAAATATCACTTTGCAAATTCCACAAGAACTGTCTTAGCGAAAGGCTTCTGGAGGGGAAATCTGTAACTCTGTGAAATGATTTCACAGAACACAAAGAAGTTTCTCAGAGAGCTTCTTTCTCTTTGTTATCGAAGGATATTTCCTTTGGCCCTATACTCTTCAAAGGGATCCAAAATATCTGTTCTCAGATTCCACAGAAATAAGGCTAGCAAAGAGATCCACGAAATACAGATGTAACTCTGTGAGATGAAATAACAGAACACTAAGCAGTTTCTCAGAAATCTTCTTTCCAGATTTCATCTGAGGATATTTACTTCTTCACCATAGCCCTCTAATGGCTTCCAAATATCACTTTGCCAATTCCACAAGAACTGTCTTGGCGAAAGGCTTCTTGAGGGGAAAGCTGTAACTCTGTGAGATGATTTCACAGAACACAAAGAAGTTTCTCAGAAAGCTTCTTTGTCTTTGTTATCGGAGGATATTTCCTTTGGCTTTATAGTGTTCAAAAGGATCCGAAATATCTGTTCTCAGATTCCACAGAAATAAGGCTAGCAAAGAGATCCACGAAATACAGATGTAACTCTGTGAGATGAATTAACAGAACACTAAGCAGTTTCTCAGAAAGCTTCTTTCCAGATTTCATCTCAGGATATTTCCTTTTTCACGATAGCCCTCTATGGGCTTCCAAATATCACTTTGTCAATTCCACAAGAACTGTCTTAGAGAAAGGCTTCTTGAGGGGAAAGCTGTAACTCTGTGAGATGATTTCACAGAACACAAAGAAGTTTCTCAGAAAGCTTCTTTCTCTTTGTTATCGGTGGATAGTTCCTTTGCTACTATAGTCTTCAATGGGTTCCGAAATATCTGTTCTCACATTCCACAGAAATAAGGCTAGCAAAGAGATCCACGAAATACAGATGTAACTCTGTGAGATGAATTAACAGAACACTAAGCAGTTCTTCAGAAACCTTCTCTCCAGATTTCATCTGAGGATATTTCCTTTTTCACCATAGCCTTCTAAGGGCTTCCAAATATCACTTTGCCAATTCCACAAGAACTGTCTTGGCGAAAGGCTTCTTGAGGGGAAAGCTGTAATTCTGTGAGATGATTTCACAGAACACAAAGAAGTTTCTCAGAAAGCTTCTTTATCTTTGTTATCGGAGGATATTTCCTTTGGCCCTATAGTCTTCAAAGAGATCCGAAATATCTGTTCTCAGATTCCACAGAAATAAGGCTAGCAAAGAGATCCACGAAATACAGATGTAACTCTGTGACATGAATTAACAGAACACGCAGCAGTTTCTCAGAAAGCTTCTTTCCAGATTTCAACTGAGGATATTTCCTTTTTCACCATAGCCCTCTATGGGCTTCCAAATTTCACTTTGCCAATGCCACAAGAACTGTCTTAGCGAAAGGCTTCTTGAGGGGAAAGCTGTAACTCTGTGAGATGATTTCACAGAACACAAAGAAGTTTCTCAGAAAGCTTCTTTCTCTTTGTTATCGGAGGATATTTCCTTTGGTCCTATGGTCTTCAAAGGGATCCGAAACATCTGTTCTCAGATTCCAAAGAAATAAGGCTAGCAAAGAGATCCACCAAATACAGATGTAACTATGGGAGATCAATTACCAGAACACTAAGCAGTTTTTCAGAAAGCTTCTTTCCAGGTTTCATCTGAGGATATTTCGTTTTTCACCATAGCCCTCTATGGGCTTCGAAATATCACTTTGCCAATTCCACAGGAACTGTCTTAGCGAAAGGCTTCTAGGGGGGAAAGCTGTAACTCTGTGAGGTGATTTCATAGAACACAAAGAAGTTTCTCAGAAAGCTTCTTTCTTTTTGTTATCGGAGGATATTTCCTTTGGCCCTATAGTCTTCAAAGGGATCAGAAATATTTGTTCTCAGATTCCACATAAATGAGGCTAGCAAAGAGATCCACGAAATACAGATGTAACTCTGTGAGATGAATTAACAGAACTCTAAGCTGTTTCTCAGAAAGCTTCTTTCCAAATTTCAACTGAGGATATTTCCTTTTTCACCATAGCCCTCTATTTGCTTCCAAATATCACTTTGGCAATTCCACAAGAACTGTCTTAGCGAAAGGCTTCTTGAGGGGAAAACTGTAACTCTGTGAGATGATTTCACAGAACACAAAGAAGTTTCTCAGAAAGATTCTTTCTCTTTGTTATCGGAGGATATTTCCTTTGGCCCTATAGTCTTCAAAGGGATCCGAAATATCTGTTCTCAGATCCCACAGAAATAAGGCTAGCAAAGAGATCCACGAAATAGAGATGGAACTCTGTGAGATGAATTAACAGAACACTAAGCTGTTTCTCAGAAAGCTTCTTTCCAGATTTCATCTGAGGATATTTCCTTTTTCACCAAAGCCCTCTATGGGCTTCCAAATATCACTTTGCCAATTCCGCAAGAACTGTCTTAGCGAAAGGCTTCTAGAGGGGAAAGCTGTAACTCTAAGAGATGATTTCAAAGAACACAAAGAAGATTCTCAGAAAGCTTCTTTCTCTTTGTTATCGGAGGATATTTCCATTTTCCCTATAGTCTTACAAGAGATCCGAAATATCTGTTCTCGGATTCCACAGAAATAAGGCTAGCAAAGAGATCCACGAAATACACATGTAACTCTGTGAGTGGAAGTCACACATCACTGAGCAGATTATGAAAGCTTCTTTCCAGATTTCATCTGAGGATATTTCCTTTTTCACCATAGCCCTCTAAGGGCTGCCAAATATCACTTTGCCAATTCCACAAGAACTGTCTTAGCGAAAGGCTTCTTGAGGAGAAAGATGTAACTCTGTGAGATGATTTCACAGAACACAAAGAAGTTTCTAAGAAAGCTTCTTTCTCTTTGTTATTGGAGGGTATTTCCTTTGGCCCTATAGTCTTCAAAGGGATCCGAAATATCTGTTCTCAGATTCCACAGAAAAAAGGCTAGCAAAGAGATCCACGAAATACAGATGTAACTCTGTGAGATGAATTAACTGAACACTAATCAGTTTCTCAGAAAGCTTTTTTCCAGATTTCATCTGACGATATTACCTTTTTCACCATAGCCCTCTATGGGCTTCCAAATATCACTTTGCCAATTCCACAAGAACTGTCTTAGCGAAAGGCTTCTTGAGGGGAAAGCTGTAACTCTGTGAGATGATTTCACAGAACACAAAGAAGTTTCTCAGAAAGCTTCTTTCTCTTTGTTATCGGAGGATATTTCCTTTGGCCCTATAGTCTTCAAACGGATCCGAAATATCTGTTCTCAGATTCCACAGAAATAAGGCTAGCAAAGAGATCCACGAAATACAGATGTAACTCTGTGAGTGGAAGTCACACATCACCGAGAAGTTTCTCAGAAACCTTCTTTCCAGTTTTCATCTGAGGATATTTCCTTTTTCACCATAGCCCTCTAAGGGCTTCCAAATATCACTTTGTCAATTCCTCAAGAACTGTCTTAGCGAAAGGCTTCTAGAGGGGAAAGCTGTAACTCTGGGAGATGATTTCACAGAACACAAAGAAGTTTCTGAGAAAGCTTCTTTCTCTTTGTTATCGGAGGATATTTCCTTTGACCCTATAGTCTTCAAAGGGATCCGAAATATCTGTTCTCAGATTCCACAGAAATAAGGCTAGCAAAGAGATCCACGAAATACTGATGTAACTCTTGGAGTGGAAGTCACACATCACAAAGCAGTTTCTCAGAAAGCTTCTTTCCAAATTTCATCTGAGTATATTTCCTTTGTCACCATAGCCCTCAATGGGCTTCAAAATATCACTTTGCCAATTCCACAAGAACTGACTTAGCGAAAGTCTTCTTCAGGGGAAAGCTGTAACTCTGTGAGATGATTTCACAGAACACAAAGAAGTTTCTCAGAAAGCTTCTTTCTCTTTGTTATCGGAGGATATTTCCATTGGCCCTATAGTCTTCCAAGAGATCCGAAATATCTGTTCTCGGATTCCACAGAAATAAGGCTAGCAAAGAGATCCAGGAATACACATGTAACTCTGTGAGATGAATTAACAGAACACTAAGCAGTTTGTCAAAAAGCATTTTTTCCACATTTCATCTGAGGATATTTCCTTTTTCACGATAGCCCTCTATGGGCTTCCAAATATCTCCTTGCCAATTCCACAAGAACTGTCTTAGCGAAAGGCTACTTGAGGGGAAAGCTGTAACTCTGTGAGATGATTTCACAGAACACAAAGAAGTTTCTCAGAAAGCTTCTTTCTCTTTGTTATCGGAGGATATTTCCTTTTTCCCTGTAGTCTTCAAAGGGATCCGAAATATCTGTTCTCAGATTCCACAGAAATAAGGCTAGCAAGGAATTCCACGAAATACAGATGTAACTCTGTGAGAAGAATTAACAGAACACTAAGCAGTTTCTCAGAAAGCTTCTTTCCAGATTTCATCTGAGGTTATATCCTTTTTCAACACAGCCCTCTGTGGGCTTCCAAATATCACTTTGCCAATACCACAAGAACTGTCTTAGCGAAAGTCTTCTTCAGGGGAAAGCTGTAACTCTGTGAGATGATTTCACAGAACACAAAGAAGATTCTCAGAAAGCTTCTTTCTCTTTGATATCGGAGGATATTTCCTTTGGCCCTATAGTCTTCAAAGGGATCCGAAATATCTGTTCTCAGATTCCACAGAAATAAGGCTAGCAAAGAGATCCAAGAAATACAGATGTAACTGTGTGAGATGAATTAACAGAACACTAAGCCATTTCTCAGAAAGCTTCATTCCAGATTTCATCTGAGGATATTTCCTTTTTCACCATAGCCCTCTATGGGCTGCCAAATATCACTTTGCCAATTCCACAAGAACTGTCATAGCGAAAGGCTTCTTGAGGGGAAAGCTGTAACTCTGTGACATGATTTCACAGAACACAAAGAAGTTTTTCAGAAAGCTTTTTTCTCTTTGTTATGTTAGGATATTTCCTTTGGCCCTATAGTCTTCAAAGGGATCCGAAATATCTGTTCTCAGATTCCACAGAAATAAGGCTAGCAAAGAGATCCACGAAATACAGATGTAACTCTGTGAGATGAATTAACAGAACACTAAGCAGTTTCTCAGAAAGCTTCTTTCCAGATTTCATCTGAGGATATTTCCTTTTTCACCGTAGCCCTCTATGGGCTTCCAAATATCACTTTGCCAATTCCACAAGAACTGTCTTAGCGAAAGGCTTCTTGACGGGAAACCTGTAACTCTGTGAGATGATTTCACAGAACACAAAGAAGTTTCTCGGAAAGCTTCTTTCTCTTTGTTATCGGAGGATATTTCCTTTGGCCCTGTAGTCTTCAAAGATATCCGAAATATCTGTTCTCAGATTCCACAGAAATAAGGCTAGCAAAAAGATCCTCGAAATACAGATGTTACTCTCTGAGTGGAAGTCACACATCACAGAGCAGTTTCTCAGAAAGCTTCTTTCCAGATTTCATCTGAGGATATTTCCTTTTTCACCATAGCCCTCTATGGGCTTCCAAATATCACTTTGCCAATTCCACAAGAACTGTCTTAGCGAAAGTCTTCTTCAGGGGAAAGCTGTAACTCTGTGAGATGATTTCACAGAACACAAAGAAGTTTCTCAGAAATCTTCTTTCTCTTTGTTATCGGAGGATATTTCCATTGGCCCTACACTCTTCCAAGGGATCCGAAATATCTGTTCTCGGATTCCACAGAAATAAGGCTAGCAAAGACATTCAAAAAATACACATGTAACTCTGTGAGTGGAAGTCACACATCACTGAGCAGTTTATGAAAGCTTCTTGCCAGATTTCATCTGAGGATATTTCCTTTTTCACCATAGCCCTCTAAGGGCTGCCAAATATCACTTTGCCAATTCCACAAGAACTGTCTTAGCGAAAGGCGTCTTGAGGAGAAAGCTGTAACTCTGTGAGATGATTTCACAGTACACAAAGAAGTTTTTCAGAAAGCTTCTTTCTCTTTTTTATCAGAGGATATTTCCTTTGGCCCTTTAGTCTTCAATGGGATCCGATATATCTGTTCTCAGATTCCACAGAAATAAGCCAACAAAGAGATCCACGAAATACAGATGTAACTCTTGGAGATGTTTTAACAGAACACAAAGAAGTTTCTCAGAAAGCTTCTTTCTCTTTGTTATCGCAGGATATTTCCTTTGGCCCTATAGTCTTCAAAGGGAACCGATGTATCTGATCTCAGATTCCACAGAAATAAGCCTAGCAAAGAGATCCACGAAATACAGATGTAACGCTGTGAGTGGAAGTCACATATCACAGAGCAGTTTCTCAGAAAGCTTCTTTCCAGATTTCATCTGAGGATATTTCCTTTTACACCATAGCCCTCTATGGGCTTCCAAATATCACTTTTCCAATTCCACAAGAACTCTCTTAGCAAAAGGCTTCTTGAGGGGAAAGCTGTAACTCTGTGAGATGATTTCACAGAACACAAAGAAGTTTCTCAGAAAGCTTCTTTCTCTTTGTTATCGGAGGATATTTCCTATGGCCCTATAGTCTTCCAAGAGATCCGAAATATCTGTTCTCAGATTCCCCAGAAATAAGGCTAGCAAAGAGATCCACGAAATACAGATGAAACACTGTGAGATGAATTAACAGATCACTAAGCAGTTTGTCAGAAAGCTTCTTTCCAGATATCATCTGAGGATATTTCCTTTTTCACCATAGCCCTCTATGGGCTTCCAAATATCACTTTTCCCATTCCACAAGAACTCTCTTAGCGAAAGACTTCTTGAGGTGAAAGCTGTAACTCTGTGAGATGATTTCACAGAACACAAAGGAGATTCTCAGAAAGCTTCTTTCTCTTTTTTATCGGAGGATATTTCCTTTGGCCCTATAGTCTTCAAAGGGATCCGAAATATCTGTTCTCAGAGTCCACAGAAATAAGGCTACCAAAAAGATCCAAGAAATACAGATGTAACTCTGTGAGATGAATTAACAGAACACTAAGCAATTTCTCAGAAAGCTTCTTTCCAGATTTCATCTGAGGATATTTCCTTTTTCACCATAGCCCTCTATGGGCTGCCAAATATCACTTTGCCAATTCCACAAGAACTGTCTTAGCGAACGGCTTTTGAGGGGAAAGCTGTAACTCTGTGAGACGATTTCACAGAACACAAAGAAGTTTCTCAGACACCTTCTTTCTCTTTGTTATCGGAGGATATTTCCTTTGGCCCTATAGTCTTCAAAGGGATCCAAAATATCTGTTCTCAGATTCCACAGAAATAAAGCTAGTAAAGAGATCCACCAAATACATATGTAACTCTGTGAGTGGAAGTCACACATCACAGAACAGTTTCTCAGAAAGCTTCTTTCCAGATTTCATCTGAGGATATTCCCTTTTTCACCATAGCCCTCTATGGGCTTCCAAATATCACTTTGCCAATTCCACAAGAACTGTCTTAACGAAAGTCTTCTTGAGGGGAAAGCGGTAACTCTGTGAGATGATTTCACAGAGCACAAAGAAGTTTCTCAGAAAGCTTCTTTCTCTTTGTTATCGGAGGATATTTCCTTTGGCCCTAGACTCTTCAAAGGGATCCGAAATATCTGTTCTCAGATTCCACAGAAATAAGGCTAGCAAAGAGATCCACGAAATACAGATGTAACTCTGTGAGGGGAAGCCACACATCACAGAGCAGTTTCTCAGAAAGATTCTTTCCAGATTTCATCTGAGGATATTTCCTTTTTCACCATAGCCCACTATGGGCTGTCAAATATCACTTTGCCAATTCCACAAGAACTGTCTTAGCGAAAGGCTTCTTGAGGAGAAAGCTGTAACTCTGTGAGATGATTTCACAGAACAAAAAGAAGTTTTCCAGAAAGCTTCTTTCTTTTTTTCATCGGAAGATATTTCCTTTGGCTCTTTAGTCTTCAATTGGATCCGATATATCTGTTCTCAGATTCCACAGAAATAAGGCTAGCAAAGAGATCCACGAAATACAGATGTAACTCTTGGAGATGAATTAACAGAACACTAAGCAGTTTCTCAGAAAGCTTCTTTCCAGATTTCATATAAAGATATTTCCTTTTTCACCGTACTCCTCTAAGGGCTTCCAAATATCACTTTGCCAATTCCAGAAGAACTGTCTTAGCGAAAGGCTTCTTGAGGGGAAAGGTGTAACTCTGTGAGATGATTTCACAGAACACAAAGAAGTTTCCCAGAAAGCTTCTTTCTCTTTGTTATCTTAGGATATTTCCTTTGGCCCTATAGACTTCAAAGGGATCCGAAATATCTGTTCTCATAATCCACAGAAAAAAGGCTAGCAAAGAGATCCACGAAATACAGATGTAACTCTCTGAGATGAATTAACAGAACACTAAGCAGTTTCTCAGAAAGCTTCCTTCCAGATTTCATCTAAGGATATTTCCTTTTTCACCATAGCCCTCTAAGGGCTGCCAAATATCACTTTGCCAATTCCACAAGAACTGTCTTAGCGAAAGTCTTCTTGAGGGAAAAGCTGCAACTCTGTGAGATGATTTCACAGAACACAAAGAAGTTTCTCAGAAAGCTTCTTTCTCTTTGTTATCGGAGGATATTTCCTTTGGCCCTAGACTCTTCAAAGGGATCCGAAATATCTGTTCTCAGATTCCACAGAAATAAGGCTAGCAAAGAGATCCACGAAATACAGATGTAACTCTGTGAGGGGAAGTCACACATCACAGAGCAGTTTCTCAGAAAGCTTCTTTCCAGATTTCATCTGAGGATATTTCCTTTTTCAACATAGCCCTCTATGGGCTTCCAAATATCACTTTGCCAATTCCACAAGAACTGTCTTAGCGAAAGGCTTCTTGAGGGGAAAGCTCTAACTCTCTGAGATGATTTCACAGAACACAAAGTAGTTTCTCAGAAAGATTCTTTCTCTTTGTTATCGGAGGATATTTCCTTTGGCCCTATAGTCTTCAAAGGGATCCGAAATATCTGTTCTCAGATTCCACAGAAATAAGGCTAGCAAAGAGATCCACGAAATACAGATGTAACTCTGTGAGTGGAAGTCACACATCACAGAGCAGTTTCTCAGAAAGCTTCTTTCCAGATTTCATCTGAGGATATTTCCTTTTTCACCATAGCCCTCTATGGGCATCCAAATATCACTTTGCCAATTCCACAAGAACTGTCTTAGCGAAAGGCTTCTTGAGGAGAAAGCTGTAACTCTGTGAGATGATTTCACAGAACAAAAAGAAGTTTTCCAGAAAGCTTCTTTCTTTTTTTTATCGGAAGATATTTCCTTTGGCCCTTTAGTCTTCAATTGGATCCGATATATCTGTTCTCAGATTCCACAGAAATAAGGCTAGCAAAGAGATCCACGAAATACAGATGTAACTCTTGGAGATGAATTAACAGAACACTAAGCAGTTTCTCAGAAAACTTCTTTCCAGATTTCATCTGAGGATATTTCCTTTTTCACCATAGCCCTCTATGGGCTTCCAAAAATCACTTTGCCAATTCCACAAGAACTGTCTTAGCGAAAGACTTCTTGAGGTGAAAGCTGTAACTCTGTGAGATGATTTCACAGAACACAAAGAAGTTTCTCAGAAGGCTTCTTTATCTTTGTTATCGGAGAATATTTCCTTTGGCCCAATAGTCTTCAAAGGGATCCGAAATATCTGTTCTCAGATACCACAGAAATAAGGCTAGCAAAGAGACCCACAAAATACAGATGTAACTCTGTGAGTGGAAGTCACACATCACGGAGCAGTTTCTCAGAAAGCTTCTTTCCAGATTTCATCTGAGCGTATTTCCTTTTTCACCATAGCCCTCTATGGGCTTCCAAATATCACTTTGCCAATTCCACAAGAACTGTCTTAGTGAAAGGCTTCTGGAGGGGAAAGCTGTAACTCTATGAGATGATTTCACAGAACACAAAGAAATTTCTCAGACACCGTCTTTCTCTTTGTTATCGGAGGATATTTCCTTTGGCCCTATAGTCTTCAAAGGAATCTGAAATATCTGTTCTCAGATTCCACAGAAATAAGGCTAGCAAAGAGATCCAAGAAATACAGATGTAACTCTGTGAGATGAATTAACAGAACACTAAGCAGTTTCTCAGTAAGCTTCTTTCCAGCTTTCATCTGAGGATATTTCCTTTTTCACGATAGCCCTCTAAGGGATGCCAAATATTACTTTCCAAATTCCACAAGAAATTTCTTAGCGAAAGGCTTCTTGAGGGGAAAGCTGTAACTCTGTGCGATGATTTCACAGAACACAAAGAAGTTTCTCAGAAAGCTTCTTTCTCTTTGTTATCGGAGGATATTTTCTTTGACCCTATACTCTTCAAAGGGATCCGAAATATCTGTTCTCAGATTCCACAGAAATAAGGCTAGCAAAGAGATCCACCAAATACAGATGTAACTCTCTGAGTGGAAGTCACACATCACAGAGCAGTTTCTCAGAAAGCTTCTTTCCAGATTTCATCTGAGGATATTTCCTTTTTCACCATAGCCCTCCAAGGGCTTCCAACTATCACTTTGCCAATTCCACAAGAACTGTCTGAGCGAAAGTCTTCTTCAGGGGAAAGCTGTAACTCTGTGAGATGATTTCACAGAACACAAAGAAGTTTCTCAGAAAGCTTCTTTCTCTTTGTTATCGGAGGATATTTCCTTTGGTCCTATAGTCTTCCAAGGGATCCGAATTATCAGTTCTCGGATTCCACAGAAATAAGGCTAGCAAAGAGATCCACGAAATACACAGGTAACTCTGTGAGATGAATTCACAGAACACTAAGCAGTTTCTCAGAAAGCTTCTTTACAGATTTCATCTGAGGATATTTCCTTTTACACCATAGCCCTCACAGAGTTACAGCTTTCTCCTCAAGTAGCCTTTGGCTAAGACAGTTTTTGTGGAATTGGCAAAGTGATATTTGGAAGCCCATAGAGGGCTAAGGTGAAAAAGAAAGTATCCTCAGATGAAATCTGGAAAGAAGCTTTCTGAGAAACTGCTCGGTGATTTGTGACTTCCACTCACAGAGTTGCATCTGTATTTCGTGTATCTCTTTGCGACCCTTATTTCTGTGGAATCTGAGAACAGATATTTCGGATCCTTTGAAGATATAGGGCCAAAGGAAATATCCTCTGATATCAAAGAGAAAGAAGCTTTCTGAGAAATTTCTTTGTATTCGGTGAAATCATCTCAGAGAGTTACAGCTTTCCCCTCAAGAAGCCTTTCGCTAAGACAGTTCTTGTGGAATTGGCAAAGTGATAATTGGAAGCCCTTAGAGGGCTATGGTGAAAAAAGAAGTATCCTCAGATGAAATCTGGAAAGAAGCTTTCTGAGAAACTTCTTAGTGTTCTGTCAATTCATCTCACAGAGTTTCATCTGTATTTGATGGATCTCTTTGCTAGCCTTATTTCTGTGGAATCTGAGAACAGATATTTCGGATCCCTTTGAAGACTATAGTTCCAAAGGAAATATCCTCCGATAATAAAGAGAAAGAAGCTTTCTGAGAAACTTCTTTGTCTTCTGTGAAATCATCACACAGAGTTACAGCTTTCCCCTCAAGTAGCCTTTCGCTAAGACAGTTCTGGTGGAATTGGCAACGTGATAGTTGGAAGCCCATAGAGGGCTTCGGTGAAAAACGAAATATCCTCAGATGAAATCTGAAAGAAGGTTTCTGAAAAAGTGCTCAGTGATGTGTGACTTCCACTCACAGAGTTACTTCTGTATTTCGTGGATCTCTTTGCTAGCCTTATTTCTGTGGAATCTGAGAACAGATATTTCGGATCCCTTTGAAGACTATAGGGACAAAGCAAATATCCTCAGATAACAAAGAGTAAGAAGTTTTCTGAGAAACTTCTATGTGTTCTGTGAAATCATCTCACAGAGATACAGCTTTCCCCTCAAGAAGCCTTTCGCTAAGACAGTTCTTGTGGAATTGCCAAAGTGATAGTGGGAAGCCCATAGAGTTCTACGGTGAAAAAGGAAATATCCTCAGATGAAATCTGGAAAGAAGCTTTCTGAGAAACTGCGTAGGGTTCTGTTAATTCATCTCACAGTGTTACATCTGTATTTCGTGGATCTTTTTGCAAGTCTTAATCTGTGGAATCTGAGAACAGATATTTCGGATCCCTTTGAAGACTATACGGCCAAAGGAAATATCCTCCGATAGCAAAGTGAAAGAAGCTTTTTTGGAAACTTCTTTGTGTTCTGTGAAATCATCTCACAGAGATACAGCTTTCCCCTGAAGATGCCTTTCGCTAAGACAGTTCTTGAGGGTTTGGCAAAGTGATATTTGGAAGCCCATAGACGGCTGCGGTGAAAAAGGAAATATCCTCAGATGAAATCTGGAAAGAAACTTTCTGAGAAACTGCTTAGTGTTCTGTAACACATCTCACAGTTACAGCTTTCCCCTCAAGAAGCCATTCGCTAAGCATGTTCTTGTGGATTTGGCATAGTGATAATTGAAAGCCCATAGAGGGCTATGGTGAAAAAGAAAATATATTCCGAGAAAAACTGGAAAGTAGCTTTCTGTGAAACTGCTTGGTGAAGTCTGACTTCCACTCACAGAGTTACATCTCTATTTCGTGAATCTGTTTGCTAGCCTTATTTCTGTGGAAACTGAGAACTCGTATTTCGGATCCATTTGAAGACTCTTGCGCCAAAGGAAATATCCTCTGATAACAAAGAGAAAGAAGCTTTCTGAGAAACTGTTTGAGTTCTCTTAATTCATCTGACAGAGTTACAGCTTTCCCCTCAAGAATCCGTTCACTAAGACTGTTCTTCTTTAATTGGCAAAGATATATTTGGCAGCCCATAGAGGGCTACGGTGAAAAAGGAAATATCCTCAGATGAAATCTGGAAAGAAGCTTTTTGAGAAACTGCTTAGTGTTCTGTTAATTCATCTCACAGAGTTACAGATTTACCCTCAAGAAGCCGTTCGCTAAGCCTGTTGTTGTAAAATTGGCAAAGTTATAAATGGCAGGCCATAGAGGGCTATGGTGAAAAAGGAAATATCATCAGATGAAATCTGGAAAGAAACTTTCTGAGAAACTCCTTAGTGTTCTGTTAATTCATCTCACAGAGTTACATCTGTATTTCGTGGATCTCTTTTCTAGCCTTATTTCTGTGAAATCTGAGAACAGATATTTTGGATACCTTTGAAGACTATAGGGCCAAAGGAAATACCCTCCGACTACAAAGAGAAAGAAGCTTTCTGAGACACTTCTTTGTGTTCTGTGAAATCATATCACAGAGTTACAGCTTTCCACTCAAGAAGCCTTTCGTTAAGACAGTTCTTGTGGAATTGGCAAAGTGATATTTGGGAGCCCATAGAGGGCTATGGTGAAAACGGAAATATCCTCAGATGAAATCTGGAAAGAAGCTTTGTGAGAAACTGCTCGGTGATATGTGACTTAGACCTACCGAGTTACATCTGTATTTCGTGGATCTCTTTGCTAGCCTTATTTCTGTGGAGTCTGAGAACAGATATTTCGGATCCCTTTGAAGACTACAGGGCCAAAGGAAATATCTTCCGATAACAAAGAGAAAGAAGGTTTCGGAGAAACTTCTTCGAGTTCTGTGAAATAATCTCACAGAGTTACAGCTTTCCCCTCAAGAAGCCTTTCGCTAAGACAGTTCTTGTGGAATTGGCAAAGTGGTATTTGGAAGCCCATAGAGGGATATGGTGAAAAAGGAAATATCCTCAGATGAAATCTGCAAAGAAGCTTTCGGAGAAACTGCTTAGTGTTCTGTTAATTCACCTCACAGAGTTATATCTGTATTTCGTGGATCTCTTTGATAGCCTTATTTCTGTGGAATCTGAGAACAGATATTTCGGATCCCTTTGAAGACTATAGGGCCAAAGGACATATGCTCCGATAACAAAGAGAAAGAAGCTTTCTGAGAAACTTCTTTGTGTTCTGTGAAATCATCTCACAGAGTTACAGATGTCCCCTCAAGAAGCCTTTCGCTAAGACTGTTCTTGAGGAATTGGCAAGGTGATACTTGGAAGCATCTGGAGGGCTTTGGTGAAAAAGGAAATATCCTCAGACGAAATCTGGAAAGAAGATTTCTGAGAAACTGCGTAGTGTTCTGTTAATTCATCTCACAGAGTTACATCTGTATTTCGTGGATCTCTTTGCTAGCCTTATTTCTGTGGAATCTGAGAACAGATATTTCATATCCCTTTGAAGACTATAGGGCCAAAGGAAATATCCTCCAATAACAAAGAGAAAGAAGCTTTCTCAGAAACTTCTTTGTGTTCTGTGAAATCATCTCACATAGTTACACCTTTCTCCTCAAGAAGCCTTTCGATAAGACAGTTCTTTTGGAATTGGCTAAGTGATATTTGAAACACCACAGAGGGCTACGGTGAAAAAGGAAATATCCTCAGATGAAATCTGGAAAGAATGTTTCTGAGAAACTGTTCGGTGATGTGTGACTTCCACTCACGGAGATACATCTGTATTTCGTGGATCTCTTTGCTAGCCTTATTTCTGTGGAATCTGAGAACAGATATTTCGTATCCCTGTGAAGACTATAGGGCCAAAGGAAATATCCTCCGATAACAAAGAGAAAGAAGCTTTCTGAGAAACTTCTTTGTGTTCTGTGAAATCTTCTCACAGAGTTACAGCTTTCCCCTCAAGAAGCCTTTTGCTAAGACAGTTCTTGTGCAATTGGCCCTGTGATATTAGGAAGCCCTTTGAGGGCTATGGTGAAAAAGTAAATATCCTCAGATGAAATCTGGAAAGAAGCTTTCTGAGAAACTGCTCTGCGATGTGTGACTTCTACTCACGGAGTTACATCTGTATTTCCTGGATCACTCTGCTAGCCTTATTTCTGTGGAATCTGAGAAAAGATATTTTGGATCCCTTTGAAGACTACAGGGCCAGAGGAGATATCTTCTGATAACAAAAAGAGAGAAGCTTTCTGAGAAACTTCTTTGTGTTCTGTGAAATTATCTCACAGAGTTACATCTTTCCCCTCAAGAAGCCTTTCGCTAAGACAGTTCTTGTGGAATTCGCAAAGTGATATTTGGATGCCCTTAGAGGGCTATGGTGAAAAAGGAAATATCCTCAGATGAAATCTGTAAAGAAGCTTTCTGAGAAACTGCTCTGTGATGTGTGACTTCCACTCACGGGGTTACATCTGTATTTCGTGGATCACTTTGCTAGCCTTATTTCTGTGGAATCTGAGAACAGATATTTCGGATCCCTTTGAAGACTATAGGGCCAAAGGAAATATCCTCCGATAACAAAGAGAAAGAAGCTTTCTGTGAAACTTCTTTGTGTTCTGTGAAATCATCTCACAGAATTGAAGCTTTCTCCTCAAGAAGCCTTTCGCTAAGACAGTTCTTGTGGAATTGGCAGTGATATTTGGAAGCCCATAGCAGGCTATGGTGAAAAAGGAAATATCCTCAGATGAAATCTGGAAAGAAGCTTTCTGACAAACTGCTCTGTGAGGTGACTTCCACTCACAGAGTTACATCTGTATTTCGTGGATCTCTTTGGTAGCCTTATTTGTGTGGAATCTGAGAACAGATATTTCGGATCCCTTTGAAGGCTATAGGGCCAAAGGAAATATCCTCCGATAACAAAGAGAAAGAAGCTTTCTGAGAAACTTCTTTGTGTTCTGTGAAATCGTCTCACAGAGTTACAGCTTTCCCCTCAAGAAGCCTTTCGGTAATACAGTTCTTGTTGAATTGATAAAGTGATATATGGAAGCCCATAGAGGCCTACGGTGAAAAAGGAAATATCCTCAGATGAAATCTGGAAAGAATATTTCTGACAAACTGCTCTGTGATGTGTCTTCCACTCACAGAATTACATCTGTATTTCGATGATCTCTTTGCTAGCCTTATTTCTGTGGAATCTGAAACAGATATTTCGGATCACTTTGAAGACTATAGGACCAAAGGAAATATCCTCCGGTAACAAAGAGAAAGAAGCTTTCTGAGAAACTTCTTTGTGTTTTGTGAAATCATCTCACAGAGTTACAGCTTTCCCCTCAAGAAGCCTTTCGCTAAGACAGTTCTTGTGGAATAGGCAAAGTGATATTTGGAAGCCCTTAGAGGGCTATGGTGAAAAAGGAAATATCCTCAGATGAAATCTGGAAAGAAGCTTTCTGAGAAAATGCTTAGAGTTCTGTTAATTCATCTCACAGAGTTACATCTTATTTCGTGGATCTCTTTGCTGGCCTTATTTCTGTGGAATCAGAGAACAGATATTTCGGATCCCTTTGAAGACTATAGTTCCAAAGGAAATATCCTCCGATAATAAAGAGAAAGAAGCTTTCTGAGAAACTTCTTTGTCTTCTGTGAAATCATCACACAGAGTTACAGCTTTCCCCTCAAGTAGCCTTTCGCTAAGACAGTTCTGGTGGAATTGGCAACGTGATAGTTGGAAGCCCATAGAGGGCTTCGGTGAAAAACGAAATATCCTCAGATGAAATCTGAAAGAAGGTTTCTGAAAAAGTGCTCAGTGATGTGTGACTTCCACTCACAGAGTTACTTCTGTATTTCGTGGATCTCTTTGCTAGCCTTATTTCTGTGGAATCTGAGAACAGATATTTCGGATCCCTTTGAAGACTATAGGGACAAAGCAAATATCCTCAGATAACAAAGAGTAAGAAGTTTTCTGAGAAACTTCTATGTGTTCTGTGAAATCATCTCACAGAGATACAGCTTTCCCCTCAAGAAGCCTTTCGCTAAGACAGTTCTTGTGGAATTGCCAAAGTGATAGTGGGAAGCCCATAGAGTTCTACGGTGAAAAAGGAAATATCCTCAGATGAAATCTGGAAAGAAGCTTTCTGAGAAACTGCGTAGGGTTCTGTTAATTCATCTCACAGTGTTACATCTGTATTTCGTGGATCTTTTTGCAAGTCTTAATCTGTGGAATCTGAGAACAGATATTTCGGATCCCTTTGAAGACTATACGGCCAAAGGAAATATCCTCCGATAGCAAAGTGAAAGAAGCTTTTTTGGAAACTTCTTTGTGTTCTGTGAAATCATCTCACAGAGATACAGCTTTCCCCTGAAGATGCCTTTCGCTAAGACAGTTCTTGAGGGTTTGGCAAAGTGATATTTGGAAGCCCATAGACGGCTGCGGTGAAAAAGGAAATATCCTCAGATGAAATCTGGAAAGAAACTTTCTGAGAAACTGCTTAGTGTTCTGTAACACATCTCACAGTTACAGCTTTCCCCTCAAGAAGCCATTCGCTAAGCATGTTCTTGTGGATTTGGCATAGTGATAATTGAAAGCCCATAGAGGGCTATGGTGAAAAAGAAAATATATTCCAAGAAAAACTGGAAAGTAGCTTTCTGTGAAACTGCTTGGTGAAGTCTGACTTCCACTCACAGAGTTACATCTCTATTTCGTGAATCTGTTTGCTAGCCTTATTTCTGTGGAAACTGAGAACTCGTATTTCGGATCCATTTGAAGACTCTTGCGCCAAAGGAAATATCCTCTGATAACAAAGAGAAAGAAGCTTTCTGAGAAACTGTTTGAGTTCTCTTAATTCATCTGAGAGAATTACAGCTTTCCCCTCAAGAATCCGTTCACTAAGACTGTTCTTCTTTAATTGGCAAAGATATATTTGGCAGCCCATAGAGGGCTACGGTGAAAAAGGAAATATCCTCAGATGAAATCTGGAAAGAAGCTTTTTGAGAAACTGCTTAGTGTTCTGTTAATTCATCTCACAGAGTTACAGATTTACCCTCAAGAAGCCGTTCGCTAAGCCTGTTGTTGTGAAATTGGCAAAGTTATAAATGGCAGGCCATAGAGGGCTATGGTGAAAAAGGAAATATCATCAGATGAAATCTGGAAAGAAACTTTCTGAGAAACTCCTTAGTGTTCTGTTAATTCATCTCACAGAGTTACATCTGTATTTCGTGGATCTCTTTTCTAGCCTTATTTCTGTGAAATCTGAGAACAGATATTTTGGATACCTTTGAAGACTATAGGGCCAAAGGAAATACCCTCCGACTACAAAGAGAAAGAAGCTTTCTGAGACACTTCTTTGTGTTCTGTGAAATCATATCACAGAGTTACAGCTTTCCACTCAAGAAGCCTTTCGTTAAGACAGTTCTTGTGGAATTGGCAAAGTGATATTTGGGAGCCCATAGAGGGCTATGGTGAAAACGGAAATATCCTCAGATGAAATCTGGAAAGAAGCTTTGTGAGAAACTGCTCGGTGATATGTGACTTAGACCTACCGAGTTACATCTGTATTTCGTGGATCTCTTTGCTAGCCTTATTTCTGTGGAGTCTGAGAACAGATATTTCGGATCCCTTTGAAGACTACAGGGCCAAAGGAAATATCTTCCGATAACAAAGAGAAAGAAGGTTTCTGAGAAACTTCTTCGAGTTCTGTGAAATAATCTCACAGAGTTACAGCTTTCCCCTCAAGAAGCCTTTCGCTAAGACAGTTCTTGTGGAATTGGCAAAGTGGTATTTGGAAGCCCATAGAGGGATATGGTGAAAAAGGAAATATCCTCAGATGAAATCTGGAAAGAAGCTTTCGGAGAAACTGCTTAGTGTTCTGTTAATTTATCTCACTGAGTTATATGTGTATTTCGTGGATTACTTTGCTAGCCTTATTTCTGTGGAGTCTGAGAACAGATATTTCGGATCCCTTTGAAGACTACAGGGCCAAAGGAAATATCTTCCGATAACAAAGAGAAAGAAGCTTTCTGAGAAACTTCTTTGTGTTCTGTGAAATCATCTCACAGAGTTACAGCGTTCCCCTCAAGAAGCCTTTGGCTAAGACAGTTCTTGTGGAATTTGCAAAGTGATAATTGGAAGCCCTTAGAGGGCTGCAGTGAAAAAGGAAATATCCTCTGATGAAATCTGCAAAGAAGCTTTCTGAGAAACTGCTTAGTGTTCTGTGATTTCTTCTCACAGAGGTACATCGGTTATTCATGGATGTCTTTGTGAACCTTATTTCTGTGGAATCTGAGAACAGATATTTCGGATCCCTTTGAAGACTATAGGGCCAAAGGAAATATCCTCCGATAAAAAAGAGAAGGAAGTTTTCTTAGAAACTTCTTTGTGTTCTGTGAAATCATCTCCCAGAGTTACAGCTTTCCCCTCAAGAAGCCTTTGGCAAAGACAGTTCTTGTGGAATTGGCAAAGTCATATTTGGAAGCCCACAGAGGGCTACGGTGAAAAAGGAAATATCCTCTGAGGAAATCTGGAAAGAATCTTTCTTAGAAACTGCTTAGTGTTCTGTTAATTCATCTCACATGGTTACTTCTGTATTTTGTGGATATCTTTTCTAGCCTTATTTCTGTGAAATCTGAGAACAGATAATTTGGATCCCTTTGAAGACTTTAGGGCCAAAGGAAATATCCTCCGATAACAATGAGAAAGAAGCTTTCTGAGAAAATTCTTTGTGTTCTTTGAAATCATCTCACAGAATTACAGCTTTCCCCTCAAGAAGCCTTTCACTAAGACAGTTCTTGAGGAATTAGCAAAGTGGTATGTGGAAGCCCATAGAGGACTATGGTGAAAAAGGAAATATCCTCAGATGAAATCTGGAAAGAAGCTTTCTGAGAAACTGCTTAGTGTTCTGTTAATTCATCTCACAGAGTTACTTCTGTATTTCCTGGATCTCTGTGCTAGCCTTATTTCTGTGGAGACTGAGAACAGATATTTCGGATCCCTTTGAATACTATATGGCCAAAGGAAATATCCTCCGATAGCAAAGTGAAAGAAGCTTTTTTGGAAACTTCTTTGTGTTCTGTGAAATCATCTCACAGAGATACAGCTTTCCCCTAAAGAAGCGTTTTGCTAATTCAGTTCTTGTGGAATTGGCAAAGTGATATTTGGATGCCCATAGGAGGATACGGTGAAAAAGGAAATATCCTCAGATGAAATCTGGAAAGAAGCCTTCTGAGAAACTGCTCTGTGATGTGAGACTTCCTCTCACAGAGTTACATCTGTATTTAGTGTATCTGTTTTCTAGCCTGATTTCTGTGTAATCTGAGAACAGATATATCGGATCTCTTTGAAGACTTTAGGGCCAAAGGAAATATCCTCCGATAACAAAGAGAAAGAAGCTGTCTGAGAAACTGCTTCGTGTTCTGTTAATTCATCTCACAGAGTTACAGCTTTCTCATCAAGAAGCCATTCGCTAAGCCTGTTCTTCTGGCATTGACAAAGTGATATGTGGAAGCCCATAGAGGGCTACGGTGAAAACGGAAATATCCTCAGATGAAATCTGGAAAGAAGATTTCAGAGAAACTGCTTAGTGTCCAGTTAATTCATCACGCAAAGTTACAGCTTTCCCCTCAAGAAGGCGTTCGCTAAGCCTGTTCTTGTGGAATTCGCAAAGGGATATTTGGAGGACCATAGAGGGCTATGGTGAAAAAGATAATATCCTCCGAGAAATACTGGAAAGAAGCTTTCTGAGAAACTGATTTGTGATGTGTGACTTCCACTCACAGAGTTACATCTGTATTTCGTGGATCTGTTTCCTGGCCTTATTTCTGTGGAATCTGATAACAGATATTTTGCATCCCTTTGAAGACTCTAGGGCCAAAGGAAATATCCTCCGATAACAAGGAGAAAGAAGCTTTCTGAGAAACTTCTTTGTGTTCTGTGAAATCATCTCACGAAGTTACAGCTTTCCCCTGAAGAAGCCTTTCGCTAAGACAGTTCTTGTGGAATTGACAAAGTGATATTTGGAAGCCCTTAGAGGGTTATGGTGAAAAAGGAAACATCCTCAGTTGAAATCTGTAGAGAAGCTTTCTGAGAAACTGCTTAATGTTCTCTTAATTCATCTCACAGAGTTACATCTGTATTTCGTGGATCTGTTTGCTAGCCTTATTTCTGTGGAATCTGAGAACAGATATTTCGGATCCCTTTGAAGACTCTGGGGCCAAAGGAAATATTCTCCGATAACAAAGAGAAAGAAGCTTTCTGAGAAACTTCTTTGTGTTCTGTGAAATCATCTCCCAGAGTTACAGCTTTCCCCTCAAGAAGCCTTTCGCTAAGACAGTTCTTGTGGAATTGGCAAAGTGATATTTGGAAGCCCATAGAGGGCTATGTTGAAAAAGAAAGTATCCTCCGTGAAAAACTCAAAAGAAGCTTTCTGAGAAACTACTTTGTGATGTGTGTCTTCCACTCACAGAGTTATATCTGTATTTCGTGGATCTGCTTTCTAGCCTTTTTTCTGTGGAATCTGAGAACTCATATTTCCAATCCCTTTCAAGACTCTAGGGAGAAAGGAAATATCCTCCGATAAGAAAGAGAAAGAAGCTTTCTGAGAAACTGTTTCGTGTTCTGTTAATTCATCTCACAGGGTTACAGCTTCCCACTCAGGAAGCCTTTCGCTAATACAGTTCTTGTAGAATTGGCAAAGTGATATTTGGAAGCCCATAGAGGGCTATGTTGAAAAAGAAAATATCCTCCGTGAAAAACTCAAAAGAAGCTTTCTGAGAAACTACTTTGTGATGTGTGACTTCCACTCACAGACTTATATCTGTATTTCGTGGATCTGCTTTCTAGCCTTATTTCTGTGGAATCTGAGAACTCATATTTCCGATCCCTTTCAAGACTCTAGGGCCAGAGGAAATGTCCTCCGATAAGAAAGAGAAAGAAGCTTTCTGAGAAACTGTTTCGTGTTCTGTTAATTCATCTCACAGAGTTACAGCTTCCCACTCAGGAAGCCTTTCGCTAATACAGTTCTTGTAGAATTGGCAAAGTGATATTTGGAAACCCATTCAGGGCTACGGTAAAAAAGGAAATATCCTGAGATGAAATCTGGAAAGTAGCTTTCTGAGAAACTGCTTAGTGTTCTGTTAATTCATCTCACAGAGTTACAGTTTTCCCCTCAAGAAGCCGTTCGCTAAGCCTGTTCTTGTGGAATTGTCAAAGTGATATTTGGAAGCCCATAGAGGGCTAGGGTGAAAAAGAAAATATCCTCCGAGAAAAACTGGAAAGAAGCTTTCTGAGAAACTGCTTTGTGATCTGTGACTTCCACTCGCAGAGTTACATCTGTATTTCGTGGAACTGTTTGCTAGCCTTAGTTCTGCGGAATCTGAGAACTGATATTTCGGATCCCTTTGAAGACTCTAGGGCCAAAGGAAATATCCTCCGATAACAAAGAGAACGAAGCTTTCTGAGAAACTTCTTTGTGTTCTGTGAAATCATCTCACAGAGTTACAGGTTTCCCCTCAAGAAACCTTTCGCTAAGCCTGTTTTTGTGGAATTGGAAAAGTGATATTTCGATGTACATAGAGGGCTAATGAAAAAGAAAATATCCTCCGATAAAAACTGTAAAGAAGCTTTCTGAGAAACTGCTCTGTGATGTGTGACTTCCACTCACAGAGTTACATCTGTATTTCGTGAATCTGTTTGCTAGACTTATTTCTGTGGAATCTGAGAACTGATATTTCGGATCCCTTTGAAGACTATAGGGCTGAAGGATATATCCTCCAATAAAAAACAGAAAGAAGTTTTGGGGAAATTCTTCATGTTCTGTGAAATCATCTCACAGAGTTACAACTTTGCCCTCAAGAAGACTTTCACTAAGCTTGTTCTTGTGGAATTGGCAAAGTGATATTTGGAAGCCCATAGAGGGCTACGGTGAAAACGGAAATATCCTCAGATGAAATCTGGAAAGAAACTTTCTGAGAAACTGCTTTGTGTTCTGTTAATACATCTCACAGAGTTACAGCTTTCCCCTGAAGAAGCCATTCGTTAAGCCTGTTCTTGTGGAATTGGAAAAGTGATATTTGAAAGCCCATAGAGGGCTATGGTGAAAAAGAAAATATCTTCCGAGAAAAACCTGAAAGTAGCTTTCTGTGAAACTGCTTGGTGAAGAGTGACTTCCACTCACAGAGTTACATCTGTATTTCGTGGATCTGTTTGCTAGCCTTATTTCTGTGGAATCTGAGAACTGATATTTCTTATCCCTTTGAAAACTATAGGGCCAAAGGAAATATCCTCCGATAACAAAGAGAAAGGAGCATTCTGAGAAACTTCTTCGTGTTCTGTGAAATCATCTCACAGAGTTACAGCTTTGCCCTCAAGAAGCCTATCGCTAAGCCTGTTCTTCTGGAATTGGCAAAGTGATTTTTCAATGCCCATAGAGGGCTACGCTGAAAAACGAAATATCCTCAGATGAAATCTGGAGAGAAGGTTTCTGAGAAACTCCTTAGTGTTCTGTTAATTCATCTCACAGAGTTACAGATTTACCCTCAAGAAGCCGTTCGCTAAGCCTGCTCTTGTGGAATTGGCAAAGTGATATTTGGAAGCCCATAGAGGGCTACGGTGAGAAAGAAAATATCCTCCAAGAAAAACTGGAAAGAAGCTTTCTGAGAAACGCCTTCGTGTTCTGTGAAATGATCACACAGAGTTACCGCTTTCCCCTCAAGAAAACTTTCGCTAAGCCTGTTGTTGTGGAAGAGGCAAAGTGATATTTTGATGCCCATAGAGGGCTACGGAGAAAAAGGATGTATCCTCAGATGAAATACGGAAAGAGCTTTCTGAGAAACTGCTTAGTGTTCTCTTAATTTATCTCACAGAGTTACAGCCTTCCCCTCAAGAAGCCATTCGCTAAGCATGTTCTTTTGGAATTGGCAAAGTGATATTTGGAAGCCCATAGAGGGCTACGGGGAAAAAGGAAATATCCTCAGATGAAATCTGGAAAGAAGATTTCAGAGAAACTGCTTAGTGTCCAGTTAATTCATCACACAGAGTTACAGCTTTCCCCTCAAGAAGCCGTTCGCTAAGCCTGTTCTTGTGGAATTGGTAAAGGGATATTTGGAAGACCATAGAGGGCTATGGTGAAAAAGATAATATCCTCCGAGAAAAACTGGAAAGAAGCTTTCTGAGAAACTGATTTGTGATGTGTGACTTCCACTCACAGAGTTACATCTGTATTTCGTGGATCTGTTTGCTGGCCTTATTTCTGTGGAATCTGAGAACTCATATTTCGGATCCCTTTGAAGACTCTAGGGCCAAAGGAAATATCCTATGATAACAAAGAGAAAGACGCTTTCTGAGAAAGTTCTTTGTGTTCTGTGAAATCATCTCACGGAGTTACAGCTTTCCCCTGAAGAAGCCTTTCACTAAGACAGTTCTTGTGTAATTGACAAAGTGATATTTTGAAGCCCTTAGAGGGTTATGGTGAAAAAGGAAACATCCTCAGAAGAAATCTGGAGAGAAGCTTTCTGAGAAACTGCTTAGTGTTCTGTTAATTCATCTCACAGAGTTACATCTGTATTTCGTGGATCTGTTTGCTGGCCTTATTTCTTTGGAATTTGAGAACACATATTTCGGAACCCTTTGAAGACTCTAGGGACAAAGGAAATATCCTCCCATAACAAAGAGAAAGAAGCTTTCTGAGAAACTTCTAGTGTTCTGTGAAGTCATGTCACAGACTTACACCTTCCCCCTCAAGAAGCCTTTCGCTAAGCCCATAGAGGGCTTTGTTGAAAAAGGAAATATCCTCAGATGAAATCTGGAAAGAAGCTTTCTGAGAAACTGCTTAGTGTTCTGTTAATTCGTCTCACAGAGTTACATCTGTATTTCGTGGATCTCTTTGCTAGCCTTATTTCTGTGGAAAAAGAGAACAGATATTTCGGATCCCTTTGAAGACTATAGGCCAAAGGAATTATCCTCCGAAATCAAAGAGAAAGAAGCTTTCTGAGAAACTTCTTTGTGTTCTGAGAAATTATCTCCCAGAGTTACAGCTTTCCCCTCTAAAAACCTTTTGCTAAGACAGTTCTTGTGGAATTGGCAAAGTGATATTTGGAAGCCCATAGAGGGCTAAGGTGAAAAAGGAAATATCCTCAGATGAAATCTGGAAAGAAGCTTTCTGAGAAAGTGCTTAGTGTTCTGTTAATTCACCTCACAGAGTTACATCTGTATTTCGTGGATCTCTTTGCTAGCCTTATTTCTGTGGAATCTGAGAACACATATTTCGATCCCTTTGAAGACTATAGGGCCGAAGGAAATATCCTCCGATAACAAAGAGAAAGAAGCTTTCTGAGAAACTTCTTTGTGTTCTGTGAAATCATCTCACACAGTTACAGCTTTCCCCTCAAGAAGCCTTTCGCTAAGACAGTTCTTGTGGAATTGGAAAAGTTGTATTTGGAAACGCATAGAGGGGTATGGTGAAAAAGGAAATGTCCTCAGATGAAACCTGGAAAAAGCTTTCTGAGAAACTGATCTGTGATGTGTGACTTCCACTCACGGATTTACATCTGTATTTCGTGGATCTCTTTGCTGGCCTTATTTCTGTGGAATCTGAGAAGAGATATTTCGGATCCCTCTGAAGACTACAGGGCAAAAGGAAATATCCTCCGATAACAAAGAGAAAGAAGCTTTCTGAGAAACTTCTTTGTGTTCTGTGAAATCATCTCACAGAGTTACAGCTTTCGCCTCCAGAAGCCTTTTGCTAAGACCGTTCTTGTTGAATTGCAAAATGATATTTGGAAGCCCATAGAGGGCTAAGGTGAAAAAGGAAATATCCTCAGATGAAATCTGGAAAGAAGCTTTCTGGAAACTCCTAAGTTTTCTGTTCATTCATCTCACAGAGTTACATCTGTATTTCGTGGATCTTTTTGTTAGCCTCATTTTTGTGGAGTCTGAGAACAGATATTTCGGATCCCATTTAAGACTATAGGGCCAAAGGAAATATCCTCCGATAACAAAGAGAAAGAAGCTTTCTGAGACACTACTTTGTGTTCTGTTAAATCATCTCACAGAATTACAGCTTTCCCCTCAAGAAGCGTTTCTCTAAGACAGTTCTTGTGGAATTGGCAAAATGATATTGTTAGCCCATATTGCGCTATGGTGAAAAAGTAAATATCCTCAGATGAAATCTGGAAAGAAGTTATCTGAGAAACTACTTAGTGTTCTGTTAATTCATCTCACGGAGTTACATCTGTATTTCCTGTATCTCCTTGCTAGACTTATTTCTCTGGAATCTGAGAACAGATATTATTTGATCCCTTTGAAGATTATTGGGGCAAAGGAAATATCCTCCGATAACAAAGAGAAAGAAGCTTTCGGAGAAACTTCCTAGTGTTCTGTGAAATCATCTCACAGAGTTACAGCATTCCCCTCAGGAAGCCTTTTGCTAAGACAGTTCTTGTGGAATTGGTAAAGTGATATTTGGAAGTCCATAGAGGGCTATGCTGAAAAAGGAAATATCCTCAGATGAAATCTGGAAAGAAGCTTTCTGAGAAACTGCTCTGTGATGTGTGACCTCCACTCACGGAGTTACATCTGTATTTCGTGGATCTTTTTGCTAGCCTGATTTCTGTTCGATCTGAGAACAGATATTTCGGATCCCTTTGAATTCTATAGGGCCAAAGGAAATATCCTCTGATAAAAAATAGAAAGAAGCTTTCTGAGAAACTTCCTTGTGTTCTGTGAAATCATCTCACAGAGTTACAGCGTTCCCCTCAAGAAGCCTTTTGCTAAGACAGTTATTGTGGAATTGGCAAAGTGATATTTGGAAGCCCCTAGACGGCTATGTTGTAAAAGGTAATATCCCCAGATGAATTCTGGAAAGAAGCTTTTGCGAAACAGCTCTGTGATGTGTGACTTAGACCTACAGAGTTACACATGTATTTCGTGGATCTCTTTGCTAGCCTTTATTTTTGTGGAATCTGAGAACAGATATTTCATATCCCTTTGAAGACTATACGGCCAAAGGTAATATCCTCCGATAACAAAGAGAAAGAAGCTTTCTGAGAAACTTCTTTGTGTTCTGTGATATCATCTCACAGAGTTATAGCTTTCCAATCAAGCAGCCTTTCGCTAAGACAGTTCTTGTGGAATTGGCAGTGATAGTTGAAACCACATAGAGGGCTATGGTGAAAAAGGAAATATCCTCTGGTGAAATCTGGAAAGAAACTTTCTGAGAAACTGCTCCGTGATGTGTGACTTCCGCACACGGAATTACATCTGTATTTCGTGGATCTCTTTGCTAGCCTTATTTCTGTGGAATCTGAGAACAGATATTTCGGATCCGTTTGAAGACTATAGGGCCAAAGGAAATATCCTCTGATATCAAAGAGAAAGAAGCTTTCTGTGAAAAATCTTTGTGTTCTGTGAAATCATCTCTCAGAGTTACAGCATTCCCCTCAAGAAGCCTTTCGCTAAAACAGTTCTGGGGGAATTGGCAAAGTGATATTTGGAAGCCGATAGAGGGCTATAGTGAAAAACGAAATATCCTCAGAAGAAATCTGGAAAGAAGCTTTCTGAGAAACTGCTTAGTGTTCTGTTAATTCATCTCACAGAGTTACTTCTGTATTTCGTGGATCTCTTTGCTAGCCTTATTTCTGTGGAATCTGAGAACACACATTTCGATCCCTTTGAAGACTATAGGGCCGAATGAAATATCCTAAGATACCATAGAGAAAGAAGCTTTCTGAGAAAATTCTTTGTGTTCTGTGAAATCATCTCACAGAGTTACACCTTTCCCCTCAAGAAGCCTTTCGCTAAGACAGTTCTTGTGGTATTGGCAAAGTGATATTTGGAAGCCGATAGAGGGCTATGGTGTAAACGGAAATATCCTCAGATGAAATCTGGAAAAAAGCTTTCTGAGAACCTGCTCTGTGATGTGTGACTTTCACTCACGGACTTACATCTGTATTTCGTGGATCTCTTTGCTAGCCTTATTTCTGTTGCATCTGAGAACAGATATTTCGGATCCCTTTGAATGCTATAGGGCCAAAGGAAATATCCTCTGATAAAAAATAGAAAGAAGCTTTCTGAGAAACTTCCTGGTGTTCTGTGAAATCATCTCACAGAGTTACAGCGTTGCACTCAAGAAGGCTTTTGCTAAGGCAGTTCTTGTGGAATTGGCATAGTGATATTTGGAAGCCCATAGAGGGCAATGGTGTAAAAGGTAATATCCTTAGATGAAATCTGGAAAGAAGCTTTCTGAGAAAATGCTCTGTGATGTGTGACTTAGACTACAGAGTTACACATGTATTTCGTTTATCTCTTTGCTAGCCTTATTTCTGTGGAATCTGAGAACAGATATTTTGGATGCCTTTGAAGACTATAGGGCCAAAGGAAATATCCTCCGATAACAAAGAGAAAGAAGCTTTCTGAGAAACTTCTTTGTGTTCTGTGAAATCATCTCACAGAGATACAGCTTTCCCCTCAAGAAGCCTTTCGCTAAGACAGTTCTTGTGGAATTGGCAAAGTGATATTTGAAAGCCCATAGAGGGCTATGGTGAAAAAGGAAATATCCTCAGATGAAATCTGCAAAGAATCTTTCTGAGAAACTGCTTAGTGTTCCGTTAATTCATCACACACAGTTACATCTGTATTTCGTGGATCTCTTTGCTAGCCTTATTTCTGTGGAAACAGAGAACAGATATTTCGGATCCCTTTGAAGACTATAGGGCAAAGGAAATATCCTCCGATAACAAAGAGAAAGAAGCTTTGTGAGAAACTTCTTTGTGTTCTGTGAAATCATCTCACAGAGATACAGCTTTCCCCTCAATTAGCCTTTCGCTAAGACATTTCTTGTGGAATTGGCAAAGTGATATTTGGAAGCCCATACAGGGCTGTGGTGAAAAAGGAAATATACTTAGATGAAATCTGGAACGAAAATTTCCGAGAAACTGCTTAGTGTTCTGTTAATTCATTTCACAGAGTTACATCTGCGTTTCGTGGATCTCTTTGCTAGCCTTATTTCTGTGGAATATGAGAGCAGTTATTTCGGATCCGTTTGAAGACTATAGGGCCAAAGGAAATATCCTCCGATAACAAAGAGAAAGAAGCTTTCTGAGAAACTTATTTGTATTCTGTGAAATCATCTCACAGAGTTACAGCTTTCACCTCCAGAAGCCTTTCGCTAAGACAGTTATTGTGGAAATCGTAAAGTGATATTTGGAAGCCCTTAGCGGGCTATGGTGAAAAAGGAAATATCCTGAGATGAAATCTGGAAAGAATGTTTCTGAGAAACTGCTTAGTGGTCTGTTAATTCATCTCACAGAGTTACACAAGTATTTCGTGGATCTCTTTGATAGCCTTTATTTTTGTGGAATCTGAGAACAGATATTTCAGAACCCTTTGAAGACTATAGGGCCAAAGGAAATATCCTCCGATAACAAAGAGAAAGAAGATTTCTGGGAAGCATCTTTGTTTTCTGTGAAATCATCTCACAGAGTTACAGCTTTCCCCTCACGAAGCCTTTCGCTAAGACAGTTCTTGTGGAATTGGTAAAGTGATATTTGGAAGCCCATAGAGTGCTACGGTGAAAAAGGAAATATCTACAGATGAAATCTGGAAAGAAGCTTTCTGAGAAACTGCTAAGTGTTCTGTTAATTCATCTCACCGAGTTACATCTGTATTTCGTGGATCCCTTTGCTTCCCTTATTTCTGTGGAATCTGAGAACAGACATTTCTGATACCTTTGAAGACTATAGGGCCAAAGGAATTATCCTCCTATAACAAAGAGAAAGAAGCTTTCTGAGAAAATTCTTTGTGTTCTGTGAAATCATCTCCCAGAGTTACAGCTTTCCCCTCAAGAAACCTTTTGCTAAGACAGTTCTTGTGGAATTGGCAAAGTGATATTTGGAAGCCCATAGAGGGCTAAGGTGAAAAAGGAAATATCCTCAGATGAAATCTGGAAAGAAGCTTTCGGAGAAACTGCTTAGTGTTCTGTTAATTCATCTCACAGTGTTACATCTGTATTTCGTGGATCTCTTTGCTAGCCTTATTTCTGTGGAATCTGAGAACACATATTTCGATCCCTTTGAAGACTATAGGGCCGAATTAAATATCCTCCGATAACAAAGAGAAAGAAGCTTTCTGAGAAACTTCTTTGTGTTGTGAAATCAGCTCACAGAGATACAGCTTTCCGCTCAAGAAGCCTTTCGCTAAGACAGTTCTTGGGGAATTGGCAAAGTGATATAGGGAAGCCCATAGAGGGCAATGGTGAAAAAGGAAATATCCTCAGATGAAATCTGGAAAGAAGCTTTCTGAGAAACTGCTCAGTGTTCTGTTAATTCATCTCACAGAGTTACATCTGTATTTCGTGGATCTCTTTGCTAGCCTTATTTCTGTGGAATATGAGAGCAGTTATTTCGGATCCCTTTGAAGACTATAGGGCCAAAGGAAATATCCTCCGATAACAAAGAGAAAGAAGCTTTCTGAGAAACTTATTTGTATTCTGTGAAATCATCTCACAGAGTTACAGCTTTCACCTCCAGAAGCCTTTCGCTAAGACAGTTCTTGTGGAAATCGTAAAGTGATATTTGGAAGCCCTTAGCGGGCTATGGTGAAAAAGGAAATATCCTGAGATGAAATCTGGAAAGAATGTTTCTGAGAAACTGCTTAGTGGTCTGTTAATTCATCTCACAGAGTTACACAAGTATTTCGTGGATCTCTTTGTTAGCCTTTATTTTTGTGGAATCTGAGAACAGATATTTCAGATCCCTTTGAAGACTATAGGGCCAAAGGAAATATCCTCCGATAACAAAGAGAAAGAAGATTTCTGGGAAGCATCTTTGTTTTCTGTGAAATCATCTCACAGAGTTACAGCTTTCCCCTCACGAAGCCTTTCGCTAAGACAGTTCTTGTGGAATTGGTAAAGTGATATTTGGAAGCCCATAGAGTGCTACGGTGAAAAAGGAAATATCTACAGATGAAATCTGGAAAGAAGCTTTCTGAGAAACTGCTAAGTGTTCTGTTAATTCATCTCACCGAGTTACATCTGTATTTCGTGGATCCCTTTGCTTCCCTTACTTCTGTGGAATCTGAGAACAGACATTTCTGATACCTTTGAAGACTATAGGGCCAAAGGAATTATCCTCCTATAACAAAGAGAAAGAAGCTTTCTGAGAAAATTCTTTGTGTTCTGTGAAATCATCTCCCAGAGTTACAGCTTTCCCCTCAAGAAACCTTTTGCTAAGACAGTTCTTGTGGAATTGGCAAAGTGATATTTGGAAGCCCATAGAGGGCTAAGGTGAAAAAGGAAATATCCTCAGATGAAATCTGGAAAGAAGCTTTCGGAGAAACTGCTTAGTGTTCTGTTAATTCATCTCACAGTGTTACATCTGTATTTCGTGGATCTCTTTGCTAGCCTTATTTCTGTGGAATCTGAGAACACATATTTCGATCCCTTTGAAGACTATAGGGCCGAATTAAATATCCTCCGATAACAAAGAGAAAGAAGCTTTCTGAGAAACTTCTTTGTGTTCTGTGAAATAATCTCACACAGTTACAGCTTTCCCCTCAAGAAGCCTTTCGCTAAGACAGTTCTTTTGGAATTGGCAAAGTGATATTTGGAAGCCCATAGAGGGCTACGGTGAAAAACAAAATATCTACAGATGAAATCTGGAAAGAATCTTTCTGAGAAACTGCTTAGTGTTCTGTTAATTCATCTCACAGAGTTACATCTGCATTTCGTTGATCTCTATGCTAGCCTTATTTCTGTGAAGTCTGAGAATACATAGTTCGGATCCCTTTGAAGACTATAGGGCTGAAGGAAATATCATCCGATAAAAAAGAGAAAGAAGCTTTAAGAGACACTTCTTTGTGTTCTGTGAAATCATATCACAACATTAAAGCTTTCCCCTCGAGAAGCCTTTCGCTAAGGCAGTTGTTGTGGATTTGGCATTGATATTTGGAAGCCCATAGAGGGCTATGGTGAAAAAGAAAATATCCTCAGACGAAATCTCGAAAGAAAGTTTCTGAGAAACTGCTCTGTGATGTGTGACTTCCACTGACGGAGTTACATCTGTATGTCGTGGATCTCGTTGCTTGCCTTATTTCTGTGGAATCTGAGAACAGATATTACGGATTCCTTTGAAGACTGCAGGGCCAAAGGAAATATCCTCCAATATCAAAGAGAAAGAAGCTTTCTGAGAAACATCTTTGTGTTCTGTGAAATCCTCTCACAGAGTTACGGCTTTCGCCTCCAGAAGACTTTCGCTAAGACAGTTCTTGTAGAATTGGCAAAGTGATATTTGGAAGCCCATGGAGGGCTAAGGTGAAAAAGGAAATATCCTCAGATGAAATCTGGAAAGAAGCTCTCTGAGAAACTGCTTAGTGTTCCGTTAATTCATCTCACAGAGTTACATCTGTATTTCGTCGATCTTTTTCCTAGCCTTATTTCTGTGGAATCTGAGAACAAATATTACGGATACCTTTGAAGACTATGGAGACAAAGGAAATACCCTCCGAAAAAATAGAGAAAGAAGCTTTCTGAGAAACTTTTTTATGTTGTGTGAAATCATCTCACAGAATTACAGCTTTCCCCTCAAGAAGCCTTTCGCTAAGACAGTTTTTGGGGAAATGGCAGTGATATTTGGAAGCCCTTAGAGGGCTACAGTGAAAAAGGAAATATCTTCAGATGAAATCTGGAAAGAAGCTTCCTGAGAAACTGCTCTGTGATGTGTGACTTCCATTCACGGAGTTACATCTGTATTTCGTGGATCTCTTTGCTAGTCTTACTTCTGTGGAATCTGAGAACACATATTTCGGATCCCTTTGAAGACTATAGGGCAAAAGGAAATATCCTCCGATAACAAAGAGAAAGAAGCTTTCTGAGAAACATCTTTTGGTTCTGTGAAATCATCTCACAGACTTACGGCTTTCGCCTCCTGAAGCCTTTCGCTAAGACAGTTCTTGTGGAATTGGCAAAGTGATATTTGGAAGCCCTTAGAGAGCTAAGGTGACAAAGGAAATATCCTCAGATGAAATCTGGAAAGAAGCTTTCTGAGAAACTGCTTAGTGTTCTGTTAATTCATCTCACAGAGTTACATCTGTATTTCGTGGATCTCTATGCTATCCTTATTTCTGTGGAATCTGAGAACAGATATTTCGGATCCATTTGACGATTATAGTGCCAAAGGGAATATCCTCCGATAACAAAGAGAAAGAAGCTTTCTGAGAAACTTCTTTGTGTTCTGTGAAATCTTCTCACAGAGTTACAGCTTTCCCCTCAAGAAGCCTTTCGCTAAGACAGTTCTTGTGGAATTGGCAAAGTGATATTTGGAAGCCCATAGAGGGCTGTGGTGGAAAAGGAAATATCCTCAGATGAAATCTGGAAGGAAGCTTTCTGAGAAACTGCTCTGTGATGTGTGACTTCCACTCACGTAGTTACATCTGTATTTCGTGGATCTCTTTGCTAGCCTTATTTCTGTGGAATCTGAGAACAAATATTTCTGATCCCTTTGAAGACTATAGGGCCAAAGGAAATATCCTCCGATAACAAAGAGAAAGAAGCTTTCTGAGAAACTTCTTTGTGTTCTGTGAAATCATCTCACAGAGTTACAGCTATCGCGCCAGAGGCCTTTCGCTAAAACAGTTCCTGTGGAATTGGCAAAGTGATATTTGGAAGTCCATAGAGGGCTAAGGTGAAAAAGGAAATATCCTCAGATGAAATCTGGAAAGAAGCTTTCTGAGAAACTGCTCTCTCATGTGTGACTTCCACTCACGTAGTTGCACCTGTATTTCGTGGATCTCTTTGCTAGCCTTATTTCAGTGGAATCTGAGAACAGATATTTCGGATCCCTTTGAAGACTATAGGGCCAAAGGAAATATCCTCCGATAACAAAGAGAAAGAAGCTTTCTGAGAAACTTCTTTGTGTTCTGTGAAATCATCTCACAGAGTTACTGCTTTCCCCTCAAGGAGCCTTTCGCTAAGACAGTTATTGTGGAATTGGAAATGTGATATTTGGAAGCCCATGGAGAACTACGCTGAAAAAGGAAATATCTACAGATGACATCTGGAAAGAAGATTTCTGAGGAACTGCTTAGTGTTCTGTTAATTCATCTCACAGGGTTACATCTGCATTTCTTGGAACTCTTTTCTAGCCTTATTTCTGTGGAATCTGAGAACAGATATTTCGGATCCGTTTGAAGACTATAGGGCCAATGGAAATATCCTCCTATAACAAAGACAAAGAAGCTTTCTGAGAATCTTCTTGGTGTTCGGTGAAATCAACTCACAGAGTTACAGCTTTCCCCTCAAGAAAGCTTTCGCTAAGACAGTTCTTGTCTAATTGGCAAAGTGATATTTGAAAGCCCATAGAGGGCTGTGGTGAAAAAGGAAATATCCTCAGATGAAATCTGGAAAGAAGCTTTCTGAGAAACTGCTTAGCGTTCTGTTAATTCATGTCACAGAGTTACATCTGTATTTCGTGGATCTCTTTGCTAGCCTTATTTCTGTGAAATCTGAGAACACATATTTCGGATCACTTTGAAGACTATAGGGCCAAAGGAAATATCCTCTGATAACAAAGAGAAAGAAGCTTTCTGAGAAACTTCTTCATGTCCTGTGAAAACATCTCACAGAGTTACAGCTTGCACCTCCAGAAGCCCTTCGCTAAGACAGTTCTTGTGGAATTGGCAAAGTAATATTTGGAAGCCCATAGAGAGCCAAGGTGAATAAGGAAATATCCTCAGATGAAATCTGGAAAGAAGGTTTCTGAGAAACTGTTTAGTGTTCCGTTAATTCGTCTCACAGAGTTACATCAGTATTTGGTGGATCTGTTTGCTAGCCTTATTTCTGTGGAATCTGAGAACAGATATTTTGGATGCCATGAAGAATATAGGACCAAAGGAAATATCCTCCGGTAACATAGAGAAAGAAGCTTTCTGAGAAACTTCCTTGTGTTCTGTGAAAGCATCTCACACAGTTACAGCTTTCCCCTCAAGAAGCCTTTCGCTAAGACAGTTCTTGTGGAATTGGCAAAGTGACATTTGGAAGCCCATAGAGGGCTATGGTGAAATAGAAAATATTCTCAGATGAAATCTGGAAAGAAGTTTTCTGAGAAACTGCTCTGTGATGTGTGACTTCCAGTCACGGAGCTGGATCTGAGTTTCGTGGATCTCTTTGCTAGCCATATTTCTCTGGAATCTGAGAACAGATATTTCGGATCTCTTTGAAGACTACAGGGCCAAAGGAAATATCCTCCGATAACAAAGAGAAAGAAGCTTTCTGAGAATCTTGTTTGTGTTCTCTGAAATCATCTCACCGAATTACAGATTTCCCCTCAAGAAGCCTTTGGCTAAGACAGTTCTTGGGGAATTGGCAGTGATATTTGGAAGCCCAAAGAGGGCTACGGTGAAAAGGAAATAGCTTCAGATGAAATCTTGAAAGAAGCTTTCTGAGAAACTCTCTCTGTGAAGTGAGACTTCCACTCACAGAGTAACATCTGTATTTAGTGGATCTCTTTGCTAGCCTTATTTCTGTGGTATCTGAGAACACATATTTCGGATCCCTTTGAAGACTATAGGGCCAAAGGAATATACTCCGATAACAGAGAGAAAGAAGCTTTCTGAGAAACTTCTTTGTGTTCTCTGAAATCATCTCACAGAGATACAACTTTCCCAACCAGAAGCCTTTTGCTAAGACAGTACTTGTGGAATTGGCAAAGTGATATTTGGAAGCTCATAGAGGGCTATGGTGAAAAAGGAAATATCCTCAGATGAAATCTGGAAAGAGATTTTCTGAGAAACTGCTTAGTGTTCTGTTAATTCATCTCACAGAGTTACATCTGTATTTCGTGGATCTCTTTGCTTGCCTTATTTCTGTGGAATCTGAGAGCAGATATTTCGGATCCCTTTGAAGACGATAGGGCCAAAGGAAATATCCTCCGATAACAAAGAGAAAGACGCTTTCTGAGAAACTTCTTCGTGTTCTGTGAAAACATCTCACAGAGTTAAAACTTTCGCGTCCAGATGCCTTTCGCTAAGTCAGTTCTTGTGGAATTGGTAAAGTGATATTAGGAAGCCCTTAGAGGGCTATGATGAAAAAGGAAATATCCTCAGATGAAATCTGGAAAGAATGTTTCTGAGAAACTGCTTAGTGTTCTGTTAATTCATCTCACTGAGTTACATCTGTATTCCGTGGATCTCTTTTCTAGCCTTATTTCTGTGGAATCTGAAAACAGATATTTCGCATCCGTTTGAAGACTATAGGGCCAAAGGAAATATCTTCCGTGAACAAAGAGAAAGAAGCTTTCTGAGAAACTTCTTTGTGTTCTCTGAAATCATCTACGGAGTTACAGCTTTCGCCGCCAGAAGACTTTCGTTAAGACAGTTCTTCTGGAATAGGCAAAGTGATATTTGGAAGCCCATAGAGGGCTAAGGTGAAAAAGGAAATATCCTCAGATGAAATGTGGAAAGAAGCTTTCTGAGAAACTGCTTAGTGTTCTGTTAATTAATCTCACCGAGTTACATCTGTATTTCGTGGATCTCTTTGCTAGCCTTATTTCTGTTTAATCTGAGAACACATATTTCGGATCCCTTTGAATACTATAGGGCCGAAGGAAATATCCTCCGATTACAAAGAGAAAGAAGCTTTCTGAAAAACTTCTTTGTGTTCTGTGAAATCATCTCACAGAATTACAGCTTTCCCCTCAAGAAGCCTTTCGCTAAGACAGTTTTTGTGGAATTGGCATTGATATTTGGAAGCCCTTAGAGAGCTATGGTAAAAAAGGAAATATCCTCAGATGAAATCTGGAAAGAATCCTTCTGAGAAACGGCTCTGTGATGTGTGACTTCCACTCACGGAGTTACATCTATATGTCGTGGATCTCTTTGCTAGCCTTATTTCTGTGGAATCTGAGAACACGTATTTCGGATCCCTGGGAAGAGTATAGGGTTAAAGGAAATATCCTCCGATAACAAAGAGAAAGAAGCTGTCTGAGAAACTTCTTTGTGTTCTGTGAAATCATCTGACAAAGTTTCAGCTTTCCCCTCAAGAAGCCTTTCGTTAAGACAGTTTTTTTGGAATGGACAAAGTGATATTTGGAAACCCTTAAAGGTCTACGGTGAAAAAGGAAATATCCTCAGATGAAATCTGGAAAGACGCTTTCTGAGAAACTGCTCTGTGATGTGTGACTTCCACTCACAGAGTTACTTCTGTATTTCGTGGATCTCTTTGCTACCCTCATTTCTCTGGAATCTGAGAAGAGATAATTCGGATACCTTTGAAGACTATAGTCCCAAAGAAATATCCTCCGATAACATAGAGAAAGAAGCTTTCTGAGAAACTTCTTTGTGTTCTATGAAATCATCTCACAGAATTACAGCTTTCCCCACAAGAAGTATTACGCTTAGACAGTTCTTGTGGAATTGGCAGTGATATTTTGAAGCCCGTAGAGGTCTGTGGTGGAAAAGGAAATATCCTCTGATGAAATCTGGAAAGAAGCTTTCTGAGAAATTGCGCTGTGATGTGTGACTTCCACCCACTGAGTTACAACAGTATTTCGTGGATCACTTTGCTAGCCTTCTTTCTGTCGAATCTGAGAACAGATATTTCGGATCCCTTTGAAGACTATAGGTCCAAAGGAAATATCTTCCGATAACAAAGAGAAAGAAGCTTTCTGAGAAACTTCCTTGTGTTCTGTGAAATCATCTCACAGAGTTACAGCTTTCACCTCAAGAAGTATTACGCTAAGACAGTTCTTGTGGAATTGGCAAAGTGACATTTGGAAGCCCATAGAGGGCTACGGTGAAACAGGAAATATCCTCTGATGAAATCTGGAAAGAATCTTTCTGAGAAATTGGTTAGTACTCTGTTAATTCATCTCACAGAGTTACATCTATATTTCGTGGATCTCTTTGCTAGCCTTATTTCTTTGGAATCCTAGAACAGATATTTCGGATCCCTTTGAACACTATAGGGCCAAAGGAAATATCCTCCGATAACAAAGAGAAAGAAACTTTCTGAGAAACTTCTTTGTGCTTTGTGAAATCATCTCACAGAGTTACAGCTTTCCACTCAAGAAGCCTTTTGCTAAGACAGTTCTTCTGGAATTGGCAAAGTGATATTTGGAAGCCCATAGAGGGCTTTGGGGTAAAAGGAAATATACCCATATGAAATCTGAAAATAAGCTTTCTGAGAAACCGCTCTGTGATGTGTGACTTAGACCTACAGAGTTACATCTGTATTTCGTGGATCTCTTTGGTAGCCTTATATCTGTGGAATCTGAGAACAGATATTTCGGAACCCTTTGAAGACTATAGGGCCAATTAAATATCCTCCGATAACAAAGAGAAAGAAGCTTTCTGAGAAACTTCTTTCTGTTCTGTGAAATCATCTCACAGAGTTACAGCTTTCCCCTCAAGAATCCTTTCGCTAAGACAGTTCTTGTGGAATTGGCAAAGTGATATTTGGACGCCCCTAGACGGCTATGGTGAAAAAGGAAATATCCTCAGATGAACTCTGGAAAGAAGCTTTCTGAGAAACTGCTTAGTGTCCTGTTAATTCACCTCACAGTGTTACATCTGTATTTCGTGTATCTCTTTGCTAGCCTTGTGTCTGTGGAATCTGAGAACAGATATTTCGGATCCATTTGAAGACTACAGGGCCAAAGGAAATATCCTCCGATAACAAAGAGAAAGAAGCTTTCAGAAAAAATTGTTTGTGTTCTGTGAAATCATCTCACAGATTTACAGCATTCCCCTCAAGAAGCCTTTCGCTAAGACAGTTCTTGTGGAATGGGCAATGTGATATTTGGAATCCGTTAGAGGGCTATGGTGAAAAAGGTAATATCCTCAGATGAAATCTGGAAAGAAGCTTTCTGAGAAACTCCTCTGTGATGTGTGACTTCCACCCACGGAGTTACTTCTGTATTTCGTGGATCTCTTTCCTAGCCTTATTTCTGTGCTATCTGAGAAGAGATATTTCGGATACCTTTGAAGACTATAGGGCCAAAGGAAATATTTCCGATAACAAAGAGAAAGAAGGTTTCTGAGAAACTCCTTTGTGTTCTGTGAAATCATCTCAGAGAGTTAGAGGTTTCCCCTCAAGAAGCCTTTCGCTAAGACAGTTCTTTTGAAATTGGAAAAGTGATATTTGGAAGCCCATAGAGGTCTACGGTGAAAAAGGAAATATCTACAGATGAAATCTGGAAGGAAGCTTTCTGAGAACCTGCTTAGTGTTCTCTTAATTCATCTCACAGAGTTACATCTTTATTTCGTGGGACTCTTTGTTAGCCTTATTTCTGTGGAATCTGAGAAGAGATATTTCGGATCCCTTTGAAGACTACAGGGCCAAAGGAAATATCTTCCCATAACAAAGAGAAAGAAGCTTTCTGAGAAACTTCTTTGTGTTCTGTGAAATCATCTCACAGAGTTACAGCTTTCCCCTCAAGAAGCCTTTCCCTAAGACAGTTCTTGTGGAATTGGTAAAGTGATATTTGCAAGCCCATAAAGGGCTATGGTTAAAAGGAAATATCTTCAGATGAAATCTGGAATGAAGCTTTCTGAGAATCTGCTTTCTGTTCTGTTAATTCATTTCACAGAGTTACATCTGCGTTTCGTGGATCTCTTTGCTAGCCTTATTTCTGTGGAATCTGCGAGCAGATATTTCTGATCCCTTTGAAGACTATAGGGCCAAAGGAAACATCGTACGATAACAAAGAGAAAGAAGCTTTCTGAGAAACTTCTTTGAGTTCTGTGAAATCATCTCACAGACTTACAGGTTTCCCCTCAAGAAGTCTTTCGCTAAGACACTTCTTGTGAAATTGGTAAAGTTATATTTGGAAGCCCATAGAGGGATACGGAGAAAAAGGAAATATCTACAGATGAAATCTGGGAAGAAGCTTTCTCAGAAACTGCTTAGTGTTCTGTTAATTCATCTCACAGAGTTACATCTGTATTTCGTGGATCTCTTTGCTAGTCTTATTTCTAAGGAATCTGAGAACACATATTTCGGATCCCATTGAAGACTATAGGGCCAAAGGAAATATCCTCCAATAACAAAGAGAAAGAAGCTTTCTGAGAAACTTCTTTGTGTTCTGTGAAAACATCTCACAGAATTACAGCTTTCCCCTCAACAAGCCGTTCGCTAAGACAGTTCTTGTGGAATTGGCAGTGATATTTTGAAGCCCATAGAGGGCTATGGTGAAAAAGGAAATATCCTCAGATGAAATCTGGAAAGAAGCTTTCTGAGAAAGTGCTCTGTGATGTGTGACCTCCACTCACGGATTTACATCTGTATTTCGTGGATCTCTTTGCTAGCCTTATTTCTGTGGAATCTGAGAAGAGATATTTCGGATCCCTTTAAAGACTATAGGCCCAAAGGAAATATTTCCGATAACAAAGAGAAAGAAGCTTTCTGAGAAACTTCTTTGTGTTTTTTGAAATCATCTCACAGAGTTACAGCTTTCCCCTCGAGAAGTCTTTCGCTAAGACAGTTCTTGTGGAATTGGCAAAGTCATATTTAGAACCCATAGATGGCTATGGTGAAAAAGGAAATATCCTCAGATGAAATCTGGAAAGAAGCTGTCGGAGGAACTTCTTAGTGTTCTGTTAATTAATCTCACAGAGTTACATCTGTATTTCGTGGATCTCTTTGCTAGCCTTATTTCTGTGGAATCTGAGAACAGATACTTCGGAACCGTTTGATGACTATAGGGCCAAAGGAAATATCCTTTGATAACAAAGACAAAGAAGCGTTCTGAGAAACTTCTTTGTGTTCTGTGAAATCATCTCACAGAGTTACAGCTTTCCCCTCAAGAAGCATTTCGCTAAGACAGTTCTTGTGGAATTGGCAAAGTGATATTTGGAAGCCCATAGAGGGCTGTGGTCAAAAAGGAAATATCCTCTGATGAAATCTGGAAGGAAGCTTTCTAAGAATCTGCTCTGTGATGTGTGACTTCCACCCACTGAATTACATCAGTATTTCGTGGATCACTTTGCTAGCCTTATTTCTGTCGAATCTGAGAACAGATATTTCGGATCCCTTTGAAGACTACAGCTCCAAAGGAAATATCTTCCGATAACAACGAGAAAGAAGCTTTCTGAGAAACGTCTTTGTGTTCTCTGAAATCATCTCTAAGAGTTACAGCTTTCACCTCAAGAAGCTTTTCGCTAAGACAGTTCTTGTGGTATTGGCAAAGTGATATTTGGAAGCCCATAGAGGGCTTCGATGAAACAGGAAATATCCTCTGATGAAATCTGGAAAGAATCTTTCTGAGAAATTGGTTAGTGTTGTGTTAATTCATCTCACAGAGTTACATCTGTATTTCGTGGATCTTTTTGGTAGCCTTATTTCTGTGGAATCTGAGAAGAGATATTTCGGATCCCTTTGTACACTATAGGGCCAAAGGAAATATACTCCGATAACAAAGATAAGGAAGCTTTCTGAGAAACTTCTTTGTGCTTTGTGAAATCATCTCACAGAGGTACAGCTTTCCACTCAAGAAGCCTTTTGCTAAGACAGTTCTTGTGGAATTGGCAAAGTGATATTTGGAAGCCCATAGAGGGCTATGGTGTAAAAGGAAATATACTCATATGAAATCTGGAAAGAAGCTTTCTGAGAAACCGCTCTGTGATGTGTGACTTAGACCTACAGAGTTACATCTGTATTTCGTGGATCTCTTTGGTAGCCTTATTTCTGTGGAATCTGAGAACAGATATTTCGGATCCCTTTGAAGACTATAGGGTCAATTATATATCCTCCGATAACAAAGAGAAAGAAGCTTTCTGAGAAACTTCTTTGTGTTCTGTGAAATCATGTCACAGAGTTACAGCTTTCCCCTCAAGAAGCCTTTCGCTAAGACAGTTCTTGTGGAATTGGCAAAGTGATATTTGGAAGCCCATAGAGGGCTATGTTGAAAAAGGAAATATCCTTAAATGAAATCTGGAAAGAAGCTTTCTGAGAAACTGCTTAGTGTTCTGTCAATTCATCTCACAGAGTGACATCTGTATTTGGTGGATCTCTTTGCTAGCGTTATTTCTGTGGAATCTGAGAAGAGATATTTGGGATCCCTTTGAAGACTATAGGGCCAAAGGAAATATCCTCCGATAACAAAGAGAAAGAAGCTGTCTGAGAAACTTCTTTGTGTTCTGTGAAATCATCTCACAGAGTTTCAGCTTTCCCATCAAGAAGCCTTTCGTTAAGACAGGTTTTGTGGAATGGACAAAGTGATATTTGGAAACCCATAAAGGTCTACGGTGAAAAAGGAAATATCCTCAGATGAAATCTGGAAAGAAGCTTTCTGAGAAACTGCTTTGTGATGTGTGACTTCCACTCACAGAGTTACTTCTGTATTTCGTGGATCTCTTTGCTAGCCTTATTTCTGTGGAATCTGAGAACAGATATTTCGGATCCCTTTGAAGACTATAGTCCCAAAGGAAATATCCTCCGATAACAAAGAGAAAGAAGCTTTCTGAGAAACTTCATTGTGTTCTGTGTAATCATCTCAAAGAGTTACAGCTTTCCCCTCAAGAAGCCTTTCGCTAAGACAGTTCTTGTGGAATGGGCAATGTGATATTTGGAATCCCATAAAGGGCTATGGTGAAAACGGTAATATCCTCAGATAAAATCTGGAAAGAAGCTTTCTGAGAAACTCCTCTGTGATGTGTGATTTCCACTCACGAAGTTACATCTGTATTTCGTGGATCTCTTTACTAGCCTTATTTCTGTGGTATCTGAGAAGAGATATTTCGGATCCCTTTGAAGACTATACAGCAAAAGGAAATATTTCCGATAACAAAGAGAAAGAAGGTTTCTGAGAAACTCCTTTGTGTTCTGTGAAATCATCTCACAGAGTTACAGCTTTCCCCTCAAGAAGCCTTTCGCTAAAACAGTTCTTGTGAAATTGGAAAAGTGATATTTGGAAGCCAATTGAGGGCTATGGTGAAAAAGGAAATATCCTCAGATGAAAGCTGGAAAGAAGTTTCTGAGAAACCGCTCTGTGATGTGTGACTTAGACCTACAGAGTTACATCTGTATTTCGTGGATCTCTTTTCTAGCCTTATTTCTGTGGAATCTGAGAACAGATATTTCGGATCCCTTTGAAGAGTATAGCTCCAAAGGAAATATGCTCCGATAACAAAGAGATAGAAGCTTTCTGAGAAACTTCTTTGTGTTCTGTGAAATCATCTCACAGAATTACAGCCTTTCCCTCAAGAAACCTTTCGCTAAGACAGTTCTTGTGGAATTGGCAGTGATATTTGGAAGCCCATAGAGGGCTATGGTGAAAAAGGAAATATCCTGAGATGAAATCCGGGAAGAAGCTTTGTGAGAAACTGCTCTGTGATGTGTGACTTCCACTCACGGAGTTACATCTGTATTTCGTGGATGTGTTTGGTAGCCTTATTTCTGTGGAATCTGAGAACACATATTTTGGATCCCTTTGAAGACTGTAGGGCCAAAGGAAATATCCTCCGATAACAAAGAGAAAGAAGCTTTCTGAGAAACTTCTTTGTGTTCTGTGAAATCATCTCACAGAGGTACAGCTTTCCATGGAAGAAGCCATTCACTAAGACAGTTCTTCTGGAATTGGCAAAGTGATATTTGGATGCCCATAGAGGGCTATGGTGAAAAAGGAAATATCCTCAGATGAAATCTGGAAAGAAGCTTTCTGAGAAACTGCTTAGTGTTCTGTTTATTCTTCTCACAGAGTGACATCTGTACTTCGTGGATCTCTTTGCTAGCCTTATTTCTGTGGAATCTGAGAACAGATATTTCGGATCCGTTTGAAGACTACAGGGCCAAAGGAAATATCCTCCGATAACAAAGAGAAAGAAGCTTTCTGAGAAACTTCTTTGTGTACTGTGAAATCATCTCACAGAATTACAGCTTTCCCCTCAAGAAGCCTTTGGCTAAGACAGTTCTTGTGGAATTGGCCGTGATATTTGGAAGTCCATAGAGGGCTATGGTGAAAAAGGAAATATCCTCAGATGAAATCTGGAAAGAAGTTTTCTGAGAAACTGCTTTGTGATGTGTGTCTTCAACTCTTGGAGTTACATCTGTATTTCGTGGATCTCTTAGCTTGCCTTATTTCTGCAGAATCTGAGAACACATATTTTGGATCCCTTTGAAGACTATAGGGCCAAAGGAAATATCTTCCCATAACAAAGAGAAAGAAGCTTTCTGAGAAACTTCTTTGTGTTCTGTGAAATCATCTCACAGAGTTAGAGCTTTACCCTCAAGAAGCCTTTGGCTAAGACAGTTCTTGTGGAATTGGCCGTGATATTTGGAAACCCATAGAGGCCTATGGTGAAAAAGGAAATATCCTCAGATGAAATCTGGAAAGAAGCTTTCTGAGAAACTGCTTAGTGTTCTGTTAATTCATCTCACAGAGTTACATCAGTATTTCTAGGATCTCTTTGCTAGCCTAATTTCTGTGGAATATGAGATCACATATTTCGGATCCCTTTGAAGACTATAGGGCCAAAGGAAATATCCTCCGATAATAAAGAGAAAGAAGCTTTCTGAGAAACTTCATTGTGTTCTGTGTAATCATCTCACAGAGCTACAGCTTTCCCCTGAGGGAGCCTTTCGCTAAGACAGTTCTTGTGGAATTGGCAAAGTGATATTTGGAAGCCCATAGAGGGCTATGGTGAAAAAGGAAATATCCTCAGATGAAATCTTGAAAGAAGCTTTCTGAGAAACTGCTCTGTGATGTGTGACTTTCACTCACGGAGTTACATCTGTATTTCGTGGATTTCTTTGCTATCCTTTTTTCTGTGGAATCTCAGAACAGATATTTCGTATCCCTTTGAAGACTATAGGGCCAAAGGAAATATCTTCGGATACCAAAGAGAAAGAAGCTTTCTGAGAAACTTCTTTGTGTTCTGTGAAATCATCTCACAGAGTTACAGCTTTCCCCTCAAGAAGATTTTCTGTAAGACAGTTCTTCTGGAATTGGGAAAGTGATATTTGGAAGCCAATAGAGGGCTACGGTGAAAAAGGAAATATCCACAGAAGAACTCTGGAAAGAAGCTTTCTGAGAAACTGCTCTGTGATGTGTGACTTAGACCTACAGAGTTACATATGTATTTCGTGGATCTCTTTGCTAGCCTTATTTATGTGGAATCTGAGAACAGATATTTCGGATCCCTTTGAAGACTATAGGGCCAAAGGAAATATCCTCCGATAACAAAGAGAAAGAAGCTTTCTGAGAAACTTCTTTATGTTCTGTGAAATCATCTCACAGAATTACAGCTTTCCCCTCAAGAAGCCTTTGGCTAAGACAGTTCTTGTGGAATTGGCCGTGATATTTGGAAGCCCATAGAGGGCTAAGGTGAAAAAGGAAATATCCTCAGATGAAATCTGGAAAGAAGCTTTCTGAGAAACTTCTATGTGATGTGTGACTTCCACTGACGGAGTTACTTCTGTATTTCATGGATCTCTTTGCTAGCCTTATTTCTGTGGAATCTGCGAACAGATATTTCGGATCCCTTTGAAGACTATAGGGCCAAAGGAAATATCCTCCGTTAACAAAGAGAAGGAAGTTTTCTGAGAAACTTCTTTGTGCTCTGCGAAATCATCTCACAGAGTTACAGCTTTCCTCTCAAGAAGCTTTCTCTAAGACAGTTCTTGTGGAACTGGCAAAGTAATATTTGGAAGCCCATAGAGGGCTATGGTGAAAAAGGAAATATCCTCAGATGAAATCTGGAAAGAAGCTTTCTGAGAAACTACGTAGTGTTCTGTTAATTCATCTCACAGAGTTATATCTGTATTTCGTGGATCTCTTTGCTAGCCTTATTTCTGTGGAATCTGAGATCACATATTTCGGATCCCTTGGAAGACAATAGGGCCAAAGGAAATATCCTCCGTTAACAAAGAGAAAGAAGCTTTCTGAGAAACTTCATTGTGTTCTGTGTAATCATCTCACAGAGTTCCAGCGTTCCGCTCAAGAAGCCTTTCGCTAAGAGAGTTCTTGTGGAATGGGCAATGTGATATTTGGAGGCCCATGGAGGACTATGGTGAAAAAGGAAATATCCTCAGATGAAATCTAAAAAGAACCTTTCTGAGAAACTGCTCTGTGATGTGTGATTTCCACTCACGGAGTTACATCTGTATTTCATGGATATCATTGCTAGCCTTATTTCTGTGGAGTCTGAGAAGAGATATTTCGGATCCCTTTGAAGACTATAGGGCCAAAGGAAATATTTCTGATAACAAACAGAAAGAAGGTTTCTGAGAAACTTCTTTGTGTTCTGTGAAATCATCTCACAGAGTTACAGCTTTCGCCTCCAGAAGGCTTTCGCTAAGACAGTTCTTGTGGAATTGGCAAAAGGATATTTGGAAACCCTTAGAGTGCGACGGTGAAAAAGGAAATATCCTCTAATGAAATTTGGAAAGAATCTTTCTGAGAAACTGCTTAGTGCTCTCTTAATTCATCTCACAGAGTTACATATGTATTTCGTGGATCTCTTTGCTAGCCTTATTTCTGTGGAATCAAAGAACAGATATTTGGGATCCCTTGGAAGACTATAGGGCCAAAAGAAATATCCTCCGATAACAAAGAGAAAGAAGCATTCTGAGAAACTTCTTTGTGTTCTGTGAAATCATCTCACAGAGTTACAGCTTTCACCTTAAGAAGCTTTTTGCTAAGACAGTTCCTGTGGAATTGGCAAAGTGGTATTTGGAAGCCCCTAAAGGGCTAAGGTGAATAAGGAAGTATCCTCAGATGAAATCTGGAAAGAAGAGTTCGGTGAAACTACTTAGTGTTCTGTTAATTCATCTCACAGAGTTACATCTGTATTTCGTGGATCTCTTTGCTAGCCTTATTTCTGTGGAATCAAAGAACAGGTATTTGGGATCCGTTTGAAGACTATAGGGACAAAGGAAATATCCTCCGATAACAAGGAGAAAAAAGGTTTCTGAGAAACTTCTTTGTGTTCTGTGAAATGATCTCACAGAGTTACAGCTTTCCCTTCAAGAAGCCTTTCGCTAAGACAGTTCTTGTGGAATTGGCAAAGTGATATTTGGAAGCCCATTGAGGGCTATGGTGAAAAAGGAAATATCCTCAGATGAAATCTGCAAGGAAGCTTTCTGAGAAACTGCTTGGTGTTCTGTTAATGCACCTCACAGTGTTACATCTGTATTTCGTGGATCTCTTTGCTAGCCTTATTTCTGTGGAATCTGAGAACAGATATTTCGGATCCCTATGAAGACTATAGGGCCAAAGGAAATATCCACCGATAACTAAGCGAAGGAGGCTTTCTGAAAAACTTCTTTGTGTTCTGTGAAATCATCTCACAGAGTTAAAGCTTTCCCCTAAAGAAGCCTTTCGCTAAGACAGTTCTTGTGGAACTGGTATAGTGATATTTGGAAGCCCATAAAGGGATATTTTGAAAAAGAAAATATCCTCAGATGAAATCTGTAAAGAAGTTTTCTGAGAAACTGCTTAGTGTTCTGTTAATTCATCTCACAGAGTTACATCTGTATTTCCTGGATCTCTTTGCTAGCTTTATTTCGTGGAAACTGAGAACAGATATTTCGGATCCCTTTGAAGACTCTAGGGCCAAAGAAAATATACTCCGATAAAAAAGAGAAAGAAGCTTTCTGAGAAGTTTCTTTGTGGTCTGTGAAATCATCTCACAGAGTCACAGCTTTCGCCTCCAGAAGCCTTTCGCAAAGACAGTTCTTGTGGAATTGGCAAAGTGATATTTGGAAGCCCATAGAGCGCTAAGGTGAAAAAGGAAATATCCTCAGATGAAATCTGGAAAGAAGCTTTCTGAGAAACTGCTTAGTGTTCTGTTAATTCATCTCACAGAGTTACATCTGTATGTCGTGGATGTCCTTGCTAGACTTATTTCTGTGGAATCTGAGAACAGGTATTTCGGATCCCTTTGAAGACTATAGGGCCAAAGGAAATATCCTCAAATAACAAAGAGAAAGAAGCTTTCTGAGAAACTTCCTTGTGTTCTGTGAAATCATCTCACAGAGTTACAGCTTTCGCCTCAAGAAGCCTTTCGCTAAGACAATTCTTGTGGAATTGGCAAAGTGATATTTGGAAGCCCATAGAGGGATGTGGTGAAAAAGGAAATATCCTCAGATGAAATCTGGAAAGAAGCTTTCTGAGAAACTGCTCTGTGACGTGTGATTTCCACTCAAGGAGTTACATCTGTATTTCGTGGATCTCTTTGCTAGCCTTATTCCTGTGGAATCTGAGAACAGATATTTCGGATCCCTTTGAAGACTATAGGGCCAAAGGAAGTATCCTACGATAAGAAAGAGGAAGAAGCTTTCTGAGAAACTTCTTTGTGTTCTGTGAAATCAACTCACAGAGTTACAGCTTTCGCTTCCAGAAGCCTTTCCTAAGACAGTTCTTGTGGAATTGGCAAAGTGATATTTGGAAACCCATAGAGGGCTAAGGTGAAAAAGGAAATATCCTCAGATGAAATCTGGAAAGAAGCTTTCTGAGAAACTACGTAGTGTTCTGTTAATTCATCTCACAGAGTTATATCTGTATTTCGTGGATCTCTTTGCTAGCCTTATTTCTGTGGAATCTGAGATCACATATTTCGGATCCCTTGGAAGACAATAGGGCCAAAGGAAGTATCCTCCGATAACAAAGAGAAAGAAGCTTTCTGAGAAACTGCTCTGTGATGTGTGACTTCCACTCACGGAGTCACATCTGTATTTCGTAGATCTTTTGCTAGCCTTATTTCTGTGGAATCTCAGAACAGATATTTCGGGTCCCTTTGAAGACTATAGCGTCAAAGGAAATATCCTCCGATAACAAAGAGAAAGAAGCTTTCTGAGAAACTTCTTTATGTTCTGTGAAATCATCTCACAGAATTACAGCTTTCCCCTCAAAGAAGTCTTTCGCTAAGACAGTTCTTGTGGATTTGGCAAAGTGATATTTGGAAGCCCATAGAGTGCTATAGTGAAAAAGGAAATGTCTTCAGATGAAATCTGGAAAGAAGCTTTCTGAGAAACTGCTTAGTGTTCTGTTAATTCATCTCACAGAGTTACATCTGTATTTCGTGGATCCCCTTTCTAGCCTTATTTCTGTGGAATCTGAGAACAGATATTTCGGATCCCTTTGAAGACTATAGGGCCAAAGGAAATATCTTCCGATAAAAAAGAGAAAGAAGCTTTCTGAGAAACTTCTTTGTGTTCTGTGAAATTATCTCACAGAGTTACCCCGTACCCCTCAAAAAGCCTTTCACTAGGATAGTTCCTGTGGAATTGGCAAAGTGATATTTGGAATCCCATAGAGGGTTATGGTGAAAAAGGAAATATGCTCAGATGAAATCTGGAAGGAAACTTTCTGACAAACTGCTTAGTGTTCTGTTAATTCATCTCACAGAGTTACATCTGTATTTCGTGGATCTCTTTGCTAGCCTTATTTCTGTGAAATCTGAGAACAGATATTTCGTATCCCTTTGAAGACCATAGGGCCAAAGGAAATATCCTTCGATAAAAAAGAGAAAGAAGCTTTCTGAGAAACTTCTTTGTGTTCGGTGAAATCTTCTTACAGAGTTACAGCTTTCCCCTCAAGAATCCTTTCACTAAGACAGTTCTTGTGGAATTGGCAAAGTGATATTTGGGAACCCATAGAGGGCTATGGTGAAAAAGGAAATATCCTCAGATGAAATCTGGAAAGAAGCTTTCTGAGAAACTGCCCTGTGATGTGTGACGTAGACCTACAGAGTTACATCTGTATTTCGTGGATCTCTTTGCTAGCCTTATTTCTGTGGAATCTGAGAACAGATATTTCGGATCCCTTGGAAGACTATAGGGCCAAAGGAATTATCCTCTGATAACAAAGGGAAAGAAGTTTTCTGAGAACTTCTTTGTGTTCTGTGAAATCATCTCACAGAGTTACAGCTTTCCCCTCAAGAAGTCTTTCGCTAAGACAGTTCTTGTGGAATTGGCAGTGATATTTGGAAGCCCATAGAGGGCAATGGTGAAAAAGGAAATATACTCAGATGAAATCTGGAAAAAAGCTTTCTGCGAAACTGCTCTGTGATGTGCGACTTCCACTCACGGATTTACATCTGTATTTCGTGGATCTCTTTGCTAGCCTTATTTCTGTGGAATCTGAGAACAGATATTTCGGATCCCTTTGAAGACTATAGGGCCAAAGGAAATATCCTCCGATAACAAACAGAAAGAAGCTTTCTGAGAAACTTCTTTTTATTCTGTGAAATCATCTCACAGAGTTACAAATGTCCCCTCAGAAAGCCTTTCGCTTAGACAGTTCTTGTGGAATCGTCAAAGTGATATTTGGAAGCACATAGAGGGCTATGGTGAAAAAGGAAATATCCTCAGATGAAATCTGGAGAGAAGTTTTCAGAGAAACTGCTCTGTCATGCGTGACTTCCACTCAGAGAGTTACATCTGTATTTCGTGGATATCTTTGCTAGCCTTATTTCTGTGGAATCTGAGAACAGATATTTCGGATCCCTTTGAAGACTATAGGGCCAAAGGAAATATCCTCCGATAACAAAGACAAAGAAGCTTTCTGAGAAACTTCTTGGTGTTCTGTGAAATCATCTCACAGAGTTACAGCTTTCCCCTCAAGAAGCCTTTCGCTAAGACAGTTCTTGTGGAATTGGCAAAGGGATATTTGGAAGCCCTAGGAGGGATATGGTGAAAAAGGAAATATCCTCAGATGAAACCTGGAAATAAGCTTTCTGAGAAACTGCTTAGTGTTCTGTTAATTCATCTCACAGAGTTACATCTGTATTTCGTGGATCTCTTTGCAAGCCTTATTTCTGTGGAATCTGAGAACAGAGATTTCGGATCCCTTTGAAGACTATAGGGCCAAAGGAAATATCCTCCGATAACAAAGAGAAAAACTTTCTGAGAAACTTCTTTGTGTTCTGTGAAATCATCTCACAGAGTTACAGCTTTCCCCTCAAGAAGCCTTTCGTAAGACAGTTCTTGTGGAATTGGCAAATTGTTATTTGGAATCCCTTAGAATGCAATGGTGAAAAAGGAAATATCCCCAGATGAAATCTGGTAAGAAGCTTTCTGACAAACTGCTCTGGGATGTGACTTTCACTCACAGAGTTACGTCTGTATTTCGTGGATCTCTTTGCTAGCCTTATTTCTGTGGAATCTGAGTACAGATATTTCGGATCCCTTTGAAGACTACAGGGCCAAAGGAAATATCCTCCGATAACAAAGAGCAAGAATCTTTCTGAGAAACTTCTTTGTGTTCTGTGAAATCATCTCACAGAGTTACAGCTTTCCCCTCAAGAAGCCTTTCTCTGAGACAGTACTTGTTTAATTGGCAAAGTGATATTAGGAAGCCCATAGAGGGCTATGGTGAAAAAGGAAATATCCTCAGATGAAATCTGGAAAGAAGTTTTCTGAGAAACTGTTCTGTGATGAGTAACTTCCACTCACAGAGTTACATCTGTATTTCGTGGATATCTCTGCTAGGCTTATTTCTGTCGAATCTGAGAACAGATATTTCGGATCCCTTTGAAGAATACAGGGCCAAAGGAAATTTCCTCCGATAACATAGAGAAAGAAGTTTCTGAGAAACTTCTTTGTGTTCTTTGAAATCATCGCACAGAGTTTCAGCCTTCCCTTCAAGAAGCCTTTTGCTAAGAGAGTTCTTGTGGAATTGGCAAAGAGATAGTTGGAAGCCCATAGATCGCCACGGTGAAAAAGGAAATATCCTCAGATGAAATCTGGAAAGAATCTTTCTGAGAAACTGCCTAGTGATCTTTTAATTCATCTCACAGAGTTACATCTGTATTTCGTGGATCTCTTTGCTAGCCTTATTTCTGTGGAAACTGAGAACAGATATTAAGGATCCCTTCGAAAACTATAGGGCCAAAGGAAATATCCTCCGATAACAAAGAGGAAGAAGCTTTCTGAGAAACGACTTTGTGTTCTGTGAAATCATCTCACAGAGTTTCATCTTTCCCCTCAAGAAGCTTTTCGGTAAGACAGTTCTTGTGGAATTTGCAAAGTGATATTTGGAAGCCCTTTGAGGGCTATGGTGAAAAAGGAAATAAGCTCTGATGAAATCTGTAAAGAAGTTTTCTGAGAAACTGCTTAGTGTTCTGTTAATTCATCTCAGAGAGTTACATCTGTATTTCGTGGATCCCTTTGCTAGCCTTATTTCTGTGTAATCTGAGAATAGATATTTCGGATCCCTTTGAAGTCTATAGGGCCAAAGGAAATATCCTCCAATAACAAAGAGAAAGAAGCTTTCTGAGAAACTACTTTGTATTCTCTGAAATCATCTCACACTGTTTCAGCTTTCCCTTCAAGAAGGCTTTCGCTAAGACAGTTCTTTTGGAATTCGCAAAGCGATATTTTTAAGCCCTTAGAGGGCTATGGTGAAAAAGGAAATATCCTCAGATGAAATCTGGAAAGAAGCTTTCTTAGAAACTGCTTAGTGTTATGTTAATTGATCTCACAGAGTTACATCTGTATTTCGTGGATCTCTTTGCTAGCCTTATTTCTGTGGAATCTGAGAACTGAGATTTCGGATCCCTTTGAAGACTATAGGGCCAAAGGAAATATCCTCCGATAACAAAGAGAAGGAAGCTCCTGAGAAACTTCTTTGTGCTCTGTGAAAACATCTCACAGAGTTACAGCTATCCCCTCAAGAAGCCTTTTGCTAAACACTTCTTGTGGAATTGGCAACGTGATATTAGGAAGCCCATAGAGGGCTAAGGTGAAATAGGAAATATCCTCCGATGAATCTGTAAAGAAGCTTTCTGAGAAACTGCTTAGTGTTCTGTTAATTCATCTCACAGAGTTACAACTGTATTTCGTGTATCCCTTTGCTAGCCTTATTTCTGTGGAATCTGAGAACAGATATTTCGGATCCATTTGAAGACTATAGGGCCAAAGGAAATATCCTCCGATAACAAAGAGAAAGAAGCTTTCTGAGAAACTTCTTTGTGTTCTCTGTAATCATCTCAAAGTGTTTCAGCTTTCCCCTCAAGAAGCCTTTCGCTAAGACAGTTCTTGTGAAATTGGCCAAGCGATATTTGGGAGCCCTTAGAGGGCTATGGTGAAAAAGGAAATATCCTCAGATGAAATCTGGAAAGAAGATTTCTGAGAAACTGCTCTGTGATGCGTGACTTCCACTCTGAGAGTTACATCTGTATTTCGTGGATCTCTTTGCTAACCATATTTCTGTGGAATATGAGAACAGATATTTCGGATCCCTTTAAAGACTATAGGGCCAAAGGAAATATCCTCCGATAACAAAGAGAAAGAAGATTTCTGAGAAACTTCTTTGTGTTCTGTGAAATCATCTCACAGAGTTACAGCTTTCCCCTCAAGAAGTCCTTCGCTAAGACAGTTCTTGTGGAATTGGCAAAGTGATATTTGGAAGCCCAAAGAAGTCTATCGTAAAAAAGGAAATATCCTCAGATGAAATCTGGAAAAAAACTTTCTGAGAAAGTACTTAGTGTTCTGTTAGTTCATCTCACAGAGTTACATCCGTATTTTGTGCATCTCTTTGCTAGCCTTATTTCTGTGGAATCTGAGAACAGATGTTTCGGATCCCTTTGAAGACTCTAGGGCCAAAGGAAATATCCTCCGATCACAAAGAGAAAGAAGCTTTCTGAGAAACTTCTTTGTGTTCTGCGAAATCATCTCACAGAGTTACAGCTTTCCCTCAAGATGCCTTTCGCTAAGACAGTTCTTGTGGAATTGGCAAAGTGATATTTGGAAGCCCATAGAGGGCTATGGTGAAAAAGTAAATATCCTCAGATGAAATCTGGAAAGAGCTTTCTGAGAGACTGTTTTGTGATGTGTGACTTCCACTCACAGAATTACATCTGTATATCGTGGATCTCTTTGCTGGCCTTATTTCTGTGGAATCTGAGAACAGATATTTCGAATCACTTTGAAGATTAGAGGTCCAAAGCAAATAGCCTCCGATTATAAAGAGAAAGAAGCTTTCTGAGAAACTTCTTTGTGTTCTGCGAAATCATCTCACAGAGTTACAGCTTTCCCCTCAAGATGCCTTTCGCTAAGACAGTTCTTGTGGAATTGGAAAAGTGATATTTGGAAGCCCATAGAGGGCTAAGGTGAAAAAGGAAATATCCTCAGATGAAATCTGGAAAGAAGCTTTCTGGAAAGTGCTTAGTGTTCTTTTAATTCATCTCACAGAGTTACATCTGTATTTCGTGGATCTCTTTGCTAGCCTTATTTCTGTGGAATCTGAGAACAGATTTTTCAGATCCCTTTGAAGACTACAGGACCAAAGGATATATCCTCCGATAACAAAGAGAAAGAAGCTTTGTGAGAACCTTCTTTGTGTTCTTTGAAATCATCTCACAGAGTTACAGCTTTCCCCTCAAGAATCCTTTCGTAAGACAGTTCTTGTGGAATTGGCAAAGTGATAGTTGGAAGCCCATAGAGGGCTATGGTGAAAAAGGAAATACTCTCAGATGAAATCTGGAAAGAAGCTTTCTGAGAAACTGTTTTGTGATGTGTGACTTCCACTCACAGAGATACATCTGAATTTCGTGGATCTCTTCGCTAGCCTTATTTCTGTGGAATCTGAGAACAGATATTTCGGATCCCTTTGAAGATTATAGGGCCAAAGGAAATATCCTCCGATAAAAAAGAGAAAGATGCTTTCTGAGAAACTTCTTTGTGTTCTCTGAAATCATCTCACAGAATTACAGCTTTCCCCTCAAGAAGCCTTTCGCTAAGACAGTTCTTGTGGAATTGGCAAAGTGATAGTTGGAACAGCTTTCCCCTCAAGAAGCCTTTCGCTAAGACACTTCTTGTGGAATTGGCAAAGTGATAGTTGGAAGCCCATAGAGTGCTATGGTGAAAAAGGAAATACCCTCAGATGAAATCTGGTAAGAAGCTTTCTGAGAAAGTGCTCAGTGATGTGTGACTTCCACTCAAAGAGTTACATCTGTATTTCGTCAATCTCTTTGCTAGCCTTATTTCTGTGGAATCTGAGAACATATATTTCGGATCCCTTTGAAGTCTATAGGCCCAAAGGAAATATCCTTCGATAACAAAGAGAAAGAATCTGTCTGAGAAACTTCTTTGTGTTCTGTGAAATCACCTCACAGAGTTACAGCTTTCCCCTCCAGAAGCCTTGCGCTAAGACAGTTCTTGTGGAATTGGCAAAGTGATATTTGGAAGCCCTTAGAGGGCTATGGTGAAAAAGGAAATATCCTCAGATGAAATTTGGAAAGAAGCATTCTGAGAAACTGCTTAGTGTTCCGATAATTCATCTCACAGAGTTACTTCTGTATTTCGGGGGTCTCTTTGCTAGCATTATTTCTGTGGAATTTCAGAACAGATATTTCGGATCCCTTTGAAGACTATAGGGCCAAAGGAAATATCCTAGGATAACAAAGAGAAAGAAGCCTTCTGAGAAATTTCTTTGTGTTCTGTGAAATTTTCTCACAGAGTTACAGCTTTCCACTCAAGAAGCCTTTCGCTCAGACAGTTCTAGTAGAATTAGCAAAGTGATATCTCGAAGACCCTAGAGGGCTATGGTGAAAAAGAAAATATCCTAAGATGTAATCTGGAAAGAAGCTTTCTGAGAAACTGTTTTGTGATGTCTGACTTCCACTAACAGAGTTACATCTATATTTCGTGGATTTCTTTTGTAGCCTTATTTCTGTGGAATCCTAGAACAGATATTTCGGATCCATTTGAAGACTATAGGGCCAAAGGAAATATCCTCCGATAACAAAGAGAAAGAAGCTTTCTGAGAAACTTCTTTGTGTTCTGTGAAATCATCTCACAGAGTTACACCTTTCCCCTCAAGAAGCCTTTCGCTAAGACAGTTCTTGTGGAAATGGCAAAGTGATATTTGGAAGCCCATAGAGGGCTATGGTGAAAAAGGAAATATCCTCAAATGAAATCTGGAAAGAAGCTTTCTGAGAAACTGTTCTGTGATGTGTGACTTCCACTCACAGAGATACATCTCTATTTCGTAGATCTCTTTGCTAGCCTTATTTCTGTGGAATCTGAGAACAAATATTTCGGATCCCTTTGAATACTATAGGGTCAAAGGAAATATTCTCCAACAACAAAGAGAAAGAAGCTTTCTGAGAAACTTCTTTGTGTTCTGTGAAATCATCTCACAGACTTACAGCGTTAACCTCAAGAAGCCTTTCGATAAAACAGTTCTTGTGGAATTGGCAAAGTGATAGTGGGAAGCCCATAGAGGGCTACGGTGAAAAAGGAAATATCCTCACATGAAATCTGGAAAGAAGATTTCTGAGAAACTGCTTAGTGTTCTGTTAATTCATCTCACAGAGTTACATCTGTATTTAGTGGATCTCTTTGCTAGCCTTATTTCTGTGGAATCTGAGAACAGATATTTCGGATCCCTTTGAAGTCTATAGTCCCAAAGGAAATATCCTTCGATAACAAAGAGAAAGAAGCTGTCTGAGAAACTTCTCTGTGTTCTGTGAAATCATCTCACAGAGTTACAGCTTTCCCATCAAGAAGCCTTTCGCTAAGACAGTTCTTGTGGAATTGGCAACGTGATATTTGGAAGCCCATAGAGGGCAACGGTGAAAAAGGAAATATCATCAGATGAAATCTGAAAGAAGCTTTCTGAGAAACAGCTCAGTGATGTGCGACTTCCACTCACAGAGTTACATCAGTATTTCGTGGAACACTTTGCCAACCTTATTTCTGTGAAATCTGAGAACAGATATTTCGGATCCCTTTGAAGACTTCAGGGCCAAAGTAAATATCCTCCGATAACAAAGAGAAAGAAGCTTTCTGAGAAACTTCTTTGTGTTCTGTGAAATCATCTCACAGAGTTACAGTTTTCCCCTCAAGAAGCCTTTCATAAGACAGTTCTTGTGGAATTGCCAAAGTGATATTGGAAGCCCATAGAGGGCTACGGTGAAAAAGGAAACATCCTCAGATGAAATCTGGAAAGAAGCTTTCTGAGAAACTGCTTAGTGTTCGGTAAATTCATCTCACAGAGTTACATCTGCATTTCGTGGATGTCTTTGCTAGCCTTATTTCCGTGGAATTTGAGAACAGATATTTCGGATCCCTTTGAAGACTATAGGGCCAAAGGAAATATCCTCCGATAACAAAGAGAAAGAAGCCTTCTGAAACTTCTTTGTGTTCTGTGAAATTATCTCACAGAGTTACAGCTTTCCACTCAAGAAGCCTTTCGCTAAGACAGTTCTAGTAGAATTGGCAAAGTGATATTTGGAAGCCCATAGAGGGCTATGGTGAAAAAGGAAATATCCTCAGATGAAATCTGGAAAGAAGCTTTCTGAGAAACTGCTTAGTGTTCGGTTAATTCATCTCACAGAGTTACATCTGCATTTCGTGGATGTCTTTGCTAGCCTTATTTCCGTGGAATTTGAGAACAGATATTTCGGATCCCTTTGAAGACTATAGGGCCAAAGGAAATATCCTCCGATAACAAAGAGAAAGAAGCCTTCTGAAAATTCTTTGTGTTCTGTGAAATTATCTCACAGAGTTACAGCTTTCCACTCAAGAAGCCTTTCGCTAAGACCGTTCTAGTAGAATTGGCAAAGTGATATTTGGAAGCCCATAGAGGGCTATAGTGAAAAAGGAAATATCCTCAGATGAAATCTGGAAAGAAGCTTTCTGAGAAACTGCTTAGTGTTCTGTTAATTCATCTCACAGAGTTACATCTGTATTTCGTGGATCTCTTTGCTAGCCTTATTTCTGTGAAATCGGAGAACAGATATTTCGGATCCCTTTGAAGACTATAGGGCCAGAGGAAATATCCTCCGACAAAAAAGCGAAATAAGCTTTCTGAGAAACTTCTTTGTGTTCTGTGAAATCATCTCACAGACTTACAGCGTTAACCTCAAGAAGCCTTTCGCTAAGACAGTTCTTGTGGAATTGGCAAAGTGAGAGTGGGAAGCCCATAGAGGGCTACGGTGAAAAAGGAAATATCCTCAGATGAAATCTCGAAAGAAGCTTTCTGAGAAACTGTTCTGTGATGTGTTACTTCCACTCACAGAGTTACATCTGTGTTTCATGGATCTCTTTGCTAGCCTTCTTTCTGTGGAATCTGAGAACAGATATTTCGGATCCCTTTGAAGGCTATAGGGCCAGAGGAAATATCCTCCGATAACAAACAGAAAGAAGCTTCCTGAGAAACTCCTTTGTGTTCTGTGAAATCATCTCACAGAGTTACAGCTTTCCCCTCAAGAAACCTTTCGCTAAGACAGTTCTTGTGGAATTGGCAAAGTGATATTTGGAAGCTCATAGGGGCCGATGGTGAAAAAGGAAATATCCTCAGATGAAATCTGGAAAGAAGCTTTCTGAGAATCTGTTCTGTGATGTGTGACTTCCACTCACAGAGATACATCTGTATTTGGTGGATCTCTTTGCTAGCCTTATTTCTGTGGAATCTGAGAACAGATATTTCGGATCCCTTTGAAGGCTATAGGGCCAAAGGAAATATCCTCCGATAACAAAGAGAAAGAAGCTTTCTGAGAAATTTCTTTGTGTTCTGTGAAATTATCTCACAGAGTTAGAGCTTTCCCCTCAAGAAGCCTTTCGCTAAGACAGTTCTTGTGGAATTGGCAAAGTGATATTTGGAAGCCCTAGAGGGCTATGGTGAAAAAGGAAATATCCTCAGATGAAATCTGGAAAGAAGCTGTCTGAGAAACTGCTTAGTGTTCTGTTAATTCATCTCACGGAGTTACATCTGTATTTTGTGTATGTCTCTGCTAGCCTTATTTCTGTGGAATCTGAGAAAAGATATTTCGGATCCCTTTGAAGTCTATAGGGCCAAAGGAAATATCCTCCGATAACAAAGAGAAAGAAGCTTTCTGAGAAACTTCTTTGTGTTCTGCGAAATCATCTCACAGAGTTACAGCTTTCCCCTCAAGATGCCTTTCGCTAAGACAGTTCTTGTGGAATTGGCAAAGTGATATTTGGAAGCCCATAGAGGGCTAAGGTGAAAAAGGAAATATCCTCAGATGAAATCTGGAAAGAAGCTTTCTGGAAACTGCTTAGTGTTCCTTTAATTCATCTCACAGAGTTACATCTGTATTTCGTGGATCTCTTTGCTAGCCTTATTTCTGTGGAATCTGAGAACAGATTTTTCAGATCCCTTTGAAGACTATAGGACCAAAGGATATATCCTCCGATAACAAAGAGAAAGAAGCTTTGTGAGAACCTTCTTTGTGTTCTTTGAAATCATCTCACAGAGTTACAGCTTTCCCCTCAAGAATCCTTTCGTAAGACAGTTCTTGTGGAATTGGCAAAGTGATAGTTGGAAGCCCATAGAGGGCTATGGTGAAAAAGGAAATACTCTCAGATGAAATCTGGAAAGAAGCTTTCTGAGAAACTGTTTTGTGATGTGTGACTTCCACTCACAGAGATACATCTGAATTTCGTGGATGTCTTCGCTAGCCTTATTTCTGTGGAATCTGAGAACAGATATTTCGGATCCCTTTGAAGATTATAGGGCCAAAGGAAATATCCTCCGATAAAAAAGAGAAAGATGCTTTCTGAGAAACTTCTTTGTGTTCTCTGAAATCATCTCACAGAATTACAGCTTTCCCCTCAAGAAGCCTTTCGCTAAGACAGTTCTTGTGGAATTGGCAAAGTGATAGTTGGAACAGCTTTCCCCTCAAGAAGCCTTTCGCTAAGACACTTCTTGTGGAATTGGCAAAGTGATAGTTGGAAGCCCATAGAGTGCTATGGTGAAAAAGGAAATACCCTCAGATGAAATCTGGTAAGAAGCTTTCTGAGAAAGTGCTCAGTGATGTGTGACTTCCACTCAAAGAGTTACATCTGTATTTCGTCAATCTCTTTGCTAGCCTTATTTCTGTGGAATCTGAGAACATATATTTCGGATCCCTTTGAAGTCTATAGGCCCAAAGGAAATATCCTTCGATAACAAAGAGAAAGAATCTGTCTGAGAAACTTCTTTGTGTTCTGTGAAATCACCTCACAGAGTTACAGCTTTCCCCTCCAGAAGCCTTGCGCTAAGACAGTTCTTGTGGAATTGGCAAAGTGATATTTGGAAGCCCTTAGAGGGCTATGGTGAAAAAGGAAATATCCTCAGATGAAATTTGGAAAGAAGCATTCTGAGAAACTGCTTAGTGTTCCGATAATTCATCTCACAGAGTTACTTCTGTATTTCGGGGGTCTCTTTGCTAGCATTATTTCTGTGTAATTTCAGAACAGATATTTCGGATCCCTTTGAAGACTATAGGGCCAAAGGAAATATCCTAGGATAACAAAGAGAAAGAAGCCTTCTGAGAAACTTCTTTGTGTTCTGTGAAATTTTCTCACAGAGTTACAGCTTTCCACTCAAGAAGCCTTTCGCTCAGACAGTTCTAGTAGAATTAGCAAAGTGATATCTGGAAGACCCTAGAGGGCTATGGTGAAAAAGAAAATATCCTAAGATGTAATCTGGAAAGAAGCTTTCTGAGAAACTGTTTTGTGATGTCTGACTTCCACTAACAGAGTTACATCTATATTTCGTGGATTTCTTTTGTAGCCTTATTTCTGTGGAATCCTAGAACAGATATTTCGGATCCATTTGAAGACTATAGGGCCAAAGGAAATATCCTCCGATAACAAAGAGAAAGAAGCTTTCTGAGAAACTTCTTTGTGTTCTGTGAAATCGTCTCACAGAGATACAGCTTTCCCCTCAAGAAGCCTTTCGCTAAGACAGTTCTTGTGGAAATGGCAAAGTGATATTTGGAAGCCCATAGAGGGCTATGGTGAAAAAGGAAATATCCTCAAATGAAATCTGGAAAGAAGCTTTCTGAGAAACTGTTCTGTGATGTGTGACTTCCACTCACAGAGATACATCTCTATTTCGTAGATCTCTTTGCTAGCCTTATTTCTGTGGAATCTGAGAACAAATATTTCGGATCCCTTTGAATACTATAGGGTCAAAGGAAATATTCTCCAACAACAAAGAGAAAGAAGCTTTCTGAGAAACTTCTTTGTGTTCTGTGAAATCATCTCACAGACTTACAGCGTTAACCTCAAGAAGCCTTTCGATAAAACAGTTCTTGTGGAATTGGCAAAGTGATAGTGGGAAGCCCATAGAGGGCTACGGTGAAAAAGGAAATATCCTCACATGAAATCTGGAAAGAAGATTTCTGAGAAACTGCTTAGTGTTCTGTTAATTCATCTCACAGAGTTACATCTGTATTTAGTGGATCTCTTTGCTAGCCTTATTTCTGTGGAATCTGAGAACAGATATTTCGGATCCCTTTGAAGTCTATAGTCCCAAAGGAAATATCCTTCGATAACAAAGAGAAAGAAGCTGTCTGAGAAACTTCTCTGTGTTCTGTGAAATCATCTCACAGAGTTACAGCTTTCCCATCAAGAAGCCTTTCGCTAAGACAGTTCTTGTGGAATTGGCAACGTGATATTTGGAAGCCCATAGAGGGCAACGGTGAAAAAGGAAATATCCTCAGATGAAATCTGAAAGAAGCTTTCTGAGAAACAGCTCAGTGATGTGCGACTTCTACTCACAGAGTTACATCAGTATTTCGTGGAACACTTTGCCAACCTTATTTCTGTGGAATCTGAGAACAGATATTTCGGATCCCTTTGAAGACTTCAGGGCCAAAGTAAATATCCTCCGATAACAAAGAGAAAGAAGCTTTCTGAGAAACTTCTTTGTGTTCTGTGAAATCATCTCACAGAGTTACAGTTTTCCCCTCAAGAAGCCTTTCATAAGACAGTTCTTGTGGAATTGCCAAAGTGATATTGGAAGCCCATAGAGGGCTACGGTGAAAAAGGAAACATCCTCAGATGAAATCTGGAAAGAAGCTTTCTGAGAAACTGCTTAGTGTTCGGTAAATTCATCTCACAGAGTTACATCTGCATTTCGTGGATGTCTTTGCTAGCCTTATTTCCGTGGAATTTGAGAACAGATATTTCGGATCCCTTTGGAGACTATAGGGCCAAAGGAAATATCCTCCGATAACAAAGAGAAAGAAGCCTTCTGAACCTTCTTTGTGTTCTGTGAAATTATCTCATAGAGTTACAGCTTTCCACTCAAGAAGCCTTTCGCTAAGACAGTTCTAGTAGAATTGGCAAAGTGATATTTGGAAGCCCATAGAGGGCTATGGTGAAAAAGGAAATATCCTCAGATGAAATCTGGAAAGAAGCTTTCTGAGAAACTGCTTAGTGTTCGGTTAATTCATCTCACAGAGTTACATCTGTATTTCGTGGATCTCTTTGCTAGCCTTATTTCTGTGAAATCGGAGAACAGATATTTCGGATCCCTTTGAAGACTATAGGGCCAGAGGAAATATCCTCCGACAAAAAAGCGAAATAAGCTTTCTGAGAAACTTCTTTGTGTTCTGTGAAATCATCTCACAGACTTACAGCGTTAACCTCAAGAAGCCTTTCGCTAAGACAGTTCTTGTGGAATTGGCAAAGTGAGAGTGGGAAGCCCATAGAGGGCTACGGTGAAAAAGGAAATATCCTCAGATGAAATCTCGAAAGAAGCTTTCTGAGAAACTGTTCTGTGATGTGTTACTTCCACTCACAGAGTTACATCTGTGTTTCATGGATCTCTTTGCTAGCCTTCCTTCTGTGGAATCTGAGAACAGATATTTCGGATCCCTTTGAAGGCTATAGGGCCAAAGGAAATATCCTCCGATAACAAACAGAAAGAAGCTTCCTGAGAAACTCCTTTGTGTTCTGTGAAATCATCTCACAGAGTTACAGCTTTCCCCTCAAGAAACCTTTCGCTAAGACAGTTCTTGTGGAATTGGCAAAGTGATATTTGGAAGCTCATAGGGGCCTATGGTGAAAAAGGAAATATCCTCAGATGAAATCTGGAAAGAAGCTTTCTGAGAATCTGTTCTGTGATGTGTGACTTCCACTCACAGAGATACATCTGTATTTGGTGGATCTCTTTGCTAGCCTTATTTCTGTGGAATCTGAGAACAGATATTTCGGATCCCTTTGAAGGCTATAGGGCCAAAGGAAATATCCTCCGATAACAAAGAGAAAGAAGCTTTCTGAGAAATTTCTTTGTGTTCTGTGAAATTATCTCACAGAGTTAGAGCTTTCCCCTCAAGAAGCCTTTCGCTAAGACAGTTCCTGTGGAATTGGCAAAGTGATATTTGGAACCCCTAGAGGGCTATGGTGAAAAAGGAAATATCCTCAGATGAAATCTGGAAAGAAGCTGTCTGAGAAACTGCTTAGTGTTCTGTTAATTCATCTCACGGAGTTACATCTGTATTTTGTGTATGTCTCTGCTAGCCTTATTTCTGTGGAATCTGAGAAAAGATATTTCGGATCCCTTTGAAGTCTATAGGGCCAAAGGAAATATCCTCCGATAACAAAGAGAAAGAAGCTTTCTGAGAAACTTCTTTGTGTTCTGCGAAATCATCTCACAGAGTTACAGCTTTCCCCTCAAGATGCCTTTCGCTAAGACAGTTCTTGTGGAATTGGCAAAGTGATATTTGGAAGCCCATAGAGGGCTAAGGTGAAAAAGGAAATATCCTCAGATGAAATCTGGAAAGAAGCTTTCTGGAAACTGCTTAGTGTTCTTTTAATTCATCTCACAGAGTTACATCTGTATTTCGTGGATCTCTTTGCTAGCCTTATTTCTGTGGAATCTGAGAACAGATTTTTCAGATCCCTTTGAAGACTATAGGACCAAAGGATATATCCTCCGATAACAAAGAGAAAGAAGCTTTGTGAGAACCTTCTTTGTGTTCTTTGAAATCATCTCACAGAGTTACAGCTTTCCCCTCAAGAATCCTTTCGTAAGACAGTTCTTGTGGAATTGGCAAAGTGATAGTTGGAAGCCCATAGAGGGCTATGGTGAAAAAGGAAATACTCTCAGATGAAATCTGGAAAGAAGCTTTCTGAGAAACTGTTTTGTGATGTGTGACTTCCACTCACAGAGATACATCTGAATTTCGTGGATGTCTTCGCTAGCCTTATTTCTGTGGAATCTGAGAACAGATATTTCGGATCCCTTTGAAGATTATAGGGCCAAAGGAAATATCCTCCGATAAAAAAGAGAAAGATGCTTTCTGAGAAACTTCTTTGTGTTCTCTGAAATCATCTCACAGAATTACAGCTTTCCCCTCAAGAAGCCTTTCGCTAAGACAGTTCTTGTGGAATTGGCAAAGTGATAGTTGGAACAGCTTTCCCCTCAAGAAGCCTTTCGCTAAGACACTTCTTGTGGAATTGGCAAAGTGATAGTTGGAAGCCCATAGAGTGCTATGGTGAAAAAGGAAATACCCTCAGATGAAATCTGGTAAGAAGCTTTCTGAGAAAGTGCTCAGTGATGTGTGACTTCCACTCAAAGAGTTACATCTGTATTTCGTCAATCTCTTTGCTAGCCTTATTTCTGTGGAATCTGAGAACATATATTTCGGATCCCTTTGAAGTCTATAGGCCCAAAGGAAATATCCTTCGATAACAAAGAGAAAGAATCTGTCTGAGAAACTTCTTTGTGTTCTGTGAAATCACCTCACAGAGTTACAGCTTTCCCCTCCAGAAGCCTTGCGCTAAGACAGTTCTTGTGGAATTGGCAAAGTGATATTTGGAAGCCCTTAGAGGGCTATGGTGAAAAAGGAAATATCCTCAGATGAAATTTGGAAAGAAGCATTCTGAGAAACTGCTTAGTGTTCCGATAATTCATCTCACAGAGTTACTTCTGTATTTCGGGGGTCTCTTTGCTAGCATTATTTCTGTGTAATTTCAGAACAGATATTTCGGATCCCTTTGAAGACTATAGGGCCAAAGGAAATATCCTAGGATAACAAAGAGAAAGAAGCCTTCTGAGAAACTTCTTTGTGTTCTGTGAAATTTTCTCACAGAGTTACAGCTTTCCACTCAAGAAGCCTTTCGCTCAGACAGTTCTAGTAGAATTAGCAAAGTGATATCTGGAAGACCCTAGAGGGCTATGGTGAAAAAGAAAATATCCTAAGATGTAATCTGGAAAGAAGCTTTCTGAGAAACTGTTTTGTGATGTCTGACTTCCACTAACAGAGTTACATCTATATTTCGTGGATTTCTTTTGTAGCCTTATTTCTGTGGAATCCTAGAACAGATATTTCGGATCCATTTGAAGACTATAGGGCCAAAGGAAATATCCTCCGATAACAAAGAGAAAGAAGCTTTCTGAGAAACTTCTTTGTGTTCTGTGAAATCGTCTCACAGAGATACAGCTTTCCCCTCAAGAAGCCTTTCGCTAAGACAGTTCTTGTGGAAATGGCAAAGTGATATTTGGAAGCCCATAGAGGGCTATGGTGAAAAAGGAAATATCCTCAAATGAAATCTGGAAAGAAGCTTTCTGAGAAACTGTTCTGTGATGTGTGACTTCCACTCACAGAGATACATCTCTATTTCGTAGATCTCTTTGCTAGCCTTATTTCTGTGGAATCTGAGAACAAATATTTCGGATCCCTTTGAATACTATAGGGTCAAAGGAAATATTCTCCAACAACAAAGAGAAAGAAGCTTTCTGAGAAACTTCTTTGTGTTCTGTGAAATCATCTCACAGACTTACAGCGTTAACCTCAAGAAGCCTTTCAATAAAACAGGTCTTGTGGAATTGGCAAAGTGATAGTGGGAAGCCCATAGAGGGCTACGGTGAAAAAGGAAATATCCTCACATGAAATCTGGAAAGAAGATTTCTGAGAAACTGCTTAGTGTTCTGTTAATTCATCTCACAGAGTTACATCTGTATTTAGTGGATCTCTTTGCTAGCCTTATTTCTGTGGAATCTGAGAACAGATATTTCGGATCCCTTTGAAGTCTATAGTCCCAAAGGAAATATCCTTCGATAACAAAGAGAAAGAAGCTGTCTGAGAAACTTCTCTGTGTTCTGTGAAATCATCTCACAGAGTTACAGCTTTCCCATCAAGAAGCCTTTCGCTAAGACAGTTCTTGTGGTATTGGCAACCTGATATTTGGAAGCCCATAGAGGGCAACGGTGAAAAAGGAAATATCATCAGATGAAATCTGAAAGAAGCTTTCTGAGAAACAGCTCAGTGATGTGCGACTTCCACTCACAGAGTTACATCAGTATTTCGTGGAACACTTTGCCAACCTTATTTCTGTGGAATCTGAGAACAGATATTTCGGATCCCTTTGAAGACTTCAGGGCCAAAGTAAATATCCTCCGATAACAAAGAGAAAGAAGCTTTCTGAGAAACTTCTTTGTGTTCTGTGAAATCATCTCACAGAGTTACAGTTTTCCCCTCAAGAAGCCTTTCATAAGACAGTTCTTGTGGAATTGCCAAAGTGATATTTGGAAGCCCATAGAGGGCTACGGTGAAAAAGGAAACATCCTCAGATGAAATCTGGAAAGAAGCTTTCTGAGAAACTGCTTAGTGTTCGGTAAATTCATCTCACAGAGTTACATCTGCATTTCGTGGATGTCTTTGCTAGCCTTATTTCCGTGGAATTTGAGAACAGATATTTCGGATCCCTTTGAAGACTATAGGGCCAAAGGAAATATCCTCCGATAACAAAGAGAAAGAAGCCTTCTGAAACTTCTTTGTGTTCTGTGAAATTATCTCACAGAGTTACAGCTTTCCACTCAAGAAGCCTTTCGCTAAGACAGTTCTAGTAGAATTGGCAAAGTGATATTTGGAAGCCCATAGAGGGCTATGGTGAAAAAGGAAATATCCTCAGATGAAATCTGGAAAGAAGCTATCTGAGAAAATGCTTAGTGTTCGGTTAATTCATCTCACAGAGTTACATCTGCATTTCGTGGATGTCTTTGCTAGCCTTATTTCCGTGGAATTTGAGAACAGATATTTCGGATCCCTTTGAAGACTATAGGGCCAAAGGAAATATCCTCCGATAACAAAGAGAAAGAAGCCTTCTGAAAATTCTTTGTGTTCTGTGAAATTATCTCACAGAGTTACAGCTTTCCCCTCTAGAAGCCTTTCGCTAAGACAGTTCTTGTGGAATTGGCAAAGTGATATTTGGAAGCCCGTAGAGGGCTATGGTGAAAAAGGAAATATCCTCAGATGAAATCTGGAAAGAAGCTTTCTGAGAAACTGCTTAGTGTTCTGTTAATTCATCTCACAGAGTTACATCTGTATTTCGTGGATCTCTTTGCTAGCCTTATTTCTGTGAAATCGGAGAACAGATATTTCGGATCCCTTTGAAGACTATAGGGCCAGAGGAAATATCCTCCGACAAAAAAGCGAAATAAGCTTTCTGAGAAACTTCTTTGTGTTCTGTGAAATCATCTCACAGACTTACAGCGTTAACCTCAAGAAGCCTTTCGCTAAGACAGTTCTTGTGGAATTGGCAAAGTGAGAGTGGGAAGCCCATAGAGGGCTACGGTGAAAAAGGAAATATCCTCAGATGAAATCTCGAAAGAAGCTTTCTGAGAAACTGTTCTGTGATGTGTTACTTCCACTCACAGAGTTACATCTGTGTTTCATGGATCTCTTTGCTAGCCTTCTTTCTGTGGAATCTGAGAACAGATATTTCGGATCCCTTTGAAGGCTATAGGGCCAAAGGAAATATCCTCCGATAACAAACAGAAAGAAGCTTCCTGAGAAACTCCTTTGTGTTCTGTGAAATCATCTCACAGAGTTACAGCTTTCCCCTCAAGAAACCTTTCGCTAAGACAGTTCTTGTGGAATTGGCAAAGTGATATTTGGAAGCTCATAGGGGCCTATGGTGAAAAAGGAAATATCCTCAGATGAAATCTGGAAAGAAGCTTTCTGAGAATCTGTTCTGTGATGTGTGACTTCCACTCACAGAGATACATCTGTATTTGGTGGATCTCTTTGCTAGCCTTATTTCTGTGGAATCTGAGAACAGATATTTCGGATCCCTATGAAGGCTATAGGGCCAAAGGAAATATCCTCCGATAACAAAGAGAAAGAAGCTTTCTGAGAAATTTCTTTGTGTTCTGTGAAATTATCTCACAGAGTTAGAGCTTTCCCCTCAAGAAGCCTTTCGCTAAGACAGTTCTTGTGGAATTGGCAAAGTGATATTTGGAACCCCTAGAGGGCTATGGTGAAAAAGGAAATATCCTCAGATGAAATCTCGAAAGAAGCTGTCTGAGAAACTGCTTAGTGTTCTGTTAATTCATCTCACGGAGTTACATCTGTATTTTGTGTATGTCTCTGCTAGCCTTATTTCTGTGGAATCTGAGAAAAGATATTTCGGATCCCTTTGAAGTCTACAGGGCCAAAGGAAATATCCTCCGATAACAAAGAGAAAGAAGCTTTCTGAGAAACTTCTTTGTGTTCTGCGAAATCATCTCACAGAGTTACAGCTTTCCCCTCAAGATGCCTTTCGCTAAGACAGTTCTTGTGGAATTGGCAAAGTGATATTTGGAAGCCCATAGAGGGCTAAGGTGAAAAAGGAAATATCCTCAGATGAAATCTGGAAAGAAGCTTTCTGGAAACTGCTTAGTGTTCTTTTAATTCATCTCACAGAGTTACATCTGTATTTCGTGGATCTCTTTGCTAGCCTTATTTCTGTGGAATCTGAGAACAGATTTTTCAGATCCCTTTGAAGACTATAGGACCAAAGGATATATCCTCCGATAACAAAGAGAAAGAAGCTTTGTGAGAACCTTCTTTGTGTTCTTTGAAATCATCTCACAGAGTTACAGCTTTCCCCTCAAGAATCCTTTCGTAAGACAGTTCTTGTGGAATTGGCAAAGTGATAGTTGGAAGCCCATAGAGGGCTATGGTGAAAAAGGAAATACTCTCAGATGAAATCTGGAAAGAAGCTTTCTGAGAAACTGTTTTGTGATGTGTGACTTCCACTCACAGAGATACATCTGAATTTCGTGGATCTCTTCGCTAGCCTTATTTCTGTGGAATCTGAGAACAGATATGTCGGATCCCTTTGAAGATTATAGGGCCAAAGGAAATATCCTCCGATAAAAAAGAGAAAGATGCGTTCTGAGAAACTTCTTTGTGTTCTCTGAAATCATCTCACAGAATTACAGCTTTCCCCTCAAGAAGCCTTTCGCTAAGACAGTTCTTGTGGAATTGGCAAAGTGATAGTTGGAACAGCTTTCCCCTCAAGAAGCATTTCGCTAAGACACTTCTTGTGGAATTGGCAAAGTGATAGTTGGAAGCCCATAGAGTGCTATGGTGAAAAAGGAAATACCCCCAGATGAAATCTGGTAAGAAGCTTTCTGAGAAAGTGCTCAGTGATGTGTGACTTCCACTCAAAGAGTTACATCTGTATTTCGTCAATCTCTTTGCTAGCCTTATTTCTGTGGAATCTGAGAACATATATTTCGGATCCCTTTGAAGTCTATAGGCCCAAAGGAAATATCCTTCGATAACAAAGAGAAAGAATCTGTCTGAGAAACTTCTTTGTGTTCTGTGAAATCACCTCACAGAGTTACAGCTTTCCCCTCCAGAAGCCTTGCGCTAAGACAGTTCTTGTGGAATTGGCAAAGTGATATTTGGAAGCCCTTAGAGGGCTATGGTGAAAAAGGAAATATCCTCAGATGAAATTTGGAAAGAAGCATTCTGAGAAACTGCTTAGTGTTCCGATAATTCATCTCACAGAGTTACTTCTGTATTTCGGGGGTCTCTTTGCTAGCATTATTTCTGTGGAATTTCAGAACAGATATTTCGGATCCCTTTGAAGACTATAGGGCCAAAGGAAATATCCTAGGATAACAAAGAGAAAGAAGCCTTCTGAGAAACTTCTTTGTGTTCTGTGAAATTTTCTCACAGAGTTACAGCTTTCCACTCAAGAAGCCTTTCGCTCAGACAGTTCTAGTAGAATTAGCAAAGTGATATCTGGAAGACCCTAGAGGGCTATGGTGAAAAAGAAAATATCCTAAGATGTAATCTGGAAAGAAGCTTTCTGAGAAACTGTTTTGTGATGTCTGACTTCCACTAACAGAGTTACATCTATATTTCGTGGATTTCTTTTGTAGCCTTATTTCTGTGGAATCCTAGAACAGATATTTCGGATCCATTTGAAGACTATAGGGCCAAAGGAAATATCCTCCGATAACAAAGAGAAAGAAGCTTTCTGAGAAACTTCTTTGTGTTCTGTGAAATCGTCTCACAGAGATACAGCTTTCCCCTCAAGAAGCCTTTCGCTAAGACAGTTCTTGTGGAAATGGCAAAGTGATATTTGGAAGCCCATAGAGGGCTATGGTGAAAAAGGAAATATCCTCAAATGAAATCTGGAAAGAAGCTTTCTGAGAAACTGTTCTGTGATGTGTGACTTCCACTCACAGAGATACATCTCTATTTCGTAGATCTCTTTGCTAGCCTTATTTCTGTGGAATCTGAGAACAAATATTTCGGATCCCTTTGAATACTATAGGGTCAAAGGAAATATTCTCCAACAACAAAGAGAAAGAAGCTTTCTGAGAAACTTCTTTGTGTTCTGTGAAATCATCTCACAGACTTACAGCGTTAACCTCAAGAAGCCTTTCGATAAAACAGTTCTTGTGGAATTGGCAAAGTGATAGTGGGAAGCCCATAGAGGGCTACGGTGAAAAAGGAAATATCCTCACATGAAATCTGGAAAGAAGATTTCTGAGAAACTGCTTAGTGTTCTGTTAATTCATCTCACAGAGTTACATCTGTATTTAGTGGATCTCTTTGCTAGCCTTATTTCTGTGGAATCTGAGAACAGATATTTCGGATCCCTTTGAAGTCTATAGTCCCAAAGGAAATATCCTTCGATAACAAAGAGAAAGAAGCTGTCTGAGAAACTTCTCTGTGTTCTGTGAAATCATCTCACAGAGTTACAGCTTTCCCATCAAGAAGCCTTTCGCTAAGACAGTTCTTGTGGAATTGGCAACGTGATATTTGGAAGCCCATAGAGGGCAACGGTGAAAAAGGAAATATCCTCAGATGAAATCTGAAAGAAGCTTTCTGAGAAACAGCTCAGTGATGTGCGACTTCTACTCACAGAGTTACATCAGTATTTCGTGGAACACTTTGCCAACCTTATTTCTGTGGAATCTGAGAACAGATATTTCGGATCCCTTTGAAGACTTCAGGGCCAAAGTAAATATCCTCCGATAACAAAGAGAAAGAAGCTTTCTGAGAAACTTCTTTGTGTTCTGTGAAATCATCTCACAGAGTTACAGTTTTCCCCTCAAGAAGCCTTTCATAAGACAGTTCTTGTGGAATTGCCAAAGTGATATTGGAAGCCCATAGAGGGCTACGGTGAAAAAGGAAACATCCTCAGATGAAATCTGGAAAGAAGCTTTCTGAGAAACTGCTTAGTGTTCGGTAAATTCATCTCACAGAGTTACATCTGCATTTCGTGGATGTCTTTGCTAGCCTTATTTCCGTGGAATTTGAGAACAGATATTTCGGATCCCTTTGGAGACTATAGGGCCAAAGGAAATATCCTCCGATAACAAAGAGAAAGAAGCCTTCTGAACCTTCTTTGTGTTCTGTGAAATTATCTCATAGAGTTACAGCTTTCCACTCAAGAAGCCTTTCGCTAAGACAGTTCTAGTAGAATTGGCAAAGTGATATTTGGAAGCCCATAGAGGGCTATGGTGAAAAAGGAAATATCCTCAGATGAAATCTGGAAAGAAGCTTTCTGAGAAACTGCTTAGTGTTCGGTTAATTCATCTCACAGAGTTACATCTGTATTTCGTGGATCTCTTTGCTAGCCTTATTTCTGTGAAATCGGAGAACAGATATTTCGGATCCCTTTGAAGACTATAGGGCCAGAGGAAATATCCTCCGACAAAAAAGCGAAATAAGCTTTCTGAGAAACTTCTTTGTGTTCTGTGAAATCATCTCACAGACTTACAGCGTTAACCTCAAGAAGCCTTTCGCTAAGACAGTTCTTGTGGAATTGGCAAAGTGAGAGTGGGAAGCCCATAGAGGGCTACGGTGAAAAAGGAAATATCCTCAGATGAAATCTCGAAAGAAGCTTTCTGAGAAACTGTTCTGTGATGTGTTACTTCCACTCACAGAGTTACATCTGTGTTTCATGGATCTCTTTGCTAGCCTTCCTTCTGTGGAATCTGAGAACAGATATTTCGGATCCCTTTGAAGGCTATAGGGCCAAAGGAAATATCCTCCGATAACAAACAGAAAGAAGCTTCCTGAGAAACTCCTTTGTGTTCTGTGAAATCATCTCACAGAGTTACAGCTTTCCCCTCAAGAAACCTTTCGCTAAGACAGTTCTTGTGGAATTGGCAAAGTGATATTTGGAAGCTCATAGGGGCCTATGGTGAAAAAGGAAATATCCTCAGATGAAATCTGGAAAGAAGCTTTCTGAGAATCTGTTCTGTGATGTGTGACTTCCACTCACAGAGATACATCTGTATTTGGTGGATCTCTTTGCTAGCCTTATTTCTGTGGAATCTGAGAACAGATATTTCGGATCCCTTTGAAGGCTATAGGGCCAAAGGAAATATCCTCCGATAACAAAGAGAAAGAAGCTTTCTGAGAAATTTCTTTGTGTTCTGTGAAATTATCTCACAGAGTTAGAGCTTTCCCCTCAAGAAGCCTTTCGCTAAGACAGTTCCTGTGGAATTGGCAAAGTGATATTTGGAACCCCTAGAGGGCTATGGTGAAAAAGGAAATATCCTCAGATGAAATCTGGAAAGAAGCTGTCTGAGAAACTGCTTAGTGTTCTGTTAATTCATCTCACGGAGTTACATCTGTATTTTGTGTATGTCTCTGCTAGCCTTATTTCTGTGGAATCTGAGAAAAGATATTTCGGATCCCTTTGAAGTCTATAGGGCCAAAGGAAATATCCTCCGATAACAAAGAGAAAGAAGCTTTCTGAGAAACTTCTTTGTGTTCTGCGAAATCATCTCACAGAGTTACAGCTTTCCCCTCAAGATGCCTTTCGCTAAGACAGTTCTTGTGGAATTGGCAAAGTGATATTTGGAAGCCCATAGAGGGCTAAGGTGAAAAAGGAAATATCCTCAGATGAAATCTGGAAAGAAGCTTTCTGGAAACTGCTTAGTGTTCTTTTAATTCATCTCACAGAGTTACATCTGTATTTCGTGGATCTCTTTGCTAGCCTTATTTCTGTGGAATCTGAGAACAGATTTTTCAGATCCCTTTGAAGACTATAGGACCAAAGGATATATCCTCCGATAACAAAGAGAAAGAAGCTTTGTGAGAACCTTCTTTGTGTTCTTTGAAATCATCTCACAGAGTTACAGCTTTCCCCTCAAGAATCCTTTCGTAAGACAGTTCTTGTGGAATTGGCAAAGTGATAGTTGGAAGCCCATAGAGGGCTATGGTGAAAAAGGAAATACTCTCAGATGAAATCTGGAAAGAAGCTTTCTGAGAAACTGTTTTGTGATGTGTGACTTCCACTCACAGAGATACATCTGAATTTCGTGGATGTCTTCGCTAGCCTTATTTCTGTGGAATCTGAGAACAGATATTTCGGATCCCTTTGAAGATTATAGGGCCAAAGGAAATATCCTCCGATAAAAAAGAGAAAGATGCTTTCTGAGAAACTTCTTTGTGTTCTCTGAAATCATCTCACAGAATTACAGCTTTCCCCTCAAGAAGCCTTTCGCTAAGACAGTTCTTGTGGAATTGGCAAAGTGATAGTTGGAACAGCTTTCCCCTCAAGAAGCCTTTCGCTAAGACACTTCTTGTGGAATTGGCAAAGTGATAGTTGGAAGCCCATAGAGTGCTATGGTGAAAAAGGAAATACCCTCAGATGAAATCTGGTAAGAAGCTTTCTGAGAAAGTGCTCAGTGATGTGTGACTTCCACTCAAAGAGTTACATCTGTATTTCGTCAATCTCTTTGCTAGCCTTATTTCTGTGGAATCTGAGAACATATATTTCGGATCCCTTTGAAGTCTATAGGCCCAAAGGAAATATCCTTCGATAACAAAGAGAAAGAATCTGTCTGAGAAACTTCTTTGTGTTCTGTGAAATCACCTCACAGAGTTACAGCTTTCCCCTCCAGAAGCCTTGCGCTAAGACAGTTCTTGTGGAATTGGCAAAGTGATATTTGGAAGCCCTTAGAGGGCTATGGTGAAAAAGGAAATATCCTCAGATGAAATTTGGAAAGAAGCATTCTGAGAAACTGCTTAGTGTTCCGATAATTCATCTCACAGAGTTACTTCTGTATTTCGGGGGTCTCTTTGCTAGCATTATTTCTGTGGAATTTCAGAACAGATATTTCGGATCCCTTTGAAGACTATAGGGCCAAAGGAAATATCCTAGGATAACAAAGAGAAAGAAGCCTTCTGAGAAACTTCTTTGTGTTCTGTGAAATTTTCTCACAGAGTTACAGCTTTCCACTCAAGAAGCCTTTCGCTCAGACAGTTCTAGTAGAATTAGCAAAGTGATATCTGGAAGACCCTAGAGGGCTATGGTGAAAAAGAAAATATCCTAAGATGTAATCTGGAAAGAAGCTTTCTGAGAAACTGTTTTGTGATGTCTGACTTCCACTAACAGAGTTACATCTATATTTCGTGGATTTCTTTTGTAGCCTTATTTCTGTGGAATCCTAGAACAGATATTTCGGATCCATTTGAAGACTATAGGGCCAAAGGAAATATCCTCCGATAACAAAGAGAAAGAAGCTTTCTGAGAAACTTCTTTGTGTTCTGTGAAATCGTCTCACAGAGATACAGCTTTCCCCTCAAGAAGCCTTTCGCTAAGACAGTTCTTGTGGAAATGGCAAAGTGATATTTGGAAGCCCATAGAGGGCTATGGTGAAAAAGGAAATATCCTCAAATGAAATCTGGAAAGAAGCTTTCTGAGAAACTGTTCTGTGATGTGTGACTTCCACTCACAGAGATACATCTCTATTTCGTAGATCTCTTTGCTAGCCTTATTTCTGTGGAATCTGAGAACAAATATTTCGGATCCCTTTGAATACTATAGGGTCAAAGGAAATATTCTCCAACAACAAAGAGAAAGAAGCTTTCTGAGAAACTTCTTTGTGTTCTGTGAAATCATCTCACAGACTTACAGCGTTAACCTCAAGAAGCCTTTCAATAAAACAGGTCTTGTGGAATTGGCAAAGTGATAGTGGGAAGCCCATAGAGGGCTACGGTGAAAAAGGAAATATCCTCACATGAAATCTGGAAAGAAGATTTCTGAGAAACTGCTTAGTGTTCTGTTAATTCATCTCACAGAGTTACATCTGTATTTAGTGGATCTCTTTGCTAGCCTTATTTCTGTGGAATCTGAGAACAGATATTTCGGATCCCTTTGAAGTCTATAGTCCCAAAGGAAATATCCTTCGATAACAAAGAGAAAGAAGCTGTCTGAGAAACTTCTCTGTGTTCTGTGAAATCATCTCACAGAGTTACAGCTTTCCCATCAAGAAGCCTTTCGCTAAGACAGTTCTTGTGGTATTGGCAACCTGATATTTGGAAGCCCATAGAGGGCAACGGTGAAAAAGGAAATATCATCAGATGAAATCTGAAAGAAGCTTTCTGAGAAACAGCTCAGTGATGTGCGACTTCCACTCACAGAGTTACATCAGTATTTTGTGGAACACTTTGCCAACCTTATTTCTGTGGAATCTGAGAACAGATATTTCGGATCCCTTTGAAGACTTCAGGGCCAAAGTAAATATCCTCCGATAACAAAGAGAAAGAAGCTTTCTGAGAAACTTCTTTGTGTTCTGTGAAATCATCTCACAGAGTTACAGTTTTCCCCTCAAGAAGCCTTTCATAAGACAGTTCTTGTGGAATTGCCAAAGTGATATTTGGAAGCCCATAGAGGGCTACGGTGAAAAAGGAAACATCCTCAGATGAAATCTGGAAAGAAGCTTTCTGAGAAACTGCTTAGTGTTCGGTAAATTCATCTCACAGAGTTACATCTGCATTTCGTGGATGTCTTTGCTAGCCTTATTTCCGTGGAATTTGAGAACAGATATTTCGGATCCCATTGAAGACTATAGGGCCAAAGGAAATATCCTCCGATAACAAAGAGAAAGAAGCCTTCTGAAACTTCTTTGTGTTCTGTGAAATTATCTCACAGAGTTACAGCTTTCCACTCAAGAAGCCTTTCGCTAAGACAGTTCTAGTAGAATTGGCAAAGTGATATTTGGAAGCCCATAGAGGGCTATGGTGAAAAAGGAAATATCCTCAGATGAAATCTGGAAAGAAGCTATCTGAGAAAATGCTTAGTGTTCGGTTAATTCATCTCACAGAGTTACATCTGCATTTCGTGGATGTCTTTGCTAGCCTTATTTCCGTGGAATTTGAGAACAGATATTTCGGATCCCTTTGAAGACTATAGGGCCAAAGGAAATATCCTCCGATAACAAAGAGAAAGAAGCCTTCTGAAAATTCTTTGTGTTCTGTGAAATTATCTCACAGAGTTACAGCTTTCCCCTCTAGAAGCCTTTCGCTAAGACAGTTCTTGTGGAATTGGCAAAGTGAGAGTGGGAAGCCCATAGAGGGCTACGGTGAAAAAGGAAATATCCTCAGATGAAATCTCGAAAGAAGCTTTCTGAGAAACTGTTCTGTGATGTGTTACTTCCACTCACAGAGTTACATCTGTGTTTCATGGATCTCTTTGCTAGCCTTCCTTCTGTGGAATCTGAGAACAGATATTTCGGATCCCTTTGAAGGCTATAGGGCCAAAGGAAATATCCTCCGATAACAAACAGAAAGAAGCTTCCTGAGAAACTCCTTTGTGTTCTGTGAAATCATCTCACAGAGTTACAGCTTTCCCCTCAAGAAACCTTTCGCTAAGACAGTTCTTGTGGAATTGGCAAAGTGATATTTGGAAGCTCATAGGGGCCTATGGTGAAAAAGGAAATATCCTCAGATGAAATCTGGAAAGAAGCTTTCTGAGAATCTGTTCTGTGATGTGTGACTTCCACTCACAGAGATACATCTGTATTTGGTGGATCTCTTTGCTAGCCTTATTTCTGTGGAATCTGAGAACAGATATTTCGGATCCCTTTGAAGGCTATAGGGCCAAAGGAAATATCCTCCGATAACAAAGAGAAAGAAGCTTTCTGAGAAATTTCTTTGTGTTCTGTGAAATTATCTCACAGAGTTAGAGCTTTCCCCTCAAGAAGCCTTTCGCTAAGACAGTTCCTGTGGAATTGGCAAAGTGATATTTGGAACCCCTAGAGGGCTATGGTGAAAAAGGAAATATCCTCAGATGAAATCTGGAAAGAAGCTGTCTGAGAAACTGCTTAGTGTTCTGTTAATTCATCTCACGGAGTTACATCTGTATTTTGTGTATGTCTCTGCTAGCCTTATTTCTGTGGAATCTGAGAAAAGATATTTCGGATCCCTTTGAAGTCTATAGGGCCAAAGGAAATATCCTCCGATAACAAAGAGAAAGAAGCTTTCTGAGAAACTTCTTTGTGTTCTGCGAAATCATCTCACAGAGTTACAGCTTTCCCCTCAAGATGCCTTTCGCTAAGACAGTTCTTGTGGAATTGGCAAAGTGATATTTGGAAGCCCATAGAGGGCTAAGGTGAAAAAGGAAATATCCTCAGATGAAATCTGGAAAGAAGCTTTCTGGAAACTGCTTAGTGTTCTTTTAATTCATCTCACAGAGTTACATCTGTATTTCGTGGATCTCTTTGCTAGCCTTATTTCTGTGGAATCTGAGAACAGATTTTTCAGATCCCTTTGAAGACTATAGGACCAAAGGATATATCCTCCGATAACAAAGAGAAAGAAGCTTTGTGAGAACCTTCTTTGTGTTCTTTGAAATCATCTCACAGAGTTACAGCTTTCCCCTCAAGAATCCTTTCGTAAGACAGTTCTTGTGGAATTGGCAAAGTGATAGTTGGAAGCCCATAGAGGGCTATGGTGAAAAAGGAAATACTCTCAGATGAAATCTGGAAAGAAGCTTTCTGAGAAACTGTTTTGTGATGTGTGACTTCCACTCACAGAGATACATCTGAATTTCGTGGATGTCTTCGCTAGCCTTATTTCTGTGGAATCTGAGAACAGATATTTCGGATCCCTTTGAAGATTATAGGGCCAAAGGAAATATCCTCCGATAAAAAAGAGAAAGATGCTTTCTGAGAAACTTCTTTGTGTTCTCTGAAATCATCTCACAGAATTACAGCTTTCCCCTCAAGAAGCCTTTCGCTAAGACAGTTCTTGTGGAATTGGCAAAGTGATAGTTGGAACAGCTTTCCCCTCAAGAAGCCTTTCGCTAAGACACTTCTTGTGGAATTGGCAAAGTGATAGTTGGAAGCCCATAGAGTGCTATGGTGAAAAAGGAAATACCCTCAGATGAAATCTGGTAAGAAGCTTTCTGAGAAAGTGCTCAGTGATGTGTGACTTCCACTCAAAGAGTTACATCTGTATTTCGTCAATCTCTTTGCTAGCCTTATTTCTGTGGAATCTGAGAACATATATTTCGGATCCCTTTGAAGTCTATAGGCCCAAAGGAAATATCCTTCGATAACAAAGAGAAAGAATCTGTCTGAGAAACTTCTTTGTGTTCTGTGAAATCACCTCACAGAGTTACAGCTTTCCCCTCCAGAAGCCTTGCGCTAAGACAGTTCTTGTGGAATTGGCAAAGTGATATTTGGAAGCCCTTAGAGGGCTATGGTGAAAAAGGAAATATCCTCAGATGAAATTTGGAAAGAAGCATTCTGAGAAACTGCTTAGTGTTCCGATAATTCATCTCACAGAGTTACTTCTGTATTTCGGGGGTCTCTTTGCTAGCATTATTTCTGTGGAATTTCAGAACAGATATTTCGGATCCCTTTGAAGACTATAGGGCCAAAGGAAATATCCTAGGATAACAAAGAGAAAGAAGCCTTCTGAGAAACTTCTTTGTGTTCTGTGAAATTTTCTCACAGAGTTACAGCTTTCCACTCAAGAAGCCTTTCGCTCAGACAGTTCTAGTAGAATTAGCAAAGTGATATCTGGAAGACCCTAGAGGGCTATGGTGAAAAAGAAAATATCCTAAGATGTAATCTGGAAAGAAGCTTTCTGAGAAACTGTTTTGTGATGTCTGACTTCCACTAACAGAGTTACATCTATATTTCGTGGATTTCTTTTGTAGCCTTATTTCTGTGGAATCCTAGAACAGATATTTCGGATCCATTTGAAGACTATAGGGCCAAAGGAAATATCCTCCGATAACAAAGAGAAAGAAGCTTTCTGAGAAACTTCTTTGTGTTCTGTGAAATCGTCTCACAGAGATACAGCTTTCCCCTCAAGAAGCCTTTCGCTAAGACAGTTCTTGTGGAAATGGCAAAGTGATATTTGGAAGCCCATAGAGGGCTATGGTGAAAAAGGAAATATCCTCAAATGAAATCTGGAAAGAAGCTTTCTGAGAAACTGTTCTGTGATGTGTGACTTCCACTCACAGAGATACATCTCTATTTCGTAGATCTCTTTGCTAGCCTTATTTCTGTGGAATCTGAGAACAAATATTTCGGATCCCTTTGAATACTATAGGGTCAAAGGAAATATTCTCCAACAACAAAGAGAAAGAAGCTTTCTGAGAAACTTCTTTGTGTTCTGTGAAATCATCTCACAGACTTACAGCGTTAACCTCAAGAAGCCTTTCAATAAAACAGGTCTTGTGGAATTGGCAAAGTGATAGTGGGAAGCCCATAGAGGGCTACGGTGAAAAAGGAAATATCCTCACATGAAATCTGGAAAGAAGATTTCTGAGAAACTGCTTAGTGTTCTGTTAATTCATCTCACAGAGTTACATCTGTATTTAGTGGATCTCTTTGCTAGCCTTATTTCTGTGGAATCTGAGAACAGATATTTCGGATCCCTTTGAAGTCTATAGCCCCAAGGAAATATCCTTCGATAACAAAGAGAAAGAAGCTGTCTGAGAAACTTCTCTGTGTTCTGTGAAATCATCTCACAGAGTTACAGCTTTCCCATCAAGAAGCCTTTCGCTAAGACAGTTCTTGTGGTATTGGCAACCTGATATTTGGAAGCCCATAGAGGGCAACGGTGAAAAAGGAAATATCATCAGATGAAATCTGAAAGAAGCTTTCTGAGAAACAGCTCAGTGATGTGCGACTTCCACTCACAGAGTTACATCAGTATTTCGTGGAACACTTTGCCAACCTTATTTCTGTGGAATCTGAGAACAGATATTTCGGATCCCTTTGAAGACTTCAGGGCCAAAGTAAATATCCTCCGATAACAAAGAGAAAGAAGCTTTCTGAGAAACTTCTTTGTGTTCTGTGAAATCATCTCACAGAGTTACAGTTTTCCCCTCAAGAAGCCTTTCATAAGACAGTTCTTGTGGAATTGCCAAAGTGATATTTGGAAGCCCATAGAGGGCTACGGTGAAAAAGGAAACATCCTCAGATGAAATCTGGAAAGAAGCTTTCTGAGAAACTGCTTAGTGTTCGGTAAATTCATCTCACAGAGTTACATCTGCATTTCGTGGATGTCTTTGCTAGCCTTATTTCCGTGGAATTTGAGAACAGATATTTCGGATCCCTTTGAAGACTATAGGGCCAAAGGAAATATCCTCCGATAACAAAGAGAAAGAAGCCTTCTGAAACTTCTTTGTGTTCTGTGAAATTATCTCACAGAGTTACAGCTTTCCACTCAAGAAGCCTTTCGCTAAGACAGTTCTAGTAGAATTGGCAAAGTGATATTTGGAAGCCCATAGAGGGCTATGTTGAAAAAGGAAATATCCTCAGATGAAATCTGGAAAGAAGCTATCTGAGAAAATGCTTAGTGTTCGGTTAATTCATCTCACAGAGTTACATCTGCATTTCGTGGATGTCTTTGCTAGCCTTATTTCCGTGGAATTTGAGAACAGATATTTCGGATCCCTTTGAAGACTATAGGGCCAAAGGAAATATCCTCCGATAACAAAGAGAAAGAAGCCTTCTGAAAATTCTTTGTGTTCTGTGAAATTATCTCACAGAGTTACAGCTTTCCCCTCTAGAAGCCTTTCGCTAAGACAGTTCTTGTGGAATTGGCAAAGTGATATTTGGAAGCCCGTAGAGGGCTATGGTGAAAAAGGAAATATCCTCAGATGAAATCTGGAAAGAAGCTTTCTGAGAAACTGCTTAGTGTTCTGTTAATTCATCTCACAGAGTTACATCTGTATTTCGTGGATCTCTTTGCTAGCCTTATTTCTGTGAAATCGGAGAACAGATATTTCGGATCCCTTTGAAGACTATAGGGCCAGAGGAAATATCCTCCGACAAAAAAGCGAAATAAGCTTTCTGAGAAACTTCTTTGTGTTCTGTGAAATCATCTCACAGACTTACAGCGTTAACCTCAAGAAGCCTTTCGCTAAGACAGTTCTTGTGGAATTGGCAAAGTGAGAGTGGGAAGCCCATAGAGGGCTACGGTGAAAAAGGAAATATCCTCAGATGAAATCTCGAAAGAAGCTTTCTGAGAAACTGTTCTGTGATGTGTTACTTCCACTCACAGAGTTACATCTGTGTTTCATGGATCTCTTTGCTAGCCTTCTTTCTGTGGAATCTGAGAACAGATATTTCGGATCCCTTTGAAGGCTATAGGGCCAAAGGAAATATCCTCCGATAACAAACAGAAAGAAGCTTCCTGAGAAACTCCTTTGTGTTCTGTGAAATCATCTCACAGAGTTACAGCTTTCCCCTCAAGAAACCTTTCGCTAAGACAGTTCTTGTGGAATTGGCAAAGTGATATTTGGAAGCTCATAGGGGCCTATGGTGAAAAAGGAAATATCCTCAGATGAAATCTGGAAAGAAGCTTTCTGAGAATCTGTTCTGTGATGTGTGACTTCCACTCACAGAGATACATCTGTATTTGGTGGATCTCTTTGCTAGCCTTATTTCTGTGGAATCTGAGAACAGATATTTCGGATCCCTATGAAGGCTATAGGGCCAAAGGAAATATCCTCCGATAACAAAGAGAAAGAAACTTTCTGAGAAATTTCTTTGTGTTCTGTGAAATTATCTCACAGAGTTAGAGCTTTCCCCTCAAGAAGCCTTTCGCTAAGACAGTTCTTGTGGAATTGGCAAAGTGATATTTGGAACCCCTAGAGGGCTATGGTGAAAAAGGAAATATCCTCAGATGAAATCTCGAAAGAAGCTGTCTGAGAAACTGCTTAGTGTTCTGTTAATTCATCTCACGGAGTTACATCTGTATTTTGTGTATGTCTCTGCTAGCCTTATTTCTGTGGAATCTGAGAAAAGATATTTCGGATCCCTTTGAAGTCTATAGGGCCAAAGGAAATATCCTCCGATAACAAAGAGAAAGAAGCTTTCTGAGAAACTTCTTTGTGTTCTGCGAAATCATCTCACAGAGTTACAGCTTTCCCCTCAAGATGCCTTTCGCTAAGACAGTTCTTGTGGAATTGGCAAAGTGATATTTGGAAGCCCATAGAGGGCTAAGGTGAAAAAGGAAATATCCTCAGATGAAATCTGGAAAGAAGCTTTCTGGAAACTGCTTAGTGTTCTTTTAATTCATCTCACAGAGTTACATCTGTATTTCGTGGATCTCTTTGCTAGCCTTATTTCTGTGGAATCTGAGAACAGATTTTTCAGATCCCTTTGAAGACTATAGGACCAAAGGATATATCCTCCGATAACAAAGAGAAAGAAGCTTTGTGAGAACCTTCTTTGTGTTCTTTGAAATCATCTCACAGAGTTACAGCTTTCCCCTCAAGAATCCTTTCGTAAGACAGTTCTTGTGGAATTGGCAAAGTGATAGTTGGAAGCCCATAGAGGGCTATGGTGAAAAAGGAAATACTCTCAGATGAAATCTGGAAAGAAGCTTTCTGAGAAACTGTTTTGTGATGTGTGACTTCCACTCACAGAGATACATCTGAATTTCGTGGATCTCTTCGCTAGCCTTATTTCTGTGGAATCTGAGAACAGATATGTCGGATCCCTTTGAAGATTATAGGGCCAAAGGAAATATCCTCCGATAAAAAAGAGAAAGATGCGTTCTGAGAAACTTCTTTGTGTTCTCTGAAATCATCTCACAGAATTACAGCTTTCCCCTCAAGAAGCCTTTCGCTAAGACAGTTCTTGTGGAATTGGCAAAGTGATAGTTGGAACAGCTTTCCCCTCAAGAAGCATTTCGCTAAGACACTTCTTGTGGAATTGGCAAAGTGATAGTTGGAAGCCCATAGAGTGCTATGGTGAAAAAGGAAATACCCCCAGATGAAATCTGGTAAGAAGCTTTCTGAGAAAGTGCTCAGTGATGTGTGACTTCCACTCAAAGAGTTACATCTGTATTTCGTCAATCTCTTTGCTAGCCTTATTTCTGTGGAATCTGAGAACATATATTTCGGATCCCTTTGAAGTCTATAGGCCCAAAGGAAATATCCTTCGATAACAAAGAGAAAGAATCTGTCTGAGAAACTTCTTTGTGTTCTGTGAAATCACCTCACAGAGTTACAGCTTTCCCCTCCAGAAGCCTTGCGCTAAGACAGTTCTTGTGGAATTGGCAAAGTGATATTTGGAAGCCCTTAGAGGGCTATGGTGAAAAAGGAAATATCCTCAGATGAAATTTGGAAAGAAGCATTCTGAGAAACTGCTTAGTGTTCCGATAATTCATCTCACAGAGTTACTTCTGTATTTCGGGGGTCTCTTTGCTAGCATTATTTCTGTGGAATTTCAGAACAGATATTTCGGATCCCTTTGAAGACTATAGGGCCAAAGGAAATATCCTAGGATAACAAAGAGAAAGAAGCCTTCTGAGAAACTTCTTTGTGTTCTGTGAAATTTTCTCACAGAGTTACAGCTTTCCACTCAAGAAGCCTTTCGCTCAGACAGTTCTAGTAGAATTAGCAAAGTGATATCTGGAAGACCCTAGAGGGCTATGGTGAAAAAGAAAATATCCTAAGATGTAATCTGGAAAGAAGCTTTCTGAGAAACTGTTTTGTGATGTCTGACTTCCACTAACAGAGTTACATCTGTATTTCGTGGATTTCTTTTGTAGCCTTATTTCTGTGGAATCCTAGAACAGATATTTCGGATCCATTTGAAGACTATAGGGCCAAAGGAAATATCCTCCGATAACAAAGAGAAAGAAGCTTTCTGAGAAACTTCTTTGTGTTCTGTGAAATCGTCTCACAGAGATACAGCTTTCCCCTCAAGAAGCCTTTCGCTAAGACAGTTCTTGTGGAAATGGCAAATTGATATTTGGAAGCCCATAGATGGCTATGGTGAAAAAGGAAATATCCTCAAATGAAATCTGGAAAGAAGCTTTCTGAGAAACTGTTCTGTGATGTGTGACTTCCACTCACAGAGATACATCTCTATTTCGTAGATCTCTTTGCTAGCCTTATTTCTGTGGAATCTGAGAACAAATATTTCGGATCCCTTTGAATACTATAGGGTCAAAGAAATATTCTCCAACAACAAAGAGAAAGAAGCTTTCTGAGAAACTTCTTTGTGTTCTGTGAAATCATCTCACAGACTTACAGCGTTAACCTCAAGAAGCCTTTCGATAAAACAGTTCTTGTGGAATTGCCAAAGTGATAGTGGGAAGCCCATAGAGGGCTACGGTGAAAAAGGAAATATCCTCACATGAAATCTGGAAAGAAGATTTCTGAGAAACTGCTTAGTGTTCTGTTAATTCATCTCACAGAGTTACATCTGTATTTAGTGGATCTCTTTGCTAGCCTTATTTCTGTGGAATCTGAGAACAGATATTTCGGATCCCTTTGAAGTCTATAGTCCCAAAGGAAATATCCTTCGATAACAAAGAGAAAGAAGCTGTCTGAGAAACTTCTCTGTGTTCTGTGAAATCATCTCACAGAGTTACAGCTTTCCCATCAAGAAGCCTTTCGCTAAGACAGTTCTTGTGGAATTGGCAACGTGATATTTGGAAGCCCATAGAGGGCAACGGTGAAAAAGGAAATATCCTCAGATGAAATCTGAAAGAAGCTTTCTGAGAAACAGCTCAGAGATGTGCGACTTCCACTCACAGAGTTACATCAGTATTTCGTGGAACACTTTGCCAACCTTATTTCTGTGGAATCTGAGAACAGATATTTCGGATCCCTTTGAAGACTTCAGGGCCAACGTAAATATCCTCCGATAACAAAGAGAAAGAAGCTTTCTGAGAAACTTCTTTGTGTTCTGTGAAATCATCTCACAGAGTTACAGTTTTCCCCTCAAGAAGCCTTTCATAAGACAGTTCTTGTGGAATTGCCAAAGTGATATTGGAAGCCCATAGAGGGCTACGGTGAAAAAGGAAACATCCTCAGATGAAATCTGGAAAGAAGCTTTCTGAGAAACTGCTTAGTGTTCGGTAAATTCATCTCACAGAGTTACATCTGCATTTCGTGGATGTCTTTGCTAGCCTTATTTCCGTGGAATTTGAGAACAGATATTTCGGATCCCTTTGAAGACTATAGGGCCAAAGGAAATATCCTCCGATAACAAAGAGAAAGAAGCCTTCTGAAACTTCTTTGTGTTCTGTGAAATTATCTCACAGAGTTACAGCTTTCCACTCAAGAAGCCTTTCGCTAAGACAGTTCTAGTAGAATTGGCAAAGTGATATTTGGAAGCCCATAGAGGGCTAGGGTGAAAAAGGAAATATTCTCAGATGAAATCTGGAAAGAAGCTTTCTGAGAAACTGCTTAGTGTTCGGTTAATTCATCTCACAGAGTTACATCTGCATTTCGTGGATGTCTATGCTAGCCTTATTTCCGTGGAATTTGAGAACAGATATTTCGGATCCCTTTGAAGACTATAGGGCCAGAGGAAATATCCTCCGACAAAAAAGCGAAATAAGCTTGCTGAGAAACTTCTTTGTGTTCTGTGAAATCATCTCACAGACTTACAGCGTTAATCTCAAGAAGCCTTTCGCTAAGACAGTTCTTGTGGAATTGGCAAAGTGAGAGTGGGAAGCCCCTAGAGGGCTACGGTGAAAAAGGAAATATCCTCAGATGAAATCTGGAAAGAAGCTTTCTGAGAAACTGTTCTGTGATGTGTTACTTCCACTCACAGAGTTACATCTGTGTTTCATGGATCTCTTTGCTAGCCTTCTTTCTGTGGAATCTGAGAACAGATATTTCGGATCCCTTTGAAGGCTATAGGGCCAAAGGAAATATCCTCCGATAACAAACAGAAAGAAGCTTCCTGAGAAACTCCTTTGTGTTCTGTGAAATCATCTCACAGAGTTACAGCTTTCCCCTCAAGAAACCTTTCGCTAAGACAGTTCTTGTGGAATTGGCAAAGTGATATTTGGAAGCTCATAGGGGCCTATGGTGAAAAAGGAAATATCCTCAGATGAAATCTGGAAAGAAGCTTTCTGAGAATCTGTTCTGTGATGTGTGACTTCCACTCACAGAGATACATCTGTATTTGGTGGATCTCTTTGCTAGCCTTATTTCTGTGGAATCTGAGAACAGATATTTCGGATCCCTTTGAAGGCTATAGGGCCAAAGGAAATATCCTCTGATAACAAAGAGAAAGAAGCTTTCTGAGAAATTTCTTTGTGTTCTGTGAAATTATCTCACACAGTTAGAGCTTTCCCCTCAAGAAGCCTTTCGCTAAGACAGTTCTTGTGGAATTGGCAAAGTGATATTTGGAACCCCTAGAGGGCTATGGTGAAAAAGGAAATATCCTCAGATGAAATCTGGAAAGAAGCTGTCTGAGAAACTGCTTAGTGTTCTGTTAATTCATCTCACGGAGTTACATCTGTATTTCGTGTATGTCTCTGCTGGCCTTATTTCTGTGGAATCTGAGAACAGATATTTCGGATCCCTTTGAAGTCTATAGGGCCAAAGGAAATATCCTCCGATAACAAAGAGAAAGAAGCTTTCTGATTAACTTCTTTGTGTTCTGTGAAATTATCTCACAGAGTTACAGCTTTCCCCTCAATAAGCCTTTCGCTAAGACAGTTCTTGTGGAATTGGCAAAGTGATATTTGGAAGCCCATAGAGGGCTATGGTGAAAAAGGAAACATCCTCAGATGAAAACTGGAAAGAAGCTTTCGGAGAGACTGCTTAGTGTTCTGTTAATTCATCTCACAGAGTTACATCTGTTTTTCGTTGATCTCTTTGATAGCCTTATTTCTGTGGAATCTGAGAACAGATATTTCGGATCTTTTTGAAGACTATAGGGCCAAAGGAAATATCCTCCGATAACAAAGAGAAAGAAGCTTTCTGAGAAACTTCTTTGTGTTCTGTGAAATCATCTCACAGAGTTACAGCTTTCCCCTCACGAAGCCTTTCGCTAAGACAGTTCTTGTGGAATTGGCAAAGTGATATTTGGAAGCCCATAGAGGGCTATGGTGAAAAAGGAATTATCCTCCGATGAAATCTGGAAAGAAGCTTTCTGAGAAACTGCTTAGTGTTCAGTTAATTCATCTCACAGAGTTATAACTGTATTTCGTGAATCTCTTTGCTAGCATTATTTCTGTGGAATCTGAGAACAGATATTTCGGATCCCTTTGAAGACTATAGGGCCTAAGGAAATATCCTCCGATTACAAAGAGAAAGAAGCTTTCTGAGAAACTTCTTTGTGTTCTGTGAAATCATCTCACAGAGATACAGGTTTCCCCTCAAGAAGCCTTTCGCTAAGACAGTTCTTGTGGAATTTGCAAAGTGATATTTGGCAGCCCATAGAGGGCTATGGTGAAAAAGGAAATATCCTCAGATGAAATCTGGAGAGAAGTTTTCAGAGAAACTGCTCTGTGATGCGTGACTTCCACTCAGAGACTTACCTCTGTATTTCGTGGATTTCTTTGCTAGCCTTATTTCTGTGGAATCTGAGAACAGATATTTCGGATCCCTTTGAAGACTATAGGGCCAAAGGAAATATCCTCCGATAACAAAGAGAAAGAAGCTTTCTGATTAACTTCTTTGTGTTCTGTGAAATTATCTCGCAGAGTTACAGCTTTCCCCTCAAGAAGCCTTTCGCTAAGACAGTTCTTGTGGAATTGGCAAAGTGATAGTGGGAAGCCCATGGAGGGCTACAGTGAAAAAGGAAATATCCTCAGATGAAATATTGAAAGAAGCTTTCTGAGAAACTGCTTAGTGTTCTGTTAATTCATCTCACAGTGTTACATCTGTATTTCGTGGATCTCTTTGCTAGCCTTATTTCTGTGGAATTTGAGAACAGATATTTCGGATCCCTTTGAAGACTATAGGGCCAAAGGAAATATCCTCCGATAACAAAGAGAAATAATCTTTCTGAGAAACTTCTTTGTGTTCTGTGAAATTGTCCAGAGCTACGCGCCCCGGCCATAGCAAATAATAATTAATGATTAAACTCCTGAGCTCTATTCCTTTCCACCTTCTACCTCCTCCCTAGATTTTTTGTTTCTCTTTTGTATCAATACCTCATAATAGATGGCGCTCTTTCTGCTTCTTCTTCACTTGTTTTTCCCCCACGGCCGCAAAATTGTTACTTTGTAGCACAGGCACCATCCCGTGCCCGGGATGTTTACCAACTGACAGCGCAGGTGCAACATGACGTTCGACCAGAGAGACCAATACCTACTTGGTCACGCCCTCTGCGATGAGATCATCTCCGCCTCTGGCCCAACCCCTTCCCCTCCAAGTGTATATATGGCACTGCATTACCGGCATTAAACGAGACTTTACAGAGCACTGTCTTGTCTCCATTTATCGTGTCTCTTGTCCCCCAAATTCCCACTCCCTCCTCCAGGGCCTGCTTCGACGATCCCGCGGGCCGGTATATGTGGCGCCCGAACAGGGACCTGGAAACGAGGGACTCCGTGAGGAAGAGGACGCCAAAAGGACGGTCGACCGCTAATAAAGACAAAAGGAGTCAAATTCTTCCGATCACCGCGGGAACCTGCCGCGTCAGAATCGAAGGTAAGTGACGCGTCCGAAATGGGACAAGAATTAAGCCAATATCAAATATATGTAGGACAATTAAAAGAGGCTTTAAAGATACGAGGAGTAAAGGTTAGAGGTAATGATTTGTTTAAATTTTTTGATTTTGTAAAAGACACTTGCCCTTGGTTCCCACAGGAAGGAACTATTGATATTAAAAGATGGCGTAGAGTAGGGGCTTGTCTTCAGGACTATTATAATACTTTTGGGCCGGAAAAAATTCCTGTAACCGCCTTCTCTTATTGGAACCTCATTAGAGATTTAATAGATAAGAAGGAGGCCGATCCGCAAGTCATGGCTGTGGTCGCTCAGACAGAGCATATTTTAAAGGTTAGCTCCCGCTCTAACCTCGCAAAGCCTCCGCAAGATACGGAGGAGGATCTCATTTCCCTCGAAAGTGATCATGAGGAAATTAAGTCTGCTTCTGTAACAGATAAAGAAATGCCACATGAAAACAAACCAAAAAAATACCCGATTTTACAGATGCTTCAAAAGGAGGAGGAAATTAATAAGCCTAATCAATCGGACATAAATTGGTATGATTTAGAGGAAGAGGCAGCTAAATATCACAACCCTGATTTGCCTCCCTTTACTTCATACCCACCCCCGTATAATAAGACACATAATGAGGCTTCTGCGCCCATTGTTATGGCAGCAATAGATCCCAAAGAAGAATTAAAGCAAAAGATTGCTCAACTAGAAGAGCAAATTAAACTTGAAGAGTTACATCAATCATTGATAATTAGGCTCCAAAAGCTAAAAACAGGAAATGAAAAAGTACCTAACTCAGACGCTATGGAGGGTTCCTTGTGCCCACTTCAGCAGCCTGGACAACATGTTCCAAGAGGGGGGTTAGTTGCTAGCCGACATAGAGAAGACTCCTCCCCCAAAGACGTTTTTCCGGTCACTGAAACCATAGATGAACAGGGACAGTCTTGGAGACATCATACTGGATTTGATTTTACTATTATAAAAGAGTTAAAGACTGCTGCCTCTCAGTATGGGGCTACTGCTCCATATACTCTTGCTATAGTGGAATCTGTGGCTGATAATTGGCTCACTCCTACAGACTGGAATACCTTAGTTAGGTCAGTCCTTTCTGGGGGAGACCACTTAATTTGGAAGTCAGAGTTCTTTGAAAATCGTAGAGATACAGCTAAAAGAAATCAACAGGCAGGAAACGGTTGGGATTTTGATATGTTAACTGGTTCAGGTAATTATGCAGACACTCGGGCCCAAATGCAATATGACCCTGGACTGTTCTCACAAATCCAGGCTGCTGCTACAAAAGCCTGGAGAAAACTTCCCGTTAAAGGAGATCCAGGGGCTTCGCTCACAGCGGTTAAACAAGGACCCGATGAGCCATTTTCAGACTTTGTGCATAGGCTTATGACCACGGCAGGTAGAATCTTTGGAAATGCAGAAACGGGTGTAGATTATGTTAAACAGTTAGCTTATGAAAATGCTAACCCCGCCTGCCAAGCGGCAATCAGACCTTATCGAAAGAAAACAGATTTAACAGGATACATTCGCCTTTGTTCAGATATTGGGCCCTCATATCAACAAGGCCTAGCAATGGCCACCGCTTTTAGCAGCCAAACAGTGAGAGACTTCCTCATTAACAAAGGTAGAGATAAAGGGGGATGTTTTAGATGCGGTAAAAGGGGACACTTTGCAAAAGATTGCTGTGAAAACCAAAATAAGAGTCCAGAAGCAAAAATCCCAGGCCTTTGCCCAAGGTGTAAAAGAGGAAGGCACTGGGCAAACGAATGTAAATCTAAAACTGACAGTCAAGGAAATCCTTTACCCCCCAGGCAGGGAAACGGGATGAGGGGCCAGCCCCAGGCCCCGAAACAAGCACATGGGGCAGTCAGCTTTGTTCCAGCCAGCAACAGCAATCCATTTCAAAACTTAGTAGAGCAACCCCAGGAAGTGCGGGATTGGACCTCAGTTCCACCTCCCACACAGTACTAACACCTGAAATGGGACCACAGACCTTAAATACCGGAATATATGGACCCTTACCACCTAACACTTTTGGGCTACTTTTGGGAAGAAGTAGTGTCACCATGAGAGGCTTACAAGCCCTCCCCGGAGTTATCGATAATGATTATGAAGGAGAAATTAAAATTATGGCCAGAGCTATTGATAGTATTATTACTGTCCCTCAAGGAGTTAGAATAGCTCAGTTATTCCTGCTACCTTTGGTTAAAACAGATAATAATATCCAATACTCTAATAGAAATATAAAAGGTTTCGGATCATCAGAGATATATTGGGTGCAACCAATTACAAATCAAAAACCCTCTCTAACCTTATGGTTAGACGGGAAGGCATTCACTGGACTAATAGACACAGGGGCTGATGTAACGATCATTAAACAGGAAGATTGGCCCTCTCATTGGCCTACCACAGAAACTTTAACTCACTTGAGAGGACTTGGACAAAGCAGTAATCCTAAACAAAGTTCTAAATATCTAACATGGACAGATAAAGAAAACAATTCAGGCCTCATTAAGCCATTTGTCATTCCTTACCTACCTGTTAACCTTTGGGGGCGAGATCTGCTCTCTCAAATGAAAATTATAATGTGTAGTCCAAATGATATAGTTACTGCACAAATGTTAACTCAAGGATACACCCCTGGTAAAGGTCTTGGAAAAGGAGAAAACGGTATCCCACAGCCTATACTGGTTTCAGGACAACTTGATAAAAAGGGGTTTGGAAATTTTTAGCTCAGGCCACTGACATACCTGCACCCCAAAGGTGCGCTGACCCCATTACTTGGAAGTCAGATGAGCCCGTTTGGGTTGATCAGTGGCCTTTACTCAATGATAAACTAAGTGCTGCCCAACAGTTAGTGCAGGAACAACTAGCAGCAGGGCATATTGTGGAAAGTAATTCTCCTTGGAATACACCTATTTTTGTTATTAAAAAGAAGTCTGGTAAATGGAGACTCTTACAAGATTTAAGAGCAGTAAATATCACTATGATCCTTATGGGTGCCTTACAACCAGGATTGCCTTCACCAGTTGCGATTCCTCAAAAATATTTTAAAATCGTTATTGACCTTAAAGATTGCTTTTTTACAATTCCCCTTCACCCTGCTGACCAAAAAAGATTTGCCTTTAGTCTTCCATCCACAAATTTTAAGCAACCAATGAAGCGTTATCAATGGAAAGTTTTACCTCAGGGTATGGCTAATAGTCCTACCTTGTGTCAAAAATATGTAGCTGCTGCTATAGAGCCAGTCAGAAAAACATGGGCACAGATGTATATTATACATTATATGGATGATATTTTAATAGCAGGAGAAATTGGCGAACAAGTCTTACAGTGTTTTGCCCAACTCAAAGAAGAGTTAACAGCAGCCGGACTACAAATAGCCCCAGAAAAGGTACAATTACAAGATCCATACACCTATCTTGGTTTCCAAATTAATGGACCCAAAATCATTAATCAAAAGGCCGTTATACGTCGTGATCATTTAAAAACTTTAAATGATTTCCAAAAATTACTGGGAGACATAAATTGGCTTCGGCCGTACTTAAAGCTCACCACAGGAGAGTTAAAACCTCTTTTCGATATATTAAAAGGAGACTCTAATCCAAAATCCCCCAGGTCCATTACTAAAGAAGCATTAATAGCACTCCAACAGGTAGAACATGCCATTGCAACACAATTTGTTACCAGCATTGATTATTCTCAGCCATTAATATTCATTATTTTTAACACAACAATAACCCCTACTGGCTTATTCTGGCAAAATAATCCCATTATGTGGGTACACCTGCCCTCCTCCCCTAAAAAGGTTTTGTTGCCTTATTATGATGCAATAGCTGATCTAATTATCTTGGGAAGAGAAAACAGTAGAAAATACTTTGGAATAGAACCCTCTACTATTATACAACCCTACACTCAATCACACATCCATTGGCTGTTACAAAATACGGAAGCCTGGCCAATTGCTTGCGCTTCTTACACTGGCGTGATTGACAACCATTACCCACCTAACAAACTCATTCAATTTTGCAAACTTCATGCGTTTGTGTTTCCCCATATTACCAGTAAAGAACCTCTCAATGACGCATTACTAATTTTCACTGATGGATCTTCCACAGGACTTGCCGCTTACACCTACAATAATATAATCGTTAAATTCCAGACCGCTTATACATCAGCTCAGCTGGTCGAATTGCAAGCTATAATTGCAGCACTATCAGCTTTTCCTTGTCAGCCACTTAACATTTATACAGACAGCGCCTACCTGGCTCATTCGATACCCCTCTTAGAGACCGTGTCTCAAATTAAACATATTTCAGACACAGCTAACCTATTTTTACAATGCCAACAACTTATTCAAAAAAGGACTACTCCCTTTTTTCTTGGGCATATTAGGGCACATTCAGGATTACCGGGACCTTTAACTCAAGGTAACGCAACAGCCGACACGGCAACAAAAACCATAGCCACAGTCACTACAGACAATTTGCAACAAGTGCAAAAAGCACATGCCTTACATCATTTAAACGCCCAAACCTTAAGACTTATGTTTAAACTTACCAGAGAACAAGCTTGACAAATAGTTGAACAATGCGCCAACTACATAACATATTTACCTGTTCCCCATTTAGGAGTTAATCCCCGAGGACTCATTCCCAACGAAATTTGGCAAATGGACGTTACTCACCACTTAGAATTCGGTCAACTAAAATATATCCATGCATGCATAGACACCTATAGTGGATTCATCAGTGCAACTCTCCAAACAGGAGAGGCCACCAAACATGTCATAACTCATTTGTTACACTGCTTTTCTATTTTAGGAATACCCAAACAAATCAAAACAGATAATGGCCCCGGTTATATAGCCAAAACCTTCTTACAATTTTGTAATACCCTACAAATTAAACATACCACAGGCATTCCCTATAATCCCCAAGGACAAGGTATAGTAGAAAGAGCTCATCTGTCATTAAAAACTGTTATCACAAAATTAAAAGGGGGGAGCTGGTACCCCGTGAAGGGTACCCCCAGAAACATACTCAATCATGCCCTGTTTATCCTTAATTTTTTAAATTTGGACAGTCATGGAAAATCGGCAGCCGACCGTTTCTGGCATCCTGAATCTCAAAAACAGTTTGCAATGGTAAAATGGAAAGATCCACTTGATAATTCATGGCATGGCCCCGATCCAGTTTTAATTTGGGGAAGAGGCTCAGTATGCATCTTCTCACAAAAAAATGATGCAGCCAGATGGCTGCCTGAAAGATTGGTAAGACAAATAAATCATAACCATTGTCAGTCCAGGGAAGATAAATCTCCCTGAGAAGTTCTTTCCTTCTTGTTTTTCAGAAAATGAAGCCTAACATGAGATTCCTTTGGGGAATAATCGCTCTATATAGCATAGTGGCAGTCTATGCAGGTTTTGGTGACCCTCGTAAAGCAAGAGAATTATTACGAAAACAATACGGCCAGCCTTGTGATTGCAGAGGGGGACAAGTATCTGAACCTCCGTCAGACAGAATCACCCAGGTGACTTGCGTGGGCAAGACAGCTTACCTAATGCCAAACCAGTTATGGAAATGTAAGTCTACCCCAAGAGATACCTCACCTAGCGGGCGGCTCCTAGAATGCCCTTGTAGCTCTTTCCAATCTTCTGTACATAGTTCCTGTTATACCTCCTATCAACAATGCAAATCAGGCAATAGAACATATTATACGGCCACGTTACTAAAAACACAAACTGGAGGCATTAATGACATACAAGTATTAGGATCCACTAATAAACTTGTACAATCGCCTTGTAACGGCCAAAAAGGAAAGCCTGTTTGTTGGAGCACTACCGCCCCCATTCACATTTCTGATGGAGGAGGCCCATTAGATACTGCAAGAATTAAAACCGTCCAGAAAAAATTAGAAGAAATTCATAAAGCTCTATATCCGGAACTTCAATATCACCCCTTAGCCTTGCCTGAGCTTAGAGATAATTTTAGGCTCGATGCCCAAACCTTTGATATCCTCAACGCTACTTACAATTTACTTCAAATGTCCAATACAAGTCTGGCCCATGATTGTTGGCTTTGCCTTAAGATGGGCCCCCCTATTCCTCTAGCCATACCTAACCTTTCATTGCCCTATGTCAATTACTCAAATGAATCCTTAGTAAATAATTCCTGTCCTATTATCCCCCCCTTAGTTCAACCGATGACGTTTTCTAATTCCACTTGCCTCTTTTCACCATCATATAATAACACTAAAGAAATTGATTTAGGCTATGTTGTGTTTGGCAACTGTACTTCCATAATCAATGCCACCAATCCTTTGTGTGCTATAAATGGCTCGGTCTTCGTTTGTGGAAACAACATGGCATATACTTATCTACCTACAAATTGGACAGGGCTTTGTGTTCTGGCCACTCTTCTCCCCGACATTGATATCATCCCTGGAGATGAACCTATCCCCATCCCCGCTATTGAACATTTTATTTATAGACCGAAACGAGCCATACAATTTATTCCCTTGTTGGCTGGACTAGGAATCACCACTGCTTTTACTACAGGAGCCACAGGCCTAGGAGTCTCACTAACCCAATATACCAAATTATCCAATCAATTAATTTCAGATGTACAGACCTTATCCAGTACTATACAAGATTTACAAGATCAAATAGATTCATTAGCAGAAGTAGTTCTCCAGAATAGAAGAGGTCTAGATTTGTTAACAGCAGAACAGGGAGGGATCTGTTTGGCTTTACAGGAAAAGTGCTGTTTTTACGCCAACAAATCCGGAATCGTCAGAGATAAGATAAAAACGTTGCAAGAAGAACTAGAAAAGCGCAGAAAAGGCCTGGCCGCCAATCCCTTGTGGACTGGACTCGATGGACTTCTCCCCTATCTCCTGCCATTTCTTGGTCCTTTACTCACTCTTTTACTCTTCCTCACTCTCAGGCCTATAATCCTTAATAAGCTTATGGCATTTGTCAGACAACAAATCGAGGCCCTCTAGGCCAAACCTATACAGGTCCATTATCATCGCCTTGAGATGACTGAAAATGGTGAGTCTTATTTACCTTAATAAGACCACCTCCCCTGTGTGCTGAACTGGACAGTCAATGACGGGTAAGAGGACACTATCCCCATGGGAGCCTAAGACAGGAGGGCCGCCCTTGCTGCTGCCTTATCCCATGACGGGCCTAGAAGATGGGGATGAGTTGACCCAACCTAAGACAGGCGCAGTTCCCGAGGGGTCATTTCTTATCATAAAATAATAAAAAGGGGGACCTGTCCGGAGCTGCACGCCCCAGCCATAGCAAATAATTAATGATTAAACACCCGAACTCTATTCCTTTCCACCTTCTACCTCCTCCCTAGATTTGTTGTTTCTCTTTTGTATCAATTCCTCATAATAGATGGCGCTCTTCCTGCTTCTTCTTCACTTGTTTTTCCCCCGCGGCCACGAAAAATGTTACTTTGTAGCACAGGAACCATCCCGTGCCCGGGAAAATTACCAACTGACAGCGCAGGTGCAACATAACGTTGGACCAGAGAAACCAATACCTACTTGGTCACGCCTTCTGCGATGAGATCATCTCCACCTCGGGCCCAACCCCTTCCCCTCCAGTGTATATAAGGCACTGCATTACCGGCATTAAACGAGACTTGATCAGAGCACTGTCTTGTCTCCATTTCTCGTGTCTCTTGTCCCCCAAATTCCCACTCCCTCCTCCAGGGCCTGCTTCGATGATCCCACGGGCCGGGATATGAAATCATCCCACAGAGTTACAGCTTTCCCCTCAAGAAGCCTTTCACTAAGACAGTTCTTGGGGAATTGTCAAAGTGATATTTTGAAGCCCATAGAGGGCTATGGTGAAAAAGGAAATATTCTCAGATGAAATATGGAAAGAAGCTTTCTGAGAAACTGCTTAGTGTTCTGTTAATTCATCTCGCAGAGTTACATCTGTATTTCGTGGATCTCTTTGCTAGCCTTATTTCTGTGGAATCTGAGAAGAGATATTTCGGATCCCTTTGAACACTATAGTGCCAAAGGAAATATCCTCCGATAACAAAGAGAAAGAAGCTTTCTGAGAAACTTCTTTGTGATCTGTGAAATCATCTAACAGAGTTACAACTTTCCCCTCAAGAAGCCTTTCGCTAAGACAGTTCTTGTGGATTTGGCAAAGGGATACTTGGAAGCCCCTAAAGGGCTATGGTGAAAAAGGAAATATCCTCTGATGAAAATGGAAAGAAGCTTTCTGAAAAACTGCTTAGTGTCCTGTTAATTCATCTCACAGAGTTACATCTGTATTTCGTGGATCTCTTTGCTAGCCTTATTTCTGTGAAATCTGAGAACAGATATTTTGGATCCCTTTGATGACTATAGGGCCAAGGGAAATATCCTCCGTTAACAAAGAGAAAGAAGCTTTCTGAGAAACTTCTTTGTGTTCTGTGAAATCACCTCACAGAGTTACAGCTTTCCCTTCAAGAAGCCTTTCGCTAAGACAGTTCTTGTGGAATTGGCAAACTGGTATTTGGAAGCCCATAGAGGGCTACGGTGAAAAAGGAAATATCCTCTGATGAAATCTGTAAAGAAGCTTTCTGAGAAACTGCTTAGTGTTCTGTTAATTCAACTCACAGAGTTACATCTATATTTCGTGGATCTCTTTGCTAGCCTTACGTCTGTGGAATCTGAGAACAGATATTTCGGATCCCTTTCAAGACTATAGTGCCAAAGGAAATATCCCCCGACAACAAAGAGAAAGAAGCTTTCTGAGAAACTTCTTTGTGTTCTGTGAAATCATCTCACAGAGTTACAGCTTTCCCCTCAAGAAGCCTTTCGCTAAGACAGTTCTTGTGGAATTTGCAAAGTGATAGTTGGAAGCCCTTAGAGGGCTACGGTGAAAAAGGAAATATCATCAGATGAAATCTGGAAAGAAGCTTTCTGAGAAACTGCTTAGTGTTCTGATAATTCATCTAACAGAGTTACATGTGTAGTTCGTGGATCTCTTTGCAAGCCTTATTTCCGTGGAATCAGAAAACAGATATTCGGATCCCTTTGAAGACTACAGGACCAAAGGAAATATCCTCCGATAACAAAGAGAAAGAAGCTCTCTGAGAAACTGCATAGTGTTCTGTTAATTCATCTCACAGAGTTACATCTGTATTTCGTGGATCTCTTTGCTAGCTTTATTTCTGTGGAATCTAAGAACAGATATTTCGGATCCCTTTGAAGAGTATAGGTCCAAGGGAAATATCCTCTGACAACAAAGAGAAATAAGGTTTCTGAGAAACTTCTTTGTCTTCTGTGAAATCATCTCACAGAGTTACAGCTTTCCACTCAAGAAGCGTTTCGCTAAGACAGTTCTTGTGGAATTGGCAAAGTGATACTTGGTAGCCCAAAGAGGGCTATGGTGAAAAAGGAAATATCCTCAGGTGAAATCTCGAAAGAAGCTTTCTAAGAAACTGCTTAGAGTTCGGTTAATTCATCTCACAGAGTTACATCTGTATTTCGTGGATCTCTTTGCTAGTTTTATTTCTGTGGAATCTCAGAACAGATATTTCGGACCCCTTTGAAGACTATAGGGCCTAAGGAAATATCCTCTGACAACAGAGAGAAAGAGGCATTCTAAGAAACATCTTTGTGTTCTGTGAAATCATCTCGCAGAGTTACAGCTTTCCACTCAAGAAGAGTTTCGCTAAGACAGTTCTTGTGGAATTGGCAAAGTGATATTTGGAAGCCCATAGAGGACTATGGTGAAAAAGGAAATATCCTCAGATGAAATCTGGAAAGAATCTTTCTGAGAAACTGTTCTGTGATGTGTGACTTCCACTCACAGAGTTACCTCTGTATTTCGTGGATCTCCTTGCTAGCCTTATTTCTGTGGAATCTGAGAACAGATATTTCAGATCCCTTTGAAGATTTTAGGGCCGAAGGAAATATAATGTGATAACAAAGAGAAAGAAGCTTTCTGAGAAACTTCTTTGTGTTCTGTGAAATCATCTCATAGAGTTACAGCATTCCCCTCAAGAAGCCATTCGCTAAGACAGTTCTTGTGGAATTGGCAAAGTGATATTTGGAAGCCCATAGAGGGCTACGGTGAAAAAGGAAATATCCTCAGATGAAATCTGGAAAGAAGATTTCTGAGATACTGCTCTATGATGTGTGACTTCCACTCAAAGAGTTAAATATGTATTTCGTGGATCTCTTTGCTAGCCTTATTTCTGTGGAATCTGAGAACAGATATTTCGGATCCCTTTGAAGATAATAGGGCCAAAGGAAATATCCTCCGATAACAAAGAGAAAGAAGCTTTCTGAGAAACTGCATAGTGTTCTGTTAATTCATCTCGCAGAGTTACATCTGTATTTCTTGGATCTCTTTGCTAGCCTTGTTTCTGTGGAATCTGAGAACAGATATTTCGGATCCCTTTGAAGACTATAGTGCCAATGGAAATATCCTCCGATAACAAAGAGAAAGAAGCTTTCTGAGAAACTTCTTTGTGATCTGTGCAATCATCTCACAGAGTTACAGCTTTCCCCTCAAGAAGCCTTTCGCTAAGACAGTTCTTGTGGAATTGGCAAAGTGATAGTTGGAAGCCCATAGTGGGCTATGTTGAAAAAGGAACTATCCTCAGATGATATTTGGAAACAAGCTTTCTGAGAAACTGCTTAGTGTTCTTTTAATTCATCTCACAGAGTTACATCTGTGTTTCGTGGATCTCTTTGCTAGCCTTATTTCTGTGGAATCTGGGAACAGATATTTCGGATCCCTTTGAAGACTAGAGGGCCAAAGGAACTATCCTCCGATTACAAAGAGAAAGAAGCTTTCTGAGAAACTTCTTTGTGTTCTGTGAAATTATCTCACAAATGTACAGCTTTCCCCTCAAGAAGCCTTTCGTTAAGACAGTTCTTGTGGAATTGGAAAACCGATATTTGGAAGCCCTTAGAGGGCTATGGTGAAAAAGAAAATATCCTCAGATGAAATCTGGAAAGAAGCTTTCTGAGAAACTCTTCTGTGATGTGTGACTTCCACTCACAGAGATACATCTGTATTTGGTGGATCTCTTTGCTTGCCTTATTTCTGTGAAATCGGAGAACAGATATTTCACATCCCTTTGATGACTATAGGTCCAAGGGAAATATCCACCGATAACAAAGAGAAAGAAGCTTTCTGAGAAACTTCTTTGTGTTCTGTGAAATCATCTCACAGAGTTACAGCTTTCCCCTCAAGACGCCTTTCGCTAAGACAGTTCTTGTGTAATTGGCAAAGTGATATTTGGAAGCACATAGAGGGCTACGTTGGAAAAGGAAATATCCTCAGATGAAATCTGGAAAGAAGCGTTCGTAGAAACTGCTTAGTGTACTGTTAATTCATCTCACAGAGTTACATCTGTATTTCGTTGATCTCTTTGCTAGCCTTATTTCTGTGGAATCTGACAATAGATTTTTCGGATCCCTTTGAAGACTATAGGGCCAAAGGAAATATCCTAAGATAACAAAGAGAAAGAAGCTTTCTGAGAAACTTCTTTGTATTCTGTGAAATCATCTCACAGAGTTACAGCTTTCCCCTCAAGAAACCGTTCGCTAAGACAGTTCTTGTGGAATTGGCAAAGTGATATTTGGAAGCCCATAGAGGGCTATGGTGAAAAAGGAAATATCCTCTGATGAAATCTGGAAAGTAGATTTCTGACAACCTGCTCTGCGATGTGACTTCCACTCACAGACTTACATCTGTATTTCGTGGATCTCTTTGCTAGTCTTTTTTCTGTGAAATCTGAGAACAGATATTTCGGATCCCTTTGAAGACTATAGGGCCAAAGGAAATATCCTCCGATAACAAAGAGAAAGAAGCTTTCTGAGAAACTACTTTGTGTTCTGTGAAATCATCTCACAGAGTTACAGCTTTCCCCTCAAGAATCGTTTCGCTAAGACAGTTCTTGTGGAATTGGCAAAGTGATATTTGGAAGCACATAGAGGGCTACGTTGGAAAAGGAAATATCCTCAGATGAAATCTGGAAAGAAGCGTTCGTAGAAACTGCTTAGTGTTCTGTTAATTCATCTCACAGAGTTACATCTGTATTTCGTTGATCTCTTTGCTAGCCTTATTTCTGTGGAATCAGAGAAAAGATATTCGGATCCCTTTGAAGACTCTGGGGCCAAAGGAAATATCCTCCGATAAAAGAGAAAGAAGCTTTCTGAGAGATTTCTTCGTGTTCTGTGAAATCATCTCACAGAGTTACAGATCTCCCCTAAAGAAGCGTTTCGATAAGAAAGTTCCTGTGGAATTGGCAAAGTCGTATTTGAGAGCCCATAGAGGACTATGGTGAAAAAGGAAATATCCTCAGATGAAATCTGGAAAGAAGCTTTCTGACAAACTGCTCTGTGATGTGTGACTTTCACTCACAGAGTTACCTCTGTATTTCGTGGATCTCTTTGCTAGCCTTATTTTTGTGGAATCTGAGAACAGATATTTCGGATCCCTTTGAAGATTATAGGGCCAAAGGAAATATCCTCCGATAACAAAGAGAAAGAAGTTTCTGAGAAACTTCTTTGTGATCTGTGAAATCATCTCACAGAGTTACAGCTTTCCCCTCAAGAAGCCTTTCGCTAAGACACTATTTGTGGAATTGGCAAAGTGATATTTGGAAGCTCCTAGTGGGCAATGTTGAAAAAGGAATTATCCTCAGATGAAATTTGGAAAGAAGCTTTCTGAGAAACTGCTTAGTGTTCTTTTAATTTATCTCACAGAGTTACTTCTGTGTTTCGTGCATCTCTTTGCTAGCCTTATTTCTGTGGAATCTGGGAACAGATATTTCGGATCCCTTTGAAGACAATAGGGCCAAAGGAACTATCCTCCGATAACAAACAGAAAGAAGCTTTCTGAGAAACTTCTTTGTGTTCTTTGAAATCAACTCACAAAGGTACAGCTTTCCCCTCAAGAAGCCTTTCGCTAAGACAGTTCTTGTGAAATTGGCATTCTGATATTTGGAAGCCGATAGAGGGGCATGGTGAAAAAGAAAATATCCTCAGATGAAATCTGGAAAGAAGCTTTCTGAGAAACTCTTCTGTGATGTGTGACTTCCACTCACAGAGTTACATCTGCATTTGGTGGATCTCTTTGCTAGCCTTATTTCTGTGAAATCTGAGAACAGATATTTCGGATCCCTTTGCTGACTATAGGGCCAAGGGAAATATACTCCGATAACAAAGAGAAAGAAGCTTTCTGAGAACCTTCTTTGTGTTCTGTGAAATCATCTCACACAGTTACAGCTTTCCCCTCAAGAAGCCTTTCGCTAAGACAGTTCTCGTGGAATTGGCAAAGTGATAGTTGGAAGCCCCTCTAGGGTTATGGTGAAAAAGGAAATATCCTCTGAAGAAATCTGGAAAGAAGCTTTCTGAGAAACTGCTTAGTGTTCTGTTAATTCATGTAACCGAGTTATATCTGTATTTCGTGGATCTCTTTGCTAGCCTTATTTCTGTGGGATCTAAGAACAGATATTTCGTATCCCTTTGAAGACTACAGGGCCAAAGGAAATATCCTCCGATAATAAAGAGAAAGAAGCTTTCTGAGAAACTTCTTTGTGTTCTGTGAAATCATCTAATGGAGTTACAGCTTTCCCCTCAAGAAGCCTTTCGCTAAGACAGTTCTTGTGGAGTTGGCAAAGTGATATTTGGAAGCCCATAGAGGGCTATGGTGAAAAGGGAAATATCCTCAGATGAAATCTGGAAAGAAGCTTTCTGAGAAACTCTTCTGTGATATGTGACTTCCTCTCACAGAGTTACGTCTCTATTTCGTGGACCTCTTTGCTAGCCTTATTTTGTGGAATCTGAGAACAGATATTTCGGATCCCTTTGAAGACTATAGGGCCAAAGGAAATATCCTCCGTTAACAAAGAGAAATAAGCTTTCTGAGAAACTTCTTTGTGTTCTGTGAAATCATCTCACAGAGTTACAGCTTTCCCCTCAAGAAGCCTTTCGCTAAGACAGTTCTTGAGAAATGGGCAAAGTAATATTTGGAAGAACATTGAGGGCTATGGTGAAAAAGGAAATATCCTAATATGAAATCTGGAAAGAAGCTTTCTGAGAAACTGCTTAGTGTTCTGTTAATTCATCTCAAAGAGTTACATCCATATGTCGTGGATCTCTTTCTTAGCCTTATTTCTGTGGAATCTGAGAAAAGATATTTCGGATCCCTTTGAAGACTATAGGGCCAAAGGAAATATCCTACGATAACAAAGAGAAATAAGCTTTCTGAGAAAATTCTTTGTGTTCTGTGAAATCATCTCACAGAGTTACAGCTTTTCCCTCAAGAAGCCTTTCGCTAAGACAGTTCTTGTGGAATTGGCAAAGTGATATTTGGAAGAACATTGAGGGCTATGGTGAAAAAGGAAATATCCTAAGATGAAATCTGGAAAGAAGTTTTCTGAGAAACTGCTTAGTGTTCTGTTAATTCATCTCAAAGAGTTACATCCGTATTTCGTGGATCTCTTTGCTAGACTTATTTCTGTGAAATCTGAGAACAGATATTTCGGATCCCTTTGAAGACTATAGAGCCAATGGAAATATCTTCCGATAACAAAGAGAAAGAAGGTGTCTGAGAAACTTCTTTGTGTTCTGTGAAATCATCTAACATAGTTACAGCTTTCCCCTCAAGAAACCTTTCACTAAGACAGTTCTTGTGGTATTGGCAAAGTGATATGTGGAAGCCCTTAGAGGGCAATGGTGGAAAAGTAAATATCCTCAGATGAAATCCGGAAAGAAGCTTTCTGAGAAACTGTTCCGTGATATTTGTCTTCCACTCACAGAGTTACGTCTCTGTTTCGTGGACCTCCTTGCTAGCCTTATTTTGTGGAATCTGAGAACAGATATTTCGGATCCCTTTGAAGACTATAGGGCCAAAGGAAATATCCTCCTATAACAAAGAGAAAGAAGCTTTCTGAGAAACTTCTTTGTGTTCTGTGAAATCATCTCACAGAGTTACAGCTTTCCCCTCAAGAAGCCTTTCGCTAAGACAGTTCTTGTGGAATTGGCAAAGTGATTGTTGGAAGCCGCTAGAGGGCAATGGTGAAATAGGAAATGTCTTCAGATGAAATCTAGAAAGAAACTTTTTGAGAAACTGCTTGGTGTTCTGTTAATTCATCTCACAGAGTTACATCTGTAATTCGTGGATCTCTTTGCTATCCTTATTTCTCTAGAATCTGAGAACAGACATTTCGCATCCCTTTGAAGACTATAGGGCAAAAAGAAATATCCTCTGATAAGAAAGAGAAAAAGCTTTCTGAGAAACTTCTTTGTGTTCTGTGAAATCATCTCACAGAGTTACAGCTTTCCCCTCAAGAAGCCTTTCGCTAAGATAGTTCTTGTGGAATTGGAAATGTGATATTTGGAAGCCCATAGACGACTACGGTGAAAAAGGAAATATCCTCAGATGAAATCTGGAAAGAAGCTTTCTCAGAAACTGCGTAGAGTTCTGTTAATTCATTTCACAGAGTTGCATCTTATTTGGTGGATCTCTTTGCTAGCCTGATTTCTGTGGAATCTGAAAACAGATATGTCGGATCCCTTTGAAGACTATAGGGACAAAGGAAATATCCTCCCACAACAAAGAGAAAGAAGCCTTCTGAGAAACTTCTTTGTGTTCTGTGAAATCATCTCACAGAGTTACAGCTTTCCCTTCAAGAAGCCTTTCGCTAAGACAGTTCTAGTGGAATTGGCAAAGTGATATTTGGAAGCCCATAGAGAGCTATGGTGAAAAAGGAAATATCCTCAGATGAAATCTGGAAAGAAGATTTCTGAGAAACTGTTCTGTGATGTGTGACTTCCACTCACAGAGTTACATCTTTATTTCGTGGATTTCTTTGCTAGCCTTATTTCTGTGGAATCTGAGAACTGATATTTCAGATCCCTTTGAAGACTATAGGGCCAAAGAAAATATCCTCCGATAACAAAGAGAAAGAAGCTTTCTGAGAAACTTCTTTGTGTTCTGCGAAATCATCGCAGAGAGTTACAACTTCCCCCTCAAGAAGCCTTTCTCTAAGACACTTGTTGTGGAATTGGCAAAGTGATAGTTGCAAGCCCATAGAGGGCTATGGTGAAAAAGGAAATATCCTCAGATGAAATCTGGAAAGAAGCCTTCTGAGAAACTGCTTAGTGTTCTGTTAATTCATCTCACAGAGTTACATCTGTATTTCGTGGATCTCTTTGCTACCCTTATTTCTGTGGCATCTGAAAACAGATATTTCGGATCCCTTTGAAGACTGTAGGGCCAAAGGAAATATCGTCCGATAACAAAGAGAAATAAGCTTTCTGAGAAACTTCTTTGTGTTCTGTGAAATCATCTCACAGAGTTACAGCTTGCCCCTCAAGAAGCCTTTCGCTAAGACAGTTCTTGTGGAATTGGCAAAGTGATATTTGGAAGAACATTGAGGGCTACGGTGAAAAAGGAAATATCATCAGATGAAATCTGGAAAGAAGCTTTCTGAGAAACTGCTTAGTGTTCTGCTAATTCTTCTCACAGAGTTACGTCTGTATTTCTTGCACCTCTTTGCTAGTCTTATTTCTGTGGAATCTGAGAACAGATATTTCTGATCCCTTTGAAGACAATAGACCCAAAGGAAATATCCTCCGATAACAAAGAGAAAGAAGCTTTCTGAGAAACTTCTTTTTGTTCTGTGAAATCATCTCACAGAGTTACAGCTTTCCCCTCGAGAAGACTTTCGCTAAGACAGTTCTTGTGGAATTGGCAAAGCGGTATTTGGAAGCCCATAGAGGGCAATGGTGAAAAATGAAATATCCTCAGATGAAATCTGGAAAGAAGCTTTTTGAGAAACTGCACTATGATGTGTAACTTCCACTCACAAAGTTATATCTGTATTTCGTGGATCTCTTTGCTAGCCTTATTTCTGTGGAATCTGAGAACAGATATTTCGGATCCCTTGGAAGACTATAGGGCCAAAGGAAATATCCTCCGATAACAAAGAGAAAGAAGCTTTCTGAGAAACTTCTTTGTGTCTCTGAAATCATCTCACAGAGTTACAGCTTTCCCCTCGAGAGGCCTTTCGCTAAGACAGTTCTTGTGGAATTGGCAAAGTGGTAATTTTAAGCCCATAGAGGGCAATGGTGTAAAAGGAAATATCCTCAGATGAAATCTGGAAGGAAGCTTTTTGAGAAACTGCACTATGATGTGTGACTTCCACTCACAAAGTTACATCTGTATTTCGTGGATCTCTTGGCTAGCCTTATTTCTGTGGAACCTGAGAACATATATTTCGGATCCCTTTTAAGACTATAGGGCCAAAGGAATTATCCACCGATAACTAAGAGAAAGAAGCTTTCTGAGAAACTTCTTTGTGTTCTGTGAAATCATCTCACAGAGTTACAGCTTTCCCCTCAAGAAGTCTTTCGCTAAGACAGTTCTTGTGGAATTGCCAAACTGATATTTGGAAGCCCATAGAGGGCTATGATGAAAAAGGAAATATCCTCAGATGAAATCTGGAAACAATCGTTCTGAGAAACTGCTTAGTGTTTTGTTAATTCATCTCACATTGTTACATCTGTATTTCGTGGATCTATTAGCTAGCCTTATTTCTGTGGAATCTGAGAACAGATATTTCGGATCCCTTTGAAGACGATAGGGCCAAAGGAAATATCCTCCGATAACAAAGAGAAAGAAGCTTTCTGAGAAACTTCTTTGTGATCTGTGAAATCATCTCACAGAGTTTCAGCTTTCGCCTCAAGAAGTCTTTCGCTAAGACAGTTCTTGTGGAATTGGCAAAGTGATATTTGGAAGCCCTTAGAGGGCTATGGTGAAAATGAAATATCCTCAGATGGAATCTGGAAAAAGCTTTCTGAGAAACTGCTTAGTGTTCTGTTAATACATCTCGCAGAGTTACATCTGTATTTCGTGGATCTCTTTGCTAGCCTTATTTCTGTGGAATCTGACAACAGATATTTCGGATCCCTTTGAAGACTAAAGGGCCAAAGGAAATATCCTCCGATAACAACGAGAAAGAAGCATTTTGAAAAACGTCTTCGTGTTCTGTGAAATCATCTCACAGAGTTACAGCATTCCCGTCAAGAAGCCTTTCCCGAAGACAGTTCTTGTGGAATTGGCAAAGTGATATTTGGAAGCCCATAGAGGGCTATGGTGAAAAAGGAAATACTCTCAGATGAAATCTGGAAAGAAGCTTTCTAAGAAACTGTCTAGTGATGTGATTTCCACTCACAGAGTTACATCTGTATTTAGTGGATCTCTTTGCTAGCCTTATTTCTGTGGAATCTGAAAACAGATATTTCGGATCCCTTTGAAGTCTATAGGGCCAAAAGAAATATCCTCCGATAACAAAGAGAAAGAAGCTTTCTGAGAAACTTCTTTGTGTTCTGTGAAATCATCTCACAGAGTTACAGCGTTCCCCTCAAGAAGCCTTTCGCTTAGACAGTTCTTGTGGAATTGGCAAAGTGATATTTGGAAGCCCATAGAGGCCTATGGTGAAAAAGGATATATCCTCAGATGAAATCTGGAAAGAACCTTTCTGAGAAACTGCTTAGTGTTCTGTTAATTCATCTCACAGAGTTACATCTGTATTTCGTGGATCTCTTTGCTAGCCTTTTTTCTGTGGAATGTGAGAACAGATATTTCGGATTCCTTTGAAGAGCCTAGGGCCAAAGGAAATATCCTCCGAAAACAAAGAGAAAGAACCTTTCTGAGAAACATCTTTGTGTTCTGTGAAGTCATCTCACAGAGTTACAGCTTTCCCCTCAAGAAGACTTTCGCTAAGACAGTTCTTGTGGAATTGGCAAGGTGATATTTTGAAACCTTTAGAGGGCTATGGTGAAAAAGGAAATATCCTCACATGAAATCTCGAAAGAAGATTTTGAGATATTGCTCTGCCATGTGTGACTTCCACTCAAAGAGTTACATCTGTATTTCGTGGATCTCTTTGCTAGCCTTATTTCTGTAGAATCTGAGAACAGATATTTCGCATCCCTTTGATGACTATAGGCCAAAGGAAATATCCTCTGATAAAAAAGAGAAAGAAGCTTTCTGAGAAACTTCTTTGTGTTCTGTGAAATCATCTCGCAGAGTTACAGTTTTCCGCTCAAGAAGCCTTTCGCTAACACACATCTCGTGGAATAGGCAAAGTGATATTTGGAAGCCCATAGAGGGCTACGGTGAAAAATGAAATATCCTCAGATGAAATCTGGAAAGAAGCTTTCTGAGAAACTGCTTAGTGTTCTGTTAATTCATCTCAGAGAGTTACATCTGTATTTCGTGGATCTCTTTGCTAGCCTTATTTCTGTGGAATCTGAGAACAGATATTTCGGATCCCTTTGAAGACTATAGGGCCAAAGGAAATATCCTCCGATAACAAAGAGAAAGAAGCTTTCTGAGAAACTTCTTTGTGTTCTGTGAAATCATCTCACAGAGTTACAGCTTTCCCCTCAAGAAGCCTTCACTAAGACAGTTCTTTTGGAATTGGCAAAGTGATATTTGGAAGCCCCTAGAGGGCTATGCTGAAAAAGAAATATCCTCAGATGGAATCTGGAAAGAAGCTTTCTGAAAAACTGCTTAGTGTTCTGTTAATTCATCTCGCAGAGTTATATCTGTATTTCGAGGATCTCTTTGCTAGCCTTATTTCTGTGGAATCTGAGATCAGATATTTCGGATCCCTTTGAAGACTATAGGGCCAAAGGAAATATCCTCCGATAATAAAGAGAAGGAAGCTTTCTGAGAAACTTCTTTGCGTTCTGCGAAATCATCTCACAGAGTTACAGCTTTCCCCTCAAGAAGCCTTTCGCTAAGACAGTTCTTGTGGAATTGGCAACGTGATATTTGGAAGCCCTTAAAGGGCTGTGGTGAAAAAGGAAATATCCATAGATGAAATTTGGAAAGTTGCTTTCTGACAAACTGCTCTGTGGTGTGACTTCCACTTACAGACTTACATCTGTATTTCGTGGATCTCTTTGCTAGCCTTATTTCTGTGGAATCTCAGAACAGATATTTCGGATCCCTATGAAGACTATAGGGCCAAAGGAAACATCCTCCGATAACAAGGAGAAAGAAGCTTTCTGAGAAACTTCTTTGTGTTCTGTGAAATCATCTCACAGAGTTAAAGCTTTCCCCTCAAGTAGCCTTTCGCTAAGACAGTTCTTGTGGAATAAGCAAAGCGATATTTGAAAGCCCATAGAGGGCTATGGTGAAAAAGGAAATATCCTGAAATGAAATCTGGAAAGAAGCTTTCTGAGAAACTTCTTTGTGTACTGTGAAATATTCTCACAGAGTTACAGCTTTCCCCTCAAGAAGCCTTTTGCTAAGACAGCCCTTGTGGAATTGGCAAAGTGATATTTGGAAGCCCTTAAAGGGCTATGGTGAAAAAGGAAATATCCTCAGATGAAATCTGGAAAGTAGCTTTCTGACAATCTGCTCTGTCATGTGTCTTCCACTTACAGAGTTACATCTGTATTTCGTGTATCTCTTTGCTAGCCTTATTTCTGTGGAATCTGAGAACAGATATTTCGGATTCCTTTGAAGACTATAGGGCCAAAGGAAATATCCTCTGATAACTAAGAGAAAGAAGCTTTCCGAGAAACTTCTTTGTGTTCTGTGAAATCATCTCACGGAGTTACAGCTTTCCCCTCAAGAAGCCTTTCGCTAAGAGAGTTCTTCTGGAATTGGCAAAGTGACATTTGGAAGCCCAACGAGGGCTATGATGAAATAGGAAATATCCTCAGATGAAATCTGGAAAGAAGCTTTCTGAGAAACTGCTTAGTTTTCTGTTAATTCATCTCAATGTGTTGCATCTGTATTTCGTGGATCTCTTTGCTAGCCTTATTTCTGTGGAATCTGAGAACAGATATTTCGGATCCCTTTGAAGACTACAGGGCCAAAGGAAATATCCTCCGATAACAAAGAGAAATAAGCGTTCTGAGAAACTTCTTTGTGTTCTGTGAAATCTTCTCACAGAGTTACAGCTTTCCCCTCAAGAAGCCTTTCGCTAAGAGAGTTCTTGTGGAATTGGCAAAGTGATATTTGGAAGCCCAAAGAGGGCTATGGTGAAATAGGAAATATCCTCAGATGAAATCTGGAAAGAAGCTTTTTGAGAAACTGCTTAGTGTTCTGTTAATTCATCTCCCAGAGTTACATCTGTATTTCGTGTAACTCTTTGCTAGCCTTATTTCTGTGGAATCTGAGAACAGATATTTCGGATCCCTTTGAAGACTATAGGGCCAAAGGAAATATCCTCCGATAACAAAGAGAAAGAAGCTTTCTGGGAAAATTCTTTGTGTTCTGTGAAATCATCTCACAGAGTTACAGCTTTCCCCTCAAGAAGTCTTTCGCTAAGACAGTTCTTCTGGAATTGGCAAAGTGATGTTTGGAAGCCCATAGACGGCTCTGGTGAAAAAGGAAATATCCTCAGATGAAATCTGGAAAGAAGCTTTCTGAGAAATTGCTTAGTGTTCTGTTAGTTCGTCTCACAGAGTTACATCTGTATTTCGTGGATCTCTTTGCTAGCCTTATTTCTGTGATATCAGAGAAGAGATATTTTGGATCCCTTTGAAGACTATAGGGCCAAAGGAAATATCCTCCGATAACAAAGAGAAAGAAGCTTTCTGAGAAACTTCTTGGTGTTCTTTGAAATCATCTCACAGAGTTACTGCTTTCAACTCAAGAAGCCTTTCTCTAAGACAGTTCTTGTGGAATTGGCATACTGATATTTGGAAACAAATAGAGGGCTATGGTGAAAAAGGAAATACCCTCAGATGAAACCTGGAAAGAAGCTTTCTGAGAACCTGCTTAGTGGTCTGTTAATTCATGTCACAGTGTTACATCTGTATTTCGTGGATTTCTTTGCTAGCATTATTTCTGTGGAAGCTGAGAACAGATATTTCGGATCGCTTTGAAGACTACAGGGCCAAAGGAAATACCCTCCGATAACAAAGAGAAAGAAGCTTTCTGAGAAACTTCTTTGTGTCTGTGAAATCATCTCACAGAGTTACAGCTTTCCCCTCAAGAAGCCTTTCGCTAAGACAGTTCCTGTGGAATTGGCAAAGTGATATTTGGATGCCCATAGAGGGCTATGGTGAAAAAGGAAATATCCTCAGATGAAATCTGGAAAGAAGCTCTCTGAGAAACTGCTCTGTGATGTGTGATTTCCACTCACGGAGTTACATCTGTATTTCTTGGATCTCTTTGCAAGCTTTATTTCTGTGGAATCTGAGAACAGATATTTCGGATCCCTTTGAAGACTATAGGGCCAAAGGAAATATCCTCGGATAACAAAGAGAAAGAAGCTTTCTGAGAAACTTCTTTGTGTTCTGTGAAATCATCTCACTGAGTTACAGCTTTCCCCTCAAGAACTCTTTCGCTTAGACAGAACTTGTGGAATTGGCAAAGTGATATGTGGAATCCCTTAGAGGGCTATGGTGAAAAAATAAATATCCTCAGATGAAATCTGGAAAGAACCTTTCTGAGAAACTCCTTAGTGTTCTGTTAATTCATCTCAGAGAGTTACATCTGTATTTCGTGGATCTCTTTGCTAGCCTTATTTCTGTGGAATCTGAGAACAGATATTTCGAATCCCTTTGGAAACTATAGGGTAAAAGGAAATATCCTCCGATAACAAAGAGAAAGAAGCTTTCTGAGAAACTTCTTTGTGTTCTCTGAAATCATCTCACAGAGTTACAGCTTTCCCCTCAAGTAGCCTTTCGCTAAGACAGTTCTTGTGGAATTGGCAAAGTGATATTTGGAAGCCCATAGAGGGCTATGGTCAAAAAGGAAATATTCTCAGATGAAATCTGGAAAGAAGCTTTCTGAGAAACTGCTTAGTGTTCTGTTAATTCATCTCACGGAGTTACATCTGTATTTCGTGGATCTCTTTGCTAGCCTTATTTCTGTGGAATCCGAGAACAGATATTTCGGATCCCTTTGAAGACTATAGGGCCAAAGGAAATATCCTCCGATAACAAAGAGAAAGAAGATTTCTGGGAAACTTCTTTGTGTTCTGTGAAATCATCTCACAGAGTTACAGCTTTTCCCTCAAGAAGTCTTTCGCTAAGACAGTTCTTGTGGAATTGGCAAAGTGATATTTGGAAGCCCATAGACGGCTCTGGTGAAAAAGGAAATATCCTCAGATGAAATCTGGAAAGAAGCTTTCTGAGAAACTGCTTAGTGTTCTCTTAATTCATCTCACAGAGTTACATCTGTATTTCGTGGATCTCTTTGCTAGCCTTATTTCTGTGATATCAGAGAACAGATATTTCGGATCCCTTTGAAGACTATAGGGCCAAAGGAAATATCCTCCGATAACAAAGAGAAAGAAGCTTTCTTTGAAACTTCTTGGGGGGCGGAGCAAGATGGCCGAATAGGAACAGCTCCAGTCTCCAACTCCCAGCGCGAGCGACACAGAAGACCAGTGATTTCTGCATTTTCAACTTAGGTACTGGGTTCATCTCACTGGGGTGTGCCGGACGATGGGTGCTGGTCAGCTGCTGCAGCCCGACCAGCGAGAGCTGAAGCAGGGCGAGGCATTGCCTCACCTGTGAAGCCCAAGGGGGAAGGGAATCCCTTTTCCTAGCCAGGGGAACTGAGACACACAACACCTGGAAAATCGGGTAACTCCCACCCCAATACTGCGCTTTAAGCAAACAGGCACACCAGGAGTTCATATCCCACGCCTGGCCGGTAGGGTCCCACACCCACGGAGCCACCCTCATTGCTAGCACAGCAGTCTGTGATCTACCGGCAAGGCAGCAGCGAGGCTGGGGGAGGGGCGCCCGCCATTGCCGAGGCTTAAGTAGGTAAACATAGCCGCTGGGATGCTCGAACTGGGTGGAGCTCACAGCAGCTCAAGGAAACCTGCCTATCTCTGTAGACTCCACCTCTGGGGACAGGGCACAACTATACAACAACAAAAGCAGCAGAAAACTCTGCAGACGCAAACGACTCTGTCTGACAGCTTTGAAGAGAGCAGTGGATCTCCCAACACGGAGGTTGAGATCTGAGAAGGGACAGACTCCCTGCTCAAGTGGGTCCCTGACCCCTGAGCAGCCTAACTGGGAGACATCCCCCACTAGGGGCAGTCTGATACCCCACACCTCACAGGGTGGAGTACACCCCTGAGAGGAAGCTTCCAAAGCAAGAATCAGACAGGTACACTCGCTGTTCAGAAATATTCTATCTTCTGCAGCCTCTGCTGCTGATACCCAGGGAAACAGCGTCTGGAGTGGACCTCAAGCAATCTCCAACAGACCAACAGCTGAGGGTCCTGACTGTTAGAAGGAAAACTATGAAACAGGAAGGACACCTACACCAAAACCCCATCAGTACATCACCATCATCAAAGACCAGAGGCAGATAAAACCACAAAGATGGGGAAAAAGCAGGGTAGAAAAGCTGGAAATTAAAAAAATAAGAGCGCATCTCCCCCGGCAAAGGAGCGCAGCTCATCGCCAGCAACGGATCAAAGCTGGACGGAGAATGACTTTGACGAGATGAGAGAAGAAGGCTTCAGTCCATCAAATTTCTCAGAGCTAAAGGAGGAATTACGTACCCAGCGCAAAGAAACTAAAAATCTTGAAAAAAAAGTGGAAGAATTGATGGCTAGAGTAATTAATGCAGAGAAGGTCCTAAACGAAATGAAAGAGATGAAAACCATGACACGAGAAATACGTGACGAATGCACAAGCTTCAGTAACCGACTCGATCAACTGGAAGAAAGAGTATCAGCGATTGAGGATCAAATGAATGAAATGAAGCGAGAAGAGAAACCAAAAGAAAAAAGGAGAAAAAGAAATGAACAAAGCCTGCAAGAAGTATGGGATTATGTAAAAAGGCCAAATCTACGTCTGATTGGGGTGCCTGAAAGTGAGGGGGAAAATGGAACCAAGTTGGAAAACACTCTTCAGGATATCATCCAGGAGAAATTCCCCAACCTAGTAGGGCAGGCCAACATTCAAATCCAGGAAATACAGAGAACGCCACAAAGATACTCCTCGAGAAGAGCAACTCCAAGACACATAATTGCCAGATTCACCAAAGTTGAAATGAAGGAAAAAATCTTAAGGGCAGCCAGAGAGAAAGGTCGGGTTACCCACAAAGGGAAGCCCATCAGACTAACAGCAGATCTCTCGGCAGAAACTCTACAAGCCAGAAGAGAGTGGGGGCCAATATTCAACATTCTTAAAGAAAAGAATTTTAAACCCAGAATTTCATATCCAGCCAAACTAAGTTTCATAAGTGAAGGAGAAATAAAATCCTTTACAGATAAGCAAATGCTTAGAGATTTTGTCACCACTAGGCCTGCCTTACAAGAGATCCTGAAGGAAGCACTCAACATGGAAAGGAATAACCGGTACCAGCCATTGCAAAAACATGCCAAAATGTAAAGACCATCGAGGCTAGGAAGAAACTGCATCAACTAACGAGCAAAATAACCAGTTAATATCATAATGGCAGGATCAAGTTCACACATAACAATCTTAACCTTAAATGTAAATGGACTAAATGCTCCAATTAAAAGACACAGACTGGCAAACTGGATAAAGAGTCAAGACCCATCAGTCTGCTGTATTCAGGAGACCCATCTCACACGCAGAGACATACATAGGCTCAAAATAAAGGGATGGAGGAAGATTTACCAAGCAAATGGAGAACAAAAAAAAGCGGGGGTTGCAATACTAGTCTCTGATAAAACAGACTTTAAACCATCAAAGATCAAAAGAGACAAAGAAGGCCATTACATAATGGTAAAGGGATCAATTCAACAGGAAGAGCTAACTATCCTAAATATATATGCACCCAATACAGGAGCACCCAGATTCATAAAGCAAGTTCTTAGAGACTTACAAAGAGACTTAGACTCCCATACAATAATAATGGGAGACTTCAACACTCCACTGTCAACATTAGACAGATCAACGAGACAGAAAGTTAACAAGGATATCCAGGAATTGAACTCAGCTCTGCACCAAGCAGACCTAATAGACATCTACAGAACTCTCCACCCCAAATCAACAGAATATACATTCTTCTCAGCACCACATCATACTTACTCCAAAATTGACCACGTAATTGGAAGTAAAGCACTCCTCAGCAAATGTACAAGAACAGAAATTATAACAAACTGTCTCTCAGACCACAGTGCAATCAAACTAGAACTCAGGACTAAGAAACTCAATCAAAACCGCTCAACTACATGGAAACTGAACAACCTGCTCCTGAATGACTACTGGGTACATAACGAAATGAAGGCAGAAATAAAGATGTTCTTTGAAACCAATGAGAACAAAGATACAACATACCAGAATCTCTGGGACACATTTAAAGCAGTGTGTAGAGGGAAATTTATAGCACTAAATGCCCACAAGAGAAAGCAGGAAAGATCTAAAATTGACACTCTAACATCACAATTAAAAGAGCTAGAGAAGCTAGAGCAAACACATTCGAAAGCTAGCAGAAGGCAAGAAATAACTAAGATCAGAGCAGAACTGAAGGAGATAGAGACACAAAAAACTCTCCAAAAAATCAATGAATCTAGGAGTTGGTTTTTTGAAAAGATCAACAAAATTGACAGACCACTAGCCAGACTAATAAAGAAGAAAAGAGAGAAGAATCAAATCTACGCAATTAAAAATGATAAAGGGGATATCACCACCGACCCCACAGAAATACAAACTACCATCAGAGAATACTATAAACACCTCTACGCAAATAAACTGGAAAATCTAGAAGAAATGGATAATTTCCTGGACACTTACACTCTTCCAAGACTAAACCAGGAAGAAGTTGAATCCCTGAATAGACCAATAGTAGGCTCTGAAATTGAGGCAATAATTAATAGCCTACCAACCAAAAAAAGTCCAGGACCAGATGGATTCACAGTTGAATTCTACCAGAGGTACAAGGAGGAGTTGGTACCATTCCTTCTGAAACTATTCCAATCAATAGAAAAAGAGGGAATCCTCCCTAACTCATTTTATGAGGCCAACATCATTCTGATACCAAAGCCTGGCAGAGACACAACAAAAAAAGAGAATTTTAGACCAATATCCCTGATGAACATCGATGCAAAAATCCTCAATAAAATACTGGCAAACCGGGTTCAGCAACACATCAAAAAGCTTATCCACCATGAGCAAGTGGGCTTCATCCCTGGGATGCAAGGCTGGTTCAACATTCGCAAATCAATAAACATAATCCAGCATATAAACAGAACCAAAGACAAGAACCACATGATTATCTCAATTGATGCAGAAAAGGCTTTTGACAAAATTCAACAGCCCTTCATGCTAAAAACGCTCAATAAATTCGGTATTGATGGAACGTACCTCAAAATAATAAGAGCTATCTATGACAAACCCACAGCCAATATCATACTGAATGGGCAAAAACTGGAAAAATTCCCTTTGAAAACTGGCACAAGACAGGGATGCCCTCTCTCACCACTCCTATTCAACATAGTGTTGGAAGTTCTGGCTAGGGCAATGAGGCAAGAGAAAGAAATCAAGGGTATTCAGTTAGGAAAAGAAGAAGTCAAATTGTCCCTGTTTGCAGATGACATGATTGTATATTTAGAAAACCCCATTGTCTCAGCCCAAAATCTCCTTAAGCTGATAAGCAACTTCAGCAAAGTCTCAGGATACAAAATTAATGTGCAAAAATCACAAGCATTCTTATACACCAGTAACAGACAAACAGAGAGCCAAATCAGGAATGAACTTCCATTCACAATTGCTTCAAAGAGAATAAAATACCTAGGAATCCAACTTACAAGGGATGTAAAGGACCTCTTCAAGGAGAACTACAAACCACTGCTCAGTGAAATCAAAGAGGACACAAACAAATGGAAGAACATACCATGCTCATGGATAGGAAGAATCAATATCGTGAAAATGGCCATACTGCCCAAGGTTATTTATAGATTCAATGCCATCCCCATCAAGCTACCAACGAGTTTCTTCACAGAATTGGAAAAAACTGCTTTAAAGTTCATATGGAACCAAAAAAGAGCCCGCATCTCCAAGACAATCCTAAGTCAAAAGAACAAAGCTGGAGGCATCACGCTACCTGACTTCAAACTATACTACAAAGCTACAGTAACCAAAACAGCATGGTACTGGTACCAAAACAGAGATATAGACCAATGGAACAGAACAGAGTCCTCAGAAATAATACCACACATCTACAGCCATCTGATCTTTGACAAACATGAGAGAAACAAGAAATGGGGAAAGGATTCCCTATTTAATAAATGGTGCTGGGAAAATTGGCTAGCCGTAAGTAGAAAGCTGAAACTGGATCCTTTCCTTACTCCTTATACGAAAATTAATTCAAGATGGATTAGAGACTTAAATGTTAGACCTAATACCATAAAAATCCTAGAGGAAAACCTAGGTAGTAAAATTCAGGACATAGGCATGGGCAAAGACTTCATGTCTAAAACACCAAAAGCAACGGCAGCAAAAGCCAAAATTGACAAATGGTATCTCATTAAACTAAAGAGCTTCTGCACAGCAAAAGAAACTACCATCAGAGTGAACAGGCAACCTACAGAATGGGAGAAAATTTTTGCAATCTACTCATCTGACAAAGGGCTAATATCCAGAACCTACAAAGAACTCAAACAAATTTACAAGAAAAAAACAAACAACCCCATCAAAAAGTGGGCAAAGGATATGAACAGACATTTCTCAAAAGAAGACATTCATACAGCCAACAGACACATGAAAAAATGCTCATCATCACTGGCCATCAGAGAAATGCAAATCAAAACCACAATGAGATACCATCTCACACCAGTTAGAATGGCAATCATTCAAAAGTCAGGAAACAACAGGTGCTGGAGAGGATGTGGAGAAATAGGAACACTTTTACACTGTTGGTGGGATTGTAAACTAGCTCAACCATTATGGAAAACAGTATGGCGACTCCTCAAGGATCTAGAACTAGATGTACCATATGACCCAGCCATCCCATTACTGGGTATATATCCAAAGGATTATAAATTATGCTGCTATAAAGACACATGCACACGTATGTTTATTGCGGCACTATTCACAATAGCAAAGACTTGGAATCAACCCAAATGTCCATCAGTGACAGATGGGATTAAGAAAATGTGGCACATATACACCATGGAATACTATGCAGCCATCAAAAAGGATGAGTTTGTGTCCTTTGTAGGGACATGGATGCAGCTGGAAACCATCATTCTTAGCAAACTATCACAAGAACAGAAAACCAAACACCGCATGTTCTCACTCATAGGTGGGAACTGAACAATGAGATCACTCGGACTCAGGAAGGGGAACATCACACACCGGGGCCTATCATGGGGAGGGGGGAGGGGGGAGGGGGGAGGGATTGCATTGGGAGTTATACCTGATGTAAATGACGAGTTGATGGGTGCAGCACACCAACAAGGCACAAGTATACATATGTAACAAACCTGCACGTTATGCACATATACCCTACAACTTAAAGTATAATAATAATAAATAAATAAATAAATAAATAAATAAATAAATAAATAAAAGAAACTTCTTTGTCTTGTGTGAAATCATCTCACAGAGTTACTGCTTACACCTCAAGAAGCCTTTCTATAAGACAGTTCTTGTGCAATTGGCATACTGATATTTGGATGCCCATAGAGGGCTATGGTGAAAAAGGAAATACCCTCAGATGAAACCTGGAAAGAAGCTCTCTGAGAAACTGCTTAGTGGTCTGTTAATTCATCTCACAGAGTTACATCTGTATTTCGTGGATCTCTTTGCTAGCATTATTTCTGTGGAAGCTGAGAACAGATATTTCGGATCCCTTTGAAGACTACAGGGCCAAAGGAAATATCCTCCGATAACAAAGAGAAAGAAGCTTTCTGAGAAACTTCTTTGTGTCTGTGAAATCATCTCACAGAGTTACAGCTTTCCCCTCAAGAAGCCTTTCGCTAAGACAGTTCTTGTGGAATTGGCAAAGTGATATTTGGAAGCCCATAGAGGGCTATTGTTAAAAAGGAAATATCCTCAGATGAAATCTGGAAAGAAGCTCTCTGAGAAACTGCTCTGTGATGTGTGATTTCAACTCACGGAGTTACATCTGTATTTCTTGGATCTTTTTGGTAGCCTTATTTCTGCTGAATATGAGAACAGATATTTCGGATCCCTTTGAAGACTACAGGGCCAAAGGAAATATCCTCCGATAACAAAGAGAAAGAAGCTTTCTGAGAAACTTCTTTGTGTTCTGTGAAATCATCTCACAGAGTTACAGCTTTCCCCTCAAGAAGCCTTTCGCTAAGACAGATCTTCTGGAATTGGCAAAGTGATATGTGGAATCCCATAAAGGGCTATGGTGAAAAAGGAAATATCCTCCGATGAAATCTGGAAAGAAACTTTCTGAGAAACTCCTTAGTGTTCTGTAAATTCATCTCAGAGAGTTACATCTGTATTTCGTGGATCTCTTTGCTAGCCTTGTTTTTGTGGAATCTGAGAACAGATATTTCGGATCCCTTTGAAGACTATAGGGCCAAAGGAAATATCCTCCGATAACAAAGAGAGAGAAGCTTTCTGAGAAACTTCTTTGTGTTCTGTGAAATCATCTCACAGAGTTACAGCTTTCTCCTCAAGTAGCCTTTCGCTAAGACAGTTCTTGTGGAATTGGCAAAGTGATATTTGGAAGCCCATGGAGGGCCATGGTGAAAAAGGAATTATTCTCAGATGAAATCTGGAAAGAAGCTTTCTGAGAAACTGCTTAGTGTTCTGTTAATTCATCTCACAGAGTTACATCTGTATTTCGTGGATCTCTTTGCTAGCCTTATTTCTGTGGAATCTGAGAACAGATATTTCGGATCCCGTTGAAGACTATAGGGCCAAAGGAAATATCCTCCGATAACAAAGAGAAAGAAGCCTTCTGAGAAACTTCTTTGTGTTCTGTGAAATCATCTCACAGAATTACAGCTTTCGCCTCAAGAAGCCTTTCGCTAAGAGAGTTCTTGTGGAGTTGGGAAAGTGATATTTGGAAGCCCATAGAGGACTATGGTGAAAAAGGAAATATCTTCAATTGAAATATGGAAAGAAGCTTTCTGAGAAACTGCTCTGTGAAGTGTGACTTCCACTCACGGAGTTACATCTGTATTTCGTGGATCTCTTTGCTAGCCTTATTTCTGTGGAATCTGAGAACAGATGTTTCGGAACCCTTTGAACACTATAGGGCCAAAGGAAATATCATCCAATAACAAAGAGAAAGAAGCTTTCTGAGAAACTTCTTTGTGTTCTGTGAAATCATCTCACAGAGTTGCAGCTTTCCCCTCAAGAAGCCTTTCGCTAAGACAGTTCTTGTGGAATTGACAAAGTGATTTTTGGAAGCCCATAGAGGGCAATGGTGAAAAAGGAAATATCCTCTGATGAAATCTGGAAACAAGCATTCTGAGAAACTGCTTAGTGTTCTGTTAATTCTTCTCACAGAGTTACATCTCTATTTTGTGGATCTCTTTGCTAGCCTTATTTCTGTGGAATCTGAGAACAGATATTTCGATTCCCTTTGAAGACTATAGGGCCATAGGAAATATTCTCCGATAACAAAGAGAAAGAAGATTTCTGAGAAACTTCTTTGTGTTCTGTGAAATCATCTCACAGAGTTACAGCTTTTCCCTCAAGAAGCCTTTCGCTAAGACAGTTCTTGTGGAATTGGCAAAGTGATATTTGGAAGCCCTTAGAGGGCTATGGTGAAAAAGGAAATCTCCTCAGATGAAATCTGGAAAGAAGCTTTCTGACAAACTGCTCTGTGATGTAACTTCCACTCACAGAGTTATATCTGTATTTCGTGTATCTCTTTGCTAGCCTTATTTCTGTGGAATCTGAGAACAGATATTTCGGAACCCTTTGAAGACTATAGGGCCAAAGGAAATATCCTCTGATAACAAAGAGAAAGAAGTTTTCTGAGAAACTTCTTTGTGTTCTGTGAAATCATCTCACAGAGTTACAGCTTTCTCCTCAAGAAGCCTTTAGCTAAGACACATCTTGTGTAATTGGCAAAGTGATATTTGGAAGCCCTTAGAGGGCTATAGTGAAAAAGGATATATCCTCAGATGAAATCTGCATAGTAGCTTTCTGACAAACTGCTCTGTGATGTGACTTCCACTCACAGAGAAATATCTGTATTTCGTAGATCTCTTTGCTAGACTTATTTCTGTGGAATCTGAGAACAGATATTTCGGATCCCTTTGAAGACTATAGGGCCAAAGGAAATATCCTCCGATAAAAAAGAGAAAGAAGCTTTCTGAGAAACTTCCTTGTGTTCTGTGAAATCATCTCACAGAGTTCCAGCTTTCCCCTCAAGAAGCGTTTCGCTAAGAGAGTTCTTGTGGAATTAGCAAAGAGATATTTGGAAACCCAACGAGGGCTATGATGAAATAAGAAATATCCTCAGATGAAATCTGGAAAGAAGCTTTCTGAGAAACTGCTTAGTGTTCTGTTAATTCATCTCACAGAGTTACATCTGTATTTCGTGGATCTCTTTGCTAGCCTTATTTCTGTGGAATCTGAGAACAGATATTTCGGATCCCTTTGAAGACTATAGGGCCAAAGGAAATATCCCCCGATAAAAAAGAGAAGGAAGCTTTCTGAGAAAATTCCTTGTGTTCTGGGAAATCAGCTCAGAGAGTTACAGCTTTCTCCTCAAGAACCGTTACGCTAAGGCAGTTCTTGTGGAATTGGCAAAGTGATATTTGGAAGCCCATAGAGGGCTATGGTGAAAAAGGAAATATCCTCAGATGAAAACTGGAAAGAAGCTTTGTGAGAAAATGTTCTGTGACGTGTGACTTCCACTCACAGAGTTACATCAGTATTTCGTGGATCACTTTGCTAGCCTTATTTCTGTGGAATCTGAGAACAGATATTTCGGATCCCTTTGAAGACTATAGGGACAAAGCAAATATCCTCCGATAACAAAGAGAAAGAAGCTTTCTGAGAAACTTCTTTGTGTTCTGTGAAATCATCTCACAGAGTTACTGCTTTCACCTCAAGAAGCCTTTCTCTAAGTCAGTTCTTGTGGAATTGGCATACTGACATTTGGAAGCCCATAGAGGGCAATGGTGAAAAAGGAAATACCCTCAGATAAACCTGGAAGGAAGCTCTCTGAGAAACTGCTTAGTGGTCTGTTAATTCATCTCACAGAGTTACATCTGTATTTCGTGGATCTCTTTGCTAGCCTTATTTCTGTGGAATCTGAGAACAGATATTTCGGATCCCTTTGAAGACTATAGGGCCAAAGGAAATATCCTCCGATAACAAAGAGAAAGAAGCTTTCTGAGAAACTTCTTTGTGTTCTGTGAAATCATCTCACAGAGTTACAGCTTTCCCCTCAAGTAGCCTTTCGCTAAGACAGTTCTTGTGGAATTGGCAAAGTGATATTTGGAAGCCCATGGAAGGCCATGGTGAAAAAGGAATTATTCTCAGATGAAATCTGGAAAGAAGCTTTCTGAGAAACTGCTTAGTGTTCTGTTAATTCATCTCACAGCGTTACATCTGGATTTCGTGGATCTCTTTGCTAGCCTTATTTCTGTGGAATCTGAGAACAAATATTTCGGATCCCATTGAAGACTATAGGGCCAAAGGATATATCCTCCGATAACAAAGAGAAAGAAGCCTTCTGAGAAACTTCTTTGTGTTCTGTGAAATCATCTCACAGAATTACAGCTTTCGCCTCAAGAAGCCTTTCGCTAAGAGAGTTCTTGTGGAGTTGGGAAAGTGATATTTGGAAGCCCATAGAGGACTATGGTGAAAAAGGAAATACCTTCAATTGAAATATGGAAAGAAGCTTTCTGAGAAACTGCTCTGTGAAGTGTGACTTCCACTCACGGAGTTACATCTGTGTTTCGTGGATCTCTTTGCTAGCCTTATTTCTGTGGAATCTGAGAACAGATATTTCGGATCCCTTTGAAGACTATAGGGCTAAAGGAAATATCCTCCGATAACAAAGAGAAAGAAGCTTTCTGGGAAACTTCTTTGTGTTCTGTGAAATCATCTCACAGTGTTACAGCTTTCCCCTCAAGAAGCCTTTGGCTAAGACAGTTCTTGTGGAATTGGCAAAGTGATATTTGGAAGCCCATAGACGGCTCTGGTGAAAAAGGAAATATCCTCAGATGAAATCTGGAAAGAAGCTTTCTGAGAAACTGCTTCGTGTTCTGTTAATTCGTCTCACAGAGTTACATCTCTATGTTGTGGATCTCTTTGCTAGCCTTATTTCTGTGGAATCTGAGAACAGATGTTTCGGAACCCTTTGAACACTATGGTGCCAAAGGAAATATCATCCAATAACAAAGAGAAAGAAGCTTTCTGAGAAACTTCTTTGTGTTCTGTGAAATCATCTCACAGAGTTACAGCTTTCCCCTCAAGAAGCCATTCGCTAAGACAGTTCTTGTGGAATTGGCAAAGTGATTTTTGGAAGGCCATAGAGGGCTATGGTGAAAAAGGAAATATCCTCTGATGAAATCTGGAAACAAGCATTCTGAGAAACTGCTTAGTGTTCTGTTAATTCTTCTCACAGAGTTACATCTCTATTTTGTGAATCTCTTTGCTAGCCTTATTTCTGTGGAATCTGAGAACAGATATTTCGGATCCCTTTAAAGACTATAGGGCCATAGGAAATATTCTCCGATAACAAAGAGAAAGAAGATTTCTGAGAAACTTCTTTGTGTTCTGTGAAATCATCTCACAGAGTTACAGCTTTTCCCTCAAGAAGCCTTTCGCTAAGACAGTTCTTGTGGAATTGGCAAAGTGATATTTGGAAGCCCTTAGAGGGCTATGGTGAAAAAGGAAATATCCTCAGATGAAATCTGGAAAGAAGCTTTCTGACAAACTGCTCTGTGACGTGACTTCCACTCACAGAGTTACATCTGTATTTCGTGGATCTCTTTGCTACCCTTATTTCTGTGGAATCTGAGTACAGATATTTCGGAACCCTTTGAAGACTATAGGGCCAAAGGAAATATCCTCTGATAACAAAGAGAAAGAAGCTTTCTGAGAAACTTCTTTGTGTTCTGTGAAATCATCTCACAGAGTTACAGCTTTCTCCTCAAGAAGCCTTTAGCTAAGACACATCTTGTTTAATTGGCAAAGTGATATTTGGAAGCCCTTAGAGGGCTATAGTGAAAAAGGAAATATCCTCAGATGAAATCTGCATAGTAGCTTTCTGACAAACTGCTCTGTGATGTGACTTCCACTCACGGAGATACATCTGTATTTCGTAGATCTCTTTGCTAGACTTATTTCTGTGGAATCTGAGAACAGATATTTCGGATCCCTTTGAAGACTATAGGGCCAAAGGAAATATCCTCCGATAAAAAAGAGAAAGAAGCTTTCTGAGAAACTTCCTTGTGTTCTGTGAAATCATCTCACAGAGTTCCAGCTTTCCCCTCAAGAAGCGTTTCGCTAAGAGAGTTCTTGTGGAATTAGCAAAGAGATATTTGGAAGCCCAACGAGGGCTATGATGAAATAGGAAATATCCTCAGATGAAATCTGGAAAGAAGCTTTCTGATAAACTGCTTAGTGTTCTGTTAATTCATCTCACAGAGTTACATCTGTATTTCGTGGATCTCTTTGCTAGCCTTATTTCTGTGGAATCTGAGAACAGATATTTCGGATCCCTTTGAAGACTATAGGGCCAAAGGAAATATCCCCCGATAACAAAGAGAAGGAAGCTTTCTGAGAAACTTCCTTGTGTTCTGGGAAATCATCTGAGAGAGTTACAGCTTTCTCCTCAAGAACCGTTTCGCTAAGGCAGTTCTTGTGGAATTGGCAAAGTGATATTTGGAAGCCCATAGAGGGCTATGGTGAAAAAGGAAATATCCTCAGATGAAAACTGGAAAGAAGCTTTGAGAGAAAATGTTCTGTGATGTGTGACTTCCACTCACAGAGTTACATCAGTATTTCGTGGATCACTTTGCTAGCCTTATTTCTGTGGAATCTGAGAACAGATATTTCGGATCCCTTTGAAGACTATAGGGACAAAGGAAATATCCTCCGATAACATAGAGAAAGAAGCTTTCTGAGAAACTTCTTTGTGTTCTGTGAAATCATCTCACAGAGTTACTTCTTTCACCTCAAGAAGCCTTTCTCTAAGTCAGTTCTTGTGGAATTGGCATACTGACATTTGGAAGCCCATAGAGGGCAATGGTGAAAAAGGAAATACCCTCAGATGAAACATGGAAAGAAGCTTTCTGAGAAACTGCTTAGTGGTCTGTTAATTCATCTCACAGAGTTACATCTGTATTTCGTGGATCTCTTTGCTAACATTATTTCTGTGGAAGCTGAGAACAGATATTTCGGATCCCTTTGAAGACTACAGGGCCAAAGGAAAAACCCTGCTATAACAAAGAGAAAGAAGCTTTCTGAGAAACTTCTTTGTGTCTGTGAAATCATCTCACAGAGTTACAGCTTTACCCTCAAAATGCCTTTCGCTAAGACAATTCTTGTGGAATTGGAAAAGTGATATTTGGAAGTCCTTAGAAGGCTATGGTGAAAAAGGACATATCCTCAGATGAAATCTGGAAAGAATCTTTCTGAGAAACTGCTCTGTGATGTGTGATTTCCACTCACGGAGTTACATCTGTATTTCTTGGATCTCTTTGCTAGCCTTATTTCTGTGGAATCTGAGAACAGATATTTCGGATCCCTTTGAAGACTGTAGGGCCAAATTAAATATCCTCCGATAACAAAGAGAAAGAAGCTTTCTGAGAAACTTCTTTGTGTTCTGTGAAATCATCTCACAGAGTTACAGCTTTCCCCTCAAGAAGCCTTTCGCTAAGACAGTTCTTGTGGAATTGGCAAAGTATATTTGGAAGCCCATAGACGGCTCTGATGAAAAAGGAAATATCCTCAGATGAAATCTGGAAAGAAGCTTTCTGAGAAACTGCTTACTGTTCTCTTAATTCATCTCACAGAGTTGCATCTGTATTTCGTGGATCTCTTTGCTAGCCTTATTTCTGTGGAATCTGAGAATAGATATTTCAGATCCCTTTGAAGACTATAGGGCCAAAGGAAATATCCTTTGATAACAAAGAGAAAGAAGCTTTCTGAGAAACTTCTTTGTGATCTGTGAAATCATCTCAAAGAGTTACAGCTTTCCCCTCAAGAAGCCTTCCGCTAAGACAGATCTTGTAGAATTGGCAATGTGATATTTGGAAGCCCTTAGGGGGCAATAGTGAAAAAGGAAATATCCTCAGATGAAATCTGGAAAGAAGCTTTCTGAGAAACTGCTCTGTGATGTGACTTCCACTCACAGAGTTACATCTGTGTTTCGTAGATCTCTTTGCTAGACTTATTTCTGTGGAATCTGAGAACAGATATTTCGGATCCCTTTGAAGACGATAGGGCCAAAAGAAATATCCTCCGACAAAAAAAGAGAAAGAAGCTTTCTGAGAAACTTCCTTGTGTTCTGTGAAATCATCTCACAGAGTTACAGCTTTCCCCTCAAGAAGAGTTTCGCTAAGAGAGTTCTTGTGGAATTAGCAAAGTGATATTTGGAAGCCCAAGAGGGCTATGGTGAAAAAGGAAATATCCTCAGATGAAATCTGGAAAGAAGCTTTCTCAGAAACTGCTTAGTGTTCTGTTAATTCATCTCACAGAGTTACATCTGTATTTCGTGGATCTCTTTGCTAGCCTTATTTCTGTTGTATCAGAGAACAGATATTTCGGATCCCTTTGAAGACTATAGGGCCAAAGGAAATATCCTCCGATAACAAAGAGAAAGAAGCTTTCTGAGAAACTTCTTTGTGTTACGTGAAATCATCTCACAGAGTTACAGCTTTCCCCTCAAGAAGCCTTTAGCTAAGACAGTTCTTGTGGAATGGGCAAAGTGATAGTTGTAAGCCCACAGAGGGCTACGGTGAAAAAGGAAATATCCTCAGACGAAATCTGGAAAGAAGCTTTCTGAGAAACTGCTTAGTGTTCTGTTAATTCATCTCACAGAGTTACATCTGTATTTCGTGGATCCCTTTGCTAGCCTTATTTCTGTGGAATCTGAGTACAGATATTTCGGATCCCTTAAAGACTATAGGGCCAAAGGAAATATCCTCCGATACCAAAGAGAAAGAAGCTTTCTGAGAAACTTCTTTGTGTTCTCTGCAATCATGTCACAGAGTTACAGCTTTCCCCTCAAGAAGCCTTTCGCTAAGACAGGTAATGTGGAATTGGTAAAGTGGTATTTGGAAGCCCATAGAGGGCTATGGTGAAAAAGGAAATATCCTCAGATGAAATATGGAAAGAAGCTTTCTGAGAAACTGCTCTGTGATGTGTAACTTCCACTCACGGAGTTACATCTGTAATTCGTGGGTCTCTTTGCTAGCCTTATTTCTGTGGAACCTGAGAACAGATATTTCGGATCCCTTTGAAGACTATAGGGCCAAAGGACATATCGTCCGATAACAAAGAGAAAGAAGCTTTCTGAGAAACTTCTTTGTGTTCTGTGAAATCACCTCACAGAGTTACAGCTTTCCCCTCAAGAAGCCTTTCGCTAAGACAGTTCTTGTGGAATTGGCAAAGTGATATTTGGAAGCCTACAGAGGGCTATGGTGAAAAATGAAATATCCTCATATGAAATCTGGAAAGAAGCTTTCTGAGAAACTGCTTAGTGTTCTGTTAATTCTACTCACAGAGTTACATCTGTATTTCGTGGATCTCTTTGCTAGCCTTATTTCTGTTGAATCTGAGAACAGTATTTCGGATCCCTTTGAAGACTATAGGGCCAAAGGAAATATCCACCGATAACAAAGAGAAAGAAGCTTTCTCAGAAACTTCTTTGTGTTCTGTGAAATCATATCACAGAGTTCCAGATTTCCCCTCAAGAAGCCTTTCGCTAAGAAAGTTCTTTTGGAATTGGCAAAGTGATATTTGGAAGCCCTTAGAGGGCTATCGTGAAAAAGGGAATATCCTCAGATGAAATCTGGAAAGAAGCTTATTGAGAAACTGCTTAGTGTTCTTTTAATTCATCTCACAGAGTTACATCTGTATTTCGTGGTTCTCTTTGCTAGCCTTATTTCTGTGGAATCTGAGAAAACATATTTCGGATCCCTTTGAGGAATATAGGGCAAAGGAAATATCCTCCGATAACAAAGAGAAAGAAGCTTTCTGAGAAACTTCTTTTTGTTCTGTGAAATCATCTCACAGAGTTACAGCTTTCCCCTCAAGAAGCCTTTCGCTAAGACAGTTCTTGTTGAATAGGAAAAATGATATTTGGAAGCCTATAAAGGTACAGTGATAAAGGAAATATCCTCAGATGATATCGGAAAAGAAGCTTTCTGAGAATCTGCTTAGTGTTCTGTTAATTCAACTCACAGAGTTACATCTGTATTTCGTGTATCTCTTTGCTAGCCTTATTTCTGTGGAATCTGAGAACAGATATTTCGGAACCCTTTGAAGACTATAGGCCCAAAGGAAATATCCTCTGATAACAAAGAGAAAGAAGGTTTCTGAGAAACTTCTTTGTGTTCTGTGAAATCATCTCACAGAGTTACAGCTTTCTCCTCAAGAAGCCTTTAGCTAAGACACATCTTGTGTAATTGGCAAAGTGATATTTGGAAGCCCTTAGAGGGCTATAGTGAAAAAGGATATATCCTCAGAAGAAATCTGCATAGTAGCTTTCTGACAAACTGCTCTGTGATGTGACTTCCTCTCACAGAGAAATATCTGTATTTCGTAGATCTCTTTGCTAGACTTATTTCTGTGGAATCTGAGAACAGATATTTCGGATCCCTTGAAGACTATAGGGACAAAGGTAATATCCTGCGATAACAATGAGAAAGAAACTTTCTGAGAAACTTCTTTGTGTTCTGTGAAATCATCTCACAGAGTTACAGCTTTTCACTCAAGAAGCTTTTCTCTAAGACAGTTCTTGTGGAATTGGCAAAGTGATATTTGGAAGCCCATATAGAGCTATGGTGAAAAAGGAAATATCCTCAGATGAAATCTGGAAAGAAGCTTTCTGATAAACTGCTTAGTGTTCTGTTAATTCATCTCACAGAGTTACATCTGTATTTCGTGGATCTCTTTGCTAGCCTTATTTCTGTGGAATCTGAGAACAGATATTTCGGATCCCTTTGAAGACTATAGGGCCAAAGGAAATATCCCCCGATAACAAAGAGAAGGAAGCTTTCTGAGAAAATTCCTTGTGTTCTGGGAAATCAGCTCAGAGAGTTACAGCTTTCTCCTCAAGAACCGTTACGCTAAGGCAGTTCTTGTGGAATTGGCAAAGTGATATTTGGAAGCCCATAGAGGGCTATGGTGAAAAAGGAAATATCCTCAGATGAAAACTGGAAAGAAGCTTTGAGAGAAAATGTTCTGTGATGTGTGACTTCCACTCACAGAGTTACATCAGTATTTCGTGGATCACTTTGCTAGCCTTATTTCTGTGGAATCTGAGAACAGATATTTCGGATCCCTTTGAAGACTATAGGGACAAAGGAAATATCCTCCGATAACATAGAGAAAGAAGCTTTCTGAGAAACTTCTTTGTGTTCTGTGAAATCATCTCACAGAGTTACTTCTTTCACCTCAAGAAGCCTTTCTCTAAGTCAGTTCTTGTGGAATTGGCATACTGACATTTGGAAGCCCATAGAGGGCAATGGTGAAAAAGGAAATACCCTCAGATGAAACATGGAAAGAAGCTTTCTGAGAAACTGCTTAGTGGTCTGTTAATTCATCTCACAGAGTTACATCTGTATTTCGTGGATCTCTTTGCTAACATTATTTCTGTGGAAGCTGAGAACAGATATTTCGGATCCCTTTGAAGACTACAGGGCCAAAGGAAAAACCCTGCTATAACAAAGAGAAAGAAGCTTTCTGAGAAACTTCTTTGTGTCTGTGAAATCATCTCACAGAGTTACAGCTTTACCCTCAAAATGCCTTTCGCTAAGACAATTCTTGTGGAATTGGAAAAGTGATATTTGGAAGTCCTTAGAAGGCTATGGTGAAAAAGGACATATCCTCAGATGAAATCTGGAAAGAATCTTTCTGAGAAACTGCTCTGTGATGTGTGATTTCCACTCACGGAGTTACATCTGTATTTCTTGGATCTCTTTGCTAGCCTTATTTCTGTGGAATCTGAGAACAGATATTTCGGATCCCTTTGAAGACTGTAGGGCCAAAGGAAATATCCTCCGATAACAAAGAGAAAGAAGCTTTCTGAGAAACTTCTTTGTGTTCTGTGAAATCATCTCACAGAGTTACAGCTTTCCCCTCAAGAAGCCTTTCGCTAAGACAGTTCTTGTGGAATTGGCAAAGTATATTTGGAAGCCCATAGACGGCTCTGATGAAAAAGGAAATATCCTCAGATGAAATCTGGAAAGAAGCTTTCTGAGAAACTGCTTACTGTTCTCTTAATTCATCTCACAGAGTTGCATCTGTATTTCGTGGATCTCTTTGCTAGCCTTATTTCTGTGGAATCTGAGAATAGATATTTCAGATCCCTTTGAAGACTATAGGGCCAAAGGAAATATCCTTTGATAACAAAGAGAAAGAAGCTTTCTGAGAAACTTCTTTGTGATCTGTGAAATCATCTCAAAGAGTTACAGCTTTCCCCTCAAGAAGCCTTCCGCTAAGACAAATCTTGTAGAATTGGCAATGTGATATTTGGAAGCCCTTAGGGGGCAATAGTGAAAAAGGAAATATCCTCAGATGAAATCTTGAAAGAAGCTTTCTGAGAAACTGCTCTGTGATGTGACTTCCACTCACAGAGTTACATCTGTGTTTCGTAGATCTCTTTGCTAGACTTATTTCTGTGGAATCTGAGAACAGATATTTCGGATCCCTTTGAAGACGATAGGGCCAAAAGAAATATCCTCCGACAAAAAAAGAGAAAGAAGCTTTCTGAGAAACTTCCTTGTGTTCTGTGAAATCATCTCACAGAGTTACAGCTTTCCCCTCAAGAAGAGTTTCGCTAAGAGAGTTCTTGTGGAATTAGCAAAGTGATATTTGGAAGCCCAAGAGGGCTATGGTGAAAAAGGAAATATCCTCAGATGAAATCTGGAAAGAAGCTTTCTCAGAAACTGCTTAGTGTTCTGTTAATTCATCTCACAGAGTTACATCTGTATTTCGTGGATCTCTTTGCTAGCCTTATTTCTGTTGTATCAGAGAACAGATATTTCGGATCCCTTTGAAGACTATAGGGCCAAAGGAAATATCCTCCGATAACAAAGAGAAAGAAGCTTTCTGAGAAACTTCTTTGTGTTACGTGAAATCATCTCACAGAGTTACAGCTTTCCCCTCAAGAAGCCTTTAGCTAAGACAGTTCTTGTGGAATGGGCAAAGTGATAGTTGTAAGCCCACAGAGGGCTACGGTGAAAAAGGAAATATCCTCAGACGAAATCTGGAAAGAAGCTTTCTGAGAAACTGCTTAGTGTTCTGTTAATTCATCTCACAGAGTTACATCTGTATTTCGTGGATCCCTTTGCTAGCCTTATTTCTGTGGAATCTGAGTACAGATATTTCGGATCCCTTAAAGACTATAGGGCCAAAGGAAATATCCTCCGATACCAAAGAGAAAGAAGCTTTCTGAGAAACTTCTTTGTGTTCTCTGCAATCATGTCACAGAGTTACAGCTTTCCCCTCAAGAAGCCTTTCGCTAAGACAGGTAATGTGGAATTGGTAAAGTGGTATTTGGAAGCCCATAGAGGGCTATGGTGAAAAAGGAAATATCCTCAGATGAAATATGGAAAGAAGCTTTCTGAGAAACTGCTCTGTGATGTGTAACTTCCACTCACGGAGTTACATCTGTAATTCGTGGGTCTCTTTGCTAGCCTTATTTCTGTGGAACCTGAGAACAGATATTTCGGATCCCTTTGAAGACTATAGGGCCAAAGGACATATCGTCCGATAACAAAGAGAAAGAAGCTTTCTGAGAAACTTCTTTGTGTTCTGTGAAATCACCTCACAGAGTTACAGCTTTCCCCTCAAGAAGCCTTTCGCTAAGACAGTTCTTGTGGAATTGGCAAAGTGATATTTGGAAGCCTACAGAGGGCTATGGTGAAAAATGAAATATCCTCATATGAAATCTGGAAAGAAGCTTTCTGAGAAACTGCTTAGTGTTCTGTTAATTCTACTCACAGAGTTACATCTGTATTTCGTGGATCTCTTTGCTAGCCTTATTTCTGTTGAATCTGAGAACAGTATTTCGGATCCCTTTGAAGACTATAGGGCCAAAGGAAATATCCACCGATAACAAAGAGAAAGAAGCTTTCTCAGAAACTTCTTTGTGTTCTGTGAAATCATATCACAGAGTTCCAGATTTCCCCTCAAGAAGCCTTTCGCTAAGAAAGTTCTTTTGGAATTGGCAAAGTGATATTTGGAAGCCCTTAGAGGGCTATCGTGAAAAAGGGAATATCCTCAGATGAAATCTGGAAAGAAGCTTATTGAGAAACTGCTTAGTGTTCTTTTAATTCATCTCACAGAGTTACATCTGTATTTCGTGGTTCTCTTTGCTAGCCTTATTTCTGTGGAATCTGAGAAAACATATTTCGGATCCCTTTGAGGAATATAGGGCAAAGGAAATATCCTCCGATAACAAAGAGAAAGAAGCTTTCTGAGAAACTTCTTTTTGTTCTGTGAAATCATCTCACAGAGTTACAGCTTTCCCCTCAAGAAGCCTTTCGCTAAGACAGTTCTTGTTGAATAGGAAAAATGATATTTGGAAGCCTATAAAGGTACAGTGATAAAGGAAATATCCTCAGATGATATCGGAAAAGAAGCTTTCTGAGAATCTGCTTAGTGTTCTGTTAATTCAACTCACAGAGTTACATCTGTATTTCGTGTATCTCTTTGCTAGCCTTATTTCTGTGGAATCTGAGAACAGATATTTCGGAACCCTTTGAAGACTATAGGCCCAAAGGAAATATCCTCTGATAACAAAGAGAAAGAAGGTTTCTGAGAAACTTCTTTGTGTTCTGTGAAATCATCTCACAGAGTTACAGCTTTCTCCTCAAGAAGCCTTTAGCTAAGACACATCTTGTGTAATTGGCAAAGTGATATTTGGAAGCCCTTAGAGGGCTATAGTGAAAAAGGATATATCCTCAGAAGAAATCTGCATAGTAGCTTTCTGACAAACTGCTCTGTGATGTGACTTCCTCTCACAGAGAAATATCTGTATTTCGTAGATCTCTTTGCTAGACTTATTTCTGTGGAATCTGAGAACAGATATTTCGGATCCCTTGAAGACTATAGGGACAAAGGTAATATCCTGCGATAACAATGAGAAAGAAACTTTCTGAGAAACTTCTTTGTGTTCTGTGAAATCATCTCACAGAGTTACAGCTTTTCACTCAAGAAGCTTTTCTCTAAGACAGTTCTTGTGGAATTGGCAAAGTGATATTTGGAAGCCCATATAGAGCTATGGTGAAAAAGGAAATATCCTCAGATGAAATCTGGAAAGAAGCTTTCTGATAAACTGCTTAGTGTTCTGTTAATTCATCTCACAGAGTTACATCTGTATTTCGTGGATCTCTTTGCTAGCCTTATTTCTGTGGAATCTGAGAACAGATATTTCGGATCCCTTTGAAGACTATAGGGCCAAAGGAAATATCCCCCGATAACAAAGAGAAGGAAGCTTTCTGAGAAAATTCCTTGTGTTCTGGGAAATCAGCTCAGAGAGTTACAGCTTTCTCCTCAAGAACCGTTACGCTAAGGCAGTTCTTGTGGAATTGGCAAAGTGATATTTGGAAGCCCATAGAGGGCTATGGTGAAAAAGGAAATATCCTCAGATGAAAACTGGAAAGAAGCTTTGTGAGAAAATGTTCTGTGATGTGTGACTTCCACTCACAGAGTTACATCAGTATTTCGTGGATCACTTTGCTAGCCTTATTTCTGTGGAATCTGAGAACAGATATTTCGGATCCCGTTGAAGACTATAGGGCCAAAGGAAATATCCTCCGATAACAAAGAGAAAGAAGCCTTCTGAGAAACTTCTTTGTGTTCTGTGAAATCATCTCACAGAATTACAGCTTTCGCCACAAGAAGCCTTTCGCTAAGAGAGTTCTTGTGGAGTTGGGAAAGTGATATTTGGAAGCCCATAGAGGACTATGGTGAAAAAGGAAATATCTTCAATTGAAATATGGAAAGAAGCTTTCTGAGAAACTGCTCTGTGAAGTGTGACTTCCACTCACGGAGTTACATCTGTATTTCGTGGATCTCTTTGCTAGCCTTATTTCTGTGGAATCTGAGAACAGATGTTTCGGAACCCTTTGAACACTATAGGGCCAAAGGAAATATCATCCAATAACAAAGAGAAAGAAGCTTTCTGAGAAACTTCTTTGTGTTCTGTGAAATCATCTCACAGAGTTGCAGCTTTCCCCTCAAGAAGCCTTTCGCTAAGACAGTTCTTGTGGAATTGACAAAGTGATTTTTGGAAGCCCATAGAGGGCTATGGTGAAAAAGGAAATATCCTCTGATGAAATCTAGAAACAAGCATTCTGAGAAACTGCTTAGTGTTCTGTTAATTCTTCTCACAGAGTTACATCTCTATTTTGTGGATCTCTTTGCTAGCCTTATTTCTGTGGAATCTGAGAACAGATATTTCGGATCCCTTTGAAGAATATAGGGCCATAGGAAATATTCTCCGATAACAAAGAGAAAGAAGATTTCTGAGAAACTTCTTTGTGTTCTGTGAAATCATCTCACAGAGTTACAGCTTTTCCCTCAAGAAGCCTTTCGCTAAGACAGTTCTTGTGGAATTGGCAAAGTGATATTTGGAAGCCCTTAGAGGGCTATGGTGAAAAAGGAAATCTCCTCAGATGAAATCTGGAAAGAAGCTTTCTGACAAACTGCTCTGTGATGTGACTTCCACTCACAGAGTTACATCTGTATTTCGTGTATCTCTTTGCTAACCTTATTTCTGTGGAATCTGAGAACAGATATTTCGGAACCCTTTGAAGACTATAGGGCCAAAGGAAATATCCTCTGATAACAAAGAGAAAGAAGCCTTCTGAGAAACTTCTTTGTGTTCTGTGAAATCATCTCACAGAGTTACAGCTTTCTCCTCAAGAAGCCTTTAGCTAAGACACATCTTGTGTAATTGGCAAAGTGATATTTGGAAGCCCTTAGAGGGCTATAGTGAAAAAGGATATATCCTCAGATGAAATCTGCATAGTAGCTTTCTGACAAACTGCTCTGTGATGTGACTTCCACTCACAGAGAAATATCTGTATTTCGTAGATCTCTTTGCTAGACTTATTTCTGTGGAATCTGAGAACAGATATTTCGGATCCCTTTGAAGACTATAGGGCCAAAGGAAATATCCTCCGATAAAAAAGAGAAAGAAGCTTTCTGAGAAACTTCCTTGTGTTCTGTGAAATCATCTCACAGAGTTCCAGCTTTCCCCTCAAGAAGGGTTTCGCTAAGAGAGTTCTTGTGGAATTAGCAAAGAGATATTTGGAAACCCAACGAGGGCTATGATGAAATAAGAAATATCCTCAGGTGAAATCTGGAAAGAAGCTTTCTGATAAACTGCTTAGTGTTCTGTTAATTCATCTCACAGAGTTACATCTGTATTTCGTGGATCTCTTTGCTAGCCTTATTTCTGTGGAATCTGAGAACAGATATTTCGGATCCCTTTGAAGACTATAGGGCCAAAGGAAATATCCCCCGATAACAAAGAGAAGGAAGCTTTCTGAGAAAATTCCTTGTGTTCTGGGAAATCAGCTCAGAGAGTTACAGCTTTCTCCTCAAGAACCGTTACGCTAAGGCAGTTCTTGTGGAATTGGCAAAGTGATATTTGGAAGCCCATAGAGGGCTATGGTGAAAAAGGAAATATCCTCAGATGAAAACTGGAAAGAAGCTTTGTGAGAAAATGTTCTGTGATGTGTGACTTCCACTCACAGAGTTACATCAGTATTTCGTGGATCACTTTGCTAGCCTTATTTCTGTGGAATCTGAGAACAGATATTTCGGATCCCTTTGAAGACTATAGGGACAAAGGAAATATCCTCCGATAACAAAGAGAAAGAAGCTTTCTGAGAAACTTCTTTGTGTTCTGTGAAATCATCTCACAGAGTTACAGCTTTCCCCTCAAGAAGCCTTTCGCTAAGAAATTTCTTGTGGAATTGGCAAAGTGATATTTGGAAGCCCATAGAGGGCTATGGTAAAAAAGAAAATATCCTCAGATGAAATCTGGAAAGAAGCTTTCTGAGAAACTCCTTAGTGTTCTGTTAATTCATCTCACAGAGTTACATCTGTATTTCGTGGATCTCTTTGCTAGCCTTATTTCTGGGGAATCTGAGAACAGATATTTCGGATCCCTTTGAAGACTATAGGGCCAAAGGAAATATCCTAAGATAACAAAGAGAAAGAAGCTTTCTGAAAAACTTCTTTGTGTTCTGTGAAATTATCTCACAGAGTTACAGCTTTCTCCTCAAGAACCCTTTCGCTAAGACAGTTCTTGTGGAATTGGCAAAGTGATATTTGGCAGCCCATAGAGGGCTAAGGTGAAAAAGGAAATATCCTCAGATGAAATCTGGAAAGAAGCTTTCTGAGAAATTGCTTAGTGTTCTGTTAATTTATCTCACAGAGTTACATCTGTATTTCTTGGATCTTTTTGGTAGCCTTATTTCTGTGGAATCTGAGAACAGATATGTCGGATCCCTTTGAAGACTATAGGGCCAAAGGAAATATCCTCCGATAAAAAAGAGAAAGAAGCTTTCTGAGAATCTTCTTTGTGTTCTGTGAAATCATCTCACAGAGTTACAGCTTTCCCTTGAAGAAGACTTTCGCTAAGACAGTTCTTGTGGAATTGGCAAAGTGATATTTGGAAGCCCATAGAGGGCTATGGTGAAAAAGGAAGTATCCTCAGATGAAATCTGGAAAGAAGCTTTCTGAGAAACTGCTCTGTGATGTGTGACTTCCACTCAGAGAGTTACATATGTATTTCGAGGATCTCTTTAGTAGCCTTATTTCTGTGGAATCTGAGAACAGATATTTCGTATCCCTTTGAAGACTACAGGGCCAAAGGAAATATCCTCCGATAACAAAGAGAAAGAACCTTTCTGAGAAACTTCTTTGTGTTCTGTGAAATCATCTCACAGAGTTACAGCTTTCCCGTCAAGAAGCCTATCGCTAAGACAGTTCTTGTGGAATTGGCAAAGTGATATTTGGAAGCCCATAGAGGGCTACGGTGAAAAAGGAAATATCCTCAGATGACATCTGGAAAGAAGCTTTCTGACAAACTGCTTAGTGTTCTGTTAATTCATCTCACAGAGTTACATCTGTATTTCGTGGTTCTCTTTGCTAGCCTTATTTCTGTGGAATCTGAGAAAACATATTTCGGATCCCTTTGAGGAATATAGGGCAAAGGAAATATCCTCCGATAACAAAGAGAAAGAAGCTTTCTGAGAAACTTCTTTTTGTTCTGTGAAATCATCTCACAGAGTTACAGCTTTCCCCTCAAGAAGCCTTTCGCTAAGACAGTTCTTGTTGAATAGGAAAAATGATATTTGGAAGCCTATAAAGGTACAGTGATAAAGGAAATATCCTCAGATGATATCGGAAAAGAAGCTTTCTGAGAATCTGCTTAGTGTTCTGTTAATTCAACTCACAGAGTTACATCTGTATTTCGTGTATCTCTTTGCTAGCCTTATTTCTGTGGAATCTGAGAACAGATATTTCGGAACCCTTTGAAGACTATAGGCCCAAAGGAAATATCCTCTGATAACAAAGAGAAAGAAGGTTTCTGAGAAACTTCTTTGTGTTCTGTGAAATCATCTCACAGAGTTACAGCTTTCTCCTCAAGAAGCCTTTAGCTAAGACACATCTTGTGTAATTGGCAAAGTGATATTTGGAAGCCCTTAGAGGGCTATAGTGAAAAAGGATATATCCTCAGATGAAATCTGCATAGTAGCTTTCTGACAAACTGCTCTGTGATGTGACTTCCACTCACAGAGAAATATCTGTATTTCGTATATCTCTTTGCTAGACTTATTTCTGTGGAATCTGAGAACAGATATTTCGGATCCCTTTGAAGACTATAGGGCCAAAGGAAATATCCTCCGATAAAAAAGAGAAAGAAGCTTTCTGAGAAACTTCCTTGTGTTCTGTGAAATCATCTCACAGATTTCCAGCTTTCCCCTCAAGAAGCGTTTCGCTAAGAGAGTTCTTGTGGAATTAGCAAAGAGATATTTGGAAACCCAACGAGGGCTATGATGAAATAAGAAATATCCTCAGATGAAATCTGGAAAGAAGCTTTCTGATAAACTGCTTAGTGTTCTGTTAATTCATCTCACAGAGTTACATCTGTATTTCGTGGATCTCTTTGCTAGCCTTATTTCTGTGGAATCTGAGAACAGATATTTCGGATCCCTTTGAAGACTATAGGGCCAAAGGAAATATCCCCCGATAACAAAGAGAAGGAAGCTTTCTGAGAAAATTCCTTGTGTTCTGGGAAATCAGCTCAGAGAGTTACAGCTTTCTCCTCAAGAACCGTTACGCTAAGGCAGTTCTTGTGGAATTGGCAAAGTGATATTTGGAAGCCCATAGAGGGCTATGGTGAAAAAGGAAATATCCTCAGATGAAAACTGGAAAGAAGCTTTGTGAGAAAATGTTCTGTGATGTGTGACTTCCACTCACAGAGTTACATCAGTATTTCGTGGATCACTTTGCTAGCCTTATTTCTGTGGAATCTGAGAACAGATATTTCGGATCCCGTTGAAGACTATAGGGCCAAAGGAAATATCCTCCGATAACAAAGAGAAAGAAGCCTTCTGAGAAACTTCTTTGTGTTCTGTGAAATCATCTCACAGAATTACAGCTTTCGCCACAAGAAGCCTTTCGCTAAGAGAGTTCTTGTGGAGTTGGGAAAGTGATATTTGGAAGCCCATAGAGGACTATGGTGAAAAAGGAAATATCTTCAATTGAAATATGGAAAGAAGCTTTCTGAGAAACTGCTCTGTGAAGTGTGACTTCCACTCACGGAGTTACATCTGTATTTCGTGGATCTCTTTGCTAGCCTTATTTCTGTGGAATCTGAGAACAGATGTTTCGGAACCCTTTGAACACTATAGGGCCAAAGGAAATATCATCCAATAACAAAGAGAAAGAAGCTTTCTGAGAAACTTCTTTGTGTTCTGTGAAATCATCTCACAGAGTTGCAGCTTTCCCCTCAAGAAGCCTTTCGATAAGACAGTTCTTGTGGAATTGACAAAGTGATTTTTGGAAGCCCATAGAGGGCTATGGTGAAAAAGGAAATATCCTCTGATGAAATCTGGAAACAAACATTCTGAGAAACTGCTTAGTGTTCTGTTAATTCTTCTCACAGAGTTACATCTCTATTTTGTGGATCTCTTTGCTAGCCTTATTTCTGTGGAATCTGAGAACAGATATTTCGGATCCCTTTGAAGACTATAGGGCCATAGGAAATATTCTCCGATAACAAAGAGAAAGAAGATTTCTGAGAAACTTCTTTGTGTTCTGTGAAATCATCTCACAGAGTTACAGCTTTTCCCTCAAGAAGCCTTTCGCTAAGACAGTTCTTGTGGAATTGGCAAAGTGATATTTGGAAGCCCTTAGAGGGCTATGGTGAAAAAGGAAATCTCCTCAGATGAAATCTGGAAAGAAGCTTTCTGACAAACTGCTCTGTGATGTGACTTCCACTCACAGAGTTACATCTGTATTTCGTGTATCTCTTTGCTAGCCTTATTTCTGTGGAATCTGAGAACAGATATTTCGGAACCCTTTGAAGACTATAGGGCCAAAGGAAATATCCTCTGATAACAACGAGAAAGAAGCCTTCTGAGAAACTTCTTTGTGTTCTGTGAAATCATCTCACAGAGTTACAGCTTTCTCCTCAAGAAGCCTTTAGCTAAGACACATCTTGTGTAATTGGCAAAGTGATATTTGGAAGCCCTTAGAGGGCTATAGTGAAAAAGGATATATCCTCAGAAGAAATCTGCATAGTAGCTTTCTGACAAACTGCTCTGTGATGTGACTTCCACTCACAGAGAAATATCTGTATTTCGTAGATCTCTTTGCTAGACTTATTTCTGTGGAATCTGAGAACAGATATTTCGGATCCCTTTGAAGACTATAGGGCCAAAGGAAATATCCTCCGATAAAAAAAAGAAAGAAGCTTTCTGAGAAACTTCCTTGTGTTCTGTGAAATCATCTCACAGAGTTCCAGCTTTCCCCTCAAGAAGCGTTTCGCTAAGAGAGTTCTTGTGGAATTAGCAAAGAGATATTTGGAAACCCAACGAGGGCTATGATGAAATAAGAAATATCCTCAGGTGAAATCTGGAAAGAAGCTTTCTGATAAACTGCTTAGTGTTCTGTTAATTCATCTCACAGAGTTACATCTGTATTTCGTGGATCTCTTTGCTAGCCTTATTTCTGTGGAATCTGAGAACAGATATTTCGGATCCCTTTGAAGACTATAGGGCCAAAGGAAATATCCCCCGATAAAGAAGAGAAGGAAGCTTTCTGAGAAAATTCCTTGTGTTCTGGGAAATCAGCTCAGAGAGTTACAGCTTTCTCCTCAAGAACCGTTACGCTAAGGCAGTTCTTGTGGAATTGGCAAAGTGATATTTGGAAGCCCATAGAGGGCTATGGTGAAAAAGGAAATATCCTCAGATGAAAACTGGAAAGAAGCTTTGTGAGAAAATGTTCTGTGATGTGTGACTTCCACTCACAGAGTTACATCAGTATTTCGTGGATCACTTTGCTAGCCTTATTTCTGTGGAATCTGAGAACAGATATTTCGGATCCCTTTGAAGACTATAGGGACAAAGGAAATATCCTCCGATAACAAAGAGAAAGAAGCTTTCTGAGAAACTTCTTTGTGTTCTGTGAAATCATCTCACAGAGTTACAGCTTTCCCCTCAAGAAGCCTTTCGCTAAGAAATTTCTTGTGGAATTGGCAAAGTGATATTTGGAAGCCCATAGAGGGCTATGGTAAAAAAGAAAATATCCTCAGATGAAATCTGGAAAGAAGCTTTCTGAGAAACTCCTTAGTGTTCTGTTAATTCATCTCACAGAGTTACATCTGTATTTCGTGGATCTCTTTGCTAGCCTTATTTCTGGGGAATCTGAGAACAGATATTTCGGATCCCTTTGAAGACTATAGGGCCAAAGGAAATATCCTAAGATAACAAAGAGAAAGAAGCTTTCTGAAAAACTTCTTTGTGTTCTGTGAAATTATCTCACAGAGTTACAGCTTTCTCCTCAAGAAGCCTTTCGCTAAGACAGTTCTTGTGGAATTGGCAAAGTGATATTTGGCAGCCCATAGAGGGCTAAGGTGAAAAAGGAAATATCCTCAGATGAAATCTGGAAAGAAGCTTTCTGAGAAATTGCTTAGTGTTCTGTTAATTTATCTCACAGAGTTACATCTGTATTTCTTGGATCTTTTTGGTAGCCTTATTTCTGTGGAATCTGAGAACAGATATGTCGGATCCCTTTGAAGACTATAGGGCCAAAGGAAATATCCTCCGATAAAAAAGAGAAAGAAGCTTTCTGAGAATCTTCTTTGTGTTCTGTGAAATCATCTCACAGAGTTACAGCTTTCCCTTGAAGAAGACTTTCGCTAAGACAGTTCTTGTGGAATTGGCAAAGTGATATTTGGAAGCCCATAGAGGGCTATGGTGAAAAAGGAAGTATCCTCAGATGAAATCTGGAAAGAAGCTTTCTGAGAAACTGCTCTGTGATGTGTGACTTCCACTCAGAGAGTTACATATGTATTTCGAGGATCTCTTTAGTAGCCTTATTTCTGTGGAATCTGAGAACAGATATTTCGTATCCCTTTGAAGACTACAGGGCCAAAGGAAATATCCTCCGATAACAAAGAGAAAGAACCTTTCTGAGAAACTTCTTTGTGTTCTGTGAAATCATCTCACAGAGTTACAGCTTTCCCGTCAAGAAGCCTATCGCTAAGACAGTTCTTGTGGAATTGGCAAAGTGATATTTGGAAGCCCATAGAGGGCTACGGTGAAAAAGGAAATATCCTCAGATGACATCTGGAAAGAAGCTTTCTGACAAACTGCTTAGTGTTCTGTTAATTCATCTCACAGAGTTACATCTGTATTTCGTGGTTCTCTTTGCTAGCCTTATTTCTGTGGAATCTGAGAAAACATATTTCGGATCCCTTTGAGGAATATAGGGCAAAGGAAATATCCTCCGATAACAAAGAGAAAGAAGCTTTCTGAGAAACTTCTTTTTGTTCTGTGAAATCATCTCACAGAGTTACAGCTTTCCCCTCAAGAAGCCTTTCGCTAAGACAGTTCTTGTTGAATAGGAAAAATGATATTTGGAAGCCTATAAAGGTACAGTGATAAAGGAAATATCCTCAGATGATATCGGAAAAGAAGCTTTCTGAGAATCTGCTTAGTGTTCTGTTAATTCAACTCACAGAGTTACATCTGTATTTCGTGTATCTCTTTGCTAGCCTTATTTCTGTGGAATCTGAGAACAGATATTTCGGAACCCTTTGAAGACTATAGGCCCAAAGGAAATATCCTCTGATAACAAAGAGAAAGAAGGTTTCTGAGAAACTTCTTTGTGTTCTGTGAAATCATCTCACAGAGTTACAGCTTTCTCCTCAAGAAGCCTTTAGCTAAGACACATCTTGTGTAATTGGCAAAGTGATATTTGGAAGCCCTTAGAGGGCTATAGTGAAAAAGGATATATCCTCAGATGAAATCTGCATAGTAGCTTTCTGACAAACTGCTCTGTGATGTGACTTCCACTCACAGAGAAATATCTGTATTTCGTATATCTCTTTGCTAGACTTATTTCTGTGGAATCTGAGAACAGATATTTCGGATCCCTTTGAAGACTATAGGGCCAAAGGAAATATCCTCCGATAAAAAAGAGAAAGAAGCTTTCTGAGAAACTTCCTTGTGTTCTGTGAAATCATCTCACAGATTTCCAGCTTTCCCCTCAAGAAGCGTTTCGCTAAGAGAGTTCTTGTGGAATTAGCAAAGAGATATTTGGAAACCCAACGAGGGCTATGATGAAATAAGAAATATCCTCAGATGAAATCTGGAAAGAAGCTTTCTGATAAACTGCTTAGTGTTCTGTTAATTCATCTCACAGAGTTACATCTGTATTTCGTGGATCTCTTTGCTAGCCTTATTTCTGTGGAATCTGAGAACAGATATTTCGGATCCCTTTGAAGACTATAGGGCCAAAGGAAATATCCCCCGATAACAAAGAGAAGGAAGCTTTCTGAGAAAATTCCTTGTGTTCTGGGAAATCAGCTCAGAGAGTTACAGCTTTCTCCTCAAGAACCGTTACGCTAAGGCAGTTCTTGTGGAATTGGCAAAGTGATATTTGGAAGCCCATAGAGGGCTATGGTGAAAAAGGAAATATCCTCAGATGAAAACTGGAAAGAAGCTTTGTGAGAAAATGTTCTGTGATGTGTGACTTCCACTCACAGAGTTACATCAGTATTTCGTGGATCACTTTGCTAGCCTTATTTCTGTGGAATCTGAGAACAGATATTTCGGATCCCGTTGAAGACTATAGGGCCAAAGGAAATATCCTCCGATAACAAAGAGAAAGAAGCCTTCTGAGAAACTTCTTTGTGTTCTGTGAAATCATCTCACAGAATTACAGCTTTCGCCACAAGAAGCCTTTCGCTAAGAGAGTTCTTGTGGAGTTGGGAAAGTGATATTTGGAAGCCCATAGAGGACTATGGTGAAAAAGGAAATATCTTCAATTGAAATATGGAAAGAAGCTTTCTGAGAAACTGCTCTGTGAAGTGTGACTTCCACTCACGGAGTTACATCTGTATTTCGTGGATCTCTTTGCTAGCCTTATTTCTGTGGAATCTGAGAACAGATGTTTCGGAACCCTTTGAACACTATAGGGCCAAAGGAAATATCATCCAATAACAAAGAGAAAGAAGCTTTCTGAGAAACTTCTTTGTGTTCTGTGAAATCATCTCACAGAGTTGCAGCTTTCCCCTCAAGAAGCCTTTCGATAAGACAGTTCTTGTGGAATTGACAAAGTGATTTTTGGAAGCCCATAGAGGGCTATGGTGAAAAAGGAAATATCCTCTGATGAAATCTGGAAACAAACATTCTGAGAAACTGCTTAGTGTTCTGTTAATTCTTCTCACAGAGTTACATCTCTATTTTGTGGATCTCTTTGCTAGCCTTATTTCTGTGGAATCTGAGAACAGATATTTCGGATCCCTTTGAAGACTATAGGGCCATAGGAAATATTCTCCGATAACAAAGAGAAAGAAGATTTCTGAGAAACTTCTTTGTGTTCTGTGAAATCATCTCACAGAGTTACAGCTTTTCCCTCAAGAAGCCTTTCGCTAAGACAGTTCTTGTGGAATTGGCAAAGTGATATTTGGAAGCCCTTAGAGGGCTATGGTGAAAAAGGAAATCTCCTCAGATGAAATCTGGAAAGAAGCTTTCTGACAAACTGCTCTGTGATGTGACTTCCACTCACAGAGTTACATCTGTATTTCGTGTATCTCTTTGCTAGCCTTATTTCTGTGGAATCTGAGAACAGATATTTCGGAACCCTTTGAAGACTATAGGGCCAAAGGAAATATCCTCTGATAACAACGAGAAAGAAGCCTTCTGAGAAACTTCTTTGTGTTCTGTGAAATCATCTCACAGAGTTACAGCTTTCTCCTCAAGAAGCCTTTAGCTAAGACACATCTTGTGTAATTGGCAAAGTGATATTTGGAAGCCCTTAGAGGGCTATAGTGAAAAAGGATATATCCTCAGAAGAAATCTGCATAGTAGCTTTCTGACAAACTGCTCTGTGATGTGACTTCCACTCACAGAGAAATATCTGTATTTCGTAGATCTCTTTGCTAGACTTATTTCTGTGGAATCTGAGAACAGATATTTCGGATCCCTTTGAAGACTATATTGCCAAAGGAAATATCCTCCGATAAAAAAAAGAAAGAAGCTTTCTGAGAAACTTCCTTGTGTTCTGTGAAATCATCTCACAGAGTTCCAGCTTTCCCCTCAAGAAGCGTTTCGCTAAGAGAGTTCTTGTGGAATTAGCAAAGAGATATTTGGAAACCCAACGAGGGCTATGATGAAATAAGAAATATCCTCAGGTGAAATCTGGAAAGAAGCTTTCTGATAAACTGCTTAGTGTTCTGTTAATTCATCTCACAGAGTTACATCTGTATTTCGTGGATCTCTTTGCTAGCCTTATTTCTGTGGAATCTGAGAACAGATATTTCGGATCCCTTTGAAGACTATAGGGCCAAAGGAAATATCCCCCGATAAAGAAGAGAAGGAAGCTTTCTGAGAAAATTCCTTGTGTTCTGGGAAATCAGCTCAGAGAGTTACAGCTTTCTCCTCAAGAACCGTTACGCTAAGGCAGTTCTTGTGGAATTGGCAAAGTGATATTTGGAAGCCCATAGAGGGCTATGGTGAAAAAGGAAATATCCTCAGATGAAAACTGGAAAGAAGCTTTGTGAGAAAATGTTCTGTGATGTGTGACTTCCACTCACAGAGTTACATCAGTATTTCGTGGATCACTTTGCTAGCCTTATTTCTGTGGAATCTGAGAACAGATATTTCGGATCCCTTTGAAGACTATAGGGACAAAGGAAATATCCTCCGATAACAAAGAGAAAGAAGCTTTCTGAGAAACTTCTTTGTGTTCTGTGAAATCATCTCACAGAGTTACAGCTTTCCCCTCAAGAAGCCTTTCGCTAAGAAATTTCTTGTGGAATTGGCAAAGTGATATTTGGAAGCCCATAGAGGGCTATGGTAAAAAAGAAAATATCCTCAGATGAAATCTGGAAAGAAGCTTTCTGAGAAACTCCTTAGTGTTCTGTTAATTCATCTCACAGAGTTACATCTGTATTTCGTGGATCTCTTTGCTAGCCTTATTTCTGGGGAATCTGAGAACAGATATTTCGGATCCCTTTGAAGACTATAGGGCCAAAGGAAATATCCTAAGATAACAAAGAGAAAGAAGCTTTCTGAAAAACTTCTTTGTGTTCTGTGAAATTATCTCACAGAGTTACAGCTTTCTCCTCAAGAAGCCTTTCGCTAAGACAGTTCTTGTGGAATTGGCAAAGTGATATTTGGCAGCCCATAGAGGGCTAAGGTGAAAAAGGAAATATCCTCAGATGAAATCTGGAAAGAAGCTTTCTGAGAAATTGCTTAGTGTTCTGTTAATTTATCTCACAGAGTTACATCTGTATTTCTTGGATCTTTTTGGTAGCCTTATTTCTGTGGAATCTGAGAACAGATATGTCGGAACCCTTTGAAGACTATAGGGCCAAAGGAAATATCCTCCGATAAAAAAGAGAAAGAAGCTTTCTGAGAATCTTCTTTGTGTTCTGTGAAATCATCTCACAGAGTTACAGCTTTCCCTTGAAGAAGACTTTCGCTAAGACAGTTCTTGTGGAATTGGCAAAGTGATATTTGGAAGCCCATAGAGGGCTATGGTGAAAAAGGAAGTATCCTCAGATGAAATCTGGAAAGAAGCTTTCTGAGAAACTGCTCTGTGATGTGTGACTTCCACTCAGAGAGTTACATCTGTATTTCGAGGATCTCTTTAGTAGCCTTATTTCTGTGGAATCTGAGAACAGATATTTCGTATCCCTTTGAAGACTACAGGGCCAAAGGAAATATCCTCCGATAACAAAGAGAAAGAACCTTTCTGAGAAACTTCTTTGTGTTCTGTGAAATCATATCACAGAGTTACAGCTTTACCGTCAAGAAGCCTATCGCTAAGACAGTTCTTGTGGAATTGGCAAAGTGATATTTGGAAGCCCATAGAGGGCTACGGTGAAAAAGGAAATATCCTCAGATGACATCTGGAAAGAAGCTTTCTGACAAACTGCTTAGTGTTCGGTTAATTCATCTCACAGAGTTACATCTGTATTTCGTGGATCTCTTTGCTAGCCTTATTTCTGTGGAATCTGAGAACAGATATTTGGGATCACTTGGAAGACTATAGGGCCAAAGGAAATATCCTCTGATAACAAAGAGAAAGAAGCTTTCTTAGAAACTTCTTTGTGTTCTGTGAAATCATCTCACAGAGTTACTGCTTTCCCTCAAGAAGCCTTTCGCTAACACAGTTCTTGTGGAATTGGCAAAGTGATTTTTGGAAGCCCATAGAGGGCTAGGGTGAAAATGGAAATATCCTCAGATGAAATCTGGAAAGAAGCTTTCTGACAAACTGCTTAGTGTTCTGTTAATTCATCTCACAGTGTTACATCTGTATGTCGTGGATCTCTTTGCTAGCCTTAATTCTGTGGAATCTGAGAACAGATATTTCGGATCCCTTGGAAGACTATAGGGCCAAAGGAAATTTCCTCCGATAACAAAGAGAAAGAAGCTTTCTGAGAATCTTCTTTGAGTTCTGTGAAATCATCTCACAGAGTTGCAGCTTTCCCCTCAAGAAGACTTTCGCTAAGACAGTTCTTTTGGAATTGGCTAAGTGATATTTGGAAGCCCATAGAGGGCTATGGTGAAAAAGGAAATATCCTTAGATGAAATCTGGAAGGAAGCTTTCTGAGAAACTGCTTAGTGTTCTGTTAATTCATCTCACAGAGTTACATCTGTATTTCGTGGAACTCTTTGCTAGCCTTTTTTCTGTGGAATCTGAGAACAGATATATCGGATCCAATTGAATACTAAAGGGCCAAAGGAAATATCTTCCAATAAAAAAAAGAAAGAAGCTTTCTGGAAAACTTCTTTTTGTTCTGTGAAATCATCTCACAGAGTTACAGCTTTCTCCTCAAGAAGCCTTTCGCTAAGACAGTTCTTGTGGAATTGGCAAAGTGATATTTGACAGCCCATAGAGGGCTATGGTGAAAAAGGAAATATCCTCAGATGTAATCTGGAAAGAAGCTTTCTGAGAAACTGCTCTGTGATGTGTGACTTCCACTCACAGAGTTACATCTGTATTTGGTGGATCTCTTTGCTAGCCTTATTTCTGTGGAATCTGAGAACAGATATTTCGGATCCCTTTGAAGACTCTTGGGCCAAAGGAAATATCCTCCGATAACAAAGAGAAAGAAGCTTTCTGAGAAACTTCTTAGTGTTCTGTGAAATCATCTCAGAGAGTTACAGCTTTCCCCTCAAGAAGACTTTCGCTAAGACAGTTCTTTTGGAATTGGCTAAGTGATATTTGGAAGCCCATAGAGGGCTACGTTGAAAAAGGAAATATCCTCAGATGAAATCTGGAAAGAAGCTTTCTGAGAAACTCCTCTGTGATGTGTGACTTCCACTCACAGAGTTACGTACGTATTTGGTGGATCTCTTTACTAGCCTAATTTCTGTGGAATCTGAGAACAGATATTTCGGATCCCTTTGAAGACTATAGGGCCAAAGGAAATATCCTCCGAAAACAAAGAGAAAGAAGCTTTCTGAGAAACTTCTTTATGTTCTCTGAAATCATCTCACAGAGTTACAGCTTTCCCCTCAAGAAGCCTTTCGCTAAGAAATTTCTTGTGGAATTGGCAAAGTGATATTTGGAAGCCCATAGAGGGCTATGGTGAAAAAGGAAATATCCTCAGATGAAATCTGGAAAGAATCTTTCTGAAAAACTGTTTATTGTTCTGTTAATTCATCTCACAGAGTTACATCTGTATTTCGTGGATCTCTTGGCTAGCCTTATTTCTGTGGAATCTGAGAACAGACATTTCGGATCCCTTTGAAGACCATAGGGCCAAAGGAAATATCCTCCGATAACAAAGAGAAAGAAAGTGTCTGTGAAACTTCTTTGTGTTCTGTGAAATCATCTCACAGAGTTACAGCTTTCCCCTCAAGAAGCCTTTCGCTAAGAAAGTTCTTGAGGAATTGGCAAAGTGATATTTGGAAGCCCATAGAGGGCTATGGGGAAAAAGGAAATACTCTCAGATGAAATCTGGAAAGAACCTTTATGAGAAACTGCTCCGTGATGTGTGACTTCCACTCACAGAGTTACATCTGTATTTCGTGGGTCTCTTTGCTAGCCTTATTTCTGTGGAATCTGAGAACAGATATTTCGGATCCCTTCGAAGACTATTGGGCCAAAGGAAATATTCTCCGATAACAAAGATAAAGAAGCTTTCTGGGAAACTTCTTTGTGTTCTGTGAAATCATCTCACAGAGTTACAGCTTTCCCCTCAAGAAGCCTTTCGCTAAGACAGTTCTTCTGGAATTGGCAAAGTGATATTTGGAAGCTCATAGAGGACTATGGTGAAAAATGAAATATATTTATATGAAATCTGGAAAGAAGCTTTCTGAGAAACTGCTTAGTGTTCTGTTAATTCATCTCACAGTGTTACATCTGTATTTCATGGATCTTTTGCTAGCCTTATTTCTGTGGAATCTGAGAACAGATATTTCGTATCCCTTTGAAGACTATAGGGCCAAAGGAAATATCCTCCAATAACAGAAAGAAAGAAGCTTTCTGAGAAATTTCTTTGTGTTCTGTGAAATCATCTCACAGATTTACAGCTTTCCCCTCAAGAATTCTTTAACTAAGACTGTTCGTGTAGACTTGGCAAAGTGATATTTGGAATCCCATTGAGGGCTATGGTGAAAAAGGAAATATCTTTACATGAAATCTGGAAAGAAGCTTTTTGAGAAACTGCTTTGTGTTCTGTTAATTCATCTCACAGAGTTAAATCTGTATTTCGTGGATCTCTTTTCTAGACTTATTTCTGTGGAATCTGAGAACAGATATTTCTGATCCCTTGGAAGAGTATAGGGCCAAAGGAAATATTCTCCGATAACAAATAGAAAGAAGGTGTCTGAGAAACTTCTTTGTGTTCTGTGAAATCATCTCATAGAGTTACAGCTTTTCCCTCAAGAAGCCTTTCGCTAAGACAGTTCTTGTGGAATTTGCAAAGTGATATTTGGAAGCCCATAGAGGGCTATGGTGAAAAAGGAAATTTCCTCAGATGAAATCTGGAAAGAAGGTTTCTGAGAAACTGCTCTGCGATGTGTGACTTCCACTCACAGAGTTACATTTGTTTTTCGTGGATCTCTTTGCTAGGCTTTTTTCTGTGGAATCTGAGAACAGATATATCGGATCCCTTTGAAGACTATACGGAAAAAGGAAATATCCTCCGATAACAAAGAGAAAGAAGCTTTGTGAGAAACTTCTTTGTGTTCTGTGAAATCATCTCACAGACTTACAGCTTTCCCCTCAAGAAGCCTTTCGCTAAGAAATTTCTTGTGGAATTGGCAAAGTGATATTTGGAAGCCGTTAGAGTGCTATGGTGAGAAAGGAAATATCCTCACATGAAATCTGGAAAGAAGCTTTCTGAGAAACTGCTTCGAGTTCTGTTAATTCATCTCACAGAGTTACATCTGTATTTCGTGGATCTCTTTGCTAGCCTTATTTCTGTGGAATCTGAGAACAGATATTTCGGATCTCTTTGAAGACTTCAGGGCCAAAGGAAATATCCTCCGATAACAAAGAGAAAGAAGCTTTCTGCGGAACTTCTTAGTGTTCTGTGAAATCATCTCACAGAGTTACAGCTTTCCCCTCAAGAAGCCTTTCGCTAAGACAGTTCTTGTGGAATTGGAAAAGTGATATTTGGAAGCCCATAGAAGACTACGGTGAAAAAGGAAATATCCTCAGATGAAATCTGGAAAGAAGCTTTCTGAGAAACTGTTCTGTGATGTGTGACTTCCACTCACAGAGTTACATATGTATTTGGTGGATCTCTTTGCTAGCCTTATTTCAGTGGAATCTGAGAAAAGATATTTTGGATCCCTTTGAAGACTATAGGGCCAAAGGAAATATCCTCCGATAACAAAGAGAAAGAAGGTGTCTGAGAAACTTCTTTGTGTTCTGTGAAGTCATCTCCCAGAGTTACCGCTTTCCCCTCAAGAAGCCTTTCGCTAAGTCAGTTCTTGAGGAATTGGCAAAGTGATATTTGGAAGCCCGTAGGGCTATGGTGAAAAAGGAAATATCCTCAGATGAAATCTGGAAAGAAGCTTTCTGAGAAACTGCTTAGTGTTCTGTTAATTCATCTCATAGAGTTACGTCCGCATTTCGTGGCTCTTTGCTAGCCTTATTTCTGTGGAATCTGAGAACAGATAATTCGGATCCCTTGGAAGACTATAGGGCCAAAGGAAATATCCTCTGATAACAAAGAGAGAAGCTTTCTGAGAAACTTCTTTGTATTCTGTGAAATCATCTCACAGAGTTACAGCTTTTCTCTCAAGAAGCCTTTCGCTAAGACAGTTCTTGTGGAATTGGCTAAGTGATATTTGGAAGCCCTTAGAGGGCTATGGTGAAAAAGGAAATATCCTCAGATGAAATCTGGAAAGAAGCTTTCTGAGAAACTTCTTACTGTTCTGTTAATTCATCTCACAGAGTTACATCTGTATTTCCTGGATCTCTTTGCTACCCTTATTTCTGTGGATTCTGAGAACAGATATTTCGGATCCCTTGAAGACTATAGGACCAAAGGTAATATCCTGCGATAACAATGAGAAAGAAACTTTCTGAGAAACTTCTTGGTGTTCTGTGAAATCATCTCACAGAGTTACAGCTTTCCCCTCAAGAAGCCTTTCGCTAAGACAATTCTTCTGGAATTGGCAAAGTGATATTTGGAAGCCCATAAAGTCCTATGGTGAAAAAGGAAATATCCTCAGATGAAATCTGGAAAGAACCTATCTGAGAAACTGCTTAGTGTTCTGTTAATTCATCTCACAGAGTTACATCTGTATTTCGTGGAACTCCTTGAAAGCCTTATTTCTGTGGAATCTGAGAACAGATATTTCGGATCCCTTGGAAGACTATAGGGCCAAGGGAGGTATCCCCCGATAACTAAGAGAAAGAAACTTTCTCAGAAACTTCTTTGTGTTCTGTGAAATCATCTCACAGAGTTACAGCTTTTCCCTTAAGAAGCTTTTCGCTAAGACAGTTCTTGTGGAATTGACAAAGTGATATTTGGAAGCCCACAAAGGGCTACAGAGAAAAAGGAAATATCCTCAGATAAAATCTGAAACGAAGGTTTCTGAGAAACAGCTCGGTGATGTGTGACTTCCACTCACAGAGTTACATCTGTATTTCGTGTATCTCTTTGCTGGCCTTATTTCTGTGGAATCTGAGAACAGATATTTCGGATCCCTTTGAAGACTATAGTACCAAAGAAATATCCTCCGATAACAAAGAGAAAGAAGCTTTCTGAGAAACTTCTTTGTGTTCTGTGAAATCATCTCACAGAGTTACAGCTTTCCCCTCAAGAAGCCTTTCGCTAAGACAGTTCTTGTAGAATTGGCAAAGTGATATTTGGAAGCCCATAGAGTGCTATGGTGAAAAAGGATATATCGTCAGATGAAATCTGGAAAGAAGCTTTCTGAGAAACTGCTTAGTGTTCTCTTAATTCATCTCACAGAGTTACATCTGCATTTCGTGGATCTCTTTGCTAGCCTTATTTATGTGGAATCTGAGAAGAGATATTTCGGATGTCTTTGAAGACTATAGGGCCAAAGGTAATATCCTGCGATAACAAAGAGAAAGAAGCTTTCTGAGAAACTTCTTTGTGTTCTTTGAAATCATCTCACAGAGTTACAGCTTTTCCCTTAAGAAGCTTTTCGCTAAGACAGTTCTTGTGGAATTGGCAAAGTGATATTTGGAAGCCCATAGAGGGCTATGGTGAAAAAGGAAATATCCTCAGATGAAATCTGGAAAGAAGGTTTCTGAGAAACTGCTCGGTGATGTTTGACTTCCACTCACAGAGTTACATCTGTATTTCAAGGATCTCATTGCTAGCCTTATTTCTGTGGAATCTGAGAACAGATATTTCGGATCCCTATGAAGACTATAGGGCCAAAGGAAATATCCTCCGATAACAAAGAGAAAGAAGCTTTCTGAGAAATTTCTTTGTGTTCTGCGAAATCATCTCATAGAGTTACAGCTTTCCCCTTAAGAAGCCTTTCGCTAAGACAGTTCTTGTGGAATTGTCAAAGTGATATTTGGAAGCCCATAGAGGACTATGGTGAAAAAGGAAATATCCTCAGATGGAATCTGGAAAGAAGCTTTTTGAGAAACTGCTCTGTGACTTGTAACTTCCACTCACAGAGTTACAACTGTATTTCATGGATCTCTTTGTTAGACTTATTTCTGTGGAATCTTAGAACAGATATATCGGATCCCTTTGAAGACTATAGGCCCAAAGGAAATATCCTCCCATAACAAGGAGTAAGAAACTTTCTGAGAAACTTTTTTGTGTTCTGTGAAATCATCTCACAGAGTTACAGCTTTCCCCCCAAAAAGCCTTTTGCTAAGACAGTTCTTATGGAATTGGCAAAGTTATATTTGGAAGCCCATGGAGGGCTAAGGTGAAAAAGGAAATATCCTCAAATGAAATCTGGAAAGAATCTATCTGAGAAACTGCTTAGTGTTCTGTTAATTCATCTCACAGAGTTACTTCTGTATTTCGTGGATCTCTTTGCTAGCCTTTTTTCTGTGGAATCTGAGAACAGATATTTCGGATCCCTTTGAAGACTATAGGGCCTAAGGAAATATCCTCCGATAACAAAGAGAAAGAAGCTCTCTGAGAAACTTCTTTGTGCTCTTTGAAATCATATCACAGAATTACAGCTTTCCCCTCAAGAAGCCTTTCGCTAAGACAGTTCTTGTGGAATTGGCAAAGTGATATTTGGAAGTCCATACAGGGCTATGGTGAAAAAGGAAATATCCTCAGAAGAAACCTGGAAAGAAGCTTTCTGAGAAACTGCTTAGTGTTCTGTTAATTCATCTCACAGAGTTACATCTGCATTTCGTGGATATCTTTGCTAGGCTTATTTCTGTGGAATCTGAGAACAGATATTTCGGATCCCTTTGAAGACTATAGGGCCAAAGGAAATATCCTCCGATAAAAAAGAGAAAGAAGCTTTGTGAGAAACTTCTTTGTGTTCTATGAAATCATCTCACAGAGTTACAGCTTTCCCCTTAAGAAGACTTTCGCTAAGACAGTTCTTGTGGAACTAACAAAGTGATATTTGGAAGCCCATAGATGGCTATGGTGAAAAAGGAAATATCCTCATATGAAATCTGGAAGGAACCTATCTGAGAAACTGCTTAGTGTTCTGTTAATTCATCTCACAGGGTTACATCTGTATTTCGTGGATCTCTCTGCTAGCCTTATTTCTGTGGAATCTGAGAACAGATATTTCGGATCCCTTTGATGACTATAGGGCCTAAGGAAATATCCTCCGATAACAAAGAGAAAGAAGCTTTCTGAGAAACTTCTTTGTTCTCTGTGAAATCATCTCACAGAGTTACAGCTTTCCCCTCCAGAAGCCTTTCGCTAAGACAGTTCTTGTGGAATTGGCAAAGTGATATTCGGAAGCCCGTACATGGCTGTGGTGAAAAAGTAAATATCCTATGATGAAATCTGGAAAGAAGATTTCTGAGAAACTGCTTAGTGTTCTGTTAATTCATCTCACAGAGTTACATCTGTATTTCGTGGATCTCTTTGCTAGCCTTATTTCTGTGGAATCTGAGAACAGATATTTCGGATCCCTTGAAGACTATAGGGACAAAGGTAATATCCTGCGATAACAATGAGAAAGAAACTTTCTGAGAAACTTCTTTGTGTTCTGTGAAATCATCTCACAGAGTTACAGCTTTTCACTCAAGAAGCTTTTCTCTAAGACAGTTCTTGTGGAATTGGCAAAGTGATATTTGGAAGCCCATATAGAGCTATGGTGAAAAAGCAAATATCCTCAGATGAAATGTGGAAAGAAGCTTTCTGAGAAACTGCTTAGTGTTCTGTTAATTCATCTCACAGAGTTACATCTGTATTTCGTGGATCTCTATGCTAGCCTTATTTCTGTGGAATCTGAGAACAGATATTTCGGATCCCTTTGAAGACTATAGGGACAAAGGAAATATCCTCCGATAACAAAGAGAAAGAAGCTTTCTGAGAAACTTCTTTGTGTTCTGTGAAATCATCTCACAGAGTTACAGCTTTCCCCTCAAGAAGCCTTTCGCCAAGACAGTTCTTGTGGAATTGGCAAAGTGATATTGGGAAGCCCACAGAGGGCTATGGTGAAAAAGGAAATATACTCATATGAAATCTGGAAAGAAGGTTTCAGAGAAACAGCTCGGTGATGTGTGACATCCACTCACAGAGTTACATCGGTATTTCGTGGATCTCTTTGCCAGCCTTATTTCTGTGGAATCTGAGAACAGATATTTCGGATCCCTTGGAAGACTATAGGTCCAAAGGAAATATCCTCCGATAACAAAGAGAAAGAAGCTTTCTGAGAAACTTCTTTGTGTTCTGTGAAATCATCTTATAGAGTTACAGATTTCCACTTAAGAAGCCTTTCTCTAAGACAGTTCTTGTGGAATTGGAAAAGTGATATTTGGAAGCCCATAGAGGGCTATGGTGAAAAAGGAAATATCCTCAGATGAAATCTGGAAAGAAGGTTTCTGAGAAACAGCTCGGTGATGTTTGACTTCAACTCACAGAGTTACATCTGTATTTCGAGGATCTCATTGCTATCCTTATTTCTGTGGAATCTGAGAACAGATATTTCTGAACCCTTTGAAGACTATATGGCCAAAGGAAATATCCTCCGATAACAAAGAGAAAGAAGCTTTCTGAGAAACTTCTTTGTGTTCTGTGAAAACATCCCATAGAGTTACAGCTTTCCCCTTAAGAAGCCTTTCGCTAAGACAGTTCTTGTGGAATTGGAAAAGTGATATTTCGAAGCCCATAGAGGGCTTTGGTGATAAAGGAAATATCCTCCGATGAAATTTGGAAAGAAGCTTTCTGAGAAACAGCTTAGTGTTCAGTTAATTCATCTCACAGTGTTACATCTGTATTTCGTGGATCTCTTTGCTAGCCTTATTTCTGTGGAATCTGAGAACAGATATTTCGGATCTCTTTGAAGACTAGAGGGCGAAACTAAATATCCTGCGATAACAAAGAGAAAGAAGCTTTGTGAGAAACTTCTTTGTGTTCTGTGAAATCAACTCACAGAGTTACAGCTTTCCCCTCAAGAAGCCTATTGCTAAGACAGTTCTTGTGGAATTGAGAAAGTGATATTTGGAAGCCCACAGAGGGCTACGATGAAAAAGGAAATATCCTCAAATGAAATCTGGAAAGAAGGTTTCTGAGAAACAACTCGGTGATGTGTGACTTCCACTCACAGAGTAACATCTGTATTTCGTGGATATCTTTGCTAGCCTTATTTCTGTGGAATCTGAGAACAGAAATTTCGGATCCCTTTGAAGTCTATAGGGCCAAAGGAAATATCCTCCGATAAAAATGAGAAAGAAGCTTTCTGAGAAACTTCCTTGTGTTCTTTGAAATCATCTCACAGAGTTTCAGCTTTCCCCTCAAGAAGCCTTTCGCTGAGACAGTTCTTGTGGAATTGGCAAAGTGATATTGGGAAGCCCATAGAGGGCTATGGTGATATAGGAAATATCCTCCGATGAAATCTGGAAAGAAGCTTTCTGAGAAACTGCTTAGTGTTCTGTTAATTCATCTCACAGAGTTACATCTGTATTTCGTGGATCTCTTTGCTAGCCTTATTTCTGTGGAATCTGAGAACAGATATTTGGGATCCCTTTGAAGACTATAGGGCCCAAGGAAATATCCTCCGATAACAAAGAGAAAGAAGCTTTCTGAGAAACTTCTTTGCGTTCTGTGAAATCATCTCACAGAGCTACAGCGTTCCCCTCAAGAAGCCTTTCACTCAGACAGTTCTTGTGGAATTGTCAAAGTGATATTTGGAAGCCCATAGAGGGCTATGGTGAAAAAGGAAATATCCTCAGATGAAATCTGGAAAGAAGCTTTCTGAGAAACTGCTCTGTGACGTGTGACTTCCACTCACAGAGTTACATCTGTATTTCGTGGATCTCTTTGCTAGACTTATTTCTGTGGAATCTGAGAACAGATATTTCGGATCCCTTTGACGACTATAGGGCCATAGGAAATATCCTCCCATAACAAGGAGAAAGAAACTTTCTGAGAAACTTCTTTGTGTTCGGTGAAATCATCTCACAGAGTTACAGCTTTCCCCTCAAGAATCCTTTCGCTAAGACAGTTCTTGTGGAATTGGCAAAGTGATATGCGGAAGCGCGTAGAGGGCTATGGTGAAAAAGGAAATATCCTCAGATGAAATCTGGAAAGAAGCTTTCTGAGAAACTGCTTAGTGTTCTGTTAATTCATCTCACAGAGTTACATCTGTATTTCGTGGATCTCTATGCTAGCCTTATTTCTGTGGAATCTGAGAACAGATATTTCAGATCTCTTTGAAGACTATAGGGCCAAAGGAAATATCGTCTGATAACAAAGAGAAAGAAGCTTTCTGAGAAACTTCCTTGTGTTCTGTGAAATCATCTCACAGAGTTACAGCTTTCCCCTCAAGAAGACTTTCGCTAAGACAGTTCTTGTGGAATTGGCAAAGTGATATTTGGAAGCCCTTGGAGGGCTATGGTGATAAAGGAAATATCCTCATATGAAATCTGGAAAGAAGCTTTCTGAGAAACTGCTTACTGTTCAGACAATTCATCTCACAGAGTTACATCTGTATTTGGTGGATCCCTTTGCTAGCCTTATTTCTGTGGAGTCTGAGAAGAGATATTTCAGATCCCTTTGAAGACTATAGGGCCAAAGGTAATATCCTGCGATAACAGAGAGAAAGAAACTGTCTGAGAAACTTCTTTGTGTTCTGTGAAATCATCTCACAGAGTTACAGCTTTTCCCTCAAGAAGCTTTTAGCTAAGACAGTTCTTGTGGAATTGGCAAAGTGATATTTGGAAGACCATAGAGGGTTATGGTGAAAAAGGAAATATGCTCAGATGAAATCTGGAAAGAAGCTTTCTGAGAAACTGCTCTGTGATGTGTGACTTCCACTCTCAGAGTTACATCTGTATTTCGTGGATCTCTTTGCTAGCCTTATTTCTGTGGAATCTGAGAACAGATATTTCGGATCCCTTGGAAGACTATAGGGCCAAAGGTAATATCCTCCGATAACAAAGAGAAAGAAACTTTCTGAGAAACTTCTTTGTGTTCTGTGAAATCATCTCACAGAGTTACAGCTTTTCCCTCAAGAAGCTTTTCGCTAAGACAGTTCTTGTGGAATTGGCAAAGTGATATTTGGAAGCCCGTAGAGGGCTATGGTGAAAAAGGAAATATCCTCTGATGAAATCTGGAAAGAAGGTTTCTGATATCAAACTCGGTGATGTGTGACTTCCACTCACAGAGTTACATCGGTATTTCGTAGATCTCTTTGCTAGCCTTATTTCTATGGAATCTGAGAACAGATATTTCGGATCCCTTGGAAGACTATAGGGCCAAAGGAAATATCCTCCGATAACAAAGAGAAAGAAGCTTTCTGAGAAACTTCTTTGTGTTCTGTGAAATCATCTCACAGAGTTACAGCTTTCCCCTCAAGAAGCCTTTCGCTAAGACAGTTCTTGTGGAATTGGCAAAGTGATATTTGGAAGCCCATAGAGGGCTATGGTGAAAAAGGAAATATCCTCAGATGAAATCTGGAAAGAAGATTTCTGAGAAACTGCTCTGTGATGTGTGACTTCCACTGACAAGAGTTACATCTGTATTTCGTGGATCTCTTTGCTAGCCTTATTTCTGTGGAATCTGAGAACAGATATTTCGGATCCCTATGAAGACTATAGGGCCACAGGAAATATCCTTCGATAACAAAGCGAAAGAAGCTTTCTAAGAAACTTGTTTGTGTTCTGTGAAATCATCTCAGAGAGTTCCAGCTTTCCCCTCAAGAAGCCTTTCGCTAAGACATTTCTTGTGGAATTGGTAAAGTGATATTTGAAAGCCCATAGAGGGCTGTGGTGAAAAAGGAAATATCCTCAGATGAAGTCTGGAAAGAAGCTTTCTGAGAAACTGCTTAGTGTTCAGATAATTCATCTCACAGAGATACATCTGTATTTCATGGATCTCTTTGCTAGAATTATTTCTGTGGAATCTGAGAAAAAATATTTCGGATCCCTTTGAAGACTATAGGGCCAAAGGAAATATCCTCCTATAACAAAGAGAAAGAAGCTTTCTGAGAAACTTCTTTGTGTTCTGTGAAATCATCTCAGAGAATTACAGCTTTCCCTACAAGAAGCCTTTCGGTAAGACATTTCTGGTGGAATTGGCAAAGTGATATTTGGAAGCCCTTAGAGGGCTACGGTGAAAAAGGAAATATCCTCAGATGCAATCCGGAAAGAAGCTTTCCGAGAAACAGCTCGGTGATGTGTGACTTCCACTCACAGAGTTACATCTGTATTTCGTGGATATCTTTGCTAGCCTTATTTCTGTGGAATCTGAGAACAGATATTTCGGATCCCTTTGAAGAATATAGGTCCAAAGGAAATATCCTCCGATATCAATGAGAAAGAAGCTTTCTGAGAAACTTCTTTGTGTTCTCTGAAATCATCTCACAGAGTTACAGCTTTCCCCTCAAGAAGCCTTTCGCTAAGACAGTACTTGTGGAATTGGCAAAGTGAAAAAGGAAATATTCTGAGATTAAAGCAGTTTCTCAGAAAGCTTCTTTCCAGATTTCATCTGAGGATATTTCCTTTTTCACCTTAGCCCTTGATGGGCTTCCAAATATCGCATTGCCAATTCCACAAGAACTGTCTTAGCGAAAGGCTTCTTGAGGGGAATGCTGTAACTCTGTGAGATGATTTCACAGAACACAAAGATGTTTCACAGACAGCTTCTTAATCTTTGTTATCGGAGGATATTTCCTTTGGCCCGGTAGACTTCAAAGGGATCCGAAATATCTATTCTCAGATTCCACAGAAATAAGGCTAGCAAAGAGATCCACGATACACAGATGTAACTATGTGAGATGAATTAACAGAACACTAAGCAGTCTCAGAAATCTTCTTTCCAGATTTCATCTGAGGATATTTCCCTTTTCAGCATAGCCCTCTATGGGCTTCCAAATATCACTTTGCCAATTCCACAAGAACTGTCTTAGCGAAAGGCTTCTTGAGGGGAAAGCTGTAACTCTGTGAGATGATTTCACAGAACACAAAGAAGTTTCTCAGAAAGCTTCTTTCTCTTTGTTATCGGAGGATATTTCCTTTGGCCCTATAGTCTTCCCAGGGATCCGAAATATCTGTTCTCATATTCCACAGAAATAAGGCTAGCAAAGAGATCCACGAAATACAGATGTAACTCTGTGAGATGAATTAACAGAACACTAAGCAGTTTCTCAGAAAGCTTCTTTCCAGATTTCATCTGAGGATATTTCCTTTTTCACCATAGCCCTCGATGTGCTTCCAAATATAACTTTGCCAATTCCACAAGAACTGTCTTAGCGAAAGGCTTCTTGAGGGGAAAGCTGTAACTCTGTGAGATGATTTCACAGAACACAAAGAAGTTTCTCAGAAAGCTTCTTTCTCTTTGTTATCAGAGGATATTTCCTTTGGCCCTATAGTCTTCAAAGCTATCCGAAATATCTGTTCTCAGATTCCACAGAAATAAGGCTAGCAAAGAGATCCACGAAATACAGATGTAACCCTGTGAGTGGAAGTCACACATCATAGAGCAGTTTCTCAGAAAGCTTCTTTCCAGATTTCATCTCAGGATATTTCCTTTTTCACCATAGCCCTCTAGGGGCTTCCAATTATCACTTTGCCAATTCCACAAAAACTGTCTTAGCCAAAGGCTACTTGAGGAGAAAGCTGTAACTCTGTGAGATGATTTCACAGAACACAAAGAAGTTTCTCAGAAAGCTTCTTTCTCTTTGTTATCGGAGGATATTTCCTTTGGCCCTATAGTCTTCAAAGAGATCCGAAATATCTGTTCTCTGGTTCCACAGAAATAAGTCTAGGAAAGAGGTCCACGAAATACAGATGTAACTCTGTGAGATGAATTAACAGAACACTAAGCAGTTTCTCAGAAATCTTCTTTCCAGATTTCATCTGAGGATATTTCCTTTATCACCATAGCCCTCTATGGGCTTCCAATTATCACTTTGCCAATTCAACAAGGACTGTCTTAACTAAAGGCTTCTTGAGGGGAAAACTATAACTCTGTGAGATGATTTCACAGAACACAAAGAAGTATCTCAGAAAACTTCTTTCTCCTTGTTATGGCAGGATATTTCCTATGGCCCTATAGACTTCAAAGGGATCTGAAATATCTGTTCTCAGATTCCACAGAAATAAGGCTAGCAAAGAGATCCACGAAATACAGAGGTAACTCTGTGAATGGAAATCACACGTCACAGAGCAGTTTCTCGGAAAGCTTCTTTCCAGATTTCATCTGAGGATATTTCCTTTTTCACCATAGCCCTCTATGGGCTTCCAAATATCACTTTGCCAATTCCACAAGAACTGTCTTAGCGAAAGGATTCTTGACGGGAAAGCTGTAACTCTGTGAGATGATTTCACAGAACACAAAGAAGTTTCTCAGAAAGCTTCTTTCTCTTTTTTATCGGAGGATATTTCCTTTGGCCCTATATTCCTCAAAGGGATCCGAAATATCTGATCTCAGATTCCACAGAAATAAGGCTAGCAAAGAGATCCACGATATACAGATGTAACTCTGTGAGTGGAAGTCAGACATCACAGAGCAGTTTCTCAGACAGCTTCTCTCCAGATTTCATCGGAGGATATTTTCTTTTTCACTATAGCCCTCTAAAGGCTTCCAAATATCACTTTGTCAATTCCACAAGAACTGTCTTAGCGAAAGGCTTCTTGAGGGGAAAGCTGTAACTCTGTGAGATGATTTCACAGATCACAAACAAGTTTCTCAGAAAGCATCTTTCTCTTTGTTATCGGAGGATATTTCCGTTGGCAGTATAGACTTGAAAGGGATCCGAAATATGTGTTCTTATATTCCACAGAAATAAGGCTAGCAAAGAGATCCACGAAATACAGATGAAACTCTGTGAGATGAATTAACAGAATACTAAGCAGTTTCTCAGAAATCTTCTTTCCAGATTTCATCTGAGGATATTTCCTTTTTCATCATAGCCTGCTATGGGCTTCCAAATATCACTTTGCCAATTCCACAAAAAGTGCCTTAGCGAAAGGCTTCTTGAGGGGAAAGCTGTAAGTCTGTGAGATGATTTCACAGAACACAAAGAAGTTTCTCAGAAAGCTTCTTTCTCTTTGTTATCGGAGGATATTTCCTTTGGCGCTATAGTCTTCCAAGGGATCCGAAATATCTGTTCTCAGATTCCACAGAAATAAGGCTACAAAGAGATACACGAAATACGGATGTAACTCAGTGAGTGGAAGTCACATGTCACAGAGCAGTTTCTCAGAAAGCTTCTTTCCAGATTTCGTCTGAGGATATTTCCTTTTTCACCATAGCCCTCTATGGGCTTCCAAATATCACTTTGATAATTCCACAAGAACAGTCTTAGCGATAGGCTTCTTTAGAGCTGTAACTCTGTGAGATGATTTCACAGAACAAAAAGAAGTTTCTCAGAAAGGTTCTTTCTCTTTGTTATCGGAGGATATTTCCTTCGGCCCTAAAATCTTCAAAGAGATCCGAACTATCTGTTTTCAGATTCCACAGAAATAAGTCTAGCAAAGAGATCCACGAAATACAGATGTAACTCTGTGAGATGAATTAACAGAACACTAAGCAGTGTCTCAGAAATCTTCTTTCCAGATTTCATCTGAGGATATTTCCTTTTTCACCATAGTCCTCTATGGGCTTCCAAATATCACTTTGCCATTTCCAAAAAACTGTCTTAGGAAAGGCTTCTTGAGCGGAAAGCTGTAACTCTGTGAGATGATTTCACAGAACACAAAGAAGTTGCTCAGAAAGCTTCTTTCTCTTTGTAATCAGAGGATATTTCCTTTGGCCCTATAGTGTTCCAAGGGATTCGAAATATCTGGTCTCAGATTCCACAGAAATAGGGCTAGCAAAGAGATCCACGAAATACAGATGTAACTCTGTGAGTGGAAGTCACACATCACAGAGCAGTTTCTCAGAAAGCTTCTTTCCAGATTTCATCTGAAGATATTTCCTTTTTCACCATAGACCTCTATGGGCTTCCAAATATCACTTTACCAATTCCACAAGAACTGTCTTAGCGAAAGGTTTCTTGAGGGGAAAGCTGTAACTCTGTGAGGTGATTTCAAAGAACACAAAGAAGTTTCTCAGAAAGCTTCTTTCTCTTTGTTATCGGAGGATATTTCCTTTGGCACAATAGTCTTCAAAGGTATCCGAAATATCTGTTCTCAGATGCAACAGAAATAAGGCTAGCAAAGAGATCCACGAAATTTCAGATGTATCTCTGTCAGATGAATTAACAGAACACTAAGCAGTGTCTCAGAAAGCTTCTTTCCAGATTTCATCTGAGGATATTTCCTATTTCACCATAGCCCTCTATGGGCTTCCAAATATCACTTTGCCAATTCCACAAGAACTGTCTTAGCCAAAGGCTTCTTGAGGGGAAAGCTGTGACTCTGTGTGATGACTTCACAGAACACAAAGAAGTTTCTCAGAAAGCTTCTTTCTCTTTGTTATCGGAGGATATTTCCTTTGGCCCTATGGTCTTCAATGGGATCCGAAATATCTGTTCTCAGATTCCACAGAAATAAGGCTAGCAAAGAGATCCACGAAATACAGATGTAACTCTGTGAGATGAATTAACAGAACACTAAGCAGTTTCTCAGAAAGCTTCTTTCCGGATTTCATCTGAGGATATTTCCTTTTTCACCGTAGCCCTCTATGGGCTTCCAAATATCACTTTGCCAATTCCACAATAACTGTCTCAGCGAAAGGTTTCTTGAGGGGAAAGCTGTAACTCTGTGAGATGATTTCACAGAACACAAAGATGTTTCTCAGAAAGCTTCTTTCTCTTTGTTATCGAAGGATATTCCTTTTGGCCCTTTAGTCTTCAAAGGGATTCGAAATATATGTTCTCATATTCCACAGAAATTAGGCTAGCAAAGACATCCAAGAAATACAGATGTAACTCTGTGAGATGAATTAACAGAACACTAAGCACTTTCTCAGAAAGCTTCTTTCCAGATTTCATCTGAGGATATTTCCTTTTTCACCATAGCCCACTATGGGTTTCCAAATATCACTTTGCCAATTCCACAAGAACTGTCTTCGCGAAAGGCTTCTTGAAGGGAAAGCTGAAACTCTGTGAGGTGATTTCACAGAACACAAAGAAGTTTCTCAGAAAGCTTCTTTCTCTTTGTTATCGGAGGATATTTCCTTTGGCTCTATAGTCTTCAAAGGGATCCGAAATACCTGTTCTCAGATTAGACAGAAATTAGGGTGGCATAGAGATCCACGAAATACAGATGTAACTCTGTGAGATGAATTAACAGAACACTAAGCAGTTTCTCAGAAAGCTTCTTTCCCGATTTCATCTGAGAATATTTCCTTTTTCACCATAGCCCTCTATGGGCTTCCAAATATCACTTTGCCAATTCCACAAGAACTGTCTTAGCGAAAGGTTTCTTGAGGAGAAAGCTGTAACTCTGTGAGATGATTTCAGAGAAAACAAAGAAGTTTCTCAGAAAGCATCTTTCTCTTTGTTATCGGAGGATATTTCCTTTGACCCTATGGTCTTCAAAGGGATCCGAAATATCTGTTCTCAGAATCCACAGAAATAAGGTTAGCAGAGAGACCCACGAAGTACAGATGTAACTCTGTGAGATGATTTAACAGAACACTAAGCAGTTTCTCAGAAAGCTTCTTTCCAGATTTCATCTGAGGATATTTCCTTTTTCACCATAGCCCTCTATGGGATTCCAAATATCACTTTGCCAATTCCACAAGAACTGTCTTAGCGAAAGGCTTCTTGAGGGGAAAGCTGTAACTCTGTGAGATGATTTCACAGAACACAAAGAAGTGTCTCAGAAAGCATCTTTCTCTTTGTTATCGGAGGATATTTCCTTTGGCCATATGGTCTTGAAAGGGATCCGAAATATCTGTTCTCAGATTCCACAGAAATAAGGCTAGCAAAGAGATCCACGAAATACAGATGTAACTCTGTGAGATGAATTAACAGAACACTAAGCAGTTTCTCAGAAAGCTTCTTTCCAGATTTCATCTGAGGATATTTCCTTTTTCACCATAGCCCTCTATGGGCTTCCAAATATCACTTTGCAAAGTCCACAAGAACTGTCCTGGCGAAAGGCTTCTTGAGGGGAAAGCTGTAACTCTGTGAGGTGATTTCACAGAACACAAAGTAGTTTCTCAGAAAGCTGGTTTCTCTTTGTTATCGGAGGATATTTCCTTTTCCTTAAGGTCTTCAAAGGGATCCGAAATATCTGTTCTCAGATTCCACAGATATAAGGCTAGCAAAAGATCCACGAAATACAGATGTAACTCTGTGTGATGAATTAAGAGAACACTAAGCAGATTCTCAGAAAGCTTCTTAGCAGATTTCATCTGAGGATATTTCCTTTTTCACCATAGCCCTCTAAGGAATTCCAAATATCACTTTGCCAATTCCACAAGAACTGTCTTAGCGAAAGGCTTCTTGAGGGGAAAGCTGTAACTCTGCGTGATGATTTCACAGAACACAAAGAAGTTTCTCAGAAAGCTTCTTTCTCTTTGTTATCGGAGGATATTTCCTTTGGCCCAATAGTCTTCAAAAGTATCCGAAATATCTGTTCTCAGATTCAACAGAAATAAGGCTAGGAAAGAGATCCACGAAATTTCAGATGTATCTCTGTCAGATGAATTAACAGAACACTAAGCAGTGTCTCAGAAAGCTTCTTTCCAGTTTTCATCTGAGGATATTTCCTTTTTCACCATAGCCCTCTATGGGCTTCCAAATATCACTTTGCCAATTCCACAAGAACTGTCTTAGCCAAGGGCTTCTTGAGGGGAAAGCTGTAACTCTGTGAGATGATTTCACAGAACACAAAGAAGTTTCTCAGAAAGCTTCTTTCTCTTTGTTATCGGAGGATATTTCCTTTGGCCCAATGTCTTCAAAGGGATCCGAAATATCTGTTCTCAGATTCAACAGAAATAAGGCTAGCAAGGAGATGCACGAAATACAGATGTAACTCGGTGAGATGAATTAACAGAACACTAAGCAGTATCTCAGAAAGCTTCTATCTAGATTTCATCTGAGGATACTTCCTTTTTCACCATAGCCCTCTATGGGCTTCGAAATATCACTTTGCCAATTCCACAAGAACTGTCTTAGCGAAAGGCTTCTTGAGGGGAAAGCTGTAACTCTGTGAGATGATTTCACAGAACACAAAGAAGTTTCTCAGAAAGCTTCTTTCTCTTTTTTATCGGAGGATATTTCCTTTGGCCCTATAGTCTTCAAAGGGATCCAAAATATCTGTTCTCAGATTCAACACAAATAAGGCTAGCAAAGAGATCCACGAAATACAGATGTAACTCTGTGATGTGAATTAACAGAACACTAACCAGTGTCTCAGAAAGCTTCTTTCCAGATTTCATCTGAGGATATTTCCTTTTTCACCAAAACCCTCTATGGGCTTCCAAATATCACTTCGCCAATTCCACAAGAAGTGCCTTAGCGAAAGACTTCTTCAGGGGAAAGCTGTAACTCTGTGAGATGATTTCACAGAACACAAAGAAGTTTCTCAGAAAGCTTCTTTCTCTTTGTTATCGGAGGATATTTCCTTTGGCTCTATAGTCTTCAAAGGGATCCGAAATACCTGTTCTCAGATTAGACAGAAATTAGGGTGGCAAAGAGATCCACGAAATACAGATGTAACTCTGTGAGATGAATTAACAGAACACTAAGCAGTTTCTCAGAAAGCTTCTTTCCCGATTTCATCTGAGAATATTTCCTTTTTCACCATAGCCCTCTATGGGCTTCCAAATATCACTTTGCCAATTCCACAAGAACTGTCTTAGCGAAAGGTTTCTTGAGGAGAAAGCTGTAACTCTGTGAGATGATTTCACAGAACACAAAGAAGTTTCTCAGAAAGCTTTTTTCTCTTTGTTATCGGAGGATATTTCCTTTGGCCCAATAGTCTTCAAAAGTATCCGAAATATCTGTTCTCAGATTCAACAGAAATAAGGCTAGCAAAGAGATCCACGAAATTTCAGATGTATCTCTGTCAGATGAATTAACAGAACACTAAGCAGTGTCTCAGAAAGCTTCTTTCCAGATTTCATCTGAGGATATTTCCTTTTTCACCATAGCCCTCAATGGGCTTACAAATATCACTTTGCCAATTCCACAAGAACTGTCTTAGCGAAACGATTCTTGTCTGGAATGCTGTAACTCTGTGAGATGATTTCACAGAACACAAGTTTCTCAGAAAGCTTCTTTCTCTTTGTTATCGGAGGATATTTCCTGTGGCTCTATAGTCTTCAAAGGGATCCGAAATACCTGTTCTCAGATTAGACAGAAATTAGGGTGGCAAAGAGATCCACGAAATACAGATGTAACTCTGTGAGATGAATTAACAAAACACTAAGCAGTTTCTCAGAAAGCTTCTTTCCCGATTTCATCTGAGAATATTTCCTTTTTCACCATAGCCCTCTATGGGCTTCCAAATATCACTTTGCCAATTCCACAAGAACTGTCTTAGCGAAAGGATTCTTGACGGGAAAGCTGTAACTCTGTGAGATGATTTCACAGAACACAAAGAAGTTTCTCAGAAAGCTTCTTTCTCTTTTTTATCGGAAGATATTTCCTATGGCCCTATAGTCTTCAAAGGGATCCAAAATATCTGTTCTCAGATTCAACACAAATAAGGCTAGCAAAGAGATCCACGAAATACAGATGTAACTCTGTGATATGAATTAACAGAACACTAAACAGTGTCTCAATAAGCTTCTTTCCAGATTTCATCTGAGGATATTTCCTTTTTCACCAAAACCCTCTAAGGGCTTCCAAATATCACTTCGCCAATTCCACAAGAAGTGCCTTAGCGAAAAACTTCTTCAGGGGAAAGCTGTAACTCTGTGAGATGATTTCACAGAACACAAAGAAGTTTCTCAGAAAGCTTCTTTCACTTTGTTATCGGAGGATATTTCCTTTGGCCCTATAGTCTTCAAATGGATCCGAAATATCTGTTCTCAGATTCCACAGAAATAAGGCTAGCAAAGATATCCAAGAAATACAGATGTAGCTCTGTGAGATGAATTAACAGAACACTAAGCAGTTTCTCAGAAAGCTTCTTTCCAATTTTCATCTGAGGATATTTCCTTTTTCACCATAGCCCTCTATGGGCTTCCAAATATCACTTTGCCAATTCCACAAGAACTGTCCTGGCGAAAGGCTTCTTGAGGGGAAAGCTGTAACTCTGTGAGATGATTTCAGAGAAAACAAAGAAGTTTCTCAGAAAGCATCTTTCTCTTTGTTATCGGAGGATATTTCCTTTGGCCCTATGGTCTTCAAAGGGATCCGAAATATCTGTTCTCAGAATCCACAGAAATAAGGTTAGCAGAGAGATCCACGAAGTACAGATGTAACTCTGTGAGATGATTTAACAGAACACTAAGCAGTTTCTCAGAAAGCTTCTTTCCAGATTTCATCTGAGGATATTTCCTTTTTCACCATAGCCCTCTAAGGGCTTCCAAATATCACTTTGCAAAGCCACAAGAACTGTCCTGGCGAAAGGCTTCTTGAGGGGAAAGCTGTAACTCTGTGAGGTGGTTTCACCGAATACAAAGTAGTTTCTCAGAAAGCTGGTTTCTCTTTGTTATTGGAGGATATTTCCCTTTCCCTAAGGTCTTCAAAGGGATCCGAAATATCTGTTCTCAGATTCCACAGAAATAAGGCTAGCAAAGAGATCCACGAAATACAGATGTAACTCTGTGAGCTGAATTAAGAGAACACTAAGCAGATTCTCAGAAAGCTTCTTAGCAGATTTCATCTGAGGATATTTCCTTTTTCACCATAGACCTCTAAGGAATTCCAAATATCACTTTTCCAATTCCCCAAGAACTGTCTTAGCGAAAGGCTTCTTGAGGGGAAAGCTGTAACTCTGCGTGATGATTTCACAGAACACAAAGAAGTTTCTCAGAAAGCTTCTTTCTCTTTGTTATCGGAGGATATTTCCTTTGGCCTGTAGTCTTCAAAGGCATCCGAAATATCTGTTCTCAGATTCCACAGAAAGAAGGCTAGCAAAGAGATCCACGAAATACAGATGTAACTCTGTGAGATGAATTAACAGAATACTAAGCAGTTTCTCAGAAAGCGTCTTTCCAGATTTCATCTGAGGATCTTTCCTTTTTCACCGTAGCCCTGTATGGGCTTCCAAATATCACTTTGCCAATTCCACAAGAACTGTCTTAGCGAAAAGCTTCTTGAGGGGAAAGCTGTAACTCTGCAAGATGATTACACAGAACACAAAGAAGTTTCTCAGAAAGCTTCTTTCTCTTTATTATCGGAGGATATTTCCTTTGGCCTTGTAGTCTTCAAAGGGATCCGAAATTCTGTTCTCAGATTCCAAAGAAATAAGGCTAGCAAAGAGATCCACGAAATACAGATGTAACTCTGTGAGACGAATTAACAGAACACTAAGCAGTTTCTCAGAAAGCTTCTTTCCACATTTCGTCTGAGGATATTTCCTTTTTCACCATAGCCCTCTATGGGTTTCCAAATATCACTTTGCCAATTCCATGAGAACTGTCTTAGCGAAAGCCTTCCTGAAGGGAAAGCTGTAACTCTGTGAGATGATTTCACAGAACACAAAGCAGTTTGTCAGAAAGCTTCTTTCTCTTTGTTATCGAAGGATATTTCCTTTGGCCCTATAGTCTTCAACGGGATCCGAAATATCTGTTCTCAAATTCAACAGAAATAAGGCTAGCAAAGAGATCCACGAAATACAGATGTAACTCTGTGAGATGAATTAACAGAACACTAAGCAGTTTCTCAGAAAGTTTCTTTCCAGATTTCATCTGAGGATATTTCCTTTTTTACGATAGCCCTCTATGGGCTTCCAAATATCACCTTGCAATTCCACAAGATCTGTCTTAGCGAAAGGCTTCTTGAGGGAAAAGCTGTAACTCTGTGAGATGATTTCACAGAAAACAAAGAAGTTTCTCAGAATGTTTCTTTCTCTTTGTTATCCGAGGATATTTACTTTGGCCCTATGGTCTTCAAAGGGATCCGAAATATCTGTTCTCAGATTCCACAGAAATAAGGCTAGCAAAGAGATCCACGAAATACAGATGTAACTCTGTGAGATGAATTAACAGAACACTAAGCAGTTTCTCAGAAAGCTTCTTTCCAGATTTCATCTGAGGATATTTCCTTTTTCACCATAGCCCACTATGGGCTTCCAAATATCACTTTGCCAATTCCACAAGAACTGTCTTCCCGAAAGGCTTCTTGAAGGGAAAGCTGAAACTCTGTGAGGTGATTTCACAGAACAGAAAGAAGTTTCTCAGAAAGCTTCTTTCTCTTTGTTATCGGAGGATATTTCCTTTGGCTCTATAGTCTTCAAAGGGATCCGAAATACCTGTTCTCAGATTAGACAGAAATTAGGGTGGCAAAGAGATCCACGAAATACAGATGTAACTCTGTGAGATGAATTAACAGAACACTAAGCAGTTTCTCAGAAAGCTTCTTTCCCGATTTCATCTGAGAATATTTCCTTTTTAACCATAGCCCTGTATGGGCTTCCAAATATCACTTTGCCAATTCCACAAGAACTGTCTTAGCGAAAGGTTTCTTGAGGAGAAAGCTGTAACTCTGTGAGATGATTTCACAGAACACAAAGAAGTTTCTCAGAAAGCTTCTTTCTCTTTGTTATCGGAGGATATTTCCTTTGGCCCAATAGTCTTCAAATGTATCCGAAATATCTGTTCTCAGATTCAACAGAAATAAGGCTAGCAAAGAGATCCACGAAATTTCAGATGTATCTCTGTCAGATGAATTAACAGAACACTAAGCAGTGTCTCAGAAAGCTTCTTTCCAGATTTCATCTGAGGATATTTCCTTTTTCACCATAGCCCTCAATGGGCTTCCAAATATCACTTTGCCAATTCCACAAGAACTGTCTTAGCCAAAGGCTTCTTGAGGGGAAAGCTGTAACTCTGTGAGATGATTTCACAGAACACAAAGAAGTTTCTCAGAAAGCTTCTTTCTCTTTGTTATCGGAGGATATTTCCTTTGGCCCAATGTCTTCAAAGGGATCCGAAATATCTGTTCTCAGATTCAACAGAAATAAGGCTAGCAAGGAGATCCACGAAATACAGATGTAACTCGGTGAGATGAATTAACAGAACACTAAGCAGTATCTCAGAAAGGTTCTTCCTAGATTTCATCTGAGGATATTTCCTTTTTCACCTTAGCCCTCTATGGGCTTCGAAATATCACTTTGCCAATTCCACAAGAACTGTCTTAGCGAAAGGCTTCTTGAGGGGAAAGCTGTAACTCTGTGAGATGATTTCACAGAACACAAAGAAGTTTCTCAGAAAGCTTCTTTCTCTTTTTTATCGGAGGATATTTCCTTTGGCAATATAGTCTTCAAAGGGATCCAAAATATCTGTTCTCAGATTCAACACAAATAAGGCTAGCAAAGAGATCCACGAAATACAGATGTAACTCTGTGATATGAATTAACAGAACACTAAACAGTGTCTCAATAAGCTTCTTTCCAGATTTCATCTGAGGATATTTCCTTTTTCACCAAAACCCTCTATGGGTTTCCAAATATCACTTCGCCAATTCCACAAGAAGTGCCTTAGCGAAAAACTTCTTCAGGGGAAAGCTGTAATTCTGTGAGATGATTTCACAGAACACAAAGAAGTTTCTCAGAAAGCTTCTTTCACTTTGTTATCGGAGGATATTTCCTTTGGCCCTATAGTCTTCAAAGGGATCCGAAATATCTGTTCTCAGATTCCACAGAAATAAGGCTAGCAAAGATATCCACGAAATACAGATGAAGCTCTGTGAGATGAATTAACAGAACACTAAGCAGTTTCTCAGAAAGCTTCTTTCCAGATTTCATCTGAGGATATTTCCTTTTTCACCATAGCCCTCTATGGGTTTCCAAATATCACTTTGCCAATTCCACAAGAACTGTCCTGGCGAAAGGCTTCTTGAGGGGAAAGCTGTAACTCTGTGAGATGATTTCAGAGAAAACAAAGAAGTTTCTCAGAAAGCATCTTTCTCTTTGTTATCGGAGGATATTTCCTTTGACCCTATGGTCTTCAAAGGGATCCGAAATATCTGTTCTCAGAATCCACAGAAATAAGGTTAGCAGAGAGACCCACGAAGTACAGATGTAACTCTGTGAGATGATTTAACAGAACACTAAGCAGTTTCTCAGAAAGCTTCTTTCCAGATTTCATCTGAGGATATTTCCTTTTTCACCATAGCCCTCTATGGGATTCCAAATATCACGTTGCCAATTCCACAAGAACTGTCTTAGCAAAAGGCTTCTTGAGGGGAAAGCTGTAACTCTGTGAGATGATTTCACAGAACAGAAAGAAGTGTCTCAGAAAGCATCTTTCTCTTTGTTATCGGAGGATATTTCCTTTGGCCATATGGTCTTGAAAGGGATCCGAAATATCTGTTCTCAGATTCCACAGAAATAAGGCTAGCAAAGAGATCCACGAAATACAGATGTAACTCTGTGAGATGAATTAACAGAACACTAAGCAGTTTCTCAGAAAGCTTCTTTCCAGATTTCATCTGAGGATATTTCCTTTTTCACCATAGCCCTCTAAGGAATTCCAAATATCACTTTGCCAATTCCACAAGAACTGTCTTAGCGAAAGGCTTCTTGAGGGGAAAGCTGTAACTCTGCGTGATGATTTCACAGAACACAAAGAAGTTTCTCAGAAAGCTTCTTTCTCTTTGTTATCGGAGGATATTTCCTTTGGCCTGTAGTCTTCAAAGGCATCCGAAATATCTGTTCTCAGATTCCACAGAAAGAAGGCTAGCAAAGAGATCCACGAAATACAGATGTAACTCTGTGAGATGAATTAACAGAATACTAAGCAGTTTCTCAGAAAGCTTCTTTCCAGATTTCATCTGAGGATATTTCCTTTTTCACCATAGCCCTGTATGGGCTTCCAAATATCACTTTGCCAATTCCACAAGAACTGTCTTAGCGAAAGGCTTCTTGAGGGGAAAGCTGTAACTCTGCAAGATGATTACACAGAACACAAAGAAGTTTCTCAGAAAGCTTCTTTCTCTTTGTTATCGGAGGATATTTCCTTTGGCCTTGTAGTCTTCAAAGGGATCCGAAATTCTGTTCTCAGATTCCAAAGAAATAAGGCTAGCAAAGAGATCCACGAAATACAGATGTAACTCTGTGAGACGAATTAACAGAACACTAAGCAGTTTCTCAGAAAGCTTCTTTCCACATTTCGTCTGAGGATATTTCCTATTCAACATAGCCCTCTATGGCTTCCAAATATCACTTTGCCAATTCCATGAGAACTGTCTTAGCGAAAGCCTTCTTGAAGGGAAAGCTGTAACTCTGTGAGATGATTTCACAGAACACAAAGCAGTTTGTCAGAAAGCTTCTTTCTCTTTGTTATCGAAGGATATTTCCTTTGGCCCTATACTCTTCAAAGGGATCCGAAATATCTGTTCTCAAATTCCACAGAAATAAGGCAAGCAAAGAGATACACGAAATACAGATGTAACTCTGTGAGATGAATTAACAGAACACTAAGCAGTTTCTCAGAAAGCTTCTTCCCAGATTTCATCTGAGGATATTTCCTTTTTTACCATAGCCCTCTATGGGCTTCCAAATATCACCTTGCAATTCCACAAGATCTGTCTTAGCGAAAGGCTTCTTGAGGGAAAAGCTGTAACTCTGTGAGATGATTTCACAGAAAACAAAGAAGTTTCTCAGAAAGTTTCTTTCTCTTTGTTATCCGAGGATATTTACTTTGGCCCTATGGTCTTCAAAGGGATCCGAAATATCTGTTCTCAGATTCCACAGAAATAAGGCTAGCAAAGAGATCCACGAAATACAGATGTAACTCTGTGAGATGAATTAACAGAACACTAAGCAGTTTCTCAGAAAGCTTCTTTCCAGATTTCATCTGAGGATATTTCCTTTTTCACCATAGCCCACTATGGGCTTCCAAATATCACTTTGCCAATTCCAAAAGAACTGTCTTCGCGAAAGGCTTCTTGAAGGGAAAGCTGAAACTCTGTGAGGTGATTTCACAGAACACAAAGAAGTTTCTCAGAAAGCTTCTTTCTCTTTGTTATCGGAGGATATTTCCTTTGGCTCTATAGTCTCAAAGGGATCCGAAATACCTGTTCTCAGATTAGACAGAAATTAGGGTGGCAAAGAGATCCAAGAAATACAGGTGTAACTCTGTGAGATGAATTAACAGAACACTAAGCAGTTTCTCAGAAAGCTTCTTTCCCGATTTCATCTGAGAATATTTCCTTTTTCACCATAGCCCTCCATGGGCTTCCAAATATCACTTTGCCAATTCCACAAGAACTGTCTTAGCGAAAGGTTTCTTGAGGAGAAAGCTGTAACTCTGTGAGATGATTTCACAGAACACAAAGAAGTTTCTCAGAAAGCTTCTTTCTCTTTGTTATCGGAGGATATTTCCTTTGGCCCAATAGTCTTCAAAAGTATCCGTAATATCTGTTCTCAGATTCAACAGAAATAAGGCTAGCAAAGAGATCCACGAAATTTCAGATGTATCTCTGTCAGATGAATTAACAGAACACTAAGCAGTGTCTCAGAAAGCTTCTTTCCAGATTTCATCTGAGGATATTTCCTTTTTCACCATAGCCCTCTATGGGCTTCCATATATCACTTTGCCAATTCCACAAGAACTGTCTTAGCCAAAGGCTTCTTGAGGGGAAAGCTGTAACTCTGTGAGATGATTTCACAGAACACAAAGAAGTTTCTCAGAAACCTTCTTTCTCTTTGTTATCGGAGGATATTTCCTTTGGCCCAATGTCTTCAAAGGGATCCGAAATATCTGTTCTCAGATTCAACAGAAATAAGGCTAGCAAGGAGATGCACGAAATACAGATGTAACTCGGTGAGATGAATTAACAGAACACTAAGCAGTATCTCAGAAAGCTTCTATCTAGATTTCATCTGAGGATACTTCCTTTTTCACCATAGCCCTCTATGGGCTTCGAAATATCACTTTGCCAATTCCACAAGAACTGTCTTAGCGAAAGGCTTCTTGAGGGGAAAGCTGTAACTCTGTGAGATGATTTCACAGAACACAAAGAAGTTTCTCAGAAAGCTTCTTTCTCTTTTTTATCGGAGGATATTTCCTTTGGCCCTATAGTCTTCAAAGGGATCCAAAATATCTGTTCTCAGATTCAACACAAATAAGGCTAGCAAAGAGATCCACGAAATACAGATGTAACTCTGTGATGTGAATTAACAGAACACTAACCAGTGTCTCAGAAAGCTTCTTTCCAGATTTCATCTGAGGATATTTCCTTTTTCACCAAAACCCACTATGGGCTTCCAAATATCACTTCGCCAATTCCACAAGAAGTGCCTTAGCGAAAGACTTCTTCAGGGGAAAGCTGTAACTCTGTGAGATGATTTCACAGAACACAAAGAAGTTTCTCAGAAAGCTTCTTTCTCTTTGTTATCGGAGGATATTTCCTTTGACCCTATAGTCTTCAAAGGGATCCGAAATATCTGTTCTCAGATTCCACAGATATAAGGCTAGCAAAGAGATCCACGAAATACAGATGTAACTCTGTGAGATGAATTAACAGAACACTAAGAAGTTTCTCAGAAAGCTTCTTTCCAGATTTCAACTGAGGATATTCCCTTTTTCACCATAGCCCTCTATGGGCTTCCAAATATCACTTTGCCAATTCCACAAGAACTGTCTTAGCGAAAGGCTTCTAGAGGGGAAAGCTGTAACTCTGTGAGATGATTTCACAGAACACAAAGAAGTTTCTCAGAAAGCTTCTTTCTCTTTGTTATCGGAGGATATTATCTTTGGCCCTATGGTCTTCAAAGGGATCCGAAATATCTGTTCTCTGATTCCACAGATAAAGGCTAGCAAAGAGATCCACGAAATACAGATGTAGCTCTGTGAGATGAATTAACAGAACACTAAGCAGTTTCTCAGAAAGCTTCTTTCCAGATTTCATCTGAGGATATTTCCTTTTTCACCGTAGCCCTCTATGGGATTCCAAATATCACTTTGCCAATTCCACAAGAACTATCCTGGCGAAAGGCTCCTTGAGGGTAAAGCTGTAACTCTGAAAGATGATTTCAGAGAAAACAAAGAAGTTTCTCAGAAAGCATCTTTCTCTTTGTTATCGGAGGATATTTCCTTTGGCCATATGGTCTTCAAAGGGATCCAAAATATCTGTTCTCAGATTCCACAGAAATAAGGCTAGCAAAGAGATCCACGAAATACAGATGTAACTCTGTGAGATGAATTAACAGAACACTAAGCAGTTTCTCAGAAAGCTTCTTTCCAGATTTCATCTGAGGATATTTCCTTTTTCACCATAGCCCTCTATTGGCTTCCAAATATCACTTTGCCAATTCCACAAGAACTGTCCTGGCGAAAGGCTTCTTGAGGGGAAAGCTGTGACTCTGTGAGATGATTTCACAGAAAACAAAGAAGTTTCTCACAAAGCTTCTTTCTCTTTGTTATCTGAGGATATTTCCTTTGGCCATACGGTCTTCAAAGGGATCCGAAATATCTGTTCTCAGATTCCACAGAAATAAGGCTAGCAAAGAGATACACGAAATACAGATGTAACTCTGTGAGATGAATTAACAGAACACTAAGCAGTTTCTCAGAAAGCTTCTTTCCAGATTTCATCCGAGGATATTTCCTTTTTCACCATAGCCCTCTATGGGCTTCCAAATATCACTTTGCCAATTCCACAAGAACTGTCTAAGCGAAAGGCTTCTTGAGGGGAAAGCTGTAACTCTGTGAGATGATTTCACAAAACACAAAGAAGTTTCTCAGAAAGCTTCTTTCTCTTTGTTATCGGAGGATATTTCCTTTGGCCCTATAGTCTTCAAAGGGATCCGAAATATCTGTTCTCAGATTCCACAGAAATAAGGCTAGCAAAGAGATCCACGAAATACAGCTGTAACTCTGTGAGATGATTTCACAGAACACTAAGCAGTTTCTCAGAAAGCTTCTTTCCAGATTGCATCTGAGGATATTTCCTTTTTCACCATAGCCCTCTATGGGCTTCCAAATATCACTTTCCCAATTCCACAAGAACAGTCTTAGCGAAAGGCTTCTTCTAGGGAAAGATGTAACTCTGTGAGATGATTTCACAGAACACAAAGAAGTTTCTCAGAAAGGTTCCTTCTCTTTTTTATCGGAGGATATTTCCTTTGGCCCTATAGTCTTCAAAGGGATCCAAAATATCTGTTCTCAGATTCAACAGAAATAAGGCTAGCAAAGAGATCCACGAAATACAGATGTAACTCTATCATATGAATTAACAGAACACTAAACAGTGTCTCAGAAAGCTTCTTTCCAGATTTCATCTGAGGATATTTTCTATTTCACCAAAACCCTCTATGGGTTTCCAAATATCACTTCGCCAATTCCACAAGAAGTGCCTTAGCGAAAGACTTCTTCAGGGCAAAGCTGTAACTCTGTGAGATGATTTCACAGAACACAAAGAAGTTTCTCAGAAAGCTTCTTTCTCTTTGTTATCGGAGGATATTTCCGTTGGCCCTATAGTCTTCAAAGGGATCCGAAATATCTGTTCTCAGATTCAACAGATATAAGGCTAACAAAGAGATCCACGAAATACAGATATAACTCTGTGAGATGAATTAACCGAACACTAAGCAGTTTCTCAGAAAGCTTCTTTCCAGATTTCATCTGAGGATATTTCCTTTTTCACCATCGCCCTCTATGGGCTTCCAAATATCACTTTGCCAATTCCACAAGAACTGTCTTAGCGAAAGGCTTCTTGAGGGGAAAGCTGTAACTCTGTGAGATGATTTCACAGAACACAAAGAAGTTTCTCAGAAAGCTTCTTTCTCTTTGTTATCGGAGGATATTATCTTTGGCCCTATGGTCTTCAAAGGGATCCGAAATATCTGTTCTCTGATTACACAGATAAAGGCTAGCAAAGAGATCCACGAAATACAGATGTAGCCTTGTGAGATGAATTAACAGAACACTAAGCAGTTTCTCATAAAGCTTCTTTCCAGATTTCATTTGAGGATATTTCCTTTTTCACCATAGCCCTCTACGGGCTTCCAAATATCACTTTGCCAATTCCACAAGAACTGTCCTGGCGAAAGGCTTCTTGAGGGAAAAGCTGTAACTCTGTGAGATGATTTCACAGAACACAAAGAAGTTTCTCAGAAAGCTTCTTTCTCTTTGTTATCGAAGGATATTTCCTTTGCCCCTTTAGTCTTCAAAGGGATCCCAAATATCTGTTCTCATATTCCACAGAAATTAGGCTAGCAAAGACATTCAAGAAATACAGATGTAACTCTGTGAGATGAATTAACAGAACACTAAGCAGTTTCTCAGAAAGCTTCTTTCCAGATTGCATCTGAGGATATTTCCTTTTTCACCATAGCCCTCTATGGGCTTCCAAATATCACTTTGCCAATTCCACAAGAACTGTCATAGCGAAAGGTTTCTTGAGGGGAAAGCTGTTACTCTGTGAGATGATTTCAGAGAACACAAAGAAGTTTCTCAGAAAGCTTCTTTCTCTTTGTTGTCGAAGGATATTTCCTTTGCCCCTTTAGTCTTCAAAGGGATCCGAAATATCTGTTCTCATATTCCACAGAAATTAGGCTAGCAAAGACATTCAAGAAATACAGATGTAACTCTGTGAGATGAATTAACAGAACACTAAGCAGTATCTCTGAAAGCTTCTTTCTAGATTTCATCTCAGGATATTTCCTTTTTCACCATAGCCCTCTATGGGCTTCGAAATATCACTTTGCCAATTCCACAAGAACTGTCTTAACGAAAGGTTTCTTGAGGGGAAAGCTGTAACTCTGTGAGATGATTTCACCGAACACAAAGAAGTTTGTCAGAAAGCTTCTTTCTCTTTTTTATCGGAGGATATTTCCTTTGGCCCTATACTCTTCAAAGGGATCCAAAATGTTTGTTCTCACATTCAACAGAAATAAGGCTAGCAAAGAGATCCAAGAAATACAGATGTAACTCTGTCATATGAATTAACAGAACACTAAACAGTGTCTCAGAAAGCTTCTTTCCAGATTTCATCTGAGGATATTTCCTTTTTCACCAAAACCCTCTATGGGCTTCCAAATATCACTTCGCCAATTCCACAAGAAGTGCCTTAGCGAAAGATTTCTTCAGGGGAAAGCTGTAACTCTGTGAGATGATTTCACAGAACACAAAGAAGTTTCTCAGAAAGCTTCTTTCTCTTTGTTATCGGAGGATATTTCCTTTGGCCCTAAAGTCTTCAAAGGGATCCGAAATATCTGTTCTCAGATTCCACAGATATAAGGCTAGCAAAGAGATCCACGATGTACAGATGTAACTCTGTGAGATGAATTAACAGAACACTAAGCAGTTTCTCAGAAAGCTTCTTTCCAGATTTCATCTGAGGATATTTCCTTTTTCACCATAGCCCTCTAAGGGCTTCCAAATATCACTCTACCAATTCCACAAGAACTGTCTTAGCAAAAGACTTCTTGAGGGGAAAGCTGTAACTCTGTGAGAAGATTTCACAGAACACAAAGAAGTTTCTCAGAAAGCTTCTTTCTCTTTGTTATCGGAGGATATTATCTTTGGCCCTATGGTCTTCAAAGGGATCCGAAATATCTGTTCTCTGATTCCACAGATAAAGGCTAGCAAAGAGATCCACGAAATACAGATGTAGCTCTGTGAGATGAATTAACAGAACACTAAGCAGTTTCTCAGAAAGTTTCTTTCCAGATTTCATCTGAGGATATTTCCTTTTTCAACATAGCCCTCTATGGGCTTCCAAATATCACTTTGCCAATTCCACAATAACTATCCTGGCGAAAGGCTTCTCGAGGGGAAAGCTGTAACTCTGTGAGATGATTTCAGAGAACACAAAGAAGTTTCTCAGAAAGCTTCTTTCTCTTTGTTATCGGAGGATATTTCCTTTGGCCCTATGGTCTTCAAAGGGATCCGAAATATCTGTTCTCAGAATCCACAGAAAAAAGGCTAGCAAAGAGATCCACGAAATACAGATGTAACTCTGTGAGATGAATTAACAGAACACTAAGCAGTTTCTCAGAAAGCTTCTTTCCAGATTTCATCTGAGGATATTTCCTTTTTCACCATAGCCCACTATGGGCTTCCAAATATCACTTTGCCAATTCCACAAGAACTGTCTCAGCGAAAGGTTTCTTGAGGGGAAAGCTGTAACTCTGTGAGATGATTTCACAGAACACAAAGAAGTTTCTCAGAAAGCTTCTTTCTCTTTGTTATCGAAGGATATTTCCTTTTGCCCTTTAGTCTTCAAAGGGATCCGAATTATCTGTTCTCATATTCCACAGAAATAAGGCTAGCAAAGAGATCCAAGAAATACAGATGTAACTCTGTGAGATGAATTAACAGAACACTAAGCAGTATCTCAGAAAGCTTCTTTCTAGATTTCATCTGAGGATATTTACTTTTTCACCATAGCCCTCTACGGGCTTCCAAATATCACTTTGCCAATTCCACAAGAACTGTCTTAGCGAAAGGCTTCTTGAGGGGAAAGCTGTAACTCTGTGAGAGGATTTCACAGAATACAAAGAAGTTTCTCAGAAAGCTTCTTTCCAGATTTCATCTTAGTATATTTCCTATTTCACCGTAGCCCTCTATGGGCTTCCAAATATCACTTTACCAATTCCAAAAGAACAGTCTTAGCGAAAGAGTTCTTCTAGGGAAAGCTGTAACTCTATGAGATGATTTCACAGAATACAAAGAAGTTTCTCAGAAAGCTTCTTTCTCTTTGTTTTCGGAGGATATTTCCTTTGGCCCTATGGTCTTCAAAGGGATCCGAAATATCTGTTCTCAGATTCCACAGAAAAAAGGCTAGCAAAGAGATCCACGAAATACAGATGTAACTCTGTGAGATGAATTAACAGAACACTAAACAGTGTCTCAGAAAGCTTCTTTCCAGATTTCATCTGAGGATATTTCCTTTTTCAACATAGCCCTCTATGGTCTTCCAAATATCACTTTGCCAATTCCACAAGAACTGTCTTAGCGAATGGCTTCTTGAAGAGAAAGCTGTAGCTCTGTGAGGTGATTTCACAGAACACAAAGTAGTTTCTCAGAAAGCTGCTTTCTCTTTGTTATCGGAGGATATTTCCTTTTCCCTATGGTCTTCAAAGGGATCCGAAATATCTGTTCTCAGATTCCACAGAAATAAGGCTAGCAAAGAGATCCACTACATACAGAGGTAACTCTGTGGCATGAATTAACAGAACACTAAGCAGATTCTCAGAAAGCTTCTTAGCAGATTTCATCTGAGGATATTTCGTTTTTCACCATTGCCCTCTAAGGGCTTCCAAATATCACTGTGCCAATTCCACAAGAACTGTCTTAGCGAAAAGCTTCTGGAGGGGAAAGCTGCAACTCTGCGAGATGATTTCACAGAACACAAAGAAGTTTCTCAGAAAGCTTCTTTCTCTTTGTTATCGGAGGATATTTCCTTTGGCCCTATAGTCTTCAAAGGGATCCGAAATTCTGTTCTCAGATTCCACAGAAATAAGGCTAGCAAAGGGATCCACGAAATACAGATGTAACTGTGTGAGACGAATTAACAGAACACTAAGCAGTTTCTCAGAAAGCTTCTTTCCACATTTCGTCTGAGGATATTTCCTTTTTCACCATAGCCCTCTATGGGCTTCCAAATATCACTTTGCCAATTCCACGAGGACTGTCTTAGCGAAAGCCTTCTTGAGGGGAAAGCTGTAACTCAGGGAGATGATTTCACAGAACACAAAGCAGTTTCTCAGAAAGCTTCTTTCTCTTTGTTATCGGAGGATATTTCCTTTGGCCATATGGTCTTCAAAGGGATCCGAAATATCTGTTCTCAGATTCCACAGAAATAAGGCTAGCAAAGAGATCCACGAAATACAGATGTAACTCTGTGAGATGAATTAACAGAACACTAAGCAGTTTCTCAGAAAGCTTCTTTCCAGATTTCATCTGAGAATATTTCCATTTTCACCATAGCCCTCTATGGGCTTCCAAATTTCACTTTGCCAATTCCACAAGAACTGTCCTGGCGAAAGGCTTCTTGAGGGGAAAGCTGTGACTCTGTGAGATGATTTCACAGAACACAAAGAAGTTTCTCAGAAAGCTTCTTTCTCTTTGTTATCGGAGGATATTTCCTTTGGCCCTATGGTCTTCAATGGGATGCGAAATATCTGTTCTCAGATTCCACAGAAATAAGGCTAGCAAAGAGATCCAAGAAATACAGATATAACTCTGTGAGATGAATTAACAGAACACTAAGCAGTATCTCAGAAAGCTTCTTTCTAGATTTCATCTGAGGATATTTCCTTTTTCACCATAGCCCTCTACGGGCTTCCAAATATCACTTTGCCAATTCCACAAGAACTGTCTTAGCGAAAGGCTTCTTGAGGGGAAAGCTGTATCTCTGTGAGGTGATTTCACAGAACACAAAGAAGTTTCTCAGAAAGCTTCTTTCTCTTTGTTATCGGAAGATATTTCCTTTGGCCCTATAGTCTTCAAAGGGATCCGAAATTCTGTTCTCAGATTCCACAGAAATAAGGCTAGCAAAGGGATCCACGAAATACAGATGTAACTGTGTGAGACGAATTAACAGAACACTAAGCAGTTTCTCAGAAAGCTTCTTTCCACATTTCGTCTGAGGATATTTCCTTTTTCACCATAGCCCTCTATGGGCTTCCAAATATCACTTTGCCAATTCCACGAGGACTGTCTTAGCGAAAGCCTTCTTGAGGGGAAAGCTGTAACTCAGGGAGATGATTTCACAGAACACAAAGCAGTTTCTCAGAAAGCTTCTTTCTCTTTGTTATCGGAGGATATTTCCTTTGGCCATATGGTCTTCAAAGGGATCCGAAATATCTGTTCTCAGATTCCACAGAAATAAGGCTAGCAAAGAGATCTACGAAATACAGATGTAACTCTGTGAGATGAATTAACAGAACACTAAGCAGTTTCTCAGAAAGCTTCTTTCCAGATTTCTTCTGAGAATATTTCCATTTTCACCATAGCCCTCTATGGGCTTCCAAATTTCACTTTGCCAATTCCACAAGAACTGTCCTGGCGAAAGGCTTCTTGAGGGGAAAGCTGTGACTCTGTGAGATGATTTCACAGAACACAAAGAAGTTTCTCAGAAAGCTTCTTTCTCTTTGTTATCGGTGGATATTTCCTTTGGCCCTATGGTCTTCAAAGGGATCCGAAATATCTGTTCTCAGATTCCACAGAAATAAGGCTAGCAAAGAGATCCACGAAATACAGATGTAACTCTGTGAGATGAATTAACAGAACACTAAGCAGTTTCTCAGAAACCTTCTTTCCAGATTTCATCTGAGGATATTTCCCTTTTCACCGTAGCCCTCTACGGGCTTCCAAATATCACTTTGCCAATTCCACAAGAACTGTCTTAGCGAAAGGCTTCTTGAGGGGAACGCTGTAACTCTGAGAGATGATTTCACAGAACAGAAAGAAGTTTCTCAGAAAGTTTCTTTCTCTTTGTTATCGGAGGATATTCACTTTGGCACTATGGACTTCAAAGGGATCCGACATATCTGTTCTCAGATTCAACAGAAATAAGTCAAGCAAAGAGATCCACGAAATACAGATGCAACTCTGTGAGATGAATTAACAGAACACAAAGCAGTTTCTCAGAAAGCTTCTTTCCAGATTTCATCTGAGGATATTTCCTTTTTCACCATAGCCCTGTATGGGCTTCCAAATATCACTTTGCCAATTCCACAAGAACGGTCTTAGCGAAAGGCTTCTTGAGTGGAAAGCTATAACTCTGTGAGAAGATTTCACAGAACACAAAGAAGTTTCTCAGAAAGATTCTTTCTCTTTGTTATCGGAGGATATTATCTTTGGCCCTATGGTCTTCAAAGGAATCCGAAATTCTGTTCTCAGATTCCAAAGAAAGAAGGCTAGCAAAGAGATCCACGAAATACAGATGTAACTCTGTGAGACGAATTAACAGAACACTAAGCAGTTTCTCAGAAAGCTTCTTTCTACATTTAGTCTGAGGATATTTCCTTTTTCACCATAGCCCTCTATGGGCTTCCAAATATCACTTTGCCAATTCCAAAAGAACTGTCTTAGCGAAAGGCTTCTTAAGGCGAAAGCTGTAACTCTGTGAGATGTTTTCACAGAAAACAAAGAAGTTTCTCAGAAAGCTTCTTTCTCTTTGTTATCCGAGGATATTTCCTTTGGCCTTATAGTCTTCGAAGGGATCCGAACTATCTGTTCTCAGATTCCACAGAAATAAAGCTAGCAAAGAGATCCACGAAATACAGATGTAACTCTGTCAGATGAAATAACAGAACACTAAGCAGTGTCTCAGAAATCTTCTTTCCGGATTTCATCTGAGGATATTTCCTTTTTCTCCATAGCCCACTATGGGCTTCCAAATATCACTTTGCCAATTCCACAAGAACTGTCTTAGCGAAAGGCTTCTAGAGGCGAAAGCTGTAACTCTGTGAGATGATTTCACGGAAAACAAAGAAGTTTCTCAAAAAGCTTCTTTCTCTTTGTTATCCGAGGATATTTACTTTGCCCCTATGGTCTTCAAAGGGATCCGAAATATCTGTTCTCAGATTCCACAGAAACAAGGCTACCAAATAGATCCACGAAATACAGATATACCTCTGTGAGATGAATTAACAGAACACTAAGCAGTTTCTCAGAAAGCTTCTTTCCAGATTTCATCTGAGGATATTTCCTTTTTCACCATAGCCCTCTATGGGCTTCCAAATATCACTTTGCCAATTCCACAAGAACTGTCTTAGCGAAAGGCTTCCTGAAGGGAAAGCAGAAACTCTGTGAGATGATTTCACAGAACACAAAGAAGTTTCTGAGAAAGCTTCTTTCTCTTTGTTATCGGAGGATATTTCCTTTGGCCCTATAGTCTCCAAAGGGATCCGAAATATCTGTTCTCAGATTACACAGAAATAAGGCTAGCAAAGAGATCCACGAAATACAGTTGTAACTCTGTGAGATGAATTAACAGAACACTAAGCAGTTTCTCAGAAAGCTTCTTTCCAGGTTTCTTCTGAGGATATTTCCTTTTTCACCATAGCCCTCTATGGGCTTCCAAATATCACTTTGCCAATTCTACAAGAACTGTCTTAGCGAAAGGCTTCTTGAGGGGAAAGCTGTAACTCTGTGAGATGATTTCACGGAACACAAAGCAGTTTCTCAGAAAGCTTCTTTCTCTTTGTTATCGGAGGATATTTCCTTTGGCCCTAGAGTCTCGAAAGGGATCCGAAATATCTGTTCTCAGATTACACAGAAATAAGGCTAGCAAAGAGATCCACGAAATATAGATGTAACTCTGTAAGATGAATTAACAGAACACTAAGCAGATTCTCAGAAAGCTTCTTTCCAGGTTTCTTCTGAGGATATTTCCTTTTTCACCATAGCCCTCTATGGGCTTCCAAATATCACTTTGCAAATTCTACAAGAACTGTCTTAGCGAAAGGTTTCTTGAGGGGAAAGCTGTAACTCTGTGAGATGATTTCACAGAACACAAAGAAGTTTCTCAGAAAGCTTCTTTCTCTTTGTTATCGGAGGATATTTCCTTTGGCCCTATAGCCTTCAAAGGGATCCGAAATATCTGTTTTCAGATTACACAGAAATAAGGATAGCAAAGACATCCACGAAATACAGATGTAACTCTGTGATATGAATTAACAGAACACTAAGCAGTTTTTCAGAAAGCTTCTTTCCAGATTTCATCTGAGGATGTTTCCTTTTTCACCATAGCTCAATATGGGCTTCAAAATATCACTTTGCCAATTCCACAAGAATTGTCTTAGCGAAAGGCTTCTTGAGGGGAAAGCTGTAACTCTGTGAGATGATTTCAGAGAACACAAACAAGTTTCTCAGAAAACTTCTTTCTCTTTGTTAACGGAGGATATTTCCTTTGGCCCTATATTCTCCAAAGGGATCCGAAATATCTGTTTTCAGATTCCACAGAAACAAAGCTAGCAAAGTGATCCAAGAAATACAGATGTAACTCTGTGAGATGAATTAACAGAACACTAAGCAGTTTCTCAGAAAGCTTCTTTCCAGATTTCATCTGAGGATATTTCCTTTTTCACCGTAGCCCTCTATGGGCTTCCAAATATCACTTTGCCAATTCCACAAGAACTGTCTTAGCGAAAGGCTTCTTTAGAGGAAAGCTGTAACTCTGTGAGATGATTTCACAGAACACAAAGAAGTTTCTCAGAAAGCTTCTTTCTCTTTGTTATCGGAGGATATTTCCTTTGGCCCTATCGTCTTCAAAGGGATCCGAAATATCTGTTCTCAGATTTTACAGAAATAAGGCTAGCAAAGAGATCCACGAAATACAGATGTAACTCTGTGAGATGAATTAACAGAACACTAAGCAGTATCACTGAAAACTTCTTTCCAGATTTCATCTGAGGATATTTCCTTTTTCACCATAGGCCTCTATGGGCTTCCCAATATCACTTTGCCAATTCCACAAGAACTGTCTTAGCGAACGGCTTCTTCTAGGGAAAGCTGTAATTCTGTGAGATGATTTCACAGAACACAAAGAAGTTTCTCAGAAAGCTTCTTTCTCTTTGTTTTCGGAGGATATTTCCTTTGGCCCTATGGTCTTCAAAGGGATCCCAAATATCTGTTCTCAGATTCCACAGAAATAAGGCTAGCAAAGAGATCCACGAAATACAGATGTAACTCTGTGAGATGAATTAACGGAATTCTAAGCAGTTTCTCAGAAAGCTTCTTTCCAGATTTCATCTGAGGATATTTCAGTTTTTAACCCTAGTCCTCTATGGGTTTCCAAATATCACTTTACCAATTCCAGAAGAACTGTCTTAGCGAAAGGCTTCTTGAGGGGAAAGCTGTAACTCTGTGAGGAGATTTCACAGAACACAAAGAACTTTCTCAGAAAACTTCCTTCTCTTTGTTATCGGCGGATATTTCTTTTGGCCCTATAGTCTTCAAAGGGATCCGAAATGTCTGTTCTCAGATTCCACAGAAATAAGGCTAGCAAAGAGATCCACGAAATACAGATGTAACTCTGTGATATGAATTAACAGAACACTAAGCAGTTTCTCAGAAAGCTTGTTTCCAGATTTCATCTGAGGATATTTCCTTTTTCACCATAGCTCTATATGGGCTTCCAAATATCACTTTGCCAATTCCACAAGAACTGTCTTTGCGAAAGGCTTCTTGAGGGGAAAGCTGTAACTCTGTGAGATGATTTCACAGAACACAAAGAAGTTTCTCAGAAAGCTTCTTTCTCTTTGTTATCAGAGGATATTTCCTTTGGCCCTATGGTCTGCGAAGGGATCCGAAATATCTGTTCTCAGATTTCACAGAAATAAGAATAGCAAAGAGATCCACGAAATACAGATGTAACTCTGTGAGATGAATTAACAGAACACTAAGCAGTATCTCAGAAAGCTTCTTTCTAGGTTTCATCTGAGGATATTTCCTTTTTCACCATAGCCCTCTATGGGCTTCCAAATATCACGTTGCCAATTCCACAACAACTGTCTTAGCGAAAGGCTTCTTGAAGGGAAAGCAGTAACTCTGTGAGATGATTTCACAGAACACAAAGAAGTTTCTCAGAAAGCTTCTTTCTCTTTGTTATCGGAGGATATTTCCTTTGGCCCTATGGTCTTCAAAGGGATCCGAAATATCTGTTCTCAGATTCCACAGAAATAAGGCTAGCAAAGAGATCCACGAAATTCAGATGTTACTCTGTGAAATGAATTAACAGAACACTAAGCAGTTTCTCAGAAAGCTTCTTTCCAGATTTCATCTGAGGATATTTCCTTTTTCACCATAGCCCTCTATGGGCTTCCAAATATCGCTTTGCCGATTCCACAAGAACTGTCTTAGCTAAAGGTTTCTTGGGAGGAAAGCTGTAACTCTGTGAGATGATTTCACAGAACACAAAGAAGTTTCTCAGAAAGCTTCTTTCTATTTGTTATCGGAGGATATTTCCTTTGGCCCTATAGTCTTCAAAGGGATCCGAAATATCTGTTCTCAGATTCCACAGAAATAAGGCTCGCAAAGAGATCCAGGAAATACAGATGCAACTCTGTGAGATGAATTAACAGAACACTAAGCAGTTTCTCAGAAAGCTTCTTTCCAGATTTCATCTGAGGATATTTCCTTTTTCACTATAGCCCTCTATGGGCTTCCAAATATCACTTTGCCAATTCCACAAGAACAGTACTACTGAAAGGCTTCTTGAGGGGAAAGCTGTAACTCTGTGAGATGATTTCACAGAACACAAAGAAGTTTCTCAGAAATCTTCTTTCTCTTTGTTATCGGAGGATATTTCCTTTGGCCCTATGGTCTTCCAAGGTATCCGAAATATCTGTTCTCAGATTCCACAGAAATAAGGCTAGCGAAGAGATCCACGAAATACAGATGCAACTCTGTGAGATGAATTAACAGAACACTAAGCAGTGTCTCAGAAATCTTCTTTTTAGATTTCATCTGAGGATATATCCTTTTTCACCATATCCCTCTATGGGCTTCCAGATATCACTTTTCGAATTCCACAAGAACTGTCTTAGAGAAAGGCTTCTTGAGGGGAAAGCTGTAACTCTGCAAGATGATTTCACAGAACAAAAAGAAGTTTCTCAGAAAGCTTCTTTCTCTTTGTTTTCGGAGGATATTTCCTTTGGCCCTATAGTCTTCAAAGGGATCCGAAATATCTGTTCTCAGATTCCACAGAAATAAGGCTAGCGAAGAGATCCACGAAATACAGATGCAACTCTGTGAGATGAATTAACAGAACACTAAGCAGTTTCTCAGAAAGCTTCTTTCCAGATTTCATCTGAGGATATTTCCTTTTTCACCATAGCCCTCTAAGGGCTTCCAAATATCACTTTGCCAATTCCACAAGATCTGTCTTAGCGAAAGGCTTCTTGAGGGAAAAGCTGTAACTCTGTGACATGATTTCACAGAACACAAAGCAGTTTCTCAGAAAGCTTCTTTCTCTTTGTTATCGGAGGATATTTCCTTTGTCTCTATGGTCTTCAAAGGCATCCGAAATATCTGTTCTCAGATTCCACAGAAATAAGGCTAGCAAAGAGATCCACGAAATACAGATTTAACTCTGTGAGATGAATTAACAGAACACTAAGCAGTTTCTGAGAAAGCTTCTTTCCATATTCCGTCTGAGGATATTTCCTTTTTCACCATAGCCCTCTATGGGCATCCAAATATCACTTTGCCAAGTCCACAAGAACTGTCTTAGCGAAAGGCTTCTTGAGGGCAAAGCTGTAACTTTGTGACATGATTTCATAGAACACACGAAAGTTTCTCAAAAAGCTTCTTTCTCTTTGTTATCGGAGGATATTTCCTTTGGCCCTATAGTCTTCGAAGGGATCCGAACTATCTGTTCTCAGATTCCACAGAAATAAGGCTAGCAAAGAGATCCACGAAATACAGATGTAACCCTGTCAGATGAAATAACAGAACACTAAGCAGTGTCTCAGAAATCTTCTTTCCGGATTTCATCTGAGGATATTTCCTTTTTCTCCATAGCCCACTATGGGCTTCCAAATATCACTTTGCCAATTCCGCAAGAACTGTCTTAGCGAAAGGCTTCTTGAGGGGAAAGCTGTAAATCTGTGAGATGATTTCACAGAACACAAAGAAGTTTCTCAGAAAGCTTCTTTCTCTTTGTATCGGAGGATATTTCCTTTGGCCCTATAGTCTTCAAAGGGATCCGAAATATCTGTTCTCAGATTCCACAGAAATAAGGCTAGCAAAGAGATCCACGAAATACAGATGTAACTCTGTGAGATGAATTAACAGAACACTAAGCAGTGTCTCAGAAATCTTCTTTTTAGATTTCATCTGAGGATATATCCTTTTTCACCATAGCCCTCTAGGGGCTTCCAAATATCACTTTGCCAATTCCACAAGAACTGTCCTGGCGAAAGGCTTCTTGAGGGGAAAGCTGTAACTCTGTGAGATGATTTCACAGAACACAAAGAAGTTTCTCAGAAAGCTTCTTTCTCTTTGTTATCGTGGGATATTTCCTTTGGCCCTAGGGTCTTCAAAGGGATCTGAAATATCTGTTCTCAGATTCCACAGAAATAAGGCTAGCAAAGAGATCCTCGAAATACAGATGTAACTCGGTGAGATGAATTAACAGAACACTAAGCAGTTTCTCAGAAAGCTTCTTTCCAGGTTTCTTCTGAGGATATTTTCTTTTTCACCATAGCCCTCTATGGGCTTCCAAATATCACTTTGCCAATTCTACAAGAACTGTCTTAGCTAAAGGCTTCTTGAGGGGAAAGCTGTAACTCTGTGAGATGATTTCACGGAACACAAAGCAGTTTCTCAGAAAGCTTCTTTCTCTTTGTTATCGGAGTATATTTCCTTTGGCCCTACAGTCTCGAAAGGAATCCGAAATATCTGTTCTCAGATTACACAGAAATAAGGCTAGCAAAGAGATCCACGAAATACAGATGTAACTCTGTGAGATGAATTAACAGAACACTAAGCGGATTCTCAGAAAGCTTCTTTCCAGGTTTCTTCTGAGGATATTTCCTTTTTCACCATATCCCTCTATGGGCTTCAAATATCACTTTGCAAATTCTACAAGAACTGTCTTAGCGAAAGGTTTCTTGAGGGGAAAGCTGTAACTCTGTGAGATGATTTCACAGAACACAAAGAAGTTTCTCAGAAAGCTTCTTTCTCTTTGTTATCGGAGGATATTTCCTTTGGCCCTATAGCCTTCAAAGGGATCCGAAATATCTGTTTTCAGATTACACAGAAATAAGGATAGCAAAGACATCCACGAAATACAGATGTAACTCTGTGATATGAATTAACAGAACACTAAGCAGTTTTTCAGAAAGCTTCTTTCCAGATTTCATCTGAGGATGTTTCCTTTTTCACCATAGCTCAATATGGGCTTCAAAATATCACTTTGCCAATTCCACAAGAATTGTCTTAGCGAAAGGCTTCTTGAGGGGAAAGCTGTAACTCTGTGAGATGATTTCACAGAACACAAAGAAGTTTCTCAGAAAACTTCTTTCTCTTTGTTAACGTAGGATATTTCCTTTGGCCCTGTAGTCTCCACAGGGATCCGAAATATCTGTTCTCAGATTCCACAGAAATAAGGCTCGCAAAGAGATCCACGAAATACAGATGTAAGTCTGTGAGATGAATTAACAGAACACTAAGCAGTTTCTGAGAAAGCTTCTTTCCAGATTTCATCTGAGGATATTTCCTTTTTCACCGTAGCCCTCTATGGGCTTCCAAATATCACTTTGCCAATTCCATAAGAACTGTCTTAGCGAAAGGCTTCTTGAAAGGAAAGCTGTAACTCTGTGAGATGATTTCACAGAACACAAAGAAGTTTCTCAGAAAGCTTCTTTCTCTTTGTTATCGGAGGATATTTCCTTTGGCCCTATCGTCTTCAAAGGGATCCGAAATATCTGTTCTCAGATTTCACAGAAATAAGGCTAGCAAAGAGATCCACGAAATACAGATGTAACTCTGTGAGATGAATTATCAGAACACTAAGCAGTATCTCTGAAACCTTCTTTCCAGATTTCATCTGAGGATATTTCCTTTTTCACCATAGGCCTCTATGGGCTTCCCAATATCACTTTGCCAATTCCACAAGAACTGTCTTAGAGAACGGCTTCTTCTAGGGAAAGCTGTAATTCTGTGAGATGATTTCACAGAACACAAAGAAGTTTCTCAGAAAGCTTCTTTCTCTTTGTTATCGGAGGATATTTCCTTTGGCCCTATGGCCTTCAAAGGGATCCGAAATATCTGTTCTCAGATTCCACAGAAATAAGGCTATCAAAGAGATCCACGAAATTCAGATGTTAGTCTGTGAAATGAATTAACAGAACACTAAGCAGTTTCTCAGAAAGCTTCTTTCCAGATTTTATCTGAGGATATTTCCTTTTTCACCATAGCCCTCTATGGGCTTCCAAATATCACTTTGCCAATTCCACAAGAACTGTCTTAGCGAAAGGTTTCTTGAGGGGAAAGCTGTAACTCTGTGAGATGATTTCACAGAACACAAAGAAGTTTCTCAGAAAGCTTCTTTCTCTTTGTTATCCGAGGATATTTCCTTTGGCCCTATAGTCTCCAAAGGGATCCGAAATATCTGTTCTCAGAGTCCACAGAAATAAGGCTTGAAAAGAGATCAAGGAAATACAGATGTAACTCCGTGAGATGAATTAACAGAACACTAAGCAGTTTCTCAGAAAGCTTCTTTCCAGATTTCATCTGAGGATATTTCCTTTTTCACTATAGCCCTCTATGGGCTTCCAAATATCACTTTGCCAATTCCACAAGAACAGTACTACTGAAAGGCTTCTTGAGGGGAAAGCTGTAACTCTGTGAGATGATTTCACAGAACACAAAGAAGTTTCTCAGAAAGCTTCTTTCTCTTTGTTATCGGCGGATATTTCCTTTGGCCCTAAGGTCTTCAAAGGGATCCGAAATATCTGTTCTCAGATTCCACCGAAATAAGGCTAGCAAAGAGATCCTCGAAATACAGATGTAACTCGGTGAGATGAATTAACAGAACACTAAGCAGTTTCTCAGAAAGCTTCTTTCCAGATTTCATCTGGGGATATTTCCTTTTTCACCATAGCCCTCTACGGGCTTCGAAATATCACTTTGCCAATTCCACAAGAACTATCTTAGCGAAAGGCTTCTTGAGGGGAAAGCTGTAACTCTGTGAGATGATTTCACAGAACACAGAGAAGTTTCTGAGAAAGCTTCTTTCTCTTTGTTATCAGAGGATATTTCCTTTGGCCCTATGGTCTTCAAAGGGATCCGAAATATCTGTTCTCAGATTCCACAGAAAAAAGGCTATCAAAGAGATCCACCTAATACAGATTTAACTCTGTGAGATGAATTAACAGAATACTAAGCAGTTTCTCAGAAAACTTGTTTCCAGATTTCATCTGAGGATATTTCCTTTTTCACCATAGCCCTCTACGGGCATCCAAATATCACTTTGCCAATTCCACAAGAACAGTACTACTGAAAGGCTTCTTGAGGGGAAAGCTGTAACTCTCTGAGATGATTTCACAGAACACAAAGAAGTTTCTCAGAACGCTTCTTTCTCTTTGTTATCGGAGGATATTTCCTTTGGCCCTATAGTCTTCAAAGGGATCCGAAATATCTGTTCTCAGATTCCACAGAAATAAGGCTAGCAAAGAGATCCACGAAATACAGATGTAACTGTGTGAGATGAATTAACAGAACACTAAGAAGTTTCTCAGAAAGCTTCTTTCCAGATTTCATCTGAGGATATTTCCTTTTTCACCATAGCCCTCTATGGGCTTCCAAATATCACGTTGCCAATTCCACAACAACTGTCTTAGCGAAAGGCTTCCTGAAAGGAAAGCAGTAACTCTGTGAGATGATTTCACAGAACACAAAGAAGTTTCTCAGAAAGCTTCTTTCTCTTTGTTATCGGAGGATATTTCCTTTGGCCCTATGGTCTTCAAAGGGATCCCAAATATCTGTTCTCAGATTCCACAGAAATAAGGCTAGCAAAGAGATCCACGAAATACAGATGTAACTCTGTGAGATGAATTAACGGAATTCTAAGCAGTTTCTCAGAAAGCTTCTTTCCAGATTTCATCTGAGGATATTTCAGTTTTTAACCCTAGTCCTCTATGGGTTTCCAAATATCAATTTACCAATTCCAGAAGAACTGTCTTAGCGAAAGGCTTCTTGAGGGGAAAGCTGTAACTCTGTGAGGAGATTTCACAGAACACAAAGAAGTTTCTTAGAAAACTTCCTTCTCTTTGTTATCGGAGGATATTTCTTTTGGCCCTATAGTCTTCAAAGGGATCCGAAATGTCTGTTCTCAGATTCCACAGAAATAAGGCTAGCAAAGAGATCCACGAAATACAGATGTAACTCTGTGATATGAATTAACAGAACACTAAGCAGTTTCTCAGAAAGCTTCTTTCCAGATTTCATCTGAGGATATTTCCTTTTTCACCATAGCTCTATATGGGCTTCCAAATATCACTTTGCCAATTCCACAAGAACTGTCTTTGCGAAAGGCTTCTTGAGGGAAAAGCTGTAACTCTGTGAGATGATTTCACAGAACACAAAGAAGTTTCTCAGAAAGATTCTTTCTCTTTGTTATCAGAGGATATTTCCTTTGGCCCTATGGTCTGCGAAGGGATCCGAAATATCTGTTCTCAGATTTCACAGAAATAAGAATAGCAAAGAGATCCACGAAATACAGATGTAACTCTGTGAGATGAATTAACAGAACACTAAGCAGTATCTCAGAAAGCTTCTTTCTAGGTTTCATCTGAGGATATTTCCTTTTTCACCATAGCCCTCTAAGGGCTTCCAAATATCACGTTGCCAATTCCACAACAACTGTCTTAGCGAAAGGCTTCTTGAAGGGAAAGCAGTAACTCTGTGAGATGATTTCACAGAACACAAAGAAGTTTCTCAGAAAGCTTCTTTCTCTTTGTTATCGTGGGATATTTCCTTTGGCCCTAGGGTCTTCAAAGGGATCCGAAATATCTGTTCTCAGATTCCACAGAAATAAGGCTAGCAAAGAGATCCTCGAAATACAGATGTAACTCGGTGAGATGAATTAACAGAACACTAAGCAGTTTCTCAGAAAGCTTCTTTCCAGGTTTCTTCTGAGGATATTTTCTTTTTCACCATAGCCCTCTATGGGCTTCCAAATATCACTTTGCCAATTCTACAAGAACTGTCTTAGCTAAAGGCTTCTTGAGGGGAAAGCTGTAACTCTGTGAGATGATTTCACGGAACACAAAGCAGTTTCTCAGAAAGCTTCTTTCTCTTTGTTATCGGAGGATATTTCCTTTGGCCCTACAGTCTCGAAAGGAATCCGAAATATCTGTTCTCAGATTACACAGAAATAAGGCTAGCAAAGAGATCCACGAAATACAGATGTAACTCTGTGAGATGAATTAACAGAACACTAAGCAGATTCTCAGAAAGCTTCTTTCCAGGTTTCTTCTGAGGATATTTCCTTTTTCACCATAGCCCTCTATGGGCTTCAAATATCACTTTGCAAATTCTACAAGAACTGTCTTAGCGAAAGGTTTCTTGAGGGGAAAGCTGTAACTCTGTGAGATGATTTCACAGAACACAAAGAAGTTTCTCAGAAAGCTTCTTTCTCTTTGTTATCGGAGGATATTTCCTTTGGCCCTATAGCCTTCAAAGGGATCCGAAATATCTGTTTTCAGATTACACAGAAATAAGGATAGCAAAGACATCCACGAAATACAGATGTAACTCTGTGATATGAATTAACAGAACACTAAGCAGTTTTTCAGAAAGCTTCTTTCCAGATTTCATCTGAGGATGTTTCCTTTTTCACCATAGCTCAATATGGGCTTCAAAATATCACTTTGCCAATTCCACAAGAATTGTCTTAGCGAAAGGCTTCTTGAGGGGAAAGCTGTAACTCTGTGAGATGATTTCACAGAACACAAAGAAGTTTCTCAGAAAACTTCTTTCTCTTTGTTAACGTAGGATATTTCCTTTGGCCCTGTAGTCTCCAAAGGGATCCGAAATATCTGTTCTCAGATTCCACAGAAATAAGGCTCGCAAAGAGATCCGCGAAATACAGATGTAAGTCTGTGAGATGAATTAACAGAACACTAAGCAGTTTCTGAGAAAGCTTCTTTCCAGATTTCATCTGAGGATATTTCCTTTTTCACCGTAGCCCTCTATGGGCTTCCAAATATCACTTTGCCAATTCCACAAGAACTGTCTTAGCGAAAGGCTTCTTGAAAGGAAAGCTGTAACTCTGTGAGATGATTTCACAGAACACAAAGAAGTTTCTCAGAAAGCTTCTTTCTCTTTGTTATCGGAGGATATTTCCTTTGGCCCTATCGTCTTCAAAGGGATCCGAAATATCTGTTCTCAGATTTCACAGAAATAAGGCTAGCAAAGAGATCCACGAAATACAGATGTAACTCTGTGAGATGAATTAACAGAACACTAAGCAGTATCTCTGAAAACTTCTTTCCAGATTTCATCTGAGGATATTTCCTTTTTCACCATAGGCCTCTATGGGCTTCCCAATATCACTTTGCCAATTCCACAAGAACTGTCTTAGCGAACGGCTTCTTCTAGGGAAAGCTGTAATTCTGTGAGATGATTTCACAGAACACAAAGAAGTTTCTCAGAAAGCTTCTTTCTCTTTGTTATCGGAGGATATTTCCTTTGGCCCTATGGCCTTCAAAGGGATCCGAAATATCTGTTCTCAGATTCCACAGAAATAAGGCTAGCAAAGAGATCCACGAAATTCAGATGTTAGTCTGTGAAATGAATTAACAGAACACTAAGCAGTTTCTCAGAAAGCTTCTTTCCAGATTTTATCTTAGGATATTTCCTTTTTCACCATAGCCCTCTATGGGCTTCCAAATATCACTTTGCCAATTCCACAAGAACTGTCTTAGCGAAAGGTTTCTTGAGGGGAAAGCTGTAACTCTGTGAGATGATTTCACAGAACACAAAGAAGTTTCTCAGAAAGCTTCTTTCTCTTTGTTATCCGAAGATATTTCCTTTGGCCCTATAGTCTCCAAAGGGATCCGAAATATCTGTTCTCAGAGTCCACAGAAATAAGGCTTGAAAAGAGATCCAGAAAATACAGATGTAACTCCGTGAGATGAATTAACAGAACACTAAGCAGTTTCTCAGAAAGCTTCTTTCCAGATTTCATCTGAGGATATTTCCTTTTTCACTATAGCCCTCAATGGGCTTCCAAATATCACTTTGCCAATTCCACAAGAACAGTACTACTGAAAGGCTTCTTGAGGGGAAAGCTGTAACTCTGTGAGATGATTTCACAGAACACAAAGAAGTTTCTCGGAAAGCTTCTTTCTCTTTGTTATCGGCGGATATTTCCTTTGGCCCTAAGGTCTTCAAAGGGATCCGAAATATCTGTTCTCAGATTCCACCGAAATAAGGCTAGCAAAGAGATCCTCGAAATACAGATGTAACTCGGTGAGATGAATTAACAGAACACTAAGCAGTTTCTCAGAAAGCTTCTTTCCAGATTTCATCTGAGGATATTTCCTTTTTCACCATAGCCCTCTACGGGCTTCGAAATATCACTTTGCCAATTCCACAAGAACTATCTTAGCGAAAGGCTTCTTGAGGGGAAAGCTGTAACTCTGTGAGATGATTTCACAGAACACAGAGAAGTTTCTGAGAAAGCTTCTTTCTCTTTGTTATCAGAGGATATTTCCTTTGGCCCTATGGTCTTCAAAGGGATCCGAAATATCTGTTCTCAGATTCCACAGAAAAAAGGCTATCAAAGAGATCCACCTAATACAGATTTAACTCTGTGAGATGAATTAACAGAATACTAAGCAGTTTCTCAGAAAACTTGTTTCCAGATTTCATCTGAGGATATTTCCTTTTTCACCATAGCCCTCTACGGGCATCCAAATATCACTTTGCCAATTCCACAAGAACAGTACTACTGAAAGGCTTCTTGAGGGGAAAGCTGTAACTCTCTGAGATGATTTCACAGAACACAAAGAAGTTTCTCAGAACGCTTCTTTCTCTTTGTTATCGGAGGATATTTCCTTTGGCCCTATAGTCTTCAAAGGGATCCGAAATATCTGTTCTCAGATTCCACAGAAATAAGGCTAGCAAAGAGATCCACGAAATACAGATGTAACTGTGTGGGATGAATTAACAGAACACTAAGCAGTTTCTAAGAAAGCTTCTTTCCAGATTTCATCTGAGGATATTTCCTTTTTCACCATAGCCCTCTATGGGCTTCCAAATATCACGTTGCCAATTCCACAACAACTGTCTTAGCGAAAGGCTTCCTGAAAGGAAAGCAGTAACTCTGTGAGATGATTTCACAGAACACAAAGAAGTTTCTCAGAAAACTTCCTTCTCTTTGTTATCGGAGGATATTTCTTTTGGCCCTATAGACATCAAAGGGATCCGAAATGTCTGTTCTCAGATTCCACAGAAATAAGGCTAGCAAAGAGATCCACGAAATACAGATGTAACTCTGTGATATGAATTTACAGAACACTAAGCAGTTTCTCAGAAAGCTTCTTTCCAGATTTCATCTGAGGATATTTCCTTTTTCACCATAGCTCTATATGGGCTTCCAAATATCACTTTGCCAATTCCACAAGAACTGTCTTTGCGAAAGGCTTCTTGAGGGGAAAGCTGTAACTCTGTGAGATGATTTCACAGAACACAAAGAAGTTTCTCAGAAAGATTCTTTCTCTTTGTTATCAGAGGATATTTCCTTTGGCCCTATAGTCTTCGAAGGGATCCGAAATATCTGTTCTCAGATTCCACAGAAATAAGGCTAGCAAAGAGATCCAGGAAATACAGATGCAACTCTGTGAGATGAATTAACAGAACACTAAGCAGTTTCTCAGAAAGCTTCTTTCCAGATTTCATCTGAGGATATTTCCTTTTTCACCATAGCCCTCTATGGGCTTCCAAATATCACTTTGCCAATTCCACAAGAACTGTCTTAGCGAAAGGCTTCTTGAGGGGAAAGCTGTAACTCTGTGAGATGATTTCACAGAACACAAAGAAGTTTCTCAGAAATCTTCTTTCTCTTTGTTATCGGAGGATATTTCCTTTGGCCTGTAGTCTTCAAAGGCATCCGAAATATCTGTTCTCAGATTCCACAGAAATAAGTCTAGCAAAGTGATACACGAAATACAGATGTAACTCTGTGAGATGAATTAACAGAATACTAAGCAGTTTCTCAGAAAACTTCTTTCCATATTTCATCTGAGGATATTTCCTTTTTCACCATAGCCCTCTATGGGCTTCCAGATATCACTTTGCGAATTCCACAAGAACTGTCTTAGAGAAAGGCTTCTTGAGGGGAAAGCTGTAACTCTGCAAGATGATTTCACAGAACACAAAGAAGTTTCTCAGAAAGCTTCTTTCTCTTTGTTTTCGGAGGATATTTCCTTTGGCCCTATAGTCTTCAAAGGGATCCGAAATATCTGTTCTCAGATTCCACAGAAATAAGGCTAGCGAAGAGATCAACGAAATACAGATGTAACTCTGTGAGATGAATTAACAGAACACTAAGCAGTTTCTCAGAAAGCTTCTTTCCAGATTTCATCTGAGGATATTTCCTTTTTCACCATAGCCCTCTAAGGGCTTCCAAATATCACTTTGCCAATTCCACAAGATCTGTCTTAGCGAAAGGCTTCTTGAGGGAAAAGCTGTAACTCTGTGACATGATTTCAAAGAACACAAAGCAGTTTCTCAGAAAGCTTCTTTCTCTTTGTTATCGGAGGATATTTCCTTTGTCCCTATGGTCTTCAAAGGTATCCGAAATATCTGTTCTCAGATTCCACAGAAATAAGGCTAGCAAAGAGATCCACGAAATACAGATGTAACTCTGTGAGATGAATTAACAGAACACTAAGCAGTTTCTGAGAAAGCTTCTTTCCATATTTCGTCTGAGGATATTTCCTTTTTCACCATAGCCCTCTATGGGCTTCCAAATATCACTTTGCCAAGTCGACAAGAACTGTCTTAGCGAAAGGCTTCTTGAGGGGAAAGCTGTAACTTTGTGAGATGATTTCATAGAACACACGAAAGTTTCTCAAAAAGCTTCTTTCTCTTTGTTATCGGAGGATATTTCCTTTGGCCCTATAGTCTTCAAAGGGATCCGAAATATCTGTTTTCAGATTCCACAGAAACACGGCTAGCAAAGAGATCCCCGAAATACAGATGTAACTCTGTGAGACGAATTAACAGAACACTAAGCAGTTTCTCAGAAAGCTTCTTTCCAGATTTCATCTAAGGATATTTCCTTTTTCACCATAGCCCTCTAGGGGCTTCCAAATATCACTTTGCCAATTCCACAAGAACTGTCTTAGCGAAAGGCTTCTTGAGGGGAAAGCTGTTACTCTGTGAGATGATTTCACAGAACACAAAGAAGTTTCTCAGAAAGCTTCTTTCTCTTTGTTATCGGTGGATATTTCCTTTGGCCCTACAGTCTTCAAAGGGATCCGAAATATCTGTTCTCAGATTCCACAGAAATAAGGCTAGCAAAGAGATCCACGAAATACAGATGTAACTCTGTCAGATGAATTAACATAACACTAAGCAGTGTCTTAGAAATCTTCTTTCCAGATTTCATCTGAGGATATATCCTTTTTCACTATAGCCCTCTAGGGGCTTCCAAATATCACTTTGCCACTTCCACAAGAACTGTCTTAGCAAAAGGCTTCTTGAGGGGAACGCTGTAACTCTGTGAGATGATTTCACAGAACACAAAGAAGTTTCTCAGAAAGCTTCTTTCTCTTTGTTATCGAAGGATATTTAATTTGGCCCTATGGTCTTCAAAGGGATCCGAAATATCTGTTCTCAGATTCCACAGAAATAAGGCTAGCAAAGAGATCCACGAAACACAGATGTAACACTGTGCGATGAATTAACAGAACACTAAGCAGTTTCTCAGAAAGCTTCTTTCCAGATTTCATCTGAGGATATTTCCTTTTTCACCATAGCCCTCTATTGGCTTCCAAATATCACTTTGACAATTCCACAAGAACTGTCTTAGCGAAAGGCTTCTTGAGGGGAAAGCTGTAACTCTGTGAGATGATTTCACAGAACACAGAGAAGGTTCTCAGAAAGCTTCTTTCTCTTTGTTATCGGAGGATATTTCCTTTGGCCCTATGGTCTTCAAAGGTATCCGATTATCTGTTCTCAGATTCCACAGAAATAATCCTAGCAAAGAGATCCACAAAATACAGATGTAACTCTGTGATATGAATTAACAGAACACTAAGCAGTTTCTCAGAAAGCTTCTTTCCAGATTTCATCTGAGAATATTTCCTTTTTCACCATAGCTCTATATGGGCTTCCAAATATCACTTTGCCAATTCCACAAGAACTGTCTTAGCGAAAGGCTTCTTGAGGGGAAAGCTGTAACTCTGTCAGATGATTTCACAGAACACAAAGAAGTTTCTCAGAAAACTTCTTTCTCTTTGTTAACGGAGGATATTTCCTTTGTCCCTATAGTCTTCAAAGGGATCAGAAATATCTGTTTTCAGATTCAACAGAAACAAGGCTAGAAAAGAGATCCACGAAATACAGATGTAACTCTGTGAGATGAATTAACAGAACACTAAGCAGTTTCTCAGAAAGCTTCTTTCCAGATTTCATCTGAGGATATTTCCTTTATCACCATAGCCCTCTATGGGCTTCCAAATATCACTTTGCCAATTCCACAAGAACTGTCTTAGCGAAAGTCTTCTTGAGGGGAAAGCTGTAACTCTGTGAGATGATTTCACAGAACACAAAGAAGTTTCTCAGAAAGCTTCTTTCTCTTTGTTATCGGCGGATATTTCCTTTGGCCCTATGGTCTTCAAAGGGATCCGAAATATCTGTTCTCAGATTCCACAGAAATAAGGCTAGCAAAGAGATCCACGAAACACAGATGTAACTCTGTGAGATGAATTAACAGAACACTAAGCAGTTTCTCAGAAAGCTTCTTTCCAGATTTCAACTGAGGATATATCCTTTTTCACCATAGCCCTCAATGGGCTTCCAAATATCACTTTGCCAATTCCACAAGAACTGTCTTAGCGAAAGCCTCCTTGTGGGGAAAGCTGTAACTCTGTGAGATGATTTCACAGAACAAAAAGAAGTTTCTCAGAAAGCTTCTTTCTCTTTGTTATCGGAGGATATTTCCTTTGGCCCTACAGTCTTCAAAGGGATCCGAAATATCTGTTCTCAGATTCCACAGAAATAAGGCTATCAAAGAAATCCACGAAATAGAGATGTAACTCTGTGAGATGAATTAACAGAACACTAAGCAGTTTCTCAGAAAGCTTCTTACCAGATTTCATCTGGGGATATTTCCTTTTTCACCATAGCCCCCTATGGGCTTCCAAATATCACTTTGCCAATTCCACAAGAACTGTCTTAGCGAAAGGCTTCTTGAGGGGAAAGCTGTAACTCTGTGAGATGATTTCACAGAACACAAAGAAGTTTCTCAGAAAGCTTCTTTCTCTTTGTTATCGGAGGATATTTCCTTTGGCCCTATGGTCTTCAAAGGGATCCGAAATATCTGTTCTCAGATTCCACAGAAAAAAGGCTATCAAAGAGATCCACCTAATACAGATTTAACTCTGTGAGATGAATTAACAGAATACTAAGCAGTTTCTCAGAAAACTTGTTTCCAGATTTCATCTGAGGATATTTCCTTTTTCACCATAGCCCTCTAGGGGCTTCCAAATATCACTTTGCAAATTCCACAAGAACTGTCTTAGCGAAAGGCTTCTTGAGGGGAAAGCTGTAACTCTGTGAGATGATTTCAGAGAACACAAAGAAGTTTCTCAGAAAGCTTCTTTCTCTTTGTTATCGGAGGATATTTCCTTTAGCCCCATAGTCTTCAAAGGGATCCGAAATATCTGTTCTCAGATTCCACAGAAATAAGGTTAGCAAAGAGATCCACGAAATACAGACGTAACTCTGTGAGATGAATTAACAGAACACTGAGCAGTGTCTCAGAAATCTTCCTTCCAGATTTCATCTGAGGATATACCCTTTTTCACCATAGTCCTCTATGGGTTTCCAAATATCACTTTGCCACTTCCACAAGAACTGTCTTAGCGAAAGGCTTCTTCTAGGGAAAGCTGTAACTCTGTGAGATGATTTCACAGAACACAAAGAAGTGTCTCAGAAAGCTTCTTTCTCTTTGTTATCAGAGGATATTTCCTTTGGCCCTATAGTCTTCAAAGGTATCCGAAATATCTGTTCTCAGATTCCACAGAAATAAGGCTAGCAAAGAGATCCACGAAATACAGATGTAACTCTGTGAGATGAATTAACAGAACACTAAGCAGTTTCTCAGAAAGCTTCTTTCCAGATTTCATCTAGGGATATTTCCTTTTTCACCATAGCCCTGTATGGGCTTCCAAATATCACTTTGCCAATTCCACAAGAACTGTCTTATCGAAAGGCTTCTTGAGGGGAAAGCTGTAACTCTGTGACATGATTTCACAGAACACAAAGAAGTTTCTCAGAAAGCTTCTTTCTCTTTGTTATCGTAGGATATTTCCTTTAGCCCTATAGTCTTCAAAGGGATCCGAAATATCTGTTCTGAGATTCCACAGAAATAAGGCTAGCAAAGAGATCCACGAAATACAGATGTACCTCTGTCAGATGAATTCACAGAACACTAAGCAGTGTCTTAGAAATCTTCTTTCCTGATTTCATGTGAGGATATATCCTTTTTCACTATAGCCCTCTAGTGGCTTCTAAATATCACTTTGCCACTTCCACAAGAACTGTCTTAGCGAAAGGCTTCTTGAGGGGAAAGCTGTAACTCTGTGAGATGATTTCACAGAACACAAAGAAGTTTCTCAGAAAGCTTCTTTCTCTTTGTTATCGAAGGATATTTCCTTTGGCCCTATGGTCTTCAAAGGGATCCGAAATATCTGTTCTCAGATTCCACAGGAATAAGGCTAGCAAAGAGATCCACGAAATACAGATGTAACTCTGTGCGTTGAATTAACAGAACACAAAGCAGTTTCTCAGAAAGCTTCTTTCCAGATTTCATCTGAGGATATTTCCTTTTTCACCATAGCCCTCTATTGGCTTCCAAATATCACTTTGCCAATTCCACAAGAACTGTCTTAGCGAAAGGCTTCTTGAGGGAAAAGCTGGAACTCTGTGAGATGATTTCACAGAACACAGAAAAGTTTCTCAGAAAACTTCTTTCTCTTTGTTATCGGAGGATATTTCCTTTGGCCCTATAGTCTTCAAAGGGATCCGAAATATCTGTTTTCAGATTCAACAGAAACAAGGCTAGCAAAGAGATCCACGAAATACAGATGTAACTCTGTGAGATGAATTAACAGAACACTAAGCAGTTTCTCAGAAAGCTTCTTTCCAGATTTCATCTGAGGATATTTCCTTTATCAACATAGCCCTCTATGGGCTTCCAAATATCACTTTGCCAATTCCACAAGAACTGTCTTAGCGAAAGGCTTCTTAAGGGGAAAGCTGTAACTCTGTGAGATGATTTCACAGAACACAAAGAAGTTTCTCAGAAAGCTTCTTTCTCTTTGTTATCGGTGGATATTTCCTTTGGCCCTATGGTCTTCAAAGGGATCCGAAATATCTGTTCTCAGATTCCACAGAAATAAGGCTAGCAAAGAGATCCACGAAACAGAGATGTAACTCTGTGAGATGAATTAACAGAACACTAAGCAGTTTCTCAGAAAGCTTCTTTGCAGATTTCATCTGAGGATATTTCCTTTTTCACCATAGCCCTCTATGGGCTTCCAAATATCACTTTGCCAATTCCACAAGAACTGTCTTAGCGAAAGCCTCCTTGTGGGGAAAGCTGTAACTCTGTGAGATGATTTCACAGAACACAAAGAAGTTTCTCAGAAAGCTTCTTTCTCTTTGTTAGCAGAGGATATTTCCTTTGGCCCTATAGTCTTCAAAGGGATCCGAAATATCTGTTCTCAGATTCCACAGAAATAAGGCTACCACAGAGATCCACGAAATACAGATGTAACTCTGTGAGATGAATTAGCAGAACACTAAGCAGTATATCAGAAAGCTTCTTTCTAGGTTTCATCTGAGGATATTTCCTTTTTCACCATAGCCCTCTATGGGCTTCCAAATATCACGTTGCCAATTCCACAACAACTGTCTTAGCGAAAGGCTTCTTGAAGGGAAAGCAGTAACTCTGTGAGATGATTTCACAGAACACAAAGAAGTTTCTCAGAACGTTTCTTTCTCTTTGTTATCGGAGGATATTTCCTTTGGCCCTATGCTCTTCAAAGGGATCCGAAATATCTGTTCTCAGATTACACAGTAATAAGGCTAGCAAAGACATCCACGAAATTCAGATGTTTTCCGTGAGATGCATTAACGGAACACTAAGCATTTTCTCAGAAAGCTTCTTTCCAGATTTCATCTGAGGATATTTCCTTTTTCACCGTAGCCTTCTATGGGATTCCAAATATCACTTTGCCAATTCCACAAGAACTGTCTTAACGAAAGGCTTCTTAAGGGGAAAGCTCTAACTCTGTGAGATGATTTCACAGAACACAAAGAAGTTTCTGAGAAAGCTTCTTTCTCTTTTTTATGGGAGGATATTTCCTTTGGCCCTATGGTCTTCAAAGGGATCCGAAATAAATGTTCTCAGATTCCACAGAAATAAGTCTAGCAAAGAGATCCACTAAATTCAGATGTTACTCTGTGAAATGAATTAACAGAACACTAAGCAGTTTCTCAGAAAGCTTCTTTCCAGGTTTCTTCTGAGGATATTTCCTTTTTCACCATAGGCCTCTATGGGCTTCCAAATATCACTTTGCCAATTCCACAATAACTGTCTTAGCAAAAGGCTTGTTGATTGGAAAGCTGTAACTCTGTGAGATGATTTCACAGAACACAAAGAAGTTTCTCAGAAAGCTTCTTTCTCCTTGTTATCGGAGGATATTTCCTTTGGCCCTATAGTCCTCAAAGGGATCCGAAATATCTGTTCTCAGATTCCACAGAAATAAGGCTAGCAAAGAGATCCTCGAAATACAGATGTAACTCTGTGAGATGAATTTACAGAACACTAAGCAGTTTCTAGAAAGCTTCTTTCCAAATTCCATCTGAGGATGTTTCTGTTTTCACCATAGCCCTCTATGGGCTTCCAAATATCACTTTGCCAATTCCACAAGAACTGTCTTAGCGAAAGGCTTCTTCTAGGGAAAGCTCTATATCTGTGAGATGAGTCACAGAACACAAAGAAGTTTCTCAGAAAGTTTCTTTCTCTTTGTTATCGGAGGATATTTCCTTTGGCCTATGGTCTTCAAAGGGATCCGAAATGTCTGTTCTCAGATTCCACAGAAATAAGGCTAGCAAAGAGATCCACGAAATACAGATGTAACTCTGTGAGATGCATTAACAGAACACTAAGCAGTTTCTCAGAAAGCTTCTTTCCAGATTTCATCTGAGGATATTTCCTTTTTCACCATAGCCCTCTATGGGCTTCCAAATATCACTTTGCCAATTCCACAAGAACTGTCTTAGCGAAAGGCTTCTTGAGGGGAAAGCTGTAACTCTGTGAGATGATTTCACAGAACACAAAGAAGTTTCTGAGAAAGCTTCTTTCTCTTTGTTATCGGAGGATATTTCCTTTGGCCCTATAGTCCTCAAAGGGATCCGAAATATCTGTTCTCAGATTCCACAGAAATAAGGTTAGCAAAGAGATCCACGAAATACAGATGTAACTCTGTGAGATGAATTAACAGAACACTAAGCAGTGTCTCAGAAATCTTCCTTCCAGATTTCATCTGAGGATATACCCTTTTTCACCATAGTCCTCTAGGGGCTTCCAAATATCACTTTGCCACTTCCACAAGAACTGTCTTAGCGAAAGGCTTCTTCTAGGGAAAGCTGTAACTCTGTGAGATGGTTTCACAGAACACAAAGAAGTGTCTCAGAAAGCTTCTTTCTCTTTGTTATCAGAGGATATTTCCTTTGGCCCTATAGTCTTCAAAGGTATCCGAAATATCTGTTCTCAGATTCCACAGAAATAAGGCTAGCAAAGAGATCCACGAAATACAGATGTAACTCTGTGAGATGAATTAACAGAACACTAAGCAGTTTCTCAGAAAGCTTCTTTCCAGATTTCATCTAGGGATATTTCCTTTTTCACCATAGCCCTCTATGGGCTTCCAAATATCACTTTGCCAATTCCACAAGAACTGTCTTATCGAAAGGCTTCTTGAGGGGAAAGCTGTAACTCTGTGACATGATTTCACAGAACACAAAGAAGTTTCTCAGAAAGCTTCTTTCTCTTTGTTCTCGTAGGATATTTCCTTTAGCCCTATAGTCTTCAAAGGGATCCGAAATATCTGTTCTGAGATTCCACAGAAATAAGGCTAGCAAAGAGATCCACGAAATACAGATGTACCTCTGTCAGATGAATTCACAGAACACTAAGCAGTGTCTTAGAAATCTTCTTTCCTGATTTCATGTGAGGATATATCCTTTTTCACTATAGCCCTCTAGTGGCTTCTAAATATCACTTTGCCACTTCCACAAGAACTGTCTTAGCGAAAGGCTTCTTGAGGGGAACGCTGTAACTCTGTGAGATGATTTCACAGAACACAAAGAAGTTTCTCAGAAAGCTTCTTTCTCTTTGTTATCGAAGGATATTTCCTTTGGCCCTATGGTCTTCAAAGGGATCCGAAATATCTGTTCTCAGATTCCACAGGAATAAGGCTAGCAAAGAGATCCACGAAATACAGATGTAACTCTGTGCGTTGAATTAACAGAACACAAAGCAGTTTCTCAGAAAGCTTCTTTCCAGATTTCATCTGAGGATATTTCCTTTTTCACCATAGCCCTCTATTGGCTTCCAAATATCACTTTGCCAATTCCACAAGAACTGTCTTAGCGAAAGGCTTCTTGAGGGAAAAGCTGGAACTCTGTGAGATGATTTCACAGAACACAGAAAAGTTTCTCAGAAAACTTCTTTCTCTTTGTTATCGGAGGATATTTCCTTTGGCCCTATAGTCTTCAAAGGGATCCGAAATATCTGTTTTCAGATTCAACAGAAACAAGGCTAGCAAAGAGATCCACGAAATACAGATGTAACTCTGTGAGATGAATTAACAGAACACTAAGCAGTTTCTCAGAAAGCTTCTTTCCAGATTTCATCTGAGGATATTTCCTTTATCAACATAGCCCTCTATGGGCTTCCAAATATCACTTTGCCAATTCCACAAGAACTGTCTTAGCGAAAGGCTTCTTAAGGGGAAAGCTGTAACTCTGTGAGATGATTTCACAGAACACAAAGAAGTTTCTCAGAAAGCTTCTTTCTCTTTGTTATCGGTGGATATTTCCTTTGGCCCTATGGTCTTCAAAGGGATCCGAAATATCTGTTCTCAGATTCCACAGAAATAAGGCTAGCAAAGAGATCCACGAAACAGAGATGTAACTCTGTGAGATGAATTAACAGAACACTAAGCAGTTTCTCAGAAAGCTTCTTTGCAGATTTCATCTGAGGATATTTCCTTTTTCACCATAGCCCTCTATGGGCTTCCAAATATCACTTTGCCAATTCCACAAGAACTGTCTTAGCGAAAGCCTCCTTGTGGGGAAAGCTGTAACTCTGTGAGATGATTTCACAGAACACAAAGAAGTTTCTCAGAAAGCTTCTTTCTCTTTGTTAGCAGAGGATATTTCCTTTGGCCCTATAGTCTTCAAAGGGATCCGAAATATCTGTTCTCAGATTCCACAGAAATAAGGCTACCACAGAGATCCACGAAATACAGATGTAACTCTGTGAGATGAATTAACAGAACACTAAGCAGTATATCAGAAAGCTTCTTTCTAGGTTTCATCTGAGGATATTTCCTTTTACACCATAGCCCTCTATGGGCTTCCAAATATCACGTTGCCAATTCCACAACAACTGTCTTAGCGAAAGGCTTCTTGAAGGGAAAGCAGTAACTCTGTGAGATGATTTCACAGAACACAAAGAAGTTTCTCAGAACGTTTCTTTCTCTTTGTTATCGGAGGATATTTCCTTTGGCCCTATGCTCTTCAAAGGGATCCGAAATATCTGTTCTCAGATTACACAGTAATAAGGCTAGCAAAGACATCCACGAAATTCAGATGTTTTCCGTGAGATGCATTAACGGAACACTAAGCATTTTCTCAGAAAGCTTCTTTCCAGATTTCATCTGAGGATATTTCCTTTTTCACCGTAGCCTTCTATGGGCTTCCAAATATCACTTTGCCAATTCCACAAGAACTGTCTTAACGAAAGGCTTCTTAAGGGGAAAGCTCTAACTCTGTGAGATGATTTCACAGAACACAAAGAAGTTTCTGAGAAAGCTTCTTTCTCTTTTTTATGGGAGGATATTTCCTTTGGCCCTATGGTCTTCAAAGGGATCCGAAATAAATGTTCTCAGATTCCACAGAAATAAGTCTAGCAAAGAGATCCACTAAATTCAGATGTTACTCTGTGAAATGAATTAACAGAACACTAAGCAGTTTCTCAGAAAGCTTCTTTCCAGGTTTCTTCTGAGGATATTTCCTTTTTCACCATAGGCCTCTATGGGCTTCCAAATATCACTTTGCCAATTCCACAATAACTGTCTTAGCAAAAGGCTTGTTGATTGGAAAGCTGTAACTCTGTGAGATGATTTCACAGAACACAAAGAAGTTTCTCAGAAAGCTTCTTTCTCCTTGTTATCGGAGGATATTTCCTTTGGCCCTATAGTCCTCAAAGGGATCCGAAATATCTGTTCTCAGATTCCACAGAAATAAGGCTAGCAAAGAGATCCTCGAAATACAGATGTAACTCTGTGAGATGAATTTACAGAACACTAAGCAGTTTCTAGAAAGCTTCTTTCCAAATTTCATCTGAGGATGTTTCTGTTTTCACCATAGCCCTCTATGGGCTTCCAAATATCACTTTGCCAATTCCACAAGAACTGTCTTAGCGAAAGGCTTCTTCTAGGGAAAGCTCTATATCTGTGAGATGAGTCACAGAACACAAAGAAGTTTCTCAGAAAGTTTCTTTCTCTTTCTTATCGGAGGATATTTCCTTTGGCCTATGGTCTTCAAAGGGATCCGAAATGTCTGTTCTCAGATTCCACAGAAATAAGGCTAGCAAAGAGATCCACGAAATACAGATGTAACTCTGTGAGATGCATTAACAGAACACTAAGCAGTTTCTCAGAAAGCTTCTTTCCAGATTTCATCTGAGGATATTTCCTTTTTCACCATAGCCCTCTATGGGCTTCCAAATATCACTTTGCCAATTCCACAAGAACTGTCTTAGCGAAAGGCTTCTTGAGGGGAAAGCTGTAACTCTGTGAGATGATTTCACAGAACACAAAGAAGTTTCTGAGAAAGCTTCTTTCTCTTTGTTATCGGAGGATATTTCCTTTGGCCCTATGGTCTTCAAAGGGATCCGAAATATCTGTTCTCAGATTCCACAGAAAAAAGGCTATCAAAGAGATCAACCTAATACAGGTTTAACTCTGTGAGATAAATTAACAGAATACTAAGCAGTTTCTCAGAAAACTTGTGTCCAGATTTCATCTGAGGATATTTCCTTTTTCACCATAGCCCTCTACGGGCTTCCAAATATCACTTTGCAAATTCCACAAGAACTGTCTTAGCGAAAGGCTTCTTGAGGGGAAAGGTGTAACTCTGTGAGATGATTTCAGAGAACACAAAGAAGTTTCTCAGAAAGCTTCTTTCTCTTTGTTATCGGAGGATATTTCCTTTAGCCCCATAGTCTTCAAAGGGATCCGAAATATCTGTTCTCAGATTCCACAGAAATAAGGTTAGCAAAGAGATCCACGAAATACAGATGTAACTCTGTGAGATGAATTAACAGAACACTAAGCAGTGTCTCAGAAATCTTCCTTCCAGATTTCATCTGAGGATATACCCTTTTTCACCATAGTCCTCTAGGGGCTTCCAAATATCACTTTGCCACTTCCACAAGAACTGTCTTAGCGAAAGGCTTCTTCTAGGGAAAGCTGTAACTCTGTGAGATGGTTTCACAGAACACAAAGAAGTGTCTCAGAAAGCTTCTTTCTCTTTGTTATCAGAGGATATTTCCTTTGGCCCTATAGTCTTCAAAGGTATCCGAAATATCTGTTCTCAGATTCCACAGAAATAAGGCTAGCAAAGAGATCCACGAAATACAGATGTAACTCTGTGAGATGAATTAACAGAACACTAAGCAGTTTCTCAGAAAGCTTCTTTCCAGATTTCATCTAGGGATATTTCCTTTTTCACCATAGCCCTCTATGGGCTTCCAAATATCACTTTGCCAATTCCACAAGAACTGTCTTATCGAAAGGCTTCTTGAGGGGAAAGCTGTAACTCTGTGACATGATTTCACAGAACACAAAGAAGTTTCTCAGAAAGCTTCTTTCTCTTTGTTCTCGTAGGATATTTCCTTTAGCCCTATAGTCTTCAAAGGGATCCGAAATATCTGTTCTGAGATTCCACAGAAATAAGCCTAGCAAAGAGATCCACCAAATACAGATGTAACTCTGTCAGATGAATTCACAGAACACTAAGCAGTGTCTTAGAAATCTTCTTTCCAGATTTCATGTGAGGATATATCCTTTTTCACTATAGCCCTCTAGGGGCTTCCAAATATCACTTCGCCACTTCCACAAGAACTGTCTTAGCGAAAGGCTTCTTGAGGGGAACGCTGTAACTCTGTGAGATGATTTCACAGAACACAAAGAAGTTTCTCAGAAAGCTTCTTTCTCTTTGTTATCGAAGGACATTTCCTTTGGCCCTATGGTCTTCAAAGGGATCCGAAATATCTGTTCTCAGATTCCACAGGAATAAGGCTAGCAAAGAGATCCACGAAATACAGATGTAACTCTGTGCGATGAATTAACAGAACACTAAGCAGTTTCTCAGAAAGCTTCTTTCCAGATTTCATCTGAGGATATTTCCTTTTTCACCATAGCCCTCTATTGGCTTCCAAATATCACTTTGCCAATTCCACAAGAACTGTCTTAGCGAAAGGCTTCTTGAGGGGAAAGCTGTAACCCTGTGAGATGATTTCACAGAACACAGAAAAGTTTCTCAGAAAACTTCTTTCTCTTTGTTATCGGAGGATATTTCCTTTGGCCCTATAGTCTTCAAAGGGATCCGAAATATCTGTGTTCAGATTCAACAGAAACAAGGCTAGCAAAGTGATCCACGAAATGCAGATGTAACTCTGTGAGATGAATTAACAGAACACTAAGCAGTTTCTCAGAAAGCTTCTTTCCAAATTTCATCTGAGGATATTTCCTTTATCACCATGGCCCTCTATGGGCTTCCAAATATCACTTTGCCAATTCCACAAGAACTGTCTTAAGCGAAAGGCTTCTTAAGGGGAAAGCTGTAACTCTGTGAGATGATTTCACAGAACACAAAGAAGTTTTTCAGAAAGCTTCTTTCTCTTTGTTATCGGAGGATATTTCCTTTGGCCCTATAGTCCTCAAAGGGATCCGAAATATCTGTTCTCAGATTCCACAGAAATAAGGCTAGCAAAGAGATCCACGAAATACAAATGAAACTCTGTGAGATGAATTAACAGAACACTAAGCCGTTTCTAGAAAGCTTCTTTCCAAATTTCATCTGAGGATATTTCCGTTTTCACCATAGCCCTCTATGGGCTTCCAAATATCACTTTGCCAATTCCACAAGAAGTGTCTTAGCGAAAGGCTTCTTCTAGGGAAAGCTCTATATCTGTGAGATGATTCACAGAACACACGAAAGTTTCTCAGAATGCTTCTTTCTCTTTGTTATCAGAGGATATTTCCTTTGGCCCTTTTGTCTTCAAAGGGATTCGAAATACCTGTTCTCAGATTCCACAGTAATAAGGCTAGCAAAGAGATCCACGAAATACAGATGTAACTCTGTCAGATGAAATAACAGTACACTAAGCAGTGTCTCAGAAATCTTCATTCCAGATTTCATCTGAGGTTATTTCCTTTTTCACCATAACCCTCTATGGGCTTCCAAATATCACTTTGAAAATTCCACAACAACTGTCTTAGCGAAAGGCTTCTTGAGGGGAAAGCTGTAACTCTGTGAGATGATTTCACAGAACACAAAGAAGTTTCTCAGAAAGCTTCTTTCTCTTTGTTATCGGAGGATATTTCCATTGGCCCTATGGTCTCCAAAGGGATCCGAAATATCTGTTCTCAGATTCCACAGAAATAAGGCTAGCAAAGAGATCCACGAAATACAGATGTAACTCTGTGAGATGAATTAGCAGAACACTAAGCAGTTTCTCAGAAAGCTTCTTTCCAGGTTTCTTCTGAGGATATTTCCTTTTTCACCATAGCCCTCTATGGGCTTCCAAATATCACTTTGCCAATTCCACAACAACTGTCTTAGCGAAAGGCTTCTTGAGGGGAAAGCTGTAACTCTGTGAGATGATTTCACAGAACACAAAGAAGTTTCTCAGAAAGCTTCTTTCTCTTTGTTATCGGAGGATTTTTCCTTTGGCCTTATAGTCTTCAAAGGGATCCGAAATATCTCTTCTCATATTCCTCAGAAATAAGGCTAGCAAAGAGATCCACGAAATATAGATGTAACTCTGTGAGATGAATTAACAGAACACTAAGAAGTTTCTAGAAAGCTTCTTTCCAGATTTCATCTGAGGATATTTCTTTTTCAACGTAGCCCTCTATGGGCTTCCAAATATCACTGTGCCAATTCCACAAGAACTGTCTTAGCGAAAGGCTTCTTGAGGGGAAAGCTGTAACTCTGTCAGATGATTTCACAGAACACAAAGAAGTTTCTCAGAAAGCTTCTTTCTCTTTGTTATAGGAGTATATTTCCATTGGCCCTATGGTCTTCAAAGGGATCCGGAATATCTGTTCTCAGATTCCACAGAAATACGGCTAGCAAAGAGATCCACGAAATGCAGATGTAACTCTGTGAGATGAATTAACAGAACACTAAGCAGTTTCTCAGAAAGCTTCTTTCCAGATTTCATCTGAGGATATTTCCTTTTTCACCATAGCCTTCTATGGGCTTCCCAATATCACTTTGCCAATTCCACAAGAACTGTCTTAGCGAAAAGCTTCTTGAGGGGAAAGCTGTAACTCTGTGAGATGATTTCACAGAACACAAAGAAGTTTCTCAGAAAGCTTCTTTCTCTTTGTTATCAGAGGATATTTCCTTTGGCCCTATGGTCTTCTAAGGGATCCCAAATATCTGTTCTCAGATTCCACAGAAATAAGGCTAGCAAAGAGATCCATGAAATACAGATGTAACTCTGTGAGATGAATTAACAGAACACTAAGCAGTTTCTCAGAAAGCTTCTTTCCAGATTTCATCTGAGGATATTTGCTTTTTCACCCTAGCCCTCTATGGGTTTCCAAATATCACTTTGCCAATTCCACAACAACTGTCTTAGCGAAAGGCTTCTTGAGGGGAAAGCTGTAACTCTGTGAGATGATTTCACAGAACACCAAGTTTCTCAGAAAGCTTCTTTCTCTTTTTTAACGGAGGATATTTCCTTTGGCCCTATAGTCTTCAAAGGGATCGGAAATGTCTGTTCTCAGATTCCACGGAAATAAGGCTAGCAAAGAGATCCACGAAATACAGATGTAACTCTGTGAGATGAGTTAACAGAACACTAAGCAGTTTCTCAGAAAGCTTCTTTCCAGATTTCATCTGAGGATATTTCCTTTTGCACCATAGCCCTCTTAGGGCTTCGAAATATCACTTTGCCAATTCCACAAGAACTGTCTTAGCGAAAGGCTTCTTGAGGGGAAAGCGTTAACTCTGTGAGATGATTTCACAGAACACAAAGAAGTTTCTCAGAAAGCTTCTTTCTCTTTGTTATCGGCGGATATTTCCTTTTGCCCTTTAGTCTTCAAAGGGATCCAAAATATCTGTTCTCAGATTCCACAGAAATAAGGCTCAAAGAGATCCACGAAATACGGATGTAACTCTGTGAGATGAATTAACAGAACACTAAGCAGTTTCTCAGAAAGCTTATTTCCAGATTTCATCCGAGGATATTTCCTTTTTCACCATAGCCCTCTATGGGCTTCCCAATATCACTTTGCCAATTCCACAAGAACTGTCTTAGCGAAAGGCTTCTTCTAGGGAAAGCTGTAACTCTGTGAGATGATTTCAGAGAACACAAAGAAGTTTCTCAGAAAGCTTCTTTCTCTTTGTTATCAGAGGATATTTCCTTTGGCCCTATGGTCTTCAAAGGGATCCCTAATATCTATTCTCAGATTCCACAGAAATAAGGCTAGCAAAGAGATCCACGAAATACAGATGTAACTCTGTGAGATGAATTAACAGAACACTAAGCAGTATCTCAGAAAGCTTTTTCTAGGTTTTATCTGAGGATATTTCCTTTTTCACCACAGGCCTCTATAGGCTTCCAAATATCACGTTGCCAATTCCACAACAACTGTCTTAGCGAAAGGCTTCTTGAAGGGAAAGCAGTCACTCTGTGAGATGATTTCACAGAACACAAAGAAGTTTCTCAGAAAGCTTCTTTCTCTTTGTTATCGGCGGATATTTCCTTTGGCCCTATGGTCTTCAAAGGGATCCGAAATATCTGTTCTCAAATTCCACAGAAATAAGGCTAGCAAAGAGATCCATGAAATACAGATGTAACTCTGTGAGATGAAATAACAGAACACTAAGCAGTTTCTCAGAAAGCTTCTTTCCAGATTTCATCTGGGGATATTTCCTTTTTCACCATAGCCCTCTATGGGCTTCCAAATATCACTTTGCCAATTCCACAAGAACTGTCTTAGCGAAAGGCTTCTTGAGGGGAAAGCTGTACCTCTGTGAGATGATTTCACAGAACACAAAGAAGTTTCTCAGAAAGCTTCTTTCTCTTTGATATCGGAGGATATTTCCTTTGGCCCTATAGTCTCCAAAGGGATCCGAAATATCTGTTCTCAGATTACACAGAAATAAGGCTTGCAAAGAGATCCAGGAAATACAGATGTAACTCTGTGAGATGAATTAACAGAACGCTAAGCAGTTTCTCAGAAAGCTTCCTTCCAGGTTTCATCTGAGGATATTTCCTTTTTCACCATAGCCCTCTATGGGCTTCCAAATATCATTTTGCCAATTCCGCAAGAACTGTCTTAGCGAAAGGCTTCTTGAGGGGAAAGCTGTAACTCTGTGAGATGATTTCCCAGAACACAAAGAAGTTTCTCAGAAAGCTTCTTTCTCTTTGTTATCGGAGGATATTTCCTTTGGCCCTATGGTCTTCAAAGGGATCCGAAATATCTGTTCTCAGATTCCACAGAAATAAGGCTAGCAATGAGATCCACGAAATACAGATGTAACTCTGTGAGATGAATTAACAGAACACTACGCAGTATCTCAAAAAGCTTTTTCTAAGTTTCATCTGAGGATATTTCCTTTTTCACCATAGCCCTCTATGGGCTTCCAAATATCACGTTGCCAATTCAAAAACAACTGTCTTAGCGAAAGGCTTCTTGAAGGGAAAGCAGTAAATCTGTGAGATGATTTCACAGAACACAAAGAAGTTTCTCAGAAAGCTTCTTTCTCTTTGTTATCGGAGGATATTTCCTTTGGCCCCTATGGTCTTCAAAGGGATCCGAAATATCTGTTCTCAAATTCCACAGAAATAAGGCTAGCAAAGAGATACACGAAATACACATTTAACTCTGTCAGATGAATTAACAGAACAATAAGCAGTTTCTCAGAAAGCCTCTTTCCAGATTTCATCTGGATATATTTCCTTTTTCACCATAGCCCTCTATGGGCTTCCAAATATCACTTTGCCAATTCCACAAGAACTGTCTTAGCGAAAGGCTTCTTGAGGGGAAAGCTGTAACTCTGTGAGATGATTTCACAGAACACAAAGAAGTTTCTCAGAAAGCTTCTTTCTCTTTGTTATCGGAGGATATTTCCTTTGGCCGTATGGTCTTCAAAGGAATCCGAAATATCTGTTCTCAGATTCCACAGAAATAAGGCTAGCAAAGAGATCCACGAAATACAGATGTAACTCTGTGAGATGAATTAACAGAACACTAAGCAGTTTCTCAGAAACCTTCTTTCCAGATTTCATCGGAGGATATTTCCTTTTTCACCATAGCCCTCTAGGGGCTTCCAAATATCACTTTGCCAATTAAACAAGAACAGTCTTAGTGAAAGGCTTCTTGAGGGGAAAGATGTAACTCTGTGAGACGATTTCACAGAACAGAAAGAAGTTTCTCAGAAAGCTTCTTTCTCTTTGTTATCGGAGGATATTCAATGTGGCCCTATGGTCTTCAGAGGGATCCGAAATATCTGCTCTCAGATTCAACAGAAATAAGGCTAGCAAAGAGTTCCACGAAATACAGATGTAACTCTGTCAGATGAATTAACAGAACACTAAGCAGTTTCTCAGAAAGCTTCTTCCCAGATTTCATCTGAGGATATTTCCTTTTTCACCATAGCCCTCTATGGGCTTCGAAATATCACTTTGCCTATTCCACAAGAAGTGCCTTAGCGAAAGTTTTCTTGAGCGGAAAGCTGTAACTCTGTGAGATGATTTCAGAGAACACAAAGAAGTTTCTCAGAAAGCTTCTTTCTCTTTGTTATCGGAGGATATTTCCTTTGGCCCTATGGTCTTCAAAGGGATCCGAAATATCTGTTCTCAGATTCCACAGAAATAAGGCTAGCAAAGAGATCCACGAAATACAGATGTAACTCTGTGAGATGAATTAACATAACACTAAGCAGTGTCTCAGAAAGCTTCTTTCCAGATTTCATCTGAGGATATTTCCTTTTTCAACATAGCCCTCTAGGGGCATCGAAATATCACTTTGCCATTTCCACAAGAACTGTCTTAGCGAATGGCTTCTTGAAGGGAATGCTGTAACTCTGTGAGGTGATTTCACAGAACACAAAGAATTTTCTCAGAAAGCTTCTTTCTCTTTGTTATCGGAGGATATTTCCTTTGGCCCTATGGTCTTCAAAGGGATCCGAAATATCTGTTGCCAGATTCCACAGAAATAAGGCTAGCAAAGAGATCCACGAAATACAGATGTAACTCTGTGAGATGAATTAACATAACACTAAGCTGTTTCTCAGAAAGCTTCTTTCCAGTTTTCATCTGAGGATATTTCCCTTTTCACCATAACCTTCCATGGGCTACCAAATATCACTTTGCCAATTCCACAAGAACTGTCTTAGCGAAAGGCTTCTTGAGGGGAAAGCTGTAACTCTGTGAGATGATTTCACAGAACACAAAGAAGTTTCTCTGAAAGCTTCTTTCTCTTTGTTATCGGAGGATATTTCCTTTGGCCCTAGAGTCATCAAAGGGATCCGAAATATCTGTTCTCAGATTCAACAGAAATAAGGCTAGCAAAGAGATCCACGAAATACAGATGTAACTCTGTCAGATGAATTAACAGAACACTAAACAGTGTCTCAGACAGCTTCTTTCCAGATTTCATCTGAGGATATTTCCTTTTTCACCATAGACCTCTAAGGGCTTCCAAATATCACTTTGCAAATTCCACAAGAAGTGCCTTAGCGAAAGGTTCTTGAGGAGAAAGCTGTAACTCTGTGAGATGATTTCACAGAACACAAAGTAGTTTCTCAGAAAGCTTCTTTCTCTGTGTTATCGGAGGATATTTCCTTTGGCCCTATGGTCTTCAAAGGGATCCGAAATATCTTTTCTCAGATTCCACAGAAATAAGGCTAGCAAAGAGATCCACGAAATACAGATGTAACTCTGTGAGATGAATTAACAGAACACTAAGCAGTTTCTCAGAAACCTTCTTTCCAGATTTCATCTGAGGATATTTCCTTTTTCACCATAGCCCTCTATGGGCTTCAAAATATCACTTTGCCAATTCCACAAGAACAGTCTTAGCGAAAGGCTTCTTGAGGGGAAAGCTGTAACTCTGTGAGATGATTTCACAGAACAGAAAGAAGTTTCTCAGAAAGCTTCTTTCTCTTTGTTATCGGAGGATGTTCCCCTTGGCCCTATGGTCTTCAAAGGGTTCCGAAATATCTGTTCTCAGATTCAACAGAAATAAGGCTAGCAAAGAGATCCACGAAATACAGATGTAACTCTGTCAGATGAATAACAGAACACTAAACAGTACCTCAGAAAGCTTCTTTCCAGATTTCATCTGAGGATATTTCCTTTTTCACCATAGCCCTCTATGGGCTTCCAAATATCACTTTGCCTATTCCACAAGAACTGTCTTAGCGAAAGGCTTCTTCAGGGGAAAGCTGTAACTCTGCGAGATGATTTCACAGAACACAAAGAAGTTTCTCAGAAAGCTTCTTTCTCTTTGTTATCGGCGGATATTTCCTTTGTCCCTGTAGTCTTCAAAGGGATCCGAAATATCTGTTCTCAGATTCCACAGAAATAAGGCTAGCAAAGAGATCCACGAAATACAGATGTAACTCCATGAGACGAATTAACAGAACACGAAGCAGTTTATCAGAAAACTTCTTTCCACATTTCGTCTGAGGATATTTCCTATTTCACCATAGCCCTCGATACGCTTAGAAATATCACTTTGCCAATTCCACAAGAACTGTCTTAGTGAAAGCCTTCTTGAGGGGAAAGCTGTAACTCTGTGAGATGATTTCACAGAACACAAAGCAGTTTCTCAGAAAGCTTCTTTCTCTTTGTTATCGGAGGATATTTCCTTTGGCCCTATAGTCTTCAAAGGGATCCGAAATATCTGTTTTCAGATACCACAGAAATAAGGCTAGCAAAGAGTTCCACGAAATACAGATGTAACTCTGTGAGATGAATTAACAGAACACTAAGCGGTTTCTCAGAAAGCTTCTTTCCAGTTTTCATCTGAGGATATTTCCTCTTTCACCATAGCCCTCTATGGGCTTCCAAATATCACTTTGCCAATTCCACAAGATCTGTCTTAGCGAAAGGCTTCTTGAGGGGAAAGCTATAACTCTGTGAGATGATTTCACAGAACACACGAAAGTTTCTCAGAATGCTTCTTTCTCTTTGTTATCGGAGGATATTTCCTTTGCCCCTTTTGTCTTCAAAGGGATTCGAAAGATCTCTTCTCAGATTCCACAGAAATAAGGCTAGCAAAGAGATCCACGAAATACAGATGAAACTCTGTCAGATGAAATAACAGTACACTAAGCAGTGTCTCCGAAATCTTCTTTCCAGATTACATCTGAGGATATTTCCTTTTTCAACATAGCCCTCTATGGGCTTCGAAATATCACTTTGCCAATTCCACAAGAACTGTCTTAGCGAAAGGCTTCTTGAGGCGAAAGCTGTAACTCCGCGAGATGATTTCACAGAACACAAAGAAGTTTCTCAGAAAGCTTCTTTCTCTTTGTTATCGGAGGATATTTCCTTTGGCCCTAGAGTCTTCAAAGGAATCCGAAATATCTGTTCTCAGATTCCACTGAAATAAGGCTAGCAAAGAGATCCACGAAATACAGATGTAACTCTGTGAGATAAATTAACAGAACACTAAGCACTTTCTCAGAAAGCTTCTTTCCAGATTTCATCTGAGGATATTTCCTTTTTCACCATAGCCCTCTAAGGGCTTCCAAATATCACTTTGCCAATTCCACAAGAACTGTCTTAGCGAAAGGCCTCTTGAGGGGAAAGCTGTAACTCTGTGAGATGATTTCACAAAACACAAAGAAGATTCTCAGAAAGCTTCTTTCTCTTTGTTATCGGCGGATATTTCCTTTGGCCCTATGGTCTTCAAAGGGATCCGAAATATCTGTTCTCAGATTCCACAGAAATAAGGCTAGCAAAGAGATCCACGAAATACAGATGTAACTCTGTGAGATGAATTAACAGAACACTAAGCAGTTTCTCAGAAAGCTTCTTTCCAGATTTCATCTGAGGATATTTCCTTTTTCACCATAGCCCTCTATGGGCTTCCAAATATCACTTTGCCAATTCCACAAGAACTGTCTTAGCGAAAGGCTTCTTCTAGGGAAAGCTGTAACTCTGTGAGATGATTTCACAGAACACAAAGAAGTTTCTCAGAAAGCTTCTTTCTCTTTGTTATCGGAGGATATTTCCCTTGGCCCTATGGTCTTCAAAGGGATCCCTAATATCTGTTCGCAGATTCCACAGATATAAGGGTACCAAAGAGATCCACGAAATACAGATGTAATTCTGTGAGATGAATTAACAGAACACTAAGCACTTTCTCAGAAACCTTCTTTCCAGATTTCATCTGAGGATATTTCCTTTTTCACCATAGCCCTCTATGGGTTTCCAAATATCACTTTGCCAATTCCACAAGAACTGTCTTAGCGAAAGTCTTCTTGAGGGGAAAGCTGTAACTCTGTGAGATGATTTCACAGAACACAAAGAAGTTTCTCAGAAAGCTTCTTTCTCCTTGTTATCGGAGGATATTTCCTTTGGCCCTGTAGTCTTCTAAGGGATCCGTAATGACTGTTCTCAGATTCCACAGAAATAAGGCTAGCAAAGAGATCCACGAAACACAGATGTAACTCTGTGAGATGAATTAACAGAACACTAAGCAGTTTCTCAGAAAGCTTCTTTCCAGATTTCATCTGAGGATATTTCCTTTTTCACCATAGCTCTATATGGGCTTCCAAATATCACTTTGCCAATTCCACAAGAACTGTCTTAGCGAAAGGCTTCTTGAGGGGAAAGCTGTAACTCTGTGAGATGATTGCACAGAACACAAAGAACTTTCTCAGAAAACTTCTTTCTCTTTGTTATTGGAGGATATTTCCTTTGGCCCTATAGTCTTCAAAGGGATCCGAAATATCTGTTCTCAGATTCCACAGAAATAAGGCTAGCAAAGAGATCCACGAAATACAGATGTAACTCTGTGAGATGAATTAACATAACACAGAGCAGTTTCTCAGAAAGCTTCTTGCCAGATTTCATCTGAGGATATTTCCTTTTTCACCATAGCCCTCTATTGGCTTCAAAATATCACTTTGACAATTCCACAAGAAGTGTCTTAGCGAATGCCTCCTTGTGGGGAAAGCTGTAACTCCGTGAGATGATTTCACAGAAGACAAAGTAGTTTCTCAGAAAGCTTCTTTCTCTTTCTTATCAGACGATATTTCCTTTGGCCCTATAGTCTTCAAAAGGATCCGAAATATCTGTTCTCAGATTCCACAGAAATAAGCCTAGCAAAGAGATCCACGAAATACAGATGTAACTCTGTGAGATGAATTAACAGAACACTAAGCAGTATCTCAGAAAGCTTCTTTCTAGGTTTCATCTGAGGATATTTCCTTTTTCACCGTAGCCCTCTATGGGCTTCCTAATATCAGGTTGCCAATTCCACAAGAACTGTCTTAGCGAAAGCCTTCTTGAGGGGAAAGCTGTAAATCTGTGAGATGATTTCACAGAACACAAAGCAGTTTCTCAGAAAGCTTCTTTCTCTTTGTTATCGGAGGATATTTCCTTTGGCCCTATAGTCTTCAAAGGGATCAGAAATATCTGTTTTCAGATACCACAGAAATAAGGCTAGCAAAGAGTTCCACGAAATACAGATGTAACTCTGTGAGATGAATTAACAGAACACTAAGCAGTTTCTCAAAAAGCTTCTTTCCACTTTTCATCTGAGGATATTTCCTCTTTCACCATAGCCCTCTATGGGCTTCCAAATATCACTTTGCCAATTCCACAAGATCTGTCTTAGCGAAAGGCTTCTTGAGGGAAAAGCTGTAACTCTGTGAGATGATTTCACAGAACACAAAGAAGTTTCTCAGAAACGTTCTTTCTCTTTGTTATCGGAGGATATTTCCTTTGGCCCTATGGTCTTCAAAGGCATCCGAAATATCTATTCTCAGATTCCACAGAAATAAGGCTAGCAAAGAGATCCACGAAATACAGATGTAACTCTGTGAGATGAATTAACAGAACACTAAGCAATTTCTGAGAAAGCTTCTTTCCAGATTTCATCTGAGGATATTTCCTTTTTCACCATAGCCCTCTATGGGCTTCCAAATATCACTTTGCCAATTCCACAAGAAGTGTCTTAGCGAAAGGCTTCTTGAGGGGAAAGCTATAACTCTGTGAGATGATTTCACAGAACACACGAAAGTTTCTCAGAATGCTTCTTTCTCTTTGTTATCGGAGGATATTTCCTTTGCCCCTTTTGTCTTCAAAGGGATTCGAAATATCTGTTCTCAGATTCCACAGAAATAAGGCTAGCAAAGAGATCCACGAAATACAGATGTAACTCTGTCAGATGAAATAACAGTACACTAAGCAGTGTCTCAGAAATCTTCTTTCCAGATTTCATCTGAGGATATTTCCTTTTTCACCATAGCCCTCCATGGGCTTCGAAATATCACTTTGCCAATTCCACAAGAACTGTCTTAGCGAAAGCCTTCTTGAGGCGAAAGCTGTAACTCTACGAGATGATTTCACAGAACCCAAAGAAGTTTCTCAGAAAGCTTCTTTCTCTTTGTTATCGGAGGATATTTCCTTTGGCCCTAGAGTCTTCAAAGTGATCCGAAATATCCGTTCTCAGATTCCACAGAAATAAGGCTAACAAAGAGATCCACGAAATAGAGATGTAACTCTGTGAGATGAATTAACAGAACACTAAGTAGTTTCTCAGAAAGCTTCTTTCCAGATTTCATCTGAGGATATTTCCTTTTTCACCATAGCCCTCTATGGGCTTCCCAATATCACTTTGCCAATTCCACAAGAACTGTCTTAGCGAAAGGCTTCTTCTAGCGAAAGCTGTAACTCTGTGAGATGATTTCCCAGAACACAAAGAAGTTTCTCAGAAAGCTTCTTTCTCTTTGTTATGGGAGGATATTTCCTTTGGCCCTATGGTCTTCAAAGGGATCCCTAATATCTGTTCTCAGATTCAACAGAAATAAGGCTAGCAAGGAGATCCACGAAATACAGATGTAACTCGGTGAGATGAATTAACAGAACACTAAGCAGTATCTCAGAAAGGTTCTTTCTAGATTTCATCTGAGGATATTTCCTTTTTCACCTTAGCCCTCTATGGGTTTCAAAATATCACTTTGCCAATTCCAGAATAACCGTCTTAGCGAAAGCCTTCTTGAGGGGAAAGCTGTAACTCTGTGAGATGATTTCACAGAACACAAAGAAGTTTCTCAGAAAGCTTCTTTCAATTTGTTATCGGAGGATATTTCCTTTGGCCCTATAGTCTTCAAAGGGATGCGAAATATCTGTTCTCAGATTCCACAGAAATAATGCTAGCAAAGAGATCCACGAAATACAGATGTAACTCTGTGAGATGAATTAACAGAACACTAAGCAGTTTCTCAGAAAGCTTCTTTCCAGATTTCATCTGAGGATATTTCCTTTTTCACCATAGCTCTATATGGGCTTCCAAATATCACTTTGCCAATTCCACAAGAACTGTCTTAGCGAAAGGCTTCTTGAGGGGAAAGCTATAACTCTGTTAGATGATTTCACAGAACACAAAGAAGTTTCTCAGAAAACTTCTTTCTCTTTGTTAACGGAGGATATTTCCTTTGGCCCTATAGTCTTCAAAGGGATCCGAAATATCTGTTCTCAGATTCCACAGAAACAAGGCTAGCAAAGAGATCCAAGAAATACAGATGTAACTCTGTGAGATGAATTAACAGAACACTAAGCAGTTTGTCAGAAAGCTTCTTTCCAGATTTCATCTGAGGATATTTCCTTTTTCAGCATAGAACTCTATGGGTTTCCAAATATCACTTTGCCAATTCCACAAGAACTGTCTTAGCGAAAGGCTTCTTGAGGGGAAAGCTGTAACTCTGTGAGATGATTTCACAGAACACAAAGAAGTTTCTCAGAAAGCTTCTTTCTCTTTGTTATCGGAGGATATTTCCTTTGGCCCTATGGTCTTCAAAGGGATCCGAAATATCTGTTCTCAGATTCCACAGAAATAAGGCTAGCAAAGAGATCCACGAAATACAGATGTAACTCTGTGAGATGAATTAACAGAACACTAAGCAGTTTCTCAGAAAGCTTCTTTCCCGATTTCATCGGAGGATATTTCCTTTTTCACCATAGCCCTCTATGGGCTTCCCAATATCACTTTGAAAATTCCACAAGAACTGTCTTAGCGAAAGGCTTCTTGAGGGGAAAGCTGTAACTCTGTGAGATGATTTCACAGAACACAAAGAAGTTTCTCAGAAAACTTCTTTGTCTTTGTTATCGGAGGATATTTCCTTTGGCCCTATAGTCTTCAAAGGGATCCGAAATATCTGTTTTCAGATTCCACAGAAACAAGGCTAGCAAAGAGATCCACGAAATACAGATGTAACTCTGTGAGATGAATTAACAGAACACTAAGCAGTTTCTTAGAAAGCTTCTTTCCAGATTTCATGTGAGGATATTTCCTTTTTCAGCATAGCCCTCTATGAGCTTCCAAATATCACTTTGCCAATTCCACAAGAACTCTCTTAGCGAAAGGCTTCTTGAGGGGAAAGCTGTAACTCTGTGAGTTGATTTCACAGAACACAAAGAAGTTTCTCAGAAAGCTTCTTTCTCTTTGTTATCGGAGGATATTTCCTTTGGCCCTATGGTCTTCAAAGGCATCCGAAATATCTGTTCTCAGATTCCACAGAAATAAGGCTAGCAAAGAGATGCACGAAATGCAGATGTAACTCTGTGAGATAAATTAACAGAACACTAAGCAGTTTCTCAGAAATCTTCTTTCCAGATTTCATCTGTGGATATTTCCTTTTTCACCATAGCCCTCTATGGGCTTCCATATATCACTTTGCCAATTCCACAAGAACTGTCTCAGCGAAAGGCTTCTTGAGGGGAAAGCTGTAACTCTGTGAGACGATTTCACAGAACACAAAGAAGTTTCTCAGAAAGCTTCTTTCTCTTTGTTATCGGAGGATATTTCCTTTGGCCCTATGGTCTTGGAAGGGATCCGAAATATCTGTTTTGAGATTCCACAGAAATACGGCTAGCAAAGAGATCCACGAAATACAGATGTAACTCTGTGAGATGAATTAACAGAACACTAGGCAGTTTCTCAGAAACCTTCTTTCCAGATTTCATCTGAGGATATTTCCTTTTTCACCATAGCCCTCTACGGGCTTCCAAATATCACTTTGCAAATTCCACAAGAACTGTCTTAGCGAAAGGCTTCTTGAGGGGAAAGCTTTAACTCTGTGAGATGATTTCACAGAACACAAAGTAGTATATCAGAAAGCTTCTTTCTCTTTGTTATCGGAGGATATTTCCTTTGGCCCTATCGTCTTCAAAGGGATCCGAAATATCTGTTCTCAGATTCCACAGAAATAAGGCTAACAAAGAGATCCACGAAATACAGATGTAACTCTGTGAGATGAATTAACAGAACACTAAGCAGTTTCTCAGAAAGCTTCTTTCCAGATTTCATCTGAGGATATTTCCTTTTTCAGCGTAGCCCTCTATGGGCTTCCCCATATCACTTTGCCAATTCCACAAGAACTGTCTTAGCGAAAGGCTTCTTCTAGGGAAAGCTGTAACTCTGTGAGATGATTTCCCAGAACACAAAGAGGTTTCTCAGAAAGCTTCTTTCTCTTTGTTTTCGGAGGACATTTCCTTTGGCCCTATGGTCTTCAAAGGGATCCCTAATATCTGTTCTCAGATTCCACAGAAATAAGGCTAGCAAAGAGATCCACGAAATACAGATGTAACTCTGTGAGATGAATTAGCAGAACACTAAGCACTTTCTCACAAACCTTCTTTCCAGATTTCATCTGAGGATATTTCCTTTTTCACCCTAGCCCTCTATGGGTTTCAAAATATCACTTTGCCAATTCCAGAATAACCGTCTTAGCGAAAGTCTTCTTGAGGGGAAAGCTGTAACTCTGTGAGATGATTTCACAGAACACAAAGAAGTTTCTCAGAAAGCTTCTTTGAATTTGTTATCGGAGGATATTTCCTTTGGCCCTATAGTCTTCAAAGGGATCCGAAATGTCTGTTCTCAGATTCCACAGAAATAATGCTAGCAAAGAGATCCACGAAATACAGATGTAACTCTGTGAGATGAATTAACAGAACACTAAGCAGTTTCTCAGAAAGCTTCTTTCCAGATTTCATCTGAGGATATTTCCTTTTTCACCATAGCTCTATATGGGCTTCCAAATATCACTTTGCCAATTCCACAAGAACTGTCTTAGCGAAAGGCTTCTTGAGGGGAAAGCTATAACTCTGTTAGATGATTTCACAGAACACAAAGAAGTTTCTCAGAAAACTTCTTTCTCTTTGTTAACGGAGGATATTTCCTTTGGCCCTATAGTCTTCAAAGGGATCCGAAATATCTGTTCTCAGATTCCACAGAAACAAGGCTAGCAAAGAGATCCACGAAATACAGATGTAACTCTGTGAGATGAATTAACAGAACACTAAGCAGTTTGTCAGAAAGCTTCTTTCCAGATTTCATCTGAGGATATTTCCTTTTTCAGCATAGCCCTCTATGGGTTTCCAAATATCACTTTGCCAATTCCACAAGAACTGTCTTAGCGAAAGGCTTCTTGAGGGGAAAGCTGTAACTCTGTGAGATGATTTCCCAGAACACAAAGAAGTTTCTCAGAAAGCTTCTTTCTCTTTGTTATCGGAGGATATTTCCTTTGGCCCTATGGTCTTCAAAGGGATCCGAAATATCTGTTCTCAGATTCCACAGAAATAAGGCTAGCAAAGAGATCCACGAAATACAGATGTAACTCTGTGAGATGAATTAACAGAACACTAAGCAGTTTCTCAGAAAGCTTCTTTCCACATTTCATCTGAGGATATTTCCTTTTTCACCATAGCCCTCTATTGGCTTCAAAATATCACTTTTACAATTCCACAAGAACTGTCTTAGCGAATGCCTCCTTGTGGGGAAAGCTGTAACTCCGTGAGATGATTTCACAGAACACAAAGAAGTTTCTCAGAAAGCTTCTTTCTCTTTCTTATCAGACGATATTTCCTTTGGCCCTATAGTCTTCAAAAGGATCCGAAATATCTGTTCTCAGATTCCACAGAAATAAGGGTAGCAAAGAGATGCACGAAATACAGATGTAACTCTGTGAGATGAATTAACAGAACACTAAGCAGTATCTCAGAAAGCTTTTTCTAGGTTTCATCTTAGGATATTTCCTTTTTCACCATAGCCCTCTATGGGCTTCCAAATATCATGTTGCCAATTCCACAACAACTGTCTTAGCGAAAGGCTTCTTGAAGGGAAAGCAGTAACTCTGTGAGATGATTTCACAGAACACAAAGAAGTTTCTCAGAAAGCTTCTTTCTCTTTGTTATCGGCGGATATTTCCTTTTGCCCTTTAGTCTTCAAAGGGATCCGAAATATCTGTTCTCAGATTCCACAGAAATAAGGCTAGCAAAGAGATCCACGAAATACGGATGTAACTCTGTGAGATGAATTAACAGAACACTAAGCAGTATCTCAGAAAGCTTTTCTAGGTTTCATCTGAGGATATTTCCTTTTTCACCATAGCCCTCTATTGGCTTCCAAATATCACGTTGCCAATTCCACAACAACTGTCTTAGCGAAAGGCTTCTTGAAGGAAAAGCAGTAACTCTGTGAGATGATTTCACAGAACACAAAGATGTTTCTCAGAAACCTTCTTTCTCTTTCTTATCGGAGGATATTTCCTTTGGCCCTATGGTCTTCAAAGGGATCCGAAATATCTGTTCTCAAATTCCGCAGAAATAAGGCTAGCAAAGAGATCCATGAAATACAGATGTAACTCTGTGAGATGAAATAACAGAACACTAAGCAGTTTCTCGAAAGCTTCTTTCCAGATTTCATCTGGGGATATTTCCTTTTCCACCATAGCCCTCTATGGGCTTCCAAATATCACTTTGCCAATTCCACAAGAACTGTCATAGCAAAAGACTTCTTGAGGGGAAAGCTGTAACTCTGTGAGATGATTTCACAGAACACAAAAAAGTTTCTGAGAAAGTTTCTTTCTCTTTGTTATCGGAGGATATTTCCTTTGCCCCTTTTGTCTTCAAAGGGATCCGAAATATCTGTTCTGAGATTCCACAGAAATAAGGCTAGCAAAGAGATCCACGAAACACAGATGTTACTCTGTGAGATGAATTCAGAGAACACTAAGCTGTTTCTCAGAAAGCTTCTTTCCAGATTTCATCTGAGGATATTTCCTTTTTCACCATAGCCCTCTATGGGCTTCCAAGTATCCCTTTGCCAATTCGACAAGAACTGTCTCAGCGAAAGGCTTCTTGAGGGGAAAGCTGTAACTCTGTGAGATGATTTCACAGAACACAAAGAAGTTTCTCAGAAAGCTTCTTTCTCTTTGTTATCGGAGGATATTTCCCTTGGCCCTTTAGTCTCCAAAGGGATCCGAAATATCTGTTCTCAGATTCCACAGAAATAAGGCTAGCAAAGAGATCCACGAAATACAGATGTAACTCTCTGAGATGAATTAGCAGAACACTAAGCAGTTTCTCAGAAAGCTTCTTTCCAGATTTCTTCTGAGGATATTTCCTTTTTCACCAGAGCCCTCTATGGGCTTCCAAATATCACTTTGCAAATTCCACAGGAACTGTCTTTGCGAAAGGCTTCTTGAAGGGAAAGCTGTAACTCTGTGAGATGATTTCACAGAACACAAAGAAGTTTCTCAGAAAGCTTCTTTCTCTTTGTTATCGGAGGATATTTCCTTTGGCCCTGTGGTCTAAAAAGGGATCTGAAATATCTGTTCTCAGATTCCACAGAAATAAGGCTAGCAAAGAGATCCACGAAATACAGATGTAACTCTGTGAGATGAATTAACAGAACACTAAGCAGTTTCTCAGAAAGCTTCTTTCCAGATTTCATCTGAGGATATTTCCTTTTTCACCATAGCCCTCTAAGGGCTTCGAAATATCACTTTGCCAATTCCACAAGAACTGTCTTAGCGAAAGGCTTCTTGAGGGGAAAGCTGTAACTCTGTGAGATGATTTCACAGAACACCAAGAAGTTTCTCAGAAAGCTTCTTTCTCTTTGTTATCGGCGGATATTTCCTTTGGCCCTATGGTCTTCAAAGGGATCCCTAATATCTGTTCTCAGATTCCACAGAAATAAGGCTAGCAAAGAGATCAACGAAATACAGATGTAACTCTATGAGATGAATTAACACAACACTAAGCAGTATCTCAGAAAGCTTTTATTACGTTTCATCTGAGGATATTTCCTTTTTCACCATAGCCCTCTATGGGCTTCCCAATATCACTTTGAAAATTCCACAAGAACTGTCTTAGCGAAAGGCTTCTTGAGGGGAAAGCTATAACTCTGTTAGATGATTTCACAGAACACAAAGAAGTTTCTCAGAAAACTTCTTTCTCTTTGTTAACGGAGGATATTTCCTTTGGCCCTATAGTCTTCAAAGGGATCCGAAATATCTGTTCTCAGATTCCACAGAAACAAGGCTAGCAAAGAGATCCAAGAAATACAGATGTAACTCTGTGAGATGAATTAACAGAACACTAAGCAGTTTGTCAGAAAGCTTCTTTCCAGATTTCATCTGAGGATATTTCCTTTTTCAGCATAGCCCTCTATGGGTTTCCAAATATCACTTTGCCAATTCCACAAGAACTGTCTTAGCGAAAGGCTTCTTGAGGGGAAAGCTGTAACTCTGTGAGATGATTTCACAGAACACAAAGAAGTTTCTCAGAAAGCTTCTTTCTCTTTGTTATCGGAGGATATTTCCTTTGGCCCTATGGTCTTCAAAGGGATCCGAAATATCTGTTCTCAGATTCCACAGAAATAAGGCTAGCAAAGAGATCCACGAAATACAGATGTAACTCTGTGAGATGAATTAACAGAACACTAAGCAGTTTCTCAGAAAGCTTCTTTCCCGATTTCATCGGAGGATATTTCCTTTTTCACCATAGCCCTCTATGGGCTTCCCAATATCACTTTGAAAATTCCACAAGAACTGTCTTAGCGAAAGGCTTCTTGAGGGGAAAGCTGTAACTCTGTGAGATGATTTCACAGAACACAAAGAAGTTTCTCAGAAAACTTCTTTGTCTTTGTTATCGGAGGATATTTCCTTTGGCCCTATAGTCTTCAAAGGGATCCGAAATATCTGTTTTCAGATTCCACAGAAACAAGGCTAGCAAAGAGATCCACGAAATACAGATGTAACTCTGTGAGATGAATTAACAGAACACTAAGCAGTTTCTTAGAAAGCTTCTTTCCAGATTTCATGTGAGGATATTTCCTTTTTCAGCATAGCCCTCTATGAGCTTCCAAATATCACTTTGCCAATTCCACAAGAACTCTCTTAGCGAAAGGCTTCTTGAGGGGAAAGCTGTAACTCTGTGAGTTGATTTCACAGAACACAAAGAAGTTTCTCAGAAAGCTTCTTTCTCTTTGTTATCGGAGGATATTTCCTTTGGCCCTATGGTCTTCAAAGGCATCCGAAATATCTGTTCTCAGATTCCACAGAAATAAGGCTAGCAAAGAGATGCACGAAATGCAGATGTAACTCTGTGAGATAAATTAACAGAACACTAAGCAGTTTCTCAGAAATCTTCTTTCCAGATTTCATCTGTGGATATTTCCTTTTTCACCATAGCCCTCTATGGGCTTCCATATATCACTTTGCCAATTCCACAAGAACTGTCTCAGCGAAAGGCTTCTTGAGGGGAAAGCTGTAACTCTGTGAGACGATTTCACAGAACACAAAGAAGTTTCTCAGAAAGCTTCTTTCTCTTTGTTATCGGAGGATATTTCCTTTGGCCCTATGGTCTTGGAAGGGATCCGAAATATCTGTTTTGAGATTCCACAGAAATACGGCTAGCAAAGAGATCCACGAAATACAGATGTAACTCTGTGAGATGAATTAACAGAACACTAGGCAGTTTCTCAGAAACCTTCTTTCCAGATTTCATCTGAGGATATTTCCTTTTTCACCATAGCCCTCTACGGGCTTCCAAATATCACTTTGCAAATTCCACAAGAACTGTCTTAGCGAAAGGCTTCTTGAGGGGAAAGCTTTAACTCTGTGAGATGATTTCACAGAACACAAAGTAGTATATCAGAAAGCTTCTTTCTCTTTGTTATCGGAGGATATTTCCTTTGGCCCTATCGTCTTCAAAGGGATCCGAAATATCTGTTCTCAGATTCCACAGAAATAAGGCTAACAAAGAGATCCACGAAATACAGATGTAACTCTGTGAGATGAATTAACAGAACACTAAGCAGTTTCTCAGAAAGCTTCTTTCCAGATTTCATCTGAGGATATTTCCTTTTTCAGCGTAGCCCTCTATGGGCTTCCCCATATCACTTTGCCAATTCCACAAGAACTGTCTTAGCGAAAGGCTTCTTCTAGGGAAAGCTGTAACTCTGTGAGATGATTTCCCAGAACACAAAGAGGTTTCTCAGAAAGCTTCTTTCTCTTTGTTTTCGGAGGACATTTCCTTTGGCCCTATGGTCTTCAAAGGGATCCCTAATATCTGTTCTCAGATTCCACAGAAATAAGGCTAGCAAAGAGATCCACGAAATACAGATGTAACTCTGTGAGATGAATTAGCAGAACACTAAGCACTTTCTCACAAACCTTCTTTCCAGATTTCATCTGAGGATATTTCCTTTTTCACCCTAGCCCTCTATGGGTTTCAAAATATCACTTTGCCAATTCCAGAATAACCGTCTTAGCGAAAGTCTTCTTGAGGGGAAAGCTGTAACTCTGTGAGATGATTTCACAGAACACAAAGAAGTTTCTCAGAAAGCTTCTTTGAATTTGTTATCGGAGGATATTTCCTTTGGCCCTATAGTCTTCAAAGGGATCCGAAATGTCTGTTCTCAGATTCCACAGAAATAATGCTAGCAAAGAGATCCACGAAATACAGATGTAACTCTGTGAGATGAATTAACAGAACACTAAGCAGTTTCTCAGAAAGCTTCTTTCCAGATTTCATCTGAGGATATTTCCTTTTTCACCATAGCTCTATATGGGCTTCCAAATATCACTTTGCCAATTCCACAAGAACTGTCTTAGCGAAAGGCTTCTTGAGGGGAAAGCTATAACTCTGTTAGATGATTTCACAGAACACAAAGAAGTTTCTCAGAAAACTTCTTTCTCTTTGTTAACGGAGGATATTTCCTTTGGCCCTATAGTCTTCAAAGGGATCCGAAATATCTGTTCTCAGATTCCACAGAAACAAGGCTAGCAAAGAGATCCACGAAATACAGATGTAACTCTGTGAGATGAATTAACAGAACACTAAGCAGTTTGTCAGAAAGCTTCTTTCCAGATTTCATCTGAGGATATTTCCTTTTTCAGCATAGCCCTCTATGGGTTTCCAAATATCACTTTGCCAATTCCACAAGAACTGTCTTAGCGAAAGGCTTCTTGAGGGGAAAGCTGTAACTCTGTGAGATGATTTCCCAGAACACAAAGAAGTTTCTCAGAAAGCTTCTTTCTCTTTGTTATCGGAGGATATTTCCTTTGGCCCTATGGTCTTCAAAGGGATCCGAAATATCTGTTCTCAGATTCCACAGAAATAAGGCTAGCAAAGAGATCCACGAAATACAGATGTAACTCTGTGAGATGAATTAACAGAACACTAAGCAGTTTCTCAGAAAGCTTCTTTCCACATTTCATCTGAGGATATTTCCTTTTTCACCATAGCCCTCTATTGGCTTCAAAATATCACTTTTACAATTCCACAAGAACTGTCTTAGCGAATGCCTCCTTGTGGGGAAAGCTGTAACTCCGTGAGATGATTTCACAGAACACAAAGAAGTTTCTCAGAAAGCTTCTTTCTCTTTCTTATCAGACGATATTTCCTTTGGCCCTATAGTCTTCAAAAGGATCCGAAATATCTGTTCTCAGATTCCACAGAAATAAGGGTAGCAAAGAGATGCACGAAATACAGATGTAACTCTGTGAGATGAATTAACAGAACACTAAGCAGTATCTCAGAAAGCTTTTTCTAGGTTTCATCTTAGGATATTTCCTTTTTCACCATAGCCCTCTATGGGCTTCCAAATATCATGTTGCCAATTCCACAACAACTGTCTTAGCGAAAGGCTTCTTGAAGGGAAAGCAGTAACTCTGTGAGATGATTTCACAGAACACAAAGAAGTTTCTCAGAAAGCTTCTTTCTCTTTGTTATCGGCGGATATTTCCTTTTGCCCTTTAGTCTTCAAAGGGATCCGAAATATCTGTTCTCAGATTCCACAGAAATAAGGCTAGCAAAGAGATCCACGAAATACGGATGTAACTCTGTGAGATGAATTAACAGAACACTAAGCAGTATCTCAGAAAGCTTTTCTAGGTTTCATCTGAGGATATTTCCTTTTTCACCATAGCCCTCTATTGGCTTCCAAATATCACGTTGCCAATTCCACAACAACTGTCTTAGCGAAAGGCTTCTTGAAGGAAAAGCAGTAACTCTGTGAGATGATTTCACAGAACACAAAGATGTTTCTCAGAAACCTTCTTTCTCTTTCTTATCGGAGGATATTTCCTTTGGCCCTATGGTCTTCAAAGGGATCCGAAATATCTGTTCTCAAATTCCGCAGAAATAAGGCTAGCAAAGAGATCCATGAAATACAGATGTAACTCTGTGAGATGAAATAACAGAACACTAAGCAGTTTCTCGAAAGCTTCTTTCCAGATTTCATCTGGGGATATTTCCTTTTCCACCATAGCCCTCTATGGGCTTCCAAATATCACTTTGCCAATTCCACAAGAACTGTCATAGCAAAAGACTTCTTGAGGGGAAAGCTGTAACTCTGTGAGATGATTTCACAGAACACAAAAAAGTTTCTGAGAAAGTTTCTTTCTCTTTGTTATCGGAGGATATTTCCTTTGCCCCTTTTGTCTTCAAAGGGATCCGAAATATCTGTTCTGAGATTCCACAGAAATAAGGCTAGCAAAGAGATCCACGAAACACAGATGTTACTCTGTGAGATGAATTCAGAGAACACTAAGCTGTTTCTCAGAAAGCTTCTTTCCAGATTTCATCTGAGGATATTTCCTTTTTCACCATAGCCCTCTATGGGCTTCCAAGTATCCCTTTGCCAATTCGACAAGAACTGTCTCAGCGAAAGGCTTCTTGAGGGGAAAGCTGTAACTCTGTGAGATGATTTCACAGAACACAAAGAAGTTTCTCAGAAAGCTTCTTTCTCTTTGTTATCGGAGGATATTTCCCTTGGCCCTTTAGTCTCCAAAGGGATCCGAAATATCTGTTCTCAGATTCCACAGAAATAAGGCTAGCAAAGAGATCCACGAAATACAGATGTAACTCTCTGAGATGAATTAGCAGAACACTAAGCAGTTTCTCAGAAAGCTTCTTTCCAGATTTCTTCTGAGGATATTTCCTTTTTCACCAGAGCCCTCTATGGGCTTCCAAATATCACTTTGCAAATTCCACAGGAACTGTCTTTGCGAAAGGCTTCTTGAAGGGAAAGCTGTAACTCTGTGAGATGATTTCACAGAACACAAAGAAGTTTCTCAGAAAGCTTCTTTCTCTTTGTTATCGGAGGATATTTCCTTTGGCCCTGTGGTCTAAAAAGGGATCTGAAATATCTGTTCTCAGATTCCACAGAAATAAGGCTAGCAAAGAGATCCACGAAATACAGATGTAACTCTGTGAGATGAATTAACAGAACACTAAGCAGTTTCTCAGAAAGCTTCTTTCCAGATTTCATCTGAGGATATTTCCTTTTTCACCATAGCCCTCTAAGGGCTTCGAAATATCACTTTGCCAATTCCACAAGAACTGTCTTAGCGAAAGGCTTCTTGAGGGGAAAGCTGTAACTCTGTGAGATGATTTCACAGAACACCAAGAAGTTTCTCAGAAAGCTTCTTTCTCTTTGTTATCGGCGGATATTTCCTTTGGCCCTATGGTCTTCAAAGGGATCCCTAATATCTGTTCTCAGATTCCACAGAAATAAGGCTAGCAAAGAGATCAACGAAATACAGATGTAACTCTATGAGATGAATTAACACAACACTAAGCAGTATCTCAGAAAGCTTTTATTACGTTTCATCTGAGGATATTTCCTTTTTCACCATAGCCCTCTATGGGCTTCCAAATATCACGTTGCCAATTCCACAACAACTGTCTTAGCGAAAGGCTTCTTGAAGGGAAAGCAGTAACTCTCTGAGATGATTTCACAGAACACAAAGAAGTTTCTCAGAAAGTTTCTTTCTCTTTGTTATCGGAGGATATTTCCTTTGGCCCTATGGTCTTCAAAGGGATCCGAAATATCTGTTCTCAGATCCCACAGAAATAAGGCTAGCAAAGAGATCCACGAAATACAGATGTAACTCTGTGAGATGAATTAACAAAACACTAAGCAGTTTCTCAGAAAGCTTCTTTCCAGATTTCATCTGAGGATATTTCCTTTTTCACCATAACCCTCTATGGGCTTCCAAATATCACTTTGCCAATTCCACAAGAACGGTCTTAGCGAAAGGCTTCCTGATGGGAAAGCTGTAACTCTGTGAGATGATTTCACAGAACACAAAGAAGTTTCTCAGAAAGCTTCTTTCTCTTTGTTATCGGAGGATATTTCCTTTGGCCCTATAGTCTCCAAAGGGATCCGAAATATCTGTTCTCAGATTCCACAGAAATAAGGCTAGCAAAGAGATCCACTAAATACAGATGTAACTCTGTGAGATGAATTAACAGAACACTAAGCAGTTTCTCAGAAAGCTTCTTTCCAGGTTTCTTCTGAGGATATTTCCTTTTTCACCATAGCCCTCTATGGGCTTCCAAATATCACTTTGCCAATTCCACAACAACTGTCTTAGCGAAAGGCTTCTTGAGGGGAAAGCTGTAACTCTGTGAGATGATTTCACAGAACACAAGGAAGTTTCTCAGAAAGCCTCTTTCTCTTTGTTATCGGAGGATATTTCCTTTGGCCCTATAGTCTTCAAAGGGATCCGAAATATCTGTTCTCAGATTCCACAGAAATAAGGCTAGCAAAGAGATCCACGAAATACAGATGTAACTCTCTTAGATGAATTAAGAGAACACTAAGCAGTTTCTCAGAAAGCTTCTTTCCAGATTTCATCTGCGGATATTTCTTTTTCACCGTAGCCCACTTTGGGCTTCCAAATATCACTTTGCCAATTCCACAAGAACTGTCTTAGCGAAAGGCTTCTTGAGGGGAAAGCTGTAACTCTGTGAGATGATTTCACAGAACACAAAGAAGTTTCTCAGAAAGCTTCTTTCTCTTTGTTATAGGAGGATATTTCCTTTGGCCCTATGGTCTTCAAAGGGATCCGAAATATCTGTTCTCAGATTCCACAGAAATAAGGCTAGCAAAGAGATCCACGAAACGCAGATGTAACTCTGTGAAATGAATTAACAGAACACTAAGCAATTTCTCAGAAAGCTTCTTTCCAGATTTCATCTGAGGATATTTCCTTTTTCACCATAGCCCCCTATGGGCTTCCCAATATCACTTTGCCAATTCCACAAGAACTGTCTTAGCGAAAGGCTTCTTCTAGGGAAAGCTGTAACTCTGTGAGATGATTTCACAGAACACAAAGAAGTTTCTCAGAATGCTTCTTTCTCTTTGTTATCGGAGGATATTTCCTTTGGCCCTATGGTCTTCAAAGGGATCGGAAATATCTGTTCTCAGATTCCACAGAAATAAGGCTAGCAAAGAGATCCACGAAACACAGATGTAACTCTGTGAGATGAATTAACAGAACACTAAGCAGTTTCTCAGAAATCTTCTTTCCAGATTTCATCTGAGGATATTTCCTTTTTCACCATAGCCCTCTATGGGCTTCCAAATATCAATTTGCCAATTCCACAAGAACTGTCTTAGCGAAAGGCTCCTTGAGGGAAAGCTGTAACTCTGTGAGATGATTTCACAGAACACAAAGAAGTTTCTCAGAAAGCTTCTTTCTCTTTGCTATCGGAGGATATTTCCTTTGGCCCTATGGTCTTCAAAGGGATCCCAAATATCTGTTCTCAGAATCCAAAGAAATAAGGCTAGCAAAGAGATACATGAAATACAGATGTAACTCTGTGAGATGAATTAACAGAACACTAAGCAGTTTCTCAGAAAGCTTCTTTCCACATTTCATCTGAGGATATTTGCTTTTTCACCATAGCCCTCAATGGGCTTCCAAATATCACTTTGCCAATTCCACAACAACTGTCTTAGCGAAAGGCTTCTTGAGGGGAAAGCTGTAACTCTGTGAGATGATTTCACAGAACACAAGGAGGTTTCTCAGAAAGCCTCTTTCTCTTTGTTATCGGAGGATATTTCCTTTGGCCCTATAGTCTTCAAAGGGATCCGAAATATCTGTTCTCAGATTCCACAGAAATAAGGCTAGCAAAGAGATCCACGAAATACAGATGTAACTCTCTTAGATGAATTAAGAGAACACTAAGCAGTTTCTCAGAAAGCTTCTTTCCAGATTTCATCAGCGGATATTTCTTTTTCACCATAGCCCACTTTGGGCTTCCAAATTTCACTTTGCCAATTCCACAAGAACTGTCTTAGCGAAAGGCTTCTTGAGGGGAAAGCTGTAACTCTGTGAGATGATTTCACAGAACACAAAGAAGTTTCTCAGAAAGCTTCTTTCTCTTTGTTATAGGAGGATATTTCCTTTGGCCCTATGGTCTTCAAAGGGATCCGAAATATCTGTTCTCATATTCCACAGAAATAAGGCTAGCAAAGAGATCCACGAAACGCAGATGTAACTCTGTGAAATGAATTAACAGAACACTAAGCAATTTCTCAGAAAGCTTCTTTCCAGATTTCATCTGAGGATATTTCCTTTTTCACCATAGCCCCCTATGGGCTTCCCAATATCACTTTGCCAATTCCACAAGAACTGTCTTAGCGAAAGGCTTCTTCTAGGGAAAGCTGTAACTCTGTGAGATGATTTCACAGAACACAAAGAAGTTTCTCAGAATGCTTCTTTCTCTTTGTTATCGGAGGATATTTCCTTTGGCCCTATGGTCTTCAAAGGGATCGGAAATATCTGTTCTCAGATTCCACAGAAATAAGGCTAGCAAAGAGATCCACGAAACACAGATGTAACTCTGTGAGATGAATTAACAGAACACTAAGCAGTTTCTCAGAAATCTTCTTTCCAGATTTCATCTGAGGATATTTCCTTTTTCACCATAGCCCTCTATGGGCTTCCAAATATCAATTTGCCAATTCCACAAGAACTGTTTTAGCGAAAGGCTCCTTGAGGGAAAGCTGTAACTCTGTGAGATGATTTCACAGAACACAAAGAAGTTTCTCAGAAAGCTTCTTTCTCTTTGCTATCGGAGGATATTTCCTTTGGCCCTATGGTCTTCAAAGGGATCCCAAATATCTGTTCTCAGATTCCACGGAAATAAGGCTAGCAAAGAGATCCACGAAATACAGATGTAACTCTGTGAGTTTAAGTTACACATCACACAATTTTCTCAGAAAGCTTCTTTACAGATTTCATCTGAGGATATTTCCTTTTTCACCATAGCCCTCTAAGGGCTTCCAAATATCACTGTGCCAATTCCACAAGAACTGTTTTAGCGAATGGCTTCTTCTAGGGACAGCTGTAAATCTGTGAGATGGTTTCACAGAACACAAAGTAGTTTCTCAGAAAGCTTCTTTCTCTTTGTTATCGGAGGATATTTCCTTTGGCCTATGGTCTTCAAAGGGATCTGAAATATCTGCTCTCAGATTCCACAGAAATAAAGCTAGCAAAGAGATCCACGAAATACAGATGTAACTCTGTGAAATGAATTTACAGAACACTAAGCAGTTTCACAGAAAGCTTCTTTCCAGATTTCATGTGAGGATATTTCCTTTTTCACCATAGCCCTCTATGGGCTTCCAAATATCACTTTGCCGATTCCACAAGAATGGTCTTAGCGAAAGCCTTCTTGAGGGGAAAGCTGTAACTCTATGAGATGATTTCACAGAACACAAAGAAGTTTCTCAGAAAGTTTCTTTCTCTTTGTTATCAGAGGATATTTCCTTTGGCCCGATAGTCTTCAAAGGTATCCGAAATATCTCTTCTCAGATTCCACAGAAATAAGGCTTGCAAAGCGATCCACGAAATACAGAGGTAACTCTCTGAGATGAATTAACAGAACATTAAGCAGTTTCTCAGAAAGCTTCTTTCCAGATTTCATCTGAGGATATTTCCTTTTTCACCATAGCCCTCTATGGGCTTCCAAATATCACTTTGCCAATTCCACAAGAACTGTCTTAGCGAAAGGCTTCTTCTAGGGAAAGCTGTAACTCTGTGAGATGATTTCCCAGAACACAAAGAAGTTTCTCAGAAAGCTTCTTTCTCTTTGTTATCGGAGGATACTTCCTTTGGCCCTACGGTCGTCAAAGGGATCCAAAATTTCTGTTCTCAGATTCCACAGAAATAAGGCCAGCAAAGAGATCCACGAAATTCAGATGTTACTCTGTGAGATGAATTAACAGAACACTAAGCAGATTCTCAGAAAGCTTCTTTCCAGATTTCATCTGAGGATATTTCCTTTTTCACCATAGCCCTCTATGGGCTTCCAAATATCACTTTGCCAATTCCACAAGAACTGTCTTAGCGAAAGGCTTCTTGAGGCGAAAGCTGTAACTCTGTGAGATGATTTCACAGAACACAGAGAAGTTTCTCAGAAAGCTTCTTTCTCTTTGTTATCGGAGGATATTTCCTTTGACCCTAAGGTCTTCAAAGGGATCCCAAATATCTGTTCTCAGATTCCACAGAAATAAGGCTAGCAAAGAGATCCACGAAATACAGATGTAACTCTGTGAGATGAATTAACAGAACACTAAGCAGTTTCTCAGAAAGCTTCTTTCCACATTTCATCTGAGGATATTTCCTTTTTCACCATAGCCCTCTATGGGCTTCCAAATATCACTTTGCCAATTCCACAAGAACTATCTTAGCGAAGGCTTCTTGAGGGGAAAACTGTAACTCTGTGAGTTGATTTCACAGAACGCAAAGAAGTTTCTCAGAAAGCTTCTTTCTCTTTGTTATCGGAGGATATTTCCTTCGGCCCTATGGTCTTCAAAGGGATCCGAAATATCTGTTCTCAGATTCCACAGAAATAAGGCTAGCAAAGAGGTCCACGAAATACAGATGTAAATCTGTGAGTGGAAGTCACACATCCCAGAGCAGTTTCTCAGAAAGCTTCTTTCCAGATTTCATCTGAGGATATTTCCTTTTTCACCATAGCCCTCTATGCGCTTCCAAATATCACTTTGCCAATTCCACAACAACTGTCTTAGCGAAAGGCTTCTTAACGGGAAAGCTGTAACTCTGTGATATGATTTCACAGAACACAAAGAAGTTTCTCAGAAAGCTTCTTTCTCTTTGTTATCAGAGGATATTTCCTTTGGCCCTATAGTCTTCAAAGGGATCCGAAATATCTGTTCTCAGATTCCACAGATATAAGGCTAGCAAAGAGATCCACGAAATACAGATGTAACTCTCTTAGATGAATTAAGAGAACACTAAGCAGTTTCTCAGAACGCTTCTTTCCAGATTTCATCTGCGGATATTTCTTTTTCACCGTAGCCCACTTTGGGCTTCCAAATTTCACTTTGCCAATTCCACAAGAACTGTCTTAGCGAAAGGCTTCTTGAGGGGAAAGCTGTAACTCTGTGAGATGATTTCACAGAACACAAAGAAGTTTCTCAGAAAGCTTCATTCTCTTTGTTATAGGAGGATATTTCCTTTGGCCCTATGGTCTTCAAAGGGATCCGAAATATCTGTTCTCAGATTCCACAGAAATAAGGCTAGCAAAGAGATCCACGAAACGCAGATGTAACTCTGTGAAATGAATTAACAGAGCACTAAGCAATTTCTCAGAAAGCTTCTTTCCAGATTTCATCTGAGGATATTTCCTTTTTCACCATAGCCCCCTATGGGCTTCCCAATATCACTTTGCCAATTCCACAAGAACTGTCTTAGCGAAAGGCTCCTTGAGGGAAAGCTGTAACTCTGTGAGATGATTTCACAGAACACAAAGAAGTTTCTCAGAAAGCTTCTTTCTCTTTGCTATCGGAGGATATTTCCTTTGGCCCTATGGTCTTCAAAGGGATCCCAAATATCTGTTCTCAGAATCCAAAGAAATAAGGCTAGCAAAGAGATCCAAGAAATACAGATGTAACTCTGTGAGATGAATTAACAGAACACTAAGCAGTTTCTCAGAAAGCTTCTTTCCACATTTCATCTGAGGATATTTGCTTTTTCACCATAGCCCTCAATGGACTTCCAAATATCACTTTGCCAATTCCACAAGAACTATCTTAGCGAAAGGCTTCTTGAGGGGAAAGCTGTAACTCTGTGAGATGATTTCACAGAACACAAAGAAGTTTCTCAGAAAGCTTCTTTGTCTTTGTTATCGGAGGATATTTCCTTTGGCCCTATGGTCTTCAAAGGGATCCGAAATATCTGTTCCCAGATTCCGCAGACATAAGGCTAGCAAAGAGATCCACGAAATACAGATGTAAATCAGTGAATGGAAGTCACACATCACAGAGCAGTTTCTCAGAAAGCTTCTTTCCAGATTTAATCTGAGGATATTTCCTCTTTCACCATAGCCCTCTATGCGCTTCCAAATATCACTTTGCCATTTCCACAACAACTGTCTTAGCGAAAGGCTTCTTGAGGGGAAAGCTGTAACTCTTTGAGATGATTTCACAGAACACAAAGTAGTTTCTCAGAAAGCTTCTTTCTCTTTGTTATCGGAGGATATTTCCTTTGGCCCTATAGTCTCCAAAGGGATCCGAAATATCTGTTCTCAGATTCCACGGAAATAAGGCTAGCAAAGAGATCCACGAAATACAGATGTAACTCTGTGAGTTTAAGTTACACATCACACAATTTTCTCAGAAAGCTTCTTTACAGATTTCATCTGAGGATATTTCCTTTTTCACCATAGCCCTCTAAGGGCTTCCAAATATCACTGTGCCAATTCCACAAGAACTGTTTTAGCGAATGGCTTCTTCTAGGGACAGCTGTAAATCTGTGAGATGGTTTCACAGAACACAAAGTAGTTTCTCAGAAAGCTTCTTTCTCTTTGTTATCGGAGGATATTTCCTTTGGCCTATGGTCTTCAAAGGGATCCGAAATATCTGCTCTCAGATTCCACAGAAATAAAGCTAGCAAAGAGATCCACGAAATACAGATGTAACTCTGTGAGATGAATTTACAGAACACTAAGCAGTTTCTCAGAAAGCTTCTTTCCAGATTTCATGTGAGGATATTTCCTTTTTCACCATAGCCCTCTATGGGCTTCCAAATATCACTTTGCCGATTCCACAAGAATGGTCTTAGCGAAAGCCTTCTTGAGGGGAAAGCTGTAACTCTATGAGATGATTTCACAGAACACAAAGAAGTTTCTCAGAAAGTTTCTTTCTCTTTGTTATCGGAGGATATTTCCTTTGGCCCGATAGTCTTCAAAGGTATCCGAAATATCTCTTCTCAGATTCCACAGAAATAAGGCTTGCAAAGCGATCCACGAAATACAGAGGTAACTCTCTGAGATGAATTAACAGAACATTAAGCAGTTTCTCAGAAAGCTTCTTTCCAGATTTCATCTGAGGATATTTCCTTTTTCACCATAGCCCTCTATGGGCTTCCAAATATCACTTTGCCAATTCCACAAGAACTGTCTTAGCGAAAGGCTTCTTCTAGGGAAAGCTGTAACTCTGTGAGATGATTTCACAGAACACAAAGAAGTTTCTCAGAAAGCTTCTTTCTCTTTGTTATCGGAGGATACTTCCTTTGGCCCTACGGTCGTCAAAGGGATCCAAAATTTCTGTTCTCAGATTCCACAGAAATAAGGCCAGCAAAGAGATCCACGAAATTCAGATGTTACTCTGTGAGATGAATTAACAGAACACTAAGCAGTTTCTCAGAAAGCTTCTTTCCAGATTTCATCTGAGGATATTTCCTTTTTCACCATAGCCCTCTATGGGCTTCCAAATATCACTTTGCCAATTCCACAAGAACTGTCTTAGCGAAAGGCTTCTTGAGGCGAAAGCTGTAACTCTGTGAGATGATTTCACAGAACACAGAGAAGTTTCTCAGAAAGCTTCTTTCTCTTTGTTATCGGAGGATATTTCCTTTGACCCTAAGGTCTTCAAAGGGATCCCAAATATCTGTTCTCAGATTCCACAGAAATAAGGCTAGCAAAGAGATCCACGAAATACAGATGTAACTCTGTGAGATGAATTAACAGAACACTAAGCAGTTTCTCAGAAAGCTTCTTTCCACATTTCATCTGAGGATATTTCCTTTTTCACCATAGCCCTCTATGGGCTTCCAAATATCACTTTGCCAATTCCACAAGAACTATCTTAGCGAAGGCTTCTTGAGGGGAAAACTGTAACTCTGTGAGTTGATTTCACAGAACGCAAAGAAGTTTCTCAGAAAGCTTCTTTCTCTTTGTTATCGGAGGATATTTCCTTCGGCCCTATGGTCTTCAAAGGGATCCGAAATATCTGTTCTCAGATTCCACAGAAATAAGGCTAGCAAAGAGGTCCACGAAATACAGATGTAAATCTGTGAGTGGAAGTCACACATCCCAGAGCAGTTTCTCAGAAAGCTTCTTTCCAGATTTCATCTGAGGATATTTCCTTTTTCACCATAGCCCTCTATGCGCTTCCAAATATCACTTTGCCAATTCCACAACAACTGTCTTAGCGAAAGGCTTCTTAACGGGAAAGCTGTAACTCTGTGATATGATTTCACAGAACACAAAGAAGTTTCTCAGAAAGCTTCTTTCTCTTTGTTATCAGAGGATATTTCCTTTGGCCCTATAGTCTTCAAAGGGATCCGAAATATCTGTTCTCAGATTCCACAGAAATAAGGATAGCAAAGAGATCCACGAAATACAGATGTAACTCTCTTAGATGAATTAAGAGAACACTAAGCAGTTTCTCAGAAAGCTTCTTTCCAGATTTCATCTGCGGATATTTCTTTTTCACCGTAGCCCACTTTGGGCTTCCAAATTTCACTTTGCCAATTCCACAAGAACTGTCTTAGCGAAAGGCTTCTTGAGGGGAAAGCTGTAACTCTGTGAGATGATTTCACAGAACACAAAGAAGTTTCTCAGAAAGCTTCATTCTCTTTGTTATAGGAGGATATTTCCTTTGGCCCTATGGTCTTCAAAGGGATCCGAAATATCTGTTCTCAGATTCCAAAGAAATAAGGCTAGCAAAGAGATCCACGAAACGCAGATGTAACTCTGTGAAATGAATTAACAGAACACTAAGCAGTTTCTCAGAAAGCTTCTTTCCAGATTTCATCTGAGGATATTTCCTTTTTCACCATAGCCCCCTATGGGCTTCCCAATATCACTTTGCCAATTCCACAAGAACTGTCTTAGCGAAAGGCTTCTTCTAGGGAAAGCTGTAACTCTGTGAGATGATTTCACAGAACACAAAGAAGTTTCTCAGAATGCTTCTTTCTCTTTGTTATCGGAGGATATTTCCTTTGGCCCTATGGTCTTCAAAGGGATCGGAAATATCTGTTCTCAGATTCCACAGAAATAAGGCTAGCAAAGAGATCCACGAAACACAGATGTAACTCTGTGAGATGAATTAACAGAACACTAAGCAGTTTCTCAGAAATCTTCTTTCCAGATTTCATCTGAGGATATTTCCTTTTTCACCATAGCCCTCTATGGGCTTCCAAATATCAATTTGCCAATTCCACAAGAACTGTCTTAGCGAAAGGCTCCTTGAGGGAAAGCTGTAACTCTGTGAGATGATTTCACAGAACACAAAGAAGTTTCTCAGAAAGCTTCTTTCTCTTTGCTATCGGAGGATATTTCCTTTGGCCCTATGGTCTTCAAAGGGATCCCAAATATCTGTTCTCAGAATCCAAAGAAATAAGGCTAGCAAAGAGATCCACGAAATACAGATGTAACTCTGTGAGATGAATTAACAGAACACTAAGCAGTTTCTCAGAAAGCTTCTTTCCACATTTCATCTGAGGATATTTGCTTTTTCACCATAGCCCTCAATGGGCTTCCAAATATCACTTTGCCAATTCCACAAGAACTATCTTAGCGAAAGGCTTCTTGAGGGGAAAGCTGTAACTCTGTGAGATGATTTCACAGAACACAAAGAAGTTTCTCAGAAAGCTTCTTTCTCTTTGTTATCGGAGGATATTTCCTTTGGCCCTATGGTCTTCAAAGGGATCCGAAATATCTGTTCCCAGATTCCGCAGACATAAGGCTAGCAAAGAGATCCACGAAATACAGATGTAAATCAGTGAGTGGAAGTCACACATCACAGAGCAGTTTCTCAGAAAGCTTCTTTCCAGATTTAATCTGAGGATATTTCCTCTTTCACCATAGCCCTCTATGCGCTTCCAAATATCACTTTGCCATTTCCACAACAACTGTCTTAGCGAAAGGCTTCTTGAGGGGAAAGCTGTAACTCTTTGAGATGATTTCACAGAACACAAAGTAGTTTCTCAGAAAGCTTCTTTCTCTTTGTTATCGGAGGATATTTCCTTTGGCCCTATAGTCTCCAAAGGGATCCGAAATATCTGTTCTCAGATTCCACGGAAATAAGGCTAGCAAAGAGATCCACGAAATACAGATGTAACTCTGTGAGTTTAAGTTACACATCACACAATTTTCTCAGAAAGCTTCTTTACAGATTTCATCTGAGGATATTTCCTTTTTCACCATAGCCCTCTATGGGCTTCCAAATATCACTGTGCCAATTCCACAAGAACTGTTTTAGCGAATGGCTTCTTCTAGGGACAGCTGTAAATCTGTGAGATGGTTTCACAGAACACAAAGTAGTTTCTCAGAAAGCTTCTTTCTCTTTGTTATCGGAGGATATTTCCTTTGGCCTATGGTCTTCAAAGGGATCCGAAATATCTGCTCTCAGATTCCACAGAAATAAAGCTAGCAAAGAGATCCACGAAATACAGATGTAACTCTGTGAGATGAATTTACAGAACACTAAGCAGTTTCTCAGAAAGCTTCTTTCCAGATTTCATGTGAGGATATTTCCTTTTTCACCATAGCCCTCTATGGGCTTCCAAATATCACTTTGCCGATTCCACAAGAATGGTCTTAGCGAAAGCCTTCTTGAGGGGAAAGCTGTAACTCTGTGAGATGATTTCACAGAACACAAAGAAGTTTCTCAGAAAGTTTCTTTCTCTTTGTTATCGGAGGATATTTCCTTTGGCCCGATAGTCTTCAAAGGTATCCGAAATATCTCTTCTCAGATTCCACAGAAATAAGGCTTGCAAAGCGATCCACGAAATACAGAGGTAACTCTCTGAGATGAATTAACAGAACATTAAGCAGTTTCTCAGAAAGCTTCTTTCCAGATTTCATCTGAGGATATTTCCTTTTTCACCATAGCCCTCTATGGGCTTCCAAATATCACTTTGCCAATTCCACAAGAACTGTCTTAGCGAAAGGCTTCTTCTAGGGAAAGCTGTAACTCTGTGAGATGATTTCACAGAACACAAAGAAGTTTCTCAGAAAGCTTCTTTCTCTTTGTTATCGGAGGATACTTCCTTTGGCCCTACGGTCGTCAAAGGGATCCAAAATATCTGTTCTCAGATTCCACAGAAATAAGGCCAGCAAAGAGATCCACGAAATTCAGATGTTACTCTGTGAGATGAATTAACAGAACACTAAGCAGTTTCTCAGAAAGCTTCTTTCCAGATTTCATCTGAGGATATTTCCTTTTTCACCATAGCCCTCTATGGGCTTCCAAATATCACTTTGCCAATTCCACAAGAACTGTCTTAGCGAAAGGCTTCTTGAGGCGAAAGCTGTAACTCTGTGAGATGATTTCACAGAACACAGAGAAGTTTCTCAGAAAGCTTCTTTCTCTTTGTTATCGGAGGATATTTCCTTTGACCCTAAGGTCTTCAAAGGGATCCCAAATATCTGTTCTCAGATTCCACAGAAATAAGGCTAGCAAAGAGATCCACGAAATACAGATGTAACTCTGTGAGATGAATTAACAGAACACTAAGCAGTTTCTCAGAAAGCTTCTTTCCAGATTTCATCTGAGGATATTTCCTTTTTCACCATAGCCCTCTATGGGCTTCCAAATATCACTTTGCCAATTCCACAAGAACTATCTTAGCGAAGGCTTCTTGAGGGGAAAACTGTAACTCTGTGAGTTGATTTCACAGAACGCAAAGAGGTTTCTCAGAAAGCTTCTTTCTCTTTGTTATCGGAGGATATTTCCTTCGGCCCTATGGTCTTCAAAGGGATCCGAAATATCTGTTCTCAGATTCCACAGAAATAAGGCTAGCAAAGAGGTCTACGAAATACAGATGTAAATCTGTGAGTGGAAGTCACACATCCCAGAGCAGTTTCTCAGAAAGCTTCTTTCCAGATTTCATCTGAGGATATTTCCTTTTTCAACATAGCCCTCTATGCGCTTCCAAATATCACTTTGCCAATTCCACAACAACTGTCTTAGCGAAAGGCTTCTTAACGGGAAAGCTGTAACTCTGTGATATGATTTCACAGAACACAAAGAAGTTTCTCAGAAAGCTTCTTTCTCTTTGTTATCAGAGGATATTTCCTTTGGCCCTATGGTCTTCAAAGGGATCCGAAATATCTGTTCTCAGATTCCACAGAAATAAGGCTAGCAAAGAGATCCACGAAATACAGATGTAACTCTGTGAGATGAATTAACAAAACTCTAAGCAGTTTCTCAGAAAGCTTCTTTCCAGATTTCATCTGAGGATATTTCCTTTTTCACCATAGCCCTCTATGGGCTTCCAAATATCACTTTGCCAATTCCAAAAGAATGGTCTTAGCGAAAGGCTTCTTGAGGGGAAAGCTGTAACTCTGTGAGATGATTTCACAGAACACAAAGAAGTTTCTCAGAAAGCTTCTTTCTCTTTGTTATCGGAGGATATTTCCTTTGGCCCGATAGTTTTCAAAGGGATCCGAAATATCTCTTCTCAGATTCCACAGAAATAAGGCTTGCAAAGATATCCACGAAATTCAGATGTTACTCTGTGAGATGAATTAACAGAACTCTAAGCAGTTTCTCAGAAAGGTTCTTTCCAGATTTCATCTGACGATATTTCCTTTTTCAACCTAGCCCTCTATGGGCTTCCAAATATCACTTTGCCAATTCCACAAGAACTGTTTTAGCGAAAGGCTTCTTGAGGGGAAAGCTGTAACTCTGTGAGATGATTTCACGGAACACAAAGAACTTTCTCAGAAAGTTTCTTTTTCTTTGTTATCTGAGGATATTTCCTTTGGCCCTATGGTCTTCAAAGGGATCCGAAATATCTGTTCTCAGATTCTACAGAAATAAGGCTAGCAAAGAGGTCCACGAAATACAGATGTAATTCTGTGAGTGGAAGTCGCACATCCCAGTGCAGTTTCTCAGAAAGCTTCTTTCTCTTTGTTATCGGAGGATATTTACTTTGGCCCAATAGTCTTCAAAGAGATCCGAAATATCTGTTCTCAGATTCCACAGAAATAAGGCTAGCAAAGAGATCGACGATATACAGATGTAATTCTGTGAGATGAATTAACAGAACACTAAGCAGTTTCTCAGAGAGCTTCTTTCCAGATTTCATCTGAGGATATTTCCTTTTTCACCAGAGCCCTCTATGGGCTTCCAAATATCACTTTGCCAATTCCACAAGAACTGTCTTAGCGAAAGGCTTCTTGAGGGGAAAGCTGTAACTCTGTGAGATGATTTCACAGAACACAAAGCAGTTTCTCAGAAAGCTTCTTTCTCTTTGTTATCGGAGGATATTTCCTTTGGCCCTATATTCTCCAAAGGGATCCGAAATATCTGTTCTGAGATTCCACAGAAATAAGGCTAGCAAAGAGATCCTCGAAATACAGATGTAACTCTGTGAGTTTAAGTCACACATCACAGAGCAGTTTCTCAGAAAGCTTCTTTACAGATTTCATCTGAGGATATTTCGTTTTTCACCATAGCCCTCTATGGGCTTCCAAATATCACTTTGCCGATTCCACAAGAACTGTTTTAGCGAAAGGCTTCTTCTAGGGAAAGCTGTAAATCTGTGAGATGGTTTCACAGAACAAAAAGAAGTTTCTCAGACAGTTTCTTTCTCTTTGTTATCGGAGGATATTTCCTTCGGCCTATGGTCTTCAAAGGGATCGAAATATCTGTTCTCAGATTCCACAGAAATAAGGCTAGCAAAGAGTTCCACGAAATACAGATGTAACACTGTGAGATGAATTAACAGAACACTAAGCAGTTTCTCAGAAAGCTTCTTTCCAAATTTCATCTGAGGATATTTCCTTTTTTACCAGAGCCCTCTATGGGCTTCCAAATATCACTTTGCCAATTCCACAAGAACTGTCTTAGCGAAAGGCTTCTTGAGGGGAAAGCTGTAACTCTGTGAGATGATTTCACAGAACACAAAGAAGTTTCTCAGAAAGCTTCTTTCTCTTTTTTATAGGAGGATATTTCCTTTTGCCCTATAGTCTTCAAAGGGATCCGAAATATCTGTTCTCAGATTCCACAGAAATAAGGCTTGCAAAGAGATCCACGAAATACAGATGTAACTCTGTGAGATGAATTAACAGAACACTAAGCAGTTTCTCAGAAAGCTTCTTTCCAGATTTCATCTGAGGATATTTCCTTTTTCACCATAGCCCTCTATGGGCTTCCAAATATCACTTTGACAATTCCACAAAAACTGTCTTTGCGAAAGGCTTCTTCTAGGGAAAGCTGTAACTCTGTGAGATGATTTCACAGAACACAAAGAAGTTTCTCAGAAAGCTTCCTTCTCTTTGTTATCGGAGGATATTTCCTTTGGCCCTATGGTCTTCAAAGGGATCCGAAATATCTGTTCTCAGATTCCACAGAAATAAGGCTTGGAAAGACATCCACGAAATACAGATGTAAATCTGTGAGTGGAAGTCACACATCCCAGAGAAGTTTCTCAGAAAGCTTCATTCCAGATTTCATCTGAGGATATTTCCTTTTTCACCGTAGCCCTCTATGGGCTTCCAAATATCACTTTGCCAATTCCATAAGAACTGTCTTAGCGTAAGCCTTCTTGAGGGGAAAGCTGTAACTCTGTGAGATGATTTCACAGAACACAAAGAAGTTTCTCAGAAAGCTTCTTTCTCTTTGTTATCGGAGGATATTTCCTTTGGCCCTATGGTCTTCAAAGGGATCCGAAATATCTGTTCTAAGATTCCACAGAAATAAGGCTAGCAAAGAGATCCACGAAATTCAGATGTTACTCTGTGAGATGAATTAACAGAACTCTAAGCAGTTTCTCAGAAAGCTTCTTTACAGATTTCATCCGAGGATATTTCCTTTTTCACCATAGCCCTCTTTGGGCTTCGAAATATCACTTTGCCAATTCCACAAGAACTGTCATAGTGAAAGGCTTATTGAGGGGAAAGCTGTAACTCTGTGAGATGGTTTCACAGAACACTAAGAAGTTTCTCAGAAAGCTTCTTTCTTTTTGTTATCGAAGGATATTTCCTTTGGCCCTATTGTCTTCAAAGGGATCCGAAATATCTCTTCTCAGATTCCACAGAAATAAGGCGAGCAGAGAGATCCACGAAATACAGATGTAACACTGTGAGATGAATTAACAGAACACGAGGCAGTTTCTCAGAACGCTTCTTTCCAGATTTCATCCGAGGTTATTTCCTTTTTCACCATAGCCCTCTATGGGCTTCCAAATATTACTTTGCCAGTTCCACAAGAACTGTCTTAGCGAAAGGCTTCTTGAGGGGAATGTTGTAACTCTGTGAGATGATTTCACAGAACACAAAGAAGTTTCTCAGAAAGCTTCTATCTCTTTGTTATCAGAGGATATTTCCTTTGGCCCTATCGTCTTCAAAGGGATCCGAAATATCTGTTTTGAGATCCCACAGAAATAAGGTTAGCAAACAGATCCCCGAAATACAGATGTAACACTGTGAGATGAATTAACAGAACACTAAGCAGTTTCTCAGAAAGCTTCTTTCCAGATTTCATCCGAGGATATTTCCTTTTTCACCGTAGCCCTCTATGGGCTTCCAAATATCACTTTGCCAATTCCACAAGAACTGTCTTAGCGAAAGGCTTCTTGAAGGGAAAGCTGTAAATCTGTGCGATGATTTCACAAAACACAAAGAAGTTTCTCAGAAAGCTTCCTTCTCTTTGTTATGGGAGGATATTTCCTTTGGCCTTATAGTCTTCAAAAGGATCCGAAATATCTGTTCTAAGATTCCAGAGAAATAAGGCTAGCAAAGAGATCCACAAAATACTGATGTAACTCTGTCAGATGAATTAACAGAACACTAAGCAGTTTCTCAGAAAGCTTCTTTCCAGAATTCATCTGAGGATATTTCCTTTTTCACCACAGCCCTCTATAGGCTTCCAAATATCACTTTGCCAATTCCACAAGAACTGTCATAGCGAAAGGCTTCTTGAGGGCAAAGCTGTAACTCTGTGAGATGATTTCACAGAACACAAAGAAGTTTCTCAGAAAGCTTCTTTCTCTTTGTTATCGGAGGATATTTCCTTTGGCCCTAAAGTCTTCAAAGGGATCCGAAATATCTGTTCTCAGATTCCACAGAAATAAGGCTAGCAAAGAGATCCACGAAATACAGATGTACCTCTGTGAGATGAATTAACAGAACACTAAGCAGTTTCTCAGAAATCTTCTTTCCAGATTTCATCTGAGGATATTTCCTTTTTCACCATAGCCCTCTATGGGCTTCCAAATATCACTTTGCCATTTCCAAAAGAACTGTCTGAACGAAAGGCTTCTTGAGGGGAAAGCTGTAACTCTGTGAGATGATTTCAAAAAACACAAAGAAGTTTCTCAGAAAGCTTCTTTCTCTTTGTTATCAGAGGATATTTCCTTTGGCCCTATCGTCTTCAATGGGATCCGAAATATCTGTTTTTAGGTTCCACAGAAATAAGGCTAGCAAAGAGATCCACGAAATACAGATGTAACACTGTGAGATGAATTAACAGAACACTAAGCAGTGTCTCAGAAAGCTTCTTTCCAGATTTCATACGAGGATATTTCCTTTTTCACCATAGCCCTCTATGGGCTTCAAAATATCACTTTGACAATTCCACAAGATCTGTCTTAGCGAAAGGCTTCTTCTAGGGAAAGCTGTAACTCTGTGAGATGATTTCACAGAACACAAAGAAGTTTCCCACAAAGCTTCTTTCACTTTGTTATCGGAGGATATTTCCTATGGCCTTGTAGTCTTCAAAGGGATCCGAAATATCTGTTCTCAGATTCCACAGAAATAAGGCTAGCAAAGAGATCCACGAAATACAGATGTAACTCTGTGAGATGAATTAACAGAACACTAAGCAGTTTCTCAGAAGGCTTCTTTCCACATTTCATCTGAGGATATTTCCTTTTTCACCATAGCCCTCTAGGGGCTTCCAAATATCACTTTGCCAATTCCACAAGAACTGTCTTAGCGAAAGGCTTCTTGAGGGGAAAGCTGTAACTCTGTGAGATGATTTCACAGAACACAAAGAAGTTTCTCAGAAAGCTTCTTTCTCTTTGTTATCGGAGGATATTTCCTTGGGTCCTATGGTCTTCAAAGGGATCCGAAATATCTGTTCTCAGATTCCACAGAAATAAGGCTAGCAAAGAGATCCACGAAATACAGATGTAAATCTGCGAGTGGAAGTCACACATCCCAGAGCAGTTTCTCAGAAAGCTTCTTTACAGATTTCATCCGAGGTTATTTCCTTTTTCACCATAGCCCTCTATGGGCTTCCAAATATCACTTTGCCAATTCCACAAGAACTGTCTTAGCGAAAGGCTTCTTGAGGGGAAAGCTGAAAATCTGTGCGATGATTTCACAAAACACAAAGAAGTTTCTCAGAAAGCTTCTTTCTCTTTGTTATGGGAGGATATTTCCTTTGGCCTTATAGTCTTCAAAGGGATCCGAAATATCTGTTCAAAGATTCCAGAGAAATCAGGCTAGCAAAGAGATCCACAAAATACTGATGTAACTCTGTCAGATGAATTAACAGAACACTAAGCAGTTTCTCAGAAAGCTTCTTTACAGAATTCATCTGAGGATATTTCCTTTTTCACCACAGCCCTCTATAGGCTTCCAAATATCACTTTGCCAATTCCACAAGAACTGTCTTAGCGAAAGGCTTCTTGAGGGCAAAGCTGTAACTCTGTGAGATGATTTCACAGAACACAAAGAAGTTTCTCAGAAAGCTTCTTTCTCTTTGTTATCGGAGGATATTTCCTTTGGCCCTAAAGTCTTCAAAGGGATCCGAAATATCTGTTCTCAGATTCCACAGAAATAAGGCTAGCAAAGAGATCAAAGAAATACAGATGTACCTCTGTGAGATGAATTAACAGAACACTAAGCAGTTTCTCAGAAATCTTCTTTCCAGATTTCATCTGAGGATATTTCCTTTTTCACCATAGCCCTCTATGGGCTTCCAAATATCACTTTTCCATTTCCACAAGAACTGTCTGAACGAAAGGCTTCTTGAGGGGAAAGCTGTAACTCTGTGAGATGATTTCAAAAAACACAAAGAAGTTTCTCAGAAAGCTTCCTTCTCTTTGTAATCGGAGGATATTTCCTTTGGAACTATGGTCTTCAAAGGGATCCGAAATATCTGTTCTCAGATTCCACAGAAATAAGGCTAGCAAAGAGATCCACGAAATACAGATGTAACTCTGTGAGATGAATTAACAGAACACGAAGCAGTTTCTCAGAAAGCTTCTTTCCAGATTTCATCCGAGGTTATTTCCTTTTTCACAATAGCCCTCTATGGGCTTCCAAATATCACTTTGCCAATTCCACAACAACTGTCTTAGCGAAAGGCTTCTTGCAGGGAAAACTGTAACTCTGTGATATGATTTCACAGAACACAAAGAAGTTTATCAGAAAGCTTCTTTCTCTTTGTTATTGGAGAATATTTCCTTTGTCCCTATGGTCTTGAAAGGGATCCGAAATATCTGTTCTCAGTTTCCACAGAAATAAGGCTAGCAAAGAGATCCACGAAATACAGATGTAAATCTGTGAGTGGAAGTCACACATCCCAGAGCAGTTTCTCAGAAAGCTTCTTTCCAGATTTCATCTGAGGATATTTCCTTTTTCACCATAGCCCTCTATGGGCTTCCAAATATCACTTTGCCAATTCCACAAGAACTGTCTTAGCGAAAGGCTTCTTCTAGGGAAAGCTGTAACTCTGTGAGATGATTTCACAGAAAACAAAGAAGTTTCTCAGAAAGCTTCTTTCTCTTTGTTATCGGAGGATATTTCCTTTGGCCCTGTAGTCTTCAAAGGGATTCGAAATATCTGTTCTCAGATTCCACAGAAATAAGGCTAGCAAAGAGATCCACGAAATACAGATGTAACTCTGTGAGATGAATTAACAGAACACTAAGCAGTTGCTCAGAAATCTTCTTTCCAGATTTCATCTGAGGATATTTCCTTTTTCACCATAGCCCTCTATGGGCTTTCAAATATCACTTTGCCAATTCCACAAGAACTGTCTTAGCGAAAGGCTTCTTGTGGGGAAAGCTGTAACTCTGTGAGATGATTTCATAGAACACAAAGAAGTTTCTCAGAAAGCTTCTTTCTCTTTGTTATCGGAGGATATTTCCTTTGGCCCTGTCGTCCTCAAAGGGATCCGAAATATCTGTTCTCAGATTCCACAGAAATAAGGCTAGCAAAGAGATCCGCGAAATACAGTTGTAACTCTGTGAGATGAATTAACAGAACACTAAGCAGTTTCTCAGAAAGCTTCTTTCCAGATTTCATCTGAGGATGTTTCCTTTTTCACCATAGCCCTCTAGGGGCTTCGAAATATCACTTTGCCAATTCCACAAGAACTGTCTTAGCGAAAGGTTTCTTGAGGGGAAATCTCTAACTCTGTGAGATGATTTCACAGAACACAGAGAAGTTTCTCAGAAAGCTTCCTTCTCTTTGTTATCGGAGGATATTTCCTTTGGCCATATGGTCTTCAAAGGGATCCGAAATATCTGTTCTCACATTCCACAGAAATAATGCTAGCAAAGAGATCCACGAAATAAAGATGTAACTCTGTGAGATGAATTAAAAGAACACTAAGCAGTTTCTCAGAAAGCTTCTTTCCAGATTTCATCTGACGATATTTTCTTTTTCACCATAGCCCTGTAGGGGCTTCCAAATAACACTTTCCCAATTCCACAAGAACTGTCTTAGCGAAAGGATTCTTGAGGGGAAAGCTGTAACTCTGTGAGATGGTTTCACAGAACACAAAGAAGTTTCTCAGAAAGCTTCCTTCTCTTTGTTATCGGAGGACATTTCCTTTAGTCTATAGTCTTCAAAGGGATCCGAAATATCTGTTCTCAGATTTCACAGAAATAAGGCTGGCAAAGAGATCCAGGAAATACAGATGTAACTCTGTGAGTTGAATTAACAGAACACTAAGCAGTTTCTCAGAAAGCTTCTTTGCAGATTTCATCTGAGGATATTTAATTTTTCACCATAGCCCTCTATGGGCTTCGAAATATCACTTTGCCAATTCCACAAGAACTGTCTTAGCGAAAGGCTTCTTGAGGGGAAAGCTGTAACTCTGTGAGATGATTTCACAGAACAAAAAGAAGTTTCTCAGAAAGCTCCTTTCTCTTTGTTATCGGAGGATATTTCCTTTGGCCCTATAGTCTTCAAAGGGATTCGAAATATCTCTTCTCAGATTCCACACCAATAAGGCTAGCAAAGAGATCCACGAAATACAGATGTAACTCTGTGAGATGAATTAACAGAACACTAAGCAGTTTCTCAGAAAGCTTCTTTCCAGATTTCATCTAAGGATATTTCCTTTCTAACCATAGCTCTCTATGGGCTTTCAAATATCACTTTGCCAATTAAACAAGAACTGTCTTAGCGAAAGGCTTCTTGAGGGGAAAGCTGTAACTCTGTGAGATGATTTCACAGAACACAAAGAAGTTTCTCAGAAAGCTTCTTTCTCTTTTTTATCGGAGGATATTTCCTTTGGTCCTATGGTCTTCAAAGGGATCCGAACCATCTGTTCTCAGATTCCACAGAAATAAGGCTAGCAAAGAGATCCTCGAAACACAGATGTAACTCTGTGAGATGAATTAACAGAACACTAAGCAGTTTCTCAGAAAGCTTCTTTAAGATTTCATCTGAGGATATTTCCTTTTTCACCATAGCCCTCTGTGGGTTTCCAAATATCACTTTGCCAATACCACAAGAACTGTCTTAGCGAAAGGCTTCTTGAGGGGAAAGCTGTAACTCTGTGAGATGATTTCACAGAACACAAAGAAGTTTCTCAGAAAGATTCTTTCTCTTTGTTATCGGAGGATATTTCCTTTGGCCCTATGGTCTTCAAAGGGATCCGAAGTATCTGTTCTCAGATTCCACAGAAATAAGGCTAGCAAAGAGATCTACGAAATACCGATGTAACTCTGTGAGATGAATTAACAGAACACTAAGCAGTTTCTCAGAAAGCTTCTTTCCAGATTTCATCTGAGGATATTTCCTTTTTCACCATAACCCTCTAAGGGCTTCCAAATATCACTTTGCGAATTCCACAAGAACTGTCTTAGCGAAAGGCTTCTTGAGGGGAAAGCTGTAACTCTTTGAGATGATTTCACAGAACACAAAGAAGTTTCTCAGAAAGCTTCTTTCTCTTTGTTATCGGAGGATATTTCGTTTGGCCCTATAGTCTTCAAAGGGATTCAAAATATCTGTTCTCAGATTCCACAGAAATAAGGCTAGCAAAGAGATCCACGAAATACAGATGTAACTCTGTGAAATGACTTAACAGAACGCGAAACAGTTTCTCCGAAAGCTTCTTTCCCGATTTCATCTGAGGATATTTCCTTTTTCACCATAGCCCTCTGTGGGCTTCCAAATATCACTTTGCCAATTCCACAAGAACTGTCTTAGCGAAAGGCTTCTTGAGGGGAAAGCTGTAACTCTGTGAGATGATTTCACAGGACACAAAGAAGTTTCTCAGAAAGCTTGTTTCTCTTTGTTATCGGAGGATATTTACTTTGGCCCTATCGTCTTCAAAGGGATCCGAAATATCTGTTCTCAGATTCCACAGAAATAAGGCTAGCAAAGAGATCCACGAAATACAGATGAAACTCCGTGAGATGAATTAACAGAACACTAAGCAGTTATTCAGACAGCTTCTTTCCAGATTTCATCTGAGGATATTTCCTTTTTCACCATAGCCCTCTATGGGCTTCCAAATATCACTTTGCCAATTCCACAAGAACTGTCTTAGCGAAAGGCTTCTTGAGGGGAAAGCTGAAAATCTGTGCGATGATTTCACAAAACACAAAGAAGTTTCTCAGAAAGCTTCTTTCTCTTTGTTATGGGAGGATATTTCCTTTGGCCTTATAGTCTTCAAAGGGATCCGAAATATCTGTTCAAAGATTCCAGAGAAATCAGGCTAGCAAAGAGATCCACAAAATACTGATGTAACTCTGTCAGATGAATTAACAGAACACTAAGCAGTTTCTCAGAAAGCTTCTTTACAGAATTCATCTGAGGATATTTCCTTTTTCACCACAGCCCTCTATAGGCTTCCAAATATCACTTTGCCAATTCCACAAGAACTGTCTTAGCGAAAGGCTTCTTGAGGGCAAAGCTGTAACTCTGTGAGATGATTTCACAGAACACAAAGAAGTTTCTCAGAAAGCTTCTTTCTCTTTGTTATCGGAGGATATTTCCTTTGGCCCTAAAGTCTTCAAAGGGATCCGAAATATCTGTTCTCAGATTCCACAGAAATAAGGCTAGCAAAGAGATCAAAGAAATACAGATGTACCTCTGTGAGATGAATTAACAGAACACTAAGCAGTTTCTCAGAAATCTTCTTTCCAGATTTCATCTGAGGATATTTCCTTTTTCACCATAGCCCTCTATGGGCTTCCAAATATCACTTTTCCATTTCCACAAGAACTGTCTGAACGAAAGGCTTCTTGAGGGGAAAGCTGTAACTCTGTGAGATGATTTCAAAAAACACAAAGAAGTTTCTCAGAAAGCTTCCTTCTCTTTGTAATCGGAGGATATTTCCTTTGGAACTATGGTCTTCAAAGGGATCCGAAATATCTGTTCTCAGATTCCACAGAAATAAGGCTAGCAAAGAGATCCACGAAATACAGATGTAACTCTGTGAGATGAATTAACAGAACACGAAGCAGTTTCTCAGATAGCTTCTTTCCAGATTTCATCCGAGGTTATTTCCTTTTTCACCTTAGCCCTCTATGGGCTTCCAAATATCACTTTGCCAATTCCACAACAACTGTCTTAGCGAAAGGCTTCTTGCAGGGAAAACTGTAACTCTGTGATATGATTTCACAGAACACAAAGAAGTTTATCAGGAAGCTTCTTTCTCTTTGTTATTGGAGAATATTTCCTTTGTCCCTATGGTCTTGAAAGGGATCCGAAATATCTGTTCTCAGTTTCCACAGAAATAAGGCTAGCAAAGAGATCCACGAAATACAGATGTAAATCTGTGAGTGGAAGTCACACATCCCAGAGCAGTTTCTCAGAAAGCTTCTTTCCAGATTTCATCTGAGGATATTTCCTTTTTCACCATAGCCCTCTATGGGCTTCCAAATATTACTTTGCCAATTCCACAAGAACTGTCTTAGCGAAAGGCTTCTTCTAGGGAAAGCTGTAACTCTGTGAGATGATTTCACAGAAAACAAAGAAGTTTCTCAGAAAGCTTCTTTCTCTTTGTTATCGGAGGATATTTCGTTTGGACCTATAGTCTTCAAAGGTATCCGAAATATCTGTTCTCAGATTCCACAGAAATAAGGCTAGCAAAGAGATCCACGAAATACAGATGTAACTCTGTGAGATGAATTAACAGAACACTAAGCAGATTCTCAGAAAGCTTCTTTCCAGATTTCATCTGAGGATATTTCCTTTCTCAACATAGCCCTCTATGGGCTTTCAAATATCACTTTGCCAATTCCACAGGAACTGTCTTAAGCGAAAGGCTTCTTGAGGGGAAAGCTGTAACTCTGTGAGATGATTTCACAGAACACAAAGAAGTTTCTCAGAAAGCTTCTTTCTGTTTGAAATCGGATAATATTTCCTTTGGCCCTATGGTCTTCAAAGGGATCCGAAATATCTGTTCTCAGATTCCACAGAAATAAGGCTAGCAAAGAGATCCTCGAAATACAGATGTAACTATGTGAGATGAATTAACAGAACACTAAGCAGTTTCTCAGAAAGCTTCTTTCCAGATTTCATCGGAGGATATTTCCTTTTTCACCATAGCCCTCTGTGGGCTTCCCAATATCACTTTGCCAATTCCACAAGAACTGTCTTGGCGAAAGGCTTCTTGAGGGGAAAGCTGTAACTCTGTGAGATGATTTCACAGAACACAAAGAAGTTTCTCAGAAAGCTTCTTTCTCTTTGTTATCGGAGGATATGTCCTTTGGCCCTATAGTCTTCAAAGGGATCCGAAATATCTGTTCTCAGATTCCACAGAAATAAGGCTAGCAAAGAGATCCACGAAATACAGATGTAACTCTGTGAGATGAATTAACAGAACACTAAGCAGTTTCTCAGAAAGCTTCTTTCCAGATTTCATCTGAGGATATTTCCTTTTTCACCATAGCCCTCTAAGGCCTTCCAAATATCACTTTGCGTATTCCACAAGAACTGTCTTAGCGAAAGGCTTCTTGAGGGGAAAGCTGTAACTCTGTGAGATGATTTCACAGAACACAAAGAAGTTTCTCAGAAAGCTTCTTTCTCTTTGTAATCGGAGGAAATTTCGTTTGGCCCTGTAGTCTTCAAAGGGATCCGAAATATGTGTTCTCAGATTCCACAGAAATAAGGCTAGCAAGGAGATCCATAAACTACAGATGTAACTCTGTGAGGTGAATTAACAGAACACTAAGCAGTTTCTCAGAAAGCTTCTTTCCAGATTTCATCTGAGGATATTTCCTTTTTCACCATAGCCCTCTAGGGGTTCCAAATATCACTTTGCCAATTCCACAAGAACTGTCTTAGTGAAAAGCTTGTTGAGAGGAAAGGTGTAACTCTGTGGGAACATTTCACAGAACACAAAGAAGTTTCTCAGAAAGCTTCTTTCTCTTTGTTATCGGAGGATATTTCGTTTGGCCCTATAGTCTTCAAAGGGATCCGAAATATCTCTTCTCAGATTCCACAGAAATAAGGCTAGCAAAGAGATCCACGAAATACAGTTGTAACACTGTGAGATGAATTAACAGAAAACTAAGCAGTTTCTCAGAAAGCTTCTCTCCAAATTTCATCTGAGGATATTTCCGTTTTCACCAAAGACCTCTATGGGCTTCCAAATATCACTTTGCCAATTCCACAAGAAGTGTCTTAGCGAAAGGCTTCTTGAGGGGAAAGCTGTAACTCTGTGACATGATTTCACAGAACACAAAGAAGTTTCTCAGAAGGCTTCCTTCTCTTTGTTATCGCAGGATATTTCCTTTGGCCCTATCGTCTTCAAAGGGATCCGAAATATCTGTTCTCAAATTCCACAGAAATAAGGCTAGCAAAGAGATCCACGAAATACAGATGTAACTCTGTGAGATGAATTAAGAGAACACTAAGCAGTTTCTCAGAAAGCTTCTTTCCATATTTCATCTGAGGATAATTCCTTTTTCACCATAGCCCTCTTTGGGCTTCGAAATATCACTTTCCCAATTCCACAAGAACTATCTTAGCAAAAGGCTTCTTGAGGGGAAAGCTGTAACTCTGTGAGATGATTTCACAGATCACAAAGAAGTTTCTCAGAAAGCTTCTTTGTCTTTGTTATCGGAGGATATATCCTTTGGCCCTATAGTATTCAAAGGGATCCGAAATATCTGTTCTCAGATTCCACAGAAATAAGGCTAGCAAAGAGATCCACGAAATACAGATGTAACCCTGTGAGATGAATTAACAGAACACTAAACAGTTTCTCAGAAAGCTTCTTTTCTGATTTCATCTGAGGATATTTCCTTTCTTAACATAGCCCTCTATGGGCTTTCAAATATCACTTTGCGAATTCCACAAGAACTGTCTTAGCGAAAGGCTTCTTGAGGGGAAAGCTGTAACTCTGTGAGATGATTTCACAGAACACAAAGAAGTTTCTCAGAAAGGTTCTTTCTCTTTGTTTTCGGAGGATATTTCCTTTTGCCGTATAGTCTTCAAAGGGATCCGAAATATCTGTTCTCAGATTCCACAGAAATAAGGCTAGCAAAGAGATCCACGAAATATAGATTTAACTCTGTGAAATGACTTAACAGAACACTAAGCAGTTTCTCAGAAAGCTTCTTCCCAGATTTCATCTGAGGATATTTCCTTTTTCACCATAGCCCTCTAAGGGCTTCCAAATATCACTTTGCCAATTCCACAAGAACTGTCTTAGCGAAAGGCTTCTTGAGGGGAAAGCTGTAACACTGTGAGATGATTTCACAGAACACAAAGACGTTTCTCAGAAAGCTTCTTTCTCTTTGTTATCGAAGGATATGTCCTTTGGCCCTATAGTCTTCAAAGGGATCCGAAACATCTGTTCTCAAATTCCACAGAAATAAGGCTAGCAAAGAGATCCACGAAATACAGATGTAACTCTGTGAGATGAATTAACAGAACACTAAGCAGATTCTTAGAAAGCTTCTTTCCAGATTTCATCTGAGGATATTTCCTTTTTCACCATAGCCCTCTAGCGGCTTCCAAATATCACTTTGCCAATTCCACAAGAACTGTCTTAGCGAAAGGCTTCTTGAGGGGAAAGCTGTAACTCTGTGAGATGATTTCCCAGAACACAGAGAAGTTTCTCAGAAAGCTTCTTTCTCTTTGTTATCAGAGGATATTTCGTTTGGCCCTGTAGTCTTCAAAGGGATCCGAAATATCTGTTCTCAGATTCCACAGAAATAAGGCTAGCAAAGACATTCACGAAATACAGATTTAACTCTGTGAAATGACTTAACAGAACACTAAGCAGTTTCTCAGAAAGCTTCTTTCCAGATTTCATCAGAGGATATTTCCTTTTTCACCACAGCCCTCTATCGGCTTCCAAATTCCACTTTGCCAATTCCAAAAGAACTGTTTTAGCGAAAGGCTTCTTCAGGGGAAACCTGTAACTCTGTGAGATGATTTCGCAGAACACAAAGAAGTTTCTCAGAAAGCTTCTTTCTCTTTGTTATCGGAGGATATTTCCTTTGGCCCTATAGTCTTCAAAGGGATCCGAAATATCTGTTCTCAGATTCCACAGAAATAAGGCTAGCAAGGAGATCCATAAAATACAGATGTAACTCTGTGAGATGAATTAACAGAACACTAAGCAGTTTCTCAGAAAGCTTCTTTCCAGATTTCATCTGAGGATATTTCCTTTTTCACCATAGCCCTCTATGGGCTTCCAAATATCACTTTGCCAATTCCACAAGAACTGTCTTAGTGAAAGGCTTGTTGAGAGGAAAGGTGTAACTCTGTGGGAACATTTCACAGAACACAAAGAAGTTTCTCAGAAAGCTTTTTTCTCTTTGTTATCGGAGGATATTTCGTTTGGCCCTATAGTCTTCAAAGGGATCCGAAATATCTGTTCTCAGATTCCACAGAAATAAGGCTAGCAAAGAGATCCACGAAATACAGTTGTAACTCTGTGAGATGAATTAACAGAAAACTAAGCAGTTTCTCAGAAAGCTTCTTTCCAGATTTCATCTTAGGATATTTCCGTTTTCACCAAAGACCTCTAGGGGCTTCCAAATATCACTTTGCCAATTCCACAAGAACTGTCTTAGCGAAAGGCTTCTTGAGGGGCAAGCTGTAACTCTGTGAGATGATTTCACAGAACACAAAGAAGTTTCTCAGAAAGCTTCTTTCTCTTTGTTATCGCAGGATATTTCCTTTGGCCCTATCGTCTTCAAAGGGATCCGAAATATCTGTTCTCAGATTCCACAGAAATAAGGCTAGCAAAGAGATCCCCGAAATACAGATGTAACTCTGTGAGATGAATTAAGAGAACACTAAGCAGTTTCTCAGAAAGCTTCTTTCCATATTTCATCTGAGGATAATTAATTTTTCACCATAGCCCTCTATGGGCTTCGAAATATCACTTTCCCAATTCCACAAGAACTATCTTAGCGAAAGGCTTCTTGAGGGGAAAGCTGTAACTCTGTGAGATGATTTCACAGAACACAAAGAAGTTTCTCAGAAAGCTTCTTTCTCTTTGTTATCGGAGGATATTTCCTTTGGCCCTATAGTATTCAAAGGGATCCGAAATATCTGTTCTCAGATTCCACAGAAATAAGGCTAGCAAAGAGATCCACGAAATACAGATGTAACTCTGTGAGATGAATTAAAAGAACACTAAGCAGTTTCTCAGAAAGCTTCTTTCCAGATTTCATCTGAGGATATTTCCTTTCTCAACATAGCCCTCTATGGGCTTTCAAATATCACTTTGCGAATTCCACAAGAACTGTCTTAGCGAAAGGCTTCTTGAGGGGAAAGCTGTAACTCTGTGAGATGATTTCACAGAACACAAAGAAGTTTCTCAGAAAGCTTCTTTCTCTTTGTTATCGGAGGATATTTCCTTAGGCCCTATAGTCTTCAAAGGGATCCGAAATATCTGTTCTCAGATTCCACAGAAATAAGGCTAGCAAAGAGATACACGAAATACAGATTTAACTCGGTGAAATGACTTAACAGAACACTAAGCAGTTTCTCAGAAAGCTTCTTTCTCTTTGTTATCGAAGGATATGTCCTTTGGCCCTATAGTCTTCAAAGGGATCCGAAATATCTGTTCTCAAATTCCACAGAAATAAGGCTAGCAAAGAGATCCACGAAATACAGATGTAACTCTGTGAGATGAATTAACAGAACACTAAGCAGATTCTTAGAAAGCTTCTTTCCAGATTTCATCTGAGGATATTTCCTTTTTCACCATAGCCCTCTAGCGGCTTCCAAATATCACTTTGCCAATTCCACAAGAACTGTCTTAGCGAAAGGCTTCTTGAGGAGAAAGCTGTAACTCTGTGTTATGATTTCACAGAACACAAGGAAGTTTCTCGGAAAGCTTCTTTCTCTTTGTTATCGGAGGATATTTCCTTTGGCCCTATAGTATTCAAAGGGATCCGAAATATCTGTTCTCAGATTCCACAGAATTAAGGCTAGCAAAGAGATCCACGAAATAAAGATGTCACTCTGTGAGATGAATTAACAGACCACTAAGCAGTTTCTCAGAAAGCTTCTTTCCAGATTTCATCTGAGGATATTTCCTTTCTCAACATAGCCCTCTATGGGCTTTCAAATATCACTTTGCCAATTCCACAAGAACTGTCTTAGCAAAAGGCTTCTTGAGGGGAAAGCTGTAACTCTGTGAGATGATTTCACAGAACTCAGAGAAGTTTCTCAGAAATATTCTTTCTGTTTGCTATCGGAGGATATTTCCTTTGGCCCTATGGTCTTCAAAAGGATCCGAAATATCTGTTCTCAGATTCCACAGAAACAAGGCTAGCAAAGAGATCCTCGAAATACAGATGTAACTCTGTGAGATGAATTAACAGAACACTAAGCAGTTTCTCAGAAAGCTTATTTCCAGATTTTACTGAGGATATTTCCTTTTTCACCATAGCCCTCAATGGGCTTCCCAATATCACTTTGCCAATTCCACAAGAACTGTCTTAGCGAAAGGCTTCTTGAGGGTAAAGCTGTAACTCTGTGAGATGATTTCACAGAACACAAAGAAGTTTCTCAGAAAGCTTCTTTCTCTTTGTTATCGGAGGATATTTCCTTAGGCCCTGTAGTCTTCAAAGGGATCCGAAATATCTGTTCTCAGATTCCACAGAAATAAGGCTATCAAGGAGATCCATAAAATACAGATGTAACTCTGTGAGATGAATTAACAGAACACTAAGCAGTTTCTCAGAAAGCTTCTTTCCAGATTTCATCTGAGGATATTTCCTTTTTCACCATAACGCTCTAAGGGCTTCCAAATATCACTTTGCATATTCCACAAGAACTGTCTTAGCGAAAGGCTTCTTGAGGGGAAAGCTGTAACTCTTTGAGATGATTTCACAGAACACAAAGACGTTTCTCAGAAAGCTTCTTTCTCTTTGTTATCGGAGGATATTTCGTTTGGCCCTATAGTCTTCAAAGTGATTCGAAATATCTGTTCTCAGAATCCACACAAATAAGGCTAGCAAACAGATCCACGAAATACAGATTTAACTCTGTGAAATGACTTAACAGAACTCTAAACAGTTTCTCAGAAAGCTTCTTTCCATATTTCATCAGAGGATATTTTCTTTTTCACCATAGCCCTCTAAGGGCTTCCAAATATCACTTTGCCAATTCCACAAGAACTGTCTTAGTAAAAGGCTTGTTGAGAGGAAAGGTGTAACTCTGTGAGAAGATTTCACGGAACACAAAGAAGTTTCTCAGAAAGCTTCTTTCTCTTTGTTATCGGAGGATATTTCGTTTGGCCCTATAGTCTTCAAAGGTATCCGAAATATCTGTTCTCAGATTCCACAGAAATAAGGCTAGCAAAGAGATCCACGAAATACAGATGTAACTCTGTGAGATGAATTAACAGAACACTAAGCAGATTCTCAGAAAGCTTCTTTCCAGATTTCATCTGAGGATATTTCCTTTCTCAACATAGCCCTCTATGGGCTTTCAAATATCACTTTGCCAATTCCACAAGAACTGTCTTAAGCGAAAGGCTTCTTGAGGGGAAAGCTGTAACTCTGTGAGATGATTTCACAGAACACAAAGATGTTTCTCAGAAAGCCTCTTTATGTTTGTTATCGGAGGATATTTCCTTTGGCCCTATGGTCTTCAAAGGGATCCGAAATATCTGTTCTCAGATTCCACAGAAATAAGGCTAGCAAAGAGATCCTCGAAATACAGATGTAACTATGTGAGATGAATTAACAGAACACTAAGCAGTTTCTCAGAAAGCTTCTTTCCATATTTCATCTGAGGATATTTCCTTTTTCACCATAGCCCTCTATGGGCTTCCCAATATCACTTTGCCAATTCCACAAGAACTGTCTTGGCGAAAGGCTTCTTGAGGGGAAAGCTGTAACTCTGTGAGATGATTTCACAGAACACAAAGAAGTTTCTCAGAAAGCTTCTTTCTCTTTGTTATCGGAGGATATTTCCTTTGGCCCTATAGTCTTCAAAGGGATCCGAAATATCTGTTCTCAGATTCCACAGAAATAAGGCTAGCAAAGAGATCCACGAAATACAGATGTAACTCTGTGAGATGAATTAACAGAACACTAAGCAGTTTCTCAGAAAGCTTCTTTCCATATTTCATCTGAGGATAATTCCTTTTTCACCATAGCCCTCTTTGGGCTTCGAAATATCACTTTCCCAATTCCACAAGAACTATCTTAGCAAAAGGCTTCTTGAGGGGAAAGCTGTAACTCTGTGAGATGATTTCACAGAACACAAAGAAGTTTCTCAGAAAGCTTCTTTGTCTTTGTTATCGGAGGATATATCCTTTGGCCCTATAGTATTCAAAGGGATCCGAAATATCTGTTCTCAGATTCCACAGAAATAAGGCTAGCAAAGAGATCCACGAAATACAGATGTAACCCTGTGAGATGAATTAACAGAACACTAAACAGTTTCTCAGAAAGCTTCTTTCCTGATTTCATCTGAGGATATTTCCTTTCTTAACATAGCCCTCTATGGGCTTTCAAATATCACTTTGCGAATTCCACAAGAACTGTCTTAGCGAAAGGCTTCTTGAGGGGAAAGCTGTAACTCTGTGAGATGATTTCACAGAACACAAAGAAGTTTCTCAGAAAGCTTCTTTCTCTTTGTTTTCGGAGGATATTTCCTTTGGCCGTATAGTCTTCAAAGGGATCCGAAATATCTGTTCTCATATTCCACAGAAATAAGGCTAGCAAAGAGATCCACGAAATATAGATTTAACTCTGTGAAATGACTTAACAGAACACTAAGCAGTTTCTCAGAAAGCTTCTTCCCAGATTTCATCTGAGGATATTTCCTTTTTCACCATAGCCCTCTAAGGGCTTCCAAATATCACTTTGCCAATTCCACAAGAACTGTCTTAGCGAAAGGCTTCTTGAGGGGTAAGCTGTAACTCTGTGAGATGATTTCACAGAACACAAAGAAGTTTCTCAGAAAGCTTCTTTCTGTTTGTTATCGGAGGATATTTCCTTTGGCCCTATGGTCTTCAAAGGGATCCGAAATATCTGTTCTCAGATTCCACAGAAATAAGGCTAGCAAAGAGATCCTCGAAATACAGATGTAACTATGTGAGATGAATTAACAGAACACTAAGCAGTTTCTCAGAAAGCTTCTTTCCAGATTTCATCGGAGGATATTTCCTTTTTCACCATAGCCCTCTGTGGGCTTCCCAATATCACTTTGCCAATTCCACAAGAACTGTCTTGGCGAAAGGCTTCTTGAGGGGAAAGCTGTAACTCTGTGAGATGATTTCACAGAACACAAAGAAGTTTCTCAGAAAGCTTCTTTCTCTTTGTTATCGGAGGATATGTCCTTTGGCCCTATAGTCTTCAAAGGGATCCGAAATATCTGTTCTCAGATTCCACAGAAATAAGGCTAGCAAAGAGATCCACGAAATACAGATGTAACTCTGTGAGATGAATTAACAGAACACTAAGCAGTTTCTCAGAAAGCTTCTTTCCAGATTTCATCTGAGGATATTTCCTTTTTCACCATAGCCCTCTAAGGGCTTCCAAATATCACTTTGCGTATTCCACAAGAACTGTCTTAGCGAAAGGCTTCTTGAGGGGAAAGCTGTAACTCTGTGAGATGATTTCACAGAACACAAAGAAGTTTCTCAGAAAGCTTCTTTCTCTTTGTAATCGGAGGAAATTTCGTTTGGCCCTGTAGTCTTCAAAGGGATCCGAAATATGTGTTCTCAGATTCCACAGAAATAAGGCTAGCAAGGAGATCCATAAACTACAGATGTAACTCTGTGAGGTGAATTAACAGAACACTAAGCAGTTTCTCAGAAAGCTTCTTTCCAGATTTCATCTGAGGATATTTCCTTTTTCACCATAGACCTCTAGGGGTTCCAAATATCACTTTGCCAATTCCACAAGAACTGTCTTAGTGAAAAGCTTGTTGAGAGGAAAGGTGTAACTCTGTGGGAACATTTCACAGAACACAAAGAAGTTTCTCAGAAAGCTTCTTTCTCTTTGTTATCGGAGGATATTTCGTTTGGCCCTATAGTCTTCAAAGGGATCCGAAATATCTCTTCTCAGATTCCACAGAAATAAGGCTAGCAAAGAGATCCACGAAATACAGTTGTAACACTGTGAGATGAATTAACAGAAAACTAAGCAGTTTCTCAGAAAGCTTCTCTCCAGATTTCATCTGAGGATATTTCCGTTTTCACCAAAGACCTCTAGGGGCTTCCAAATATCACTTTGCCAATTCCACAAGAACTGTCTTAGCGAAAGGCTTCTTGAGGGGAAAGCTGTAACTCTGTGAGATGATTTCACAGAACACAAAGAAGTTTCTCAGAAGGCTTCCTTCTCTTTGTTATCGCAGGATATTTCCTTTGGCCCTATCGTCTTCAAAGGGATCCGAAATATCTGTTCTCAAATTCCACAGAAATAAGGCTAGCAAAAAGATCCACGAAATACAGATGTAACTCTGTGAGATGAATTAAGAGAACACTAAGCAGTTTCTCAGAAAGCTTCTTTCCATATTTCATCTGAGGATAATTCCTTTTTCACCATAGCCCTCTTTGGGCTTCGAAATATCACTTTCCCAATTCCACAAGAACTATCTTAGCAAAAGGCTTCTTGAGGGGAAAGCTGTAACTCTGTGAGATGATTTCACAGAACACAAAGAAGTTTCTCAGAAAGCTTCTTTGTCTTTGTTATCGGAGGATATATCCTTTGGCCCTATAGTATTCAAAGGGATCCGAAATATCTGTTCTCAGATTCCACAGAAATAAGGCTAGCAAAGAGATCCACGAAATACAGATGTAACCCTGTGAGATGAATTAACAGAACACTAAACAGTTTCTCAGAAATCTTCTTTCCTGATTTCATCTGAGGATATTTCCTTTCTTAACATAGCCCTCTATGGGCTTTCAAATATCACTTTGCGAATTCCACAAGAACTGTCTTAGCGAAAGGCTTCTTGAGGGGAAAGCTGTAACTCTGTGAGATGATTTCACAGAACACAAAGAAGTTTCTCAGAAAGGTTCTTTCTCTTTGTTTTCGGAGGATATTTCCTTTGGCCGTATAGTCTTCAAAGGGATCCGAAATATCTGTTCTCAGATTCCACAGAAATAAGGCTAGCAAAGAGATCCACGAAATATAGATTTAACTCTGTGAAATGACTTAACAGAACACTAAGCAGTTTCTCAGAAAGCTTCTTCCCAGATTTCATCTGAGGATATTTCCTTTTTCACCATAGCCCTCTAAGGGCTTCCAAATATCACTTTGCCAATTCCACAAGAACTGTCTTAGCGAAAGGCTTCTTGAAGGGAAAGCTGTAACACTGTGAGATGATTTCGCAGAACACAAAGAAGTTTCTCAGAAAGCTTCTTTCTCTTTGTTATCGGAGGATATTTCCTTTGGCCCTATAGTCTTCAAAGGGATCCGAAATATCTGTTCTCAGATTCCACAGAAATAAGGCTAGCAAGGAGATCCATAAAATACAGATGTAACTCTGTGAGATGAATTAACAGAACACTAAGCAATTTCTCAGAAAGCTTCTTTCCAGATTTCATCTGAGGATATTTCCTTTTTCACCATAGCCCTCTATGGGCTTCCAAATATCACTTTGCCAATTCCACAAGAATTGTCTTAGTGAAAGGCTTGTTGAGAGGAAAGGTTTAACTCTGTGGGAACATTTCACAGAACACAAAGAAGTTTCTCAGAAAGCTTTTTTCTCTTTGTTATCGGAGGATATTTCGTTTGGCCCTATAGTCTTCAAAGGGATCCGAAATATCTGTTCTCAGATTCCACAGAAATAAGGCTAGCAAAGAGATCCACGAAATACAGTTGTAACTCTGTGAGATGAATTAACAGAAAACTAAGCAGTTTCTCAGAAAGCTTCTTTCCAGATTTCATCTGAGGATATTTCCGTTTTCACCAAAGACCTCTAGGGGCTTCGAAATATCACTTTGCCAATTCCACAAGAACTGTCTTAGCGAAAGGCTTCTTGAGGGGCAAGCTGTAACTCTGTGAGATGATTTCACAGAACACAAAGAAGTTTCTCAGAAAGCTTCTTTCTCTTTGTTATCGCAGGATATTTCCTTAGGCCCTATCGTCTTCAAAGGGATCCGAAATATCTGTTCTCAGATTCCACAGAAATAAGGCTAGCAAAGAGATCCACGAAATACAGATGTAACTCTGTGAGATGAATTAAGAGAACACTAAGCAGTTTCTCAGAAAGCTTCTTTCCATATTTCATCTGAGGATAATTCCTTTTTCACCATAGCCCTCTATGGGCTTCGAAATATCACTTTCCCAATTCCACAAGAACTATCTTAGCGAAAGGCTTCTTGAGGGGAAAGCTGTAACTCTGTGAGATGATTTCACAGAACACAAAGAAGTTTCTCAGAAAGCTTCTTTCTCTTTGTTATCGGAGGATATTTCCTTTGGCCCTATAGTATTCAAAGGGATCCGAAATATCTGTTCTCAGATTCCACAGAAATAAGGCTAGCAAAGAGATCCACGAAATACAGATGTAACTCTGTGAGATGAATTAAAAGAACACTAAGCAGTTTCTCAGAAAGCTTCTTTCCAGATTTCATCTGAGGATATTTCCTTTCTCAACATAGCCCTCTATGGGCTTTCAAATATCACTTTGCGAATTCCACAAGAACTGTCTTAGCGAAAGGCTTCTTGAGGGGAAAGCTGTAACTCTGTGAGATGATTTCACAGAACACAAAGAAGTTTCTCAGAAAGCTTCTTTCTCTTTGTTATCGGAGGATATTTCCTTTGGCCCTATAGTCTTCAAAGGGATCCGAAATATCTGTTCTCAGATTCCACAGAAATAAGGCTAGCAAAGAGATACACGAAATACAGATTTAACTCGGTGAAATGACTTAACAGAACACTAAGCAGTTTCTCAGAAAGCTTCTTTCTCTTTGTTATCGAAGGATATGTCCTTTGGCCCTATAGTCTTCAAAGGGATCCGAAATATCTGTTCTCAAATTCCACAGAAATAAGGCTAGCAAAGAGATCCACGAAATACAGATGTAACTCTGTGAGATGAATTAACAGAACACTAAGCAGATTCTTAGAAAGCTTCTTTCCAGATTTCATCTGAGGATATTTCCTTTTTCACCATAGCCCTCTAGCGGCTTCCAAATATCACTTTGCCAATTCCACAAGAACTGTCTTAGCGAAAGGCTTCTTGAGGAGAAAGCTGTAACTCTGTGTTATGATTTCACAGAACACAAGGAAGTTTCTCGGAAAGCTTCTTTCTCTTTGTTATCGGAGGATATTTCCTTTGGCCCTATAGTATTCAAAGGGATCCGAAATATCTGTTCTCAGATTCCACAGAATTAAGGCTAGCAAAGAGATCCACGAAATAAAGATGTCACTCTGTGAGATGAATTAACAGACCACTAAGCAGTTTCTCAGAAAGCTTCTTTCCAGATTTCATCTGAGGATATTTCCTTTCTCAACATAGCCCTCTATGGGCTTTCAAATATCACTTTGCCAATTCCACAAGAACTGTCTTAGCAAAAGGCTTCTTGAGGGGAAAGCTGTAACTCTGTGAGATGATTTCACAGAACTCAGAGAAGTTTCTCAGAAATATTCTTTCTGTTTGCTATCGGAGGATATTTCCTTTGGCCCTATGGTCTTCAAAAGGATCCGAAATATCTGTTCTCAGATTCCACAGAAACAAGGCTAGCAAAGAGATCCTCGAAATACAGATGTAACTCTGTGAGATGAATTAACAGAACACTAAGCAGTTTCTCAGAAAGCTTATTTCCAGATTTTACTGAGGATATTTCCTTTTTCACCATAGCCCTCAATGGGCTTCCCAATATCACTTTGCCAATTCCACAAGAACTGTCTTAGCGAAAGGCTTCTTGAGGGTAAAGCTGTAACTCTGTGAGATGATTTCACAGAACACAAAGAAGTTTCTCAGAAAGCTTCTTTCTCTTTGTTATCGGAGGATATTTCCTTAGGCCCTGTAGTCTTCAAAGGGATCCGAAATATCTGTTCTCAGATTCCACAGAAATAAGGCTATCAAGGAGATCCATAAAATACAGATGTAACTCTGTGAGATGAATTAACAGAACACTAAGCAGTTTCTCAGAAAGCTTCTTTCCAGATTTCATCTGAGGATATTTCCTTTCTCAACATAGCCCTCTATGGGCTTTCAAATATCACTTTGCCAATTCCACAAGAACTGTCTTAGCAAAAGGCTTCTTGAGGGGAAAGCTGTAACTCTGTGAGATGATTTCACAGAACTCAGAGAAGTTTCTCAGAAATATTCTTTCTGTTTGCTATCGGAGGATATTTCCTTTGGCCCTATGGTCTTCAAAAGGATCCGAAATATCTGTTCTCAGATTCCACAGAAACAAGGCTAGCAAAGAGATCCTCGAAGTACAGATGTAACTCTGTGAGATGAATTAACAGAACACTAAGCAGTTTCTAAGAAAGCTTATTTCCAGATTTTACTGAGGATATTTCCTTTTTCACCATAGCCCTCAATGGGCTTCCCAATATCACTTTGCCAATTCCACAAGAACTGTCTTAGCGAAAGGCTTCTTGAGGGGAAAGCTGTAACTCTGTGAGATGATTTCACAGAACACAAAGAAGTTTCTCAGAAAGCTTCTTTCTCTTTGTTATCGGAGGATATTTCCTTTGGCCCTGTAGTCTTCAAAGGGATCCGAAATATCTGTTCTCAGATTCCACAGAAATAAGGCTATCAAGGAGATCCATAAAATACAGATGTAACTCTGTGAGATGAATTAACAGAACACTAAGCAGTTTCTCAGAAAGCTTCTTTCCAGATTTCATCTGAGGATATTTCCTTTCTCAACATAGCCCTCTATGGGCTTTCAAATATCACTTTGCCAATTCCACAAGAACTGTCTTAGCAAAGGCTTCTTGAGGGGAAAGCTGTAACTCTGTGAGATGATTTCACAGAACTCAGAGAAGTTTCTCAGAAATATTCTTTCTGTTTGCTATCGGAGGATATTTCCTTTGGCCCTATGGTCTTCAAAAGGATCCGAAATATCTGTTCTCAGATTCCACAGAAACAAGGCTAGCAAAGAGATCCTCGAAATACAGATGTAACTCTGTGAGATGAATTAACAGAACACTAAGCAGTTTCTCAGAAAGCTTATTTCCAGATTTTACTGAGGATATTTCCTTTTTCACCATAGCCCTCAATGGGCTTCCCAATATCACTTTGCCAATTCCACAAGAACTGTCTTAGCGAAAGGCTTCTTGAGGGGAAAGCTGTAACTCTGTGAGATGATTTCACAGAACACAAAGAAGTTTCTCAGAAAGCTTCTTTCTCTTTGTTATCGGAGGATATTTCCTTAGGCCCTGTAGTCTTCAAAGGGATCCGAAATATCTGTTCTCAGATTCCACAGAAATAAGGCTATCAAGGAGATCCATAAAATACAGATGTAACTCTGTGAGATGAATTAACAGAACACTAAGCAGTTTCTCAGAAAGCTTCTTTCCAGATTTCATCTGAGGATATTTCCTTTTTCACCATAACGCTCTAAGGGCTTCCAAATATCACTTTGCATATTCCACAAGAACTGTCTTAGCGAAAGGCTTCTTGAGGGGAAAGCTGTAACTCTTTGAGATGATGTCACAGAACACAAAGACGTTTCTCAGAAAGCTTCTATCTCTTTGTTATCGGAGGATATTTCGTTTGGCCCTATAGTCTTCAAAGGGATTCGAAATATCTGTTCTCAGAATCCACACAAATAAGGCTAGCAAACAGATCCACGAAATACAGATTTAACTCTGTGAAATGACTTAACAGAACTCTAAACAGTTTCTCCGAAAGCTTCTTTCCCGATTTCATCTGAGGATATTTCCTTTTTCACCATAGCCCTCTGTGGGCTTCCAAATATCACTTTGCCAATTCCACAAGAACTGTCTTAGCGAAAGGCTTCTTGAGGGGAAAGCTGTAACTCTGTGAGATGATTTCACAGGACACAAAGAAGTTTCTCAGAAAGCTTGTTTCTCTTTGTTATCGGAGGATATTTCCTTTGGCCCTATCGTCTTCAAAGGGATCCGAAATATCTGTTCTCAGATTCCACAGAAATAAGGCTAGCAAAGAGATCCACGAAATACAGATGTAACTCCATGAGATGAATTAACAGAACACTAAGCAGTTTCTCAGACAACTTCTTTCCAGATTTCATCTGAGGATATTTCCTTTTTCACCATAGCCCTCTATGGGCTTCGAAATATCACTTTGCCAATTCCACAAGAACTGTCTTAGCGAAAGGCTTCCTGAGGGGAAAGCTGTAACTCTGTGAGATGATTTCACAGAACACAAAGAAGTTTCTCAGAAAGCTTCTTTCTCTTTGTTATCAGAGGATATTTCCTTTGGCCCTATAGTCTACAAAGGGATCCGAAATATCTGTTCTCAGATTCCACAGAAATAAGGCTAGCAAGGAGATCCAGGACATACAGATGTAACTCTGTGAGATGAATTAACAGAACACTAAGCAGTTTCTCAGAAAGCTTCTTTCCATATTTCATTAGAGGATATTTCCTTTTTCACCATAGCCCTCTAAGGGCTTCCAAATATCACTTTGCCAATTCCACAAGAACTGTCTTAGTGAAAGGCTTGTTGAGAGGAAAGGTGTAACTCTGTGAGAAGATTTCACGGAACACAAAGAAGTTTCTCAGAAAGCTTCTTTCTCTTTGTTATCGGAGGATATTTCGTTTGGCCCTATAGTCTTCAAAGCTATCCGAAATATCTGTTCTCAGATTCCACAGAAATAAGGCTAGCAAAGAGATCCACGAAATACAGATGTAACTCTGTGAGATGAATTAACAGAACACTAAGCAGATTCTCAGAAAGCTTCTTTCCAGATTTCATCTGAGGATATTTCCTTTCTCAACATAGCCCTCTATGGGCTTTCAAATATCACTTTGCCAATTCCACAAGAACTGTCTTAAGCGAAAGGCTTCTTGAGGGGAAAGCTGTAACTCTGTGAGATGATTTCACAGAACACAAAGAAGTTTCTCAGAAAGCCTCTTTATGTTTGTTATCGGAGGATATTTCCTTTGGCCCTATGGTCTTCAAAGGGATCCGAAATATCTGTTCTCAGATTCCACAGAAATAAGGCTAGCAAAGAGATCCTCGAAATACAGATGTAACTATGTGAGATGAATTAACAGAACACTAAGCAGTTTCTCAGAAAGCTTCTTTCCAGATTTCATCTGAGGATATTTCCTTTTTCACCATAGCCCTCTGTGGGCTTCCCAATATCACTTTGCCAATTCCACAAGAACTGTCTTGGCGAAAGGCTTCTTGAGGGGAAAGCTGTAACTCTGTGAGATGATTTCACAGAACACAAAGAAGTTTCTCAGAAAGCTTCTTTCTCTTTGTTATCGGAGGATATTTCCTTTGGCCCTATAGTCTTCAAAGGGATCCGAAATATCTGTTCTCAGATTCCACAGAAATAAGGCTAGCAAAGAGATCCACGAAATACAGATGTAACTCTGTGAGATGAATTAACAGAACACTAAGCAGTTTCTCAGAAAGCTTCTTTCCAGATTTCATCTGAGGATATTTCCTTTTTCACAATAGCCCTCTAGGGGTTCCAAATATCACTTTGCCAATTCCACAAGAACTGTCTTAGTGAAAAGCTTGTTGAGAGGAAAGGTGTAACTCTGTGGGAACATTTCACAGAACACAAAGAAGTTTCTCAGAAAGCTTCTTTCTCTTTGTTATCGGAGGATATTTCGTTTGGCCCTATAGTCTTCAAAGGGATCCGAAATATCTCTTCTCAGATTCCACAGAAATAAGGCTAGCAAAGAGATCCACGAAATACAGTTGTAACACTGTGAGATGAATTAACAGAAAACTAAGCAGTTTCTCAGAAAGCTTCTTTCCAGATTTCATCTGAGGATATTTCCGTTTTCACCAAAGACCTCTAGGGGCTTCCAAATATCACTTTGCCAATTCCACAAGAACTGTCTTAGCGAAAGGCTTCTTGAGGGGAAAGCTGTAACTCTGAGATGATTTCACAGAACACAAAGAAGTTTCTCAGAAAGCTTCTTTCTCTTTGTTATCGCAGGATATTTCCTTTGGCCCTATCGTCTTCAAAGGGATCCGAAATATCTGTTCTCAGATTCCACAGAAATAAGGCTAGCAAAGAGATCCACGAAATACAGATGTAACTCTGTGAGATGAATTAAGAGAACACTAAGCAGTTTCTCAGAAAGCTTCTTTCCATATTTCATCTGAGGATAATTCCTTTTTCACCATAGCCCTCTTTGGGCTTCGAAATATCACTTTCCCAATTCCACAAGAACTATCTTAGCAAAAGGCTTCTTGAGGGGAAAGCTGTAACTCTGTGAGATGATTTCACAGAACACAAAGAAGTTTCTCAGAAAGCTTCTTTCTCTTTGTTATCGGAGGATATATCCTTTGGCCCTATAGTATTCAAAGGGATCCGAAATATCTCTTCTCAGATTCCACAGAAATAAGGCTAGCAAAGAGATCCACGAAATACAGATGTAACCCTGTGAGATGAATTAACAGAACACTAAACAGTTTCTCAGAAAGCTTCTTTCCTGATTTCATCTGAGGATATTTCCTTTCTTAACATAGCCCTCTATGAGCTTTCAAATATCACTTTGCGAATTCCACAAGAACTGTCTTAGCGAAAGGCTTCTTGAGGGGAAAGCTGTAACTCTGTGAGATGATTTCACAGAACACAAAGAAGTTTCTCAGAAAGGTTCTTTCTCTTTGTTTTCGGAGGATATTTCCTTTGGCCGTATAGTCTTCAAAGGGATCCGAAATATCTGTTCTCAGATTCCACAGAAATAAGGCTAGCAAAGAGATCCACGAAATATAGATTTAACTCTGTGAAATGACTTAACAGAACACTAAGCAGTTTCTCAGAAAGCTTCTTCCCAGATTTCATCTGAGGATATTTCCTTTTTCACCATAGCCCTCTAAGGGCTTCCAAATATCACTTTGCCAATTCCACAAGAACTGTCTTAGCGAAAGGCTTCTTGAGGGGTAAGCTGTAACTCTGTGAGATGATTTCACAGAACACAAAGAAGTTTTTCAGAAAGCTTCTTTCTCTTTGTTATCGAAGGATATGTCCTTTGGCCCTATAGTCTTCAAAGGGATCCGAAACATCTGTTCTCAAATTCCACAGAAATAAGGCTAGCAAAGAGATCCACGAAATACAGATGTAACTCTGTGAGATGAATTAACAGAACACTAAGCAGATTCTTAGAAAGCTTCTTTCCAGATTTCATCTGAGGATATTTCCTTTTTCACCATAGCCCTCTAGCGGCTTCCAAATATCACTTTGCCAATTCCACAAGAACTGTCTTAGCGAAAGGCTTCTTGAGGGGAAAGCTGTAACTCTGTGAGATGATTTCCCAGAACACAGAGAAGTTTCTCAGAAAGCTTCTTTCTCTTTGTTATCGGAGGATATTTCGTTTGGCCCTGTAGTCTTCAAAGGGATCCGAAATATCTGTTCTCAGATTCCACAGAAATAAGGCTAGCAAAGACATCCACGAAATACAGATTTAACTCTGTGAAATGACTTAACAGAACACTAAGCAGTTTCTCAGAAAGCTTCTTTTCAGATTTCATCAGAGGATATTTCCTTTTTCACCACAGCCCTCTATGGGCTTCCAAATTCCACTTTGCCAATTCCAAAAGAACTGTTTTAGCGAAAGGCTTCTTCAGGGGAAACCTGTAACTCTGTGAGATGATTTCGCAGAACACAAAGAAGTTTCTCAGAAAGCTTCTTTCTCTTTGTTATCGGAGGATATTTCCTTTGGCCCTATAGTCTTCAAAGGGATCCGAAATATCTGTTCTCAGATTCCACAGAAATAAGGCTAGCAAGGAGATCCATAAAATACAGATGTAACTCTGTGAGATGAATTAACAGAACACTAAGCAGTTTCTCAGAAAGTTTCTTTCCAGATTTCATCTGAGGATATTTCCTTTTTCACCATAGCCCTCTATGGGCTTCCAAATATCACTTTGCCAATTCCACAAGAACTGTCTTAGTGAAAGGCTTGTTCAGAGGAAAGGTGTAACTCTGTGGGAACATTTCACAGAACACAAAGAAGTTTCTCAGAAAGCTTTTTTCTCTTTGTTATCGGAGGATATTTCGTTTGGCCCTATAGTCTTCAAAGGGATCCGAAATATCTGTTCTCAGATTCCACAGAAATAAGGCTAGCAAAGAGATCCACGAAATACAGCTGTAACTCTGTGAGATGAATTAACAGAAAACTAAGCAGTTTCTCAGAAAGCTTCTTTCCAGATTTCATCTGAGGATATTTCCGTTTTCACCAAAGACCTCTAGGGGCTTCCAAATATCACTTTGCCAATTCCACAAGAACTGTCTTAGCGAAAGGCTTCTTGAGGGGAAAGCTGTAACTCTGTGAGATGATTTCACAGAACACAAAGAAGTTTCTCAGAAAGCTTCTTTCTCTTTGTTATCGGAGGATATTTCCTTTGGCCCTATAGTATTCAAAGGGATCCGAAATATCTGTTCTCAGATTCCACAGAAATAAGGCTAGCAAAGAGATCCACGAAATACAGATGTAACTCTGTGAGATGAATTAACAGAACACTAAGCAGTTTCTCAGAAAGCTTCTTTCCAGATTTCATCTGAGGATATTTCCTTTCTCAACATAGCCCTCTATGGGCTTTCAAATATCACTTTGCGAATTCCACAAGAACTGTCTTAGCGAAAGGCTTCTTGAGGGGAAAGCTGTAACTCTGTGAGATGATTTCACAGAACACAAAGAAGTTTCTCAGAAAGCTTCTTTCTCTTTGTTATCGGAGGATATTTCCTTTGGCCCTATAGTCTTCAAAGGGATCCGAAATATCTGTTCTCAAATTCCACAGAAATAAGGCTAGCAAAGAGATCCACGAAATACAGATTTAACTCGGTGAAATGACTTAACAGAACACTAAGCAGTTTCTCAGAAAGCTTCTTTCTCTTTGTTATCGAAGGATATGTCCTTTGGCCCTATAGTCTTCAAAGGGATCCGAAATATCTGTTCTCAAATTCCACAGAAATAAGGCTAGCAAAGAGATCCACGAAATACAGATGTAACTCTGTGAGATGAATTAACAGAACACTAAGCAGATTCTTAGAAAGCTTCTTTCCAGATTTCATCTGAGGATATTTCCTTTTTCACCATAGCCTTCTAGCGGCTTCCAAATATCACTTTGCCAATTCCACAAGAACTGTCTTAGCGAAAGGCTTCTTGAGGAGAAAGCTGTAACTCTGTGTTATGATTTCACAGAACACAAAGAAGTTTCTCGGAAAGCTTCTTTCTCTTTGTTATCGGAGGATATTTCCTTTGGCCCTATAGTATTCAAAGGGATCCGAAATATCTGTTCTCAGATTCCACAGAATTAAGGATAGCAAAGAGATCCACGAAATAAAGATGTCACTCTGTGAGATGAATTAACAGAACACTAAGCAGTTTCTCAGAAAGCTTCTTTCCAGATTTCATCTGAGGATATTTCCTTTCTCAACATAGCCCTCTATGGGCTTTCAAATATCACTTCGCCAATTCCACAAGAACTGTCTTAGCAAAAGGCTTCTTGAGGGGAAAGCTGTAACTCTGTGAGATGATTTCACAGAACTCAGAGAAGTTTCTCAGAAATATTCTTTCTGTTTGCTATCGGAGGATATTTCCTTTGGCCCTATGGTCTTCAAAAGGATCCGAAATATCTGTTCTCAGATTCCACAGAAATAAGGCTAGCAAAGAGATCCTCGAAATACAGATGTAACTCTGTGAGATGAATTAACAGAACACTAAGCAGTTTCTCAGAAAGCTTATTTCCAGATTTTATTGAGGATATTTCCTTTTTCACCATAGCCCTCAAAGGGCTTCCCAATATCACTTTGCCAATTCCACAAGAACTCTCTTAGCGAAAGGCTTCTTGAGGGGAAAGCTGTAACTCTGTGAGATGATTTCACAGAACACAAAGAAGTTTCTCAGAAAGCTTCTTTCTCTTTGTTATCGGAGGATATTTCCTTAGGCCCTGTAGTCTTCAAAGGGATCCGAAATATCTGTTCTCAGATTCCACAGAAATAAGGCTAGCAAGGAGATCCATAAAATACAGGTGTAACTCTGTGAGATGAATTAACAGAACACTAAGCAGTTTCTCAGAAAGCTTCTTTCCAGATTTCATCTGAGGATATTTCCGTTTTCACCAAAGACCTCTAGGGGCTTCCAAATATCACTTTGCCAATTCCACAAGAACTGTCTTAGCGAAAGGCTTCTTGAGGGGAAAGCTGTAACTCTGTGAGATGATTTCACAGAACACAAAGAAGTTTCTCAGAAAGCTTCTTTCTCTTTGTTATCGCAGGATATTTCCTTTGGCCCTATCATCTTCAAAGGGATCCGAAATATCTGTTCTCAGATTCCACAGAAATAAGGCTAGCAAAGAGATGACGTAATACAGATGTAACTCTGTGAGATGAATAAAGAGAACACTAAGCAGTTCTCAGAAAGCTTCTTTCCATATTTCATCTGAGGATAATTCCTTTTTCACCATAGCCCTCTTTGGGCTTCGAAATATCACTTTCCCAATTCCACAAGAACTATCTTAGCGAAAGGCTTCTTGAGGGGAAAGCTGTAACTCTGTGAGATGATTTCACAGAACACAAAGAAGTTTCTCAGAAAGCTTGTTTCTCTTTGTTATCGGAGGATATTTCCTTTGGCCCTATAGTCTTCAAAGGGATCCGAAATATCTGTTCTCAGATTCCACAGAAATAAGGCTAGCAAAGAGATCCACGAAATACAGATGTAACTCTGTGAGATGAATTAACAGAACACTAAGCAGTTTCTCAGAAAGCTTCTTTGCAGATTTCATCTGAGGATATTTCCTTTCTCAACATAGCCCTCTATGGGCTTTCAAATATCACTTTGCGAATTCCACAAGAACTGTCTTAGCGAAAGGCTTCTTGAGGGGAAAGCTGTAACTCTGTGAGATGATTTCACAGAACACAAAGAAGTTTCTCAGAAAGCTTCTTTCTCTTTGTTATCGGAGGATATTTCCTTTGGCCCCATAGTCTTCAAAGGGATCCGAAATATCTGTTCTCAGATTCCACACAAATAAGGCTAGCAAAGAGATACATGAAATACAGATTTAACTCGGGGAAATGACTTAACAGAACACTAAGCAGTTTCTCAGAAAGCTTCTTTCTCTTTGTTATCGAAGGATATGTCCTTTGGCCCTATAGTCTTCAAAGGGATCCGAAATATCTGTTCTCAAATTCCACAGAAATAAGGCTAGCAAAGAGATCCACGAAATACAGATGTAACTCTGTGAGATGAATTAACAGAACACTAAGCAGATTCTTAGAAAGCTTCTTTCCAGATTTCATGTGAGGATATTTCCTTTTTCACCATAGCCCTCTAGCGGCTTCCAAATATCACTTTGCCAATTCCACAAGAACTGTCTTAGCGAAAGGCTTCTTGAGGAGAAAGCTGTAACTCTGTGATATGATTTCACAGAACACAAAGAAGTTTCTCGGAAAGCTTCTTTCTCTTTGTTATCGGAGGATATTTCCTTTGGCCCTATAGTATTCAAAGGGATAAGAAATATGTGTTCTCAGATTCCACAGAATTAAGGCTAGCAAAGAGATCCACGAAATAAAGATGTCACTCTGTGAGATGAATTAACAGAACACTAAGCAGTTTCTCAGAAAGCTTCTTTCCAGATTTCATCTGAGGATATTTCCTTTCTCAACATAGCCCTCTATGGGCTTTCAAATATCACTTTGCCAATTCCACAAGAACTGTCTTAGCAAAAGGCTTCTTGAGGGGAAAGCTGTAACTCTGTGAGATGATTTCACAGAACTCAGAGAAGTTTCTCAGAAATATTCTTTCTGTTTGCTATCGGAGGATATTTCCTTTGGCCCTATGGTCTTCAAAAGGATCCGAAATATCTGTTCTCAGATTCCACAGAAATAAGGCTAGCAAAGAGATCCTCGAAATACAGATGTAACTCTGTGAGATGAATTAACAGAACACTAAGCAGTTTCTCAGAAAGCTTATTTCCAGATTTTATCTGAGGATATTTCCTTTTTCACCATAGCCCTCAATGGGCTTCCCAATATCACTTTGCCAATTCCACAAGAACTGTCTTAGCGAAAGGCTTCTTGAGGGTAAAGCTGTAACTCTGTGAGATGATTTCACAGAACACAAAGAAGTTTCTCAGAAAGCTTCTTTCTCTTTGTTATCGGAGGATATTTCCTTAGGCCCTGTAGTCTTCAAAGGGATCCGAAATGTCTGTTCTCAGTTTCCACCGAAAGAAGGTTAGCAAAGAGATCCACGAAATACAGATTTAACTCCGTGAAATGACTTAACAGAACACCAAGCAGTTTCTCAGAAAGCTTCTTTCCAGATTTCATCTGAGGATATTTCCTTTTTCACCATAGCCCTCTATTGGCTTCCAAATTTCACTTTGCCAATTCCACAAGAACTATTTTAGAAAAGGCTTCTTGAGGGGAAAGCTGTAACTCTGTGAAATGATTTCACAGAACACAAAGAAGTTTCTCAGAAAGCTTCTTTCTCTTTGTTATCGGAGGATATTTCCTTTGGCCCTATAGTCTTCAAAGGGATCCGAAATATCTGTTCTCAGATTCCACAGAAATAAGGCTAGCAAGGAGATCCAGGAAATACAGATGTAACTCTGTGAGATGAATTAACAGAACACTGAGCAGTTTCTCAGAAAGCTTCTTTCCAGATTTCATCTGAGGATATTTCCTTTTTCACCATAGCCCTCTATGGGCTTCCAAATATCACTTTGCCAATTCCACAAGAACTCCCTTAGCGGAAGGCTTGCTGAGGGGAAAGCTGTATCTCTGTGAGATGATTTCACAGAACACAAAGAAGTTTCTCAGAAAGCTTCTTTCTCTTTGTTAATGCAGGATATTTTCTTTGGCCCTATCGTCTTCAAAGGGATCTGAAATATCTGTTCTCAGATTCCACAGAAACAAGGCTAGCAAAGAGATCCAAGAAATACAGATGTAACACTGTGAGATGAATTAACAGAACACTAAGCAGTTTCTCAGAAAGTTTCTTTCCATTTTTCATCTGAGGATATTTCCTTTTTCACCATAGCCCTCTATGGGCTTCCAAATATCACTTTGCCAATTCCACAAGAACTCTCTTAGCGAAAGGCTTCTGGAGAGGAAAGCTGTAACCCTGTGAGAAGATTTCACAGAACACAAAGAAGTTTTCAGAAAGCTTCATTCTCTTTGTTATCGGAGGATATTTCCTTTGGCCCTATCGTCTTCAAAAGGATCCGAAATATCTGTTCTCAGATTCCACAGAAATAAGGCTAGCAAGGAAATCCACGAAATACCGATGTAACTCTGTGAGATGAATTAACAGAACACTAAGCAGTTTCTCAAAAAGCTTCTTTCCAGATTTCATCTGAGGATATTTCCTTTTTCACCATAGCCCTCTAGGGGCTTCCAAATATCACTTTGCCAATTCCACAAGAACTGTCTTAGCGAAAGGCTTCTTGAGGTTAAAGCTGTAACTCTGTGAGATGATTTCACAGAACACAAAGAAGTTTCTCAGAAAGCTTCTTTCTCTTTGTTATCGGAGGATATTTCCTTTGGCCCTATCGTCTTCAAAGGGATCCGACATATCTGTTCTCAGATTCCACAGAAATAAGGCTAGCAAAGAGATCCACGAAATACAGATGTAACTCTGTGAGATGAATTAACAGAACACTAAGAAGTTTCTCAGAAAGCTTCTTTACAGATTTCATCTGAGGATATTTCCTTTTTCACCATATCCCTCTAAGGGCTTCCAAATATCACTTTGCCAATTACACAAGACTGTCTTAGCGAAAGGCTTCTTGAGGGGAAAGCTGTAACTCTGTGAGATGATTTGACAGAACACATAGAAGTTTCTCAGAAAGCTTCTTTCTTTTTGTTATCGGAGGATATTTCCTTTGGCCCTATAGTGTTCAAAGGGATGCGAAATATCTCTTCTCAGATTCCACAGAAATAAGGCTAGCAAAGAGATCCACGAAATACAGATGTAACTCTGTGAGATGAATTAACAGAACACTAAGCAGTTTCTCAGAAAGCTTCTTTCCAGATTTCATCGGAGGATATTTCCTTTTTCACCACAGCCCTCTATGGGCTTCAAATATCACTTTGCCAATTCCACAAGAACTGTCATAGGAAAGGCTTCTTGAGGGGAAAGCTGTAATTCTGTGAGATGATTTCACAGAACACAAAGAAGTTTCTCAGGAAGCTTCTTTCTCTTTGTTATCGAAGGATATTTCCTTTGGCCTTGTAGTCTTCAAAGGGATCCGAAATATCTCTTCTCAGATTCCACGGAAATAAGGCTAGCAAAGAGATCCACGAAATACAGATGTAACTCTGTGAGATGAATTAACAGAACACTAAACAGTTTCTCCGAAAGCTTCTTTCCAGATTTCATCTGAGGATATTTCCTTTTTCACCATAGCCCTCTATGGGCTTCCAAATATCACTTTGCCAATTCCACAAGAACTGCCTTAGAGAAAGGCTTCTTGAGGGGAAAGCTGTAACTCTGTGAGACGATTTCACAGGACACAAAGAAGTTTCTCAGAAAGCTTCTTTCTCTTTGTTATCGGAGGATAATTCCTTTGGCCCTATCGTCTTCAAAGGGATCCGAAATATCTGTTCTCAGATTCCACAGAAATAAGGCTAGCAAAGAGATCCACGAAATACAGATGTAACTCTGTGAGATGAATTAACAGAACACCAAGCAGTTTCTCAGAAAGCTTCTTTGCACATTTCATCTGAGGATATTTCCTTTTTCACCATAGCCCTCTAGGGGCTTCCAAACATCACTTTGCCAACTCCACAAGAACTGTCTTAGCGAAAGGCTTCTTGAGGGGAAAGCTGTAACTCTGTGAGATGATTTCACAGAACACAAAGAAGTTTCTCAGAAAGCTTCTTTCTCTTTGTATCGGAGGATATTTCCTTTGGCCCTATAGTCTTCAAAGGGATCCGAAATATCTTTTCTCAGATTCCACAGAAAGAAGGCTAGTAAAGAGATCCACGAAATACAGTTGTAACTCTGTGAGATGAATTAACAGAACACTAAGTAGTTTCTCCGAAAGCTTCTTTCCAGATTTCATCTGAGGATATTTCCTTTTTCACCGTAGCCCTCTATGGGCTTCCAAATATCACTTTGCCAATTCCACAAGAACTGTCTTAGCGAAAGGCTTCTTGAGGGGAAAGATGTAACTCTGTGAGATAATTTCACAGAGCACAAAGAAGTTTCTCAGAAAGCTTCTTTCTCTTTGTTATCGAAGGATATTTCCTTTGGCCCTATAGTCTTCGAAGGGATCAGAAATATCTGTTCTCAGATTCCACAGAAATAAGGCAAGCAAAGAGATCCACGAAATACAGATGTAACTCTGTGAGATGAATTAACAGAACACTAAGCAGTTTCTCAGAAAGCTTCTTTCCAGATTTCATCTGAGGATATTTCCTTTTTCACCATAGCCCTCTGTGGGCTTCCAAATATCACTTTGCCAATTCCACAAGAACTGTCTTAGCGAAAGGGTTGTTGAGGGGAAAGCTGTAACTCTGTGAGATGATATCACAGAACACAAAGAAGTTTCTCAGAAAGCTTCATTCTCTTTGTTATCGGAGGATATTTCCTTTGGCCCTATAGTGTTCAAAGGGATCCGAAATATCTGTTCTCAGATTCCACAGAAATAAGGCTAGCAGAGAGATCCACGAAATACAGATGTTACTCTGTGAGATGAATTAACAGAACACTAAGCAGTTTCTCAGAAAGCTTCTTTCCAGATTTCATCGGAGGATATTTCCTTTTTCACCATTGAACTCTATGGGCTTCCCAATATCACTTTGCCAATTCCCCAAGAACTGTCTTAGCGAAAGGCTTCTTGAGGGGAAAGCTGTAACTCTGTGAGATGATTTCACAGAACACAAAGAAGTTTCTCAGACACCTTCTTTCTCTTTGTTATCGGAGGATATTTCCTTTGGCCCTATAGTCTTCAAAGGGATCCAAAATATCTGTTCTCAGATTCCACAGAAATAAGGCTTGCATAGAGATCCACTAAATACAGATGTAACTCTGTGAGTGGAAGTCCCACTTTACAAAACAGTTTCTCAGAAAACTTCTTTCAAGTTTTTCTCTGAGGATATTTTCTTTTTCACCATAGCCCTCTATGGGCTTACAAATATCACTTTGCGAATTCCACAAGAACAGGCTTAGCGAGCGGCTCCTTGAGTGGAAAGCTGTAGCTCTGTGAGTTGAATTAACAGAACACTGAGCAGTTTCTCAGAAAGCTTCTTTCCAGATTTCATCTGAGGATATTTCCTTTTTCACCATTGCCCCCTATGGGCTTCCAAATATCACTTTGCAAATTCAAAAAAAACTGTCTTAGCGAAAGGATTCTTGAGGGGAAAGCTGTAACTGTGAGAGATGATTTCACAGAACTCAAAGAAGTTACTCAGAAAGCTTCTTTCTGTTTGTTATCGGAGGATATTTCCTTTGGCCCTGTAGTTTTCAAAGGGATCCGAAATATCTGTTCTAAGATTCCATAGAATTAAGGCTTGCAAAGAAATCTACTAAATACAAATGTAACTCTGTGAGTGGAAGTCACACATCACAAAGCAGTTTCGCAGAAAGATTCTTTCCAGTTTTTCTCTGCTTATATTTTCTTTTTCACCATAGCCCTCTAAGGGATTCCAAATATCACTTTGCGAATTCTACAAGAACAGGCTTAGCGAGCGGCTTCTTGAGTGGAAAGCTGTAGCTCTGTGAGATGATTTAACAGAACACTGAGCAGTTTCTCAGAAAGCTTCTTTCCAGATTTCATCTTAGGATATTTCTTTTTTCACCATAGCCCTCTATGGGCATCCAAATATCACTTTGCAAATTCCACAAGAACTGTCTTAGCGAAAGGCTTCTTGAGGGGAAAGCTGTAACTCTGTGAGATGATTTCACAGAATACAAAGAAGTTCCTCAGAAATCTTCTTTCTCCTTTTTAGCGGAGGATATTTTCTTTGGCCCTACAGTCTTCTAAGGGATCTGAAATATCTGTTCTCTGATTCCACGGAAATAAGGCTAGCAAAGAGATCCACGAAATACAGATGTAACTCTGTGAGTGAAAGTCACACATCACAAAGCAGTTTCACAGAAAGCTTCTTTCCAGTTTTTCTCTGATTTTGTTTTCTTTTTCACCATACCCCTCTTTGGGCTTCCAATTATCACTTTGCGAATTCCACAAGAACAGGCTTAGCAAGCGGCTTCTTGAGGGGAAATCTGTAACTCTGTGAGATGAATTAACAGAACACTAAGCAGTTTCTCAGAAAGCTTCTTTCCAGATTTTATCTGAGGATATTTCCTTTTTCACCATAGCCCTCTATGGTCTTGCAAAAATCACTTTGAAAATTCAACAAGAACTGTCTTAGCGAAAGGCTTCATGAGGGGAAAGCTGTAACTCTGTGAGTTGATTTCACGGAACACAAAGAAGTTTCTCAGAAAGCTTCTTTCTCTTTGTTATCGGAGGATATTTCCTTTGGCCTTATAGTCTTCAAATGGATCCGAAATATCTGTTCTCAGATTCCACAGAAATAAGGCTAGCAAAGAGATCCACGAAATACAGATGTAACACTGTGAGTGGAAATCACACATCACAAAGCAGTTTCTCAGAAAGCTTCTTTCCAGGATTTCTCTGAGGATATTGTTTTTCTCACCATAGCCCTCTAAGGGCTTACAAATATCACTTCGTGAATTCCACAAGAACAGACTTATCGAGTGGCTTCTTGACGGGAAAGCTGTAACTCTGTGAGATGAATTCACAGAGCACCAAGCAGATTCTCAAAAAGCTTCTTTCCAGATTTCATCGGAGGATATTTCCTTTTTCAACGTAGCCCTCTATGCAGTTCCAAATATCACTTTGTAAATTCTACAAGAACTGTGTTAGCGAAAGGCTTCTTCAGGGTAAAGCTGTACCTCTGTGTGATGATATCACAGAACACAAAGAAATTTCTCAGAAAGCTTCCTTCTCTTTGTTATCGGAGGATATTTCCCTTGGCCCTATAGCTTTCAAAGGGATCCGAAATATCTGTTCTCAGATTTCACAGAAATAAGGCTAGCAAAGAGATACACGAAATACAGATGTAACTCTGTGTGTGGAAGTCACACATCACAAAGCAGTTTATCAGAAAGCTTCTTTCCAGTTTTGCTCTAAGGATATTTTCTTTTTCACCATAGCCCTCTATGGGCTTCCAAATATCCCTTTTCGAATTCCACAAGATTAGGCTTAGCGAGTGGCTTCTGGAGGGTAAAGCTGAAACTCTGTGAGATGAATTAACAGAACACTAAGTAGGTTCTCTGAAAGCTACTTTCCAGATTTCATCTGAGGATATTTCCTTTTTCACCATAGCCCTCAATAGGCTTCCAAATATCACTTTGCAAATTCCACAAGAACTGTCTTAGCGAAAGGCTTCTTTGCGGGGAAAGCAGTAACTCTGTGAGATGATTTCACAGAACACAAAGAAGTTTCTAAGAAAGCTTCTTTGTCTTTTTTATCGGAGGATATTTCCTTTGGCCCTACAGTGTTCAAAGGGATCCGAAATATCTGTTCTCAGATTCCACAGAAATAAGGCTAGCAAAGAGATCCTCGAACTACAGATGTAACTCTCTGAGTGGAAGTCACACATCACAAAGCAGTTTCTCAGAAAGCTTCTTCCAGTTTTTCTCTGTGGATATTTTCTTTTTCACCATAGCCCTCTATGGGCTTCCCAATATCCCTTTTCGAATTCCAAAAGAATAGGCTTAGCGAGCGGCTTCTTGAGGGGAAAGCTGTAACTCTGTGAGATGAATTAACAGAACACTAAACAGTTCTCAGAAAGCTTCTTTCCAGATTTCATCTGAGGATATTTCATTTCTCACGGTAGCCCTCTATGGGCTTCCAAATATCACTTTGCACATTTAACAAGAACTGTCTTAGCGAAAGGCTTCTTGAGTTGAAAGCTGTAACTCTGTGAGATGACTTCACAGAACACAAAGAAGTTCCTCAGAAAGCTTCTTTCTCCTTTTTATCGGAGGATATTTCCTTTTGCCCTACAGTCTTCAAAGGGATCCGAAATATATGTTCTCAGATTCCACAGATATCAGCCTCGCAAAGACATCCTCGAAATACAGATGTAACTCTGTGAGTGGAAGTCACACTTCACAAAGCAGTTGCTCAGTATGCTTCTTTCCAGTTTTTCTCTGAGGATATTTTCTTTTTCACCATAGCCCTCTAAGGGCGTCCAATTATCACTTTTTGAATTCCACAGGAACAGACTTATCGTGCGGCTTTTTCAAGGGAAAACTGTAACTCTGTGAGATGAATTAACAGAACACTAAGCAGTTTCTCAGAAAGCTTCTTTCCAGATTTATTCGGAGGATATTTCCTTTTTCACCGTAGCCCTCTATGGTCTTGTAAAAATCACTTTGAAAATTCCACAAGAACTGTCTTAGCGAAATGCTTCTTGAGGGGAAAGCTGTAACTCTGTGAGATGATTTCACTGAACACAAAGAAGTTTCTCAGAAAGCTTCTTTCTCTTTGTTATCGGAGGATATTTCCTTTGGCTCTATAATCTTCAAAGGGATCCGAAATATCTGTTCTCAGATTCCACAGAAATAAGGCTAGCAAAGAGATACACGAAATACAGATGTAACTCTTGACTGGAAGTCACACATCACAAAGCAGTTTCTCAGAAAGCTTCTTTCCAGGTTTTCTCTGAGGATATTTTTTTTCTCACCATAGCCCTCTAAGGGCTTACAAATACCACTTCGTGAATTCCAAAAGAACAGGCTTATCGAGCGGCTTCTTCAAGGGAAAAATGTAACTCTGAGAGATGAATTAACAGAACACTAAGCAGTTTCTCAGAAAGTTTCTTTCCAGATTTCATCTGAGGATATTTCCTTTTTCCCCATAGCCCTCTATGGTCTTGCAAAAATCACTTTGCAAGTTCCACAAGAACTGTGTTAGAGAAAGGCTTCTTGAGGGGAAAGCTGTAACTCTGTGTGATGATTTCACAGAACACAAAGAAGTTTCTCAGAAAGCTTCTTTCTCTTTGTTATCGGAGGATATTTCCTTTGGCCCTATAGCTTCCAAAGGGATCCGAAATATCTATTCTGAGATTCCACAGAAATAAGGCTTGCAAAGAGATCCACGAAATACAGATGTAACTCTGTGAGTGGAAGTCACACATCACAAAGCAGTTTCTCAGAAAGCTTCTTTCCAGGTTTTCTCTGAGGATATTTTCTTTTTCACCAGAGCCCTCTATGGGCTTCCAAATATCACTTTGCGAATTCAACAAGAACAGGCTTAGCGAGTGGATTCTTGAGGGGTAAGCTGTAACTCTCTGAGATGAAATAACAGAAAACTAAGCAGTTTCTCAGAAAGCTTCTTTCCAGATTTCACCGTAGGATATTTCCTTTTTCACCATAGCCCTCCATGGGCTTCCAAATATCACCTTGCAAATTCCACAAGAACTGTCTTAGAGAAAGGCTTTTGAGGGGAAAGCAGTAACTCTATGAGATGATTTCACAGAACACAAAGAAGTTTCTCAGAAAGCTTCTTTGTCTTTTTTATCGGAGGATATTTCCTTTGGCCCTATTGTCTTCAAAGGGATCTGAAATATCTATTCTCAGATTCCACAGAAATAAGGTTAGCAAAGAGATCCACGAAATACAGATTTAACTCTGTGAGTGGAAGTGACACCTCACAAAGCAGTTTCTCAGAAAGCTTCTTTCAAGTTTTTCTCTGAAGATATTTTCTATTTCACCATTGCCCTCTGTGGGCTTCCGAATATCACTTTTCGAATTCCACAAGAACAGGTTTAGCGAGTGGATTCTTGAGGGGAAAGCTGTAACTCTGTGAGATGAATTAACAGAAAACTAACCAGTTTCCCAGAAAGCTTCTTTCCAGATTTCATCTGGCGATATTTCCTTTTTCACCATAGCCCTCTATGGGCTTCCAAATATCACTTTGCAAATTCCTCAAGAACTGTCTTAGCGAAAGGCTTCTTGAGGAGAACGCTGTAACTCTGTGAGCTGATTTCACAGAACACAGAGAAGTTTCCCAGAAAGCTTCTTTCTCTTTGTTATCGGAGGATATTTCCTTTGGCCCTATAGTCTTCAAAGGGATCCTAAATATCTGTTCTTAGATTCCACAGATACAAGGCTAGCAAAGAAATCCACGAAAGACAGATGTAACTCTGTGAGTGGAAGTCACACATCACAAAGCAGTTTCTCATAAAACTTCTTTCCAGTTTTTCTCTGAGGATATTTTCTTTTTCACCATAGCCCTCTAAGGGCTTCCAAATATCACTTTGCGAATTCCACAAGAACAGGCTTAGGGAGCGGTTTCTTGAGGGGAAAGCTGTAACACTGTGGTAGAATTAACAGAACACTAAGCAGTTTTCAGAAAGCTTCTTTCCAGATTTCATCTGAGGTTATTTCCTTTTTCACCGTCGCCCTCTATGGGCTTCCAAATATCACTTTGCACATTTAACAAGAGCTGTCTTAGCGAAAGGATTCTTGAGTTGAAAGCTGTAATTCAGTGAGATGATTTCACAGAACACAAAGAAGTTCCTCAGAAAGCTTCTTTCTCCTTTTTATCGGAGGGTATTTCCTTTTGCCCTACAGACTTCAAAGGGATCCGAAATATCTGTTCTCAGATTCCACAGATATCAGCCTAGCAAAGACATCCACGAAATACAGATGTAACTCTGTGAGTGGAAGTCACACATCACAAAGCAGTTGCTCAGAATGCTTCTTTCCAGTTTTTCTCTGAGGATATTTTCTTTTTCACCGTAGCCCTCTAAAGGCGTCCAATTATCACTTTGTGAATTCCACAAGAACAGACTTATCGAGCGGCTTCTTCAACGGAAAACTGTAACTCTGTGAGATGAATTAACAGAACACTAAGCAGTTTCTCAGAAAGCATCTTTCCAGATTTCATCTGGCGATATTTCCTTTATCACCGTAGCCCTCTATGGGCTTCCAAATATCACTTTGCAAATTCCACCAGAACTGTCTTAGCGAAAGGCTTCTTGGGGGGAAAGCTGTAACTCTGTGAGATGATTTCACAGAACACAAAGAAGTTTCTCTGAAAGCTTCTTTCCTTTTGTAATCGGAGGATATTTCCTTTGGCCCTATAGTCTTCAAAGGGATCCGAAATATCTGTTCTCAGATTCCACAGAAATAAGGCTAGCAAAGAGATCCACCAAATACTGATGTAACTCTGTGAGTGGAAGTCACATATCACAAAGCAGTTTCTCAGAAAGCTTCTTTCCACTTTTTCTCTGAGGATATTTTCTTTTTCACCATTGCCCTCTGTGAGCTTCCAAATATCACTTTGCGAATTCCACAAGAACAGGCTTAGCTAGCGGCTTCTTGAGGAGAAAGCTGTAACTCTGTGAGATGAATTAACAGAACACTGAGCAGTTTCTCAGAAAGCTTCGTTCCAGATTTCATCTGAGGATATTTCCTTTTTCACCATTGCCCCCTATGGGCTTCCAAATATCACTTTGCAAATTCATAAAAAACTGTCTTAGCGAAAGGATTCTTGAGGGGAAAGCAGTAACTCTGTGAGATGATTTCACAGAACACGAAGAGTTTCTCAGAAAGGTTCTTTCTCTTTGTTATCGGAGGATATTTCCTTTGGCCATATAGTCTTCAAAGGGATCCGAAATATCTGTTCTCAGATTCCACAGAAATAAGGCTAGCAAAGAGATCCACGAAATACAGATGTAAATCTATGAGTGGAAGTCACACATCACAAAGCATTCTCAGAAAGCTTCTTTCCAGTTTTTCTCTGAGGATATTTTTTTTTTCACAGTAGCCCTCTATGAGCTTCCAAATATCGCTTTGCGAATTCCAAAGAACAGGCTTAGCGAGCGACTTCTTGAGGAGAAAGCTGTAACTCTTTGAGATGAATTTACAGAACACTGATCAGTTTCCCAGAAAGCTTCTTTCCAGATTTCTTCTTAGGATATTTCCTTTTTCACCATAGCCCTCTATGGGTTTCCAAAAATCACTTTGCAAATTCCACAAGAACTGTCTTAGCGAAAGGGTTCTTGAGAGGAAAGCTGTAACTGTGAGAGATGATTTCACAGAACTCAAAGAAGTTTCTCAGAAAGCTTCTTTCTGTTTGTTATCGGAGGATATTTCCTTTGGTCCTATAGTTTTCAAAGGGATCCGAAATATCTGTTCTCAGATTCCATAGAATTAAGCCTAGCAAAGAAATCTACGAAATACAGATGTAACTCTGTGAGTGGAAGTCACACATCACAAAGCAGTTTCTCAGAAAGATTCTTTCCAGTTTTTCTCTGATTATGTTTTCTTTTTCACCATACTCCTCTGTGGGCTTCCAAATATCACTTTGCGAATTCCACAAGAACAGGCTTAGCAAGCGGCTTCTTGAGGGGAAAGCTGTAACTCTGTGAGATGAATTAACAGAACACTAAGCAGTTTCTCAGAAAGCTTCTTTCCAGATTTAATCTGAGGATATTTCCTTTTTCACCATAGCCTTCTTTGGGCTTCCAAATATCACTTTGCCAATTCCACAAGAACTGTTTTAGCGAAAGGCTTCTTGAGGGGAAAACTGTAACTCTGTGAGATGATTTCACAGAACACGAAGAGTTTCTCAGAAAGATTCTTTCTCATTGTTATCGTAGGATATTTCCTTTGGCCCTATAGTCTTCAAAGGGATCCGAAATATCTGTTCTCAGATTCCACAAAAATAAGGCTAGCAAAGAGATCCACGAAATACAGATGTAACTCTGTGAGTGGAAGTCACACATCACAAAGCAGATTCTCATAAAGGTTCTTTCCAGTTTTTCTGTGAGGATACTTCCTTTTTCACCATAGCCCTCTATGGGCTTCCAAATATCACTTTGCCAATTCCACAAGAACTGTCTTAGCGAAAGGCTTCTTGAGGGGAAAGCTTTAACTCTGTGAGATGATTTCACAGAACACAAAGATATTTCTCAGACACCTTCTTTCTCTTTGTTATCAGAGGATATTTCCTTTGGCCCTATTGTCTTCAAAGGGATCCGAAATATCAGTTCTCAGTTTCCACAGAAATAAGGCTAGCAAAGAGTTCCATGAAATACATATGTAACCCTGTGAGTGGAAGTCACACATCACAAAGCAGTTTCTCAGAAAGCTTCTTTCCAGTTTTTCTCTGAGGATATTTTCTTTTTCACCCTAGTCCTCTATTGGCTTCCAAATATCCCTTGGCGAATTCCTCAAGAACAGGCTTAGCAAGCGGTTTCTTGAAGTGAAAGCTTTAACTCTGTGAGATGAATTAACAAAACACTAAGCAGTTTCTCAGAAAGCTTCTTTCCAAATTTCATCTGAGGATATTTCCTTTTTCAACATAGCCCTCTAAGGGCATCCAAATATTACTTTGCAAATTCCACAAGAACTGTCTTAGCGAAAGGCTTCTTGAGGGGAAAGCTGTAACTCTGTGAGATGATTTCACAGAACACAAAGAAGTTTCTCAGAAAGCTTCTTTCTCTTTGTTATCGGAGGAAATTTCCTTTGGCCCTATACTCTTCAAAGGGATCCGAAATATCTGTTCTCAGATTCCACAGAAATACGGCTAGCAAAGAGATCCACGATATAGAGACGTAACTCTGTGAGTGGAAGTCACACATCACTAAGAGGTGTCTCAGAAAGCTTCTTTCCAGTTTTTCCCCGAGGATATTTTCTTTTTCACCATAGCCCTCTAAGGGATTCCAAATATCACTTTGCGAATTCCAGAAGAACAGGCTTAGAGAGCGGCTTCTTGAGGGGAAAGCTGTAACTGGGTGAGATGAATTAGCAGAACACTAAGAAGTTTCTCAGAAAGCTTCTTTCCAGATTTCATCTGAGGATATTTCCTTTTTCACCATAGCCCTTATGGGCTTCCAAATATCACTTTGCAAATTCCACAAGAACTGTCTTAGCGAAAGGCTTCTTGAGGGGAAAGCTGTAACTCTGTGAGATGATTTCACAGAACACAAAGAAGTTTCTCAGAAAGTTTCTTTCTGTTCGTTATCGGATGATATTTCCTTTCGCCCTATAGTCTTCAAAGGGATCCGAAATATCTGTTCTCAGATTCCACAGAAATAAGGCTAGCAAACAGATCCACGAAATACAGATGTAACTCTGTGAGTGGAAGTCACACATCACAAAGCAGTTTCTCAGAAAGCTTCTTTCCAGTTTTTCTCTGAGGATATTTTCTTTTTCACCATAGCCCTCTATGGGCTTCCAAATATCCCTTTGCGAATTCCACAAGAACATCTTAGCGAGCGGCTTCTTGAGGGGAAAGCTGTAACTCTCTGAGATGAATCAACAGACCACTAGGCTGTTTCTCAGAAAGCTTCTTTCCAGATTTCATCTGAGGATATTTCCTTTTTCACCGTAGCCCTCTAAGTGCTTCCTAATATCACTTTGCAAATTCCACAAGAACTGTCTTGGCGAAAGGCTTCTTGAGGGGAAAGCTGTAACTCTGTGAGATGATTTCACAGAACACAAAGAAGTTTCTCAGAAAGCTTCTTTCTCTTTGTTACCGGAGGATATTTCCTTTGGCCCTATATTCTTCAAAGGGATCCGAAATATCTGTTCTCAGATTCCACAGAAATAAAGGTAGCAAACAGATCCACGAAACACAGATGTAACTCTGTGAGTTGAAGTCACACATTACCAAGGAGTTTCTGAGAAAGCCTCTTTCCAGTTTTTCTCTGAGGATATTTTCTTTTTCACCATAGCCCTCTAGGTGCTTCCAAATATCACTTTACCAATTCCACAAGAACTGTCTTAGCGAAAGACTTCTTGAGGGGAAAGCTCTAACTCTGTGAGATGATTTCACAGAACACAAAGAAGTTTCTCAGAGAGCTTCTTTCTCTTTGTTATCGGAGGATATTTCCTTTGGCCCTATAGTCTTCAAAGGGATCCGAAATATCTGTTCTCAGATTACACAGAAATAAGGCTCGCAAAGAGATCCACGAAATACAGATGTAACTTTGTGAGATGAATTAACAGAACACTAAGCAGTTTCTCAGAAAGCTTCTTTCCAGATTTCATCTGAGTATATTTCCTTTTTCACCATAGCCCTCAATGGGCTTCCAAGTATCACTTTACCAATTCCACAAGAACTGTCTTAGCGAAAGACTTCTTGAGGGGCAAGCTCTAACTCTGTGAGATGATTTCACAGAACACAAAGAAGTTTCTCAGAAAGCTTCTTTCTCTTTGTTATCGGAGGATATTTACTTTGGCCCTATAGTCTTCAAGGGGATCCGAAATATCTGTTCTCAGATTACACAGAAATAAGGCTAGCAAAGAGATCCACGAAATACAGATGTAACTCTGTGAGATGAATTAACAGAACACTAAGCAGTTTCTCAGAAAGCTTCTTTCCAGATTTCATCTGAGGATATTTCCTTTTTCACCATAGCCCTCTATGGGCATCCAAATATCACTTTGCCAATTCCGCAAGAACTGTCTTAGCGAAAGGCTTCTTGAGGGGAAAGCTGTAACTCTGTGAGATGATTTCACAGAACACAAGAAGTTTCTCAGAAAGCTTCTTTCTCTTTGTTATTGGTGGGTATTTCCTTTGGCCCTATGGTCCTCAAAGGGATCCGAAATATCTGTTCTCAGATTCCACAGAAATAAGGCTAGCAAACAGATCCACGAAATAAAAATGTAACTCTGTGAGTGGAAGTCACACATCACAAGGGAGTTTCCCAGAAAGCTTCTTTCCAGTTTTTCTCTGAGGATATTTTCCTTTTCACCATAGCCCTCTATGGGCTTCCAAATATTCCTTTGCGAATTCCACAAGAACATCTTAGCGAGCGGCTTCTTGAGGGGAAAGCTGTAACTCTCTGAGATGTATCAACAGACCACTAGGCTGTTTCTCAGAAAGCTTCTTTCCAGATTTCATCTGAGGATATTTCCTTTTTCACCGTAGCCCTCTAAGTGCTTCCTAATATCACTTTGCAAATTCCACAAGAACTGTCTTGGCGAAAGGCTTCTTGAGGGGAAAGCTGTAACTCTGTGAGATGATTTCACAGAACACAAAGAAGTTTCTCAGAAAGCTTCTTTCTCTTTGTTACCGGAGGATATTTCCTTTGGCCCTATATTCTTCAAAGGGATCCGAAATATCTGTTCTCAGATTCCACAGAAATAAAGGTAGCAAACAGATCCACGAAACAGAGATGTAACTCTGTGAGTTGAAGTCACACATTACCAAGGAGTTTCTGAGAAAGCCTCTTTCCAGTTTTTCTCTGAGGATATTTTCTTTTTCACCATAGCCCTCTAGGTGCTTCCAAATATCACTTTGCGAATTGCACAATAACTGTCTTAGCGAAAGGCTTCTTTAGTGAAAGCAGTAACTCTGTGAGATGATTTCACAGAGCACAAAGAAGTTTCTCAGGAAGCTTCTTTCTCTTTGTTATTGGAGGATATTTTCTTTGGCCCTATAGTCTTCAAAGGGATTCGAAATATCAGTTCTCAGATTCCACAGAAATAAGGCTAGCAAAGAGATCCACGAAATACAGATATAACTCTGTGAGTGGAAGTCACACATCACAAAGCAGTCTCATAAAGCTTCTTTCCAGTTTTTCTCTGTGGATATTTTCTTTTTCACCATAGCCCTCTAAGGGCTTCCAAATATCACTTTGCAAATTCCACAAGAACAGGCTTAGGGAGCGGCTTCTTGAGGGGAAAGCTGTAACTCTGTGAGGTGATTTAACAGAACATTAAGCAGCTTCTCAGAAAGCTTTTTTCCAGATTTCACCTGAAGATATTTCCTTTATCACCGTAGTCCTCTAGGGGCTTCCAAATATCACTTTGCAAATTCCACAAGAACTGTCTTAGCGAAAGGGTTCTTGAGAGGAAAGCTGTAACTGTGAGAGATGATTTCACAGAACTCAAAGAAGTTTCTCAGAAAGCTTCTTTCTGTTTGTTATCGGAGGATATTTCCTTTGGTCCTATAGTTTTCAAAGGGATCCGAAATATCTGTTCTCAGATTCCATAGAATTAAGCCTAGCAAAGAAATCTACGAAATACAGATGTAACTCTGTGAGTGGAAGTCACACATCACAAAGCAGTTTCTCAGAAAGATTCTTTCCAGTTTTTCTCTGATTATGTTTTCTTTTTCACCATACTCCTCTGTGGGCTTCCAAATATCACTTTGCGAATTCCACAAGAACAGGCTTAGCAAGCGGCTTCTTGAGGGGAAAGCTGTAACTCTGTGAGATGAATTAACAGAACACTAAGCAGTTTCTCAGAAAGCTTCTTTCCAGATTTAATCTGAGGATATTTCCTTTTTCACCATAGCCTTCTTTGGGCTTCCAAATATCACTTTGCCAATTCCACAAGAACTGTTTTAGCGAAAGGCTTCTTGAGGGGAAAACTGTAACTCTGTGAGATGATTTCACAGAACACGAAGAGTTTCTCAGAAAGATTCTTTCTCATTGTTATCGTAGGATATTTCCTTTGGCCCTATAGTCTTCAAAGGGATCCGAAATATCTGTTCTCAGATTCCACAAAAATAAGGCTAGCAAAGAGATCCACGAAATACAGATGTAACTCTGTGAGTGGAAGTCACACATCACAAAGCAGATTCTCATAAAGGTTCTTTCCAGTTTTTCTGTGAGGATACTTCCTTTTTCACCATAGCCCTCTATGGGCTTCCAAATATCACTTTGCCAATTCCACAAGAACTGTCTTAGCGAAAGGCTTCTTGAGGGGAAAGCTTTAACTCTGTGAGATGATTTCACAGAACACAAAGAAATTTCTCAGACACCTTCTTTCTCTTTGTTATCAGAGGATATTTCCTTTGGCCCTATTGTCTTCAAAGGGATCCGAAATATCAGTTCTCAGTTTCCACAGAAATAAGGCTAGCAAAGAGTTCCACGAAATACATATGTAACCCTGTGAGTGGAAGTCACACATCACAAAGCAGTTTCTCAGAAAGCTTCTTTCCAGTTTTTCTCTGAGGATATTTTCTTTTTCACCCTAGTCCTCTATTGGCTTCCAAATATCCCTTGGCGAATTCCTCAAGAACAGGCTTAGCAAGCGGTTTCTTGAAGTGAAAGCTTTAACTCTGTGAGATGAATTAACAAAACACTAAGAGTTTCTCAGAAAGCTTCTTTCCAAATTTCATCTGAGGATATTTCCTTTTTCAACATAGCCCTCTAAGGGCATCCAAATATTACTTTGCAAATTCCACAAGAACTGTCTTAGCGAAAGGCTTCTTGAGGGGAAAGCTGTAACTCTGTGAGATGATTTCACAGAACACAAAGAAGTTTCTCAGAAAGCTTCTTTCTCTTTGTTATCGGAGGAAATTTCCTTTGGCCCTATACTCTTCAAAGGGATCCGAAATATCTGTTCTCAGATTCCACAGAAATACGGCTAGCAAAGAGATCCATGATATAGAGACGTAACTCTGTGAGTGGAAGTCACACATCACTAAGAGGTGTCTCAGAAAGCTTCTTTCCAGTTTTTCCCCGAGGATATTTTCTTTTTCACCATAGCCCTCTAAGGGATTCCAAATATCACTTTGCGAATTCCAGAAGAACAGGCTTAGAGAGCGGCTTCTTGAGGGGAAAGCTGTAACTGGGTGAGATGAATTAGCAGAACACTAAGAAGTTTCTCAGAAAGCTTCTTTCCAGATTTCATCTGAGGATATTTCCTTTTTCACCATAGCCCTTATGGGCTTCCAAATATCACTTTGCAAATTCCACAAGAACTGTCTTAGCGAAAGGCTTCTTGAGGGGAAAGCTGTAACTCTGTGAGATGATTTCACAGAACACAAAGAAGTTTCTCAGAAAGTTTCTTTCTGTTCATTATCGGATGATATTTCCTTTGGCCCTATAGTCTTCAAAGGGATCCGAAATATCTGTTCTCAGATTCCACAGAAATAAGGCTAGCAAACAGATCCACGAAATACAGATGTAACTCTGTGAGTGGAAGTCACATATCACAAAGCAGTTTCTCAGAAAGCTTCTTTCCAGTTTTTCTCTGAGGATATTTTCTTTTTCACCATAGACCTCTATGGGCTTCCAAATATCCCTTTGCGAATTCCACAAGAACAGGCTTAGCGAGCGGCATCTTGAGGGGAAAGCTGTACCTCTGTGAGCTGAATTAAAAGAACACTAAGCAGTTTCTCAGAAAGCTTCTTTCCAGATTTCATCTGAGGATATTTCCTTTTTCACCGTTGCCCTCTATGGGCTTCCAAATATCACTTTGCAAATTCCTCAATAACTGTCATAGCGAAAGGCTTCTTGAGGGGAAAGCTGTAACTCTGTGAGATGATTTCACAGAACACAAAGAAGTTTCTCAGAAAGCTTCTTTCTCTTTGTTTTCGGAGGATATTTCCTTTGGCCCTATAGTCTTCAAAGGAATCCGAAATATCTGTTCTCAGATTCCACAGAAATAAGGCTAGCAAACAGATCCACGAAATAAAAATGTAACTCTGTGAGTGGAAGTCACACATCACAAGGGAGTTTCCCAGAAAGATTCTTTCCAGTTTTTCTCTGAGGATATTTTCCTTTTCACCATAGCCCTCTAAGGGCTTCCAAATATTCCTTTGCGAATTCCACAAGAACATCTTAGCGAGCGGCTTCTTGATGGGAAAGCTGTAACTCTCTGAGATGAATCAACAGACCACTAGGCTGTTTCTCAGAAAGCTTCTTTCCAGATTTCATCTGAGGATATTTCCTTTTTCACCGTAGCCCTCTAAGTGCTTCCTAATATCACTTTGCAAATTCCACAAGAACTGTCTTGGCGAAAGGCTTCTTGAGGGGAAAGCTGTAACTCTGTGAGATGATTTCACAGAACACAAAGAAGTTTCTCAGAAAGCTTCTTTCTCTTTGTTACCGGAGGATATTTCCTTTGGCCCTATATTCTTCAAAGGGATCCGAAATATCTGTTCTCAGATTCCACAGAAATAAAGGTAGCAAACAGATCCACGAAACACAGATATAACTCTGTGAGTTGAAGTCACACATTACCAAGGAGTTTCTGAGAAAGCCTCTTTCCAGTTTTTCTCTGAGGATATTTTCTTTTTCACCATAGCCCTCTAGGTGCTTCCAAATATCACTTTACCAATTCCACAAGAACTGTCTTAGCGAAAGACTTCTTGAGGGGAAAGCTCTAACTCTGTGAGATGATTTCACAGAACACAAAGAAGTTTCTCAGAGAGCTTCTTTCTCTTTGTTATCGGAGGATATTTACTTTGGCCCTATAGTCTTCAAGGGGATCCGAAATATCTGTTCTCAGATTACACAGAAATAAGGCTCGCAAAGAGATCCACGAAATACAGATGTAACTTTGTGAGATGAATTAACAGAACACTAAGCAGTTTCTCAGAAAGCTTCTTTCCAGATTTCATCTGAGTATATTTCCTTTTTCACCATAGCCCTCAATGGGCTTCCAAATATCACTTTACCAATTCCACAAGAACTGTCTTAGCGAAAGACTTCTTGAGGGGCAAGCTCTAACTCTGTGAGATGATTTCACAGAACACAAAGAAGTTTCTCAGAAAGCTTCTTTCTCTTTGTTATCGGAGGATATTTACTTTGGCCCTATAGTCTTCAAGGGGATCCGAAATATCTGTTCTCAGATTACACAGAAATAAGGCTAGCAAAGAGATCCACGAAATACAGATGTAACTCTGTGAGATGAATTAACAGAACACTAAGCAGTTTCTCAGATAGCTTCTTTCCAGATTTCATCGGAGGATATTTCCTTTTTCAACATAGCCCTCTATGGGCATCCAAATATCACTTTGCCAATTCCACAAGAACTGTCTTAGCGAAAGGCTTCTTGAGGGGAAAGCTGTAACTCTGTGAGATGATTTCACAGAACACAAAGAACTTTCTCAGAAAGCTTCTTTCTCTTTGTTATTGGTGGATATTTCCTTTGGCCCTATGGTCCTCAAAGGGATCCGAAATATCTGTTCTCAGATTCCACAGAAATAAGGCTAGCAAACAGATCCACGAAATAAAAATGTACCTCTGTGAGTGGAAGTCACACATCACAAGGGAGTTTCCCAGAAAGCTTCTTTCCAGTTTTTCTCTGAGGATATTTTCCTTTTCACCATAGCCCTCTATGGGCTTCCAAATATTCCTTTGCGAATTCCACAAGAACATCTTAGCGAGCGGCTTCTTGAGGGGAAAGCTGTAACTCTCTGAGATGTATCAACAGACCACTAGGCTGTTTCTCAGAAAGCTTCTTTCCAGATTTCATCTGAGGATATTTCCTTTTTCACCGTAGCCCTCTAAGTGCTTCCTAATATCACTTTGCAAATTCCACAAGAACTGTCTTGGCGAAAGGCTTCTTGAGGGGAAAGCTGTAACTCTGTGAGATGATTTCACAGAACACAAAGAAGTTTCTCAGAAAGCTTCTTTCTCTTTGTTACCGGAGGATATTTCCTTTGGCCCTATATTCTTCAAAGGGATCCGAAGTATCTGTTCTCAGATTCCACAGAAATAAAGGTAGCAAACAGATCCACGAAACAGAGATGTAACTCTGTGAGTTGAAGTCACACATTACCAAGGAGTTTCTGAGAAAGCCTCTTTCCAGTTTTTCTCTGAGGATATTTTCTTTTTCACCATAGCCCTCTAGGTGCTTCCAAATATCACTTTGCGAATTGCACAATAACTGTCTTAGCGAAAGGCTTCTTTAGTGAAAGCAGTAACTCTGTGAGATGATTTCACAGAGCACAAAGAAGTTTCTCAGGAAGCTTCTTTCTCTTTGTTATTGGAGGATATTTTCTTTGGCCCTATAGTCTTCAAAGGGATTCGAAATATCAGTTCTCAGATTCCACAGAAATAAGGCTAGCAAAGAGATCCACGAAATACAGATGTAACTCTGTGAGTGGAAGTCACACATCACAAAGCAGTCTCATAAAGCTTCTTTCCAGTTTTTCTCTGTGGATATTTTCTTTTTCACCATAGCCCTCTAAGGGCTTCCAAATATCACTTTGCAAATTCCACAAGAACAGGCTTAGGGAGCGGCTTCTTGAGGGGAAAGCTGTAACTCTGTGAGGTGATTTAACAGAACATTAAGCAGCTTCTCAGAAAGCTTTTTTCCAGATTTCACCTGAAGATATTTCCTTTATCACCGTAGTCCTCTAGGGGCTTCCAAATATCACTTTGCAAATTCCACAAGAACTGTCTTAGCGAAAGGGTTCTTGAGAGGAAAGCTGTAACTGTGAGAGATGATTTCACAGAACTCAAAGAAGTTTCTCAGAAAGCTTCTTTCTGTTTGTTATCGGAGGATATTTCCTTTGGTCCTATAGTTTTCAAAGGGATCCGAAATATCTGTTCTCAGATTCCATAGAATTAAGCCTAGCAAAGAAATCTACGAAATACAGATGTAACTCTGTGAGTGGAAGTCACACATCACAAAGCAGTTTCTCAGAAAGATTCTTTCCAGTTTTTCTCTGATTATGTTTTCTTTTTCACCATACTCCTCTGTGGGCTTCCAAATATCACTTTGCGAATTCCACAAGAACAGGCTTAGCAAGCGGCTTCTTGAGGGGAAAGCTGTAACTCTGTGAGATGAATTAACAGAACACTAAGCAGTTTCTCAGAAAGCTTCTTTCCAGATTTAATCTGAGGATATTTCCTTTTTCACCATAGCCTTCTTTGGGCTTCCAAATATCACTTTGCCAATTCCACAAGAACTGTTTTAGCGAAAGGCTTCTTGAGGGGAAAACTGTAACTCTGTGAGATGATTTCACAGAACACGAAGAGTTTCTCAGAAAGATTCTTTCTCATTGTTATCGTAGGATATTTCCTTTGGCCCTATAGTCTTCAAAGGGATCCGAAATATCTGTTCTCAGATTCCACAAAAATAAGGCTAGCAAAGAGATCCACGAAATACAGATGTAACTCTGTGAGTGGAAGTCACACATCACAAAGCAGATTCTCATAAAGGTTCTTTCCAGTTTTTCTGTGAGGATACTTCCTTTTTCACCATAGCCCTCTATGGGCTTCCAAATATCACTTTGCCAATTCCACAAGAACTGTCTTAGCGAAAGGCTTCTTGAGGGGAAAGCTTTAACTCTGTGAGATGATTTCACAGAACACAAAGAAATTTCTCAGACACCTTCTTTCTCTTTGTTATCAGAGGATATTTCCTTTGGCCCTATTGTCTTCAAAGGGATCCGAAATATCAGTTCTCAGTTTCCACAGAAATAAGGCTAGCAAAGAGTTCCACGAAATACATATGTAACCCTGTGAGTGGAAGTCACACATCACAAAGCAGTTTCTCAGAAAGCTTCTTTCCAGTTTTTCTCTGAGGATATTTTCTTTTTCACCCTAGTCCTCTATTGGCTTCCAAATATCCCTTGGCGAATTCCTCAAGAACAGGCTTAGCAAGCGGTTTCTTGAAGTGAAAGCTTTAACTCTGTGAGATGAATTAACAAAACACTAAGCAGTTTCTCAGAAAGCTTCTTTCCAAATTTCATCTGAGGATATTTCCTTTTTCAACATAGCCCTCTAAGGGCATCCAAATATTACTTTGCAAATTCCACAAGAACTGTCTTAGCGAAAGGCTTCTTGAGGGGAAAGCTGTAACTCTGTGAGATGATTTCACAGAACACAAAGAAGTTTCTCAGAAAGCTTCTTTCTCTTTGTTATCGGAGGAAATTTCCTTTGGCCCTATACTCTTCAAAGGGATCCGAAATATCTGTTCTCAGATTCCACAGAAATACGGCTAGCAAAGAGATCCACGATATAGAGACGTAACTCTGTGAGTGGAAGTCACACATCACTAAGAGGTGTCTCAGAAAGCTTCTTTCCAGTTTTTCCCCGAGGATATTTTCTTTTTCACCATAGCCCTCTAAGGGATTCCAAATATCACTTTGCGAATTCCAGAAGAACAGGCTTAGAGAGCGGCTTCTTGAGGGGAAAGCTGTAACTGGGTGAGATGAATTAGCAGAACACTAAGAAGTTTCTCAGAAAGCTTCTTTCCAGATTTCATCTGAGGATATTTCCTTTTTCACCATAGCCCTTATGGGCTTCCAAATATCACTTTGCAAATTCCACAAGAACTGTCTTAGCGAAAGGCTTCTTGAGGGGAAAGCTGTAACTCTGTGAGATGATTTCACAGAACACAAAGAAGTTTCTCAGAAAGTTTCTTTCTGTTCATTATCGGATGATATTTCCTTTGGCCCTATAGTCTTCAAAGGGATCCGAAATATCTGTTCTCAGATTCCACAGAAATAAGGCTAGCAAACAGATCCACGAAATACAGATGTAACTCTGTGAGTGGAAGTCACATATCACAAAGCAGTTTCTCAGAAAGCTTCTTTCCAGTTTTTCTCTGAGGATATTTTCTTTTTCACCATAGCCCTCTATGGGCTTCCAAATATCCCTTTGCGAATTCCACAAGAACAGGCTTAGCGAGCGGCATCTTGAGGGGAAAGCTGTACCTCTGTGAGCTGAATTAAAAGAACACTAAGCAGTTTCTCAGAAAGCTTCTTTCCAGATTTCATCTGAGGATATTTCCTTTTTCACCGTTGCCCTCTATGGGCTTCCAAATATCACTTTGCGAATTCCTCAATAACTGTCATAGCGAAAGGCTTCTTGAGGGGAAAGCTGTAACTCTGTGAGATGATTTCACAGAACACAAAGAAGTTTCTCAGAAAGCTTCTTTCTCTTTTTATCGGAGGATATTTCCTTTGGCCCTATAGTCTTCAAAGGGATCCGAAATATCTGTTCTCAGATTCCACAGAAATAAGGCTAGCAAACAGATCCACGAAATAAAAATGTAACTCTGTGAGTGGAAGTCACACATCACAAGGGAGTTTCCCAGAAAGATTCTTTCCAGTTTTTCTCTGAGGATATTTTCCTTTTCACCATAGCCCTCTAAGGGCTTCCAAATATTCCTTTGCGAATTCCACAAGAACATCTTAGCGAGCGGCTTCTTGATGGGAAAGCTGTAACTCTCTGAGATGAATCAACAGACCACTAGGCTGTTTCTCAGAAAGCTTCTTTCCAGATTTCATCTGAGGATATTTCCTTTTTCACCGTAGCCCTCTAAGTGCTTCCTAATATCACTTTGCAAATTCCACAAGAACTGTCTTGGCGAAAGGCTTCTTGAGGGGAAAGCTGTAACTCTGTGAGATGATTTCACAGAAGACAAAGAAGTTTCTCAGAAAGCTTCTTTCTCTTTGTTACCGGAGGATATTTCCTTTGGCCCTATATTCTTCAAAGGGATCCGAAATATCTGTTCTCAGATTCCACAGAAATAAAGGTAGCAAACAGATCCACGAAACACAGATATAACTCTGTGAGTTGAAGTCACACATTACCAAGGAGTTTCTGAGAAAGCCTCTTTCCAGTTTTTCTCTGAGGATATTTTCTTTTTCACCATAGCCCTCTAGGTGCTTCCAAATATCACTTTGCGAATTGCACAATAACTGTCTTAGCGAAAGGCTTCTTTAGTGAAAGCAGTAACTCTGTGAGATGATTTCACAGAGCACAAAGAAGTTTCTCAGGAAGCTTCTTTCTCTTTGTTATTGGAGGATATTTTCTTTGGCCCTATAGTCTTCAAAGGGATTCGAAATATCAGTTCTCAGATTCCACAGAAATAAGGCTAGCAAAGAGATCCACGAAATACAGATATAACTCTGTGAGTGGAAGTCACACATCACAAAGCAGTCTCATAAAGCTTCTTTCCAGTTTTTCTCTGTGGATATTTTCTTTTTCACCATAGCCCTCTAAGGGCTTCCAAATATCACTTTGCAAATTCCACAAGAACAGGCTTAGGGAGCGGCTTCTTGAGGGGAAAGCTGTAACTCTGTGAGGTGATTTAACAGAACATTAAGCAGCTTCTCAGAAAGCTTTTTTCCAGATTTCACCTGAAGATATTTCCTTTATCACCGTAGTCCTCTAGGGGCTTCCAAATATCACTTTGCAAATTCCACAAGAACTGTCTAGCGAAAGGCTTCTTGAGGGAAAAGCTGTAACTCTGTGAGATAATTTCACAGAACACAAAGAAGTTTCTCAGAAAACTTCTTTTTCTTTGTTATCGGAGGATATTTCCTTTGGCCCTATAGTCTTCTAAATGTTGCGAAATACCTGTTCTCAGATTCCACAGAAATAAGGCTAGCAACGAGATCCACGGAATACAGATGTAACTCTGTGAATGGAAGTCACACATCACAAAGCAGTTTCTCAGAAAGCTTCTTTCCAGTTTTTCTCTGAGGATATTTTCTTTTTCACCATAGACCTCTATGGGCTTCCAAATATCACTTTGAGAATTCCACAAGAACAGGCTTAGCGAGCGGCTTCTTGTAGGGGAAAGCTATAACTCTGTGAGATGAATTAAGAGAACACTAAGCAGTTTCTCAGAAAGCTTCTTTCCAGATTTCATCTGAGGATATTTGCTTTTACACCGTAGCCCTCTATGGGCTTCCAAATATCACTTTGCAAATTCCCCAAGAACTGTCTTAACCAAAGGCTTCTTGAGGGGAAAGCTGTAACTCTGTGAGATGATTTCACAGAACACAAAGAAGTTTCTCAGACAGCTTCTTTGTTATCGGAGGATATTTCCTTTGGCCCTATAGTCTTCAAAGGGATCCTAAAAATCTGTTCTCAGATTCCACAGAAATAAGGTTAGCAAAGAGATCCAAGAAATACAGATGTAATTCTGTGAGTGGAAGTCACACGTCACAAAGCAGTTTCTCAGAAAGCTTCTTTCCAGTTTTTCTCTGAGGATATTTTCTTTTTCTCCGTAGCCCTCCAGGGGCTTCCAAATATCACTTTGCGAATTCAACAAGAACAGGCTTAGGGAGCGGCTTCTTGAGGGGAAAGCTGTCACTCTGTGAGTGGAAGTCACACATCACAAACCAGTTTCTCAGAAAGCTTCTTTCCAGTTTTTCTCTGAGGATATTTTCTTTTTCACCATAGCCCTCTATGGGCTTCCAAATATCACTTTACAAATTCCACAAGAACTGTCATAGCGAAAGGCTTCTTGAGGGGAAAGCTGTAACTCTGTGAGATGATTTCACAGAACACAAAGAAGTTTCTCAGAAATCTTCTTTCTCTTTGTTATCGGAGGATATTTCCTTTGGCCCTATAATATTAAAAGGGATCCGAAATATCTGTTCTCAGATTCCACAGAAATAAGGCTGGCAAAGAGATCAACGAAATACAGATGTAACTCTGTGAGTGGAAGTCACACATCACAAAGCAGATTCTCAGAAAGCTTCTTTCCAGTTTTTCTCTGAGGATATTTTCTTTTTCACCATAACCATCTATGGGCTTCCAAATATCACTTTGCGAATTCCGCAAGAACTGTCTTAGCGAAAGGCTCCTTGTGGGGAAAGCTGTAACTCTGTGAGATGATTTCACAGAACACAAAGAAGATTCTCAGAATGCTCCTTACTCTTTCTTTTCGGAGGATATTTCCTTTGGCCCTATAATATTAAAAGGGATCCGAAATATCTGTTCTCAGATTCCACAGAAATAGGGCTAGCAAAGAGATCCACCAAATACAGATGTAACTCTGTGAGATGAATTAACAGAACACTAAGCAGTTTCTCAGAAAGCTTCTTTCGAGTTTTCATCTGAGGATATTTCCTTTTTCATCATAGCCCTTTATGGTGTTCCAAATACCACTTTGCAAATTCCACAAGAACTGTCTTAGCGAAAGGCTCCTTGTGGGGAAAGCTGTAACTCTGTGAGATGATTTCACAGAACACAAAGAAGATTCTCAGAATGCTCCTTACTCTTTCTTTTCGGAGGATATTTCCTTTGCCCCTATACTCTTCAAAGGGATCCGAAATATCTGTTCTCAGATTCCACAGAAATAAGGCTAGCAAAGAGATACACGAAACATAGATGTACCTCTGTGAGTGGAAGTCACACATCACAAAGCAGTTTCTCAGAAAGCTTTTTTCCAGTTTTTCTCTGAGGATATTTTCTTTTACACCATAGCCCTCTATGGGCTTCCAAATATCACTTTGCGAATTTACAAGAACAGGCTTAGTGAGCGGCTTCTTGAGGGGAAATCTGTAACACTGTGAGATGAATTAACATAACACTAAGCAGTTTCTCAGAAAGCTTCTTTCGAGTTTTCATCTGAGGATATTTCCTTTTTCACCATAGCCCTCTATGGTCTTCCAAATACCACTTTGCAAATTCCACAAGAACTGTCTTAGCGAAAGGCTTCTTGAGGGGAAAGCAGTAACTCTGTGAGATGATTTCACAGAACACAAAGAAGTTTCTCAGAAAGCTTCTTTCTCTTTGTTATCGGAGGATATTTCCATTGGCCCTATAGTCTTCAAAGGGATCCGAAGTATCTGTTCTCAGATTCCACAGAAATAAGGCTAGCAAAGAGATCCACGAAATACAGATCTAACTCTCTGAGTGGAAGTCTCACATGACAAAGCGGTTTCTCAGAAAGCTTCTTTCCAGTTTTTCTCTGAGGATATTTTCTTTTTGACCACAGCCCTCTATGGGCTTCCAAATATCACTTTGCGAATTTCACAAGAAATGTCTTAGCGAAAGGTTTCTTGAGGGAAATCTGTAATTCTGTGAGATGATTTCACAGAACACAAAGAAGTTTCTCTGAAAGCTTCTTTCTCTTTGTTATCGGAGGATATTTCCTTTGGCCCTATAGTCTTCAACGGGATCCAAAATATCAGTTCTCAGATTCCACAGAAATAAGGCGAGCAAACAGATCCACGAAATACAGATGTAACTCTGTGACTGGAAGTCACATATCACAAAACAGTTTCTCAGAAAGCTTCTTTCCAGTTTTTCTCTGAGGATATTTTCTTTTTCACCAGAGCCCTCTATGGGCTTCCAAATATCACTTTGAAAATTCCACAGGAACAGGCTTAGCGAACGGCTTCTTGAGGAAAATGCTGTAACTCTGTGAGATGATTTCACAGAACACAAAGAAGTTTCTCAGAACGCTTCTTTCTCTTTGTTATCGGAGCATATTTCCTTTGCCCCTATAGTCATCAAAGGAATCCCTAATATCACTTCCCAGATTCCACAGAAATAAAGCTAGCACACCGATCCACGAAATACAGACGTAACTCTGTGAGTGGAAGTCACACATCACAAAGCAGTTTCTCAGAAAGCTTCTTTCCAATTTTTCTCTGAGGATATTTTCTTTTTCACCATAGCCCTCTACGGGCTTCCAAATATCACTTTGCAAATTCCACAAGAACAAGCTTAGCGAACCGCTTCTTGTGGGGAAAACTGTAACTCTGTGAGATGAATTAACAGAACACTAAGCAGTTTCTCAGATAGCTTGTTTCCAGATTTCATCTGAGGACATTTCCTTTTTCTCCGTTGCCCTCTATGGGCATCGAAATATCACTTTGCAAATTCCACAAGAACAGGCTTAGCGAAAGGCTTCTTGAGGGGAAAGCTGTAACTCTCTGAGATGATTTCACAGAACACAAAGAAGTTTCTCAGAAAACTTCTTTCTCTTTGTTATCGGAGGATATTTCCTTTGGACCTATACTGTTAAAGGGATCCGAAATATCAGTTCTCAGATTCCACAGAAATAAGGCTAGCAATCAGATCCAAAAAAGACAGATGTAACTCTGTGAGTGGAAGTCACACATCACAAAGCAGTTTCTCAGAAAGCTTCTTTCCAGTTTTTCTCTAAGGATATTTTCTTCTTCACCATAGCCCGGTATGTGCTTCCAAACATCACTTTGCATATTCCACAAGAACAGGCTAAGCGAACGGCTTCTTGAGGGGAAACCTGTGACTCTGTGAGATGAATTAACAGAACACTAAGCAGTTTCTCAGAAAGCTTCTTTCCAGATTTCATCTGAGGATATTTCCTTTTTCACCGTAGCCCTCTATGGGCATCGAAATATCACTTTGCAAATTCCACAAGAACAAGCTCAGCGAAAGGCTTCTTGAGGGGAAAGCTGCAACTCTGTGAGATGATTTAACAGAACACAAAGAAGTTTCTCAGAAAACTTCTTTCTCTTTGTTATCGGAGGATATTTCCTTTGGCCCTATAGTCTTCTAAGGAATCCCAAATATCAGTTCCCAGATTCAACAGAAATAAAGCTAGCAAACCGATCCACGAAATACAGCCGTAACTCTGGAGTGGAAGTCACACATCACAAAGCATTTTCTCAGAAAGCTTCTTTCCAGTTTTTCTCTGAGGATATTTTCTTTTTCACCGTAGCCCTCTATGGGCTTCCAAATATCACTTTGCAAATTCCACAAGAACAGGCTTAGCGAACCGCTTCTTGAGGGGAAAGCGGTAAATCTGTGAGATTAATTAACAGAACACTAAGCAGTTTCTCAGAAAACTTCTTTCCAAATTTCATCTGAGGATATTTCCTTTTTCACCGCTGCCCTCTACGGCAACGAAATATCACTTTGCAAATTCCACAAGAACAGGCTTAGGGAAAGTCTCCTTGAGGGGAAAGCTGTAACTCTGTGAGATGATTTCACAGAACACAAAGAAGTTTCTCTAAAAGCTTCTTTCTCTTTGTTATCGGAGGATATTTCCTTTGGCCCTATAGTCTTCAAAGGGATCGGAAATATCAATTCTCAGATTCCACAGAAATAAGGCTAGCAAACAGATCCACGAAATACAGATGTAACTCTGTGAGTTGAAGTCACATATCACAAAGCAGTTTCTCACAAACCTTCTTTCCAGTTTTTCTCTGACGATATTTTCTTTTTCAGCATAACCCTCTAAGGGCTTCCAAATATCACTTTGAAAATTCCACAAGAACACGCTTAGCGAACGGCTTCTTGAGGGAAAAGCTGTACCTCTGTGAGAAAATCTCACAGAACACAAAGAAGTTTCTCAGAAAGCTTCTTTCTCTTTGTTATCAGAGGATATTTCCATTGGCCCTAAAGTCTTCAAAGAGATCCGAAATATCAGTTCTCAGATTCCACAGAAATAAGGCTATCAAACAGATCCACGAAAGACAGATGTAACTTTGTGAGTGGAAGTCACACATCACAAAGCAGTTTCTCAGAAAGCTTCCTTCCAGTTTTTCTCTGAGGATATTTTCTTTTTCACCCTAGCCCTCTATGGGCTTCCAAATATCACTTTGCAAATTCCACAAGAAGAGGCTTAGCGAACCGCTTCTTGAGGGGAAAGTGTAACTCTGTGAGACGAATTAACAGAACATTAAGCAGTTTCTCAGAAAGGTTCTTTCCGGATTTCTTCTGAGGATATTTCCTTTTTCACCTTAGCCCGCTATGGGCATCGAAATATCACTTTTCAAATTCCACAAGAACAGGCTCAGGGAAAGGCTTCTTGAGAGGAAAGCTGTAACTCTGTGAGATGATGTCAAAGAACACAAAGAAGTTTCTCAGAAAGCTTCTTTCTCTTTTTATTGGAGGATACTTCCTTAGGCCCTATAGATTTGAAAGGGATACGAAATATCAGTTCTCAGATTCCACAGAAATAAGGCTAGCAAACAGATCCACGAAAGACAGATGTAACTCTGTGAGTGGAAGTCACACATCCAAAGCAGTTTCTCGGAAAGCTTCTTTCCAGTTTTTCTCTCAAGATATTTTTTTTTTCACCATAGCCCCCTAGGGGCTTCCAAATATCACTTTGCATATTCCACAAGAACAGGCTTAGCGAACGGCTTCTTGAGGGGAAAGCTGTAACTCTGTGAGATGAATTAACAGAACACTAAGCAGTTTTTCAGAAAGCTTCTTTCCATATTTCATCTGAAGATATTTCCATTTTCACCGTAGCCCTCTAGGGTCATCGAAATATCACTTTGCAAATTCCACAAGAACAGGCTCAGCGAAAGGCTTCTTGAGGGGAAAGCTGTAAATTGTGAGATGATTTCACAGAACACAAAGAAGTTTCTCAGAAAGCTTCTTTCTCTTTGTTATCGGAGGATATTTCCTTTGGCCCAATAGTCTTCAAAGGGATTCGAAATATCAGTTCTCAGATTCCACAGAAATAAGGCTAGCAAACAGATCCAGGAAATACAGATGTAACTCTGTGAGTGGAAGTCACATATCACAAAGTAGTTTCTCAGAAAGCTTCTTTCCAGTTTTTCTCTGAGGATATTTTCTTTTTCACCAGAGCCCTCTATAGGCTTCCAAATATCACTTTGAAAATTCCACAAGAACAGGCTTAGCGAACGGCTTCTTGAGGGAAAAGCTGAACCTCGGTGAGATGATTTCACAGAACACAAAGAAGTTTCTCAGAAAGCTTCTTTCTCTTTGTAATCGGAGCATATTTCCTTTGCCCCTGAAGTCTTCAAAGGAATCCCAAATATCAGTTCCCAGATTCCACAGAAATAAAGCTAGGAAACAGATCCAAGATAGACAGATGTAACTCTGTGAGTGGAAGTCACACATCACAAAGCAGTTTCTCAGAAAGCTTCTTTCCAATTTTTCTCTGAGGATATTTTCTTTTTCACCCTAGCCCTCTATGGGCTTCCAAATATCGCTTTGCAAATTCCACAAGAACAGGCTTAGCGAACGGCTTCTTGAGGGGAAAGCTGTAACTCTGTGAGATGAATTAACAGAACACTAAAGTTTCACAGAAAGCTTCTTTCCAGATTTCATCTGAGGATATTTCCTTTTTCACCGTTGCCCTCTATGGGCATCGAAATATCACTTTGATAATTCCACAAGAACAGTCTTAGCGAAAGGCTTCTTGAGGGGAAAGCTGTAACTCTGTGAGATGATTTCACAAAACACAAAGAAGTTTCGCAGAAAGCTTCTGTCTCTTTGTTATCGTAGGATATTTCCTTTGGCCCTATAGTCTTCAAAGGGATCCCAAATATCAGTTCTCAGATTCCCCAGAAATAAGGCTAACAAACAGATCCAGGAAATACAGATGTAAATCTGTGAGTGGAAGTCACACATCACAAAGCAGTTATTCAGAAAGCTTCTTTCCAGTTTTTCTCTAAGGATATTTTCTTTTTCACCACAGCCTTCTATGGGCTTCCAAATATCACTTTGCAAATTCCACAAGAACAGGCTTAACGAACGGCTTCTTGAGGGTAAATCTGTAACTCTCTGAGATGAATTAAAAGAACACTAAGCAGTTTCTCAGAAAGCTTCTTTCCAGATTTCATCTGAGGATATTTCCTTTTTCACCGTTGCCCTCTATGTACATCGAAATATCACTTTGCAAATTCCACAAGAACAGGCTTAGCGAAAGGCTTCTGGAGGGGAAAGCTGTAACTCTCTGAGATGATTTCACAGAACACTAAGAAGTTTCTCAGAAAACTTCTTTCTCTTTGTTATCGGAGGATATTTCCTTTGGCCCTATACTGTTCAAAGGGATCCGAAATATCAGTTCTCAGATTCCACAGAAATAAGGCTAGCAAACAAATCCAGGAAAGACAGATGTAACTCTGTGAGTGGAAGTCACACATCACAAACCAGTTTCTCAGAAAGCTTCTTTCCAGGTTTTCTCTGAGGATATTGTCTTTTTCACCATAGCCCTCTTGGGGCTTCCAAATATCACTTTGCAAATTCCACAAGAACAGGCTTAGCGAACCGCTTCTTGAGGGGAAAGCTGTAACTCTGTGAGATGAATTAACAGAACAATGAGCAGTTTCTCAGAAAACTTCTTTCCAAATTTCATCTGAGGATATTTCCTTTTTCACCGTTGCCCTCTATGGGCAACGAAATGTCACTTTGCAAATTCCACGAGAACAGGCTTAGCGAAAGGCTTCTTGAAGGGAAAGCTGTAACTCTGTGAGATGATTTCACAGAACACAAAGAAGTTTCTCAGAAAACTTCTTTCTCTTTGTTATCGGAGGATATTACCTTTGGCCCTATAGTCTTCAAAGGGATCCGAAGTATCAGTTCGCAAATTCCACAGAAATAAGGCTAGCAAACAGATCCCCGTAATACATATGTAACTCTTTGAGTGGAAGTCACACGTCACAAACCAGTTTCTCAGAAAGCTTCTTTCCAGTTTTTCTCTGAGGATATTTTCTTTTTCACCATATCCCTCTATGGGCTTCCAAATATCACTTCGCAAATTCCACAAGAACAGGCTTAGCAAACAGCTTCTTGAGGGGAGAGCTGTAACTCTGTGAGATGAATTAACAGAACACTAAGCAGTTTCTCAGAAAGCTTCTTTCCAGATTTCATCTGAGGATACTTCTTTTTTCACAGTAGCCCTCTATGACCATCGAAATATCACTTTGCAAATTCCACAAGAACAGGCTCAGCGAAAGGCTTCTTGAAGGGAAAGTTGTAACTCTGTGAGATGATTTCACCTAACACAAAAACTTTCTCAGAAAGCTTCTTTGTCTTTGTTATCGGAGGATATTTCCTTTGTCCCTATAGTCTTCAAAGTGATCCGAAATATCGGTTCTCAGTTACCACAGAAATAAGGATTGCAAACAGATCCACGAAAGACAGATGTAACTCTGTGAGTGGAAGTCACACATCACAAAGCAGTTTCTCAGAAAGCTTCTTTCCAGTTTTTCTCTGACGATATTTTCTTTTTCACCATAGCCCTCTATGGGCTTCCAAATATCACTTTGCAAATTCCACAAGAACAAGCTTAGCGAACGGCTTCTTGAGGAAAAGGCTGTAACTCTGTGAGATGATTTCACAGAACACAAAGAAGTTTCTCAGAAAGCTTCTTTCTCTTTGTTATCGGAGGATATTTCCTTTGCCCCTATAGTCTTCAAAGGAATCCCAAACATCAGGTTCCAGATTCCACAGAAATAAAGATATCAAACCGATACAAGAAAGACAGACGTAAATCTGTGAGTGGAAGTCACACATCACAAAGCAGTTTCTCCGAAAGCTTCTTTCCAGTTTTTCTCTGAGGATATTTTCTTTTTCACCATAGCCCTCTATGGGCTTCCAAATATCACTTTAAAAATTCCACAAGAACAGGCTAAGCGAACGGCTTCTTGAGGGGAAAGCTGTAACTCTGTGAGATGAATTAACAGAACGCTAAGCAGTTTCTCAGAAAGCTTCTTTCCAGATTTCATCTGAGGATATTTCCTTTTTCACCGTAGCCCTCTATAGACATCGATATATCACTTTGCAAATTCCGCAAGAACAGGCTCAGCGAAAAGCTTCTTGAGGGGAAAGCTGTAACTCTGTGAGATGACTTCACCGAACACAAAGAAGTTTCTCAGAAAGCTTCTTTCTCTTTGTTATCGGAGGATATTTCCTTTGGCCCTATAGTCTTCAAAGGGATCCGAAATATCAGTTCTCACACTCCACAGAAACAAGGCTAGCAAACAGATCCACGAAATACAGATGTAACTCTGTGAGTGCAACTCACATATCACAAAGCAGTTTCTCAGAAAGCTTCTTTCCAGTTTATCTCTGAGGATATTTTCTTTTCCACCATAGCCCTCTCTGGGCTTCCAAATATCACTTTGAAAATTCCACAAAAACAGGCTTAGCGAACGGCTTCTTGAGGGAAAAGCTGTAACTCTGTGAGATGATTTCACAGAACACAAAGAAGATTCTCAGAAAGCTTCTTTCTCTTTGTTATCGGAGGATATTGCCTTTGGCCCTATACTCTTCAAAGAAATCCCAAATATCAGTTCCCAGATTCCACAGAAATAAAGCTAGCAAACAGATCCACGAAATACAGATGTCAATCTGTGAGTGGAAGTCACACATCAAAAAGCAGTTTCTCAGAAAGTTTCTTTCCAGTTTTTCTCTGCGGATATATTCTTTTTCACCATAGCACTCTCGGGGCTTCCAAATATCACTTTGCAAATTACACAAAAACAGGGTTAGCGGACGGCTTCTGGAGGGAAAAGCTGTAACTCTGTGAGATGAATTAACAGAACACTAAGCAGTTTCTCAGAAAACTTCTTTCCAGATTTCATCTGAGGATATTTCCTTTTTCACCGTTGCCCTCTAAGGGCATCGAAATATCACTTTCAAAATTCCACAACAACAGGCTTAGCGAAAGGCTTCTTGAGGGGAAAGCTGTAACTCTGTGAGGTGATTTCACAGAACACAAAGAAGTTTCTCAGAAAACTTCTTTTCTCTTTGTTATCGGAGGATATTTCCATTGGCCCTATAGTCTTCAAAGGGATCCGAAGTATCAGGTCGCACATTCCACAGAAATAAGGCTAGCAAACAGATCCACGAAATACAAATGTAACTCTGTGAGTGGAAGTCACACATCACAAAGCAGTTTCTCAGAAAGCTTCTTTCCAGTTTTTCTCTGAGGTTGTTTTCATTTCATCATAGCCCTCTATGGGCTTCCAAATATCACTTTGCAAATCCACAAGAACAGGCTTGGCGAACAGCTTCTTGAGAGGAAAGCTGTAACTCTGTGAGATGAATTAAGAGAACACTAAGCAGTTTCTCAGAAATCTTCTTTCCAGATTTCATCTGAGGATACTTCCTTTTTCACAGTAGCCCTCTATGACCATCGAAATATCACTTTGCAAATTCCACAAGAACAGGCTCAGCGAAAGGCTTCTTGAGGGGAAAGCTGTAACTCTGTGAGATGATTTCACCGAACAGTAAGAAGTTTCTCAGAAAGCTTCTTTCTCTTTGTTATCGGAGGAAATTTCCTTGCTCCCTATAGTCTTCAAAGGGATCCGAAATATCGGTTCTCAGATTCCACAGAAATAAGGCTAGCAAAGAGATCCAAGAAATACAGCTGTAACTCTGTGAGGGGAAATCAAACTCTCAAATCAGTTTCTCAGAAATCTTCTTTCCAGGTTTTCTCTGAGGATATTTTCTTTTTCGCCGTAGTCCTCTCTGGGCTTCCAAATATCACTTTGAAAATTCCACAAGAAAAGGCTTAGCGAACGGATTCTTGAGGGAAAAGCTGTAACTTTGAGAGATGAATTAACAGAACACTAAGCAGTTTCTCAGAAAGCTTCTTTCCAGTTTTCATCTGAGGATATTTCCTTTTTCACCATAGCCCTCCATGGGCTTCCAAATATCACTTTGCAAATTCCACAAGAACAGTCTTAGCGAAAGGCTTCTTGAGGGGAAAGCTATAACTCTGTGAGATGATTTCACAGAACACAAAGGAGATTCTCAGAAAGCTACTTTCTCTTTGTTACCGGAGGATATTTCCTTTGGCCCTGTAATCTTCAAAGGAATCCGAAATATCCGGTCTCATATTCCACAGAAATAAGGCTAGCAGACAGATCCACGAAACACAGCTGTAACTCGGTGAGTGGAAATCACAAATCACAAAGCAGTTTCTCAGAAAGGTTCTTTCCAGTTTTTCTCTGAGGACATTCTCTTTTTTACCGTAGCCCTCCAAGGGCTTCCAAATATCACTTTGCAATTTCCACAAGAACAGTCTTAGCGAAAGGCTTCTTGAGAGGAAAGCTTTAACTCTGTGAGATGATTTCACAGAACACAAAGGAGATTCTCAGAAAGCTTCTTTATCTTTGTTATCGGAAGATATTTCCTTTGGCCTTCTAGATTTCAAAGGGATCCGAAATATCCGTTCTCAGATTCCACAGAAATAAGGCTAGCAAACAGATTCACGAAATACAGCTGTAACTCTGTGAGTGGAAGTCACACATCACAAAGCAGTTTCTCAGAAAGCTTCTTTCCAGGTTTTCTCTGAGGATATTTTCTTTTTCACCATAGCCCTCTATGGGCTTCCAAATATCACTTTGCAAATTCCACAAGAACAGGCTTAGCTAACGGCGTCTTGAGGGGAAATCTGAAACTCTGTGAGATAAATTAACAGAACACTAAGCAGTTTCTCAGAAATCTTCTTGCCAGTTTTAATCTAAGGATATTTCATTTTTCACCATAGCCCTCCATGGACTTCCTAATATCTCTTTGCAAATTCCACAAGAACAGTCTTAGCTAAAGGCTTCTTGAGGGAAAAGCTGTAAATCTGTGAGACGATTTCACAGAACACAAAGGAGTTTCTCAGTAAGCTTCTTTCTCTTTGTTATCGGAGGATATTTCCTTTGGCCCTATAGTCTTCATAGGGATCCGAAATATCCGTTGTCAGATTCCACATAAATAAGGCTAGCAAACAGATCCTCGAAATACAGCTGTAACTCTGTGAGAGGAAGTCACACATCACAAAGCAGTTTCTCAGAAAGCTTCTTTCCAACTTTTCTCTGAGGATATTTTCTTTTTCACCGTAGCCCTCTATGGGCTTCCAAATATCACTTTGCAAATTCCACAAGAACATGCTTAGGGAACGGTTTTTTGAGGGGAAACATGTAACCCTGTGAGATGAATTAACAGAACACTAAGCAGTTTCTAGAAAGCTTCTTTCTAAGTTTTCTCTGAGGATATCTTCTTTTTCACCCTAGCCCTCTATGGGTTTCGAAGTATCACTTTGCAAATTCCACAAGAACAGGTTTTGCGAACGATTTCTTAAGGGAAAGCTATAACTCTGTGAGATGATTTAGCAGAACACTAAGCAGTTTCAAAAAGCTTCTTTCCAGTGTTCATCTGAGGATATTTTCTTTTTCACCATAGCCCTCCATGGGCTTCCAAATATCACTTTGCCAATTCCACAAGAACTGTCTTAGCGAAAGGCTTCTTGAGGGGAAAGCTGTAACTCTGTGAGATGATTTCACAGAACACAAAGGAGTTTCTCAGAAAGCTTCTTTCTCTTTGTTATTGGAGGATATTTCCTTTGGCCCTATAATCTTCAAAGGGATCCGAAATATCCGGTCTCAGAATCCACAGAAATAAGGCTGGCAAACACATCCACGAAATAAAGCTGAAACTCTGTGAGTGGAAATCACAAATCACAAAGCAGTTTCTCAGAAAGATTCTTTACAGTTTTTCTCTGAGGACATTTTCTTTTTCACCGTATCCCTCCATGGGCTTCCAAATATCACTTTGCAAATTCCACAAGAACAGTCTTAGCGAAAGGCTTCTTGACGGGAAAGCTGTAACTCTGTGAGATGATTTCACAGAACACAAAGGAGATTCTCAGAAAGCTTCTTTATCTTTGTTATCGGAGGATATTTCCTTTGCCCTTCTAGAGTTCAAAGGGATCCTAAATATACGTTCTGACATTCCACAGAAATAAGACTAGCAAACAGACCCATGAAATACAGCTCTAACTCTGTGAGTTGAAGTCAAACAACACAAAGCAGTTTCTCAGAAAGCTTCTTTCCACTTTTTATTTGAGGATATTTCCTTTTTCAGCATAGCCCTCCATGGGCTTCCAAATATCACTTTGCAAATTCCCCAAGATCACTCTTAGCGAAAGGCTTCTTGAGGGGAAAGTTGTAACTCTGTGAGATGATTTCATAGACCACAAAGGAGTTTCTCAGACAGCTGCTTTCTCTTTGTTATCAGAGAATATTTCCTTTGGCCCTCTAGACTTCAAAGGGATCCGAAATATCCGTTCTCACATCCACAGAAATAAGGCAAGCAAAGAGATCCAAGAAACACAGCTGTAATTCTGTGAGTGGAAGTCACACATCACAAAGCAGTTTCTCAGAAAGATTCTTTCCAGGTTTTCTCTGAGGATATTTTCTTTTTCTCCGTAGCCCTGCAATGGTTTCCAAATATCACTTTGCAAATTCCACAAGAACAGGCTTTGCGAACGGCTTCTTGAGGGGAAAGCTGTAACTCTGTGAGATGAATTGACAGAACACTAAGCAGTTTCTCAGAAAGCTTCTTTGCAGGTTTCATCTGAGGATATTTCCTTTTTCACCATAGCCCTCCATGGGCTTCTAAATATCACTTTGCAAATTCCACAAAACCAGTCTTACCGAAAGGCTTCTTTAGGGGAAAGCTGTAACTCTGTGAGATGATTTCACGGAACACAAAGGAGTTTCTCAGAAAGCTTCTTTCTCTTTGTTATCGGAGGGTATTTCTTTGGCCCTCTAGTCTTCAATGGGATCCAAAATATCCGTTCTCAGATTCCACAGAAATAAGGCTCGCAAACAGATCCACGAAATACCGCTGTATCTCTGTGAGTGGAAGTCACACATCACAAAGCATTTTCTCAGAAAGCTTCTTTCAGGTTTTCTCAGAGAATATTTTCTTATTCACCATAGCCCTCTACAGGCTTCCAAATATCACTTTGCAAATTCCACAAGAACAGGCTTAGCAAGCGGTTTCTTGAGGGGGAAAGCTGTAACTCTGTGAGATGAATGAACAGAACACTAAGCAGTTTCTCAGAAAGCTTCTTTCCAGATTTCGTCTTAGGATATTTCCTTTTTCACCATAGCCCTCCATGGGTTTCCAAATATCACTTTGTAAATTCCACAAGAACAGTCTTAGCGAAAGGCTTCTTGCGGGAAAGCTGTAAATCTCTGAAATGTTTTCAGAGAACACAAAGGAGTCTCTCAGAATGTTTCTTTCTCTTTGTTATCGGAGGATATTTCCTTTGACCCTATAGTCTTCAAAGGGATCCGAAATATCCGTTCTCAGATTCCACAGAAATAAGGCTAGCAAACAGATTCATGAAATACAGCTGTAACTCTGTGAGTGGAAGTCAAATATCACAAAGCAGTTTCTCAGAAAGCTTCTTTCCAGGTTTTCTCTGAGGATATTTTCTTTTTCACCATAGCCCTCTAAGGGCTTCCAAATATCACTTTGCGAATTCCACAAGAACAGGCTTAGGGAACAGTTTCTTGAGGGGAAAGCTGTAACTCTGTGAGATGAATTAACATAATACTCAGCAGTTTCTCAGAAAGCTTCTTTCCAGTTTTCATCTGAGGATATTTCCTTTTTCACCATAGCCCTCCATGGGCTTTCAAATATCACTTTGCAATTTCCACAAGAACAGGCTTAGGGAACTGTTCTTGAAGGGAAAGCTGTAACTCTGTGAGTTGAATTAAACGAACACTAAGCAGCTTCTCAGAAAGCTTCTTTCCAGTTTTCATCTGAGGATATTTCCTTTTTCACTGTAGCCCTCCTTTGGCTCCAAATATCAGTTTGCAAATTCCACAAGAACTGTCTTAGCGAAAGGCTTCTTGAGGGGAAAGCTGTAACTCTGTGAGATGATTTCACAGAACACAAAGGAGTTTCTCAGAAAGTTGCTTTCTCTTTGTTATCAGAAGATATTTCCTTTGGCCCTCTAGTCTTCAAAGGGATCCGCAATATCCCTATTCAGATTCCACAGAAATAAGGCTACCAAAGAGACCCAGGAAATACAGCTGTAACTCTGTGAGTGGAAGTCACACATCACAAAGCAATTTCTGAAAAACCTTCTTTCCAGGTTTTCTCTGAGGATATTTTCTTTTTCACCATTGCCCTCTATGGGCTTCCAAATATCACTTTGCACATTCCACAAGAACAGGCTTACCGAACGGCTTCTTGAGAGAAAAGCTGTAACTCTGTGAGATGAATTAACAGAACACTCAGCAGTTTCTCAGAAAGCTTCTTTCCAGTCTTCACCTGAGGAAATTTCCTTTTTCACCGTAGCCCTCCATGGGCTCCAAATATCAGTTTGCAAATTCCACAAGAACTGTCTTAGCAAAAGGCTTCTTGAGGGGAAAGCTGTAACTCTGTGAGATAATTTCACAGAACACAAAGGAGTTTCTCAGAAAGTTGCTTTCTCTTTTTTATCAGAGGATATTTCCTTTGGCCCTCTAGTCTTCAAAGGGATCCGAAATATCCCTTCGCAGATTCCACAGAAATAAGGCTAGCAAAGAGACCCAAGAAATACAGCTGTAACTCTGTGAGTGGAAGTCACCCATCACAAAGCAGTTTCTTAGAAAGCTTCTTTCCAGGTTTTCTCTGAGGATATTTTCTTTTTCACCATTGCCCTCTATGGGCTTCTAAAATATCACTTTGCAAATTCCACAAGAACAGGCTTAGCGAACGGCTTCTTTGAGAGGAAAGCTGTAACTCTGTGAGATGAATTAAAAGAACACTAAGCAGTTTCTCAGAAAGCTTCTTTCCAGTTTTCATCTGTGGATATTTCCTTTTTCACCATAGCTCTCCAGGGCTTCCAAATATCAATTTGCAAATTCCACAAGAAAAGTATTAGCGAAAGCCTTCTTGAGGGGAAAGCTGTAACTCTGTGGGATGATTTCACAGAACACAAAGGAGTTTCTCAGAAAGTTTCTTTCTCTTTGTTATCGGAAGATATTTCCTTTGGCCCTCTAGACTTCAAAGGGATCCGAAATATTAGTTCCCAGATTCCACAGAAATAAGGCAAGCAAAGAGAACCACGAAATACAGCTGTAACTATGTGAGTGGAAGTCACACATCACAAAGCAGTTTCTGAGAAAGCTTCTTTCCAACTTTTCTCTGAATATATTTTCTTTTTCACCATATCCCTCTATGGGCTTCCAAATATCACTTTGCAAATTCCACAAGAACAGGCTTAGCTAACGGCTTCTAAAGGGAAATATGCAATTTTGTGAGATGAATTTACAGAACACTAAGCAGTTTCTCAGAAAGCTTCTTTCCAGTTTTCATCTGAGGATGTTTCCTTTTCACCATAGGCCTCCATGAGCTTCCAAATATCACTTTGCAAATTCCAGAAGAACAGTCTTAGCGAAAGGCTTCTTGAGGGTAAAGCTTTAACTCTGTGAGATGATTTCACGGAACACAAAGGAGTTTCTCAGAAAGTTTCTTTCTCTTTGTTATCAAAGGATTTTTCCTTTGACGCTATACTCTTCAAAGGGATCCGAAATATCCGTTCTCACAGTCCACAGAAATAAGGCTCACACACAAATCCACAAATTAAAGCTGTAAATCTCTGAGTGAAAATCAAACATCACAAAGAAGCTTCTCAGAAAGCTTCTTTCCAGGTGTTCTCTGAGGGTATTTTCTTTTTCCCTGTATCCCTCTAAGGGCTTCCAAATATCACTTTGCAAATTCCACAAGAACAGGCTTAGGGAACAGTTTCTTGAGGGGAAAGCTGTAACTCTGTGAGATGAATTAACAGAACACTCAGCAGTTTCTCAGAAAGCTTCTTTCCAGTTTTCATCTGAGGATATTTCCTTTTCCACCATAGCCCTCCATGGGCTTCCATATATCACTTTGCAATTTCCACAAGAACAGGCTTAGCGAACGGCTTCTTGAGGGGAAAGCTGTAACACTGTGAGATGAATTAACAGAACACTAAGCAGTTTCTCAGAAAGCTTCTTTCCAGTTTTCATCTGAGAATATTTCCTTTTTCACAATGGCCCTCCATGGGCTTCCAAATATCACTTTGCAAATTCCAAAAGAACAGTCTTAGCGAAAGGCTTCTGGAGGGGAAAGCTGTAACTCTGTGAGATGATTTCACAGAACACAAATGAGTTTCTCTGAAAGTTTCTTTCTCTTTGTTATCGGAGGATATTTCCTTTGGCCCTCTAGTCTTCAAAGGGATCCGAAATATCCCTTCTCAGATTCCACAGAAATAAGGCTAGCAAAGAGAAGCAAGAAATACAGCTAAAACTCTGTGAGTGGAAGTCACACATCACAAAGCAGTTCCTCAGAAAGCTTCTTTCCAGTTTTTCTCTGAGGATATTTTCTTTTTCCCCATAGACCTCTAAGGGCTTCCAAATATCGCTTTGCAAATTCCACAAGAACTGACTAAGGTAACGGCTTCTTGAGGGGAAATCTGTAATTCTGTGAGATGAATTAACAGAACACTAAGCAGTTTCTACGAAAACTTCTTTCCAGTTTTCATCTGAGGATATTTCCTTTTTCACCGTAGCCCTCCATGGGCTTCCAAATATCACCTTGAAAATTCCACAAGAACAGTCTTAGCGGAAGTCTTCATGAGGGAAAAGCTTTAACTCTGTGAGATGATTTCACAGAACACAAAGGAGTTTCTCAGAAAGTTTCTTTCTCTTTGTTATCAGAGGATATTTCCTTTGGCCTTATAGTCTTCAAAGGGATCCGAAATATCCGTTCTCAGATTCCACAGAAATAAGGCTGGAAAACAGATCCACGAAATACAGCTGTAACTCTCTGAGTGGAAGTCAAACATCACAAAGCAGTTTCTCAGAAAGCTTCTTTCCAGGTTTTCTCTGAGGATATTTTCTTTTTCATCATACCCCTCTAAGGGCTTCCAAATATCACTTTGCAAATTCCACAAGAACAGGCTTAGGGAACAGTTTCTTGAGGGGAAAGCTGTAACTCTGTGAGATGAATTAACAGAACACTCAGCAGTTTCTCAGAAAGCTTCTTACCAGATTTCATCTGAGGATATTTCCTTTTTCACATAGCCCTCCAAGGGCTTCCAAATATCACTTTGCAAATTCCACAAGAACAGTCTTAGCGAAAGGCTTCTTGAGCGGAAAGCTGTACCTTGTGAGATGATTTCACAGAACACAAAGGAGTTCCTCAGAAAGCTTCTTTCACTTTGTTATGGGAGGATATTTCATTTAGCACTATAGTCTTCAAAGGTATCCGAAATATCCGTTCTCAGATTCCACAGAAGTAAGGCTAGGAAACACACGCACGAAATACAGCTCTAACTCTGTGAGTGGAAGTGGCACATCACAAACCAGTTTCTCAGACAGCTTCTTTCCAGTATTTCTCTGAGGATATTTTCTTTTTCACCATAGCCCTCTAAGAGCTTCCAAATATCACGTTGCAAATTCCACAAGAACAGGCTTTGCGAACAGCTTCTTGAGGGGAAAGCTGTAACTCTGTGAGATGAATTAACAGAACACTAAGCAGTTTCTCAGAAAGCTTCTTTCCATTTTTCATCTGAGGATATTTCCTTTTTCACCATAGCCCTCCATGGGCTTCCAAATATCACTTTGCAAATTCCACAAGAACTGTCTGACAGAAAGGCTCCTTGAGGGGAAAGCTGTAACTTTGTGAGATGATTTCACAGAACACAAAGGAGTTTCTCAGAAAGCTTCTTTCTCTTTGTTATGGGAGTATATTTCCTTTGGCCCTAAAGTTTTCAATTGGATCCGAAATATCCGTTCTCAGATTCCACAGAAATAAGGCTAGCAAACATATCCACGAAATACAGCTCTAACTCCCTGACTGGAAGTAACAGTTCACAAACCATTTTCTCAGAAAGCTTCTTTCCAGTTTTTGTCTGAGGATATTTTCTTTTTCACCATAGCCCTCTATGGGCTTCCTAATATCACTTTGCAAATTCCACAAGAACAGGCTTGGCGAACGGCTTCTTGAGCGGAAAGCTGTAACTCTCTGAGACGAATTAACAGAACACTAAGCAGTTTCTCAGAAAGCTTCTTTCCACTTTTCATCTGAGGATATTTCCTTTTTCACCGTAGCCCTCCATGGGCTTCCAAATATCACTTTGCATATTACACTGGAACAGTCTTAGCGAAAGGCTTCTTGAGCGGAAAGCTGTAAATCTGTGAGATGATTTCACAGAACACAAAGGAGTTTCTCAGAAAGCTTCTTTCTCTTTGTTATCGGAGGATATTTTCTTTGGCCACATTGTCTTCAAATGGATTCGAAATATCCGTTTTCAAATTCCACAGAAATAAGGCTGGCAAACAGATCCACGAAATACAGCTGTAACTCTGTGAGTGGAAGAGAAAGATCACAAAGTAGTTTCTCAGAAAGCTTCGTTCCAGGTTTTTTTCTGAGGATATTTTCTTTTTCACCATAACCCTCTATGGGCTTCCTAATACCACTTTGCAAATTCCACAAGAACAGGCTTAGTGAACGGCTTCTTGAGGGGAAAGCTGTAACTCTGTGAGATGAAATAATAGAACACTAAGCAGTTTCTCAGAAAGCTTCTTTCCTGTTTTCATCTGAGGATATTTCGTTGTTCACCATAGTCCTCCATGGGCTTCCATATATCACTTTGCAAACTCCACAACACCAGGCTTAGCGAACGGCTTCTTGACGGGAAAGCTTTAACTCTGTGAGATGAATTAACAGAACCCTAAGCAGTATCTCTGAAAGCTTCTTTCCATTTTTAATCTGAGGATATTTCCTTTTTCACCATAGCCCTCCATGGGCTTCCAAATATCACTTTGCAAATTCCACAAGAACAGTCTGATCCAAAGACTTCTTGAAGGGAAAGCACTAACTCTGTGAGATGATTTCACAGAACACAAAGGAGTTTCTCAGAAAGCTTCTTCCTCTTTGTTATGGGAGGATATTTCCTTTTGCCCTATAGTCTTCAAAAGGATCCGAAATATCCGTTCTCAGATTCCACGGAAATAAGACTGGAAAACAGATCCAAGAAATACAGCTGTAACTCTGTGAGTGGAAGTGACACATCACAAAGCAGTTTCTCAGAAAGCTTCTTTCTAGTTTTTCTGTGAGGATATTTTCTTTTTCATCATAGCCCTCTACGGACTTCCAAATATCACTTTGCAAATTCCAGAAGAACAGGCTTAGCGAACGACTTCTTCAGGGGAAAGAGGTAACACTGTGACATGAATTAACAGAATACTAAGCAGTTTCTCAGAAAGCTTCTTTCCAGTTTTCATCTGAGGATATTTCCTTTTTCACCATAGCCCTCCATGGGCTTGCAAATGTCACATTGCAAATTTTACAAGAACAGTCTTAGCGAATGGCTTCTTGAGCAGAAAGCTGTAACTCTGTGAGATGAATTAACAGAACACTAAGTAGTATCTCAGAAAGCTTCTTTCCAGTTTTAATCTGAGGATATTTCCTTTTTCACCATAGCCCTCCATGGGCTTCCAAATATCACTTTGCAAATTCCACAAGAACAGTCTGATCCAAAGGCTTCTTCAGGAGAAAGCAGTAACTCTGTGAGATGATTTCACAGAACACAAAGGAGTTTCTCAGAAAGCTCCTTCCTCTTTGATATGGGAGGATATTTCCTTTTGCCCTATGGTCTTCAAAAGGATCCGAAATATCCATTCTCAGATTCCACGGAAATAAGACTGGCAAACAGATCCAAGAAATACAGCAGTAACTCTGTGAGTGGAAGTGACACATCACAAAGCAGTTTCTCAGAAAGCTTCTTTCTAGTTTTTCTGTGAGGATATTTTCTTTTTCATCATAGCCCTCTATGGGCTTCCAAATATCACTTTGCAAATTCCAGAAGAACAGGCTTAGCGAACGACTTCTTCAGGTGAAGGCGGTAACACTGTGACATGAATTAACAGAATACTAAGCAGTTTCTCAGAAAGCTTCTTTCCAGTTTTCATCTGAGGATATTTCGTTTTTCACCATACTCCTCCATGGGCTTCCAAATATCACTTTGCAAACTCCACAACAACAGGCTTAGCGAACGGCTTCTTGACGGGAAAGCTGTAACTCTGTGAGATGAATTAACAGAACACTAAGCAGTATCTCAGAAAGCTTCTTTCCATTTTTAATCTGAGGATATTTCCTTTTTCACCATAGCCCTCCATGGGCTTCCAAATATCACTTTGCAAATTCCACAAGAACAGTCTGATCCAAAGACTTCTTGAGGGGAAAGCAGTAACTCTGTGACGTGATTTCACAGAACACAAAGGAGTTTCTCAGAAAGCTTCTTCCTCTTTCTTATGGGAGGATATTTAATTTTGCCCTATAGTCTTCAAAAGGATCCGAAATATCCGTTCTCAGATTCCACGGAAATAAGGCTGGCAAACAGATCCAAGAAATACAGCTGTAACTCTGTGAGTGGAAGTGACACATCACAAAGCAGTTTCTCAGAAAGCTTCTTTCTAGTTTTTCTGTGAGGATATTTTCTTTTTCGTCATAGCCCTCTACGGGCTTCCAAATATCACTTTGCAAATTCCAGAAGAACAGGCTTAGCGAACGACTTCTTCAGGGGAAAGCGGTAACACTGTGACATGAATTAACAGAATACTAAGCAGTTTCTCAGAAAGCTTCTTTCCAGTTTTCATCTGAGGATATTTCCTTTTTCACCATATCCCTCCATGGGCTTGCAAATGTCACATTGCAAATTTTACAAGAACAGTCTTAGCGAATGGCTTCTTGAGGGGAAAGCTGTAACTCTCTGAGATGATTTCACAGAACGCAAAGAGTTTGTCAGAAAGCTTCTTTCTCTTTGTTATGGGAGGATATTTCCTTTGGCCTTATAGATTTCAAAGGGATCCGAAATATCTGTTCTCAGATTACACAGAAATAAGACTAGCAAACAGATCCACGAAATACAGCTGTAACTCTGTGACTGGAACTGGCAGATCACAAAACAGTTTCTCAGAAAGCTTCTTTCCAGGTTTTTCTGAGGATACTTTCTTTTTCACCATAGCCCTCTATGGGCTTCCAAATATCACTTTGCAAATTCCACAAGAACAAGCTTAGCGAACGGCTTCTTGAGGGGAAAGCTGTAACTCTGAGGGATGAATTAACAGAACACTAAGCAGTTTCTCAGAAAGCTCCTTTCCAGCTTTCATCTGAGGATATATCCATTTTCACTATAGCCCACCATGGGCTTCCAAATATCACTTTGCAAATTACACAAGAACACTCTGAGCGAAAGGCTTCTTTAGGGGAAAGCTGTAACTCTGTGAGATGATTTCACAGAACACAAAGGAGTTTCTCAGAAAGCTTCTTTCTCTTTGTTATCGGAGGATATTTCCTTTGGCCCTATAGTCTTCAAAGGTATCCGAAATATCCGTTCTCAGATTCCACAGAAATAAGGCTGGCAAACAGATCAACGAAATACAGCTGTTACTCTGTGAGTGGAAGTGAAAGATCACAAAGCAGTTTCTCAGAAAGCTTATTTCCAGGTTTTTTCTGAGGATATTTTCTTTTTCACCGTAGCCCTCTAAGGGCTTCCAATATCACTTTGCAAATTCCACAAGAACACGCTTAGCGAACGGCTTCTTGATGGGAAAGCTGTAACTCTGTGAGATGAAATAACAGAACACTAAGCAGTTTCTCAGAAAGCTTCTTTCCAGTTTTCATATGAGAATATTTCCTTTTTAAACATAGTCCTCCATGGGCTTCCAAATATCACTTTGCAAATTCCACAAGAACAGGCATAGCGAACGGCTTCTAGGGGGGAAAGCTGTAATTCTGTGAGAAGAATTAACACAACACTAAGCAGTTTCTCAGAAAGCTTCTTTCCAGTTTTCATCAGAGGATATTTCCTTTTTCACCATAGCCCTAGATGGGCTTCCAAATATCACTTTGCAAATTCCACAAGAACAGTCTGAGCGAAAGGCTTCTTGAGGGGAAAGCTGTAACTCTGTGACATGATTTCACAGAACTCAAAGGAATTTCTCAGAAAGCTTCTTTCTCTTTGTTATCGGTGGATATTTCCTTTGGCCCTATAGAGTCTTCAAAGGGATCCGAAATATCCGTTCTCAGATTCCACCGAAATAAGGCTAGCAAACAGATCCACGAAATAGAGCTGTAACTCTGTGATTGGAAGTCTCACATCACAAAGCAGTTTCTCAGAAAGCTTCTTTCCTGTTTTTCTCTGTGGATATTTTCTTTTTCACCATAGCCCTCTATGGGCTTCAAAATACAACTTTGCAAATTCCACAAGAACAAGCTTAGCGAACGGCTTCTTGAGGGGAAAGCTGTAAATTTGTGAGATGAAATAAGAGAACACTAAGCAGTTTCTCAGAAAGCTTCTTTCCAGTTTTCATCTGAGGATATTTCCTTTTTCACCGTAACCCTCCATGGGCTTCCAAATATCACTTTGCAAATTCCACAATAATAGTCTTAGCAAAAGGCTTCTTGAGCATAAAACTGTATCTCTATGAGATGATTTCACAGAACGCAAAGGAATTCCTCAGAAAGCTTCTTTCTCTTTGTTATCGGAGGATATTTCCTTTGGCACTATAGTCTTCAAAGGGATCCGAAATATGCGTTCTCAGATTCCACAGAAGTAATTCTAGGAAACACATGCACAAAATACAGCTGTAACTCTGTGAGTGGAAGTTACAGATCACAAAGCAGTTTCTCAGAAATCTTCCCTCCGGGTTTTCTCTGAGGATAGTTTGTTTTTCACCATAGCCCTCTATGGGCTTCCTAATACCACTTTGCAAATTCGACAAGAACAGGCTTAACGAACGGCTTCTTGAGGGGAAAGCTGTAACTCTTTGAGATGAAATAACAGAACACTAAGCAGTTTCTCAGAAAGCTTCTTTCTCTTTGTTATCGGAGGATATTTCCTTTGGCCTTATAGTTTTCAAATGGTTCCGAAATATCCGTTTTCAGATTCCACAGAAGTAAGGCTTGCAAACAGTTCCACGAAATACAGCTGTAACTCTGTGAGTTTAAGTCACACAACACAAAGCAGTTTCTCAGAAAGCTACTTTCGAGTTTTTCTCTGAGGATATTTTCTTTTTCACCATAGCCGTCCTCGGGCTTCCTAATATCACTTTGTAAATTCCAGAAGAACAGACTTGGCGATCGGCTACTTGAGGGGAAAGCTGTAACTCTGTGAGATGAATTAACAGAACACTAAGCAGTTTCTCAGAAAACTTCTTTCCAGTTTTCATCTTAGGATATTTCCTTTTTATCCATAGCCCTCCATGGGCTTCCAAATGTCACATTGCAAATTTCACCAGTACAGTCTTAGCGAAAGGCTTCTTGAGGGGAAAGCAATAACTCTGTGAGATGATTACAAAGAACACAAAGGAGTTTCTCAGACAGCTTCTTTCTCTTTGTTATCGGAGGATATTTCCTTTGGGCCTATAGTCTTCAAAGGGATCCGAAATATCAGTTTTCAGATTCCACAGAAGTAAGGCTAGGAAACACATCAACGAAATACAGCTGTAACTCTATGAGTGGAAGTCACACATTACAAAGCAGCTTCTTAGAAAGCTTCTTTCTAGTTTTTCTCTGAGGATATTTTGTTTTTCACCATAAACCTCTATGCGCTTCCAAATATCACTTTGCGAATTCCACAAGAACAGGCTTAGCGAACGGCTTCTTGAAGGGAAAGCTGTAACTCTGTGAGATGAATTAAGAGAACACTAAGCAGTTTCTCAGAAAGTTTCTTTCCAGTTTTCATCCGAGGATATTTCCTTTATCAACGTAGCCCTCCATGGGCTTCCAAATATCACTTTGCAAACTCCACAAGAACAGTCTTAGAGAAAGGCTTCTTGAGCGGAAAGCTGTAACTCTGTAAGATGATTTCACAGAACACAGAGGAGTTTCTCTCAAAGCTACTTTCTCTTTGTTATCGGAGGATATTTCCTTTGGCCCTATAGTCTTCAAAGGGATCCGAAATATCCGCTCTCAGATTCCACATAATAAGTCTACCAAACAGATCCACGAAATACAGCAGTAACTCTGTGAGTGGAAGTGACACATCACAAAGCAGTTTCTCAGAAAGCTTCTTACCAGGTTTTCTCTGAGGATATTTTCTTTTTCACCATAGCCCACCATGGGCTTCCAAAAATCACTTTGAAAATTCCACAAGAACAGGCTTAGCGAACGGCTTCTTGAGGGGAAAGCGGAAACACTGTGAGATGAATTAACAGAACACTAAGCAGTTTCTCCGAAAGCTTCTTTCCAGTTTTCATCTCAGGATATTTCATTTTTAACCATAGTCCTCCATTGGCTTGCAAATATCACATTGCAAATTTCACAAGAACAGTCTGAGCGTAAGGCTTTTTGAGGGGAAACCTGTAAATTTGTGACATGATTTCACAGAACACAAAGGAGTTTCTCAGAAAGCTTCTTTCTCTTTGTTGTCGGAGGATATTACCTTAGGCCCTTTAGTCTACAAAGAGATCCGAAATATCCGTTCTCAGATTCCACAGAAAAAAGGCTAGCAAACAGTTCCACGAAATACAAATGTAACTCTGTGAGTGGAAGTCACACATCACAAAGCAGTTTCTTACAAAGCTTCTTTCCAGGTTTACTCTGAGGATACTTTCTTTTTCACCATAGCCCTCTATGAGCTTCCAAATATCACTTTGCAAATTCCACAAGAACAGGCTTAGCGAATGGTTTCTTGAGGGGAAAGCTGCAACTCTGTGAGATGAATTAACAGAACACTAAGCAGTTTCTCAGAAAGCTTCTTTCCAGTTTTCATCTACGGATATTTACTTTTTCACCATACACCTCCATGGGCTTCCAATATGACTTTGCAATTTCCACAAGAACAGTCTTAGCGAAGGCCTCTTGAGGGGAAAGCTGTAACTCTGTGAGATGATTTCACAGAACACAAAGGAGTTTCTCTGAAAGCTTCTTTCTCTTTGTTATGGGAGGATATTTCCTTTGGCCCTATAGCCTTCAAAGGGATCCGAAATATCCGTTCTCAGATTCCTCAGAAATAAGGCTAGCAAACAGATCCAAGACATACAGCTGTAACTCTGTGAGTGGAAGTGAGACATCACTAAGCAGTTTCTCAGAAAGCTTCTTTCCACGTTTTCTCTGAGGATATTTTCTTTTTCACCATAACCCTCTATGGGCTTCCAAAAATCACTTTGCATGTTCCACAAGAACAGGCTTAGCGAGCGGCTTCTTGAGGGGAAAGCTGTAACTATGTGAGATGCATTAACAGAACACTAAGTAGTTTCCCAGAAAGCTTCTTTCCAGATTTCATCTGAGGATATTTCCTTTTTCACCATAGCCCTCCATGGGCTTCCAAATATCACTTTGTAAATTCCCGAAGAACAGTCTTAGCGAAAGGCTTCTTGAGGAGACAGCTGTAACTCTGTGAGATGATTTCACAGAACACAAAGGAGTTTCTCAGAAAGCTTCTTTCTCTTTGCTATCGGAGGATATTTCCTTTGGCCCTATAGAGTCTTCAAAGTGATCCGAAATATCCGTTCTCTGTTTTCACAGAAATAAGGCTAACAAACAGATCCACGAAATAGAGCTGTAACTGTGGGAGTGGAAGTCACACATCACAAAGCAGTTTCTCAGAAAGCTTCTTTCCAGTTTTTCTCTGAGGATATTTTCTTTTTCAACATAGCCCTCTAGGGGCTTCCAAATATCACTTTGCAAATTCCACAAGAACAAGCTTAGCGAACGGCTTCTTGAGGGCAAAACTGTAAATTTGTGAGATGAAATAAGAGAACACTAAGCAGTTTCTCAGAAAGCTTCTTTCCAGTTTTCATCTGAGGATATTTCCTTTTTCACCATAGCCCTCCAAGGGCTTCCAAATATCACTTTGCTAATTCCACAAGAACAGTCTTAGCGAAAGGCTTCTTGAGCGGAAAGCTATACCTTGTGAGATGATTTCACAGAACACAAAGGAGTTCCTCAGAAAGCTTCTTTCACTTTGTTATTGGAGGATATTTCATTTAGCACTATAGTCTTCAAAGGTATCCGAAATATGCGTTCTCAGATTCCACAGAAGTAAGGCTAGGAAACACATGCACGAAATACAGTTCTAATTCTGTGAGTGGAAGTGGCACATCACAAACCAGTTTCTCAGACAGCTTCTTTCCAGTATTTCTATGAGGTAATTTTCTTTTTCATCATAGCCCTCTAAGGGCTTCCAAATATCACTTTGCAAACTCCACAAGAACAGGCTTAGCGAACAGCTTCTTGAGGGGAAAGCTGTAACTCTGTGAGATGAATTAACAGAACCCTAAGCAGTTTCTCAGAAAGCTGCTTTCCCGTTTCCATCTTTCGATATTTCACTTTTCACCATAGCCCTCCATTGACTTCCAAATATCACTTTGCAAATTCCACAAGAACAGTCTCAGCGAAAGACTTCTTGAGCAAAAAGCTGTAACTCTGTGAGATGATTTAACAGAACACAAAGGAGTTTCTCAGAAAGCTTCTTTCTCATTGTTAGCAGAGGATATTTCCATTGGGCCTATAGTCTTCAAAGGGATCCGAAATATCCTTTCTCAGATTCCACACAAATAAGGATAGAAAACAGATCCAGGAAATACAGCTGTAACTCTGTGAGTGGAAGTCTCACATCACAAAGCAGTTTCTCAGAAAGTTTTTTTCCAGTTTTTCTCTGAGGATATTTTCTTTTTCACCATCGCCTTCTATGGGCTTCCAAATATCACTTTGCAAATTCCACAAGAACAGGCTTAGCGCAACGGCTTCTTGAGGGGAAACCTGTAACTCTGTCAGATGATTTTACAGAACACAAAGGAATTTCTCAGAAAGATTTTTTCTCTTTGTTATCGGAGGATATGTCCTTTGGAACTATACTCTTCAAAGGCATCCAAAATATCCGTTCTCAGCTTCCACACAAATAAGGCTAGCAAAGAGATCCACGAAATACAGCTGTAACTCTGTGAGTGGAAGTCACACAACACAAAGCAATTTCTCAGGAATCTTCTTTCCAGTTTTTCTCTGAGGATATCTTCTTTTACACCCTAGCCCTCTATGGGCTTCCAAATATCACATTGCAAATTCCACAAGAACAGCCTTAGCGAACAGCTGCTTGAGGGGAAAGTTGTAACTCAGTGAGATGAATTCACAGAACACTAAGCAGTTTCTCAGAAAGCTTCTTTCCAGTTTTCATCTGAGGATATTTCCTTTTTCACCATAGCCTTCCAAGGGCTTCCAAATATCACTTTGCAAATTCCTCAAGAACAGTCTTAGCGAAAGGCTTCTTGAGGGGAAAGCTGTATCTCTGTGAGATAATTTCATAGAACACAAAGGAGTTTCTCAGAAAGCTTCTTTCTCTTTGTTATCGGAGGATATTTCCCTTGGCCCTATAGTCTTCAATGGGATCCGAAATATCCGTTCTCATATTCCACAGAAATAAGGCTACCAAACAGATCCACGAAATACAGCTGTAAATCTGTGAGTGGAAGTTGACATCATAAAGCAGTTTCTCAGAAATCTTTTTTCCAGTTTTTCTCTGAGGATATTTTCTTTTTCACCATAGCCCTCTATGGGCTTCCAAATATCACTTTGAAATTTCAACAAGAACAGGCTTACCGAATGGCTTCTGGAGGGGAAAGCTGTAACTCTGTGGGATGATTTCACAGAACACAAAGGAGTTTCTCAGAAAGATTCTTTCTCATTGTTATCGGAGGATACTTGCATTGGCCCTATAGTCTTCAAAGGGATCCGAAATATCCCTTCTGAGATTCCACAAAAATAAGGCTAGCAAACAGATCCACGAAATACAGTTGTAACTCTGTGAGTGGAAGTCACACATCACAAAGAAGTTTCTCAGAAATCTTCTTTCCAGTTTTTCTCTGAGGATATTTTCTTTTTCACCCTAGCCCTCTATGGGCTTCCAAATATCACTTTGCAAATTCCACAAGAACAGGCTTAACGAACGGCTTCTTGAGGTTAAAGCTGTAACTCTGTGAGATGAATTAACATTTCACTAAGCAGTTTCTCAGAAAGCTTCTTTCCAGTTTTCATCTCAGGATATTTCCTTTTTCACCATAGCCCTCCATGGGCTTCCAAATATCACTTTGCAAATTCCACAAGAACAGGCTTGGCGAACGGCTTCTTGAGGTTAAAGCTGTAACTCTGTGAGATGAATTAACATTTCACTAAGCAGTTTCTCAGAAAGCTTCTTTCCAGTTTTCATCTGAGGATATTTCCTTTTTCACCATAGCCCTCCATGGGCTTCCAAATATCACTTTGCAAATTCCACAAGAAGAGTCTTAGAGAAGGGTTTCTTGAGGGGAAAGCTGTAACTCTGTGAGATGATTTCACAGAACACAAAGGAGTTTCTCAGAAAGCTTCTTTCTCTTTGTTATCGGAGGATAATTCCTTTGGCCCTATAGTCTTCAAAGGGATCCGAAATATCTGTTCTCAGATTCCACAGAAATAAGGCTAGCAAAGAGATCCACGAAATACAGATGTAACTCTGTGAGTGGAAGTCCCACATCACAAAGCAGTTTCTCAGAAAGCTTCTTTCCAGTTTTTCTCTGATATTTTCTTTTTCACCATAGCCCTCTATGGGCTTCCAAATATCACTTTGCAAATTCCACACGATCAGGCTTAGCGAACGGCTTCTTCAGGGGAAAGCTGTAACTCTGTGAGATGATTTCACAGAACACAAAAGAGTTTCTCAGAAAGCTTTTTTCTCTCTCTTTTCGGAGGATATTTCCCCTGGCCCTCTAGTCTTCAAAGGGTTCCGAAATATCCGTTCTCATATTCCACAGAAATAAGGCAAGCAAACAGATACACGAAATACAGCTGTAAATCTCTAAGTGGAAGTCACACATCACAAAGCAGTTTCTCAGAATGCTTTTTTCCAGTTTTTCTCTGAGGATATTCCCTTTTCACCCTAGCCCTCTATGGGCTTCCAAATATTACTTTGCAAATTCCACAAGATCAGGCTTAGCGAACGGCTTCTTGAGGAAAGAGCTGTAACACTGTGTGATGAATTAATAGAACACTAAGCAGTTTCTCAGAACCTTCTTTCCAGTTTTCATCTGAGGATATTTCCCTTTTCACCATAGACCCCCATGGGCTTCCAAATATCACTTTGCAAATTCCACAAGTAGAGTCTCAGCGAAAAGCGTCTTGAGGGAAAAGCGATAACTTTGTGAGATGATTTCACAGAATACAAAGGAGTTTCTCAGAGCTTCTTTCTCATTGTTATCGGGGGATATTTCCATTGGCCCTATAGTCTTCAAAGGGATCCGAAATATCCTTTTATAGATTCCACACAAATAAAGGCTAGCACACAGATCGACGAAATACAGCTGTAACTATGTGAGTGGAAGTCACACATCACAAAGCAGTTTCTCAGAAAGCTTCTTTCCAGTTTTTCTCTGAGGATATTTTCTTTTTCACCCTGGCCCTCTATGATCATCCAAATATCGCTTTGCAAATTCCAGAAGAACAGGCTTAGCGAACGGCTTCTTGAGGTGAAAGCTGTAAATCTGTGAGATGAATTAACAGAACACTATGCAGTTTCTCAGAAAGCTTTTTTCCAGTTTTAATCTGAGGATATTTCCTTTTTCACCAAAGCCCTCCATGGGCTTCCAAATATCACCTTGCAAATTCCTCAAACACAGTCTTAGCAAAAGACTTCTTTAGGGGAACGCTGTATCTCTGTGAGATGATTTCACAGAACACAAACGAGTTTTTCAGAAAGCTTCTTTCTCTTTGTTATGGGAGGATATTTCCGTTGGCCTTATAGTCTTCAAAGATATCCGAAATATCTGTTCTCACATTCCACAGGAATAAACTAGCAAACAGATCCACGAAATACAGCTATAACTCTGTGAGTGGAAGTCACACATCACAAAGCAGTTTCTCAGAAAGTTTCTTTCCAGTTTTCCTCTGAGGATATTTTCTTTTTCACCATAGCCCACCATGGGCTTCCAAAAATCACTTTGCAAATTCCACAAGAACAGGCTTAGCCAACGGCTTCTAGAGGGGAAAGCTGTTTTTCTGTGAGATGAACTCACAGAACACTAAGCAGTTTCTCAGAAATATTCTTTCCAGTTTTCATCTGAGGATATTTCCCTTTTCACTATAGCCCTCCATAGGCTTCCAAATATCACTTTCCAAGTTCCACAAGAAGAGTCTTACCGAAAGGCTTCTTGAGGGGAAAGCTGTAACTCTGTGAGATGATTTCACACAACACAAAGGAGTTTCTCCGAAAGCTTCTTTCTCTTTTTTATCGGAGGATATTTTCTTGGGTTCTATAGTCTTCAAAGGGATCCGAAATATCCGTTCTCAGATTCCACCGACATAGGGCTAGCAAACAGCTCCACGAAATACAGCTGTAACTCTGTGAGTTGAAGTCACACATCACAAAGCAGTTTCTCAGAAAGTTTCTTTCCAGTTTTTCTCTGAGGATATTTTCTTTTTCACCATAGCCCTCTGTGGGCTTCCAAATATCCCTCTGCACATTCCACAAGAACAGGCTTAGTGAAACGCTTCTTGAGCGGAAAGCTGTAACTCTGTGAGATGAATAAACAGAACACTAAGCGGTTTCTCAGAAAGCTTCCTTCCAGTTTTCATCTGAGGATATTTCCTTTTTCACCATAGCCCTCCATGGGCTTCCAAATATCACTTTGCAAATTCCACAAGAACAGTCTTAGCAAAAGACTTCTTCAGGGGAAAGCTGTAACTCTGTGAGATAATTTCACAGAACACAAAGGAGTTTCTCAGAAAGCTTCTTTCTCTTTGTTATCGGAGGATATTTCCTTTGGCCCTATAGTCTTCAAAGTGATCCGAAATATCCGTTCTCAGATTCCACAGAAATGAGGCTAGCAAACAGCTCCACGAAATACAGCTGTAACTCTGTGAGTGGAAGTCACACATCACAAAGCAGTTTCTCAGAAAGCTTCTTTCCAGTTTTACTCTGAGGATATTTTCCTTTCCACCATAGCCCTCCATGGGCTTCCAAATTTCTCTTTACAAATTCCACAAGAACAGTCTTAGTGAAAGGCTACTTGAGGGGAAAGCTGTAACTCTGTGAGATGATTTCACAGAACACAAAGGAGTTTCTCTGAAAGCTTCTTTCTCTTTGTTATGGGAGGATATTTCCTTTGGCCCTATAGTCTTCAAAGGGATCCGAAATATCCGTTCTCAGATTCCACAGAAATAAGGCTAGCAAACAGCTCCACGAAATCCAACTGTACCTCTGTGAGTGGAAGTCACACATCACAAAGCAGTTTCTCAGAAAGCTTCTTTCCAGTTTTTCTCTGAGGATATTTTCTTTTTCACCATAGCCCTCTATGGGCTTCCAAATATCTCTTTGCAAATTCCACAAGAACAAGCTTAGCGAACCGCTTCTTGAGGGGAAAGCTGTAACTCTGTGAGGTGAATTAACAGAACACTAAGCAGTTTCTCAGAAAGCTTCTTTGCAGTTTTCATCTGGGGATATTTCCTTTTTCACCATAGCCCTCCATGGGCTTGCAAATATCACTTTCCAAATTCCACAAGAACTGTCTTAGCGAAAGGCTTCTTGAGGGTAAAGCTGTATCTTTGTGAGATGATTTCACAGAACAGAAAGGAGTTTCTCAGAAAGCGTCTTTCTCTTTGTTATCGGAGGATATTTCCTTTGGCCCTATAGTCTTCAAAGGGATCCGAAATATCAGTTCTCAGATTCCACAGAAATAAGGCCAGCAAACAGATCCACGAAATACAGCTGTAACGCTGTGAGTGGAAGTCAGCCATCACAAAGCAGTTTCTTAGAAAGCTTCTTTCCAGTTTTTCTCTGAGGATATTTTTTTTTCACCGTAGCCCTCTATGGGCTTCCAAATATCACTTTGCGAATTCCACAAGAACAGGCTTAGCGAGCGGATTCTTGAAGGGAAAGCTGTAATTCTTTGAGATGAATGAACAGAACACTAAGAAGTTTCTCAGAAAGCTTCTTTCGAGTTTTCATCTGAGGATATTTCCTTTTTCACCATAGCCCTCTATGGGCTTCCAAATATCACTTTGCAAATTCCTCAAGAACTCTTAGCGAAAGGCTTCTTGAGGGGAAAGCTGTAACTCTGTGAGGTGATTTCACAGAACACAAAGAAGTTTCTCAGAAAGCTTCTTTCTCTTTGTTATCGGAGGATATTTCCTTTGGCCCTATAGTCTTCAAAGGGATCCAAAATATCTGTTCTCAGATTCCACAGAAATAAGGCTAGCAAAGAGATCCACGAAATACAGATGTAACTCTGTGAGTGGAAGTCACACATCACAAAGCAGTTTCTCGGAAAGCTTCTTTCCAGTATTTCTCTGAGGATATTTTCGTTTTCACCATAGCCCTCTATGGGCTTCCAAATATCACTTTGTGAATTCCACAAGAACAGGCTTAGCGAGCGGCTTCTTGAGGGGAAAGCTGTAACTCTGTGAGATGAATTAACAAAACACTAAGCAGTTTCTCAGAAAGCCTCTTTCCAGATTTCATCTGAGGATATTTCCTTTTTCACCATAGTCCTCTATGGGCTTCCAAATATCACTTTGCAAATTCAACAAGAACTGTCTTAGCGAAAGGCTTCTTGAGGGGAAAGCTGTAACTCTGTGAGTTGATTTCACAGAACACAAAGGAGTTTCTCAGAAAGCTTCTTTCTCTTTGTTATCGGTGTATATTTTCATTGGCCCTATAGTCTTCAATAAACACTCCTCCCAAACTAGACAATGAAGTGGACAGTGTAACTCTGTGAGAGAAATTAAACATCACAAAGTATTTTATCAGAAATCTTCCTTCTGGTTTTTATACGAGGATATTTCCTTTGTCACCATATGTTCCAATGTGCTCCGAAATATACCCTTGCAGATTCCAAGAAAACAGTGTGAGCAAACTGATCAATGAAAAGGACAGTGTAACTCTGTGAGGTGAATTCACACATCACAAATAAATTTCTCAGAAAGCTTCTTCTTGGTTTTTATCTGAGGATATTTCCTTTGTCACCATAGGCTTCAATGCAATACCAAATATCCTATTGCAGATTTCACGGAAACAGTGTTAGCAAACTGCTCAGTGAAAACAACAATGTAACTCTGTGAGATGGATTCACACATCACAAAGCAGTTTCTCAGAAAGCTTCTTTCTAATTTTTATGTGAAGATATTTCCTTTTTCACCACAGACCTCAAGGTGCACTGAGATATGCCTTTGTAGGTTCCACGAAAGCAGTGTTAGTAAACTGCTCAATGAAAAGAACAATGTAACTCTGTGAGTCGAATTCACACGTCACAAAGAACATTCTCAGAAAGCTTCATTCTAGTTTTTATCTATGGATATTTCCTTTGCCACCATAGGCTTCAATGCAATCCAAAATATTCCTTCTCAGATTCCACAAAAACGGTGCTACCCAACTGATCTTTGAGGAGGATCGTGTAACACTGTCAAGTGAATAATGACATCACAAAGCGATTTCTCAGAAAGCTTATTTTTGGTTTTTATCTGAGGATATTTCCTTTGTGAACAAAGGCTTCAATGCACTGCCTTAAAGTCCTTTTCAGATTCCTTGAAAACAGTTTGAGCCAACTGCTCAATGAAGACAATGGAGTAACATTATAAGATGAATTCACACATCACAAACCGGTTTCTCAGAAATATTCTTCCTAATTTTTTCATTATAAGTCTCAATGCACTCCCAAATATCCCTATGCAGATTAAACAAAAACAGTGTTAGCAAACTGCTGCATGAAAGGAATTGTGTACATTGGCAAGATGAATTCACACATCAGAAAGAACTTTCTCAGAAAGCTTCTTTCTAGTTTTTATCTGAGGCTATTTCCTTTGTCACATTAGACTTCAATGCAATCTAAAATATCCCTTCTCAGATTCCCCAAAAACAGTGCTATCAAAGTGTTCCATGAAAAGAATGGTAACTCTGTGAGATTAACTCAGACATCATAAACAGTTTCAGAAAGCTTCTTTCTATTTTGAATCTGAGGATATGTCCTTTTTCAACCTAGGCCTCAATGCACTCACAAATATCTCCTTACAGATTCCAGGGAAAGATTGTTTGCAAACTGCTCCATGAAAACAAAGGTGTAACTCTGTGGGATGATTTAACACATCAGAAAGTACTTTCTCAGAAGGTTCCTTCTGGTTTTTATCTGAGGTTATTTCTTCAGTCACCATAGGCTTCAATATGATACAAAATATCCCTTCTCATATTCCCCAAAAACACTGCTATCAAAATGGTTATTGAAAAGGATCATGTAACACATTCAGGTGAATTAACACATCATAAAGTGGTGTCTCAGAAAGCTTCTTTCTAGTTTTTTATGAGGATATTTCCTTTGTCACCATAAGCTTCAATGCAGTCCGAAGTATCCCATTGCAGATTCCAAGAAAAGAGTGTTCACAAACTGCTCAATGAAAATAACAGTATAACTCTGTGAGATGAATTCACACATCACCAAACAGTTTCTCAGAAAGCTTATTTCTAGTTTTTCTCTGAGGATATTTCCTTTTTCACCTTAGGCCTCAATGGGCTCCCAAATATCCCTTTGCAGCACCCAATTAAACAGTGTTAGCAAACTACTCTATAAAAAGAAACGTGTAACTCTTTGAGATGAACTAACACATAAGAAAGAGCTTTTTCAGAAACCTTCTTTCTAGTTTTTAACTGAGGATATTTTCTTTGTCACCAAGGGCTTCAATGGGATCCAAGATATTCCTTCTCAGATTACCCAAAAACAGTGCTACCAAACTGATCCATGTAAAGGATCGTGTAATCCTGTTAGACGAATTAATACATCACAAATCTGTTTCTTAGAAAGTTTCTTTCTAGTTTTAAAAATGATGGTATTTCCTTTGTCATCGATAGCTTCAGTGCTCTACATAATATACCATTGAAGATTCCAAGAAAACTGTGTTAGCAAACTGCTCAATGAAAACAACAGTGTAACTCTGTGAGATGGATTCATTCATCACAAAGCAGTTTCTCAGAAAATTTCTTTTCAGTTTTTATCTGAGGGTATTTTCTCTGTCATCATAGTCTTCAATGTCTCTCAAATATCCTATTGCAGATTCCACGAAAACCGTGTTAGCAAACTTCTCTATGAAAAGAATGGTGTAGCTCTGTGATATGAATTCACACATCACAAAGGAGTTTCTCAGAAAGGTTTTTTCTGGTTTTTATCTGAGGATATTTTCTTTTTCACTATAGTCCTCAATGTGCTCCTAAATATCCCATTTCAAATTCCGTGAAAATAGTGTTAGCAAACTGCTCCATGAAAAGAAAGGTGTAACCTTGTGAGATGAATTCACAGATCACAAAGAACTTTTGCAGAAAGCTAGTTTCTAGTTATTATCTGACAGTATTTCTTTTGTCAACTTACAGTTCAATGCAATCCAGAATATCCCTTCTCAGATTCACCAAAAACAGTGCTACGAAACTACTCCGTGAAAAGAATCATGTAACTGTGTGAGATGAATTAACATATCAGAAAGTGGTTTCTCAGGAAACTTCTTTCTAGTTTCTATGTGAGGATATATCCTTTGTCATCATAAGTTTCAATGCGCTCCAAAATATCACATTGCAGATTCCACAACAACAGTGTAAGCAAACTGCTCAATGCAAAGAACAGTGTAATTCTGTAAGCTGAATTCAAACATCACAAAGCGGTTTCTCTGAAATCTTCTTTCTAGGTTTTAACTGAGGATATTTCCTTTTTCACCATTGGCTTCACTGCACTCGCAAATATTCCTTTACAAAATCCATGAAAACAGTGTTGGCAAACTCTTCCATTTAAAGAATCCTGCAACTCTGTGAGATAAATTCCCACATAACAAAGAAGTTTCTCAGAAAGCTTATTTCTGGTTTTTCTCTGAGAATATTTTCTTTGTTACCCTAGGCTTCAATACAATACAAAATATGCCTTCTCAGATTCCCCAAAACAATGCTACCAAACTGCTCCATGAATAGAATGATGTAATTCAGTGAAATGAATTCACACATCACAAAGCTGTTTTTCAGAAAGCTTCTTTCTAATTTTTATCTGAGGATATTTCCTTTTTCATTATTTGCCTCAAGGTGCTAGCAAATATCCCATGGCAGATTCCACAAAAAAAGTATTAGCAAACTGTCAATGAAAAGAACAGTGTAACTCTGTGAGTTGAATTCACATATCACAAAGAGATTTCTTTGAAAGTTTCCTTCTAGGCTTTATCTGAGGATATTTCCTTTGTTACCATAGGCTTCAATGTGATACAAAATATCCCTTCTCAGATTCCCTAAAAACAGTGCTACCAAAGTGCTCCATGAAAAGAATCGTGTAACTCAGTGAGATGAATTCACAAATCACCAAGGAGTTTCTCAGAAAGCTTCTTTCTAATTTTTATCTTAAGATACTTGCTTTGTCACCAGAGGCTTCAAGGTGATTCAAAATATCCCTACTCAGATTTCCCAAAAACAGTGCTACCAAACTGCTCCATGAAAACAGTGGTGTAACACTGTGAGATGAACTCACACATCACAAAGGTGTTTCTCAGAAACTTTCTTTCTGGTTTTTGTCTGAGGATATTTTCTTTGTCAAAATAAACTTCAATACACTCCAAAATATCCCATTGCAGATTCCAAGAAAACAGTGGTATCAAACTGTTCAATGAAAAGAACAGTGTAAATCTGAGAGATGAATTCACACATCACAAAGCAGTTTCACAGAGAGCTTCCTTCTAGTTTTTATTTGAGGGTATTTCCTTTTTAACGGTAGGCCTTAATGCACTCCGAAATATCCCTTTGCAGTTTGCAAGAAAACAGTGTTAGCAAACTGCTCAATGAAAAGAACTGTATAACTCTGTGAGATGAATTCACACATCACAAAGCAGTTTCTCAGAAAGCTTCTTTCTAGTTATTATCTGAGGATATTTCCCTGATCACTATAGGCCTCAATACGCTACAAAATATCCCTTTGGAGATTCCATGAAAACAATGTTCACAAAATGCTCCATGAAAAGAAAGGTGTAATTCCATGAGATGAATTCACACCTCTCAAAGAAATTTCTCAGAAAGCCTCTTTCCAGTTTTTATCTGAGGATATTTCCTTTGTCACCATGGGCTTCTATGTGATCCAAAATATTCCTTGTGAGATTCCTGAATATCAGTGCTACCAAATTTATCCATGAGAGGAACCGTGTAACTCTATGAGATGAATTAACATAGCATAAACCAGTTTCTCAGAAAACTTCTTTCTCGTTTTTATCTGAGTATATTTCCTTTTTCACCATAGACCTCAACATGCTCCCAAATATCCCTTTGCATATTCCACAAAAACAGTGTTAGCAAACTGCTCCATGAAAAAAAAGGTGTAACCTTGTGAGGTGAATTCATGCAACACAAAGAAGTTTCTCAGAAAGCTTCTTTCTAGTTTTTATCTGAGGATAATTCTTTTGTCACCAAAGCTTCAATGCAATCCAAAATATTCCTTCTCAGATTCTCCAAAAAGAGTGCTACCAAACTGCTCCATGAAAACAATGGTGTAACTCTGTAAGATGAGTTCACAAATCCAAAGCAGTTTCTCAGAAACCTTCTTTCTGGTTTTTTCTGAGGATGTTTCCTTTTTCATTATAGGCCTCAATGCCCTTCCAAATATCCCTTTGCAGATTCCACGAAAACAGTGATAGCAAAGTGCTCCAAGAAAAGAAAGTTGTAACTCTGTGAGGTGAGCTAACACATCACAAGGCGGTTTCTCAGAGAGCTTCTTTCCAGTTTTTATATGAGAATATTTCCTTTGTCTCCATAGGATTCAATGCAATCCAAAATATCCTGTCTCAGATTCCCCAGAAACACTGCTAGTAAACAGCTCCATGAAAAGAGTCGTGTAACTCTGTGGGGTGAATTAACACATCACAAAGTGGTTTCTCAGAAAGCTTCTTTCTAGTTTGTATATGATATTATTTAATTTGTCACCATAAGCATGAATGCGCTCTGAAATCTCCCATTGCAGATTCTAAGAAAACAGTGTTAGCAAACTGCTCAATGAAAAGAACAATGTAACTCACTGAGATGAATTCACACATCAGAAAGGAGTTTCTCAGAAAGCTTCTTTCTAGTTTTTATATACGGACATCTCCTTTTAAACCATAGGCTTCAATGTCCTCCCAAATATCCCTTCTCAGATACCACAAAAAAAGTGAAGCCAAAGTGATCCCTCAACAGAAACGTTTAGCTGTATGAGATGAATGCACAAATCACAAAGGATTTTCTCTGAAAGTTTCTCTCCAGTTTTTATCTGGAGAATTTTCTTTCACCTTAGAAATCTATGTGCTCCCAAATTTCCCATTACAGATTCCACAAAAACAGTGTTACCAAACTGCCCAATGAAAAGAAATATTTAACCCTGTGAGATGAATTCACCCATCACAAAAGAGTCTCTCAGAAAGCTTCTTTCTAGCTTTTATCTGAGCTTATTTCCTTTTTCACCATAGGCTTCTCTGTGCTTCGATTATCCCTTTGTAGAATCCACAAAAACAGGATTAACAAACTGCTCAATGAAAACAATCATTTACCTCTGGGAGATGAATTCAACCATCACAAAGAGATTTCTCAGAAGGCTCCTTTCTGCCTTTCATCTGTGCAGTGTATGTACTTTTCCACCATCAGCCTCAATGCATTCCCAAATATCCTTTCTCAGACACCAAAAAATCAGTGATGCCACACTGGTCAATCAAAAATATGGTTTATCTCTGTCAGATGAATGCACACATCACAAAACAGTTTCTCAAAAACCTCTCCGTTTTTATTTGAAGATATTTCCTTTTTCACCATCAGCCTCTATGAGTTCCCGAATATCCTTTGTAGATTCCCCAAAAACAGTGCTACCAAACTGGTCAATGAAAAGAAAGGTGTAACTCTATGAGATGACTTCACTCATCACAAAGTAGTTTCTGAAAAAGCTTCTTTCTAGTTTTTACCTGAGAATGTTTCTTTTTTCACTATAGGCCTCAAGGTGCTCCCGCATATCCCTATGCAAATTTCAGGAAAGCAGTTTCAGCAAACTGCTGTATGAAAAGAAAGGTGTAACTCAGTGAGATGAACTCACACATCACAAAGAACTTTCTCAGAAAGCTTCTTTCTAGTTTTTATCTGAATATATTTCCTTAGTCACCAAGGGCTCCAATGCGATCCAAAATATCCCTTCTTAGATTCCACAAAAACAGTGCTACCAAACTGATCCATGAAAAGGATGGTGTAACTCTGTGAGATGAATTAACACATCACAAAGTGGTTTCTCAGAGAGCTTCTTTCTAGTTTTTATATGAGGATATTTCCTTTATCACCATAAGCTTCAATGCGCTCCTAAATATCCCATTGCAGATTCCAAGAAAACTATGTTAGCACACTGCTCCATGAAAAGAACAGTGTAACTCTGTGAGATGAATTTACACATCAGAAAGAAGTTTCTGAGAAAGCTTCTTTCTAGTTTTTATGTGAGGATTTTTATTTTTCAACCATAGATCTCAAAGCACTCACAAATATCCCTTTGCAGATTCCAAAAAAACTGTGTTAACAAACTGCTACATGAAAAGAAATGTGCAACTCTGTGAAATGAATTCACACACCACAATGAACTTTCTCAGAAAGTTTCTTTCTATTATTTATCTGAGAATATTTTCTTTTTCACCATTTGCCTCAATGTACTCACGAATATCCCTTTGTAGATTCCACGAAAATATTGTTAGCACACTACTCCATAACAGAAATGTGTAAATCTGTGAGATGAATTCACACATTGCAAAGCAGTTACTCAGAAAGCTTCTTTTTGTTTTTTGTTGGAGGATATTTCCTTTGTCAGCATAGGCTTCAATGCTCTCCCAAATATCCTATTGCAGGTTCCACGAAAAGAGTGTTATCAAACTGTTCAATGTAAACAACAGTGTAACTCTGTGAGATGAATTCACATATGATGAAGTAGTTTCTCAGAAATCTTCTTTCTAGTTTTTAATTGAGGATATTTCCTTTGTCACCATAAGCTTCAATGTGACCCAAAATATCTCTTCTCAGATTCCCCAAAAAAGGTGTTACCAAACTGTTACATGAAAAGAATGGTGTAACTCTGTGAGGTGAATTCACATGTCACAAAGATGTTTCTCAGAAAAATTCTTTCTAGTTTTTATCTGAATATATTTCCCTTTTCACTGTATTAATCAATGCACTCCCATATACCCCATGGAAGATTAATTGAAAAAAGCGTTAGCAAACTTCTCAATGAAAAGAATGGTGTACCTCTGTGAAATGAGTTCACACATCACAAAGCAGTTTCACAGAATGCTTATTTTTGCACTTTATCTGTGGATATTTCCTTTGTCACCATAGGGCTTCAATGCACTCCCAAATATCCTATTGCAGAATGCACAACAACTGTGTTATCAAACTGCTCAATGAAAAGAAAAGTGAAACTCTGTAAGATGAATTGACACATCACAGAGCTGTTTTTCAGAAGGCTTCTTTAGTTTTTATCTGCAGAAAGTTCAGTTTTCACCATAGGCATCAAAGGGCTCTGGAGTATCACATCGTACAATCCATGAAAACAGTGTTAGCAAACTAGTCAATGAAAATATCAGTGTAACTCTGTGAGTTTAATTCACGCATCACAAAGTGGTTTCTTGGAAAACTCCTTTCTAGTCTTGTCTGAGGATATTTCCTTTGTCAACACATGCTTCAATGCAATCCAAAATATCCCTTCTCAGATTCCCCAAAAACACTGCTAAGAAACTGTTCCATGAAGAGAATCATGAAACTCTGAGATGAATTAACACATCAGAATGGGGTTTCTCAGAAAGCTTTATTCTAGTTTTTCTATGAGGATATTTCCATTGTCACCATATGTCTCAAAGCACTCTCAAGTATCCCTTTGCAGATTCCAAGAAAACAGTGTTACCAAACTGCTCAATGAAAAGAACAGTGTAACTCAGAGAGATGAATTCACACATCACAAAGCAGTTTCTCAGGAAGTTTCTTTCTAGTTAATATCTGATTATATTTCTTTTGTCACCATAGGCTTCAAGGCAATCCAAAATATCCCTTCTCAGATTCCCCAAAAACAGTGCTACCAAACTGCTCCATGAAAAGAATCGTGTAACTCTGTGACATGAATTCACAAATCACAAAAGAGATTTTCAGAAAGCATTCTTTTGGTTTTCATCTGAGAATATGTACTTTGTCACCATAGGCTTCAATGCCCTCCCAATATCCTATAGCAGATTCCACGAAAACAGTGTTATCCAACTGCTCATTGAAAGGAACGGTGTAATTTGGTGAGATGAATTCACACATCACAAAGCAGTTTCTCAGAAAGCTTCATTCTAGTTTTTATCTGAGGATATTTCCTTTGTCACTATATGTCTTAATGCGCTCTCAAATGTCCACTGCATATTCCACGAAAACAGTTTTGGCAAACTACTCCATGAAAAGAATGATGTAACTCTGTGAGATGAACTCAGACATCACAAACACCTTTCTCAGAAAGCTTCTTTCTAGTTTTTAACTGAGGATATTTCCTTTGTCAACAGAGGCTTCAATGCATACAAAATATCCGTTATCAGATTACCCAAAAACAGTGCTACCAAACTACTCCATGAAAAGTATTATGTAACTCTGTGAGATGAATTATCACTTCACAAAGCAGTTTCTCAGAAAGTTTATTTCTAGTTTTTATATGAGGATTTTCCTGTCACCATAAGCTTCAATGCACTCCCAAATATCCCATTACAGATTCCAAGAAAACTGTTACAAACTGCTCATGGAAAAGAGCAGTGTAACTCTGAGATGAATTCACACATCACAAGGACCTTTCTCAGAAAGCCTCTTTCTAGTTCCTCCCAGAGTACATTTCCTTTATCACCATAGGCTTCAATGTGATCCAAAATATCCCTTCTCAGATTTACCAAAAACAGTGCTATCATACCAATCCATGGAAAGAATCCTGTAGTTCTGTGAGATGAATTAACACATCAAAAAACTGTTTCTCAGAAACCTTCTTTCTAGTTTTTATCTGAGGATATTTCCTTTATCACCATAGGCCTCAGAGCACTCCCAAATATCCCTTGGCAGATTCCACAAAAACAGCATTAGCAAACTGCTCCATGAAAAGTAAGGTTTAACTAATGAGATGAATTCACACATCATGAAGCAGTTTCTCAGAAAGTTTCTTTTGGTTTCTGTCTGAGGATATTTCTTTTGTCACCATAGGCTTCAATGCACTCCCAAATATCCTATTGCATATTCTACGAAAAAGTGTTATCAAACTGCTCAATGAAAAGAGCGGTGTAACTCTGTAAGATGAAATCACACATCACAAAGCAATTTCACAGAAAGATTCCTTCTAGTTTTTATCTGAGGATAATTCTTTCTTCACCATAGGCCTCAATGCATTCCCAAATATCCCATTGCATATTCCAGGAAAACAGCATTAGCAAACTGCTCCATGAAAAGAAAGGTGTAACACTGTGAGGTGAATTCACACATAACAAAGAACTTTCTCAAAAAGCTTCTTTCTACTTATAATTTGAGGACATCTCCTTTGTCATCATAGGCTTCAATGAGATCTACATACACCTTCTCAGATTGACCAAAAATAGTTCTAACAAGCTGTGTTATGAAAAGAATCATGTAACTCTGTGAGATGAATTCACAAATCACAAAGAAGTTTCTCAGAAAGTTTCTTTCTAGTTTTTGTCAGAGTATATTTCCTTTGTCACCATAAACTTCAATACACTCTGAAATATCCCACAGCAGATTCTAAGAAAACAGTGTTAGCAAACTGCTCAATGAAAAGAACAGTGTAACTCAGAGAGGTGAATTCACAGATCACAAAGCAATTTCTCAGAAAACTTCTTTTTGGTTTTTATCTGAGGATATTTCCTTTGTCACCATAGGCTTCAATGCACTCGCAAATACCCTATTGCAGCTTCCACCAAACAGTGTCATCAAACTGCTCAATGGAAGGAATGGTGTAACTCTGTGAGATGAAATTACACACCACCAAGCTGTTTCTAAGAAAGTTTCTTTCTAGTTTTTATCTGAGGATACTTCCTTCTTCACCATATACCTCAAGGTGTTCCCAAATATCCCTTTACAGATTCCAGGAAAACAGTGTTAGCAAACTTCTCTGTGTTAAGAAAGGGTTAAATCGGCCACATGAATTCACACAACACAAGGAACTTTCTCAGATAACTTCTTTCTACTTTTTTTATCAGAAGATAGTTCTTTTGTTACCATAGGCTTCAACGTGATCCAAAATATCCCTTCTGAGATTCCCCAAAAACACTGCCAACAAACTTCTACATGAAATGAACACTGTATCTCTGTGATATGAGTTCACACATCTCAAAGCAGTTTCTGACAAAGTTTCTTTCTAGTTTTTATCTGAGAATAATTCTTTTTTCACTATAGGCCTCGATGCAGTCCCAAATATCACTTTGCAGATTTCACAAAAGCAGTGTTAGAAATCTGCTCCATGAAAACAAAGGTGTAACTCTGTGAGATGAATTCAAACATCACCAAAGCCTTTCTCAGAAAGTTTCTTTCTAGTGCTTATCTGAGGATAATTTCTAGTCACTCTAGGCTTCAATGCTATCCGAAATATCCCTACTCAGATTTCCCAAAAACAGTGCTAAAAATTGATCCATGAAAATAATTGTGTAACTCTGGGAGATGAATTCACATCAAAAAGCAGTTTCTCAGAATGTTTCTTTCTAGTTTTAATCTGAGGATATTCCCTTTCTCAACATAGGTTTCAGTGCGCTCACAAATATCCCTTTGCACATTCCACAAAAACAGTGTTAACAAATTGCTGCATGAAAAGAAAGTTGTAACTCAGTGAGATGAACTCACACATCACAGTAACTTTCTCAGAAAGCTTCTTTCTAGTTTTAATCTGAGGATATTTCCTTTGACACCATAGACTTCAATGTGATCCAAAATATCGCTTCTCAGATTCCCCAAAAACAGTGCTACCAAACTGCTCCATGAAAAGAAAGGTGTAACTCTGTGAGATGATTTCAGAAATCACAAAGTAGTTCCTCAGAAAGCTTCTTTCTAGTTTTTGTCTCAGGATATTTCCTTTGTCACCATAAACTTCAATGCACTCCAAAATATCCCATTGTAGATTCCAAGAAAACAGTGGTAGGTAACTGATAAATGAACAGAACAGTGTAACGCTGTAACATGAATTCACACATCACAAAGCGGTTTCTCAGAAAGCTTCTGTTTGGTTTTTCTATGAGGATATTTCCTTTGTCACTATATTATTCGTTGCATTCCAAAATACCCTACTGTAGACTCCACGAAAACAGTGTTATCAAAAGACTCAAAGAAAAGCATGGCTTAGTTCTCTCACATGAATTTACTGATCACAAAGCAGTTTCTCAGAAAGCTTCTTTCTAGTTTTTATCTGACGATATTTCCTTTTTCACTATAGGCCTCAATGTGCTCCTAAATATCCCTTTGCAAGTTCCATGAAAACAGTGTTTGCAAACTGTGCCATGAAAAGAAAGATGTACCTCTGTGAGATGAATTCACACATGCCAAAGAACTTTCTCAGATAGCTTCTTTGTAGTTTTTATCTGAGGATATTTTCTTAGTCACCATAGGGTTCACGGCGATCCAAAATATTCCTTCTCAGATTCCCAAAAAACAGTGCTACCAAACTGATTTATGAAAGGAATCATGTAACTCTGTGAGATACATTAACGCATCATAAAGCAGTTTCGCAGAGGGCTTCTTTCTAGTTTTTATATGATGATATTTCCATTGTCACCATAAGCTTCAATACACTCCGAAATATGCCATTGTCGATTCCAGGAAAACAGTGTTAGCAAACTGCTCCATGCAAAGAACAGTGTAACTCTATGCCTTGAATCCAAACGTCACAAAGCAGATTCTCAGAAAGTTTCTTTTTTTTTTTTTAATTATTATACTTTAAGTTCAAGGGTACATATGCATAACGTGCAGGTTTGTTACATATGTATACTTGTGCCATGTTGGTGTACTGCACCCATCAACTCGTCAGCACCCATCAACTCGTCATTTACATCAGGTATAACTCCCAAAGCAATCCCTCCCCCCTCCCCCCTCCCCATTATAGGCCCTGGTGGGTGATGTTCCCCTTCCTGAGTCCAAGTGATCTCATTGTTCAGTTCCCACCTATGAGTGAGAACATGCGGTGTTTGGTTTTCTGTTCTTGTGATAGTTTGCTAAGAATGATGGTTTCCAGCTGCATCCATGTCCCTACAAAGGACACAAACTCATCCTTTTTTATGGCTGCATAGTATTCCATGGTGTATATGTGCCACATTTTCTTAATCCAATCTGTCACTGATGGACATTTGGGTTGGTTCCAAGTCTTTGCTATTGTGAATAGTGCCGCAATAAACATACGTGTGCATGTGTCTTTATAGCAGCATAATTTATAATCCTTTGGGTATATACCCAGTAATGGGATGGCTGGGTCATATGGTACATCTAGTTCTAGATCCTTGAGGAATCACCATACTGTTTTCCATAATGGTTGGACTAGTTTACAATCCCACCAACAGTGTAAAAGTGTTCCTATTTCTCCACATCCTCTCCAGCACCTGTTGTTTCCTGACTTTTTAATGATCGCCATTCTAACTGGTGTGAGATGGTATCTCATTGTGGTTTTGATTTGCATTTATCTGATGGCCAGTGATGATGAGCATTTTTTCATGTGTCTGTTGGCTGTATGAATGTCTTCTTTTGAGAAATGTCGGTTCATATCTTTTGCCCACTTTTTGATGGGGTTGTTTGGTTTTTTCTTGTAAATTTGTTTGAGTTCTTTGTAGGTTCTGGATATTAGCCCTTTGTCTGATGAGTAGATTGCAAAAATTATCTCCCATTCTGTAGGTTGCCTGTTCACTCTGATGGTAGTTTCTTTTGCTGTGCAGAAGCTCTTTAGTTTAATTAGATCCCATTTGTCAATTTTGGCTTTTGCTGCCATTGCTTTTGGTGTTTTAGACATGAAGTCTTTGCCCATGCCTATGTCCTGAATGGTACTACCTAGGTTTTCTTCTAGAGTTTTTATGGTATTAGGTCTAACATTTAAGTCTCTAATCCATCTTGAATTAATTTTCGTATAAGGAGTAAGGAAAGGATCCAGTTTCAGCTTTCTACTTATGGCTAGCCAATTTTCCCAGCACCATTTATTAAATAGGGAATCCTTTCCCCATTTCTTGTTTCTCTCAGGTTTGTCAAAGATCAGAGGGCTGTAGATGTGTGGTATTATTTCTGAGGACTCTGTTCTGTTCCATTGGTCTATATCTCTGTTTTGGTACCAGTACCATGCTGTTTTGGTTACTGTAGCCTTGTAGTATAGTTTGAAGTCAGGTAGCGTGATGCCTCCAGCTTTATTCTTTTGACTTAGGATTGTCTTGGAGATGCGGGCTCTTTTTTGGTTCCATATGAACTTTAAAGCAGTTTTTTCCAATTCTGTGAAGAAACTCATTGGTAGCTTGATGGGGATGGCATTGAATCTATAAATTACCTTGGGCAGTATGGCCATTTTCATGATATTGATTCTTCCTATCCATGAGCATGGTATGTTCTTCCATTTGTTTGTGTCCTCTTTGATTTCACTGAGCAGTGGTTTGTAGTTCTCCTTGAAGAGGTCCTTTACATCCCTTGTAAGTTGGATTCCTAGGTATTTTATTCTCTTTGAAGCAATTGTGAATGGAAGTTCATTCCTGATTTGGCTCTCTGTTTGTCTGTTACTGGTGTATAAGAATGCTTGTGATTTTTGCACATTAATTTTGTATCCTGAGACTTTGCTGAAGTTGCTTATCAGCTTAAGGAGATTTTGGGCTGAGACAATGGGGTTTTCTAAATATACAATCATGTCATCTGCAAACAGGGACAATTTGACTTCTTCTTTTCCTAACTGAATACACTTGATTTCTTTCTCTTGCCTAATTGCCCTAGCCAGAACTTCCAACACTATGTTGAATAGGAGTGGTGAGAGAGGGCATCCCTGTCTTGTGCCAGTTTTCAAAGGGAATTTTTCCAGTTTTTGCCCGTTCAGTATGATATTGGCTGTGGGTTTGTCATAAATAGCTCTTATTATTTTGAGGTACGTTCCATCAATACCGAATTTATTGAGCGTTTTTAGCATGAAGGGCTGTTGAATTTTGTCAAAAGCCTTTTCTGCATCTATTGAGATAATCATGTGGTTCTTGTCTTTGGTTCTGTTTATATGCTGGATTATGTTTATTGATTTGCGAATGTTGAACCAGTCTTGCATCCCAGGGATGAAGCCCACTTGATCATGGTGGATAAGCTTTTTGATGTGTTGCTGAATCCGGTTTGCCAGTATTTTATTGAGGATTTTTGCATCGATGTTGATCAGGGATATTGGTCTAAAATTCTCTTTTTTTGTTGTGTCTCTGCCAGGCTTTGGTATCAGGATGATGTTGGCCTCATAAAATGAGTTAGGGAGGATTCCCTCTTTTTCTATTGATTGGAATAGTTTCAGAAGGAATGGTACCAACTCCTCCTTGTACCTCTGGTAGAATTCAGCTGTGAATCCATCTGGTCCTGGACTTTTTTTGGTTGGTAGGCTATTAATTATTGCCTCAATTTCAGAGCCTGCTATTGGTCTATTCAGGGATTCAACTTCTTCCTGGTTTAGTCTTGGAAGAGTGTAAGTGTCCAGGAAATTATCCATTTCTTCTAGATTTTCCAGTTTATTTGCGTAGAGGTGTTTATAGCATTCTCTGATGGTAGTTTGTATTTCTGTGGGGTCGGTGGTGATATCCCCTTTATCATTTTTAATTGCGTCGATTTGATTCTTCTCTCTTTTCTTCTTTATTAGTCTTGCTAGTGGTCTGTCAATTTTGTTGATCTTTTCAAAAAACCAACTCCTGGATTCATTGATTTTTTGGAGGGTTTTTTGTGTCTCTATCTTCTTCAGTTCTGCTCTGCTCTTAGTTATTTCTTGCCTTCTGCTAGCTTTCGAATGTGTTTGCTCTTGCTTCTCTAGTTCTTTTAATTGCGATGTTAGAGTGTCAATTTTATATCTTTCCTTCTTTCTCTTGTGGGCATTTAGTGCTATAAATTCCCCTCTACACACTGCTTTAAATGTTTTCCAGAGATTCTGGTATGATGTATCTTTGTTCTCATTGGTTTCAAAGAACATCTTTATTTCTGCCTTCATTTCGTTATGTACCCAGTAGTCATTCAGGAGCAGGTTGTTCAGTTTCCATGTAGTTGAGCGGTTTTGATTGAGTTACTTAGTCCTGAGTTCTAGTTTGATTGCACTGTGGTCTGAGAGACAGTTTGTTATAATTTCTGTTCTTGTACATTTGCTGAGGAGTGCTTTACTTCCAATTACGTGGTCAATTTTGGAGTAAGTATGATGTGGTGCTGAGAAGAATGTATATTCTGTTGATTTGGGGTGGAGAGTTCTATAGATGTCTATTAGGTCTGCTTGCTGCAGAGATGAGTTCAATTCCTGGATATCCTTTTTGACTTTCTGTCTTGTTGATCTGTCTAATGTTGACAGTGGAGTGTTGAAGTCTCCCATTATTATTGTATGGGAGTCTAAGTCTCTTAGTAAGTCTCTAAGGACTTGCTTTATGAATCTGGGTGCTCCTGTATTGGGTGCATATATATTTAGGATAGTTAGCTCTTCCTGTTGAATTGATCCCTTTACCATTATGTAATGGCCTTCTTTGTCTCTTTTGATCTTTGATGGTTTAAAGTCTGTTTTGTCAGAGACTAGTATTGCAACCCCTGCTTTTTTTTGTTCTCCATTTGCTTGGTAAATCTTCCTCCATCCCTTTATTTTGAGCCTATGTATGTCTCTGCGTGTGAGATGGGTCTCCTGAATACAGCAGACTGATGGGTCTTGACTCTTTATCCAGTTTGCCTGTCTGTGTCTTTTAATTGGAGCATTTAGTCCATTTACATTTAAGGTTAAGATAGTTATGTGTGAACTTGATCCTGCCATTATGATATTAACTGGTTATTTTGCTCGTTAGTTGATGCAGTTTCTTCCTAGCCTCAATGGTCTTTACATTTTGGCATGTTTTTGCAATGGCTGGTACCGGTTGTTCCTTTCCATGTTGAGTGCTTCCTTCAGGGTCTCTTGTAAGGCAGGCCTAGTGGTGACCAAATCTCTAAGCATTTGCTTATCTGTAAAGGATTTTATTTCTCCTTCACTTATGAAACTTAGTTTGGCTGGATATGAAATTCTGGGTTTAAAATTCTTTTCTTTAAGAATGTTGAATATTGGCCCCCACTCTTTTCTGGCTTGGAGAGTTTCTGCCGAGAGATCTGCTGTTAGTCTGATGGGCTTCCCTTTGTGGGTAACCCGACCTTTCTCTCTGGCTGCCCTTAAGATTTTTTCCTTCATTTCAACTTTGGTGAATCTGGCAATTATGTGTCTTGGAGTTGCTCTTCTCGAGGAGTATCTTTGTGGCGTTCTCTGTATTTCCTGGATTTGAATGTTGGCCTGCCCTACTAGGTTGGGGAAGTTCTCCTGGATGATATCCTGAAGAGTGTTTTCCAACTTGGTTCCATTTTCCCCCTCACTTTCAGGCACCCCAGTCAGACGTAGATTTGTTCTTTTTACATAATCCCATACTTTTTGAAGGCTTTGTTCATTTCTTTTTCTTCTTTTTTCTTTTGGTTTATCTTTTCGCTTCATTTCATTCATTTGATCCTCAATCGCTGATACTCTTTCTTCCAGTTGATTGAGTCGGTTACTGAAGCTTGTGCATTTGCCACTTATTTCTCGTGTCATGGTTTTCATCTCTGTCAGTTCATTTATGGCCTTCTCTGCATTAATTACTCTAGCTATCAATTCTTCCACTTTTTTTTCCAAGATTTTTAGTTTCTTTGTGCTGGGTACGTAATTCCTCCTTTAGCTCTGAGAAATTTGATGGACTGAAGCCTTCTTCTCTCATCTCGTCAAAGTCATTCTCCGTCCAGCTTTGATCCATTGCTGGCGATGAGCTGCGCTCCTTTGCCGGGGGAGATGCGCTCTTATTTTTTGAATTTCCAGCTTTTCTGCCCTGCTTTTTCCCCATCTTTGTGGTTTTATCTGCCTCTGGTCTTTGATGATGGCGACGTACTGATGGGGTTTTGGTGTAGATGTCCTTCCTGTTTGATAGTTTTCCTTCTAACAGTCAGGACCCTCAGCTTAGGTCTGTTGGAGATTGCTTGAGGTCCACTCCAGACCCTGTTTGCCTGGGTATCAGCAACAGAGGCTGCAGAAGATAGAATATTTCTGAACAGCGAGTGTACCTGTCTGATTCTTGCTTTGGAAGCTTCCTCTCAGGGGTGTACTCCACGCTGTGAGGTGTGGGGTGTCGGTCTGCCCCTAGGGGGAGATGTCTCCCAGTTAGGCTACTCAGGGGTCAGGGACCCACTTGAACAGGCAGTCTGTCCCTTCTCAGATCTCAACCTCCGTGTTGGGAGATCCACTGCTCTCTTCAAAGCTGTCAGACAGAGTTGTTTGCGTCTGCAGAGGTTTCCGCTGCTTTGTTGTTGTTGTTGTTGTTGTTGTTGTTTAGCTGTGCCCTGTCCCCAGAGGTGGAGTCTACCGAAACAGGCAGGTTTCCTTGAGCTGCTGTGAGCTCCACCCAGTTCGAGCTTCCCAGTGACTTTGTTCACCTACTTAAGCCTCAGCAATGGCGGGCACCCCTCCCCCAGCCTCGCTGCTGCCTTGCCGGTAGATCACAGACTGCTGTGCTAGCAATGAGGGAGGCTCCGTGGGCGTGGGACCCTCCCGGCCAGGTGTGGGATATAATCTCCTGGTGTGCCCGTTTCCTTAGAGCGCAGTATTGGGGTGGGAGTTACCCGATTTTCCAGGTGTCATGTGTCTCAGTTCCCCTGTCTAGGAAAAGGGATTCCCTTTCCCCTTGTGCTTCCCAGGTGAGGCGATGCCTCGCCCTGCTTCAGCTCTCGCTGGTCAGGCTGCAGCAGCTGACCAGCACTGATCGTCCGGCACTCCCCAGTGAGATGAACCCAGTACCTCAGTTGAAAATGCAGAAATCACCGGTCTTCTGTGTCGCTCGCGCTGGGAGTTGGAGACTGGAGCTGTTCCTATTCAGCCATCTTGCTCCGCCCCTCAGAAAGTTTCTTTCAATTTTTTTCTAAGAGGATATTTCCTTTTTCACTATAGGCCTCAATGAGCTCTCAAATATCCCTTTGTAGTTTCCATGAAAACAGTGTTAGCAAACTGCTCCATGAAAAGCAAGGTGTAACTTTTTGAGATGAACTCACACATCCCAAAGAACTTTCTCAGAAAGCTTCTTTGTAGTTTTTATCTGAGGATATACCCTTTGTCACCATAGGCTTCAATGCGATCCATAATATCCTATTCCACATCAAAGAAAACAGTGTTATCAAGCTGCTCAATGAAAAGAATGGTGTAGCACTGTGAGATGAATTCACACATCACAAAGCAGTTTCTCGGAAAGATTCTTTCTAGTTTTTATCTGAGGATATTTCCTTTTTCACCATAGGCTTCAATGCGATCCAAAGCATCCCTTCTCAGATTCTGCATACACAGTGCCACCAAACTGATCCACGAAAATAATCATGTAAATGTGGGAGATGAATTAACACATCACAAAGCAGTTTCTCAGAAAGCTTCTTTCTAGTTTTTATATGATGATATTTCCTTTGTCAATCTAAGCTTCAATGTTCTCCGAAATATCCTTTTGCAGATTCCAAGGAAACAGTGTTAGGAAACTGCTCACTGAAAAAAACAGTTTAACCCTGTGAAACTGTAGGCCTCAATGTGCTCCTAAATATCACAAAGAAGTTTCTCAGAAAAATTCTTTTAAATTTTTATCTGAGGATAATTCCTTTCTCACCATAGGCTTCAATGCAATCCAAAATATCCAATCACAGATTCCCCAAAAACAGTGCTCCATGAAAGAAATTGTGTAACTCTGTGATATGAATTCAGAAATCACAAAGCAGTTTCTCAGAAAGCTTCTTTCTAGTTTTTGTCTAAAGATATTTTCTTTGTCACTATAAGCTTCAATGCACTCTGAAATATCCCATTGCACATTCCAAGAAAACACTGTAAGCAGACTGAAAAATCTGAAGAAGAGTATAACACTGTTTGCTGAGTTCACACATCACAAAGCAGTTTCTCAGAAATCTTCTTACTAGTATTTATCTGAGGATATTTCCCTTTTCACCATAGGCCTCAATGAGCTTCAAGGTAACCCTATGCAAATTCCATGAAAACAGTGTCAGCAAACTGCTCCATGAAAGAAAGGGGTAACACTGTGAGATGAATTCCCACATCACAAAGAAGTTTCTCAGAAAGCTTCTTTATAATTTTTATCTGAGGATATTTCCATTGTCACCATAGGCTTCAAGGTGATCCAAAATATCTCTTCTCAGATTCCCCAAAGAAAGTGCTAGCAAACTGCTCCATGAAAGGATTTGTGTAACTCTTTAAGATGAATTTGAAATCACCAAGCAGTTTTTCGGAAAACTTTTTTCTAGTTTTTGTGTCAGGATATTTCCTTGATCACCATAAGATTCAATGCAGTCTAAAATAATCCCATTGCAGATTCCAAGAAAACAGTGTTAGCAAACTGCTCATTGAAAAGAAGAGTGCAACTCTGTGAGATGAATTGACACAACACAACAAAGTTTCTCAGAAAACTTTTTTTGGATTTTTATCTGAGGATATTTCCTTTTTCACTACAAGCTTCATTGCACTCCCAAATATCCTAATGCATATTACACGAGAAAAGTGTTATCAAACTGCTCATTGAAAAGAACAGTGTAGCACTGTGAGATCAATACACACATCATGAAGTACTTTTTCAGGAAACTTCGTTCTCATTTTTGTCTGAGGATATTTCTCTTATCACTATAGGCAAAATATCCCTTTGCAGATTCCACGAAAACAGTGTTACCTGACTGCTCCATGAAAGAAAGGTGTAACTCTGTGAGGTGAATTCAAACATCAAGAAGAACTTTCTCAGAAAGATTCATTACAGTTTTTATCTCAGGATATTTCATTTCTCACCAAAGGCCTCTATCCGATTAAAAAAAAAAAAAACCCCTTCTCAGATTCCCTAAAGCAGTGCTATCAATTTGCTCCATGGAAATAATTGTATAATACTGTGAGATGAATTCACAAATAACACAGCAGTTTCTCAGAAAGTATCTTTCAAGTTTTTGTCTGAGGATATTTCCCTTTTCACAATAAGTTTCAGTGTGTTCCAAAATATATCATTGCAGACTGCAAGAAAACAGTGTTAACAAACTGCTCAATGAGAAGAACAGTGTAACTCTGTGAATTGAATTCACACATCACAAAGCAGTTTCTCAGAAAGCTTCTGTTTGGTATTTATCTGAGGATATTTGTTTTGTCATCATAGGCTTCAATGTGCTCTCAAATTTCCTATTGCAGATTCCACGAAAACAGTGTTATCAAACTGCTCAATGAAAAGAATGGTGTAACTCTGTGAGATGAATTCACACATCACAAAGCAGTTTCTTAGAAAGCTTCTTTTTGGTTTTCCTATGAGTATGTTTCCTTTTACACAGTAGGCCTCAATGCGCTCCCAAATATCCCCTTGCAGATTCCACGAAAACAGTGTTAGCAAACTGCTCCATGAAAAGAAAGGTGTGAACTCACACATCACAGTAACTTTCTCAGAAAGCTTCTTTGTAGTTTTTATCTGAGGATATTTTCTTTGTCATCATATTCATCAATGTGATACAAAATATCCCTTCTCAGATTCCCCAAAAACGGTTCTACCAAACTGATCCATGAAAGAAAAAGCTGTAATTCTGTGATATGAGTTCACAAGTCGGAAAGCAGCTTCTCAGAAACATTCTTTCTAGGTTTTCTCTAAGGATATATCCTTTGTCACCATCAGCTTCAATGTGCTCCAAAATGTCACATTGTGAAATCCAAGAAAACAGTGTTAGAAAACTGCTCAATGCAGAGAACAGTGTAACTCTGTGAGATGAATTCACACATCACAAACCTGTTTCTCAGAAAGCTTCTTTCCAGTTTTTATCTGAGGATATTTTCTTTTTCATCATATTTCTCAATGCACTCCCGAATATCCCATTGCAGATTCCAAGACAGAAGTGTTAGCAAACGTCTCAATGAAAGAATGGTGTAACCCTGTGAGATAAATTCACACATCACAAAGCAGTTTCACAGAAAGCTTCTTTTTGGTTTTAATCTGAGGATATTTCCTTCGTCAACATAGGCTTCAAAGTGCCCCCAATTATAAAAATGCAGATTCCACTAAAACAGTGTTATCAAACTATTCAATGAAAAGAATGGTGTAACTCTGTAAGATGAATTAACACATCACAAAGTTGTTTCTCTCTAGTTTTTATCTGAGGATATTTACTTTCTCTTTTCATGGAATCTGCAGTAGGATAATAGGGAGCGCAGGACACAAAGCGCAGGAATTCATACATTGCAAAGCAGTTTCTCAGAAAGCTTCTTTCTAGTTTTTGTATGAGGATATTTCCTTTGTCACCATAAGCTTCAATGCACTCTGAAATATCAGATTGCAGATTACAAGAAAACAGTGTAAGCAAATTGCTCAATGAAAAAAAACAGTGTAACTCTGTGAGATGAATGTGCACATCACAAAGCAATTTCTCAGAAAGCTTCTTTCTGGTTTTAATCTGAGAATAATTCCTTTTTCACTATGGGCCTCAAAGTGCTCCCAAATATCCCTTTGCACATTCCACCAAAACAGGGTTAGAAAAACGTTCCACGAAAAGAAAGGTGTAACTCTGTGAGATGAATTCATACGTCGCAAATAACTTTCTCAGAAAGCTTCTTTATAGTTTTTATCTGAGGATATTTCTGTGTCACCATATGCTTCAATGTAATCCAAAATTTCCCTTCTCAGATTCCCCAAAAACAGTGCTATCAAACTGCTCCATGAAAAGAATCATGTAACTCTGTGAAATGAATTCACAAATCACAAAGCAGTTTTTCAGAAATCTTCTTTGTAGTTTTTGTCTGAGGTTATTTCCTTTGCACCATAGGCCTCAAGGCGCTTGCGAATATCACTTTGGAGATTCCATGAAAACAGTGTTAGGAAGCTGCTCCATGAATAGAAACGTGTATATCTATGAGATAAACTCACATATCAGAAAGCAGTTTATGAGATAGCTTCTTTCTTGTTTTTGTCTGAGGATATTTCCTTTGCCACCATAGGCTTCAGTACACTCCCAAATATCCTATTGCAGATTCCACAAAAACAGTGTTATCAAACTGCTCAAGGGAAACTCCTGTGTATCTCTGCAAGATAAATTCACACATCCAAAATTAGTTTCTCAGAAAGCTTCTTTCTAATTTTTATCTGAGGATATTTCCTTTTTCACTGTATTCCTCAATGTGTTCCTGAATATGCCATTGAAGATTAAATGACAAAAGTGTTAGCAAACTTCTCAATGATAAGAACAGGGATTCTTGGTGAGGTGAATTCACACATCACAAAGCAGTTTCACAGAAAGCTTCTTTTTGGTTTTTATCTGAGGATATTTCCTTTGTCACCATAGTCTTCAATGCCCTCGCAATATCCTATTGCAGGTTCCATGAAAGAAGTGTTATCAAACTGCTGCATGAAAAGAAAGGTGTAAGTCTGTGAGATGATTTCACACATCAAGAAGAACTTTCTCAGAATTCTTCTTTCTAGTTTTTATCTGAGGATAATTCCTTTGCCACCTTAGGCTTAAATGCAATAAAAAACATCTCATCTCAGATTCCCCAAAAACAGTACTACCAAACTGATCCATGAAAAGAATCATGTACTTCTGTGAGATGAATTAAAACATCAATAAGTGGTTTTTCAATATGCTTCTTTCTAGTTTTTATATGAGAATATTTCCTTTGTCACCATAAGCTTCAATTCGCTTAGAAATATCCCATTTCAGAATCTTAGAAAAGAGGGTTAGCAGATTGGTAAATGAAAAGAACAGTGTATATCCGTGAGTTGAATTCACACAGGACAAAGTAGTTTCTCAGAAAACTTATTTCTAGTTTTTGTCTTAGGATATTTCCTTATTCACCGTAGGCCTCAGAGCACTCAGAAATATCCCTTTGCAGATTCCACGAAAACAGTGTTAGCAAACTGCTCAATGAAAAGAATGGTGTTACTCAGTGAGATGAATTCACACATCACAAAGCAGTTTCACTGAAAGCTACTTTTTGGTTTTTATCTGGAGATATTTCCTTTGTCAATATAGGCTTCAATGCATTCCTAACTACCCTATTGCAGATTCCATGAACACAATGTTATCAAACTTCTCAATGAAAAGAATGGTGTAATTCTGAAAGATGAATTCACAAATCCCTAAGCTGTTTCCCAGAAAGTTTCCTTCTAGTTTTTACATAAGGATATTTACTTTTTCATTATAGGCCTCAATGCACTACAGAATATCCCATTGCAGATTCCATGAAAACAGTGATAGCAAACTGCTCCATGAAAAGAAATGTGTAACTTTCTGAAATGAATTCACACATCACAAACAACTTCCTCAGAAAGCTTCTTTCTAGTTTTTATCTGAGGATATTTCCTTTGTCACCATAGGCTTCAATGCGATTCAAAATATCTCTTCTCAGATTCTCCAAAAACAGTGCCACCAAACTGATCTATGAAAAGAAACATGTAACTCTGTGAAATGAATTCACACATCACAAAGTGGTTTCTCAGAAAGCTTCTATTTTTTATATTAGGATATTTCCTTTTCCAGCTTAGAATTCAATGCACTTCCAAATATCCTTTCTAAGACACCACAAAAACAGTGATGCCAAAGTGTTCCCTTAAGAATAACATTTAGCTCTATGAGATGAATGCACACATCACAAAGGAGTTTCTCCTAAATCTTATCTGCTGTTTTTCCCTGAAGAATTTTCTTTTTTCACCATTGGCCTCTATGTTTTCCAAATATTCCTCTGCAGATTTCTCTAAAACAGTGCTACCAAACAGTGCAGTGAAAAGAAAGATTTGTCTCTGTGAGGTATATTCACCCATAACAAAGCAGTTTATCAGGAAGCTTCTTTCCAGTTTTTATCTGAGGATATTTTCTTTTCCACCATGGCTTCAATGCACTCCAAAATATCCCTTCTCAGACACCACAAAAACAGTGATGCCAAACTACTCCCTCAATAGAAACGTTTAGCTCTATGAGATGAATGCACACATCACAAAGGAGTTTCTCAGAAAGCTTCTCTCCAGTTTTTACCTGAAGATATTTTCTTTTTCACCATTGGACTCTATGTGCTCCCGAATATCCCTTTGCAGATTCCACAATAACAGTGGACCCAACTGCTCAATGAAAAGAAAGATTTAACTCTATGTGATGAATTCACCAATCACAAAGCTGTCTCTCAGAAAGCTTCTTTCTAGTTTAAATCTGAGGATATTTCCTTTTTCACCATAGGCTTCAATGTGCTCCCAAATAACTCTTCGCAGATATGACAAAAACAGTGAGGATGAACTACTCAATTAAAAAAAGGTTAAGAGGGGGGCGGAGCAAGATGGCCGAATAGGAGCAGCTCCAGTCTCCAACTCCCAGCGCGAGCGACACAGAAGACCGGTGATTTCTGCATTTTCAACTGAGGTACTGGGTTCATCTCACTGGGGAGTGCCTGACGATCGGTGCTGGTCAGCTGCTGCAGCCCGACCAGCGAGAGCTGAAGCAGGGCGAGGCATTGCCTCACCTGGGAAGCGCAAGGGGGAAGGGAGTCCCTTTTCCTAGCCAGGGGAACTGAGACACACAACACCTGGAAAATCGGGTAACTCCCACCCCAATACTGCGCTTTAGGAAACAGGCACACCAGGAGATCATATCCCACACCTGGCCGGGAGGGTCCCACACCCACGGAGCCTCCCTCGTTGCTAGCGCAGCAGTCTGTGATCTACCGGCAAGGCAGCAGCGAGGCTGGGGGAGGGGCGCCCGCCATTGCTGAGGCTTAAGTAGGTAAACAAAGCTGCTGGGAAGCTCGAACTGGGTGGAGCTCACAGCAGCTCAAGGAAACCTGCCTGTCTCTGTAGACTCCACCTCTGGGGACAGGGCACAGTAAACTAAGACACACAGACACCTCTGCACAGACGCAAACGACTGTCTGACAGCTTTGAAGAGAGCAGTGGATCTCCCAACACGGAGGCTGAGATCTGAGAAGGGACAGACTCCCTGCTCAAGCGGGTCCCTGACCCCTGAGTAGCCTCACTGGGAGACATCCCCCACTAGGGGCAGTCTGACACCCCACACCTCACAGGGAGGAGTATACCCCTGAGAGGAAGCTTCCAAAGCAAGAATCAGACAGGTACACTCGCTGTTCAGAAATATTCTATCTTCTGCAGCCTCTGCTGCTGATACCCAGGCAAACAGGGTCTGGAGTGGACCTCAAGCAATCTCCAACAGACCTACAGCTGAGGGTCCTGACTGTTAGAAGGAAAACTATCAAACAGGAAGGACACCTACACCAAAACCCCATCAGTACATCACCATCATCAAAGACCAGAGGCAGATAAAACCACAAAGATGGGGAAAAAGCAGGGCAGAAAAGCTGGAAATTCAAAAAATAAGAGCGCATCTCCCCCGGCAAAGGAGCGCAGCTCGTCGCCAGCAACGGATCAAAGCTGGACGGAGAATGACTTTGACGAGATGAGAGAAGAAGGCTTCAGTCCATCAAATTTCTCAGAGCTAAAGGAGGAATTACGTACCCAGCGCAAAGAAACTAAAAATCTTGAAAAAAAAGTGGAAGAATTGATGGCTAGAGTAATTAATGCAGAGAAGGTCCTAAACGAAATGAAAGAGATGAAAACCATGACACGAGAAATACGTGACAAATGCACAAGCTTCAGTAACCGACTCGATCAACTGGAAGAAAGAGTATCAGCGATTGAGGATCAAATGAATGAAATGAAGCGAGAAGAGAAACCAAAAGAAAAAAGAAGAAAAAGAAATGAACAAAGCCTGCAAGAAGTATGGGATTATGTAAAAAGACCAAATCTACGTCTGATTGGGGTGCCTGAAAGTCAGGGGGAAAATGGAACCAAGTTGGAAAACACTCTTCAGGATATCATCCAGGAGAACTTCCCCAACCTAGTAGGGCAGGCCAACATTCAAATCCAGGAAATACAGAGAACGCCACAAAGATACTCCTCGAGAAGAGCAACTCCAAGACACATAATTGCCAGATTCACCAAAGTTGAAATGAAGGAAAAAATCTTAAGGGCAGCCAGAGAGAAAGGTCGGGTTACCCACAAAGGGAAGCCCATCAGACTAACAGCAGATCTCTCCGCAGAAACTCTACAAGCCAGAAGAGAGTGGGGGCCAATATTCAACATTCTTAAAGAAAAGAATTTTCAACCCAGAATTTCATATCCAGCCAAACTAAGTTTCATAAGTGAAGGAGAAATAAAATCCTTTACAGATAAGCAAATGCTTAGAGATTTTGTCACCACTAGGCCTTACAAGAGATCCTGAAGGAAGCACTAAACATGGAAAGGAACAACCGGTACCAGCCACTGCAAAAACATGCCAAAATGTAAAGACCATTGAGGCTAGGAAGAAACTGCATCAACTAATGAGCAAAATAACCAGTTAATATCATAATGGCAGGATCAAGTTCACACATAACTATCTTAACCTTAAATGTAAATGGACTAAATGCTCCAATTAAAAGACACAGACTGGCAAACTGGATAAAGAGTCAAGACCCATCAGTCTGCTGTATTCAGGAGACCCATCTCACACGCAGAGACATACATAGGCTCAAAATAAAGGGATGGAGGAAGATTTACCAAGCAAATGGAGAACAAAAAAAAGCAGGGGTTGCAATACTAGTCTCTGATAAAACAGACTTTAAACCATCAAAGATCAAAAGAGACAAAGAAGGCCATTACATAATGGTAAAGGGATCAATTCAACAGGAAGAGCTAACTATCCTAAATATATATGCACCCAATACAGGAGCACCCAGATTCATAAAGCAAGTCCTTAGAGACTTACAAAGAGACTTAGACTCCCATACAATAATAATGGGAGACTTCAACACTCCACTGTCAACATTAGACAGATCAACGAGACAGAAAGTTAACAAGGATATCCAGGAATTGAACTCATCTCTGCAACAAGCAGACCTAATAGACATCTATAGAACTCTCCACCCCAAATCAACAGAATATACATTCTTCTCAGCACCACATCATACTTACTCCAAAATTGACCACGTAATTGGAAGTAAAGCACTCCTCAGCAAATGTACAAGAACAGAAATTATAACAAACTGTCTCTCAGACCACAGTGCAATCAAACTAGAACTCAGGACTAAGAAACTCACTCAAAACCGCTCAACTACATGGAAACTGAACAACCTGCTCCTGAATGACTACTGGGTACATAACGAAATGAAGGCAGAAATAAAGATGTTCTTTGAAACCAATGAGAACAAAGATACAACATACCAGAATCTCTGGGACACATTTAAAGCAGTGTGTAGAGGGAAATTTATAGCACTAAATGCCCACAAGAGAAAGCAGGAAAGATCTAAAATTGACACTCTAACATCGCAATTAAAAGAACTAGAGAAGCAAGAGCAAACACATTCGAAAGCTAGCAGAAGGCAAGAAATAACTAAGAGCAGAGCAGAACTGAAGGAGATAGAGACACAAAAAACCCTCCAAAAAATCAATGAATCCAGGAGTTGGTTTTTTGAAAAGATCAACAAAATTGACAGACCACTAGCCAGACTAATAAAGAAGAAAAGAGAGAAGAATCAAATCGACGCAATTAAAAATGATAAAGGGGATATCACCACCGACCCCACAGAAATACAAACTACCATCAGAGAATACTATAAACACCTCTACGCAAATAAACTGGAAAATCTAGAAGAAATGGATAATTTCCTGGACACTTACACTCTTCCAAGACTAAACCAGGAAGAAGTTGAATCCCTGAATAGACCAATAGCAGGCTCTGAAATTGAGGCAACAATTAATAGCCTACCAACCAAAAAAAGTCCAGGACCAGATGGATTCACAGCTGAATTCTACCAGAGGTACAAAGAGGAGTTGGTACCATTCCTTCTGAAACTATTCCAATCAATAGAAAAAGAGGGAATCCTCCCTAACTCATTTTATGAGGCCAACATCATCCTGATACCAAAGCCCGGCAGAGACACAACAAAAAAAGAGAACTTTAGACCAATATCCCTGATGAACATCGATGCAAAAATCCTCAATAAAATACTGGCAAACCGGATTCAGCAACACATCAAAAAGCTTATCCACCATGATCAAGTGGGCTTCATCCCTCGGATGCAAGGCTGGTTCAACATTCGCAAATCAATAAACATAATCCAGCATATAAACAGAACCAAAGACAAGAACCACATGATTATCTCAATTGATGCAGAAAAGGCTTTTGACAAAATTCAACAGCCCTTCATGCTAAAAACGCTCAATAAATTCGGTATTGATGGAACGTACCTCAAAATAATAAGAGCTATTTATGACAAACCCACAGCCAATATCATACTGAATGGGCAAAAACTGGAAAAATTCCCTTTGAAAACTGGCACAAGACAGGGATGCCCTCTCTCACCACTCCTATTCAACATAGTGTTGGAAGTTCTGGCTAGGGCAATCAGGCAAGAGAAAGAAATCAAGGGTATTCAGTTAGGAAAAGAAGAAGTCAAATTGTCCCTGTTTGCAGATGACATGATTGTATATTTAGAAAACCCCATTGTCTCAGCCCAAAATCTCCTTAAGCTGATAAGCAACTTCAGCAAAGTCTCAGGATACAAAATTAATGTGCAAAAATCACAAGCATTCTTATACACCAGTAACAGACAAACAGAGAGCCAAATCAGGAATGAACTTCCATTCACAATTGCTTCAAAGAGAATAAAATACCTAGGAATCCAACTTACAAGGGATGTAAAGGACCTCTTCAAGGAGAACTACAAACCACTGCTCAGTGAAATCAAAGAGGACACAAACAAATGGAAGAACATACCATGCTCATGGATAGGAAGAATCAATATTGTGAAAATGGCCATACTGCCCAAGGTAATTTATAGATTCAATGCCATCCCCATCAAGCTACCAATGAGTTTCTTCACAGAACTGGAAAAAACTGCTTTAAAGTTCATATGGAACCAAAAAAGAGCCCGCATCTCCAAGACAATCCTAAGTCAAAAGAACAAAGCTGGAGGCATCACGCTACCTGACTTCAAACTATACTACAAGGCTACAGTAACCAAAACAGCATGGTACTGGTACCAAAACAGAGATATAGACCAATGGAACAGAACAGAGTCCTCAGAAATAATACCACACATCTACAGCCATTTGATCTTTGACAAACCTGAGAGAAACAAGAAATGGGGAAAGGATTCCCTATTTAATAAATGGTGCTGGGAAAATTGGCTAGCCATAAGTAGAAAGCTGAAACTGGATCCTTTCCTTTCTCCTTATACGAAAATTAATTCAAGATGGATTAGAGACTTAAATGTTAGACCTAATACCATAAAAATCCTAGAGGAAAACCTAGGTAGTACCATTCAGGACATAGGCATGGGCAAAGATTTCATGTCTAAAACACCAAAAGCAATGGCAGCAAAAGCCAAAATTGACAAATGGGATCTCATTAAACTAAAGAGCTTCTGCACAGCAAAAAACACTACCATCAGAGTGAACAGGCAACCTACAGAATGGGAGAAAATTTTTGCAATCTACTCATCTGACAAAGGGCTAATATCCAGAATCTACAAAGAACTCAAACAAATTTACAAGAAAAAAACAAACAACCCCATCAAAAAGTGGGCAAAGGACATGAACAGACATTTCTCAAAAGAAGACATTCATACAGCCAACAGACACATGAGAAAATGCTCATCATCACTGGCCATCAGAGAAATGCAAATCAAAACCACAATGAGATACCATCTCACACCAGTTAGAATGGCAATCATTAAAAAGTCAGGAAACAACAGGTGCTGGAGAGGATGTGGAGAAATAGGAACACTTTTACACTGTTGGTGGGATTGTAAACTAGTTCAACCATTATGGAAAACAGTATGGCGATTCCTCAAGGATCTAGAACTAGATGTACCGTATGACCCAGCCATCCCATTACTGGGTATATACCCAAAGGATTATAAATTATGCTGGTATAAAGACACATGCACACGTATGTTTATTGCAGCACTATTCACAATAGCAAAGACTTGGAATCAACCCAAATGTCCATCAGTGACAGATTGGATTAAGAAAATGTGGCACATATACACCATGGAATACTATGCAGCCACAAAAAAGGATGAGTTTGAGTCCTTTGTAGGGACTTGGATGCAGCTGGAATCCATCATTCTTAGCAAACTATCACAAGAACAGAAAACCAAACACCGCATGTTCTCACTCATAGGTGGGAACTGAACAATGAGATCACTCGGACTCAGGAAGGGGAACATCACACACCGGGGCCTATCATGGGGAGGGGGGAGGGGGGAGGGATTGCATTGGGAGTTATACCTGATGTAAATGACGAGTTGATGGGTGCAGCACAGCAACATGGCACAAGTATACATATGTAACAAACCTGCACGTTATGCACATGTACCCTACAACTTAAAGTATAATAATAATAAATAAATAAATAAATAAATAAATAAAAAAAAAAAGGTTAAACTCTGAGATGAATACACACATTGCAGAACCATTTCTCAAAGAGCTTCTCTCCAGTTTTCATCTGACGTTATTTCCTTTCTCACTGTGGGCCTCTAGGAGCTCCTGAATATCCCTTTGCAGGTTCCATAAAAACAGTGATGCCAAACTGCTCAAAGAAAATAAACGTGTAATTCTGTGTGATGAATTCACGCATCCCAAATAAATTTCTCAGAAAGCTTCTTTCTAGTTTTTATTGCTGGATATTTCGTTTTCCACCATCAACTTTCATGCACTCCCAATTATGCCTTATCAGACAGCACAGAAACAGTGATGCCAAACTGCTCTCTCAACAGAAAGCTTTACCTCTATGAGATGAATGCACACATCACAAAGGAGTTATCAGAAACTCTCTTTCCTATTTTACCTGAAGATATTTCCTTTTTCAACATTGGCCTCTATCTGCTCCCAAATATCCCTTGTCTATTCCACAAAAACAGTGCTAACAAACTGCTCAATGAAAAGAAAGATTTAACTCTGTGAGATGAATTCGCCCATCAGAAAACAGTCTCTCAGAGAACTTCTTTCTAGTTTTGATCTGAGGGTATTTCCTTTTTCACCATAGGCTTCCCTGCATTCTGAATATCCCTTTGTACATACCACAAAAACAGGGTTACCAAACTGCTCAATGAAAAGAATGGTTTACCTCTGGGAGATGAATTCAACCATCACAAAGAAATTTCTCAGAAAGCTCCTTTCTAGTTTTTATCTGTGCATATTCACTTTTCCACCATCAGCCTCAATATGCTCCCAAATATTGCTTCTCAGGCACCACACAAACAGTGATGAAAAACTGCTCAATCAACAAAATGGTTTATCTCCATGAGGTGAGTATGAGGTGAATACACATATCACAAAACGGTTTCTCAAAAACCTTCTCTCCAGTTTATATCTGAAGAGATTTCCTTTTTCACCATTGGCCTCTATGAATTCCAGAAAATCCCTTTGCAGATTCCCCAAAAGGAGTGCTACCAAACTGCTCAATGAAAAGACAGGTGTAACTCTGTGAGGTGAATTCAGCTGTCACAAAGCAGTTTGTAAGAAAGCTTTTTTCTAGTTTTTATCTGAGGATATATGCTTCTTCACCATAGGCCTCAAAGTGTTTGCAAATATCCCTTTGCAGAATCCACGAAAACAGTGTTTGCAAACTGCTCCACGAAAAGAAAGGTGTAATTCTGTGAGATGAATTCACACATCACAAACAACTTCCTCAGAAAGATTCTCTCTAGTTTTTATCTGAGGATATTTCCTTTGTCACCAAAAGTTTCAATGCAATCCAAAATATCCCTTCTCAGATGTACCAAAAAGAGTGCTACCAAACTGCTCCATGAAAGAAATCATGTAACTTTGTGAGATGAATTAATACATCAGAAAGCAGCTTCTCAGAAAGCGTCTTTCTAGTTTGTATATGAGGATATTTACTCTGTAACCATAAGCTTCAATGTTTTCAGAAATATCAGATTTCAGATTCCAAGAAAACAGTGTAAGCAAACTGCTCAATGCAAAGAGCAGTTTATCTCTATGAGATGAATTCACACATCACAAAGCAGTGTCTCAGAAAGCTTCCTTCTAGTTTCTATCTGAGGATATTTCCTTTTTCACCATATTCCTCAATGCACTCCTGACTATCCAATTGCAGATCAAACAAAAAAAGTGTTTAGCAAACTTCTCAATGAAAAGAACGGTCTTACTCGGTGAGATGAATTCACACATCACAAAGCAGTTTCACAGAAAGCTTCTTTTTGGTTTTGATCTGAGCATATTTCCTATGTCACCATAGGCTTCAAAGTGCTCCCAAATACCCTGTTACAGATATAATGAAAACAGTGTTAACAAGCTGCTAAATGAAAAGAGTGGTGTAAGTCTGTAAGATGAATTTACACTTCACAAAGCTATTTCTCAGAAAGTTTCCTTCTGGTTTTTACATGAGAATATTTACTTTTCACTATCGGCCTCCATGCCCTCCAGAATATCCCATTGCAGATTCCATGAAAACACTGTTAGCAATCTATTCCTCGAAAAAAAAGGGGTAACATTCTGAGATGAGTTCACACATCACAAAGAACTTTCTCAGAAAGTTTCCTTCTTGTTTTTATCTGAGGATATTTCTTTGTCACCACAGGCTTCAATGCAATTCAAATATGAATTCTCAGATTCCCCAAAAACACTGCTACCAAACTGATCCATGAAAAGGATCGTGTAAGTCTATGAGATGAATTAACACATCACAAAGCCGTTTTTCAGAAAAACTCTTCTGAGTTTTTATAAGAGGATATTTCCTATGTCACCAAAAGCTTCAATGTGCTCCAAAATATCCCATTTCGGATTCCAGGAAAACAGTGTTAGTAAACTGCTCAATGAAAACTACAGTGTAATACTGTGAGTTGAATTCACACATCATAAAGCACTTTCTCAGAAAGATTCTTTCTATTTTTATCTGAGAATATTTTCTTTTTCACCATAGGCCTCAATGTGCTTCTTTTTGTTTTTTGTCTGAGGATATTTCCTTTGTCACCCTAGGCTTCAATTCAATTGAAAATATCCTTTCTCAGATTACCCAACAGAAAGGTCTACCAAACTGCTGCATGAAAATAATGGTGTAACTCTCTGAGACGAATACACACATCACAAAGCTGTTTCTCAGAAAGCTTCTTTTTAGTTTTTATCTGAGGATATTTCCTTTTTCACCATATTCTTCATCGCACTCTGAAATATCCCATCACACATTCCACGAAAAAAGTGACAGCAAACTTTGCAATGAAAAGAATGGTGTAACTCTGTGAGATGAATTCACATATCACAAAGAAGTTTCTCAGAAAGTTTCTTTCTAGATTTTATCTCTGAATATATCCTTTGTCACCATAGACTTCAAGGCAATCCAAAATATCCCTTCTCAGATTCCTCAAAAACAGTGCTACCAAACTGCTGCATGAAAAGAATGGTGTAAGTCTGTGAGATGAATTCACAAATCACAAAGCAATTTCTCAGTAAGCTTCTTTCTGGTTTTTGCCTGAGGATATTTCGTTTTTCACCGTTTGCCTCTATGTACTCATGAATATCCCATTGTACATTCCAGAAACTAGTGTTAGCAAATTACTATATGAAAAGAAAGGTGTAAATCTGTGAGATGAACTCACACATCACAAAGCAGCTTCACAGAAAGCTTCTTTTTGGTTTTTATCTGAGGATATTTCCTTTGTCACCATAGGTGGCAATGTGCTCAAAAATATCCAATTGCAGATTCCACAAAAACAGTATTCTCAAACTGCTCTTTGAGAAGAATGGCATAATGCTGTAAGATGAATTCTGACATCAGAAAGCTGCTTCTCACAAAGCTTCTTTCTAGTTTTTATCTGAGGGTATTTCCTTTTTCACTATAGGCCTCAAGATGCTCTGGAATATCCCATTGTAGATTCCATGAAAACAGTGTTAGCAAACTGCTCCATGAAAAGAAAGGTGTATCTCCATGAAAAGTATTAACATATCAGAAAGAACATTCTCAGAAAGCTTCTTTCTTGCTTTATCTGAGGGTATTTCCTTTGTCACCATAGACTTCAATGCAATCCAAAATATTCGTTCTCAGATTCCACAAAAACACTGCCACCAACCTGATCCGTGAAAAGGATCATGTAACACTGTGTGGTCAATTAACACATCATGAAATGGTTTCTCAGAAAGCTTCTATCTAGTTGTTATATGAGGATACTGCATTTGTCACCATAAGCTTCAAAGCGCTACAAAATATACCATTGTAGATCCCAAGAAAACAGTGTTAGCAAACTGCTCAATGAAAAGAACTGTGTAACTTTGTGAGATGTATTCACACATCACAAAGCAGTTTCTCAGAAAGCTGTTTTCTAATTTTTATCTGAGAATATTTCCTTTTTCAACATAGGCCTCAAGGTGCTCCCAAATAACCCTTTGCAGATTCCAGGAAAACAGTATTAGCAAACTCCTCCATGAAAAGAAAGGTGTATCTCTGTGAGGTGAATTAACAGGTCACAAAGAACTTTCTCAGAAAGTTTCTTTCTACTTTTTATCTGAGGATACTTCCTTTGTCAGCATAGACTTCAAAGTGATACAAAATATCCCTTCTCACATTCACCAAAAGGAAGACTACCAAAGTGTTCCATGAAAAGAACTGTGTAACGCTGTGAGATGAAATAACACATCACAAAGGGGATTCTCAGATGGCTTCTTTCTAATTTTTATATGAGGATATTTCCTTTTTCACTACAGGCATTAAGGTGTTCCAGAATATCCCATTGCAGATTCCTTGAAAACAGTGTTAGTAAACTTTTCCATGAAAACAAAGGTGTAAATCTGTGAGATGAATTCCAACATCACAAAGCAGTTTCTCAGAAAGTTTCTTTTTGTTTTTTGTCTAAGGCTATTAAATTTGTCACCGTAGGCTTCAATGTGCTCCCAAATATCCTGTTGCAGATTCCACGAAAACAGTGTTATCAAACTACTCAAAAAGAAGAACAGTGTCACTCTGTGAAATGAATTCACACATCACAAATCGCTTTCCCAGAAAGCTTACTTCTAGTTTTTATCTGACGGTATATCCTTTGAAACCATAGGCCTCAATGTGCTCCCAAATATCCCATTGCAGATTTCAGGAAAACAGTGTTAACAAACTGCGCAATGAAAAGAAAAGTGTAACTCTGTGATACGAATTCACACATCACCAAAAACTTTCTCAGAAAGCTTCTTTCTGGTTTGTATCTGTGGATATTTCCTTTGTCACCATAGGTTTCAATGCGATCTGAAATATTCCTTCTCATATTTCCCCAAAACAGTGCTGCCAAACTGTTCCATGATAAAAATGGTGTAACTCTGTGAGATGAATTCACATATCACAATGCAGATTCTCACAAAACTTCTTTCTAGTTTTTATCTGAGGATATTTCCTTTTTCACCATATTCCTCAATGCACTCTCAAATATCCTATTGCAGAATAAATGAAAAAAGTGTTAGCAAACTTTTCATCGAAAAAAAAATGTGTAACCCTGTGAAGTGAATTCACACATCACAAAGCCATTTCACAGAAGGTTTCTGCTTGATTTTTATCTGAGGATATTTCCTTTGCCACAATAGACTTCAAAGCAATCCAAAATATCCCTTCTCAGATTCCCCAAAATCAGTGCTACCAAACTGACCCATGAAAATGTTCATGTAACTCTGTGAGATGAAATAACACATCACAAAGTGGTTTCTCAGAAAGCTTCTTTCTAATTTTTATATGAGGATATTTCCTTTTTCACTATAGGCCTAATGTGCTCTGGAAATTCCATTGCAGATACCATGAAAAGAGTGATAGCAAAATGCTCCATGAAAAGAGAGGTGTAACTCTGTGAGATGAATTCACATATCACAAAGAAGTTTCTCAGAAAGCTTTTATGTAGTTTTTGTGTGAGGATATTTCCCTTTTCACCATTTACCTCAATTTGCTCAAAACTATGCCTTTGCAGATTCCACGAAGATAGTGTTGGCAAACTACTCCATGGAAAGAAACGTGTAACTCTGTGTGATGAAAAGAGTGATAGCAAAATGCTCCATGAAAAGAGAGGTGTAACTCTGTGAGATGAATTCACATATCACAAAGAAGTTTCTCAGAAAGATTTTATGTAGTTTTTGTGTGAGGATATTTCTCTTTTCACCATTTGCCTCAATTTGCTCAAAAATATCCCTTTGCAGATTCCACGAAGATAGTGTTGGCAAACTGCTCCATGGAAAGAAACCTGTAACTCTGTGCAATGAATTTCCATATCACAATGCAGTTTCTCAGAAAACTTCTTTCTTGTTTATAGATGAGGATATTTCCTTTTTCACCATATTGCTCAATGTGCTCTCAAATATCCTATTGCAGAATAAAGAAAAAAAGTTTCAGGAAACTTCTCAATGTAAAGAATGTTGTAACTCTGTGAGATGTTTTCACACATCACAAGCTGTTTCTCAGAAAGTTTCTTTTCGGTTTTCTTTTGAGGATAGTTCTGTTGTCACAATAGAGTTCAATGCGCTCCCAAATATCCTATTGCAGATTCCAGGAAAACAGTGTTATCAAACTGGTCCATGAGAGGTAGGGTTAACTCCATGAGATGAATTCAAACATCACAAAGAACTTTCTGAGAAAGATTCTTTCTGGCATTTATCAGAAGATATTTCCTTTGTCACCATAGGCTTCAATGCGATCCAAAATATACTTTCTGAGATTCCCCAAAGATACTGCTACCAAACTCATACATGACAATGATTGTGTACATCTGTGACATGAAATAACATATCACGAAGCTGTTTCTCAGAAAGCTTCTTTCTATTTTTTATATGAGGATATTTCATTTTTCACTATAGACCTCAATGTGCTCCAGACTATCTTATTGCAGATTCCATGAAAACTGTGTTAACAAACTGCTCCATGAAAAGAGGTGTAACTCGGTGAGATGAATTCACACGTCACAAAGTCTTTTCTCTGAAACCTTCTTTTTTTATCTTAGGATATTTCCTTTCTCACCATAGGTGCAATGAGACCAATATATCCCTTCTCAGATTCCCCCAAAACACTGCTACCAAAATTTTTCATGAAAAGAATCGTGTAACTCTTTGAGATGAACTAACATATCACAAAACAGTTTCTCAGAAAGCTTCCTTGTAGTTTTTATATAAGGATATTTCCTTTGTCACCATACCCTTCAAGGTGCTCTGTAATACCCCATTGCAGATTCCAAGAAAACAGTGTAAACAAACTGCTCAATGCAAAGAGCAGTGTAATTCTGTGAGACAAATTCACACATCACTAAGCAGTTTCTCAGAAAGCTTCTTTCTAGTTTTTATCTGAGGGTATTTCCTTTCTCACCATAGGACTCAGTGAGCTCCCAAATATCCCTTTGCAGATTCCATGAAAACAGTGTTAGCAATCTGCTCCATGAGAAGAAAGGTGTAACACTGTGAGATGAATTCACACATCACAAAGAATCTTCTCAGAAAGCTTCTTTCTCGTTTTTACCTGAGGACATTTTCTTTGTCACCATAGGCTTCAAAGGGATCAAAAATATCCCTTCTCAAATTCTCCAAAAACAGTGTGACCAAACAGCTCCATGTACAGGATGGTGTAACTCTGTGAGATGAATTCACACATCACAAAGCAGTTTCTCAGAAAGCTTCTTTCTAGTTTGTATCTGAGGATATTTCCTTTTTTCCTCATATTCCCCAATGCACTCCAGAATATACCAATGCAGATTCCCTGAAAAAAGTGTTAGCAAATTTTGCATTAAACAGAACGTTGTTACTATAAGAGATGAATTCACACGTCACAAAGGAGCTTCTCAGAAAGCTTCTTTCCAGTTTTTGTCTGAAGATTTCTCCCTTTACAATGTTTGCCTCAATTTGCTCACAAATATGCCTTTGCAGATTCCATGAAAATTGTGTTAGCAAACTGCTCCATGAAAAGAAAGGTGTGAATATGTGAGATGAATTCCTACATCGCAAAGCAGTTTCTCAGAAAGCTTCTTTTTTGGTTTCTGTCTGATATTTACTTGTCACCCTAGGCTTCAATGGGCCCTCAAATATTAAATTGCAGATTCCATGCAAACTGTGTTATCAAACTGCTCAATGAAAAGAACAGTGTAACTCTGTGAGATGAATTCACACATCACAAAGCAGTTTCTCAGAAAGCTTCTTTGTAGTTTTTATCTGGGGATATTTCCTTTCTCACTATAGGCTTAAATGCACTCCCAAATATCCCTTTGCACATTCCACAAAAACAGTGTTAGCAAACTGCTCCATGAAAAGAAAGGTGTAACACTGTTAGGTGAATTCATACATCACAAAGAACTTTCTCAGAAAGTTTTTTTCTAGATTTTATCTGAGGATATTTCCTTTGTCATCATTGGCTTCAAAGCCATCGAAAATATCCTTTCTCAGATTCCCCAAAAACAGTGCTACCAAACTGATGCATGAAAAGAATCGTGTAAATCTGTGAGATAAACTAACACATCACAAAGTGGTTTCTCAGGAAACTTCTCTCTACTTTTTACATGAGGCTATTTCCTTTGTCACCATAAGCTTCAACTCGCCCCAAAATATCCCTTTGTGGATTCCAAGAAAACAGTGTTAGCAAACTGCTCAATGGAAGAAAAGTGCCTCTCTGAGAGATTAATTCACAAATCAGAAAGCAGTTTCTCAGAAAGATTCCTTTTGGTTTTTATCTGAGTATATTTCTTTTTTCACCATAGGCCTCAATGTGATCCCAAATATCCCTTGGCAGATTCCACGAAAACAGTGTTAGCAAGCCGCTCCATGAAAACCAAAGTGTATCTCTGTGAGATGAATTCCCACATCACAAAGAAGTTTCTTAGAAAGCTTCTTTGAGTTTTTATCTGAATTTATTTACTTTTTCCCCATAGGCTTGACTGTGGTCAAAAATATCCCTTCAGATTCCCCAAAAGCAGTGCCAACAAACTGCTCCATGAAAGGACTCATGTAAATCAGTGAGGTGAATTCACAAATAGTGAAGCAGTTTCTCAGAAAGCTTCTTTCTAGTTTTTGTCTGTGAATATTTCCTTTGTCACCAGAAGCTTCAATGCCCTCCAAAATATCCCATTGCAGATTCCAACAACAACGTGATAGCAAACTGCTCAATGAAAAGAAGAGTGTAATTCTGTGAGATGAATTCACACATCACAAAAGAGTTTCTCAGAAGATGTGTTTTTGGTTTTTATCTGAGGATATATCCTTTGTCACCATGGGCTTCAATGCACTCCAAAACATCCTATTGCAGATTCCACGAAAAGAGTGTTAGCAAACTGTTCAATGAAAAGAAGCGTGTATCTCTGTGAGATAAATTCACACATCACAAAGTAGTTTCTCTGAAAGATTCTCACCAGTTTTGATCTGAGGATATTTCCTCTGTCACTCTAGGCTTTGATGCAAAGATATACCTTCTCAGATTCCCCAACAAGAGTGGTGCCAACTGATATAAGAAAACAATGGCATAACTAAGTGAGATGAATTCACACATCACAAAGAACTTTATCAGAAAGCTTATTTCTAGTTTTAATCTGAGGATATTTCCTTTTTCCCCATAGACTTCTATGCGATCCAAAATATCCTTTCTCAGATACTCCCAAAACAGTGCTACCAAATAACCCATGAAAGGAATCATGTAGCTCTGTGAGATGAACTAACACATAACAAAGTGGTTTCTCAGAATGCTTCCTTCTTGTTTTAATCTGAGGATATTTCATTTTTCACTATTGGCCTCAAGGCACTCCCAAATATCCCTTTGCATATTGCACGAAAACAGTGTTAGCAAATTGCTCCATGAAAAGAAAGGTGTAACTCTGAGAGATGAATTCACACATCACAAGGAAGTTTCTCAGAAAGCTTCTTTCTAGTTTTTATCGGAGGATATTTACCCTGTCATATTAGGCTTCAATATGATCCAAAATATCTCTTCTCAGATTCCCCCAAAACAGTGCTACCGATCTGATCCATGAACAGAATTGTGTAGCTCTGTGAGATGAATTAACACATCACAAATCGGTTTCTCAGAAAGCTTCTTTCTAGTTTGTATATGAGGATATTTCCTTTGTCAACCCAGGCGTCAATGCAATCCAAAATATCCCTTCTCAGATTTCCCAAAAACAGTGCTACTAAACTGCTCCATGAAAAGAATCATGTAACTCTGTAAGATGAATTAGCACACCACAAAGTAGTTCCTCAGAAAGCTTCTTTCCAGTTTATGACTGCAGCTATTTCCTTTGTCACAATAAGCTTCAATGTACTCTGAAATATCCCATTGCAGATTAACAGTGTTAGCATTCAGCTCAATTAAAGGAACAGTGTAAGTCTGTGAGATGAATTCACACATCACAAAACAGTTTCTCAGAAAGTGTCTTTTTGGTTTTTATCAGAGTATATTTCCTTTGTCACCATGGGCTTCAAAGCTCTCCCAAGTATCCTATTGCAGATTCCACAAAATCAGTCTTATCATACTGCTCAATGTCAAGAACAGTGTAACTCCATGACATGAATTCACACATCACAAATAAGTTTCTCAGAAAGCTTCTTTCTAGTTTTTATCTGTGGACACTTCCCTTTTCAACATAGGCCTCAATGTGTTCCCAAATATCCCTTTGGAGATTCCAAAAAAACAGGGTTTGCAAATTTCTCTATGTGAAGAAAGCTGTAGCTCTGTGAGCTGAATTCACACATCACAAAGAACTTTCTCAGAAAGCTTCTTTCTAGTTTTTATCTGAGGATACTTCCTTTTTCAGTATATTCCTGAATGTGTGCCCGAATATCCCATTGCAGATTAAACGAGAAAAGTGTTAGCAAACTTCTCAATGAAAGGAATGGTGTAACTCTGTGAGATGAAATCACACATCACAAAGCAGTTTCTCAGAAAGTTTGTTTTTGGTTTTTATCTGAAGATATTTCCTTTTACGCTGTATGTCTCAATGCGCTCCCAAATATCCCTTCACAGATTCCACGAAAACTGTGTTAGCAAAGTGTTCCATGAAAGAAAAGTGTAACTCTGTGAGATGAATTTACACATCATGAAGAAGTTTCTGAGAAAGTTTCTTTCTAGTTTATATCTGAGGATATTTCCTTTGTCAATATAGGCTTCAATGTCATCCAAAATATCCCTTCTCAGATTCCACAAAAACAGTGTTATCAAACTATTCCATGAAAAGAATCGTGTATCACTGTGAGGTGAATTAAAACATCACAAATTGGTTTCTCAGAAAGCTTCTTTCTAATTTTTATATGAGGATCTTTCCTTTGTCAGTATAAGCTTCAACGTGCTCCAAAATATCCCATTGCAGATTCAAAGAAAACAGTGTTTGCAAACTGCTCAATGTAAAGAGCAGTGTAACACTGTAAGATGAATTCACACATCACAAAGCAGTTTCTCAGAAACCTTTCTGGTTTTTATCTGTTGATATTTCCTTTTTTACTATAAGCCTCAATGCACTCCCAAATATCCCTTTGCAGATTCCATGAAAACAGTATCAGTAAACTGCTCCATGAAAAGAATGATGTAACTCTGGAAGACAAATTCTTACGTTACAAAGCAGTTTCACAAAAAGTTTCTTTAGAGTTTTTCTCTGAGGATATTTCATATGTCACCATAGGCTTCAATGAACTCCGAAATATCTTATTACAGATTCCAATAAAGCAGTATTAGCAAACTGCTCCACGAAACTGCTGGTGTAATTCAGTGAGATGAATTCACACATCACAAAGCGTTTTCTCAGAAATCTTCTTCCTAGTTTTTTTTCTGAGGATATTTCCTTTTTTACCATAGGTCTCAACTCACTCCCAAATATCACTCTGTAGATTCCATGAAAATAGTGTTAGCAAAGTGCTCCATGAAAAGAAAGATGTAAATCTGTGAGGTGAATTCACACAACACAAAGCTGTTTCTCAGAATGCTTCTTTTTGGTTTTTGTCTGAGGATATTTCCTTTGTCAATATAGGCTTTAATGTGCTCCCAAATATTCTACTTTAGATTTCATGAAAACAGTGTTAGCAAAATGTTCAAAGAAAAGAATCACGTAAATCTGTTAGATGAATTCACACATCACAAAGCAGTTTCTCAGAAAGCTTCATTCTAGTTTTTAACTGAGGATATTTGCTTTGTCACCATTGGCTTCAATGCTATTCAAAATATCCCTTCTCAGATTCCCTAAAAAGAGTGATACCAAACTGCTCTATATAAAAAGGGTTGTAACTCTGTGAGATGAAATCACACATCACATAGCTCTTTCTCATTATCTTTTTCACCATATTCCTCAGTGTGCTCCGGAATATCCCATTGTAGATTCCCTGAAAAAAGTGTTAGCAAACTTCTCAATTAAAAGAATGGTGTAACTCGGCAAGGTGAATTCACACATCACAAAGCAGTTTCACAGTAAGCCTCTTTTTGATTTTTTGTCGGAGGATATTTCCTTTGTCACCATTGGCTTCAATGCACTCCAAAATATCCTATTGCAGATTCCACGAAAACAGTGTCATCAAAGTACTCAATTAAATGAACTGGTAACTCTGTATGATGAATTCACACATCACAGAGCAGTATCTCAGAAAGATTCTTTCCAACTTTTATCTGAGAATATTTTCTTTTTCACTATAGGCCTCAATGCATTCCCAAATATCCCTTTACAGATTCCACGAAAACAGTTTTATCAAACTGCTCCATGAAAAGAAAGGTGTAACTCTGAGAGTTGAATTCACACATCACAAAGAACTTTCTCAAAAAGCTTCTTTCTAGTTTTTATCTGAGGATAATTCCTTTGTCATAATAGGCTTCAATGATATCCAAAATATCCCTTCTCAGATTCCCCAAGAACAGTTCTACCAAACTGATCCTAGAAAAGAATCGTATAACTCTGTGAGGTGAACTAACACATCATAAATCTGTTTCTCAGAAAGCTTCTTTCTAATTTTTGTACGAGGATATTCCCTTTCTCACCATAGGCATCAATGCACTCTGAACTCTCCCATTTCATTTTCGAAGAAAATAGCGTTAACAAACAGGTCAATGAAGAGTGTAACTTTGTGAGACGAATTCACACATCACAAAGCAGTTTCTCAGAAAGCTTCTTTCTATTTTTTTACATGAAGATATTTCCTTTGTCATCATAGGCTACTTTTTGATCAAAAGTATCCCTTCTCTGATTCCTCAAAAACATCGCTACAAAACTGCTCTATAGAAAGAATTGTGTAACTCTGCAAGATTAATTAACCCATGACAAAGCAGTTTCTCAGAAAGCTTCTTTCTAGTTTTCTGTGAGGATATTTCCTTTGTCACCATAAACTTCAATGCCCTCTGAAATATCCCAATGCAGATTGCAAGAAAACAGTATTAGCAAACTGCTGAATGAAAAGAATAGTGTAACTATGTGAGGTGAATTCACATAACACAAAGCAGTTTCTCAGAAATCGTGTTTTTGGTTTTTGTCTGAGGATATTTCCTTTGTCACCACAGGCTTCATTGCACTCCAGAATATCCTATTGCAGATTCCACAAAAACAGTATTATCAAACTCTTCCATGAAAAGAAACGTGTAAATTTGTGAGATGAGTTCACACATCACAAATAACTTTCTCAGAAAGTTTCTTCCTAGTTTTTATCTGAGGATATTTCCTTTGCCACGATAGGCTTCAAAGCATTTCAAAATATTCCTTCTCAGATTCCCCAAAAACAGTTCTACCAAACTTATCCACGAATAAAATCATGTAACTCTGTGAGATGAATTAACACAACACAAAGCAGTTTCTCAGAAAGCTTCTTTCTAATTTTTATATGAGGATATTTCCCTTGTCACCATAAGCTTCAATGTGCTCTGAACTATCCCATTGCAGATTTCAAGAAAATACTGTTAGAAAACTACTCAATGAAAAGAAGTGTGTAACTCTGTGAGATGAATTTTCACTCCATGAAGAACTTTCTCAGAAGGCTTCATTCTAGTTTTTATTTGAGGATATTTCCTTTGTCACCATATTCTTCAATGTGATCCAAAATATCCTGTCTCAGATTCCACAAAAAGAGTGCTACCAAACTGATCCACGAAAAGAATCATGTAACTCTGTGAGATGAAGTGGGACATCACAAAGCGGTTTCTCAGAAAGCTTCTTTCCAGGTTTTATATGAGGATATCTCATTTGTCACCATAAGATTCAATGTGCTCCAAAGTATCCCATTGCAGATTCCAAGAAAACAGTATTATCAAATTGCTCATTGAAAAGAAGAGTGTAAATCTGTGAGATGAATTCACACATTACAAAGCAGTTTCTCAGAAAGCTTCTTTCTAGTTTTTATCTGAGGATAATTTTTCTTTTTCACCATAGGCCTCAAAGCGCTCCCAAATATCCCTTTGCAGATTCCATGAAAACAGTGTTAGCAAACTCCGCCATGAAAAGAAAGGTGTAACTCTCTGAGATGAATTCATACATCACAAAGAAGTTTCTCAGAAAGCTTCCTTCTAGTTTTTATCTGAGGATATTCCCTTTGTCACCCTAACCTTCAATGCAATTCAAAATATCAATTCTCAGATTTTCCAAAAACAGTTCTACCAAACTGCTCCATGACAAAAACTGTGTAACTCTGTGCAGTGAATTCACAAATCACAAATCAGTTTCTCAGAAATTTTCTTTAGAATTTTTGTCTGAGGATATTTCCTTTGTCACCATAAGCTTCAATGTTTCTGCTATATATCCCATTGCAGATTCCAAGAATACAGTGTGAGAAAACTGGTCAATGAAAAAAAACAGTGTAACTCTGTAAGATGAATTCACACGTCACAAAGCAGCTTATCAGAAAGCTTCTTTTTGTTTTTATCTCAGGATATTTCCTTTGTCACGATAGTCTTCAATGAGCTCCCATATATCCCTTTGCAGATTCCACAAAAACAGTGTTATCAATCTGCTTAATGTAAATAACGGTGTAACTCTGTAAGATGAATTCACACATTACAAAGCAGTTTCTCAGAAAGCTTCTTTCTATTACTTATCTGAGGATATTTCCTTTGTCACCATAGGCTTGAATTCAATTCAAATATCCCTTCTCAGATTCCCCAGAAGCAATGCAACCAAACTTCTCCTTGAAAAGAAAGGTGTAACACTGTGAGATGATTTCACACATCACAAAGAAGTTCCTCAGACAGCTTCTTTATAGATTTTCTCTGAGGATATTTCCTTTGTCACCATCACCATCAAAGCAATGCAAAATATCCCTTCTCAGATTCCCCAAAAACAGTGCTACAAAACTGCTCCATGAAAAGAAAGGTGTAATTCTGTGAGATGAATTCACAAGTCACAAAGCGGTTTCTCGAAAACCTTCTTTCTGGTTTTTATCTGTTCATATTTCCTTTTTCACTATAAGTCTCAATGCGCTCCCAAATATCCCTTGGCAGATTCCACGAAAACGGTGTCAGCACACTGCTCCATGAAAACAAAGATGTAACTCTGGGACATGACTTCACACGTTACAAAGAAGTTTCACAGAAAATTTCTTTTGGGTTTTTTTCTGAGGATATTTCCTATATCACCATGGGCTTCAATGTGCTCTGAAATATCTTATTGCATATTCCAAGAAAATAGTATCAGCAAAACTGCTCCATGAAACTAGTGGTGTAATTCTGTGAGATGAATTCACACATCACAAAGCATTTTCTCAGAAAGCTTCTTTCTAGTTTTTATCTGAGGATATTTCCTTTTTCACCATAGGTCTCAACTTGATCCCAAATATCACTTTGTAGATAGCATACAGACATTGTTAGCAAACTGTTCCATGAAAAGAAAGGTGTTACTCTGTGAGATGAATACACACATCACAAATAAGTTTCTGAGTAAGCTTCTTTCTACTTTTTATCTGTTTATACTTCTTTGTCACCATAAGCTTCAAGGTGAACCAAATTATCCCTTCTCAGATTCCTCAAAAAGAGTGTAACCAAACTGCTCCATGAAAAGAATCGTGTAACTCTGTGAGATAAATTCACAAATCATAAACCAGTTTCTCAGAAAGCTTCTTTCAAGTTTTGATCTGAGGATATTTCCTTTGTCACCATAGGCTTCAATGCAATCCAAAATATCCCATCTCAGATTCCCCAAAAAGAGTGCTACAAAAGAGCTCATGAAAAGAATCAAGTAACTCTGTGAGATGAATTCACAATTCACAAAGCAGTTTCTCAGAAAACTTCTTTCTAGTTTTATCTGAAGATATTTCCTTTTTCACCCTTGGCCTCAATACACTCCCAAGTATCCCTTTGTAAATTCCACGAAAACAGTGTTAGCAAAGTGTTCCATGAAAAGAAAGGTGTAACTCTGTGAGTTGAATTCACACAACACAAAGCTGTTTCTCAGAAAACTTCTTTTTGGTTTTTGTCTGAGGATATTTCCTTTGTCAATATAGGCTTTAATGTGCTCCCAAATATCCTATTTTAGGTTCTATGTAAACAATGATAGCAAACTGCTCCAAGAAAAGAATCAGGTAAATCTGTGAGATGAATTCACACATCACAAAGCTGTTTCTCAGAAATCTTCTTTCTAGTTTTTAACTGAGGATATTTCCTTTGTCACAAGAGGCTTCAATGCTATTCAAAATATCCCTTCTCAGATTCCCCAAAGAGTGCTACCAAACAGCTATATGAAAAGTGGGGTGTAACTCTGTGAGATGAATTCACACATCACATAGCTGTTTCTCAGATAGGTTCTTTCAAGTTTTTATCTGAGGATATTTCCTTTTTCACAATATTCCTCAATGTGCTCCGGAATATCCCATTGCAGATTCCATGAAAAAAGTGTTAGCAAACTTCTCAATGAAAAGAACAGCGTAACTCAGTAAGATGAATTCACACAACACAAAGCAGTTTCACAGTAAGCATCTTTTTTATTTTTGTCTGAGGATATTTCCTTTGTCACCATTGGCTTCAATGCACTCTGAAATATCCTATTGCAGATTCCACGAAAGTAGTGTATCAAAGTACTCAATTAAAGGAACGGTAACTCTGTATGATGAATTCACACATCACAGAGCAGTTTCTCAGAAACACTCTTTACAGTTTTTATCTAAGGATATTTCCTTTTTCACTATAGGCCTCAATACACTCCCAAATATCCCTTTGCAGATTCCATGAAAAGAGTTTTATCAAACTATTACATGAAAAGAAAGGTATAACTCTGTGAGATGAGTTCACACATCACAAATAACTTTCTCAGAAAGCTTCTTTCTAGTTTTTATCTGAGGATATTTCCTTTGTCACGATAGGCTTCAATGCGATCCAAAATATCCCTTTTCACATTCCCCAAAGACAGTTCTACCAAACTGATCCACGAAAAGAATCGTGTAACTCTGTGAGCTGAATTAACACATCGCAAATCAGTTTCTCAGAAAGCTTCTTTCTAATTTTTATACGAGGATGTTTCCTTTTTCACCATAAGCTTCAATACGCTCTGAACTATCCCATTTCAGATTCCAAGAAAATAGTGTTAGCAAACTGCTCAATGAATAAAAGAGTGCAACCGTAATCTTCAATGCACTCTGAAACTGCTCAATGAAAAGAAGAGTGTAACTCTGTGAGAAGAATTCACATATCACAAAGCAGTTTCTCAGACAGCTTCTTTCTATTTTTTACCTGAAGATATTTTCTTTGTCATCATAGGCTACATTGCGATCAAAAAGATCCCTTCTCTGGTTTCTCAAAAACAGTGCTACAAAACTGCTCTATAAAAAGAATTGTGTAACTCTGCAAGATAAATTAACCCATCACAAAGTGGTTTCTCAAATAGCTTCTTTCTAGTTATTCTGTCAGGATATTTCCTTTCTCACCGTAAGCTTCAATGAGCTCTGAAATATCCTAATGCAGATTGCAAGAAAATAGTATTAGCAAACTGCTGAATGAAAAGAACAGTGTAACTTTATGAGATGAATTCACACATCACAAAGCAGTTTCTCAGAAAGCTTCCTTTTGGTTTTTGTCAGAGGATATTTCCTTTGTCACGATAGGCTTCAATGCGATCCAAAATATCCCTTCTCACATTCCCCAAGGACAGTTCTATCAAACTGATCCACGAAAAGAATTGCATAACTCTGTGAGATGAATTCACACATCAAGAAGCAGTTTCTCAGAAAGCTTCTTCTAGTTTTTATTGGAGGACGTTTCCTTTGTCACCATAGGCTTCAATGCGATCCAAAGTATCCCTTCTCATATTCCACGAAAGCAGTGCTACCTAACTGCTCCATGAAAAGAATTGAGTAACTCTAGAAGACGAATTCACAAATCACAAAGCAGTTTCTCAGAAAGCTTCTTTATACTTTTTTTCTGAGGATATTTCCTTTTTACCACAGGCCTCTATGTGCTCCCGAATATCCCTTTGTAGATCCCACAAAAATAGTGTTCACAAAGTGTTCCATGAAAAGAAACCTGTAAATCTGTGAGGTGAATTCACACGTCACAAAGCACCTTCTCAGGAAATTTCTTTTTGGTTTGCGTCTGAGTATATTTCCTTTGTCAATATAGGCTTCACTGTGCTCCCGTATATGTTATTGTAGATTCCACTAAAACAGTGTTAGCAAACTGCCCCAATAACAGAATCATGAAAATGTGTGCAATGAATTCACACATCACAAAGCAGTTTCTCAGAAAGGTTCTTTGTAGTTTTTATCTGAGGATATTTCCTTTGTCATCACAGGCTTCAATGCTGTACATACTATCCCTTCTCAGAATACACAAAAAGAGTTCTACCAAACAGCTCTATGGAGAGTGGTGTAACTCTGTGACATGAATTCACACATCACAAAACTGTTTCTCAGAAAGGTTCTTCCAAGTTTTTATCTGACGATATTTCCTTTTTCACCATATTCCGCAACGTGCTCCAGAATATCACATTGCAGATTCCATGAAAAACGCTGTAGAATACTTCTCAATGAAAAGAACGTTGTAACTCTGTAAGATGAACTCACACATCACAAAGCAGTTTCACAGAAAGTTTCTTTTGTTTTTATCTGAGGATATTTCCTTTGTCCCCAAAGGCTTCAAAGCACTCCCAAATATCCTATCGCAGATTCTACGAAAACAGTGTCATGAAACTGCTCAATTAAACGAATGGTGTAAATCTGTACGATGAATTCACACATCACAGAGCAGTTTCTCAGTAAGATTCTTTCCAGTTTTTATCTGAGGATATTTTCTTTTTCACTCTTGGCCTCAATGCACTCCCAAACATCCCTTTGCAGATTCCACGAAAACAGTGTTACCAAACTGCTCCATGAAAAGAAATGTGTAACTCTGTGACTTGAATTCACACATCACAAAGAACTTTCTCAGAAAGTTTCTTCCTAGTTTTTATGTGAGGATATTTCCTTTGTCACGATAGGCTTCAAAGCATTTCAAAATATTCCTTCTCAGATGCCCCAAAAACAGTTCAACCAAACTGATCCACGAATAAAATCATGTAACTCTGTGAGATGAATTAACACAACACAAAGCGGTTTCTCAGAATGCTTCTTTCTAATTTTTATATGAGGATATTTCCTTTGTCACCATAAGCTTCAATGCGCTCTGAACTATCCCATTGCAGATTCCAAGAAAATAGTGTTAGCAAACTGCTCAATGAAAAAACTGCAACTCTTTGAGATGAATTCACACATCACAAAGAAGTTTCTCAGAAGGCTTCCTTCTGGTTTTTATTCGAGGATATTTCCTCTGTCACCATATTCTTCAAAGTGATCCAAAATATCCCGTCTCTGATTCCACAAAAAGAGTGCTACCAAACTGATCCATGAAAAGAATCATGTAACTCTGTGAGATGAAGTAGGACATCATAAAGCGGTTTCTCAGAAATCTTCTTTCTAGTTTTTATATGAGGATATTTCATTTGTCACCATAAGTTTCAATGCACTCCAAAATATCCCATTGCAGATTCCAGGAAAACAGTGTTATCAAACTGCTCATTGAAAAGAAGAGTGTAAATCTGTGAGATGAATTCACACATCACAAAGCAGTTTCTCAGAAAATTTCTTTCTAGTATTTATCTGAGGATCTTTCCTATTTCACCATAGGCCTCAAAGTGCTCCCAAATATCCCGTTGCAGATTCCACGAAAACAATGTTAGCAAATTGCTACATGAAGAGAAAGGTGTAACTCTCTGAGATGAATTCATACATCACAAACAAGTTTCTCAGAACTTTTCCTTCTAGTTATTATCTGAGGATATATCCTTTGTCACCCTAAGCTTCAATGTAATTCAAAATATGAATTCTCAGATTCCCCAAAAAGAGTTCTACCAAACTGCTCTATGAAAACAATTATGTAACTCTGTGTGATGAGTTTAAAATCACAAAGTAATTTCTCAGAAAGTTTCTTTAGAGTTTTTGTCTGCAGGTATTTCCTTTGTCACCATAAGCTTCAATGTTCTCCGATGTATCCTATTGCAGATTCCAAGAATACAGTGTGAGAAAACTGCTCAATGAAAAGAACAATGTAACTCTATGAGATGAATTCACACATCACAAAGCAGCTTATCGAAAGCTTCTTTTTGGTTTTTATCTCAGGATATTTCCTTTGTCACATTAGGCTTTAATGCACTACCATATATCCTTTTGCAGATTCCACAAAAACACTGTTACCAAACTGCTCCAAGAAAAGAATTGTGTAACTCTTTGAGATGAATTCAAACATCACAAAGCAGTTTCTCAGAAAGATTCTTTCTGTGACTTATCTGAGGATATTTCCTTTGTCACCATATGCTTGAATGCAACTCAAAATATCCCTTCTCAGATTCCCCAGAAACAGTGTGACCAAACTTCTCCATGAAAAGAAAGGTGTAACACTGTGAGATGAATTCACACATCACAAAGAAGTTCCTCAAAAATCTTCTTTATAGATTTTATATCAGGATATTTCCTTCATCACCATAGTCTTTGAACCAATGCAAAATATCCCTTCTCAGATTCCCTAAAAGCAGTGCTACCAAACTGCTCCATGGAAAGAAAGGTGTAACTCCATGTGATGAATTCACAAATCACAAAGCAGTTTCTCAGAAAGCTTCTTTCTAGTTTTTGTCTGAGGATATTTCCTTTGTCACCATAAGCTTCAAGGCACTGTGAAATATCCCAATGCAGATTCCACAAAAACAGTGTTAGCAAACTGCTCAATTCAAGGAACAGTGTAGCTCTGTGAGATGAATTCACACACCACAAAGCAGTTTCTGAGAAAGTTTCCTTCTAGTTTTTGTCTGAGGATATTTCCTTTGTTACCATAAGCTTCCATGCGCTCCCAAATATCACTTTGCAGATTCCACGAAGACAGTGTTAGCAAATTGCATCATGAAAAGAAAGGTGTAATTCTGTCAAATGAATTCACACATCAAAAAGAACTTTCTCAGAAAATTTATTTCTGTTTTTTATCTGATGAAATTTCCTTTGTCACCATAGGCTTCATTGCTATCCAAAATTTCCCTTCTCAGATTCCACGAAACAGTGCTAAAAAACTGATGCATGAAAAGAATCGTTTAACTCAATGGGATGAACTAACACATCACAAAGCAGTTTCTCAGAATGCTTCTTTTTAGTCTTTATATGGGGGTATTTCCTTTGTCAACTTAAACTTTAATGCACTCCAAAATATCCCTTTGCAGATTCCATGAAAACAGTGTTAGCAAAAGGCTGAATGAAAAGAATGGTGTCACTCTGTGAGATGAATTCACACATCACAAAGCAGTGTCTCAGAAAGCTTCTTTCTCTTTTTTTCTGAGGATATTTCCTTTTTCACTATAATCCTCAATGCATTCCCAAATATCCCATTGCAGATTCCACGAAGACAGTGTCAGCAAACTGCTCCATGGAAAGAACAGTGTAACTCTGTGAGATGAATTCACAGATTACAAAGCATTTTCTCAGAAAGATTCCTTCTAGTTTTTATCTGAGGATATTTAGTTTTTCACCACAGTCCTCAAAGCTATCCAAAATATCCCTTTGCAGATTTCATGAAAATAGTGTTATCAAAAGGCTCCATTAAAAGAAAGGTGTAACTCTGTGAGATAAATTCACAAGTCACAAAGCAGTTTCTCAGAAAGCTTCTTTCCAGTTTTAGTCTGAGGATATTTCCTTTGTCACCACAAGCTTCAATGTGCTGTGAAATAACCCACCGCAGATTCCAAGAATACAGTGTGAGCAAACTGCTCAATGAAAAGAATGGTGTAACCCTGTGAGATGAATTCACACATCACAAAGCAGCATATTGGATAGCTTCTTTTTTGTTTTTATCTCAAGATATTTCCATTGTCACTGTAGGCTTCAATGTGATCCAAAATCCCTTCTCAGATTCCCCAAAACTATTGCTACCATATTGCTACATGAAAAGAATCGTGTAACTCCATGAGATGAATTAACACATAACAACGCTGTTTCTCAGAATGCTTCTTTCTAGTATTTATCTGAGGATATATCCTTTTTCACCATACACCTCATTGCACTCCCATATATCCCTTTGCAGATTCCATGAAAGCAGTGCTAACAAACTGCTCCATGAAAAGAAAGGTGTAACCCTGTGAGATGAAATCATACATCACAAAGAACTTTCTTGGAAAGCTTCTTTCTGGTTTTTATCTGAGAATATTTCCTTTGTGACCGTAAACTTCAATGTGCTCTGAAATATCCCATTGCAGATTCTAAGAAAATAGTTTCAGCAAACTGCTCAATGAGAAGAACAGTGTCACTCTGTGAGATGAATTCACACACCATAAAGCAGTTTCTTAGAAAGTTTCCTTCTAGTTTTTATCTAAGGACATTTCATTTGTCACCATAGGCTTCAATGCACTAACAAATATCCTAGTGCAGATTCCAAGAAAAGAGTGTTATCAAACTGCTCATTGAAGAGAACAGTGTAACTCTGTGAGATGAATTCACACATCACAAAGAAGTTTCTCAGAAAGCATCTTTTCGGTTTTTATCTGAGGATATTTCTTTGTCACTATAGGTTTCAATGTGTTCACAAATATCCTAGTGCAGATTCCAAGAAAACAGTGTTAGTAAACTGCTCAGTGAAAAGAACAGTGTAACTCTGTGAGATCAATTCACATATCCAAAGCAATCTCTCAGAAAGCTTCTTCTAGGTTTATTATCCGAGGATATTTCCTTTGTCACCAAAGGATTAAATGCGCTCCCAAATATCCTGTTGCAGATTCCACGAAAACAGGGTTATCAAACTGTTCAATGTAAAGAATGGTACAAGTGTGTTTGCTTAATTCACACATCACAAAGAACTTTCTCAGAAAGTTTCTTTCTAGTTTTTATCTTAGGATATTTACTTTGTCACCACAGGCTTCAATGCGATCCCAAATATCCCTTCTCAGATTCCCCCAAAAAAGCACAACCAAACCGCTAAATGAAAAGAATTGTGTAACTCTTTGAGATAAATTAACACATCACAAAGCAGTTTCTCAGAAAGCTTCTTTCTACTTAATATATGAGGATATTTCCTTTGTCACCATAAGTTTCTGTGTGCTCCGAAATATCCCATTGCAGATTCCAAGAAAACAGTGTTACCAAACTGCTAAATGAAAAGAACAGTGTAACTCTTTGAGATGAATTGAAACGTCACAGAGAAGTTTCTCAGAAAGCTTCTTCTTGCTTTTTATCTGAGGATGTTTCCTTTTTCACAGCAGGCTTCAATGCCTTCCCAAATATGCTATTGCAGATTCCTCGAAAACAGTGTTATTAAATAGCTCAATGAAAAGAATGGTGTAACTCTGTGAGATGAATTCACACATCACAAAGCAGTTTCTCAGAAAGCTTCTTTCTGGTTTTAATCTGAGGATATTTTGTTTTTCACCATAGGCCTCAAGACGCTCCCAAAAATCCCTTTGAAGATAACATGAAAATAGTGTTAGCAATCGGCTCCATGAAGAGCAGTGTAACTCTCGGAGATGAATTCACACATCACAAAGAACATTTTCAGAAAGTTTCTTTCTAGTTTTTAACTGAGAAAATTTCCTGTGTCATCATAGGCTTCAATGCGATCCAAAATATCCCTTCTCAGATTCCTGAAAACAGTGCTATCAAACTGATCCATGAAAAGAATCGTGTAACTCTGTGAGAAGAATTAACACATCACAAAGCCGTTTCTCAGAAAACATCTTTCTACTTTTTCTATGAAGGTATTTAATATGTCACCATAAGCTTCCATGTGCTCCAAAATATCCTATTGCAGATTGCCAGAAGACAGTGTTAGCAAACTGCTCAATGAAAAGAACAGTGTAACGCTATGAGATGAATTCACACATCACAAAGCAGTGTCACAGAAAGTTTATTTCTGGTTTTTATCTGAGAATATTTCCTTTTTCACCTCAGGCTTCAATGTTGTCCCAAATGTCCCTTGCAGATTCCTCAAAAACAGTGTTATCAAACTGCTCCATGAAAAGAAAGGTGTAAGTCTGTGAGATGAATTTACACTTCACAAAGAACTTTCTCAGAAAGCTTCTTTCTAGTTTTTGAGGATATGTCCTTTTCCAACATAAGCTTCAATGTGCTCCCAAATATCCCTTCTCAGACACCACCAAAACTGTGATGCCAAAGTGCTCCTTCAACAGAAACATTTAGCTCTATGAGATGAATGCACACATCACAAATGAGTTTCTCAGAAAGTTCCACTCCAGTTTTTACCTGAAGATATTTCCTTTATTGCGATTGGACTCTATGTGCTCCCGAATATCCCTTTGCAGATTCCACAAATACAGTGTTACCAAATTGCTCAATGAAAATAAAATTGAAACTCTGTGAGATGAATTCACCCATCCAAAGCAGTTTCTCAGAAAGCTTCTTTCTAGTTCAAATCTGAGGATATTTCGTTTATAACCTTAGGCTTCAATGTGCTCCCAAATATCCCCTCTCAGATACCACAAAAACAGTGATGCAGAACTGTTCAATCAAAGAAAAAGTTAAACTCTTTCACACATCACAAAACCGTTTCTGGAAAAGTTTCTCTCCAGTTTTTATCTGAAGTTATTTCCTTTTTCACCCTAGGAGCTCCCGAATATCCCATTGCAGATTCCATAAAAACAGTGCTAGCAAACTGCTCCATGAAAAGAAACCTGTAACTCTGTGAGATGAATTCACAAATCACAAAGCAGTTTCTCAGAACACTTCTTTCTAGTTTTTATCTGAGTATATCTCCCTTGTCACCATAGATTTCAATGTGCTCCCAAATATCCTACTGCAGATGCCATGAAAACAGTGTTCACAAACTGTTCAATGTAGAGAGCAGTGGAACTCTGTGAGATGAATTCACACATGCCAAGGCAGTTTCTCAGAAAGATTTTTTCTACTTTTTATCTGAGGATGTTTCCTTTTTCACTATAGGCTTCAGTGCATTACCAAATATCCCTTTGCAGATTCCACGACAAGAGTGTTAGCACACAGCTCCATGAAAAGAAAGGTGTAACTCTGTGAGATGAATTCACATATCACAATGCTGTTTCTCACAAACCTTCTTTCTAGTTTTATCTGAGGATATTAGTGTTTTCATCATATTCCTCAAGGTGTTCTCAAATATCCCATTGCAGAATAATCGAAAAAATTGTTAGCAAACTTCTCAATGAAAACAATGGTGTAACTCTATGAGGTGAATTCACACATCACAAAGCCCTTTCACAGAAAGCTTTGTTTTGGCTGTTATCTGAGGATATTTTCTTTGTCACCATAAGCTTCAATGTGCTCCCAAATATCCTACTACAGATTCCACAAAAACAGTGTTATCAAACTGCTCATTGAAAAGAATGGTGTAACTCTGTGAGACGATTTCACACATCACAAAGCTGTTTCTCATAAAACTTCTTTCTAGCTTTTGTACTGGAATCTGCAAAGGGATATTCATGAGCCCATTGAGGCCTATGGTGAAATGAGTTACACTTCACAAAGCGGTTTCTCAGACAGCATCTTTCTAGTTTTTATGTGAGCATACTTCCTTTGTCACAATAAGCTTCAATGCACTCCAAAATAGCCCATTGCAGATTCCAAGAAAACAGTGTTAACAAACTACTCAATGAAAAGCATAGTGTAAATCTGTGAGACGAATTCACACGTCACAAAGCAGTTTCTCAGAAAACTTCTTTCTAATTTTTATCTGAGGATATTCTGTTTTTCACTATAGGCCTCAGTGCGATCCCAACTATCAATGTGCAGGTTCCACGAAAACAGTGCTAGCAAACTACTCAATGAAAAGAATGATGTAACTCTATGAGATGAATTCACACATCACAAAGCAGTTTCTCGGAAAGCTTCTTTCTACTTTTTGTATGAGGATCTATCCTTTGTCAACATAGGCCTCAAAGCGCTCCCAAATATCTCTTTGCAGATTCCATGAAAACAGTGTACACAAACTTCTCTATGAAAGGAAAGTAGTATCTCTGTGAGACGAATTCACGCATCAAAAAGAACTTTCTCAGAAAGTTTCTGTCTTGTTTTTATCTGAAGATATTTCCTTTGTTACCATAGGCTTTGATGCAATCCAAAATATCCTCTCTCAGACTTGACAAAAACAGTGCTACCATACTGCTCTTTCAAAAGAATTGTGCAACTCTGGGAGATGAATTAACACATCACAAAGTGGTTTCTCAGAAAGCTCCTTTCTAGTTTTTATACGAATGTATTTCCTTTGTCAACATAAGCTTCAATGCGCTCCTATGTATTCCATTGTAGATTCCTAGAAAACAGTGTTAGCAAACTTCTGCATGAAAACAAAGGTGTAACTCTGTGAGATGAAATCACACATCACAAAGAAGTTTCTCTGAAAGCTTCTTTCTAGTTTTAAATTGAGGATATTTCATTTGACGCCGTAAGCTTCAATGTGATCCAAAATATCCTTTCTCAGATTCCCCAAAAACAGGGCTACCAAACTGCTCCATGAATAGAAAGGTGTAACTCTGTGAGATGAATTCAGAAATCACAAAGGGTTCCTCAGAAAGCTTCTGTCTAATTTTTGTCTGAGGATATTTCCTATGCCAACCTAAGGTTCAATGCACTGCAAAATATCCCATTGCAGATTCCAATAAAACAGTGTTAGCAGACTGCTCAATGAAAACAATAGTGTAACTCTGTGAGATTAATTCACACATCCCCAAGCAGTTTCTCACAAAGCTTCTTTCTAGTTTTTGTCTGAAGATATTTCCTTTGTCACCAGGTATCCCTTTGCAGATCCCACGAAAAGTGTGATAGCAAACTGCCCCATAAAAAGAAAGGTGTAACTCTGTAAAATGAATTCACACATTACAAATAACTTTCTCAGATAACTTCTTTCTAGTTTTTTTCTTAGGATATGTCTTTAGTCACCATCGGCTTCAATGCAATCCAAAACATCTCTTCTCAGATTCCTCAATAACAGCGTTACCAAACTGGTCCATGAAAACAACCATGTAACACTGTGAGATGAATTGACATATCACAAACCAAGTTACCAGAGAGCTTCTTTCTAGTTTTATATGAGGATATTTACTTTGTCACCTTAAGCTTCAATGTGCTCCAAAATATCCCATTGCAGCTCCAAGAAATCACTGTTAGCAAACTGCTCCATGAAAAGAACAGTGTAAGTCTGTGCATTGAATTCAAATAACACAAAACCAATTCTCAGAAAGCTTCTTTCTAGTTTTTCTATGAGGGTATTTCCTTTTCACTGTGCACCTCAATGCACTCCCAAATATCCCTTTGCAGATTCCATGAAAACAGTGTTAGCAAACTGCTCCATAAAAAGAAAGGTGTAACTCTTTGACATGAATTCACACATCACAAGGAACTTTATCGGAAAGCTTCTCTCTAGTTTTTATCTGAAGATATTTCCTTTGTCACCATAGGCTTCAATGCACTCCAGAATATCCTATTGCAAATTACACGAAAACATTGTTAAAAAAAAAACTGCACAATGAAAAGGACGGTGTAAATCTGTGAGATGAATTCGCACATTACAAAGCAGTTTCTCAGAGAGCATCTGTCTGCTTTTTATCTGAGGATATTTCCTTTTTCACCACAGACTTCAATATTGTCCCCAAAATCCCTTTGCAGATCCACTAAAACAGTGTTAGCAAACTGCTCCATGAAAAGAAAGGTATACCTCTGTGAGATGAATTCACACATCACAAAGAACTTTCTCAGACAGCTTCTTTATAGTTTTTATGTAAGGATATTTCCTTTGTCACTAGAAGCTTCAATACAATCCAAAGTATCCCTTCTCAGATTCCCCAAAAACAGTGCTACCAAACTGCTCCATGGAAAGAATCACGTAACTCTGTGAGATGAATAAATACATCACAAAGAGGTTTCTCAGAAGGCTTCTTTCTATACCACAAAAACAGTGATGCCAAAGTGCTCCCTCGACAGAAACGTTTAACTCTATGAGATGAATGCACACTTCACAAAGGAGTTTCTCAGAATGCTTCTCTCAAGTTTTTACCTGAAGATATTTTTTTTCACCATTGTACTCTATGTGATCCTGAATATTCCTTTGCAGATTTCATAAAAACAGTGTTACCAAACTGCACAAAGAAAAGAAAGGTGTAACTATGTGAGATGAATTCACCCATCACAAAGCAGTTTCTCAGGAAGCTTATTTCTAGTATTTTTCTGAGGATATTTCCTTTGTCACCATACATTTCAATACGCTCCAAATTATCCCATTGCAAATTCCAACTAAACAGTGTTACCAAACTGCTCAATGAAAAAAACAGTGTAACTCTGTGAGATGAATTCACACACCAGAAAGCTGTTTCTCAGAAAGCTTATTTCTAATTTTTCTCTGAGGATATTTCCTTTTTCATCGCAGGCCTAAATGTACTCCCGAATATACCATTGCAGATTCCAGGAAAAAAGTGTTAGCACAATTCTCAATGAAAGGATCGGTGTAACACTGTGAGATGAATTCACACATCACAAAGAAATTTCACAGAAAGCTTCTTTTCGGTATTTTTCTGAGGACATTTACTTTGTCACTGTAGGCTTCATTGTGCTCCCCAATATCTTATTGCAGATCCCACAAAACAGTGTTATCAGACTGCTCAACGAAAACAATGGTATAATTCTGTAAGATGAATTCACACATCACAAAATAGTTTCTCAGAATTTTTCTTTCCAGTTTTTTTCTGAGGATATTTCCTTTTTCAGTATAGGCCTCAGTGCGCTCCCAAATATCCCTTTGCAGATTCCACAAAACCCAGGTTAGCAAACTCCTCCATGAAAATAAAGGTGTAACTCTGTGAGATGAATTCACATATCACAACGAAATATCTCAAAAAACTTCTTTCTAGTTTTTATCTGAGGATATTTCCTTTGTCACCATAGGCTTCATTGCAATCGAAAATAACACTTCTCAGATTCCCCAAAAACAGTGCTACAAAACTGATCCTTGAAAAGAATCGTGTACCTCTCTGAGATGAATTAGTATATCACAAAGCAGTTTCTCAGAATGCTTCTTTCTAGTTTTTGTCTGAGGATATTTCCTTCGTCAACTTAGGCTTCAATGTGATCCAAAATATCACTTCTCACATACTCCAAAAAGAGTGCTACCAAAGTGCACCATGAAAATATAGGTGTAACTCTGTGAGATGAATTCACACATCACTAAGCATTTTCACAGAAAGCTTTTTGTTTTTTCTAAGAATATTTCATTTGTCACCAAAGGCTTCAATGCACTCTGAAATATCCTATTGCGGATTCCATGAAAACAGTTTTAAAAAATTGCTCCATGAAAAGAGTAGTGTAACTCTGTGAGATGAATTCACACATCCCAAAGCAGTTTCTCCGAAAACTTCCTTCTAGTTTTTATCTGAGGATATTTCCTTTTTCACCATTGTCTCAACTCATTCCCAAATATCACTTTGTAGATTCCACGAAAACAGTGTTAGCAAACAGCTCCATGAAAAGGAAGGTGTTATTCTGTGAGATGAATACACACATCACAAAGAAGTTTCTCAGAAAGTTTCTAGCTAGTTTTTATCTGATTATATTTCCATTGTAACACTAGGCTTCAATGCAATCCCAAATATCCCTACTCAGATTCCCCAAAAACTGTGCGATCAAATTGTTCCATGAAAAGAATGGTGTAACTCTGGAAGATGAATTCACAAATCACAAAGCTGTTTCTCAGACCGCTTCTTTCTAGATTTTATCTGCAGATATTCCCTTTTTCTCCATATTCCTCAATGCTCTCTGGAATATCCCATTGCGGATTCCATGAAAAAAGTGTTAGAAAACTTCTCAATGAAAATAACAGGGTAACTCTGTGAGATGAATTCACACATCACAAAGCAGTTTCACAGAAAGCTTCTTTTTGATTTTTATCTGAGGATATTTCCATATTCACCATAGGTCTCAATGTGCTCCCAAATATCCCTTGACAGATTCCAAGAAAACAGTGTGAGCAAACTGCTAAATGAAAAGAAAGGTGTAACTCTGTGAGATGAATTCACACACAACAAAGAACTTTCTCAGAAACCTTCTTTCTAGTTTTTAATCTGAGGATATTTCTTTTGTAACCATAGGCTTCGATGTAATTCAAAATATCCCTTCTCAGATTCCCCACAAACAGTGCTACTAAACTGCTCCAAGAAAAGAGTGGTGTAACTCTGTAAGATGAATTCACACATCACAAAGCAGTTTCTCAGAAAGTATCTTTCCAGTTTTTTTCTGAGGATATTTCCTTTTTCACCATAGACCTCAACACACTCGTGAATATCCCTTTGAAGATTCCACAAAAATAGTGTTAGCAAACTGCTCCATGAAGAGAAAGGTATATATCTGTGAGATGAATTCACCCATCACAAAGCAGTTTCTCAGAAAGATTCATTTTGCTTTTTGTCTGAGGATATTTCCTTTGTCATCTTAGGCTTCAATGCAATCCAAAATATCCCCTCTCAGACTCCCCAAAAACAGTGCTAAAATTCTGCTCCATGAAAACTATGGTGTATCTCTGTGAGATGAATTGGCACATCACAAAGCAGTTTCTCAGAAATCTTCTTTTCATATTTTATCTGAGTATATTTCCTTTTTCTCCATATTCCTCAGTGAGATCTGGAATATCCCATTGCAGATTCCAGGAAAAAACTTTTAGCAAACTTCTCAATGAAAGGAATGGTGTGACTCCATCAGGTGAATTGACACATCACAATGCAGTTTCACAGAAACCTTCTTTTCGGTTTTGATCTGAGAATATTTCCTTTGTCACAATAGACTTCAATGTGCTCCCAAATATCCTATTGTATAGTCCAAGAAAACAGTGTTGTCAAACTGCTCAATGAAAATAACAGTGTAACTCTGTGAGATGAATTCACACATCTCAAAGCAGTTTCTCAGGAAGTTTCTTTCTATTTTTATCTGAAGATATTTCCTTTTTTGGTATAGGCCTCAAAGTGCTCACAAATAGCCCTTTGCACATTCCATGAAAACAGTGTTAGCAAACTGCTCCATGAATAGAAAGGTGTTACTCTGTGAGATGAATACAGACATCACAAAGAGGCTTCTCAGAAAGCTTCTTTCTAGTTTTTATCTGAGGATATTTCCTTTGTCACTATAAGTTTCAATGCGATCGAAAATATCCCTTCTCAGACTCCCCAAAAACAGTGCTACCAAACTGCTCCATTGAAAGTATCACGTAACTCTGTGAGATGAATAAATACATCACAAAGAGGTTTCTCAGAAGGCTTCTTTCTAGTTTTTCTATGAGGATATTTCCTTTTCCACCATAGGCTTCAATGCATTCCCAATTATCCCTTCTCAGATACCACAAACTTGTGAGGGCAAAGTGCTCCCTCAACAGAAACGTTTAACTCTATGAGATGAATGCACACTTCACAAAGGAGTTTCTCAGAAAGCTTCTCCCAAGTTTGTACCTGAAGATATTTCCTTTTTCTCCATTGGACTCTATGTGCTCCCGAATATCCCTTTGCAGATTCCACAAAAACAGTGTTAACAGACTGTTCAATGAAAAGAAAGGTGTAACTCTGTGAGATGAATTCACCCATCACAAAGCAGATTCTCAGAAAGATTCTTTCTAGTTTAAATATGAGGATATTTCCTTTTTTAACACTGGCTTCAATACGCTCCCAAATGTCTCCTCTAAGATACCACTGCTCAATGAAAAGAGGAATGTAGCTCTCTGAAATGAATTGACACATAACAAAGCAGTGTCTCAAACAGCTTCTTTTTGTTTTTTATGTGAAGAAATTTCCTTTGTCACCATAGGCTTCAAAGCACTCCCAAATATCCTATTGCAGATTCCACAAAAACAGTGTTATTAAACTGTTCAATATGGAGAATGGTGTAACCCCGTGAGATGAATTCACACATCACAAAGCTCTTTCTCAGAAACCTTCTTTCTAATATTTATCTGAGGATATTTCGTTTCTCACCATATGCTTCAATGCTATTCAAAATATCCCTTCTCAGATTCTCCAAAAACAGTGCTACCAAACTGCTCCATGAAAAGAATCGTGTAGCTCTGTGAGATGAATTAACACATCACAAAGCGGTTTCTCAGAATGCTTCATTCTAGTTTTTATTTGAGATTATGTCCCTTGTCACCATAAGCTTCAAGGCGCTCTGAAATATCCCATTGCAGATTCCGAGAAAACAGAGTTAGCAAATAGCTCGATGAAAAAAAATGTGTAACCCTGTGAGATGACTTCGCACATCATGAAGCAGTTTCTCAGAAAGATTCTTTCTAGTGTTTATCTGAGTATATTTCCATTTTTAATATACACCTCAATGCATTCCCAAATATCACTTTGCAGATTCCACGAAAACAGTGATAGCAATCTGCTCCATGAAAATAAAGTTGTAACCTTGTGAGGTGAATTCACACGTCATAAAGAAGTTTCTCAAAAGGCTCCTTTCTAGTTTGTATCTGAGGATAATTCCTTTATCACCAAGGGATTCAATTCAATCCAAAATATCCCTTCTCCGATTTCCCAAAAACAGTGCTACCAAACTGCTCCATGAAAACTATGGTGTAACAATGTGAGATGAACTCACACATCACAAAGCAGTTTCTCATAAAGCTTCTTTCTAGTGTTTATCTGAGGATATTTCTCTTTTTACTGCATGCCTCAATGTGCACCAAATTGTCCCTTTGCAGATTCCACGAAGACAGCGTTAGAAAACTGCTCCATGAAAAGAAAGGTGTAACTCTGTGAGAAGAATTTAAATATCACAAATAACTTTCTCAGACAGCTTCTTTGTAGTTTTTATCTGAGGATATTTCCTTTGTCACCATAAGCTTCAATGCAATCCAAAATATCCCTTCTCAGATTACCAAAAAACAGTGCTACCAAACTGATCCATAAAAAGAATCGTGTAACTCTGTGAGGTGAATTCACAAATAACAAAGCAGTTTTTCAGAAAGCATCTTTCTAGTTTTTGTATGAGGATATTTCCCTTGTCACCATAAGATTCAATGCATTCTGAAATATCCCATCACAGATTCCAAGAAAACAGTGTTAGTAAACTGCTCCCTGAAGAGAACAGTGTAACATTGTGAGATGAATTCACACATCACAAAGAAGTTTCTCAGAAAGCTTATTTCTGGTAATTATCTGAGGATATTTCCTTAGTCACCATAGACTTCAATGTGATCCAAAATATCCCTTCTCAGATTCCCCAAAAACAGTGCTACCAAACGGCTCCATGAAAACAATTGTGAACTCTGTGAGATGAATTAAACCATAACAAAGCAGTTTCTCAGAAAGCTTCTTTCTAATTTTTGTCTGAGGATATTTCCTTTGTTGCCATAAGCTTCAATGCGCTCTGAAATATCATTGCAGATTCCAAGGAAATGGTGTTCACAAACTGCTCAATGAAAAACAGTGTAACTCTGTGAGATGAGTTCACACATCACCAAGAAGTTTCTCAGAAAATTTCTTTTTGATTATTATCTGAGGATATTTCCCTTTTCATTATAGGCCACAATACACTCCCAAATATCCCTTTGCAGATTCCATGAAAACAATGTTAGTAAGATACTCCATGAAAAAAAAGGTGTAACTCTGTGAGATGAATTCACACATCACAAAGAACTCTCTCAGAAAGCCTCTTTCTAGTTTTTATCTGAGGATATTTCCTTTGTCACCATAGGCACATATGAAATCTAAAATATTCCCTCTCAGATTCCCGAATATCAGTGCTACCAAATTGATCCATGAAAGGAATCATGTAATTCTGTGAGATGAATTAACACAACATAAACCAGTTTCTCAGATAACTTATTTCTCGCTTTTATCTGAGGATATTTTCTTTTTCACCATAGGCCTCAATACCCTCCCAAATATCCCCTTGCATATTCCGCAAAAACAGTGTTAGGAAACTGCTCCATGAAAAGAAAGGTGTAAACTTGTGAAGTGAATTTTCACATCACAAACAAGTTTCTCAGTAAGCTTCTTTCTTGTTTTTATCTGAGGATAATTCCTTTGTCACCAAAGGCTTCAATGCAATCCAAAATATCCCTTCTCAGATTCCCCAAAAACAGTGCTACCAAACTGCTCCATGAAAAGAATGGTATAATTCTGTGAGATGAATTCACACATCACAAAGCATTTTCTCAGAAACTTTCCTTCTAGTTTTTATCTGAGGACATTTCCTTTTTCACCATAAGCTTCAATGCACTCCTATGTATCCCATTGCAAAGTCCAAGAAAACAGTACTAGCAAACTGCTCAATGAAAAGAACAGTGTAACTCTGTGAGATTTCACACATCAGAAAGCAGTTTCTGAGAAAGCTTCTTTCTAGTTTTTATCTGAGGATATTTCCTTTTTCATGATAGGTCTCAAAGCGCTCAAAAATATCCCCCTGCAGATTCGAAAAAACAGTGTTAGCAAACTGCTACATGAAAAGAAAGGTGCAACTCTCTGAAATGAATTCACACAAAGAACTTTCTCAGAAAGCTTCTTTCTAGTTTCTCTCTGAGAATATTTCCTTTTTCACCATTTGCCTCAATGTGCTTGCGAATATCCTTTTGCAGATTCCACGAAAATAGTGTTAGCACACTGCTCCATAAAAAGAAAAGTGTAACTCTCTGAGTTGAATTCACACAACAGAAAGCAGTTTTTCAGGAAGCTTCTTTTTTATTTTTGTCGGAGGATATTTCCTTTGTCACCATAGGCTACAATGCTCTCCCAAATATCCTATTGAAGATTCCATGAAAACAGTGTTATCAAACTACTCAATGAAAACAACAGTGTAACTCTGTGAGATGAAATCACACATCATGAAGTAGTTTCTCAGAAATCTTCCTTCTAGTTTTTAATTGAGGATATTACCTTTTGTCACCATAGGCTTCAATGTGACCCAAAATATACTTTCTCAGATTCCCCATTGGTGTAACTCTGTGAGATGAATTCACATATCACAAAGATGTTTCTCAGAAAACTTCTTTCCAGTTTTTATCTAAGTATATTTCCTTTTTCACTGTATTAATCAATGCACTCCCCAATATCCCATAGCAGATTAATCGAAATAAGTGTTAGCAAACTTCTCAATGAAAAGAATGGTGTAGTTCTGTGAGATGAGTTCACACATCACTAAGGAGTTTCACAGAAAGCTTCTTTTTGGACTTTTATCTGTAGATATTTCCTTTGTCATCATAGGCTTGAGTACACTCCCAAATATCCTATTGCAGATTGCATGAAAACTGTGTTATCAAACTCCTCAATGAAAAGAAAGGTGAAACTCTTAACATGAATTCACACGTCAAAAAACTGTTTCTCAGAAGGCCTCTTTGTACTTTTTATCTGAGGAAAGTTCATTTTACACTATAGGCATCAAAGGACTCTGGAATATCCCAAGTTTTTATATGAGGATATTTACTTTGTCACCATATGTCTCAAAGCACTCTCAAGTATCCCTTTGCAGATTCCAAGAAAACAGTGTTAGCAAAGTGCTCAATGAAAAGAACAGTGTAACTCTGTGAGATGAATTCACACATCACAAAGCACTTTCTCAGGAAGATTCTTTCTAGTTTATATCTGATTGTATTTCCTTTCTCACTATAGGCTTCAAGGTGATCCAAAATATCCCTTCTCAGATTCCCCAAAAACAGTGCTACCAAACTGCTGCATGAAAAGAATCGTGTAACTCTGTGACATGAATTCACAAATCACAAAGCAGTTTCTCAGAGAGCTTCCTTTTGGTTTTTATCTGAGAATATGTTCTTTGTCACCATAGGCTTCAATGCCCTCCCAAATATCCTATAGCAGATTCCGTGAAAACAGTGTTATCATTGAAAAGAATGCTCATTGAAAAGAATGGTGTAATTCCATGAGATGAATTCACATATCATAAAGCAGTTTCTCAGAAAGCTTCTTTCTAGTTTTTATCTGAGGATAAATCCTTTGTCACTATAGGCCTCAATGCGCTCCCAAATATCCCATTGCATATTCCACGAAAACAATGTTGACAAACTGTTCCATGAAAAGAATGGTGTAACTCTGTGAGATGAACTCTGACATCACAAAGACCTTTCTCAGAAAGCCTGTTTCTAGTTTTTAAGTGAGGATATTTCCTTTGTCACCAGAAGCTTCAATGAGATCCAAAATATCCATTCTGATTCCCGAAAAACAGTGCTACCAAACTGCTCCAAGAAAAGTATTTTGTAACTCCGTTGAGATCTATTATCACATCACAAAGCAGTTTCTGAGAAAGCTTCTTTCCAGTTTTTATATGAGGATTTTCCTGTCACCATAAGCTTCAATGCCCTCCCAAATATCCCATTGCAGATTCCAAGAAAACTGTGTTAGCTAACTGCTCATTGGAAAGAACAGTGTAACTCAGATGAATTCACAAACACAAGGACCTTTCTCAGAAAGCTTCTTTCTAGTTTCTCTCTGAGGATATATCCTTTGTAACATAGGCTTCAATGTGATCCAAAATATCCCTTCTCATATTTACCAAAAACAGTGCTATCCTACTGATCCATGAAAAGAATCATGTAATTCTGTGAGATGAATTAACACATCACAAAGTGGTTTGTCAGAAAGCTTCATTCTAGCTTTTATCTGAGGATATTTCCTTTATCACCATAGGCCTCAGAGCACTCCAAAATATCCCTTGGCAGATTCCACAAAAACAGTATTAGCAAACTGCTCCATGAAAAGTAAGGTGTAATTCTGTGAGATGAATTCACACATCACAAAGAACTTTCTCAGAAACCTTCTTTCTTGCTTTTGTCTGAGGATATTTCCTTTATCACCATAGACTTCCATGCACTCCCAAATACCCTATTGCAGATTCCACGAAAAAAGTGTTATCCAACTGCTCAATGAAAAGAGCGGTGTAACTCTATGAGATGAAATCACATGTCATGAAGCAGTTTCTCAGAATGCTTCTTTCTAGTTTTCATCTGAGGATACTTCCTTCTTCACCATAGACCTCAATATATTCCCAAATATCCCTTTGAAGATTCCAGGAAAACAGTGTTAGCAAACTGCTCCACAAAAAGAAAGGTGTAACACTGTGTGGTGAATTCACACATAACAAAGAACTTTCTCATAAAGCTTCTTTCTACTTATAATCTGAGGACATTACCTTTGTCACCATAGGCTTCAATGAGATAAAAATATAGCTTCCCAGATTGACAAAAACAGTGCTAACAAAGTGATCCATGGGAAGAATCTTGTAACTCTGTGAGATTAATTCACAAATCACAAAGCAGTTTCTCAGAAAGCTTCTTTCTAGTGTTTGTCTGAGGATATTTCCTTTTCACCATAGGCTTCAATGAGATCCAAATATACCTTCTCAGATTGACCAAAAACTGTGCTAACAAACTGTGTCATGAAAAGAATCATGTAACTCTGTGAGATGAATTCACAAATCACAAAGCAGCTTATCAGAAAGTTTCTTTCTAGTTTTTGTCTGAGGATATTTCCTTTGTCATCATAAGCTTTAATGCGCTCTGAAAAATCCCATAGCAGATTCCAAGAAAACAGTGTTAGCAAACAGCTCAATGAAAAAGACAGTGTAACACAGAGAGGTGAATTCACACATCACAAAGCAGTTTCTCAGAAAGCTTCTTTTTCGTTTTTATATACAGATATTTCCTTTGGCACCATAGGCTTCAATGCACTCCCAAATATCCTATTGCAGTTTCCACGAAAACAGTGGCATCAAACTGCTCAATGATAAGAATGATGTAACTGTGTGAGATGAAATTACACATCACGAAGCTGTTTCTCAGAAAGGTTCCTTCTAGATTTTATCTGAAGATACTTCTTTCTTCACCAGATGCCTCAATGTGTTCCCAAATATCCCTTTGCAGATTCCAGGAAAACAGTGTTAGCAAGCTGCTCCATGAAAATTAAGGGTTAAATCGGTCACATGAATTCACACAACACAAGGAACTTTCTCAGAAAGCTTCTTTCTACTTTTTTATCAGAGGATATTTCCTTTGTCACCGTAGGCATCAATGTGATCCAAAATATCCCTTCTCAGATTCCCCAAAAACACGGATACCAAAATGCTCCATGAAATGAACAACTATATCTCTGTGAGATGAATTCACACATCACAAAGCAGTTCCTCAAAAAGTTTCTCTCTAGTTTTTAACAGAGAATAATTCTTTTTTCACTATAGACCTCAATGCATTCCCAAATATCTCTTTGCAGAGTCCACGAAAACAGTGTTAGCAAGCTGCTCCATGAAAACAGAGGTGTAAGTCTGTGAGATGAATTCAGACATCACCAAAGCCTTTCTCAGAAATATTCTTTCTAGTTTTTATCTGAGGATAATTTCTTGTCACCCTAGACTTCAATGCTATCCAAAATATCCCTACTCAGATTCCCCAAAAACAGTGCTAAAAAAAGATCCATAGAAAGAATTGTGTAACTCTGTGAGATGAATTAACACATCACAAAGTGGTTTCTCAGAAAGCTTCTTTCTAGTTTTTATATGAGTGTATTTCCTTGTCACCATAAGCCTCAGTTCACTCAGAAATATCCCATCACAGATTCCTAGAAAACAGTGCTAGCAACTGTTCAATGAAAACAACAGTGTAACACTGTGAGATGAATACACTGAATACACACATCACAGAGGAGTTTTTCTGAAAGCTTCTTTCTAGTTTTAATCTGAGGATATTTCCTTTGACAACATAGGCTTCAATGCGATCCAAAATATCCCTTCTCCCATTCCCCAAAAACAGGGCTTCCAAACTTCTCCATGAAAACAAAGCAGTAATTCTGTAAGACGATTTCAGAAATCACAAAGCAGTTCCTCAGAAAGCTTCTTTCTAGTTTTTGTCTCAGGATATTTCCTTTGTCACCATAAACTTCAATGCACTCTGAAAATCCCATTACAGATTCCAAGAAAACAGTGTTAGCAAGCTGATCAATGAACAGAACAGTGTAACGCTCTGAGATGAATTCACGCATCACAAAGTGGTTTCTCAGAAAGCTTCTTTTTGGTTTTGCTATGAGGAGAATCTCTTTGTCACCATATTCTTTGTTCCACTCCCAAATATCCTATTGCAGACTGCAGGAAAACAGTGTTATCAAAACGCTCAAAGAAAACTATGGCTTAGCTCTGTGAGATGAATTCACAAACCACAAAGCAGTTTCTCAGAAAACTTCTTTCTAGTTCTTATCTGAGGATATTTCCTTTTTCACCATAGGCCTCAATGTGCTCCCAAATATCCATTTGCAGAATCCAGGAAAACAGAGTCAGCAAAGTGTTCCATGAAAATAAAGGTGTAACTCTGTGAGGTGAATTCACACATCACAAAGAACTTTGTCACAAAGCTTCTTTCTAGTTTTTATCTGAGGATATTTCCTTTGTCACCATAGGCTTCAATGTGATCCAAAATATCCCTTCTAAGATTCCCCAAAAACAGGGCTACCAAACTGATCCATGAAACAATCCATGTAAATCAGGGAGATGAATTAACACATCAGAAAGCTTCTTTCTAGTTTTTATATGATGATATACCTTTGTCACCCTAAGCTTCAATGCACTCTGAAATATCCCATTGCAGATTCCAAGGAAACAGTGTTAAGAAACAGCTCACTGAAAAGAACAGTGTAACACTGTGAGATGAATTCACAAATCACAAAGCAGTTACTCACAAAACTTCTTTCTAGTTTTTATCTGAGGATAATCCCTTTTTCACCATAAGACTAAATGCACTCGTAAATATCCCTTTGTAGATTCCACGAAAACAGTGTTTGCAAACTGCTCCTACAAAACAAAGGTGTAACTCTATGTGATGTATTCACACATCACGAAGAAGATTCTCAGAAAGCTTCTTTCTAGTTTTTAACTGAGGATATTTCCTTTTTCACAATAGACCTTAAGGCAATCCAAAATATCCCTTCTCAGATTCCAAAAAAACAGTGTGACCAAACTGCTGTATGCAAACTATCATGTAATTCTGTGAGATGGATTCACATATTACAAAGCAGTTTCTCAGAAAGCTTCTTTGTAGCTTCTTTCTGAAGGTATTTCCTTTGTCACCATGAGCTTCAATGTGCTCCAAAATATCCCATTGTAGATTACAAGAAAACATTGTGAGCAAACTTCTCAATGAAAATATCAGTGCAAGTCTGTGAGATGAGTTCACACATCACAAAGCAGATTATAGGAAAGCTTCTTTTTGGTTTTTATCGGATTATATTTTCTTTGTCACCATTGGCTTCAATTCACTCCCAAATATCTTATTGCAGATTCCACAATAACAGTGTTAGCCAACTGCTCAATGAAAAGAATGGTGTAACTCTGTGAGATGAATTCATACGTCACAAAACACTATCTCAGAAAGCCTCTTCCTAGTTTTTATCTGAGTATATTTCCTTTGTCACCATAGGCTTCAATGTGATCCAAAATGTACCTTCTCAGTTTCCCCTAAAACAGTGCTACCATACTGATCCATTAAAAAAATCATGTAACTCTGGGAGATGAATTAACACATCACAAAGCGGTTTCTCAGAAAGCTTCTTTCTAGTTTTTATATGAAGATATTTCCTTTGTCACCATAAGCTTCAATGTGCTGTGAAACATTCCATTGCAGATTCCAAGAAAACAATGTTAGCAGACTGCTAAATGAAAAGAACATTGTAACTCTGAGATGAATTCACATTTTACAAAGCAGTTTCTCATTAAGATTCTTTCGAGTATATATCTAAGGATATTTCCTTATTCACCATAGTCCTCATTGTGCTCCCAAATATCTCTTTGCAGATTCCGCCAAAACAGTGTTAGCAAACTGCTCCATGAAAAGAAAGGTGCAACACTGGGAGATGAATTCCCACATCACAAATCAGCTTCTCAGAAAACTTCTTTATAATTTTCATCAGAGTATATTTCCTTTGTCACCACAGGCTTCAATGTGATCCAAAATATCCCTTTTCAGATACCCTAAATACAGTGCTACCAAACTGCTCTTTGAAAAAAATCATGTAACTCTGTGAGATGAAATCCCAAATCACAAGGTTGTTTCTCAGAAAGCTTCTTTCCAGTTTTTGTCTGAGGTATTTCCTTTGTCAAAATAAGCTTCAATGAGCTCCGATATATCCCTTTGCACATTCCACGAAAAGAGTGTTTACAAACTGCCCCATGAAAAGAGAAGTGTAACACTGTGAGATGAATTCACAAATCACAAAGAACTTTCTCAGAAAGCTTCTTTCTCGTTTTTATCTGAGGATATTTCCTTTGTCACCATAGCCTTCAAAGCAATAAACAATATCCTTTCTCAAATTCCCCAAAAACAGTTCTAACAGACTGATTAAGGAAAAGAATCGTGCAATGCTGTGAGATGAATTAACACGTCTCAAAGCGGTTTGTCAGAAACCTTCTTTCTAGTTTTTATCTGAGGATAATTCGTTTGTCACTATACACTTCAATGCGATCCATAATATCACATTGCAGATTCCAAGAAAACAGTGTTAGCATACTGCTGAATAAAAAGAACAATGCAATTCTGTAAGATGAATTCATGCATCACGAAGCAGCTTCTCAGAAAGCTTCTTTTTGTTTTTTATCTGAGGATATTTATTTGTCACCATAGGCTTCAATGTGCTCCCAATTATCTTATCACAGATTCCACAAAAACTGTGTTACCGACCTGTTCAATGAAAAGAATGGTGTAGCTCTCAGAAATAAATTCACATATCACAAAGCAGTTTCTCAGAAAACTTCTTTCTAGTTTTTATATGATGATAATTCCTTTGTCACCGCAATCTTCAATGTGCTCAGAAATCTCCCATTGCAGATTTCAAGGCAACAGGATTAGCAGAATGCTAAATGAAGAGAACAGTGTAACACTGTGAGATGAATTCACACATCACAAAGAACTTTCTCAGAAACCTTCTTTCTAGTTTTTTTTTTAAATTTATTTATTATTATTATACTTTAAGTTGTACGGTACATGTGCATAACGTGCAGGTTTGTTATATATGTATACTTGGGCCATGTTGGTGTGCTGCACCCATCAACTCGTCATTTACACCAGGTATAACTCCCAATGCAATCCCTCCCCCCTCCCCCCTCCCCATGATAGGCCCCGGTGGGTGATGTTCCCCTTCCTGAGTCCAAGTGATCTCATTGTTCAGTTCCCACCTATGAGTGAGAACATGCAGTGTTTGGTTTTCTATTCTTGTGATAGTTTGCTAAGAATGATGGTTTCCAGCTGCATCCATGTCCCTACAAACGACCCAAACTCATCCTTTTTTATGGCTGCATAGTATTCCATGGGGTATATGTGCCACATTTTCTTAATCCAGTCTGTCACTGATGGACATTTGGGTTGATTCCAAGTCTTTGCTATTGTGAATAGTGCCGCAATAAACATACATGTGCATGTGTCTTTATAGCAGCATAATTTATAATCCTTTGGGTATATACCCAGTACTGGGATGGCTGGGTCATATGGTACATCTAGTTCTAGATCCTTGAGGAATCGCCATACTGTTTTCCATAATGGTTGAACTAGTTTACAATCCCACCAACAGTGTAAAAGTGTTCCTATTTCTCCACATCCTATCCAGCACCTGTTGTTTCCTGACTTTTTAATGATCAACATTCTAACTGGTGTGAGATGGAATCTCACTGTGGTTTTGATTTGCATTTCTCTGATGGCCAGTGATGATGAGCATTTTTTCATGTTTCTGTTGGCTGTATGAATGTCTTCTTTTGAGAAATGTCTGTTCATATCCTTTGCCCACTTTTTGATGGGGTTGTTTGTTTTTTTCTTGTAAATTTGTTTGAGTTCTTTGTAGGTTCTGGATATTAGCCCTTTGTCAGATGAGTAGATTGCAAAAATTTTCTCCCATTCTGTAGGTTGCCTGTTCACTCTGATGGTAGTTTCTTTTGCTGTACAGAAGCTCTTTCGTTTAATGAGATCCCATTTGTCAATTTTGGCTTTTGCTGCCATTGCTTTTGGTGTTTTAGACATGAAGTCTTTGCCCATGCCTATGTCCTGAATGGTACTACCTAGGTTTTCCTCTAGGATTTTTATGGTATTAGGTCTAACATTTAAGTCTCTAATCCATCTTGATTTAATTTTCATATAAGGAGTAAGGAAAGGATCCAGTTTCAGCTTTCTACTTATGGCTAGCCAATTTTCCCAGCACCATTTATTAAATAGGGAATCTTTCCCCATTTCTTGTTTCTCTCAGGTTTGTCAAAGATCAGATGGCTGTAGATGTGTGGTATTATTTCTGAGGACTCTGTTCTGTTCCATTGGTCTATATCTCTGTTTTGGTACCAGTACCATGCTGTTTTGGTTACTGTAGCCTTGTAGTATAGTTTGAAGTCAGGTAGCGTGATGCCTCCAGCTTTGTTCTTTTGACTTAGGATTGTCTTGGAGATGCGGGCTCTTTTTTGGTTCCATATGAACTTTAAAGCAGATTTTTCCAATTCTGTGAAGAAACTCATTGGTAGCTTGATGGGGATGGCATTGAATCTATAAATTACCTTGGGCAGTATGGCCATTTTCACGATATTGATTCTTCCTATCCATGAGCATGGTATGTTCTTCCATTTGTTTGTGTCCTCTTTGATTTCACTGAGCAGTGGTTTGTAGTTCTCCTTGAAGAGGTCCTTTACATCCCTTGTAAGTTGGATTCCTAGGTATTTTATTCTCTTTGAAGCAATTGTGAATGGAAGTTCATTCCTGATTTGGCTCTCTGTTTGTCTGTTACTGGTGTATAAGAATGCTTGTGATTTTTGCACATTGATTTTGTATCCTGAGACTTTGCTGAAGTTGCTTATCAGCTTAAGGAGATTTTGGGCTGAGATGATGGGATTTTCTAAATACACAATCATGTCATCTGCAAACAGGGACAATTTGACTTCTATTCCTAACTGAATACACTTGATTTCTTTCTCTTGCCTGATTGCCCTAGCCAGAACTTCCAACACTATGTTGAATAGGAGTGGTGAGAGAGGGCATCCCTGTCTTGTGCCAGTTTTCAAAGGGAATTTTTCCAGTGTTTGCCCATTCAGTATGATATTGGCTGTGGGTTTGTCATAAATAGCTCTTATTATTTTGAGGTACGTTCCATCAATACCGAATTTATTGAGCGTTTTTAGCATGAAGGGCTCTTGAATTTTGTCAAAAGCCTTTTCAGCATCTATTGAGATAATCATGTGGTTCTTGTCTTTGGTTCTGTTTATATGCTGGATTATGTTTATTGATTTGCGAATGTTGAACCAGCCTTGCATCCGAGGGATGAAGCCCACTTGATCATGGTGGATAAGCTTTTTGATGTGTTGCTGAATCTGGTTTGCCAGTATTTTATTGAGGATTTTTGCATAGATGTTCATCAGGGATATTGGTCTAAAATTCTCTTTTTTTGTTGTGTCTCTGCCAGGCTTTGGTATCAGGATGATGTTGGCCTCATAAAATGAGTTAGGGAGGATTCCCTCTTTTTCTATTGATTGGAATAGTTTCAGAAGGAATGGTACCAACTCCTGCTTGTACCTCTGGTAGAATTCAGCTGTGAATCCATCTGGTCCTGGACTTTTTTTGGTTGGTAGGCTATTAATTATTGCCTCAATTTCAGAGCCTGCTATTGGTCTATTCAGGGATTCAACTTCTTCCTGGTGTAGTCTTGGAAGAGTGTAAGTGTCCAGGAAATTATCCATTTCTTCTAGATTTTCTAGTTTATTTGCGTAGAGGTTTTTATAGTATTCTCTGATGGTAGTTTGTATTTCTGTGGGGTCGGTGGTGATATCCCCTTTATCATTTTTAATTGCGTCGATTTGATTCTTCTCTCTTTTCTTCTTTATTAGTCTTGCTAGTGGTCTGTCAATTTTGTTGATCTTTTCAAAAAACCAACTCCTGGATTCATTGATTTTTTGGAGGGTTTTTTGTGTCTCTATCTCCTTCAGTTCTGCTCTGCTCTTAGTTATTTCTTGCCTTCTGCTAGCTTTCGAATGTGTTTGCTCTTGCTTCTCTAGTTCTTTTAATTGTGATGTTAGAGTGTCAATTTTAGATTTTTCCTGCTTTCTCTTGTGGGCATTTACTGCTATAAATTTCCCTCTACACACTGCTTTAAATGTGTCCCAGAGATTCTGGTATGTTGTATCTTTGTTCTCATTGGTTTCAAAGAACATCTTTATTTCTGCCTTCATTTCGTTATGTACCCAGTAGTCATTCAGGAGCAGGTTGAGCGGTTTTGATTGAGTTTCTTAGTCCTGAGTTCTAGTTTGATTGCACTGTGGTCTGAGAGACAGTTTGTTATAATTTCTGTTCTTGTACATTTGCTGAGGAGTGCTTTACTTCCAATTACGTGGTCAGTTTTGGAGTAAGTACGATGTGGTACTGAGAAGAATGTATATTCTGTTGATTTGGGGTGGAGAGTTCTATAGATGTCTATTAGGTCTACTTGCTGCAGAGATGAGTTCAATTCCTGGATATCCTTTATAACTTTCTGTCTTGTTGATCTGTCTAATGTTGACAGTGGAGTGTTGAAGTCTCCCATTATTATTGTATGGGAGTCTAAGTCTCTTAGTAAGTCTCTAAGGACTTGCTTTATGAATCTGGGTGCTCCTGTATTGGGTGCATATATATTTAGGATAGTTAGCTCTTCCTGTTGAATTGATCCCTTTACCATTATGTAATGGCCTTCTTTGTCTCTTTTGATCTTTGATGGTTTAAAGTCTGTTTTATCAGAGACTAGTATTGCAACCCCTGCTTTTTTTTGTTCTTCATTTTCTTGGTAAATCTTCCTCCATCCCTTTATTTTGAGCCTATGTATGTCTCTGCGTGTGAGATGGGTCTCCTGAATACAGCAGACTGATGGGTCTTGACTCTTTATCCAGTTTGCCAGTCTGTGTCTTTTAATTGGAGCATTTAGTCCATTTACATTTAATGTTAAAATTGTTATGTGTGAACTTGATCCTGCCATTATGATATTAACTGGTTATTTTGCTCGTTAGTTGATGCAGTTTCTTCCTAGCCTCAATGGTCTTTACATTTTGGCATGTTTTTGCAATGGCTGGTACCGGTTGTTCCTTTCCATGTTGAGTGCTTCCTTCAGGGTCTCTTGTAAGGCAGGCCTAGTGGTGACCAAATCTCTAAGCATTTGCTTATCTGTAAAGGATTTTATTTCTCCTTCACTTATGAAACTTAGTTTGGCTGGATATGAAATTCTGGGTTTAAAATTCTTTTCTTTAAGAATGTTGAATATTGGCCCCCACTCTCTTCTGGCTTGGAGAGTTTCTGCTGAGAAATCTGCTGTTAGTCTGATGGGCTTCCCTTTGTGGGTAACCCGACCTTTCTCTCTGGCTGCCCTTAAGATTTTTTCCTTCATTTCAACTTTGGTGAATCTGGCAATTATGTGTCTTGGAGTTGCTCTTCTCGAGGAGTATCTTTGTGGCGTTCTCTGTATTTCCTGGATTTGAATGTTGGCCTGCCCTACTAGGTTGGGGAAGTTCTCCTGGATGATACCCTGAAGAGTGTTTTCCAACTTGGTTCCATTTTCCCCCTGACTTTCAGGCACCCCAATCAGACGTAGATTTGGTCTTTTTACATAATCCCATACTTCTTGAAGGCTTTGTTCATTTCTTTTTCTTCTTTGTTCTTTTGGTTTCTCTTCTCGCTTCTTTTCATTCATTTGATCCTCAATCGCTGATACTCCTTCTTCCAGTTGATCGAGTCGGTTACTGAAGCTTGTGCATTCGTCACGTATTTCTCGTGTCATGGTTTTCATCTCTTTCATTTCGTTTATGACCTTCTCTGCATTAATTACTCTAGCCATCAATTCTTCCACTTTTTTTCAAGATTTTTAGTTTCTTTGCGCTGGGTACATAATTCCTCCTTCAGCTCTGAGAAATTTGATGGACTGAAGCCTTCTTCTCTCATCTCGTCAAAGTCATTCTCCGTCCAGCTTTGATCCATTGCTGGCGATGAGCTGCGCTCCTTTGCCGGGGGAGATGCGCTCTTATTTTTTGAATTTCCAGCTTTTCTGCCCCGCTTTTTCCCCATCTTTGTGGTTTTATCTGCCTCTGGTCTTTGATGATGGTGATGTACTGATGGGGTTTTGGTGTAGGTGTCCTTCCTGTTTGATAGTTTTCCTTCTAACAGTCAGGACCCTCAGCTGTAGGTCTGTTGGAGATTGCTTGAGGTCCACTCCAGACCCTGTTTGCCTGAGTATCATCAGCAGAGGCTGCAGAAGATAGAATATTGCTGAACAGCGAGTGTACCTGTCTGATTCTTGCTTTGGAAGCTTCCTCTCAGGGGTGTACTCCACCCTGTGAGGTGTGGGGTGTCAGACTGCCCCTAGTGGGGGATGTCTCCCAGTTAGGCTACTCAGGGGTCAGGGACCCACTTGAGCAGGTAGTCTGTCCCTTCTCAGATCTCAACCTCCGTGTTGGGAGATCCACTGCTCTCTTCAAAGCTGTCAGACAGAGTCGTTTGCATCTGCAGAGGTTTCGGCTGAGTTTGTTATTGTTTACTGCGCCCTGTCCCCAGAGGTGGAGTCTACAGAGACAGGCAGGTTTCCTTGAGCTGCTGTGAGCTCCACCCAGTTCAAGCTTCCCAGCAGCTTTGTTTACCTACTTAAGCCTCAGCAATGGCGGGCGCCCCTTCCCCAGCCTCACTACTGCCTTGCCGGTAGATCACAGACTGCTGTGCTAGCAATGAGGGAGGCTCCGTGGGTGTGGAACCCTCCCGGCCAGGTGTGGGATATGATCTCCTGGTGTGCCTGTTTGCTTAAAGCGCAGTATTGGGGTGGGAGTTACCCGATTTTCCAGGTGTTGTGTGTCTCAGTTCCCCTGTCTAGGAAAAGGGATTCCCTTCCCCCTTGCACTTCCCAGGTGAGGCGATGCCTCGCCCTGCTTCAGCTCTCGCTGGTCGGGCTGCAGCAGCTGACCAGCACCGATCGTCCGGCACTCCCCAGTGAGATGAACCCAGTACCTCAGTTGAAAATGCAGAAATCACCGGTCTTCTGTGTCACTCGCGCTGGGAGTTGGAGACTGGAGCTGTTCCTATTCGGCCATCTTGCTCCGCCCCCCTCGCTTCTTTCTAGTTTTAATCTGAGAATATTTCCTTTTTCACCACAGGCCTCAATGCACTCCCAAATATCCCATTGCAGATTCCACGAAAACAGTGTTTGCAAACCGCTCCTTGAAAAGAAAGGTGTATATCTGTGGGATGAATCCACACATCCCAAAGAACTTTCTCAGAAAGCTTCTTTCTAATTTTTATCTGAGGATATTTCCTTAGTCACCATAGGCTTCACGACAATCAAAAATATCCCTTCTCAGATTCCCCAAAAACAGTGCTACCAAACTGATCCATGAAAGGAATCATGTAACAAAGTGAGATGAATTAACACATCATAAAGCAGTTTCTCAGAGGGCTTCTTTCTAGTTTTTATATGAAGATATTTCCTTTCTCACCATAAACTTCAATATGCTCCGAAATACACCATTGTAGATTCCAAGAAAACAATGCTAGCAAACTGCTCCATGAAAAGTAAAGTGTAACTCTGTGCCGTGAATTCAAACATCACAAAGCAGATTCTCAGAAAGCTTCTTTCTAGTTTTTCTAGAAGGATATTTCCTTTTTCACTATAGACCTCAATGTGCTTCCAATTTTCCCTTTTCTGATTCCATAAAAACAGTGTTTGCAAATTGATCCATGAAAAGTAAGGTATAACTCTGTGAGATGAATTCACACATCACAAAGAACTTTCTCAGAAAGCTTCTGTCTAGTTTTTATATAAGGATAATTCCTTTTTCACTGTAGGCCTCAATGAGCTCCAAAATATCCCTTTGCAGATTCCACGATAACAGTGTTAGCAAACTGCTCCATGAAAAGAAAGGTGTAACACATTGAGATGAATTCACACATCACAAGGAACTTTCTCAGAAATCTTCTCTGTAGTTTTTATCTGATGATAATCCCTTTGTCACCATAGGCCTCAATGAGCTCCAAAATATCCCTTTGCAGATTCCACAAAAACAATGTTAGCAAACGGCTCCATGTAAAGAAAGGTGTAACTCTGTGAGATGAATTCACACATCACAGAAAACTTTCTCAGAAACCTTCTTTCTAGTTTTTATCTGAGGATATTTCCTTTGTCACCTTAGTCTTCAATGCGATTCAAAATATCCCTTCTCAGATTCCCCAAAAAAGTGTTACCAAACTAATCCATGAAAAGAATCGTGTAACTCTGTGAGATGAATTAACACATCACAAAGTCGTTTCTCAGAAAGTTTCTTTCTACGTTTTCTATGAGGATATTTCCTATATCACCTTAAACTTCAATGTGCTCTGAAATATCCCATTGCAGTTTCCACGAAAAAAGTGTTATCAAACTGCTCAATGAAAATAACAATGTAACTCTGTGAGATGAATTCACAAATCACAAAGCAGTTTCTAAGAAAGCTTCTTTCTGTATTTTGTCTGAGGATATTTCATGTTTCACCTTAGGCCTCAATGCACTCGCGATTGTCCCATTGCAGATTCCAGGAAAAAAGTGTTAGCAAACTTCTCAATGAAAACAACGATGTGACACTGTGAGTTGAATTCACACATAACAAAGCAGTTTAACAGAAATCTTCTCTTTGGTTTTTATCAGGGGACATTTCCTTTTTTACCACAACCCTCCAAGCACTCCCAAATATCCCTTTGCAGATTTCTCAAAAACACTGTTAGCAAGCTGCTTCATGAAAAGAAAGGTGTAACTCCGTGAGATGAATTCACACATCAAAAAGTACTTTCTCAGGAAGATCCTTTGTAGTTATTATCTGAGGATTTTCCATTGTCAACATAGTCTTCAATGCGATCCAAAATATTCATTCTCAGATTCCCCAAAAACAGTACTACCAAACTGATCCATGAAAAGGATGGTGTAACTCTGTGAGATGAATTAACACATCCCAAGGCAGTTTTTCAGAAAGCTTCTTTCCAGTTTTTATCTGATTATATTTCCTTTGTCACAATAAGCTTCAATGCACTCCAAAATATCAGATTGCAGATTTCAAGAAAAGAGGGTTAGCAAACTGCTCAATGAAAAGAACAGTGTAACTGTGTTAGGTTAATTCACACATCACAAAGCAGTTTCTCAGAAAGCTTCTTTTTGTTTTTTGTCTGAGGATATTTCCTTTGTCACCATAGGCTTCAGCGCGCTCCCAAATATCCTATTACAGATTCTTCAAAAACAGTGTTAGCAAACTGCTGCAAGAAAAGAATCATGCAAGTGTGTGACAGGAATTCAAACATCACAAAGCAATTTCTCATAAAGCTTATTTCTAGTTTTTATCTGAAAATATTTCCTTTGTCACCATAGGCTTCAATGCAATTCAAAATATCCCTTCTCATATTCCCCAAAAACAGTGCTACCAAATCGATTCATGAAAAGACTCATGTAATTCTGTGAGTTGAATTCAGACATCACAAAGCGGTTTCTCAGAAAGCTTCTTTCTAGTTTTTGTATGAGGATCATTTGTTTTCACCATAGGCTTCAATGTAATCCAAATATCCCTCTTCAGATTCCCCAAAAAAAGTGCTACCACACTGCTCCATGAAAAGAATCATGTAACTCTATGAGATCAATTCAAAAACCCCAAAGCAAGTTGTCAGAAAGCTTCTTTCTATTTTTTGTCTGAGGATATTTTATGTTTCACCACAAGCCTCAATGCACTCACAAATATCCCATTGCAGATTCCATGCAAAAAGTGTTAGCAAACTTCTCAATGAAAAGAGCAGTGTAACTCTGTGAGATGAATTCACACATCACAAAGCAGTTTCACAGAAATCTTCTTTTTGGTTTTTATCAGAGGTCATTTCCTTTATCACCCTAATCCTCCATGTACTCCCAAATATCCCTTTGCAGATTCCATGAAAACAGTGTTAACAAAATACTCTATAAAAAGAAAGGTGTAACACTTTGTGATGAATACACACATCACAAAGTACTTTCTCAGAAAGATCCTTTCTAGTTTTTATCTGAGGATATTTCCTTTGTCACCACAGGCTTCAATGTGATCCTAAATATCCCTTGTCAGATTCCAGAAAAAGAGTGCTCCCAAATTGATCCAAGAAAAGAATCGTGTAACTCTGTAAAATGAATTAACACATCACAAAGCACTTTCTCAGAAAGCTTCTCTCCAGTTTTTGTGTGAGGATATTTCCTTTGTCATGAAAACCTTTAATGCACTCTGAAATATCCTATTGCAGATTCCAAGAAAACAGTACTAGCAAACTGTTCTATGAAATGAACAGTGTAACTCTGTGAGATAAATAAAGCAGTTTCTCAGAAAGTTATTTTCTAGTTTTAATATGAGGATATTTCCTTTGTCACCATAAACTTCAATGTGCTCCAAAATATCCCATTGTAGACTCCAGGAAAACAGTGTAAGCAAATGGCTCAATGAAATGAACAGTGTAAATCTGTAAGATGAATTCACACATCACAAAGCAGTTTCTCAGAAAGCTTCTTTCTACTTTTTCTCTGAGGAGATTTCCTTTTTCACCATAGACCTCAATGCACTCCCAAACATCCCTTTGCAGATTCCATGAAAACTGTGTTAGAAATCTGCTCCATGAACAGAAATGTGATACTCTGTGAGATGAATACACACATCACAAAGAAATTTCTGAGAAAGTTTCTATCTAATTTTTACCTGAAGATATTTCCTTGTCTCACTAGGCTTCAATGCGATCCAAGATATCCCTTCTCAGATTTCCCAAAAGCAGTGCTGCCAAACTGCTCTATGAAAAGAATGGTGTAACTATGAGATATTAATTCACACATCACAAAGCTGTTTCTCAGACAGCTTCTTTCTAGTATTTATCTGAGGATATTTCCTTTTTCTCTACATTCCTCAATGCGCTCTGGAATATCCCATTGTAGATTCCATGAAAAAAGTGATAGCAAACTTCTCAATGAAAAGAATGGTGTAACTCTGTGAGATGAATTGACACATCACAAAGCAGTTTCACAGAAAGCTCTTTCTAGTATTAGAATGAGTATATTTCCTTTTTCAACATATTCCTCAATGCACTCGTGGATATCCCTTTTCAGATTCCATGAAAATAGTATTAGCAAACTGCTCCATGAAAGAAAAGTGTAAACCTGTGAGGTGAATTCACACATCCCAAACCAATTTCTCAGAAAGATTCTTTTTTGTTTTTTTCTGAGGATATATCCTTAGTCACCATAGGCTTCAATGCACTCCCAAATATCCTATTGCAGATTCCACGGAAATAGTGTTAGCAAACTGCTCCATGGAAGTAAAGGTGTACTCTGTGAGATGAATTGACACAACACAAAGCATTTTCTCAGAAAGTTTCTTTTTGGTTTTTAACTGAGGATATTTCCTTTGTCACCACAGGTTTCAATGCGCTCTCAAATATCCTATTGCAGATTCCACAAAAATAGTGTTATCAAATTGCTCAATGAAAAAAACAGTGTATCTCTGTAAGATGAATTCACGTATCACAAAGCAGTTTCTCAGAAATCGTCTTTCTAGTTTTTATCTCAGTATGTTTCCTTTTTCACTACAGGCCTCAATGCGCTCCCAAATATCCCTTCACAGATTCAAAGAAAACAGTGTTAGCAAATGGCTTCATGAATGGAAAGGTGTAAATCTGTGACATGAATTCAAACATCACAAAGAACTTTCTCAGAATGATTCTTTCTAGTTCTTGTCTGAGAATATCTCCTTTGTCACCATAGGCTCCAATTCGATACAAAATATGCCTTCTCAGATTCCCCAAAAGCTGATCCATTAAAAGAATCATGTAACTCCGTGAGATGAATTAACACATCACAAAACGGTTTCTCAGAAAGTTCTTTCTAGTTTTTATATGAGGATATTTCCTTTGTCACCATAAGCTTCAATGTGCTCCAAAACATCCCATTGTAGACTCCATGTAAACAGTGTAACACTGAGCAAACGGCTCAATGAAATGAACAGTGTAAATATGTAAGTTGAATTCACACATCACAAAGCAGTTTCTCAGAAGGCTTCTTCCTAGCTTTTGTCTGAGGGTATTTCCTTTGTCACCATAAGCTTCAATATGCTCCAAATTTTCCCATTGCAGAATCCTCAAAAACAGTGTTAGCAAACTACTGAATTAAATGAATGGTGTAACTCTGTGAAATGAATTCACACATCACAAAGCAGTTTCACAGAAAGCTTCTTTCCAGTTTTTACCTGAGGATATTTCCTTTTTCAGCATAGGCCTCAATGCACTCCGAACAAACCCTTTACAGATTGCATGAAAACAGTGTTAGCAAACTACTCAATGAAAACAATGGTGTACTCTGTGAGATTAATTCACACATCACAAAGCAGTTTTTCATAAAGCTTCTTTCTAGTTTTTATCTTACGATATTTCCTTAGTCACCATAGGCTTCAATGTGATCCAAAATATCCCTTCTCAGATTTCCTAAAAACAGTTCTAATAAACTTCTCCATGAAAGGAATCGTGTAACTCTGTGAAGTGAATTCACATATCACAAAGTGGTTTCTCAGAAAGCTTCTTTCTAGTTTTTTTCAGAGGATATTCCCTTTGTCACCAAAAGCATCAATGTGCTCCGAATTATTCCTTGCAAATTCCACGAAAACAGTGTTTGCAAACTGCCTAATGAAAAGAACGGTGTAACTCTGCGAGATGAATTCACAAAACACAAAGGAATTTCTCAGAAAACTTCTTTCTAGTTTTTGTCTGAGGATATTTCCTTTGTCACCATAAGCTTCAATGTGCTTCAAAATATCCCATTTCAGATTCCAAGAAAACAGTGTTAGCAAACTTCTCAATGCAACATACAGTGTAACTCTGTAAGGTGAATTCACACATCACAAAACAGTTTCTCAGAAAGCTTCTTTCTAGTTTTTATATGAGGGTATATCCTTTGTCACCATAAGGTTCAATGAGCTCACAAGTATCCCTTTGCAGATTCCAAGAAAACAGTGTTAGCAAACTTCTCCATGAAAATAATTGTGTAACTTTGTGAGATGAATTCATACATTACAAAGAACTTCCTCAGAAAGCTTATTTCTATTTTTTATCTGAGCATATTTCCCTTGTCACCACAGGCTTCAATGCGATCCAAAATATCCATTCTCAGATTCCCCAAAACAGTGCTACCAAACTGATCCAGAAAAGAATCATTTAAGTAAGTGGGAAAAATTAACACATCACCCAACAGTTTCTCAGAAGACTTCTTTTTAGTTTTTGTATGAGGATATTTCCTTTGTTACCTTAAGCTTCAATGCACTTCAAAATATACCCTTGCAGATTCCACGAAATCAGTGTTAGTAAACTACTCAATGAAAAGAACAGTGTCACTCTGTGAGATGAATTCCCATATCACAAAGCAGTTTCTCAGAAAGTTTCTTTCTAGTTTTTTTCCGAGGATATTTCCTTTTTAACCATAGGCCTCCATGTGCTCCCAAATATCCCTTTGCAGATTCCATGAAAACAGTATTTGCAAACTGCTTCCCGGAAAGAACAGTGTAAGTCTGTGAAACGAATTCACATATCACAAAGCACATTCTCAGAAAGCTTCTTCAAGTTTTTATCTGAGGATATTTATTTTGTCAGCATAGGCTTCAATGAGATCCAAGATATCCCTCCTCTGACTCCCCAAAAACAGTGCTATCATGATTCATGAAAACAATTGTGTAGCTCTGTGACATGAATTCACATATTACAAAGTAGTTTCTCAGAAAGCTACTTTCTCATTTTTATCTGAGGATATTTCATTTTTCACCATAGGCATCAATGCACTTCCAGATCTCCCTTTGCAGATTCCACAAAACAGTGTTACCAACAGCTCCATGCAAAGAAAGAAATGTGTAACTCTGTGAGTTGAATTCACACATCACAAAACAGTTTCTCATAAAGCTTCTTTCTAATTTTTATCTGAGGATATTTCCTTTGTCACCATAGGCTTCAAAGTGATCCAAAACATCCCTTTTCAGATTCCCCAAAAACAGTGCTGCAAAGTGATGCATGAAAAGAATCGTGTAACTCTGTGAGATGAATTAACACATCACAGAGTGGTTTCTCACAAAGCTTCTTTCTACTGTTTCTATGAGGACGGTTCCTATGTCACCATCATTTTCATTGCACTCCGAAATATCCCTGTTAAGATTCCAAGAAAGCAGTGTTAGGAAACTGCTCATTGAAAACAACAGTGAAACACTGTGAGAGGAATTCACATAACATAAAGCAGTTTCTCAGAAAGCTTCTTTTTCATTTATCTATGCGGATATATGCTTTGTCACCATAGGTTTCAATGCACTCCCAAATATCCCATAGCAGATTCCACAATAACAGTGTTATCAAACTGCTAAATGTAATGAACGATATAGCTCTGTGAGATGAATTCACACATCACAAAGCAGTTTCTCAGAAAGCTTCTTTTTGGTTTATCTATGAGTATATTTCCTTTGTCACCCTAAACTTCAATGTCCTAAGAAATATCAGTGTGCAGATTCCAAGAAAAAGGTGTAAGAAAACTGCTCAATGCAAAGTACAGTGTAACTCTGTGAGTTGAATTCACACATCACAAAGCAGTTTCTCAGAAAGCTTCCTTCTCGTTTTTATCTGAGGATATTTCATTTCTCACTGTAGGACTGAATGTACTCCCAAATATCCCTTTGCAGATTCCACAAAAACAGTGTTAGCACACTGCTCCATGAAAATAGAGGTGTTACTCTGTGAGATGAATTCACACATCACAAAGTAGTTTCTCAGACTGCTTCTTTTTGGTGTTTGTCTGAGGATAATTCCTTTGTCACCATAGGCTTCCATGTGCACCAAAATATCCTATTGAAGATTCCACAAAAACAGTATTAGCAAACTGCTCCATGAAAATAGAGGTGTAACATTGTGAGATGAATTCAGACATCACAAAGGTCTTTCTCAGAAAGTTTCTTTCTAGTTTTTAATCTGAGGATACTCCCTTTGTCACCATAGGCTTCACTGTGATCCAAAATATCCCTTCTCAGATTACCAAAAAGCAGTGTTACCAAACTGATCCGTGAAAAGAATATTGTAACTCTGTGATATGAATTACCACATCACAAAGCAGTTTCTTAGAAAGCTTCTTTCCTGATTTCATATGAGGCTAATTCCTTTGCCACTATAAGCTTCAATGCACTCCAAAATATCAAATTGCAGATTCCAACAAAATAATGTTAGCAAACTTCTCAGTGAAAGGGATGCTGTGATGCTGTGAGGTGAATTGATGCATCACAAAGCAGTTTCACAGAAAACTTCTTTATGGTTTTGATCTGAGGATATTTCCTTTGTCACAATAGACTTCAATGCACTCCCAAATATCCTATTGTGTATTCCAAGAAAACAGTGTTATCAAACTGCTCAGTGAAAAGAACCATGTAATTCTCTGAGATGAATGCACATATCACAAAGTAGTTTCTCAGAAAGTGTCTTTCTAGTTTTTATCTTAGGATATTTCCTTTTTCACTATAGGCCTCAATGCACTCCAAAATATCCCACTGCAGATTCAAAGAAAACAATATTAGCAAACTGCTCCATGAAAACAAAGGTGTAACGCTGTGTGATGAATTCACACATCACAATGTCCTTTCTCAGAAAACTTCTTTCTACTTTTTCTCTGAGGATATTTTCTATGTCACCATAGTCTTCAATGCAATGCAAAATATCCCTTGTCAGATTCCCCAAAAACAGTGCTACCAAACTGCTCCATGAAAGGAATCATGTAACTCTGTCAGATGAATTAACACAACACAAAGCAGTTTCTCAGAAAGCTTTCCTCTAGTATTTATCTGAGGATATTTAATTTATCACCATAGATCTCTATGAGCTCCATATATTCCTTTGCAGATATGACGAAAACACTGTTAGCAAACTGCTCAATGAAAAGAACAGTGTAACTCTGTGACATGAATTCACACATCACAAAGCAGTTTCTCAGAAAGCTTCTTTCTAGTTTTTATCTGAGGATATTTAATATTTCACCATAGACCTCAAGTTGCTCCCAAATATCCCTTTGCAGATTCCACGTAAACAGTGTTAGTAAACTGCTCCATGGAAAGAAAGGTGTAACTCGGTGAGATGAATTCACAAATCACAAATCAGTTTCTCAGAAAGCTTCTTTCTATTTTTTGTCTAAGATGAATTTACACAACAGAAAGCAGTTTCTCAGAAAGCTGCTTGTTGGTTTTTATCTGAGGATATTTCCTTTGTCACCATAGCCCTCAATGCGCTGCCAAATATCCTATTGCAGACTCCATGAAAACAGTGTTATCAAACTGTGCAATGAAAAGAATGGTATAACTCTGTGAGATTCACACATCACAAAATGGTTTCTCAGAAAGTTTCTTTCTTGTTTTTATCTTAGGATATTTAATTTTTCACAATAGGCCTCAATGCACTCCCAAATATCCCTTTGCCGATTCCATGACAACAGTGTTAGGAAACTGTTCCTTGAAAAGAAAAATGTAACTCTGTGAGATGAATTCACACATCACGAAGAAGTTTCTCATAAAGATTCTTTCTACTTTTTATCCGAGGATAGTTACTTTGTCACCATAGGCTTCAAAGTGATCTATAATGTCCCTTCCCAGATTCCCCAAAACGAGCTACCAAACTGATCTATGAAGGTAATAATTTAACTCTGTGAGATCAATTAATATATCAAAAAGTTGTTTCTCAGGAAGCTTCTTTCCATTTTTTATATAAGGGAATTTCCTTTCTCACCTTAAGTTTCAATGACCTCCAAAGTATCCCTTTGTACATTCCACAAATACATTCTTAGCAAACTGCTCAATGAAAAGAACAGTGTAACTCTGAGATGAATTCGCACATCACAAGGCAGTTTCTCAGAAAGCTTCTTTCTAATTATTATCTGAGGATATTTCCTTTTTCACCATAGGCCTCGATGAGCTCCAAAATATCCCTTTTCAGATTGCACAAAAACACTGTTTGCAAACTGCTCAATGCAAAGAACATGGTATCTCTGTGAGATGAATTTGCACATCACAAGGCAGCTTCTCATAAAGCTTCCTTCTAGTGTTTATCTGAGGATACTTCCTTTGTCAAAATAAGTTTCAATGTGATGCAAAACATGCATCCTTAGATTCACCAAAAACAGTGCTACCAAGTAACTCTGTGAGATGAATTTACAAAATACAAAGGAGTTTCTCACAAAGCTTCTTTCTAATTTTTGTCTGAGGATATTTCCTTGTCACCATAAGCTTCAATGTGCTCCGAAATATCCCATTGCAGATTCCGTGAAAACAGTGTTAGCAAACTGCTCAATGCAAAGAACAGTGTAACTCTGTGAGATGAATTCATACACCACAAACCAGTTTCTCAGAAACCTTTTTTCTAGTTCTTATATAAGGGCATTTCCTTTGTCACCATAGGCTTCAATGCGATCCAAAGTATCCCTTCTCAGATTCCTCAAAAACAGTGCTAAAAAACTGATCTATGAAAAAAATCATGTAACTCTGTGAGATGAATTCACACATCAAAAAGCAGTTTCTCAGAAATCTTCTTTCACGTTTTTATGTGAGGATACTTACTTTTTCACCATAGGCATCAATGCCCTCCCAAATATCCATTTGCAGATTCCACGAAAACAGTGTTAACAAACGGCTCCATGAAAAGAAAGGTGTAACTCTGTGAGATGAATTCACACATCACAAACAACTTTCTCAGAAAGGCTCTTTATAGTTTTCATCTGAGGATATTTCCTTTGTCACCATAGGCTTCAATGCGCTCCCAAATATCCTACTGCAGATGCCACGAAAAGAGTTTTATAAAACTACTCAGTGAAATGAACGGTGTTACTATGTGAGATGAATTCACACATCACAAAGCAGTTTCTCAGAAAGCATCTCTTTGGTTTATCTAGGAGGCGATTTCCTTTTTCACCATAAGCCCCAATATGATAAGACATATCAGAGTGCAGATTCCTATAAAACACTGTAAGAAAACTGCTCCATGCAAACATTATTGAAACTCTGAGAGTTGAATTCACACATCACAAAGAAGTTTCTCAGAAAGTTTCCCTCTAGTTTTTATCTGAAGATATTTCCTTTTTTACCATAGGCCTCAATGTGCTCCCATATATCACTTGCAAATTCCACAAAAAGAGGGTTTGCAAACTTCTCCATTAAAGGAAAGGTGTAACTCGGTGAGATGAATTCACACATCATGAAGCAGTTCCTCCAAAAGCTACTTTCTACTTTTCGTCTGAAGATATTTGTTATTTCACTACAGACCTCAACGTGCTCCCAAATATCCCTTTGCACATTCCATGAAAACAGTGTTAGCAAACTGCTCCATGGAAAGAAAGGTGCAACTCTGTGAGATGAATTCACATATAACAAAGAACTTTCTCAGAAATATTCCTTCTAGCTTTTATCTAAGGATATTTCCTTTGTCACCATAGGTTCAATGTGATCCAAAATATCCCTTCTCAGATTCCCCAAAAACAATGCTACCAAACAGCTCAACGAAAACAATGCTGTAACTCTGTGAGGTGAATTCACACATCACAAAGTAGTTTCTAAAAAACCTTCTTTCTTTCTTTCTTTCTTTTAGATTTTTATTTATTTATTTATTTATTATTATTATACTTTAAGTTCTAGGGTACATGTGCATAATGTGCAGCTTTGTTACATAAGTATACTTGTGCGATGTTGGTGTACTGCACCCATCAACTCGTCAGCATCCATCAACTCGTCATTTACATCACGTATAACTCCCAATGCAATCACTCCCACCTTCCCCCTCCCAATAATAGGCCCTGGTTTGTGATGTTCCCCTTCCCGAGTCCAAGTGATCTCATTGTTCAGTTCCCACCTATGAGTGAGAACATGCAGTGTTTGGTTTTCTCTTCTTGTGAAAGTTTGCTGAGAATGATGGTTTTCACCTGCATCCATGTCCCTACAAAGGACATGAACTCATCCTTTTTTATGGCTGCATAGTATTCCATGGTGTATATGTGCCACACTTTCTTAATCCAGTCTGTCACTGATGGACATTTGGGTTCATTCCAAGTCTTTGCTATTGTGAATAGTGCCGCAATAAACATACATGTGCATGTCTTTACAGCAGCATGATTTATAATCCTTTGGGTATATACCCAGTACTGGGATGGCTGGGTCATAAGGTACTTCTAGTTCTAGATCCTTGAGGAATCACCATACTGTTTTCCATAATGGTTGAACTAGTTTACAATCCCACCAACAGTGTAAAAGTGTTCCTATTTCTTCACATCCTCTCCAGCACCTGTTGTTTCCTGACTTTTTAATGATTGTCATTCTAACTGGTGTGAGATGGTATCTCATTCTGGTTTTGATTTGCATTTCTCTGATGGCCAGTGATGATGAGCATTTTTTCATGTGTCTTTTGACTGTATGAATGTCTTCTTTTGAGAAATGTCTGTTCATATCTTTTGCCCACTTTGTGATGGGGTTGTTTGGTTTTTTTTTGTAAATTGGTTTGAGTTCTTTGTAGGTTCTGGATATTAGCCCTTTGTCTGATGAGTAGATTGCAAAAATTTTCTCCCATTCTGTAGGTTGCCTGTTCACTCTGATGGTAGTTTCTTTTGCTGTGTAGAAGCTCTTTAGTTTAATTAGATCCCATTTGTCAACTTTGGCTTTTGTTGCCGTTGCTTTTGGTGTTTTAGACATGAAGTCTTTGCCCATGCCTATGTCCTGAATGGTACTACCTAGGTTTTCCTCTAGGATTTTTATGGTATTAGATCTAACATTTAAGTCTCTAATCCATCTTGAATTAATTTTCATATAAAGAGTAAGGAAAGGATCCAGTTTCAGCTTTCTACTTATGGCTGGCCAATTTTCCCAGCACCATTTATTAAATAGGGAATCTTTCCCCATTTCTTGTTTCTCTCAGGTTTGTCAAAGATCAGATGGCTGTAGATGTGTGGTATTATTTCTGAGGACTCTGTTCTGTTCCATTGGTCTATATCTCTGTTTTGGTACCAGTACCATGCTGTTTTGGTTACTGTAGCCTTGTAGTATAGTTTGAAGTCAGGTAGCATGATGCCTCCAGCTTTGTTCTTTTGACTTAGGATCGTATTGGAGATGCGGGCTCTTTTTTGGTTCCATATGAACTTTAAAGCAGTTTTTCCAATTCTGTGAAGAAACTCATTGGTAGCTTGATGGGGATGGCATTGAATCTATAAATTACCTTGGGCAGTATGGCCATTTTCACGATATTGATTCTTCCTATCCATGAGCATGGTATGTTCTTCCATTTGTTTGTGTCCTCTTTGATTTCACTGAGCAGTGGTTTGTAGTTCTCCTTGAAGAGGTCCTTTACATCCCTTGTAAGTTGGATTCCTAGGTATTTTATTCTCTTGGAAGCAATTGAGAATGGAAGGTCATTCCTGATTTGGTTCTCTGTTTGTCTGTTACTGGTGTATAAGAATGCTTGTGATTTTTGCACATTAATTTTGTATCCTGAGACTTTGCTGAAGTTGCTTATCAGCATAAGGAGGTTTTGGGCTGAGATGATGGGATTTTCTAAATACAAAATCATGTCATCTGTAAACAGGGACAATTTGACTTCTATTCCTAACTGAATACACTTGATTTCTTTCTCTTGCCTGATTGCCCTAGCCAGAACTTCCAACACTATGTTGAATAGGAGTGGTGAGAGAGGGCATCCCTGTCTTGTGCCAGTTTTCAAAGGGAATTTTTCCAGTGTTTGCCCATTCAGTATGATATTGGCTGTGGGTTTGTCATAAATAGCTCTTATTATTTTGAGATACGTTCCATCAATACCGAATTTATTGAGCGTTTTTAGCATGAAGGGCTCTTGAATTTTGTCAAAAGCCTTTTCTGCATCTATTGAGATAATCATGTGGTTCTTGCCTTTGGTTCTGTTTATATGCTGGATTATGTTTATTGATTTGCGAATGTTGAACCAGCCTTGCATCCGAGGGATGAAGCCCACTTGATCATGGTGGATAAGCTTTTTGATGTGTTGCTGAATCCGGTTTGCCAGTATTTTATTGAGGATTTTTGCATCAATATTTATCAGGGATATTGGTCTAAAATTCTCTTTTTTTGTTGTGTCTCTGCCAGGCTTTGGTATCAGGATGATGTTGGCCTCATAAAATGAGTTAGGGAGGATTCCCTCTTTTTCTATTGATTGGAATAGTTTCAGAAGGAATGGTACCAACTCCTCCTTGTTCCTCTGGTAAAAATCAGCTGTGAATCCATCTGGTCCTGGACTTTTTTTGGTTGGTAGGCTATTAATTATTGCCTCAATTTCAGAGCCTGCTATTGGTCTATTCAGGGATTCAACTTCTTCCTGGTTTAGTCTTGGAAGAGTGTAAGTGTCCAGGAAATTATCCATTTCTTCTAGATTTTCCAGTTTATTTGCATAGAGGTTTTTATAGTATTCTCTGATGGTAGTTTGTATTTCTGTGGAGTCGGTGGTGATATCCCATTTCTCATTTTTAATTGTGTCTATTTGATCCTTCTCTCTTTTCTTCTTTATTAGTCTTGCTAGCGGTCTGTCAATTTTGTTGATCTTTTCAAAGAACCAACTCCTGGATTCATTGATTTTTTGGAGGGTTTTTTGTGTCTCTATCTCCTTCAGTTCTGCTCGATTTTAGTTATTTCTTGCCTTCTGCTAGCTTTCGAATGTGTTTGCTCTTGCTTCTCTAGTTCTTTTAATTGCAATGTTAGAGTGTCAATTTTAGATCTTTCCTGCTTTCTCTTGTGGGCATTTAGTGCTATAAATTTCCCTCTACACACTGCTTTAAATGTGTCCCAGAGATTCTGGTATGTTGTATCTTTGTTCTCATTGGTTTCAAAGAACATCTTTATTTCTGCCTTCATTTCGTTATGTACCTAGTAGTTATTCAGGAGCAGGTTATTCAGTTTCCATGTAGTTGAGTGGTTTTGATTGAGTTACTTAGTCCTGAGTTCTAGTTTGATTGCACTGTGGTCTGAGAGACAGTTTGTTATAATTTCTGTTCTTGTACATTTGCTGAGGAGTGCTTTACTTCCAATTACGTGGTCGATTTTGGAGTAAGTACGATGTGGTACTGAGAAGAATGTATATTCTGTTGATTTGGGGTGGAGAGTTCTATAGATGTCTATTAGGTCTACTTGCTGCAGAGATGAGTTCAATTCCTGGATATCCCTGTTAACTCTCTGTCTCGTTGATCTGTCTAATGTTGACAGTGGAGTGTTGAAGTCTCCCATTATTATTGTATGGGAGTCTAAGTCTCTTAGTAAGTCTCTAAGGACTTGCTTTATGAATCTGGGTGCTCCTGTATTGGGTGCATATATATTTAGGATAGTTAGCTCTTCCTGTTGAATTGATCCCTTTACCATTATGTAATGGCCTTCTTTGTCTCTTTTGATCTTTGATGGTTGAAAGTCTGTTTTATCAGAGACTAGTATTGCAACCCCTGCTTTTTTTTGTTCTCCATTTGCTTGGTAGATCTTCCTCCATCCCTTTATTTTGAGCCTAGTGTGTCTCTGCGTGTGAGATGGGTCTCCTGAATACAGCAGACTGATGGGTCTTGACTCTTTATCCAGTTTGCCAGTCTGTGTCTTTTAATTGGAGCATTTAGTCCATTTACATTTAAGGTTAATATTGTTATGTGTGAACTTGATCCTGCCATTATGATATTAACTGTTTATTTTGCTCGTTAGTTGATGCAGTTTCTTCCTAGCCTCGATGGCCTTTACATTTTGGCATGTTTTTGCAATGGCTGGTACCGGTTGTTCCTTTCCATGTTGAGTGCTTCCTTCAGGGTCTCTTGTAAGGCAGGCCTAGTGATGACAAAATCTCTAAGCATTTGCTTATCTGTAAAGGATTTTATTTCTCCTTCACTTATGAAACTTAGTTTGGCTGGATATGAAATTCTGGGTTGAAAATTCTTTTCTTTAAGAATGTTGAATATTGGCCCCCACTCTCTTCTGGCTTGGAGAGTTTCTGCTGAGAAATCTGCTGTTAGTCTGATGGGCTTCCCTTTTTGGGTAACCCGACCTTTCTCTCTGGCTGCCCTTAAGATTTTTTCCTTCATTTCAACTTTGGTGAATCTGGCAATTATGTGTCTTGGAGTTGCTCTTCTCGAGGAGTATCTTTGTGGCGTTCTCTGTATTTCCTGGATTTGAATGTTGGCCTGCCCTACTAGGTTGGGGAAGTTCTCCTGGATGATATCCTGAAGAGTGTTTTCCAACTTGGTTCCATTTTCCCCCTCACTTTCAGGCACCCCAATCAGACGTAGATTTGGTCTTTTTACATAATCCCATACTTCTTGAAGGGTTTGTTCATTTCTTTTTCTTCTTTGTTCTTTTGGTTTCTCTTCTCGCTTCATTTCATTCATTTGATCCTCAGTCGCTGATACTCTTTCTTCCAGTTGATTGAGTCGGTTACTGAAGCTTGTGCATTTGTCACTTATTTCTCGTGTCATGGTTTTCATCTCTGTCAGTTCGTTTATGGCCTTCTCTGCATTAATTACTCTAGCTATCAATTCTTCCACTTTTTTTTCCAAGATTTTTAGTTTCTTTGTGCTGGGTACGTAATTCCTCCTTTAGCTCTGAGAAATTTCATGGACTGAAGCCTTCTTCTCTCATCTCGTCAAAGTCATTCTCCGTCCAGCTTTGATCCGTTGCTGGCGATGAGCTGCGCTCCTTTGCCGGGGGAGATGCGCTCTTATTTTTTGAATTTCCAGCTTTGCTGCCCTGCTTTTTCCCCATCTTTGTGGTTTTATCTGCCTCTGGTCTTTGATGATGGCGACGTACTGATGGGGTTTTGGTGTAGGTGTCCTTCCTGTTTGATAGTTTTCCTTCTAACAGTCAGGACCCTCAGCTGTAGGTCTGTTGGAGATTGCTTGAGGTCCACTCCAGACCCTGTTTGCCTGGGTATCAGCAACAGAGGCTGCAGAAGATGGAATATTGCTGAACAGCGAGTGTACCTGTCTGATTCTTGCTTTGGAAGCTTCCTCTCAGGGGTGTACTCCACCCTGTGAGGTGTGGGGTGTCGGTCTGCCCCTAAGGGGAGATGTCTCCCAGTTAGGCTACTCAGGGGTCAGGGACCCACTTGAACAGGCAATCTGTCCCTTCTCAGATCTCAACCTCCATGTTGGGAGATCCACTGCTCTCTTCAAAGCTGTCAGACAGAGTCGTTTGCATCTGCTGAGGTTTCTGCTGCTTTTGTTATTGTTTACTGTGCCCTGTCCCCAGAGTTAGAGTCTACAGAGACAGGCAGGTTCCTTGAGCTGCTGTGAGCTCCACCCAGTTCGAGCTTCCCAGCAGCTTTGTTTACTACTTAAGCCTCAGCAATGGCGGGCGCCCCTTCCCCAGCCTTGCTGCTGCCTTGCCGGTAGATCACAGACTGCTGTGCTAGCAATGAGGGAGGCTCCGTGGGTGTGGGATCCTCCCGGCCAGGTGTGGGATATGATCTCCTGGTGTGCCTGTTTGCTTAAAGCACAGTATTGGGGTGGGAGTTACCCAATTTTCCAGGTGTTGTGTGTCTCAGTTCCCCTGGCTTGGAAAAGGGATTCCCTTCCCCCTTGCACTTCCCAGGTGAGGCGATGCCTCGCCCTGCTTCAGCTCTCGCTGGTCGGGCTGCAGCAGCTGACCAGCACCGATCGTCCGGCACTCCCCAGTGAGATGAACCCAGTACCTCAGTTGAAAATGCAGAAATCACCGGTCTTCTGTGTCGCTGGCGCTGGGATTTGGAGACTGGAGCTGTTCCTATTTGGCCATCTTGCTCCGCCTCCAGAAATCTTCTTTCTAATTTTTATCTGAGGACATTTCCTTTGTCACCCTAGGCTTCAACGTGGTCCAAAATATCCCTTCTTAGATTCCCCAAAAACAGTGCTACCAAACTGCTCCATGAAAAGAAAGGTGTAACTTAGTGAGATGAGTTCACAAATCAGAAAGCAGTTTCTCAGAAAGCTTCTTTCTAGTTTTTCTCTGAGGATATTTTCTTTGTCAATATAAGCTTCAATGCACTCTGAAATATCCCATTGTGGATTCAAAGAAAACAGTGTTAGCAAACTGCTCAATGAGAAGAACAGTGTAACTCTGTGAGATGAATTCACACATCACAAAGCAATTTATCAGAAATCTTCTTTCCAGTTTTTATCTGAGGATATTTCCTTTTTCACCATAGACCTCAACACACTCGTGAATATCCCTTTGAAGATTCCACAAAAATAGTGTTAGCAAACTGCTCCATGAAGAGAAAGGTATATATCTGTGAGATGAATTCACCCATCACAAAGCAGTTTCTCAGAAAGATTCATTTTGCTTTTTGTCTGAGGATATTTCCTTTGTCACCATAGGCTTCAATGCACTCCCAAATACTGTGTTGCTACCATACTGCTCCATGAAAAGAATGGTGAAACTCTGTGATATAAATTCACATATCACAAAGTTGTTTCTCAGGAAGCTTCTTACTAGTTTTTATCTGGGGATATTTCCTTTTTCACCATATTCCTCAAAGTGCTACAGAATACACCATTGTAGATTCTATGAAAAAAGTGTTATCAAGCTGCTCCATGAAAATAAAAGGTGTACCTCTGTGAGATGAATTCACACAACACAAAGTATTTTCTCAGAAAGCTTCTTTCTAGTTTTTAACTCAGGATATTTCCTTTGTCACCAGACACTTCATTGCTATCCACAATATCCCTTCTCGGATTCCCCAAAAACAGTGCTACCTAGCTGTTCCATGAAAGGTGTCATGTAACTCTGTGAGATGACTTCACAAATCACAAAGTAGTTTCTCAGAAAAATTCTTTCTAGTTTTTGTCGGAGGATATTTCCTTTTTCACCATAGGCTAATTGCACTCACTAATATCCTTTTGCAGATTCCATGAAAATAGTGTTAGCAAACTGCTCCATGAAAAGAAAGGTGTAATTTGTGAGATGAACTCACATATCACAAAGCAGTTTCTCATAATGCTTCTTTTGGTTTTTGTCTGGGGATATTTCTATCGTCAGAATAGACTTCAATCCACTTCCAAATATCCTATTGCAGATTCCGCAACAACAGTGCTACCATACTGCTGCATGAAAAAAATGGTGTAACTCTGTAAAATGAAGTCAGACATCACAAAATTGTTTCTCAGTAAGCTTCTTACTAGTTTTTATGTGAGGATATTTCCTTTTTCACCATATTCCACTATGCGCTCACAAATATCCCAATGCAGGTTCCATGAAAAAAGTGTTAGCAAACCTCTCAATGAAAAGAACAGTGTAACATTGTGAGATGAATTCACACATCACAAAGCAGTTTCCCAGAAATGTTGTTTTTGATTTTTATCTGAGGATATTTACTTTGTCGCCAGAGGCTTCAATGTGCTCCAAAATATCCTACTGCAGATTCCACGAAAACAGTGTTATCTAACTGCTCAATGAAAAGAATGGTGTAACTCTGCAAGATGAATTCACACATCACAAAGCAGTTTCTCAGAAAGCTTCTTTCTAGTTTTTATGTGAGGATATTTCCTTTGTCACCAGAGGCTTCAATGCGCACCAAAATATCCTATTGCAGATTCCACGCAAACTGGGTCAAAAAATTCCTGCAAGAAAAGAATCGTTTAACTCTGTGAGATGAATTCACACATCACAAAGCAGTTTCTCAGAAATCTTCTTTCTAATTTTTATCTGAGGATATTTCCTTTTTCACTACAGGCCTCAATGCACTCCCAAATATCCCTTTGCAGTTTCCACGAAAAGAGGGTTAGCACACTGCCCCATGAAAGAAAGGTATAAAACTGTGAGATGAATTCACACATCACAACACACTTTCTCAGAAAGCTTCCTTTGGTTTTGCTGTGAGGATACTTCCTTTGTCACCATAAGCTTCAATGTGCTCCAAAGTATCCTATTTCAGATTCCATGAAAACAGTGTTATCAAACAGCTCAATGAAAACAACACTGTATCTCTGTGAGATGAATTCACACATCCAAAAGTAGTTTCTCAGAAAGCTTCTTTCTAGTTTTTTTCTGAGGATATTTCCTTTTTCACTGTAGGCCTCAATGCACTCTGGAATATCCTTCGCAGATTCCACGAAAAAAGTGTTAGCAAACTTCTCAATGAGAATACTGGTGTAACTCTGTGAGATGAATTCACACATCACAAAGAAGCTTCTGAGAAATTTTCTTTCTAGATTTTATCTGAGGATATTTCCCATGTCACCATTCACTTCAACACGATCAAAAATATTCTCTCTCAGATGCCCCAAACACTGTGCTACCAAACTGTTCCATGAAAAGAATTGTGTAACTCTGTGAGATGAATTCACAAATCACAAAGTGGTTTCTCAGAAAGTTTCTTTCTAGATTTGTCTGATGATATTTCCTTTTTCACCATTTGCCTCATTGCACTTGTGAATATCCCTTTGCAGATTCCACGAAAATAGTGTTAGCAAAATGCTACATGGAAAGAAAGATGTAAATCTGTGATATGAAATCACACATCACAAAGCAGTTTCTCAGAAAGTATCTTTTTGCATTTTGTCTGAGGATATTTCCTTTGTCACCATAGGCTTCCACTCCCAAATATCCCTTCTCAGACACCACAAAAACAGTGATGCCAAAGTACTCCCACAACAGAAACGTTTAACTCTTTGAGATGAATGCACACATCACAAAGGAGTATATCCAAAAGCTTCTCTCCAGTTTTTACCTGGAGAATTTTCTTTATTCACCTTAGGCCTCTATGGGCTCCCAAATATCCCTTTGCAGTTTCCATAAAAACAGTGCTACCAAACTGCTCAAAGAAAACAAAAGTTTAATCTGTGTGATGAATTCACCCATCACAAAGAAATTTCTCAGAAAGCTTCTTTCTAGTTTTTATATCAGGATATTTCCTTTTACACCATCGACTTCCATGTGCTCCCAAATATCCCTTCTCAGACACCACAAAAACAGTGATGCCAAACTGCTCTCTCAGCAGAAACCTTTACCTCTGTGAAATGAATGCACACTTCACAAAGGAGCTATCAGATACTTTCTCTCCAGTTTTTACCTGAAGATATTACCTGTTTCAAACTTGGCCTGTATCTGCTCCTGAATATCCCTGTGCATATTCCACAATAACAGTGTTATCAAACTGCACAATGAAAAGAAAGATTTAACTCTGCAAGATGAATTCAACCATCACAAAACAGTCTCTTAGAAAGTTTCTTTCTAGTTTTTATCCGAAGACATTTCCTTTTTCCTTATAGTCCTCAATGCGCTCTGGAATATCCCATCGCAGATTCCATGAAAAAAGTGTTAGTAAACTTCTCAATGAAATGAATGCTGTAACTCTGTGAGATGAATTCACATGTCACAAAGAAGTTTCTCAGAAAGTTTCTTTCTACATTTTATCTAAGGATATTTCCTTTGTCACCCTAGGCTTCAAAGTGATCCAAAATATTCCTTCTCAGATTCCCCCAAAACAGTGCTACCAAACTGCTCCATGAAAAGAATCGTGTACCTCTGTGAGATGAATTCACAAATCGCAAAGAAGTTACTCAGAAAGCTTCTTTCTAGTTTTTGTCTGAGGCTTTTTCCTTTTTCACGGTTTGCCTCAAAGTGCTTCTAAATATCCCTGTGCAGATTCCATGAAAATAGTGTTAGCAAAATGCTCCATTAAAAGAAAAGTGTAAATCTGTGAGATGAATTCACACTTCATAAAGCAGTCTCTCAGAAAACATCTTTTTGGTTTTTGTCTGAGGATATTTCCTTTGTCACCATAGGCTTCAATGCGGTCCCAAATGTCCCTTCTCAGACACCACAAAAACAGTGATGCCAAAGTCCTCCCTCAACAGAAACGTTTAGCTCTTTGAGATGAATTCACACATCGCAAAGGAGTATATCCAAAAGTTTCTCTCCATTTTTTCCCTGGAGAATTTCCTTTTTTCACATTAGGCCTCTATGGGCTCCCAAATATCCCTTTGAAGATTCCATAAAAACAGTGCTACCAAACATCTCAAAGAAAACAAGGTGTAACTCTGTGTGATGAATTTACCCATCACAAAGAAATTTCTCAGAAAGCTTCTTTCTAGATTTTATCTCAGGATATTTCCTTTTACACCATCGACTTCCATGCACTCCCAAATATCCCTTCTCATATGCCACAAAAACCATGATGCCAAACTACTCTTTCAACAGAAAGCTTTACTCTATGAGATGAATGCACACATCACACGAGTTATCAGAAACTTTCTCTCCAGTTTTTGCCTGAAGATATTACCTGTTTCAACCTTGGCCTGTATCCTCTCCCGAATATCCCTTTGCATATTCCACAAAAACAGTGTTATCAAACTGCTCAAAGAAAGGAAAGATTTAACTCTGTGGGATGAATTCAACCATCACAAAAAAGTCTCTCAGAAAGCTTCTTTCTAGATTTTATCTGAGGGTATTTTCTTTTTCACCATAGGCTTCTCTGTTCTCCAAATATCCCTTTGTAGATTCCACTAAAACAAGGTTACCAAACTGCTCAATGAAAAGAATGGTTTACCTCTGGGATATGAATTCACCCACCACAAAGAAATTTCTCAGAAAGCTCCTTTCTAGTTTTTATCTTTGCATATTTACTTTTAAACCATCAGCCACAATGCGCTCCCAAATATCCCTTCTCAGACACCACAAAAACAGTGATGCCAAACTGCTCAATGAACAAAATGGCTTATCTTTATGTGGTGAATATACACTTCATGAAACAGCTTCTCAAAAGCCTTCTCTCCAGTTTTTATCTGAAGATATTTTCTTTTTCACCAGAGGCATATATGATCTCCTGAAAATCCCTTTGCAGAGTCCCCAAAAATAGTGCTACCAAACTGTTCAATGAAAAGAAAAGTGTAACTCTGTGAGATCAACTCACACATCACAAAGCAGTTTCTCAGAAAGCTTCTTTCTAGTATTTATCTGAGGATATTTCCTTTGTTACTATAGGCTTAAACATGATCCAAATTATCCCTTCTAACATTCCCCAAAAGCAGTGCTACCAAACAGCTCCATTAAAAGAATCGTGTAAAAATGTGAGATGAATTCAAAAATTACAAAGCAGTTTCTCAGAAATCTTCTTTCTAGTTTGTGTCTGAGGATATTTCCTTTTTCACCATAGGCCTCAATGCATTCTCGAATATCACTTTGTGGATTCCACAAAATCAGTGCTAGCAAACTGCTCCAAGAAAAGAAAGGTGTAAATCTGTGAGATGAATTCACACATCCCAAAACAATTTCTCAGAATGCTTCTTTTTGGTTTTTGTTTGAGGATATTTCCTATGTCACGTAGGCTTCAATGTGCTCCCAAATATCCTGTTGCAGATTCCATGAAAACAGTGTCTTCAAACTACTCAATGAAAACAGCAGTGTAACTCTGTGAGATGAATTCATCCATCTCAAGGTAGTTTCTCAGAAAGCTTCTTTCCAGTTTTTATCTGAGTATATTTCCTTTTATCTGAGTATATTTCCTTTTACAGGGTAGGCCTCATTGTGATCCTATACATCACTTTGTAGATTCCACGAAAACAGTGTTTGCAAACTGCTTCATGAAAAGAAAGGTCTAACTTTGTGAGATGAATTCACATATCACAAAGAATTTTCTCAGAAGGCTTCTTTCTTTTTTTTATTATTATACTTTAAGTTCTAGGGTACATGTGTATAACGTGCAGGTTTGTTACATATGTATACTTGTGCCATGTTGGTGTGCTGCACCCATCAACTCATCAGCACCCATCAACTCGTCATTTACATCAGGTATAACTCCCAATGCAACCTCTCCCCCCTCCCCCCTCCCAATGATAGGCCCCAGTGTGTGATGTTCCCCTTCCCGAGTCCAAGTGATCTCATTGTTCAGTTCCCACCTATGAGTGAGAACATGCGGTGTTTGGTTTTCTGTTCTTGTGATAGTTTGCTGAGAATTATGGTTTCCAGCTGCATCCATGTCCCTACAAACGACACAAACTCATCCTTTTTTATGGCTGCATAGTATTCCATGTTGTATATGTGCCACATTTTCTTAATCCAGTCTGTCACTGATGGACATTTGGGTTGATTCCAAGTCTTTGCTATTGTGAATAGTGCTGCAATAAACATATGTGTGCATGTGTCTTTATAGCAGCATGATTTATAATCCTTTGGGTATATACCCAGTAATGGGGTGGCTGGGTCATATGGTACTTCTAGTTCTAAATCCTTGAGGAATTGCCATACTGTTTTCTATAATGGTTGAACTAGTTTACAATCCCACCAACAGTGTAAAAGTGTTCCTATTTCTCCACATCCTCTCCAGCACCTGTTGTTTCCTGACTTTTTAATGATCACCATTCTAACTGGTGTAAGATGGTATCTCATTGTGGTTTTGATTTGCATTTCTCTGATGGCCAGTGATGATGAGCATTTTTTCATGTGTCTGTTGGCTGTATGAATGTCTTCTTTTGAGAAATGTCTGTTCATATCCTTTGCCCACTTTTTGATGGGGTTGTTTGTTTTTTTCTTGTAAATTTGTTTGAGTTCTTTGTAGGTTCTGGACATTAGCCCTTTGTCAGATGAGTAGATTGCAAAAATTTTCTCCCATTCTGTAGGTTGCCTGTTCACTCTGATGGTAGTTTCTTTTGCTGTGCAGAAGCTCTTTAGTTTAATAAGATCCCATTTGTCAATTTTGGTTTTTGTTGCCATTGCTTTTGGTGTTTCAGACATGAAGTCCTTGCCCATGCCTATGTCCTGAATGGTATTACCTAGGTTTTCTTCTAGAGTTTTTATGGTATTACGTCTAACATTTAAGTGTATAATCCATCTTGAATTAATTTTCATATAAGGAGTAAGGAAAGGATCCAGTTTCAGCAGAAAACTTCTTTCTTGTTTTTATAGGATGATATTACCTTAGTCACCATAGGTTTCAATGCGATCCAAAATGTCCCTTCTCAGATTCCCCAAAAACAGTGCTACCAAACTGCTCCATGAAAAGAATGGTGTAACTCTGTGAAATGAATTCACACATCACACAGCTGTTTCTCAGAAAGCTTATTTCTAGTTTTTATCTGAGGATATTTCCTTTTTCACCATAGGCCCCAATGCACTCTGGAATATCCTATTGCAGATTTCACAAAAAAAGTGTTACCCATCTTCTCAATGAAAAGAATGGTGTAACTCTGTGAGATGAAATCCTACATGCACTCCCAAATATTGCATTGCAGATTACACAGAAAGAGTGCCAGGAAACGCCTCCATGGAAAGAAAGTTGTAACTCGATGAGATGAAATCACACATCACAAAGAACTTTCTCAGAAAGCATCTTTCTTGTTTTTATCTGAGGATATTTCCTTTGTCACCATAGGCTTCTCTGCAATCCAAATATCCCTTCTCAGATTCCCCAAAAGCAGTGCTACCAAACTGATCCATGAAAAGAATCATGTAAATCTGGGAGATGAATTAACACAGCCCAAAGCAATTTCTCAGAAAGGTTCATTCTAGTTTTTGTATGATGATATGTCATTTGTCTCCCTAAGCTTCAATGCACTCTGAAATATCCCATTGCAGATTCCAAGGAAACAGTGTTAGGCAACCGCTCGTGGAGAAGAACAGTGTAACCCTGTGAGAAGAATTCACACATCAGAGAGCAGTTTCTCACACAGCTTCTTTCTAGTTTTTATCTGAGGATAATTCCTTTTTCACTATATTACTCAATGCACTCATAAATATCCCTTTGCACATTCCATGAAAACAGTGTTAGCAAACATCTCAATGAAAAGAATGGTGTAAACTTGTGAGATGAATTCACACATCACAAAGCAGTTTCACAGAAAGATTCTTTTTGGTTTTAATCTGAGTATATTTTCTTTGTCAACATAGACTTCAAAGCCCCCCCAAATATACTATTGCAGATTCCATGAAAACAGTGTTATCAAACTGCTCAATGAAAAGAATGGTGTAACCCTGTAAGATGAATTCAACCATCACAAAACAGTTTCTCAGAAAGCTTCTCTCTAGTTTTTATCTAGTTTTTATTTCGTTTTTCACTACAGGACTCAATGCACTCCCAAATATCCTAATGCAGATTAAACGAAAAGAGTGTTTTCAAACTGCTCAATGAAAAGAATGGTGTAACACTGTAAGACGAATTCACATATTGCAAAGCAGTTTCTCAGAAAGCTTCCTTCTAGTTTTAATCTGTGGATATTTCCTTTGTCGCCATATGCTTCAATGTGATCCAAAATATCCCCTCTTGGATTCCCCAAAAACAGCACAAATAAACTACTACATGAAAAGGTGGTGTAACACTGTGAGATGAATTCCCACATCAGAAAGCTATTTCTCAGAAATCTTCTTTCTAGATTTTATCTGAGGATATTTTCTCTTTCACCATATTCCTCAATATGCTCCCAAATATCCCACTGCAGATTCCATGAAAAAAGTGTTAGCAAAGAACCCAATGAAAAGAATGGTGTAACTCTGTGAGATTAATTCACTCATCATAAAGAAAATTCTCAGAAAGCTTCTTTCTAGTTTTAATCTGAAGATATTCCCTTTGTCACCATAGGCTTCAATGCATTCCAAAATATCCCCTCTCAGATTCCCCAAAAACAGTGCTACCAAACTGCTCCATAAAAACAATGGTGTAATTCTGTGAGATGAATTCACACATCACAAAGCTGTTTCTCAGAAAGCTTCTTTCTAGTTTTTATCTGAGGATACTTCCTAGGCTTCAGTGTGCTCCCAAATACCCCTTTGAAGATTCCATGAAAACAGTATAAGCAAACTCCTCCATGAAAAGAAAGGTATAACTCTGTGAGATGAATTCCCACATCAGAATGCTGTTTCTCAGAAAGCTTCTTTCTAGTTTTTGTCTGAGGATATTTTCATTTTCACCATATTCCTCAATGCACTCTGGAATATCCCATTGCAGATTCCACGATAAAAGGGTTAGTAAACTTCTCAATGAAAAGAACAGTGTAACTCTATGAGATGAATTCACACACCAGAAAGAAGTTTCACAGAAACCTTCTTATGGCTTCTTATGTGAGGATATTTCCTTTGACACCCTTGGCTTCAATGTGCTCCCAAATACCCTGTTGCAGATTCGATGAAAACAGTGTAATCAAACTGCACAATTAAAAGAATGGTGTAATTCTGTGAGATGAATTCACACATCACAAAGTAGTTTCTCATAAAACTTCTTTCTATTTTTTATCTGAAGATATTTCCTTTTTCACAATAGACCTCAATGTGCTCCCAAATATACCTTTGCACATTCCATGAAAACAGTGTTACCAAATTGTTCCATGTAAAGAAAGATGTAACTCTGAGATGAACTCACACATTACAAAGAACTTTCTCAGAAAGCTTCTTTCTAGTTTTTATCTGAGAATATTTTCTTTGTCACCATAGGCATCAATGTGATACAAAATATCCCTTCTCAAATTCCCCAAAAACAGTTCTACCAAACTGATCCATGAAAAAAAGGCTGTAACTCTGTGAGATGAACTAACAAATCAGAAAGCAGTTTCTCAGAAACCTGCTTTCTAAGTTTTCTCTGAGGATATGTCCTTTGTCACCATCAGCTTCTATGGGCTCTGAAATGTCATATTGCGGATTCCAAGAAAACAGTGTTAGAAAACTGCTCAATGAAGAGAACAGTGTAACACTCTGATATAAATTTACACATTCCAAAGCAGTTTCTCAGAAAGCTTCTTTCTTGTTTTTATCTGAGGATATTTCCTTTTTATACATAGGCCTCAATACACTTGCAAATATACCTTTGCAGATTCCACGAAAACAGTGTTAGCAAACTGCTCCATGAAAAGAACGGTGTAAATCTGTGAGATGAATTTACACATCACAAAGCAGTTTCTCAGAAAGCTTCTTTTCCGTTTTTGTCTGAGGATATTTCCTCTGTCACCATAGGCTTCAATGTGATCCAAAGGATACCTTCTCAGATTCCCCAAACACAGTGCTATCAAATTGTTCCATGAAAATACTGGTGTAACTCTGTGAGATGAGTTCACAGATCACAGAGCAGTTTCTCAGAAAGCTTTTTTCTAGTTTTTGTCTGAGGATATTTCCTTTGACACCATATGCTTCATTGCAATCCGAAGTATACCTACTCAGATTCAAAAAAAACAGTGCTACCAAACTGCTCCATGAAAAGCGTGGTGTATCTCTGTTAGGTGAATTCACACATCACAAAACACTTTCTCAGAAAGCTTCTAACTAGTTGTTGCCTGAGAATATTTTCTTTTTCACCAGAGGCCTCCAATCGCTCCCAAATATCCCTTTGTAGATTCAACAAAAACAGTGTTAGCAAACTGCTCCATGAAAAGAAAGGTGTTACTCTGTGAGGTGAATACACGAATCACAAGGAAGTTTTTCAGAAAGCTTCTTTCTGCTTTTTATCTGAGGATATTTTCTCTGTCACCATAGGCTTCCATGCAATCCAAAATATCCCTTCTCAAATTCGCCATAAACAGTGCTACCAAACTGATCCATGAAAAGAATCATGTAACTCTGTGAGATGAAATAGCACATCACAAATAGCTTTCTCAGAAAGCTTCTTTCTAGTTTTTATATGAGGATATTTCCTCTGTCAAATTAAACTTCAAAGCACTCCGCAATACCCCATTGCAGATTCCAAGGAAACAGAGTGAGCAAACAGCTCAATGAAAAGAACAGTGCAACTCTGCAAGGTGAATTCACATATTGCAATACAGTTTCTCAGAAAGACTCTTTCTAATTTTTATCTGAGGATATTTATTTTTTCACCATTGGCCTCAATCGCTTGCGAATATCCCTTTGCAGATTAAACGAAAATAGTGTTAGCATACTGCTCCATGAAAAGAAAGGTGTAAATCTGTGAGATTAATTCACACATCACAAACTGGTTTCTCAGAAGGCTTCTTTTTGGTTTTTGTCTGAAGATGTTTCCTTTGTCACCATAGGCTTCAATGTACTTCCAACTATTCTATTGCATATTCCACAAAAACAGTGTTAGCAAACTGCTCCAAGAAAATAATCCTGTAACTTTGTGATTGAATTCACATATCACAAAGCAGTTTCTCAGAAAGGTTCTTTCTAGTTTTTATCTGAGGATATTTCCTTTGTCACCATAGGCTTCAACGTGTTCCAAAATGTCCCTTCTCAGATTCCCCAAAACAGGCCTACCAAACTGCTCCATTAAAAGAGTGGTATAACTCTGTGAGATGAATTCATACATCAAAATACTGTTTCTCAGAAAGTTTCTTCTAGTTTTTATCTGAGGATATTTCCTTTTTCACTATATTCCTCCAAATACCCCATTGCAGATTCCACAAAAAAAAGTGTTAGCAAACGAATCCATGAATAAAAAGGTGTAAGTCTGTGACATGAAATCAGGAATCACAAAGCAGTGTCTCAAAAATTATCTTTTTGGTTTTTGTGTAAGTATATTTCCTTTGTCACCATAGACTTCAATGTCATCCAATGTATTGCTTCTCAGATTCCCAAAAAACAGTGCTATGAAACTGCTCAATGAAAGGAAAAGTATAACTATGTGAGGTGAATTCACACCTCACAAAGCAGTTTCTCAGAAAGTTTCTTTCTAGTTTTTTCTGAGGATATATACTTTTTCACCACAGACCTCAATGCGCTCACAAACATCCCTTTGTGGATTCCACGAAAATAGTGCTAGCAAACAGCTCCATGAAAGGAAAGGTGTAAATCTGTGAGATGAATTCTCACATCACAAAGTAGTTTCTCAGAAAACTTCTTTTTGGTTTGTATCTGAGGATGTTTCCTTTATCACCATAGGTTTCAATGTGCTCCCAAATATCCTATTGCAGATTCCATAAAAACAGTGTTGGTAAACTGTTCCAATAAAATAATAGTGTAACTCTGTTAGATGAGTTCACACATCACAAAGGAGTTTCTCAAAAAGCTTCTTTCTACTTTTTATCTGAGGATATTTACTGTATCAACATAGCTTCAATGCAATCCAAAATACCACTTCTCATTTTCCCCAAAAGCAGTGCTACCAAACTGATCCCTCAAAAGAATCGTTTACCACATGAATTAACATATGAGGTGAATTAACATATCGCAAAGTGATTTCTCAGAAATCTTCTTTCTGGTTTTTATATGAGGATATTTCCTTTGTTACCATAAGCTTCTGTCTGCTCTGAAATATGCCAATGCAGATTCGAAGAAAACAGTGTTATCAAGCTGCTCAATGAAAAGGGTGGTGTAACTCTGTGAGATGAATTCCTTCATCACAAAACAGTTTATCAGAAAATTTCTTTCTAGTTTTTATCTGAGGATATTTCCTTTTTAACCATAGTCTTCAATGTGCTCCAAGTTATCACTTTGCAGATACCAGGAAGGCAATGTTAGCAAATTTCTCCATGAAAAGTAAGGTTTACCTCTGTGAGATGAATTCACTCATCACAAAGAATTTCCTCAGAAAGCTTCTTTCTTGTTTTCATCTGAGGATATTTCCTTTGTGACCATAGGCTTCAATGTGCTCCCAAATATCCTATTCCAGATTCCACGAAATCAAAGTTAGCAAACTGCTCCATGAATACAACCATATAACACTATTAGATGAAGGCACACATTCCAAAGGAGTTTTTCAGAAAGCTTCTTTTGTGTTTATCTGAGTATATATCCTGTGTTACCATAGGATTTGATGCACTCCCAAATATCCCCTTGAAGATTCCATGAAAACAGTGTTGTCAAACAGCACAAAGAAAAGAACGGTTTAACTCTGTGAGATGAATTCACACATCACAAAGGAGTTTCTCAGCAATCATCCTTCTAATTTTTATCTGAGGATATTTCATTTTTCACTGTAGGCCTCAATGCGCTTCCAAATATCCCTTTGCAGATTCCACGAAAACAGTGTTATTAAACTGCTCAATGAAAAGAACAGTGTAATCCTGTGAGATGAATTCACACATCACAAAGGACTTATACAGAAAGCTTCCTTCTAGTTATTGTCTGCAGATATTTCCATTGTCACCATAGGCTTCAATACAATCCATAATATCCCTTCTCAGATACCCCAAAACCAGTGCTACCAAACTGCTCCATGAAAAGTATCATATAACAATGAGATCTGAATTAACCAGTCACAAAGCAGTTTCTCAGAAAACTTCTTTCTAGTTTTGTCTTAGGATATTTCGTTTGTCAAATAGGCTTCAATGCACTCTGAAATATACCATTGTATATTCCAGGAAAACAGTGTTATCAAACTGCTCAATGAAACGAATGGAGTAACTCTGTAAGATGAATTAACACATCACAAAGTAGTTTCTCAGAAAGCTTCTTTCTAGTTATTATTTCTAGTTATTATTTCCTTTTTCACTATAGGCCTCAATGCGCTCCCAAATATGGCTTTGCTGATTGCATGAAAACAGGATTAGCAAACTTCTCGGTGAAAAGAAAGCTGTAACTCTGTGAGATGAATTCACACACCACAGAGAGTTTTCACAGAAAGCTTCTTTGTACTTTTTATCTGAGGATATTTCTTTTGTCTTCATAGGCTTCAATACGGTCCAAAATATCCATTCTCAGATTACCCAAAAACTGTGCTACCAAACAACTCCATGAAAAGAATCGTGTAACTCTGTGAGATGAATTCAAAAAACACAAAGAATTTTCTCAGAAAGCTTATTTCTAATTTTTGTCTGAGGATATATGCTCTGTCACCATAAGCTTCAATGGGCTCTGAAATATCCCATTGTAGAATCCAAGAAAACAGTGTTAGCAAACGACTCAATGAAAGAACAGTGTAAATCTGTGAGATGAATTCACACATCACAAAGCATTTTCTCAGAAAGCTTCTTTCTAGTTTTTATCTGAGGATATTTTCTTTGTCACCATAGACATCAATGTGATGCAAAATATCCCTTCTCAGATTCCCCAAAAACAGTTCTACCAAACTGATCCATGAAAAAAGGCTGTAACTTCATGAGATGAATTCACAAATCAGAAAGCAGTTTCTCAGAAACCTTCTTTTTAGATTTTCTCTGAGGATATATCCTTTGTCACCATCAGCTTCAGTGTGCTCCAAAATGTCACATTGCGGATTCCAAGAAAACAGTGTTAGCAAACTGCTCAATGGAGAGAAAAGTGTAACTCTGTGAGATGAATTCAAATATCACAAATCTGTTTCTCAGAAAGCTTCTTTCTTGTTTTTATCTGAGGATAGTTAGTTTTTCACCATAGGCTTCAGTGCGCTCCCAAATATCCCTTTGTAGATTCCACGAAAACAGTGTTAGCAAACTGCTCCAAGAAAGGAAAGGTGTAACTCTGTGAGTTGAATTCAAACATCACAAACAACTTTCTCAGAAAGCTCCTTTCTAGTTTTTATCAGAGAATATTCCCTTTGTTAACATAGGCTTTAATGCGATCCAAAATATCCCTTCTCAGATTCCCAAAAAACAGTGCTACCAAACTGATCCATGAAAAGAATCTTGTAACTCTGTGAAATGAATTAACACATCATAAGCCGTTTCTCAGAAAGCTACTTTCTACTTTTTATGTGAGGATATTTCCTATGTCACCATAAGTTTCCATGTGCTCCGAAATATCCCATTGCAGATTCCATGAAAACAGTGTGAGCAAACTGCTCAATGAAAAGAACAGTGTAACACGCTGAGATGAGTTCACACATCACAAAGCAGTTTCTCAGAAAGCTTCTTTCTACTTTTTCTTGGAAGATATTCCTTTCTTCACCATGGACCTCAATGTGCTTGGGAATATCCCTTTGTTGATTACACAAAAACAGTTTAGCAAACTGCTCCATTAAAAGACAGGTGTAACTCTATGAGATTAATTCACACAACATAAAGAAGTTTCTCAGAAAACTTATTTCTAGTTTGTATCTGAGGATATTTCCTTAGTACCCATAGGCTTCAATGTAATCCCAATTATCCCTTCTCAGATTACCCAAAAACAGTGCTACCAAACTGCTCCATGAATAGAATTGTGTAACTCTGTGTGATGAATTCACAAATCACAAAGGAACTTCTGAGAAAGCTTCTTTTTAGTTATTGTCTGAGGATATTTCCTTTATCAGCATAAGCTTCAGTGTGCTCTGAAATATCCCATTGCAGATTCAATGAAAACAGTATTATCAAACTGCTCAATGAAAAGAACAGTGTAGCTCTGCGAGATGAATTCGCACATCACAACGCGGTTTCTCAGAAAGCTTCTTTCTGGTTTTTATACAACGGTATTTCCTTTGTCACCATAGGCTTCAATGCGCTTCCAAATATCCTATTGCCAATTCCACAAAAACGGTGTTATCAAACTGCTCAATGAAAAGAACAGTGTAACTCTGTGAGATGAATTCACACATCACAAAGCAGTTTCTCAGAAAGCTTCTTTCTAGTTTTTATCTGAGAATATTTCCTTTTGTGCCATAGGCCTCAATGCGGTTGCAAATATCCCTTTGCAGATTCCACAAAAACAGTGTTAGCAAACTGCTCCATGAAATGAAAGCTATGATGCTGAGAAATGATTTCACAAATCACAAAGAACTGTGCCAGAAAGCTTCTTTCTAGTTTTTGTCTGAAGATATTTCCTTTATATCTTCAATGCACTCCAAAATATCATATGGCAGCTTCCACAAAAACAGTGTTAACAAACTTTTCAATGAAAAGAAGAGTGTAACTCTGTGAGATGAATTCACACATTACAAAGCAGTTTCTCAGAAAGCTTCTTTCTAGTTTTTATATGAGGGTATTTCCTTTGTAACCATAAGCTTCAATGCGCTCTGAAATATCCCATTGCAGATTCCAAGAAAACAGTGTTAGCAAACTGCTCAATGAAAAGAACAGAGCAGCTCTGTGAGATGAATTCACACATGACAAAGCAGTTTCTCAGACAGCTTCTTTCTAGTTTTTATCTGATGATATTTCCTTTTTCACTATAGGCCTCAATGCTCTCCCAAATATCCCTTCGCAGATTCAAAGCAAACGGCTTCATGAATAGAAAGGTGTAAATCTGTGACATGAATTCAAACATCACAAATAATTTTCTCAGAAAGATTATTTGTAGTTTTTATCTGAGGATATCTCCTTTGTCACCATAGGCTTCAATGCAATCCAAAATATCCCTTCTTAGGTTCCCCAAAAGCTGATCCATGAAGAGAATTGTGTAACTCTGTCAGATGAATTTACACATCACAAAGAGGTTTCTCAGAAAGTTTCTTTCTAGTTTTTATATGAGGATATTTCCTTTGTCACCATAAGTGTCAATGCACTCCAAAATATCCCATTGTAGCCTCCAGGAAAACAGTGTTAGCAAATGGCTCAATGAAATTAACAGTGTAAATCTGTAAGATGAAATCACACATCACGAATTAGTTTCTCAGAAAGCTTCTTTCTACTTTTTCTCTGAGGATGTTTCCTTTTTCACCATGGGCAATGTGCTCCCAAACATCCCTTTGCAGATTCCACAGACTGTGTTAGCAATCTGCTCCATGAACAGAAAGGTGATACTCTGTTAGATGAATACACACATCACAAAGCAGTTTCTCACAAAGTTTCTTTCTAGTTTTTATCTGAGAATAATTCTTTTTTCACTATAGGCCTCAATGTGGTCCCAATTATTCCTTTACAGATTCCACAAAAACAGTGTTAGCAAACTGCTCCATGGAAACCAAGGTGTAACTCTGTGAGATGAATTCACACATCAACAAAGCCTTTCTCAGAAAGCTTCTTTCTAGTTTTTATCTGAGGATAATTTATTGGCACCCTAGGCTTCAATGCTATCCAAAATATCCCTACTCATATTCCCAAAAACAGTGCTAAAAAAATGATCCATGAAAAGAATTGTGTAACTCTAGGAGATGAATTAACACATTACATAGTGGTTTCTCAGAAAGCTTCTTTCTAGTTTTTATATAAATATATTTCCTTTGTCACCATAAGCTTCAATGCACTCCAAAGAATCCCATTGCAGATTCCTAGAAAACAGTGTTAGCAAACTGCTCAATGAAAACAACAATGTAACCCTGTGAGATAAATACACACATCACAAAGAAGTTTCTCAGAAAGCTTCCTTCTAGTTTTAATCTGAAGATATTTCCTTTTTCAGCATAGGCATCCGTGCACTCTAAAATATTTCTTTGCAGATTCCACGAAAACAGTGTTATCAAACTGCTCCATGAAAAGAAAATTGTAACTCTGTGAGGTGAATTCACACATCACAAAGAAGTTTCTCTGAAAGCTTCTTTCTAGTTTTAATCTGAGAATATTTCCTTTGACATCATAGGCTTCAGTGCAATCCAAAATATCGCTTCTTAGATTCCCCAAAAATAGAGCTACCAAACTGCTCCATGAAAAGAAAGGTGTAATTCTGTGAGATGATCTCAAAAATCACAAAGCAGTTCCTCAGAAAGCTTCTTTCTAGTTTTTGTCTCAGAATATTTCCTTTGTCACCATAAACTTCAATGTATTCTGAAATATCCCATTGCAGATTCCAAGAAAACAGTGTTAGCAAACTGATCAATGAACAGAACAGTGTAACGCTGTGAGATGAATTCACACAAAAAGCAGTTTCTCAGAAAGCTTCTTTTAACTTTTTTTTCTAAGGATGTTTCCTTTGTCACAATAGGTTTCAAAGCACTCCGAAATATCCTATTGCACACTCCATAAAAACAATATTATCAAATGGCTCAAAGAAAAGCACAATATAGCTCTGTGAGATGAATTCACCCATCACAAAGCACTTTCTCAGAAAGCTTCTTTCTAATTTTTATCTGAGGATATTTCCTTTTTCACCATAGGCATCAATGCCTTCCAAAATATCCCTTTACATATTCCACGAAAACAGTATTAGCAAACTGCTCCTTGTAAAGAACAGTTAACTCTGTAAGATGAATTCACATATCACAAAGAATTTTCTCAGAAAGCTCCTTTCTAGTTTTTCTTTGATGATATTTCCTTAGTCACCTTAGGCTTCCATGCAATCCAAAATACCCCTTCTCAGGTTCCCCAAAAACAGTGCTACCAAACTGATCCATGAAAAGAATTGTGTAACTCTTTGAGATAAATTATCACATCACAAAGTGGTTTCCCAGAAAACTTCTTTATGGTTTTTCTATGAGGATATTTCCTTTGTCACCAAATACTTTCTTGCACTCCCAAATATCCTATTGCAGACTCCATGAAAACTGTGTTATCAAAAGGCTCAAAGAAAAGCATGGCATAGCTCTGTGAGATGAACTCACCCATCACAAAGCAGTTTCTCAGAAAATTTCTCTCTAGTTTTATCTGAGGATACTTCCATTTTCACCATAGGCCTCAATGTGCCCAAAAATATCCCTGATTCCATGAAAACAGTGTTTGCAAACTGCTCCATGAAAAGAAAGCTGTATCTCTGTGAGATGAATTCATACAACCCAAAGAACTTTCTCAGAAAGCTTCTCTCTAGTTTTTATCTGAGGATATTTCCTTAGTCACCATAGGCTTCACGGCGATCTAAAATATCCCTTCTCAGATTCCCCAAAAAGAGTGCTACCAAACTGATCCATGAAAGGAACTGTGTATCTCTCTGAGATGAATTAACATATCATAAAGCAGTTTCTCAGAGGGCTTCTTTCTAGTTTTTATATGAGGATATTTCCTTTGTCACTATAAGCTTCAATATGCTCCAAAATATGCCATAGTAGATTCCAAGAAAACAGTGTTAGCATACTGCTCCATGAAAGGAACAGTGTAACTCTGTGCCTTGAATTCAAACATCACAAAGCAGATTCTCAGAAAACTTCTTTCTAGTTTTTCTATGAGGATATTTCCTTTTTCACTATAGACCTCAATGTGATCCCAAATATCCCTTTGCAGATGCCATGAAAACACTGCTAGCAAACTGCTCCATGAAAAGAAACGTGTAAATCTGGGAGATGAATTCACACATGACAAGACAGTTTCTCAGGAAGCTTCTTTCTAGTTTTTATCTGAGGATATTTCCTTTGTCACCATAGGCTTCAATGTGATCCAAAATATCCCTTCTAAGATTCCCCAAAAACAGTGCTAATAAATTGATCCATGAAAAGAATCGTGTAAATCCAGCAGATGAATTAACACATCACAAAGCAGTTTCTCAGAAAGCTTCGTTCTAGTTTTTATATGATGATATTTCATTTGTCACCCTAAGCTTCAATGCACTCTGAAATATCCCATTGAAGGTTCCAAGGAAACAGTTTTAGGAAACTGCTCACTGAAAATGACAGTGTAACCCTGTGAGATGAATTCACACTTCACAAAGTAGTTTCTCACAAAGCTTCTTTCTAGTTTTTATCTCAGGATAATTCCTTTTTCACCATAGGTCTCAATGCACTCGTAAATATCCCTTTGCAGATTCCACGAAAACAGTGTTATCAAACTGCTCCATGAAAAGAAAGGTGTAACTCTGTGAGTTGAATTCACACATCACCAAGAAGTTTCTCAGAAAGCTTCTCTCTAGTTTTTATCTGAGGATATTTCCTTAGTCACCATAGGCTTCACGGCGATCTAAAATATCCCATCTCAGATTCCCCAAAAACAATGTGACAAACCTGCTGCATGCAAAGTATCATGTAACTCTGTGAGATGGATTCACACATCACAAAGCAGTTTCTCAAAAAGCTTCTTTCTAGATTCTTTCTGAGGATATTTCCTTGTCACCATAACTTCAATGTGCTCTGAAACGTCCCATTGCAGATTCCAAGAAAACAGTGTGAGCAAACTGCTCAATGAAAAGATCAGTGTAAGTCTGTGAGTTGAGCTCACACATCACAAAGCAGTTTCTCGGAAAGCTTCTTTTTGGTTTTTAATCTAATTATACTTTCTTTGTCACCATTGTCTTCAAAGCGCTCCCGAATATCCTATTGCAGATTCCACGAAAACAGTGTTAGCAAACTGCTCAATGAAAGGAATGGTGTAAGTCTGTGAGATGAAATTACACGTCACAAAAAACTTTCTCAGAAAGACTCTTTCTAGTTTTTATCTGAGTGTATTTTCTTTGTCACCATCGGCTTCAATGTGATCCAAAATATACCTTCTCAGTTTCCCCTAAAACAGTGCTACCAAACTGATCCATTAGATAAATCGTGTAACTCTGGGAGATGAATTAACACATCACAAAGCGGTTTCTCAGAAAGCTTCTTTATAGTTTTTATATGAAGATATTTCCTTAGTCACAGTAAGCTTCAATGTGCTGCAAAATATTCCTTTGAAGATTCCAAGAAAACATTGTTAGCAGACTGCTAAATGAAAAGAACTTTGCAACTCTGTGAGATGAATTCACATATTACAAAGCAGTTTCTCAGGAAGGTTCTATCCAGTATTTATCTAATGATATTTCCTTATTCACCATAGGCCTCAACGTGCTCCCAAATATCCCTTTGCATATTCCACAAAAACAGTGTTGGCAAACTGCTCCATGAAAAGAAAGGTGCAACACTGTGAGTTGAATTCCCACATCACAAAGTAGCTTCTCAGAAAACTTATTTATTATTTTTATCAGAGTATATTCCCTTTGTCACCACAGATTTCAATGCGATCTAAAATAATTCTCCTCACAATCCCCAAAAACAGTGTTACCAAACACCTCTTTGAAAAGAATTGTGTAACTCTGTGAGGTGAATTCCCAAGTCACAAAGCAGTTTCTCAGAAAGCTTCTTTCTAGTTTTTATCTGAGGATATTTACTCTTTCACTATAGGTCTCAATGCACTCCCAAATATCCCTTTGCAGATTCCATGAAAACTGTTAGCAAACTGCTCCATGAAAACAATGCTGTAACTCTGTGAGATGAATTCACACATCACAAAGAACTTTCTCAGAAAACTTTCTAATTTTTATTTGGGGATATATCCTTAGTCACCATAGGCTTCAATGCCGTCCAAAACATCCCTTCTTATGTTCCCCCAAAAACAGTGCTACCAAACTGATCCATGAAAAGAATCATATAACTCTGTGAGATGAATTAACAAATCACAAAGCAGTTTCTCAAAAAGCTTCTTTCTAGTTATTATCTGAGGGTGTTTACTTTTCCAACTTAGGTCTCAATTTTGTAACTCTGTGAGATGAATTCACAAATCACAAAGCAGTTTCTCAGAAAGTTTCTTTCTAGTTTTTGTCTGAGGCTATGTCCCTTTTCACAATAAGCTTCAATGCACTCTGAAATATCCCATTGCAGATACCAAAAAAACAATGTTAGCAAACTGCTCAATGAAAAGAACAGTGTAACTCTCTTGCATGAATTTTCACATCTCAAAGCAGTTCCACAGAAAGCTTCTTTCTAGTTTTTCTCTGAGGATATTTCCTTTTTCACAATACACTTCAATACGCTCCAAAATATGCCATTGCAGATTCCAAGAAAACAGTTTTTGCAAACTTCTCAATGAAAAGAACAGTGTAAATTTGTGAGTTGAATTCACACATCACAAAGCAGTTTCTCAGAAAGCTTCTTTCTAATTTTCATCTGAGGAAATTTCCTTTTACACCACAGTCCTCAATGCGCTCCCAAATATCCCTTTGCAGATTCCATGAAAACTATGTTAGCAAACTGCTCCATGAAAACAAAGGTGTAACTCTGTGAGATGAATTCCCACATCACAAGGAAGTTTCTCAGAAAGCTTCTTTACAGTTTTTATCTCAGGATATTTCCTTTGTCACCATAGGCTTCAAAGTGATCCAAAATATCCCTTATCAGATTCCCCAAAAACAGTGCTACCAAACTAATACATGAAAAGAATCATGTAACTCTGTGAGATGAACTAACACATCATAAAGCAGTCTCTCAGAAAGCTTCTTTCTAGTTTTTGTGTGAGGATATTTCCGTTTTCACCATAGGCTTCAATGTGCTCTGAAATATCCTATTGCAGATTCCACGTCAAAAGTGTAATCAAACTGCTTAATGAAACGAATGTTGTAGCCCTGTGACGTAAGCTCACACAACCCAAAGCAGTTTCTCAGAAAGCTTCTTTCTAGTTTTTGTCTGAGGATATTTCCTTTTTCACTATAGGCCACAATGTGCTCCCAAATAGCCCTTTGCAGATTCCATGAAAACAGTGGTAGCAAACTTCTCCATGAAAAGATGCGTGTAACACTGTGAGGTGAATTCACACATCACGAAGAAGTTACTCAGAAAGCTTCTTTATAGTTTTTATCTGAGGATATTTCCTTTGTCACCATAGGCTTCAATGAGATCCGAATTATCCCTTTTCAGATTCCCCAAACACAGTGCTACCAAACTGCTCTATGAAAAGAATCATGTAATGGCATGAGATGAACTAACACATCTCAAAGCAGTTTCTCAGAAAGCTTCTTTTTAGTTTTTAAATGTGGATATTTCCTTTGTCACCTTGGGATTCATTGCGAACCAAAATGTCCCTTCTCAGAATCCCAACAAATAGTGCTGCCAAACTGCTCCATGACAAGAATCATGTAACTCTGTGAGATGAATTCACAAATCACAAACCTCTTTCTCAGAAAACTTCTTTCTAGATTTTGTCTGAGGATATTTCCTTTGTCACCATAAACTTCTATGTGCTCCAAAATATTCCTTTGCTGATTCCAAAAAAAGAGTGTTAGCAATCTGCACAATAAAAAGAATGGTGTAATTCCTTGAGATGAATTCAAAAATTGCAAAGCAGTTTCTCAAAAAGTTTCTTTCTAGTTTTTGTCTGAGGATATTTCCTTTTTCAGCATAGGCCTCAAGGTGCTCCCAAATATCCCTTTGCACATTCCAAGAAAACAGTGTAGGCAAACTGCTGAATGAAAAGAACAGTGTAACTATGTGAGATGAATTCATGCATCACAAAGCAGTTTCTCAGAAAGCTTCTCTCTAGTTTTTATCTGAGGATATTTCCCTTTTTACCATAGGCCTCAGTGCACACCCAAATATCCCTTTGCAGATTCTATAAAAAGAGTGTTAGCAAACTGCTCCATGAAACGACAGTTGTAACTCTGTGTGATGAATTCTCACATCACAAAGAACTTTCTCAGAAAGGTTCTTCCTACTTTTTTATGGAGGATATTTCTTTTGTCACCATAGACTTCGATGTGATCCAAAATATCCCTTCTCAGATTCCCCAAAAGCAGTGCTACCAAACTGCTCAATGAGAAGTATCGTGTAACCCTGAGAGATGAATTCAACAATTATAAAGCGGATTCTCAGAAAGCTTTTTTCTAGTTATTTCTGAGGATATTTCTTTTGTTAAAATAAGCTTCAAACTGCTCTGAAATATCCCATTGTAGATTCCAAGAAAACCGTGCTGGCAAACTGCTGAATGAAAAGAACAGTATAACTGTGGAAGTTGAATTCACACATCACAAAGCAGTTTCTCAGGAAGTTTCTTTCTAGTTTATATCTGATTGTGTTTACTTTGTCACCATAGGTTCAAATGCCCTTCAAAATATCCCTTCTCAGATTCACCAAAAACAGTGCCACCAAACTACTCCATGTAAATGATCGTGTAACTGAGTTAGATGAATTAAAACATCACAAAGTTGTTTCTCAGTAAGCTTCTTTGTAGTTTTTTTCTGAGTATGTTTCCTTTGTCACCATAAACTTCAATGTGCTCTGAAATATCAGATTGCAGATTCCAAGAAAACAGAGCAAGCAAACTTCTCAATGCAAAGAACAGTGTAACTCTGTGAGATGAATTCACACAACACACACAGTTTCTCAGAAAGCATCTTTCTAGTTTTTATGTGATGATTATTCCTTTTTCACCCTAGACCTCAATGCGCTCCCAAATATCCCTTTGCAGATTCCAGGAAAACAGTCTTAGCAAACTGCTCCATGAAAAGAATCGTGAATCTCTGTGAAATGAATTCACAAATCACAAAGCAGTTTCTCAGAAATATTCTTTCTAGTTTTTGTCTGAGGATATTTCCTTTTTCACCATAGGCCTCAATGTGCTCATGAATATTCCTTTGCACTTTCCATGAAAACAGTGTTAGCAAACTGCTAGATGAAAACAACAGTGTAAATCTGTGAGGTGAATTGACACATCAGAAAGCAGTTTCTCAGAAAGCTTCTTTTTGGTTTCTGTCTGAGGATATTTCCTTTGTCACCAAAAGCTTCAATGCACTCCCAAATATCCTATTGCAGATTACACGAAAACAGTGTTAGCAAACTGCTCCAAGAAATAAATCGTGTATCTCTGTGCAATGATTTCACTCATCACTAAGAAGTTTCTCAGAAGGCTTCTTTCTAGTTTTTATCTGAGGATATTTCCTTTGTCAAAATAGGCTTCAATGCAATCCAAAATATCCCTTCTCAAATTCCCCAAAAACAGTGCAACCAAACTGCTGCATGACAAGAATGGTGTAACTCTGTAAGATGAATTTAAACATCCCAAAGATGTTTCTCAGAAAGCTTCTTTCAGGTTATTATCTGAGGATATTTCCTTTTTCATCATATTCCTCCATGTGTTCTGGAATATTCCATTGCAGATTCCAAAAAAGGGTGTTAGCCAACCACACAATGAAAAGAATGGCAAAATTCTCTGAGATGAATTCACACATCCCAAAGAAGTTTCTCAAAAAGTTTCTGTCTCAATTTTACTGAGGATACTTCTTTGGTCTCCATAAGTTTCAATGCAATCGAATAAATACCTTCAGATCCCCCCAAAACAGTGCTACCAAACTGCGCCATGAAAAATGAGGTGTATCTCTTTGAGATGAATTCAAAAATCACAAAGCAGTTTCTTAGAAAGTTTCTATCTAGTTTTTGTCTGAGGATATTTCCTTTGTCACCATAAGCATCAATACACTCAAAAATATCCCATTGCAGATTTAAAAAAACAGTGTTAGGAAACAGCTCAGTGAATAGAACAGTGTAACTCTGTGAGATGAATTCACACATCACAAAGAAGTTTCCCAGAAACTGCTTTCAGGTTTTTGTCTGAAGATATTTCCTTTGTCACCATAGGCTTCAAAGCGCTCCAAAATATCCTGTTGCAAATTCCACAAACACAGTGTTATCAAACTGCTCAATAAAAAGAACAGTGTAACTCTGAGAGATGAATTCACAGATCACAAAGAACTTTCTCAGAAAGCTTCATTCTAGTTTTTATCTGAGGATATTTCCTTTGTCACTGTAGGCTTCAATGTAATCCCAAATATCCCTTCTCAGATTCCCCAAAAGCAGTGCTACCAAACTGATCCATGAAAAAAACTGTGTAACTCTGTGAGATGAATTCACAAACCAAAAAGCAGTTTCTCAGAAAGATTCTTTCCAGTTTTTATCTGAGGATATTTCCTTTGTCACCATAGCCTTTGATGCATTCCCAAATATCCTATTGTATATTCCACAAAAACATTGTTACCAAACTCCTCAATGAAAACTATGGTGTAACTCTGTGAGATGAATTCTCACATCACAAAGAACTTTCTCAGAAAGCTTCATTCCAGTTTTTATCTAATGATATTTCCTTTGTCACCGTAGGCTTCAATGTGATCCAAATAATCACTTCTCAGATTCCCCAAAAACAGTGCTACCAAACTGCTCTTTGAAAAAGCATCGTGTAACTCAGTGAAATGAATTCAAAAATCACAAAGCAGTTTCTCAGAAAGCTTCTTTCTACTTTTTTTCTGAGGATATTTCCTTAGTCACCATAAGCTTCAATGAGCTCTGAAACATACCATTGCAGATTCCAAGAAAATGGTGTTAGCAAACTTCTCAATGAAAAAAACAGTGTAAATCTGTGAGGTGGATTCACACATCACAAAGAAGTTTCTCGGAAAGCTTCTCGCTGCTATTAATCTGAGGACATTTCTTTCAACACAGTAGGCTTGAATGTGATCCCAAATATCCCTTCTCAGATTCCCCAAAACATTGCTACCAAACTGATCCATGAACAGAATCATGTAACTCTGTGAGTTGAATTGAAACATCACAAAGTGGTTACTCAGAAAACTTTCTTCTAGTATTTATATGAGGTATTTCTTTTGTCACCGTAAGCTTCAATGCACTCTGAATATCCTATTGCAGATTCCAAGAAAACAGTGTTAGCAAATTGCTCACTGAAAACAACAGAGTAACTCTGTGAGATGAATTCACACATCAAAAAGCAGTTTCTCAGAAAGCTTCTTACTAGTTTTTATCTGAGGATATATCCTTTTTCACCATAGCCATCAATGCGCTTCCAAATATCCCATTGCAGATTCAAAGAAAACAGTATTAGTAATCTGCTCCATGAAAAAAAAAATTTGTAACTCTGCCAGGTGAATTCACACATCACAAGGAACTTTATCAGAAAGCTTCCTTCTAGTTTTTATCTGAGGATGTTTCTGCTTTCACTATAGGCTTTAATGCCATCCAATTATACCTTCTCAGATACCCCAAAACAGTGCTACCAAACTGCTCCATGAAAAGAATCATGTAACTCTTTGAGATGAATTCAAAAATCAAAAAGCAGTTTCTCAGAATGCTTGTTTTTAATTTTTATCTGTGGATATGTCCTTTGTGACTGTAGGCTTCAATGCGCTCCCTAATATCCTAACGCAGATTCCATGAAAATGGTGTTATCAAACTGCTCAATGAAAAGAATGGTGTAACTCTGAGACAAATTCCCACATCAAAAAGCAGTTTCTCAGAAAGTTTATTTCTTGTTTTTATCTGAGGATATTTCCTATGTCAACATAGGCTTCAATGCGATCCCAAATATCCCTTCTCAGATTCCCCAAAAGCAGTGCTACTAAACTGATCCATTAAAATAATCATGTAACTCTGTAAGATGAATTCACAAATCACAAAGAAATTTCACAGAGAGATTCTTTCTGGTTTATATCTGAGGATATTTCCTTTGTCACCATAGGTTTCAATGTGCTCCCAAATATCCTATTGTAGATTCCATGAAAACAATGTTAACAAACTGCTCAATGAAAAGAACGGTGTAACTCTGTGAGATGAATTCACACATCAAAATGCAGTTTCTCAGAAAGCTTCTTTCTAGTTTTTATCTGAGGAAATTCCCTTTTTCACTATAGGCCTCAAAGTGCTCCCAAGTATTCCTTTGCAGATTCCACAAAAACAGTGTTATCAAACAGCTCAATGAAAACAGTTTTGGGAGGGGGGCGGAGCAAGATGGCCGAATAGGAGCAGCTCCAGTCTCCAACTCCCAGCGCCAGCGACACAGAAGACCGGTGATTTCTGCATTTTCAACTGAGGTACTGGGTTCATCTCACTGGGGAGTGCCGGACGATCGGAGCTGGTCAGCTGCTGCAGCCCGACCAGCGAGAGCTGAAGCAGGGCGAGGCATTGCCTCACCTGGGTAGCGCAAGGGGGAAGGGAGTCCCTTTTCCTAGCCAGGGGAACTGAGACACACAACACCTGGAAAATCGGGTAACTCCCACCCCAATACTGCGCTTTAGGAAACAGGCACACCAGGAGATCATATCCCACACCCGGCCGGGAGGGTCCCACACCCACGGAGCCTCCCTCGTTGCTAGCGCAGCAGTCTGTGATCTACCGGCAAGGCAGCAGCGAGGCTGGGGGAGGGGCGCCCGCCATTGCTGAGGCTTAAGTAGGTAAACAAAGCTGCTGGGAAGCTCGAACTGGGTGGAGCTCACAGCAGCTCAAGGAAACCTGCCTGTCTCTGTAGACTCCACCTCTGGGGACAGGGCACAGTAAACTAAGACACACAGACACCTCTGCACAGACGCAAACGACTCTGTCTGACAGCTTTGAAGAGAGCAGTGGATCTCCCAACACGGAGGTTGAGATCTGAGAAGGGACAGACTCCCTGCTCAAGCGGGTCCCTGACCCCTGAGTAGCCTAACTGGGAGACATCCCCCACTAGGGGCAGTCTGACACCCCACACCTCAAAGGGAGGAGTACACCCCTGAGAGGAAGCTTCCAAAGCAAGAATCAGACAGGTACACTCGCTGTTCAGAAATATTCTATCTTCTGCAGCCTCTGCTGCTGATACCCAGGCAAACAGGGTCTGGAGTGGACCTCAAGCAATCTCCAACAGACCTACAGCTGAGGGTCCTGACTGTTAGAAGGAAAACTATCAAACAGGAAGGACACCTACACCAAAACCCCATCAGTACATCACCATCATCAAAGACCAGAGGCAGATAAAACCACAAAGATGGGGAAAAAGCAGGGCAGAAAAGCTGGAAATTCAAAAAATAAGAGCGCATCTCCCCCGGCAAAGGAGCGCAGCTCATCGCCAGCAACGGATCAAAGCTGGACGGAGAATGACTTTGACGAGATGAGAGAAGAAGGTTTCAGTCCATCAAATTTCTCAGAGCTAAAGGAGGAATTACGCACCCAGCGCAAAGAAACTAAAAATCTTGAAAAAAAAGTGGAAGAATTGATGGCTAGAGTAATTAATGCAGAGAAGGTCCTAAACGAAATGAAAGAGATGAAAACCATGACACGAGAAATACGTGACAAATGCACAAGCTTCAGTAACCGACTCGATCAACTGGAAGAAAGAGTATCAGCGATTGAGGATCAAATGAATGAAATGAAGCGAGAAGAGAAACCAAAAGAAAAAAGAAGAAAAAGAAATGAACAAAGCCTGCAAGAAGTATGGGATTATGTAAAAAGACCAAATCTACGTCTGATTGGGGTGCCTGAAAGTGAGGGGGAAAATGGAACCAAGTTGGAAAACACTCTTCAGGATATCATCCAGGAGAACTTCCCCAACCTAGTAGGGCAGGCCAACATTCAAATCCAGGAAATACAGAGAACGCCACAAAGATACTCCTCGAGAAGAGCAACTCCAAGACACATAATTGCCAGATTCACCAAAGTTGAAATGAAGGAAAAAATCTTAAGGGCAGCCAGAGAGAAAGGTCGGGTTACCCACAAAGGGAAGCCCATCAGACTAACAGCAGATCTCTCAGCAGAAACTCTACAAGACAGAAGAGAGTGGGGGCCAATATTCAACATTCTTAAAGAAAAGAATTTTCAACCCAGAATTTCATATCCAGCCAAACTAAGTTTCATAAGTGAAGGAGAAATAAAATCCTTTACAGATAAGCAAATGCTTAGAGATTTGGTCACCACTAGGCCTGCCTTACAAGAGATCCTGAAGGAAGCACTAAACATGGAAAGGAACAACCGGTACCAGCCATTGCAAAAACATGCCAAAATGTAAAGACCATTGAGGCTAGGAAGAAACTGCATCAACTAATGAGCAAAATAACCAGTTAATATCATAATGGCAGGATCAAGTTCACACATAACAATATTAACCTTAAATGTAAATGGACTAAATGCTCCAATTAAAAGACACAGACTGGCAAACTGGATAAAGAGTCAAGACCCATCAGTCTGCTGTATTCAGGAGACCCATCTCACACGCAGAGACATACATAGGCTCAAAATAAAGGGATGGAGGAAGATTTACCAAGCAAATGGAGAACACAAAAAAGCAGGGGTTGCAATACTAGTCTCTGATAAAACAGACTTTAAACCATCAAAGATCAAAAGAGACAAAGAAGGCCATTACATAATGGTAAAGGGATCAATTCAACAGGAAGAGCTAACTATCCTAAATATATATGCACCCAATACAGGAGCACCCAGATTCATAAAGCAAGTCCTTAGAGACTTACAAAGAGACTTAGACTCCCATACAATAATAATGGGAGACTTCAACACTCCACTGTCAACATTAGACAGATCAACGAGACAGAAAGTTAACAAGGATATCCAGGAATTGAACTCATCTCTGCAGCAAGCAGACCTAATAGACATCTATAGAACTCTCCACCCCAAATCAACAGAATATACATTCTTCTCAGCACCACATCATACTTACTCCAAAATTGACCACGTAATTGGAAGTAAAGCACTCCTCAGCAAATGTACAAGAACAGAAATTATAACAAACTGTCTCTCAGACCACAGTGCAATCAAACTAGAACTCAGGACTAAGAAACGCAATCAAAACCGCTCAACTACATGGAAACTGAACAACCTGCTCCTGAATGACTACTGGGTACATAACGAAATGAAGGCAGAAATAAAGATGTTCTTTGAAACCAATGAGAACAAAGATACAACATACCAGAATCTCTGGGACACATTTAAAGCAGTGTGTAGAGGGAAATTTATAGCACTAAATGCCCACAAGAGAAAGCAGGAAAGATGTAAAATTGACACTCTAACATCGCAATTAAAAGAACTAGAGAAGCAAGAGCAAACACATTCGAAAGCTAGCAGAAGGCAAGAAATAACTAAGATCAGAGCAGAACTGAAGGAGATAGAAACACAAAAAACCCTCCAAAAAATCAATGAATCCAGGAGTTGGTTTTTTGAAAAGATCAACAAAATTGACAGACCACTAGCCAGACTAATAAAGAAGAAAAGAGAGAAGAATCAAATCGACGCAATTAAAAATGATCAAGGGGATATCACCACCGACCCCACAGAAATACAAACTACCATCAGAGAATACTATAAACACCTCTATGCAAATAAACTGGAAAATCTAGAAGAAATGGATAATTTCCTGGACACTTACACTCTTCCAAGACTAAACCAGGAAGAAGTTGAATCCCTGAATAGACCAATAGCAGGCTCTGAAATTGAGGCAACAATTAATAGCCTACCAACCAAAAAAAGTCCAGGACCAGATGGATTCACAGCTGAATTCTACCAGAGGTACAAAGAGGAGTTGGTACCATTCCTTCTGAAACTATTCCAATCAATAGAAAAAGAGGGAATCCTCCCTAACTCATTTTATGAGGCCAACATCATCCTGATACCAAAGCCTGGCAGAGACACAACAAAAAAAGAGAATTTTAGACCAATATCCCTGATGAACATCGATGCAAAAATCCTCAATAAAATACTGGCAAACCGGATTCAGCAACACATCAAAAAGCTTATCCACCATGATCAAGTGGGCTTCATCCCTGGGATGCAAGGCTGGTTCAACATTCGCAAATCAATAAACATAATCCAGCATATAAACAGAACCAAAGACAAGAACCACATGATTATCTCAATTGATGCAGAAAAGGCTTTTGACAAAATTCAACAGCCCTTCATGCTAAAAACGCTCAATAAATTCGGTATTGATGGAACGTACCTCAAAATAATAAGAGCTATTTATGACAAACCCACAGCCAATATCATACTGAATGGGCAAAAACTGGAAAAATTCCCTTTGAAAACTGGCACAAGACAGGGATGCCCTCTCTCACCACTCCTATTCAACATAGTGTTGGAAGTTCTAGCAAGGGCAATCAGGCAAGAGAAAGAAATCAAGGGTATTCAGTTAGGAAAAGAAGAAGTCAAATTGTCCCTGTTTGCAGATGACATGATTGTATATTTAGAAAACCCCATTGTCTCAGCCCAAAATCTCCTTAAGCTGATAAACAACTTCAGCAAAGTCTCAGGATACAAAATTAATGTGCAAAAATCACAAGCATTCTTATACACCAGTAACAGACAAACAGAGAGCCAAATCAGGAATGAACTTCCATTCACAATTGCTTCAAGGAGAATCAAATACCTAGGAATCCAACTTACAAGGGATGTAAAGGACCTCTTCAAGGAGAACTACAAACCACTGCTCAGTGAAATCAAAGAGGACACAAACAAATGGAAGAACATACCATGCTCATGGATAGGAAGAATCAATATTGTGAAAATGGCCATATTGCCCAAGGTAATTTATAGATTCAATGCCATCCCCATCAAGCTACCAATGAGTTTCTTCACAGAATTGGAAAAAACTGCTTTAAAGTTCATATGGAACCAAAAAAGAGCCCGCATCTCCAAGACAATCCTAAGTCAAAAGAACAAAGCTGGAGGCATCACGCTACCTGACTTCAAACTATACTACAAGGCTACAGTAACCAAAACAGCATGGTACTGGTACCAAAACAGAGATATAGACCAATGGAACAGAACAGAGTCCTCAGAAATAATACCACACATCTACAGCCATTTGATCTTTGACAAACCTGAGAGAAACAAGAAATGGGGAAAGGATTCCCTATTTAATAAATGGTGCTGGGAAAATTGGCTAGCCATAAGTAGAAAGCTGAAACTGGATCCTTTCCTTACTCCTTATACGAAAATTAATTCAAGATGGATTAGAGACTTAAATGTTAGACCTAATACCATAAAAATCCTAGAGGAAAACCTAGGTAGCACCATTCAGGACATAGGCATGGGCAAAGATTTCATGTCTAAAACACCAAAAGCAACGGCAGCAAAAGCCAAAATTGACAAATGGGATCTCATTAAACTAAAGAGCTTCTGCACAGCAAAAGACACTACCATCAGAGTGAACAGGCAACCTACAGAATGGGAGAAAATTTTTGCAATCTACTCATCTGACAAAGGGCTAATATCCAGAACCTACAAAGAACTCAAACAAATTTACAAGAAAAAAACAAACAACCCCATCAAAAAGTGGGCAAAGGACATGAACAGACATTTCTCAAAAGAAGACATTCATACAGCCAACAGACACATGAAAAAATGCTCATCATCACTGGCCATCAGAGAAATGCAAATCAAAACCACCATGAGATACCATCTCACACCAGTTAGAATGGCGATCATTAAAAAGTCAGGAAACAACAGGTGCTGGAGAGGATGTGGAGAAATAGGAACACTTTTACACTGTTGGTGGGATTGTAAACTAGTTCAACCATTATGGAAAACAGTATGGCGATTCCTCAAGGATCTAGAACTAGATGTACCATATGACCCAGCCATCCCATTACTGGGTATATACCCAAAGGATTATAAATTATGCTGCTATAAAGACACATGCACACGTATGTTTATTGCAGCACTATTCACAATAGCAAAGACTTGGAATCAACCCAAATGTCCATCAGTGACAGATTGGATTAAGAAAATGTGGCACATATACACCATGGAACACTATGCAGCCATAAAAAAGGATGAGTTTGAGTCCTTTGTAGGGACTTGGATGCAGCTGGAATCCATCATTCTTAGCAAACTATCACAAGAACAGAAAACCAAACACCGCATGTTCTCACTCATAGGTGGGAACTGAACAATGAGATCACTCGGACTCAGGAAGGGGAACATCACACACCGGGGCCTATCATGGGGAGGGGGGAGGGGGGAGGGATTGCATTGGGAGTTCTACCTGATGTAAATGACGAGCTGATGGGTGCAGCACAGCAACATGGCACAAGTATACATATGTAACAAACCTGCACGTTATGCACATGTACCCTACAACTTAAAGTATAATAATAATAAATAAATAAAAAAAAAAAAAAAAAAAAAAAGAAAACAGTTTTGGGAAACTGCACCATGAAAAGAAAGGTGTAACTCTGTTAGGTGAATTCACACATCACAAAGAACTTTCTTTAGCAGTTTGCTAACAGTGTTTTTCTGGATTCTGCAAAATGATATTGGGAACACATTGAGACCTATGGTGAAAAAGGAAATATCCTCAGATAAAAACTGGAAAGAAGCATTCTGAGAAACTGCATTGTGATGTGTGAATGCAACTCACAGAGTTACATTTTTCTTTCATTGATCAATTTGCTAACACTATTGTCCCAAAATTTGCGGTAGGATAATTCTTAGCGCAATGAAGCTTACCATAAGAAAGGATATATCCTCAGATAAAATGGAGAATGAAGCTTTCTGAGAAACTGCTTTGTGATGTGTGATTTCATCTCACAGAGTTACACCTTTCTCTCCATGAAACAGTTTGCTAACAGTGTTTTCATGGAATCTGAAAGGGATATTTGGGAACACATTGAGGGCTATTTTGAAAAAGGAAATATCCTCAGATAAAAACTAGAAAGAAGCTTTCTGAGAAACTGCTTTCTGATGTCTGCATTCATCGCAGATATTCACCTTTCTCCTCACGAAGCAGTTTGCTTGCGCTGTTTTTGTGGAATCTGCAAAATGATATTTGGGAGCTCATGGAGGCCTATGGTGAAAAAGGAAATATCCTCAGATAAAAACTGGAAAGAAGCGTTCTGAGAAACTGCATTGTGATGGGTGAATGCAACTCACAGAGTTACACTTTTCTTTTCATTGATCAGTTTGCTAACACAGTTTTCTTGAAATCTGCAATGGGATACTTCTTAGTGCAATGAAGCTTACAGTGACAAAGGAAATATCCTCAGATAAAAACTAGAAAGAAGTTTTCTGAGAAATTGCTTTCTGATATGTGAATTCATCTCAGAGTTACCCCACTATTTTGTTGGAGCCGTTTGCTGGCACTGTTTCATGGAATCTGAGAACTGATATTTCTCATGGGTTTGAAGAGTAAGGACAAAGGGAATATCCTCAGAGATAAACCAGAATGAAGCTTTCTTAGAAACTACTTTGTGATGTGTGAATTCATTTCACAGTGTTACACCACTATTTCATGGAGGAGTTGGCTAGCACTATTTTTGAGGAATCCCAGAAGTGATATTTGGATATCATTGAATCCCACGGTGAAAAATGAAACATCCACAGATAAAACCTGGAGAGAAGCCTCCTCAGAAACTGCTTTCTGGTACGTGAATTCATCTCACAGAGTTACACTATTGCTTTCATTGAGAAGTTTACTAACACTGTTTTCAGAGAATCTGCAGTGAGATATACAGGAGTGCATTGAGAACGGAAATATCCTCAGAGAAAAATGAGAAAGAAGCTTTCTAAGAAACTTCTTTGTGATCTGTGAATTCATCTCACAGAGTTACACCTTTCTCTTCATGAAGCAGAAGTTACACTTTCTCACAGAGTTACACTTTCATTCCATGGAGCAGTCTGCTACCCCTGTTTTTGGGGAATCTGAGAAGGGATATTTTGGATTGCACTGAAGCTGATGCTGACAGAAGAAATATCCTCAAATAAAAACTAGAAAGAAGCTTTCTGAGAAACTTCTTTGTGAAGTTTGAATTCATCTCTCAGAGTTACACCTTTATCTTCAAGAAGCAGTTTGCTAACACTGTTTTTGTGGAATCTGCAAAGTGGTATTTGAGAGCACCTTGAGGCCTATGGTGAAAAAGGAACTATCCTCAGATAAAAACTGGAAAGAAGCATTCTGAGAAACTGCATTGTGATGTGTGAATGCAACTCATGGAGTTACACTTCTCTTTTCATTGATCAGTTTGCTAACACTGTTGTCCCGAAATCTGCAGTAGGATAATTCTTAGTGCAATGAAGCTTACGGTGACAAAGGATATATCCTCAAATAAAAGGAGAACGAAGCTTTCTAAGAAACTGCTTTGTGATGTGTGAATCATCTCACAGAGTTATACTTTCTTCCCATGGAGCATTTAGTCTGTTACCATGGTTTTTGGGAATCTGAGAAGGGATATTTTGGGTCGCATTGAAGCCTACACTGACAAAGGAAATGTCCTCAAATAAACACGAGAGAGAAACTTTCTGAGAAACTTGTTGGTGAGGTGTGAAATGAACTCACAGAGATACACCTTTCTCTACATGAACAGTTTGCTAACACTGTTTTCGAGGAACCCGCATAGTGATATTTGGGAGTGCATGGAGGGCTATGGTGGAACAGGAAATATCCTCAGATAAAAACTAGAAAGAAGCTTTCTGAGAAACTTGTTGGTGATGTGTGAATTCATCTCACAGAGATACACCTTTCTGTCCATGAAACAGTTTGCTAACACTCTTTTCGTGGAATCCGCAAGGTGATATTTGGGAGCACCTTCAGGGCTCTCATGGAAAAGGAAATATTCTCCTGATAAAAACTAGAAAGAAGCTGAGAATCTGTTTTCTGGTATTTGAATTCATCTCACAGAGTTACACTTTCATTCCATGGAGCAGTCTGTTACCACGGTTTTTCGTGAATCAGAGAAGGGATATTTTGGATCTCATTGAAGACTACGCTGACAAAGGAAATGTCCTCAAATATACACGGGAAAGAAGCTTTCAGAGAAACTTGTTTGGAATGTGTGAAATCAGCTCACAGAGATACACCTTTGTCTTCATGAACGGTTTGCTAACACTGTTTTCGTGCAATCTGCAAAGTGATATATGGGAGCGCATTGAGGCCTATAGTGAAAAAGGAAATAGCCTCACATAAAATCTGGAAAGAAACATTCTGAGAAACTGCCTTGTGATGTGTGAATGCAATTCACTGAGTTACACTTTCCTTTTCATTTATCAGTTTGTTAACACTGTTGTCTTGAAATCTGCAATAGGATAATGCTTAACGCAATGAAGCTTATGGTGAAAAACGAAATATCATCAGATAAAAACTAGAAAGAACCTTTCTGAGAAACTGCTTTGTGATGTGTGAATTCATGTCTCAGAGTTACATATTTCTCTCCATGAGACAGTTTGCTAAGAGTGTTTTCGTGGAATCTGCAAAGTGATATTTGGGAACGCATTGAGGGCTATTTTGAAAAAGGAAATATCCGCAGATAAAAACTAGAAAGAAGCTTTCTGAGAAAGTGCTTTCTGATGTGTGCATTCATCTCACAGAGATTCATTTTTCTCTTCATGAAGAAGTTTGCTAACACTGTTTTCGTGGAATCTGCATAGTGATATTTGGGAGCGCATGGAGGGCTATGATGGAACAGGAAATATTCTCAGATAAAAACTGGAAAGAAGCATTCTGAGAAACTGCATTGTGATGTGTGAATGCAGCTCACAGAGTTACACTTTTCTTTTCACTGATCAGTTTGCTAACACTATTTTCCCGAAATCTGCAGTAGGATAATTCTTAGCGCAATGAAGCTTACCTTAAGAAAGGATATATCCTCAGATAAAATGGAGAACGAAGCTTTCTGAGAAACTGCTTTGTGATGTGTGAATTCATCTCACAGAGTTACACCTTTCTCTCCATGAAATAGTTTGCTAACATAGTTCGTGGAATCTGCAAAGTGATATTTGGGAACGCATTGAGGGCTATTTTGAAAAAGGAAATATCCTCAGATAAAAACTAGAAAGAAGCTTTTTGAGAAAGTGCTTTCTGATGTCTACATTCATCTCACAGAGATTCACCTTTCTCTTCATGAAGCAGTTTGCTAACACTGTTTTTGTGGATTCTGTAAAAAGATATTTGGGAGCTCATGGAGGCCTATGGTGAAAAAGGAAATATCCTCAGATAAAAACTGGAAAGAAGCATTCTGAGAAGCTGCATTGTGATGTGTGAATGCAATTCACAGACTTACACTTTTCTTTTCATTGATCAGTTTGCTAACACTGTTGTCACGAAATCTGCAGTAGGATAATTCTTAGCACAATGAAGCTTACAGTGGCCAAGGATACATCCTCAGATAAAAAGGCGAAAGAAGCTTTCTGAGAAACTGTTTTCTGATACTTCAATTCATCTCACAGACTTACACATTCATTTCATGCAGCAATCTGTTACCACGGTTTTTGGGGAACCTGAGAAGGGATATTCTGGATCGCTTTGAAGACTATGCTGACAAAGGAAATGTCCTCAAATAATCACGAGAAGGAAGCTTTCTGAGAAACCTGTTTGTGATGTGTGAAATCAACTCAAAGAGATACACCTTCCTCTTCATGAACGGTTTGCTAACACTGATTTCGTGCAATCTGCAAAGTATTATTTGGGAGCGCATTGAGGCCTATAGTGAAAAAGGAAATAGCCTCAGATAGAATCTGGAAAGAAGCGTTCTGAGACACTGCATTGAGATACGTGAATGCAATTCACTGAGTTACACTTTTCTTTTCATTGATCAGTTAGCTAACATGGTTGTCTTGAAAACTGCAGTAGGATAATTCTTAGTGCAATGAAGCTTACAGGTGAAAAAGGAAATATCGTCAGATAGAAACTAGAAAGAAACTTTCTGAGAAACTGCTTTCTGATATGTGAATTCATGTCACAGAGTTACACTTTCGTTTCATGATGCTGACAGAGGAAATATCCTCAAATAAAAACTAGAAAGAAGCTTTCTGAGAAACTTCTTTGTGAAGTTTGAATTCATCTCTCAGAGTTACACCTTTATCTTCAAGAAGCAGTTTGCTAACACTGTTTTCGTGGAATCTGCAAAGTGATATTTGAGAGTTCCTTGAGGCCTATGGTGAAAAAGGAACTATCCTCAGATAAAAACTGGAAAGAAGCATTCTGAGAAACTGCATTGTGATGTGTGAATGCAACTCATGGAGTTACACTTTTCTTTTCATTGATCAGTTTGCTAACACTGTTGTCCCGAAATCTGCAGTAGGATAATTCTTAGCGCAATGAAGCTTACGATGACAAAGGATATATCCTCAGATAAAAAGGAGAACGAAGCTTTCTAAGAAACTGCTTTGTGATGTGTGAATTCATCTCACAGAGTTATACTTTCTTCCCATGGAGCAAGCAGTCTGTTACCACAGTTTTTGGGGAATCTGAGAAGGGATACTTTGGATCACATTGAAGCCTACGCTGACAAAGGAAACGTCCTCAAATAAACACGAGAAAGAAGCTTTCTGAGAAACTTGTTGGTGATGTGTGAAGTGAACTCAAAGAGATACACCTTTCTCTACATGAACAGTTTGCTAACACTGTTTTCGAGGAACCCGCATAGTGATATTTGGGAGCGCATGGAGGGCTATGGTGGAACAGGAAATATCCTCAGATAAAAACTAGAAAGAAGCTTTCTGAGAAACTTGTTGGTGATGTGTGAATTCATCTCACAGAGATACACCTTTCTGTTCATGAAACAGTTTGCTAACACTCTTTTCGTGGAATCCGCAAGGTCATATTTGGGAGCACCTTCAGGGCTATGGTGGAAAAGGAAATATTCTCAGATAAAAACTGGAAAGAAGCATTCTGAGAAACTGCATTGTGATGTGTGAATGCAACTCACAGAGTTACACTTTTCTTTTCATTGATCAGTTTGCTAACACTGTTGTCCTGAAATCTGCAGTAGGATAATTCTTAGTGCAATGAAGCTTATAGTGACAAAGGATATATCCTCAGATAAAAAGGAGAACGAAGCTTTCTAAGAAACTGCTTTGTGATGTGTGAATTCATCTCACAGAGTTACACTTTTCTCACCATGAAACAGTTTGCTAACATAGTTTTCGTGGAATCTGCAAAGTGATATTTGGGAACGCATTGAGGGCTATTTTGAAAAAGGAAATATCCTCAGATAAAAACTAGAAAGAAGCTTTTTGAGAAAGTGCTTTCTGATGTCTACATTCATCTCACAGAGATTCACCTTTCTCTTCATGAAGCAGTTTGCTAACACTGTTTTCATGGCATCTGCAAAGTGATATTTGGGAGCGCATTGAGGCCTGTGGTGAAAAAGGAAATATCCTCAGATAAAAACTGGAAAGAAACATTCTGAGAAACTGCATTGTGATGTGTGAATGCAACTCACAGAGTTACATTTTTCTTTTCATTGATCAGCTTGCTAACACTATTGTCCTGAAATCTGCAGATATGATTTGTGAAATCAACTCACAGAGATACACCTTTCTCTTCATGAACAGTTTGCTAACACTGTTTTCATGGGATGTGCAAAGTGACATTTGGGAGTGCATTGAGGCCGATAGTGAAGAAGGAATTAGCCTAAGATAAAATCTGAAAAGAAGCGTTGTGAGAAACTGCATTGTGATGTGTGAATGCAACTCACAGAGTTATACTTTTCATTGATCAGTTTGCTAACACTGTTGTCACGAAATCTGCTGTAGGATAATTCTTAGTGAAATGAAGCTTACGGTGACAAAGGATATATCCTCAGATAACAAGGAGAACGAAGCTTTCTGAGAAACTGCTTTGTGATGTGTGAGTTCATCTCACAGAGTTACACTTCCGTTCCATGGAGCAGTCTGTTACCATGGTTTTTGGGGAATCAGAGAAGGGTTATTTTGGATTGCATTGAAGCCTACGTTGACAAAGGAAAGGTCCTCAAATAAACGCGAGAAAGAAGGTATCTGAAACCTATGTCCACCCTGATACCCTAAATCTGCTGCTCAGATTCCCCCAATCAACTTTAACTTCTGGACTTGTGGTAGTTTCTCTAGGTAGCTTTCTGGTTTCTTTCACCATTCTGATCCTCTGGGACCCTCGATGCACTCACTGATAGTGTAGTAAATTTCTGAACCCTATTTGGGTATGGTTTAAATTATTTCTCACAGGCCCCAAGAAAACTAGATGTGACTGGGTGTCAACTTCTGTTTACTTAATGTAATTATGTGGCCGTTAGGAGTTAGGGCAGCACTGAACATACAAAGATTCATCAAGGGACACTGTTGCCTATCACGATTCCAGCCAGCCAAGAGTTATCAATTTATTCAAACTTCCAAACTTATTCCTCCCTTGATATACAGTTATACTTTACTTAACTATGAGGATACGTTTTCAGAAATGTTTCACTGGGCAATTTTGTCATTGTGCAAACATCATAAAATGTACTTACAGACGCCTACATGGGATGGCCTGCTATACAGCTAAGCTATATTGTATAACTAATGCCCCTACGCTAAAAACATGTACAGCTTGTTAATATACTAAATACTGTAGGAAACTGTAACACTATATAAGTATTTCTGTGATAGGATTTATTCAGTTCCTTTATGAGCCTGAAACCACTGTCGCATATGGGGTCTGTTGTTGATCAAAACATCATTATGAGGCACATGACTATCTTATTACACCTATCCCCAAAACCTAAGCTCAAATTTCTATTCCTTTAAGGTCATCCATGTCAAAGAGAATTAATGTGATATTTGCATTAAAATAATTCCCGCTGACATACAGGTTACTTAGAAATCTTTGCACCTTGGTAGGATAATGTGAGCAGGGTGTGCTTTGAATCAGAGGTCGGGTAATGGAGAGAGGTGGCATAATAGAAAGCTTCCTGGTGTCCCTTGCCTGTTTAGGGATTTTACTTTCTTCTTGCTCAGAACATATTTTTAAGAAGCAAGTGGTCTTCAATTTGTTTCCTCACTTCCTCAAGACTGTTAGACCTAATCAAAATTATTGAAGGTACCTAGTCTTCATTTTGTTCTTAAATATCAGTCCACAGAACCATAAATTGAGAGCAATCATTCATTCTATCACCTACTTCCCATCAATTACCAATACTGTCTAGTCTACCTTCAAGGGTATTCTCTTCTCTGTCTTTACGCCATTGTCTTCATCCAGGCACACATTATCTGTTACCTGGATGTACAATGACCTTCTAATTAAGCCTCTTGACTCAAGGCACTCCAATCCATTGCCAAACCATCTCACACATTGGTTACCTGAGTAATCTTTTGAAAACACAAATATAACCTTCCCTGGGACTAATCCCTATTCGACCCCACCCCTAGCCAGTGGTGCCTGTCACTGGCAAGGCAATGTCTAAACCTCTTAACAGGACATCCTACTCCCCTCACAATATAGTCTTTGTCTCCCTGTCTAGACGCAGTTCTTGATGCTCCCTTGACTCATACACACATATGTATAGCAATATCATTTTTCTTACATTCCCCTGAACATACCACGCAATTTCAGTGTCCTGGCCCACTCTGTCCACTATACCTAGATTCATTTGTTCCATTATGTATCAATCCTGAGCGTTCTTCAACTCCCAACTGAAGAATTATTTCCCCTGTAAAGCTTTTGCTGATATCCAGGCAGCATTAACTATACTCCCTTGTGTTACTACCATGTAAGTATTACATCATCTCTAAGCCTCAATTTCTCCAGTTGTAAAATATACATGACAAGAGTGTATGTATATAAAATTATTATCAGGATTAAATGAGATAATACAGGTACAGCTTTTAATAAAATGCCTGACGCGCAGTAGCCATGCAAAAAAAAGCACAACTATTCGTGGTGTTATCATATTAAGGCATTTTTTGTACTCTTGCATATTTCTTAGTTCATCTGTCGCTACACTGTGAGATTATGAGCTTCTTTTGCTTGGAGGCTTTCTCTTTATCCAGCTCTGTTTGACCAAGGATAGGCACACTGCCTGACACAGACAGGTAACTTGCAGAATGGATACTGAGGAGTGCAATCAACAAAATAAATAATGTTTTACTATTTTCAGTATAATTCCAACATTTGTCCTTAATTAAATACAAATTAAGTTGTATGTATATGTGAGTTACACACACGCAAACACACACACATGCACACAGTTCTTGGATTCAAAGATGCTAATCGACACAACATCGATGCATTTATTTTTTCCTTCAAAAGCTAAGTGAACTTAATTCTTTAGCAAATTCCCCTTCTGCTTTCCATCTGTGAGAAAACAGAATTATTTTTGTTTACTCTTAAAATTCCCATGTCAGAGTTATGTGCTAAAATCAAGTGCTGGAGCTCTGGGTTCTAGGATATTTTGATTCCTCCCTTCCGAAAAAGGTTTTTCTATTGTCACACTGTGAAAGAACTAATATCAACTTTTGAGAAGGATGTACACTGGTCACTTGAAACATCAATAATTGCCAATTTTCAGAACTATTTATTAAGTTGTGAACAAATCACACATTCATGGATTTCAAAAATGCAGCAACCTTTGTTCTAAACTCAATGAGGTGCTTCACTGGAGAAGGTCATGAATCTTAGCCTTGGCATTGCTAGAGTGAAATGCACTAAAATAAATTGCATGCTTCCAATGTGATTGATGTCCAGTTCTATTTGCATATTCAAATCAATACAGTGTACACCAGTGTCCTTTGGGCTGTCCAAAACCAAAGCAAACTGATCTAGGAGATGGGGTGGACTAGTAGGACAGATAGTGATAAAACACTTCCTAACAGACAAGTGAGCTTGCCATTTGTTGAGGAAAAGCCATTCAGAGAAGTGTCACCAGCCTGTGGCTAAAAACATAAATGACAATATTGGCCTCTCTGGAGGATGGGACTGACAAGACTAGGCAGACCTTCAGGGATCTGAACAACAGAACTGGAATGTGGCAGGGAAAATAAGTCAGGCACTCTGTTCTACAGATCACATCACTGTAGCAGGGATGAGAGTATACAGTAGTTCATGAGTGTGTTGAGGCTACCAAGGCACGCTTTATCTAGACCAACAATAAAGAATTTATCCCTGTTCAGGTTTTGGCTCTGGAAAAAGTAGGGGCTAAGCCTGTAAACAAAGTGACCCTGTGTTTGCAGCAAGGGGTGGTAGTAACACTCTTTCTTGTTCTACAAAGGAATCTGGGATGCCAAAATGCAGCTACATGAGCCCCCAATGAACAGTCACTCTTTGAGTCAATATCAAGCAAGTGAAGAGTAAGGTATTTTTCTGATCTGCCTTTCCTTACCTACCCACACATCAACTCACTCGTTCATTGCCCTTTAGTTATTTGGTTCTGGATCAAGCCAGAATAGATAGCTTGCTGTGTTCTAGGGCACATTATTGCTTTTGAACTGGGAATATAACCAACATGACAAGTTGCCCATGGTCACCATAATTCAGGAGTGTCTGCACAAGTTCTGCTTCAAAACTCATCTCTGATGGAGAAGTTATAGAAAATTAACATTCATTATTCTTGGCCAGCTGTAGTGTTAAGCCCAATTTATTACTGCACTTACTTCAAATAAAAATATGTTAGATATTGCAGAACTTTTTCACCTATACAGAAGAAGAAATTGAGTTTCAAAGGAGTTTGGTGAATTGTCTGAGGCCACACAGCCACCACCCTGGTATATACAGATACAAGTGAGATCTATCTTTCCAAATATTCTTTTCTTGCAGCTACATGTTGCTGATTCTCAGAAGCATTTGTAACTCTGTTTATCTTTAAGTAGAGGAACAAAAAAAGAGACCTATGTGCCCTTCACTGGATGGTGAAGAACATAGAAGATAGAAGAGAATCATAGATGATTACTTGGGCAAATAATACAAACCAGGGGCCATTAAGCTGAGTAGAAATACTTTTCAATAAGAAAGACAATGAAGAGACTGAATGGAAAAGGGATCAATTTTAGTGAGGAAAACAGACCACTCCTGACTGTTAATACTTTTTTTTTCTTCTCATTCGTTACCTGGAGTGAGTCTGTGTCATGACTGAAACTCACATGTGTAGTCAGAAAGCTTCATAGACAGCTGGTGTAAAAGTGAACTGTTGAATGAAAGTTACTGTAGTCTAGAAGAGGAACCTCAAGTCCTGAAGTGGAAGAGCTGAACTTATGACAGTGAATAGCTTTATGAATCTGTAAGGGGTACTATATAGTTTCTTCTCCTGACCCACCACTGTCAGCAACAGCAATAAAAAATGTGAGAAGAGAACTGAATGGGAAGAAACAAAGGAAAATGCCTTTACAAGTACTCAATCCTTCAACTTTTCTATGGCAAGGGAAGCCTGTTAGTCAACATATTTAAACTATTCATAAGAACAAATAAATAAATTTCCAGGAAATAAAAGCAAAGATTTAAGTTCTGTTAACTATGTAATTTCTGAATCTAATAGGCAAGATAAATAACCAATTATATAAACTCAGAATTGACAATTTACACTACAGAGGAAAAGAGAGAAGAACTGTAACAGAATGCAATTCAAGTCATCAGAGAGTTACTGAGCACTTATCCCTTGCTGGGATCAGGATTAAGGATCTATCATTTGGAGAGAGGTCAATACATATGTCTATTATAAAGAAGAGCAAATGTCATTGAGATAAGACTGTTGTCCTGTTGAAGAGTCTCTCCAGGGATCCCTCTACGTCCCTGTTCCTTAGACTATAAATGAAGGGATTCAGCAATGGCGTGATCACCGTGTACATCACAGAGACAATTAGTCACTGGAGGCACTGGATGAGGGGAGAAAATACAGTCCAATAATTGTGCCATAATACAGAGACACCACAGAGAAGTGGGAGCCACAGGTGGACAAAACGTTGAAGATGCCCTTGTTAGATGGAGCCTTCAGGATGGTGACCCCAATGTGGCCATAAGAGATCAAGATGCATATTAGTGGTAGAGTAATGACTGCCTGTCCCACTGTGAAAATGACTAGCTCATTGAGGGAGATATCTGAGCATGAGAGTTTGAGTAGGGCAATAAGGTCACAGAAGAAATGGGGGATGGTGTTGTCAGCACAAAGGGACAGTGGGGCCAGGAGGAGAGTGTGAGACAGGGCATTGGTAAAGGAGAGGATCCAGGACACTGCTACCAGTAAGTTACACCGTCCCTCTTTCATGATAGTGGTGTAGCAGAGGGGGTGACAGATGACCACATACCGATTGTATGCCATTAAAGTGAGAAGGAAATTGTCTAGATCAATGAAAAATATGAAAAAATAGATCTGAGTTACACACCCTCCATAAAGAATGGATTGATCCTGAGTTTGCATGCTCATTAACATCTTTGGGACCATGACAGATGAAAGAGAGATGTCAGTGAGAGCCAAGTGGCTGAGGAAGAAATACATGGGGGTGTGAAGGTTAGAGTCCAGCCGGATGAGCAGGATGATGAGCAGGTTCCCCAGCACTGTGATCAGGTACATGCCCAGGGACAGGGCGAAGAACACAGCCTGCTGCTCTGGCTGGATGGGGAGGCCCAGGAGGAGGAACTCGGATGTGCTGCTCTGATTCTCCCTCTTCATACTGATAGTCTTCTCTCTGCTGGGAATAGAGGGACATTGAAAAAGACAGAAACAAACAAATATTAACAGCAGGCAGGTAAGAATAATATCTTGCTACTGATGAATATGGTAGTGTCTGTCTACATTTCTATGTCCCTACAAAAAATCATTTAAAGTAGATCATTTTATCACAAAAAAATGGGATAATTTGCCAAGAGAGTAGAGGGTTTGAAATAGAAGAGAAGACCAGACATGTCTAGTCAGTAAAGAGAAAGCCTCACACTGTCTTAGCAGATGGATAGTAAGATAACATCTTTCCAATTTCCATTGTTTCTGTACTTTTAAAAACATTCATCAGGCTAGTCATGAGCCTTCGTGTTGTAACATATTCAACTTTTTAAAATTTGGCTTCAAGCCGGGGGCAGTGACTCACGCCTGTAATCCCAGCACTTTGGGAGGCTGAGGCAGGCAGATCACCAGGTCAGGAGATCACGACCATCCTGGCTAACACAATGAAACCCCATCTCTACTAAAAAAACACAAAAAAATTAGCCGGGTGTCTGTTGTCCCAGCTACTCAGGAGGCTGGGGCAGGAGAATAGGGTGAATGTGGTACAAGGAGGATGCAGTGAGGCGAGATCCTGCCACTGCACTCCAGCCTGGGTGACAGAGCAAGACTCCATCTCAAACAAAAAAAAAAAATTGACTTCAGAATCTATTAATAAGCAACATATAGGGATGAAGTTTCAATAACATATATCCAAAAGAAATTGGATCAAAGATAGCCAAAGTTTTCATTATGTATAAAGTTGATGAGGAAAAAAAAAAACCATGTCTATTGATTACAATATCACCGCCATAAAAAAGTAAATCTTACACAAAATACTTAAAGATGAGAGCTTAGGGAGGTAATTAGGTCATGAGCATAGAACCCCATGAATGGGATTAGTGCCCTTATAAGAAGAAACACAAGAATGTCTCAGGCATTGCCATGTGAGGACACAGCAGGAAGGCAGCCATCTGCTAAGCAGAAAGTGGACCCACACCAGAAACCAAAGTTGCTGGTACCTTGATCTGGGGCTTCCCAGGCTCCAGAACTGTAACCAAAAAAAAAAAAAAAAAGTCTGCTGTTTAAAGTCACCCCACTATAGCAACCCAACTGACTAAGACACTCACTAAACTAAATAATACAGCAAACACCATACCTAGTGGTGATATTTTAAAACATTTCCATTAAAATCAGGAATGAAAAAAATATGCCAGCTTCCTCCACAGCCACTATCTACCCATTAAAATATTCTAGGGGGGCGGAGCAAGATGGCCGAATAGCAACAGCTCCAGTCTCCAACTCCCAGCGCGAGCGACACAGAAGACCGGTGATTTCTGCATTTTCAACTGAGGTACTGGGTTCATCTCACTGGGGAGTGCCGGACGATCGGTGCTGGTCAGCTGCTGCAGCCCGACCAGCGAGAGCTGAAGCAGGGCGAGGCATTGCCTCACCTGGGAAGCGCAAGGGGGAAGGGAATCCCTTTTCCTAGCCAGGGGAACTGAGACACACAACACCTGGAAAATCGGGTAACTCCCACCCCAATACTGCGCTTTAAGCAAACAGGCACACCAGGAGATCATATCCCACACCTGGCCGGGAGGGTCCCACACCCACGGAGCCTCCCTCATTGCTAGCACAGCAGTCTGTGATCTACCGGCAAGGCAGCAGCGAGGCTGGGGGAGGGGCGCCCGCCATTGCTGAGGCTTAAGTAGGTAAACAAAGCTGCTGAGAAGCTCGAAGTGGGTGGAGCTCACAGCAGCTCAAGGAAACCTGCCTGTCTCTGTAGACTCCACCTCTGGGGACAGGGCAATAACAAACATAGCCGAAACCTCTGCAGACGCAAACGACTCTGTCTGACAGCTTTGAAGAGAGCAGTGGATCTCCCAACACGGAGGTTGAGATCTGAGAAGGGACAGACTCTCTGCTCAAGTGGGTCCCTGACCCCTGAGTACCCTAACTGGGAGACATCCCCCACTAGGGGCAGTCTGACACCCCACACCTCACAGGGTGGAGTACAACCCTGAGAGGAAGCTTCCAAAGCAAGAATCAGACAGGTACACTCGCTGTTCAGAAATATTCTATCTTCTGCAGCCTCTGCTGCTGATACCCAGGGAAACAGGGTCTGGAGTGGACCTCAAGTAATCTCCAACAGACCTACAGCTGAGGGTCCTGACTGTTAGAAGGAAAACTATCAAACAGGAAGGACACCTACACCAAAACCCCATCAGTACATCACCATCATCAAAGACCAGAGGCAGATAAAACCACAAAGATGGGGAAAAAGCAGGGCAGAAAAGCTGGAAATTCAAAAAATAAGAGTGCATCTTCCCCGGCAAAGGAGCGCAGCTCATCGCCAGCAACGGATCAAAGCTGGACGGAGAATGACTTTGACGAGATGAGAGAAGAAGGCTTCAGTCCATCAAATTTCTCAGAGCTAAAGGAGGAATTACGTACCCAGCGCAAAGAAATTAAAAATCTTGAAAAAAAAGTGGAAGAATTGATGGCTAGAGTAATTAATGCAGAGAAGGTCATAAACGAAATGAAAGAGATGAAAACCATGACACGAGAAATACGTGACAAATGCACAAGCTTCAGTAACCGATTCAATCAACTGGAAGAAAGAGTATCTGCAATTGAGGATCAAATGAATGAAATGAAGCGAGAAGAGAAACCAAAAGAAAAAAGAAGAAAAAGAAATGAACAAAGCCTGCAAGAAGTATGGGATTATGTAAAAAGACCAAATCTACGTCTGATTGGGGTGCCTGAAAGTGAGGGGGAAAATGGAACCAAGTTGGAAAACACTCTTCAGGATATCATCCAGGAGAACTTCCCCAACCTAGTAGGGCAGGCCAACATTCAAATCCAGGAAATACAGAGAACGCCACAAAGATACTCCTCGAGAAGAGCAACTCCAAGACACATAATTGCCAGATTCACCAAAGTTGAAATGAAGGAAAAAATCTTAAGGGCAGCCAGAGAGAAAGGTCGGGTTACCCACAAAGGGAAGCCCATCAGACTAACAGCAGATCTCTCAGCAGAAACTCTACAAGACAGAAGAGAGTGGGGGCCAATATTCAACATTCTTAAAGAAAAGAATTTTCAACCCAGAATTTCATATCCAGCCAAACTAAGTTTCATAAGTGAAGGAGAAATAAAATCCTTTACAGATAAGCAAATGCTTAGAGATTTGGTCACCACTAGGCCTGCCTTACAAGAGACCCTGAAGGAAGCACTAAACATGGAAAGGAACAACTGGTACCAGCCATTGCAAAAACATGCCAAAATGTAAAGACCATCGAGGCTAGGAAGAAACTGCATCAACTAACGAGCAAAATAACCAGTTAATATCATAATGACAGGATCAAGTTCACACATAACAATCTTAACCTTAAATGTAAATGGACTAAATGCTCCAATTAAAAGACACAGACTGGCAAACTGGATCAAGAGTCAAGACCCATCAGTCTGCTGTATTCAGGAGACCCATCTCACACGCAGAGACATACATAGGCTCAAAATAAAGGGATGGAGGAAGACTCACCAAGCAAATGGAGAACAAAAAAAAGCGGGGGTTGCAATACTAGTCTCTGATAAAACAGACTTTCAACCATCAAAGATCAAAAGAGACAAAGAAGGCCATTACATAATGGTAAAGGGATCAATTCAACAGGAAGAGCTAACTATCCTAAATATATATGCACCCAATACAGGAGCACCCAGATTCATAAAGCAAGTCCTTAGAGACTTACAAAGAGACTTAGACTCCCATACAATAATAATGGGAGACTTCAACACTCCACTGTCAACATTAGACAGATCAACGAGACAGAGAGTTAACAAGGATATCCAGGAATTGAACTCATCTCTGCAGCAAGCAGACCTAATAGACATCTATAGAACTCTCCACCCCAAATCAACAGAATATACATTCTTCTCAGCACCACATGGTACTTACTCCAAAATCGACCACGTAATTGGAAGTAAAGCACTCCTCAGCAAATGTACAAGAACAGAAATTATAACAAACTGTCTCTCAGACCACAGTGCAATCAAACTAGAACTCAGGACTAAGAAACTCAATCAAAACCGCTCAACTACATGGAAACTGAACAACCTGCTCCTGAATGACTACTGGGTACATAACGAAATGAAGGCAGAAATAAAGATGTTCTTTGAAACCAATGAGAACAAAGATACAACATACCAGAATCTCTGGGACACATTTAAAGCAGTGTGTAGAGGGAAATTTATAGCACTAAATGCCCACAAGAGAAAGCAGGAAAGATCTAAAATTGACACTCTAACATCACAATTAAAAGAACTAGAGAAGCAAGAGCAAACACATTCGAAAGCTAGCAGAAGGCTAGAAATAACTAAGATCAGAGCAGAACTGAAGGAGATAGAGACACAAAAAACTCTCCAATAAACCAATGAATCCAGGAGTTGGTTTTTTGAAAAGATCAACAAAATTGACAGACCACTAGCAAGACTAATAAAGAAGAAAAGAGAGAAGAATCAAATAGATGCAATAAAAAATGATAAAGGGGATATCACCACCGACCCCACAGAAATACAAACTACCATCAGAGAATACTATAAACACCTCTACGCAAATAAACTGGAAAATCTAGAAGAAACGGATAATTTCCTGGACACTTACACTCTTCCAAGACTAAACCAGGAAGAAGTTGAATCCCTGAATAGACCAATAGAAGGCTCTGAAATTGAGGCAATAATTAATAGCCTACCAACCAAAAAAAGTCCAGGACCAGACGGATTCACAGCTGAATTCTACCAGAGATACAAGGAGGAGTTGGTACCATTCCTTCTGAAACTATTCCAATCAATAGAAAAAGAGGGAATCCTCCCTAACTCATTTTATGAGGCCAACATCATCCTGATACCAAAGCCTGGCAGAGACACAACAAAAAAAGAGAATTTTAGACCAATATCCCTGATCAACATCGATGCAAAAATCCTCAATAAAATACTGGCAAACCGGATTCAGCAACACATCAAAAAGCTTATCCACCATGATCAAGTGGGCTTCATCCCTGGGATGCAAGGCTGGTTCAACATTCGCAAATCAATAAACATAATCCAGCATATAAACAGAACCAAAGACAAGAACCACATGATTATCTCAATAGATGCAGAAAAGGCTTTTGACAAAATTCAAGAGCCCTTCATGCTAAAAACGCTCAATAAATTCGGTATTGATGGAACGTACCTCAAAATAATAAGAGCTATTTATGACAAACCCACAGCCAATATCATACTGAATGGGCAAAAACTGGAAAAATTCCCTTTGAAAACTGGCACAAGACAGGGATGCCCTCTCTCACCACTCCTATTCAACATAGTGTTGGAAGTTCTGGCTAGGGCAATTAGGCAAGAGAAAGAAATCAAGGGTATTCAGTTAGGAAAAGAAGAAGTCAAACTGTCCCTGTTTGCAGATGACATGATTGTATATTTAGAAAACCCCATTGTCTCAGCCCAAAATCTCCTTAAGCTGATAAGCAACTTCAGCAAAGTCTCAGGATACAAAATTAATGTGCAAAAATCACAAGCATTCTTATACACCAGTAACAGACAAACAGAGAGCCAAATCAGGAATGAACTTCCATTCACAATTGCTTCAAAGAGAATAAAATACCTAGGAATCCAACTTACAAGGGATGTAAAGGACCTCTTCAAGGAGAACTACAAACCACTGCTCAGTGAAATAAAAGAGGACACAAACAAATGGAAGAACATACCATGCTCATGGATAGGAAGAATCAATATCGTGAAAATGGCCATACTGCCCAAGGTAATTTATAGATTCAATGCCATCCCCATCAAGCTACCAATGAGTTTCTTCACAGAATTGGAAAAAACTGCTTTAAAGTTCATATGGAACCAAAAAAGAGCCCGCATCTCCAAGACAATCCTAAGTCAAAAGAACAAAGCTGGAGGCATCACGCTACCTGACTTCAAACTATACTACAAGGCTACAGTAACCAAAACAGCATGGTACTGGTACCAAAACAGAGATATAGACCAATGGAACAGAACAGAGTCCTCAGAAATAATACCACACATCTACAGCCATCTGATCTTTGACAAACCTGAGAGAAACAAGAAATGGGGAAAGGATTCCCTATTTAATAAATGGTGCTGGGAAAATTGGCTAGCCATAAGTAGAAAGCTGAAACTGGATCCTTTCCTTACTCCTTATACGAAAATTAATTCAAGATGGATTAGAGACTTAAATGTTAGACCTAATACCATAAAAATCCTAGAGGAAAACCTAGGTAGTACCATTCAGGACATAGGCATGGGCAAAGACTTCATGTCTAAAACACCAAAAGCAACGACAGCAAAAGCAAAAATTGACAAATGGGATCTCATTAAATTAAAGAGCTTCTGCACAGCAAAAGAAACTACCACCAGAGTGAACAGGCAACCTACAGAATGGGAGAAAATTTTTGCAATCTACTCATCTGACAAAGGGCTAATATCCAGAACCTACAAATAACTCAAACAAATTTACAAGAAAAAAACAAACAACCCCATCGAAAAGTGGGCAAAGGATATGAACAGACATTTCTCAAAAGAAGACATTCATACAGCCAACAGACACATGAAAAAATGCTCATCATCACTGGCCATCAGAGAATGCAAATCAAAACCACAATGAGATACCATCTCACACATTAGAATGGCAATCATTAAAAAGTCAGGAAACAACAGGTGCTGGAGAGGATGTGGAGAAATAGGAACACTTTTACACTGTTGGTGGGATTGTAAACTAGTTCAACCATTATGGAAAACAGTATGGCGATTCCTCAAGGATCTAGAACTAGAAGTACCATATGACCCAGCCATCCCATTACTGGGTAAATACCAAAGGATTATAAATTATGCTGCTATAAAGACACATGCACACATATGTTTATTGCAGCACTATTCACAATAGCAAAGACTTGGAATCAACCCAAATGTCCATCAGTGACAGATTGGATTAAGAAAATGTGGCACATATACACCATGGAATACTATGCAGCCATCAAAAAGGATGAGTTTGCATCCTTTGTAGGGACATGGATGCAGCTGGAAACCATCATTCTTAGCAAACTATCACAAGAACAGAGAACCAAACACCACATGTTCTCACTCATAGGTGGGAACTGAACAATGAGATCACTTGGACTCAGGAAGGGGAACATCACACACCGGGGCCTATAATGGGGAGGGGGGAAGGGGGAGGGATTGCATTGGGAGTTATACCTGATGTAAACGATGAGTTGATGGGTGCAGCACACCAACATGGCACAAGTATACATATGTAACAAACCTGCACATTATGCACATGTACCCTACAACTTAAAGTATAATAATAAATAAATAAATAAATAAATAAATAAAAATAAATAAAATATTCTAAAACCATGGTGTATATGTACCACATTTTCTTTATCCACTCTATCACTGATGGGCATTTGAGTTGATTCCATGTCTTTGCTATTGTGAATAGTGCTGCAATGAACATACATATAAAGGAATAGACCATGTCTTTTGCAGGAACATGGATGGAGCTGGAAGCTGTTATCCTGAGCAAACTAATGCAGAAACAGAAAACCAAACACCGTATCTTTTCACTTGTAAGTGGGAGCTGAACAATGAGAACACAGAGAGGAGAACAATACACACTGCGACCTGTCTAGGGAGGCTGAGGGGCTGAAAGCATCAGGCAAAAGAGCTAACGAATACCAGGTTTAATACCTAGCTGATGGGCTTGATAGGTGCAGCAAACCACCATAGCACATGTTTACCTATGTAACAAACCTGCACATCCTGCACACGTATCCTAGAACATTAAAAAAAAGAAAAAAAAACACCTCAAAAACATATTCTAAACCTAAGTTACCAAATCCTGCAAGGCAAGTAGGAACGAGTTTATAATTCCATTGTGCCTTAATTGAAAAGTTCCCTTTAAGTCAAAAATCAATGCCAAATGCCTCATATATATACCTACATACACTAAGTAAATAGAAAATGTTAGGATGTCATTATAACAGTTCTTAATTGGGAGAAAAATTCAGAAGAGCTATACACAAGTTAAGGATACACTTAAAAGTCTTTGCTTCTTTAAGCTGGTGAGTTGAGCATACTCCTATTTCATATAGGAATACCATCCTTCCTTTGAAATTTACCAAAAAGCAGTCAACTAACAGAGTTCTGAATGGACCCGTAGAGAAGACGGGCAAGAATGCCTGGCCCAGGTTCTCTGCCTGTACCTGCTCACTCCAGCATTTCGAGGCCCCCTGGGGCTGTGACCTTAAGGATAGAGCCTAGTATCTGAGGGTAGTATGTTGTACTGATAAAAGCATTGCAATTAGCCCTAGATTCAAGTCCTGCCAACATCACTTCACATTGCAAGTTCTGGGGAAGTGACCCAATTGGCTTGAGCCTCAGTTTTCTCATCTCTAATCTGGAGATAAGACAACAAGCCTAAGTCATGAGAATATTGTGAATATTAAGAAGATAACATTTGTGAAGCGTGACTGCATATAATCTGCAGCAACTCATATTAGTTTCTCACCTGCCATTTCCTGAGTCTCCCTCATTTCTCCCTCTGATTTCCCACTCCTTTCAACAGGCAGATACTGGCAGAGTTGAGGCACAACAAGGTCACTTCATCATGAGACCATGACCTGATGCAGGCAAAAGCCAGAAACAGCAATAATGAAGTTGGGCAGAAAGGCAGCATCCAACCACACCCTAGAGAATGATGGCTCAGATATCTCACTATTCTGGACTTCTCCCTCTCCTTCTCCAGTCTCTTCTAGTTTCTCTCAAGCTATATCAATTGGATGACTCCTTCCTGAACTTGTAAATCTATTTAATCCATGGGATTTAAGACTTTAATATAAAGTCCCCTGAATCCAATTCAACCATGCCTATTTCTAACTGCATAAATTCTGTGTAAAGACCATGTACGGACTCCACTCCACCACATTCAGCCTCCTGATCACTAAAACCTCAATGACTTCTTGCTGATAACTGATATTCCCTTGACAGTGAGGTTGTGTATTATAGAAGACAAAGCATGGGTTTTGAAGTCAGACAGAACTGGTTCAATCAAAGTTCTATGTCTTTGGGCAAGGTAGTGCACATCTTAGGAGCCTCAGTTTTTCCTCTTTAGAATTGTGAACATAATCCCTGAATTATAGCAAAAATTAAATAAGGTAAGGTCAATAAAAACACCTCATCAATAGAGGTGTCATATACGAGATGACATTGTTTCCATTAAAATAAAGTGCAAAGACCTCTAGGGAAGAAACTCAGTGTCTTATCTTCAGTGCAAACCAGGCAAAAGTAATTGGGGTAGGAGATGTTGCCTGGGCTCAAAGTTTGCTGCCTTTGATGAAGGTTTAAGAATACACTAGAGATAACAGGCAGGAAATTATCAAGCAGATTCTAATATCAAGCAGATGCAATATGGATGCTACATGAAGGAAGAAAGGACCAAAAGCTCTCTAGCTAAACGTGTCCTTCAAACATACTTTCAGAAAGTAGCTGTACTGTCTAAAGGGAAGGAAATGACTTTGGAAAGAGAGGGCTCTCTAACACTGCATGCAGTAAATAAGCCAACATTCTAATATCTAGAACATGAATGATGAGATGAGACCCCTAGCTTGAATTTTGAAGATATGCCCATCAATTTATGTAGCCAGCTGGCTCTATCCCTCATCTCCCCACAAGCTGGGGTTAAAGACGTGAGAGTTATTGGCCAGTGGTGAATGTTGCATCCCTGTCTTTTGGAACTGGGAATAAAAAATGACTTCAGCAAGAGTACAGAGAAATGCTGAGCAACTGTATACACACACAAACACGCACACACACACACACACACACACACACACACCTGCTACTGGAGAAGGATACCAGTCCTGCTCTGAACTTTATGTTCAAGTCATTTCTGGGAATATGGACTGGTTTCTCACCTTCTTTCTAGGAGACCAAGGGACCAGAGTTAGCCTCCAAATTCTGTGGTCGTAAACCTCACTGACATTGGAGAAAAAAAAGTCATGAACCTGGAGCTTACTCTTCTCAATTTACAGGCTTCAGAAATGGAGAGGTAACAACTCTATTCTACCCACAAGGGAGAGGACTCAAGGTGACAGGGCACCAAGCTCATGGTTAGAGACTTGCATTAAACATGCATTAATTGCTCAGTTTCCCTCCTACTCTCCCCAAGACAGATGCCATTGGGCAGTGGTCTCCAAACTTTGATGTTCATCAAAATCACCTGGGGAGTTTGTTAAAGATCAGGTCCAAGCTCCACCTGCAGAGATATTCATTCATGAGACCTGGAGACAGGTAATCCTGAGGTAAGTGGCTCTAAGGGCAGACTTGAAGGAACCTCTGTCCTTAGGAAGAATGTCAGGCCCTGTGAATTTAAGTCCAAAAGGAGATGGGGAAAGACCTCTCCTGCCAGATTCTGGTTTCCCCTAGTTAGGTGTTAGGTTGAGATGTCTATAAAGACTTTTCTCTCAAAAGAAAATTCTCTTTTGTTTTGCTGCTTATAAAACTAATTCTTCTTCATGATGGAAATACAAATAATATAAACATGAAAACAAAGGAGAAAGTCAAAGTATCTCACCCTTTCATGATTCATTTTTTATCCTTCTAAGAGGGCATTTTCATTATTCATAATAGCAAAGACATGGAATCAACTTAGGTGTGTATCAATGGTGGACGAGATCAAGAAAATGTAGTACACCATGGAATACTATGAAGCCATCAAAAAGGATGAAATCATGTCCTTTGCAGCAACATGGAAGCAACTGGAGGCCATTATCCTAAGCAAATTAACACAGAAACAGAAAACAAATACTGCATGTTCTCACTTATAAGTGGCAGCTAAACATTAGGTACACGTGGACAGGATGGGAGCAATAGACACTGGGGACTACTAGAGAAAGATTGAAAAACCAACTATTGGGTACTACGCTCACTATCTGGCTGATGATATCATTTTTAGCTCAAACCTCAGCATCACGTAATATACCCATGCAATATACCCTGACATGCACCCCACGAATGTCAAACAAAAGTTGAAATTAAAAAAAATAAAATGACTTTTATTCATAAACATGTCTGTTTATGTAATGAATTTATTTTATAGTACTTTATAGCTTTCATTTTCTGTGATAATTTGTCACCATCTTTTCACTTCTATTTCTATGCATATCAATACATACATATCTACTTAAGATTTTTTATTTTATTCACTGTTAAATTTTATTAAAGACTATGAAATGCCTTGAAACCATCTCTTCTGTGAGTTGTCTGATTAAGGCTACGTTAATATCTTCAAAAGCATCAGTTTTAATGTGCTGCACTCTTAATTCCTCAGTGTCTGCGGCTTGCCCTTTTGAAAAGAGGAGAAACAACTGTGAAAATGCTTGTGAATCATAAGTGGGAGTTGAATGATGAGAATCATGGACCCAGAGAGGGAACATCACACACTGGGGCCTGTCGGGCGGTGGAGGGCAAGAGGAGGGAGACCATTAGGACACATACCTAATACATGCGGGGCTTAAAACCAAATGACAGGTTGATACGTGCAGCAAACCACCATGGTACACGTATACCGATGTAACAAACCTGCACGTTCAGTACATGTATCCCAGAACTTAAAGTAAATTTTTTTTAAAAATGCTTGTGAAAATACATGAACAATGGAAGTTCAGGGTGAACTCTGTGGAAAGACAGGCAACAATGCCAGATTGTTTTCTCCCACCCAAGCCTAGGTGAAAGATTATGGAATGAAATTAGCTGAATAACAGGGAAGTTGCTACTACAATATTCCACACATAGATCAAATATCAAACTCCTTCAAAAAGGACAAGAATTTCTATCTTCGTATCTCAGACTACTGTTTAAGCCATCACCAATGCCATCCCAGTTACTGCTTACATAATAATTAGCCTTATCTTTATGTATAAAATTGAGTAAACATATTGCATTTTGCATAGAGCCAATGTGAGATAAAGAGGGGACATAAAGACTGGGGTAAAAATGACAATAATGTGGATTCGATCCACAACAAATGCTATTTTATGGGATATGTCAAAAAGCCTGGCAAACTCAGTGAGCATTTATAAATGAATGACATCATTTAACATAAAACTGTTCAATATTCTGCCAAGAACTCGTGTCCCTTTGTGGGGTTATAGTTTTTCTGAAATCATCTAGTGCTTTCTAACCAATACACAATTTAATGTACATCACGTGTGAAATTTGAGTGACATTAGAAAAGTTACATGGCACACTGAAATTCCACCAGGCTTAATGGAAACAAGACACAGATGGACATGAGATGTAATTTTTTTCCAAACTTTGGCTTCATTTTCATTACATATATAGGTTGGCATGATGATACAAACCATGATATGGAGTAGCTGGGTATTTCTTTTTTTTTTTTTTTTTTTTTTTTTTTTTTTTTTTTTTTTTTTGTAGCTGGGTATTTCTATGTTAGATATAAAAGAGATAAGAAAAGCTGATAGCTGATACAGGAGACATCCTCCTATATTAGAGATTGGGGAGAGGAATTTACTACAGTCAGAGTTAATACAAAAATATCAACACGAATCACTGATTTCTCTATTACTGAAATAAGCTGTCTCTTGTTTTACTCCATCTACTACCAGAATTCAGGTGAGGTGTTATAAATGTGCATCCCTCAACTTCCAAGATTTAGTGAACATTCTACAGCATCGTTTCACGTGGCAGCTTGTTAGGAATGCAAATTCTTAGACCTCACCCAAAATTCTACTAAATCATAATTTGCAGTAGTAGATCCAAGGAATTTGAGTTTTGACAATCTTTCCAGGAATTCTCATGTACCCTAACATTTGGGAAGCGTTGCTTTTCATTCTTCATTTGGAAGACAGGGCTCTTCATTCTTCATTTGGAAGACAGGGCTCTCTTTCTCTTCATGAAAGAGAGTCAGTGCTGAATCTGGAGTGGCATTTTTAGGAAAATGATGCTTTCCAAGAATTAGCACTCGAATTTGGTTATATTTCCAAGGAGACTGGTATGAAGCACTACTTCACTAATGATCGCACTCAGTCTACATTATAGAGAATAGTAAAATAATACAGCTAATTCTTTCAATTCTATGTTGTGTTAAAGCCTGGGGTTATGGGCCAAAAGTATATATGTCTCCAAACATCTTCTCAAATAAGGGATAAGAAAACTGTATATTATTGTATTATGTCCCTTCTCCAAGTTGCAGAAATAAATAATACAATTAATTTGTCATTCACTGCTCAAAAATTATTTGTAAAGAATAACATTGTTAATAAGAGAATGGAATTCTGGTCAACAAATATTTACCAATTACATTCAACATGTTAACATTTGTCTTAGGGCTTCAGGACATAAAAGGTTTTGAGACATATTCAAATGGAAAATCAAATATATGAAGTAAACCAAAATGAGATTCTAATTTTTAAAAAAGTCAGATATCACCAAGAGAAAAATGTTGCTCTACTGAAGAGTTTTCCAAGGGCCTCTTTCACGTCCCTGTTCCTAAGGCTGTAGATAAAGGGGTTCAACATGGGTGTGACCACGATGTACATGAGAGCCACAGTAACATCCTTGTCAATAGAACTGCTTACAGTTGGGAAATGTTACTGGCCAAATATTGACCCATAATAGAGAGAAACCACAGAGAGATGGGAGGCACGTGTGGACAATGCTTTGTGGATCCCTTTGGTTGAAGGGACCCTCAGGATGGTGGCCCCAGTGTAGCCATATGATACCAGAATACACATGAATGGCAGGGTAATGACCACCACCCCTACTGTGAACATGACCAGCTCATTGAGGAAGATATCTGACCAGGACAGCTTGAGCAGGGCAGCAAGGTCACAGAAGATGTGGGGGATGGTGTTCGCAGCACAGAAAGACAGCTGGGTCAGGAGAAGGGTGTGAGAGAGGGAGCTGGCACAAGACAGAATCCAAGATACAGCCACTAAGAAGACACAGAGCTCTTCCCTCATGATGGCAGTGTAATGGAGAGGGTGACATATGGCAGCATATTGGTCATACGCCATTGATGTAATAAGGAAGCTGTCCAGGTCAGTAAAAAATATTTAAAAATACATCTGAGAAATGCATTCCTCATAAAGGATCGATTTGTACTTAGTCCACATGTCCATCAGCATCTTAGGGACAGTGACAGATGAAAAGGAGACGTCAGTGAGGGCCAAGTGGCTGAGGAAGAAATACATGGGAGTGTGAAAGTTAGAGTCCAGCCAGATGAGCAGAATGATGAGCAGGTTCCCCAGCACCTTGTTCAGGTACAGCACCATGGTCAGGAACAGGGCGAAGAACATGGCCTCCTGCTCTGGCTGGATGGGGAGGCCCAGGAGGAGGAACTCAGACACACTGCTCTGGTTCTCAGAGCTCATACTCCTTCACCCTCTGATGGAGATGAAGGATGCTTGAGAATATTAGAGACTTTGAAATTATCATTTTTAGCAGTCAAATTAAAAGATGTACATTTTAACATAGACACAGGGAGAGGAACAACACACACTGGGGCCTATTGGGGGTCTGGGGGGAGGAAGAGCATCAGAAAAAATATATAATGCATTCTGGACTTAATGCCTAGGCGATGGGATGATAGGTGCAGCAAACCACTATGGCACAGGTTTACCTATTTAAGAAATCTGCACATCCTGCACATGTACCCCAGAACTTAAAGAATACATATATATTATACAAACATATATATACACATATATATATGTTTTATTTCAGAAAGTGCAAAATTTAACCTGCTTCTCGTATGTTTCCTTCTATGTTATGTAAGAAAACCAAAAAAAAGTATTGAAGCAAATGTTACTGAGAGTCAGTATTTCTTGGTTCAGTAACAAAACAGAAATCTTGCCCCTGTGGGACTGAGGACTAGGCTGTGGAGAAAGGTGTTTCAGTCAAGTTACTACCCCTAAAAGTTAACGTGGCAAGTATTCTAAGCCATCAATCATGGCACAGCAACCATTAGAAGACTTGACTTCACCAGCCATTGTTAAATTTCAGATGAGAGGTGGCGTTTTCAAACAAAAGCATATAAAGAATAGTATTCCTCAAATGACTGTTCTTCAAACAACAGTTGTTATTTTTTTTAATTTAAGTTCTGGGGTACATGTGCAGGATGTGCAGGTTTGTTACATAGGTAAATGTGTGCCATGGTGGTTTGCTGCACCTATCAACCCATCACCTAGGTATTAAGCCCCACATGCATTAGCTATTTATCCTGATGCTCTCCCTCCCGCACCCCTCGACAGGCCCCACTGTGTGTTGTTCCCCTCCCTGTGTCCCTGTGTTCTCATTAGAACAGTTATCATTATGCATACATTTTTATTTGTTTCAATTATGTGGAGGGTTTCTAAGAAATTCTGGATTGTATCAATTCATTTTCCCTACTGCAGTCTTGGAGATCTTTTTTAAAACTATCTTTCAACATGACTTCCATGTCTAAAAATTCTCAAAGGATTCCCATTGACCTTTAAGATTAGAGTGTAACAACCTTAATATGGCTTAAAGGCCCTGCAAAACCTGCATCTCTCCTACATTTCCCATTTCTTTCTTGCCCTCCCTTTCCCCCACACCCTTGCCAACCTCTCTGTTTCAACCTTGCGGGAAGGCACATTTCCATTTAATGTCATTTAGACTTCTTCCCTTTGGTGGTTGTGGATTTCTTGTGATTCCCCGGCATGTTGAGAAAGTAAAGACCAGACTGGCTATAAGAAAATATTTTAGGCAAATTTATTTAGGCTTTATTGTCTACTGTCAACACAAAGCAGTTTAAGTGACATCATCTTAAATTATATTGAAAGTATACATTCTCCAGTTCTTTTCCAATCCAGTCTCCCTTTACTCCCTAGGCAATAACACTCATCCCATAACAAACTGTGAAGCCGATTATCAAAAGATGGCAAGAGAAGTGAGATTTTAGGTGTACCCCAAGTTTACAGCTCCCTCTTGGATACTCCTGTCATCTTTAAACACAATACCTGCTAGTCAGCTGTGGTAAGCATAATAAGAACCTCCAAAGTTGTCCACATCCTAATCTCCAGAACCTGTAAATCTGTTATGATGCATTCCAAGGGGCGATAAAGGTTGTAGATGGAATTAAGGTTGCTAATCAGCTGACTTTAAGATGGGGAGCTTATCCTGGATTATCTGGGTTGGCCCAATGTGATAATGAGTCCTTAAATGTGGAAGAAGACATAGAAGAGTCAGAATCAGAGAGGTATTTGAAGATGTTATATTGTTGGCTCAGAGAGTGAAGGAAGGGGCCATGAGCTAAGGAATGCAAATGGCCTCTACAAATTAGAAAAAGCAAGAAAACAAGATGATGCTCTAGAACCTCTCAAAGAAATGCCAACCTCTTCAGTTTTAACCCAGTGAGACCCATTTTAGACTTCTGACCTCCAGAACTGTGATATAATAATATTTGTGAGGTTTTTCTAAATCACCAAGCTTGTGGTAATTTGTTAGAGCAGTAATAGAAAACTGATACATTAGCACTGGAAAGACTTCAGGTATATCCAAATATTCTGGTTACCTAGGGACCAGAATGCAACAAAATCCATGTGTCCTTCCCCAACTTCCATCTTGCATTCAACAAAACAAAGCAATCACTCAGCAGAGCTAATCCTTACCTAACCAGTAGGGAAATGAGGCTGCTGTATCATTGGAAGCATTTGTCACTAATCATAAATGAGACTCTACACCATCCCTCTCCTACAAAATTTCAGTATCATCCTTTCATTTAATAAGAAAAGGCCGAGTTAGCGAGAGTTCTTACCCATCCAATGGGCTTCTGACCTAGAGCAAAAATTCAGCAGAAGACAAGTCAGTGGCAGGTTTCAAATCTTTCAGTTTTTCAATCTAACTATATAGACTTCATCCTAATTCCTTAAAGACATGCCCCACCCTGACATACATATTGAGGTCAGTAAACACAGTGTTCAAAGTGTGTTGAGCTCAAACATCCTCCTTTTTTCTTTTTCTTTCTTCTTCTTCTTCTTCCTCCTCTTCTTCTTCTTGTTCTTCTTCTTCTTCCTCTTCTTCTTGTTCTTCTTCTTCTTCTTCTTCCCTTTCCCCTTCTCCTTCTCCTTCTCCTTCTTCTCCTTTCTCTCTCTCTCTCTCTCTCCCTCCCCCTCTCTTTCTTTCTCTCTCTCTCTTTCTCTCTCCCTCACTCTTCCTCTCTCACTCCCTCCCTCTCTGCCATCTACCCCTACTTTGAAGGCAACGTGAGACTAGAGAAAAAGCCACAGATTTTTGAATAAGATAGGCTTGGTCATCATAAAACTTTGATTGTGGCATTTTTGTCCATAGCAGGTCTCTTAACTCTTGCAAATCTCAGAAAGATGAAGATCTTTTAAACAGGATGTAATTATACCCTATAAGGTTATTGTACGATGAAATGAGATGACATATTTGAAACCCCTAGTACCTTTGCTTGCACAGTGCCCAATAAATGTTGGTTTCCCTCCTGCCACAATTAAAGACAAAATGCAAATCTACCCAGAGAGGGGTCAGAGGAATTTACATCCTTTTACACGCAGGATAAAATTGTTCATATCAATTCCTTTGCTGGACTCTGGGTGTGGATTCCTAGGACAAAGATGTGGAATTGAGTATAGAAACTGCTGGCAAACCAAGAGCACCAATATAGAACACATATGAGCATAGAGGGAAAATGATTATTCTACTGCTGGAGTTCTCATTCAGATAGGTGAAAAACAGGCACTACTTACCAGGGAGGGAAAACAAAAGGGAAATTCAGAGGAGAGGCTTGTTTTCACATAAGTAGCTTATATTCTGATGCCCAACAGTTGAATGCAATGCCTTGGTGCAGACTGTATGGGGGATAAGCTATATAATGTACAAGGCAGCCAAGTGCCAGTCCGTCAGCAGCCTACCAAAACTCAAAGCCAATGGCAAGAGGATAACTGAGTGTTCAGCAAGATATAAAGAGATGACTTTGTTTACCCTAATCCCAGCCTCCTAAGTATTTTCCCCTTTAATGACCTTTTTTTTAAAAATTTATTTATTATTATTATACTTTAAGTTGTAGGGTACATGTGCATAACGTGCAGGTTTGTTACATATGTATACTTGTGCCATGTTGGTGTGCTGCACCCATCAACTCGTCATTTACATCAGGTATAACTCCCAATGCAATCCCTCCCCCTTCCCCCCTCCCCATTATAGGCCCCGGTGTGTGATGTTCCCCTTCCTGAGTCCAAGTGATCTCATTGTTCAGTTCCCACCTATGAGTGAGAACATGCGGTGTTTGGTTTTCTGTTCTTGTGATAGTTTGCTAAGAATGATGGTTTCCAGCTGCATCCATATCCCTACAAAGGACACAAACTCATCCTTTTTTATGGCTGCATAGTATTCCATGGTGTATATGTGCCACATTTTCTTAATCCAATCTGTCACTGATGGACATTTGGGTTGATTCCAAGTCTTTGCTATTGTGAATAGTGCTGCAATAAACATACGTGTACATGTGTCTTTAGAGCAGCATAATTTATAATCCTTTGGGTATATACCCAGTAATGGGATGGCTGGGTCATATGGTACATCTAGTTCTAGATCCTTGAGGAATCGCCATACTGTTTTCCATAATGGTTGGACTAGTTTACAATCCTACCAACAGTGTAAAAGTGTTCCTATTTCTCCACATCCTCTCCAGCACCTGTTGTTTCCTGACTTTTTAATGATCGCCATTCTAACTGGTGTGAGATGGTATCTCATCGTGGTTTTGATTTGCGTTTCTCTGATGATGAGCATTTTTTCATGTGTCTGTTGGCTGTATGAATGTCTTCTTTTGAGAAATGTCGGTTCATATCCTTTGCCCACTTTTTGATGGGGTTGTTTGTTTTTTTCTTGTAAATTTGTTTGAGTTCTTTCTAGGTTCTGGATATTAGCCCTTTGTCAGATGAGTAGATTGCAAAAATTTTCTCCCATTCTGTAGGTTGCCTGTTCACTCTGATGGTAGTTTCTTTTGCTGTGCAGAAGCTCTTTCGTTTAATTAGATCCCATTTGTCAATTTTTGCTTTTGCTGCTGTTGCTTTTGGTGTTTTAGACATGAAGTTTTTGCCCATGCCTATGTCCTGAATGGTATTACCTAGGTTTTCCTCTAGGATTTTTATGGTATTAGGTCTAACATTTAAGTCTCTAATCCATCTTGAATTAATTTTCATATAAGGAGTAAGGAAAGGATCCAGTTTCAGCTTTCTACTTATGGCTAGCCAATTTTCCCAGCACCATTTATTAAATAGGGAATCTTTTCCCCATTTCTTGTTTCTCTCAGGTTTGTCAAAGATCAGATGGCTGTAGATGTGTGGTATTATTTCTGAGGACTCTGTTCTGTTCCATTGGTCTATATCTCTGTTTTGGTAACAGTAGCATGCTGTTTTGGTTACTGTAGCCTTGTAGTATAGTTTGAAGTCAGGTAGCATGATGCCTCCAGCTTTGTTCTTTTGACTTAGGATTGTCTTGGAGATGCGGGCTCTTTTTTGGTTCCATATGAACTTTAAAGCAGTTTTTCCAATTCTGTGAAGAAACTCATTGGTAGCTTGATGGGGATGGCATTGTATCTATAAATTACCTTGGGCAGTATGGCCATTTTCACGACATTGATTCTTCCTATCCATGAGCATGGTATGTTCTTCCATTTGTTTGTGTCCTCTTTTATTTCACTGAGCAGTGGTTTGTAGTTCTCCTTGAAGAGGTCCTTTACATCCCTTGTAAGTTGGATTCCTAGGTATTTTATTCTCTTTGAAGCAATTGTGAATGGAAGTTCATTCCTGATTTGGCTCTCTGTTTGTCTGTTACTGGTGTATAAGAATGCTTGTGATTTTTGCACATTAATTTTGTATCCTGAGACTTTGCTGAAGTTGCTTATCAGCTTAAGGAGATTTTGGGCTGAGACAATGGGGTTTTCTAAATATACAATCATGTCATCTGCAAACAGGGACAGTTTGACTTCTTCTTTTCCTAACTGAATACCCTTGATTTCTTTCTCTTGCCTAATTGCCCTAGCCAGAACTTCCAACACTATGTTGAATAGGAGTGGTGAGAGAGGGCATCCCTGTCTTGTGCCAGTTTTCAAAGGGAATTTTTCCAGTTTTTGCCCATTCAGTATGATATTGGCTGTGGGTTTGTCACAAATAGCTCTTATTATTTTGAGGTACGTTCCATCAATACCGAATTTATTGAGCGTTTTTAGCATGAAGGGCTCTTGAATTTTGTCAAAAGCCTTTTCTGCATCTATTGAGATAATCATGTGGTTCTTGTCTTTGGTTCTGTTTATATGCTGGATTATGTTTATTGATTTGCGAATGTTGAACCAGCCTTGCATCCGAGGGATGAAGCCCACTTGATCATGGTGGATAAGCTTTTTGATGTGTTGCTGAATCCGGTTTGCCAATATTTTATTGAGGATTTTTGCATTGATGTTGATCAGGGATATTGGTCTAAAATTCTCTTCTTTTGTTGTGTCTCTGCCAGGCTTTGGTATCAGGATGATGTTGGCCTCATAAAATGAGTTAGGGAGGATTCCCTCTTTTTCTATTGATTGGAATAGTTTCAGAAGGAATGGTACCAACTCCTCCTTGTACCTCTGGTAGAATTCAGCTGTGAATCCATCTGGTCCTGGACTTTTTTTGGTTAGTAGGCTATTAATTATTGCCTCAATTTCAGAGCCTGCTATTGGTCTATTCAGGGATTCAACTTCTTCCTGGTTTAGTCTTGGAAGAGTGTAAGTGTCCAGGAAATTATCCATTTCTTCTAGATTTTCCAGTTTATTTGCATAGAGGTTTTTATAGTATTCTCTGATGGTAGTTTGTATTTCTGTGGGGTCGGTGGTGATATCCCCTTGATCATTTTTAATTGCGTCGATTTGATTCTTCTCTCTTTTCTTCTTTATTAGTCTTGCTAGTGGTCTGTCAATTTTGTTGATCTTTTCAAAAAACCAACTCCTGGATTCATTGATTTTTTGGAGGGTTTTTTGTGTCTCTATCTCCTTCAGTTCTGCTCTGATCTTAGTTATTTCTTGCCTTCTGCTAGCTTTCGAATGTGTTTGCTCTTGCTTCTCTAGTTCTTTTAATTGTGATGTTAGAGTGTCAATTTTAGATCTTTCCTGCTTTCTCTTGTGGGCATTTAGTGCTATAAATTTCCCTCTACACACTGCTTTAAATGTGTCCCAGAGATTCTGGTATGTTGTATTTTGTTCTCATTGGTTTCAAAGAACATCTTTATTTCTGCCTTCATTTCGTTATGTACCCAGTAGTCATTCAGGAGCAGGTTGTTCAGTTTCCATGTAGTTGAGCGGTTTTGATTGAGTTACTTAGTCCTGAGTTCTAGTTTGATTGCACTGTGGTCTGAGAGACAGTTTGTTATAATTTCTGTTCTTGTACATTTGCTGAGGAGTGCTTTACTTCCAATTACGTGGTCAATTTTGGAGTAAGTACCATGTGGTGCTGAGAAGAATGTATATTCTGTTGATTTGGGGTGGAGAGTTCTATAGATGTCTATTAGGTCTACTTGCTGCAGAGATGAGTTCAATTCCTGGATATCCTTGTTAACTCTCTGTCTCGTTGATCTGTCTAATGTTGACAGTGGAGTGTTGAAGTCTCCCATTATTATTGTATGGGAGTCTAAGTCTCTTTGTAAGTCTCTAAGGACTTGCTTTATGAATCTGGGTGCTCCTGTATTGGGTGCATATATACTTAGGATAGTTAGCTCTTCCTGTTGAATTGATCCCTTTACCATTATGTAATGGCCTTCTTTGTCTCTTTTGATCTTTGATGGTTTAAAGTCTGTTTTATCAGAGACTAGTATTGCAACCCCCGCTTTTTTTTGTTCTCCATTTGCTTGGTAAATCTTCCTCCATCCCTTTATTTTGAGCCTATGTATGTCTCTGCGTGTGAGATGGGTCTCCTGAATACAGCAGACTGATGGGTCTTGACTCTTTATCCAGTTTGCCAGTCTGTGTCTTTTAATTGGAGCATTTAGTCCATTTACATTTAAGGTTACGATTGTTATGTGTGAACTTGATCCTGCCATTATGATATTAACTGGTTATTTTGCTCGTTAGTTGATGCAGTTTCTTCCTAGCCTCAATGGTCTTTACATTTTGGCATGTTTTTGCAATGGCTGGTACCGGTTGTTCCTTTCCATGTTTAGTGCTTCCTTCAGGGTCTCTTGTAAGGCAGGCCTGGTGGTGACAAAATCTCTAAGCATTTGCTTATCTGTAAAGGATTTTATTTCTCCTTCACTTATGAAACTTAGTTTGGCTGGATATGAAATTCTGGGTTGAAAATTCTTTTCTTTAAGAATGTTGAATATTGGCCCCCACTCTCTTCTGGCTTGTAGAGTTTCTGCCGAGAGATCTGCTGTTAGTCTGATGGGCTTCCCTTTGTGGGTAACCCGACCTTTCTCTCTGGCTGCCCTTAAGATTTTTTCCTTCATTTCAACTTTGGTGAATCTGGCAATTATGTGTCTTGGAGTTGCTCTTCTCGAGGAGTATCTTTGTGGCGTTCTCTGTATTTCCTGGATTTGAATGTTGGCCTGCCCTACTAGGTTGGGGAAGTTCTCCTGGATGATATCCTGAAGAGTGTTTCCAACTTGGTTCCATTTTCCCCCTCACTTTCAGGCACCCCAATCAGACTTAGATTTGGTCTTTTTACATAATCCCATACTTCTTGCAGGCTTTGTTCATTTCTTTTTCTTCTTTGTTCTTTTGGTTTCTCTTCTCGCTTCATTTCATTCATTTGATCCTCAATCGCTGATACTCTTTCTTCCAGTTGATCGAGTTGGTTACTGAAGCTTGTGCATTTGTCACTTATTTCTCGTGTCATGGTTTTCATCTCTTTCATTTCGTTTATGACCTTCTCTGCATTAATTACTCTAGCCATCAATTCTTCCACTTTTTTTTCAAGATTTTTAATTTCTTTGCGCTGGGTACGTAATTCCTCCTTTAGCTCTGAGAAATTTGATGGACTGAAGCCTTCTTCTCTCATCTCGTCAAAGTCATTCTCCGTCCAGCTTTGATCCGTTGCTGGCGATGAGCTGCGCTCCTTTGCCGGGGGAGATGCACTCTTATTTTTTGAATTTCCAGCTCTCCTGCCCTGCTTTTTCCCCATCTTTGTGGTTTTATCTGCCTCTGGTCTTTGATGATGGTGATGTACTGATGGGGTTTTGGTGTAGGTGTCCTTCCTGTTTGTTAGTTTTCCTTCTAACAGTCAGGACCCTCAGCTGTAGGTCTGTTGGAGATTGCTTGAGGTCCACTCCAGACCCTGTTTGCCTGGGTATCAGCAGCAGAGGCTGCAGAAGATAGAATATTGCTGAACAGCGAGTGTACCTGTCTGATTCTTGCTTTGGAAGCTTCCTCTCAGGGTTGTACTCCACCCTGTGAGGTGTGGGGTGTCAGACTGCCCCTAGTGGGGGATGTCTCCCAGTTAGGCTACTCAGGGGTCAGGGACCCACTTGAGCAGGGAGTCTGTCCCTTCCCAGATCTCAACCTCCATGTTGGGAGATCCACTGCTCTCTTCAAAGCTGTCAGACAGAGTCGTTTGTGTCTGCAGAGGTTTCTGCTGCGTTTGTTATTGTTTACTGTGCCCTGTCCCCAGAGGTGGAGTCTACAGAGACAGGCAGGTTTCCTTGAGCTGCTGTGAGCTCCACCCAGTTCGCGCTTCCCAGCAGCTTTGTTTACCTACTTAAGCCTCAGCAATGGCTGGTGCCCCTCCCCCAGCCTCGCTGCTGCCTTGCCGGTAGATCACAGACTGCTGTGCTAGCAATGAGGGAGGCTCCGTGGGTGTGGGACCCTCCCGGCCAGGTGTGGGATATGATCTCCTGGTGTGCCTGTTTGCTTAAAGTGCAGTATTGGGGTGGGAGTTACCCGATTTTCCAGGTGTTGTGTGTCTCAGTTCCCCTGGCTAGGAAAAGGGATTCCCTTCCCCCTTGCGCTTCCCAGGTGAGGCAATGCCTCGCCCTGCTTCAGCTCTCGCTGGTCGGGCTGCAGCAGCTGACCAGCACCGATCGTCCGGCACTCCCCAGTGAGATGAACCCAGTACCTCAGTTGAAAATGCAGAAATCACCGGTCTTCTGTGTCGCTCGCGCTGGGAGTTGGAGACTGGAGCTGTTCCTATTCGGCCATCTTGCTCCGCCCTGCAGAAGCTCTGTAATGACCATTTTTAACTCCATTCTTCTTTTCATCATCAGGTGCCCTCTGATTGCTTCAAAGGTCATGACTTATCTGGCAGTTCTGACACAGGCAAACATCAGGAAATAAACAAGTGACTCTTTTGGAGAGAAGTTTGTCCTTATAAGGCACATGCATTCATTCAACAACCAGACCCTTGAAACCTACCACAGATAAGGCACTATATTAGTGTTGTCCTGACTAAACAGAGAGGAATATGCTTGTCATCAAAGAAAAATTATCCCAAATGTTGGCAGTTGAATAATTTTTATAGCCAGTGAAGAACAAGAACATATTTTGAAAGTGTAGAAGACCTTCTCAAAATTCCATATTTAAACACCAAAACAACTTTGGAATGCTTGGATTCTGTGCTGTTCAGATCTGGTTTTCTATGTCAGGATCCAAGGCAGAAAAAATTCCTCCAGTATGTCGATCTCTCTCTTCATTCATCTTTTTCTCCTTTTGCCCCTTTCTCTCATCCTGTCTTTGTCTGCCACTCAATATCTCTCTGTTCCTTCCTTCTCTCTCTTCCTGTATCTCTCTGTGTGTGCCTTTTTATATTCTATCTCTTCTCCCCATGCCAACTGCTGCCTTCTGTTTCTTCCTCATCTCTATCCACTTATAAACTCATCTATTGCGGAGAGGAAAAAAATATCCATTCCATCCCCAATGCTTACCTTCCCTTCATTTTTGAACCAATGTTTGGTGAATAAGTGTGTCCTAAGGTTATCTTTATGGGACCTAAAAACCAGCTTCCATGATCATAGACATTTCTCAGGCATCAAGAAGAAAAACTACAAGTGCAAACTCATTCCTGTTTACAGCCCCAGAGCTGTGAATCAAAGAGCTTAACTAACTAAGGAGAAAACTCCAGGGAGTAGGAGATTGAACTCGTTGTCTCCAGTTAAAGATATTCATAAAAGATGGCTTAATTGTCCAATTTTCCCCTTGATTCCACCGGGAAAGGTATTCTGTGGGATGATATTTGTCTTGGGAATCTTAGAGGGTGGGTACACAAAGAAAAGATCCAAAGTACCCTCAGTCTCTCTTCTGTTCTACCCTCTATTTTCCCAGCCTTAATCACACTTTGGATACATCCCAGGGAGGTTAAAAAATACTGACTCCAACCACGTTTAAATAGAAATTCATATGACTGCTGGGCTCTGGGAATTTAGGTAGAACCATATCCCATTCAAAGGGATCTTATTGAGTCCCACTCACCAGGTATCCCAAAGGAAGTGACTTGCGTTTCTTTTCTCTGGTGAACAAGAGGAAATGCAGAAGGAGAAGAAGCAGAGATAATCATCTTTTTTGAGGTTTTATTGTTTCGTTGACAAACTTAGGTATGGTTTTACCAAATAAAAATAGTTTTCAAGGAAGAAACGAAACAAGGAGAGAAGGAAGAGAAGGGAAGGAAAACTAAATGAACAAAAACAACAGAACACAAACTTGCAAATAGAAAAAAACCAGTTGACACACAAAATCTAGAAAAAATGACTCAAAATTGAAAAGCTTCAGGTTCTCTCAAATTGATCTTTTGAGGATAATGGTTATTTATCGTGCCAATTGTGATTCTTAGGGGTGAGATATACAGGTATGTAGGACAAATAAAGAAGTATTTATAGCTCGAGATAATAATGTTTGAGGATTTATTTTGGCCTCTTTCATATCTAGGTTTAAGACATACAGCGAAGTTTATGCTATGGTTTGAATGTCTGCCCCCTTCAAAACTCATGTTAAAACTTAATTCCTAATGTGTCAGTGTTGAGAGGTGGGCCCTTTAAGAGGTGATTGGGTCTTGAGGGCTCTGCCCTTATGAATGGATTTATCCATTCATAGATTAATGCGTTAATTGATTAATAGGTTATCACGACAAGGGACTGGTAGCTTTGTAAGAAGAGAAAGAGAAACCTGAGCTAACATACTCAGCCCCCTTACTATGTGATGCCCTGAACTGCCTCAGGACTCTGCAGAGTCCTCACCAGCAAGAAGGTCCTCACAAGATGCAGCCTCTTGACCTTAGACTTAGCCTCCAGAACTGCAAGAAATAAATTCCTTTTCTTTAAAAATTACTTAGTCTCACGTATTCAGTTATAACAACAGATAGCAGACTGAGAGAGCTTATATGTGGGCAGCTTCTTTCTAGGTGTGATGACCCTGTATTTATTACCACAACTTTATATAACTTGGAGCAGAGGGACTTGGAGACTCTTTCAACTCAGTATCATTGAAGTCCAACAGCATTCTAGGCAAAACCCAGGGAAGACGGTTAAAAGAATATTGGCCAGTAGCAGCTTAGCAAACTCAAAGTGGGCTGTAAGCTAGTTTAGCTATAGGAACTGGATGCTCTGGGAAGGACATGCCCGACACTTGGTTCTCTGGGAAGGGCAACTCCACTGTACAGTAAGTGGGCAGATTGAATAGACAGATACAGGACGCAGGGAGCTCCGATGCCAGATACAGGAAGCTATGAATGCAAGCAGTATAGACAGCGTAGACTGTAAGGCAAAGACAAAGGTACCTGTGGTGAGTTTGGACAGATTGTAATACAATAGATCAGATGGAGACACCTCGGACTAAAGTCTGACACATTACAGACAGAGAAATGACATGTATGTGGTCACAAGGGGACTTAAAGTAGGACTGGTGAAAAACATGATTCTCACTGGAAAGTAAAGGACAAGTTATTACATCTTACCCCTCTTACCACTAAGAAAAAAGCATTGCATTTGGTAGGCCTCTTCATATTTTGAAGACAGCACACACCACATTTTTAATACTGCTCTGACAAATTTATCAAATGACTTGATAAACTTCCAGCTTTAAATAAGCTCTAGAACAAGGTAAGATTCTGCAGCTGGTTTAGACTGCGGTACAAGGGACTATGCTAATTGGATCATATGAATGGGCAGTACTCATGGTGGTAGATGTGTCAATGATAGATAGTGGCATTATATTGAGCCTCTGGTAAACTCCAATAGAAGAGTTGCAAAGCAGTGTTTCTGGAGCCACGAACTGCTAGGGAGCTACTGGGCTTTGGTAGAGTGGAGTGCCTAACCATGGGACATCCAGTGACAGAACCTGAGAATTGTCAGGCACAAAAAGTTGTAAGGTCAGATAGACACAGCAGCAAATTTGGCATGGGCCCTTGGTAGGTCTAGAGAGCAAAAGTAAACTTCAGAAACAGGTAGCCTGGACCCCCAGATCATCTAATTACGTTGCATTGAAGTCTGTCCCTCAGGCCACACCTATGGCCTCATGAGGATTTCAATACAACTAATTGAAAAAGAGAAAAGAAATCCTGGGCTTGGTTCACAGATGGATTGGCCATATATGTTTGTGGGAGCTGAAAATTGACTTCTGTTTCAGTTCAGATCTGATCAGGATGGCTCTAAACAACTGTGATCAGGGGAAACTCCCTGCTCAAAAAGTTCTTGTGCAGTATGCCTGGTCATATCTTGTGTAAATGGCCTGAGGTAAAGATATACATTAATTCTTTGGTGCTGGTGAGTGACTTAGTTGTTTGTCAAGGGCCTGGAGGGAGTAAGAGTGAAAGTTTTTATATCATAAGTTTTTCATAAACCTCATTTTAATGATTATGTAATATTACCCCCCAATGAATGTGTAGTATAGTTCCCTTAACCTTTCCCTTATTGATGGAAACTAGTCTGTAACTAATTCTTGTCTCTTAAAAATTATGCTGTAATTAGACAACTTTCTGCATAAAAGTTTTTTCAGTATTGAGCAAAAATGTAGAAACTTTCAAAAGTCAAAACCTATATCATTAATGATCAAACTTCAGTGACTCCTATTTTGTTACACATTGTGGCACCTAGATCACAGTTGACTTCTACCCTACAAATTAGCTATCAACTCGAGTGCCTTCAACATTTGTTTAAGTGAAACATTCACCATCATAACAGCGTTAGTCTTTGACCTCATCTTCAATGACCTTGACCTCCCTTGCACTTTAGTCATCTTTTCTCATGGCCATATCATGAAGTCGAAAATTGCTTTACCTAAAAAATATTAAATCTAGTGCCATATCCACTTAGAAATAGCAAGATAGTACATAGAGATCAACTCTGCGCACTTTAATTCAAGAGGGAAAATGAGAATCCACCAGAATCACGAAGGACACCCCAGATCCCAGAGAGGAGAATGCTGGCGAATGGACCCTGTGACTGCATCCAGCTGCTAAAAGTGAGTAAAGCACCAGTATGTGAGAGAGGCAGAGAGCCTCCCTCTGTGACTCACCTATCCACTGAAGATCTGAGCAACCCAGGCAGAAAGAGACAATTTTTTTTCTTTCAAGCCCTGGAGTTAACTTGGGGAGAAGCTTGGAGATGCTTTGAGGAAAAGACACCAAAAAAGCTGCAGACATTTTCCCAGACCCAGAACGGAGAGCAAATTGCCATTTTTAGTCCAAGTGCATACAAAGTCAGCTATTCTTTGGCAGTGTGGCTGTGCAAGCATTTTAGTCTCAGGCCAGAGATTGGAGCACCTGCTCTGGAACACGGTAGCAATCTCCACAGCCAGAACTGTGGAAATTGTCTCAGCAGTAGGTGCTATAATTGTGCTCCTATTGCAAGCCTGCAGTGGGAGGAGAGCTGCTACAGCTGCAGCTTCTCCTGGGCAGCAACACTTGCAGCCAAGGTCAGCTTGGTGCCCTGAAATTGATCTATGTGTGCCATTGATGGGTGCCCCACCCTGCTCCCCTGAGATTGTGGTGCAGCGGGGCCCTCTCTGCTCCACTTCCAGGCAGAAATCAAGACATTTGACATGCCTGTTTGTCCAGACTAGCAGCATGAGATGCCCAACCCTTCCTGGACATAGATCTTAGTGCAGCGAGGCTCTTCTCTGCTCCACAGCCAGGCAGATCTTCAGGCATTCAGAACACTTGTTCACCTAAATCAGCAGCCTGACCCACCCTACTCTTCCTGTGCAGAGATCCTGGTGCAGAGAGACCCCATCGCTACATGCTCAGACAGATCTACAGGCAGTCAGAGCACCTGCTTCCTTCATCCATCAACCTGTGTTGCCTCCACCCCTCCTGTGCAGAGATCTTGGTGCACAGGGGCTCTCTCTGATCCATGCCCAGGCAGATCTCCAGGCATTGAAAGCACCTGTTTGCCTGGTTCAGCAACCCGAGATGCCACATCCCTCCTGTGCAGAGATCTTGGTGTAGGGGCTCCCCTCTGCTTCATGCCAGGCAAATCTCCAGGGATCTGAGCATTCACTCTCCTGGGTTAAAAGCTTAGGCAGCCCTCTGTCCCCATGCAGAGAACGTGGAACTAAGGAGGTTTCCCAGCTCCACACCTAAGCACACCTCTGGGATCCTGGTGGCCACCCACTGGATTCTCCATTGGCCTTGGTTCTTATGCCTGCCATCAAGGCACCTGCAGGTAAACCTGCCCAGTCCAGCCTTGCTCTTCATGACTCAACCCACAGGCATGGGCAGGGAGCTCAGACCACTGTGCATTCCTCAAATCAGATCATTGCCTGAGGCGAGGGGGAGCTTCTGCCAGTAAACAAGGACTAAGTACATACCCAACCATGTTGGCTGCAGCCAGCTGTTTCCTATAGTGCCATCTATAGGCTTGTGGGATGAACTGCACAGCCCAATATAAAACCCGCCAAAAGAAGCGCGTGGAGCCATAGAAGCAATGCCAAAATACCCTACGCATCAGTATTCTCTACAGTTACACCCCATAGGGAGAGGAGAAAAGGGAAATAATAATAATATTATAGGGAAAGAAAGAAAAAGAAAAAAATCTTAATTGCAAAAAAATCATCACAAAAATTAGAAGTTCCAGCATCTCCAGATGAAAAGGAATCAGTGCAAGAGTTCTCGTGCCACGAAAAACCTGAATGTAGTGACACCACCAAAGGATTGCACTAGATCTCCAGCAGAAGTCCCTAGCCAAAATGGAATCTCAGAAATGACAGATAAAAGATTCATTGCTTCAAAGAGATAAAATACCTAGGAATCCAACTTACAAGAGATGTAAAGGACCTCTTCAAGGAGAACTACAAACCACTGCTCAGTGAAATAAAAGAGGACATAAACAAATGGAAGAACATACCATGCTCATGAATAGGAAGAATCAATATCGTGAAAATGGCCATACTGCCCAAGGTAATTTATAGATTCAATGCCATCCCCATCAAGCTACCAATGAGTTTCTTCACAGAATTGGAAAAAACTGCTTTAAAGTTCATATGGAACCAAAAAAGAGCCCGCATTGCCAAGACAATCCTAAGTCAAAAAACAAAGCTGGAAGCATCATGCTACCTGACTTCAAACTATACTACAAGGCTACAGTAACCAAAACAGCATGGTACTGGTACCAAAACAGAGATATAGACCAATGGAACAGAACAGAGTCCTCAGAAATAATACCACACATCTACAGCCATCTGATCTTTGACAAACCTGACAAAAACAAGAAATGGGGAAAGGATTCCCTATTTAATAAATGGTGGTGAGATAATTGGCTAGCCATAAGTAGAGAGCTGAAACTAGATCCTTTCCTTACTCCTTATATGAAAATCAATTCAAGATGGATTAGAGACTTAAATGTTAGACCTAATACCATAAAAACCCTAGAAGAAAACCTAGGTAATACCATTCAGGACATAGGCATGGGCAAGGACTTCATGTCTAAAATACCAAAAGCAATGGCAACAAAAGCCAAAATTGACAAATGGGATCTAATTAAACGAAAGAGCTTCTGCACAGCAAAAGAAACTACCATCAGAGTGAACAGGCAACCTACAGAATGGGAGAAAATTTTTGCACTCTACTCATCAGACAAAAGGCTAATATCCAGAACCTAAAAAGAACTCAAACAAATTTACAAGAAAAAAATAAACAACCCCATCAAAAAGTGGGCAAAGGATATGAATAGACAGTTCTCAAAAGAGGACATTCATACAGCCAACAGACACATGAAAAAATGCTCATCATCACTGGCCATCAGAGAATGCAAATCAAAACCACAATGAGATACCATCTCACACATTAGAATGGCAATCATTAAAAAGTCAGGAAACAACAGGTGCTGGAGAGGATGTGGAGAAATAGGAACACTTTTACACTGTTGGTGGGATTGTAAACTAGTTCAACCATTATGGAAAACAGTATGGCGATTCCTCAAGGATCTAGAACTAGAAGTACCATATGACCCAGCCATCCCATTACTGGGTAAATACCAAAGGATTATAAATCATGCTGCTATAAAGACACATGCACATGTATGTTTATTGCGGCACTATTCACAATAGCAAAGATGGAATCAACCCAAATGTCCATCAGTGACAGACTGGATTAAGAAAATGTGGCACATATACAACATGGAATACTATGTAGCCATAAAAAAGATGAGTTTGTGTCGTTTGTAGGGACATGGATGCAGCTGGAAACCATCATTCTCAGCAAACTATCGCAAGAACAGAAAACCAAACACCGCATGTTCTCACTCATAGGTGGGAACTGAACAATGAGATCACTTGGACTCGGGAAGGGGAACACCACACATCGGGGCCTATCACGGGGAGGGAGGAGGGGGGAGGGATTGCATTGGGAGTTATACCTGATGTAAATGATGAGTTGATGGGTGCTGACGAGTTGATGGGTGCAGCACACCAACATGGCACAAGTATACATATGTAACAAACCTGCACGTTATGCACATGTACCCTAGAACTTAAAGTATATTAAAAAAAAAAAAAGATTCAAAGATTGATTTCAAAAAAGTTCAGTGAGATTCAAGGCAAGGTTGAAAATCAACACAAAAAAAATCTTCTGAAGCTATCCAGGAAATGAAAGAAGAGATAAACCTCTTAGAAAGAAATCAATTGGAGTTTCTGGAATTGAAAGAGTCACTTAAGGAATTTCAAAATGTAAGTGAAAGCTTTATCAATAGACTAGACCAAGCAGAACAGAGATTTTAGGGCCTGAAGATCAGTTTTTTGAACCAACCTAGTCTAATACAAATGAAGAAAAAGTAATTCTTAAAAATTTGTTTTAATGAGCAAAGTCCTTGGGATTACGTAAAGTGACCAAACCTATGAATTATTTGCATCCTTGAGGAAGAAAGGAAAAAAACAAACAAACAATCTGGAAAATATATTTGAGGGAATAATTCACGAAAATTTTTCTAATATTGCTAGAGAGGTACACATCAACCACAGAATATACATTCTTTTCATCTGCACATATAACCTACTCCAAGATTGACTACATGCCTGGCTGTAAAGCACATCTCAATAATTTAAAAAAAAAAAAAAACATTTCAATCATATGCTCAGACCATCATGGAATAAAAATAGAAATTAATACCAAGACTTCTCAAAGCCACACAATTACATGAGAGTTAAATAACTTGCTCCTGAATAACTTTTTGGTAAACAATGAAATCAAGGAAAAAATAAAAAAATTCTTTGAAACAAATGAAAACAGAGACATAACATACCAAAATCTCTGGAATGCCACAAACACTGCAGCAAAAGCAGTATTAACAGGAAAGTTTATAGCACTAAATTCCTACTTCAAAAAGTTAGAAAGACCTCAAGTTAATGAACTAACATCACACTTAGAGGAACTAGAAAGCAAGAATAAACTAACCCTAAAGATGGCAGAAGAGGTCGGGCATGGTGGATCACACCTGTAATCCCAGCACTTTGGGAGGCCGAGGCGGGCGGACCATGAGATCAGGAGATCGAGCCCATCCTGGCTAACATAGTGAAACCCCGTCTCTACTAAAGAAAGACAAAAAAATTAGCCGGGCGTGGTGGTGGGCGCCTGTAGTCCCAGCTACTCGGGAGGCTGAGGCAGGAGAATGGCGTGAACCCGGGAGGTGGAGCTTGCAGTGAGCTGAGATTGCGCCACTGCACTCCAGCCTGGGCAACAGAGGGAGACTCCGTCTCAAAAAAAAAAAAAAAAAAAAGATGGCAGAAGAAAACAAACAGTAAAATCAGAGCAAAACTGAATGAAACTGAGACCCAAAAATGCATACAAATAATAAATGAAACCAAAAGTTGGTTCTTTGAAAGAATAAAAAATATCAATAGACCAGTAGCTAGATTAACAAAAGAAAGAGAAGATCCAAATAAGCACAATAAAAAATGACAAAGATGACATTACAACTAATCCCACATAAACACAAAAGATCCCCAGAGACTATTATGAATACCTCTATATACACAAACTAGAAAATCTAGAGAAAATGGATAAATTCCTGAAAACATGCAATCTCCCAAGTTTGAATCATGAAGAAATTGAAATACTGAATAGGCCAATATCGGGAGGAAGATGGCAGATAGAAGGCAGGACTAACTTCCCGCTCCCACTCGGATGGACAGAGCAGTGTGGAGACTCACATCCTGAAATTTTGTTCCAAGAACTATCACAGGAACATACCAGGAAAGCCAAGAGAATCCACAGACCCTTTGAAGGAACTGGATCACTGCTGCAGGCTCCCTGATATGCCAAAAACCTGTGAACCTTCTTGCTTTCTCAATGGGAAGGCTTGTGGTCTGGAGCAAGTTCTCAGCCCTGGTCACTTGCTGCCTGGAAATAGACTCTGTGCTGTCGTAGTGCAGAGGAGGAAGGGGACACAGTGTGAGTAAGACTGGCCTTTAGGACTGCAGGCTGCATGGGAGCAGGATGAGGCCAGTGACTGCCCGCTTTCTCCCACTTCCCTGGTGACCTGTGTGAAAGAAAAATAAATTTTGTGGCCCCAGAATCACTAAGCTAAAGGGAAAAGTCAAGCTGGAAACTGCTTAGGGCAAAACTGCCTCCCATTTTTTTCAAAGTCACCCCTCTGCTCACTGAGATAAATGCATGCCTGATTGCCTCCTTTGGAGAGGCTAATCAGAAACTAAAAGGAATGCAACAATTTTCTCTTATCTACCTATGACCTGGAAGCCCCCTCCCCACTTTGAGTTGTTCCACCTTTCCAGACCAAACCAATGTTCATCTTACATATGTTCACTGATGTCTCATGTATCACTAAAATGTATAAAACCAAACTGTGCTCTGACCACCTTGGGCAAGTGTCATCAGAACCACCTGAGGCTATGTCTCAGGCACATGTCCTCAACCCTGGCAAAATAAATGTTCTAAATTAACTGAGACCAGTCTCAGATATTTGGGGTTCATACCTATATGACATAGCAGAAGCAACCACAATCTCCCTGGGAATATAACTCCATTGGCCTGAGAACCACACCCTGACTCCTACAGAAGCTGCAGCAAGCCCCAACCAAGGAGAGTCTAAGCTCAGACACGCCTATCCTGCCCCCACCTGGTGGTTTTCTCTACCCACCCTGGTAGCCGAAGACAAAGGTCATAATCTCTTGGTAGCTCTATGACCCTGCCCATTTGAGAAACCTGAATACTTAACTAGGTGTCCCTAGGGCAAGTTTGCATCCTCCCCATAGGACCACAGCTGATGTGCTCTTGAAAGCACCACCTACTTGCTGGAGTTCAACCAACACAAACCAACACACTAGATAAAAACACAACCGAGGACCCTCACACAGTCAACTTCATTCTCTGCTACCTCCACCAAAGCAGGTGCTGGTACCCACACTGCAAAACTTGAAGACAGATCACATCATAGGACTCTTTGTAGACACTCCCCAGTCCCAGCCCAGGGCCTGGTAGCTCCACTGCGTAACTAAACCTAGAAGACCAAAAACAATCACTACAGTTTGGCTCTCAGGAATCCCCATTCCTAGGGGAAGGGGGAGAGCACCACATCAAGGGAGCACCCCACAGGACAAAGGAATCTGAACAGCAGCCCTTGAATCCCAGATCTTCCCTCTGACATAGTCTACCCATATGAGAAGGAACCAGAAAGAAATGCTGGTAATACGACAAAACAAGGTTCTTTAATGCCCCCAAAAGATCATACCAGCTCACCAGCAATGGATCCAAACCAAGATGAAATCTCTGAATTGCCAGAAAAAGAATTCAGGAGTTCAATTATTAAGCTAATCAAGGAGGTACCAGAGAAAGGTGAAGGGCAACTTAAAGTAATCAAAAACATGATACAGGATATGAAAGGAAAATTCTTCAATGAAATAGAATGTATACATTTTAAAAAAACAACAACAACTTCTGGAAATCAAGGACACACATGGAGAAATGCAAAATACACTGGAAAGTCTCAACAATAGAATCAAACAAGCAGAAGAAAGAACTTCAGAGCTCAAAGATAAGGTTTTTAAATTAACTCAATCTGTCTAAGACAAGGAAAAAATAATTTTAACAAAAAACGAACAACACCTCTAAGAAGTTTGGTCTACGTTAAATGTCCAAAACTAAGAATAATTGGTGTTCCCACGGAGGAATAGAAATCTAAAATTTTGGAAAACATATTTGAGGGAATAATCAAGGGAAACTTCCCCAACCTTGGTAGAGATCTAGACATCCAAATACAAGAAGTTCAAAGAATACCTGGGAAATTGATTGTAAAAAGATCATCATTTAGGCACATAGTCTTCAGGTTATCTAAAGTCAAGATGAAGGAAAAAAATCTAAAGAGGTGTGAGGCAACAGCATCAGGTAACCTCTAAAGGAAAACCTATCAGATTAACAGCAGATTTCTCAACAGAAACCCTACAAACTAGAAGGGATTAGGGTCCTATTTTTAGCCTCCTAAAACAAAACAATTATCAGCCAAGAATTTTGTATCCAGCGAAACTAGGCTTCATAAATGAAAAAAAGATGCAGTCTTTTCCAGGCAAACAAATGCCGAGCAAATTCACCACTACCAAGTCAGTATTGCAAGACCTGCTAAAAGGAGCTCTAAATCTTGAAACAAATCCTTAAAATACACCAAAATAGAATCTCCTTAAAGCATAAATCTCACAGGGCCTATGTAAAAATAACACAATGAGAAAAAAAAAAAACAACAAGGTATTCAGCAATGAACAGCATGATGAATAGAATAATAAGGACTCACATACACTAAAGGTAAAGGGGTGGAAAAGATATTCCATGCAAATGGACACCAAAAACAAGCAAGAATAGCTATTATTACATCAGACCAAACAAACGTTAAAAAAACAGCAGTTAAAAAAGACAAAGAGGGACATTATGTAATGATAAAAGGACTAGTCCAACAAGAAAATATCACAATTTTAAATGTATATGCACCTAAGGCTGGAGCTCCCAAATTTATAAAACAATTACTACTGGACTTAAGGAATGACATAGATGGTGACACAACAATAGTAGGGGACTTTAACACTCCACTGACAGCACTAGACGGGTTATCAAGACAGAAAGTCAACAAAGAAACAATAGGCTTAAATTATACCCCAGAACAAATTGACTTAATGATATTTATAGAACATTCTACCCAACAACTTCAGGATATACACTCTATTCATCAGCACATGGAGCATTCTCCAAAGAGACCATATGATAGGCCACAAAACAAGTCTCAGTAAATTTAAGAAAAGCGAAATTACAGCAAGTACTCTCTCAGACTACAATGGAATAAAATTGGAAATCAACTCCAAAAGGAACGTTCAAAATCATGCAAATACGTGGAAATTAAATAACCTGTTCCTAAATGATTGTTGTGTCAACAATGAAATTTTAAAAATTCTTTGAACTGAATCATAATACTGACACAATCTATCAAACCTCTGGGATACAGCAAAGGGAGTGCTAAGAGGAGAGTTCATAGCATTAAATGCCCACATCAAAAACTCTGAAACAGCACAAATAGACCATCCAAGATCACGCCTCATGGAATTGGAGAAACAACAACAATCCAAACCCACACCTGGAAGAAGAAAAGAAACAACGAAGATCAAAGCAGAACTAAATGAAATTGAAACAAACAAAAAACAATACAAAAGATAAATAAAACAAAATGCTGGTTATTTGAAAAGATAAATAAAATTAATAGACTATTAGTGAGATTAACAAAGAAAAGAAGACAGAAGATCCAAATAAGCTCAATTAGAAACAAAATGGGAGATATTACAACCGATACCACAGCAATACAAAAGATAATTCAAGGGTACTATGAACACCATTATGCTCATAAACCAGAAAACCTAGAGGAGATGAACAAATTTCTTGAAATATACAATCCTTCTAGATTAAACCTGGAAGATATAGAGTCTCTGAATAGACCAATAACAAGCAGAGAGATTGACATAGTAATTTTTAAAAATGCCAACAGAGAAAAGTCTGAAACCAAATGGATTCACAGCTGAATTCTATCAGACATTCAAAGAAGAATTGGTGCCAATCCTATTGACACCATTCCAAAAACATAGAGAAAGAGGGAATCCTTCCTAACACATTCTGCGAAGCCAGTATCACCCTAATAGCAAAACCAGGGAAAGACATAACAAAAAAAGAAAACTGCAAGCCAATACTCCTGATGAACACAGTTGTGAAAATCCTCAACAAAATACTAGTGAACCAAAACCAATAGTATATCAAAAGGATAATCCACCATGATCAAGAGAATTTCATACCAGGATGCAGGGACGATTTAACATACATAAGTCAATAAATGTAATACACCACTTAAACAGAATTTAAAACAAAACTCACATGATCATCTCAATAGATGCAGAAAAAACATTTGACAAAATCCAACATCGCTTTATGATTAAAACCTTCAGCAAAATTGGCATACAAGGGACATAATTTAAGGTAATAAAAGCCATCTACAATAAACCCACAGCCAACATTATGCTGAATGGGGAAAAGTTGAAAGCATTCCCCCTGAGAACTGGAACAAAACAAGGATGCCCACTTTCATCACTTCTATTCAACATAGTACTAGAAGTCTTAGCCAGAGAAATCAAACAGAGAAAGAAATAAAGGGCATCCAAATCAGTAAAGAGGAACAAAGTCAAAAACAATAAATGTCGATGAGGCTGTGGAGAAAAGGGAACGTTTGTGCACTGTTAGTGGAAATATAAATCAGTTCAGCCATTGTGGAAAGCACTTTGTAGATTTCTCAAGGAACTCAAAACAGAGCTACCATATGAGACCAGCAATCCTATTACTGGGTATATATCCAAAGGAAAACAAGTTATTCTACCAAAAAGACAAATACACTTGCATATTCATCACAGTACTGTTCACAATAACAAAGACATGGAATCAACCCATGTATTCATCAATGGTGGACTGAATAAAGAAAATGTGGTACATATATACCATGGAATACTATGAAGCCATAAAAAGAATGAAATCATATCCTTTGCAGGAACATGAATGTAGCTGAAGGTCACTATCCTAAGTGAACTAACTCAGGAAAAAAAAAAAAAAAATACCACATGTTCTCACTTATAAGTGAGAGCTAAACATTGGGTTGTCAGGGACTTATGTGGCAACAACGGACACTGGGAACTATTAGAGGAGGGAGGAGGGAAGGGAGCAACAGGTGAAAAACTGTTAGGTACTATGCTCAGTACCTGGGTGATGGGATCATGCATACCCCAAACCTCTGCATCATGCAATATGCCAAGGTAACAAACTTACACATGTTCACCCTGAATCTAAAATAAAAGTTAAAAAAGAAAAAAATTGTTAAAACTAAACATTCAAATCTTTTTTCTCTCTCTCTTTTTTATCCTACCCATTATATAGGATATTTGGCCTCATAAATCTATCCAGTCTCTAATCCTGTTCATTTTTCTCCAAAATTTGTTTTGCCTTCACTCTTAAATCTTCAGGATGGACTGCATGGTTTATAGCTCTCTTACCAATTTGCTTGTCTTTACCACAAGGTCCTTCCTTCCCACTCTTCCACCAAAGCTTCGACATTGAATCAGTCAAACCATCCACCATGTGCACATTCTGACTTTCTGTTTATTATTCAATCCACTGTAATCTAGATTCCATTCCCACCTTTTATTCGCATTGTTCCTAGTCATGTCACCGAAATCCTCATTATTACTAAATCCAATGAATTGTTTCAGCACTTAACCTTGGCTCTACATTTTTATATTCTCCTTCTCCATCTCTGGTTGTTCTTTGATATCTTTGGGGGACTTTATTTCTCTGTTACTATCTTAATTGTCAATGTTCCCTATGGTCTGTCCTCAGCAACTATTCCCTTCCCTTTCCTTGCTTTCCTCCCTATTCCTTTCCTTTCCTCTCCTCCCTTTCTCTCCTGTCCTTCTTCTTTTTCCTTAGCTTTTACTAATCTCATTTGGTTTTAGGCAATCTCATCCTTCCTTATGTTGATGGTCCATGAATTTTTATCTCTATCCAAAATATATCCAAAATATATCCACCTGCCTACTAAATTTGTCTCAAGGGATGACCTATAGGTACCTCATACTCTGTGCAACAAAACTTCTCAAATCTGTTTCTCCTTCTATATTCCCTTCAGTGAATAGCACAACCATAAAGTCAGCTGTTCAAGCCATAAATTTAGAGAGGTTTTCAACTCTCTCATTTTCCTTATTTTATGCATTCTTATCAAAGTCAGCTGACATCAAAATTACTATGTCCATTAGATTCTGATTAAGGAGACTTAAATCAATATAGTTCTCTCTAACATCATGGTCACTATCTTATACAGACTTTCATAATATCTTACCTAAATGACTTGATCTCCTAAAGAGTCTCTTTGCTTCTGGTCTTGCATTCCACTACCCCATGCCTGCGCTGCCAACATGTCCTCCACCCACCGCAAACACATGCTAATTATCCACTCCTCAACTATACCAACTGTGTTTAGTACGATTGTCAGTCTGCTGATTAAGTCCTTCTATGGGTCTTTCTTTCCTTTTGAGTAGTGTGCAAATTCTTCAGTATGGCTTCTAAGGTCCTGCATGATTTATTCCTTCTAGTTTCTCTGGACTCATTCTGAACCTCTTCCCCTGTTTGAGTGTACATTTCAGCCATTCTGATTTTTCTGATAATTGTTTCCTAAATTTGCCATCCTTTCTCTTCTCTAGGTCTTTTCCTATTCCTCTGTTTCTCTCCCTTTTACTTGCTCTGCCTCTATGTCGTTGACGTCACCTTCTACTTGTTTTGATTTTCTTGAGTTTCTGCTTACTTGTAACTTTCTACAAGCCTACCTTGCTGTTCTGTGTGGAAAATGCATGAGGGGAGAAGAAAAGACACACATGCAATACCTTTAAGGGTAAACAAGCTTTATCCCATGTAAATGGCAATGTAGATATAACAAGCCAATGATATAATATACAAATTGATATAATAAACAAGTTGCAATGGGAAGGGGATAAAGGAAAAAAGATATATATATTTACACCCACAGCCCCACACTGGACGGGGAGATGCACCTAGGGATGGCCATCAATTCCATTCACCATCTGGGATAAAATATTCCCTCCCCAGTAGTCTAGATGCTTACAAACATCAATGGTTATGAATGCGCCAGACTCCCTGATGATGGTACCCTATCACAGTATTCTCCCCTGCCGCCAGTACAATCCTGCTTCAGCAACAAATTAAAATATTAAGCTTACATGTAGAAAAAGCTCTTAATGATAGTAGCACTGGACTTATTTGTTATCAGATGAATTTGCTCAGCTGTGCATTGTTGTGTTGCAAAATCAAGTGGCATTAGATATGCTTACCGCAGCCCAAGGAGGGGTTTGTGCATTACTGCATACTAAATATTATCTGTCTATCCCTGACAATTCTCACAATATTACTCTCCTTGCAAAGCTATAGTGGGTGTGGTTTTTATTAATTGTGGTTTTAATTCTCCTGTGCTTACCATGTATCTGTAATCTATCAACTGTGCTTTCCCCATATATCTGTAAGGGTATTTTCCTACAATTGAATATCAAATTGAGGCCCAATGTGGAGAAAAAGTTAAATATTAAATTTGAACTCAATCAAAGGTGGACACAAACAATGATCACCAAGTCCCTGAACAGGTTGTGTGAGCTCCTTGAGGCATTCATCCAGCGTTGTTTCCGAGAAATCTCTATTTCAATCTATTCCTATACATTAGTTATTGCAAAACAATAGACAATCACAAAATCAAGTTGATCTTTTGTGTTCTTTGAGCCCAGTCGCGAAGGGCCCTCATGACTGGGCTTCACACAAAACAACTTCTTACAAAAAGAGCTAGGGTACCAGACAGCGTGGAAGCTTCATGAGACCTCTCCTCGTCTGTGCACAGATAAGTGGCTGACTCTGGAGCTCAGGCTGCTACTTCCCGGTATGGTGGTGAATCCTCCATAATCTGGTGAGTGCAATGTCTGACTCTGGAGCCCACACTGTTGCTTCCCAGTCTGATAGTGAGTCCTCCATAGTCTGGTGAGTGTAGTGTCTGACTCTGGAACCCAGGCTGTTGCTTCCCAGACTGGTGGTGAATCCTCCATAGTCTGGTGGGTATATATATATACACCTTTTCCCTCCTCCCCTTCCCATTGCAATTTGCTTATTATATCATTTGCTTATTATACCAATTTGCTTATTATATCATTTATCATTTGCTTATTATATCTGCATTGCTGTTTACATGGGATAAAGCTTGTTTACTCTTAAAGGTATGGTGTGTGTGTCTTTTCTTCTCCCCTCATGCGTTTCCCACACAGAACACTTGCTTGATGCCTTTAATTTAGGTTTGATGCCCCTCTTTGTGCTCCCACAGCAGTTGGCTCTTACCTTTATTACAGTGTCTGATGTGCACTGTTTTGTCAGTCTCTCTCAACGGATTGGGAGCTCTTTGAGGGATAGAAAATTGTGTTTTCCCATGGACACAGGGAGGGGAACATCACACACCAGGGCCTGTCAGGGGGTGGGAGGCTAGGGGAGGGATAGCATTAGGAGAAATACCTAATGTAAATGACGGGTTAATGGGTGCAGCAAACCACCATGACATGTGTATACCTATGTAACAAACCTGCATATTCTGCACATGTATCCCAGAACTTAAAGTATAATAGTAATAAATTTTTAAAAAAGAAAATTGTTTTCTTTACTTACAGTGCCTCACAAAATTCTTGCCACATCATACTTATACAATATTCTTCTGAATGAGTAAATGAATGAACAAATTATTGAAAGAAATAATGAAAAAAAGCAAACTCCTCCACTTAATTCTGCATCTCTTTTATATTTTTGCCAATCTGAATGTAGTAGGTTTCTGAAGATTCTCACACTCATTTTTATGGTCAAATAATATTTTTTGAGCCCTGAGAATGTTCCAACTATTATTATGCATCATCACTGACCAAAAATAAATCCTGCATGTACTCAGGTGTTTCCTATGAAGAAAATAAATCTCTAGCCCTTGAAAAGTGTTCTTATTCCTCAGGGACTAGTAACACCTCTCCTCCCAGTTCCAAACTGAATGTGGGAAGTAGGAAGTCTGTGTAGGCCTGGAATGGTGGCTCACGCTTGTAATCCCAGCACTTCGGGAGGCTGAGGCAGGCAGATCACCTGAGCTAAGGAGTTTGAGACCAGCCTGGGCATCATGGTAAAACCCCATTTCTACTAAAAATACAAAAAATTAGCTGAACACCGTGGCACACACCTGTAATCCCAGTTACTTGGGAGGCTGAGGCACAAGAATCGCTTGAACCAGGGAGGCAGAAGTTGCAGTGAGCTGAGATCATGCCACTGCACTTCAGCCTGGGCAACAGAACTGTCTCAAAATAAAAACAAAACAAACAAAAAACCCAAAAGAATTCTTTAAAATATAGAGCTCACTAATATAAGGGAGGAAACATTGAACAAACCTAGAACAAAACCAGGCTTTAGGTTTGAAGTTAATGTGTTTATGTTTGAATACTCATTTAGCCATTTACTTTTGAGACATTGTCAAACTCAATAAATGGGAAAAATAGTATCTACATCAAACATTATTGTGATTGTTAAAAAATCCTATACATGTGAACGTTCTTTATAAATAAAAAAATGTACATAATAAAAGTTCTTATTTATCTTCCCATATGAGTTGACTGTCTTTAGTGTCTGGCAAAGGCACATCTCGACTGGGAATATTAAGGGAAATACAGTAATTACTCCCTAACTCTCTCTCACCACAAACTTCCTGCACCAGTCCCCTGGGTTCCCAACCTGGTGGGTAAAGGGCGATACTCTTGTTGTTGCCTTGCGGCTGGTGAAAAACAGAGAATGTGCCTCTTCTCCACTTCAGGGTTGACCTCACGACTTTTCTCACTGTTCCAGCTCTAAGACTTTTGGAGAGAAAATGAAAAATTATTTCACACCAAGGAGCTGACATTATTTGAATTTATCACTGAACTAGGTAAGACTAATGCTTACAGACTCCACTAAGCAGTTTGTGTGTGCGTGTGTGTGCGCACGCGCGTGTGTTAATCATCTCCAAAATCTTGCAGATGAGTACACATGTGCCAGGTGTTTTATATAATTTTTGTATCACATCAAATAATTTAGGTGGACATCATTATTATTATTCCCTGGTGTTTGTACTTTCCTCTTTAGGAAAATGTTCTCTCACAGTTTTGCCGAATATCTGGCCTGCATCCCAGCTATGAGCACATTCTTCAAGATTTAAAAAATAACAATCTGCATTTTTATAAATAGTTTATAAACATACCTATATACAATTTCCTATCATGTCCTTTAAAAATTATATCATAAGCTTTTAATGAATTTATTTTATTTACTACATATTATTTTCAATAATGTGTACCATAGTTGCCTTAACCTTTCCCTTATTGATGGAAACTAGGTAGTCCATCAAAAACATTGACCAGGGTCTTATTTGGTTTTCCCTGGGACCCGGAGAAATTTACCTTCTGGGAAGCTGCCTTTGTAAATCCAGTAACTGATTTCCTGGTCACTCTATTCTCTTCTGATCATCTGATTAAAGACTGAAGCAATAGAGCTATGCAAAGGCTTTTGAGAAATTACAGATTCCACCTCTTTAATGATCAGTGCATATCCAGATGTCTTTTCTATCAGTGCTCTGCTGGAGGCAATACGACATGATGATTAGCAGCATGAGTTTGAAGTCAGACAAATATAGGATTGAATGACCTCCCCATCATTTTCATGATGTGGGATTTTAGGCAAATTATTTGTACTCTGTAAACCCTAGTTTCCAACTGGTTAAATGAGAATAATGCCATTTTGTGATCCTGTTAGGCTGATATGATATAAATTGCATCACAGCAGCTGACCTATATTATTCACACAATAAATATGTAATTAATAAATGATTACTATTCTAATTTTTATTATCAGTATTATTGACATCACCATCCTGGCACAAATCTTGAAACTACAGATTTTTATTCATCCTTAAACTCTCTGATTTGCTTCATGAAACTCTTGAGTGCTCTCAGGCAGCAAATATTGTCCTATTTGAAGATATATTTAATAAGGACTTTTAATAGGGTGGGAAGAATATAGTCTTTGAAGCCAGATGGACTTGCTGTCAAATCCCAGGTTCACAACATACCAGTGCTATAACACTGGGCAAGTTTCATCACTGAATCCCAGTGTTCTTCTCTCTAAAGTGAGGATCAGAATGCCTATATAGACCAGGCACAGTGGTTCATGCCTATAATCCCAGCAGTTTGGAGGCCAAGGCAGGTGGATCACTTAACGTAGGGAGTTCAAGGCCAGCCTGGCCAACATGGTGAAACCCCCTCTCAACTAAAAATACAAAAATTGGCCGGGCATGGTAGTGGGAACATGTAATCCCAGCTACTTGGGAGTCTGAGGCAGAAGAATTATTTGAACGCGGAAGGCAGAGGTTGCAGTGAGTCAAGATGGTTGCACTACACTCCAGCCTGAGTGACAGAGTGAGACTCCACCTCAAAAAAAAAAAAAAAAAAACTTATGTGGGAACAGGCGAATATTATTTGAAAATCATCTGGTAGGGCACAGCAACACGGCCAAATAGGAGCAGCTCCAGTCTCCAGCTCTCAGCGCGAGCGACACAGAAGACAAGTGATTTCTGCATTTTCAACTGAGGTACTGGGTTCATCTCACTAGGGAGTGCCAGACAATCAGTGCTGGTCAGCTGCTGCAGCCTGACCAGAGAGAGCTGAAGCAGGGCGAGGCATCGCCTCACCTGGGAAGCCCAAGGGGGAAGGGAATCCCTTTTCCTAGCCATGGGAACTGAGACACACAACACCTGGAAAATCGGGTAACTCCCACCGCAATACTGCGCTTTACCAAGGGTCTTAGAAAATGGGCACACCAGGAGATTATATCCCACACCTGGCCGGGAGGGTCACATGCCCAGGGAGCCTCCCTCATTGCTATCACAGCAGTCTGCAATCTAACAGCAAGACAGCAGTGAGACTGGGGGATGGGCGCCCGCCATTGCTGAGGCTTAAGTAGATAAACAAAGCCCCTAGGAAGCTCGAATTGGGTGGAGCTCCCAGCAGCTCAAGGAGGCCTGCCAGTCTCTGTAGACTCCACCTCTGGTAACAGGGCACAGCTAAACAAAAACAACAACAACAACAACAACAAAAAAAGCAGCAGAAGCCTCTGCAGACACAAATGACTCTGTCTGACAGCTTTGAAGAGAGCAGTGGATCTCCCAACACGGAGGTTGAGATCTGAGAAGGGACAGACTCCCTGCTCAAGTGGGTCCCTGACCCCTGAGTAGCCTAACTGGGAGACATCCCCCACTAGGGGCAGACCGACACACCACACCTCACACGGTGGAATACACCCCGGAGAGGAAGCTTCCAAAGCAAGAATCAGACAGGTACACTTGTGGTTCAGCAATATTCTATCTTCTGCAGCCTCTGCTGCTGACACCCAGGCAAACAGGGTCTAGAGTGGACCTCAAGCAATCTCCAACAGATCTACAGCTGAGGGTCCTGACTGTTAGAAGGAAAACTATCAAACAGGAAGGACACCCACACCAAAACCCCATCAATACATCACCATCATCAAAGACCAGAGGCAGATAAAACCACAAAGATGGGGAAAAAGCAGGGCAGAAAAGTAGGAAATTCAAAAAATAAGAGCGCATCTCCCCCTGCAAAGGAATGCAGCTCATCAACAGCAATGGATCAAAGCTGGACGGAGAATGACTTTGACGAGATGAGAGAAGAAGGCTTCAGTCCATCAAAATTCTCAGAGCTAAAGGAGGAATTACGTACCCAGCACAAAGAAACTAAAAATCTTGAAAAAAGAGTGGAAGAATTGATAACTAGAATAATTAATGCAGAGAAGGCCATAAACGAACTGACAGAGATGAAAACCATGACACGAGAAATAAGTGACAAATGCACAAGCTTCAGTAACCGACTTGATCAACTGGAAGAAAGAGTATCAGCGATTGAGGATCAAATGAATGAAATAAAGCAAAAAGATAAACCAAAAGAAAAAAGAAGAAAAAGAAATGAACAAAGCCTTCAAAAAGTATGGGATTATGTAAAAAGACCAAATCTACGTCTGATTGGGGTGCCTGAAAGTGAGGGGGAAAATGGAATCAAGTTGGAAAACACTCTTCAGGATATCATCCAGGAGAACTTCCCCAACCTAGTAGGGCAGGCCAACATTCAAATTCAGGAAATACAGAGAATGCCACAAAGATACTCCTTGAGAAGAGCAACTGCAAGACACATAATTGCCAGATTCACCAAAGTTGAAATGAAGGAAAAAATCTTAAGGGCAGCAAGAAAGAAAGGTCGGGTTACCCACAAAGGGAAGCCCATCAGACTAACAGCAGATCTCTCGGCAGAAACTCTACAAGCCAGAAGAGAGTGGGGGCCAATATTCAACATTCTTAAAGAATTTTCAACCCAGAATTTCATATCCAGCCAAACTAAGTTTCATAAGTGAAGGAGAAATAAAATCCTTTACAGATAAGCAAATGCTTAGAGATTTTGTCACCACCAGGCCTGCCTTACAAGAGACCCTGAAGGAAGCACTAAACATGGAAAGGAACAACCGGTACCAGTCATTGCAAAAACAGGCCAAAATGTAAAGACCATCGAGGCTAGGAAGAAACTGCATCAACTAAAGAGCAAAATAACCAGTTAATATCATAATGGCAGGATAAAGTTCACACATAACAATATTAGCCTTAAATGTAAATGGACTAAATGGTCCAATTAAAAGACACAGACTGGCAAACTGGATAAAGAGTCAAGACCCATCTGTTTGCTGTATTCAGGAGACCCATCTCACATGCAGAGACACACATAGGCTCAAAATAAAGGGATGGAGGAAGATCTACCAAGCAAATGGAGAACAAAAAAAAGGAGGGGTTGCAATACTAGTCTCTGATAAAACAGACTTTCAACCATCAAAGATCAAAAGAGACAAAGAAGGCCATTACATAATGGTAAAGGGATCAATTCAACAGGAAGAGCTAACTATCCTAAATATATATGCACCCAATACAGGAGCACCCAGATTCATAAAGCAAGTCCTTGGAGACTTACAAAGAGACTTAGACTCCCATACAATAATAATGGGAGATTTCAACACCCCACTGTCAACATTAGACAGATCAACGGGACAGAAAGTTAACAAGGATATCCAGGAATTGAACTCATCTCTGCAGCAAGTAGACCTAATAGACATCTACAGAACTCTCCACCAAAATCAACAGAATATACATTCTTCTCAGCACCACATCACACTTATTCCAAAATTGACCACCTAATTGGAAGTAAAGCACTCCTCAGCAAATGTACAAGAACAAAAATTATAACCAACTGTCTCTCAGACCACAGTGTAACCAAACTAGAACTCAGGACTAAGAAATTCATTCAAAACTGCTCAACTACATGGAAACTGAATAACCTGCTCCTGAATGACTACTGGGTACATAACGAAATGAAGGCAGAAAAAAGATGTTCTTTGAAACCAATGAGAACAAAGATACAACATACCAGAATTTTTGGGACACATTTAAAGCAGTGTGTAGAGGGAAATTTATAGCACTAAATGCCCACAAGAGAAAGCAGGAAAGATCTAAAATTGACACTCTAACATTGCAATTAAAAGAACTAGAGAAGCAAGAGCAAACACATTCAAAAGCTAGCAGAAGGCAAGAAATAACTAAGAGCAGAGCAGAACTGAAGGAGATAGAGACACAAAAAACCCTCCAAAAAATCAATGAATCCAGGAGTTGGTTTTTTGAAAAGATCAACACAATTGATAGACCGCTAGCAAGACTAATAAAGAAGAAAAGAGAGAAGAATCAAATAGACACAATAAAAAATGATAAAGGGGATATCACCACCGACCCCACAGAAATACAAACTACCATCACAGAATACTATAAACACCTCTATGCAAATAAACTGGAAAATCTAGAAGAAATGGATAATTTCCTGGACACTTACACTCTCCCAAGACTAGACCAGGAAGAAGTTGAATCCCTGAATAGACCAATAGCAGGCTCTGAAATTGAGGCAATAATTAATAGCCTACCAACCAAAAAATCCAGGACCAGATGGATTCACAGCTGAATTCTACCAGAGGTACAAGGAGGAGTTGGTACCATTCCTTCTGAAACTATTCCAATCAATAGAAAAAGAGGGAATCCTCCCTAACTCATTTTATGAGGCCAACATCATCCTGATACCAAAGCCTGGCAGAGACACAACAAAAAAAGAGAATTTTAGACCAATATCCCTGATGAACATTAATGCAAAAATCCTCAGCAAAATACTGGCAAAAAGGATCCAGCAGCACATCAAAAAGCTTATCCACCATGATCAAGTGGGCTTCATCCCTGGGATGCAAGGTTGGTTCAATATACACCAATCAGTAAACGTAATCCAGCATATAAACAGAACCAAAAACAAAAACCACATGATTATCTCAATAGATGCAGAAAAGGCCTTTGACAAAATTCAACAGCCCTTCATGCTAAAAATGCTCAATAAATTCGGTATTGATAGAACGTATCTCAAAATAATAAGAGCTATTTTTGACAAACCCACAGCCAATATCATACTGAATGGGCAAAAACTGGAAAAATTCCCTTTGAAAACTGGCACAAGACAGGGATGCCCTCTCTCACCACTCTTATTCAACATAGTGTTGGAAGTTCTGGCTAGGGCAATCAGGCAAGAGAAAGAAATCAAGTGTATTCAGTTAGGAAAAGAAGAAGTCAAATTGTCCCTCTTTGCAGATGTCATGATTGTATATTTAGAAAACCCCATTGTCTCAGCCCAAAATCTCCTTAAGCTGATAAGCAACTTCAGCAAAGTCTCAGGATACAAAATTAATGTGCAAAAATCACAAGCATTCTTATACACCAGTAACAGACAAACAGAGAGCCAAATCAGGAATGAACTTCCATTCACAATTGCTTCCAAGAGAATAAAATACCTAGGAATCCAACTTACAAGGGATGTAAAGGACTTCTTCAAGGAGAACTACAAACCACTGCTCAGTGAAATAAAGGAGGACACAAACAAATGGAAGAACATACCATGCTCATGGATAGGAAGAATCAATATCGTGAAAATGGCCATACTGCCCAAGGTAATTTATAGATTCAATGCCATCCCCATCAAGCTACCAATGAGTTTCTTCACAGAACTGGAAAAAACTGCTTTAAAGTTCATATGGAACCAAAAAAGAGCCTGCATTGCCAAGACAATCCTAAGTCAAAAGAACAAAGCTGGAGGCATCATGCTACCTGACTTCAAACTATACTACAAGGCTACAGTAACCAAAACAGCATGGTACTGGTACCAAAACAGAGATATAGACCAATGGAATAGAACAGAGTCCTCAGAAATAATACCACACATCTACAGCCATCTGATCTTTGACAAACCTGAGAAAAACAAGAAATGGGGAAATGATTCCCTATTTAATAAATGGTACTAGGAAAATTGGCTAGCCATAAGTAGAAAGCTGAAACTTCATCCTTTCCTTACTCCTTATATGAAAATCAATTCAAGATGGATTGGAGACTTAAATATTAGACCCAATACCATAAAAACCCTACAAGAAAACCTAGGTAATACCATTCAGGACATAGGCATGGGCAAGGACTTCATGTCTAAAACACCAAAAGCAATGGCAACAAAAGCCAAAATTGACAAATGCGATCTAATTAAACTAAAGAGCTTCTGCACAGCAAAAGAAACTACCATCAGTGTGAACGGGCAACCTGCAGAATGGGAGAAAATTTTTGCAATCTACTCATCTGACAAAGGGCTAATATCCAGAACCTACAAAGAACTCAAACAAATTTACAAGAAAAAAACAAACAACCCCGTCACAAAGTGGGCAAAGGATATGAACAGACATTTCTCAAAAGAAAACATTCATACAGCCAACGGACACATGAAAAAATGCTCGTCATCACTGGTCATCAGAGAAATGCAAATCAAAACCACAATGAGATACCATCTCACACCAGTTAGAATGGCAATCATTAAAAAGTCAGGAAACAACAGGTGCTGGAGAGGATGTGGAGAAATAGGAACACTTTTACACTGTTGGTGGGATTGTAAACTAGTTCAACCATTATGGAAAACAGTATGGCAATTCCTCAAGGATCTAGAACTAGAAGTACCATATGACCCAGCCATCCCAGTACTGGGTATATACCCAAAGGATTATAAATCATGCTGCTATAAAGACACATGCACATGTATGTTTATTGCGGCACTATTCACAATAGCAATGACGGAATCAACCCAAATGTCCATCAGTGACAGACTGGATTAAGAAAATGTGGCACATATGCACCATGGAATACTATGCAGCCATAAAAATGGATGAGTTTGTGTCCTTTGTAGGGACATGGATGCAGCTGGAAACCATCATTCTTAGCAAATTATCACAAGAACAGAAAACCAAACACCGCATGTTCTCACTCATAGGTGGGAACTGAACAATGAGATCACTTGGACTTGGGAAGGGGAACATCACACACCGGGGCCTATCACGGGGAGGGGGGAGGGGGGAGGGATTGCATTGGGAGTTATACCTGATGTAAATGACGAGTTGATGGGTGCTGACGAGTTGATGGGTGTAGCACACCAACATGGCACAAGTATACATATGTAACAAACCTGCACGTTATGCACATGTACCCTAGAACTTAAAGTATAATAGTAATAATAAATAAATAAATAAATAAAAGAAAATGTGGCACATATACACCATGGAGTACTATGCGGCCATAAAAATGGATGAGTTTGTGTCCTTTGTAGGGACATGGATGCAGCTGGAAACCATCATTCTCAGCAAACTATCGCAAGAACAGAAAACCAAACACTGCATGTTCTTACTCATAGGTGGGAACTGAACAATGAGATCACTTGGACTCGGGAAGGGGAACATCACACACTTGGGCCTATCATGGAGAGGGGGGAGGGGGGAGGGATTGCATTGGGAGTTATACCTGATGTAAATGACGAGTTGATGGGTGCTGACAAGTTGATGGGTGCAGCACACCAACGTGGCACAAGTATACATATGTAACAAACCTGCACTTTATGCACATGTACCCTTGAACTTAAAGTATAATAATAATAATAATAATAAAAGAAAAAAAAAAAGAAAATCACCTGGTCCAAATTAAGCACTATATCAGATTTCTTAACAATGCAACTATTTCTACTGCCCAGCCTTATAGCAGTCATTGCAGCCAAATTGAAAAGATAGTAAATTTGTTCTCACTGTCTGCAGCCTCTGCTTTCATTCTGCCTGTAATCCCCTACCTTCTCTCCTCACTTTGTCTGAGGAAGCCAGTGAATTTGTTCTGCCATCCAAACCTGAATCCCCAAATAAATTGCTCTCAGCCATTCTATCTGAGTGAGAGTGTTGGCCATAGGGCTCTCTCTCCCAGGAATATTTACCTTGAAACCTAACCTCTAGTTGGAAATGTAAGCCTTTTTTCTCTTGCTAAAAGAATTTCAGATATCAGCAAGCTATTGAGGGTGATGTCTTGGGTGGGGATAGGGAACTCTCAATGTTGTTCTGAAAATCACATCACATTGCACATTCACTTGGAAAACAAAACTAACCCAGATAATCTGAAGAATGTTGAGAAACTTAGAGATATGGTTTTATCACTCATTTTCCACAATCTATGAAGATTTGGGGGTCAAGTCTGGATCCAAAATGCTGGATTCTGTGCAGAAAGCCTTTAGCCTCTAAGACTAAGTAACAAACTAGCTTTCACTTGTTTCTGGGCTTAACAGTAAAGCATTCATAAATATTCTAATTCTGCTTAAATTCTAATTCAATATTACACGGAGCCAGTTGGCTACTTTGCTGTAGTTACTGAAAGTTATCATTTGGCATTAATTTTCACCTACTAGGTTAAGTTGGCTCATATTTACACTCTTCCTGTCCAGGACTAGTAGGACATGGTTGCCTTTTGAATCTGGTTGAGAAAGTGATGATGGGGCTTTTGCACACTGTTTTTGTTTGTTTGTTTGAAGACAGGGTCTCGCTGTATCACGCAGGATGGAGTGCAGTGGCACAATCTCAGCTCACTGCAGCCTCAACCTCCCAGGCTCAAGAGATCCTCCCACCTCAGCCTCCTGAGTAGCTGGGACCACAAGCGCATACCACCATTCCTGGCTAATTTTTTGTATTTTTGGAAGACACAAGGTCTCACCATGTTGCCCAGGCTGCTCTCAAACTACTGAGATCAAGCAATCCACCCTCCTCGGCCTTCCAGTGTTAGGATTACAGGTGTGAGCCAACGCACCTGGTCCTGCACGCTGTCTTCTTGTCCTACTTTCTTTTCTTTTTCTCTCATTGAATTGCTCACAGCTTAGGTAGGAATGAACAGCAGAAATTTTTGCTCTGTCTTTAAATGGGAGAGAATTTTCAGAGCATGGACTCTGTGCTTCATTTTAGCATCTTTATGTTAAGAAGCTCTTTAGATTTGACTACCTGGCCTAAGAGCAGGAGATTTGCTCTTTACCATAGGCCAAGGGGATAATTTGCCCATTGGCTGTATAGATTGGCCAAAGTAGTTTCATTAAATTTAATAGTAAAAATTATTGGCCAGGCGCAGTGGCACACGCCTGTAATCCCAGCACTTTGGGAGGCCGAGGGAGGCGGATCACAAGGTCAAGTGATCGAGACCATCCTGGCCAACACGGTAAAACCCCATCTCTACTAAAAATACAAAAATTAGCTGGGTGTGGTGGCGCATGCCTGTTGTCTCAGCTACTTGGGAGGCTGAGGCAGGAGAATCTCTTGAACCCAGGAGGTGAATGTTGCAGTGAGCCGAGATCACACCACTGCACTCCAGCCTGGCGACAGAGTGAGACTTCGTCTCAAAAAACCAAACAAAATATTCCCCCCAAAATAGTAAAAATTATTTTAACTACTGGTGGGAAAACATAGAAATAAGAGAACCTTGGAAATTGATGGAGAAAAATAGAGGAAGGCATAATGAGCTCCTAATATTGATTACTTCATGAAGCCATGCTTTTTAAGATACATATATAACTGAGATACACAGTGCATTCACCAAACTAATAACTCTTATTATAAATTAGGTTTACCTCAGACAAATTTTTTCTGTCTGACCTCCTGGCTGCTAATGAACAAACCTCATTCTCTATCCTCTACCTCACCCTTTTCAACTAATAACATTTTTTAGAGAACGTGACCTCAGAAGCATTTATTTTTTATTTAGAGAAATATATTAATTACTTAGTAGTTCAAAAATAGAGAGAAGTAAAACATATGACTTAAGGTACTCATCACTCAGATTTAACAAACATCAACATGTTGTCACATTTGTTTCTGACCTTTAAACAAGCAACACAGAATGTTATCAGCACAGCATATGTTGCATACTATATATCCCCTTTGCTTTCTCCTTTTTTTTTTTTTTTTTTTTTTTTTTTTTTTTTTTTTTTTCTGATTGCCCAGGCTGGAGTGCAGAGAAGCAATCTCGGCTCACTGCAAGCTCCGCCTTCCAGGTTCAGGCCATTCTCCTGCCTAGCCTCCCGACTAGCTGGGACTACAGGCGCCCACCACTAAGCCTGACTAATTTTTGTATTTTTAGTAGAGACGGGGTTCCACCGTGTTAGCCAGGATGGTCTCAATCTTCTGACCTCGCGATCCGCCCGTCTCGACCTCCCAAAGTGCTGGGATTACCAGTGTGGGTCACTGTGCCCCGCCTGCTTTCTCCTTTTCTAGGTTTAACCACTACAAAGAAATTCTTTTTTTTTTTTTTTTTTTTTTTTGAGACGGAGTCTCGCTCTGTCACCCAGGCTGGAGTACAGTGGCCGGATCTCAGCTCACTGCAAGCTCCGCCTCCCGGGTTTACGCCATTCTCCTGCCTCAGCCTCCCGAGTAGCTGGGACTACAGGCGCCCGCCACCACGCCCGGCTAATTTTTTGTATTTTTTTAGTAGAGACGGGGTTTCACCGTGTTAGCCCGGATGGTCTTGATCTCCTGACCTCGTGATCCGCCCGTCTCGGCCTCCCAAAGTGCTGGGATTACAGGCTTGAGCCACCGCGCCCGGCCAAAGAAATTCTTAATACTTGTTTTTGTACTTTTACCACACATATGTGCCCATAAATAATATATAGTGTTGTTCTGTGTTTTAATTGATATATTATACATGAGCATAGTTTGTATGTTAACCCTAAATTAATTTTTAAAGATCCATCTATGTAGACACACATGGCGTACAGTTTATTCCTTTTTATTGCAGGATAGAATTATATAAATAGATTAACTTCTGTTTATCTAGTTCTTGACAATTGAACAATTAATTGTTTCAGTTCTTCACTATTACAAACAAAGTTCTAAATAATAATGTGGCCTTTTTCCTTCTGGACAATTGTGAGCAATTTTTTACAGCATCTATGGAGAAATACATCAAGAGAAGTAAATCTTCAATTTTATGAGAAATATTTAACAGATAAGTCAATTTAAACTGTTCAAATAGATGAACAATTTAAATTGATGAACCTTTTTATTTATGTTTAATTGACACACAATAATTGTATGTATTTATGGGGTACAGTGTGATGTTTTGATACATATATACATTGTATAATAAGTCACGTATCCATCATGTCATACATCTATCATTTCTTTGTGATGAAAGCATTCAAAATCCTCTCTTCCAACTCTTTTGAAATATACAATATTATTAACCATATTTACTCTACTGTACAGTAGAGCACCAGAACTTATTTCTCCTATCTAACTGTAACTTTGTAGCTGTTGAACAATTCCTTCCCATCTCTCATCCTGCCTACCCTCCCAGGCTCTGATAACCACTATTCTACTCTCTGTTTTTATGAGATCACCTTATTTAGAGTCCACATATAGTGAGATCATGCAGTAGGTATTTTTCTGTGTCAGAACTTATTTCACTTAACGTAATGTCCTCCAGGTTCATCCATGTTGCCGCACTGACGGGACTCTATTCCTTTTTATGTCAGAATAGTATTCCATTGTGTATATATACATTTTCTTTATCCATTTATCCACTGATGGACATTTATGTTGATTCTATATCTTGGCTATTGTGAATAGTGCTGCAATAAACATGCAGATATCGCTCCAAGTTACTGACTGTATTTCCTTTGAATATATACTCAGTAGTGAGATGGCTGGATCATATAGTAGTTCTAATTTTTTCAGAAATATCCATAGTGTTTTCCAAAATGACTATATAATTTATATTCCCACCAACCATGTATAAGTCTTCCCCTTTTTCCACATCCAGGCCAGCAGTTGGTTGTTTTTGTTTTTTGTTTTTTGTTTTTTGGGGTTTTTTTGTCTTTTTCATAATAACCATTCTATTTGCGGTGAGGTCATAGCTCATAGTGGTTTTAATTTGCATCTCCATAATAATTAGTAATCTGAGTGGTTTTCCACATACCTATTGGCCATTTGTATGTCTTCTTTTGAGAAATATGTATTCAGGTCTTTTGCCCATGTTAAAATTTGATTGTTTTTGTTTGTTTGCTTTTGCTATTAGGTGGTTTCATTTCCTTGTATATTCTGGAAATTAACTTGTCAGACACACAGTTCAAAAATATTTTCTTTCCTTCTGTAGGTTATCTTTTCACTCAGTTGATTGTTTCTTTTCCTGTGCAGAAGTTTTCTAGTTTGATATAATCTTATTTGTCTATTTTTGCTTTTGTCACCTGTGCTTTTGAGGTCTTATCAAAAAACTCCTTGTCTAAATTAATGTCTTGAAGTATTTCCCCTATGTTTTCTTCTAATAGTTTTACTGTTTGGGATTGTACAATTAAGTCCTTAATGCTCTTATAGTTTATTTTTATATATTGTAAAGGATAGGGGTCTAGCTTCATTGTTCTGCATGTGGGTATCCAGTTTTTCATCACCATTTTTTGAAGAGACTGTCCTTCCCAATTTAACTATCTAATAGCAATGTATGAGAGTTCCTTTTCTTCATATACTTGCCAATTCATGGTGTCTTCATGTATATTTTAAAAATTTCAGCAGTGCTATCTTACCATTGTTTTAGCTTTTATTTACTTTATCATTTTGAAAGTGGACTCCCCCACACACACTTAATATGTTTATTGGCCATTCAGACTTCATTTTCGGTGAGTTTCTAGTTTGTATTTTTTGCCATATTTTAATTAAGGTTGTCTTTTCCTTATTGAGCTTTTGTCTTTCCTTTATTGATTCATAGTTCTCTATGTGTCTGGAATACTACTGTTTTGTTGGTTTGTGGCAGTATGTATTCTCCCATCTGTGGCTTTGTGGTGTTGGTGGTTGCTGTTGTAATGAAACTTCATTTTAATGTTATCAGCCTTAACAGAACATTCATTTATCCTGTGTGCTTTGGGGATCTTGACTAAGAAATGTGCTTTACCATGAAAAATGAATGAGATCACGTCCTTTGCAGGGACATGGATGGAACCAAAGTCCATTATGCTTAGCAAACTAACACGGGAAAAGAAAACCAAATACTGCCTGTGCTCACTTGTAAGTGGGAGCTAAATGATGAGAACACATGGACACATAGAGGAGAAAAACCCACACTAGGGCCTTTCAGAGGATGGATGATGGGAGGAGCGAGAGGATCAGGAAAAATAACAAATGGGTACTAAGCTTAATACCTGGGCAATGAAATAATCTGAACAGCAAACACCCATGACACGAGTTTACCTATGTAACAAGCCTGCACTTATGCCCTTGAACATAAAAAAAAAGTTAGAAAGAAATATGTTTTACCCTAAGGTCATCAACATAATCTATAAAGTTTTCTAATTATGTGAGGTAGGGATATAGTATTATTTTTCCTTTATAGATAGCCGACTTCCTCAGCAGCATTTGTTGAACAGTTCTTCCTTTTTACTACTTTATCTTTTTAATGTACTTTTGTCAGTCTCATGGTCCTCATTACAAACATGTCTATTTCTAAGCGCTATATTTTTATTCATTGTTTTATTGGTTTATCCTTGTAAATATTTATTATTTGTTTTAATCGCTTGCAAATATTTATTATTTGTAAAAAGCTGTGATGTGTTATAGTGAATTCCTGCCTTCTCTTTTTATAAAAAAAGAGTACTTTGATAAGTATGATAAATATTGATGTGAGTTGAAAAATAAATCGCTTATAAGTTATTTCAGAGATGCTGAAAAAATAGAATTCCTGTTAAAATTACTTTTAGCTTTTAGACTGTATTTCTTTGAATGTGAGGCCATGTGGCAACTAAATAACATGGGGCCCCAGGATTGTTAGAGCAAAAGCTGGTTCTTGAACTAAGCCCAGTAAAAGTTTTTTAATAAAGCTGTTATAATAAATTTAACTAGATCTAACATTTTATTTGATCAACAAATTTATATAGAGTATGCATTAATTGGTTATGATAGATTCTAGGTCTAATCTTTCAAGAAAAAGAGAAAGGAACATGGAAACATGAAAAAGAATAGACCAAAGTAAGACATCCAGCTCATATCTTAACCTGAAGGATTATTTCCAAATATGTTGAGAAATTGTCTCATCCTTTTGGTACTGGTATTTAGCATAGAGTAACAGCAACTGACAGCCTTGCTAATATCTGAATTTATTATGATGTGATGTTTCCAAGTCTTTATTAATTTTTCCTAATTACACTATTAAATGTTTTAGAAGTGGAGTGATTAAAGACTGAATTTAAGTTGTGTTTAATGCCTCATTAGTCAGTACCTTTGATATATCTCAAGATCAAGCAGGAACTTCTAATATGGCATCTGATGTCATATAGAAATGAGATACCAAACAATAAAACAGAAAGGCTGAGAGACTGGAGGAGGAAATCCAAACTTATCAGCATTTTGCTTACTCTGGCTTGACACAGTCAATAAAATGCTTTGAAAGCCATACTGGGGAGAAGACAAATTCTGAGTGGAACAATGAGATTTCAGTAGCATGGAGAAATTGATGAGATGGCTGAAATCCACCAAATGTGAAATCTCACTTAGCCAGTGCTCCTTAGACAGACTGTGAGAGGAATTCACCGCTGGGGAAGAGACATTGTCACCTGTGGTTGAGCCTGGAGGAATATATATATGTTTTCATGCTACACATTGATATTTAAACATAGAATTACATATCTTACACTTAAACTTTAAAAAGATCAGAGAAATTAGGCCGGGCACAGTGGCTCACACCTGTAATCCCAGCACTCTGGCAGTCTGAGGTGGGTGGATCATGAGGTTAGGAATTCGACACCAGCCTCACCAACATGGTGAAACTCCGTCTCTACTAAAAATAAAAAATTAGCTGGGAGAACTGCTTGAATCCAGGAGGCAGATGCTGAGATCTTGCCACTGCACTCCAGCCTGGACAACATAGTGAGACTCTGTCTCAAACAACCAAAAAAAGATCAGAGCAATTAATGTATGGATCTGAAACTATAAGAAGGATTTTCTATCTTGTTGCTTACTTTGCATTATGATTTCTTTACCTGGACTTTCAATGGTACCACCCTCCCCACCTTCTAGAATAGTACATATATATCATGATAAAATGTGTGGGCATGTCCTTGGAAAAATCATTCAAAATAAATTGCTTTGTTGTCTTTTGGAGTAATTGTTTACATGGAAGTTTTTTTAATAAATAAAGTGTTATGTCTTAAAAAAAGATTCGGGGTCTATAAACAATGAATAAATTAGAAATAATCATGCATTGTGTAGACAAGCAGGGTATACAGAGTTAAATAGGTCATTACACACAAAATAAGTCAATGAGATTTCCAATGTCAAATAATTGCTTTGTTTCCACAGAAGAAACTATGGAGTCAAGCAACTTGGGTCCAAATCACAGCTTCTCCTCTTCCTATTGCTATGACTATAAGACTGTCTGTATTAGCTTTCACATCTAAAGAGTAGAAATAATAACAGTACCACCCAGCTCATATATTGAAGGCTATTGAATCAGTTACAATACATCAGTTATTGGAACAGTGTATTAAAAAACATTTAACAAACAACTTTTAGTCCTGTCATTTACAGAGACCAGATTCTGAAAGAAAGTAGCTATATCGACTAAACTTACATTTCTTTTTCAGCACATTTGCATCAAAATATGTGGCAAATGTAAGAAAATATGAAGACATTCCCTAAGTCAAAAGAACATCTCTATTATCCTATGCCACAGTTATCATTTCTTATTCCAAGACATATCATTTTTTTTTCCTTCAAATTTCCCTAGTGCCCTCCAGCTGATATAAACATGAGCCCTGAGAACCAAAGCAGTGTGTCCGAGTTCCTCCTCCTGGGCCTCCCCATCCAGCCAGAGCAGCAGGCCGTGTTCTTCACCCTGTTCCTGGGCATGTACCTGACCACAGTGCTGGGGAACCTGCTCATCATCCTGCTCATCCGGCTGGACTCTCACCTTCACAACCCCGTGTGCTTCTTCCTCAGCCACTTGGCCCTCACTGACGTCTACTTTTCATCTGTCACTGTCCCTAAGATGATGATGAACATGCAGACCCAGCACCTAGCTATCTTTTACAAGGGGTGCATTTCACAGACATATTTTTTCATATTCTTTGCTGACTTAGACAGTTTCCTTATCACTTCAATGGCGTATGACAGGTATGTGGCCATCTGTCACCCTCTACATTATGCCATCATCCTGGGTCAGAGTCAGCATGAGCTGGTGGCTGGGTCCTGGGTCATCGCTTGTGCATGTGCTCTTTTGCACACTCTCCTCCTGGCCTGGCTTTCCTTCTGTGCTGATCACATCATCCCTCACTTCTTCTGTGACCTTGGTGCCCTGCTCAAGTTGTCCTGCTCAGACACCTCCCTCAATCAGTTAGCAATCTTTACAGCAGGATTGACAGCCATTATGCTTCCATTCCTGTGTATCCTGGTTTCTTATGGTCACACTGCAGTCACCATCCTCCAGATTCCCTCTACTAATGGCATATGCAAAGCCTTGTCCACTGGTGGATCCCACCTCTCAGCAGTGACTCTCTATTATGGGACCATTATTGGTCTCTATTTTCTTCCCCCATCCAGCAACACTAATGACAAGAACATAATTGCTTCAGTGATATACACAGTAGTCACTCCCATGTTGAACCCCTTCATTTACAGTCTGAGAAATAAAGACATCAAGGGAGCCTTAAGAAAACTCTTGAGTAGGTCGGGCGCAGTGGCTCACGCCTGTAATCTCAGCACTTTGGGAGGCCGAGGCAGATGGATCACCTGAGATCAGGAGTTCGAGACCCGCCTGGCCAACATGGCGAAACCCAATCTCTACTAAAAATACAAAAGATTAGCCTGGCATAGTGGCACAAGCCTGTAGTCCCAGCTACTCGGGAGGCTGAGGAAGAAGAGTTACTTGAATCTGGGAGACGGAGGTTGCAGTGAGCCAAGATTGTGCCACTGAACTCCAGCCTGGATGACAGAGCAAGACTCTGTCTGAAAAAAGAAAGAAAAGAAAAAAAGAAAATTCTTGAGGAAAAAAAAACATTATTCTAACTGATACTTGCCTGTCTTTTTTTTTTTTTCCTTTTTTTTTATTATTATTATACTTTAAGTTCTAGGGTACATGTGCATAACGTGCAGGTTTGTTACATATGTATACTTGTGCCATGTTGGTGTGCTGCACCCATCAACTTGTCAGCACCCATCAACTCGTCATTTACATCAGGTATGACTCCCAATGCAATCACTCCCCCCTCCCCACTCCCCGTGATAGGCCCCGGTGTGTGATGTTCCCCTTCCCGAGTCCAAGTGATCTCACTGTTCAGTTCCCACCTATGAGTGAGAACATGTGGTGTTTGGTTTTCTGTTCTTGCGATAGTTTGCTGAGAATGATGGTTTCCAGCTGCATCCATGTCCCTACAAAGGACACAAACTCATCCTTTTTACTGGCTACATAGTATTCCATGGTGTATATGTGCCTGAAAGTGAGGGGGGAAATGGAATTAAGTTGGAAAACACTCTTCAGGATATCATCCAGGAGAACTTCCCCAACCTAGTAGGGCAGGCCAACATTCAAATTCAGGAAATACAGAGACTGGATTAAGAAAATGTGACAATGGGGTTTTCTAAATATACAATCATGTCATCTGCAAACAGGGACAATTTGACTTCTTCTTTTCCTAACTAAATACCCTTTATTTCTTTCTCTTGCCTGATTGCCCTAGCCAGAACTTCCAACACTATGTTGAATAAGAGTGGTGAGAGAGGGCATCCCTGTCTTGTGCTGGTTTTCAAAGGGAATTTTTCCAGTTTTTACCCATTCAGTATGATATTGGCTGTGGTTTTGTCATAAATAGCTCTTATTGTTTTGAGATACGTTCCATCAATACCGAATTTATTGAGCGTTTTTACCATGAAGGGCTGTTGAATTTTCTCAAAGGCCTTTTCTGCATCTATTGAGATAATCATGTAGTTTTTGTCTTTGGTTCTGTTTATATGCTGGATTACATTTATTGATTTGTGTATGTTGAACCAGCCTTGCGTCTCAGGGATGAAGCCCACTTGATCATGGTGGATAAGCTTTTTGATGTGCTGCTGGATCCGGTTTCCCAGTATTTTGGTGAGGATTTTTGCATCAATGTTCATCAGGGATATTGGTCTAAAATTCTCTTTTTTTGTTGTGTCTCTGCCAGGCTTTGGTATCAGGATGATGTTGGCCTCATAAAATGAGTTAGGGAGGATTCCCTCTTTTTCTATTGATTGGAATAGTTTCAGAAGGAATGGTACCAACTCCTCCTTGTACCTCTGGTAGAATTCAGCTGTGAATCCACCTGGTCCTGGATTTTTTGGTTGGTAGGCTATTAATTATTGCCTAAATTTCAGAGCCTGCTATTGGTCTATTCAGGGATTCAACTTCTTCCTGGTCTAGTCTTGGGAGAGTGTAAGTGTCCAGGAAATTATCCATTTCTTCTAGGTGTTCTAGTTTATTTGCGTAGAGGTGTTTATAGCATTCTCTGATGGTAGTTTGTATTTCTGTGGGGTCAGTGGTGATATCCTCTTTATCATTTTTTATTGCATCTATTTGATTCTTCTTTTTTTCTTTATTAGTCTTGCTAGTGGTCAATGAATTGTGTTCATCTTTTCAAAAAACCAACTCCTGGATTCATTGATTTTTTGGAGGGTTTTTTGTGTCTCTATCTCCTTCAGTTCTGCTCTGCTCTTAGTTATTTCTTGCCTTCTGCTAGCTTTTGAATGTGTTTGCTCTTGCTTCTCTAGTTCTTTTAATTGTGATGTTAGAGTGTCAATTTTAGATCTTTCCAGCTTTCTCTTGTGGGCATTTAGTGCTATAAATTTCCCTCTACACACTGCTTTAAATGTGTCCCAGAGATTCTGGTATGTTGTATCTTTGTTCTCATTGGTTTCAAAGAACATCTTTTTTCTGCCTTCATTTCGTTATGTACCCAGTAGTCATTCAGGAGCAGGTTATTCAGTTTCCATGTAGTTGAGCGGTTTTGATTGAGTTTCTTAGTCCTGAGTTCTAGTTTGATTGCACTGTGGTCTGAGAGACAGTTTGTTATAATTTCTGTTCTTGTACATTTGCTGAGGAGTGCTTTACTTCCAATTAGGTGGTCAATTTTGGAATAAGTGCGATGTGGTGCTGAGAAGAATGTATATTCTGTTGATTTGGGGTGGAGAGTTTTATAGATGTCTATTAGGTCTGCTTGCTGCAGAGATGAGTTCAATTCCTGGATATCCTTGTTAACTTTCTGTCTCGTTGATCTGTCTAATGTTGACAGTGGAGTGTTGAAGTCTCCCATTATTATTGTATGGGAGTCTAAGTCTCTTTGTAAGTCTCCAAGGACTTGCTTTATGAATCTGGGTGCTCCTGTATTGGGTGCATATATATTTAGGATAGTTAGCTCTTCCTATTGAATTGATCCCTTTACCATTATGTAATGGCCTTCTTTGTCTCTTTTGATCTTTGATGGTTGAAAGTCTGTTTTATCAGAGACTAGTATTGCAACCCCTGCTTTTTTTTGTTCTCCATTTGCTTGGTAGATCTTCCTCCATCCCTTTATTTTGAGCCTATGTGTGTCTCTGCATGTGAGATGGGTCTCCTGAATACAGCAAACGGATGGGTCTTGACTCTTTATCCAGTTTGCCAGTCTGTGTCTTTTAATTGGACCATTTAGTCCATTTTCATTTAAGGCTAATATTGTTATGTGTGAACTTGATCCTGTCATTATGATATTAACTGGTTATTTTGCTCGTTAGTTGATGCAGTTTCTTCCTAGCCTCGATGGTCTTTACATTTTGGCCTGTTTTTGCAATGGCTGGTACCGGTTGTTCCTTTCCATGTTTAGTGCTTCCTTCAGGGTCTCTTGTAAGGCAGGCCTGGTGGTGACAAATTCTCTAAGCATTTGCTTATCTGTAAAGGATTTTATTTCTCCTTCACTTATGAAACTTAGTTTGGCTGGATATGAAATTCTGGGTTGAAAATTCTTTAAGAATGTTGAATATTGGCCCCCACTCTCTTCTGGCTTGTAGAGTTTCTGCCGAGAGTTCTGCTGTTAGTCTGATGGGCTTCCCTTTGTGGATAACCCGACCTTTCTTTCTTGCTGCCCTTAAGATTTTTTCCTTCATTTCAACTTTGGTGAATCTGGCAATTATGTGTCTTGCAGTTGCTCTTCTCAAGGAGTATCTTTGTGGCATTCTCTGTATTTCCTGAATTTGAATGTTGGCCTTCCCTACTAGGTTGGGGAAGTTCTCCTGGATGATATCCTGAAGAGTGTTTTCCAACTTGATTCCATTTTCCCCCTCACTTTCAGGCACCCCAATCAGACGTAGATTTGGTCTTTTTACATAATCCCATACTTCTTGAAGGCTTTGTTCATTTCTTTTTCTTCTTTTTTCTTTTGGTTTATCTTTTCGCTTCATTTCATTCATTTGATCCTCAATCGCTGATACTCTTTCTTCCAGTTGATCAAGTCGGTTACTGAAGCTTGTGCATTTGTCACTTATTTCTCGTGTCATGGTTTTCATCTCTGTCAGTTCGTTTATGGCCTTCTCTGCATTAATTATTCTAGTTATCAATTCTTCCACTCTTTTTTCAAGATTTTTAGTTTCTTTGTGCTGGGTACGTAATTCCTCCTTTAGCTCTGAGAATTTTGATGGACTGAAGCCTTCTTCTCTCATCTCATCAAAGTCATTCTCCGTCCAGCTTTGATCCGTTGCTGGCGATGAGCTGCATTCCTTTGCAGGGGGAGATGCGCTCTTATTTTTTGAATTTCCAACTTTTCTGCCCTGCTTTTTCCCCATCTTTGTGGTTTTATCTGCCTCTGGTCTTTGATGATGGTGACGTACTGATGGGGTTTTGGTGTGGGTGTCCTTCCTGTTTGTTAGTTTTCCTTCTAACAGTCAGGACCCTCAGCTGTAGGTCTGTTGGAGATTGCTTGAGGTCCACTCCAGACCCTGTTTGCCTGGGCATCAGCAGTAGAGGCTGCAGAAGATAGAATATTGCTGAACAGTGGGTGTACCTGTCTGATTCTTGCTTTGGAAGCTTCCTCTCCGGGGTGTATTCCACCGTGTGAGGTGTGGTGTGTCGGTCTGCCCCTAGGGGGAGATGTCTCCCAGTTAGGCTACTCAGGGGTCAGGGACCCACTTGGGCAGGCAGTCTGTCCCTTCTCAGATCTCAACCTCCGTGTTGGGAGATCCACTGCTCTCTTCAAAGCTGTCAGACAGAGTCGTTTGCATCTGCAGAGGTTTCTGCTGCTGTTGTTGTTGTTGTTGTTGTTGTTGTTGTTGTTGTTGTTTAGCTGTGCCCTGTCCCCAGAGGTGGAGTCTACAGAGACTGGCAGGGCTCCTTGAGCTGCTATGAGCTCCACCCAGTTGGAGCTTCCCAGCCACTTTGTTTATCTACTTAAGCCTCAGCAATGGTGGGCGCCCCTCCCCCAGCCTCACTGCTGCCTTGTGGTTAGATCACAGACTGCTGTGCTAGCAATGAGGGAGGCTCCCTGGGCGTGTGACCCTCCCGGCCAGGTGTGGGATATAATCTCCTGGTGTGCCCATTTTCTAAGACCCTTAGTAAAGCGCAGTATTGGGGTGGGAGTTACCCAATTTTCCAGGTGTTGTGTGTTTCAGTTCCCCTGGCTAGGAAAAGGAATCCCCTTCCCCCTTGTGCTTCCCAGGTGAGGCGATGCCTCACCTGGCTTCAGGTCTCACTGATCGGGCTGCAGCAGCTGACCAGCACCGATTGTCTGGCAATCCCTAGTGAGATGAACCCAGTACCTCAGTTGAAAATGCAGAAATCACCTGTCTTCTGTGTCGCTCATGCTGGGAGCTGGAGACTGGAGTTGTTCCTATTTGGCCATCTTTCTCCACAGTCTTGCCTTTCTTTTAAAACATCTCATGTAACATTTTTCCTCGATAATAGAAAGATACAAATTATTGAAAATATATCTCACTTGTCTTCCTTCCACAGCTGTCACTCTGAAATGCTTTCCTGATACTATTCTTGCATCTGAGGGAATAGTAAAATAGGATATGTTTTATAGGACTTTATTTGTTCTTTTCTTGGGTAATGGAATTGGAAAATATTCTGAGCATGTTATGTCACTTTGGCTGTTATGAAAATGAAGCCATCACGGCTGACCTTTCCCAAATTTTAAACTTGTTATAAAATGTGTCTGGCCCTTCACACATCTGTTTCTTAGGAATTTTCCACTTTTGTGAAGATATGGCTCCTCTTTTCACCCAGGCACTAGATATCCAGGAAGTTGAAGCCCTTTCAGAAATTTTAGGAAAAACATATGACATTTCTCTCTCCTTACATAATAATTAACACACTTGCTTTCTTGTCCTTCCAGAATATAACCCACACTTCTTTTCTCCCCAAACACATACAGATGTTCAGTGACAAAATAAGTGTCACCTCAGTTCTCTCAGGGACTGATCTAAGAACTCAATATACCTTGAAATCATCTAACTTAATCCTGACAAAAACTCCAAAAGGTAAGTTTAAAAAACTCAGGCTCTAAAAGGGGAAGAACACCCCAAGATCACATAGTTCGTGAAAGGAAGACTTGAATCTTGGCATCTGATTCCAGAGTGACTCAGTGTAGCAAAGACTATAATAGTTTATGTGGAACACTGTGTGGGTTTGAGGAGTAATAATTAGCTCAGCCTGATGGAAGAGGATATAAACAACTTCCCAGAGAAGGTGTTTCTTTACCTGAATCTTACCAGATGAGAACTATCCAGACACACAAGATTTTATCTTGTTCTGATGACCACAGGAAGAGGGAGTAGTATGTGTCAGGATATTAAACTGGAAGTTTTAACTGAGGCACCAAGTCCTGGGAGACAACAGATACTAAAGTGAGTTGCGACACACAAAATGAAGATATTTATAAGAAATAATAATAATAATCAATATGGTAACACAAGCCTCTCAATCTAATGTGGATCTAAAAAGAACTGAGAGCTGGAGATAAGAGAGCTGGAGATAAGATAAGATAAGAAAACTCTCTGAGTTTTCTTTCAGAGAAAGCTGCATACTGAACCCCAAATCCTCCTAACAGGGAGAGGGGTGTTTTTCTCTTTATCTCAAGATTAATGGAAGAAGCTTCAACAGAACCACTTAGCAAGTTTTATATATATCCCTTGCTTTTATGAGAGAAAGAGCAATAGAAAAGAAGAAATGTGAAGGGAGAGAGATAAAGAAAATGATGAAATTATGTTTAGGGAATGCTTTCACTTCTTTTCATGGTAAGGCAATAAAATAACTGGGGATCCCAGTACCTGGTAGTGGACAGTGAGCCAGGTAGGCCCCACAGTGGTGCTGTCCCCATGCCTAACCCTGCCTCTGGTCCCACCCTCCAACCCCTATCTCCTAGCCAGGCCCTGCCCCAACCGTCCCTGCCATGCTGGATGGAGGAGGATGTAGCTGCTCCTTGTCTGCCTATTGTCCTGCCAAGTGTTCACCTAGGGGAAAAAAAAAGGCATTAGAGAAATGTCCAAATATGTTGAGTTTATTCAAGAATGAGAAATGAGGATTATAACCCAAGGTGCACAAAATGACAAGCCACCAGTGCATCTGGTGAGGGCAGAGTAAAGGAAAGCTCTCACTGGCAAGAAGGAAGAGGTTTGTGTCAGCCGCTTAGACATGGAATCCACTGGCTCCAGAGGCTCAAAGCTAAAGTTGTCATCAGTTCATTGGTGAAAACGCTGTTACTGCACAAATGGCTATCTGAGAGCATGTTGTCTGAATTACTGCAGTCCTAAAGAATGTCTAGTGATAAATCTTGTCATAGAAACATATGTATATGTGTGAAACGTGCAAGCTGTGCAAAGCAGACAATGCACAGAGATGTCTTCTGGAGTTCTTAGAAAGTTCTTGGAAATAGTTCTTATCTCAGACATGTAAGCATGAGCCCCCTCTCATTCATACCTTCCCAGCCCTATTTTTTCTAGGTGTGACAAAAGTTATTTCATCCTGATATTGGCAACTTTCACATTTCCCTCTTTTGATAACAATTTTTCTCTAAAAATATCATTCATCAACTAGCCTGTAGCCTGGTTTGAATTGTCCGTTGGTGCTGGGATAGACCTGTTGTAGTTAGTTGATCTCATCCCACATCAGGCGGAGGTGATAAACATCTGGAAGTCAGTCTCAAGACCCTTTTAGCCAAATTTGAGCAAGAAGGAGGCCAGAATGTGAAATTCTTAGGCTTATCTCATCTGGATTTCATCATTAAATTTAATTTTGTCTGTTCCATGGGCATTGACTATCATCTCAAATTACTGGGCCAACATTATTTTGTCAGGAGTTGTACTTCTGCAAAGATTTAACAGACAACAGTTACATAGGTTAAAAAGGAAAATACAGAGCAAAAACAGCCGCAATATGATGAGTCCAATTTGCATGATGCTTTTGAGCCATGAACAAAGGCAACCCACTAAATAGATAAAATGACCCCAGAGAAATGGGTGAGACTTGTAGCCAGATGGACTTGTTCTTTTAGTTTATGTAACTGAGCTTCAACTTATCTGGAGGAGTTAACCTGGGTACAACATGCAGTATTAACAATCGCATAGATACCACCTTGCTCAGCTAACAGATAATCAAGAGCAATTCTGTCAACACTACTCTGGCAAGAGAAGCCAATGAATGCTATTGTATACTTGCAGTGAAGTCTGCAAGAATTCCTAGGGTAGCAAATCAATCTTTACCATTTCTTCATTAGTGGCTATATCATACCATTATACAAAAGATCTGACAAAGGAAGCAATCCAGAGTCCCATGCCCACCTGGTAACTCATGTTTAACCCTTTGATAAAATAAGAGGGGCATGACCAGTTTCAGATCTATTATGCATTGACAACAGAGAAACAAAACATCCCAACACACATTAGCCTCCCATTGCCCAAGTGTCTAAATATCTAGAGGCCCATATTGACATATCCCACCCACAAAACTAAATATATCTGATAAGAAAACAAAGAATTATTCCATATGTAAATTTTCTGTGTATGGCAGGATTAAACCAGGGATCAGTTATATTACTATAAACTGCTAACGGCCCTTCCTCTTAAAATCAGTCCCAACAAGTTTTCTTACATATTGTAAAGAGACCCAAGGAATACTTTAAGAGAGATGATTCATTCCACATCTCTAGGGCCCAACTAGGAGACCATTGTTTTGAGTAGTTAAGACAGGGGACAGGAGTAGAAGGTGAATGAGAAAGTTTAACCTTATAGGACGGTCCCATGATACACTTTGTACAGGAGGTTAGAGCTGAGATGTTAGCAAAATTTGTTACAGATTGTACTAAAAGATCACTAGAGTCATGAACAGATCAGGATTCCTTATGACAGATCCAACAATCAGTAAGTTTTCTCCTGTAGCAACAGACTGGGAAATGTGGACAGGCATATCGTCTTCCAGGGGGAAAAAAATGGATAAGATAAAATAAGAATTAGAAATAAGGAAAGGGTATACAGAAGTCATCCAAACATCTTGGGAGAAACAGATGCCATCTGCTTCAAATCTTAGAAATTTTTAGTTTTATAAACTAAGTTCAATTCTTAGAAATTTTTAGTGTTAATTCATTGACAGGAGTGCAGGTCCACTGAGGAGTGATGTTTTCCTTAGATAAGATACATATATCCAAGAATCAATTCCTTTAAGCTTGGCAGCACAAGGGTTGGTTAACAGGACTGGAAATTGGCCTCTCAGTGAGGTTGGATGGAGTCTTTTTAAATGTCTTTTCAAATAGACAAAATCTCCTGATTGTAAATTATGATGTTTTAGGTCTTCATCTCCTGGGGATGCACGGTGGAAAGACTGTTTTACCAGAGCATGATTTTTATCCATAGCCTTGATTATACCTTTATAATATTGAAGCATTTCACCTTTTATGAACTCTGGGTCTTTGAAGTTGGGGCCAAATGCGTGGGGTGCCCAGTAATAATTGTGAATTGTGAGATCTTATGTATTCCAAAGAGAGACCTTTTAGTTCTGAAGCACTATAGGCAGGGCTTTTGGCCACGGTAAGCATAAGGTTTCTACAAAATTTGCCAGTTGGGTCTTAAGAGTACTGTTGGCGCATTTCAACTAGTCCAGAGGGCTGGAGATGATAAGCACAATTAAAGTGCTGTAAGATTGGCCAGATAGCCCACATTTGTATTATAACTTGTTCTGTAAAATTAGTTCCTCAGTTGCTGGGAGCTCAAGAGAGGAACTCAAGAGAGGCCATCAGTTGCTGGGAGCTTAGGACAGGAGCTCAAGTGAGGCTCTGGTATGGATTATCTTTTCTAACAGGACTTTATGGCTAATGTCGTGGCTTGTCTTCAGAGGAATGCTTCAATCCAGTGGGAGAACATGCAGATCAAGACTAACACATATTTGTATCCGTGCAAGGGAGGGAGCTGGATATAATCCAACTTTGAATGGCCCATTAGGGAGGTTAAAATGTCCAGGGTTATGCACCCCAGATTCCCAGGACTGGATTTAGGGAATGTAGGGCAGAGTAAAATAAGTATTTTTGACTGCTTTATTGATGGTACTCGACCAGTATTGTTTTATAGAAGTAAACATATTTTATGTAGTCCAGTGGCTTAAGTTATGTACAGTAGTAAACAATGGAAATTTCATGGAGATTGGCAGGACAGGTTTGTTTATTCGGCCCAAATCAAAGTATATCTTTATCAGTGAATCAGCATCCACTATTTTCCAATTTTTTGGGGGGGCCCCAGGTGCCCAATTCTGTGCTTCTTTAGCAATTGTTTCAGAATTATTTGGGGGGAACTTTTCTAGTCGGGCCATGATAGAAATTTGATCAGTAGGATATTTTAAGGATAGCATTCTTTGCTGCATTATCAGCAAACTGATTTTCCCTAGATTCCATAGTGTCTAATTTTGAAACGCCAGAGACTTTGATCATGGTTAGGGCATCAGGTAACTGTATAGCATCTAATAATTCTTGCACATAAGGGCCATTCTTTATTTTGTTTCCATTGGAAGTGAGGAAACCTCTTTACTTCTAAACCATATCAAAATTATGAACAACTCCAAAGGCTTACTGTATTAGTCCATTTTCATGCTGCTGATAAAGACATGCCTGAGACTGGGAAGAAAAAGAGGTTTAATTGGACTTACAATTCCACATGGCTGAGGAGGTCTCAGAATCACAGTAGGAGGCAAAAGGTACTTCTTACATGGCAGCAGCAAGAGAAGATGAGGAAGATGAGAAAGCAGAAAGCCCTAATAAAACCATTAGATCTCATGAGACTTATTCACTACCATGAGAACAGTATGGGAGAAACAGCCCCCATGATTCAAATTATTTCCCACTGGGTCCCTCCCACAACACATGGGAATTATGGGAGACACAATTCAAGTTGAGATTTGGGAGGGGACACAGAGCCAAACCATATTATTCCACCCCTGAACCCTCCAAATCTCATGTCCTCACATTTCAAAACCAATCAACCCTTCCCAACAGTCCCTCAAAGTTTAACTCTTTTCAGCATTAACCCAAAAGCCCACAGTCCAAAGTCTCATCTGAAACAAGGCAAGTCCCTCCTTCCTATGAGCCTGTAAAATCAAAAGCAAGCTGGTTACTTCCTAGACAGAATGGGGGTACGGGTATTGGATAGATACAGCCATTCCAAATGGGAGAAATTGGCCAAAACAAAGGGGTACAGGCTCCATGCAAGTCTGAATCAAGCAGGGCAGTGAAATCTTAAAGCTGAAAAATGATCTCCTTTGCCCCCAGGTCTCACATCCAGGTCATGCTGATGTAAGAGGTGGGTTCCCATAAGTCTTGGGCAGCTCCACCTCTGTGGCTTTGCAGAGTACAGCCTCCCTCTCAGCTGCTTTCACAGGCTGGCATTGAGTGTCTGTGGCTTTTCCAGGCACCTGGTGAAAGCTGTGGGTGGCTCTACAATTCTGCGGTCTGGGGGACAGTGGCCCTCTTCTCACAGTCCCACTAGGACAATGTCAAAGCCATTCAAAAACAGTGCCCCAGTAGGGACTCTGTGGGGGCTCCAACCCCACATTTCCCTTCTGCACTGCCCTAGCAAAGGTTCTGCATGAGATCCCCGCACCTGCATCAAACTTCTGCCTGGGCATCCAGGTGTTTCCTAGATCTGAAATCTAGGAAGAGGTTCCCAAACCTCAATTCTTGACTTCTGTGCACCCACAGGCTCAACGCCACATGGAAGCTGCCAAGGCTCGAAGCTTGCACCATCTGAAGTCATAGCCTAAGCTCTACATTGGCCCCTTTCAGCTAGCAGGAGGGGCTAGGACGCAGGACACCAAGTCCCTAGACTGCACACAGCATGGGAACCCTGGGCCCTGCCCACAAAACCATTTTTCACTCCTAGACCTCCAGGTCTGTGATGACAGAGGCTGCTGCAAAGGTCTCTGATATGCCCTGGAGAAGCTTTCCCCCTTGTCTTGGAGATTAACATTCAGCTGCTCATTATTTATGCAAATATCTGCAGCTGGCTTGAATTTCTCCTCAGAAGGTAAAATTTTCTTTTCTATCACATTGTCAGGCTGCAAATGTTTCCAAACTTTTATGCTCTGCTTCCTTTTTAAAACTGAATGCCTTTTAAAACACCCAAGTCACCTCTTGAGTGCTTTGCTGCTTAGAAATTTCTTCTGCCAGATACCCTAAATCATCTCTCTCAAGTTCAAAGTTCCACAAATCTCTAGGGCAGAGGCAAAATGCCACCAGTCTCTTTACAAAAACATAACAAGAGTCATCTTTGCTCCAGTTCCCAACGAGCTACTCATCTCCATCTGAGACTACCTCAGCCTGGATTTCATTGTCCATATCATTATCAATATTTTTGTCAAAGCCATTCAACAAGTATCTAGGGAGTTTCAAACTTTCCCACATTTTCCTGTCTTCTTCTGAGCCCTCCAAATTGTTCTAACTTCTGCCTGTTGCCAAGTTCTAAAGTCGCTTCCACATTTTTGGGTATCTTTTCAGCAGTGCCCTACTTCCAGTATCAATTTACTATATTAGTCCATTTCCATGCAACTGATAAACACAGACCCAAGACTGGGAAGAAAAAGAAGTTTAATTATACTTACAGATCCCCATGACTGGGTAGGCCTCAGAATCATGGTGAGAGGTGAAAGGCACTTCTTACATGGTGGTGGCAAGAGAAAATGAGGAAGATGCAAAAGCAGAAACCCCTGATAAAACCATCAGCTCTCATGAGACTTACTCACTACCATAAGAACAGTATGGAGGAAACTGCCCTCATGATTTAAATTATCTACCACTGGGTCCCTCCCACAACACATGGGAATTCAATATGAAATTTGGGTGGGGACACAGAGCCAAACCATATCACTTACCTGCTGCTTACATAACCATTGTCTTTTCTTTAGCAAGGATTCAAGCTCGAGTGAGGGCAAACAGCCTGCCGGGCTGAAGTAGCTAGTAGTAAAGGAGCTGCTTTTACAGTCTCAAAGGAAGTCATGACTGCACAGCCTGCACAATACTTGCCGGAGTCATTCTTGTGAGCTATCTGTAAACCAGGACAACTCAGCATTGTCCACGGGAATCGCTCCGAAGGAATTAAAAGCTGGCCTGTCCTAATACCATAAAAACTCTAGGAGAAAACCTAGGTAATACCATTCAGGACATAGGCATGGGCAAGGACTTCATGTCTAAAACACCAAAAGCAATGGCAACAAAAGCCAAAATTGACAAATGGGATCTAATTAAACTAAAGAGTTTCTGCACAGCAAAAGAAACTACCATCAGAGTGAACAGGCAACCTACAGAATGGGAGAAAATTTTTGCAATCTACTCATCAGACAAAGGGCTAATATCCAGAACCTACAAAGAACTCAAACAAATTTACAAGAAAAAAACAAACAACCCCATCACAAAGTGGGCAAAGGATATGAACAGACACTTCTCAAAAGAAGACATTCATACAGCCAACAGACACATGAAAAAATGCTCATCATCACTGGCCATCAAAGAAATGCAAATCAAAACCACAATGAGATACCATCTCACACCAGTTAGAATGGCGATCATTAAAAAGTCAGGAAACAACAGGTGCTGGAGAGGATGTGGAGAAATAGGAACACTTTTACACTGTTGGTAGGATTGTAAACTAGTTCAACCATTATGGAAAACAGTATGACAATTCCTCAAGGATCTAGAACTAGAAGTACCATATGACCCAGCCATCCCATTACTGGGTATATACCCAAAGGATTATAAATCATGCTGCTATAAAGACACATGCACACGTATGTTTATTGCAGCACTATTCACAATAGCAAAGACTTGGAATCAACCCAAATGTCCATCAGTGACAGACTGGATTAAGAAAATGTGGCACATATGCACCATGGAATACTATGCAGCCATAAAAATGGATGAGTTTGTGTCCTTTGTAGGGACATGGATGCAGCTGGAAACCATCATTCTTAGCAAACTATTGCAAGAACAGAAAACCAAACACTGCATGTTCTCACTCGTAGGTGGGAACTGAACAATGAGATCACTTGGACTCGGGAAAGGGAACATCACACACTGGGGCCTATCATGGGGAGGGGGTAGGGGAGAGGGATTGCATTGGGAGTTATACCTGATGTAAATGATGAGTTGATGGGTGCTGACGGGTTGATGGGTGCAGCACACCAACATGGCACAAGTATACATATGTAACAAACCTGCACCTTATGCACATGTACCCTAGAACTTAAAGTATAATAATAATAAAAAATTTAAAAAATAAAAAATAAAAAAATAAAAGCTAGTCTGTCAGAGTTAAGCAGTCACGTGGTGTTTCATCTGAAGGAAAGGTCCAGAGAGCCACAGGGTTAAGGTTATTGGAGCATGATTGAATAATATGATGAATAGTAAATAGGAGAGGCTCATAGGAGGTTAACCAGCTAGCAGAAAAATGCTGAGTGTGATGACAGTATAAAAGGGCCGCCATGGCATGAGAAAAAACACAGTCGGGAGGATCCCATGACTATCTTCTCAGTTGCCTTGACTAACAGGGATGCAGCAGGGACTGCTCTTAGGCAGAGAGGGAATCCACAGGAGATGGGATCCAGTTGTCAACTGTAGTATCCTGGGGGATGGTGTAGGCCTCCATGCTTTTGGGTTAAGATCCCTGAAGTATTTTCTTCCTTTTCATAGAGAAAGAGAAAAAAAAAAAAAGGAGTTTATACTTAGGATTACCTAGAACTGGAGAATTTATCAATTTCTCCTTTGACTTTTTAAAAACTTACCCTTATGATTTTGTCCAGGTAATGGGGTTAGGTTTGGTAAATTTATATAAAGTACATAGGAGTTGGACCGGAAGAGAAAAGTTAGAAATTCAGTTTCAAAAGTAGTCAGTGAATCCAAGAAACCCACTCACAAAGCTGGCATTTGTTTTGGGCTGAGGAAATTGTAAAATGCCTTGAATCTGGTCTGGTTCTAAATGTAATTCATTCTCTGAAATTAAATGGCTTTATTATTTCACTTGAGTTGTTACTCACTGCAGTTTTTCTTTACAGACACTATGACCTTAAGCAGCCACTTGCTTTAATAGATATATACTGTCTTTTTCACAGGCTGCCTGTGAAGGAGAGCAAAGAAGGAAGTCATCTACATACTGTAGTAAAGAAGAGCCTTGAAGAAAAATTACATCCTCTAAGTCTGCCTTTAATATTTGAGAAAATAGAAGAACTTTCAGTAAAACCCTGAGGCATTACTGTCCAGGTGAAGACAAAAAGATTTTGGCCTTCCCAGGTAAAAGCAAAAAGATATTGGTTGGCTTGATCCCCTGAAATAATAAATAATGTAATACACAGATCAGTGATGGTGAAAAATCTGCTATCAATGGGTACTGGGTTTAATACAGTATGGGGATTTGGAACCACTGGGTGCTTTGTAATAATACTATGGTTTATTACTCAGAGAGAGCTCCTGAACAAACCTCCTCCCATGGTTGTTTGGCCTTTTAGTAGGTAGGATTAGGGTACCCCAAGGACGGGTACAGAGAATAATGAGACTGTTTTTTATATTCTTTTATAATAGGTTTAATACCTTGCATTGCCATCTGGTTTAGTGGCTCTTTAATATTAAGCAAGGGTTTTAATAGGTTAATCTGGATTTTAATAAAAGGTACACTACAAATTTTGAAAATATCAATGAAATATTTTACCTATAAAGAGACAGGTATTTGATTCAGCACTAAATGAGTGACATTATTTTTGTTTTCTGAACAGGGAATGACCTAACAAATGACAGAATTGGGGGTCTGTTGAGTGAGGACGGTTTAGTTTATCAAATTCTAAAATTATTTCCCCCTTTTGGGAAAAAGAAATTTTAGCATGGTATTTTTCAAAAAAAATCACATCCAAGGTGGTGGACCAGAGCAGAATTAACAAGCAAAAGGTGTGGGTGTCTTGGAGAGAAGGCCAAGATGAAAAGAAATAGGCTGTGAAACAAAAGCAGTCAATGACTTGATGGAAACTCTCACCACTTGTAATTTTTTTATTACTCTGGGGCAGGGGCTCACTGAGGCTAGGGTGATTAAGAATGAAAAATATTGCTGTGGCATTTATGAGCACAGTTAAGACCACATTCCCAGCTGGCTGCGGTGGCTCATGCCTGTAATCTAGCACTTTGGGAGGCTGAGGCGGGTGGTTCATGAGGTCAGGAGTTCAAGACCAGTCTGCCCGACACGGTGAAACCCCATCTCTACTGAAAATACAAAAATTAGCTTGGTATGGTGGTGGGCACCTGTAATCCCAGCTACTCGGGAGGCTGAGGCATGAGAATAGCTTGAACCCAGGAGGCAGAGGTTGCAGTGAGCCAAGATTGCACCACTGCACTCCACCTGGGAGACAAGAGCAAAACTCTGTCTCAAAAACAAACAAACACACACACACACACACACACACACAAAAAAAAAAAAAAAAAAAAAAACACTCCTAATTTGAAGGATCATTTCACTCAGCAAATTAAGTGGGAGAACTGAGAAAATCCCCCAAATGTCTTTGGAGCCCCTTCACTGAGAGTGGTCTCAGATGTGAGAGAAGATAGGGGGAGTTGAGAATGAAATTCCCTCTTTCTTTTGCAGCAATCTCTCTTCCAGCTGTCTGGAACATTGGCACAGCCCAGGGAATCTCTGCCTAGTGTTATGTCTGGGAGCCTCCGTTTCCTATAATTGAAGATTAAGAATGCTAGTGGTTGTCTTTTTAGTTCTGTCCTCAGGGTGCAGGCAAGCTTATTTGCCAGATTAACTAAATCAGAAGTGTTCCATGTAGCTGAGAAAGTTATTGAGAAAGGCCATTCGCAAACTTAGAATTACAGGATAATTGAGTAGATTCAGCATCCATAGGTAATCCAGAATTTTTTACAAATACAACCTGGAGCCAACTGTAATAGTCCTAATCTAGTTCATTAGGTTCTTGGATACAGTCTTGGATTTTATTCCAGTCTCAGGTTTCAGGAAAAGCCTCAAGAATAGCCTCATGAAGTTTTGTTGTTTTTGTTCGGTTTGTTCGCTTGCTTGCTCACTATGCTTCAGGCTCTGTTATAGTCTTTGGGGGTGTTTTTACCTAAAGCCCTCTCAGGGTCACATCAAGGAGCCTGGGCCATTCAATATTGGGCCTGACCTTCACAAAAACTGTATGAACCAACTGACACAGGTGAGAAAAACCTGGATGATAAGTCAGAATTATAATACTGTGTTAATTTTATCAGCAAATTGGAAAGGTCCTCTATGACCTTTGGGAATTCTGTGACAATGGCTTAAAGTTCAGCCTTGCTCCAAGGAACAAAAGAAATTTAGAATTTAGAGGAATGATCAGTGAATTTAACATTAAAGGGATAGGTTTTAACAGGACCAGATTCAGAGATAGTGGGAGCTGAGGAATCCATAGGGAAAGGTAATTCACTTAAAGAAGAAATAGAGAAGGAACAGGGGAAAAGGAAAAGGAGTCTTTTCCAATGAGGAACAAGTATGGGATCCTCCAGCCTTGTCCTTCCTTAACTCTTTGCTTGTCTCAGTTAATTTTGCCATGGTATCTCATAAGGAGGCAATCGTAGAATCCTGAACATACTTAGAAGCTTTGAGGTACCAATTAAAGTATGTCTCCCATTCAGATTGTTTAATGTTAGGACCACAGTCTTCTAATTTTGTTCTAACCAAACAAGTTTGGGGAGCTCAAATGCCCCCCAGTATGACCACTGAGGATCCAAATTAGTTTTTGTGTGCTATAGCTATTGATTTAAAATTGTGCACAAGACAGAGGACCATAATTTTTTAAACATAGAGCCAGCAGGGGTCCCAGGGGGATTATAATTACGTGCTTTAGAATTTTGGGATCCCATTCTGCTTACTAATCTCTTGAAAGTAAAAGAAAGCTTTATGAGCAGACCCCTGTCAGGGAATGATAGGCGTTTGGACTGGTGTTTTCTTTTACAGTGTGCCTGGCACCAGATTTTTGTTTTACTTGGCAAGCAATCTGCACTTTCATTGCCTGTCCCATGACCAAGTTTTCCCTAGACGCACAAAATTTTTCTTGAGACTGGCAGGCCCCCTAGTGGTAACTTGGGCTGTTTGTGCACTAGTTTATCCTGACACAAGAGATTTTTTTCTTCCGATGCTGGCATCCCTCATAGAATGGCGGCAATTTGTCAGATGAGTAGATTGCAAAAATTTTCTCCCATTCTGTAGGTTGTCTGTTCACTCTGATGGTAGTTTCTTTTGCTGTGCAGAAGCTCTTTAGTTTAATTAGATCCCATTTGTCAATTTTGGCTTTTGCTGCTGTTGCTTTTGGTGTTTTAGACATGAAGTCTTTGCCCATGCCTATGTCCTGAATGGTACTACCTAGATTTTCCTCTAGGATTTTTATGGTATTAGGTCTAACATTTAAGTCTCTAATCCATCTTGAATTAATTTTCATATAAGGAGTAAGGAAAGGATCCAGTTTCAGCTTTCTACTTATGGCTAGCCACTTTTCCCAGCACCATTATCCAGAACCTACAAAGAACTCAAACAAATTTACAAGAAAAAAACAACAGCCCCATCAAAAAGTGGGCAAAGGATATGAACAGACATTTCTCAAAAGAAAACATTCATACAGCCAACAGACACATGAAAAAATGCTCATCATCACTGGCCATCAGAGAAATGCAAATCAAAACCACAATGAGATACCATCTCACACCAGTTAGAATGGCGATCATTAAAAAGTCAGGAAACAACAGGTGCAGGAGAGGATGTGGAGAAATAGGAACACTTTTACACTGTTGGTGGGATTGTAAACTAGTTCAACCATTATGGAAAACAGTATGGCGATTCCTCAAGGATCTAGAACTAGAAGTACCATATGACCCAGCCATCCCATTACTGGGTATATACCCAAAGGATTATAAATCATGCTGCTATAAAGACACATGCACACATATGTTTATTGCGGCACTATACACAATAGCAAAGACTTGTAATCAACCCAAATGTCCATCAGTGACAGATTGGATTAAGAAAATGTGGCACATATACACCATGGAATACTATGCAGCCATAAAAAAGGATGAGTTTGTGTCCTTTGTAGGGACATGGATGCAGCTGGAAACCATCATTCTTAGCAAACTATCACAAGAACAGAAAACCAAACACCGCATGTTCTCACTCATAGGTGGGAACTGAACAATGAGATCACTTGGACTTGGGAAGGGGAACATCACACACCGGGGCCTATCATGGGGAGGGGGGAGGGGGGAGTGATTGCATTGGGAGTTATACCTGATGTAAATGACGAGTTGATGGGTGCTGACGAGTTGATGGGTGCAGCACACCAACATGGCACAAGTATACATATGTAACAAACCTGCACATTATGCACATGTACCCTAGAACTCAAAGTATAATAATTAAAAAAAAAAAAAAAAAGAATGGCGGCAATTGCCCTAATGGCTTTTAAACGGTCAAATCGTGCCTATTTTTGAGAAAGTAAATTTTTCTTTCAAAAGATGTTCAGAAATACAGGAAGAAAAGAATCAAGAAACAAATGAAAGTATAAGCACACACGAACTAGTCAGAACAAAACTGAACCAAAAGTGCACTTACCAGGACCAGAAAGACAAACTGTCTTTCTAAATAAAGGACTTGCCAAAAAAGACAAAAAGTCTGAGTCCCAGAAAAGATGCAAGGCATCTTAATCCAATCAGATCCTGAATAAGTTAACAGAGAGCTGCTACCAAAGGGAGGGAACACAATCTGAGAGATGATTTACCTGGGCAGAAGAAAGATGATCCATGGAAGCTTAGATTGCAAAGGGACCAATTGTAGTTACCTCACCCGGTTCCTCACCCGGTTCCAAGAGTCACTAATCTTTTTCAAAGGTACTCTCACTTCAAGAGTACTTCCAATAGAGGGAAAATGGAGGATAGGAGGCAAAACTAACTTGCAGCCCCCACTAGGACAGACAGAGCAGCATGAGTAGACACACACCATGAGCTTTTGCTCTAAGAACCACCACAATAACATACCAGGAAAGTTGAGAGAATCCACAGACCCTCTGAGGGAGGTGAATTGCCGCTATAGGCTCCGTGGGACAGCTGAAGACCTGTGAGTTTGCTTGTTTTCTCAGCTGAGAGGCTTGGAGCCTGCAGAACATTCTCAGCCCTGCTCACCGGCTACCTAGAAATAAACTCGCTGCAGGGGTGGGTGGCAGGAGCAGGGGGCCACCTCGGGAGTGAGACCAGCCTTTCAGGCTGTGGGCTGCATGGGATCTGGGTGAGACCTGTGACTGCTGGCTTTCCCCCACTTCCCTGGGGACCTGTGTGACACCGCAGAAGCAACCAAACTCCCCCTAGGAACATAATTCCATTGGCCTGGGAACCACACTCCCAACGCCCACAGCAGCCACGACAAGCCTCACCAAAGGAGAGCCTGAGCTCAGATGTGCCCCCACCTGATGGTCTTTCTCTAGCTGACCTTGTAGCCAAAGACAAAGGACATAATCCCTTGAGAGCCCTATGGCCCCACCCATTGCCTAATCCTCCCTATACTAATGTGCTGATGTGCTGATATAGCCAATGTGCTCTTGAAAGTGCCACCTCCTGGCTGGAGATCAACACAAAACCAGCACACTTAACAAAAATACAAACAAGGACCCTCACAGAGTCCACTTCACTCCCCTGCTACCTCCATTGGAGCAGGTGCTGGTATCCGCGGCTGAGAGACCTGAAGAGGGATCACATCGAATGACTCTTTGCAGACACTCCCCAGTAGCCATCCAGAGTCCAGTAGCTCCACTGGGTGGCTAGATTGAGAAGAGAAACAACAGTCACTGCAGTTTAGCTCTCAGGAGGCTCTATCTCGGGGGAAAAGGAGAGAGCACAACACTAAGGGAACACCCTTGTGGGACAAAAGGATCCGAACAGCAGCCTTTGAGTTCCAGACTTCCCTCTGACATAGTCTACCCAAATGGGAAGGAACCAGACAAACAGTGCTGGCAATATGACAAAACAAGGTTCTTTAACAACCCCAAAAAATCACACCAGCTCACCAGCAATGGATCCAAACAAAGATGAAATCTCTGAAGTGCCAGAAAAAGAATTCAGAAGATCAACTATTAAGCCAATCAGGGAGGCACCAGAGAAAGATGCAGTCCAACTTAAGAAATCAAAAAACGATAGAGGATATGAATGGAAAAATCTCCAGTGAAATAGATAGCATAAATAAAAAATAATCACAACTTCTGAAAATGAAGGACACACTTAGAGAAATGCGAAATGCACTGGAAATTCTCAGCAATACAATCAAATAAGTAGAAGAAAGAAAATCAGAGCTCAAAGACAAGGGTTTTGAATAAACCCAATCCTACAAAGACAAAGAAAAAACAAATTAAAAAATGAACAAAGCCGCCAAGAAGTTTGGGGTTATGTTAAATAGCCAAACCTAAGAATAATTGGTGTTCCTGAGACAGAAGAGGAATCTAAAGTTTGGAAAATATTTTTGACAGAATAATTGAGGAAAACTTCCCCAGCTTTGCTAGAGAGCTAGACATCTAAATACAAGAAGCTCAAAGAACACTGGGAAATTCATTGCAAAAAGATGATTGCCTGGTACATTTCATGAGGTTATCTAAGGTCAAGATGAAGGAAAGATTCTTTTTTTTTTTCATTATACTTTAAGTTCTAGGGTACATGTGCACAACGTGCAGGTTTGTTACATATGTATACATGTGCCATGTTGGTGTGCTGCACCCATCAACTCGTCAGCACCCATCAACTCGTCATTTACATCAGGTATAACTCCCAATGCAATCCCTCCCCCCTCCCCCACCACAATAGGCCCCGGTGTGTGATGTTCCCTTTCCTGTGTTCAAGTGATTTCATTGTTCAGTTCCCACCTATGAGTGAGAACATGCGGTGTTTGGTTTTCTGTTCTTGCGATAGTTTGCTGAGAACGATGGTTTCCAGCTGCATCCATGTCCCTACAAATGACACGAACTCATCCTTTTTTATGGCTGCGTAGTATTCCATGGTGTATATGTGCCACATTTTCTTAATCCAGTCTGTCACTGATGGACATTTGGGTTGATTCCAAGTCTTTGCTATTGTGTATAGTGCCGCAATAAACATACGTGTGCATGTGTCTTTATAGCAGCATGATTTATAATCCTTTGATATATACCCAGTAATGGAATGGCTGGGTCATATGGTATTTCTAGTTCTAGATCTTTGAGGAATCGCCATACAGTTTTCCATAATGGTTGAACTAGTTTACAATCCCACCAACAGTGTAAAAGTGTTCCTATTTCTCCACATCCTCTCCAGCACCTGTTGTTTCCTGACTTTTTAATGATCGCCATTCTAACTGGTGTGAGATGGTATCTCATTGTGGTTTTGATTTGCATTTCTTTGATGGCCAGTGATGATGAGCATTTTTTCATGTGTCTGTTGGCTGTATGAATGTTTTCTTTTGAGAAGTGTCTGTTCATATCCTTTGCCCACTTTGTGATGGGGTTGTTTGTTTTTTTCTTGTAAATTTGTTTGAGTTCTTTCTCGGTTCTGGATATTAGCCCTTTGTCAGATGAGTAGATTGCAAAAATTTTCTCCCATTCTGCAGGTTGCCCGTTCACTCTGATGGTAGCTTCTTTTGCTGTGCAGAAACTCTTTAGTTTAATTAGATCCCATTTGTCTATTTTGGCTTTTGTTGCCATTGCTTTTGGTGTTTTAGACATGAAGCCCTTGCCCATGCGTATGTCCTGAATGGTATTACCAAGGTTTTCTTCTAGAGTTTTTATGGTATTAGGTCTAACATTTAGGTCTCTAATCCATCTTGAATTAATTTTTGTATAAGGAGTAAGGAAAGGATCTAGTTTCAGCTTTCTACTTATGGCTAGCCAATTTTCCCAGCACCATTTATTAAATAGGGAATCCTTTCCCCATTTCTTGTTTTTGTCACGTTTGTCAAAGATCAGATGGCTGTAGATGTGTCATATTATTTCTGAGGGCTCTGTTCCATTGGTCTATATCTCTGTTTTGGTACCAGTACTATGATGTTTTGGTTAATGTAGACTTGTAGTATAGTTTGAAGTCAGGTAGCGTGATGCCTCCAGCTTTGATCTTTTGACTTAGGATTGTCTTGGCAATTTGGCCCTTTTTTGGTTCCATATGAACTTTAAAGCAGTTTTTTCCAATTCTGTGAAGAAACTCATTGGTAGCTTGATGGGGATGGCATTGAATCTATAAATTATCTTGGGCAGTATGGCCATTTTCATGATATTGATTCTTCCTATCCATGAGCATGGTATGTTCTTCCATTTGTTTGTGTCCTCTTTTATTTCACTAAGCAGTGGTTTGTACTTCTCCCTGAAGAGGTCCTTTACATCCCTTGTAAGTTGGATTCCTATGTATTTTATTCTCTTTGAAGTATTGTGAATGGGAGTTCATTCATGATTTGGCTGTTTGTCTGTTACTGGCGTATAAGAATGCTTGTGACTTTTGCACATTGATTTTGTATCCTGAGACTTTGCTGAAATTGCTTATCAGCTTAAGGAGATTTTGGGCTGAGATGATGAGGTTTTCTAAATATACAATCATTTCATCTGCAAACGGACAATTTGACTTCTTCTTTTCCTAACTGAATATGCTTTATTTCTTTCTCTTGCCTGATTGCCCTAGCCAGAACTTCCAACACTATGTTGAAGAGGAGTGGTGAGAGAGGGCATCCCTGTCTCATGCCAATTTTCAAAGGGAATGCTTCCAGTTTTTGCCCATTCAGTATGATATTGGCTGTGGGTTTGTCATAAATAGCTCTTATTATTTTGAGATACGTTCCAGCAATATCAGTATTGATGGAAATATTCTTAAGAGCTGTGAGGCAAAAGCATCATGTAATCTATAAAGGAAAACCTATCAGACTAAAAGAGCTGATTTCTCAGAGATACTCTACAAGCTACAAGAGTTTGGGGTCCTATTTTTAGCCCCCATAAACAAAATAATTATCAGTCAAGAATTTTGTATCCAGTGAAACTAAGATTCACAAATGAAGGAAAAATACAGTCTTTTTCAAACAAAGAAATGCTGAGAGAATTCACCACTACCAAGCCAGCACTACAAGAACTACTAAAAGTAGCTCTAAATCTTGAAACAAATTCTAAAAATACACCAAAATAGAATCTCCTTAAAGCATAAATCTCATAGGACCTACTAAACAACAACACAATTTAAAAAAAAAAAAACAAAACGAGGATTTCAGGCAACAAATAGAATGATGAATAGAATAACACCTCACCTCTCAATACTAATGTTGACTCTAAATAGTCTAAATGCTCCATTTAAAAGATACAGAATGGCAGAATGGATAGGAATTCACCAGCCAAGTATGTGCTGTCTTCAAGAGATTCATCTGCCACATAAGGACTCACATACACTTAAGGTAAAGGGGTGGAAAAAGCTATTTCATGCGAATGGACACCAAAAGCAGGGAATATCAGCTATTCTTATATCAGATAAAACAAACTTTAAAGCAACAGCAGTTTAAAAAGACAAAGAAGGACATTATATAATGATAAAAGGAAAATATGACAATTCTAAACATACACGCACCTAACACTAGAGCTCCCAAATGTATAAAGCAATTACTACTAGGCCTAAGGAATTAGATAGATGGCAGCACAGTAATAGTGGGGGACTTTAACACTATACTGGCAGCACTAGACAGGTCATCAAGACAGAAAGTTAACAAAGGAACAATGGACTTAAACTATACCCTAGAACAAATGGACTTAACACACGTTTACAGAACATTCTACCCAACAACTGCAGAATATATGTTCTGTTCTTCAGCATGTGGTACATTCTCCAAGAAAGACCAAATGATAGACCACAAAACAAGTCTCAGTAGATTTAAGAAAATCGAAATTAAAACAAGTATTCTCTCAGACCACGGTGGAATAAAATTGAAAATCAACTCCAAAAGAAATCCTCAAAACCATGCAAATACATGGTAATTAAATAACCCACTCTTGGATGATCACTGGGCCAACAATGAAATCAAGATAGAAATTTAAAAATTATTTGAACTAAATGATAATAGCAAAAAAATCTATCAAACCCTCAGGGAAACAGCAAAAGCAGTGATAAAAGGAGCGTTTATAGCATTAAATGCCTACATTGAAAAGTCTGAAAGAGCACAAATAGACAATCTAAGGTCACACCTCATGTAACTGGAGAAAAATAACAACCCAAACCCAAACCCAGCAGAAGAAAAGAAATAACCAAGATCAGAGCAGAACCAAATGAAATCGAAGCAAAAATATACAAAAGATAAATGAAACAAAAAGCTGGTTATTTGAAAAGGTAAATAGAATTGAAAGACAATTAGCAAAATTAACCAAGAAAACAAGAGAGAAGATCCAAATAAGCTCAATTAGAAATGAAATGGGAGATATTACAACTGATACCACAGAAATACAAAAGATTATTCAAGGCTACTATTAACACCTTTACAACCATAAACTAGAAAACCTAGAGAAGCTGAATAAATTTTTGGAAATATATAACCCTCCTATATTAAATCAGGAAAAAATAGAGACTCTGAACAGACCAATAACAAGCAGCAAGATTAAAATGATAATTAAAAAATTACTAACAATGAAAGTCCAGGAACAGACGAATTCACAGCTGAATTCTATCAGACATTCAAAGAAGAATTGGTACCAATTCTTACTGACACTATTCCAAAAGATAGAAAAATGGGGATCCTCCCTAAATCATTCTGTGAAGCCTAATACCAAAACCAGGAAAGAACATAACAACAACAACAAAAAAATACTACAGACCAATATCCCTATATAGCTGCAAAAATACTCAACAAAATACTAGCTAACTGAATCAAACAGCACATCAAAAAGAAAATCCCCCATGATCAAGTGGGTTTTATACCAGGGATGCAGGTATGGTTTAACATACATAAATCAATAAATGTGATACACCAATAAACAGAATCAAAAACAAAAATCACATGATTATCTCAACAGATGCACAAAATGCAGTTGACAAAATCTGGTATCCTTTATGATTAAAACCCTCAGCAGAATTGAAACACAAGTGACATACCTTAAGGTAATAAAAGCCATCTAAGACAAACCTACAGCCAACATTACACTGAACAGGGCAAAGCTGAAAGCATTCCCCCTGAGAACTGGAACAAAACAAGGATGCCCACTTTCACCACTTCTATTCAACATATTACTGGAAGTCCTAGCCAGAGCAATCAGACAAGAGAAAGAAATAAAGGGCATCCGAATAAGTAAAGAGGAAGTCAAACTATCACTGTTTGCTGATGATATGATTGTATACCTAGAAAACCCTAAAGACCCATCAAAAAAGTTCCTAGAACTGGTAAATAAATTCAGCAAAGTTTCAGGATGGAAAATTAATGTACATAAATCAGTAGCCCTGTTATACACCAAGAGAGACCAGCTGAGAATCAAATCAAGAACTCAATCCCTTTTATAATAGCTGCAAAAGGAATAAATTAATAAAATACTTAGGAATATACGTAAGTAAGGACATGAAAGACCTCTACAAGGAAAACTACAAAACCCTTCTGAAAGAAATCATAGATGACACAAACAAATGGAAACACATCCCATGCGCATGAGAATCAACATTGTGAAAATGACCATATTGCCCAAAGTAATCTACACATTCAATGCAATTTCCATTAAAATACCACCATCATTCTTTACAGAACTAGATAAAACAATCCTAAAATTCATATGGAACCAAGAAAAGAGCACATAGAGCCAAAGCAAAGCTAAGTAAAAAGAACAAATCTGGAGGGATTACATTACCTGACTTCAAACTGTACTATAAGGCCACAGTCACCAAAACAGTATGGTACTGGTGTAAAAACAGGCATATAGACCAAGGAAACAATAGAGAACCCAGAAATAAAGCCAAATACTTACAGTCAACTGATCTTTCACAAAGGAAACAAAAACATAAAGTGGGGAAAGGACACCCTATTCAACAAATCATGCTGGGATCATTGGCAAGCCACTTGTAGAAAAATGAAACTAGATCCTCATCTCTCACCTTATACAAAAATCAACTCAAGATGGATCAAGGACATAAACACATATATACATCAAGGACCTAAACACATATAATATATGCATATATATGTATATATAGTAGTATGTGAGTAGTATTCCATGGTGTGTGTGTGTGTGTATATATATATACACACACACATATATGAGTAGTATATATATAGTGTGTATATGTGTGTATATTACATATATATATATATTACTCAGCCACAAAAAGGAATGGAATAATGGCGTTTGCAGCAACCTGGATGGAATTGGAGATCATTATTCTAACTGAAGCAACTTAGGAATGGAAAACCAAACACCGTATGTTGTCACTCATAAGTGAGAGCTAAGCTATAAGGATGCAAAAGCATAAGAATAATATTAGGTTGGTGCAAAAATAAGTATGGGTTTTACCATTATTTGCCATCAAAATCCCCTTTTAATGGCAAAACCCGCAATTATTTTTGCACCAATCTAATTCAATGGGGAGACTCAAGGGAAAGGGTGGGAGGGGTGGAAGGGAGTAAAGACTACACACTGAGTACAATGTACACTGCTCAGGTAATAGGTGCACCAAAATCTCAGAAATCACCATTAAAGAAAATATTCATGTAAGAAAACACCACTCATTCCCCCAAAAACTTACTGAAATTTTTTTAAAGAGTACTGAGATTTCTGTGACATTAGAGAAATGTCCAACTACATTGAGTTCATTCAGAAATGAGAAATGAGGATTACAACCAGGGGTGCATGAACTGGTACATCCAATGAGGGAAGCGTAAAGGGAAGCTTGTATTTGGTTAAAAAGAGAAAGATTCATCTAAGCTGCTTAGAAACACAGTTCATGGGTTTCAGAGCATCAAAGCCAGAATCATCACTGGTTCGTTGGTGCAGATGCCATTACTTGGCAAGTGTCCTTTCAAGAGCGTCTTACTGGCATTATTGCAATTCTATAGAATGTCTAGTAATAAACCTTGTTGCAGAAACATGTAAATTCCCCAAAAAACTAAGAACAGAAATATCATATGATCTAGCAATCTTATTGTTAGTATATATCCAAAATAAATCAGGATGACAAAAACATGTCTGTCCTCCCATGTTTATTGCAGCATCATTCACAGTAGCCAAAATATGGCATCAATCTAGGTGTCCATCAGCATACGAATGGATAAAGAAAATGTGGTATACACACACAAAGGAACATCATTTAGCCATAAAAAGGAATGAAATTCTGTCATTTGCAGCAACATGAATGAGCCTGGAGGAAACTGTATTAAGTGAAATAATCCAAGCACAGAAAGACAAATATTGCACCTTCTCACTCATATGGAGAAGTTTGAAAATGTGACCTCATGGAGGTAGAGAGTAGAATAGTGCAAAGGGTAGGGAGGATGAAAAGAGACAGATAAATTAAAGCCTGGTGAGAAATAACAATGAAAAATGTGAAAAAGAGCATACAAGATGTTGGAACATATTCAAAAGATAGAAAATATATGTAATTGAAGTTCAGAAAGAGGAAAGGGAAAAAAAGTTCATGAGACAATGGCTGACAGTTTTCCAAAAACTGACAAAAGCAACACCCCCCATGATATGGTTTGTCTGTGTCCCCACCCAAATCTCATTTTGAATTGTAGCTCCCATAATTCCTATATGTCATGGGTGGGACCCAGTGGGAGGTAATTGAATCGGGTCGGAGTAGGGTGGGGGTCTTTCCAATGCTGTTCTCGTGATAGTGAATAAGCCTCACGAGCCAGGCCTGATGGCTCACGCCTGTAATCCCCGCACTTTGGGAGGCCGAGGCAGGTGGATCATGAGGTCAGGAGATCGAGACCATCCTGGATAACACGATGAAACCCTGTCTCCACTAAAAATACAAAAAAAAAAATTTAGCCAGGTGTGGTGGTGTGCACTTGTAGTCCCAGCTACTCAGGAGGCTAAGGCAGGAGAATCACTTGAATCTGGGAGGTGAAGTTTGCAGTGAGCCGAGATCATGCCACTGCCCTCCAGCCTGGGTGACAGAGCAAGACTTCATCTCAAAAAATAATAATAATAATTTTAAAAAGTCTCACAGGATCTGATGGTTTTATAAATGGCATTCCCCTGCACATGCTGTCTTGTCTGCTGCCATGTAAGACATGCCTTTGCTTCTCCTTTGCCTGCCACCACGATTGTGAAGCCTCCCCAGCCATGTGGAACTGTGAGTTCATTAAACCTCTTTTTCTTTATAAATTACCCAGTCTAGGTATGTCTTATTAGCCCCATAAGAACTAATAAATCCCCATTAAAAACTTTTGAACCCATCACAATAAATATACAGAAAACTAGACTTTAGCACACCACAATTCAACCACTAAAAACCAAAGACAAAGAAAAATAATTAAAGTAGTTAACAGAAAAACAAATTGCTTTCAAACATTCATTCCTGACTGCTGACACATTTCAACACGAATCCAAAAGACAAGGGAATAATATTTTAAGAGAATAAAAACTATAACTACAAATTGTGGACACTAAAAGTACTGAAAATATCCTTCCAAAGAAAGATGAATGAAGACATTTACTCAACACACCTATCCTAAAACAAATATTAAAGAAATTTCCTCAGACAAAGGAGGAAAGGTCCCAGCAGAAACAAGGAGATCTAAAAAACAATGAAGAAAAACAAAAATATTAAAGATAGCAATAAAATGAATGCTGACTCCCCAGTTATAGTTATGTATCATGCAGTCTTAAGTATAAGTAAAATTTAAAATGTATGAAAATAATAAAACAAATTATAGGAGAGGGTTTAATAGAGTATTTTGTGGTTTTACAATTCTTTTTAAAGAGGTAGATGTTAGAAGTTGCATTAGACTAGTAAGTCAAGAACAAAAAATGTGCCATTTACCTATAATATAAAATTTCTATTTGGTGTCTTTTTCTAATTCCCATCCCTTTATTGATATTGTGTTTGGTAATACATTGTTCTCCTAGTTTCCTTTAGTTCTTTGTCCATAGTTTCCTTAGTTCTTTGCCCTTATCTTTTAAAGTTGATTTTAAATATTTCACTAGTAAGTCCAATATCTGGGCCTCTTTTAGGACAATTCCTGTTTATTTTTTTCCTGTGAGTGGGCCATAGTTTCTTATTTGATAACTTTTTTTTTAACACCTCATAATTTTTGTTTAAAACTGAATATTTTTCATATTATAATGTACCAACTCTAGAAATCAAATTCTCCTCAATTTCCAGGGTTTACTGTCGCTGTTCATTGTGGATAGTAGTTGTTTCTTTGATTAGTGACTTTTCTCTTTTAATTGTATCTTAAGTTCCAGGATACATGTGCAGGATGTGCACATAAGTTCTGGAAACATGTGTAGGTTTGTTACATAGGTAAACGTGTGCCATGGTGGTTTGTTGCACCTATCAATCAACTCATCACCTAGGTATTAAGCCTCACATGCGTTAGCTATTTATCTTGATGCTCTCCCTTTCCCTGCCCCTGCCCCAAGAGACCCCAGTGTGTGTTGTTCCTTCCCCGTGTCCATGTGTTCTCTTTGTTCAGCTCCCACTCATAAGTGAGAATATGCGGTATTTGGGTTTCTGTTCCTGTGTTAGTTTGCTGAAGACTGGCTTCCAGCTCCACCCACGTCCCTGCAAAGGACATGATCTCGTTCCTTTTTATGGCTGCATAGTATTTCATGGTGTATATGTACCACGTTTTCGTTATTGAGTCTATCATTGATGAGCATTTGGGTTGATTCCATGTCTTTGCTATTGTGAATAGTTCTGCAATGAACATACACATGCGTGTATCTTTATAATAGAATAATTTATATTCCTTTGGTTATACACCCAGTGACGGGATTGCTGGTCCAAATGATATTTCTGGTTCTAGGTCTTTGAGGAATTGTCACACTGTCTTCCACAATGGTTGAACTAATTTACATTCCCACCAACAATGTGAAGTGTTCCTATTTCTCCACAGCCTCACCAGCATCTGTTTTTTTCTAGACTTTTTAATAATCACAATTCAGACTGGCATGAGATGGTATCTCATTGTGGTTTTGATTTGCATTTCTCTAATGATCACTGATGTTGGATTAGTGACTTTTCTAAACTACTTTTATAAAGACTGCATTCTTTTGTGTGTTTGTTCCCTAAAGATTATGTTAGCTTAATGGTCAGCTAGTGATTGAACCATGATTCTCCTAGCCTCCTGGATCCAAAAAGAAAAGAAAAGAAAATTAAAGAATAAGATAAGATAAAATAAGAAAAAGAGAAAAATTGTTCCCCTGTCTTAGCAGATTGTCTCTGTGTTAGGGCACTCCTTCGATGCTTAGCTAGGTAATTTACAGCTCTGACTTATCCCTTCACTTACTGCTTACATGGATCCTAGAGATTAGCCAGAGCTAAAAGCACAGGATCTCTTCCAATCGTTCTAAGCACATGTTTATTCCTGAGCATGCGCATGGCCCTCTAGAACTTTGTTATGTGCAAGAGCTTATTACAGCCATTATTCCCCATACATCTCCATCCCCAGACTCTTCCTCCCTAGTCAAAACAATCTTGAAAAATAAGAACAAATTTGGAGGATTTATACTTCCTGGCTTCCAAATACACAACAAAACTGCAGTCATAAAAAAAACTGTATGCTACTAGCATAAGGATAAATAACTAGATCAACTGAATGGAATTGAGAGTTCAGAAATAAACCCACATATGTGTGGTTAATTGATTTTTAACCAGGGTGCTAAGACCATTCAATGGAGAAAGAATAGTCTGTTCAACAAATGATGCTGGGGCGATTGGATAGGCACATAGAAAGGAATAAAGTTGAGCCCTTACTTCATAGGACATACAAAACTCAAAATAAACTAAAAACCTAAATATAGGAGCTAAAACTATAAAACTTTTAGAAAAAAATGAATAAATCTTTATCACCTTGAATTTGTCCATAGTTTCACAGATATGACACCAAAAACACAAGCCACAAAAGAAAAAATAAAGTGAACATTAACAAAATTAAAATCTTTTTTACATCAAAGGACAATATTGTAAGAGTGAAAACACAATTCAAAAAATGGAAGAAAATATTTGTAAACCATATGTCTGGTAAGGATATCTTATCCAGAATCTACAAAGAGCTCTTGTAACTCAACAACAAAAGACAAAGGGAAAAAAAGTTTTAATAGGCAAAGAACATGAATAGTCATTCCTCCAAAGAAAATGTGTAAATGGCCAACAAGCACATAGAAGATGCTCAGTGTCATTTGTCATTAGGGAAGTGCAAGACAAAATGATAGTAAAATATCACTTCATACCCTTTATCATGGCTATCAACAAAATGATAAACAAATAGTTCAAAGAAATTGAAACACTTATACACTGTTAGTGGGAAATGTAAAATGGTATGGACAATGTGGAAAATCGTTTATTCCTCAATCAGTTAAACAGAGATACAAGATGACCTAGCAACTCTACCCCTAGTGTATACCTAAAACAATTGAAAATATGTATTGAAACAAAAACTCATCCAAATGTTCATACCAGCACTACTAACAATAGCCAAAAGGTGGAAACAACCTAAATGTTCATCAATGCATGCATGTATAAACAAAATGTGGCATCTTCATACAATGAAATATTACTCAGCCATAAATAGGAATGAAGTAATCGTACAGGCTAAACATGAGTGAACTTTGAAAACATTATGTAAATTGAAAGAAGCCAGGCATAAAAAGTTTGCCTTTTTTTGAATTTCATTTGTATAAAACATCCCAAAACAGGCAGCTTTATAGAGGCAGAAGCAGTTTAGTGTTTGCTGGAGGCTGGGGGAGGAGAAAATGGGAATGAGTGCTTAATAGGGGCTCTGGACTGAGATAGTAGTGATGGTTGCACATTACGCATTGTATTAGTCCGTTTTCATGCTGTTGATAAAGACATACCTGAGACAGGGCAATTTACAAAAGAAAATGATTTAATCACACGCCTGTAGACCCAGCTACTCAGGGGGCTGAGGCAGGAGAATCACTTGAACCTGGGAGGCGGAGGTTGCAGTGAGCCAAGATTTCACCACTGCACTCCAGCCTGGAGACAGAATGAGACTCTGTCGAGAGAGAGACAGAGAGAGAGAAATAGAGAGAGAGAGAGAGAGAGAGAGAAAGGAAGAAAGGAAGGAGGGGGGAGGGAGGGAGGGAGAGAGGGAGGAACAAGAAAGAAAGAAGAAATGGAAGAAGAAAGAAAGAAAGAGAGAAAGAGAGAAAGCGAGAAAGAAAGAAAGAAAGAAGAAAGAAAGAAAGAAAGAAGGAAAGAAAGAAAGAAAGAAAGAAAGAAAGAAAGAAAGAAAGAAAGAAAGAAAGAAAGAAAGAAAGAAGGAAAGAAGGAAAGAAAGAAAGATGGAAGGAAGGAAGGAAGGAAGGAAAGAAAGAAAGAAAGAAAGAAAGAAAGAAAGAAAGAAAGAAAGAAAGAAAGAAAGAAAGAAAGAAAGAAAGAAAGAGAAAGAAAGAAAGAAAGAAAGAAAGAAAGAAAGAAAGAAAGAAAGAAAGAAAGAAAGAAAGAAAGAAAGAAAAAGAAAGAGAGGGAGGGAGGGAGGAAGGAAGGAAGGAAGGAAGGAAGGAAGGAAGGAAGGAAGGAAGGAAGGAAGGAAGGAAGGAAAGTTTAATCGACTTACAGTTCCACATGGCTGGGGAGGCCTCACAATCATGGTAGAAGGTGAAAAGCATGTCTCACATGGCGGTAGACAAGAGAAGAGAGCTTGTACAGGGAGAGTCCCATTTTTAAAACCATCAGATCTCGTGAGACTTATTCACTATCATGAGAACAGCACAGGAAAGACCTAACCTGTCCCTGCAAAACAACAAAATTATGAGATTCAAATTCAGAAATCATTCAATCCACTTTTACTCCCTCTTTCTTTAACAAGTGTTAATCATTGGCTTCCATTGGCTGGATGACTGCTTGGGCTTCTCTTAGACTATTCAGAAAATGGCCATTTCTGTAGGGTCCTTCTCAAAATTCTCTCCTTCACTTTTCACATAGTCTTCAGCTCACACTACCCCGAGAGATTTTATCACACATACAGTCTTCCTTACAATCTGGGGCATACATCTTTCTCCCAAAAGCTATACGCACCTCTAGGACAGAGGTCATGTAGTTTACTTGTCCCCTCTCCTCCATCACTTGGGGTCTAGCACAGGGTTAGACACACATTAGGGAACAGTTAGCTGTCAGATTCTGGAATCCTTCCCCTTTTACTCACGCAGAAAGACCACTGAAGTCACCCTAAGGATCAATGCCTAACCCACAGATACTTTTATTTCTCCATCTTTTAACTCCTAGATCAGGAAAAAAGTGAGTTAATAGTGATTAATGATTTTCCTTAGTGCAAGGCTCTGTACTACTTTACATACATAGAACTACATCTATTCATTAAAGATAAATGAATCAAATAACCAATTCTATAATTCTATAGCATACAACAATACTATAAGGTAAGTAAAGTAAGAAAATTAGGAAATAATATACATATTATAGTTTTCTGCCCATTGCGAAATAAGAAATTGAGTAAATACACTTCAGAAGTGGGCAAACACATCCTAATATACTGTAAATACAGAAAAAATGACTTTAAAAGAATTCAGATAAATTAGCTGTAAAACTTAAAAAAAACCTCCTATTCTAAGTACTGAAACATATGCAATTGATCATAAAACATAATTTTCACAAAAATAAATGCATGTATAAGAAGTCTAAAGCATGTTATGACTCCTAGCTTTCAAAATTCAAGCATTCCTTAAAAGGCTGCCATAAAGATTCAATGGGACTTTTTTTTTTTAATTATTATACTTTAAGTTCTAGGGTACACGTGCACAACGTGCAGGTTTGTTACATATATGTATACATGTGCCATGTTGGTGTGCTGCACACATTAGCTCGTCATTTACATTAGGTATATCTCCTAATGCCATCCCTTTCCCCTCCCCCCTCCCCACAATAGGCCCCGGTGTGTGATGTTCCCCTTCCTGTGTCCAAGTGATCTCATTGTTCAATTCCCACCTATCAATGGGACTTTTTAAAAATTATACTTTAAGTTATGGGATACATGTGCAGAAAATGCAGGTTCATTACATAGGTATACATGTGCCATGGTGGTTTGCTGCACCCATCAATCCAAATGGGACATGTTTTTTAATGTTTTTTGAAATATTCAAAATGGTTTAAACCTAAATATCTAATATTTCTATAAACTTATGGAATCGTTGAAAGCAAGACACTTTTGTAAATCAGAAATTTGGTGGCAGTTCAAGAGAGTAACATCAGCAAGGCGGTGGTATAGAAAGTTCTAGGCCACAAACTGCCACAGCTGGCTCATGAAAGCTCCTACTCACAAACCTCACAGGACATCTCACCTAAAGACCTCCCCCACACTAGCTGGCAAGCACCCCCAGCACTCCATGCTCCTCCCACCACAGAGTTGGTGCCTCATGTTCCCTCACAGATGGCAAGCTTCCTTACCCCAAAGACAGCACACGGCTATCAACAGCTGGCTCAGCACTGCTGGATTGGGAGGATGCACACAACCTTGAACACTTCAGGGCACTTGTCTATGGAAATTAAACAAGGGGCTCTCTGAACCTGACCTGTCTTTGTGGAATAGAGAGAATCCATGCAATCCTAAAACATCCAGCCCAGAAGAGAATGAAGCAGCAGAGTGGGCACAGGTATAGAACAATTTTGAGAGATGTCCAGATCTCCAGACAGGCTGATTTTTTGGAGGTCTTTCTCTCCCAAAGATAATAAAAACTGGAAGAGATAAATACTTCTTCAACTGAAAAGACAGCAACACAAGCTTCAAGGAACATGGAAAGAAAGTCAAGAAAACATGACACCACTAAAGGAAAACCATAAAGCTCCTTTAACTGATACCAACGAAATGGAGAGCTACGGGGTGGAGCAAGATGGCCGAATAGGAATAGCTCCAGTCTCCAACTCCCAGCGCGAGCGACACAGAAGACAGGTGATTTCTGCATTTTCAACTGAGGTACTGGGTACATCTCACTAGGGAGTGCCAGACAATCGGTGCTGGTCAGCTACTGCAGCCCGACCATCGAGAGCTGAAGCAGGGCGAGGCATCGCCTCACCTGAGAAGCCCAAGGGGGAAGGGAATCCCTTTTCCTAGCCAGGGGAACTGAGACACACAACACCTAGAAAATCGGGTAACACCCACCCCAATACTGCACTTTAAGCAAACGGGCACACCAGGAGATTATATCCCACACCTGGCTGGGAGGGTCCCACACCCACGGAGCCTCCCTCATTGCTAGAACAGCAGTCTGTGATCTAACCACAAGGCAGCAGCAAGTCTGGGGGAAGTTCTAGACCACAAACTGCCACAGCTGGCTCATGGCCCGCCATTGCTGAGGCTTAAGTAGGTAAACAAAGCCGCTGGGAAGCTAGAACTGGGTGGAGCTCACAGCAGCTAAAGGAAACCTGCCTGTCTCTGTAGACTCCACCTCTGGGGACAGGGCACAGCTAAACAACAACAACAAAAAAAAAAAAAAAAAGCAGCAGAAACCTCTGCAGATGCAAATGACTCTGTCTGACAGCTTTCAAGAGAGCAGTGGATCTCCCAACATGGAGGTTGAGATCTGAGAAGGGACAGACTCCCTGCTCAAGTGCGTCCCTGACCCCTGAGTAGCCTAACTGGGAGACATCCCCCACTAGGGGCAATCTGACACTCCACACCTCACAGGGTGGAGTACACCCCTGAGAGGAAGCTTCCAAAGTAAGAATCAGACAGGTACACTCGCTGTTCAGCAATATTCTATCTTCTGCAGCCTCTGCTGCTGATACCCAGGCAAACAGGGTCTGGAGTGGACCTCAAGCAATCTCCAACAGACCTACAGCTGAGGGTCCTGACTGTTAGAAGGAAAACTAACAAACAGGAAGGACACCTACACCAAAATCCCATCAGTACGTTACCAACATCAAAGACCAGAGGCAGATAAAACCACAAAGATGGGGAAAAAGCAGGGCAGAGAAGTTGGAAATTCAAAAAATAAGAGCGCATCTCCCCCTGCAAAGGAGCACAGCTCATCACCAGCAACGGATCAAAGCTGGACGGAGAATGACTTTGACGAGATGAGAGAAGAAGGCTTCAGTCCATCAAACTTCTCAGAGCTAAAGGAGGAATTATGTACCAAGCGCAAAGAAACTAAAAATCTTGAAAAAAGAGTGGAAGAATTGATAGCTAGAGTAATTAATGCAGAGAAGGTCATAAACGAAATGACAGAGATGAAAACCATGACACGAGAAATACGTGACAAATGCACAAGCTTCAATAACCCACTCGATCAACTGGAAGAAAGAGTATCAGCGATAGAGGATCAAATGAATGAAATGAAGCTAGAAGATAAACCAAAAGAAAAAAGAAGAAAAAGAAATGAACAAACCCTTCAAGAAGTATGGGATTATGTAAAAAGACCAAATCTACGTCTGATTGGGGTGCCTGAAAGTGAGGGGGAAAATGGAATCAAGTTGGAAAACACTCTTCAGGATAGCATCCAGGAGAACTTCCCCAACCTAGTAGGGAAGGCCAACATTCAAATCCAGGAAATACAGAGAACGCCACAAAGATACTCCTTGAGAAGAGCTACTGCAAGACACATAATTGCCAGATTCACCAAAGTTGAAATGAAGGAAAAAATCTTAAGGGCAGCCAGAGAGAAAGGTCGGGTTATCCACAAAGGGAAGCCCATCAGACTAACAGCAGATCTCTTGGCAGAAACTCTACAAGCCAGAAGAGAGTGGGGGCCAATATTCAACATTCTTAAAGAAAAGAATTTTAAACCCAGAATTTCATATCCAGCCAAACTAAGTTTCATAAGTGAAGGAGAAATAAAATCCTTTACAGATAAGCAAATGCTTAGAGATTTGGTCACCACCAGGCCTGCCTTACAAGAGACCCTGAAGGAAGCACTCAACATGGAAAGGAACAACCGGTACCAGTCATTGCAAAAACAGGCCAAAATGTAAAGACCATCGAGGCTAGGAAGAAACTGCATCAACTAACGAGCAAAATAACCAGTTAATATCATAATGGCAGGATCAAGTTAACACATAACAATATTAACCTTAAATGTAAATGGACTAAATGCTCCAATTAAAAGACACAGACTGGCAAACTGGATAAAGAGTCAAACCCATCAGTCTGCTGTATTCAGGAGACCCATCTCACATGCAGAGACACACATAGGCTCAAAATAAAGGGATGGAGGAAGATCTACCAAGCAAATGGAGAACAAAAAAAAGCAGGGGTTGCAATACCAGTCTCTGATAAAACAGACTTTCAACCATCAAAGATCAAAAGAGACAAAGAAGGCCATTACATAATGGTAAAGGGATCAATTCAACAGGAAGAGCTAACTATCCTAAATATATATGCACCCAATACAGGAGCACCCAGATTCATAAAGCAAGTCCTTGGAGACTTACAAAGAGACTTAGACTCCCATACAATAATAATGGGAGACTTCAACACTCCACTGTCAACATTAGACAGATCAACGAGACAGAGAGTTAACAAGGATATCCAGGAATTGAACTCATCTCTGCAGCAAGCAGACCTAATAGACATCTATAGAACTCTCCACCCCAAATCAACAGAATATACATTCTTCTCAGCACCACATCACACTTATTCCAAAATTGACCACATAATTGGAAGTAAAGCACTCCTCAGCAAATGTACAAGAACAGAAATTATAACAAACTGTCTCTCAGACCACAGTGCAATCAAACTAGAACTCAGGACTAAGAAACTCAATCAAAACTGCTCAACTACATGGAAACTGAATAACCTGCTCCTGAATGACTACTGGGTACATAACGAAATGAAGGCAGAAATAAAGATGTTCTTTGAAACCAATGAGAACAAAGATACAACATACCAGAATCTCTGGGACACATTTAAAGCAGTGTGTAGCGGGAAATTTATAGCACTAAATGCCCACAAGAGAAAGCTGGAAAGATCTAAAATTGACACTCTAACATCACAATTAGAAGAACTAGAGAAGCAAGAGCAAACACATTCAAAAGCTAGCAGAAGGCAAGAAATAACTAAGATCAGAGCAGAACTGAAGGAGATAGAAACACAAAAAACCCTCCAAAAAATCAATGAATCCAGGAGTTGGTTCTTTGAAAAGATCAACAAAATTGACAGACCGCTAGCAAGACTAATAAAGAAGAAAAGAGAGAAGAATCAAATAGATGCAATAAAAAATGATAAAGGGGATATCACCACCGACCCCACAGAAATACAAACTACCATCAGAGAATACTATAAACACCTCTACGCAAATAAACTGGAAAATCTAGAAGAAATGGATAATTTCCTGGACACTTACACTCTCCCAAGACTAGACCAGGAAGAAGTTGAATCCCTGAATAGACCAATAGCAGGCTCTGAAATTGAGGCAATAATTAATAGCCTACCAACCAAAAAAAGTCCAGGACCAGATGGATTCACAGCTGAATTCTACCAGAGGTACAAGGAGGAGCTGGTACCATTCCTTCTGAAACTATTCCAATCAATAGAAAAAGAGGGAATCCTCCCTAACTCATTTTATGAGGCCAACATCATCCTGATACCAAAGCCTGGCGGAGATACAACATAAAAAGAGAATTTTAGACCAATATCCCTGATGAACATCGATGCAAAAATCCTCAATAAAATACTGGCAAACCGGATTCAGCAACACATCAAAAAGCTTATCCACCATGATCAAGTGGGCTTCATCCCTCGGATGCAAGGCTGGTTCAATATTCGCAAATCAATAAACGTAATCCAGCATATAAACAGAACCAAAGACAAGAACCACATGATTATCTCAATAGATGCAGAAAAGGCTTTTGACAAAATTCAACAGCCCTTCATGCTAAAAACGCTCAATAAATTCGGTATTGATGGAACGTACCTCAAAATAATAAGAGCTATTTATGACAAACCCACAGCCAATATCATACTGAATGGGCAAAAACTGGAAAAAATCCCTTTGAAAACTGGCACAAGACAGGGATGCCCTCTCTCACCACTCCTATTCAACATAGTGTTGGAAGTTCTGGCTAGGGCAATCAGGCAAGAGAAAGAAATCAAGTGTATTCAGTTAGGAAAAGAAGAAGTCAAATTGTCCCTCTTTGCAGATGACATGATTGTATATTTAGAAAACCCCATTGTCTCAGCCCAAAATCTCCTTAAGCTGATAAGCAACTTCAGCAAAGTCTCAGGATACAAAATCAATGTGCAAAAATCACAAGCATTCTTATACACCAGTAACAGACAAACAGAGAGCCAAATCAGGAATGAACTTCCATTCACAATTGCTTCCAAGAGAATAAAATACCTAGGAATCCAACTTACAAGGGATGTAAAGGACCTCTTCAAGGAGAACTACAAACCACTGCTCAGTGAAATAAAAGAGGACACAAACAAATGGAAGAACATACCATGCTCATGGATAGGAAGAATCAATATCATGAAAATGACCATACTGCCCAAGGTAATTTATAGATTCAATGCCATCCCCATCAAGCTACCAATGAGTTCCTTCACAGAAATGGAAAAAACTGCTTTAAAGTTCATATGGAACCAAAAAAGAGCCCGCATTGCCAAGACAATCCTAAGTCAAAAGAACAAAGCTGGAGGCATCACGCTACCTGACTTCAAACTATACTACAAGGCTACAGTAACCAAAACAGCATAGTACTGGTACCAAAACAGAGATATAGACCAATGGAACAGAACAGAGTCCTCAGAAATAATACCACACATCTACAGCCATCTGATCATTGACAAATCTGAGAGAAACAAGAAATGGGGAAAAGATTCTCTATTTAATAAATGGTGCTGGGAAAATTGGCTAGCCATAAGTAGAAAGCTGAAACTGGATCCTTTCCTTACTCCTTATACAAAAATTAATTCAAGATGGATTAGAGACTTAAATGTTAGACCTAATACCATAAAAACCCTAGAAGAAAACCTAGGTAATACCATTCAGGACATAGGCATGGGCAAGGACTTCATGTCTAAAACACCAAAAGCAATGGCAACAAAAGCCAAATTGACAAATGGGATCTAATTAAACTAAAGAGCTTCTGCACAGCAAAAGAAACTACCATCAGAGTGAACGCGCAACCTACAGAATGGGAGAAAATTTTTGCAATCTACTCATCTGACAAAGGGCTAATATCCAGAACCTACAAAAAACTCAAACAAATTTACAAGAAAAAAGTAAACAACCCCATCAAAAAGTGGGCAAAGGATATGAATAGACAGTTCTCAAAAGAGGACATTCATACAGCCAACAGACACATGAAAAAATGCTCATCATCACTGGCCATCAGAGAAATGCAAATCAAAACCACAGTGAGATACCATCTCACACCAGTTAGAATGGCGATCATTAAAAAGTCAGGAAACAACAGGTGCTGGAGAGGATGTGGAGAAATAGGAACACTTTTACACTGTTGGTGGGATTGTAAACTAGTTCAACCATTATGGAAAACAGTATGGCGATTCCTCAAGGATCTAGAACTAGATGTACCATATGACCCAGCCATCCCAGTACTGGGTATATACCCAAAGGATTATAAATCATGCTGCTATAAAGACACATGCACATGTATGTTTATTGCGGCACTATTCACAATAGCGAAGACTTGGAATCAACCCAAATGTTCATCAGTGACAGACTGGATTAAGAAAATGTGGCACATATACACCATGGAATACTATGCAGCCATAAAAAGGATGAGTTTGTGTCGTTTGTAGGGACATGGATGCAGCTGGAAACCATCATTCTTAGCAAACTATCACAAGAACAGAAAACCAAACACCGCGTGTTCTCACTCATAGATGGGAACTGAACAGTGAGATCACTTGGACTCGGGAAGGGGAACATCACACACCGGGGCCTATAATGGGGAGGGGGGAGGGGGGAGGGATTGCATTGGGAGTTATACCTGATGTAAATGACGAGTTGATGTGTGCTGACGAGTTGATGGATGCAGCACACCAACATGGCACAAGTATACATATGTAACAAACCTGCACATTATGCACATGTACCCTAGAGCTTAAAGTATAATAATAATAATAATTAATAACTAAATAAATAAATAAATAAATAAATGGAGAGCTACGAATTGCTTGATAATTCTTAAAGAAGCTCTGTGAGCTACAGCAGAACATAGATAATTTTTTAATTGGACAAACAGCAAATTAATAAAAATCCAAAATTCAATAAAGATATGAAAATCAAATACAAAGAAAAATTCTGGAGCAAAAGAATACAATAACTAAACTGAAAAATTTAATAGAGAGTTTCCACAACAAACTCTATTGAGCAAAAAACACAATCATTTAAAATCAGCCAGTAATAGAAACAGAAAGAGAGTGAAAAAAGTCTATGGGGCTTATGGGACACCATCAGGTAAAACAATTTGTGCATTATGGGAGTCTCAGAAGAAGCAGAGAAAGAGAAAGGATTAGAAAGCTTATTTAGAGAAATAATGACAGATTGCATGAAGTGACATCAGCAAGATGGCTGACTAGAGTTTGTTCCCTGGTGCTCATCGCCTTCACAGATAGGAACCAAAACAATGAATAAACAATTATATTTCAATTGGAGTGACTGAGAAACTATGCTGGAGAGCACCAGGGCAGTGGCAAAAATTCCTGTGGAGCACAGAAGCCCGGGATAGCACAACAGAGAGAGAGAAGCAAGGCACTCTGCCTCTGACACAATATCTCCCCAGCCACTATCAACTATGAACTGATTTAGGGGAGAACTACTTACAGGAAGAAGGTAAGCTAGAGACCCTCAGTGCTCTCATAGCCACCACAGATGTCAATAGTTCTTGCTACACCAGAGTCCCCGAACTTCTCACAGGTCCCAAAGCCATTTTGGAGACTTGCCAGTAGTTTGGCAGTTACATTGTCTCAGTGTAGGGGCCCACATTGAGCACTTCCACCCCTGTGATCTAAGGTATTATGACTTGGTGTCTTCGGGAGGCTGAGGCAAGAGAATTGCTTGAGCCCAGGACACAGAGGTTGCAGTGAGCAGAGATCTCGCCACTGCACTCCAGCCTGGGCAACAGGGTGAGACTCAGCCTCAAAAAATAAAAATAAAAATAAAATAGATCAGTGAAATGAATGGAGAACTCAGAATTAGTTTCACTTTTATATAGTCATTTAATGGAGAAAGGAGGGTCCTTTCAATACATAAATGAAAAAAGAAATAAATCTTAACCCCATACTACACACCATACACAAAAATTAATTGAAAATAGTTCATAAACTTAAATCTCAGCATTTACACTATAAAATTTCTTGAAGAAAACAGAAAAATGTATTTTCAACCTTCAGGTGAAAATTTTCTTGGTCAGGAAACAAAAAAAAAAAAAAAACCATAAAAGAAATATTATTAAATTACATTTCTTCAAAATTTAAACCTATTGCTCATCAAAAGACACCATTAAGTAAATGGTAAGGAAATAATATTCACAATAAATATAGCTGACAAAAACATATATACAATATATAAAAAACTCTTAAAAGTCAATAAGCAAAGACATACACTTTTAAAAGTGGCAAAAAACTTGAACACACATTTTACAAAAGAAGAGTTTGAAATGGCCAATTTGAATATCACACATGTGAAATAGCACTCAACATCATCGCTTATCGGGAAAATGAAATTAAAGTCACAATATGATACCATTGCATATTTGATAGAATGGCTACAATTAAAAAGACAATATGAAATGTTGGAGCACTGAAACTCTCATATATGGATGGTGGGAATGCAAAAATTATACAATTATCTTGGAAAACAGCTCAGCAATTTCTAATAATTTCAAATGTATAATTATCCTGTATCAACCAAAAAAGGTGCAACAATATTCATAGCAGCGTCATTCATAATAGGCCAAAGTGAAAACAACCCAAATGTCCATTAATGAGAAGATGAATTTAAAAATCATCAGTAAAAAAAACTGTACCTCTATCACATAAGTCATTTTACTCTACATAAATCAAACTTCAATTTTAAATGGAGTTGAATGACCTGGAGATGATGAGCAAGGGCTTTTGGGAATATTTGGCACTTGTGAACAATGCAAATTAATACCAGCCACATGTATTTCTCATCTGAATATAAGAAATAACTTTGGAAATTTTTGGATGAGAGTACAAATGTGGGAATGAGAAGGTCAAAGATGATGCTATTATCTCATAAAAATTATCTTTGCGGTACAAAATTTCACTTTTCTTATGAATCAAATTATCTTTAGTCCAGATAATGCTTGTCCAGACAGAAGCAGACTTTGCTGCTCAGAATTCTTCAGATTCCTGTAAATTCGATGTGCATGGGAGCTGCCCTCTGGCGGTAATCGACAGGAGCCAGAGCTGCAGCAGTGCACTGTGGTCCTCCACAGCCACTCGGGTCCCTGACAGTGGAGCTGCTCAGCCCCGCGGGCTCCTTAGGACTGTACGTGTCATCCTATGTTTTCAATGGAGATACTGGTTTGGCAACAGCTGCACAAGACTTTTGCATTGCCACTTCTGACACTCTGTTGAGTCAAGGGTTTCAATTAACACCTGGGACAACCCCAAATGTTACAAATTAACAGACAAAACAGTCATTGGATGCAGTGGTTTTCATGGAGACTGTCTTCCCTGACAAAGATTATTGCAGCAAAACTAAAGATGTATAAACATCCTAATAATAAGGCCATGACTACTGGGGCAATTGGAATGTTATTTACAATCCTGTATCCAGGCACTACTGTCCATACGATGGTTACAACATCGTCTGTCACCTGTGAACTTAAAGAATGGAAGGGAGCTATGTACAGCTTTGACCTGGTGGGTCCTACCAGAGAGACTCCTTCAAGGCTGGAGGTTCAGCAGATGCCACACTACAGCTCCTGCTTGACAATCAGATTTTTGTTGGTTTTAAGAACATGTAGAAGGTGAAGCATGTCCTGCTCTCCTTGGTCAGAGGCCACAGCTAGTGAAAGACGTCTTCATTTCTGCAGCCAAGAGGGACATGTACACTGAGCATGCACCCAGGATCTGCACTGTGACCCAAGAGGGCCCCAGGGAGGACACTGTTCCCCTGAGGAAGGACGCATTTCTGTACTATTATCATTAATAAGTTCGAAACTGGTTAGTTTTGTACTTGGAACTGTCAGGCAAATTTGTTTTATTTTTTTTTTTAAAACCCCTAAAGTTAAAAATAAACAAATAAATAACTTGACTGTGCATATTCCTAAAGAAATAATGGGCTGGATAGTGACTTCATCTCATGAGGGCTGACCATAGTGATGCGTCCCTCCCCTGTGAGACATTCCCATCTTTCTTTTTTTTTCTTTTTTTAATTAAATATTTATTTGAATAACAAGTTTAAGTTCGAGTTGCAATGTTGGCAATGCAGGTTTTTAACACAGATCACAAAAAGCGTGCACAAAAAAGTACTGGCGCAAACGACAAAATAATGCTAAGAATTAGGCTAAACAGCTGCTGATTTTAAGAAAACAAAAGGCCTGAAATCACTATACAAAATATAAAATGTATTAAACACTACCATCCACAGAACAGTCTTTATTATTGATTATATTTAAAAATTATTTGCGTAATTATAGATTAAATTGTAAATGAGTATTATACATGAACCTCCATTCGGAAGGCAATTCCTTGTAGCACTATAGAACATCTAATTACATTGCAAAAAGTATCCTTTTTTGCTATCGTTCAACACGGCAAGTGCTTCACTGCTTGGAAAACTCTTTGAAGACAAAAAAGAAATCTTATTTCTTTTTTTGTAGCCTTCCTGATATTTACAGTAATATCAATAACTGTTTTATCGACATTCCCATCTTTCTTTGCCTTTCTAGCCCTATGCCTTCTACCTGGTAATGGACACAGGAAGCAGTTCTGGGAAGCCTAATCCTGCTACATGCCTGTAGAGGGCAGGTTAGCTGAACCAGAGATGTCTACCCAGAGAAGCCCAGTCTGCATCAAGATAGGTAACAAATGGAAAGAGATCATAAAATGGGAAATAATACCTGGAAAGGAAGGTGTCTTTTTTTTTTTTTTTTAACCTGGAGTCTCACCCTGTCACCCAGGCTGGAGTGCAGTGGCATGACCTCAGCTCTCGGCAACCTCAGCCTAGAAGATTCAAGCAATTCTCATACCTCAGCTTCCTGAGTAACTGGGACTACAGTCATGCGCCATTGAACCCGGCTAATTTTTTTTGTTTTTAGTAGAGACAGGGTTTCACTATATTGCCAGGCTGGTCTCGAACTGCTGGTGTCAAAGGATCCACCCACCTCAGCCTCCCAAAGTGCTGGGATTACAGGCATGAGCCACTGCACCCGGCCACTGGGAGTTGTCATTTTTATCTCAGCAGGAGGAGGATAATATTCTTAGCTGTTTCTCTCATATGTGGTGCTGATCATAGCCAATACAAGAAAATACCCCAAGATTTATTTCCCTTTGATAAGGAGGACTGGACCGAAGCCACATGGCAACGATTACCTGAGACATTATATACGAGATTTGGAGATAAGACATCAGAGTTCTTTGATGACCTGCCTAAGCAACAGTTTACTGTTTTAGTCACATTTTGTTCTTATGCGTATCATGCTGATTCTCTGTAACACTAAGAGGATTCCTGCCTTTGAACCTCACTGGACATACTGTGACTGTCAGCTAACAGCTCTTCAGCATGTTGTTGTAAACCAGGATGACACCCCATTGTTAAAGCAAATACCTTGGTATGTGGGAGACATCATTGCTGTTGTCTGCCTAGTATATTGGAGTCTAGTTTGCCCTTTTAACTACAGCATGTGGTAATGTGTTTGGAAAACAATACAGGCAGGCATTCAAAAAATCACAATGATGTCTGAGAGGGGACTATTGACATGACATGGTTTTCACATACCAATGATGATCTCACCCTGGAACTTCCAATAGGATGATTATGGGAAGCCGTTGGGATACTTGAACTGAATGGCCCCTGGGAACTGAGTATGATAACCCTACAATCTCTTAAGGGGCACAGTACTTTTTAAATGCATGTAGTTTACTTGAATTAGTCTTGTATCACAAGTACTCATGGCTGCAACACTTGTCATCACAGACCCAGCATTGGTCCAGAGTACTAAGAGGGTCCAGAGTACTAGGAGGTTGGGAACTTGGTTAAGCATGGCAAGTAGAAATGACTTTTCCGGAGACTCATGCTTGTGGTCTAAATGGTCACTAGGGGGAGTCCTCTTCCAGGAAACTCATTGAACTTGCATTTGGCCCAGAAATACGATGAAGGAATGTGGTAGGCGATTCTCACATGGCTGTAAAGGAATACCTGAGACTGGGTAATTTACAAAGAAAAGAGGTTTAATTGGCTCATGGTTCTGGAGACTGCACAAGCATGGCTCAGCTTCCAGGAAGGCCTCAGGGAGTTTTACTCATAATGGAAGGCAAAGCTGGAGCAGGCCGGTCACATGAAAAGAGCAGGAGCAAGGCAGGGATACGGGCAGGTGCCACACCCCATATTTTTTTTTTTTTTTTTTTTTTTTTTTTTGAGATGAAGCTTTGCTCTTGTTGCCCAGTCTGGAGTGCAATGGCACCATCTCAGCTCACTGCAACCCCTGCCTCCTGGGTTCAAGCAATTCTCCTGCCTCAGCCTCCTGAGTGCCTGGGATTACAGGCATGTGCCACCACACCCAGCTGATTTTGTATTTTTAGTAGAGATGGGGTTTCACTATTTTGGTCAGGCTGGTCTTGAACTCCTCTGGAGTCTCACTCTGTCACCCAGGCTGGAGTGCAGTGGCATGATCTCAACTCGCGGCAATCTCAGCCTAGAAGATTCAAGCAATTCTCATACCTCAGCTTCCTGAGTAGCTGGGACTACAGTCACGCGCCACTGCACCTGGTTAATTTTTTGTATTTTTAGTAGAGACAGGGTTTCACTATATTGTCAGGCTGGTCTCAAACTGCTGTACCCAGCCACCACACACTTTTTAAACAACCAAATTCAGGAGAACACACCCCCATAACCCAGATACCTCCCACCAGGCCCCACCTCCAATCCCCATGGGATTTCATTTCAGCATGAGATTTGAGTAGGACAAATATCCAAATCATATCATAGTATTTGAATGGACTATACCTTTTACCCAACTGACTCAGCATCTTGCTTGTCAATAACTCTGGGCAAGAATCCATACACTCACTAAGGAAGGAAAAATTGCCATGTCAACAGCAACAGCACCTGATATATTTAAACAGCAGTTGTGCTGCAGGCTCAAGCAAGAGGAGATATGTTTATGGGAACACTATGGCCAACCTAACCTATGGTATATGGTAAGATGACTGGTAAGCATGCTATTTACTGCTACTCCCTCAGAGCAACAGTGTCAAAAAGTTGAAAGCAGTTTTGACTCTGTGATACAATTGGTATTACCTTGGATGACCCAAAGTTGATCCTTAACTGGCTCAAACTCTACCAATTGTGGACAGATGGGCAGTGCTCCACAACAATACCTGGAACCTGAGTTACTATAAAACGTATTCCTTGGGCCGGGTGCGGTGACTCACACCTATAATCCCAGCACTTTGGGAAGCCAAGGTGGGCGGATCACAAGGTCAGGAGATGGAGACTATCCTGGCTAACACGGTGAAACCCCATCTCTACTAAAAATACAAAAAATTAGCTGGGCGTGGTGGTGGGCTCCTGTAGTCCCAGCTACTCAGGAGGCAGAGGCAGGAGAATGGCGTGAACCCAGGAGGCGGAGCTTGCAGTGAGCTGACACTGTGCTACTGCACTCCAGCCTGGGCGACAGAGCAAGACTCCATCTCAAAGAAAACAAAAAAATTATTCCTTCGTGGATGAAGTGTAATTATGCCCCCAGACCAGAGGGAACCTAGACTTTACTGAGCAATGGCCTCTAGTAATTACACCAGTTATGGAAAATGTGTATGAGAAAATGGTATTTTTGCTGAGAAGGTTAGGAAATTGACATGATTATATTAATGTCCTGAACATTGTCTAATCTTTCTGCTATAGGTAATAAAGAATTTGTAGACTACATTATAAAAAATAAATGAAAAAGGTTGCCAGAATAAAAAGATATTTTGAGATGTCAAACTAAAACTTCCAGTTGACGCAGTACTCATGGAGACTTATTGGCCAAAGAAAGAAGTAAATTTAGCTTTAAAAAAGTGACATATGTAACTCAACACCTCTGTTGAAGTCTGTAAAAATGCAGGTGAGGCCAGGCACAGTGGCTTACGCCTATAATGCCAGCACTTTTGGAGGCCAAGGCTGGAGGATCGCCTGAGGTTGGGAATTGGAGACCAGCCTGACCAACATGGAGAAACCCCATCTCTACTAAAAATACAAAATTAGCTGGGCGTGGTGGCACATGCCTGTAATCCCAGCTACTCGCGAGGCCAAGGCAGGAGAATCGCTTGAACCCAGGTGGTGTGGGTTGCAGTGAGCTGAGATCACGCCATTGCACTCCAGCCTGGATAACAAGAGCGAAACTCCATCTCAAAATAATAATAGTAATAATAATAATAATAATAATGCAGGTGATAGCAGAAAAAAAGGGAAGAGGAAGAATAGTCCAACTAAAAAAGACATAATAGAAATTTTTAAGTAAATATACTCATGGCCCAATGTGATTCTTGGGAAGGAATTCCAACTGCTCATTGAATAATATGGTCCTCATGGTTGCAGAGTTTTAAAATGTCTACTTTTGTGCATAAAATGTTGTAGAAGTTACTACATTAAGTATTACTTTCTAAGCTAGGTGATTTTGTCATTTGTGACAACATGGGTGAATCTAGGGGACATTACATTGAGTGAAATAAGCCAGGCACAGAAAAACAGATACCACACGATCTCACTTATCTGTGAAATCTAAAACAGTCAAATTCATAGAAGTAAAGAGTAGAATGGTGGTTAGCCAAGGATGGGGATGGGGGAATGGACAGAGAAAGGTGGAACACTGCTTAAAGAGTACATAGTTTCCGTTCGACAGGAGGACTGGTTCCGGGGATTTGTTGCACAGTATGATGACTATAGTGAACAATAACATATAGATTTCAAAATGGCTGAAAGAGTAGATTTTAGATATTCTCACCACAAAGAAATGATAAGCATTTGAGTTGATTAATATGATAATTAGCTTGACTTGATCATTACATAATGTATATGTGTGTAGAAACATCACATTATACCCTCACAAATATAGGTGATTATTTGTCAATTAAAATTAAATAAAACTTTTTAAAGATTTTTTTTTTTATATCGTGTCTTGCTCTGTCACCCAGGCTGGAGTGCAGAAGTGCAATCTTGGCTCACTGCAACCTCCACCTTCCAGATTCAAGTGATTCACCTGCCTCAGCTGCCCTAGTAGCTGGGACTACAGGTGTACACCACCAAGCGCTGTCAGTTTTTGTATTTTTAGTAGAGATGGGGTTTTACCATGTTGCCTAGGCTGGTCTCAAGCTCCTGGCGCCAAGTGATCTGCCCATCTCAGCCTCCCAAAGTGCAGAGATTACAGGCATGAGCCACCATGCCCGGCAAAGCATTACTTTTTAGATAAGTAGATGAAATGTTAGATATAGTAATTAGCTTGATTTAACCTTTCTACAATGTATACATAGATCAAAACATCACACTGTACCACATAAATATATACAATTATTATTTGTCAATTAATATGTATAATTATCTTTTAAATGCCTAAGGAACATATGGCAAAGAAGTATTGACAAAAGTCAGAGGTAAACTGGGAGGAAAGAATTAACAGGTGGAGTGTAATCTTTTTTCAGCCTCAAGAAAATCTGAGGACTTGACTCTTGGTTTCATTTCTTGCAACAGTAATTCAAAGAATGTACAGCATACCAGATCTATGATAAATTAGGATCCTGCTATGTAGTGAACCAACATGCTGCACCTCTTTGTTGATTTGTTAACTAGTAACTGGTTAACCAGTAATTGCTAGTAATTGACAAGAAGCAGCTGCACAGAAAAAAGAGAGCTAGAAATACATCTCAGAGAGGGCTACATGACTATCAACAGGTAAAAGCCAAATGAGCCCCAGATCTGGTGCAATGCCCAAGCTGAGATAGTCTGGCTACCTCTGTGACCATTCATATTCCAGTGTGAAATGATTGTAGACACAGGAAGATGAGCGGAGGACAAGCAAGGCCTCCACAGTGCTGTTGCAGTGCATAGCGTGGTGCCCATCATTTGTACTATTGTAAAGCTACATAAATTGTGGTGCTGGGTGAAGCCTGTTGTGTCTCATCAACTTGATTGTCAATCCCTACATAAGACCCTGCCTTCCCACTGATTTTGTGTACTCACCTTGCACAAAACGTCATCTTGTTCTTACCTTACTGTTTTTTTGGTAGACACAGGGTCTCGCTCTGTTGCCCAAGCTGGTCTCAAACTCCTGGGTATAGGGAAAAGAAAGAGAGATCAGACTGTTACTGTGTCTATGTAGAAAAGGAAGACATAAGAATCTCCATTTTGACCTGTACCCTGAACAATTGTTTTGCCTTGAGATGCTGTTAATCTGTAACTTTGCCCCAACCTTGAGCTCACAGAAACATATGTTGTATGCAATCAAGGTTTAAGGGATCTAGGGCTGTGCAGGATGTGCCTTGTTAACAATATGTTTACAGGCAGTATGCTGGGTAAAAGTTATTGCCATTCTCCATTCTCAAGTAACCAGGGGCACAATGAACTGCGGAAAACTGCAGGGACCTCTGCCCAGGAAAGCTGGGTATTGTTCAAGGTTTCTCCCCACTGTGATAGTCTGAGATATGGCCTCGTGGGATGGGAAAGACCTAACCATTCATCAGCCCGACACCCGTGAAGGGTCTGTGCTGAGGAGGATTAGTAAAAGAGGAAGGCCTCTTGCAGTTGAGGTAAAAGGAAGGCCTCTGTCTCCTGTCTGCCCCTGGGAACTGAATGTCTCAGTATAAAACTGGATTGTACATTTGTTCTATTCTGAGACAGGAGAAAAACCACCCTGTGGTGGGAGGTGAGACATGCTGGTGGCAATACTGCTCTGTTACTCTTTACTTCACTAAGATGTTTAGGTGGAGAAATGCATAAATCTGGCCTAGGTGAATATCCAGGCATAGTACCTTCCCTTGAACGTATCTGTGACACAGATTACTTTGCTCACATGTTTTCTTGCTTACCTTCTCCCTACTATCACCCTGTTCTTTTGCCACATTCCCTTTCCTGAGATAGTGAAAACAGTAATCAATAAATACTGAGGGAACTCAGAGACCAGTGCCAGTGCAAGTCCTCCGTATGCTGAGTGCTGGTCCCCTAGGCCCACTGTTCTTTCTCTATACTTTGTCTCCGTGTCTTATTTCTTTTCTCAGTCTCTCGTCCCACCTGACAAGAAATACCCACAGGTGTGGAGGGGCTGGCCCCCTTCATCGGGCTCAACCAATTCTCCCACCTTGGTCTTCCAAAGTGCTGAGATTACAGATGTGAGCCACAGCACCCAGCCTCAACTATTTTTAATTTATTTTATCTTGTTTGTTGTATGTATATTTCTAAACAACCCTATTCTTTTTAAAACAGAATGAGATGGAAAAAGAAAAGAAAGAGAAGGAAGGAAGGAAGGAAAGGAGAGAGCAAATAAGGAAAGGAAGGAGGAGTAGAGGAAAGAAACCCAGCCAGCCAAGCACTTGGCTTGTTTGGTTTTTTTGGTTTTTTTTCATGCGAATCTGGAGCATCTCAGAATGCAACTTCCAGGAATCCCAAAGTATAGATTAACAGAAAGTCTAGTCTCTCTCCTGAACAAGCCCTCGTCTCATTTGATATGTACAGAGATACTTAAGTATGCTTCCCAGTATCCACAGGGCCAGGATTTCATTTTCCCTCTTTGACCAAAAGACAGAGGTGCTCTGTAGAAGACAGATGACTCCATGCCCAGTGACAGAGGCTATAAGAATTAAAGAAAGAGGAAAGAAACACAAAAAGTGGCTCAACAGCCAAAAAGAATAAGCCTGAGAGGGGCTTCTGGCCAAGTTAGGTCAGAGGCATTCTCTCTTACAGACTGAGAGTTTTTAAGGGTTCAAGGAAGGAGAGCTTATCACAGGCTTGGAATGTTTGTCTCTTTGTCTTGCTTATCTGAGAAGGAGGGCTTTTGTGTCTGTTCCCACATATCTTCCTGCAGCTGCAGGCATACCCGCGAGTCTGCTTTTAGCTTTCCTATCTTCGTGCACCTAAAGAGAAACGAATGTGCTTATGAGGGCCCACTGTTTTACTGGGACCCATTGTATGAGTGTGAAGTTTGATGGTTACCCAAGAGACTTTCCCCCTCTCTCTGTGCCCAAGCTGTCTTATCTGTGTTTTACTATCTGCTATTTCTCGCTGCTTGTTGTTAGAAGATAAGTGATTTCCTTGAAATGCATGAAGTTAGAAAAGGAACTGGAACTTAAAGTGGAGCTGTTTGTCCAAGATAACAGTACTCCTGCTCTGTCAGAGGCCAGTAACTGGAAGGAGCTGGAGGGCCACTATTGCAACTAAAACTGGAACAATTCTTAGAGCTTCCCCAATAGATAAATCATGTAAAACTATTCTTACTGCATGCTGAAAATTCAGCACTTAAAGAGCCTTTGACATTGTCAATATCCCTGGAATCCAAAAAACCTGATAGTATTTCATAAACCAACATAACTCTAATCTACCTTCATCACTTGTCCCTGGACTAGCACAAATACACACACACACACACACACACACACACACACCCCAAGTCACACTATTCCATTACCTGAAAATTATTGTCCCCCAATATTAAGCTACCTCATACCAAAAGACAAAATATCATTTCACTTTTATAGACATCCCTCATATTCCAAAATGGTCACTTCTGTTCCTCAACCTGAGTCACCTACAAATGGGGAAGCTGAGTCACACCTGTGAGATGTGACCATGAAAGCTCTGGGAATATTCTCGGTACTAACCAAGAGACAATTACATGCTCCATCTTCTTGGGCTGTACTTTGCTTGCTAAGCTTGGAAAAGGTTGACCAGGCGTGATGGCTCACACCTGTAATCCCAGCACTTTGGGAGTACGAGGCGGGTGGATCATTTGAGCCCAAAAGTTTGAGACCAGCCTAGGCAACATGGCAAAATCCTGTTTCCACCAAAAAAAAAAAAATAGCCAAGTGTGATGGCATATGTCTGTAGTTACAACTACTCAGGAGGCTGAGGTGAGAGGATCACTTGAGCCCAGGATGCAAAGGTTGCAGTGAGCCAAGACCACTTCACTGCACTCCAGCCTGGGCTACAGAGCCAGACTCTGTGTCAGAGAAAAAAAAAGAAACAAACGAATAAAACAAAACACAACAAAAAAACTTGGAGAAGGCACAGAGCAGAGTTCCGTGAGGGAAGAGCTGGGAAAGAGACTACCCTGTTCCTTCAGAGCACAAAGGGCCCTAAGGAGACCTGGCAAAGGAAGATTAAAGCATCACAGTTGGGACAGGGTCTCCAGACCACACAGGTCCTCACTCAATGGTTCTGGGTCACTCTGTCTGCTGGGATGGGAAGTCAGGATGGTGCTGGGGACCAGAGGTGGGGAATGAGAAAGGGATCAGAAGCGGTGTCAGGAAAACCTATGACCATGGTCACTCTGCTTCCCTCTTCTTGTATCCTTGTTCTCCTCTAGGGAGTTAATGAGTGGGAAATGTCAGGTGGCTGGAGTCTTCAACTGAAGTGTGGTTTCTGAGTAGACTTGCAGACACAGTGTGGAAAAGTCTTCTGCTTCTGGACAGTGGAAATAAAACATCTGGACATAGGAAGCACCATGACTAAATAGCCCCATCTATCACATATGTCCTCCTCACTGCCCTCCATGGGAGAATGGTGGGTTCCAAAATGTCCATGAGTCAAACATCGGCAAAAAATCACTCTGAGTGTTTTCATAAGACCCCAGTGAATCAGGGAAGGCTTATTCATGTGTTATTGTCCAAATGAACCCAAGGAAATCACGCACTATCCATGTGTACAGAAAGGAATGAGGGGTCACTATGACTAAACCTCTGATTTTTACATGTTTGGTTAATCTAAGTGCAGACCAGGCAGGCTTCCAAGATTTAGCTATGACTGGTTACTTTACTAAAATATTTTCTCTTCCTCATAGTATAAATACTAACATTTGTGGGTAGGGATGTTGACCACCTGCTGGGCATTGTGCTTTAACTTGCTTTTGTTCAGCGAATCTTCTCAACTTTGAGATAGGTACTCCCATTGTCCCCACTTCACAGATGGAGAAACCGTGTCACAGTGAGGTTAGGTGACTTGCCCTAGATCACTTGCCTGATAAGAGGCAGGACCACATACCTAAAAAGTGGACCAGTGCCCATTCTCTTAACCTCCATGCACGTGACTTCTATTACAGGCAAAGCATTTACTTTTTTCATGGAGAAGCCAAGAAGTCCAGGTTTCAGTCTTGACTAACAATAAAAATGTCAGGATAATTAAGGTTCTTCCTCCCATCATGCTCCAATTTCTCCCTTCTTTAAAACGATCCTACTGGCTCACTAGGAATTTCTCCAACTCAGAATCCCTAAGAGTCTGTTTTAAAGTTGAAGCTGTAAGAGACCAAGAGGCACCTTCAAGGAGAGACATTCCCACCATTCTGGTTGGTCTCTGTCCCATCTGTAGTGACTTAAATGGAATGCTGCTCTTTAGATAGTGGCCTGAGGTCTGTTGCATTTCTTCTTTACATCTGTTCTTAATTCTAAATGTCCATCCAAGCATTCTTTCATCTCGAAAATATTTATCAAGGGGCCATTGTGTCCCAGGCACCATGCCAGGTGGGGTGGGGTAACAAGGAACTAGACACAGTTCTTGTATTCAGGCAGCTCTCAGTCTAGTGGGGAAGACAGTGTTGTAAGTCCTGATTCAGTTCCAGGTCGTGTGTGTGAGAGGGTTGCCTGTCGGGGAGGAACATCAGGCAGGCTTCCAAAAGGATGCAATATCTAATCTGAGCCACAGGGTGAGGACTAATCACCAGGATTAACAGAGAAGGGGAATGGGCATTTTCAGACAGATGGAATAGTAAGTCCCTAAGGCAAGAAGCAGCAAGAAATATTTTACAGTGGGCACATGGAATGCAAGAAGTCATGGAGAAAGGCAAGAGATGGAGCAGAGCCCAGCAAGAGCCCATCATGGAAGGAGATTGGCCTTAAGTCTGCAGGCCATGAGGAAGCTTGTGCAGCACAAAGGTCACTGTTATGGCTGAATTATGCCCCCTCCAAAAAAAATATGTTGGAGTCCTAACCCCTAGTACCTCAGAATGTGGCCTTATTTGGGGATGGGGCCCTTTAGAGAGATACTCAAGTTAAGATAAGGTCATGAGGGTGGGTCATAATCCAACATGACTGGTGTCCTTATAAAGAGGGGAAGTTTGAATACAGAAACAGAAACACACGTGCAGAAAGGAAGACAATATGAAGAGACATAGGGAGAAGACAGCTATCTACAAGTCAGAGAGAAAGGTTTAGAACAGATCCTTTCGTCACAGCCCTCAGAAGGAACCAATCCTGACAACACCTCAAGTTTGGACTTCCAGCCTCCAGAACTGTGAGACAGTACGTTTCTGTTGTCTAAGCCATTTTGTTTGTGGTACTTTGTTACTGCAGCCCCAGCAAACTAATGCAATGATGTATTCAAACTTGCATTTTATAAAAACTGATTTGCCTACAATGTAGAGAATGGATTGAAAGGGGGCCGTGATCTCTGCAGGGAGCCTGGTTTGGAGACAAGACATGATAAAAGTCTCCATGAGGGCAGAAAGAGCTGAGACGGAGAGAGGTGAACAGACTGCGAGACGTGTGAGAGGCAGAATCTCCAGGATGTGACCATAGGTTGGGTGTGGAAAATGAGGACTCAAGGGCTGTGTCCAGTCTGTGTTTATAGCTCAGGTGAACATGTGACCAGAACATAGTCTAGTCAAACACCTCATCAGGAATCTCTGACACAAGTTCTGTACAAATAAGCAAGTCAGGGATGCACTGCATAGTCACTACTTTAAACTTTACACCTAGTTCTTCTGGCTTTTGACAGGAGGTGCCCCTAGCTTCAACGCCAGGTGTAACTTCATTTTTTCAACAAATATTTAGTGACCACCCACAATGTTCCAGACACAGTACTAAGCCCCAGGAATATAGTGGTGAGGTAAAGGAAACAAGATCCCTGTGTATTATGTCAATGAGATGAGAAATATTAATCATATTAATTAATAAATAATTATAGATCATGATAAGAGTTATAGAGGAAGGAAACAGAATTCTATGACAGCATATAACAGAGTGCCTTGTTCCAGAAAAGCGATGGCTGAGCTAACATCCAAAGGACAACAGGCAAGTAGGAGAAGCATCCTGGAAGACGGCATCATGAGCCAATGTAGGTAGCCAAATTTATCCTTTGATAAATGCTGATTAGCTCTTCTTCCCATGCCTACTTTCCCCAGGGGCTCCATCCAGCTTCTCCAATGTGCCAGGCTTCTGCCTACATTGGCTCATTCATGGTGTCTTCATCCTGGATGCTTCTCCTACTTGTCTATTGCCCTTTGAAAATCAGCTCAGCCATCACTTTTGGGAAGTCATCAATGGGCTTTGGAATTCCTGAAACAGAGTAGGGACTCAATCAATATTTACTAAATGAAGAGAGACTTTGTGTGGGGTTGAGTAGTGTTCCCCCAAAATTTATGCCCACCTTAAACCTCAGAATGTGACCTTATTTGAAAATACAGTCATCTATTCATATGTAATCAAGTTAAGATAAGACCATAGTGGATTAAAGTGGGCCTTTATCCGATGGCTGGTGTCCTTATAAGAATAGAGAAATGTAGACACAGATTTGCAAAGGCATGGAGACCAATGCCTTTAGAACACAGCCACATGAAGACAGAAGCAGAGATTGAAGTGATGCATCTACCAGACGAGGAACAACAAGGATCATATACAACCACCAGAAGCTGAGAGAGAGGCAAGGAACAGACTCTCCCTCAGAGCCTCCAGGAGGAACCAACCCTGCTGACACCCTGATATTTGACTTCTAGCCTCTAGAACTGTGAGAGAACAAATCTCTATTGTTTTAAACTACCAGAGGCAACGGTATTTAGTCACAGCAGCCCCAGAAAACTAACACAGACTTTAAAAAGTTAGATGATTAAATACTGATTACTAAAAGATCACTGTAGTAGCAGTGCAGAAAATGGATGCAAGAGCAGATGTCGAGAGGGGATATGGAAATGCCAAATACACCATTGAAATGAAACCACAATAATCTAGATGGGAAACGATGGATTTTCCCACAGTGGTGATAGAGGAAGTATAGTTACAAGATTCAAGAGATAGTTAGGAGCTAAGATCATGGAGATCCTTGAATAAACAAAGCCCATGCTGACAGATAATAGAATGGGGGAAAAAGATGGAAAAATTGTTCTAATTCGAGCAACACCTGCTCCTCTCCCCACCGTGTGCTTCTAACTCCAGCCACCCTGATTCCCACAACCAAATATCCCTTCCATTGTCCTCCACATTTTGCCTAGCTCAGCCGCCTGCTGCTAATTTCTCCTTTATCAGACACTTCTCAGTCACTGTAACATATATCGTGTGTGTGTTCCATTTCTGTGTCTCTACCCTGGTTTCCTTCCCTCCATTCCCCCAATAACACTTGGTACATCATTCTTCTTGAACCTCCTTTTGGGGTCATTTGCTCTACAGGTATCTATATTTCCAACATCATTACCATCAATCTATCTGCCTATTCCAAGAAATAGATCATCTTTTGTGTTGAAGTTTATTCTGAATGACTTTTGAAAATAGAACAAGACCCAATATGTGTAAGAATTGGGAGATAAATTCCTGGCACAGTGTAAGGAAAAAACTCAAAAGTCAGAGTTATTGAAAAGTGAAGTCCACTACCCCTAGAAGAGGGTATGATAAAGATACTTTATACATCGGGCAGCAATTGAACTAGAGGATATCAAAGGTCACTTACAACTCAGAAAAATTGTTTAATATTAAGGAGTTTCAGACTCTTCGTTTTCAGAACTGACAACAGTGATATTTTGTAACAAGGTATATGTCCAAATCACACAAAATCTAGAAAATGTACCAGTTTTAGACATTGGTTATAATTTTATTGGGCCGTAGAGCTTTCCACTGTAAATAAATGTCACCCTCATTTGGTTCAGAAGATATCGATCCTGTGGTAAGAAATGAAAACTTGAGAAGGTAGTTGAAAAATTGATATTGTGAGTGAACATCTACAAGCAGAAAGGCTAAATGTCATTGTTTGGCAGGAGCACTTTATTTCTATTGGTGATCTTTCCTTGCACATGAAGAGAGTTTAATTAATGTAATACCCTTGCTTTTTTTTGCCTCATTACTGTTTCTACTCCAGGAAGTACATTGGGAAGGCATATATTTGGCCTGTAATATGGTTTGGCTGTGTCCCACCCAAATTTCCCATAACCCCCACATGTCAAGGGAGGGACCCAGTGGGAGGTAATTGAATCATGGGAGAGGTTACCTCCATGCTGGTCTCATGATAGTGAATGAGTTCTCACAAAATCTGATAGTTTTATAAGGGGCATTTCCCACCCCTGCCCCCCTTCACTCTACACTTCTCCTTGCCACCACCATGTGAAGAAGGGTGTGTTTGCTTCCCCATCCACCACGATTATAAATTTCCTGAGGCCTCCCCAGCCATGCTGAACTGTGAGTCAATTAAACCTCTTTCTAAGTTACCCAGTCTTGGGTATGTTTTTATTAGCAGCATGAGAATGGACTAATACAGCCTGTGTCAAAGCAAAATTTGCATTTGTCAAGGTTCAACAGGTAAGGTAGACTTTATTCAAGGCTGTTGCAATACAGGAGAGAATCCAGAAGTCAGTCTGACTTCAACTCCACAGAAACAAAGGGCAGGAGGGTTTTTAAGCACTGGGGTGAGCTAATGGAAATGTACTGAAGAACATTAGGGAAAAGTCGTAGACCACCTGTGTTTGCTAATTGACTTTATCCAAAGGAAAAATAAACTTTTCAGGCCTTATAACAGGAGGTTACTTTGCAATGTGGAGCAAGGCACCTGCTGAAGTTAGACTCCTGCCTTCCCACAGAAGATTGGAGATAGGAGTGCTACCTCCTTGGTGTTTACCTTCCAAAGAGATGGCTCCCAGGACCATGAGAGAGACATTTTTAGTTTGTGAAACCGGCAAGAGGCTCTTTAAAAGGTTTACATCTCATTGGGATACAGAAAACTTTACAAGTTTTCTAAAGTAAATGCTCTAAGAAAAAGAATGTCAAGGACCCAGAGTCAGGAAGAAACCTATCTGGAGTTTAGTCAAGCTGAGAGGAATGAAAAGTCATGCTGGTCACCTGCTTGACTCTGTCCTCACCTACAGGGATTGGGAATTCCTCTCTGCTTCTCTATGCACGGGAGTTAGGCAGCCTAATTTTAGCCCTTTCAACTTTTACTTGAAGCCACATCCTTCAGTGACATCTCTATCAGTAATAAAGGTGGTTTCCATCTGCCATCCCTCTGTCCTATTTATCAGGCCTTCTCAGAGACCCCATAATCATGTGTGGCCCCTACTTATTATAGAGAGGTTCTTGCAAACAAGTCCTTGGAGAGAAGCATGCTTTCCCAAACCTGTCTCAAGGGGGCTTTACAAAGCCCAGCTACTTACCTAGGCTGCAAACTTTCTAGTCCATGTGTTAGAATCTTATTTCAATTCTAGCATACATTATGGTATGAGGTTTTAATAACGTGAAATTTCTGCTCATGTGTTCAGATATGTTTTGAATATTCTAATGATTTTATTAGAAATTTTATTTTTATTTTATTTTTATCCCATTTAAATTTTTAATTTTTAAATATTAAATTTTAAATTTAATTTTGAATATACAATTTTAGTTAACCATTTAAATTCTATTTAGATTTTATTGTGGAACTAGCAGTTCCCCTTTATATAAAGTTATGACTTAAAAATTCCCTCAGAGACTTCCCTATACTTAGCCACTAATCCTTCCCACAGAACTGTAAAAACATGATTATAGATGGCTGAGCACAATGGGGCTATGAGGTATGAGGCCAGTTAAGGGGAAATTCTCCTTCTAGGAGTCTTGAGAGCCTGTTCGACTCAGACCCTGAAGTATGCAAAGGCCTTTGTCTCAAGGTCGGGGATGAAGCATCTTTGTCCATGTGGAGACAGATTCGCAGCCAGTCTGACAAGAATGCTGCTTGTACTGCACCCAGGCTGGTACAGTGGCTCACACCTGCAATCTCAGCACTTTGAGAGGCTGAGGTGGGTAGATCTCTTGAGTCCAGGAGTTTGAGACCAACTGGGCAATATAGTGAGACCCCATCTCTGATGGATAATATTGAGTGTCAACTTGATTGGATTGAAGGATGCAAAGTATTGATCCTAGGTATGTCTGTGAGGGTGTTGCCAAAGGAGATTAACATTTGAGTCAGTGGGCTGGGAAAGGCAGACCCACTCTTAATCTGGGTGACCACCATCTAATCAGCTGCCAGGGCGTCTAGAATATAAAGCAGGCAAATGAAAAATCTCATGAAAAGAGGCAAGACTGGCCTTGCCTCCCAGCCCACATCTTTCTCCTGTGCTGGATGCTCCCTGTCCCCAAACATCAGACTCCAAGTTCTTCAGTTTTGGGACTCGGTCTGGCTCTCTTTGCTCCTTAGCTTGCAGATGGCCTTTGTGGGACCTTGTGATCAAGTGAGTTAATACTTAATAAACTCCCCTTTATAGATGTATATCTATCCTATTAGTTCTGTCTCTCTAGAGAACCCTGACTAATACACCATCTCTACAAAAAATTAAAAAGAAAATTAGCCAAGCATGGTGGCATGCACCTATTGTCCTAGCTACTCAGGAGGCTGAGATGGGGGGGATTGCTTGAGACAGGGAGGTTGCAGCTGCAGCAAGCTGGGATTGCACCACTGCACTCCAGCCTGAATGACAGAGCAAGAGCCTGTCTCAAAAAAAAAAAAAAAAAAAAAGGAAAAAAATAATTCCTAGGAAATTTGGGTCTGTGCTGTACTTGTTAGTTTCTGTAGTATAACTACACACTTTCAGCATTCCTGAACCTTCAATAAAATATTATTAACACGTATAGTTTTTTATTTACTGTACTGTGGTCACCTAGGAGTTTCTGTGCTTGTACTTGAGATGAAATGAAGCAAGATATAACAGTGCTTCCTTCCTTCTAGCCAGCCGTGGAGGCTCCAGCTAAAGCCCTTGGCCTGGTCAGATATGTCAGAGCAGCAAATTCACAAGGAGATTTTGTTTCAAGAAATCATTCTGCATCCATTGACTATCCATATTTAATTTAAAAAATTAAATATGAATCTGCCTTGCAACATTTAGGAAAAAATATTCCAAGTGATTATACATCTAAATGTGACAGACAAAATGACAAGGCTTCTAGAACAAAATAGATGACTATCTTCATGACCTAGAGGTAAGTAGAGATTTGTTCACTGGAACAGAAACCCATCATAAAATAATAGACCAATAAATTTGACTACATTAAAATTAAAGACTTGTGTTCAAAGTACATGATTATAAAGAGTGAAAAGGGAAGCCACAGAGTAAGAGAACACATTTACAGCACATGTCATCTTTAGAACATATAAAGAACTCCTGTAAATCAACAGAAAACTGGACGGAAATTTGGACAAGGAATTTCATATAAAAGAGAATATTCGAATGACCAATAAATATTAAGAAAGGTTAAAGATACCACTAAACACCTACCAGAATTGCTAAAATGAAAGACAAAAAATAAAAAGTCTAGTCAAGATTAAGGAGCAATAAAAATTCTTCTCCACTAGTAGCAACAGTATATAAGTTGGTATCATTTTAAAACTGACAGTATCTACTAATGTGAACTTATGCATACTTTATGATCCAACAATTTCACTCCTAGAAATAGACCCAACAGATATACATGCATATGTTCACTAGGAGACATATATCAGAATATTTGTGGCAGCAGTAGTCATGATACCCAAAGTTGGAAACTACCCAAGTGCTCATCAACAATAGAATAGAAAAATAAATTATGGAAAATTTACAGAATTATATACTTATATTGATAATTTTATAAACATAATGTTGCGCAAAAAACTTCAGACCTGAAAATGTATTTCAATTCCATGTGTACAATGTACTAAACAGACAAGACTAATGTGTGGTGTTAGAAGTGAGCATAGTGGTTATGTCTGGGACAGGTAGGGCCTGAAACAGAGCATCATGGGGATTCCTAGGTGCTGGTAATGTTCTATTTTTTAAGGTGAGTGCTGGTTACATGGTGTTTTCATTGTCCTGGGAAAATTCATAAAAATGTATACTAATAATTTGGCCACCTCTTTCTATGAATGTTTTATTTTTAATTTTTTAAAAATTTAAAACATACACAATAAAATGCCACTACAAAACCACCTGAATGGTTTAATTTTAAAACGCTGACACTACCAAGTTTTGATGAAGATGTAGAACAATGGAAACTCTTACATAGTACCAGAAGGAGTGTAAATTGATTCAACTACTTTGGGAAACCCTTGAGAATTATTTACTAGATTTTAAAATACATATACTCTCTCATTCAGCAAATCCACTCTTAGGTACACACCCAACAGGAATGTGTAGGTTTTCACCAAAAAATATTTCCAAAAATATTCATATCAGCATTATTCATAGTAGCCAAAAAACTGGAAATAAATTAAATGTTCATTAACAAACAGAATAGATAAATAAATTGTGGTGCAGATACAATTTTTTATACTGCACAGCAACATGAACAATTATGTATTGTATTAGTCTGTTTTCATGCTGCTGATAAAGACATACTCAAGACTGGAAGAAAAAGAGGTTTAATTGGACTTACAGTTCCACATGGCTGGGGAGGCCCAGAATCATGGCGGGAGGTGAAAGGCACTTCTTATGTGGTGGCAGCAAGAGAAAATGAGGATAAAGCAAAACTAGAAACCCCAATAAACCCACCAGATCTTGTGAGACTTATTCACTATCATGAGAATAGTATACAAAAGACTAGCACCCACGATTCAATTACCTCCCCCTGGGTCCCTCCCACAACACATGGGAATTCTGGGAGATACAATTCAAATTGAGATTTGTCTGGGGACACAGCCAAACCATATCGTTCCACCCCTGGCCCCTCCAAATCTCATGTCCTCACATTTCAAAACCAATCATGCCTTCCCAGTAGTCCCCCAAAGTTTTAACCCATTTCAGCATTAACCCAAAGTCCACAGTCCAAAGTCTCATCTGAGACAAGGAAAGTTCCTTCCCACCAATGAGCCTGTAAAATCAAAAGCAACTAGTTACTTCCTAGATACAATGGGGGTGCAAGTATTGGGTAAATACAACCATTCCAAATGGGAGAAGTTGGCCAAAACAAAGGGGTTACAAGGCCCAGGCAAGTCCAAACTCCAGCAAGTCAGTCAAATTTTAAAGCTCCAAAATGATCTCCTTTGACTCCAGGTCTCACATCCAGGTCACACTGATGCATGAGGAAGGTTCCCATGATCTTGGGCAACACCATCCCTATAGCTTTGCAAGGTCCAGCCTCCCTCCCAGCTGATTTCATGGGTTGGCGTTGAGTGTGGATTTTCCAGGCAACACAGTACAAGCTGCCAGTGGATCGACCATTCTGGGATCTAGAGAACATTGGCCCTCTTCTCACAGATCCACTAGGCAGTGCCCCAGTAGGGACTCTGTGCAGGGGCTCCAACCCCACATTTCCCTTCCACACTGCCCTAGTAGAGGTTCTTCACTAGGGCCCTGCACCCACAGCAAACTTTTGCCTGGGGGTCCAGGCGTTTCCATATATCTTCTGAAATCCAGGCAAATGTCCCCAAACCTCAATTCTTGACTTCTGTTCACTCAGAGGCTCAACACCACGTGGAAGATGCCAAAGCTTGGGGATTGCACCCTCTGAAGCCACAGCCCAAGCTCTATGTTGGCCCCTTTCAGCCATGGCTAGGACAGAGGGCACCAAGTCCCTAGGTTGCTCACAGCATAGTGATCTGGGGCCCAGCCCACAAAACCATTTTTGCCTCCTAAACCTCCAGGCTTGTGATGGGAGGGGCTGCCATGAAGACCTCTGACATGTCCTGGAGACATTTTCCCCATTGTCTTGGAAATTAACATTCAGTTCCTTGTTACTTATGCAAATATATGCAGCAGGCTTGGATTTCTCCTCAGAAAATGGGATTTTCTTTTCTATCACATTGTCAGGCTGCAAATTGTCCAGATGTTTATGCTGTTTCCCTTTTAAAACTGAATGCCTTTAACAGCACCCAAGTCACCTCTTGAATGCTTTGCTGCTTAGAAATTTCTTCCCCAGATATCTCAAACCATCTCTCTCAAGTTCAAAGTTCCACAAATCTCTAGGGCAGGGGCAAAATGCCACCAGTCTCTTTGCTAAAACATAACAAGAGTCACTTTTGTTCCAGTTCTCAACAAGTTCCCATCTCTACCTGAGACCACCTCAGCCTGGATCTTATTGTCCATATTGCTATCAGCATTTGGGCAAACCCATTCAACAAGTCTCTAGTGCATTCCAAACTTTCCCACATTTTCCTGTCTTCTTCTGAGCACTCCAAGCTGTTCCAACTTCTGCCTGTTACCCAGTTCCAAGGTTGCTTCTACATTTTTGGGTATCTTTTCAGCAATGCCCCACTCTACTGGTACAAATTTACTGTGTTAGTTCATTTTCACGCTGCTGATAAAGATACACCCAAGACTGGAAGAAAAAGAGGTTTAATTGGACTTACAGCTCTATATGGTTGAGGAAGCCTCAGAATCATGGAGGGAGGTAAAAGGCACTTCTTACATGGCAGAAGCAAGAGAAAATAAAGAAGAAGAAAAAGCAAAAACCCCTAATAAACCCACCAGATCTCATGAGACATATTCACTCTCATGAGAGTAGCATGGGAAAAACCAGTCCCCATGATTCAATTACCTCCCTCGGGTCCCTCCCATAACACATGGGAATTCTGGGAGATATAATTCAAGTTGAGATTTGGGTGGGGACAGAGTCAAACCATATCATGTATACTCTATAGAAACAAACAAATTACAGTCATTTATACCAACATGAGTGACTCTCAAGAGTACAATGTTGGGTGAAAGAAATCAGACACAAAAGAATACATGCTATGTGATTTATGTATATAATTTTAATAGAAAAGCTAAACTGTAGTATTAGAGGTCAGGCTATCAGTTACTTTTGAGGGGGAAGAGAAAAGGGTAACAGCTGAAAGAGAGCATGAGAGTGTTACTCATAAATGGGAAGACAAGGTTGTATGGAAAAGAGCATAGCTAAGACAAAGTGCGAACTGGAGCCATATCTTTCATGGTCTGTTAATCTCACCTGCTTCCCAAGAGGAAAAAATAATAACAAACCTCAGATACATCACTCTCAGGTTTCATGCCCTGTCTTCAGCTTTCATCAGGCCAGCACACCTCGGGGCTCTCTCTCAGTCTCTGGTTCTGCCCCGTCTCTGCCCCACCTTTCCCATGAGTCCTTGGTGAGACTTCTTGGGAAAGAAAAGGTTGGTGGCTACAGAAGTTCTCTGTGGCTGAGGCTCCAGTTGTAGACCATTATGCCAGCCCATATTTAGCCTTTAAATATTTGTTAAAAAGTCTACTGTTTCCGGCCAGGCATGGTGGTTCACGCCTATAATCCTAGCACTTTGGGATGTGGGTGGATCACCTGAGGTCAGGAGTTCAAGACCAGCCTGGCCAACACGGTGAAACCCTGTCTCTACTAAAATTACAAAAATTAGCTGGGCATGATGCCGCACGCCTGTAATCCCAGCTACTCAGGAGGCTGAGGCAGGAGAATCGCTTGAACCCCGGAGGTGAAGGTTGCAGTGAGCCTAGATCATGCCACTGTACTCCAGCCTGGGTGACAGAGCAAGACTCCATCAAAAAAAAAAAAAAAGAGCAAGACTCCATCAAAAAAAAAAATGCAACTGTTTCTTCTTACTCTCATCTTTGGAAGCTTTCTCCTCATATGCTATTCCACCATGGATCAATGAAGCTTTGTGACTCTTCTAACCTGATATGGTTTGACTCTGTGTCCCCACCCAAATCTCCTGTCAAATTGTGATCCCTATATGTTGGGAGAGGGGCCTGGTGGGAGGTGATTGGATTATGGGGGTGGATTTCCCCTTGCTGTTGTCGAGAGAGTGAGTGAATTCTCACAAGATCTGATGGTTTAGAAGTATGTGGCACTTCCCCCTTCTCTCTCTCTCTCTCTCTCTCTCTCTCTCTCTCTCTCTCTCTCTCTCTCTCCTGCCACAGTGTGAAGAAGATCCTTGCTTCGCCTTCACCTTCCACCATGACTGTATGTGTCCCCAGGTCTCCCAGCCATGCTTCCTGTTAAGCCTGTGGAACTGGGAGTCAATTAAACCTCTTTTCTACGTAAATTACCCGTCTCAGGTAATTATTTATAGCAGTGTGATAACAGACTAATACACTACCTAAAAGGAATTCACCATTTTCTGTATTTTTGTTCATTTACATAGTTTTGCATTTACACTCTAAAAGGAGAAAGTTCTCACTGTTAGGGTGGCAGCAATATTCTCTTATGACTTTCTACATCCTAAATGGAAGCAGAAGTCTAAAATTGTCTTCATTAAAGTATATGTATATTAATATTATATAGTGTGTGTATATATATGTGTGTATATTATAAAATATATATATCATTAACTTTTATATATGTATAATATATATTTTTATATATCTTATTTTATTTTTCTTTTTTTTTTTTTGAGATGGAGTCTTGCTCTGTCGCCCGGGCTGGAGTGCAGTGGCCGGATCTCAGCTCACTGCAAGCTCCGCCTCCTGGGCTTACGCCATTCTCCTGCCTCAGCCTCCGAAGTAGCTGGGACTACAGGCGCCCGCCACTTCGCCCGGCTAGCTTTTTGTATTTTTTAGTAGAGACGGGGTTTCACCATGTTAGCCAGGATGGTCTCGATCTCCTGACCTCGTGATCCGCCCGTCTCGGCCTCCCGAAGTGCTGGGATTACAGGCTTGAGCCACCGCGCCCGGCCTATATGTCTTATTTTATATACATATATATCTTATTAACATTATTCCTGTATATTAATCAGGGTTCTCCAAAGAAACAGAATCAATAGGATAAATATAAGAGGAGATTCATTATGGGATTCGGCTTATGTGATTATGAGCCCCAGGTCCCTCTGTCTGCTGTCTGCAAGCTGGAGAACCAAGGATGCTTGATGTAATTCAGTCTGTGCCCAAAGGCCTGAAAATGAGGGAGGCCAATAGTGTAAGATCTGGAGTCCCAAGCCCTGAGAACCTGGAGCTCTGATGTCTAAGGGCAAGAGAAGATGGATGTCCCAGCTCTAGAAGAAAGAATGAATATTCTCTTCTCCGCCTTTTTGTTCTATGCAGACTCCCAACTGATTGGATGATGCCCACCCACATTGATGAAGGTGGACCTTCTTTACACTCAGTCCACTGATTCAAATGCTAATCTCTTTCAGAAACATCCTTATGGATACACTCAGAAATACTGTTTTAACAAATACCTGGGTATCCCTTAAAACAGTCAAGTTGATACATAAAATTAACCATCACAATTCCTAAGTAGCTTATCTTCTTGTGATTCTGAATGGGATCATTTTTTCAGCTTAAGTCCATATCCACCATACAACGTAAGGTACTGTTTCAAGCCCCAATATAATAAGTGGCTTGCAACGGATCAAAACCAAGTTGACCTTGCTTTATAAATCTAGAAGTGAACCACCTAGGTATTAGCTGAGATCTTGGCCTCTACAAATTTATGTACCAAATTCATGCCTCAGGCAGGTATTCCCATGTTCAGTGTTTCTGTCTAGAAGCATCTAAAAGAATTTACAGCTTATATGTCACTAAGCTTTTTTTTTTTATGAGAAATTTAGAATAAGCTAAATTTTATAAGTTTCTTTGTGACCACCTCCTGGGTCTTGGTTTTTGTAGTAACTCATCAACTCACAAAGGTAGTTCTGGGTTTCGTTTTTGTCATAACTCATCAACCTCACACAGGCAGTTTGATAACTTAGCAATCTCTTTTAACAGTCCCTTTAAACCATATTATGGGGCAGCAGTTGTCCACGTCTGAAGGAGGTGAAGAAAATCTGAGAAAGACCACCTGCCCTCTCCTCCTATACACAGCATGCAGGAGCACAGAGCATGCTGAGGTCTTGAGACAGGACAGGCAAACAGAGAAGGAAACCTTCAGACACAGCAGGACTTCACTGAGTTCTATGCAGCAGCCACCAGAGCTGGGAAAGGAAGTAGGAAAGCAAAGAGAGACCTCTACCTGAAGCACAAGCAGAGAGGGAGCCATAGAACTGAGAAACACGCCACTATCACTCTAGGCCTCCACTGAATACTAGGCAGCAGCTGCCTATGGCTGAAGAAGAGGCTGAAGAGCTCAAAGAGAACCATCCTATTCAGCAGGCAAATGTGTATTGGGCTGGCTGAAGGCTAAGTGAAGATCAGGAGAATTAAAAGAAACCCCACATTTACTCATACACAAGCCCTTCTTTAGGAAAGTTGCAGTCTTGCCTTCATATCATTTGAAGTTAGTATGAACTGTATCTCACTAAAGCCACAACAAAGTCCAGACTTTGCCCAACTCTAAATTAGTTTGACTCATTCTCCCACACTAATAGCCACAATCAAACTGGAGCATGTATTTTGGGGGGCCTAAATATTATTTATATATTCTCTGTTATTTTACACATATGAAAAAAGGGCATGTGACCCATCAAGAGAGAAAATAATCAATATAACAAGACTCAAAGAGGACTTTTTATGTTAGAATTATTAGAGAAGGACTTTAATATAACTATGATAAAAATATTAAAGGGTGTACCGAAAAAGACAGGCTACATGCTTGAATAGATGGAGAGTTTCAGAAGTGAAATTGAAACTTTCATAGTGTAGATATAATATATATTATATATAGTATATATTTATATACAAGTATATATTATATGTACTATACTATATATAACATATTTTATTACTGTACTATACTCTGTATACATTTACTATACTATATTTTTATACTTTTATACTACATATATACTATATAATATCTATATGAGCCAAACGGAACTGTTAGAAATAAAAAATACATTATCGGATATAAAGAATTTTTACTATGTGTATGTATATCAAAACATCATGTCATACACCTTTAAATATATATCAAAAAAGAGAACAACTAACTTTGAAACAGAAAAAAATTTTTTTCAGTGGGCTCCTCAGCAGATCAAACACAGCAGAAGAAAGAACCAACGAATTTGTAGCCATGTCAACAGAAATTATACAGACTGAAACACAAGATGGGGAAAATAATGCATTTGGTGAATGTAGGACAATAGAAAATGGTGTAACATCTAAGATTGAAATTCAAGAATGAGAAAGGAGGGAAAATGTGGCAGAAGGAATATTTGAAAAGATGACGGTTAAGACTTTTCCCAGAGATCCAAAGAGCTCATTGAAACCCAAGGAGAATAAACACAAAGAAAACCATATGTAATGCTCACTACCTGGGTGTAATGCCCATGCAATGAAACTGCACATGTATTCCCTGTATCTAAAATAAAAGTTGAAGTTAAAAAATAATAACCGGCCAGGCACAGTGGCTCATATCTGTAATCCCAGCACTTTGGGAGGCCGAGGCAGGAGGATCATCCCTTGAACTCAGGAGTTCAAGACCAGCCTAGGCAAGATAGGATACCTTGTCTTCACAAAAAAATAAAAATAATAAACAATAATAATAAAACAACAAAAATGAAAACATATGTAGGCATACCAGTAAAATGTAGTATATGTTGGCATACCAGTAAAACAAAAGGCAAGAAGATATTCTTGAAAATAGCCACAGGAAACAAGACATATCCTATGCAAGGGAAAAGGGATGAGAAGATAAAAATAATTTCTGAGTTTTTTTTGTTTGTTTGTTTTTTGTTTTTTTTTTTAATTTATTTATTATTATTATACTTTAAGTTGTAGGGTACATGTGCATAACGTGCAGGTTTGTTACATATGTATACTTGTGCCATGTTGGTGTGCTGCACCCATCAACTCGTCATTTACATCAGGTATAACTCCCAATGCAATCCCTCCCCCCACCCCCCTCCCCATGATAGGCCCCGCTGTGTGATGTTCCCCTTCCTGAATCCAAGTGATCTCATTGTTCAGTTCCCACCTATGAGTAAGAACATCTGGTGTTTGGTTTTCTGTTCTTGTGACAGTTTGCTGAGAATGATGGTTTCCAGCTGCATCCATGTCCCTACAAAGGACACAAACTCATCCTTTTTTATGGCTGCATAGTATTCCATGGTGTATATGTGCCACATTTTCTTAATCCAATCTCTCACTGATGGACATTTGGGTTGATTCCAAGTCTTCGCTATTGTGAATAGTGCCGCAATAAACATACGTGTGCATGTGTCTTTATAGCAGCATAATTTATAATCCTTTGGGTATATACCCAGTAATGGGATGGCTGGGTCATATGGTACATCTAGTTCTAGATCCTTGAGGAATCGCCATACTGTTTTCCATAATGGTTGAACTAGTTTACAATCCCACCAACAGTGTAAAAGTGTTCCTATTTCTCCACATCCTCTCCAGCACCTGTTGTTTCCTGACTTTTTAATGATCGCCATTCTAACTGGTGTGAGATGGTATCTCATTGTGGTTTTGATTTGCATTTCTCTGATGGCCAGTGATGATGAGCATTTTTTCATGTGTCTGTTGGCTGTATGAATGTCTTCTTTTGAGAAATGTCTGTTCATATCCTTTGCCCACTTTTCGATGGGGTTGTTTGTTTTTTTTCTTGTAAATTTGTTTGAGTTATTTGTAGGTTCTGGATATTAGCCCTTTGTCAGATGAGTAGATTGCAAAAATTTTCTCCCATTCTGTAGGTTGCTTATTCACTCTGATGGTAGTTTCTTTTGCTGTGCAGAAGCTCTTTCGTTTAATGCGATCCCATTTGTCAATGTTGGCTTTTGCTGCTGTTGCTTTTGGTGTTTTAGACATGAAGTCTTTGCCCATGCCTATGTCCTGAATGGTACTACCTAGGTTTCCTCTAGGATTTTTATGGTATTAGGTCTAACATTTAAGTCGCTAATCCATCTAGAATTAATTTTCATATAAGGAGTAAGGAAAGGATCCAGTTTCAGCTTTCTACTTATGGCTAGCCAATTTTCCCAGCACCATTTATTAAATAGGGAATCCTTTCCCCATTTCTTGTTTCTCTCAGGTTTGTCAAAGATCAGAGGGCTGTAGATGTGTGGTATTATTTCTGAGGATTCTGTTCTGTTCCATTGGTCTATATCTCTGTTTTGGTACCAGTACCATGCTGTTTTGGTTACTGTAGCCTTGTAGTATAGTTTGAAGTCAGGTAGTGTGATGCCTCCAGCTTAGTTCTTTTGGCTTAGGATTGTCGTGGAGATGCGGGCTCTTTTATGGTTCCATATGAACTTTAAAGCAGTTTTTTCCAATTCTGTGAAGAAACTCATTGGTAGCTTGATGGGAATGGCATTGAATCTATAAATTACCTTGGGCAGTATGGCCATTTTCACGATATTGATTCTTCCTATCCATGAGCATGGTATGTTCTTCCATTTGTTTGTGTCCTCTTTTATTTCACTGAGCAGTGGTTTGTAGTTCTCCTTGAAGAGATCCTTTACATCCCTTGTAAGCTGGATTCCTAGGTATTTTATTCTCTGTGAAGCAATTGTGAATGGAAGTTCATTCCTGATTTGGCTCTCTGTTTGTCTGTTACTGGTGTATAAGAATGCTTGTGATTTTTGCACATTAATTTTGTATCCTGAGACTTTGCTGAAGTTGCTTATCAGCTTAAGGAGATTTTGGGCTGAGACAATGGGGTTTTCTAAATATACAATCATGTCATCTGCAAACAGGGACAATTTGACTTCTTCTTTTCCTAACTGAATACCCTTCATTTCTTTCTATTGCCTAATTTCCCTAGCCAGAACTTCCAACACTATGTTGAATAGGAGTGGTGAGAGAGGGCATCCCTGTCTTGTGCCAGTTTTCAAAGGGAATTTTTCCAGTTTTTGCCCATTCAGTATGATATTGGCTGTGGTTTTGTCATAAATAGCTCTTATTATTTTGAGGTACGTTCCATCAATACCGAATTTATTGAGCGTTTTTAGCATGAAGGGCTGTTGAATTTTGTCAAAAGCCTTTTCTGCATCTATTGAGATAATCATGTGGTTCTTGTCTTTGGTTCTGTTTATATGCTGGATTATGTTTATTGATTTCCGAATGTTGAACCAGCCTTGCATCCCAGGGATGAAGCCCACTTGATCATGGTGGATAAGCTTTTTGATGTGTTGCTGAATCCAGTTTGCCAGTATTTTATTGAGGATTTTTGCATCGAGGTTCATCAGGGATATTGGTCTAAAATTCTCTTTTTTTGTTGTGTCTCTGCCAGGCTTTGATATCAGGATGATGTTGGCCTCATAAAATGAGTTAGGGAGGATTCCCTCTTTTTCTATTGATTGGAATAGTTTCAGAAGGAATGGTACCAACTCCTCCTTGTACCTCTGGTAGAATTCAGCTGTGAATCCATCTGGTCCTGGACTTTTTTTGGTTGGTAGGCTATTAATTATTGCCTCAATTTCAGAGCCTGCTATTGGTCTATTCAGGGATTCAACTTCTTCCTGGTTTAGTCTTGGAAGAGTGTAAGTGTCCAGGAAATTATCCATTTCTTCTGGATTTTCCAGTTTATTTGCGTAGAGTTGTTTATAGTATTCTCTGATGGTAGTTTGTATTTCTGTGGGGTCGGTGGTGATATCCCCTTTATCATTTTTAATTACGTTGATTTGATTCTTCTCCCTTTTCTTCTTTATTAGTCTTGCTAGCGGTCTGTCAATTTTGTTGATCTTTTCAAAAAACCAACTCCTGGATTCATTGGTTTTTTGGAGGGATTTTTGTGTCTCTATCTCCTTCAGTTCTGCTCTGATCTTAGTTATTACTTGCCTTCTGCTAGCTTTCGAATGTGTTTGCTCTTGCTTCTCTAGTTCTTTTAATTGCGATATTAGAGTGTCAATTTTAGATCTTTCCTGCTTTCTCTTGTGGGCATTTAGTGCTATAAATTCCCCTCTACACACTGCTTTAAATGTGTCCCAGAGATTCTGGTATGTTGTATCTTTGTTCTCATTGGTTTCAAAGAACATCTTTATTTCTGCCTTCATTTCGTTATGTACCCAGTAGTCATTCAGGAGCAGGTTGTTCAGTTTCCATGTAGTTGAGCGGTTTTGATTGAGTTTCTTAGTCCTGAGTTCTAGTTTGATTGCACTGTGGTCTGAGAGACAGTTTGTTATAATTTCTGTTCTAGTACATTTGCTGAGGAGTGCTTTACTTCCAATTATGTGGTCAATTTTGGAGTAAGTACGATGTGGTGCTGAGAAGAATGTATATTCTGTTGATCTGGGGTGGAGAGTTCTATAGAGGTCTATTAGGTCTGCTTGCTGCAGAGATGAGTTCAATTCCTGGATATCCTTGTTAACTCTCTGTCTCGTTGATCTGTCTAATGTTGACAGTGGAGTGTTGAAGTCTCCCATTATTATTGTATGGGAGTCTAAGTCTCTTTGTAAGTCTCTAAGGACTTGCTTTATGAATCTGGGTGCTCCTGTATTGGGTGCATATATATTTAGGATAGTTAGCTCTTCCTGTTGAATTGATCCCTTTACCATTATGTAATGGCCTTCTTTGTCTCTTTTGATCTTTGATGGTTGAAAGTCTGTTTTATCAGAGACTAGTATTGCAACCCCCGCTTTTTTTTGTTCTCCATTTGCTTGGTAAATCTTCCTCCATCCCTTTATTTTGAGCCTATGTATGTCTCTGCGTGTGAGATGGGTCTCCTGAATACAGCAGACTGATGGGTCTTGACTCTTTATCCAGTTTGCCAGTCTATGTCTTTTAATTGGAGCATTTAGTCCATTTACATTTAAGGTTAAGATTGTTATGTGTTAACTTGATCCTGCCATTATGATATTAACTGGTTATTTTGCTCGTTAGTTGATGCAGTTTCTTCCTAGCCTCGATGGTCTTTACATTTTGGCATATTTTTGCGATGGCTGGTACCGGTTGTTCCTTTCCATTTTGAGTGCTTCCTTCAGGGTCTCTTGTAAGGCAGGCCTAGTGGTGACAAAATCTCTAAGCATTTGCTTATCTGTAAAGGATTTTATTTCTCCTTCACTTATGAAACTTAGTTTGGCTGGATATGAAATTCTGGGTTTAAAATTCTTTTCTTTAAGAATGTTGAATATTGGCCCCCACTCTCTTCTGGCTTGTAGAGTTTCTGCCAAAAGATCTGCTGTTAGTCTGATGGGCTTCCCTTTGTGGGTAACCCGACCTTTCTCTCTGGCTGCCCTTAAAATTTTTTCCTTCATTTCAACTTTGGTGAATCTGGCAATTATGTGTCTTGCAGTTGCTCTTCTAGAGGAGTATCTTTGTGGCGTTCTCTGTATTTCCTGGATTTGAATGTTGGCCTGCCCTACTAGGTTGGGGAAGTTCTCCTGGATGATATCCTGAAGAGTGTTTTCCAACTTGGTTCCATTTTCCCCCTCACTTTCAGGCACCCCAATCAGACGTAGATTTGGTCTTTTTACATAATCCCATACTTCTTGAAGGGTTTGTTCATTTCTTTTTCTTCTTTGTTCTTTTGGTTTCTCTTCTCGCTTCATTTCATTCATTTGATCCTCAATCGCTGATACTCTTTCTTCCAGTTGATCAAGTCGGTTACTGAAGCTTGTGCATTTGTCACGTATTTCTTGTGTCATGGTTTTCATCTCTTTCATTTCGTTTATGACCTTCTCTGCATTAATTACTCTAGCCATCAATTCTTCCACTTTTTTTTCAAGATTTTTAGTTTCTTTGGGCTGGGTACATAATTCCTCCTTTAGCTCTGAGAAATTTGATGGACTGAAGCCTTCTTCTCTCATCTCGTCAGTCATTCTCCGTCCAGCTTTGATCTGTTGCTGGCGATGAGCTGCGCTCCTTTGCCGGGGGAGATGCGCTCTTATTTTTTGAATTTCCAGCTTTCCTGCCCTGCTTTTTCCCCATCTTTGTGGTTTTATCTGCCTCTGGTCTTTGATGATGGTGATGTACTGATGGGGTTTTGGTGTAGGTGACCTTCCTGTTTGATAGTTTTCCTTCTAACAGTCAGGACCCTCAGCTGTAGGTCTGTTGGAGATTGCTTGAGGTCCACTCCAGACCCTGTTTGCCTGGGTATCAGCAGCAGAGGCTGCAGAAGATAGAATATTTCTGAACAGCGAGTGTACCTGTCTGATTCTTGCTTTGGAAGCTTCCTCTCAGGGGTGTACTCCACCCTGTGAGGTGTGGGGGTGTCAGACTGCCCTAGTGGGGGATGTCTCCCAGTCAGGCTACTCAGGGGTCAGGGACCCACTTGAGCAGGGAGTCTGTCCCTTCTCAGATCTCAACCTCCGTGTTGGGAGATCCACTGCTCTCTTCAAAGCTGTCAGACAGAGTCATTTGCATCTGCAGAGGTTTCTGCTATGTTTGTTATTGTTTACTGTGCCCTGTCCCCAGAGGTGGAGTCTACACAGACAGGCAGGTTTCCTTGAGCTGCTGTGAGCTCCACCCAGTTCGAGCTTCCCAGCAGCTTTGTTTACCTACTTAAGCCTCAGCAATGGCGGGCGCCCCTCCCCCAGCCTCGCTGCTGCCTTGCCGGTAGATCACAGACTGCTGTGCTAGCAATGAGGGAGGCTCTGTGGGTGTGGGACCCTCCCGGCCAGGTGTGGAATATGATCTCCTGGTGTGCCTGTTTGCTTAAAGCGCAGTATTGGGGTGGGAGTTACCCGATTTTCCAGGTGTTGTGTGTCTCAGTTCCCCTGGCTAGGAAAAGGGATTCCCTTCCCCCTTGCGCTTCCCAGGTGAGGCAATGCCTCGCCCTGCTTCAGCTCTCGCTGGTCGGGCTGCAGCAGCTGACCAGCACCGATCGTCCGGCACTCCCCAGTGAGATGAACCCAGTACCGCAGTTGAAAATGCAGAAATCACCGGTCTTCTGTGTCGCTCGCGCTGGGAGTTGGAGACTGGAGCTGTTCCTATTCGGCCATCTTGCTCCTCCAATTTCTGAGTTTTTATCAGAAATACTGAAAGTCAGAAAACAATGGAGAATCAATTTCAAAGTGCTTAAAAAATAAGCCAAAAAATCCCCTATCAACCTAGAATCTTATATCCAGTAAAAATATCCTTTAAATCTGAAAGCAAATGAAAAGATGTTTAGACAAAAACCAGACCCACACTATAGGAAATGCTAAAAGAAGTGTATTAAGCTAAAGGGAAATGGCAACAGGTAAAAATATCAATCTACAGGAAGGAAAGAAAGGCACTAGAGAAAATAAAATGTAGGTTAATATAAAGGACCTTTTGTTTAAAAAAAATTACATGTTTGTAATTATATAGAAATGAATTGTAAATATGTTTATAATAATGTATAACGTCTTTAAATCTCTTTAGACAACTGTTGATTATTGAAAGTAAAAATGATAACATTGGGCCGGGCGCGGTGGCTCAAGCCTGTAATCCCAGCACTTTGGGAGGCCGAGACGGGCGGATCACGAGGTCAGGAGATCGAGACCATCCAGGCTAACACGGTGAAACCCCGTCTCTACTAAAAAATACAAAAAGCTAGCCAGGCGCAGTGGCGGGTGCCTGCTACTCGGGAGGCTGAGGCAGGAGAATGGCGTGAACCTGGGAGGAGGAGCTTGCAGTGAGCTGAGATCCGGCCACTGCACTCCAGCCTGGGTGACAGAGCAAGACTCCGTCTCAAAAAAAAAAAAGATAACAATGGATCATGTGGTTTATGACATTTGTAGAAATAAAACATGATATTAAGAGTACAAAGGCTGGGAAGAGGAATCACAAGTGTCCCGTTATGAGGTGCTTACATTATTTGTAATGTAGCAGAACAACTTTTGAATAGACTGTGATAGGTGAAAGTGAAGATTATAATCTCTAGAGTAATCATAAACACAGAGGCATAACTTAAAAGGGATAAATAGAGGAGATAAAAGAGAATACTTTAAAAAATAATAATCAATCCACCTAAAGGGAGGCAAGAAAGGAAAAAAGATGAACAAAAAACATACACAACAAATAGAAAATAAATGCCAAGACTGGGCGCGGTGGCTCATGTCTACAATCCTAGCACTTTGGTAGGCCAAGGCAGGCAGATCACTTGAGGTCAGGAGTTTGAGATCAGCCTGGCCAACATTGTGAAAAACTGTCTCTACTAAAAATACAAACATTAGCTGGATGTGGTGGTGCGCACCTTTAATTCCAGCTACTTGGGAGGCTGAGGCAGGAGAATCACTTGAACCCAGGAGACAGAGGCTGCAGTGAGCAGAGATTGCACCACTGCACTCCAGCCTAGGCGACAGAGTGAGAGTCCGTCTGAAAGAAAGAAGAAAGAAAGAAAGAAAGAAAGAAAGAAAGAAAGAAAGAAAGAAAGAAAGAAAGAAAGAAAGAAAGAAAGAAAAAGAAAGAAAGGAAGGAGACCAAAATAAAAAACTAGGTTTAAACGCAAACCTATCACCAATTACATCAAACGTAGATATTCTAACTACCTCCTTCCCAGAGGTTTAAAAAATAAAGATTATCACCATGGCTACAAAAAGTTCCATCTAAATGCTTCCTACAAGAAACAGAAATTAGCCTAAAGATAGAGAAGGGTACTGGGAGCATAACTACTCCTGCATGGTTTTTTTGTTTTTTGTTTTTTGTTTTAGTTTACGAATGAAAACTTCATCATGGACAAACACTGATCCGCAGACTAACACTTGAAATGCATTGGTGTAGAATACACTGGAATCTGGGAGTTAATTCAAAAGTTATGTTGTCTAAGGTTAAGATTTTATTTGGGTCCTGGAACACGTTTAGTGGGTGCTGTCTCAGCTCACCTGGAAGCAGATGTCTGATGGCCTTATTTCTAGGCACAAGTCCTCATTAGTCTCCTCAGCTTTATAAACATAATAATAATATCATTTATTGAGCACTTACTATACACTGGTTATTGTGTTAAATACTTTACTTGTGTAATCATACTTAATCCCAACAACAACCCCACAAGACAGACACTAATGTTATTCACATTTTATGGAAGAGAACCCTGAGACTTGGCAAAATTTTTAACTTGTTTATTACTGCACAGTTAGTTGAGTTATGGAGTTAGAATCCGAAACATCTGTCTGACTGAAAGCCCTGCACTAAATACTAGTGTGTTGTTTGATTGCCAACTCTAAATAGGATTCACCTCTCTACTTGATTGATAATAGACAACAGCCACAGCTTAGGTATCAACAAGGGACTATTGGTTGTCACTGATACTCAGTGTTTACCAGAAGTTTAACTAAAAGAAAATATATTTAGGGAAGATTGCTCAAAGGATATGCAGGTCATCCATACTTACCTGCAAGTCTAAAATCCAATATGTTGTCCACCCAAACCACTGGATATCTGAGCACCTAAATAGCATTCTTTCTGCCTCTGAGCTATTGCTTACTGTGAATTTTTGCACCCCAATGTGATTGCCAAAGCCTACATTAAGACTGATTAAAAGAAACCCCATGCAATGTATTTGTTCTTTGAACCGCAGATGGTATAATTTCACCTAACCAAGAGGTTTATTTTTACTTTTGGTCCCTGTGACTGACCAGAAAGCTTGAGCCAAATCTGAGGCCCACCCATAACAACAGTCATCATAATCTGCATTTTCAGAGTCATTCCTGGCTCAATTTTATGTCTCCACCCTTGTTTATTCCCTCTTTTGTTCTTTTCTAACCTCATTTTCAATTTATCTTATCTTGTATTTTCCTTAAATTCTTCAGGAGTAAGACTTGACATAAATATAAATAAATTTGAGGAAATCCACCAAAATGTAGAAACAATGGTTACCTCTGGGTAGCAGAAGTATAGATTTTTTTAAAATCTGCATCTTCATAAAGGGTCTCACGTCCTGACCATAAACGTTCTTTCTAAGTATGAAAATATATTTCTAATTATAGATAAACTGTAAAATTCTAATTTTTGTTAGGAATGTTGGTAAAAGTGTAGTCCATTAATGGAGACTGAAGGTAAAGATGGTGATACTCCTCAGGAGGGAGACTATATAGTTGATTTCATGTGTCAAATTGGCTGAGCCATGATAACAAGGTGTTTGGTCAAACATTATTCTATGTGTTTCTGTGAAAGTATTTTTTGGCAATTGCTGACCTATTGGTTCAATGAAATATCAATCAAAATTCTATTGGGCTCTTTTGTAAGTTGAAATTTTTTAAATAAAATTTATATGGAAATGGCAAAGAACCTAGAAGAACCTAAATAACTTTGGCGGCGGGAAGAAGTCTCACACCATGCAATTCAAGACTTACTAAGCTGTAATAATCAAGACAGTATACTTTTGGTTTTATAGCTCAATCAAACAAAAGAGTTCAGAAATAGATCTACAGTTATATGGTCAATTGATTTTTGACAAAAATTCCAATGCAATAGAGAAAGGACCGTGTTTCAACAACTGATACTGGAATAATTGGATATCCATATAAAAACGTTCAATCCTTAACTCACACCGCATATATAAATTAATTCAAAATGGATCATAGTCTTAAATGTACAAGCTAAAACTGTAAAACCTATAGAAGAAAATATGAAACAAAAGCTTTGTAACCTTGGATTAGGCAAATAATTTTCACATAAGAAACAAAAAGCAAAAACCATAATAGAAAAAAACTGCTAAATTCAGCATCATCAAAATGTAAAACTTCTGCTATTTGAGAGATACTGTTAAGAGAATGTAAAGACAAGCCACAGGCTGGAAGAAAATGTTTGCAAAACACATACCTAATAAAAACTTTATCTAGAAAAAAGAACTCTCACAATCAATTATAAGACAAATAGCTCAAGTAGTGGGCAAAGGATCTGAACAGACAGTTAACCAAAGAAGATATACAGATGGCAAATAAGCACACGAAAATATGCTTGACACCACTGATCATTAGGGAAATGCAAATCAAAACCATAATGAAATACCACTACACATCACTAAAATGGCTAATACCAAGCTCTGGTGAGAGAGGCACCTGGAACTTGTATCCATTGCAAAATAGAGCAGCCCTTTTTGAAAACAGTTTAGCAGTTTCTTTAAAAGTTTAACACATACCTACCACACAACCCAGCAATCCTATCCCTAGGTACTTACCCAAGAGAAAAGAAACCATATGTTTACGGAAAGAACGGTATGCCAATGTTTACAGTAGCTTTATTCACAGTAGCCAAACAGTGGAGACAGCCCACCAATGATGAATGGATAACCCAGTTGTGGCACATCCACACGTAGCAATAAAAACGAATGAATTACTTATGTGTGCAACAACTTGGAAGAATCTCGAAAAAAGTATGCTAAATCAAAGAAACTAAACCAAAAAAAGGCTACATCTTATATCATTCTAACTGTATGACATTCAGGAAAAGGAAGGAGGAAATCAGATCAGTGTTTCCCTGGGGCTAGGAGTGGGAGAAGAATAGTGACTACCAATGGATAGGAGAGAACTTTTGTGGCAATAAGAATATTCTGTATCTTCATTGTAGTTGTTACATAACGGCATACTGTTGTCAAAACTCATCAAATGGAATACTTCTTATGACTAAATGTTATTGTTCATAAATTATGCTTTAGAAAACCTAATTTTAGAAAAAACACTTCATAGAAAATAAAAGTAATCATATTTTAGAACCTGGGCTATGGAAATATTTTCTAAATAAGATCAAAATGTAGCAAAAACAAAATATTGATAAAGTTGGCTCGCATTAAAGCCAAAGTCTTTGCAATAATCTGACTACAAGACTCTATGTGAACTGGTCCTGTGGCCATTCTGACCTGAGCACCTTCCCCTCTTTATTCATTAAGCCCAGTCCAGCCACACTGGTCTGCTACTCCTTAAATACATTAGGTGCACTACTACCTCAGTGCTTTACCAATCCCATTCTATAATGTTATGCCTCCTTCAACACAGAGGATATCTCTAAGGTTGACTATGGCCATGCAAGACCCATCTCCCCCAACTTGGTCCCTCAACTCTAGGTGTCATTGCCAACCAGACCCAGGTAGGCCCTACTTTTTGGACTGGGAAGGGGAGCAGATGAGCCTGAGAGAGAGGTTCCTGTTTCTCCAGTATTCGGAGTTGGTGACAGCCAAATGCTGTGTTTCCAATGAAGATACTGATCCATGGAGAGACTACGCTTAATTTTTAATTATTGTTCCCTTAGGAGAAGACAAACTTTTAACCACAGATGCCACTTAATTAAACCACAGAGACCTTCTCTGCGTGGCTAATTAGTATCGAAGCAGATGAGCCAGGAGATTCTCAAATGAAGTTTCTCTGGGGCCTCATTAACAAGAATGGAGCAGACCCCACAGAGGCAGCTACATGCGCACTGAAACTTTTCTGATATTTTACACTCAAAGCCTCCTAGTTTCCTCAAGAGGTTCTGATCACCAACTAACACCATTATCAAAATCATCTTCCCAGCCGGACCCTGCCTAACTCTCTAGCCTCATTTCTCTTCATGATCTATCATTCTCTCTATTGCCAGAAATAACAAATAGGTTCCATCTCTTACCCTGCCACTATTTAACTAAGAGTAGCTCCCTGGAGTGCTAAGTTGAGGATGATTCAAAGGTTCAAATCAATCCCCATGAGAAATAATGCTCTGTGATAGATTAGCAATGTCCGTCATGGACATGGAAGGGGGAGATTGTAGGATGAAAGCTATATATTCTCCATCTCTGCCCTATACCAAATCCTGAACCATGCTGCATTCCTAGAACACTTAACACTTCTTCACACCTCCATGTTTTTGTAGGTTATTGTGATATCACTCCTTCTCTTCACTCAGTCAATGCCTAGTTGCTATCCTTCAAGGCCTGACTTCCCTATAGCTGTCTCTGAGCATCCTTCCTTATCCTTGGGTTCAAGTGGGATAAATAATTTTCCCCATTGTACTTTTAACATCAGATTGCTGTTGCAATTACTGCACTGATCTAAGTAATTGGGGTACTGCACAAGAATAACTCCTAGAGAGAAGTTCTTGGTGAATGATATGAGAAGACAGAAGAGACTGGTAACGACTCTCTAGTGGGAAAAGGAAAACAAAAAGAATAGAGGTATTTATAGCAAGAAATAGAAAGACAAAAGATTAGAACCTCTAAGAATAGAGAAAGAATGAGAGACACGCCTCCTTAAAGTTACTGTGAGGGTTAGCTACATAATAGTCCATGATATTGAAAGCAGAGTGGGGAATTGATGAAGCAAGCATAAACCGGGTGAATCATATATCATCAGAAGTCCTGTACTAAAAAAACACTAAAGGAAGAAAGAAAATGATCGCAGGTGAAAGCACAAAATGCAAGGAGTGCAGTGCAATGGAAAGAAAAATAATGTGAATACTCTGAAAGAATATTGCTTACTAAAAGCAATAGTAAGAATGTCTTGTGAGGTTTAAAATGTGTGTTGAATTAAAATACATCAAAACTCTAACTCAAAAGGCAGGACAGGAGCAAATGGAGTTAAAGTGTTCTACAGTTCTTGCATTTACTATGAAACGGTAAAAATATAAAAATATATTGAGCTTTAATAAGTAAATGATATACATTATAATGTTTAAGGCAAGAACTTAGAGAATAAAATGTATAACTAACAAACTAATAGAAGAGCAAAATTTTAACAGTAATTTAAAAGAAAAGAAGAAAACAGAGAAAAGGGAACAAAAACAGGCAGGATAAATAGAAAATATACAGCAAGATACTAGAATTTCTATTGCAGTAATGGCAAAGCATCTTGTCTCAGTCTGAGCCTTTCATTTTAATAATTTTAAATTATTGGTAGGGAAACTCTGGGGAAAAAAATTTGTTTGAAGGCTTTTGAGCATAACCAAAAGCAGGTACAAAATGGAAGGAATTAACCTTGCAAGAAGGAAATCACCTGGGTGAGATTCATATTTACTTGGCTTTTCTTCTGAGGGCATTCTCCAGGTTATACAATGCAAGGTGGTTAACACTCAAGCAAAAAGCCAATATATCAACATCTGGATTGATGGAGGGGACATTACTACTACATGCCTTACATACATTAAAAACATAATAAAGGGGAGACTGATTTGAGTAATAATAAAACTCTGGTCTCCCACACAGGGGCTCTGTGTGAATTACTCTTTCTCTTGCAGTTCTCCTGTCTCAATAAACCAGCTCTGTCTAGGCAGCAGGTAAGGTGAACCCATTGGGTGGTTACAAATTTGGGGGCTTGCCCAGGATTGCCCTTGTGGCTACCTGCCCATAGTCCAGTAGCCCCCCTCCAGTGATGGGTCCAGAGGCCAGCCCAAGCAGCCACCTAGTTCTCTTGGACTGGAACTGATTCTGGTACTCTCTCTACTGTCAGGGTGCTGCCAGCCCAATGTGCATGGATTTAATTGCAGTGGAGGAAAAGTCCTGGGGAGATGTCCCATAACTGCAGCCCTATCACAGGGTGTCTGCCGTAGCCCTACTGCAGGGTGTCTGCATTGGTGAGTATCCAAATGCTGCCAATGCCTCCTTCCTTCTCCTGACTGGTTCTGTGGACCTATGGTAGGGTGTCTGTCTGTAGCCCCATTGTGGGGTGTCTGTTTGTAGCTCCACCACAGGGTGTCTGTCTTGGTTCAGCTCCTTCAGGGGTCACAGTTTGTCTGTAGTCCCACTGAGGGTGTCTGTCTCAGTTCGGTTCCTGAGGGGTCTTGGTTGGCTCTCCCTAACTAGTAGGAAGAGTCCTGGTTTGGGAGACTTCTCAATCAGGAAGACTTTGGAGAGATTTCTCAGATGGAGAATGGGAGGATAGTTAGAAGGGATACTCTTGGAGTTCTTGGCTAGGGATCTGATTTGGAAGGCCTTTGTCTATCTCATCTTTGTGTGTGTTTGTATATGTGGAGCAGATCTCAGAAGGAATTGCTGACAGAAGTCCAGCAGGCCTAACTCAGAGAACATCCCCCATCCTTATTTGACTGGTCACATTCAGTGAGCCCTGCAGAAAGCTCAACAGGCCTGACTTGGTGAGATTGTCCACTCTTTGTCTTGCCCAGAGACCACCCACTGAATTACTGTTCAAAGATCATGCCTCCCCACCTGGAGTAGACCAAGGACAACAGGGACCAATGGGAGAAAGTTTGAGCCTTGCCATGTTGATACAGGGTCCTGAACGAGGTGACTAGTGTCTGTTTTGTTACATGTATTTTGCTTCAGCTGGGATGGAAAATGTTAATTCAGTTTTCTATGCAGCCCATTGTGCAACATCTTGCAAAATTGAGAATCTTTTGTCTCTGGTTCCATAAAACAAAAAAGGGTGATTTTCTGTTGTAAAGGGGCTTAACCCCTACAGCTATAGTACAGCAAGCAGGGTCATCAAAAGTCATTTCATTCTTCTGGCATTTCTTGGTGTGTAATTAACTAGGTAGGAAATACACTTTATGGTATAGCTATGGAGGGATACTTGGCTCTTTGTACTCCTCGAACACAGAAGCATGCTCTTGGCCACCCGGAAGATATGGCAACATCCCCACTGAGACATAAGACTCCCATGCAGGATGGGCTGATTACAAAATGGGCTGATTGGCTTCGGGTTGCCTTGCAATGAAATGCATGGTAGAAGCAGTGCACTATCTTCTCCCATAGGATTTCCCTCCTTTTTGGGGATCCAGGATCCAGTATAAAATAACACCCTATCCCAGCACTTTGGGAGGCCATGGTGGGCAGATCACTTGAAGTCAGGAGTTCAAGACCAGCCTGACCAACATGGTGAAACCCTGTCTCTACCAAAAATACAAAAATTAGCTGGGCGTGGTGGCAGGTGCCTGTAATCCCATCTACTCAGGAGGCTAAGGCACGAGAATCACTTGAAGTTGTAGAAGTTGCAGTGAGCCAAGATTGTGCCACTACACTCCAACCTGGGCGACAGAGCAAGACTGTCTCAAAATAGAATAGAATACAATACAATACAAAACAATACAATACAATACAATACAATACAATACAATACAATACAATACAATACAATACAATACAAATGGCACCCTTAATTTTGGGAAACTGTCTTTGCCTTCCAGCTGTGCCTCCTTATTAGGCCCTAGAAACTGCATGCTTTCCTGACCCTGTTCTCCCAAAGTACTCCACCCAGAAGCCAGTAATCCAATTTTAAAACCTAGCAAGTGAAAAGTCTTACAACTGTTGGATCTTCTGTCCGTCTGTCTGTTCGTCTGTGTATTTATGTCTTGTTTGTATGATGTTTATATTTTAAAAGCCCTGATTAATTGATTTAGAAAAATAAGTGCTTAAATCATATTTTGTCAGAAAAATAGACACTTTAATGCCTTTTTGTTCACACGACTTTATTAATATTTTGGGGGAAAAAGACAGTTTTAAAGTTTATTGGTAAAATAAAAATGTCTTCAAAACATAGGCATTTGTTCTAAATTTAAGGTCAGACAACAGATTTGCTAACTGCTTTAAGATCATAGACTGCTTCTTTGACTTTTGATAATTGTTCAATTTACCTACTTTGTAGCATGAGATTCTAGATAAGGCCCGAAGACATGGAGTTAGCCATGCCCCCCATCCCCACTCAACCCTCTGGCTATGCTGGGAAGAGTCAGACCTTATCTGCACTTCTGTCTGATGTCCTAGGTTCCATCCCTAGTACATAATTAAAATTGCTTATGAAGTTTTTCCACCAAAAGTAAACATTGCTAATAGTTAACGTTGTAACATGTAATTGAGACTGCTTGAGAAGCAGTTTTATGTACAAGGTGTGTAGGAAAGTAGAATGTGTTTTTGGTAAAAGATTATACTTTTATAATGAGAATATGGCATGAGAATATGGCTTTTGTTAAAGGGAATGTAATTTTATCTACTTCAGAGGGTTTTAAAGATCATCTTAACCTAAAAGACTAATGGAACAACACTGAAAGTTTAAGCAAAGTGAAAAGGGTTTGTGAAGGCTTGGTCTTGTAAAGAAAGTTCTGTGGGTATGAGCAAGTAGGCTAAGATTTGAAGGGGATTATTTAACTTTCTTCCATAGGTTGAACATTAAAATAAAAGCACACTAATGCAGGGCCAGAATGTGGGCCCATGTGTCCAAATAACAGGATTTTCTTAGAAAATTGATCTACTGTTTAACAGAAAATTGTAAAGAGTTCTAAAAAGTTTATGAAAATCTTACATTAGGGTCAAACTAATTAAAACCAGATAGATTTATAAAATTTTACTTAAAAACTAGCTTTAGCATTAAAGATGCAGTAAAGCAAACATGAAATATGGTTTTCTCTTTTGAAAAATATCTTTATGTAATATTAAAAGATAATGAAAGGTTTTTGTTTGCCCCTTTGGGTAAATTACAGTGAAAAAAAAAAAAGAGAAGAGAAAAGAGAAAAATTCAGATGGCCTCTTGCTAACTTCATTGGGTCTTGTTTGGAAAGCTGTGTCTTTTCTATCAAAGTAAAGGTTTTTGCCTTTTAAAAAGCTTTTTCGAGTTACCACTTTGGATAAATGAACAACCCATGATCCTATTTTGTGATATCCAGTGTTTTAAACCTTTGATATTTGACAACCTTTCCAAAATCAAATTATAAAGTATGTCATTTTCTGATCTAACTAATCCTTTAGACTTTAGGTCCCCTGAAGTCCAAAAATAATGTGTTTGGCTTATTTGGTATAAAAATCATATAGGAAGTATTGTCGAATATAAAATGGTGTTTGGCTTTCTTTGGGCTATATTTGTGTAAATGTTTATTGGTATATGTTCCAAAATTATGTGAAACTTCTATAATTCTGATATGACTCAGTATATGTTATCAGTAATAATGATAATTTTTCTGTTAAATTAGTGTGTGCCACAGAGGCAACCAAAATTCCTAGTTAACTGTGGCTATAGTAATGGCTGTCCTAAGACTTTCTGTCATCTACAGACAATTGTTGTCTTATTACAATCCTCTTCAAAAGGTGTTTTATAATAGGCTATAGGACTTTGAGAGGTGTTCTTGAATGCAGGTTTCGAATAACTTTGGAGATTGTGACATTAGAATAGAGGAAAAACTTTTGGGACTCTCATGGAAAGCTGAAATGTTCATGAATATCAAGCAGAACAGGAGTTAACTGAATGGATCGAACTAATAAGAAACTAATCATTTTTTTGACTTTTTTGCAAAAAACATTGCTGATCCTTTTCTTTCCAGAGCCAAGAAAACTTATCTTTTGAGCTATGTATAGCTTTTAACAATTGAGTATAATATACTCCTGTGATCAAAATTTGGAGCATATTTGTTTCTCTCTACCTGATTTCTCCAGAAATTTTGGAAACTACTTGAGCATTCTCAACTTATCACAGTATAGTTATTGCATAAGTGCAATAAGAATCTGCTTTCTTTTGTAACAGGACACAATTGGAGAAACTGGTTACTTTTCCAAGACTGGAATGGCATGTTTTCCTTTAAGGAATCTAACTTGACTTACAGAGCCAATAAAAGCCCCTTGGTAAAACTAGCCTCATACCTTGTCTATACAGTCCCTGTATAGGGTTCCTGACCTTTGGTAAGTAAAGCATGTCACTTTTTAACAGGCCCAAGAGCCCCAAGTTATCCTGGGACCTCAAGAGGAGAGGAATATACCCCACTCATAGTAATTTGAGGGTACAAACCCATGGATGGGCTCAGCTTTTAAAAAATCTTATCTGAGATTCCTTATGGAATAGAGTTCCATCAAAGCCAATTTAAAAAGCCAATGTGGGAATAATTATTCTTGCTGCACTTTATGCAAATAGGCCAAATATAATAAAACTAAAGTTTATTTTGCAAACAAATCAGTTATATCATGATCTGTTTTTAATAAAAATGGGAACTGGTGAGAGAAAAATTATGCTTAAAACAAACTATAGTATACCTGTTGTTAGCTGTTCTTGACTTTTTTCTGCAGTTTGCACTAGATCCTAAAGTCTTTGTGGGCTACAAGTCTCCAAACTAATGCTTTCAAATACTTACTTTTAAAACTGGGAACTGCACTCCTTACCCTAGTACTCATGATTTACCTTATAATATGGTGTTCCCTTAAACGCAGTACAAAAGTATAGATAACAATACCTTGCCTTTTTCATGCAAGCCTTGGAACCCCAGCCAGGCCTGCATGAGTATGCTCAGACAGTTGCAAAGTGGTTCCACTCCTCTCACTTTGGGATCAACACCAACCTCCACTACATCCTGATCAGCAGAAAGAAGTTAGAGCGATCTTCACCCGTTTTCCATCTTCTTTAGCCAACACCTTAAGATTAAGGTGTTATAAAACCCAAAGGGAGAGATTGAAACCACCATTGCAAAATTGTAACTGAGACAGTGAAAGAGATCTGACCTAACCAACTCCATCTTGCTTTTAACTTCCAAGCTGTCCTTGTTCATTTCCTGGGCATAGGCACAGCTAACTTTGGGAAGAACTTAGTTTATAGTTTAAAACAAAGAATGAGAACAGGCCTTTCCCAAGGCAAATTCCTTCCTTGCCTGGGGACTAGACTGCCTTTTTAGGACTAACAAATTAGCCACAAGATTAGAAATTATGGGCCGGACACAGTGGCTCATGTCTGTAATCCCAGCACGTTGGGAGGCCAAGGTGGGTGGATCACATGAGTTCAGGAGTTGAAGACTAGCCATGGCTAAACCCCATCTCTACTAAAAATATAAAATTAGCCAGGTGTGGTGGTGAGTGCCTGTAATCCCAGCTACTCAAGAGGCTGAAGCAGGAGAATTGCTTCAACCCAGGAGGCAGAGGTTGCCGTGAGCAAAGATTGTGTGATTGCAATCTAGCCTGGGCGACAGAGCAAGACTCTATCAAAAAAAAAAAAAAGATTAGAAATTATGGTTTAGGAGCCATGTAGTTAAAGGCTACAATATTCTGACTCTCCCTAAACTGCTCATAAGATCAGTGCTTCAGATATTTTACAGATCCTGCACTTGATGCATCAGCTAGCACCACACAGATCGAGAAACTAGCTCATCTGATCTTGTGCCACCCTACCGAGGAACTGACTCAGAATAAGAAGACAGCTTCTACTTCCTGTGATTTCTTCTCTGACCTAACCGATCAGCACTCCTGGCTCACTGGCTTCCCCCTACCCACCAAGATGTCCTTAAAAACTTTGATCCTTGAATGCTTGGGGAGACTGATTGGAGTAATAATAAAACTCCAGTCTTCCCCTCACCAAAAAAAAAGTATAATAAAGGAGCTAGGCATGGTGGCTAAAGTCTGTAATCCCAACAGTTTGGGAGGCCAAGGTGAGAGGATTGCTTGAGCCCAGGAGTTCAAGACCAGCTTAGGTAACATGGCAAAGCTCCATCTCTACAGAAAAAACAAAAATAAGCTGGACATGGTGGTGCGCACCTGCAATCCCAGCTACTCAGGAGGCTGAGGTGAGAGGATAACCTGAGCCTGGGCAGTCGAGACTGCAGGGAGTCGTGATTGTACCACTGCACCCCAGCCTAGGTGGCAGAGCAAGATCCTGTCTCAAAGAAACAAAAATTAAAAAGTATAATAAAGGTATATTGTGAACAACTCTCTACCAATAAACTCAACGACCTAAGGACAAATTCTTTGAAAGACACAATTATGAAAAAGACTCAAGAAACACAGAAAATCTAAATAACTCTGTATCTCCTTTTAAAATCAAATTAATGACCTAAAACCTTCCCAAAACAGATTCTCCATCCTCAGGTGGCCTTATTAATAATTCTTGCTTTTTGTTCAGCTTTCTGATCTACTCATTAATAAGTTCTATTAATTATTTAAAGAAGAAATAATACCAACCTTATGTAAACTCTTTCAGAAAGTAGAGGTGTGGCATTTCCCACTCCATTTCATGAGACCAGCATTACCCTGATAACATAAGCATAAATATAAAACATAAAAATAAACATAAAAACATAAATATAAACCAAAAAATCTACTTAAAATATTATCAAATTGAATCCAACAATACATAGAAAGACTAAGACCTTATGTCCAAGGATGGTTTATCCCAGATATGCAAAATTGTTTCCACATTTGAAAATCAATTCATGGCCGGGCGTGTTGGCTCAAGCCTGTAATCCCAGCACGTTGGGAGGCTGAGATGGGCGGATCACGAGGTCAGGAGATCAAGATCATCCTGGCTAACACGGTGAAACTCCGTCTCTACTAAAAAATACAAAAAAACTACATGGTCGAGGTGGCGGGCGCCTGTAGTCCCAGCTACTCGAGAGGCTGAGGCAGGAGAATGGCGTGAACCTGGGAGGCGGAGCTTGCAGTGAGCTGAGATCCGGCCACCGCACTCCAGCCTGGGCGACAGAGCGAGACTCCATCTCAAAAAAAAAAAAAAATCAATCCATGTAATTTACCATATCAATAGAGTAAAAAAGAAAAACAACTTTAATATCTCAATAGATGCAGAAAAAGCATATAGCAAAAAAAAAAATCAACAATAAATAGAACTCTCAGTAAGCTCAGAATAAAAAAGAACTCTCTCAAACTGATGAAAGGTCTTTCCACAAAACACAGCTAACATTACACTTAACGGCAAAAGACTAAATGCTGTCACCCTAAGATAGAGACAAGGGAAGGATGTCTTCTCTCACTGATTCTACTAAATATTGTACTAAAGATCCTAGCTATACAGCATGGCAAGAAAAAGAAGTAAAAAGGCATGCATGTTAAAAAGAAAGAAGTAAAATTGTTCTTATTCAAAGATAACACTATCATATACATAGGAAGGCCATAAAGGTTATGAAAGGAAAATAAATCTACTAAAGTCAATATGTAAATTTAGCAAGTTTCCAGGATCCAAAAAGTCAAACGTATTTCTATATACTAGGCAAAAAAAAAAAAAAAAAAAAAAAAGCCAAAGTTAATTTAAAAAAAAAAAAAAACAGTTCAGCAATTTATCCACATAACAAATCTGCACATGTACCCCTTGATCCTAAAATGAAAGTAGGAAAAAAAAAGAATTTCATCTACAATATCATCAAAAACTTTAAAATACTTCTGGCTAAATTTAACAAAATCATACAAAATCTGTACACTGAAAACTACAAAACAATGCTGAGATTAAAAACCTAAGTAAAGGAAAAAATACACCATGCTCCTAAATTGGAAGTCTCAATATTAAGATGTTAATTCTTCCCTACTTGATCTATAGATTCAACACTGTCCCTATCAAAATCCCAGCAGCTGTTTTTATAGAAATTGACAAGGTGATTATAAGATTTTTATGGAAATTCAAGGACTTAGAAAAGCTAAAATCATCTTCAAAAAAATTTTTTTAACCACAGTGGAAAACTTATACTGAACATTTTCAAGACTTACTAAATAGCTACTTATCTGCTCACTATAAAGCTACAAACCTGTGTGATGTTGTCATAAGCATAAATAAATTAGTGAAACATAATGGAGAGTCCAGAAATAGACACACATATATCCAGTCACTTAGCTGTTTATAAAGGTGCTAGTGCAATTAAAGGGGGAAGGAGTAGTCTATTCAACAAATGATGCCAGAGCAACTAAATGTCTAAATGGAAAGAAATAAACCTTGGCGCTATCTGTATCATGGCCTTATCATATGTTATGCAAAAAATAAGTTAAAATGGAGTGGAGACCTAAGCGTAAAACTAAAAACTTTGTAGAGAAAAAAACAGGAGAATATCTTTGTGACATTGCAGTAAATATAATTTTTTATACAGGATAAAAAACAAAAACACTAACCATAAGGGAAAAATGGGTAAGTTGGGCTTTATTAAAATGTTTTAAATTATATTCTTCAAAGTTATGTTAAGAAAATAAAAGGGCAAACCACAGACTAGGAGAAACTAATTGTAATTCCTGTAACTTATAATAGTGATAAGACAAACAACCCAATAAAAGGGCAAAAGGTTCAAACAGACACATCATAAAAGAAGATATGCAAATGACCAATGATATATGAAAAGATACTCAATGTCATCAGTTGTCAGGGAAATGAAAATTAAAATTACAGTGAGATACCACTTAATAGCCACTAGGAAAATGGCTCAATTAAAAACATATGAGAGCGGCCGGGCGCGGTGGCTCAAGCCTGTAATCCCAGCACTTTGGGAGGCCGAGACGGGCGGATCACGAGGTCGGGAGATCGAGACCATCCTGGCTAACACGGTGAAACCCCGTCTCTACTAAAAAAATACAAAAAACTAGCCGGGCGAGGTGGTGGGCGCCTGTAGTCCCAGCTACTCGGGAGGTTGAGGCAGGAGAATGGCGTAAACCCGGGAGGCGGAGCTTGCAGTGAGCTGAGATCCGGCCACTGCACTCCAGCCTGGGCGACAGAGCGAGACTCCGTCTCAAAAAAAAAAAAAAAAAAAAAAAAAAAAAAAAACATATGAGAACCAAGTGTTGCCAAAGATGTGGCACCACTAGGACTCTCATACGTTGTTGAGGGAGTGCAGCACATTACAACCCCTTTGGAAAACTATTTGGCAGTTTCTTAAAAGTAAATACCTATCTACCATATGATCTAGAAATTCTACTCCAAATATTTATTTAGAGAAAACTATTACATTATTTGTTTGCATATCTTCTTTTATGATGTGTCTGCTGAAATCTTTTGCCTTCTTGTTGGGTTGTTTGTCTTATCCTTATTAGAAGTTATAAGTATTACAAATATTTGTGATATTTAGTTAAGAGAAAGGAAGACTTACATTCACAAATGACTTGTATCAAATACTCACAATAGTTGTTTTCACAGTAGCCCAAACTGTGAATCTAAATGTCCATCAGCAAGGATAAGCAAGGATAAACAAGCAAATTGCTGTATGTTGACACAACAGAATGCCACCCAGGACTGAAAAAGAACAAAAGAACAAACTGCTGATAAACACAGCAACATGGATAATTTCACAAGACATTACATTCAGCACAAGAAGTAAGAAACAAAAGAATATATATAGGCCAGGTGTGGTGGTTCATGCCTGTAGTCTCAGCACTTTGGGAGACTGAGTCAGTAGGATCACTTGAGCCTAAGGGTTCAAGACCAGCGAGACTCCATCCATATCAAAAAATAATAATAATAATTAAAAATTAGCCAGGCGTGGTGTGTGTCTGTAGTCCCAGCTACTCAGGAGGCTGAGGCAGGAGGATCCCTTGAGCTCAGGAGTTCAAGGCTGCAGCAAGTTATGATGGCACCACTGCACTCCAGTCTGGGCATCAAAATGAGACCCTGTTTCTTTAAAAAATTAATTAAATTAAAAATAAAGAATATATATAGTATGATGCCATTCGTATGAAGTTCAAGAACAGGCTAAACTATCTACAGTGCTGGAAGTCAGGCTAGTAGTTACCTCTTTAGGTTAAAAAAAAAAGCTCAGGTAGGCCAGGTGCTGTGGCTCACACCTGTAATTGTGGCACTTTGGGAAACTGAGGCAGGAGGATTTCTTGAGCTCAGGAGTTCAAGACCAGCCTAGGCAACATAGGGAGGCCCCATCTCTACAAAAAATTAAAAATAAAAATAGGCCAGGTACAGTAACTCACGCCTGTAATCCCAGCACTTTGGGAGGCCAAGGCGGGCGGATCATAAGGTCAGGAGATCAAGACCACCCTGGCCAACATGGTGAAACCCCATCTCTACTAAAAATACCAAAAATTAGCCAGACATGGTGACGGGTGCCTGTAGTCCCAGCTACTTGGGAGCCTGAGGCAGGAGAATCGCTTGAACCTGGGAGGCAGAGGTTGCAGTGAGCCAAGATTGTGCCACTGCACTCCAGCCTGGCGACAGAGCAAGACACGTTTCAAAAAAATAAATTAGTTAAATTAATAAAAAATAAATTAGCCAGGTGTGGTTTTGCATACCTGTGGTCCCAGCTACTTGGGAGGCTGAGGAGAAGGATTACTTGAGGCTCAGAGATCAAGGCTGTAGAGAGTTGTGATCACGCACCTCTGCACTCCATCCTGAATGACAAAGCAAGACCCTGTCTCAAAAAAAAAAAAAAAAAAAAAAAAAACAAGTTTAAGCTGTACACTTGAGATGTGTGCATTTTAATGTAAGTAAAATATGCCTCAATTTGCATTGTAAATTTATTTTTAAGACACCTCACTATTAAGACTTTGATGATTTTTCGGTCACTACTCTTCTGCTAGCAAGCTTATGCCCACAGGTACCCCTATACTTTACCAAGTTTTACATTGCTCAAAGTCCATTCAATGGTGAGATTCCCTGCTCCCTCCCTAAATTGCTAACAATTAGGGTCCAGACCAGCTGTCATTTTGAATGGCAGCTACAAGTTCAGCTATATTTATGAAGCACTATATGTAAAAATAATCTACTGGAACACTTAGTTGGGGAACTTATGTTCCCTATTTTTCCAAATCAGCAGAGACTCCACCTCTGAGCTCTTGTCTAGCTGAATGATAAAGGCAATCAGATTCAGACCAATGACCAGAATGCTACTTAACCACAGCGATCATGCAGAGAGGCTCACAAAGCAAGGCTGTTCAAGAAACTCACACAATGCACAATGCCTGATGGTCACTGACCTTTTCAAAGGCTTATGGAATTATTTGAGACTTGGAAGAAATAATATAGTGTCCCAAAAACTTACAAAATGAAAATTATAAATATTTAATTAAATGTCTACAAAATGTATTATGTTAGTCAACTAAAACTTACCTCAACATATATATGTAAATTATACTAAATGTGCTATAAGGCTACATTTTAACATGTTTGGTATGAGGTAGGAAGAGGCATCCAATACAGATTTGTCTTAACTGCATGAAGGTCAGGAAAATGCGGCCTTGCTTACATGTCATATGGTAGCTTCTCTGTCAAGTCTAATAAGCTCCTCCTTTTTTTGTGGACATGGAGATTGCAATTGCTTCCTTCATTTCTGGAACCATAATGGAAGTCAGCCTACATGGTCCTAGCAACCAAAAGCCCAAGCTCTTGAAGAAAGAATCCTAGACGACAAGGCATGAGAAACAGCCATCTGGTAGATGTTAGAACCTTTCCTTTTGTGAGACCCCCTCAGCCTGTGATGCATTTGGAGTCACTTTATTTCTTACTCTGCTTGCCCTGTGTGCCATCCCAAGATCTGAGAAGTCAACTGACAGTTTCTGGGGTCACAGATCCCAGAAAACTCCTGGAGCGTAAGTCATTTGAATGTGTGTTCACTGCGTTGTTGTTTTTTTTGGGGTTTTTTTTGTTTTTTTTTTTTTTGGTTTTTGTTACCACTGACCTTCAGGATGGAATGGAAAGAATATTCTTTTGGAATGGAAAATATATGTGCTTAGGAGTTACCCACACCTGCATCACTCATGTTTATCACAGGAAAGACTCTTAGGTTTTGGTCATCATTTAGCAGTCATTGGAAACAGCGCTGGGCTGGAGTGGGGGGGTGGTTTCATCCAGGATCTACCACTTACAGGCTTTATGACCTCACATAAATGTTTTCTCTCTGAGCCTCAAATATCTCATCTGTGAAATGGAAGGAAGAACCCCTATTTCACAGAGCTGCTTGCATGAGAATTAATAAGGTGTGTGTATCATGATATTAGCACAATGCCTGGCATGTAGTGAGTGCTCTCAACATTGTCAGACAGAAAGAAGGTTAATAGTTGCCAGGGGCTGGAAATGGAGAGTTACTGCTGAAAATGGTTAGGGGATTTCCTTTGGAATGATGAAAATGTTCTAGAACTAGGTATTGGTGATGGTTGCACCACATTGTGAATATACTAAATGTCATTCAATTGCACACTGTAAGGTGTTTAAAATGATCAACTTTACATTACATGTATTTTACCACAATGAAAGCAAAATAACTGCTAGACCATCTTTTCCATCCCATAGGGTGAGTGGGGAGGAGGAGGAAATTAGATCTGTCCTGAATCCCTCCCGTAAGGGCAGGAACTGAGAATCAAGACAAGAGCAGGTCCTTGAGCATCAGCCTGGTGAAGGAGGCAGAGCTTGGGTTGGGGCCTCACTGAGTGTGGCTCACTTGGTGAGGGAAGGGGTAAGATCAAGTGGGCAGCAGGCGGAAGAGAGACGGCACTGCTTTGAGATTTCAGATAACCAGTTATGTGCAGTGAACGTCACTGAGGAGGCAGAGTGTGAGTCATAAATCAGAAAGGAGACAGCAAGCCTGGAAAAAGTGAGTCATGGGGAGAGGAAAGAAAACGTCATTCATCTAAAGAGAAAAAGAATGATCAAAGGCAGTATGATACAGTGCAGAGGGCTCTCTCTGAGGCCTATGGATAGAATCATCTGGAAGTGCATCAATATCAACAATGCCCACCACCCTCCACTCCCCCATCCCTACTGTGGTTCTGGTTCTAGATGATTTGGACAGGGCGCATGGTGGAAAAAGGGCATGCTTTGGAATTTCATGTGACCTTCTACCACTTTGTAGCTGTATGACTCCAGAAAAGTCACCTAATTTTTCTGTGTCTCAATTTCATCCTTTGTGAAACAGGAAAACCTACCTACAAAGTTGTTAGGAAGAGTTAATAAAATAGGCAGGTAAAATACATGCCCCAGAGTAGATGTCTAGTAAATATATGCTCCCTTTCTCCTGTAATGGTACATGTACACTCATGAATCTATTTTCTTTCCATCAGTCCATGAAGCAAGATAAGACACAAAAAGAAATTTTGAATAAAGAAGTGGAAACATTTCCCGTAATAAGTGTGTTTAAAGATGATGTTTTAATTACAGCCCTCATTATAAGAGTTAAAACCGGCCCGGCACAGTGACTCACGCCTGTAATCCCAGCACTCTGGGAGGCCGAGGCGGGCGGATCAGAAGGTCAGGAGATCGAGACCATCCTGGCTAACACAGGAAAACCCCGTCTCTACTAAAAATACAAAAAATTAGCCGGGCGCGGTGGCCGGCGCCTGTAGTCCCAGCAACTTGGGAGGCTGAGGCAGAAGAATGGCGTGAACTCGGAAGGCGGAGCTTGCAGTGAGCCAAGATCACGCCACTGCACTCCAGCCTGGGCGACAGAGCGAGACTCCGTTTCAAAAGAAAAAAAAAAGAGTTAAAATCTACCATAGAGGGCATGATATTTATTCATAATAGTCAAAAAATGGGAACAACCCAAATGTCCATCAACAGAAGACTAGATAAATCAACTGTGATATACATGAGTTACACAGCAATAAAAAGATCAAGCTGCTGATATACACAGCAACATGGATGTCAACAAATGTTATGTTGAGCAAAAGAAGTCAAACACACAAAAAAAGTACATACTTTATGACGCTATTCAAATGAAGTTCGTGAGTAGACAAAACTAATCAAAAGCGATAAAAGCGAAAATAGTGGTTACCTTTCGGTGGTTTTTGACTGGGAAGGAGCACAAAAGAGCCTTCTAGAGTGCTGGGAATGTTCTATATCTTGATTTCTTTGGCGGTTTATACTTGTGTAAAAATGTGTCGAATTATGCACATAAGATTAGTGCTCTTTGCTGTATGTTATACTCCAGTTGAAGGCAGGAGGGAGACTGAACTGCCACAGAAATCTGCAAGGGTGTACTGCCGCATTGTTCTGAAACCCTAGCTACAGTTGTACAAATGGCCCAAAATCCCTTTTGGCTAAAGGATAAAGATTGAAAGCAAGACCATCCTGGCTAACACGGTGAAACCCCATCTCTACCAAAAAATACAAAAAACTAGCCGGGCGAGGTGGTAGCACCTGTAGTCCCAGCTACTCGGGAGGCTGAGGCAGGAGAATGGCGTAAACCCGGCAGGCGGAGCTTGCAGTGGGCTGAGATCCAGCCACTGCACTCCAGCCTGGGCGACAGAGCGAGACTCCGCCTCAAAAAAAAAAAAAAAGATTGAAAGCAAAAGACGTATCTTGACCAAATGTGGAGGGAAACCAACTTTGAATGAAACACGAATAACAGGTAAGATAGTGAAGAAAGTGCTTCATTGTGATTACTCTTAATAGTACTCAATAAAAGTATCTTTTAAGTTTTAGTATTTCTTTCTGTCATTCACGCATAGCTGTTTTAAGTTAGAGTTCATTTTTATAGGAAAAGTATGATAAAGTTGAAAAGTGAGTTGTAGGCATGTCTAACGTATTTTTGTGTGTGACGTATTTTGTGTGTGGATACATAGTAGGTGTGTATATTTATGAGTTACATGAGATGTTTTGATTCCGACATGCAATGCATAATGATCACATCACAGTAAATGGGGCATCCATCACCTCAAGCATTTATACTTTATGTTACAAACAATCCAATTCTACTCTTTCACTTATTTTTAATATACAATTAATTTATTATTGACTATAATCATCCTGTTGTGCTATCAAATATAAGATCTTATTCATTCTTTCTATTTTTTGTACCCCTTAAACATCCCTCTTTCCCCCAAATCCCCTACTACCCATCCCAGCCTCTGGTAACCATCCTTCTACTCTCTACCTCCATGAGTTCAATTGTTTTAATTTTTAGCTTTCCAAATAAGTGAGAACATGCAAAGCTTGTCTTTCCGCACCTGGCTTGTTTCACTTAACATAATGACCTCTCGTTCTATCCGAGTTGCTGCAAATGAGAGGACCTCATTCTTTTTTATGGCTGAATAGTACTCCATTGTGTATATGTCCCACATTTTCTTTAACTATTCATCTGTTGATGGACACTTAGGTTGCTTCCAAATGTTGGCTATTGTGAATAGTACTGCAATAAACATGAGAGTGCAGGTATTTCTTCAATATACTGATTCCCTCTCTGTAAATACATACCCACCAGTGAAACTGCTGTATTGTACAGTAGCTCTTAATTTTTATTCTTATTTTTGAGGAAACTGCAAACTGTTCTCCACAGTGGTTGTACTGATTTACATTCCCACTAAGAGTATACAAGGGTTCCCTTTTCTCTACATCCTCTCCAGCATTTGTTATTGTCCTTCTTTCGTCTCTCTCCATTTTAACTGGAGTGAGATGATATCTCATTGTAGTTTTGATTTGCATTTTTCTGATGATCGATGATGTTCAACACCTTTTCATATACCTGTTTGCCATTTGTACCTTTTTTTTTTTTTTAAGATTGATTTCCACTCTCATTGCCCAGGCCGGTGTGCAATGGCACGATCTCGGCTCACTGCAACCTCTGCCTCTGGGGTTCAAGCGATCCTCCTACCCCAGCCTCCCGAGTAACTGGGATTACAGGTGCCCGGCTAATTTTTGGTATTTTTAGTAGAGACGGGGTTTCACCATGTTGGCCAGGCTGGTCTCGAACTCCTAACCTCAGATGACTCACCTGCCTTGGCCTCCCAAAGTGCTGGGATTATAGGTGTGAGCCACTGCGCCCAACCTTGTATGTCTTCTTTTGAGAGAAGTCTATTCAGATCTTTTGCCCAATTTAAACTGGATTAGTAGGTTTTTTTCCTGTAGAGTTGTTTAAGCTTCTTATATATTCTCATTATTAATCCCTTGTCAGATGGATAGTTAGCAAATATTTTCTCCCATTCTGTGGGTTCTCTCTTTGTTGATCATTTCCTTTGCTGTGCAGAAGATTTTTAACTTGATGTGATCCCATTTATCCATTTTTGCTTTGGTTGCCTGTGCTTGTGAGGTATTACTCAAGAAATCTTTGCCTACTTCAATGTCCTGGAGAGCTTCCACAGAGCTTTTGCATAGTAGTTTCATAGTTTGACGTCTTAGATTTAAGTTTTAATTCACTTTGATTTGATTTTTGTATATGGCAAGAGATAGGGGTCTAGTTTCATTCTTCTGCACATGGATTTGCAGTTTTCCCAGTATCATTTATTGAAGATTAACTGTCCTTTTCCCAATGTATGTTCTTAACAACTTTATCAAAAATGAGTTCCTGTAGATGTATAGATCTATTTCTGGGTTCTCTAGTCTGTTTCATTGGTCTACGTGTCTGTTTTTATGCCAGTATAATGCTATTTTGGTTACTGTAGCTCTGTAGTATAATTTGAAGTCAGGTAATGCGATTCCTCCAGTTTTGTTCTTTTTGCTTAGGACAGCTTTGGCTATTCTGGGTCTTTTGTGGTTCTGTATAAATTCTAGGATTGTTTTTTCTGTTTATATGAAGAATGTCATTGGTATTTTGATAAGGATTGTCTTGAATCTATAGACTGCTTTGGGTAGTATGGACATTTTAACAATAATGATTCTTCCAATCTATGAATATGGAATATTTTTCTGTTTTTCGTGTGTCCTCTCCAATTTCTTTCATAGTGTTTTATTTTCCATTGTCAAGATCTTTCACTTCTTTGATTAATTTCTAGGTACTTAATTTTATTCGTAGCTATTGTAAATGGGATTACTATTTTCAGAATGTTCACTGTTTTCATATAGATATGTTACTAATTTTTGTATGTTGATTTTGTGTCTTGCAACTTTACTGAATTTGTCCACCAGTTCTAACAGTTTTCTGGGCTTTTCTTTGCTAGGAGACTTTTTATTATGACTTTGATCTCATTACTTGTTATTGGTCTGTTCAGTTTTGGATTTCCTCATGATTCAGTGTTAGCAGGTTGTATGTGCCTAGGAATTTATCCATTTCTTCTGGGTTTTTCAATTTATTGGCATATAATTGTTCATAGGAGCCTCTAATGACCCTTTGAATCTCTGTGGTATCAGTTGTAATGCCTCCTTTTTCATCTCTGATTTTATTTATTTGGGCCTTCTACTTTTTTTTCATAGTCTGGCTAAAAGTTTCTCAATTGTATTTATTTATCTTTTCAAAAAACAACTTTTCATTTTGTTGATCTTTTGTATTGTTTTCTTCATTTCAATTCCATTTATTTCTACTCTGATCTTTTTTTAAAAAATTTTGGGTTTGCTCTTGATTTTCTAGTTCTTTAGGATGTATCCTTGGATACATTTGAAGTCTTTATGTCAGCACTTACAGCCATAAAATTCCCTCTAAGTACTACTTTTGCTGTATCTCATACATTTTGGTATGTTGTGTTTCCGTTTTCATTTGTTTCAATAAAAATTTAAATTTTCTTCTTAATTTATTCATTGACCCACAGGCCATTCAGGAATGTATTGTTTAACTTCCATGTGTTTGTACAGCTTACAAAATTCGTCTTGTTATTGATTTCTAATTTTATTCCATGGTGGTCAGAGAAGATATTTGACATTATTTCCATTTTTTTTAAATGTTTTAAGACTTGTTTTGTGGCCTATCATATGGTCTGTCCTTAAGAATGATTTATGTGCTGAGAAAAACAATGTGTATTCTGCAGCCACTGGATGAAATGTTCTGTAAATATCTCTTAGGTCCACTTGGTCTATAGTACAGACTAAGCCCAATGTTTCTTTGTTGATTTTCTGTCTGGAAGATGTGTCCAATGCTGAAAGTGGGGTATTGAAGTCCCCATCTGTCCAATGCTAAGAGTGGGGTGTGTTGAAAGCAGGATGTTGAAGTGGGGTGTTGAAGAATCCAGTAGGATTGAATACCCCAATTTTTGTATTGTGGTCTCTCTCTTTAGCTCTAATAATATCTGCTTTATGTATATGGGTGCTCCAGTGTTGGGTGCATGCATATTTACAATTGTTACATCTGCTTGTTTATTGGAATCTTTTATCATTATATAATAATCTTCTTTTTCTCTCCTTATAGTTTTTGTCTTGACATCTATTTTGTCTCATTTAAGTATAGATATTCCTGCTCTTTTTTGGTTTCCATTTCCTGGAATACCTTTTCATCCCGTTGTTTTCAGTCTATGTGTCTTTATAGGTAAAGTGTATTTCCTGTAGACAACAGATCTTTGGATCTTGTCTTTTTATTCATTCAGCCACTCTATGTCTTTTGATTGTAGAGTTTAGTCCATGTGTATTCAACGTCGTTATTGATAAGTAAGGACTTATCCTGCCATTTTCTTATTTGTTTTCTGATTGTTTTGTTGTCTTCTCCTCCTTCTTTCCTTCCTTCTTGTCTTCCTGTTAGTGAAGGTGATTTTCTTTGGTGGTATGTTTTAATTTCTTGCTTTTTATTTTTTATGTATCCATTGTATTTTTTTATTTGAGGTTACCATGAGGCTTGTAAATAATATTTATAACCCATTGTTTTAAATTTATGACAATTTAACACTGATTACTTTAAAAAACTAACAAATAAGCAAAGAGAAAGCTAATAAAAACTCTACACTTCAGCTTGTTCCCCTCACTTTTCAACTTTTTGTTGTTTCTATTTCTATCTTATTGTACTGTCTAGGTCTTAAAAAGTTGTTGTAGGTATTATTTTTAACAGTTCATCTTTTAGTCTTCCTACCTAAGATACAAGTAGTATATTTTAAGTATACTTAACATATATCTTAGTTGTACACCACTTATATATATCTTAAGTATAACAAAATTACAGTGTTCTGTGTTTTTCTGTGTACCCACTATTACTAATGAGTTTTGTACTTTCAGTTGATTTCTTCTTGCTCATTAACATTCTTTTCTTTCAGGTTGAACTCCATTTAGCATTTCTTGTAGGACAGGTCTGGTGTTGATGAAATCCCTCAGTTTTTGTCTGTGAAAGTCTTTACTTCTCCTTAATGCTGGAAGGATAATTTTTCTGGATATATTATTCTAGGGTAAAAGTTTTTTTCCATCAGCACCTTAAATATGTCATGCCACTCTCCTCTGGCCTGTAAGATTTCCACGAAAAAGTCTGCTGCCAGACATATTGGAGTTCTGTTGTACATTATTTGTTTCCTTTCTCTTGCTGCTTTTAGGTTCCTTTCTTATCCTTGCTCTTTGGGAGTTTGATTGTTAAATGCCTTGAGGTAGTCTTTGGGTTCAATCTGCTTGATGTCCTATAACCTTCTTCTACTTGAATATTGACATCTTTCTCTAGGTTTGAGAAGCTCTCTGCTATTATCCTTTTGAATAAACTTTCTACCCCTCTCTCTCTCTCTCTACCACTTCTTGAAGCCAATGACTCTTATATTTGCCCTTTTGAGGCTGTTTTCTAGATCTTGTTTGTGTGCTTCATTGTTTTTTATTCTTTTTGTCCCCTCTGGCCATGTATTTTCAAATAGCTTATATTCAAGCTCACTAATTCTTTCTTCTCCTTGATCAATTCTGCTATTAAGAGACTCTGATGCATTCCTTAGTAGTCAGTTGCATTTTCAACTTCAGAATTTCAGCTTGATTCTTTTTAATTATTTCAGTCTCTTGGATAAGTTGATCTGATAGGATTCTGAATTCCTTCTCTGTATTATCTTGAACTTCATTGAGTTTCCTCAAAATAACTATATCGAATTCTCTATCTGAAAGGTCTAGAGGTGTAGATATATGACGTTTCTCTGAGAGATAGAGAAAGATCACATATTTTATCTCTCTAGAATCAATCCCTGGTGACTTACTTTGTTTCATGAAGTCATATTTTCTTGAATGATGTTGATGCTTGTGGATGTTCATTGGTGTCTGGGCATTGAAAAGGTAGATATTTATGGTAGTCTTTGCATTCTGGGCTTGTTTGTACCCATCCTTCTTGGGAAGGCTTTCCAGGTATTCGAAGAGACCTGGGTATTGTGATCTAAGTTTTTGGTCACTGTAGTCATATCTGCATTAGGAGGCACCCCAAGCCCAGAAATGCTGTGGCTCTTGCAGACTTACAGAGGTACCACTTTGTGGTCTTGGATAAGATCTTGGATAAGGTCTGGATTACCAGGCAGATATTCTTTTTCTCTTCCCTTACTTTCTCCCAACAGACAGAGTCCCAACAGACAGAGTCTCTGTCTCTGTGCTGAGCTGCCTGCAGCTGGGGGAGGGGTGGCACAAGCACCCCTGTGGCCACCACCATTGGGACTGCACTAGGTCAGACCTGAAGCCAGCACAGCACTGTGTCTTACCCAAGGCCCATTATAACCACTACCTGGCTACCACCTTTGTTCACTCAAGGCTTTAGGGCTTTACAGTTAGCAGGTGGTGAAGTCAGCCAAAGCTTGTGTCCTTTCCTTCAGGGCAGCAAGTTCCCCCAAGCAGGTCCATAGATGCTGTTTGGGAACCAGGGCCTTGAGTTGAAAATCTTAAGAATCTGCCTTTTGTTCTATTCTACTGCAGCTGAGCTGCAGACAAAGCCGTAAGACAAGTCTTTCCCACTCATCCCTCCCCTTCCCACAGGCAGAGGAGTCTCTCCCCATGGCCACCACCACCACAGGCCCATGGGGAGTACTGCCTGGGCTGCCACCAATGTTCACGCAAGGCCAAGGGTTCTTCGATAAGCTTGTGGTGAATGCTGCCAGGCCTGGGACTCACCTCTCAGGGCAGTGGTCTCCCCTCTGGCCCAGGTCAGATCCAGAAATACTGTGCAAGAGCCAAGGCCTAGAATCAGGGACCCTGAGAGCCCACGTGGTGCTCTGCCCCACTGTGGCCGAGCTAGTACCTAAGCTGCAAGACGAAATCCCCTTTACTTTTCCTCCTGCTTTTCTTAAGTAGAAGGAGTCTCTCCCCATAGCCACCACAGCTGGGAAAGTGCTAGGTCACATCTGAAGTCAGCACATCTCAGAATCTCACTCAAGGGCCGTAGTGTGTACTACCTGGCTACAGGTGCTGATTATTCAGGGCCCAATGGCACTTTAGTCAGCAGGTGGTGAATACTATCAGGACTAGATCCTTTCATTCAAAACAGCAGGTTCCCTTCTGCCTTATATGGCCCATATAAGCCCAGGGTATGTCTAGAAATGTCATCTGGAAGTTAGGTCCTGGAATGGGTGCCTCAGGACTCTGCCCAGTGCCCTAATCTGCTGTGGCTGAGCTGGTATCCAAGTTGCAAGACAAGTCCTCTTTACTCTTCTCTCCTCAAGCTGAAGGAAGGAGTCTCTTTCAGAGCTGTGAGTTGCACTGCCGAGGGTTGGGAGAGGGGTGGCGCAAGCACTCTCTTGGCTATCTCAACAGGTCACATGCCCCTCAAGTCCACTGGCTCCAAGCGCAGATCAGACTTTCCTAGGAGTTGTAATCCTTGTGGCCTATACTGCCTTTCAAGTTTATTTAGAACCCCAGAGCCCTTTAGCCCATTCAGCAACTGGGATGGATGGTTCCCCTCTGGCTAGGGCTGGTCTAAATTCTCCCTCATGGGTACTAGATGAGTGTGACCTCATGTTGCTTTCCGCTGTAACAAGGCAACACTGAGTTCTAACACAAAATCCCACAACCACTACACTCTCCCTACACAGATTCTCTGTGCCATATGGCTCCTGCCGGGGATCGGGGGAGGGATGGTTCTGGCAATTCAAGACCATCTTTCCTACCCTCTTCAGTGCCTCTTTCAGTAATACAAAGTTAAAACCAGGTACTGCAATAATTTACCTGAACTTTGGTTCTAATGAAGGTGTGCATTTGTGTAGATAGTTGTTAAATTTGGTGTTCCTGTGGAGAAGACAATTGGTAGAAGCTTCTATTCTGCCTTCTTGCTCTGCCTCCTGCGTTTTTTTAACTCAAAAATTACTAAAAGAGTGGACTGTGTGTACTCAACAGTCTTTGTGTCTCTGTTGTTCTGTAATTACATAACTTCACTTCTTAAGCTCTTTGCTTGCAACCATATTGAGCTGCTACTAGGTCAACAGTAAGGCCATTGTGATGGTCTTTGTAGCATTCTAGGGATAGGGACTACAGAGGCAGAACAGAAGTAAGAAAATTCAGATTCACTGAAGTAGACTTTCCATGTTTCCCAGCCCCTTTGAATACCTTTCCTATGTATGAGGAATTTTCCTCATTATGGGTTCCTCCTTTTCAAAGCACAAACCAGAAAACTCACTTTCCCGTTATTTCTTGTAGCTGCAGTACAGACACATGAGCTGGGCTCCACTGATCAGACACAACATAAAGATAATTTTAATTCTAAGTAGAAAAAAGAGAGGAAGCAAGTATTGCACAGAATCCATTTTCCAGCAAGACTGGCTGTAGAAGCAGCCTGTTTTGGGGGGCAGCAGTAGTAGGGTTTGGGCAGCAAAGGTGTCATTTGAGATGGCTGTGTCCATGGCAGTAGCAGAGGCATCTCCACTGGACAGTGGCCACCATTCCTAGGTGCAAAGCCTCCAAGCCTAATTCCCTGGTCCTCCCAGTGGCTCCATGAGCTATGTAATGTCCTATAATAAATTCCTTCCTGTTTATACAGTCTAGAGAAGGCTCTGTTGTTTGCATTGAGAGTCCTGAATGAATCACCCATTGTATTAGTCAGGGTTCTCCAGAGAAGTAGAACCAATAGAATATATGTATATTATTATTATAATTTAATTTCCAATAATCATATAATACAGGGGTTTGTGTATTATTTGATTATTGGAACTCAAATAATAATATACATCTATTGGTTACATGTGTAGGATGTGCAGGTTTGTTACACAGGTAAACGTGGGCCATGGTAGTTTGCTACACCGATCATCCCATCACCTAGGTATTAAGCTCAGCATCCTTTAGCTATTATTCCTGATGGCCCGCCTCCCACCCTCCAACAAGCCCCAGTGTGCGTTATTCCCCACCACGTGTCCATGTATTCTCATCATTCAGCTCCCACGATTAAGTAAGAACATGCAGTATTTGGTTTTCTGTTCTTGCATTATTACTGAGAGAGGTAGATATATATATATATATATAGAGAGAGAGAGAGAGAGAGAATATATATATAAATATAAACATATATATATATATCTTGAATATATATATATGGAGGATACAGTATACTATATATATGCACATATCCTCCATATCCATGGGTTCCATATTTGTGAATTCAACCAAATGCAGATCAAAATATTCAAAATAATAATACAATAAAATAATACAAGGAAAAAATATAGTATAAGAACTAGCATTTACACTGTATTAGGTATTGTAAGTAATCTAGAGATGATTGAAGTTATACAGAGACTGCACATAGGTTATATGCAAATACTGTAGCACTTTATATAAAGGACTTGAGGAACCACAGATTTTGGTATCTACAGCGATCCCTGAAACAAATCCCCCACAAATACCAAAGAATGGCTGTATATAGCTTTATTTTTAGAAATTAATTCACACAATTGTTGGGGTTGGCAAACCTGAAATCCGTAGGGCAGACTAGCAGGCTGGAAACTCAGGCAGGAGTTGATGGCTATAGCCTTGAGGCAAAGTTTCCTCTTTTCCACAAAACTGCAGTTTTTGTTCTTAAGGTCTTTCAACTAATTAGGTACGGCTCACCCAAATTATTTAAGTACTCTTTTACTTAAAGTCAACTGATTGTAGATGTTAATCACATCTACAAAATACCTTCACAGCCACACCAAGATTAATGTTTGATTAAATAACTGGGTGCTATAGCCCAGCCAAACTGACAAATAAAACCAACCATCACATCCACCAAATCAAAACTCCAGGAACAAATGTTCAAATTACAAGCATTAAGATTATTTACTCTGAAGAAGCCTTTTTGGTGCATTTAGCCTGTTTCCCTTTGCAAAACTTTCATGTGCAGTTGCCCGTGCTAAGCAAAGTCTACCTAATCTAGGCACCTGCATTCAAGAGAGGAATACCTCTGGAACCCATCCCATTCTTCCATCCCCAAAGCCCTTCCCCTGGCTGCCATCAGCTCCTGGTTGGACCACAACTGTAGCCTCCTCAGTTCTGCCAGCTTCCTGTCCATCCTGCTCTGCTCTGTCGTCCACCCTTCCCCAGGGTGCTTTTTCCAAAACACTCATCTGATTGCATCTTCACTGATTAAAAGTCCCTCCAGGCCATTAAAGTGCTTGTGTCACTCAGCCCAGCAGCCATAAAGGCTTGATTACAAGCAACAGACACAAACTCCAACTGATTTAAGCAAAAGAGGAATTCCTGGAATAGGTCACCGGATGGAAGGAAAAGCTAAAGTCTTGAGAAGGGCAGGGATCCAGGCTGCCCCAGGGATCTCAGAAGCAGAAACAAATTGACCATCTTGTCAGAGCCAGCTGTGGGGATGAATCAGAGTCAGTGACCTCAGTCTCCATGTGCCAGTTTTTAAGGAGAGGTTGTCTGATTGCCCAGGATTGATTCACAGGCCCACCCCTTGCCCAGAATGCACCCCTGATAGAACCACCAAGACTGAAATTAGTAAGAGAGGAGAGGATTCTCAAGCAAAGTAAGAGGTATTAGCAGAAGAGGGGAAAGAGAATCTGCAAGAAAGGACAGGACACAAGCTCTTCATGGACACTTCCAGCATCCAAAGGATCTTTCCACATCAGAGCCACTGCTAGAGCAGGGAAGGATTGCATTCCCTAAATTCAGCAGGGGCCAGAAGGAATGATGGGAGCAGTTTCCAGGCAACTAAGGAGAAACAGGATTTTCTGGACTATAAGACAGGAGACTTAACGCCAAGGACTGTCAGACTGAACTCTAGTTTCCCCTGTTGTTTCTGGGCCATAGTTCTTCCTGAGAAATGCTAAGCCCAAAGTATGGATCATGAAGAACCTTCCCTCAACCCCTCATCTTACCGCTCTGTCCTCTCTCTCGGCTGCCTACAGAGGTCCTGAGAAAAGGGTCTCGGGACTGGGGTGGAGGGCTGTCTGCCCTGAGATCACTGCTGTTGGGTCTCTGATCTTGAAGAGCGCAGTAGGGGAGGACAGAGCAGAGGGGGTTAGAGGGGAAGTTACACTTACCTTGTATATATCTATCTTATTTCATTGTTTCCTTATTTATGGTCTGTTTCTCCGCCACTGGTGTGTGAGCTCCATAAGGGCAGAGCCTTGTCTGTATTGATTACTCACTGCTGTGTCCCCACACCTGTTACAGGAACTGGCACATAGTAAGCACTTAGGAAAATACATATTTGGAACTGAATGAGTAGCCTGAATATCAGGTGGAGGCTACACTCCACCATTCTTTGACCCTGAGCCAGACAGGCAAGATCAGGCCTGGAACTGACTCAAACCAGGAATCAAGAGGAGCACAAGCTCTGGACTCAGCCTGCGTTTGGCGTGTCACACGACGACTCTGAGGCTGCTTCCTTGGTTTTGAAATGCAGATTATACCACGCACTTCACACTGTTGGTGTGAGAACAAATGAGAATTGAAAGTGTGAAACTGGCACACAGGATGTGCTCTCCTCCCCGGGTGCCCCTCTGTTGTTTGCTCTGTAAGGGAGGAAGTTGTTTTAATCAGATGATGAGAACTGAAAGTTATATCTCCCGGGGCTGGGGCAATGGGTATTTTAGGAGAGCATCCTGAAAAGGGCAGTGCCTGGCCCGCAGGGAAAAAGAAAGCACCAGTGGTAACATGTCTACACAGTGATGGGCCCAAGGATCCCAGCAGAAAATCTCATGCTGCAACCTCTAGCACGCCCAGCTGTGGCTAGGAGAAAGGCTAGCCACATTCGGTTGCCTCTGCTTTGGGGGATGGGACCAAAAGAGATATATAACAGGCAACTTTAGAAAGCGAATTTTATTAGCTTCATGAGAAACAGCTGCCATGAGTCAAGACCTGGATGGGGATAGAGCCCTGGTAGCTTCCAACCAAAGGCATGAATAAAGCCCACCTGTTCTCTCTACATCCTCAGACCAGGGTCTTAGTGGGGGTCCCAAGAAGAACACCCCACCTCCTTGCCCCCTCAGTGCAGGCACAGATTCAGGGAATGCATTCTTGTTGGACCTTAGGATCTCCCGCTCTATGATATCTCACTGAACAGGAAAATGAATCAAATCCACATTCTAGAAACTCAGATGCTGACAGATTTGGGATACGAGCCACTGTTCTGGATCATCAGCCAGGAACACAACACTTTGAATCACCAATCAGAAAGTCAAGATTCTGGAATGCCAAATAAGAACCCCTTAACTTTCTAGCAGATTTCATCAGTAGCTCCACATTCTAGAATGCCTGTGTTACAAATCAACCAGAAATCTGACATTCTAGGTTGTCAACTAAGAACCCAGTATTCTGGCAGACCAAATGAGAACTACTCCTAACAATCTGATGGGCTAACAAGGAATTCAGCATTCTGGAAGAACAAATAGAATCACAATATTCCAGATAATGAGTGAGACTTGAAGTTCTAAATGTCAGCCCCAACACTCACCATGCCAAACCAGAAAACGAGCATTTAAGACCATCAGCCCTGGCCTCAGCACTCTGGAATGACAAGCACAAAGCTCTCCCCTCCAGAATGCTGCTTTCCTGCCCCTCAGAGCTCTGTGGATGGTCGCTCCACAGCAGGCCCATCATCCTGACTGGCATCCGGCACACGGAAGGAAACATAGGGACAGGTCTTGGTGTTGAGGCAGACCAGCTTCTTCAGTGTGGCCGTCTTGACGATGTTAAAGCCCATCTCGCCACCAAAAGTGCTCGGCTTCCAGTACTCCGGAGAACAGATGGGATTCCCTAGGAGACCCTTGAGGGAAAAGGGAGCCCCAATCTCTATCATACTCTCCCCAAAGATAGAGTTTGGATGGCACTTTTCAAGAAGCAGCCCAGGGTAGAACTCCAACGCGTCAATGTCTCCATACAGCTCCTCCAACTCCGCTGCCATCTCCTTCTCTCCTACAAGGAGATAAGGGGAAACGCTAGCCTCAGATCCATGATGCCATTAAGGTCAACCTGGGGTGTGACCCTTCTCTGTCCACCTTTTTCTGGGGATAATAGGGACTCCAGGAGAATAACTTGAGCAACTGAGCATGTGCCCTAGAATTTGGCCTGGTTGGCACTGGGGAAAAGGGTCAAGAAGAAAATCACAAATTGCTCCTCCTCAGGGACTGGGTCTAGGGAAGGAAAATGCTACTAAAGAGAAAGTCAGAGGCCTAGATCTGCCCCCAAACAGCCTGTAAGCTTGAGCAACTCTGGGCCCTAATTACCTGATGATTACGGAAAGGAGAATGCTCCCCATCTTGCTTCCTTCACAGACAGATTTCAAGACCTTAGCCTGGGCCAAGCCCTTTTATTACTAGAGCTCAAAGATGTAACATGTCCGAGCTCACACAGAAATTCAGTGGCAGTGTTCCTTCTGCCCCGGGGACCATTTGCCATGGGAGACTAAAGAATAACAAAGATTGCTGTTTCAGGATCTCAGGGAGCTCAGGTAGAGAATCTGCTCCACTCTGCAATACCCACATGTTCACGGATAGTGGCCAATGGGAGACAGATGTGGAGCTTCCCTGCTTCCCTGCCCAGTTCCTCAAATCCATCCTCCATTGGGAACTCTCATGGGCCATGTCACACCCTGCTTCAGTGGCTCCCCACTGTATGTGACAAGGGTTGGCAACTTGGCTGCCCAATATCTGAGGATCTTGGGGGATATATATATATATATATACTCGCATATATTTATATATATACATATATATTTATATATACATACATATTTATATAGATGTGTGTATATGTATATATGTATACATGTGTATATGTATATATGTATACATATGTATATATACTCTTCATATATATTTATATATGTATATATACTCTATTCATATATATTCATATATATGTATATATACTCTATTCATATGAATATGCAGATTCTTGGGCACCACCCAGGATGGTTGAATCAGAATCTGTAGGACAGGCATCTGAGATTTGGTATTTTAATCAGCTTTCTAAGTGATTTTTATGCAGCTGGCCCATAAGTGGGTACTTAGAAAGCACTAGACAGAATAAAACCCAAAATATTTAGTATGAAAGCCAAGATTCTACACGGTTTGGCCCCAACCTTCCATCACTAATCACCCTCACAGCATAAGCCCCTTGCCCCAGCCACATCTACGACTGTTTCCCCAGATACCTGCTGTCTGACCTCTATGCCTTTGTACTTTCTATGGCTCTGCCTAAAATGCTCCTCCTTCTCTTCTCCCACTGGAAACTGCCATTTGTTCTCCAAACCCAGCTGAAAAGTCACCTTCTCTCCCCAAGCAGGATTATTTACCACCCCGGCACAGCACTTCCACGGCCGTTATAAGTCTGGTTGTTACACATTGCCACATGTATGGTCCCGTTCTATTTCCTTGATGTCTCCCTGACTTTGCTGCCAGTCCCTCAAGGGCAGGGACTGCATCCAGGAAACAACTGCTCACCTACGAGCTCCTGGAAGGAGGTGTAGGGCTTCATGCCAAACCTCTTGCGGTACTCATTGAAGGGTTGCAGCCGCATCTCCCGAGACTCCCTGATGACATCCACAGCCACGTGCAGGACGTGGTGGTCCATGTTCCTGCCCCCACCGATCTGCCGAGAGAGAAGTACAGCAGTGGTCTGGGAGCCAGGCCAGGCTGTCCTGGAGCCTGGGTAAGTTCCTGGGACAACAGCTTCCAATGGGAGTCCCTTCTGAGCTAGGATGGAGAGTGCTGGACAGCCTAGCAGCTGTGATGCTGTAGACCTGCCCCTGGGCCTGCTGCTGTCATGCTGTCTCAGGAAGCCCCTCTGAGTCTCAGCTTCTTCATTTTTTTGTGTGAGTTTTTTTTTTTAGACAGTGTCTCACTCCATTGCCCTGGCTGGAGTGCAATAGCACGATCTTGACTCAGTGTAGCCTCAACTTCCTCAGGCTCAAGCAATCCTCCCACCTCAGCTTCTCAAGTAGCTAGGACTACAGGCATGTGCCACCATGCCTGGCTAATTTTGTTTTATTTTATTTTTGTAGAGGTGAGGTCTCACTATATTGCCCAGGCTGGTCTCAAACTCCTGGCCTCAAATGATCCTCCCACCATGGCCTCCCAAACTGCCAGGATTACAGGATGAGCCATCACACCCGGCAGCTTCCTCATCTTTGAAGTGTGGAATGGACCAAGAGGACCTCTCTTGTGGTTCACACTGCTCCCCAGTCCGTTGAATTACACCAACAGGTAGTGTAACCCCCTGTGAAGGGAGGGAAAATAGGACTCAAAGCTCAGGTAACCTGGTGAGATAAAAGAGGCTGCAGAAAAAGCTTCTGATTACTAACAGTTAAGGCGCATTAGTCTAAAGAAAGCTCTGGTGCTGGCCAGGCACGGTGGCTCGCACCTGTAATCCCAGCACCTTAGGAGGCCAAGGCGGGCGGATCACTTGAGGCCAGGAGTTTGAGACCAGCCTGGCCAACATAGCAAAGACCCGTCTCTACTAAAAATACAAAAATTAGCTGGGCATGGTGGCAGGTGCCTGTAATCCCAGCTATTTGGGAGGCTGAGGCAGGTGAATCGCTTGAACCCAGGAGACAGAGGTTACAGTGAGCCGAAATCATACCACTGCACTCCAGCCCACGCAACAGAGCAAGACTCCATCTCAAAAAGAAAGAAAGAAAGAAAGAAAGAAAGAAAGAAAGAAAGAAAGAAAGAAAGAAAGAAAGAAAGAAAGAAAGAAAGAAAGAAAGAAAGAAAGAAAGAAAGAAAGAAAGAAAGAAAGAAAGAAAAAAAGAAAAAAAGAAAGAAAGAAAGAGAAAGAGAAAAGAAGGCTCTGGTGCTTAGGATGAAACAATAATGTTCATGCTTAAGAGATAGTCATTTTAATAGAACAACTATAATTGGGCAAAAAAGAAAGGCATGGTTGGATGAAATCATATGAGCAAAGCAAGCAGAGGATGGTGCCAATTACAGCTTCACAAGCTGTGGGGCTGTTGAGGGTTGAACTGTGTTCCCCAAAATATTAAATATCTGTTGAAGTCCTAACTCTCTGCATCTGTGAATGTATCCTTATTTGGAAATGAAGTCTTTGCAAAAGTAATCAATTTAAGATGAGATCCTACTGGATTACGGTGGGCTCCAATCCAATAACTGGTGTCTTTATAAAATGAGGAAAGACAAGCTCAGGGAGTGCACCACAGGATGATAGAGGCAGAGACTGGAGCTCGATGCCTCTGCAAGCCGAGGAATGCCAGGGACTGTTGGCCACCATCAGAAGCCAAGGAGGCATAGAGCCTTGAGAGGGAGCATGGCACTGCTGACACCTTGAATTCAGACTTCTAGCCTCCATCTGTTGCTCTGAGCTTCCCAGTTTGTGGTACTTTGTTGCAGCAGCCTAAGGAAACTAATATAGGGACCTTGGGCAGCTATTCGAGCTAAGTTTGAGTTCCCACATATGTAAAAATGGGGAAGGGAAAAGCATCTACCTGATATGGCTGTGGTCTATTTAAATGGGATAAACTATGCAAAGCTGTTATCTCAGTATTGGTCACATGGGAACCCCTGAGAGGGTAGCCATACACAATGGTTACCAGGGAAAGCCTGTCTTAACATCACTCACTCTTCTTAATATCCTGAGAGTCGCCTGTAATCCCAGCACTTTGACAGGCCTAGGCGGGCAGATCGCTTGAGCCTAGGAGTTCAAGACCAGCCTGGGCAACATGGTAAAACCCCATCTCTATTTAAAAAAAAAAAAAAAAAATCTTGAGAGTCAATACATCTCTGTGGTCTTTCTGCCTTGTGCCAGGTACGATGCCAGGGCTCTTCACACACATCATCATGGTCATTCCTTGAAAATGCTTTGAAAACTGTCCAGCCTCACGCAAAGGTTACTGTCTCTGATCATGTCTTGTGTCCCCACAAAGAACCATAAAGAAACCCATAAAGAGGCCATAAAACAGCCAGCAGCTGCCCACCTGTGGCAGCAAAAGCTAATTTCAGTCAAATTATCAGAAGGAAATGGAAATCCATGTATGCCACAACTTCATGACAGGGTTTAGGGACGAGGATTAGAGAGAAGCAGAGGACTGGGAGACAACAGGGGAGCCAGAGACTGCGATGAAGCAGATAGGAGCTTCCGAATGTGGAGAAGGGGAGATTGAGGAAGGAGTTGGCTGGGAATTGCAGGGAAAGAGAATGCGTTTGTTTGCTAGGGCTGCCATGACAATGTACCACAGACTGAGTGGCTCAAACAATAGAAATTATTTCCTCCGGCCGGGTGCGGTGGCTCAAGCCTGTAATCCCAGGACTTTGGGAGGCCAAGACGGGCGGATCACGAGGTCAGGAGATCGAGACCATCCTGGCTAACACGGTGAAACCCCGTCTCTACTAAAAAAAATACAAAAAAAAAAAACCAAACAAACAAAAACTAGCCGGGCAAGGTGGTGGCGCCTGTAGTCCCAGCTACTCTGGAGGCTGAGGCAGGAGAATGGCGTAAACCCAGGAGGCGGAACTTGCAGTGAGCCGAGACCCGGCCACTGCACTCCAGCCTGGGCGACAGAGCGAGACTCCGTCTCAAAAAAAAAAAAAGAAATTATTTCCTCTGTCTGGAGACTGGAGGTTCAAGATCAAGGTGTTGGCAGGCTTGGTATCTTCCGAGGCCTCTTTCCTTGCCTTGTAGATGGCTGTCTTCTCCCTACATCTTCATGTGGCCTTCCCTCTGTGTGTGTGACCTAATCTCTTCTTCTTATAAGGACACCAGTCACACTGGATTAGGGCCCACCCTAATGACCTCAATTAAACTTAATTACCTCTTTAAAGACTTTGTCTCCAAATGCAGTCACATACTAGGTTCTGGCGGTTAGGATTTCAACATATGAACTTTAGGGGAACCTCAATTCAGCCCATAGTGGAGGCTTATGATTTAATAAACACCATAGGCAGGCACCATTACATATATTACCATACCCTGAATGTCCTTATGTTCCTCAAATTGCCATGTCCTCTGACTTCCATGCCTTTCACCCATGCCGTAATCTCTATCTGGAACACAGCCATCCCCTGCCACTAACACCACCTCTTACCCTGGGAAATCTCTATCCCTCCTTCCAATTTCTGCTCAGACATCACTTCTTTTCCCATAACCCACAACTCTGGGTCAGATGTCCCTCCCTGACTCCCAGAGCATGGTGGGTTTTTGTACTGTGGTTTATAGCACACTCTTAGAATTCTGATAACATAGGAGAAGCTCTTAGAACAGTGCCTGACACACAGTAAGGGCCCTAATGCTGTTAGCTGTCATATGACTGCCATCACTTTCTAGGGTGTGAGCACTAAAAGATGAGCCAAGAACCACATAGGTCTTGTTCCCACTACATCTCCAGTACCTGGCGTAATGTCTGGTATTGTGGAATGAACAAATGAACCAAAGAATTCATGCAGGAATGCTTACAACTGCCCTGTAGAAGTGACATTAGCCCCATTTTACAGAAGAGGAACTGGAATTTGGACCCAGGTCTGCTGGATCCCTCAGCCCACCTGCCCTCACCAGCACTCCTCTGGGGCTTACCCGGCCAGCGCTCTGGCGAGAGAAGGCATCCACCAGGGCCTCGACCCCATAGTCCACCAACATGGAGGTGTTGAACAAGAACTGCTCGTAGCTGTACTCCTGGGAGCCCACCTTGAAGGAGTCAGGCATGAGGGGGTGCCAGTGGTAGAGATGGTTGAACTCCATGGCAATGCGGTTGCGGTACTGGAACTGGACACCAAACAGCAGCTCTGGGTCAAACTTTAGCTGCAGGAAGTAGCCACTCAGCTGCTGCACGTACTCCTCGATGACAATCCTGATGGTCTCCCCTGGGCAGGGAAGGATTGGAAATAAAGTCAGCCAAGCACAGTGATTTAGATGCCCAGCTTGGAAAGCAGGCCAGTTCATGAGAGGTGCTTGCTTTTGGTCTGTTTATTGTTGTTGTTGATGCTTATTTTTATTTTTAGAGACAAGGTCTTGGTCTGTCACCCAAGCTGGAGCACAGTGGTATAATTACAGCTCACTCCAGCCAGGACCTCCCGGGCTCAAGCAATCCTCCCACCTCAGACACCCAAGTAGCTGGGACCACAGGCATGCACCACCACACTCAGCTTTTTTTTTTTTTTTTAAGAGATGGGGTCTCGCTATGTTATCCAGGCTGGTCTTGAACTGCAGGCCTCAAGCCCTCCTCTCACCTCAGCCTCTCAAAAGCCCTGGAATTACAAGTGTGAGCCATCATACCTGGCTTTGCTGTTGATGTTTAATTTTGTTTGGCCTCTTCCATTTTGTCTCTTTGTAACAGGATGTGAAAATAGAACTTTTGGTCTATTTTGACTGAGGTCTCAAGACAAGAGCACCAGCTACTCCCACATTTCAGAGGGAGGTTGTAGGCCCAGCTAAGCAGGACATGCAAAGGAGGTGTCCAAGAATTGGTCTCGTGACCTCCCTCCTGAAGCCCATTAAAAGAAGGTGGAGAAACTACCAAAGATGGAAAAGTGGAGGATTTACTGGTGAGAGCTATCATCATGCTAACACCCTTGGTGATAGAGGGGGACTTCAAGGAGATCACTCAGAGCTGCTGCAGTGGCAAAAGGGAATACTGAGGACAGAAGGGGAGCCCAGCCCTAAATATATTTCAAAAAACGTATTTCCTATATGTTCTTACATAACAGGAGACTTATAAATAAATTTTTACTCTGCCCCCTTTGTAGCTATAACCAGCTAGAAAGCAAAAAGCCAGAGAAGATGCAAATTGAATATTCTGTAACAAAATTAAAACTGGGCAACTAGATACTGAAAGAAACTGATATTTAGGCCAATTAGCCATTAGACAAATTGGCTTTTAGAAGTTGATCTGGAGCTACAGACTGTGGGATCAGTAGACCTGGATTCAAATCTTGGCTTTATCACTTCGAGCCACCTGAGCTTGGGCTGAGTTACTTAATCTCTCAAAACCTCACTTTCCTTAACTGTCAAATGTGTGTTATAATAATATCAGTGTGGCCGGGTGCTGTGGCTCATGCCTATAAACCCAGAACTTTGGGATGCCGAGGCCGTAGATCACCTGAGGTCAGGAGTTCAAGATCAGCCTGGCCAACATGGCAAAACCCTGTCTCTACTAAAAGTACAAAAATTAGCCAGGCGTGGTGGTGGGCACCTGTAATCCCAGCTACTCGGGAGGCTGAGACAGGAGAATGGCTTGAACCCGGGAGGCAGAGGTTGCAGTGAGCCAAGATGACGCCATTGCACTACTGTCTGGGCAACAGAACAAGACTCCACCTCAAAAATAATAATAATAATAATAATAACATCAATGCAATACTATATTACGGTTGTTGAGAAAAGTAGATAATGAATACAGCGAAATTGCTGACACAGTGCCTGGCATAAGAGGGTGTGTCCATATATGTCGGCCAAAAGTAGGAATACTAAGTGTAGACGTGAGGGGGAATCCCTTTCCAATACTCGCATGTCACAGAAGATCAGACTGAGGCTTGCAACCCCTTCCCATTCAAGAAGATCCCCCTTCGTGATGGAGTGGAAGTAGCATAAATTTTGGTGGCAACCAGACCTCAAGTCTCCATCTGCTGAGTGTCCCTGGAGAATTCACTTAACCTCCCTGAATCTTGATTTTCATAGGGTAATCATACCTGGCTCATGAGGTTGTAGGGGAGTTAAATGAAGCACTGGATGTGTGGTGCCCTAGGGTCCTGCCTTTGGTCACAGCTTCATCTCCAGCCAGTGTGCTGGGCAGCCTCCAGTTTTCTCTGGTCAAGGTCTCTGCGATGCTGAAACTTCAGAACCAGCCCCTCTTCCCTCTAGTGACTGTTCCTATTCCCAGTGCCTGGCTCTTTGTGGCTCCAGTGAATTAGGCTCTATAATTGGGACCAGCCAGGCCCAGTGGTGCCCAGAGGTGGGGGAAAGGAGTTACTGGTGACTCAGAGTGAACATGGTCTGGACAGGGATGTCAGGGGCCAAGCTCCCAGGCAGGAAACCATCTGACATTTTAGGTTGCAGACTCGCCCCCATAGGGAACACAAAAATATCCTGTCCCTGAGTCATCTAGAAGCTACCAAACTGCAGGAAGGTAGATACATGCAGGGAAGGGAACATGAAGATTCCTGAAGGCAAGGCAAGCTAGAGTTTGACCCTGCACATGCTGGGGACCACAAGTGTGCATCTGGGTGCAGCACATGGGGGAACTGAGACTCAGGGTGGCTAATCAAATGTGCTGAGTCACCCAGCTAATAATCAACCATCACAGTCATTCATTTTTCTGAAGGCCTGCTATGTGCTAGGTGCCTTCCCATCCATGATCTCAATAAATCCTTACAATCATCATTCACCCCAATGTACAGATTTGGAGACCGAGGTTTACAGAGGTTGAGGGGCCTGCTCAAGGTCTTCTGGACACTAAGCAGAAAAGCAAGGATTCTAATCCCAGCCTCCACCTCTAAATACCCCCCAGCCCTCCGCTTCTCAGGATGGAGGGCATGACCTTCCAGGGCAGGGCAGGTCTGGAGTCCTCACCTATAAGGATGAGGCGGGTCGTCTGGAAAAGCTGCTCATCACCCCAGGTGGGGTGCTCAGCCTTCAGCAGGTCACACACACGATTGTGCTCGCGTAGCCAGAGCGTGGCATACAGCATGAGCCCGGGAAGCAGCCCAAACACCTCCTGGCCCACGGCCATCTGGCTCTGGGGCGGGGTGCCTCGGGGGTAGTGCATCAACACAGGCGCCTCTTCTACTGAGGGCGGGTACACTTCTCCGTCCAGCACCTGTGGGATGGGGCCACCTGGCAACCTAAGGTTGGGGGTCACCCCCAGCTGCCCACAACCAACTCCCTCCCACTCCTGCTGGAGCTGCCAGTTCCCCTCAGCCAAGGCTGTTGATTCCACCTCCAAAATGTCTCTTAAAATCAGTCCCCTGCTCTCTCTCTCTACCACCACTACCTCAAGCAACCCACCTTCATCTTCCACTCTGACTCCTTTCCCTAAGCGGGTTCCCTATGTCCACTCCTATCCCCAGACAGGCCAGTCTCTACACTGCACCCAAGCAAAAAAGAAGAAAAGAGAGAAAAAAAAACATTAAAAAGAAAAAATATTGCATCATGAGCTGACTTAAAACCTTTCCAAATACTCTCTCTGCTCTTGGCAGAAAGTAGAATTTCTTAACACGGTCCCCACAGACATCTCCACCTTCCCATAAAGTCATTGTTACCCTCGATCGCTAGGCTCAACAAATGCTCCCATTTTTATACTCCCTCCAAGTCGCCAAGCTGCTCTCCACCTCTAAGCCTTTGTACTTGTTAAACCCTCTACCTGGAAAGTCCTCTCCCATTCCTAGCATCCCTAACTCCTCCTTATCCTTCATGCAACTCTGGGTTTATTTGTAACTTCCTAGGGAAGTTTTACCCACCATCCAAACACTCTAGTGGCACTCACAGCTTCTCCTTGGTGGCAGCTACAAGTGTACCTAATTATTTGGCAACTTCTCCATTCATTCAGTAAATACATGCCAAGAGACTACTACATGCCAAGTCCTGTTCTTAGTCCTAAAGATTCAGCATCGAACTTTGCTTTGGTGCTTGCCTAAGATTTACATGATCCAATATGGTAGCCACTAGCCATGTGTGGCTACTGAGCACTAGAAACTTGGCTAGTGTGAATGGAGAACTGAATGTTACTTAGTTTATTTTATTTAGGTTTTTCTTAATTTCTATTTGAATTTTAAAACTGATACTTCAGCTGTTGGAAAATCTTTAAGGATGCATGGAACAAGTCGGACGTGTCACAAGTTGGACATATCACTCTACTTATTCAGCTGTACATTTTATGAAATCTTAATACAGATTAGATCACTCCAGTGAAAACTGAGCATCCAAATTGAGAAGTCCTGTGAGTGTGAAATATATACCAGATTTTGAAGCTTCAGCATGAAAAAAGAATGTGACATATTTTATTAACAATGTATTGATTACATGTTAAAATGCTAATCACCTGGACATATTGCATTAATTAAAATGTATTATTAAAATCCATTTCACCTGTTTCTTTTTCCCTCTTAATATGGACATTAGAAAATTTTAACTATGTATGTGGTTCACATTATATTTCTGTTGGACAGTTCTGATTTAGACAAAAGCCCTCATAGAATGAGCATCCTAGAGTTTGTCTGTGGTTTTTTGAGGGCAGGGCCCATAACTATAATGGTCACTACTCAATCACCTGTGCCAGGTATACTCTCGTGTCCAATTAATATTGTGGAATAATTAAATAAATACATGCAGACTACAAATGTTCATCTCCTATTGAGCTCCAAAATCCACCTCCCTGGCTGACATGGGAGGCCACGTCTGCTCCTCACTGGCTTCTCACACCTGCTGCCTCCTCCCAGGGTATACTGTCACTCCTGGCACACGCCTCCCACTCCCGTGGTTGGCCCTCTCAGGACATGACCCAGAGCCCTCCCGCCCCCAAGCAGTCTTTGCCAGGGAAGACCATGGGAGACCCTTCCCTCTGCCCTACCCCCTGGTCCAGCACTACCTGGTATTTGAGTTTCCCATCCTTAAAGAGCCGCAGTTGATACTGACGTTCCAGATTGTCTCCATAAATGTGACCGAGGTCTACCTGTGGATAGAGAGGAGGTCCCTCAGGTCACCAGGGTTCCGGCCCACTGTCGATGACATGTGTGTGCCAAATTAGGTCCAGAGCAGTTCTGAGCCCTTCCTAGGTACTCACCCCATGGCCCAAGGCCTTGGTGAAGCCAGGACCCATCTTGCCAGAAGTTTTGAAGAACTGGTGGGTGAAGTGTTGTGCAAAGAAGGCAAACATGAGGTTCGTGCCTTGGGGGTCAGGTATGAACTTCCTCCTGAGCAGGAAGCGGCGGGCCAGGAGCTGGGCATCTGGCAACTGCTTCTTCCCTGGTTGCGGGATAGGAAACAGCAGTACCTTCTCCTATCTGGATCTTGCTGCCCTAGGGACATCTGGGCTCACCAGGCAAACTGGCCCAAGCAGGAAGCCCAGAGTGGCCTCCTCAGGACCACCTCCCCACCACCACCAAGTAACTCACTCTACCAAAAGACTCTCGAAGTATTTATGGGTGAAGTGGCATGATTCTTAGAATTTTAAGTGGCATGATTTTTAGAATTTGATTTAAAATACTTTACAAAAGTATGAGAGGTGAGAAATGAAATAAGATGAAGAAATTGTGGGTAAATGTTGAAACTGAAAGATGGGTACCTAGTTCATTCTACTTTTCTCTCCACTTTTGTGCATCTTTGCAATTTTGCCATAATGAAACGTTTCACCAAAAAGAAATAAAGAAACAGAAAAAAACAAACATGCACTCTCTTCCCCTCAGTCAAGGTTGCCTGTGTCTGCAACTGACTATGCCATTTGCTAGCTGTGTGAACACAGATAAGTCATCTCATCTCTCTGAGTGTCAATTTTTCCATCTTTAAAAAGGGGCAGATGATGCCCATTTGATACAGTGAATCTGAGGATTGCAAGAGATAATGTAAGCATGGCAGAGAACCAGTGGGTATAATTTTTTTAAATCAAAGGTCAGAAAGCTTTTTCTGGAGAAAGCCAGATAGTAAACATTTTAGTCTTTGTAGACCATACAGACATGTCACATCTATTCAGTTTTTGCTATTGTAGCAGGAAAGCGGTCACAGATGACACATAAACAAATGCATGTGGCTGTGTTCCAATAAAACTACTTACAGAAATGGGGGGGTGGGCTGAATTTGGCCTGCAGGCTGTAGTTTGCCAATCTATTTTATTTATTTATTTATTTATTTATTTATTTATTTATTTATTTATTTTTGAGACAGGGTCTCACTCTATTGCATAGGCCAGAGTGCAGTGCCACTCTGCACTCTGGCTCACTGCAGCCTTGACCTCCTGGGCTCAATTGATCCACCCACCTCAGCCTCCTGAGTAGCTGGGACTACAAGCACACACAACTACACCCAGCTAACTTTTGTATTCTTTTGTAGAGAAGGTGTCTCACCATGTCATCCAGGTTGGTCTTGAACTTCTGAGCTCAAGCAATCCACCCACCTTAGCCTCCCAAAGTGCTGGGATTACAGGCGTTTGTCACCACACCTGGCCCTGTCAACCTATTTTAAATGATGCCAATCTTTCTATGTCTGGCATAAAGACAAGTCATCCTTAGAATAAGTATTGAGAGGCCTTCCTTAATTATGTCAGTGTTAAATGAGTTGTCACCCAATGCCCTCACAGAAAGGAACAGAATATTTTGAGTTCTGGTAAAGGCACCTCTTCACAATGCATCAAGATGTGAGCCCTGCTGTTGAAGGTTCAAGATCAATGGAAATTATTTGGATTAAGATGACTGACTGGGTTCCTCTGGCAGCAAAAAATATCAAGTACCCCTAAAGAAAATCCACCAAAAGGGAAGTCAGAGGGAGTGATCCATCAACCGTAATTTGGAATCATCACTCACTGACACTGGGCAAGCATTGATTTCAGCAAAGTTGGCAAGACCTAGCTATCCTGGTAGAACGGTCATGCTTTGGGAATAGCAGCTAACCATGTGATTGAAAATCATCAGAGTAGTGCCCCAAGCAGGGACAGGGTGCGAGGTCTTGAACCCAAAAAAGGACACAACCATGAGGCTGCACAGGACTGGCATTCAACAGTGCCACCATGTGGCAGGAACTGAAGTATAGCAGCAGTGGACTAATGAGCCTCTCTTGTCCTCTCTGTACTTGACAATGAACAGATGGGTCTGAAATGAATAATATCCCAGGTTTTTGGATAATTGCAGGTGGCATGGGAAGGTCTTACAAGGAAGAACCCTGCCAGTGTGGCTAAGTGGAGTCTTGAGCAATGAAAGAAAAAAATGTGACTTATTTGTACCTTACACTGGTGAAGCAAGTAAAACTACTTACATTTGTAAAGAACCAAACACAGAGACAGCACCCAATAAATAGCTCACTATTCATTCTTTCCTACATCATAACTTCCAAGTCACATCCACCTCAGCGGGACCTAACTCATCATTAGAAAAGGATCAAGCAAAGAGGCACCCTGGAACTATGGAAACATCGGTCTGACTCTACGTGACCTCAGGCAAGACCCTCTGCTGCCCTTTCCTGTTCTCAGCCCAGGCTCTGGACATGTCATATGTCTTGCTTTGGTCTAGCCATCTGCAGAATTGGGTCAATAATTGTTCTTCTGCCTGATTTTTTCCAAAGAGGAGAACTGAGCACCTCCTGTGATCCCCAGGTCCAGCTCCTCACCCCATTTTACCTTTGGTTCCCATGGGCGTGGGGCAGTCTTTAGGCACAGAGGGCAGAATACGAGTGTAATAGCTCACGTTGGAGAAAGACTCCCAGCTGATGTAGTCATGTGCTGAGTTGTAGGTGGGGGGACTGGGGATAAGGTTGGAGCGCACTGCAGAGAGCAAAAATAATGGTGACAAGGGTGTTTCCACCCCCAGCTCCACCCCAGTTCCTGCCTCCTCCTGGATTGGGGCTTATTTTATCTGGCATCATAGACTCTCCCCACCCACTACCCTTATCAGATGTCAAGAATTCAAAAGGACTGGCAGGATTGCTTGCTCCCCCAGGTCAGGGGGCCCTGCCCCACACCCACCTGTGAGTACCAGGCGCATGAGCAGCTCTCGGATGAAGGTGGCATTGACAAACTCCCAGAACCAGCGCCCGTGTGTGAGCAGGAAGTGGGTGAAAGAGGGGCTGGGCCGCAATGAATTCCGGAGCCAGGTCCATAGGCCAGCTGCAGGAGCAATGGGAGTCACTCAGTTCGTCCCTCCTAGCAGGACCAGAAGTAGCCAGGGTGGAAGATGAGGCACTGAGGACAAGGGCCGGGATGGAACAGAGTAGCACCTATGGGGAAGTGGGTAAGGATGGAACCTTGGGAGCAATGACACATGACAGAGCCAGAACCAGGCATGAGGACAGGGGCCAGGGCATGTGGTGAAGACTCACCATGGAACCCAGAAGCAGGGAGTAAGGGTGGACCAAGCGTGAGAGCTCATGCTGAAGCCAGGTCAGGGAGAGGGGCAGAGCCAGGCAAGGAAGGAGAACAGGGCCATGGCCAGAGAGGAGGGTAGGAAGTTAGGGTCTAGGAGAAGGGGCCCAGGGAGCAGGAGGGTGCCAGAGGGCAGGAGTGAGGGCTGAAGGCCCAGCTCACGGATGGTGCAGTTGGGGCCGGAATAGCCCGTGCGGGTGCAGTCACACTGGTAGCGGTCAAGGCCGAAGCGGACACAGATGCCCTGGTGCTGGCATGGATAGTAACAACAGGGATTCACTGTGGGTGAGAAATGGAGGTCAGAGACCATGCTAGGGTGGCCTCCTAACCCCCATCTAGCCCCTGATGGGGGAATGAGGGGCCAGAGGCGTGGACTTAAGTTGCAGCTCCGTCCTGAATCACGGGGTACCAGAGCTCCAGGGTTCCCCCAAGAGCCCCCCACCGTTCCCACCTCTGTGAACATAAAGCCCGAATCCTGACATTTCCACGCCCTGCTCTGGAACTCCAGCCTAGCCCACATCAGGCCCCCAGGGGAAGAGCCCCCTCCCTCCCTATTGCCACCAAATGGCAGCAAGAGAAGAGTCCAGAGCCCCAGCTGTGACACTGAAGGTTAAGAAAGAGCTGATAAAACTCCACAGCCACGAGCTTCTAGAGCGTTCACTTCCTGCCTAGTCAGAGTCCAGCAGCAAGGGCAGGCCGGGGCGGGGGGGCGGTCAGAAAAGGGACAAGGATGAGGAGGGGGACTTCTCCCAGACCACCACCCAGGCTCTGAGCACCTGAACACTAGGAAAACGAGATCCCTCACCACCCCTCCATTTCTGCAGAAGGTAGAGAAGAGCAGGTATCATTATGCCCACATTGCAGATAGGGAAATTGAAGCCAGAAAAAGGGAGAGCCAGACCTATCGTCCCACAAGTCTCACCAGACCAAATGCCCATCCCTTCACTTCCACTCCACCCCCACAGCCTCAGCAGCCAAGTCTAAGGAAAGAAGTTTTCCAGAACCCTGGGGACAGAGGATGGGTGTGCAGAAGGAGGGGGACTCCAAGGCCTCAGCTGCCTCAGCCCCCATTCCTGATGGAATCAGACTTGGCCGGCATCAGGGTGGGGTCTGGGCTCTAGGATCCAGAGGAAGGTCACAGACCAAGGGAATAGGAGAGATAGGACTGGAAAGATCTCCTGGGAGGGTGCGTGGAGCTCTGGCGTCCACCCTGCTGCCTCCTGGAGAAACTCTATGAGGAAGTCCCTCTCAGCATCTAACCCAGATCCCTCAGACCACCACACCCTTGCTAAATCTGCCTCCGTGATTCTTTAGCAGCAAAGTTACAGACTCCTCAGGTTCAGTAGGATCCACTATCACCCCCACCACCACCACTGCTCAGTGAAGGAAGCTGAGGTTCAGGGAGAGGTAACAACTTGGCCAACGAAACAGAACAGAGCTGGGTAGACCAAAAACTCCTAGCTCCTGGCAGAAGGCTCCATCTCTGACCTTACCCAGAAAACGCCGGGCTCCTTTCTGCAAACATACTTCCTTATCTGGGCTCAGAGCCAACGTTATAGGGAACATGCATTCTTTGTGCAACTGGTTATTGCAGGTCAAAAGGGTAGTGAAAGGCGGGAGCAGCTGAGGATGAAATACTGTCATCTCGGGGTGCTAGGATCAGAGAGCATGACCCTGGGGAAGACCTGTCCCCATCCCCTGCCCTGGTCTCAGTCTCCTCACTTCACAGCACAGGGCTTGACCCGGGCAGCAGAGTCCTCTTAGTCCCCACGTCGAAGACAGAAACACCACCACACACACACACACACACACACACACACAAGCAAGGACCACAAGAATCATGCAAATAGTTTTGCTTAAGCCCTGGCAACTCCCTACAGCCCCACAATGGCCCCAGCAGGGGTGTAGGAGGGAGGGGTCGGGGGAAGAAGGCTGGACAAAAAGGCTTTATCAGGCAGCCACAGGCGAACCTGGCAGGCAGGATCCAGGGAAAGGGCCTGGCAGTACCCCAGCCCCGCCTCCCCCAGCCACAGGCCCAGAAAGGCCAAGAGTCCTCTGGATCAGCCCCCATGCTGGCTCAGAGGTCTGCTCCCCCGAGAAAGAACTTGTCACTCTTTTTTTTTTTTTTTTTTTTTTTTTTTTTTTGAGACAGAGTCTCGCTCTGTCGCCCAGGCTGGAGTGCAGTGGCCGGATCTCAGCTCACGACAAGCTCCGCCTCCCGGGTTCCCGCCATTCTCCTGCCTCAGCCTCCCGAGTAGCTGGGACTACAGGCGCCCGCCACCTCGCCCGGCTAGTTTTTTCGTATGGAACTCTCCTTCTTGCCCCTCCTGCTGGCCTCTCTCAACTGCCCAGGAGCTCCTGTAGCACCCACTGCCCAGCTCCCAACCCTGGCACATAAGGCCCTCTAGGACTCAGGGTCCAGTTCTACCACTCTAAGGGCACAGGGGTTAGGCCTCCCCTAGGCTCAATTTCCCCATCCCTGCCACAGCAGGGATCTCAAATTGAACTCCAGAGGTCCCCGCAGTTCAAACACTGTGCGCCAGCCCCTCCCTTAGCCCCAAACCCTCAGCGTCTCCATCCTTTATCCAGGCTGTTAGCCTCCTTAATACATTTCCTCCAAATCAGCTGAGCCCATGCCTTGCCTCCCCAAGAAGGCTTCCCCGAATGTCCACACTCCCTTCCTCCCACTCTCCCTTGTCCTGGCTCCGGGTTCCAATTCAACCTGCTCTTCTCCACCACAAGCTTCCAGGAGAAGGGACTCCCACCCCTTCCCTTCCCCGGCTTTCTCTTCCCCCAGTACAGGCTATGCACACAACTGGGGCTTAACCCAGGTCTGAGATCCAGATGTGGTAGCCAGAGCTTAACGAATGTTCGTGGAATAAATAAAATGAAGTGAGGAGACTGGCCACCTCCACCCTGACTAAAGGGAGTCCCTCATCTTCCAGACCCTCAACAGCTGTCTGAGGTGGAGCCAGAAGGCCTCCCGCTGTGGCCCTAGAGCTCTGCCTCCGCAGGCAGAAAAGCCACAAGCTCCAGATGCTGAAGCTGGAATGGCTGCCCACACCCTCCCCGCCAAGAGAAGCTGTGCAGAGCTGAGGCTCCTCCCTCCCAGGCCGGCCTGTCCAGCTTCCCCCCTCCTCCCCCGCGCTCCCCATGTTCTTTCCATAAACACCAGCTGCTCCGGGACAGGAAAAGTTCTCCCAGGAAGGACAACAGTGGGTCTGCTGCTTGTGCCCCAGGGCACCAGGTTGGGCAGAGAGGAGACTGGGTGCCACTAGACTACAGCCGGACCATCACAGTCCAGCCAGAAAGCCAGGGCTCTAGCTGACCAAGTCCACAACCTTCCACACCAACACTCATTTATCTCCCCAGTACTCCCTAGGAGAGGTAGATGAGACTCCCCATTGCACAGTGAGGAATGTGAGGCCCAGAGAAAGCAGGAGGCTTGCCCAGATCCCTCTGCTTTGAAGTTGCAGAGTCAAGACTTAAATTTCCTCCTCCTCCTACTCCTGGAGGTGCCCAGGACTGGATTTGGGGAAGGGATGGAAAGGGAGAGTCGCTTTGATGCACAGACTGGGGATGACCCAGGAGAGGTGGATTTGTCACATTCCTTCAAAGTGAACCTTGAAAATCCAGAATGAATGAAACCAGGACCCAGGGGGATCACCATCTCCTGCCATAACCAGACCTTTAGGAAGTATTCATGCAGGAAGGCCTTCCTTCGGTCTAACTTCAATCCTACATGTTTTCATACCAACTCAGTTCTGCGCTCAGTGGAGGATATCCCTGTTCATCAAGAAAGAGAACCAGGGAGATGCAGGCACCGAGTCTAATTCAATTTGAGTCCCCCACACTCAGCACAGGGCCAGACACCAAGTAGTTGCTTGGGAGAGCTGTATTAGAGAGCGGATGCTCTTACTGGCTGTGCATTCTTGCACAAGTCCCTCCCACCTCTGGACCCTCATTTTTCTGTATATCCCATGAAGGGGGTGCAGCAGGTGGGCTAAAGGAGGCCTTCCATTCGACGTCCAGGCCTTCTACTCTGGGTAGAACCAATCTGTCCCTCTCCATTATTTGTATCAGTACAACCTTCCCACAACTGTCCCATCAGCAGAGAACTGTCCCATTTGCTCTCACTGAGTCCCCAAGACACGTAGAGGCAGACGTGACCAGCACACCACACTGCATGCCAGACACACGTGGTGGAAAGGCCAAGCTGGTAGTCCCCACCCCCACAGATGAGGACTGTCCAGGACTGCCTGGTTCCAGAACCTTTCCAAGGGTTTGGGGAAGGAAACATCCCCCAGCCCAAAAGTCAGGGCTCCAGGTCCAGGACTGAGCGTGACTAGGGGATAGGCACAGCCAGGGAACACCAGGTCCTCCAGGATGCGGAGGCGTCAGGCTGCAAGACTGCCCAGTGAAGAGGCAGGACCCAAATCCCCTAAAGAATAATATTTAGAGAGGCTCTGGGGACCTGGCAGCCAGAGAGAAAAAAAAGGGTGAAGGACGCTGACTGGTCTGGCCTGGGTCCCAGTTCCCACACCTAAGCACCACCGCACCAGACCTAGACAACTGGGCCCAGCAGCTGGAAGATCCTGCTGGAGAGGAAGCCCCCTCCTGGTCCACAGACCCAGCTGGTGCTGGCAGAGCAGGTGCAGGCACCTGGGCAGCCTTGGCACGGCTGGGATCTTGCCCCATGTGCCCGGGTCAGTTGGCCTGGGGCTCCTCTGCCTGGCACACAGCTCTGGTTGCCAGGTCGTGCCCTATCCCCATCTAGAAGATGGGCACTGAGTCAGGTCCAGAGACTAGAGGGGAAGTACTTGAGGATTCAGGGTTCACCGGTACAGCCTTGCCTCCGGGCTGGCCTCCATCTCCTCCCCTAACAGAGAGGGAAAGCAGCATTCTCTCCCTCCGCCTGCCCTCTCAGGTGAGTGCAGCCCTCATCTCTTCATCTCCTTTGCCTCTAGAGGCAAAACACAGGCTTTGGCTTCCTGGGGCAGATGCCCAAGTAGCTTGACCCTCAGTTTACTTGCAGACTTGGAAATACGAGGGCAACCCAGACCTTTTGCCCCTGCACTCCACCTGTCATTCGTTCTTTCCTAAATCCTTGCAGGAGCCTCAGTACCAGTTTTCCGGCCTCCAGTCTCATCCCGACATTATGCATCCATTCTCAGCCTCCTGCTCCCAATTACCCTTACGGTGTTTCATGGTCGAGTCTCTTACTGTTTCCCCCACCCGCCACCTCCTTCAAGGTCCAGTCCAAAAGTCATCAGATCCAAGAAGCCTCCCACAATTCTTCGCACTGAGAGGCAGCTGCTCCCTCCCCTGAGTTCCGCACATCCCTGCTCCCTCCCCTGGGCTCCTCACACCCCTGCTCCCTCCCTTGAGCTCTCCACACCCCTGCTCCCTCCCATGGGCTCCCCACACCCCTGCTCCCTCCCCTGGGCTCCCCACACCCCTGCTCCCTCCCCTGGGCTCCGCACACCCCTGCTTCCTCCCATGAGCTCCGCACAGCCCTGGTCCCCTTGGATGACAGTCTGTTGGCATTTCTGGCTCCACCATCAGCCTGTGAGCTCCTCCCAGCTCTGTGTCTCCAGGCCCCAGCCAAAGACTGGTATAAATAAGCCCTTGGGAATGAAAAAAAAAAAAAAACAACTCCATGTAAACATTTATTATATAAAAGGAAACCGAAAAGGCAAAGAACAAAAGAGCATAGACCGTGGCTCATTGTGCATTAGTGAATGGACTAAAAAAGAACACAGGCGAGTAGCCCTGTATACCAAGAGTGCCTGGATGGAGCCAGCTGGGGGCTCAGAGGAAGTGCTGGGCTGATCCAGGGACTGACAAGATGGTTCAGCGAGGCAGCCTGATGAGCCCCTTCTACTCCCCACCACCAGCTCACTGTGAGGACTCAGACAAGTGGCCTCACCCCCTCTGGGCCTCAGAGTCCCCTTCTGTAGACTGGGTCTAACGCACGTCTCTGGCAGGGCTGTTGAGAGCACCAAAGAAGTGGATGTCCACAACCAACCTTTGTAAACTTTAAAGTGCTGGCCACATGAGTCTTCCTCCTCTTCTTCCCATAAACCAGACTTTCATTCAACCCAAACCCTTTCCTAAAGCACCCTCCATCCTCTCTTTGGGTTCCCTAAATGCCACCCACCCAAAGCCTCTGTTTCAGGAAACTTGGTCAGATCCAAAGTCCACGTACATATCTTTCCTCTCTCCCCTAAGCACCAGATCCTCAGAGCATCACAGCAGAAAGTGCAGACCCCTTCTGCCCCCTCCTGCCCTCTCAGGGTCTCATTGTAGAGATTTGACACAGCTAGGTGGTGGAGGAAACGATGTCCAGCTGGGACACACGCTCACACACACGCACACACACAGAAACAGTAAGCTGGGGGAGGAAGGTTGGCTGAGGGAGGAGCTGAATTCCTTTACCTGGAACCTGGCACATGCATGGGGGAGGGAGGGGCGGAATTTCCCCATCAACCTCCCCCATGAAACCCAGAGTGGCTCAGGGTCCATTGTGGGTAGAAGCAGCTTTCTGTAGAAAGACCTTGTGAAGTGTGTGGAGGCAGACAGACCTGAGTTCAGATCCTGGGCCCACCATGTGTTGTGTGAGCTTGGGGGATCATGGCACCTACTGAGCCTCAGTTTCCTCATCTGCTCAATGGGGATCTCTTAAACCCCAGAGGAAACATCGCGGCTCCTAAATGTATTTCTATCTCCCGTGTTCTCCCAAAGTCTTCACCAGGGGAGACCTTCTCCACTGGCAATGGGAATCAGGATGGGCTCCCAGACGGTTAGTGGCTGGAGAAAGGGAACTCATTTCCCTTGGTGCCTGCGGCTTCCTCCCAAAGAGGCCCCTATAGGAAACAGTGGGGTTGTTGGGTGCAGAGGCTGCTTAGACATCTCGGGCCCAGAACAGGTGAGGGGGGTGGATAGGGACTGTCCCTTCTCCCCAAGTCGGCACCAGATCCCACTCTGCTGTTTCCCCTGAAGGGCCCATTAGCCAAGGCCACACTCCCGGGGGGCTTCAGAGAGCCCCCATCCGTCCAAAAGACTCAGCCTCAGTCCCCTTTCTCAGCACCGCGAGCAGAAAGGGAAAGCTGAGCCCGCTGGAGGGGAAGGGGGGGTTGAAACCAGACCAGGGGCGCAAGACCGGGGGTTCCCGTGGGGAGGGATGGGCCGCCTACCTGGCGTGGGCGCCCCTGGGTCCGCTAGCAGGACCGGGAGCTGCGGCAGCAGGAGCAGGAGCAGCAAGAACTGGAGCAAGAGACTTCCTGCAGAGGAGAGAGAGGAGGGGCTGAGCCTGGCATTCAAGGCTCCGCCAGGAGGCCAAGAAACTTCCTGGCCGCGCAGGGCACCGGGGTCGCACTCACGGCTCATGGCGCGGCTGCTGGGGTGCGGGACGCAGAGTGCAGGCTCCTGTGCGTGCGCCTCGCACACTGCCCGGAGCTCCGGCCCCTCCCCTCCCCACCCTTCTCCCGGCTCCACCCCGCCCCTCCCTCCAGCTGTCACCTCAGCCGCCCGCTTACTTCCTCTGCCCAGCCCCGGCCAAGGCATTTTATTAATTAGTGTATGATCGCCGCTAAGGCGGCTTTTCACCCGAGATCCTTGAAGCACTTACGCTTCTAATGCCTGGTGGCACTAGATATAGACAGGAAACTGAGGCTCAGAGACGATGCTCAATGCTGAGGTCACTCAGGGCTTAGGGACAGAACTGAGGATGGAAGAGGCTCGTCTGAACCACACACCCTGCCCCGCAGAGAAGAAAGGGTCTCAGAGTCCCCTTCTGTAAAATGCGTCTAACGCACTCTACAGAAAAGGGTAGAAAAGGACCTAGAAACGGGGCAGTCCGCAGAGAAGAAAGGGGGCTAGAAATGGGGCAGTCCAGCCTGGCCTGCATGTGGTTTCCTAAATGAAAAACTCACTACTCTTTAGACAGATCTAACAGGAAGGACTTACTTCCCCCATGGGTTGGTCTCGGCCCCCTAAAGCCACAGGTCTCTGCCAGAAATGAAGAGATCGGGCTCCAGTCCAAGAGAGCCTAGTTCAAAACCAGACTCCACAGCTTACTGGCCGTGTCACTTTGGACAAGGTACTTATCTTTTCCAGCCCTCAGTATTCTCATCTACAAATTTGGCTTAATAGCAAAAACCATCCCAGAGGGTGGTTGTAAGATTCAATGAGAGAATGCACACAGATCTCCCAGTGCAGTGCCCAGCATGTAGTAGGTGCTCAGTTATCAGAAGGCATTTTTTTTCAAAGATCTCTGAATTCAGATTCCAGGGCTGGCCAGGGTCCATGCTCTAGCTAGTCTCACATCCACCACCGAATTTGCAGAATCCCAGCATCCAGCTTTCCTTTTCTCCAGCTCAGGAAACACCTAGAAGGAGGAAGGAATAGGCCCAAAATCACCCAAAGTCCCCTGGTCCTGGCACCCACAAGTCATCTCCCTCAGTTACCCCAGCACACCCAGCCATCCTGTGGGCCCCACAGTGGGGAAGGCCGGCAGGAGGGCTCAGAGGTTCTTGCGCTGGCTCTTGGGCATCGCTGGGTGCAGGGTAGAAATTATGCCAGGTGGGAGAGGTGAGATCTGCTGGGAAGCCCCTCCCCCATTCTCACCCAAGCTGTTCCCATGCTCCCCTGGGACAAAAGCCAGCTGCCCTAGGGAGACAGAGCAAGCCAGGGCAGACCTGGAGAAGAAGTGGAGCAGGCGGAGGGCCTGGGGCTCTCAGGGTGCCAGGACTGGCTTCAGCCTTCCCTACCTCCCCAGACCAAGCGCCCCCTGGCATTTACAGGGCAAGGAGATGGGATTATCAGCAAAAGGGATGGGGACAGGGTAGAGGTGTGGGGGTCCAGTTGTCCAAAGAAAGGGGGAGTTTCTGGTGAGAAGAAAGGAGAGATAGGCTTGAATGAGGTTCCATCTTCCACTCCCAGGCCCTCCCTCCCTTTGGGCCCTGAGCCCATCAAGTCACCACACCTGTGCCTCCTGCTGACTTCCAAGCCACCCATCTGCACTCAAAACAAGAAACACTTGTGTGGCCCTGGCACTGATGGGAAGAGCCTTCGCCTCAGAATCAGAAGTGAGTTCAAGTCACTTCTTCCATGGTGTGACCTCAGACAAGCCTCTAGGCCTCACTGGGCCTCTGTTTCCCCATTTGAACAACAGAATGAGTAGGTCTTTGAGGACTGGTCCAGTTCCAGCATGGAGCAATTGAGCCCTCACTGCAGCCAGGCTCTGTGACCGGCACCACAGATCTCAACACAGCTGCAATACAGGAGAGGATGGAGTCTGAGAGAGCAGGCAGGGTGCCGGGGCAGCCCTCCAGGGATGGGGCAGGACCAAGAGCATGGAGTGGGGAGAAGGCAGATGACAGAAATGGTGGCAAAGGTGCCAGGGCTTGGTGACTGATTAGCACTAGAGCTTAGGGGAAGAAAGGTACTGAAGACACCTAGCTTTCTGGCTCAACGCTGGTGGTAATACCCAGGGAGGGGAGCTGGCATGAGTAGGTGGGATTTGGATTTGGGTTTGGGTTTCTTGTGTTTGAGATCAAACCTTCTCCAGCTTGGCCCATGGGCCAGCACCCGCAACTGCCCCAGCATACAGCTGGATACATAGGGGAGAGGTCTGGGGCAGCCCTTGCACCAGACCTGGGAAAGACAGAACAGCACAGGGCCACCTTTTCCTGCTCCCTACTGCACAGCCTATAGTCTAAATGTCTGGGACTGGTGTCACCATGCTAGTCCTCAAGATGGTGAGCTTCCACTCATAAGGCAAGTCCACCTCCCATGTCTCCTGGGAGGCCTCCTCTAACATGCCTCTTCCTCCCCTTTCTCTCCTCTAGGAAGCCCCTGTGCCTTCCCTGGCCACAGCAATGCCACTCTTGATCACATTGTCCCTCTGCTCCCCCAACCTTATGAGGCTATGAGAGTCTTAGTCACTCTTGTAGCCCCAAGGCCAAGCTTAGGATCTGGCAGATAAAAGACATCCAGGGAATGTTGGTTGCTTGAACAAAGAAGTGAATGAGTATCTAAAGGAGTAGTGAATGCATTAAAAAAAACAGGTCCAGCACCAGCCTCATCAAAGTGACTGCCAACCACCCATCTGCTGTGACGACCACCAAAAGTATCACTGCCTGCCTTAGTTTCCCTGCCTTCTCCAGCTTGTCCCATGGGCCAGTGCCCCCAACTTTCCCACAGCTTCACCCGAGGCCCTGAGCCCTTTCCAGCTAAGGCAGCAAGGACCTCCTTCCCTATACCCCACTGGTGAGAAGGGGTAAGATTTCTCTCTACATAGCCCCCTCCCCATTATCCACACCAATCGTGTGCCCTCCTGCTCACCCTAGCTACAGCCTGGATTGTAATGCTCTTGGAGAGGCCTCACTCCCGCTGGGCCCCACCCACTATTTGGAAAACCAGAGCTGACTCTTACCTGAATCACTCATGGACCCAGCCCCACCCGGCCCCACCTCTGCAGGCAGCTTCGCAGTCAGGCAGGAAGGCTCTGGACTCAATTCAACATCTCTTCAAATCCCAGTCCTCCACCCCACCTGACCTCTCAGTGTGACCTTAAGCAGTGAACTGTCCTTTGTGGGCCTCAGTTTCCCCATCTGTAAAAACGTGGTTAATAATGCCACTCTTGCGAGAGTTGTTGTGAGGATGAAGTAAGATAGTCCCTGTGGGCATCCCCAGCATTCAGTAGGAGCTCAATGCTAGTTCTTTACTGGCCCTTGCTTCTACTCCCTACCCGAGCAAGAGGGTTCCTCCTCTTTACCTGTTCAGAAACAGGTTAGGGTTGACCATTGGAGGTAATAATAATAATGGCTAATATTTCTTGAATATCTACTATGTGCAGGGCAGAATGCTCTGTATTTTAAATGCACTGTTACATGTGATTTTTCTCAACAACCTTATAAAGTCAGTATTATCACTTCCATTTACAGAGAAAGAAACTGAGGCCCAGTGCTGAAGCAGCTTGTCCAAGATGCACAACTAGTAAGGGTCAGATTTCAAGGCCCAACCCCTTTGTTCTGGAATATCGGGTACCCGTACCCAAGGCCCAGCATAACCAACCAGCATTTGAAGTTAAAAGGGAACAGAAATGCTCTGTTAGGATGGTAGTTGGCTTGTGGGGCGATGTGGGGGATCTAATTTAGGGAATATAGTTCAGCTGAGAAGCTGAGAATTGAGAGTCACAAAATAATGTTTTGGTTTTGTTGTTGTTTATTTTTTGTCAGGGTCTCACTCTGTTGCCCAGGCTGGAGTGCAGTGGTGCGACCTTGGTTCACTTCAGCCTTGATCTCCTGGGCTCAGGTGATCCTCCTACCATAGCCTCCTGAGTAGCTGGAACTACAGGTGCACATCACTATGCCCAGCTAATTTTTTTTATTTGTTTTTTGTTTGTTTGTTTGTTTTTATAGAGACAGGGGTCTCACTATGTTGCCCAGGTTGATCTTGAACTCCTGGGCTCAAGTGATCCTCCCACATTGGCTTCCCAAAGTGTTGGGATTACAGGCATGAGCCACCACACCCGGCCCACCAAATGTGTTTACATCCCTTTCTCATTGAAACCCTCACAATAGCTGGAAGAAGAAGGTATCATGATCCCCATTTTGCGAAACAGGAAAATGAGGCTCAAAGATTTCCCTAGATTACGCAGAGAGGAAGAAAAGTGGGAGGAGTTTTAACCACTTCTGGAGCACTTACCATGTGGCAGACATTATGCGAAAGGTTTTTGGTGCATCATCTCCTTTATAACTCCTAACAGCCCCATGAGGTAGATTTTCCTCTTGTCCCCATTTTTATAAACAGGAAAATTAACTGACTTGCTATAGCCTATACCACAGGCTACATATAGGTGGTAGAGTTGGGATTTGAGCCCTGGCCTGTATGATTTCAACATTTACAAGCATAACTCCCTATGACACTCATCGCTGGTTATCTTGGATCCCAAACCCTGAATCCTTAAACAAACACCCAGATCCTGCCAGGGATGGGCCAAGAAGATAAACAAGTGGGAGACTCTAAGTGGAGAGTCCTCAAGTTCATCTGGGGAGTTTCCACTGCAGGGCCCTCTGCCCCGCAGACCTCTCCACTAGACAGCCAGCACCATCTGATTGGCACAGGATGGCTGAGTGGTCATGCCATGGCATCCTCCCCAGCCAGCCCCCCCACCATCAGTGTAATCTGCAGAGCATCAGATATCAGCTCCTGGGATCAGGGGACTCAGCCACCTGTGACGGACAAACCGGGGGAAAGAGCTATTATCTGGCCAGGGGACATTGCTCAGGAAGTTTATGGGGCTGTAAAACATCAGTCCTCTCACCCCACTTCCTTCTCCACCATAGTGGAAGGGAGAGGAAGTGTTTCCACAGCCCTCCTCTGGCATGTGGGACACTCTTCTAATTCTGTTTAGAACCTTCAATAGCTCCCACCATCCCCAGACCTCAGCCTGGACTTCAGGCCCTGGCATTTGCTAAGCAGCAGGATATCATAGAAAGAGCCCTGGAATAGGGACCCAGTCGATCTGATTTCTTGTAAAATGACCCCCTGAAATTACTGTGTGACCTTGGGCTAGTAACTCTTCCTCTTGGACCTCAGTTTCCCTACATGTTAACTAAGCATGGTGAACTAGGCATGCTGAGGATGAAGAGCAGGAGTTTTGGTGTAAGGCAGACCTGGGTTCAGAGGCCAGCTTCAATTCTAGCTGTGTGAATTTGAACCAGTCATTTGTCATCTCTGAGCCTCAGTTTCCTCATCTGAAAATGAGAAAAATAACAGTATTTGTTTCCTGGGACTGTTGTGAGGATAAAATCACTTAGCTCAATTCCTGGCACTCAGGAGGCACTCAGTAAATAATGATTGCTGGTAGAATTATTATAATTAATAAGTATAAAATTACTCCAATTCTGTCATTATGGCCCCAGATGCAAGGAAAAAAAAAAAAAAAAGTTGGACTACATGCCTAGAAAGAATTTAGGAGAGAATAGTGGCCAGGCGCAGTGGCTTATGCCTGTAATCCCAGCACTTTGGGAGGCCAAGGTGGGAGGATTGCTTGAGTTCAGGAGTTCAAGACCAACCTGGGCAACTTAGCAAGACTCCATCTCTCTAAAAAAACAAAAGAGAGAGACAGAATGGTTGCAGGCAAGTGCTAGCTTAGTGTGTCAGGAATGCATGTGGTTACATATATCAAGAACTCCAAATATGGAGGCTTAAGCCCAAAAAGGAGGGAGAATTATTTCTCTCAGATGACAAGAAGTCCAGAGGTAAGCAACCCAGCCCTGTTGTGGCTTCTCGGCATCTCAGCAGTGCCATCAGGAGTTCAGATTCTTTCCATCTTTCAGCTCCGTCATCCTCAAAATAGTTTGTGTCCTTGCACTTAGCACTTCATGCCCATGTTCCAAACAGGAAAAGGTTGGAAAGGGAAGAGACGGCCCCAGGAGATTTCCACTTTACATTTCTTTCACCAGAACCATGTCACGTGGCCTCACTTGGCTGCAAAGCAGGTTGAGAAATCGAATTTTCTGGAACAGACAGGGAAGAGAGAGTGAGTTGAAAATGTCTGCCAGACTCCAGAAAGAGCCTCTTTCTGGCATGGGCTATGGTTTCGGACGGGTGGCTTCTCTGGAGAATTCAGTAACCAGTGCATGCTGCAGACAACAGAGGTGAGCAGACTTCTCTTGTCCCAGGATAAGGTCTGGGAATAGCAGGATCACAGTGGGTCAGAGGCAGCTGCTCCCTAGAAGAAGGCCCAATCCAGCCCCACTCAGGTGACAAAATCAGAGACTAAGAGCCAGGCAGGGACTTGCCCCAACAGGCCAGGTATCTTTCCTCACTGTACTATGGCCTCTTGTAAAGTAAGCGACCTTGGAACAAGTCACATAAGAAACAGTGCGACCCAATGCAAGGACACCTCATCCTTAGAAAACTTGCACCCAATGAACTGAAAATTTAGGGCACAAGACTTCGCACTTCCAAAAATTCCTTCTGTTCTCAGGCAAGAACCGTAAAAGTCCATTTTCTCAAGCCTTTCAAACAGAACTGGACAGACTGACTCGTCATTTGCATGGAATGTGTGTTCCTGCTTTAACACTTCACTAATAACTTATCGTCATTCAGCCATATACAGTATAGAGAAACATTTTTGCTTACATTATCTTCCCTTTTGATCTACACAGCAATCTTTTGATGTAGATGTTTTGTGTTTGTTTTGTTTTGTTTTTTTGAGACAGGGTCTCACTCTGTTGCCCAGGCTGGAGTGCAGTGGCATGATCACGGCTTATTGCAGCCTTGACCTCCTGGACTGAAGCAATCCTCCCACCTCAGCCCCCTAAGTAGCTGGGAATACAGGCACTCACCACCATGCCTGGCTGATTATGGTTTGTTTGTTGTTGTTGTTGTTGTTTGTTTGTTTGTTTTTATAGAGACAGAGTTTCACCATGTTGCCCAAACTGATCTTGAACTCCTGAGCTCTAGCGATCTGCCTGCCCTGGCCTACCAAAGTGCTGGAATTATAGGTGTGAGCCACCGTGCCTGGCCAACATAAGTGTTTTTAGCCCCTGAATAAGTGAAGATTATTTCTATTACAAGCAACAGACACAATTCTAACTAATTTTTGCAAAAGAAGGGGAGGTATTTTCTCTCAAGCTGAAAATCCAAGGACAGGCAAGGCTATATCCAGAAATCATATCAGGTTCTCTCTCCTACCCACCCCTGCCCCTCTCTCTCTCCACCCCACCTCTCTTCTCCTCCCTCTCATCTCCTTCTCCTTTTCCTCTCTCTTTTCCTCTTGTTGGCTTCATCCTCAGGCAGGTTCTCCCCAAGGGACGTTACAGAGGTCTCAGGCAGCTCCAGGTTTATGCTGTTCTCATGCCCCAATCCCATATGGGAAGAGAATGCCTCTTTCTTGGCCTTTGGTACCAGGAGTTCCTGGGACACTTGTGATTGCTCCAGGGATAGCTCACACACCTGTACCTGAACCAATGACTGTGAACAGGAAGATGGAATGTCCACATGCTGACTGGCCAGTCCCAGACCACATGCCCAGGCAACTGAGAATGGGAGCAGGATGTTCCTCAATAGAAAACTGGTTGCAGTCACCCAAAGAAGAGGGAAGGAATGCCGGATGGGCATGAACAACTGACGGCCATCAGCACTGCGTCTCTCCATTTCATAGACAAAGAATCCAGGGCTCCAAGAGGGGAAGTGGCTTTTGCCTGGAGCCTCAGAGCTGGTAGGTTAGGAGCCTTACTGGCCTTGGGCCCTGGGCCTGGATGGAGAGAAGGGGGAGGGCCATGTGGTGAGAGCGCTCTTGCATGTCCAGAACCCAGATTGCTTCAGACCTCCTCACGAGAGAGGGAGAGAGGTTTGCAAGGATGCCAGAAGCCAAAACTGCTTCTTCTCCATACTTCTTGGTATTTGCTTGAGCAGGAAAAGACCTTCATGTTTATTGAGCAACCAAGGCATGCTAGATACTTCTGGTACTTCACATATATAATGTCTTCAATCATGTTTTTCAGAGGTGGGAACTGAAGCTAAGAGACATAAAGAGATTTATCCAAGCCAAGTCACACAATCTTGGAATGGTAAGGCCCAGGTCTGGAATGACTCCAAAGCCTGTGCTCTTTTCTTGAATGTTTTCTCAATGGGGTTCTGTTGACAATGTGTGTAGGACTGTCCTGCACAGGGCAGAAATCTTAGCTGGCTAACAACCAAAATTTGCAATCCTTCCTGCACCCCGCATATCCAACCTCCACCCTCAGGAGGCTACCTCTGCCCCTGGGTGATGACCTCAACCACCTCACCAACTCTGGTTCCTTTCCATGGACCCAGGGACTCACCTAGAGAAAGCATTTGGCTGGGTGTGTTGGCTCACACCTGTAATCCCAGCACTTTGGGAAGCCAAGGAGGGAGGATCACTTGAGCCCAGGAGTTCAAGACCAGCCCGGCCAACATGGTGAAGCCCCATCTCTACTAAAAATACAAATATGAACCAGGTGTGGTGGTATGTGCCTGTAGTCCCAGCTACTCAGGAGGCTGAGGCAGGAGAATTGCTTGAACCCGGGAGGTGGAGGTTGCAGTGAGCCAAGATCGTGCCACCGCACTCCAGCCTAGGTGACAGAGCAAGACTCTGTCTCAAAAAAAAAAAAAAAAAAAAAAAAGAGAAAGTATTTCATAAATGTTCCCTAAATGAATGAATGGAATACTCTTGAGTCGATCAAAAAGGACTAGGTGTGAATCCCAGCTGTACCATTTGCTAGCCAGATGGCATTGAGCAAGCTACTTAAATCCTCTGTGTCTCAGTTTCCTTGTCTATAAAGTGGGGGCAATCCTAGCATCATCCTCATAGGGTTTTTAGGAGGATCAAATGAGTTAATGCTTGTAAAAGGCTTAGGACACTGCCTGGAGGCTTAGGACACTGCCTGGTGCTCAAGGGTTTCATCAGCCTTTGTTCAATGGGGTGAATGAATGAATGACTATTTATATGTTTGTAAACTATAAACTCTGATTATAGTTCACACACACTTTGGCTTTTGTTATCTTGTTTGATCCCCTCCGTCACCCTGCAAGAGAGCATTATGTACATTTTACAGATAAAGAAACTCAGGCAAAGAGAGATGAGGTGACTTGGCTGGAGATTTCTGCTTGTTGAACTGCAGTTCTAAAATTTCAGGCTCTGGCTTCTCTCTATGCATGCTATCCCCACAAATATACATATTTTAAGCCGAGAATGAGCAAGTGAATGAAGGAGTTGCTGAAATCCTGATCCCAGGCCCTCAGAGCAGCTTGATGGGGAGAGCTGCCCCGGCTCCACAGCTGGGAGGAGTCAGTCTTCCCTCCATCCAACCTGGGACTCTCTCGTGGGGCTGCCCAGTGGTTGTGTGGGGTAAGTGTGGTGTGCTTGTGTTGGGGGGAGGTATGTGTGTGTTGTGGTGGGGAAGGGGGTATGTGAGTCATCAAGGCACTGGGGAAGGAGGAGGCGCAGCCATCCAGCCAGGACCACAGGACCACAAGAAAGAACCAGGTGGTGAGTAGGACGTGCAGCTGGCTCCCCACAACCACCCACTCCGGAGGAGAGGAGCACCAGCTCTGTGAGCACCCCAGAGACTCCAAACCTGAATCCCTCCCTCAGGCCACCCTCAGGACAGAAACTGGGAGCCTCCTAGGGGCACCCAACACCCAGCACACAGGAGTGACCTCGCCGCTTTGTGATTCCTTCAGTTCCACTGCACCCATCCTGCAAACACTCAGAACATGACATCTTGGCCTACCTCCAGACAGGCCCTGGGAGTCCTCAGCTCTCAAGGAGCTCCGAGATGATGGGATGAACCTCAGGAATAGAAAACAAAGGAGAGAGGAGAACGCTGGGAACCTCCCTGCAGGGACTCACCTGCCAGATTCTTAGGAGGGTCTCAATTCCCAAGTGCTGAAGGTGCACAAACCAGCACCTGACCTGTTGCTGCCTTGCTGAGGCCACAAGTTCCATGACCAGACCTCCACCTGCAAAGTGTCTCTGGACTGCCCACTCCCTTATCTTCTCACCTCTTCTCTGACAGACCATTCAGCCCACATTCTCTGCACCCCAGTCTCCTCTGACCCTCCCTCTCAGTCCCCCAGCACCCCACCACCACCCTAGCTCATCACTCCCACTCACCTCCCCTACCATCCTTTGGTTGCTGTCACCCCAAACCACCTATGGTTTTCTGTCACTCTCTTGGCAAAAAGGGACACACTGACCTGGGTTTACATCAAACTAGCTGTGTGACCTTGACCTTGTTGCTTCAATTCCTTGGGCCACAGTTCCCCCACTATAAAACAGAAATATTTTGTGAGTGTTCAATACAACAATGGAAGCAAAAATACTTACCACATATTAGGTGCTCAATAAATATTACATTTTCTTTTCTTCAAAGGCTGCTACCTAAGAATTGGGTTAAGAAACGGAGAGGGGAGACTTTCTGACCTTTATGCTCCCCTTCGTTCTCCTTAAAAAAATTGTTTCCAGCCAGGGATTCATCCAAACAGAACTTCTCGGCAAGAGTGAAGATTCTGCAGGATATTGACTCTCCACTGGAACATGCTGTAGCCTGGGAGGCATTTATGAATCACTTTTGGGGTATGTCAAGGGGATACTGCATGTCTAGGTTCATTTCAGCATTATTCCCAATAGCCAAGAGATGGAAGCAACCTAAGTGTCCATCAACAGATACATGGATAAAGAAAATGTGGTGGCCGGGTGCGGTGGCTCACGCCTGTAATCCCAGCACTTTGAGAGGCTGAGGTGGGTGGATCACAAGATCAGGAGTTCAAGACCAGTCTGGCCAAGATGGTAAAACCCATCTCTACTAAAAATACAAAAATTAGCCAGGCATGGTGGCAGGTGCCTGTAATCCTAGCTACTCGGGAGGCTGAGGCAGAGAATTGCTTGAACCCAGGTGGCAGAGGTTGCAGTGAGCCAAGATCGAGATTGTACCACTGCACTCCAGCCTGGGCAACAGAGCAAGATTCCATCTCAAAAAAAAAAAATAGAAAGAAAGAAAATGTGGTAGGTAGACGCATTGGAGTACTACACAGCCTTTAAAAAGATGGAAACATTCACAACATGGATAGAACTGGAGGACATTATGCTATGTGAAATAAGCCAGGCACAGAAAGACAAGTACTGTATGATCTCACTTATATGTGGAATCTTACAAAGTCACTCTCATGGAAGCAAAGAATAGGAAGGTGGTTACCAGAGGCTGGCAGAGGGAGGTGGGGAGGAGGAGAGATGGGGAAGGGAGAGATGTTGATGAATGGATGCAAAGTTTTAGTTAGAAAGAAGAAGTTTTAGTGATCTATTATACCTGCATGGTGACCACAGTTAATAATAATCTGTTATATGTTTCAAAATTGCTAAAAGATTTTCAACATTCTCATCACACACAAAAAATTACAAGTCAGTTAAGTGAAGGATTTGTTAATTAGCTTGATTGAATCTTTCCACAACAAATACACAGATCAAAACATCACATTAGCCAGGAGCGGTGGCTCACGCTTGTAAATCCCAGCACTCTGGGAGGCCAAGGTGGGCAGATCATCTGAGTTTAGGAGTCTGAGACTAGCCTGGGCAACACAGTGAAACCCTGTCTCTTAAAAAAAATGAAAAGAAAATTAGCCAGGCATGGTAGCATGTGCTTGTAGTTCTACTCAGGAGGCTGAGATGGGAAGATTGCTTGACTCCAGGAGATTTAGGCTGCTGTGAGCTTCGATCATGCCACTGCACTCCAGCCTGTGCAACAGAGCAAGACCCTGTCTAAAAAAAAAAAAAATCACATTTGATACGGTTTGGCTGTGTCCCCACCCAAATATCACCTTGAATTGTAATAATGCCCACGTGTCAAAGGCTGGGCCAGGTGGAAATAATTGAATCACGGGGGTGGTTTCCCCCATACTGTTCTCACGGTAGTGAGTCTCACAAGATCTGATGGTTTTATAAATGGGAGTTCTGCAAGCTTTCTTGCCTGCTGTCATGTAAGACGTGCCTTTGCTCTGCTTTGCCTTCCATCATGATTGTGAGGCCTCCCCAGTTAGGTGGAACTGTGAGTCGATGAAACCTCTTTCCTTTATAAATTACCCAATCTTGAGTATGCCTTTATTAGCAGCATGAAAACAAACTAATACACATTGTACCACATAAATATGCATAATTATTATTTGTCAATTAAAAATAAATTAATTTTAAAAATAAAAAGGAACTACCTTTGGGTATTTTTTCAAATTACACACGCACACATACACACACACACGTGAGCACACATGCACATGCAATGAGATTCTGATATTGCTTTCTTCCCATGCCATCATGAGCCTCCATTACCATTAAGAGTGTATAGTACAAAAGAAAATGGAGAAACACTGAGATAAATCATTTATATGCCAAATCTTGTCAGACTTACAGTCTGCTTAGATCTCAGCCATGGACACCTCCCCTCACCAGGTCTCTCTTTGCTGGAATCTCACACCACCTTCCTGAGGCACAATTCTCCTGGATCTGTCTCCTAGGAGTCTTTTAACTTTCTTATCCCAACCAACCCAACTTAATTCAGCTCAACTCAATGCATCTTGACTATCCTAAATTCAACTCAAGCCAACCCAGTTCAATTTACTTCCACTCGACCCACTCAAATCAAACATTATGCAAGGTTAATCAAACTCTCAACTCCAGTCAACTCAACCCATTCCAACACAACCTGGCTCAGTTTAACTCTACTAAATTCAGTTCAAGTCAAACCAACTCATCTCCACTCAACCAATCCCAAACCAAACTCCACTCATTCAACCAAACTAAAATAAATTTGACCCAACCCTTCCTGACATGACACAACAACGCAACTCTACTCCACTGTACTCTACCCAAACAAAACCAATTATACTCAACATAATTTAACTCAACTAAACTCATCCCTGTCCAGCTCAGTTCTTCCTTTATATCTCCTCCTTCCTTCCAACAATAAAGACCTTCCTCCTACCTCCCCACCAGATATCCTGTCATTCCCTAAATGACAAAAAGTAATGCTTATCCCTAAACGATAGGATATCTGGTAGGGAAATGGAACACAAGAGTTAATACCTGATCTAATGAAAGAAGGGGAGATTTTTCTTTGGACTTTGCCTCTCCTCGCTCTTCTCCCAACTCTAACCACATCCCCATACATACAATAACTATTATTCCTCCCTGACTTTGCCATTTACTACTACCCTTTAATGAAGCCCCAAGGCCACGAAGCCTCAGGCCTGTGAGGGCTTTCACCTCTGCCCACACCACCTCTAGGGAGGTGAGATCTGGAGGAGATTTAGATTGGGGGGCAGGGAAAATTCCAAAAGAAGATTTGATGGGCAGAAGAGGGACCACCAGACTGGATACCTTGCAGGGAAAAGCAGGGTCTGAGCTGACCTCCAGGGAACAGAAAACTCTGTCCCTGGCTTCTCTGCTCCATCTGCCTGGCACTGTCTTCCCTCCTTTTTATGGCCCAGTCCTCCTTTGCCTGCCTTTATCAGCTTTGCGCTCTTTCACTCACTCTCTCTCTCTCTCTCTCTCTCTCATTATCTCTGCTCTGTCTGTGTGTGGCTGTCTTGGATTCCCCTCCTCTTTCAATAATTCTGTATTGCTGTCTTCCTCTCGTTGACTCTTCCCTCTCTGTCTCTGTTTCTGGCACAATCTGCTTCATGTTCTAAGCTTTGGGTGGGGAATTATTCCTCCTAAACGGAGATGCCCCTGTCCCTTCATCCCCTCCACCCTTTCTCCACCAGGGGAGCCCTAGGTCAGCCCCGACTGCCTGAGAACCAGGAGCTAAAGCTACTTCCCCAGTCATAAAATTAGCATTAGACACAGTAGAGCTGGAAGGAAACTGAGGCCAATCTTCTCATTTTATGGATGGGGAAACTGAGACTCAGAGACTGGAGGGGGCCTGCCCCAGATCATTCGGAGTTAGGGGAATCAGAATGAGGCCCTCCTGAGGCTGGAGAGCCCAGAATCTGAACCCAGACTAAGGAGATTTGAGCATCAGGCTGGGAGGTGGGTGGGAAAACAATAGTGTCTGTCCCCAGAAGCCATCTTTGCGAACAGAAGTATCAATCGCCATGCCATTACTTTCTCAGAGCAGTGCCTCACTGACTTGCTTTTTCCTCCATCTCTCTCTCTTCTCTGTGCCTTTCTGTACCTCTCTCTAGTAAAATGTATTGTTTGGAGGGTGGGGAGGAGGAGAGCCAAGAAGATTCTGGGTGTCCCTTTGATGAGAGTCATCCACCACTGACCCCAACTCTTCCACCTCTTGGGGTCAGGACTGCAGGCACCATTCTGAGAGCACCAGGGGGAAGGCCTCATAGGCCCAGGGGAGAGGAGGAAGCAGGGGTTTGGCCTCCCACCACAGAGTGGCTGCTTGTGAGGGATAGGGCTGGGGTTTAATGACTCAACTATCCTAAATTCAACTCAGTTCAATTTACTTCCACTCAACCCACCCAAATCAAACCTTACCCAAGTCAATCAAACTCAATTCCAATCAACTCAACCCAACCAAACCCAACCCAACACAACCCAACTCAGTTTAACTCTACTAAATTCAGTTCAAGTCAAACCAAGTTCTAGTCTAGACTGAACATAGAATCCAGCCATTGCACCCTTGGCCACAGGCCCCCCAGCCAGCCAGGCACAGCCTCCATGACTTTGTTGGTCAGAGTGAGCTCTCAGACCAGGCCAGGGCTGCATTCCTTCCCACCCACCTTCCCCCCTCCGACCCCTATCAGCCAGCTGGATAGTCCAGACTCCAGAAGCAACCAGCACTTGGGGGGCGGCTCTTGGGCCAGAGGCAGGCTAGGGTAACAAAAAGACCCCTCACCGCTCCCACGGCACTCAGGGTGGCCCCTCCTGCAGCCCAGCTATCTCCTCCCAAGCCTGTGACCTGCTGTATCTCTAACTGCAATCCTTCCCACTAGAGTTGACTCCATCAGCAGCTCAGAGTTCCTGGGCACCAGCCTGGGCCTTCCTCAGAACTCTAGGATATCTGAATATAGAAAAGGAGAAGAGAAGGCCATGTGGTCTGTGTGGTGGGCAGAGGAGAAGCTGGGAGGGGGTGGGGTGGCTGCGGAACTAGGCTCTAGGCCCATGGACAGGCGCCACTAGCACCCATCCTGACCCAACCTCCAGTTCCCTCCCCAGGCCTTCTCTGAGGCCCAGCTTCCTGCCTTTCTGTAGGGAGTATCTCAAGTCATTGAGCCCAAACCTCCATTCAACTGATCTGGAGACTGAGGCCTACAGCTGGAAGGAGTTTGCCCGAGAACAAGAAACAGAGAAGGAGCTGGAATCCAGGGCTCCTGGCCCCCAGGCCAGGGTCCTTCCCCAGTTGGCTCTCAAGATGGAGTTTGTTTGGGGCCCTGATTTCTGCCCCATCTGCCCAAAAGGTCAAATTCAGGCAGCCCACCTCCAACCCAGAGAGTGTGCTGTTTCTCAGAACCCACGAACTCAGGCACTGGAGGGAGCTGGGAATCCCAGCACGCTCCAAGCCCTCCCTTCTTCCTCTTCCTTCCCTCTTCCTCCGGCTCCTCTGCTGACCTCTGGCTGGACTGGCTCTTCCTTCCTCTTTCCCCAGAACCCCTCTCCCCACCCCCAACAGCACTGGGGATAGACAGAGAGGAAGGATCTCAACCCAGGCCTGGACCTTGAGGCACATGGGTGGCAGACGTGCAAGGCAAGAGTTCATTTGCAGCCACGTCATCAGGCAGTCTGCATTCTTGGACCCAGGAAACTGAAATCCACCTCCTCAGTCTCCCGCTGACCCTGCTGCTGCTCAGGGCCCACAGCACAGGTCATTTTCTCTGCCCAGTGGGCCCTCAGAGTCAGGTAAGCAGCAATCACCCTCCCTGCCAGCATCACTGTTTCCAGAGGCGACAAGCTCTTGGAGGCAAGCTCCTCCAAGACGCATGAGTCCCACCTCAGCCCTTACGAGCTGTGTGACTTTGAGCAAGTCACTTTGCCTCCCTAAATGGCCAAACCCTCATCACTAAGATGGAGATAATTGTGTGCATGGGCTTTAAAGGAGAAAAGAGATAGCATGGATAAGCACATGGCACAGAACCTGGCATTTAAATGGTTAATGTCATTATGAAGTAGAGGAAATGCCCCTGTTCTGGCCATGGCTTTTCACCAGATTTGTATTATTTATTTTCAAATCCTTTCTGAGTCTAATCTAGTTTTTTAGTTACATCCTATAGCACGGAGTTCAAAGTTTAACTTAATAACCAGTGCCTGCTGGCTGGGTGCAGTGGCTCACGTCTGTAATCCTAGCACGGGTGGATGACCTGAGGTCAGGAGTTCGAGACTAGCCTGGCCAACATGGTGAAACCCTGTCTCTACCAAAAATACAAAAATTAACTGGGCATGGGGCCACGCGCCTATAATCCCAGCTACTCGGGAGGCTGAGGCAGGAGAATCGCTTGAACACGAGGGGTGGAGGTTACAGTGAGCTGAGATTGCGCCGCTGCACTCCAGCCTGACCCACAGAGGGAGACTCCATCTCAAAAATAAAAATAAAAATAAAATAACCAGTTCCTTAGTGCTTACTTTGTGCTAAGCACCTGGAACAAGGAAGAATAAGACAGAAGCTTCTGTACCCACAAGGTGCCCACACTGTGGTGGGGGACACAGGCATTGACCACTGACCGGACAATGACCATGAGATAAGTCCTGGGAAAGAGGAGAAGAGGAGGCAGGTGAGGTACATGCAGGGCACCTAACTCAGTCCCCAGGGTCTTCCCAGAGAAAAGGTGTTCTTAGCAGAGAAGACAGCATGTGCAAAGGCCCAGAGACAGAGAGCTCCCCTTTTGAGGAATTCTTGAGAAGTAGATTACATCTCAAGTGGATTAACAGCTAGTACAGTTGACCCTTGAACAATTCAGGGGTGGCAAGGCATGGTGACTCATGCCTGTAATTCCAGCACTTTGGGAGGCTGAGGCAGGCAGATCACTTGACATCAGGAGTTTGAGACCAGCTGGCCAACATGGTGAAACCCTCTCTCTACTAAAAATACAAAAATTATCTGGGCATTGTGGCAGGCACCTGTAATTCCAGCTACTCAAGAGGCTGAGGCAGGAGAATCGCTTGAACCCAGGAGGCAGAGGTTGCAGAGAGCCTAGATCACGCCACTGCACCCCAACCTGGCAACAGTATGAGACTCTGTTGCAAAAAAAATAAAAATAATGCAGGGATTAGGGAAACTGACCCCCATACGTCAAAAATTCACATATAGCTTTTGACTCCCCCAAAACCTAACCACTGATAACCTACTGTTGACCAGAAGCCTTACCAATAACATGACAGTTGATTAACACATATTTTATATGTTTTATATATATATATAATATGCTATATTCTTACAATAAAGTAAATTAGAGAAGAGAAAATAGAGCCCCAATAAAAACTCTGAACCCTGAAGCTCAGGTGCACTTCCCCAGTTGGCAATACTCCACGGACATTGCCACATTGATACTAGGAGAGTGACACATTCTGATTCCATGAGAAGGACAATGGAAGCTTTACTTTATGCTTGAAAGAAAATCCCCTGGGCTCTGCCCTGTACATCTCTCCCTTTGGCTGATCTTAGTCTGTATCCTTTCCCTGTAATAAACTATAACCATGAGTATAACAGCTTTCAGTGAGTCTTGTGAGTCTTTCTAGCAAATTACAGAACCTGAGGGTGGTTTAGGGAACCTCTTGAACTTGTAGCAGGTGTCAGAAGTGATGGTGGGCAGACCTGGTGGCTCATGCCTGTAATCCCAGCACTTTGGGAGGCTGAGATGGGCAGGTCTCTTGAGGCCAGGAGTTCAAGACCAGCCTGGGCAACATAGTGGGACTGTGTCTCTACAAAAAATAAAAAATCAGCCTGGCATGCTAGTGCACGCCTGTAGTCCCAGCTACTCAGGAGGCTGAGGTGGTAAGATTATGTGAGCCCAGGAGGTCGAGACTGCAGTGAGCCGTAATCACACTACTGCACTCGAGCCTGGGTGATAGAGTGAGACTTTGTTTCAAAAATAATAATAAACAAATAAATGAATACACTTTAAAACTTTAAAATTTTTTGTGCAGGCACAGTAGCGCACACCTGCAATCCCAGCACTTTGGGAGTCCAAGGTGGGCAGACCACTTGAGCTCAGGAGCTCGAGACCAACTTGGACAACATAGTGAGACTTCATCTCCGGGGAAAAAAATTAACACAAAAATGATTTTTTAATTTTTTAATTAAAAAAATGTAAGAAATGAAGGTGGGCCGGGCACAGTGGCTCATGCCTGTAATCCCAGCACTTTGGGAGGCAGAGGTGCGCAGATCACAAGGTCAGAAGATCAAGACCATCCTGGCTAACACGGTGAAACCCCGTCTCTACTGAAAATACAAAAAAAAATCCAGGTTTGGTGGCACGCACCTGTAGTCCCAGCTACTCAGGAGGCTGAGGCAGGAGAATCACTTGAACCTGAGAGTTGGAGGTTGCAGTGAGCTGAGATCACACCACTGCACTCCAGCCTGGGCAACAGAGTGAGACTCCATCAAGAAAGGAAAAGGAAAAGGAAAAGGAAGGAAGGAAGGAAGGAAGTCTTGTCTTGCGTGGAGACTCTGCCCTCTAACCTTGTAATTGGCCCCGACTTAGCACAATTTCTTACATGATATTTCAGTTAATCCTCACAATAACCCCCTTAGGCACTATTATCATCAACCCCATTTTGGAGATTGGGAAAATGAGATAAGGAACCTGACTGAGGTCACATAGTTATCAAATGACAAAAGTGAAATTTAAAAGCAGATATGGGCCGGGTGCGGTGGCTCACGCCTGTAATCCCAGCACTTTGGGAGGTTGAGGCGGGTGGATCACAAGGTCAAGAGATCGAGACCATCCTGGCCAACATGGTGAAACCCCGTCTCTACTAAAAATACAAAAATTAGCGGGGTGCCACAGTAGTAGCCTGTAGTCCCAGCTACTCGGGAGGCTGAGACAGGAGAATTGCTTGAACCCGGGAGGTGGAGGTTGCAGTGAGCCAAGATCGTGCCACTGCACTCCAGCCTGGTGACAGAGCAAGACTCCGTCTCAAAAAAAAAAAAAATACAAAAAATTAGCCATGCCTGGTGGTGGGCACCTATAGTTCCAGCTACTCGGGAGGCTGGAGAATGGCGCCGAGATCGTGCCACTGCATTCCAGCCTGGGCGACAGAGTGAGACTCCGACTCAAAACAAAAAAAAAAAAAGCAGATACCCAGGCACTAGCATCTAAGCATCTACTCCTGTAACCACTATGCTATGCTGCCCAATTAGTCGGGGAAGGAGGGGGCCTGTGAGAAGCAGAGCTAGAGGGTTTGCAAGGGACTATTCCCAAGACAGGTTTCCTGGCAAAAAGGCTAAGTTTTGTCCTGGGGGTAATAGGGAGCCATTGATGGTTTTAAGCAGGGAGAACATAAGTATCCATGCATTTTAACAAAGTCCCTCTGGATGTAGCCTGCGGAGTGGATTGCAGACAAGCCTGAGTGGGGAGAAGACCAGGTGAGGACAACGAAGCAGCTGGACCTGAGTCGTGGTCTTGGGAATAGAGAGCATGGGACACATGCCATATGTGCCTAAAAGGTAGGCTTGACAGGACTTCGGGACAGACCGGATTTAGGGGAAAAGGGAGTAGGAAGAGTCAAGGGTAAAACCCAGGCTTCCAGATTAGACAATTAGGGTATTACGTCCCTTAGACTGGGAAAGATAGAAGGAAGAACAGATTTGAGGTGGGCCATACCACCATTAATGGTCCCAGATTCCCAAAGGGGTCAATGCCCCAGAACAGGGCAATCCCCACCCAAGCACAGGATCCCTTGTCTAGACCATCAGTTACCAGGATAGTGTGGCTAGCTCCCAGCAGAGAAGTGGCACCCTCCCGTACCTGTGAGTGGCCACCAGGTGGCAGCATAGGCCACCTTTTTTCAGGGCTGGCCTGGCAGGCGGGCCAGAGGAGGGAAAAGGGAGCATCTATCGCTGCTGGAGATTCAGCTTTGCCACCTGACCACAGAAACTGGACCACAGGCCTGTGGAGATGAGTTCCTGCAGCTACAGAGTCAAAAAAGCACCGATCTAGGAGTCAGGAGTCCTGGGTTCTAGATACACCAAGGACCCAGAGCAGACACATGCCCCTCTCTGAGGCTCCAGGTTTTCCTTAAAGAGGGCAAACTCTCCTTAAGGAAAGAAGGCCAGAGCTGCCAGACGGAGTATCAATTCCTTCTCTGCTTTCCGTCCCCAACAGCTGTGGCTTTTAAACATATTTTTAGAGGCAACTTCTTTTTTTACAAACAAAATCCAAGGACCCTCTCACCCCCTGCACCTCCATCCCATGTATGAAACAGAAAACATGTTTACACTGATCTGCTCTGGTTGGAGTAGAAGCTGGGGACTCTCCCAAGCCCACACAGAGGATAAAATCTTCACCCTGACACTGAGGTCCCTACCTCTCCAGTGCCATCCTCATTCTCCTATCCAGACTAAGTGACCTTTGCCCGTCCTGGACTTTCTCTTGGGAATATCCTTCCCCTCCTCTCTTGATTCAAACCCTCCTCATCCTTCAATGTCAGATCCCTTGACACCTCCTCCAGGGAGCCTTCTCCAAAGCCCCTAATGGAAAGCATCACTCCCTCTACCACAATGCCCTGGCACCTCAGTCCCCCACAAGTACCAAGCACCTGCTGTGTCCGGGCAATGCAAACAAGTGAATATCATCTCTCTTCTCTCTGATCCTGAGCACCTATGGGTGGGGGACCATGGCTGGTTCCCCCATAACAGAGTGTGCCCAGCCTCACCCAGCTGGGAGCTGGCAGACCAGCCTCTGCCCCACCAGGCTTCACTGAGCCACATTAATGGTCACCTTTTCTGGGCTTCACCTTCCCCCATCTGTATAAGGGGGACAGCTAACATTTAATCAAGACTGTGTGTAGAATCAGGACTACCTACGTAATTTGAGGGGCCCTGTGCAAAATAAAAATATGCAATCCCTTGTTCAAATATTAAAATTTTCAAGACAATAGCAGTAGAGCATTAAACCAAGCACAAGTCACACACCTGTGGAGTCTGAAATCAGCCAACCTGTGCCCAAGTGTGGGGCTGCGTCAGCCAAAAAAGATGGTCCGTTTTCTTCATGTGAGTTCACTTTCTGTTGATCAAGCTGGGGACCAGCAGGACTGCATCCTCCCATTAGGGAGCACCTTTTCTCAAGTCAGACAAAGGTATGGTATTGGCCAGCAGTCACCCCACCCGAGACTTCATAGCACTACCATGTAAAATGGGCTTGCTGAGTGAGGAGAGGGAACCAAAATCCAGACACAAGAAATTGGAGACCAGGGACCAGATGTAGTGGCGGGCACCCATAATCCCAGCTACTCTGGAGGCTGAGGCAGGAGAATCACTTGAACCTGGGAGGCAGAGGTTGCAGTGAGCCGAGATCATGCCACCACATTCCAGCCTGGGTGACAAAGTGAGACTCCTTCTCAAAAAAAAAAGAAAAGAAAAGAAAAGAAAAGAAAGAAGGAAGGAAGGAAGGAGAGAGAGAGAGAGAGAGAGAGAGAGAGAGAGAGAGAGAGAGAGAGAGAAAGAAAGAAAGAAAGAAAGAAAGAAAGAAAAGAAAAGAAAAGAAAAGAAAAGAAAAGAAAAGAAAAGAAAAGAAAAGAAAAGAAAAGAAAAAGAAAAAGAAAAAGAAAAAGAAAGTGGGGTTTTATACCAGAGACATGCAATCAGGACAAGCCAGAGGGTGGAGATCAGAAACAGTAAACCTCACCTCAGAGCAATGTGATTCAAGGTCAACTTCCAAGTTCAGAGGCCAAAAGTAGGCGCTCAGTCCTTGCCTTGTTCTTTCAATCAGTATTTACTGAGCAGGTGTGCCAAGCACAGTTCCAGGCCTTATGATACAGCAGTGAGCAGGACAAAGTCCCCTTCCTCCCAGGGTTCACATTCTTGCGGTGGGGAGAGGAAATAAACATTATTAAAAGAAAATAAATGAACCACCCAACTAAAGATAAGTGATATGAAGAGAATTAAACAGGGTGAGAGGGAAGGACTGCTGGTAGGTGGGTGGTTCATATAGGGTGGCCAGGGAGAGTCTCCCTGAGGAGGTGACATTCAAGCTGGGCTCTGAATGAAATGGGGCCAGCCGGTGCCCCAGTTGCAAGGCATGGGGGTGGGCGTGTGGAGCTGCCTGCAGGAGAAGAGCCTGCAGATCCACACTTTGCCAGAAAGGCATAGGCGAAGGCAGGCTGGGCAGGAAGTCTGACCCCCTGTAACCATATCCCCAGGAAGGAGGAAGCCAGGAAGACGCTTTCAGCAGTCGTATTCATCAAGGCCGCTGCTCTAACCCGGGGCAGCACCAGAGGCTCCTCAGGCCCGATCCACTTTCTGCTGGGCCGCCTGGGGAGGGGACAGCAAGGGAGGGAGGACGGCCCTGGATTCTCTTCCAGACAATAAATGCTTCCAGGTTCCTAGGGAGCATTCTGTGAGCCACAGCTGCATCTGATCTCAATTACCCCCGGGTGTAGGGTTCCCCGACTGGGCAGGGACAGGGGTGGAGGGTAGGCCGTTTCTCCATAATCAGAATCTCCTGGCCCAGTGGGTGAAGACACCTCAGGACAGGTCCCCAGAATTTCAGAATGCAGAAGAGGGTTCTCCCCAAAAACAGAGGTCTGGCTGTGTGTGGGTGGAGCCTCTGTTTCACAGCCATTTTGCTGTGTGACCTGGTGCCACTCACTTAACCTCTCTGGGCCCCTGTGGGAACTGTGAAGATTCAACCTTTTCCTTTCCTACCTTTTCCCCCCAAAGAGGCAAGAGGACAATCCAGGCTTAATACTATGGGCTGGGCTGGGCTGCAATGGGTGGGGTTGCTAACTCCTTACTTTTTCCTGACTTGTTTAGATCTTAACCCTTATGCAAATATGTCCCCGCCCAAGATTATGGTGCCAGCATTGTCAGGAGTAATATCTCCCAAACCAGAGCAAGGCCAACGAGCCCCGTTCCTTAACCAGCTTGGGCAAGACACTTTATCTCTCTGGGCCTCAGTTTACTCATGTCCACCTCTAAAAGGGGTGTGAGGATTCAGTAAGCATCAGGTGTGACGCCGGTTCACCCAGTAAGTGATCCTTCCATCAGTTTTTCAATCAACAACCACCATGAAAGTGGCTACGCCTCTAAGCATGGGAGAAAGTCCCTGAGTTGGTAAAAATTTTGCACAATAGGGTTTTTGTGATTGAAGGCCTTGAGCAAGTTTTTCCTCTTCCAGGCCTCAGTTTCCCATCCATAAAAGTGCCTGCAGATAACGTTCCCCTCAGAAGAGGGTGTTTTAGGCCAGAGATGTGGGGCATGGCTCAAGCTACAGTGGTAGGTTTCCTAGCTGGTGAAACCGTTCTCCGAAATCCTGGGTTTCACTGTGCACCTTCTCTTTTCAGGAGACTGTTGGGTTTTTAGCAGGGCAGGAAACTGGACGCGGAGAGTGGAGGGGGCGAGCACGTGGGTCTTCCCTGAGATAGGCTTCCAGCAGACAACGTTTATTTCCCAGGTTCAGGGATGCGGCGAGCCGGGATTCGAACCCGTGCATCGAAGCCAAGGGGCGGAGCCGGGAATGGACACCAGGGTCAGCGGAGCGCGGGGCCGCGCTTCCCCCGGCCGCCCGGGCCGCACCGCGGGCGCTCTTTCTCCTTTTATGTCTTCGCGGGGCCGGGAACTCCCTGCTGGGCCGCGGCCCGCAAACAATGCGCGCTTCCTGCCGGCCCAGCCGGGCCGCGGCCAGCTCACTCCCCGCCCTGCGGCCGCCGGAAAATGACGGCAGCCCGGGGTACAGGGGGTCGCGCCCCGGGAGATTGCCGGGGCAGCCCACCGAGGGCTGCCGGGCGAGGGTGCGAGGTGACCTAGCGATAGCCAGGCGGCAGCGGGCAGGCGACCGTCATGTACTCAGGCGCGCGCACACGCCTTCTGCTGGTCGCACCCCTTGTGACATGCGTGTCTGTGCCATGCACCTAAGTCTCCACTGCACGCTTCACGTGCCCCACACAGCCGCATTGCCTGCGCCGACATCCATGTGTTGCTTCCACACGTGGTGGCTGAGTGGGTGGGCATCTACCAGGGGCCAGGCCCTGTGCCAGGCACTGGGGGTCCAGCGTGAACAAACAGAAAAGCTGGCCAGGCGTGGTAGCGCGCGCCTGTAATCCCAGCTACTCGGGAAGGTGAGGAGGGAGGAGCGCTTGAGCCCATGAGTTACAAGCTGCAGTGGGCTGTAATTGATGGTGGCCAATACAACAAAAACTAAGAGCTTTGGACTTCTGAAGTTTATGCTCTAGTGAGGGAGGAAACAACAGAACATACTAAATTACTGCATTATATGGTATATTAAAAATCGACACTTTCATGGAGAAAAGGGAAGAAGGGACTGTGGTGGGAAATTGGGACTGTTTTAAACAGGGTGGCTATGGATATTTTAACTTAAGGTGACACTGGAGCAAAGATGCACAAAATACGTATCACAAACAGATATATCTCAAAAGTATATACAATATATACCTCCAAGAATATGTATTACACAAACACACTCTGCTTACATCCACATGCCTATAAATACCCCATGCATAAGCACCTCACATACATCTGCACATACTAGACCATATAAATGCATGGTATACAGTATGTACATAGTCTAATATGTTACATGCATACTATATCTGCTACATGCATTTTTTTTTTTTTTTTTTTTTGAGACAGGGTTTCACTCCCATCACCCAGGCTGAAGTGCAGTGGCACAATCTCAGCTCACTGCAACCTCCACCTCCCAGGCTCAAGCAATTCTCTTGCCTTAGCCTCCTGAGTAGCTGGGACTACAGGTGCACACCACCGCACCTAGCTAATTTTTCTATTTTTTGTAGAGAAGGGTTTCGCCATGTTGCCCAGGCTGGTCTTGAACTCCTGGGCTCAAGTGATCCACCTGCCTCAGTCTTCCAAAGTGCTGGGATTACAGGCATAAGCCACCACCTGGCCTACATCTGATCTCTCTCTATGGCATCTGTATCTATAATATGTATCACTTCTATGCACACAGGTGTCCTACTGTGTGCCATGTGCACATTTATGCCCATGCCTGCAGCTTAGATGTATACATATGCAGACCCCAGGTAGACCATATGTGTATCACACCCCTCAAGTATGTGCTTGTCTAATTTCATAAGCCACATATCGATACAGTACATCCAAAGACATCATAAGACATGGATTTACATGCCTTGTGTTCATCATGTAAAATATATCATATATTCATATACCCAAATACATGTGTCATAAACCTTGTGTAAATGTATGTCTATACACACCACACAAACACACCTACACATCTGTCTCTCACAAATATACTACATACCCATTTCCCAAACATTCTTGTAGCTGTTCTATGTGTCCCATATCTACATGCAAATAATAGCAATAACATTTACCAAGTGATTACTACATGCCATATGCAGTGCTGGGTGGATGACCTCCTTCAATCCTTCGGACAGGCCTATGCAACAGGTTCTATTCATTTAGCCTGGCAGCCAAAAGTTCACACCAGTCAGATCACCTGAGTTTGAATCCTGGCTTCACCATTATCTAACCTGTGGCAAGCTTCTGTTTCCCCATCTGTAAGGAGGTAGTAGTACCTCCTTTTTCGAGTTGTTGGGAAATCAATGAGATCATCATGCATGAGAAACGTATAGTACAGTGCCACACGTAGACTAAGTGCTCAGTAAACGTTAGCTCTGATTATTAGTATCCGTGTTACAGATGAGAAGTCAGGCTCAGAGGGGTTAAATGACTTGCCTAAGGTCAGACAACCTGTAAGTGGAGGAGGCAGTTCAGCATTCCATAGTACTGTCTCGAGCTCGTGACCCCAATCACACAATGGGGACAAATACACACACACACACACACACACACATCAGGCACATTCCGTGTAGACTGCAAATGCTCACATCATTAACCCATGCCTCACATAGTTCCCCTGTACCTATCACACAGACATAAACTCATTGAGCATCTATAGTTTTATTTGTTTATTTATTTATTTGACTTCCAACCTCTGCCTCCCAGGTTCAAGTGATTCTCCTGCCTCAGCTTCCCGAGTAGCTGAAACTACAGGTGCCCGCCACCACACTCAGCTAATTTTTGTATTTTTAGTAGAGACAGGGTTTCGCCATGTTGGCCAGGCTGGTCTTGAACTTCTGACCTAAGGTGATCCACGCACATCGGCCTCCCAAAGTGCTAGAATTACAGGCATGAGCCAGTGTGCCCAGCCCGACTTCCAACCTTTATTTTAAGTTCAGAGGCATATGTACAGGATGTGCAGGTTTGTTACATAAGTAAACGTGTTCTATGGTGGTTTACTGCACAGATCATCCCATCACCTAGGTATTAAGCCCAGCATCCATTAGCTATTCTTCCTGATGCTCTCCCTCCTCCCACCCTCCGACAGGCCCCAATGTATGTTGTTCCTCCCCATCTGTCCATGTGTTCTCATCATTCAGCTCCCACTGTAAGTGAGAACATGCAGTATTTAGTTTTCTGTTCCTGCGTTTGTTTGATGAAGATAACGGCTTCTAGTCATTGAGCATCTATACAATCAACAGCTATCTACCATGTGCCAGGCTAGGTGCTGGGGTATAGCAGTCAGCAAAATAGACTTCCTCCTTGCTTTCATGACACTTACCAGCACACACCACTGTGAATACATACTACATGTAACCTGCATACATGTGGCCCTGCTGTGTGCACGTTTCCCATATGTAGCATCATAAACATACAGCCCATTTGCACGAACCACTCCCTTGCCCCCTTGATGGATCAGCCCAGCCTGGACAACATAGGAAGACCTCATCTTTACAAAAATAAAAAGAATTAGCTGGGCACAGTGGTGCCCACCTGTAGTCCCAGCTACTCAGGAGGCTGAGATGGGAGGATCGCCTAAGCCCAGGAGGTCCAGGCTGCAGTGAGCCATGATTGCACCACTGCACTTCAGCCTGGGTGACACTAAGACCCTGTCTCAGAAAAAAGTCAAAAAAAAAAAAAAAAAAAAAAGCTGGATCACCTGCACATAATCCACGTAGACACATCTCCTATCATTTACCCACACCCAGTATATTCATACCACTTGTACCTGCACCCCACACATACACTCCAAAGTAGAGTGTGCACACAACAAATGTATATGTACCATATACACATCTGCGCATGTTCATTCACCCTCTGCCAGTATACACGCTTTCCTTAAGGCATTTACCTATAACCTGTGTGCATACACATAGCCAGTATGTGTGACTGGTGTACCTGTTCCCCTATCTACCCCACACAGGCAGCTTGGGAGGCCCAGGCGGGCTCCCCCGGGTGGGTCTGATGTGAGGGTGGGGGGTCAAAGAGGCAGAACCTGGACCCCCATCACAGGGGAGAGAAGGTGGCCCTTGGCTTCACGGCTGGTGGCCAGGAAATTATAGTCGACACCAAACCAAAGCAGCCTCTTCGAGGGCCAGGTAATCAGGCCTCTCCCGGATTTGGTGTGACAGCTTAAATGTTCTAATTCCGCTGCCAGGGCCCCCACTCGCCAACTCCGGCCGCGGCCCAGGCCTCGGCCCTCTGCGGTAATTAGACCCACGTTTTCATTACCCTGAGATTAGACAGGTCCCCTCCGGCTGGGGGACGCCCACAGCTGCACGGGAACCATCCCCCGCACGAATGCATTTACCTGATTATGGAGTTTATTTTATATCAATTGCTGCAGAGTGTTGGAGGCCCGCTTTGCCCTACCCACTGCTCCCCGGGCCCCAGAGGCCTCTACCAACCCCGGACAAGTAGTTTCTGCCTAATGTACTGATTCTGCCTCCTCCAGGCCCTGCAATTCTGGAGGCCCCAATGGCCCCCTGCATGGACTGGGTCCCCTGTTTTAAAATCACTTAAGGAATCTGAGGGGGATGAGAGTTAGAAAGGGCAGGAGGAAAGCATTCCAGGAATTTTCTCCTGGGGTGCATGTGGAGGTAGGGATGGAAGATTCCTTTAGGGATCTTCCTTCCAAAGCTATGTTTCATTTATTCATCCAACGAATGCTATTCAGTCCGAGAGCTAAACGCAACACCACTGATGGGTGAGAATGTTCATTCATTCAGCACCAACTGTGTGCCACAGAAGAATATGCACGTGGCCCCTGCCTTCCTGGAGACCACAGTCTAGAGGGGGAGGTAGGCAATAGTCATTGCAGGTGACTTTTGCTTAAATGAGGGTGGTGAGATTTGCAGGATGATACAGAGTGAATAAAGGAAGTTTAGGAAGAGGGGAAGCATTTCAGGCAGAAAATACAGCAAGTGAAACAGCCTCCAAAGAAAGAGGGTCTGATGTGACTGAGGAATTGACAAAAGAATGAATCTAAAGTTTAGGGCATGAGGGGCAGTGGTAACACCTGAGAATCAAGCTTTGCAGGACACCAACCATAAAGGGTCTCAAATGCCATGCTAAATTGTTTGTACTTTATCCCGAGGACACGGAAGCCATGGGAAGGCTTTGAGCAAGGGAGGAACCCATTGTCTGCCATTTCTGTCTCAAGTGCTCACTATGTGCCAGGCATGGTTCTGAATGCCTTGTGTATGGGAACTCATCTTATCCTCTCATCAGCCCCACAAGCAAATACTCCAGGCTCATAATCCCTTAACCACGAGACCGAAATTCAAAAAGCTTCAGTGACCAAAAAGGTTTTCCGTAGGTCTGACGCCAAATCTGACCTGGACTAAGGAGAGGCTATTTTAGGTCTTCATTTCACTACCCGATATGAATATTTATAAGTTTTTGGGGAAAAAAAATGAGTGAGTTTAATTATAAGAAATGCCGTAGACCCCACTGGGAGGTCACGCAGCACACAGGATATGTTTTGCATTAGACTTTAGAATAAGAAAAACTCTGAAACTCAAACTTTACAGGTTTTAGAGAAGGGACTCTGGACTTAGAATCTTTATGTTACAGATGAGGAGACTGTCATAGAGCTGGGTTAAGTACCCTACTCCAGACCACACAGCAATACAGATTCAGGCAATATAGATCCAGACTGTACTGGCTTCGGAGTCTGACCTCTGCAGCGCGCACCCTCTCTGATGGTGTCCAGGCCCGGCTCAGAGTTTCAGAGGCCCCTGGAGATGGGAGAAGGAGCTAGCACTGCTCAGCACTTGCTGTGAACCTGGCCCTGTATGGACCCTGCTGGCCCTTTCTGCACCCAGCTGTGGGCATATCTACCCCATTTCAGAGGTGGGGAAAGCAAGGATCAGAAAGGGGCATCAGCTTGGCCAAAGTTCTGCAGCAAGAGGGTAGCAGGCCAGGCGTGGTGGCTCACACCTGTAATCCCAGCACTTTGGGATGCTGAGGTGGGCGGAACACTTGAGGTCAGGAGTTCGAGACCAGCCTGGCCAACATGGTGAAACCCCATCTCTTCTAAAAATACAAAAATTAGCTGGGTGTGGTGGTGCATGTCTGTAATCCCAGCTACTCCAGAGGCTGAGGCAGGAAAATCGCTTGAACCCGGTGGGGCGGAGGTTGCAGTGAGCCGAGAGCGTGCCACTGCACTCCAGCCTGGGTGACAGAGCAAGACTCTGTCTCAAAAAAAAAAAAAAAGAGGGTACGGTAGCAGAATTGGGAATGGGGCCCAGGTCTGGAGTCACCAGAACCCTGATCTTCTTGCTTTTCTGGGGACCAGCAGATGAGACACAAGCTGGGCCTGGTGGGGTTAAGGATGTAGACCCCAGTCAAAAGCAGATCTTGGCCAAGAGCCCCAGCCCCAGGCTGCAGGCAGCACAGCTACTGTACTCCAGGCCCTAGGTGACAGCCCCCACCCCACCTCCACCCCCATCAGGGCTGCCTCAGCCTCACTCCTGGGCTGCCCCTCTGCCTCTGTGCCCAGCTCCCTCCAGAAAGCCTGCCCTGATTCCTCCAAGCCAAGCTTCTATCTTCCTCATATTCAGGCACTCTGCTTATGCCCTTCGTACTCCCCTTCACTAACTCAAAGTGTTTTTAAGCCATTTTACTCACATGGCCTCACCTGCCCAGGGATGTGGGGGTCCTCCCTTCAGAAGGCCAAGTGGTGCCAAGGGACTGAGCACCAGCTCTGGAGCCAGAATAGACCAGGATTCAAATCCTAGCTGGGATCATTGTTAGCAGCGTGATTCGGGAATATCACTTTACTTCTCTAGATCTCAATTTCCTGAACTGTAAAGTGAAAACAATAGTAATAGCATCTCCCTCACCGGCTGTTGTGAAGATTAAATGAGGCAATGCTTGTCAGATGCTCCAGCACGAGGCCTCTACTTGCGGTAGCTGCTGCCATAATCACTCTTAGCTGCCTGATTCATTTTTGACCCTCAGTAAGTTCTGATCATTCCTTTCCCTGCTACAAGGGATGCTCAATTTTAAAAAGGAAAAGGAAAAAAAGCCCCTGAGCCTGGCCCTTCACACTGCCAGGATGTGGCCCTTGCCACTTCTTCCTCATGTCCTAAGACTTCCTTTTGCGACCCCTGACTCTGCATTTGTACTTCGCATGTTCATGGTTCCCTGTCCCCTCTCCAGGGTTTCTTACCTCCTGCCTCTGCTTGTACCATTTTGACACCTGGCACTCCGTCTCCATGCCCCATTTATGCATGTCTCAATTCTATGATTCACTCATTATTTACTCATCCATTTATTCATAACAAATGTTTTATTGAATGTCTACTTTGCGCCCAGCTCTGTACTAGCTACTTTCACATAAGCTAATCTTCATGACAGCCTTGCAGAGGAAAGAGTATTGTCTGCATTTTATAGAGGAAGAAACTGGGCTCAGAGAGGTTCAGTCACTTGCCTGAGATGACACAGCTAGCAAGTGGCAGAGCTGGGATTTGGCATGGTCCTATCAGCCTCCAGAGCTCAGCTATTTCCTCTCCATCCTGCATGTGCTAATGCGCAGGCTGGAAAGCAGGCATGGTAGGGGAAGGCAGCCCTCTGTGCCTGGGTGGGAGAGAGGGGAGTAGGGAAAGGAGAGGCCAGCTAGGTTCATTCTGCCAGGAGAACCTGGGGGAGGGGAGGCAGGAAGGGAGCTTCTTTGGGGGCAGTCTGCCACAGACAGCAGCAGGTTAGTCTAGGATGATCCCAGTCGGCTTGAAGAATCAGTGGGAGTCCTCTTGAACCCTCCCCACCCAACTCCAGCCCCCTCTTCCAGCCTGAGTGAGAATGGGTCTGTGATGAAAGAGAGCTGGCTGCTTCCCCGCCGTCCTTCCCTTGTCCTGGGAGGGAAGGACAGATGACCCAGTGCAGGTCACTGTAGGAAGGCTCCAGAGTTCAGAAATGAGCCCCTCCCCTGCCTCCTCCTTCCAGGGCCACAGCTCTAAGAGGGAGCAGTCCTGAGGATCTCAACTCTGCCAATCCCAGGCAGAGGCCAGCTCTGGGCAACATGTGATCTGAGAGCAAAGGAGCAGATGTGGCCTGGGAAAGGGAACACACAGCCAGACCCAGGGAGATGGGGAGATGGACAGGGAGGCAAGGGAAGGGCTGGGGGAGGAAGGGACAAGGAGACACACAGGGAGATGGAGACAAGGAGAGATAGGAGAGAAATGCACACAGAGATGCAAGCAGAAAGAGCCTAGGGAGGCTGAGCGAAAGCAGAAGCAGAGGCAGAGGTGTAGGCAATGAGTGGATGAGGGGGGCGTCCATTCAACCAGGAAAGAAGACACCTTCCTGACTACACACAGAAGGACAGAATGATGAGGGAATGGTCCCCAGGGGCAGCCAGAGGAACAAGAAAGTGGCCCTCAGCCTGCATCAGGAGGCTCTCGCTTCAATGCTGTGTGACTTTTTACCCAGACCTCCCCGCTCCAGACTTCAGTAGTCCTGCCAGCCACACGGGAGCCCTCTGCTCAATTCAGATTCCTGCACCTCTACAACCCCAATCTAGGGAGCTGAGGGCAGTGACGGGAAAGAACCTGAGCCTGGAGCGGCGGCTGCACAGGTGTGTCTCGTTCCTGCCCATGGTTGGCTAGCCACTTCCAGCTTCCATCGTGTCCGTGATGGCAGTAGCTTGGGTCCCTGACTTTTTGTGCATCCACATGTCTCTCTCTGGGTCCCATCAGGTCTGTGTTTATGTCTGAAGATTTTATAAAGAAGCTGCACAAAGGAAGTGAGGTTTGCAAAGTGCAGACCCCTGTCTTAGCTCTAATGCTTAGCGTGTGGGATATACAGCTGTTAGCCCTGGGTCCTCTTCCTCCCCACACCCACCCTCCAGCCTTGGGCCTGGTGTCAAGTCCAGGCCTGGACTATGAATCGTGACAGCCACCAGAAGCATTTGGAGGGCAGACCAAGATAGGAGGCTGGAGGCTGCCTTCTGGGAATGGAAGCTGCAGGAATCGAGACGACCAGCCCTAGGAAGGTGACCCAGGAGAGCAGTCACCAGCGGCTGACCTCAGGGGCTCTAACAGGGCAAAGGAGCAGAGGTGGGCTGGGCCCAGAGCGCACAGTCAGGGCTGGGGAGGGTGGCTTCAGGAGTCACAGAAAGCACCTTCTCACTGTGGAATTATGTGAGGCGGAAGAGGGTCTTTACAGGGAAGGAGCTTCTCATTCCTGGGGAGGATAAGTTTCCAAACAATTGGACAAGGGTGTTATAGAGAGGATTCAAGCATCAGATAATGGATGGATTAAGATACTTCTGAGGCCCAATTCTGAGAATATCCTGGCCCTCCACCCAATAAAGCAATAGAGAAATCCAGAAAATGATGCCGGAGACAACTGCCTCAGGCTCCAAAATTTCCCACCTGCCTCGGGCTGGGTTTTGTCTCTTACTGGTTGCCCACAGGGTCACAGCTCAAGCCCTCCAAAGGGAGTAATGACAGTGATTATGATCATAACAACAGCAGCAAATACACAGCAGGAATGCACTGTTATAGCCCCACCAGTTGTTAAAAGATTGAAACATGTCCACACCAGTTGTTAAATAGCCACTGCTCCAAGCATCTTGAGCACACCCACCCCTGCCAGCCCAGCTGCCAGGCCTTAACTTCACATTCCAGTCTCCGCCCAGAGAGAGAGCCTGTCCTACTCGGAGCATCCCTGTGCCTCAGTTCACCTGGAAAACATTATCCTGAATGGGGTGCCCAATCTTGGCCACAGAGGCTGCCCACTGCAGGTGCCCCCTCCTCCAAGGCCCCTCTCCCAAAGCCTGAGCAATCAAGGCTGCTGCCTCCCTGGGCTGGTACAAGTGCCCGCCTCCTCCCGGCCCCTCTCCTCACTGCAAACCCAGCTCATTTGCATGTGGATCGCGCCTGCCACCATGGGTGCTGGGGTCAATTGAAACTCAAGAAAAGAGAAGAAATTTATGCAAAACTGTTGATTGCATTTGTATGTAATGAAATCATCCAATATTCATCTGACTATAGAATCTAATCTGAGAAGAGAACTGAAGGACATGAGTGTCACTGCAAAACCGTAATGAGCCACTGTAGTGATTAAAAAAGCTCTTGAGCCTTCTGAAAATCCAGGCAGAAATAGCGTCTAATCAACTCTGAATATAGGAGGCGAGATTGGGCTGGCGCGTTGCGCACGGCCCGCCATGGCGCTGGGGGTGTATGGTAAACCCTGGTGGCCGCGGTCTGTGGGTGCCAATCGCCCGGCACCCACCACAATCAGCCGAGTCCTCGGTGCACAAAGCAATCGCTGCCTCTCGCCATGCAGAAAGAGCCCAATCACAGCTGTTGTGAAGAGCAGCTTGAGGCTTCTGCACCGGCCTCAAAGCCTCACCTAAGGCCTCTTCTGGGTTCCTTCCTCCAACCAAGAGGCAGGAAGAGTTTGGGGACCTGGGCCTGCCGTACCTAGACACACCTGTGGCCCAGCCAGCCCCAGGCAGGGGAGGGTCTGTGTCTCGCAGAAGCCCTGGCTCGTCACTGAAATGTCATCTCCTCTGTGAGGCATTCCCTGACTGCCCCATCTAAAGTGACAACCCCCTACCCCCACCCCCGACACCGCCCTCCCAATTCTTTTGACTCCTGCTTTGTTTTCCTTCACAGCACTCAGCTATGCCTGGCACTATGTCATTTCTCTATGGATTTAATGCCCGTCTCTCCCAAGTAGACCGTGAGCTCCACAAAGGCAGGGACTTTGTGATGGTTGGTTTGCCCTGTGGAGTGTGGAGAACCATGCCTGGCACTTAGTAGGTGCTCAACAAGCATCTACCAAGATGCTTAAATATTTGTTGAATGGCTAAATCAGTTTCACTAAGCAGTCACATGTATTTATTTGTGCATTCAGCAAATACTTGTTGAGTATACAGTGTGTGTCAGGCTTCCTCCTGGGGACTGAGCATGCAGTGTGAATGAGACAGTTCTTGCCTTTTCAGAGCTCACAGTCGGGGCAGGAGACAGACATGAAAGTCATTACATATAGTCAGACGGGATAGTGCGGTGTGGGAGAAGACCAGAGGCTTTCAGACCTGCTGAACCCAATCTGGGGAGGTCAGGGAAGGCTGCCCGGAGGGAGTGACATTGGGTTGAGAGCTAAAGGATGTATAAAAGTTAGCAAGGCCAGTAGGGCCTGGAATGACCCAGGCAGAGAGAACAGCATGTGCAAAGTCCCTGAAGTGACACTTACCGGTGGGGAGCTGAGAGAAGCCAGGGCAAGGAGAGGCTGGGGTGAGATGGGGTCAGAGAGATAGTCAAACCTTGTAGTTAAGACCTTGGGTTAAGAATTTTGGATTTTTTCCTGGGGGTAATAGAGAGCCTCTGAAGGCTAGTGGCATGATTTGCATTTGAAGAGTTTATCCTCTGGAGAAAACCGATCAGAGGGCCAGGCATGAAGAACAGAGAGACTGGTTAGGAGGCTATTCAGTCATCCAGGCAAGGGGGAGCCACTGAATGTTTTTGAGCAGGACATTATAGCAAAGGCTGTGTTTTTTTGCTGTTGTTTGTTTTGTTTTTTGAGACAGAGTTTTGCACTTGTTGCCAGGCTGGAGCGCAATGACGCGATCTCGGCTCACCGCTACCTCTGCCTCCCAGGTTCAAGTGATTCTCATGCCTCAGTCTCCTGAGTAGCTGGGATTATAGGCATGCGCCACCACGCATGGCTAATTTTGTATTTTTAGAAGAGACAGGGTTTTTCCATGTTGGTCAGGCTGGTCTCCAACTCCCGACCTCAGGTGATCGGCCCGCCTCGTCCTCCCAAAGTGCTGGGATTCCAGACGCCCGGCCTAGGCTGTGTTTTAAGGTTATTAATCTGACGGCGAGAGATAGATGGGAGGAAGAGAAGTGAGGTAGAAGCCAGAAATCAGCCTGGCAGTCCATTCATTCATTCATTTGTGTATTCCTCATTCAACAGACATCTCTGTGTGAAAGCTGCCCTTCTCTGCATTGTAATTTATAGTTTCCAATCTGCTCTGGGTTTTGATACCAAGTTACCTGTTATTAACACAGGTTCTAAAGCTGGCATCAGTCAGTTCTGAGACTCCAAGCGACTCTGTGGATCATGAGGCTGCTTATTTTGGCATGGACTTTCTGACATCAGTGTTCTTGTGAGTCATTTGCCCTGTTTAGGCCTTAAATTCCTCATCATTACAAAGAGGGTGCCAAACTAGATTATCTCTAATACCCTTCTCTGCTCCCCAAACTCTGCAGTTTTTTGCCCCATGAAGGCTTAAAGACGCCTCAAAGCCCGGTGGCTCAAAAATCCCAAGGTGTGGTCTGACCTGCTGTCTGTTAGACTCCACTCAGCAGCCAAAGCAGCAGGGAGGAATCAGGAAATCTGAGTTCAAGTCCCAGCTCTGCGATTTACTGACTGTCGCCAGTGGATGAGTTCTTCCCTTCTCTGTGCTTCAGTATCCCACCTGTAAAACAGAGAGCTGTCTAGAAGTGGGGAGAACTATAGCAGACTCGAGACCCCCCCAACAGGTCAGATGGGGGTCCCAGTTCCAACACTCACTGCCACCTGTGACTTGAGCAAGGCACTTGGCCTTTCTAAACCCATTTTCTCATCTGTAAAAAAATCTAAGCCCAAAGGGCTGTTGTGGGAATGAAGTTAGATAATGTGGCTTAGGGGCTGAGCATCACGTAAATGCTCCATAAGTAGTGGCTGCCTGGATGGGAGAGATGGGGCTGATGTCCTTTCTCCTTCCTTCTCTACAATGGCTCCATTTTAACCAGCAACTGGGATTCGCTGGGGGCTGGGGAATCGTTTTTTGTTTTTTGTTTCTTTTTTATTTGGAGATGGAGTCTTACTCTGTTGACCAGGGTGAAGTGCGCTGGCATGCAACCTCCACCTCCCAGGTTCAAGCAACTCTCCTGCCTCAGTCTCGCGAGTAGCTGGGATTACAGGCACCCGCCACCATGCCCGTATTTTACATCCATCCATGGAAACCCCACCCTTCAGCAGGTAAATAAACATGGTACATCTATACGGTGCAGTGGTCAGCCGGGGCCATATGTTTCAACAAGAATAGGGCCCTCAACACATGATGGGCAGTGGAAGAAGCAAGCAGAGTCCTATTACAGCACGATGCTATTTATACAAACTGGAATTACATAGACACAAAGCAATTCCTTTAAAAACAATGCCTAAAATGTTTAAAAGGGCAGGAGGAATTCTGAGGGATTTCTATTTTTAGTAGAGACAGGGTTTTGCCATGTTGGCCAGGCTGGTCTCAAACTCTTGACCTCAGGTGATCTGCCCGCCTCTGCCTCTCAAAGTGCTGGGATTACAGGTGTGAGCCACCATGCCTGGCCAACAATGGCTCCATTTAAACCAGCAACTGGGATTCGCTGTGGGCTGCTAGAATTTGGGTTTGTTTTCTTTTTTAATCTGTAGCTTTGGGTGGAAGGGGTTAAATGCATCTCTAGCCCACTAGGATGGGTTGGGGAACACTGCTAGCTAGAGGCCTTGTTAACAATGTGGCCATAAACAACCAGCTAACAAGCAACAAAGGATTCCTTGGCCACAGTAAACAAGACTTCCTCCTTCCTCCCTGAACATTTTTGAATAGCAGCTCCCCACTAGAGGTAGATCCTCATTCTAGAAGCCCTGCTTGGAATTTCAGGAGCCCCACCCTCCCACCTCCCCACACCGTAATGGATTGTGGATGTTGGAGCTGAGAAATAGTCAGCACCTTCTTGGCTTTCTTCCTGCAGTAAGAGGGTGGAAGACCTAGGCTCAGTCTCAGATACCCCTGTACTGGGAGTCCCTGCCCTTGAGGGGCGGCTCATGAACATCACAAGGGGAAAGGTGAGGGAGAAAGTGCTTAGAGCCCTGAGAGTTTGGTACAAGTGAAAAAGGGAGACCGTGTCTGATTGGCGGACGCATTCCTGGAAGACTTCCTGCAGTCGGAGGTATTTGGGATGGGTGTGGAGGATAGCTAGAATCTCTCTTTCTCTCCCTGGGAAAAAAAAATATTAAAAGTACAGGGGAAATAAAAACAGAAAACGAGGTTAACAACCACACCTATTTTCACAGCTCCAAATTAACATTATGTCAAGTTTTCAAGTACATGTCCACACACACACACACACACACACACACACACACACACACACACACGATGACTTTAGCGTATTCTTTAAGTCTTCCCCCCACTCCCCAGTGTCAATCACCATTACGAATTTAGCAAGTATCCCTCACAATTCCCCCTGCCCTTTTAAACATTTTATAATGCAAAGTAGGCATCATTTTTTAAAGGAATTGCTTTGTGTCTATGTAATTCCAATTCGTATAAATAGCATCATGCTGTAATAGGACTCTGCTTGCTTCTTCCACTGCCCATCATGTGTTAAGGGCCCTATTCTTGTTGAAACATATGACCCTGGCTGACCACTGCACCGTATGGATGCTTACTTACCCGCTGAAGGGTGGGGTTTCCATAGATGGATGTAATCAGGGGAAGACATTCCAGGTAGAGGATGTGGCAGAAGCAAATGCATAGGGATAGAAAAGCACGGGTCCAGGGCGGAGGGAGCACCGGGCATATTTGGAGGAGCAGGGGAGGTGCAGTTGCCACACTGGACATCTGGGTTGTGGGGGAAAAGGCCCCCCACTCAGAGCCACCGCAAGCCCTCAATAATTCCACTTAACCATTTTCCAAGTCCTCCCCAGGGAGGCCTATGTTACTCTTTCCATTAATTGTCTCATTAATGACCCACTGAAGTCAAGTACCCATTGTTCTCTGGGCCTGGGGCAGCCTCCCTGGCTTTGCCCCTAGAGGCATTTGTAAACGTCTTTCCTTCCCCTGCTTTCCTTTGGCAGGCATCCTTATCTAGTCCCTGCAGCCCCGGCCGGGCTGATGTGACACTTCCTTTACCCACACCCTGAGCCAGAACCTCGGGCTGCCCAAAGCCACCGGGCCTGGCTCACCCTCCCTCTCCCCTACATCTCCAACTGCCTCACTCCGTCTCCACCTATATATGCGTCTCTCTTCTCTCTGCTCCCCTCCCTTCTTTCTGTTTTTGTTTTAAGGAGCGAAAAGTTTAATAGGCAAGAAAGAAGGAAGGAAGAAGAAAACAGCTCCCCTGCATAGAGGCGGGTGGAGGGGGGGTGGTCAGATTCGAACAAAGAGAAATCCCCTCCCCTCCCTTCTTTCTAAACTGTTTCTCTTCCTGGTTTCTGTTGCCTTCTCTGTGTACTTCTCTGTCCTCCTCTGTGTCTGTCTCTATCTCAGTCTCCGTCTTCGTGGGTATCTCTTTCAGAGTATCTCTACAGATGATAATGTCTCTCTCTCACTGTCCCTGTCTGTTTTCTGTCTCTGGGACTGTCTCCATCTCTCTTCCTGGGTGTCTCTCTGTATCTTTGTCTCCTCTGCTGATCTCTGTGCTTGTATGTGTGCATGTGTGTGTGTTCCTATTTTTGTCTCTGATTCTGCCTCTGTCTCCCTCCCTCTGTCCCTGCATCTCTCTGTCTCTGTCTCTCGCCTCTCTCTGACTCACCTCCCCCAACCTGTCCTTCCTCTCTTGTGGGTCTCTGAACCCTTCTGATTGACTATTGTCCTGTTTCCAACCTCTGCCTCACTGCCACTGCTCACTCACCCATGGGTCCCCAACACCCACACAGGTCAAACCGCCTCCCTCCCTTACTTCTCTCCCTAGTTACAGCTCCAGCTTCCCTTTGATGACAGCCATGAGGACATCAGAACTAGGAGTAGGCGTGATGTCCCATAGCTCCGAGACTTTGGGATTCATACATCTGTGAAGTTAAAAAACAGAATGAAAGGAACCCACAGAATGTGACCAATTATTTTTTCTAAATAAGGATTTCTAAAGAATCACCAACTTATCATTTTATATTAGAAAGGATATTTTAATGCCAAAAACAAGAGAGAAAGCTCTAAGAATAGGTAATAGTCCATTAACTTAAATAAGCAATTTTATAAAAACATTTGCTACATTACCTTTATTTTACTTATTTTGCCCTAGATGGGTGAAGATGTTAGGGATTGGCACAGGCTCTCTGGCCTCATTGGAAACCAGAGATCTTGCCCAAGCCTTTCCCACAGAAAAATGGAGAGACCTTTTTTTTTGCGGGAAGAAAGGGCAAAACTGGAACAGAACCCAGAAGCTCTCACTGGCTACTCAGTACTTCACAAGTCCCTTTCCAGCCCCACTGGTCTCTTCGTGAAAATAATATATGAGGCTGCCTAGCTGGGGGTCAGACAGCAGACTCCCTGATGCCAAGTGTTCCTCTGTGTGGAGACAGAGTCCTGCTCTGTTGCCTAGGCTGGAGTGCAGTGGTGCAATCTTGGCTCACTGCAGCCTCTGCCTCCTGGGTTCAAGTGATTCTCCTGCTTCAGCCTCCTGAGTAGCTGGGACTACAGGCACCCGCCACTACACCTGGCTAAATTTTATATTTTTAGTAGAGACGGGGTTTCACCATGTTGGCTAGGCTGGTCTCGAACTCCTGACCTCAAGTGACCCGCCCACCTCAGCCACCCAAAGTGCTGAGATTCCAGGCATGAGCTACCGCACCAGGCCCTCTGTGTGTCTCTGGACATGTAAGTTAACCACTGTCTGTGCTTCCTTCCTCACTTGTAGAATGAGCGAAATAACAGCTAGCTCCTTGAGTTGCCTAAAATGTAGTAAAACTTGTTAGCCACTATTATTATCAGGAAGAGGGGGCCTGGGGAGTGGTGTCTTGAAAGAAGGGAGTTACCTGGATCCAGGCCTGAGCCAGGAAAGGAAGAGAATAGCACGGACTTCTGCCCTGCTCTCCCCTAGGCAAGCTGTGAGCCTCTGTCAGGGGCAGCAGCCAGCCTGCGGTGGAGCTGTTGTCTAGGGAGATTTAGGGGCTCTGAAGCCCAGTGAGGCTGCTTTGGAACTCAGGGATGCATGGAAAATGTGGGATGTGGGCAGAGACCTTCTCCCTTCCTCTTCAGGGCTTCCACTCAGCATGCTCAGACGCCCTCAGCCCAGGAACCAGTACTTTTGTCACAGACACTGACACTCCCAGGAGTGGAGGGAAAGCTCCCTCAAGTGGCATTTGTGGCTGCAGATGCCAGCAAAGGGAAGCACCAGTGGGAAAGGAGTACAGTAGATGCCAGTGGCCTTGGATGCCATGTGGTCCCTTAAGATGTCTAGAAACGCCTGAGGCCGACTTAGCAGATGAGGTTGAAGGTCCTGGGCAGGCAGGTGAGGGTAATTAGAGAAACTCTGGGTTATTAATACAAATGTGACACCACTTGCATCAAGGCCTGGCAGGCCCCTTAGAATCAGACAAACATTTCCTCAACACCTGCTCTTGCCAAGCACTGTGCTAGTCAGAGAATGCACAGACTAAGAGAGCAGGGGACTTTCTTGCCAGGAACTCACACAAGGCTTATCTAGGGTTACCCATGTTCTGCCTCTGAGTCAAGTGTCCAGAGACCCAGGTGAGGCCAGCCTGGAACATTTGCCACCTCTCTTCCCTGGTGAGCACCACTCAGCAAGGAAAGGAAAGGTATGCTGAAGGTAAGAATCAACAGGACTTGGTGACTTATTGGGTGAGGGACAGGGAGGCAAAAGTGGCTCCCAGTGTCCTGGCTTGGCACCTGGGTGGATGGTGAGGCTTTTCTTGAGAGAGGAAGTGCAGGTGGGTGGCTGAACGTCAGATGCTTGAGGCAAATCCAAGAGCTTAATAGGCATAGGCAGGTCTAGGGATCACGAGAGGCATCGGTATGGATAATGAATGAATGAATCGCAAGTATCGGGAGGGATAATGAATGAATGAGTTAGTGTAAGGAAGAACATGGACCAAGAAGGCCTTATAAGACTTTGCCTTCTGGTGGGGAAGGGGTTTAAGGGAGCACATACTAGGCAAAGAAAATAGCCTAAAAGGCTTGAAGGTGAGAGAAAGCAGCACAAAATTATTAGCTTTCAGACAAGGTAAGAATTCCGTTTAGCTTAAGCACTGGTTGTATCAGAGTAGTTGTAAGAGATGCATCACAATTAAAGGAATACATCAGATCCAGATTGCAGAAGTTACTGAATGCCAGGGTGAAGAGTTTACATAATTCAGCAGGCAACAGGGAACCACTGAAGGTTTCTGAGAGAAGAGTGACATGATAAAATCTATGTTTCAGGTTGTTCTAACTTAACAGCGTAGGATGGACTGAAACACAGATCAGAAGAAAGAAATGTAAGAGAAAGGGCTCATCAGTCACAGCTGTATATGCTCATCGGGCATATCTGCTCTCCCAATATCACTTGAGCCCAGGAGTTCAAGTCCAGCCTGGGCAACATAGGGAGACCCCTCATTTCTTAAAAAAAAAAAGAAAGAAAGAGAGAGAGAGAGACAGACAGACAAACAGACAGACAGAAAGAAAGAAAGAAAGAAAGAAAGAAAGAAAGAAAGAAAGAAAGAAAGAAAGAAAGAGAAAGAAAGAAGAGAGAGAGAGAAAGAGAGAGACAGAGACAGAGATAATCACTTATTTTTATTCCACAAAAACTGAACTTCATCTATGTGAAGCAACCCTTTTCCTCATTCTAATCTCTAATCCTTAATCTGCTTAGGGCTAGAAAACCAAATCACTTATGTTAATACTGAATATAAAGAAAAAGTAAATGGGTTCTACTAAACATATCACTATTATAAATAAATGTAAATGAATTTAAGTGTCTGTTAAAAGGAGCTTTATATATACTTATACATATATACAATAGATTACTCAGCCTTAAAAACGAAATTCTGATACATGCTACAATATGCATATACTTTAAGGACATCATGCTTGAGTGAAAAAAACTCGTCACAAAAAGACAAATACTGTATGATTCCACTTACATGATGTTCCTAATCAAATTTATAAATTCATAAATGGTGGTTGCTGGGTGCTGAGAAGGGGAAACTGGGGTTGTTTAATGGGTATAGAAAGTCAGTTCTGCATGGTAAAGAGTTCTGGAGGATGGTTGTACAACAATGTAAATGTACTAAATGCTACTGTACTGGTTAAGGTTGGGCATGGAAGCTCAAGCCTGTAATCCCAGCACTCTGGGAGGCCAAGGTAGGAGGATCACCTGAGCTCAGGAGTTCAAGACCAGCCTGGGAAACATAGCAAGACCTTGTCTCTACAACTAATAATAATTTTAAAAATTAGCCAGGTGTGGTGGTGCTGTAGTCCCAGCTACTCGTGAGGCTGAGGTGGGAGGACTGCTTCAGCCCAGGTGGTCAAGGCTACAGTGAGCCGAGATCATGGCACTGAACTCCAGCCTGAGTGCCGGAGCAAGACCCTGTCTAAAAAAAAATGCTTGAGTAAATTTTGTTATGTATATTTTACCACAATTAAAAATAAAAATAAGAAAAAGATTTTCAGAATGGTTCATCAAACAAAACCCAATTCCAAAAAAAAAGAAACACACCTAAAATAGTGATTCTGAAAGCCTAAAAATCAAGAAATGGGGAAAGCAAATGTAAACAAAAAGCAAGCAAGAGCTATAATCCTGATATACAACAAGACAAAATTCAGACTAAGAGCACTGAATGAAATAAAGAAGATGTAAGCGTCTGGAGCGCTATGTATAAAACAACACAGCAGGACTTTCACAAAGCAGAATCCATTTTCATAAAGCAGAAAATGCAAGAAGAAAGAGAAGTGTTAATAGCAGGGGTCTGAAACACACCACTTTCAGTCCAAGACTCATCAAAGGGTCAAAAAATAATGGAAAACCTTAGCAACATAATCTATAAGCTACATCTCCTGCATACATATCAAAATTTGTACCCCTAAAATAGGGAACATACCATTTCAAATGCACATCATGAAAAATGACCATCTATTTGAGCAAAAGAAAGCCTCAAATTGGCTTTTGAGGATACAAGTTTTTATGATCACTCTTTTTCTAACCGCCAAGTTTCACTGAGTGGTTTCAATGCAACAAAGAATGTAGAAGCAGTTTGAAAACTAAAAAGCACCAAGCAAATATTAGTTACTGATACTGTCAATACTGTTATTGCTATTATCATCATTATTCACTGCTTGGTGAACACTTTGTTTCCTCTCTGATATATTCTAGGGCAGATGGTCAAACAGACGGGGGAATAATATGTAATCTTTACTGTCTTCATAAGAGCTACCATTTCTTTGGTGTTTACAATGTGCCAGGTATTATGCTGTTTTACACGCAGTCATTAATTAGGAACAACTTGCTATTTGTTTTATGAAAGCAAGACTTCTGCTTCTCTCATATCACTGTCCAGGTCCAGAACAGCATGAGGTCTCCTTTGAGTAAGTGTTCAGCGAAGACTTGGGAACCAAAGTGCACTGATTAAGGACCTACTTCAGTCAGACGTGGTTTGAAATTTCATTCTAGCACTTACTACATGTGTGACCTTGGGCAAGTTAAATACCCTTTCTGAACCTCAGTTTTTTTCACAGAAAAACAGATAATCATAACAGCTACATTAACAAGGACTGATCAGAAGTTTCAATGTAGTAACATGTGTAAAGGGTCTCACATGGAACCTGGTCCACTGTAGGCATTCAATAAATGTTGGTCTGAGGTTGAGGGAGAAAGAACAGACCTTATCAGATAATCTTAGAATAGGGGCCTTTTTTCTTAAAAAAAAAAAAAAAAAAAAAATCTTTAAATACAAATATCCTCCAATGCATGTGAAATAATTTATTTTTTAAGTAGTGTCATGGGGTAATAGTGAAATAAGTCATGGTAGATCCATATTACGGAATATTGTATCACAATGAAAGAATAAATTGTATCTACATGTACAAACATGGACAGATGACCATGATTGTTACGGGGTAAGAAAAAAAGGCAAACATCAGAATATGAATAGTTCCCCTCTCTCCTTCTAAAAAATTATATGGCTGGGCACGGTGGTTCACACCTATAATCCCAGCAATTTGGGAGGCTGAGGCAGGCAGATTACCTAAGTCAGGAGTTCAAGACCAGCCTGGCCAACATTGTGAAACCCCATCTCTATTAAAAAATAAAATAAAATAAAATACAAAAATTAGCTGGGCATGGTGGCGGGCACCTGTAATCCCAGCTACTCAGGAGGCTGAGGCAGGGAAAACTGCTTGAACCAGGGAGGCAGAGGTTGCAGTAAGCCGAGACTGCGCCACTGCACTTCAGCCTGGGCGACACAGCAAGACTCCGTGTCAAAAAAAAAAAAAAATGATCTATGGCCAGGCAGAGTGGCTCACACTTGTAATCCCAGCGCTTTGGGAGGCTGAGGCAGAAGGACCACTTGAGGCCAGGTGTTTGAGACCAGCCTAGGCAACAAAGTAAAAAAAAAAAAAAAAAAAAAGAAAAAGAAAAAGCCAGGTGTGGTGGTGCATAGCTGCAGTCCCAGCTACTCAGGAGGCTGAGGTGGGAGAATTGCTTGAGCCAAGGACTTTGAGGTTGCAGTGAGCTGATTGCGCCACTTCACCACAGGCGACAGAGTGAGACACTGCCTCAAAAAGCAAAACAAAATGAAACGAACACACACACACATATGCACAGAGAAAGGTCTGGAAGGATATATACCTAATTTTAAAGGAGTAGGATTAGGGACTGGTGAGATGTATTAACTTTCTACATTCCAACTTATTTTGTAATTTCCAACACACACACGAAAAAAATAAACAGGATAAAAATTATCAAATTCTCTTCAGCCTGAATATTTCATGGGACTTTGAAAGTCATTAAACTGAATAGAAGAGGTAGTTAATTCTTCCGGCAAGTGTGAGAATTTCCACTCAGCGTTTCTTTTTGAGAGAGGCTGTAGGAGACAAGAGATGGAGAATGAATTGCTCCAGCATTACTCATTACATCCAAACAGGTAGTCTCATTCTTGTCCCTGTCACCACTGCAGCCCTGACACACAGAGTAACAGAGAAACTCTTTGATAAATGTCAACTGAAATTGAGTAATCAGCTGAAAGCCATTTGCTGAGCTGTCTGACTGCCCTGGGCTCGAGGTTTTCCTTTATTCATTTATCATGATACAGCTTTGGCCAACATACACACAGGAGAGAAACTGTTGACATGTGGAACCCAAGTACAGAAAATCTTTCATTTTCCTCCCTGTCTGTTCACCAAATAAGTTTTTGTTTATTTAAAGACTACAGAGGATTTGGCTGTTAAGAACCAAATGCCTTTGGAGTGGAGTTACAACATAATTTATCATTTCCTCTGTTTATTAAAAAATCCTGCATCTTTGAGAAGCACATTTGCAGTAAGTGGGGGATTTCGGCCACTCATGAAAGACTGTTGCAAAGCCCCTGTCATGTGACTTACCCCAATAAAGGCTTCTTAATTGCTGTATCTATCCCTGCTCTTCCCCCAGCTGACTTCTAATCGTGTGATGACCACTTACGGCTGGTGAATGGGGTTAGAGAACAGGTAAGTGGGGCAGGAGACTGTGTTAGTTTAACTTTGACCCAATTTTGACCTTGAATCCTCACTGCATGTTTCACCAGTGTAAGTAAAGGGGAAAGTGCAACCCTTATTGCCTCCAGCACAGGACAGAATATGGAGGAACTCAAAGAGCAATGAGAAGTTGGATGCTGCTTCGAAAGAACTCAGCCAGGCCTTGCCACCACCAAAGTGGGCTCCATTCTGAAAGCAGACACCTTGCAGAATTGGAATGAACTTCCTACTTTTCCACCTGAGAGATTATTATAGATAGCAATTTAGTTCAGTGCACTATGTACTCCCTCAAAACAGGGGCCATATCTTACCCATTTTTGTATTGCCAGTACGTAGTACAGTACCTGACAGTTGGTGCTCACTAAATGCTAATGAAGACAGCAGGACAGTGGTTCCTTCTAGATTGGTGAGACAGTGTGAGCCCAGAGAGGGCATGGAAGCTCCACACCCTGTCCTTCTCCCTAAACCTTGCCCTGTGTACCTCCTTCATTGGGTTGTTCAGCTGTATCTCTTATAATAAACCAGTGAATGTGTTTCCCTGAGTTCTGTGAGCTGTCCTAGGAAATTAACTGAACCCAAGGAAGTCAAGGACTCTAGTTTGTATTTGGTCAGTCAGGAGTATGGGTGGCCCAGACTCGTGACTGGCATTGAAAGCGTTGGCAGTCTTGGGAGATGGAGCCCTCAACCCATGGGATCTGACACTATTTCCAGGTAATGTCAGAAATGAACTGAATCAATAATAAAAAATAAATTAAAAAAAAAAAAGAAAAAAAAAGAAATGAACTGAATTATAGGATACCCAGTTGGTGACTGCTGGAGAACTGCTTGGTGTGCGGGGGAAACAAACTCACACACCTGGTCACAGAAGTGTTCCATGTTGAGTGTGAAAGTATAAAAGGAAAAAAAGTTTGATTTTTTCCTTTTACATTAGCACATTAGGCCTCCATTTGAATGCCAGCTCTGCTACTTGCTAGCTATGTAACCCTGGACAAGAAACTTCACTTCTATGTAAATGACACTGATAATGAATCATGAAAACCTTCTACCACTTATCAGCTTTGCTTTGTTACTTTGGGCAAGTTACCTAATACTGTCAAGACTTAGTTTTCCTATTTGTAAAATGGAGATAATACACATCTCTTAAGTTTACTGTCAAGATTATAAATAATGCCCAACTCATAATGGCTATATTAGGAATGAATGAATGAATAAAAAATAATTGGAGGGAAAAACCTAATAACCCAGCATCCGAAGATAGGCCACAATAAACCACTTGTCTGTCAACAATGGGCAGGCCCTGGGGGAAAGGTGTCTCACTGCCAAGTAAATGTTGAGAACAAGTACAAGAGTGGAAAATGATAGAAGGACAGTGTTAAGACCAGAAAGAAAAGAAGTCAGCATTTTCTGGGTAGCTACTATGTGCAATTTATTCACAATACAACATACGGCTGCCTACTATGCTCCAAGCATTACACAAAGTTCTGAGGATATACAGGCTAATTAAATGCAAAAAGGATACTTAAGAGTGCGTACAAAGCAGTAGACTATGCTATGAGAGCCAGTAATGAGGGCCTAGGTTAGAGGGGAAAGGAAGACTTCCCAGAGGATGTGATATCCAAGACAAGGCCTGATAATAAACAGGACTGGCCAGGTAAGGAGGGGAAGAGAGATCCAGGCAGAGAAAAGAGCATGTGTGAAGATGACTCCGAAGCAAAACTACTGTTCTGGGTGCTTCACATACAGATCCTCAGTGATCATCAATCCAGACCAACTCTATTCTTTCCTTTGTGGTTGTTATTCCTTCCAATTTATTTAGATTTTATTGTTTAGTGAAAATGGGCCTCTAGTAAAGTGTCCAGTCACAGGTGAAGGCCAATATCAGCCCAAGCAGAATTTTCAAATGGGAACAGAGCCTAATTACTTGAAAAGGAGGCTCCTAAGATGAGGAGCAGGTGGTACTAAGCCTGCCAATGGCCTCAGTCCCTTGGCGACATCAAGTCAAAGCAAAAGCCTGAGTAAAGGCCCTTTGCCAGCAGCAAGTATTTTCTGAGAGTCACCCATGTCAGAAGGCCGAGAGCAGAAGGAGGAGGAAGAGAATGAACAAGTCTGAGTGTTCCACTGGAAGTCTGGGCCTCACAAGGACAGCCTTCTGTCAGAGTGGTGACAGTCTTCTGTGTGGATGGGGGAGGGAGAGAGGTCCCAATGTGCCACCCATGGGATCCAGCAGAAACTGGGCTCTGGAGTACTGCTGGTCCCCAGTGGACTTTCATCCAAGGAGTTCTTTGGTCTTCACTGCCAGATGCCTGTCCAGTTCTGCCACTGTGTCATCGGCCATTTGGCTGATCTGCAAGAACACAAAATGAGACAGCCTGATTAATGGGGCTGGAAAAGGGTAGGGGATGAATATTCCAGAAACATGAAAAGGTTATGTGAGAAATAATAATAGTGACAAAAGTTCACATTAAGTACCAGCCAGGCACTGTACTCAGAACTTTATATATATATATATTCTTTTTAACTCCTAACAGCAAACCTGTAAGATAGATACTATTATTATCCCCATTTTGCAGACAGGAAAACTGAGGCATTTAGATTACTTATTCAGGACACATAGCTAGAAAGCTAGAATGACAAAATTTAATCCACAGTATTCAGATTCCACAGCCCAAAATTCTTAACTAGTAATCTACAATATAGAGAAGCTAGTCTTATCTGTTCCCTAATGAGCCTCTAGAATTTCCTACACCTCAAATACTTTGTATATAAAGCCCTCATACAAATTGATAAGAAGAATATTAAGATCCCAATAGTTAGGCAAAAAAAAAAAAGCCTTGAAAAAAAAAATGAGGTACATCTGGTTAACAAACATGGAAAACAGACATCAAAGAAATGCAAATTAAAACAAGATACAATTCAGCTATCATAGCAAAATTTGATGCTGTGGTTTTTAATTACAATATTCAATGCCAGCAAGCTATGATGAAATGGATAAGCTCATATATCACTGATAGAAATTCAGATTGATGCAAATGTTCATACCATTTAACCCCAAAATCTCTCAACTGGGAAATTATCACATGAACAGGATCTGAAAAAATTTTCTGAAGTTCTATACACAAAGATATTTATCCCAGCTTTATATTTAATAATACAAAAATTAGAAAATCTAAAGTTATAGAATGGGGAAGTAGTTGAATACATATAGTCATTAAAAATGGTTAAGATTTTCTACTTCTTAAGGATAGGGTGTTAATATGAATAACATTCCAGTACATATCATGGAAACATGCTCACATTATCCTTGAACTGAAGAAAAGCAGGACACAAAATTGTGTATATACATAGTAGAAATGATCTCTAAAATATATAAACAAAAAATCGTGTATTTTTAAAAGCTGCAAGGAAACTTGTCAAAATATTAATAGTGGTTATATTTTAGTGATGGGAAGATAGGTAATGTATCGTTCATGTCCATCTCTGTCACATCCAGCCAAGGACTTAACACATATCAAGTTCTCAGGAAAAACACACTAAGTGAATAATTATTAAAGTTTTCTGTGCTTTTCTATATTTTCCAAATTTTCTGCAATAAACATGTACTCCAAGAATGAAAAACAAAACGCAATACAATATAGTAGCTGCTGCAGCCTCCTTCCTATGTCTAAAAGAGACTGAAAGCAGGAAGCCTTAGGCAGGAGGCTTTGAGGGCTGCAGCATGGTGCCAAGGATCTGCATGCTCAGCAGCATAGCGGCTGTTGGATATCTTTATTTGCAGACCACAGGCCTTGGCTAGGAATTGAGAACTAAATGCACTAAAAAGGGTAGAAACTAAAAAGGATTTAGAGCAATTGGTCCCGGGCAGGGAGGTGGCCAGGCTCTCACCATAGCAACAGTTGTACATTTTTTCAGCTGGAAAAGCAAAGCACCTGGGGGCTGCCAGATACTGCAAGAGTGGCTGGACTCAGAATGACAGTTTGGTCCCTCCTCACTCAGCTAGCCACAAAGCCTTGAGATGCTTTTGCCCTCCTGTGGCTGCATTGCATGCGGTGTGGCATGGTGCCCAGCAGTACTCCAACACCTGCAGGCTGGAAGCCTGGGACAGCCAGGAATGATGGCTGAAAGCCTCCTCTGGAAAAATGGCTTTGAGGGTAGTTTGGGGACAAGGATGGGGACTGGGAGGAGGGAGAGTACTTAGGGTAACAATTTGATAACATGGGTTCTGGGTGAAATTAGTGGGGTGAAAATGTATAGTCACATTTTCCCACTTTGACTCTCAGTTTCCTCATCTATCAAATGAATATGCAAAGCACATTTTAAACTGGTTATTTGCTATTTCGTGTTACTATAACTTTTACTATCACTTCCTAACTTCTTTCCAATTAATCAATTAATGAAAATAGGGCAGGTGTGGTTGGTGGCTCACACGTGTAATCCCAGCACTTTGGGAGGCTGAGGTGGGAGGATCACTTGAGCCCAGGAGTTTGAGACCAGCCTGGCAACATGGGGAAATCCCATCTCTTAAAAAAACACAAAAAATTAGCCAGGCATGGTGGCATACGTCTGTAGTCCCAGCTACTCAGGAAACTGAGATGGGAGGATAGCTTGAGCCCAGGAGGTGGAGGATGCACTGAGTAGAGATGGTGCCACTGCACTCCAACCTGGGCAACAGAGACTCTCTCAAAAAAAAAAAAAAAAATTAGTGAAAATATTTACTAACATTTTACCACAGTACAAGCATAAGGTGTTCTTGGGGACAGCCTGCCTATAAGTTCATCTTTTCTACCTTTATCAGACGTCTTAAAATAATGATGATTAATAGCAACAAGGCCAAAACAGCTTCCACTTACTGAGTACTTACCACATGTCAGACACTTGGTTAAAACTTTACGAGCATTATTGCACACAATCCCTATAACATACGAAAGACTGTTATCTCTCTTTACCATATAATAAACATTATTTAACTTGACAGTTGCATAGTAGGAATGCAAAAGTGTTTTATCTTCTATTACTTCATTCAAATCCAACAACCTCACATAGCCTCTATAAAGTAGGTATAATAGGTATTATCCCCATTTTACAGAGGAGTAAATCAAGGCACAGAATGTTAACTGATCAGTCCAAGATCATATAAAAAGTCAGTGGTTGTAATCCCAGCATTTTGGGAGGCCGAGGCAGGAGGATCATGAGGTCAGGAGATTGACAATGACCATCCTGGCTAACACAGTGAAACCCCGTCTCTACTAAAAATACAAAAAATTAGCTGGGCATTGTGGGAGGCTGAAGCAGGAGAATGGGATGAACCCGGGAGGCGGAGCTTGCAGTGAGCCAAGATTGCGCCACTGCACTCCAGCCTGGGGGATAGAGCCAGACTCTGTCTCAAAAAAAAAAAAAAAAAAAAAGTCAGTGGTGTGGCTGAGCCGGGAACTCACCCATCTTAATGGCCAGTTTGAGGCTCTTATTCCCCTTTGGAGGGGTCCCATAGCACCTGGCCGAGTCCTTCTTCATTCCAGACAGGCTGTGTTAGGGACATTAAGAGTCAATCCAAGTTCTACATTTAAAGTCGCAAGACTGGGGAGAAGAGAAGGATAAAGAAATAGGGCGAAAAATTACTGAGGACCAGCCGCCATACTAGCCACTTTTAAGTATGTAGCATCATTTGGTCCTCGTATCAATCCTGTGCTCCCACTTTGTGGATGAAGAAACAGAGGTTCAGAAAGATGACACCATTTGCTGACGTTAACAGCTAAGAAGTAAAACAGCCAGGATTTTAATCTAGGCCTGTCCCACTCCAAAGCAAGAACCCTTGCCAATATAATGCACTGCCTCATAGAGATTATAACATCGTCATCATCGTTATCATCATCACATTTGCTACTTACAAATTCAGGAAAATGAAAGGCAGGGACAGAAAAGGGGAATGGCAGGAGCATGGAGTACACTCCTGTGGCAGGCCTGCCTATCAGCCATCCTTCCTGAGGCCTAGCTCAAAACACCCACTGCCTTGCCTGGACCAGCTCCCTGCCTGCCACCCGTCTGCCAGGAGCCTTTCCCTCCTTTAGCTCTGCTAGCACCCAGCTTTGCTCATTTCAGAGCAGCACTGTTTCTCAGGGAAAGGCAGCAGTGAAAGGATCTTGGCCAGAGTTACTGGTGGTTTCTGCCAAGTACTTTAATGTTCAGCAGGCGCATTTATAGCAAACCAAAGCCAAGGTGAAACAGCAGGCTGGCAGATGTCAGAGTCCTGAGCGGGAAGACCCCGGTCCTTCTTCAGCAAAGCTTGCCTGGAAGCGGGCTTGGGAAGTAGCGGGGGTGGGGGAACAGTTGAGGAAATTTGGGGGTCAAACATGACTACAGGGATAGAACCTACAAATGAATCATTTCATTCTTATTTTTATTTATTTATTTTTTTGAGATGGAGTCTTGCTCTGTCGCCCAGGCTGGAATGCAGTGGCACGATCTGGCTCACTGCAAGCTCTGCCTCTCGGGTTCAAGCGATTCTCCTGCCTCAGCCTCCCGAGTAGCTGGGACTACGGGCGCCCACCACCATGCCCGGCTAATTTTTTATATTTTTAGTAGAGACAGAGTTTCACCGTGTTAACCAGAATGGTCTCAATCTCGTGAATTCGTGATCCACCTGCCTGGGCCTCCCAAAGTGCTGGGATTATAGGCGTGAGCCACTGCGCCTGGCCTATCATTTCATTCCTATACACCAAAGATTAAAGAAGCATTTTTATAATAAAGCTTTAAAAAATCTGACCTCAAAAGATTTTTGAAAAATTAAAAAAGATAATCTCACACAAAATAAAATCCAAATTGTTTATAATCCCATCGTCTGAAATGACCACCTTTAATATTTTGACATGTATAAGCTGCCAACCCTATGTACATGTGACTTTCCTTTATAAAAATAAAATCAAACTGCAGTATAATGTACCTTTTAAAAACAAATTCCAAAAAAATTTACCACGTCTATAAAATATTTTTATAACTTTCTATGTAGATTTTAATGAATGTAAAACAATTTACTTCCCACAGTCAAAAATTTATAGAGTTTCCAGTTTTCTACTATTATATATATCAATGAACATTTCTATAAATAAGGCTCTTGATTATTTATTTTGGGCAAATTCCTAAGTCGCTAAATCAGAATTGTATAGATTTTAGTGTATATTATCCTCTAGAAAGGTCATATGGATTTATACAAAGAATAACAATCTTTTCTATAGAGTGTGAAAATAAAAGCAACACTTCCCAGATAAGCAACATTTTCAGCTCAGATAAAAAATTCTAGGTTCAAGTGTTAGGGGTTAAAAAGGCAAACTAAATACATATATATTTTAAAAACACAGTAGTATGTACCAAGAATCTTATTAAAAATATGCAATCCCTCTGTACAGTAATTCCACACTTGGGATGTTCCAGTCTATTCTAAGGAAATCTCAACAAAGATACAGAGATATATATATACTCACTGCAACCTTACAAGAAAAAAGTTTAAACAAACTAAAATGTCCAAAAAGAGGGCTTATGAAAGTGAACACCACAACACCAACTATTTAACAGGCATCAGAAAGTGTTTTACAAAGAGTTTTTCAAGACATGAAAAATGCTAATGCCTTTGAGGTCAAACAGAAAATAAAAAGCTGAATACAAAATTGCATATATACTATATTTTCTCAACCATTATGTAGTTTTTTTTTTTAAGAAAAAAAAGGAAAAAAGAAATATTCCAAAATGTTAAGAACGGTTGCCCTCCAATGTGGGATGGTAGGATGAATTTTCCCCCATTGTTTTAAACAGTCTTCTGTACTCTAAATTTTCTCCAATGAACATATGTTACTTTAATAATAAGGAACAAAAGTAAACAAAATTTTAAAGCTGTCTGATGAAGCAACAATCAGCCATAGCCTTGTTTTATATCTTTAAAACATGCATGCGTGCATACACACACACACGCACACACCCCAAAAATTCCAGTTTGGGGCCTTCTGACAGCAGAAAGAATACCATGAAGTGTATATAAGGCTCTCTCTTATTCCAAACTTTTAACTCTATGACAGTAAATTAAGTTATTAACTATCCCGGTTAAGAATAAACATTTAGCTGGGCTCACACCCATAATCCCAGCACTTTGGGGGGTTGAGGCGGGAGGATCATCTGAGGTCAGAGTTCAAGACCAGCCTGGCAAACATGGTGAAACCCCGTCTCTACCAAAAATACAAAAATTAGCAGGGCATGGTGGCACATGCCTGTAATCCCAGCTACTCGGGAGGCTGAGGCAGGAGAATCCCTTGAACCCAGAAGGTGGAGGTTGCAGTGAGTCGAGATTGCACCACTGCACTCCAGTCTGGGTGAGAAAAAAAAAAAAAAGAATAAACATTTAAATAATATTATTTTTTGAAAGATGTCTATGATATATTGTGTCATATAAATAGTATGATACTTTTTCTTTTTCTTGTTTCGAGAGAGAACTTGAAGTTCTACACTAAAATGTTAACAATAGTCATCTGAGTGATGAGATTTCAATTATTTTCTTCATTGTTTTAACAGCAAAACTAAAACTGCTATTTTCACTTTAACAAAAATCAACAGTAATTGGCTGGGCGCAGTGGCTCAAGCCTGTAATTCCAGCACTTTGGGAGGCCGAGACGGGTGGATCACGAGGTCAGGAGATCAAGACCATCCTGGCTAACACAGTGAAACCCCGTCTCTACTAAAAAAAAATACAAAAAGCTAGCCCGACAAGGTGGTGGGCGCCTGTAGTCCTAGCTACTGGGGAGGCTGAGGCAGGAGAATGGCGTGAACCCAGGAGGCGGAGCTTGCATTGAGCTGAGATCCAGCCACTGCACTCCAGCCTGGGCGATAGAGGGAGACTTCGTCTCAAAAAAAAAAAAAAAAAAAAAAATCAACAGTAAGAAGCACTAAAGAAAAATTCTTATCTGAAGAGGATGGCAAAAAGCCAGTGCTAATGAGTGAAGACTTCCAGCAAGGTCTTTGTCAAGAGGGTTTTATCAAGAATGCTTGCTATCTGATCATTCTTCCTCTTTCAAGGAGCTGTGGGCTCTAGTCCCTGAGGCAGATGTCCTGGCTTGCTGAGTGAGGAGTGCCTGGCAGGCCCTGGAGGTCCATAGGCTTACCACCAAGAAGCAATGACAAGGCAAAGCAGTGAAGAAATCCCCTGGGAGAAAGACCAGGAGCTGGCCCAGCTGGAGCCAGGGCCCAGACTATTAATGAGGCCTGGTCAGTGCTCAGGAAAGGCCAGCCTAATCTCTGAACCTCCTCTTTTAGCTGATATAGGGAAAGAGGAGGGCAGAGAGATGGCAAGAGAGGAGCTCTGAGTGTGTGGGTGTCAGGTACACTAATGGTGCTTTCTAGCATACCAAGGAAACCATTCAAGGCAGAAATGACCAATCCCTTTTTACAGAAAACAGACTCCAAAGAGTCAAGCAACTTCCCCAAGGTCACAGGACAACAAGTGTAGAACAATCTTCTAGGTCATTATCTTCTACACGTGCTTTTACAGAATTACCTGAGAGCTTTTTAAAACTATACATTCTAGCTGGGCGCACCTGTTATCCCAGCTACAGGAGGACTACTTGAGCCCAGGATGACAAGACCAGCCTGGGCAACATAGTGAGACCCCCATCTCAAGAAAAATAAATAAATAAAATTAAGTAAAATAAAAATATACATTTCTAGGCAGAGCTACTGTATCAGAAAACATATCAGAAAATGCAGGAGTAGGGCCCAGGAAGCCACCTAAAATTCCCCCCGCCAGGTGATTGTTATGGCTCTCCTACTAGTAAATTGCTAGTAAAACTAGCATTTTACCTGCTGATGGAGGAGAAGGGGAGCAGCTAGTCAATTTATGGACTTCTTCAGGGGTCCCACTAAGGTTTCTCCTTGTTTCTCGCTTCTCTCTTCACTCCCTATCCAGCCCACACGCCTGTTCAATCTCCCTAAAATGCTGCTTTATCGTGGATGAGGAGGCTTTAAGGCCTATCAAACCCTTTATATTACATTGAACATTACTAATTCTATCTCTACATCTTTCTACAGGTGCCACTCAGGTTCAAGTCACCATCACTTCCTGGTTGGATTTCTGCAGCAGCTTCCCTGGTCTCCCTGCCTTCAGTCTTGCCCCCTACAATCTGTTTTTTACCTGGCCACTACAGTCATCTTTCATAAACATAGATGTGCTCTCTCCATCATCTAAAAAAAACCTTTTAAGCGTGTCTCTGTATGAGAATCACCTGAGAAGGATTTAAAATACAGATTCCTAGGCTCTATCCCAGATTCACTGACTCAATCTCTGGAAATGGGGCCCCAGATACCTGGATTTTTATAAGCTACCCAAGTGATTATGGTACTTTGGTAGATTAGATGTTGTTCAGCAAATATTCACTTCTTTCCCCAGACCTCCATAAATATATGTATTTCCTTGTACCAAAGATATTGAGCTTGGCCCAAGTGACTTGCTTTGGCCAATCAAATGTGAGAAGAGTAGGTGTTTAAAATGTACTTGAGTGGTTGGGCTTATGATCGTGGCATCTGCTGTTACCACGAAAAGAGGCCCTAGGAAACCTGTTGGCTCCGGAAGATTAAGAGATATATAAAGCAGATTTGAACCCAATCCAAGATCTGGAGTCAAGCCCAGTGAGCCCAGGCTAGAATAGCTACACCCCAGCTGGCCCATGGAAATAAGAATAAGAAATAATGCTTTGATATTGTCGATCACTGAGTTTTGGGGTAGTTATGTACCATTACTATGGCCACATATGACTTATATAGTCGCACAATGTGAGAAAGTCTGTACATGTTAACGTTCAAACCCCTAAACCTGGTGTACAAGACCTTCCTTCTATTATCTAGCCACTCTGTTTTCTTTATTCATTCCCTAGTCTTATCCTATGTTCAAACCCGCATGATCTAACTGAATATTGTTTTTATATCACCATACCTTTGTACATATGGTTTTACTTTTCCCCCTCGTCACTCACTATTTTACTCCAATAGCTTAAGATTTATTCAAGTGCCACTACTCAGCACACTGAGAACATTAAGTGCTCACTTCTCAGCAACCAGAAAACCAGACAGGAGAACATTAGTGTAAAGGCTCTGAAATCAGTCTGCCTGAGTATGGATCCGATTTCTACCAATTTCCAGCAGCGTGATTTTGGGCAAGCTATTTAACTTACTTGTGGCCGGTCGCGGTGGCTCAAGCCTGTAATCCTAGCACTTTGGGAGGCCGAGACGGGCGGATCACAAGGTCAGCAGATCGAGACCATCCTGGTTAACACGGTGAAACCCCATCTCTACTAAAAAATACAAAAAACTAGCCGGGCGAGGTGGCAGGCGCCTGTAGTCCCAGCTACTCGGGAGGCTGAGCCAGGAGAATGGCGTAAACCCAGGAGGCGGAGCTTGCAGTGAGCTGAGATCTGGCCACTGCACTCCAGCCTGGGCGACAGAGCTAGACTCCGACTCAAAAAAAAAAAAAAAAAAAAAAAACTTACTGGAACCTCAGTTTCCTTACTACCTACCTCATAGTTTTGTAGTGATGAGGGTAAATGAAGTAATATAAAGTGTTCCACACAAAACCTGGCACACAATACAAGTGTCTTATCCTCCTCTATGGATCCCTCTGAATCTGGCCTTAGGCTAAGCCCAGAACAGAGACTCAAGTCAATGTTGATAATGTGAATGAATGATGAGAGGTATTCTGTTTTAACTGTCCTCACCTCAAACATGAACAAATGATTCCTTGCGTTGAATACACAGATACTACTACATCTGTTGGCAATAGTACCTGTTTCTCTACTAGCCTAATGGTGTCCTCCGAGACTGTATCCTTGGATTTCTTCAGCTTGTTCATTGCGTTGGTGCGAACCTTCCGTAAAGAGTCTTTGGCCTTGTTGGTGTTCTGTTTGGCCAGTTTCACCAGCGTTTCTCTGTGCTCTCTGGTTACTCTGATAAAAAACAAAAAACATTCAACAAAATCATTCTATACATTAACTGCTGGCCAAGAATTTAACATCACTCTGTCAACCAGTTCAGCAGTTTGTAACTTTCCTCTCTGTGGGCTGAACTCCTGGAATTTCCAGGAGGAGGAAAACACATGTAAAAAGGCTTTAAGTTGCCCAAACATGGGCACACAGGGTTTGACTTTGTATAAGGTATCAAACTTCCCAGTGAGAGAACTGGGATTCAGATCCCAATATTTCTGGCCTGTATTCCTTCTGCTACTCTTGTAATCTGTTTCAAGTGAATCATGCACTGCTGCCATTACTTCTGCTTCCAGGCACAAAGCTCTTCATAGTCAGTAATATGAAGCTTGGGACTGAAAAGGACAAAACCACCAAGAGCCCATGTTTCATTTAAGGAATTGGCTGAAGCACTGATAACAAAGAAAGGAGTGACAAGAAAAGAGGCTGGGAAGCCATATCACAGAGAGTCTTGTAAGATCACAAACCACATTTTACAGATGAAGAAAATGAGGCCCAAAGAAATTTGGTACCTTATACAAAGTCAAACCCAGTCAAACCCAAGCTGGCCTGTCACAAAAGCCAATGGTCTTAGTATGACAACATTCCTCTGCTCCCCCCGGGTCCTAAAATGGACATGCTTATGCTTCCTGACCCTCAAATCAACACGGTTCTTGCTCAAGAAAGGACAATCCCAAGTTCTGGGTACATGTTCAGTGTGGAATAGTGATGAGCAGCTGTTAAAGATTTAGTAACATCTACCTTATATTTTCTCTGCTGAGAAAAAAAAAATTTTGAGAAAGAATAAGCTCTGAAGGGAACAGTTATATTTATGTGAATCCGTTTGGATTCAGCTATTTGAAGGTATTCTCAAAATAACAATGAGTCTAATTACTACTATTATTAAACCCCCCGGGCCACGTGAGTACTTTAAGTATGTTACTTCATTGATCCTCACAACTCTTCAAATGAGGAAACAGGCTCACAGACGTTAAGTGACTGGCCCGTGAGCATGAGTGAGAGAACTGGGATTCAAATCCTGATCTTTCTGGCCTATATTCTTTTTACTCTTGTAATCTATTTCAAGTAAATCATGCACTGCTGCCATTACTTCTGCTTCCAGGCAGAAAGCTCTTCAAAGTCAGTAATATGAAGCTTGGGACTGAAAAGGACAAAACCACCATGTCAGGAGTTTAGGGATTTGGATCAGATCTTGTTACTTTTATGGTTTTTAATTCATTGAACAAAAATCATGCTGACATGTTTAGGTCTCTTTTTTGTTCTGCCAAAGCATATGTCAGTATAAGGAAGGAACAGGAAAATTAAAACTTGATCCACTGATTCAAAAAACTTAATCCTGCTGAAATACTAAGAGAGGCAGAAAATAAATGAATCTAAGCCTTTAAGAAACCTCATAAACTTCTCCAGAAAGAACATACTGAAGTATTTGAGTATTGTATTTCATATAATTTCAAATAGGTATCTCACTGGTTAGACAATGCTTAATAAAAGAAAAAAAATTATCTGATCAACTTTTCTTTTCACTACACTGTTATATTTTAAATGGAGGAAAAAACATACATTTAAAAAATATAAAATGAGACTAAAAAATCCTTAAGAATTAAAGGCTACATAAAGAAAACAAAATCATAATATAGGTAATTTGGCCTTAATAAAATGTATCATTTTGTATTTATTAATGCAAATGTGACATTACCACACTATTAACACCAGTTTCCACATGTAATAGTGTCCAATCATTGACATTATCAAAAATATTTCCATTTCAGGATGCAAAGAGGCAATAATCAAAGAGATACTACAAGGAAATGGAGAGAGGAGTGCAGTGAGAAGGGGGAAAGGGAGGGAGGAAGACAAACCATGCTAGGCACAGGGAGGGCTGAGAGGGACAAGGGCATGTGTGTGCTCGGAGCTGAAAAGAATCTAAAATACAAGATCAGAAGCAGTTAGGGTGATGGCAAGGCACTGGTTCTGAAGTCAGACAGACTAGGTTCATACCTCTATCTATTGCTCAGAAGTTGACTATCCTTGGGCAAGCTACTTCATCTCTGTGAGCCTCAGTTTCCTTATCTCTAAAATGAAGATTTAAAAAGACACCTTACCGGAGGATTAAGAGAAGCAGACACAACAGATAAAGTGTCAATAAAGAGAGCAGCATATATAGTAGCCTTGAATAAATGGTAGTGTTTATGAATGTTTTAATCAAACATGTTTAATTACTTCCTCATGAAACAATCACAGCACATCTGTTTTAGAAAAGAAACATATTTTATTATGGAAATATTTTCATTCTTTTCCGAATGTGATTAATATATCTGATCATCTCCACCTTGCATTCCTGGGGTTCTGTGAGTATACATTAGAGTTTGTGTTCCAGGCTTCTGAACTCAGCTGGTTAGTTCTGAGTACCCACTTTAAGTTGATATGCATTCACTCATCAAGCACTGGCTGAGCCTCCTACGCTCTGTGCCAGATCTTGGGCCAGACCAAGGAGCTTCAGAAGAGGCAGACCTGGCCCATCTTTTCCAGAGGCTCAGACTAGTGGTGGAGACAAACTTGTCAGCCACTACTTAGAAAGAGGATGACTGCTGCTAGGATGGAAGGATGGATCTCCTGTGGGAGGAGCATGCAGAAAACACAACACTTCTATCTTGAGATCTGGAAACTGCCTTATGGATGCACAGTAACTTGTTAGCTGCAGAAGAAAGCAAAGTGCATTTTGGGAAGCACAGTGGGAGATGTAGCGAAGGGAGAGCATGAAGCTGAAAAGGGTACATCCCAGTCAAATATATTCTACAGGCCTGGAGTTTTCAAATTCTTCTTTAGCCACAAACCTTGGCTCCAAAGAAAACTGAGGCAGAGACCCCATTTGTAAAGCAGATAAAAAGAGACTACTTCAGTTGAAGAGGAGGAGGGGTGGGCTCTATCCCAGGCCACAAAACTCAGCTCCGCCTCCACTTCTGGACCTGCCACTTACAGGCTGAGTGACCCTATGCAAGTTATTTAAACTCTCTGAGCCTTGATCTTCTCATTTGGAAACAGAAATCAAAAACAAACAAATGAAACAGAACCTCCCTTTCAGAGTTATTGTGAGATTTAGATGAGGTAATACATGGAAAGCATCCAGTACAAAGCCTGATAGAGAATAAACACTCAGGAAATGGAAACTGTCTCTGCTGTTGTTGTTGGTTACAGTTTTGGAAGCCGTGAAGCATCTTCAAATAATGAAGAATCTATTCATGAAAGTTTTTAGTCAACAGAGAAATGACAGAGCAAAGATCTATGCTCTGGCGAGATGACTTTTTGAGATCTCACTGGTAATTTCATATCTCACAGACATTTCAAAATCCAAATGCTCTCAGAATGTAGCCCTGAAATTTTCTCTTTTCAATATTCATTCATTCAATCTATAGCTTCATTCAATAACTACTTACTAGGTACCTACTATAAGTTACTCACTATGACAGAAAAAAGGGAGACAGCATTAAATACACAGGAGTTTACCATCTGACAAGGAAGGCAGTCATTACACAAACACATACAAATTAATGAATAAATTACAGTGGTAATATGCACCATAAAGTCATATAGAGTTCTACAAAAATAATTAAGTGGGGAAAGGAGTCTGACCAACCTTTCTTTGTGGGACCCCAGGAACTAAATGTGGAGATACTGAGGCTAAGTGATATTTAAGTTGCGTAAGAGTTGGGGGGATAGTGAAAGATCATTCTCACCAGAGGGAATGGCATGTGTAAAGAATATAGCTCTTATAGGATGAAAAAAAGTGATAGTATTGAAAGAAGGCGGCAAAGACTATCCCAAAAGAGAAGGCTGGAGAGGCCGGCAAGAGAAAGGCTTTGTAAGCCCTTCAATGTCACAGTGGGTCTTAGTAAATCCACTGACAGCTCAACAAAATATGGTATAAGCATATAATGTTATTCAGCCTTAAAAAGAAATGAGAATGTGATATGTGTTATCACATGGATGAACCTTAGCATAAAAAACACTTAGCATAAAAAACATTATGCTAAGTGAAATATGCCAGACTCACAGAGACACATATTGTATGATTCCACTTACATGAAGTTCTTAAGAGTTGTCAAATTCATAGAGACGGAAAGTAGAATAGTGGTTACCAGGGGCTGGGGAAAGAGGGAAGTGGGGAGTTGTTTAATAGGTAAAGAGCTTTGCAGGATGAAGAGCATTCTAGAGATTGTTTATACAACAATGTGAATACACTTAATGCCACTGAATTGTACACTTAAAAAATGACTAAAATACAAGCCTGGACAACTCAGCAAGACCCCATCCCTACGATACACAATAAAATTAGCCAGGCATCATCATATGTGCCTGAAGTCTCACCTACTTGAGAGGCTGAGGCAAAAGGATCACTTGAGCCCAGGAGTCTGAGGCTGCAGTGAGCCATGATTATGCCACTGCACTTTAGCCTGGATGAGACAGCATGACCCCATCTTTTTTTTTTTTTTTTCTGGAGATAGAGTCTTGCTCTGTCACCCAGGCTGGAGTATAGTGGTGCGATCTCGGCTCACCGCAACCCCCGCTTCCTGGGTTCAAGTGATTCGCCTGCCTCAGCCTCGTGAGTAGCTGGAATTAGTCGCAAGCCACCATGCCTGGATAATTTTTGTATTTTTAGTAGAGACGGGGTTTCACCATGTTAGCCAGGCTAGTCATGAACTCCTGATCTTAAGTGATCCGCCTGTCCAGGCCTCCCAAAGTGCTGGGATTACAGGCGTCAGCCACCATGTCTGGCCTGACCCTATCTTAAAAAAAAAAAAGAAAAAAAAGACTAAAGCAGTACATTTTAAAAATTTATATTTTACATTAAAATAAGAAGAAACTTGATCAGATTTTTAGTTTGTGTAGACAGCAATATACAAACCAGATCTAAATACATGTAAGAGTCTGACCAGGAGCCTCTAGGTAGGTAGACGGGGAGCTCAGGACCCACCCTTTTGCAGTTTCTTGGCTGGGTGAGGAAGCCTTTTCCGCTAGGGTCAGAGAGCCTCTAGCACAAGGCAGGGGTTTTGGCCGAGCTGGCAGGGTCATACTTTGTTTGTACAAGCTCCACCAGGCAGATCTTCCAGTAACATCCTGGATGGGGGCCTTCCTGAAAAATTCCTTGAGCATGTTCCTATGAACAATAAGCAGAGGGCATGCCCCACTGCTAACTCACACAACAGAGAATCCCACTGACTGAAATGATACTTCCTATTGTTTCAATGAGAATGTGACACATGTACAAAGCTATACACCAGGTGTATATCAGAGGAAGTCACGCTCAGCTCAGGTAATGACAGCAAAAAAGTTGTAATGCAACAGACACGCAACTTCAGAAGGCTCTTTGGACACTTAAAGGGGGCTTTAAAATGTAGAAAGGACATGGTTTAGGGCCAAAAAGACCTAGGCTGAAATTCCAGCTCTGCTACTTGTTAGCTTCAGAACTTTGAGTATGCTATTCAACCTCTCCAAACTCAGTTTTCTCCTATACAAAATGGGAGTAAGAATATTACAAAGAGGGTGGAAGTGAGGATTAAATGAAATAATGGGGGGCAAGTACTTGGCGTGCTGTCAATATGTATGCACTGTAAAAACTCAACAAAGGACAGCTGAGTTATTATTCTTACTACAGAATCTCTGGGACTTGGGGAGAATAGAATGTGAGCAGTGAGAGAGAAAATGGTCACAAAGGATTTTGCCACTTGGAGCTTAGGCAACTGAGGGGATAGTGAGCAGACAGAAACAGAACGTGAACAGAGGAGAGCAGTAGGCAATGGGGAAAGCGGGGGACATGAATTCTGCTCTAGCAGCTGTAGGTAGCAGGTTAAGGGAGAAGGAAGCTGCACTTTCAAGGAATGGCATATCAAGATACATTCCTGACACTGCCACTGACAGAAACTTTGCCACTTCCTCCCTGGGCTTTCGGGACTCCCTCTACGGGAGCATGGGCCTGAAATCAGGGGCATCACGTGCCTGCTTCACTGTTTGCTGGTGGGAGCTGCCCTATGCCTTGGGGCTGCGGGTCCTGAAGGAAATGTTTTTGTTTGTGTAGCCTAGCCAGATTTCCTATGCTTCTAAGGACACCACCCTTCGCCTCATCCCACTAGCCTGTTTTACATACATTAATGTATCATAAAGACATTAGATCTTCTGTAGGTATCCTTTTAGCCCAAGGAAATCATACATTTTGGAAGGACTTCTAACACCAGTAGTAATTTTAGTTCTCTCTGGGGACACAACTGGGCACCTGCTTTCAAAGGACTATTCTGTGACTGATGCCTGGTTAAACCAGACATACCATCCCGAAACACAGCCCAGCCCAGCCTGACTGAATGAGAAAGGAGGTTGCGGTCAGGGGTCACAGCTCCACATTCCCAGCTGAGTGGTCTTAAGTCACTTGTCTTCTCTTTCCCTGTCGCCACAGAAGGATGGAAACCCCAGTTTTGGGGTAAGTGGACATAACTCTTGCCTCAGCTCCATCATACATGCAAAAAAGCACAATTTGGTGGTCAAAGCAAACTTGATTTCCAAATCCAGCTCTGCCACTTACAAGTTGAGTACCTGTGGACTTTAATTTTTCCTCTCTGAATGCAAGGTTGTCAGGTGAAGCACTTAAGAGAACAGTCTCTGAAGTCAGACTGTTGGGGCTTGAGGTCCAGATCTATCATTTTTCAGCTTTGTGGCCCTGGGCAAGTTATTTTACCTCTGCATCAGTTTTTCCATCTGTCAAATGTGTATAATACTATTTACTTAACGGTTCTCCTCTGTCCCCATTCAGTCCCTCTTACAACAACTCAATTATTGTGAGAATTAAACAAGTTAATAAATGTGCTGGTACATGTGATGTACTCAATAAACATTATCTGTTATTTCCTCAACCGTCAAGTGCAGAGGGATGAGGGAGGCCGTACAGGATTTTTCCAGTGTTATGAGCAAATGAGAGAAGATAGCTAAATGACTTTGCATATATAGGTAATAAACTATTTTAAGTTCTCAATAATATTATTAATAAAAGTAATTGTAATGTTTCCTACTAGGGGAGAACATAGCATAGTGGCTACAAGTCCAGGCTCTGGAGAAAGATAGCCTGTTCTTTCACTTATTAACTGTGTGACACTGGGCACAAAAAATCCCATTCCTCTGTGACTTAGTTACTTCATCTGTAAGATAGAGATAATATACTGATCTCAAAAGGATGTTACAAGTATATTAGCTAATACATAAATGGCGGCCGGAACAACAGTTGGCACAGTGTTCCAGAAACAATGATTACATTATTGCATACTTACTACAGGCTAGGCTCTGTTTGAGGGCCTAGGAATACAGCAATGAACAAAATTGACAAAGTTCTTCCTCTCTCCTCTCAAAGCACTCACATTCTAGTGAAAGCGAGACAGACACAGTAAACAATTAAGCAGATAAAATGACACAAAGTATATGAAGAAAATAAAGCAAGAGAAGGACATAAGGAGAGACCACATTATTATCATGGTAAGGCCCACTTATATTTGCCCAGCCACCTGACCCCAATGTCATCTGCTCCCCTTCAATACTAATAATAACGAAAACTGTTGCAGAGCCATTTCCCTGTGTCAAGTTCTGAGCTGATGCATTCTCCATGCATTAGCTCAGTTAATCTTCATAACATTCCTGTGACATTAGTGGCATGAGTACCTGGGTTTTACAGATTAGAAAGTGGACAGACTGGGCAACATGGTGAGACCCCATCTCTACAGTTTTTTTTTTTTTTTTTTTTTGAGATGGAGTCTTGCTCTGTCTCCCAGGCTGGCGTACAGTGGCATAATCTCGGCTCACTGCAACCTCTGCCTCCCAGGTTCAAGCGATTCTCCTGCCTCAGCCTCCTGAGTAGCTGGGACTACAGGCACGTGCCACCACATAAGGTTAATTTTTGCATTTTTAGTAGAGATGGGGTTTCGCCATGCTGGCCAGACTGGTCTCGAACTCCTGACCTCTGGTGATCTACCTGCCTTAGCATCCCAAGATGCTGGGATTACAGGCGTGAGACAGTGCCCAGCTACAATTTTTTTTTTTTTTTAAATTAGCTGGGCATGGTGGGGCATGCCTGTATTCTCAACTACTTGAAAGGCTGAGACCAGAAGATCCTTAAGCTCAGGAATTTGAGGTGGCAGTGAGCTATGATCATGCCACCGCACCCCAGCCTGGGTAACAAAGAAAGACCCTGCCTGCGGGGAAAAAAAAAGTGGGAAGTAGGGGTTCAGACAGATCAAGTAACCTGCTCAAGGTCACACAAAAAGTTCTTGGCAGACATGGGATTTGGGCCCAGTATAGCCTGACTCCTGAATTCCAGGCCTTCTGCTCTGTTCCTCTCTTGTTGGTGCTAGACAAATCTAGCAACTATTCTTACCAGTGGTGGTAATAATAGTACTATTCTCACATTAAGACCGGCTTAGATATATAGTTCATGCTACTCCCCGACACGTCCAAGAGTAGTGGGGAGAAAGAAGAGAGGGAATTTATGGAGGAAAGAAATGGAATAGTGATCTGATCTACGGTAGTCAACCGCTAGGTACCATAAATAGGTGCATGATACAAGGCATGGAGAAGAGAGGACAGGCAGGGACAAGAGAAACCTGTCCTTTTGTTTGCAATTTTTGCATAAGTGTTGGTGGCAACTTGCTCTTCAGCCTATCCTCCACTTTTGATTCTTGACTGAACGTCCTTGTGTGCTTCAATTGGTATATCTACGCTGGGAAGGAGCCCCATTCCACACACTTGGGACCTGCAACAGCAAGATGCACTACTAAAAAGCCACAGGCCAGGTGAGAAGCAACACTGAACACAAGACAGGTGTTCAAAAACTGCATGAAGGCTTACCCAGGCCTGGAAAGTAGAAAGAAACAGTGTACTGGAACAAACCAAGAGAATGAATGGCCCTGCAAACGCAGCAATGGCAAGCAGGCAGTGGGAATAAAAGGGCTAAAGCAGCAGCTGCAGTTGCTCAAATGCAGTTTGTGTCTGCCCCAGCCCAATTCAGGTCATGAGGCATTAATCTTTGAGGGTTTTTTTCTTTCAATATCCCTAAAGGGGTGTGTGTGTGTATGTGTGTGTGTGTGTGTGTTTTTCTTTCAATATCCCTAAAGGGCTGTGTGTGTGTGTGTGGGGGGGGTTCTTTCAATATCCCTAAAGGGGTGTGTGTGTGTGTGTGTGTGTGTGATGTAGAAAAGGGTATTACCAGTATTTCCTGGAATGTGCAAACTATAGACACTACTCTGTAACAAGATCCACAAGGCAATATAGCAGCTAGCACAGGCAGGCCACAGAACTGAAAGGAAGTAGGTTTCACGTCGGCAGCCCAAGGAGCAAATGTGATAACATGGTAACAGCCCAGGCTTTGGAAACAGACAGATTCAAGTTTGAATAATGGCTCCTTCAATTACTAATCTGTGACCATGAGCAAGTTACTTAAACTTTCTGATCCCTAGTTTCCTCCTCTGTATTAAATCCATCTCAAAAGGGCATTTCTGGGCAGCAATGCGATCACCATGAAAATACGTACACAACTTTCGGAGGCCGAGGTGAGGATTGCTTGAGACCAGGGGCTCAAGAGGAGCCTGGGATACACTGTGGGACCTCCTCTCTACAAAAAATTTTAAAATTAGCCAGACTTGGCTTGTGCCTGTAGTCCCAGCTACTTAGGAGGCCGAGTGGGAGGATCGCTTGAGCCCAGGAGGTCAGGGCCACTGATTGTGACTGTGCCACTGTACTCGAGCCTGAGTGGCAAAAAGCCTGTCTCAAAAAAAACAAATTAAAAAGTATACAAGATATTAAGTCAAAGGGGGAAACAAAGCAAGTTGTGGTATTGTAGACATTTTATCCCACTTATGTAAACTAAATATATATATATATAGGTTTGCATATTCATCCTTTGAAATCTGGAAGGATACACTAACAATGGTTACTTCTGGGAAGAACAACTGGGGAACAATAAATGAACTTTTCATTATACTTCTGTAGGATTTGAATTTTTATGATAAACGTATGTTATTTTTGCAATTAAAAAAGATGAAAGCCATATATCTGATAAGAGTCTAATATCCAGAATATATAAAGAAATCTTGTAACACAAGAACAAACAATCCAATTATAAAATGGGCAAAGGACTTGAATAGACATTTTTCTAAAGAAGACATACAAATGGCCAAAAGCACATGAAAAGATGCTTAGCACCATCAGTCATCAGGAAAATGCAAATCAAAACCATAATAAGATACCACTCCACAGCCTCTAGGATGATAATCATAACAAGTGTTGGCAAAGGAATGGAGAAACTGAAATCCTCGTATATTGCTGGTGGGAATTTAAAATGTGCAGTCCTTGTGGAAAAGTTTGGAAGTTCCTCAAAAAGTTAAACATGGAGTTGCCATAAGACCCAGCAATTAACTGGTCATAAACCACTCCTAGGTTTATATCCAAGAGAATTAAAAGCATGTTCACACAAATGTCCATAGCGGTGGTATTCACTTAACAGCCCCAAAGTAGAGAAAACTCAAATGTCCATCAACTGAGGAACTAATATATAAAATGTGGTATAGCCATACAATAGAATACTATTTGGCAATAAAAAAGAATGAAGTACTGACACGTGGAAGAACCTTGAAAACATTATGCAAATAGAAAGAAGCCAGTCACAAAAGACCACATATTGTGTGACTTCATTTACATAAAATGTTTAGAACTAGGAAACCCACAGTGATAGAAAAGTGGATTATTAATAGCCCAGAGCAATCCCTAGGAGAAGGTTCTGGGGGGAAAGTAAGGAGTGCCTGCTGATGGGTAGAGCGTCTTTTTGGAGTGATGATGAAAATTTCCTAAAACCGATTGTGGTTACAACTGGTTGCACACCTCTATGAATATATACTACTAAAAACCATTAAGTTGTACACTTTCAATGGGTGAATTATATTTCAGTGAAGGTGACAAAAATGCCATATGCCTATCTAGTTCTCACCATTGAACAATACTTGTATCCTAGGTAGAAAGCCTGATGACAGGCAGCACGCCTCATGGCAGTAGAGACAGACAATACTCCCCCACAACAGTTAATAATCACCATGCAGGCCAGACGTAGTCTTATGCCTGTAATCCCAACATTTTGGGAGGCCGAAGCGGGTGGATCACATGAGGCCAGGAGATCAAGAGCAGCCTGGGCAACATGGCGAAACCACGTCTCTACTAAAAATACAAAAAAAAAAAAAATTAGCCGGGTGAGGTGGCGCATGTCTGTACTCCCAGCTACTCAGGAGGCTGAGGCAAGAGGATCGCTTGAACCTGGGAGGTGGAGGCTGCAGTGAGACGAGATCATGCCACTGCACTCTAGCCTGGGCAACAGACAGAGACTGTATCTCAAAAAGAAAAAAAAAAAATCACCATGCAGAGAAGTCATAGAATACTCAGTAACAATGGCTAGCCTGATCATGACAATTTAAAAAATAATATTAACTCTGATTTATTGAATTTCTTTCCTTTCTTCACTGGCATCAAATCTATACTGCTGTCTAAAGGTTCTCCCTGTCTACTCCTGTTCTCTTCTCCCCTCTATCCTTCACAGGAGTTTCTCCCAACAAATCTTCACAAAAGTAAATATTCTATGATCCCATTTTCAGGTGAGGAAACCAAGGATCAGAGAGTTGAAATAAGTATCCTAAAAGCACAAAGCTCTTTCTCCTGGTTTTCTTTTTAGAGTTTTAGTGACTGTCACCTTGGCTCTTGTAGCTGTCAACTGCACCTCTTCCTAGCTACACAGCTTCCCCTCTGCATTTACCTCCACCTAGGGACCATTCTGCCCTGCCTCACCCAGCTTGCTCTCCCTGGAAAAACCTGGTCATCATTCATGAGAAACTGCACATCAGCGTATGAGGGGCGGGAGGGGGGGGGGAATAAACACCTGAGAAAGAATTTAGGCTGAGGAACTATAACTCAGGGTTTTTTTACTGTTATCTAGGACACTCCCTGGTCTCAGTGGCATTCTCCTTCCTATCAACTTGGAACAAAGTCTAGGGGAAAGAGCCTAGTCTAGCCATAAAGTTTATCATCCCCAACAATGCCCAGAGGAAAATGACAATGGCAATTATCTAATGATCTTGAAGCTTTAGGAAGCAGTTCAGTGGTCTGAGAGTGCCAAGGAGAGTCAAGGCTTCTTGCCTTTATCAGGAACATGAAGAAATTCTCATGCCATAAGCAGGACTAGTCACTAGATTTTCTTATTTGGGATATACCTTCCAGGAGGTCTTGCTCACACATAACTCATATTCAAAGAACAAACCAAGTGCTTATTAACAATCAAACTACAGTATGTCCGAGCAACTTAAATTCCAAGATACTTCCAACATAATGACTCAACTCCTCCCGTCTGTAAAAATGGAGGAAAAGACAGGGGGAAAAAAGAACATGGGGCTTCAGGAAGGTGGTTAGTGAGGAAGAGAAGAAAGGAGGGCATTAAGGACTAAAAGAGAAATCAGCAAACAGAAATAAATTATTACTTATTGGTTTTACTCCCAAAAAAATCAGGAAAAGGACATTTCCAAGAACTCCTTAACCAGAAGGATTATATAATAACAAATACTCTAAGATAAAGGAATTAAAATTTAAGTACCTATGATATGCCAAGCCTCACACTATGAGCTTCATATAAAATATCCTATTACTCTTCAAAACCATAGATACCATTCCCATTTTACAGATAAGGAGGCTGAAGCTTCAAAAAATTGAGCAACTTGCCCAAGTTCACTGCAGTGGGCATGAAGGTATGCTGCTCAGATCACCCTCCAGTAGAACCTGCTGTGAGGGGCACAGATGCCTGACAACTTCCAGGCCCCACACCTTCAGATCCACTGTGACATTCCTGCTGAGATCACATCAAGGCCACATCCACTGTGCTTCTCCCAGTCAATGACCATGCATGGCAGAGGTACCAGAGCCAGGTTCTTATGCCTAAATGGGGCTGCTGTAGGGGCAATCTTTGCTCAGGAATGCCCCATCAGCCTGGCTGCACTGCAGTGTGAGTCTCCCTCCCCACAACCCTCTTCCTTCCCCTTCTCCACCAGTATCACACCTGCACTAGGTCTACTCCTGCTCCCTCTCCCCTTTGTCCTTCACAGACATTTCCTGCACATCTAATTCCATCCTGGCATCTGCTTCTCAGAGGACCCAAACTGACATACCCACAGTGACAGAATAGGGATTTGAACCCAGGTCTGTCTAACCCCAAAGCCCATCAATCTCTGTCTAACCACAGAGACAGATTAATTGATCAATAAATTATGTTGCTAAGTCCAACAATCTCAGATCTTACCTTCTGTGACCCCATCACTCCCTCCCCTCTTTGAGATACTTTCTTCACTTGGTTTCCAGGACCCTACACTTTCCTAGTTCTCCTCCTACCTCACTGGACACCTGTTCTCAGTCTTCTTTGCTGGTTCCTCCTCATCTCCCTGACCCCCAAACCTTGAAGTGAAGTGTCCAAGGCTTAGTCCCCAAACCTCTTCTTTTCATTACCTACATTTACTCTCTAAAGTAATCTCATCTAATTTCGTGGCCTCCTTTACAAGTTCATGATTCCCAAATTTATCTCTCTAGCCCACATCTGTCCTCTGAACTTCAGGTCCATATATTCAACAGCCTACTTGACCTCTCCAATTAGATGTCCAGTAGCACCTGAAAATAAATATGGACAAAATCTTCTCTTCCGCCAGGTGCAGTGCTCATGCCTGTAATCCCAGCACTTTGGGAGGCCGAAGTGGGCGGATCACTTGAGGTCAGGAGTTCGAGACCAGTCTGGCCAACATGGTGAAACCTCATCTCTACTAAAAATCCCAGCCTTCCGAGTAGCTGGGATTACAGGCGCGTGCCACCACGCCTGGGTAACTTTTGTATTTTTAGTAGAGACAGGGTTTCACCATGTTGGCCAGGCTGGTCTCAAACTCTTGACCTTCAGTAATCCACCCACTTTGGCCTCTCAAAGTGCTGGGATTACGGGTGTGAGCTCGCACCTGGCCCTCATCTTCTATTTCTTTTTCCTCACTCACTCTGCTACAGGCACATGAGCCCTCTTGCTGTTCCTTGAACATCCCAGGTAGACTCCTACCTCAGGGCCTTTGCACTTTCTGCTTCCTCTGCCTCAGTGCTGGATACAGGCATGGTTTGTTCTTGTACATCCTTCAATTCTCTGCAAGTATCACCTTCCTCTGAACACTTCATGAACATCTACTTAATATTGAACCACCACCATCCCCACCTTCACAGCATCCTTTATTTCCTTTTACTGCCTTATTTTTCTCTACAGAGAGAAAAATATGACCATCTGACACACACAAACTATATGTGTGTGTTGTTAACCATCTTCCCAGTAGATGCTCCATTAAGGACAAAGGCTTTGTCTGGCTTATTCAACTACTTTATCATCAGTGTCTAACACTATGCTTGGCATATAATAGGTACTCAATAAATGTCTGTTGAGTAAATTTATGAATGTCCTACAAGTTTTACATTTCAGCATAAAAACTCTTCATAAAAGCAGACAAGTGGTTATCTGGGACAGAGGAAGAGGACTGAAGACTGACATGCAAAGGGGCAGAGGATAACTTTTTGGGGTGACTGAACTGCTCTGTATGTTGATTGGGGTAGTAGTTACAGGGACACATATATCTGTCAAAAGCCATCATCACATATACTTGAAATGGACTCATTTTATTGTATGTAAGTTATACTTTGATAAAGTTGAATAAAACTAAATAAATACACTATATCCCAGACTGCCCCTTGAACCAAAAAGTACAGACAAGTTCACTGTGAGATTAGGCATCCTGATGTGAGTTTTGTAAATTATGTTCCACATAGTTTGGGTTATTATATAATTAAATTTAAAAACATCAATTGCTATCCTTTGCTACAAAAACGAAGGAGCAAACGCAAAATAAAAACAGAAAGTACTCTCAGAAGTCCACGGATGCAAGAATACAGACTTACAAGTAAAACAAACCCAAGTTTGAATCCTGCTCAACTCTACCTTTACTAGCTAAATGAACCCAAGCAAGTTATCTAACAACTCAGGTTGACTTCGCTCATGCATAAAAAATAGGGAACAGAATGAGTTCAATAATAGAGTATAGAGCCTAGAATGCAGTATGCACTCAGTAAACAGTCACTTTCCTTAATATTATTATTGCCCTACAGTGAGCCAGGGAAGGCATTAAAATACCAATCGGGTTTCCTAAAAGAGCCACATCAAGTCTGGGTCTAAGTACCAACAGAGGGGTCACTTGGGTGTGTTGCAGATGGTTTTCTGGCCCTGAAATGTTCATGTCTCTAAGAAGCACAGTACTATGCAGTGATGTTGCAAATAAGCACTCAATCAAGGGCAACAGCCACAGCATCCCCCACATTCTGCATTCACTTCTTTCCCAAGCACAGTCTCCACGCCACCACTTCCCACTCCCAGCAGAAGAACAGGAAGTAGGCCTTAGAAAATCATTCAGAAATAGTAAAAGAGAAAAAGTTTAAACTAAGATACTTGACATTTGGGAACTGGTTAAGTGTAAAATGCCAACAGTACACCTTTAGAAAAAGAGTGAGGAAGAAGTCTCACAACGGAGAGCAATGGTACACTGTTTTTTTTGTTTTGTTTTGTTTTTTGAGATGGAGTCTCACTCTGTCCCCCAGGCTGGAGTGCAGTGGCGCGATCTCAGTGGCGCGATCTCCAGCTCACTGTAAGCTCCTCCTTCCGGGTTCACGCCGTTCTCCTGCCTCAGCCTCCTGAGTAGCTGGGACTACAGGCACCCACCACCGCGCCCGGCTAATTTTTTGTATTTTTAGTAGAGATGGGGTTTCACCGTGGTCTCGATCTCCTGACCTCATGATCCGCCCGCCTCGGCCTCCCAAAGTGCTGGGATTACAGGCGTGAGCCACCGCGCCCGGCTTAAGTTTTTGTTTTTTTTTAGGTACAGAACACTATGTATAGTACAATCCCATATCATTAGAAGAAAAATGAAGGAGATACCAGACATATGCTTGACTTTGCATTGGAAAAAAATCTAGAAAATCAAGGTACTAAAAGTGGTTCCCGAAGGAGAAAAGGATGGAGACATTTTCTCTTTTTTTTTTTTTTGAGACGGAGCCTCGCTCAGTCGCCCAGGTTGGAGTGCAAAGGCACGATCTCAGCTCACTGCAACCTCCACCTCCCAGGTTCAAGTGATTTGCCTCAGCCTCCTGAGTAGCTGGGATTACAGGCGCGCCCTACCACGCCCAGCTAATTTTTGTATTTTTAGTAGACATGCAGATTCATCGTGTTGGTCAGGCTGGTCTCGAACTTTTGACCTTGTGATCTGCCTGCCTCAGCCTCCCAAAGTCCTTGGATTACAGGTGTGAGTCACCGTGCTTAGCCTCATTTAAATATTTTATGTAATTTTATTTAAAATAAAACCAACAGAGACACTGATGAAGGAACTGGAAGACAATCAAGGAAAGACGTAACCTTGGTGAGGAATGAGTCAATCATATGTAGTTTTGTTTCCTGGCTGAATTCATAGTTTCCTTATAGCATTTATTTAAAGCCAGGCATGAACTCAGCAATCTCAAACCAAAGAACCACTATTCTACTTAGTGTGGTTTTCCCATAGATATTTGGTAAAACAATGAGTAAGGGAGTGTATTCTTATTTGTTTATTTGTTTAGGGGCATAATGATGATGTGAATAAGGTGGAGGCAGAAACTTGGCCTGAACAAAATGAACCCCTGATCAAAACTTTTCAGGGCCCCTGATTAAGGAGTGAAAAGATGGATATTCCAGATAAATCTTCTATCAGGAGACAGGAACAGTAAGAAAGGCAGTAACAAAGACCCCAATTCTAATCCTACTTCTGCCACCTACTAGCTATCTGATATTGGGCATCAACTTCTGTGAGCTTCAGGACTCTCATCAGTCAAATGAGCCTAAAATAGTCTCTTCACCACATAATGTTATAAGAATTTGGGGAGAAATTGTGACGTGTTCAGCTCAGCACTTCTAGGCATTATACCTCTAGTTTAGGTGGTTGATAAATTGTACCTAAAATGTAATTGCCTGAATTGGAAAAATAGAAGAAACTATTTCAGTATATCTCCATTAACAGGAATGTTTCAAAAAAAACCAATCCAGTTGACTAACTTATCTACATAAAAATCACTGCCAGAGAAGCAAACAAAAGCTATCCACATTGTCAGTGGGAAAAGATATAATCCAGAGCCCCTAAGACTCAATGGTTCTTTACCTGAGGAGATAGCCATGATTAAAAAAAAAAACAAAAACAAAAACAAAAAAAAAACCTCACATACAGCCACGTAGAGCTGAGTCTCAGAGGCTGTAAAAAGAGGACTTGGTGATAAGGACCACTCAGGCTCCAAGCCTGACTGTTACTGATTTAGGACTTATCTTCTACCTACTTCCCCAAAAGATCAGAGGCAGATTATAGTTAAGAGTCACATACTCAGTAGACTCATTTAAATAAGAATATGAGAATCAGAGGAATGTAATGAGGGTGAGGTAATAGGTGAGATCTGTTTCCATTGAAAATAAAATTTAGTTCTGGGTATCCAGAGTTAAGTCAAAAAAGCAAACCTACAGACTATCATTAGGCAGTGGAAGAATCAGGATCAATCAGAGGAGGCAAATTTTCCTAGAACTAAACTCAAACTTTCATCATCAGAAACTGATCTTAGAGGCTGGGCACGGTGGCTCACACCTGTAATCCCAGCACTTTGGGTGGCCAAAGTGGGTGGGTCACTTGAGGTCAGAAGTTCAAGACCAGCCTGGCTAACATGGTGAAACCCCGTTTCTACTAAAAATATAAAAATTAGCCAGGCATGGTGGCGGGTGCCTGTAATTGCAGCTACTTGGGAGGCTGAGGCAGGAGAAATGCTTGAACCCAGCAGGCAGAGGCTGCAGTGAGCCAGGATCGCACCACTACACTCCAGCCTGGGCGACAGAGTGAGACTCCATCTCAAAAAAAAAAGAAAAAAGAAACTGATCCTAAGAATGTATGCTTCCTATTTCCCCTACCCATCAAAGTTCCAACTTAAGATTTGATGTGTTGTTTTCCTCCTCACAGCTTTGTCAACTACCAGCTGTGTGACCCAGAACCAATGCCTCACCTCTCTGAATCTCATTTTCTTCATCCCTAAAAAGGAAAGATGCTCCTATTTGTGAAAGGGGATGATGGAAATAGCATATTTGCTAGCATTAATTGAGTGCTTACTAAGCATCAAAAGCTTCATGTACATTATCTCACTGAAATCTCCCAATAAGCATATATGGCAAGTCCTGCAAATTATCATTTCACAGACAAGCTGCCCGAGATTCAGAGAGGCAGAGACAGGTGCCACTGTCACACAGCCAAAGAGCAGGAAGTGCTGGAACTCAATTTCATGCTTATGTGACACCAATGCAAAATTTAAACGCAAAATTTAACCATTAAACTTTTCTGCTTTCCCGAATATGTAAGGCACCTAACCATTCCTGGCACATAGTAGGTGCTCAACCTATTAGTTCCCTTCCTCCCTCCTTCCTTTTCTCCTAAAATTATATAACATGTAGAAAATTAAAAGTGTACTGAAGTATGTTTATATAGTTTAAGGAAATCATACCACTTAATTTATTTTCTCTATTAACCTCACCACATCTCTGCTTATCATTATGCACTAACCTATTTTACAAATAAGGAACTAGAAGGCAGCAAACAGCTAGGGCAATGTGCCCAGAGTCATATGGAAGTCACTGCTAAAACCAAATAAAAACCTTGATCCTCTTACTTATAAATCAACCTTTATCCTCTCACATGACACAGCCTCCATAATAAAGAACAGATCATTCATTTTTTTTATCTGGAAAACTACCAAACGTTATAATTCAGTAAGGGGCCTCATGACCCCACTACCTTGTCAAAGGGAAGAAAGTATATAAAAAATGAGGTTTGCAGGAGCAGACGGTTTTGGTCCATCAACTTTCTCTTGGATTACACCCATTAACCAAAATAAAATAATGTAAAAAAAAATGTAACAGATCCTCATATCTTTGGAAATTCGAGTTAAACTCACTGATCTTTCAAACTTACATACAATGCACCAACAGTGATCATTTACTCCTGTGGGGCTGCAGAAATGCATGTTGTCAACCAGATCTTTGAAAGAAAAATGTGATACACAACTGGGTCACCTTAAGAAGAATCTAAATCAGCAATGAGCATTTAGTAGCACAAATTCATAGCCCCACAGAATTTTGGAGCTTCAGAAAGGACCTGGCAGGCCACTAAGAATAATCCCTTCATCTGATATGTGAGGAAACCAAGGCTCAGGGCAGTTAAGTGGCTGTCCGAGGTTTCACAAACAGGACAGCAAAAACTAGAAAATAAACCCACTGAGTACTACTACCTATTACCCTTGTAAATCTTGCTTCTAATGTCCATGCGTACCTTTAGCACTTTCCAGAATTACGCATCTATACAGAAAATACAGGAGAAAGTTAACAGAAAAACTCAGGCTTCAAATCCTGACTGCCATTTACTTGTCAGATGATCTCAGGCAAGTCCCTTAATTTCTCTGAACTTCACGTTTTTCATCTATAAATGTGGGTCCTAGTAATTTCCACAAGCTTGATGCAATACAAACAAGAGACCTGGCACACAGCCTGTGAGCTCCATGAAGGCATACATCACGTCTATACATCCCCAGCACAGAGCCTGGCACATATACATTCTCGGAACATTCACTGAGCAAATCAATGAACTTGCCAAACAAACTCGAACTATCCGGTTCAAGCAGGAAGACTTGAACCCAGGTCCATCTGCTTCTTAAACATTAAGTTATATTGTTCCCAATTCACATGATTTCAAAGCAGAGTGTTAATTCAGCCTCACAGAGTACTGAGAGCACAACGGAACAAGACAGCTATTTTCTGGCCATGAGGCAGGAAAAAGTTCAGTGTGGGAAGTTTCTGAACTCTCCATGTTGGGATTGATTCTTGTTGTTTGAATGGGTATAGGTACATCATGAGGCTTTGGAATCATCCAAAACTGGGTTTGGGTCCAAGCTGCGGCATAAGTTGTGTGGCTTCCACACAAGCTGTGTGGCCTCAAAGGTATGACTTTACCTCTCCGAGCCTAAACTTCCATGCCTAGGAAAAAACCTACTTTACAGGGATTAAAGACAAATGAGGCAATATACGTAAAGGAATACAGGATAATGCGTGGCACAAAAAGACACTCAACTAGTGTTCAACTCCATTTCCCTTTTAGTTATCTGGAAGCTTCATTCATTAGGTCTTTGTTCAAATGTCCCTTTCTTCATGACCCTCCCTACCCATAATAAAAGCCCCAAATCTCTCTATCCCCTTACTTTGCTTTTTTTACTTCATTGTCCTTACTATCACTTGACATTCCATTACGTACTTATTTACTGTGCCTATGCAACTATTAGGGAAGCCCAAGGAAGAGAGGGACTTTTTGTTGTTTCTTTTGTTTACTGCTATATTCCAACAGCTAAGAAAGTATCTGGTATGCCATTAGTGCTTAATAAATACTTGCTGAAAGACTGAACAAGTTAATTCAACACTTATTTGGGCCTTGTTATATATGAGGCACTGTGTAGGAATAGGGATTTAAATATTTTGCTATGGAATCTGAGAAGATGTGTCTCACTTGGACTGCTGCAGGAGCCTCCTGACTGTTTTCCTTGTGTCCACTTTGTCCCCCTACAGTCCATTTGTTAAATCAGCAGCCAGAGAGACCCTCACATAGTCAACATCAGATCAGGTCACTCCCCTGCTTAAATCCCTCCACTGACTTCGCATCACAATGAGAATAAAGCCCAAACACTCACCAGGACTTACAAAGACTAAACCATCAGCCTCTAGTGACTAGTCCAACCTCCTCTCCTACCACCCTCTCCCTGCATTTCGCACACACTGACTTTTTTCTTTCTCAAAAAGGCCAAGGTCTTGTATTTTCTCTTCTTTTTTTAATTTAAAAATGAACATTTTATTTTTATTCACCTAAAACTTTTAAATTCTAAAAAAATTAGCCGGGTGTGGTGGCAGGCGCCTGTAGTACCAGCTACTCAGGAGGCTGAGGCAGGAGAATGGTGTGAATCTGGGAGGTGGAGCTTGCAGTAAGCCAAGATCACGCCACTGCACTCCAGCCTGGGTGACAGAGTGAGACTCCGTCTCAAAAAAAAAAAAACTTTAAGTTCTATATATTTATATAACTAACAATATTCTGTTCTCATGCCTAAAATTCTTCAACTAGCAAGGACTAATGTAAAAAAAATAGCTCTTCAAAGAATATAAGTTAGAGACTACCAGTGTCAAGGTCTTTTCAGACTTGCGGCCTTTGTGCTTGCTGTTCACTCTGCCCAAAATGCTCTCCCCTAGGCTGGTTCTTTCTCATCATTTAGCTCTCAGCAAAAATGTTACCTCTATAAACAGTCTTCTCAGGCTAAAGGTGCCCCTGCCACCATCATCCTTACCAAGTCACTCCCTATTGGCTCCCACTGCCTTTTCTTGCCTCATGGCATGTTATTATCTGGAATGACTTTATTTATTTGTCCTACCTTCCCAACCAGAATGTAAAGTATGTAAGGACAACAAATTCTCAAGCTTACTGTTGCAAACCTCACATCTAGTACATAACAGACACTCAATAAGTATTTCTGAATTAGTAAAGTGATCTCAAAAGATGTTTGCCAGGGTGAAAGGTGCAGGCAAGGTATGTTATTGGCCTAATGGTATAGTAGGGTGTTTGCTGGTTTCCTTCCAAGGACAACCACTCCATTTCATTAAAATATGTGAATTTCAGCCAAACTTACTGAGGAATGGGCACCCGAATTAGCATCCCTTCCACTTCTGGGTTCAGATTCATTCCACTTTCTCTTATAGCCTTGATAGCTGCAGCTGTACACTGAAAACCAGATCAAAAGGTAAACAGAATTAGTAAATAATTATTACCAGATGCAAGCCCTCTGTCGATAACTGGCAACCCATCTTGGCAGAACATGGAAACATTTAGTTCTGTTACCAGCAAGATCAGGAAGTTACATTGGTGTAGAGTGCTTTGATCAAGCTGAATAGCAAACTATGTCCACTCCTGGTACCACTGTACTGCAGGAGGAACAAAAAGAAAGAAGAAAAAATAAAAAGAAAACAGCTCTGCTTCTTTGAAAAGATTTCAATGGTTTGAGGCAACACAGATCAAAACCACAATAAATCCTCAAGGGAGGGGGGCTGGTCTCTGCAAAGATTGGTGTAAAGACAGATGAAAGATTTCATACGTAAAAAAATCCAGTTGACATTTTACACTCAAAATATACCAGTGCCGATTTGGAATGAGTAAATAAATTTAACTCATTCACATCTGCACTCACACCAAACTCACTCATATTTTGGAATGCAAAATGAATCTCTGCTGGTATATGCTCCCGCAAAGGTAGTGTGATATACTAGCTTAAAGCGTGGGCTTTGGAGTCAGAAAGATCTCAGTTCAAATCCCAGTGCTGGTAACCATGTGACCCTGGGCACATGGTTAACCTCTCTGTACCTATATTTTGTCATCTGAGACCATGTAGCACCTAAACCTCAGAGAGGTAGTGAAATAACATGAGCGATGCATCTTGCTCTGTGCCTGGCACATAGTAATACTCAGGCAAGAGCAGTTATATAAACATATTATATACATTTATTATACAAAGGTAAGAATGCATAAAACCCCCAAACAAGGTGGAGTTGATGTCCTCATGTAGCTGAGGTACTGCTATCCTGCCCAACATCCTTCAGGGGCTTCTCTGAAAGTTTGCTCACTAATGGGCCAACTGGCACACTGGCACACTCATTTCCCAAAGTGCCTCACCTCACACTCAAGCAACATTATAACTACACCTGGTATGTAATCCTAAAGAATAACAAGAAAGCAGTGTGTAAGAGAGATCCTTTCATTGGCATGACAATGTGGAATTCATGAAAATAAAGCCTCTGATATTTTCAAAAGAATTTTAGGCTTGACCAGAGCCAATCCACATCACTTGGATTCAAAGGCCAATTCCTGCACTTGAGCTCCTCCTAGACTTTCTAATTTAAATGAATGGGGGTTGATACACACCTATTTTACTTTTCTAGGTTCTCTGCCCATAAAACTCATTCATTTCATTTTTATATAACCTTATTGCTACAGCTACCTGAGGTATTACTATAAGGTCACAAAGACAAACCAGAACTTCCACATACACATGCAGAATCCTCTTGGGAGGCTGTACACAGAATGTAACATATTGTGGCCACTACCTAAAATAGTACATTCTTTTTTTTTTTTTTTTTCTGAGACGGAGTCTCGCTTTGTTGCCCAGGCTGGAGTGCAGTGGCGCGATCTCGGCTCACTGCAAGCTCCACCTCCCAGGTTCACGCCATTCTCCTGCCTCAGCCCCCGAGTAGCTGGGACTACAGGTGCACACCACCACGCCTGGCTAATTTTTTTTATTTTTAGTAGAGACGGGGTTTCACCGTGTTAGCCAGGATGGTCTCGATCTCCTGACCTCGTGATCCACCCGCCTTGGCCTCCCAAAGTGCCGGGATTACAGGCGTGAGCCACCGCGCCCGGCAGTACATTCTTAAAATAGTACCTCTGGCCACAGATTATCAGAGCTGGAAGGGATCTCTGACGTAACCAAGTCTCTTCATTATGTGAACAGGAACTTGTAGAATAGGGTCATACCCCCAAGAGTAGACATGGTCTTCCCTGACAGCCCAAGAGAGATGGTTTGAGGACCCCCATCCATCAAACTTCCAGTTACTGGCAGACTTAAGAGGAGATTGAATAGGGATTTAATCCAATGATGCTGCTCTGCCTTTACTTTTTTCTAGATCCCAAGTTCAACGCATTCAATAATTATAACATTAAGGATGTGATTTTTCTTCTCTTTTTTTTCTTTTTTTTTTTTTGAGACAGGGTCTCACACTGGCACTCAGGCTGGAGTGCAGTGGCATAATCACGGCTCACTGCAGCCTTGACCTCCCAGGCTCAGGTGACCCTCCACCTCAGCCTCCCAAGTAGCTGCAGGAGGGAAAAAAGAAAGAAGAGCTGGGACTACAGGTCCACACCACCACACCTGGCTAGTTTTTGTATTTTTTATAGAGATGGGGTCTCACCATGTTGCCCAAGCTGGTCTCAAACTCCTGGGCTCAAGCGATCTGCCCACCTCAGCCTCCCAGAGTGCTGGCATTATAAGCATGACCCACCATGCCTGGCCTGATTTTTTCTTAAACAGCCAAATTTAATTTGGAATTACGTTTGCGGTATAAAGGTTATAATCAAGGTAATAAAAGAGCTGAATAAAGAAATAAAATTAATTTTTCTCTGCAAAATAAATGCCATCTTCCTTAAAAAAGAAAAAACAAAAAAAACCACACAGTCTAAAGCTAACAATAAAGAGAGAATCTCCACTATGAAGGGGTAATCCAATCTCAAGTCTTTCAATCCTCTACTATAGCTTCTCATGAATGACTGATAATCATTACTATAATACCCCATCACCACTACCTGCCTTGCACAAGCTGACCCAAGTATTTCCATACAACCTTCCCCTATAGGCACGAGGGCACCGACTACTGACACCAAGCTGGGCAGGAATTATGCCTCAATATTTACATCTTCCCAGTAAAAGTTAGAGTGCCAAGTACATGGTAAGTGCTCAGTAAAAGCTTGTTGATTGAATATATTAGTGATTTGGTTCAGATCTATTAGAAAAACTCATTTCCTTTACCTCATCTATATAACGGCTCAAAATCTTATTTTATACTTCAACTTTTCTGTGTCTTTTCATATTCAGAAAAATCGTGATTCAAAGTTTTATTTTACAAAGAAAACTATTGAATTCTACATATTTTTTCCTTTGACATGGTACGACACAGAACCTCAGGGAATTAGTCATGTTCTCCTATGACATCTGAAAAACTCTTTAGTTCAGACTAAGAGGCATACGTTCCTATAGACTTTCCATCTCTTATGTGTCATCCCTTCAAGGAAAGGATGCTCCACAGTATCATAGGGCAAACAGGTTGCTCTCAAATGATGACATAACAAACTGGTTGTGGCTGCTTGCAGTAGTGTATTGAGAAAGATCACAAATCTCATCTGGGGTCAGGCAGAGAAGAGTGACGTGATCAATCAGTAGTGTCTGCCTTTGTTATTCTAAGCTAATCTGTGCTAAGTAACAACAACAACAACAACAAAATAGGACTTTTGTAGACAGGTGAACAAGTCCTTGAGAATTTGGATTCAAGTCAACTCTGCTAGTGCCGTATCAATTACTGACCTTCCATTTTCTTCCTATCCCAATGTAAAGTCAAGTCTATGAAAGTAGACACATAGTCTGTCTTAATAATCAGTGAATTCCCAGCACCTCAAATAGAAACCAATCACTTGTAAGGACTCAAAAAATATGTGCTGAATTAATGAATGAATGGTGAAAGGAGCATAGGCTTTTTCATGTCCAACAGAGATATGTTCAAATCCTGGCTCTGTCACAACAGTGTGAATCTAGTGGAGATATTTTACTTCTTTGAGTCTCAGTTTCCTCATCGATAAAATGAATAAATAATGCCTAATTTTACAGAGTACCTGTACTGATCATATGGAACAAAATATGAGAAAGAGACTAGTGACAAAGGAGACAATCAATACACATTCATTTTCTTCCTTCCACAAGAGCAATAATGGAGCCTGCAGAGTTGTGTGTGGTTTTTTTAAATTTTTTATTTTTTTCATTTGCCTTGTTTTATTCAAATCATGCTGTGGTTTTTATTCCCTTCTTTTCTTTCCCATCATTAACTCTAGCTGCAGGCAAGTTTATGGAAGGCAGCAACTATGTGTATCATTTATCAAGCAGGACACATGTTAAACAAATGCAACACAGTTTTCTGTCTTTAATGCATTCAAAACAATTATGCATGTAAATCTGCATCGTGTCACTACAGCGTGACACGGAAATGCTCGGGTTTGGAAAGAAAGCCAACTGTATGTGAAACAGAAAGAAATTACATAAACACTTAGAGGATTAGCTCAGCATTTTAAAGCCATGAACCTGGGTACTCTATGGTCAGCTTCTAAGCTGGAGGAAGGAAATTTTTAGTTAGAGCTATTTGTTTAGTATGTACAACAGATGAGATAAAGGAATTCAAAAGACAATGTAACTCACACTTCCTCATTCTGTCCCTGTAAATGAACCTCTCTACTGATATACTTGTAAGGATTTTTCCAAAACCCATGGAATTCTAACTTGAACAAATGGCAAAGATGTCTTGAGTTGAAAAATGAAGATATACTCCAACTTCCTAAGAAAAAATTAAGCTGTTAATATCTCCTCCTGCTTCGTAAGATGCTCTCTGGTGGCCAATCAGGTGCTTCTTCTGTGAATGCCATTTTCTATTTAATAAAAGAAGTGGCTGGCTCTGAAAAAGCAATCTGCCTGATGAGGTCTTCAAGCTGTGTAATTAGGAGGCTATTCCCTAAATTGGCCCGCAGTGCCTATGGGATTAGATGAACAAGGAGGAGAGGCCTCAGTGGTTCAGAGGGGGCCAGAAAGAGAAAGAGTTGACAGCTCCCTTTTCATCAATTTCTCTGTTCCTCAGTAACACCAGGAATGAGTGCCTCCCTTTTATCAACCTAATAACAGGTATTCATCCATTCAAGGAAAATTTACCAAATGATTCCATGTGCCAGGCACTGTGCTTGGTGTTGGACACATGAGCAAATTAGACATTCCTACATTCCAAGTTTACACTCTAGTAAAAGTGAGATGACAAATAAATGCGTACACAAATGTATACTAGTAATAAGTACAATAAAGAAAAAGAATTGTGCTGTATAGGAGAACCTAGTGTGGAAGAATAATTCCAATTGGAGAGGTCAGGAAAGGCTTCTCTAAGAAGTGACATTTAAGCCATGATCCAAAATATAAGTAGCAATTAGTCATGCAACAGCGTTCCATGCAATGGGAACAGGATATGCAAAGGCTCTAAGGATGTAAAGGGTTTGGTGTGTTTGAGGAACTGAAAGACCAGTGTGGCTAAAGCACTGCACAAGGATGACAGTGGCACAAGACTGGCAAAACTGAAAAGACAGAGGCCAGATCAAGCAAAGCCATCTAGACCACAGTGAGGATTCTGGACTTTTTCTTAAAGATTGCTGGGAGCCACCAATAAATGCAAAGCATGGGAATGACAAATGACAAAATCTTTTATATGTACATATTTTTACTTATTTATTTAATATACAAGATCTTGCTCTGTCACCCAGGCTGCAGTGCAGTGGCATGATCATAGCTCACTGCAGCCTCAAACTCCTGGACTCAAGTGATCCCCCAACTGCAGCCTCCTGAGTAGCTAGGACTACAGGCCAACCCACCTCACTAATTTTTTTATTTTTGAAATTTTTGTAGAGCCAGGGTTTCACTATGTTGCCCAGGCTGGTCTTGAACTCCTGGCTTCAAGTGATCCTCTAACCTTAGCCTTCCGAAGTGCTGGGATTACAGGTGTGAGCCACCATGCCTGGCACAATATATATTTTTCAAAAACTCATTCTGGTTGTAGTATTGGAGAATGGAGTAGGGGAGTGGTAACAGCACCCTCACAGGTGTGCCTGGCCCATTAGCTATCAGAGCCCCTTGATTTGAAACTGTGTGTTCACAGTAAGGGCGTTCCCTGTCTCCTACCTCTAGCCTAGTTTGTCAAATCCAACAGGTCCAACGTTGGTCTATGACTTTGGAATACAACTACTGAAACAGACAATAAGAACAGGAGGATTCCTTCACCTCATATTAGCAGATGAGGAAATGGAGGCCCAGAGAGTGAAGCAACTTGCCCAAGGTCAAACAGCCAGTTGGTGGTAGAGATGGCACCCGATTCCAGGTACTCTAGGACTCCTAATCCAGGCCAATTCCTAGTGGACCAATAACAAAAAGGCCAATTACCTTCCTCAACTATACTTAAAATCATAAAGCCTCAACAATCCAATGACCTAATACAACCCACCTTCCAGTTATGGAAGCAGAGTGTTCCATGCAATATTCTGCAATGGTCAGTCTAGTATAAAAGGACTTCCTGGAGGGTCTACTCCAAATACTAATGCAGAAGTCACAAATTGGTGGCCCTCAGGCCACATTTGGCCCATTAAAATATGGTTTTATTTGCCTCATAGTCTTAAAAAAAAATGGAATTAGTCATCAATATTTAAAGAATAAAGATGTGACATTAAAATGTGTGTTACTAGCTTCTTCTAGAAACAAAAATCGTAGTATCAGGTAACACTGATTACCAGGCCTACATTCTGCCTGGCAATGATCAGCAGGAGCTGGGCAGAGGCATTCCACTCAGACAAGGCACAGGCTCTCCAGGTCACCAGAACCTTTCCACGCTGGCCAAACACCAATCACTGCATCTCCAGTATTGTTTTTCTTAGATGGGACCCGTTTGGGTATTCAAACAACTTACCTAGCCTCTGTAGCATTTATGTTTAACAGAAAAGGAATCTGGCAACGGGAAAAGAGCTTTGCCTTATCCTTAAGTTCTCTTTATTATGTCTTCTCTCTTGTTTCATTCTAAGCTGAAGGAACACTTACTTCCTCCTGATATGACCCAGTCTCCTCCATTCCAAAAGAGACCATGGAGAGAGATTTTAGCAAGGCCACCTTACCTCTGGGAAGCTGGCCATATTCACCAAAATCAGCTGTGGCGACTTCATGGAGATCTGGCCAATCTGGTTTAAAGCAAGTTTCCCATCAGCAGTTACCACAGCAATCTTGTCAAGGGATCCTAGAAGAAAAATTATACAGTTTTAGAATTCCAAAGAACCTTAGTAGCCCCAAATCTAAGTCTCTATCTAATTCAGATTCAGGCTGGATGCAGTGGCTCATGCCTATTATCCCAGAGCTTTGGGTGGGTGAAGTGGGAGGAATGCTTGAGGGCAGTAGTTTGAGACCAACCTGGGCAAAACAGCAAGACCACATCTCTACAAAAATATTTTTTTAATTAGCAGGCATGGTGGCGTGTGCCTGGAAGACGAGCTACTCAGCAATGAGGCTGAGGTGGGAGGACTACTTGAACCCAAGAGGTAGAGGTTACAGTGAGCTGTACTGGCTACTGCACTCTACCGTGAGCAACAGAGTGAGATCTTGTCTCAAAACAATAATAATAATTCAGATTCAACAAACATTTAGGGATTCTTACCATTGTGACAAGAGTGTACAAGGGGCTTTCACAGGAACAGCAGTATTCTGTGATAGAAAAAGCTTGAAATGTTGACAGAACTAGGTTGGAATTCCTCACCAGCAACTAGGGTGGCCAACCATCCTGTTTGCCTGGAGCTGAAGAATTTTCTGTGACAGGGCTTTTTGAACTAAAACTGGAAACAGCTGATCACCCTCACAAGCAACTCTGCCATTTACTTGCTATGAAACCTCGGGTGAGTTACTTATCTTCTCTGTGCCTTGGTTTCCAACTCAGTCAAAAAATAACTACCTGGCCGGGCGCGGTGGCTCAAGCCTGTAATCCCAGCACTTTGGGAGGCCGAGACGGGCGGATCACGAGGTCAGGAGATCGAGACCATCCTGGCGAACACGGTGAAACCCCGTCTCTACTAAAAAAATACAAAAAACTAGCCGGGCGAGGTGGCGGGCGCCTGTAGTCCCAGCTACACAGGAGGCTGAGGCAGGAGAATGGCGTAAACCCGGGAGGCGGAGCTTGCAGTGAGCTGAGATCCGGCCACTGCGCTCCAGCCCCGGCGACAGAGCGAGACTCCGTCTCAAAAAAAAAAAAAAAAAAAAAAAAAAAAAAAAAAAATAACTACCTTAGAGGATTCGAGTGAGGACTGCAGCTAAAGGAGTCTAACTAAATATAAACAATGGAGTATACAATAAACACCAAAAAATATGCATTAAAGTTGGTACCTCTTATTATCCCTTTTAGTCCTTACAACGACCCTGTAACACTGCATTATTACCCCCACTTTACAGATAAGAAAATAAGACTTGGGAAGAATAAACAAGCCAAGATCACAGGGGTGACAAAAGGAAAAACAAGCGCCAAGACCCAAACTCAGGTATGCTTAATTCTGATTTCAATCAAGGCTCTTTCCCTTACAAATGGAACTCAAACCCGGCTGTACATCAGAATCACCAGGGAGCTTTGAAAATTAAGATTCCTGGGCCCCACCCCAAAGAGATCCTGATTCTGTAGAGGCTTCAGAGCCTGTGATTTGGGGAAGCCTGTAATTTTTTTTTTAGGTTCACCACATGATTCTGACACAGCCAGATTTGGAACCATTTGCTTATACGACCCTTCACTGTGGTACTTAGATCCCCTTTAGAAACTAGCTCATTAAACAAAACAACAACAACAACAAAACTATTAACATTTTCCTGTTATCCTGGATATAATCTTTGTCTGCATTTAAATTCTGGAAAACCCTGGGAAAAATTTTCAAAAATGGCAAGAAGGCAAGCAATAAAGCTACAGTTACAGATGGAAAAGAGGCATTATTCAAACTCCCTTATTTCCTATGCAAATGAGAACTAGAAGAAAAACCTTACCATTCACAGTAGGAACCACTCAAGGATGGCTCATTCTGAGACACAAAGAGAAAAGTGGGGAAAAGGAGTCTTATAAACAAATTGGAGTTGTCCTGGCAATATGTTGTTAGAATAATGCAGTACCATACTGTGGCCCAAAGATCTGATTTGAGATACTCAACCAGATTCAATGTCATCATGAGAGAGAAGGTTGCTGACACCAGTGGCTTCAACCTGGAAAAGTCCAGGAGGTATAATGGTAAAAGTCTTTGTTACTCTGAAGACCAATGACCTGAGTTCAAATACCAACTCTGCCACTTTCTGATTGTGTGACCATGGGTAGATTCCTTCAGCCTTCTTGGCCTCTGTTTCCTGATTTCTAAATGGGACATAAAAACTGTACTTATATCACGCCGGGCACAGTGGCTAACGCCTATAATCCCAGCACTTTGGGAGGCTGAGGTGGGCGGATCACGAGGTCAGGAGTTTGAGACCAGCCTGGCCAACTCAGTGAAACCCCGTCTCTACTAAAAATACAAAAAATTAGCTGGGCATGGTGGCAGGCGCCTGAAATCCCAGCTAGTTGGGAGGATGAGGCAGGAGAATCACTTGAACCCGGGAGAAGAAGGTTGCAGTGAGCAGAGATCACGCCATTGCACTCCAGCCCAGGAGACAGTACGAGACTCTGATTCAAAAAAAAAAAAAAACTGTACTTACATTTCATAGGGTTTTTATGAAGATTAAATGACAGAACGTAGGAAAAGCACTTAAACTGTGTCCCAGTAAATGCTATTATTACTTCTTGACATTCTGTGTTTTAATTTCTCTAATATACTCTAATATTCTCTAATTAAACTCTGTTCTGAATTGCTTCAGGACCCTTGCATATATTTTTCCTTCTACTGCAAACACTCTTCTCTGTTCAGATAAATTCTGCTCATTCCTTAACAGTCAGATACAGTGGCATCTAATCTCAGCAATCTTGTCTCACCTCCTAGGCTGGATTACAAACCCCTTTTATAAGCCCCCAGCATCCGAGCACATTTCCATAATAATGACAATTCTCTATATTTACTGAAAACTTCCTATGAGCAAGACATCATGATAAATGCTTTCTATAATGTATTTGCTGTTAATATCATATTAACTCTATGAGATAGTTATTATTTCTATCTCACAGACAAGAAAACTTGAGGCATACAGAGTAACTTGCCCAAGATGACAACAGCTCTTAATGGAGCCTGAATTCAAACCCGGGTCTGACCAACTCCAAAGTCATTTGGTCTTCACCACTCAGCTTTGCTGTATGGTTTTATACATACTGGTTTACTTGTTTGACCCTTCACATCCGGTTCTAGGCTCCTGGAAGGTGGGGACAATATATTTTCTCTCTGTATCAACAGCACATATTAATCAGCACAGAAAACGTGTTCAATAATGCTTTGATGATAAATGAATGTATGCATGGATGGATGAAAGGGAAGAGGACAACAATGAATAAACAAATAAACCTGTATCTGGACAACTGTTAAAAGGTGTCAGTTATCTGAGAGATAGAAATTGCTGTGAGAAAGAGGAAAATGTAGGGGGGTACCCGTTGGTTCAAACAGTAATGAAAGATAAAATGGAAGAATCTGGCAAAAGAGACTAGCTAAATTTAGTCTGTTTCATCCAGTCTCTTCATGGCCCAAAGTTCTATATAGAACATTATACAAACATAATCCTGAAGAGAAAGGAAAGAGGAAATACCAACAGGAGGCCTTTTGAAATGGATCTTAATTCAGTCTTCCTGATTTGCCGTAAGATCCTTTGCCACAGAAGTCCCCACACAGACTTTTCAGAATGCAATTGTGGTGGTTACCATTCCTAAATCCATATCGACATAATGCATCAAATCCTTTTCCCTCAATCTGTCCCCAGCGAGAATCTCCCTCAGCCTCATTCCTGCCCCTCATTTTCTCAGAGGTTAACATTTAACAAATTACACTCCCAACCTCTTTCCAGGCCCATCATCTTTTTAAGTTCAACAAGAGTGGAGCTTGCTGGCTAATTTTAAGTATCACATTTCTCCCTGAGCTCCTCTCAAACCGCTCTCTGGTTTCGGCTGCAGAATGTTAACAGGCCAGAAAGCACAGGGGAGACAGAGCACTTTATCAGTTTCATACCTAAAATAATAAGCAAGTTTAAAATAAACAGTTGAGAGAGATTGAATGGCACGCTCTACTGTCAGCAAAGGCAGAAATGCCCCAGCCCAAAGGTTGACAAATGACGGGAATGGTCTTCTAGTTTCACACTGGATCTCATCTCTGAACTCGGTATGTTTCTGATAGTGTTTATAAGTGGAGCTGTATTTTTCACTTGGTTTTCTTAAGAGCGAACTATTTCTAGTTTTCTTATGAACTACCCTAATCAAGACGTGAGTACAAGCAGCCCAAGCTCCCACAGGTACCTTCAGAGGGGGGTCCCAGGTTTGACTTTAGGATGATGACAATTTGCAAAAGGCTAATTTAACAGCAATTGGATTTTTCCTGCCTGCTTGAACCATCAGCTGACAACTCACTTCTCCATCACATCTGCAAACAGTTCGCCTAGACAGTTCTGACATTTCCCACTTAGAAAAGCCCCTTTCAGGAAGTTATTAACCCAAACGGAATATTCCTGGTCAAGCTCAGGGGTACAGAAATGCCTCACGTGGGCAGGTCTGTATCCATTTGGTTCCCAGTAAGGGATAAGAACTGCCAAACAGGACAAATTGGAAAAATCGGACCAAAAACGTCAGTTACTATGATACTACCTAGATGTGTTTACAGTACATTCAAAATAAAAATCTCATTTTTTTGAGAGTATAATTCCATGATAGCAAAGACAATACCTATTTTTGTTCACTACTATGCACTAGCACAATGCCTAGTTCCACAGTAGACAAAAATTTGCTGCATGGATAAATAAACGTAGTGTTAACTACGCACCAGGCACTGTGCTAGAACCATAATATATGTTACCTCATTTATTTTAACTCTCACCCCAAAGCTGTAAGTTAAGAATCAAACAAGAAAACAGAGGACCAGGAAACTAAAGTAACTGCCCATGGCCACCAGTTAGTAAGTGGTAAAGCTGGGACTAAAACTCAACTCTGCCAAACTCATGCTCTTTCCATTACATCCCTCCCCAGAACACTGGTTCAGTCACTAACCTGGTGAGGTCCTTATATTGAGAGTCTTATTGAAATTATCCTTGAGTGCTTCTATCACAGACTTCATTTCTTCATTCACCTCTTCCAAGTTGATTATATCCTCAACCAAGGCAGCATTAATATTCACTCTGGTTTGGGAGTGTCCTTTCCCTTTGGCTAAAAAGTGAACATTCAGTGAATAAAACAACAGCAGCATAAACAGAGCCAATAAGCAATTGGTGAAGAAGTGCCTCCTATGTACAGGGAAAAATGTCAAGTGTTAGAAAATTATAAAACATTATCACTCCACTAAAAAAGAGCCTATATTAACTGAGTGTCAACTGTGCCAAACACCTTCTCAGATATTAGTGAGGAGACAGACTTTATAATCAGACACCCCAGGTTAAAAGTCTGGTTATAATGCATACTAGCTTTATGACCTTGGGCAAGTTACCTTTCTGAGTATCAAGTTCCCTACCTATAAAAGAATAATAACATCTATATTGCAAGGTTGCTACAAGGATACAAATTAAGTCATTCAAACTCCTAAAAGAACACTATTCACATGGCAGGGAATCCATAACTAAATTAATCTCTTACTTTTCAGAAAAGTAAACAGAAGATGAGAAAACCAAAGCTACTTGCCTAATGTCACAGGTCATGAAATGGAAAAGTCAAGATCTGGTTCCAGATCTGCCTAATTTTAAACCCATGAACTTTCTACTAGCCCATCTCCACAAAATCTAATTAGAGAGGCAGGAAATACATTAATTCATTAAAAAATGAACACTAAGACAAGAATACGCACATATCTGATGGCTGGTACAGAGTACAGACAAAAGGAACAACAGTAGTTTACAGACATTAAACACTACCAATGGTAGAGACAATGGCTTATATTTTAGAAAATCAACAGCATTGGGAGCTGAATATAATTTCATTTTATGTCTAAATCATCATGGTGATTTTTCATATACATTCTATGTGTATACATAGGTAATTTCTGTGAATGATGCAAATATTCTCGCATTTCTTTTATAGGGGATGGGGAAGGAGAAACATAAAATTTTAAATAATATTTACAGTTTATTCATTAAACATTCAACAAACATTTATTGAGATTCATTCAATAAATTCTGTTGAACATCTACAGTGAGCTCAATCCTGCACTATTTGTGTAGCATATTATAACTTGCAATGCAATTTCAAGTACATTCTCCTCCTTGCTATCCAAGATTGCTCTCTGAGGTAGGAAGAATAGAGATTAGTATTGCCCTCATTGCACAGATGAGAAATCTGAGGCACAAGTCATTTGAATGTTTTGCCCAAAGTAAACAACTGGTAAGCAACAGAGTGATTTTTTAAAACATTTATTTGCCCATGTTACCATTATGATTTGAAACCAATGGCTTAGGTTTTTTTTTTTTTTTTTTTTTTCAGAACTGATAGAAGATGTGGGGCTTGGCACGGTGGCTCACGCCTATAATCCAGCACTTTGCGGGGCCGAGGCGGGCGGATCACGAGGTCAGGAGTTCAAGACAAGCCTGACCAACATGGTGAAACCCCATCTTTACTAAAAATACAAAAATTAGCCGGGCGTGGTGGCATGTGCCTGTAATCCCAGCTACTCAGGAGGCTGAGGCAGGAGAATCGCTTGAACTTGGGAGGTAGAGGTTGCAGTGAGCCGAGATCGCACCACTGTACTTCGGCCTGGGCAGCAGATTAAAAAAAAAAAAAAAAAAAAAAGATGTGGATCTTCAGATTGAGAAACACAAGTTTCAAATGGGACAATAAAAGTAAATTCACACCTAGACATGTTGTGACTGCAGAAAACAAAGGACAAAGAGATCTTTATAAAAGCCCAAGAGAAAAGACAAATTATCCATGAAGGATTAAAATTTAGAATACTTTCCAAGAGCAACAACAGAAGCCAGAAACAATGGAAATAATATCTTCAACTTTAAAGTCTTTTTTTTTTTTTTTTTTTTGAGACGGAGTCACGCTCTGTCCCCCAGGCTGGAGCGCAGTGGCGCAATCTCGGCTCACTGCAAGCTCCGCCTCCTGGGTTCACGTCATTCTCCCCCCACCCCCAGCTTCCGGAGTAGGTGGGACTACAGGCGATGGCCACCACACCCGGCTAATTTTTTAGTAGAGAAGGAGTTTCACTGTGTTAGCCAGGATAGTCTCGATCTCCTGACCTCGTGATCCGCCCGCCTAGGCCTCCCAAAGTCCTGTGATTGTAGGTGTGAGCCACCACGCCCAGCCAACTTTAAACTTTTAGAACTAAATATGTACATTAAAAATTTAAATATATGTCTGTCAATATTGGAATGAATAGTAATATTTATGAATGAAATACTATGCAACCATGAGAAAGAATGAACTACACACAAAAATTTAAATGAGTCTCACAAATCTGATGTTGAACACAGAGGCCAGACACAAGAATACAAAACTGTACAGTACAAAGGCCAGATATGAGAATATAAACTGAACAGTAAAAAAACAGAGAAAAATAATTCATGCTACTAGAAGTCAGAATAACAGTTATCTGCAAAGGGTCGAGGGTAGTACTTACTAGAAAGAAGCACAAAGGGGACTTCTGACATGCTAGGAATGTTCTGTTTTTTGATCTGGATGCTGGTACATAAGTAATTTCAGCTTGTGAAATTTATGATAGCTGCACTTTCCTAGAGTGCTTTTTTATTTCCATAAAAAGGTTAAAGAAATCAGTTGGCCGGGCACGGTGGCTCAAGCCTGTAATCCCAGCACTTTGGGAGGCCGAGACGGGCGGATCACAAGGTCAGGAGATCGAGACCAGCCTGGCTAACACGGTGAAACCCCGTCTCTACTAAAAATACAAAAAACTAGCCGGGCGAGGTGGCGGGCGCCTGTAGTCCCAGCTACTCAGGAGGCTGAGGCAGGACAATGGCGTAAACCTGGGAAGCAGAGCTTGTAGTGAGCTGAGATCCGGCCACTGCACTCCAGCCTGGGTGACAGAGCAAGACTCTGTCTCAAAAAAAAAAAAAAAGAAATCAGTTAAGGGTACCCATCAAAACAAGAATTAAAAGTATATCTTCCAAATCAGCAGAATTTAAAAAAGAGAGAGAGAGGAATAGAGAAATTTAATCTAATAGGAAAAGAAGAAAAAATGATTTAAAAAGGTGTATTTCAAAATAGCTAAAAGAACTTAAATGTTCCCAATACATAAAAATGATAAAAGCCTGAGATGCTGGATACCCCATATACGCTAACTTAATCATTTATGCATGTAACAAAATATCACATATACCCCATAAGTATATACAAATACGTATCAATAAAAAATTGTTTAAATATGCATTTAAAAAAAAAAAGAAAAAAGAAAAAAAAGGAAAAAACATATAAGGAAAGTACAAAATAAGGCCGGGCATGGTGGCTCATGCCTGTAATCCTAGCACTTTGGGAGGCCAAGGTGGGAGGATCACCTGAGGCCAGGAGTTCGAGATCAGCCTAGCCAACAAGGTGAAACACCATCTCTACTAAAAATACAAAAAATTAGCTGGGCATGGTGGCACATGCCTGTAGTCTCAGCTACTTGGGAGGCTGAGGCACAAGCATCACCTGCAACTGAGAGGCAGAGGTTGCGGTGGGCCGAGACTGCACCACTGCATTCCAGCCTGGGCGACAGAGTGAGACTGTCTCAAAAAAAAAAGAAAGTACAAAATAAAATAACACAAATATGCAGTGACGACAATAAATATAAATGGATCAAAATGACCAGTTAAAAGTGAGAGATCAGTAAGATTTTTAAAAATCTAGTTGAATATAACACGACAGTTTTAAAAAATTATACAAGATCACAGAAAGTTTGATGGATAGGGATGGAAAAATTCTAAGCCTGGCAAACATTAAGCAAAAGAAGGCTGGTGTAGCCACATTTTCATCTAACAAAAAAGATTTTAAGACAAAATTCACTACTGGAAATCATGAGGACAACTTCAAAATGATAACAGAAAAAATTCACCCCAAAGATATATAACATATCTAAGATTAAATATATCAATTAGATAGCCTCAAAATTAATAGAATTAAAAGAAGAAACTGGCTGGGTGCAGTAGCTTACACTTGTAATCCCAGCACTTTGTGGGGCTGAGGTGGGCAGATTGCTTGATCCCAGCAGTTCAAGACCAGGCTGGGAAACATTGCAAAATCCAGTCCCTACAAAAAATACCAAAATTGCCCAGGCATGGCAGTGTGTGCCTGTAGTCCCAGCTACTTGGGAGGCTGAGGTGGGAGAATCAGTTGAGCCCAGAAGATTGAGGTTGCAGTGGGCTGTGATTATACCACTGCACTCCAGCCTGGGCAAGACCCTGTCTCAAAATAAAAAACAAAAAAGGAGAAAATGATCAATCTACAAGCATACCAGGAGAGTTCAATATACCTTCCTTGATAACTGATAATTGAGCAAATAAAAAAACAGAAAAGTTCATCAACAAAATTAGTCAATTTGATCTAATACAATACACCCAACAATAAGAGAATATACAGTATTCTCAAGCACACTTGGACCTTCTATGAAACAACCATGTTTTACACACAAATCAAATCTCAACAAAGACAAAATAATCTATATCATATAGAATATGTTCTCTCAACAGAGTAGAATTAAGCTAACCCCAAAACAACCATTTGTTTGAACAATTTTAAACACTTCTTAATAAACACTCATGGACTATACAGAAATGCATAATGGAAATGTTTAAATATTGAGAAATGACCATAATAAAAATACTGAATATCAAAAACTCAAGTCAGGCACGATGGCTGACACCTGTGATCCCAGCACTCCGGAAGGCCAAGGCGAGAGGATCACTTGAGCCCAGGAGTTCAAGGTTACAGTGAGCTATGACTGTGCCACTGCACTCCAGCCTAGGCAACAAAGCAAGATCTTGTCTCTAAAATAAATAAGTAAATAACATCATAGGAAGCATTTAAAGTTGTATTTAGACAGAAACTTCTAACCTTAATACTTGAAAAACAAAACAAAACAAAACAGGCTGGGCGTGGTGATTCATGCCTATAATTAAAGCACTTTGGGAGCCAAAGCAAGCGGATCACCCAAGGTCAAAAGTTTGAGACCAGCCTGGCCAACATGGTGAAACCCCATCTCTACTAAAAAAAAGAAAATTTCAAAAATTAGCTGGGCGTGGTGGCGGGTGCCTATAGTCCCAGCTACTCGGAAGGCTGACGCAGGAGAATCGCTTGAACCCAGGAGGACGAGGCTGCAGTGAGCCAAGATCATGCCATTGCACTCCAGCCTGGGTGACAGAGGGAGACTGCAACTCAAAAAACAATAAAAAATAAAAATAAAGAAGAAAGTATTATTCACAGTGGTAAGATATGAAAACAACCAAAGTGTCTGTGGATAGAGAAATAATGTGGGTGCATGTATGTGGGGGTGTGTGTGTATAAAGTGGCATATTATTCAACCTTAAAAAAGGAGAGCTTGCCATTTGCCATGGATGAACCCAGAGGACATTACACTAAGCAAAATAAGCCACACACAGAAAAATACTGCATGATTATACTTGTATGCGGAATCTCGGGGTGGGGGTTTGCTTGTTTGTTTTTCAGACAGGGCCTCACCCAGACTGGAGTGCAGTAGTGGGATCTCAGCTCACTACAGGCCTCAACCTCCCTGGGCTCAGGTGATTCTCTCACTTCAGCATCCTGAATAGCTGGGACTACAGGCGCATGCCACCATGCCTGGCTAATTTTTGTATTTTTTTTCTTTTGTAGAGAAGAGGTTTCACCACATTGCCCAGACTGGTCTCGAACTCCTGGGCTTAAGTGACCCGCCCGCCTCAGCCTCCCAAAGTGCTGGAATTATGAGCGTGAGCGACCATGCCTAACCACAGGTGGAATCTACAAAAAAGCTGAATACACACAGAGAATAAAATAATACTTACCAGGGATCGGCAGGGTGGGGTGGTGGTGGTGGTGAGCAAATGGAGAGATATAAGTCAAAGGATACAAAGTAGTAGATATGTAGGATGAACAAGTCTGGAGATCTAATGTACAGTATGAGGACTATAGTTAGAAATATTGTATTATACTCTGGAGTTTTTGCTAAGACAGATTTTATGTGCTTTTGCAAAGAAAAAAGGGAGTAACTATGTAAGATAATGGGTATGTTAACTTGCATGTAAGTAACCATATCACTGTATGTATATGAAAGCATCGTGTTTATAATAGAATTTTTCAAAGAAAAAAAGAAAACAGGAAAGGCTAAAAATTAATGAACTAATTGTCCAACTCAGAGGATGGAAAGAGAACAAGTACATAGGAGAAAGTAAATAACAAAGAACGGAAATCATAAAATCGCAAAAAAGAGAGATCAAAAAATTAAAGACTCTTAAAATGTTTATAACTACTGTCAAGAACAATTAAGAAGAAAGTAGATGCAGATAAATAATATTAAGAAAGAAAAAATGGACATGATTATAAAAACAGTATAAATCTTAATGAGAAAAATCTAAGTAGTCTCATAATCATTAAAGAAACCAATTCTAGGATTTAAAGTCTACCTACACACACACACACACACACACAAACGCACGCACACACACACACAAATACCAGATCCGTATTACTTTACAGGCAAGTTCTATCAAACACACAAGGAACTGATAATCCTGGTTTTTTACAGACCATCCCATTAGGAAAAAGAGATGCATTCCCCAACTTATACCATGAGGCTCAGATATTCTTAATACAAAAGCCAGAGAAGGATAATACTAGAAAACTATGCTCATGAAAACTAGAAAGTTACATTACGGCTAATGTCACATACCAATATAATCTAAAAAAATCCTAAATTAATACTAGCAAGCCAAATCCAACAATGTATAACACAGATTATGTATCAAGAACAAGTAGGGCTCATACCAAGAATGCAAAAGTGGTTTAACATCATAAAAACCTACTGATATTGAGTCACATTAATAGATTAACAGAGAAAAATATGATTATCTCAGTAAATGCAGTAAGAACATTTGATTAAAGTTTAATATCCATATGAAACAAACTCCTAGCAAAATAGGGATAAAAGATATTTGCTTAAAAGAGAATACCAACAGCAAAGCAAACATAATGTTTTTCTGTTTAAAAATTTTTTAATTTTTGTGGGTACATAGTATACATATTTATGGGTTACATGAGATACTTTGATATATGCATGCAATAATAATCACATCATAGAAAATAGAATATCCATCCCCTCAAGTATTTATCCTTTGTGTAACAGACAATTCAATTATACGCTTTTAGTTAATTTTAAATGTACAATTAAATTATCACTGACTTTATTCACCCTGTTGTGCTATTAATTACTAGGTCTTCTTCATTTTTTTTTTTTTTTTTTTTTTTTTTGAGACGGAGTCTCGCTCTGTCGCCCAGGCTGGAGTGCAGTGGCCGGATCTCAGCTCACTGCAAGCTCCGCCTCCCGGGTTCGGGCCATTCTCCTGTCTCAGCCTCCTGAGTAGCTGGGACTACAGGCGCCCGCCACCTCGCCCGGCTAGTTTTTTGTATTTTTTAGTAGAGACGGGGTTTCACCGTGTTAGCCAGGATGGTCTCGATCTCCTGACCTAGTGATCCGCCCGTCTCGGCCTCCCAAAGTGCTGGGATTACAGGCTTGAGCCACCGCGCCCGGCCCATTCTTTCTAACTGTATATAATTTTTGTATCCGTTAACAACCCCCAACTCCTTCCCACCCCTCCACTACCATTCCCAGCCTCTGATAACCATCCTTCTACTCTCTATCTCCGTGAGTTCAAATGTTTTGATTTTTAGATCCACAGAATTGTTTTGATTATTAGCTCTCACTTAGAGAACAAGTAAAGTTTGTCTTTCTGTGCCTCATTTCACTTAACGGAATGACCTCCAGTTCCATCCATGTTGTTGCAAATGACAGGATCTCATTCTTTTTTTATGGTTACATAGTATGCCATTATGTATATGTACCACATTTTCTTTATCCAGTCATCTGTTGATGGAAACTTAGGTTACTTCCAAATCTTGGCTATTCTGAACAGTGCTGCAACAAACACGAGAATACAGATATTTCTTCAGTATACTGATTTCCTTTCTTTTGGGTATATACCCAGCAGTAAGATTGCTGGATCATATAGTAGCTCTATTCTTAGTTTTTTGAGGAACCTCCAAACTGTTCTCCACAGTGGTTGTACTAATTTACATTTCCAACAACAGTGTACATGGGTTTCCTTTTCTCCACATCTCGCCAGTATTTGTTATTGACTGACTTTTGGATAAAAGTCATTTTAACTGGGGTGAGATGATATCTCATTATAGTTGTGATTTGCATTTCTCTGATGATCAATGATGCCAGGCACCTTTTTATGTGTGTGTTTGCCATTTGTATGTCTTATTTCGAGAAATGTCTATTCAAATATTTTGCCCATTTTTAAATCAGATTATTAGATTTTTTTTCCTAGAGTTGTTTGAGCTCCTTACATATACAGTGTGGTTATTAATCCTTTATCAGATGAGTAGTTTGTAAATATTCTCTCCCATTCTGTGGGTTGTTTTTTCACTTTGTTGATTTTTTCCTTTGCTGTGCAGAAGCTTTTTAACTTGATGTGATCTCACTTGTTAAAAAGATCTCTCACTTGATGAGATCTCAAACAAAAAATCTCCATTTTTGCTTTGGTTGCGTGTGCTTGTGCGGTACTACTCAAGAAATCCTTGCCCACTACAATGTACTGGAGAGTTTCCCCAATGGTTTCCTGTAATAGTTTGATAGTTTGAGGTCTTAGATTTAAGTCTTTAATCCATTTTGATTTTTGTATATGACGAGAGACAGAAATCAAGTTTCATTCTTCTGCATATGGATATCCAGTTTTCTCAGCAACATTTATTGAAGAGATTGTCCTTTCCCCAATGTATGTTCTTGGCACCTTTGTCAAAAAAAGAGTTCACTGTAGGTGTATGAATTTGTTTATGGGTTCTCTATTCAGTTCCACTGGTTTTTGATGTGGTTCGGCTGTGTCCTCACCCAAATCTCATCTTGAATTGTAGTTTCCATAATTCCACGTGTCGTAGGAGGGACCAGGTAGAGATAATTGAATCATGGGGTGGTTTCCCCCATCCTGTTCTTGTGACAGTGAGTTCTCAAGAGATCTGATGGTTTTATAAGCAGCTTCCGCCTTCGCTGGGCACTCATTCTCTCTCGCCCTCATGTGAATAGGTGCCTTCCACCATGATTGTAAGTTTCCTGAGGCCTCACCAGCCATGCAGAACTGTGAGTCAATTAAACTTCTTTCCTTTCTAAATTACTCGGTCTCAGGTACGTTTTTATTAGCAGTGTTTGAGAACAAACTAATACAGTAAATACTAACACACTACTGGAAGAGTGGTGTGCTGCTGTAAGGATACCTGAAAATGTGGAAGCAACTTTGGAACTGGGTAACACGCAGAGGCTAGAACAGTTCAGAGGACTCAGAAGAAGACAGGAAAATGTGGGAAAGCTTGGAACTTCCTAGAGACTTGGAGGGCTCAGAAGACAGGAAGATGTGGGAAAGTTAGGAACTTCCTAGAGACTTGTTGAATGGCTTTGATCAAAATGCTGACAGTGATATAAACGATGAAGTACAGGCTGAGGTAGTCTCAGATGAAGATAAGGAATTTGTTGGGAACTGGAGCAAAGGTGACTCTTGTTGTGCTTTAGCAAAGAGACTGGTGGGTTTTTGCCCATGTCCTAGAGATCTGTGGAACTTTGAACTTGAGAGAGATGATTTGGAGTATCTGGCAGAATAAATTTCTAAGCGACAAAGCATTCAAGAGGAAGGAGAGCATAAAAGTTTGAAAAATTTGGCCAGGCACGCTGGCTTACCCCTATAATTCCAGCACTTTGGGAGGCTGAAGTGGATGGATCACGAGGTCAGGAGATCAAGACCATCCTGACCAACATGGTGAAATCCCATCTTGACTAAAAATACAAAAATTAGCTGGGTGTGGTGGCACATGCCTGTAATCCCAACCATTCAGGAGGCTGGGGCAGGAGAATCACTTGAACCAGGAAGTCGGAGGTTGCAGTGAGCTGAGATCATGCCACTGCACTCCAGCTTGGCAACAGAATGAGACTGCGTCTCAAAAAAAAAAATAAAAGTTGGAAAAATTGCAGCCTGACAATGCAAAAGAAAAGAAAAACCCATTTTTTAGAGATAAATTCAAGCCGCCTGCAGAAATCTGCATAATTTAACAAGGAGCTGAATGTTAATCACCAAGACAATGGGGGCAAATGTTATGTCAGACACCTTCTACCAGTCCCTTCAATCACAGGCCTGGAGGCCTAGGAGGGAAAAATGGTTTCTTGGGCCAGGTGCAGGGCCCCCCACTGCTGTGTACAGCCTTGGGACTGCATGCCAGCTGCTCCAGCCACGGCTAAAAGGGGCCAAGGTACAGTTCAGGACATTGCTTCAGAGGGTACAAGCCCCCCAGCCTTGGCAGCTTCCACATGGTGTTGGTCCTGCAGGTGCGCAAAAGACAAGAATCAAAGTTTGGGAACCTCCGCCTAGATTTCAGAGGATGTATGGAAACACCTGCATGTCTGGGCAGAAGTCTGCTGCATGGAGAACATCTGCTAAGGCAGTGCAGAAGAGAAATGTGAGGTTGGAACCCCCACACAGAGTCCCCACTGGGGCACTGCCTAGTGGAGCTGTGAGAAGAGGGCAACCATCCTCCAACCCAGAACTTGATAGGTCTATCAACAGCTTGCACTGTGTGCCAGGAAAAGCCGTAGACACTCATTGCTAGCCTGTGAAAGCAGCCAGGAGGGGCACTGTAGCCTACAAAGTCGCAGGGGCAGAGCTGCCCAAGGCCATGGGAGCCCACCTCTTGCACCAGCATGACCTGGATGTGAGACATGGAGTCAAAGAAGATCATTTTGGAACTTTAAGGTTTAATGACTGCCCTACTGGATTTTAGACTTGCATGGAGCCTGTAGCCCCTTTGTTTTGGCCAATGTCTCCCATTTGGAATGGTTGTATTTACCCAATGTCTATACCCCCATTGTTGCTAGGATGTAACTAACTTGTTTTTGATTTTACTGGTTAGGTAGAAGGGATTTGCCTTGTCTCATATGAGACTATGGACTTTAACTTTTGAGTTAATGCTGGAATGAGTTAAGACTTTGGGAGACTGCTGGAAGGGCATGATCATGTTTTGAATTATAAGGACACGAGATTTGGGAGGGGCCAGGGGTGGAATGATATGGTTTGGCTGTGTCCCCACCCAAATCTCATCCTGAATTATAGTTCCCCACCTCTCATGGGGGAGGTGGAGATAAGTGAATCATGAGGGCGGTTTTCCCCATCCTGTTTTTTTGATAGTGAGTTAGTTCTCAAGAGATCTGATGGTTTTATAAGGGGCTAATCCCTTCAGTGGGCACTTATTCTCTCTCCTGCCCCCCTGAAGAGGTGCCTTCTGCCATGATTGTAAGTTCCTGAGGCCTCCCCAGCCATGCAGAACTGCAAGTCAATTAAACTTCTTTCCTTTTTATTTTTTTAATTTTTTTTTTCTTTTTTTTTGTGAGAGTCTTGCTTTGTCACTCAGGCTGGAGTGCAGTGGCACAATCTTAGCTCAATGCAACCTCCGCCTCCTGGGTTCAAGCAATTCTCCTGCCTCAGCCTCCCAAGTAGCTGGGATGACAGGCATGCGCCACCATGCCCAGCTAACTTTTGTATTTTTAGTAGAGACAGGGTTTTGCCACATTAGCCAGGCTGGTCTCAAACTCCTGACCTCAAGTGATCCACCCACCTTGACCTACCAAAGTGCTGGGATTACAGACATGAGCCACCGTGCCTGGCCTAAACCTTTTTCCTTTATAAATTACCCAGTCTCGGGTATTTCTTCATAGCAGCGTGAGAATGGACTAACACGGTCTACGTATCTGTTTTTATGCCCATATCATGCTGCTTTGGTTACTATAGCTCTGTGGTATAATTTGAAGTCAGGTAATATGATTTCTCCACAAACATAATTCTTAACATTAACATATAAGAAGTATTTCCTATAAAGTCAGGAATAAAACAAAGATGCCTATTATCACCAGTCACATTTATTCAAATTATACTAAAGTTCCTAGCCAATCCAATGAAAGTGGGGGGGAGAGAAGGGAGGACAACAGGACAGGAGGGGAGAAGAATGGAAAGGGACATATGTGCAACACAACACATGTACAAGAATGCTTATACTAGCATTTTTTTTTTTTTTAGCTCAAAACTGGAAGCAACCCAAAAGTCTGTCAACTGTGGAATGGATATTAAATTGCGGTATATACTTTCAGTAGAATATCATTAAAAAAATAAAAATGCACAAACAACCATTATGTGCACAACATAGACATATGTCACAAATAGATTACTACCAATAGAAGTCAGACACAAAATCCATACTGACTTAACAAAGGACAAAACTAATCTGTGGTGTTAAAGTCAATATAGTGGGTTATGTATCCTTACAGTGGGAGAGTAACAACTTAAAGGGACATGTGGTAAGTTTCCAAAATACAAGTGACAATCTATTTATTGATTTGGGTGATGACTACATGATTGTTTTCACTTTGCGAAAATTCACTGAAGCACAAACTTATGATTTATGTACACATTTTTCTTTATATATAACTCAAAACACTAACATATATAAAAGTGACCAAAAAAAAAAAAAAAGATAGGATTCCCCCAGCAATAAACCTGATTAAAGAACTACACAAGATTTTTTTTTGTTTTTTGTTTTTTTTTGAGACAGGGTCTCATTCTGTCCCCCAAGCTGGAGTGGCAGCAGCATGATCATGGCTCACTGCAGCCTTGACCTACTGGGCTCAAGCAATGCTCCCATTTCAGCCTCCCGAGTAGCTGGGACCACAGGGATGCACCACCACATCTGGCTAATTTTTGTAGAGACAGGGTTTCCCCATGCTGCCCAGGCTGGTCGGAACTCCTGAGCTCAAGTAATCCAACCCCCTTGGCCTCCCAAAGTGCTGGGATTATAGGTGTGGGCCACCACTCCTAGCCTTGTGCAAGATCTGTCTGGAGAAAACTTGACACTATGATCATAAATTTCATATAGAAGAGGAGAAAGTCAAGAAGAAAAAGCATATGTGTGGTGAGGGGAAAGATTTGTATCACTAAATTGAACTTTATGACAGTAAGTCAGGCAGTATGAAATTTATTGCAGGGAGAGATAAGCAGTTCAATGAAATCAAGAGCTCAGAAACAATACCATATATATAAAGAAACTCACACAACGGGGGGACATTACAAATCTGGGAGTAAAGAGTAGGCTAATCAATAAATGATTTTGATACAACTTGTTATCCATCTGAAAAGGAAACTTCAAAAATTACCTCACATTATATTCAGAAATAAATTACCTTGCAACAGAGGGGTATTTCTTAAAGAAGACACAATTAATAAAGGACTGAAAAATATGACATTAAAACCCATTTCAACAAAAACATCATAAACAAAGTAAAAAGCAAAGAAGATACTTGTAACACATATTATTGACAAAGAATGAACATCCCTAATATAAAAGAAAGAATCGAATAAATCTAAAAGAAAAAGTCAAACAACCAACTTCTGCAGCCTCTAACGCCTCACCTCAAGCGATCCTTCCACCGCAGCCTCCTGAGTAGCTGGGACTACAGGTACAGGCCACCAGGCCCAGCTTTTTTTTTTTTTTTTTTTTTTAAGAGGCAAGGTCTCATTATGTTGCCCAGACTAATCTCAAACTCCTGGCCTCAAGCAATTCCCACGCCTCAGCCTCCTGAGTAGCTGGGATTACAGGTGTGAGCCACAGCACTTAGTTTAACCAACTTTTATAGAGGCAAGCAAAGAAGACAAAACTGAATAGCCCACAAAATATGAAAAAATGCTGCTTATGCACTGTAGTCACTGTCTAGTGTACTAGAAGACTGCAATACTGTAGGCATCAAGAACTAAAGTTTCTGGTTCTGCCATTAATTATATAGGACCATGGGCAAATTTCTCACTAATTATCTCAGTTTCTTCGTTTATAAAATGGTGAGATCTGGATTAACTAGATAATTATAAGGATTTCTTCAATGGAAAATTACTTCTTCAATGGATAATTATAAGGATAAAATTAGTAAATGTATGGAAACTTTAAAAAATATAATGTAACATCCAGATCAAAGGTTATTACTATTAACAGAATATAAGTCTTCTAAGCATTACCGTTCTTTCAGCAATTTGTTAATTTTCCTATTACAGAAAGGGGAAGATCTGCATGAAATCAGAAAAGAAGAGTCAGTGGGAAAATATTCAGCAGCATATATCTAGCGCCATTCTTGGGGGAGGACTCCCTAATCCGCAACTGCAAATTGCTGGTGTGACTGACAATTTTCTATCACTCATTCTTTCATTCAACAAAATTTGTCAAAAATACTATATCCAGGCCCTGTTAGGTGTTAAATAAGAACAATATAGAACCTACCTTCATCAGGTCCAGCATAGAAGGCAGAAAAATGATAATCAATCTTACATTTAATTAATTAATCACTGCTGTTTTAAGTGCATCAAAGGTAAAATAACAGAATGCACGAGTGCAGTTAACAGGGGACTTGACCTAGTCTTAGAGGTCAGGGAAGGCTTCCCAGAGGAAGTAGCATTTAAGCTGAGACCTGCAGTACATCAAAGTCTCATTCTTGGATGACACAAGCCATTAAGATCATCCATCTAAATCCATGACTCTAATACCCACTTCACCCAACAACCTTCTGGTCTTAATTATACTTCCAACATGTATCTTCCTATATGGAGACAATATATTGATCCCTGCTACAAGCATTCTGGCTCGCTTGGCACTTATACCTCTAACTCTAAATCTAAAAGAAAGAAATTAGGCATTTTCTGAGCTACTAAGAAAACAAATGAGGCAGCATGGTAATAAGAAAACAGGCACTGGGTTGTAACACCATCTCTGCCACTGTAACCTTTTAAGTTAATCAAATGAAATAGCTGAGGCCCCTTTCCTCATGTTAGCAAGGGGAGAAATTCAGTACATCTGAGATACCTGCCAGCTATAATTCAAGGGCCAAATTTAAGAAAGGGGCGAAGTAGGAGAGAACATCACATGTCTCTACCTTTGGCTTTCTTGGTAGCGAAATGGCGGACTGGCACAGCTGAATAGGCCACGTACTGCCTATGGCCATGCTGTCTTTCATGCACTGTCTTCAGTGTAACTTCTGAAACTGGTTTGATAGAGGCTGCAAGATAATTGCGAAAGGCAGGGTGGAACATGCGGAAGCACTTTAATCCCAAGGCCATGACTGAAGACGATCCTTGGAAACATCCACTAAAAAGAATAAGACAAAAAGCAGATCTAAGTAAAAGAGACCGTATTGCAACTTCAGATAATTCGTACTAATTATCAAGCAATTCCTATAAACTGAGCTAAGTACTAGACAATTTAAATACATTATCTCTAATCCTTTTCCCAACTGCCCTAGAAGAAAGTATTATTTGCCTCATTTTACAGAATGAAGAAACTAAGGCTTACAGAGATTTAAGTAACTTCCCCACTTTGGACTCCAAACCCCAAGTTCTTTCCACTGCACCAAAATGCCAATTAAGCAAATATGCAGCAGACTAAAATTTTAATGATTCTAATTAAACCCTTATATGAGAAAAGCACAAAATCTTGATAAAGTTTAAAGAGAGAAGGCAGAGCACTAGAAGAGGACTTTAAATAAGAAAACCATCTCAACAGGCATAAAATGACTGGAAAAATTCACACGACAGCATTTAATTAAAATTTTCTTTGGTTCCTTACGCACTGATTACCAATTAGGATGCCCTTTAATGTGAGTCTAAAGCATGATTGAGGTTTGAGGTCTTCCATGGTATAAAACTAGAGCTCTGGAAAATGCCACTCTCTACTGTGTTAACACAAGTTACGCATTCTACATCTGAGGTCTTTGACCATGGAAAGATGCCATTGCCTACAACTACCTCAGGATATAACACAGCCCTAGCTAACTGACAAATATATCATTAATAGCTTCTGCCAGTAATGTTGCTATGGCTCAGCTAAAAATTAAGAACAATTAGTATCAAATACCTGGAAGCTGCTTCCTTTGAGTAACAGTCCCACATCTTATGTTTTTTAAAAAATCCCATCCTAAAATTTTGATCCAACATAATGGAATGAATAACATGGGCTTTGCTGTCAGGAAGACCTGGAAGCCAATCCTAGCTCCATTACTGACTAAATACTCCTGAATATTTCTAATCGTTGATTTCTTCAACTGTAAAATGGGAATAATTGTACTCATTTCTTAGGGTTGGGAATAATTAATGAGGTTATGCAAGTAAAGCCCTTGACACAGTACCTAGCAAACAGCAGAAGCCCCCCAAAATAATACCTGTTGAAAGCTATCACCTTTTCTTTCAAACTTTTTAAAAAATATTATCTTTATTATCTTTTGAGACCGAGTCTCACTCTGTTGCCCAGGATGGAGTGCAGTGGCGCAATCTTGGCTCCCAGCAACCTCCACCTCCCGGGTTCAAGCAATTCTCATGCCTCAGCCTCCCAAGTAGCTGGGATTACAGGCACACACCACCATGCCCAGCTAATTTTTTTGTATTTTTAGTAGAGACGGGGTTTCACCATGTTACCCAGGCTGGTCGTGAACTCCTGAGCTCAGGAAATCCACCCGCCTTGGCCTCCCAAAGTGCTAGGATTACAGGCGTGAGCCACTATGCCGGGTCTCAAAAACTATTATGTCAGGGTCAGACACAATAAAGAAACCTTGTATGTTAATAATGATGTACAAAATAGCCTACAATTAGACCTGGATGTAAATTTCAACTTTAGGCAATTTACTCTTCTGAGCATCACTTTCCTCATCAATGATAAAAATAACTTTGAACTTAAAATAAAATGAAATAATGAATACATGTAAACAACTAACATAGTGCCAGGAATATAGCAGCTTAATAAATGATGGCTATTATTTTTAAAGCAAATGAGTAGCACAAAGACAAATAACTTCTCTTGATGGAATTTTTAATAGTAAGGGATACTAGAAGTTAGTGATCAGTGTATGAAGTCTATAAAAACAGATTTGATGAAAAAAGGAATATTTTTCTTCTTTATTAGTATCAATAGCTACTATTAATTGAGGTCAAGTTTGGACTGTTTGCTTTACCCATATTATTTCATTTAATTCTCTCAATAATGCCACAAAGAACATATAATAATCCCCATTTTACAGACGTTGAAACTGAGGTTCAGAGAGATTAAGTCACTGTCCAAGGACATGGAGCTAATAGCCAAGCTCTATTTTAGCAGAACTGTTCACAGAGGTTTGGCTCAGAGTGAAGTTTCTATATCTAGGTTTTTCCCTAATAAAACCAATGCCTAATTCATACTTACAACCAAATATGGCTGTAGAATAATGAGTAGTTTTTTATTTCAGTCTACAGGATCTCAATCTGGCTGCTCCATTTAAGATAGGTTTCCTGGTGTTCCTGTTGCAGGTCATAATACCAACTCACAAAGCAACAGGAAATCAAAATGGGTTAGAAATAAACAACCTTTGACAGAAAACGCAGCACCCAAAAGCAGACCCAGTACACGTGAACCGGAAGACAACTCTATAAATAAACCACATTGCTGAAACGCGTAAGGCGTAGATTTTAATTGCGCAGAAGTCAGAAAATTTCAAAGTGGAAGTTCAATAAAGGCAGTCCTTTAGGTCCTTTACCTTAAGGGTGTACAAATTAACATTCTGTTCAGCACAGATAAAAGAATTAAAGTTGAAGAAAAATTTGTTGAGATCCCAAGTATTCGCCAACAAAATTAAGCTATACATAGAAGCAATGTGGGGAAGTGTCTGAGCTTTGGACGCAGTCTGGAACTGGAATCTCAATTCCTCCACTTACTAGCTGTGTGACCTTGGGGAGGTCATTTAGCCTCTCTGAGCTACAGCTTCCACATCATCATCATAGTGATATTAATGAGGCTTTAAAAAGATAACAATAATGACAACAATACCTAACATTTATATAACAATGACTACGTGACAGAAACTATTCTAAGTGGCTTACACACGTTAACTCATTTGAGCCTCATGATAACCCTGAAGTACTATGATTATTCCCACTTTACAGATAAGAAAACAGAAGCAAAAATCTGCCTAAGATTTGAATTCAGGCAATCCAGCTTCAGAGTCTATGTTGTTAACTGCTATACTATGCATATAAAACACTCAGCATGGCTGGGAACAGTGGTGGGTGCCCATAGTCCGAGTTATTTGGGATGCTAAGGAAGATCACTTGAGACCAGGAGTCCAAGGCCAGCCTTGGCAACATAGTGAGACCTAATCCCTTAAAAACAGCAACAAGCCGGGCGCGGTGGCTCACACCTGTAATCCCAGCACTTTGGGAGGCCGAGGTGGGCAGATCACGAGGTCAGGGGATCAAGACCATCCTGGCTGACACAGTGAAACCCCGTCTCTACTAAAAATACAAAAAAAAAAAAAAAAAAATTAGCCAGGCATGGTGACGGGTGCCTGTAGTCCCAGCTACTTGGGGGGCTGAGGCAGGAGAATGGCGTGAACCCGGGAGGTGGAGCTTGCAGTGAGCCGAGACCGTGCCACTGCACTCCAGCCTGGGTGACAGAGCGAGACTCCGTCTGAGAAAACAAAAAACAAACAAAAAACACCAGCAACAAAACACATACACACAGTACAATGCCTGGCATCCGGTAGGTACACAATAAATTGTAGCTATTATAACAGCATTCCGACTATTAATTTTTTTTTTTTTTTTTTTGAGACAGAGTCTCGCGCTCTGTCACCCAGGCTGGAGAGCAGTGGTGCGATCTCTGCTCACTGCAACCTATGCCTTGCGGGTTCAGGCAATTCTCCTGCCTCAACCTCCTGAGTAGGTAGGACTACAGGCACCCGCCACCACGTCCAGTTAACTTTTGTATTTTTTAAGTAGAGATGCGGTTTCACCTTGTTGGCCAGGATGCTCTCGAACTTCCAACCTCAGGTGATCTGCCCGCCTCGGCCTCTAAAAGTGCTGGGATTATAGGCATGAGTCACCACGCCTGGCCTGAATTTTTTTTTTTTTTTTTTTTTTTTTTTTGAGACACAGTCTCACTCTGTCGCCCAGGCTGGAGTGCAGTGGTGTGATCTCGGCTCACTGCCACCTCTGCCTCCAGGGTTCAAGCGATTCTCCTGACTCAGCCTCCCAAGCAGCTGGGATTACAGCCGCCTGCCGCGACACCCAGCTAATTTTTGTATTTTTAGTGGAGACGGGGATTCACCATGTTAGCCAGGATGGTCTCGATCCCCTGACCTCGTGACCCACCTGCCTGGGCCTCCCAATGTGCTGAGATTACAGACTGAAACATTTCTGTTAACTACTTGAAGCACACATTCTTTTTCCAAAGTTGAGGATCTCAAAAGATTTCCCTGTTCTTCACAGAAGGTTCATTTTAATTTTGGCTAGATGACCAACCCAAAGTCGTGGCTTATCCAGTCCCAGCAACTCCTTTCAATCCAGCTGTATACTAGCTTATAACATAAGCACTTTTATGAGTGTGCATATACACAAGCCCTTGTATATAAAATACTTTCACATGTATCATCTTATTTGGTTCTCATAATAACTAAACAGTGTTAATCACCACCAGTATTTTACAAAATAAGAAAAGTGATCTTTCACTTCTCCAGCGCTCCCCCTGCTCCAGAGTCTTCAAACATGCCATTGAATCTCCTTGACGATCTTCCCTCACTTCTTTAACTGTTTGTCTCCGCTTTTATTTCAGATTTCAGCTTAACCATCACTTCCTCAGAGGACGGCTTCCTTGGCCATCTCCTACAGCCCAACTAGGTCAAGTGTCCTGTAGTCTGCTTTCACAACACCCTTAACTTCATCATAGCACTTAATTTTTAACCAAAAGCCAGTATTTATGTAATTACTTGATTAATTCCCTCCATATGACTATAAGCACTACAAGGACTAATCTATGATTTTCTTGTTCACTGCTGTATCCCCAGTACCTAGTACATTGCCAGAACACAGAAGACACTGTGAATGTGATGAATACATCAGTGAAAGTCCAGAAAGATTAATTCCTTGTCTAGGGTCAACCAGAATAGGATTGGAATCTACCCTTACTATGGTAGGTTCTGGGCTTCCCAGCGTTGCCTTCACTGTCTCTTGGTTTGCCATACTTTTGCTTAGAGATAGTAGAGCATGTTCTTCTCTAAATGCAGTGCCAGGTAAAGAAAGGTACTTGTAGTACCTGACTATACACAGAATCATCATGCACCTGGCACGGCCAAAGAATGAGACAGGTGCAGAAAGGGCTTTTGCCTAAGAGTTAAGACATCTGGATTCCAATATGCCTACCTTATCACTCCCTGCCATCTGTCATTTAGATTCATAATCACACGTATTCAAAAAGCATTTGCGGCAGCTCTACCAGTGACTTGTGACTTGTACCAAGTGATTTCTCCTAGATTTTGTTTCAACCATAAAATGAAGGGGTCAGATCAGGTTTTCATTCTTTCCAACTATAAAGCTTTCCAAAATTGGGGGAAATGCAATAGTGTGGTTTGAAACAAAAAAAGGCACTAAACTTAGAGAAAACTCTGAAAGAAGTCTTGGTTCCAGCACTTCCTAGACACGTGACCTTAAATCGGTCAAACTCTCAGGACCTCCGTCTCATCTGTAAAACGTAAATAACCATACTATTAGTCAGGGTTATGTAAATGGAGAAGGGCTACTGAAATGACAGTTGCTTTGCCACTGGGTGGCACAGAGTAGTAGTTAAAAGTTCAGGCTTAAGAGTCGGATAGACCTAGGTCTGAATTTAAGCGCCCTCACTTTCTGACCGCGTGACCCTGGTAAAATTACCTATTTGAGCTTCCGTTTCGGGAGGTAATAATATCTACTCCTACGGGATTGTTCTGAACCTCAAACGTTCCCGTCAAGTGTGAGGCTACTCTTTAGTAAGTTCCTCCGGCAGCCCCTAAATTCCTAGCGGGTAAAAGGAACCCCGCCCCCACCCCATGAGACTCGCTCCAATGCTACAGGTCCCGCCCTCAACCTTAAAGGTCAAGCTGGACTCGAACGGGTCGGGCACGGTAGTCTGGTCCCCTGAGGTCCCCCAGAGGTCCCTGAGTAAGGGTCTCTGGCACTCAGACCACACGCGCACCTCGAGGCCCTGTCAAGGACACTCACCAGCTATCGCCCAGGTTACTAAGGAAAGACTCGTGCGACGGCGGCGACCGCAGCTGCGCGGGCGTCGTGACGTCACGAGGCGAGGAGGCGGCGCAGGCGTAACGCGTCACGGGCGGCCTGGCAGCTGGCGGCATTGAGGCAGACGCGGCTAGAGGTCCGTCTGACCGCGGCGTCGGGACTTGGTTTCCGGGCATGAGCTGAGAGCACCACGCCGAGGCCACGAGGTGAGTTCGGCCGCGACATGTCCCTGCACCTCAGCGCTGGGCCCGCGAAGAGGTCTTACAGGAGGCCGCCCTCCCGGGACTGCATCTCAGGCCCCGCCCCGGATTGTCCTGTCGCTGGCCCGGAAATAACAATCCGAGCAATGACCCCTCGCCTGTGTGAATTCGCAGCCAGAAATCGGGAAGCCAGGGTTCCAGGCTTGGCCAACCGCTTGCTTTTAGAATCAAATGTCTCCTCTTCTCTGGATTGCACTTTCCCCAGATGACTATTTCTGGCTTCCAGGGTTGTTTGCAGCTCAGCTGGAAGGATGAATGTAACCGCGTTTTGTGAACTCTGGTAGTCTAAAGGCTTGTTGCTATTGCAAAAGCAAAGCATTTTGGTAGTCCCATGCCGTCTTGATCTTTTATTACCCTTTACCTTTCCTCAAAAAGCCATATACTGAGCTGTCACCAAAATTGTCTCATTTAAGACTCACAACGACCTCATGAGACAGAAATAATTGTACCCATTCTAGGAAGGAAAAAGAAACTAAGGCTCCGAGTGGAGAAATGACTTGCTTCATTTAGTAAATATTGAGCACCAGCCGTGAACCAGGCAGTGTACTTAAGTGCTGGAAATAGAACCATGATCAAGATTGGCAAGGTCCTGTCCTGTGGGAGCTTATGTTCTAGTGAAGGAAACAGAAAGGGAAACGTTAAATAATACATTGAGTTAGCATTATATAGGAGGAAAAATGTGGAAAGGTGGCTATGATATAGAATAACAAGGGACTCTGTTAAGGAAGGCTTTTCTATGGAGAGGATACTTAAAGATCATGTGACTTGCTAAAGGCACAGTTACTAGGTGCAAAAGTCAGGATTTGAATCCAGACCCACATATCCTGCACTCTTAGCAGTAAAACATGGTACCTTTTTGTAGTAATAAGTACTAATAGCTATTGGTATTATTGCTGATTTTAGACATGAGAAAATCAGAATGTCCTGTCATTCAAGTCTCAAATGTCATCTCCTTTAGAGAAGCCTTCCCTCCACTCAATCTGAAGTCGTCCAGTGCCTGTCACATCACCCTGCTTAATTGTGTTTGTGGCGTGTATCACTAATTATATCTTCTTTATTTATTTTGCTTTTGTTTTGTCCTGCTCTCCTTCCAAACATAGGCATCCGGAGGATAAGGACCTTGCTTGTTCACTGCTCTGACTCCAGTAACTAGATAAGTCCTAGATAATAGAAACAGTGAATTTATTTTTTGAATGAATGATTTGTTTAAAAAGTAGGGAAAAAGGAAAGCAGAGAGAAGACAAAATGTGTCTCCCCTGGGATTAAATTTATATCTATTTTGCCTTTCTCCCAGGAGGTTAGAACAAGAGCTGTGTCTTTTTCATTTCTCTATTTCAGTACATAGCCCAGAGTTTAACAGTTCCTAGTTGCTTGGCTTACATTGCTGAACAGATTAAAGATGTGAATGGGAAAGGAAGAACAATACCTCATGTGCAGGGTATTCAATAAACAATTAACTAGGGACTGCTGTGCTAGACTTTATAGGGTGTGCTGAGATGAATAAGAGGTAATGCCAGTTGTTGTGACTGACCTCACGGTTCCTGTAGTGCTGACCTCCGAGGCACTTCTGGGTATAGGACACGTGTTCTCTAGCAGGGATTTCTGAATTTTGGCACAGCCTGCTCTCTTACCAGCCCCTAAAGCTTTATTTTACATCTGTCATCTCATTTTTGGTCCTTGAAGCCTTAAGTTTTAAACAGGGCAAAATTTATTAAAGATGGGGAAACTGAAGCTCAGAGAGAAGTAACTTCCAGTGGAAATACCACAATTTGTGCTGGGCATGGTGGCTCACACCTGTAATCCCGGCACTTTGAGAGGCCGACGTGGGCGGATCACTTGGGGTCAGGACTTCAAGACCAGCCTGGCCAACATGGTGAAACCCTGTCTCTACAAGAAAATACAAAAATTAGCCAGGCTTGATTACAGGCAGGTATGCGCCTGTAATCCCAGCTACTCGGGAGGCTAGGGCACGGGAATCGCTTTAACCAGGGAAGTGAAAGCTGCAGTGAGCCGAAATGTGCCACCACCCACGAGCCTGGACAACAAAGGAGAGTCTGTCTCAAAAGAAAGAAAGAAATGCCACAATTTGAAACAATGTCTTCTGACGCCAAGCTTTCTGCTCTTTCTACTGCTGTCTCCATCATAATCCTGTGTTCTCCTTGACTGTGAGATGAGACATTTCAGGAACTAAGACTAGTAATAATTTAAGCTAACATTAATTGAGTGCTTCCTAGGTGCCATGCACGGTTCTAAATGCTTTAGGTATATTAACCCAGTGAATCTGCACCCTAATTTCATGAGGCATTATTCCCGTTTTACGGATGAGGGAACTGAGGCCAACAGTGGTTAAGTAACTTGCACAGAGCTACATAGCTAGCAAATGGTGGAACTTGACTAACTAAGGAGGAAATTAGTCTCTTCTTCCTGGTCTGTCCCAAAAGAACAAACATGATAATAGCTAGTATTTATTGATTACTTACTGTTGTTAGATACAGTATTTAGTGATTTTTTACTGTCTTTAATCTTCACAACAACTCTATAGAATAAGCACTGTTCTCTCTTTAGATAATGAGGAAACTGAGGCCTAGAAAGTTCAGGTAGTTCATCAAGTCACACAACCTGCTTTCAAACCCAGTTCTGTCTATGCACAGATTTCTTATATGGCCTCTTCTCTTTGCTATATTGTCTCTTCCTTGAGGAAAAGGGATGGAGTGCTGTTCCTCCCTGCCCATCCCTTTTAATGCCATTAAGACTCTTCCTGGTGGTTTCCAAGGCTTATTTTGGGTGACAGTTGTTGAACTAAAGTATCATGTAGTAATAGAGACTTTGGCCTCCTGCCCAGTCAGCCTCTGGCTACAGAGGAGGAAAACTTTAGTTTCTCCACACAGAACCACGCCCCTTTCACCTTAAATGGCAGCTTATGTGCTCTGGCTGCCAGAGCAGTTGTCCCAAGGGAACTGGTTCTGGAGCCCTGGTTGTGGAATCACTGAGGCCTTTGAAGGACTGCCCAGAGGGCATGCCCTCCTTGAGTAAATGTTTGTTGAGTTGAATTTGAAGTCTTGTGTTCACACTTTGTTACTCCCCTCCTGCCTGAATGTTCACATTTCCTTTAGTATTTCATAGACATTGATGGAAGCAGAAACCAAAACTCTTCCCCTGGAGAATGCATCCATCCTTTCAGAGGGCTCTCTGCAGGAAGGACACCGATTATGGATTGGCAACCTGGACCCCAAAATTACCGAGTGAGTCTAAATTACCTTAGTTCTTTACCTACAATATCGGAATGTTTTGTGGTGGTGATGTCAAGAAGAATTTTCAAGTGGTGTGGGATATAGTTTGACCCCTTTACTTACATCTTATCTTTGAAGAGATAAGATGTTGTCGTTAGCCTGTTATCTTGTCACTTTTTTTACATTTGGACTCTGCTACTGCAAGGACACAGACTTGGGTATCCTTTAATCCATATACCTGTTTTTTCCTATCTGCCAAAGACGTTCTCCCATTTCCAACTATTTGAATCCTTGTACCTAGTAGCTCTAGGGAATTATTCTTTAGAATCAGCCTTGGGAATACATTTGTACCCAGAATGAAGGAACAAGCAGAAGTCTCAGTACCTTTGCAAACAGGCAGAGGAGACCCCTTGACTGTAGTTCATGTTAAGCAGCCATAGAACTATAGAAGGTCAGAGTTGTAAGGAACCTTAGAAATCATCCATGTCCCTTTGGTTTTCATTCATTCATTAAATGATTTGAGTGCCAAGTGCCATGCTAAGTAGCTTTCAGACTTCTTAAATCTGAAGAACCCTGTTTTAAAGTAAAAGTAATAATCAGAGCTGTATATAAAATAACAGCTCAGAGTTGCTCTGACTAAAAGGGAGAAGAGATGGAGCCAAAATCTTTTGTCAACTACTACCCTTTCTTTGGCCATCCCTGTTTAGGCTCTGTAGAACTTCTAGGGCTCCACAGAGCACACTTGACAACCTCTGATGGGACCCAGCTTTTTTATCTTACAGTGGAGGAAACCAAGTCCCAAAAGACAGAAGTACCTTGCCCAAGATCACGAAACTGATTGAATTGCCCTGACTCCCTGCTCTTTTACATCACAGCCATTAAGATGAAAAGGAATTTCTTAGCTGAGAAAATTGAAAGGTTTTTCCCTTCTGCCAGTTGTTTGATAGGGGGAGGGTGGTGGTTGGTGGCCGAGTAGAATGAATGGATTGGCCTGTATGAGGTCAATGCTGAAAGCCAGTTTGTTTGTTTGTTTGTTTCTCTTTTTTTTGAGACAGTTTTGCTCTGTTGCCCAGGCTGGAGTGCAATTGCACAATCTTGGCTCACTGCAACCTCCATCTCCTGGGCTTAAGCGATTCTTGTGCCTCAGCCACCCAGATAGCTGGGACTACAGGCAAGCGCCAGCATGCCAGCTAATTTCTGTGTTTTTAGTAGAAAGGTGGTTTCACCATGTTGACCAGGCTGGTCTCGAACTTCTTTTTTTTTTTTTTTTTTTTTTTTTGAGACGGAGTCTCGCTGTGTCTCCCAGGCTGGAGTGCAGTGGCGTGATCTCGGCTCACTGCAAGCTCCGCCTCCCGGGTTCACGCCATTCTCCCGCCTCAGCCTCCCAAGTAGCTGGGACTACAGGCGCCCGCCACCACGCCCGGCTAGTTTTTTTTTTGTATTTTTAGTAGAGACGGAGTTTCACCATGTTAGCCAGGATAGTCTCGATCTCCTGACCTCGTGATCCACCCGCCTCGGCCTCCCAAAGTGCTGGGATTACAGGCTTGAGCCACCGCGCCCGGCCGGTCTCGAACTTCTTACGTCAAATGATCCACCCACCTTGGCCTCCCAAAGTGCTGGGATTACAGACTTGAGCCACCGTGCCAGGCCGAAAGCAAGTTTTGAGCATATCATCAGTCCTAGAAGTTACTCCCTTTGGAACAGTGTTAAAGACAAGGGGAGGCCGGGCACAGTGACTCACGCCTATAATCCCAGCACTTTGGGAGAACGAGGCAGGTGAATCACCTGAGGTCAGGAATTTGAGACCAGTCTGGCCAACATGGTGAAACCCTGTCTCTACTAAAAATAAAAAAATTAGCCAGGCATGGTGGTGTATGCCTGTAGTCCCAGCTACTTGGGAGGCTGAGGCACAAGAATCGCTTGAACCTGGGAGGCGGAGGTTGCAGTGCACAGAGATTGTGCCACTGCACTCCAGCCTGGGTGACAGAGGGAGACCCTGTGTCAAAAAAAAAAAGGTGAAGAGAGGAGATGAGGAAACCTGCTTCTTTGAGTGTGAGATGAGACAAGGTATATATGAGAGTTAGGATTAGGAAAGAGGAAAAAAAGGATATAAACTTATAAATCAGGATTATAACAAAAAGTTCCTTAAACCTACTCAAGCTCATATCAGCCAAATGTAAATACATTTAATTCTCTTAGAAATTATGATGGTATTTAAGATGTGTTGCCCATATATTATGTTATCTTGGTCACAGGGACCCTCGAGTAGATTGCATTTATTTTGGTTCTCTTTTATGGTTCATGGCTTTTGAGGGTGACTTTATGAATCTGAACAACCTCTCAACTAATGTCTTTTCATCAAAGAAGTTTTTTCCATCATCCAAAACCCAAGCTATGAGGGAATGCTCATAGTGCTTTCCATTCCCACCTCTGCCTGTCTAAATGGAAATCTAAAGTGTGGAAACAACGCTGGTTGTGTTGGCCGCACTTCTCTGTAATGAGACTTTTGTTCTAATTGTGTTCTGCTGCTTGACAGGAAGATTCAAACGGGCATTTGCCACCTCAGTTTATGTCATAAGTTGGAGTGTGTGGATGTTTTTTTCCAATTAGAACACTGGCAGGAACATTGAATCAGAACTTTCCCACTGATATCTCCGCTCTTTTTACATCAGGCCAGAGGTAGACATCAAGTAATAAACTGTAGATCAGAGCGTGCTGGCTGGAAGTGCTGGGCTTTCCCTGTGGCTGGTTTCTCCACTTCTGTATCACCAAAGACAATTTTTATTATTTTTTTTCCTATGGATTCTTTTTTGTTTTGTTTGTTTGTTTGTTTGTTTCACAGCTCTGTCACCCAGGCTTGAGTACAGTGGCACAATCATAGCTCATGGCAGCCTGGAACTCCTGGGTAGCTGGGACTACAGGTGCTCTCCACCATGCCTGGCTAGTTTTTTGTTTTTTGCTTTTGTTTTATAGAGATAGGGGTCTCAGTATGTCTCTTAGGCTGGTCTCAAACTCCTGGGCTCAAGCGATCCTCCTACCTCAGCCTCCCAAAGTGTTGGGATTACAGGCATGAGCCACTATGCCTGGCCATCCTATGGATTCTTTACCTTAAAACATTTTATCTGTCAAACAGACTGGTTTATTAAATTGTAATAAATTTATGCTTAAAGATAAAACTACCACCAAGCGTGGTGGCTCACACCTGTAATCCCAGCACTTTGGGAGGCTGAGGTGGGTGGATCACAAGGTCAGGAAATCCAGACCATCCTAGCCAATGTGGTGAAACCCTGTCTCTACTAAAAATACAAAAATTATCCAGGCATGGTGGTGGGTGCTTGTAGTCCTAACTACACAGGAGGCTGAGGCAGGAGAATCACTTGAACCCAGGAGGAGGAGGTTGCAGTGAGCCGAGATCATGCCACGGCACTCCAGCCTTGGCGACTCTTTATCTCAAAAAAAAAAAAAAAAAAAAAGAAAGAAAGAACTACCAGTCATAGCTTATGGTTAACATAAAATGTTAATATTACCTCATTTAATTTACTTAATTACAGCAAAGGAACCTGACATTTTAGTAAAGTAAATCTTACCTTGTAGGAATAGATGATTTCCTTCCGTGTTTTTGAAATACAGAAACTTCTGGATCTTGTTCCTCTCAGGGCATGTAATGGTGAGCCTGGATGAACTATAAAATACAGCCATTCCCAAACATTGAAGGATTACATAATGAAAGTTATGTGAATATATGGTACCTGTCTTGGAGTGCAGTCTCAAAAAGTATTGCTTGAATCCAAATCTCTAAACTTCTAATGACTCTTTAATAGAAATTTGCAGAGCATCCTCCAGCTTTCCTGTTTAAACCTACCTTCTGTCCACATATTGCTGCCAGTTCCTGCCATTTCCCCATTCAACAGACCCTTCTTCCCAGTCTCTTTCCTGTATGTGTCCCTACTCTCTACCTGATCTCTTTTATAAACTGATTTGAATACCTCTCCCTTTCAAATATTCTTTTACCTCTTGTTAGAAGACAATATAAACTTACTGTCATGAATGAATATGTAAAACAATGGCAATTTTTTAAAATAACCACTTTTCCACCCAGTTTTTTAGTTTATTCTGTGATTATTTCTAGTCATTCTATGTGTGTGTGCCTGTTGGTCATTAATCTGAGTCCTGCTCAAGTTGCGCTAGGATGTCTGTCAGCCTCCTCCCAACAGAATATGCGTTTCTGACTGTCTAGCACTCTAATATTACTCTTCTTGTTTGTTTGTGTTCACTCTCTGGTTGTACTACTGACCATTTTAGGGCTATGTTAGATGCCAGAAATATTTGTATGACTAAATAGATCTTGGAGATTAGGATTCGAGGGAGTGATGATGCATTCTTGTTTATGGAGGTAGTACATTCCAAACCTATGTTCTTTCCACTATATTCTGATTCCTGTCAACTATATTATATGTAATAATTTCTTACCTACAGAATGAGAATGTTCAACTAAATGATCTGAGCATTACTTCTAGCTCTAATACCATATGAATCTCTCTTATGTAACCCCTTAAAACTTTGTGAGGTAAGTGGAACAGATATTGTTTTCCCTGTTATATAGGAAATGAAGAGTGAAGTGAGTTGGCTCAGTATACTGAAGTAGTTAATGATAATTTCCCACCGCCTAATTTAGTGTTGTTTGCACAAATATTCTAATTTTTGAACAGTCATAATCAAAAGTATCCTATTTTAAATCTTAAAATGTAAGGTTTTCTTTTTCATTGTTATGAGACCCAATCTAACTATAAGTGTAAGCAGTACCTCTGAATATCATTATTAGTGCCATCCACAAAGAAGCTGAAAAACTTAATGATCTAAGGCATTATCTATTTTCTACACTGTGGTTTTCTTTCTTTTTTTTTTTTTTTGGAGACGGAGTCTCACTGTGTCCCCCAGGCTGGAGTGCAGTGGCGCGACGTCGGCTCACTGCAAGCTTCGCCTCCTGGGTTCATGCCATTCTCCTGCCTCAGCCTCCTGAGTAGCTGGGACTACAGGGGCCCACTACCGCGCCCGGCTAATTTTTTGTATTTTTAGTAGAGACGGGGTTTCACCGTGGTCTCGATCTCCTGACCTTGTGATCCGCCCACCTCGGCCTCCCAAAGTGCTGGGATTACAGGCGTGAGCCACCGCGCCCGGCCGGTTTTCTTTCTAAAAGGGATAATACTGACTTTCTTTTTCAAGTATTAGATGTGCTGTGTAAAATGCCAAATTTGTAGCCACTGTATTATGCATATGGAAGTATGAAAGAGAACAAAGCCCATAGAAATGCTAATAGAAAGAGGATTCTGAGTGGAGGGAAAATCGTAAATAAAGGCCTATAAGTAGGAGTAAGAAAGATTGTTATGTGTAAGTAGATAATCAGGAAGATCTTTCTGACTTAAGCAAAGTTTGAATACTGGATGGGAATGAAAATAGTGGCTGCATTGATAGAATACTCTCAGGTTAAGACAGGGTCTTTAAAATTCATTCAGACAAGTCTGAATTTCATGAAAAAGAGACTCATTGTGGGTATTTAGTGGGAGACTGACATCATGAAGTGATGTGGGTTTGGTTGTTGTTGTTGTTGTTTTGTTTTAGAGACAGAGTCTCACTCTGTTGCCCAGGCTGGGGTGCAGTGGCTCAATCTTAGCACACTGCAACCTCCACCTCCCAGCCTCAGGCAATCCTCCCACCTCAGCCTCCCAAGTAGCTGGCTGTACAGGCGTGTGCCACCACACTCAGCTAATTTTTTTTGTAGAGATGAGGTCTCACTATATTGCCCAGGCTAGACAATGATGTGTTAGTAGAGAAATTTTACATCAATATGTAGGATGTATTGGAAGGGCAGAAACTGAAGATGAAGATTCACTGAGAGAGATTGCCATGAACTAGTCTTGCCATCAGTTATCACCTAGATAGAGACAGTGAACTTGGAGACTGATGAGTGAGTCTGAGATGAGGAAAGTGATTGAAGTGGAGTGGAAGGTTGAGGTGATCCTGAGATTTCTTACCTGAGGAATATAAAAAGATCATGTCCCCCCTGACCCGAGGGATAGCTGGAAGGATCATCAGTTTGTGGCAGGGAGGAATTCAGTTTGTGGTATGTTAAGTAAACTTAAAAGCAGTGGCGAGCCATCCAGGTGGAAATGTCCTCCTGATACAGACTTTCAGGGATAAACTAGGTAAGCTGGAATGCAAGGGAAAATAAACGCATGAGCATGCGAGAACAGTGTGTTCACCCCGGAAGAAACCTGTTTCTCTCTCAGCCTGTTCCTTATGTCTCCTCATTGTCCATACTTCTTTTTATGACTTGGTTTACATGAAATGGCCTTCACTGTTTGGTTACTTAAATTGGAAACACAACAAGACCATTTAATAATGTACTTAGCATAAAACATAAATACCCATCTCATAGTAATTTCTATATATATTTATAAAGAAAATTTTCTCTACAACAAATTGTGCACCAAAAATAATCTTAAATGTCATTTCATGGGCTTCCAATTGCCTACAACATGAAATTAAAATTTCCTCAGCCCCTGACATCCTTCACAACCTGTCCTCTGCCTACCTTTCAGCCCCATCTTACTGGCTACCCCCACTCTATTCCAATGGATCAGACCCTTTTTCACCTTTGTCTTTGCACATTGCTTAGTACTCACTCACACTGACACAACCCAGTCACAGATATCATTCCTTTCACGAAGCTCTCCTTAACCACCACCTTCCCTGCACCGTTGGTCTTCATTCTGTGTACTCAATATTCATCCCCTCTGTGTACAAGCATCACATTGTTTTGTAATTGTTTGATTACGTCTCTCTCTCTATTAACTAGAATGTGAGGTCCTTGAAGGCAGGAACCTAGTTTTATTCATCTGCATAGCCCATATGCCTGCTTGGCTCTAGACACATTGTAGGTATCTATTTTAACATTTGTATAGATTAATTACTTCTGTGCCATTAGGCAGAAAAGCTGTCTTAAAGACCAATTACAGAAAACACTGATTAAGTTGCAGATATACGTGTGGGGCTGGTGTGCTAATTTTCTAGCTCCTGAAGGCTGCAGGGCGCACATTTCATTAAGTGAAGCAAGCCTATGCTGAGTAGTGTGCTCTCCCGCACTTCAGCAGCAGATAAAAGTGCTTGCAGATGTGAAAGCAAGATCCTTCAGGCTTTTTTCACTATCAGAGCCTGCAGTTCCCATCTCCAGGAAGCAAAATAGTAAACATTTCATTTCTTTTGTTTCGGTGTTCCGATAGTTTTAAGAAATTATCAAACAAGAAAAGAAATCCTGGAGAAGTTGAAAGACACAGACCTAAGCAGATGTTCCTGGAATCTTAAGGTCGCACTTCTTGGGCAGAATGTATTTGTTAGCTTTACAAAGAGTAATCTTTTGTCAGTGTGTGGTTTTTTTTTTTTTTTTCTGAGTAAATTAAAATTCATTCCTTAGGAAATGCCAATCGTGTTACCTTCCTGCTATTAAGTAGAATGGAGCTAATGAAAAGATGACCAGCCCACAGTAGCCTTAGATTGTTTTTTTGGTTGTTTTTTTGTTTTGTTTTGTTTTTGAGATGGAGTCTTGCTCTGTCATCCAGGCTGGAGTGCAGTGGTGCTATCTCGGCTCACTGCAACCTCCGCCTCCCGGATTCAATCGATTCTCCTGCCTCAACCTCCTGGGTAGCTGGGACTACAGGCATGTGCCACCTCGCCCGGCTAATTTTTTTGTATTTTTAGTAAAGACAGGGTTTCACCCCATGTTAGCCAGACTGGTCTCGAAGTCCTGACCTCAGGCAATCCACCTTGGCCTCCCAAAGTGCTGAGATTACAGGCGTGAGCCACTGCGCCTGGCCTAGATGTATTTATTTTTTTTATTTTTTTATTTTTTAGAATAGGTTTGACTCCCCATTCTGTGGCAACTGGCACTGCGTTAAGATTTGGATGGGTTTAGTAATTGGAAGATCTGCTGTGAATTAAATATCCTGGGGGAGACTCTTCTCGCCCATCTTTGTGTGTGAGAGACTCACCCTTGCTGTAAGCCTATTTAAAAGTCAAGTAAAACCACACATTTGCACTTAAGGTGTCTTCCTTTCCCCTGAAGTCACTTCCTACATTCTCTCTAGTGGTTGAGGTGTCCTGATGGGAGTTGGGAAGTTGGAAAGTAGGAAATCATGGTTGTTTAACCTTTCAAAATAGACCAGATTAATATCCACAATATGCCTTGGGATCCTTGCATTTGTCGCAGTAAACCTGTATTATGTCTTTCTTATTTCACTGTGTCAGACACTCGATCCAGGATAATGGACTTGCTTGTTGATGTGCATTAGTATCAAATTTAGTGTAGTGTATGGTCCATTTCATATCTTTCTGCCTCCCAAAGGAGATTCTTGCTCAAGAATAAAATTTTGATGAGTTTCTCTTAGAAAACAATGTGAATATAAATGTGGCTATAACGACAACTTTACTGACTCCCTGTGGGGTAGAATTCCCAGTAATAACAGATTTAGCATGTGGGCTGATACCTTTTTAGTATCACAGGGACAGCATTGTTTAGAGAAAACCTTGACTCCATTTGAATAGCACAGAGGATGCCAGGAGGAAGGCCAAAGGGAAAGGAAACGGGAGAGCTGTTGGTTTGTCTCACCCCCACATCAGATGACAGGAAGTCGGAATTGAGATTGGCCACAGCAACCTGTTAAGGCCACATCTGTTTGAATAACTTAAAAGCTCTATAGAAACCAAGTAAGTTTTGGAGTAAGGAATTTAAGAAGAGGATGAGGGGCAGAGTGGTAAGCAATAGCTTGGAGTGAACATCCTGCCAGGAATAAATTTCTTCCTTGACCATCTGTATTCTTTACTTGACTATACCCTAGAGTATAAACTGTTTCACAGCAACTGAGGTTGGTTAGTTACCCATAGCTGGATGATTTGTAGGACTGGCCGGGTTCCCCTGCCCTTTGTGAAACCGGCCTCAGTCGCATAGTTGTTCCACATTGTCCTAATGTTCAGTCATATCAGTCGTTGAAACTCTCAAGTGCTATGGAAGTATCACTAGCTGTGGTTTGATTAATGGTAGAGTTGCTTACAAGTGCAATTTGGGTCTAAGAATTAACTACAAAATCAAATAGGAAGATCTTCCAGGACTGTTTTTTGTTTGTTTGTTTGTTTGTTTGCATGAATGCATGTGTGTTTGTTACTTTGTTTATTTTTGAGATAGGGTAGGCTTTGGCTTTTGGAGGGTGGGTATGTGTTTCTAATGGAGTTATAGTTATTCACAAATGCTATTTCATTGCCAAGGAATTACAAATAAATAAATCAACACTATTTTTGAGCTTTTCAACAAAAGAAAAACTAATAGGGCTTGTAGGCCAGACAGCTGTTTGTAAGGTGTGGTTTTTTTGTTTGGTATTTTTGTGTTGGACAGATGCATAGCCATGACAATTCTAGTTCCCATTCCAAATAGAGGCAAACAACTCTGTTTGCCAAATAAACTAACATAGCAGTTTAGAGGAAGGCAGGGGGCTGGGGTGAGAGATTTCATCCCTGGGGTAAATTATCTCCTGCTTTTGTCTCACACTTCAGGCTGAGTGGCCAACAGAATTCCCAGAGCATACTCATGGACTCTTCTTTCTCTGCAGATACCACCTCCTCAAGCTCCTCCAGAAGTTTGGCAAAGTAAAGCAGTTTGACTTCCTCTTCCACAAGTCAGGTGCTTTGGAGGGACAGCCTCGAGGCTACTGTTTTGTTAACTTTGAAACTAAGCAGGTAATTAAGCTTTCTCCCCATTTTATAGTATTTATCAAACTCTGTCATAATTATTTGTGCATCTCTCTTGCCTACTAGAATAGCAGTTCCCTGTAGGCAAGAGCCATGTCTGATTCATCTGTGTGCCTTACATTGAGTCCTAAAAGAGATCCTCAGTAAACAAATGAATTAGTGACTTTCACAATTCACTCTCCCTTGGCCAAGGTTTAAGGCAACTGACTGACCTACATTTTTGACCAAATGCATTGGGATGCCCACATTGAGCACATGTACATCCCCCTCTCGATTCTCTTTTGTTTGTTGCTTTACTGGCTGGCCAACTGACAAAGCCTTCTTTTCTTTCAGTAGTTTTGCCCTGTGGTACAGAAACCTACCTGTGATGAGACACCCATAAAGACTCTTTATTATTTCTTCTCAAGGTCTCAGAACAAATGCATATAAATTTTAATGTATGTAGAAGAGAGCATTCACCTTCAACCATGATATATACATGGATCTCCTTGTATTAAAATTTAGTCCTTGAAGTGGAAGTACATTGATAAAGAAATTGAATTTGATTGTTACTAAATGTAGAGATGCTGCATAGTACTTATAAATTTATTCATCATATGTAAGAACATCGCATAGTTAATGTTATGTTAATAATTTGGGCCTGGCTCACACCTGTGATCACAACTACCCAGGAGGCTGAGATAGGGAGATTGTTTGAGACCAGCCTGGGCAACATAGTGAGACCCTGTCTCTAAAAAAAATTTTTTTAATTATGTATGATGGTGCACCTATAGTCCTAGCTACTTGGGAGACTGAGGCAAGAGGATCACTTGAGCCCAGGAATTCAAGGCTGCAGCAAGGTATGATCACACCACTATACTCCATCCAGCCTGGGCAACAGCGCAAGACTCCATCTCATAATAATAACAATAATTTGTATGAGTGTTTTTCTTTATTCTGAAATTAATGTGTGAATATTATAGATGAAAATATAGGCCGGGCGCGGTGGCTCACGCCTGTAATCCCAGCACTTTGGGAGGCCGAGGCGGGCGGATCACAAGGTCAGGAGATCGAGACCACGGTGAAACCCTGTCTCTACTAAAAATACAAAAAATTAGCCGGGCGCGGTTGTGGGCGCCTGTAGTCCCAGCTACTCGGGAGGCTGAGGCAGGAGAATGGCGTGAACCCGGGAGGCGGAGCTTGCAGTGAGCCGAGATCGCGCCACTGCACTCCAGCCTGGGCGACAGAGCGAGACTCCGTCTCAAAAAAAAAAAAAAAAAAGAAAATATAGATAACTGGCCGGGTGCAGTGGCTCACTCCTGTAATCCCTGCACTGTGGGAGGCCGAGGCGGGCGGATCACGGGATCAGGAGATCGAGACTATCCTGGCTAATATGGTGAAACCTCGTCTCTACTGAAAATATAAAAACAAATGAGCTGGGCCTGGCGGCGGGTGCCTGTAGTCCCCGATACTCGGGAGGCTGAGGCAGGAGAACGGTGTGAACCCGGGAGGCGGAGCTTGCAGTGAGCCGAGATTGCACCACTGCACTCCAGCCTGGGCAACAGAGTGAGACTCCATCTCAAAAAAAAAAAAAAGAAAATATAGATAACTGAGAAAGAAAATGTAAATCACTTGGCCTAATACACAGAAATAATCACTGTTAACATTTAGTCATATATCTTTCCAGTCTTTTTTTGTTTCTTCACATTCACACACACATAAACACACATTATGCAGTGTTGTAACACACAAACAGAATCATATTATCATGTTTATCATTCAAAGTATACTAAAACTTTTCTACCATTTAAGCACATCAAGATACCATTTTGTATCTTGATATTGTGGTTTCACTGGTGTTTGTATGTACCTGTGTGTGTGGGGAGGTAAAATCATTGATCTGTATCTGAGATTTGGGCATTTTGTGATTGTATGTGACTTAGACTGCATTTAAAAACTAATCATTTTTGATAACTACATAATGTGAATATATAATATTTGACTAGTCCCCAGTTGTTAGCTATTTGGGTTGTTTCACTGGTATTTGGGTTGATTCACTAGTATAAATATCACAAAAGTGAGTATTTTTACAGCTCTAATTATGTATATTTGCCACATTTGTGGAGATGGAATGGCATCATCAAAGTCCATGCATAGTTTTTCTTTTCTTTTCTTGTTTTTTTTGTTTTTTGTTTTTTGTTTTGACAGAGTTTCACTCTTGTTGCCCAGGCTGGAGTGCAATGGCACGATCTCAGCCCACCGCACCCTCTGCCTCCCGAGTTCAAGCGATTCTTCTGCCTCAGCCTCCCGAGTAGCTGGGATTACAGGCATGTGCCACCATACCCCACTAATTTTGTATTTTTAGTAGAGTCAGGGTTTCTCCGTGTTGATCAGGCTGGTCTCAGACTCCTGACCTCAGGTGATCTGCCCGCTACAGCCTCCCAAAGTGCTAGGATTACAGGTGTGAGCCACTGTGCCCAGCCTATAGTTTTTCTTAATACAACTGCCAGATTGTCTTCAAGAAATGATATATCAGTATGTTCTGAGATTGTATGGTAGTGTCATTTCTCCTTGCCAGTGCTGGGTATTTTTTATTTCCTCTAATTTTTTAAAATATGATAGCCAATAAGTAATACATTGTTACTCTAATTGTTCAAGTATTTTGAGTGAAGTGAAATAATGCACTATATAATTAGCATTCTTTTTTTTTTTTTTTTTTTAGTACGGTCTTGCTCTGTTACCTAGGCTAGAGTGCAGTGACACAATCATTACCCACTACACCCTTGACCTCTGGGTTCAAGTGATGCTCCCACCTCAGCTGCTGCAATAGCTGGGACTACAGGCACATGCCAGCATGCCTGGCTAATTTTTGCATTTTTTGTAGAGATGGCATTTCACCATGTTGCCCCGTCTGGCTTCAAACTCCTGGGCTCAAGCAAACTGCCCTTCTCTGCCTCCCAGAGTACTGGGATTCCAGGTGTGAGCCACCACACCTGGCCAGCATTTTTAAATATTTTATTCTTTCTTAATGATAAAATGAAGTGCGGTGAGAATTCCTTTTTTTTTTTTTTTTTTTTTGCCCCGAGACACGGTCTCTCTCTGTCATCCAGGCTGGAGTATAGTGACACGATCACAGCTTAGTGCAACCTCAACTTCCTGGATTCAAGCAGTCCTCCCATCTCAGCCTCCCAGGTAGCTGGGACCACAGGCACACACAACCACACCGGCTAATTTTTGTATTTTTTGTAGAGTCAGGGGTTCATCATGTTGTCAGGCTGATCAAACTCCTGAGCTCAAGCAACCTGCCTGCTTCGGCCTCCCAAAGTGCTGAAATTACAGGCGTGAACCACTGTGCCCGGTCTGGGAATTGTTGCAGACAACTAAAATCAGTGGTCATGTTTGGGCATAGATGTTAGCTTAAAAACACTGGAGTAGAATACAAAGCCTAGTTTATATTTCTGGCTCTTTTATTTATTAACTTTGAGCAAGTCTCTTAACTTCTTTTGGCCTTGATTTTCCATCTAAGAAAGGAAATTAAAAATACATATCCTTCGTAACTTATGGGAAGATGGGAGAATAGATGAAAGTATAAGAAAACATAGTGGGCATTTAATATTTTCGAATATATGAAAATATTTGAAATAATGTATACAGGTAGAAAATTATTTTTAAAAACATTTAAAAATAAAATATTTAAAAATAAAATGCCCCTGCTGGCAACTGCTGCTACTTTGGAACTAATAGAGTGCCCTATAAGTTCTTATTCACCAAATGAAGCTTAAAAGAATAAAATGTTTCTTACCTGACACTCTAGCTTTGTGTGCTGTAGTGGGGCAAGGATGATTAGTGAATATCCAATGCCTACTACACAGTGAGAACTCAGTAAATGTTTGTTAAATGTCATACTGGTAAGTTCTGTAGGAACAAGAGAATCACCAGTAAAACCAGACTGGAATGCCTACTGGCTTCTATAGCCTCTCCCTGCTCCCTGGGACATCCTATTCCTCCTCTGTTCCTTAAGCATTTCTTCACCCTCACTAAACATGGGTTACACTTGGCCGAATGTCTCATGGATGCAAATGGGGCAAAGAAGGTTTGGCAGGATGGAAAGTACAGCCAGGTTTCCTGGGAATGACCCAGAGTGACTGTTAGCCAGCTTCAGGAATTCCTTTCAACCATATTACTCCTGTGTCTGATGGGGAAAGGGTCAAGGAACTTTCGGTTCTGAAAACCAGGTGCATAGATTGACTCACACAGATACCTTGCTAACGGTCTGTTTGACTCACTCCTGCTTTTTCCGGCCTAGTTTCCTTGACTCCCATGCCCTTTAAAGCAATTATTCCTCACTATGAATCCAGAGAGTACGCCCTAGTCCAGGATATGGTTCCAGGGCCCTTGCAGGGAGTATAGTTTCTTGACATAGGAGGTGCTACCCTAGCTAACGGAAGTGTGTATATGGCTATCACCTAATGGGAACAGCACTATTACTAGCATATGTTAGGTGCATATCATATACTTCATGCTTTATATTCTTTGAGTCCTCACAGCAACCACTGAGGAATAAGTATCCATATTATCTATTAAAAATTATGTATTATTTATCTATATTTTACAGTTGACAAAGCTAGAGACACTTAAGTGAGCTGCCAAATATCATACTGCCAACAAATGACAGACCAGGATTTGAATTTTTGTCTGACTGACTTAAAAATTCACGCCCTTAGCCAGGCACAGTAGCTCACGCCTGTAATCCCAGCACTTTGGGAAGCTGAGGCGGGCAGATCGTGAAGTCGGGAGATTGCGACAGTCCTGGCCAACATGGTGAAACCCCGTCTTTACTAAAAAATACAAAAAAAATTAGCCAGGCATGGTGGTTCACGCCTGTAGTCCCAGCTACTCAGGAGGCTGAGGCAGGGGAATCGCTTGAACCCTGGAGGCGGAGATTACAGTGAACTGATATCGCACCATTGCACTCCAGAGCCTGGCGACAGAGCAAGACTCTGTCTCAAAAGAAAAAAAATGCCCTTTTTAAAATTCTGCCTTGTAAAATTGTAAACCCTTGCCAGTTATTTACCAAAAACAATTTGTTAGAAACTGAGCCATCAAAGCTAGTGAGGCCCTGTGAGAATACATATAGCTAGTTAAGCACTTCAGTTTTTAACTAACATCTGTCCCTTTCCTGGACAGGAAGCAGAGCAAGCCATCCAGTGTCTCAATGGCAAGCTGGCCCTGTCTAAGAAGTTGGTGGTGCGATGGGCACATGCTCAAGTAAAGGTATGTCTGAGAGGCTAAAAAGGCATCAAGCCTCATCCTAAATAAGCCTTCTGAAAGACAGTTATCCACTTACCCGTTTATGTCCCAATCTCTTCACGCCAGAAACAGCCATACTTCAGGCTCCTACTTGTATCTGCCATGTGTGTTACCAGATGATTTTCTTTTGAGAACATCTCAGGAGGGATTAAGTTCCTTGGTTATTTCTCTCCACATGCCCACAGATCCTGGTTTTGATTTTCTCATGTGGCCAATAATTACTACGCTCAGACCTCTGTCATTTCTTCAGGTGGAGGGTTCTTTGGAGGAAAAAAATGTATTTATTTTTAAAATCAGTTGCCATAGGCATTATTAGACTCTTCCCAGCCTCTGACTCTGGAGAGTTTGAATTTGTTTATTCTAAATGCTTGAGAAATGGGTAGTTTGTATGAGTGCTTAAAGCACTGGCATCTCCTTACTCCAGAAATCTTGGGAGTTACCAGGGTGTGGGTTCATGGGGCTTTGCAGTGCCTGTATTGTGTTTAAGTCCCGAGAAGCAGTAGGCTGCCCTGTGCATTCTGTAATTAGTCTCTTGGGAGAATGCACTAGAAGAGCTTCAGCCATTAAAAAAAAAACAAAACAAATGGCATTCTGTTCCAGCTGGCACAGAGGTGGTAAAGTGTGTTGACTGGAACGTTCCCAAGAGTTGATCTGCCTCCTTCTGCACTGGGGACTTGAAAAACCTGCGTGCACAAAGATTTGTGACAGTTTTGAGTTGGAACTGAAATCTTTAGCTCTAAGCATGGTTTTTGATCAGAGACTCTCTACCGCCTGCCCCAACAAACTTCCCAGTAAAGAGTCACAGAGACTAAACAGACATTTAAACTCAATATCCAAGCTGAAAAACTAAGTTCATATACTTTAGATCCTTCTGAGTATTCCAGGTAATCACAGAGCCTTCTCAATTTCTAGGACACATTGCCTTAAAAATAGAAACAACAAGGAGAATTACCAAATGCTTTTTTACTCAAGGGAAAATCAAGTCTCATTTACCAAACCGGTTTTCTGGTTCTGCATCTCATTGAAAAGGCATGCAAGAGAAATCATCCTCCATTCCTGTCTTTCATTTGAAAATCTCTTTGCCTCACGGTTCTCTTCTCCTATAAATCTTTTTTGACCAGAGGCTCCTGATTGCTCTTCAATATTATATTTACTTTTTACAAGAAGTATGTAGTTATCTGACTAGGGCATGGTGGCTCATGCCTGTAATCCCAGCACTTTGGGAGGCTGAGGCAGGAGGATGGCTTCAGCCCAGGAGTTCAAGGCCAGCCTGTGCAATATAGTGAGACCCTGTCTTTATTGTTTCTAATAAAATTTTCAAAGAAAAAAAAAAGTATGTAATTATCTGACATCAAATTAAACTACTACTTTACTGTAGAATGTTTTCTATATCAACAACTGAAAGCTGCTACAACTTTTATTCTTCACTCAGGCCTGTTAAGAGTTGAATGTTATGCTTGGTTGGTACTTTGCAAAATTTAAAGGGTTTTTTTGTTTTTTGAGATAGGGTCTGGCTCTGTCACCCAGGCTGGAGTGCAGTGGCAAGATCTTGGCTCACTGCAACCTCTGCCTCCCAGGCTCAAGCAATCCTCTCACCTCAGACTCCTGAGTAGTTGGGACTACAGGCATGTGCCAGCATGCCCAGATAATTTTTGGTTTTTGGTTTTTTAACAATAGAGACAGGGTTTTTGCCATGTTGCCTAGCCTAGTCTCAAACTCCTGAGCTCAAGCAATCTGCCCACCTGAGCCTCCCAAAGTGCTGGGATTAGAGGCGTGAGCCACCGTGCCTGGCCAGTTTAAAGTATTTTTAATAAAATAAATATTGTAAGAGGCGATATGTGACAGTTAAAATAAGAATATAAGAAGGCAACCCTCCTGTGTGTTTGTACCATCTGAGAAATTGAAAGTTGACATTTTTTTCCTACCAAATAAGGAGGAACTGATGACAAGATGGAAGCATCTTTTTCTAAACTTACAGCTTTTAGGCCAAAACTATGTGACGTTTTTCATTAATTCTAAATGTAAAGTAGTCCAAAAATTGTCTAGAAGTAAGATGATGCACTGACGGTATTAGTTTCTGAACCCACGCACTACAGTAAAGGGCTGGTTTTTGCCCAAGTGAAGTAATTTCTCTGTTTCTCATTTTCAGAGATACGATCATAACAAGAATGATAAGATTCTTCCAATCAGTCTTGAGCCATCCTCAAGCACTGAGCCTACTCAGTCTAACCTAAGGTAAGATGATGTACTATAGAAAGACACGGTAATTCAGGAGCTTCAGCCATATCATTATTCCATGTCTTCATAAAATAGTGAGTCTTCAGACTCTTAGAGTTTATTAATTTGACAAGAGATATGTTCAGTTAGTCTCCAGAATGTATACATTTCCTGTCCTTCCATCCACCTAAGGTCATGTAGTCCCCATTTACAGAATCATTCCTTCGAAAAAGACTGGGTGTAGCTACTACACACGAACCCTTGTGCTTGGCACTGGAAATACAAAGACAGATCAGTCATTACCCTAAAAACAAGCATTTTAATAAGGCCTTGGGTCTCTTGGGCGTTTGTCATTATATACTAATTTTTACCCAATCTTAAGTTCCCTTATACAAAATTTTGGTTTGCAGATATTTGATTCTGTGTACCATTGCAACAGCCATGACAGTTTTGGTTCTAGTTTGTACGAATTATTAGTTATTTCTTTGAAGTTTAAAACAGGAGAACTAAGGGTTGGGTAGAGGAAGGGGAAATTAAGTGGATGGTTGAGCAGAAGTAGAAGGTGGGTTTTTTGTTTGTTTGTTTTGTTTTGCATTGTAGCCTAGGGAGACATTTTAGCAATAACAATATCCAAGATTTATTGAGCTTACTCTGAAGCAGGCACTGTGCTAAACATGTTACATGTAGTATGTCATTTACTTATGGCTGAGATCACACAGATGGCAAATAACAGTCAGGATTCAAAGCCAAAGTCTATTAGACTTCAAAATTCAGTCTTGTGGTTACTATTTCAAAGAAGCCCCAGGCCATAAGTGCAGGACTAAAGCCTCTTCCGGGGTTGGGGAAGAAAATATGTGAAGGAGCATCAGTGATACATAAGGATCAGTAACCAACAATCCTAAAGTCAGGAAAGTGATGCCTGTTTGGGTGGAGCACCAAGCAGGGGGAATAAATGCCTTTCTTATATATTACCTGCACCAAGCAAAACAGATTTACAAGCATCTCATTAAACCTAAGGGAAGGTGTTCCTGAAATGTTTTCAGGAATGGTAAATTGGTAAATTTAAATTAATTTTATGGTTACTCATTTAAGTTTAATATGATTTTTTTTATTTTTGCTCTAGGGAATTAAGTGACTTCTATAGATTCACTGGGAACATATATCCACTGTGTTATTTTCCTCATGAGATTTGAACCTCCTTGATCACAGATTGATCTCCATGAAGGTTTTCGTAAATCTAACTCCTATTGGAAAGAGATGACTGCATTTGTGCTGGATGGTCTTCATGTTACAATGAACATGTCTTTAGTTTCTTATGATTTGTATATGCCACTTGTTTACAAGATAGCCTAGGGTTTTCCATCTATTTTTTTATCCAGAGGACCGCAGCTTACATCTCTCTATTAACATCTATGCCTAATGAGAGAAGGTTGCTTCCCTGTGACTCATACAAAATCAGTGACCGGCTGTGCCATTAATGGAAGAGGGGCCAGAATGCATCTCGGTAATACATCAGTGTTCTTTTTATTGTAACTTAGTTTTTAAATTTCTTGCCCATGTATACCTTTTGAGGATCTCCAAAAGGCCACGTATACACTCCTTCCAAGTTTTTCTCACTGGCTATAGACCGTTAACAGCATCAAGAATGGAAAATGAAGGTAGCCATAGGCCAAAAAATACCTACTCCCTGAGTGCTCTGCGTTCAGGTCCAGGGATGGCAATGATCTCAATCAAAAGCAAATTCCTCACCACTTCTCTAGGATCTCCTCTCCCTTCCTGTGTAATATAAGACTATTCAGCTCTTAACTTGATAGAGAAGAAAAAATGAGGGCTTTAGTGATAAGTTGAATTCTCACTGCAATTTGTTAACTGTGTGAACCTTGATCATATTACTACCTCTGCATTTGTTTCTGTATCTGTAAAACATGGATGATAACCCATGTAGAGCCATTGCAAGGATTAAAACATAATAAGTAGGTCAAGTGCAGTGGCTCATGCCTGTAATCCCAGCATTTGGGGAGGCTGAGGCAGGAGGATTACTTGAAGCCAGGAGTTCAAGACCAGCCTGGACAACATAGCGAGACTCCATCTCTACAAAAAAAGTTTTAGAAAATCAGCTGGATGTGGTGGTGTGTGCCTGTAGTCCTAGCTACTCGGGAGGCTGAGGCAGTAGGGTTGTTTGAGCTCAGGAGTTCAAGGTTTTAGTAAGCTGTGATGGCACCACTGCACTCCAGCCTTGGTGGCAGAACAAGACCCTGTCTAAAAAAAACAAAAACAAAAACAAAAAACAGTATAAGTAAAATGCTGGGCACTGTGCCTGGCTCATTGTAAGCACTTTGTAAATGATAGTTTTTATTAACACACATTCATCAATAAAAAGAGACTGTATAGGATTTCCAGAATGGTTTCTTTCCATTTTTATTCAGTGATTCGGGCGAAACCTGGGCTGTTGAGTCAGTTTGTATTCAAATCTCTGCTCTGTCATTTACTCGCTGTGTAACATTGGGCAAATGAACCTTTCTGTGCCTCAGTTACAACATCTGCAAAATAAGGAATATAACCTGTCTTATAATGTTGTTTTCAATTTTACAAGAATTATTTTTAGTGCCTACTCTCTGCCAAGCATTAAGGTGCTGAACAGTGTCTGCGTCTGAGGATTAAATGTAAAAATATATGAAGTACTCCTAACAGTGTCTGGGTTTATGTTAAAAATTTAATAGATGGCCAGGCGCGGTGGCTCACGCCTGTAATCCCAGCACTTCGGGAGGCCGAGGCTGGCGGATCACAAGGTCAGAAGATGGAGACCATCCTGGCTAACACAGTGATACCCCGTCTCTACTAAAAATACAAAAAATTAGCCGGGCAAGGTGGCAGGCGCCTGTAGTCCCAGCTACTCAGGAGGCTGAGGCAGGAGAATGGCGTGAACCCGGAAGGTGGAGCTTGCAGTGATCCGAGATCGCACGACTGCACTCCAACCTGGGTGACAGAGCAAGACTCCATCTCAAAAAAAAAAAAAACCAATAGATGGCTCAGACTTGATGTCTTTGTTAGAATGAGAGAATTAGTTACATATGTAAAATGTTTAAATGTTTGTAATTTAGTGTCTTGTTGCTTCTCTAATATTCCCAAGAGGCTCAAAGAGATGAACTATACAGGTATTTTCTGCAGGTATTTAGGCCCACTCTGATCCTCTGCTGTTCTTTTTCCAGTGTCACTGCAAAGATAAAAGCCATTGAAGCAAAACTGAAAATGATGGCGGAAAATCCTGATGCAGAGTATCCAGCAGCGCCTGTTTATTCCTACTTTAAACCACCAGATAAAAAAAGGACTACTCCGTATTCTAGAACAGCGTGGAAATCTCGAAGATGATGGTTGTGAATTACTGTAGCAGCAAAAGCAAATTGGTCTCCACACCTAAAATCGTCTGCCTTTGTACTTTGTAGATGTGAATGGTACTATTCAACGGAGCACAATCACATGTTAGCATTTGGTAACATAATGTTTTTGGATGTTCTTATGGATGTTTCTTCCCTGCACTATGTATGGAATTGAGCATCATCCAGAATAAATAGGATTGTATCCCAAATTGTGATTGGAACCCTGGGATGCTCTAATTGGCTGGTTTGTTTGGATTTGTAACTCCAGAAACATTCTATAGTGTGCCAGAGCAAAAGGCAAATACACAAAATGTTATTACTTAAATCAGGAAACTAAATATATTAGCATCTATTAAAAAATTGAGCATTTTTCTACGCTTATGTGTCTTTACAACACAAAGAAAAAGTAAAAGACAGGGAGGGAAGTGAGAGACAGATTTTAAATCATGTTCAGAACTGTTGTTCCAGAATTTACTATGGCAATCCCTCCAACTGGACTGAAAAAGAGAAAGTTCTTGGCAAAAAGGAGCTGATTCTTTGAGCAAATATTGTGGTAATCTGTTTAAGAATTATGCTTATTGTTTCAAAATCCCAGCTAGGAAAACATGGTGTATATCTTAAAGTTGTTCGTGTTAAAACTAGAATCAAATTTAATATTTTATACCACAACACAAGTTCTATTTGGAAATTGAACTTTTATTCTATAGCAATCATTTTTTTCAAATCTAGATAACCATGCCTTCTATAATAACAAATGTTGCTATTTTCATGGGACTTTTAAAATTACATTTATTGCATGGGATTGTTTTTATAGCATGAGAATGTTCTGTTTGGAATTATATCATGGTCAGTCTAAATAGAAAAAGCAAAATTTCTTTGAAAACCTAAACATTGCTGGATTGGTCACTATCAAACATACAATTTTCTAATAATTGTGTAGCGATCTAAGTGGAAGAGATTGGATTAACTTATGCAGGATGAGGAGAGGACATGCAGTGGGTACAGAAAGTCAATGGAACAGACGCCACTCTGGCACCAAGACTGTGATGACTTTGTGTGGTAGGTAGTTTTAAAGGACTGCATGCCTTGGAAATGATTCTTCACTTGGAGAACATACTTGCCTCTAGATATTTCACTCTAAGCATCCTAAATATAACAATAGAGAAAGATAAGTCAACCAACAGATTTGGGGATGTGTTTCTTCAGCACATTTTGGTCATTTTGGTGCCAAGTTTGACATACTGTTTAATTGGGCAGCACCTTTGCTCCTTTACCAGGTATGTATCACTTTGTTACTCCAGATGCCATCCTTGGTGATTACAGACTGTTTATCACTATCATTGTTAGCAAGAGGAAGCTTTCGTTATAGGAACTTAACATCTTCCCATGAGTATAAATGAATTTAAGACATTTGAATCAAAGCTTCAGTAGAGGGAGGTTTCAGAATTCATAAAACTGGTTCAATGAAATTATTTTTACTTTTCCCAAGGTTAATCTTTTTAAATATCTCTAGACATCAAATACTTTCTGTATGTGTTAGCTGTGTCTGTCTATGATGCAAGTAACTCTCCTCCTATTTGGGGGATAGTTCAGAGAGGTAGGAGCATTATCTCCCATTTTTCTGGTGACTTCTTGGAGTATAGAATTCACCATTTTATCCATAAGTCTTCAAAGGGTAATGGTGGAGTAGAAATTACATAATGCAAAATAGTCTTCTATTTTTAATAGGAACTTAGAAAAAACTTAATATATAGAGTTGTTTCCTTTAGAAACCAGAGCTATTTATTTGTATTTAAAGCATTGTTTATTATTTGTACTGATTCTTATCCCTCTGTGAATAAATGTAAGATGGTGTCTGTGTGGTTATATCTTCTCTCATTCACTTAATGGCATATACTGCAGTTCTCTGACAGGCTTGTTTCCACTCAGGACTCTGGCCAGCATGTCCAGGTCGGGTGCTGCTTGTAAGTGCCTTCTCTGCAGAGGGTTCTGGCTAGAGTCAAACTCAGAGGCAACTCTCTTTACCCTTTATGCCTGCCTACCTCTGTTGTTAGAGATGAGAAGAGAGACCAGCTGTTTCCATTGCAAATGTCAATATTTGAAAAGAAGTTGTTAATGGAAATTTCTGCAAGTATCATACTATGTTTAGTCTCTCATAGTAGAGATTTCAAAAGAATAAATGTATGTATCATAAATATGCTGAAAGCAGTCTGATGAAAGGTTTTTAAATTTCAGGTGTTAACTTGGTCAACTCTGTTAGGAGGTTATCTGTACTTAAGGTAAAATTTTTCTTTGGTTTACTGGTTAGTTATTTTGGTTTGCTAAAATTATGTCACTTATAATTTGGGTTTATATACAAGAGTGAAGAATTGAAGGAAATATTGAGGAGAGAGGTATGAACTATTTTCTTCTCAATTCCTATTTTATCAAATGCAAAATGTAATCCTAACCAGTTGATTTTCTATAATTTATATCTCAGTACTGGGGAGGAGTATCACATGAGGAAAGATTTTTCAAAGCATGTCAGCTGAGGCACAAGAATCGCTTGAACCCAGGAGGCAGAGGTTCCAGTGAGCCGAGATTGTGCCATTGCACTCCAACCTGGGCGACAGAGTGAAACACCATCTCAAACAAAAACAAAGCATGTCAAAAATCATTAGCACAAGTAGTATGAAACCAAGTATTCTGTAGCTCTGTCTCTTATTTATTAAGATATGCACAGTTTCCTGAATCAACAAATATATCTGTGATTCTTTTATACTACTATATAAAAGAATAGGAGTAATTCTTGCCTTATAAATTAAATGTTAAAGATTTCCTGTATGTAATCATTTGTTCCTAAAATATGATTTAGTCCCAGCATGTTTATCCTTGTTTTCTCTTTTTCTCTCCAGCTCTTATCTAGTCTGTCAACAAATCCTGTCAACTCTACCTTCCAAATGCGTCTTGAATCCAGCCATCTCACCACCTCCAACACCACCACCATTTTTGTTAAAGCCACTATCACATTTTTGTTAAAGCCACCATCATCTCTTCCCTGCATTACTACAATACCTTCCTAATTATCTGCCTGCCTTTGCTATTGATTCTTTAGGGTCCATTTTCCATACAGTAGCCAAAGCGATTTTTAAACAGTTATTTTAAGAATGTGATTCTCTTCTTGGTGGCTTTCCATCACCAAAATTCAAAGACCTGTAAGGCCCTAATGACATGTCCCTCACTACGTGTCTGACCGGATAGCCTGCTGTTCTCCCCTTGCTCACTGTGCTCCAGCCACACTGGCCTTCTTGCTATTCTTTGAATACAAGGGAGCTTCTACTTGAAGGCATTTACATTGGCTGTTGCCTTAGCTTAGAATGCTCTTTCTCCAGATAGCCGCAGAGCCCACTCCCTCACCTGACTCGTCTCTGCTCAAATGTTAATGATCAAGAGGCAGTCCCTGGCCTCGCTTTTAAAATTACAACCCTGTCGCTCTTCAATCCTTTCCTCACCATTTTCTCAAAAGCACTTACCCCTAACCAACATTATATCTAAATTTTTTTGTGTCTTTTTATTGGAATGTAAGTTTCATGTAAGCAGGAACTCTATATCACTGCTATACCCTCAGCATTTAAAACAATGGCTGTACATCATACATGCTCAATAAATATTTGTTGAATGAACTACAAGAATTCTGGTATTTGAGAGCCGAAGGGCCTTAAAGAGACTATCTCATATAGCCCCCTCATTGTCCAGATGAGAAAAACGAGAACCCAGAGAGACAAAGCGATTTGGCCAGGGTCACATGGTTAATGGGGGAGCTTTAGGTAGAACCCAGGCCTGCAAACATCTAGTCCAGTGTTCAGCAAACGCCTCTGCCACCTCATTTCGTATGCCTACAATTTAAGAATGTTGTTTTGTTTTGTTTTGTTTTCATTTTCAAGTGGTTGAGAAAAAAAGTTACATGTCTATATACACACTATATTGTGACATGAAAATGACATGAAATTCATATCTCAGTGTATGTAAAGTAACTATTAGAACACAGCCATGCCCAAGCATTTACATGTGACTGTTTTCCCTATATAACAGAAGAGTTGAATACTTACAATGAAGACTGTGGCCTACAAAACCTAAAATATATACTATCAGTCCCTTTACAGGAAAAATTTGCCGAGCCCTACTCTGAACCATATTCCATGACTGGAAATGTGTTTTCTAAACCACTGTAGAGTCAAAATTCTGGTATTAATGCAGAGAATAAAAGCAACAGATGTCAGAATGATGTGCACTGAATATTGTTTCTTAGTGTCTCTGACCCCTTTTGGGATAGTGAACTGGCTATGCCAGCCCTAGTGGCATCGCCGTACTGCTTAAGGCTATCAATGTGGGCTAAATCCTCTCATTGTCTCCGTGAGGAAACTAAGGCCGTAAGAACTTGGGCATCAGACTTGTAGCCCCAGCTATGTAAGCAGATTTGTCAGGATTCCCAGCTCAAGTAACAAAAACCCTACTCCAACTCCCTTACAATAGAACGTGTATTGGTTCATGTAACTGAAAAGTCCAGGTGTTCAATGATATGATTAGGAATCTGTCTATCTCTTGATTGTGTTTTCCTCTGGCTTAGTTTCATTCTCAAGCAGGCTCTTCTTTGTGGTCTCTGGAGAGGTCTTTTGAATCACCGGCTAAAAAGAAAAAAACAAAAACCCCAAAAAAACCGATCTGTCGAAATTTATCCCAGTACGCAGGTCTGTATCTTCTTTCCTCTGCATGCAGTCTTACTTGGCTAGGATTACTGATTATGCTGAATGACATTTAATTTTTACATACCCTGTGACTTATCTAAACTGGAAGTATAATTTTAAAATTTCGCCTTAAAAAAAAAAACAAATTATGTGTTCCTTTTCTGAAAACAGGTCTATCCCATTTGAGAAGCTTTCTGGTGAGCGACCTCATCAGAAGGAAGGTTACTCATTCCTGAAACAGACGGCATTTGCCATGGGTGAAGCATGGAGGGTATAAAGATGATGAGGCAGGAGCCCTGTGCACTGTGATGTGCCATGATAAAGGGAAGACTCAGCAGCTTCAAGACGCCAGAGGATGGGAACCAGGCTGGGAATGGGACACGGTGACATAGGTGATTTCCCCTGAGCTGAGTGGCCAGTGTTTAATAAGCTGCGTAAGGGGTTTAAGGGGAACGTTGAACAAAGAACAAAGCCCCGAAGTGAGAGAAATTGAGATATAATCTAAGTAAGGAGTTAAGATACTTCCAAATACCTAGACCAATAGGATAAGCCAGGTTTATGACGCCTTCTACAGATGAGTCCCACTAGGCATTCTCCTAACCAGACTGAACTGTGCACCCCAAACATGATGGACTCTCCTGGATTCCCCTGTCCTTGTACAAGATGTGCCTTCTGCCTGGGAAGTCCCTTCTGCCCACCCCCATCACTTGTCTAACAGATATTTTCCCACCCATGCTCATTCCTCTAAAGCAGTTAGTTGTCTTTCTGCGTCTTAACTACCTGGGTCTGTTTTCGCACTTATCACTACATATGATGCGCTTTATAATTTAAAAAACTATTCTTACTGAAAGTAAGATGAGTTTCAGGGGCAAATTACCTCCCAGAAAGCAAACAAGTCAACTCTCTTCTCATAGATGGGGTAAATTCCAGCTGCTGTAAAATCTCCACTTCCAAGGATTCAGCTGCTATCCCTATGCTGATATCTCTGAAATTCCTTTTCCTAGATCCAGGCTCTCTTCTGAGCTGCAGACCCATATGTCCTGTTCACTCCTGGGCCCCTCCACTTGAATATTCCCCGGGTACATTGACTCAAAACTGAGCTCATTGATCCTTCTTGCCCTTCCTCAATTCCTCCCGTGTTCCGTGTCATTGGGAAAAAGTAAATAAAAAATTAGAAACCTGAGAGTTATCTCGGACATTTTCCACTCCCCTACTCCCTATATCCAGTCTCCTCAATGTTATATAGCTGATGATATTATATATTATACATTTGTATGTATTTATACCATATATACTACATATATATGATTCTATATAACATCATGTATAACCTTAATATGTAAAGTTGACCAGACATGGTGGCTCATGCCTGTAATCCCAGCACTCTGGCCGAGGCAGGCGGGTCACTTGAGGCCAGGAGTTTGAGACCAGCCTGGCAAAATAGTAAAACCACATCTCTACTAAAAATACAAAAAAATTGACTGGCGGCGGTGGCTCACACCTGTAATTCCAGCACTTTGGGAGGCCTAGACAGGCGGATCACCTGAGGTCAGGAGTTCAAGACCAACCTGACCAACATGGAGAAACCCCATCTCTACTAAAAATACAAAATTAGCCGGGTGTGGTGGTGCATGCCTGTAATCCCAGCTACTTGAGAGGCTGAGGCAGGAGAATCGCTTGAACTCAGGAAGCGGAGGTTGCGGTGAGCCAAGATCACGCCATTGCACTCCAACCTGGGCAACAAGAGCAAAACTCCATCTCAAAAAAAACAAAAACAAAAAATTAGCTGGACATGGAGGCACACACCAGTAATCCAGCTACTTGGGAGACTGAGGCACAAGAATCACTTGAACCCAGGCGGTAGAGGTCGCAGTGAGCCAAGATGGTGCACTCCAACCTGGGCAACAGAATGAGACTCTGTCTCAAGAAAAAAAAAAAAAAAAGGTAAAGTTGATTAGGAAACTGGATGTGTTGTAGATATATGCATATGATCATATATAACATAATAAAGTAAAATAATAAACTTTTAATTATATTATTTCTGTTCATCCTCCTTGTTCCTGCAGCTTCCTCATCCCTTGTCCCTTAGATTATTAGTTAATAAACCTTCAGTATTGCTGCAATCAATTAAGTACTTGCCCCTTCAAATCTATCTTGAAACCAACTACTTAAGTAATCTTTCCAAATCTCCAACTTCACCATGTCATCTTCATGCTTACAAGCCTTTGGTGGCCCCTCATAGTTCCTATTTTGAAGTTGAAATTCCTTAGCATTCTATAGAAGACTATTTGTGAGGCTACTTGTAAGCTGTATCTACCCTCTGCTGTAAAAAGATTAATAGGGGAGATTTATTTTGAATAGTGTGGTCAGGGTAGAATTCTCTGAGGAGGGAATATCTAGCACCTTGAGGATCCCCACTTAGCTAGTGCCTTCTGTGTGCCCATTCCCTCAACTTCTTAGTGATAACAGTGATAACAATGATAACAATGGCTCTTGGTGGTGAAGAACTTAACTCGTTGATGCATTGTGGTCTCCCGGTATCGTCACAGCACTTGTCAATGGGTTATCTAATAATGCCCATTTTATGGTTGAGGAAACTAAGGCTCATAGAGTTTGTGACTTGCCTTCGGCCCCCCCACCAGTGTGTAATAGGGTCAGGTCATCAACGTAGGCCACCTGGCTCCAAGGCTGAAATCCTTAACCACTGCGCTGTGCAACTCCTGCAGGATGCTGCTTCCTGTGTCACTGTAGGCTTATAGACTCCAGCTTCCAAGATGAATCTAAACTCCTCAACACTCAGCCCCCCACAATCTGGCTCCTGTCTACCTCCCCAGCCTCATCTCCCTTTGTTGCCCCAGCAAACACTAACTGGGCAGTCACTCTTCATCCTGGTCCAGCTCCCTTCTGTGCTTGCTTGTCCACACTTACTCATCCTTCAAGATTTATCTGAAACGTCACCTCCTTAGGAAGCCTTCCTGATCCACCACCCTTAAGCCAGGTTAAGTGCCCCTCCTCCTTGCTTCTATAACACCCTCTGTAGCACCTGTCACATTGCACTGAGTTGCTGGCTTTCTTCTCTCTTAATAGACAGTGGGCTCCTCAAGGGCAGGGACAAGGACAGCTTCCTGTATTTCCTGGGCCTAGTGTGGAACCTGGTATGGAGTAAATGCTTCACAAATGTCTGCTTACCTGAACTTACTTAGTGAACGTCAGAGCTTCCTGGAAGGGGACTTCCAGTAATTATAATTGTTCACATTTGCAATATGTTTTCAGATATGCAATATTGCTTTGCAATATACTTTGAGGCTTTGATTTGTCCCCTGCCTTCATAAAGAATTTGATGTGGTACCTACTAGAATAACAACCAGAAAATTCAGACAGTCCGTGCCATAATGATGGCTAATGTTTGTTGATCGACTACTGTGTGCCAGGCATATATCTGAGTCCTGTTACATGGATCATTTGCGTAGTTTTCACAACCATAGGAGTGGAACTCGGTTACCCCCACTTTACAGATGAAGAAACTGAGGCTGATGAGTGACTGAAGAACTTGTCCAGGGTTACCCAAGTAATAAAGGGAAGTGCCAAGGTTGACATCAAGGCCATCTGGCCCCAGAGTTTGGTGCTTCTCAAAGCCCTTTCACAGTGATTATCTTATTGACTCCTCTGAGATTGATATTGTCCCCAGATATTGATATTGAGAAAAATGAGTTTCAGATAAGTGACTTTTCCAAGTTCACCCGACAGGAGGTGGCTGGGCTGTGATTGGTGGTCTGTCTTATGCTCAGGCTCTCTCTGTCACTTCCACATCACTGATTCACATGTGCATTTTGCAAACAAGGACACTGAGGCCAGGAGAGGTAAATTGCCGGCCTAGGGTCGTACAGTTTTTACCCCATTCTGTGCTCTTTCCTCAAACAGGAAATACCTAGGAAGCTGATGGGGTGAGGGTAGGGTCCTAGGCTTGGAAGGGGACTGCTGCCCGTGTCTCTTCCCATTGTCCCCTTCCCATTTGTCACAATCTGAATGTTTAAATTTCGTATTTAGTATTTACTCTGAAATGGCTTTCATCTGATTTCCCCCTTGCTCACCAATTTAGCTGTCAAAGTAAATAAATGTGAAGCTGGGTCTCCAGCCTCCCCCGGCTCACATTACCTTCCTAGGATTACTCCCCGGCAGGGTTGAACCATTGCTGGGGGCCTCCCACAGAATTATCCAGTTACTAATGAAGCCTCTTTCAAACTGAACCCTTGGGCCTAGACTCAAATGGGGGAAGATGCAAAATTCACCTCAGAGGACCAGATGACCACATCCTGTTTAGTGACTGGGAGAACTGTGAAGTGAGAAGATGCCATTATTCATGTAGGGTGCTTAATGCAACTTCAGGGATGTATAAATGAATAAAGCTACAACACTTTTAAAAATATTAGATTTTGTTGTTGTTGTTGTTTGAGATTGAGTCTCACTCCATCACCAGGCTGGAGTGCAGTGGTGCAATCTCGGCTCACTGCAGCCTCTGCCTCCCGGATTCAAGCAATTCTCTTGCCTCAGCCCTCAGCCCTCAGCCTCCCGAGTAGCTGGGACTATAGGCGCCTGCCACCATGCTCGGCTAATTTTTGTATTTTTAGGAGAGATTGAGTTTCACTGTGTTGGCCAGGATGGGCTTGATCTCCCACCTCGGCCTCCCAAAGTGCTGGGATTACAGGCATGAGCCACCGCACCTAGCCAAAATATTAGTTTTTAATGTATAATTAGTTGTCACTTCAATTCTGAGAGATTAGTATCGTTATCCCCATTTTGCAGGTAAGAAACTGAGGCTCAGAGAAGCAAAGTGACTCAAAGTGACCCACAGTTTCTCATAGGAAGAAATCAAGTATCCTAATGGAATGTACTATGTTTGCTCATCCTAATTTTGCCAAGGTCACTCCTATCCGGACTCTTTTTCCTAATGGAGTCACGAGTCATTGGAAGAGAGATTCCTTTTCCAAAGTAATTTCACTTCTGTCCTCTTTGAAGTTAGGCAAGTTCTGGGCTCGAATAATGGTTCTGCATCTTCCTTAGGTAAGTTATTCAGGAGAAGATTTGATTTTTTTGGATGATTCATCCCTGGCCTTCATAAATAATTTGATGTAGTACCTAGTAGAATAACAATCACAAGATTCAGCCAGTCCATGCCATAATGGTGGCTGTTTATTATTTGCTTACTATGTGCCCGGCATATTTCTGAGTCCTCTTACATGGATCATTTGTGTAATTTTCACAACCATAGGAGTTGAACTCTGTTATCCCCACTTTACAGATGAGGAAACTGAGGCTGATGAGTGACTAAAGAACTTGTCCAGCGTTACCCAAGTAATAAAGTAATAAAGGGAATAAAAAACAGATGCCAAGATTGGCATCAAGGCCATCTGTCCCCAGAGTCTTTGTGTTTCACTAACGACTTTACTGCCTTTTACTCCAGTTTTTATTATCTGAGCACTTAATCAGAATTCAGGATAGGTAAGAGTTTGGGTTCTAAAATCTGAGTGTCAGAGCTTCAAATGGGGCTCCTGTAAGCTTGTTTCCTCAACTATAAAAGAAAGATAATAATATGACCTCTTTGTAGGGTTGTTGCAAGGATTAAAGAGGATAATGCATGTAAAACAAAGGACTTAGCACATAAATGCTCAATAAATGTTAGTTATTATCATTCTAGGAACACATGCTTCACATTCCCCCTCATTAGAGTACAGCAGCTTGTTTGTCCAGCCTCTGAACCTTTGTGGTCCTCTCTCTACCTGAAATACTTTCTTCTCCATGAACCCATCCAAATTTCACCTTCCCTTTAGTTTTAGCTCAAGCCTCCTCCACTGCTCATGTCTAAGAAGTTTTGCAAAGCCAGTACAATCTACATGGCCTTCTTTCCTGGAGTCCTCACAAATCTAGCATATGTGCAGCATTCTGTAAGGTTTATTAACCTCTCAATTCCCCGAGTCACCCAGAGGGGAGGAAGAGAAGGAGATAAAGCAGGTCCTATTGTTATTTCCATTTTGCAGATGAGAAAACAGGCTGAGCCTATAAGTGGTGAGGCCAGGAGTCATATCCAGATCTTTTAACAGATAATGTGGAGTGTATGTGTGTGTGTGCAGAAAGTAAACATGGTCATGTCTGTAGCCTAGAAATCAAGAGTATGAGCTCTAATGTGAGATGGATCTGGTTTTAAGTCCTTAGTTCTGGCTATTAGCCACGTGCACCGTTTTGGATATATCACCTGAACTCTCTGAACCTCAGTCTCTTTATCAGTAAAACAAGCACCCTGAGAGATACTACCTCACGGGATTATTGTGAAAGGAAAATGAGATCATGATTGTAAAATGCCTAGTATCATGCCTGGCAGACATTAATAGCTGTAATAACTGGGAATAATCCCAGTAGTAGCTGAAATTATTATGTGCAAAGGAGATATTTGAGGGGGAGGGGTTGTTCTTCTGTGCTTATGTTTCAGAATGCATGTGTATGTGTGTACACATGTGCATCTATGCATACACCTCACCTGCTTTCACAATGCAACTTGTTCTCTTCGTATAAAAGATTAGGGTTCCAGTGAGCCGAGATTGTGCCACTGCATCCAGCCTGGGCGACAGAGAGAGACTCCATCTTAAAAAAATAAATAAAATTAAATTAAATAAAAGATTAGGGTTCAAAGGGAAACTCTTTTCACTCTGAATTTCTGTGTCTGTGAATTTCTGTGTCTGAGAGCAATGAATGCAGGGGATGGGAAATGCCATTAGCTGAGGCTGGGGCTGTTTTTGTGTACCTTGGCACCAGTAAAGAAACAGATATTTGTATCTCTGGGGAATATGGGTGTGGGTCTTTAGTATCGTGATGGTGTGCAGGCACCCTCTACCACCTGCATCTGTCAGAACCTGCCTGTGTATGTGCAAACTGAGACTGTAACTATTGGGAATCTATGGCTGCAGAAGTGTGTGTGCTGTGTCTGCCTATAAATGCCTATCAATGGTTGCCTCACCATCTGTAAGGATGTAAGTACATATTTGAGGGTGCCTGAATAGAGGACATAAGGTTATACATGGGTTTGGAGCTCTGTGAAAGTCTGTGCCCTCTTGAGTATGGCTGTGTGTACAAATGTAAGAACAATTGTGTGTGTGGGGTGTTTACATCTGTCAGTGAGGGCAATTATGGAGGTGATGACATGTGTGATGTAGTGAGGATGGGCTGTCACGGTGTCTGTAAGGCTAGATCTATGTCTGAGTGTGCTTATTTGATTTTAGAAGATGATGTATGTTTACATGTGTCTCTTTAGGCTCAGTTTGTATGTGGAGAAGGGGGCTGAGGCGCTAAGCGTCCGCTTGTGTATGCTGCAGGGTGTTAGTGTGTGTGAGGCTCCATCTTTGGGTTTGAAGATTCTGTGTCTGTGTGTCTGGGGGCAGTGTCTTCTGTCTAAATGCCTGGGCCTTCCTGCCTTCCCTACCATTCTCATTGTCAGTAGAACCCTAGAGAAGATGAGATGGGCATTAAACTGTGTGGTTAAGCAAATCCTGAAGGGAAGGGGGATGCGCCAGGCAATCCCTTCCAAGAGAATTCAGGAAAACTACCCTCCTGTCTCACCCAACCTGATCTCACTCAGTCCTTGGGAGCTGGTACACTGTCTGGTTCTTATGTAGCAGAGGTATCTGTGCAGGTATGTGAGGGTAAGTGTGGTGCCTCGTGCCTGTGTAAATGATGTGAACAGGTAATCGCTTGCATTAGTGTTTACACAAATGTACCAGGCATGGGATTGCATCAACACAGTATAACAACGTGTGACCTCCTACGGAATCTGTCTCCGCAGATGGTATGGCCATGGGTCCCTCCTGTACCTGTGAGTGGGGCAGTGTCTGAGAAAGATGGGTGCCCCTTGAGGGAGGGGCGGTAGTGAGAGCTGGGTGGATGTGTGCCCGCCGGTGCCTTTGTGTACCGGCGTGTCTCCGAGTCTCTCTGTCGGCAGCTCTGAGTTTCTGTGTATCTCTGTGTCTGTGTGTGCGTCTCTCTCTCTGGGTCTCTGCCTCGTCGTGTGTGTCTTGCTCTCCCTTAGCGGGGAGGGGATTGGTCACGCATGACTCATCTTGAACCGAGCGGGGCTCCAGCGGCAGGGCGGCCGCCGTTGCAGCTGGAGGGGGAGGAGGACGAGGAGGAGGGAGAGGAGGAGGAGGACTACCAGGAGAGGGAGGAGGAGAAGAAGGAGGGGGCGGGGGCCTCTCCAAGTTTGTCGGGACCTTCTTGCGAGGCAGCGGCGGCAGCAGCCAGGGAGGCCGGGGCTGCGCGCGGGCCGGAGGCGGGGGCTGGGGCCGGGGCCGGGCCCGGGGCGGCTGGGCCGGCGCCTCCGCTCTCCTCCTGTTCCTGCAGCAGCCTCTGCTCCCACTGCGGCTGTGGCCCCCCTTGGCGCAGCTCTCCGCGCTGCGCGCCCGCTGAGCCCGAGGTTCTCCGGCCCATGTACTGGAAGCATGAGAACGCCGCCCCGGCGCTGCCCGAGGGCTGCCGGCTGCCGGCCGAGGGCGGCCCCGCCACCGACCAGGTGAGCCGGCGAACGACTGGGTGAGCGGCCCGGGTCGGGGTCGGGTAGGGTAAGGGACCCAGCCGGGCCGAGCCGGGTGGCGGGCGGCTGCAGGAAGGAGGGGTACGAGGCTGAGCCTGTGAGTGTGTGCTTGTGAGTGTGCGAGCGCGCGCGAGCGAGGAGGGGGGGTCGCGGAAAGCGGGAACACATTATGCAAATGTTGGAGGAATTTCTCAAAAAGCGATTTAGTAAAGACACAGGCGAATCAAGAGGAGGCGAGGCCGGTATTGTCCGTCTGAATAGGCGCTGATAGAGCCGATGCGCCGGGGGTTGTGCGGGCGCAGCGCTGAGAATCCCGACGCGGGGCCGGTCCTGGGCGCGCGGAGGGGCTGTAGGGTGCTTTTCCCTCCCCTTGAGCGCCTCTCTTTTCTCTTTTTGGTCCCGTTTCGCCCCCGATCTCGCTCCCCTTTTGCTCCGGGTTTCCCTCTGACTGGCCCTCGAAAGGCGCCTGAATCCTTGTCAATACAGCCGCTTCAATTTCGCGGCGCGTGTCAGGCGGGCGGGCGGGCTGGTGCTCACCGCGCTCGGGGTTTTATTTTCTCCAACCACCCTCCGCCCCTCACCCATCTCTTTTTTATTTTCTTTCTTTCTCTCTTTTCTCCTTTTTGCATTTTGTGCCGAGGGGAGAAGGGAGCGAGGAAGGGGGAGGGGTGGGTGGTGAGAGAAAAAATTCGATTTTTAATTACTACCATTAAAAAATCAAATTTGCAATTCTTTGGGCGGCCTGATGGATCTCACTGATTGACAGTTGGAATTGACACTCTGGCTACCTCTTATCTTGGGCATTCACGACAATTTCTAATTGCAGGTAGTTTGTGTGTGTGTGCGCGTGTTTTTTTTCCCCCCTCAGAGGCTTGGATTGCAAGGGAACTAAGCGATTACTTCAAGAGCCACGGGTTAAGTGCAGGGAGAGGGGGAGAGAGAGGGAAAAAATCCAATCCAAATTCAAATTGCTTCATTAGAGAGACACCGCTTTTGTGGGGAAGGGCTTTAAATGCCCACTACAAAGTTAGGACTCATTGTTCGGCGCCGGTTTATATAACAGGCGCGGGGAGGCGCTGGGCTCAGGCTGCGCGGAGCCAGTTCAGCAGCCGCCGCCGCCTGCGTTCCCTCCCCCCTCCCCCAGGTGATGGCCCAGCCAGGGTCCGGCTGCAAAGCGACCACCCGCTGTCTTGAAGGGACCGCGCCGCCCGCCATGGTGAGTCCGTTTGGCCCTGCCTGCGGTGCCCAGTCCTCCAGCGGCCCGGCCCTGGGGACCTGGCCAGGCTTTCCGGCCACGAACCGCTGCTCACGCTCTGGGGGACTCCCGGCGGGCGTCGCTCCTGTCTGAGCCTCGGTTTTCCGGCCGGGAATGTTGGCTTTAACTGTTGCTAGCACCCAGAATGCGCGTGTTAAAAGTTGGCGCCGTCCCTTCCTCTCCAATAGGCCCTTCCATCCCTGTCCTTCAGTCTACGGCGCATCGTCCCGGGGAGATTTCGTTGTCAATTGGTGTTCGGGGGCCCCAGATTTGTCTTCGAGGCAGCCCCAACTCTGGGTGCCCGGGTCAGCGCTCCTCTCTCCTCTCCCCCGCCGCAGGCGCAGTCTGACGCCGAGGCCCTGGCAGGAGCTCTGGACAAGGACGAGGGTCGGGCCTCCCCATGTACGCCCAGCACGCCATCTGTCTGTTCACCGCCCTCTGCCGCCTCCTCCGTGCCGTCTGCCGGCAAGAACATCTGCTCCAGCTGCGGCCTCGAGATCCTGGACCGGTATCTGCTCAAGGTGAGACAGGGGTAGGTGTTGAGTGCGTATTGTCGGGGCGTGGGACGCAGCACGGGAGACTGCAGGAAAGCACCGCAGGCGCCAGGTCCTCTTACTTACAAATCCTGGCTCCACGCCTGCCCAACTGTGAGGCTCTGGGCAAGACTTAGGGTCTTTTTTTTTTTTTTTTTTTTTTTTTGAGACGGAGTCTCGCTCTGTCGCCCAGGCTGGAGTGCAGTGGCCGGATCTCAGCTCACTGCAAGCTCCGCCTTTTGGGTTCACGCCATTCTCCTGCCTCAGCCTCCCGAGTAGCTGGGACTACAGGCGCCTGCCACCTCGCCCGGCTAGTTTTTTGTATTTTTTAGTAGAGACGGGGTTTCACCAGGTTAGACAGGATGGTCTCGATCTCCTGACCTTGTGATCCGCCCATCTCGGCCTCCCAAAGTGCTAGGATTACAGGCTTGAGCCACCGCGCCCGGCCGACTTAGGGTCTTGTCTGCACCCCCGGGTTCCGTCTGAAAAATAGGAAGAGCTTATTTCCATTTCCCTTAGTCTCAGTATTACGCAAGAAAAACAGGGGAATCGCATGCACCTTCTGAGCTTCAGCATCTCTGACTGCAAATGGGACCTGGGAGGCTGGGGCCCAGCGTGAACGAGGCCCGCGCTGAGCCGACCCCCGTCCCCGCCCCCTCCCCAGGTCAACAACCTCATCTGGCACGTGCGGTGCCTCGAGTGCTCCGTGTGTCGCACGTCGCTGAGGCAGCAGAACAGCTGCTACATCAAGAACAAGGAGATCTTCTGCAAGATGGACTACTTCAGGTAGGCTGCGGCCGCCGGGCCAGCAGTGTCGCAGAGGGCTGGCCCCGGGCGCATTCGGAGGCCACTTTTGCGGCATGTGGTCTCTCGCTCCAGAGCCCCGGCGTCCGGAGTGCACTTCCGTCGCGCAGCGCTGGCCCAGCCTGCCGGCGCGAACCCAGAGCTCCAGGCAGCGCGCTGGTGCCTGCACAGGTTCCCGCCCCCGATCTGCCTTGGGTCCTCGCGGTCCATTGGGTTTCGGTATCGTCTCTGGCTCTGTCTCGGGTCCTGCCTAAGTCTCAGGCTCCAGTTCCGACCTCGAGCGCCTCGGTGGAGCTCTGACGTCCCCAGCTCTGGTCGGGACCCACTCGGATCCTAGCCGTCATCCGGCTGCATTTCCAGTGCGCTCGGTCTTCGAGTTCCAACCCTACTTGGACATCAGTCATGCTGGGGTCTCTTCCAGGCTGGACGCTGAGCTGGGCTCCGGACTCTTGCCCTGGCTCTGACCCTGGCTCCGCTCTGGGTTCGGGTCTGGTCCAGCCCCAAGCACCAGCCCCGCAACAGTCTCAGATCCGATCCCATACCCAAGCGCCTCGTCCTGAATCCCAACCTCTGTCTCCAGTTCCATCTCAACTCATTCCCTGGCGTCACTGGAGTGTCACTGGAGAATCTGGGGTCATGTGCGGGCCCCCGGCGCCTGTTCTAGTCCCAGCTTCGCTGTTGTTTTGGCCCAACTTTGGCCTCTCCAGGGTCTAGGCCTTGCCTTTGCGCCGCAGGGATGGGAAGTGGGAGAACCGGGCACCCAGAGACCTGAGTGGGATTATCCCGGGCTGTGCTCCGCGTACTGCAGACCGCGTCCCAGCAGCCGACAGCAGCCTGGCGCATCCTTCTGTTCTGCTGTGTCTGGATCACTTGCCTGGGCCTCACTTCTAGCCATGAAGCCAAGACCTGACCTGATTATGGGGTCGAGGTCACTGCAGGGTCATGGTCTTGTCTGCTGATCCCAGTGGGAGGCATCAACCGGCCAGAGGCTTGTACCACCAGGCCTATGGGATCGGAGGAGAATGGTGGGGAACTGGTTCCTGAGAGGGATGCTTGTTTCCAAGTGCTTTCTCAAAAAGTGAAGAAAGCTGCTTCCCTATAACTACCCTTCAACCCACAGACATCCTTCCTATCCTTGCATAGGAAGACGTCATGGCTTCAGTCTTCCTGGCCAGACCCCTGCCCTAGAAAGAGCCTCTGGGAATCAGGGAATATGGTGGAAGATGATCTCCTCCTGTGCACTGGCACTGAGCCTCCAGGGATCTGGAAAGAGAAGATCTTGAGTCTAGGGGGAGGTTGGCAGCATTTGGGGCAAGGGTACTCTGAAGAAGCCATAGGAAGCATGGTTAAAGAGACAGACTCTTCCTTTATGGGATGGATGTGAAAGAGTGTGCAGCTGGGGTGGGGTGGGGATGGCTCAACCAGGTGGCCTAGGACTCGGTGTGCAAGGAGTGCCTGTGTGTCTGTATTGTCTGGGATCTGTGCAGTAGTGCTGGGGAAAGCATCACTGGGCAGGGTTGGGGGTGTGTGGATAGCATGTGTGTTCGTTTATGGACAAACATTCATCTCTTAGCTCCTGTGTGGGTGTCAAGAGTAGGTGTCTGTATGTGAATGTTGAGACTGTGTGTGTGCGTGTATGTGTGCGTGTGCATGCACGCAAAGTAGTGAGGACAGGATTACATCTGGACTAGGATCTGGAGGTGAGAGGGTGAGGTGAGGGGATTCTGAAATCCCATCATTCCACTCCACCGTCTCCTCTGAGGGGGTATTCCTGCGTAAGGGCCTCCACCCAGACACTGAGGGATGAAGAGGGTGTTATGAATGTATTTGTGAATCTGGATGGCTGTGTGTGTGTGTCTCTGTGTGTGTTTGTGTGTGTGTAGTCAGAAGGGGGTTAATGGTGTGTAACCAGAGTGTGATGTCTCCTCTCACTGTCCCATCTGACTACTGGTTTGGTCAGGACAGGAAATGGAGGTTACAGTCACTGTCTAGCCACCTCCCTGCTCTAGGCCTGACTCCAGTTAGTATAAAACATCCAGATGGGCTGGACACTGTGGCTCACGCCTGTAATCCCAGCACTTTGGGAGGCCAAGGCGGGTAGATCACAAGGTCAGGAGATCGAGATCTTCCTGGCCAACATGGTGAAACCTATCTGTACTAATAATACAAAATTAGCCGGGTGTGGTGGTATGTGCCTGTAATCCCAGCTACTCAGGAGGCTGAGGCAGGAGAATTGCTTGAACCCAGGAGGCGGCCATTGTGGTGAACCAAGATCACATCACTGCACTCCAACCTGGGTGACAGAGCGAGACTCTGTCTCAAAAAACAAACAAACATACATACAAAAAAACATGCTAGATGATGCTTGGGGGCTTCCTGGATTCCTCAGCTACTAAATTCAGGGTGCCAGCTTGGGAACCCCAGCAGAATGGTGTCTGGGCCTCTCCCATAGACTAAGGCACCACCAGGACACCTCTCCTGGCTCTCCTAACAATAGATTTGGCAGTCTTATTTGCTACTTGCCCAAATTTCTTTTCTGCTTCTTCAGCCTTAGCTCATGCCCATGCTGGACTGAGCCTCCTTGGATACTGTGCTTTACTAGACCTTGAAACTAGTCAAAACACGAATCCTGACTCCACTGTTGAGAGCCTCCCCTTATTCTGGAGTCCTCTTCCTACTGCAGTGGGGTAGAGTAGGGTGTGCAGCCACTGTGGGAAGAGGCAGGAGACTGGGCCCAGTCTGGCCAGTTGTGACCTTGGCAAGATGCTAAATCTCTCCTCCCTTAGTTTGCCCTTTCCAAGGCTGTCTCCCAGAGCTGCCAAAGAGGCCATTCTTGGGGGAAGTCTCCATAAAGACTCCCTAAATGGCGGTTGGTATGAATGCCTCGATTATCACCATTGTCATCTTTGGCAGGGTGGATGCTGGGCACAAGCCCACGATGGCATTTCCCCACGCAGCTTGAGGAGCAGAGCCTGCCTGGAGGGATGGGACTGGGCCATTTCTGGGCTGCAGGTTCTGAGCACTAATCTTTTTCCAATGACAAGAGCCCTGAAAGCAAAACTAAACCAGATTTCTGGTTAAGAAAATGGAGGCAGTAAAAGCTCACATTCCCTGGATTGAGAGTAGAATTGTGGCTTTTCTGATCATTTCTCTCCCTGCAGGCATAACCCATCCCTGGCAGCCCCACCTGTAACAAAAATAATAAAACCCACAAAAAGGGAAAGAAAAAGCCGGTCGAGTGCCAGGCAAGGACTATTATCTGCACTGCAATGCCGTCCAAGCTCTGGGTGGCTGCTATGAGGAAGCTCTTCCTGGAGAGAGTGTGAATGGTGGTGTGGGAGGCAGAATTTTCCTCTAGGGAGCTGGGGCCCAGGGAGGGGTCACATGCTGAGATTCTCTAGGCTTCTGTTTCCTGAAGCCCAGGATCAAGAGTCTGGTAGGAGGTGGACTGGAGCACTCTGCCCAAAGTACGGAGATCCCATGGTCCTCTAACCTCTGGTATTTTCCCCAGGGAAGAGGGTCACCTAGGTTCTATCCCCCACCTTGTCCCTCCTTGACATTATCTTATAGACCCTCCTTCAGTCTCCATTGGCAGAGCTAGCACTGGTGGTTCAGGGAATTAAAGGTTAGGAAGGAACTCCAAGTTCATCAGGGAGAGGGTCTGCAAAGTATAGAGGAGACAAGGAGGTCCAGAGCTGCTCCTGGCTCATTTGCATTGTTGGGAGAGGTTGGTTCTCATTGGCTCCGTGTCCTTGGCCAGGCCACTGGACTCTGTCTCAGTTTCTCCAATTCACACTCTAAACAGGATCCTTACCAGCCCTTGTGGGTTCAACCAGATCCCTACTTCCCCTTACTCCCTGAGATTCCCAGCAGGAAAAAAAAATTACCACCAGAAAAATGTGATAGGACTCTTAATTTCTTCACCTTTTTGTTAAGACAATTTTTCTTTCTGTTTTCTTCCAAAAATGGAAGAAAATTCTGGAAGAAAAATAGTGCTCCTTTCTGGGACATTCACATTTCCCCTGCTACCAAAAACCACAGCCCCAGCTTCCCATACCTGCAGCTGCTGCCTTACAATAGAGCATGGCCCGATCTACAGTGCCCTCCTGGCTCCCTCAGCCTGCTGAAACATCATGCCCATTGTATAAGGGAGACTAATGTCCTGAGAAAGTGCCATTGCTTGCAGTCACACAGGACACCAGTCATCAGAATGTATGGAGTTCTTGTCTAAGCCAGGAACTGGGCTAACCCTTTACCTGCTTTATCTCATTTAATTCTCAGGTCCACCTTGTATGTATGATACTCTCATAATCCCACATTATGGTGGCATTGGGGTGGGATTGAGGAACTGAGACCCTGAGAGATGAGGTCACACGGCTAAGTGGTAGAGACTACATAAGCCCTACAGCGGCCTGGCTCCAACCATCCCTGCCCCTAAACACCCCCATACTCTTCTATAGGTGAGATATATCAGCCACCCATCTATGCATCATGGGGCCCCTCTCTGCTGATCCTAAGATTCCCCGCCCAGTTTGGTTGGCACACCCACTGTGTTTTCTGATGTGTGGTTCCCTGGGTGATCTTGCAACACTGGGGCAGGAGTGACTTCAGAGGCCTGTGAGTGGAGCACCTTTGTCAATATCAGGTCACTGTGGTCCCTGGCCCTCCTGCCTTCTGACAATGGGAGTGGGGAGTAAAGGGTTAACTGCATCCCCTCGTGTTTATGGGGGTGGAGGTTCACTGAGTGCCCTGGAGGCTAAAGTTCCTCTTCCTAGCTAGGCCCAAACGACTTCAGGCAAGCCCCCAGCCTTCTCTGGCCCTCCGCCTTGAGCCCAAGCTCTGTCGCGGGCTCCAGCGGGAGAACCCCACCCCCTCCCGCAGAGCGAGGGTCCCAGGGGAAGCTCGGAGCGGGAAGCGGCCCCCCACCGCGGCAGAGAGCGGCCCATCGGCGGCCAGCTGTTGGGGGACAGATGTTGGGGGAACTGAGAGGGGAGCTGGGGGAGGAGCCTCAGGGCCGGGACCTCCGAGAAGCGGTCGTTTTAACCTCTTAATTGCTGGTTCTGTTTTTTTTTTTTTCTTTCCCCCCTGGCGTCTTCCCCTACGGGTTTACCTGGAAGGGAAGGAGCAGAGAGAATACCTAGAGCTCCACCTCCAACCCACCTTGTTGGCCTCACAGGATCTAAGGCCTTCAAGAACGTCTTGAACCTAAAATAAGTGAACCCCCGTTTGAGTTTCAGCCTCTTGGCTCAATAGCTTGGTAACTAACATTGGCGTTTCCACTCTGAGGTTTGGTTTTCTTGTGCAGAAAAGGGGTAGCTTAACAGTGGAATAAGGGGTCGAGGTGAAACTCAGATGGGCTCTTTCGTTGAGGCTCATTCATCCAACAAATAATTACCAAGCGCTTACTAGATATCCAGCATAGTAGGCTGGGAAAGTGAGTCTGACTTGGTTAAGGGCGCAGAGCTCCCTTCGTACAACCACTAGTACCCAGATATCTCTGCTCTCCTTTCAGGGGGTAGAGGGCACTGCGGTGCGCGACGCCCACCTTACTCCTTTTAACAGTTGCCAGGATGAGCAGTATCTGTCGAACACCTCTCCATCCCCAAAGCGCCGTGGGTCCTTTGCATCTAGGCCCTTCATATGCCGGGATCCAGGGACGCGCAAGGCCCGGACCTCACAGCAAAGCTGGGGTGGCAGTAGACACACCCCCTAATCCCTTTGGCGCTCTGGTGGCAGTTCCTGCACATCTCTTTCTTGAAGTTTCGTTGTCTCCGCCGCCGATTTCGCTGTTTCTGGAATCCGGTGGCTCCGGCCTCGCAGCCCGCCTGGGAAGGAATGTCGTTTTGTCAGAGCCTGGATCGATAAGCTTTCTCGCGCCCTTCATGCTGGTGACTCCTGTCCTGGGTCGGGGACAAGCTGCAGGGCAGTCTGCAATGCAACCAAACCTACATAATCCGCCCTAACCCCACCTCAAGGTTCCAGCGCGAGGACAATTTCTTAAACTGGGCTGAGCCACGAGGAGCACAGGAGGATCCTAGCGCTGGGACAGCTTCCAGCATTTCGGGTGACACGCGGAGCATAAGAAAGTTGCTGAGAGGTCACTAGCGGCGCCTATCTCGGACCAAGGGTATGAGGACGCTGTGACCTACCTGTGTAGGCGCAGAACGGACTCGGGCGTCGGGGACTCGCGGGGCAGGAAGATCGCGGTGCGCAGAGAGTCTTTGACTCGTCCCTGGCCAAGGAGAAAGAATCCCACGAGCCAAGCGCACAGAAGGCTCAGCCGCTGTTGCCCAGCTTCTGATGGCCATGACCTTCCCTGCTCCGGCTCTTTCCACTCCCTGAGGACGCACTCACCGCCTTCTCCAGGCGAGTGGGCCCTTGGCCCCGCGCGCTGGAGATTCCAGAATCAGCGGCCCGGAGTGAGGACGCGGCACTGCTAGACCAGCCCCGCTTCCTGTTCATGCATGCGGGATTCCGGCTTTCCTCGTCGCCATGCCAGTTGCTCCGCAGGTTCTAGGTACTTCTTGCACTTTGGAGGAGGCCTCAACCCCAGCTCCATACTCTGTGGAGTTTCCGCAAACCACTCGCCAGCTCTGAACCTTCGATTCCTCGTATGAAAACCTGATGCCAGAGTCCCCACTTCACCGGGTTGCAACGAAACCGAGAGGGTGCAATGAAGGCGTTGCGCCCCAGGACCCCGGCCCGTAGTAAGGGCTCTGAGCGCGGCTGGCCTCCCCCTCCTCCTGCAGCACACATAATCAGAAGCCAGCCTCCCCTCAGAGGCCAGAAAGTGCTCCCAATCCGGATACCACCAGCCCGGTGGCGGAACCCGGGGTCGGCCCTTCGGGGGGAGTAGGCTGGGTTGGGCAAAGCGGTTTCCTCTCCCCTTTACGGCGGGACGGGGAACAGAGACCGTGGGCTGGGCTGGGCACTCCGCTGGGGAAGCCGCGCTTCCGAGGTCCGGAACCGCCTCCGCTTAGGGGAGCGGTGGACTAGACTAAGGTGTTCAGCGCCTCCTGAGGGGACCGCGCCGCCCTCGGAAGGGTCCTCTCGCGCTCCTTGTCGGAGACAGTAGGTAGGGTTGAGGTTGAGTCTGCGAGCGGAGACTGGCAGAAGCCTCTGGGCTCCTGCACTCAGTCCAAGCCAACGCTGTTTTTTTCAACCGACAGTTGCTTGAATTTGTCAAGGCAGGCAGGCTGTAACCAGAGCGTTTTTGCCGGACTGTTTCCTCCGTGCACACACAGACGATTCCGAATGCTCCCCCGGGTGGAGGGGTACTGGCCCTGGGGACGCAGAGGCAAATCTTCTTGGTTCCCCACCCGCAACCCCAGGCCCCCAAATCTAGGAAGGTAGAAGGGGTAGAAGGGAAGAGCCAGAAACGAAACATTTACAAACCAGTGTGGTCAGCGCTGAGAGAGCGGTGCAGGAGGCCGTGGGACTCTGGGGGAGGGTAGGTCAGTGCAAAGGCCTGGGGGTTGGAAAGTGCTTCAGAGGAGGCCATAAAGACCTGGGAGTGACCTTCCATTGTGGCTGACTGGGACACATGCCTGGATGGTGGGGCGGCATATCTTGAAGGTTAGGGAGGAGATGGGCCTGAAGAGGATGTGGTCGCTGGGGTTTTGCAAACCCCAAGGGTTTTGGACCAGATCCTGAGTATAGAGTGGAGCCACCATAGGATTGTAAGCAAGGCAGAGACAGGATTTCATGTGCATGCTGGAAACTTTGCTGTGACTGCTCTGTGGAGGATGGCAGGGGCGAGACGGGGAAACAGGGAGACCCGGAGGAGGTTGACAGTGAGGACTGCATGATGGGAGCCTGGCCTAGGAGGGCAACAGTGGAGATGGTGAGAAGGAGATGGATCCCAGAGATACTTGGGAAACAGAACCAACAGCATTGATGATTGGCTGGAGGAGGGGCTGAGGAGAGAGAGGAGTGCATGATTATGATTTTCAAGCTTCAGGGGCTGGGCGAGTGGTGGCACCATTCTCTGAAACAGAGGGTGTACCGGAGGAAACAGGCTGCCAGGGTTGGGACAGAGTCATAGGTGGGTCATCCACTTTAAAGAACACACTTTCCTTGGTGCCCGGGGTCAGGCCCTGGGCTGACTTCTGGGATGGAGTAAACCAGACTCTGCTGCCTCCTGGAGGGGCTTCCAGTCTGGTGTTGGAGGCAGCTGCACCCAGATTGCCAGACTACAAAACCAGAAGGGAGAAGGAGAAGAGGTAGAATCAAGGAAGGCTTAAGGGGCAAGAAGACATTCGATCCAGACTTTTTAATTTTTGTCTTTTTAACATTTAGTATTATTAATAGAATGTCACAGGCTCCAGAGGGACTTGCTGGGTACTTAGCCAACTACAAAGCACTAAACAAACAGTAGAGTCATTGCTGTTGTCATCTAGTTCAGTGCAGGACGAGGAAAACGATAACTCAGAGTTAAACAGTTTGCCCAGGGTCACAAAGCCAGTAAGTGCTTATCTGTCTGTTCGTCTAAGAAACTGCACTTCTGTGCTGCTGGGGCTATAGCTTATATTCATCTCTGGAGTCAGGATGGCTAGGGTTCCTATCATTGCAAGCGGTGTGACCTCCTGCAAGTTACTTTACCTCTCTGGTCCCCATTTTCCTCACCTGCAAAATGAGGATTAATTGGGATAATCAACGTAAAACAATTAGAATCTTGCTGGGCAAGTGGTAAGTGCTCAATAACTTGCCTATTATTACTATTATTGTGTTTTTTCTAACTTGTGATGTATTTTTAACAAACACATTAATATGCAAATATAAGTGACCATCATAGAAAATTTGGAAGATTCAGAAAAACACCAAGAAGAAAATAAAAATCACCCATCAGTTCACCTCCTAGGTGGGACTAGGTGTAGAGGGTTGGTGCGTCCAAGCTAAGGCTAATGCCTGAGCTGAAGACTTACAGGCGAGGAGCCTAGGGGCTGGCGGGCCATTGGGTGGTGGAAGGCAGGAGGAAGGTTGGCCTGTCTCAGTCTCGACACCCCGTGCCTGTCCTCTCGACCTGCAGCCGATTTGGGACCAAGTGCGCCCGGTGTGGCCGACAGATCTACGCCAGCGACTGGGTGAGGAGAGCTCGCGGCAACGCCTACCACCTGGCCTGCTTCGCCTGCTTCTCGTGCAAGCGCCAGCTGTCCACTGGTGAGGAGTTCGGCCTGGTGGAGGAGAAGGTGCTCTGCCGCATCCACTACGACACCATGATTGAGAATCTCAAGAGGGCCGCCGAGAACGGTACCCAACCTGCTCCGCCTGGCACCTCTGCCCCCAGCCCTTTCCCTCCCCACCCCACCCCAGCACCCCAGGAACCACCCACACTCCTCTATAGATTGGGCCTTCCCGGTATAGCCCCGCAGGCAGCGTAGGGGTGGGGCGGCGCACAGGTCTTGCACTTCCGGCTCGATCTTTTGCTTGAAAGTTAGAAGTCACTGCCCTCCTTTGCAACTATGTTTCCTTATCAGTAAAATGGCGTTAACGACAGAACACCTTCCCAAAGATAGACGAGCTGATGTGTTGTAAGGCCAGGAGGCACTCAGTGAACTCTAGAGATGGTTCTCGTAACCGGGCAGCCTACTCCACGTTTGGACAGCTCTCATTGGCCCGGGGGCTGATCGCCTCCAGTTGCCCAGGACCAGGCTTGGGCCAGTCCTGGAGAGATGACTTGGCTCCCATTCTCCCAATTCCTATACTAGCAGCTCCAAGCCAGAGGTTTGAGGAGGGGTTTTCATCCCCCACCAGGGTCTCTAACTACAAGGGGAAAGGACCAGGTTTCTGAGTCTGGAGACCAGGCTCTCACATACTGTGTTGACATACGAAGTTTCCTTTTCTCTCTGGGCCTCAGTCCCCACATCTGTGCAAGACAGATACTGGACTAGAATAATCCCTAAATCTCTTCTGGCTCTGCCACTGTGATTCCCCAGATTGCCCAGGAACAAGATTCAGGTCTTTCAGGGATCCTGGGGACCAAGACACAGACGGGATGGAGCTGGGGAAAGGCAGTAATTGGCTGTGGGCAGAGGCAGGGACTCTTTCTCTAATTCCCCTGTTAGGGTCTGTGAAAGTTGCTAACTTCTCTGTAACAGGGATTATTTTATTTAATCCTTACAACAGCCCTAGGAAGTAGGTGGCACATCCCCATTTTACAGAAGAAGAAACAGGATTTGCCAAAAGTTATATACTAGTAGATTTGCCTAGTTCCAAAGCCCAGCCTCTTAACTACCATACCATACCATATCATACCATACCATACCATACCATACCATACCATACCATACCATACCACCTTGGCCCTAAGCTTTAGGGTACCTTAATCCCATCTCATAAAGCCAAGGAGGCTTCAGGGATGTTGCTGCCTCTGTTTTAGTTTCCCATCTAAAAAAACCAACACACCAATCCTTGCCCTGCCTGCTTTCCTGGGGGACATTAATACCACAGAGTGTCTGCCCAATCCCCAGTTCCTCTGGGGAGGAGTATGAACCACACTGCCTCAACTTCTAGGTCCCAGCCTGGGGACTAGTCAGGGACTGCCAGAGTGTTCCTGGCCATGGCCATAACAGGGCCATCATTTTCTCCTGCCAGGATCAGGACTAAGTGGGTCTAAGGGGCCATCTAGTGAACTTGGGTTTCACTTGCTGCCTGCTTATCTGCAGTGGTGGGCAATGAAATTATCTGCAGTGGTCAGCAAGTCAGCAGCAGAGCTGGGATGGAAACCCAGGAGTCAGAGCTTTCCCACACTGTGGTCCAACAGTGACCACAGGCTCCTTCCACACATGGTCCAACCAGGAACACCTGTAGTCACAGCCTTGCCAATTACATCCTAGCTCTCACAGCCACACCTGTCCACAGACTTAACATGCTGAGGAACTTGAAGGTTGGGGCTTCTGATGTCTCTTACTGATCACCCCTCAGTATTGGCTACTGTTTCACTTTTTAAACATAACACACACACACACACACACACACACACACACACACACACACACACACAGACAGACATTCATTGTAGAAAAATTAGAAAAGATGGTAAGCAAAAAGAAGAAAATAATGATTGCTCCAAATGCTGCCTCCTTCATATTTTAATGTGTATCTTTTCAGATTTTTTCCATGTATGTTACAGTGTTTGCTTTTTTCCTTCAACATAATTTTTTCCTAATTAAAAAATTACAATAAATTGTGAACAATGGTTATTTCTGAGTGCTGAAATTACTGGTGATTTTTATTTTCTTCTTTGCGCTTATGGAAATTTTCTAAGACTTTGAGGATATTCAGAACAATGAAGTATTAAAAATAAAATGGGAATATAGTTAGTGTTTTAGTATGATTGTAAAAGTAATATGAGTGGAAAGATAATATCTAACATATACTCCGGTTAACAAAATTCACCCTTAGAGAAGTAAGGCAACATATGCTTTTTTAAAAAAAAAAACCTCAAAAGTTACAGGAATACTGAAAGTAAAAAGTTTCCATAATCACATTCCTGGAAAGTAAACCACTGTCAACACCTTGTTGTATATTCTTACAACCTTTTTTCCTTCCGCTCATTTGTACAAAATTAGGAGCATAGTTCCATTACTTGCTTGCATCCTATCTCTTCTAGCCTTTGGTTTCCCCCAGTTTCGCCAGGATGGAGCCCAGTTTGGGGCATTAGGGTCAGCTAGCTTTCAGCTTCTAGTCGAAAGAGCCAGAGCAGGGGCTTTCCTTCTCTCCGAGCCTCAGTTTCCTCCCATGTATAAAGAGGTAACGCCACCTCTTCTCAGGGCTGTAAGACGTGGTCCAGTCGTGTAAGAAGTGTCCAGTACTGAGCGGACGCTTAGAAACCCCTTCCCCAAAGACTGAGCTCAGGGACTAGGACCCTGGGATCCCCACTCCCAGCCAACTCCCGCTCCTCACCCTTCCAGGGACAAGCTCCCCCCACCCCCGTCCTTTCCAGGCTGCCACTAGAAGAGATGGGAACGCGTGGTCAGCCGCTTCTATCGCCCCCAGGGAACGGCCTCACGTTGGAGGGGGCAGTGCCCTCGGAACAGGACAGTCAACCCAAGCCGGCCAAGCGCGCGCGGACGTCCTTCACCGCGGAACAGCTGCAGGTACCGTGGCAAGCCGCGGGCGGCGGGGCGTGGGCGGGGCCGAAAGTGGGCGGGGCCGAAAAGGTCTCCTGGCTCCACCCCTCTGCCCGGACCCGGGTGGCGGGGAGGGGCCGCAGCTGCCTGGGGCGTGGCCTGCGGGCTGGCGCCGCTGATTGGGCCGGGGTCTCGGAGTCTCCGCGTGCGGGCGCCTCACCGCCCTCCCCGCCCCGCAGGTTATGCAGGCGCAGTTCGCGCAGGACAACAACCCCGACGCTCAGACGCTGCAGAAGCTGGCGGACATGACTGGCCTCAGCAGGAGAGTCATCCAGGTGGGACGGGGTGGGCGGGGCCTGGGGACCGCGGGCACGCCCCGGAGCTCGTAGCTGGGCTCGGCGCGGAGGGTCGTGCGTGCACGTGGCCATCCTTCTCCAGGAGGCGACGAGGCGGTCCCGCCTGGGGTACCCTGGCGGCGCGTCCGACTCTTTTCAGCGAGGCTGAGGCTGCCGAGGCTGTCGTTCCAGGTGTGGTTTCAAAACTGCCGGGCGCGTCATAAAAAGCACACGCCGCAACACCCAGTGCCGCCCTCGGGGGCGCCCCCTTCCCGCCTTCCCTCCGCCCTGTCCGACGACATCCACTACACCCCGTTCAGCAGCCCCGAGCGGGCGCGCATGGTCACTCTGCACGGCTACATTGAGAGTAAGTAACCGCAGCGCCCGGAGCCGCTGGGCCTGCGGGGAGAGGGGGCAGAGGAGCGCGCGTGGGCGGCTGAGGCCGAGGTGTGGGGTGGGGGGCCTTGGGGAGCCTCGTGGGTGAAGAAGCGGGACCCGAAGTCATTTGGATCTAGGAGTTGGGGGAAGAGGGGTAAAATCTTCGGCTGTGCCTTGGTGGAGCGGAGTCCTTCGTAGAGGCAAGCGATTTAGCCATTCAAAAAATACTTTCAAAGCACCCAGTCTGTGCAGCCTGCGTTCTGGTGGGCATGGAAAAATAACTAGGCGTGTCGTTTTAAGTGGGATGATTTCTGTAGGAAAGGTGCTGGATGCAAGTGACTGGAGATGCTGCGGGGTGGAAGGGAAGGGGCTGGGCTGCCCCTCAGCAAGCAGAGACTGAAAGGATGGATAGGATTTAGTGAGGTACCTGAAGTGGGGGGAACGGAATGCACGCAGGCCCTGGCCCAGAAAGCATCGTGGCATGGGTGTGTTTTGGGGTGCAGAAGGCCACTGTGGTGGGAGTGTCCAGGGTGTGAGGCCTTTGGCAAGTCACCTAACCTCCTTGAGCCCTGGTTTCCTCATGTGTAACCTGGGATGTCAATAATGCCTGCCTCACAGGGTTGTGAGACACCATACATGCATTCAGTAGCTATATCTTTAGTGCCTTCTGTGTTCTTTGCACTGGCATACGACAGTGAACACAGTAGACCAAAGCTGCTGTGCTCCTGGGGCTTACTCCAGCGTGGGAGATGGTGGAGATGATAAAATCATAGGGAGGGAGCAGGCATGTCCGTGGCAGGGAGCACTGTGGTGGAGATGCAGGGGCAAGCGGGTCATGGTGAAGTGACTTGTGAGTGGGAACCTGGAGGAGTGAGGGAGGAGCCCCGGGGATTTCTGGAGAATGAGTGTTCAGTGCATCTGCTGCTGAGCAGGTGCCTATCACAGATTTGTCTTTCCCTTTGAAGTTATTCCCATCAATTGTTTCCTCCATGCTGAGCATGACCAAAAAATAGAAATGACTACGATGCCCACACACACAAATCCTCCCTTCTCTGGCTCCATGTAACAGGGAAAAAGAAGGGAAATCAGAGAGAGAACTGCTGCTTACTGACCATATGCCATATACTCTACTGACTGCGTCTCTAAACATCAGAGGCCACCATCTCCTTGAATAGATGAGGAAACCAAGGGCCCACTGTAAGTTAGTGGGAGCCTGTATGCCTTAATGATCAAGTGTGGGCTTTGGTGTCAGATTGCCAGGCTTCACATCCCAGCCCTGCCATTTACTAGCTGTGTGACAGTGGGTGAGTTTCTTAGCTTTCTTGAATACTCATTCCCTCATCTGTAAAAATGAGGATAATAAGAGTATCTCAAAGCAGTGTTCTGAGCATCAAATGAGGTAACCAATTGAAAGTGTTCAACATTCAGCAAGTGCTGCATAAGTATTGGCTGCTCTTGTGATGGTAGGAGTGGTTTTGGTTGGCAGAACTAGGAGTGCAGAGCCCTGTCTCCGCACTAGGCTGCCAGTTGGAAACCATGTCTCTATATAGTTCCATTTCTGAACTATCTGCTCAGTAGGAGTGACATTTTCCCCCTTTCTTTTCTAAACAATGACTATATTCAGGCTGCACAGAGCCTGTTAAAGGTGCCAAGGATCAGGAGCTCTATAAGTACCAGGGTTCTGAGCTACCTGGTAATACTTGGTGTAAAGTCAATAAGAAATCTAGATGATCCCTTTGGACTTGGGGCCATGATTTCCAGAGTCCCCGCCAAGACTCTATCCGTACACTCTGTTGACCAAACTTAGATCTGTCTTTGATGCTTAGAGAAGAGGCTGAGGTGCCCTCTCCTCTTACCCTTGTGGTGGAACTCAGCTTGGGGAAGAAGAGGTTGGGGGTGTGTGCACCTGCACCTCTTGCTGCATGACTGACTGAGAGTCACCACAGCAGTTTGCTCTATGGTAAACTATAGTCATGGAGTTGTGAATTTTCTGAAGCCTTGAGCTGGGAAGCTAATGAAAGTGTTAGAACCAGACCCCAGAAAAATGAGTTTTTCTGTAGAGTTTGCTCTGCAGTTAACTAAAGTCACAGAATACTGAGTTTCCTGGAGGCTTCGAGCTTGGAATCTGATAAAAGCTTTGGAACCAGACGCAGAAAAATGCAGATGTACATACATTTTCCAAGTAATCTGAAGTTGTATATGGACTCCTTGAACACCCCAGGTGAAGAACTCCCAATTTCATGTAACTTCTTTATTCTACAAATGGGAGAACTGTGGCTCAGAAGGGAACAGTGACTTGTCCTGGTTTATATATCAGTTGTAAGTGTCTCTACAATGCCCTTTCCCTGTGACCAAAGAGAATGAAGCCTAAAGAAGAGACCAGCAATGGACTTCTCTGCTGTATTGATAAACAGGCTGAAGCATGAGAAATTTGGATCCGACCCAAAGGTGGACTTTCCCCAACAGTTTTAGATGTTGGAATATGGTATGGAAATTCATTCAGCAAATACTTAAGAGTACTTACTAAATGCCATGCCTCACTCTAGGTGCTGGAAATCCACAAAGATCTAGAATCTAGAAAACAGACAAAAAATCCTGCCCTCATGGAGCTTGCATTCTAGTTGGCAAAGACAGATAATATAAAATAAATAATAAAAATATGCAGTAAGCCAGGCTGGGCGTGGTGGCTCATGCCTGTAATCCCAGCACTTTGGGAGGCCGAGGCGGGCAGATCACTTGAGGTCAGGAGTTCGAGACCAGCCTGGCCAATATGGTGAAACCCCCTCTATACCAAAAAAACAAAAATTAGCTGAGTGTGATGGCGCATGCCTGTAGTCCCAGCTACTTGGGAGGCTAAGGTGGGAGAATCACTTGAACCCAGGAGGCAGAGGTTGTAGCGAGCAGTGATGATGCCGCTGCCCTCCAGCCTGGGTGACAGAGTGAGACTCTGTCTCAAAAAAAAAAAAAAATGCAGTTAAGTCAGATGATAAGTGCTAAGGAAATAAAATAAAGCCGGGAGGAAGACAGGGAGGGTAGGGGGTAGATGTTGGTGTTGGTTGCAGTTATAAAGAGAGCGGTGACATATGAGTACAGAGTCCTCTAAGAGGCATGGGTAAAGTCATGGTGATACCTAAGAGATACAAACTTACTGAGGGAGGGTGTGAATAGATGGGGCACAGCCTTGCTTGCAGGGCCTGAATAGGCAGGGTACAGCCTTGCTTGTGTGTGCATGAATATGAAAGCACATATTTATTTAGGAGTGTTTATCAGTGAGCTAGATGCTTATACCTCACTATCACATAGCTTTTCATAAACTATAAAGAGCATCACAACTGGCCGGGCGCGGTGGCTCACTCCTGTAATTTCAGCACTTTGGGAGGCCAAGGCGGGCGGATCATGAGAACAGGAGATCGAGACCATCCTGGCTAACATGGTGAAACCCCGTCTCTACTAAAAGTACAAAAAATTAGCCGGGCGTGTTGGTGGGCGCCTGTAGTCCCAGCTACTCGGGAGGCTGAGGCAGGAGAATGGCGTGAACCCGGGAGGCAGAGCTTGCAGTGAGCCAAGATCGTGCCACTGCACTCCAGCCTGAGTGACAAGGTGAGACTCTGTCTCAAAAAAAAAAAAAAAAAAAAAAAAAAAGGCATCACAACCAATCCTACTGAAATCTTGCCCAGGGTTACCCAGGAGGTAAGTGGCAGAGATGAAACTGGTTTCAGGGCTCCAGTTTGCAGAGCTCGGGGCAGGTGGGATCCTGTGTGTAGCCTGGGGGATGAGCTCCAAGGCATCCTCTCGTCCACAGGTCAGGTACAGTGCGGGCAGGTGCACTGCCGGCTGCCTTACACCGCACCCCCCGTCCACCTCAAAGCCGATATGGATGGGCCGCTCTCCAACCGGGGTGAGAAGGTAAATGGAGCCAGGTTGGGTCTGGTGGGTCAGAGCCACCCTGTCGGGGATGGGCTTCTGGCAGCATCCCCTGTTAACAATTTGGTACCATGCTGCCCTTCTCTGTCTCAGATTTGTGAATTTCCTTTACTCAAGCTTTGAGATTCCAGGGAGGGCTTATATCACTCATCACCCTCCTTCCCATCATCTCACTGGTTCCTCCTTTTCGTTCTTGTCTGTTGGGAGTGAATATCCTGAGCTGATGGGGCTCAGGGATAGCTGGCCAGCCAGTGACCTTGGTCAACTGGCAGGGCCTCCTCTGTGGAGCCAGGATTTCTGGTTGTCTCAGGCTTTAGGAAAAAGGGTGCTTAGCTGTCCCCATTCCAGGGCTTCAAGGTATTGTTTCTGAAGCACTGCAACCCTTTGTTTAAACTTGCCCATAGTACAGATGAAGGTGAATGGAGCTGCTCTGTGAAACCATGGAGAGAGGAGGAGCCTCACTTCCCTCCCAGCTCCAAGACACCTCACAGTTAGCCTTGAAAGCCAGTGCTCTCAGACAACCCTTTCATTTTAGAAATGGGAATATTGAGGCCCAGATAGCTCAAAGTCAGAGACTGGCTGAGAACCTTGCTTTTTTTTTGTTTTTTTTTGACAGAGTTTCACTCTTATCGCCTAGGCTGGAGTGCAATGGCACAATCTTGACTCACTGCAACCTGCGCCTCCTGGGTTCAAGCGATTCTCCTGCCTCAGCCTCCCGAAGTAGCTGGGATTACAGGCATCTGCCACCATGCCCAGCTATTTTTTTTTTTTTTTTGTATTTTTAGTAGAGATGGGGTTTCGCCATGTAGGCCAAGCTGGTCTTGAACTCCTGACCTCAGGTGATCCACCCACCTCAGCCTCCCAAAGTGCTGGGATTACAGGCATGAGCCACCGAGCCTGGCCGAACCTTGCATTTTTTAATTCACTTGTTTATTTGGAGACATTTCCTATGTCCTGTCTGTGCCCAGCATCCCTGAGTCTGTTGCCAGGAGTGGAAATGAGTAAAGTGTGGTCCCTGCCCTTGAGGAGGCCAGAGTCTGGAGGGGGAGGCAGATCCCAACAGTTACAATACAGTGTGACAGGGGAAGCCATGGGAGCTGGGGAGGGGGAGGGGGGCAAAGGAGAGAGGCAGGGAAGACTTCCCAGAGGAGGCAACCTCTAAGGCCAGGCCTGAAAGCTGAGGCATCAGGGAAGGCATGAGACACCAGAGCTCTCAGGGAACCCTGAGCCATTCAGCATTGTTGGCAGGCACATCTGGGAGGATGACAGGAGGAAAGCAAGAGCCTTGAGGCTGCCAGGTGGAAGAGTCTATATTTTATCCTGCGGCAGTGTGGGGTCCTGGAGGGCCTGTTGCAGAAACATCACTGTAGCAGTCTTCGGAGACTGCTGGGTTGGAGGACACCCAGTAGGAGGCAGGGAACCCTGTAGGTCAGTGGGTGTGGCAGTCCTGAGGGAGAGGGTCAGAGCATTAGGGCTGGAGTCAGGAGCCCTCCAGTTCAGCAGATCCCAGTCTTGGTGTGCTCAGAATCACCTGGGCAGAGATTCCTAAGCCTCGCTCTCAGAGAGTCTGATGGTGTGGTATATAGGGATTTGCGTGTGTAATACTCAGCCTGTGTGATTCTAATGGGCAGCCGGGGTGGGGACCGCTCCTTTAGGATGGTACTTCTGGCTCGGCCTCCTGATTGAGCTCAGTACACCTAGTATGTACTGAGCTCTCTGTGCCGGGCACCACAGGAGAATGTGTATGGTGTGGAGGTACAGACAGCCCTGGACAGATACATTTGTAAGTAAATGGTAGTGCCTAACGCAAAATCCCGCAGAATCTGTAATTAGTGAGCATGCTCCAGGAACATCATTGCCGCTGAGACTGTCACATTCACAGGAAGAGCTGCTGTTTGCTGAGCTCCTTCTGTTCAAGGCAGCTACTTGTCACATGGCATCTGGTTCACACCTCACAGCCACTTTGTGGACATAGAGATGGCCTTCTCATTGTAAAGAGATAAACAGATTCAGAGAGGTGACATGACTTGTGCAGGGATGCAGTGAGTTTGTCGGACTCTGAAGTCTGCGTGGTTCAGTAATTGCTTCCTTTTGTGCAGCGCTTTACTGTGTACACAGCCCTCTCTCCGAACTCATCCTTCATAGTCTCCCTGGGAGGATGATTGTGATGACCTCCATTTCATACTTGCAGAACCTGAGGCTCAGACAGAGCAGTGCTCATCCAGAATCACAATGTGAGCATGGGCCGAACTGGCCTGGATCCTACAGCCACCTGCCCCAGAGCTGTCCCTTCCTGTGGGAGGGGATTCATCCTATTAGACCTGGCTCTGGGACTGCAGAAGTGAGCTGACATGATCCCTGACCTCAGGGAGCTTGTGGCTTAGCACGGGATGTGGGCAGCTACATTGCAGGGGAATGGGCAGCTGGAGTAGGCGAGAAACATGACCTTAGAGGACCCAGAAGAGGGGGAGGTGAGCTCTAGGGGAAAGACAGGGGACAAGAAGAAGGGCATTCCACATCAAGAGAACAGCATGTGCAAAGGCCCAGAGCATGGAGGAGTTTGGGTCGGAGGGGACCCCGGGGGGTGTTCAGTATGGCTGAAGTCCAGGGAAGTGGGGAGAGCCGATGGGGGCCACAGAACAAAGGATCATCGAGAGAGGGTCTTGGACATTATATGGAGGGCAGGGAGTGGGCCCTGGAGGTGCAGAGGGCTGGGCTCAGTGCTTGGAGAGGAGCCTTTGCCTCCTGGTTGCTCGGCTAAGCTTGTGGTTCTGTTTCGTTTAGCCTGGGGGATAAGCCACGCTGGGGGCTGTCAGTTTTGGCTATAGACAGTTTCTGGCCCCTGGTTTTGGCTGCTGAGCCAGAGTTTTCCCTTGCTGGGCTGTGTCCCCAACTTTGCATCCAGAAAGTCTGCATGAAAGTGTCTCTCCCTCCTTTGTGACCTTCTGTCCTCTCACTGTCAGGCCTTTCTGCCAGCTCCTAGGGACTTTTCTTAACCACAACTCTTCAGATTCCTGGGGCTTGGTGGGTGGCAGAGTGTGGGATGTGTGTGGCCAGCACAGAATTGCCTGGGCTTTCTTCCAAGTCCCTCCAGGCCTGAGCCTGCCTAGCTGTGAGGAGACTCAGTGTCTCCCTGGGGCTGGCCCCTGAACCCACTCATCTAGACCACCACTGGCCTGGCCTGGAGAACAGTGCTCTGAGCACTCAGGGGAGCATCCCCTGCCTCCACTGCATCATCATTTGGTGCCTGTGAGGTTCCAGATCCATATTTCTTCCCAGTTATGTCCCCTGATCCCACAAATTCAACACTTGGAAAGTTCTCAGAAATCAGGGCCAAGCTGTCATTGATCAGTGGAGGAGACAGGCCCATGGAGGGGAAGGGTCCTACCAGGGTCACCACTCTTGAGAGAGCTTCTCTTAATAAGGGCTAACAGCCAGGCATCCTGGAGTCCAAAATGGAGCAGTGGCCAGGATGGGGAAGGAATGCCCACCCTGGCCACTCTGGATTTAGGCCAACTCGGAATCCCAGCTCTGCCACCTCCTTCCTGTGAGATCTGGGAATGCAATTAGTTTCTCTGAGCTGCAGTTTCTACATCTGCAAACTGGGGATAATAATAGTTCCTACTCCCTAGGGTTGCTGCAGAGAGTAAATGCATAATGTGTGTAAAGAGCCCAGCACGGAGCCTGGTACACAGAAAATGCTCCCTAGGTGTTGGTTATGATCATGATCACTGTTATGGAGATCATCATCATTGCTTTCCTCCATCACCTCCTTGTGATAACCAATTCTGGGCAAGTAACATTCCTGATCAGAAAGGGAACAGCCATGTGGTCATGCCCACCAGATGCCCCTCACACTTTACTGTGAAATGACACATCGCCATTAACCAGCCAGCCAGTGATCCTTGACCTGAACTTCAGGGAACTGGCTGTGTCAGCAGCAGTGAGATGTCAACCAAGTGCTAGAGGCAGGAGTGGAAGGGGGAGACGGACAGACAGTCCTGATCTCCCACGGTATATTGGGTGCCCAGCATGTCTGAGCCACGCAGTTCTAGGCTTTGTGCATGTGAAGATTAAGCGCATGTGAAGTGCTTAGCCCATGGCCCGGTGGGTAATAAGCAGTCAGCCACTACGGTCACGGTGACTTTGGAGAGGTAGAGGCAATGTGCTTTGGTAGGGAGAGCTTGCTGTGGGCCAGGCCTGGCCTCCAGTGCCAGGTCCTCTTCCTCGCCGTGTGCCCATGGGCTCACTTGCTTCCACCTCTTTGAGCCTGAGTGCCCTCCCTGTAAAATAGAATGTTGGAACTCCCTCACAGGGCTGTGGTGCAGCTTCCATGAAATCAGGCACGGAAGGTGCAGGGTGAAATGCCCAGAAGGCTTTTGCTGCTGCTGTTGTATCTCATTGAATCTCTCTGATTCTCAGAGAGAGATTTTGTCATCCTTGTTTTAAAGGTGAGGAAACAAGCTCAGAGAGGTGAAGTGAGTTGCCCAAGGTCCCACAGCAAGTCAGCTTACAGAGCCAGGATTTAAACTCAGATCTGGGCCCTGAGTCCACCCTTCTTCTCTGTGAGGTTCTCTGGGGGGCGGCAGGGTGGGGCAGGCCCCCAGCTCAGCCACCTCCCATGCCCTCCTCTTGCAGGTCATCCTTTTTCAGTACTAACGCTGCCGGCACTTCCGCATCTGCCCGTGGGCGCCCCACAGCTGCCCCTCAGCCGCTGAGATCCAGTGTCCAAGCTGCGGCCAGGAATCCACCCACCTCCGCATCCACCCCCGTCCACCATCCTGCCCACCACCAGGTCGGTTCCTGAGGCCTGGCCTTTCCCTCTCCTGCTGAGAACCAGAACCCACCAGGAGCACCACAGAGTCCTCCTTTTGGAAGGCAGAACTCCCTGAAATCTGGAATCAGGGTGGAAACAGCCTGCTTTTCCCATTTAAACAGGAGTCCTCTTCAACTTCAGCTGATTACAATAGCAAAAGGCGGAATTGAGTTGTGCGACGCCAACGGCCTTCTAATTTACAGGTTTCCCCCCCCACATTGGCCTTTATTTACTACTTCCTTGGAACCATCTCTGAATTCTGAATAGCTGACAACCCCCAATGTTATCCACTCTGTTGCTTTTGTCTGGAAAACTCTACAGTGTTTGTGGGATGTCCCCAAAGGAAAGCTATGTTCTAATTTTATCATTTCCATCTGTCTGGTTATGTCAAGTTAATTCAGAAAGAGAAGAGACAGTGACCAACCCTGAGAGGCCCAATAGGGCAGAGATGGAGGCCTGCCCAGACTAGGAGGCAGGGGGGATAGACAGGGAATGGGGAGAAGAAACACCCCCACTGGTTTGGAAATCAAGGAGAGGGCGGTGACATATTGGACCAGAAGAGGCACTAGCCATTTTAAGGAGAGGAAAGAGAAAACTCTGGGGTCAGGGAGAGACCCTACCCCTACCTAATTATCCAACGTATATGTAGGAAACATAGCAGAGATGGTATTCGATCTGTGCCATGACTCTTCTAAATGTTTGGACAGGTTAGAGTTGGGGACCCCTGTTGGCTACTTGTTGACCTCTCATAGTGGTGCTTGGGCCAGGTCTTCTCGATGGAAGGGGGATCCCTCATGGGGGAAAGGGAACAGAGCCCAGTGAAATGGTAGTCAGAATGTTAACCCTGGATCCATCTCTAAGTAGAGAGAGGGTGCCCATTGCCTAGGTGAGAGTGCCAAGCTCAGGATTCCAACTGGCACCTCTGAGCTTCCCCACCAATACTTCCTGGAGCCAGCCCCACCCACCCCTGAGAACAGAGGCCAGTCACAGCTGCATAACATCCATCCTGCTACAACTCTTCCACCCCAAACAAAAGGGCTCAGGCTACACATGACCATGATTTATGTTTTCAGGGGATGCCCATTTGTCCCAAGCTTATCCTGTAATTCTAGAACTACCTGGTGTCCTGATGCATTTTCCACTAGAGGTTACTAATCAGCATGTTTTAGCCCAAGTCTGCCTTCCTCCTGTGGTTAACCTGTTATGTTGCTTTTGGAAGGAGACTCTAGGACAGGGAAAGCAAGTTCATGGTACATACGCAGCCGTTGTCTCTGTTTTTACCCATGGCAGACGTTGCTAATCAATGGCAGCTCTATCTCACTAAGTCTGGATAAGGTTTCAGAGTTCAAATGCTTGAAGTTGGCACTTAAAATGAAAGCCTATATGTCATTTTTGCTCTGGGATCTACAGGCGGGCTAGGCACAGGTGCAGCCCAAGAAGGGAACCTGCTTCCTCTCCCTTCCAAAGGTGGTGACAGCTGACTGAGGGCAAAGAACAGGCACCACTCAGAACGTGGTGAGTACAGCTCAGCTCAGCACTCAGCCAGTGGTAACTTGTGCCCAGCGCTGTGCTAGGCGCTGACATTAACAGGAGCAACCAGGGCCAAATCCCTGGCCTTGGGGAGCTCAAATCTTTCCTTTGATTTTTGCTCCTGATCATCAAGGCCCCAGTGGCAACCGTGTGGTAAGTGGCCAGCCAAGCCCTGCCCAGGGTCACCCAACACCCACTCTGCCTTGAGCCTCTCCTCAGGGTCTATTCCTTGCGTGGATTATGTGGTCGTAGCATGTTACAGTTCAAACATGTCTCCACTACCCTGTTAAGAGCAGCCTGGGAACGTACAGGCCATCAAGACTATTTATTTAAATACAAAAAAAAAAAAAAAAGGGGAAAACACACACACAGAGAAAAAAATTGTAAGCACTTTTTTTGTAAAACCAATGTCTGTTTTGTTACATACCTTTCATGTCGTGCTTTGTAAATGTCTTATTTGTGTAATAAAGTTAATGCAAGTAGAAGTGCTGGCACTGAAATCCAGAACATGATGGGATTCCATGTCTTTCCTGCTCTCTGGTGAAGGGCTTAGGTCCCTGGCTCCCAGAATACGTGCGCTGCTGGACAGTGTAATCCTCCTTCCTGGGAAACTGGTACTATTTCCCAGTTAGTAAACAATGCATTGTAGAGGCCTGATGATGGATTTCTTCTCTAAGTACTCAGTCACACCTGCTTCTTATCTAAGCTTTGGAGGGAATCAGGCTGCTTGATGCCCTCCGTTCCAGTCTCTGAACACACACTCTCTACTGGACCCCGCGCTGGCTCTGCACTCTCAGAAAAGGCTCCCAGCCAGACCCTGCCCTGGAGGAGCTCTCGGTCTGGCAAATACTGTGAGAGCCAAGGGGGTGGGTATTAGAGCTGGATCGTAGCAGACGAGAAGGTCACAGAATAGGTAAGCAAGAGGGTGGGGCAGGGAGGGAGGTGCAGAGGAGCCTATTTGGAAGATGGGGAAGCATTTAATAGGGTGAAGTTAAAGGAATATGGAATGGGCAGCAGGGCCCCAGCTTCTGCACAAGACTGGGTCTTACAGTGGTTTTGTCAGGCTCCAGAGCCACCTCGTAACCTGAGGAGTGAAAGAGCATCTTTCTGGTGGTTGTCAAATTTCTTTCAGCAGCAGAATCATTTGCTCAAGCTAAAGCTCCTGGTGTGGAGAGCAGAGCTGCCCTGCAGAATGCAGAGGCTTCCCTGGCCTGCTGTGGCCCTGCACAGAAATGAGTTGCTCAGAAACCTCAGCCCATGGTGCACATGAGTCACTGACTGCAGGGCCCCTCTCTTTATTCTATTAGTTTTTAAATCTGCCATCCTGACCCCATTTCTTGCTCCTCATACATCTGCTCTTCCAATCCATTTTCAAATGTTTAGATACATGTGTATCTTTGAAAATATGTGAGTTTAGTTGTGTGTTTCTTTACATGAATGTCCCTTCTGTTTTCAAAATACAGTTTGGAAACCACCAGTGGAGCTCAACTCTATCTACCAAGGTGACTGGCGTCTTGGGGAGAGGTGATCATCCCAAGTCTGCTCCCTGGTGCAGCTGAGAGTGAGCCCAGGCCTCCCTTCCCGCTGCCTCCTGGCTCTGCCCCAGCATGACGCCTCCAGGTCCCTAGTTTGAGATCCAATTTCCTCTCCTGCCTTCCAAGCCTGACTCACTGTTCTGCCTCCACTGGGCAGCCCTGGTGAGCCAGGGGACAGAGCACAGGGGGTGACAGGATCTAGCAACCTCTAAGGAGGAACAGTTAGACAAAGATCCAGGATGCATATGGCCCATGTGTGGCCCTGGAACATGTTGTCGCTTCCTCTTCTGATTTTTAGCTGACAAATGTGACCACCGGGATGATTTTGAGAAACAATTATATGCACCACTAACAAGTTGTTCTTTCAAGCAAACACATGTTGAATACCTACTATGCGCCAGGTCCCTTACTTGTATTATTTAACCACACGGCTACTGTATTGTTTTAAAGCATTATTACAACCATTTTTTATATGATGCCAAAGTCACAATCTTTTTTTTTTTTTTTTTTTTTTTGAGACAGAGTTTCGCTCTGTCACCCAGGCTGGAGTACCATGGTGCAATCTCGGCTTACTGCAACTTCCACCTCCTGTGTTCAAGCAATTCTGGTGCCTCAGCCTCCCAAGTAGCTGGCATTACAGGCACATGCCACCATGCCCAGCTAATTTTTGTATTTTTAGTAGAGATGGGGTTTCACTATGTTGGCCAGGCTGGTCTCAAACTCCTGGCCTCATGTGATCTGCCCGCCTTGGCCCCCCAAAGTGCTGGGATTAGAGGCGTGAGCCACCATGCCCAGCCTCCAAAGCCACATTCTTTCTATGGCACCATGCTGATTCTGTGCTTAGGAAATGGGGGAGCTGCCAAGAGGGAAAGACAGGCCTGAGTAATCATTCTTGGGCCTAACAAGCTTGTCCAACCCACCTTATTTGTTGTTGTTGTTTTTCTGTTCTGTTTTGTTTTAGACTTTCAGCAGCCTGAAGCCATGGTTTTTAGTTTCTGTCTCTAGTGATAAGCGGAAAAGAGGGATGAGGAAGGGGCTTCACTGGCCCAACCAGAAACAGAAACTAAGAACCCATGACTGCTGCAGGACTGGGCACAGTGATCAGGTCCTACTGCCCTCTGAGACCAAGCAAGTCACTCTGTCTCTCTGAACTTCAGATTCCTCATCCGCAAAAGCCTTCCCCTTGCAAGGCTGTTTTGAGGAGTGGAGATAATGCACACACACTACCTGCACCGGTTAGTGCTCAATTACGTCTATGTATTATAAAGAGATGGTTCTCAAACGTTCAGATGCATGCAAAATGCTGGGAGTGCAAATTACTGGGCCCCATTCCCAGAGATTCTGATTGGGAGGTCTAGGGTGGGTCCTGGGAATATCTATAGCTCACAATTTTGTCTAGGTGAAATGATGCCCACTGAGAAACAATCTTTTAAGGCAAATACACTTGGGGCCACTGACTGCAGAAAGTCTTTATTCCTAAGTTAAAAGTCAGGTTCTGTCCCCCAGGGCAGCCAGTGCCAGCAGGGCAGATGGAAACCTCTGGTGGAGGCAGCCACAGAGTTCACAGCTCGGGCCTGTGACTCAAAATCTCGTCCTAGCCCTTTCGACAGGTACGGGTGATCCACTCGTGCTCGTCATCATCTGCAAGGAAAGAGGAAGAGCTGGTCATGCTTGGTGCTCGCTGGGACCTTCCCTGGCCTGGGGGGTTCCCAGGTAGGGCCTTGGGACTGGGATGGTCTGTGGATGGCCAGTCTGTTTAGCTTTGTGTGGGGAGGAACAGACCTTTCATTTACACTGAATGCCTCGGAGTGCTTGGTCTTGGGGAAATTGAACACAGAAGGGTTTCTAACTGGGTGCTGCTGGTGGAGGCAAGCATGAGACGGTCTGGCCACCCTAAGCTGGACTCATCCTCACAGGCAGAGAGCAGCTGCTTCACAGTTGGGCACTTGCCTGGTCTGACAGCCCACACACGATAGCCCCAGGACAGCGGGTCTAGGCCTTGCTGGTGGTGCTAGGAGACAGAGTCCTGAGGTTTTCATTTCCTTTCTAGGCTCTCCATTCTTGACCCTTTCAAGGACCCATGGTTTCCCCAGGGGACTAACACCCTCTTGTTTACTTCAGGCCTTTCAGTGGGGAATGGAGAGGAGCAGGAGCTCCTGGCTGTGCCCTGAAGGCCCTAAACGCAGTGTCTCCTTAGTTTAATCTTCATGACCAACCACCCAATGGGCAAGCCTTCTCCACCATTTTACAGATGAACAAACAGACGCTCGCAGAGGCCAACGCACTTGTCCACAGCCACAGGATCAGTATGTGAGAGAGCTCAGACTGGAACCTAGGATTGTCCAGCTATAAAGCCTATGCTGTTTTTTAAACCTCAAATAGAGAGACTTGAATCACATTCTTCAGTCCACAGCATGCTGCCATCATCTCTCTGTACAAGACCCTTCTGTGGATTTACTTTATTTTCATTTTTCCTCCTTTCTCCTCCAAACCCACACTGGGTCCCTCCTCCACCACTACAGGGACTTACTCCAGTGGTGGGATAGAGACTCCTCAAAATGCATGCTGCTCTGTAAAATATGTGCTGTTGTTTTGTGTACAAGTGTGTTTTTAATTTACAGAAATGGCATTGTGCTGTGGCTTTCATTATGTCTCACATTTTTCACTCAAGACCTATTCTTGTTGCTGTGTGTACATCCAGCTCTTTGCTTCTTACTGCTACCTAATATTCCATGCTTGGCTTCCGTCACATTTTCCTCTCCGTGCTGGTGGTGGCTGCGGAGGTTGCCTGCAAGTCCCACTACCAGGAACAATGCTGGGACAAGCGTTCTTGGCCACACCCCTTCATGGATATGTGGAGAATGTCTCTTGGGGTTACATTCCTTCCAGGAGGAGGGTCAATGAGTCCTGCACATCCTTCCTGCAACGTCCTTCCAGCTGCCCATACTCTTTTCACACCACGCTGCCTCCTCCCTGCCTTCCTGCCTTTCCACCTTCCCGCCACTCCTCCCTTCCCTTGGTGCCACTCCCTGCCTTTAACCAGTTCTCCTGAGGGCCAGAGCACTGGAGGAGTTCTTGCCTCCTCTCCTTTCCCTGTGTCTAGCCCAGTGCCTCCTGCCTAAGAGATGGGAGGATAGGTCTGCCCACCCTCCTTGGGTGACAAATGGCAGATGCTTGGGAACAAGGGCACTCCCTGAGAGCTGAAACACAGAGGGCCGGCGGAAAGCTTCATGAATCAGATCCCCTGCTAGGGATGCCTTCCTTTTCTGTGAAAGGCACCAGACCCAGGGCCAGAGAGATGGAAGTTCACAGACAGCCTATGTGTGCTTGGTGCTTTGCAGACACTGTGTCTCATTGGATCTCTGTAACAGCCCAGTCGGGTAGGGGAGAGCCTTGTCCTAAGTCCATCGCCAGTGGATTCAAACCAAGGTTCACCAGGCTCTGCAGCCTGACCTCTCACCCCAGGGCAGATGTGAGCACGTCAGGAGCTGAGACTGCCCCCATATCACTAACCACCTCCCCACCATTTCTTTACATGAGACCTAAGGAAAACAGCTTGCTGCCTGGCACACTCTGGTAAGCAGCCAGTGAGCCTCAGTTTCCTCTGGGGAGGCTGCCTGGGAGTCCCCGCTGAGGCTGGGAAACCCAGGGGTGGGGAAAGCAGCGATGATGTGTCAGCACACAAGGAGTTAAGCGCTGGTGGAGCCCACTTTTGCCACACTGTGAGCAGCCTGGTTGATAATTACAGTTCTGAAGTCTCCAGGCTATTCGAATCAGTGCAGCTGCAACCTCTTCAGCAGTAACCCCTGAAACCAGACAAACTGGGTTTATTGTGCTGAACCAGTCCTCAGGCCCCTCCCTGATCGTTAAAAATTGACAGCAATGGACTTAACAGCCCTCTTCACTACCCCTTTCACTCTCTACCTGGCTGTACAGCCACCAATTTGAATCACAGATGCCTCCCCTCCCAGCAGCTGCTCACCAACCCTCCCTTCGCCTCCCCTGCGCCTCTCTGCGGCTCCCCTGGCCCTGCCACGCCAGGGTGAGGCTGCCGAAGCACATTTCATCAATATTTAAAATGGAATTAAACCTGCAGCTTTGATTAATGCCTCCCAGATCCTGGGAGTTGTGATTACTATTTTGCAAATTGCGATTGTTGGAATATGTTAATATGATTGTCTGAGAACATCTTCACCTTCTCAGATAATTTCTTCCCTTTTTGGTAGGAGGGGAGAGGGAAAGGAGGGAGAAAAAAGATGGGGAAAAAAACACCCCACAAACTCTTTAATCAATTGTAAATTATTACCCTTGGCACAACTGCTGGTGGTGCAGAGAGATGGAAGATTTCTGGTTTGGTGCATTGATCTTAAAAATTTTTGGTCCCTGCTGGCATGGTAATTCCACTCTGGGACACTATCTTAAAGGGATGATCTATTTGTCTCGGAACTATTTAGAATCAGGGAAAAGGAAAATGATGTACATTTCTAAAAATGAGGGAATGATTATTTTGTTGTATGGGCATTCATTTAACAAATAATTATGTACCAGGCATCGTGCTAGATTCAGGGAGTGGATACTGTAAGACACGTGAGGGGATATTTAACAGCTACTGAAAATAATTATTATGAAGTTTGTATAGCAGCATGGGGGAAATGTTTTTGATGTGATAATAAGCAAAAGAAAAATGGCAAGAAGAGACAAGAAATAAAAGTACACATAGTATATCCTATGTAATAACTGTGCACAGAAGAAAAATTAAATTGAAATGTGAATAATAGCCCTGCATAGTGGGACGAGAGTTTCTCTTTCTGCTTTTATTTCCCAAATCTTCTTTCACTAATGGGTATTGACAATAGAAAAAAAAATTAACATAATTATTGGCCTTTGCCAGGCACGGTGGCTCACGCCTGTAATCCCAGCACTTTGGGAGACTGAGGTGGGTGGATCATGACGTCAAGAGATCAAGGCCATCCTGGCCAACGTGGTGAAACCTCATCTCTACAAAAATACAAAAATGAGCCGGGCATGGTGGCAGGCACTCGGGAAGCTGAGGCAGGAGAATCACTTGAGCCGAGGAGGCGGAGGTTGCAGTGAGCCGAGATTGCGCCACTGCACTCCAGCATGGCGACAGAGCAAGACTCTGTCTCAAAAGAAAAAAAAAAAAAAAAGTCTGGCTTTTTTCCTATCCTCCAATTTAATGTCTTGGTAACTTCATGCATTTTGTTAATTGAAATAAGATACCTCAGCTGGACGTGGTGGCTCACAACTATATTCCCAACCCTTTGGGAGGCCGAGGTGGACAGGTTGCTTGAGCCTGGGAGTTTTAATCCAGCCTGGGCAACATGGCAAAACCACCTCTCTACAAAAAATAGAAAAATTAGCTGGGCATGGTGGCAAGGACCTGTGGTCCCAGCTACTCGGGAGGTTGAGGTGAGAGGATCACCTGAGCCTGGGGTGATTGAGGCTGTGGTAAGCTGTGATCGCCTGGGTGACAGAGTTGAGACCCTGTCTCTAAATAAATAAATAAATAAATAAAATAAAAGTTCTGGGTTCCTAGAAATACCAACAGGGTTCTTGAACTCCTGAAAAGCAAAAAGACCTTGCATAAAGATACTGGCGAAAATGCATAAAAATCAGAATATATAAATCCATGCAGGAGAATTCCAAGTAATTTATGTACTCTGTCCTCAAAGAGTTGGAGCACAAATCCCCACTTCTGAAGCATGGCTGTGCGTAGTGACTTTCTTTTTTCTTTTTTTTTTTGAGACGGAGTCTCGCTCTGTCACCCAGGCTGGAGTGCAGTGGCCGGATCTCAGCTCACTGCAAGCTCCGCCTCCCGGGTTCCCGCCATTCTCCTGCCTCAGCCTCCCGAGTAGCTGGGACTACAGGCGCCCGCCACCTCGCCCGGCTAGCTTTTTGTATTTTTTTAGTAGAGACGGTGTTTCACCGTGTTAGCCAGGATGGTCTCGATCTCCTGACCTCGTGATCCGCCCGTCTCGGCCTCCCAAAGTGCTGGGATTACAGGCTTGAGCCACCGCGCCCAGCCCGTAGTGACTTTCAAAGAGTACAGTATGGAAAGGGAGGAGGGGAAAGTAACTTTATAATGGAGAAACCTCACAAACACTACCTCAGTCAGGCGACCAAGGTTAACAGCAACATTGGTAAGTCGTGGTGACAGTCTGGACCCTTGATAGGATGGGATGAAAATGACACTTTACTTCTGTGATCTTCTTCCCAAACCCACAACTCCAATCTAATCATGAGAATAAACATCAGACAGATTCCAGTTGAGGGGCATCCTACAAAATATCTAACCAGTACTCCCCAAAACTGTCACCAAAAACAAGGAAAGCCTAAGAAACAGCTATGCCCCTGTGGAGCCTAAGGAGACAGGATGGGATCCTGGAATAGAAAATGGACATTAGGAAAAGGCATCTGTAAAAAGTATGGGCTTTAGTGAATCATAACATCAATATTAGTTCACTAATTGTGACAGATGTTCCATGAAATGTAAGATAGTCATAACAGGGAAATTGAGTGTGGGGTGTATTAACAACTGTGTAGTATCTTTGCGAGAATTCTGTTAATTTAACTGCTTTCAAATAAACAGTTTAAGAAATACATGAAAATCTAGAGCGCTCCCTAAAAGGTGAGATTCTCATGTTCTCTAAGAGGAGTGGACATCCCTTCACAGACCCAGACATCCAGATTGACATCATTCACTCCTTTTTCTTTTTTTTTTTTTTTTTTGAGACGGAGTCTCGCTGTGTCACCCAGGCTGGAGTTTAGTGGCGTGATCTCAGCTCACTGCAAGCTCCGCTTTCTGGGTTCACGCCATTCTCCTGCCTCAGCCTCCCAAGTAGCTGGGCTAACTTTTTGTATTTTTAGTAGAGACAGGGGTTCACCATGTTAGCCAGGATGGTCTCAATCTCCTGACCTCATGATCCGCCCGCCTTGGCCTCCCACACTCCCTTTTCTTTCATGGTCCCCTCAGATCACAATTTTTGAATCTATACTTGTGTTTTTTTTTTTTTTTTTTTGAGATGGAGTTTTTGCTCTGTCGCCCAGGCTGGAGTACAGTGACGCAATCTCGACTCACTGCAGCCTCCATCTCACGGGTTCAAGAAATTCTCCTGCCTCAGCCTCCCAAATAACTGGGATTACAGGTGTGCGCCACCACGCCTGGCTAATTTTTGTATTTTTAGTAGAGATGGGGTTTCTCCATGTTGGCCAGGCTGGTTTCAAACTCCTGACCTCAGGTGATCCACTGCCTCAGCCTCTTAAAGTGCTGGGATTACAGGCGTGGGCCACCGCGCCCCGCTTGAATATTTTCTTATATAATGTTTTTCTCTCCCATTAGACTGTAAGCTCTCGATGCAGGGACCATGTCTGATTTGTTGACCACTAGACCCAGCATACAGTAGGCGCTTATAAATGCTCTCTCAGATGAAATCTGGAATAAGCCTTTTTCATTCTGACTTGTGTCAGTTGCCATCAACAAACATTTCCCATGCACCCCCTTCTCGGTATCTAGGTCTCAACTCAAATGTCACCTTCTCAATGACCCTAATCTAACTGCCTCCACTCCCAGTCACTCCATCTTGTCTTCATTTTATTTTCTCCATAGCATAAGCCACTCCCTGCATATGTATTTGTTTACGTGCATGTTGTCTGTTTCCCCATCCAGACTATAAGCTCCAGTGAGACCAGGAGCCCTGCCTGCTTGTTCACTACGATATCCCAGTGCTTAGGAGAGCATCTGGCACATAGTAGGTTCTCAGTTGATAGCTTTTGAATTAATGAATGAATTGGCAAGCCCAATTCTGTGGCCAGCCCTGTGGCCAGTGCTAGGGACAGATGGGACCGAGACCAGCAGCGAGTGCGGCCAGGACCCAGGTGCACTTGAGGGTTAGGTCTGTCTACCTTTGGGGCTGAACGATGTCTTTATTCCGGTTCTGAAGCTTTGGAAGTGACCTTGCTGCCACCTGCATGCCCTGCACTCATAGGTCATTAGGATAACTGGGCTTTTTATAGAGAAGAAAAGAAACGTACTGCAAGAGAGACCCCAAATCTGACTATGGGCTACCGCAATGAAAAACTTCCCTGAAAAGGCTCCCCACTTCTCTGCCTGGCCTTCAAGGTTGCCAGGTCCCCCTACTTCCCAGGCCTGCTTCCCAGGCCTGCTTCCCTCCCCACTTCCCTCCCATCTCCCCTCACGCTATAAAATGCAGTAGTCCATGTGCATGCTCACCAGTGCCTCTGTGCCTTTGCGTATGCTGTTCCCAAGGGACCACCCTTCCTCCTTCAGGACCTAGTTTGGGTTCAGGGCCTCTCGGAGCACAAGAGAGGCCCAAGGTACCTTCCATTTTGTAGTATTAGTGTATACAAAATTGAAGACAGGCCTAAGCAAGGTGATAACAATTACAGAATAGTTTAAACATTTACATTTGACAAATTACTACTTTTTTTTTTTTTTTGAGACGGAGTCTTACTCTGTCACCAGGCTGGAGTGCAGTGGCGCAATCTCGGCTCACTACAACCTCTGCCTCCCAGGTTCAAGTGATTCTCCTGCCTCAGTTTCCCGCGTAGCTGGGACTACAGGCATGCACCACCACGCCTGGCTAATTTTTGTATTTTTAGTAGAGATGGGGTTTCACCATGTTGGCCAGGATGGTCTAGATCTCTTGACCTCATGATCCACCCGCCTTGGCCTCCCACAATGTTAGGATTACAGGGGTGAGCCACAGCGCCCGGCTGACAAATTGCTACTTTTAACACAAACAACCAAATGTAATATGAGTGTGTTATTCTAGGATTTCTTCCAAAAAAGTGTAAGTTCACAGCGTGCTGAAGGCACTATGGTCAGGAAAAGGGGTGTGAATTTTGAGTTGTCTGATGAACAGGGTTTTCCTTCAGTCGTTCACAGTCCACACTTAAAGGCCCCATGAATGTGTGGGCTTGGCCTCATACCCTCTTGGCTGTCCCCTACCCCCACAGACCCCACCTGGACGTCAGCCTTCCCTGAGCCAAGGTCACAGTGTTGGACGTGGTCACCCCCTCCAGCCTGGGGCAGCCCTGTACCATTTACCTTTGATCGTCAGGGCCCAGCACAGATCCAGCACTCAGAAAGCATTTCATAAATACATGGTGAATAATGAATAAAGAAATGTAAATTTGGGGACATAAAAGCAATAGGTTTACCCTGTGGGGTTTTGACAAAGGGGGAAGAATTTCTTCCCCACCCTGGGCAAACGGAGCTCGTGAGAAGGCAAGGCAGGCATGCCAATGGCAAGTTCAAGGCCGCCAGCTGCTGGTTCCTTTTGTGACTTGAGGCAATAGATTGAGCAGCCCTACTACCTGGAGAGGCTGGGTTGTGTGGGGTCATACCTGGGCACTAACCCCACTCAGGAAGCTCAAAGTCTGGCTGGCCTGGGACTTGTCTCTCAGTGAAGGCGGGGAGGAACTGACCTGTACAGGGCACAGCTGTGCTGGGCCTGCTGAGCTGTGCCCAGGTCACCGGGTGACATTAGTGCAGCCTGCAGATCAGTGCAGAGCTGGGGGAAAAAGAGATCCTGAAAGTCTCAGAACACTGCATGGAAATACCAGCTCTTCAGAGGGTTAGCAGGGAGGGGGCAGTGTGGTATGATGGTTAAGAACTTGGGCATTGGAACTCTGTGCCACGAGTTTACAGACCTTGAGCAAGTGGCCTCACACCTCACTTGGTCTCATTTCCTCATCTACAAAGATGCCTGCCTTGAAGGCTTGCATGAGGACCAAGTGAGATCATTCCTAAAAAAGGTTAGCACAGCACTTGGTGCACAGGAAATGCCAAAAACCAAAAGAAACGCCAGAAGTTATCTTGTGAAGGTGGGATTTCAGGGTTCATGTGGCAACACAGCAAAGACTGGAAGGAGTTCTGGAGCAGAACAAGCCTGGATCCGATGCTGAGCCACTGACTCGCTGGGTCATTTTGGGCATGTCACTCCCATCTCTGAGTCACGCTCCTCGTCTTTGCAGCAGGTTTCACCAGACTTTCTGCAGAGGGCAGAGTGAGGACTGACCAGGATGAACAGCACTCGGTGGGCACCCAGGAATGGAAGCTACAATCACCATTGTGATGGGTCTTTCATTCCCAAACTGGATGCCTGTAGGGGAGCATCCTTAAGGGACTCGCTCAGGACACCCCCAGGACTTCTGGTTCCCTGCCAGGATGGAGGGGGGAGCCTATGGGAGGAGGAGGCCTTCACATGAGGACCAGTGCCATAAGGATCAAGGGCCATGGCTCAGCTAATAATTTTTGTTCAAAGCCAGCAGGGCAAGCCAGGGCAGACGAGCCCAGGGAAGGCAAGCAGGCAGATTGGGGTCACTGCACACCCACAGGCTGGGCTCTGCCTGCTCTTGGCACGCCTTTGGGCTGGGCACACCTGCGGTTACCGCTGCTATGCAGCTCCCACCCTATGTGAGTGAGGAGGCTGGGATGGGGACTAGAGAAGGGAGGAGACCAAGAGGAAACAAAGCGTCTGCCTTGGGAGAGTGGCAGAGCTCACACTGGCCAGGCACTTAGGAGGTGCCCAGCTCCGCGTGTATGTCGGGGGCTACATTCTTCCTCTCCTCAGTGAGTGAGATGGAGCTGTCTCCAATTATGATGAGGAAACTGAGGGGTGAAATGATTTGCCCCAATTCCTTCCATCAGGGCAGAGGGAAGGGCTCAGTGTGTCTGGCACCAGAGTCATGCTCGGAGAGGCTGCGAGTGTGTGCACAGACACAGGTGTGTGTATTTCCATCCAACTGCTCTCACACCAGCATAAGCATGAAGAGATGTGTGTGTGAGTGGGAGTGGCTGCAGCTGAGGGGAGGTGTGCACATGGTGTGTGGCTCATGCGACTGGCTGAATGTGGCAGGATGTGAGTCCCTAAAGTCTCAGTGTGTATCTTCACATGCAGAGGGCAGAGGCACTTCCAACCCAGGAAGCCCAGGGTTCATGCCAGAGACAGCCCAGGGCTCATGCCGAATGCCAGGGTGGCAGTGAGCACAGGGCTGGGCCAGGCCTTGGAGGAAGGAAGCTTCTGTCATAGGGGCTGTCATCTTTTGGGGGGTCTAGGCCCATCCTCAGAGGACTCCAGGCTGGGATCGGGGGTACATTGCAAAGCAGGCTCCCCAGCTTGTGGGCACCCATGGGTCCCATCCATCGCCCTGCCACACCCTCTGTGCAAATGCAGCCTACATGAACTGGTGGGGCAGGGCCACGGCAGTGCCACAGTGAGGGCAGCAATGCCCAGGCATCCCCATCACCACTCCCGACAAGAAAGAGGCTTTGAACTTTGCTGGCAGTGGTGGTGGCCAGAGGCCAAGACCACCGCATTGTCAATATTGACTGAGGAGTCATTGCCTAGGCAAAGCCCGCCACAGGGCAGGGAGGTGGAAGGCCTTGGGGCTGCTCTGGCTTTTCCCCATAGAAGAGCATCTTCTGGGCTGGGCAGAGGGCTGGGCCAAGCACCCACAAGCTTCTTAAGGCCTATTCAAATGTAAAAGGCTTAGAAAAAGATGATTGGCTCTAAATAGAAAAAAAGAGAAACTACAAAACTGAAATTAATAAATGTTATAATTAATGCATTCAGACTTAATTATTAAATTTAGAAATCAAAACAATTTTATTACACTTGACATCCATTTGTAGGCTCAATTTCCTCATTTTTTGAGAATTCTCCAGTATGCATGATTCTCAGGAAATCATGGCCAATTGTTGAAGACTCGTAGTAAAGCAGTTTACCAAGCAACAGCAAAATTTGTATATTTAATGTGGGATTTATATTTCGTGTGGATACACTTTGTTTTAATATGTGGAAATAATGGAGGTGGGGTCTCCAAGGTTAGGCCTAAGGCTGGATTTAGGACTATCACTGGGATGGGGCTAAGTCAGGGCAAGGAATATAGCTGCCTCATATTAGGAAGCACTTCCGTGTGCAAGGTGCCACGCCTGCCATCATGCAATCCTCATTAACACCTCTGTGTGTGCACAGCTTGTGTTATCTCAGGTAGGAGCCTTAGGTGCTTTAGTTGATGGGTGAGGGGGAAAGTTCCCATAGTCATAATGACCCTTGGAAATCTCTTAGGAAGGTCCCGTGCTGGAGATGGACATCTCACTAAGTGCCACACAGCCAGACTTCTTATTTTTTAAAATGTTTTATAGACAGGGGGTCTCTCTCTGTCACCCAGGCTATAGTGCGTGGTATGATCATGGCTCACTGCAGCCTCTGAACTCTGGGCTCAACAGATCCTCCTACCTCAGCTTCCCGGGTTGCTGAACTCCAGGCGTGCCACCACCCCTGACTAATTTTTAAAAATCTTTTTTGTAGAGACGGGGTCTCAGATTGTTGTCCAGGCTGGTCTTGAACTCCTGGCTTCAAGCAGTCCTCCCACCTTAGCCTCCTAAGGTGCTGGGATTACAGGCACATGACGCTTGGCCCACAAAGACAGTCTTCTGACAATTGTTAGAAAGTTTGTCTTGCTGTTAAGGTCCAGATGCATATGAGTAGTGTTTATGGGTGACGCTGATCAAAACATACATATCAGTTGCCTCCTTAGTGCAGTAGGTAGCGCTCAGTCTCATAAAACATACATATCTTTTTTTTTTTTTTTGCAGATGGAGTCTTGCTCTGTCACCCAGGCTGGAGAGCAGTGGTGTGATCTTGGCTTATTGCAGCCTCCATTTCCCAGGTTCAAGTGATTCTCCTATCTCAGCCTCCTGAGTAGCTGGGATTACAGGCACCTGCCACCACATCTGGCTAATTTTTGTATTTTTAGTAGAGGTGGAGTTTCATCATGTTGGCCAAGCTGGTCTTGAACTCCTGACCTCAAGTGATCCGCCCACCTCAGTCTCCCAAAGTGCTAGGATTACAGGTGTAAGACACCGCGTCCAGGTACATATCTTTAAATGCTAGAATCATCCTCCGTGGCAAGGTGCTCCCAGGACAGGAGGCACACAGGGATGGAGATGACTGATGTAGTGTCCTCACATTTGCTGCAGAACACGTGTGTGCTGAATGGAGAGGGGATGCAAAATCACCAAGACTGTTGATGTTGCTATTCCTCCTGCTTCCTAGTGCCCCCTTTTCTTTTTGAGCATTTATAATTGAATCCACGTTCACTAAACATGTCCATGACGCCTAGCTGCTGTCCTAAGGCAGTTCAGAGGAACCAAGTGCCATGGCCAAGGTCACTCTATTGGCCTGACCCCACAGCCTCTGCTTTGACCCTCTGCTCCTTTTGGCCCCTAATCCCTGGCTGCATGTGGATGACGGACTGAAGGGGCCCTGGCAGACAGGAGCCTGTTGTCCAGTCGTCAAATGTTGAGGGCTGAATTAAGACTAGAGCAGTGACAACAGTCAGCAGGGGTGTTAAGGAGGAATCTGCAGAAGTCTGTGACAGACCAGAACTCACTGAATCCTCACAGCAGTCGTGGAAAGACAATGTCGTTACCTCTTTTACAGGGGAGGCTACTGAGGCTCAGAGATGAAGGTGTCTGCCCGAGCTCACCCAGCTCATGTGAGTGGGTGCAGGGTGATAGCCAAGTCTGTCTTTGGAGCTGCAGCCTTGACTTCTACTCACTTCCCTGAGGAACCTTTCTGCAACTCCCGTCTTTACTCCTCACCATCTGAAGGACTGAAGCTAAACTCCCTAACCTGCTATTCAAGGCTCTCTCCAGCCCACACTGGGTCCCTCTGCCTTGAATGCCCCACTGTAGACCCATTCCTCCACACTCATCAAAGTCTAGTCTGAGGCCTCCTTGACACCTTCCCCATTCCCCAACACACAAGCCTTCTCAGTTGCTCCATCTGGAGCACCCTGTACCCCTGTGTCTTTCTGGGCCTTTGCCCATATTGCTCCTTCCCTTCCATGCAGCAGAATCCACCTCTCATCCTTTTAGGCCTTGCCAAACTCCACCTTTTCCAGGACAGCATCTGGACTGCTTCTCTGTGTGTGTAGCACACTGTGAATGTAGCCCCTGGTGCCACTGAAATAGGGATACTCCCAGTTTTCTGGAAAGAATCTCATATTCAATATTTAAAATTAAACATCGTAGGGAATATAGAATTGTGTTGGACTGCTTCCTATGCTTTTTAATGGTTTATGTTATTTTGATTCCTAAGCTATATTTTGAGGGGTGGGAGTTTCTTTACAGTCTTTCGAACATTTACGCTCCCTAAAGGGTCCAGACCTCTATCTGGAGAATACCCACCCCAGTCTTGTGACTGTCTGTTTATGTATATGTTCCCCCTAGCCCTACACTGGTTTTGGTGTGGGGGGTAGCAGGCACTGGGTCTGATCCCCAAGTGAAACCCTGGTGGATGCAGGGGCTCAACAAAGGCCTGTGTCAAGGGAGAACTTAGGGGGCCTAAGGCTCTAGGTGCGTAAGAAATTATGAGGATGATGGGGACACGTCCATAACAGAATGCCAGGGGCTAGGCAGAGAGATCAGAAAACCACAGTCCTTAGTCCAGTCTTGAAATTAGAGTTAAAAGCAGATGGGAGGAGGCCAGACTGCAGTTTGCCATGGTAACACTGGCTCCTCCCTTTGGGATGTGGAGTTAAGGAGGCCCCTGCTTTTCACCTTTTCATCCTGGGTGTAAAAGGATCACGACTGTGATTGTCAACATGCACCAGGTGCTTCTTTTGGGCCAGCCGTTGTTCTTGCTGGAGTGTGTCATCTCACCTCATGCATGTCATTTCACCTCATGCATGTCATCTCACTTCAGGCCACAGCCCTGGAAGGGGGGTCTATTTCTGTCCTCATTTTTTCAGGAGAAGAAACTGAAGCTCAGAGAAGTTAAGGGCCTAGCTCAAGGTCACACAGCTGGTGAGTGGCAGAGTTGGGATCTGCCTGCAGATCTGGCTGGCTCTCAATACCTGCCTGTGACCCTGTCTGCGTCTCCTGGTCCTGAGGGGTTTCAGTTAACGGTGCTGAGTTCCAGAGTCTGGGCTGAGGAAGAGAGTAGGCTCCAGCCCCATAGGGTCTGGCTTTCCACTCACTTCTATTAAAGGAGACAAAACAAATGATTACAGTGCTGGCCTGGGTTGACTCCAACAATGGAAGGGGAAGCTGTGTTCTTCGAATGCCTCCAGGAGGCTGCCATGTGGGGGTCGGAGGGTGGCGGGGGAGGAATTGTACCAAAATCTGATGGGCGCCATGGCTGGAAGGGGAATTTCCAGGGCCTTTGGAAGTGGGGTGGGGAGAGAGGATGGCAATGGGCAATTCCTGCAGTCCAGGGAGAGGCGGCAAGCTGGGCAGGCTGTTATTCCTAGAGCAAAGGTCTTGACAGGGATCTATGGATGCCTTCCAAGTGGCCAATCCCGCCCTCTGTAGGCAAAATTCTGTTTGTGAATTCAAGTGTATTTGTCTGGGGAGAGGTCTGTAGCTGGGCCTAGATTCTCAGAAAGGTTCATGGTTCAGAAAAGGCCACAGCATATTTTGTCAGTTCAGAGCATGGCCTCCGGTGTCAGAGGGACCTGGGTTCACACCCTGGTTCCTCCCTTTACTAGCTGCTTGATTGTCAGTAAATAACTTACTCCCTGAGCCTCAGTTTCCGCATCTGCCAAATACGAATAATGGTCTATTCCTCAAAGAACTGGGATGTGGTAAGTCCCTGGCACCGTGGAGGCATTCGATACTCATAACTTTCCTTCCTACCCCTTTTGCTTACAACAAATGCCCGTCTGCTGGCAGGGACGTGTGATTGGTGCGGGCATTTGATTTGGCAGTTACAGCGTATTATCCCTCCACAAAGCCTTCATTATGGTGCTGCTAACAACACTGCAGATAAAGCATGGATGTCCCTGCGTGCCAGCCTCCAGGTGATTATAACATTTCGGTAAATTGCCTTTTGTCTCGCTAGAGGGATGACAGCAGGAGGGGGCTGTGGGGGAGTCTTACTCGGCCATTTTGCAGAAACCGCAAGGGAAGCACTGTGGCAAGGTAGCCTGGGTTTGCAGAAGGAGTTCCAGCCAGCAGTGGGAAACCAGGGTACCAGCCCTGGCTCTACCACAGACAGGCTGTGTGGGGCTGGACACGTGATTTGCCCTCTCTGGGTCTCAGATTTCTCATCTGTCAGGGGAAGGCAGTGGCTTCAAGATTAGGGGAGTCTTGGTTTGTCAGTGTCATTGAAAGACTTGTTCATTGGCCGGGAGCGATGGTTTACACCTGTAATCCCAGCACTTTGGGAGGCCGAGGTGGGCAGATCATGAGGTCAGGAGATCAAGACCATCCTGGCTAACACGGTGAAATCCTGTCTCTACTAAAAATACAAAAAGTTAGCCAGGCTTGGTGGTGGGTGCCTGTAGTCCCAGCTATTGGGGAGGCTGAGGCAGGAGAATGGCCTGAACCCAGGAGGCGGAGCTTGCAGTGAGCTGAGATTGCGTCACTGCACTCCAGCCTGGGCAAAAGAGCGAGACTCTGTCTCAAAGGGAAAAAAAAAAAAGAAAGACTTGTTCATTGGCCAATTTTTGAGCAAGAAAGTGGGCAGAGAACTATCTGCAACCTTACACTCTTTGGATGTGTACTTTTTATATCTCTATAAACTATAGGGCTGCTAGGGAGGCCCTCAGTTCTTTCTTTCTTTCGCTAGTAAACTCCAACTTTTCATTCAAAGTCAGCTCTAACATTATCTTTAGCTTTGAAGTCAGCTGGACCTGGCTGGCTTCCAATTCCAGCTCTGCCACTTGCTATCAGTTTGACTTTGGGCAGGCATTTCACCTTTCCTCAGTTTCATCATCTGTAAAGTGGGAATAACAAGGATAACGACTTTGCGGGATTACTGTGGATATTAAATAAAATAAAATATATGTAAAGGGCTTAGACCAGTGCCTGGAACACAGTAAGAAGTTGGCAAATGCTGGCTATTATTATTATCCTGCTTTATCACTCTATCAAATAGAATATAGACACCTTTGTATAGCAGTAGATCTATTTCTTCACTGCCATTTTAAAATGATTGCATTGTATTCTATATTAAGAATAAACTATATGTTATTTAACCAGTCCTTTCCTATTGGACACTGGGGATGTTTCCAGTTTTCAACTGTCTAAACAATGTCAGAGAAAAATTAGAAGACTAAAGTGGTCTTTCTTCTCTACGTGTTCACTGTGCCGCTTAAATTTCACCCTTTTCTAAAGCTGGGTGGGGAGCAGATAAACCTCACGTCTGGGAGCTTTTCGTCCATGCCTCTTTCAACAGATGATCTTGGAGCTGGCCAGAAGTGGAAAGTGGGAAACCTGGGGAGGCAGGTGAGCCTGAGTGTGAATTCAGGCTCCTGCCAAATTTCCTGGAGAGATTCTTTAACCCCACTGAGCCTCAGTTTCCTCATTGTCAAACAGGGATCACATGAGTACTCCCTACCCCTTGGTTGAGGGTCTGGTGCATGGCAAAAGCTCAGTCATCGTTAGCTGTCACCACCACCATCATCGCCATCTTCTTCATGATTCTAGTGGTGGCAGCCGAGTCACATAAGCCAGGTTACTTTTCAGACCCCAATTCACACCCCTTATTCCCATTGTCCATTTAATGGAGTGTGCATTCAAATGAGGCTTGTGGTTTTGATTTTAAATTCTGTCTGGAACCCACAGGTTCAAACGCAAAAGGGCGCTCTCTGCAAATAATCACTGGTGTGTGATATTTTTAAGAAGCCAAAGCCATTGTTTCTGATTGAAGGAAAGTTGGTGCTATTTTGAAGAGCAGCACGATTAAGCGGTGGCGTTATCTCTTTAACCATTGGGAATTATACGCTGTTTGAAAGATTTGTGAGCTCTAGGACATTTGCCAGATGTGCTTGATTCGACATTTCAGACAACAAAGGGGATAATGTTGGCGGGAATCTTGACGGCATTTCTGATGATCAGGATATTCTTTGAGGATGGTACTGAGACCTTTCGGGGAAGAATTTCAGCTTTTTACATAAACTAATTTGGGATGCTCACTCTCTGTCTTCCACAAAGCAAATTTAGTTTATTGTTAGTTGTATATGTTAAAATGGTTACGAGGGTTTTTTCTTTGAATATTAATAATGTGTCTTTCATCTGAGACACTCTCATGGGGTATCATTAATTGGGAGGAGGGAGTAAAGATTAGTAGTACAGTTCTTTTGCAAATGATTACTACTAGTAACATTGAGGCAAGTAACAGCCCCATGAAAGAGATACTCATACAAACTGCCAGCGAGGCTCTAGCTTATCCTTCCTAAGAGGAGTGACAGGGACGTGTAGGAGGGGGAAGGGCTAGAGTTAGTCTCCCAATTTCCCATCGTAATCGTAGTAAAGGCCATTCACCCAAATAGCTCCAAATGCTTCTTTATTAGCTCACAGTGTATAAAGGACCCTTTTCCAAATGAAGTAGCATCTGATTGTGGGGACTGTGGTGTTTTTGTCTTAAAGCTCTAAGATGGACCGTTTCATTCACTTGGGAACCTTACTGAGCTCCCACTGGGTGCCAGGAACTGTGCTTGGTGGAGGAACAACTATGAATCAGACATGCCCCTATCTAGAGAGGAGATAGAGGAATACAGAATAAACCAGAACCACGAAGCTGGCAAGAAGAATGAAAAGGACAGGCTTTGGGAAGATTGGGGCTTGAATCTGACTGTATCACTAGTTGTGTGACATGAGCAAGTTATTAACCTGAGACCAAGTGTCTTCATTGCAAATTGCAAACTGTGTCTCATGCAAATTGCCCACTTGGGGTGGCAGGGAGGAGCATACAAGGTAAGCTGGGTTTTTTGTTTTTTGGTTTTTTTTGTTTTTTGTTTTCAGACCAAGTCTTGCTCTGTCATCCAGGCTAGAGTGCAGTGGCACGATCTTGGGTCACTGCAACCTCCTCCTCCCAGGTTCAAGCAATTCTTCTCCCTCAGTCTCCTGACTAGCTGGGACTACAGGCATGTGCCACCATGCCTAGGTAATTTTTGTATTTTTAGTAGAGACAGGGTTTCACCATGTTGACCAGGCTCCTGGCCTCCTTGAACTACTGGCCTCAGGTGATCTGCTCGCCTCAGCCTCCCGAAGTGCTGGGATTACAGGCGTGAGCCACTGTGCATGGCCAAGGTAAGCTGTTAAGGTGCTTGGCACAGAGCCTAGCAAGGATCCTCCACAATAAGCATTCCTTTCCCAGCTTGTCTCCCCGAGCTGTGGATGCACAGGCAAAGCCACATGCTCTCCTTTGAGGGTTGCAGGCAAAAACTTCACGGCCTTCTGTTATGTGCTGAGCATTGAGAGACGAGGACTGAGATGGGTGGTGAAAAGAGGAAAAGGTATTCTGCGCTGGGGGAATATATGAGGTGAGAATAGGCAGTAGGAAGTGCTGTGTGTTTATCAATGGATGCCAGCTAGTCCTGTTGGACTAGAACACAGGGCAGAAGAGACAGCAGGATGGAAGGTGGACCTTCAAAGTTATGCTGGGGCTCTGAATGCCATAATCAGTGTTTGCAGACCCCAAAGTTTCAGCAGCACGTCATTTTCCAAGCAAAACCCTTGAGGAGGCAGAAAGACAGCATATCCAGGCACATCTGTCTCCCTAGAGACTCCTCTCAGGCACCTAGAGAAAGCTTAACAAATCCCAGGCTCTCACTTCTTTCTCTCCAGACTGAGTCAATAATCATCATAATGATAACAGCCACAATTACCAATCACAGGACACCTATTTTGGACCAGGTGCTGTCCTATGTATTTTTAATACTTAATCTCATTTTTTTCTAACCATAATTCCTGCAATAGGTACTACCACAATGCCCCTTTTACAGATGAGGAGAGTGAGGCTCCAAGGGGAAAAGTAACCTACTCATGATCACAGAGCTGGTCAGTGGTAGATCTAGGACTAGAGGCCAGCCCGAGGCATGGATTCCAGGCCCCAGGCTTTTAACCACCACACCGCACTGTCTCTCTCACCTCTCCCAGCTCTCCAGCCTCTGTGGGGCAAGATATCCTAACTCAGTCTCTTTTTTGTTTTGTGTTTGCAGTATTGATTAGAATATATAATAACTGTCTACAGTTGCTATCATTTATGGCTTTATGGTCCCAAGGTAAGCAGCAGTAGGGGGTAGTGGAGAGACAACTGGGCTGTGGTAAGATGGGAGTGGGTTTGAGTCCAGCTTCACTATCACACATCTGTCATTCATCACTCCAAGACCTAGTTTCCCAATCTCAGGATGAGCCCATTCCCAGCTCACTGGATGCATGAGAAGTCTATGAGATGCAAGGCTCATGAACTCAAAGGCTTTAAGGTGGGTACCAGAAATGACTGATGCTGCTAGGGTCACACAGCAGGGAGTGGGAGGGATCTGGGCAGTGCATGGTCTCACCTAGGTGCTCAAACCCAAGCAGCTTCAAGAATTGGACCAACCAAACAAAAACTGCAACCAGATTTGTCCTGAGAGCCACTGGGTTGAGACCTCTGACAGATGTTAAACTGCTTTGAAAACTTGGATGTGCATAGAAATATAATGGATTCTTTTTATTATTCAAAATCATAAGTTGTCTGTCATGTGCCAAGTATTGAATTTGGTATGATTAGTTGAACAATACGAGGGACCTGGGAGCAGGTGCTCTGCCTGCCTGCATGCTTTGTCTTTTACAAACATTTAATCAGCTCCAACTCATGGGACCCATGTGCGATGCTGGGGACACAGTGATGAATCAGACACAGTCACGTGGTCCCTGCCCTCAAGCTGCTCCCAGACTTGTGGGGGAGACAGGCTAATAAAGATACTTCTACTGTCCAGGGCTAAGTGCTAAGAGGTAGGCTTGGAAGGCACAGAGGAGGGACGCCCAGCCCAGACACAGCAGTGGAGTGGAGGACAGAAGAGATGGTCGGGGAAGGCTGCCTAGAACAATGGTCCACCAACAGCTGGTCCCACCTTTGAGAAGGTTGTAAAATCAATTTAGTGCCTAGCAATCAGCATTTTTAAAAATAAACAGAATAGAAAATATCGGGCCAGGCGCAGTGGCTCACGCCTATAATCCTAGCACTTTGGGAAGCTGAGGCGGGTGGATCACCTGAGGTCAGGAGTTCCAGACCAGCCCGGCCAACATGGTGAAACCCTGTCTCTATTAAAAATACAGAAATTAGCTGGGTGTGGTGGTGCGTGCCTATAGTCCCAGCTACTCGGGAGGCTGACACAGGAGAATCACTTGAACCTGGGAGGCGGAGGTTGCAGTGAGCTGAGATTGCACCACTGCACTCCAGCCTGGGTGACAGAGACTCCATCTCAAAAAAAAAAAAAAAAAAGAAAATATCATAGAATGTTGCATGTACAAAGATACATACATCACACATGTGCACCTGTGTGTATCCTGGGTCATGATGTAAAACATTCCTTACTGTGGGTCGAAGGTTTGAGAGCTATAGTTAGAGAGAATATGTTGCCTGCCCTGAACCCCAAAGCCTGGCACATAGTAGATGTTCAGAGAATTTTGGTACGTGGAAGGATGGGTTTAAATTCTCACAGCAAAGGTGACTCTTCTGCTGGTGGCCCAGCCCGTGACCTGCTGAACAATAAGCATCCCCAGCTTTGACCCATGCAGGTGGCATATGCTTCATAACAGCAGTGGCTGAGGGCCCTGTGTTTACTCTGGGATGGCCTCAGTCACCCATCTCAGGCCCAGAGGCCCAGCAGCCTGCGCTTTCAGGATGCCAACAGGAAGAACTGTTTGTGGGGGTAGATTGGAATGCAGCAGAAAGAGGTCCCTGGGGAAAACAGAAGAGGGACAGAAGCCTGAATCAGTCCCTCAAAGGGTGAGGTGAGTCAGGGGTAATGACTAGGTGGCCACAAACAGAGCCTCCTTTTTAGTGGTTTTCAGGACACTCTGAACTTCATCTGTCCTATAATATCAGGACCAAAATACTCCTTGGCTACCTTTCTCCTCCATCATAGACTCCTACTTAATGTTGGAAGGGCCCTAGACATTATCCAGTTCAACTCTCTCATTTTATCCATGAAGAGAAAGGGGCCCAGAGAGGGAAGGCATTGGCCGGGGGTCATCCAGCAGGCAGCCTGAGAGCTGGGGCCAGGACCAGGAACCCAGGTCACCTACCCCATCACCCTGAGCCCATGTCCTTCACATGCTCCTCTCTCCCATCATCTTACCAGAAGGATCTCCTACCTAATCTAACCTCTTTTGGCCTCTTCTCTATATGTAATCAAAGAAGTCTTTCTAAAGAACAAATGAGTTACTATGTTAGTAACTGCCTAAAGCCTTCCCTTGCTCCCCACTGCTTTAGGGTGAAAGACAGCCGTAACCTTTGCCCTCACCCCGCCCACCTTTCAGGCTTCCTCTCTTGCTTTTTGTCTCCTTTCATACTGTTAGCTCATGCTCCTGAATTAGTTGGAGCTCCCTATTTATGACATGTTTTCTCCCAACTATAATCCTTTTGCACATACTGTCCCCTCTGCCTTCAACACTCTTACCAACCCTGCTGCATTTGTCTGTTCTTTTTTAGATTACAGAGTAGATCTTTCTTTTTCCAGGAAACCTCCCTGGCCTACTGGCCTCCAGGGTAAAGTATCCCTACTAAGTTGTCTGGCAGCAACTCTATGCTGTTATAATCTGTGTTACCATCAGTTTCTCCTGGCTCCTGAGAGAAGGCTGGGTATAGAAGATAATGCTGCCATCCATTAGGAGAAAGGGAACACTGTATGGAACCCAGTAGTTCTCCAGGACACCTCTTGGTACTTCCACTGACCACAGTAAAAGTTCATAAAAAAACTAACTCAACCAACTAATAACCAACAAAGGCAGGACCCCTGAGGGTTTGGACCCTTCAAGAATGAAGGTTTTGATTACCCTGCTAGGTAAAAAGCCAGACCAGTGGAAGGGTGGGCTCAAGGCAAATGGAACCTGGGATGAATAATGGAAGAAGGAATTTGTAAATATTACCTACAGCCTTGTGACCAGTTACAGAAAGAGAACTGTAGTAGTGATATAGTTTTTTCTCCTTGCTTGTATGTGTATGTATATCTGTATCTATGTCATCTATCTTTCTATTTATTCATCTATATACACATTTTGTTTTGTTTTGTTTTGAGAGGGGGTCTCGCTGTATCACCCAGACTGGAGTGCAGTGGTGTGATCTCGGCTCACTGCAACCTCTGCCTCCTGGGTTCAAACAATTCTCTTGCCTTAGCCTCTTGAGTAGTTGGGATTACAGGCATGCACCACCATGCCCAGCTAATTTTTGTATTTTTAGTAGAGATGGGGTTTAACCATGTTCGCTAGACTGGTCTTGAACTCCTGATCTCAGGTGACCCACCTGCCTTGGCCTCCTAAAGTGCTAGGATTACAGGTGTGAGCCACTGCACTCGGTCTGTTTTGTTTTGTTTTAAGAGATAAGGTCTTGCTGTGTTGCCCAGGATGCCCTCAAACTCCTGAGCTCAAGAGATCCTCCTGCCTCAGCTTCCCAAGTAGCTGAGGTTACAGGCACAAGCCACCATGCCTGGCTAGCATATTTGCTTTTATTAACTAATTTTTTCTTTTGTTTCCTCTTTTATCCTTGTTATTTTATGGAAGGATTATCGGCAGGAGCTTGTAGGTTATAGAATCTTCAGGCAGAACTGTCAAGGAATAACCTTACTCAAAAGATGGGTGCGGTATCTGCCCTCTGTGGGAGAAGGGGAGAGGGCCTTGTGTTAATATGGAGGATGTATTGAAACTTGTTATACAAAAAAAAACATACATTTGTTAATGTTGTACAGAAGACTTAATATCTGTAGAAGAATGTGTGTGGATGCTGAGCAACAAAAGGGGTGGCTGGGCCAGTGAGAAGCTATTGACACCCAGCCAGGTGCGGTGTCAGGTAATTCCAGCACTTTGGGAGGCCAAGGCGGATGGATCACCTGAGACCAGCCTGGCCAACATGGCAAAACCCTGTCTCTACTAAAAATACAAAAATTAGCTGGGCATGGTGGTGGGTGCCTGTAATCCCAGCTACTTGGGAGGCTGAGGCAGGAGAATCACTTGAACCTGGGAGGCAGAGGTTGCAGGGAGCCAAGATCGTGTCATTGTACTCCTGACTGGGCAACAAGAGTGAAACTCCATCTCAAAATTAAAAAAAGGAAGGCACTGACTCTCAGCTCCAAACGGACCCTTCTATACTTAACTTGGCAACGGTGGGACTGGAACTGTTTGAATTACATTAGTTTTGCCAGCCAGCTCCTTGTTAGGGGCTGTCAGGCAGACAAAGACACCCTCCTTTCTATTGTCTTTGTTGTTCATGCCAGTGTCATCGCAGCAGTGTCATTTCACTTCCAGTTTCCAGTTTTTTCCACACTCCTAGAATCAGCTTCATTTCTCTCTTCAGAGGCTCCACTGGGCAGTGCTGTCCCACCAGAGGTCTGGGTCCCAACTCTGCAGGAGCCCTGCTCTGAGCTCCCAGGAGCCAGCCCCAGCTGGCCTCTGCTCAGGGGTCTGGGTTGCAGGTCCTGGGGGTCCCTCTGTTGACCTTCTAGGTTCTCACAACCTAATCTTTTACTATTGTCCCCAGTCCTTGAGGGGGTACCTGCATCCTGCAGTTACTTTCTCTGTTACCTCAATGTCTTCCTTTGCTTTTCCAGTTCCCTGGTAGCCACCAATTTCCTGATATTAAATTCTTTCCATTTTTCTTTTTTCTTTTTTTTTTTTTTTTTGAGACAGATTCTCACACTGTCACCCGGGCTGTGGCGCGGAGTGGCTCACTGCAACCTCCGCCTCCCAGGTTCAAGCAATTGTCCTGCCTCAGGCTCCTGAATAGCTGGGATTACAGGCACCCGCCACCATGCCCAGCTAATTTTTTGTATTTTTAGTAGAGATGGTGTTTCACTATGTTGGCCAGGTGGTCTCGAACTCCTGACCTTGTGATCTGCCCACCTTGGTGTCCCAAAGTGTTAGGATTACAAGCGTGAGCCACAACGCCAGGCCTCTTTCCATTTTTCTAACTGAACTCTTACTGACACAAGATAATACAGAGTTCCTTCTCACACAGATCTTACAGTCTAGTGGGAGAGATAGATATTAAGCAAATAATTACATTTAATTATGTTGAAATAAGTGCCATGAAGGAAAAGTACAAAGTATATTAGCATATTAAAGGCCCTGAGAAGTTCTGCAGTAAATAAGCCTGGTTAGCATTGTTTAGGGCAATATATCCCTATCTTATTTGACTAAGAAACTTCATGGTAAATGTATTAGCACCCAGCAGAGTTAGCATGCTACAGAGTAGTGCATTGTGCAAATGGAAAAGGGAAGTCATTGAAGAAATGTGAGCCGGGGGACTTGGAGTGTGAGCATTTACCATGTTCCTCCAGTAGCATCCAGTGGGTTAGGGGCGTCTTAGCTCCAGGATTCCAGTCATAGGATCAGCTGACAATTCTCCTTGCTCTTATTCTAGCCCCACAAGGCAGCTTTCTGGTCATCACTGACTTACTGAGTAAATTTCCCTATAGGAAGATGATGCTGTCATCCACCAGCACAGATGGTCTGGTCTACCTGGAAGTTTCTTTCTCATTATAGAGCAAGGTTTCTTGACCTGGGTCTTTAGAGGGACCATCCATCCCTTAAGACTATCTGCAAAATGTGTGTGTGTGTGTGTGGGCACATGTGTGCACATGTGTGCTTGTGTGTGTGCATGCATGGACATTTTTCTAGCAAGAGGGTCCATATCTTTCGATATTCCTAGCGGGAGTGTGACTTCAGAAAAGGGTAAGGTTAGGAATCACTGCATTAAAGGAAAATGTTCCTATTATTTGTGTATTGATCTCCTGTGAGTGTGGTCACTGCAAATGGGTTCTTCTCAGTCTGATCAGCCTTGTGTTGACTCACCAAACTGAGGTTCTGGATCCTCCAAGGTACCTACTCCCCTGACTAAAAGATGAACCAACCTTCTTGGACCTCAAGGGATCACTCCCCTCTAGGTTGTTGCCTGTGCCATTTCCTCTCACTGGGAAACCCTGTCCCCAAGCCTTGTGGTCAAATCCCAGTTATTCTTCAGGTCTTAGCTTAGAAGTCATTTCCTCCTTGAAACCTTCTCTGACTTACCACTTCGGGATTTGATATCCCTTCTTTGTGCTCCCACAGCATCTGTCCCACCTCTCTGGGGCCCCTACTTTCCCTTCCCTGCAGGACCATGTTTTGCCCTTCATTGTGTTTGTTCCATGATGCAATTAACTGTTTCTAGTACTACGCTGCCACCTTTAGAATGCAAGCTCCACAAGGAAGGGGGGCTGTGTCCAGCTTTGCTCTGCTTTTTCCCCAACACCAAGCACAGTGTCTAGCATATAGTAGGTGCCCATTAAAATTGAAGGAATGCATGCAAAAATAAGTACCTTAATCCTTTCAGTGCGACATTTATGTGCCATCACAGCTAGACCACGAATGTCCTTTTACCTCCCTCTAGGACTATGTACAGATTTGCCATGAGAAGTCCACAAGATAAAACATCCAGGTAATCAATTTTTGTCTTTCATCAGCAAAAGCTTTTTTCTCATCAAGTGTGTGCATACATTTGTACATACGGATGCACATACTTATATGTGGATGAAGAGAAAATGTGCTGCAGTGTCGAAAGAAACCTACCTGCGTTTCTCAGAAAGCGGTTCCTGTAGTCCTTGATTACCCTCGTGACGGGGTTATAGAAGCCGTCTCCACAATCGTAATAGCCCTTGGGTATTTTTCTAGGTGGGTCCATATTGGTGAGTTGAGCCATACCTTGAAAGAACATAATGGGCAATTAGTTAACCATCAAGGCCAAATCTAAACCCAGTGTTCCCATAAGGTCCACTTGTGGCTGGTGGCTCATGTGACTATCTGGCTCCACTGTTGAACTAAATAACCCCTACTCAGGGCAAGAAGCAAACCCAGCAGAAACAGTGCCCCAAAGGAACTTTCTGAAAATGGCTTTTGGGAACAGGGTCTTGGGAACTAGACGCTCTGTCTTCTTCGTTTGACCCCATCCTTTTCCATTTCTTGGGATACCGTGAAAAAGGGCACAGGTTCTGAAGTCAGACAGACCCTGAGGATAAGTCAGAGTTGGCAAACAGATGGGAGAGCATCAGGTCTAGAAGAGGGGTGGCATTCAAGGCGTGGGCAGAGGCCAGAGGCATGGGTCCTTAGGCCCTCCTCTCGAAACCTTGTAGAGCAGAGGACGTGTGAAGGAGAACAGCAGGAAAGAAATGGATCAGGTGGACAAGGGGCAGGTGGTGGAGAACCTTGACTTTCGCCAAAATTACCAGGTGGCTGCCACTTATTCAATGTTTATTATGTGCCAGGCATTGTGCTCCTATTTTATTTAATCCTGAGAGCAACTCTGTGGCTCAATTTTACAGATAAGAAAACTGAGGCTCAGAGAAGTTAAAGTAACTTTCCCAAGGTTATCCAGCTAGGAAGCAGTCTAACTCTGGAACCTGTATGTTCAGCTGCCAACATCAGGGGAGGAGGGAGCCTAGGTGCAGCCACAGGACCAGGGACACTGAGACCTCTGGGAGGAAAAGAAGATCGAGTGCACCTTTTAGGTCACACACCCTATGTGTGTGTATCTTGAAAAGCCATGGCTCAAGTAAAGGGAGAGGTTGGAATAAATAACTTCTCAGGTTCCTTCTAACTATAGTTCCTATAATTCCTTGTTCTCTAGACTGAGAGCTGGATGCCCACTGAGCACACAGCACCATTTCCACGAATCAGTGTCTTGCACACAGTAGGCACTCTTGTGTTGCTTAATGACATACCTAACACTAACCCTGACATTGACCCTGACCCTAACCCTAACTCCGTGTGTACTGGCTAATGATTGCCGAGCACTTACTCCACGTCAGGCACTTTACAGCCATTCTCTCACTGAAGCGTCATGCCAATGCCTACTTCACAGATGCTCGAAGAGGTTGTGGGGCACTTTTAACCCTCACCCTGCCTTGCAGGCAGGGCGAGTTACCCTAACAATGCCAGCCCCAAGAGGCAAAGTGTGGAACGACAAGGGAAGGAAGTAGCTACTTAGAATCAAGCTTCTCTGCTGAGGGTCACTGGAGAAGAAGGGAAGAGCCAGGCAGGTTTGGGAAAAACCACCATGAGACTGGCAGAGGCTCAGCTTTAGCAAAACCAGCCACTGTGTGAGAGCTGAGGCCTAAGGCTGAGGGCTTTTTGCCTACAGCCTTAATTGGGGTAAAGAGCCCATGGCAAAGTCCAGGCCTCCCATCATAAGTAATCGGGGAGGAGTGATTTGCAAGGTTCTCAAGCTGCAGCTAGACTGGCAGCTCTTTGAAGGGAGAGACGATGTCCTCTCAGCTCTGGTCTCCCTGGGGCCAGCCAGTGTCTGACATACAGTAGGAGCTTAGGAAATGTTTCTTACTGTCATTGCCTTAACTCCCCTAAGCACATACTTCACCCTGCGTTGTGATGTCGATATTATTATCCCTGTTTGACAATAACTCTTTAACGAGTACCCACTGTATGCCAGACAATGTGCTAGGGCCCTGCCCTCATGTTGCTGACAGCTTGGGAAGAGGACCTGAACACTCAAGATCCAAGCCCTGGGGGGAGATCATGGCTGCTCTGTGATATGCCACAGGGAGACCTTACCTAGTGTGGGAATTCAGGGAAGGGGGTCCCAGCTTCAGGACATTGAGCTGAGACGTGAAGGACGGGAAGGAGTTATTTGGGTGAAGTAAGAGGGTTAAAGTATTCCAGGCAGAGAGAATGGTGGAAAAGTGTGGTCTCCTTGAGAAATAGAGAGAAAGCAAGTATGGCAAGAAGGGAGAGAGAAAAACCGAGAAGAATGGGTAGCCCAGGAAGGGGCTGGGACATGAGCAGTAGCCAGAGAATGTCACTGTTTCTGAGAATTTGAAACCTTATGTTGAGGGTATAGGGAGCACTCAAGGGTTGGGGGATGGGGGCAATCAGATTCACACTTTAAAAGATGTAAGTGGCTGGGCATGGTGGCTCACGCCTGTAATCCCAAGTTAAGGAGGGAGGGTAGCTTGAGGCCAGGAGTTCTAGATGAGCCTGGGCAACATGGCAAGACCCATCTCTACAAGAAACTTAAAAAAAAAAAATTAACCAGCAGTGGTGGTGCATGCCTGTAGTCCCAGCTACTTAGGAGACCAGATCACTTGGCAGGAGGATCGCCTGAGCCCAGGAGTTCAAAGTTACAGTGAGTTATGATCACACCACTGCACTCCAGCGTGGGCAACAGAGCAAGACTCTGTTTCAAAAAAAAAAAAAAAAAAAAAAAAAAGATGGAAGTGACTGCTGCAGAAAGGAGAATGACCTCAAGAATGGCCAAGTGGGGATCTCTGGAAGTCAGGTCATCAAGGGGAGAGATGATGGAGGGCTGGAACAGGGCAGTGGCAAAGAGGATGAAGAAAATGCTGCCTGGCACATGGAAATACTCAGTAAATATTTGTCGACTAAACAAATGAAAGAATATATTTCAGAGGTAAAATCCATAGGACTATTGCACTTAGGGGGCAGGGGAAGGGAGGATTAGGCTTACCTAGGTGGATGGGCATGACATTCAGTGAGGCAGCCATCACAGTGGGGGTGACAATGAATTCAGTGCAGACAATTTGGGGAATGACCAAGATAGGTGTCAGTCAGGCTTGATGCAGGGATCTTAGGCTCAGGGATTCTGATTTCAATTTAGAAGCTGATGGTAGTTGAAGGCTTAGAAGTATATCAACTTGTTCAGGAAAAGCATATAGAATGATAACAGGCCGGGCGCGGTGGCTCAAGCCTGTAATGCCAGCACTCTGGGAGGCCGAGGCGGGCGGATCACGAGGTCAGGAGATCGAGACCATCCTGGCTAACACGGTGAAACCCCGTCTCTACTAAAAAAAATACAAAAAACTAGCCGGGCGAGGTGGCGGGCACCTGTAGTCCCAGCTATTCGGGAGGCTGAGGCAGGAGAATGGCGTAAACCCGGGAGGCGGAGCTTGCAGTGAGCTGAGATCCGGCCACTGCACTCCAGCCCGGGCGACAGAGCGAGATTCCGTCTCAAAAAAAAAAAAAGAATGATAACAGAAAGTGCCTAAGCCAGAGAGCCCCGGGAACCTCAGCATGAATAACTGGGGGTGGGGTGAAGTTGAGGAGGCACTGGCAAAGACGCCTGGGGATAGGAGGAAAATAGCAGAGTAAGTGTCAGGAGGGCAAAGGGAGAGAAGGCAGCTCACCCGGTCAACTAACTGATCCAAGGTCATGAAGCTGGGAAGGGAAGGAGATGGGGGTTTGAGCTCAGGTCGGCCTGATTCCAGGGCCTGGGTGCTTCCTGAAGGCTTCTGCCCTGATGGAGGTTGACTTGTGCAGTCTCATGTAGCTATAGACAGGAAATGCTAGGACTCAAACCCACAATTTCTGGCTCCATGCTCTATCAACCACAGCTCATGGTCTCTCATAACCTAAGTTGGGATTGCTTTTATAGTATACAGAGTTGTTTCCCCATCTGTCATTTTGGATATATTATCTCTGCTGTGCCAAAAACTACACTCTTCTTTTTTAAATTTTTTAATTATTTATTTATTTTTTTTTTATACTTTAAGTTCTGGGGTACATGTGCAGAATGTGCAGGTTTGTTACATAGGTATACACGTGCCATGGTGGTTTGCTACACCCATCAACTCATCATCGACATTAGGTATTTCTCCTAATGCTATCCCTCCCCTACCCCCGTCTTGAGGCTCATCTGACCTGGAACACATCTCAAAAACACTCAGATGAGCCTTTTAAGGTGCCATTCTCTGAATCCAGACTTGTAGTCCAAATGTAGCCGTCCGTGATGAAACACGGTTTTGGCAGGGAGGGAGCATGATACAGAGGACCTCAGAGAGGAAGTCTGGGCCTCCAGTGTGAGCTCTGCCACAGGGAACCATGTCTGAACTCCACAGCCTCAACTTGGAGTGACATGGGACTAGGAAGGCTGACTGGGCAGGATCATCTGGACATTAGGGAGACAGGGATTACAGACAGCCTCCCTCAGCACCTGATACACAAAGCACATACTCTGTCAGTACTGCTTTTGCCCTTAACTCTTTCTTTTTAAAATATTTACGAAATTTTAGTGTTATAGGAGGTACTACAAATAAGAACAGCTGACATGTACCGTGCACCCATATGCATTCAAGGCACTGTTCTAAACACCTGACATGAATTATCTTATTTACAACAATCTTGGGAGGTAGATTATGCTATTGATCCCATTTTGATCTTTTTTTTTTTTTTTTTTTTTTTTCCTCCTGAGACCACAGTCTCACTCTGTCGCCCAGGCTGGAGTGCAGTGGCGTGATCTCAGCTCACTACAACCCCCACCTCCTGAGTTCAAACGATTCTCATGCCTCAGCCTCCAGAGTAGCTGGGATTACAGGCACACCACCACACCCGGCTAATTTTTGTATTTTTAGTAGAGACGGGGATTCACCATGTTGGCCAGGATGGTCTGGAAGTCCTGACCTCAAGTGATCCACCCGCCTTGGCCTCCCAAAGTGCTGGAATTACAGGCATGAGCCGCTGCGCCCAGCCGATTGACTCCATTTTGAAGGGAAGAAACTGAGGCACAGTGGGTAAAGCCCCTTGCCCATGGTCCTCTGACTAGCATAGTGGAGTTGAGATATGAGGACTGGCCTTCCTGGCTCCAGGACCTGGCTCTTTTGTATTCTTCTGCAGCTGCTCAGTTCCTCTTCCCCTTTAAGTTACTTCTTTAGGCCACAGTGCACTTATCTGAAACCGTCTTAGTTTGCCTCTCAGTTTGGGGTATCAAGGAAAAGGTGGGTGCCTGGGTACCTGCAGGCTTCAGGCCATTGAGGATCTCTGTGTAAAACCTCCGATCATAGCCGTCGCAGTAATGCCAGTTCTTCTCATCATAGTGCAGCCCGTCTGCAAAGGTGTATGTGCCCTGGAAGACAAGGAGCGCACATGTGCATCTGAGGAGGCTGAAGGCTTTTGGCCAAGAGGTTCAGATGTCAAGGGAAGTAGGGGGCTTTCTGATGGCTACAGTAAAGAAGTGGTAACGATCACAATTATTATGGTTGTGATGATGAGAGGGAATGGGTATAAGTGCTGAGCCCTGTCCCTGCCACTCAAAGTAGGTGAACTCACTTTGGCAGATGAACTTGGGCAGATGAACTTCGGCAGATGACCCACTCTCTCTGGCCCTTCATTTCTTCATTTGTAAAATTAAGTTAATGATGGTATACATGAAATAGGGTTGATTGAAAATTCAATGAGATAGCACACGTGAAGCATTTAGCACAGTGCCTGGCTGTGATGGTTGATTTGGTGAGACAACTTGACTAGGTTAAGGGAAAGGGATGCCTAGATAGCTGGTAAAACATTTCTGGGTGTGTCCATGAGGGCGTTTCTAGAAGCAATTCACATTTTAATTGGTGGACTGAGCAAAGAAGTTCTACCCTCACTAAAGTGGGTGGGCATGATACAATCCGTTGAGGGCCTGGATAGAACAAAAAGGCAGAGGAGCATAAGTTCGCTCTCTCTGCTTGTGCTGGGACATCCATCTTCTTTGCCCTTGGACATCAGCATTCCCGGTTCTCGGGCATTTGAACTCTGACTGGGACTTACACCATTGACTCCCCTGGTTGAGGCCCTTGGGTTTGGACTGGAACTACACTAACAGCTTTCCTGGGCCTCCAGGTTGCAGAGGGAAGATTGGGAGACTTCTTAGCCTCCATAATCTTGTGAGCCAATCCCTAATGTAAATCTCTTTCCATACATCTCTGTATATCCTATTGGTTTTGTGTCTCTGAAGAACCCTGACTGACACACTGACACAAAGTAAGCACTCAATAAATGTTATTATTCTTTTATTATTATTATAGCTGGAAAGGTCAGAGCCATCAGCCATGGCCCTTTGTCCAAACACATACGTTCTGCCTTTGCTGCCTTACTGCTAAAGGAAGCCTCAGGATGTAGAAATTGCATTGGCCTGGGCATCAGGAAACACGGGTGGAAATTCCAATGATACTATTAATTCACTGTGTGACCTCGGGTAAGTCACATCCCCTTCCTGGGGCTTAGATTCTCCAAGCTATAAAACAAGGTTAAGAAATCTTAACGTTTTTTAGGTCATGAGCCAGGCCCCAACACGCTCTTAGTGAAACTGATGAAAGCTATAGATGCTTTTCCTGGAGAAAAACTTAGTCCCCTTTACACAGAAACTTCTGTATATAAATCAAGAGGTTTCAGTGACTCCCTGAATTCTATTCATGACCCACAAATACCAGGGTAAGAATCCTTGGATTAGGTAGGTTATAATGATAGTAGCAGTGATGGTGGTAGTAAGAGCTAACACTTATTGAGTGCCTCCTGTATGCTGGGAACTTAGCAAAGTGTTCATATATATATTGCCTCATTTACTCTTATGATCATCCTAGGAGGTGCCTTGTACTATTGTGGTAGGCTGAATAATGGTCCCCCAAAGATGTCCCTGTCTGCTGCAACCTGTGAATATGCTACCTTACATGGCAAGAGATATTTTGCAGATGCAATTAAATGAAGGATCCTGAAGTGGAAAGATTATTTGGATTATCTGGGTATGCCAAATATAATTGCAAGGTTCCTATGAGAGGGAAATAGTAAGGCCAGGGTGAGAGAAGACGAGATGATGAAAGCAAAGGGATGAAGGGTGATGTGATGATGAAAGCAGAGGTTGGAGTGATGCGTGGCCATGAGCCAAGGAATGCAGGCAGCCTCTAGAAGCTGGAAAAGGCAAAGAAACAGGTTTTCCCACAGAGCCTCTGGACAGAATGCAGGTTTGCTGACTTATTTCAGACTTCTGAGCTCCAGAACTGTAAGATAATACATTTGCGCTGATTTCAGACTAAATTTGTGGTAACCTGTTATAGTACCAATAGATAACTAATGCAACTACTGTCCTGAGTTGATAGGTGAAGAACTCTCAGGGAGGTGAAGTCATGGGCCCAAGATCAGGCAGTAAGTGGCGTAGCAGATGCAAATTCATCATAGCCTCTCCACAAATCCTTCCAGATCTAGAAGGAGAGGATTCTAGGGCACTGGGAGATCCAGAAGCAGGGAGAAATTAGCCGGGCATGCTGGCACACACCTGTAATCCTAGCTACTCAGGAGGCCTAGGCAAGAGAATAACTTGAACCCAGAAGGCAGAGATTGTGATGAGCTGAGATTACACCACTGCACTCCAGCCTGGGCAACAGAGTGAGACTCGTTTAAAAAAAAAAAAAATGCCAGGTGGGTGCAGTGGCTTGCACCTGTAATCCCAGCACTTTGGGAGGCTGAAGCGGGTGGATCATAAGGTCAAGAGATTGAGACCATCCTGGCAAACATGGTGAAACCCTGTCTCTACTAAAAATACAAAAATTAGCTGGGCGTGGTGGCGCACACATGTAGTCCCAGCTACTTGAGAGGCTGAGGCAGGAGAATTGCTTGAACTCAGGAGGCAGAGGTTGCAGTGAGCATTGTGCCACTGCACACCAGCCTGGCGACAGAGTGAGACTCCATCTCAAAAATAAATAAATAAATAAATAAATAAATAAATAAATAAATAAATATAAAAAGTCGGGGGAGAGGAGGAGAAACAAAGAGAAGAGGGAATGGAAGGAGGTAGGCACCAGACAGGGTAGATGGGGCGCCACAGGGTGAGGCTCTTCTTGCCCGAGGATCTCTCCTCCACAGCACCCGCCCCCCCGGCTGATCACCTTTATGGCCAATCCATTTTCCCAAACAGCGTCATATTGGCTCCCGCTGGGGAAGTACAGAGTTCCTTCGCCATGAAACACACCGTCCTTCATTTCCCCAACATATATTGTTTCAGTAGGGAGGATGTACTTGGCTTTGCCCTCCATCCTGCAAAGACACAGGGAAATCACTGAGCCCCATGTGACAGCTGGAGGGTCAGAGCTGGCAGGCGACAGAGTGAGCAGGAACCCCATTCTCAGCATTCTCATCCTTCCCATCCCAGCAGTACTCTGCTGAAAACAAAATTTTTATTTTGTTTCCCCCAAAAGCTCAAAAATGAAAAGAGGGGAATACAGTTTGCTCTGTTCATTCTCCCCTTCACCTAGAGGCTCACTCTCACCTTGGAGTTCACACTGCTTCCTGAATCTTACCACCATTTTTTATATATATATATATATATATATATATATATATACACAAATAAAATCTTGGATACTGATATTGTTTGGCTGTGTCCCCACCCAAATCTCATCTGGAATTGTAGCTCCCATAATCCCCACATGTCCTGGGAGGGACCCAGTGGGAGGTAACTGAATCGTGGGGGTGGGTTTTTCCCATGCTGTTTCGTGAAAGTGAACAAATCTCATGGGATCTGATGGTTTTATAAAGGGCAATTCCCCTGAACATGCTCTCTTGCCTGCTGCCATGTAAGATGTGCCTTTGTTCCCCCTTTGCCTCCATCATGATGGTGAGGCCTTCCCAGCCATGTGGAACTGTGAGTCCATTAAGCCTCTTTCCTTTACAGATTACCCAGTCTTGGGTTATGTCCTTGCAGCAGCATGAGAACAGACTAATACAGATACTTTCCCAAACCTCTTTGCTTGTGCTTCCCTCCCTTCCCTCCCTTCCTTCTTTCCTTCCCAACAGATATTTACAGAGCACCTACATTTTATCAGGGACTATGCTGATGGTCCAACCTGCTGAATACAACACAGATTCACCAGTGATCAAGGCAAATGCAGTCCCTGTCCTTGTGGGGCTCACAGTCTAGTGGGGGACACAATTGAGCAATTATGCAATGTGTGATAAGTGCTGTGCTGGAGGAAGACAGGCTCATACAGGAGAACAAGGCAGTGACACCAACTTGACCAGCTGACTAGCTTCTTTGTTTTGTTTTTTGTTTTTTTCCAAGACTAGTTCTCATTCTATCTCCCAGGCTGGAGTACGGTGGTGTGATCATGGCTCAATGCAGCCTCAATCTCCTGAACTCAAGTGATCCTCCCACCTCAGCCTCCCAAGTAGTTGGGACCACAGGCTGCCCCACCATGCCCAGCTGATTTAATTTTTTTTCTTTTTTTTTGTAGAGATAGGGTTTCCCTATGTTGCCCAGGCTGATCTAGAACTCCTGAGCTCAAGTAATCCTCCTGCCTCAGCCTCCCAAAATGTTGGGATTACAGGTGTGAGCCATTGCACTGGGCTGTCCAGTTCTTTATGGGTGAAATGGCTGCAATTAATCCAGATAACATATAATAGTTTTCCTAGCAAAGGGCCTGACATATAGTGAGTACTTAATAAATATGCTTTCATTCCTTCCTTCTCCATTCCTCCCAACAAGCTAAAGGCTCCTCTCCTAACTCTGACCTTCTTTAGGCTTTTGCTAGTACCTCTGTTGGGATGTGTAACACTTTCTATCTTGTTTTGTAATTAGATATCTTATCTCCTGTATTTAACTAAAGCTTCTTTAAAGGAAGACCTTGGTATCCTCAACTCCTAGAACCACTAAGCAGGTGCTTCATAAACCTCTCCTGAGTAAAGAATGAAGGAAACAGAAAGAGCAGTGAGTGAACAGAGTGGATGACAAAGTTGTTGAGATAACTGAGTGAGATGATGGATGTGAAACTACAGCAGAATGCCCAGCATAGAGCAGGAACTTGAAAACTATTTCACTTTTATTCTAGTGCAAGACATGGGGGGAAGGGAGAACTCCTCTTCTCCTTCCCTCCTCTATGCGTTGCTTGAGCTCACATCTGTCATTTCTAAGCACCATCTCCATATGCAAGTTCTACACCCTTCTCTGAGGTTAGACCCCACCCCTTTTCTTACCTCGAACTGGACATCACTGTTCAGACCTCTCACAGACATCTCCAACTCGCCTAAAACAGAACTCATCTCCTCCTCCCCTAAGCAGCACCTTCTTAGAGTTCTCCGTTTCCATGAATGGTATCAGAATCCTCTGGTTCAAGGCCAGGAGCTGGGCCCTGGGCTGGGGCTGTAAGCCATCTCTGGACAGGACTGGAGCCAATCAGCTGCCAACTCCTGGCAGTAAAATCCCCAAACCTCTCCTACATTTATCTCTTTCCTACAGCTTCACTGCTTCTGCCTTGGCCCAGGGCTCTGCCGCTTCTTACTGGGACAACTGCAGTGAGCTCTGAGCTGATCTCCCCATCTTCACTTTTCCTGCTTCCCTCCTCCCTCTCCCTCTCTCTCCTTCTCCTCCTCCTTCTTTTTCTCCTTCCCTCTCTCTCTCTTTCCCTTCTTTTCTCCCTCCTTCTCTTCCATTTAAAAAAATTCATTCAAGGTGAAAAGCCTGCCTTCTAAATTCAAAGTAAGTTAAAAAGAAGAAAAAAAAAAACCCCACTTTATAGTGAAGACTTCAAATCATAATAAGGATATGATCACCAGATCTCAAATACCTATCAATTAGCTGGGCATGGTGGCGCATATCTGTGGTCCCAGCTACTGGGGAGGCTGAGGTGGGAGGACTGCTTGAGTCCGGTGGGGTGGACGTTGCAGTGAGCCAAGACTGCACCACTGCACTCCAGCCAGAGCACTCCAGAGTGAGACCCTGTCTCAAAAAAAAAAAAAAACCCAAAAGCTATCATCTCCTTCATTCATTCTGCCAACATTTACTGAGTCCCTACCACACATATGCATTATGAGGAGAGATACAGAGATGAAATAAGTTTTATTTCCTGATGCTTGGCTCTACCAGGATCTATCAGTGGTTCCTCCACCACCAGAATTGTGCACAGTATTGAAATTTCTTTGCCAGAGCACAGACCGCCTGTCCAGCTTCCCCTCGCATAACTCCTCTGAGCACAACCCACTCTCCTGCCAAACTGAACTGCCAGCTCTACTCCATACGTGCCCTCTGGCTATTGCTCATGCTGTTCCCTCTGCCTAGAAACATTCTTCACCTTGCATCCCCAACCACCTAAATCCTACCCAAACTTCAAGGCCCATTTCAAATATCATCTCTTCCATGAAGCCTTTAAGGATGGCTCCAACTGTATGTGTCCTCTGAAGGGCCCCAGCAGCAGAGCTCTATTGTAGAAAGCACATGGGCAGGCCGGGCGCGGTGGCTCAAGCCTGTAATCCCCGCACTTTGGGAGGCCGAGACAGGCGGATCACGAGGTCAGGAGATCAAGACCATCCTGGCTAACACAGTGAAACCCCGTCTCTACTAAAAAATACAAAAAACTAGCCGGGCGAGGTGGCGGGCGCCTGTAGTCCCAGCTACTCGGGAGGCTGAGGCAGGAGAATGGCGTAAACTCGGGAGGCCGAGCTTGCAGTGAGCTGAGATCCAGCCACTGCACTCCAGCCTGGGCAACAGAGCGAGACTCTGTCTCAAAAAAAAAAAAAAAGAAAGAAAGAAGGCACATGGGCTTTAGAGTCTGATAGACCTGGGTTTTAATACCTGCTTTGCCAAGTGCTAACTGGGTGACTTTGGGCAAGTTATGTAATTACTCCCAGCCTTACTTTTCCCATCTGTAAAATAGGATAATGATATCTATCTCAAAGAGTCCCTGTGAAGAGAAAATGCAGGCAAAGCCACCCAGACCACAACAGTTGCTACATAAATGCTATGGGCATACCTTCCTCCCCTGTGTCTGTAGGTGTCTTCTGGCACTTACCTTGTGGTGCTTTGGAGTGGAGTTATCTAGAACTCAATTGTGCAACTACTCCAAAGAAACCATAATATTGAGGTCAGACAGATCCTACATTAACTTTTTATTTTTTAAATATTCACACGTGGTACAGGGAAATCATGTCTCTTTTAAGATTTTTTAAAAGTAGATTTATTAAAGTGTAATTGACATACAATAAGCCACATATTTAAAGTGTACAATTTGATACGTTTTGACATCACCTGGGAAACCATCATCACAATCAAGACAACATATCTATTCCCCACAGAAGTTTCTTTCCATAACACTTCCTCTTTGCCCCTGCCCACAATCCTCATCTCTAGGTGACTACTGATCTACCTTCTATCACCATAGATTTGCATTTTCTAGAATTTTACATAAATGGAATCATACAGTATCTACTCTTTTTCTGTCTGGCTTCTTTCACTTAACGTAATTTTTTGAGATTCATTCATGTTGTTCTGTGTACTAGTAGTTCACTCTTTTTTATTGCTGAGTAGTATTCCAATGACTGGATATATCACAGTCTCTTCATTCCTCTGTTGATGACATTTGGGTTTGTTTCTAGTTTTGGTTGTTATAAATAAAGCTGCTATGAGCACTTGTATACATGTCTTTGTATAGATATACACTTTCATTTCTGGGGTAAATACTTATGAGTGGAATGGCTGTTTAACTTTTTAAGAAACTGCCAAACTTTTCCAAAGCAGTCGTACCATTTGATGTTCCTATCAGCCGTGGAGAGTATACATAAACTTTTTAAACCAAATGTTAAATATCAACTTCCTACTATATAGAGAAGTTACTATATTCATTTAAACGCCAAGAGGAAAATATCCCCTCCCTAAATTAAAAAAAAGCTATTGAGTACCTACCGTATGTAAATAACATCCATATATGATCATTACTTATTCTTTGGAATACTACTGCTGAATGTGCATTGCTTTCCCATTTTACAGATGAGGAAACTGAGGTATGGATGGTTAATTAAGTGTACAACAAGCAAGTGGCAGACTTGAGCCCAGACCTGTCTGATGCTGAAACCTTTTTACCTCTACTATGTTGTCTCTCTCGTTACATGCTGAAATTTGAGATGCCCCAAATAGAACTCTAGTTAACTGTTGTTAAAAATACAAAATCAATACAGAACAACACATGTTCCACTTATGAAAAGAAGTATAACAAGCGAAAAACTGCTGACTTCTTGCTAGTTATGGGAAGTTGGGAAGCCCTGTTCAGGTCTGGAAATCCCTTTCGTGGTTACAGAGGTACCAAACAAACTCAAGCAAAACCCAAATTCCTAGGGACAAAAGCATGGAAATGGCTGACTCGACATACCCAATGAAAATGCACAGAAGGCCAAAGGCAAATGGTTGAAAGCCTTCCTTCTTTTGCCTTGTCTGTGTGTTTCTCTCTCGCACATATACAGCCCATTGAAAATTAATGGAGTTTCTCAACTTGTTGTGCCTAAAATGCCCAATACCGCATCTCTATCTGCCAAAATTCTACCACCTTCACTGTAACGGGGCCTTGTGAAAAGTAAGAATGTGGTTTGTACAGAGGATTGGGTTCAAATCCTGACTCCATTACTTCCTAGCTGTGTATCCATAATGGTGGGCAAGTCATTTTGCTTCTCTTAACTTCTGTTCCTTTATTTGCAAGGTCAGCCTGAACTATCTCACTGAGTAGTGAGAGAGGGTACACACCAAGGCATCTCTGCCACTTACCTGCTGAGTAGGATAAGTGTCTCAAGCCCTGTAAAGGTCACCTTTCTTACCTGGAAAGATAATAACATCTTCCTTGAAAGACTGATGTAAGGATTAGAGATAGCATCCCATAGCATTCCTACCACCTTCTCTAGGAATCTATCTCCTATCCCTGCCCAGACCACAGATCCCTCTTTCTTATTAATCCAAAATGGCCTGGAATTCCACCAACTTGTGAATACGGGGCCCCAAGGTGGGAGTGTTTCACAGTCCCCACAACTAGCACTGGTTTGGCAAACCACTTCATATCGTTCAGCCTTGGTTTCCTCAGCTATAAAAACAGAGATTCCACTTTCTTCATCCAGGGTGGCTGGCAAGAAAGAGTGGCCACCTCTGTGTTTCCTCTGCTTCTCTCTACCACAGCTCTTACCACACTGAATCACAGTTATCAGTTATGTCTACTTGTCCCATCATGTTTGAATGAACTTTCTGAGGACAGGGATTGTGCCCAGAGTCAATTCCAGGGCCTGGTACTTGGTAGCCACTCAACATTGTTAAATTGCTGGGCACAGTGGCTCATGCAAGAGGATTACTTGAGCCCAGGAGTACGAGACCAGCTTGGACAACATAGCAAGACGCCATCTCTACAAAAGGCATTGAAAAATTAGCTGGGGTAGTGGTGCACACCCACAGTCCCAGCTACTTGGGAGGCTGAGGCGGGAAGATTGTTTGAGTCTAGGGGGTCGAGGCTGCAGTAAGCAGTGAACAGGCCACTGCACTCCAGCCAGGGCAACAGAGCGAGATCTTGTCTGAAAACAAACAAACAAACAAACAAAAAAACCACACAAAAACGAGAGAAGGGGGGAGAGAGAGAGAGAGAGAGAAAGGAAGGAGGGAGGGAGGGAGGGAATGGAGAAAGGAAGGAGGGACGGAGGGAAGGAGGGAAGGAGGGAGGGAGGGAAGGAAGGAAGGAAGGAAGGAAGAAAGGAAGGAAGGAAGGAAGGAAGGAAGGAAGGAAGGAAGGAAGGAAGGAAAGGAAGGAAAAAAAACTGTTGAATTGTTTTTTACTACTAGTCCACTACAGTGATTTGTGTATATAATCCTCTATAATAATCTCTAGATTGTGAACTCCTGGAGGGAAGCAACCGTCTCGATTCAGATTAGCCACAGTCTCTCTTCCCCAATCTTCGTGTTTGCTTTCATAGCATTTACCACTATCTGTAATTATTTTATCACTTATTTGTTTATTGGCAATACATCTCCAACTGGATTATAAACTCCATAAGAGCAAGGATCTTGACATTTTAAATATTCTTATTCCTATGTCTAAAACTGGCAGATAGCAAACACGCACACACGCACACACAGTGAATGCACACACACATATAAGTATATATGGAATGAATGCATCTCAGCTTTGCTGCTTATTAGATATGGTCCTTGAGAAAATTACTCTGGCAAGTTTGTGAAAGTGCCTGGCACAAGGTGTTTCGCAGAAGCAAAAAGACAGCTGTCTTTTTCCAGTCACAGCTATTCAAGGTATAGTAAGTGAATCAAATGAGCCCCTTACCTCCCATCTACATATTCCCCGATATATTTGCTCCCTGTGTACTCCATGGAGCCTGTTTTTAGCTTCCAGCTGTTAGGATCCGGAGTCTCAGTGGAGACGGCATCACTATGACAACCTGGAGGGGTGGGCGGAGCCGAATCGAAGCCCCGCCCCCTGGAGGCGGCCAGCTTCTTGGTATTGCGCACGCTCCCTCGCTCGCGGGTGGTGGGCGGAGCAGTGCGCCTGCGTGTTACCGGATGCGCATGCGCAGGCGCCGTGTGGCACTCAGCGGTCGAAAGGGGAGTTCAAGGAGACGGGGGAGACGCGGCTGAGGGCTCCTCGTCGGGGTCGGGGCTGCAGCCGTCATGCCGGGGATAGTGGAGCTGCCCACTCTAGAGGAGCTGAAAGTAGACGAGGTGAGGCTGTCCGGAGGACAGGCAAGGGAGACATGGGGCTGCGGCTTCTCGGGCCTGGGCCCAGCCCCGCTTAGGCTCCGCGGATCCTGGGCCCCGGGCCCCCCTCCCCAGTCCTCCAACACCTATACAGGTCGACCCCCGGAGGTCCCCTCCGCAGCTTCGGGAGTCGCCTCCCCTCTCTACCCCACCCTGCTGCATCCCGCAATGACTCTAGAATCCTCCCCCTTTCGCCTTCCACGGCGACCTGCTTCTCCTTCCGTGAATAATAGTGATACATTTTATTAAGCACCAACCAGTCATTTTACTTAGCTTATGTCGCTTAATCCTCAAACTTGCATGCGAAGTGAGTATAGGGGCTCAATGTGAACCCTAGGGGCTCACAGTCGAGGGAGACAGTCACTACCTTAAAGTGGTATCACCGGTGCAGAGTGCATAGAGTGGGGCGAGGAGGCCGCGGGAAAACGAGACGATATTGGAGCGTGCATCTACTCGCAGCCATGGGAAGGTGTTTGGTAACAGGACTCACTTAAAGCATTCGTTTATTCAGGAGATATCATTTGAGTAATTAACATGTACACACAATGCTGGAAGAGGTATACTTCCTGCTTTCATGGACTTTCAATCCAGTAGGGAGACAGACACATAAAGAGGCCATCACAGTACAATGTAGTTAGTGCTGTGAGAAGTGAAATAGAAACATACCCTGCTAATTATAGCTAACATGATCAAGTCCTTTCTAGATGCCAAGCAGGATGCTAATTACTTTCCGTGCATTAATTCATTGAATCTTCCCAGCAACACTGTAAGGTAGGATATATACATACACAATGGGTCGTAACATGTTATAAATAAGGAACTAGGCCCCGAGAGTAGAAATGATTTGCCTAAGGTCATGGAGCTTGTAAGTAATAGAGCTGGAAGTGAACCCAGGTCTGATTTTAAAACCAATGCTTTTCCACTGTATTATGGGTGAAAACTCAAAAGAATGAGAAGGCCTAGCAGAATCTGTGTGTTTAGGAAGCCAAGTACGGTTTGATGTGACCCTAGTGGTGGTGGTGGGAAGCAGCAGGTGCTGAGCCTGGAGAGGCAACTTGGGCTGAGATAGGACTTGGAAGCAGCTTCCACAAGGCCAGACCAAACAGTTTGGACTCAATCCCGTAAGGGAGATGGTGGGAAGAGGTGGAAGGTTTTAAAGCACAGGAGTGCCATGGCAGGGCTGAGTAGTAGAACAGGCTATATTAAAGGAGAGGAAGACCAAGACTAGAAATGATGTGCCAGCACTAATATACTATGTTAAGTGTTTTCTTTGTTTGTTGTTGTTGTTTTCGAGACAGAGTCTCGCTCTGTCGCCCAGGCTGGAGTGCAGTGGCGCGATCTTGGCTCGTTGCAACCTCTGCCTCCCGGGTTCAAGCGCTTCTGCGCTCAGCCTCCCGAGTAGCTGCGATTACAGGCGCCCGCCACCACACCCGGCTAATTTTTTGTATTTTCAGTAGAGACGGGGTTTCACCGTTTTAGCCAGGATAGTTTCAATCTTCTGACTTAGTGATCTGCCCGCCTTGGCCTCCCAAAGTGCTGGGATTACAGGCATGAGCCACCGCGCCCGGCCATATGTTAAGTGTTTTACCTGCAATGCTTCATTTAAACTTAGATGCCTGTGAGAGTGGCAACTGTTATTTTCCTGAGGAAGAAATTATTAGCTATGTTCAGGGACTTATATTAAAGTGACATTTACTCTGAGGTGGCAGAGGGGAGCTGCCCTGTGGCCACCAGTCTTTTGTTCCCCCCCACCCCCCATGTAGCTGGGTTAATCTTGAGTTGCTGAATTTCTTGTTGCAGTTTTTATTAGGTTCAACAAACGTCTGAGATTCTATTTCATAGAACTGGTATATCTGAAATACATTTGCCTTTAGGCTTCACACAATTGAATGAACATACAGATAGTTAAATAACTAAAATACAAGACAAAGTGTGATTAAATACTATGAAAGGGGGCAGATATGGTTTAGGAAAAGATTTGAAGTTGGATCCAACTGCCGGTCACCTTGATTACTTGATTTTAGCATTTGCAGACATGGTTATTTGTAAGATGAGGTGATCCCAGCTATAAAATTCTCTGAAGCTATAAAGGGAATAGAGAAAGCACTTTTTGGGCATAATGTAAGATGTGGCTAAATGGCATTTGAAGAATGGCACTTATAGGCAGAGATGGAGAGAAGACCCCTCTGAGTGAGGGTAGGGTCTGAGCAAAAGTAAGGAGATGGGAAAATGCAGGGAGCCAAACAGGAGTTCAGTGTTCTGAGAGAACAGTAAATAGTCCCTTTTTGAAATGTTGTGGGTGAGAAGGATGGGAAGATAGTTTGGGTCCAGAAGCCTTTCCATACCCGTTAGGAAGTTTAGGCTTTATTCTGCTATCAAGGCTGAATGAGAGTTTGGTTGCTAATTTAATAGCAGAGTAAAATAAGAATTGTCGTTTAGGGAGATCACTCTAGCAGCTGTGTGAAGAGTGGATTGAAGAAACAAAAAGAAAAGCAGGGAGACTGGTCTCAGTGGTTCTTAAAATTATTGAGAAAGATGTTAATGATCCCAGTGTAATTGGTGTTTACAGAGACTGCTTTCAGAGAGGAAAGAACAAGTATATCTAGAATTGATCAGACTTAGCAATGGATTTGATATTGGAGGCAGGGAAAGTTGAAGAATCAAAGTCAGATTTGCAACATGGCAATATTTCTGGTGAAGCCAGAAGAAGGAGCAGGTTTGGAGAGCGAGTTAAATACATTTTGGACCTCATTGGCTTAGGAGTTATGACACATCTCCATTGAAAAAAGCAGTCAGAAGCTTTGGACTGGAAAGTCCTTGGACATATTGACAATTTTGAGTGAAAATAAAAATAGCTAATATTTATGGTGTACTTTCAATGTGATAGGCACTGTTCTTATTTTTATATGTATTAGCTAATTGAATCTTCGTAACAGTTTTATTAAATAAGTACTATTCTCTGTTTTACATAAATTTAGGAAAACTCAAGGTATGGTATAAATAAAGTACTATAAAAAGAGGTACAGACATAGTTTAAGGAGGCAAGGACAGGACTAGAAGTTTGATTGGCTCTAGATGGTGACTTTGTCTCAGTTTCCACACCTGCAGACTGTGTAACCCTGCTGCGCGATGAGGCTGTTGTGAGAATAAATGAGGAAGGATGTTGAAATTCTGTGTTCTTTGAGACAAAGAGAGCTGAAGGAATTTGAGAGGGTATTCACAGTAAACAGCTGTGAAAGGATGTTGTTTCTGTTGGAATTCATCAGTCTTAGTGAAGAAGCAGGTGAGGGGATATGGTGACATCTCAGGCTCATCCACCTCAGGGATGGTGATATCATGGGAAGAAGCCTCATTGGAGGTCACAATCTCAGTGTTCCAGTTTTGGGGTTGCCACCGGGGTTGCCACTGACTCACTGTGTTGTCTCTAGCACATCCCTCTTTTTCATTAATTACAAAACAGACTCAATGTCTTCCTTTATTTTCCTGTGACAGGGATGGTGTTTTATATGCTCAACAACATGAGTATACCTTCGTTTTGATACGATTTCCACATTTGTAGGGAAATAAATAATGCAGGCAGGCCTTATAGTTTTGGGCCTTTGAATAGATGAATCAGCCAGTTAAAGCTCTTTTAAGGCATATGACAAGTAAATATAACTAACTTAATTATTAAAATATATTAAGCTTTTAAAAAAGTTTGAGTGTTAGTTTTTATTCTCCTAGTTGTTTATAGGTAATAAAACAAGCAAATGTGTGCCAGTTTTCCTAAATAAATTATTTTCAAAACCTTTAATACGAAAACTTTACAGATTTTAAACATAAATTTATTAGAGTCATCATGGCAGATTTCACTTATGTCATAACTTTATTTTTGATAATTGTAACAGTTGCACTATTAATAGACATAGTCATAACTTTATTCTCCTTTCTATAGTGTATAGATTATTACCCTTGTCATCTTTCCTTGCCTTTTATTAATAACCTAGCTGCGTAAAGTGCGTAAAAAATAAAATTACAGCTGGGCGCGGTGGCCCATGCCTATAATCCCAGCACTTTGGGAGGCTGAGGTGGGAGGATCACTGAGGTTGGGAGTTTGAGACCAGCCTAACCAACATGGAGGAACGCTGTCTCTACCAAAAATACAGAATTAGCTGGGTTTGGTGGTGCATGCCTGTAATCCCAGCTACTCAGGAAGGCTGAGGCAGGAGAATCACTTGAACCGGGAGGTGGAGGTTGCGGTGAGCCGAGATTGCGCCACTGCCCTCCAGCCTGGACAAGACCAAAACTCGGTCTCAAAAAAAATAATAATAATAAAATAAAATTACAGACTGTTCTCACACAAAAAATTTTAATTTTACAAATCAAATTCAGTAGTGTATTAAATCATAATACACTGTGACAGACTAGATTTTATTATAGAAATACATTGGATCCGTTTTACAAAATCTGTTAATGCTCTATGTTACATTTATAAATTAATGAAAACGAAGCCTAAAAATTTTAGTCTTTTCTGGTATAGAAAACATGGGTAAAGCAAAACTAATTAGAATTAGAAAGAAGTTTTCTTAACAAGGAATATCCAAACAACTATATTCCAGATACCAACAGCAAATATTATACCAAACCTGCTTTTAATTTTAGAAAAAGGGAAGGTTGTCTGCTGTCATTGCTCTTCATCTGTATTGGCCTGAAGGGGTTGGTCAAAGCAATAAAATAGGAAATGAGAATAAGAAGAAAAAATAAAGTATGAGAAGGGAAAGAGACAGTTTTTATTTGTAAATGGCAGTTTTTCTGTTAATCTTCTCGAGTTTTGTGTCAGAACTAACAAGAGTTCAGTAAGATGGCTGGAGAGAAAATACAGTGTACAAGCAAGCAGTAAACAAGCAGATTTTCAAAAGCAAGCAGTTTGAAAATCTAATAGAAAAACTATCCTATTTAGATAGTATCAAAAGTGCTAAAATACTGAGGAATAAACAAGAAATCTTCAAGATCCCTATAATGAAGGAAACTGTAATTTTAACCAAAGGACAAGAATGACCTGAATATGAATTAATGGAGAGAAGTACTGTGTTGTGGATGAGAAGGTGTAATTCATGTATTCATATCTGTTTTCTAATTATTGTATCCCCATTTTCTAGCAAAGAGTGGGTGCTCAACAACTACTTATGCTAGACACTATTTTGGGTGCTTGGTGTGTACCGTAGTCAACATTATATTTAATTACCATATATTAATTTAGGGAGAATTGATATCTTTACAGTAGTGAATCTCTGTTGATAACAAAATCCCTTCCCTTCTGGAGCTTATATTCTAGTCACACACAGACCACTCAGTGGCTCTTAAAATTATTGAGAAAGGGCCGGGCGCGGTGGCTCACGCCTGTAATCCCAGCACTTTGGGAGGCCGAGGCGGGCGGATCACAAGGTCAGGAGATCGAGACCATCCTGGCTAACACTGTGAAACCCCGTCTCTACTAAAAATGCAAAAAAATTAGCCGGGCGAGGCGGCGGGCGCCTGTAGTCCCAGCTACTCGGGAGGCTGAGGCAGGAGAATGGCGTGAACCCGGGAGGCGGAGCTTGCAGTGAGCCGAGATCGCGCCACTGCACTCCAGCCTGGGCGACTAAGCGAGACTCTGTCTCAAAAAAAAAAAAAAAAAAAAAAAAAATTATTGAGAAAGATGTTGATGACCCCAGCGTGATTGGTGCTTACACAGAGATTGTGCTTACAGAGAGGAAAGAACAAGTATATCTAGAATTGATCAGACTTGGCACATGAGTGCTAAGACCAGACCACACAAGTGACCACTGATGCTAGCTTATATAAGATGATTAGAGAGAGACTCTCTGAGGATGTGAAGTTTGAGCAGGTACCCAGTTTTATAAAAGTGCCCATTGTTCCCTAATTTAATATATAACTAAATTTAATACAATTTGAATGCAAATTATTGGGGGAAGGTGTTCTTCTGAAAGAATAGCCAGAAAAGTTTTGAAAAGGAGGAATGAAGAGGATGGTTCTCCCAGATAACAAAATGTTCTCTTCAGTGACAGTAATTAAAACATTGTGGTATTGGTATAAGAAAAGGTAGTACAGAAAAGGGACCAGCAGGTCTCTTGCTTGAGCAGTTGTTAGTAGGCCCTGGGCAGTTTACTGTTCTTTCTGTGCTGGCTGTATCTACACTGTGTATCTTCTCAAGAAAATATCACTAAAATGCTATTGAGGGAAACGGGTGTGCATAGTTAAAGGGATGGCAACCTTGGATATGCTCTGATTTTTAAAAAATTTGCAGATTTTAGTACTTCATTATTAGTTACTACTAGATGGACTAGATGGACTATTACTAGATGGACTAGATGCTGTTTGTGATCCCTTCCAGCCTTGTCTTCTGTGACTCTGTAGTCCTCTGGGAGTTTTATTTATCCATTAATTTGATTTAATTTAATTCTTTTTTTTTTTTTTTTTTGAGACAGAGTCTTACTGTGTCACCCAGGCTGGAGTGTGGTGGCATGATCTTGGCTCACTGCAACCTCTGCCTCCTGGGTTCAAGCAGTTCTCATGCCTCAACCTCCCTAGTAGCTGGGATTATAGGTGTATACCACCATGCCCAGATACATCTCTAGTATCTTCACTAGCGATGAGCTTTCACCGTGTTGGCCAGGCTGGTCTTGAGCTCCTGACCTCAAGTGATCTGCCTGCTTTGGCCTCCCAAAGTGCTGGGATTACCTGTATGAGCCACTGTGCCCAGCCTTATATATCTATTGATTTTATTCCAGCAGCAGAAACTCAGTGAAGCTCTCCAGAGTTGGTTCCTCTCCCTACATCCCAGAAGCCTCCATCCTTCTCCACACCCCCTTTCTGTCTACCATACATATCTAAAGATTCTATTAGGGGTGCCATTTCTTCCGCTCTAAAATGGGGATAGTAATGGGAATAGTAATCTTTTCATGAGATTATTGTAAAAGTGAAGAAAATAATATATGTGAAAGAGCTTCGTGTTCTCTAAATCACCACAGATTATAAAGAATCGCCGGGTGAGATGGCTCATGCCTGTAATCCCAGCTACTTGGGAGGCTGAGGCAGCAGAATCACTTGAGCCTGGGAGGCCGAAGTTGCAGTGAGCCGACATCGCGCCACTACATTCCAGCCTGGGTGATGGGAGTGACCAAAAAAAAAAATGACAAAGTCAGAACAGTGCTACTTTTGGTAGCACTTGGTAAAGTCAGAACAGTGCTACTCTTGGTAAAGTCAGAACAGTGCTACTTTTGTGTTCTCTATTCTGACCCGCATGAGGTTAACTTGAGAAAGTGGTATTCTGGTTCACAGTCTATGGTCTTTGTCCCATCTTTCCTTTCCTAGGTGAAAGTTAGTTCTGCTGTGCTTAAAGCTGCGGCCCATCACTATGGAGCTCAGTGTGATAAGCCCAACAAGGAGTTTATGCTCTGCCGCTGGGAAGAGAAAGATCCGAGGCGGTGTTTGGAGGAAGGCAAGCTGGTCAACAAGTGTGCTTTGGACTTCTTTAGGTAAAAATCTTCTGGTATCAGTGCCTACTTGGTTGAAACATAAAGGTTTAAATTAATAAGTGAACAGCCAGCTAATAATGTGGATTTTAGTAGGAAGTACATAGGCTTTGAAATCAGACCAAGGTAAAACATTCAAAGGATGATAATTATTTTTAGTTTTGTTTTTATTATCTGGCAAGTTCTTTAATCTCCATGAATCTCAGTTTCCAAATTGTAAAATAATACCTATCTAGGTTTGCTAAGCAAGTGACTGGTGACCATTTTTGCTACAGCAAGGGGAAAGTCTTTTTGCTGTGAAAAATTTGAAAAGGCATGTAAAACAACTTAGCACAGTCCTTTTTAAGCAGGCATTCACTAGGTTGTTGTCATTACTACAGAACACAGGTATGATGGAAAGAAAATTGTATTCAGAGTTAGGTTTTAGGTAGGTCACTGTGCTTGATACTTAAGTAAAAAAAACCTAAACTGTGTAATTGTAGGAAAATGTTTTAACAAGCATATTAGCACTCTATTTAAAAGGAGAGAAAGTCAACTCAAAGGAAATTGGCTCTTGTAACTCTGAAGTCCAGAAATAGGCCTGGCATCAGGCAGGACTGGATTCAAGGGCTTAAATAATTTCACAATTACTTGATGTCTTTTTGCCTCTCCTGTTTTCACAGTCTTTTAGTTCTGGTTTTCTCTGTTTACCTCATTTCAGAAAGGCTGTTACCTTGCTGTACCACAAATGGCCACCAGCCACTCAAGCTGCTATTCTGTTGATACTTGCTTAGCAAACCTAGACAAAGTGTGCCCTTTATCCAGAAGTGAGCAGAAGCTCCTGGACTGAGTCTAATTGTCCTGGCTGGCTGACTTCATATACATATCATTGCATCACTTGTGCTTCAGGAGATAAAAGGCTCTGATTGGTTAGGCCTGAGATGGGGAGTGGACTTAGCTTCATCCAAACCACATTGCTAAGAGACAGGGAGAGGTTGTTCCCAAAGGAGAATTAGAAGGATGTTACAGAAGAATGGGGGAATGACTGCTGACTAGGCAAAAACCACCAATGTCCACAACAGTGACATTAGAGAAAAGAAAAATAGATACCTTAGCACAGTAGCTGCTTTCCTTCTTTCTTGCTTCTGCTGTCTTTGTCTCTATGCAAAGATATTTTTGTGGTTATAATCATAGTATGTATACATTGAGAAATTCATTTTTATTTTTCACTTGACATTATTGGAAACATTCTTTGAAGTTGCTGTATAGTCTTCATGATCTTTTTGTTTTGAGACGGAGTCTCACTGTGTTGCCCAGGCTGGAGTGCAATGGTGTGATCTTGGCTCACTGCAACCTCTGCCTCCTGGCTTCAAGCGATTCACATGTCTACAGGCCCGCACCACTAAGCCTGGCTAATTTTTTTGTATTTTTGGTAGAGATGGGGTTTCACCATGTTGGCCAGGCTGGTCTCGAACTCCTGACCTCAAGTGATCTGCTCTCCTTGGCCTCCCAGAGTTCTGGGATTACAGGTGTGAGCCACTGCACCTGGCCATGATCATCATTTTTAATGGTTATATATTATTCCATCAGTGGATAAACCAACCATAACATACCTGACCAATTCCTGTTATTGAACATCATTGTTGATTTCAGTTTTTGATTATTTTGGATAAATCTGCAGTGATTACCTTTGCGTGTAGATCGTTTTCATTAGTCAATAATTCATTGGCATAAATTTCCTAACAGTGAGATTATTCTATAAAAGGCTTTGAACATTATTATGGCTCTTGAACTTTATTGCTTTTTTTTTTTTTTTTTTTTGAGACAGAATGTCGCTCTGTTGCCCAGGCTGGAGTGCAGTGGCGAGGTCTTGGCTCACTGCAAGCTCCGCCTCCCGGGTTCACACCATTCTCCTGCCTCAGCCTCCTTAGTAGCTGGGACTACAGGCGCCTACCGCCACGCCCGGCTAATTTTTTGTATTTTTAGTAGAGACGGGGTTTCACCGTGGTCTCGATCTCCTGCCCTCGTGATCCTCCTGCCTCGGCCTCCCAAAGTGCTGAGATTACAGGCATGAACCACCGTGCCCGGCAATTGCTTTTGGTTTTTAAATGTTGGATCAGTTTATGCTGTCCTCAGCGCTGGCTTCTGGTATGCATAATATTTAAATATTTGGGGGGTGCAAATATTTTTGGATGTTTCAATTTGCATTGATTTGATTGCCAGCGAGGTTGAGTGTGTGTGTGTATGTGTGAGTGTGTGTTTATTTAAACAATTTTTCTTTTTTTTTGAGACAGAGTCTCACTCTGTCACCCAGACTGTAGTGCTGTGGCATAATCTTGGTTTGCTGCAACCTCTGCGTCCTGGGTTCAAGTGATTCTTGTGCCTCAGCCACCTGAGTAGCTGGGATTACAGGTGTGTGCCACCACGCCTGGCTTATTTTTGTATTTTTAGTAGAGATGGGGTTTCGCCATGTTGTCCAGGCTGGTCTTGAACTCCTGGCCTCAAGTGATCCGCCTACCTTGGCCTCCCAAGGTGCTGGGATTACATGCGTGAGCCACCACATCCAGCCTAAACAATTTTTATTTTCTAAGAGAACTTTTGCAAAGCTTTTTTTCCATGGCCCAGTGGTAGTACATTTTAAGCGGGGAATGTTTGGATTTCACAAATTCCCAAGGTGCCTAACTGCCTCCATAGAGGAATTTCTCACTGCTGAAGTTGCTGGTTGTAGGCATTAATAGATAATTGTTAGGTATGGGGAATGGGGTCCAGAACAGGGATCTGTGCTACTAGAGTAGTGGTTTGCAGCCCGTCTGCTGCTGCAGCGTTTTGGAGGAATATAAAACTCCCATTGGAAATGGTTGCTTTCTATCAAAGTGATTCTTGTGTAGAAGTTACGTGGGTGCAGGTTGTGCTTAGAATACCTGGAAGGGAAACCTAAGAAACCAGTGACATTGGTGGACCTCCAGGAGGGCAGCTGAGTGGCTTATTGGGCAGGAGTGAAAAGCAGATTTGTCACTGTGTACTTCTGTGGGCCATCTCTGAAATCCTTCCTTCCTGATCCATGTTAAACAGGATTCATGTGAGAGTGTAGCTAGATTTCTGGAGTATGACAGGTAAGCACTTAAATAATAAAATTATTATTTCATTGGGAGAAAGAGGTGTTCTGAATTTCACTGCCTCAAGTATGGCTTTTACATAAAATGATGGTATTTTATTCTTGCTTGAACATGCATACTAGCAGGGTTGAATGATAAGGGGGATTTTGCAAAAAACTGAAGCTTATTCTTTTTATACACAGAAGTTAAATTTTCTCTAGCCATTTTTGATAGCCACAGAATGAATTATATGCTACCCTGCTTCTTAACAGAGAATACCAAATATAACTTTGTTCTTGATAGCAAGGATTAATATCTATTTTTATTCAATGTGTAAATAGAATGAGGACCTTGAGCTTTTGAGGAGTGGAGTGCAGTTTGTCTTTATACTGAATGATCCCAGGATCTTCTGCTTGTTAGTTTGTGTATTTGCTTTGTATAATTTTGTCTCTTCCTTTGCCATTGTCTGTCACCTCTGACTTCTGTCAGCATGTCCATTATCTAATTATGCCTCCTTCTCTTCTAAATTTGCTAAGCTGATACCCTTTGAGGAATTGGATCTAAAGAAAAGAATAAATAGGCCCCAAGTAAGGAGTTCTTCTCTGAGTAAAATATGCATGCATTAGGCTACACTCTTTTCTTCTTACTACATAAAGAAATTAGGTTTTCTACCTCAGAAATCTTTTTTGTTTACTAACTTGTTCTCAACTGGAGGATCCTGAAGTTGTCTTGTAAGTGAGGTAAGAATATTTACTCACATGCCTTTCAAAAAGCAAGGCTATGTATTTGAGATCTGTACCTATTTTCTTCTCACTTTTCTGTTTTTCATTGTTTTACCATTTTTCTGTTTTTCATTGTTTAACCCAGCCTTCTTTTCCAGGCAGATAAAACGTCACTGCGCAGAGCCTTTTACAGAATATTGGACTTGCATTGATTATACTGGCCAGCAGTTATTTCGTCACTGTCGCAAACAGCAGGCAAAGTTTGACGAGTGTGTGCTGGACAAATTGGGCTGGGTGCGGCCTGACCTGGGAGAACTGTCAAAGGTAAAAAGGCTTCTCCTGGAGGTCTCACTTTCTGACTCAGGGGTGGGATAAAGGCAAGAGGTGGTCAGCAAAGGGTCTCTGTGAATACAGATATGTTGTAAGAACTTGCCAGATTTACCAAACATATTAATTAGGCAGTGATTATACATAGTCCAGAAAGGAATTTTTAAAAATAAAAATATTTCTGGCCGGGCGCAGTGGCTCACACCTGTAATCCCAGCACTTTGGGAGGCCAAGGTGGGTGGGTCACAAGGTCAGGAGATCGAGACCATCCTGGCTAACATGGTGAAACCCTGTCTCTACTAAAAATACAAAAAATTAGCGGGGAGTGGTGGCAAGCGCCTGTAGTCCCAGGTACTTGGGAGGCTGAGGCAGGAGAATGGCATGAACCCAGGAGGCGGAGCTTGCAGTGAGCCGAGATTGCGCCACTGCACTCCAACCTAGGCAACAGAGGGAGACTCTGTCTTAAAAAAAAAAAAAAAAGAAAAAAATAGAAGTATTTCTTTAGACCTTCTAGCATGTGCAGATTTATTTTTAGTTAATTAGCTAATTAAAGAACAGAAGGGAGTAGAGGAAGCTAAAGTATTAGTGAAACACTGTTAGTTGAAAACATTGTGGAGGTTATTGTGGAATTCACTGGGGAAATAGGATCAGGCTTATGCCACATTTTTCAGGAACATATCTAAGATTTTTTTTTAAACTACATAATTGTAGTTTTAAAAGTGTTTGTCTTTCTCCTGTATTTCCTATCTTAGTTGTGACACCACCATCTGTCGAAACGTCAGAGCTAGAAACCTGAATTCTTCATTCCCTACTGTTCTGATTCCATGCAGTCATCACTTCCTATAGGTTAGCATCTCCTGTAATTTTTTTTTAAATCCCTCATTGTTCCTGCTGCTGTTATCTTATTCTTGGACAGGAATTCTTAACCTGGGGTACATGAAGTTCTGGGAGAGGAGGGTGGATCAATGTGGGCTTTAGATGAAGAATTGAGAATAAAATTACACCTCCACAAGAAGAGTGATCTGTGTGGAAAATAAATCTATGTCACTGTGTTTTTAAAAACTGGATGGGACTCTCCATTGCTGGTGAGATAAAGCATCTTCTCTATAACATGGCATGCAGGCCCTTTATGTTCTGACCCATCCCTGCTTCTTCAGCCTCAGCTCCGTCCGTTCCCTCTGGGGCAGCACAGGTAGCAAGGCATGGAGGAAAAATCTCAGGTCTCACTCTGTCTCCTAGGCTGGAATACAGTGGTGCGATCACAGCTCACTGCAGCCTTGACTTCCTGGGCTCGGGTGATTCTCCCACCTCAGCCTCCCGAGTAGCTGGGACTACAGGCGCAGGCCACCATGCCCAGCTAATTTTTGTATTTTAGTAGAGACAGGATTTTGCTGTGTTACCCAATCTGGTCTTGAGATCCTGGGCTCAAGCGATCCTGCCACCTTAGCCCCCGGTCTAGTTCCCATCTCTTTGTGTATAGCATCTGTGAATATAAGCTTGGTGTCATAAATAATAACTTAGCAAACTTTTTGCCTTTTGTATCTGGCATGATTATTTTCAGATACTTTTTGATTTACTGAACATATTATTTTAAATAGTTGATAATTCTAGGTTGGAAAGTGGTAGAACTTACACATGTAACAAATAAAACTACCTTTTCTCATTTCCGACACTTACGAAAGAAGAAATAACAAGTCATGCTAGTAAGAAAGCATATTTATTCTTGAATCTTTGTATTAACACTTTTTTAAACTCTGTAAGATAAAAAAAAATTATCTTTACTCTTTTCAAAAGTGTATTTCTCGACCAGGTGCCATGGCTCACACCTGCAATTCTAGCACTTTGGGAGGCTGAGGCAGGAGGATTGCTTGAGCTCACGAGTTCAAGACTAGCCTGGACAACATTTTGTTTTTGTTTTTGTTTTTGAAGTGGAGTCTCACGCTGTCACCCAGGCTGGAGTACAGTGCCACAGTCTCTGCTCACTGCAACCTCTGCCTCCCGGGTTCAAGCAGTTCTGCCTCAGCCTCTTGAGTAGCTGAGATTACCGGTGCCTGCCACCATGCTCAGCTAATTTTTGTATTTTTAGCAGAGATGGGGTTTCACTATGTTGCCTGGTCTGGTCTTGAACTCTGATGTCAAGTGATCCGCCTGCCTCAGCCTCCCAGATTGCTGGGATTACAGGCATAAGCCACCGTGCCCAGCCAATTTCATAAATGTCTTTAATTCCTTAAAGGAGCTACAAATACCAAGAAACCATTAGTGGATCAGTAGGAACCATCTCTGCTTATGGCAGGACGTTGGGAAAACTTTCAAAAGCAAACAAACAAAACTAGTAGAATTGAAGACTTAGGTTCCAACCTTAGCTCTGACATTACTGTGTATCTTATCTTAGGCATGCCAACCTCCCTGGTCTTCATCTGTGAACTAGAGATAATAATGCCTCTGAAGAAGAATATGTCTTCTTACTTCTCTGGGCCTATTTATCTTTAAAATGACAGCAGTTTCTGCTGGCTTTCCAGTTAAGATTTTTGTGACCATCAGAGGATACTGTGAGTGTAGAGTATCTCTCTCCCTGTTGCAGTTTAGTACTTCACCACTCTCCTGGCTTATTGGCTCAGCTCCCCAGTTTGGGTCTTGAGTCTCTCCAGTCTAGCTTTCACACTTTCCAGCCTACAGAGATGGGATTTAGTTACTGCCCTGCTTCAGTGGCACCTGTTAACCATCAGGTTAAAACACAAACACCTTTGCGTATCATTTAATACCCTTTATCATCTGGCCTGTCCACCACTGTAGTGTGGTATTAAGAAGCACAAGCTTTGGAGTAGGCATATCTGACTTTGTGTACTATTTCTTCCGCTATTAGCTAGGTGGCCTCAGTGAGCCCCTGCAGAATGACCTCATAAGAGTGAAAATGGAATGGAATCATGTGCCAGCATCATTTCTAGCAATAAGTGGTTGGTGAGATGCTTCATCTCCCTCCATTCTTCATGCAGACTTTGCTTCAGCCATTCTGAAGACATGCCTGTCTATCTTCATATGTACTCTTTACTTGGAATGTCTTTTCCTCCCTTGTCTTTCTGACTGGCTCCTGCTCAGACTTTAAGCTAAGTCTTACCTCTTCAAAAATAGTCCAAACCTCCAGCCTTCAGGATGGGTTAGATGTACACAGTCCTTACTCCTATAGCAGGCAGTTCCTGTCTCCATCATTGCCATTAGTCATTGGGGTAATTTGGAAATCTTAGTTGTTATTCCTGGCTTTCTCCCTCACTAGACTGTAATCCCTTTGAGGACAGTACCTTGTTCCCTTCTGTATCCCTAGTTTCTACCACATGGAATGACATAAAGTAGGCTTTCCTGAGTGTTTGTTCAAGGATTAAATAAGTCTGAATGTGATTTGCTGGGGATTTAAGTCGGGGAGCAGTTGTGGCAGCCAGAGCATTGGGGAGACACCAGGAGGTACGTTCATGGTTACAGATTTCTCCACCCTAGCTTTCAACTTTGCTTTTGCCCTCTTCACCCTTCCCAGGTCACCAAAGTGAAAACAGATCGACCTTTACCGGAGAATCCCTATCACTCAAGACCAAGACCGGAGCCCAACCCTGAGATCGAGGGAGATCTGAAGCCTGCCGTACATGGCAGCCACTTTTTTTTCTGGACCAAGTAAAGATGGGTCCGTGGCCCACACTCGGTCATGTGCCCAGACACCAACTGATGAAAACGCCCATGCAGTTTGCGTCGACTGATAGTGTGTTCTTTCCGGGATCACAAACATTAACAAAAAAGTTAATTTATGTGACTTGGCAGTTATTCTATACCATTTCCTGTCCATTAAAATTTTTAAAGGAAACAGTTGTATTTTATTATGTTTTATGTGACCTTTTGGCCTTTAAAGATGACTTCCCCTTGCTTTTTCTTCTTGTGGTCTTGCCTGTTCCTCTTGCTTTGCTTTAGGCACTCGCTTATGTGGCTGAGAATCCCTGTTAGAACAGGGAGAAGTAGTCATGTGAAGGAAAGGCTTTGTTACTTTAGGCAGCTCCTTGGGGTGTGTCTGTTCACACATTTTGAAGTCTCGGCTCTCTTTCCTTCCATCCAACATCTTAGGCAAATAGATTTCCCTAAAGGTCATACAAGGGGAGCCTCCAGGATAGAAGTGCAGAAACTTCTTTGAGGCGTGACTCAGGGAATGGGAGGGGCCTCTAGCAGGGTCTCATGCAGTCTTGCTCAAAGTTTCTTGAGGAACCAAACTTCCACCACTTCCCCTTGATATCCCATCCTCAAGCATTATAACCCAGATGTTTTTCCTGATAGACAAGGGAGGTGGAGGCTGAACTTCCAGCTCCAAAGCCAGGAAGTCTGGAGGTCTGAGTGTCAATTCCAACCTTGGGTGTGTTCCTTAACCTCTTGTGAGAGGTTGAGTTTGAGGACAAACTAAAGGGCACATGCTTATCTACCTCCTGGGCAGGTTAAAGCCACAAGTGTTTATAAAGCTCTTTGGTTCAAAGCACTATTATGTCTTTTTCCCCCTTTCATTCAATTCCTTTTTCACTACTAGGCTGTTTCCTCTACATCTGACTGGGTCATTTTAAGCCTTCTGGTTATGGCTTTAAATTGCATATGACCCTGCATAAGTCTTCTCAGCTCCCTGGGCCTTGGTTACCTCTTTGCAACACTCTAAAAAGCAAAGCAGTTGGACAGGAGTCTTTGTAAAGACCCTTCCAGCCCTTTCTAGATTTTCTAACTGGAGAGATTGCTGTGAGGCTCTAGAGAGATGAGGTGCAGGGTCTGTTGCCTGAAGTGCTAGGACAGTTCAAAGAAAAAGCATTGTGTGATCTGCCATGCCCGCTTCTGTACCTAGTGCTGACCCCACAGCCGGAAGCATTTTGGATGCTTCCAGCAGAACCCCCAACCTGTTCTGCAAAAGTTACTTGCCAACCAACTTTTGCCTCAGTTTCTCTAATGAAAAATAATAGGTTTTTTTTTTTTTTTTTTGCATTTTTTTCAATAGCTGAGGCAAAACCCACTAACCTTTTGGTGGCCAAGTAATTGGAAGTAAGGTATGAGCATGACTGCAGATTGGTGTTTATATGATACTTCAACCCACATGTTGCTTCCTAGGTTCTTTCTGCAAAGGAAGCTGCGCCTTGCATAAATAATAACAAATACTCATTGTGCACTGTGCTAAGCACTTTACGTGTTTCACCTCCTTCAGTGCCCAGAGTCCTTTGAACGAGGTACTATAGGTCATATTCATTTCACAGATGAGGGAAGTTAAAGTTTAGCGAGAGGTTAAGAAACCCCAGTCTCAGATATAAGAAGTGGTAGATACAGGATACAAGTGAAGATTGTCTGGTTCCAATGGCCACACTCCTGTTCGTCAAAGCCATGAGTGGTTCTCAGCCTTGAGTGCACACGGGAGTCACCTGGGAGGCCTTTAAATCCTGATATTTGGATCCCACCCCCAGAGATTCTGTTGTAATTGGTGTGTAGTGTGGTCTGGGCATGGAATCTCTGAAAGCACTCCCGGCCTATTCTGATGTGAAACCGAGGTGTAGAACCACATACTGATTTTAGACATGAGGAAGCAAGTACAGCAGGCTACCTGCTAGTAAGTGGTAAGTGACTAAGCTGGGATTTAAACCCAGACACATCTGATTCCAAAGCCTGTACTCTCAAAATAAATGGGTGTATATGGAGATCCTAATAAAATGATTTTGATTCAGTAGGTCTGAGGTAGGGCCTGTGCTAACGGCACTGGTCCACAGATCACACGAGTAATGAGGGAATAAACCATACTGTCTTTCTGAGAAGGAGCTATAAGTAATTTACCTGCAGCAGCTTCTAGCACTGTTCACTCCCCAAATGTTCATTCACCTCTTTAGAACCAGAGCAACACATCTTGAACTGTTAATGGTTTCAAATTCAATTCTAGGATGTAACTTTTGCCCAAGTTGGACAGCAGTTCTTGCCTCCCTCCTCCCCACCTTGCTTTGAATTCCTTGAACAAAGAAACTAACTTTTGGCTTTCCTGTACTCTCTCGATGGGATTACACGACATCATAGCCTTCTAGGACAGAAGGCTCTAAGTAATTAAATATAATAAGTCTCTTACAACAAGTGTCTGTCTCGATTTCAGTAGGTAAAAGGTCACAGAACAATTGGAAAGCAGTTAGTGTGAAGGATTCCTGAACAGGACTTCAAATAATAGAAAATCTTCCTGGTGGTTTGGCTTGAGAATAATGAGATGAATTCCTTATATCCCCAAAGGAAATTTATCTGCCTCCTTTCTTCTGCCAAGCCTGTTCCTGTCTTCCCTATCTATTTGAGTTAATGGTGTCTCCATCCTCCCAGTATCAAGTAACCTGAGATGCATCTTTGACTCTTCCGTTTACTCCAAGTTCCAATCCAACATCAAGTCCTGTTGAGTTTCTTCTGTAATCGCTCACATTTGCTACTTCCTGTTTTATCTCATTGTCACTTTCCTAGGCTGTTTTTGTTCCTTGCCTGGATTATTAAAATGGCTTCCTAAGTGGTCTCCCATTGCCATCTCCCGCTCCAGTCCATCCTCAAGTTTGCTCCACGTGCCTGTGCTACTCAGCAGCCTCAGGGTCTCCCAAATGGCTGTTAACTAAAGTCCAAATCCTTAATCTGGCCCTAGCCTCTGACACTCCATAATCTGGCCCTAACCTAGCCCATTTCCCCATCGTTATCTTACTTCTTATTATGTAGCCTACACTCTACAACATGCCATTCACCAAGAATCTTTGGATCTTCACGAATGCCATTCCCTTGCCGGGAAACAGTCCTTCCCCACATCTGCCTCTTGAAAGTCTCCCCATCTCTCAAGGCAAACATGAATGGTGTCTTTCCCAGGAAGTATCGCCTTCCTACAGCCAGAAATTCTTTCCTGCCCCTTTGTTCCCGTGACACCATGTAGTATGACGGTTGGGCATGAGGGCTGTGGAGTTGGGCTGTCTGGATTTGAATCCAGGCTCTGGTCATTTAATGGCTGTGTGACCCTAGAGAAGATACTTAACTTTTCTGTACCTTATAGTCCTCATCTGTAAAATAGAAAGGGGAGGAGATGACAATAATAGTACCTGCCTTCTGGGATGGCTATGAGTATATAGTGAGTTACACACACACAAAATGCATAGTAGAGGGCTGATAAATGGTAGCGTTGTTATAAGACTGTATTTGAGTAACACCTGTCATGACACTGGCTGTGTCTTACCTCTCCTGTTCTCAGTGCTGCAAGAGTTGGACTTCTATCTTATTTCTATTTCTATATCCTAGTGCCCAGTATATGACAAACACCCAAGAAATGATCAACTGTACACGAAGTTTACCTTTCCAAAGGACTTCCAAACACTTTCTATGATATAAAACCACAAACAACAAATTACTTGTATATAGAAATGCAAGTAACTCTTTGAGGTTAAATTGCCATCTTTGTAGATCTCAAATCCTAGCTGAAATGCTTTGGGTATAATAAAGGATTTTTTTTTTTATGCCCTGAGATGGATCATGGTGGATCATGGCATATTTGGGCTTTAAAAAGCTGCTTCTCCTATTTAGGAAGTTTCAGTTTGAGGTTGTGATGCCTTTATATATCTTGATTATTTGTGATGTGTGTCACAAGTAATTTAAGTAACATATTGAAATTTGCAAATTTATTGACTTCTAAAAAATAAGAGAGATTCCAGAGACTAGGGAGTAGCTAAGATGTCCTAGGCTTCATGTATGAAAACTGGTAGATCTGGGAAACAAAATGGAAGATTGTCTGTGTGCTTGTCCTTCAAAAGTATTAGAGTCTCAGCACTGGATACACATTGGAATCACCCAAGGGGATCTTGAAATACTGATGTCTGGATCTCATCACCAGAGATTTGGATTTAATTGGTCTAGGGCTGGGCGTGGTGGCTCACACCTGTAATTGTAGCATTTTGGGAGGCCAAGGCAGTCGGATCACCTGAGGTTAGGAGTTCGAGACCAGCCTGGCCAATATGACAACAAAACCCCGTCTCTACTAAAAATACAAAAATTAGCTGGGCATAGTGGTACGCACCTATAATCCCAGCTACGGGGGAGGCTGAGGCATGACAATCGTTTGAACTTGGGAGGTGGAGGTTGCAGTAAGCTGAGATCGTGCCACTGCACTCCAGCCTGGGTGACAGAGTGAGAATCTGTCTCCAAAGGAAAAAAAAAATTGGTGTGCGGTGTGGCTTGGACATATAATAGGCATTATAATAAGTACTATCACTCTTGCTCATTCATACTCATAAATACTTTGTTCAGTTGGAGAAAAGGGGGTGTAGTTGCAGCTAGAACTCTGGAAACACATTAACTAGTTAATTCATTCAATCAACATTGATTTTGCAGCCTGCCTTTCTAGACATGGGTAGAGAACAAAACAGGGGCCCTGCCCTCATGGAACTTCCATTCCAGTGGTGGAGGCAATAAACAGGCAATCAGGAACAAGATGATTTCAGGTTGCGATAAATCCTGAGAAGGAACCAAACAGGGTTAATATAATAGTGACTAGCTAGGGGGTGAGGGAACGTTCAGGAAGACAGGCCACAGAAGGACTCTCAGAGGAAGTGGGGTTTGAGTTTCCTCCTGGAGTGTGAAAAGAAGTGAGCCAGTGAAAGAGCGGATGGAAGAGTGTCCCAGTCTGCAGGAACAAACCCTTTGGCAGGAGCAAAACCCCAAGGCAGGGCAGGGCTCACTGTGCTTCAGGAACAGAGAGGAAACTCGTCTGCCTGGAGTGTGGTTTTGTGTGGAAGAGCCTAATGCAGGTCACAGCCTATCTATAATACTTCCACCTTTACTATCATGGGGACGTTTCCTGCCATAGGTGTCTCTGCAGTCTGCTGGGTAAAGTCCAGTCTCCCCAGTGTGACAGTCAGTCTCCTCACAGTGTGACTCAGAGCGCTCCAGCTTCATCTCCCACTACCGTCCCCCAGCACTCCATCTGTGTTGAGCCCCACTCTGCGCCTTGCCTCTTGCTGTGCCCTCTGCTCAGATGATCTTCCCCACCTCTTCTTGGTGATCCCTTTCTTGAAGAATCAGCTCACATTTTGTCTCCTTTGTGAAGTGGCTATCAACATCCCCACCCCCAGCAAGGGAATCACCTCTTCCTCCGCATTCAGGAGCACCGTGCGCATGACCTGCCTTGTATAGCGCTCCTTTGGAGAAAGAACTGCATCTCCTTTGCAGTTGTATCTTCTCCTTTGTGTGACAGCAGCCGACACATAGTCAGTGCTTGGTGACTATTTGTTGAATGAATGCTGCACAGCCGTCGCCTCTGCAAAACAGAGTAGCTTAGTTAATCGTTAAACGTGTATCACTCTATACAGAATAAACATCAGGGCATTTTCTATGCAAAAGGAGACCCAGGATTCTACCTTAATGATTAACGCCATTGGAAAAGACAGGGGACTTGCAAGCTTTTTGCTTTTGTTTTTTCAAAAAGAAAAAAAAAAAAAAAGAAGCCCAGAAATCCCTGTCACGGTCTCAGCAAAAATGCTGTCTGTGAACTGAAGGGAGATGGTTGCATAAAAGGTCAAATTAGGCTGTGGTAATAAGAAATATAAATTGCATGCAAGAAACATAAATTGCATGCCAGTATTCCTTTAATTTGAGGTTTGAATGCAAATTAAGCAGGCATGCCCTTTCTGGAAGCCTTGTTTTAATCAATTCTGCTGCTCTGATGGAAGAGTTGATGCTAGAAAGAAAATGATAATGCTGTTCCTTTCCCTTGCTCTCTAAAACTAAGGTATTATGTCATGTGACAGTGGTTTGACTTGAAGCCTTTATTTATTTGATTCATTGTTGAACACGCAGCACCCTTGGGCTGCTGTGGTTGTTTCCGAGGATTCTAGTGGTGAATTCATACCAAACAACTTTCCGGAAAGTCCTTTAGCATCTTTTTTTCCATATCACTCTGATGGGCAGCCGGGCAATGAGGAAAAGCAGGCTGGGGTGCTACCAGTCTCTGACCTTGTTATGTGGCCTTGGCAAGCACTTTCCCCTTTCAGCCAGTTTCTTTAGCTGTAAAATAAAGAATCGGACCAAGTAGGTATCCAGGCTATTTTCCATGTCAAGAAATATATGAAACGTAGTTTCTCTATTAGCCAGCTTGCTGGGGGAGACAGTGGAGTTTTCATATTTTCTTGAAATAGACCTAATCACCTGGGCAATTCATTCCGGGAATTTCATTAAAATGAGAAGGCCATTTTGGCCTTCTGTTTTAAATAGGTCACCCACACTGACATTTCAAGGACAAAATACAGAAGGGATTCCGAGATTTTGTCAACCACTTCCCTCATTAGAAATCATGTGGCTGGGTACGGTGGCTCACGCCTATAATCCCAGCACTTTGGGAGGTCAGGGCGGGTGGATCACTTGAGTTCAGGAGTTCAAGACCAGCCTGGCCAACATGGTGAAACCCCATCTCTACTAAAAATACAAAATTAGCCAGGTGTGGTGGTACATGCCTGTAATCCCAGTTATCCAGAGGCTGAGACAGGAGAATCACTTGAACCCAGGAGGCAGAGGCTGCAGTGAGCCAAGATCACTCCACTGCTCTCCAGCCTAGGTGAGACAAAGTGAGACTCCGTCTCTAAAAACACACACACACACAAAAAAAAAAAAAAAGGAAAGAAAAAAGAAATTATTTCATGTAACTTTGAGGCTGAGTTTCTTTAGAGGATTATTATGAGGGCTTTGATCTTAAAGTTAGAAGAGAAACCTTTTGGAGATCATCCATTACTTGAACTGTCTTTTGATTGGGCCAGATTCAATCTGAATTTCTCTGCCCTCCGGGATTCAGGCTGGCTGAAACTGTGGCTAGTGCTATCCTGTGGAGGAATGGTTCGGGACGATTAAACTACAGGAGTGAGGAGCAGCGCTTGGGACCTTGGAGGAGACCTGAGCATCAGAAGCCTAAAGGGCAGGAGTGGGATCAAAAACTTGACAGAATCGAAGCAGAAAGTTGGGAGATAAACACTCAAATAGAAATAGCTACAAAGGCAGCTGGGGGCGGTGGCTCACGCCTGGAATCCCAGCACTTTGGGAGGCTGACGTGAGCGGATCATGAGGTCAGGAGTTTGAGACCAGCCTGGGCAACATGGTGAAACCCTGTCTCTACTAAAAATACAAAAATTAGCTAGGCATGGTGGTGGGCACCTGTAATCCCAGCTACTCAGGAGGCTGAGGCACGAGAATCACTTGAACCTGGGAGGCAAAAGTTGCAATAAGCTGAGATCGCACCACTGCACTCCAGCCTGGGTGACAGAGCAAGACTCCATCTCAAAAAAAAAAAAAAAGATCTACAAAGGCTCTGAACTGACAGTTTGCAGAAGAGAGCATCAGAATGGCCAATAAACATGTGAAAGATGTTTAACCTCAACAGCAGTTAGAATAATGCAAAGTAAAACCTTAATAAAATGCCATTAATTAGTTTAGCAAAAATGTAAAAAGTTGATAATTTTGAGTATTGACCCAGAAGTGGGGAAATGCGTACTCTCCTATGCTACGGGGAGGAGTATAAATTGTTGTATTGATACATTATGTTTGGAAGGTAATTTGGTACATCTATCAAAATCTAATGAGTGTACCATTCCTCACCTGTAAACATTTATACCACAGAAGCACTGATTCAAGTACGTTAAGCTGTGTACAAGGATGTTCATTCAGTATTGCTTGTAAAAAGTGAAGAGAGAGAGAGACAAAAAAAAAGCTTCTGTTCATTAGTAGTGAACAGTAAATGAGTTGCAATAGAGCCACACAACGTGATCCTGAACAGCTGTGAAAAGGACCGAAGTGACTCTTTTGACATGGGAAGTTTCTATGAGGTACAGCTCTCTTGTATGTCAAATTACATGGTGATTATTTGTTTACTGTTCTACTTTACCTCCCTTTCTTGACTTGAGCTTCTCAAGGTGGGGACTATGTATATTTTATCTCTGGCAGAAGCAGAATTAAAACCCAGGGCTAGGCTGGGCATGGTAGCTCATACCTGTAATCCCAGCACTTTGGAAGGCTAAGGTGGGAGGATCACTTGACCCCAGGAGCTCAAGACCAGTCTGGGCAACATGGTGAAACCCTACCTCTCCAGAAATGAAAAAATTAGCTGGGCATGGTAGCACACGCCTGTGGTCTCAGCTACTCAGGAGGCTGAGGTGAGAGGATCCCTTGAGCCCAGGACTTCAAGGCTGCAGTCAGCTGTGATCATACCACTACACTGCAACCTGGGCAACACAGCGAGATCCTGTTTCTAAATAAATAAATAACCCATGGCTGTTTGGCTGCAAAATCTGGGCTCTTTGCTTCCCTCTTAGTTATCAGTTTGGAGTTGGTGAATTGGGTGATTGGTAATGGAAGCATGAGGACGGACAGGAGAGAATATGGAGAGTGAAGTGTCTTGCCCAGGCCCAGACCATGCAGCTCTAAGCTTATTACTGTCCAAAAAGCCACTCTGGTGACTCATGAGACAGTGGAGTCTTCCGTCAGACTTGAGAAACACACTTTGCTTCTCTGAAGTTTATTTTTCTCCTTTGAGAAATGAGAGTAACAACAGTGCTGCCCTTCTGGGGTGGTTTTGTTGATTCTGTGACAAGATGATTATACATTACCTTGCACCAAGTAGGTGTGCGGCCAATAGGACCCCTCAGGCTGACAAGTGCACCCAGCAGGGGGTTTTGAGGCAAGGTGGACAGGCAGAGGGGCAGACCTTTTCCAGGCAAGAGGGAGGGGCTGGCAGAACACAAAGCCCCAGCCACAGGCTATCTGAATGGAGGCCCCCCAGCACAGTGTTCCCTGTGAGTCAGCCTTGGGCTAAGTGGCAGACAATAGTGTTAATTAAAAGGCCATGTTTCTTGACAAAAACATCCACCCAGCTTCCAAGCCTGGAGACAGCTTGAACCAGTTGTGCAGATCTCCGCGGCATTTGGGGAGGATTCCCGTCCCGCCTGCTCGTGACCTGAGCACGCAGTCGCCCTCTCGTGCCGGGTGAGGGCTCTGACTTGTTGCCAAGTCCAGTGTCAGGAATGGTCTGGTGTCAGAGGACTGGACTAATTCATGGAGCCTCAGAATTGCGAGATCCTCAGAGAACCATAAATTCCCTTTACTTCACAGATGGGGAAACTGAGGCCCAAAGATGGGAAGGGTTCAGATAGTAGTGAAATTAGGATCGAGCCTAGACTTCTGACTCCCTCACTGTGGAACTGTGGACTACCTGTGTGGCTGCAACTCAATGTTAAAAGTTGTGCAGAGTTGGATGCCTGCACAACTTTTAGAGAGGAGGGGCTTAGAGGCAGGGGAGCAGTGTGAGCAAAGATATGAAATGGGCCTGTAGAAGCCCGTGGTGGAAATGATAATTACTGACACTTATTAGGTACTTGCTGTTTGCCAAGCACTGCACCAAGGGTCCTACATCTATTGACCCACTTATTTCTCGTGATGACTTCAAGAAATAGGCATTCCTGTTATTCCCGTTTTATGGATGAAGAAGCTGAGGCTCGGAAAGGTTATGTCATTACCACGGGTCACACAGCTATATATAGTAAGCGGTAGAACTGGGATTTAAACCCAGTTTTGTCTGACTCCAAAACCGTAAGTCTTAACCTACCAAACTTAGATAACACATGTGGAAATGCTTGGCACTTAGTAGGCATTTGGAAAAGGTGAATTGACTCTGAATCATGAAAATTGTCAACTCACATTTGTCAAGCCTACCATGTGCCAAGCGTTTCCACGTGCATTATCTATGTGTGGTGTGTTGGCCACCACCACTACTACTATTGTTATTACCTCCTTTGATCGACATGCCAGCTCTGCTAGGTAAGAATCTCTTCGCCAAGTTTTAGACGGAGAGCTCAGGCCCAGAGAAGTTAGGTTGCCTAACTGCAGAAACACAGCTGGCTGGTGGCAGAGGCATCAGACTCAAAGAGATAAGCATAAAGGATGGCCTGGCCAGATCTCAGGAGGTGGGGAGTGATGGGGCAGGACCAGGGGCAGGGCAGCAGCCCCTTCCTGGCTTCCTGACAGCGCTATTGTTTGAAGCCGGTTCTTGGACATCCAGGAAATGGGCGACATCACTCCCAACAAAGGGGAGGAAGCTGCTTGAATGTTGTAGCTCCACCTCACGCGCTCGCCCTGGGGCTGGAGATGGGAGCCTGGCCAAGGCTACCCGACCCTTCAGCTCAGCCAAGCCACCCAACCCCCACCCTCGGGTCTGGCCTGTTCCCTCTTCTCTGTGCCAGTCCATTCCAAACCTTCAAGTCATGACCAGCAGACCTGCCTGCCATAGAATGCATCCCCTGATGCATTCTCCACTGATAACCCTCTTTCTGAGAGCCTCTGCCTCCTAGAATCCTGTTGGGTGAGATTCACCTTCCACTATACCTCATGGTTGGATAGGAGACCGCACCTTTAATTCTAGGTCTCAAGCCTGGCCTCAGTTTCTTCATCTGTCTGGAGACAGAGCTGGTCAAGTGGGAATGGTCTGGGTCCTCTCAAAGGGCTCTTTGCCTTTGTACTTCTGAGTCTAAGCACCTTTCCTGCCTGGATAAGGAGAAAGCAGTGCCACGGATAGTACCTGGGACCCCAGAAAGAGGAAGGAGAGGAGTTCCAGGTAGCAGAGCTGTCACTGAGAGTGGGACTAGGCAGTTAGGCAAAGCAGAAATTGAGAATGGTCTTCCTACTGGGATCTGGGATCCAGGGGACCTGGATTCAATTCCCAGCTCAGCCACTTATTTATTAGCTGTGTGACCTTGAGCAAGTCACTCCACTTCTCTGAGCCTTCATTTCCTCACCCATGAAATGCAGGAAGTAAGGTCTACTTGGCAGAGTGGTTGTAGGGATTAGGTGGGACCATGGGCATGAAAGCGGCCCGAGGCTAGTGGCAAACGTGGTGCCTCTTCTCTCGCTAGGGGTGACTTTCCCAGCAAAGACTGGAGAGAGATGGAGAAATAGACACTGCAGCATCATGATGAAGAAACTCAAACCCTGGTGGAGCTGGGAGAACAAAGACACTGTCCTGTTTCCAGTCTCTCCAAGAGCATGTGTGAGGCCAGGCCCATCTGTCTGTGGGAGAGGTCTGTGCCATGGTATTGGGCAAACTCACAGGTCACCATAGCCCAGGATTGCAATGTCCCAAAAGCTTGTCTTGATCTAGACTAGGAACCCCAGCCCATGTGAGCAGGATGTGCCCTTAGGGTCATCTGGCTTATCCTCTAATCTAGGGGGCTCAGACATGTCAAGTGACCCCTTGCCCCTTTCCCCTTCCCGCAGGTCACACAGCCAGTTAGGATTGGAACGCAGGCCTCCTGCCTCCAGTCAGGGCTCTTTCTATTGAGGAGGTCCCTGGGATTTAGGAGGCCCCCCCACCTCCCCAGCTCCAGCCTGAGATGAGGGCCAGATTCTTGTCAGGAAGTGGAAGGGAGGCAGGGTCATCTGTGTATGCTGGCAGAGAAAGAACCATCCCAAGCACCATCCTTCCCAGACAGTCTTTTCCCTGGGGCTCCCCAGCAACCCCAGACTTCTCCCACCACCTCCTTCTCTCCACCTCTCTGAACTTAGGCTCTTCTTCTGTCAAATTGACATGAAAAAGCTCACCTCAAGGGCTGTTGCAGACGAACAGATGGGAGAGTGCCCTAAAACTCGGTAAAAGCAATGGATTGTTTTAGACCTTCAGTTTCTATGACAGCATTAACTGAACATCTAATACATGCCACGTTACTGCCCCAGACCCCACAGAGACCCTACAAGAGAGGCATCTCATGGGGGAGGAAACGGAGGCGCAGAGAGAGGAAGGGATCTATCCAAGGCCACACAAGTTCTTATTTGGAACTGGAACTCAGTCCCTGCTTCCAGTCCAGGAGACCCCTCTCCCAAACACCACACCGTTCCAGCCTGGCAGCCCTGCCATCCTGGATGGGAAGAGAGAGGACCAGGGTAGGAAGGGCGGGGGCCAGGGGGTTAAGAGACTCCTCCATGCCTCTTCCCCCCAGCCTCAAATCATAGAGAATGAATCTCCAGGAAGCCCAGCGGGTGGCCGGGTCCCAGCGCTGATTGCAGGAGATGGCAGGAGGGCCCGGCGGTTGCCATGGCGACTTCCTGAATCACAGCGCCTGTTCCCGCTAAGGCTTTAGGAAGTCAGACATACCTGGGCAGCCCCTGCCCCTGACAGGGCCTCTCCAAGGAGGAGGAGCACGCAAGGGAATGTGGCGTGCCTGCTCACAGAGAATCTGCACATGCATGTGAGAGCTATGGCAGTGGCAGGTGTGTAGCTGCAGCATGCACACAGGCCTAGAACATGGAGAGACTCACATGTGTGGGCGCAAACCTGCCCACACATGTGGGTCTCCATGTGACAGTAAGAGGAGCCTTTAGTGTGACACATGTGGCAGTGAGAGGAGCCTTTAAGGGTGAGCACAAGCCTACTGACATAGGAATGTGAGAAGGGCATTCTCGGCAGAGGGAAAGGCAGGGTGGTGCTGGAGAGCATGCCGTGGAGCTGCTGGCAGGAAGATGAGATTGGCAGGGCCAGATCATGGGGACGCTCTGCATACTGGGCTAAGGAGCTTGGACCTTCACCGGGAGGCACTGGGGAGCCAGTGAGGGCTTCGAAGCAGGGAAGTAGCATGGCTGGAGCTGAGATCCCTCCAGCAGCCCATGGAGGATGGGTCAGAGGTCAGCCTGGAGGCAGGGAGGTCAGTGTGGTGCCAATCTTCCTTACCCAGCTCTATTCTTTTTCCTCATTAGCATTTACACCTTCTAACATGTACCATGTACTTGTCTTCAGTTTCTTGTTTATTCTCTGTTTTCCTCACTGGGATGCCAGCTCATGAGAGCTGAGGGGTTTGTCTGCCTCGTTCACTGAAGTATATTAAGGACCAACAAGAGTGCCTGGTACACCGGGGCTCAGTAGATACTTGCTGAGTGAATGGATGAGGCCTGGACTAGAGGAGTGGCCTAAGGGAAGGAGAAAAGTGCAAGGGGAGAGTGAGGTGTGGAAGGCGAGTTGACTGGCCGGGTTAAAGTGGAGGTGTTGGACACACGGCTGAGCCCCCCAGGGACTTCTGAGTTGGTGGCTGTGGCCCTATTCAGGTGCCTTTCTGGTTCAGGAATGAGACCATGGGGTGATTCCAGGATCCAAGAGATAAGCATAAAGGATGGCCTGGTCAGGTCTCAGGAGGTGGGGAGGAATGGGGCAGGACCAGGCCAGATGCAGAAGTGGGGGGAGGATAGGGGAAACTGAGGCAGATGCCCCATCCTGTGCCCTAGGTCTGAGTGCACTGGGAGGGACTGGAACTCAGTCCCTGCTTCCAGTCCAGGGGGCCCCTCTCCCAAACACCACACTGGCAGCCCTGTCATCTGGATGGGAAGTGAGAGGACCAGGGTAGGAAAGGCGGGGGATGGGGGACTGGGATCTGTAGTGTCTTCCAGACCTCTGGTGTCTAATAGAAATGTAGCATAGGCCACAGAGACATGCCACATGTCATCTTACATTTTCTAGTAACACATTAAAAAAGTAGACAGAGGTGGGTGAAGTGAGTTTTAATTACATATTTTACTGAACCCCGTATGTCCACAATATTATTTCAACCCGTTACCAATATAAAAATTAAATGAGATATTTTACATTCCTTTTTTAGAGGGTACGATGTCTTCAAAAACTGTTGTGTATCCTACACTTACAGCAAACCTGAGTTTGGACTTGCCACGTATCACGTGCTCAGTAGCCACATGTGACAGTGGCTGCTGCATTGGACGAGGCAGCCCTAGGACCTGGAACCCACCCACCAGGAATGAGGCACTGGGAGGGGCTGAGTCTGCAGAGGGGCCTCCAGGGCACCAGCTGATTGAGGCTGGGGTTGGGGAGAAGGCAACCACATGGGGTATGGAAAGCCTTTTTCCTCTACTTTTTTTTTTGTCAGTTCACTCGCTCACTCACTCAACAGACTTTTATTGAACACTTACTATGTGTCGGGCGCTATGCTAGGTGCTAGGTCTGGCAAAGTGCATTAGTGTGGAGTAGTAATTCTTATTAGGATACTATTCCTTTCTCATAGATGAGAAAGCTTAGGTTCAGAGAAATTCTGACTTTCTGGAGGTCATGTTGCTGGTAACCCTCTGAGCTCTTTCTCCTGCTCCATGTTGCATAGATAACTGAGATGTAAGTAAAGCCCCCAGGAGGGAGGAGGTTGAGGATGAGGTAAGATCTACAGAGCAACATCCCCAAGGAAACTCATGCCTCTAGGTCTCTACACCTCCTTAGAGACCTGGTTCCTGCCCCTCCCACTCAGTTTTCTCTCCCGCAACTGCTTGAGCTTTGATGCTCCACAGGGGTCTCAGAACCAAGATGTCCTAAAGAACTTGAATTTAGACCATCTTCTTCCTAGATGACAGTCCAGCAACCCTGCAGGGGGTTACACTACTGACCTGGCAGCTCTGGAGGCTGGACTGGGAGCAGCCCAGGTGTCCCCAGCTGAAAGGCCCATCCCTACCAAGGCAGCAGAAGAATGGGAGCAGAAACAGGAGTACTTGAAAGAGTGGATTCAAGCCCTGACTCCTTTTCTTCCCAGTTGAGGAAGAACCTTGGGGAAGAGGCTTTGACCCTCTGGGGTCAGTTCTGCCCCTGTTACATGGACAGAGTAACCTACCTTCCAGGATGAGGGCCCTGAAAGCAAGTGGTCCATTAAGGAAGGGTCACACGGGGCTTGGAAAGGGACTGTTTTTCAAGAATGACAAACTCGTGTGAGTTTTGCTTTGAAACCCTGACGCGGCTGACTCCAGCAGGTGGGGGCCTGACAAGGGTTCCTCATGCGTGAAAGCTCTGGAACAGGTATCTGGGGTCTAGGTTCTGGGTTTAAGTCTGTCCTGCAGGTGAGAGGGTCTCTGTGCCTTCCTTTCCTTCATCCTATTGTTTACTAAGCACCAAGTACCGACTGGGTGCCCAGTGAGTTAAATAGCTCTTCTTTCCAGATGAGGAAACTGAGGCACAGAGAAGTCTGGTGACTTGCCTGAGGCCAACCAGCCAGAAAGTGGCAGAGCTGGGTTTTAAACCTGGGTCTCCTCGTCCAAAGCCATTGCCTCTGGCCTCTGCCCAGCACTTGGAGATGCCAATGGGCTGTTCACCAGGAGTCACTCATGGCAACTGCCTCACAGACGGCCTGGGTCCCTTGCAGGCAGGGGTCAGCTGTGCATCATGCATCGGGACACGCAGAAGCACGGAGGCTGCTGGGCCTGGGAGGCTGCAGGGCCAGGCGCGGCCGGATTCACAGGTTGAAGACTGTTCCTCTGGGCTTCCGGACTCCGTGCCTTCCCCCACAGCCCCTTCCCGGGCCACCTCCCTTCCTGGCCCGGTGCTGGGGGTGACTAGCGGGTGGGGTGGCATCCGGGCGGGGGCTAGAGCTGTGAAGAGGGTGTCTGGGCAAAGACTGATGGCCTGTCAGTTGGCTGCCAGCACATCCTCAAATTCTTTGTCTCTGTGTGGAGTGGGGACTGTGGAGGGGGCAGGGGTTGGGCACAGCAGAGGAGGAGGATGCAGGGGTGGGGGGGGAGAGGGGTGTGGCAGGTTGGGGGAGGCCTCTGTGGCCTGCTGGTGCTTACACTTGTCAGGGGTGTGTGTCTTGGGAAGTCAGGTCCTTGCCCCCTGCTTTGGGGCTAGAGACAGGGGTTCAGATCCTAGCTCTGCTCCCCACTTGCTGGGGGGTCCCAGGCCTGTATCGTTCCTGTTTCCAATCCTTTTTTTTTTTTTTTTTTTTTTTGAGACGGAGTCTTGCTCTGTCACCCAGGCTGGAGTGCAGTGGCCGGATCTCAGCTCACTGCAAGCTCCGCCTCCCGGGTTTACGCCATTCTCCTGCCTCAGCCTCCCGAGTAGCTGGGACTACAGGCGCCCGCCACCTCGCCCGGCTAGTTTTTTTGTATTTTTTAGTAGAGACGGGGTTTCACCGTGTTAGCCGGGATGGTCTCTCGATCTCCTGACCTCATGATCCGCCCGTCTCGGCCTCCCAAAGTGCTGGGATTACAGGCTTGAGCCACCGCGCCCGGCCCCTGTTTCCAATCCTAAGCCTCTGTTTTTCCATCCATGTAGTGGGTCTATCCAGCTCTGACCTGCTGTGATCTCTGTAAAGCTGAGCTGATTAGAACATTTGGCCCTGAAATTCCTGAGGCCTTAGGACTCCCCTGATGGAGGGAGCATGGAACTGAGTCTCAGTGCTGTCAGAGGCACTGAGGGGGCTGGGGGTGGGGTCAGAGGGGTGGGGAAGGTGAATCTTCCCCACCGCAAGTCCTGGCAGTAGGGCAAAACCAGGCTGCTTATCTCCCCAGCCTGGGCACCCTGGATGACTGTGCTGGGTACACGGGGCTGAGGGAGGGGTCGCCAGGGAGGAGGCAGGGAGGACAGAGCTGTCATCTGTCCTGAAAGGTACAGCCCTTCAGTGCTTCCTGCCCTCTCTGCAGTTCCTGCCAGGTCACCTGGACCCCAAAGACCCCACAGCTCTGTTCACCAGCCCCCTTCAGTCCTTGTCACCTGGCTACTGCTAGGTAGTCACACTCAGCTCCATGATCCCACCAGGAGCCAAGTAGCTGCATACACAATCACAGCGCCCCCCCTACCCCAGACAAAACCACACACAGGCACAAAGTCTGTGGCACAGTCACACATGGGCTTGTAGAGTTATAGATGCCCCTGGGCGCACAGCCCTCCTGTGAGCCAGAACGGGAGCTCATGCATGCATGCCCACCCCAGCGTGTGGGTGAACCAAGGGCTGTACCCAGCCCAGCTTTAGAGAACCACTCTGAGGCCTCACTAGACAATGTCACAGGAGCCGTCCTAGAGGGGTGGGGGTGGTGATGGGTTGAGAAGCTCTCTGTGGGCCTCTGATCCCCTCCTTTAATAAAAGGAGCTAGAAGGCCCCCTCCTCAGCACCCCACCCCCCAGCCTCAGCACCCAAGCCATCCATTATTCCACCCGATGCCCCTTCTAGTTCTGCGGGGTGAGTGCGCTGAGCACATCTTACAGAGGGCAAACTGAGGCTGAGGAGGAGGAGGGGGGTTGCCCAACGGCAGAACTGGTGAGGTCAGAAGCAGAATTGCAAGCCGGGGCGGTGGGCCCCCAAATCCGTGTTCTCCCAGGCCGCCCACCCTCATCTGCCGGTCTGGGGTGTGGACCCCGAAGCGTGCCCCGGGCCCCCTCCACCCCAGCACCCAAGGGCCTCCCGGACACAAAGCCACCTGGCGGCGCTCGAGGGGGCGCGCGTGGGAGCGCGCACGGCGGCCCGCGCCTCCGGCCAAGATGTTCCCTTTCCGCGTGATTGACAGGCTCGAGTGCAGAGAAACAAAATTGTTTATGCGCTAATGAATAAGGCCCTGATTGCAAGATCCTGTTTGGAAAATTATAGTGCGGCGGCGGCGGCGGCGGCCGCGGCGGCCCAATTACAGCCCGCGCTGCATATTCATTTCGTCTCTCCTTTGCATCGAGATGAACGGGCGCCCCGCGCCCTGCAAAGGCAACGCCAAATTTAGTCCCAGGTTCCGCACTCCTCCGCGCCATTGTCTGTCCCGGACCACCTGCCTCCTGCCGGCCTGATTGCCCGGGAGGGCGCGAGCAGGGAGGCCAAGAAAGTTCTCCCTACCCCTCCTCCTGGCACCCCCTTCCCTCGGTTCTCTTCGCTCCCTCCTCCGACTCCCCGTCTCTGTCTGCCTTCCCCTCCCGGTGTCTCTTTCTCCCTCTGTTCTCTCTCTCCTTATTCTGTGCCTGACACTTCCTCTCCTCACTCTAGGCCTCTAACTGGGTGCATCACTAGTCTAGAATGTCAGTCGCTGTCCCTCCGCCTCCAGCTGCACATTCCCTGCGTTCCTGGGTCCTGGGAACAGCAGGGGCAGTAACGGGGACTGTCTGCTCCGTGGAGGTCACAGAGGTATGAGGCGGGTCCCAAGACCCCTGCCTTGGCTGTGAGCATGGGGTGGCTTGGCTCGTCCTGGCAACCAAGCTGCTGGGGAGGGAGGCCGCTCCCTGCCCGCTGCCTCTGCCACCCACGCATGCCACCAGACCCACTCATCCTGCGGCGCAGGCCCCCTGGCTGCCCAGCCTGCGCTCTCACACCTCCCTGCCCTGCACATGCTGTTCTTTTGCTGGCACGCCCTTCCTGTTTTCCCAGATGCATCCCAAGTACAGCTCAGAGCAGCCTTCCCCTATCCCCACCACCGCAGGCAACAGGACAGCTCTGTCTCCTAGCACGCTGGTGTCCACGCATGTCCTGCAGTTACGGCAGCAGGCAGGGTACACTGGCATCCTGGCATCACTGACCGACCGGCCTGGGGGCTGCCGGCGAGTCACCAGGAAGCCCTGGTGTCTAGCTCAAGGCTGATCAAACGGACACCTCCACTGTGATATGGGTGTGTAGTCTCCCTGTCCTTGCTGTATGGTGATGGTGGGCAGGAGGGGAGAGGAAGCTGGGAGGAAGAGACTGGGGGTTTGCAGCACCTGGACCCCACAGGCCAGGACTGGCCCTGGGTTCCAGACAGTGACAAGGACAACTAACTGGTCCTTGTCATTGGGTCATTGACTTAACTGATGGGTACCTGAGGCCCGGTGTGACTGGAGGCTTGTGGTGCGGGTGATGGTGGTGAGGGCTTTTCAGAGGATGGCCGTGCTACTCCGCATCCGGCCTGGGACCCCACCGAGTAACCAGGCATCTGCACTCCTTCCTGGGATGGAAATTGGGGGATTAGACGTGAGCAAAAAGGGACAACCGCATATACCAACTGGCCTAGACAACCCCCCACCCTGCCGCCAGAGACACACAAAGTAATAGACTCCCACAGTCACATACACACAAACACAGACACGCAGCCTCTCCTTGAAAGACCCACGCAGCCTGAGACACAAAGGCAGGCTGGCCCCTGGGCGTGTGTGGGGCAGCACTGCCCTCTGGCGGCTCTCCTGGTAATCTCTCTGTCAGGCCCTCGCTAGCTTCCTAGAACCACAGCTGAGCCACGATGCGGGTGCCTAGGCCCAGACCCAGAGAACTGGGACTCCCAAGGATGAGGTTTCAGGGAGGAAAATGAATTTGTGTCCCTAGGGTGGAGGGTCTTTTGAGTTCCAGTTCCCTACCCCAATCTGCATGTACTACAGAACATGTGAGCAGAACTTGCTCACAGAAGGACCAGTCCAGGGATGGTGAGGGGGCGGAGCTCCTTATCATGGGAGGAGTAGGAGTTGGGCTGGGACCACTTGGAGATTGGTGATCTTTAGTGGCAGAGTGGACAACTTCATAGGTCATCGCCAGCTTGAAGAGCCCCGGGAGGTATGTCTAGCCTTCTCCTACTTCACCCCAGCCTGGCCACTCTCCTGTTTGGTTTGTTTGTCAGTCATTAAACTCTGAGAGCATCTCAGCACCTGGAACAGCAGGGTGAGATCCTGCGTGGCAGGAGATGAGGCTGCAGAGGGTGGCTAGGCCACCCCTTGGAGGTCTTCAAGGCCAGTATTAGGTGTGTGGGCTTTATTCTGGGGGACAGGGATCTGGAGACAGGCCTAGACAGGGAAGCGACTTGGTCAGATGGGCATGTGAGCACCAGCGAAGGAGAAGAGACTGAGGCAGGAGGGCCAGACAGGAGGGATGCGGTGGCCTGGACCAGGATAGGGGCAGGAGTGAGGTGGCAAGAACGATGCAGATCCCAGAGCTATTAAGGAAATGGACTCGCTGGGCTTTGGTGAGGAAGTGGCCATGGTGGGCCTCAGGGCATATCAGCGCTGACGAAAGGGCCTGGGGGAGAGATGATGAGTCTGATGTGGCTCTGTAGAGCCTGAGAGCCAAGGGGATGTCTGGAGAGGTATCAAGGAGGCAGTTGAAATCAGGCCTGGAGTTGAAATCACTTGGGAGTTGGAAGGTTACTGACAGGTGGTTGAAGGCAGTGCACAGCTGAGGCCACCCAAGAAGGGCCCTTGGAAACCCTAAGCACTGAAGAGATCATGGTGTTCACCTCACCCCCATGAGTCAAAAAGAAGGAGTCTAAATTAAATTATAAAATGTAACATATGTATTACAAAACTTTTGGGCTGGCCCGGTGGCTCATCCCTGTAATCCCAGCATTTGGAGAGGCCAAGATGAGCAGATTACTTGAGGTCAGGAGATCGAGACCAGCCTGACCAACATGGCGAAACCCCATCTCTACTAAAAATACAAAAAGTTAGCTGGGTATAGTGGCGGGTGCCTTTAATCCCAGCTACTCGGGAGGCTGAGGCAGGTGAATTGCTTGAACCCGGGAGGCAGACGTTGCAGTGAGCCAAGATCGCGCCACTGCACTCCAGCCTGGGTGACAGAGCGAGACTCCATCTCAAAAAACAACAAACAAACAACAACAACAAAAAAAAACTTTTGCAATCATCACATCCATGGGTTCACAGAAACACATTTTCCTCCTCGTCTTCCTTGTTTGATGCTCCTGGTCTGATGATGCCCTGAGGTGTTTACCTACTTGCCGGCCAGGTGGCCCAGCTCCAAATCCAGGCAAAAACAAGAGGCTCGGGGGCACCAACAGGCTGGGACCAAGGGGAACCAGATGCCCACAAAACAGCCAGGGAGGCTGGAGGAAACCCAGCAGAGTGTGGCATCACTGGGGCCAAGGAAGGAGGGGGTTCCAAGAAAGAGGACATGATTAGTCATGTAGAAAACAAGAGGAGGCACAGAGATGAGGACTGAAGAGGGAGCCCAGATGTGGCTGTGGGGCTGCCAGGCAGGCTCAGCAGAGCAAAGCTGGCCACCTCTCCACATATCCCTGCTCAAGGGGGCCAGCCTTGGGTGGGGACACTTGGGTGCTCTTTGCCCTTGAGGATCCTCGGGACCTACAAACAAGGAGGGAATAGGATCCTGGGGTAGGGATGAGGCAAGATGACCTCAGAAGGAGAAAAGGAGACCAAATATTTCAGTGGACCCAAGGCAGGGGGTGCCTCTGGGTGGCAGTCCCTCCTATGACCACAAGGGGGCAGCATAAAAACAGGTCCTGCGTGGACTTGGGCTTCTGTAAGGAGTCGGCTTCCACATGCTGTTTTCATCTGTGATGCGTCCTTGGGCTCTCTGGGCCTCAGTTTCTTTCTCCTCAAAATGGGGCAGTTGGACATCATATTCTCTTGGACACTGTTGGGATCCCCTTCATTTTGCATCGCCTTACCGCCCACATTCCCAGCCCAATGTGACAGCCCCCATCTGACCACAATAAATGTGTAAAGTGAATAAGGTCAATGGCACAGGTATAGCATGTGAGCGAGAACACATAATGCTAGCCCGAGGAGGCCTACAGGCGTGTGCAAGGTTAGCTGAGTGAGGACAGACCATCCCATGAGCTTGGGATGCCTGCAGCGACCGTCTGTGAAGGTGGCCTCTGCTTCCTCTTACAGGGAGTACTGGGGTGGAGGTGGGGCTGCCTCTGCCCCTTCTGTCTGCCCCCAGGGCAGAGCTCTGGCTCTTCCTTGTCCTGCCACTGCTTGCCATCTCTGGAACATGTCGGCACCTGTGTCCTCTCTGGTCCTCAGGGCTTATCAGGACAACGAGGGAAAGAGCATGAGAGTCTCCTCAGCACTGCTGACCCTCAGGTCTGAGGCAGCCCCACCCTATCCTGGGACACCTCCAGGTGCTGCCCTGTGGGTCTGCAGTCCTTTGGTACTAGCTGCGGGGAGAGGCAATGTGAGGGTCAGGACAGTTGGTTCCTCGCTCTGGGCTGCCATCAGACCTTCAGAGGGGCTGGTGTGCTGGTGGCTGCCAGTGACCTCAGCTAGGGACAAGGAGTCAGGGTTGGAGCCTCATTCCATGTCTGACAAAGTGTGGCTTTAGTTGGTCACTGCCGGTGGGTGGCAGGGAAGCTGAAGCCAGAGCAAGAGCAAGGGTGGCCTGGACAGACAGTGCCTCCCTGGAGGGCCCCTTCCCCTCAGAAGCTAGGCCAGCCCAGGGCAGCCGAGGACAGTGACACAGGAGAGCACCCATGGGCCAGTTGTCCTGTGCCAACTCTCCAGCTGTGTGACCTTGGGCAAGTGGGCAACCCTCTCTGAGCTATGGTAGGGAGACCTATCCAGAATTCAGGAAAGCATCTTATAGGCCCAGGGCAGCCCTGGTATTGGGGCAAAGAAGGACAGGCAACCCTGGGCCACCAACTTGTCCTAGGGGTCCAGTCCCCGGGGTTTGGCCTCTTGGAGCCCCCTGGGTGTCTAGGAGGAACTGAAGATAGATCTGACTCAGCTGGGGTCCTGGTACCAGCATTTTGGCTTGGGAGTGGGAAAGTCTAATAAAGGACTCTACGGTCACAAGGGCTTGGTCGCTACCTGGACAGGCAGCCTGTGTGAGTCCCCTCCCATCTCTGAGCTGCCATTTCTTTATCTTTCCAAGTTCCACCTGGGGCAGGACCTTCAGCTTTCCAAGTCCCACCAGACCATTGCCTCCTGGGTGCCAGGCTGAGTTGGCTCTCAGGCCCTCTCTTTCCCAGAAGGGCCTTGGGTGATGCCAGGTGCTGCAGAAGCTTTTGGTTGGTGCAGGGGACTGGTGGGCATGGGCTTTCTGAGGGCAACTGTCTCGGTGCTTAACTGGGGCCTCATGGAGTGGCACCTGCAGCCTGGGCCAGCTGGGATGGGAAGGGGCGGTCTGGCCTCCACCTGCTCAGCTCACCTGCCCACTAGTTGCTCTCACTTGAGCCTCAGCCTCCTGCATCTGCTGCTGTTGCTGGAGCCTGAGGGGCTGGGGCCATGGCTGGGTGCCCCAAAGACAGGAGAGAAGGAGGCGCTGGGGGCTACGCCCTGGAGGGGACAGCTAGAGACTCATCAGGCAGGAAGTATCTCCTCTTCCTGATTCTGATCCTTCACCCATCTGTGTCAGCCTCACACCTGTACCTGTGCACCTGTGGGGCAGCCATCCCCACCTGTGGCTCTCCCCACTCCTGGAGCCCTAGGAGACTATGTAGAGCAGGCTTGGGGTGGGGTCCCATGGAGCATCCCCAAACTGCTCCTGGTCCCCAGGCTCCGGCTTGTGCTGTCCCTTCCTGCTTTCTGGATTTTGGCCTGTCCATGGGACCTGGAGGAGCCTGGAGCCTGGAGCTGCCAGCTTGTCTGGGCCCTCCAGGCTCCAGAATCTCTGGAGTCCATGGGTGGGGCTGATGCTGGCCTTGTTGGTGTTGCTCCTGCCGGAGTCGTGGTGCCCTCTGGCATCAGTGCCTTCCTTGGCATGTCACGGGCGCCATTTGCCACGTGCAGTGGGGGCTGGAGTCTAAGCTCATAGAAAACTTCAAGGCCTGGGCTACGGTCCTCACAGCTATGCGGCCTGCCTTGATACACACAGAAGGGACACATGCACTAGTGTGCATTCAGGGGACACGTGAACACACCCCTCATATTCAGACATGTGTAAACAGCGCTGCCACACAAGTGCAGACACAAGCTCCCGTGGACTCACGCACACAGCCACACATAGAGACAATGTACAGGTATAGCCAGTGTGTGAACATGGGTACATCTGTCAAGGCAGATATGTGCACAGTCCAGAACACAAGACAGGTAGAAAGGCAGACCTACACATGTACACAGATGCCTGTCAACAAACATGCATGTTCACATATGCACACATGCATACACAAGCTGTCATGGGCACACTTACAGGGGATCATGCCTTACTCAGAGCACAGAGCACTTCTCCAGGCCTCCCTGCCTCCAGAGCAGATGGGGACACATGTCCTACCCCTCAGCAGGCAGGGAAGGGCTGGGGGAGGGAACTTCACCTTTCCTTAGACCCATGGCAATGGAAAGTGGGCAGCATCTTGGGTGATGTAGCCAAAAGTCTCCTGTTCTGGGAGTCTCGGCACACATAGAAGATTCTGGAGAGGAGGGGGAGGTGCAAGGCATGATCCACTTCAAGCAGCCACCAAGCCGCGTGGGAGCTGGGTCGCTGGGCTTAGCAAGACAAGTGCCCAGGGGCTGAGGCTGAGCTGAGGAGCCACCAAACCTGTAGCCAGGGTCATGCAGTACTAGGGGCTGAGCCTCATCCCCTGCAGCCCTGGTCTCTGCAGAGACAAGGGAGAGGAGAGGAGGGGTACGTCTGCGGGAGGGATTGTGGATTCAGCCTCCCATGCAGGATATGAACCGACTCAGACTGGGAGCAGTCAGAGATCCCTGGGTTTGTCATGGCACCGGGGTCTCCTTAGGACATCACAGCCAGCTGTTACCTGCAGGGAAACCATCCAGATATATTTAGATGCACACATACTTAGCATTGCATTACAATTGCCGACAGTATACAGCGCAGTACCATGTTGTACGGGTTTATAGCGTAGGAGCAATAGGCTATGTCATGTGGCCTAGGTGTGCGGCAGGCTACACCATCTAGGTTTGTGTAAGTGCACTCTATGAAGTTTGCACACCCAAATTGCCCGGTGACACATTTCTCAGAATGTGTTCCCATCTTTTTTCTTTTTTTTCTTTTCTTTTTTTTTTTTTTTTGAGACGGAGTCTCGCTCTGTCGTCCAGGCTGGAGTGTGGTGGCACGAACTCGGCTCACTGCAAGCTCCGCCTCCTGGGTTCAAACAATTCTTCTGCCTCAGCTTCCTGAGCAGCTGGGATTACAATCACGTGCCACCACACCCAGCTAATTTTTGTATTTTTAGTAGAGACGGGGTTTCGCCATGTGGGCCAGGCTTGTCTGGAACTACTGACCTCAGGTGATCTGCCCACCTCGGCCTCCCAAAGTGCTGGGGTTACAGGCATGAGCCACTCTGCCCGGTCGTATCCCCATCATTAAGCAACGCATGACTGTGTTCATAAGGTTGTGCACCCTTATGTGTGACTGAGGAGTCACACATCCTCAGTGTAAGTCCTCACTCACATGCATCGCTTCTGCACGCAGGCGCTTCAGTGAGGCAGAAGGTGGGGATTTAGGGTTGATGTTAACCAGAGGGCAGACTGTGGGGAGTCCGGGTCTCACAGCCCAGTATGTCAGAGCTGCAAGCATCAGAGAGACCATCTGGTTCTCATGGGACAATGGAGAAACAGAGCTCCAAAAGAAGGTCACACAGCCCAACGTCAGGAACTCAGCCAAGATTGAACCCCAACTTTGGAACCCTGCCCCAGATCTTCCTCTAATCCCCTTCCCTTTCTGCAGTGACCAGCAGGTACCATGAAGCAGAGATTCATGGAATGCATGGGGTACCCTACCCCATTGTTGGCAAACGCCCCCCACCACCATGTATCTCAAACCCAGTCATGTGGAGAGAGCTTTGCACAACAAGAGTGGTGCTTTTCCCGCAGGCCCATTGACTCAGGGCCTCTGTGGGGGGTGTGAGTGGCTCTGAAGGGGCTGCTGGCTAAATGGTAGCCCTGGAGTTGGACAGCTGGCAGGGAGAAGATGGCTTCCTCCCTTAAGCAGCCCGGGCCACAAGCCCTGGAGAGCTGGCAGAGGAAAATTGGCCTGGCGTGGTGCTTCTGTCCTGGGCTGGCTGGTGGGAGGACTGAAGAGAGACCCCACAGGGTCCAGTGGGCTCATCTGCCCAGGCGCTGAGTGCCTCCTCTGTGCAGCCCCAGGAACAGGGAGCTCACAGTCTGATGGAGACAGACCGGCAAGCAAGCCTGAGGGATTGGGGTTATGCAAGGGGACAGCCAGGGCTCGGGGAGCACAGAGCCGAGAATAACCCACGTTTTCCTGAGGAGAGGCCACTGGAGCTGGCTTGAGGGGCAAGAAGTGGCAGTGGAGCAGAAATACCAACTGGAAGTAACAGCAAATGCTGAGACAAGAGCCAGGAGAGGGCAAAGCGTGTTTGGGGCAGTGAAAGTCTATTATGGCTGCGCAGAAGGTGGGAAGCAGGGGAGGCAGGTGCTGCAGAAGGCGCCAGTGAGCAAGTGTGGGCTTATTTTAAAGGAGGTGGGAGCCACAGGAGGTTCTTGAGCAGGAATAAGCATGTCAGAAGCTTATCCTGTGGTGGAGCAGGCTAGGATGGGTGGGAGGCACCAGCCCCGGGCCAGCAGGGCAGTGAGGAGGCTGGCACTGCACATCGGGCTGAGAGGATGAACCCTGACCCAGGGCAAGGGCAGGAAGAGGGGAGCTGAGTTCATAGGATGTATGACTCAAGGCCACAGCAGGGGAGGATAGGATCCTAGGGTGCTTCTCTATCAGGCACATGGTGGCTGTGCAGGAAATGGTCATATCCAGCATGGAGTGCTCCCTGTTCTCACTGAGACCTGGCCTCTGCAGCAGAGGGGGGCGAGGGGTCCATCCTCCCCCAAACTTCAGAGGCCAGGAACCACGACCAGGACTGGGGTAGGGGTTTGGAACATTTTGGAGATAATGGTGGTTTTCCAAGCACTAGACTCAGGCAGTCTCTGCTTTTTTTGGCTGAACAGAAGGTGATAAAAATGAGAAGAGAAAGAATAAGAGAGAAACAGAGAATCTGAGGCAGAAACAAAGACAGAGGCAGACACAGACACAGTGGGCAACACAGTGAGAAACACAAGTTGCTAAAAACATTGCAGAGCACATGGAGACAGAAACACACACACAAAGACAGAGAGAGATGTAGAGAGGGGGAGAGGCACACAGACAGAGGCACATAGACAGGGATGCAGACAAGGATGGAGATGGAGACTCTGCTGAGGGATGCAGAGACTTGGCTGCTGTTTGGCCACTCCTCCAGCCGAGGACGCTAACTCTGCAGGGGCCTCTGCATCGGAGTATGTTGGTGGGTGGTGACAGGGGCTGCTGTCTCCTCTCTGTGTTGTGCTGAGCTAGTCCCTGCCTCCTTAGGTACCTCTTCCCTGTCAGGGCCCTCTCTGCCCAGGACGGCCCCACTGAGATTTGAAAATGGAGATCTCCATTGAGTGCCCTGTCTTTTCAATTGCAAATTTATTGAGCACCTACTGTTTGTTAACCTCTATGCCAGCTTTGCCTCCTTAAGCCTTCTGAATAACCTTGGTCAGGAACTTGAGAATCAGATAGGCTGCTCACCTGAGGCCACACAGCAAGTTCGTCCTGAGATAAAACTCAGACTCACGTCTGTCTGATGATGAAAGGTTGTTTTTTTTTTCTTTTGAGACAAGGTCTTGCTCTGTCGCCCAGGCTGGAGTGCAATGGCGCAATCTTGGCTAACTGCAGCCTCGACCTCCCAGGCTCATGCGATCCTCCCATCTCAGCCTCCTAAGTAGCTGGGACTACGGGCATACATCACCATGCCCGGCTAATTTTGTTTATTTTTTGTAGAGAAGGGGTTTCACCATATTGCCCAGGTTGGTCTCGAACTCCTGGGCTTAAACGATCCACCCGCCTCGGCCTCCCAAAGTGCTGGGATGAACCACCATGCCAGGTGTGATCCAAGGACTTTTTTTTTTTTCCATTGCTCCATTGCTCCATGGATTTAAATGCCTCTGCCTCAGAATGCTTTGGTTTGTTTCAGTATTTTTAGGTGTTTTTCTCCTCTCCCATTTCCCAGGTTTGGTTGGAAAGGGGGGGAATATGGAGGGATTAGGAGTAGTTGTCTGAGGTTAAGGGGCCTCCTGTGCCTTCCAAATTGTGCCTGGATCCTTCCACAGAAGGCTGGCAGCTTCTCCAGGCGCCCCCTCCCTCCCTGCAATCCCCTGGCCTCTTAAGAAGCTGGAGGAACAATTGCTAATCAGCTTCCGAGAGAGACAGGAATGAGTGGAGGAGCCAACAACGCGCCTCAATTACTGGCAGCTGGTCCCCTCCCCGTGCTGCAGAGCCTGGCTCCCAGCTCTCCTTCTCAATTCCAGTTCTTCCTTCCTCTGCCTGATTCCTTCACATCCTGATGGAGCCACAGGGGTTGAGAGCTGACTTCTTAGGCCTCCTTCCTTCACTCATCTCCCCATAGTGAGGTCCCCAAAATGCAAATCACATTCTCATCTCTGAGCATTTGCACACCCTACTCCTTCAGCACGGACAGCCCTCCTCTATCTGGCAAACTCCTACCCATCTTGCAAGACCGTCTTCCATGTCACCTCCTCTGTGAAGCCCTCCTGTCAGAGGTGTTTGAACCAGAGCAACTCCATCTTGAGTAGGGGCTAGGTGAAATGAGGCTGAGACCTATTGGACTGTATTCCCAGACGATTAAGGCATTCTAAGTTATAGGATGAGATACGAGGTCGGCACGAGATACAGGTCATAAAGACCTTGCTGATAAATGAGCTTGCAGTAAAGAAGCCAGCTGAAACCCACCAAAACCAAGATGGCAATAAGATTGACCTCTGGTTGTCCTCACTGCTACACTCCCATCAGCGCCATGACAGTTTACAAATGCCATGGCAATGGCAGGAAGTTACCTAATATGGCCTAAAAAGGGGAGGTATGAATAATCCACCCCTTGTTTAGCATATCATCAAGAAATAATCATAAAAACAGGCAACCAGCAGCCCTCGGGGCTGCTCTATCTCTGGAGTTGCCATTCTTTATCCCTTTACTTTCCTAATAAACTTGCTTTCACTTTAAAAACTCTCCCTGAATTCTTTCTTGTGTGAGATCCAAGAACCCTCTCTTGGGGCCTGGATTGGGGCCCCTTTCCTGTAACTCTCCTAGACTTTTCTCACTCTTCCCAGGTAAACTTCCTTCCCTGGGCTCTCATAGCCATGTCCACGCTGTAACAGTCATGGTGTGTTGTGCGCAGGACAGGGCATGGCCATGCAGGCAGTCAGCATGGCAGCATGACATTATGGGAATAGCACTGGGCCTGGAGCCTAGTGAGTTCTAGCTGTGGCTCTCACTTGGAGTCGGGCAAATTGCTAACTTGTGCTGCTTCTCCATCCTGACCCATCTCTACCTGGTTGCCATCCCCTTTTCCTCCAGGTCTGCAACCCTCCCCAAAGTCCACCTTCCCAGGGTTCCCTTTCCTCTCGTCTTCTCATTAGGAATGACTCACTCGGGGTCCCTGGGCTCCCTCTGGGCAGCAGTCCTGAGTGCATGGTCACTGCTGCATCTCCAGCACATGGGGAGAGACGAATGAATGAATGGAACCTTGAACATCTCATCTGTTAACTGGGGGTAGTAGTAATTCCGCCCTCCCAGGGCAGCTGTGGGTACAATCAAAGTTTGCTTTTTGCTGACTCTCAGTACACGCACTCTAACTATGCCTGTAAATGTTTATTGAGGGGAACTGAATTCCCCCAAGGCTGTTCTAATGGGATTCCCTCAGGCAGAACACCTGGAGAGTTCTGCAAAGGAGCAGCCTGCATGCTAGGATGGGAGGAGGGGAAGGATGGGGAGGTGATGAAGCCAGCAGCCACAGGCCCCAAGATCCAGAGCGAGCAGGCTGGGACAACTCAGAACTCCAGACTGAGCCCCGAATTAAAGCTGCTGCGGATGATCAGAACAGGGGAGACAGAGGGCCCTGGTAAGTGGCAGCTCCCACCCACACCAGGCCAGGAGAGAGGCTGGACTGGGGCCTCTGTGCTGTTCGGGCACCCAGTGCCTCCCCCAGCATGTCCCTGGCTCTTCTACTGGTGTCCTCTGTCTTTCCCAGTAATTCCCCAAGCGCAGGACCTGGTATTCTGGCTCCTCCAGCAGAAAACCCTGAACCAGCCAGCAAAGGTTCCTGAGTTGAGTGGGTGGAGGAATGGCCAAGAAGGATGGAGACCCCGAATCCTGGGCAAGGGGAGGGGCCAGTCGGCTAGGACATAAAGGACAGGGTAGGGATGATGGAGTCTGTCTCAGGGTAGCCCCTGGCCTAGGTCTGCTGCCACCAAGAGGGGTCTCCCCCACAATCTGAAATGCCTCTGACAATCAAAGCACAATGTGAAGTGGGAATCAGAAACCAACAGTATTCCTAACAGTCATTATAATAACAATGTGTGTGTCAGCAATTGACATTTGCAGGACACTTTGTGTTTTATTTCCATTTCCTCACTTGATAAAAACTACTCAAGGTAGGCAAGGTTGGTCCTATTTAACAGGTGAAGGAACTGAGGATGGGGGAGGGCAGGGAAGGGTTGTGATGGGGAAGCACAGAGGAGACCCTCACCCAGGGGCCCCAATCCCTTTGCCAGGCCTGGGCTACAGCCCACTGGCCAGAACTTCCTTTCTCCCTGAATTCTGTTTGGCTTCCTTGGCAGCTGTGGTCTGAGGCTCAGCCTGGAATATTGCTTTTTTTTTTTTTTTTTTCATGGGGGCTCAGGCACTTTCTCCGGAGTCATTCTATGGACTGCAGCTGGAGGGTGGTGCAGGTGGTGGGCCAGGGTGCCAGATGGGCCAGGGTGGGAGACGTAGCCAGTGGAATCTGACTGAATTTGAACTCAGGCCCTGCTGCTAACTGGGCCAGCTTGGGCAGGTGGTGGAACCCAGCCAAGGCTCAGGTCTCTCATCTGTCTGCTGGGGACCATAATGGGGCCCCCTCGACCGCTTGCCCAGGCTGCTCCCTTCCTCAAGAATGCCCTTCCTGCCTTGCCCACCTGGGTATGAGCTCAGGTGCCAGTCCTGTGGGCTGCTTTTTCCAACCTTCACTTAAAAATGTTTTCTCCCTCCCTCCCAGGTGTCCCAGGAGCCTGCGCGTCCTGTCCTCAGCATGGTTACTGTGTGCCAGGAACTGTGCTGGGCTCGGAGGAGGAACCAGTGCCCTGTTTCATGGAGCTCACTCACACCAATGGGGGAGGCTGTTCAAATGTCACGTCAAGTGTGATGAGGACAGCAAGAAGGCCCAGGGCGCTGGGAGATCTACTCCGGGGTTCAGGGTCGGCCTCCCTGAGGAGGGGACTTTGGAGCAGAGACCTGGAGGGTGAGGGAGTTGGCCAGGAAGAGGAAGCTTTGGGTGTCATGACCCTGAGGAGAGAAGCCAACATGTGGGAGGAACTGGTGCTTGGAGCAATGGCTGGGAAATGGAATGTGAGGATGGGGGTTGAAGGGGGTGGGGGAACAGATCATCCAGGGCCCATGGGCCACCTTAAGGTATTTCTGGGAGCCAGAGTCGTGACCAACAGAACCTGGGTCCCCAAAGCACAAGCCATTTGGTGCCTGAAAGCAGGTGGCAGCTCCAAGGCTGGGCAGCAGGGCATAGATGTGGGCTGGGGGGACACAGCCTGGCCAGCCACCATGGCTGCCACGGGCCAGGTGGGGTGATCCTGAAATTCCCAGATCCAGCTGTCCCCAGCTGAGAGGAATTCCAGGTTACACCATGCCCTGGGAGGGAGGCTCCCAGCTGGCCAGGGGCCCTTCAGATAATAGAGGCTGAAGCTTGGAAGAGCAGGTGGAGCAGAGCTGGTTGGCAGCAGAGTGGGGTCCGGGCAGATGGCACTGGGCAGAGCTGCAGAACAGCTGACCGGGCCCCCACCAATTCTTATTTTCTCTGGGTGAGGCAGATAAGGTCCCTGCTCCCATAACTGGCTTGTCAAGCAGGGGCCTAGTTTCTCTACGGTAGAATGGAGATGGTCTCAGCGCCCACCTCACAGCACTGAGTGAAGGGTCAATGTCAGTGAGGTGGAGCACGTCACACAAACATAGCACCCAGTGCCCAGGAGGTGCTGAAAAAGCATCCCCTGTTGCTACAACTGAGACCGGGTCTGCTCTCAGCGCTCATGGCCTCTTGGGGGAGCCTGCCCTGCCAAGAATAAACTTGAGACCAGGGTCAGAGAAAGGGATGCAGGAGCTCAAAGGAGGGAGCATCATTCTGGCTCAGGCAGACATAGGGAGAGAAAAGGAGGTGTAGTCAGGGTAGGCTTCCTGGAGGTGGTGGCCTTGAAGCCCATCCTTGCAGGATGGATAGGACTCCCACAGGCAGACACTGGTGGAGAGGCAGCCCAGGAGAATGGAAGTGTGATGCTTGGGGGCCAGTGTGGGCAGGAGGATTTGTCTGTGTCCACGTGCCTGGCTCAAGTGTGTGCTTGCTGAATGCAACAGAGGCCTGGGGTGCTGGGAGGAACCTGAAAGGTCTCTCCTGCTGCCTCACCTTGACCTCCAAATAGATTTGACCCTCATGTTAGAACCAGGAATGGGAAGAGGTCAGGGGAGTGGAGAAAGTGAGCGGTATTAGCAGACACAGGGCCTGTATGTCACTGGCATCCCCCATGCAGGGGGCTCCTCTTCAAGCCCCGCCCACACTCCATAACAGGTGGCCAATAACATGGGGCTGGTTAGAAACCCCAGTCCTCAAGCACCCTTTCCCTGGGGACCAGGCCAAAGCTGGGCCCAGGAAGCCAGTGGCCAGGTATCTCTATCCACCTGTTAGGGACATGCCCTGAACTGGTTTGGGTGGTTTTCTTGGAAAGGCTGTATTTTGAGATGGTGGTGGCGGGTTGTTGCCGAACCTGGCCTATCTTTTTGGGACTCTGGGACTGGGTATCCCTGAAGGTGGTGGTGCTAGGGGATTAGTCACTTCCCCCTATCTGAGGGCAGCCTGCCTAAGGCAGGGCCAGGTGGGACAGGCCTTGGCCGCTATGCAGTTCCTCACTGGACCTCTTCCTCCTGGTGCAAAGACGGGGCCTTCACCCCTAGGGTGCCCAAGCTGTCCCCGCACCAGGCTTCCTCTCTGCATGCCAGTGCCCTCCAGCTGCGTTCCTCTTGCCGGCCTCTGTTGCCTCCTGGCTCTCCCAGTATACCCTACCACCTCCCTGCCTCACTCTGCACAGGCTCCTGGCTCCAAGGTTAGGGGGAAGAGAGGATCAGTGGTAGCATGCAGATTCAGGCCCTCACCAGGAGTGGGGGCTGGTGATGGGGGCACCCAGCTGATCTGCTCTGGCCTCCCTGACTCCTCTGCCTTTCTCCTTGCTCCCTCCCGGGACACCTGGCTTTTTAAGATTCTTCCTGGCCTGGGGCTGAATGTGCATCCCCAAACCTCTGGGCTTGGGCCTTAGCTGCCTCCGGGCCCAACAAGCTAATAAAAACATCAGTCACTTAGAGATCGGAGGTTATGGACCTGGTCTCTTGCCAGCAATTTTACCTGAACTGTCTGGTGTAATTCTCAACAATATTATCAATCCTTTTTACAGACAGAAAATTGAGGCTGGAAGGTCAGTCGGTCCTCTTGCCCCATGTCTTCCTCTGGAGGCTTACAGACTGTCGAAGATCTCTCCTCCCCCAGATTCCTCAGCCCCACCCGGCTTCCTCTCTCTCCCATCCTGTCTCCTCTGAACAAGCAAATTCCCACAGATTTCTCCCACTCTGCCTGGGCACATCCCTGGAGCTTCTCTGGTTCCAGAAATATAGACCAGGGAAAGTTGAAGACAGGGACAATATCTGACAACCCCAGCATCCAGGCTATTGTCCCACAGCATTGACGGAAATATAGGCTGGGAGAGGTCTCCCCTGCTCCGCAGACATCTCAAATGCAACACTCCAAGACTGAGCTCACCGTTGTCGCCCAAACCTGCATCTCCTTCTGGTTCCATTTTAGCCAATAACACCTCCATCCATCCCTCAGTTGGGCAAGCCACAGCCAGGGAGTCCCCTGGACTTCTACCCCTTCCTCACTTCCCACTTTACCTCCCAGACATCTCTAGGTCTGTGCCCTTCTCTTGTTCCCCACGGTCCAAACTGCCCCACACCGGAACTGTGCCTGGCATGCAGTGGGTGTTCCATGAACATGTGTTGAATGAGTGAATGCCTAGTTCAGGCTCTGGCCAGCTGCCTCCAGACTCCTTCCCTCCAAGTCTTTCTCTACTCAGTAGCCAGAAACACATGGAAAAGCTCGATCTAGTCCTGTCCTGCTCTGGCTCCAAACCCTCAATATCCCACGGCTGAGCTCAGGCTTTTGCTCACACTCACTCCTTAGGCTTGCAAGACCCTGTGTCACTCACTGGCCCTGCCTGCCTCCGCAGCCTCCCCCATCCACTGCTTTATATGGATGTCCCACATAACACTATTCTTGTTAGCCACCTGCACCAGGCTGATTCACACTTCTGTCTTTGCACGAGCCAGCCCCCCCCCCGCCCGCCTAGAAAGCCTCCCTGCCCCTCCCCATCTGCCTGGTGAGCTCTCCCTGCTGCGGGAGCCCATTCAAAGGTCACCTCACCCTGGCTAAGAGGCCCAACTTGACCGCCCTGTTTGTCTATTATATCACTTCAAGCTCTGCTGTTATTTATGGATGCACCTGGCCTCATGGTGGACAGAGAGCATTACCAGGCCCCAGAGGCCTTATCTTACTCATCCCTATGTGGAGCTCCCAGCACAGGCCTTGGCACAGAAGGCTGGAGTGAAGGAAGCATCTGTTGAGCCTGAGGCGCCCGGAAGGCCATGCACAGGTGCAGGAGCATGCATTATTACCTTTATCTTGTACATCCAGTTCACCTCTTAAACCAACGAAGAAAAGGATTTCTTCTCAAATTGGCCCACTTGGGAAGACTTGGGATTGATTTTCCTTTGTTTATTTTTATTTTTACTTTTAACTTCTTTCCAAAGTTAGGTTAGAATTGAGCTATCAGTGGTGGGTTTTTCGTAGCACAAATCCACTGACACATTTCAACAGCCCCTGCTTCTTGACCTGAGTGAGGCATCTCTCTTGATTGCATGCAGATGATTACTTTGTAAAATATTTTTAAACCCTGACAGCTCTCCAGAGAAGGCTGTTGTTAGGAGAGTGCGGTTTCTTTCAATTTCTCTTGACCTTTTAGGAAAAGTTGTTTGAAATTCAATGTTTATTCTCTGCCTTCCTTCACAGAGTGCTTGGAGAATCCAAGACTGTATCATGTTATCAGTTATTTTCTTTCCAGCTTACTGCTGCACAAGCCTGGCCTTTATTCTGTTACCTGTAGGTAGAGTATGGTGCATCTCCTCTTCTTCTGATGGCTGGTGTGACAGTCCAGTGAGGGAGACGGGAAATCATCCCCTAGGCTTAGTGGTGATGGCACAGGAATGCCTGGTGCATGGAGCCTGGCCAAAGACATGGCATTTCCATATCATCTTCTTTACCAATTTGTAAAATGTCATACATAACAGAGCTCTTAAGGGGTGATACGGTTTGGCTGTATTCCCACCAAAAATCTCATCTTGAATTGTAATCCCCGTAATCCCCACATGTCAAGGGAGAGATCAGGTGGAGATAATTGAATCATGGGAGTGGTTCCCCCGTGCTGTTCTCATGAGAGTGAGTTCTCACGAGATCTGATGGTTTTATAAGTATTTGGTAGTTCCTCCCACGTTCATTCTCCTTCCTGCCACCTTGTGAAGAAGGTGCTTGCTTTCCCTCTGCCTTCCGCCGTGATTGTAAGTTTCCTGAGACCTCCTCAGCCATGCTGAACTGTGAGTCAATTAAACCTCTTTCCTTTATAAATTACTCAGTCTTAGGCAGTTCTTTCTAGCAGTCTGAAAACAGACTAATACAAGGGACATCTGTGCCAAACTCTTCATTTGGCATGGAGGAAATGAAAGGCCAGAGGATGCAGGGCCATGCCAGAGTCTCTCAGTGAGTTAGGACATGGCCAGGAGGTGACAGTATAATAGAATGGTGGAATGGAAAAAACACAGACTTAGCACTGGACAGACTGAGGCTTGAACTTCAAATCTGTCACTTACTCACTGTGTGGCTGAATAAAAGCCTTCCTTTGTCTCAGCCTCAGTTTCCTCAGTTCTAAAATGGAAACCATAGTAATCACCAGCATTTGTAGAGCATTTTTGTGCAGGCTCCATGCATATTTCAACTCACTTACTTTGCACAACATAATTCTGAGATATTATTGTTATCACTCCAATTTTAATTTTCATTAACAACATTTTTAAAAGACGAGGCCTCCTTATGTTGCCCAGGCTGGTCTTGAACCCCGGGCTCAAGTGAATCTCCCACCTTGGCCTCCCAAAGTGCTGGGATTACAGGTGTGAGCCACCACACACCTGGCCCCACTCCACTTTTTAGATGAGGAAAGCAGGGGACAGAGAAGTTATACAACTTGCCCAGGGTTGTAAAGAAGAGCATAGATTCCAACCCAGGCAGTCTGACTACTCCACATTGGGGGTCAGCAAACTTTGGTGGGTGGATCAAATGTGCCCCAGTGCCTGATCTTTTTCCAAAAGCATTATTGAGATATAATTCACATACTATACAATTCATGTCTTTAAATGTACAATTCAGTGGTTTTTAGTATATTCAAGACTGTGTATCCACCACCATGATCTATTTTCATTATCCTGAAAAGGAAACCCTATACCTCTTTTTTTTTTTTTTTTGAAATAGAGTCTCGCTCTGTCACCCAGGCTGGAGTGCAGTGGCGCGATCTCGGCTCACTGCAACCTCTGCCTCCCAGGTTCACCCCATTCTCCTGCCTCAGCCTCCCCAGTAGCTGGGACTGCAGGTGCCCACTGCCACGCCTGGCTAATTTTTTGTATTTTTTTTTTTAGTAGAGAATGAGTTTCACCATGTTGGCCAGAATGGTCTTGATCTACTGACTTCGTGATCTGCCCACGGCCTCCCAAAATGCTCAGATTACAGGTGTGAGCCACCGCGCCTGGCCAACCCTGTACCTCTTAACCATCTCTCCGTTTTCCCCATGTCCCCCATCCCTAGAAAACCACTAATCTACTTTCTCTGTGTAGATTTGTCAATTCTGGACATTTTATATGAATGGAATCATACAATGTGTGGTCTTATGTGTCTGACGTCCTTTCATTTAGCATAATGTTTTCAAGGTTCATGTATCAGCACTTTATTCCTTTTTAAAAACAATTTCCATGTTTGCTATAAATCTTACTTTCTGAATCCCAAGTCTTCCTCTTTCTCATTTTACTCCCTCATTTTGGGGGAGCACATTCTCAGTTGTTCCTCAAAAGTGTACTTTGAGTATAAATTTTTGAGGCCTAGAATGTCTGAAAATATTATTCTACTTTCATACTTGATAGTTTGGTTGGGTATAGAATTCTCCATCGCTTGACTTATAATTTTGAAGGCACTGTTCTACTATCTTCTAGATTCTGTGTTGTGGAGAAATCTCATGTCATTCTGTTTCCCATTCCTTGTGTTTTCACTGTCCCTCCTACTTTCTTTCTCTGGATATATTTAGGATTTTATCTTTCTCAGTGTACCAAAATTTAACATGATGTGGCTTGGCATGCACCTATTCTATTTTCTGGGCTGGATACACAACGGGCTTGTTCAATTTGGAAATTAGTATCATTATATACTGATAAATTTCTTACATTATCTATTATTTCATTCCTTTTTATTTTTATTTTTTTGAGACAGAGTCTCACTGTCTTGTCCGAGCTGGAGTGCAGTGGTACTATCTCGGTTCACTGCAACCTCTGACCCCTGGATTCAAGTGATTCTCCTGCCTCACCTTCTGGAGTAGCTGGGACTATAGGTGCACACCACCATGCCCAGCTAATTTTTGTATTTTCGGTAGAGATGGGGTTTCGCCATGTTGGCCAGGCTGGTCTGGAACTCCTGACCTCAGGTGATCCACCTGCCTCGGCCTCCCAAAGTGCTGGGATTAAAGACGTGAGCCACTGCACCTGGCCTACTTCATTCCTTCTTATTGCTAAATAATATGTAATTGAATGGCTGTAACACATTTTATTTATCCATTTATCACTTGATGACATTTGGATTGTTTCCACTTCTGGGCTATTATACATAGTGCTGCTATGCATATCTATGTACATGTTTTTGTGTGGACACACGTTTTCACTTTCCTTGGATTCTCATTCCACCTGGGAGTGGAGTCACTGGGTCATATAGTAACTCTATGTTTAACCATTTGAGGCACTGCCAGACTGTTAACAAAGCACCATTTTGCATTTCCACCAGCAGTATGAGAGCTGCAATTTCTCTCCAACCTCACACTTACTGTCTTTTTGATTCTAACTATCCTAGTAGATGGGAAGCAGTATCTCACTGTGGTTTTGATTTGCATTTCCTTGATGGTGAATGATATTGAGGATCTTTCCTGCTTATTTATTTATTTTGAGATGGTTTTGCTCTTGTTGCCCAGGCTACAGTGCAATGGCACGATCTTGGCTCACTGCAATCTCCGCCTCCCGAGTTCAAGTGATTCTCTTGCCTCAGCCTCCCAAGTAGCTGGGATTACAGGCATGAGCCACCACACCCAGCTAATTTTGTACTTTTAGTAGAGACAGGGCTTCTTGATGTTGGTCAGGCTGGTCTCAAACTCCTGACCTCAGATGATCCTCCCACCTTGGCCTCCCAAAGTGCTGGGATTACATGCCTGAGCCACTGCACCAAGCTTCGTGCTTGTTTTTGTAAATAAAGTTTGGAACACAGCCATGCTAGCTCATTTATTTACATGGTGTCTGTAGCTGGTTTCTCACGATAATGGCAGACTTCGGTGGTTGTGACAGAACCTACAAAGCCTAAGATATTTATTATATGGTCCTTACAGAAAAAGTTTGCTGATTCCTTCTCTACACTATGGAGGCTTATAATCTTGCAGTGAAGGTTTGTTTATATCAAGTTCCCAATATACTGGAAGTGTTAAGCAAATGTAAGTTTCTTCCTTCCCTCCATCTTTCCCTCCTGCCACTCCTCTCTCTCTTCCTTTCTTTCCTAGGGTTCTTTCTCAGAGCAGACAAAATTAGGCCTCCAACTGCAGCTCTAATTTCTCCCTAAAGCTATTTTCACTTCCCTCTGGCTTGCCCCTCAGGTATGTCTGTCCGCCAGGTGCCAGGTGTGGCTGCCCAAAGGTACCTCTGTCTTTTATCAGCCTTCTCCAGGAGGCTTCCCAGGGCAAGGGCTCCACGTGAGGTGTTGCTAGTCTGGAGGTCTTCTAGTGGCCATTCTTCCCCCCAAGACAAGGGGGTGCCAGCCTCGAGGCTGATGGCAGCTTCAAGCTAATCTCCCAGGGAGAGGGATGCCCTGGAGGAAGAGGCCCAGGGGGAAGGAAGCTGGGATCACCCCCACTCACCCTCATGATGATAACTAGAGGGGGGCAGGCTCCCCAGTGCTTCCAGAGACCCTTTCCTGAAGTCGAGGAGCCCCAGGGCAGAGACCAGGACTGTGGGACCCCAGACTTACTGCCCTCTCCCAAGCGTCTTCCTTGGCAAAGTGAAAGCATTGAAAGGATGAGTCTTTTGGGGACAATGAGGAGGGAAGAGGAGGAAACTGGGAGTCTCTGAAATTAGGTTGGTGAGAGGGGAGCCCTGGCCAAGTTCCTGGTGCCTGAGGAAAGGGCAATGCTGATGTGCCTGAGCAGCAGGAAGGACCCCAGTTCCCTCCCATCGTGGTCCCCTTCCCACAGCCCCCACCCACCACCCCTGGGCTGCTTAACTGCAGTAGACTCCTCACTGGTCTCCTCACCCTGATCCTGCCCCTGAGCCCTCTTCCAAGGCAGAATAAAGCTAAGGGTCAGCCTCTGGGCCCGGGTTGGCGTATGAGCTCCAAAACTTCCAGCTGAGTGACTTTGGGCACCCACTTACTTTCCTTGTACCGCTTCCCGATCTATAAAATGGGGGAGACCAATGCTGTCTACCTCCTCAGCTGCTGTGAGCCATAAACTCGATAATCCATGCAAAGGGTTTAGAACAATAAATGTTAACTTGCTTTTATTTCTCAATGTGCAGACTGTTATTTCTGAAATACAAATCTGACCATGTCAGTCCTCTGCTTAAAACCCTCCTGGGGACCCCTGAAGCTATGGGAAGGAGCTTGTTTGGTTTTTGTTTTTGAGACAGGGTCTCACTTTGTCACCCAGGCCCTAGTGCACCTGTCAGGGCCTTTCCCTGAGTGATCGGTTCTACTAGGTGCCCTGCTTTTGTCCCTCTCCCCTCCTCTGGGACATCCTTCCTTGACTTCCACACACAGAATGGACACATAGGTGTGCAGAAGTGGAAAGGGGTACTCAGTGTACAGACATCATGTGGCATGTTGCAAGCCATGAAGCAGGGCCCCACCCCAGTGGGCTTTTTGGTCATTGCGGGTCCCACTGTCTGCTGTTGTGTTTGAAAATAGCCTCTGGCCTTATGCCTCTCCACCCAAGCAGATAATGTATGGTGTGGGTTCTTAAAACTTGGAATCAGTTAAAATGTGTCTTTTTTTTTAGTCTCCCTCTGTTGCCCAGGCTGGAGTGCAGTGGCGCAAGGGAATCAGTTAAAATGTATCTTATTTTAAACAAAACTAATCCATGCTATTAGAAGTCAGGAAAGCAATTACCCTAGGGTGGGGCTTCCAGGGTGCTGGGGATGTTCTGATTTTTGATCTGGGTGTTGGTTTCATGGGTCTTTTCAGTTTATGAAAATCCATCGAACTTTTCTGTGCGTATATTATCCTTCAATAAAAATGTCAAAACTCTGTTTTGGTAATTTCCTCTTTCACCCCTATACCCCTTGACATACCTGTAGATACAGAACTGTAAAACCTAAGGCAACAATGCCCAGGCTAAATAATTCATAATCCAATTCCGTAAGTGCAATTTACTCTGTGCTGCGGGCCCAGGGGACTGAATGAACCACAGCCCAGTCCTCCAGGAACTCCTGGTCTGTGGGGACGGGGAAATGCAGCCTAGCATGGGGTGGAGAGGTCATACAAGCAGATCCAAGAGGAGGGGATGGCACTGCTTTCTAGAGAATCATAAAGCCAAGAGGAACATAGAGGTCTAACAGAGATCAACAGGTTACTTGAGGGTTTGATATGTGCCTGCCATTTCTGTTCTAAATGCTTTTCCATGTGGTGGCTAACTTAATCCTCAAAGTAACAGGAACACTGGGAGGTAGGTACTATCATTTTCACCTTTTCACAGTGAGGAGAGAATCACAGAAAAGCCAGGTAACCTATCTAAGTATAATCAGCCAGGAAGCCGGAGAGATGAGACTTGAACCCAGGCTGTCAGCTTCAGAACTCATGCTCAGCCCCCAGGCTAAACTGTGCTGTGGGGAAAATAACGCTCAATTAAATGTCTAAATACACAACGAGGCTTGACATACAGATGTGCTCCATGAACAATGGCTACTATTGACAATAAGAAAGAAACAACCTATTAGAGAAAAAGTTAACCTGAAACTGAACATGACGCCTTTTGCTCATTCATTAAGATCGGCCACGCCCCCTTCCAGGAACTGGGTGCCCCCGGGAGCTCAGCCATACCCTAAGAAAAGGAGATTTTGTAGCTGGGCCTGAAGGATAAACTGAGCGGATTGGGCCAGGTGACCTGCGAGGGAGGGTGCACCAGGCAGTGGGAGCAATAGTGGCAAAAGTCTAGAGGTGCAAAAATCGCAAGCTGAGCTAGGCAGAGCTCGCGATTCAGATGCGCTTCAGCCTTCTTCTTCTTAAAACTGGACCTCAGGCGCCACCTGGTGGCGACCCCAGATACTAACAGGGCAGAAACAGTCAACTGGGGTAAAAGTTGCCCACGCCCCTCTCTCCCAGACTGTTTGTTTCTTTTGTCTCTCGCCACAAATGGATTTGCTGTAAAACGGACTTTTACAGCTGTTAACGTCCATTTAAAAATTTAAAAAGTCAATTGACTTTGACAACTGTAAAAGTTCATTTTACAGCAAGTCCATCTGGGGGAAAGAGACAAGGTGCTGGGATGTGGATGAGATGGGAGTGATAAAGACATGGTGAGGTCAGTGTCAAAACCAGCCCCTTTCCGGCTGGGCGCAGTACCTCAAGCCTGTAATCCTAGTGCTTTGGGAGGTCGAGATGGGTGGATCATTTGAGGTCAGGAGTTTGAGACCAACCTGGCCAACATGGCGAAACCCTGTCTCTACTAAAAGTACAAAAATTAGCCCATGTGTTGGTGAGCGCCTATAGTCCCAGCCATTCGGGAGACTGAGGCATGAGAATCGCTTGAACCCAGAAGGCAGAGGTTGCAGTAAGTGGAGATCGTGCCACTGCACTCCAGCCTAGGCAACAGAGTGAGACCCTGTCTCAAAAACAAAAACAAAACAAGCTCCTTCCCATAGCTTCAGGGGTCCCCAGGAGGGTTTTAAACAGAGGACTGACATGGTCAGACTTCTATTACAGAAAGAACGCTCTGAGCATTGAGAAATAACAACAACTAAGGTAAAATTTTAATTTAAAAGTACATTGATTTTCCAGTTATCAAAGCAATGCATACTCATTGTAGAAAATGTGGAAATTATAGAAAAGAATAAGGAAGAAAATAAGTCACCCTTAATTCCATCACCCAGAATAACCACTGTTAATATTTTGGCATATTTGTCTCCAGTGTTTTTCTCTGCATATAATTTTCACAGAGCTGAGGATTAAACTCGCTGATGTTTAAATGTATGTTGAGTATTTTTGTGGACAAAGGCTTGGTGTGGAAATGAGTGTGGGTGTCGGGACCTGGTGCTGGTGTCAGACGACTGTGAGTTTGAATCCTGTCTTTGCCTTTACTAGCTGTGACTTGGGCAAGTGCCTTCTCTTCTCAGAGTAGTAGCAATTTCCTTCACCATCTGTAAAATGTGATTAACAATGGGACCCATCCCAGAGCTGTTTTACAGATTAAATGACATGATGTATGCAAAATGCTTAGGACAGTGCCTGTCGCAGAGAGGTTACTCACCAGTAACAGATTACTACCTAAAGCTTTGTCTTTCCGACTCTTATCAGCAATGTCTAGAAATGAGACTGATTTCAGGGTTCAAGGATATGAAAAGCCACAAGGTTGTTACGGTTTGGCAAAACTGAGTGGAAATTTTTAAGCAAGATCGCATGTCTCCAGCACCACAGCTGTTCTCATTTGTCTCTATATTCTTTCAGGCCCTGTTTACGCAGAGCATTTTTTAAGCATTGTAATTGCAGTGCTTGCACCAGTTCCCTTAATGTTACATCATCAACATTTTCCTAAGCGGTTGAAGCTGTCATTGACAGCATTTGCTGTAATTCACTTAACCATTTTTTAATTGTTGAATATCTGGGCAGTCTAATTTTTCATTCATTCATTCATTCATTCATTCATTCATTCATTCATTCAAGAAACAGTTCCAGAATGCCTACTCTCTGCCAGGCACTGAACTAGGCGCTGGGATATTGTGGTCAACAAGAACAATGCACCCTTTATATTCTGGTACCCAGACCCTGGCTGGCAAGACAGGCTATAACAACTAAACAAACAAGTAACACTCCAACTGTAAACTATACTGAGTGCTGGGAAGGAAAAGGAGAGAACTCCCAGAGAACTTTATTTTCACATTTGTGTATTTTTTGGAAGTAATCCTAGTCCTGAAATCCAACCTGCTTTTACTTCTTAGCAGACACAGCCGAAGCTTTTCTTGGAGGAGTCTCGTGTGGGTTTGGATTTTCCACTAACACGTTAGAATTTCCCAAGAAGTCAAGGATGCCATGGTATTCAAAGACCTGACAGTCGGGCTCAAGTGGGCCTTGTTTCCTTTCTTTTCTCCCTTCCTCCAAGGCTTGTGTTTCAACCGGTCCAGTCTGCTTCCTGCCCCCTTGAAGAAGTAGATGATTATCCCCTTCTTAAATCTTGCTTCACCTTTTCCTCACCTTCCCTCTCAGTACAGGGCCTCCATGAGCCCTGGGAGTCTTTAAGTCAATGGGCAAAAGCACCCCCATCCCATGGACAAAGCCTTGATGGGTGAGGCTTTGCACCCATTGGATTTCAATGACCACAAGGTCCCTTGCATGACTGCAGCAGCCTTATCCATAGTTCTGCAATGACTACCCCGCCTAACTTTCTATTGACCTGATTCCTATTCCACCTCGAATACTCAGTTTATAGTCTCTCTCTTATAGGAAGCCTGGTCTGGCTTTCTAATTCACAGTAAATTATCTATTTCTTGAGCTACTGGATGAATTTTATTTTTTACTCTTTGCCTCATTGGCACTTAATCATATATTCCCTCATGATACTTCCTATTTTCCTCTCTTGCATAATTATTTCATCTGAATAAGTCTGACTTAGATAGAGAGATCAGAGGTATCTGTGCAGATGTATCATTTATACTGAATGCTGAAGGAGCAGTAGCCAGAGATCTAAGGAAAGGCAGCGGGAAGGGCATGTGCAAAGGCCCTGAAGCAGAAGAGGTCTCAGGATGTGAAGCCAAAATGAATATTTCTATATGGGATTGTCCTTACAGATTTGACATATGAGGCTGAAAATGACTCATTCATTAATACATCCATACTACTTTGTTCATACTACCATGAACAAAGCAAGGGCCACTGTGTTCAAGACCCAGGAGATGGGGATACAGAGATGAATCAGACAAGATTTGTTCTTGCCCAGACTAATGGTGGAGGCTGAGATGATTTCTAGATAGTGTGACAGACAGACCAGGGTTGAGAGTTGTGGATAATTATGGGTGTGAATAGAAGAGCACAAAGAGTAACTATTTCTGCCTGGAGCACTGGGAAAAGTTTGTCTAAGAAGAGACAGGAAGAAGGGAAGTCCAGACAGAAAGAACAGTGTTTACAAAGGCATAGAGGCAGGGAGAGGGGGGATGATTTCAGAAATTGTAATCAGGAAGGGCCTCTTAGGACAATCAATGTTCTTGGACTTTCTCTGTAGATGGTCACAAACCAGGGGAGGTTTCTAAGCAGGAGAGTGGCAGGTCTGGGGTGGAGAATGGGTGGGTGTGCGGCAGAGACTGGAGGCAGGCTAACAGTAGAAGCCAGAATTGGGGCAGTGATGATAGAGATAGATAAGAAAGAGGAGCTTTCTCTCTCTCTCTCTCTTTCTCTCTCTCTCTCTTTCTCTCTCTCTCTTGAGTCTTGCTCTGTTGCCTAAGCATGCAGTGGCGTGATCTCTGTTCACTGCAGCCTCTGCCTCCTGGGTTCATGAGTTTTGTGCCTCAGCCTCCTGAGTAGCTGGGATTACAGGCACACACCATCCTGCCCAGCTAATTTTTTTTTTTTTTTTTTTTTTTTTTTCTGATACGGAGTCTAGCTATGTCTCCCAGGCTGGAGTGCAGTGGTGCGATCTCGGCTCACTGCAGCTCCGCCTCCCAGGTTCACGCCATTCTCCTGCCTCAGCCTCCCCAGTAGCTGGGCCTACAGGTGCCCGCCACCACGCCCGGCTAATTTTTTGTATTTTTTAGTAGAGACGGGGTTTCACTGTGTTAGCCAGGATGATCTCAATCTCCTGACCTCGTGATCCGCCTGCCTCGGTCTCCCAAAGTGCTGGGATTGCAGGCGTGAGCCACCGCGCCTGGCCTTCTTTGTATTTTCAGTAGAGATGGGGTTTCACCATGTTAGCCAGGCTGGTCTGAAACTCCTGGCCTCAAGTGATTCTCCTGTCTCGGCCTCCCAAAGTGCTGGAATTACAGGCGTGGGACAACGCACTTGGCCCAGAAAGCGAGATCTCAATATAAAACCTCTAATACTTGGCGATAGACTGGCTTTAGCAGGCCAGGGAGAGGGATAAGAGCAAATTTCAAGCATGGATGACTGAATGAAGGTGGTGCCACTTGCTGAGATCAGGGACACCAGGAGGAGGGACAGGATCTGGGGGGTAGGTTCGTGGAGAGAGATGGGGGGACAGTGAGGCCTTCTTACTAGTACCACGGACAGCTCCAAGTATTTCCAGAGGACTTGAAACAGACTCCATGAGTGGTTCTTGCCTCCGCTGCCTTAGAATCAGCGGAGGAGCTAACTTAACATGCAGATTCCCAGGTCTACCCAGATGTGCTGCATCAAAGTCTCTGGGGGTGGGGTCCAGGAGCCTGCATTTTAAATAAACACCCCAGGTTGCTCCCATGCAAGTGCCCAGACGACCATACTTACAGAAACTCTGAAATAAAGTCATGAAGGGAACAGATGCGAGCGCCCTCTGCTGCTAAAAAGGAGGTTTGGACCTCTTAAGTTTATGACTAGGACATTTCAAGGCAGTTTATTCAGCAAGTGAAACCCCTGGACTAAAGCAAAGAAACAAGACACCTGGAGAGATGAGAGAGGAAGAGGGGCCACGTTCCTTGACAACTTCTGTGCTTCTTTCACCCTATAGTGCCGAGCGAGGCAAAGTTCCCCTGTGTGCAGTCCTGGCCGCTCTGGTCAGTCTGGAGTGCTGTTACACCTTCTCAACCCCACTTCCTAAAAAAACAAATGTGGCTCCCTCAGGCGGGAGGGGAGAGCTTTCTCCTTGGTTTAGCTTTAAAATGATGGCAACTCCCAAAAATGGAAAGCAGGAGCTCAAACAGGTATTTGTATATCAATTGGAACCGACATTCTTCACAATAGCCAAAAGGTGGAAACAACCTAAATGTCCATTGACAGATGAATGGATAAAAACAAGGTGGTGAATGCACACGATGAAATATTATTCAGTCTTAAAAATGAGTGAAATTCTGACTCATGCTACAACATGGAGGAACCTTGAGGACATTATGCTATGTGAAATAAGCCAGACAAATACTACATGATTCCACTTATATGAGGGGCCAGGAATAGTCAAATTCATAGTCAGAAAGTAGAATAGTGTTTCCCAGGGACTAGGGCAGAAGGGAATCCAGACTTATTGTTTCACAGACACAAAGTTTCAGTTTGGGAAGATAAAAGAGTTCCGGAGACCCATAGTGGTGCTGGTTGCACAACAATGTGAGTGTACAGAATGCCACTGAAATGTACACTAAAATGGCAAATTTTGTTATGTATATTTTACCACAATAAAAAAAGTGATAGAAGAAAAAGCAATCAGGCTGAACTTGATGGCTCACGCTTGTAATCTCAGCACTTTGGGAGGTTGAGGCAGGTGGATCATCTGAGGTCAGGAGTTCGAGACCAGCCTGGCTAAGATGGTGAAACCCCGTCTCAACTAAAAATACAAAAATTAGCTGGGCGTGGTGGCTGGCTCCTGCAATCCCAGCTACTCAGGAGGCTGAGGCCAGAGAATCGCTTGAACTCGGGAGGCAGAGGCTGCAGTGAGCAGAGATCGCACCATTGCATCCCAGCCTGGGCGACGAGAGCGAAACTCTGTAACAACAACAACAACAACAAAACAAAAACAAACAAAAACAACAACAACAAAAAAAAAAAAAAAGGAAAGAAAGAAAAGAGAAAGCAGTCAGGTTGGACGCGGTGGTTCCACTTGTAATCCTAGCACTTTGGGAAGCCGAGGCTGACCCATCACCCGAGGTCAGGAGTTTGAGAACAGCCTGGGCAACATGGCGAAACTACGTTTCTGCGAGAAACACAGAACCTAGTCTGGCAAACCTAGTCTGGCATGGTGGTGCGTTCGTGTAGTCCCAGCTACTCGGGAGGTTGGGGTGGGAGGATCGCTTGAGCTCTGGAAGTTAAGGCTGCTGCAGTGAGCCGAAATCGCGCCACTGCACTCCAGCCTGGGCGACAGAGGGAGACCCTGTCTAAAAAAAATAAATAAATAAAAGAAAGAAAAGAAAACGAAGAAATCGTTAATATCCTCAACTCGAGTGGGAATCTGTAGGGGGCTTACCCATGCCCATGGCTTCCTCATCCCATCGGGAGCTCCCTGAGAACGGGGAAAAGTGCCTCCCCTCTTATCTGCGGGCGCTCAAAGGACCAGCAGAGGGTTTCTTCAGTGGAACACTCTCTGCTCCCCTAGGGCCTGGGCTGGTCACATCCATCGCACTGAAGAGGTTCCCATCCATCGCACTGAGAAGGGTCCCATTGGGGAGCTCCTTCTCCGTCCTATCGAGAGTTATACCAGCGATTGGCGGGGACTGAGCCTCCTGCTTGAGGTAGCTGTTTTTACTCCAAGTCCCCAGGCTCAGGAGCCCTATGCGGACTCAATTTGCTCTCCCGCTTCTCCTCGCCACTCGGAGTTCTGCGGCCCAGAAGTCCAGCGCATCCGCGGGGTGGGCGGGTCCTGGCGGCTGTTTGCCCTCTTCCAACATGGCCGCCGCTGCCTCTGTGACTGGCAGGGTCACGTGGGCAGCCTCGCCTATGAGGTCGCCGGGGCTCTGCCGGCGATTGTCCCTTCCCGGACCCCGTCTCGAGGCGGTGACTGCCGCTGTCAACCCGAGCCTGAGCGATCATGGCAACGGGCTCGGGCGGGGAGAGCGTGGCAGCGGCGGCAGCGGCGGCAGTTTGGTGGCGGGCTGGGGCGGCGGAGCGGCGGCGGCGGCGGCGGCGGCACTGGCACTGGTGCCAGCCCTGAGCGCCATGCGGCGGGGCAGCTCCGAGAGCGAGCTGGCGGCCCGGTGGGAGGCGGAGGCGGTGGCTGCGGCCAAAGCGGCGGCCAAAGCTGAGGCCGAGGCCACAGCGCAGACGGTGGCGGAACAGGTCCGCGTGGACGCGGGCGCGGCCGGGGAACCGGAGCGCAAGGCAGGGGAGGAGCAGCCCAAGGCCCCGGCCCCGGCCCCGGCCCCGGCGCAGCCCAGCGCGGCCGAGGAGGGGGACACCCAGGTGCTTCAGCGGCCGCCGCCCACGCTGCCCCCGTCCAAGCCGAAGCCGGTGCAGGGCCTCTGCCCTCACGGGAAGCCCCGGGGCAAGGGCCGAAGCTGCAAGCGGAGCTCAGGCCATGGTTCCGGCGAGAACGGCTCCCAGCGGCCTGTCACCGTGGACAGCTCCAAGGCCAGGACCTCCTTGGATGCCCTGAAGATCAGCATCCGCCAACTCAAGTGGAAGGAGGTGAGGCCCGGCCCGGCCGCGTAGGCACAGTGGGGTGGACAGGACAACCTCAGAGGTCTCGGCACGGCCCAGGTCAGGTCGGCGGGCGAGGGCTGAGCTCCTGCGGTGCACCACGCTCGGGCCTGCTTGTCAGCCGCAAACCGCTCATCCTTCAAGGCCTACCCCCCACTCAAAATCACTTCCTCCAAGAGGGCTCCCCCAGACCCCTCCAGGTCAAGTTAGCCACTCACTCCTCTGGCTCCCCTGCAGCTCTTTATATGTCTCAGCCATCAGCATTTGCCTCTGCTTGTAGATCTGTGTATGTCTGTCTCCTCCACCAGCTTGTAAGCCCCTGGGGCCTCGGACCCGCTCTCTCACTTCTTCATTGAAGTTATATTTGTTTAGCACTTGCTGTGTGACTCTTGGGCAGAAGAACAGTTTTTATTTTGGAGGCAGACAGGCCTAGGGTCTCACTACACTCTGCTACTTAGCTGTGTGACCTTGAGTAAGTTGCTTCACCTCTTTAGCCTATTACCTTCTCTGTAAAGTGAGGCCAATTTTACTTATCTCATCATCTTGTTAGCATTAGAAGACTCACTGCTTAAGTGTTTTATAGCACAAGTCTGCAATAAATGGTAACTTATGTTACCACTCTCTCCTTTCTCACTTCTTCCACCATCATCACCACCAGCAGCACTACCACTGTCATCATCGTCAGTGTAGGCACCGTATTTTATATTCCAGGCTTGGCATACAGAAGATGTCAGTAAGTGGTGAATCAAAGGGTGAATGAAGACATGAGTTATCATCCCCGAGCCCATTTTAGACTGGCAGGGGATGGGATGAAGCACCAGTGACTATAGAGGTGTCTATTGCAGTTGGCTGAGTGGATAAAGCCATTTGACTTTATTTGCAGCATATAGGGTATTTAATGTGCTTTCAGGAGTGTCAGGAGTTTGGTTAAGGATAGCTGAGTGTGGACACAGCCAGTGGTGACAGGGATCTGCTGCAGGTAACAGAGGACTCCGGTACTTAGTCCTGTGCCTTGGCTATGGTAATGGTTTGGTATGGTAATGGTTTCATTAAGTTGGAACATACAGAGTGATGGCCACAGAAAGGATTGATGTAGTCAGAGGGTTGATGTCCCAGTAGGAAATAGTGCATTTGGTTTGGAGGGAAGTCAAGGATCAGGCAGAACCAACTTCCATGTGGACAGGGGTTAGCCACTGGGGAAGTCTGACGCCAAGTGTCTGGGCCCCCAGCCTTGGGGCTTGGGATTCAGAGGGGAAATATCATGCTGGGGAAACGGGAAAAACAAGGGCAGGCTCTCAGTTCTAAAGTATCTTGGTTTCTAGGCAGGGTCCCAGGTCCAGGCCAGAGATATGAGGGCTAGAAAAGGTACAACTGGACAACTTGTCAGTGCCGTGGTCTTAATGAAGGGAGAATCCAGCTAATAAAACCAGGCTATGGAGTCAGGCTAGGCAGATTGGCCCAAGTGGGGCCTCCACTTAGCTTATCCCTGTGGGAGAGAGAGACATGAAGCAGGCCAGATCTTGTTTGCTAGGAGAGATGGGGCCAGATGGACTCATACATCCCAGCCCAGGTTCATTCACTCATTCTGTAAATGTCCACTGTGGAGGTGCCAAGTTCTTTGCTGGGCCCTGGGAATCAAACATATTTAAGATGTGACCCTTGTGCCCAAGGACTTTATAGTTCAATAGGGAATAAAACACAAGTAAAGGAATAATTGCGGTCATTACAGGGCCATTGCTGCTGCATCCTGAAATGCTCCTTTTTCATTTATTTGCATGGCTTACTCTTGTCAGTTCTTTAGATGATACCTTTCCCATCAGTCTCCAGCCCTTGGTAGTTTTTTTTTCCATAGTACTAAACTTTACCTGGCATTATGTTATGTATTGCTGTTTATTGTCTGTTTCCCTCACTAGAATGTAAGCTCCATGAGGGCAGGGGCTTTGTTTTGTTTATTGCTGCACCCACAGGTGCTTGGCACATAGAAGTTGCTCAATAGATATTTGTTGAATGAATGAATACATTATGTGATGAGTGTTTCTGTGTGAAAGTAGAAATGCTGCAGGAGGTAGAGAGGGGCACCCAGGAAGGGCTTTCTGGAGGAGATGAACCTGAGCTGAGTCCTGAGTGCTGAAAATGAACTAGAGTTATTTAGGGGCCATAGACTTTAGATCTCTGGTTGCAGGAGTGGTATGGGCAAAGCAGAGGACCTTTCAGGACTTTCAGTATGGCTGGATCATAGCGTGGGAGGTGGAATGGTGAGAGATGGGGCTACAGAAATGAGCAGGGATCAGATCATGTGCCATGCGATGAGATTTGGACCTGTTTGGGGGAGGAAGGCTATGTGAGCCATTAACGGAATTTTAACGTTCTTCCATTTATCAGGGCAAGTCAGTTAAACCCTTCAGGCCTCAGTTTGCTTATCTGTAAAGTAGAGGCGGGCAGAGCTAGTTCAGTGGTTTCCAGTCTCTCTACTTTGGTAGCCACATAATGGTAATGTTAATCTACGTGAGACTGTTGCACTGGTCATCCCCAGGGGGTAGGCTTTTTCCAGGGCACTACCTGTAACTGCTTCTTCCACCTCTAACCCTGCCTTTTTTTCCCGCTCAGAGAGCACATATAGGTGGCATATAGGTGGAGATGTTGATTCTAGTATATTTTAAAACGTAATTCACTGAGTGTGGTGGCTCATGCCTGTAATTCCAGCTACTTGGGAGGCTGAAGTGGGAGGATCACTTGAGTCCAGGAGCTCAAGGATGCAGTGAGCTATGATTGTGTCACTAGGTGACAGAGCAAGACCCTGTCTCTAAAAAGAAAACTGAAAATTAAAAAAGCAACAATTAGTCTACTATTAGGCTTGTGATTATTACTATCACCCTTCCTCATTAGTGCATGAAGTCCTGAGGGCAGGGGTGGTGGTATCTGACTTATGTCCCTAATGTACAGCACATTCTAGGTGCTCAATAAATATTCATCGAATGAATTATGGAATATTTGCAACAGAGCTTACATCACATCTTGACACCCTAGAATGTGGAGGTTGAAAAGTGCCAGAGTAGCTAAACTTTAAAGTTACTTCCTGCTTTAAACTACGATTATAGTATTCTTAGTACCTCCTACAAAGTTGACTGCGTGAAAAGTAACATATATTTATATCCCTGGTACTAACAAAGTGCAAACACATGACCTTTCCTATGCCTGCCTTTCCCCATCTGTTATAAGGTGATATTGGATGAGATCATCTTGAACTCCCAGCGCTGACGTTCTAGGAGCAAGAACTCCTACTGGGGGCTGTGGTGCAAGGGTATGAGCAACAGTACCTCTTGCATACCATGCTGTGTTGCTGTGGGGTTGGAGAGTACTCAGGTGGCTGGCTTTGGTGGGAGTTGATGGGTAGCCCAGGTAAGAAATAAGAATACCAACCAGAGTGAAAGCTGTCTCCTTTTATGGGTACATAGTGGAGGGCTATATATCACTGTCCACTTCAGCAGTGTAGGACTCAGCCAGCATGTGAATTTGGAAGTTTGCTCAGCCGCAGGGCACACAATCTCCCTTCCTTTTTCACTTTTTTTTTTTTTTTTTTTTAAGACAGGGTGTCCTTCTGTCACCCAGGCTGGAGTGCAGTGGTGCGATCTTGGCTCACTGCAATCTCACTGCAACCTCCGCCTCCCAGGTTCAAGCAGTTCTCCTGCCTCAGCCTCCAGAGTAGCTGAGATTACAGGCACATGTCACCATTCCTGGCTGCTTTTTGTATTTTTAATAGAGATGGGGTTTCACCATGATGGCCAGACTGGTCTTGAACTCCTGACCTCAAGTGATCCACCTGCCTCGGCCTCTCAAAGTGCTGGGATTACAGGCATGAGCCACCACCCTGGCTCCTTTTTCACTTTTCTTTATTCCACATATATTTAACAACAACAACAACAACAACAACAACACGATAATAAATCTTTATCTAGTTCTTACTCTGTTCCAGGTGCATTTTATTTTATTTTTTTATTTTATTTTATTTTTTTGTTTGTTTTTTGAGACGGAGTCTTGCTCTGCCGCCCAGGCTGGGGTGCAGTGGCCGGATCTCAGCTCACTGCAAGCTCCGCCTCCCAGGTTTACACCATTCTCCTGCCTCAGCCTCCCGAGTAGCTGGGACTACAGGCGCCCGCCACCTCACCCGGCTACTTTTTTGTATTTTTTAGTAGAGACGGGGTTTCACCGTGTTAGCCAGGATGGTCTCGATCTCCTGACCTCGTGATCCGCCCGTCTCGGCCTCCCAAAGTGCTGGGATTACAGGCTTGAGCCACCGCGCCCGGCCCAGGTGCATTTTAAGTGCGCTACACATATACAATTATTTGATTCTCTCAACAACTCAGTAAAGTAAGTGCCTTATTGTGTCCATTCTACAGATGAAAAAATTGAAGTACACAGAGGTTAACTTACTCAAGGCCACACAGCTAGTAAGGGACAGAGCTAGCATTTGAAATAGGCATTCCATTTGAAACCAGGCTTCAATTCTGTGCTCTCTATTGTTAAACGCTGGGCTGGAGGTTGCAGATGTAGATGTGAACAGGATATACTCCTTGCCCTCCAGGAGCTTCTGGTGTAGGAGGAAGAATAAATGCAAACAGACAGTTACAGTTTGGTCTGGGAGGTGAGTGAGTCAAGGACGTTCCATACAGAGTAGAAACAACAAGGCAGGCAGTATGGACCAGGTTTTATATGCAGGATGGGATGATGGCAACTTAGGGAGCATGTGGGGGAGTAGAGAGCAATGAAGAGGGAGCCAGATCACAGAGCATGTTGAAGGCCATGCCAAGAAGCTTGCACTTCTGACTGAATTTGATCACAGATTGCTTGCCATATATAGACCCAGCCTCCCTTGCCCACTCTCCTTCAGTCCCAAGTGAACCATGCCAGCCCTCAGATGATTCAGTTTGCAGTCATACCCGTTCTGGCCAGGTCTAATTTAACTGTGTCCACAATGTTAAATTTGTTTCTGAAAGGGAAGAATCACAGATGTTAGCTCTGTAAACTTGTAGACAAGACTGGAGTTACTCTCAAATAGCAAAATCATGTCTACAGAGTCACCACTAAAGTTGCACCATGAAAGAAAGGCATGATTTCTGGTTCACAGCAGATGCTCAATGTTTATGGATTTGTATGGTCTTCTTCCTGTCCTGTGAAGACTCCCCATCCCCCTGGATTCTTCTGTCATTTTGCTACCCTCGTTAAAAAACAGCTTAGAGGAAAGACACCATAGAGAGTAGATGCCACGTTTGTTGTCAGCTGCCCTCCGTGGAGATGTAGGTATATACACACTGTGCATATGCATGCAGTGGTGCCATGGTCGCCAGCTAATGTGAATGAGGTCTCAGAGATTTCACAGCAGGACCTTTGTTGATGATGGTTTGAATAAGCCCCTGTCCTGAGATCTGTTACAGTATAAAGTCTTTGTTTCAGAGACTCCAAATCAGGCATTGTTCCCTGAAATTTACCCAGCCTTTCTTTAGAACAAGTATACAGTTACTATATCATCCTGCTTACAATTTATATAATATTAGTTACTGTTTATTAAATATGGGTTATGTGCAAGGCATTGTACTGTTTTATGCTCATGAAAAATTGTATTGAGAGGCTGAGGCATGAGAATTGCTTGAACCTGGGAGGTGGAGGTTGCAGTGAGCTGAGATCGCGCCACTGCACTTCAGCCGGGGTGACAGAGTGAGACTCTGTCTCAAAAAAAAAAAATTGTGCTGAGTATTTACTATGCATTATTTATTTAATCCTTGCAACAACCCTCTAAAATAGACTGCATTATCATCTTCAACTTACAGATGAGGGAACTGAGGCTTAGAGAGGGGCTGGTACAGGGCCAGCCTGTGGCCACATGATAACCAGTGGCAGAGCCATCCAGGGCCTGAACTTGTAGCCAGTTTTCAATCATATAGCTTCTTCTTTGCTAATCCTTTGCTAAAAACCATTGGGCAAGGAGTTATTCTATTATCATCAGTATCATCATTACTATTCTTAAGTAACAACAGAAGAAACTGAGGTGGGCACAGCAAGTAAATGAGAAAGGGTTCAAACAGTCTTTTTTTGTTCCATAACCCACTTTTAAGTGTTTTATGATTCTCTACTTCTTAACCTTCCCATTCCTCATTTGACCATAACTCAAGTGACCTTGGAGTTGGTCAGAATCAGGAGAGCAATAATGCAAATAGGACTTAAAATAAAACACACTGAAATATATCCTGCCTGGCAGAGGGAGCATTTGGTGCCTGTGCCTTCCAAATCCTGTCTTGCTGCTGCCCACAGGGGAGATGTGATTCCTGTGCCATTTGACTAGCCGGGTTGCCTTCCTCCTCTGTGGAATGTGAGCCTGCTATTTGAATCTTTCTGTCTCGGATTCCTTCTGGAAGAAGGTAGAGTATAAAATGAAATATTGGGTAGTCTAATCTTTCCTCCCTTTCTATTTGATCACCATTGTGGCTTACTGCCCATTTTTTAAAAAATAGCACCATATTTAAAAACACTGTATGCCCTACTCCATCAAATGTTCTCCTTTCACAGATATGTTATTTTAATGTCTAATCTATTGGAATTTTTCCTTTGCAATTAAACTTGTCATAACATAAAAATCACAATTCACTACCACTGTTATTTGAACCATACAATCCGGGTAATAGCTTCATGAATCCATGCCAACTCCTTAAACAATCCTTTAAAAGACAATAAATTCAAGGGGCTCACATTCAAGCTCTATAACTCCTATAAATTAAAATCATGCTCGTGTGTTTTTAAGCAGGTGTTGTAATGGTTAGGCTGTTTTCTGTGTTATGAAACATACAGTATTTGTGCCACAATTTTGGTAGTGTTTTGGATGGTTTTGTATCAGCAGAAGTTTAAGACAAAAATTCAATCATACGTTTTATTTTTTATTTAAATCTGTTCTTGACCATATTGTGAAAGTAATCGACCACTGTTTAAGTGCCTTCTCTCAAGGGGAAGTGTTGTGTTTTGTACTTGGCATGGGCTTTGAAATCAGACAGATGTGGGTTAAAATTCTTGCCTCTGATTGCTTGTGTGACGAAACTCTGTACTAAATACAGAACCTCTCTGAGACTCAGTTTCTTCAGTTGTAGCAATGGGCTAGTGCTATCTATCTCACGTAATTTTTGTGAGAGTAAATGAAGGAATGTATGTAAATGTCCTTAACCCAGTGCTTGGCACACTGTAGGTATTCAGTTAGTGTTGATTCTTTCCTTTCTATCATGTAATTGCAGGCATTGGTTATTTGATCTATTTTTTCTTAAACAGGGGGAAAATTTAATATTAAATGTAGTCCATATATGTAGGTTACTGGTTAGTCAGAGCAGGTATGACCAGCTAATCTGACTCATCTAATAGATATTTTGAAATCTACTTTGTGCCAGGCTGTATTTGGGATCTTGGGGATACAGCAGATGACACAGCCACTCACAGATGGCTGCAGTGTAAGGGACAGTTGCATTTTGGGTGAATGTCAACTTGATATAGTCTAGGTTTAAGATGTTAAAAATAACACTGATTTCATGTTTTTGTTCTTTTTAAATCAATTATACTTTTAAAGTTTCCTGAGTCTAATTGAATGTTTTTAAGTCTCCATTCTGGACCTGGTGCCTATCTCATACTTTGGTTTTTGTTTGTTTGTTTGTTTGAGATGGAGTCTTGCTCCATTGCCCAGGTTGGAGTGCAGTGGGGCGATCTTGGCTCACTGCCATCTCTGCCTCCTGGGTTCAAGCGATTCTCCTCCCTCAGCCTCCTGAGTAGCTGGGACTACAGGCGCCTGCCACCATGCCCGGCTAATTTTTCTATTTTTGGTAGAGATGGAGTTTTACCATGTTGGCCAGGCTGGTCTTGAACTCCTGACCTCAGATGATCTGCCCGCCTTGGCCTCCCAAAGTGGTGGGATTACAGGCGTGAGCCACCTCGCCTGGCCTGTCTCATACCTTGGTATGTTAATTATATTCATCACCACGGGAAACTCATTTTAGCCGTTGGAGTGACATCAGTATCTTGACTTTGGGTTTCACAGGGAAAACAGATGTTATTCTACATGAACGTACCCACCAGCTATGCGGAAAAGACACACATTTCCTGGGTCACGTAGTGGCTCTGTGCCCCTGACAAGTTGCTTTACCTCATCTCTAAGACTGAGTATAAAATACTAGCTAGTTGTTGTGAGGATGAAGTCAGAACATCTTGAAAGTGCCTGGCACTTTAAAGTAAGAATACATGTTGGTTTGGCTTTCCCTCTGGTGAATCTCTATGACATCTTAATTACATTTTGTAACAGAAAAATGGATGGTGTGAACAGGCAGATCAGCTTGCCATCCTCTAATTAGGTTTGAACCCCTCCTTTCCTTGTGGTTGCTCCTCTGAAGCCGAGTCATGTCCCTGAGTTTCCTCCACAGAGGTTATTGTTTTGCTGGAGAGAATGATTAGCTTTCTCTATTCCAGGTGGACTTGGATCTCTCCTTCCTCCTCATATCAAATTGTGCATTGCCAGCTGCCATTTGCATGCATGTTTGTTTCCCTGGGTGTTTCTGAACCATTAGCTAGTAATTTTTATAAATGCTTTATAAGTCCTAGCAGGCATTTCTGGTGGCTTCCTTCCCTCTCCCACATGCTTTTCTGTCATCTGAATAAAACCTTCGCACCCTTAATGAAGCTGGGAGAATAGGCAGTTTATCTCCTGTGTAGTCTTCCCTGGGTATAGCTTTGCTTTTCAAATAAGTTCCTCAGTACATCTGCCTAGAACTCTGATGAAGGCCAGTTTTCCTATTTTGTTCCTTATACTCACTGGGAGATTCTATTTCTCATTGTGTCAGAACTGTGGGCTATTGGAATTTTAAAAAGCAACAGTGGACCATTTTTTTGGACATCTTAGATTGTGTATAAATAACTTTATTCCAATTCCAGAAACAATATGTGCTTATAAAAATTTATACAGTTCCCAAGCATATAAAGTAAAAACTGAAGCAAACCACCTACCCCATCCTCCTTCCTTTCCCTCTTTCCCTCTAATTCCATTTCTGAGAGGTGACACCAGAATCCCAATATGTATCTTTACAGACGTTTTTCTTGTTTTTCGAGATGGAGTCTTGCTCTGTTGCCCAGGCTGGAGTGCAGTGACGCAATCTTGGCTCACTGCAACCTCTGCCTCCCGGGTTCAAGCAATTTTTCTGCCTCAGTCTCCCAAGTAGCTGGGATTATAGGCACATGCCACTACACCTGGCTAATTTTTGTATTTTTAGTAGAGACAAGGTTTCACCATGTTAACCAGGCTGGTCTCGAACTCCTGACCTTGTGATCTGCATGTCTTGGCCTCTCAAAGTGCTGAGATTACAGGTGTGAGCCACTGTGCCTGGCCCAGATTTTTTTCTTATTCTTGTATGCATCAGGATGGCTATACTGTGCTGTAGTAAAAACCACGAAATAGCAGTGGCTTAATACAACCAAAGTTTATTTCTTGCCCATGCTATGGGTTCAATGGGGGCTGGTGGTGTTGGGGAGCAGGGGTCTCTCATCATCTTGGTTATTGAGATTGCGGTCTCCCATTATGACACCTGCTTCCATGAGTCACTGAGGGACGGAAGAGCATGTGGTAGTGAATTTGCACTGGTTTTTAAAACGTCTACCCAGAAGTGATGCATCACTTTGGCTCACATTTGATTCGCTGAAGCAAGTTACATGGCCGTGGCTAACCTCAGAGGGATGGGGGATGCGCGGTCCCACCATGAGGGTGTAAAGAGGAGAATCAGGCTATTTGGTAAACTGTGCTAATTACCACCATGATATCATATGTAGAGATACAAATATATGCTTTATATAAATATAAATATACACATATTTTATTTTTTCTTTCTAGAGAGGGTCTTGCTCCATCGCCCAGGCTGGAGTGTAGTGGCGCAATCTGGGCTCACTGCAACCTCTGCCTCCTGGGCTCAAACCATCCTCCCACCTCAGTTCCCCTTGCCCCCCAGGAGCTGGGACTACAGGTGCACACCATGCCCAGCTAATTTTTTGTATTTTTTATATTTTTATAACGTAGAGAGACAGCATTGTGCTATGTTGCCCAAGCTAGTCTCCTGGGCTCAAGTGATTATCCTGCCTCGGCCTCCCAAAGTGCTGGGATTACAGGTGTGAGCCACTGTACCTAGCAGATATTTCATTTTTTAAAATGCTGCAGTGATACCGTGTATATAGTGTTTGGCAACTGCTTTTTTATCAGTACCTCATATACATCTTTCTCTGTTAGTATACATAGATTCATTTCATTTTAACAACCTAATTGTCAATTTTATGGATGTACCACAATTTATTGATGGATGTTGTTTGTATGTGTTTTCTTTGCTATTACAAAGAGTGGTGCAATAAACATCACTCTTCAGACAATTTTTTTTTTTTTTTGAGATGGAGTCTCACTCCATCACCCAGGCTGGAGTGCAGTAGCATTATCTTGGCTCACTGCAACCTCTGCCTCCCAGGTTCAAGCGATTCTCATGCCTCAGCCTCCAGAGTAGCTGGGATTACAGGCGTGTGCCACTACATCTAGCTAATTTTTGTATTTTTAGTAAAGACGGGATTTCACCATGTTGGCTGAGCTGCTCTTGAACTCCTGACCTCAAGTGATCTGCTTCCCTTGGCCTCCCAAAGTGTTGGGATTCCAGGTGTGAGCCACTGCACCTGGCCTTTTCAGACATTTTAAGTATGTATATGTGCAAATACTTCTGTAGAATGAATTCCTAGGAATTGTTGGGTCAAGGGGCATATGTACTTTACGTTTTGATTGTTACTATCAAATTGCCCTCAGCAGTGTTTGAGACTGCGTGTTTTTGCATATCTGCTCCAATACTCTATACTATTCATCTTGTGTATCTTTGTCAGACTGACAAGTAAAAATGTGTTCTTTTAATTTACATTTCTCTGATTGTCAACAAGGTTAAACTTATTTGCATAAGTTAGTTCGTCATTTATCTTGCTTCATCTGTGAAATGACTGAATCTATTTTTTATTCATTTTATCTTTTGGGTTGTTTTGTTTGTGTTTTTTCTTATTGGTTTGTAAATATTATGGTTACTTTTTATCTCATATGCATTGTAAATATTTCCCACTGTTAGTTATTTAAATGTCTACCAAATAATCATTTGCCTTGCATGATCTACATTACAAGTAAAAAATTTCTTCTCATTCACTAAAAACAGTCCTTAATTGCTTTTGACTTGTTAGCTTCAGAAGGCAGAAGAAACACATAATTCTACCTTCAGGTGCTATAAAATACCTAGTGAATTAAGAGGTTGTGTGGAGAGCCTTAGAGTTTTACATGTCCCTGGAACTGGATATTTTATATGAAACTTTCACATAGATTTATCTAACATGACTTTGACTTTGTGTAGTAAGTATGGTAGATTTTATTATTTCTGTTGTACAGATGTCCCTGCATCTATAGATTTGGGTTTGAATCCCCATCACGTATTAGTTCTGTCACATGGGGCATCATGGTACTTAGGGGGTTGTTCCATGTTAATCATATATGTAACATGTATGGCAAAGTCAGTACGCAATCAGTGTTTGTTCTCTTTCAACTCTTCCACCCTTCAGAGGTGTCAAGAGGCACACAGCTTAGATCTAGAGGCTGGCTCTCCTGGCTTGTAGGCCAGGTCTTATTCTAGTGTACTGTATTGCTCCTCTGAAGAGAGTGTGAGTTCCTGGCCCCTTTAGAAATAAGACCATCAGAAGTTAGTGTTTACATAAGTCCTTCAGTGCAGGACTGGGCTTTGAGCCTGGATGTTAGTTTTATTTAAAAAGCACATTTCTCACGTATATAAATAATCCTTGTACATTGCTTAAAAATTTGGAAAAAAATATTTTTAAAACATTTATAGCCCTACAATTGAGATGCAATGACTGCTTTCATGTTGAAGCATTTCTTTCCAGTATTTCTTCTGGGCATATATATTTTTTGTTTTACAAATCTGATATAATTTTATTATATCATTAACATTAATACCCACGTTATAATTTAAACATTTTTCATTGCCATACAACTTTTCATCAATGTCATTTTAATTGCTGTTTTAATTAATATTTAATTCAGTGGGATGTATTTCATTATTTATTTTCCTGGCATTAAATGTTTAGATTGAACCTTTTATTAAAAATTATTCAAGAATGTGATTCCTTCCTATATTTCGTATTATTTTCTTTTTCTTTCTTTTTTGTCTTTAGAGACAAGGTTTCACTCTGTTGCTGAGGCTGGAGTACAGCGGCATGAACATAGCTCACTGCACTCTTGAACTCCTGGCCGCAAGTGATCCTTCCGCCCCAGCCTCCAAACTAGCTAGGACTAAAGGTGTGCACCCCCATGTCCAGCTAATTGATGTACTTTTTTTTTTTTTTTTTGTAGAGATTGGTTCTCTATGTGTTGCCCAGGCTGGTCTTGAACTCTTGGCCTCAATGATCCTCTGTCTTCGCCTCCCAGATTGCTAGGATAACAGATGTGCGTCACTGCACCCAGCATATTTGATATTATTTTCTTAAGATAACTTTCCGAAAATGAAATAATTAGACCACAGGGAATATGCATTTTAAGGCTTTTGGAATATATGGCCAAATTGCTTTTCAAAATAGTTTTAGCAATTTATGCTCAACTCTGTGAGGGTTCCTATAAATACTTACTTTTGAAGAATATAATGACAAATACTGGAGAAGAGAGTGAAACAAACGAATCTTCTCCAACCTGTGGGTCCTGTCTTCCCCAAATACTTAATTCTAATAATCAGTGCATAGTTCAAAGCAGAGCATTTTGCTATGGCTATTTTGGTGTGGCCACTAGGCCTAATTTGAAACAGCCATATCAAAATGTAAACTCACTCTTTTTAATTTTCAAATAATGTATTCAGTAGACATGCTTGGCTTTCTCTTTATCCTTGACCTTCTTTTTTTATTTTTTAAATAAATAAAAAGAGGTGGTATCTCACTATGTTGCCCAGGCTAGTCGTGAATGCCTAGCCTCAAGTAATCCTTCCACCTCGGCCTCCCAAAGTGCTGGGATTCTAGGCATGAGCCACTGCACCTGGCTCATCCTTGACCTTCTCATTACTTCTGACTCCTTATGTCATCCCTGATTTTCTACCCAGAGGTAAAGCTTAAGCGTTTCACATACTTTGGAAGTTTTATTGCTAAAAGTTTTGATAGGCGATTTCTTTCTTTCTTTCTTTTTTTGAGACAGAGTCTCGCTCTGTCACCCAGGCTGGAGTGCAGTGGCATGATCTCTGCTCACTGCAACCTCCACCTCTTGGGTTCATGCCATTCTCCTGCCTCAGCCTCCTGAGTAGCTGGGACCACAGGCGCCTGCCACCACGCCCAGCTAATTTTTTGTGTTTTTAGTAGAGACGGGGTTTCACTGTGTCAGCAAGGATGGTCTTGATCTCCTGACCTCGTGATCCGCCCGCCTTGGCCTCCCAAAGTGCTGGGATTACAGGCGTGAGCCACCGCACCCAGCCAGTTTTGATAGGTGATTTCTTAGGTTTTGTCAAAATATCTCTGGTGTTAAAGAAAAAGAGGGGGAAGGGGTTATATTAAGAGCTGCATTAAAATGTCATTGCCATCATTAGCTATTAGGGAAATGAAAATCAAAACCACAGTGAAATACCACTTCATACCTATTGGGTTATTTATAATAAATAAGACAGATAGTACATGTTGGCAAGGCAGTGGAGAAATTGGAACCCTCATACACTCTTGGTGGGACTGTAAAATGGTGCAGCCATTTTGAAAAAACAGTTTGGCAGTTCCTCAAATGTTAAACATCCTAGCAGTTCACTCCTGATATATACCCAAGAGAAACCCATGAGAAACGAAAACATATGTGCACATAACAACTTGTACAGTAATGTTCATAGTAGCATTATTCACAATAGCCAGAAAGTGGAAACAATCTAAATGTCCATCAATTGGTGGATAAATAAAATGTGGTATATCCAAGCAGCGGAATATTATTCAGCCATAACGAGGAATGAAGTACTGACACATCCTACAACTTGGATGAACCTTGAAAACATTATCCTAAGTGAAAGAAGCCAGGCACAAAGACCACATATTGTGTGATTTCATTTATATGAAGTATTCAGAACAGGGAAATCTGTAGAGACAGAAAATAAATTAGTGGTTGCCTAGAGCTAGAGGTAGGAGAGAAGTTTGGTGGGGGAGGCGGGGAGTGGTTGCTAGTGGCTACGAGGTTTCTTTTTGGGGTAATAAAAATGTTCTAAAATTGATTGTAGTGTTGGTGGCACAACTATGAGTATATTAAAAACCATTGAATTGTACACTTTAAATGGGTTGATTGTATGGTATGTGAAAGATATTTCAATAAAGCTGTTAAAAATGCTATATGCTTATCCAGTTCTCATCATTGAACAGTACTTGTTTCCTAGGTAGTAATTGGCAATATGCATTAGGAACTGAAGTTCTGTGCCGCCTGTTAATTTTGCATTGCAAATATTGCCCATTACAGGTACACTGGCTCCTTGGATGCCTGTAGCTACTGCAATCCTGTTCTGGTTGCATAAGGTAGTATGCAACATGGTTAAAGCTGTAACAGCACTCTAAACTTTTCTTCATAAGAATGAGTTTTGCTTTTTTCGGGGAAATTTTGAATATTTTCCTGAAGAACAGACTCCTAATGAAGGCTCCATATGATGCTTTTCACAACCCAAGATGCATTATGTCATGGTGGTTGAGAGCATGAGCTTTAGACTGATAGGGGTTTGAAACAACTCACTGTGTAACTTTTGGCATATTGTACTCTGAGACTCAGTTTCTTTATCTGTAAAATGGGCATAATACGGCCATACTTCATGGAATTATTTATTGCCAGCATAAAAAGCTATAATCATGTAAAGTGCCAGGTACATAATGAAGACTCAGTTGAATATTTAAAAAAATTAACACTTGGCTCTAACCTTCTCTAGGCTTATTTCTCATATTCCCTGCCTTGAACTTAATGCCCTACTGACACCACACTGCATGTGGTTTGCTTGAGCCTTCATGCTCTGCTATTCCTCTTGACCTTTGTTCATTTTTTCCTTCTCTGAATGCTCCCTTCCTTTGTTTGGCTACCTTTTACATATCCTTCAAGAATTAAGTTTTAGCTCATCTTTTCCATAAATCTTCCCTGACTCCCACACACATGCCCCAGGCTAGGCTTAGTCCCCTTCCTTGGGTCATTTAGAATATTTTATATGTATCTCAATTTGATTAGTTTTTTCAGAGAAGCAACTTTTGACTTTATTGATCATCTCCATTGTATCTTTTTTTCTATTTCATGGCTTGCTGCCCTTTATTACTTCTTCTCTTCTACTTTTTGAGGTTTGTTTCGTTGTTCTTTTTCCAACATTAAGTTGACTGCTTTGCTAATAAAAGCACTCAAGACTACAAATTTGCCTCTAACTACTGCTTTAGCTATACCTAAGAGTTTTATTATGCAGTATTTAAAAAATCACTTTGTAGTTCTATGCATTTTACATTTTCATGAAGATTTCTTCCTTGACCCATAGGTTATTTAGATTTGTGTTTCAAAAACATTTCTAAGCACATAAGTTTATTTCTACTTATCTTTTTGTTATTAATTTCTAACTTAATTTCATTGTGGTTAGAGGATGTTCTTTCTTTCCTTCCTCCCTCCTCCCGCCTTTTTTTTTTGGCAGGTTTTTGCTTTATGGCCTAACACATGGTCAGTTTTTGCAAATGATGTTCCATGTATGCTTGAAAACAATGTGCATTCTCTAGTTATTGAAAGCAATATTTTACATATGTATGTTAGATTAACTTGTGAATTGCATTATATAAATTTTATAGCCCTGATTTTTGTCCAACATTTTACATATGTGTGTTAGATTAACTTGTGAATTTTATTATATAAATTTTATAGCCCTGATTTTTATCTGACCTATTAAGAGTTATGTTAAAAATGTCTTCGGTAATTGTGGATTTCATATCTTTTGTAATCAATTTTTTTTCTTGTTCATTTTCTCCCTGCACTAGTCTGGAAGTTACCTATTCTATTTTTATTCTTCTGTTGATTACCCTAGAAAATTTAATGTGTGTGTATAATTTCACAAAGCCTGAGGTTAGTATCTTTATTCTCTTTTTAACGACACATGGATCTTTAGTATGCTTTTTCATTTTGGCCACATCAATTCTGATATATATGCGTTTGTTGTCCAATATTTTAGTCCTATCTTATTTTATTCTTTTTTGAACTTCACAAATTAGACATTATGGGTATTTTATATAGTCTCAGTGTCCTTTTGATTTATCCACATTTGCCATTTTCTTTGTTTGCTCTTCTATTTTACAACCCAGACCACTTTCTGGGGTCATTTCCTTTCTCTTGAAAGTAATTTTTAAAAAAGTTCCTTTAGTGAGATACTATGTTGTAATAAACTCAGTTTTTATTTGTCCAAAATTACCTTCATTTCCTCCTCATTCTTGAAAAATAGTGTTGCTGTGCATACTATTCTAAGTTGATAGTTATAGAGTCTCAGTGCTTTGAGGATATGCCACTGGTTTTTCATTTCCACTTTTGCTGTTGAGAAGTCAGTTGTCAGTCTGATTTTTTCTTCTGCTAGTAAAATGTCTCTTTCTGGCTGCTTTTAAAATCCCTTTGTCTTAGATGTCTTTGCTGTCAGTAAGATATTTCTAGGTGAGGATTTCTTTTGACTTATTCTTCTTGGGATTTGTTGGGATTCTTGTCTCTGAGGTTTGGTATCTTATCAATTATGGAAATACTGTCTCTCATCCACTCTTTCTCTTCTCTCTTTTTGGAATTCTGATTTAGCTGTTAGGCCTTTTTTTGACGGTAATCTTATGTTCCTTGGAACTTTACTTGCTGATCATTCTTTGAGGCTTAGGTTTCAAGTTAGAATCTTCCTTTTATACAGATGCCTCAGGGGGCTCTACTACCCAGAACACTTAAACCTACATCTTTTGGTGTTAGACTTTTTTTTTGGTTATAGGTGTAGGATGAATTCTAACTCCATAGTTGGATAGGAAGGTATCATGGTTAGACATTCTGAGCAGAGACTTATTCCTTTTATTTCCCTTTTCCTGAGGCAAGGCCAAAGTACAGAGGGTTTTCTTCCAGTTTCACCCGCTGAGGATGTGGCTTTTCAGAGGGCCTGGCTTGGTATGGGAGTTTCCAGTCTGATTCTTGCCTTGCCAGCAGACACTTGGGGGCCAGACCACATGCAGAGGCCAGACCACTGCCAACATGTACAGAAAGCAAGATAATTACACTTTTAAAAAGATCACTCTGGTTGCCTTATGGAGAATGGGTTACAGAGGGCTTGAAGAGTGGAGGCAGAGAGGCAAGTTAGGATGCTATTATAAACCTCAGGAGAGAGGTGTTGCCCCCGGGACAGACAGAATGGTGGTGGACGGGGAAGGTTATTGATTAAGATGGTCTGTCTCTTCCCATAGACCATAAGATACCCAGCCTCAGGGTGAGTATCATCACAAAGATGTCTTTTTCATCTCTGAGTCCTTCCAATGCCTGGCACAGAGAAGGCATTCACAGATGCTGATTGAATTAAACTGTGGAATCAATAATGGTTCTGGGGCGGTTTTTTTTTTTTTTTTTTCCCTACCTTCTAAATGACTGTTTTCCTTAAAGGGAAATGACATGAAGGGATTCCAGGCAGTGAACTCATGCCTGTCTCTGGCATTGCGAAGCCCAAGCCAGAAATAGAGAGCCAGCTGTTTGTAAGCCCAAAAGCCTTAGGTTTTGGAAGGGTTTACTTTCCATGATAACATAGCTTTCTTTAGCCTGTGCACTTGTTCCTTACTTAAGGAGTCTCAGGCTCTGCTTGAGATTACTTACACAAAACCTTACCATCTTACTGGATTTTTATTAGAAATTACTAAACTTTATGACTCTCTAGGCAGGTTGCAAAGATGTTCCTCTAATGATATATTACAGCTGTGAAAATTTCTTCCTCCTAAGGCGTTCTTTTTGGAAAAAATGCTCTGTGTTTAGAGAACGAAGGGAGAGGCAAGTGGTTCCTGCTGTGTGAGAGTTTAATAAGCTTTAGCTGGTCACTAAGAACTGTTGTTCTAAGAATATATGCAACATTTTTCCATTGAATGTGCAGCAGTATTTCTAGAAGGTATGGTAAAATAAAACATATATATGCAATTTTAAGTTTTGAGGCCTGGAAGTTCTTTATTATTCATTCAACAAATATGTGTTGAATGTCTACTGTGGCCCAAGGCCTGTGCAAGGCATGGGTGATCATTATCAGACACTATCCCTGTCATCCCTACTCGCCCATCATGTTCTTTTGTGTGAATTAGGAAAAGACACCCATTCCTCAAGGAAAGAATATTAAATTCATCAGTATGGTACTTACATATCAATAGCAAATTTGTTGCAATGGATTATTAATGATAAATGAACATTAGTTATTAAATAATATTTATATAGTATAATGAAGTATTGTTGATTTGAACTTGAAATCAGAAATATTCTGGCACAGTAAGCAAACAGCAGATTATTGAATTACAATATGAATGTGAATCTTCCAATTTAATCAGTACATTGATACCAATGAGGGATTTAAAAAAAAAATGTAAAGGGACTCATCAATCATCTATCAGATGTCAAAGCAGATCCCTGTTTAGAAACACAGACTATTTTAGATATGATTAGATCAACAAGGTCTTTTTTTTTTTTTTTTTTTTTTTTTTAGAGACGAGGGACTATTGCTGTCTCGCCCAGGCTGGAGGGCAGTGGCACAATATCAAATTCTTGGGCTCAAACCATCCTCCTACCTCAGCCTTCCAAGTAGTTGGGACTAGGTGCATGCCAACCAACTCAACTTTTTTTTTTTGTAGAGACGAAAGTCTTATTGTATTGCTCAGGTTGCTCAAACTCCTGGCCTCAAGAAATTCTCCTGCCTCAGCCTCCCAAAGTTCTGGGATTATAGGTGTGAGCCACGATGCCCAGCACATGGTCTCTTGATTATTGAATTTGCTAAAGGGGAACAAGACATACTGGCTTATTAAAATAAGATACGACTGCCATTGCCAGAAAATTCTTGTCATAAATAAAAAAACAACCCAAATATAAAATCATCTGATGTTAGTTTACAAAGCCAAAATATTTCTCAATTCCCAGTTTAAATCAACAAGTACCTTCATGATGACAATATGTATTATACAATAACTTATATTTGTTATCATGAATAATTCTTTTGTTATACAGTTTATAATTATAAAAATATTCCAAATGTTAAAGATGTTTACCTGTGAACAGCATCATGGCACTTTTTTTTTTTTTTTTTAATTGAGATGGAGCCTCACTCTGTTGCCCAGGCTGTAGTGCAGTGGCACGATCTCGGCTCACTGCAACCTCCGACTCCTAGGTTCAAGCAATTCTCCTGCCTCAGCTTCCCAACTTGCTCGTTTTATAGGTGCATACCACCACACCTGGCTAATTTTTTGTATATTTGGTAAAGATGGGATCTCACCATGCTGGCCAAGCTGGTCTCGAACTCCTGACCTCAAATGATCCACCTGCCTCAGCCTCCCAAAGTGCTGGGATTACAGGTGTAAGCCTCTGCACCTGGCCAGCCTCATGGCACTCTTGTTCATGACTTAAAAAGCCACACATGGTGGCCTTGGATGCCCTGTGCTGGGGGAAGCAGATGTAGCTGATGAGTCCACTGTGGGCTGCTAAGAGCCCTATTGGAAGTATATACAACTATGGTGGGTGACAGAAGAAGGTAAGATGAGGTCAGCCTGGAGGTAGAGAAAGGATTGTGTGAATGAGAGGCTTCCAGGCGAGTAAGGTCCATGGCCTTTTTGACATATTTTGGCTATAAGTAGCCTTTAAGCCTTCTTTCCTGGTTCTGGCTACTTTCTGGATACATGAGATAGCTGTGTTCCAGATTGGTGAGGTGTTTCTATCTTTAGATAGACTCTCTGATCTTCTTTCTTCCTGCCCACAACTTTCTCTGTCTTCAGGTCTCAGCTTAAATCTCACTTTCTCTAAGAAGCCTTCCGGGCTCCTTCCTTCCTCACCTTGGGTCGATGCTCTTGTTTTGTGCTCCCTCAGACCCCATCATAGCATGAATCAACTTTATTGTGGTTATTGCTTGTTTGATTTTCTTTCTTTCCCACCAGATTTTATTTTATTTTATTTCATTTTCTGAGATGGAGTCTCACTTTGTTGTCCAGGCTGGAGTGCAGTGGCGCAATCTTGGCTCACTGCAACAACTCGTTCCCAGGTTCAAGTGATTCTCGTGCCTTAGCCTCCCGAGTAGCTGGGATTACAGGTGCATGCCACCATGCCTGGATAATTTTTTGTACTGTAGTAGAGATGGGGTTTCACCATGTTGCCCAGGGTAGTCTCAAACTCCTGATCTCAAGTGATCCACTTAGCTCAGCTTCTCAAAGTGCTGGGATTACAGGTGTGAGCCACCACCCTGGGCCACCCACCAGATTTTAAATTCAACTAGTGCAAGGGCCACATCTGTCTTGTTCATTATTATTATTATTGGATCCCCATACTGCACAGTGCCTGATACACGATATAATCAGATTTTGATAAATATTGGCTGAAGCAATTTTCTCATTCATTCCTCAAACATTTTCTAAGCCCTTACTTTGTGCCATGGACCCTGCCAAGCACTGGGCAAACAAAGAAATGAAACCCTGTGTGTCCTTTCCCCGGAGAGCTCCCTCTCTGTTTATTACCATCCGGTGTTACAGGGAAGGAGGAGGGGAAGGGCTGCTGGCTTAGGTTCAGGGTCAGAGAGGTTCTCCTCTAGGAGGGGCCTCTGAGCTAGATCTGGGGGATGAGGGGTGAGCAAGGTAGCAGGGGGCAGAGGCTCAGCATGGATGGTGGCGTGGTGGCAAGCAAGTACTCTGGGTATTTCGGAGACTGCAAACTGTTTTTTTTTTTTTTTTTTTTGAGACAGAGTCTTGCTCTGTCGTCCAGGCTGGAGTGCAGTGGCATGATCTCGGCTCACTGAAACCTCCACCTCCCGGGTTCAAGCAATTCTCCTGCTTCAGCCTCCCGAGTAGCTGGGATTACAGGTGTGCGCCATCACACCCTGCTAATTTTTGTATTTTTAGTAGAGACGAGGTTTCACCATGTTGACCAGGCTGGTCTCGAACTCCTGACCTTAAGTGATCCACCCCCCTCAGCCTCCCAAAGTGCTGGGATTACAGGTGTGAGCCACCGCACCTGGCCGACTGCTAACATTTTACTCCGGCTGGATCACAGGATGTAGGAGGAGAGTGAAGGGAATGGATCAGAGAGGTATGCAGGAGCCAAGTCATACAGAACTGAGCTGCAAGCGGAGAGCTCTAGGGACCCGTTGGAAGGTGTCGGTTTTAAACTTTTAGAGACTGGGTTTTGCTATATTGCCCAGGCTGGCCTCGAACTCTTGGGCTCAAGTGATCCTCCTGCCTCAGCTTTCTGAGTGGCTGGGATTATAGGTGCACACCATCATGCAGGCCTGCACTGGGAGGTTTTAAACAGGGGTGTGTGTGTGTGTGTGTGTGTGTGTGTGTGAAAAATCTGATTTGTATATTAGAAAGAATCATCTGGCTATGGTGTGGAGTGTATTTAGGGGTTGTGGTGGTGAGCTGGAAGTGGGGACGCCCTCCTTGAGGGCAGACAGCATTGCTTCCTCCTCAGTCTCTAACATCTGGCTAGTGGCTGGTGCCCAGTAAGCACTGAAGTGATGCTGTGTGATGGAGTCAATCTGCAGAGACAGCAAGGCAGGATTCAAAAGTCCTCATTGCAGAATGGCAGCAGAATCACTGCTGTCACTTTGAGTGTCCCGCAACCCTCTGAGTGAGTAGGGGAATAGCATTAGTTCTACTTTTCAGGCCAGGTAACTGAGTCCTGGCCTGATCAGAGGACATGTCCCTGGTCACACAGTCTTTGTGGGTGGCAGGTCAAGCACCTTCTCCTTTGTCCCGTGCTGCACCTAGAAACCGGGCTGGGGGGTAGCAGCGGTGCTGGGGAGAGTGAGGCTTGTTGGTGTCTCTCCTCTCTAGGGACCACCCTCCTCCTTTCTGATGAGGGAGGGGCCCAAAGAGGCATCTCCAGGCTTCCAGCCACAGAAGCCCATCTCACATGTCCCCTCCAGGCAAGGGTGCTCCCTTTCTTGCATCTCCTTCCAGGCAGAGAGAGACAGAGACCCAGGAGGCAGCTGAAAGCTGTCTTCACCAAAGCAGCGGGGAGAGATTTGTGTGTGGCTCGCATTCTCATCGCCTGGGTATCACGCTGCTATTTAATAAAGGCCTCATTGCTTGAAGGGCCATTAAGTAACCAATGATATATTTCAACCTCACTGAGGAGGAAGACGCAGAGTTAAATCAAATTCAGACTGTGTGGAAATAAAATCCTAAAGAGACTATTCATATGCACGCCCTCTGCTAAGGGGAAGGGAACAAGCCATGGGGTCCACTCTAAGCCAGGCACTGGATAGTTGCTTTTGCATTAGTTTTCTTGCTTAAAATGTTCCAGCAATGCTGGTGAGCAGAGACTGTGCTGTTGGTTTTGTGGGTGAGGAAATGGAGTGCCTGAGACACCAGCCAGTTATAGGTAGAACTATCCTCTCAGCCCTTGGTCTCTGATCACACGGTGCCTGCTCCTCCCACGATGCCATGCTGTCCTCCTGGGGAGCGTGTCCTCTCCATAAGACAAGCAATGGTTGCTTTGTGTACCAAGGCTGAATGGCAAGGAGGTCAGCAACCTGTGCCTGTGTAGACCATATGCTGCCCAAAGGTAGGAACCCCTCTGTCTGCCCCCACACCCTGGCACAATGTTGCACATACAGCTGGATGAAGGCTAGTAGGTTCTTCCTGCCCTGAGGAGGGGAGCGCTGGTCTTTGCCACCCTCTCATCACATTCCTTTTGTCTGTCATTCCGTCTCCTTCACTCCTCTGTCCCCTCAGAGACACTTGTCCAGCCCTACTGGAAGATTGTTTTGAGTCCATCCCGAGACCTTTGCTGGGTAGTAATGAGCAGGCAGATGAATCAGGTTGTGATTCTTCCTTGGGGTGTCACATTTAAAAGGAGACTCTGGATGACAACTTTGTCTGCAAGGGCCAAGGGGACAAGGTACCTCAGGTGGGATGAGGGCCGTGGAGGTGATGTTCTCACACTCAGTTTTTACTCATGTCCTGGAAAAGCACCTCAAGCCCTCCCTAGCCAGCCTCACCCCTGCCAGGCTTGCCGCTGCCCCCACCCCCTGTTGTGCTGTGGCCTAATAGCCCGAGGTAGTTGTGCCACAAACCTTTGCTCACACAGAGCTCTTGGCCTGGAATTGCTTTTGTTACCCTGACTCCCTGCTGGCCGAATCGGAGCCCCTTTCAATATCCAGCTCAGTTATGAGCTCCATCCTGAAGCCTCACCTGCCCTGCGAAGAAGCCACTTCTTCCTGTCTTGTCAGAGCCCTTGGTGTGTCCCTCCCTCTGTATGTTGCTTTTCATGGGGGTAGTGATTTGCTTAAGAGCCATGTCTCTCACTGAACCCTAAGAAGTTTGAGGACAGAGATAGTGTTCTGGTGTGTGTGTGTGTGTGTGTGTGTGTGTGTGTGTGTGTGTGTGTGTGTGTGTGTGATTCTCTATGCCTGGCCTAGAGTAGGTGCTCAGGAAGGGACTCTGACCCAGAAGAATGTGAGAATGTATAAGGTGGGGCCAGCGATGCCATGATGAGCAGGAGCAAGTCCAGTCCTATTACTCTCCTCTCTCTGTCTTTTGGCCTCCTTCCAGGAAAGGCTGCTTTTGTGTGGGGGTCATGCTACTGGGTCTTCTCTGGGGCTGTCCAGCAGGGGTTTTCACCTACCCTCACCTGGGAGAGTGACCAGACCCTCCTCCCCCAGAGTCCCATCCCTTCTGGCCTTTCTTTTGTTGTTGTTGTTGTTGTTTTGAGATGGAGTCTCACTCTGTCACCCAGGCTGGAGTGCAGTGGCGCGATCCTGCTCACTGCAACCTCCACTGCCTGGGTTCAAGCAACTCTCCTGCCTCAGCTTCCTGAGTAGGTGGGACTACAGGCATGCTCTACCACGCCCGGCTAATTTTTGTATTTTTAGTAGAGATGAAGTTTTGCCATGTTGGCCAGGCTGGTCTCAAACTCCTGACCTCAGGTGATCTGCCTGCCTCAGCCTCCCAAAGTGTTAGGATTACAGGCGTGAGCCACCGCGCCCAGCCCCTTCCAGCCTTTGTTGTCTTCTGTCCTGAACCTCTGGCTGACTAGCAGTGAACAAATGAAAACTGGCCACACTTCCTTTGCTTTGAAATGTCTCTGGCCTAGCCTGAGGAGGTAGGGCTTAAGTACTTGGGGAGTCTCCCACTGCACCGGTAGCGACCATCCTACTCGTCTCTGTATTCCCAGCCCCTTGGAACAGTGCCTGACTCACAGGAGTTGCTCAATGATGATTTGTTGAACACAAAGGGGTTTTGCATTTCTTGGTCTCTGTTTTCTTTGTTCACTGTGTGTATTCACTTGAGTAGGATAAACAGTTGTAAAGAGTAGGCCCAAACATGTAAGGTCTCAACATCTGGAAGTCTATTTCTTACTCTTGGGATATGTGCCACTTTCACCTTGGCAGGGTCATCATTCAAGGGCCCAAGATTCATTCATCTGTGGCTCTGTCCTTCCCTGGGGCTTCTGCATCACCCACACCCAGGCACAAAAAGGGACAGAGCATGGAGGAGCACCTACAGGAGGTTTTTATAAGTGATCCCAGGAAGTGGTGCATGTCACTTCTGTGACTGGCACCCACTGGTGCCAGTCCACTGGCTGGAACCCAGGCACTTGGTCACACCCAAGTGCCAGGGAGACTGGGAAATGTAGCCCAGTGTTGTGTCCAGGAATAAGAGGAAATGGATTTCGGTGAACACCCCCCCCCATTATCTGCCACAATGCAGTGTAGAAAAAGTGCAGGATTTGGAGTCGGCCAGAATCACCTTCAAATCCAGGCTCTGCTTCTTACTAGCTGAGTGCATTTGGGCGAGTGATTTAACTTCTTTGAGCCTTAGTTTCCTCAGCTGAGTGATGGGGGATAATTACCCCCACCTTAGAGGAGGATCGAGAGATAATGTCAGGACAGTCCCAATGGTACATAATAGGTATCCAACAATGTAACTATTACTATTAATACTATATGGGTTTTTATCTTTATTATTACTGTATATCCTAGTTTTATTGATTAACAATTTAATAACATGCACATGATAACAAATTTACATAGTAGAACAGTACATCCCACCTATAGTTCCCTTCCTCAAAGGCAAACCACCTTGAGCAGTTTTCTTGGTATGTTTCCAGAGATATACATATCTAGGTATATATTGTATAAATAGCCCTTTTTATATACCTAATGTTTTAATATAATCCACTCAATTCTGTACCTTTTACATAATTAGTAATTTAACTGAGCTATTGTTTTGTGTCATTATATATTGATTTACTGCATCCTCTTTCATGGCTACCTCATATTCTGTAATACAAATGTACCATCATTTGCTTAATTAATGCCCTATTGATACACCCTTGGCTACTTACAGGGTGTTACCACTGTATGTAAAGCTGCAATGACCATATCCTTGCATATACATATTTGTGTACTTGTGTAAGAATATCTGTAGGATAAAATCTAGGAATCACACCATGCATTTAATTCTCTTCAAAGCTAAGGTATAAAATTTGGAATGTTTTCACTCTGGTAACTGTTGTGGAGTGAAAGAATTAGGACTTGAGATTTGGCTTGTCATAAGAAGTGGGAAATTAAGTACATTGTTTAATTTAAAACCTTTTGCTCAGGCTAGGCATGGTGGCTCACACTTGTAATCTCAGCGCTTTGGGAGGCAGAGGTGGGTGGATCATGTGAGGTCAGGAGTTCGAGACCAGGCTGACCAACATGGTGAAACCCTATCTCTACTAAAAATACAAAAATTAGCTGGGCATAGTGGCGGGCGCCTGTAGTTCTGGCTACCCAGGAGACTGAGGCAGGAGATCTTGGCTGCAGTGAGTCGAGATCACGCCATTGCACTCCAGCCTGGGTGACAGAATGAGACTCTGTCTCAAATAAATTAATAAATACAACATCTTTTGCTCACATAGACTTTTGTATCCTCATGGTGCCTTGGATTCAGATTCTGCAGCAGTAATATTGGCAGATTTATAAACCAATGCAAACCTACTCTTAGTGAGTTTATTTTCCCACATGAATGTCTACCAGCTTTCCAAAGCCCACACCTGTCAAAGAAGTCAGATTCACCGTAATACAAACAAAGTGCATCTTTTGTTTTTGTTTTGAGTGGTAGAGAAGCAAACACATTTGGGGACTTTTCTGTGTTAGGGAGTTTTTATAGGTTATTTTATGAATTCTTGCAAATCCTTTGAGGTGCAATTATTATTCCTGTTTTCCATACAAAGAAAGGGATAGGTTCACAAAGGTTGAGTGACTTGCCCAAGGCATGCAGAACCAGGATTTGAACTCAAGTCTTGATGTCATTATGATATGGTCTGGCTCTGTGTCTCCACCCAAATCTCATCTTGAATTGTAATCCCCATAGTCCCCATGTGTCAAGGGAGAGACCAGGTGAAGGTAACTGAATCATGGGGGAAGTTTCTCCCATGCTGTTCTCATGATAGTGAGTGAATTCTCATGAGATCTGATGGTTTTATAAGGGGCTCTTCCCCTTTCCCCTTCCCCCCTTCTCCTTCCTGCCGCCTTGTGAAGAAGGTGCCTTGCTTCCCATTCCGTCATGATTTTAAGTTTCCTGAGGCCTCCCCAGCCATGCTGAACTATGAGTCAAACCTCTTTCCTTTGTAAATTACTCAGTCTGGGGCAGTTCTTTATAGCAGTATGAAAACAGACCATGCTACTCTGGATTTAATTAGGGGATTCAGCAGAACATTCCCGGATATCAAATAAGTTTTACCTATTGTGTAGACATTTGCCGATTTGCAGTGCTTCTGAGAGATTATGTGGCCTCTCTAAGCTTAGTGGAGAAAGGGAGTCATGTCTGTTATGGTTTTTAACATGCTTAGTCCTAAAGTCATGGATCCAGCAATTCCCAGGTGACTAGTCCTATCTTTATGGTCAGCTCTGCTGGTTTCCATCTTTCCATGGTCTCCACCCCTTAGTTCTAAGGCAAGATTGCTGTCTCTATGACCCTGGACTCTGGCTTGTGATTTTTGTTGTCCTTCCTTGTTGTTTCCCACCCCACCCCCTACACCTTTGATCAAAATTCTCTTCTTGTATCTTCTGTCTCTTAGTAAAGGGAAATCTTTTAAAGCACCGTTTAAATTGGATGACATTATTATTACTAAGGTGACCTACAAACTGTACCACCACCACCACCACCACCACCACTACCACTACCACCACCACCACCACCACTCTGCTCCCCAGTCCACCAGCCTTTGAGCTGGTGTCACTTTAGTCTGTAGTCTTAAAGACCTCAACACTTTGGAACCTGGGTTCAGTTCTCACAGCTCCCAGGAAATCTATTATCTAAGAACAAGATTAGCACATTAACGCTCCCCCTCCTTCTAGTCCACCCCCATTTAAGAACATCCTATCCAGAGAACCAAACTGTAATTCAATCCACTCTACACTGGGAAGGGCCTGTTTTTCTACAATATAGCTTAGAATCAGTACTTTGTGCCTGTGAATGTCTCTTTTTAAGATTTAATATATCTTTATTAACTGCTGATTGCATATTAGTACAGTCCCTCTCTTGCTGGGCTATAAATTCACTCTTGTTTTATTATTCATTGACAAGCATTTGTTAATGACCTGATAGTGTCAGGCCACCCTCTCCATTGTCTCACCCATTCCTCAGAATAAGTCTACGATGGAGGTCATCATTAGCCCCATGTGCAGTTGGGGAAAATGCAGCTCAGAGAGGTTCATTAACTTATCTATGTTTGTCTAGTAAGTGGTAGGTCTGGGATTTGAACCCAGGTTGTTTGGATTCTAAATCCATAACCTCTCCCAGCTGAAAGCCAAGGCTTGTAGTTTCTTATTATCTTGCTGCTTCCATGAGTCTATTCAAGTCCTTAATTAGTGATGACTCGAAATTAATAGTGTGTTACTGAGCCTCCTGGTGTGGGAATCAGTTTTGTTTTGACAGAAAGTCACATAACCTATACTAAGAAGACATTACTTAATCCAGAATGAGAGACTGTAAAAGCCCATAGGAAATCCGGAAGAAAGGAGGGGCAGCATTTTTATTTGACTGGCTGGCTGATTGATCTCTAGAGGTTTTTATTTTTTACCCATTCCTTTTCTTCTTACAAGGCTAAATTACTTCCACGAACTCTACCCAGTTCTTAAAATTGGCCAGGAGATTGCAGTTAAGTAAACTATTGTTTTGGGTTTTAGGTTTCCTGAAGCCATAACTTAGCATCTCCCAAACTTGTCTGATCCTAAGAATCACCTGGGGCATTTGTTAAAATTTGATTTCCCAGTAGGGGTGGGACCTAGGGACTATTTTTTTTTTTTTTTTTTTTTTTTTTAGCAAACCCCCTTAGGTGATTCTTCTGATCAACTAGTTTGGGAGACACTGAGTGTCACCACTGGGAATTTGGTCCCCTTTGTGGACCACCCTCTTTAGAATTGAAGCACCGAGGCTCACATTATATTACAGTGGAGGGAACATGAATTCTGGAGTCAGAAAGCACAGGTCTCAGAACCCCAAGCTGCCCCCTTATAAATTGGGTTAATCTTGGACACATAACTGAGTGTTCTAATCTTAAGACCTCTGTGTGCCATTTCCTCTGCCTAGAAAGAAAAAAATTGTTCTCCTTTCTCTCCCCACCTCTTCCCTCCGCCTTTGTCTTCTTACTCTTCAGCTTTTGGGAAAGCATTCCTTGATTCCTCCCAAGCTGGGTCACTCATAATTATTTTTGTAATGAGTTCTTGTGTCTATCATCCCCCACTAGACTCTAAGCTCCACAAAAGCAGAAACCGTGGCTCTAATGTTTATTATTGCACACCCAACACCTAGCACAGTGTAGTGTGAATGACTCAGAGTCTAATTTGTATCATCTATAAAATGGATAAATGCTATTGGTCAACAGGGGTATAGGGAGATTACATTACTGAGCGTGAGAGCAACTGTTATACAATAGGCATCTAATAAATGTTAGTTTTTGCCTTCTTTTGAGGAACTCATTTATGATTATTGTGCTGAATAGAATAGATTATAACCAAGGCTTTAAGGGTCTTTACTTGACCCACTATCCTAAAAAACTTCCAATATTCTTAACGTTTTAGAATTTAGCTTTCTTTTCCTCCCCGCCTCAAGTCAAAGTAATGTTTTTTACTGTCTTTTAACTTTGTTCTGGTGACCCATTTTGAGGTCTTTAATAATTTTACTTGATTTCCTGTGGATAACATATCTTTAAGATTTCTTTATTCAGTTTGGTGCTGAAAAGGAAAATGATATAATTGTAGATTAAACTTAATATTTTAAAAAGATTATGGATGGCAGAATGGATTTCAAAGATAGCTTTATGGAATCTCTTTTCCTGGAATTCTTTAGAAGACAAGAAGAACATTGATGTGTGAATACTCTCTCTAATCCATTATGAAATCTAGGCTGATATTAAGTGAACTAAATTCGAATTTTCTTGTTTCCTAACACTTAGGAATATCTTTCAGATATATGACTGCCTTTTAAATTTAAAGGGTATGAGAAAGACTTGTTGTTAGTAGATTCTTCCTTCTGTACATTGGCAAAGGAGGCTGTCTCATTGCTAGGGTGACCAGCTGTCCTGGTTTGCCCAGGCCTGAGGGGGTTCCTAAGACACTGGACTTCAGTTTTAAAACCAGGACAGTCCTGGGCAAACTGGGATGAATTGGTTGGCCATCCTATTCTTGGAGAAAGAATTGGAGCAACAGTGAATTAAGCATTAGCATGCTTTTCCGTTGTTTTAAGAAAAAAACAGGAACCATAAGAAGTTAAAATTGCCTTTAAGAAGTTCTGTGAAAGTTTTTGAAAATCAATTTTGCTTTTAAAGCCACTAAATGAAATACAGGTGATCTTAAATAAACGTATTGGCTTTTGTGCCATTTTTTAATTCAATGATAGTGATTTCAAAATAAATAGTATTGTATTTTAAAACACAATTCTATCTTTTCTGTACCTGAATGGCTGCAGCTAGTGACCTGTTTTCTAGCATTAATGTCATTTTCACTGATATGTTTTGAATGGTTCATGTTTGAAGTATTTCCTTCCAGTTAAAAATCAACAATAGATCTGATGTTATCATATATGGATCTTAAAATAGATCGACTTTAAAGTAAGGGTCTTAACTCACATTAAGTTGTATATTATTTAAATCTCACAAGGTAAAATTTAAAATTATTTTAATATGTATTTATGCCTATTTTATTCCCCAAAAGTATGTAAAATGGCTTTCAAAAAGACACACACTGTTATACGTTTTTAGTTTCTTAACATTCAGGTAAAAAACTTAGGGCAAAGGAGCAATTAAGATGATATAATAAGATAAACTCAGGCCAGGTGCTGTGGCCGAAGCTTGTTATCCCACCATTTTGGGAGGTCAAGGTGGGAGCATCTCTTGAGCCCAGGAGTTCAAAACCAGCCTGGGCAAGATAGCAGGATTCTGTCTCTACAAAAAATAAACAAAATTAGCCAGGCGTGGTGGCATGTATTAGGGAGGCTCAGGTGGGAGGATTGCTTGAGCTTGGGAGGTCAAGGCTACAGCGAACAGTAATTGAGCCACTGCACTCCAGCATGGCTGTTAGAGTGAGACTCCATTTCTTAAAAAAAAAATCTGAGGAACGTTAATATCTAGAAATGCATAATATATCATGCCTGTAATCCCAGCACTTTGGGAGGCCGAGGCAGGTGGATCACCTGTGGTCAGGAGTTTGAAACCAGCCTGGCCAAGATGGTGAAACCCCGTCTCTACTAAAAATACAAAAATTAGCCAGGCATGGTGGTGGGTGCCTGTAAACCCAGCTACTTGGGAGGCTGAGGCAGGAGAATTGCTTGAACCCAGGAAATGGAGGTTGCAGTGAGCTAAGATCATGCCACTGCACTCCAGCCTGGGTGACAGAGCAAGACTCCGTCTCAAAAAAAAAAAAAAAAAAAAAAAGAGCGTAATATAAAGATCTTGCACAGTTTTTATAATGAGACACAGATTTGGTTTGGAGCTTTCTGGTTACCAAGGAAAGACAGAAATGTACCAAGTGGTAAGTCATATCTATCAGATCAAATAGAAGATGTTGAAGAGAAGCTTGGCTTTTCCTAGCACTGATGCTGGGAGAAACTCCCCCAGAGGGCTTCATAAAGGAGCCCCTGTGTGATGTGGTGAATAGCATCCTCCAACAGCCTCCTCTAATCAGTGCAGTGTCACAGTTTTGTATGAGATCGAGCCCCTCAGTGCACTCTGGGGTATAACAACAAAGTGCCCATGAGATTGGCTACTATATTTAATACAGTGGGATGTTCCTGGGATGTGCCCTATTGGGCTGTGCCTCAGAGTCCCCTGGTGAGCATTTTAACATTCAGATTCCTAGTTCCCTGACAGGATTACCTGACAGAGAACCACCACCTATTTAGAATTTTCAAAAGAAATTCAAAGAGGAAACCCAAATGTCTAATAAACACTTGAAAAAAATAATTCAGCCAGACGTGGTGGCTCACACCTGTAATCCCAGCACTTTGGGAGGCCTAGGCGGGTAGATCACGAGGTCAGGAGTTCAAGACCAGCCTGGCCAACATGGTGAAACCCCATATCTACTAAAAATACAAAAATTAGCTGGGCATGGTGGTGGGTGCCTATAGTCCCAGCTACTCAGGAGGCTGAGGCAAGAGAATTGCTTGAACCCAGGAGGCAGAGGTTGCAGTGAGCCAAGATTGCGCCACTGCACTCCAGCCTGGGTGACAGAGTGAGACTCCATCTCAAAAAAAGAAAAAAAAACAAGGAAAAAAAATTTAGTTTCACTAGTCTAATCATGCAAATTAAATGCAAGAAATGCATCTAAGAAATGCAAATTAAAATAACAATGAGATACCATTTCACATTCATCAAATTGGCAGAAATACTTAGCAATATTTAGTGGTGTTAAAAAATGTATCTACTCTTCGACCCCAAAAATTCCACTTCTAGAGAAATTCTTGTCCATGTGCTCAATGAGATACAATAAGGATGCTTATTGCAGTGTTCTGTGTAATGGAAAAATTGGAAAGCACTGAAATTCCATCACTAGTGGGATGCATGCATCAATTTATGTATAGGGTTGAATTGTGCCCCCCCCCCCGACAAAAAAAAAAGATATATCCAGCCCTAACCAGTATCTGTGAATATGACCTTATCTGGAAATAGTCTTTGCGGATGTAATTAAGGATCTTGGGATGAGTTGATCCTGGTTTTAGGGTGGGTCCTAAATCCAATGACAAGTGCCTTTATAAGAGACAGAAAAGGAGAAGACAGACATATGGAGAGGAGGGTCATGTGAAGACAGTGGCAGGGATTGGAGTGATGTGTGAACAAGGCAAGCGATGCCAAGGGTTGCTGGCATCCACCAGAAGCCAGGAAGAGGCATGGAGTGGATCCTTCCTTGGAGTCTTCAGAGGAAGTCAACCCTGCTGACATCTTGATCCTGGATGTCTGGTCTCCAGAGCTGTGAGAGAATAAATTTCTGTTTTAAGCCACCAAGTTCATGGTAATTTGTTATGGCAAGCTTAGGAAACTAATACATTGATCTTCTCCCACACCCCAGGGATACCTGGAAGAGGGCATAGTTATACAGTTCTTCTTCAACAAGAAAATGGATCCATGGAGCTAATAATCTCCCACAGTGTTGTTGAAACAGTCTTGCCCTGATTTGAGGCTGAAAGAGCCCTTGGAGACCATGTAGTCCAACTTCTCCCCCCATTTTACAGATGAGGATACCCAGAAAGAGGAAGTGGTTTGCCCGAGACCTGGAACTAATGGGTTTGAATCCAAGCGGCAAAACTTGGATTCAAACCAAGATCTGATTCCTGTGTTCTTCCCACTTCAGTCAAGGCAATGGCACTAGCTTGTGTCTGGTCCTTTCGGATCTATGTGGCAGCATGGACCAGAGGAAGGAGCTCACGTGTTGGAACTGGAAGGCTTGAGTTAATGTCTTGTCTTTCCCATACTCTACCAGCATGGCAGGGAGCAGGTTATGTAACTTCTCTAACCCTTATATTCCTCTTCTGAGCAGTGAAGCTAACCTTTTCTCCTAGAGCACTGGGATTTCTGGATGGTGAGGCTTATATAAGATACTACATGTGAAAAGGTGTTTATTAAATTGTGAATCAGTATACAAATAGTAGCTATCATCATTGTCATCTAGTCTAGCCTCAGATCAGGAAAGTGAAAACTCAGCAAGCGTGGTGGGAAGAATTCTAAGATGACCTTGAATGATACTCTCCCTTGTATAATCCTCTTCCCTTTGAGTGTGGGTGGACCCTGTGTCTATGATGAGACATCGCCTCTGTGACCGTGTTACATTGTAGGGCAAAAGGGAGATATCCCTGGGGCTGATCTAATCAGGCCAGCCCTTTAAAGGAAAAGAGTTTTCTCTGGCTGCTTGCAGAAGAGGAAGTCTGAGAGATGCATTCCAGCCAGTCAGGAAGAAAGCAGATACCCATATTATCAATTACCTATGGGGGTCACTATGACAAGCAGCCATGGGCAGTCTCTAGTTGCTGAGTGTGGTCCCTGGCTGACAGCTAGAAGGAAAATAAGGATCTCAGTCCCTCTGCTGCAAGGAGATGAATTCTACCAACAACCAGTGAGCACAGATGATGACCGTGAGCCCAGATGACTGTCATAACCCTGGCAAAACCTTAATTTGAACCTGGTGATAACTGGAGCAGGGAACAGAGAAACCAGTTACACCATGGTGGATTCCTGACCTAAAGGACTGTGAACTAATAAATAGGTGTTGTGTTCAGGCACCACGTTTGTATTAATTTTTTGTGCAGCAATAGAAAGCTAATACAGGTTACACATTTTTTTTTCTGGATCACAGAGCATTAAGTGCACATGTGTACATGTCTGTGTATCCCTCCAAGAAACTTCAAGCTTCTCTAGGGCTAGAGCTGCATCTCATTCATCTCTAGAGTCATTTTGGCTGGGTTTGTTCCTGGCTCTGCCACTTATGAGTTGAAAACTGAGGCAAGTTACTTTACGTCTCTGTGCCTCAGTTTCCTCATCTGTTAAATGGGTATGATGATAGCACTTACCTCTAGGGTTGTTAGGAGTTTTAAGTAACTTAATACATTGAAAGTGCTTAGAGCCATGCCTGGCACGTGGTAAATGCTCAGCAAACATGGCGATAGTGGTTTTATTTTATATCCCAGCCCTTAGCCCAGTAGCTAGCATGTGATAGGCATTCGATTAATGTTTGTCAAGTGGATGAATTAATTAATTACGACTAGAATCTCAGTTTCCTGAGTCTTAATCCCACAATGTTTCTTTTAATCATTATTTGCAACAGGATACAGGCTTTTCCAAAGCTAAGTTGACTGGCTCGGTTTCTTCAAGGTGCACCGAGAAAGCATCAGATTTATCACAGCATGGAAATGCAGAAGTGTTTAAACTGGTCCCAGAGTGCTTAAGGACCTGCATGCTGTGGATGCTGACTGAAAGCCGTACATGGCCTAGCTCTGCCTTAATAGACCATGCCAGCTGATCAGGGTGACACACACTTAATGCAATTGCCTCATTATCTGGTCATCAGGGAAATGCCAGCTGTCATTGCCAACTGAGCTGGGCCATCAATCAGTTTGTTCTGAGTTCATTAAGTAAATTAAAAGTTATTGCTTAAATACTTAGTAGAGGAATAACAGCTCTCATCTCAAGGAGCTAGTGAAAGCACTGGATTTGGCCACAGCTATTAGCTGTGTTGAGCTGTGAAAAATGAGATTTGGAACTTATAGCTCAACATCAGAAACAAAAGGAGGCTCCAGAATTTGATAAAGATGCCCATACGTGCTAGCCCCCTCTCCCATCACTTTTGGGCAGTTATTGCTGATGATACCTTTTAAAATTCTAAACAGCAGAGTGGACTCTCTCTCTTGCAGCCAGGAGCTGGCCCATCCCTCTTGAAACTGGACCACACTGTGGTCATATATTTCCTTTCCCCTGTGGTGAGGTGGACATGAACATTATTGTTAAATCCTTGCCTGGAGGAATGAAGGACCAAATCTGAACATGACCGCTGTAGGCTTGAGCAGTTTCACATTAAAATTGGTCTTGAGGTTTATGGATTCTGGCTCCACTGAGTTCCCTGTCTGTTGCAAAGCCCTGTGGGCAGGCTTTCCTTCCTCCACATGGAGCTACACGCCATTAATTCCTCTAGCATCTGTTTCGTGCCTACTCCCTCCCAGGCGCTGGGCTAGGCACCAGGAGTATGGAGATCATGAAGGTGTTCCTGCCTCAAGGAAACTTATGATCCTGCTCCTCACGGTCCTGTGCCTACATCACCTTCCTGGCTTCTAGACTTGGCAAATTCCACCTCACCTTTGACGTTTCTTCCAAACCACACCTTTTCTTCCAGCAAAATAACTCATGCTTCTGCTTCATGTTCCTGTAGCCCTTTGGCTCTCATCTGCTAGAGCCTGGGTGAATTTGCATTATCATTTGTTTACAAGTCCATCCTGAAGACAGGGACTGAGCCTTATTCTTTTCTGAACCTCTCAAGTGCCTGACATTGAGTTGATACATAATAAAGTTTGCTTGAATGAAAGACTAAGTTCATAAAAGGGCATAACTATTCTTATGTAAGGTGTGTAGGAGGGTGGAGGTGGGGATGGAGCCAGAGAATAAATGTGGTTTTTAAATATATCTTTTACCACCAGAGGGAGAGGTGTGTTTATAAATACCTCTTTATGTGAGCCTTTAGGTTCTGTGGTCTCAAGGCCAAAGAGAAGCTCAAGGCCTTTCCAAGCGACTTCTCAAAATGTTTTTACTTCAATTAAAAGTAGATATGATTGGCCGGGCGCAGTGGCTCACATCTGTAATCCCAGCACTTTGGGAGGCTGAGGCAGGCAGATCACTTGAGGCCAGGAGTTCAAGACCATCTGGCCAACATGGTAAAACCCTGTCTCTACCAAAAATATGAAAATTAGCCAGGTGAGGTGGTGGGTGCTTGTAATCCCAGCTACTCACTAGGAAGGCTGAGGCAGGAAAATTGCTTGAATCCGGGAGCCAGAGGTTGCAGTGAGCTGAGATTGTGCCAGTGTACTCCAGCATGGGTGACAGAGCGAGATTCAGTAAAAAGAAAAAAAAGAAAAAAAAGAAAAAAAGAGTGGATTTGAGCTTGAATCGTGTCACCTTACAGCAGATCACTTTCTATTTTTCCCTGGAACACTTTGTCATTTATTGTTCTTTCTTACTGGAGGTTTAGGAGTGGTAATGGGAATTTATTCACAGATTCAAATCTATAGGCAGTAAAATGCCATCCTCCCTGAACACCTTTAATACAATAGTGGGGTTTAATGCAATATTTGTTCTTGGCGCCAACTGTCTAGGGCAGCTGAAAGAAGTCTCCTTCCCTTCCCACCTCTGGCCTTTGCTTTTTCTCAGTAATCACTCCAAGAACACATCCACCCATTCAGCACTTCTTTCCTCTACGATTCCTCTATGAAGCAGGCACGTGCCCTTCTTGCCTTGGGTTCTCTCTACTCCCATTCCTGAATTTCCAGTTCCTGTGGGATACCTCCATTTGATGTCCTGTTGTCCCCTCTAGCTCAGTTCTTCTAAAAGTTAATTTTTTCTCCCGTTTATACTCCCATTCCGAACACTATTGCATTAGCAGTTCTGTTGGGCACTGATATCAGGAGGTGAGGCTTGGCATAGGCATAGGCACCCAGGTGGAAGATGCAGTGCTTTGAGCGGGAATTCTGTAGCAGTCTGTTCAGCACTCTGGAGAGCTCCTAGGTGGGGCCAGGTCCCTTCTCCCAAGAATGGGCCTGGGAACTCAGTACACACCCCATCATCACCGCAGTTCTATGATAGTTAGGGAACCTCATCCATTTCTTCTAGGCTCAGTTCTGTGGGGCCTAAGAATTTAATGGGGCTGGGTTCTAGTCCTTGTTCTACGACTTACTGGATGCAGTACCAGAGGATTAAATAAACTGGTTATTTAATTGCTCTGAGTTTAGGTTTTTCACATAGGTAAAGTGATAATAATATATGCACCTATTTCATAGTGTTGTTGTGAGGGTGAATTGAGATAGCACGTGTAATATACACAGCACATAAACAGTAGCCACCATTTTCATTATTATTATGGAAATTATCAGTACAATATTAATTTTTGCTACTATGTGATTGTATGACTTCAGGCTCTTGTGGCAGTGGCACATCTCTGGGAGTTTCCGGCTGGCTTTTGGGATCAGGAGGAGCAAATGAATTTGGAGCGGGGCAGAGCCCATTCACCTTTAGTTAGTCCTCTAGGAGACCTCTTCTGTCTCCCTTGGGTACATTATTTTGGCAGCACTGGATACATCGTCATTGTATCGTCAGCACAAGTCATTGTCGATTGCTGGAAAAGAAGAGCAGCCCCTTGTAGATTTGCAGAGTGGGAAATATCCTGCATGTGGCAAATGGGGAAATAGGCTTGAAGAGGTCTGTGAATGCCCGAGGCGGCTCCGCGAGTCAGTGGCCACACACAGGACCAGCTCCTTGGGCTCTTGGCTGCTCTCTGCTCAGTCTTTGCCTGTGCACTTTGCTTCCTTCCTCCCCAGTCTTTTGGTAACTTCCCTTTTATTCGTCAAGAGTCAGTTCAAATGGCTTCTACCTCTCCGAGATTTGGTTGCTCCTTCTGTGAAATGGGGATATGATGGCTATTTAAAAGGTGGTGTGGAGCTCTGAATGGAAATTTGACAACGTAGGTAAAAAGCTTGGCTTAGATGGTGACTGCAGGCATTATTTGTTTGACTTGTCCACTGGTTCATTCATCCTCCTATGTTGCCCTGTGATGGTTAATACTGAGTGTCAACTTGATTGGATTGAAGGGTGCAAAGTATTGATTCTGGGTGTGTCTGTGAGTGTGTCGCCAAAGGAGATTAACATTTGAGTCAGTGGGCTGGAAAAGGCAGACCAACCCTTAATCTGGGTGGGCACCATCTAATCAGCTGCCAGCATAGCTAGAATATAAAGCAGGCAGAAAGATGTGAAAAGCCTGGACTGGCTTAGCCTCCCAACCCACATCTTTCTCCCATGCTGGATGCTTCCTGCCTTTGAACATCGGATTCCAAGTTCTTCAGCTTTGGGACTTGGACTGGCTTCCTTGCTCCTCAGCTTGCAGATAGACTATTGTGGGACCTTGTGATCATGTGCGTTAATACTTAATAAACTCCCCTTTATATATGTATATCTATCCTATTAGTCCTGTCTTTCTAGAGAACCCTGACTAATACATCCCCCCTTCAGCTTTGCGTCTTACCACTAACCCTCTGCTCCTATGTGTGGAATTTCTGAGCATCCCCCGAGCATACTACCTGGCTCAAAGGCATGACTTGCTTATGTGTTGAATAAATGAATTTATGGACCGGCAACACCATGGTGCCGTTAGACCAATGCTCTGGTGGGACTTGTTATTGGGGAAAGTACTGAATTGGACTGGGTTCCTGGGTAACTGGGAAAAAGCCGCCCTAAGAGAAGTCAGGTGTGACTTTGGATAAAGTTGTCTGATATCCTGGTTGGGAGGTAAGTGTTGCTGAAATGGAAACCTGATTTGCATTGTTTCCATTTCAGTTAATAAACCATTGAAAGTTTTGATGTGGAGGAGTCTAGGTAATTTGAGGCCTAGTGGTAAATTGATATAATTTACCAACTGTGAGGAAGTAGAGAACTGGGAGATTACTGTTGATAATTTGCAGGGTATAATGGAGTTAATTTATAATTTATAATTGATATTGGAGCTCTTTTCCATGGACTGAATTATGATGGAATGGAGTGAAAATCATTTAAAGAGATTATTTTGTTGTTTGTGTCACCCTCATGAATTGGAAAGTAGAAAAAGAACACAGAGCTAAATTGGTATCTAATCTTTCCAGAGCTATTTGCTAAATAAACTGGAATTTTAATTAAAACTGCAAGCCAAGAGGTAAATCACTTTAGAAGTTTGTGAAGTTTTTTCTTTTTCTCTTGCCTAATAATATAATTACTACTAATAAAGATTCTTTATGGGTGGGAAATTAGACAGCAGAATAAATAACTGGAGGAGGTTGCTATGGTACGCTGAAATTATGAAAGGGGCAAGGTTATCTTCCCCTCCTACTAATGGGGATTTTTCCTCCCCATTGTTAAATTGTTTGGTAACAATTTTGATCTCATTAAAAGTATTGCAATCACAAGCGGAAGCAAGGTGGACGATGGGCCTCACTGTGGCTCTTCCAGCTTTCATTCATATGAATCAATGATAATGAATGGATTTAATAAAAAATACAACATGCTTTGGTGATTAACTCAGTGAAGGATGAATGGCACACTTACCCAGGGTATCATATTTGCAGTAATGAAGAAGAAGTGAACAGGAAAAGGAAACTTCATAGATCACAAGAATTGCTACTTTCCAGCAAAAGGTTGTTAATTACTTATCCTCTTGCTATATTTATTGGCTCTATTAGAGGATGAGTAATTATTGTGTTCCCGGGAAACCCACTGGAGCCAGACGGCGCCTTTATTACATTGGAAGGCTCTTCAGGGTGCTAGTTATCTGTGTGGGAGCTCTCCCTTCAGATTCCCGAATGACTAGGAACCTGGCGGAGGTGAGGCAGGAATGTAGCCCACGAGCAGAAGGGAAGGGGCCTGTGAAGTGTGTGAACTGTCAGAGCAGTCCTTGCACATGGAGCCATGACTGCCCTTACTTCCCCACGCCTGCCCCCAGCCCTGCTCCCTGCACATACTTTTTCCTGGCCCCAGTCACAACCCATGCTCCCTCCCCTTTCTCCCAGCCTAGGTCGGCTTCCTCATGGTCTTAGCTGCTCTCAGTCTCTCTCCACTCCTCATCCTCACTCCATCCTCCCCTGGTCTGACATAGCCCTGCTTGGGCACTGGGCACTTTGCACATAGCCCTGCTTGGGCACTTCCTCCGCCTGCAGAGTCTAGCTGCAGCTCCACAGCTTGCCCTGTGAGCCCACTGTGATCTGTGTGGGCTGCGTGGACCTCTCCAGCTTTGGCTGTTCCCCTGTCCCCCCAGGCTCCAGGCATGTGGGACATCTCCGCTGTCCCAGACTCCCTCATTCATGTGCGCTGATCCCTCTGCCTGATTTCCCTTCGTCTTTTCCTTTGCGAAGGCCTACTTTACGCCCCACTCCAGTGGCCCCTCCTTGGTTAAGCTTTTTCTCATTTAGACCAGAAACCACTGCTCCTCCCTCTGGGCTCTCACACCGCTCTTTGGCACGCGGAGTGCATTTGCAGATCTGTCCACAAATCTACCTCTACCCCGACCTGGCTCCTGGATCCCTGGTGGACAGAGCCATGCTTCATGGAATGTTTTTCCTGAGGTGGGTTTGTGGAGGGCCAGCTTCTGCTTTCTCTGCCAACGGGCATGTCTGGGGACACTTCCTCTCTGCCTTTCTCACCAAGGGACTTAATTAGATGAACAATCCAGAGAATCTCAATATTCTCTAATTGGACTAATTTGACTCCTACTGTCTACCAGGCTGTTCACAAACAGACTTTCACCTATGCGGTTGTTTTCATCTTTACAACATCCCCTGTGAGGGAGGCTCTGCTACTCATCTTTCTCAGATGATGAAACCAAGGCCCTTAATAGTTGGCAGGGCTGAGATTTGAATCCAAGTCCCTGAACTCGAGGGAAGGAGCCTTTCTGCACGTGTCGGCTTTCTCCAGAGGTTACATGCCTACTCATGAAGACTCATGAGGCTTTAATACCATGATTGTACCATGTGCACATTGTACCATGTGCACTTTGCTAGTCCTGCAAAACACCCCCATCTCCTAGCTCTTTTGGGTAGCAGAAAGATGGATGAAGGAGGAGTTTTTAAAAATCTTATCAGTCAATAAGTATGAGGTGAAGAATGATAAGAAAGAATGGAAGAGAAAAAGGAAACCAACATTTTTTGAACACCTACTATGCATCAAGCATTGTGTGCCAGGCCCTGTGCTAGGTGGTTCAAACGTATTATTAATCCTTGTAATAACCCAATCAAGTTGATGTTACTGTTCCCGTCGAGGAAACAGGCTTGGAGTTGCTCCCACAGGGAGGCTTTCCCACCAGCCCCTTCCAAAGACACTGCAGTCGGGAAGCTGTCTGGTCGGTCCCTCACCGGCATGGGAAACCTTTTCTCACCAGCCCCATTTTCTGTAGGCAAGAGTGAGCCTGGAATTTTCCTGAGCCCCTCAGTTGGGGTAGAATTTCTCCTCTGTCTGGGGAGCAATGCTGTTCACTGTGATGTGAGCAGCAAGGCAGAGAAGTGAGCGGGCCTCCCTCTTTCAGCCTGAAAGGGACATGCCTTCTTTGGATGTGCTCACATTTGGCAGATAGAACTGTGTTCCATCTGGTCACACCCTTCAGGATTTCATCAATTTCCACCAGTATTTTCTTAGTCGGCTTGTTTTCTTGATTGAGGAAGAGTGATAGTTTTTTTTTTTTTTTTGGTCCACTCTTGAAGGGCGGTTGCTTAGTCCTTTCTTTGTCTTAGTTGGCCTCTTCTGGACTTTTCTGTGCTATGTTTTTTCTTTTACAATTTTTATTGTTATAGATTCTTTCTAATTTGGTCTTGAGGTCTCTCTGTTGAGTGTGGCCACAAGCCCAGATAGCCAGTCTCTAGGAGAGCCCTGACGAAGGGGATGGTTGGGTTTGGGTGTTTGTTAGATGAGACAACACGATGAGGAGGTGAAACGGAAGAAATTTATTACTCAGAGGATCCAGAGAGATTAGGGGCATTGACTGGGGACCATCTGGAAATCTAGAGGGGACAGAGAGCGCAACCAGTGAATGGGAAGTGAGAGCGAGTGAGTGAGCAAGAGAGAGAGACACACCCACACACACACACACAGAGAGAGAGAGAGAGAGAGAAGAGAGACAGAGGGACTCTGGTGTTGGTGATTAGGTTTTGTTGTGGTCAGCAGCTGTGGGTGCGCTGGGTTTTGGGTCCGTAGGACGAGCAACAAGCAGGCAGTATCACCAACAACGACATGGAAAGGAAAGTTTTAACTAGGCCAAAGGCGATGTGGTATGACTGGGTTTCAAATAACTTATGCCAGGCCACAAAATGAATGCCAAGGCAGAAACTGCAGGGTATATTAAAGAAATTTATGACATCTTCTTTGAAGTGTTTGTCACAACTCTCTGCTCTATGTGCTCATTCCATCCATCCATCCATCCATCCATCCATCCATCCATCCATCCATCCCCCTTAGTCGAATTGAAGGAGTGCAATCTTTGGAGATAAACCAACATGGCTTCAAATTCTGGGTTTGTCACTTATTAGCAATGCGATTATATTTCTTTATCTGTAAAATGGAGGCATTTATGTAAGATATCAGGCACATTTTTAAGTACTCAATAGTAATTATTATATTCATTATATTATAAGGACATATTTATCTTAAATTCCTTCATTCTCAGAACATGTTCTATCTCTGGGACCTTGCTCTAAAACTGAAATGGTGCATTCATTATCTATTGCGGTGTAACAAATTTCCCCAAAACTCAGCAGCTTAAAACAGAAACATCCATGATCTTATACCATTTCTGAGAGTTAGGAAACTGAGTGTGACTTAGCTGGGTGGTTCTGGCTTAGGCTTTTTCATGAAGCTACAATCAAGCTGTTGGGCAGGGCCGCAGACCCTGAGTACTTGACTGGGGCTGACGGATCCACTTCCAAGCTCACTCACATGGCTGATGGCAGGTGACTTTGATTGCTTACCATGTGGGCATCTCTCTAGGCATTCCCAAAGCAAGGGGGAGTGGGGAGACTAAGGCAGATGCCATAGTCTTTTTATAAAAATATCCTAAATATCAGAAGTGATGGCTTATCACTTCTGCTGTATGCCATTGGTCATCTAGAACAAGCCTGTGACAGTGTGGGAGAGGACACACAGGGAATGAATTCCAGGAGGCAGGGATCATTGGGGACCATCTTTGAGGCTGCAGACCACAGGTAGGGGAGAGGGTAGAAAGAAGAATAAAATGTCTCTCCCCTGAAGCATCCTGTCAGGTGAGGGAGGCAGGCGTGTAAACATAAATGCCCCATGAGGCAGTGACTATATTACTGGCACCAACAGAATGCCAGGGGAACATTGAAGAGAACTCTATTAACCTGCCTGAAGGCATCATGGAAGGTTTCCCAAGTGCAGGCACACCGCAGTGTCCTTACTCAAGAGCTGTCCTAATGACACGCGATATTTGGTTGGCGTCTTTTTAAATTGAAGTTACTTGTTGAGGTGATTTCCTTGGACATTAAAAATAATAACCTGTCTCATATAACAGCAATGTACTGTTTACAGAGTGCTTTCCCATGTGTTATCACAGTCCACATAACAGCCCTGGGAGGTGGACAGGTTTTATTACTATTGTTTTTCTCAGTTGTGGCTGAGCTGCGGAAGCTTAAAAGGGCAAAGTCACTGTCAGAGTCTCTGAGCAGGGTGTGGTGGGTTGGGCTTGAGCCCGGGTCTTGCTGGTCCATGCTTGGTGCTTTAGCCACCTCACCTTCCCTGTGTTTCCTTTGAGTACTTTGGACCCCTCATCTTAGAGCAGCCATATGGACCATTTCCCCCCTACAGATGCATTGCCCACAGACTTGCTCATATCAAAGCTTATTTGCCACCTTTATCCTCAGTCACTTGAAATGCTTTCTGTTCATAGAGAAGCTTTATGAAGAAAATCATTCACAAAGTACAGAAATGTGAACTGTGCTTTCATCAGCATTCACTGTGAAATTTCATTTTGCAAAATCCCCAGGGGGACTTGAACTTTCTGTTTGGGCCATTAGAAGAAGGACCCGAACATCAATTCCTTAAACACAGATTTGCTCAAAGAACATTTGACAGCTTCAGTTCTCATGAATGTGACTATTTTGCAAGTTTGCTTTTAGTTCTTCTGGTAAAGTGGGAAAAGATTTCGGGTCCATCCAGGTGTATACTCTGGGGGAGGAACTTGCTTTGTGACAAAGATGGTAGCATGTAGGGTGAGGGTAGGTTAGTTACAGTTATTCATCTGTGACTAATAAATAAGACTATAGTGATCTCCAAAAAGACATCTTCAGTGCTGAAGTGCATGGGCCTTGAAACTGCACAGACCTGGATTTGATCCTGCCTCTGTCCTTACTATAATACCTCTGTGACCTTGGGAAAGTTATTTACTCTCCTAGCGCTTGGTGCCCTCATTTGCAAATAGGGTTAATAGTAGCACCTATATCATAACCTTTATCATAGGGTTAATAGCACCTTTATCATGTTTGTGGATTAAATAAGGTCATACATGTAAAGTGTTTAATACATAGACATAGGAATAAGCATTACCTAAATGCTAATGTTAGTGGTGATGATGATGACATGTATTTGAGTGACTGCTCTTTGTGAGTTCATTCATTCATGAAACATTACTGCAGACATTGCTAACACTGGTATCTGAGAATAACTAGGGGCTGTAGGGAGTCTTTGAATCTCCTAAGCTCACGTGGAATATTTTGTGCATGTGTGTGCTTTTTTTTTTTTTTTCCTGGCACAAATCTCAAAGGGATTTATGACCTCAGAAAGGTTAAAAACAAAGCCTACAGGGTGCTGAAGACTTGGTGTTAGGGGTACACCGATGAGCATGGGGCTCTCCTTGTGCTTAAAGAGTTTGCAAAGAGGCCAGGCGGACAGATGTGCAGACAAGATGTTGCAGAATGACCTGTGATGGGTGTAGTGACAGAGGTCACAGACAAAGAGAGCCGAGAGATCATCATCATGGAGGGGGAGTGGATGGGCAAGCCCAGTCAGAAGATCCCAGGCGGAAGGAATGACATGAAGAAACCCAGGCCACCGAACAATAAAGTGCTGTATCCTTAAAGGATCTAGAGCAGTCACAGTGGCAGTGCAAGTGCCCAAGAGTTAAGTGACCCAACTTGAGGTGGGCAGGTTGGCAGAGGGGAGTCTGTGAAGTGTCTTTCAGATGAGGCTTGGGGCTTAGCCTTGATCCTGTGGTCAGTCCCTGGGGAGGCATTGAAGAGTTGTAAGCAAAGGAGCGATATGGTCAGAGCTGTGTTTAAAAATAAAAATCTGGGCTGAGCTCAGTGCCTCACATCTATAATCCCAGCACTTTGGAAAGCCAAGATGGGAAAACTGCTTGAGGCCAGGAGTTTGAGACCAGCCTGGGCAACACAGCGCAACTCTGACTCTACAAAAAGTAAAAGATATAGTCAGGTGCTGTGCCATGTGCTTATAGTTCCAGCTACTAGGGAGGCTGAGGCAGGAGGATCACTTGAGGCCGGGAGTTTGAAGCTGCAGTGAGCTATGGTCACACCACTGCGCTCCAGCCTGTCTGACAGAGCGAGACCCCATCTCTGAAAAAAATAAAAATAAAAATAAAAATAATGAAAATAAAAGTCTCTCATCCTGCTGTGTGTCAGGTAGACTAAAGAGGAGACCATGGAGGAACGGAGATAGGGGAGGAGGCTGGTGAGAGATGAGGCCCTGAACTAAGGCAGAGGCAGTGGGGATTCAGGAAGGAGAGAAAATTAAAAATAAGCTGGGAGATCAACCAGAGGGCTTGCTGCCCAGTGGATGTTGAGGAGGGAGAAGGTGACATGGGTGATTCTCAGGATTATGGCTTCTAATTTTCCTGTGTGCCTGGGACCTGCCAGATACCTGGTTACACCCCACTGGAGACCTGAGACAAGCATATCAAATTGTTCCTAGCCCTGGAAATGCATAGTGTTAATGAGGGAGATAAGGATTACACATGAAATAACTAAAGAACAGCACAGGCACATCCTAAGCATAGTGAGAGAATCAGGAAGGTGATGGTGTGAACTGGAGTGGTTCCAAAGCTCTCTGTGGCATCATATCAAATGAGCAGTTTTTGATGTTCATCTTGTCTGACCTCTCAGCCTCCCACCACTCCTTTAGTCTTGAAACACTTTTCCCTTGCTTTTACAACACATAGTCTCTCTCTCTGTGATCTCTCTTTCCTGGTTGGCTCACTGGGTTCATTCTTTTCTGGGGGCAGGGGGTGGGGGTGGTGGGGGTGTGCTCCAGCACAGAGTGCAGCCCTACCTGAGCTGCCCCCTGCTGAAGTCTCATCGCCACCACTTCCCTCTTGTCTTCTCTGCTACAGCCACCCTGACCCTCCTTCAGGCTTTGCGTTGTGTCAATGACAGTCCTACCTCTGTGCTTTTACACATTTATTTTCTGTCTGAACGCCCTTCCTCCCTCATCTCCTAGTCAACTCCCATTCTTCCTTCCAATCTCAGCTCAAATTGCCCATCCTCGGGAAAAGGTTGACCATTTGATTTATTGCCCAAACTGGGATACATTTGAAAGTGCAAGGGGTGTTATAAACAATAACACCAGGACAACAGGCATACGCTGGAAGCTTCCTGGACAAATGGACACCCCTGACATGGGGTGACCTTCTCAGGCTCCCCAGATGTGATTGGGTCTCCCTGTGCCCTCGTTGCTCTTTGGTATTCCTTCCACAGCCCCTACCATGGTTTATAGTGATAACTTTGAGCACCATCTGGCTTATCGCCTTCTCCCCAGTGGACTTTATACTCCACGAAGGCAGACATGTCCTGTTGTGTTGTTGGTTCCTGAGACCCTTTGCCGCATAGGAGGTACTTAATCAACACCTAATGAGTACCTGAATCAATGATGGAACTCAGATTGTATTGTTCTGTGGCATGTACTAGGCACTTCCATTTCCATATCTTGGTTGGTTCTCCTCGCTATCTTCCCACGTTTCCTCATCTCCATCTCCTGAGGATAGAGGCTTGATTATGATCTCACAGTGAGTGCCAGAGACAAGTCTAGGACTCTCAGGTCTTCTGATCCCAAATCCAGTGCTTTCCCCAAAAGTGTCTGAGGAAGAGAAAAGGAAAGATGTCTACCAGATTTAGAACCCGGGTAACTGCGAGGATGGTCAGGACTGGAAAAAGATGGAGAATGGGGATCTGAGAACCATTTGTCAGCTTTCAATGCTCCATGACAATCTGAACAGCATTCTACGCTGCAGACAGCTCAGAGTAGAGCCACAAATGGCCCCTCAGCCGCAGAGGGTGTATTAGTCTGTTCTTGCTATAAAGAGGTACCTGAGACTGGGTAATGGATAAGGAAAAGAGGTTTAATTGGCTCGTGGTTCACAGGCTGTACAGGAACAATGGCTGGGGAGGCCGCAGAAACTTACAATCATGGCAGAAGGCAAAGAGGAAGGAGGCATCTTACATGGCTGGAGCAGGAGGAAGAGAGAGAAAGGGGAGGTGCTACACACTTTTAAACAACCAGGTCTTGTGAGAATTCACTGTCACGAGAACTGCAAGAGGGAAGTCTGTCCCCATGAACTAATCACCTCCCACCAGGCCTCTTCTCCAACACCGGGGATTGCAAGTCAACATGAAATGTGGGCAGGGACACAAATCCAAACTGTATCAGGGGGCTTAAGCAGATGGTGTTTTGTTTTTATTGTGGTAAAACATACATGATATAAAATTTACCATTTTAACCATTTTTAGGTGTACAGTTCAGTGGCTTTAAGTACAATCACACTGCTGTCCAACCATCACTGTCATGCATCTCCAGAACTTTCTCATCTTCCCAAACTGAAACTTAAACACTAACTCCCTATTTCTGTTCCCTTCAGCCCCTGGCAACCACCATCCTACTTTCTGCCTCTATGAATTTGACTACTCTAGGTGCCTCAGATAAGTAGAATCATATGATATTTGTCTTTTTGTGTCTGGCTCATTCACTTAGCATCACATCTTCAAGGTACATCCATGTTATAGCAGAATTTCCTTCTTTTATGAGGCTGGATAATTTTCTATTGTATTTATATACCATATTGTGTTTATTTCTTCATCCACTAATGGACACACCTGGGCTTTTTCTATATTTTGGCTATTGTGAATAATGCTCCTATGAATGTTGTATATAAATATCTGTTTGAGTTTCTGCTTTCATTTCTTTTCCTTTTTTTGAGATGGAGTCTCATTCTGTCACCCAGGCTGGAGTGCAGTGGTGTGATCTCGGCTCACTGCAACCTCTGCCTCCTGGGTTCAAACGATTCTCTTGCCTCAGCCTCCCAAGTAACTGGGATTACAGGCGCACCACGACGCCCGGCTAATTTTTGTATTTGTAGTAGAGACGGGGTTTTGCCATGTTGGCCAGGCTGATCTTGAACCCCTGACCTCAGGTGATCTGTCCACCTCAGCCTCCCAAAGTGCTGGGATTACAGGGGTGAGGAACTGCACCCAGACTGCTTTCATTTCTTTTGGGGGATACACCCAGAACTGGAATTGCTAGATCAATCAGCCAGTAATTTTTTTTAAACTACAGCAGCTTTCTATATTCTTAATGCACAAGGGTTCCAATTTCTCTGTATACTTGTCAACGCTTATTTCCCGTTTTTTTTTTTCTTTTTTAGATAGGATCTCTCTTTATCATCTAGGCTGGAGAGCAGTGGTGCAATCATAGTTCTCTATAGCCTCAAACACCTGGGCTCAAGCAATCCTCCCACTTCAGCCTCCCGAGTAGTTGGGACTACAGGCATGCCACTATGCCCAGCTAATTTTTTGGGTATTTTGTTGCTGTTGTTTGTTAGATGGGCGCCCTGCTATGTTGCTCAGGCTGGTCTTGAACTCCTCCCATTTCAGCCTCCCAATGTGCTGTGATTACAGGTGTGTGCCACCTCACTCAGCCGGTTTTTGATAATAGTTATCCTAATGGGTATGAAGCAGTTTCTTATGATTTTGATTTGCAATTTTTAAAATAATTAGTGATGTTAAATATGTTTTCATATGCTCGTTGCCATTAGTATATTTTAGCAGAAATGTCTATTCAGGACTTTTGTCCATTTTGTAAGTGTTTTTTCATTGTTGAGTTGTAGGAGTTTAAAAATATATTCTGAATATTGATCTATTATCAAATATATGATTTTCACGTATTTTCTGCCATTCTGTGGGTTGCCTTTTCACTCTGTTCATAGTGTTTTTTGATGCAAAACAGTTTTTAATTTTAATCTTTGATTTACCTATTTTGTTTTTTGTTGGCTGTGCTTATGTTGTCGTATCCAAGAAATCATTGCCAAATTCAGTGTTATGAAGCTTTTCTCCTATATTTTCTGTATTTCTAGTGTTATGAAGCTTTTCTCCTATATCTTCTATATTTCTAGTGTTAAGCTTTTCTCCTATGTTTCTAATGTTATGAAACTTTTCTCCTATATTTTCTATATTTCTAGTGTTATGAAGCTTTTCTCCTATATTTTCTATATTTCTAGTGTTAATGAAGCTTTTCTCCTATATTTTCAATATTTCTAGTGTTATGAAGCTTTTCTCCTACATTTTCAATATTTCTAGTGTTATGAAGCTTTTCTCCTATATTTTCTATATTTCTAGTGTTATGAAGGTTTTCTCCTATATTTTCTTCTAGAGGATTTAATAGTTTTGGCTCATATGTTTAGGCCTTTGATCTATTTTGCATTAATTTTTGTATACAGTATAAGGTAAAGGTCCAACTTCATTCCTTTTGCATGTGGATATTCAGTTTTCCCAGCACCGCTTGTTGAAAAGACTGCCCTTTCGCTATTGAATAGTCTTGTCATCCTTGTTGAGAATCATTTGATCACACCTGAGAGACTTTATTTCTGAGCTATCCTATCCCACTGGCCTCTATATCTGTCTTTATGCCAGTACCACATTGATCTTTTTTTCATTTGTTTTTGTTTTCATTTTTAAAGCATTTTTGGTTCATAGCAAAATTGAGCATATGGTGCAGAGATTTTCCATATACCTTTTCCCCCACCTGCATTCACAGCCTCTCCCACCATCAAAATCCCGAATCAGAGTGGTGTATTTTTTACAACTGATGAAACTACATTGACATGTCATCATCACCCAAAGCCCATAGTTTACATTACTGTTCACTCTTGGTGCTATTCTACGGGTTTTGAAAAATGTATAATGACACGTATCTGCCATTGTAGTATCATACAGAGTATTTTCACTGCTCTAAAATCCTCTGTACTTCACCTATTCATCTTTTCCTGCCCTCTGGCCCCTGGCAAATACTGATCTTTTTACTGTCTGTAGTTTTGCCTTTTCCAAAATGTAATTTAGTTGGAATCATACAGCATGTAGCTTTTTCAGATTGGCTTATTCCATTTAGTAATATGCACGTAAGATTCTTCCATATCTTTTGTGGCTTGACAACTCATTTCTTTTTAGCACTGAAAAATATTTCATTGTTTGGATATACTGTAGTTTATTTATCCACTCACCTACAGAAGGACTCACCTACTGAAGGATGTCTCAGCTGCTTCCAAGTTTTGGCAGTTATGAATACAGCTGCTATCAACATTCATGTGCAGATTTTTGTGTGGATATAAGTTTTTCTTTTCTTTTTTTTTTTTTTTTGAGACGGAGTCTCGCTCTGTCGCCAAGGCTGGAGTGCAGTGGCCAGATCTCAGCTCACTGCAAGCTCCGCCTCCCGGGTTCCCGCCATTCTTCTGCCTCAGCCTCCCGAGTAGCTGGGACTACAGGCGCCCGCCACCTCGCCCGGCTAGTTTTTTGTCTTTTTTGGTAGAGACGGGGTTTCACCGTGTTAGCCAGGATGGTCTTGATCTCCTGACCTCGTGATCCGCCTGTCTCGGCCTCCCAAAGTGCTGGGATTACAGGCTTGAGCCACCGCGCCCGGCCAAGATATAAGTTTTTCAACCCATTTGGGTAAATACCAAGGAGAACTAATTGCTGGATTATATAATAAGAGTATGTTTCGTTTTGTAAGAAACTGCCAAACTGCCTTCTAAAGTGGCTTTACCGTTTTGCATTTCCACCAGAAAGGAATGAGGGTTCCTGTTGCTCAACATCCTTGCCAGCATTTTGTGTGTCAGTGTTTTGGACTTTGGCCATTCTAATAGGTGTCTGGTGGTATCTCACTGTTATTGTATACACTATTTGATTACCATAGCTTTGCTACAGGTTTTGACATCAGGAAATGTGAGACCTTCAGGCTGGGCGCAGTGGCTCATGCCTTTAATCCCAGCACTTGGGGAGGCCGAGGTAGGTGGATGACCTGAGGTCAGGAGTTCGAGACCAGCCTGGCCAACATGGTGAAACCCAGCCTCTACTAAAAATACAAAAAATAGCTGGGTGTGCTGGCGGGTGCCTGTAATCCCAGCCACTCGGGGGCTGAGGCAGAAAAATCGCTTGATCTGGGAGGCAAGGTTGCAGTGAGCTGAGATTGTGCCACTGCACTCCAGCCTGGGTGACAGAAGACTCTGTCTCAAAAAAAAAAAAAAAAAAAAAAAGTGTGAGAACACCACTTGGTTCTTTTTTTTTTTTTCAAGATTGTTTTGGCTATTTGGGGTCCCTTGTAATTCCATATGAATTGTAGGGTGGATTTTTTTATTTTGAAAAAAAGTTATTGGGATTTTGATAGAGACTGCATTGCATCTGTAGATCATTTTGGGTGATACTGACATCTTAACAATATTAACTCTTCCAGTCTATGAGCGTAGGATATCTTTCTATTTATTTGTATTAATATCTTCTTTAATTTCTTTTACAAATATTTTATAGTTTTCATTGTACAAGTCTTTCACCTTTTTGGTTAATTCCTAAGTATTTTATTCTTTTTGATGCTATTATAAATGGAATTCCTTAAAAAATATCCTTTTTGGATTGTTCGTTATCATGTATGAAGACACAGTTGATTTTTATGTGTTGATTTTGTATCCTGCAACTTTGCTGAATTTGTTTATTACTTTTAATATTTTTCTGTGGAATCATTAGAGTTTTCTACATATGGGATCATGTCATCAACGTACAGATAATTTTGCTTTTTGTTTTCTAATGTGGATACCTTTTATTTCTTTCTCTTGCCTATTCTGGCTAGAATTTATAATACTATGTTGATGTTAAATAGAAGTGGGCATCTTTGTCTTATTCCTGATCATGGAGGAAAAACTTTAAAGCTTTTAGTATTTTACCATTGAGTATGGTGTTAGCTGTGTAAGCGGACAGTTTTTAAAGGAGCTTAAAAAGAGGTAGGATTATGAAATCCTGGTACTTATTTAAAATTATGTCCCCCATATTTCTAGCACATAATCTAACATATAATAATTCCTGAGTGAATGGACACGTTTTTAAAAATGGTGGTTTGTCAAAACTGAATGAGCTAAAGATGCCTCTAAATGGAGGATCTATTTGGTGTTTATGAGGGTGGTAAGGATTGAAGAGTGATGCAAAAGGAAATAAGAGTCATTGGGTTGCCCGCTGACAAGGTGTTAGTTCCTCATTGTGGGCAACAAAGCCACTTTACCCTTTGCTTGGGTAGCCTGCTTAATTCTGGTTATTTTCTCCTTCTCTATATTAGCACTTAACAACTAGAAGAAAATAACATATGTTGTATCTCTTTGTGAGTACTGAATTAATAACTTACAGCCTATTGCATAAAAAGAAAATGAGCAAAATGCTATAAATTATAGATGGAAGTTGTTAATATGAGTAGAGTGTACAACATATGCCTCACTGTGCACAGCTTTGAAAGAATGTGACTGATTTAAGTGACTTGAGTCTGGCTTCATTTCAATGTGGAATGGATGGAAAGCATTGAGTCACTACCATTTCATTAGTAAGGCTATGTTCTTCCATCGGACCTTGGCTCCCCAACTTGAAGTAGGTAAAAATTCTGATTACCTGTAGTCCTAGAATGGGAAAATCAAAAGATTTTTATTTAATGTGTTAGCATTCCTATTCGCGTGCACTTTTAACAAGCAAATTCTGAATATGAACTAACATGGCCTCCCTTTTCTCCTTTAACAAGGTAATCTGAGTTACAGATTTAAAAAATAGGTTCATTAAATGCAGAGCTTGTTGATAACTTTGAGAAGCAGCAGGATGTAGTGGAAAGAACAGGCACTTTTGTCTCAGTGAGAGATTTTCTGGCTGCAAATAATTGAAACTCTATAGCTTGTGCCAAACAGGATTTTAGAAGACCAAAAAGGTATTCTCAGGATACAAGGCTGTCTTATAGGCTCATGCGGGTCTGAGGCCACTCAGTCTGTGTTTCTAGGATTATGTGGTCTCATCTCTGCCTTCCCTTCCACACCTGCTCCTTTCTTGTCTCTCAGCAGACTGGCTGTCTCTGCTCCTGTGCACATAGCCAAACACAGCTGCCCTGCCCTGGCTTTTTATCCCTGCCCGTTCAAGGGCCAGCAGAGGCTGCCTGGCATCTCTGATTTCCAGATTCCTAGAAGAGAGAATCTGGTTGTCTCATCTTGAGTCAGATGACCACTCCTGATTTGTTCATTTATTAATTCAGGAAGTCTTTACGAGTTTCAGGAACTGTTTTAGGCATTGGCATTCATCTCACCTTCATGGAGAGAGAGAGAGAGAGAGAGAGAGAGAGAGAGAGAGAGAGAGAGAGAGAGAGAGAGTGTGTGTGTGTGTGTGTGTGAGAGAGAGAGAGAGAGGGGGGAAGAGGGACTCTGAAAGCTTATTCTTTTGGGCTCAGTTGAGGGTTGTAATTTTCAGAGGAAGGGACGTATGGGCTTGGAATTTGGATAGACCCAGACTCAAATCCTGGTTCCTCCCCTTACCAGCTCTGTGTGGCCCTTGGGCATGTTAAATTACCTCTGTCAGCCCCAAGTTTTGAATCAGCAAAATGGGAGTAATCCTTTATAGGGTAGTTATAAGGATTAATGTGAAATGGTGCCTGCAAAGCCAGGAGTGTAGTATCTGCCACATGTAATCAGAGCTCTACCACTTGGAACAAGTTTTTAAACCTGTCTGAATCTGTTTCCTCATCTGTAAAATGGGAAAGAATATCACTTACCTCATATGCGTATTAGAAGGATTAAACCATGGTAAGTGCACCAGGGTGCCGGGAATTTGTACGTAACAGATACTCAGTGTGGTCACTGCTCTTCTTATTCTTATTGTGAGTCACATTTTTTCTCTTCTAGTTCCCATTTGGCCGGCGCTTGCCTTGTGATATCTACTGGCACGGAGTTTCATTTCACGACAATGACATATTCTCCGGTCAAGTGAACAAGTTTCCAGGTATTTGCTGTTATTGTTGACATTTAAAAATGTTTCTAGGGCCAAATCTCAGGTACACTTTTCTACAAAAATATGACAGTTATTTTTGAGATCAAACTTGGGGACCCTTAATTGAGAGTTGCTGTGTTCACTAGCTATTAAGGATTTAAGGATTGGAGACAGACTTTTAAAGGTTCAAAGGCAGGCTTTCTTGGTCTAATTCCACTGGTGGAAGAACATGGTTTCACTTTTTGGGTTATACATATAATGTGGGGTTCTAATGAGAGGAATATATTCTGAAAATGAAAAAAAAAATAGAACATTTCACTCTTACAGGAAACAAAAGTACCAAAATTCTAGGCATATGTCATAGAAATGGGGTATCAGCTTCCCTTTTCTTTAAGTATTATATTTGGAGGTATCATTTTTAAAACCAAATATACCAGTCTCCATACTAAGTACTACAGGCTGCAGCCAGCCTCTGCCTTTTGCCTAATGACATTATCTCAGCAAGACTTATCCTACAAGGAGAAATCTTAGTGCTAGAAAAGCGTCATAGCCAGAACTAAGATATCCTCCCTCACTCCACTACCAACCTCCCAATACAACGTTTTTGTTTTTGCATTTTAATCTCTACCACTTTTTTGAGATGGAGTCTCGCTCTATTGCCCAGGCTGGAGAGCAGTGGCATGATCTTGGGTCACTGCAGCCTCCCAGGTTCAAGCAATTCTCCTGCCTCAGCCTCCTGAGTAGCTGGGATTATAGGCCTGCACCACCACACCCAGCTAATTTTGTATTTTTAGTAGAGACAGGGTTTTGCTATGTCACGTTGGCCAGGCTGGTCTCAAACTCCTGACCTGAAGTGATCCACCTGCCTCAGCCTCCCAAAGTGCTGGGATTACAAGCGTGAGCCACTCTACCGGGTCTCTTCGTTATTTTTGATGGCTGAATGAAGAGGATATTTAAGATGGTAGGACAGCTTAGGGAGAAGGAGCACTGGATTAAGCTGGGTATGATGCAGTTAAAGGGCCTTCCACTTATTTTTAAAATGTTAATATATTTCACAGACTATATTATAATGTCATAATAAATAATTTCTAAAAAGAACATCACCCTGAATCCCATGTCTCATTTAACAAAACAGCGATGTGAATATTTCTATATTTCCTCCCAAACCTTAAGCATGTTTACTCATCCTTTTTGCATGGTTGCAGTCCTAGTGTAGTAGCCTAAATATAAGGTGTTTTCTCTTAGTATTTTATCAATTTTACCTATTTTAAAGGGAGAATCAGTTTACTCTTTCCTTGACATTCTACCCCACGTCTTTAAGAAAATGCATTGCAGAAAACACAGTAGCCGTACGTAATACACTGGGTGGTAGTTATGCCACATCCACTAGGAGTTTTCACCTAAGCATGCAGTCTTACAAGTTCACTATCACAGACCACACTTGGCTCAGATTCACTTAGAAGGATACAGGGCAGGAAACACAGCTTGCTGGCCAGTCAGCGTCAAGCATTTCTCTTCAGTGGAGTGTTTGCAGGAGTTCCAGGGACTAGTCTCTGGCTCCTCAAGTGAAAGCTCAGGTGCAAAAGGACTAGATCCACATTGGTGGATATGAGTCTTTCTTGGCTTAGATGCCCCAGAGAAGCCAGAATCTCTTAGAACTCCTCCGTACTATGGCTTCTAAGGTCCCAGCAAGGGTCATAATTAAGTTATAAGAATCGTCGCACTCAGAAAAGCTTGGAGCTATGGCTTTCTACTAGATATTTATGCAATTTACCAAGTCAGGGATCATTTTAACCATATGCTTTGTGCCTAGTAATTCAGCTAACATTCTGCCTTCATTGTTTTCTAGGGGAACCGAGATAGAAAGTTAACCCAAGGTCAAATTTATCCTTAGAGAAGGAGAAAGGGTTTTGTTACAGAACAAGAATGATTGTTGCAGCCAGAGTTCTTGCCCAACAGTTTAATGGGATAGCTATTATTTTTTGCGTCTTGCTGCTCAGAAAAGGATGCTTTGTGATGCCACTTAAAGGACTTATTAGGATGTTGGAGGAATACAGTTTGGAAGAGAAAACGCTTTAAATGAGGACTGAGTTCCTAAGACATGAATCATCAAATGAGGCTTCATTTACATTTTCCCCATTTGCTCATGCCTCACCTAGTGGCTGAGAGTAGGAAAGAAGTAGCTATAGATCTACATTCAGAATACAAATTGGAAATATAGAATGAAGTACCCCCCAAGGATTAGTTTCATTAAAGGTGCTAGAATGATACTCATTCCAAACAAGCAAGTTTGCCCCATCCTGTATTCCACATGTCAGTGATTGGAACATAGACTTTTCCACTTTACTAACAGAAATTAATTAGTTCTAATGACAAAGCAGGCTCTTGAACCTCTAGGCAGAGGAACAGTGCTGCCATACCCTCTGCCCTGTGAAAGGTAGTACTCCTCAGCAGAGGGGTGATTCCAGAACAGTCTGTCCTCTGATACCAGTTTGTGTCCAAGCTTATCTTCTGTCTCTCATATATCCCACAACTCTAAAATGCACTTTCTATGCATTGTATATTACTTAGGGTAAGTTCTAGTGGATATCCCAGGCAAGTATAAACACTGTATGTGCTGGGTCAACTGAGAACAGATATATACACATGGAAGTGATTAATTTTGTTTGTGTCAGCACATTAGATTTTAGTCACTTTTCTATGGGTAATTTCCTGGTTCAAAATACATTATTATATTTTGGCTGATGAATTAAGACTTTCTATGAAAATAATCTGATTTAGATACATCTAAAGAAAGTAGATTATTAGATATGTCTACTTTCTTTAGACGTATCTAAATCAGACATATCAGATTAGACATATCAGATTTAGCTCTAAGAAAGTCCAAAACTGTCCATTCTCAGCTTCTGAGCAGGTCTTTTGCCGAGCTTCAGGGTCTGAGATGTATGGCATCACATGGCAGGTGGTACCTGAGAGCCCCCCTGAGAAGGGGGCTTTCTGCTGGAGAGGGAGGGAGCTTCAGTGAGGAACATGTGGGGACAGCCATCTGTCAAGCATTGGTCTGGGCTCTGGAGCTACAAAGACACAGAGAAAGGCATGTAAAGAGAGAAGAAAAATGCAGCCTAAGGGCTATGCTGGAGGAAGCTGGAATGCTGTGGAGGTCTGGAGCAGGGGCAGGCAACCTAACCCAGATTTGCCCACGGAGCAGCAGGGTGAGAGATCCTGGAGAAGAGGACTGGCATGGAAACTGAGCCTCCAGGATGGATGGGCCCGATCCCCATGCCAAACAAGGGAGCAGAGTTGGTGCAAAGACAGAATGCCTTGAGCATATTGCTCATTCAGCAAAGGGCAAGTGGCCCACCATGGTTAGAGGGCATCAGGTGAGCGGGGTAGGGGAGGGGTGATGAGCAGGAACCCAAGTATAGCATTGTTAGAGCCTGAAAGTCATGGGGAGCCACTGAGGAATTTTTAAGCCAGACAGTGACACGGGTCAGCTTGCATGTTAGCAAGATCAGCCAGAGGGACACATTAGAAATGGGTGAGACGGCTGACAGAAGAAACAGAGATGTAGCTAAGAGTCTGCTACAACATCCACCCAAGAGATGAATGAATCAGGGGCAATGGGAATAGAATAGGATGGATCTGAAAGTATTTATTTGTTGTTTGGTGGTTCTGATGTGTTTTTGCCAAGAATTATTGTTATAAATAATATTTGTATTGAATAGTGCTCCAAGTATAGCTCAGTTTTGATTTGTTTTGTTTTATGTTAACTGGGTAAAGTAGGGCTGCCTGGGCAGACCTGAGATTGAACTGTTATGCTCTCAGTTAACTTGAATGGGATGAGACCCACCAGGACTTGAGACTCCAGCATAGCAGATGGAAGCACCCAGGCCTGCCTCAGAAGGAGGGGCAGGAGGTAAGCCCTTGGTGTCAGAAACTCCCACCTGAATTAGGAAGTTTTCCCAATTGATAGGGGAACTGCCCTCATAGGGGCATCTAGGGAGAGACCTTATTGAGAAACCTAGGTGGACAGTCAACCTCAAAAGGAGCTGTTATTAGGTAGCAGGACCCCAGACACTGGGCTAAAGTCACCCACAGGAGGAATCCAGCCCTTGCGGAGTGGGCTTGAGGGGAACAGAGGAGAGGCTGGAGAGAGGAGGGGCATTGGAGAGAACAAAGAAAAGGCCTCAACTCTGTGCATTGCTAAGGCAGCCGCTCAGGCTCCAGGAGCAAAAGATAAGGTCACCAACATTTGGAGACAAGCAATAGAGCACCGGAAAAATGGGTAAAATTCTTCTTATCTGATTGGAATACAAAGTCTAGGTCAGACTTGTAGCAGAAGGGAGCTGGGGGTTAGACCTAGAGCTTCTATCTCAGATCGGAATTGGTCCTAGAGCCCAGGGAGGGGACACAGGTGACAAGGGGTCAGGTGCTGCAGCTACTTAGGGAAACGGGACAGGGCCTGGAGCCAGTAGGGCCTGAAGTCAGCAGAGCTGGCCATGACCTCCCTTCTCACAGATTTTCTCTGGGAACATGTGTCCTGGATCAGCTAGAAACCCTGCTGTGCTTGTCAGGGTCATAATGAGAGAAGATGCCACTCCCACACCTGTCTCTGAGCCACCTCCAGAGGTGGAGATGCCAGCAGCTTCCATGTGGGTTCTAGTGAGGGGCCAGAAACTGCCTGGTGGCACTGGATAGTAGCACAGCTTAGATATGGAGGAGCAAAGGTTTGGTGCTAAGTGGAATGAGAGAGGTCTACACCGGTGCCTCCTGGAGACAGGCATTCAGGCAGGGTCGGAGTGAGCTGCCTCCCGCCTGCAGGCAGGAAGTGCCTGGCTTCCAGGGGTTCTTCTTAAGTTGGCCATTTTCAGTAGAAAACTGCCTGGAGACACAAAAGTAAACTTGGAAACACTTATTAGCTGGTGTGGGGCCTGATGATGCACATTACAGAAGGAGCCATTGCTGATATTAAATGAATATTGACTGAATTTGCAGGACATACATTTTCACAAAACTTTTCTGGAGCACCCAGACTGCCCTCATGTACTCACAGCCCTCTGGGTTGTGTGAGCCCTTCTGACCTGCTGAGGGATTTTGGAGGGAGAACCTTCCCTCGGCACAACGACTTTAAAATGCAGAAAATACCACAACAATATTTGGTCAGGAGGCATCCTCTACTTGGAGTAAGGTGCTGTATTACAGTTAGTTATGAAGGCTTTCATTGCAATACGGTAACTAAAATGTTAGTCAACCTCAAGCAAAAGGATTCCAAAAAAGTTGAAGTTTTGCTTTGTTTACCTTGTGGTCAGCTCTTGTGTTTATAATGCAATGATTCTAATTCTGTGGGGGAATAAAAGGAAATAGCTGTGATTTTCCAGACTCCCTTCTTGGGAAGCTCAGAACAGTGTCCTCAGTGAGTTTTCTTGACTATTGAACAGTTCATGTTAGAGAACAGTTTATTAGTGCTTTTTAAGCTCCTTTATTTCTTACTTAATCCTTCCCTATATCCTTCTAAACAACAACTAAGACCTGGACACTGACATCTTGAAGCTGGGACCTTTAGATTTATTGCACTTTTTAATATGCTGACGGAAGCAAGAAGGTGGTTCTTAAAACTTTCCTTCACAGATGTTTACCCTTTACTTTCTGAACGTGGGAATTTAGAGGAACCTCATTCATTCTGATTGCCCATTTGGAATGTGTGATAATTTGGGCATGCCAAGCTGACATGGAACTTCGTATTTTCTATTAAAAATAGTTTTGCTAAGCACATTTCTAGTGTCAGTAATGGAACTGTTTGGTCTCTTTCAGGGTAAAGGACATTTTTAGCCTTCATTTTTGGCAGTGATATTTGTCTTAAGAAATAAACATGATAGCTGGGTGTGGTGGGCACATATGTAATCCCAGCACTTTGGGAGGCTGAGGCAGGTGGATCACCTGAGGTCAGGAGTTTGAGACCAACCTGACCAACATGGTGAAATCCCTTCTCTACTAAAAATACAAAAATTTGCTGGGTGTGGTGGCATGCGCCTATAATCCCAGCTACTCAGGAGGCTGAGGCAGGAGAATTGCTTGAACCCACGAGGCAGAGGTTGCAGTGAGCTGAGATCGTGCCATTGCACTCCAGCCTAGGCAACAAGAGCGAAACTCTGCCTAAAAAGAAAAAGAAAAAGAAATAAGGATGATGCCGGGCATAGTGGCTTACGCCTGTAATTCCAGGGCTTTGGGAGGCCAAGGCGGGTGGATGGCTTGAGCCTAGAAGTTCAAGACTAGACTGGGCAATAGTGAGACCCTGTCTCTACAAAAACAAAAGCAATACAAAAATTAGCCAGGCATGGTGGCACATACCTGTAGTCCCAGCTACTCGGGAGGCTGAAGTGGGAGGATCACTTGAACCTGGGAGGCAGGGGTTGCAATGAGCTGAGATCATGCCACTGCACTCCAGCCTGGGCATTAGAGCAAGACTGTGTTTCAAAAAAAAAAAAAAAAAAAAAAAGAAAAAGAAAAAAAAGAAAAGAAAAAAGAACGAAACATGTTAAAATTGATAATAATTTTTACCTATTTGCTTAAAATTTGCTACACTATATAGTACTCAGTTTCTTCTCTTGTCAAAGTTACTAGTGATGTTACAGGAAAAAAAAATCCACCATTCTTTTCATGTTTTATAACAGTGAGACATTTTAATTCCCTCTGGGCAAATTAATGAGATAGGATCAATGTCAGTGTTAGTCCTTATAACTGAGGAACTCCTACAGATTGCATTTTTTCCCTTAAAGTATAAATCATGGTATTCTTTTTATTTCCTGTCCTTCATTCAAGGAGACAGATTTTATGCTGAAAGATGTGTGTTTTCCTATTTCATGCCTTTAATACTCATGAAACAGTAAAAGAAAGAAACTTAATGAAGCCTCTCATAATATAACCAGAGTCCACTAGATAATATTCTCTAGGGTGCAAGATGGAAGGAATCCCAGAAGCATGTAGGGTGGCCCCAGATTAAAGAAGGTATTAAATTTTAAGTGCAAGATATAAATGGTTCCCTATTCATTACCTAAGGGGGTGACAAAGAATAAACTAGGTAAAAACTCATTCCTTCAAACTGATGCTTCATTTTTATAAAGAGAAAAGAACACCCATCCATTACCTCAGGTTTTTCATTAACTCAGTAGTTCTTTCCAAACCATGAGTCACCGCTGTGGGGAACAACTCAGACCTTTTCTAAAAATCCTGCCTGAAAAAGAGAATATGTCGGGTGGGTGGTTTTAAAAGTCCCAAATAATGGCTGTTTTATAGCTAGTAGCCCACTGTTGTTAAAACCTCACAGCGTCTCTTCTCCCCAGGCATGACGGAGATGGTGCGTAAAATTACTCTGAGCAGAGCAGTGAGAACCATGCAGAATCTCTTTCCTGAGGAGTACAACTTCTACCCTCGCTCATGGATTCTGCCTGACGAGTTCCAGCTCTTTGTTGCTCAGGTAGATGGCACTCCGTCCCCATGACCCCTGAATTATATTATGGTTGCAACTGTGTCCTGGGTCCTGTGTGCTGGGAGCTGGGGCAGGGGGTCCCAGGAAGCTGAGACTAAGGGAGCGTCTTAACAGTACACAGTAGGTGTTGGCAGCTATCAAAACAGCTTGCAGAGTTGAACGAGTAGGGTGACAGGTAGGTAAACTGAAGAAACTGGTCTTGACACAAGGAGACAGATATCAGAGCTGGATCATGGAGTCAGGATGCTGGAGAGCCAGGGAGCTGGAGCCAGAGCAGGCAGTTGGGCCCCCAAGTAGAATGGGGCCACTGGGGGAATCCTAGAGCCGTGGCCTCCCCAGCTTCCTGTGGCCTGAGATGTGGGAGGTCAGGCTCTGTTTAAAGGCCAGGGAGCAGGCCTGACAAACTCATGGGGAACCTTTTAAGTGTTTTGCTTTAAACTTGTTCCAGAATCAATTGTCAAGTGACCCATTCCATCTCGAAGCACTACGTTTGAACATGTAATACCGTGGAGCCCTCACCACTGATTGTGAAGTGGAATCAGTAGGGAAGTGGAACTTAGACCTGCCATTTTTGTTAGCCTTTTGGCAGTTTCATTTAGGATCCTTTGAAAGCCTTTGTGTGCAAATTTCACAGTCTGGCCCATAACTCTGGGGTAACTATACAACCAATGCCTGTCTAATTGTGATAAGGCTAACACCATTTACAGGTCCTGCTATGTTCCAGGCTTTGTGCTAGAAGTTTAACATATTTTACTTATTTTTATTTTTATTTTTGTGTTTTTGAGATGGAGTGTTGCTCTGTTGCCAGAGTGCAGTGGTGCGATCTTGGCTTACTGCAGCCTCTGCCTCCTGGTTCAAGCCATTCTCCTGCCTCAGCTTTCTGAGTAGCTGGGACTACAGGCGTGTGTCACCGCACTGGCTACTTTTTTTTTTTTTTTTTTTTTTTTGTATTTTTAGTAGAGATGGTGTTTCGCCACATTGGCCAGGCTGGTCTTGAACTCCTGACCTCAAGTGATCCACCCGCCTTTACCTCCCAAAGTGCTGGGATTACAGGCATGAGCCACCACACCCAGCCCACATTATTTCTTTTAATCTTCACAGCAATCTTGTGAGGGTAGTTTTATTATTATCCCCATTTTATGGATGAGGAAACTGAGGCTTTGAAAAATTTAGCAACTTGCTTGAGAAGTAGGATTTAAAACCTAGAGCTATTTCAAAGGCATATGCTTTCTATAGTCTATTTTATTGCCTCTGTATTGTTTTGGTTTAAATATTGAATTATAAAACTTGTAATAAAATTATACTTTACTAAACACAAAAACAGCTCGAAGTGATAATTTTTAAAGGACGTTTTCTGTGAGATGGTGGTCACGTGGGTTTATATACATTGCTTAAAATTCATGGAACTATTAACGTAAAATGGGTGCATTTTATTGTATGCAAACTATGCTTCAATAAAGTTAATTTTAAGAGATAACTCTCAGCTGTTCCTCATAATTACCCCCCAATATCTCTCTTCTGTGGCTCTGCTCATGCTGTTGTTGCTATGTGGAATACCTTTCCTTCCCATCTTTACAGCTCTGCATCCAACTACAGTCATGAGTCACTTGATGGGCACACATTCTGAGAAAAGTGTCATTGGGTGATTTCATCGTTGTGCCAACACCATAGAGTGCACTTACACAAACCTAGACGGTGTAGGCTCTTACACATCCAGGCTATCCAGTATAGCCTATTGCTCCTAGGATACAAACCTGTATAGCATGGTACTGTACTTAATACTGGTAAGTCTTTTTTGTATCTAAACATAGAAAGGGGAAAATACTGTATAAAAGTTAAAAAATGGTACACCTATGTAGTACACTTCCCATGAATGGAGCTTACAGGACTAGAAGTTACTCTGTGTGAGTCTGTGAGTGGATGGTAAGGGAATGTGAAGGCCTAGGACATTATACTACTGTAGACTTCAGAAACACTGTACACTTAGGCTACACTAAATCTATTTTTAAAAAATTTTCTTTGATAAGAAATTAGCCTTAGCTTACTGTAACTTTTTACTTTCTAAGCTTTTTAATTTTTAAAAACCTTTTAGACTGTTTTGTAATAACACTTAGCTTAAAACACAAACACACTGTACAGTTATACAAAAAAATTTTTCTTTTTATTCTTATTCCATAAGCATTTTTCTATGTTTAACTTTTAAAATTATTCTTACTTTTTAAATTTTTTGTTAAAAAACCAAGACACAAACACATACATTTGCCTAGGCCTACACAGGGTCAGGATCATCAGTATCACTCTTCCACCTCCACATCTTATCCCACTGGAAGGTCTTCAAGGGTCAGTAACATGCATGGGGCTGTCATCTCCTATGATAACAGTGCTTTCTTCTGGAATACCTCCTGAAGAACCTGCCTGAGGCTATCCTACAGTCAACTTTTTTTTTTTTTTTAGAAGTAGAAGGAGTACACTCTAAAATAACAATAAAAAGTATACTATAGTAAATACAGAAGCCAGTAACATAGTAGTTTATTATCAAGTATTATGTACTGTGTATAATTGTATTATACTGCATTTTTATACAACTGGCAGTGCAGTAGGTTTGTTGACACCTGCAGCACCACAAACATGAGTAATGTGCCGTGCTACAAATCTAAGATCACTGATTTTTAAATCTTAAAGCAAATTTCCTTCTAGGCACTGCTATGGATACATCTCAGGAATTTTTGTATATTACATTTTCATTATAATTCAGTTGAAAATATTCTCTAATTTCTCTTGGGATTTCTCCTCTGCCCATGGGTTATGTAGAAATGTGTTGTTTACTTTTTAAGTCATTTGGGAACTTTCCAAGTATTTTTTGTATTGATTTCTAATTTAATTTTGTTGACAGCAGAGAGTATATTCTGTATTATCTCAGTCTCTTTAAATTTATTGAGAGTTTTCTTATGGCTTATATATTGTCCATCTTGATGAGTGTTTCATGGCACTTGGAAATAATACGTATTCTGAGGTTGTTGATGTAGCATCTTATAAGTGTCAATTAGGTCAAGTTGCTATTGGTGGTATTCACATCTTTTTTACTGCTTTACTACTTACTTGTTCTATCAGTTACTAAGTTAGTGTTGAAATTTCCAGCTTTAATTTTGGATTGTCTGCTTCTCCTTTTAGTTCTGTCAGTGTTTTCTTCATGCATTTTGAAGCTCCGTTATTAGCTTGATGATTTCACTCCTTTATCAGTAACTTGTCCTGAAGTCTATTTTGTTTGATATTAATTTAGCACCTCTAGTTTTCTTTGGCTTAGTATTTGCATGGTATATCTTTTACCATTATTTTACTTTTAACCTATCTGCATTTTTAAAGAGTGCTTCTTGTTGACAGCATGAAATTGGTGTGGTCTTTTATTCAGTTTGACAGTCTCTGCCTTTTGATTTGTGTGTTTAGTCCAGTTAATCTTAATATGTAATGCTAACTGTTGGATTCAAGTCTATCGTCTTACTATTTCTTTTCTATTTATTCTTGGATTAATTGAATATTTTTAGTATTTTATTTTATCTCTTTTTTAGGCTTCTTAGCTATACATCTTTTCAAAATCTTTTTGGTTTTCATCCTAGCCCTGGTATCTAGGGTTTACAATGCATCTTTAACTTACCACATTAGCCTTTGAGTATTACATACTTCAAGTAAAATATTAGCACCTTACAGCAGTATAGTTCCATTCCCGCTCTCATCCTTTGTGCTATCGTCATCTGTTTTACTTCTAACAGTGTTATCAACCACACAATACATTGTTATTATTTTTGCTCTAAAAAGTCAATTATCCTATAAAGAAACTAAAAAATGGGTACATTTGTCTTTTATACTCACTCATGTATTTACTATTTCCCGCATTCTTCATTCTTTTGAATGGATCTGGGATTTCATTTGGTATTATTTTCCTTTGGCCTCAATAATTCGCTTCAACACATTTCTTGCAGTGCAGGTCTGCTGGTGGCAAATTCCCTCAGCTTTCATTTGTCTGAAAATGTCTTTATTTTGCCTTCAGTTTTTAAACTGCTTTGAAATAATTTAAAACTTAACAAAAAAGTTGCAAAAATAGGACAGAGAGAGACCCCAAATTCTTCATCTAACTTCCTCTAATGTCAACATCTTACACAGTGACTGAAACTGGGAAATTAACATTGATATAGTATGAAATAACCTACACTCTTAATTTGCATTTTGCCTGTTGTCCTGCTAATGTCCTTTTTCTGGTATAGGATTCACTCCATGATCCCTCATTGTATTTAGTTGTCATTTCTCCCCAGTCTTCTCTAGGCTGTAACAGTTCCCTAGTCTTCGTCTTTTGTGACCTTGACTCTTTTGAAGAACACTGGTCCCCACCCAAATCTCATGTTGAATTGTAATTCCCCAGTGTTGGAGGTGGGGCCTGGTGGGAGGTGATTGGAACATGGGGACAGATTTCCCCCCTTGGTGTTGCATAGTGATAGAGTTCTCATGACATCTGGTTGTTTAACAGTGTGTAGCACCTCCCTCCTCTCTCTCTTGCTCCTGCTCCAGCCACCTAAGACTTGTCTGCTTTCCCTTTGCCTTCTGCCACGATTGAGAGTTTCCTGAGGCCTCCCCAGAAGCCGAGCAGGTGCCAGCATCAGCTTCCTGTACAGCCTGTGGAACTGTGAGCCAATTAAACCTCCTTTCTTTATAAATTACCCAGTCTTAGGTATTTCTTTATAGCAGTGAGAGAACAGTCTAATACAACTGGCTAGTTATCTTTTTTTTTTTTTTTTTTTTTTTTTTTTAGAACGAACTTACCTTTGGATTTGTCTGATTTTTCTCATGTTAGATTCAGTTTAGACATTTTTGGCAAGAACACTATGAAAGTGATGTTGTTAGGTACATGATGTCAAGATGTCTTATCCCTGGTGATGTTAACTTTGATCACTTAAAGTAGTGTCTGCTAGATTTCTCCACTATAAAGTTACTATTTTTCCCTTTTTAATTAGTGTCTAGTAAGGAGATATTTTGAGACTCTGCAGAGAGTCTAGTTGTCTAGTAAGGAGATATTTTGAGACTCTGCAGAGAGCCTAGTTGTCTTATACTTTTTAAAAGACAGCTTTGTTGAGATATAATTGACATCGAATAAACTACAGATATTTAGAATGTGCAGTTTTATACATTTCATGTTTGTAAAAAGCCATGATATCATCGCCACAATCAAGATAATGAACATATGCATCATGCTGAAATGTTTCCTTGTGTCCCTTGGTAATCCTTCCATCCTTCCCTTCTTTTTTTTTTTTTTTTTTTGAGACAGAGCCTTGCTCTGTCGCCCAGGCTGGAGTGCGGTGGCATGATCTCGGCTCACTACAACCTCCACCTCTCAGGTTCAAGCGATTCTCCTGCCTCAGCTTCCTGAGTAGCTGAGATTACAGGTATGTGCCACCATGCCCAGCTAATTTTTATATTTTTATTAGAGACGGGTTTTCACCATGTTGGCCAGGCTGTTCTCGAACTCCTGACCTCAAGTGATCCGCCTGCCTCGGCCTCCCAAATTGTTGGCATTATAGACGTGAGCCACAGTGCCCAGCTCCTCCTTCCCTTCTTTCCTCTTTTCCTCTTCTCCTATCATCAGGCAACAGTGGATCCACTTTCTGTCAAGATAACTTTGCACTTTGTAGAATTTTATGTAAATGGAATTATATAACAGGCACTCCTTTTTGGGGGGAGGTCTGGCTTCTTTCAGTTGATTCATCCATATTTGTAGTATGTATCAATACTTCATTGCTGAGGAGTATTCTATTGAATGTTTATACCACAGTTTGCTTAGACTTTCACCTGCTGCTGGACATTTGGGTTGATTCTAGTTTTCTGGCTGTGACAAATACACTATGCACACCTGTGTGTAAGTCTTTGCGTGGACATGTTTTCATTCCTCTTGGGTGAATGCTTAAAAATGGAATTGCTAGATCATACAGTAGGTGTACATTTAATTTTAAAGAAAGTATTTATTGTTTTCCAAAGTAGTTGTGTCATTTTATAGTCCCATCCACAATGTATGAACATTCCAGTTCCTCCATATCTTTGCCAGAATTTGGTAATGGTCAGTCTATTTATTTATTTACTTAAGACAGGGTCTCGCTCTGTCACCCAGGATGGAGTGCAGTGACCTGATTACAGCTCACTGCAGCCTCCGTCTCCCAGGCTAAAGCGATCTTCCCAAGTAGGTGGAACTACAGGCACAGGCCACCACACCTGGCTAATTTTTGTATGTTTTTTAAGGACAGGGTTTCACCATGTTGCCCAGGCTGGTCTTGAACTCCTGAGCTCAACTGATCTATCTGTCTTGGCCTGCAAAAGTGCTGGGATTACAGGCATGAGCCATTGCTCCTGGCTGTCACCGTGTGGGGCAGTGGTCAGTCTTTTTAATTTTAGCCATTCTAATAGGTATGTAGTGGCCTGTCGTCAGTTGTATTTTGCACTTCCTAAAGACTAATGATGTGGAGCTTTCTTTTCATGTGCTTGTTTGCCATCCAGATATATTTTTTGATGAAATGTCTGTACACATTTTGCCTATTTTTTTAAATTGGATTGTTTATTTTTATTATTGAGCTTTGAGAGTTTTTATATATTTTGAATACAGGTGTTTATGAGATATACCAATTGTAAATATTTTCTTCCAGTCTGTGCCTTGTCTTTTTAATTTTTTAATTTTTAATATTTGTGTCTACATAGTAGGTACATATACTTATGGGGTACGTGAGATGTCTTCTTATTCCCTTCTTATCTTTTGAAGAGCAAGTTTTCAATTTCGACAAAGTCCAATTTATCAGTTTTTTCTTTTATAGATCATGCTTTTTGTGTCTTAAATAGGAATTTGTATCTAATCCAAGCTCAAAAGATGTTCTCCTATGTTTTTGTCTAAAAGTTCTACAGTTTTAGCTTTCAAATTTAGTCTGTGATTCATTTTGAGTTAATTTTTGTCTGTGGTGTAAGGTATGGACTGAAGTTCACTTTTTTGCATATGAATATCCAGTTGTTCCAGAAACATTTGATCAAAACACGAATCTTTCTCTTCCAAATTGCCTTTTCAGCAGTGTCAAAAACAGTTATCCAAATATGTGTAGGTATATTTCTGAATTCTCTATTCTATGTCATTGATCTATTTGTCTCTCTTTCTGCCAAAACCTCACTGTTTTGATATAGCTTTATAATAAGCCTTGAAATCAGGTAATGTAAGCTCTCCAACTTTGTTCATCTTTTTCAAAGTTGTTTTGGCTATTGTAGTCCTTTGATCAGCCATATGAAATATAGAGTCAGCTTTTCATTGTCTATAAAAAAGCCCACTGGGATTTTGAATGGAATTGTGTTGAATCTATGTATCACTTTGAGTAGAATCAACATCTTAACAATGAGTCTTCTGACCCATGGACATGGTGTATCTTTCCTTTTTTTTTTTTTTTTTTTTTGAGACCGAGTCTCACTGTCTCCCAGGCTATAGTGCAGTGGCGCAATCTTGGCTCACTGCCACCTCCACCTCCCAGGTTCCATCGATTCTCCCACCTCAGCCTCTGGAGTAGCTGGGACTACAGGCGCCCGCCACCATGCCCGGCTAATTTTTTGTATTTTTAGTAGAGATGAGGTTTCACCATGTTGGTCAGGATGGTCTCGATCTCCTGACCTCATGATCCGCCTGCCTCAGCCTCCCAAAGTGCTGGGATTACAGGCGTAAGCCACCACGTCCGACCTCTACTTAACTTTTTGAACATATGGAATACATTATTATCTCTCTCTTAATGTCACTGTCTCCTAATTCTAACTCTGTCCATTCTGAGTTGGTTTTGATTTTTCTCTTCATTGTGTCCCATATCACGATGTTTTTTTCATGTCTGGTAGTTTTTCGCTGGGTAACAGATATAGTGAATCTTACCTTATTTGGATGTTGGATATTTCCGTATTCCTGCACATATTCTTGAACTTTGTTGTAGGATCCAGTTAAGTTACTTGGAAATAGATTTCAGGTCTATTTCAAGATTTTCAAGATTCGTTAGGCAGGACTGGAGTGGTACTCAGTCTAAGGCTTACTGTTCCTCACTATTCAAGCAAGAATCTTATGTGTGCTCTACCCAGTGCTCCACGAATCATGATGTTTTCTAGTCTGGCTGGTGAGAAAGACACTACTCCTGGCTCTGTGCGGACACCAGGCACTGCTACCTCTGCTTTTTTGGGGGTGTTTTTCAGGTAGTTTGGCCTTGGATAGTTTCCTCACGTGCATGCTGATCTGTACCCAGCAAAACATTTAAGGGAGACACTCCAGAGTTCTCTGTACAAAAGTGTCCTCCCCAATACTCTGTCCTGAGAAGTCTGGCTATCTCAGTCTTCCCTGACTCACAGTTCCATTTTCTCAACTCAGGGCATCCACTGGGCTTCATCAAGGTCCTACTGCCCCTACACTCTGCACTGCAGCCTGGAATCTTTCTTAAGGTGGTAATCTGGGGCAATCCTAGGGTTCACATCATTCAGTTCCTGTCTCTCAGGAATCACTGTCCTTTGTTGCCTCCTATCCAGGTCTTCAAAACTGTTGTTTAACATATTTTGTCTACTTTTTGGTTGCTTGAGCGATGTGGGGCAAGAGTCAAGCAAGTTTCTGTTATTACAGTGTGGCTGAAAGTGGAAGTTCTCTAAAAGAATGAATACATAACAATAACAATAGCAACATTTGCTGAGTGTTTTTATCTAGATTACTGTTTTGGAAAGTTTGGGCTGCTATAATTGAATATCATAAACTGGGTGACTTAAATAACAAACATTTCTTTCTCACAGTTTCGGAGGCTGGAAATCCAACATCAGCATACCAGCATGGTTGGGTTCTGGTGAGGGCCCTCTTCCTGGTTTATAGCTGGTCACCTTCTCATTGTATGCCTACCTGGTAGAGAGAAAGAGGACTAGCTGCCTTCCTCCTCTTATAAGGAGACTAGTCCCATCGTGTGGGGTCCACCTCCATGCTCTAATTACCCTCCAAAGAGCCTATCTCTTAAAACCATCCCCTGGGGGGTTAGGGTTTCAATATGTGAATTCAGAGGTGGGGAGGGAACACAAGCATATAGTCCGTAACAATTACCTAATTTAAAATTCTTTAGCAACCCTTGCAGGATTCTTCTATTATTCATAGGAGAGGAAACTGAGGTACAGAGTGGTTAAGTCATTTGGCCAGGGTAACACAGTTTGGAAGACTGGCTGCAGTGCCAATACTTTTCCCTTCTGTGTAATAATGTGGGAGGATATTTGAATAGATGTGTGTATAAGGTACAGAAATGTTCCAGAGAAAAGGAGTAAAACTTTGCTGGTGATGGGGAGCAGGGATGGACAGGGCTGAGGGCAAATGGAATAGAGGGAGAGAGAAAGCTTCCTGGTAGAGGTGACACCGGACCTGATTTTGTATAATGAGTTTACCTGGCAGACCAGCCACGGAAGAGCATTCTACCTAGAAACAATAGCTTGTGCAAAGGTACGAAGTCATGAAATAGTATTGCATTTTGGAATGATGAGCAGTTTGGAGTCACTAAAGTTTAAGAGAAAAGGATTTAGGGCAGGAACGGTGGCTCATACCTTGTATTAGTTCATTTTCATGCTGCTGATAAAGACATACCTGGGACTGGGTAATTTATGAAGAAAAAGAGATTTAATGGACTCACAGTTCCACATGGCTGGGGAGGCCTCACAATCATGGCAGAAGGCAAAAGGCACGTCTTACATAGTGACAGGCAAGAGAGAATATGAGAACAAAGTGAAAAGGGAAACCCCTTATAAAACAGTCAGATCTTGTGAGACTTATTCACTACCAAGAGAACAGCATGGGAGAAACCGCCCCCATGATTCAATTATCTCCCACTGGGGCCCTCCCACAACACATGGGAATTATGGGAGCTATAATTCAAGATAAGATTTGGGTGGGGACACAGCCAAACCATATCATGCCTGTAATCCCAGCACTCTGGGAGGCTGAGGCGGGCAGATTGCTTGAGTCCAGGAGTTCGAGACCAGCCTGGGCAACATGACGAAACCCTGTCTCTACTAAAAGTATGAACGATTTACGGGTATGGTGGTGTGTGTCTGTAGTCCCACCTACTCGGGAGGCTGAGGTGGGAGAATCACCTGAGCCCAGGAGGTCAAGGCTACAGTGGGCCAAGATTATGCCACTGCATTCTAGTCTGGGCAAACAGTGAGACCTTGTCTCAAAAAAATAATAAAAATAAATGAAAAAGATCTGGCCCTAGATGAGGTGTGAGAAGGAGACGGTGGATCACAGAGGGTCTTGAATGCCAGGGTAAAGCACTTATCAAGGGGAAGCCATGCAGGGGTTTTAAGTGGAGAGGCGGGAGGTATATTATCAGGTTTTAGTATTAGAAAGGCAGTCTGTTGGAGAGGATAGCGTAGATTGGGAGGGAAGAGAAATGAGACCTGTTAGAAAGGCTGTTCTATTCATCTAGGCAGAAGAGATGCTGAAGGTTGTATGGAGACACTCAGGCAGGAATCTTAGGCAGAGAAGGATCAGAGGTGAGGAATATTTGGAAGTTGGCATCAATGGGATTTGTAGACTGATAGAACTGAGGGTGAGGAAGAAGGCAGACTTGGTGCTTTCAGGAGTCTGCTGAGTCACTAATTGCCAAGATGGGAAACCCAAGAGGAGGAGGGGGTTAGTGGAGAAGAAGGAAAGTTAATTCCTTGGAGATGGCAAGTGTTTGTTGCTCAAGTATTGATGCCTGATTTTAGCTGTTCAGGGAGACTCTTTCCTCAGCAGTAAAATAGGGAGGCTGAGTTAGGTGACTGCTCTGGTTTTCCTGCCTTAGTGTTCTAAGCCCTGAAGTTTCAAAGCCCATTTGATTGATGCTGAAAGTCCTCAGGACTGGATAGTTCTCTAATATGAAGGAGGATTTCTTTGTCCACATAATGGAATCCATTTAAAAACTGCTGGTTTAGGGCCTAGTACATACAGAATAAGACTCTAAAAACCCCACAGTAGTCGTTTGCTGGAGCTCCCTGACACCGTCATCTGTTCCTTACAGGATCTTGGTTCCCTCTCCTCGACTCAGTCCCATTTCTTCATCTCTTGAATGTGAAAGCAATTCTAGCCTTAGAGCAAGTGAGCATCCAGTGAGTCTGTGATGATGAAATGCAATGAATACAGGGTCTCCTGCTTCTGAAGCAAAGCATCACATTTTATCACGTGATGATGAAATGCTTTATTAGCTGCAAACCTGATTTTCTAAGAATGTGGCAATTAGCCAGGTGTGGTGGCGGGCGCCTGTAGTCCCAGCTACTCGGGAGGCTGAGGCAGGAGAATGGCGTGAACCCGGGAGGCAGAGCTTGCAGTGAGCCGAGATCGCACCACCGCACTCCAGCCTGGGCGACAGAGTGAGACTCCATCTCAAAAAAATAAAATAAAAAAAAGAATGTGGCATTGTTATTTTAGTAGCTCCTTTGTTTTAATACAATGCATTGAAAGTAAAAATTCAAATAATATAGACATGTGTAAAGTAAAAAGTGGAAAAAAGTCCCCACTCTTCAGAAATTGCTTTTGTTTAGTGTGTATCCTTTCAAACCTTTTCCTGTGTATAAACAAATATAGCTATAACACACAGAACTGTTTTTTCTTTAAAAATGCTTTTTTTCTAGGCTGGGCGTGGTGGCTCATGCCTGTAATCCCAGCACTTTGGGAGGCTGAGGTGGGCGGATCATGAGGTCAAGAGATTGAGACAATCCTGGCTAACATGGTGAAACACCATCTCTACTAAAAATACAAAAAAAAAAAAAAAAAAAAATTAGCTGGGCGTGGTGGCGGGCACCTGTAGTCCCAGCTACTCGGGAGGCTGAGGCAGGAGAATGGCGTGAACCTGGGAGGCGGAGCTTGCAGTGAGCTGAGATTGCGCCACAGCACTCCAGCCTGGGCAACAGAGCGAGACTCCATCTCAAAAAAAATAAAATAAAATAAAATAGAGAAATAAATAAAATGCTTTTTTTTTTCTTTAAAAACATGGGATTATACTATCCATTCTTTTCTTTAACCTTCATTTTCTCCCATTGAATGTGCACAGGACATCTTGCCATGCCAGTGCTGCATAGATACATTATGACTTTAAAAATCATCACCCTATTGGCTGGGCGCGGTGGCTCATGCCTGTAATCCCAGCACTTTGGAAGGCCAAGACAGGCAGATCACGAGATCAGGAGTTCGAGACCAGCCTAGCCAACATGGTGGAACCTCTTCTCTACTAAAAATACAAAAATTAGCCGGGGGTGGTGGCAGGCGTCCATAATCCCAGCTACCCGGGAGGCTGAGGCAGGAGAATCGCTTGAAACAGGAAGGCAGAGGTTGCGGTGAGCCGAGATCACACCTCTGCACTCCAGTCTGGGCAAACAAGAGCAAAACTCCGTCTCAAAAAAAAAAAAAAAAAAAAAAAAAAAAAAGCCTCATCTGTTGTTGACGAACATTTAGATATTCTCATGTTTTTTGGTTCAACAAACGATGCTGAAGGGAATATCCTCACATAGGTATCTTTATACACCTGTGCCAGCATCTCCTTTGGATAGATATCTCAAAGTGGAATTGACATACTAAAGAATATAATGCATTGACATTTTTGACAGGTGAAAGCCAAACACAGGGTTTTCTTAGAGGTAGTGCACTTAATCCTGAGAGTAAAACAATGTCCTGACAGTGCCTTGGAAGTGAGGTCTCAGAGGTGTGTGCGTGCAGGGGCTTTGCTTTGTGATTCCTGGCAGCAACAGGAAGAAATGTGAGTTTCTGTAAAACAATTGAAAACCTGACACTTTGTAGGTTATTTCTTACATTAATTAGGATTAAGTTTATTTCATTAAAGAAAGAGGAATACCCACATTACCCTGCTCTTCATTTGCAAAACTGGTACTCAAATGTGATCAGCAGGTGGCACCAGGCGGAAGCGAGTGGGATTCTCAGTGAAAATTTTTGTGAAGAGTCGACGCGGATGCAGGCTTTCTTTCCAATTTTAGCAGATGGCCAATAAAAAAATTCCTTAGAGTTTATTTTGCATATGGTCTTCCATCTGGGTATTTGAGAAAAGTACAGTTTTGTTATCAAAACAGTATTTATTATGGTGAAAGAGTTTGTATTTCTCAGCAGAAGAATTTTTCACTGAATATAGCCAAAAACCTGTTCAATAATGTTTTGCAGTTTCTTGGAGGGAAGCAGCAAGCATGAGATTCTTCCATTTTCCTCTCCGGTTACCACCCCAAGTTAGTGTTTATTGATTCAGCTCCTCAAGGCTGAATGAAGTGCATTATTTGCAAAAACCCCCAGAGAACAATGTCCTCCACTGGGTTTAGGAACCAGCAAAATGTGGCATTATAAGTAGGTCAGAGTCAAGGCAGAAAGAAAACTTGCAGTGTGAAGTGTATATTCTTTGTCCTGATTCCACATGTATCAAATAACCTTCCGGTAAATCGATTACTCGCATCATTTTTCTTCCTGTAGACAATGTGCTGATTTGACTGACTTTGGGTAACCCAATGGCTTATCAAGAAGATGCAGTTTAAACTCCTGCACACGCCTTACAGAGCCCTTGCCAACCTCGGCAGCTACACTTGTCCGCATTTCTGAACTCTTACTCCTGGGTCCTTCCATAGTCAACCTTTTATTAGATATTCAATGGCATCAAGACCTCACTTACCTCTGACTGCCTTTCTTTTTGCCTGGAGCACCCGTCTTCTTTCTTTTCACCCCTCTCCCACTTCCAAGCTGCTGCTTTTTACCTGACAATTTTGTTAGTTTTTCAGATTCCTGCTTAGCTTTAACTTTCTCTATAAAGCCTGCTCTGCCCCCGACGTCTGGAGCAAGTTCTCAACAGCACCTTGTTGTTTTTCTTTTCATGGTACTTATGCTAGTTACACTGTCTAGTGACTACCTGTTTAATTACCTTTCCCTCCTACTGTAAGTTCCACAAGGGCAGTGACCAGATGGGTCTCATTCATCATTACCTCTCCAGCGCCTGTCACAGTGCCTGGCACACAGTAGGAACTCAAATATGTCTGCCAAATTGAGTTGCAAATTAATATGCATATGCTGTGGTTTACTTTTTTTTTTTTTTTTTGTCTCTTGTGAGTTTAGTCACCAAAGGTTAGCCTCTTTGAGGCCAGGGGTATCTGCAGGACCCAGCCTGTCACTTCACAAGAGGGTGGACCAGGCTTGGAGCATGAAAAACTTACCAAAGTGATGCCGTCCAGTGGGAACGCCGGGTGGTCACCAGCCAGCCTTTCTCTGGTGATGACCCAACCTTCAGCCACACACATTGCCCTCACACATCTGCAGCAAGCCTGGGGAGTGACATGGAGAATGCAGTGTCTCCTGCTTCTGAAGCACGGCATCCCTGGAGGCCGATGCAGTGGCCCTGGGTTCTGGTGTATAACTAGTAAAAGAGTAAAGACAGAAGTGAGGGGACTCCAGCTGTCAGAAGAAGGCAGATGATTCAAAGTGGTTGGCAGGGACTCTGTAGGAGCCATGGTTTCACCTCCCCATCTGCTTCCAGTGTTGTTTCCTTTGTTGCCAAAAATAGAACTTCACCTCCCGCTTGGATGTATCATGCTGCTCTTGTGCCCCTTGCTTAACAGTTCAATGTGTTAACTGGGAAAACAATATCATCTGAAACTCAGGATGCTGCTCCTCTCTGGAAAGTATATTTTCCTTTCTGGAAAACATACTTAGATCCTATTCATCAGGAAGTCCTTTTAAACAGCCCAAGTGATGACTGGCATCTGTGTTGTGCTTGCAGTTTACAAAGTGATTTTTATACACATGACCTCTTTTATCTTCACTCCATTTGGGAAGGTATCATGATCTCCAATTTACAAATGAGGAAATAAAGGATCAGAATCACAGCTACTTGCTCCCAGTTATACAACTGCTGGTGTACTCAGATATTCTTACGTGGTTTAGTGCAATCATTTCCTGAGGCCTACTAAGTGCCAAGTGCTATGGATACAAAATACGTTAGAAATCCCCTTGCCCTCAGGATTTCTGGTAGAGGAGGGTGATCTTTCATTCATTCAGTTCATTCGGTGCCTGTGTTTATATGCATTTATAGGCTCTACATCCCATCATCTTTCCACTATATCATGTTCTTATTCATCATCTTATAGATGAGGAAGCTGAGATTCAGAGGGTTGAGTAACTTGTCCACAGTCCCATGGACTATAGGTTCATGTAGCCGGGACTAAGACCCACATCTTCTGACTCTGTCACAATTTCCTTTACTATGAACAAATATTTACTAAGTGCCCTCTATATGTCCAGCCCTGGCAGACTGGGGAGACAGACAAAACATATAGTCTCAGCTTCCAATGAAGCGTCCTGCTTAGCAGAGGAGACGGATGGTCCAAGCTGGGATGTAGTTAAACACAGGCACTATGGAAACCAGCATAACATGGAGTGGGGAAGGTGGGAAGGTGGAGAAGTCAGGAAAAGTTCCTATGAAGTCATTTCAAGTGAAATGGAACACTGAACTGGAGTCAGGAGACCTAGGTTCAAGTCTTTTTATTTTATTTAATTTTTATTGTTTTGAGACAGTCTTGCTGTGTCTCCCAGGCTGGGGTGCAGTGGTGTGATCTTGGCGCACTGCAACCTCTGCCTCCCGGGTTCAAGCAATTCTTCTGCCTCAGCCTCCTGAGTAGCTGAGATTACAGGCCTGTGACACCATGCCCAGCCAATTTTTGTATTTTTAGTAGAGACAGGGTTTTGCCATATTGGCCAGGCTGGTCTCGAACTCCTGGCCTTAAGTGATCTGCCTGCCTCTGCCTCCCAAAGTACTGGGATTACAGGCCTGAGCTACGTGCCTGGCCATAGGTTCAAGTCATGACTCCACCTCTTCACTGACTATGAGACCCTGGCCAAGTCATCTAGCCTTCCCCCACCTGCCAAGGCTTCTTCGGTGCCTCTTCTGCGAAAGGAGGAGATTGTAGATTTTCGCTACGATCCCTTTCTTCTAATTGTTTGTGATTCTGTGGGTTTGGCTTTCCTGGACTTTCATAAAACTTTTCACTGGAGTTAAAATTCTGCACAAATTTCTGCTGCTAAGGTTTCAGTTGGAGCTCAAAGGGCTTTATGTAATCCATCACCTTCTTGGTAATGCTAGGGTCAGTGTAGTCTGGGGCTCAGCATCACAGCCAGTAATGAAGGCTGCAGTACAGCTGCCTCTGTGGGGCTGGCTGTGGCAACCCCCAGGCAATGGCAATTCCTTTACCTCAGCTTCACCCCCCAGGTGAGGAACTGAAGCTGTATCTGCACATTCCTTGCCCAGTATCCCTGTGGTGTGATTGACTGAGACTAGCAGATATTGGCTAAGCCAAGGCATCCTTCCTGTTGGCTCCTTCTGAAGGCCATTCAGAAAGATTCATATCTATCAAGGTTCTCACACCTCTTGACTGTTGCCCTTACCCCCATTTCTTCTGCTGGGAGACCCTTCCTGCTCTTTTCCACTGCACAAACCTTTGCTACGTATTCTTGTTCAGAGCTGATGTCTCCAAATCTGTGAAGGCCCTTTCTGATACTTCCTCCCCTACTCCACCTGCTATACCCCTGCTGCCTTGACTGTGGGACAGTTGACCACTCTGTCCTCTGATCCCAATCCTGTACTCTCTCAATTATAGGACCCTAAAATACGCTATTTGCAGTGTTCCAGGCTGAGAGACAGTGAGGCAAGGGTTTGGGGTCAGAAATCCTTTCAATCCTAGGTTGAAATCCTTTCTTCATTACTTCCTAAGTGTATCCCTTGATAAGTTAATTACTCTGAGCCTCAGTTTCCTCATCTGTAGCATCAGAGGTTTGCTAGGAGAATCACACTGTATCCCCTCACTAAGTGAACATTTACTTATCTGCTCTCCCTGTTAAACAGGGTCCCTTGAGGAACTAGAATCTGGTCAGATTTATTTCTGCTCCCTAATGCCCAACAAAAGGGGACCTTCAGGTGTATGTGTGAAATGAATGAATATTAAAAAAGGATTTGCAGTTTCAAATGGAAATCAAAGATGGAGCTAAGAATTGTCAGACAAAGCATTCTGGGTCTTTCTGGCTTTTTGAAAATGTGGAAATGAATGTATTTTAATTTTTAATAAAAATATGATCTTGAGATGAATTATCTCATTATGTGATGATAGATCACTTAGGAGAAGAAACGAGCTAAGGCTTCTTTTTGACTGAAATTGTATCCCTGTTTGGCTTAACTTGGTGTGTCTGTGTGTGTGAGTGTATTTCTTCCCGCTGCCAGAGACAGTCCTGTGCAATAACACTTCTAATGCTAGGAGCTTATTGTTTAATTTTCTAAACTTCAATTTGCCCCCAAATACTTTTAATGTCTTAAATCACAACTATTACAACCTTGCTACCTTGCTGTACTGATTTATTATGTGGAATTTTGAGATGAATATGATCATTAGAGGGCCACGGCTTTAATGTACTTTTTTCTCTCTCTCTCTCTCTAATGACAAGCTTTTAGAAAGAAAAAGTAGGAGAAGTAAACATTTTTCTGGGAGAGACTATTTTAAAGGTCAAGAAAACCTTGCTTCCCCAAAGGAAGTTAAAGGTCATCTTTCACCCCTCAATTTTTGTCCTTTCATTTCATTTTGCAGAAGTTCTTAGTGATGTTGCTTGAGTCACTTGACTAGAGATGTCTAATTTTCTATGAGAAAATAGTAGAGCCAATCTTGACTTCAAGTGCCATGCCCAAGCTTATGTAGTCCTCTCTGGGTACTTAGCAGGTACTAACAACCATTAGGTGACAGATCTTGCTTTGAATCATATTTTTATGACACTGAAAGCCATATTTTTAACTATCCTGTAAACTGCAACTCTGATTTTGAGGACATTTTGGCAGATTTCAGTTCTACAGAGAATTATCTTGGAAATAACCTATTAAATATAAACAGATGTGATATGGAATATTCAAATACCCATGGAAAGCTGTCCCTCCATTGGATACATTTGTGAATACAGCTAACAATACTATATGTGAATGCTTGTTTTTGTAGCAGCATAACTAAAGGTTAGATGTCCATCCACGTGCAGAGCGTGGCAAATTTCCTGTAAAAGCCAGATAGTAACTCTTTTCAGCTTTGTGGGTCATAGAGTCTCTGTCATAATTACTCAGCTCCGCTGTTGGAGTGTGAAAGCAGACATAGATCATCCATACATAAATGAGAAAACTTTCTTTACAAAACAGGCACTGGTATACTTGAACCATGCTCCAAAGTTTGCCAGCCCCTGAGATAGAGGGCTAAAATCATCTCACTTCATTGAGGAGGCTCTAAAAGAGTGCTACAATTGCAGCAAGAAAAAATAGATGTATTTTCATTTTAAGCAATACCTGAATCTCATTTTTATAAAGGGAGAGAGCCGACATGGTTTTCATTTTCACTTAATACAACTTTCATTGCGTGTCAGTTGTATTAAATGATGATTAAGAGGAAAGGGACTTGTGTTAATTGATAAAGGTAATTTATAAGGAAGAATGTCTGAACTGTCAGATTAACTAAACATTAGAAGGCACTTCAGAGGCAGTATTAGTACATGAAATAATGTTAAGAAAAACATAGTAAAGCTCAATACTAGTACATCTATACAGGTTTAATGACCACCTAGGATACAGTTTCTCTTGGAGAAATACAAAGGCAAAGAGGAAATTGGAAAAAAAGAAATATTAGAGAATTAAATTTATTTAGTTTATGGGAAATTATATGATTATTAAAATTACTTATATATAGTAGCCATCTCTAGAGATAGCAAAGAAGAAAATAGATTAGCCTTTATGGACTGGATTTAGATTTTGAACTATCTGAAATCATGGAATGGATTAATATAACCTCTTGAAATTAGTACATCTCTATTCTATAGTTTTATGAAGCAGACACTAAAATGACTATATATGTGTGTGTATACAAAGTCATATATATTTTAAACTTTTATTTAAAGTCATATATATACACACAATATTCATTCTTCTTCTCTGGATAGTGTATAGTATTATATATGTGCATATATATGTTCTTTATGTATATCTACTTATACATAGTGTTTATATAGTAAATGTGTTTATGTACACATTATGGTACATACATATATAATATGTCTACATATGTATACTATACAGAGAATAGAGAACAATAAGTAATGTACAGATAAATATGCATCATTCATTTTATTAAATTTTCACATCAAAAAAGTTGGTGAAGTTAACAGTGAGTAGATATTAACAATTTTTAAAATTTTAATAAATTTGCATTTTTATTGTTTACTTAATAAAATTATCATTTTGTTATGTTAAAATAAATGTTTAATTGACAAATAAAAATGTATGTATATATCATGTACAATGTATTGTTTTGAAATATGCATACATTATGGAATGGCTAAATTGAGCTAATTAACATGCAGATTACCTTACATATATATCATTTTTGTTTGTGGTGAGAACACTTGATATCTACTCTCTTAGTAGCAATTTTCAAGAATACAATGCATTGTTATTAACTATACTCACCATGTTGTAAAATAGATCTCTTGAACTTATTCCTCTAATCTAACTGAAATTTTGTATCCTTTGACAAATAGCTCCCCAATGACCCCAACACCTCTAGCCCCTGGTAACCATAATTCTGTTCTCTACTTCTATGTGTTCAACTTGTTTAGATTTCACAGATAAGTGAGATCATGCAGTATTTGTCTTTCTGCGCCTGGCTTATTTCACTTAACGTCCTTCAGGTTCATCCATGTTGTTGCAAATTACAGGATTTCCTTCTTTCTTAGGGCTGAACTATATTCCATCGTGTAAACACGCCACATTTTCTTGATTCATTCACCTGCGATGGACACAGGTTGATTCCATATCTTGGCTATTGCAAATCATGCTGCAATAAGCATGGAGTGCGGATCTCTCTTCGACATACTGGTTTCATTTCCTTTGGATAAAAACCCAGTAGGATTTCTGCATCATGATGGGTAGTTCTATTTTTAATTTTTTTGTTTTCCATAATGGCTGTACTAATTTACATTCCCACCAACAGTGTGCAAAGGTTCCCTTTTCTCCACATCATCTCCAACATGGTATCTTTGATAATAGCTGTTCCAACAGGTGTGAAGTGACAGCTCATTGGGTTATTAATTTGCAGTTCTCTGATGATTAGTGGTTCTGAGCATTTTTTCATATCCCATTGGCCATTTGTATGTTTTCTTTTGACAAATATCTATTCAGATCCTTTGCCCATTCTTTAATAGGGTTGTTTGTTTTCTTACCACTGAGTTGAATATCTTATGTATTTTGGATATTAACCCTTTATCAGATGTCTGGTTTGCAAATATTTTCTCCCATTCCATAGGTTTTCTCTTTATTTGGTCGACTGTTTCCTATTCAGATTTTGACAATTATCCTAATGATGTATAGCAAAAGAAAGTCCCAGATCGTGCATCACATTTGGTCGTTGTGTCTTTTTAGTCTCCTTCAATCTGGAAGAATTTCTTAGTCTCTCTTTGTGTTTCATGACATTGGCATTTTTGATGAGCACAGGCTATTTAGTACACTGCCCCTCAATTTGGGTTTGTCTGGGGTTTCCTCATTATTAGATCCAGGATACACATTTTTGGCAGGAGTACCACAGAAGCAACATTGTGTTTTTCTCATGGGTATCATATCTGGAGGCACATGATATTCATGTGTCTTATTACTGGTAATGTCAACTTTAATCATTTGGCTAAGGTGGTGTCTGCCAGATTTTCATGGAAAAGTTGCTATTTTCCCCCTTTCTAATTAGTAGGTATCTTGTGGGAAGATACTTTAAGACTACGTAATGTCCTGTTACTTCTCAGACTTTCACCCCCAAGTCTTCACCTCTGCTAACGATTCTTGCCTGAATCAGTTATTATTGTGATGTTGCCAAATAGTGATTATCTACCTCCATCCTCCCTTCTGCATTTGTTCATTTGTTAGCTGAGTTTCTACTGCAAAGGAGAGCTTTGCCTTCTGATTTTCTGAACTATCTATGTATGTGTGCATGCCTGTTAGTGTACACTCATGGATTCTTATTTTATTCTGTGGGTTATAATATTTTACCATCATTATCTATTTTGATCCTCAAATTTATTTGAGATTTGGCCATGGAGGCCTGAATCCCCCCCTCCCCCCCTTTTTTTTTGAGACGGAGTTTCACTCTTGTTGCCCAGACTGTAGTGCAGCGGCATGATATCGCCTCACTGCAACCTCTGCCTCCTGGGTTCAAGCGATTCTCCTGCCTCAGCCTCCTACAGGCGTCAGCCACCACACCTGGCTAATTTTTTTGTATTTTTAGTAGAGACAGGGTCATTTTCTGAGCACCCTTTTACTTCTGCCACAAGAAGATGTTCCAGGCTTTTCTTATATTTTTCCTGCCCTGCCCTGGAGTCAGCCAATTCTCCAAGAAAGCCTGGTTTCTTTTCATGGGTGCCAGGTGTGCGTATTGCTACAGGGGTGTCATTCCAGTGCCCTCTCCCCTACTTTTAATCCAAATTATTTGTGATGTTGTGTTTAGTATCCTGAAATGAAATATAAGCAACCTATACATGTAGTTAAAATAAAAACAACCCCACCCTAAATGCTTGCTAAAGCAGAAAAATAAGGAAAAGTTCTTTTTTTGAGAGAGCATCTCGCTCTGCCACCCAGGCTAGAGTGCAATGGCTCGATCTTGGCTCACTGCAGCCTCCACCTCCCAGGTTCAAGCGACTCTCATGCCTCAGCCTCCCGAGTAGCTGGAATTACAGGCATGTGCCACCATGCCCGACTAATTTTTGTGTCTTTAGTAAAGATGAGGTTTCATCATGATGGCCAGGCTGGTCTTGAACCTCCTGGCCTCAATAATCTGCCCGCTGTGGCCTCCCAAAGTGCTGGGATTACAGGTGTTAGCCACCACATGTGGCCAGAAAAACTCTTTATAATGAAATACTATACAATTCAATAAGTAAATACTTTGGCACGTTATACTCTATGACATAACGAAGTGGTCAGATGCTACCACTTTAATGAATAAGTTTAGATATAAGAAAAGTGAGATAATATTTGATTAGTTATTATAGTCTCTTTAATATTTCTTCATATTTAACATTTTAAACTATTTTCCTATATAATCACTGGGTGTTGTATGAGTGACTCAAATACTGTGAGCCACAGTATCATTAGTGATATGTTTCTGAAATATCAACTGGACTAAAAAAAAATCCAGAAAAAAAGCAAAGTGTAATTTCTCTCTTTACATGATTCTTTTTTTTTTCTTTTTTTGAGATAGAGTCTTACTCTGTTACCCAGGCTGGAGAGCGCAGTGGTGCGATCTGGGATCAAGCAATTCTCCTGCTTCAGTCTCCCGAATTGTTGGGATTACAGGCACCCGCCACCACGCCCGGCTAATTTTTGTATTTCAGTAGAGACGGGGTTTCACCATGTTGGCGAGGCTGGTCTCAAATTCGTGACCTCAAGTGATCCACCCGCCTTGGCCTCCTAAAGTGCTGGGATTACAGGCATGAGCCACCGCGCTTGGCCCTTATTTACATGATTCTTATATTCTTGGAATATTATGATACTCAGTTTGAACCCTGTAAAAACACTTTATATGTAACAGGGAGTTGGAGTCTAGGCTGTCTTCATGTTATATACAGATAGATTATTCACCCGTGTTAAGGTGTGGCAGGACTGCCCAGCTCATGGCTGTCTGTGTGGCACTCCAGGCCTCTGCCCAGTAATACCTTCCATGCATTGTGACAATGAAAAACACCCCTGGAAATTTCCAAAACCCTCCGTAGGTGGCAGTACCAGCCCCGCTGAGTTACACGAATGGATTCTTATGGAGCAGAAGTGTTCTCATCTCTCTTCCTTAAAAAACATGCTGTTATGTTGCTGGAGGGCATTTGATTTTTGACACATTCCAGAATTATGTTTAACGCTATGGGTTTGCCTGATTCCCACTTTACTTTCTGAATCAGAATGGACCTGGTCTGTCTCCCTGCCTGGCTGGGGAAATGGCCTGAGTTCATCGCCAGGGTAGCCAGAACTTGCGTGCAGAGAGGGCACCAGCAGGAAAGTTTGTGACCTCTCAGCACAATGCCACCCTGCAGGCAACCTTATCATAACCCTTGTTCTTCAGAGAGTGTGTAGGATCTTGGAAGCCCTAAGCAGAATTCTCAATGGGGTTATCATACAGATGCCTCCATTGTACAGGTAAGGAAACTGAGACCCAGAGAGGGAAAGAGACTTGGCCGAGTCACATAGCAAGTCAGACACTAATTAGGCTTTGAGTTGAAGTCAGTACCAACAAATAACTGAATCTTAGGGGTTGGAAAGGACCTGAGAGACCATCCAGGCCACTGCCCCGCTGGGTGAATCCCCTCCACACCCAGACAGATGGTCAGGCTCCAGCCTGTACTTGATCATCTTCAGAAATGGGCAGTTTACTATTTCTCAACGTACTTTGTCACATGATGGGACTGCTCTAACTTTTAAAATATTCCTGAGTTGACACGTTTCTCCCTGTGTCTCGTCCTCCTTTCCATCCTCTCTGGGTGCAGTTTGGCCCTCTTGATCCCGTGGGACATGCATGTTACCTATACCCCCTATGACAACCCTTTAGAAATGCCAAAATTGTATCCATGTCTCCTGGGCTTTCTTCAGTCTCTGGCATTGTACTTGGCACTGAGATTATTGTGATGAACCAATCGGATGTGGTTCTTGTCTTTGTGGAGCTTTTATTACGGTAGGAAGACAAAGACTACACAAGTGTGAGCAGGTGCACTGAGGCTCGCTGCCCCATGGCCTCTGCCAACGTGGTGTCATGGGCCCTGGGGCTGGCCAGACTGCATTTGATTCCATCCATGGTGACATGCGTGGCCTCGCAGTACTGCTTTCAGTCTATCAAACTCAAATAATCACAATCTCATAAGGGTGTTGGAAAGATGAGCAACAGAGAGTATTAATAAGAACGCTGTATTGGGAGACTGAGGTGGGTGGATCACCTGAGGTCAGGAGTTCGAGACCAGCCTGACCAACATGGTGAAACACTGTCTCTACTAAAAAAATACAAAATTAGCTGGGCATGGTGGTGCATGCCTGTAATCCCGGCTACTTGGGAGGCTGAGGCAGGAGAAGTGCTTGAACCTGGGAGGCATAGGTTGCAGTGAGATGAGACTGCACCATTGCACTCTGTTACCCAGGCTGGAGAGTGCAGTGGTGCAATCTCAGCTCACTGCAGCCTCCGCCTCCTGGGATCAAGCAATTCTCCTGCTTCAGTCTCCCGAGTTGCTGGGATTACAGGCACCTGCTACCATGCCCAGCTAATTTTTGTATTTTCAGTAGAGACAGGGTTTCACCATGTTGGCCAGGCTGGTCTCGAAATACTATACAATGCCAGGCACTCCAGCCTAGGCAATAAGAGTGAAACCCAGTCTCAAAAAAAAAAAAAAAAAAAAAGTGCTGTAAAGCATTCAGCATCCTGATGCTCAATGCATATTAGTTTCTTTCTCTTTCTTTTTCCTTCCCCCAGTCTGACATGTTTGGAGCATCTTCCAGAAAGGGCTTAAAGCTCAGGACAAAATGATTTATCAGAGGAAAATCAGCCAGATTTATCTCTGCTGCTCTTGAATTTCACCCTTTGGTTAGATAACTATGAGGTACTTTATATTTTTATTTTATTAATTTTTTGAGACGGAGTCTCACTCTGTCACCCAGGCTAGAGTGCAATGGCATGGTCCCAGCTCACTGCAACCTCCGCTTCCCGGGTTCAAGTAATTCTGCCGCCTCAGCCTCCAGAGTAGTTGGGACTACAGGCGTGTGCCACCACACCTGGCTGATTTTTGTATTTTTATATTTTTAGTAGAGATGGGGTTTCACTATGTTGGCCAGGCTAGTCTCAAACTCCTGACCTCGTGATCCACCTGCCTTGGCCTCCCAAAGTGCTGGGATTACAGGTGTGAGCCACCAGGCCTGGCCGGGATACTTTAAACATTGTACAGGCAAAACACAAAAAAGGAATGTATGCAGCCAGGCCTGGTGGCTCACACCTCTAATCCCAGCACTTTGGGAGGTTGAGGCGGGTGGATCACGAGGTCAGGAGTTCGAGACCAGCCTGACCAACATAGTGAAACCCCATCTCTACTAAAAATACAAAAAAGTTAGCCAGGCATGGTGGCGGGTGCCTGTAATCTCAGCTACTCAGGAGGCTGAGGAAGGAGAATCGCTTGAACCTGGGAGGCAGAGGTTACAGTGAGCTGAGATTGCACCATTGCACTGCAGCCTGGGTGACAGTGCGAGACTCTATCTCAAAAAAAAAAAAAAGGAACATATGCATATTTCGATTAAAGTTGAAGGCAAAAAAGTAAATGATCTCACAGATTAATTGCTAAAATGTTATAATATATATTGACTAATGTCACCATTGACTAACATTGCTGTATCACCATATCTTATATATTGACATTGTAATCAGTCCACATTATTAATCTGAATATGTATGAGTGCCTATTGGTGTTCCCCAAGTACATTATGATTTTAAAAGCAATCCCTAACCATGCAAGTCTGGGAAGTGCTGGACCAGAGAGGTTTTATGATCATCTCTATTTGACAGATGAAGCTGATGCTATCAAGTAACACATGCCTTGCTATTTCTTATACATATTTCTTCTGTGGCTGTTTAGCTCATGGTATTCTATCTTGACATCCTGAAACAGCTGTCCTGTTCAGACTGTAGCATAGCTGTTCTGTCTTTGTGGGTCATAGGTGAGGTTTCCCTAAGCAGGGTGGACTTTCCAATGTCCAGTGAGTTGGCAGGGACATTCGACAGGCTGGGGATCTCCTTTTTTTTTTTTTTTTTTTTTTTTTTTTTTTTTTTTTTTTTTTAAAGACAGAGTCTTGCTGTGTCACCAGGCTGGAGTGCGGTGGTGCACTCTTGGCTCACTGCAACCTCCACCTCGCGGGTTCAAGAGATTCTCCTGCCTCAGCCTCCCAAGTAGCTGGGACTACAGGCGTGCACCACCATGGCCAGCTAATTTTTGTATTTTTAGTAGAGATGGGGTTTCACCATGTTGGCCAGGATGGTCTCGATCTCTTGACCTCGTAATCCACCCATCTCAGCCTCCCAAAGCGCTGGGATTACAGGCGTGAGCCACCACACCCGGCCACTGGGGATCTCTCTCTTTTTTTTTTTTTTTTAATTATACTTTAAGTTCTAGGGTACATGTGCACAACGTGCAGGTTTGTTACATATGTATACTTGTGCCATGTTGGTGTGCTGCACCCATCAACTCGTCAGCACCCATCAACTCGTCATTTATGTCAGGTATAACTCCCAATGCCATCCCTCCCCACTCACCCTTCTCCATAATAGGCCCCAGTGTGTGATGTTCCCCTTCCCAAGTCCAAGTGATCTCATTGTTCAGTTCCTACCTATGAGTGAGAACATGCGGTGTTTGGTTTTCTGTTCTTGCGATAGTTTGCTGAGAATGATGGTTTCCAGCTGCATCCATGTCCCTACAAAGGACACAAACTCATCCTTTTTTATGGCTGCATAGTATTCCATGGTGTATATGTGACACATTTTCTTAATCCAGTCTGTCACTGATGGACATTTGGGTTGATGCTGAGCCTCCAGGGAATCTGGATGTTTTCCCAGGGGATGGGAAAACATTGCCTCTGCCATCTAAGGGCAAACTAAAGAGCTCTGTCATGCTGAGGTGAGAGTATCTTGTAAACACAATTATCAGTGCTCTTCTCTGTGTTTATTTCCCTTCTCCTCTCCTTGAGTCATCAGTAAAGTCTCAAAAGCTATGTCTATGGCTGCGGGGGCCTAAGGAAAGAGTTGGAGCCCAGGTGTTGTCCAGAGCATTAAAGGGCATCAAAACTTCCCTCCCTGTCCTAAGACCATTGTGGCTGTGGTAGCCGCTAGCGAGGTATCCCCAAAGGGAAAGTAAATTTGGGAGAGCGGTTGGGGCATCTGCTGCCCCAAAGAGAGGCTGCCTTCGGTGTCCCTCTCTGATTTACTAAGGAAGCAGAGAGGTTTCCTTTCAAATGACCACCCAGGTGAAGTGACAGACCGGAGATCAGGAAGCGGGTGCCGGCCTAACATTTCCTGGGAGCCCATGAGAGGGAGCTTAGCCCAAAGTCCTGTTGTCCCGTGGCCACCTGATGCCATTGAAATGAAAGTGGGGGAAACAGGCAGTGTTGATTTAAGGAAACACAGCTTCTGTAGCGGCCCCCCGGTGGCACAGTAGGAGTTCCTTTGTACAAATTAGCTCAACTTGGCTTCCAACCAACACGCTCATTTAGAATACCCTGGAGTTTCAGGGTGATCAAAGGCATGAACAAGTAATTCCTTACATGTCAACACCTTCATGCTTCTCCTTGAAATTTAAACCAGCAGTTGAAATCCAGAGGCTTGCAGGAGATCCTGTTCTCACTCTCGTGGTGTAAATGATCAGGCTGAGTGTCCCGTTCCTGGGCGGGCACTTGGCCGCCCTGACCAGGCTCTCTGAGTGGCTGGGTGTGTGTTTAAAACTATCCTCTTGGTTGTGTCAGTTTCCCACCAGTTCTCTTTAGAGGTCAGAGCTGTTGCCCAGAAGCACCAGCTCTGCACTGCTGTCTCCGTCCACCCTGGGCTTGTGAACCTGATCCAAGTACAGGCTGTGCTGCTGGGACTCAGGGCGAGTGTCCATCTTGGCGGCCTTGACCCCTGAAGTAGGCTTAGCTTCCTTGTCCCACCCCCTGCCTTTTGGCTTACCACCTCCTGTGTGATCTGCAGGTCACCTGGCTTCGCTCAGTCTCAGATTTTTACTTGTAACATTATTAAGAACAGTGTTGCAGCTGGGTGCAGTGGCTCATGCCTGTAATCCCAACACTTTGGAAGGCCAAGGTGGGTGGATCACCTGAGGTCAGGAGTTCGAGATCAGCCTGTCCAACATGGGGAAACCCTGTCTCTACTACAAATACAAAAATTGACCAGACGTGTTGGCACACTCCTGTAATCCCAGCTACTCGGGAGGCTGAGGCAGGAGAATCACTTGAACCTGGGAGGCCACAGTTGCAGTGAGCCAAGATCATACCATTGCACTCCAGCCTGGGTGACAGAGTGAGACTCGGTCTCAAGAAAACAAAAAACAGCGTTTCACACACATACACACAAACAAGGTACTGAAGAACAAAACAAAATAAAACCTAAAAAAGAAAAAAAAAAACAATACCAGTAGATTTCTCATGGCTTAGCTGTGGAGATTAAGTGAAATAACTATTGTAAGGCACCTCATAGGTGCTCATAAATGGTAGTTGTTACTGTTATGTATTATTATTAATAACATTTTAAAGTGTTACCAGGGGTCCTGATCCAGACTCCAAGAGAGGGTACTTGTATCTCATGCAAGAAAGAATTCAGGGCAAGTCCATAAAGTGGAAGCAAGTTTATTAAGAAAGTAGACAAATAAAAGAATGGCTACTCCATAGAACAGCCCCAAAGGCTGCTGGTTGCCCATTTTATGGTTCTTGATTACATGCTAAACAAAGGGTGGATTATTCGTGCCTCCCCTTTTTAGACCATATAGTGTAACTTCCTGACATTGCCATGGTATTTGTAAACTGTCATAGTGCAGTGGGAGTGTCACAGTGAGGAGGATCAGAGATCACTCTTGTTGCCATCTTGGTTTTAGTGGGTTTCAGCTGGCTTCTTGACAGCAAGCTGTTTTATCAGAAAGGTCTTTTTTTTTTTGAGACTGAGTCTCGCTCTGTTGCCCAGGCTGGAGTGCAGTGGTGCGATCTCGGCTCACTGCAAACTCCGCCTCCCGGGTTCACGCTATTCTCCTGCCTCAGCCTCCCGAGTAGCTGGGACTACAGGCGCCCACCACCACGTCCAGCTAATTTTTTTGTATTTTTAGTAGAGACGGGATTTCACAGTGTTAGCCAGGATGGTCCCAATCTCCTGACCTCGTGATCCACCCACCTCAGCCTCCCAAAGTGCTGGGATTACAGGCATGAGCCACTGTGCCCAGTCATCACCAAGGTCTTTATGACCTGTATCTGTGCTGACCTCCTGTCTCATCCTGTGACTTAGAATGCCTCACCTTCTGGGAATGCAACACAGTAGGTTTTAGCCTCGTTCTACCCAGATCCTATTTAAGATGGAGTTGCTCTGGTTCAAATGCCTCTGATAAAAGTATTAAGATGTATTAATACTCTAAGTAATGTATTTAGGGCTGTGAGCATTCCTCTAGGAACTGATATACAGACCTGAAGATGATATGATTTAGCAGAAAAAGTGTGGCCTTTGGAAATTTGAACACACACCCATGCTCAGATCCTGGCTCCCCAGGGTATAAAATGTGTGATTGGGGAAATAAATTACCCTGTAAATCTCACTTTCCTTGCCTGCGATGGGAGGGCAGGTTGGTAATAATAATAGTATTAGGTTGAATCACATGCAAATGTGTGTGCGTGTGTGTGTAGCTGGGTTTGACTTATAAAAATGACAATTTCTTGTGGCTCACTCTTTAATGCCTATCTCACAGGGTTGCTTATTAGAATGGAAAATAATGTATGGGAAGTGCCCAGCACAGAGCTTGTACTGCAGTCAGGTCACCTAGGAAGCTATTGCAGCAATTCAGGTGAGAAATGCTGAGACGATTAAGGGACTGTAAGACGTGTTCAGATGCAGAAATGTCAATTTGGTGATTGGGTGGGGGTGAGTGATGAGGGAGAAGGTGATCTCAGATCTCTGGCTTGGGAGTATGGATGGATGGTGGTAATGTTTACTGTTAGAGGGAACACAGGAGGGGTAGAGTTGAGAGAAAAGACAATGAGCTTAGTTTTGGACGTGTCAAATTTGACATATCTAATTGTATGAGTCTGGAGCCTAAGAGAGGTACGCTCCAGAGATAGAGTGGGGAGTTATCTGCTTTTGAGGCATACTTTAACTGAAGTCCAGGAAGTGATTGGCATCACCCAGGATTAGCGTTTGAAGAAATGTCACCTGTGATCCTGGATACAACATGACAGCATTGAACCAAATGAGACAGAGGCGGGTTTGCATAAGCATTTGCTGAGTCCACCTCCATTAAGACTCTTCCAGTGCTAGCTGGGGACATAGTGGGCAAGAGAATCGACGGATGAGGGAAATACTGTCCCTGCCTTCAAGGAGTAAGCAGCGTAGTTAACTCTGCCACTTTTTTGTAGGGTCTTGGAATATGGAGAGAAACCTCTAGTTACAAAGCCTAGAAATGAAAATTCTGGGTCGGGTACAGTGGCTCATGCCCATAATCCCAGCACTTTGGGAGGGTGAGGCAGGAGGACTGCTTGAGCCCAGGAGTTTGAGAACAGCCTGGGCAATATAGCAAGACCCCGTCTCTGCAAAAACAATAAACAAACAAATACATAAGTCAATGAAAATGCTATTGCCTGTCTTGTAGGATTAGATCTCATGTATACATATTGACGTGCCTAGTGCACTGCCTGGCACTGATCAATACTGCAATTGCTCAATACTGCTAGTTTAGCCAAAAGAGCACTGGAAGGGAGGGCACTTTGTTTGAGTGTTGCAAAATAAGACATTCATATTCTTGCATTAAAAAAAAATTTAGGCTGGGCGTGGTGCGGTGGCTCACACCTGTAATCCCAGCACTTTGGGAGGTCGAGGCGGGCGGATCACTTGAGGTCAGGAGTTTGAGACCAGCCTGACCAACATAGTGAAACCCCGTCTCTACTGAAATACAAAACTTAGCCGGGTGTGGTGGCGGGTGCCTGTAATCCCAGCTACTTGGGAGGCTGAGGCACGAGAATCGCTTGAACCCGGGAGGCGGAGGTTGCGGTGAGCCGAGATTGCGCTATTGCACTCCAGCCTGGGTGACAGAGCGAGACTTTGTCTCAAAAAAAAAAAAAAATAAATAAATAAATAAAAAATAAAAAGTTTAGTGTGTAAATTATGGTGGACTGCAAGGGACATAGGACTGTGGTGTGGGGAAGGAGGAAAAGCTGGGCCCAGAGATCTGAAGCGCCTGTGACTATAACCAGTTGTATACACTCGGAAGTGAGCTGAAGATTATTTAGCTAGTTCATTAGCAGGAAATCCTCACTATTGGAAAAACGATTTTAGCTGCAAGGGGAGCTTACTCAGCAGCGGAGTGTTATGTTCCAGGCAGGCTCAGCTGTGATGCCTTCTGGGCTCTCAGTAGGAGACTTGGGGAAGGAGAATGAGGCTGTGGGCCAGGGAGATGAGGCAGGCTGTGGGCTGGACTCTGATGGGGTGGCCCCCAGGAGTTGGGAAATGAGAGGCTGACACCCAGGCGGACCCAGGGAATAGCCGAGTCTCAGGAGACGGGTCCCAGCCACCCATGGGCGAGCACTGGAGGAGAGGATAGGCAGACGCTGAGACTCTGGCCAAGTAGGTTGGGATGAGCCTCACCTGGGAATCTGATCACTTAGGAGGATGATCAGGAAACCAAGGCAGCCTAATACAGATAAAATGAAATGCTAATATAGTACTGTGAGAGGGAGTAAGTAGCTTGACCAAGGTCCTATAGCTAGGAAGGGGCTGAGCTGAGATCTGAACCCAGGGCAGCCTGACTCCGAAGCCCACGTCCTCTCTGCAGCTGCTGCTTGCAGACATCCAGTACGAGGACTCGGAGGAGGTAAAGGGAAGCTGCAGTCTGAGGACCCCCACGTGCGCCAGGGTCACCCAGGGCCCTTAGGAAGCTAGGCTTTAGGCCAAGCAAGCCGGACTTAGAACCCATGTGGTAGGGGAATTAGGTGGGACTGGACAGAGGCTGGCTGGAACTGCACTGTGGGGAAGGAGCGGGGAGGCCAGGCAGGGCTGACTCACCAGGCTGTGTCCTCACTTCCCTCAGCTCCAGCAGTTAGGGGCAGGGTGTGAGAAGGGACCCGAGAGGAAGATGGACAGTCTCACAGTGTGACTGGGACCTTCCTATTAAACAGGTTTCAGTGTCCCAGGTGTGTTCTAGGGAGGTTTATGGTTGCTCACAAATGATGGGTAGATATGGCTCACAGAAGGCTGCTGTTCTCCAAAAGCAGGGTCCATTAAGTTGCACTGGCAGCAGGCTGGCATTGGGGTAAAGCAGGTGGAGAGGCTGTTTCTTGCCCCTCGAGTTTTCTGAGCAGAAGCACCAGCTGCCTTGAGCAGCTGTGTGATGCTATGTCCACCTCCACAGTGAACTTGAGAACATCTTCAAAGAAAGGGCAGCGTGGCCCAGAACTGACCTAGCTAGATGACTGTAGATTTCTCACTGGATGCTCTGGGCCTCAATTTCCTCATTCTCCATAGAGTGGAGAGTTGGCGATTACATAAAGTAGTATCTTTGCAGAGCATCAAAATTTATAATAGCAGCAAACAAATGTATTCAGAACAAGAACGAGAGAGAGTACTTATTCCAAGTTTTCTTCTGAAAGATTTCTTCAGATGCCTAAATTAATTATGATAGAAACAGCTTAGGGTTGAATATCAGAAGATTTAATGTATTATTTGGGTTGGTGCAAAAGTAATCGTGGTTTTCACCTACTTTCAATGGCGAAACTTCTATTACTTTTGCACCAACCTAATAGTTCTGGTTCTGCTACTAGCTGTGTGGCCTTGGGCAAGTCTCCTTGCCCCTTGGCCTCAGTTTCTTTGTTTATAGTGTGTGTGTGTGTGCGCTCGCATGTGTGTACTCATGTGTGCATGTGTGTGCATGTGCGTGTGTCTCTGTGTGTGTGTAGTGATGATTCCTTCCTGGGCCTCAAAGGGCTGGTCATGAAGATATGGGGAAGCTCAATATGGAGAAGGACTTTGGGAAGGAAAAGATGTTTGTATAGAGGGTTGCAGGCCAGGAAATGATTCTTAGAGGGAACTTCCCAAGGGACCATAGATGATGGGCGGGGCTTTATAGGCAAAAAGGGGCAGGAGGCCGGTGGAGGTCCAGGGAAAGCCGGTGTAAAGGCATCGAGGTGAGAGAGAGGACAGGAGGGAAGGGCAGGAAGTGAGACTGCCAGGGTGCGTTGGTGCTGGCTGCCAAGGAAGGGAGGATCATCCAGGCCATGTGAGGAGTGCATGCAAGGGGTCAGCCCCAACTCCTTGGGGTTAATTGATGCCATCGCTCCAGTAAACTCAGGGTAATCATCAGTGATAAGCCGAACAGGGTTGCTTTCTTTGCTGCTTAGATTTTCTTAACTGGAACTCTTCAAAAGTCAGGGAGTGGTGAAAATGTTTGACCGCACAGTGGCAGGCACTACTCATGGGCCCGTGGTTTCCGCACTCACCACGGAGCTGAGAGGTCTGTTCGGATACCTGTGCTCCAGTTCAAGGTATGCCCCATCTGAGTTTAGAGTCTGAGTCTCATCTCTGTCAGACAGCAGCTCTTATTCTTTCTAAGCCTGGGAGACTTGTTGTATCAGAATTAATCATCTGTAGGAGATAACGGACAACCTGGCCTGGTTCCGATGAACAGTAAAGGGCTTGTGGAATATTATAAGTCCTAAATTAGCTCTGTCTGGAGTCGTGCAAATAATACTCATTTGATGAGGTGAATTCCTCCTCTCCTTGTCCCCACTTTCCTTCAATAAGATCTGCTCCTCTCCCTGTAGTCCCTAAATCTGTACCATCACCCCTCCCCATATTGCTGAAGCCCCAAACCGTGAGCTTACCCATGACCCTTTTGTCTCTCCCTTTTCACATCCATCCAGTCACCATGTGCCCTGATTCTACCTCTTCTCTCAGCTCCCTATTTCAACCCCACTGTCCCTGCCCCAGCACAGGCCTTCGGAATTTTGATAGCCTCGGGACCTTCCTAAACCTGGCTTTATTCCTTCCAAACTATCTTCTTCCTGGGTGCTCTGGTGATGTGTGGATGCATGTACCTCGTCAGTTGAAACTCCATCCTTCGCCTGCAGATCCAGTATAAATGCAAGATGTTTTGGGGCCTGTTCTGCCCATTCCAGCCTCTGGTCAGGTGCCGTCTTCTTCCTCTCCATCCTATCTCTGCATAATCTGGCCCATTGTGAGGGCCTCGGCCATCCTCAGGGGCCTGATGACCCTAGATCTCTCTCCCAAGCTCCAGATACATTTCCCAGGGACCACAAACCTCTCCAGGTGTGCGCCCTCCAGGGTCCTCTGCCCAGCTGATCATCTTCCCACTGCCTCCCCCAGCCCTTCCTCCTCCCCTTGTATTCCATGTGACTACCTAGACATAGGGGAATTATCCTTTATGTTCCTGTCTCCCTCTCCCATTCACCCAGTTTTGTTGATTTTAGCTCCAAAATATTTCCTAGGCCTCTCTCCTTCCCTCTGACTCCACTGCAGCCTCAGTTTAGGCTTTTCCTCTCTGCCACAGACCATCCACCCACTTGGGTACATTTTCTATGTGGTAGCCTGAGGCATCTTCACGTAGTACACATCTAATTAAGTTGCTTTCTTCTTAAAACGTTTCAGGGAGTCCCCATCGTTTTAGGACATTGCTCAAACTCCCTAAACCAACATTCGAGGGCCTTCCCTATGAGGCCTTACCTCCTAGCTAGGCCCGATCTTCCTCCATCCCCTTTCTTCTCATACATCCCTCATTTATTCTGGCATGGGCTCTGGAATCCGCCTGGGTTCAAATCCTGGCTTTGTGACCTATTGGCTGTGTAATCTTTGACAAGTTACTTGACATCTCTGGGCCTCCCTCTCCCTATCTGTAAAATAGGATTGTCGTGAGGATTAAGTGAGATAATACCTCCAAAGTGCTTAGAACAGTGCCTGACCCATAGGAAGGCCTCAGCAAGTGTATGCTAATGCCATTACTATTATCGGTGGTGGTGGTGGTATCTGGCCCCTGCCTATCTCACTAGTGGGATTTCCATTGCACACCCCCTCCACCTCCTTTATGTTCTCCAGCCATCAGAATTATCTGCAGTTTCCCCGAAGTGTCCTGCCTGTTCCTGCATTCATAACCCCCCACTGAAGCAGCACATCATCTGCCTGAGTCCTTCCTTTCTGCCTCACTGCTCTTTCTCCCATTCTGCCCCAACAGGCCATTCTTGCCCTTTCCATCTGGCCCTAGGTAACCTCACTGCAGACTGCCTTCCATCTTAACTGGACTCAGAAATTGCCTTGAACATTGAGGTAGGAATTTGCCCTGGGTACCAGGCTCATGTCCCTGAGGCTGGCAGGGGCTGGCCCTGCCTCCTGTCTGGCATGCACTGTGTGACATTGATTTTGTCTACCAGAGGCTTGTTTTTGCCTGAGATCTGTAGCGTGTGCCTGTGACATCAAAGGTCTGAGTTGCTAAGATTGGATGCAAATCCACCTGAGTGACAAAGGAGTGCCCTAACTGGTTTTGACTTCTTCAGTATTGCAGACACAGTATTTCTTCAGAAATTGGCCTCTTACCTGCCCCTCATTGCTAATAATGTTTTGTGGCTTGATATTCTAGTTGCTGAATTTCTCCCTCCAAATATTTTAGCTTGCTTCCTCCAAATGCCCTGCTGATTTCCTCAAATGCCTCATAAATCTCAGATCCAAATATCCTCCTCTTATAGATCATCGCAATGTGCTGATCCAAACAGCACAGTGGGAACTCTCCGGTGTGATGAATGCCACTTGTGTGTTTGTAACGCGGCCTTCAACTGTGGTGATGTCAAGATAAATCACGGTTCAGCACTTGCTTGCTGGCGGAAGCCAGGGACCTTAGTCTGACCCATTTATTTTATAGGTGACTACAACAAAGCCCAGAAAGTTAGGGGACTTTCTCGAGGTCACACAGTCAGAAACAATTGGGACTAAAATCCAGATTTTTTTGTTTTTCACTGTAGTACTATTTCTAACTTACCAAAAGCTGTGGCTTAAAAAAATTGAAAATTAATTTTAAAATTTTGGTAAAATATACCCAAGATTTACCAGATTAACCATTTTTAAATGTACATGGTATGTACGTTAAGTGTACCGTGGCATTAAGTACGTTCACATTTTTGTACAACCATCATCCATCTCCAGAATTTTTTTAATGTTGCAAAACTGAAACTCTATACCCATTAATCATTAACTCTCCATTCTCTCCCACCCCAGCCCTGGAAAACACCATTGTAATTTCTGCCTCTATGAATATGACTGCTCTAGGTACCTCATATAAGTGCACTCTTACAGTATTTTTCTTTTTGGGTCTAGTTGATTTTGCTTAGCATAGTATCCTCAGGATACATCCATTTTGTGCCATGTGTGAGTTTCATTTGTAGTGGTGTTTCTTTAAGACCATTTTAATATCTTAGTAGAGTATCTTACTGCTCAGTAGTGTTGGAATTTTGAACGGGGAGACTTTCCCAGTAGTGTTTTCTAAATGTCCACTAGGGGGCAGTAAAAACCACATAAATTTTTCAATAGGCCCGAGGAGTGCCTGGAAATTAGGCCACTACCTCCTCTGTGTATCTCTTTCAGCCATCCGTGTATACAGTTACAAGGTAATGGATTTCAGGTCCAACAGCGGGTTTGGATAAAACTAGAGATACCATCAGTTGTAGCATAAGTGCAAGTCTTCCTCACACTCCAGCCAACACCAGTGCAGAATACTTCATTCAATATATTGGTTTCAGATGGTATTTTTATTTAATTCACTTAATCCAGTGATTCTCAGACAGAGTGCTCGTCAGAATCACCTGCGGTGATTTTTCCAAAATACACATGCCTCAGGTCTCATCTCAGATTGATTAAGTAAGAATTGCTGAGGCTGGGGCCCAGGTATATCGATGAGATTTCCATTCTGGTCCATGACTTCTTTTTAAGAGCCAACGTGTTACTTTTTAACTTTAATAGCTGCTGGGAAAGGGTCATTCTTAAATAAACCTCAGAGGAGAGCGAATATGAATTCTGAAAAATGTTTCTCTTTTTACGGTAGCAGTGGTGGAAGGGTCTGGTGGCTATGGGAACCACGTTCTGAACAATTGTGAGGGTTTCCTATAGATCACACCTGGGCTTTAACAAGCAAAGAACCCAGACAGAAGATGTGAAACTGGGGCAGTCTGTCCAACTCAGGATCTACAGATATAGTTCCTGGATCTACAGATATAGTATGGCCTATAGTTCCTGGCCATACTCAGGGCCAAAATCTTTTAGGGTGAGGCCAGAGCACAGACCTCAGTACTGTCTGATACATTAGGAGGATCTTTCCTACAGTAATAAGAGGAACAAGAGATCTTCAGTTTTATCTTAGAGGTAAAACTTGAGGTGGGGTAAGGAGACCTCAGTTCTCATCCTGACCATACTACTGGCCAGTTGTGGGACCCAGGGGAAGTCACGTCACCACTCTGAGCCTCAGTTTCCCCCTTGACTTTTGAGAGTACTGGATGATGTTGATCTCTGAGGATTCTTCTAGTTCTAAAAAATTCAATGATTCTATGAGTATTAATAATCTTGATTTGTATGGCACTATTCTGGCAAAGAGCAGAAGAAGTATTCAGGAATCCAATGAGTGACGGAGACTATTGACTAGGTAGTTTAATTTATTTAAGGCATACACATGGAATTCAAAGGAGAAAATATTGCTCTGGATAATATATTGAACCGTTAGTGTCTTTGGCATAGCAAAAGCTTTCCAGAGGGAAAAATTTCCTATCAGTGCAAACTTGACATTTTTCACTTCCTGATCCATAACTACCATTTGTCCAGCATACTTATATTTACTGTAAAGGGCCAAGTGTACGAATGCTTTGGTTGAATATTAAATAACTACATAAACGTCAAGGTCACAGTTGCAAGAAAGCCTCAGTGGAAGGCCCTGGGAGGCTTGCATTGATCTCTTGTGAAGTTCCATTCTCGGATCCTGCTGACAAGGGGAAACAATTGATGTGGACCATTGTTAAGGCTTTAAGTATTTCTCCATTGTTAAAGATCTTTTACAAGCCTGGAAAAACTGATAGTGCCCAAGGAATTGGCAAAAGCTTCATTTAGAAATATAGGCTGGTCAAAGAGATAAGCGCAAGCCAGAGTGCAGATGTCCTGGGTTGGGCTTACACAGCAAAGGCGGAGGGCTGAAAGGAGTCCCTCACTGGGGCACCCACCAACTCAGCCTGCCGGGCACTGCCCTCAGATTTCAGAGGGGAACTTTCACACCAGAAGCTGCAGAGAGCGTGGCTCCTCTTTCAAATCCACCCTTACATTTCCTCCAGCTTCTCTCTGCTTGTGAAAACCTCCTCTCCTGCCATTTCAGTCCATCCACTCTCCATAGCTGCAGGAAGCACCTCACCAGCATCCGGGGTAATGGAGCGAGGATGAATTATGCAGATCCACAGGTCCAGACCGACTATCTGGACTGGTCTAGTGCCCAGATAGTTAATTATGTGAGTGTTCCACTGACCTGGAGGTGGGAGGAGAGCAAATACTGTGGACGACGGGATCTGGTTTCAAAAAGATCTCAACAGACGGAAGGATTGGTCAGGTCTACCAGATGAGCTTTAGAAGGGATGTAAACATAAAACAAACATTTCCTGTGCACTAGCTCGGCTCTGTGTTTGGTATTGCGCTTGGCCCTTTGTACGTTTTAGTTTATTTCATCCTTACAATGACCGAGTGAAGGTAGGTGTCTATATCCCCATTTTTAAAGTGAGGAAACCAAGACATGGTAGGATAGAGGAAGGTCCAAGGGCTTCAGTCATCAATCTAGATTCCGATCCCAATTCTGCCCCTATGTTAGCTGGCAAGTCACTTCATCTTCTAAAAAGAGTGACAGCCAGGCTTTGAACTTTTTTTTTTTTTTTTTTTTGAGACAGAGTCACGTTCTGTCGCCCAGGCTGGAGTGCAGTGGCCGGATCTCAGCTCACTGCAAGCTCCGCCTCCCGGGTTTATGCCATTCTCCTGCCTCAGCCTCCCGAGTAGCTGGGACTACAGGTGCCCGCCACCACGCCCGGCTAATTTTTTTTTTTTTTTTTTTGTATTTTTAGTAGAGACGCGGTTTCACCATGTTCGCCAGGATGGTCTCGATCTCCTGACCGCATGATCCGCCCATCTCAGCCTCCCAAAGTGCTGGGATTACAGGCTTGAGCCACAGCGCCCGGCCTGAACTGTCTTTTATTTCTCAGGTTCTAGATGCTTAGTCTCTTGCATTTACGAATGCATTTAATCCTCAAAACAACCTTACTCCTATTTCACAGATGGAAATGGTGTAGATAACTTAAGTCACTTGTCCAAGGCTGCAGGGTAAGGAGCAGGGCCAGTGTCTGAGCCCAGGCCATCTGACTCCAACACCCATGGCCTTAGCATCTGCTGTGCCCTCTCTGTTCCCGACATAAAAAGGCACAACCATATTTTCTGTGAGAGTTAGATGAGCTAATTAGGTAATCGCCTGATATAGTGCCTGGCATTTCACAGGTGCTCATAAATAATATTAGCTCACCATCATTATCATTCTCAGCCCTATTATTAGTCATATGACCTGTTCAAAGTGTAGCTAATAACTGGCAAAGCAGGATTTGAACCCAAGTCTTGTGACTGCCAATCCACTACACTCTCCACCTCGCTCTGGAGCACAAGACTGGGGACAATCTTGATGTCACTATCTCAGTACCTTGTGCAGTGTAGTCTCCATGGAAGATGCTCAGCCCCTGCTCAGATCGGCAGGGATCATCTTGTCACTCATTCACCACACATTTGCTAAGGCCCCGCTCTGTGTTAGGGATCCAGAGGGAAAAGAATATAATGTCTGCCATCCTTTTCTCCCCCTCCAGGTTCGAATGGTGAAAGACGATGACCCCTCCTGGAAGCCCACCTTTATCGTGAAACCTGATGGTGGTTGTCAGGGTGACGGAATCTACCTCATTAAAGACCCCAGTGACATCCGCCTGGCAGGGACCCTCCAGAGCAGGCCGGCGGTGGTCCAGGAGTACATCTGCAAACCTCTCCTTATCGACAAGCTCAAGTTTGATATTCGTCTGTATGTCTTACTCAAGTCCTTAGACCCCTTAGAGATTTATATAGCCAAAGACGGACTCTCTAGGTTTTGTACCGAGCCATATCAGGAGCCCACCTCCAAAAACCTGCACCACATCTTTATGCACTTAACCAACTATTCACTGAACATCCACAGCGGCAACTTCGTCCATTCGGACAGTGCTAGCACCGGCAGCAAAAGGACTTTTTCCAGCATCCTTTGTAGACTGTCTTCCAAAGGCGTTGACATCAAGAAGGTCTGGTCTGACATCATCTCCCTGGTGATTAAGACGGTCATCGCGCTGACTCCAGAGCTCAAAGTCTTCTACCAGTCAGACATCCCCACGGGGCGGCCGGGCCCCACGTGCTTCCAGGTAACCATTGCCAGTTCCCAGCCTGCGTTTCCAGCCTTAACCGGCCTCAAGAGGGCTCTCTGGCTTCGTGTGGGATGAGTGATCAGGGTGGGATGGCCAGAGGATGGGACAGGGTTGGTGGTGCTCTGGGCTTGGGTGTTAAACCTGGGCCCAACTTCCAGATTTCTGTTTGCTCGCCATGTAATTTGGGGCAAGCTACTTCCCTTCTGTTACTTGTAAAATGAAATGAAGAATACCTACCTTAAAAGGTTCTTGTAAGAATTAAATGAGATAACGTATGTAAAGCAGAGTTTTACATTCATTCATTTACTCATTCATTCATTCACTTGCTCATTCAACAGCTTTTGACATACGCTTAGAAGGGGTCTGGCATTGTCTTGGGTTCTGTTGAGACAGTAAGTCAGGGCCCTGCTTGCTGATGCATAGAGTCTGTTGTGAGAGACGTATAATTTAAAAAGCAATGATTATGAAGGGTTATAAGTGCTAGAGTAGAAAAGGAAACGTCTGAGGTGCTGAGATCGTGAGGCCACGTAACATTCTCTGGGCGGGAGTGGCGTGGTCAGAGAAGGCTTCCCAGAAGAAATGGCAGTCGAACTGGAACCTGGAGCGAGAGTTAGATGAAGCAGGAGAAACTGGGTAGGGGTGGGGGAGGCAAAGGTTCCAGGTAGAAACGTGCTGAAGCCAGAGAGGTGAATGGGAAGCAGGAGGCACTGGAAGAGGTTGAGTATGGTTGCTGGGTGGGGTTTAAGGCAGAGATGTAGGGGGAGATGAGGAAAGGTGAGGTGGGAGAGGAAGGTAGGGGCTGTGTCGAGAGCCTTGGTATTGCCGGGGGTGGAGGGTGCAGTCCCTGGAGAATTTTAAGCAGGGGAAAGATGCACTCAGATTTGCATGTTACAAAGTGTGTCTACAGGGTAAAGAGCACACTGAGACAAGGCCAGAAATTGGGAAGTCCCTAGGAGACAGTTGCTTTCACACAAGCGGGAGAGGACACTGGTTTGGACTGGGAAGGTTGTGGTGCAGATAGGGGGAATAGACAGATCTGGGTGACAGGGAAGGAACTAGAGGGGCTCAGTTTGGTGACTGGATGAGGCTGGAGAGAGAGGAGAGATGGTGGCAGTGAGGGCAGGGAGGAAACGAGGCTGATGTGCAGGTGGCTTGTGTACTTGCATGGATGGATAGAGGCCCCTGGAAGAGGACCAGGCTGTTGGGGGAAGGTTGGGAGTTGGACTTAAAGTGCCTATGTGACATCCAAGTGGAGAGATTGAGGGGACAATTGGATATTTGGAGCTTGGAGTTCAGGAGACAGAGGTCTGGGTCGGGGACGGAGATGGGAACTCGTCAGCAAATGGTGACCAAAGAGGGTGACAAGAGGACTGAGAAGACACCTGTGGGCATCATCATTTCACTAAGGGACAGGCAGGGGAGGGGGAGGGAGCCAGGAAAGGAGGCCAAGAAGCAGTGTCTTGAGATAGAATAAATATGAGGAGAGAAGGAGCCCGAGTGGCAAGGAGGAGGTGCTCAGGGAAGCAGGCAGGGATAGCGTGTCAAATGCTGCTGAGATGCCGGGCAAGACCAGCCCTGAAACTGTCCACTCCACTCATAAGGAGTTGACTGGAGAATTGTCTTCAGCAGAGCGATGGAGCCAGGGCCAGAGTCTGGTGGACTCAGCCAGAGTGTGGGAGGGAAGGAAATGAGGAATGAGGCTGGAACATTCTTACAGGCCATTTAGCTGTGACAGTGCGGGGTGGGCAGACATGGTGTCCATACACTCCATAGGTACACACTTTCCTGCCCCCAGATCAATCAGTGAGGGGAGGAGAAGAGAAGAGGAGGAACCTCTGGCACCCTCTCCATCTAATCCTTACAAGTCATTTTGTAGCACTCGATATATATGAAAAAAGAATACATGAAACATACTTGTAAGCCATGAAGCCAAACAACAAAATGATTATCTCAAACCCTCCTCTCAACCCAAGATCTCCAACCAGTGTGTTTCACCCCCATACCATGTCCCTGCCCAGCTCTGGGATAGACATTACCCTGAATTTTATGTTTATTATTTCCTTGCTTTTGAAAATACTTTTATTAGGTGTGAATGTATCTCTAAATAATATATTGTTTTGTTTTGCTTGTTTTTGAGTTTTATAAAAATGCTATTATAAAGTATGGAGTCTTCTGCAACATTCTTTTCCACTACACATAAGGTTTCAAAGGTCCACCCATGCTGGTGGGGGTCGTGGATACTGTGTCATTTGCACTGTTGTAGATTCCATTGTGAATATGCACAGTTTATTATCAGTTCTTCTGTCGAGGAACATTTGGGTTATTTCCAGTCTACAGCAGGCAGGTGACAGGTCTCTTGGGACAAGAAGTGAGAAGGGAGGGAGTGGGGCAGTGTCTCTAGTGGATGGGACATTCATTCAACAACAGAAGAGGAGGCTGGTCCCAAAGTGCAGCCCCAAACCCAGAGAGGACACCCCAGGGGCTGGGCACCAGTCAGCAGGATTTCCAGGCAGGCTGGAGGGGAATTTTTGGAGGGGAATTCAGGCCATGATCAGTACCAGGAAGGGGTAATTGCCCATCCAGAAATCTGTCCCAAGAAACTGGACCCCTGGCCTTTGGTTCCCAGGGAGGTTGGACAGCTCGGCCATCAGGTAGGAGGCTTAAAACATTAGAAAGGAGAAAAGGGCAGAACTTAGAGGTAGGACCAGAGAAAACAAGTCCCAACCTAAGCCATCAAAAAGTTAGGGTCAAGGAGATAAGTTGCAACGTGGACATGTCCAGGGGTCATCCCGGGGGACCATGTGGTCGGATCTGTTTGACAATGACAGCTATTCCAGGAGTATCATGTGGGCCCGGCATGCAGAGCCAAGCCGCAGAGCCCTGGTTTGGACCGAGTGGCAGGGTGGAGGGCAAGGCTGGTTGTTTTGCTGCTTGTCTTGCTGTGGACAGGCACATGGGTTAGCCATCAGTAGGGCCCAAGCTGTGGGGAGCTGGTGGAGGGGGCAGACAGGGAGGGAGCCGCTGGTTTGGACAGATCATGTCTGCAAATGGAACCACAGCCTTGGGACTGTTTCCCACTGCTTGACCACACTAAATGCTTCCAGGCCTGGGCGAGAGGAGGAGCACAGGGGGAGGCCAGGCTCAAGGAAGCGCTCTTCCTCTTTCCAGCTGTGCGGGCTCGGGCGTGTTTCTTCACCACTCCGAGCCTCTGCTTCTTTCTCTGTAAATCACCTACGCTCACTTCCCTGCCTGCCTCTTATTGTGAAGTAATGTGGGTGACAACACTTCGACAGGGTATAAGGTATTAGATATTTGGAATTTGTCTTACCATACATTTCAGATTCCGAGTCATTAAGGGAGAAAATGGTATCCTTTTCTCCTTGGAGCCCTCTCTTACTTTATTCTTATCACTTGTAAGAGCACTTTTCAGTTTGGGTCTCACATACCTGAGCTGACTTGGAACCTAGAGATTTAGGGACCTGGTTAGGTTCTGCCATTGACTTGCTGTGTGTTCTTGTGTATAAGTCACTTAACTTCTATGCGCCTCATCTTCCTTGCCTGCTTCACCGGGTTGTTGTCAAATTCCAGTATGATAAAGATATGATAAAGATTTTCAAGCTGTAATGTTCTGTGCAGATAGAACACATGACTTCTTTGCCATACAGCCCCTCTCGCTTGTTGCCTGGGCTTGACCCAGATTGCAGCATTCCAGAACGTAAACTCTAGCCAAAGAAATCACATTTATCTTAAACTTATGACGGTGACCCCTTTCCAGTCATAGCCACAATAACGACTTGGGAAATTGTGATGGCCCAGAGCAGTTGCGGGCACTGCTCAGGCTGTGGGCAGGTTTCCTGTAATCTGCTGCTAAGGAACGTGGCTTCCCTGTCATTCCCAGCCTGTCCCCTGTCATTGCCTAGGTAACTCCCAGCAACATATCCTCATGTCATTCTTCTTGAGGGCACCAGTGTGACTCTGGCTTGTACAGCAAGGTCTGTCTCAGTGTAGATGAATCATATGGCAGAAATAACACACGCGGAGGAAAGGCTTCCAGCTCAGCTTTCAAGAACGTTCAGTTCCATTGCTTGGTCTGTATCTTCTTCTAGCTCCCTGTATCTAATTCTCTCCTTGGCCCATGATCCTTTCCCTTAGATGCCTGAAGGAGATGCTGTTCCTAAATCCTAAGATGTTTTTCCTCTTTATTCTTTGTTCTTTTTGACCTCCTCCTTACCCTTCAGCCCAGTTACCCCAAGGGAAGAAGGCCAAGGAACAATGCAGCAAGTGGTCAAGGGCTTGGATTTGGTTTTTAGACAGCCTGGTTTTGAGCTAACCCTGGCACCTGTAGCTGGTCTTCTTGGCAAGTTAACAATTCTTAGCCTCAGCTTCCTTATCTGCAGTTACAGACCATATTTGTACCTCTCTCTCAGAATTATTATAAGTGCAAATAAGAGCAAACTAGGAAGAATATTTAGCACAGCACCTAGCACATAGGAAGCACTTAATAAATGACAGTTTTACGATTATTCCATTGTTTGTTATCTGTAACCACAACAGCTCTCAAATTTGTCTATGACGAAGTCCCTGAAAATTATAAGAAACCATGAAATATTCACATTTAAACAACGGGAACACGAGCATTCCAAGGAGCATAGTTTGAAAACCATTTCCTTAGCCTGGCATTTGTCACCCCTGACCCCAGCCCCAATCTAGCTTCCCTGTACCCTCCCTGAGCCCTGCAGTCTTGAAAAACAGATCCAATTGCTGTCTTGGACATAATTTGTGCTTTCCTATTGCTGCCTTTTGGTTCTCTTCTGTCTTGGCTGACCTGGCACGCTCTCTCCCATTCTTGCTGTTTCTTGAACTTCAATGCCTTCTAAGGTGCTATTCAAGCCCCACCTCCTAGATAAAGCCTTCCTCCAAAAACCACTTCTGATATTTCAGCTTCTTCTTCCTTTGGACTTTAACACATTCCCTGAGCACCCACTGAGAAAAGCCCTGAGCTGGTATGGGCGTGTGGTTATGGATAAGACAAGGTCCCTGCTCCGAGGGGGTGCACAGTGTAATGGGGAGAGCTGACTCATGAGAACTCCAGTCCCTTGTAAAAAAATGCTGTGAGAGGGTCCATGTGGGATGCTGGGAGAGCCCAGAAAAGGGAGTCGTTAACTTTGCCTAACCCTGTCAGGGAAGGCTTCCCCGAGGAGGAGATGCTTAAACTGGAGCATAAAGCATGAATAAGGGTTTGCCAAGCGGAATATGATAAAAGCATACACTCCCAGTTTTTCTCCTATGTCCCTGGCTGCTGCTTCTCAGCCTCTTCTTCTGGACCTGTCAGTGTTGGAGAGTCTCAGGGCTCCATCCTTGGAAAGGTGTCCGCCTATTGGCAATCACTCCTAAATGATCCCACGTAGCTTCCATGGCTTTAAGCACCAGTTCTGTGCTATTGGTGCCCACAGCTGTATTTCCAGTCCTGACCTTTCCTTGAGCTCCAGACTGGTATATCCCAGTGCCCACTTTAATTTTCTACTTGGATAGTTAATAGCCATCAAACACTGAACATGTCCAAAGTCAAGCTCTTGACTTCCCACCCAAACCTACTCTCTATTGTCTTTACTGTTTCAGTAAACGAGTGCCATTCAGTCAGTCACTCAGTCCAAAAGCCTGAGACATCCTTCTTTTCTCTGTTTCCCTCCTTCATACATCCAATCCATAAGCAACTCTTACAAATATCCTTTAAAATATTCCCAAATGCAACCACTTCTAACCAACTCCATTGTTGCCATCCCAGTCTAGGCAGCCATCACCTCACACTTGAATGGCTGCCATAGCCACCTTTGCTGCCTATAGCCTATTTTTCTTACTGTAGCCAAGGCGATGCTTTGAAACACAAGCTGGATTCAGTTACTTTCCTCACTGAAACCCTCCAATGGCTTTTTCATTGCACTTACAATCCTGGCTCCTTCTCATGGTCTACAAGATGCAGTACCATCTGCCCCATGTCTATCTGACCTCATCTTCTGCCCCTCTCCCTCTCGCTCTCTCATTGCTGTTCTTCAGAAGTGGCCTTTGTTCTTGCTGTTCCCTCTGCCTGGAATGCTCTTCCCCAGCTATTCAAACATGACTTATTCTTTTTATTTTTTTGAGATGGAGTTTCACTCTTGTTGACACAGGCTGGAGTGCAATGGCACCATCTCAGCTCACTGCAACCTCCGCTTCCTGGGTTCAAGCGATTCTCCTCCCTCAGCCTCCCAAGTAGCTGGGATTACAGCTACCTGCCACCATGCCCACCTAATTTTTAAAAATATTAGTAGAGACAGGGTTTCACCATGTTGGTGAGGCTGGTCTCGAACTCCTGACCTCAGGCAATCCACCCACCTCGGCCTCCCAAAGTGCTGGGATTACAGGTGTGAGCCATCATGCCCAGCCCAAAAATGACTTATTCTCTCACTTTATTCAGCCCCTGTCCATATGTCACCTCCCTGAGACTTTTGCTTCTGGTGATGAGGGAGTAACAAAGACTAAATGTAACCTTCTGCAAACAACTAGACTATCAGAAATATATATGAATACGTACATGAAAGAAGCATTTTCAGACTTTGGACCACAGATAACTCAGCACTGTGATCTCTGAGAAAAGGGGGAAAAAAACCAAGGTGAGTCTTATGGTTGCCTGAGCTTTTCGTCTGGGGGCAATTTTTGGAATATGGACACAGAGGAGGTGAACCTAAACAGCGTCCAGTGACCTCACTGAGTTGAGGAGATGAAGATTGAAGCTTGGGAAGGCTAAGGTGGCTGGAAGTTGTGGGGCAGAATTATAGAAAGGAAGGAGCTAAGCAGGAAAAGAGCTCCAGAAAGCTGCATGGGATCTCAGTGGGTCTCTGCTGAGTCCTAGGCTGTGCATGCATGGAGGGTTAATCCACAAAACTGGACAAAGAATAATTGGGGGACTGATAAGCTGAACCATTTCCAGGGCTCACACAGGGCAGAGAGGCATTCGAGCACTGAAAAGTTGGAGTGAAGAGTCTTTGGTGATGGCTGGGAGCATGCAATGGAGTCTCCAAAGAAGTTCTGCCTTAATGGGGAGAGTTAAATCTTCCCTGGGATGAAGATTACTCTAGATCCATCCTATTCACCATAAGCAAAAGGCTTTGAAGGCATCAGTCTGATTTGCAAATAACTGACTGCCAAAACAAAGCCCAGCACTTTAAAAGGAAGACAAAGTCCAGACTCTCAGCATTGAAATATCACAATGTCCGGCATTCAATTATAAAAAATCTCTAAACATTCCACAAAACAGGAAAAGGTAACCTTTACCAATGGGGGAATCATTTAAGAGAAACAGATCCAAAAATATCAGAAATGATGAAACTAGCAGGAAAAGGATACTAAAACAGCTGTTATAACTATATACAGAAATTTTAAGGAACATATGAGCTTAGTGAAGAGAGAAATGGAAGCTAGTGAAAAGAGCCAAATGAAACTTCTATAACAGAAAATATAATCTCTGAGGTGAAAATATCACTGGATGTGATTAACAGCAAATTAGACGCTGAAGTAGAAATCATCAGTGAACTTGAAGACATAGCAATAGAATGTGTCCAAAAATAGAGAAAAATGACAAGGAAAAAAAGAACAGACTCTCAGTGGACTATGATCCAACATCAGGTGGTCTAACGTGTGTAATTGAAGTCCCAGGGCAGAAGAGAGAGGGAATATAAAAAAACTTTTGAAGAAATAATGGCCAAAATTTTCCAAATTTGAAAAAAAACTATCAACCCACCATCTAAGAAGCTCAAAACATTCCAAGTAAAATACACACACACGCTCCCCCACCCATTATAATCACACTATTGGAAAATCAGTGATGATCAGAAAATCTTAAAAGCAGTCAGAAAGAAAAGATACACTATGTTCAGAAGAACAAAGAATAACCACAATGTTCTCATCAGAAACTGTTCGGGCCAGAGACAATGGAATGACAAGTGTCTCCTCTTTAAAAAGGCCCCCCTGGCTCTCCTAGGTGGATCACCAAATGCTCCCCTCCACCCACTGTATCACACTCTGTGCTCTTACCTCGCTCTCATTATTGACTTGCTTGTGGTATCTCTTCCCTCTAAAACATAAGCTACAAGGGGGTAGGAGTTTTGTCTTATCACTGCTTTATGCTCAGTGCCAAGAACAGTGCCTGGTATCTAGTAGTGCCCAATAAATAATTGACAAAGTAAGTAATGCCTTCAGGCAGAAAAGTATGAGGGCAGAGAGCAGTAAAGCATCCTTGAACTACTAATGTTTCAGCACAATGAGAGCCCAAGATGTGTAGTAGTAGCAAGTGGGAGGAGATAAAGCTGGAGTGTTGACAGATGTCAGGCCATAGAGCAATTTGTAGGACATGCTGTGGGACTTGTGCTTCATTTTGTAGACAGGGATTTTACGCAGAGGAGTGTTAATAGTCTATTTGCACTTCAGAAAAATGGCTCTGGCAGCCCTTTGTGTCAGATGAATTAGAGGGGCGAGTTTGAGAGCAGAGGAAAGGCGAGAGATGGCACAGACTTGCGGAGAGTAGAAGCAGAGGGAATGGGCCAGGTCTAGAAAGTTTTTTAGAAGGTAGAGTATGCAGGTGTTAGTGACCAGCTAGTTGTAAGGGATGAAGAGGAAAGTTTTCACTTGTGCGATTGGGTGGATAAGGAATACAGAAAGCAAAGGAGATTTTAGAAAAATACGGTGTATTCGTTACCTATTGCTGTGTAGCAAATTACCCCAAACCTTAGGAGCTTAAAACAACAAATATATCCACTGTCTTGCAGTATACGTGGGTCAGGAATTTATGCTTAGCTGATTGCTTTTGGCTCAAAGTCTCTCGCAAGGCTGCAACCCACATGTTGGCCAGGACTGCAGTCACCTCAGAACTTAACTGGGGAAAGCTCCTCCTCCAAGCCCACTCCCATGCCTGTTGGCAGGTCTCAGGTACCCCCTGACTGTTGGCTGGAGAAATCAGTACCTTGTCACCTGGGCGTCTCCATGGGACAGCTCACGACAATATGGCAACTGGCCTCTCTCTGAGTGAGTGAGCAAGAGAGTGAGAGAAAGCACCCCAAGATAGAAGCCACAGTCTTTTTATAACCCAATATTAGAGGAGACATTTCATCATTTCTGCCCTATTCTGTTAGAAACAATTCACTGGGTGAGGTCACACCCCAGTGTGTGTGAGGGGGGATTACACAAAAGGAATGAATACCAGGAGGTAGGGATCATTGGGACCATCTTAGAAAGAGTTGACCACAGAGTGCATTTGGATACACTGAATTTGTGGACTCTAGGACCTCCCAGTTGGGGATACTCTGGATGCAGATGGAAGCATAGGTGTGGGGCTCAGGAATGAACCCCTGTTGTTGGGCTGTAGTTTGGAGCCTTCACATAAATTTATAATTAATGGCTCAGGAATCTCCCCAACTTGATTTGAAGCTTCTAGAGGTCATGAATGAAGGACAGATACATTTAAACCCCCCAGGGAGCCCCTCAAGTAGGAAGTTCTCAACACATAGGGGAGGCAGAATATCACATGGTTGAAAAGCTCTCTCTCCGTTTGACAATTCCTGCTCTGTTAGAGGGACTTGGAAAGAGGCTTTCCCATTTCTAAGCTGCACGTTCCTTGTCTGCACAAAGTGGATTAAAAAAAAAAAAAAAGAAAGTACAGTTTTTTTTTTCTGGGAACCCCAGTATATCACATAGGTAAAAGGTAAAATTTGATCTGATCGGTTGGCCTCCCCCTTGCGACCCCAGAAAAGAACCCCAGTTTGAAAACCACTGGACCAAGTAAATACCTGATTTTCTGCCAACTGGGACATTCTGTGATTTTATGACAGGATAACTCTACATCTCTCCCAGTTATGTGATTCTGTTTATTAAGATCCATTGATGCTACATATTTTATTGGACTTTTGAAAAGAAAATCATGCATATTTCCTTGAACTTATGAAAAAATGTCATAAAGCTGACTCTCATTAAGCACTTTCTATGTATCAAGCGCTATGCAAAAAATGTTATATTGCATTATCTTTATTTAATCTTTTCTCCCCTACTGGAGTCTAAGACTTTGTTTAGATCACTGTTGTATTTCCAGCAGCTAGAATAGTTCTTGCGACATAGAAAGCATTAAATAAATATCTTCTGGGCCAGACGCGGTGGCTCACGCGTGTAATCCCAGAACTTTGGGAGGACAAGGCAGTTGGATCACCTGAGGCCAGGAGTTTGAGACTAGCCTTGCCAACATGGTGAAACCCCGTCTCTACTAAAAATATAAAAATTAGCTTGGCGTGGTGGCATGTGCCTGTAATCTCAGTTACTCGGGAGGCTGAGGCAGGAAAATCACTTGAACCTGGGAGGCAGAGGTTGCAGTGAGCTGAGATGGTGCTGTTGCACTCCAGCCTGGGCAACAAGAGAGAAACTCCGTCTCTAAATAAATAAATAAATAAATAAATAAATAAATAAAATAAATTAAAAATAAAGACTTTCTGAATGGATGAACTAAGGTAAATAAGTACTATTCATAGTTCCATTTTATGGATGAGGAAACTTGGGCTTAGAGCTGCTAAGTAACTTGCCTGTAGTCACACAAGTTAAAAGCAGAATTAAAATATGAAATGAGCCCCTCTTGACTACAAAGCACACTAATGCCATTTCTTTTTGGTGGAATTGGCAGGAAACTGGAAAGAGATAGCATATATTGAGTACCTTCTATATGATGAGCATAGGCCTAGGTATTGCTTTTCACTGCCAATTATCAACAACCCTGACAGATAGCTATTGTTATCCTCATTTTTCAAATGAGATCATGGAGGCTCAGAGTGGCTAGGCACCTTACCTAGAGTCATCTAGCTAGTGTAAGGGACTGAGCTAGGATTGAAGCCCAGGTCTTTCTGACTCCAAAGCATTCCTGTACAAGATCCAGCATATTCAAAAACATGCACTCAAGTTTAGGTTCTGGAAAATATCATGCCACTGGTGGGTAGAGATCAATAGGCCTGATGAGGCTTTACCACCCCTGCTCCAGCTCCCAGCATTCCCAGCTTTACATTCATGAAACCACTGGGCATTGAACTGGGAAGAGTCCACCAGGCTGAGAAAGTACAAAATATACCAAAAAATAAGAGTTGATGACTAAGGATGATAAACGTCGTCACCACAGCCTGCTGCTCTCTGTAGCCTCATCAACATCACATGTCTCAGACCAGGTCTGAAGTTAGACTGATGATGTCACCAGAGTCTCTAAAAGGGCTCATCACTCACATCCACTTGTCATGTATTATTAAGCAGATCTATAATACATGTAACATTTTCTACTGAATTTCCATTTCTTTCTTTTCATGACCAAGGAAAGAAAAATAGAGTGAGGATGACTTTTCCCAACTTTTCATCCTTATTGCCCTTCACTGAAAAATAACTTCATCTTGAATCACCTCCCAAAAATGGTCATTCAGGCTCTAATTTCATTAATAAGGATGGAGCTACAGTTTAATAATTATCATTTAAGTAATGCATATTCTATATAGACAAGTAAATGGATGTCCCTCATCTTTCCTCCTTAAATCCACAGAGAAGGGGAGTCTACAACCCTATCTTTTTCTTTTTTCTCTTTATTCTCCACATTACTTTTTGAGACTTGGGGTTCTATTAATTATGTTAGAAATTTTCTGCATTATCACTTTTGTAGCGATAACGAGAGTCCTCTGGAGAATCGAAAGTCCTTGTCGTCTAAATCAGAATCTCATTAGGGGCAGCGATCTCAAGGATGAGCAAAAGTTATCCAGATGAAGAGTTTTTTTAGGCAGAGAACAAAATGCTCATGAGTGGCTGGCCCCGATTGTAGGGCCTGTAAGGAATGGAAAGAAACCTGAGTGACTGGAAGACAAAGGTTCACCCAAGGCAGAGTGCTGGATGTAAGAGCAAGCGTGAAGCAAACAGTGTTGGAGAACTCCAACGGTGCAGGGCCCTGTGCTTAGAAGGGCTCTGAGCTTGATTTAACGTGCTGTGTTGTCACATCCCTATTGTGAAACTGTTCATCCTTTTTGAACAGAGGGCCCTGCATTTTCATGTTGCACTAGGCCACATAAATTGTGTAGTCAGTCCTGCTTGGGTGTGAAAGCCAGCTCTGTCATTGATTAACTAGCTAGGCGGTCTCTGGGAAATCCACTGGCCTTCCTGAAATTCAGTTTCTGCTTCTGTAAAGCGGAGCACACAATCCTTTCTTCAAATACACTGTCATGAGGATTCAATGAGACTATGAATAATCAGTGCTTTGTATAGTAATGGGTGCCTGGTAGGTGCCTAATCAATATTCCTGTCTTCTTAACTAAGAGAGTGTATCTGAATCACCTGGGGAATTTGCTTTTTTTCAAAATACATTAACCTGGGTTCTGCTCTGAGCACTTCTGACTCTGTGGGGATGTGGTGGGGTTTTTTTTTTGGTTTGTTTTTTGAGAGAGTCTTGCTCTGTCACCCAGGTTGGAGTGCAGTGGCACCATCTTGGCTCACTGCAACCTCCACCTCTTGGGTTCAAGCAGTTCTCCTGCTTCAGCCTTCCATGTAGCTGGGACTACAGGTTCACACCACGACACCAAGCTAATTTTTGTATTTTTAGTAGAAACGTTGTTTTGCCATGTTGGCGAGGCTGGTCTCAAACTCCTGACCTCAGGTGATCTGCCTGCCTCGGCCTCCCAAAGTGCTGGGATTACAGGCATGAGCCACCAAGCCCGGCCGATGTGGTGGTTTTGAACGAGGTCTTTATATGACACTGATTTATATCTCGGGTTTCCAAAAGCAGCCTTAGATTCTCAGAGAGCTAGCTAAGAAGCCAGAGAGAAGCAGAAGAAAAGGCAGAGGGAGAAATCGATGGACTACTACTCATCCTCAACATAAAAAACCTGTTAAAGAAGAAAGAGGTCATCAACTTAACAGCCCTTCAGATGACAAAGACAGTGCTGAAATGCACTGTGGGAACTCATCCCATTATCAAGGTTCCTATAAAATTTTCTGCTGCCCATTTGGTCTGACAAGTACCCCCAGAGGAAGAGGGGCTGTGGACAAGAGAAGCCAGGGTCAAGGCCAAGGTTGGGGACTGAGTTTGAACTTATTTTCAACTTAATGACCCTAATACCGTACTCAATAGAGACAGTAATTCTGAATTGTGTTTATCCTGCCCAGATTTTAGGCTTTGACATTCTTCTAATGAAAAATCTGAAGCCTATACTACTTGAAGTAAATGCAAATCCCAGTATGAGAATCGAACATGAGCATGAAGTAAGTATTTTGAGCATCTCATTGACTATGTTGCCATACAGCTGAATATTCCTACCCTCATGTTACTCACTTAACAAAACAAGATGGAACATTCTCAGATTTTCATAGCCAAATTCTATTCAAGTCAAATAATTTCAGTTTTGTTGGGTTCTGAACATAGACTGTTAATACAAGACCTCTCTGACCTATGGTCACTTCCCAGCATGCCGTTTTTCCAATTTTTAAGGTTTGGAAACTTAGAAGCAGCTGAGCCTTCCCATCAATTTTGACATGAACTAATTAGTTAGCCTCAGGAGATGAACTAATTGAAATTCTATGAATATGATTTAGTCATGTTGACATACTTGAATCACTAAGATAAATAGTACATTTAGCAGTGGTTATATTTTTCTCCCTCTCCCCCAAAAAATTCATTTAAAAAACTGGAAGGAAATACAGCAGATATCAATATTGGGTTTGGGGGGATTATTTGGATTATTTTAGTTTTCTTAACCCCTTTCTATATTTCTTAATTTTCTGCAGTGAGCATGTATAATTCTGATAATTAGAAGAACATGGTGCTATTTTTCCTCTTCATGTATTTGGTTAATTTATAAAAGGAAATTGACATTCTTAAGGTAGTATAAAGGAAGTCTTTAAAAATTTTCTTCTATAGATTAGCATAAGCAAAATTTACCAGCATAACCCCTGGAGCTAGCTGGATAGCCACTTGACACTGAATCACGGTCTCCACTGTGACACAGAATCCTTACCCATTCAAGCTTTCTCCAGGGGTGTTTGAAAATGTCCCCAGCCTCGTTGATGAAGAAGTGAAAGTGGCTGTGATCAGAGACACTCTGCGCCTCATGGACCCACTTAAGAAGAAAAGGGAGAACCAGTAAGTACTATGTCGTTCATTTCTATCAACTCTGCCTCCTAACTCTGCTTCATATCCTAAGCAGGTAAGTTCTTGGAACCTGCTACCATTGTGAGTGAGATTTACATCTTAAACAATTCTAATAAAATATCTTCATTTTATAAATATCAGCCCCCAAGCAACCAGTGACTCAAATTGGGAGTAATCTGGCAAATGGGCTTTTGTTGATGAATTTGTGAGTGTTATCCAAATCTGGAATATCTCTTCTAAGAAGCCATCTCCCTCAAGGTTAGGCCGCCCACTTGCCCGCCGTTGTGCGCCTAGTGCTTCTCTGAAATCCTCAAGCGCAGAAAGAGTACAATAAAATGCACGAGAAGAGGGCCACAGGTAACTAGGACATGGTAAGAGTTGCTTCCTTTTTATTTTCTTCATGTTTACACTCTTGCAGTATAAACTTTCAGTTTCAAAATTGGCAAAGCCAATTTAATGACAGTTCTATGATATTTACAACACTTGTAATTCCACTTCGTCCCCACCCACTCAGTGGTACCTTACATTGCATTGTTGGTGGATATATGTGCTCCACCCTCCCTCCATGGAATCACCCCAGAAATGAACGATATTTCACCTGAGTATGTTGTTCTGTTTTTACCAAATTCCAGGCTCTCACAAAGTAGGGGTTGAGTACATATCACTGTGTCAATGTTTCAGGAAGAAAAATCAAAGGCATCTCAAATAGCACTTCTCACATCCCTAGACTAATCAGATTAACCCTAATGTGCACAGACAAATAAAGCACTTGTCAGTAATTGTTCAAAACTGGGAGGAATGCAGACTTCCCTAAGCAAGTGGTGTTTTGTGGGTTCCTCTATCAAAGTTTCTCACCACCTGGGCTCAAGCCCAAATATCACCTTATGGTCGTGCTGCTCACGCTTGGCTGCACGTTAGAACCCTCTGGGCAGCTTTCAGAAATACCAATACTAGAGTTTCCACTTCTAGAGGTGCTGATTTTAGTTGGTCTGGGTGGAAGGCCTGGCCACAGAAAGTTTCTAGGTTCCCTAGGTGATTCTGCTGTGCAGCCAAGGCTGAGTGCCACTGCCCTGCAGAAAATATTACCCTGAAGAAGTATTGGTCACAGTCTGAGTCAGGCTGGATGGCGCCTGTCCGGCTGAGCCGGCTGAGTTCCTCTCCAGAGTGTTCTTGAGAACACTGTGAGGCACAGATTGCCATTGTTGGCAAGACTCGGCTGAGAATGTTTACCTGTAGTTTGTATGGGCCAATCCCACCAGGTGTGGCTTCTTCCACCGATCAGTGCTTCAAAGCTGTCCTCTCAGCAGCTCAGACCCGATGGCAGCCAAATAATGTGTTCACCAGTACGTATGCGTCTGCAGCTGCTTTCTTTAGCCATCTCAAAGGAAAAGCAATGGATTAATTGCAATTTGGTCAGAATTACTGCAGTAAAACTCATTCCTCAAAAATCTGTTCTCTAATAGTTATTGGACTCACCAGCAGATACTAGGTTCTGAGAAATAGTATGGTACTGTAAGGAGATTTGGGTAGTGATGTATGCCAGTATGGCATAGCAATACAGTTTTTTTAGGATGACTTTGACACAACAGTGTTCTTTTTTTTTTTTCTTTTTCTTTTTTATACTTTAAAGTTCTGGGATACATGTGCAGAACATATAGGTTTGTTACATAGGTATACACGTGCCATGGTGGTTTGCTGCACCCATCAACCCATCATCTATGTTAGATATTTCTCCTAATGCTATCCCTCCTCTAATCCCCACCCCCAACAGGCCTCAGTGTGTGATGTTCCCCTCCCTGTGCTTATGTATTCTCATTGTTCAACTTGCACTTATGAGTGAGAACATGCGGTGTTTGGTTTTCTGTTCTTGTGATAGTTTGCTAAGAATGATGGTTTCCAGCTTCATCCATATCCCTGCAAAGGATATGAACTCATCCTTTTTTATGGCTGCGTAGTATTCCATGGTGTATATATGCCACATTTTCTTTATCCAGTCTATCATTTATGGGAATTTGGGTTGGTTCCAAGTCTTTGCTATTATGAACAGTGCTGCAATAAAGATATGTGTGCATGTGTCTTTATAGTAGAATGACTTATAATCCTTTGGGTATATACCCAGTAATGGGATTGCTGCGCCAAATGGTATTTCTGGTTCTAGATCCTTGAGGAATCGCCACATTGTCTTCCACAGTGGTTGAACTAATTTACACTCCTACCAACAGGGTAAAAGCGTTCCTATTTCTCCACATTCTCTTCAGCATCTGTTGTTTCCTGACTTTTTAATGATCGCCATTCTAACTGGCATGAGACGGTATCTCGTTGTGGTTTTGATTTGTATTTCTCTGATGACCAGTGATGATGAGCTTTTTTTCATATCTTTGTTGGCTACATAAATGTCTTCTTCTGAGAAGTGTCTGTTCATATCCTTCGCCCACTTTTTGAGACACATCAGCATTCTTATTCCTTTATGGGGAACAAGAAGTTCAAGAATCGTATGGCCTGAGTCTTTTTAAGCTCTGCCACCTAAACATGAAGGGATAGAAGCATTCTACTATATTTTCATTAAATGACATTGAAACAAAATTAGTTTTTCTTGTTCTAGTTGCTTTTCTTTACCTACATCAGTTAATCCATAGGAGCTGCATTCTATGTGATCTGTATGAGCTGCAGGCCTAAAATTTAATAATAATGGAGCATAGGACCATTGAGAAGGATAGGAAAGGCATTTTACAACTTATCAAGTCATAAATAGCAGCACCTCATTTTTAATTTAAAAAGCATTGACTTTTTTATTGATAGCCAGGAACAGTTAGAAGTTGAACCTGACTTTTATTCTAATATAAAACCCTTTCATCTCATCCTCTTCTTACCTATAATGTAAAGATATATGATAATAGCTCAATGCCATTTACTGATTTTTTTCTTAATTTCACCGTTTTTTTTTTTTTTAACTCAGCAAGGATTATCCATGAAAGTACTTTGTAATCCATAAAGTGTGTTTACATGTAAGGGATTATGATCATTTTGATAAATTTACCATGCGGAGGAAAAGGCTGAAATTGTTCTCAACTCCTTTGTGTAGAAATGTTTCAGAAGAAGTTGAAAAATTACCCTATTTATGCCACACAGTGTCATAGTGCTGAATCCCGTGTCTAAATCTGAGACTCTGTCACTCCAACTGCATAAAATGGTGTTATGTAGACTTCCAGGCTAGAAGCTGCCTTTAGAAGCCAGGGTTTCTAGTGTTTGCACAGAATCTGGCCTATTTTTTGGGGAAAAAAAACAAAACAAAACAAATGGAATCTCAGCCTTTCCCTTCAGCTCTTTAGCAAAAGAGGGTCCGAAGTGTCTGCCCGTCATTAGTTATTTCTTGAGAACAGTTTGTCAGCAAGACTGCTGAGGCAGGTCTTCACTTCCTCACACAGACTAAAGATAAAAAGTAGATACCCCCAACTCCTCATCTCCCCAGACTGCTCTGGACAGGTGAAGAGGAATCCTCAGAAGGAGCCCCAGACTGGTGTCCATGCATCATGCATTTCCTCGACCTCAGGGTCTTGTAGCCTGGGGTCAGTTTCTTGGTGGGACTGAAAGCAATCCTCAGGCAGTCTACCAGGGGAAGAACTTGACTCTGCTGACATCCACCTTGGCATAGTCGAGAGTGCCTTCTATGGAGCTGAAAAACCTGAGATTCCAATCCTAACTCTGTCACTAACTGGTGGTGAGTCCTTGGAGATGTTGCATAGCTGTTTTGAGCCTCAGTATCCTTTTCTATAAAATGGGGATAATGATGTTCAAATAAACAATGAGAGGCCGGGCACAGTGGCTCACACCTGTAATCCCAGCACTTTGGGAGGCCGAGGCAGGCGGATTACTTGAGGTCGGGAGTTCAAGACCAGCCTAGTCAACATGGTGAAACCCCATCTCTACTAAAAATACAAAAATCAGCTGGGCATGGTGGTGCATGCCTATAATCCCAGCTACTTGAGAGACTGAGGCACAAGAATCGCTTGAACCCAGGAGGCGAAGGTTGCAGTAAGCCAAGATCGTGCCACTACACTCCAGCCTGGGTGACAGAGTAAGACTGTGTCTCAAAAAATAAATAAAAATAAAAATAAATAAGAAAAACTTTTAATATATAGTAGGTGCTTGATAATGCTGAGTTTACCACTCAACAGCAGATCATGAGGTCAGGAGTTCAAGACCAGCCTGGCCAATACAGTGAAACCCTGTCTCTACTAAAAATACAAAAAAAAAAAAAAAATTAATCAGGCGTGGTGGCGCATGCCTATAGTCCCAGCTACTCGGGAGGCTGAGGCAGAAGAATCGCTTGAACCTGGGAGGCAGAGGTGGCAGTGAGCCGAGATCACACCACTGCACTCCAGCCTGGCAGCAGAGCGAGACTCCGTCTTAAAAAAAAAAAAAAAGAAAAAAAAGGAAAGAAAGAAAGTATCTACTGGACATGAAAGAAAAAAACAATGCTTAGTTATTATTCTCTTTCCTGGTATACTTAAAGTAGATTTTTTAGTTTAAAATCAATGATGTATCGTAAAAATGAAGCTGCTTGATGACTGTGGACTAGAATCGACACTGGAGCTGGTTGCCAATGGAAGGTTCTGTTTCCAGGTAGCAAGATGTCACTGGCTGATATTTATTTCATGTGTTAGGAGAAATTACCTTTGGCTCCTGAAGGAGGAGAACCTCTGTCATATGTGAACTGTTTTGGCTAAGGTAGCATTTTGTAATATCTAGTGACTTAATTGATTTTCTTTTTTTTTTTTTTTTTGAGACGGAGTCTCGCTCTGTCGCCCAGGCTGGAGTGCAGTGGCCGGACCTCAGCTCACTGCAAGCTCCGCCTCCCGGGTTCCCGCCATTCTCCTGCCTCAGCCTCCCGAGTAGCTGGGACCACAGGCGCCCGCCACCTCGCCCGGCTAGTTTTTTGTATTTTTAGTAGAGACGGGGTTTCACCGTATTAGCCAGGATGGTCTCGATCTCCTGACCTCGTGATCCGCCCGTCTCGGCCTCCCAAAGTGCTAGGATTACAGGCTTGAGCCACCGCGCCCGGCCGACTTAATTGATTTTCTTAGGAGGGTTCTGTGGAGGCTCTGTAGGGACATGGGAAGCAGGAAGCTTATGGGGTGGGATTCTGGAAACATTATATAAATGGAGGTAAAATTCACATATGATACAATGAACCATTTAAAAGCACACAATTCAGTGGCATTTAGTATGTTCACAAAGCTGTGCAACCACCACCACTAGCTCCACAGTGTTTTGCCACTCCAAAAGGAAACCATCAATCACTCTCCATTCCCCCTCCCCCCAGTTCCCGGCAACCAACAGTCTGCTTTCTGTCTCTGTGGATTTAGCTGTTCTGGATATTTCATCTGAATAGAATAATACCCTATGCAGTCTTTTGTGATTGGCTTCTTTCACTTAGTATAATATTTTTGAAGTTCACCCTTGTTGTGGCATGTGTCAGTACTTCATTCCTTTTTACAGCTGAATAATATTCCATGAGATGGATAGACCACATTTAGTATTCATTTGTCAGTTGATGGACATTTGGGTAGATGCCATCTCTTTTTCAACCAGAGGGATGCTACAATGATCTATTTCATATGTTGGCACTCTACATTAGATTTCTTTTGAAGAGAGGGGATCTTTTCTGCTATGAGAAGTTTTTAGAACCCCCGTTTTCATCCAGCCTCCTCATTTATTGCTAAAAGCATAGACCTTAGAACTCATCATGCTGGTCAGTTCCCTGGTTCAAGAATCTCCCTCTGAAGCCGGGCACAGTGGCTCACGCCTGTAATCCCAGAACTTTGGGAGGCCGAGGCAGGTGGATCACGATGTCAGCAGTTCAAGACCAGCTTGGCCAACATGGTGAAACTCTGTGTCTACTAAAAGATACAAAAGTTAGCTGGGCCTGATGGCGGGTGCCTGTAATCCCAGCTACTTGGGAGGCTGAGGCAAGAGAATTGCTTGAACCGGGGAAGCGGAGGTTGCAGTCAGCCAAAATCGAGCCACTGCACTCCAGCCTGGGTGACAGAGCAAGACTCCGTCTCAAAAAAAAAAAAAAAGAAAAAAGAAAAAGAGAATCTCCTTCTGAAGCATCACTGACAGAGGAGCGGCATATGTCCCAGCAAGACAACAGAGTTGGTATCAGTCAGGCCTGGGATAATGTCCTTAATCCCTGATCATTGCACCCTGAGCTTGGTGGTCAAGTCACTTTGGTCTGATCATGTCTGTAAAATGGGAATCCAGGTACCTCCTTGGATGGATTGTCATGGTCATGATATGAAATGACACGTGTGAGAAAGCCCCATGGGATCTGAGAGCATTAGACAACAGCTAGTTCTTAGAGTCACCATCAATCAGGCTTTCCTTTAAAATCATGCTGATGGTGACAAATAAGTCATCAGCTCTTGAGGCAAGCTGTTTGAGTTGTGGACATAATGGTTCTGCCCCCCTGAATCATACACGGGGAAGCTATGCTGGAGGGAGGTATGAAACTTGCCCAAAGTCCCAAAGCTAGTGAGAAATAGACTGGAAACTGGGCCCTGGGCCTGACTCCTACACCAGTGTTCACTTGACCATGAGGCTGTATTGGTCTCCAGTTTCTGTTTTCACATTCAAAGCTTAACTTTGAAGGTACGGGAAAAAAGTAAGAATAATCAATGGAAAATTTCCCCTTTCACTCAAGGTATGTGGGCAGCCTAAGTCTTTCTTTTTAAAACTTCTGTCAGAGGCAGAAGTAAATAAATTACAATCTCAATTATTTTTAAAACAAGGTGCTTATTCCATCAATTGATTAATTTTTGGCTCCCGAGGGACCCATTTTACTAGTATTGGGCTCCTTTTCCTGAACATAGATATTTCAGGGAACTGGACTCCTTTCTCAAGAATCATAACCATTCAGGACCCCAGTGTAATATAAATGAAGACAGAGATAGGCTTGGAGAAATCGGAGGGGGTTTTATTGATATCACGATGCCACGCAATGCCTGGGAGCTGGGTTATGGACTGCTTTCCTCTTATTCAAAGGTATATATTTGGAACATGACTTATATAAGGCCCAGAAGCCCCTTTTTCCACAGTAACATTTCATAGTCCTCTCCCCGTTTCATTACTTCCTATCACCATAACAACCAGGTTTGCTGTAAAGAGAGGGAGTCAGTCTGCCAAGCAGCTGTGGTCCTAATTTGGAAGTGTTTGTCCACTAAAGGTTTTATTGGGCGCTCAGGCTTTACTTCTTACCTTGACTCCAAGCACATCTCTTGGGCCCTGTGCCATATTTAGTGCCAATAGATGAATCCCCAAATCTGGTAGATTCTATGTAGAATCTAGAATAAAGTTGAAACATTCTCAGAGAACAGAAAACAAGGAATCTCCCAGTGGACTCTGTTTTGTGGCTGGGTCTTGTCGTACAACCAAGGAATGTGGCTTTGTTCAATCCTGGAGAAGATTAGAGAAACAGTAATCAGAAATTCTCCAGGCCCAGAACCCTGTCCCTTAAATTGGTAGCACCTCTTATTGAAGTCCCCTCAAAAATAAGGAAGAGGGGTTCTTAACTACCTAGACTAAGCATGCTGTTGTAAGTATAGAACATGATCTTTCTGACTGGAGAATGGATTCTTCCAGAAGAATCATCCACTATCCTGCTGAATGGCCCGTTCATGTATGCACTGCTGACCTTTGGTTGAAATTCTGGGCTCAATTGATTCCTGAGGTGATATGGTTTGGCTCTGTGTCCCTACCCAAATCTCATCTCAGATTGTAATCCCCACAAGACCTGGTGGGAGGTGATTGGATCATGGGGGTGGTTTCTCCCATGCTGTTCTTGTGGTAGCGAGTGAGTTCTTGTATATGCACATCAAAGCACAGCACTTTTTTCTTAACCTTGCTTATGACACAGAGACATTTGTTCACATGTTCTCCTGCTGACCCTCTCCCCACTATTACCCTATTGTCCTGCCACATCCCCCTCTCCAAGATAGTAAAGATAATGATCAATAAATACTGAAGGAACTCAGAGACCGGTGCCGGCGCAAGTCCGTATACTGAGCGCCGGTCCCCTAGGCCCACTTTTCTTTCTCTATACTTTGTCTCTGTGTCTCTTTCTTTTCTCAAGTCTCTTGTTCCACCTGACAAGAAATGCCCACAAGTGTGGAGGGGCTGGCCCCCTTCAAGTTCTCATGAGATCTGGTGGTTTAAAAGTGTGTGGCAGCAACCCCTTCTCTCTCTCTCTTTCCTGCCACCTTGTGAAGAAGGTCCTTGCTTCCCCTTTGCCTTCCGCCATGATTGTACGTTTCCTGAGGCCTCCCAGTCATGATTCCTGTTAAGCCTGCAGAACTCTGAGTCAGTTAAACCTCTTCGTCATAAATTACCCAGTCTCAGGTAGTTCTTTGTAGCAGTGTGAAAACAGACTAATACATGAGGGTTCAATCAGGAACCCTGACCCTGCAGACCAGCACACATTGACCCCAAGCACCTTTGAAGATTTTACATAAATAAAAAAGTCTGGGTCACAGATAAATGAATATTTGCATACTTATTTGCATTTCATTTGCACCATGTGTGGATTAGAGAAACAGATATTTATTTATTTCGAGTGTTTACTGACCACTTACTGTGTGTCAGGGGAAGACTGCAGAAGAGAATTAGATCGCCAGCCAGTAGGGGCGGCAAGACCCACGCATCAGTATCTGTAAGGTGGAATGTGCTAAGTACTGAAAGCATAAAGACAAATTGCCAAGAGAGGAAAGTGTGGGGAGAGGTTATTTCCTGATGGAAAGAACTTTAAAAACTGACAAGGAGGTGGCACTTGAGCTGAGGTTTAAAGCGTGAGTAGGATTTGAAATATGAAAATGAGGGGAAGGAGGTCCCTGGTGAAGGAAACAAAGGCACAAGGCTCTGTTGGGGGAGCCCTGAGGAGTTCAGGTAGGCAGGAGGGATGGGTGCATGGAGTGGATTAGGAGAGAGGAAGGTGGGAGCTAGGTGGAAACTCAAAGCCAGAGGTTTATGGCCTTGAATGTCAAGAAATTTGAGGCCAGGCACGGTGGCTCACGCCTATAATCCCAGCACTTTGGGATGCCTAGGCAGTAGATCACATGGAGTCTGGAGTTCAAGGCCAGCCTGGCCAACATGGTGAAACCCCATCTCTACTAAAAATATGAAAATTAGCCAGGCATGTCCCTATAATCCCAGCTACTCAGGAGGCTAAGGCAGGAGAATCGCTTGAATCCAGGAGGCAGAAGTTGCAGTGAGCTGAGATCACACCACTGCACTCCAGCCTAGGCAACAGAGGGAGACTCAGTCTCAAAAAAAAAAAAAAAAAAAAAAAAAAAAAAAAAAAAAAAAGGAAAATAAATTTGAGCTTGTTTTTTTGTGATTTTTTTTTTCCCTCTCCTCTAATGAATGTGTCACAGTCTTTATTCTTAGTCCCTGGCACAGTATTCAAAACCTTTTTTTTTTTTTTCCAACTTTTATTTCAGGGTCAGGGCGTCCATGAGCAGGTTTGCTATGGAGCAGTTTTTCTATCTGGAATGCACGAAGTCTTGAAGGGTATCTCTGATTTTGTGTATATGTGTATTTTTTTTTTCTGGAGCAAAGGCAAGAAGTTTCATCATATTTTCAAAAAGTGAAGAACTGAACTGTCATCCTATTATCATTGGAGGCTATAAAAAGCCACAACAACTTGTCTGAGGTTCCTAGCTTCAAGATACATTGTGTTCCCCGTACCTTGAAAGGTCTCAGGTTTCAGATGATAGCAAATGAGAAAAAATGTGCATACATTTTCAAGTATGAGCAGGCAGGAGATGACTAATGATAAGTGCATTATTTTATGTGCAAGAAGTAAAACCAGACAACTCTCTTCCGTTTGAAAATGTTTAAGCATTAAGTCAGAAGTAACCAGCAAAAGCCTTATTTGTGGGAAGTCTGTTGAGAGGGAACCATTTCCAAGATGTATGGGGAAGAATTTCCTGAGCTGATGTGAGAGTGTCATTCCAGAGGACCATTAGACAGGAGCTGAGCCCCTCCGCCGGCAGGTAGGCACGCTCTCCCTCTTGCCGTGCGTGGAGCAGATGGGAAACTAGACGAGCATATGGCCAGTCAGTCATCATTACGGGGAAATGGCAGTGCTGAATTCTTTGTGGGCCCTTCCAAAGTTATTCCAGGTAGTGATGAGGTAGCAAATGTGTTTGGAAATTTCCTTAGGAGTTGCACCAGTGAGCCTTAAATGTTTGTGTGCTTTTAGAATCAGCAGTTGTTAGCCCAGAACACAGCGCACGCTGGGCTTAGGAGACCAAGGTTTTAGTATCAGCTCCACCTTGGTCTCAGAAAAGTCACTTAGACCTTCTTGAGTTCAATTTCTTCATTAGAAAAAAAAAAGGGGGAATAATAGTTTCTGCTCTGCCTGGTTCACAAGGGAGTGTTTCTTGAGTGCTGGCTGTGTATAGCATGGTGGTAAATGTTCACATATAGTCCCAGCTGGTCTTCACACAGGATCTGCAGTAGGGGCTATGACTATTTCTATTTTATAGATGAGGACATTGAGGCTTGGAGAGGTTGAATGGTATGGCCAAGTCCACCTGCTTATGAGAGATAGACTGAGATTTAAAGGCAGGTCTGTCCAACTCTTGCCCTGCAAGAGAACAGACGTGCAGGTATTTAGCACATGAAAGAGATGGGTGCCTGCAAGGTGTTAGCACTCCCTGGTTGGGTTCATGCCTATCCAAAGCCTGTTCTCTCTGTAAACTTTGGGGCAGGGTTTCATGTCTCTATCTCCAGGGCCAGGCGCAGAACCCAAGCAGGTGCTTATGGGTGAGGAAGGTCTGTGGTCAGTGAGGCAGTGACTTTATGTTCAATAATGTTCACACCCAGAATGAATATAATGTAAGCCAATGTACAAAGAAGAGTGACTTAAAGCAGAATCTCACATAAGACAAGAGAGACCATCCAAGACAGAAAATTCCCCGTGTGCAGTTATGTGTCCCAGACCGGAGAACAGGCTGAAGTTTCGTAAGAAGACCTGGTGAGCCAAGGACTAGGTTGAGTCACATGAAATCGCTGATAGTAGACAATTTCTGGAATACAAGAATGGCAATGTCATATGGTTCAACCTAATAGTTGGCTGGGAATGGTCAAGACAAGCTTCTTGAAGAAGGTAAAGAAGTTGGGGCTTGCATTAGCTTGGGCTTGGATAAGTAAGAACATATAAGTAGACTTGGGAGAGGAAGTATGGAGGCAGGAAGCAGGTGACAGGGTTAGGTGGAGGTGGGGAGGCACCAGTGGTGGGTCAGGACCATCCATCATAGTTCCAAAAGGGCATTTTGGGGTGGAGAAGACAGATGCTGCTTCCCTGCTGCCCATTTATTATTAAAATGTTGTCCTCATTGTAAAAGTAATGTGTGCTTGTTGTAGAAAAATTGAGAAGTACTGAAAAGTACATAGCATGACATCTCCCTCAAAGTCAGCCACCCAGAGCTAACCCGATTAACTTTTTACTTAATAAAAATAGTATAATCTTCTCCTGTTGTTTATAGTTGAAGCCATACTGTCTGTGTAATTTTGGTATGCTGTTTTTATTTTTCTCCTTTTTGTGTGTGATGGAGTCTCACTCTGTCGCCCAAGCTGGACTGCAGTGGCGCAGTCTCAGCTCACTGCAACCTCTGCCTCCCAGGTTCGAGTGATTCTCCTGCCTCAGCCTCCCGAGTAGCTAGGATCACAGGCACCCACCAACGCGCCTGGCTAATTTTTGTATTTTTAGTAGAGACAGGGTTTCACCATGTTGGCCAGGCTGGTCTCGAACTCCTGACCTCAGGCGATCCACCCGCCTTGGTCTCCCAAAGTTCTGGAGTTACAGGCGTGAGCCACAGCTCCTGGCCTATTTTTCTCCCTTTTATAAGGCAGTAGTTGCCCCTTTCTCATTCACAACTCTTCTTGAACATCATTTTCATCAATGACTGGACCGGAGTTTGCCTCCCTATTGGGGAATGTTCAGTTTATTTCTAGCATCTATGCTTAAAGCTCTGTGCAATGAGAATGGTGTCATAGGGTAGAGAGGGTCCCTGGGGCAGCAGGAAAGGAGATCTACTCTGGTTTTCAATGTACAGTAGAAGAGTGGAGTGAGTGAGGGTTGGGGCCCTGGATGAGACTCTTGGGTGTAAATTTGGCTCTGCCATTTATCACCATAAATAGGGCAGAGATTCCCACTCTCTGTACTTTGTGTTTTTTTTTTGTCCATAAAAGGGAGTTTTCAGTTGGATGTTTTTAAACCTACAAAGCAATGAGAAGTTCTTAATTTGGAGAGAAAGAATATGTTGCTTATTCCTAAGAAAGTATTTGACATGGAAAATATCCAATCTGAATATAGTTAAATAAATTGAACAATATATGTAACCTGAAAGGGTTTCTTTTTTTTTTTTTTTCTTGAGGAAAAAAGTGTGGAGGAAGGGGTGGTAAAGTGGGAAGAGTGCTACAGCAGTGCCAGGTTCATCTTCAACCGTGAGGATGGACTTGATTTTCTTCTAATGATCTGTTAGATTATCAGAAATGGAAGATCAAAATGAAAGCCAGTTTCAGTCATCATTTGTAAATCCTTGGTTATCACACCAAGTGTTTGGCAGTGTTCTCTAGCTGCTTTCCTTCCTTTTCTTTTAAGCAATTTCTGTTTCTTCCTCCACTTTAAGCAGCCTAAGAGGCCTTTGCAACCCTCATCACAGAGGCTAATGAGAGAGGTGGAAGAGGGTGGAATTTGAGCGTTTCAGAGCAGGAGGATCCACCCCCAGGCTCACCCTCTCTGGGCATGCATCTCATGAGTGAGAGTCAGCAGCCTTCTGGGTCTAGCTGTGGCTTTCCTGGATATGCAATTCCTGTCTGGGGGGATGCCTTTATTTACTTAGAGAGGATCATTTTCTTCCTCCAGACTGTGCCATGCCTCTGCAGCACCGTAGACCAGTCCTGAGAAACTGCTAACGTGTGAATGAATATAAGTATGCATGCGTGCATGAATGAGTGCTGAGGGCTTGCTACATGCACGTCCTGTGCTAGAGGCTGGATCAGTGATGCCTGTAGCCTCTGTGAGGTACAGGAGGCAGCAGGAGCACCAACAGCCAGGTGAGCTAGGCCTGGGCATGAGGAGATGTGGGGCAGGAAGGAGGCAGTGAGGGAGACCTAAGCTGAGGAAACAAGTCCTGGTGAGGGCTGCAAGGCAGGACAGGACATGGGGCTCTCAAAGCACTGACAGCTCCAGAACATTCATAACTGTATTCACAAATTCATGAAAGCTCCAAGCTGGAATCACCCTAATGTCCCCCAACAGAAGATAGAAGAATGCACTCATTATGGATATTCCCTTACTGGAATACTATACATCAATGAAAACGTGTGTATTATAGCTTCGTACATGGATATTGACGTACAGCAAAAGCAGCAAGTCATACAAGAACATCTACAGTACAGTTCAACGAAATAAAATTTATAACAGGCAAAACTAAATTTTGTTTTATAGAGGTGTAACCCTAAGTAGTCAAAGATGAAGAAAAGTGAGAAACAAAGATCAGAGGGTTTAGGGTGGTTGCTTCTGGGCAGGGATGGGCAGAGGGAGGTGTGATCTGAGAGGGTCACAGGTGGAGGCTGAGATGTGGCTATGGTCTATTTCTTAACCCAGGTGGTGGCTGCATAGGTTTTAGAATTATTCTTTAAATGTATGTGTCTATGTTATACATGCTTGTATATGTGTGAGATTTGAAAATTTTACAGAAAAAAATAAAGAAGTCCAATGTATAATATGGATCACAGTGAGCAAGCAGGGACAGTGTCAAGAGATGGGGCCAGAGCTGCAGGACCTAATTAATGAGTCAGGCCAAGCATTTGGCTTTTCCTCCTAAAAGCAATGGACAGATTTTAAAAGCAGGCTGACACGATGAGGTGTGTATTTTGAAACTATCGCTTTGACTGCAGCATGAAAGCCAAATTGGGGTGAGGCAAGGGTGGCTGTGGGACAGTTACGAGTTTTGGGGGATGTCGATCGTGTGGGTTAGGTGGCAGGAGTAGGAATGGAGAGAAATATTTGTATCAAGTCGTTTTTAGGAGAATGAATGGACAGGGTTTGGTGATGGATTGGATCTGAGATGTGAGTGTGAAGGAAGAACCAAGAAAGGGGCTCTGCTAACATGTGAATGAATGCTCATGCATGCGTGCATGAATGAGTGCTGAGGGCTTGCTACATGTACGTCCTGTGCTAGAGGCTGGATTGGTGATGCCTGTAGCCTCTGTTCAGCAACTGGGTGGCTATTGGTGCCGGTAATGGAGGTGCCACAACCTGGGAGAAGAACAGCTTTGTGAGGGCCTGATGGAGGGTCATGACACTTCCAGGGATATTACCTAATAGGTAGTTGGGTACATGGGCCAGGGGCTCATGAAGGGGTGTGGTCCATTACAAGAATAATTGCTCCACAGAGTAGACAGGGATGGTTTGGTCCCCAAGTGCAGACTAGACACTGTACACCAAGTGATTTTGGTGGCAACTGTGGTGAAGTGGGGTGAACCCAGGACAGGAGATCTGGGTTCAGATCCTGACTATGACTCCTCTTTTTGGCACATTCTTAACCCTGTTGCACTTCAGCATGCTCACGGAGCTTGGCCCTGCTTGCTGGCTCAGTTGCTGGGCACAGAAACATCCTGTCTTCACGGTGCCCTTTGCATATTACCTCTGTTGTCTTAATTCACTTTTAGGCTTTTGGAGTTGTGCAAGTGCCTTGGGGGCCTTAAGAAGCACTGGACCCCATTGTAAGCAGTGCGCATGCCTGGCAGGGGGAGTGATTGAGGACTATTGAGTGGAGCAGGCAGTGAGGGTTTCCCTAGAGCACCTGCTTCTCCTGGCTTCCCCAGCGAGCCTCCTCTGCTTGTCATTACAGTCACCATCACCCTACACACCTGTGCAGGGCTTGGCAGTTTATAGAGTCATTTCAAACCGATTATCCTAAATGATATTTGCCCGACCATGCAAAGTAGGCAGGAAATGAGTCGTTCTTCCCATTTCACAGGCAAGGAAACCAAGACTCAAACAACATGGCATTTCACAAGCTTTAGGCTTTAAGACTGTATGTGTTGGAGGGTAGGTTGCTGGTCATGGAAACAGTTACCTGTGTCCAAATCTACTAGCTGAAGCCTCAGCTAGGCTCTGTTTCTATACACCATGACCTCTGTGAGGTGCTGGAGGAGAGAAAAACTGGAATCTGTCCTCAGAGGCCTGATTAGGAGTGGGGACTGAAAATCCTCTGCTGGGAGGAAATGGTGGAGGTGCTAAGCATGTTTGGCTTAGAGAAAAAAGACCCCAGGAGATGAGATAGCATTTCCATTTTTACTTAAAGGTGGTTATGTGCGAAAGGGGATGAAGTCTCTTAAGGCATCAATAAGGCAGAGCAAAGACCCATGACTGAAATTTGCAGAGGGATTTAAGCTCAAAGAAAGAAAGAAAACAACAACAGCAAATGACTCACTTGGCCTGAAATGATAAGGGTTGACTGAAAGGAGTAGCAATTTCCATGTAGTTATAAGTAATCAAACCAAGGCTAAATAGCCATTCAGTTCTTAGTTGTGCCATCTTGGGCAAGCTGCTTAACCTCTCGGAGTCCAGGTCTCCTTATCTAGACAGTGAACATACTGTTCCTACATTGCAGGTTGGTTGTGAGGACCAAATAAGGCACTGAAGCAGATCTCTGGGGACATTCATTCCGCAAGTAGCTATTGAGTTCCTAGTACATGACATACGCGATCTGACTTAATTTTCATGGCAGGCTGGCCCCTCACATTTTTGAGGCCCAAGAAAGAAAACAAATTGAAGCCTCAGCCTCCTTCCAGCCCCTCCTTCTCTTCCCACTCCTGACTCCATCCACTACTGCAAGGAGTCGGGTAGACCCTACAGTTCACACATCTCAGCTCTGTTCACAATGACCCCCACCCCCAACTGGCTGTTCCTGGCCATTCTTCAGGTCTAGGAAGAAGGCCCCAGAAGCACCATTTGCCCTTGAGAGGGTGGACTCCAGCCATCTAGGAGGGGAATTCTGGGTTCCTGGTTCCCAGAGGAGGGAGGGCATGGGCTCCATGTGAACATGCGTCCTTGGCCTCAAGGACTCCTTGCCCCTTGGGAAGGCGGCTACCAGAGTTGGACTGGAGAAGGACCCTCTCAAATGCAGGGCACAAAGCAGGGGCCCACTCACCAGGATATAAGTGCAGTATTTTTTGCTAACTCAGTAAGTGGTGGTGCTTAGTTACAGTTACCTGGGTGTGCTCAGCCGGGAGCCATTCTGGAGCTCTGACAGGCTCAGAGTGGGGAACAAAGCCAGGGAAGCAGAGGAGGGAAGACGGGACGGGGATGATGTGGGCTATCAGGACAGGGCCAGCAGCTCAAATGATCAAGTCTGTAGGGACAGATTGACTAAGTTTCCTTTTGGATCAGGGTTCTTCCTCCCGTGGTGGTGAGGGCCTCTATGGGCAGGCTGTTTCTGGAAGAGTCCCTGGGCAGTGGTAGAAGGTGCCCCCTGATTCTGACTGGCTAGTCTATTTGAGGAAGACCTGAGGCTACAAGCTGCTGCCCGGGGGGTGGGGTTGGGGTGGGAGAAAGTGGCAAGGACCAGGCCTTAGCCATGGAGTTGAGGATAGAACCACAGCTCTATTAGAAGAGCCAGCTGGGCCAACATGCAGCGGGGAGGGCACAGCGGGGCGTCAGATTCTGGCTTGAGTCAGCAAGGCCACTCCCAGACCCCCCTTCTTCTGGGGCTTGGAGTCAGCTAACTACTCCCTGCTGAGGTCAGCAAGGCTGGAGGACCGGATGGGGCAGATCCACTGGATGCAGAACCTTGGAGCCTGCAGCTGAGTAGGGACCAGAAGAGGAGCTGGGTGGTTCCCAAACGTTAGTGGGCACCAGAATCACCTGGTGGGTTTGTTAAATCCCAAACTGCTGAGCTCCACTCCCAGAGTTTCTGATTAATTTGCATTTCTGACATGTTTCCAGGTAAAACAGATGCTGCTGGTCCAGGTACAACACTTTGAGAACTACTTGCCTGCCAGCCCCCGGCCTTGTGTCTGTCCCAGGCCACCTGAAGACCCTGGGAAGCAGCCCTTCATTCCTGCTAGGGTTTGGCGTAGTACTCTCAGCAGGGCAGCCACTAGGCCCCATCCTCATGCACAGCGATGGAGGATGCCCCTGGCGAGGGAGGCCGTTGGAAACAGAGCTTGCCAGTAATACAGGGAACAAGACACCCGGTTTAATACAGCTGTACTTGTAGGTGTCACATATATTGCTTGTGACCACAGAACTGAAGAAGCAAAACAGAGCCACTTTTTAAATTCACATTTTTAGGAGTGTTTCCTTTCTGTGCGGGTTTCTTAAAACAAGTGAAATATTAAATGATTGTAAAATCTAACCTTTAGGGAACAATCAAACTGTCTTAGAACAATTCTTCTAACGAGGGAGAAAGTTGCAGATTCCACCTCCCCCCGCCCCCCCCCCCCCCCGTTTCATTCTCTTCTAGCTGGTTTTCAGGCAAAGTCCTAGGTGCATTTTCAATTTGGTCTCAGCTTTTCTCGCAGCAGAACAAGTGGTGGGGAAAACGTTTTCTCCAGGCAGCAGCAGCATTTCTGTCTCGTTTGTTTGGTTTTGCACTGTAACACGGCATCTTGTGGGGGCTGCTAATTTGAACTTAGGTCCTTCTAGGAATGCATCATTCATGATCAGTAAACATATCAGGATGCGGATTTTAACCACTTAATTATTGAATGTGGAAATGCTTCCTTGCTTCATGAATATTTTAAAATGGAGCAATAGACAAATTATGTTTCACTCCCAAATTTCATTGTGGTTCTGAAACACTTCATATTTAAGCATTATCTGATTACCCTGAGGCTGTGAGCTCTACTGTCCCTCAGAAAATTTGGTAGCAGAGTTACCTTGTTCCAGACCATAGAGAAGTCCAAGGCCTTTATCAGAAACAGGTCATTGCACCATGTAGTTTGTCCTTGGATCTATAAATGTCTTTGCTGGAAATGGAGGTCAAATCAGTACTTTTATAAATGGGGATGTAGCCTTGTGCAGTGGAAAAGGCAAAGGGCTGTAGGGTCTGGTGGGCCTGGGTTTGACTCTAGATTTTTTCTTTTGCTCCCTGTGAAATCTGGGGCAGTTATTTAACTTCTCAAAGCATCCGTTTCTTCATCTGTAAAATGTGAATCACAGTAATAGTTACCTAACAAGATTATCGTGATCATTAAATGAATTATAGTTCTTAACTGCACAGCATACTACCTGAGCATGGGAAGCATTTAATGAGTGGCACTAAATTTATATTATAATTTTCCTTATTGTTCCAATCATAAAAAGTCCCTATCACAATGTTGAGCCTATTGCCATTTAACAAATTAGTTTTATTGTTACTATTGTTAACATCATCACCAGTTTTACACATGGATGTATATTAAAATACACAGTTTTCTACTACACAAACTATATGCATTTTATTTTTTAAGATGGGAATTTATACAAGTAAATGGACAGCATAATGAAGTTCAGGAAGATTAAAGTAAACCAACGGTGCTCATATTAAATAGTTTAATTAAGATAATCCCTGATGCAAAACATTTGTTCAGTTTGCACCTCACATTGAAAATGGGCTCCATAGATTTTCATGAACTTCTCTTTGATGTGGAAAGGAGACTCTGACCACGTAGGGGACCTGGCTGGGAGTCAAGGTCTTGGGCTGAGTGTCTGCCCCGTGGCTGCACTCTGAACTTGACCGAGAGCCAGTCCCCACGCTTCCCTTGCCTGTGGTCTGTTGATCTCTAGAGACTGCTATTGTGCAAAAATGCTACCATTCTGTAAATTCATGTGATTTATTATCCTTAAAAGGAGAGATACAAAAAATTAAAAGGAAGATTTCATCCTTTAAAAACGCTTAGACTCTGCAAATTTTGCCAGTTGTTTTTAAAACAACGGGTATTAGGTGCCAGCTAGTTGAGGGCAGCTTAATTGGAAGCGTGTTTATTATCTGGAGTGAGTGTGTGTGTGTGTGTGTGTGTGCGTGCTTGCACTGAATGTGTTCTTAACAGTCTCTCATCATCTAGCTTCTTGCTTCCACAAAGAAAGGTTTGCTTCTCCCTTGCATTCAGAAGAAACACTCTAGTTTTGGTTATGAACACTAATTACTTTGAAGAAGAGAAATAGGATTGTGTTTCTAAAAATAGTTCTGGATACAGAAGGCCATTTTTTGATTCTCTTAGAATCTGCATGCTTCACAAGAGTGATATTACAAGGTTTCACATTTATTCTCAGCCCGGGTTCATCGCTAGCATCTTTGGTGAACCCGTGCTTGTAATCAGGGGACAGAAAGGGGCTTGTCTCCATGTTCAGCTATTGTTCAGTGTCTTCCGTAGTTTGAATCTTAGCACCCTTCTACCACCTGTTTGTTTTTGAGAGATCATTCCTTTGGTTCATAGGCCTGTTGGCTTGGCCTATGATAACACAACAGTGAATACGTGATACCCATGGAGTGAACAGACAAGTGTCACTGCAGCTGATGCATTGTAAGAAAAGGAAGCAGTACTAGTGTTGGGAGACCCAGGTTCTAGCCCCGGCCCTGCCACTGACGTGGTTCTTTCTCACGTACAGTGGGGCTGGGGCTGTGTTGGATCTTGTGAACGCAAAGGTAGTTCAGAGAAGCTCCCTTGGCTAGCTCTGTTGTCTGGGCTTTCTCTCTTCAGCAAGGGCTTGGGCTTGACTACTGAGGACTTTTTTGGCCCTAACATTCTGTTAACTCAATTATTGATAATAATAGTAGTAAGCCTCAGGCAGGTTATATAGGTGGCTGTTTTGATAGAACTCCAGCAACAGGTAAATCTCTGGATGAGTTCCAAATTATAGATGGCTCCAAAAAGCATGCTTAGATTGTGAGTTTTTTTGTACCCCATGCAAGGTTTGTTGGGTTTTTTGGTTGCTTTGTTTATTATTTTGTGGATTTTGGGGGGGAGGGGTTGATCTCTATAAACTGGTTCTTGGTTCTTTCTTGGTAGTTGGGAAATGCTTTGGTTAATTTTTTTTTTTTTTTTTTTGAGGCAGATTCTTGCTCTGTTGCCCAGGCTGGGGTGCATTGGAGCGATCTCAGCTCACTGCAAACCTCTGCCTCCCAGGTTCAAGTGACTCTTATGCCTCAGCCTCCTGAGTAGCTGGGACTACAGGCACGCGCCACCATGCCCAGCTAATTTGTGTGTTTTTTGGTAGAAATGGGGTTTCACCATGTTGCCAGGCTGGTCTCGAACTCCTGGCCTCAAGTGATCTACCTGCCTCAGTCTCCCAAAGTGCTGGGATTACACACGTAAGCCACAGTGCCTGGCTGCTTTGGTTAATTTTCTACTCTGGGCTCTTATTGACATTTGACCCATTCATAGTACCCCAGGCAAAGATCTCTAAATTGGTGGAGCATGGCTTCTTCTTAAATTATGATGTGCTCATCTGAGTTGTGTTTTCTCCTTTAGTTTGTTTTACATTTGAGTTATTTTTGGTGGTATCACGCCAGTCCTCCATTTTCCTCCTCCTTAAACTACATGTACTAATCTGAATTAAAGGAATTACATTCATATAGCATAATAATGTATGGGGCTATTTATCACACATCTGCCAACATTTCAGCTCTTTTCTTAGGAAAGAGCTTTATCTGTAAAATGAAGATCATAATCATTAGAATCTTTGAAGGAGGGCCAATAAATATTCCTCTCTTCCACTTAGGTTCTGAATTACTTGAGAATAAGATAAAAGAATAAAGAGGATAAGGGCCAAAATATCACCTTCATTATGAAAAAGGTGCTGCTGGGGAATGTGTCAGGTCTGTGGGCAAATGAGCTTCCTGAGGCTGAATCCGGAGCTCGACTCAGGCAGGCAGCAGCTCCCGCTGCAACCCCAGGCAGGTTTGTGGGAACCAGAGCCAGGCTCTGGAGGGCAGCAGGAATGAGCTCCATTAGGAAGGAAAGGAAGGGGCTGAGCACATTTACCAGTTTCTCCAAACTCACCAATCAAACAAGGCATTGTATCTCCCCAGGGGAACGGAGTGTGTGGGGCAGGAGAGGCCCGAAACGTTGTGCCAAAGGTGTTCCTCTCATGCTGAAAGAACTATCAAGGGTATGAAAGAAGTGCCTCCTCCCCAAACAGAAGCTGAGTAACAAGCTGAAAGAATAAGCTTTGGAGCCTGGCAGACCCAGGTTCAAATCCTAGTCCCTCCACCTTTTTTTTGTTTGTTTGTTTTTTGAGATGGAGTCTTGCTCTGTCGCCAGGCTGGAGTGCAGTGGTGCGATCTCGGCTCACTGCAACCTCTGTCTCCCAGGTTCAAGCGATTCTCCTGCCTCAGCCTCCCAAGTAGCTGGGACTACAGACATGTGCCACCACACCTGGCTAATTTTTCCATTTTTTAGTAGAGACTGGGTTTCACCGTGTTGGCCAGGATGGTCTCGATCTCTTGACCTCGTGATCTGCCCAGCTTGGCCTCCCAAAGTGCTGGGATTACAGGTGTGAGCCACTGTACCCGGCCCTAGTCCTTCACTTTTGGGCTGTGTTGCTGGGCTGCATTCCCAGACAGCAAAGGCATTCTGAGTCACAGGAGGAGACAGGAGATGGGCACAAAATACAGGTCATAACCACCTTGCTGATAAAACAGGTTGCAGTAAAGAAGCCAGCTAAAACCCACAAAAACCAAGATGGCAACAAGAATGACCTCTGGTCGTCCTCACTGCTACACTCCCACCAGCGCAGTGACAGTTTACAAATGCCATGGCAACATCAGGAAGTTACTCTATATGGTCTGAAAAGGGGAGGCATGAATAATCCACCCCTTGTTTAGCATATCATCAAGAAATAACCATAAAAATGGGTAACCAGCAGCCCTCGGGGCTGTTCTGTCTATGGAGTAACCACTCTTTTATTCCTCTACTTTCTTAGTAAACTCACTTTCACTTTACTCAGACTTGCCCTGAATTCTTTCTTGCAGGAGGTTCAAGAAACCTCTCTTGGGGTCTGGATCAGGACCTCTTTCCGGTAACAGTGTGATTCCAGAGGAATTCTTCCACTTTGTTAAACCTCGCCTGTAAAATAGAGATAATAATTAGTCACTGTGAAAATTAAGTGAGATAATTTATTAAAAATGCTGGGCCCATGATAAGTGCTCCATAAATTATAGAAGGTCAAATGAGATAAAGACAAATATACAAATGTCCCTTGTAAATTATGCAAGTTTATGTAAATATAAATAAAATTTATTATTTATGGTGGTGGTTTTAATGCAATGCTGAATTCCACTTGCTATACAGTACGGTCAGTGCCCTGTCTTTAGGCTTATTTAAATAGGCTGGGAATACCTGGTGGTTTGTTACGCATCTCTTTTCTGTCAGCTCTTACTAAAAAGATCCACAAGCCAGGAGGAAAGAAGAAATTAAATTAATGAGAAACTTGCAGGCATCCGAATGACCATCCTTCTGATTCCAGCTATTTTTGTAGCTTCTCCTGGAAGCTGTCATGTAATTCTGTAGTGGCCATTAGAAAGTCTTCACTCCATTTAATTTATGCTGAGAAATCGTTAGTGGGAATTTGACACAGGCCTGGAGTGTTCACGAGCTGATGTTCTGCCATCAGGCTTTAAGGGACAGCTTTGTGTGCCAGAGGCAGCCCTGGCAGTGAGTGTGCCCAGAAAGAAGATGGAGCAGGGAGCTGTGGCTTCACTCTGCAGCCTCCTTGTCCCCTTGTCATCATCATCAACATCACATTTATCGAGGGTTACTGTGGTCAAGCACTTTCGGGTTTAATTTTTACCATAACCCTATAAGGTATTATTGTCCTCATTTTACTCCAGGTCATGGACAGAGTCATGATTTGAGCCAGGTTCAGTTTATCCCAGAGCCTGTGTCATTAGGAACCCAGGTGACAAGCTCCTCAAAGCCCGGAGGGAGGCTCGGTCAGGCCCTTGCAGCTTTCCTGTCATTGGCATTCGGTACTAACCAGCAGCCCTGCTTTTCCTGGCAGTGATTATTGGTGATGTCTCACCCCAGACCACATTTTTTGATACGGTTCATTTCTCTCCCTTGCCCAGTGAGCTCTCGAGTGTCCCCGGGAGAAGCCAGGTTCTCTGAAGGACTCCCGTGGCACCTGCTGGCCTCAGGTCAGACTCTACCTTGCTCTAGTCAGAGAAACCACCCTTGACACCAGTCTTTGGGATACGAATAAATTGGAGTTTCATTCAGTTCTGAAAAAAATCTATGAATCTTTGCCCTTTGTCAGGCCTTGGGGCAGGGGTTAATTTAATAATAGCACGTATGTCGTATGGTTGGGGTACTCAATGGAAGGTGCCTAAACAGTGCCTGGGATGTGGTGGGTGCTTAGGGAGAGGAGCTGTGCTGTGATTATGGCTACAGCCCAGCCCACGGCCTCAGGGAGCTCACTGCCTGCGAAGCGTGACACGCAGATGGAAGATCCCAACATCATTTGGGGAGTGCAGTGATACGGGCTGCAGAGTGCCTAGGAGGGTCATAACTGAATCTTGGGTGAAGAATCATTGGAAGACTCCCAGGAAAAGGTAACCTCCACCAAGCCAGGGAGTTTGAGTAGAGGCTGGATGGATGTGGACAGAGCAAGCTGGGGAGGGATTAGTAGTTGTGTCAGAACGGGAAGGACTGAAGACCCAGACATGTTGCCTGGGGCAGAGAAGACTTGAGGAAGACTATCTTAAAGTTTCTCTGAGGACAGGGAAAGGAACATTTATTCAGTATGGCTCTGGAGGGAAAGAAGAGCTAAGAGTAACGAGATAGAATTTAGCAGAAGGCAGATTTTTTTAATGAATATTTGTGAAAACTTTCTCATAATCAAGATTTTCTAAAAGTGGAACAGGTCTGCCACTGGGCAGACTGATGAGCCCAAGCAGAGCCGGGTGACGCAGATGGTGGAAGAGAGAGAGCCGAGCTTTGGCATCAGACACCTAGATTTGAATCCAACTTTTGCACTGGCTGTGTGGCCCCAGGCCGGTCACTTGACTCATCTGAATCTGCATTTCTTGCAAGGACCCGATTACAAGTGTGAAAATGCTTTCTAAACTGTGAGGCATCACACAAAATGTTGGTTATTATGCTTGTTGTCATTTCACGGTGGTTACTGGTGAATGTGTCTTAGTCATCCAACTAATTTGTGTTGGATTCCATCTAAGACAATGGGTTTATCCTAGAGGTTTTAGCTTAGTGCTGTCATATAATAGTAAATGTTTGTTGAATACATTAATTGATGAATCAATGATTCCCCCCCGGCCCCCCAAATCAGCCCTGAAGCTTGAACGTGGGTCTTACCCCAAGTCTGGTACATAATAGACTCCAACTTAAAATGTATTGGTGGTTGGATGAGGGAGGGATTAACTATGTTAATTGCTATTAACTAATGTGATAGTCTTTGGGTTTAGCACTTTTACTAATATCTCATTTAATCATAGACACAATCTTGTGAGATGGCCCCGTCTCACAAGAGTGAGTGGCAGAGTGTCTGACTCAGGATTACAATGGTGACACAAACATTGTGTGAGAGGCTGGCCCAGCTGGCCTGAGGGTTATTCTCACCTCCAAGATTCCACATTTCTGGGGCAGCCATGCCTTGGTAAGAAATGCTGAGCCCTATGACTAGGGAGGACACATTCCCATTTCGGTCCCTTCGTGCCCAAAGCTTACATCAGGTCATGTTCTTGCTCCTGTACCATGTTGTGTCTGCACTAGCTTCATGCAGTGGGAACTCAGAAAATAGCACTTTACTGACCCCTGAGTAGCCATGCAGTTTCACCCGTTCAGGAATGGTCTAACCCACTCTGCAGCCCACATGCTTGGCAGCTAGAGTTAGGACCATGGCTTTTGAAGCCCCAGATCCTGAATTCCAGCCTGGTTCTGCCACTCCCTGGCTCTGTGACCTTGAGCAAGTTGCTCTTCAAACCTCAGTTTCTGTATCTGTAAACTGGGACGATACCTACCTCATCCAATTATTATGAGGATCGATGTTAAATTCTTGTTTAGTCCTGTGCCTGGTGTATGGAAGGGCTCGGAGAGTGGTGTGTAATCGCCATCATCAAGTGACTGGCAGAGTTCCCAGAGGTGGTAGGTATTACTTGAGGGACAGTAGCTACCTACAAATCATTTCTATAGTTTGCTAATTACAGAAACATATGTAAGAAACATTTTCTCTGTCACTGTGATATTGAAGTGCGCAGTTAGTATTTTGGTAACCACTGAATACCTGAAGACTAGAGTTCAAGTCAGTGACAATTCCCTGTCTGCCAGAAGCATTTCCATTTCTCAGGAGAGCAGCCCCAGGATCATTGCTCTGGTTCTGGTCCTGCCCTGCCATGTTCCGGTTGTGTTAACTTAGGAAATGCCTTCAGCTATCTACACCTCTATGTTCTCCTCTTAAAATAGGAATGATTGGAGCCACTTCATAGGGTTATTGAGGGGATGCAATGAGCTAATGTAGCTAAGGGCCTGGAATAGGGCTTGACATGTAATAGTTATTCAATAAGTGTCAATTCTAGTGCCAGGTCTGAGAGTGTCTAGCTCAGTGCCTAGTTGCAGAGTAGACAGTCAGTAAACGGTAGTTTTCTTTATTCCTTTTCAATTTACGATCTCCTTCCATCCTCCAAAAGCACTGTACCAGTATAACCAGGCTTTGTAGCTATTGAGCCCTGCTGTTAGAGGAACCATGCTGAGGAGAGAAATGTCACAGTTCTTTGTTCAGTGGGGACCACTTAAAGCTGAGCTCCGCGGGGGTACTGGAGATCCTGGGGAGTGAGTAACTTCTGTTAGTCTCTCGTATTATTCTGTAATAGGAGGCTCCCATCCAGCATTCCAATATTGAAACTCCACATATCAAGGTATCTGAGGCAAAGGTGGGCTGCCAGGTGGCTTGTTTCAGAGAACATTTTCTATTATGCTCCCTGTGGCTGAGATAGGGAGCACCTCCAGGGACCTTGTTCCACACTTGTATTTTCCTTTTTCACTGACACTAAGTGACTTTAAGTCAAATGCACCCAACCCATAGCAGCATGCAGAATACATCTGTACACATGTAGCATCTTGATAAAAATTACAGGTGTATATTTTTCACACACTTGAGGTTTATCTCTCTAAACTCAAAAAGCTCTTTCAATTTTAACTATTTGGAGTTGAAATTTTCCTAAAATGCATGCTACAGCTGCATCCTGAAATTGAAGTAACATAACTTGACATTTTTTTTTTTTCTTGGTGCCTTAGAATTAAGAGGTGTGCTGGCAAACTGGTTTCAAAAAACAAAACAAAACAAAACAAAGCACCTCCTGATGGGTAGTATTTGTCTATTTCCATGGTGTAAATATTCCCACCACAACTAATTTCAGGCTATCAGTGGTTTTTAATGACCAGCTCAAAAGACTCCTGAATATTTATGGACAGCTTGAGCTCAGCTCTGCAAGGAAGCAACGTAGCACTGTTGAAAGGACATGGTTGTTAGACCTGGACACACCTGGTTTTAGTCCTCATTTTTCTGCTTGAGAGCTGGGCTACCTGGGACAGGATCTTTAACCTGAGTTTCTTTGTATAAACTGAGCTAAACATGACCACACCATGAGTGATAGGACCAGAGAAGGCGGTAGAGGTCAGGGGTCTCAAGTGCTGTCAGGGCCAAGCAGGTGATCTAATGAATGTGGTAGGCTGAGTGTGCAGACCCTGGAAAATCCCAGAAACAGTGGTTCTCAAGCTCAGCTGCATATTGGAACCAATGGGGAACTTCTCTGCCTGGGCTCCACGTCAGACCAATTAAAGCAGAATTTCTGGGGGCGGAGCCTGAGCATGGTTTTTTAAAAATTAAAAGAACACTCTTTCCCCCAGTGATTCAAATGTGCATATCACGTTTGAAGACCACTGGTCCTGACGGACACTTGTGGGTAGCGAGCATGCCTATCACCTCCAAAATAAGTCAGCAACTTGCCACACAGCAGGGGTTACAGGATAGCCTTCCCAGCCTGTTGTACTGTGTGGTAACCTGGTAATTGTTCTTTGCACAAGAACTTTTTTATCTTCCTAAATCTTGAAGGCTGGCCCCAGGTCTGATTCTCATGGTTAAAACCCCTGTCTCTGTAAGCCCCATCTGCTTTGCCTAGTGGGCCATGAGCTGTGGCAAAACCAGAGGGCTGTGCATGTGTTTTGTGCCTGTGTGGATCTTAAGTGGAAACTGATGAGGTCATGCCAGGGGAAGGGGGCCTAGGAGCAAAGGATTCTGGGATTCTACCTGCCATTCTCTCCCTACCCTATTCCCCATCTCCTGTCAGCTTGTTGAGATCCCCAAGCATACCATGCTTTTTGATGCCTCTATGCCTTTGCACATCTCACCCCCTGGCCCAGGGCACCCTCTGTTCCACTCTGGCACAAAGTTATTATATTGTCATTATTAGTTTACATGTTTGTCTCAATTCAACAAATAGTTATTTAGTGCCTATTATGAACCCAGCAGAAGGAATGCTGGATTTATGGTTTAAATATCCTGTGAGCTCTTCAAGGCTCAGAATCACATTGGATGCATTCGTGCCCTTGGCATTTGGCATGGGGCCTGGCACATAGAGTTTTCATAGAGTTTTTATTATATTTTCGAAAGATGGAAGGAAGGATGGGAGGATGGGAGGCAATTCTATCTTGCCTCCATGTTCAGGACTGTGACTTAGAGGGATAAGTTTATGAAAGAGTGACTTTCCAGGTAAGTGGAGTGTGTTTGTAATTTCCAGAAATTTCACAGGGAGATTCAGTTCCCATGGCAGGACTCATCCATGGTTGTTAAATTGTGGATCACTTTCTCTAAGGGACATAGACATTGACTTTCAAAATAAATTTTCTCTCCAATACTGTCCTGAATGGGATCATTAAGCATAGGATGAATTTGGAAAATTTTAAGTAGTTTGGTATAGATGAAAGGGGTGGTGTAGGAAGCAGAGGGAATGAGTTTGGAAGGATTGGCAGGGATTTGGATTATAAAGGACCTTGAATGCCAGGCTAAGAAGCTTTAGATCTGCCCTGTGGGCAGAGAGGAGGACCCCGTGGACACTTTAGAGGAGGAGTGGCAGAGGCACGCCCAATGGGTGGGTAAGAGCATCATTGGGGTCGGCTCCTTGAACAGATCAGATCAAATCACTCTTCCTTCTGAGCAATCTCTCAATCTTCGTTCCTGCCTTTGCCATTTGCATAATTTACTTTTAATTATTGCTTTCATTATTTTCACAGCCCATCCTGGCAGGAATAATCTGATGCAGGGTGGGATTAAACTGATGGCACCTCAGCAAACCTCGTTTGTTCATATTGTTAACCCATGTATTTTTCAGAGAAGATTTTATTAAAAGAGATCACCTGGGGTTTGCGCCTAGCTGTATGTTCTGGAGACGGCACAGCCAGCAACTGTCCCTTGCACCTGCCTCCTCTCTGTGGGTACAGTTTTAAAAGCAGGTGTCATTCAGAGCTTAGGGAGCACCAGTTTCTAATTAGTTGCTTGTTAAACCACAGGCCTCCAGACTGGGCTACTAAAATTACTAGTTTATTTAGTGAAGAAACACTAATGGTATTTTTTTAACCCTGAAAACAAGCATTTCCAGTTCTTTGCTGATGCCACATTTTTCTGAGATGAATGTTATTGTTACACATTACTGTTACTATTTATGGTGCCCGGATCTGTGTGGGTTCTTTGCAAAGGTTATTATCTTGTCGATTTCTCACGGGATTTTGCAAATACTGCTTTTCCAGAAGAGGAAACCTGTTCTCAGAGAACTGAGTCACTGCCTAAGGTCACATAACCTTATGTGTGGGCTAGGCTGGGATTCAGCCCAGGACTGGCCCACGTCCTTGTTCTTTTCAATAGCTTTTTCACTGTCACTTGCTTATTGCTTTCCATTTGCCAATGGACCATGCTTTATGACATAGTAATTTGTATTTTTGTTTAAAAGCATCTGGAAAATAATAAAAATAATTTGAAAATATAACTTAAGTATATTATGTATTAAACAAAACACCACTACTGTCAATTCACTTAAAGGAATTCAATATTTTCTTTTCTTTTTTTTGAGATGGAGTCTCACTCTGTCACCCAGGCTGGAGTGCAGTGGTGTGATCTCGGCTCACTGCAACCTCCGCCCCCTAGGTTCAAGTGATTCTCCTGCCTCAGCTTCCCGAGTAGCTGGGACTACAGGCGCCTGCCACCAGGTCCAGCTAATTTTTGTGTTTTTAGTGGAGGCGGGGTTTCACCATGTTTGCTGGGCTGGTCTCAAACTCCTGACCTCAAATGATCTGCCCGCCTCAGCCTCCCAAAGTGCTGAGATTACAGTTGTGAGCCACCGCACCAGGCCCGGAACTCAGTATTTTCTTGCTAAACTAGTGAAGTCTCAAATTCTAAGATTACCCCAAGGGCAAAAGTTTAGTCCTTCAATGATTATTCATGGTGCAACCAGCCCTCCTATGCTATATTTATCATTTTGTTAATTTGGTCATAGTCTGTTCTTCCTTCCAGGAAAATGCAATTGTGTAGAATCACTTTCGATCAGGGATTTGTAAACGTCACATTAATCTGGATTTTGACTCTCTCACTGTTAGCTATTCATAATACAAGGATTGAGTTTTCTTTGATCAGGCATGAAGAAAGAAATGGGCAGGCTTATAAAATCATTCATTCATTTATTCAACAAGCATTTTCTGAGCACCTCCTGTGTGGGGTACACCGGGGATAGAGCTGTGAGGCTAACCTAGATGGTCTGCTCCCAGGAAGCCTGGATTTCAAAGGAGGTAGGTAGGTGTCACACCAGTATACAGACAAAGAAAACAAGTGCAATGAGGCCAGTAAGTGCGATGATGGGGACAGTAATGGGAGCAATGAGACATCATGTTTTTCTTGAGGTGCTCACTGGAGAGTGGAGAGACAGATGCTTAAACAAAATAGATACAAGCTCTGGCTTCTAGACACCTGCAGGTGTAACATTTACTATTTTGATCATTCTTGCGCAACCCCATGAAGATCTGAGAAATGTAGCAGTTTGTCATTTGCTGAGGTCTAAATGATCTTCCACTGTTAAAGAAAAGGTTTTGTCCTTCGGTAAAATAAGTTAGGTGTTAACAAGTAGGCGAGGTAAGTGTTTGGGGGAAGTGGCGAGTCTTTCCTGCATGCACGGACTCACACATCCACATAGATCTTATTTCGGTTATTAATGCAACAAACCTTTATCTTAGTGTCCGTTATGATCTGTATGCCTAAGAAGAGCTAGGCTACTCATGCCTGTTTCTGAGAAGGGAGAAAAAGATACATAAATAAGTATAATACAGTTGGCCCTTGACCGTCACCAGGCTCAGGTCCAGAACCTTTGGGAATCCTTGAATTGACAACTGTTATGCACCTATTCATTGGTCAGCTGTGCTCATTCACTAGTTAAGTGACTTGTTAATTCAAACCTGCCTCCGGGAGGGGGTGAGTCAAGGTCACGCAAAGGCGTTTAGCACTGTCATCTCATTTCACGACCGTATGATTAGGATTATTATCTTCATTCACACCGCACATGCCACGTGACCTTCAGGACTACCAGCGCCAAGGGTCTACTACTGTACGCCATCCAGAGTCTGATATGCCAGCATGAAAGGGCATGGGAACAGCAAACAGCTCCCTTGCTTGGGGGCACTTTGTCACACCTTCTTGAATGAGGGGATATTAGAGCTTGGTTGTTGCAGAATGAGAGCAGCTCATCAGACAGAGAAAGGGAAAATCATTAGGCAGTGAGAACCAAATTTGCAAAGGCAGGAAAGCGTGAAAGCACTGGCTATATTCAGGCAAAAAAAAAAAAAAAAAAAAAAAAAAAAAGAGAGAGAGAGAGAGAGATTAGAAACGTGAGGAGGGAGGGAGTAGTAGGAAATTAATTGTGGCACGTTGGAACCAGACTGCGAGAGCCTGAATGTCAGGCTCAGTGATCAGACTAGATTCCATGGCAGTGGGGAAAATAGGGTGTTTTTAACTAGACAGTGACATCCCTGTTTATTCATTCAACACTCTACAAACATGTATTCAGCCTTCACTGTGTACGGGGCACTCTTCTAGGAGCTGGAGTTACAGGGTTTCAGTAGAGGAAAGATGCTCATTGCGAGGTCCCCACTTTCAAACAGCTTACATTTCAACAGCGGGAGACAGACAATACACAAGTGAGCAAATAAGTCAACAATGAAGGGCTAAGATGATGTGTTAGTGCCTGGGAAACTATTTGAGAATGGATGATCAGAAGTGGCCTGTGAAGGTGACATTGGAGTTGAGACTGAGTGTTAGAGAGGAGGCTGTCATGCAAGGAGCTGAGGGAAAATCTGTCAGGCACCAGGAACAGCTGGCACACAGACCCTAAAGCAGGGTGAATCTGGTGTATTTAAAGTTCACCAGACACAAAGGTAACATGGCTGAGGTGGTGGGCAAGAATAGGAATGATAGATGATGCTGGGGGCTGACTTGCAGAGGCTGGAGTAAGAGTATAGATTTGATTCTAGGGTCAAGTTGACATGAGTTGCTTGGTGACATGGGCTGCTTTTTGGCTACTCTGTGGACTGCATGGGAGAAGGGCAGGTTATTCTTGCCCTTCCTGGTTATTTTGGGACCTGCAGGAGGCATGGTGATGGTTTGAACAATCTCTGCAGAAGTGGGGAAAGAGGAAAGAGGGCAGGGTCAGAGTGTTTGGAGGCAGGGGTGGCATGATTCCTGCTGGGTACAATAAGGGAGAAGAGGGAGAGAGGGATCAAGGATACTCTTGGGATTTTGGCCTGAGTGACTGGATAGAGGTAGGGAACACAGAGGAGTACTGATCTGTGCCACACAAATATCCTTGGGGGACAGTCCCGAGGATAAGCAGGGTCAGGGAGAACTAGAAGGCTTCAGGGCCAGTTGGCAGATGAGAAGCGTGCCCTCTGAACAAAAGCACTGGGCAGGGGAACTGGGAAGGGAACTGACCAGAGAGACCGTCATTCCTGCCTCTACTCAGCAGGTGGGAGAAATCAGTGGGATCTGATGAGCTAAGAAGTTGAGAAACTCAAGAATGACGGGGTTGAGAATGAAACAATGAATTTACATGAGAAATGCAACAGGAAGACTAGATTCCAGGGGAAGAGACGAAGTCCAGTTTTAGATGGGTCAACTTTAAGACACATGTCAATGCTCAGCAAATGTCGGCTGTTGTCATCACTGTTGTCACCATCATCACTGATTTCATAGCCATCAGCCTGTCAGTGGTAGTTGAGGTCATAACGGAAGGTGAATCCGCCAGTGGAAAGCCCAAGAGAGGAGGGTAAAGGAGGAAAGCAGCTCCCACCTCCACTTCATTTAGAAGCCAGTGCAAAAGGCATTTTGCAGCACTCAGGGCTCACTTTGGTGATGAACGTGGATTGACTTGAAAGTGTCTTAAAATTGACTGCAATTTTAGAAGGTAAAGAGTAAGCCTTTGGTTATATCTAGCAATCCTGAGGTCTTCCTTACATGAAAGTTCTTACAGACACTCTGGGTAAGATGATGACAGGCACAACACAGTTAAAACGTTTTCATGGAGAAAAATGGATGTGAATGGCAGAATCTTAAATGCATTAGTTTTCGACATTGTGAAATTAATTGGCTCCCAAATATAGCCGGCTTCTGCCTTAATTGGAGTTCTCAGGAGCCTCCAGCTTTCCTGCTACCTTTGGCCAATGTTTCTGGGTTTGATGGTGAATAAAGACTTGTTTGTTTAATTAGAGTTGAAGCATGCTTTAAGAAGTTAGTAATCTAATTAAAATTATATTTCCAGTTTCTATGAAATAGAAGGGAGATCAGCAAATGTCCTATGGAGCCTGGTGTCTACCGCGCAGTGAGCTAGAGACAGAGTTTCAGAGTAGAGTAAGAAATGGTCCCTGCCCTCAGGCTGCTCGGGGTCTGCAGCTGGAAGGTAGACAGGGCAGCAGTGATGTCAACACAAGGTGCTAGGAGAGCTCAGATGGGAAAGTGTCACCTTACTCTGCTTAGAGAAGGTGACAGCTGAGGGAGGCCTTGAAGGACACCAGGAAGAAAAGGGCAGAATACCAATCTGAACAGAAGGCTGGTTAGGAGAACTTCATGCTGGTCCAGGGGGAGCCAAGGAGACCTGAACCACAGCACCGATCCTGGGGACAGCTGTGAGAAGTGTTTTACCTCTCCCATGGTGACTGATTGGGTGTGGGCGAGTGAAGGAGGAGGATAAATCGAGAGAGAGAAAGTCGGCCGGGCATGGTGACTCATGCCTGTAATCCCAGCACTTTGGGAGGCCGAGGTGGGCAGATGACGAGGTCAGCAGTTCGAGACATAGTGAAAACCCGTCTCCACTAAAAATACAAAAATTAGCGGGTCACGGTGGTGTGCGCCTGTAGTCCCAGCTACTCGGGAGGCTAAGGCAGGAGAATCGCTTGACCCGAGAGGCGGAGGTTGTGGTGAGTCAAGGTTGCACCACTGCACTCCAGCCTGGGCAACAGAGTGAGATTCCATCTCAAAAAAAAAAAAAAAAAAAAAAGAGAGAGAGAGAGAAAGTTATAAATCACAGATGGTTAGAAATCCAAGGGAGGGAGAGAGAGAGTTTTAGAGGCAGAGGGTGAGGGAAGAGCCTGCAGGCTTCCCATCATTTCACCTAATTTAGAAAAGAGGATTTGTGACTATGAATCAAACAAGATTCAAAAAATATAACACAGCTATTACAAGCCCTTTGCTTGTAAGCTGAGCCTTGAGAGACTGGATAAATGTTTGACCTGTGCCATTGTTGGAATATCTGAGAATGAGCTGAGTTGTCACGTTCCAGTCAGGAAGGAAGGCGAGCCAGTCCTCTCAGAACGCTGGAGGAGGGAAGGCATTTGTCGTTTCTCGGCAGTCACCTTTTCAGGTAGTACAAGAGACTCACTCACCTCTCGTCCTCACCAGCCCTCCCCCAGTCTCTTTCCCTGCTCCCCTCTGCCTTCTGCTGCCTTCATCCTCTCCTTGCTGAGCGAATGCACACAAGCAGCTGAAACCTGGACAGCTGAAATGCTCTTCAGAGCTGTCACTGCATCCCGGAGGTGCCTGACCTGCCGTCCGCAGGCTGGGCTGGGTGCAGGAAGCGGGGTATGATGAGCACCCGCGATTATCTCAGTGCTGGGGTCTGAAGTTTTGTTTTGTTCTTGCTTTTATAAAATTAAAAAAATTGTATTATGAAACATTTTAAACTTTCAGAAAACAATATAACAAATATGTATGCACTCCCCACCAAGATTCTGCAGATATGAACCGTTTTGCCATATCTACTTTGGATCTCTCACTCTTTTGCTTTTTTTTAAAATAAATCATTTACTGATATGACATCCTTCTCCCCCACCCCTAGAAAATCACTATGTTCTTTTACTTTTACTACGTAGGTATATTTATCAACAAAGTGACTATTTAAAGTGTCCCTTTTTGTATAAACGATACAATATCATTTTATATAAATGATACAATCCATATCTCCTTTGGCAACCAGCCTTTTTGCTTAACATTATCTTTCTGATATTTATCCAATATGATATGTCTGGGTCTATGTTGGATCCACATTTATTTTAACTGCTGTATAATATTTCCTTTAATAAACCTCAATGATATTATAAATAAACTGGGATTATAATATTTAATATTTCCCTCAATAAACTTCAGTTTTATTATAAGCAAAAACTAGGGTTTATTAAAGGAAATATTATTCAGCAGTCCCTCCTCATTAGGTTACTCTTACTAAGGAAAAGTCAAGTTGTTCTTTATCCCTGCTATTACAAGCCCAGCTGTGGTCAAGGTCCTTACATGTGTCTCTCATTCACATGTGTGAGTTCCTCTGGGGTCAACACCTAGAGTGGAAATAGAAATAGGCATCTTCCATTTTATTGGTTATTTTTCTCACATCGGACTTTATCTCTTCGGTTTGCTGCCTTATCCCTTGCACCTAGAACAGTGCCTTGTAAATACTCAATAAATATCTGTTAAAAGAATGGATACTGACAAATTACTCCCCAGAGCGATTGTACGAACCTACCCTCCCACCAGTTTATATGAGCATTTCCATTGCCAACATTCTTACCAACACTTGGTTATGAAACTTATCAATCTTTGCCAATCTGAGGCATGTCAAATGGTGTCATATTGCTTTAATTTGCATTCTTGTGATCATTAATGAGGTTTACGGCCTTTTCATAGATTTATTGGCCATTTGGATTTCTTTTTCTATGAATTATCTGTTCATATTCTTTGCCATTTTTGTTTTCCTAGAGCAGACATGCTCTAAGAAAATTTGTAGAAATTTCTTATTTGTAGAAATGCTGTATTTATCTTGGATAAAAACTCTTTGATGATTTGATGAGTTATACATATGGTCTCTTGGGCTATAATTTGTCTTTTACCTTGTTTTAATTTGCCTTTTGATAAATAGAAGTTTTCAATTTTATATGGTCTTATTTTTTGTTTGCGAAGAATGATGGTTTTATTCCCTTTTTAATCCTTATACCGTTTATTTCTTTTTTTACATCTCATTTCCCTAATTGTGAGAATTAGGAGTGTGGACATGCTTGTCATGTTCCTGATTTTTTTTTTTTTTTTTTTTTTTTTTGAGATAGAGTCTCGCTCTGTTGCCCAGACTGGAGTGTGGTGATGCAATCTCAGCTCACTGCAACTTCTGCCTCCAGGGTTCAATTGATTCTCCTGCCTCAGCCTCCTGAGTAGCTGGGACTACAGGTGCCCATCACCACGCCCAGCTAATTTTTTGTATTTTTAGTGGAGACAGGGTTTCACCATGTTGGCCAGGATGGTCTCGATTTCTTGACCTCATGATCTACCCTCCTCGGCCTCCCAAAGTCTGGTATTACAGGTGTGAGCCACTGTGCCTGGCCGTTCCTGATTTTAAAGAAAATCTTTCTTACGTTTTACGGTTGAGTATGATGTCAGCTGTGGGGTTTGGTAGGCATCTTTTATCAGGTTATTTTATACCATCCTTGCAATCCTAGGATAAACCTTGGTAATTATATATTATTTTTCATGCTTTACTGGGTTTATTTCTAGATATTCTCTTTGGTTCTTTTCTTAGATTTATTTTTTTCTTTCTTAATCATTTCTTCCCTGAGGGTTTGATGTTCTTTCTTTTAAATTTAAATTACTTTGAATATTCTTATTTCAGGATTTTTTGGTTTGCCTGGTCTTTTCCTAGGGAGAGACATCTTTTAATACTTTTCACAGAGTCTCTTTATTTTGCTTTCTTTGATTTCCATAGCCATCGAATCACCAAACATTTATTAAGCAGCTACTGTATGCCAATAGAGGAGGATAGTGGGGAAAGGGGGAATCTCTGGACTCCAAGAACTCATTTTTTGGTGAATACGATTAGTGCTTTCTGTCTGCAAAACCCTTGCACAGCAAAGCAATCAGGGGGAGTTGCCAGGAGCCCCGGTTTTGGAGTCAGATGAATTTGGATGCAAATTCTGGCCCCATCAATTATTAATTATGTCACTGTAAGCAAGTTAGTAAGTTACTTCATTATTGTAAGCCCCAGTTAACCACTTCTCTTAAAGCAGGATAGTAACAGGATCTATCTTATAGACTGCATTTGAATATATGTGATATAAAATGTTTAGCACAGTATCTGGCACACAGCAAAAGTCAACCAAAAATAGCTGTCATTATTCATGTCCATTTTTCCATTTGATCCTCACAATTGCTTTACGAGATAGATTATTGTTACCACTTGACAGATGTTGTCATACAAGCATGTGGGAAAATTTAGTAAAATGTTGTAAAAATGTTAGGTCTTATATAAAAAGGCTTTGATAAATGTAAAACACCATGCAAAGGGAAAGAAATGTCATTTTCTGGGATGGTTTAAACCAGAATCCTTGTCTGCTTTTAGTGGTGTCATTACAGAAATTCGAAATGATGTCAAAGACCTGGAGAAAGAGCCTAGCACATCTTATAAGGAGGGAGCAGAGAAAGGGTTGCAAATATCATTTAACAATAGTGTTTAGGTGTTATTGTTACGTTTTAAAAGCCCATATAATGATGTAGTCAAATGTTTCATAACTATTTGCATATAGCCCCAATTTTATTTTAAAATGTATGGTTTATGCACATACAATATATTGGAAGGAAACACACCAAATGTTAATTATGATGATCTCTGACCTGTAAGATTATAATTTTAGCTTTTTTTCATTAAACTTTTCTGTGCAATCCAAGTTTCCAGGATGAGCCTGCTCTGGCAAGGAAAGGAGGGAGTCAGGGCCTTCCAGTTATACCTGTGTGAGGACAGGTTGACGTCAAGTCCCAGAGGACTCAGTCCCAGTAGGACCCCTAGTTACAGGCACCCACTGGAGCTGGTGGGGGGCTTTAAAACAGGATTTCTGGGTCCTCAAGGCCAGAAGAGGAGTGAAATCTTGTCTTTTCTCTTTCTGCAATCCAGCTTGATATAAATGCTCTTAATTGGCCTGATAACAGTGGCTCACGCCTATAATCCCAACACTTTGGGAGACCAAGGTGGGGAGGATCACTTGAACCTGGGACACTGAGGCTGCACTGAGCTGTGATCGAGCCACTGCACTCTGGCCTGGGAAACAGTGAGACCCTGTCTCCAATAAAAAATAAAAAATAAAAAAAAAAAGAGAGAAAAAAGAGGTCTTAATTATATGGACTCTTGTCATTGAATTTGTTTGATCATTTCAGCTTGTCCTAAGAACTGGCCGAGATTCTCTTCTCACACTCCACCATTGTGAGTCTTCCTCTCTCCTTCCTCTCATCTACCATTCTCCAAGCAGGGAGATCTAACTGAGTTGGCCAAACCACCCTTTGTGTAGAGTATTTCCTTTTGGCAGTCATTAATAGCTCGGTTTCAGCCAGTCACTAAGAGACTGGGTTAAGCAGGTTACTACCTAAGGCTGCTTTTCCCAGAAGCGTCCAGGAGAGGGTCAGGGTACCTGGAGACCTGTGGGATTGTGCTCAGTCCAGGCCTGGGCAGCTGGCATTCACCGAGCAAGGCTCTGTGCTCTGTACACGACACACATCATTTCCCTGAGCTCTTCTCCCAGTTCATCCAGGTACCTGAGCCAGAACCCCTGGAGGTTTCCATGAATTCTCAGTGAGTCCTCTTGAGTTCAACTCCTAAAGATCTCTCAATTTTGTAATTATCTCCATCTTTACCACTTTTGTCCAGTCGCCTTCTCAAGTTTGGAGAGCTCTAAGAATCTCCTAACTTATTTTCTCCTCATCCACTCTTAACCTCCGTCCGTTTCATTCTCCTTACAGCAGCCAGAGTGATCTTTTCAAAACTAAAATCTAATTGGATTAAGTTCCTGCTAAAAACACTTCAGTAGCTTTTCATTTCCCCACAGGAGAAAGATAAAATTTAAAAAAAATTTTAAATGCCTGACAAGGCCTTGTCTGATCTAGACTAGACTAACTGTTCTATAAGTGGGGTCCTTGAACATTCAAGGTTCCCCAATATCTTGTCAGGATATCTATGGAGTCAAAACTATTGTCATCATAATAATGATAAGGCATCCCTTGCCTTGTTGTTGTATTGACTTTTGCAGTGATGGTGTAAAAGCAGTGATGAGTAAAACTGCTGGCTGCTTAAGACAGGAGGCCGGGTGTGGTGGCTCATGCCTGTAATCCCAGAACTTTGGGAGGCTGAGGTGGGTGGATCATGAGGTCAGGACTTCAAGATTAGCCTGGGCAACATGGTGAAACCCCATCTCTACTAAAAATACAAAAAAACCCAAAAAATTAGCCGGGCGTGGTGGTGCATGCCTGTAATCCCAGCTCCTCAGGAGGCTGAGGCAGAAGAATCGCTTGAACCCGGAGGCAGATGTTGCAGTGAGCCGAGATTGCGCCATTGCACTCTAGCCTGGGTGACAGAGCTAGACTTCATCTCAAAAAAAAAAAAGACGGGGCACTGAGGTGGACTCGCAGTCATTATTCATCACTGCCACGTACTTCAAAGTTTAAAACAAACAAACAAAATGCCAGATTCACTTAAGAAGGTCCTTGATGAAACAGTAAAAAACCTTTTTTTAAATTAAATCTCAGTCCTCGAACACACTTCTTTTTAATATTCTGGATGATAAAATGGCAAGTAGGCTAAAGCACTTCTGCTGCCCACTGAAGCACAGTAAGGCTCTAGTGATTGTTTGGGTTGCAAGCTGAATGAGCCCCTTTTGTCTTGGAACAATCAGAATGTTTTTCATGGAAAGAACAATTGGCAGACAAACTATAAGTTGTTCAGGTTTGTCCATTTGCAGATATGTTCCTGAAACTAAAATAAGTGAGCTTTTCACTTCGAGGAAAACAGTCAACAACATTTGCACCAATGATAAAATTTGAACTTTTAAGCAAAAACTGGAATCTCTGAAAACTCGTATCTGCCACCATGAGCTTGACAGCTTCACAATATTTAAAGACTTTTCTGTTGAGGTCAGTTGGTGATATTAATGAATGTGATTTTCTGATGTCGTATAATGAAATGCACAACATTTGGAAGAGCTATATAAACCAGTATTTTCCAAGTGTCTCAGGTACGATGTTATATAGTTTGGCAGGGGTAAAAGATCCAAAGCACAAGATGAACCAATGGATTTATTTGTTTGTTTGTTTAGTTATTTTTATTTTTATTTTTTTGAGATGGAGTTTTGCACAGCACCTGGCTGGACCAATGGATTTAAATGTAACAGAGTATGAAAAGTTTATTGACTTGGTTTCAGCTTCCATATTGCAACTAACCTTTAAGAAAGCATTGCTTGACCAGATTTGATCATGCCTGATTTTCTTCATGTACTTCACTCCCCAGCATATCACAGCAGACCAAATGTAGAAACCAACATGAAAATCCAACATCTCTTATTAAGCCAGACATTAAAGACATTTGCAAAAAATGTAAAGCAGTGTTCTTTTTTACACTTTTGTTGTTGTTTTGGAAAAATAATTTCCCACAGAAATATGTTATTTGCATTAACACATAATGGATTTATTATTGTTGTTTTTAAATGAGTATTTTTCCTGCCTTCATTTCTATTTTGGAAATCGATAGATAATGGGAGTATAAATGACTCTTAAGACCAAAACCTTTGAACACCACTGATCTTCACACTAGACAGAGGTCCGGATTTCTAACCCATCTCACATCACTCCTAATATTCCCAAAACTCCCTCAAGCTACTGTCTTTCCATTACTCCATCAGTTACTCCAGCCTGACCCCCTTCTGCCCCAAGGCCTTGGCACACGTAGTTTCTTCTGCTGAAAACACATTTGCTCCCCATTCTCCACTACTCTGTAATTCACCTCTCCTTGCTCTTACCATCACAGCCTGGGAGAGTGTTCTCTTTCCCTGCATCTATGGTACCCACTCATATTTTCTCGCTTCCATAGGCTCCATGTTAATATATATCACACATGTTCTCTACCTTCAGATTTAAATTCTCATTATGTCCCTCCTTGATCATTTCCCCTTTGTACCTATTTTACAAGTTTCACCTCCTCCGCTGTCCTCTGTGTTATATTAATCACCACTTGTCTGATACAAGAGAGAGGAAAAACTAACTGACACTTTCAATGCTTAGGGAGCCAGTTGATCAATCTTTTCCGTGAGACATCATACATTTTTAAGAGGTTCTCACATACCTCTTTACAGGCTCGGATGTAATTTAGTCTGTGGTTTTTTTCCTGCTCAGGAAGAAAAGCATCTGCATTTTGTCATTAATGAGGCCGATTTTCCTGTCTCTTGTAGTTGGAAATCACTGAGATGTGTGCTTATTTTTTGCATCTGCCAAACTTGCCGTTTTAATGGTACATCATCTTTTCTCTGACTCCATCCTCTTGAAGTATAAACTCAGACCTTACCGATTCACAGGATCACTAGGAATTGGCTTTATTATTTGATTTTCCTTTGAAAAAAAAAAAAGTGGGTTATCTAGATCTGTCAGCCTGCCGTACTACTATGAAAGGTTTGACAAGATTTTCTTTTTGAACTGTTAAGAAAGGCTTTGTAATAGCATGGGCTTCCATGCTGTCAGCTGAGGAGGTGGGGAATGGCGCTTCCACTGGCTGCTAATGATTCTGGACGAGGCTCTTTTCCTCCCTGGATCTAGTTTTCCTATTTGTGAAGTGAATGGGCTGGATGCTTGCGAAAACTCATCCTACTCTAAGACTCTGTAATCCAAACACATCCTGAGAACCTGTTATGTACCCAGGCAGTGCCTGGTACTGAGGAGGGGTGCAGATGCAGGAGAAAACACAGCCTAAGAATATAGTGTTCTTAGAAACAAAATATTTAAATCTACCAAAACCTCAGGTACAATACAAAATATTCATTTTATATATATAATATACATGTATGTGTGTGTGTGTATATATACATATGTATATAGTAAATGTCTTCCAACCTAGGTCAGGCTTCTTGCTGCATCCTGGGGTGTGGCAGAGGCAAAGGAGAGGAGTGTGTAAAGGTCAACCCTCAAGAACTCATAGGCTCGTAATGGACATAAATAGAATATGCAGCCCAAAGCTTGCTATGTAGGACATTGGATGCAGGTAAGGATAGAACAACGTCCCCTGAGGCTATGGGGCAGAAGGGGTCAGGTTGGGAATGGTGACAACATCTGCTAGAAGAACCTGGGGAGGCCTTCCTCAAAGAGATCCTTTATTATCAAGTCTGAAGTATGAGGTCCAACGCTAAGCACTGCAAGAATTCAGAGAGGAGAGAAATCAGTGTGCTGATGTCATTGAGAAAGGCATGAAGGAGGATGGGGAGAGAAGAGCCACAGTTGGCATCAATGCTTCTCTGCTGAGAGTGCAGAGGGACCAGTGGCTTCCTCTGGAAAGCAGGCAGGCGACCCAGGGTGTCAGGAGGCTAGTCTGTTGGGACAGGGCCCTCAGAGAGCCCTCTAGTGTTCCACAAGCCCTGTTCCCAGCATGCTCTGAGGCATTTAAATTAGTTCATGGGCATTTTAGTTCCATCTGAAATGGGGCTTGAATATTTCTTTCTTTTCTTTTCTTTTTTTAAGTAGAAATAGGGTTTCACCATGTTGGTCAGGCTGGTCTTGAACTCCTGACCTCCTGAACCCGCCTCGGCTTCCCAAAGTGCTGGGATTATAGGTGTGAGCCACCATGCCTGGCCTTGTGAATATTTCTTATAGTCCAGAAAGGCAGGGGTGAGACGGTGTGGGAGAAAGAAACTGGAGAACATATTACTTCTGCTCCAACAAGAAGTCTAGTCACGGCGCAGCTAATTTTAACCTTGCAGCCACTTAGCTTCCTCCGTCTTCTAACTGAGAGAGGTCTGCATGCCCGCAAGGGGCTCTGAGGATGTAGGGTGGCCTGGTGCCATTAGCATGTGCTCTCTGCCCCAAGCACGTTAGATCATTACCCAGTGCTTCGGTGTTTCACAAATGGGACAGGTGCCACTCAGGCAATTTCCCAGTGAATGGCTGAGCCAGGTGGAACAGGAAGATAGCTGGCCTGACTGAGCAGGGAGAGCTCATACTAATCATTAGGTCTTTGAACCTTGCCATGTTACCAGTTAATGGTAGAATAAAGTGAAACGAGTAATTAGATGGATTCCAAGCCACTGACTGTGCTTCCCGCTTGAGCACATCCCATCTCCTCACTATGTACAGCCAGCGAGTACAAATTCAGTTACCAGGAAGGAGGGCAGTGTGAGATTGTGATACCTACAACCTTAATAACTACCGTTGACTAAAAACATTCATAAGTAGGCCCTTATTAAGTGCCAAACCCTGTGCAAGGAAATTTGCATTAAAACACGTGTCCTCACAACTGCCCTGTGAGGCATGGACAGTGTATCAGCTCCACGTTAGAGATGCAAAGGTCCACATGTAAAAGGGTGCAGTGACTACCAGGACCACCTGATGGTGTGGCAGACCTGGGACAGCAGCCACCTACGGAGTTAGGAGCTCTGGTTCTTCTCATGCTTGGCCCAGGACGCTACCATTGCCGGCTGGCTGGCTGGCCCCAGGTGAGCCATTTCTTCTGTCTGCAGCAGGTAATCTGGGAGGATGAGCATTCTTGGGTGCTGATTGCTATGGGATTGAGTTTAATTCTTCACCAGCCATTACACTTGGTCATGTGATGGCGTGTCTTAAGATGTGGGTCACGGTTGCAGTATTTGTGTAACTGAGAAAATGAACCAATTTGTATCTATACTTTCCCCAGGCAAATGATTTGGGGCTACTCCCTTAAGGCTTCAAACTATTTGAGTAAAAGAGCTCAAATAGAGGCCAAGTGCTTTGAAGAATTGAAGGCCTTTTTCTCTCCCCTGGAGCCCAGTTACTGATACTGCATGTTTTACCCCATAATTTACAAATCACAGCAACACGGTGTGGCAGGGAGTCTTTTTCCGATGCAGCCAGGAACCTGGCCCAGTTCTCTTTTGCCACTTACCTACTGCCTAGTCAGACTTGGTTTTCCTGGACATCAGTTTCCTCAGTTGATGGAAGTCGATTGGGTCATCTTTAAGGAACTCTTCTAGCTCTCAAATTTTGGGAGAGTCTTTGGGCAATGCAATATTTCCCTTAAGTGAATTCTTTTCAAATGACAGGCATTTGTTCCATTAATCACCAAAATTTAATTGTAGCCACTTAAAATTTGAAATCTTTGAAAATGCCTACACTTATTTGTCTTCTTAGCAGCAGTTAATTTTAATTATTGGTGAGTTAGGTTCTTCCTTCCGAACATCAAAGCATAGGACCTTATAGCTAAGAGGAACTGTGACTCACCCCTTATTCTACAAACGCCCAAAGGAGCAAAGTGGCCTGCCTGGGGTCACACAACTGGAGAGGGGCAGAGGGCCGGTCCTCGGAATCTGCCTCATGCCTCCCTGTCAAGTGTGCTTTCTTCTTGTCTATTGTGTTATAACACCTTTTTTTCTTAAGGCCTTGCCTTGTGTCATCTCAGCACTCAGCACAGGACCCCTGCACAGAGTGAGCACAAAAAACTACAAGGAACAAGTGAATGAGCTTGTGACCCCTGCAAATGGCCTCAGCGTGCTCTGTTTGTGTCTAATTTTAATGTCGTGGCCACCCTTCCCCAACCCGTTTTTCTTTTCTTTTCTTTTCTTTTCTTTTCTTTTCTTTTCTTTTCTTTTCTTTTCTTTTCTTTTCTTTTCTTTTCTTTCCTTTTCTTTTCTTTTTTTGAGATGAGACTCTCGCTCTGTTGCCCAGACTGGAGTGCAGTGGTGCAATCTCCACTCACTGCAAGCTCCGCCTCCCGGGTTCACGCCATTCTCCTGCCTCAGCCTCCCAGTAGCTGGGACTACAGGGGCCCGCCATCACGCCCAGCTAATTTTTTGTATTTTTAGTAGAGACAGGGTTACACAGTGTTAGCCAGGATGATCTAGATCTCCTGACCTCGTGATCTGCCCGCCTCGGCCTCCCAAAGTGCTGGGATTACAGGCGTGAGCCACCGCACCCAGCCGAAATGTGTAACTTTTATGGAAAGTTTCTGTGGTTTGGGGGCCTTTGGAGCTCTCTTCATATTTGAAGACCATGTTTTGATGGTTGATGTTGTCTGAAACTGCATTTTCTACGTAAAATCACAAAGGTTGTCTCTGGTAGGCTAAAGATTATTTTTTATTCAAATGAGAAGAGAGTATTCATTTTATACTATTGTGGCAAATGTATGTTGTGTGTGTACATAAAATTTTATAAACGTTTTAAAAATAATTTATCATGACTGTAAATGAATAGTATTTTTACAAACCCAAAGAGGGTGTGGTAGCTCACACTTGTAGTCTCAGCTACTTGGGAGGCTGAAGTGGGAGGATCACTTGAACCCAGGAGTTTGAGACTAGCCTGGAAAACATAGCAAGACCCCATTTCATTTAAAAAACAAAACAGGCCGGGTGCGGTGGCTCAAGCCTATAATCCTAGCACTTTGGGAGGCTGAGGCGGGCAGATCATGAGGTCAGGAGATCGAGACCATCTTGGCCAATGTGGTGAAACCCTGTCTCTACTAAAATACAAAAAATTAGCCGAATGTGGTCGTGCGCGCCTGTAGTCCCAGCTACTCGGGAGGCTGAGGCAGGGGAATCGCTTGAACCCAGGAGGCAGAGATTGCAGTGAGCCGAGATCATGCCACTGTACTCTAGCCTGGCAAAAAAGCAAGATTCCATCTAAAAAAAAAAAAAGAGTCCAAAACAAACAAAAAAACTCAAAGGGGCAGGAGGAAAAGGGGCAGGTGATGGATATGTGTTTTACCTTGATTGTGGTGATGGTTTCATGGTTATGTGTACATGTTCAGACCCATCAGACTGTATACACTAAATAGGTGCAGTTTTTAACATAACAATTACATCCCAATGAAGTTGTTGAAATAAATGAATGAATAGAAGTGACATCACATTTTCTAGAAGTAGTACCTCTTACCAAGGAGGAGCTGATTGACAGGTGGTTCTGAAACAGAATTCTTGATTTACTGAATCACAGGCATGGCCACGTGTCCCGTAGCCCTCTCTGGTACTGCCCCTCCCATGCTTCTCTATCATCTACTCAGATACTTTATGACTGTGGCTCCTGGAGCACCTGCATTGAAACCACCTGGCTGCATATTCTGTAATATCCAAGGCTCAAGGTTGGGAATAGCATCTTAACAAGCTCCTATGCTGACTTCTTAAGCACACCAACGTTTGAGATTTATTGGCCTCTAAGGTAAGATCCAAACCCAATAACATGCGATGTACAAGATCCTTCATGACTAGGTCCTTCCACCTTATTAAAACCATCTGCCCCCATCTCCTGCCTCCCAGTGATGTGTGCTATGATACCGAATACACGGAAATTAATAACCCAGCACTCCAGCAGCTCTTCACGCTATTCAGAGCACTCCTTAGGCCTTTCTTTGCCTCACTAACTCCTCGTCCTCTGTCACCATCCTGGCCAGAACGATATCCCCCCAGAAGTCTTCTCTGCCTTCTCCCACCTTCAAAAAAAATGCTACCTTCTGTGCTCTTGTGATATTTACTATTTTATTTCAAAATGATCAGTTTACATATTTCTTTTCACCCTCCTGGGGGCAAGGAAAATAGGTTATCATATATCTCTAGATTCCTTTACCTGAGAGTGCTTGACACTTAGCAGGATTGACTGATCCAAAAAGCTGGATCATAGTTCAGGGAGAGGCTGTTTATAGAGGATCATGGTGCTGATTTTGTTGAACAAAAAATAGTAACCATGAAGATCAGATTCCCAGGGAAAACTGAAAAGCTTAGAGAGAGGATAATGGTTATAAAAATATTTCTCTATCCATCTATCTATCTACATAGATACAGACAGAACATGCACAATGTGTCAGACGCTGTGCTGAGAGCATTGTAAGCTCTCCTTCAATTCATTTTTACAACAGTGCTACTATTATTTTGTCCATTTGACAGGTGAGGAGAGAAGCATAGAGACATGAAGTAATGCTATGCTATGTTTGGAGGAACCAAATGTTTACGATCCTGCAAATACATATGTTGAAATCCTAACTCCATCGGCCAACCCCGCCATGTGATGGTCTTAGGAGTTAGGGCCTTTGGGAGGTGATTAGGTCATGAGGGTGGAACCTCATGAATGGGATTCATGCCTTTATAAAAGGGGCCCCAGAGCACTCCCTTACCCTGTTTCCACCATGCAAGGCTCTCATGAGAAGTCGGCTGTCTGCATTCGCAAAAGGACCCTTTCAGAACCAACCATGTCGGCCCTGTGAGCTCGGACTTCCAGCCTCCAAACTGTGGGAAATACATTTCTGTTGTTTCTGTGCCACCCCTGCTATGAGTTTCTGTTATAACAGCCAGAGCGGGTGAAGACAAGCAGTGTGCCAAAATACAGCTGAATTGCTTGGATCCAAAGCCAGGCCTGGCTTGTGCGAAAGCTCCTGCTCCAGCCTCGAGGAGGAAGAACCACTCAAAGTGACACGGGAGAGAGGAGACAGCCTTGTTGATGGAGGCTTGGCCCTGAAGCCCCGCTCTGCCCCTAAGCAGCTCCGAGACTGGGCACAAGCTGCTGTCTTCCCCAGCCTCGGGCTCCTCGTCTATGCGACAGGGCCAGGAAGAGCACCACCTCCAGGGCTGCGCCATCTTCAGCCCAGCGCCTGGCACCCAGCCACTGTGCCCATCATCGTGTTGTTCTGAGAATGAAAGGGATTAGTGAATGTGAATGACTCCTTAGTAAGCCTTGCGGCAGTGAACACAAGAAGTGGGGAGTTATTTTTGGATTCTAAACAAAGCCTGGGTCAGCAGGGACCCGGGGACCTGGAGGGAGAGCGTGTGGATAACAGCGAGAGTTTTAGACTGCATGGCAATCCTTTGCCCTGACCCCTGGCATGCTGGAAATGGTCTGTGGGCAGCACAGGGCCCCCCAGGGCCACTTCTGGCTGTGCACCTCAGCCCTGGGCCCCTCTGAAGCAGAGACTGCTCACATCTGAAACACCGTGGCTCCTTCCTGGCAGACGCGTGTGAAGACAAACTTCAAAGTGTGTGTCAGGATCCTCTTCTGCCTCCAAAGATTAAAAAACCCCTCGAGAGACTCAATAACCTCAGAGCCTTCACACGGGTAAACTGGTATCTTTTTGAGAGGAACACAAAACCTGGAAGACATTGATATGGCAGGATTTTCAGAGCTCCCGTGGCACAAGAAAAGTGGGAAGGAAAGATGAATGCTTTATGTTCTAAAGAGCGGGCCTGTGCCTTTCATCCTGAGATTAGAGGCCTGGATGCCAGGCTCTCGCCCCTGAATGGGTGATGTTCTTAAACAAAGGGTGAGGGTGGAGGAGGGGAGCAGAGCACTGCCATTCATTCATTCACTCCACAAACCCGTTCTAAGTGCCATTCCAGGCTCCGGACTAGGCTCTGGGCACAGAGAGACTCAGAGACCAGCCCCTGCTGCTGACATGCAATCCAGCCGGGAGACAGCTGTGGGAGCCTGTGGAGAGCCTTGGCATGGGAACCTAACGGAAACCTAAGGAGGAAGCCTCTCACCCTTGCTGGGAGGGTCTGGAGGGCTTTGCTGAGGAGGGAACCCATGAATTTGAAGAATGAGTAAATGCTCATTTGAGGAAGAGGAGAGAGGACCTCCCAGGCAGAAGGGACATGAGCAAAGGCCTGGAGCCATGAACAGGCCTGATGTGTCCAGAAAACGGAGGGGAGCATGGTCCCGGGGTGGGGTGGGCGGGCGCAGCTGGAAGGCTGGTGAGGTGGATGGAAGCCAGGTAGAGGGAGGCCTCGCCCACCCTATCTGGGAACCAACCCAGCCTAGGTGCCTGGGACTCATCTGCTGGGCTCTGAGGGACCCACAAGAGGTGTTAGTAGCACCTGACTGACATTTGGTCACTTTCTCTGGGTTCTTATTTCGACTTTTCTCTAAGCTTAGGAGAAAAGCACACATCCTGTTTGTCAGGTTCTCCAGTACTTTGGTCTTTCCTTCAGAAATGTCATGGTGGAAGACTGGAACTGCAATTCTGCCGGTGACATTAGAGAGCTCTAAACAGAGCCTTTCAGAGGAGAAATGAAGCCTGTGTCTCTTCTTCCTCTCCCGCAGCTAAGCCTGTTCTCCTCGCCATCAGGGGAGAAAATTCTCAAAATTCTCATAATAAGATGATATTGTTGGATTAAAACAGGTCAAAAAGAAACAAAATCAATATTTTGCAATTTGTTTTATTATATAGAGCCCCTGGACTTCACTTGCAGACATTTTGGCTCACTTCCAGCCCCTTGTGATGAATGACTATTTCAGGGAGAGTTAAGACGTCTCTCACAAGCTGGAGGAAATCTCCGGAACGAATTTGAGATGATAAAAGTAGCTGGGCTTGACGATTTTTGCTCAGGTTAAAAAAAAAAAAAAAAGTACTTGTTATCCCCTCAGGTATTTCTGCAGGAAATTGCCTGGGCCTGTTTTTTTTCTTTCCTCTTTCTGGAAGTACCCAATTTCACTGTGACCCCTGCCTTTTCATCAGGGCACTCCCAAAGCTCGTCTCTCCACCTGTCATCTTCTCCTCCATCCTCCAGCTTCTTTTCTTTATCTCCAGAACTCTTATCTGCTCCTTCCTCCATCTTGCTTGGCCAAGTCTTTTTCATTTTCCTCTGAAAGGATTTTTCTCAATATCTCCTAACCCTCTTCAGCTACGTTGTGATGAGAACAAACCAAGTAACAAATAGCATTAGGCAGCATCCAGAACTCAGGAAATGGGAGCCAGCCAGGGCTGTGGCCCTTGCCTCTTTTCTCTGCTCCCCCTGCTGTTAAGGGATCACTGCCACAGTGCTGGGGATGTGGCACTCAGATGGGAAGGAAACATCCTAGCCTCACATTCAATGGCGTCACTACACGCCAGGCACCTACAGTGGGCCACACACTGTACTGACTACTGAAAGCATGAGAGAGGCAGAGGTTAACTCCACTTGAGGATGTCTGTGAAGGCTTTCCAGAAAGCCAGTTACTTCTCGTATTAGTCCGTTTTCATGCTGCTGATAAAGACATACCTGAGACTGGGTAATTTTTAAAGAAAAAGAGGTTTCATGGAATCACATTTCCACATGGCTGGGAGGCCTCACAATCATGGTGGAAGTCACGTCTTATATGGCAGCAGGCAAGAGAGAATGAGAGCCAAGCAAAAGGGTTTTCTCCTTAACAAGTCTCATAAGATCTCATGAGACTTATTCACTACCACAAGAAGAGTATGGGGGAAATGGTCCCCGTGATTCAATTATCTCCCACTGGGTCCCTCCCACAACACGTGGGAATTATGGGAGCTACAACTCAAGATGAAATTTGGGTGGGGACACAGCCAAACCATATAACTTCTCTAGCACAAAAGCAAATGCAGTTAAAAATAAAAGGAATTCTTTCAGTTGAGGATGAAAACCAGAGTATCACTTTCCTGGCAGCTACAGAGAGGCAGTGTGATGTTGGAAGGAAAGCTCAAGCTTGAGCCAGACAGACCAAGGCTGGAACCATCATAACTTCTGTCAGCCTCTATGGGCAGAGCAAGCTACTTCCTCTCACCAAACCCCGGCTTCGTTACCTGTAAAATAAGGTACATTAAAAGATGAATATGATTTTTAAAGTGCCTGGAACAATGCCTGGTTCAGAGGATGTCTTCATAAGCACTGATTTCACCTGATTCTAAAGGGGTCTTTTTGCAGTTTTGGAACAAACAACAGTAAGGTATTTTCAAAAATTACAATGTTTATGCTAAAAACAAAATTGAAAAAATTGGGAAAAAAATGGAAAAAATACTCCAACCCTAACTTCTACCAGCAATTTTAAGCTCTTCTAGACCCTGTCCACCTGCAGATGTAGCTTTAATGTTTTCTTGTAATGTACAACCCATTCAAGTTCTACCAGCTTACTTTTCCCAACATTGCTATGCAGTCCTCATAATCATCTTAGTGAACAGAGAACATCCTAGGGTGCAGTTGTACCATAATTTATCCCCATAATCAGATATGTAGGTGGTACTCAATTTTGTTCTTCTTTAAATAAAACCCAGCTCTGGAATCACAGGGCCAAAGGGAATGAATATCTCTGAAGATCTTGATGCAAAGTCCCATTTTGCTTTAACCCAAAGGGTGAGTTATAATTGTTGCCTTTGCCACCTTTAATTCCCATGTGTGCCCCTTCATCTGCAGAGCATTAGGTGTTGACATTAGAAGTGCTAACTTAGGATGTGTAAGGTGGTTTTGAAATGTGCATGTCTTTGGTTGTTAATGAGGGTGGACGTGTTTCCATATAACTGTTTGTATTTACTATTTATGTTTCATTTCATAGTGCTGGGAAATTATCTGCTTATATCCCTTGTCCACTGAACCTTCGGGATTTTGAGGTTTGATATACACATGTGCACACACACACACACACACACACACACACTCAGAATAGATATTGACCCTTTGCCCTAATAAAAGCTTATTTGGACATGACTAGGTTACAGGGCCTGCTTGGGGCTCTAACTTACTCTCTCATTATCATGGTGACAGCAGGGGCTGCTATAGGATTTCCAGAATTGGTGTCATTTCTTCCAAGTGAGAAAACAAATTCATTCTAGGCTTTGTGAGTCTTACACTTGTGGTTAGCAAATGCGATCTTTCTACTAATTCCAGGGGCACTGGAGTGTCACCAGGTATTTTGTGTCTCCTTTCGTCCAAGGTCAGCTTGCTCCCAAGGTAGTTATCAGTCTAATGTAGCATTTCATAAACTTGAGCACTCCCGGACCCCAAGAATTCCTTCAGAGACTCTAATGAGAAATGCAACATTAAAAATTCAACATTGACCCCTGAAGTGATGACTTGGCACCAGGGCCACAGATGATAAGTATAGATGCACACAGAGAAAGGGAAATCATGGGACAACAACATACTTACATTAAATCTTTTAAAAAGAGTATCAATAACATGAAAACAGACAAGGGCAACATTCTTATGGTCTGAAGAAGTTTCCTGGGGATTATCAGTAAATGGTTCAGGGTAGAGACGGAGTTGTCCCTCCTCGGCTGCTTCAACTTAATGGGTTCGTCCTGAAATTTCCCCTGGACTGAGGAGTTGAAGTTGAAGAACAGCAGCCGCAGCAGCAGCAGCTGGCGGTTAGAAAGTGCTGACCAGTCGCCAGGTTGTGTGCTAAGCTCCTTGAAGATGTTATCTCATGATCCTTGAAGCACAGATGAAAAGTTCGCAGTCTGTGACTGTGTCAGGCTTCCCGGGTTCCTCCGTGGGCTGGGAGAAGGGTTCTTCAGGGCAGACCATCAGCTTCTCTTTTCCATTTCCCAGCTCTTCTTCCTTCTACTTGAGGAGGCCTCTGTGAACATCCAAAGCTTAGGATTACTTCCCTTTATCTAGCCCAAGGCTTCCTTGCAGGCCCCTCTACCCTTCTCCACCATCTGCTTTGCTTCCATTCTCTATTTTCAATCCCCTGTTCTCTCTTTGTCTAACTATCCCCAATTGGAGTGACTCATAACTTGTGATTACTAAAGCTGAAATCCTCAAGGTGCTGAGAAAGTACACAGAAATAAATCAGCAGGTGCCAGAATTTCTCCTAAGGGGGACTCAGCACTGAGGAGGGATTACTGGGGTTTAATTTACACAACAGCTGTGCTTCTAAAAGGGTGTGTAAATCAGTCCAGGCGTAATTGAAAGGCACCAGAAAAAAAAATTGTTACTTAGAGGAATCCTATGGCGAGCTTTTTTAATAAAACAAATCTCATGATTCTTGGGAGTTGTGCTCTGCTGTCCCCTCTTCCTTGAAGCTCTGTTCACCCCCTGCCTCCACTGGGTTAATTGCTCCTTAATCTAAGCACCCTCAGGTCATTACTTGTGCCTCCGCCTACTGGCCTTGTGATATGAATACTTCTTGGCACAAAACAGGTGTGAAACTCATGTTTGTCGAGTCAAGGAAAGAAGGAACTAGTTAGTAAAACCAGTGAATTAGACTCAATTCCCCAAAGGACAGATGTGTGATCTGTTGGACGTCTTTTGCATACCACCAGTGAGGATTTTCCACCGGTGTCTTCCTCTCTGATTGGTCAGTAAATATTTGAATGAATGAATGACTAAAACTAAATTCACCTCTCTTAATTTATCCTTGGGTAAATCCATCTGTTAACAAAGATTAAGTTTATGAATTAACTTTAAGACTGTTAGAAACTTGTTGGCAGAAGTCAAAGTAACTCAAAAGCATGAGGATGTATTATTCCAGGCTGTTGTGCATTAGCTAGATGCTCTCTCTTCTTGCCTTCCCCAGGCAAAGCGGTCCTAGGCCGTCTGTAGTGGGTAAGGACGCTCCTCCCTCTTTGTGAACAATTCCTCCCCTGCAAGGGAGGCTGCTCATCTGCATGGTATTCACGAGACTGAAATGATCATGGCCATATTGGGTAGTATAAACTCAGGGGATACAGTCTTATTCACTTGTCTTTGTGTTAGAGCAGACATAGAACAGTTTCCAGAGGTGAATCTTGGCCTTGCCCACAGATCCTACCTTGACCCACTCCTGAAGAGATGGGGTGGCCATCTCTTCAGGTATGAAGCTCATTGGGTACCTCAACTTCAGAAAAGGATGCCACCCCTACCTTTGGTTTGATTAACTGTCAAAGAAAACACACTAGGTCTAAATTTTCAAGATGGGCTATTTGCTTCCTGGTGATTTGCTGCCTAGTGATGTCCTTCATCGTTTACCAGAGAGATATGGAGCTCATCTGGTTTAGATCATTGGCTCAAGCCAAACCATCAGAGGGCTTTGCTTCTTGATACCATTGTTCCAGCTGCCTTTCCTGGCTCTGCTTTTGTGCTCCCCTGCAATGGGAGACATTACCAGAAACACTGAATTTATCTTTTTTTTTTTTTTTAACAGAGTCTCACTGTGTCACCAGGCTGGAGTGCAGTGGTGCAATCTCGGCTCACTGCAGACTCGACGTCCCAGCCTCAGGTGATTCTCCCACCTTAGCCTCCTGAGTAGCTGGGACTATAGGCATGCGCCATCACACCCTGCAAATGTTTTGTCCTTTTTTTTAAGAGACGGGGTTTTGCCGTGTTGCCCAGGCTGGTCTTGAATGCCTGAATTCAAGCAATCTGCCTGCCTAAGACTCCGAAAGTGCTGGAGTGCTAGGATTACAGGCATGAGCCACCACACCCAACCTAAAAAACGTTGATTTTAAATTTACTATCATGTGTGCAAAGAACTTCAAACAGTGCTTGGCAGAAATTTAAATAGTATTAAAGTGTTAGCTATTATTGTTGTTAACATTGTCATCCCTGTTAGTGTTAATATTAGGATATTTCCTCTTTTTTTTTTTTTTCAGAGATGAGGGTCTCGCTATGTTGTCCAGGCTGTTTTGAACTCCTGGCCTCAAGCAATCCTTCCCAAGGTGCTGGAATTACAAGCATGAGCCGCTGTACCTGGCCTAGGATATTCTTGTGGACCTCTTGCTCTATATTACTCACTGTGTCCCCGCAGGGGAAATTTCTTTCGGGCCTCACTTTCAGGATAAGCTGGACTTCTCCTGAGCAACTGAGTGTCTTCCGTATTATAACATCTGTGGACAAAGCAAATCTTTGAACTGTTCTCTTTGCTTCTTTCCTTTGGCTACCAGGAAGCCTGAAGCCATATTTATGCCCTCACTCTCAGGACCCCTGCAACAACTGTGCAGGCCCTTGAAGTGTTATGCCTCTTCGTGTTTGTCTTTAACCTTCTCTTTTTATTCTACCCTTGCTCTTCCTTTCCTCCTATTTCCATGTTCATTTTAAGGCATTTTGTCTATGTCTGTCTATCTCTGTAAGCCACTTCACATCCTTTTTAAAAACAGCATGTATGTGTTTCTTTTTAAAATCAACACTCTCAAGTATTTGAAAGGGATGAACCTCCTGAGGTCATGTTGTCATATTTAAAGTTATTTAATAATGATTTTATTAAAATATAGAAAAATGGACCCTCTGAACTGTATAATTAAATGAGCCCTCATTATCCCCATCATTTAGCCTAGCTTCTGATCTTGTAAAATGTGTCAGTTGGACATTTACCTTTTTGTTGACACGTTCTATTCATAGTGCGTAATTCATAACAGCACTGCTCGGTGTATTGTCATAGAATGAACACACTGCGGTAACCCAATCAAGGGCAAGAAATAGAACATTACCAGGACCCCAGAAGCCCCGCACATACCCTCTCCACTAGCCCCACAGGTAACCATCATACTGGTTTCTAACCTCATCTGTTGCCTTGGCGTGTTTTTGAACTTTACATATTAATGCTGCCATACAGTATGTACTCTTCTGTATCTGGCTTCCCTCACGGAAAACTTGTTAGTGACATTCATCTGTGTTGTTGGGTTTAGCAGAAGTTCATTCATTTTCATTGTTGTGTGGAATTACATCTTGTGAATATTCCCACAATTTATTTCTACATTCTGTGATTGATGACATGGGTTATTTCCAGTGTTTGGTTATTATTTCATGTTCTTTGTGGTAGCAAGATGGGTCAGAGAAGAAATGAAGTGAAATGGATGAATGAATGCATTTTAAAATTTATCTCTAATGATGCCTCGCCACTCCTAAGTGCCTTGGCCCTGGAGTCCCTGGAGCCAGATCCCTCCCCGGTCTGAACTCCTTAGACAGCCCCTACCTTGTCCTTAATGCCATCTGCCCTAGACCCAGCTTAGGTGACACCATTTAAATAAGCATTACACATCTCCTGTGGGAATGGCATCATTTTGGAGTCTGGGAGTGCATCAGGCATGACAACAGACGGCAGTTGCTACCCTCTTGGGACACATGTTCCAGTGGCATCGAAATCTCCCCACCTTCACTCTGACATTTCCCATCACTCTGTGACTTCTGGTTTCTCTGGTCAGTGCTCTGCCCTGCAGCAGCCTCTCTGTTAGACCTCACAGAGTCTCACTCTGCGCATTCATGGCCCAGCCCTCAGCCAAAGATGTGGAGAGTCTCCCCAACCCATCCACAGATTTATTCCTCTATAGTAACCTCCTCCATGAATTCCAACAGCTCAGCAAGTCTGATACACCCCACATCCCTGGTCCATGGTCTGTAAAGTGTCCACAGGCTGAAGGCTGGGTAAACCAAGGCCTACCTCATGTTTCCCTTTTTGCAAGGCTCACAGGCCTGCACTGCCAGTTTTTCAGTGCTTGAAAACACTGTCCTCAAAAAAAAAAAAAAAAAAAAAAAGCCTAGTTTTTATAGTCATTTAGGGCAAGAGTATAAGTTTGCTATCACTCTCTCATGGCCTAAAGTGGAATCATATGCTTTTATTTTCAATGACCCCATTTTATTCCATTATATGGGCTTAACTTAATTCTAGTGGATTTTTAAGTGAAATTTATTTCCTATGGAGCAATGAGAGATTTAAATGTAAGATTTAGAGATTATACTCACAATGTATGCTTGCTTCACTCGGTGCTGTCAGCTGCCTGCCTGCCTGCCTGCCTGCCTTCCTTCCTTCCTTCCTTCCTTCCTTCCTTCCTTCCTTCCTTCTTTTCTTTCCTTCCCTTCCTTCCCTCCCCTTCCCTCCCTCCCTTCCTCCTTCTTTCCTTCCTTCCCTTTCTGTCTCTTTCTCTTTTCTTTCTTTCTTTCTTTCCTTCCTTCCTTCTTTCTTTCTTTCTTTCTCTTTTCTTTCTTTCTCTTTTTCTTTCTTTCTTTCCTTTCTTTCTTTTCTTCTTTCTTTCTCTCTTTCTTTTTCTTTCTTTTTCTTTATTTCAACTGAATCTTGCTCTGTCACCGAGGCAGGCTAAAGTGCAGTGGCACAATCATAGCTCACTACAACCTTGAATTCCGGGGCTCAAGCGATCCTCAGGCCTCAGCCTTCTAAGTAATTAGGAAAACAGGTATGCACTACCTGTCTAATTTTTTTCATTTTTTTTTTTTTTTATAGAGATAGGGTCTTGCTATATTGCCTAGGTTGTCTCAAACTCCTGGCCTCAAGCAATCCTCCTGCCTCGGCCTCTCAAAAGCACTGGGATTACAGGCATGAGCCACCATGCTCAGCCGCTCTCTACTTTTATTATGGTAAAATATACATAACATCATATCGCATTAGCCAGAATTGGGTTAAAGTCCTAAACGTAAACCAATATTGTCAAAGGGGATGGGCCCACCACGACTGGCTTAGACCAGTCAGAATATACCCCCGGCAGGGCGTTGGGCTGGGGTCAGCCTCTCCTGAAGCATGTGGCCTTTAGGAAGAGCATGGCTACCTAAACAGAATGTAAATATGTTAGGAAAAGGGACGGGGTCTTGGGTGGGCCTTTAATTGTGTCTGCAACAGCTCCCCAGCCCTCAAATACGCAGGCAGCTGGGTTCCAAGTAAGAGACATTTACCTGGGGAGAAATTAGGTTTGTCTGAATAAAGTAATAAGAATCTTAACTGGAGATCAAGTTTCATAACAAAATTTTCAACCCTCTGACTGTCATCAACTACAAATCAAACTCTAATGTGGGTAGCTGTCCTCGAGTCTTACATGTGCTCATGATTCCTTCAAGCTGGATAGCATCGTTCCGTTATTTCTGATCATCTTTTAAAGGCCAACTCAGAAAGTGCTTCCTCTGAAAGCCTTCCTAGAACTCCAGAATCAAAATGCAATTTTCCTTTTTCTGTATTCTCTTTTATTCTGCTTTGCACAAATCGCCACTGTGTATCAAGGCTTTTTTTTTCTTTATTGCTTTGTTTTTAAAATTATAAAAATAGTAATACATCTTCCTTGTAAATAATTCAAACAATTTCTAAAGTCTATAGATTGAAAGGCAAATCTTCCCTCAGCTTATCCCTCAACCCCAGCCTCACTTCCCAGCGACAACCACTAGAAACAATTTGCTTTCAATCCTTCTAACCCTTCTTAGTGATACTGAAACCTGTGAAGAGAGGCAAATTTGTCATGTTGTGGTAATTTTTATAAAAACAGGATCACACTATGTGTGATTCATGCATATGACATTCTATGACTTACTATTTTCACTTATCATTACAGTAAGGACATCTCTCCATGTCAGTGGACACGGATTGGACATCATTGTTTCTATGGCCTGTGCTATACCAGTTTGGGGCATTTTCATTCTTTCTATAATTAATCCTCTGATGATGAGAACTTAAGTTATTTCTACTTTTTCACATTTCAAACAACGTTGCCAGGAACCACCTCAGAGTGTGTGTGTGTGTGTGTGTGTGTGTGTGTGTGTGTGTGTGTGTGTGAGTCCGTGTCTTTGTCTATACATGCCAATATTTCTTCAGGATGGACCCTTAGAAATAAAATTACTGGGTCAAGAAATAGGTGATTTTAAATTTTGATAGCTACTGCCAAATTTTATGAGAATGTTTGGGGGCCAACTGCTACTTGTATAAGATAAGTAATTTCCAGATGTCTAGACTTTATAAGCCAATAAAATATAAAAGAAAAAGAAGCCCAAATTGTGAAGATAACATAAAGTAGCCAACATTTTATTTTTCTCTGTAAGGATACTTTAAAAAATCAAGTACTAATTATTAGGCTTGAAGCATGTGAAAATAGCAACTTTTTTGTTCTTTTACACACCCAAACAGTTCATTTATTCAACAAAGATATATTGAGCTGGGAAATACTAGGTAGGCAAAGATATTTAAAAATAACACAAAAGTTTCTGATTCAAGAAAGAAACTTCTAGTATTTTAGGAAGGCCAGGCATCTATCTAAGCAATTAGAATACAATGTGATGGGTATCAGAATAAGAAAACATGAGATGTATCAGGAAGTCAGAAGAAAGCGGAACTAACTTTGGGAAGTGTCCTGTCTCCTGGCAAATGTGCACATGTTCTTGTGACAGCAGTATACAAGCACAGCACAAGTACATGCACTCCAAAATGGCACTTTTGTATGTCAAAATAGGCCAATGTCTGCTATTTCATATGGTTTAATGTAGTCCTATGAGCATGATTTCATGAAAGAATGATACATACATTCACACAATCACACATGCATGCACACACACACACACACACACCTTTGTTTACTTTTTTCATCTTACTATGATGGGTAAATACCCAGTTTTATGTCCACTGGCATGGAATCCTTGGCCAGCTCCCCCTCCCTCCACCACTGCCAGTGACTGACTGTTCTGTAAGGAGAGAGGTTTCTGTCACAGAAAGAGCAACAGGAGGTGGAGGAAATTGAGATGAAATGGCATGTGTTCCTGACCTGGGTCCCTAGCACTGGTTTTGAGCCCTGTGGAGAACGGGTTAGAGGCAGAGCTGATGGGTCTGTGTGAGAGGACCTGGGCCATACTTGGCATAAGCAGGACCCCAGAAGCAAAGTGACACAGGTTCCTGACTCTAGTCCTCTCTCCTTCTCCATGGGATCTGGCTCCATTCCCAGGTAGCCTGGGGAGCAGGAAGAGCCAGCCCTCTTGCTGTAGCACAGTGCTCCCAAGTAGCACTCCCCAGCAGCGTGTGTGCAGGGGAAACGGGCCATCTGCGAGTCCACAGGAGCACAGGCAGAGGGGGCCAATGAGGATGGAGGGGGCCACGTGAGGATGAAGGGGCCGCATGACAGAGGAGTGGGCTGCGTGAGGATGTGCTGGGTGCTCTCAAGGCTCTTCCTGGAGACGCCCGGGAAGGCCCGAGTGATCCATGTGATAGAGGGCAGCAGCACTGTCTCTTTTACTGGGCAGCTTGGGGGCTGCTGAGATAAATAACATCTGGGCTTACCATTTCATTTGAAGGTTCTGCCTACAGATTTTAAGCTCCTTGAAACCATAGACTGTATCTTCATCAACTTTCATTCCATGCCCTGGCCCAACCCAGGCCTCCCAGGTAATAGGTGCTCAGGTCACTTCCTTGTGATAGTATAGGCCCTATGCCTGGAGATGGCAAACTTTCCCTGTAAAAGCTTGATAGAAACTAGCTTAGGCTTTGCCTGCCAGGCCTTCTCTGCCACGTCTATTCAGTTCTACTGTTGCTGCGTGACATTGGCTGTAGACAATGTATTAACAAATAGCTGTGCCTGTGTTCCAATAAAACTTTATTGACACAAACAGATGGCAAGTTGGTTTGACCCAAGGGCCATGGCTTGTCAATTTCTGCCTATACTATGGGGGAAAGAGCAAGAGCAGGCTGTCTTAAGATCAAATCCTAGCTTCCAAGCTGTGTCACCTGGTAAGCAAGTTCACCTCTTTGAGCCTTAGTTTCTCCCAGTAGAAAGTGGGGATGGTAATTGCTGCCTTCAGAATTATTGTGAGAGTTAAATGAAATAGTGAATAAAGGGCATCTAGCAGAGCCCTGGTCTGTAGATGTCAGAGGGGCTCAAGAACTGCTAGTTTTCACTGAGTGCAAATGCCGGATCCCACCTCACAACCCACCTTCGTTTCTGCAGCCCTGTCTGGGGAATACCATGAAAAAGCATGAGGCAGGATTTTAAGGGCTGACAGAATGAAATGCATGAGACATTGATTTGATTTCAATACAAGCACTGGGCAGAGACATAATGTCCCTGGTCTTCCTTACATGTAGCCTTCAGGTGTCAGTTCAGTAGTATCCTGGTTTTATTACATTCATCATAAGCAGCTTAAAGCTTCCAAAAACACAGTCCTAGACAGATGTTGAGCCTGTCTGGGGATTAGAAATATCCTTTTCCATTAAGCATAAATTAACTTAATCACCAGGTATGAAAGATAAGCAACATAAACAGCATTCCCTGAAGCTTTCATTAAAATTAAAATTCTACTTAAAATTTAGCTTGTATTTTCTAGGACTTGAACCCCTTCAAAGAGATAATATCGGCTGTAAATTTTCACACTGACAGAGTGACAGAGATGACTGTGCTGGGGACAGTGATGTACTGTGTAATTTAACTGTGCCTCCTGGTCTTCTTTTTGCCAACGGACAGATCCGCACATTTTAAAGAAATAATTAGTGTCAGTAAGATTTGGTCTTTGACCATTTTCAGAAGCAGTCAGATGATTAAAAAAAAAAAAAAAAGACTCTAAGTCAAGATTACTAAGGGCAAGGTGCTTAAAGTCTTGTCATCCAGATTAATGCTATGGAAAATGCTCTTATGATAACATAAACAAAAAGGGAGTCATGGATAAGAAATCATCAGGAGACTTCTAAACCCAAACCTTCTTGCTTCCCCCTGTCTGGGGTGGAGCAGGGTGAGTGGAGAATGAGTACAGCAGCCAGAGTTCACTGAAGTCTTTACCAAACTTTGCAGGAGAAACTACCTTGAAGGCAATTCAGCAGAGTCACTGTGGGTTTGTGGAAAGAATGTTGAAATCAGATAAGCCTGGCTTTGAATTCTAGTGCTTTTTTTTTTTTTTTTTCCTTGACTCTGATCTTGGCCAAGTCTCATGATATCTCTAAATCTCAGGTTCCTCGTATGTAAAATGAGGAAACTAATGCCTTTCCCCAGGATCTTTATGGGGCTTAGAGATCACACATTTAGAGGGTGCCTCAGACTCATAACATTCTAAGTGCTTACTAAATGCTTGATATCATGTATGTGTTGAATATCTGCCCTGTGCCAGTTTCTGGACTAGCCACTGAGGATCTAGAAAGTCACAAAAGACAGCCCCCACTCTCAAGATGCTCCCAGATCCAATAGGGTATTGAGACAGACACAATTTAGGGTGACAAGTTCAACAGTAAATGTGTATACAAGGTATAGAAGGGACTCGGGCAAGGGAGTGGTGTCCTCTGTGCTAAGTTTTAGTGACACACGACACCCACATGGACTGTGGGGCAGAGACGGGCATTCCGCGCAGAAGGGGGAGCTTATGTGAAGCCAGAGAGAGACACAGAGAGCATTTCCTATTTGGGGGATCATAAGAGTGTGGTATTGCTGGACAGGGAGGAGGGGCAGGGGAATGGTAAGGGTGGAGGATCTCCTGATGTGCTTGTGTATCCTCGGGACCTGGGTTTGAAGTGTTCTGGATGATTCCTCAGGTTGACCACAGAGGCCTGGCAGGCAGTACATGGTCTCCAGACCAGAAGGGTCTCTTCCAAAAGGAAATTCCACCGTTACCTTTAACAGAGCTGCACATTTGAGATGGATCTAACAGTACAGTAGATGAGCAGCCCAGGCCCCTGGGTCGTAGGCCCTGCTCTGTCTACCTGCCTAAAAACTCATGTAAGTTCCCTGGGAGCAGGATCACTGTCTAATTCAGCTTGGAGTGCCTGGGCCGGGGCTTCTTACATAGTAGAAGCTTGCAAATATTTGCTAATGCTTCGGTGCCCTATCCATACAGTGAGGTAACCACCTGTATGCTGCTTCCCTCAAAGGGCTATTATTTTTTTTTTAATTATTTTTTTATTATACTTCAAGTTCTGGGATACATGTGCAGAAGGTGCAAGTTTGTTACACAGGTATACACGTGCCATGGTGGTTTGCTGCACCCATCAACCCCTCATCTACATTAGGTATTTCTCCTAATGCTATCACTCCCCTAGCTCCCCACCCCCAACAGGCCCCGGTGTGTGATGTTCCCCTCCCTGTGTCCATGTGTTCTCATTGTTCAACTCCCACTTATGAAAGAGAATATGTGGTGTTTGGTTTTCTGTTCCTGTGTTAGTTTGCTGAGAATGATGGTTTCCAGCTTCATCCATGTCCCTGCAAAGGACATGAACTCATTCCTTTTCATGACTGCATAGTATTCCATGGTGTACATGTGCCACATTTTCTTAATCCAGTCTTTCATTGATGGGCATTTGGGTTGGTTTCAAGTCTTTGCTATTGTGAATATTGCTGCAATAAACATACGTGTGCATGTGTCTTTATAGTAGAATTATTTATAATCTTTAGGGTATATATCCAGTACTGGGATTGCTGAGTCAATTTTTTTTTTCTCCTGAGATGGAGCCTCTGTTTCCCAGGCTGGAGTGCAGTGGTGCAATCTCGGGTTACTACAACCTCCACATCCTGGGTTCAAGCGATTCTCCAGCCTCAGCCTCCAGAGTAGCTGGGATTACAGATGCCCACCACCATGCCCGGCTAATTTTTTGTATTTTCAGTAGAGACAGAATTTTGCCATGTTGGCCAGGCTGGTCTCGAACTCCTGACCTCAAGTGATCTACCCACCTCAGCCTCCCAAAGTGCTGGGATTACAGACATGAGCCACTGCACCTGGACACTTACAGGGCTATTCTGAGAACCAGGGGCATAACAGGGATGGAAGGACTTTGTAAAGTCTCAGAGTTTATTCAAATATAGTATGTGATCACCATTATTATTGTTAAAAAGAGTCATATACCGATTAGAACCTATACCAATGTTGAAAAACCAGTTTGCCCATGCATTAAAAAAATTTCTTTATGACTATTCCTGGCTCTCTTATTTAACAAAACTCAGGATTTACACTTTAAAAATACAAACAAATGCAAACCACCTAGTTAAATTTGGTTACTTGCCTTTTTGTTACTGCAAAGTTGACTTATTAATCAAAACAATGATTATACTTGAGATGATCAAAGATTTCCAGGCTTTCCTATGTTATCTTAACAATGTTCATTTACAGGAAAGAATTTTTTTTGAAATTGCACTTGCCCAAAAAGCATTTCCTAAAAAAGAGACATGTTTTCCTAAACATTTTCGATTGTCTTGACAGCTCAAATGTCACTTTCCCTCCAAATCCACAACCCTTTGTTTTAATGATGAATGTGTTCTAAAGAAAACCACTGCTGGAAAGGGCTAAAATATGTGTTTGATTTCACTGTAGTGATGCATCACTGTTTTCCAAACTGTTACCCTCAGCTGACGGAGGAAACTGTGAAGGAACTGGAAAGTTTCTAAAACATTCACAAAATACAGGGACATTTTCTCTAGTAGCCAAATGTTAAAGAGCTGTTATGAGGAACAGTATTTGAAATGAAGTCATGCTGCTCCCTGCAGAAAAGTAGCATACTTTGGCCCAAGTAATAACAAAATGATATCAGAAGTACCTCATGAGAGAAAGAGTATAAGAGACTTACCAAGGTCATTTGCAAAATCCAAATAGATGGGTCAGGGTCATTTGCAAAAACCCAAATAGATTAATTTTCCCCAGGACACCTACTGCTGCTCTTCTCCCTTGTGTCTGCAAAGCGAGGGAGACCACAGCTCTAGCTCTGGTTTTGCGCTTGAACGCTGTATTGTGTAAGCAAATTAGTTATCCCCTTCTGGGCCTCAGTTTCCTTTTCTTTATTTTGAAATGATAATTTCTGCCCTACATACCTTACATTATTGCCTTGAGGATCCAGTGAGGTTATAGGTGAAAACCGCATCTTAGACTCTATCCACATTATTTGAGTTCCAAAATGGTGCCCTTTCCTTCCACACTCCCTTGTGTCTTACTTTGCAGTTTCCTTTGCAGGCATTCCTCCTTTCCCAGGCATTCCTCTCTTCTGACCTGCCACCTACTCAGCTCTACCCAAGTCTTTCACCTCTAGGCCCCAACACCATCGCCTCATAGAAGACTTAGAAAACTGCCCAGAGTTCTCCATGGGAGCTGAGTGCCCCATTCCCTGTGCCCAGCCCTCACTTTAAGCTTGCCTCGCACTGAGTGAGCTGTCTGTGTGCACGATGCCTCCACCAGATGTAACATCTTCCATGGATACATCTGCTTGTTCTGTTTTGTGTCTCTAGTTCCCAGCACAATGCCTGGAATGTAGGTACTCAATTGCCATGGACCCTGGTGGACTAAACAAAGGAGGACGAACGTGGGAATAAAGACAAAGACAAAAGAGTATATTTGGAAAAAGGGGCCGGGGGCTGCTTGCTTCTAGTGAACAAGGGCCCTGAGCTTCTACAGCCCTTCTTATTTATTGAGTAAAGGAAATAGGGAGTAGGGGGTGATTGTCGGTCAGCTGCTTGATTTAGTGCAGTCCTGCATGACTGCTTTCTTAGAGCAGTAGGCTCCAGCTGTTCCAGTAGATAACCTCAAGAAGCACGGTACCAGGCAGTGATTGCCCTCAGCATACCTTCTGGCAGCAGGTGCAGATGTGAGTTTGCCCACATCCTGCGTTCATGATCAACAGTTTGCTGTTTGATCATTTAGCCTCCAGTGGAACTGCTGAGTTGGTCACAACCCTTAGGCTTTTGGCTCTCAGCACTCAATTATGGTTGGAAGAATGAATGAGCAAATGAAAGAATGGATCAATAAGTTGACTGTTATGGGTTGGATGGTATAATGAATGAACATATGAACACATGAAGGGATGGATAAATAAGTTGACTAACTGTTCTGGGTTGAATGGAAGAATGAATGAACATATGAGCAAATGAAGGAATGGTTGACTAAGTGACTAACTGTTATGGGCTAAATCGTGTCCTCTGGCAAACTCATATGTTGAAATCTTAACCCCCAGTAACTCAGAATGTGACCTTATTTGAAGATAGGGTATTTACAGAGGTGATCAAGTTAAAATGAAGTCAACAGAATAGGCCCTGGTTATCTTAGAAGGTCCTTACAAGGAGAGGAAATTTGGACACAGATGCACAGAGAGAGAAGACGAGGTGAAGACTCAGAGAGAAGACAGCCATCTACAAGCCAGGAAGAGAGGCCTGAAACAATAGCTCCTGGAAGACAGGCAGCACATCTGCATGTCTGTTCTCATAATAGATGCTCCAGTGACTTGAATCAACAACTGGATGGACAAACAAATGAAGAGATGAGTAGAGAAGACCGCTGCTGAATCGAAAAATGACTTTATTAGTTACTTGAATATTTTATGAATTCCCAGTGCAGCAGTCAAAATGGGAGATGGATTTCTGTTCATTGCTCATGAAACACCAGCTTGTGGCAGGATCTTTCACAAAAGTATTCTGCTTGGTGAGCCAGGCTGGCAGCCTTCTAACCTGGAGACGTGAAAGCCTGAATGAGCCATGTTACGATGCTGCCTTGGCCCCAGTCCTAAGTCCTAACTGACTCACTGTCCCCTGACTTACACGCTTTAGAAGAAGAGAGAACAAAAGGATCTGATGAAATGTCAGAACTGGGAGGAAACTAGGGTCATGTATTCCAGACTGCTCATTTTACAGATGGGAAAACTGAGATTGTTTCAGGGGAATGGGATTCCCTTGGTCTTACAGCAAGTTTGCAATGGATCTGGGACCAGAAGCTGAGTCACCGGATGCTTCTTGCTCAGTCTTCTACCCACCAGAAGAAGGGGTCTTTCCCTTTTTCTTATGCATTCCACATTCCTTATGTTTGGGTGCTAGACATCTGTGTCAAACCCACATAGCCTTCTTTGTTCTCCTACTCCTTCTCTTCTTCTCCAGGAGATAGCTATAATCACCCCCATTTTACAGATGAGAATACTGAGCCCCAGAAAGGCTAAGTAACTTATCAAGGCTACAAGATGAATGTCCAGCAGAATGAGGATTTTGTCTTGGCCTTGTCACTCCAAAACTTTTTACCATGCAACGCTTTTTCTTAATTAATCTTTATCTTTAAGCCTTAGCTATTTTCCCCCAATTATGTGTAACATAGTTTTAAGTATCCACTTGGTTAGATATAATACATTTTTCATGGCAAGCCACCGCAGATGTGACAGTCCCCCAAGAAATTTGTAGTAAGAGTTAGTGGATTTCAAAGGCCTTACTTGTCCTTGGAAGGTTGCTACCAAATGGAAATGAGTGAGCAGATAATCTAGACATGGCGGATAGCATGAGTGACACATAGTGATTGCCTGATAGAATCTGAAATGATTTTTAGATAATGGACTTAAAGGTGGTGCTCTCTGATTAGTGGAAATCCAGACTCTATCTCTTATCCTATCTGGCTTTGCACTGCTTATTTTCCTTCATCCATGGACAACTTTTTAATAGGATCATTGAAATCTCTTTTCTTTTTTCTTTTTTTTTAGACAGAGTTTTGCTCTTGTTTCCCAGGCTGGAGCACGGGAGGTGGATTTCGCTCACTGCAACCTCCACCTCCAGAGTTTAAGTGATTCTCCTGCCTCAGCCTCCCAAGTAGCTGGGATTACAGGCATGTGCCATCACACCTGGCTAGTTTTTGTATTTTTAGTAGAGAAGGGGTTTCACCATGTTGGCCAGGCTGGTCTTGAACCCCTGACCTCAGATGATCCTCCCACCCTGGCCTCCCAATTTGTGTCTTTAGTTCCCAGCACAGTGCCTGGAATGTAGGTACTCAATTGCCACGAACCCTGGTGGACTGAACAAAGGAGGACAAACATGGGAATAAAGACAAAGACAAAAGAGTATATTTGGAAAAAGGGGTCAGGAGGCTCCTTGCTTCTAGTGAACAAGGGCCCTGAGCTTCTAAAACCCTTCTTATTTACTGAGTAAAGGAAATAGGGAGTAGGGGGTGGTTGTTTGTCAGCTGCTTGAAATGCTGGAAATACAGACGTGAGCCACCGTGCCTGGCCGAAATCTCTATATTTTACTGTGGTGGTGGTCTCCAGGAGCTTTAGGAAGGCAGACAGAGCTTTTTACTCCTCTCTGGACCCCATCACCTGGCATAATACCTGCTCCCTGGAAGGTATACCACAAATATCTATGAAACAGTCAATGAACTTTTCATTTTGGAACCACTGAAATTTTAGAAGTAATACTCTCTTCTGATTATTGCTCATGTATGGCCTCTGGGCTGTCATTGAGCCTCCTTCCCCTTTCCCCTTTCCCTTTCCAAGCTGTCCTACACATAGGATTTCCAGCAAAGCACAATCCACATGTTTCCTAGCAGATTTAAAAAAGAAAAAATCCTCCTCCTGTTTGTGTGTGCCTGTTTTGCACTGGTCTCTGTGCTAAGTCTAAGGAAACACACTAGGTTTCGCCTTCCAGGAGCAGCCATCCTAATGGGAGGCTTGAACAAATAACTCAGATAGGATAAAGACCAAGACAAGTGTTAAATGAGGCACTGGTGATGAGCAGGGCAGAGAAGAAAGTGATTAATTCTGCCTGGAGGGATCAGGGGAAGGTTCATGGAGAAGACAGATATTTTTTTAAAAAAATTATTACATAAATGGATTTTGAGCAGCTGACATCCCAAGTTCCCATGCTACACAAGAAACTCAGAAATAGAGTTCACTGTTTCCAATTCTGGCTGTTTAGGCTGCTGACTCAGATTCAGATTCATAGCTTTGAGGAGAAGAGTCTAAAAAATAATTAGAGATACAAATCTCCAAGACAATTTCCTGTTATTAGGAAAGTGATTGAAGGTCATTTGAAAATATTGCCTAATCTCATTACTTCCAGTTTCCCATAGTCCTGTGTGAAATATTTTTAAGCCCATATTTGTGTTGAAATTAATAGAAAAAGTATCACCCTATTTTATTGTGATCTCAGTAGTTAACTTCATGGCAAACAAAACATTATAGATGAAAAGGCTTTGAATTGGTTACTATGAATTTATTCTTTAACAACTCACAAGGTCATAGACTAAAGTCAGATTGTATATCAAGGGTCTTAAAATGTTAATGCTTGTTGACTCAGAAATTTCACTTCTAAGAATTTGCACCAAAGATATAATCCAAAATTATGAGAAGGATTTTTTTGCGTAAATAAGTTCATCCAAGCAGTGACAAATTGGAAACAATGTAAATATGGGTTAGCTTGAGGGGCAGTCATTCTGTCATTAAAGATGATGTCTATAAGTAAACTTGATGATATGGCAAAAATCCTTATAATAAAATGTTAAATGGCCAGGTGCAGTGGCTCATGCCTGTAATCCTAGCATTTTGGGAGGCTGAAACAGGCAGATTGTCTGAGCTCAGGAGTTCAAGGCCAGACTGAGCAATATGGTGAAACCTTGTATCTACTAAAAATACAAAAAATTAGCCAGGCGTGGTGTTACGTGCCTGCAATCCCAGCTTACTCAGGAGGCTGAGGCACGAGAATAGCTTGAACCCTGGAGATAGAGGTTGTAGTGAGCCGAGTTTGTGCCATTGCACTCCAGCCTGGGTGATGGAGCAAGACTTTGTCTCAAAAAAAAAAAAAAAAAAAAAAAAAAATTAAATGTAAAAATAGGTTTTAAAATTGCACGTATAGTGTGACTTCAGCTATGTGAAAATATTATGTGCATCTAAGAGGAGTGGAAAGGGATTTATCAAAATATTAAAAGTGATAATTTCTGGATAGTGAGATTACATATAAGAGTTTTGTTCTCTTGCCTATATAGTTCTATATTTTTCATGTGTTCTACAGAGATATATAATATTACAATATTAGAACCAGTGATATTAGACAGAACGTCTATAATTGGACTTACCACTAGTGAGCAAGGTACGGCATAGGCCAGCACATTCTGAGGGTCTGGGGAACAATCCAGAAAGTTGAGCTTTTCAAAGTGAAAGAACATAACAAAACAAACTTGGATTTGTTTGTGTCCGTATCTCTGGGTCCAAAATGGCAGTAGGAGCATTGACGTCCATACATGAGTCAACACTAGCAACTAGACGCTGGTGGCCTCGTGGTTTCATGAGCTCAGGTTATTCACGGCTGGACCCAGATAGCATGAAGGTGTGTGGGGACTAACACCTGCTGCCCTGGTAGAAAAAGGAAACAAGGGCATGGCAGGGGCCAGTCAAATGGGCAGGGATCCTAGTCAGGTTGTCTCCTAGTGGGAAACAAGGTACCAACCAGGGACAAGGGCAGAAGCCCAGCTGGAGGAAATTGACATGGCTCCACGAGGATGGGGTTGATAGCTACCAGAGCCTGAGATTTCCAGACTTAAGTCAGAAAGAACACCACCAGGGCAAAGGCGATTGTTGGGCCTGGACTGGCTCAAGGCTCCAACAGGGCTGAGTCTGCTGGTGTGGCTTTAAATGGGCCGCACATTAAACATGTAAGAATGTATCGGGCTGGGCGCGGTGGCTCACGCCTGTAATTCCAGCACTTTGGGAGGCCGAGGCGGGCAAATCACGAGGTCAAGAGATTGAGACCAGCTTGGCCAATATGGTGAAACCCCGTTTCTACTAAAAATACAAAAATTAGCTGGGCGTGGTGGTGGGTGCCTGTAGTCCCAGCTACTCAGGAGGCTAAGGCAGGAGAATGGCTTGAACCCGGGAGGCGGAGGTTGCAGTGAGCCAAGATCGTGCCACTGCACCTCAGCCTGGTGACAGAGTGAGACTCCGTCTCAAAAAAAAAAAAAAAAAAAATGTATCAAAGCCACACTGTTGCAGATGTCCCCTGGATGATCATTATGAAATGTGGAAATAGTTTTAGTTGTTAGTATTTTCTCCAAACAGAAAGTGCCGTTCCCCAAGATAACTCTGTCATGAATATGGGAATTAAAGTGATTTATGTTTCATGGACGGACTTAGCCTGGGCGTTAAGCTGAATTGGCCTGTATATTTAACCTACGTTGTATTTGGTATCCCTGAGCTCGGCTAGAAAACCCTGCAAACCCCAAGCTATAAAATGACAAGATAAATGTCACTCCATTCAAAGCAGAGAAGAAAAGATACACCTCAATATTCTCTTTCAATACTTTACATTTACCTAATCCTTGTAATTGTACCATCTGATTTGGTTTTACTGACAGATTCACGAAGTATAGACATGGCAGAACCAGAGAGGTTGGTGACTGCCTTATACCAGCCACTGGGTGCCTATGGGATATATGTGTGTGTAAAATTAGTGTTTAAAACATTTTATAAAAAATAATGTGCATAAAAATAAATACATGTAATCTCATATTCATATGTTACATGTATATATTTATATAAAATCTCACCTAATCTTCACTACAACCTTACAAGGGAGGTATTACCCTCATTTTAAGGATAAGAGAACAGAAGATCTGAAGAGTTAAGTGACTTGCCCAAGTCACACAGCGTCTCAGTGACAGAGTTGGGATTTGAACCCAGTTTTGAGTTTAAAGCAGGTGCTGCTTTTACCAGTGCCATTCAGCTTTGCCATACATATGATAGGTACTTTCCAGCCAAGCCCTGGGGACTGCCAAATATTTAGCTAGGTGTTCTTCCCATGCCCTCAGGATTTCTGTGTTCTAAAAAACCCAAGAGCAAAAAGCAGCACGGCAGGATGGAAAGAGTGGGACTCAGGCTCCAATCCTGACTCTCCTATTTGTTGTGTGATGCTGGGCAAGCTCATCTCTTTAATCTTTAGTTTTCCTCTGTATAAAATAGGGAGACTGTTGCACTGCAGGAGTGGTATGAAGATGAGAGGATCTATGTGAAATACATTGCAGTTTCAGGTACATTGCAGGCCTCTGACACTTGGCCCATTGTGACCATTACCTTTGGACCGAGGCCATCAGACAATGTGTCTGAACTTCTGGATAAGGAAATGTGGTTACAGTAGTCATAGGAAAGCCCCCAAGCAGCTGGGCTCATTTGAGATAAGAGTCCCAGGGGTAGATGATATAGTCTATATGTAGAACCTGCAGATATCCCCCGTCTGATAACCTGTGACTCTGTGAGAGAGAGAAAACACTTGCTGAATGTCAGAGCAGAAAAGGCTCTAGAGTTTCCCAACACATGGTACAATGACGAACTAGAAGTCCACAGAGAATGGCATGGCTGACCATTCCTGTGGCTACTGACCATTCCTGTGGCCCTGGGTCTGCTGTTCAACTCCCATCTGTGTCAGAAAAGAAGCATCTGGACTCCACTAAAAACACACAAATGGAGGCTTGCTGATGACTCACTCAAACTCACAGTACAGGCACGAAAAAGGAGAGTGAGATAAACCCGTCAACATCCCATTAAGGACCTTTAAAACAAAAACTCGGTAGAAACTCCAGGCTAAACAGATCAAGCATAAACCCAGCTGCACACAATTAAAGACATACTAAGCCTAGAGTGGGACACAGGGAATTGAAACAGTCTGTGAGAAACATCTTTTTCTCCAAGGTTCCTAACCACTGTAGTTTAGCTAATGCTTAGAGGGAAATGCCTCACACAGAACAATGGAAAAAGTAAGAACTCAGGAGTCAGGCAGACTTTTATTCAAAACCACCTCCATCATGGCACACCTGTGCACTCCGGTAACTTAAAAGGATGTTCTTAAAGAATAGTGAAGTCCAGGGAAATATGTTCATCATAGTTTGGGTGGAGGAAAAAGCTTTCAAAATAACAAATACTGAGGATCTATTTTATACAGATAAGGAAGGATAGGCACCAAAGTGTTAACTGGTTGCTTCTGGGCTGTAGGATGAGAAATGGTTTTTATTTTCATCTTGATTGTCCATGGTTTTATTTTTTCTTTATAGAGGATATATATTATTTTTATAAAGAGAGAAAAGCAATGAAAGTAATTTTTGTGTAATCACACAATAGATCTTCTGTGTCTAACAATATTACAGACTAGATAGCTGAAGAAACTCCACCAGTACATGCTGGCCAAAACATAAATAAATAAAATATTAAAAAACGAATGTAGGACTGTGCTGACAGGAAAGTACGAAAAATTATCAGAAGCCAGAAGCACTGAGAAAACACAAAGCAATGAGGAAACACAGCTTCAGAGGGGGTGAGCAGGTGCTGAAACTGGGGTTTCCGTGAAAGCATCTGACAATCCCTTGTGGTCTAGACCTTGGGCCCACAAGGAGACAAGAAACAAAGTCTAGAGACCCAACAATCAGGGAAATTAGATTGGAAACTCCCACATAAAACCAGGACCACTGAAAGATCACATTCTCAGTGAATGAACCAGGAAAAACCCATCCCGCAGGGCAATATAGGGATACTTGCCAGTGTTGGCCTTGGCTCTCGGGGGAGAGAAAAACAGTGTCTTCTTTAAGAGCCATAAGCCCAATCTCACCAGAGTTTGGAGTTGGAATTCACATTATCTGTGTGACTTGAAAAACAGAATACTTATAATTTAGTTTAAAGCTGTTCTAAGTTGTTAGTGTTCCCAGACACCTGACAGAAGCAAACACAGTTCTTCTCTGATAAAATGCACTTGAAGCCTGGGACTGTAAGAATTCCTACCCATGAAGATCCAAAGGGTAGTCTTAGCCAGAGCAATCAGGCAAGAGAAAAAAGGAAAAGGCATCCAAATAGGCAAAGAAGAAGTCAAACTATATCTCTCCACTGATGATGTGATTCTATACCTAGAAAACCCTAAAGACTCTGCTGAAAGGCTACTAAGAACTGATAAACGATTTTAGTAAAGTTTCAGGATACTAAATCAGTGTATAAAAATCAGTAGTATTGTCTATATACCAATAATGTCCTGGCTGAGAGTCAAATCAAGAGCACGATCCCATTTACAATAGCCACAAAGAGGATGAAATACCCAGCAGGGTGTGGTGGCTCACTCCTGTGACCCCAGCACTTTGGGAGGCTAAGGTGGGAGGAACTCATGAGCCCAGGAGTTCAAGGCCAGCCTGGGCAATATGAAGACCCCATCTGTATACACCTGTAGTCTCAGCTAGTCAGGAGGCTGAGGTGGGAGGATCACTTGAGTCCAGGAGGTTGAGGCTGCAGTGAGCCATGATAGTACCATTGCACTCCAGTCTGGGCAACAGAGTGAGACCCTATCTCAAAAATAAATAAACAAATAAAAATAGAATAGGAACTCAGTGGGTTTAATGGCAGATTAGACTCACTTGAAAATAAATTAGAGACCTGATAGACAACTGAAAGATACATTTGAAGAAATCACCCAGAATTTAGCATAAACAAATAATAAGATGGAAAACACAATGGAAGAATTTTAAGAATGGAGCATAGAATAAGAGGGTCATACATTTAATGGGAGTTCCAGAAGGAGATAATAGAAAGAATGCAGAGAGTTGGTATTCAAAGAAGTTAAAGCTGAGAATTTTTCAATGAGAATAGAAACGAAAAACATCAGTGATCAGATACAGGAAGCCCACTGAATTTCAAACAAAATAAAAAGAAATCCATGGGTAGATATATTGTGAAACTGCTAAATACCAAAGACAAAGAAAAGATCATAAAAGCTACCAGAGATACAAGGCAGATTATATGCTAAAACACAGTGGTAATTAGACTGACAGCTGACTTCACAACAGTAACAATGCAATTCAGAAGTCAGTGAAATCTGTTTGAGTGCTCAGAGAAAATAACTGAAAACTTAGAATTATGTACTCTATGAACCTGTCTTTCAAGAGAAGAGGCAAAATAAAGACCCTTGAGTACTAGGACAAACAGACCCTCACTAAAGGCAAGGTGCTCTAGTTAAATGCTAAATTTAGGTCCAGAGGCCATTGGGACTATTAGGAGACACCCTTGTGTGATGTGGAGAGTGTAATAAACACAGGCATTAGAGAGGCTGTCCTGGTTTCAAATCTCACTTACTAAGTATAAGTACTTTTTGAGCCATTCTTGTCACTCACTGGCTACTGTTTCTTCCTCCATAAAGCGGGGGAAATAGTGTCTATTGCATAAGGTTATTGACAGAGTTAAATAAGATACAACATAAATCTCCTAAGAGACATTTAGAAGGGTAATTTTTAAATTTATTCATTCAACATGTGTTTACTAAGCATGTGATATGTGCGTGGCACTGTCTTTAGTCACTGAGAATGTAACAGAGAATGAAACAGACAAAAACCCAAATCTCATGGAGCTTACATTCTAGTGGTGGTGGGATAGGAGGGAGAAAATGGAGGATAAAATTAATTAAAATGTAGAGTGGGCCTGGCAAGGTGTCTCATGCTTGTAATCTCAGCACTTTGGGAGACCGAGACAGGAGGATTACTTGAGGCCAGGAGTTCAAGACCAGCCCAGGCAACATAGTGAGACCCTGTCTCTACAAAAAATAAAAATAAATTAGCTGGGCATGGTGGTGCGCCTGTAGTCCCAACTACTTGGGAGGCTAAGGCAGGAGGATCTTTTGAGCCCTGGCATTTAAGGCTGCAGTGAGCTTTAATTGTGCCACTGTACTTCAGCCTGAGCTGGATCTCACCACATTCCTCAGCTGCACATGTGGATGTGTTGAGTGAAGTCTAAACCATATATGTGGCTATAGTCTTAGCTACTCAGGAGGCTGAGGCAAGAGGATTGCTTGATCCCCGAGGTTTGAGGCTGCACTGCTGGGGATGGCCAGAGTGACCTACTCCCATTAAGTGCCATGCCCAGGCAGCCCACCGTGCCTGGCCCATCGGTGGACACATGGCCATCAAGCACTTGACCTTGGGTTGCTCCGTGATGGGAGGGTTAGGACCCCCCACGCTGGCAGCCACTTTGCCTTCCAGGCCTGGTCCTGCCCCACCCTCTCAGGCCTGTCATTCCCTTGGGCCTATGGTTTCCTGCCCTGGCTCCCTGTTCCACTTCAGCCACCTCTGCTATCCCCATTGCAGCCAGTGGGGTTACCCCATCTGCCTGAAGCCCCCACATCCCCTTTTCAGGGCTAAAGAGGCAGCAGCCGTGCCTCCTGGCCCCTCACTTAGAACAGGGTTCCCCGGCCTCGTTTTTTCTCAAGCACCATCTCTCCCTTTCTAGCTTCCCGGCTCTTCTGTCTGTGGGGGTGGGAGTGGTGACTGCAGATTTTAAGAATGGAAGAATGGAGCCAGGCATGGTGGCTCATGCCTGTAATCCCAGCACTTTGGCAGGCTGAGGCAGGTCACTTGAGGTCAGGAGCTCAAGACCAGCCTGGCCAACATGGTGAAATCCCGTCTCTACTTAAACAAACAAACAAAAAGCCAGGTGTGGTGGCAGGTGCCTGTAGTCCCAGCTACTTGGGAGGCTGAGGCTAGAAGAAAAAGAGGGAAGGGACGGAGAGGACAAAAGAGAAGGGAGAGAAAGGAAAAACATTCATTTGATGGGGAGAAATGCAGTGAAATGAGGGAAAACACAGCAGCAGAGGCTGTGCCCGGTACAGTCAGGACCAAGGGGAAACTGAGTACCCAGGGATGCATCAGAGTGGAGACATGGGCAGAGAAAGCTTCCCTGAGGAGGTGGCCTTAAGGGCTCTCCTGCAATTAAGAACACCTTCCAGGGGCAGCTGGAGACTTCGTGTGTGTGTGTGTGTGTGTGTGTGTGTGTGTGTGTGTGTGTCTGGAGGGAAACGCCTGGGAAGGTGGGCTTGTGGGATGTGGGGGTAGCCAAGAGGCAACATTCAGCAGGGACTTGAAGAGTGGGCTGGAAGCCTGGTGAGAAGGGAAAATTAGATCAATCTGGAGTCATCGCAGAGGTGATGGTCGGAGCACTGATGAGGCTGAGTATCTGGAGAGAAGAGAGAGAAAAATGAGCTGAAGACAGGACCTAAAGAATGACCGCAGTCCCCAAAAGAGGCAACAGCGAAGAGCGGCTCAGCCTGCTCAGGTTTGAGCCTCAGTTCTACCGCGTGCTAGCTATGTGATCTCAAGTGAGGTACTTAACCTCTCCGGGCCTCAGTGTCCTGCCTGGCAGTCTTGTTATGAAGTCTAAAAGCACCCAGTGGATATCAGCTGTGGAAAACCAGTATGGTTTTATTTTTTCATAACTGGAAAAAAACTACTGCAAGCACATAGCCTCTGTGTGGGGGTGAGCCATGCCTTCCCTCACAAAGGTCCCCCTTTTGATCTTTTCCTGTGTGGGCATGGCTGGCTGGCTGACATTCTTAGTCATTCAGGTTTCCTTAATAAGTCTATTCACTGCTAGACTGTTAGGTCAAACGCAAATTAATGTGGCCTGAATCAAATTTGTGGAATAGGTGATTGGTTGACATTGACTTTACAGAGCCAGTTTGGGAAGCGGTCATAAAGAAAAGACCTACAGCTGACTCGAGGCCGTGGTCTGTAGTGCGCGGTTGGTTCGTGCCTCAGATCCCTGTACGCGTTTTTCTTTTGGCGTGGGATGGCCATGACACCCACAAACAGAGCCCCATTCCCAGGCTAGCCAGAGCAACGTTTCCGAAATGATCTCGCCTGGAACGCCTGTTTCTCTTGCGGCGGGTGGAGGAGGTGCTTCCTCCTGCCTCAGGGCCGGGGTCTGCATAGTCATCCCTGCCGCTGCCCCCCGCCCCCCGCCGGGACCACGCACTGACGTTCAGGCACCTGCAGATGGCCTCCTGTACGCCCATCTGTGCAACCTCGGACCCAGAGGCGTGAGTCCTGACTCATGTCTCGACCCGGGAGAAGTGAGTTCTGAATCATGTCCCGACTTCCAGGAGAAAAAGGGCCTTGGAGTGGGGACATGAGAGGGAAGAGGTAGGAGAGAAAGTGACACCGAAGAGGTTGGGCACCAAGACTGTGTGTGAGATGGGAGAGCTGAGGGCTGCGGCCGGGGCTGTGGAACTGACCTCCAGGCATGTCAAGAGGAAGGTGACTAAAAGTGAAGGGCTGAGGGGTGGGTTCCTGGCCCACAGTTGGGAACTCTAGGCTAAAGCCACCTAGCCCTGGAAAGGGGAGTCCGTGGTGGGCGCCGTAAGGAATGTGTCTATTCTTTCCAGATACCTGCTGCACTGGACCAAGGTGGATGCATTCCCAGCATTCGGCTCTTGGGTGGGAGCCAGAGGCAGGATTCAACAACTCCTGGTTATTCAGTTAGAGATAACAGAACCTGTAGATGGCGGAGCACACACAACCAAACGGACACATACAGATACAATGACACACAGTCACACAAACCTATACAACCACACATTCATACAGACACACACACAACCACACACATACACACACACACACGACACCCACCACAGATACACACAAATACCCACACCCACACGTCCACACACACACACACCCCCACAAATCCACACAAACAGACACACACAGATACAATGACACACAGTCACACAAACCCACCCACACACAACCACACATCCACACATCCACAAACACACAAAACACACCCACACATCCACACAGACGCATTCACAAACACACACCCACACATCCACACACACAGACACTCCCAAACACACAAAACACACACAGATGCACACTCACACCCACACCCACACATCCACACACACACCCATACAGACACACACACAGCCACACATCCACACACATACACAAAACACACCCACACACAAATACACCCACACATACGCACACTCACAACACACCCACAAACACACAAAACACCTACACATCCACACACACACCCATACATCCACACACACACACAGACGAACATACACATAAATCACACCGTCATACAAATCCATACAACCACATTCACACACACACAAAACGCCCACACACACACACAAAACATCCACACACAGACACACAATACACATCCACATACCACACACAGACACACTCACAAATACAAACACACCCACACACTCACACACACCCCCACACATCCACACACAAACATTCAGACACAAAAACACATCCACACACACACACACACCCACACATCCACACACAAAAAAACACCCACACATAAACACACACACCCACACACAAAACACCCACACAAACACACACTCACAAACACATAAAACACACCCACACATGCACACAAAACACCCCCCACACACACACAAAACCCTGACACAGACACAAACACACAAAACACACCCACACATTCACACACACTCACAAACACACAAAACACATCCACACATCCACACACACAAACACACAAAACACATCCACACATCCACAGACACACAAACACCCACACATTCACACACAGACACACACAAACACATCCACACACACACACACCCACACATACACACACAACCACACACGGATGCACACAGATACAATCATACACAGTCACACAAACACACACAACCACACACACAAACACACGGATGCACACAGATACAATCACCCACAGTCACACAAACCCACACATTCACACAGGCACAACCACACACAACCACACATACACACATACAGACACAAGCACACATGACCACATGTTCACACAGACACACATACAACCACACACAGTCACACAAACAACCCACACAGACACACACATGCACAACCGAACACAGACACACAGTTACAGCCACACACAGTCACAGTCATACACACAAAACTACACACAACCACACACACACTAACACTCATACAACCACACATTCACACAACCACACAAACATGCACAGACACACACACACCACACAGTCACACAAACGCACAATCATATAACCACACACATCACACAAATACACACACAGACACATGCACACAGTCACACAAACACAGCTATGTGCACACACACACACAAACACAGCCCCACAAATACACACACAAACATAGCTCACACAGACACACACACACAAATGAGGTTCATTGTGAACATTATCTGCAGCAAAGCAAAACGTTCCAGACATCTTTTCAAGATGAAAGAGAGAAGGATTCTGAAAACTCTGTAGGGAGTGAAGTGTGGCAGCTCATTGTTACTACATTTAAGACATGTAAGATAAAGATATATCTTTATTTAGTCCTCTGTCTTTATCGTTTCATTTAAACGAGTATAGGACTTGGCTAAAAAGGCTTTAATCAGTTTTTCCTGTCGTTGGTCCTACCTCCCCTGACCCCCACTGATGTTTCTTCTCAACCATGAATTCTCCCATGTTAACGTTTTCAGGAATTGGACCTTGAGGGTCCAATTTTTTAACCTTTTTTTAAAAAAATTATACTTTAAGTTCTGGGATACACGTGCAGAAGGTGCAGGTTTGTCACATAGGTATACACGTGCCATGGTGGTTTGCTGCACCTGTCAACCCATCATCTACATTAGGTGTTTCTCCTAATGCTATCCCTCCCCTAGTCCCCACCCCACTACAGGCCCTGGTGTGTGATGTTCCCCTCCCTGTGTTCATGTGTTCTCATTGTTCAACTCCCACTTATGAGTGAGAACATGTGGTGTTTGGTTTTCTGTTCCTGTGTTAGTTTGCTGAGAATGATGGTTTCCAGCTTCATCCATATCTCTGCGAAGGACATGAACTCTTCCTTTTTTATGGCTGCATAGTATTCCATGGTGTATATGTGCCACATTTTCTTTATCCAGTCTATCATTGATGGGAATTTGGGTTGGTTCCAAGTCTTTGCTATTGTGACTAGTGCTGCAATAAACATACGTGTGCATGTGTCTTTATAGTAGAATGATTTATAATCCTTTGGGTATGTACCCAGTAGTGAGATTGCTGGGTCAAATGGTATTTCTGGTTCCAGATCCCTGAGGAATCACCACACTGTCTTCCACAATGGTTAAACTAATTTACACTCCCACCAACAGTGTAAAAGCATTTCTATTTCTCCAGAAGGGTTTCTGTGTCTCCATCTCAGCACTTCCTACATCCTTGTGTAAGTCTCTTCTTTTAGGGGTCTCCTGCACCAGGCTGTAAGCTCCTTGCAGGCAGGGACACTGTCTTATTTATTTTATAGACCCTGTGCCCAGTGCTTGGCATATAGGAGAGAGATGCCACATGTTTATCTGCTTGGTACCAACATGAAGACACTTAGTACTCAAGGCTTTACTCAAACATTTGGTGAAACATGGAATCCAGGTGCTCATTGCTTCCTCCCCACAGGTGTGGCTCAAGGTGGCCCAGCCCCTTAGAGCTTTGGAGGCCATCCTGCAGCTGCTCTGCCAATAATACTTATATTTTTCTCATGCAAAACGGCTTGCAAAAAATAGTTCATTGTGCTTTCTGATTTCAGTTTTCCAGATATCTGTATGCACAGAAAACACAGATTGCCTCCAGTTTCTGACAGAATGTCTCCATCTAAGCTTAAGCTTTCAAAGCTTTCCATCCTTAGATATTGCCCATTGAGTAGATGTAAGTGGGATAATCTTTGTCTCCCTTACCTACATCTCTCAGTGGGATGTGGTCCAGCAGATACAGGCAGAGGAATGGGATAGCAGAAGTAGAGGTAATTAAACTATCCCCAGTTCTTCCTTGCTAAGTGGGAAGGAACGTGGCAGAGTGGGGAAAAGGACATGTTTTGATAACAGAAAGACTTGACATGAGTCCCTGTCCTGCCATAAACCTGCTGTGGGACACTGGGCAAATTACTCGTCTTCTCTGAGCCTCAGGTTTCTCATCTGTAAAATGGGGATAATAGTACCCAACTCAGAGGATTGTTGTAGAAGTTAGAGGTAATTTTTTGTAAAAGTATGGTCACAACTATGTTAGATCTCACATGGCCCCCCTCACACACACACATATGCATGCGTGGAGAAGCCTAGAGAGACAGACAAACAGAGAAGAAATTGTGGAAATAAAACACCAACATGTTAACAATGGTCATAGGTATGTGGTGGAATAAACTGTGATTTTTCCCCCTTTGTCTGCTTTTTGGTATATTTAACTTTTTTTTTTTTTTTACGTGAACATATATTGACTTTATAATTAGGAAAATAGGAAATAAACTTTAAGGCATAAAATAGGAAAAAAGAAATAATATGCATTAAGTATCAGGCATAAGTTGGCACTCGGTAAATGGTAGCTATTTTTACTAATTAGTTATTATGCCTAATAATAATAATTAGAACTAATGATTTCCTCTGGGACCAGAGGTTGTGAATTAGTCTGTAGGTGGTGGCTGATGACGCAGAGCTCCCTTCCCAGTGAGGAGGAGTTCTGGGTTCACTTCCAACTGGGGCCACCCCTCACGGCCTTCCTGATCCTTCGGCAACCCCTCTGAGTGTCAGACCTGACACTGCTCCCACAGTGGCCTCCTTCCCCTCTCAAAGCAGTCCAGCAGCGGAACTCCCACCTCTCAAAGCAGTCCAGCAGCGGAACTCCCACCTCTCAAAGCAGTCCAGCAGCGGAACTCCCAGTGGCCACAACAAAGGGGACCTCACTTCCGGGCAGGCAGAGGTATTTTCCAGGGAGGAGCTTCTCTTCCATGGAGAATGTGGCGGGACATTGCCATCCGTCTGTGGATGGCAGGTCATTCATTCAGGGTAACAGTAAGAGTAAAATTTCTTCTGTTTGGGTTGCAGAAGAGGTTCTTGATATGGTTTGGCTCTGTGTCCCTACCCAAATCTCATCTTGAATTGTAGCTCCCATAACTCCCACATGTTGTGGAAGGGACCCAGTGGGAGATAGTTGAATCATGGGGGCGGTTTCCCCCAGACAGTTCTTGTGGTAGTGAACAAGTCTCACGAAATCTGATGGTTTTATTGGGGGGTCCCCTTTCACTTGGCTCTCCTTCTCTCTTGCTGCTGCCACTTAAGTAGTGCCTTTTGCCTTCCGCCATGATTGTGAGCCATCCCCAGCCACGTGGAACTGTGAGTCCATTAAACCTATTTGTCCTCTGTCTTAGGTATGTTTTTATCAGAAGCATGAAAATGAACGAATACAGTTTCCCAGTAAGAGTTTCCAATGTCTAAAATGAACTTGATGCTGCTGATTGGAAGATTTTATATATATACATATATGTGTGTGTGTGTGTGTGTGTGTGTATATATATATATGAAGGTAGAAGGAGACATTTTTAACTTTCATAATCAATAGATATTATCACTACATATGTAGCTTATATATAGGTTTATATATATCTTATATTTTTTAGACATATATTTATATATAAAATCTATAGATAGGTTTTATATTATATTATAATATAATTTTATATGTAAATATATAACCTATCTATAGGTTTTATAGTGATATCTCATATATATAGCTCATATATATAGCTCATATATATATAGCTCATATACATATAAAATATATATATAGTGATGATAATGGTCAGGATTTAGCCCAGGTGAGAATTTTAGACTAAACCCTTAAATCCTTTAGAGTCCAACAGGTTCAACCAGAGAGAATTGAAATTGTGCATAAAGGAAAGGGAAGGTGAAATTCCTAGCTGACTGAGTGACTGTGAGCAAGTTAGACAACCTCTCTGAGCCTGTATCCTCAGGTGTAAAATGAGGGATCAGCACAGTTGGTCCTTGAAATCCCTGGAAGTCTCAATTCCGTGACACGATGATTATAGATACAGTCAGTTCTGAGAAGAAAGTGAACTTGGACGTTTTCTGTGCTCAGTGGGCATGCTGCCAAATGTGATGGATAAGACAGGAAGGGACAGGAATTCTTTCTGGGGCCAACACTTACCAGCGTGGCCCCAGAGATGACAAATTATGGAAGGACTTCAGCTGGTGGCTTCTAAACAAAGGCAGCAGATCTTCCTAAATCGTTGTGATCCCGCTGTTGCATCAGAGGCTAGCACTGTACTGCTAGGTGTTAAATGCCTGCCCTGTGCCAGGCACGGTGGCAGATGTTGGACATATCGTATGTGATCTCTGATCCTCGGGCAACCCTGCAGGACTGACATTGCCATTGTTTCAGGTTGAAGCAGTGGAGACTCACGAGGTTGCTCGTGTTTTTCAGTGGATACTTTCTGTGCAGCTATGATGTGCTCAGTGAATGGCGCTGAGAATCCCAGTGTGAGCGAGGTCTTCCTGCCCTGGTGGAGCTGGCAGTTTAGAACAGGTAGAGATGAGTTCAAGGACAATTGTAATACATCGTGAAAGGGGCTTCAAAAGGGGTTAAAAACAGGGTGTCATGGGAGCCTAGTGAAGGGGGCCCCACAAGCCAGCAGAAGGGTGGGGCAAGGCGGAAGGAATGACGTTCCAGGCAGAGGCCAGGTTCGTGCAAAGGCTTAGGGTCTTTTTCTATCAGACAGCGGGAGGACTTGGCAGGCAGGGCAGTGTGACTGGAGCTTAAATAGACCTGTGGTCTGAGATGGGGCCAGAGAGGGACCCAAAGTCAAAGCATGGAAGGGCTTGACCAGGCCAGAGAGTTTAGACTTCACCCTGCAGGCAGAGAGGAGCCAGTCATTCATGCATTCGTGCACCCAGTCACTGTTTATTGAGCACTTACTTAGGACCAGGATGGAGGAGTCAGCAATGCACAAAACGGTCAACAATCCCTGCCTTTGTGAAGTGCCGTTATTTATGGGGGGTGGTGGATGAGAGAACGGGAGATGGAAAATATACAAAATAAATGAGTAAAATCTATACTGTGATGATTGGGGATGGGCGCTATGAAGAAAATTAAGCAGGGAGAGCTCTGGAGGGCTGGGAAGAGTGTGGGCTGCACTCGTAAGCAGAATGGTCAGGGGAGGCCTGCCTGAGAAGGGCACACTTGGACACACACTTGAAGGAAATGAGGGAGTGAGCCAGGGACAGGCTTGGGTTTTGGCTATGACATGAAGGACACATTGGAAGCGGAGGTTGCGAGCCAGGAAACTGGTGAAGAGGCTGTTGAAGTTCAGGTGACCCATGATGAGGTGACAAGTGATGGCAGAGATGTGTGTGAACTGCAGTGACAGGAGGGATAGGACTTGGCTGGCTCTTTGCTTGTGAGGGGAGAGGGAGAATGAATCTCTTCTCTCTGGTTTCTGGCCGAGGTGCTGGATGGATGGGGAATCCCTCCTCTGAGTCAGGAACAAAGCTGGAGGCTCAGAATTGGAGTAGAAAAATGACTAACTGAAAGTAACTTGCCCATGTACACCTTGTTCATAGCAGCATTATTCACAATGTCCATGAATGAATGAAAGAATAAACAGACTCCACCTTTAAAAGGAAGGATATTCTGACACGTGCTACAGCATTGATGAACCCTTAGGACATTATGTTAAGTGAAATAAGCCAGATACACAGAAGGACAAACACTATATGAGTCCACTTTCTCCCGTCCCCAAGATGGAGTCTTGCTCTGTTGCCCAGGCTGGAGTGCAGTGGTACAATCTTGGCTCACTACAACCTCTACCTCCCGAGTTCAAGCGATTCTCCTGCCTCAGCCTTCAGAGTAGCTGGGATTACAGGCAAACGTCTGCACGCCCTGCTAGTTTTTGTATTTTAGTAGACACAGTGTTTCACCATGTTGGCCAGGCTGGTCTCAAACTCCTGACCTCGTGATCCACCCATCTCGGCCTCCCAAAGTGCTGGGATTACAGGCGTGAGTGACTGCGCCCGGCCATGATTCCACTTGTAAGAGGCACCAAGAGTAGTCAAATTCAGAGTCAGAAAGTAGAGTGGTGGTTGCTGGGGATGATGTGGGGGAGTTGAGAGTTATTGTTTGATAGGGAAAGAGTTTCAGTGGAGAAAGATGAGAAAAGTTCTGGAGATGGAAGGTAATGATGGTTGCACAGCAATGAATGTACATGATGCTGCTGAATTACACACTTGAAATAGTTAAAATGGTAAATTGTATGTTATATATATTTTTCCAAAAATTAAAAAAGTATTCCAAGTAATTTGCCCAAAATCACATAGCGAGCAAATCCAGCCCAACTCCGGAGCTCCTTGTGCACCTCCAGCCTCTTATTCTGAGCTCTCTCTGTCTCTCACTACTCTCTCCCTGTCTTCTAGGCTGGCTTTGATGACTTGGTAAAATTACTTAAATTCTCTGGGCCTATTTTTCCCCTGTCTGTAAAGTAGAGATACCTCATAGGGTTGTTGTGAGAATTAAATGAATCCATGCACCTAACTTGCCTGCCACAGAGTAAACTCACGATGTATTAGTTACTATTACTATTCTAATGTCAGAACAACCCAATCCAGGTAAAAACAGCACAGACCTGGACTAAAATCCATGCTCTAGCACTTGGGAGCTGTGTGTCCTTGGGCAAAGCACTGAACCGGCTTAAGTCTCAGTTTCTACCTATTATCAGGAGCTATCTGGGCTGATAGTTCCTGCCTGGCAGGGTTGAGAGCAGGACTAAATCAGACCTGTGTCCGAGGCCCCCAGTCCAGTGCCTGCCTGTCAGCCACAACCTCCAGCCCATAGTGACTGTTACTGTGTGGACACAGGATCACAGTTATGCAAGGAAAAATTCACATAGTGACATGAAATCTTTTTCTACTTCCATGCCATTTTATAGGCAGAAATAGCACCTCCCTGCTCGTAGTTGAGGTATTTGAAGATCCTGAAGCCATACCTTTGTGCAGGCTTCAGTAATGTGTCTGTGTCTGATTTATTCGTTTTACAAAGCGGTCTGATTCAGCCAAGTCTAAGTAACATTGACTGATTCTCTGCTCCAGGCCTGGCCCCTTGCTGTTGCTAGAGAGTCAGAAATGAGTCGGACACAGCCCCTGTCTGCAAAGAACTGATACTGGCCCAAAGAAGAGCCAAGGACATTGTCACAGCAAACTACACTAAGACTGCAGAAACCTGGGTTCTTTCCTGAGCCCTAAAACCTAAGTGCCAGGAAACCTTGAACAAGCCACACCTCCCATCTCCAGAACTTGTCTACATGCAGAATGAGGACCTTGAACTTGCTGGTCTCTATGGCTTGAAGCTTTTTCCTCTTCAAATGTGTTGACTCCTTTGCCCTGTGCTCTCTGGGAGCAGTCTGCAGGACACAGGATAATTAGGGGAGGTTATACCAGAACCACTGCCTTCCGAGCTATATAGACTTGGCCTTGGAACCTTCTCGGTCAGCCAGGATGGGCTTAACCCTGTGGCATCCTGGGATCCCAGCAGCACTCTGGTGAGGAAGAGGAGGGGGATAGAGCCAGGAACTGGAGAGGGGACCCTGGCCAAGGCTGCAGGCCAGTGTCCCACCTGGGTGAGCAAAGAGGGATTAAGAGTGGAGGCTCCAATAGCCAAGGCAGCCTCGGGCTAACTAGGCTCCCGGGGCCAGGAAGCTGACTCGCTCCAGACCCCCACTGGGCCTGGGGGCCCCCAAGCAGTTCAGGCCTGACTCCCAAGCAGCACACCAGACACTAGATGTATTCCAGGCTTGATCTGTGTGCCAAGGGAAGGAGCTCACATCCCACTCCTCCCCTGGGAGGAAGGATGGGGGACAGCTTGCTGTGGGAGAGGTACTTTCTTCATGGGGGATCTTGAAGCATTTGCTTCATTGGCCCAAGTTTCCCCTCACCTGTGGAAAAGTGTCCCAGCTCTCCTCTCCGTGGTCGGCCTTCTGGCCGTCTCTCTATCTCATGCCAAGGCATGGTCTGCTCATCTCACGTGGGACGCAACGCTAGTGCTTTATCTCAGGCTGGAATTGAGTCGAAGCCGGCAAAGCTGAACTGAGATTCTGGGATCATTGGTATGTGCACTGGCATTGCGATTCCCAGTCAAATTCTCGGTAGCCAACCCAAGTCGATTAACGCGAGGAAGAGAAATTGCAGGTTATCATTCAACCACCACCGCCATCCATATGCATGAAGCCTGGGGACCTGACTCCCTTGCAGAATGAAGCATAACCTTTAGAGGGACCAATTTCAGAGAAATCGCCACCACTACCTCCACGCACTCTCACCGCCTCCCTGCAAGCCAAAAGGAGTGTTGCTTTAGCTCTGTGGCAGCAAAGGAAGCCGCTTGGGCTGCTCACATACCATGTATGTTCTCAAAGAGTTTGATGGGCTTCTGCCACTTAAGAAATTGGTCACATTTAGAGATATTCAGCTTCAGTGAACATGTCTCGGCTGTATATAGGAAAAACATACTATTATCTCTAGAGCTTGCTTGAAACAACAGGCTTGTTCCTGAAACAGATGTTTTGTGAAACCCATCGTGACATGCTCATCATCTTGGACTGGAGATGGGCCAGCACTTAGTTACCAACCTCGCAAGGACACCAACATCTCTGCTGGCTGCCCGTTCATCCCACGCAGCTGGGCTCAGAGGAGACACTGCCTGTGGCTCCTTCTTCTGGCTCGTGAGTTCTGAAGTTAAACATTTTACAAGCTTGAGAATGTAGACAGAGGCAGTCAGCCAGGTATGCCTTGAGAAAGATGTTCCCAGGATATTGACTCAGAATGTTTTAGTGCTGTTCAGCTAGCATCTACTGAGGGCCTACTGTGCACCAGGCACTATTCTAGTTGCTTCCAGTTACATGATCTCACAGTAACCCCCAAGTGTACCCAGGTCAGACATAAGGACACTGGACTCTTACATCAGTTTCCTAGGGCTGCCTAACAAGTTACCTCAAACTGCATGACTTAGAACAACACAAATGTCTTCTCTCACAGTGCTAGAGGCCAGAAGTCTGAGAGCAGGGTGTCCGCAGGGCCATGCCCCCACCAAAGCTCTAGAGGAGAATCCTTCCTTGTCTCTTCCAGCGTTTGATAGCTCTTGGCTAGGTAGCATGACGCCAGCCTCTGCCCTCGGCTTCCCATGGCCCTATCCTCTGTGTGTATCTGCATCAAATCTGCCTCTGCCTCTCTGCTATAAGAACATCTGTCCCTAGATTTAGGGCCCTCTCTAAATCCAGAATGATCTTGGGATCCTTAATTACATCTGCAAAGACTCTTTTTTCCAAAAAAGGTCACATTCACAGGTTTCAGGGGTTAGGACTTGGATATCTCTTCTGGGGGACAGTATTCAGCCCACTGCAGCCTTCCAACTGTTATCTAATGGTTTCCCCAAAGTCACACATGGAGAAGAGGTCTCAGTAGGGCATGGAACCCAGGCTGGTCAGCTCCAAACTAAGACACGCTATGGAGCTTTGATCAGGTGGCACTCATCAGGTGCTGCAAGGCAGGCCCTGGTGTCAGTGCTGAGATGCAAACATGAAGTGATGGGCCCTGTTCTTAAGAAAGTTATAGGCTGGGCACAGTGGCTCATGCCTATAATCCCAGCACTTTGGGAGTCCAAGGCAGAAGGTTTGCTTGAGCCCAGGAGTTAGAGGCCATCCTGGACAATATAGAGAAACTCTGTCTGTACTAAAGATACCAAAACTAGCCAGGAGTGGTGAACTGTGCCTTTAGTCCCAGCTACTTGAGAGGCTGAGGCAAGAGGATTGCTTGAGACCAGGAGTTTGAGGCTGCCGTGAGCCATAATCACACCATTGCACTCCAGCATGTGCAACAGAGTGAAATCCTCTCTCAAAGAAAGAAAAGAAAAGAAAAGAAAGAAAAAGTTGTGGTTGGGTGGGAGGGAGCTGTGCATATTGGTTCAGAGTGAGAGTTTTGAGTCAAGCCAATCCAGAATCATAAGCCAGATTTGCCACTTCTAAGCTGGATGACTTTGGGCAAATTATGCCATTTTTCTGTGTCTCATTGGGAAACAGTCTCTTATGGAAACAGGGAATCATATGAAGAAGAATCCTAACCTCAAAGGGTTGTGGTGAGAATCAAATGAGAGGATGTGCTTAGCACACAGGTGTCCAAGCAGCGAGAGCCCCAGCATCCTGACCCCACAGCCTTTGTGGTTAACCACTGCTCACTGCTTTCCACCTGCTAGGATGCCCCAGAATATTTGAATCAGAGCCTCCAAATGGAAAAGGGACAGTGGAAGACTTCTGTACAAGTCCCCAGAAACCAGGCTGAGGAAGAGGGAGAATCCGAAGCTGACTTCAGGGTTTTGAGCTTGGCTCACTGCGGAGATGAAGTTGCCAGTAACAACATGGAAATAGCAAGAAGCAGGTTCAAGGGGATGTATTATCTTCATCCTGGAACATTGGACTGCTGAGATGCAAGTGGGCTCTCTGGGTGGATTTTTCTGGCAGGCGTTGGACTTCCAGAAAATGATTCTTCAAAGCTACACAAAGACTAAGAGTGTGGGAAATAATTGATCCCATTTTGGCAAATTCAAGTGTTGTCCTGGGTGAAGACTTCTAGGGGCAGAGAGCAAACTAGAAAACAGAAAACAGAAGTGGGTACTCATGGGTTTGTGGTCATGGCACTCAGTTTTCTTGCCTGCAGAGTGGGTGCCTTGCTTTGTTCTTCCCAAGCTGCTGTTGAGGCTGCATTAGGTCAGGAATGGGAAATTTCCCTGTAGACTGTGCCCTGAGCTGTGGCGAGAGGCAGCAGACAGTAGCGTCAACCCCAGTCTCCCAAATGCTGGCAGGACAGGAGAGGTACAAGTGAAGCGCCCCCTGTCTTTGTGTCATAGCTGAGGAATAATTGTTCCCTCTTCTGGTTTGAACTGGCCTTTTGAATAGACTCTAAATGTGTTCATAATCGCCAAAGGAACGACACAATAAAAACTGGAATTTCTCCATTCCCTGGCAAGGGGTGTGCATTTGCCAGTGGCTTTTTTTTTTTTTTTTTTTTTTTTGTAAAAGCGGGTGTTTTTGTACTTCTCTCCTGAGCATTGTGGAGCGTTTCTGTCACCCCGCATCCCTGGACCACCACCTCCCACACATCCCCCTTGCCCTCTCCCTCTCCTGTGTGTGTGTTTGGCAGGACGGGGTAGGTCAGTAGATGTTGCCATGACAACTGAGAAAGAGACAGTTCTGACTTCAGCTCCATGCTTGTTAGTAGGGAAACTAAAAGAGTCGCTTTTGTTTTCTTTCTTGGGGGTTGGGATGCCCACCACATTCCTGTTGGCATGGAAACCTTTGGCTCCCACCGGGTGAGTCGGTCAAGTGGGGTAATAATTGATTTGAATGGGCGTTGGGAGAGGCTACTGTGAAGAGGCAGGACCCGGGGGGTCTGGCCATTGTGTCGCCATAAACAGCCTGCTCCTTAGGGCTGTCCTCCTGGGAGCTGGGGGGGAGGGAATGGGGATAGCAGCCTCTAGACCCCAGTCTCTGCATCTGCACATCTCTGGGATTTTTAAGCCATCTTGTATCAAGGACCAGTGATGTGTCTGGCATTCTCTCAGGTTCTTTACATTTGGTATTCCACTTCGTGCTCACTAAAGCCCTGTGGGTTTGGTGCTGTCACCACTTTGCAAATGAGGAAACTGATGCTCAGTGAGGTTAAGTACCTTCCCCAAGGTCAGTCAGCCAGGAAGTGGCAGTGTCAGAGCCGAAGCCCAGGCCTGCGTGAATCATCCTCCCTGCAACTCTCACCACTCTTCTGGCTGCCTTAACCTTGCGCTTGAACTTACAGTCTCTCTAGAGTCTCCTGAGCCATCAGGGAGGCATCATCTAAAAAATGTACCTTGATAACTAAACATTTAGTACTTCTGTGAGAAACACCACTGCAAACTGTCTGGATGTCTGCTTGGGGAATTGTGCAGTGACAAGAGAAATTAAATACTTTAATGGATTTTGACAACAACTCTATGTTCAGGGAATTCAAATTGCATAAAGTAAAAAGTTAGACTTTCTCTCTGGACCTGACTGCTAATAGGCATGCCTAATTTATTAGTTGGATTAAAACAAAAATCTAATCTTGATAGGACCAAAGTTCTTTCAGGAAAGAATGTAATGGGTCGAAGGAGGCCGCAAAATCTTCCTGGAGGAGGTAGGGCTTGAGTTCACCCAACATCCCTGGCTGCAGAGTTGGTACTCAATAAATATATGTCAAAGGAATCATATAACAGCTACCATTTCTTTTGTACTTACGATGTTCCAACCAGGGTGCCAGCTCCTTGTTTATGCCACCCCATCAAGTCCCTCAACACTTCTGGAGGGTGGATTCTATCATCCATCTCCATTTTGTAGAAGAGAAGCAGGGGCTGAGTGTTGATGCCCCTTTCCTAAGGCCACACAATTGGTAAGGGCTAGAACCAGAATGACCGTTATTCTCATCACCATAAATTATTAATGTGTATTTTTACCCTAAAGATGGGTTTATAGATCCATAAGCTGAAAAATGACACCCTAAAGGTCACCCTGCCCATTTTCTTGTCTTCAGGCAAAATTATCCCAAATTCCTCATGTTCTCTGTCTTAAAGAATACTTTACTTACACAGTCATGTATCAGCATGTCTTTTCTGTATCACCTATTAGATGTACAGTACTGCCAGAGGAACAAAAATGGATTCTATTTCTGGCAAACTCATAGTCTATCAGGAAAAAGAAGCCACAAACTTAAATGACTGTGATATAAATTTAGAAAATGATAAATTCCACAATGAAGTACTGTGGGAATCAGAAAGAGAGTATTTCTGAGTGGGAAGGATCCAGGAAGGCCGTGGGCTGGTGTCTAGCGTGAGCTTGGAAGGATGAGCAGGATTTGGACCTGGTTGTCGTGAAGGGGTGGGCAGGACAGAGGCATCCCAGACACAGAGAAGAGGCACGAGGTGCAGGCCATCGCATTTGTGAGTAAGAGTGCCCGGGAAGACTGTGGGCAGGGAGCAGGTCAAGGACAGGGGCTTAGAGGACCACCTAACACTTAGCGTCCTAAAGGAGGGAAAACAGAGGATGGAAAAACACCACAGAGAGTGCATGGGTGCGGGAGCCAGGAAATGAGAGGTTCAGGAAGACAGTGGTCAGCTGCTTTGAATGCTGTAAACAAGCAAGACTGGAGAAAGATTAAGAAGATCAGTGGCAATTAGGAGGTACGTGGTCACCCTTGAGAGAACAGTACGTGGGCAGTGGAGGCAGAAGCCAGTGTGCTCGTGCTGCGGCCAGGAGGGGACCATGCACATGGAAAGACTTCCTCTAGGTCACGCTCTGCCAGGCCAAGGCACTGACTACAGTCTCCTAGGGGTGGACCAGCAGTGAGCCCCCTTGGCCTAGCCTCCCTGGAAGCCTAGGGTCTTAAGCATCAGACAGGTCCTGGTTACCAGTTGATACTGTTTAGGAGGCACGTGACTCTGAGTGTTGTGTTTAACCTGAGTTTGCTTTGTTTGTTCAGTCACAGCAGCTAACACCGAGTGCTTGCCACATTCCAGGTATTGCTCTGAATGGATTAGCCCATTTAATTCTCACGACAATGCTGGGACATAGGGAGAATTATTATCCCTATTATACAGATAAAGACATCAAGGCACAAGCAGGATAAGAGACTTTTCAAAGATTACCAGCTAGTTGGGAACAGGAACAGGATTCCAACCCACACATTCTGGCTCTGGAGGTACATCTTAATATCTGATCTTAAGGTCTCTGCGTGGCTTAACCAGGGTAATTAATGCCTGTTAGAGTCTCTGGTCCAAAGGAGGGGCTCACTAAGAGTGACTCCCTTTTTTCCCTGACCAAATACAAATGCAAGGTCAGGACACCCTTGTCTGAGAAAGGTCTGTGAGATCAGCCTCATAAGGCCTCATTCACGTCAGTGCAAATCTCATGCAGAATGGCACTCAAAAATAGCTTTGGAAAGTGGGATACAAATGTCATGAGCTCCTGGCATGATGCTGAGTGAAGCTGGTTTTGTGTTCAACACCTGTACTGCAGGAATTGACCGATGCGCCAGCTTGGGTAAGTGGGGAGAGCCCTCAAGGCAAATCAGTCAGTGATGAGTGAAATTAACGAAGTGTGCAGATTTCATCTGCAGTCTGAAGAGGGAGTATCTGACCTGGGATATGCCTACGGAATTACTGAATAAGGGTTCATCGGGTGCTCAGTGTATAGAAGAGAATTAGGATTACCATAGAAAATGAATTGGGTTTAGATGAAATTGAATGCCAAAAAGAAATTACAGTCTAGGCAAAGAATAACTTTTACACATGGTTTCCCCCCACTTATTGTCTGTATTCACATAGCCCTATACTTTGGTGCAGAACTGTGTTTAAACACTAAAATGCTTTGTGTTGCAGATAGGCACTGAGTATGTAATTAAAAGGATCCCTTCATTAGCAGAGATGTACAATGAAAGCTCAAGTTGGCCTTTTCTGCTAATTTTGGAGGTGGTAAAACAGAGGCTAATACAACCGCTGATTACAGTTGTCATAAAGACAGTCTCTTGCTGTTGCCATTAGGAAATTTTTGTTCTCCCAGAGTAGAGACAGGCTTTTCCCAGGGACTGTCAGAGAGCAAGAGGAAGAAAAGATTCATGCTGGCAACCAGAAGTAGAGGGGTGTGGAAATGCAGGGGTAGTGCAGGGGTTTAGCATGTGGGCTGTGGAGACAGACCACCCAGGTTCCAATCCCAGCCTCATCGCTTAGGCCACTGACTTAACCTTCCCACGCTTCAGCGTCCTCAGGTGTAAACTCATGTTAGTAACTGTGACTAACTAATTGGATTGTTGTGAGAGTTCACTGAAATAATGACTGTATTCACTGTCAGATATTTTTAAGCACCTACTGTATACCGGGAGCTGTGCTGGGGCTGTAGATATAGTCATAAACCAGGCAGTAATGGTGCCTGCCCTTCTGGGAACTTTCCATCTAGAAAAGAAATAGGCATTAAGCACACAGTTATGCAAATAGCCATTGGAGTGTGATAACTACTCTGAAGAAAAAATAATGTATATTGTGGGCTTAGCATTGTGCAAGATGCAGATGGAGTTCTCAATAAATTTCTTGGTGATGATGATGATGATGAAGTACTAAGTCAGGGAGGTTATAGAGAAAGGAATGGTTGATTCTATCTCCAAAAGCCGTGGAAAGCATTTTGGGAAAGGTGAGAGAGAATCTTAAATTTGAAAGATGAGTGTTTTTCAAGTGGATCATTTGTAAAAGGAGGGAGGGATGTGGATGTGGAGGATGAGGGAGGCAGCAACCAGGCCGTGCAGACCTCGAATGCTCGCTCAGGCCTGGGGACCTTGTTCACCGTGCCTTGGCCAGTTGGTGCAGGCAGGGCTTATACTTTGAAAGATTGTTCTCTGGGTTCCAGAGAAAAGCTAAGCACCAGCCAATTCATCTACAGAAAGGCAGTGGCCAACTGTTCAGTAGGTTTAAAGGGGACTCTGAAGTCCTTCAGGCAAAAGGCATTCTCCTCCCTTTCTACCAAGGCAGCTAGAAGAGTCTGAGCTTTTCATTCAGAATTTTGGCCACTCTGGCATTTACGCTCAATAGCTGTGTCATTTTCTTTTCTTCTTTTTCTTTCTTTTTTCTTTTTCTTTGTTTAAACACAGGGTCTTGCTCCATCTCCCAGGCTGGAGTGCAGTGGCACAGCTGGCGGCTCACTGCAGCCTTGTTTCCCAGGTTCAAGCAATCCTCCCACCTCAAGCCTCCCAAATACTTAGGACCACAGGTGCATACCGCCAGAGCTGGCTAATTTTTATTTTTTTGTAGAAGGGGGGTCTCGCTGTGTCACCCAGGCTGGTCTAGATTCAGGGCTTCCAGCAATTCTCCCACCTCAGCCTCCCAAAGTGCTAGGATTATAGGCATGAGCCACTTAACTCTCCCTTCTTCTTCACTCTTTTTTATCTCAAAGGCTCTGGATGGGAAGTCCAGGGGCCTTAGCCTGCCTTTGCCACCCCTGTGGGATGCCTCACCTCAAGCCAGAGACTTGGCCCCACTCCCTATGTATTTCAGAAGGAAAATGAAACATGGTCATTGCTAGTGCCTCTTCTAACTCCAAAAATCTGACTTTTTCCGTACTTGGGCAGCAGCAAAGTTCTCTCTCATGCATTAACTTCATCCTCAATAGAGAAGGAGGGTGTCAGAGCAGGTGCAGTTAGCTCCCCAGCCAGGCCTGAGAAAATGAGGCACACGTGGAGCGTTTGTTAGGCGGTCCTGGGCAGCCTGAAGTGAGAGTTTCCCAAGGAGGAGCAGCTGAGGAGCAGAAGGTCAATCTAGTGTTTGGTTACATCGGGTGGGGAGTGAGGCAGAAACCCCATATTCTCCTGAGTTCCTGGGGGTGAGTACCAGTCCCTCTAACTGAGGGATGGTGACTAAACAATGGACACCTTGAGATGATGATACTCGTGAGAGAAAGATGTCAGCAGTTATAATCCAAGTGGCAAACAGGTATTGAGATTCTGTGTCCATCTTCTCTGCTAATCCTAACATCAGCCCTATAGGTTAGGTGCCATTATTATTCCTGTTTTATATTAGAGGAAACTAAAGCTTTGAGGTTATATGACTTGCCCGAGATCACACAGCTTGTGAGTGGCACAGCTGGGATTTCAACCATGCCCTGATCTGCCCCCAAAGCCCGAATTCCAGACCCTCTGCAACACCAGGCCCACAGCCAGGGAGGAGGAGCCGACTGGAGCACCCCTCCTTGGCCTGTGTGCACAGAATGTTTCACTGCCTCTAACCGTGCTGCAGGCCCAGTGGGCAAGAGGGATGATGACAAAGACACGCGCTCCATGCTCAGGGCCGGCAGGGCAGAGAGCCCTGTTGGAAAAGAAGCTTATTGGGAGGTCTTTGTAAAATGAGCTGTCAGCTCCTTCATCCGTAAAATGAGAGGGCTGGGCCCAATGACCCCAAAAGGCCTTTCCAGCTCTGAAATAGCATGAGTTCTGGGTCTGTGGGAGCCAGGGCATTAGAGTAAGTCCTTATGCTTGTCCTTCAGTTAATGCGTTGCCTGGCCCTGCCTGAAAATGCTCCTGCAGCAACTCCAGGCCTGGCGGCTCTGGGAATCCATCCCCGGGCAGGGAGAGATCTAGTCTGCTGTTGTCGCCATGGGGTCCTTTGTTAATTCATATAGTCGACAAACATTACAAATATTACATGTCAGCAATTCGTGGGAGCCTGGAATGTAAAGTAACAGATTGACTTGTTTGGCAAACAAAATGAAGCAGCCAGATGAGCACTGGTGCCCTCCCGAGAAGTCACACTGAAGACAGTTACAAGACCCCCAAGCAGATTCTTCTTGATGTTTTGTGGAAAGCCTGTTTTGAGTCCTAAACAATGTGGCCGTTTTGTGCTAGGCGTAGGCTCCATCCTCCTGCTTAAGCCTCACACCACCCCATAAAGCCAAAGACTTCTCTCCATTGCAAGGGAGGGGAAAATAAGATCGGTGAAGTTGTGTAACTACATCAAGTGAGCATGATGGCGTGGAAAGCGCCTGGGCTTTGAGGTCAAAGCTGAGCCACCTTAGGAAAGTAGGTTAACCTCTCTGAAGCTCGCTTTTCTCATCAGTGAAATGGGACCATTTGTAATACCTAATTCAAAGGATTCTTGCTAGGGTCAAAGGAGATGTTACAAATAACCGGCCTGACTCTCGAGGTCCTCAATGCCTGACAGCTCCTCGTGTATGGAGGCCGCATGACGCAGTGGTTAGAAACAAGGATGCTGGAGCCTGCCTGTCTGGGTTTCTGCCCCAGATTCACAACATATTGGTTTGTATCCTTGTGCCTTGGTTTCCTCACCTGTAAAATGGGGATCATATTAATAATAACACCTGCTTTGTAGGATTTTATCAAGATTAAATTTTTTTAAATGGCAGTTCCTGGCACATAGTATGTGCAATTAATATCATTGCCATTGTGTTTCGTTGTGTTTTGATGTTTTGTCACTGTTGATGATATGCTACGGAGGAAAGTCATCAAGTGAGGTGGAAGTGGTCTGGCCACGGTTTGTGGGGAGGAAGGGTCGTTGTGTGAAGGGGAACAGGTGGGAATAGGCTCAGCATGGGTCTAGGTCTTAGAGGGACTTGGATGGCAGACAGAGCTCTCTCGTTAAGTCCTTTCCTTGTCACTGTGGAAGCCCACGCCTCACCTGTTTTAGAGTCTGTCACCTTCCCTTCAAGTCGCCTGGCATCACCCGTCAGGCAAATGGGGCTTCTGTGGTAGCAGGGATTTATCAAGCGACAAAGCTGGGCTATACAGTAAAGTTTATTTTTAGTGACTTCATCCTCCACTTCTTTAAATTAGCTGCAGGGCTAATTTGAGGGACTTCTTTGGTGCATGGTTAGCATTTTCTGCAGGAATGCCAACATGATACATGTGCATTTGGAATCTGCTAGTGACTGAGGGGACTCGCCTTGGCCAAACAGCAGGGAAGGGGACCTGTTTATGTCCCTTTGCCATGCGGCACCACTGCCACAAGGCTCTCCTGCCAAGCCACGGGGCTGCCTGGGAACGTGATCCAGGGTGTTCTCTCCCCTTTTGTCCCACATATTCAAGCAGTAGTTGCTAAATCTGCGTGTCTAAAGCTCCCTGTCTCTATGCCCATTACAACTGCCCTAGTTCAGGTCTCATTTTCTTTCACCTAGACCAGTGATTCTTAGACTTTAGCCTGCATCAGAATCACCCACAGGGCTTGCTAAAACAGATTGCCCAGCCCGCTCAGAGTTTCTGAGTCAATAGGTCTTGGGTGAGATCCAAGAATGTGCATTTCTAACAAGTTATCAGGAGGCACCGATGCTGCTGGGCTGGGGACCGCATTTTCAGAATCGTTGACCTAGACTGTTCCAGTAGCTTTCTAGTACCATCCACCGTTCCCCTCTCAATTCAGAATGCATAGTGCTAACAGATGTATTCATCTGCACCACGATGTTAATCTTGCCATTCCTTTCCTCAAAATCCACCACATTCTTCTCATTCCCTACACTACTATGTCCGAGCACCTTTCTCTCACATTCAGCGTCCTGTATGACCTAGACCCATGCTGGCTCGCTCATCATCACACTGCCAAGTCACTGTTTATATATGGGTCTTGTCTTCCCTCACTTGGTCACATGCTTCTGGGTGACAGGGACTGTGTCCACCTCACTCTTATATCCGAGGCCTCTGGGCATGTGAGTGCTTGGAACATGTTTCACGGATGAATAAATTATTGAAGGAATGCTTAACTAGAGATGGAAATTAAGCAACTTTTCGGCAACTAGAATTTGACCTTGCTAGACCTACTTCTCTGCTTTGTTAATTTCTGGAACGGTATACTGCTTATACATAAGAAGAAAAGTATCTGATTTGATTTAAATCAAATTATCACAAAAGCTATATAGTGAACTAAGCGTGGGGTGTGTTGTGAGACAGTCCCAAGTATAAATCCTGATTTCACTACTGATTGGGTGAGCTTGGGCAAGTATTCAGCCTCTCTGGGCCTGTTTCCCAATCTGTAAAATGGGAATCGTTTCCACCTACACTGTAGAATTGTTATGAGAAACAAATGAAATAATATAGGTAAGTTGCTTGGAGCAGTATTTGACATGTAGTAGGCCCTTGATAAATTGTGATTTTTAACAGTTAACTTTCCAGGCAAAATAGAGATAGGTGGTTTTTCACAAGTTTCAATGAAAAAGAATTCCATTTTATTTGAAAAATGCTAATAGATAAAACATTCCAGAACTCTTTGACCTATTTTGATGAATCAAGGATATACCAAATTCATTTTTTTTATTATCCCAAAGGACTAGTCAATTTGATTTATATTTTCTTTACCAGTCACTTTTATTTCATAAGCTTGACATTTCCATTAAAATGCTATTAAGTAAAAACAGGATCTTACATATTTGTGATGGCTTGGATCTCAATGTGATAATTGGAATTATCTCCAGCAAAGATTCCATTTCTCATTGTTTTATTTCCTCTTACATATCAGCTATATCTTTAGTGCCTTCTTCCAGTTGAGTAAAACCACTTCCCTCTGAATTTGTGGTTGAGTCCATGAAAATGATATCTCTGGCTTTGAAGACTCTTTTCATCATGAGGTTATTAATTGCGATTCAGGAATGATGGGAAATGGTGGTCATCCACTAAATACAGCAACCCTTGAAAGAAATTTGAAAGGCTATTGCAAGAAGAAAAAACAGACTCATTCTGCAAGGCTCTGGAGGCAGGATGGGCGGCAGGAATTGGACCCTGGAGAAAGACATTCGCTGGTTACCACTGGGAACACCTTTCCAGTCTGAGGTGTCCTAGAGGTGGTGGGGTTCCCATCACCAGGGCAACCCCAGCTAAGCCTACGATCCTGGATGATGTGCTGATCAAATGACTGGCTGGTGTTAATGTCCTTATCTATCTGGGTTTAAATTTCTTTTCTAGAATCATTTCAAAAATGTTCTGGAACTAGATAGTGGTGACAGTTACACAACAATGTGAATGCCTGAAACACCACTGAATTGTCCACTTGAAAATGGTTAAAATGGTGAGCTTTATGTTTATTATTATACTACGATAAAATAATAAATGACATCGTTGGACAGAGTGATCTCCAAAGCCACTTCTAGCTATAAGATTTTATGCTTCCTTGCTAACAAGGTGAAACCCCGTCTCTACTAAAAATACAGAGAAAAAAAATTAGCTAGACGGGGTGGCACGCACCTGTAGTCCCCAGCTACTTGGGAAGCTGAGGCAAGGAGAATCGCTTGAACCTGGGAGGCAGAGGTTGCAGTGAGCCGAGATGATGCCACTGCACTCCAGCCTGGGTGACAGTGCGAGTCTCCGTCTCAAAAAAAAAAAAAAGATTTTATGCTTCTGAGAGGGAGTACGTCACTCAGGGGACTGATCACTGACTCTATTTAGTCAATTGACAGACCATGTGACACTAGATCTCTAACTGAGGGGGAATGGTTAATTAATACAGAATATTTCATGTCATGAGAAATTACACTCATGAAAACACTTAATACCATGGGAAGATACTTACAATGTAGGATATAAAAAGAAGGATTTGGAATACACGTAATGCAATCCTAACTTCATAAATATAGATAAGAAATCAAAATGTTAATAGTGTTGATCTCAAATTTGTAGAATTACAAATGATTTTAATTCCTTTATACATTTCTCAGAATGTCTACAAAGAGCATGACTTACAATTATAATCTTTAAAAAAACTCTTTAAAATAAAAAATCAATAATTCCACATAGGATTTGTAACCCGCAATGTGAATTATGATGTGTATTTGAATAATGGGGTAGTGGGTCAGAGGCAGTGGCTCACACCTATAATCCCAGCACATTGGGAGGCTAGCCAAGGCAGGAGGATTGCTTGAGGCCAGGAGTTCAAGACTAGCCTGGTCAATGTAGTTAGACCTTATCTCTACAAAAAAACTTAAAAATTAGCCAGACTGGCCAGGCACAGTGGCTCACACCTGTAATCCCAGCACTTTGGGAGGCTGAGGCGGGTGGATCACTTGAGGTCAGAAGTTCGAGACCAACCTGGCCAACATGGCAAAACCCCATCTCTACTGAAAATACAAAAATTAGCCAGGCATGGTGGCACACGCCTGTAATCTCAGCTAATCAGAAGGCTGAGACAAGAGAATCACTTGAACCCAGGAGGCAGAGGTTGCAGTAGTAGTGAGCCAAGATCACGCCACTATACTCCAGCCTGGTTGACAGAGCAAGACTCTGTCTCAAAAAAAAAAAAAAAAAAAAAGCCAGGCTAATGGTGGTACACACCTGTAGTTCTAGCTACTCAGGAAGCTGAGGCAAGATTGTTTGAGCCCGGGTGCCTAGGCTCAGCCTAGGCTACAGTGAGCTGTGGTTGTACCACTGCACTCCAGCCTGGGTGACAGAGTGAGCTCCTATCTCTAAAAAAAAAAAGAAGAAAAAGAAGAAGGACTGAGTATGGTGGCTCATGCCTGTAATCCCACCACTTTGGAAGGCCGAGGCCAAGGCAGGTGGATTGCTTGGGGTCAGGAGTTCAAGACCAGCCTGACCAACATGGTGAAATCCCGTCTCTACTAAAAATATTTAAAAAAAAATTGACCGGGCGCGGTGGCTCAAGCCTGTAATCCCAGCACTTTGGGAGGCCGAGACGGGTGGATCACGAGGTCAGGAGATCGAGACCATCCTGGCTAACACAGTGAAACCCCGTCTCTACTAAAAAATACAAAAAACTAGCCGGGCAAGGTGGCGGGCGCCTGTAGTTCCAGCTACTCGGGAGGCTGAGGCAAGAGAATGGTGTGAACCCGGGAGGTGGAGCTTGCAGTGAGCTGAGATCCGGCCACTGCACTCCAGCCTGGGCGACAGAGCAAGACTCCATCTCAAAAAAAAAAAAAAAAAATTTAGCTGGGCATGCTGGCACACACCTGTAATCCCAGCTACTTGGGATGCTGAGGCAGGAGAATGGCTTGAAGCAAAAAAAAAAAAAAAAAAAAAAAAGAGTAGAATTACAGTAGTAAAATAGAAACAGCAGTGGATCAGTGGCTTATTAGAACTGAATTATAATTCCAGTTCAGCTAGACGATACAGGTGCAACACCTTACCAAGCCTCAGTTTCTTCTTCTGGAACAGGGGCATTGTCATAACTGCACAGAGTGGAGTGAAGAGCAGATGGCCGCCTGACTGTGGACGGTTCTGCCCACTGAGGAGTCCTTTGAGCTATTTTCATTGTTATAGAGTGTATTCCAACTGTACATTTCCAAATCTTTCCTTGAATAAAAACTTACTGAGTGCTTATAAAGTCATTGATTGCCACTTACCCAGTAATTTAAGGGCTAATTTCCGATAAGAGTGTCGCCTTTTTTCTCATCTTTCTTCCTATAACCTTAATGGGAAAACGTTTCATTTCATCTGAAAAGCAACCACCTGATATTTACTGTCTTAAGTTCAAGGTGATGATGACAAAATCATTTTAGCTGGAGGAAAATTGCAGTCCTTTGGGCACATTTGCCTCTCCCAAAGAGTCAGGACTCTCCTCTTTGTGGGACGGAGCATTTCGTTCCTTAAAACCCTCCACACTGTTGAAGTTGAAAAGAGATTTAAAGAGATTTTTCCCTCGTGCTTTTCTGCTTCTGCCCTCTGCCTGTCCTTGCTTTGAGACCAGCATCAAGACCCACTAAGGAGAAACCAGGAATAAGCCTTCCAGGACTTTTTAGTCACACAAGGGAGTTTTTCCCAGAGGCTGGCTCCTTGAACTGGGATGAAGGGAGGACCGTTTGTGTAGGGCTATCAAGCATGTTGTTTCGCTGTTGAATTTAAAAGTGCTTACAAGTTACAAAACATTGTAACCTTAATATTTTGAGGCTTATGTTGCAAACTTTTTCAGTTCAACAGATTCAATGAGACTTTCTCAAACACCAAGTATGTTTCAGGTCCTATAGAAATAGGAGTGACATTTCTATATGAAACAGATGTAGGCGTTCAATGAGCTCACAAAATGGTGAGAGAGACTGGCATGTAAACCAGTGCAGTGCAGGCGTAACAAAGCAAACAAGGAAGCACGTCCAAGGAATGGGGGTGAGGCATGAGAGAGAGGGACCCGTGTGGTCAAGAAGCCATCTCAGCTGGTTTTGAAAGTGGAACAGAAGTGTGCCAGGCAGCCAGGGCCAGAGGAAAGCAGGCACAAAGACACCCAGATGGCCCAACCTGAGCACTGATGGTATGCTTGCTTGGAAATGAAAGCACTGGGCATGAGGTCATTTAATAAAGAGTAGAGAACAGGCCTTGGTACCGTTAATAGCACCACGTCTCAGTACCACGAGATGCCACCCTAATTTTCTTGGATCAGTTAGTCAACCAGGAAGCATTTACTGGCCATGTATAACATGCTCAAGGTTCTGTCTCAGGAATGAACACAGCAGGTGGCAGAGGGTTTACACCTGGCCCCAGATCCCAACAGGATAGGACGCAGGAGTGGGAACTGAGGTGCAGTTGCAGAGAGGGCCCTTGAGTGTGGAAGGGAACTGGGTGTCCAGGGAGCATGGAGTCTCTGGTTCCAGGGCAGGCCAATGAGTGGCACATTGGGAGGAGCAGTGCACAAGGCTTGGGCTGGAACAGTGTGCCTGGCTGGGGGGAAGATTGGAAATGAGGAGGCCCAAGAAGAGCTCGGGAAGGGCCTCAAGTGCCAGAAAGAGCAGTACAGACTCGGGAGTCCTCAGTGGTTTTAGCAAGTGAGTGACTCAGCCAGGGTGGCCTAAAAAGAGGTGACTTAGGTGCCAGTTTGGAGGATGGATCTATGGATGGGCAAGGCCAGAGGCAGGAGGGCCTTTTCTACAGTCCAGGCAGGGGCAGAGCAGCAGGGGTTGGCTTCAGGACTAAGGAGGCAGAACTAGCCGAGGAGGAGTCGGCGTTTATTCTGTGCTTTCCTGTTGGGTAACTGGCAGATGGTTGTGACATTCAAGGAGATGGGGAATGTAGATTTGGGGCGAGGGGGAATAATATGTAGGTCTAAGATGAGAAGAACATTCTGAGCTAGAGGTGGATATTTAAGAGTTATTAGCTGCTAGTTTTCTTGAACATCAAAATAATTTCTGAATAAACAATCCAGACTAAGGAATCACTACACTATAATCATTTTTTGTATGAATTCCAAATTTTAAAAAACAGTTAAGCCAGGAATATAATTGTTTCTATTCCTAGAATTCGGTAGCTGATGCATCTTTGCAAATTGTTCGTTGAACTGTGTTCTGGCTTCTTGCCAGTCCTCGATGAGATTTTTATGTTTCTTAATTATTCAATTACTACCCATAAGTAAGAGTTTGAAATCAAACCTAGACTGCTACATAATAAAGTATTCTCTTGAATCACGAGTACAGTAAAGGAAGGTTTTCATACTGGGAAACCAGGATGGTAGAAGGAGGAAGCACACATTTCTAGCCCTGGCTCTGCCTTGGTTTCACGTTCTGGCTTTGCTATGTGCTGGCTGTGTGAGCTTGGGCAGGTCACTTCTCTGTGGTTAGTCTTGCTGTCTGTAAAATAAAAATACTGATAATGCTGCCGCCTGAGGAGGTTGTAAATCTCAAGTAAAGGAGAAACTGCAAGGGAAAGTGTTATATCATTAATTCTTTGTGTGCTTCAGGTCTCAGCAGCTTGAAAAACCATTCGCTGGAAAGGAAGATGCTTTGGACGGCGAGCTGACCAGTGCTCCAGACTGCAACACCAACCCCGAAGCCCACCTGCCTTCCATTTGCCTCAAGCAGGTGTTCCCCAAGTATGCAAAGCAGTTCAACTACCTGCGCCTGGTGGACAGGATGGCAAATTTGTTTATCCGGTTCCTGGGCATCAAGGGGACAATGAAGTTGGGGCCAACAGGCTTTCGTACCTTCATAAGGTCAGTGAGAACAGCCTCCTCTGGCTTGGGCTTTGAGCCGGGTGGAGTCCAGTCTCACATCTGGCAGGTCAGGTCTCCCTGACTGCACTTGGGAGAATCTGTGGTGCTGGGTCAGTCCTCCATTTGAGCATAGATTAGCCTAGTGGCTGGTACATGGTAGACTCTCATTTGTTGAGTGAATTAATGAATATGATGCATGTGACAGCATTTGCAACCTTATGTTCATGATTAAAAAACAACTCTGTGCCTACCTTGAGCTGAGTCCTGAAAACGCATACTAATAATCGCCCCTTGGAGTCAGGCAGACCTTGCACTTCTTAAACCGGGCTTCTCCCAGTGGTGCATGGCTGTGTGCCTGGCGTTCGTGAAGCCACAACAGAGAAGCAAGGCACATCTTTCCAAAGTGTCAGTTTCAGGAGGGAAAAGTTAAATAATTCAGCTGATAAATATTTTAATGCATTTGTTCTAATATAAAAATAACACGGCTATATTTTAGAGCATAATGCAAAATTTGCATGAATTTTCAAGATAAAACATGAGATAAAGAAATTATATCTTTACTGCAGCCTGCAAAGTAAGCAATTGCCACTTGGTTTCCTGAGATTACACATTAATCTCCCTCTACCCTGTGGGGACACTTTGGGGCAATACAGCAGCATTTACTAGCTTCTAGGGCAAGTAACCCTAAGGCAAGGCAAAGAGCACCCCTAAACCTCAATACATCTATCCTGTAAAATGAGGATAAAGCTGCCTGTGCCCTACAATAGTGTGTGTAAGATTAGTTCAGATTGCATAGAAACATCTAGCAAGTGGTAAGTGATCAATAAATGTCAGTTTCTTCTTACAAGGTTAAAAGAATTCCGTGAAATTATATGTATATTTATATATAATTTATATAGATATATATATGGTCCTACACAGAGTCTCGATCAAAGAAGGTTCCCACTTAGTATGTGTTAATCTAATAACTCTAGATCCCTTTAACAAATATGAATGGGTGACAATATGGAAATGTTCCTTAGCAAGTAATTGTATCCTATACACCTCATGGAGTATGTCTGCGAGCACTCAATATGGCTGTTGTTTTTCCCATCACTGATTTTAATATTTTTGTCTTGCACCTCAAAGTCACACTTTTCACAGCTTTTTTCACTAAAATAATTAGAAGTTTTGAGTGGGAAACCACTTTTGTCAAAGGCATGTCTCCAAAGAAGTTTTATAAATTCTAACTCTAGCCCTCTGCTATTCCTGACAGGATGGTACACAAAAGTATTGGCAGGAATTTTGCCGTTTCAGTACACCTGAAGTAGTATTTTTGCAAGATGACTTTGAGAAGGGCTTTGTGTTAGTTTCAGGGGGTAGGGCGGGTGGGGGAGGGAAGCCCAGTGGAAAGAGGACAGGCTTTGGGATCAGACGGGTCTGGCTTCAGAGCCAAGCACATTACTTAATAGCTGTGTGGCTTTGGGCAAATTCCTTATCTTCTCTGCACTCAGTTCTCTCATCTGCAAAATGGGAACAATCATCCCTGCCTTGCAGGATTGTTGTGAGGTTGGGATAATATATCATAGAGCAGCTGGCCTGATGCCTAGTTCATGGGAGCTGCTTGTTTGGTGGGAGTCTTGTGGTTATTATTTCCATCAGGCAGTGGGAATTTTCAAAAAAGTCGATAGGCACTTATTATTTGCACTGAAAAGACTGCCTGACATGATACTCTGGGACTCATTTAGGAATTACATTTGGCTTTCAGTAATAGGTAACCACCTACAAATGGCTTAAATAGTAACTTTCTTTCATATAACAGGAACTTTTGCAGTGGGGGTTCTAGAGCTGGTTAATGACTCCACAATATGATCCATGTTCCACTTTCTGTCTTTTTGCTCATCCATCCTAAGTGCGTACTTCCACTTCAGGGTTGTCTTATGGTCACAAGAGGGCTGCTGAAAATCCAGTCATCATGGTTGAATTCCAGACAGAAAGGGGAAGAAGGGGAGGAAGAAAAAAGGCCTCCACAGATGAATTAGATCCCTTCAAAAGCTTTCCTGGAAGCTGTATTCAGTGACTTCCACTTCTATCTTACTGGCTACCACCATCTGCATAGGAAGCTGGGAAATACAATTATTCTAACTGTGCATAGTGCTATCCCATTATAGTGAAAAAGAGAAGAAAGAGAACAGATAGGTAGGCAGGCTCTGCCCCTTTGTGATTCCTGGACCTTGTAACATAAGGAAACAGCTTAGTGACAGAGGCCCCAGGTCATGAGTGCACTTATGGGCACTGTGGAAGTATTTGGGGCCCCGGAGAATGATGAGATTGAGCAAGCTGGGGTGCTTCTCTCAGCATAAGATGTCTGTGGGCACAGATCTTTGGAGCAACGGCAGAAGCTTTCTTGGCCCTCCCCAGCCTTTACACCATCACACAGAAAACTCAGTTCAAGATCAGAGAGCATGAAGGAATGGCTTGGCTTCGTGTGGATGATATCTTGGGAGTTGCACGGAACCCTGGTCCTGTGAGATCTGTTCTAGCTCAACATTATGCTATAAAGGATTATGTCTGGTTTAACCTAACAACTGTTACTGAGCACCTGGTAGCCATGGGACGTTCAAAGGCAAATAATGGGACCCTGCCTGCCCTCAAAGAACTGTCAGTCTAATAGCATGCAATGAACACGTCATTAAAGGCAATGTTTTGGCAGAGTCATGGGGCGGTGGCTCATGGACTCCCCCGCAGGGTGGCATTCAGAGTGCTACAAGCACAGAATGGAGGAGGCTTCCTCTACCTGGTGGAATCAAGGCAGGCTCCCAAAAGGAGGCAGGGTTTGGACTGCTAGAGGCAGGATTTTTCCAGGCAGCAGGGAGAGCCTGAGAATGGATGGCATGTATAGCCCAAATTTAGAAGTTAGGTTTATCATCTAGGCTAAATTGCTGGTAGAAACGGAAATGCTTCCTTTTTACTCCTAATAAAGTCCTACTCAAACAGAAGAGAGAGGAGGAGATTTGAAAAATTGCTTATGGTAAGAATCACCATCTCACTTGCCTACAGGTTCGGCAGGAAGCATCAACTATCACAGAGGGCTGGGTAGACAAGGTCGGGGCGGGAGGGCAGGCTGTGGCAAGCTGGAGAGCACATCCCATATCTAAAGGAAGGCTGCTGCTGGGCTCATATCACCAGAGCTTTTTATTTTTCAATCCTAAATATCTACATAAAATCTCAATACACATCTACAAATGTTGGCAATTTGACAAATAATTTTAAATACTGGATTCAGTGAAAGCATGACTGCCCATAGATACCATCAGTGGGTGACCTCTGGTATGAGAGGAAGGAGGTGCCTATTAAGAGGACTGCTATGCCTCTTGAAAAGAAAGCAGAATTGAGAATGGTTCTAACCAAGAAGATTCCTAAAATGCTCTCAGGTTGGAACCAGGTGAGATAAAAAATATAGCCACAAATCTGTCTCTACGTGATAGGCTTTATGACTTTTCACCCTTTTGCTCTCCACAATTAAGGGCATTTGCATGAAAACCCAGGTTTTGCCACATTAGAGACTATTAGGTCCTGCAGCTATCATTCCCAATCAGTGGCCAAGCTCATTAGGGAGCCATGGTGACCGTGACACTGAGAACCACTTCTTCAAGTGGGGACCAGGCAGCCAGTGCTCAGGGACTCAGACTGAGCTCCTCTCCCTCCTCCCTCCCTTCCCAACAAATGTCTGTAGTAATTAAGAATGCAGGAAGAAATGGAGAAAGCATTGCACAACCATTAATAAGTTTTTCTTGGTTTTTCTTTTTCTTTCTTTCTTTCTTTTTTTTTTTTTTTTTTTTTTTTTTTGAGACAGAGTCTTGCTCTGTTGCCCAGGCTGCAGTGCAGCGATGCAATCTCGGCTCACTGCATCCTCCACTTCCCAGGTTCAAGTAATTCTCCCGTCTCAGCCTCCTGAGTAGCTGGGACTACAGGCGTGCACCACCATACCTGGCTAATTTTTGTGTTTTTGGTAGAGATGGGGTTTCACCATATTGGTCAGGCTGGTCTTGAACTCCCGACCTCAGGTGATCCACCCGCCTCAGCCTCCCAAAGTGCTGGGATTACAGGCGTGAGCCATGCACCTGGCCGGATTTTTCTTTTTCAATTGTACCAGAAAATCCTAACAGCAACCTAATCATAAAAGATGAGATTCTCTGCCTTTAGATTTCTCTGAGTATGTTCAGTCTTGCCGGCTAAATTTAACAGCATGAATTTTCTCTTGCTAACAACCCTTCTCTCTCTCTGTTCCACTTTGGTTTAAATTTTGCTTCATTATGAATTAATAATATTTATGCCATATGTTAAATCAAACCAAGTGCCCTTCTCAGGAGCACTTTGAAAAAGACATATTCGCTGGCGAGATACACTCCTCTCAGCGCTCCCACGCAAATGGCAGAAGTTGAACTTGCTTTTCATCTGTTCTACCCACTCTCTCTCTCCAAGCTCCTTGAAGAGAACTAGAGGGAAGAAAATAATAAACACTCCGATTGAATTTATTTCCAGTGTCCATCTCTCATAATGTGCTGCATAGATCAGCAGTTTTCGGAGTGAATTATGCTAATGCCAGTCTGGCCATATTCTATTTTTCTTTTTCACCAAGAAATGAGAAATAATGAACTGTTCTTCTCTCGTCTAGACTTAACTCTCTCTAACCGGCTTTTCATGTCACTTCCTCAGGAGGCACATAATAGTAGCACACATTACCATGAATTAAGTGCCTCTTTTCTTCTTTCTTTTTTAACATTTTATTTTATAATAATTGCTGGGGTGTGAAGCCACCTTTTCCCCAAGAAATAGACAGTATCTGATTGATTTTTCAGCTTGATGGCTATCTTGGAGGAAGATGCATTTTTGTCATTCTTCTTCCATTGGATTACTGATTTGGGGGGCATCTATGTAATTCACAAATGAAAATTTTTACAAATGTGTCCCACATCAGACTTGGACATCAATTTGCATATGCTGCATTTTTCATGATGGCAGCCCAGAAATTAAGCAGTTTGCCAAAACCAGGTTTATTTCTAGGAAATGCAGCAGCTTCTCTGTACCGCAAGCATTTGCTTCATGTGAGGTTCTCCCACTGGGTGGCTTCTGATCCTGGGCCTCCTCCTAGGTTTTTCTTCCTTTCCCCTTTCCCCTTCCACTCCCTTTTATCATAAGATTATATTAACATGCTTCATAATGGATAGCTGTGGGGGACTTTATTCTCTCAGAGGCAACATGGTGTGTTAGAATGTTCTAGAATAGGAGCGTAAGGCGCCTTGCTTCCCCCTCTGTCATTAACTCCTCAGTGACTTTGCTAATCTCCCCTGCTTCTGTGACCATCCTTTTCCAGCCGTATTGCACGCCTTGGATATCAATGGCCTTTCAAAGCCATACCTTTTAAACTGGAGTTGTCTTCTTGCCCCCTTAGATGTTTAGGTAGTGTGGTTTTTAAAAAATAAATATTGATCATTTGTTAACTTTCACATTATAGAATCCTCTCCAGAAAAAACAACAACAACAACAAAACTTCTTTTCTGCACAGAGAAGGATGAACACAAAAGAAATTCTATAAATAGGATTTTATGGAGTGGAAAAAGTTGGTTCCTAAATTTCCCATGAGATGTCAGTAGTTGTTAAGAGGAAATGAGAATGATCGTTTCAAATCTTTCTATATTTGGACTCCTAATGAACTTAAATGATTTGTGATTCTTTCCCATCATATGTGCCCAAATTCCTTTGATTCTGGGGAAACACACACACACACACACACACACACACACACACACACAATTTCTTCAAACTGGTTCTACATCAGAGAGGAAGGATGCGAACTGCCATTTGCCACTTCCCCATGCATGCCAGGCACTGAGCTAGTCCTTAAAAGATCCTTGTATGGTGAACAGTCTTTTTCTCACTGTACAAATTGAAATTTGCTAATGTAGATGCAGAGAGCTTCCATGACTTGCACAAGGTTACACAACAAAGCCAAGATTCAAACTCGTGTGTATTTGACTCCAAAGCTCATCTTTTCCATGCACACTTTTAACCTATCCTTTCCTAGAAACTTTTCTGGCTTCTCATGATACCCTATTTCTCGGACTTTTCTTCCACTGAAGAATTTATCCTTCCACTCATTAGTCATTTGAGGAACTGCATCCCCAGGCATAAGGGAAAACTGTTCTCAATGATTAAGAGCCACATTTTTACTGCAGACTCTAAGATCACGTACAGTCTCTGAGAGCGGTATCCAAGGCCCATTCAGCTCTTCCTTGCTGTCCAAGCCCAGAATACTGCCTACACAGAGAGGGCACAAATAAATTTTCATTGAGTGGATAGATGGATGAAAAATTCATTCCAAAGTCTTGATATCTTGACCGTTGGAGTCATTCATTTCCTGTTTGAGTTTGTTGAGAATGTTTGGTAACCACAGGGCAAATCCAAGCACCCTGGTTGTCTTAGCCCCAGCCCCATATCCCAAAGCTTCCAACAGGAGTGCTTTAGAGACTCCAACCTACTGGTCCCTGGCCTGAGACCTGGTTTCTTGATTCCTGAATCCCTCCTGCAGCCCTGGACTGGGCCACCTCCCCACAGCTCCCAAGCCCACTACTCTTATCTTCCAAGGAAGGGCTAGATGTGAATTCCAGCTGTGTGACCTTGGGCAAGTCATGTCCCATCTCTTGAGCCTCAGCATATGCTTCATTGAAATGGTACTAGGAATACCACCCTCAAAGAATGGTTAAAATCCAGACAGCTAATGAGCAAGAAAAGCCCTAGCATACAGATGGTGCCCAAGAAATGCCTACAGAATCAAGATTCTTTTAAGGCATTTGCATTTCCTGCCTACCGCAGCCAGCATGGATCCCTCCTCTGTCCCAGTAGCAGATGTTGCAATCAACTGTATTCGCAGGCATCACTAGGGAGGAAGAGTTACCTTGGAAAGGGAATAAACGGAGAATTTCTGTTTTAAATTACGGCTCCTGCTAGAGGTTTGACACTTCTATTTTCTACCTGTCAGAAAAAAAAAAAAACTATATACCACTGGTGAGTGTGGTTTCCCTTTTAATACTCCATTAACCCACAGAGCAAGCCAGGCAGCGCTCCTGTCTTGTGGAAGAGCAGGTAGCCCAGAGGACACTGATATGATAATTAGAGGACACTGTGGCTGTTCCTAATGAAGCTTTGTAAATTAGCAATGCAGGCTGTTAGAATACCCTGGGAGAGACTGGATCATCGTCCCCCACAGAACCCAGTAAATAGCCGTCTTGGTGACAAGTGATGTGAAAACCTCTGCGTCCATTGACATGTGGTTACTGGGGCTCAATAACTGTGTGCTGATGTGCTTTGAAGTCTGCCACCGTGACTTGGGATTGAAATACAGAGCAGGAGCCCAGGAGGAAGCAGGGTGTGCATTGATGGCCTGGGAAATATAGGCGGGAAGAAAGGAAGGGAGGAGGGAGGAAGGGGGCAAGAAAGTGTGCTGGCATACAAGGAGCACCAGGCTTGTCTGGGCACCATGCGGGGCACACGCCCAGCCACCGTCATTAGGGGTGTGCTTGGGTTTGGAGAGGGGACTCTGATGCCCAACCCTGCTTGCCAATCAACCCCTCCCCTGTCCAGTCCCTAACAGAGCTGTTCACACAAGGGATAATGACAAATGGGAAATCAAAGAGCCACTTCATCATTAGCTGAGGCAGTGGATGTGGATTCGTTTGAAAAGTTGAAAGCAGCATTGAATGTAGTTCAGCCAACCTGACAGCTGGCGCGGAGGCCTAGCTTTCAGGATTCCCTGGACAAATCCAGCCTGCCTTGGGACAAGCCTCCCAGCAAAATCCTGTCCAAGGCAGGGGTGCACCTGGACAAGCCAAGGGCTGCTTCCAGTTTGAACAGAGAGCCCAAGCCTTGTACACAGACATTCAGACTGGTGCGCTCCATTTCTCCACAATGGGCAGAGTCACTCACTTGGCTCCAGGCAGCCTCTGGGATGAGATGACTCTAGATCTAGAAGAAGAAAAGGGAAAAGGGGGAGAGAGTTGGGGAAGGGAGCTCACAATTGCTGTGGGCCTACCAGGTGACAGGCACCATGCTGGGTTCTTGGCATGTACTCACAACCATGTGGGCAGGTATTATTACCTTCATTTTAGAGCCCAAGAAATAAAAGCACGGAAGGTTTAAGTAAATTCCCCACAGCCACACAGCTAGAAAAGGTTCCAGTCAGGATTTGAATCCTAATCTGTCTGATGCCTAAATCTAAATCATGCTCTTTTCAGCATACCAGACTACCCTCCACTCCATATTTCCATACAAAAAAAAAAAAAAAGGCTGGGGAGGAGTAGGAGGATTCTAAACACCCCTGCTGCGGCGTGGACAGGGAGCACCAGTGCTGACATCAGACTGAAAACCTGGTTACTGTGGCCTCCCTGCACCTAAACAAGTGGAGCATCTGAAGCTCAGGGGCCGCCCCCCACAATCCTCCTGTCAATTCCAGATGACTCCCCTAAAGTCAGGAATGAGGAACCTCCCCGGCAATGCTGTGTCAGCCCGCACAGAGCAGCGAGGACCCAGCCTGTGCTGTTCTGCTCTATAAATCTGGGGCTTAGTGTGGCTGATTAGGGGCTTATATAGAATCTTCAGGTGGCAGATTAAGATGAGTAAAGGACAGAAGCCTTGAGCCCTTGTCTGTAGATTTGTCCTCAGGGACTCAGCTGGTGAGCATTTCCAGTGGGAAATTGCTTCTGGACAGTGGTGATGGCTTCAGCCTGTACTGGTGACATGCTGTCATCCCTGGGTCATCTGAGCATGACACCGTCAGCTACCTGGACACTGGCAAGAGAGGGCAGCGCCAAGGGCCCAGCTTCCCTTCCTCTTTCTGGAGACTGAGAGATAGGACACGTGCATGGGGGCATTTCTTGACATGTGGAGTTCATTCCCTTTTGGAGCAGACAGGGACCCACACTGCTGTGTAAGGTCAGGCTGACACACAATGACTGTAATAAAGACCGAGACTCAGGAAGGTGAAATGTTTTAACCAGGGCCATGCAGCCTTCAAGTGGCAGAGCCAGGCTACAACTCAAGACTTGCTGTCCTGGCCAGGCACAGTGGTTCACGCCTGTAATACCAGCATTTTGGGAGGCCGAGGCAGGCGGATCACCTGAGGTCAGGACTTCGAGACCAGCCTGGCCAACATGGCAAAAACCCGTCTCTACTAAAACTACAAAAATTAGCTGGGCGTGGTGGTGGGCACCTGTAATTCCAGCTACTCGGGAGACAGAGGTAGGGAGAACTGCTTGAACCCAGGAGGCAGAGGTTACAGTGAGCTGAGATTACACTACTGTACTCCAGCCTGGGCGACAGAACAAGACTCTGTCTCAAAAAAAAAAAAAAAAAAAAAAAAAAAAGAGACTTGCTTTCTTAAAGTTCTCGCTCTTTCCAGCCCGTTAGACCTCTAACTAACCAAATGGCTGAACTTACAGGAACCCAAGGATCTAACTTGCTTACATCATGCCTTCTCTTCTACTGCTCCATGCTGGTCACCTTGCAGCAGTTCCAGCTGTGGTTAGGGAGGATATTCCAGCACCATCCAAACAAAGACAATGTCAGTTAGTTCAGGCTGCTAGAACAAAAATGCCACAGTCTGGGTGGCTTAAACAGCAAACATTTATCTCTCATGCTTCTGGGCTGGGAAGACCAAGATCAAGGTGCTGGTAGATCCAGTGTCTGGTGAGGACCCACTTCCTGGTTTGTAGACAGCCGCCTTCTTCTATGTTCACATGGTGGAGAGTAGAGAGGAGGCAAGCTCTCTAGTGTCTCTTCCTAGAAGACACTATTCCCTTTCTCAAGGGCTCCACCCTCACGACCTAATCACCTGTCAGAGGCCCCACCTCCTAATACCATCACCTTGGAGGTATTAGGATTTGCTAATTTTGTATTTTTTGTAGTAGAGACGGGGTTTCACCATGTTGGCCAGGCTGGTCTCGAACTCCTGAGCTCAAGTGATCCGCCTGCCTTGGCCTCCCAAAGTGCTGAGATTACAGGCGTGAGCCACTGCGCGCAGTCCAGAGGGTGTTTTTCTAAAAAAATTATAATAGCCATAACTGATATTTCTACAGCTCATCACAAAACTTCAAGGTCCTTTCATGCATATTTCCTCATTAAATGCCCTGGTGAACCAGTGCAGTAGGCACTGCACTGCCTATGGATTTGGGGAGCACAAACATTCAGTCCCTAACAGGAGTGGAGGAAAGATATACTGGACAGGTTTCAGGCTGGCAGTGACATGTCACTTCCCATTGTTGGCAGGAACTGCAAACTCAGCAGCAGCAGCCTGTCCATGGCCGCCGTGGACATCCTCTACATTGACATCACACGGAGGTGGAACTCCATGACCCTGGATCAGCGGGACTCAGGTACCTGATAAATGCCTCTGCCATGGCCTGTGGGGGTCCTGACAGGCGTGGGTGGTATATTTTCTGTTCCTTCTTGTCAAAGGTTCAGATGGGGGAAGAAGATGATGCCATCAGATCTAGACATCATCCAGGGATTGAGCTGAATTTAAATCCTGGAGCATTGTCTGCCACCAAATTCTCATGCCACCGTTAGCATTCTTTGCCTTTGCTTAAGGCTCAGATTCCATCCATACTGGGAACACTCAGTTATTCATTCATTTGTTCACCCCTCACACACATTTCCTGAGCATGTGCTGGGCCCAGCCTTGGGTGGGCTGGAAGATATAGTGCTTGGTTCTTGTCCTGAAAGAATTCACTGTAGCATTGGGAGGCAGATGAGGAAATGATGCTGGGTAGTAGGATGCCTGGCTGTGGGGGAGAGAAGCTCAAAGAAGCTATCCGGGAACCCAGCGGAGGAGCTCCTCATCCAGGGAGGGCCAAGGAAGACTTCAGGAGAAAGGTGTATGGGATCAGCTGGTGAACAGGGCTGGGACAGACACTCTGGCAGGGCTATTGCCTGGCCTTGGCATGGACACAGGAGAGGCTGTTGAGCTTAGATCGTATCAAGTAGCCCAGATGGGCTAGAGCAAAAAGGGATGTGAGAAGGGGTAGAGATGGGGTTAGGGGAGCTGTCAAAGCCTTGAATACCACACAAGAAATTTTGATCTTGATCATCTAGGTTCTGTGGTGAAGGGTTCTGTGAGAAGAACCCACCTTCAGGTGGATGAGTTTCCTATCTTTTTCCTCACAGAGGGTGTTTCTCTCTTTCTCTCTCTCTTTTGTTTTTTGTTTTTTTGTTTCTTTGTTTTTGAGACGAAGTCTCACTCTGTTGCCCAGGCTGGAGTGGCATGATCTCAACTCACTGCAACCTCCGGCTCCCAGGTTCAAGCAATTATCCTGCCTCAGCCTCCCAAGTATCTGGGATTACAGGTGCGAGTCACCACACCCGGCTAATTTTGTATTTTTTGTAGTAGAGACGGGGTTTCACCGTGTTGGCCAGGCTGGTCTCGAACTCCTGAGCTCAAGTGATCCGCCTGCCTTGGCCTCCCAAAGTGCTGAGATTACAGGCGTGAGCCACTGCGCCCAGTCCAGAGGGTGTTTTTCTAAAAAAATTATAATAACCATAACTGATATTTCTACAGCTCATCACAAAACTTCAAGGTCCTTTCATGCATATTTCCTCATTAAATGCCCTGGTGAACCAGTGCAGTAGGCGTTATGAGTCTCATTTCACAGACAAGTAAACTGCAGCTCAGGTGACAGAGATCACACAGGACCTGTGAGCCCACAGCAGCCCGGCACCCACGCCACCCCCTCTTCTGGCTGCCTCCCTCCAAAAGGGACGCACAGAAGGGAGGCACCGGGTCGTGAGGAGTGGGGCAGCTTGCTCCTATGAGTCTGCGGAGAGGACCTGAAGTCAGGTTGGGAGATCCAGATTAGAATTGATTATGCCATTTCCTGCCCTTGTCAGCATGAAAAGTCATTCCAACTCCTCATCTCCAGTTCCTCATCTGTAAAATGGCACCAAAAATCCCTGCTCTCCAGGGTTGCTCTGAGGTCTTTGGAGTCCTTGCTGATAAGGACTGGTGCAAGCCAGTTTATCTTATTACTGGACACCCCTTGGGGAGAATCCTGGGGGCCGTCTGCCTGGCAGCTGCTGCACCCCTAGGCAGTCCTGCCCTACACCCATGTGGGCCAGAAACTTCCCAACCACAGAGGCGCAGCCCGTCCTTCCTGCAGGGCACCGGTGCTCAGGCATCATTTGCCGCTTGGCTTCATGTTTAGTAATGATGCTCCCGGCTGCCAGTTCTTGGCCAATTCTTATATGCCAAGCACTCCACAGGCACTTTACATGTGCAGCACCGGCTAGAATTCTCCTAGAGGTAGATATGATTATCTCCATTGTGCAGAGGAGGAAACTGAGGCCCAGAGAAGCATGGCTAGTGGATAAGGTTCAAACACCAATCCACCCGAGCCTCTTTCGGGTTGCTTTCTCCTACTAACTGTCCTAGAGTGAGATGACCACCAAGCTCCCTACAGCTCCCTTTTCTTTAAGTCAAAAGCAAAACCCAGGAAATAGCAGCAGTCATTGAATCAACAAGGTGAGTGCCTCTCTCGCATCTCTGCAGTTGGCAGCTCCCTTCCAGCCCTCCCTGGCAACCAGGAGAGGCGTGAGATGGAGCGTCTTCAAGAGAAGTAGGCAGATTAATTATCATTCCGAGGACTGAGAGTGCTCATGTGACAATCGAGCGGCGGCACTTTCTGCTGACACCTTCAGAAAGCAAAGAAGCGTTTGCTCTGTGAGCTGAATGTGGGGAGTCATCCAGGATCCCACGGAGGGGGCCAGATGAGGGGGTGGGGGTGGCAGTGGAATTATTAAATATTGAAATTGATCAGGAGTAGCAGCAGGAAGCTATTTATCATGTTTTGTTGCTGCAAACTAGCATTACCATCTGGCCCATTGTTAATTCTGAGTAGTTTTTCATGTTTTGTTTGCCTCTTAAATTGCTCCCGGTAAGCGGAATCCACAGGGGCTGTCCGCAATTCAAGCTCCGGTGAGGTTTTCTGGGGTCTGCCTGGGTCTCTGTATTCTGCTGACCAAGCTATGGAAATGAGAAAAATTCTTATTTTTAGCACATACTGATAAGCAAATTCAGGGTTGGGATCTCCCAGGCCTTTCGCCAGACCTCTCAGCCCCTGACTAGGTGGAGTAGTCATCACCAGTAGTAACAGCAGTTTTGAGATTACTTCATTTGTGCATATATCACTGCAAATTCTTGCCAGGCCTTCAAGTTGGGCAACAGCATCCCCTTTTACAGATGTGCACCCTAAGGTTCCAAGAGCAAAAGTGACTTGTCTAAACTCCCACAGCCAGGGAGTAGCAAAGGAAGGCAACATTTGAACTCAGGCCTCCTACCTCCTCGCCCAGGGTGCTCTTCCCCCATCCAGGGCTACACAAGCAGTGCTTGTTCACTTAAGTAATACAGAGGGTTGGGGCTCGTGAGGCAGGAGTCAGAGGGGACGGCAGCAGCAGGAGGATAAAAGTCAACTCACAGGGCCTGCTGGGAGGACAGAACTGGAGCAGAGAGGGTGCCTGTCCAACCTCTTGTCTCCCTTTCCTCCATCCTCTGAGTTTTCATCACTCCTGGAAGGAAATAACAGGGCCTGGGGGTCTAGAAAGTGGGCCTGGGCATGAAAGCCATGCATGGGAAGCCTTCTGTGCCCATGGTCTCAGTAGCCACTGCTGGTGCCAGCCAGGGCCCAGTTCTTGCCTCCTTCTCAAGGCTGGTCCAAGCCCCTCATTCTCAAGGAGAGGGGCATCTGGAGACAGCCAACTTCTTAGGACCATTCAGGAAGCTACTGAGTAGCAAAAGGAGAAGTCTGTGGTTGAGTGGTTGTTCTTCCTTTTGCCAAGTGTCAGCAGAAAGGCCAGAGGGTCTTCTTTTCTTCCCTCCATGGTGTGGAGCCGAGGGGTTTGAGAACCTCAGATCCAGTTAGGTACTGGCTGGAGGTGTGGGTGCCGTGCTGAGGGAGATGGCTTTCCCCATCCCACAGCTGCTGGGGGCTGAAAAGAAAGAAGCCTGTGAAGAATGGTAGAGCCTGGGTTCTCATACTCAAGGAACACGTACTCATTCATTCATTCATCCACTCAACTAACAGCTACTGAACATGCTACCAGGCATTGTGCCCTGCAGGGATATAAAGATAAATTATGTACAGATCCTAGCCTCTTAAGGAAAAAAAGGGACCATTTACTGAACATTTATATGGGACAGAAATAAAAAAAATGCTTGCTATGAATTACCTCATTTCCTTCTCGCACCATCCTGTGGGATAAGCATTGTTATTCCCATTCAACAGATGAAAAACCTGAGCCTGAAAGAGGTGAAATTATACAGACATGTCAGGTATTACAGTGGGGGCCAGTAGCAGTGACTCATGTCTGTAATCCCAGCACTTTAGGAGGCTGAGATGGGAGGACTACTTGAGGCTAGGAGTTCAAGACCAACCTGGGCAACATAGCAAGACCCCATCTCTATAAAAAACTTAAAAATTCACCAGGCATGACGGCACTTGCCTATAGTCCCAGCTACTTGGGAAGCTGAGGCAGGAAGATTTCTTGCACCCAAGAGTTCAAGGCTGCAGTGAGCTACAATTGTGCCACTGCACTCCAGCCTGGGTGACAGAGATCCTGCATCTAAAAAAAATGTTACAGTGGGGACCCTAGTATTTGAATAAAAATCAGTCTAACTTCAGAGTCTACTGCCCTTTCCATTATACCCAGTGTCTCTCAGTCACAAATGAATATGACATACAGTTGACAATTGCAATAGTATGCGACCAGAGCTATCATGGGGGGAAGCAACAGAGGAGGGTTGCTGTGAGGGTTAAGAGAGAATGCATAGAAGGCATGTAGCATGCTGTGACCCAGAAAAGCCACCCACTGTGCATTCTGCATCCTCGAGGGCTTAGCACATGGCCTAGAACATGCAAAGCATCTCGCCCAGTGCCCAGTGAGTGTTTGATGAGCAGACGAATGCAAAAATAAAAGATGCCCTGCATCCTCAAAGCAGGGAGTCCCGAGTGTGAGAACCGTGGCTCAGAGGAGAGGTGGTCTTTTTGCCAGAGTCTCCCTCCCCTCCTCTGAATGCCCAGTTGGACTGGATCATCACCCATACCCAGTGCCTGCTGTGTCAAAGTGCTAAAGCATCTTCCCCTCTCCTGAAGCCAGCCAGACCTTCCTTCTGCCATTGTAAGACTTTGGTACACACCGAAGGGGTTAACCAGATCCCTGATGCTTGAGATCTTTATGAACAAAAACAACCTGCAAAAGGGAACCTTGCTATTGAAATGGAGAAGAAAAACATGGTGCTTAAAATAATTAGGAAAAAAATCAAAACTAGTGAGAAAAAGCATGCACATGATGAAATCGAAACCTCAAATAATCAGTTTAAATAAGTGTGCTGTTGATTGTTTTGTGTTTTATTAGACCTCAGGTGCATAGAATTAGATTAACCATTACCCTTGGTTCATGAGACACTTCCATCATGATCCACACGTAGCCTACTTTTATTTAGTTAGTTTTTAAAATTAGCTGTTTTTAGTAATGGAATAAGTATCTGCAAACTCACTACGCAAAACAAAAGCTAGGACTTGACAGTGACCTAAATCTAATATGTGGCTCTCCTCACCTAAGGAACCCCCCAGCTGCACCCTGGGTTCATCATTCCCAAAATGGGCTTGCCTTCACCTCTGTCAGAATGTCAATGACTCTTCAAGAGCTTGATGGAATTTAGTAACATGTAGCTTACGCTCTCCAGGATGCCAATGTAATTGTCATTAAAAAAGAAAAAGATAAGGATTTTAATTTTCACTTCTAGAATTTCCAGCAAGACACAGAACTCTAAATGAGGATATTATCAGCAAAACTGGGATGTCATAGCCCTCAACTAGCCCTCTCATTGCCCAGAATCAAATAAAGAAACAAATTTGTCAGAGAAGATGCATTTATTTCATGTAAATTGCACTCAGGAGCTCCCTCTTATCACTTTCACATCTCCATGGTAAGAGACGAGGACAGCATCAAGATTCGGCAATTAAAGGCAAAATCACTGGTGTCAGCTGTGAGAGACAAACATTTTACTTGCAAAGGTAACATTTGAGCCGGGCAACCAAGTGTCCTGTCCATCTAACAAAAGACCAACATCTGGAGGCTTCTGAACTTTGTTTACTTCAAAGTCAGATGTTTTTGCTATTTTAAGATATAAGCTAAGGGTCCCTCTCAGTAACCGAAGGGAACATGAGAGCAAAGGAAGAAAAAACTGACTATGGTGTCTTCCCCACCTCCCCTTCCCATGAGAGCTCAAACACCACACACCCCTTGCTTGGAGAGGGAAATCTAAGAATGGCATTGTTTAATATCTGACATATGCTGAGTGCTCTTTGACCAAAATAAGAAATATTTCTTCCACTGCTCGGTGAGCTACATGCCCACCTCCGGGGGCTGCCTTGGTTTGACTTGCTGTATACCCAAAGTCACAGGCTCCAGAATCAGACAAACTGGGCTTTCAATCTGCGCTTGGTCACTTGCTAGCTAACCTCAGGCAAGTTAGGTAACTTCCTCCAAGCCTCAAGTTCATCATGTGTAAAGTGGAGATAATAATGGTGCCTGCCTCCTGGAAACATTGGGATGGATGAAATGAAACAAAACACAGAAAACGCTCAGGGCCATGTCTGCCTGTGGAAAATGCTCAGGAAGCAGGGCTGCCCCTAGTATGATCCCATTGCTCCTACTGCACTACTTTCTTGGGAAGTGCTTCCGGGGCACCCCTGCCAGCTGCTCTGCAGGTGTTGGGGACAGAGATGGGAAGAAGGGCCTGCCTTACAGCCAGATGAGAGAGTCAGGACGTGGCCACAACAGACTCTTCCTTTGTGGCCAGCAGAGTGCCAGGTCCTTCTCATCCCACCCTGGCAACAGTGGGGACAGTGAGGCTGGGGAAGGCAGAGGAAATGTGGTGCTGGCAGCCTCAGCCATGGCTGTGGGAAGCGGGAACCCTGCCCGCTCCCATCACTTACAGGCCTGTGCCGGCCCCCAGCTGCCTGCAGTCACTGGTCTCACAATTCCAACCCCAGGGAAGAACATTGGCACATTTCAGGGCCTTGATAGATGGACCCCTGTCCACTCTGCGTCCTCATTCATCACTAGCCTCACACTCACTCCAGCCAGAATGGCCGGCCCCCTCAGGCCCCCACCTCTGCAGGAACCTTGCTCACCACTGCCCAGGCCCCCTTCCTCACAGAGCCTCCTGCAGTGCTCAGGCTGGGCCCAGCACCATCTCACCTGCTCCACAGCACCCAGCGCTGCCCTTGACCACAGCACACATCAAGTACTGTGAGAGAACTTGGACATCTGCCCCTGACATGAGGCCAACATCTGGGAAACAGAGCTGTTCCCACCTGCATGAGGCCAAGCATTGAGCTTGGCATCCAGCAGGTACCCTGCGAACACGTGTCCCATGGGCCAGGGCTCAGCCGCGGCAACCCACCAATCCCATGGGTATCTGAGCCTCATGACCATCTCTCAGCGAAATCTCTCAGTCACCGACTGCAAGTCATCTGACGCCTCTGCTCACATCAGCTGGAGTAAGCCCAGGCTGAAATGTATTTGGTTAACGATGAACAGAAATATTGAAGAGTATTTTTATTTGGAATGTTGAGCACAGTCTCCCTTATACATAAACATGGCTTGCCCCCTCCCCCTGAAATACAGGAAGCTGTGGAGAAGTAGGCCAGTTTCACGCAGCGCCTCTTGCGAGGTGTCTGGCACGAACAATGTTCTTCAGCCTTGAAATTATCTCGCAGTCAGATGGGCTTCTCTGGATGTGTGCCCTACACGCTTACAAAATAGTTGGCGTCAGAATTATTTTTAATAAAAGCAAGTGAGCCAGCAGAGATGCCAGCTCAACCTCCGCCTCCCTCACCCAGACCCTGATCTCCGAGGCCTGCTAAAGCCACTTCTGTACCGGTAGTGCCACCAGGCGAGCTGCGGTCACACCCGCTGCCCCTTTGTCGGGCGAGTGCCTGCCCTTCCTCATCCTCAGTCACCTTGAGGGTGGAGATGCCCATTGTCAGGCCCCACCCCCAAAAAACAAAGTGGGGAAAGCTGAATTCTTTTCAGTGTAGGCCTCCCCTCTCCCTGCACTTGTTGCTCACCATCCCCAGATCTTGCAGAAACAGCAGCCGCAGGATCCAGTGTTGTGCAGAAAGCTGGCAGCTGAGTTAGACAGGCTGGGTTTCAATACGCTGCTACCTGCCATTGGGAAGCCCTGAGAGGGGGCACTGCACCTCTGGGAGCCTCAGTGTGCTTTGAAACAGGGCAATGACATCTACCTTGGGGCACTGTCAGAATTTAGTGATAAAGTATGCACCTGGCCCAAATAGTAGCTTTTTCTGTGTCTAACCACCACTATCCTTCCTGGTGGGGGTGTGTGTGTGTTACAGACTACAAACCGTTTCCAACGTCACCTGTCCACACAATGCACACACTCCCAGTGAGCTCTACCACCACCCTGTATACAGAAGAGGAAACCAAGGCTCAGAGGGCTAGAAACAGCTCCCCAGGCAGGCAGGGGCAGAACAGAGCCGGCCCCGAGTCTCAGTCCTGGTCTGCCTTGTGCAGTGACAACGGTCACAGGCACATGAAGATGTAAGCCCCGTCCCGGTCCTCAAATGCTCCCAGGCCCGAGAATTGGGCAGAACTGTGTTTAGGAGGACAGTCTGGCCTCTGGTCTTGGCCAAGCCTGGTGTTAACAACAACAGCGTGTCCAGGGAGCTCTTGGGCTGTGAGGGCTTCCCCTCCCCCACCCCTCTCATCTGTTCCTCCCACGGCCTGGAGCAGTCAGTAAAACGTTTGTACACACTTTATTGTTGCAAAACACAGCACTCAGTGCTCCCAACTGCTCTGAGGGGAGGAATTTCTCTTATCCCAGATTTAGAGCTGTGATAATAAGGATGGGACGGGTTAGGGGCCACCTCCAATGGCCCCTGCAGTGCTCAGGCTGAGACTCAGGTCTCCTGACTGTATCTTCTCCAGCAGGTTCTCTCCTAACGTGACTGCCAGCGATTGACACTAACACCAGCTACATTTATCAAGCACCCAACACAGGCCAGGTGCTATAAAAGCCTTTTTAAAAAAATTAATAGGCTTAATATTTTTAGAACGTATCATTACAGAAAAAATTGAGCAGATAGTACAGAATTCCCATGTAGTCCCCCACCCCCATGCACACAGTTTCCTTATAACACCATCTTGCATGATTGTGCTGTTATAATTAATGGAAAAACCTTGGTATATTATGATTGACTCAAGTCTGTAGTTTGCATTAGGGTTCACTCTTTGTGTTGTATAGTTCTGTGGGATTTGACAAATGCATAATGTCATGTAGCCGCCGTTACAGTGTCATACAGAATAGTTTCACTGCCCTAAAACTTCCCTGTGCTCCCCCGTTCAGCTCTCCCGCCGTGAGCCCCCGATCTTTTTACTCTCTATAGTTTAGCCTTTTTCAGAAAGTCATATTGTTGGAATCATAGAGTATCTAGCCTTTTCAGACTGGCTCTTTTCACTTAACAATGTGCATTTAAGGTTTCTCCATGTTTATTTATGGCTTGCCAGCTCATTTCTTTTTATCTCTGAATAATAGTCCATTGAACGGATATGCCACAGTTTGTTCATCTATTCACTTACTGAGATACAGCTTGGTTGCTTCCAGTTTTTGGCAGTTATGATTAAAGCTACTATAAACATTTGTGCATGGGTTTGTGTGGACATAAGTTTGTAACATGACTGGGCAAATACCCAAGGATGTGATGATTGGATCGTACAGTGCAATGGTTAATTTCAGGTGTCTACTTGACTGGAGTAAGGGATACCTAGAGAATTGGTAAAGCATTAGTTCTGGCTGTGTCTGTGAGAGTGTTTCCATAGGAGATTGGTGTGTGAGTTGGTGAACTGGATGGGGAAGATTCACTCTCAATGTGAGTGGGCACCATCCAATCAGCTGGGCGCCCAAATGGAACAACAACAAAAAAGGCCAAGATGACTCTCTCTTTCTCTCTCTCTCTTTCCCCCCACCTCTCCACTCCTCCCTCTCTGCCACCCCCTTCTGGAGCTGGGACACTCTTCTTCTCCTGTCCTTGGGCATCAGAACTCCAGGTTCTCTGGTCTTTGGACTCCAGGACTTACACCAGGTCCTCCCCTTACCCCCAATCCCCCGCCCCAGCTTCTTAGGCCTTAGGCCTGGGACTGAGAGCTACACCATTAGCATCCCTGGTTCTGGGGCCATTAGACTTGGACTGAGCCACACCACTGACTTCCTAGGGTCTCCACTTTAAAGATGGTCTGTTGTATGTGGGACTTCTCAGCCCTAAGCCAATTCCCCTAATAAATCCCCTTCCACATATCCATATCTATTAATATCTATATCTATCTCTGTATCTATATCTATCTATATCTATTTATCTCTCATATATATATATATATATATGCAGTGAGTCTTCCATATCCATGCATCCCACATGTGCAGATTTAAATCAACCATGGATTGATAGTTTTTTTTAAGAAAAATAAAAAATAATATAACAATTTAAAAAATACAAATAAAAAATATAGTGTAACAGTTATATAACATTTACATTGTTTTAGGTATTATAAGTAATCTAGAGATAATTTGAAGTATACAGCAGGATGTGCATAGGTTATATGCAAATACTACACCATTTTGTGTAAGGAACTTGAGCATCCGCAGAATTTAGTATCGGTGGGGTTACCTGGAACCAATCTCCTGTGGACGCTGAGGGATGCCAAACTGTCTTTCAAAGTAGTAGTACCATTTTGCATTCCTACAAGTAATGAATGAGAGTTCCTTTTGCCCCACATCCTTGTCAACACTTAGTATACTCAGTTTTTTGGATTTAGCCATTTTGATAGGTATATAGTGCCACCTCATTGTTTTACTTTGCAATTCCCTAAAGACATTTGATGTTGAGTATCTTTTCACATGCTTATTTGCCATCTGTATAACTTCTTTGGTGAGGTGTCTGTTCAGATCTTTTGCCCATGTTTTAATTGAGTTACTTTTTATTGTTGAGTTTTAAGAATTCTTTGTATATTTTGGAGACAAGTTCTTTATCAGATATATATTTTGCAAATACTTTTCTCCCAGTCTGTGGCTTATCTCATTTTCTTAACAATGTCTTTTCAGAAGTTTTTAATTTTAATGAACTTCAACTTAACAATTTTTTTTTTCCTTCATGGATCTTGCTCTTGGTGTTGTGTCTAAAATTTTATAGCCAAACCCAAGGTCATCTAGATTTTCTCCCATATTATCATCTGGAAATGTTATAGTTTTGTATTTTACACTTAGGTCTGTGATCCATTTTGAGTTCATTTTTGTGAAAGGTGTAAGGTCTGTGTTTAGATCCTCTTATTTATTTATTTTGCTTGTTGATGCACCATTATGCCAGCACAGTTGTTGAAAAGACTAACCTCCCTACATTGAATTGCATTTACTCGTTTGTCAAAGATCAGTTGACTATACTGATAGGGGCCTACCAGGACTCTCTCTTCTGTTCCATTGGTCTAGTTACCTATTCTTTTGCTAATACCATACTGTTTTGATTTCTGGAGCTTTATAGTAAATTTTGGAGTTGGGTAGTGTCAGTCTCTGACTTTGTTCTTCTTCTTCTTCGGTGTTATGTTCGCTATGCTGGTCTTTTGTCCTTTCATATAAATTTTAGAATTAGTTTGTCAATATCCACAAAATAACTTGCTGGGATTTTCATTTGGATTGTGTCGAATCCATAGATCAAGTCAGAAAGAACAATAGTGATCTTTCTATTCATGAACATGAAGTAGTTCTTCATTTATTTAGATCTTCTTTTATTTCTTTCATCTAAGTTTTATAGTTTTCCTCATATAGATCTTGCACATATTCTCTTAGATTTATACCTAAATATTTTATTCTATTTTGATGCTAATGTAAATGGTATTATATTTTTAATTTCAAATTCCAATTGTTCATTGCTAATGTATTAAAAATTGACTTTCCTATAATAATCTTATGTTCTTCAACCATACTATAGTCATTTGTTACTTCAGGAGGTTTCCTTGTCAATTCATTGGGATTTTCTACATTGACAATCCATTGAACAAAGACAATTTTATTTCTTCCTTCCAAATCTCTATACCTTTCATTTCCTCTTCTTGTCTTACTGCATTAACTATGACTTCCAGTCCAATGTTGGACAGGAGTGGTGAGGGGGGACTTTTTCTTCCTGATGCTAAGAGGAAAGCATCTAGTTTCTTTCCATTAAACTGTAAATTTTTTTTGTAGATATTGCTTTATCGAGCTGAGGAAGTAATTGCATTGGTCATGGTGTATGATTCCTTTTTTTTTCTTTTCTTTTTTTTTTTTCCTTAGTGATAGGGTCTTGCTCTGCTGCCCAGGCTGGAGTGCAGTGACACAATCTTGGCTCACTGCAGCCTCAAAGTCCTGGGCTTAAGTGATCCTTCTGCCTCCTGAGTGGCTAGGGCTACAGTCGTGTGCCCTCACACTTGGCTAATTTATTTTTTAAAATTTTTTCTAGAGACTGGGTCTCACAGGATTGCTCAGGCTGGTCTCAAACTCCTGGACTCAAGCAATCCTCCTACTTTGGCCTCTTAAAGTGTTGGAATTATTTGGTGCCCAGCCTATGATTCAATTTGCTGATATTTTATCGAGGGTTTTTGCGTCTATGCTCAAGAGGAATATTGGCATGCAGTTTTTCTTTCCGGTAATGTCATTATCTGGTTTAGGTATTAGGGTAATGCTGGCCTCACAGAATGAGTTAGGAAGTGTTTTCTCTGCTTCTGTATTCTGGAAGACGTTGTAGAGAATTTGTATCATTTCTTTCTTAAACATTTGTTAGAACTCACCAATGAACCTAGCTGGCATGGTGCTTTCTTTTTTGAAAAGTTATTGATTATTCATCTTATTTCTTTAACAGATAAAGGCCTATTCAGATTATCTGTTTATTCTCTTATGAGTTTTCATAAATTGTTTCTTTCAAGGAATGGATCTATTTCATCTAATCAAATTTGTAGACATAGACTTGTTTGTAATATTTTTTTATTTTCCTTTTAATATCCATGAGATCAGTAGTGATAGTGATGATCCCTCTTTCATTTCTGATATTAGTAATTTGTAATACTAATTAGTAATCTAATAGCCTTTTCTCTTTCTCTGTTGTTGCTGTTTTTGTTTGCTTTTGTTTGGTTTTGATTAGCTGGGCTAGAGATTTATCAATTTTATTGATCTTTTCAAAGAACCAGCTTTTAGTTTTCTAGATTTTCTCTATTGATTTCTTCCTATTTTTAATTCATTAATTTGTGTTCTGATTTTTATTATTTCTTTCTTTCTGTTTATTTTGGATTAAATTTGCTTTTTTCCTGGTTTCCTAAAATGGAAGCTTAGATTATTGATCTTAGATCTTTCTTCTTGTCTAATTTATTGCTATAAATTGTTCTTCTAAGCACTAATATCACTGGATCCCACAAATTTCAATAAGTTATATTTTAATCTTTGCCTAGTTTAAAATATTTTAAAATTTCTCGTGAGATTTTTTTTGGATCTATATGTTGTTTAGATATGTGCTACTTATTCTCCAACTATCTGGGGACTTCTCAACCATCTTTCTGTTATTGATTTTTAGTTTAATTCTATTGTGGCCTGAGAGAATACTTTGTATGATTTCTATTCTTTAAAATTTGTTAAAAACATGTGTTTTATGGTCTAGGATATAGTCTGTCTTGGTGAATATTTCATGTGAACTGAGAAGAATGTATATTCTACTCCTATTGGATAAAGTATTGTATACATGTCAATTAGACATAGTTGATTGATGGTGCTGCTATGTTCAACTGTACCCTTACCAATTTTCTGCCTGCTGGATCTGTCAATTACTGATAGAGGGGTGTTGAAGTCTCCAACTATAATAGTAGATTTATCTATTTTTCTTTGCAGTTCTATCAGTTTTGTCTCACATATTTTGACACTCTGTTGTTAGGTGCATACATGTTAAGGATTATTATGTCTCCTTGGAGAATTGTCCCCTTTATCATTATTACTCACCTTCATCCCTGATAATTTTCCCTGTTCTGCAGTCTGCTTTGTTTGAAATTAATATAGCTACTGTAACTTTCTTTTAGTTAGAGTTATCATGATGTATCTTTCTCCAACCCTTTACTTTTTTATCTACTTTTTGTTTGTTTTTACATTTAAAGTGTGTTTCTTATTATCTTTAAGCTGCTTTTCAGTTGGGTCTTGTTTTTGAATCCTCTCAACAGTCTCTGTCCTTTAATTTATTTAAACCATTCACATTTAAAGTACTTATCGATATAGTTGGATTATCATGTTTGTAACAGCTTGCTATTCATTGACTTGTTCTTTGTTTCTGTTTTTACTTCTCTTTTCTGCCTTTTCTGGTTTTAATAGAGAATTTTGTATAATTCCATTTTATCTCTTCTTTTAGCATAGCAATTATACTTCTTTTTAAAAATAGTCATTATCCTAGAGTTTGCAATTAGTTTCCAGCTAATGAGTCTGTTTTCAAATAACACTATACCACTTCACAGATAGCGCAGGTACCTTATAATAGAGAACTTCCGATTTCTCTTTTCCATGCTTTATAACATTGCTGTCATTCATTTCACTTATCCCCAAGCTATCGTCACCCAATACATTGTTGCTATTATTACTTTGAACAATTATCTATTAGATCAATTAAAATTAGAAAAAAACATTTTGTTTTATCTTCTATTATTTATTCTCTAATGCTCTTCCTTTCTTTATGTAGATCTGAGTCTCTGGCCTATATCATTTTTCTTCTCTCTGAAATTTTTTTTAACATTTCTTACAAAGCAAGTCTACTGGCAACAGATCCCTTCAGTTTTTGTTTGTCTGAGAATGTATTTCTCCTTCATTTCTGAAGGATAATTTCACCGCATACAGAATTCTAGGTTGGTGGGGTTTCTTTTTTCAATACTTTCAGTATTTCACTTCATTCCCTTCTTGCTTGCATGGTTTTAGGTGAGACGGCTGGTATAATTCTTGTCCTTAAGGCATTATATATACCTTACCTAAGGCATATATTCCTTACCTGTATATTACCTATACAGGTATTATTTTTCCTCTCTGACTTCTTTCAAGATTTTCTCTTTGTCTCTGGTTTTCTACAGTTTAAATATGATATTCCCTAGGTGTAGATTTTTGTTATTTCTGTGAGCTTTCTGGATCTGTGGTTTTGATGTCTGTCTGTAATTTTTGAAAATTCTCAGCTATTACGACTTCAAATCTGTCTTCTGCTCTTTTCATTCTTCTCTTTCTATATTCTCATAACATATATTTTGTACTTTTTGTCATTGTCCCACTGTTCCTGGATATTCTCCTTTTTTTCAGTATTCTTTTACTTTAATTCATTGTTTCAGTTTAGGACATTCCTGCTGACATATCTTCAAGGTCACTGATTCTTTCTTTGACTGTATCCAATCTGCTGATGGGCCCATTGAGAGCCTTCTTCATTTCTGTTATAATGTTTTTTATTTCTAGCATTTATTTTGGATTCTTAGAGTTTCCATCTTCTCCTTACACTTTCCATCTGTTCTTGAATACTGCATACTTTTTCCGTTAGAGACTTTAACATATTAATCATTATTTTGTATTCTCCATTGGATAATTCTAACATCTGTGTCATACCTGAGTTTGTTTCTCATGCTTGCTTTATCTCTTCACACTGTGTGTTTTCCTGCCTTTTAGCAGGTCTTGTAATGTTTTGTTGAAGGCCAGACGTGAAGTACCTGATAATAGGAACCAAGGAATCAGGCTTTCAGTGTGAGGTTTTATTTTATCTTGCTAGGAGCTGGGCTGTGTTTATTTACTGTAGTCAGACGTGCCAGAAGCTTTGGTTTCCTCCAATTTTTTTTTCTCTCCCTCCCTATTGCCTTTAGATTTCCTTAAAAACTCCTTAAATGGAATCTTTTTCTTGGATCTGTCTCAGTTGTAATCCACTGTTATTACGCTGGAGTGAACCCTGTTGATGTGGTGATAAGGTGCTGGGTAGAGAAACATTTCACAATCTTAAGATTAAATCTGTTCCTAGTGGGCTTGAGTCCATGGGCTGTGACTTTCAGAAGTGCTTCTTAGCCCCTTTTTTCTCCCTTTATGTGTGAAAGCTAGAAAGTCTAGAAAAGCTAGAGTTATCTAATTGCCCTTCCCCTAGGTCAGATCAGCCTCTACTAAAGTAGTTTCTGGCTGGGTGTAATGACTTACACTAAGTAGTCCCAGCACCTTGGAAGGGTGAAGCAGGAAGATCAGATGAGTTTAGGAGTTCGAGACCAGCTTACGCAACACAGTGAGACCCCTGTCTCTACAAAAAATTTTAAAAATTGCCAGGTGTGGTGTCACAGCTACTTGGGAGGCTGAGGTAGGAGGATGGCTTGAGCCCAGGAGGTTGAGGCTGCAGTGAGCTGTGGTTGCACCACTGCACTCCAACCTGGGTGACAGAGGAAGACCCTGTCTCTAATAATAATAATAATAATAATAATAAACAAAAAATAAGTAAATAAATAATAAATAGCTTCCTCCATTAGCAGGCCTTTGTTATGGAGAGTGCTCTAGGCATATTTGAAAATAGTTACCTCCCCCACCCCTTTCTGAAGCATGAGAAGATTTTCTCCAATCTTTTTCTTGAGAACCTGGTGGGGCTTCTGGAGCCCCACCCACAAAAAAAGTGGGAGACCCCCTAAGACTGGCCCCCAGGCGTTTTTAACTCAACCTAGTTAAAGGTTGAGCCTCACACTGTCTCTAGCAACTCATCAATTACCAGTGAAATGTTCTTATCAGCTCCTGGCTCCAGCAGCTTCTGCTCCTGGTAAGCTGAACTCAGCTCTGATTCTCTATATTCTCAGGTCTCAATGGTTTATAGGGTGGTGGCTTGCCCTGTGACCTCAATACTCATGGATCTTAGAAAAGTCATTGATTTTTCAATTTGTTCAGCATTTTTTCTTGTTGTGAAGAGAGGAGTGACGACTTCTCTCTCTTTTTTTTTTTTTTTAAATAAAGATGGGGTCTCACTATGTTGCCGAGGCTGGTCTTGAACTCCTGTGCTCAAGGGATACTCCAGCCTCAGCCCCCAAAGTGCTGGGATTACAGGTATACATCACCGTGTCCAGCCAGGAGCAATGACTTCTAAGCTCTTTATGCGTCAGAGCTGAAACTAAAAGACCTCTGTTAACATTTTGCACATCTCCCAACAATCCTGAGATTTAAGCTCTGTACTCCAGGTTACAGAGAAGAAAGCTAAGGCTCAGAGAGGTTAAGTAATGTGTCCAAGGTCACCCAGCTCGTGAGTGGTAGAGCCATAATTCTTTGTCTTTAGATTCTCATGGTCTTTGAGAAACCGTAGCAATGACCAACATTCCAGAAGTGTTTACCTTTCAGAGATTCTCCAGGGAAATCTGGGCTTACTCATTTAACCCAAGAGAGCAGAGAGAATCTCACAAACCATCTGATCAGTTCTTTGTCATCAAGAAGATGCCCAGGTTACCCAAGACAGAGACTCATCTGGCCCATAGGAGCCACTTTCAGAGTTCATGGGTAACATTTCCTGCATATTCATCTTACTGATATGGAATCATAGTGTTTAAAAGTAGAAGGGGACCAGGCACACAGTAGCTCATGCCTGTAATCCCAGTACTTTGGGAGGCCAAGGCAGGAGGATCACTTGAGCCCAGGAGTTTGTGACCAGCCTGGGCAACATAGTGAGACCCCGTCTCTACACACACATACACAGAGTTACAAAAAAGTAGCCAGGCAAGGTGGCATGCACCTGTAATCCCAGCTACTCGGGATGCTGGGGCGGGAGGATTGCTTGAGCCCAGGAGCTCGAAGCTGCGGTGAGCTATGATTGCATCACTGCACTCCAGTCCTCCAGCCTGGGTGACAGAGAGAAACCATGTGACGTTTTTTAAAAAAGGAGAAGGAGCCTTAAAGATCATCTCTTTCAACCCCCTTGTTTTACACATGAGGGACTCTGAGACCCTAGCAAAGTATTGGAAGAAGCACCTACTATCCATTGGCTTTCTACATCCCCAGCCTGCTCTTTTTCCAGATCATTTTCGGAGTAAGTTAGACACGTTCCTTTTTGAGATAGTCCACAAATATGTGATGAAATCTACCCTGTCCTTTGGCCCCTGGGAGGTGGAAGAAGGCAGGCACATGCTCTCGGGGTGCTCTGCATCTCACTGGAAGAATTGAGACACTTCCAGTGGTTAGGCATCCATGTCTTCCCTGAAGTCTAGAGAGATCAGTGGTTCTCAACTGGGGGGGACAATTTTGACTCCCAAGGGGACATTTGGCCACGACTTGAGACATTTTTAGTTGTCATACTGGGGGAAGGGAGTTGCTATACTGGCATCTAGTGGGTGAAGCCCAGGGCTGCTGCTCGACAACCTGAAATGCACAGGACAGACCCCCACAACAAAGAATGGTCTGGCCCAATGTTAATAGTAGCCGCTTTTCCCCTTCGGCCTCCTGGGGCTGCTATAACAGTCCTTCGTGCCCCACCACAGCCACACCATGCAGCTGCCACCTGACTCAGGGCAAAGATATGTCCTCAGCCCGGGAGGCCCCAAGCAGCCTCTAAAGAAAGGGAGCTCACCTCATCTGTTCCGCAAGACCTTACATGACTGAGCGCGTTCTTCTTGGTAGCAGGTGGGAGTCTCTGCCCACACTTCCCCACTGATCACATCTGCGAAGGGAGGAGGAAGCCTTACATAAGCGCAGCCTCAGAGAACCTTCTGTCATTTTGGCAACACAGGGCCTGGGGAAGCCCCTCCCTTCCAAAATCTCATGGGGAGCACGGTTCTGTTCTGAATGGGCCCCGGAGGGTTTGCCTGCTACCTGCAGGATACAGGTACATCTGAGCTCTTTAGCCTTTGAGATTAGCCTTGCCAGCCTCATCTCCATCCTCCACAACCGCAGCCCCCATTCCCGCCACACTCTTCGCCCACACGCCCTGTGCTGCTTGGGGCCAGCCAATGTGCTTCCGTTGTGGGGCCTCTGCTCATGGTGTCTCCTTCCTGTAACATCCCTTCCTGCCTTGATTGCCTGCGCAAGGCCCATGGGTGAGATGCTCATCTGTGAAGCTTCCGGACCCTTCTCCCTGCCCTCCCTGCCAAACAGCTATGCTCTCTTCTTGCTCTGTTGATTCCAGGCACACCTCTCCAGCCATCATAGCTCGCTGGATCAGAAGTATTTGCAAGTGTCTGTATCCCCTCTCCACCTGCCTCCTGTGGATGCCAAGTGCCTCATGCCAGTGCCTGATTCAGGCCCAGGGCCCAACACAGGGAAAGCTTATTGAATAAGCAAGCAAGTGAGTGAACAACAAGGTAGACGGGGGTCTCACTAGGCTCCTTACTCTCAGGGTGACTACTTCTAGGACGTCATGGTTCCCTATTGGTCACCTGGTATCTGGACACAGGCCATGTGGCCTCAACTCTGCCTCCTCATTGAAACTGTATAATCGACTGGACATGGTGGTTCATGCCTGTAATCCCAGCACTTTGGGAAGCTGAGACAGGCAGATCACTTAAGGTCAGGAGTTCAAGACCAACCTGGGCAACATGGTGAAACCCCATCTCTACTAAAGATACAAAAAGTAGCCATGCCTGGTAGCAATTGCCTGTAATCCCAGCTACCTTGACGTCTGAGGCAGGAGAATCGCTTGAACCTGGTAGGTAGAGGTTGTAGTGAGCCGAGATCATGCCACTACACTCCCTCCAGCCTGGGTGACAAAGTGAGACCCTGTCTCAAAAAAGAAAAAGGAAACTGTATGATCTTGAACAAGTCACTTGCCCCCTCCAGCCTGTGCACCTGTCGGTAGCCAGCTGTCACATCGCAGCGCGCTGCGTTCCATGCATCCGAGGATACGAGGATACGTAGTGGTCTCAAGTTGAGGAGGTAATAGATCCCAACCGAGTTCAGGACTCTCCCTAATTCTCCATTTGCGGTTGCCCTAACTGGCCCCCAGATAGCACTGCTCCTAGGCATGAATACAATGAAAGAAACATTTTCGTGCACTAATAAAATTACCTTCTCTAAAGAAGGCAATTTGCATGTTAATGTTTTGGGTGATTCGGTGCAGCTCCAGTGCCCTCCAGGCTGCAATTTCTCTCTGACAAAGTGACAAAAATAAACTCCCGCATAAAAGAGCATTTCTCCTCTCTCTCATTTGTGCTCTAACGTGACATTCTTAATGTGAATCAAGTTGAAACCCACTGCTCTGTCTTATTTTTGACACTGATCTGCCTCCTGTCACCGCTCCAAATGGCAGGCCAGCTTTGAAGAGCTCCTCAGAGGGGTCTCACCTTGAGGACAGGGCTCGGTCCACTTGGTGAGTGGGCACTGCTCTGCCCCGCCCAAGGCTGAGGCTGGGGTCTTCTGGAGATTCCAGAAGGCCTTGCCAGTTAACTGTTGGACAGCTGAGGAGATGGGGAAGAGGGTTGCTGTTGGTGGCTGAGTTAGGGCCAATTTGCCCATCTTCCAATTTGCCCATCTTTGGATAGAATGGGAATTCTGAGCCGTGGCCCTCCATGAGAATACTCTTTATTCTGCCAGGCTTGGCCCCTCTCATGACTTAAAGACAATCAAGAAAGAAGACCATGTTTCCAGTGTGTCTTCCGTGTGCCAGACACAGGCCCAGCCCTTTATGTCTGTTTTCTATCACTGAGCCCCTCAGAGCCGGGCAGGATAGAGAGAAACTGAGGCTCCCAGCCGGGCAGTGAGTAAGCCAAGATCACCCCGCAGTGTGTAAGAGGCCAACCGTGGATTTGAACTTAGGCATATTTGATATCAAGCCTGGATTTTTTCTACCCTAAGTGGATCACTTAATGTTCAATGGGCAGCCCCCACATGCCATGCACTGGGGGTGATGGGGACGTGCAGGGACGAACAGAACACCCAAGCCCTGGCACTGCTGACATCCGGCAGCCAAGGCAGACATTAAACCTGGGAACGCAGAAATTGCATGTAATTAGACGTTGTGATGCGTTCTGTGAAATAAGTTTTAATGAGGAGGACAGAGAGGACCTCATTTATATGAACAGGTGGATCAGAGAGATGTGTCAGTGAAGGTAATGCTGAGATGGAAGCTTCACCAGGTGGGACTCAGAGTGTTCCAGGCCGAGGCCAGGGACCGGCCCCAAGGTGGGAACACGTGGAGCAGGGTCTGGGAAATGAAGGCCCACAGGGTGACGGGAATTGGGTCATGGGCTCCAGAGGCAGCTGGAGGGCTCGATCCCTCAGAGCAGGGCAAGAAAGGTGGACAGGGCAAGAAATGTTGTTGTTGAAGAGTTTAAAGCGGGGGAGTGTGTGGTGTGGTCTTTTCTTTTCTTTTTCTTTTTTTGAGACAGAAGCTCACTCTGTCACCCAGTCTAGAGTGCAGTGGCGTGATCTCAGCTCACTGCAGCCTCCGCCTCCCGGGTTCAAGCGATTCTTCTGCCTCAGCCTCCTGAGTAGCTGGGACTACAGGCACCCGCCACCACACCCCACTAATTTTTGTATTTTTAGTAGAGACAGGGTTTCACCATGTTGGCCAGGCTGGTCTTGAACTTCTGACCTCAGGTGATCCGCCCACCTCAGCCTCCCAAAGTGCTGGGATTACAGGTATGAGCCACTGCACGCGGCCCTGATTTGTGTTTCTGAAAGGTCATTCTGGATGCTGTATTGGAAGGGGCAATGGTGGAAGCAGGGAGACCAGCGAGGAGGCTGTGGGGGCTTCAGGGGACGACAGCTGTTCAGGTGGGTGAGGGCAGGAGAACACAGATTTATGGTCCTAGGGATGTGGAGGTGTTGAGAGGAGGTGATGAGAGAAGTCTCAAAAATGACCTCAGGCTTCTGGCTTGAACAAGTAGGTGGGTGGAGAGACCATTTATTAAAATGGGTGAGACTCAAGGAAAAACAGAATTGGGAAGGGAAGACCAAGAGATTCATTTTTAACAGGCTAATGCATTATCCCAGCGGCAAAAAAGAAGGCTGGCCTGGAGATGATGATTTGGAGGGCATGGATTCATTGGAGGCATTTCAACTTGGGGAATGAATGACAGGAAGAGAGAGCCAGAGAAAGGGCCCTGTGGGGCCCACAGCAAGGAAAAGCAGACAGAAGCCAGCAAAAGAGAGGGAGCAAGAAGCAGGAGAGTGAGATGAAACAGATGTGGGAAGACTGTGTCTCTAGGAGGGAGGCTTGCACATGGTCACATGCTATGGAGAGAGAGCCGAGAGGAGCTCAGAGCTGAGATGGGAGTGGAAGGCACCCAGGCATTTGGCATGAGCCCTTTAGGAGGAGAGACAGGGAGTGGACGTCCTCTCTTGAGCTGGAAGGGAGGTTGTGGAGGTAGTGCCACCTCAAGAGGGACCAGCAGTCTGGCTGAGGAGGGAGCAGAGACAGAGAGGATAGTGACAGGAAGGCAGGCTTTTCAACCACACAACATCCCAGGGCTGTTTGATGGCAGATGGTGGCATTCAGGAGCAGGGGAGAAGCTGACAAGCTGGGAGCATTAATCAGGACCAACTCTAGACAAACTCCCTTTCCTTCCCTCATCCCTCACCCCCACCACCTCAAGGCCCACCTGCCAGGCCGCCCACAGCACCAGCTCTGTTCCCTAACACCCTAGAAAAGCCCTTTCAAAGCACCAGTACTACTAGTTCCTCTCCTCAGAAAGATCTTCCTCCCCAGTGCTGATCCTTGAAGATCCCAACCCCAGGTTAATTTGGCAAGAGCTATCAAAACATACTAGTACAAATAATGCATACTACTTGACCCGTAAGTTCCACTGGAAGGAGATGATCGCTCATTCAAGCATGTACTGCTATATACACAAAGATGTTCATTGTAGCGTTATTTGCAATATCAAAAGAAGAAGAAAGGAGAAAAACATCCTAAATGTCCATTAGTAGGGGAAGGATTTTAGAAACTCATGGTGCATCTATGTATATGGAATTCTATACAGTCTATAAACAACAGGGTAGATCTATATATGCTGATATGGAGACGTGTCAAGGCACGGTTAAAATTGTGTAAGTGCAGTACGGTACCTATACTGTGATCCTATTTGTGTATAGAATTATATGGATATGGATATTGATGCATGCAGCAGTGCACATATTTCATTTTCATGCATATATGCCAGAAATTGCAAACAGCATTCATTTCCAGTGCACAGGAATCAGAGGTCGCAGGGCAGAGGAGGGAAACAGGACCTTCACTTTCCACTATCTGTGCATTGCCTCTGTCTGAATTTTCTCACCCTGTGCACCACGGGCACTCTGTAACCTATCCTGCCTGTCCAGGCAATGACTTGCTTCTTCCTTTGTGTTCTCACACCCCCATCTCACGTTGGGTCATCCTACCCTCTCCCTGCTTCTCCCTGCCCTGCATCAGAGGATGCTTGCTCACCTCCAAATCCACACAATGGGGGGTCAGCCAGGGCTGGCGGAACTGAGTGGCCATGGTTGCGGCCTTCTGAATCCTCAGATCCTCATAGAGAAAGGCTGTGGTGGTGGAAGAAGAGGTTGATTTACTCTGTGTAAAAGTGGAGCATAGTAAGGAGGTTTTGCACATTTCAGTTCCCAGGCTGAGAGCAGAGAGCACAGGGCAGTAAGAAGGGACCTCCTGGGGCGGTGATGAGCTCCCCATCGCTGGAAGCAACCAAGTGGGGTTGATGGATGGCCGTTGTTACCAATGTCAGGAAGGGCAACCCATGCCCTTCAGAATCTCACAGGGCAACTACAGAAAGCCACAGAAACGGGACCAGAAATCATGCTTTATCTGCCCTGGTTTGAATCTCCACTACTAGCCCCAGCCTGGAGGACTGAGTGAATGGCTAGGTCTGCCCACACCCAACTAACACACAGAACCCAAGACAAATGCAAAGCTTTGCCATATCACTAAACAAAGGCAAACAACCACAGAAAATCAGGGGCCATAAAAGCATCTACCACCCAGATTTTGTTCTGAGGATTAAACAAAAGGTGCCCATAAAGTGCTCACCACAGTGCCTGATGGATATTAAGCACGTGTTGTATACAGGCCACTCTTAGTAATTCTTCTTATCATTCTCGGTGGTGTTGTTACTCTGCAAGGGCGTGGATTGTGTTATCTCTGAAGTCCTTTTTAAGCCAGAGATTTTGACCACTTGCTGAGGAATGAGTGCTGAGCCTCAGAAGGTTCTATAGGAGCCATTAATCTCAACAGAAACGTCTGCAATAGCATGAAGCAGTTGCAGGAAGCAGTGACCAGAACTGTGGCCCTGTCTTCCCAGATGGTGACTCAGGAACTTATGTTCCTGTCGTGGTGGAATCAGGGGTGACGTTGGATGGGACTGGACTGAGACCTCTGGGCCACTCTGCCGTGGCCAGCAGTATGACCTGTGATTAATGAAATGATGGAAGAGTTGCTTTCACCTTTGATTATGTTTGTTATTTGGGTGCTGCTGGCTTCTGGGGGTAATGATTTTCCTGCAAGGTCTATTTATGGTTCAGTCCTGACACTTATTAATTTCTCCATCCGGCCAAGGACAAAGGTGATAGTGACTTGCTGTTGCTGTAATGCTTAATACAATGGCTGCGCATGTGCAGCTTCTGTTCCTGAGCTGGCAGGGTGGGCGGTGGCAGCAGCAAGGCTTTTCTCCTTGAGATTTCATGTGGGTTGGGGGGGAACTGGTAGGGAGCAGCACCACCACTTACCACTCTCCAGCAATGTGACCTTGGGTAGATGGAGTGTGACCTTGGGCAGGTGCTTGGGTCTCCCTGAGCTCAGCACTTTCTCTAACAATGTGTGTATTGGCAGTCCAACCTCTAAGGGTGGCAGTGGGACATGATAATGCCGAGTGGGAATCCTGGTGGGCAGAATGTCCTCAATAAACGTGGACATTCCACTTAAAATATTCAGAAGTCTCCATCACTTCCAATACTTATGGAATCCTCAGGGATCACCCCATCCAGCCCCTCACTTTACAGAGGGGAAGCAAGTGAGGCCCATTGAGGGAAAGTGACCAACTCAAAGCCACACAGTGCACAGGGGCAGGGACCATGGAGATCCCAGGCCCCTTCACTCAGATTCCTGGCCTCATGGAACTCAGTCCAGCAGGGTGACAAGAAATTGGCCAACTTCAGTAAGAGAAAATGAAACCAATATTGTGATAGCACTCCAGGCCAGTGAGGTGAGAGAGCGGACTCCGAAGTGGGAATATGATGGGAAACACTTGTGCTGCTATTTTTTTTTTTTTTTCTCCGAGACAGAGTCTCACCCTGTCTCCCAGGCTGGAGTGCAGAGGCACAGTCTCAACTCACTGCAACCTCCCTATCCTGGGTTCAAGCAATTCTCCTGCCTCAGCCTCCTGAGTAGCTAGGATTACAGCTGTGCGCCACCATGCCCGGCTAACTTTTGTATTTTTAGTAGAGATGGAGTTTCACCGTGTTGGCCAGACTGGTCTCGAACTTCTGACCTCATGATCCGCCTGCTTCAGCCTCCCAAAGTGCTGGGATTACAGGCATGAGCCACTGTGCCCAGCCTGTGCCACTGTTTTTTAAGCACTGTATTGCTTTTTTTATGTGATACGTTGTGGGGGGGCAAAAAAAAAGGCACTCAGGGCAGATATTACTATCCCTACTTTATAGATGCAGAAACTGAGACCCAGAAAAGTGAAATGCCTTGACAGCCAGTAAGTGGCAGAGCTGGCACCCAGATCAGCTCATCTGAGTCTCTGTCCCTATTCATGCAGCCGAATGCCATCTCACTGGGAGATGCCCAGGTTTGATCTACCACATGTGGAGTCCTTCGAGATCCCAGCCCCAGGCCTAGAGAGACTGTGGTCAAGTCTGGGGGAACCGTGCAGCAGCAGACAGGGAGCTAGGCTGCAAGATGCCCTAAGAATGGAGAGAAAGCTGAGATTCCTGTGATGAACTGCCTTGGAGTTTGTGCAGCCTTCACAGATAGCTCTTCTGGGGGCCGTTTCACCGCACAGATAGGAAGCACTAAGCTAATTCTAGTCAAGATCATTCAGCTTTATTTCCTACCAATGATTGCAAACAGCAAACTTGTATACTTTTACATTTAGAATTGTACGATGAGACAGAAACATCTAGTCTAGGTGAGTAATAAGAAAGAGATTTAAAGGTTGGGGAGAGAGAAGGGCTTGGCCAGTGGCTGTTTAAGCACACCAATCCCGGGAAACAGAATTACTAGCAAGGAAGCTCAGGTATTTTTGAGAGGAAGAAAATACCTCATATTCTGTCTGGGATAATATCCCTGGCTGTCGACAATGATTTGGATTTAATTATATCATATATTCAAATGTACTCTGTAAACTGTAAAATAATACATAAATGTCAGATGTTAAGAAAGCGTAATGCAGAAAAAAGAGCGTGGGCTTGAAAGTCAGCTAGGCATGTAAATGCTGCCTCGCCCACCTAGATGATGACCTTGACAAGCCACTTAGCCTCTCTGGGCCTGTGTTCCTTGACTGTAAATGAAGAATACGTGTAAACATGTCTTCTTCCCACCATTACCCTGAGAAGTAGATGAGAAAAATGGATATTCTTTGTAAACTGGAAAGTGCTATGAAGACATAAGATAGGATTCTTGTTCCCATCCTTAGCTGGGGAATAGATGATGAGATTATTGGTGAGCAGCTCCCAGTGTTTTCATAAAGCCCTGAGTGCAAGGATGCCTTCCCAGGAGTGGAGAGCAGGGGGCTTCGGCCTAGAAGGAGCTGGTGGGCCATCCTTACCCAGCCTATTGACAGAATGAGGCCATCATCTGTCAGGGGCCACCTCTCAATATCCAAGTGGCAGTCTCAGATGAGAGATGTGTGGCTGGCTGCGACTGGAGTGTTTTGAAGGCTGCCTTCTCCAGCAACATCCGTCAACCCAAATGAAGTTTAGAAAAGTACTCAACAGCTTATCTTGTGGCATGCAGGGCAGGTAGGGAAAGCCTGTTTGCAAAGACCAACGAATATAACTGCACCTTCTTGTTGACATCCAGCAGAGATAGATGAGGCTGCATCCCTCATTCACTGCAAGGCCAGTATTGCTTCTGTTCTAAATGACTGGAATTAACACTTGGTCAAATCTTTGACCCACCTTGGCCTCTCAAAGTGTTAGGATTACAGACATGAGCCGCTGCACCTGGCCAAATCTTCGAAAACTCTCGAAGCAGCAGTGGAGTAAGGGAGTTAAAGAGCGTGGTGGTTGGGGTCTGCCACCTACCAGCCATGTGATTCTGGCAAGTCTCTTGAATGTAAAATGGATTGTCAATACCCGCTTCATAAGGTTTTTGTCTGAGTAAATTAAATAATGTGAAGGCACCCCATAGCCCAGGGCCTTCCACATAATGAGGGCTAAATATGAATGATTACTGTTTACTTTCATTACTTTTACTGTAACAGGACATTAAGGCAATGTTACCAAAAAGATCCTTTCAACTCCCAATCCAAGCTGTGAGGGGTTTTCTGAGTGCTAGTGAAGGAGGAGGGAAGAAGTGTAGGGTTGCTTATATTTTTTTCTAAATGGCTCAGGTAAATTCAGAGACTTGAGGAGTAGTAGGAGAGTGTCCCCAAGAGCTAGGTGCACCTCAGCAGAACTGAGGATTTGAGGGTGGTATGAACCGAATTGTATCTCCCACAAAATTTACATATTGAAACCCTAACTGTCCTCCATGTGGCTGTATTTGGAGATGGGGCCTCTAAGGAAGTAATTAAGGTTAAATGAGGTCATAAGTGTGAGTCCCTTATTGAATAGGATTAGCGTCCTGATAAGAAGAGACACTAGAGAACCCAATCTGCCTCTCTGCCATGTGAGGACACGGCAAGAAGGTGGCCGTCTGCAAACCAGGAAGAGAGCCCTTACCAGAACATGACCGTGCTGGCACCCCAGTCTCAGACTTCCAGCCTCCAGGACTGTGAAAGTAAATTTCTGTTGTTGAAGCCACCCAGGCTATGGTATTTTGCAGCCCAAGCAGACTAAGACCAGGAGCAGAGAGTGAGCAGTGGGACTTCAGAGGAGAAAGCTTGTTCTGTGTCCCCAAAGGCTCTTGATCACCCACAGCAGAGACAGCCCAATACTAGGTTTCTCAAAGACCATTCTCTTTTTTTTTTTTTTTTGAGACGGAGTCTCTCTCTGTTGCCCAGGCTGGAGTAGAGTGGTGCGATCTTGGCTCACTGCAACCTCTGCCTCCCAGGTTCAAGCGATTCTCCTGGCTCAGCTTCCCAAGTAGCTGGGATTACAGGCACCTGCCACCACATCTGGCTAATTTTTTGTGTGTTTAGTAGAGACAGGGTTTCATTATGTTGGCCAGGCTAATCTAGAATGCCCAACCTCGTGATCCACCCACCTCAGCCTCCCAACGTGCTGGGATTACAAGTATGAGCCACTGGGCCTGGCCAGACCATTCTCTTAACTTCTTCGCTCCACTGCCTCCCATAGAGCCCTTCAAGAGATGGCCAAGTTGGCATGTTCATTCCATTTCCTGATCACTCACTGGGGCAGAAGCCCCAATGCTGCTGTTACAAATGCAGTTTCTGGGGCCTCACTGCCAACAGACAGAACCCCCAGGGTGAGGGAACAGGAACCTGCATTTCTGGCAAGGTCCCTAGATTATTTTATGTATAAGATGTTTGAAAACCATTGACCTTGAGGGGGAGGCCAGTCTCCTCAGTCTGAGGTGTCAGAGGCCCTCCTACATGAGATTCCTGGCTTGCCCTCACACCCACATCCAACCATGGGCGAACCTCAGATGGCACTGGCACTACCCTCGGACCATATCCAGGATCTAATCATCCCTCACCACCTCCACCAGTACCATACTGGTCCAAGCCACCCCATCAGCTTTCTCTGGGAGTGATGCAGTTGCCCCTGAATGGATCTCTTTGTTCTCACATGTGCCCCTACCACTGGGTTTCAGCACAGCTTCCACATTGACATGTCACTTCAGGACTCCCCAGTGACCTCCCATCTTCTTCAGTTGGAAATCCAAAGTCTTGCCATGGTCTACAGGGCCCCCTGTGGCCTGGACTCCTGGAACCTTCCAGGTCTCCTCTATCACAGCCCAGACAGGGAAGGGAGACGGCATGGAGAATGTTCTCTCCCGCTTAGTGGGCAAGCAGTGATGCTGGAAGAATCCGGGGCTGTGCGGTTTCTCAGAAAGGACTTAATGCACAGTTGGAACCATTCCATGGCTTTTCAGCTCCATCATTAGTCTTTTAAAAATAACTGGTTGGGTTTGCTCTCAATCAAAGTGTCTTTAAAATGTAGACATTTTTAGCCCAAAGTCAAGCTTCTCTCAGTTTGGGGGCAGGTCCTTTTGCAAATAAGCCCCGCTTTGCAGATGGGCCTTCTGAGTCAAGTTTATACAGACTGGACTGTGCAGTGGGGGGCGGGGAGGGGAAGGAGCGGGGTTCAGCATCACCTGGGATCTTGTGAGAGATGCAAACTCCCAGGCCCCACCTCAGCCCTCCAAATCAGAAACTGTGGGGCTGGACCTTCCATCTGTATTTTAACAAGCCCTCTGGGGGGTTCAAAAGTTCAAGAGCCTCTGGTCTGGATCATTGCGCTTTCATAAGTCTGTAAATCTTCTAAGAGAAGGGTTTCCATGGGTCTCTTTTTTCTTCACCCCTTGGCTTACCTCAGTGTCCTCGGCTATAAAGTGGGCATAATAACACCTGCATCACACAACTGTTACAAGGGTCACAGTCAATTCAGTGGATTAAATGCATCTTTATTGATGCTCACTGTGTGCCAGGCTATGCTGGGCTCTGGGAATGTAGAGAAGACAGGGACATGGTCCCCACCGGCAGGAGCAGAGTCTCATTAGAGAGACAGCCATATACCCATGGATTTATCCTAATATATGATGAGAAACAAGAAGCAGCAGCATGCAGGGTGATTAACTCCACCTGGGGATGGTCAAGGACAGATTCCCAGAACCAGTGACCTCAGAGGCTAGGTTGGGGATATTTTTAAAATCATATGTGTGTGTGTGTGTGTGTGTGTGTGTGCATGTGTGTGTGCTTGAATAATTATCAACAATGAGCGTGGATTTATCTTGTTTGGAAAATTCAGAAAAGAATGAAGATATTAAAATATCCTATAAGTCTAGCACTGCCTTCCCCCGTGCCCCGTGGTACTATAAATAAGTTTGCAATGAATACCATTGTATACATTGTTTTCCTTTGGAAGGAATATTTTCTTAGGGCAAATTCCTAGGATTTGTGAGCACTGTGTTCAATGATATAAACACATTTATTTTTTATTTTTTTCCTCCTTACCTCCCTAATAAACATTTGAATGGCTCTTAAAACTTTCACCAAATTGCTTTTCAAAAGTCTATAGCAATTTCACCACTACTTCCCATTATGAGTATTTAATACTTTTGTTAGTTTACTTGGTGAGCAATAGCCCGTGTGGCTTAGATGGGGCCAGATGTCTTCTCTCTTATTTGCTGATATATGTGAATAGCCCATTCATGTGCTTTGTCCATTTGGTATTCTATGAGATTTTCTTTTAAAAAATTTTTTAGAAGACAGGGTCTTGGCTGTGCCCGGTGGCTCACGCTTGTAATCCCAGCACTTTGGGAGGCCGAGGTGGGTGGATTGCTTGAGGTCAGGAGTTTGAGACCAGCCTGGCCAATGTGGTGAAACCCCATCTCTACTAAAATACAAAAAAATTAGCTGGGCATGGTGGTGGGCACCTGTAATCCTAGCTACTAAGGAGGCTGAGGCAGGAGAATTGCTTGAACCCAGGAGGCAGAGTTTGAGCCAAGATCATGCCACTACACTCCAGCCTGGGCGACAGAGCAAGATTCCGTCTCCAAAAAAAAAAAAAAAAGACAGGGTCTTGTCTGTTGCCCAGGCGGGAGTGCTGTGGTGTGATCATAGCTCACTTCAGCCTCAAATTCCTGGGCTCAAGCATCCTCCTGCCTCAGCCTCCCAATGTGCTGGGATTATAGGGTTAAGCCCTCTTACCCAGCCTCTGTAAGGATTTAGGTATTTTTAACATGAAATCAATTACTAAACCAATCTTACATTTATTAAAAACAAAAACAACCATCTGCTCTCGGCCCAGCCGACCACCCCCAGCACATCTCTGCCTGTCAGAGCCCTCCTCATTCTGCAAGGCCCCACTGTCGTGCCCGCTTCCCCATAAGCCTCCACCGACGCCCCAACCCCTAGATCCTCCAAGGTGTTGGATTCAGTGTTTCCTGCAGATTCTACCATTTCCATCCTCAGGCACCCTTGGCAGGGATGCTTCAGAGGGTTTCCGGGAATAAGGTGCAGAAGCAACAGTGCATAAGGCTTGGGTCCAAATCCCAGCCCTGGCAAAAGTAACCCTGGTGTAAAACCATATACATACATATATATACATATATACACATACATATATGTATGTATGTATATGATTTTACATATATATGGGTTTTACCTGTATATATAACACACATATATATATCTTTATATGGGTTACTGGTTATACATATATACACATATATATTCTACTTTGATAAAAAGTTAAGTAGAATATATGTGCAAAAAGTTTGCATTGTATTTTTTTTCAAAGTAATACATGTACCTGACTTCAAATTCAAATAGTAGTAAGGGGTTCATAATTAAAAGCATCTCCCCCTACATCATCTCTTTCCACACACTAGAATTTCCCACTGCAGATGTTTAAATTATATCCATGTTTACTGTAGAAAATCACAAAATGCAGACAAGCGGAAAGAAAGCCAAGCCAGCACAGTGAGATCCCGCTTCTTGTTTTAGAGTATCTTCTAGATAATATTGCCGTGACTTTTTTTTTCCCCCAAATTGTTCCTCATTGTATGCTTTCTATGCGTTATAGCTCTAATCACATTCTACCACCAACTAAGGGAACAAAACTGATATTTGTTGAGTAAAGAAGTGCAGTGAGTGGCTAGATCCTTGCCATTCAAAGTGTGGCATCAGCACCATCAGGAAGCTTGCTAGAAATTCAGTGACTTGGGCCCCACCCCAGGATTCGCATTTGAACAAGCTGGTATTGGAGTGTGCATTACAGCTGGGAAGGGCTTTGCAGAGCAGAGTTACTCAAAGTTGTAACCCATAGACTGTCACAGTCCTGGACAAGAGGCCTGAGCCAGAATGTAGACAGCACGCTGCTTCCTTTATAGAGGAAGACGTGCTATTATACTAAATACTGTCAACAGAACTAAACAATGTGATTGATGAGGACCGTGATTAACATTCTGGCCCAAGCTCCTTATCTTGTCAGGGACCAGGGACACACAGTTCGTGGGCTTGGCACTGTCAGCCTGCCACACTTTGAGTGGCGCTGTTTAGATCACACAGTTGGGAAGTAGAGAGCTGGGACTGGGTTTCTCTGGCTTTAGATCCTAATCTTCTCAGTCTGTGTGTATCTGACCCTCCCACCCGACTGTCTCACACACACACAGATGCACATACTTACACGGGCACACGCCCAGCCTATGAGAGCCCTGGCCCAGAGTTGGTGATTAGGAAACATCTGTCTCTTGAGTCAGACCAAGGCTCCCGTTCCCCTGTGTTCCCCCAGGCTGCTGTTTACATTAAAAGTAACCCTGGTGTAAAACCCATTTTAACAACTCCTTCTATCAGGATCAAACAGAGCAGCGGCCTTGTAGGATGTCTGGAGTCAAGAGAACCTAAGCCCAAGAGCTTTGATGGACTAGGAGGGAGACAAAACACAACTTCTTTGCTCAGCTCAGGTTCCCAAGGCAAAAATAGCTCTGGGATCCCAGGGTCTGTATGTGACCCAGGATCTACAAACTCTAGGCCAGCCTTCTGCCCCTACTGCCAGAAGCAGGTAAATAATGCACAGTCACCAGGAAGGTGTGGATTTCAGAGTCAACACCAGCCTAATCTAAAATGCCACGTGGTGTTCATTTCAGCCTTACTGTCACCTTTCCCAAGGAGCTCAGGGACTCCTATAGGTTTAGATCCCAGGGTCCCAGTTTTACTTGGACATTGGGAAGACTCAGACCCTTTCAGGCAGTTGAAACTTTTAACTGAGTTTTTAACAACTTACTTAAAAAACTTGGGAGTCAGTTTGAATTTCCAGGCCACTCTTCCCTGGCTCTGTGACCTTAGAGAAGTTACTTAACTTCTCCAGCAGCTTTTTTTTGTTTTGTTTTGTTTTGTTTGTTTTGTTTTGTTTTTTGCTTTTTTTTTTAAGACGGAGTCTCGCTCTGTCACCAGGCTGGAGTGCAGTGGCGCGATCTTGGCTCAGTGCAACCTCCAACTTCCTGGTTCAAGTGTTTCCCCTGCCTCAGCCTCCTGAGTAGCTGGGATTACAGGCACGCACCACCACACCCAGCTAGTTTTGGTATTTTCAGTAGAGATGAGGTTTCACCATATTGGCCAGGATGGTCTCGATCTCCTGACCTCATGATCTGCCCACCTTGGCCTCCCAAAGTGCTAGGATTACAGGCATGAGCCACCGCACCTGGCCATCAGTTTCTTGATTTGTAAGATGGGGCACAATAATATTGACCTCATAAAGGTATTGTGAGAATTAGTGGCAGTGTTGGTAAAGCACCTAGTGTCAATGCACCCATTCATCCACTCACTCATTCATCTATATTGAGCACCTCTGGGCAGCACAGGAAGCGCACAGTCCAGAGAGGAGGATGGAGACCACACAAACAGACAGACACAGAGCAAGCCACAGCCGGTGCTGCAAAGAGAAGTGCAGGAATCCTGTACCAGGGGCCAGGTCTAAACTGGGGATCAGGGAAGGTTTTCCTGAATGAGTGATTTTGAGCTCAGGTCCCAAAGATAAGTAGACGCTTATAAGACAAAGCCAGGGTAGAGCATTCCAGGGGTGTTGTAGGCATGACTATTTATTCTTTCCAGAATACAATTTGGGCCAGAGAAATGACAGTTGGGTTTATTTTACTTTTGGGGGTAAAATTTGCAGACAGCAAAATGCATGAGCCTTAAGGCACAATTTGAGTGCATTTTGACAAAAGCACACACCCAAAGATAGAATTTTGCTATCAAACCGGGTTTATCTTCATGTCTTCATAACCTTGTTCCCTGATTATAAAAGTTAAGAAGCTGGGGTTTTTTTTATTTTTGTTTTCTGAGATGGAGTCTCGCTCTGTCACCCACGCTGGAGTACAGTGGCACGATCTCAGCTCACTGCAACCTCTGCCTCCCAGGTTCAAATGATTCTCCTGCCTTAGCCTCCTGAGTAGCTGGGATTACAGGCATGTGCCACCATGCCCGGTTAAATTTTGTACTTTTGGTAGAGATGGGATTTCTCCATGTTGACCAGGCTGGTCTCAAACTCCTGACCTCAAGTGATCCACGCACCTTGGCCTCCCAAAGTGCTGGGATTGTAGTCATGAGCCACTGCGCCTGGCCAGGAGCTGGGTTTTAATGGGGGCATTTCACTGTGGACATTTTACAAGGCTTTGAGCTAGGTTTAAATCTTATATAACTTTCCCCAGTTCTCTCCATGTCCCTGAGACTCAACTTCCTCATCTGTAAAATAGGGTTAATCGAACTTACTTCACAGGGCTGTGTGAGAGATTGGGTCTGCACATGGCCGTAAAATGCCCAGCAAGTGCCTGGTGGGCACTCTGTGAGTTAGCCCTGCTAGGAGTTTCTGGAATGGAGACGGTGGTGGGGAGCAGGGCTAGCTCTTGCTGACACCCTTGTGGCTGGAGATGGGCCTTCCCAGGGCAGCACAGGGCAGCTGTGTGCACCCCCTCATCCAGTCTCTCTGTTCACAGGGATGTGTCTGCAGGCCTTCGTAGAAGCTTTCTTTGTCCTGGCTCAGAGGAAGTTCAAGATGCTGCCACTTCATGAGCAGGTGGCCTCGCTCATCGACCTTTGCGAGTACCACCTGTCCCTGCTGGATGAAAAGCGCCTGGTGTGTGGCCGGGGCGTCCCGTCGGGGGGCCGGCCCCCGCACCGTGCCACTCCCCAGGAGCCCTCCCCATCGGCCCAGCCAGCAGGGGACAACCCCCCACCCCGCACCAGCTGTGCCAATAAGCTCTCCCTTCCCCGACATACCCTGTCCTGAGGGCCACTCTGTCCTCCTGAAGACAGAAGACCAGAGCGGCTTTCAGGGCTGGAGAGCCCCAGGCATTCTGCCTGCAGAGGAATGGCAGGCAGGCTGCCAAGGGGCCCGGCTGAGGTCCCCACGAACTGTCTCTGTGTGCGTCTAAGCTGTGCTTCACCAGGCTGGCTGGTTCTCACCTGCCTTCCTCCTCGCACCTCCTGGTGATACACCCTGTTTTCGAGTCATCAGTGGACATGTGACATCTAAAACATGACAGATGGCACCTTCTATTCTGGGCTCACAGGAAGCACCAACTGGGGCAAATCTGTTGTGTTTGGGGCACAGGACACAGTCGGTCCTAAGGCCCGGAGCTGTGGAGAGGAAGCCGAGTGTTGGGATCTGCTGCCGGGGCCTCCGCGTGCCCACCGGGAAAAGCCCGAGAACGTCGTGTTTATTTCCTGCCTCCCGTTCCGAGAGAAGGAAGTGGAAATATCAAGTAGGCGTCTGCGAATCTCCCATCCCAGGCATGTGCTACATGGGTGTAGTGAACAGATTAACCTCATTTAGTTCATTAGCTTTGCCTGTTGCTGCAATGTTTGGTTTGTTATTAATTAAGAAATAATTAATTAAGAAGTAACTAAGACTCCTGGAGCCTCAGAGCTGGCAGGAGCCTCGGAGGTCATTTTGTTTGATTTTGTTTGACTGTGACCCCAAAGCAGGAATCCCATCTTTAGCCTCCCTGACCAGATAGTCTGAGTGGGCCCCTGCATAGGTGGGGTGCTGGTCACGTGGCCAGTGTGTCCACAACAAGCACTGCCAGGGGTCCCTGCATGCCCAGCACTGTGCTGGGAGCCCTGGATGAGGGAAGGAAATCAGACATGGATAAGAACCAGAGCAAGAGGACATACACTAGTATGTCAGACCTGGTGCCAGGGACAGGGTAGCTCGTGCTTTCTCTTCCATGGGACCCTTTCCTTGTCTCCATCTGTATCCCCAGGTAGCCCCCCTCTCAGAGGAAACGCCTCAGAGGCAGCAGAACGTGGCATTTTGGAAACAGCCTTGGGCATGTCAAGGTCCAGGGCCCGTTGAAGACAGGCAGACAGGACTTGGCAAAGCCACGCTCTCCAGGGTGTGGTTGGATTTGAGGTTAATGTGGCCCTTTCCTGGGGGATCCCTTTAAAGGATGCTGAGAGGCCCTGGGAAGAGCCAATGATCATGCTCCAAGTGAGGTGGAGAAAAGTCTTTGAGGCACTAGTACTGTGCCTGGTGTGGTGCACAGCAGGACTCAGAAAATGCTGGTAGTGCATGGCAAGGCAGAGGGTCCTGGGAGGCACAGGTGCATCCCAAACAAACTCCTGAGACTTTCTCCTCCTTCCTTCCAACATCCTGTCCTGACTCCTGACCCAAACTGATAAGAGCAGTTGACCTGGTTCATAACAGGTACTCAAAAGCATCTGTGGAAACAAGTTACTTGAATCCACCCTCCCCAGAATATTTTTAAACCCAAAGACAAGGTTGTTAATCCAAGATGTCTCCAATTGTTGGCAAGCGATTTCAGAGCAGGGGCTGCTCTGTTCATCCTTGCCTGGCGCTCCTTCTTGCCAGGAGCTCATCTTCTCAAGGAGGAAAACCTGTTTCCCCCGCGGCGTGGCTTCCGTGCAGCGCCCCTTCCCTGCTGCTAGCAGAGCCCAAAGGCCGCTGCCCTTCCCCAGCCGAGAGGGGCCGTGGAACTGAGCCCTGCAGAGCCCACTCTGGGGTGTTCAGTGACAGCAGACTTTTGCAATGACTTTATTTTCCCAAGCAGAAGGCAGGACAAGTGGGAAGGTAGCACAGGCAGGATGTGCCTCCTGAAGTGTGTCGAGTGTCCTCTACGTGGGGTGCTGTGGAGGTGTCATCGGCTCAGTTCCCCAGGTACTAGGGCAGGTCCGTAACGCTGCTCCCCTTTCAGATGAGGAAAGGAAGGCCCAGGAGGCCACGTAGTCAGGACTTGGTCTAGGTGTGTCTGTCTTCGGCTCCTTGTCCCTGGGTGAGCATGAATTCAGCTCCAAGCAGAGACTCCGCAGCTCTACTCCGCGCAGGGCTGCCTGGGGTCTGTCACGGTCTGGTGGCATGGGACAAGGCAATCAGGGCTCCTAAATGGTCCAGTGTGAGAAACAATGTTTGAAGTCCCCATGTAGCTCTCCCAGTCCCTTTTGGCAGAACAAATGGATTTTCCAGAGAAAGACCAGAGTAAGCACCTCTGGGCACCCTTGTCATCAGCTGGGAGCCACCAAAAGTCTTAACAAAGCTCTCACGTGACACCGTTTCTTGAAATTGGTCTTCAGAAAGTACTTGCTTGCCAAAGTGGAGTGCAATGTTCAGGTCTAAAACCAACGAAGCACGTTGAATATTTTGAAAAATAAAATCAAGAGGTTGAATTCCAGCCACCTTGTCTGGGGTGATATGAAAACATCAGCTCTCCTGGTGAGGGCCTCTCCCACCCCTGCCATCATCTGAAGGCGGGCTGCTCCGCCCACCATGGCCCCTTTATCCCGGGAACAGCCCCCTCCTCTGCAGACAAGGCCCTGATAGCCCCACCCACCCGCAGGGCATGGAGCCTCCCTGGTGATTGTTAGGGAAACGAGGCTGTGGTTTTATGAGAGGCCAGTCATGACAGATTGCCCCTTTTCAGTTCAACCAGAGGCTGCTCCATTATCAGAATGAGTGATAGCTGACTCACCCCGCCTCCTCCGTTCCTAATAAGAAGCCCCACTGTGTTTACCCCTTTGGTAATCGGCCACTCGTTTTATTGGATGTAATTGAAGCAATAGCAAAAGCAGATGGTTTCTTCCTCTAAGAGGACAGGAAGCAGAGCCGGCAGTCCGGCCGGCCCAGAGGCACATAGCTGGGCACCCCTGTGCTTTGCTGCAGGATAAGCTCTGTCCCTGGAAGGGCCCTCAGGATCCATCTCCAGCATCTTCTCCCTACCACTCTCCTGCCCCATCCCCCTCCTACTGATGTCTGTCTCTCCCCACCCTCAATGCACACACAGTCCAGCCACATGGATCCTCTCCCTAGTCCACTGGCTGAGTTCCTGAAGAGCTGGGCACTCTGGGGGCTTGGAATGAACGGGTAAGAAGATCAGGCTCAGCCTGTGCTCAGTTTGGGGTTTCCCATCCAAGTATGACAAGTTAGTGGGATCAATCTGGGAAGGGAAGCATCAAGAGAACAGGGCAGACCCACAGAATGGGGCTCACCCACCATTTCTTTGGATGTGCCCCTGGGCAGCCTCCTTGCTCCTGCCATGCTGACCCTACCTGCTCCCTTCCTTCCAACCTCCTAGGGGCACAGGTTCAGCGTTTCTGTTGTTAGGGGCAGGAGCTTTGTCCTCACGGCCTGGCCAAAATGGAGTCTGCAATGGGTGCTTATAAAGACCCGCTGGATTCAGTGCAGCTGTTAGCAAGTGCTGGTCCCAACAGACCCCTCCCCATAGGCAGAGGCAGGGCCTCAGGAGAGAGAAGCGTCCATCCCTGAAACGAACCACTTGGATTCCTCTTACTTCTCCTCCCGGCTTCTGTCCACTCCCCTGAACTCAGACATGGTCTCTCACCTGGGCTTCCACTGCCTCCCTGCCTCTTACCCCTCCACCCTACCCTCCATCCCCATCAATCTGGAAGGAACTTGGAGAGTCACAGAGCTGACATCCAGTCACCTATTGAAAGCAGCCCTCATTGGCACCCTTTCTTTCTTTCCATCCTAAGGCCCACACCTGACACCCGCACCTCTGCAGCCTGCCTGAGCCCCTGTCCGACCCCTGCTCCCAGGACTGTTCGTATCTGTTGTCATGAGACAGGAGGAGGATGTGCTATTTCCCACCACCCTTGTCTTGCTGGCCCCTCTGCTTGGGATGGCCTTCCTCTGCCCAGTGGCAAACAGACTTTCAGTTCAGTTCCAGTGTCCCTGCTGCAATCCCCCAAACAGAGTGAGCAGTTTCTTCCTTCTACTTCCAAGAACTGGAAAGTTCCTGTATTGGCGCGTGCACTGTGGGACCACAGCATTGGTTCCCACCCAGCTGTGAGTTCCTGCAGGGTCAGGCATGTGCTGGGTCCATGTTGGCACAGAGCAGGGGCCAGCAGGTGCTTGCTGTGAATAGGAACGTTTAGCAGACCCCGGGAGAGGAGACAGTGTTATCACGCTTGTTCTCCGCTTCGCCTGTGGGTGTCTTTAAGAAGCACAGATTTCTAAACCTTGCCAAGCTGATCCGCTGAACATCTCTACATCCCCGGCTGCCTTGTTGGCTCCCTGGGACATGGCAGCTGCCCTGTGTCCATCTGACTTTAGGTGTCTATCCACGGCCCTTTGTGGCCAGGCCTGGGCTGCGTACCCATGGGCACCCCCTCTCATTCAATCTCAGAGACAGGACGCCAGGCTGGACGGTCCTCACTAACACCCCTCCAGCCGGCTGGCCAGCCTCCTTTCAACTCTGCATTGCCCTGAGATGGTGTGGGGTTGCTGAGCTCCCAGCAGGTCTTCCTGACGTGCATGTAGGTAGTCAGGGAGATGGAGTGGGAGGATAGGGGCACAGACACTTGAAATGGTGTTCCATGCCTTTCTAGACCCCAGGCCCTTTCCTACGTGTTTTTATCAGCACATGCTCAATCCTTCCCAGTTTACAAAGCACTTCTATATCCATTCAACGCCACGAAGAATGAGGATCACTGGGCACTCTGTTTTCCTGGGGGCGGGGAACTGGCTTCCAGGAGGCTTAGTGACTGACCGAGGTCTCGAGGTCTCTTGCTGGTGAAGTGCAGAGCCAGGATCCGCCTGAGGCCCCCAGCTGGCTCCAGATCCCACACTCCTTCCTTGGCACTTCCTCGGTTCTGCACGGTGCCTCAACATTCCCCAAAACATCCAGTTTTGCAGGTGTGGGAACCCACGTCCCGCAGAGGCTGGGTGTTTGCTCCACTCAGTTCTGGGGACTTAGCTTAAGGCTCTCTGATCTGTTCTCTTCCTGCCGAGCACCCCAGGAAGGCTCTGTGGGTACACCCCAAGGGCTCCAGGTCTCCCAGCCACTTAGTGAGAGTGGCCAGTCCTGTCTCACTTGATCTTTGGGTGCATAAGACGAGATCACAGAAAATGTCATCAGTGTGAAAGTGTTTTGTAAAACCAAGGCGCTGCCCAAACGTAGCGTTATCTTCAGCCTGGCTACTGGCTTCCTACAAAGTGAAGGGATGAAGGTAAAACTCTTTCTGGAATAATGTTATCCATCAAGACAGACAAAACCACACTGGTCAGCTCCTCCTGCCCTCCCCCGCCACCCCCCACCTCCCCTTCATTCCCACATGTTTAAAGACATTCGTAGGCTGAGAAATGATTCCTGCTGCTCCTCCGACACCCGGAATGTGCCTTGTGATTGGCAGAGTGTCCCTCCAGAATAGCTTAATTTTTTTCCCATTTCTTGACTAATGTCCTCTACTCCTTGGCCCTAAAATTGAGAATTGGGCTTGCAATGGCCAGCACAGGAGTATCTTCCCTGAAAGCTCAGAAATGATGGCTCTCCCGGTAGGGAGCTGGCATTCCCCATGGCCGAGAGCACCGTCCTCCTCACATGGAGGGATCATTCACCACCGTGTGTATTAACCTGAAATCCACCTCGCCTTGATGGATATTTTTGCCAGTCTCCCATTTGGTTTGATGAATGTGAGAGAAATATTCCCATATGGCATATGAATTTCTCCCTCACAAAATAAGTCTAAATTTTTTTCTGTTCCCGGAGATGAAGGAGCTCAGCAGAATAGGCCACATCTTCAATTACCTTTATCTCTAGTAGCCCAATGTCTTGATTTTTATATAACTGGGAAAACCACATAGCATAATGCTTACACACACACACACACACACACACACACACACACACACACACACACACACAGAGTACCTATAAGCTTTGATAGAAAATGTCAAAATTACGATGTTTTTCTCATTTCTGGTGATTGGCTTCCGAGTGTTACTTAGAGAGCGGAGTGGAAAGGGCTCTTTGCAGCCCTGCAGTAGTGTCTGGTGCTTACCAAGAGGCTCACAGGAAACATTTCCTCCAACATGAAGGTGTTTGCTAAGATTCCAACCAGGACCCAGTCTTGGGCCACAGAACACTGTCTTCTCCCCGAGGCCTCTCGCAGACCGCAGGGATATTTTCCCTTCACAACCTCTTGCATCAGAATGGGCAAAGTGAGGGCCAACAATCCCAGAGGAGGTTGTGAACTGTTCTGGAAAGCGAGGGCTTTGCAGTCAGACCTTCATATGAACTTTGTTCTGTCTGTTGCACTCTCCCTAAATGACCATGGGCCAGTGACTTTACCTCTCTGATCCCTGCTCCTTGCCTAGATAGTGGGGATCACGTCATAATGTATGTAAAGAGCCGGGTGTGGGACTTGGCACCTGGGAAGTGTCTTAATATGTGTCTGTTGAGAAAAGGAAGGGTCTCGACGTGTGGAAACAAGACGGATGCCAGGAAATACGTCTGCCCACCTCCACGCCCCTGACAGCGGAGGTTCCTGGAGGTCTGGTGAAAGACCTCACATGCTCCAGCCCTGCCGGCTCTGTGCCGAGCTCTGCCTTTAAGAGACTGCAGCTCCTGCCTCTTAAAAGCCTTTAAAAATTCTTTATTAAATTTTCATGGCGCATAAAGTCAAGGTTCTGTTACTTGGCCTCAGTTGTCTTGGCAACTTCGTAAAACGCAATAATAAAACGAAGCTGAGTGTTGCTAAACACAGGCTCATCGTATAAACGACTGCGAAGTACTGGCAGTTTGTTCTGCACGATCATTTTTGACAGCAAATCCACCGGGGTGGACAATGCTTGTTCACTTGGGGTCAGTTGTGAGAAAAGGACACCTTTTAATTTCTTTTCTCCCTTAATGCTTAATATTTGCCTAGGAAGCTAAATATTGCCTCAAGGAAACTGTGAGATCCTGGGGGAGGCAGAGGGAGGGGTTTGGAAAATCTTTCAACCCATTGATCTGCTGGGGACAGTCTCCCGTAGGGAGGGAGGGATCTGTCCCTAGAGTTTGGTCAGAGACTCTGGCTGCCCTGGGAGAGAGGATAGCCCCTTACAGCTTCCCGTGTGCAAGGGGAGCCACAGTGCTCCACTCGGGCTAGGCCAGTGAGCATTGCACGTTTCACCCTCATGGGGAAAGATAGAGGCAGGTGCCTCCCTAGAGAACTAAACCATTCACCCTGCACCAAAGAGGCGATTCCTGGGGCTGCTGGCGGCTCTGTCCCTGGAACGGAGGCCCCTCCTCCTCCTATCACCCCTCCTTCCCTTCTACCCTTGGGGCGCAGCATATATCTGCTCTGAATATTTCAGAATATTTGGCAAGTGGAAAGCAGATGGCCTTGAGTTAAAAACAAAGTGAGACCCCAGCTCCCTGGAAATCCCCTCACCCATTGGCATCAGAGGAAGGTTCATTTCACATGGCTCCCCCCGACGCCCAGGAAGGCCACTTAGGTAGGCCCTGTTTCCCACGGGTAACCCCTGTGGTCCTCTGGATCCCAGTTCACTTTTTAATGACCCATTCAGATTCTGCACATTCCTCAGATGTACCAGCACCTCGGTCCCAGGCTCCTGTGTCACAGGTCATGGCGCTGCAGTGTGGCAGAGCTGTCATGCCACTCTCTGCTGGAGAAACCCGGGGTTGCCTGCCCGTGGCCCTGCAGCCTGGAGGGGAGGCAGCTAGGGCAGTGTGAGAGCTTAGGGCTGGCTTAGGCCAGGCATGTCTTTGGAGGATGGAGTGGGGACTGTGGAGGCCACAAGGAGCCCTTTCACAATGCTGCCTGCCCCACAGGATCCCCTCAGGGCTCAGGCCCCACCTCTGTCTTTAACCCAGACGACTGCAGCTTTCCCATTCTTACTTGATGGGCTTTACAATAAGGGTGTATCCGCAGCTGCTGATGCCTGCCTTTCAATATTACGCATGAGGCAAGGGAAGCCCAGAGAGGGGAGGGGTCTTGCCCCCAATACCCAGCAAGTGAGGACATAAGGCCTCTTCAATGAAGGAACTGGTTTTGCCCTGTGTGATCAGAGGGATGGGGCGGAAGCCAGCACCACCCTCAGCCCATCACCTCACCAAATACCTACAGAAGGGAGCCCAGAGAGCCTCTGGCCCAGGGGTTTTCAAGCTAGATCCCACGGAATCTTAGAGCAGCTCAGCTAGCTGTTTTATATATTGGGGTTGCATGTAAGAAAAAAAGCTTAAAATGCCATCATCCTTTCTAATTTTTTACTTGTGTGGTAAATTGCAGGTTTTCACTTAGCTGGGGGCCCAGAAGTAACTCATCCAAGGTCACCTGAGCCCAGCTGGGACCCCAGGCCCTGCCCTGGAGGATGTGTATGTCATGCTGGCACCGGTGCTCAGGTGCTGGGCTGGCTCACACTGGGCCCAGGGAGTAGCTGTGACACCCCCCTCCGGAGATTGGCTTGGTGTCTTAATCCATTTGTGCTGCTATAACGAAGTACCGTAGACTGGGCGGCGGATAAACAACAGAAATTTTATTTCTCCCAGTTCTGGAGCCTGCAAGTCCAAGATCACAGTCCCTGCATGGTTGGGTCCTGGCGAGGGTTCTCTTCCAGGTTTGCAGAGCGGTTGTATCCTTACATGGTAGGAAGAGAGTGACAGGGATCTCTAGGGTCTCTTCCCAGGGCACTATTCCTGTTCACAAGGGCTCCACCCTCATGACCTAGTCACTTCCCAAGGCCCCACTTCCCTAAACGGAGCTAGGATTTCATCAGATGAATTTGGGAGGGACACAGACATCTAGTCCATCGCCTGGCCTCTCTCGCCCCTGGTAGAACGGCCGCTGGAAGCCTCCGCGCCCGGCCCTGGGCTCACCTGTCACTGGGCGCTAATCATCAGATACCCAGGGTGGATGACAGGATCCACTGAAGAATTTCCCGTCATAGCTCCTCACCCACCACTTAAATAAACCTGCTTTGAGCTATTTCCAGAGCCAGCGGCGGGGGAGGAGGGGTGGCATCAGTGGGTCACTGGATCCATCGCCAGCTGTGCTGGGAGGAGACTGACCCCAGACGTTGACAGGTCAGAAACCTGAGGGCATGTCCCAGAGAGGCCAGCTACAAGCAGCCATTTATTTGAAGCCACTTGTTTTAGCTTTAAAAGTCCTGTAAATACTGCATTCTGCTCTATATGACATCCGCATATTAGCCAGGCTAGGTTAGGCTACCCTGAAAAGACAACAAACCCACGAGGCTCCGTGGCTTAACACAGCGGAGGTTTACTTCGTGCGAAATCAAAGGTTCATGTGGGTCTGCTGGATCTCAGGATGGCTCTCCACAGAGAGGCGCTGGTCTCTTTCTCCTCAACCACGCCTCCCAGTTGCTTCTGGCAAGATGAGAGGGCAGGAGGGGTCCTCAGGGGATGCTGTTCAGGGAGGGGCTGACTCCACCTCCTCCCACAAGCCCTTGGCCGGAAGGCAGTCCCGTGGCCCGGATGGAAGTGCTGGGACAGTGGGACATGCGCCCTTCCTGGGCACCCAAGCAGACAAAAATAAAATGAGATTTGGTGAACACGTAGTGTTGTTTTTGCCACAATTCCTCTTTGTTTCAATAGAATAACGTTTTTCTCCCCTTCAATCTTCACAAAAAATGGCTGCGCCAAGGAAATGACCATGGTTGTCTCCGGGCCGCACACAGCGCCCCCCGCCCGCATCGCCTTTTTTCGGTTGAGTTGGAGCAGATGGAGGTCACGTGGATCTCCTGACTCCAGAGCCACAGGGGAGCTAGGGGAATCTTGTGCCTTCCCGCCAAGAAAGCCAATCCTAGGCTCTGTGGCCTGGGTACCGCTCAGCTCCAAGCTCCACGCACGGGCAGTTTCCCCATCACCTGGAAAACTGAGTCCAAAGCCGGCTGACATTTTCCCCTGAGGAGGTAGGGGCTGGAGGTCCCGGAAAGAGTGCCGACCCTTCCCAGGCCGGAGCAGAGCACTGAGACCACGCTCCAGGGGCCATCTGGCCTAGAGAGGGGGCTCTGGCCAAGCCATCTCCAGTTACCCTGCATCGATGAGCCAGGCTCCCCTGGCTCCCTGCTGAGGAGCGCAGGCCTTCCGCAAAGCCGAGGATTCACAGGCAGTGAACCCTGTGAACATCGGGCTTCTCCTGTAGCTGCTGGAAGTTGTGTCACAATTAACATAGACAGTGGGGGTGGGGACATGTAAAGCACATTCTCAATTCATGGCTAGGGTCTCGTACCCACAAGGTCGAGACCCATGCAGGGCACATTATGGCGTTAGTTCATTTCATCTGAGAAACAGGCTTGGGTGGTTACTCCTGTTATCGCCTTGCTTTACAGTAGAGGAAGCTGAGGTTCAAAGCTGACGTGCAGTGGCGTGCCCGAGGTGGTGCAGGTTGTCCGTGCCCAGGCGGGTTTTGGAATTTGGCCTCACAGAGCCCACTCTCCAAACAGCTATGCTGTGCCGTGGTGTTGAAGGCCCCCTTGCAGCAGCAGGCGGCTCTGCAGAGGGGATGGGCTCCGGGCACATGTGGAAGTGGAGGCCCTGGGAGAGACCTCGAATAGCAACCTGTCTGCAAAGCCTTTGAACTCAAAGTCCTGGAAGAAACGTCCTAACTCAGTGAGGTTCACACAGCAGGCAGGACTTAGGTTGCCCAAGAGGATCTAACCTTTGAGAGCTGTTGTGCTTGGCAGCAAGGTAACAGCAGAAGGGACATAGGGAGCAACATTGAGATCACTGAGACAGCCTCCTTCTCTGGGATAAATGGGCCAGGCAGTGAGTGAGAGGAGGCTGGTGGAGAAAAAGGTGACCATGTGCTGAGGACGAACTTTGTCCCAGGCGCCAGCGTCACCCCAGCCATCATGGCAAGGCAGGTGGAATTTCACCCCTTATACAGCTGAGGAAACAGGTTTGGAGAAGTTACGCGTCTTGCCCGAGGCCGCAGAAGGTCACCCTGCCCAGGTCACATGGCCACCATAGAAGCTCTGAGCCCAGGGCAGGTGCGGAGCCCCACTGACTGGAGAAGGAAGCAGCTGGCCACATGACTGCAGGTCAGAAAGTCCCTTGGCTTCAACCACCTGTGGCCACTGACTTGTGAGCAAATGACATCCAGAGGGGCCGCCCCAAAGCCTGGACTCCCGACCCCATGGTCAGGAGAAAGGCTGCCAGGGCAGCGCCAGGCTTCAGCTCAGTCCAGAAAGGCCACTCTTGTTAGCTCTTTCTCTGCACTCACAGGCTGCATTCGACCTGGTGCCTGATAGGTGGGGAGGGGACAAAAGTCTCATTAAGAGAGGGGCCTTCAGTGCAGGGCAAAGAGCTCTCTGCTTCAGGGCCAGCCAGAAAATGTTCACTCCCTTTCCATATTCTTTTTATTTTTTAAATATTGAGACGGGGTCTCACCATATTGCCCAGGCTGTTCTCGAACTCCTGGGCTCAAGTGATCCTCCTGCCCCGGCCTCCCAAAGTACTGGGATTACAGGCGTTAGCCACCACGCCTGGTCGGGGTGTCCATTTTATAATGGTGTCATGGCATGCCATTATATGATGCACTCTAGTTATGTATAATATTATAGCTTACTTAAATGGTCCCCATTGTTTCTGGGTTTCTGTTATTACAAAAAAAGTGTTGCAAGACTCTTCTGATACATGCATTTATGTGCATGTACGATGTGTCCTAGAACTGGAATCACTGGGTTAAAGGGTACATGCATTTTAAGCTGCAATCAATATTGGTGCTATATTGTCCTCCAAATAAGTTGGACCACCTTTAGGCCCCACCAGATGTATGAGAGGAGCCAGTGCTCTACTTCCCGCCCTCCCCAACACAGTGTATTGTGAGAATGCCAACTTTCACCTGTTGATAAATAAAAAACATGGCAGCATCTCATCACAGATTGAATTTTCCTTCCTTCCTTCCTTCCTTCCTTCCTTCCTTCCTTCCTTCCTTCCTTCCTTCCCTTCTTTCCTTCCTTCTTTCTTTTCTTTTCTTTTCTTTTCTTTCTTTTCTTTTCTTTCTTTTCTTTTCTTTTCTTTTTCTTTTCTTTTCTTTTCTTTTCTTTTTTTCTTTTCTTTCTCTTTCTGATGGAGTCTCTCTCTGTCACCCAGGCTGGAGTGTAGTGCCGCGATCTCGGCTCACTGCAACCTCCGCCTCCTGAGTTCAAGCAATTCTCCTGGCTCCGCCTCCCGAGTAGCTGGGACTACAGGCACATGCCAGGATGCCCAGCTAACTTTTTTTGTATTTTTAGTAGAGACAGAGTTTCATCTTGTTGGCCAGGATGGTCTCGATCTGACCTCGTGATCCACCCACCTTGGCCTCCCAAAGTGCTGGGATTACAGGCGTGAGCCACCGTGCCCGGCCTGAATGTTCATTTCTTTTTTTTTTTTTTTTTTTTTTGAGACGGAGTCTCGCTCTGCCGCCCAGGCTGGAGTGCAGTGGCCGGATCTCAGCTCACTGCAAGCTCCGCCTCCCGGGTTCACGCCATTCCCCTGCCTCAGCCTCCCGAGTAGCTGGGACTACAGGCGCCCGCCACCGTGCCCGGCTAGTTTTTTGTATTTTTTAGTAGAGACGGGGTTTCACCGTGTTAGCCAGGATGGTCTCGATCTCCTGACCTCGTGATCCGCCCGTCTCGGCCTCCCAAAGTGCTGGGATTACAGGCTTGAGCCACTGAATGTTCATTTCTTATGAATGCAGTTGAGCCTCTTTCTTCACCCATTCTTCTACTGGTCCTTTTCTTGTTGATTTGTAGCATCTTTGCAGATGAAAAGAATTAGCCTTTTGCCATAGTTTTGAAAAATATGTATTCTACATGGGCCATTTTCCGGCAGCCAACTGTCTCCGCCTGCAGCCCGTTCTCCACAGGCTGCCAGAGTGGCCTTTCTGGGATGCCAAACTGATTGTGTCACCCCCGTGCAGATAGAAAACAGCTTCCTGTCACCAGGGTTCAGCTCAACTCCTCACCTGATTTGGGGGGTCTTTTCTATTTGGAGCCCAGCCTCCTCCCTCCCCCCCCAACAGGGCCAACCTCCCTCCCCAACCAACAGGACCACCACTTGCAGCCATGAAGGCTGCACTCTGCACAGAGGACAGGGACACAAGGATAACCTGAGTGGCGCCCCTGCAGGGACCCACTGGGCAGCCCTGCCCAGCTCTTGTGAACTCCCTCATGGCTCCTCACTCTTTTTGCCACTCCCCAAATGCCCCTTGCTCTGTCACCTGGCCAGCACTGCGTCCGGGTCCTTCTTCTGCCCCAATGCCCCTCCCCATGTGGGCCTGTTGGTGCACACCGCCTCCGCTCTTGCAGATGGCTCCCTCACCCCTTGGTGTGTCTCTTTAAGCCACTTCATGGTGACTCTCTACCAGGTACACCCCAGGCAGGGCTGTGCCCCCTCATATCTGGATCCCACCCTAGCCAGGGTCTGGCACAGAAGGGGCCCTCAGGACCTGCATGTAGGAGGAATGAGGGAGGGAGGGACCGAAGGCCCCATTGACGGCCAAGCTCAGCCAGCACAGCAGAGCGGGGAGGGCCTCAGCCTAATTTACAGTCATGCATTTACCCAATAGGCTGCTCTTTCATATAAATATCCATTAAACACTTTGTAAAATGCACATTTGAAGAAAGGCAGCTGACCTGCCCTTCCCAGGTAATTATGGTGCGCCTCTTAAGTCTGCAGTGGAGACCTTTTTATTTGGAAGGTCTAGCGTGCTTTCCAGATTATCAATCGAGGCGTTTCTGGGGAGCAGGTTCTCTGCCTGCCCCTGACCTCCCACAGAGGGGCATCCTAGGAGGACCCTGGTGGGCACCAACACCACTGCCATCAGGATCTCCCAAGGGCTCAGGGCCCCAGGGCCCTGGTGTGGGCACAACCAGATGTGGCCCTTGGCTGCCCAGAGCCAAAGGGCCAGGGAAACGTGCTGATGGACAGGCAGGGCTCCACTACCAGCAGAGGGTAGGGCCAGGACCTGGGGCAGGGGGAGGCTGGCAGGAGAAGGGCCAGGCCCCACAGGCCCCATTGCAAGTTTTCTCTTTGCCATTGTAGAGTGCACAGAGGATGACACCATTGGGTTTGTGTTTTTAAAGATAACCAAGCTTACAATTTGGATGGGGCAAGAGTGTACTTGGAGGAGTGGGCTGGGAGCAGGTGCAGGGGTCCAGGCGGGAGGGCTGGCAGCTCCAACTTAGCATGGCCCTGGAGATGAAGGGCACACACTCAAGGGGTTTTAAGCAGGCCAGGTTGACAATACTTCTCACGGCGGCTGTTCAATTGCCATCTCACCTCCCTGCTGGATTGAAACTCCTGGAGGGCAATGCCTAGTCCTTCTGGTGGAAGTTGCATCAAAGCATCTAGAAAATGGCTCAGCACACAAAAGGTGGAGTGTTCTGGGAACGAATGAATGACAAGTGAGAGGGAATAATGGATGGATGGATGGATGGATGGATGGATGGATGGATGGATGGATGGATTTAACAGATGGGGAAACTGATGCTGTGGGTGGGGTAGGGGGAGGTGAATCGCCTAGGTGGGACATCATGTTCCCAGTGCGTGGCAGACCCAGCAGTAGGGCCAGGACGGAGGCCCTGGGCTAGTGTGGAATCCCCAGCTCCTCCACCCTTGCTCACGCACACCTGTTTTCATAACTTGTCATTACCCCACACACCCACAGGCAGGAGCACTGTCCCAATAAATAAATCTGGGCCACTTTTCAGCATCATTTAACGTCCCCGGGAAGGCTGGGTCACGTGGCGTCCAGCCGCAGCCCATTAGCTGACAGGCTGAAGCATATCACATTGAATTCCACGGCCCGCAGAGCCCGCAAGCCCCCGTGCTGCTCTGAAATCTGTGCGGATTTCTCAGAAAGCAATTGTGCTGCTTATTTCCTATAATGAGCATGTTGCCCCCTCCCCTTGCCAGGACTATTTTTCCAAACCTCCAGGGAGACAGGAGTGGGAGGATCTTGAGCTTGCTCCCTGCCGCAGTTTGAGAGGTGCTGGGCGCTGTGGGCTGCACTTGGGTGCAACTTGCAGAGAGATCATCTCAAGGCATTGCACTGTCTTCCAGCCTCTACCCCGTCCTCTGCCCTGTGTCTCCCTACCTCCCTGCCCCTGTCCTCATGTCCCCTGTCCCTTGCCCCACCAGGCTGCCCCCTGCTACAGCAGGGCTATAGATGGGGCAGTCAGGAGGGACTCAACCCCAGAAGCCCACAGCCTGGCCACATTGCAGCTGACTCTGCTGCACCTCCTGGAAGCCACAGGCCTTGGCTTCTGCCTGCTGCAGGTGACACACCACACCTACCACGCCTCTTCACAAACTTAAATGGGACACGTGCCCACGCCGGTATACAAACCACACGTTGACAGAACCACACACAGAAACATGTCCATAGATACCCACTCGCATCCCAATGAGGTGAGGCTATGCCTACCCACACCAACTCACAGCACCTTAATCACAGCTAGCATACCTGGTACACATCCACACACACGCATCCATACACACATCCCCTCACGCATCCACACATACACTCAGACACACACACACACACACACCCCCACTCAAGCACACATCCACACATATCCACACACCCTCACACACATCCACACATACACTCAATACACACACCCTCACACACATCCACATGTACACTCAGACACACACACACACAAACACCCCCACTCAAGCACACATCCACACACACATCCATACACATATCCTCACACACCCTCACACACATCCACACATACACTCAGACACACACACACAAACACCCCCACACAAGCACACATCCACACATATCCACACACCCTCACACACATCCACACATACACTCAATACACACACCCTCACACACATCCACATGTACACTCAGACACACACACACACAAACACCCCCACTCAAGCACACATCCACACACACATCCATACACATATCCTCACACACCCTCACACACATCCACACATACACTCAGACACACACACACAAACACCCCCACACAAGCACACATCCACACACACATCCATACACATATCCTCACACACCCTCACACACATCCACACATACACTCAGACACACACACACAAACACCCCCACACAAGCACACATCCACACATATCCACACACCCTCACACACATCCACACATACACTCAATACACACACCCTCACACACATCCACACGTACACTCAGACACACACACACACAAACACCCCCCACTCAAGCACACATCCACACACACATCCATACACATATCCTCACACACCCTCACACACATCCACACATACACTCAGACACACACACACAAACACCCCCACACAAGCACACATCCACACATATCCACACACCCTCACACACATCCACACATACACTCAATACACACACCCTCACACACATCCACATGTACACTCAGACACACACACACACAAACACCCCCACTCAAGCACACATCCACACACACATCCATACACATATCCACACACACCCTCACACACATCCACACATACACTCAGACACACACACACAAACACCCCCACACAAGCACACATCCACACATATCCACACACCCTCACACACATCCACACATACACTCAATACACACACCCTCACACACATCCACATGTACACTCAGACACACACACACACAAACACCCCCACTCAAGCACACATCCACACACACATCCATACACATATCCACACACACCCTCACACACATCCACACATACACTCAGACACACACACACAAACACCCCCACACAAGCACACATCCACACATATCCACACACCCTCACACACATCCACACATACACTCAATACACACACCCTCACACACATCCACATGTACACTCACATCCACACACCCACACACAAGCGAACATACAAAGAACACACACATATACACACATCCACACACACACCCTCACACATATCCACACACACACCCTCACATCCACAGGTACATTTATACACATATACACACATCCACATACCCACACATACACAGAGCGCGCACACATACATCCACATATACACACATACACACACACACATCCACATATACACACATCCACAGACCCCCCCCCACACAAGCACACACACACAAGCACACACATCCACACATGCATTCTTACATATACACACATCCACATACCCACACACAGAGCGCACACACATCCACACAAACACCCACACACAAGCACACATACACAAGCACACACATCCACATGTGCATACATATCCACACACACCCTCACACACATCCACACGTACACTGGCATCCACACACCCACACACAAAGAGCACACACATCCACACAAACACCCACACACAAGCACACATACACAAGCACACACATCCACATGTGCATACATATCCACACACACCCTCACACACATCCACACGTACACTGACATCCACAGACCCACACACAAAGAGCACACATATACACACAAACACCCACACACAAGCACACCCACACATACACATACAAGCACACACACATCCACATATGCACACACACATCCCCCTCACACATGTACACACATACACTCATACATATATACACACAAATCCACATACGCACACATCCACACACATAAACACCCACACACACACATACATTCATACGCATGCACATACATCCACACACATTTCTACATAGATTTTGAATTTCCAAGTGGCAGGTAAGCTTTTTTTCAATGCAAAGCTTTTTATGCTTATTTTATTCTATTACAATTTTATATGTAATTCAATCTACTTTTGGCATCTCATCTTTTCTCTTTATTTCTAATTGACACAATAGTTAATAATATTTATACAGTCTGATATTTCCATACATGTATAATATAATAATCAAATCAGAGTAATTTACACAGCCATCATCTCCAACATTTATCATTTCTTTGTGTTGGGAACACACAAAATCTTCTCTTCTAGCTATTTGAAAATACAGAATAAATACTTGTTAACTATAGTCACCCTTCAGTGAACACTAGAACTCATTCCTCCTATCTAGCTGTAATTTTGTATTTGTCAACCATCCTCTCCCTATCCTCCCTTCCTCTTCCCCTGCCCAGGCTCTGGTTACCACTATTCAACTTTCTATCTCTATGATATTAATTTGTTTAGCTTCCACATATGAGTGAGAACACACATTACTACTATTTTCTTTCTGTGTCTGGTTTATTTCACTTAATGTAACTTCCTCCAGGTTCATCTGTGTTGCCAAAAATTGTAAGATTTCATTTTTTTATGGCTGAATAGTGTTCCATTGTATATATGTATGTGTATGTGTGTGTGTATATATATGTGTGTGTGTATGTATGTATATGATATTTTCTTTAGCCGTTCATCTTTTGATGAAATTTCCAAGCAGCGGATAAGCTCTCTTTATTAATTCCCACTTTCATTGCTCTGTGGTTAAGAAATATGGCCTTTCCTTTATTGAGCCTACCACAGGCCAAGCATCATGTTAGGTGATAATTATACTAGGTTGAATAAAACTTCAGCCCCACAGCCTAATAACAGAGAGCGTAAATAAATATACATTTACAATCCCAGGAATATGAGGATGGTTCAACATATGTAAATCAATGTAATATATTGTATCTTCAGAATGAAGGATAAAAACCATATAATTTCAATTGATGCTGAGAAAACATTTAATAAATTCAACAACCTTTCATCATAAAACCCTCAAAAAAACTGGGAAAATACTCCAACACAATAGAAGTCATATATGACAGACCCACAGCTAGTATCATACTGAATGAGGAAAAACTGAAAGCCTTTCCTCTAAGATCTGGAACAAGACAAGGATGCCCACTGTCACCACTGTTATTCAACACAGTACTGTAAGTCCTAGCCAGAGCAATAAGACAAGAGAAAGAAATAAAGAGCATCCAAACTGGAAAGGAAAAAGTCACATTATCCTTGTTTACAGATTATATGACTGTATATTTGAAAAAAAAACTAAGCAGTTCAAAAAACTATTAGAACTGATAAATTCAGTAACATTGCAGGATTCAAAATCAACACACAAAAATAAATAGTATTTCCGTATGTCAACAGAACAGTCTCATAAAGAACTCAAGAAAGCAATCCCATTTACAATAGCTACAAATGAAATAAAATACCACCAGTAATCAGATTTACAATAGCTACAAATCCAATAAAATACCATCAGAGAAATGCAAATCAAAACTACAATGAGCTATCATCTCACCCCGGTTTAAACGGCCTTTATCCAAAAGACAGGCAATAACAAATGCTGGCAAGGATGTGGAGAGAAAAGGGAACCCTCATACACTGTTGGTAGGAATGTAAATTAGTACAACCAGTATGGAGGACAGTAAGGAGGGTCCTCAAAAAGCTAGAAGTAGAACTATCGTATGATCCAGCAATCCCACGGCTGGGTACATACCCAAAAGAAAGGAAACCGGTATATCGAAGCAGTATCTGCCCTCCCATGTTTATTGCAACATGGCAATTCACAATAGCCAGGATTTGGAATCTATCTAAGTGCCCATCAGCAGATGAATGGTAAAGAAAATGTGGTAGATACACACAATGGAGGACTATTCAGCCATAAAAAAGAATGAGATCCTGTCATTTGCAACAACATAGGTGGAACTGGAGGTCATCATGTTAAATGAAATAAGCCAGGCATGGAAAGACAAACTTTGCATGTTCTCACTCATTTGTGGGAGCTAAGAGTTAAAACAGTTGAACTCATGGCTATAAGAAGTAGAATGACAGTTACCAGAGGCTGGGAAGGGTGGTGAGGGTGAGGGTGGAGGGGGAAAGTGGGGATAATTAATGGGTGCAAAAATATAGTTAGAAAGAATGTACAAGACCTAATATTTGATAGCATAACAGGGTGACCACAGTCGACAGTAATTTATTGTACATTTAAAAATAACTAGGCCCGGTGCAATGACTCATGCCTGTAATCCTAGCATTTTGGGAGGCTGAGGCTGGACGGATCACCTGAGGTCCCGAGTTCGAGATCAGCCTGGCCAACATGGTGAAACCCCGTCTCTACTAAAAATACAAAAATTAGCTGGGAATGGTGGCAAGTGTCTGTACTCCTAGCTACTCAGGAGGCTGAGGCAGAAGAATCTCTGGAAGCCGGGAGGCAGAAACTGCAGTGAGCTGATATCACGCCACTGCACTCCTGGGTGACACAGCAGGATTCCATCTTAAAAAAAAAATTAAGAGTATAATTGGAATGTTTGTAACACAAATAAATGACAAATGCTTGAAGTGATAGATACCCACCACCCCCTCAAAAAAATTTGCAATCTGATGTGACATGCAGTGGCAGAGGGAACCCCAGCCCCTACATGTTCTTTAACAAATCTCATGTATTTTTCTCTTTCGGTTGATTCTTTTGGTGTTTCTATTACCTAAACATTGCTGGACAAAAAAAATATAGGTATTTGTTATTTTTATTTGCTTTTCTTGAATTATTATCATGAATGAGCATATTCCCATTTATTTATTGTCCCTTTAATTTCCAGTTATTTCTCTTTTGCCTTATTCTTGGATACTTCAAGCCAATGTTCTAGAATGGATCACTGCTTTGACTTTTCAGCACATGCATTCTGTTGTCCACCATCAGCAATGACATTCTTTCCTTCCAAGTTTTCGTTTTCAGCCTGCTCCTTTCTCCTAGCAGCACACTCCTGTTTATTGATGAAACATCGCTTGAACCACTCCAGGATTTATTTAAGACCCATTAAGAGGGTTCTGCATCTCCGACATGATCTGATGGGGAGCAAAGCAAGACTCACCATTGCCCCGTGTTGCAGGTTAGCGGGCTCATCTATTCCTGTAGGGTGCCCTGCTTGTTGCAGAGAGCAGGGAGCAGCTCCACCTCTCCCTCCTGCAGGTTGCTTTCTCCTCCTCTGATGAGCATTTGCAGGTTCTTCCTGATTTGCCTGATGCAGGAGCTACCTTCCCGGGGGTGGTTCCATGGAATTGGAGGTACAGATGCAAACCCATGATTTGTAGAATGTGTATATGCACGTTTGTGTGCACATGGATGTGTATATGTACATATATGCATTTATTTCCTAGTTCTGTCTGCTGACAAGGTCAAGAGGAAAGGCCATTCTACTAGCTCTCAGATCTTGGTTCTTAATGTCATTCCCCAGGGTTTTTCAGAGAAATGACTAATTCAAGAGCTGGGGCAGGGTAGGTACATTGTGAGCCTGGGACATTTTGTTACACCAGAAAGTAAGGAATGGTCAAAAGCACTTTGGGGGAAATGTCAGCAGCTAAAAGGGGCTGCCGGTGGCAACATCTAGGACTATTTGAGCACCAAAATAATAAAGTAATGAAATATAAACCCTTAAAAATGGAAATATCTGAGTCTATACCAATAGTAAATAGATTTATCAGAACATGGGGGAGAAGGAGGACCTATGCTGACGAGAGAATTCTGAGAGTCAGCCAGTGAAATGGAGGGATTGCTAGAGTTGGAAAATCATCTTTGCAACCATCCCATTAAAGATGGGATCAATTAAGAATCATTCATGGTTGCTAAATCTAGGGGAACATTCTGATGAGGAACAGAATGTTTTCATGGTCTCAAAGTGTCTCCCCACAGACTGCTTATTAGTTGCAAAGAAGACCAAAAAACCCCAGTAATTATACAGTGAAGAAATTGGACAACGCCTTGATCGAGTGATCAAAATTAACATCACCAAGGAAGGAGAGATTGCTGTCTTGTGCCTCCAGATGTGCTCCTCGGAGGACTCAGTACGCTCTATGCAGGATTTTGGCTAAGAATGAAGAACCAAAAACTAGTCCCAAGGAAACATCAGACAAATGCCTTTCTATTTTTGAAAAAGGTGGGTGTGCTTGGTCGTATTCTTCCCAAATGTCAATGCCATAAAATATCACAAAAGGCTATGAAAATGTTCCAGATTAAAAGAGGCTAAAGAGACATGACAGCTAACTGCAACCCCTGCCCCTAGGCTGCCTCCTGTACTAGAGGGGAAAATTACTGAAAAAGGACATTATTGGTTCAACTCAGAAAATTGGAATGTGAATGTTAAGAGTAGATAAAAATATATGCCAATGTTAAATTGACTGACGTAGATTACGTAAGAGAATACTCCTAATCTTAGTAAAAATATACTACTGAAGTGTTTAGGTTAGTGTTTAGCCCCTTTAGGGCTATGATGTATGTAACTTAACTTCAAGCAGTTCAGAAAATAAATTGTGTGTGTATGTGTGTGCATGTGTGTGTGGAAAGAGACAGACTAAGAATGATAAAGCAAAGGGGGTGAAAATATTAATTAATAGGAGATTATAGGTAAAAGGCACATGGTATTCCTGGTACTATTGATTTTAGCAACTTAACTGTAAGTTAGAAATGATTTCCAAAACAAAGGCTTTTTAAACATTTCTAGGCTGGATGGCTGGGCTCGGTGGCTCACGCCTGTAATCCCAGCACTTTGGGAGGCCTAGGTGGGCGGATCACGAGGTCAGGAGATCGAGACCATCCTGGCTAACATGGTGAAACCCCGCCTCTACTAAAAATAAAAATAAAAAAAAAAATTAGCCGGGCGTGGTGGTGGGCACCTGTAGTCCCAGCTACTCGAGAGGCTGAGGCAGGAGAATGGCGTGAACCCGGGAGGCGGAGCTCTCAGTGAGCTGAGATGGTGCCACTGCACTCTAGCCTGGGTGACAGAGCGAGACTCTGTCTCAAAAAAAAAGAAAAAAAAAAAAAATTTATAGGCTGGGTGCAGTGGCTCATGCCTGCAATCCCAGCACTTTGGGAAGCCAAGGTGGGTGGATCACTTGAGCCCAGGAGTTCCAAACTGACCTGGGCAACATGGTGAAACCCTGTCTCTACCAAAAATCAGAAAAATTAGTTGGGCATGGTGGTGCATGCCTGTAATCCCAGCTACTTGCGAGGCTGAGGTGAGAGGACCCCTTGACCCCGGGAGGCAGAGGTTATAGTAAGCCGAGATCGTGCCACTGTACCCCAGCCCAGGCAACAGAGCGAGACCTTTTCTCAAAATCAATAAGTAAATAAAATAAAATAGGCGAAGAGGATGACTGGATGTCCAACATCCACCACTTGCCTTTCATTGTCTTTGAGCTGCTCTCTAACTCTGCAAGTCATGAAAAACTGGTCCTGGTGCTTGTGATTCTCATCCAGAGGAATGCAAACAACAAGATTCTATTCTTTTTTTCTGGCTGAATAATATTCCATTGTGTATATGTGCCACATTCTCTTTATCCAAAATAAAAAAAAAATTACAGAAATGCAAATAAGTGGTATATGGTGGAATGCACTTGATTATTGCCCTGAGGAGAGATCAATTTTGCATCTATTTGTAAATTTGTTTCAACATTTGTGATTGCCTATGTAAGTGTGGTTCTTTCAATTCTCCTTTGAATTGGTTTTGACAACTGACTGGTTCCCTCATCAATTAATGAGTTAAAAATACTAAATATATGTTCATTTTATATTTGCATGAGAGCCAAGTTTTATTGTTTTAAAAATGTATTCTTTAGCACAAGCATTTGTTATTGTTATCACTGAGGGTCATATCTAGGAACATTTTAAAAAATAAAAGTAGGGCCGGGCGTGGTGGCTCAAGCCTGTAATCCCAGCACTTTGGGAGGCCGAGACCGGCGGATCACGAGGTCAGGAGATCGAGACCATCCTGGCTAACACCGTGAAACCCCGTCTCTACTAAAAAAAATACAAAAAACTAGCCGGGCGAGGTGGCGGGCGCCTGTAGTCCCAGTTACTCGGGAGGCTGAGGCAGGAGAATGGCGTAAACCCAGGAGGCAGAGCTTGCAGTGAGCTGAGATCTGGCCACTGCACTCCAGCCTGGGCGACAGAGCGAGATTCCATCTCAAAAAATAATAATAATAAAAATAAATAAAAATAAATACAAAATAAAAAATAAAAGTAGACTGGGCACTGTGGCTCATGCCTGTAATCCCAGCACTTTGGGAGGCCGAGGCAGGCGGATCACCTGAGGTCAGGAGTTCGAGAGCAGCCTGGCCAACATGGCAAAACCCCATTTCTATTAAAAATACAAAAATTAGCCAGGTGTGGTGACACATGCCTCTAGTCCCAGCTACGTGGGAGGCTGAGGCAAGAGAATCGCTTGAAGCTGGGAGGCAGAGGTTGCAGTGAACTGAGATTGTGCCACTGCACTCCAGCCTGGGCGACAGAGCAAGACTCCATCTCAAAAAAAAATTAATATAAATAAATAAATAAAGTATTCCTGAGACTCTTCAGGGTCCCTAATTCAGAATTCCAGGGGGGTACCCCTACCTACTGACTTCATAGTTTGAACCCCCTCCTGCCAGTCCATGATGGACATGAAGCCAAACTTCACACATCAGCAAAGGCTGGACACCACCAAGTGTAGGCCCCCAGGGACCCCATTCCAGGCTTCCTCAGGGATCCTGCACCTCAGATGAGTGGCTCCTCTGATCCCCTCGTCTCCACTGTACCAGTGGCAGGCAGGAAGGGCATGGACAAAGTCAGACTACCATCCCCTGGGGAAGAGACTGTTTCTGTTTCTGATTGGCTGGGCCTCTCAGAGGACAGGAATCCTAGACTAATTTGTTTTCTGGATGTTTTAAGGATATATAAAAATAAAGAAATGCTAAGAGAGTTATAAAAAATAACCATAAATTCTGAATACTTACGTTGAATACATAACATGAATGTTTTAATACAAATTAAGTAAACTGTTGTATAGCATAATTTCACTATTCATCAGGTAATAAGATCAGGGTCTGGATGCATTGTGGGGTGTGCACTGGAGACAGGCTCTCCACCTTGGCCAGGGGTCTAGTGACCATCCAGACTGTGTGTGCACCCTCACTGGGTTGTCCAGATTTGCGGTCCCCTGTCCACCCACCTTTCCTGGTAGCCACCACCAGCCCACCCCTACCCTCTGCAATCTTGCTAACAGGCACCAACTGGTATCTGGGGAAGCAATCTCAATTTTGTATATTTATTGTGTATTCAGCCACTTTACCTAAAAGGGGCCATTTTTCTGTTGGAAAAGTCTAGGAAGACAATTCCATCTTTTGCCTCTCTTTCCCAATAACCATAATTAATTTCCTGCCTTTTGGCATTGAAATGTGGCAGAGGCCTGCATCCAAGTCTTGTTTCTTACCTCATTGAGACTGTCTCTTATGTTTTGCTCTTAAGGATATTGAATATGATGTTGAATACAAATATTGGCTTGAGATAATCTTTTTCAACATGTTTTTATTACAAAAGCAACAGTATGTTAATGAAAAAAATTAAGCGAAGAGGAAATAAAGTCGTTTATTATCTCACTATCCCTAGATCAATGTCTTGTTATCACTTTGATATGTATCTTAATAAGGTACATATCAGATATATAGCTTATGATATTTATTTGTGATTTATATCATAAGATATATATCAAAGTGTGATTTTATTAGAAAATTATTATTAATCTTATAGGTCACACATTTTATTTATTTATTTATTTATTTATTTATTTATTTATTTATGTTTTTGAGATGGAGTCTCACTCTGTCACCCAGGCTGGAGTGCAGTGGCCGGATCTCAGCTCACTGCAAGCTCTGCCTCCCGGGCTTACGCCATTCTCCTGCCTCAGCCTCCCGAGTAGCTGGGACTACAGGCTAGTAGCCACCTCGCCTGGCTAGTTTTTTTGTATCTTTTTTTAGTAGAGACAGTGTTTCACCGGGTTAGCCAGGATGGTCTCGATCTCCTGACTTCGTGATCTGCCCGTCTCGGCCTCCCAAAGTGCTGGGATTATAGGCTTGAGCCACCACGCCCAGCCACACACACATTATTTATATGTCAATAACTGTGCTAAGTAGAGGGTTGACAAGCATTATTTCCAAATCCTTACAGAAGACCTCTCTATGGTAGATACTGTTATCCCCATTTTACAGAAGAGAAAACTGAGACTTAGAGGCTTTCCCAATTTGCCTAGGACTCTGTGGCTAATCAACAGCCATTAAGACTCAACATCCACATCCCCTTTCTCCCCAAGCTCAAGCTCTTACCGACACTCTACTCTCTCCTAATCCAGACCCGATTTTGCAAATATAGGTTGAAAACTAAACTAGAATCCTCCTGCAAATACAATTCTGTTATCAGCTTTTACACTTAATTATATTATTAGCATCTTTCAATGTCATTTATTATTCTTCTACAAATTTAATGGCGGCATAGTGTTTCATTATATGGGTATGTTTTATTTATTTTTAAACGGCTCCATATCAAAATGAGAAACAAAAACTGGTTGTAAAATATTCAAGCAATACTAAAGAATATAAAGTAGAAAATGTGAGTCCTCCTTCCCTATCCTGCTGAGCCCCACGACCCAGAGGAAATTGCCATGAACGGGGTAATGCATCTGCGTCCACATCGTTCTTCTATGTAATTTATTATATGTAATGTAATTTTTGTATTTTTCCTTAAAGGAATGGGACATACTGATCTACTGCTTGCTTTTCACCCACAATGTATCATGAACATTGTTCCAGACCTATAAATACTTTTTAATGTGCAAGAATCAAGAAGTCACGCTTGGCTTTTGGCTGCAGCAATGGGGAGGAGAGTGGAGCAGTGTTTCGGGGTTGGTTCGGATTGGAAGACGAGAGGAGGAACAGGTTCAGGGGTCAGAAAAGTTAAGGGCTCCATTTCAGACGTAACAAGTTTGATGCCTGTGAACTATCCAAGTGGGCATTCAGCCCTGTGAACCTGCAGCTTGGGGCGTGGTGGGGCTAGGTATAGAAATGGAGGAGTCACAGAGAATGGATGGTACGTAAATCCATAGCAAAGGTTCCCTGCTGCCTTTAGTAAGGGCGTATGTTTTCAATTCCCTCTAGTCTGCACCCCTCCTTGATGTCTCCCGACACTGGGTCTGGGTGTCATCTCAAGCAGGGCTGCTTCAGTCACTCATTTCCTGCCAGGCCACCAAGGCTTTGGGGTTTGTGACTATGGCATATTGTCAAGGAGTATTAAGAAAAAAAGCAACCCCAAAGTTGGAACTAAGGTAAGAGGAAGGCAGGCTGTCATTCCAGCATCCTACTGTGAGACAGATATATATATATATAAATTTTTTTTTTTTTTTTTTGCGATGGAGTCTCTCTCTGTCACCCAGGCTGGAGTGCAGTGCAGTGGCATGATCTCATTGCAAATTTTGCCTCCTGGGTCCAAGTGATTCTCGTTCCTCAGCCTCCTGAGGAGCTAGGACTACGGGTGTGCACCACCACGCCCGGCTAATTTTTGCACTTTTAGTAGAGACAGGGTTTCGACATGTTGGCCAGGCTGGTCTCAAACTCTTGACCTTAGGTGATCCACCTGCCTCGGCCTCCCAAAGTGCTGGGATTACAGGCGGGAACCACTGTGTCCTGCTAGTTGTGGATTATTTTTTTAAGGCTCATCTCTTCCCTGCATTGCCTCTGTTTCCTTTTACAGGCTGGTTGAGTTGGCCTCTTCTTTTTACGCTGCAAGCTTTCCTCAACGGTCTGGGGAGTCCTCAACTGTCTGTGTTCTTCGTGTGTGTGTGTGTGTGTGTGTGTGTGCAGGGCATGTTGACTGGTGGGTGCCACCATGGGATGCTCAGATGGTGACTCAGGTGGGGTATATACCTGGGAGCTGGTTTTTCCAAAGAATGTTCCAATCAGCTCCCTGAGGGCTGGACACATGGCCCTGGGCACTTTGGGAGCAGCGATGGGGCTGCGGGGGATGGAGAGGAACATTATTGCTGGCAGCCCCACCCTCACAGAGCCCTCTGCTTTGCCTTGAGTCCCCAGGTCCAGAGTATACCTGGCTCCATTTCTCCAGAGACTAAATGTCCAGTCCCTTACAAGGAGATGAGTGGGAAAGAGTAGTTTCCTGGCTGTGCAGAGGAGCGAGAGGAGGCTGGGCTCTGATCCCCATGTTTCTGGCCTAGTGTACCTCCCCCGACTCCTCCCCTGCCCCCCACCTGGAAACACACCGGGGGACCTCCCACTGCTGAGCCTCTGGGGGTTCCTTGGGACCTGATAAGCTCATTTCCGGTTGGTTTCTCCCTCTGCTCTGCTAAATTTGCCTTCACTCCTTCCTTCCTTCATCCCCTTCCATCTGCCAAAGTTTTCCAAATTCTCTTATCTCCCAAATTAATTTTGTCCTTACAGAGGATAACCCTTTTATTTCTTTTCTGTCAGTATAGTGGTTTGCGGAGGAAAGGAGAGAAATGCATGTGGTCAATGTACCAATACTTCTGGTTCAATTAGAAGACAAATTTCTTTTTGAATCTATTGATTCAATATTTTTTTTTAAACTTATTGATGGTAGTTTTTAAAAATTCAACATTTATTACCAATCTCTGGGTTTTGGGATTTTTCTTTGTTTTTGCTTCAAGACACAGAATGTAGCCCGAATTTGTTCTTTGGGTAACTTTCTAAGGTTTTCTTCATACCTCAGTATACAGTCAGCTTCGGGTAGTGTTCCAAATTATAATTGAAAAAAGGGTGTGCTCTCTCTAGGATAAGAGCTTGATGCATCCCAGGTTACTAAACCTTATTAATTATTAAAATCCTCTTGGTTCTTATTTTTTTGCCTCCTTGATCTGTAATAAACTAATACTAGTAGTGTGTTAGTCTCAAATGCAATTGTTTCTGTCAATTTCTTCCTTTGCATTTCCAGCAGTTTGCTTTCTAGTTGATGCTGTTTTATCCACAAATAGAAGTTCATGCCTTTTGTGTCTTCATTATAAATTCCTGCTATCGGAAACAACTCAGAAAGTCAAATATGGCATTTTCTGTCTTATAAATGGAAGCAAAATAATGCGTACACATGGAGTGTGAAATGGTAAGCACTGGAGCCTCAGAAGGGTGGAGAGGTGGAAGGGGGGTGGGTAATGAGAATTTACTTAATGGGCGAATGTACACTATTTGGGTGATGGATACACTAAAAGTCCAACTTCTGCCTCTATGCAATATATCCATGCAACAAAACTGCACCTGTACCCCTTACATTTATACAAGTATGAGAGTAAAATAAATGCCTCCTATCAACATCAAATGATTTCTTTGTCCCATTCATTGCTGTCTCCTTGAGTTCTGTGTCCTTTATGAGCATCTCCCCAGCAAAGGGATGGCGGTCCCTGAGCCCAGGGACGGGACAGCAGTGCAGAAGCAATGGGGCGGTGGAGGAGCGGGAGGTCAAAGTCAGGTTTTGACGGGCGAGGGGAGAATAAGGGTTGAGGCTGTGGAGATGGCAGGCCGCTGCAGGCAGTATACATTTAAGAAGCTTGGCTGAAGGAGAGAAAAGCAGACAGCCTGGAGCAAGTGGAGACCTAGCACTTTAAAATGCTGTGGGAGAGCAGGGTGTGGGCGGGGCAGGCTGGAGGTTGAGGCCACGGAGGCAGCAAAAGGCAGGGATGCAGGAACTGGCTAGGGGCGGCTTGGGAAGAAACAGGTTTCCTCCTCTCCTGCCGCTGCTGAGGGGTGGGGTAGCTATGCTGGTGGTCGGCCTGGGGAGACGGGGTGGCGGAGGGTCTCCCAGTGTGGGAGGAGGCAGGGCTCAGAGAAGGGCCAGTTGGCTGGCTAGGAGATCTGAAAAGAGGTAGAAGTTTGGATTAATTGGGGTGGAGAATGAGAGGGAGGCCTAGCTGAGAATGGAGATGGGAACGGACCCACAGGGCAGTCAGAACTGGGGTGTTTTTCAGTTTTCTCCTGCAGTGCTTGGTGGCCTGGAGATTGTGGCTGTGGGGTGGACCCAGGGCCGAAGTGGTCAAGGAATATTGTCAAGAGAGGGACTGAGGAGGGAGCCCACAGGGTCTAGGCTTGGTGGGGGAAGGCAGAGAGAACACACGGATTGGCGAGAAAAGGGGCCGGTCTACAGACCGGTGCTGATGTGGGGGATGAGCAGAGGCGGCTTGGCAGCTGTGCCCACTGTGAGCAGCATGGATGACACTTTCCTAGGAGGTCAGAGGTGACAGCAGCCCAGGGTGGGCCCAGGAGTGGCTGGCTCAAGCGGAGGGAAGGGGTCCTCACAGGAGACTAGAGATGGACAGCCTGAGAAGCCAGGGTGCTGGAGGGTGGGAGGTGAGACACAGGGGCCACTGGCGAGGGTGACGGTACAGCCCTGCTCCAGTGTGTGGCTCTGCTCTACTTGCTTCCAGCTGGCTGCAGGGGCAAGAACAGGGACAGCCCGAGGCTTCTCTCTGGGGCCCAATCCCTGAATAGAGCCAGAGGCACCTGTCTAGGTGACAGACCCGGAGCTCCATCTGACTTTTTGACCAGAGGTATCCTTGCCCCCAGCAGAAGTTCGGCCCAGGCAGTGTCTGGTTCTGAGGGGTTTGGGCTAGGGCTGGGACTAGGACCTGTCCCTTGGAGCATCTGGAGCTACCGTGTGAAAGACCAGATCCTGGTATGCTGAAGACGCAGGGCAGGACCCAGGGCTGTAAGGTTCTCTGTACAGGTGCAGCTGAAGGGGCCTGGGGGCTCGTTACTTCCCAACAAGGGCCTGGGTTCAGCCTTTCAGGTGGGCCGTGTTGGGAGAGCCTGAGTCTGACTTTCAAGGTGTTGAAAGCTTGGAAATGTTTAGTTCAGCCCTGCCACGACTTGCTGGGACCTGGGCCAACCTCTTCTCCCTGGTCTCTTCCCTCCCAGAGCCAGATGTCAGTGGATGCGAAAGCACTTAAATGCAGCGCCTGCCAAGAGCCAGTGTGTGCTGCAGTGAAGGTGCTGGGGCCGCCCTATCTCCCAGGAGGTGGTGGGGCCAGCGAAGACTTCTCTTTCAAACATGTCAGAGTCAAGGGAGAGCCTTTAAGAGGACAACTGCTCTACTCCCTGGTGCAGAGACCCCCCAACTCAGAGGAGGAGGGGCGATCCCAGATCACCCAGTAAGCCAAGCTGGCCAGACCACCACCACTGGCTTTAGGGGTATCCCTTGCCCATGACTGCCACCAGAGTGAACCAGATGCTGGGGTCCCCTTGATAAAGGCCAGCGTCCACTCCGGACTCAGGGTCACCCCTGTAACATCACACAGCTGAATGGAGACACGAGTCAGGCTTAAAATAGCTAAATAAATCTTTAATATTTCTAATTGCAAATGTACAGAAATTGCACAGCCACACAGAGTCTTAGAACACCAACAGCTTCCTCTGTACATTATTACATAGTTAAAAGTCGCAGCTGGAGGGAGGAGCTCCAGCCCAAACTCCAATGTTTGCATTTTTTCCTTTTCACATACTTACAAAAGAGGGGAGCTGGGACGCGGTGTGGGGGCTGGGGGGCTTTGTGGCTGAGTGTGTAGAAAAGAGGGGCTGTTTCCCTGGAGAGTCTGGCTCCCGCAGTTGTGCGGGGCGCAAGGGGAGGTGTACTTGGGGCAGATGCTCTGGGGGACCGGGGCGTGTGGAGCTGTAGCCTCGGTCCTCCACCCCCACTCTCTGGGCAGTTGGAAAGAGTCCTCACTGACAGGAGGTTTGGCAGTTTCCATCACCCAGAACATGGAAGTTAAGCAAAAAAGTCAGTCAGGCCTCTGTGCTAGCGGGGAGGGCGTGGCTTTTTCCAGCAGAGGCTGAGTCTCAGTGACCAGGGGGCCCCAGGGCTGTGTTTTTCCCCAGCAGGGACTGTCCTTCCCTCCAGGGCCTCTGGCAATCCCATCCCTGGCTGCAGGCAGGGCCCAGCTCCTGGGAACTCAGGTTCTCTGTGGCCTGGGCAGGAGCCCCTGTTGACTGGCCCAGTGAAAGCACCCCAGCAGCCGCTACCCAGACAGCAGCTGCAAAGCCAACACATAAATGACACAGGTAGGGAAAACAACCCCTGCAGACCTCAAGCCTCTTCCTCCTGCCCAATACTGTTCTCTAGATTCAGAAATAAAATAAAACCCTTGGGAGAGCAGCAGTCCCGGCCAGCCCTCGGCAGCACCAGGACCAAAGGATATGTACAAACATTAGGTGAGATAGTTACATTACAGTCAAACACCAAGAACATTTACAAAATCGGCAGACTTGCAATTAAGATAAAAATCTGTGAAGAGTCTGTACACTTTTACAGTTTTTGCACTAGGTAAATAAGGCTCTCGGCCTGAGAGCTCACCCACCCCTGCAAGGGCAGCTGGCACCGGCCACAGCGGGTGGCCTCCGAGCCCACCTGTCCAGGCCCTGGGAGCCTCCCCATATTGCTAAGGAGGCTCTGTCCGAGGTCACTCTACGAGGCAGCGGTGGGAGGGGGCTGGGGAGAGGAGGGCAGGTCTCACTGGGCAGTGGGAGGATGAGATCGGAGCCAGGCCCTGCCTGTGTGGTCACCCTGGTCTCAGGCACGAAGGCGCATGGGTGGGGACAAGACAGCAGTGGGGCAGGAAGGGGTGGGGGCAGGGCCTCTGCTCCTGCCTCCCATCTTCCTGTGGTCTGTGACCCCTGGTGGCCCAGCCCTCCCTCCACCAGCATCTGTCTCTAGCCTAACTGAATTGTAGGTTACATCTAAGAGCCCCTTCCCAGAGCAGCTGCTGTCACCTGTCCCTGAGCTCAGGGTGGATGCAGTATGGCTCTGGGCCACCCCTCCAGCACATCCACCCTTCCGGTGGGGCCTCTGTGGCACATTCCAGCTGCAGGGGCAGTGGGGTGGTTCCTGCAGCTCACCCTGCCTTGGTTCTGCTGGCAAAGGCCCCACTTCCACCCTTGTTACCCAGGGCCCTTGCTCGGAATCTGCAGGGGCTGGGAACAGACAGGGGCCGAGAGAGACCCAAGCTCCTGCTCATCTGTCTTGAAAGTGGGGGAGGGGCAGATAAGCTACGGAACAGCCTAGAGCTGAGGAAAACCTGCCCCAGCTGTGGGGTGCGCCCCTCCCCTGTATGCAGCGCCTGGGTCCTTGGCCGGGGGCCGGGAAGGGTGAGGAGGAGGCCGGCTGCACACACGGGGCTGGGTGCAGGCTGCTGCTGTCTTGGAGAGGGAGCAAGTCTAACATCCTCCAGGGCCGCTATTTCCCATGCAGTGCGCACGCTCAACTTAAAAGGCCCCTGTGTTCCAGCAAGCGAGCAAGCGGGCTTTTGTTTCTAATGCATACTGTGAAAGGAAAAAAAATCACAGTTATCCACCTTCTCAGGGCCTGCAGGCGTTAGAATCTTTTTTTAAACCATCACTCAGAGGAAGGATCACCTTTTCTCTCAGGGTGAGCACCAGGTGGCACTCCCTACAGGGCCACTGTGCCCTGGGTGTGCTGGGCCCCAGGAGAAGGCAGATACAGTGCTCAGAGCCATCTGGCCAGATCCACCCAGATCTTTGGCTTCTGGGAGCCCTAGAGCATCAGCCTGGGCCTGTGTGGGAAGTGTGGGAAGCTGTGGGTCCTCCCCACAGGGATAAGAGCTCACAAGAAAAAGCCATGGCCCTCACTGGGTCTATCTGGCAATACAACTAAGGCAGGGAAGAAGGTGGCAGGTGGCGCTCTGGGGACAGGTTCAGAGGGGGTGGGTGGGTAGGAATCCTCAGTTCCTCACAGCCAGGAAGGTCCCAATAGGCTGCATGCAGTGACAGGTGCTTCGGATGGAGACAGGCAGGGGACACTGACCTCCTGCCCTGTGTCCTCCTATCTTCCTGCCTGCCAACCAATCCACCAAGTGCCAGGTCCCACAGGACAGGGCTTGGCTGCCAGGGAGTCCTGGGCCCCCCAAGGAGGTGAGGGGAAGCCACAGGTATAGGCCCCTAGTCCTTGAATCCCCCCTCCAAGAAGCCCCCTCCCTGGCACGGATGTGGGGAACATGCACTCGGCCAGATCCAGGAGGACAAGGACACGCCACATTCAGGAACCAACAGACATGTTTTTGGCAGGCCCTCTGCCTCACCAGGCTGTCCCCACTCCCCAGCGTGCAGTCTCTTCTGCCCGCACCCCACAGGGAGCGGCTGGTGACCTCGCCTCACGCTGCTTCAGTCTCTGGCGGCTCCCTCTGCGGCCACCTCCTGGACAGCGGCGGGGAGGGGAGGCTCGGCCTCCTGACACCTGCGCTGGGGCTGCAACCGTGGGTGCCTCCCCAGGCCGAGACCCTGCCCTTGGCCACCACAGTCCCCCTCTCCTTGGGTAGCTTCCTCCCTCCTCAGGCAGGTTAACAATTGCTGCTGTTTCTGAACTCGCCGTTCTCAGTAATCTGCAATTTGGTGGGGTTGGTGGGGGAGATGCCGTTACGGGCTTGCATGCTGTACCTCTCTTTCAGCTGGGTCAGGGCACTCATGAGGCGGGCATTGGCGGCATCCAGCGAGGCAATGCGCTTCTCCTGTGGACAATGGGGGTGTGAGCGGGGGTCATGGGACAGGCTCCTTAGGGGCCTCCTTAGGGCCTTGTGTACCTACGACAAGCACTGGGATAGTAAGGAATGGGGTGGCCTAGAGATGAGGGGGGCAGGCAGGCTCCAGGCTGCGAGCAGTTGGCAAGAGAAGGCGGGCAGAGGCCTCTGCAGCATCATGGACGCAGCCTCGCTGCCTGCTTACCATCCCAAATGGAGCAGCTCTGGTGCTATCTATGGGCTGCCTGAGGCCCCTGGAGCCGGCACCCTTGCTCACATGTGTCTGTGTGACACACTAGAGGTCACCGCTCCTGGTCTATGCAGTTTACAGTCTGAACAAGGCCCAGCCTACTCCTGGGCGAGTAAAGGAAAGCAGTGCAGCCCTGAGTAAAGGAGGCTGGAGCCAGAGAGCCTTTCATGTCTCCCCTCAATGCAGCCTGGATGCCACAGCTGTGAACAAGAGTCCCTCTGCTCCCTCTGACCAGTCTGCCATCACTCCTAACCCCACCTCCCTCCTGGTAGCTTCCACTCTTTGGTCAGCAGTCCTGGTGAAAGACAATACCCACCAACAGCCCCGGCAGGGGAGGAGCTGACTCCCTCCTTTCACAGCCTGTCCCAGTGAGCTTGTGGCCCACTAAGACCACAGGTCTGACTTCTCAGGGCAGAGATTCTGGTTTCTTATTCCCCTCAGTGTCTGCAGTGAGGTATGACTGAGGATGGAGAGGCTCAAGTCACCCCCTCCTAATCCCAGGCCCTTTAACTCTTGTGGCTGACCAAAGGGCCAGAGCCCCCACCTGGGCATCAATGATCTTCTGTTTGGAGTCCACAGCTGCTTGCATCTCTGCATGGTCCTTCTTCAGTTCTTCCTCCACAGACATCAACCTATAGCCAGAGACAGGGACAGTCAGGCTGGCCCTGGAGGCAACAGAGGTGGGGAGAGGGTGTGGGAACAAGCCCATCAACCCCACGCAGAGCAGGGACACACTAGGAGACCCCCTCCTTGGGTCACAGACTTGCCTCCCATACTTGCCTGGGACAGAGGCCTTCCAGCCGACTCCCAGCAACTGACACTGCTGGGCCTCCTTCCTTACCTCCACATCCCACACTTGCTGCTCCTAAAGCCCCAGAGGCCCCTGGGCTGCCCCCTTCCCGATGTTCTTCTAGGAGCCAAGATGGGTGGGAATGGGTGTTAGATCTTCAAAACCCCTAGAGCTAGGCAGGTGCTGGAACGATGAAGGCCCTGAAAGGCTCTAGAACTTTTTCCGCCCTGCCCCTGCCATCTTCACAAAGTTGTGCAGACTCTGCACTGGGCACTCGAGGTACCAAGATGAATGAACTCTAGTCCTTTCCCTCAAGGAATTCACAGGGCAGGAGGCACGAGTAACTAACTACACCCTGCATGGAGCAGCTGCTCTAGTGGAAAGCTCAGGTCCCTGGAACAAAGAGCAGAAAGCAGTGACTTTTCCTGGAGGGTGGGCTGGGAGGTGGCACATCGGTAGGAGACATCTGAAGGACCGGTGTGCAGGTAGGACAATGAGCAGAGGCTGGGGGACACCATCTGCAGAAGCTCAGTGGGCAGGAGGCTGGCCCTGTTCTGCTGCTCCCTCCCTGGGAGCCCCCCCCGGCCCCACCTGGCTGGCTCCTGAGACACTCTCACTGCTGGGCACTCCCACCTTCCCACTCTCCTTTGGCTTTGGGATTCCACACTCTCTGGGTCTGCCTGTCTCAGATGCCTTGTCCTGTCTGCCCCTGGACATGGGGGTTCCACAGGGCTTTGGCCTCAGCATCCATTCTCCTTGTTCCGCACACTCTTCTCAGATGAGCCCTCCACTCCCAAGGCTTCTCTCCATCCCTGCCCTCTTGACTCCTCCAGCCCAGAGCAGCCACCGCACCCTGGGCAAGCCCTTGGCCTACTCACAGCAGACACACAGGGAGCCACAGTGCCGGGCATGGGACTGTAATGGGGGCAGCAGGGCAGCAGTTCAGGGAGCACTAACCAGGAGGAGTGGTGGCAGGGGGGGGACCCTCGGGGCAGGTTCCCCAATACAGGAAGGTACCGCTCTGAGGAAAGCTTGTGCTGGGTGTGGGGTGTGGGGAGGGTATTAGTTTTGTTAAGGAAAATTAGATTGGAAGGAGACTGTATTTACCCTCATCTTAAAAACAAATAGGGCCAGGCACATTGGCTCACGCCTATAATCTCAGCACTTTGGGAGGCCAAGGAGGGTGGATCACTTGAGGCTAGGAATTCAAGACCAGCCTGGGTAACATGGCGAGACCCCATCTCTTTATTAAAAACCAAACAAACAAACCAGAAATCTGGACATAATATAGGCAATGCAGTACAATAATTTCTAGGAGAACAGAAACCAACAAGGTGAGCCCAGTGAACAGCCTGGAAGCAGAGGGAAGGCAGAGTCAGCAGCCTCACTGAGCTGAGGAGACACGCAGGTCAGGAAGGTCAAAGTGTGGGACTTGCAGGGCAGACAGCTAGAGAGGAGCAAGAGGCAGAGATAAACTCCACACAGCTCCCCAGTGGGGGTTCCCCTTGTGTCTCTGACTGAATAATATCTGCACGCAGATGAGAAAATTACCAGGCTAGGCAAGAACCATCAGAAAGGAGAACACAAAACAATCCCAGAAGCAGTTCATGTTGCACCAGCAAGAGTGGAGTGACGCACTAACACTGGGAATCACAGAGGACCGTGGAAGGAAACCCCCTCAGCAGCAGGGCCACGTTAGGCCAAGACTAAAGGCTCTGCAGGATGCAGCCTAACAAAACTTAAAAGGAAACCCCGAGAGGATTGAACAGATTCCAAGTAACCTCACTGTCTCCCAGAACAAAGCCCCCAGAAAGGATTTAAAGGGACACAAAAACATTCAGCACCTAACTGTAAGATTCACAATGCCTGGCATCCAACCAAAAATTACTAAGTATACAGAGAGAAGTAGAAAAACTCGTAAGCAGGTGGAAAATAAATCAGTAAAAACAGACTCAGATGTCACAGATGATAGAATTAGACAAGGACATGAAAACAACAAGGTATTATAAATACATTCTACATGTTTCAGAAAATAGAAGTAAAAGCACAATGAGAATTAAAACTAATGGAATTTAAAGCAAAATGGAAATTCTAAGAGGTGAAAAATATAATTATCTGCAGTGAAAAAATACTGGATCAGATTAATAGCAGGTTACACACTGAAGAAGAAATAATTAGCAAACTTGAAGACACAGTCATAGAAACTATCAAAGACAAAAAACAGAAGAAAAATGAAGAAGATAACACAGCATCAGTGATATACAGGACAATATGAGTCAGCCTAATGCACGTGTGCTAGGAATCCCAGAGAAAGAAATGCGGGGAGGTGGGACTGCAGACATACAACCCAAGACCCAAGAAACTAGAAGAAAACCACACCAATGAACATCACAATCAAACTACTGACAACCAGTGATTTAAAAAAAAAGAAAAAAGTATCTTACAAACAGCCAGGGAAAACAGATACATAAAGTACAGAGGAACAAAGACAATGACAGACTCCCTGTCATTACAGCCTCAGGGTGAGGGCCAAATCTGGACCATTGCCTGTTTTTGTAAACAGCCATCTCACACAGATAGTTCTGCTACAACAGCAGAGCTGAACAGTTGCAATAGAGCCATATGGCCTACAAAGCCTAAAATACTTTTGATCTGCTCCTTTGTAGAAAGTTTGCCAATCCCTGCCCTAGAGCAAAAAAGAGATAGAGCTAATAAGTCAATAGGAGACAAAATGGAATCATAAAAAAGTACTCAGTCCAAAAGAAGGCAGGAAAAAAAGAATAGATGGTACAAATAGGAAACAAGGCAACAAATTTAAATATATCAGTAATTACATTAAATGTAAATGGTCAAAACAATCCAATTAAAAGGCAGAAACATTTAGACAAAAGCAAGACCCAACAGTATGGTGCCTGTAAAACAAACTCACTTCATATATAGATGAGTGTTATGCTCTGAATGCTTGTGTCACCCTCTAAATTCATACGTTGACACCTAACCCCCAAGGTGATTATCTTAATAGGTAGGGTTTTTGAGAGGTGATTACATCATATGGGCTTTGCCTTCAAAAATGGGATTAGTGCTTTTATATTATACAAGAAGCCCAAGGGAGCTTGTTCACACCCCCGACAATGTGAGAACACAGCAACAGGGCACTATAATATGAAGCAGAGAGTCCTCATTATACCCTGAATCTGCTGGCATTTTGATGTTAGACTTCAGAAGTGGGGACAATACATTTTCTGTTGTTTATAAATTACCCAGTCTAAGGTATCTTGTTATAGCAGCCTGAATGAACTAAGACAATGAGGTAAAGGCACGAGGATGAAAAAAGCTATACCATACTAACACAAATCAAAAGGAAGTTGGGGTGGCTACATTAATAGCAGACAAGGCAGATTTCATAGCAAAGAATATTCCAAGGGATAAAGAAGGTGATTTTATAATGACAGAGGTTAATTCAACAATAGTACATAAATAGCCTAAATGTGTATGCACCTAAGAATAGTTTCAGTGTATATAAAGCAAACACCAGTTGGAATGAAGGGAGAAATAGAAAAGCCAGTAAGGATATGGAATACTTGAACACTATCTACCTAATTGGCACTTACATTAAGGAGGAAATATTCCAGGACTGGTTAGTAGAAACGAACGTGTTAAGCAAGTCTCTGAATTCAGAACATGCAAGTATCAGAGAATACAAACAATGTGGAGAAGGCAGTTAAATTGAAAAGCATTTCCATTCTTGGAAACACACACAAGGTGAGCCAAGAGCAGAGCTGGAGATCAAGTGAACAGCAGGTTTCTAATCACCCTGGTTTCACTCATGTTAACTATTTTATAATGAACAAAACTACAAGTAAATGAAACAAACAACAGTCAGGAACAGAGAAACAGGTCGTCTAAATAGGAGGAATCCGGGAAGGCCTTATGCCATGGACAAAGCATGGAGTGGAGGCCTTCCTGGCTCTTGCACACCTGCTTGGTCTGTCCAGCTGATGGGGTCTTAGACCAGGCCAATGCAAACAAGACACACTGTCTGTCCTCCCGTGCTTGGTATTAGAAGGAAGTCAACTCCACAACTGGGACCCTGGGGTTGACTGCACTCCCTGCCTGACACCAAGGTAGACATGCCCTACCCACAGGCAGAGACAGAGATGGAGGCGTCACCATGGAGCCTGACATAAGCCTTCAAAAAGATGAGAGTCAGCATTAAAACTTGCTGTTCCTCTGAAGCCCTTTCCCAGATAACCCAGGCTTAAAACTCAGGATATCAGACTGGCACCATCCCCTTCTCCCTCCCCACCCAAACCACTCCTCTTAACAGTTCCCAGCTCAGTAACTGGCACCCTGATACGCCCACACCCAGACACTCTTGGTAGGAATCTGGGGGCTATGCTGTGTCTTCCACCTTCACCTACTGTACGTAACTGATGCTCATTCCCACTTTTCTTACCCTGTATTTGGTTCTCACTGTCTTTCCTGGCACCCCCCAATCCAGCTTCTCAACGTCCCTGAGAGCGCTAAGATGGCATGGCTCCTTGTAGGGGCTCAGGCCCATCGGGAGCCAGCTGTCACTGGTCCAGCCTCATCCCCAGCTTTGTATTCTGCGTGGGCTGCCCACCTTCTAGGCCACCTTCTGCCTCCAGGCCTGTGCTCACGCTGTTCCCACTGTCCAGCCACTCTCTTCCCTCCTCCTCTCCACACTCAGCTCATCCTTTGAGGAAGCTCTCCCACCAGGGGCCTCCTTGAAGGCAGCGATGGCTGCCCTGCCTGTGCCTGTGGCCGGGCCAGACAGGTGCGGGCCCCACCTGCTGATGATGCCCTTCATCTGGATGTCCTTGTCCTCCTGCTGCCGCCGTAGCCGCTCCTCTCCCTCCTCCAGCCGTGCCTGGTACTCCAGCACCAGCTTCTGCGTCGTCTCCTCCTGGCACTTGAACAGGGTCTCATACTCCTCCAGCTTCTTGGTGGAGATTCGCAGCTTGTCCTGCAGTACCGCCAGGTCCTACCAGGAGAGCAGCATCCACGGGCACAGCACCCAGGACACAGAGAGCACAGCTTCGTCAGCCCGAGTGGGAGGAAGGGTAGGAGGAGCCCCACTTGGAAGGCCCCAGTGGCTGTGACCTGCCCACTTCACATAGCAAAGAGACGCCCAAGGAGCCCAGCTGGTGGGGGCTGCAGCCAGACGTGTGCCTGTTCCCCACCAGGGGGTCTCCACTCCAAGCTCCCAGCCTGACCTGTATGGCTATGGTGGGGATGAAGACTCAAACCCAAATCCCAGGGGTAAGGGTGTAACTAGGGCTTTGAACTTTTTATGACAAAGGTTAAAGAACCCTTGGATATATGAAGGACGTGTGACAGCACCCTGAGAGGTGGGAGCTCTGCAGGTGGGGAAACTGAGGCCCAGACAAGGAGACCATGTCACATGAAGAGCGACTGACTAGCAGGGTAAGATCCCAGCTTCCCAGCCTGTTTGAATCTAAAGCCAGAGGGTGGCAGTGGCATGAGGAAATGGAGAGAGAGAGAATTGAAAGGCAGGTGGTCCAGGCTCTGGATCTGCCTCAGTCCAGCACAGACCCCAACCATCAGGGAGGAACAGGGATGTGGACAAGGCTGGGAAGCGGCGTGGCTGCACAGAGGAGCCAGGTGCTCTGTGCTGGGCAAGGAAAGGCCAACGCCGGGATCGAGAGGGGCCAGACGCCATGAGGACACAGGGATGCAAAGAGCCTGGAGTGAGGCCAGGCCTCCTCGCTCCCCAGCCAAACTCTGGCTCTGGGAGCACTGTGTCCCCTGTCCCCTGGTCCCCTTCACATAACTATGGTGAAAGCAGGTGGATGTAGTGGACCAGGGATGGTGGGGGCGGCAGGATGCAGCATGGAGATGGGCCTCGCCTGAGGCCAGGGAGAAGTTCTGCCATTCTGACCCCAATACCCTTGCTCGAGAGGCTGCCACAGGCTTTCCTGGGGCCCGGAGGGGCGAGAGCATCCAGAGGGGAGTGGAGAAGCGCCTGCCGATCTGGGGCCTGCGCTGGTTCCTCCGTCTACATGGACTGCAGCTGGCAGTAGGAGACAAAAACTACCCCCCGATCCAGAGCAGCTGCCACAGCTGGAAGGCTTGGGAGACCAACAAAGCATCCCCCTGCCCCAGCAGATGCTAGATGTGTGTGGCAGAGTGAGATTTTGATTTTCAGAATAGGTTCTTTTCCCAGGAGTGAGGAAGAAAACATCTCAATGGTAGCCTGACCCCACCCCTAATGCTGGTAACTGCCGTTTCTTTCCCAGGCCCTGGTGGAGACCAGAGTGGTGAAGAGCCAGGCCGTGGGCAGGCACAAGCCCCGGAGGCCAGGCTGGGGTGGCTCTCCCAGTCATCCTGGGGACCCATGCCTCTGCCTCCTCAGGTACTAGGCTCCCTCAGGGGGGCTCTATATGTCTCTTGGGCACCCTCAGCCCCTCAGCCCCTCAACCCCCAGGTCCTCAGGAAGCTCAGCTGCCTCAGTTGCCCCAGGCTAAGGAGCCTTCCCAGAGGTCCCAGGAGTCTATATCTAAGACAATTTCCTTGTGATTCCAATCTGTAGATGGGAAGCCTCAGGTCTAAGCTGCTAATCCATCCCTCTTGTTACTTTTCTTCCAGACCCTACTGACTGCTATCCTCACAGGGAACAGGGGCTCAGAGGGGACAAGCCCTTCACAAGGACACAAGCACCCACTGCTGGGGGACCTGGGGGAGAGACTCCTACCAGCTGCTCCAGGAGGCAGCCCCGCCCTGCCCCGAGCTGCCAGGGTCCAGCTTTACCTTTTCTGCTTGGCTGAGCTCGTCCTTACTCCTTAGCCTATCCCTGTGGGGGGGGTCTGGGCCCAGGCCCTCGTCTTCTAACAACTGCGCGTTCATGGTCAAGAGCCAAGCGGCTGTGCGGTCCAGGGCATTGGGGCTCACAGGTGAAGGGCCCTACAACGAAACACAGCTGTGAGGGGCTGGAGGGAGGAGGAGGGCAAGCAGGAAGGGCATTAGTGGCCCAGGTGAGCCACAAGGACAAGCAGCTCTGGGACATGGTGGGGAGGGAAGGGTCCTCCAGCTGACTGAGCGCCTACAGAGGCAGTCCCCACCCAGGAACACTGTCTCTCAGACGGTAGCCGAAGGCAAAGCCGATAGGTGCCAGGTGGCCTCCTGAGCAGCACCCTCTGCTGCCAAGGGGACAGAGAGTGACCCTGCCACTGGGGGCACCAGGGCAGGCTGAGCTGAGAGGAGGACAGGGCCAGGCTGGGCTGTCAGCCCAAGGCACCTCCACTCCAGACACCGCCTGCAGCCTTTGGGTGACAGGGCCATCCATGCTCCAGGTGGTTGTGCCTGGAGGTCTGTCCAGCCTGTGAAAACATTTTGGGAGGGGAGTGTGGGGCCAGAGTAGGGCAGGATGACTCCTACTTTGGGTGAGGGCTTCGACAGGCTTGGAACTGAAGATGAATGCACTCTTTCTCTCTGACCCCAGCCTGCCCCTAGGGGCACTGACAGAAAGGCCTGGAGTTCCCCAAGGCTACAGTGTCCCTGGTTCACAGGATTCAGGAAGAAGCCAGGGGGAGGAGGTGGTGGTGCATGTGGCAGGCTGGTGGGATGGGATGGCAGCTGGGTGAGGGAGGAGGTGAAATGACTGAGAGGAGGAGGATGGTATGGGGTATGACAGCCCAGCTGGGCCCAAGTGCCCAGCCCTGCCCTCTGACTAGTGGCACTGACCTGCTTGTGCACTGACCGTGGCTTCAGTTCTGGGCTGTCCCCCTTGGAGGAAGAGGACTGCTGCCTCAGGCGGGTACTGGGGCCTGCCCAATCAGGTGAGGCCGATGCCAGGGTTCCGCTTGAGGGTCTTGGGTACTGCAGGGTGCCCAGCAGGTTGGGGGGCGTCCGGCCGCGGGGGGCAGGAGGTGGCGGCGGGGGTGGGGGCGGAGGCTGGTCGATCCTCCTCTGGGGGCCAGCACTGTTCTGCCGTGGCACCGTGGGCTGCCCGCCTTTTTCAGTCAGTGACATCTGTCGCCGTGCCAGCTCACCGGGCCGCCGAGCCAGCTCCTCCGCGGCAGTGCTGAAACTTCCCAGCTTGGCAGCAGCCGCCAATTCCTCGCTGTTGCTGTGTGAGCTCAGGGAGCTGTGGCCCTCAGAGCCTGAGTCGCCAAGGCCGCGGGGTGACAGCGGCAGGCCAGCCGCCATCTGGTACACAGGGTTCTGGAAGGAGAGCGGTGCCAACAGCTGGGGCCGGCCTGGCGCGCCCTCGGAGGTGCCTGGTGTGGTTGGTGTCTGGCCTGCCCGCCGCACCGTGGCCAGCCCTGCCAGGCTCACTGGGGTTGCCCGGGCTGGCCACCCAGCCACCAGCTGAGCTGCAGGGGCCTGCCCATCTGTGGGGAGGACATCGGGGCCCGCTGGGGAGCCTGCCTCCCCATCCAGCGCACGGGCATCCTGGAGGTCCACCATGGAGAGGCTCTTGCCACCGTTGGCCATCTGAAGATCAGGCTCGTTGGCTTCCGAGTAACTCGAGCTGCGGGCAGGTGAGGGCTGGACCCCGGAGGACCTTGTGACAAAAAACAAGTCCTTGTTTTCGGGGGTTGGAGACGGTAACCGGGTGAAATCTATCAGACTGCAGGGAGACAAGCACACACAGGGAAAGAAGGGGAAAAGAAGAACTGTGAGTGCAGCCAAGGCGGGTCCAAACCGACAGCACCCACCAACCTGCCGGGGCCTGGCAGCCCAAGCCAGCGCTGGGGAGATGGATGCGCTCGGGTAACAGGAGTGGGAGAATCCGGGGACCAGAGGCTGAGGCGGCTGCTCCTGCACAGAACCTCTTCTTTAGGGGCCAGCACTGCACATTTCAGGCCGCGCTGCCTGGAAGACCCCTTCCCTGTTCAGCTGCATCTTGGGACAATGGGTACTGGGGCCTGGCTTGCTCTGGAAAACTCCTCCTTAGCTAAGCCCTAAGCCACAACTCAGTGGCTCTCTGCTATCCACGGATCCTGCATTGAGAACTCCAACTTCAGAGTCACTGGGTTCCCTCTGCCTCTTCCCTCTTGTTCCTAATCAGACTGGTAACTGAAGTGGGGGCCCGGTGAAACCTCCTCTTGCCCAGCCTCCTGCTGCCGCTCCCTTGTTTGACTGGCAGGCGGGGGCTGGAGTTCCTGGCAAAAACAAGGAATGAGAGCAGGCTCCATGGAGAGCATGACTCGGTGGGAGGGCTGCACTTGCCCTGGCCTCCTCCTCACTCTACGCTTTTCTCTGGCCTCTCCCTGGCCCCTCCCCAGAAGCTAGCTCCTTTGGAAGAAAGCATAACTGTGGTGGGGGCCGGGGGGGCTTTGGAGAGAAGAACGTGGGTGGGGGGAACTGAAGGCAGCAAGGACTTGGGGGGGTTGATATGGCTTGGAATGCGGAATGGGTTGGCTTAGCCTCAGATGGCAAGGAAGCGCCACTCCCTGAGATGGGCAGCAGCAGCCACTCGGGGCTGCAATGCTCATGGGCCTGGGAGAGCTGGCTAGAGCAGCAGATGAGCCAGGAAAGATGGAGAGCAGTGGGAACCTGGCTGCCCAGGCCACACGCCAGGTCCGTCTTTTCAGAACTCACGGGCCCGGCTGCCTCTCAGCCGCTCAAGGGCTGTCCACCGCACCCCCCACTTCAAACTCTTGGCCTGTGACTCTGCTTGGCTTCGCTTGGCACATTCACCGAACAGATCCAATGCAAGACTCAGCAGACCTGCATCTCTGGCCCCTCCTAGGCTCCCCTAACCCCAGGTTCTTGATCTCAGCAGGTTCTTGATCTCAGCACCCTCCCCTGCTTAAAAGCCTGCCTTGCCACTGCCTCAGGGAGACCATACTCCCAACTCTGCTGCTGCAGCCACGGCCTCACATGCTGGGGTAAGAGGGATCCCCGGTGGGAGAGGGGAGAGTAGGGGTGGAGCAGAAATGCTTCACCATGAACTGAAAGAAATGTCCCTATTTTGACTTAAACAAGAACGTTTTGCCTTCCAATCTGCCTTGTGTGTGTCTTACTTAGGCAAAGCAGACCCCAGGACTGGGTCTCAGCAACACTTTATGTTTTCTGGGGTTCCCAGCCTCCAAGCCTGGCAGAGTCATCGAACTCCTATTGAAAACACCTCCAGGTAAACACCACTTCTGAAGATTCTGACTCAGGCTCAGGAAATACCAGGAACATGTGTATTTTTAACAAATATCAGGGGATCTGGAAATGCTGGGGGTTATTTGAGACAATTATTCTTTGACACATCATGTCTTTGCTTGTCCCTCTACCTAGAATGCCTTTTCCACCAATGGAAATGATACTTTTCTTAAAACATTAAAAAAGAAAAGAAAAGAAAAGAAAAAAACTATAGCATCATCTCCTCTAGGAAGGCTTCCCTGATTATTCCCAAATGGAGGTTCACCACTTAGGACCTGTACAACTCAAGTCTTGCCAGGTTTGTTTTATAAACACTAGGTAGGCATTCTCTTTCCTCATCTGAGATTACAGGTGGGCTGTGCCTAGTCTGCACACGCACCCACCACACCCAACATGCCTGGCAGCTCTTACCCAGAAAGATCATTCTCGATCACCATCTTCTGCAGCCCAGCTGAGATGCTGCTGCTGCCAGAGCCTGGTGTGGAGGCCAGGTCGTTGGTCCCTGGCAGCTGCCCACTACCTGGGGTGCTCAGCGCTGTGTGGACGTCCCTCAGGATCCGAGGCAGGGGTCCCAGTTTGGACACTATGCTCTGCAAAGGCACAGCAAGAGGCAGGTGTGACCTCCTGGGACCACACAGGTAGGCTATATGTGCTGCAGCCACTGTGGCTGAAAACCACCGCGGAGCCTGTCAGAAGTGCAGATCCCCACCTGCCGAGGGGTCTGCGAGGGGGGTGAGCCCAGGAATCGGTAAATCTACGTTTTTAACCAGCTCCCAGATATTTCTGGGGCAGGAGTAGGAGGCCCACAGGGGGAGATGCTGACCTAGTGCAAGCCTCTCCTTCAGTTTGCCCTGCCCTGGTGCCTCCGCAGAGAGGAAAGCACACATGGAATCCCAGCATTTCCACACCTCCACCTCTCCATCCAGAGGCTTCTGTGACAGCCTCTCTCACATCACCTACTCCATGGGATGGGCTGGGGCCTGACCCACTTTGGCACCTGAGCACCAGTGGAGATGGTCCAGGCACCCCCAGGTGCTGGTCAGGCAGAAGGCAGAGCCTGAACCCATCTGAACCTTGCTGGCACGCTTTAGAGGACTTGAGGGGCAGAGGATTCTAGGCTATGGGGACACTGCCTTCACCTGTTTATGCACAAGCTTCCACAGAGGTCTCTGTGAGAAAACAAAGTGTGAAAACTCATGCAGGCAATAGAGCACACAATTGAGAGGCAAACAGTTGTGTTTCAAATCCCTGTTGCACCCTATCACCAGTGTGACAATACCAATCACCTTCCATTCTTCCCGCCTGGTTGTGCAGATACGTGGACAGCACTGGGGGAAGGTAAGTGGTGGCAGTGACAGTGACTGGTGTTGGCTGCAGTGCAGGGACCAGAACCAGTGGAAAGGAGGGTCTCGGCCCTCATTTCCATTTCTCCCTCCTGTGTCTCTCACAGCCAAAGGCAAGTGGATACAAATGAGCAAAAATGATGGCCTTTGATTGCAACAGCACCTATTTCTAGTGAAAAGTCAGGACTAACCTAAGTGTCCATCAACAGGGGACTGGTGAAATAAACAGCATTCATATGATGCAGTCATTAAAAAGCCCCTGGCGGTGGTGCAGATTGCACTGACAAGCAAAGAGGCCCACAATAGAGTGGTAAGAAACGCACACAGCAGCATACACAGTACGTTCTCGCTTTAAAACAAACAGAAAAAGGGAAAGAGCTCTATGTGTGTGCGCCTGCATGTTTGTGCGTGCTTACACATGCACAGATCGCGTCCAGGAGGCTGCATACCAGTGCTCTGAGCGGTCACCTCTAGGGAATGGGACCAGGAGGCATGAAGGGCCTTCCAGGCCAGTTTCAGCACCTTACAAAAGTAAGGTGGTCCCTTGGAGCCCTAGAAAGCAACAGATATTTGGGAAGAAGTTCCTGGTAGACCCAGCCCTTAAGTCCAAGAACTAATTGCTCACTATGTGGGCTGAGGCTGGGGGTCAGTGAAGTCTCAGGCTAGGGAGGGCTCACTTCAGGTGACTGCAGCAGTGTCAGAGGTGTCTAGGGAGTAACCTTGTCAACAGATGGTCAAGGGCAATCCTAGAAAGGTTTCCAACTTCCTGCTGGACAAGTGGAGGTACAGGGTCTTGAGTCATCTTCTTCATACAGGTGAATTCACGATCCAATTTTATTTCTCACATGCTCTGGCAGGCAGCACAGTGGCACTTGTCCACTAAAGGCTGAGTGCATGCGGAACACCCCAGCCCTAGTACCCAGAGTGGGGCTGCCTTGGCAGATACTGCCGAGTGAACACAGCATTTGCCCACAGAGAAAATGGGGCCCACAGATCCCCAGTGTGTTCTGACAGGACCTGGCCTGGAGCCCTGGGCTCCTGGTACGCAGTTAGCTCCTGATCATGCCACATGGGCAAATTCTCTGCCCTCCATGGTTACTCTGGAAGGGGGAACACTAAAAGACCGATGGTAGCTTTTGGCCCCACCTCCGCCCCACAGCCACAGGCACCTGCTCCAGCTGGCTGATGGCCTCCCAGAGCAGTGAGTGCAGGCTGGAGAGCTCGCGGCCCAAGTCGATGTAGCCCTCGAAGCCAGCTGTGTTGGAGAGGGTCTCGGGGTTGGAGATCTCCAACAGGAAGCGCTGCATGTTGGTCCACTCATGCTCTAGGAACTGGTTCATGAAGGACATGTACTCCTCCTTGCTGCCGAATCTGGAGAGAGGGTAGCTGGGTGAGCACTCTGGGCCCAGGCAGGCCCCGCCCAGGAACTCCCTCCACTGGGACACCACCACCCGCTTTCCCCACTGTGGCCGGCTCCCACCCCACTCACTCCCCAAGTCAGCTGAATATGCTCTGACTGAGGTCACCAGGGCCCTCCTTGCTCATGGTAACAGTGACCCTTTTCTGAACCTTTTATCTCAGGACCTGGAATGTTCTGTGTCCCCCATACACTGCCTGTTAACAGTGTCCTTCTGCTTTTCCTCCAAGTTTCACTGTCCTGGTATACAGATGATGCTCAATCCATGCTCAACCCAGGTCTCCCAATGAGCTTTCAGACATGTATTAATATATGCGCAGGCACCTCCCCTGGGAGTCCCTCCTACTTAGCCTGGCCACGCGTGAAGTCATCACCATCACCCAAACCCATGCCCTCCTCCTGAGTTCCCTACCCTAAGTGGAGACCCCACTACCCATACAGATAACTGAGCCAGAACCTCTGGCAGTTGTCAAGTCCTCCCTCTTCCTCGTTCCCAAATGGCATGGCCCGCTGATTTTGCCTACTAATAACCCCTAACCTTGTCCCTTGTAGCCACTGCCTCCTGAACCCCTCCCCTCCCTGCCAATTTTTTGCTATTGTTGCTAGAACCACAGCTATGCTCTCCTTTCAGGTCTTCTGGCTACCATCCTGCTCCCTGCAACCCATCTGCCCACTGCTGTCAGGGTGAGCTTTTCAGGGTCCAGAACAGAGGAAGGCCATCCTCTCTCTTGTTTAAAACTCTCTGGTGGCTTCCACAGCCCTGTCTGGCCTTCAGGTCCTTGCTGTCCTCTTAGGTCTCATTGCCAGCTTCTCCTGACCTGGCATAGCACATGGCCCTCCTTGGGATGTCCGGCCTCTGCTCCTCTTCCTTGAGATAATGACCGCCTCACCCTGACATGCAGTTGGGGGATCTTGTCACCCTGGAGGCTTTCCTGTCTCCTCTCCCAACAAGCTGAGGGCCTTTCTAAGAGGCTTATGTGTGTCTGTCACTGCTCCCCTGCTTATTCCACACATCTCCCTGGCTGAAGTACTGAGCGCTACCAGGGCTGATTCATCTTGGTACCGTCAGAGCCCAGTACATAGAGAGCCCCAGGATGGGGCTCAATCCATGCTTTGAGAATGAACAGCAGTGAGATGACCCAGCCCTTCTACTTCTGCCCGCTTGCTCTAAGGATGCAGCCGAAAACACCAATAGTGCTTTATCAGCAAAGAAAGACATCCTGAGAGCATGACACCAGGATAGTGGTGCCCAACCCGAGTGTCCAAGCACAGGGAATGGGTTAAGGAAATACGGGCCAGTTCCCCTTGGAGGAATATTAGTCATTTATTTCAAAACAGGGCTTAATGAATGCTAAGGGATATGTGAGAATCCTTATAATAATACATTAATTCAAAAAAGCAAAAGGAAAAAAAAAAGTCTCATGTTGCCACCTTTAAAAATCAAGAAACATATCAAAATGACATATACCTTGAGTAGAAGGATAGAGTGTGGAGATTTTATTTTTTAAAAAGTGGGAAGGAGAAGGACTGAGGATGACAGGGACAAAACCAGGGCCTGTTTATGGTCTCTGCCCAGCTTGGGGGCAGAAACACCCCCAGGGCTTGCCCTGTGGATGCCAGCCCCGCCCACTCTGCCTGGTGAGGGAGGAGGCACTCACTTGGCAAAGTTGGCCAGGTTCTGGGTGACCTTGGCGATGAGGGTGAGGGTGCGGGCAGTGCGGTCATCGGGGTACTCCTGCAGCAGGTTGAAGAGTGAGGGCGACATGATGGCTGGGCAGAGGAAGCGCAGGAAGAGGGAGGCGCTGATGAGCCGCTCACTGATGTCCGGCCGGCCGCGGCTGCTGCACTCCTGCCTCCACGAGGCAAACACCTCTTTCAACTCCCGTGGGAAGACGCTGTGCAGGGACAGACAAGGGTGGGCTTGGCCATCAAGCAGGGGCCCAGGACAGGAGTGCACACAGCAGGAACCTGCATTCCAGCCTTGGCTCTACCCCACCAGCTGCATGAGGTCAGCCCCACTGTCTGAGCTCTGAAGACACAGCTGTCTGGGGAGAGCAGTCAGTACAGGGCGGCTGAAGCAAGTGCCCAGGCAGTAGGAGGAGTGGGGAGACCAGGTTCCCGTCGGGCAGTGGGTTCTCAGCGAAGGGCCAGGCCGGTGGGATGGGAGGAGGCCTGAGGAGCTGGCTCTCCATCCTAACCGGAATTAACTGCCAAGGGCCAGTGCTGAACTGCCTATCCAGCTTCTGGTCTGGGCCCTCCCCACCTCTCCCCCAGTCTCTACTTCATTTTTCAACCCTAACAGCAGGCATCTGGGTCTAGGGGGAAGTGAGGAGAACAGGAATAGACCACTATTCCTTGGGTTCCCATCACTGGCTTTGAGACTCATTTCCTTTGCTTGAATGATGTCATAGGAATCTGGGATTTCCTACAAGCTCAGAAAGATCAACAAGATGGGACTACCCCTGAACACAGTGGGAGAACACAGCTCTCCATTCTCTAGATGGTGAGGGAAAGGGAGGTAGTGACTGCCCCAGGGTAATGGAGCAAGTGGGCAGAGATGGCCCTAGACAATGGGGCTCCTGGTTCTACTGGGCATCTTGGCCTGCCATGGTCAGGCCCACCTGGCCAACCTTTAAGTGGTTTTCCTATTTTTTTTCCCTAAAAGATACATCTCCCAGCCTGGGGCAGGCCAGGCCCCAGTGGTCCCCGAACTCAGTTTACACTTGGCTCTGCCATGACCTCAGGGTGATGTGACCAAGGCCCTAACCCTCCTGGAAGAATTCGGTTTTCTCTCCCTTAAACTGAGAAAAAGACCTGCCCTGCCAAGCTCACAGAGCCATCGTAAGGCTAAAACCCCAAGGCTACAATAGGCTTGAAGAACTTGAAATTCCTTCCCCCACAGGCCCAGCAGCCTGCTCAGCAGGCTCTCCCACAATGCATGCTGGCTGACCCATCAAGGGCACGCCTAGCGGGGAATGAAGGTGAGCCACCTTTAGCCGTGGCTCTCACAGTGCCTGGCACAGAACTGGACAGGGGGCAGGTGTTGAGTGGTGACATCGATCAATGGCCTTGTCCAGAATGGAGAGGTGTCTCTGACAAATGCCAGAAAGAGGAAATGGAAAATCACTGTCCACAAATGTTTTCCCTGAGTCACATGCCCAGCCCCCCTGGGAAGAGGGGGGAGCGGGGAGGGGGAAAGCATGGCCCAGCTGGGAATGGGAAGTGTGTTCCCAGAGTTCAAGGCCCTATAGTTGCTCTCCACCCCAAGCCCAAGGGTGTGGAAAGCTGCGCATTTGTGGCCCATCTTGAGGTGCCCATTTGGCCCAGGTAAGCACCTTGTATAGCCCATGGGCTAAGGCCCTGGGTGCCCACCCTCCTGGCCTTGCCCATTCACCCCACCTTTTCTTGTCCTTGGGGAGCAGCAAACACTTCCCTGGCCCTCCTGTGTGCCCAGTCCTGAGCTAGTGGGCTCACCTGCCCCCAGGGTGCCCCAGCATTTGGAGGAAATGTTTCAGGCACAGGCACAACCCTATCCTGATGGGATCAGGGCTGCGACGGAGGGTACCCAGGTGTGTGGCCTTGGAGCAGGAAAGGCAGGAGTGTATGCAGGTCAAGGTGCAGGTGAGTGAGAGGCACACCTAACAAGGAGTGAGGTACGGCCAGGGAGGGAGTGGTGTCAGAAGAGGCTGCGGACAGAGGCTTGGGTGGGTGGGGGCTGTAAGCCCTGAGCTGGAGGGGAACACAGGTTAAACCTGGGCAGCTCCTCTGGGGTGAAAATGACCCCACTGCTTGGAATGACAGCAAGGCCCTCCCGGACAGTCCCGTGTGCCACCACAGGAGGAGGCTGTACTCCACAGGAGGAGCCAGCACCAGGCTGGCTGGCCACTACACACATATACCACAGGAGCAAGCCGGTGGCTGTGAAGTCGGCCTTACCATAAGTTTCTCCGGGACTGATTCTGGCCCTGCTGAGGGGCCTGTCTGAGTAGCCCACCACTGCATGCCCTGCTGCTTTCTGGGGATGGCAGAGCCTGCAGACCCCGCTGTACTTCAGTCTAGTCCTTTCTCTTTATTCTCCAGTTCCAGCAAAAGGCCTGCCTGGGGTGCTCAGGCCCCCGGTGTGGCGCTGCTGGACCCCATCACAAGACTGTGACATGAGCACCTTAGCTCCCAGGGACAGGTGAGGAGCCTCAGATGAAGCCATCCACCCACCCCAACTGGGGGCCCGTACAGGGCCTGTCAGTCTCACTCCCGCTGCAGCCCAAGCACCCACAACAGCCCCCAGCACATGAAGGGTGCTCCCTTATCACCAGAAACGGCGGACTGGTATGTCCAGGTTCTTTTCACCACAAAGCCACAGCAATGTGCTAAATGCTGCCTCACCTGAGAGCTCAAAAGGGACAAGGCCAGGGGACTGGCAAGTCAGTACAACTCAGGGGCCAGGCAACACCGGGCACACTGTGGGTGCCAGACACTGAAGGATGGGGAAGGTGACAGGGTGGGAGGCCTGGGCGCTGCACTGACCAGTAGGAGTTGATGATCTTGCAGAAGGCCAGCTCGCAGCACATCTTGAGGTTGCCCTGGTGCTCTGGGAGGTCAGCGGCCGAGCACTTGCTGGGATCCACCTCGCAGTTCTCATCTGACTCATACAGTGCTTTGATGAACTCACCTATGGCCAAGTGGGCAGGGAGTGGGGAGTGAGGACCTGGCGGGCCCTGCCCACCCTCTGCCCCGCTGCTGGCCCACTTCCTACCTAGGGCGTCCTGCAGGTACTTCTGGCCCACTAGCTTGAGGTACTCCTCGATGGCCTTGGTGGCCAGTGTGTTCTCCCGGAAGATGAGGTGCTCGTTGTCCCCACAGCGGTCCACCTCTGACATCATCAGGTCTGTCAGGAAGTCCTGAGGAGGCAGGAGGTGGGGAGAGCAGGACCTGAGCTGGCCTGGCATGGAGGGTCCTAGGATTCCAGACCTAGCCAGAGAAGCCCTGGCATTTTGAGGCCGCTCCATCACCAAGCTGCAGGGGTCCCCAGGAGGAACAGTGTGCCCACCTTTAGGGCTGCTGGGGAGTGTGGGCAGAGCAGGGGCCCCCAGCCAAGGTAGGAGCCTAGAACTGGTGACAGTAGAGCCGGGTCTACGGATGGAGGCAGCCTGAACAAGTGCATGCCACATGGAGCCACAATCCCCCACAAATTGAGAACGGACTCATTTCCACGTATAGCCCTAATCAGGCCTGGCCTGGTGACCACAGCAGGACTCACCTCTCCCCCCAGCATCAGTGCCAAAGAGGACAAATGAGGCTGCCCTGTCTCATGGTCAAAATGGTCACCAGTATCCACCTGTGACTCGGGTGGGGGCTCCCACACCGGACACAGATGCCTTCTGTGCAGTCCCACTGCCCGGGGAGGTCATGAGCCACCATGCTCAGGCAGGTGAGAGCAGGAACTGATGTGCAACTGGCTGGAGAGGGAAGGTGGAGGCGCCACTGCCCACCTGGCAATCCGGGGTAGCAGCCCCTGGCCCATCAGGTCCCACACAAAGTGTTGTGGGAAAACTCCAGCATAGGAGCCCGAACCCACACCTTCCCCCGACTCTAGCAACCATGCGGATACTAACTATCTCCCGCAGGAGTCCCTACCTCCTTGTACTTACAACCAACCTGTGGCTTGGGGGAGGGGAAGAAGATAGGAAAAACTGTCAGAGTTTCAAGGGAGGGTGACAGTCAGGGCAGGGGGCCACCTAGCACAGAGCCTGCAAGGCACCCAGCGGGGGTGGACCCAGGCATCTGTGCTCAAGAAATACCTCACTCTGACACGCACGAGTGGGGTCCTTTAAAACAGAACTGAGATGTAGACACAGGAACCCAGGCTGCACAGCAGAGGCACAGAGAGACAGCAGGGGCCAAGGGGAAGCTGTCGTTGGCTTCCTGGGGATCATGTGGCCTGAGGACCCCTTCCTGACCAACAGGCGACCTCCAGGGTCGCATTCTCTGAATACACTGAAGCAGGGGTCAGAGCTGCATCTCCCCTGGGGCTCCCACTCAGGACCACAGCTTTCCTGAACTCCTGCAATGAGAGTCGGGCCCCAGTGCTGGGATGAGAACCTCCTGAGAGCCAGGACCCAGTAAGGGGGAAACCAATGCACACACAGCAGGAAAATGACTTGTCCATAGCCACACAGCCACCTGGGGCCAGATTTGGTCCAAGTCCCTTGCTTTCCAGACCCCATTACTCCTCTAGTCATGGAGAGGGAAGAGGGGCTAGTTCCCAAGTATTCCAGAGCTGGGGGCTCAGGTGCCTGTCACCCCAGGAGCACAAGTTACTTTCCATCTTTCTATCTACTCCTCCGCAACCCCACTGAGGGCCTCTGGGGTTGGCTGCGGCCCTGGCTTCATCTCCCTCCACAATGAGCACCTGGACGCACCTATCATCTCAGGCTGCTTCAGGGAGGAATCCGCTTCCCAGAACAGGCCAGCCCCAGCCCAGCCCTGGGGACCAGGTACTGAAACATCAGACACAACTGCAGAAAAGGCTCCAGCCTCTGCAGCTGTCCTCACTCCCTCTCTGGTGCCCATGGGTCCTTGATTCATTCCATTTCCCAGCATACGTCTCCTGTGTTGACCAGCACATTAAGGACGGGGCAGCCAGAGCTGGCCCAACGTGCAGCCTAGCCAGTCAAGTCTGAAGGCTGGAGGAGAAGGTGACGGAGGAGGTAGTCGAGCACTATAGAGGAAAACTGCTCCCTATCACAGGTCCATGGGGAGGAGGTCCCCGCCCCAGCCCTGCACTTGCAGCATACAGCAAGTCCAAGAGGGAGGGGTGCTGCAGAGGGTTCCCACTGCAGAGGCTGCTGAGGCTTCCAGCCATGGCCTCCCCTTTCAGAACCTCTAGGAACAGGTGAGAGGGTGAGGGACCTCCACGAGTCTTGTGCCCTGGACTCTGCCCTGGGGTACCTGGGGCATGGCTCCCAACTGTGCCTCCCCAACCTAGGGCTAAGAGCCTAGGACTTTGACACAGGGCGCCCCTCAGCCACCTGTCACTTGGCTTACAACACGCCACTGTCCAGAGGGCAGAGGCCCTAGTCCTTAGCCCAGCACCAGAGTCCATCCACGCTGCAGAGGCCTCAAGTCCAGCCCGTTTCCCACCCTCTCTGGGCAGCTTCCTGAATGGCAGGTGGCAAATGTAAAGAAAGAAGGTTGCCTTCGAGGCCCACAGACCATGCTCTACTGCCTTCCTAGGGGCATCCTGGTCCAGGAGCCCATTTGTCCCCAAACCAGGTAGGTGGGGCTGAGGCATGGCTTGCATGGTGGGCTGCTGGGCCCATCTTTGAGAGCAAAAGGTGAAAGGAGTTATGGGGATGGACACTGGGCACCTCTGGCCCTGAACTATGGCTTGCCTGGGTGGGTCTCAGATTCCCGCTTCTGTGAGGTTCTGGGGTGGGGCTGGCTAACCCTGAAATGGTACAATTTTGACTGCGTCTATCTGTGTGAGAATCTGTGTGTCTGGATGAGAGTGTGGGGTGAGGTGGAGCTGTGATGGAGACTCATCTGTGCATCCTGCTGGGGAGGTCTGCCGAACTCCATACCTCACAGGGGATGTGTGTTTGGCTCACTGGGGCTGGTGGCATTGTGGGACCTGTATGCTGGGACAGCCAGCCACCCAGCCTGTTCCCCTGGAGCCTCAGGGGGTCAGTCCTCTGCAGTAGTGGTAGAAGGCACCTCAACCCAAGCCCACTACCTCACTACCAGCTGCAATCCCATCCGCTGGTTCCACACAGGCCTCAGTGATCAGCTCCAGCCACAGACAGGAGTACAAAACACCCAGCCCAAAACAGAACTCCTGGGTTTAGGGAACCCATCTGGTAGTGACTGGTGCCTCCAAGGCCTTCATTAGGCCTGAAATGTACGGATGTGGGGAAGGGCAAGTAACCCAGCACTGTCGCCCAGCCTGTGTCAGGAGCTGAGGGGCCTGCACGCACCTTCACCTTGCCCGTGCTCTGCAGGATGTGCACCAGGGCAGATGCCATCTCCTCCTTGGTCTTGGCACTGAGGATGGGCTCGAGGGCTGCACACAGCCCCAGGTAGTGGTTGGTGATGTGCTCAGCGAACTCTTTGTACATCTCCATGGGCAGGATGGTGATGGTTTGGTAGCGCGCCTTGATGCGGATCATGGGCCCAGGACCCTTGCCGCCCTTGGGGTTGGGCGTCACCACCGGGTACCACTTCTCCACGAACTGCCGCCCGGCCACCGAGGCAGCGGGCAGGCTCACCAAGCCCAAGTAACTGTTGCGCTCCTTCTTCTTCTTCTTGTCGGTCTCCCGGTACAGGTGGACAGTGACTGTGCGCAGGGGTGGCAGGTTGTGGAACTCGAAGTGCTCGCCCCAGAAAACATTGTCCGTCTTGAGCTTGCCCGTGGTGCGGGCGTAGAGCACATCATCCAGGCACAGCTCACACAGGTACTTCTTCTTGGCCGGCAGGTCCTTGGCCTCAATCACCCACAGCTTCAGGATGTGTTCCACACGCCGGCTGTTGTCCTGTATGTGCACGGGAGTCCGGGGTGGTCAGCTGGGGGTGCCACATGTAACCCCCAACCAGCCCAGAGCCTGAGAGAGCCTCAGACCCAGGAGGAGCTCCGAAGGTGGAGGCGGCAGTGGGCGCCTAGACCCTGAGTCAGGATGAGGCGGGGCTGATGGACAAGGGCTGGATCTCTGGTCGACCTCACATAAGCTCACTCACCTTGGGCAAGTGACTTAACTGGAGCCTTGGGTTGCTTGTGTATAAAACAGGACTAAGGTAAACCCTCATCTCATAGAGGGCGAGACTGAGAGAGGCCAGCACAACGCCTGGCACAACACAGGCTACGCCATTATTAACTCTTCCTTAATTTGCTGGTCTGTACTGTAACTTAAGAGATGGCTATGGTGACCAGGACTTGGTCAGGCCCTCAAGTCGGCTAGGAAGACAGATACAGAAGCAGGGATTACAGTGGGGGCTCCCAGGACCTCACGGGGGAGCCCAGGGGCAGTGGGAACACAGACGACACCAGCCTGGGAGAGGGGTCCTCACCTGGAGGTGGGGCAGACACCTAAGCTGGAATGGGAAGATGAGCAGAAGTCGGCCAGGGGCTGGGGAGTAGGGACAAGGGATCCCAGCAGAAGGACCCCAGGGTCCAGCACTCATTTCCCCAGCCCAGACTCAATGTGTAGTTTAGAAAACAGAGGCACACAGCACCTGTCTCAACCTGGCAAACTCAAACATCTCTTTCAGAGTCCACCAATATTGTCCACTCGGGTCCTGCCTCCATGCAGGCTGACCGCCCCCAATCCCAGCCCACGTCACAGAGATTGTCTCTCTCTTGCTTCCTCATATCTGAGCCTACCTTCAATCCCCCATGCTTTGGTGAGAGGGGTGCAGGCTTACCTTGTTGGGGTGCACTGCTCGCCGCAGGTTCTCCATCCACTTATCCCGCTCAGCTGCAGAACGGCAGGAAAAGCACTTGCTTCCTGATGACGTCGTCACCTGTGGGGAGCAGGCAAGACAGTGTTACGAGGGAAGGGACCACAGCAAGGGCAGGCAGTGATGGAAGAAGACCTTGGAGGCTCAGGGGACTCTGGCCATCAGGTCTGCATCACAGCTACAGGAAGCAGCCAGGACAAGGCTCACATGACCCTTCTACTTCATGTTTTGCAGGTGGTACACTGAGACCCACTGTCCCAGGGCAAGTCAGCAGCCATAGAGTGGCCCTGTCCTGCACCAGTGGGCTCCTCACTCGTCCCTCAGTGCCCTCTGTCCAATAGGAACACATCTTCCTAACTCTAACCTCCCTCTCCCTGAGATGGAAAGAGAGAAGGAACGAAGACCTCGCCCAGGTCAGAGGGCAATGCTTAACACGAGCGCACTTTCCCTAAAGGTGGAACCACAAGAACCAAGGAGACAACCAAAGATAGGTACCAGAATCCCCTCAGTCCTCAGCTGACAACTCTGAGGGTTCTCTTCCATCAAGCAACAGTGACAACAATGGTAATATAAATCTGGTATTTTTCATGCCAGACCAGAGAAATGAGACTTGGACTGTTTGGATGTGCCAGGCCCTAGGGTCCCCGGTCCCTGACCCTTCTCCTCCCCTCCCTGTCTGACTCTCACTCCTCCTCTGGTCCAGCTTAGACATCTATTCCAGGTAAGGGAGCCAGTACGGGCAATTCCTGCTATGTGTTCCCACTGCGCCCAGCAGCAGACCCAGGGCTCCACAGGGGAAGCATGCTCTTCACTCGGCATTTGAGGGCCTGCACCTTCCGCAGCACCCCCTGCTGTGAACCAGCAGACAGGGCCATCTTCACCCTATCCCTGGCAAGGATGTCAGAGCCCAGATCAAGCCCGGCTTGGCCAGGAGTCCTGGATTAGGAACTCCCAGGAACACCTGCAACAATAGTAACCCTGCTCCGGGCTTGGTCTCAGTCTTGCTGTGTGACCTCTGATGTCTTCATGCCTCCTCTGGGCCTCAGATCCCCCATTTCCTATGAGGGACTAGACAGGTCATCCCCAGGTCGGTCACTGCCTCTCTGCATTGAAACCTCAGGTCGCAGAATGCCAGGGCAGGAAAGATTTGGGCTCTCATTGTTCACAAGTGGGAAACAGGCCCATACAAGAGGAGACTCTCTGCTATCCACACTGCATTTGGGATGTGAGCAGGCTCTAAGACATGGGCTCTGGTGCTTAAGAAATTCAGGCTTTTCCCCTACTCCCTGTCACCCACTAGGGGCCCCAGCAGCTTCATGCTAGCATGGAGAACAGGTGCTGGCCCATTTCCAGAGAGCTCAGAGAGTAGGAAGGACAGCCCCTGCCCCAGCTCCACCTGGTCTCTTAGGAGCTGAAAGCTATCGGTAAATACAAGCCACTCTCCCCAAGACCCTGGCCCCTGCTGAGGCCACAGCAGACTGGACTCTAGGAGGATGTAGAGGAGACCAGACAGGCCAGGAGAGGATGGGGTGTCCAACCCAAGCCCTGCGATGGGACCCACCTCGAAGCAGTAGTCCTGGCCAAGGATGCTGCTGTGCACGGGTTTGATGACCACCTCTTCCTCCATGCTGAGGTCCAGCGCCTCCACCGCACTGCTGGGGCTGAGCAGGGACTCGTGGGAGCGAGACTCCTTCAGCCTTGGCATCAGATGGGACCTGGGGTGGCAGTAGGTGTGTCAGGCTGGGCCCCCGCAGCCCAGGTCAAGCTGGTTGCCACGTCCCGCCCATCTGCCCCGGCCCTGCCCCTTCCAGCAGGCAGCCACTCCTCTCCACTCTCTCTCCTTTCTGTCTTAAGACAGATTTGGGGGCAGGGCTGTCACAGAGACCGGTGGGAACCTCCTCCCCACTGCAGGAGTCTGGCTGGGGGCTCAGCCTCTCAGAGAACAAGAAGGTGAGATCAAGGGGCCACTCCGGGGTTAATATTAGCAAGTGAGCCTGCAGGGTAAGGGCCAGCTTGGCTCCTGAGCAGTCTCAGAGACCAAGGAAAGCCCACCTGATCCAGGCAGCTGTTTGCAGTTCTGGGCCCTTTCCCGTTTCCCCTCTCTTTTGCACTGGTCCCTGTCCAAGACTGAGCAGTCACTCTGTCCCAACATTTATCCAGTATACCACTGCCAACAGCCCTTCCTCATACACTGTCCCACACCACCAGCCCCACACAAGCGAGAGCCACAGGGACCCTGCTGCTCCCATATTACAGATAAGGACAGCAAGGCGAGGCGAGTCTTGAAGCAGAAGAGATGCAGTACTCTCTGCACAGTACCCAAGACACACACTCCATTGGGGTCCACATACTCAGGGCCCGGGTCAGTAGCTCCGACAGGCACAAAGAGCACAGGACTGATGCCACCTGGCACCCAAATGCAGACCAGACCTGGGCCCACTACTCCCCTGCTGTGTGGCCCTGGGGAAATCGTTCCCCCGCGCCTGTTTCCTCAGTGCATCACATGGAAAGCACCACAGACGATACCTGCTCCAGGGTTAGGTAAAATCTCTCCAAAGTCAGCAGCACAGAGCAGTGTCCTCCTACAGCCCCCAACCCCCACAGTGGGGCAGAGGAAAAGTGGGAGGATAGGCTGGGCCTGCTAAGACCACCTCCGGTGCAGAAGCTGAACCCTGCTTGTGTCCAGGGCTCAAACCCTGGGGTTGGTGAAAAACCTACTCCAGGCTTAGCCCACACAGACCTCCTACCCCCAACGCCCTATGCCCTTTGGCTCCTGGCTCCAATGGTCCAAGTGCTCAGTCCATCATTCTCTCCCTGCCTCACCAAACCAAGACCCCTATGTTGGGACATGCTGAGACTTGGCCCCTGACCTTGAGGGGCTCACAACTGGGCAGAGCCATGAGACACTTCCCTGTAGGGTGTATACCCTGTATACTCATTTCTGCAACTGCCCTGGGTCAGTGGGCTGAGCCTACTCCATGGGCACTTGAGAACCCAGAGGTGAGCAGGAAGAGCCCTGCTCAGAGGGACTCAGGCTGACAGTGGCCACCCTCCCACCCCAAGCTCCACACCTCCATGGCAACAGCCCTCTGAGCATAAGAGCCCTCCCCAACATGGAGTCCCATGCTAGATGCCATAAGGAGTCAGAGTTGAGGGAATCCTAATCCTTAGATTCCCCGACAGAGGCCAGCCCAGGAGCCCCAGTCAACCGGCTCCCTTTGACTCTTCATGCCCAGCACGAAGCTGGCCTCTGAAAGCAGAGGGAATGGGCAGAGCCAGAGGAAAACTGTGAGACAAGTTCAAGACAGGGGGAGCCCTCCCCAACTCCTACGACGACTCCCACCTGGGGCTTTCCTGTTGTGGCCTAAGCCCGTGGGCAAGCCCAGCATGTGCCTCTACTCCTCTGAGGCGCTCTCCCTGCGAGGCCCAGTTCACAAAGGGGCACTGTGGCCTACCTGCCACGCCACACCGCCACACCACTGTGTTGGAACAGGCCTCTTCTCCTGATAATCCCTCAAGGCCTTGCTCGAGCAGCCTGGCCTCCTCCCCATCATGGCAACGACCAATGCCGTGGGTGGGCCTGCCCTCCCTGGGCTGAGATTCCACCTGAGTCACCCACCTCCGAGGGCGAACTCCAGGCCTCCCTCCCACATGGGGCTTCATACCTCAGTGGAAGAGATGCTCTGCCTGATAGTAGGGAAGTCACCCTGGCTGGGAACGGCTGGGACCCATAGCCCCATAGGCCTGACGTCTGGAACCCAAAACCCAGCCCACAGGTTGGGATTGGGCTGCTTTCTGGCCCAGATTGGAAAATCTCTGCCAGGTAAGGATGCTGGAAGCTAGGGAGGGTGAGGTAGGGACCAAGGAAGTACAGAGCGGGGAGCTGGTGAGCTGAAGCCGCCTCCTGCCTGGGGCGCATGGATGAGCTGGCTGTGAAGAGGAAAGGCGAGGCATGCTTCAGCAGGCTGGACCTGCCCAGGGAAACCCAAGGAGACCCTGGTCCTGCAACCCCAGGAGCCCAGCAGGCCCAGGCCAGACCCCAAAACAGCCAGATCCTGGAGTCTGTGGTTGCAGAGCCCTCCTCTTCCTTCCCCACCATCCTGTCCCACAAGCATGCTCTGGCTGACCTGGAAAGGATCCTGGCAGAAGAGAGGGCTGGGGGGAAGCTCAAGGCCCTTAAGACACCTTGGACTGGCCCAGCCTACCTGGGCAGCCCTGACCCTCCCCACTTCCCTGGGGGCTTCTCCACGACGTGGGATGTAGAGCAGAGGCTGCATCCATCCCTGCAGCCCAAGCTCTCTGGGGGGAAGAGGAATAGGGGCAGGGTAGGCCCAGGGAGGCCCAAGTGGTTCCCACAAGGTCTCCCAGGCTACTCCTTCCTGGATAGTACAGCAAGCGGGTGGTGGAGGCAGGGCCAGTGGACCTGTACCTCTCTCACTCACGTTCCTATGTATTTCCTTCCTGACCAGCCTAGAGTCTACAGGCCCTGACACACAGTATCCTCGGTCCCTCCCTCATCTGGGCCCAGAGGGAGCTCGTCTGCTGTGACCCTGCCAGGGTGTACCCATGGTGGTAGCTGATAAGATGAGGGGGCTCAGGAAGGAAAAATGGCCATTTGGTCACTTCCTGAACCCAGCAGGACCAATTCAAGGCCCAAGAACCGCCTCTCTGGGAAGCCAGCTCTGTCCTGTGTCTGCAGCAGTGCCTGGCCACTTCACGGCCCCATCAGCCACCCAAGGCAGGCTTTTCCCCTCCCCTGGCTTCATCCCATGCTGGCATTGTTGGGCCACTTCCTTTTTCACCTCCAGCCTCTGCCCTGCCAGGCTCGGGAAGCAGCACATCAGAGACAGGCAGAAGATGGGTAGTAAAGACTGCCCACGCTCCAAAGGGGCAGGGGTAGGCGCAGCCTCCCTACCTGGGATGCTCAGGTGAAAGGAGGTGAGCAGGCACTGGTCTCTACCTTGCTCCCATTCTACTCCCAGGAAGGGATGCTTGTAGGCACCCACCTCTAGTCAGCACACGGTGAGTGCCCTGCTGGTCACCTGCACATCCCTTTTTTCATATTTCAACTACGCACAGCTCTGCCAGGAGTATTCATCTACCCATTTTACAGAAAGGTATGACAGGGTCAGAGAGGAGCAGTTACTTGAGCCGCCCAAGGCCCCCTGCTGGGATGGGAACCAGGTCAGTCCAGGAGTCATGCCCACAGCTGCCCTATGTGGTGTGGCATCTGGGGGCTGATGCCCCTGTATTCAGGGCTGGGTCCCCCAGCCCTGGGTCCAGTCCCTCTCTGCTGCCCAAGGCTGGGGGTGGAAGAGAAAGTGGCCCAATTGCATGGCCCATGGCATCCTTCCGACCCTGTGCCCAGCTCATTCTCATGATGTCTTTCCCCTCTGACCTCTTGTGGTCCTTGGAGGCTAGAGCTTTGGTCCCGTAGGCGAGCTTTGCACCAAGGAAGGCAAAGGGCCTTCACATGGGGATTCCACCCCTGCAAATCACTTCCATGGCCCAAGTCTGAGCTACTTCTTACAACAACCCTGCCAGGATGTTGCATGTCCACTACATACAGAAGCAGGTCTCAAACGAGGGTGTGGGCTGCACACTGCCTGCCTCTCACCAGGGCAGAGCTGGCATCCCCAGGCCAGGCTTACTCTGGGCCATGCGTCACATGAACCACCGTACAAGTCACCTCAGAATCTCCACGAGCCCAAGAGGCAGATGTTGACCTCACCCTGCTTTACAGGGGAGAAACTGAGGGCTGCCATGGAGGGCAAGAGATGTGCCCAGCATCCCATCTTTGCTCTAGTGTTGCTGCCACACCCAAACCTTTTGGGTCCATTTCCTCATCTGAAAAAGGAGGAAGGAGGCTTGCTTCACCCAGAAAACACTGGCGGCCAGCACACACTGAAAGTGCTGTGAAGACAGCGCCTTCAGGGGGAGGTATTTCCCAGTCCTTTGAGTTGAGGGGGTGAAGGGATCCCCTCTTGAGACCACACGGGATTCAATGCCAGCCCCAGAACTTGGCACTCTGAGCCACTGGCTGGCATCTACCTGCCTGCCCCACCTGACCAGGCCCACTCTTGCAAGCGGCCTGCCTGCTGGGACCCTCCATTCCAGGAAGCGGGAGTTTCAGGCAGGGCCCCAGGCATATGCTGTCCTTCCCCTTTTCTATCCAACCTTCAACACCTAGCTTCAGTGCCCCTTCTTCCCTGAAGCCTTCCTGGACTCCCTGGGCAGACAGCCATATCCAGGCTGTGCTGGGAAGGTCTGTCACAGAACCGTCTCCTTGTCAGGCAGTGGGTTCCTGGTGGGTAGGGTTGGGTCTGGCTGGCTCCAAGGTCCAGAGCCTTAGAGTTCCTGGACCAAAACCCCAATATGCCAGTAGCCAAGGTCAGCTAAGCTCAGAGGGAATGGGAGGTCAGCGGGGATAAGGACAGTCCTCCCTCAGCCTGCAAACCCTGGTGACGTGGTTGTTCCCTTGGAGGAGGGACAAAGAAGGCCTGAGGGTGGGTCGTCAGGGCAGCTGCCTGTCCAAGGCCAAGTCCCAAGAGCAGCATTCCAATGTTCATTCCAGAGTCTCCAGGAAATGCCCCTGCCCTCGCTCTGTCCAATTATGGGCCGCTTCCCCCATCCCTCTCAAGGTTAGGAGGCTCATCCTACCCTCTGTGGCTACACCCTGCCCCCTACGGCTCCAGCCCTGAGACCCTTCTAAACATAGCAGATCACTAGCCCCATGATAGCGCTCCAGGGACCAGAAGCCCTTTACCTGTTCTCCATGGTGTGGAATCCTTACTGCTCCCAGGAAGGAGGTAGCACCATGACACCCAGGTCACACACGGGATAGCCAAGGCCATGGCTAGGGTGACCTGCCCTGGACTCCACTGCTACAGAGGAGCTTGGCCAGGGCATGGGAGGGCAGAGGGGAATGGGAGTTCCACTGGCTTTCTCCTGTGACCACAGCAGCACCCACCACTGGACAAGCCACTCCACCTGGCAGGGCCTCACGCCTGTCCCTCCTCTCTCGCCTCATGACCTGTAAGATAATCAAGTCCCAGATGCCTCAAGCTGGTGTCCCAGCCCTCCTGAAAGGCCCCTTGCACTACACCTTGGCCAAGTGACCTGAACTCTCCCCCACTCAGCTACTTCCTGACAAAGCTGCATACTCTTACCCTCCAGGCGTCCATGTCCAAGCAGTCTCCTGAGCCTGTCCATTCTGCCTCTCCCTCCACTACTTTGCCAAACAAAGTCCTTCCTCAGTTTTCAAGGGACAGCCCAATGTCACCACCACAAAGTGGTCTCTGGTCTCTCCAGACAGCTCATACTATGCTACCTAAGCCCGCTCAGGGCCACAGTCTCCCACCTGTCCCACTTAATTCTCGTGACAATCCTGTCAGGACTAAAAAGGTGCACCTAGAAAGTTGAGGTGACCTGCCCAAGATCACATGCATAGCAAGTGGCAGAGTCAAAAGCGAAACCAGTTCAGCGGAGTCCAAGACCAACTGCACCAGCCTTGCCCTGGCCTTTCCATCGTCCAGGGGTGGCCCACAGCAGCTGGGCAGCGGGGAAGGTCCACAGCAGCCAGGCAGCGGGGAAAGGCCCACAGCAGCTGGGCACAGGGGAAAGGCCCACAGCAGCTAACCCACTAGCTGTGACCCACTCACTTCAGGTCGGGAAGGAAGAACCGGGGGATACAGGGATGGGGGCAGACCTTGCCCAGGGCCCAGGAAACGTGGGCACAAGGCACAGGGAGCTGCTGTGGGAGACAGCGCCAGGGCCCAACAGCAGCTCATTGTGAGGGCTGGCAGCAGAACAACAGGGACACTGTCTTGGCTCCTGGGGCCTAGGCTTATCTGATAGCCTTCCAGCCAACCCACAAGCTGTTTTTCAACTCTGATCCTTTTTTCTCTTAAAAGGTCGGTGACACAGAAGCTCAGCAAACTCATTCCAAGGAGGAAAAGGACCCCAAACCAAAACTTACAGTAATTAAAAATCCCTACTTGGTACAGCAAGGGTGTTCCCAGCTGTTGGGTGGGGGGAACTGAGAGTGGGATTGTTTGGCCGGAAAAGTAAGGGGCTCAGGATCACCCTCCAAATCTCGAAAGCTCAGAGGGAGCTGCCCTGTGTGGCCCCAAAGGGCAAGACTGGGACCAGGAGAGGCCACTTCCAGCTCAGTCACAACTGTCCTTGAATGGGCCAGGCTCATCTGGTTTTAGAGAGAGTGGGATCCCTGTCTCTGAAAGTGTGCAAGCAGGAGCTGGGAGGCCCCTTTAAGACATGTTGCATGGTTAGGGCTGCCAGGGTAATGGGCTAGGCAGTACACACAGGCAGGCAGTGAAGTGGGCCGTGGGATTAAACACACACACACACACACACGTACACAAGTGAATGCTACAAAAATGCACCTGTAGCTGCAAGCAGGCAGGAGGACAGAGAGCCTAGTGTCAAGGGTGCCTGGCTGTAGAGTAAACCTAGTCTCTATTCCTTATGAAACATACAACCTTGAACACTTTAAGTCATTTGACTCTCTAGGACTCAGTTTCCCCATCCATAGTGAGGATAATGACACACCTTCCTCATGGGTTGCTCTAAGGATCAAATGAGACCATGCAGGTGAGAGGCTCAGGAGGGCAGGGGTGTCAGTGACTCCCATCCATTGCTCGTAACTGTTCATGCCTCCTTGGTCTGTTCCATTCGCCCACCTCATTGCCAGCCACAATGTCAGGAGCTGGAGACACAGCCATGAACAACACTGGTGAACAATGCACACGCTGCTATCAAGGCTGACACTTCTGGGATAGGTCATACATTTGACAATTTGGAGTGACAAGATATGGACTTCCCAGGCTGTTTCCTGTTCCCATCCCCTGACGACTCAAACTCTTTACGTTCTCCATGTCTCAGTTTTCCCCATCTGCAAAGTGGGGATCAATTGTATCTGCCCAAATGCTCTGGGATGCCTCAAATTTCTTTAAAAGCCCTTACTTTCCTGAGGCGAAATGAAAGGAGAAGAAAGTGTGCCTAGCAGTGGGCAGTAGACCCCCATGAGGGGGCCCTTTTGGCCCCTCTGCCTGTGACTCCCAAGCACAGCCATCCCCAGCCCCAGTCTCCAGCCCACCAGCCTGTGTGGTCCCAAGCCACTGTCTACTACCCCAGCCAGGTCTGGAAGGAAGAGAAATCCCAGACAAGGTTTGTCTCCACAGAGTGGGTGCCCAACTGAAGGCTGGCAGGACCTGATGGTTCTGCAGTCAGGACTTCAGCAGACTCTCTAGGTCAGAACATGCCAATTATGCTTCTGCCTGTCACAGCCAGGCAGGTCCAGGGGCTGTGCTAGAAATCTCTGCCCACACTGGAAGGAGAGAGAGTCTGGACATGGTCAGAATGAATGCACTGACCTGCTGGGAATCAAGCGGTAGGACCTAAACAGGGCAGCGCCCTGCCTGGCATGTCCAGCAGAGCTCTCTCCCCAAGCCCAGCTTCGCCCCGCTGGTGTGGGAACTGGCTGCTCAGAAGGCCAGTGCTCACTCCTGACCCAGCTAGGATCCCAGGGGAGAGGAGAGGAATGTAGCCGCCTGGTGGCTCCCAGGCCCCTGGGGAGACAGAGCCTGTCCTAAAAAGGCAGAGAGGTTGGCTGCCCTGCCTGGGAAGTCTTCCAGGGATGACAGGGACCAGAGGCACAGTCCCTCTCAGCCCAGGGTTCCCTCAGGTCAAGGTAAGGGGCAGGTCCTAGCAGTCACCAAGACCTAGCTGTGACACCCCCATACACACAGAGAGACCTGGGCTGGGAGACAGGGAGGCACCTGGCCTTCTGCCCTCACCCCTGGGAGCCTGTGCTTCCCCCCTACATGACAGGGCTGAGCTGGCAGAGGAGGGTCCACACTCTGCAACCAAAACAGGAGGACGGGGCAGCTCATTGCTTGCTGTGAGGCCTGATGTCCTGTGGTGCCCAATACAGGCTGACTGAATGAATGACACTGTGGCAGCCTGGACCTAACAGCTACTTACTAAGCACCTACTCTGTGCCAGCTGCAGGTGTTCTTACCAAAGTACACACATCATCTCATGGCCTTCTCCCAACAACTCTGCACAAAAGGCAGCACTGACCCAGAAGAAAGGGAGAACAGGTATTCAAGCTCAGGTCCCATGAGCCCTGGCTCATGGGGCAACTTTTCCTGTACACAGACCAAAAGGTTCACTGGAAGCTTTAGGATGTTCTCTTAAGAGGAAACTGAGGCTTGGAGAGAGGGAGTGGCTTGGCTAGGTCACATGGTCCAGAAGTGACAGCTGGGGTTCTAACGGCCTGGTCAGCCTCTGTGGGACACTCCTGGCACCGACCGCACAGTGGGTCAGGCCTGGAGGCCAGGCCTCCAATCAGCCCAGCACCCCAGCAAGGGCCTGTTCCTCTCCCTGCAGGAGTCTTTGGTCTCTATCCCAGCTGTATCTAAGGTCTATCACAGACCCTAAACAAGTTTCCTCCCCTTTCTAGGTGCCATTTCCTCACATGCTGACCTACTTCAGAGAAAGCCACAAAAACCCTATGTCAACTGCCTAGAACATAAGGGACCATAAAGTATCACAACTGCTACCAACACCGCCACCATCACCTGCAGTAACATAATAGTAACATCTCACTGCTGCCTGGGGTGACTTGGGCCAAAGTTCAGGAGACCAGGGATTCCAGAGGGCGCTGGTACTGGCTCCTGAATGAGAGGCAGCCTTCAGCATTCTCTCCCCGTATAAACTGTGCAGTCCTAAAAAAACATTCAGGAACACATTTACCTTTCCACGTCTTACTTCTTTTTTTATTTTTTTGCGGGGCGGCGGGGCGGCGGGCGGGGGGGCGGTGCAGAGAGAAGAAACAAAAAACTTTCTATCTAATCCCCCAAGTCATCCTGCAGCCTGAATAATTTCGGGTTTTTAATCAATAGCTGTCAGACTTGTCAAATTACTTTGGGGACTGCGAAGCAGTTTTTAAACATTCATAAACCTCAGTAGAACAGCGAAGTGCCCTGAATTTTAAAAGAAGAGCATCCAAGGAACACTCATTGACGAGGGTGAGTGGTGGGCAAATTGAAAGTGAGCTGCGGGCTAGCTGCCCCTGCCCCTCTTGCTTCTGAGCAGGGACAACCCTCCAGCCCTCCTTGGCCTGTAGGAAAAACTACCAGGCTTGGCCTGGCCGCTCAGAAAGTTTAGGGAGGGTGACGGTCCCCCTACCCCCAGCATCAGGAAAAAAGCCCAACTCCCCTGCACAGCACCTGGGGCTCCAAGCCCAGGCACAACTGCAGCAATCCTGAAGCTCCCAAGCTGTAGAGCCCACCACAAAAGTCCTAGCCCGCTGGCCTCCCCCAGTCTCTCCGCTGGGGGCCACTCCTGAGAATGTTTCAAGGCCCTGACCCTGGCGTTCCCTCTCCTTGAGCTCAGTCTGTGTCTGGCTCCTCCTCACACGTGAACACACCCATGCATCACGGCCTGAGTAGGACTGGTTTCTAACTGGTCCCTGAACCCCACCCGGGACCATAAATACTTCCAACAGCCACTCAGGGCCCTGGGGATGCAAGACTCAAGTGGAAAATGATCATGAAACAGAAGAATAAATGAGCTGAAAAGTGAAGATTTCCATTCTCCAGGAAGTGCTTCCCCTCTGGCTTATCTAATTCCTCCCAGCTCTCCACATCCAGGAAGTCCTCCTTAGCTCATGCTGGGCCCCCCCACAGAATGCGGGGGCAGAGGCAGCATCTTCTTCCATCTCATTTCCTCCACCCAAGACCTGGGCGCCATGCCACGTTACTTCCTGGGACCATGTGGGCCATTCATGTTGGGGTGATCTAGGGATGGCCTCCTTCCCTCATCCTTGAGGGCCAGGTTTCCTGCCTCAACCAAGGACCAGCCATTTGTCCGCAGAGCCCCAGCTCCTGGCATTATGCTGGTTGAAGGTGGTAAGCAGGCATGGTTCCTTAAAAACACACACACAAGACTCTGTGACTTTGGTCAAATTAATTAACCTGTGTGCCTCAGTTTTCTCATCTGGAACACAGGGACACCACCACCTTTGGCTCACCTGACCTGCAGCGAGCTCTCCATACACAGCCCCAGTAATCAGCCCTGGCTGCCCCCATGGCCATCCAGGCTGGGCTGAGACTGCCTTCCGGGGGCATTCTGTCCCTTTCTGCACGCCCTTCCTGCCAGCACTTCTCTGGATGCTCCTGGTTTCTTCCCAGGCCCAGGACATTTCCAAGATCTGTCTCTCATTCTGCCCAGCAGATCCTTCCTGACTCTCCCCACAGCTGAGCTCTCAAAAAGCCTCTCTGCCAACTGACCCCAGACTACCTCACTTGCTCCACCCCCTCACCTTGAGAGCAAGCTCCAGAGTACAGGCAGTTTTAAGCACGAATCTGAAAGACCCCCATTTAAGAAGAGATGGACAAATCTATGAACAAATGCTGGCACCCTAGACTCCAGCCCCAGTGGTCACTCCAGCACAGCTATTTCTTCAATTCCAGCCACCATTTGGGACAGAGGCTCCCTCCTTCTTAGCAGCCTGAGCTCAGAGAGACACAAGAGGTGAAGATCTGAAAGGAAGGAGCACTGGGCCAAAGGAGTGTGCACCTCGGGTGGGCCTCTCCTGCACCTTAGCTTCCTCCCATGTCAAGTGGGTTGCCCCTGCCTCCTGGCAGAGTTTGGGAAGATACATCATGCTAAGGCACCCCACCCCATCCCAATCCTGGGCAGAGTTGATCCAGCCACCAGCACAGCCACTGAGCACCTCCACTACATCAGCAGGAGCATATGAGGCTATGGGCCTAGGGATGTCAGCTGCCCATTCCTCCCAAAGCCTGAGGTCTGGAAGTCTGCATGGGGCACCAGAGCAGCTGCTTCTCAGACTGTAACTAGCAGGAGACAGCCAGGAGTGTTCAGCAGCAGCAAGACAGCAGGAAAGCGGCTGTCAGTAAGCCACAGGGTTCCAGGCCACTGGCACGGGCAGAAACTCAGAGAAACCATGTCAAAGAAAACCAGGAGTGTGGCTGCTGAGTTCCTCCTGCTGCTAGTGACCATGCACCAAAGCCACCTGTGGCTCTCAAGTACCTGCTCAACCACCACACCACAGTGAGCCCACACACCTGGGAAGGGCACAAAGGGCACTGGCTCTGCACCTCTGACCCTCACACAGCTAACTGCAGCAAAGTGTGAGGCTCTGACACCTCCAGGGGCTTCCCAAGGCCAGTGTGTCAGACTTCACGTTCTGCCCCTTTCCCCCACATTCCACACTGGCTGACTCCAGGCTAAGCTAGCCCTGTCATTTGCCACCTGACCCATAGGATTCCAACTGATAAAGCAACATATTTAAAATCCAGCTTTCCAAGGTACGTTTCCAGGTCCCAATCCAGTCATGCCAGCCCTGCTTGGCCCTATCTGGCTCATCATGCTAAACTGCATGCCTCTGCTCAAGGGGTTGCACTACAGCAGCCTATGCCCAGCTCAAAGGCCACCACCTCCACGAAGCCTCCCCCAGAACTGACAACTCCCTCCAGGGTTTGCGCCTATGCACGCGCCCTCTGCTCTGAAGCAGAGGCTCAGAGAGGTCAAGCAGTTTGCCTAAGGTCATGATTCACAGGCACAAGGGAGGAGCAGGACACCTGGCACTCGGGCTCTAACTCCAAATTCTCTTCACTGCCCGTCAATGCCTCAGGTTTTCACCAAACCTACAAAAATCCTATGACCAAATGCACCAACTTTTAAGGAACTACAGGAACCCTGGGTCACCAGAAATATACTGAGCCCTGCCTTTGTCACCTCCTGGGTGGCTGTCTGTAAAACAGTGAGGACACCTACTGGCAGGCAGTCTCATCTGCCCCCAGCTGTGGTAATAAAGGTGGTTCAGACCAACCTGCACTGAGACTTGGCTGTAACAAGCCCAATCCTTCCCCTGACTTTTCCAGAAATGGGTACTTGCCCAGTAAAGATGCTACCACACCAAAGTGATCTGGCTTCTGACAACTGTTTCAAATATTCAAGCAGAGCCAAAACACACTCCTGGCCCAGACACAGTCTTCCCAGTCTCCCACCCGCCTCCACCCCACCCAGCAGGCCTGGGCCCCATGGACTAGGGAGTGGAAGCAGGAAGGGAGAAGAAAAAAGAAAGTTCTGCTGAGGAGCTGGGGCGGAGATACCATGGCCCCCAAGCCCCAGTGCAGCCCCACCCAGCCAGCCAAGGGTTCGGCCACTCAGAGCAAAGGCCAAGCTCCTCAGCTCAGAAAACTTGTCAGCAGTCCCTGGTATTTCCCGGTTCTCAACGGAGCACACCATAGGGGCCACCGCGCCTGGCGGACGGAGCGACTCACACTGGGCTTCCTCTCATTTTAAAAACTAAAAACAGCAACAGTGCTCTTCTTGGTGTACCGCTTTTTCGCAGGGCCATCCTAACTGCTTCTACATTCTGGGCCGGCAGTGGATGTCTGCGTAGAGGGGCAGAGACGGCATCCCAGGGTGCTCCAGAGACCCTCCTGGGACCAGCTCCTGTGACAGTCGCTCACTGAAGGTGTCTGCTGCCACCCAGCTCATTCAGGTCTCCCTGGGCCCTGAGACTGCCTCCCTCCTGGCTTTCCCAGCCTCCCTTGTTCTAAGCTCCACTCAAGCCACTCACCATCCCTCAGCACGGCCACCAGGCTCGGGAAGCTGAGTGGCCGGGTGAGCCTTCCCGCTGTCTGCTGCTCCTGGCTGGCCCCAGCCAGCCCAGCCCCGCCCAGCTCCCAGACACGCCACTCCAGCCCTGTCCGCTGGGACTAATCATGGCCAGTTCAACAAAGGCTATGTTCCAACTCTCTGTAATGTGCTTTTAAAGGGCCAGTGTACTACTTGGGCCTGCTGGGGTCTTAAAGGTACAGGTCCCCTTTTCCTGTACAGGAAACAGGAAAGCAGAAAAAAAAAAAAATCCAAAACTCATGATCAGGTTAGAGGCCCTCGGCTTCTGAGGAAGATTTTAGACACAATAAACAACAGAAAAAATTCAAATTCCAAGAAAGTCCTAAAGAGCTCAAAAACAAAACAAGGAAGCTAAACCTCAAGAATAAGAGACGGGATAGTGGCCCTCTTTGGGCACTATGTGCTGGGCACAGCACTGGGTACTTTATGGCCCAGTCTCATTTATTCCTCACCACTCCACAGACAGGCATTACCATTGCCCCATCTTTCAGATGAGGAAGCTGAGAGTGCAGGGACTCCCCAGCTCGCCAGAACTTCACGCAAGTCAGTGGCAAAGCTGGGCCACACCCCGTGAGGTCCATCATAGCCAGAGTATTCCTCCCACCTGCTCCCTCCACGAGGCCCTGACTGCTCCCTCCCACCTGGACCACAGGCCCCAGCTGCTCCACATCCTCCAGTGTCTCTCCTTCATGAGGAAGAAAGAAGGGGGCGAGATGAGGAGTCTCACCTGTCACAGGTGCCCCACCACCAGGCTTTCAGTTTGAGCCTCAGAACCCTGTGAGGTCGGGTCTATCTTTTCCTCCATCTTCCAGATGAGAAGACTGGAAATCATGGCTTCTGACACAACACGAAAGAAGAAGAACACTAGGGGAAGGTGAAAGCAGAGAAAAGCGGGGAGTCAGAGGGAGCACGCGGGGAAGAAAAGGCAGGTGCAGGGAACCAAGGCAGATGGGGGCAACCGTCCTTCCAAGCCCAGGACTCAGGCAAGCTGGCTGAGGCCCTTCCACTGTCCACAGGAGTGGGGCTTCTCCTGGGGCAAGGGTAGGCAGGGCCTGCCTAGTTACTGGAATAGGAGTGGGCTGGGGAGAGGAAGGGAAGAGAGACTTGACTGTCTGGGTCTCAGCACCTGGTCTATGGTACCCTCAGAGAAGCATGGGCCATTCTGGCACCTGGAGTGGCTGGGCCCACAGTAGGTTCTGTGTGGCTATCTTCTTTTTTTGAGACGGAGTTTCACACTTGTTGCCCAGGCTGGAGTGTAACTGCAATCTCGGCTCACTGCAACCTCTGCCTCCCGGTTTCAAGTGATTCTCCTGCCTCAGCCCCCCAAGTAGCTGGGATTACAGGCATGGGCCACCACACCTGGCTAATTTTGTATATTTTTTTAGTAGAGACGGATCACCATGTTGGTCAGGCTGGTTTCGAACTCCTGACCTCAGGTGATCCACCCACCTTGGCCTCCCCCAAAGTGCTGGGATTAAAGGTGTGAGCCACCATGCCCTGCCCAGTGTGGCTATCTTCGGTCAGAAAAGCCAAGGCCAGGAGGCTGCTTTAGGCCTAACTCCACAGGGGCCAAGTCATTCAAAGATGTAGTGCCCTCACTCTGTTTCTATGATGCCTGGAAGTCAAATAAGTTTCAGGACGTGCAGCCTGATGGTAAAGAAGATGAGCTCTGAAGCCAGGCTGTGTTCCAACCTGGACTCTGCCACTTGTAACCTGTGTGGTATTGGACAGGTTAAGTCACCTCTCTGGGCTCTCTCAGTTTCCTCCTCTGGAAAATGGACATAATAGCATTTACCTCATAGGATTGCTGAGAGGATACAGAGCAAAGCCTGGCTGAGAGTGAGTGCGTAACAAACGCCTGCTTTCAGCTGGCGTGAAGGAAGCAGCCCCAGGATAGCTGAAGGCACAAATAGGAAACTAGACTCTTGGGCAGTAACTGTGGCTGAGTCATTTCTTTCTCTCAGCCTGTTTCTGACCCTCAGTGATTTCCAGGCAGGACCCCCCATCTGCTACCTCCCAGATCCCTGCTCCTTCCCACAAGAAGACAAGGACAGAAGGCGAGAAATACTGAGAAAGGCTGGGCTGTGGCCCAAATCCTTTGAGGCCTGAAAACAGCCTGCCTTGGCTGCCCAGGCCCAGGCTAAGCAAGTCTGCTGGGTAGGAGGGGCAGAGCAAGAGGGAAGCGAGAACCCAAAGCCACACAGGCTGTCAGGAGGTAGCATAAGCACAAGGCTTCGCCTCTCCAGTGGGGCCCCGCCTCCAGACCTCTCTGGGTTTGTCTTCCACTGCTCACATGTGGTCATGGCATGTGATCCTGCTGAGCTCACCTTACCTATGGGGAGTTCTGCATCAGCCATAGGGCCACCCTACATGCCTGCTGCAGAAACAGCCTCCACAGAAGCTAGAGGCTTTGCCGAAAGCATCCCCAAGACTTGACAAGGTTCAAGGCTCATCCTATCTTCCTGGAGCCAAATGCATCTGGTGTGCATGTGGGGAGAGGAGTAGGTGTCCAGCATCAGAGGAAATGGGTGGGTGGGAGGCAGGAGGAATGCCTTGGAGCCCTGGCAGAACATCTGGCCACTATTCCTGAGAGGCAGTAGGAGACCTGGGTGCCTTAACCTCCCTGCTTACGGTGTACCTCACCCCCAGGATTAGTCAGTAAGGAGAGGCCCGATTTGGGTATTTGGCAGGCCCAGGCTGCAATTCTGGTCGTGTCATTTAGCAACTGTGGAACCCTGGACAAGTCCTTTTACTTTCCTGAGTCTCAGTTTCCTCATGTATAAAATGAGGTAATACACTATTCCCTGCAGATAACAGATGTAAAAACATTGGTTAACCAGGAAAAGCATTTAACAAAGCAATTGGGAACCCAAAACTCAAATATCTGCGTGCCATTCATTCAACAGACACTGAAACCCACCAGGGGTCCAGCAGACATTAGGTTATCTCCAGCTATGTGTGCCAACCTTGCACCCTCAAGCCGATGCATTCTAAACCCTCCCCAGAGCCAGCAAAGTCCTGGGGCAGGGTTGTTGGGGGTGAGAGTTAGTGTTCCTGGCCACCAAAATATTGTGAAAAAAATCTCAAACTTCTCCAGAAGCCAAACACATAAAGAAGCCTTCCAGAGAAATGCCCTTGGTGTAAAGGAAGTCTCGTTCTGCTCTGGGAAAGACACTTGAGGTAAGGCAGGTTCCAGGATACTCTGCGTGGACCCACAGAGACTGGGGTAAGGAAAGGGGTTGACAGGGGAACCAGGGTCAACAGACTCAGTGTTGAGTCCAAAAATGTGACACGGCACAGTCAGCGAGCTTTCCAGAGTAGGTGGAGAGGGCTGAGGGAGCTGGGAAAGATCACTGGGGGGAGCCTATCAGTGCTCCGGAATCAGAATCTCCAGGCTGAGATGCCCTGGGTCAGCTGCTGGTAAACCCACGCCGTGGACAGAGAACACTCGGGCCCCTCTCCAGCCCTCCCCTCCTCAGCATCCTGGGCTGGCTGGGTCCTCACGCACTTCTCTGCTCACTGCTGCCCCCGCCACCTTCTCAACTCCTTTTCCTACTCAACACACCTGTCTGTTCCGACACCACTGGGTCTCCTTGAGGACACCAAAGGCCTCCAGGTTGCCAAAGTTAACCAGTTTCTGTGCCTTACTATCCCCTGAACCCAGGCCACCGTGCTCCAGGTTTCCTCTGTTCTCACAGGCTTCTAGCACCTCACCTCCCTTCCTCCGGGTGCTGGAGTTCCTCAGGCCTGTTTCGGAGACACTCTTCCTTAGCACAACACTTTCCTTTGGTGATTGTATCCACTCCCATAGCTCTAAATACCTCCAGCATGCTCATGACTCCAAAGTGTATTCCCAGCCCTCCCCTCCTCTGAGCTCCGGACACATGCATCTCCATGCCGGCCTGACAGCACCTCCAGGGCATCTCACGGAACCTCACATCTGAAATGTCCAGCGTGGAGCCTCAGTAGCAAAGCCAGGAGCCCTTCCTTTCCCTGGCCTTCAGAATCCAATCCAACACAAATCCTCCTGCTACCTCCTCTGAAATCCCACATCCCTGTTTACTCCTCTCCATCTTCCCCAGGCAGCCTGTTGTCCAGGCAGCCTCCCAAACCACTGGGCTTCCCCCTACCCCTACCAGGGGTCAGAGGGACCTTTCAGAAATGCAAATCAGATTACTGAACTCCTCACCTTAAAAGCCTTCAATTATTCCCCACTGCACTGAATAAATGTGAACTGCTCCCCAGGTGAAAGACGTTGGCAATCGTGACCTACCTACTTTCTGACCTCATCCAGCAACACCCAACGCCCCCCACCACACACACCAAAGTCTGTTTCCTGCTCAAGGGCTGTACTTACTGCTCCCTAGGCTAGGAGTTCTTGCCCCAACACACTCAAACAGCAAATTGGCGGGCTTCTGGCATCTTCTGCAACTCAATCCTTCCCTGACTGCTCCATCTACACAGGTCCTGCCCTGCCACCGTTACTCCCCGGTGGAACACTTGGTTTGTTTCCTTCATAGCATCTTGCTCATGAGGCTAGCAAATATTTAAGTGCAAACGATGTGCCAAGCACTATTTAGGCACTGGGAAGACAGGTGCTGAACAAAGCAGACAGAAATCCCTGACTCACATTTCAGTAGGGAAACTTCACTCAATCGGGAATCACTTTTTTTCTCCGCTTATTTATTATCTGCCTCTCCTGTCACAAGGTAAGCTGTGTGTAGCCAAGCTCTATGTGTTGTATTTCTGTGTCTTAAGAGAGGGTCTGACACGGTGCAAGAGCTCAGTAAGTCCTGATGAAATCAAGATGCAAAAACAAAGACCAGGGCAGCCAAAGAACCAAACTCCAAACCCTGAGAGACATACATGAAATCAAGAGCCTGGTCCTGAATGCCTCCCATGGCGTCTCTCCCTACCCCTGGGGGCCTCAGGTGGGAAGGAAAGCTTCTGTGACACCCCAGCCTTCTGGGGTCAGACAGAGGCACATGTGGCAGTTTCGTTTAACTGCTGGGGAACAGGTGGATGACTGCAGGCCTGAGGAGTTAGTGAGGCTTCTTGAAGAGGCTAGATCTGAACAAGGCCAACCTACACCTCCCTCCCAGATCTAGGGAGGAGGAAAACAAATTTGTGTTTTAGGGCTCTGATATTCTTTGCTCTAGCAGAAAAGAAGAAAAAAAAAAAACCTTTACTTTTTATTAGTGTCTGGATCAATAAAAGTTTCAGAAGTAAAGCTTCTCTCCTGCAATACTAACTGCGAGAGAGAGAGAGAGAGAGAGAGACAGACGTGGATTGTTAAATCTGTCTTGGAAAGGCAGGGCTGGGAGAGTGCAAGGGCACAGGGGCACCGGCAGTTTCCCCCTCACCTGTGCTGGCAGCTTCTGGCTAAAGGCCCTCATTAGCCCCGCAGCCTAGGGTCAAGGCCCATTCCTCATAGCCCACCTAACCAAATGCTGGTTCCCTGAGCCTAGGTCAACAGCCAGGCTACTGGACGCCCACCATTCAGGTGCCCCACAACCTTGCCTGCTTGGCCTTCTCTGAGCTGCACCCTAAAGCTTCTCCCCAGCCCACCTCCCCACCTAAAGGCTGGAAGCTCCAGGAGGGCAGGGCTTGCTTCCCTGGAGGAGCCAGGTTAGCAACCCCAGTCCCCACCTTCACTCTTCTTCCCATGTCCGAGGGAGTCCCCCATTCAGTCCCCCAAGCCTTGCACTTGCACAGCACACCAACAAGCCCTGTCCACTGAGGACTCAGTTCTGGGACCAGGCCTTGTTGGAGAAACAGCTCCTCACCCTCCAGCCCAACCCACCCCCATCCAAAGCCTGTCTGAACCCATACCAGGCTGGAGACCCACCTACCCGGGAGGAAGTTTCCTTGTGGTGTCTGTCCTCCCTCCCACAGAACTTCAAACAGACCTTTGTGGTGGGAGCGCAGGCCTCTCTGCTGACCTGGTCCTGGGCACTTGCAACCCCTGAGGCTCTGGAGCCAGATCTGGCTTCCGAAGATGGCCAGGTCTCCAGTGAGCAGGCCCTCCGGCCCGGCCCAGGATCTTACCGAAGTTGTCACTAAAAAGTCCAAGGCCACAGAGGCCCATTCCCAAGGGTGGTGCTCACCCAGGCACCTATTCTAGACAGATTAGGAGGACTCTCGGCCGGGCCGGCATCTAAGAGGTGAGCCTAGGAGAGCTTGCCCTTCCCGAAAGGCACGTGCTGAATCTGTGTCTTCCAAGCTGAACTTTCAAAAATGACTTAAATAAACACAGTGATGACAACATCTAAAGGTTTCCGTGTCCTTCAGGAAACAAAGTGGAAAATTACAGTCTTCCATACAGGTAACCACACGGCACAACCTCCAGGTCCAAGAAGACGAGAAACACTCCTGAAAGCAAACTATGGCTTCCAGCCACGGCAAGTCTCCCTCCAAGGGCCTCTGGGCAGGGTGCAGGCCTGAGCACAGAGCTCTGGGTCAGGAAAGAGGGAGGAGCCGTCCCGACAGGCTCCTCCCCTAAAATGCTGACTCCGCCCAAGGTCATCTCCTGCCCCAAGCCCCGCCTCTGGGCCTTTGTATTTGCCATTCCCTGGGCAACGCTGGTTCCTCCTTTTGGTCTCAGACCCAAAGTCCCGTCCCAGGAAGAGGCCTTCCCTGATCTCTTAACTAAAGGGGCAACTACCATCTCCCAAGTTACCACCCTGCTTCATTTTCTCCACAGAACTACCCTTAAGTCATCTTGTTTGTTTCTGTCTTTTACCCACCATGAAAATGTCCGGTCCACGAGAACAGGGACCTGCACGCCCAGGTAAGCCCAGCACACCTCGAACCAGAGCCTGGCACAAAGTAGGCACCTGACAGATGTACTGAATGAATGCATTTTTCAAGCTGGTCTGAGCCAGGTCAGCCAGAGCGGTGGAAGGCAGGAGCAGGGGAACCAAAAGATTTGGGGGCGCGCCAAGGTAACCTCACCCGAGCACTGCTCGAAGAGCATTCCGGACTAATGTCGGGCTGCGCCACGCCCCAAACCCTGTCCAGCCCGGAAGCGGCCGGCCCGGGCCCCAGCCCCAGGCCCAGCCCCAGCCCCAGCCCAGGCCCGCCCACCCACCCCGCAGCAGCAGGCCCAGCCCTTCCCAGCATTCCGCGGCCAGCTGCCCCCAGCTGCAGGAACTTCCCGCTAGCGACCTGCCGCTGCGCATTGGGCACGCGGCGGGGGGAGGCGGATGCGCAGGCCCCGGTGCGGGGATTCGCGGGCCTCTGCCTTGCAACCCCTTCCCCACCTTCGTGCGAGTCTGGGTCCCCACCGGCCCCGCCAGTCCCTCACTCACCCGCGGCCTGGCTCCGGCGGCGCATTCCAGTTCGGTCCCGCTGGCCCTACCCTGGATTCGTTGGGCTTAGACCAGCACAGCCCAGAGACCCAAACAAGGCAAAGGCTCTCCCTTCCCCACATTTCCATTCAAACATTTTAACAAGTGAACACAACTGAGGTCCAGACAAGGCCAGGGGTTTGCCTACCATGATCCCCTAACCCGACTCCCCACCCCGACTTGGGACTAGACAGCCTAAGATGGGAAGGGCACTGGGTTCCCAGGAAGCAGTCCCGGGTTTTCTCTTCTGGAAAGCACCCGGCTAGTCCAGCAGGACAGAAGGGAAAGGTCGAGTGCAGCGAAGGAGACGACAGGCTGGTGAGCTGTGTAAGCTGCCCAGGTTCCTGAGTGCGCCCAGAAGCCTGTGGGCAGACAAACCCCTGCCCCACCTGCTGGCCTGGAGATTCATCCTTGGGTCACTTACCAGGCCCTCACAGAAACAAAAACCCCTAGGGGAAGGGCACACCCAGCCAACCAGGTATTTTTGCCTGGGGTCACCCTTTTTCCCACCCCACTAGAGAAGCCACTGCAATGGTATCCACTTACTGAGTCTCTACCACATGCAGGGTATCATACCGTCACACCTCCTTCACTTACAGCCACCAGCTAGAAGCGCTAATCCAGCTGAGGCCAGGAACCCGAGGCTGCACAGCCTCCTGATGTAAATATGAACAGAAGCCAGTGGAAGAACAAGAGCCACCCCTTGGTGTCCTACCTAGGTCCTGCCCAGCTCCTCCCATCCTCCACCCTAAGGCATCACAGACCCCAGGCCAGTCCTTGGCAGTTGCAACCTGCTCCGGTGTTTCAGCAAACAACTACCGAGCTCCTACTAAGCTGCAGGCTGTGTCAGGCACCTACTGTGTACAGGCAGGCAGGATACCATCTGGGGTTATTGCAGGACTGGTGAAGAGGTTTTACTGTGACCCCATCAGCAGCCTCCAGCCTGAAAGGTCCCTGACTCATTCCATCCCCTGCTGGGCCCTAGGCTCCAGGCTCAGCTCTGCTGTGCACACAGGCCAGGCGATCCAACACCACCAGTCTGGCCATATTTGCATCTGTCCACACCTCCAAAGCCAAAAGAGCTATCCAGCTCCCGCTACTGCCTAAAAGCCTCCCAGCCAGAAGAGCACTTACAGTGTCCTGTCCCCTTCCTTCTGAGTTTTCCCTCAGAGCTGTCATCTGTTTATCCAATGTCTTAATAAAATTTCCTAGCGGGGGAAAGGTGAAGATAGAGTCTCAGAGAGGTCCTGCGGCCAGAGAAGCCCACTTTGGCTCCAGAGCAGCCAAGCCAACAAGGAAGGCGAAAGCAGAGTGCATCCTCTGAGCATCACCTCCCTCCAGGGTGCAGGCTCCAAGCCAGGTCTGCTCCCACTGATTTCATAATCATGGCAACAAACAGGCAAGGCAGATACTGCGACCACTTTATAGATGAAATCAAGTCTGGAATAGCTAAGTCATTTGCTCAGGTTCACCCAACTACATCTGAAAGTGTGCCTCACGCCTAGACAACTGTTTTTGCACTTTTTACTAGTCCCCTCTTGTTTCCCTCCTTAATCTGAATACTCCTTCCTCCTGGAAGCCCTCCTAGATTTCCCTCAGGCAAGAAGCCATCCCCTGATTCATCCACACTGTTAAAACATCTTGTTATAAGAAAACAGGGCCCTATAACAGGGCCTTTGCCTCTGCATGACAGCTCTCACAGGAAGGAGTCACGCGCTAACAAGAAATGAGCCTGCATCTGAGGGTCAGGATATGTCCATCTCCAGTGGGTCTCCTACCCTCACCAGCTGTCTGCCATCACTTCCTCTGTGCCCTCCTTCCTAGCCCCTGCTCAGAGGTCTGCATAACCGCTTGCAGGCTCCTTTCAGCAACATCTTGAGTAACACATAAAAGTACTGAGTACACAGTGACCATTCCTGGCCATGTGTAGTTGGGGGAATTTCAGAGGCTGCCCTGATCCAGTCACTCCTGGTTTCAGCATCTCCCGCAGCCACAGAAGAAGCCCAGAGCCTTGGGCCTCGCCCGTCAGTAGGTCCTACCTGTCCCTGCACACTCCTCACCTTTATACCTGAAGCTTATCACAGGGAATAGTCACAAGGCCTGCCTCCTTTTTTAACCCTTCCCCGTGCATGCCCTGCCTTTCTCACAGTCACACCCTTGCTTCCACGAGGTTCCCCTCCTGCCCCCATTTCTAATTTTCATTCACCTTTCAAGGCCCAGCTCAACTGCCCCCACCTGAGGGAAGCCTGCCCAGTGGCCCCAGGCACAGGAAAGTGCACAATCTCTCCCTCTCTCTGCCTGAATTCCTGGTCTGACTCCCCTCTCCTGGCTACTACTGCCTACCCTGCCAGGCCTTCCTTGGGGTCTGTTCATCTCTGGTTCTCAGGGCCTAAGGGACTCCATACATGAGTGATGGAGACACACACACTGCAGGCAGTCTTCTCTAAAGAGCTCAGGATGCTCCTGTCTTATCTTCTTTCAGATCTGAAGATGTCCTCAGCAACTGGGCTAGGCTCTCTGGGGAAGTCTGGAACCCTTAACCCTCAAAAAGCTTTCCATTTCTTTGAGTGACAAGAGTTTGGGCCACGACTGTCAAAGAATACCTCCAGGCAATGCCTGTACGTCCCGTGGGGAGAGATGTATAAATCCTGGGAGAGGAAACATCTTTTCTTTCTAGAGGCTGAGCAGACGACAGAGGCTCTTTCTGAAGGAGGGTGCTGCTAAAACCCACCAACTGCCTCAGGATCCGTCTGTAGGACAGAAACAGGTACAAGGCCGGAGAGGGATGCCCGCCCTGTAGCAAAGTCAGCCCAGGGCCTGGCTGTTCATGAACAAGGGCTTTTGAAGAGACCACAGTTGTACCACAAAGTACAAGAGACCACAAGGGCTTCTGAAGGGACCAGTTGTACTTAGCTGAATGTGAGAAAACAAACTTGGTATTAGATTGAGGGCCAACTCAGGAAGTAGTTTCAGTACACCAGCTGTTAATTTATGTGAGCACATCTATACTTGCGTGGCTTTATCATCACTAACAAAGAGCAAATGTGTCCTGGCACCTGCTATGTGTTTTATAGACATTATCTCCTTTAATTCTCCAAAGAGCCATAAGCTGTGGGTATCCATGCTACCTTTTAGTAAAAATGAAGCAGAAGCACAGAAAGCTTGGAAAAATTGCCCAAGCTCACACCGCTAATTACTGGTGGGAGCTGGGATTCTAGGACCCTCAACAATCTGGCCCCAGACTGTCCCTCGGATCTGAGTTACCAGTGTTCAACACTTCAGAGCCTCTGCTCGCTGTTCCTGCCCCTCAAGCTCCCCACTCACCTAGTTTTGAGCTGTGTGGGTGGTTAATTTACATCGTCAGCCCACAGCCTCCCCACTCCCTTCCTCCTCACCACCTATTCAGTTCCCCTAGCTCAGACCCCCTTCTCCCTCCAGACCAGCCAGCTGGACTCCCGCCGTCTGGCTACCTCTGCCCCACTACCAGCCCGGTCACATCATCTCCACCTGCCAGGCCCCCAACCAGTGTCTTATGGCGATGACTCCGGCTGGCAGAGAATCCTGGAACCTTTTCCCCACAGTGATGTTGACACATGTTCACTCCAAAAATGTAATGTTTCCATCAAAACATTTAGTGGGAGTAAATTCCCACCCATGCAACATCTCTAAAAAATATAGAGTAAATTTACTCGAACAAGCAGTGAGACATGGTCAGCATTTTTCTTTCTTGGTTGTCACAGTGCCAAGTGCTAGGCAACACCCAGCACAGTGTGCCAGGGGTTGAATGCTACCAAGAGGCAACGGAAAGAGGACGGTTACAGTTTATGAGCCTGTGACTGCTGGTTCTACTGTATAAGACGCCGGGATCAACCTGGGCAGTGCCCTCAGCCCTGGCCCCCAGAGAGTCCAGTGCCACTAGCTGGGCTCCCACCAGAGCCATTTCTGTGTCTGTGGCTAGGTCATTTGCTGCTTAGTCCCCAAGTCCTGCTCCCACCCCACCAGAGTAGGGCCCAGCCATCACCACACCATGTCTACACCAGGTCCAATGCCTATGTTCACATGCATGCTTCCTGAAAGGTCAGGGAACTCAAGTCTCCCTAAATACTCCCCAACCCTGAGACCAGCAATAATATTGTGGGGTAATGCAGGGAGATCCTGCTGTACACCCAGACCCCATGGCTGCCAAAAGAAGAGATCTAATGCCAGGTACTGCAATCCAGGTGCCTGGAAGTCAGTGGTTGTGGGTAGGTTCCAACCAGCCCCAGCCCCAGCAATCTGAAATTACTGTGAAGCCAGAACAGTCCATTCTTGGGGCAAGTCCAGCCCTCTACAGCAAGAAGCTGGAGAAAACAAGGAGAGGCCCATTGGCCACCACTCTGTTCCCACTTCCCCATGTAACCAGACAGCAATTCTGTAACAAGACAGCATTTATAACCATTATGCCCCACTCCCTTAGATATTCCCTACTTCAAGGATGGCAGAGGGGCAGCCTCTGCTTTGGTTTCCTCCCAATGTTTCTCTCGACTCCATTCCGTACAGCCATCTGGCACAATACTGCCACGCGTGGTATTAACCTCCTCACCATGACATGTGCCAGAGGGAGAGATCAATGTTCCCATTTTACAGATGTGAAAACATGTGCACCAGGGTTAAACAACCAGTCCAAGGCCACCCAGCTGGGAAGGGAGTGTCACCAGGAACCAAACAGGTGAACAAGGTCTGTCCTCAGGAAACTGGTAGTTTAGTAGAGAAGGGAAGGTACACAAATATTAAGACCAAACAAAAATCATATATAACAGGCTGTGGGCCCAGAAGACGTGGTGAAACGTGTCCAGGGCAGGGCCTGGCCCAACAGGGGGCCTAGAGAGACTGCAGGAGCATTTCCAGTTGGGAGCAGGGAATCAGGAAAGGTATCTGGAGAGGAGGATGTCCAAGCATATCCTTCTTCAGAGATCTGTGTCCCCACCAACTTCTGTGCCTGGCACATCGTGCACACTTCTCATTGCCAGGAGGGTTAACCCTGGGCAGGCTGCTGGCATATACACTGCAACCCATCTACAACCGGACAGCCCGGCCCTGTGAGGTATGTCAAATTATGCCTCCTTTACACAGGTGGGATCAGAGGAGCAAGGCAGTCAGGTTCTTTGCTCCCAGTCACACAGCTAGAAAGGCAATTGTGTCTGACTCTAAGGTCTGCCTCTCCAACAAGCACTTCATTTCTCTAAGCCTTAGTTTCCTCATCTGCAGAAACTCTGCTGCAGACGTACCTCCCCTACAGACGGGTGTTGGACATTAAATGTCTAATACCTGAAGCCTAGGTCCCTGGAGGTGGTGACCAGAGCCTGGACCTACATTGGCCCAGGGACCCTGCTCCTGTAGCCTGTTGGGTGAAAAAGGAGAGGGTGATAGGTTCCATTCACTGGCTCCTCTCTTCCTAAGCCAAGGTTGCCAAGGAATGGCTACCAATATGGAGCTATAATTGGTGAGCCTAGCAGTGCAGGGCCCAGCAACAGACCCGGTGGGTGATGCTGTTGCAGGAAAACAGCTGAGCACAGCAAATATAGCCGCTGACCCAATTCAGTTCTGTTCTGTCTTCGAGAAAATAATTGAGTTTAAATGAATAGGTTTCCCATGTCCCCTCCGGCCTCAGGAAGGGTGGAAAGGGAGAGCAGGGAGATAGGAACAGTTCTTCAGGCTTACTGTTGTTTATTTTTGAGTCATTAGGCCTGTGAAAAGTTTTTCTTTCTTTCTTTGGTGGCCGTGGGGGTTGGACATGGCTGGGAGGCAGCAAGGTGGAGTGAGAACCACACAGCATGGAGATGAGGATGGAGGTTCAAGTCCTGACCTTACCAACAGCTTTTTGGAGTGGCCCAGCCAGTCTCCTCTGGGCCCCAGGCTCCTTATCTGTAGAAGGGGAACACTACAACCCCACACACACCCACACACCTCCCAGGGTTGCTGGGAGGAGACTTCCAGGGAGAAAAGGAGTCTGAGGTGAACTGAAGAAACCAATTCTTTGCCCTATAGGAATGTAGGCCCACTGAGGCCACATCTGTTTTAAAAGAAGCCAGAAATCTAGATTTTCAGGTGAATATTTAAGGTAAATGTTTTAGTGTTGGTAACTGATTTTAAACCAACAAAACAATAGAATCTTTCCACCCCATCGGGTCAAATGAAACCTGTCTGTGGGATACATCTGGCCACCAGCCATCCATATACTACCTCTGATTTAATGACAACGTATGTAAAGCAATTAATGACGTGCTAGAGTCCTCCCACCTGTTTACTGACTTATAATTTCTTTGATGGAGAGGCCAGGCCTACCCCACTTGATAGCAGAGGTGAGGGGCACCCTCCTCCTCAAGGCTGGACTCCTTCAAAACTTCAGAGGAGAACATGGAGGGGCTGCTGCCCCCACATCCCTTACTGCAGGAAGGCAGGTGGGTATGCTAGGGCTGGTTTTGTCCTAAAAGTTAAGGGGACCTGGGCTCACCTCCTGCCCAGCCCCAAATTCTCCCCTAGGGTCTCAGCTTCCTTTTCAGCAAAATGGGGATTTCTGAGAGGACCAAATGAGAAAGAGAAGACTTAGAGATAAAGGGTGAGAACACATGTCAAGTGTCCCCAGAGAAGTAGTGCCACCCGGTGGAAAGAGCCTGTGAGCTGGCATTTCCTCCTTGGCTCTTGGCTGTGTGAGCCCAGGAAGGTTACCTAACCTCTCTGTACTTCAGTTTCATCCTCTGTACACAAGAGATAAGAATCTTTGGGATACAGAGGTGTTGTGAAGATTAAATGAGCTGATGACTGTCAAGTACCTGGGAGGAAGCCTGGCACAGAGCAAAGGACTAAAAAATGACAGGCATTGTTACTATTGTTGTTGTTATCTTTAGTGAAAAGCATGCCAGAGAATTATGATTGGGTGATTACAATAATGTAACACAACCAGGCAAACTTGTTGTTAACAGATGAGGCCACCTATAATTAGCACAATTATTACATATGCAAATGCTGCTGCTTAAATACTGGAATAGGGTGTTCTTTGAAGTGTGTTTAAATAACCCTTTCCTCTGGCTGTCCCCACTCCCCAAATCTCATTTACACTATCAATATCATTAACAAACATTTTCTTCATAAAGCAAGAGAGAATTCCACACTAGTGCATGTTGAAATCAAGAAGCCCCTTCCCAGCCCATCTAGAGTCATTCTAGAGCTCCAGCTGCAGTCCTCCCCACCCTCACTGGCTCCTCTGAAGTTGGGCACTAATGCCCCTCTCTGATACAAGGAGCTCTGGAGGGTTGGAGATGTGTTCTTGGCATGGAGCAGGCCCTGTATCTAAGAGGATCTCAGTAACATTAATATGACCCGTGAGTTCCCTATTTGTCGGCATATCACAATGCCTACCTCACATCTGAGGAAACCCAGTCTTTGAGTTAAGGAACAGGCCCAAATTCACACAACTAGCAAGCTGCAGTGGAATGGGACTCAAACTTCGATCAGACTCCTCCCTCTGGGGTCTGCTGTTCTCACTACGGCCTGAAACTGGAGTTCGCAGAGACCTCTCTAACTGATGAGCCCACAGGGTAAGTTACTCCAAAACTTATCACAGCATGCGTCTTAGAACCAGGGGCATCAACAGACTGACCTGGGTTTTGAGTTGAAGAAACTGAGATTCAGAGAGGTACCATAAATTGTCCAAGGTCCCACGGGAAGAAAGGAGAACAAGGGCCTAGAACCCAGGGCCTCGTGCCCTGGGATCGCTGCTTTTGCACTCAGATCTTTCAAAACAATTCCCTAATATTCTCCCCTGTGATAGTTGGGTTGATACTTTAACCATCCCCTGTATGCCCTGAGCCCAAAAAAGACCCAGGCAGACAACAGGTGCTTATGAAATGTTTGCTGAACTGGACTGTTTTCTTACAAAAAAAGACAACACTGAGCAGCTGGAACAGTTAAAGCATGCAAAGGATGATGGGTGGTGGCTCAGGGACAAGGGAGAAGGCAGACAGCCCTGTGTGGGAGAAGGAGATGGAGGTGGGAGAGCCTGGCTACCCTCAGCTTGGGAAGGCTCCCTTCAAAGCATTTCCCTGCTGGATGCCTGCCCAAGAGCAGCTGATTCTCGGCTGTGAGGGAAAAGGAAATACACAAGTGTTAACAGATACATTAGCTCCTCACCTGCCCCTGCAATGGGGGCCCCCAACATTCCTTTTCTCGCCATTTCTTTGGGCCCAGAAAGATGAGGTCATAAAGTGGTGGAGAGGAGGGCCCAGTCTCTTTCTTGCTCCGCCAATCAAGCTCTTCTGCTGGGCCCCCCATCACACCTCCTCACTCCCCTGATCCCTGGCTTTTTGAATCCTAAGGGAGCCTTGGCATTTACGGTGAAGACAGTTGCCCTCACCCTTGCCACACCCCCACTGCCATGCTAAGGCATGCTGGCACCTCTATGTGTAGGCACTCTGCTAAGCCTCCCTCTTAAAACACGTTAATCCTCACAAGTATCCTAGGAAATGGTTACACTTTTTGTCCCCATCTGACAGAAAGGGAAACTAAAATTCACGACAGAGCAAGTCACCTGCTAGAGGCCACAACACTGGGAAGCAGATGCACCGCAGCCAGAGCAGCTCAGGAGCCTGAACTGTTACATCAGTGTCTCTGCTCCCAGGTGGGTCCCGAGGGATCCCCAGATGGGGAATGGAGGTGAGGGGATAATGAGCATCCAGGCCAAGAGCAGGACACAAGTTACCACCCCTCAGAGCGCTTTATCCTGCTGGCACTCATTCAACTGTCCCCCTGCCTCCAGGCAAAGCTATACATAAGCCTGCAGTTTAAGTGCAGCAAAATATTTTTGAGACCACCCCACATCCCTACTCCTCTCCACCTCCTGTCCCCAGCCCACCAGCATTCCAGGGTGGGGACCTGAGCTCCTAGCAGTTGGTTGAGCTTGGCTGGCCTTGGCACCAGTTCCTGAAGTACAGTATGAGGGAGTAGGGTGGGGAAAGAGATCCTTCCCCTTGAAGATAAAGGGGAATACAGGGCTGAGCCCTCAGTCGCCAGCTTCTTCCTCCCGTCCCAGATACGTTCTGTAGAAAAAACCCAACTAAGTTTCTCCTCGCTCCTTTCACACTCTCACAAAGCAGAACACTTCCAACATCAGATGTGGTGCGGGCAGGAGGGGTGGTCCCCACACACCAAGCAGGCGATCAGTTGAGCAGCAGACACCAGCCAGATGTCTTCTAATTTTGTTCCATTCTGACACCATCTACCTGGAGATACTATCAGATCCACAGGTTGAGGACTCAGTCCCCAAGACTATCCCCCCATCTTTCAGATGCCAATTGCAAGCCCAGCGTTGGTTTACCAGTGCTTCCCATCGACTGGCTGTAAACTGGGTTTCCCATAACCCTCTCTTTGGGTTTGATCAATTTGTTGCAACAGCTTACAGAACTCAGGGAAACATTTACTTCTGTTTGCCAGTTTATTATAAAGGGATACAGATGAAAAGATGCACAGGTAGAGGTCCGTGGGCAGGGGCGTGGAGCTTCCAAGCCCTCCCTAGGCACCCTCCAGGAACCTCCAAGCATTCAGCTATCTGAAAGCTCCCCAAGTCTTGTCCTTTTGGGTTTTTATAAATCTTCGTTTCATAGGCATGATTGATTAAAGCACTGGCCATTGGCGACTAACTTACCCTTCAGCCTCTCTCCCTGTCCCAGGGGCTATGGGGCGGGCTGAAAGTTCCAACCCTTCAATCCTGCCTTGGTCTTTTCTGTGACCCCTTTCTGAAGCCACCTAGGGGCTGCCAGCTATCAGTCAACTCATTAGCATATAAGTAGACGTCACTTTAGAGAATCTAAGGATTTCAGGAGTTGTGTGCCAAGAAATCAAATACTGTACATATTTCCCAATGTCATACCCTTCCATATTTACCCTTACACATGGCCAAGGACTTGCTTCTAAAATCACTGATCTATCTAGGTCCCATCTCTTCTTAAAATCCTTCCCAGCTATCTTCAGGATCAAGTCCACACCCTGCTGCCTTCCTGCTACCTTCCCCTCTATTCCTTGTACTCTCCAGGCCCAACACACAGCCGCCCCATGCCCGCGCCCACTGATACCCAACTATCTGGCGTGCCCACAGCCCTTTCCCTCCCTCAAGGGAAACTTCACCTTCACCCTGTGGCGCAACCAACTCAGTGGTGCCTTCCTTGAGCCCTGGTGGAGTCCTCACTCCCTTCTCTGTTCAAGCACAGACCCTCTAAGGTGAGGTCTGTTGACCCATCTGTATTCTCAGCCAGCAGGAGCCCCTGAAAGCAGGGATTGGTGTGACTGTCCCCTGCTCCCTGCCCATAGCAGAGCATACACAGAGGAAGCACACAGGAAACAATGGCTGGAATCTGCTGCATTGGGTACCCCAGGGTCAGAGGCCAAATCTAAGGGTGACCCTGGGCAGTGGAGTCTCCTGGAGACAGACCTGACCATAAGCCCCCGAGCCAGGTCAGACCAGGACCCGCCAACTGGCTCTCCTAACCTGGCTCGTTAGGGGAATATGGACACTGCCAGGCCCAATCTTTCCATGGATGCCTGACAATGGCTGTGTCGAGAATCACAGGAGATGAAGTCATCGCTCCCAGAAATAGGCTGATTAAGAAGACGTGACGGCAACGCAAACAGCAAGGCTGGACACACACACACACATACACACATGCACACACACATACTCACTCACCATGTGTTTCTCCACCCTGGGAAGCTGGGCCAGGCCTGAGCTCCTCTGGGAAACAGAAATCGTGCCAGGAACCAGAGCCAGCACAAGAAGCCTGGAGGCAGCTGGTCTTTGGGAGTGGCTGGTGCCGGGGGTGCTCTCCTCAGAGACTGTCTTGCAAGGGTTCCCCGTCCTGACCCACACTGAAGTCCCTGACCTGCCCCTCGCCCTCTCAGACCCCCATGGTTCATCCCCTCCTTGGCCTCACCCCTCAACTCCAGGGTAAAATCCTACCCACCTTTTTGGCCCCCCTCCCATTCCTGTCCATCCTAGATTCTGGGACGGTGGGACCGTCTAACTGGCTGAGACAGGGCTCAGAAGCCACAGACACTGGGTTAAAATCCTGGTTCTGTCCCGCTGCAGCTGTATGACCTTGGGCTAGTAAATCCACATCTTCTCTGAGCCTAGTTTCCCCATCTGTAAAATGTAGACGGCAATGTGTCCACATTATGGGGTACGATTAAATGTTTGTTCGTTTACCAACTTTCTGTCAGGCCCTATTCTAGGTGCCAGAGACACATTAGGGTACAAGACATAAATGTTCTACTCGCATGTGGCGTGCAGTCTAGTGTGGGAAAAGTACACGATGTATGTAATAACATCAAATGAATTCAAGAGCTGGGGACAAATGCAGAGCCGGGTCCAGACTGGAGGGTGGGAGGGGGCTGTGTCTGACCGGGTGGTTGGATTAACACTTGAATGAAGTGGGGGAGCAAGCCACACAGGTATCTGGACAAAGTGTTCCAGGAAGACAGGAAGAGGGAACAAGGACACAGATGTGTGCTGGAGCTCTCCTGGGGCAGGGAATGGGGAGGGGTGTGGGAAGTGCAACTGGAAAGGTAGTCAGGTGCTGCCCACTCAGGGTCCACAGGAAGGAACCTGAGTCATAACAAGTGAGTCCTGGACAGAGAACAGACTGAAAGGGGAGCAAGGGTGAATACGGAGAGACAAGTCTAGGGCTCAGTGCAGGGTCCAGTAAGGAGCCGTGAAGGCAGGACACAAAGCACATAGCAAGGGTGTGTCATCTCAAGCGCCAGCACAAGGGAATCCTCAGTAAACAATCCCCCGTGTTGTCCCTGTCACTATCCTCGTTACCATCAACATCCTCATCATCCCCAACATGGGCCCAGGCTCTGCTGCTCCCAAGGCAGAAAGACTGTCAGGCAGACCTGCAGAGAAGCCCTGGGAAGTGGGCAGGGCTCCCTGCCCCATTTGACTGATGATGAAGTACCTTGATCAAGGTCCCCCAGCCACAATGGGCAGGGCCAAAGTGCCTTAAGCCAGTGCTCCACCTCGAGTGGGCTCCCCAGCCTAAGCAGACAGATCTTCACCATGCGCCCTCCTCTCCGCCCTGCCCCCGGGCCCAATCCTCAACCAGCTCTGTGTCTTCATCCACACAGGGCCTCTATGGGGAAAACACTGTACTCTAAATGAAACAACAGCTCCAAGTGTCTGCACTGCACAGGTGTCAGTTCTTTCCCACCCAGTTCCTTGCTTGCTGAGCAGGAGGTGCTGCAAGCCCCATCAGGTGAAACCAGGGTGGGGAGACTTCCTCCCAATCTTAGCTTACAACCCGCTTCCTCCAGGGCTCCCCTGAGCCCAGGCCACACTCCTCCTTGGACCTGGCTCCTGGCTGTCCCCTGTTCTGAGCAGCAGGGAGAACCGTAGGTAGAGACAGTCTCATCAGGGGTGGCAGGCACCTCTCCCACCCCTGACTGGGAGCTCCTCCAGGGAGGCAGGGACTGCAGCTGATTCCTGTCTCTGTCCCCAGGGCCAGGCACGGGTGAGCAAGAACAGAAATAACTCAATCCCGAGGGTCCCTTGGGGGAGCCCTGTATGCACTCGAAGCCCTCAGCCAGCCAGCCTGCTTGTTGCCTCCCCCTCTGCTGGCTGAGGTAGCCCATGGCCTGAGTCTGTGTGGCACTGCTGGGAAAAGACCATGCCCTCTTCCTTTCACAGCCACAGACTCAGTCTATGGAGGGCCACCCAGCCCCACTGCTATGGGACTAAAGGCTGTGGGTGCTGGGAGAGAGGGCTCTGGGCCGTGGCAGCTAGGCTCCCTCAGCCCTTCTGCTGCCCAAGGAAGCAGGAGTATGCTGGGTGGCCTGTTCCAGGCACAGGGACATAGATAAGATCATTTCATTGGCCACAGAAAAGTCTGTAGAAAAAGTCCCCTACAAACAGTCCACCGTGGCTTTTGGTGGGGTAAGAGATTCCATGGTGGCAGTGGCATAGAAGTTTTGTTACTTTTTGCTTACTTAGTGCCTGGAATTTGGTATTCTATACTTGCAATTTTTTTAACTTATCTTTTTTTGAGACATAGTCTCATTATATTGCCCAGGCTAGACTTGAACTCCTGGGCTCAAAAGATCCTCCTGCCTCAGTCTCCCAGGTAGGCCTATAGTCATAACTTCCCTTTTTCTGTTTCTTCCCCCTGTCTGCCACTCCCCCCATGATTCACACGAGTTTCTTCTTCAGACCCACCGGCTGTCTGTGTGGCTGTCTACTCCACCAGTCAGCGGGAGCCCTGGGCTTCAGTCACCTCTCTGGCCCAAGACCCTACGTACAGCAGGGGCTCAATGAAAGTTTCCTGGACAAATCTCTGGGACAATCTGAAGGACCATTTCTGCAGGTGATCATTTAGAAGAAACTCAAAGGTGGATCAAGGGGGGAGTGGCAGATAGGGGGAGAAACTGAGAAAAAGGGAGAAGTCATAACTGCAGGCCCCGAACAGGAAGACACCCAGACAGGCTTTGGCCAGAGCCATTCAAACCCTCTGAAGAATGCAAGACCCCTGCAGGGGAGGAACAGGAAGAGGAGGAGGAGGGAAGAACCCCTTTCAAGGGTTTAGGTGTTCCTGCGAAGGCCCTCCTGGCCCAGCCCAGAACCTGAAGGAGCTGCTGGCTGGCAGGAGAGCAAACGCAAACGGCAGGGGAGGTCACATGCACGTGTGGACACTGGAGAGATCGACAGCCCCCATTCCATAGCTTTCCTAGCGATCAGGATCATGTGTCCTGGAGGTTTCTCTTAAATACTCATGACCCTTCTTCCCTGAGCTCTTGCCTGGCCAAAGCCTCATTTATGTGACGTTGGGTAAACACTGCTGGAGGGGTGGACACAGCTGGAGGCTCTCAGGGCAGCCTGGGTCAGGCCTGCAGCATATCTGCATGTCCAGGGCATGCAAGGCTTTCATGACTGGGCGGGGCCCCATCAGTTCCGCCCATGGCTTCCCAGTCCCCAACTGCCCTGAAAATGCTCAGGCAGATTCCCACCACCACTCCTCTGTCCAGGTGCCCCCTCCCCAGGAAGGCCTTGCCTATTGCCCTCTGCCCATCTGGGTTTTATCCAACCTTTAAGATAAAGGTCTTTAACTAAAGAGTATGAGCTGTATTTGGTCAACATTCATGTTTTGTTTAGCCCACACAGTGTTGACATTTTTAAGTTTTGAATCAAATGCCAACATTTAAAGATGTGAAATTTTAAAATGTCACAAAAAAACCTCTAGATTTTTGGCTTCTCTTATAAATCCAAAGGCCTGCCACCAAATGCCCAGTGCCATGGTGCAATGGCTGCTGCCCCCCTTAGCAGAACGTGTACTCTCTAGATGGCCACAGGTGCCACTACAGTGGTGGACTGTCACAGCAGGCAGGACATGGCAGGACCCACAACACATCAGACCTCCTCCCAGGATCCCACTCAGTGGCTGGCACACAGCAGGGACTTGCTTATTGTTTGTGGAATAAAGAATAAATACACAGTCCTTCACGGTGCCCAGGATTTCCTGAGCGCTATGCTGCTTCCCTGAGAGACTCCCACAGCAGAGATGGAACAATGCCCTTCACTCCCGGGGTCTTGGTCCCACAGCTGGGCACACCTGCAGCAAAACACTGGGGTGAGCCTTCAGGCTGCATCCAGATCTCCCCATTGTTATTTCATCTTTACATCAAAAGTTGTGCCACCTAGAGCCCAGTCAAAGTAAGAGCAGTGATCCTGGCACCTTCCTGCCTTCTAAAAAAGGTGGCCGGATTCCTCCCCAGCCCGTGGACAGTGATCCCCAGGACTTTTGTTAAACTGAAAAGCAGAAATTTGGCAGCAATAACTCACAAAGCCAAGGTTTCCTCAATGCCCGCCTGCAGGAGGTCTGCCCCTCTTTGAAGCTAGTAACCAACTCTTCCCTTTTTCTTTCGAGTAAATGAAACCCCACAGGGTTTTCAAGGTCAGAGTCACATTGGCAGGAAGGGTTCTCTTTGTTCTCCTGCCTCTGACTTACCCCAGACACAGACAATTGTCCCCAACCACCAGGTCCTTGGTAGTGGAAGAGGAGGCCCCTGCTCCTGCAGGGTGGAGCCCTGAGGATGAGCCAGGTGCCTACTGCAGCCCCCAGGAGCCCTGCTTCCTGGGATATGGATTCTCTATTGGCCTGGCTTCCCTGCCAGCCAGGGTGCTCTCTCTCTCACTCACAGGGGTTGGAAAGAAATAGCTGTCAGCCTCCAGGGTGTGCTCATGGCCCAGGGAGCAGGAAGTGGGCAGTGGCTGGGCCTGGTTCTGCCCCTCCCTGTCTGACAGATGTGACCTGAGGCTACAGCCCTCCTCTCCCTGAGCTTCAGTTTCCTGGTTTGGAAAATGGGGAAATAAATACCTGATCTGAGACAATCAGACTCCTGAGGGGACTGGGAGGAGCTTTGTGCATCATAAAGTGCCATGCCAAAGTTAATTATTCCAGGGCCTGGTACAGTACCTGGCATGCAGTAGGTGCTCAATGTATCGTTCATGGTACAAACATCTACGGGGCACCTGTGCTGGGCCAGGCTGTATGCTAGGTGCCAGAGGCGCCTGCGCCGGGTCCACAGGAGATCTGCCATTCAACGAGGCACATAGACAACTGCCACACCCTGAGAACTGCAAGGAAGTAAGGACCGAAATGCTATGGGACCCAGACACGGGGGCGAGGCGCTCAGGTCTTACAAGAGCCCCACCTTTTGCCTTCTGGGCAACAGAGGCCAGAGTTGGAGCTGCCTAGCTGTAGGCTGCCTGGCATTCTACCCATTTTACGACAGGGCCTAGTTGGAGAGAGTTGCCAGGCTTGGTGAACAATCGGGTTCACTGAAGGTATCCATGTGCACCTGGACACATACCCAGGACCTAACAATGAACCTGTTTTGAGACATAGTCTTATTATATTGCCCAGGCTATACACTCTCTTAATGGCCCCCACACCTGCCTGGCGAGTAGACTACAGGGTCCCTGCCCTGAGAGGAGCTGCCACCCCATCCCAAACAGGTGGTGGCCACCAGAGGACTTGAGAATTATGTTGCTGGTGGTTCATATTCTGTCTCTGCCTCTTACTAGCCCATGAGACCTTGGTCAAGCTACCAAACCTCTCTGCATCTGGTTTTCCCATCTCTAAAACAAGCACACCTCTCAGGTCACTGTAAGCACTAAGACACGAAGCACCTGGCACAGAGGGATGCTTATCCTTGGGCCTTCCCTCCCCTAGTCCAATCTGGCACACACACGGGTCTGGGTCAAGCCTCTGACCAGCTCACCTTCTCTATCTCTGCCTCTCCTTAGTGCTGGCTCCTGCCCTTCCCAATGATTCCTCACCTTCCCAATGCTCCAGGCCCTTTCCCACCTCTCACTGTAGTCTCAATAACTGTTCCAGGAAGAGAGTAAGGTTTTCATCCTCTGAGCACTAGACTCATGGGGTTCCCTCTGCCTAAATGCCCTTCCCTGCCTTGGTTATGTGATGAACCCATGCTCGTTCAAGTCTCAACTCCTGTCACTTCTTCTATGAAGTCCTCCTGGATTCCTTGAGAGATGGCCTGACTCTTCCCCCAACCCCCAGCAGAGAGGCACAGAAGCAGCAGGCCAGGGTCTCCAACTCCTTACATGTCCTTGGGTACGTCCCCTCCTCATTCCTGGCCTCAGTTGCCCATCTGTAAAGGGATCACTATGACTTCTCATCCTAAGGCCCTGGGAATGGGCTTGGTCATGTGCTCTACTTTTGGGGGAGTAAGAGGACCACAGCCAGGTTTGCCCGGAGGTTCTGGGGAGGTAGGAAGGAGCTGGATTCTTGCTTTGTTCTACCAGTGAGGGCAGGACATGTATATATCAAGAGATCCCATCCAGTGTCCTCATGAAGCCCCCCCTTGCTACCAGGTGGAGAGAACCCAAAAGTGAAACACAGAAATCAGGCACAAAAGATGGGGAGCAAAGTGAAGGCCTTGAAGTCTGCCTGGGACTGGGGGAGGGGGAGCAGAGCCAGCTTTAAGGCTTTAAGCAGAAGAAGCTAGGATCTGAAAGATGGGTATGATCAAAGTAGGAATCACAGGGGAAAGAGAAGGCGGCATTCCAGAGAGGACACAACACGAGCCAGGGAACTCCATGACACAATCCTGGCTAACTCATCTCCTGCGCTTGCTCTTCACCAGGTGCTGCTAAGCATTTAGCTGCAGATCCCATTTACTCCTCTTGACAATGCTATGAACTGATACTCTCCCCCATTTTGCAGAGTTAGCTAAGTTCTCTAAAGTCACAGCTGACAAGTGGCAGAGCTGGAATTTCAACCCAGCATTTGCCTGCAGTGTTCTGTGGGTCAACAGAGGAGACCAAGGCCTGGTGGCTCAGGGTGACGCAGGGTAAGGACTCAAGTCTGGAGACTCCCAAGGGACTTGTTAAGTCCTCGAAGTCGGGTTTTGTTGTCCCTGCAGATAGATCTTGAATGGCACCCAGCCCATCCCAACGTATGTTGATGACATCCCTTGGGGGTGACCTCACCCACACATGGGGATATGCAAGCAGAGTCCAAGGACCCCCACCCACGCCTCCTTTGCACCATCTGCCTGAGTGCTGCCTGAGCTGCTGCAAGCAGCCAGCGAGTGAGTGAGTGAGCAAGCACCTTGGAGGGCGTGAGGGAGCTGGGAGAAGGCAGCCAGTCAGGAGCCGCGGCTGCCGGCAGCCACACAGACGGGCTGACGCAGAGCTGTTGCCAGGGCAGGCAGGAGAGTCTGCCTTCACAGGGAGAGGGACTGAGGATAGGTCACTCTCTCCTGGGCCACCAGCATGTCCATCCAGGGCCTCCCCACCAAGAGCCTGGCCATTCTGAAACCTCAACACATAAGGACAGCGGCCCCGCAGGGAGACCACCAGCAAGGAAAGCCATTGAGACAGAAGGCATGGTCACACCTGACATGCCAGAAACAAGAATGTCACAATGCGGCCCAAACAGGGACCCTGGCTGGGGGCTAGAGGCTTCTGGGCCAGGAGTTTCAACAACCCAGGCTCAGCTTGCAGGACACCCATCACTGTGTGGTACCTGCCCCCCCCCTGTACCAGGAACAGCAGGGAGTCCAGGACTGGAGAGGGAGGGGAAGAGAAAAAGAAGGGAGAGGTGGTGCTCAAAGGAGAATGGTCCCAGGAAGGCAGGACCCTGACTGGACTCTCACCTGGGCCTCTTCTCAGTGCCCGGCACGTGGCTGCCATGTGGCAGGGTGGGGCACGGAAGCCAGAACTGTGGGTAACGAGGAGTAAACATGCCAGGAGGGGCAAGGGGGGCAGGTCAGGATGCCCAGGGCACTGCTAAGTGGTGTGCTGTCCATTTTGCACACATACTAAGGTCAATTACACACGGTATGATAAACACACGTGTGTGACCCAAGTGAATCTACCCAGGGGTGGATTATCAGGATCCACATGCCAGGGGTAGCTACAGCAAGCCCATTAAATCGTTTTCTGTAAAACTGCACCACAAAGTATGCAGTGTTTCCTTTCATGTGTAGAAATGTGCTTCTGCTAGTACAATGACTGGCTTTTAGCTAGCTGGATAAAAAGGCCTTGTGAGCACCACCATCCTGTCTGTACCTGCCCTAAGATTCAGGCTAAGCAGCAGGCCAACTCTTAGGAAGTCACTCAGAGTCCAGAATTCTGCTTGCCCCAAAGTCCCACCACTTAGAAGATCCTGGCCCTTGAGTCGATGTGGAAGTTGGTAATTCGTACCATGAGGACTGTGTAGCATCACCTAGGGGTGAATCCATGGTGCAAAGTGCTTCTCTGAGGAGTTCTCTGAGGGCAAGATCCCCCCAGGGCTGCCCCAGGCTCACAAGAGACCCCGGCCCATCTTCATGAGTGCTTGCTATGACACATACATGCACAAGGCCCAGCTCCGTATGAGACTTGCCTTCACTGAAACAGTCTTCCTGATAGATGCTAGGAGCAAAAGAGACAGAGTTCCAACTCACCACTCATCATTAGAGGCTACAGAAATTCACCAAATAACCTGACAACAGCAAAGCTGCCCCTTTGACTTAGCGGGGAGAGAGACTACAGGGTTGACCATGGGAAACATGTGGCACTGAATTACCACACCTACCTTGGCCCCATGGCTCCCATCTTGGTCTTTGGCCAACCTGGGAAACTTGTTTCCCCATCACATTCCTGGGCCTCAGGAATGTGGCTCCTGGCCTCCTAACAGAAGAAAGCAGAGCTCTGGGTACCACCCACAGGATGCCCACTGGTGTCTCCTGAGAGCACACTGGGGTGCTGGGATGGGGATGGATCCCCTCTATACTCTCAGGGCCAGTCCCTCAGGGCTCTGCTGTTTATGTGAAGAACTAAGCAGAATTATTTTGGAAATGGAATCTGAGCAGGATAAAGAGTTGGGCTCTGCAACCAGCCCACATAAACACTTAGCCTCTCGCCAGGAAGGGCTGCAGTTCATATTTCGCAAGGGACAGGGCACAGCCAGTCAGACCTGAGTTTGGGATGAAACTCAGCTTCCGGCCAGTAGCAGCAGCGAAGCATCCCAGGCAGTTCCTGCCTCACCTGGGGTTCAGCTGAGCACCAGGCTCTGCCCTACAAGTGGCCCTAGGGGCACAGTGTGGCCTGGCTCCCCAAGCTGGCAGCAGGCAGTGCTACATCCAGCCCAGGAAGATAAAAGCATTCCCCACTACCACCATCCCTTGGAGGCCTATGACCCTCTCAGAGAGGGGAGAATCCAGAGCTGCTAACTGGGGATCTCAATACTTGAGTGGGTCTCAGAATCACCTGGGGCTTATCAGGAATACAGATTCCAGAGCCCCCCTTAGACCTGTGACCCTGACCCTCCCAGGGTGGGGCTCCGGAATCTTTTTACCAGGTTCTCATGGCACTGTGATGCTCAGCTACAACCAGGCAAAGTGGGATGCCTCTGGTGCTCCTTCACAATGCCCACAGGAAATGCCTGGACTCTTCTTATCTGCTGCTGCCATTCCTGAAACCTTGGGAAGTTTACAAGGACTCACAAGCACTGTCCTTACAAGCACCTTCAGGTGACCATACCTCCACCCACCTCTGCAGACAACTGATAGGCCCCGCCTGATGACAGGCCAGCTGGGATTAGAGGCAGAGAATAAACCGACCCATTTCATGGGGAGAGAAGTGTGTTATTTACAGAGCCTTTTGAAAGAGGAGTCATTAGTTGACTTGGCATTTTGATCATCAGAAAACTACCCAAGTCACATTGTCATTAAAAGGAAGCAAAGACCTGAGAAAGCAAAGAGGCGTGGCTGAGGCTGTTGAGGGTGCCCCCTTTCTAGAGTCCTATAACCCTCTCGCTCAGAAGGCTCTCAGGCAACCACCATGCAGCCCCCTGCCCTGCAGGAGCAAGGTCCTCAACCCTAGCTAAACAGACACTCTCAGGGCAGCAAGTGCCAAGGCCAGCTCCCTGGAGCTGGGGGGGGGGGGCATGCCCCTTGGCATGGGTTCCCCACGTTCAAATCTGGACTCCGCCATTTAAGGGTTCTATGACCTCCCGCAAGTCTCTTAACCATCTTCAATCCTGGTTTCCTCGCTTGTGAAATGAGAAATATCCATTTCTTAGGATGGTCGGAGGGTTAGGGCCAAAGAAGTCCACTGGCAGCCCCTCCTAGAAGACCCACTGGGTCTGCACGAGTTCTCCCACTGCCCAGAAGGTTCTTCCCTGAGAGCTCAGCTTACTCCTTTTGTCGTTGGGGAGGCCACTGCCACCACCTCCACCAGATGAAACCCTTCAGATCTGGGCTCTCACTGCCTTCAGGACACACATCTTAATTGCAATTACACAGTTACCTGTAAGACAATTGCACTTCAGCCTGTGTCCTCCACTAGGGGAGGAGCTGGGGCTGGTTTTGCTCATTTGCATCCCCCAGCTTAGCACTATGCCTGGCACGTAACGGGCTCTAACTGAAGAGTATCCTCTCCTTTGAGACCAGGCTGTCAGAGCGCCTATCCCACTGTTGGCTCCTGACTTCATCACTCAGCAACTCCTGAGTCCAGCCTCTATAATACTTGAATTGGTGCCCCACCCTAAAAGGGAGGCTCACAGCACCAATAGCTGCCTGCCTGTCTCCCTGCTGCTTGGGACTCGGCCTTGTGTGGCTCTCCAGATTTCACGTAGTAACACCTTCTCAGAGTTTCGGAAGCAAACCAAAGTCATTTGTCAACTATTTTCTCCCATTAATCTCACAATGCATTTGCTATTTTCCCTCCATAATGACTCATTTAGCAGCAACAGAGCAATTAGGCAGACCACAGAATATTGATTTTCTAAGTAGGAGAAATGTCAGCACAAACATCACTTCATGTCTGCCTTTGGCCATCTCTTGCTTATATGATGAGGTGGACCCTGGGAAGACTGGGTTGGATGTGCTGACAGGTTGTGGGATCTCAAACAGAAAAGCAAAAGCACGGTGTGTGAGAATGTGAGTATGTGTGTGTGACGACAGAATGACATGATCAAATTACCACGTAACACGATCCCACATAGACCTCAAAACCCTGGGAGTCAGGCGCCACAATCTTGGTGCCCATTTGAAAATGAGGAGACAGAGGGTCAGAGATTAGGTGACTCGTCCCAGATCACGGAGGGAGTTGGGGCATCGGATCTGGACTGGGTACATGTGTCAGCAGAGCAGGATTCTGTTCATCAGAGAGCCCCCATGTGGCTTGCTTTAGGACCAGAATGGAACTGTTGGGTGTGGCAATGCAGTACCTTTCATGGTGTATGGTATAACCCAAGGAGATTTTTGAGATATAAAACAGTTGGCCCGAGTCCTGAAGTCACATCTTAGCCCTGGTGCAGCTTCTAAGCCCAGCTGCTGTGAACAAGTTCACCCCAGGCTCCCCTAGTCATCCACCAGCCTTGTCCAAGAACTCTCAGAAAGGCCTGGAGAAAGACAAGCCAGCTGGACCCCCCTGTCCCACTCCATCACCCCTGCACCACCACTACTGGCCCAAGTCGAGTGCATACCCAGTTCCTGGGGTACCTCAAATATCCTCACCCTATAACAAGAGGGCAGGAGAAGGAAAAGGGTGAGAGTTGGAAGTGGTGTGATAAGCAGGCATCTGGCGGTTTTAGGCCCCTATCTATGAATGGCTCTAAAGCCAGGCCCCACAGCTTGGAAACCCTGAAGGAAGGCTTCACTCACTCCTGCCTCCACCCCCCAGACACTCCAAGCAAGCTAGGAAGGGTGCTTTCAGAGCAACAGGTCCGAAGGCCCCACCCCAGCCAACATACTGACATTTATCCAGGGAGCAAATGGTTTCTTGGTGGCCAAGAGGAAAGAGCTGAAAGCCCAGCTGGCAGATGTGGGTTTAAATATCAACTCTATGTGCCTGTGGGTGAGACAATTACCCTCTCTGGGCCTCAGTTACCGTATCTATAAAATGGAATAATCCCTGCCCTGCCACCTTCCCAGCTGGTGTGAGGGCCATGTGGGGAATGACAGGGTGACCCATAAATGCTGGCTGGGGAAGCTCCTCAAAGGGGGACATTTCCAAGAGTTGGCACTGTCCTCCAAGGGAAGGGGCCGCTCCAGATGGAAAGAGCTCCCCATTGCTGGAGATGTGCCAACACTGGAGTGCCGGTGTGGATGGGAAGCAGAGCATCCTGTACCCCCTCCCATGGGCTCAGACACAAACTGGCACATTAAAGCCTCTAAGGAACCATGCATCAAAGAAACTGACTGACTTGGTTCACTGGACGTTGCCCTGACCTGTTTGGACTGTGGAATTCCCTCATTCCAAGCACCCATTAACATCTGTAAGAATATGTTCAGTGGAACCCATTTAAGAAATACTCCTATAGAAGGTTTGGAGCAAGGCCTTTCAAGAGTACTCGTGGTGTGGTGAGACTCTAGGACTTTCCCCAATATCAACTACATGGTGGGGGCAGGCCTACCCCTTACTCTCCTTTCTAGCATGATAGGGAGACAAGGCCATGTGTCAGAGGGAAAACTCACATCAATGAAACACCATCAAAAGGGATTTAGAAATCTCAAATAGGAATCACTCCCAGGCTACCTCCGACTTTAACAAGCCCAGAAACTGGGAGGGATTGAAGAAGGCCCCCAAGCAGAAATACCTTCCCCTCCCCTACTCGTCTGAAAATTGGCCCTCATTGCTCTTACCCACTGCATAAGCAGTGATCCCTTTGGGCTGCCAGAAAAGAGGGCTAAGTCCCCAAAACAGCTGATCACGCTTCAGAGAAAAAGGGTTAGTGGGACCACAGAAAGCAGAAAGAATAAGAATACTAAACCATCTGTGTGCTAGAAAACCCATGTGTGGATCCTGGAAGAAAGCACGCACTACCCCCACCTGCCCTTTATCATGCTATGGGAGCCACATGGACACACCAGAGCTGGCCCCCAACCCAGGGCCCTCTCCTCTCTCTGGAGGCTCCATGCCAGGAAAGGCAGAGGAGTCCGGGAACCATCGGCTCCCCTGGAAGAGCTCCGGCAAACCCATCCATGGCAAACCCATCCATAATGGTGCAGACTTTGCTCCCAGCAAGGGCAGAGCTTTATTAATTATTCAGGGGACAGTGCAATTATGCAAATCTGTGGGCAGCCTCTGCCCGACCACTGCCTTCTGCAGAGGGAGTCTAGAGGGGAATGGGGAGGCCCAGAGCTCAAGCTGCCAGGTACACGGGAGCCACCCAGCCTGCAAAAAGAGGAATAAACCCCTACACCCTAGGCCTAGGCTCGTCCCAGACAAACCACCTCCCCACAGAGGGCTCTCTGACCAGAGCCAGGCTCCATCCCACACACAGGAGGGCTGGTAGCTGCTTTGAGGAATGATATTGAGAACCTGGGATGCCTTTTTCCAAATACATATGACCCACTACCTGTTGCTGAGCCAGCAATGCCATCATTCAGGGCTTATTCCTGCAGATACTAATGGCAGGGAACACTTCCAGAGTTTCCTCCAAAACATGCTTCTGAGGAGACATAACACCTCAAAAGAATGTTTACCAAATAATGTTCTGCAAAATACAACTGCTCCACAGATGTTAACAGCTGCTCCTGGGGTTGGGGGACAGGAAACCCTGGATTAAACAAAGCAAAACTGACTTGTTTATTGTAGGACCTCTCAGGGCCTTTAATCTCCTGGGTCACAAATGATTTCCCAAGAATGAGGAAGCAAAATTTGAGGATGGAAAATGCATTTGAGCACACAATCACCCCACTGGAGTCTCACCTCCAAGAACCTCTGGAACTGAGTTTGAGAAACTCTGGACAGACTGCTCCCCAGTCCTATTTGGACTATGGAATTCTCTCATCCCAAACACCCATTAACATCTCTAAGAACAGGTGTTCCATGGAACCCAGTTCGGGAAAACACTCGTGTGGGTGCTCTGAATAATAAGCAGCAGAGGTACGAAAGGCAACAAGGCCTTTCAAGTGCACCCCTGGCTTGCAGAGACTCTCAGACTTACTAAGTTCTCTGCCAGCTCCATTATTCCTTAATTCTGAAATTCTCTGGAGTAGGTTTTCCCTATCCTCAAACAACCATCAAATTCGTGGACTTTATGATCGTAGGGCAACTGAACAAGACCACCTCAGGCAGGCTGGATGGGCTCCAGGCAGAATATCTGGCCCTAGCACTACCACCTCCCCACATCACGTTCAGTCCACAGAAGGCAGTTGACACCAGGGCAGTGTGGCCTGCAGCACAATAGGCAACCCAATTGGTGAGTCTGCTGTAGTACTACCTGGGGTGGCTGGGGGTTTCGGCGCCAGCTTCACCCGTCTTCCCACAGATCCTGAGCAGAGGCTGGTGGGGGAGTCGCTGGCCACGATCATCATCACCCTGTTTGCCTTCACCCTCCTGGGTAGTGATGAAAGCCACCTCCATGTTCTGACCTTGGAGGAAGAGAAGTGCTATGGAAGGTCACTTAGCCTAGCCACAACCCCTTCTTCTACCTGCCCCACCTCACCCGGCATTATAAGTCAACAGATCCAAATGCAGCCATAGCTCATCAGCTCTGCCCAGATGAAAAGAGGTATGGGAGCCCAGAACCCTAAGGGAGCCACAGAAAAAGATGCTTAAGAATAAGTGATAAGTTGCAAATAGGAGGGGCAGTCACTGATCCAAGCCTGCCCTTGCATCCTGATGACCCCATCTTAAGGCCTGCCTCCACCGCCACCCCTACCATCTCAGGACTTGGGCACCCACAGCAGCCCCCTGCAGAGCCCCTGGTGCCCTTGGGACACACTTCCAAACCGCCTGGCAGCAGCCACATTCTCTCACCTGTGGGAGACAGAAAAACATTCTAGAAAGAACTGGATGCAAATCCTGTCTATGCCACTCACCTGCTGTCCGACTCAGGGCAAGTGACTTTTACTTCTCAGAACCTCAAATTCCTCACCTATAAGATAGGGAGAGGGCAGTACTGTGGGGTGGTTAAAAACACTGATGTGGGAGCCAGACAGCTTGGGTTTAATCCCAGCTCTGCCATTTCCGGCCACACAACTCACGCCTCTTTGGCTGTGAACCAGGGACGGCAACAGTATATATCTCACGGGCTGCTGTGAGGGTGAAGCGAGTTCAACTCAGTGAAGTGCAGGCAGCAGGGCCTGGCGCATAAGATGTGCTCAGCCATGTCAGCTAATACACTATAGAGGGCCCTGGCTGTGGATACAAAGAGATCTAGATTCTAAAGGCAACCTGAGACTAATCCTGGCTACATGATTTTATACTCTGAGGCCAGTTTCCTCACCTATAAAATGGGGGGAGGATAAAATGAGGGTAGTCAAGAAAATCAGAGACGATGCATATACAATGCATAATGCCTACCACACAGGTGCTTCTTAAGTGACCAAGTGGTTTATCAATCTGATCATTGACAGAACATGTAATGTGAAACAGAGCACACGAGCACAGGCCACGTAGAACGCTGCCTGATAGAGGCCTTACATAATGAAGCCAACCGCCTGGGTTTGAAACCCAGCTCTGCCACTTATGAGCTGTAGGACTTGAACAAGCTGCTCAGTCTCTCTGTGACTCTATTTTCTTCTCTGTAAAATGGGGATAGTAATAGCACCTATCCTTCAAAGTGCTACAGTAAGAATGAGCTGAACAAATGCACAAGTAAGCACCAGGCACAGAGCCTGGCGCATCCTGAGTGGCCACTCAAGGGCAGTGGGTGGGGCTATCACAGTGTCAGAAGCAGTTTGCCATGAACGGAGCAGGATGAAAGGCATCTCCGTCCCGCCCCACTACGATGGCTCCATTCTCCAACAGCTCCAGGGGCTTCATGACCTGAATGCAGTAAACCAAAGCCCAGGAAAGACTGGGCCAGCCCTGTGCCAGGAATCCTGGGCCCCGAGACATTAGTTTCCATTTTTGTTTTTGCTTTACTGAAATAGAGAATCTGAAGCTCAGAGGGAAGCAGTTGGTGGAGCTGAGCCTTGGGCCAGCTCTGGGAGACTGACTCAGGCACGCCTGCTATTAACCTCCACGGCAACTGGCGGTGTGGGGGACAGGATTTTAGAGTAAGGCAGCCCTAGGTTCAGATTCCAGCTGCCCGCCTCACAGGCCCAGATTCCCCATCACCTCCCACAACCCTAGCAGGTGCCGGGCCTCCTTAGTTGGGAGTGCAGCCCACCCCACCTGGCCTAGTCTCTCCAAAGACAGTCATTCTCTTCCCTGAGCCGAGACCTTCCAAGGGGTCTGGAAGACTTCCACTCTCAGGTGGGAGCTAAGGGTATCTGGTCCAGTCCTAAAATGCTGACTAGTCCTGTCCTGTGGAATTTGACTTGGCGGACCTTGAATTGCATTACTGCGGCTCGCTTGATCCTAAGCAAGTGGGTACACTTCCCTGAACCTCAGTTTCCCCACCTGCAACCAGGAAGTTAGTGAGAAGAGCGGGCCTTGGTGGCAAAGGTGGGATGAGCACTGGACCTGGAGTTAGGAGACAAGTTCCAGCTCCCCTTGCCTCTGCCCCTTCACCTCTCTGAGCCTCACCTACCTCAGGTGCAAAATGCAGATCAGTCACAAATGCCCTGACTGTTCCAAGCACCCTCAGGAGACCCAGGGCACTGGTGTGGAGGAGCTTTTCATAATGGGAGCCCAGTGCAAGCACCGAAGGGGGCTACTGATACTCCTGTGAGGAGGCAGAGGGTTTATTTCAAAAGGCGTCACAGCCTTAAGGAGAAAGGATATGACATGCTACTGGTGGGATCTTGACATCAACCAGGGAATGGACTTGCCTGGTTACTGGGTTTCCTCCAACGTGTAATTCTGGGCCACTCACACATCGGGTTTCAGTTTCTACATCTGTGAAATGGGAAACAAAAAGCCCTCTTGCTATGAGAAATCACTAAGAGTACAGCACAGGAAGTGCTTAGGCAAGTCACCAGCACACAGCTGGGGCACAATGCCTGCCCCTCTACAAAAGAAGCAAACTTTGGGGAAGCAAGACCACCCCACCCAGAGAGTCTAATTCAGAAGATCCGGGGTAGTGTCCAAGAATCTGCATTTTATCAGGTGTCCTAAGCAATTCCTCGTCATACAGGTCCTCCTCTGCCCTGGGTTTCCAGTACAAGAGTAGGGATTTAGTCATAGCCACTTAGTTTACTGATGAAATGTGGCGAAGTTGGAAAGAGGGAAAGAAAGCACAGAGGAGAGTAAGGAGCAGAGGGGGTGGGGCTGGGAACAATCTATTAATCAATCTCCTCCCCAGCCAGAAATGGTAATTGTTGAGGCTCACACATCCTTCACCTGCTAACAATCTGCAGCTGCAATACCACGTTCTGATTATGAATGTCAAAAAGGCAGAGCATGAAATTAACTTCCCCTTAGTCAGTGGGCACAGGGAGACACTACACTAATTCACTGCCCTCGGTATGAAAACTCCCCATGACAACGTCGAATCAAATTAGGGCCCATGCTACCCTGGTGCCATCTCTATCTCTCCCCAGTGCACTCTTTTACAATCAGGCCCAGCCTGAAAACAAGGGCCCTGGTTTGTTCCAGAAAGGTCAGGGCAACAGGCAGGAGGTGATGGTTACCTGGGACAGTAGGGAGAAGGGCTCCTCTGCTCCCCCATGGGGGCTGCCCACTGAAAAGTGGAGATGGGATATCATTGTGCCAAGGAGTAACTCACTCCGCAGAGCATCTGATGCAGTAGTGTACCACTAGCCCCACCTGAGAGATGGGAAAACTGAGGGGGGCGGCAGAAGGGTGGAGGTGGCAAAAAGCTGCTCAGGCTGCCTTTTGGGGAACCCCTAAAAAGTACAGTCTGAGGCTACCCACTGGTCCGTCTCTCTTAAAAAATTTAAGCACATTCAGTTATTCACTGGCCAACTCTAAATGCCTCCGGCACAGGGCACAAAGTGCTCTGTTAGTGCTTCCAAGCAGCCTATCGCCAAGGCAGTCATCAGCTGAGGTCTACAAGGGGATGACCCTACAGGTCTGCAGAACGAGGGCCTCCTAAGCCGACACAGGGAGGGGGGAAGGGAGGACTTATTCCTTGGCCTGCCCTCAAGATGGGGCCTGACCTCCAGCCTTGGAGTCACTTCTTACCTCTCCCCCAAGGAATTCTCAGGCAGGGTGCCAGGAACCTTTGTGGGTGGGGATGGACGTTGTTTCCCTCTCCCTCCCATAGGTTTTCACCCCATCGCCCATGTGGCCCACAGGGGACATCTGCTGCACGCTGGTGGCTTCCACAAGGACGTGCATGTGTGCCAGGTGGCAGGTGGCATGGCCTGTATACACAAGGGAGGACAGCCATATGCCCACAGAGGCCAGAGATGCCCTCTATCTCAGGAGGGGATGGTAACACAGGCACACCCCAGCTGGGAGGGGAAACTTCCCTACCATTTCCATCACTATAATCTCCTGTGAGTTTCCAACCAGTCCTTTGAGATAGGTGGTGGGCACAATCACTCCTCTTGATGGATGAGTGGAAGGAGGGGCAGAGAGGAACCATGGCTTGCCCATAGTCACACATAGGCAGGGCCTGACCAAGAGCCCAAGGAAGGGGTATGCAAGCAATCTCTCACGTCACACATGGGCCACAGAGAGCTCAGAGAGAAGCAGAGGGGAGGGAGCTGGGCCCTTGGTGGAGATTTGGCTGTGGGAAGCTGCCTCAGGTTCCCAGGCTCTGACTTGGGGGCAGCTTCCCTGCAGCAGTAGCCCAGAGGCCCCTGGAGGGGTGGGAAAGCAGAGTGGCTAGTGACTGTCCCTCCCATAGCCCAGGCCTTGGGTATGTCACCTGGCTGCTCCGAGGTTGGTACAGCCCCACCTCAGCCCAGGCTTGCTATCCACACCTTCTCACCCCATCCCCAGGCAGATGCTGCCCTGGACACACCTCACAGATGGATGCACTGATGGCCAAGAGACTAGAACCACCAGAGGTTCTTCGTGCAAACGGAGCTTTCACTCACCTACAGCCAATCACCACAAGGGAGCAGGCTGGCTGCTCAGAGCAGAGAGAAGCTAAGCACACCCTGCTACCCTGGAAGGAGTCACCAAGCCGACCGGGGGAGCTGGATGCTTTTCCCTCTTGCCTTTTTGGTCTCTTACGATCTCCTCCAGTTTTGTTATGTGGCCTTCTAAAACAGCCATCAATTAGAGCCTGGTAATTAACTTTCTGGTTCAAGTAATATTTTGCAAAGGAATTGCATTAAAGAGTCCATTTGCATATTCTAATACAGGGCCTGGAAATAGGCAGGGCTACCTGGAGGAGAATGGAAGCGGTCCCAAAGCACCCCTCAGGCCTGGCACCTGGGCCTGAGCTCTGCCTGGTAACTGAAGGTGAGAGTGGAGGCAAAGAGTTGCTGTCCGAGAAATTCTCCCCAAGAAGGTGGGGTGCTTATTCACACAACGGCCGGCTCAGTGTCCATGCATCCAGACAGAAAGTGCACACATGCACACAGGGATGCACGCGAGTGCTCAGAGAATATACTATACACACAGATACAACAGGGTATACGTACACAGACATGTACAAACAACTGGTAGATGTATACCCAAGAAGAAAACACACGATAATAACAATAGTAGACAACACTTATAATGAACACACAGATTGAATCGTATATGCAATTGCCTGTATTTGGCCTCCAAAAACAGCTACTTTACACAGTCTCACCCCATATGATGTGACCCAGGCACTGTTCCAAATACTTCACCTGTATTAACTCAATTAAATGCACAGACATGTACAAGGACATTAACATATAATATACACACCACTTCATGAGGACAGGTGCACACTTGCAACACATACAAAAAACGTACACATACATTTGCTTGTGCAGAGAAAGGCTTCTCCAGCCTTTCTTTGAGGTTTTGAAACCTCAGCCTTGCTGATCCCACTCTCACTAGCTAATTTCCACCGTTCCTAAAAATATTGCCCAGCTCGGATCTTGGGAAGTTACACAAGGGAGCTGCAGATCTAAAAGGAAGGCTATAAAAATGAGAAAGCAAAAAATAAATTGATTCTTCTATACGTCCAGGTCGTATTCTGTGGCTTTCCCCTTCCTCTCTAGAGATGAGACTCAGAATCATGTGCTCCTGTGCTGGTCAGCCCTGCCCCCAAAGGTGCCCATGGGGCTCAAGTACAATGCTGCAGTAGACAGGGGATCTGGTTCCAATGCCTGGCTTCTGCATAGGCCCCACCTCCACGCCTTTGACTGTATGCCTCAGTTTTCCTGGCCATAGAACAACCCTTTCACTGCTTACCTACCCTACAGGGCAGAAGACCTCTTAAAGTGCTGTGTAAATACAGGGCCTCCTTATGAATGATGGGATTAGGAATTAAACCTGATTTACTTATGGAGCGGAGAGGAGGGGAGGAGAGGATGAAAGAAAAAGGGAGAGGGAGGAGGAGGGGAGAGCCAGGTGAGCCTTCCTTGCAGGTAATTAATGAGTTCCCTGTCATATCTCTTGGAAGGCAGAGGCTCATTTAACATACAGGATCCACCTACATGGGACCTCTCCAAGCTGAGGAAGACCAAACAGGGCAACCAAGAATCCTGCAAGAGGCTTGTCAGAACACTCAGGCAAAGGACAGGAACAGACAAGTCTCAAAAGAAGCACTGCCACTGGCCATGAAACTCAGGAAAGCACTATTCAATCACCAACAAGCAAATGAATGCAAATTAAAAAAAAAAAAAAATGCCCTTTTTCTGCCTATCCAAATGACAAAGACTTTTATTGATGACATCCAACGTTTTGAAGGGTGTGAGGAAACAGGTAAGCACTCTCAAAAATCACTGGGGAGGGGTATGAATTATTACAGGTTTTCGGTGGGTGACATTTTTCTAAGAAAAACCTCTAACTATTCATATTTTTTGACCTAGTAATTCTGTTTCCTAAGACTTTATCCTTTGGGAAAAATCGGAAACATAGGCAAAGATATTCAAGGATTTAAATCCCAGTGTCATTTTTAATCAAGAAAAACTAGACATAACCTAAATGCCTAAGTGATTAAAAACAAGTATGACCCAAACAGAAGATGGAACAATGAACTTTTAAAACTGATTATTAACACACACGAGAGCTTTGCTTTCCCAGGTGTAGGCAGCAATCCCTAGGAAAATGTCTTGTGCCCTAGGTAATAATGGCTGTTTCTTATGTTTAAGGCAATAGCGATCCTTCTTACAGCTCGATTCACCTTACCAGGCACAGCAACATCTATTATCTCTTGAACCTCAGGATGAGGCCACATGATTGCTGATTATTCCCACACTGTGGATGAGAAAACTGAGGCTTACCAAGATGAGGTGACTTAAACTTACCAATATTAACTGAAAACCTATGACATATTAATCTAACCTCTTTCACGCATTAATTAAATTTTAGAAACATTTAAGAAATGTGCAAGACCCAGTGTTAAATGCTAAGGAAACAGCACTGAACCGGACAATTTCTATGAAAAGTATGCTAAATTTATTAATGTTAATGTCTTCAACGACATGATTATCATCATGCCCATTCTGCAGATGAGCAAACTGAGGCTTCGAAAGGTTACGTGACTTGCCCCAGGAATACCTGGCTTCAAATCCAAAGATCACATGCATCCCATTACTCCTGGAAATTGTCTAAACTGCACTATCATCTTGACATCACCACATTAGACAGACTAGTCCCCAGAAAAAGGACCAGGCCCTCCCTGTCTATAGTAGGGGAGGGAACAAGGGCAAGAAACACCAGACATGGATGCCCAGCCCTGCCTGCACCTCCTGTCAGCAACCAAAGCAGGAAAATAGACCCTAACTTCCATTTCCCCTGTTTCTCATCAACCTTCTTCACGCTCCCTCCTCCAGGGACTGTCTCACCACAAGGGGCAGAATTGATTCCTGCCTACTCAGGTCCAGGTGAGGGTCCCTGGAAGCTGCCATCCCCAACATCCAAGTACTGTATCTCCCTCCCTAGTCCCATATCATTTGGAATTCCACCATTAGCAACTTTCAGGTGTGGGAACACCAGCCAGCACACACATACTCTGGAAGGGGGAATCGATCCCTAACTCCACACAGAGCAGCCTTGCCTTCCTGCACCAAAGCTGCCTGCGTTTATGAGCTAAGCCCTGCACCAGGATGACTGGGAAGAGTTTGATGGGGGTACAGATGATTTAGAGTAACTACTGTGTAAGTTTAGACAGGTAGCATGCCAAAGGAGACACATTCCCAGCAGGTGTGGAGGGCTAGAGTCACCCAGAAACAGCGTCAGGAAAGACAAGGAATGAGGAAAGCATAATATTGCCAGCTGACCCTCCTAGATCCTCAGTAACATTAATAAATAAATGAATGACTTGGAAATTATCCTCTGGGCTGGCAGAACCACATCCTCTATATCACTTTTACCAACATTAAAACAGCCCCGTAAATGAAGCGGCAGCATTTCCAGTCTGCAAAATGAAGATGCTTTTGCCAGCGCACCTTTCACCTGGAAAGCGCTCCAAGCAGCATGTATTTCTGTTATCCAGGAGAAACGATCACCTGTCCTTGGTGCTTATTGCCAAAGCCTCTGAAGAAGAAATGAGTGTCTGAGGGACCCAGAGACTGTGGAGACCAGCTGGCAACCACCCCTGAGGCTGTTTCAGAAGAGTAAGTCCGAAGGCTTAAGCTTGTCCTACAGCCCCCAGCCCCCAGAGCCCAGCTGTGCCCACCAAGCCCTGCCTGGCCTGACCCCAGCCTCACAACCAGATAGCAACCCTTAATCCCAACCAGCCAGGTTTGGCATCCCCACCCCTGAAACCAACTCCTTTTCCAGGGAGCCAAAAAAATCCCAGCACAGAACCAACTGGTTTCCAACCTCCAGATGAGAGAATTCCAGCGCAAAAAAACCACCTCCCCAACACAGCAGCTTTCGGAGCACACAGACAGCATTCAACAAAGCCTCTTCAGCAGCCATATAAACCAGATTCATCCAAAGTCAGAACTCAAGTGGCCACCCCAGAGTGCCCCGTGCCACTCATCTACATGGGAAGGCCATGGGGACCAGGGCTCCGGCTTGACCACCTAGAAGCCTGCACCCTCCCTCCCACTCCTGTCCCCACCCATTCACTGAGGCTAGCGTCTTGGCACTTACCCTCTCCCCAACCAGAGGCATGGCAGCCAGTGGGGGTCCCATGGAGCCAGGACACAACCCTTCCTCGCTGCTAAGCCAAGCCAGAGGCAGCCTGTCCTGCCCTCCCAGCCTTCAACAGCACAACCACACCACATCAGAGCAGGGAGAGGTACCGCTCCACTCATCCAGGTTTGGCCATGAGCTGGAGGGGCGGGCGGGGTCACCATAGCTGTTTTTACTCACTGAACTCCAAATAGGATGACTCCAGGGACAGCCCCAGAGAAATTTCTGCCCATCCATCCCAGCAGCAGCCGACGAATCTATTCCTAAGCAAAGCAGCAAATCAGGAGACCCCAGTCCTGGGAAAGCCTATTTCAGCTCCAAGGCTGGGTAGAGGGATTTCAAACCCAGTCTTTCTGACTGTCCATGGGAAATCTAGGCTCCCTTCCTGTGCCAGAGAAGCCACCAAGCCAGATTTTGTTTATAGAAAATTAAAAAGACAATTCCACACCGCTGCCAGTGACATTCTGCTCCAACCGCTACTGTTTCCTACCGTTTCCTACCGTTTCCAGAAACAGGCTTGTAGTTTCACTCCCAACCCCCACTCTGCGCCCCTTCAGCATGTGGCAAGGCTGACCTGAGGCCAAGCAGGGCAGGACCTGCAGGAGGTCGTCTCGACCATGCCCTGACCTCTGGCTAGGGTGGCCAGCCAGCACTTGGCGGGGTACAGGCTTCCCGCTGTAAGGAGGTAAACATGACATGCATGCCGCCTGCTCCCGGGAGAGCAGACACTCTGAGGCCGGACTGCCTGCTGTCTCTCCTGTTCCCCGGACAACCACCACATGCACACAAAAGGGGGTACGTACACAAGCCCCCGCATGCGGGTGCAGAGGGTCCTGACCCCCGCCAAGGAAAGCGCGGAGAAGGGCATGTTCCTGGGGAAGAGAGCCGAAGGCAGGGGCCGGGCGGAGGGAGGAAGGCAGCAAACCGGGTGGCCTGCCGCCCAGACAATAACAAAGATGGGAAGCGAGATTTTCAAAGACGCAGTGACTGCACCCAGCGTTGAGCTCTGGCCTGGCTGCATCTTCCTGCCAGGGCACGCCTGGTCCCCTGGGGCACCAGAGCCATCAGAGAAAGGCTGAGGGTCCCGCCTCAGGCTGGGCTTGGCAGCTGGGGTAGGAAATCAGCTGCAGGCAGTGGTGAGGATGCACTGGAGAGCGCTGCTCTGGGCCGATGGAAATTAAAGGTCTAGCCATTCTACTGGGAGGTGGGAGTGTTACTCTCCAGGAAGATGCTAGGGGTCAGTTAAACAGTCACTCAACCTTGGGCAGGAGTTGGGCTATAACTTGTACTCCTCTGCCTGCTAGAACCAAGGAGGAGGGGAGAGAGATTTTCATGCTACCTATGCCTCCCCTACAGGGAGTGCCAACACGGATACAGCCCTACGAAGGCAGATGCCAGTGGTCTGAGATGTTCGGGCTAAATGCTGAAAAGACTCCTCGGTGCTTGCCCGTACTTTCACCTCCACAGGCTGGGCAGGGACACGTTCTAACTGGCACCAGAATCCATCACCATGCCTGTGCCTAAGTGGAAAGGTGCCTGTGGCTGGCACCGCTCGAGGAGGACCTGGGCCCTGAGAGGCTGTGTCCGCCCAGTGCCCCCTGGAGGACAGGATGGCTTGCCCTTGCGAGCTGAAGCCCGCTCCATTGCCAGCGTCTCCCCGGCAGGTTGAACCACCTCCTCCTCCTCCCTCTCCCTTTCTGCCCCATCAGCCACCTCCCCGCGGAATTTCCACACCTGCTCCCGGCTGGCCCAGGAGAAGGAAACAGAAAGCAGGAGACACCCCTGAGAGTGGAGAGGTGAGGAAGGGAGGGAAGAAGCTGCCTAGGCTGGAGAGGAGGCGGCCCTGGCTCCCCAGCCTCAGGCTGTGCCCCCAGCTCAGGGCCTGGGCACTGCCCGCTCTGCTAGCCCCGGCCCCCAGCGGACGGAGCACGCGCCCTACTTGGAGCAGATGTGCCCCCTAAGTGGCCCAGCCCCCTGCTCCTCCCCTCCAGATGTTCACCCTTCCCCTCACCACGAGCAGCGCCCGGTCTCGGCCAAACCTGGCCGAAAATGCCTTTTGTATCTGATACCCAGAGGCTCCTGAGGCAGGGGGATGGGTCCTGGGGGCGGAGGCGCCACTTCCGTCCCCGGTTCGGGCACCGCACGGCCCGGGAAACAATGCCCACCTCGGACAGGCGAGGCAGGACTTCTCCGCGAGGGCACTTCGCGCCCGGCCTCGCCGGGGGCCGCCGCGGGCACCCTCTGCTCTCCTCTCTTCACCCCGGAGGGAGGCGCAGGGTCCTCCCCTCGGGCCCCCCAGTCCGGCCCAGGTGGCCCCACAAGTTCCCAGCAGGCGGCGTGGGGTCCCCTCCCCCATGTGGCTCGTCCCGGGCCGGGCTCGCGCTTTGTCCCCGCGCCCTCAGGGGCGCAGCCCGGGGCGGCGGCGCGGGGGGACCCGGCGGCGGCGGCGGGCTCACCTCTCATTGTCCGCGGCGGCGGCGGCGGCGCTCCGGAACCCCGGCAGGATGTGGCGGAAGCTGTGGTTGCGGTCCAGCTTGGGCTGGCTCTTGGTGCGCTTGATGGAGCCCTTGAGGCGGCGGCTGAGGAAGCCCTGCGCACGGGGCGACAAGAAGGGGAAGGGGAGGCGGGGTTAGCGCGGCGGCGGCGGGCCGGGACCCGCGCGGGACCCGCACCCTTGCTGGGCGGCCGCGCGGCCGAGGGCGGGCCGGGCTCGGGCTCGGCCCCAGCAGCTCGCGGCCCGCGCCGCCCGCCCGCCCGCCGACCGAGCGCCGACGGCCCGGCCCGCGCAGCGCGGCCCAGCCCACCCCGCCCGCCACGTCGCCCCCGCCCCCTAAGCCGCTGTTGCCATGGCGACGCCGAGCCGAGCCGCGCCGACCGCTGCCGAGGCTGCCCGAGCCCCCCGGGCGTCCCGGCGAGGGGGAGTACCGGGACGAGGGGGCGGGGCTGCGGAGGGGCGGAGACCCCCGGGGAACGCCAGGGCCGGCCGCCCCACTCACCTCCCCGCCGCCTCCAAGCTCGTCCTCCCAGAGCGAGGTCACACCCCCCACCACCCACCAGGAGGAATCCACGCCCCCTACCCCGTCGGGGATTGACAAAGCACCTTCCTCCGCTGCGAGGTCGCTGCTCTCAGCCCCCGGTGGTACCGATGAGAGCGGGCGCGTGGTCGGCTGAGGCGCCGGCTGGCCTGCGCCTGGCAGTGCCCTGGCCACCTAGACCCCGATCCCGGGCGACATTCCCTCCCAGAGCGGCAGTCGCTTGATGTCAGTGTGGGGCCCCTGCCCGGAACGTTGTATGTACCCCAGCAAGGACAACCATCTTGGGGAAAGGATCCTTAGCGCCCAGCTCAGGGAGGGGCCCGATGAGCTGAAGGGTTTGCTGAGTATCCCCATTAAAAGCTTCAAGATTTGGGGAACCTTATTCAGGCCATTTATCCACCTACCAGGTTGCACCGACTGAGAACAGAGCTTAATCCCCCACCTCCCCCATCCCAAGAGCTCCTGGTCTGATGGAAGAGACAGAGGAGACAGGCGTTCAATACACACAGGTCGAACCAATCTTCCCTTTACAGGTGACGGGAGAGATGTGGGGGCCCCAGGGGACACAGCCTGGGTCCTGCCAGGCTTGGAACCTACAGGAAGCTTGAGGGAGAGGAAAACTGGAGGAGGGGGAGCCCTCTAAGGAGGGGGGGCTCTGGGGGCCACCCACCTCAGTCTCAACTCCAGGTTGCAAGTGGGATATTAATTTAATTTGAGGTTAATGTATATAATCCAAATACCACATTCCATCCATCCCAAAATAAAGTGTCAGTTTGGCAGCCCTCTCTGTGTCCAAGAGGAGCAGTGGATGTTTGCCACAGGCCCTGGGCTGCATCTGTCCATCTTCAACATGAGAAGGTCAAACATGTGCTGTACAAGTCATCTCATGTCACCCGCACAGAGAGAAAATGACAGAAAAACATTCTCTGCAAATGAAGAGGCTTGCTCAGACAGGTAAAATGACTCATCCAAGGACACCCAGCTTCTGGGCCTGGCTAATTCGAGAGCTTTCAAGATTTCCCTTTTCCTATCTTTCTCCCTCTGCCTTTTCCTTCTTCCTCAGCCTTTCGTATCCACAGGAGAACTACCCCTGTGGCCACCTGTTGGGATTCTGCATGTCCTTAAAGGCCCAGCTGAAATACTACCTCACCAGAAGGCCATCCCAGGCAGTGGAGTCCAAATGCCCCTCACCTCTGCAGCCTGGAATTATCGATCAGGGTATTCTAATCAGCTGCCACAAATATCTCTTAGGTATTAGGGGCTGCAGGAGGGATCCTTCTCCAGAGGCGTGACCCATAGACAAGGCAAGGCTTAATGCAGAGGGACCGCAAATGGTGGCAGGTCAGGGGAGCACTAGGCTCTCTGGGACACACGGCATGGAGGCAGAGGCCTGCACCTCTTCGTGAGCTCTGAGCTCTCCCAACCTCCACCTCTTGCCAGGTATAGGGGAGGGGGCTGCACCTGGTTAATTTGGATGGGTTCTCTTCTCCCAGGGGTTGTGGTCAAGCAAGTTATACCAATGGGCTTGTACTTTTTCTTGGTTTTTATTTTCTACACTGATGAAAATTTCATAGTTTTTGCAATCTTGAGGTACGAAGAACAAAGAAGCATGTTTCACAATTTATGTAGCTCATTCTAGAGCAATATTGATGGCTTTATCCTATTTCTGAGTTAAAAAAAAAAGTTTTCCCCCCTCTAGGAGGTTTGATGCACATGTGCTACTTCCTCTTCCCCACTCCACCCCCTGTGACTCTACTTAATGTTCCTCTGACAAGCAGCCTCCTCCTTAAAGCCTACTCAGAATGGTACCTCCCCCACCCAAACTGACAATGACCTTGGGGACTCCTAATACCCTGTCATATTCACTCTTTCACCTTAATGAGAGCCATTATGTGCTAGACACAGTAGCAAAGATAGCCATGAACATTATGGAGTGAGCAGTGTATGGATATTCAAGAGGTCAGGGAGCTCAGATCATGAGAAAAGAGATTCTTCCAGGGAACAGAGAGTGTTCCCATTGACCCACCCACCCATCATATCACACATCCACCTAGAGACCTGTGTCCCTCAGATAACTCAGCTCAGGACCCTGCATATGACAGGCTTAACAAATACTCATCATCTTGGAAAGCCACTACCAAAAGGGGACTCAGATGCAAAGGCTGCATTACAGGGTGACTGGGGACCAGAGTAGGGAAGGGACTTCCCCAAGGTCACAAAGCAAAGTTAATCAAGGACCACGGACTCCAGTCCTCTGCTCTGCCCAGCCAGACAGCTTGTTGCTCTCCTTCATGGGGGTGGAGGGCCAAGGGCGTCCTCTCCCTCATCGCCAGATGAAGGGAGGCAAACCTTTTCTGCTGTCCCTTCAGAGGCAGCTCCTGGGACTTGATTTCCGGAGGCAGCTATAGCCCCGAACTTGGGAAGAGGGGTTGACTGGTCTTCAGGTCAGAAACTCTTATTCTAGACTCAAGACAACCTTTAATTGAGGGGCAGTTGGCAAATCATTCAGTCAAACAGGGTTCTTGATACCCACTTTCCGGGACCGCAGTGGAGCCCGCTGACAGCCCAGTGGCTAAGAACCAAGTCAAACCCAGCTCCACACACCCCTCACTGCAAAAGAAGACAGTTAAGGCCCCTTGCCTCTCTGTGAAATGGATGGGGGGCTGCAGTGAGGATTAAACTGGCAGATAAAAGCTGATAAAGCTGCCAGGCACAGTGGCTCACGCCTGTAATCCCAGCACTTTGGGAGGCAGAGGCAGGTAGATCACCTGAGGTCAGGAGTTCAAGACCAGCCTGGCCAAAATGGCAAAACCCCATCTCTACTAAAAATACAAAAATTTGCCAGGTGTGGTGGCACGAGCGTGTATCCCAGCTACTCGGGAGGCTGAGGCAGGAGAATCGCGTGAACCCGGAGGTGGAGGTTGTAGTGAGCCAAGATTGCGTCACTGCACTTCAGCCTGGGTGACAAAACAAGATTCCATCTTGGGGAAAAAAAAAAAAAAAAATGATAAAGCTGTAGGCTCAGAGTGTAGCAGACAGTAAGTGCTCAACAAAAGCTACGTGGAATTCCCATATACATGTACAGGACTATTAAAACACTCCATTTGTAGTGACATGTATTGGGCCTAGCTCATCTGCAAGGATTATAGGTGGTCCCCATGATCACTCCCTTGCCCACTGACAGACTCTGACCCCCTAGCCACACCCCCTAAGGCCTGGCTGTATCCCACTTCTCCTGCAGATGGCCCTGGACCACAGGAGCCCATCCTTGCTGACCATTCTCACTGGACAGCTCTAGCCCTCTCACATCGCTTGGCCTCAAATCTTCATTCAGACAAGCTGTGGGCCGATTACTGGCCCTCTCTGAGCCTCAGTGTCCCTATGTGTAAAATCAACTGATGATGATACCTACTTTATGAGACCCTGGGAAGGATGAAGTACGATGTCGCCAGAAAGACAGTAACTATTAAGCAACTACACACAGTAGTAGGTTTATTGCAACCAATACTGATGTTGGCTGAGCACCATCACCTCTTTTTGCCCCAATGGGTAAATGACCACCAAGGGTGGGAGTCTGTCTGGGCTTTCCAGACAGGAGCCTGCGGGCTGTCCAGCAGGGGGGATGGAGACATGAATGAACATGCTTGCAAAATGATTCTGGAGCCACAGAATGTCATCCAGTTTGGTAGTTTTGAACTCTTTTAAACAAGAACTTTTTTTTGTTTTCCTAAAGCAACCTCACAGAGACTCCCGATGTCCAAAGTGCACAGGCAGGCAGGGCTGCTCAGGTGGAGGCCTCAGCTTTCATTCACTGGAGCAAGGACTGATGTCTAAAGCTCAGCAAGCAGCCTACACAGTCCGCGGGGACCCGAGGCTCCCTCCCCAGATGCGGCACTCTGCCTCTATTAAGGCAGCCCATGTCCCCGTCTACTTGTCAGGCAGCTGTGCCATGGCGCTGAGGTCAACTAAGGCCTCAGGGCTTTTGCACAAGGCTGCTGCCTGGTGCCACCTCCCCAGCTCATTCCCTGATGGCTGGGCGTGGATAGCTATGTAGCTCTCACCCCTCTCTGTGGATGGCCCACTGCCCATCTGGACATCCTTCCTATGCCAGCTGATCCTTTAGGCCCTAGGCTTCCATCATATCACTGACCAAAGCACAGGGCAGTTTGAGTGGGGGTCAGAGGCCTGGGGGTCTCTGGCTGGAAGGACCCAAGTTCTTAAGCCACTCTCCTACCCCAGTTCCTGCCACTTCACCACCATCCTGACATCTGGCCCACAACCCTGTTCCTTCTCCAGAAGGTCCTGAACGACTTTTTCAAAGCCCTTTCAGAATTCAAGATACGTGATTTCTTCATTTACTCATTTCAATGAATTCCACGTGATGATGATGATATATTACCAGCAATCAAGCTTCTGTTCTGACGAGTCACTCCCACCCTAGGAGAGGACGCCTAGGAGCTCCCAACGCCTCTTATCAGGAATCCCTGGGAGAATAAGGGCTTCAGAATTCAGGATGTTTTGGATTTCCGGGTGGGGAAATGGAAGCTCAGAGAAGTTAAGTCACCTGCTGAAAGTGGCAGAGCTGGGACTATAACCAAGAGAGTTCTGGCCCCTGGGATGGGCAGCGTGGGGACTCCTCCATATAGGGAAACAGAATGGACAGCTCCGATCATCCTCCCCACACTCAGCCCCAGGCACTGTACTAGGCCTCAGGGACCAAAGCCAAGGTGGGAGGGAAGAAAGGGAGGCCCGCTCACTCCCTGAGTGCAGAGCTGTCACACAGGGGCTCCCAGTGAATACCTGGAGGCTCCCCACCCCCAGGGAGGAGAACCTTGCCCAGTGCTGTCCTTGTCTGTGCCTCACTCCCAGCCGAGGAGGCAGTCCCTAGGGAACCAGGGATCTGCATTTCAGCGCCGTCACCTAGACACCCGGGAGCCCCTTGTCACCAATGGTCTCAAAGAAACTGCTTCTCACCTGAATACCAAGCACTGACTGAGCAACATGCCTAGCACAAAGTAGGTGCTCAATCAAAGGCGGGTTCCTTCCCCCAAGCCCAACATCTATTTGTCCTTGCATTCTTCCTCCAGGCCTGTCTTCATCACTCTCTCCCCTTTCAACAGACAGACCTGGGCTGCTGCAGATGGGTAGGTGGGCCTGGCAGAACTTTGTCGCCCGTTGAGCCCTCAGCTGCCCACTGGGGAACCCCAAGACAGTACTCAGGATGGAGGCAGAACCCTGTGGATCCTCCCTCCGCCCAGGCCCGGCTCCTCCCATAGCTGTTTCTAAGGCCCATCCCCAAAGAGAGAGCCTTGGAGAAGGGAGACTATTTTGACAGGCATGTCTCTCAGTATCTTTCTGGGGCTTTGCCCGATTGCCAAAAGCACATCTAAATAAACAGGAAGGGGAGAAGATCCCATCCAGATCCTGCCACCTCTCTCAGCTCCAGGAGGGGAGAAATGCTGAGCGCACGGGCTGGCGGGCTGACCCGACACTGCAGCAGGCTGGTGGGGGCACTAGAAAAGGGCTGGGGTGGTGGGGGTCCTGCTTCCAGAGTCACAGGGTGACAGCCAGGAGGGCCCACAGAGGGCAGCCAGGCTGGTGATACTGAGGAGAAATCTGAGGCCCAGAGGGCAGTGGGACCTGCCCAGCATCACCAGTCGGGGCCATTAGAACCTGGGTCCCCTGCTCCTTGCCCAGTGCTCTTTGTATCTTCAGCATCCACGCTTCAAGAACCTCACAGGCTGCCCTCACTTCCTCTTTCTGGGCCACAGTCTTCCCATCTGCAACACGAGGGGCTGGACTGGGTGATCACCAAGCTCCTTTCCAGTGCTGATATTTGATGATCCTATAAAGTCAGAGCAGCTGCCAGGGCCAGGCTGCCTGGCCCGCCCCAGGCTTGGCACCAACGGCATCAGGGAATTCTCTGGCTTTGCCCGAATCCTTCAGATGTGCCATTCCTCCTGCCCTCGCCTTCCCTGTTCCCGGGTCTCTACCCACGGCAGGCTGCCCAGCTTCTCTGGCCTCCTCCCCTCAAGGGTATGCACCATCAAAGAGGGTCCCAGCTGGAGAATGACTCACTAATGGTGGAATGTCAGACACTGTGACAGGCAAAAGACGGGAGGCATCTTAAACTGGGATTAGGTTAGTGCCTTCCTGGTGGCCACCTATTCACAGGCCACCCTATGCCCATAGACTCCTCCACAATCTCATACCAGTGAGATCGCCACATATTCCGCCTGGAGAAGGTAGCCAGATTACTTAAGTCATACAAAGAAAACCAATTCATAGGCCCTGAGAGCCTTCGGGGAAGCCCCAGGAAGGGGCTGGACCCTGACCCTCCAGGGTCACTGTTGTGTTAAAATACTGCCTGGAAAAACACACTTAAACATGTTCACTTAGAGAAATATACAGGGCCAGAAATATACGCAAGTGCTAGGACAGGCATGCATACAAATACACACAAGAAAGGCATCCCACAAAGAAATGCATGTGTAAGCGTACAAGTACCCCGGTACCACTACACATACAGACACACACAAACACAAACACATTGATCAGCACACACACGAATACACACATACACAGCCATGAAACATACAAGCCAAAATACAAATACACTGAAACAAGCCCATAAATATACATATGTACTCAGCTTTCATCAGGCACCCGCAGAATTGTGCAGACACACAAAACTAAACACACTGGCCCACATGTGCTCAAATTCACAACCAGGAAAGGAAGGGCAAGTGGCCCAGGAAGCTCCAGAGTTGGGAGCCCAGATCTCAGGACCAAGGCAAGAAAACAGCTCTTAACGGCTTCCAAGATAACCCCCTCTGCTTTTCTCGCAGGGCTTCACTTTCTGGCAGTCTTTGAGGACAACTTGTTTGCTCCTCTCACACTCAAAAAGCTTGTCTTTACAGCTCCCTGAACATGTGGCTTTTGCAGTTCTGTTCCCTGGCAAGAGCTGAAGGTCCCTGCCCTAAACATTTCTCCTTCTGCCCATTAGCACAGCTAAAACTCCACCGTTTGACACACCTCTTTAGGTCCTAAGGGTAATTCAATCTCTAGGAATCCCCAGGTAAAATGTAAATAATTTTCATACTTCCCCTGGAAGAGGGTGAAAGCAGGGGATTCCACCACTTAATGGCTACGGGGCTTTGGGCTCATGACTTAACCTTCTATGCCTGTGTCCTCTTCTGTAAAATGAGGACAAAGTGGTTGTGGAGATGCAATGAGATCATGCATGGAAGAAACTTAGCCCATTTCCCTGCATACAATAAATACGAACTGCTGGCATTGCTGTCACGATCACTTTCATTTATCACTTCCTTTGACCACCAGAGACCAGCCCAGCCATTAGCCAGAAGGGCCTGGGCTGTTCCTCCTGCCTGGGAAGGAAGACCCTCCACACCCTTAAGGTACCTCCTCAGTCTTTCCCTTAGAGGCGTCCCCCGATGTCCCCACCCTAGGCCAGGTCTCCCTGTAGACTTACGACAGTTGTAATTATAAGTGTGTTTATTTAGTGCCTCCCCACCCATACTGGCCTGTAAAGCCTCCAGAGCAGGGGCCATGGCAACCTGGGTCTCCAGTGCTGGACACCTGGCAGCTATTCTCTCAATATTTCCTGAATGAATTCACAAATATTTAATGACATAAAAGGAAACAGAGAAAGTGCTCTGCGGGGCTTTTTGAAAGGATTTCACTTGGAAGCAATCTGGGCAGACTTGCTAGAGGAGGCAGCTTTTGACAGCATTTTGGAAACACTGAAGGTGGGACAGCAGGTGGGCTTGCGGAGATTAGCTGGGACAGGATAGCCACATACAGGCATTCTAGGCAGACTCACAGCATAAGCAGAGGTGTAGAGGTAGGACAGTGGGGAGTCTGGCTGTCCAGGGAGGCCCCTAGAGTTGTCACAGGTCCCTCCAGCCTCCCAGTTACACACCACCACCTGAGCCTGGGCTTATAATCCCCTCCCCAGTGCAGACGACACCCAAGTAAAGGGGAACCCTAAGGAACACTGAGAGTCTAGTGGAGGAAAAAGAGGGGAGCCCAGATTTGAAGAGGGTGAAGGTGAAGTTGGGAGGGGAGCTGAGGATGTCGGCAGGGCCCTCCTGGTATCTGCCAGTGCCCAGGATTGGGCAGGCATCAGTGAACAGAAACCAGTTACGCATTCCCAAGATCTCAGCTTGGGATGTGACAACCCAGAGCAGCCAGGGAGTGACTCATTGTCCCATAAATCCTCCAGCTGGCACCTGCCTTAGCATAATAAGCCTGTCCCAGAGGTCTGGATGGCTACAAACACCTCATCACCTCTTTAAGCTCTCAGTCAGCCCTGGCCGTGGGATGGGGTGGGGAGTTGGACACCCAGGGCCACGTGGCTGCAAGGAAGCCAATTCCACCAGGCGGTTACACCCCTGCAGCAGGGTCTATACTTTCTCCGCCTGCCCCCACGCCCTATCACTGAGGTCCCAGCCAGTCCTCCCGGGGCCACTTGCTGACTTTAGTGCTCATTCCCCAGCAAAACTCCCCTATCCTGTGCTCTGTGCACTGCACGAGTGGCAAGAAAACCACATTTGGAGTCTACAACTCTGGGGTCAAAACCCAGCTCTGCTATTAATACTAATGAAGGCTCTTCCAACATGCTGCTGAGAATTAGTCAGATGTATTTAGTAAGCCCTGACTAAGCTTCAGGCACTGTATTAGAGCTTCCCATGACTTCTCTTGTTTAATTCTCACAACCTAGTGTGCAGATGGGAGAACAGAAGTTCAGAAAGGGCAACTAATTTGCACAGCACCGCACAGCCAGGAAGCGGTAGAGCTGGGTTCAACACAGACAGGCTGCTCCAGAGCTAAAGCTCTCATGTAATCCCATTTTCGGACTGAGGCGCTGAGCCAGCACCTAAGCCGCTCTGTGACTCAGTTTCCCTGCTGTACAATGCAGGGATTAGTCTAGCTGATCTCTAAATTCTTTCCAGCTTGGGTGTGCCTCCCTGGTGACCCATTTGCAGGTGACAACACACGGGGGGGAATCTTCTGGGGACAAAGGGGCACTAATGGTGGGACTTACAGACTTGCGCTGGGCCACAGGGAGCTTCAGTTGGATAGGATTCCCCTGCACTTCCAGGCACCCAGCTGGCCTGGGTGGCCCCAGGGCAGCAAGGCAGGAAAGAGGTGCTATCTTGTTTCTCTCCCTGGACCAAGAACTACCAAGGAAACAACAGGACCCCAGGGAGCTCCAGGCCTGAGGACCAGTAACCACTAGTGGGAGGGAGGGGCGGGGGAAACTCCATAAATCCACCCGAGTAAGCAGTGCTCTGAAAAGCCCTTTTCACTACAGAATACAAAATGCACCATTTGGGGAGAGGATTTTATAGGCTATATCTCCTCCTGGGTGATTTACCATCTGCGGGCCAAGGTTCACCTGGGAGTCCTGGCCTCAGAAGGCCCTTGGGTATGGGATAGAGTATGGGGTGGAGTCAAGGTCAGTTTCTTTTTTTCTTTAAAGGTCAGTTACTTTTTTTTTTTTGGACGGAGTTTCACTCTGCCACCCAGGCTGCAGTGCACTGGTGTGATCTCGGCTCGCTGCAACCTCCAGCCTCCCGGGTTCAAGCTATTCTCCTGCCTCAGCCTCCATAGTAGCTGGGGTTACAGGCATGCGCCACCACGCCTGGCTAATTTTTTGTGTTTTTAATAGAGATGTGGTTTCACCATATTGACCATGCTGGTCTAGAACTCCTGACTTCAGGTGATCCACCTGCCTCAACCTCCCAAAGTGCTGGGATTACAGGCATGAGCCACCACGCCTGGCACTTTTCAAGGCAAGGGCTGGTGTCCTTGCTGGCCTCTGGTGGCCTGGGTCACTTGTCTTGACCTGTCCTCCCATGGCAGGGGGCCACTCTGACCTCAGACACACAGTGCAGGGGCTGGCAGAAGTGGAGAGATCACTGCTCACCTTCCCTGCTCGCCCTGCAATTACTCCATTTAATTCGTTTACTCCCTGTCTCTTTCTGTCTCGTGCAGCTTCATTCCACAAGCCCCTCATGAATCTGCCACGGGTGAGTCCTTGCTCCAATGCTGGGAGTTCAGGCAAATCAGAAACAGTCCCTGTCCTTGAGAAAGTGACCACCGTCTGGTGAGAGAGACAGAAGTGATGGATCATGAAGTCACAGAGTCTGTGAGGGAGCCTGGACACAGCCCTCGATGGCACCAGTGAGCTCTGGAGACAGAGAAATGGGGAGGAATTCTGGGTAGAAGGACCTGCCCACACAAAGGCATGGAAGCTGGGACAGCCTGGGGGACTTGAAGGCCAGGCTGGGGAGCTGGATCCCCCACCCTGCTGGGAGCCATCTAAGGTGCTGGAGCAGGGGAGTAGCAAGCTCAGCTCGTTTTAGACGTTCTTTAAGCAATTCCACAGGAGAAGTTACTCATCTCGATGCAGAGCCTTGTGTTGGAAACAGATGTCACTACTGCCACCTCCACAGAGGGCCTCCTGGCTTTGGAAACAATTCCCGCCCGACAACTCAGATATAATTATGTCTGCAATCCCACCAAAATGCCACTTGATCGTTTCATTTTCGTAGCATGAGGAGGTGGGAAAATGAAGGCATCTGAGCCTGGCCCCTGACTTGCAGCCCACCCCACCACCTCCCAGGAGAGGGGTGGACCTGCAGGGCCACAGAGCAGGATGGCAAGAGGAGAACAGTTCTCTCCTATCCCAGGGGTGTCTGACTCCTGGGGCCAGGCCTGCTCAAAGCAGGGGCAGGACAAGATAAGGCAGAGAGATGGGGAGGCCTGGGTCCAAATCTCAGCTCTGTCCCTGCAAGCTATGTGGCCCAGGACAATGCACCTCCCCTCTCTGGGCTTCAACATCCTCAACTGTAAGATGGAGAGAAAAACAGCACTGGCTAGCAAAGACTGGGCTGCGTGCTGTGGGCCGGGCGCTGTGAGAACTTCAAGATCCAGGCCCGTGAGCGGAGCCATCCTAGCTAGCTCTTCACTCCCCATCTGCCTTGATTTTGTCACCTTCTGAGAGTGAGATTTGTGTTATCTGAGCCTCGGGTTGTAAGGATTAAATGAGATAATACTTAGAAAGTGCTCAGCACAGGGCCTGACCCAGAGTACTGTGCAGAACAGGATTCAAAATCCCCCATCGTAAAGATAGCAGAGGTGGTAGAGCTGGGATTCGAACTCAGGCCAATGGGACTTGGAGTGCAAGCTCTGACCACCACCACGCCTCTCCCACAATGCCTGCCTTACCTCCTCTCAAAGCAGTGGTAGGTGGAACAGGTGCCTATAACCCATCAAAGGGTGGCAGTGACTGGTGTCTGTCGGTCCCAGCCTAGTGACCAGTGCAGCAGCCCTGCCTGACAGATCACATACTGGTCCACCTCACCCTGTGCCCTTCCTCTTGGTGGACAGCTGTCTCGGCCCCAGACCTTGTTCCATCCAGTGTCCCTGACCAGGGTCCCCTTTCAGAACCCCTGGCTTTCTGATCGACCCAGGCCCAGCTGGCACAGCCAGTCATGCCAGGCCCGGCCACTGACAGGTGCTCCCAGATCTAAGCTGCTCCCAGCCCCCAGCAGTGGGCTCTACAGCTTATTTAGCACAGTGGGCTGCCTCCCTGTGGCCCCGGACACACAAACCCCTGGGAGTTCAACACTCACTGGGAGGAGCCACCCAGAAGTCCACTTGCTACCCTCTGCTGCCCCCAACTGGCGGGAAACTGCCCTGCGCAGACACCTCCATCTCTATCTGAACTCACCACCTGACAACTTGGTCTCTGGTCCCCGAGGAACCCCTCCAGCCCCTCTCCACCTTCTACTGCCAGGGCTGAGCCCTAGAAGTTCAGTCAGGGGTGATGTTGCTTTGGGGCCGTGATGGAGGGGTATGGAAGGGGGAGGGGTCTGCCCAGTTACCTGGGGCTCTGGAGGAAATGTGGGGTGGAAGGGCACCCCACACACAAGCAAGGGGAACAGGTGTGAACACTGGGGAACGTTCCCTTGTGCCAGGCACTGAGCCCGCGCAGCCACCCTGTGGGGAGGGGTTCCTGCCCGTTTACAGACAGGGAAAGAGAGTGGGGCAACTTGCCTGAGACATCCCACAGAAGGGAGCAGTGGCCAAGATTTTAATCCCACTCCATCCCTGGGTTTGGGGGACTATCCCTGGGAGAGGCCAGCACTGTACCCCCAGGACCCTGAGTGGGTGTGAAGAGAGGAAGAAAGGCCCCCACAAAGCATTCCACCTGCCAGTTACTGAACCTGGCAGGAATTGGGGTGGTGGCCTTTACACCTTAATGGGAACCAGTTCATCTGATTCTGTGCTGCCCAACAGGCTTAAGTGCAGGGCTGGGGAAATGAAGTTTGCAGGGATGGCCTACGGATGCATTTGGAAGACCCCAGGGCAGGGAGAGGAGGGGGTACTAAGGCTGGCTTGTTCCCTTCACTTCCATCCTTCCCACTCACACTGCCCAAGCCAAGCTGCCACTTGCCAAGGTAAGGCAGGAGATTCCAGGGATCCTTGAAATGGGCTCTTCCCTCTACTCCTGCACAAGGGCATTCTGAGCACAGATGTTTGGGGGTTGGAACAGGCTCCTGAGAACCTACTTAAGCAATTTGCTTGTCCCCCCCAACCCCATGCTGGATCCCCACCCAGTCTTGCTCTCTGCCCACTGAAGGAGCTCCAGACTCTCCTAGCCTGTTCAAGTATGCTGCACTCCATGTCTGCTCTGGCCTCCTCTGGCCCACCTCACCTCCCTTGATGAGGACCTCATACTCCTGTTAATATGGCCTTAGATCCCATCTGCTCTGTTCACTGCCATGGATCTCTTGTCACTTCCATTCCAGCCACTTCCTCACATTTCAGCCCCCAAACTGCTCTCATTTCCTGCTGTCATTTGCCCATGCTGTTTCCCATGTCCTGGCCTTTGCCTGGAATGTCCTTTCCCCTTCACCTGCCTGGAAATTACTTCACCAAGTCCCGGCTGACCCTTCTGTATTTCTGCAGGTAGCAACCACGTTTTCATCCTCTTTGTGTCCTCAGTGACTGGCATAGGCCCTGACACATAATTGGTAGTGATGACAAATGTATTGCAAGAAAGAATAAAGAAAGGCAAAAGGAGAGAAGAAAGTAAGTTCGTTCACACCACGGCAAGACTCACAGACCAGAGCTGGGCTCCCACCCCTGCCACCCACCAGCTGTAGACCTGCTGAGGCCAGGCCCTTCTCCTCCCTGAGCCTGGGTTCCTCAACTGCAAAACGGAGCTAATGAAACCGCCTTCCTGTGTATTAATGGGGTGGGGAGACAGCCTCCCAACCCTACCAATGCTGCAGCAGTCCCACCTCTGTCCCAGGCCTCAGTCTGGCCTGGTATTGGACTCAGGAGGCTCCAAGACCCCCTGTCCCTAGACTCCTGCCCTGAAGACCATCCCTGCCCCACCCTGGCCACCCTGGACAACTCCTGAGTCCCACCTTCCAACACTCCCTCTGCAGAAAAGGGGGACGCCCCCCGCGGAAGGCAGACACAGACCAAAATGACAGTAATACCTTTTGGGTTTGAATAGCTTCATACCAATCAGGCTCCATGAAGGTCAGGGATGGAGGGGGTGAAGGTGGAGGGGGTGGAGGGGGCAGGGTTTCCTCTCCCACCACCCCTCCCATCTGCTGAATACACGCCAGGTGCTGGGTCAGGAGACTGACTCACAGAGCGGAACTAAGCAAATTCCTCATAATTCAAGGAGAAAACTGGGGAGTCCATGGTGGGACCCCACCCAGGAGTCCAGCACTACCGCCCTGTTACAGCCAGGGCTGCATGGCTGACATCCCTCCACTGGTTGATGGGCCACAAACATAAATATGTCCCAAGTGAATGACCATCTGAGATGGACCCGCAGCAGCCTGGGCCAGTGGAGGGAGCCCCAGCAAGTATCCTGGGCAAGCCGCTCTTCTGCAGGCCTCAGTTTCCCCATATACCCTGGGACAGATCTGGATCGTCTCATCTGTGAGCCTGGCTGGCTTTTCTGTTCCCCACCCCAACAGCCACTCGGAGCCTCCGTAGCTTGGAAGGGGCACAAATGGGGGGTAGCGAGGCCAACTCTGCAGGGAGCAGAGAATGCCCCCTCCTGGACCTTAAGTCATGCATTCCTCCTTCAGGCAGGTGCCTCTGCAGTTGGGGCTGGGGCCTGGCGGCCAGGAGGGGGCAGTGTGTAGATGAGCAGGAGGGAGCTGTCGGGGGCTCCAAAGGCAGTTGGACCAAAGAACACCCATTCCCCCCAGGAAATGTGATGGGGGCTGGGAGAAGGGCTCAGCTCAGATGGTGTGGCTGATGTCCAGGTGCTGGGAGGAAAGGACGGGAAGGAGTCAGGGGTGAGGACTACTGGATGTGGGGGAGAAGGACAGAGACCTGGGCTCAACTCCAGGCCCTACCCTAGACATGCTGTGTGACCTCAGGAAAGGACCCTCCCTTCTATGATTCTCAGTCCCTCCTCTGTATAGGGAAGGGTTGAACCAGTTAATTTCCAACAGCCTTTCCATGGTGACATAGGCGGGAGGGTCACCCACTAGCTTGCATGTTTGTGTTCACATGCCTGTTTCTTGTGTTTGTGTGACAGAAAGACAGTTGAAACACGGCAAGGATGCGGGGAGGCTACAGGAGTGGGAAGAGGGGTGAGCAGCTGGGAAAGCTGAGGTCCACAGCCCAGAGGTCTACTGCTACCTCCACTCACGGCCATCATCCACTGTGGTTCTTGTGTCCTGCAGGAGAAAGTCCAAAGGCTTTAGCTCACCCACCAAGGTCTCTCACTCTTCTCTCCAGGCCCTGAACTCATCCAGCACTCTAATCACACAGGGTCATTAGTTTGTTTCTATTCACGTCACTAACTGAAATACTCTTCTCCCTTGGTTCCTGATGAACTCCTATACACCCCTCAAAGCCCAGCCCCAAAAGTCCCTCCTCTAAGAATTCCCTGTCCTTCCTGGCCAGAGATAACTGCTCCTTGTTCTGTCACAGGTGTGCACAACCAAGCACCCAATAAAAGTGAGTTGTTGAAAGAAACCAAAGACCTGCTCCTAGAAGCATCCGCAATCAACCCAATATTGAGTCTATCTGCAGTTTGTGCCAGCCCCCTGGGCCTTCCCCTCCCTGACACTTCTCCTTCTCCATCTCGCAAAAAATATCCCTGAGACCTAATTTCAGCTAAACCTTCAAACACGAGTCTCCACTTTCAACTTCTCGAGGAGGAATCAATTGGCTGTCAAGTTTCCCAGAGCCTCTGCCACCTCCCACACCCCGGGTCTGCCAGCCATCCTCAAGGTTGATGGGAGGGGTGGGGGCAGAGGAAGGAGGGAGGGAGGAAGGAGAGAGGGAGGAAGGACCCAGCCCGCAACAGGGAAGGTTGGGGCTGGGGAAGGGGTCAGGCTGAGGAGCTAGTGGGGAAACCAGGAAGAGTCATCAGTTCTTTGCCTCCCAAATCAAACCACAGCTCCTCTGCCATGGAGTGGCAGGAGAGACAGAACAGCACACTGTTGCTGCTAAGGAGCCCAGGGCCTGGGGAAGCTGGGTGGGCACATGCAAAGCCCCCAGACCCAGCCTGACCATTGGTCTATGTGGATCCAGCGCCCCAGCATGCTGCCTGCCACCCTTCCCTCCTTCCCTTCCAGGAGATGCTACTGGCACAGAGCAGACAGATCTGGGTTTGAATCTCAGGAATCTGAGAGCTGATGGCCACAGACGCACAGGAAGCCTCTCTAGTCATCTGCTCCCAGGCCCCTTCTCCCATCCTCATTCAAGGCCCCCTATAACCTGCAGAGCACATGCCAGCCTTGTAGCACTGTGTCGTCCTGGAGAGTCACTCCCCTACCCTCCAACTCTCCCTAAAGGAGGGAGGGAGTTGTCACAGGTGGGCAGAAAAGTTCCATTCCTGGCCAAGCCACAAAGCTGGTATGAGGCTGTGCAGGGCCTGAAACCCAGGTCAGGGAACTCTCTAGAGCCCATTATCTTAGCTACTGCACCAGAACATTTAAGCACCTATTTATGCCCAAACTGTACGCTACCTTACAAAGTCCATCCCCCACATTTCACAAAAGGGGAAACTGAGGCTCTCCCAGGGTCACAAGGTCTCCAAGAGCCATGGGCGGGACTAGCACTGAGCCTTCAATGTCCTGCAGAGTGGCTGCAGGTCCTTGGCTGACTCACAAAATGAGGAGGCGTGGCATGTGAGGGTGTAAACAACCCAGGCTCCTGAACCGCTGTCAGCTGCGTGGTGACCTCTGACAAGCCCTTCCCAGGCCTCAGTTTCCATGGAGAAAGTGGACAGGATGAGCCTTGTAGACTTTACATACACCCTGACTCATTGATTCTCCCAAAGAAGCACCCCTGTAAGAAATGCTGACATCCCACCATCTGGGTTTGAAATGGCAGTGAAGGTGGCAGTTATTCCAGTACATCCTGTAGCATCTCCCCTGCCTCCCCGCGGCAAAACCATGTTTCCCGGGTTCCCTCGAGGGTCTACACAGAGCAAAAGTCAGCTGAGCACGTGAGGACATAGCTTTTGGGAGCCTGTAAGTGAACAAGTGTGTGCTACGGGCTAGGGGAGGGAGGCGGGTGCTTCTGGCCCTGCACAGGGTCTGTGTGAGGGTCTGTCTCCAAGGCCCAGGCCAGGCTCACCTTTGACCTTCCCCCAAACACCTTGTCCTCTGCCTGTACTCCAACCCTCCCAGATCTTTACTGATGTTTTACAGCCAAAAATGGAAACCCGATTCAGATGGTAATGATGGATTTCATCCATGAAGCACCCACCATGGGTCAGACCTGGGCGACCACATTCACCAAGTCCACAGTCCAAGCAAAGTCTGTCATTCCACATTTTACTGTCAAGAACACGAGGCTCGGAGAGGCTGAGTGGCTACTGAGATCACATGGATCATGGAAGAGCTGGGATTTGAACCCAGATCCCCACCTCTAAGTTCTCCAGTCCCCCCGCCAGCTCCCAGCACCCAGCCCAGAAGAGAATCTCGAATCACACCCCTTAAAGACCAACGTGCCCAGAAAAGGACACAAAACATAAATGTCTGGCAGTCCTGACTCAGCAGCTGAGTGACACCAGCTAAAGAATTTCACCTCTGAACCTCAGTTTCCTCACCTGTGAAATGGGCACACTAATAGTGCCTCCCCTAGAGGGTTGCCATGAGAAGTGGGCAAAGTGACCACCTTGAACATGCTCTCCATACTGCAGACCCTAACAGGGCAGGTGGGACTGTGAGTTGAGTCCCAGGTAGCTCGAGGTTCCCCAGGCTGGCTCTGACTCTGACTCCGACTCTGACTCTGACTGAAGGTGGTTTCCACCCTGAGAGACAGAGCAGAGACACCACTACAGGGAAAATACCAGTCCTAGCTGTCAACTGGAGCTGCAAATTATAACAACTTTAAGGTGTGATCATACCCCTATTAGAGCAACTCAGGAAAGGGAAACAGGTGGAAAAATGATGCTGATGGGGTTGTGGGAGGGTGTGGGGCAATGGATCCTCCTCCTAGCCTGAGGATGGGTGTGCTTCATGCCCTGGGGTTAGAGAGACCTGGGTTCGAATCTTGGTTCCGCCACTTAGTAGCAGTTGGAGCTTGGGCAGCAAGTGACTTTCTCTCTCGGAACCTGTTTCCTCACCTGGGAAATGGGGTAACCAATGTTTCCGCTGTAGGTCTGTCTCCTGGATGAAGAGAGACCAGGTAGGCTGGGAGTGGTGGCTCACACCTGTAATCCCAGCACTTTGGGAGGCCAAGGTGGGAGGATCACCTGAGGTCAGAAGTTCGAGACCAGCCTGGCCAACACGGGGAAACCCCATCTCTACTAAAAAATACAAAAATAGATGGGTGTGGTGGCATACTCCTGTAATCCCAGCTACTCGGGGGGCTGAGGTAGGAGAACAGCTTGAACCTGGGAGGCAGAGGTTGCAGCGAGCCAAGATCACACCACTGCACTCCAGCCTAGGCGACAGAGCAAGATTCTGTCTCAAAAAAAACCAAAAACAAACAAACAAAAACAAAACAAAACAAACAGATCAGGGATGTAGGACAGTGAGCCCAGTGCCTGGCACACAGTAGGCACTTCATCAATGGAGGCAGCTACTATTACTAATTATTATTAGTCATCGTTCCCTAGGCCCCCCTTGAAGGCCCACCCTGCCTGCTGTGGCCCCAGGAATCCACAGAGATCAGAACTTGGCCTTCGCTCCAGCTGATAGGAGTGGGGGTCACCCTGGCCCCAGCATCCAGGCGCTCCCTGCAGGCTGGAGACCAGCTTCCTGGGAACCCCTGGCCAAACCCAGGGCCACGACCCTCACTCCTCTCAGTGCAGGCTTCCTCCTCATTGCCCACAGGGTCAACCCCCAGCTGGGGACTCAGAATCACCTCCTGGGGGAAGCTTGTCAAAATGCAGATTGCCAGGCCCTGCCCTGGCCCAATGGACTGAAATCTTAAAGAAGGACAATAAGCTAGTTTTTAAGGCATTGTTATAACATATCGACAGTGGGGAGAATCAATGGCCCTGGGGAAAGCCCCATCCTTTTGGCCTGGTACTGGAGGTTCCATGTGACCTCCACTCAGCCAGGCTTCCCAGTCTCACCCACCCTGTCCTCCAGATCCCCTCGACTCCAGCTCCGCCAAGCATTTCTGCATGCCACAAACACATCAGCCCTCGACCTTATGAGCTCACATTCTCATGCTGACATTAAGTACTAGGAAAGAGAAGAGCAGGCTGCTGTGATGGGGAAAACCAAGAGGGCTTCCTGGAGGTGTGTGGTCAGGAGCTGATATCTAAGCTGATGCCCAAGGGATGAGGCGCCAGCCCTATGGCAAGCAGAGGAAATTTCTAGGGTGCCTCCATACCTTTGCAACTGCTGTTCCCCCTCTCTGGAAGTCTCTCTCCCTCTCTGTCCTTGCCTAGCCATTTTCTATGGATCCTTCAAGATGCAGCTCAAAAGCCAGCTCCCGTGGGACCCCCTCGGGAATTGCCAGTCATTTCCAGCTCCCCTGGAGCCCCTATATGATGCTATCCGGTGACAGCCAGGCCTGCACACTCTCTGTTCTCGCCACCAAGAACCCTCTTTCCTCTGCTCGCACACAGCAGGCATGACAGAAAAACTAATGAGCGAATGAATGGATGAACAACCCATCCAACGTCCACCTGCCCTACAGACCTGAGCTCCCTGGAGAAAGGAATGTGTCTATGTCATCGCTGCGTTTCTGGTGCCTGGGACAGCCCTAGAGAGAAGTACACACAGTAATGCTCCTGAATGAGGGAGCGGAGGGACCCAAAACTCTGGGGGGGTGGTGTGTGTGTGTGTGTGTGTGTACACACAGCAATGCAGAAGGGCGTGAACAGTCAGCCGTTAAGGGTCACTGGGGTCTGTTTCCATAAAGCTGTTTAGATTTGTAATTTTTAAAAAGTCTGTGTGCTGGTGGGGAGGACTCAGTTCAATAGCTACGATATACAGTCTGTGTTTTGTCGGTTCTAAGCCATCGTCAATTGTAAGATACAGCATCATTTTATGTACCGCCAAGAAAGATTTAAATTATGGTATGCCATGAGAGGTGTTAAAATACATGGAAACAAAAACAGTGTATCTTTTCAGGGTTGCAGAAGCACAGTGTGTGTGCGCCCTCAAGGGTACATTTATCCAAACTAACAAGAGCCTCTTCTCTTCCTGGGCCAGCTCAGCGCTGGGCCCCATAGCTTTCAGTGCTGTCTGTCCTCCACCTGCCCCCTCCCTCTCAGGATGGGACCCCCCATGTGGCCCCTGGGGCCAGGGCTGAGCCACGGAGATGGGAGCAGCTGAGGGATCGGATACCTAGAGCAAGGGAGGCCGGATGCTCTCCGGGTCCATGAGGCTCCAGGAAGGGGGGGCCGTGGGGTCGCAGAGCAGCACCCCGGGCGAGGTGGTGATGGTGGTGGCAGTGGCGGTGGTGGTGACGCAGAGATAGTTACCGTGACCCGGAACGGCGTGGCGGCCGAGGGCTCCATGCTGGGGCTCTTCTCGGAGAGGCTGCCGGGCAGGCTGCGCCGAGAGCCCGGCCTTTCTTGAGGCGACTCTGCCAACAGAGGAGAAGAGAGAGGTTGAACAAGAACAGCCAAGGCCACACAGCTAGGACCTCCTGCCACTCCCATCGCAGCCAGGACAACAGACAAACTGACCCCTAGAAAATGATCCAGGCACTATGGAAAAGTCTGGCAGTTTCTCCAAAAAATTAAAAATACAAGTGCCACATGACCCAGCAATTCCACTCCTGGGTATAACCCAAAATAACTGAAAACAAGTACTCAAATACCTGTATGCAAATGTTCACAGCAGCCAAATGATGGAAACCCCAGTGTCCATCAGCAGAAGAATGAACACACACACAGTATTGACATGCAAGGGAACACCATTCTGCTCTAAAAAGGAATGAAGTTCTGATGCAAGCTGTAACATGATGGGACCTTGAAAACATTACGCTGAGAAACCCAAGAGGACATATTTTGTATTACCCCATTTATATGAAATATCTAGAAGAGGCCAATTCGTAGAGACAGAAAGTAGATTTGAAGTTAGCAGAGGCTGAAGAGAGAGGGGATCAGGAGTTATGGCTTAATGGTACAGAGTTTCTGTAAAGGGTGATGAAGAGTTTTAGGAATTGGATAGTGGTGATGGTTGCAGAACATTACAAATGGATTTCATGCCACTGACTTGTACACTTAAAACTAGTTAAAATGATGACTTTTATGTTTTATATATTTTATCATACCTTTTTAAAAAGGGGGAAAAAAGGCCTAGCGCTGTGGCTCACTCCTATAATCCCAGCACTTTGGGAGGTTGAGACGGGAGGATCACCTGAGGTCAGGAGTTTGAGACCAGCCTGGCCAACATGGTGAAACCCTGTCTCTACTAAAAATACAAAAATTAGTCAGGTGTGGTGTCATGCACCTGTAATCCCAGCTACTAAGGAGGCTGAGGTGGGAGAATCACTTGAATCTGGGAGGCGAAAGTTGCAGTGACCCGAAATCATACCACTGCACTCCAGCCTGGGCAACAGAGTGAGACTCTGTCTCAAAAAAAAAAAAAAAGCGGGGGAAAGATTCCCCTAAACCCCTACTCCTTGTAATGTGGTGGGCTCCCTGTCACTGGAGGCATACAAGCAGACAGATAACAGCCATTTCCTGGGATGCCACACTTGGGGAGCTTGATGACTTCTCAAGTTTTCTGTTTGTTTTACAGACAAGGTCTCACTCTTTCACTCAGGCTGGAGTGCAGTGATGCAATCATAGCTCACCCAGCCTAGAACTCCTAGGCTCAAGCAATCCTACTGCCTCAGCCTCCTACCAAGTAGCTGGGACCACAGGTGCACCCCACCACACCTACCTAATTTTTTTAAAAAATTGTAGAGATGGGGTCTTCCTTTGTTGCCCAAGCTGGTCTCAAACTCCTGGCCTCAAGCAATCCTCCCACCTTGGCCTCCCAAAGTGCTGGGATTACAGGGCTCAGTCACTGTGTCAGCCCCCATGTTTTTTCAAACATGAGAATCTGTGACTTCTGGCTTCCAGTTCAGACCTTATTTTCCAGAGGCTGTAAACTTCGGAGGCCTACAGAGGCCAGCAGGAAATCCAGAATCCAGGAAAGCAGCCACCCACTCAGCACTAACTGGTTAACTGCTACATCACAAGGAGGGGCTCGGGGTAGCCATCGCTTCCATGGTTCAACAGAGGCTGATAATCTGGGTTTTTCAAACTATGAAGTATTCTGATTCTTAAATGGTGACAGCTCATTGAAAACTTTTAGCCACGGCCTGAGCACACCTACATAAAACCTCCTGAGTCTGTCCAACCTGCCAACATGGCCACTTTCCTCACTGGTTCCCCCACAACAGTGTGGCACCAGCTGCCTCTTTGCCATTGCTCCAGAGGTGGCCCCCAACAGAGGACTCTCTTCCTACTACCCTTCCCCAGCCTGGTCCATCCTGCAGTCCCTGGAGGAGGTGCTGGGTGACCCCCTCTACCTCCAGCTCTTGCCTCCCTTTTGGCTCCTATAGCAATAACTAGATCTGAGTCTCCTATCAACGCTCTCATTTGCAGTATGTGTGCGTGTGTGAGTGTGTGTGTATGTGTGTGTCTGCAGAACTCCTAACGCCCACGCCTAAGCTGGCTGCCTCTCCACCTCCCAGCACCCTGCATGGAGCCTGGTGCGTGGGGGGTGCCTGGGAAAGACCTGTTGACTCACAAGGGAAAAAAAGGACAGGGCAGAGGTTTCCCTGGTAGGTGTGAACACACAGGGGTGTGGAATGAGACAGGAATGCCCAGACAAACACACTTGCATGTTTATATTCATGCAGATTCTCCAATGTGTACACTCCCAGACCCACCCCAGGTACACATTGAGCAGGGGATGTGTGCACACACACAGGCCAGGTGACGTGGGGTTCACACAAGGAGCAGACTTTCCAGAAGGCAGAACAGGATGCTGGGGCTCTGTGTGCTTTCCAGGTCATTCCCTCCACACAGTCACATGGACAGGAGTCCACAAAAGCACAGGCTCCATCCTGAGCCTTGGCCCATGGCCAAGAAGGCAAAGCCATCCTGAGACTGGTTCAGGCCCGCTGACCTCCAGGCAGGCCTGGGGCAGGCATTGACACCAGGTCCAGACCATCCAGCCCCAGGCGCCTCTTCCAGAAAAGCTCCCTTCCCACATGGCTTATCCTCAGCCTGGCGCCATCCGTCTCTTAAGGCCCTTGCTCTTCCCGCACGGTGCTTCCTACTTAGAACTTTCCTTGGACCTCCTCCTCCACAATCTCTCTAGTCACACTCAAGGGATAACCACTCTTTCTGGAGGTTTTGCTAGGAAAATTCTTCCCATGCTTTCCTGTGTGCCTTCATCTCTCACCCCTTCGCACCACCCACCTGGAGCACCCTCCTGTGCTCTGTGACAGCACATGCCACCTCCCTCTGGGAGGCTGTCACCCATAACCTATGTCCTACCTGCTACACTCAGCCAAGCTGCCAATGACTAGAGCAGAAGCTAGGCTCAGGGTGCAGTCACCAGCCCAAGGTCACAGGGCTACTGAGCACTAGAGCAAGAATGAGGGTCTAGTGTGTCTGGACGGAGTCCATGGCTCCTTCAGCCCTGAGTCCCATGGGTCCCAACACCCAGCCAAGGGGCCAACACATAGGAGGTACTCAGGACTTAGTCTCGGGATGCAAACCTTAGCCAGAGGCAGACCCCTGGGTTCAGCAACCTCTCCTAGGGAAAGTGGTAGAAGTGGGAGATGGGCAGTGCCAGGCACAGTCAGGACCCTGAGCCCGAGTGCTTCTAATGCCCTCAACACCCTCAGAAAGAAGGGACTCCTCACCCTGGTACCCAAGGTCATTCTACCTTACACAACTCTCTGGCTTTTCTTGCTAACCCTCTTCGCTGTACCTGCCACGATGTAGGAATGTCCCACCTCCACACCTTTGCCCATGCTCTCCCCTCTCCCTAGCATTCTCTTCCCTGGAATGGCTTCCTGTGGGAACTGTCATCCTTTGAGCTCTGGGGCAATGCTGGGGGCGCCCAGATCACTTTAGGCAGAATGACTCACAACCCCGCACATCAGTCAGCCTTGCAGACTTGCTCCTTGGCGTCTCGGCAGGAAGATGGGTTGTCTGTTTCCCACCCCCACCCAGAGCCAGGCACCCTGCAGTGCTCAAAGTTCCTCCATCAAACCAACAAACACGGGGTACCCACTGCAGTTATGGAACCTGGCTGGCAGAGTCAGGCTGCCCCACAGGGGTCTTGGGATCACCAGGACAACAGGAGCTGGAGCTTCCAGGAACTACCCTCCCTCACCTGACACACACACACACACACACACACACACCCCACACCCCTGGCCACAGCTTTACACTTTCCTGGGTAGGTGGGCCCTCACCACTGTAGGCAAGAGGCACATGGAGTCCCCTGGTAGAACGCTGGGTGCCCAGTGAGGATGTCTTTCCACTGAGACCAACACCAATGCCCAGAATCCTGCCTCTTGCCTCCTGGGTCTGAGCAGGAAGCTCTCAGAGGCTGCTTGGTCCAACCTCCCATCTGATAGATGATGAAGCTAAGACCAGAAGGAAAGAAACATGTGCATGATCCCCTCAACAACAGGTCTATAGAAAAGAGTGCTTTCGGCCAGGTGCAGTGGCTCACGCCTGATATCCCAGCACTTTGGGAGGCCGAGGCGGGCTGATCACGAGGTCAGGAGATCGAGACCATCCTGGCTAACACGGTGAAACCCCGTCTCTACTAAAAATACAAAAAAATTAGCCGGGCGAGGTGGCGGGCGCCTGTAGTCCCAGCTACTCGGGAGGCTGAGGCAGGAGAATGGCGTGAACCTGGGAGGTGGAGCTTGCAGTGAGCCGAGATCTGGCCACTGCACTCCAGCCTGGGAGACAGAGCGAGACTCTGTCTCAAAAAAAAAAAAAAAGAAAAAAGAAACGAAAAGAGTGCTCCCAAAATAGTCTAAAACGTCCATTCAGAAGCCCTGGCTATACCCCTCCACCTGAGAAGATAGGAAGGCAAGCAAGGAGCCCAGGGGGGCGGAGGATAGGCGCCCACTCTCCCTCCTGCACAGGGTGGCTGGCTCTCCCCCCTGACCTCCCCACTCTCCCAGCCCACACCAGGGCAAGGCCCGCACTCCATACAAAGCTGGAGGGGAACCTGGGGCACCTTCCCAGGTGTCTCCTGTGTGGCCCCTAGTTCCATTCTCCACCTCTCTGCACACTGCCTTCTGCTCCAGGGCACTGGCCTGTACAGACTCTATTATCTGAGCTTCTAGACCCTCAGCTTCCATGTGGTTTGGCCAAAGAGGAGCCCTGGCAAGAGATGAGGGGAGGGAGGAGAGTCGTCTGGGCTGCCTGCCTCCTCCACGGAAGGTCCAGCCACCATCAGGATGACCTTCTCTTCTGGACCTTTTCTTCCCAGCAACCACGCTCTCCCCTCCTCCGCAGGGCCTCAAGGAAGCAGCCCCTGCTGTCCCTAGCTTTGGGGTCCTGTACTGCCCCTGTGGTTCCCGAGGCCTGCCCACACCTTCGTAAGCAGCCCCTCTATTAAACGCTCCTCTAATCACCATAGTCTGAGGCACCACCTGCTTTTCTCCAAACCCCGAACTGATCCGCCAGGTGGGAGCTCAACTGCCTGGGAGTCACCCATGGAGCTGATGGGACCTCCTTTATCCACAGATGGGGAAATCAGGCCCTGAGAGGAGCTGTGGTGTGCCCGTGGTCACACTGAACATCAAGGGCAGAGTCTGGGCCAGGCCAGGCTCTCTCCTGACCCGACACCCCAAACACCTTCCCCAAGGAGCCAGCCGCCTGCCGTAAGCTCTAAACACAAAGTTAACAAACACATGGATCGCTGGGTTTCTCAATGTTTTTTCATTGTCGCTCTCCCTTAAAAGTCTTCTTAGACACTTTTTTCCTAATTTCCCCTCCATAAAATTTTAATATCACAGACATACAGCATCTTTTATGCGCTAAATGTATATACTGGGCTTTGTACAGAAAGGTTTTTTTTTTTTCATCTTCCAGTCCAAGAACCAACTTTTTGCCCACTTGGGGGCAATCTCACCTCCGCTGAGAATGCATGTTCTGGACCCTCTCAGATGTAATCCCACAGGACAACCTGGGCAGCTCTGTAGTGAGTCCACTTTCCAGATGGGGAAACTAAGTTCCTAGAAGCAAAAGTGACTTCCTCTAAAAGTCCTCCAGGGAAGAAGCAAGAGTATATGCTGAGAGTCCCTTAAACTGCCCCCAAACCCCCACTTCCAGCCCCAGAGAAGGTGGAGGAGACATGGAGCATGGGGTCGGGTGAGGGGCCAAGCTGACACCAGGAGCGGGGATTCAACCCTCACTCTGCTGTGTGACTCCATGGCTGCCCCTTTCCCTCTCTGAGCTGATTTCATCAATCTAATGGTCAGGGAGTAAGAGCAATGGTCATCTCCAGTCCTTGGCACCAAGTAAAAACACACACACCCTCTATTTTAAACAGGAAAAGAAGGCAGGGAACCGACCCTGAGTCCTAATTCTGGACCCTGGGAGTTCAGCCTTGGGGTCCTAGGCCCCAGCATGCTGCCTTTGGCCTTTGATTTTGTAGAAAATCTTTTCTAATTTGGGCAAACAGACACTGGGAGGCCTGGCCTCATGGTCCCATAGGTCTAGCACCACAGCTGGTGCCAGTAGAAACCCAGAGAGGTTAAGTGAATCTGTTAAGATCACACAGTATGAAGGTGGCATTCCTAGGGCTAGATCATGGGAAGGGAGACCCAGCCGATCTCTTAAGAGCCCGCCCCAGACCTCTGAGCTTGATCCAGGAGTCTTTCCTCCTCGGCCCAGACTCATTGTGTGACTTCTGTGTGACCTCTCAGTCACCTAGTCTGCAAAATTAGGCATGGGACCAGCTGATCCTGGATCCCCTTTCCACTAGGAGGCTGTCCTCCTATTGGAGGACATTTACCAGGCTGTCTTCCTATTTACCAGGCTGTCTTCCTATTCTTGGAAGCCACAGCCGGAGAAATGCATTTTAACCTTCATATGTTTGCAAAAAATAAATAAAATCAGTTTCATTCAAATGCTGCTGGCTTGGTTACCATGGATACCACCTAATCATGAAGGATGACTGTTACTTGTTCCCATGGAAACATGGCGGCCTGAGGAACATCCTGTAATTTCAGACAAGACACCAAATTTCAGTTGTCGGGTTGCACTGCCCAGATCTTAATGCTTAAAAGCAGGTAGAGGCAGCAACCTCTAACGCTAGTGTCAGGAGAAAAGAAGTTGGCAAGGGTGTAGAACGAGGAGGTGTTGGACAGGGGTGTCCCTGTGTCCTCGGCAGTGATCAGGAAAATGCAAATTAAAACTCTCAGATGCCATTTCATACCTTTTGGAAAGGTCCTAGGCCAGTCCATAATTTAAAAGAAATTAATTAAAAGAAATGAAAAAGAAACCAGTCTAGAAATTAAAAAGAACTGACTCCAAATGTTGGCAGAGAGGCACATTACACTTTCATCACTGCTGGTGGAGTGAAAAGGGCTTGAAGAACAATTACACAATAGCCAGTAGAAACCGACAACACATATGTGCTAGGGCCAGAACCTTCCTTCCTACACATCCAGTCTAGAAAACTGCTTCATCCTGCACACGTGGAGATCTGCACAAAGATACTGACCGCAGCACTCTTTGTAGCAGAGAAAAGTTAGAAGTAACCTAAATGTCCACCAATAGGGGAACAGTCATTCAGTAGAACATCACACAGCAAGGAAGGGGGGGATAGTATTCACATGGAACACAATGGCACTACAAAGGGCCTACAGCTATAGAGATCAACATGAATAAAACTCAGAAATATGACGTTCAGTAAAAAAAATCAGTTGCAAAAGGAAACACTGTGTAATCCACTTATACACCTTTTTTTTAACAAGAATGTTCATAGCAGCTTTATTTGTAATAGCCCCAAAACTGGAAACAACCAAACCTCCTTCTACAGGTGAATGGTTAAACTGTGCTGCATCCAGGATGAGTAAGGCAGAATGACGGTACCCCAAAGAAGTCCACACTCTAATTCCCAGAACCTGTGAATGTTGCCTTACGTGGCAAAAGGACCTTGGCAGATGTGGCTGAGGTTAAGGATTTTGAGATGGGAGATTATCCTGAATTATCGAGGTGAGAATAATCTAATGATATGAGTTTGTTGTTGTTGTTGTTTTGAGATGTATTCTAGGTCGGTCACCCAGGCTAGAGTGCAGTGCTGCAATCTCAGCTCACTGCAACCTTCACCTCCCGGGTTCAAGGAATTCTCTTGCCTCAGTCTCCTGAACAGCTGGGATTACAGGCATGCACCACCATGCCTGGCTAATTTTTGTATTTTTGGTTTCTTTTTTTTTTTTTTTTTTTTTTTTTTGAGACGGAGTTTCGCTCTGTTGCCAGGCTGGAGTGGAGTGGCATGATCTCGGCTCACTGCAACCACCACCTCCTGGGTTCAAGTGATTCTCCTGCCTCAGCATCCCATGTAGCTGGGACTACAGGTGTCCACCACCATGCCCAGCTAATTTTTGTATTTTTAGTAGAGACGGGGTTTCATCATGTTGGCCAGGATGGTCTCGATCTCTTGACCTCGTGATCCTCCCACCTCAGCCTCCCAAAGTGCTTGGATTACAGGCCTGAGCCACTGCGCCCCGGCCTAATTTCTGTATTTTTAGTAGAGACAGGGTTTCACCATATTGGCTAGGCTGGCCCCGAACTCCTGATGTCGAGTGATCCACCAGCCTCGGTCTACCAAAGTGCTTGGATTACAGGCGTGACCCACTGTGCCTGGCCAAATGATATGCATTCTTAAATGTGGAAGAGGGAAGCAAGAAGGTGAGTCAGAGAAATGTGATTAGGAAAGAGGCAGGAGAAACTCTAAGCCTGAGAGGAATTCCATCTGCTGTTGCCAGCTTTGACATAGACAGAGGTGGTCACAAGCCAAGGAATGTGGGTGGCCTCGATCTAGAAACTGGGAACAGCCCTCAGCTGATAGCCAGCAAGAAAACAGAAACCTTAGTCTTACAACCACTTGGAATTGAATTCCCCTAGCAAGGAATTAGCAATAAAATGGGTTTTTCCCTACAGCCTTTGGAAAAGAACGCAGCCTACTGACACCTTGATTTTGGTCTGGCAAGATCCATGCCAGAGTTCTGACTTACAGAGCTGTAAGATTAAAACCCTGTGTTGTTTAAGCCACTAAGTTTTAACTCGTTACAGCAGTCATAGAAAACGAATACACACACTATGGAACACTACTTAGCCCTAAAAAAGAAACACACTATTGATACACAGGACATCTTGGATGGATCTCCTGGGCATTATGCTGAGCAAGGAAAGTCAGTATCAAAAGGTTACATAGTGTATGATTCCGTGTACACGGCATTCTCAAAGGAATAAAGCAATAGAGATGGAAAACGGATTAGTGGTTGCCAGGCGTTAGGGATGGTGGGGTTAGGGTAGGCAGGTGGATATGATGTTAAAGGGGCCGCACGAGCGAAGTCTTCGTGGTGGATGATGACTGCAGTGGTAGTTACTCAAATCTACATACATGATGAAATGGCAGAGAACTATACGTATGCATGGTACCAATGTCCATGAAAGATCAGAAATAAAAGCCCCTGACATCGGGAAGCTGGCTTGGCATGCACAGCTATGCCATGTTATTCTCCATTTAGACATAATCACACAAGATACAACCTCAGACAAGGTTACTCTGAGGCTATGATAAAGTGAGACAAAACAAGGTCACTTCATAATTTTTAAGTAACCCATAAAGACAAGGTCACGGTGCCACCCACAAAATACCGACCATCACCCTCTCTTGGCTGAAATCAGTGACTGCTGCTGCTTCACCAATCATAGCTTTAGCCCCCAACGCTAGTCTCCTCTTCCTAGTGATAGGACTCAAGCTGCGCAATTACAGACTTGCTTCTGCCTTCTGACAGCAGACGCAATTCATCTAGTGTGAAACCTACTCCATTCAACCTCCCCCAAATCACCCAACCAAAACCCAAATTCTACACTAGGTTCTTCCTAACACACTCCTAACACCTAACACATCTCTTACCGAGATGCCCCATGGTGTGTGCTCTCCCTCACTGCAGTGAGTAATAAATGCAATTTACTCAGCTAGAGGTGCGTTCTCGGTGGGTCTTTGGCTAGAAGGAACTGCAGCTGCAGGATCTCTCCTATAGTTATGTAAGATGCAACCATCAGAGAAAACTGGGTTCTTGGGACTTCTCCATACTGGTTTTGCAATTGCTTGTAAATCTATAATTATTTCAAAATAAAAAGTAAGGCTGGCTGTGCGCGGTAGCTCACGTCTGTAATCCCAGCACTTTGGGAGGCCAAGGCGGGCAGATTGCTTGAGGACAGGAGTTCGAGATCAGCCTAGCCAACACTCAGCCTGGCCAACATGGCAAAACCACGTCTCTACTAAAAATACAAAAATTAGCTGGGCCTGGTGGTGGATGCCTGTAAACCTAGCTACTTGGGAGGCTGAGGCATGAGAATTGCTTGAACCCAGGAGGTGGAGGTTGCAGTGAGCCAAGATCACACCACTGAACTCCAGCCTGGGTGACAAAGCAAGACTCTGTCTCCAAAAAAAAAAAAAAGTAAGGCTTTCTATGTGATTAATATGATGTTTTACTTTGTTTACATGTGCATGCACTTACATAGAAAAATATCATATTACACAGTAGCCAGAAACTTGTTATCAGAAGTTCTCTTTGGAGAAGGGGATGGGCTATGAATGGAAACAGATGACTGTACCATTTCCTGAATGAAAAATAATTAAGACTTCCAAAAACTAATAGTAAAATTAAAATACAAATAGGTGATATGACTCAGCACAAACTGCACTCGCTGAATACATCTGAAGAGAAAAGAATAGAAGGAAGAGAAAAAACAAAATCAGAAAACAAAACAAATTAAAATCAACAACAGCCTGGGCGTGGTGGCTCACACCTGTAATCCCAGCACTTTGGGAGGCCGAGGCAGGAAGGCTGCTTGAGGCCAGGAGTTCAAAACCAGCCCGGGTAGCACAGCGAGACCACCATCTCTAAGAAAAGTTAAAAATTTAGCCAAGTGTGGTAATACATGCATGTCATCCTAACTGCTTGGGAGGCTGAGGCAGGAGAATCGCTTGAACCCGGGAGGCGGGGGGTTGCAGTGAGCGGAGATCGCACCATTGCACTACAGCCTGGAGACAGAGCAAGACACTGTCTCAAAAAATAATAATAATAAAAAATAAAATAAAAATCAACAACAGCTCAAATGGTGATATGATTTGGCTCTGTGTCCCCACTCAAATGTCATCTTGAATTGTACTCCCATAATTCCCATATGTTGTGGGAGGAACCCAGTGAGAGATAATTTAGATCATGGGGGCGGTTTCCCCATACTGTTCTGGAGGTGGTGAATAAGTCTCATGAGTTCTGATGGGTTTATCAGGGGTTTCCGGTTTTGCATCTTTCTCATTTTCTCTTGCCACCACCATGTAAGAAGTACCTTTCACCTCCTGCCATGATTCTGAGTCCTCTCCAGCCATGTGGAACTGTAAATCCAATTACACCTCTTTTTCTTCCCAGTCTCAGGTATGTCTTTATCAGCAGCGTGAAAACATACTAATACAAATGGCCAGTTAGAAAAAAGTGGATCTGGCCGGGCATGGTGGCTCACGCCTGTAATCCCAACACTTTGAGAGGCTGAGGCGGGCGGATCACTTGAGGTCAGGAGTTCAAGACCAGCCTCGCCAACATGGCGAAACTGAATCTGTATTAAAACAACAACAACAACAACAACAAAACGAAAAATTAGCTGGGTGTGGTGACATACACCTGTAATCCCAACTACTCAGAAGGCTGAGGCAGGAGAATCATTTGAACCTGGGAAGCAGAGGTTGCAGTAAGTCGAGACCCCGTCACTGCTCTCCAGCCTGGGCAACAAGAGTGAAGCTCCATCCAAATAAAAGAAAAAGAAAAAAAAAAAAAGGAAGAAAGAAAAAGTGGATCAGAGAAGTCCAAAGATCAGGAATCAGAAACATACCTGTGGGTGGGGAAACAGCTCGCAAGTGGAAAGTGAACTGGCTAGTGCTCCCCGAGGGAGGAGCCAGGTGAACTGAGCAGGAAGCCAAAGGTAAAAAACACCATGCAGGCCGGGCGTGGTGGCTCACGCCTATAATCCCAGCACTTTGGGAGGCCGAGGTAGGTGGATCATTTGAGGTCAGGAGTTCGAGACCAGCCTGGCCAACACGGTCTCTACTAAAAGACAAAAAGTTAGTTGGGCATGGTGGCGCACACCTGTAATCCCAGGTACTCAGGAGGCTGAGGCAGGAAAATCGCTTGAACCAGGGAGGCAGAGGTTGTGGTGAGCCAAGATGGCACCACTACACTCCAGCCTGGGTGACAGAGCGAGACTCTGTCTCAAAAACAAACAAAAAACACCATGCAACAAGTCATGGAATCTTGAGATTGTTGGAACTTTCCAGACGAAGAGCTGTCCAGCTTATGCCTCTGTGTACGTCTCTTTTGAGAGTGCGTGTGTGTGTGCGTGTGTGCGTGTGCGTGTGTGTGTGCGTGTGTGCGTGTGCGCGTGTGTGTGCGTGTGTGCGTGTGTGTGTGCGTGTGCGTGTGCGCTCATGTGTGTGTGTGTGTGCGTGTGCGCGTGTGTGTGTGTGTGCGCGTGTGCGCGTGTGTGTGTGCGCGTGTGTGTGCGTGTGTGTGTGTGCGTGTGTGTGTGTGTGTGTGTGCGCGTGTGTGTGTGTGTGTTTTGGAGCTTGGGATGGGGGATGAAGCCAGATAAAGAATTTGCTGAAATAATGCACTGATAAATTGGCAGCTCTCCTGGCTCCCACTGCACACTTTTTCTTTCTTTTTTTTTTAATTTTACTTTTAGTTCTGGGACACATGTGCAGTACGTGCAGGTTTGTTACATAGGTATACATGTGCCATGGTGGTTTGCTGCACCCATCAACCTGTCATCTAGGTTTTAAGCCCTGCATGCATTAGGTATCGGTCCTCATGCTCTCCCTCCCCTTAGCCCCCTACCCCCGACAGGCCCTGGTGTGTGATGTTCCCCTCCCTGTGTCCATGTGTTCTCATTGTTCAACTCCCACTTATGATTGAGAACATGTCACTGCACACTTTTTCTAGCTCAGTCTTTAGGCACCCCTCTCTGGGACAGGGAGGAAAGGTGTTGCTTGGAGGTTACTAAACCTTACCCACCTGTGCTACGAAGAATAATGGCCCTCAAAGAACCATGTGTCCTAATCCCTAGAACCTGTGATATGTCACCATATATGGCAAAAGGGACTTTGCAGATATGATTAAGTTAAGGAGATGAGGAGATTATCTTAGATTACCTGGGTGGGCCTAAAATAATCACAGGGGTCTTTACAAGAAGAAGATAGGCAGGTCAGAGAAAGCGATGTGATGATGGAAGCAGAGGTGGGAGTGACACGGGGCTATGAGACAAGGAACCAGGCAACTTCCAGAGGCTGGCAAAAGCAAGGAAATGGATTCTTCCCCAGAGCCTCAAGGAGTGCAGCCCTGCTGACACCTTGCTTTTAGCCCAGCTAAAATGATTTCAGACTTCTGTCTCCCAGAACTGTAAGATAATAACTTTCTGCTGCTTCAAGTTACAAGTTTCTGGTAATTTGTTACAGCAGTCACAGGCACTAATACATCCATGGATCGAGGCGCAACATATTCTAGTTACATTAAAGTAAAGATAGAGGGATAGAGGTTCAGATCATCAGCTGATTCAGGACTGTGGACTTTCAAGGGCTCCCATCTCTCCTCCTTCAAATCTGCAACTGCCTTAATGAAAGAGAAGAGCTTCCTTTTAGAAATATCACACTTATTCCCATGTAAGGTAAGCTTTATTCTTTCTCCATAATGCACTTGTTATCAAAAGACATATGTGATAGAGCTTGAAAACCACAAAAATATAGGGTACCTTGGTTGCTTATTTCATAATATAGCTTGGAGATGTTTTCACATCTGTACACATGTTATCCTTTCATACAGTCACTCCACACTCTGTGTATTTTACCTTTAGTATAGGTACTAATTACATCAATAATACTTCTTTAGGGTATATAAGTTCTAATTATAGCACTCCAGAGGGAACCATGATTATCAAAACCTAAATATCCACATGTATTATTAAATTCATCTTATTTTTCATTTCATTCATTAACTGTAAACTATTTTCCCCCAAAATTTCCACCTTAGTAATGTTCTGCACTTTTGTTCTTTTCTTTATTTATTTTCATTAGAGATGGGGGTCTCACTCTGTTGGCCAGGGTGGCCTCTGACTCCTGGCCTCTGGCAATCCTCCCTCCGGCCTTGGCCTCCCAAAGTGCTGGGATTACAAGCATGAGCCACCATGTCCAACCCATGTTTATTTGAAATCTATATTATTAAATTAGGACAACATGACTATATGAAATAATAGGCTTATTTTTTCTAACAAATATAAACAGGCATAAAGTTTTAAGTATGTACGTGTTGGTTTTTCCACATAATTTTGAAACTTTCTTTACCTTTCTGTATATGGCAACTTGGAAGTCAATTTTTAACTTATCTCCAAGGTTCTAATTTAATGACTTGATACTAAAACAAAACTGAATTTCAGCCTTTTGTGTAATTTTTAGCCTCCAGAACAGTTGACTCAGACTGTGTATCAGATCCTGTAAGGGACATGAGGTTATAATTTGGGAAAGCTACAGAGAAGATCATTTTATGTTCTAGAATAGATCATGATTTTATGTTCTAGCATAGATGATTTTATGTTCTACAACAGCCCTAGGAAGTTAGCAGGAAAGGGAACTGATATAAACCTGAAGCTTATGCTGCCTGCTACGCCATGAATCATAGAGTCCTTTGTCTCTGACCCAGGTGTCTCATATCTTCCGCCGGCACTCATGAAACTACCTGTTTAACTTGTTAGCTGCAAGTAGAGTAAAATCTCAGCTGCTTCAGTGATTAGCCAAGAGCACCAAAATATACTTAATAAATTTAACACATAACAGGCTAATAACTCAGAAACTCCGCTGAGAGACACTAAGGATCTAAATAAAGAGATATACTACATTCAAGGGTTGGAAGACTCACTACTGCTTAGTTGGCATTTCTCCGCAAACTGATCCATAGAGTCAACGTAATCCTAATCAAAATCCAAAATAAAAATTTTGAGGACACTGACAAGATGAATTTTAAGTTTAGATGGCAAACCAAAGGACCTAGACAGCCAAACAAACTTGAGAAAGAAGAAACAGGTTGGGGGACTATATTACCCGGTCTCAAGAAGTACTTTGGTCTTGAAATATAGCTAATTTACAAAACAGTGTAGTATTAGCATAAGGGTAGACATACAGATCAATGGAACAGAATAGAGTCTAGAAATAGACCCATACATACATGGGGCAATTGATTTTCAAAAACAGTGCTGAGGTAAATTGATGCTGGAAAAGATATGTTTTTCAACAAATAGTTCTAAAACAACTAGCTCTCTAAGTAATATAAATGGATCACCAGGAAATGTGGAGAAACAGATCTAAGAGAGATAGTAACTGTGCCATGTATTTGTATTTTTATCCTAAAACTGACTCCTGAATTAAGAAACATCAGCTCCCCTTTAATCTGAGGAAACTAAAGTTCAAAACATGACCTTACAGCTAGGAAACATTGAAAACAGGATTCAAGCCTGGATATCTCTGAATCTAAGGGTTTTCCTAATGTGGGGAAGGAATGGCACTATGCAGAGATGAGTGAGAAGACAGCGTTCCCAAGTCACTCGGGAAGCTGAGTTCGCGCCCAGCCCTTGGCCTCTCTCTACATCCCCAGGGCCCAGCTCAGTCCCAGCTACCCGGCAGAAAAAGATGAGGGATGTTGATTTCACATTTTGTTTTCAAGATGTTGAGTTTGGAGGTGGCACAGGTACAGTGTCCCAAGGCCATGGAACTGTGATACCCTGCTGTCTCCTTAAGGGAGCTGGGATCCGAGTTCCAATGGTCCCTAAGCTCAGGAGGTGGTTCAGAGTCAGAGGATGTTGCCCACTGTTGCTGGGGGATGCCGTCTGGTGGGAGAGGGACATGGGGACAACTGTGGAGGGCTCAGCATCCAGGCCACCGTTCAAGCCCAGAGGATCCTCAACATAGAGCACTCAGGGGCAGGGCACAGCAGCTCCTCAGAGGGGACCTGTTTGTCTTGGAGCTGGTACTCCAGAAGTGGGGCAGAGGAGCTAATGAGACGCGTCCTTCCCAGTTACATCCCAGGATGCTGGGTAGGGCCCTTCCGCAAGGACAGTGCAAGGGTTTGCGCGCTCATTGGCCTCTGGTTGGCCGCGTTAAGAGTCTAGTATAGCCTAGCATAAATCCTACAAGGTTTTCAGCATCTGTCAACCTCCCCAGCTTTTCCTTTTGCTTCTCTACTTGAGCCCCCTAACAATTGCTTTTGACAGTCCATGCTTCCTATTCCTTATCTCCAGACACGCCTCACTTCCAAAGAATTCTCAGCCTTCCAAAAATCTCTGGATTTCCTGAACACTCCAAGGATGAATTCACCGGCCCAAAGTCTTCTCTCAACCTTGAGTTTCTTTTTCCCTCTTTACTTTCTGAGGATTTCTAGTAATTTGAGTCAGCAGTGTCACTTTCCCCATTTTTTATTCTGGAGTTTTCTTCCCACGATTCTTTTCTCTGCAGCTGCAGGGCCTATTCCAGGGCTGGCAGAGAACTGGCATTTATTCCGTGCTGCTGGAGTTCAGGAAACTAACGAGGTCTCAGGGTGTCCATATGTGTTTGCTCCTCTCTGCCATGTGCAATTTCACCATATCCATTTTTAAACACACAATGCAATTCGACACACTTGGAAGCATACACATAGGCTTCAATGTAAAAGCAGAAAGCACATGTAGTCAGGATACCCACCACCTTTAGGTGACCAGTTATCCCTGGAGAGAGAGTAGGTGGCTTTAGCTATATCTCGGGCATCATCAAACTTTCCATAAAAGGCCAGATAGCAAATATTTCAGGCTTACAAGTCCATATGGTCTCTGTCTCAGCTATTCAACTCTGCCATTGTAGCGTGAAAGCAGCTATAGACAATACATAAATGAATGAACATGGCTGTGTTCCAATAAAACTTTATTTATGGGCATTGAAATTTGAATTTCATATAATTCCCTACGTTCTTCTTCTTCTGACTTTTTGTTCCAACCTTTAAAAATGTAAAAACTATTCTTGGCTTCACAAGTCATACAGAAACAGATGAGGGGCTGGGTTTGGCCAGTAGACCACACTGTGCTGATTCCTGGACCTGAATCATTTCTATTTCTAAGAAAGACAGAAAAGAGAAGAGAGGCAGGTATGGCTATGTTAAGGTTTGTTCAACCTGAGAGGTGACTGTCTGCAATATTATTTTCTATGCTTTTCTCTACCACTGTCAAATATTTTAGAATTTTTTAAAACTTAGAGAAAAGAAGGGGAAGGGCTGGAAATAACCCCTCAATGATCCCAGAGCTTATTGGTGGGTGCCAGATTAAAGGTGATTTTTATTTTTCTTCTGTTCTGTAATAGATATTTACTGTTTTTTGTAATCTTAGGAGTTGGGTGTTTTGGTTTTTTTTGTTTTTTTTTTGTTTTTTTTCCCGAAACAGGGTCTCACTCTGTTGCCCAGGGTGGAGTGCAGTGGTGCAATCATAGATCATCACAGCTTGGAATTCCCAGGCCCAGGCAATCTTCCAACCTCAACCTTTTAAGTAGATAACATCACAGGCCCGTGCCACCGCAACTGGCTAATTTTAACATTTTTTGTAGAGATGGGGTCTCACTATGTTGCCCAGGCTGGTTTCAAACTTCTGGCCTCAAGTGATCCTCCCGCCTTGGCCTCCCAAAGTGCTGGGATTACAGGCATAAACCATGGTTCCTGGCCATAAACATTATTATTGTTGTTGTTGTTGTTGTTTAATGTAGATGGAGGGGTTTGGCCCAAACTGGTGGTCTGTCTCCTGGGGACCTTCCATAACTTAGGAGCCTCTTCCAGAATGTTCCCCGACACACAGGAGCCGGAGCACTCCCTGTGCTAGTAAAACCGGCCCGTGCCACTGCAGACGGCATTGCCAAAGTTGGGGGAGGGGAGGAGGACCACAGCCTGGGTTCTCTGAAGCTCAGGGTCCCAGGAGAGTTCAGAGGCTGCTACTGATGGGGAGAGACACTCACCCCACCCTGTTTGCTGCTAAACCTACAATTGTGAACAGGTTTCTAGATACCAGGTGGAACCACGACTGTATCGACAGTTAATGGGAAATCCAAGCTTTTCTTGCACCTCCATTTTCACCAAACTTCTCCAATGCTTTCCTATTCTGCACCCCACACCTGCTCTTCCCCAAATAATCGATCCCCTGCAGCCTCCAGCACCTTTCTCGCCTTCTCCTGAAGCTGCTCCCTAAAGACCCCCCTTGCCCAGTCTGATGCCACGACCCCCGCAGCATCAGCATCCAAGGCAGGCCCATCAGCCATGTCCACAGCCTGCCGGGCCCCCACCCCACCCCAGCCCTCATTGACCCTCATCCTCCCCCTTCTTAACACCTTTCCAAGGGGCTTATCTCACCACCATCTCCCACTCCTCTCGCTGTAAGGACAACCCCTGGACTTCTCCTTTGTGGGTGTCAGCCTACCATCCTGTGGGAATTCCAGGAACTAGTTCAATGTTTACAAATAAAACCTATGAAGTAACATAATACGAGGGTGGGCCACATAGAACCACTGACTTCTTTTCTTGCCAAATACAGATGTTTTTAAAAAATGAACACAATTTAGTATGGTGCATACTAGACATTTATGCATTACATAAAAGGAATGTTCTAACCTCAAAGAATCCAAAGACCATCATCTCAGAAAAAAAAGAGGCACCAAAATGGATTACTGAAGTGAAATGGATGTTATGGGAAACTCGCTGTAATGCCCTTACAGTCCTCATTTCACCGCAGGCCAGGGGGAGATCACGGCAGGAGGCCAGCACTGGCCCTCAGATGGCGGCAGCCTCTCTCCTGTGTCAGCCCTTCCAAACTTCCCAGCTCCTCTCCACCAGCCCTCTGCCTTCCCCCATCCTGCACCTGCTGGCCTCCTTCAAGACTCCCCAGGAAGCGGACTGGCCTCCCTGCTCCCTCTTCCCACTTTCTTCTCCCTGCACCATACCAGTCTAGCTTGTGGGTCGCTAAGAGTTCTTTTCCTAAATCACAGCTCTGGTAAGTATAGTGAGGGTTAAACATCCTGGACTCTGCCACTCAGTAGCTAGGTGATGCTGAGCAGGTCACTTAATCAGTCTGAGCCTCAGTTTTCTCATCTACAAAATGGAGCTGATAACGCTACCTGGGAGAATGACGATTTAAGGCAGGATGCATGTAAAGGACTTAGGAGAACCCCTGGCACTGTGGAAGTGCTCAAGACATGGAGATCACTGTTACCATTCCTGCTATTTTCAAAATACTTCCTTTGATTCCCAGTAGCCTGCCAGGGGCTGTTCTCCCCTCTTTGCTCATCGCTCAAGGCCCTGCCTACCTTTCTAGTCACACCATCTGCTAACCTTATGCTAAAACTACCTTCCCCTTGGCCTCTGAGCTCCCAAGGGCGGGGGCCGGCTATATCTGCCATGGCAGCCCCTGGCACACAGGTTGCACATACTAGGTGGTGCGCTAAAGCTCTGCTGCTCTGAACAAGTACCAGTGAGACCCATGGCAGCCTCTTAGGGGAGGGATGCCAAGAAACCACCAAGGTGGGTCCAATCCCCACTGGCATCACGTTTTCTTTCTAGATCAGCCCTAACTGATTTGCAAGCAACCCCTCAGACTTTGGATGAACAGCTAATAATGACAATTCTCCCAGCCTATAATGACATCCTATGCTGTGTCATATCTATCTGTTACATGTGCTTCTGAGTCCAGAGATGTTCAGTGACTTGTCTGCAGTCACACAGCATTTATGACCTAGTCAGGACTCTGTACACACTCCCAGGCCAAACTCTGTGTCCCCAGAATAGAGGTATACATGGATAGAAAACCAAGCTTATTCCAGATTGCCAATTTTTTGGTTTCCAATCTCCAAACCAAAGTCCACAAATCCCCATGCCAACCAGGAAGGAGTCATCTCCAACTGCCCAGCACCCTTGGGCCCCACTCTCTCCTCTTCTCCCCTCTCTGCCTCATCAGCCAGGGGCTTGGGCGAGGGAGACAGAGTCTCATGGCTCCCACATCTCCCTCCCTGTGCTCTGCCTTGTTCATTTCACAGCTATGTTGGCACATTGCCTCCAAAGGCCAAGGAAAAAGAAACAGCACAGCCCAGATGCCGACAGTACTCTCCTATCTGTCACAGAGAAGAGAAGAGGGAAATAAAAGCTAACAAGACTTCCAAAAGCAAAATCCCCAAACCACCTCTCAGGTACCCAGCAGCTGTCAAAGTCAACACAGGAACCTGGCGAAGGGAGGAAAACCCATCCCCAATAAAACCCAGGCAGTTGTGGATCTGAGATTCGGAGACTGAGCACTGCCGCATTTCCAAGGGCGTGATGGGCATCCTCGGTGGCACTTCTCTGCTAACGTACAGGTGGTCTGTCTAGACCGATGAACCAAGCCGGTCTTTGCTGAGTACCGAGTCTACCTTTTTTTTCCATTATTATTATTTGGAGGGCTATTGAGATTCCCCTTGCTTCCTTATTTATGCAACTGGGAAATCACAGCACAGAGAGCTGCTTCCAAACTGAAGGCCACATGGGCCAATTTCAGATGGATAATTAAATATTGAACAAACGCTGAAATGCCTCTACTGAATCGGGATGGCTAAAAATAGCCACCCCGCCACTCCTAGAGCGGGCACACGATACATGGGCATCTCGGCTGCTCATTCTCAAACCCCTCCTCCCTGCAACTGTCAAGCGCAACCTTCCCGGGAAACAGCAGTGGAGGCGGAGGGAAATAGACTCCCTGAATACCTACTTAATGGAAAACAAAACTTCAGCTCCCAGCAAGCTCTGAATGTTCCTGACCAGGAAATACTCTCCCTTTCCTGACATTTAACCAAGTGGCCCCGAGAGGGAGGTGCAGGGGAAATATCACAGCCATTGCCTTTCTCTTTAAAATAGTCACAAGGCTTCATGTCATTTCTAAAGCAAAACACGTATGCAACCTGGTATGTGAACGTGTGTGTGTCAAGTTCAACAGTACACGGGAGTTGAATCACCATTCTCTCCCCCAAGAAGACCCAGTGAGGAGCCCGGGCACTTCAGTTTCCCTATCTGGACTCATCTTAGGGAAAGCAACCAACTATGCCAACACCAAAACAGGACACAAAGGGATCTGAGCTCCAGGTCTGGATTTCTCATGAACGTCTTTAGGTAACCACGGGCAAGTGGTCTTGGCTCTGTGGGCCTCAGTTTCCCCAGTTGTCAAGGGGAACAGTTGGCTCCTGGTACTGGAACCACAAGTACCCATCTCTCCAACCTCCCCATTCAGTAGCTGGGCAAATAGGCTCCAAGCCCCCCACCCCGTGCCCCCAGGTCTTAGTAAGTATGGAATTAAACAGAAGGATGGAGATAGAAGAACCAAAACCTGAACCACTGAGATGAGGAGCATGACCTGGGTCCATTCCAGCGCTCTCTGAGTTGCAGCAACCAAGAAAGTTAGAGGGAGCCCTGGGGCTTCTGAGCATGAGCTTTTGAGTCCAGTGGCCTGGGTTCAAACCAGTTATTTCACCACCCTGAGAGGAAAATGCAGGGGAAATATCACACCCAGAGCTTGGTTTCCTCAGTTTCCTCACCTGGCAAAGGAAAGTAACAACAATAACCCCTACCAGCTAGGAGGACTAGAGAGCTGAGATGCGACATGAGGTAATCAGGGGAAGCTCTTGGCATGGGGCTGGGCACACATTCAGCTTGGTGAAAGGGAGCTATTCTCTTCCTGATTATTAAAGGTGATGAGGGTGGGTCAGGAAGGACAAAGGCAAGAGGCTGACATTCCAGCAGATTCACTGGGGCCTGTGGCTTCCTTCAAGGACCTAGAAAGCTCTGGGGATTAGACCTCAGCTATCTCCCCAGACTCCAGGGAACTCACACCAGGGGACTCTGAACCCTCAGCACTAAGGGCTTTGGTGGAGAAACATGGCTGAGGCCCTGAGACCTGTCACATGCCCTAGGAAAGGGCATGGTTGGCAGCACATGAGTGACAGCAGGATCCAGGGGGCAGGGGCAGGCCAGGGAGGTCCCACCTGAGCTATCCCAGGCCGGTGGAGGAGGCAACCAGATGCCAACAGGGCCACTCCCCTGCTTCCCTCCCAAGCTTTGACCAAGATTGTGAGAGACGATTGCCATGAACACCCAGTGGAGTCACTAGCTGTGAAGGGAGGTGGCCTTCTCAAAGTCAGGGCCTGACCTCAGAAAGGTCTGCCTGCCCATGGATATCGCAAGGTGAATCTGAGGACCTGGAGGTGGGCAGAGCTGGGCTCCACCATTTCTGAGCTGTGTGGCTTTGAGCAAGGCTTTCATTCTCTGGGCTACAGTTTCCTCACCTATGAAATGAGGGTATTATCAGTATCCATCTCACAGTGTTGTTCTGAACACTGCATAAGACAAGGCAAGTTCAGAGTTGAGCTCATTGCCAGGCACAGAGCAGGCATGCGGCACACAGGAGTCATAACAAAAAGGAGCCATTTTTACCCACATTACACGACCTGAGAGGGAGTGAGCTCCCCAATCCTTGAGGTATGTAAGGAAGAGGAGGTACTGGAAAGGCTAGGGCCAAGCCCCAAATGAGAGATTGTGTCTCAGCAGAAAAAGAAGAAGAAACAAGGCAGAAAAGGGCATAATGATGATTTCACAGGTCTCATCCAAGGTGCAGGCAGAGCCAGGCCTAGGGCCCTTTCAGGGAACATCTGAAAACTGGGGAACCACAAAACACAACATTTGAAAACTGGGAAACCACAAACCCCCCACCTCAGGGCTGTTCTCAGGCTCGCCCCACTCATGGAGTCCAAGCTGTTGCCCCAGAGGCCTCTTGCAGACCTTATCAAAGCCAGGGTCCCGGCCAGGCGCCGTGGCTCATGCCTGAAATTCCAGCACTTTGGGAGGCCAAGGCAGGTGGATCACCTGAGGCTGGGAGTTCAAGACCAGCCTGACCAACATGGAGAAACCCCATCTCTCCTGAAAATACAAAATTAGCCAGGCGTGGTGGCGCATGCCTGTAATCCCAGCTACTCAGGAGGCTGAGGCAGGAGAATCGTTTGAACCCAGGAGGCGGAGGTTGTGGTGAGCCAAGATCACACCATTGCACTCCAGCCTGGGCAACAAGAGCGAAACTCCGTCTCGTTAAAAAAAAAAAAAAGCCAGGGTCCTCCGAGAAGTTACCCACCCCCCATGGTGGCACACAGGTCCTTACCTAACTGTTCTCTTGGTTAGGAACCAGCTGTGTGAAACCATCCTCCTCTACCATGCAGGCAAGATACAGAGGCATGCAAGAGGGTTGCCTACAGGCACGGAGGAGGACCTGACCATCTCAAGAAAAAACATCTGCAAAATCCCCAGCTCCCAACCAGGGCCTGGCAGGTGGCTGGACCCCTAGAAAAACTCAGATGAAAATATGAATAACATAATCAAAACCCCTCATGGCTATGGGTATAGGCATTCCAAGGGGCAGCAGAGCAGGATTAACCCCCCTCGACAGATGGGGAAACTGAGGTCCTATGATGTGTCCAGTCATACAACCAGTCCGAGGCTGAGCTGGAAATAGAGCCCCTGCCTCCCACTAACCACTGCTCTGTCCCCTAGAAAGAGCCCTGTGCCCTCGTGCACCCCAACAAGCTGGCCTCCCCTACAGACTGGGGGCTTGGCGAGGGCTGGGAGCACATGTGACTCATCTCCATGTGCCCCTGCACCCAAGCTGAAGACCAGCACATAGTAAGTGCTTAAGAGCTGCTGGCTGGCTGAATGAAAGGATCAGAACTTTATCCAGGGCTACAGGAAAATTTCTGTTTCTCCTAGCAGCCCTGGGGAAACATGGGTCAGAGACAAAACTTTTCTTGGTGTGACTAGGTGGGGAGGCACCTTGCTTATGACACCCTTTGGGGGACAGGATCCCCCCAAATCCATAGGGCATGCCCAGCCTTCAGGTGGAGTCAGGGATACAGTGGGAAATGGCAAACGGCCCTCGCCCTCTGAAGGTCAGTGTTTCTAACCCACTTCCAGCTACCCTCCAGCTTCGTGCTCTACCCCCTACCACAGCAGGTCTCACTCTGCCTGTTCTTCAGACGGGGAAACGGAAGCCCAGAAAAGGGTAGAGCCTAAGCCCCTTATTGGGTCAAACTAGGGAGACTGCAGACACTGTCCCTCACTCACAGCCCTACCAGGGACAAAGCCCTGGTCCCTTCCCCCAACCTGGCCAGTTGCAGAACCTGGCAGCTACCAACTCTTCCTTGCACTTTTCTGTTTCTGAACAAATACGCAGCCTGAGTTCTTGGTCATTTTCCTTCCATACTAGTGCCAGAGGCCAGAAAGGGTGTGGGGGCAAGAGTCTGATCCAAGCTGAGATGCTAGGCACCACCCATTCCTCTGAGGTCTGATGCTACCATATGATGGGACCAAGTCCCCAGATGGATAGGGAGACTGAAGTTCAAGGTCAGAAGGGACTGGCTCAAAGGCCACGGGGTAGCTTCCTCAGCCTGAGTTTCTCCCTGGGTGGGGCCCTGCCCTCAGCAGGTGGTTGTGGCTCTGGGGCAGAGTCAGGTGTCTGAGGCTTTAGTGGAGAGAGGGCAATGGCTGCCCCAGCTGCCTCCCACCAAGGAGGACAGGGTGCCTCCAGCCTCCACCCCACACCCTGGCTGCAGCTCTAACTCACTCCTCATCACTCAATGCCTTTTTTAAAAAAAAACAAAAACAAAAACAAAAATATTGAGACCGGGTCTTGCTATGTTGCCCAGCCTGGTCTTGAACTCCTGCGCTCAGGGATTCCTCCTGCCTTGGCCTCCCAAAGTTCAAAGCCCTTTATCAAATCCAAACTACTGTTGCCTGCCCTTCCCCACCCACCGACCCAGCCCCTTTCCCAATCCACCCTCCTCCCCAACCCCAGTAGGAACTCTATCCTCAACACCCAAGTCGTTTTCCTTCTCCCTGACTGCACAGTCTGTTCATTCTGTCCAGAGAGAGGACAGTAGCTCACCCTCAGCTTCAGCCTTAGTCCCGGGCACTGGCTTCTGGCCCTCACATGACCCTGTCACTGCTAGCCCCACTGACAACACGACGTCACTGAGGCTTGGAGAGGTAACTGGCTGAAGAATAGTTGTGTGCACAGCTGAGGCTTGAACTCAGATCTGACTCAATGACTCCCTCTGCCAAGGGAAATCCTATCCATTTTGTGAGATCCCATCCAAATGTCACCTCCTCTGTGAAGCTCTCCCTGGTTTCCCCAGATATAACTTCTGTTCAGAGACAGTCTCCTCCCCATTCTCTGCAGGCTGTGAGCTCCTTTAAGGCGGGGACACAAAGCAGTGATCCTGTGCATGTGGGGTCTGGGAGCTGGGGCTCAGGTGACAGCCCCTGACACATTGATTATCCCCTGCCCGGTCAGCTGAGCAGGAGTGGGACTCCTGTTACAGTCAGGGATGGAACTGGGCTGAGCTGAGAAGAGGGAAAGGTCATGCAGGGCATTTCTGAGGCAAGGGGGGGCGGGCGGAGGGGGTGAGGTGACGTGAGGTGGGTGCAGAAGGAGAGGCCCCAGGGTGGTCTAAACAGTACTGGGCATTTTCACAGCTCCCATTTCTCAGTTTCTTCACTGAATCCTCCGCATATGGCAGGTCCATTTCACAACCAGGAAAACTAAGCTCAGAAAGGGGTGAAATGACTTGCCCAAAGTCACAAAGCTTGAGCTCAGATTCCCAGTCTCCCAGACCAAGTCCAGGGGGAGGTAGTAAGCACAGAATTGATAGTACAAGCCTTTCCCCAGGTCTTAGAAAGTACAGAATTAAATTGAAGGACAGAGATAGAAGGACAGAGATAGAAGAATCAAAACCTGAACCTCTGAGACAAAGCCTTTCCCCAGGTCTTTAGTACTCCCTCCAGGGGGAGGGAGTACTAAAGGCTTAGTACTGTTAATTCTGTACTTACTAAGACTTCAGGAAAGGCAGGAGCTGGGGGATCACAGGCTTTGAGAGACCCTTGAGGACTGAACTACCAGCACACACCTGTGCATACCCTTAACCTCAGCTTGAACCCTTCTGCGCATGGGGAAGTCACCACTTTCTGAGGAAGCCCTGGACTGCTGCTTAGTCCTGACTGTGGGAATGGGGAAGCAAATGAACACTGCCTGCCTGCTTCATTTACCCTCACACTGACAAGAAAACTGAAGTTCAGAGGCAGCTCAGCCCAGGTCACACATCGGCAGCGTGCAGGGTGGGAATGCGGCCCCTGCATGGCATTTGTTGGCACAGGGCCCGGCTTCCCACTTTCAAGATGACCTGATGGTGTCAACTCGGCCCAGGTCCCGGCTAAGGCGCCGTCTTTCTCCTCCCTTCCACCCCACGGGCACCCTCGGTGGGCCTGAACCTCTGCCCAGGACTCCAGCCTCCCCAGAGCCCCTTTGAAGGCCTCCTCCTCCCAGGGGGCTTCCCTCCCTCCCACTCCGCCAGGGAAGGAAGTCCCGGCCCCCACCCGCCCAAACGCAGCCCCCTGGATCACACGCATTTCCAGCCGAGGATCCTGTTACTGGAAAAAGAAAATGCTGCTCGCACCTCCCCCTCCGTCTCGTCCTGCCTCATGAGCTTGATGGAAAGAAACTTTGCAAAGGAGTTGGCGCCCACCCGCTCGAGGGGTCCCGGTTCCTTCCCTGAGGTCCACCCACTTGTCCAAGCACCCAAGAGTGGGGAGCCCCTTAAGTTCCTGGAAATGGAAGAAAGAAGTCCGCGGCCAGGGCTGGGAAGGCAAGGTGTGGGAAAGCCAAGATCCACCCTAGGTTACTTTATTGCCCGGCTGCTGAGTCAACTGAGGCACAGTGGGGTAGGAGGTCTGATCTGAGGTGCGGAGAAAGATTCCAGGCTCCCCTCTCCCTGCCCGTGGCTTAAAAGAAGACCCTAGAGCCTCAGGTTCCCCCGGAGAGAGGAGGACTAGGCAGAAGCGGGAGGAGTGGGGGGTCCGGAGACTCAGGAAGGGGCGGATGAGAAAAACCCCCCGCAAATGGCTGGAAGGAGGATGCCGGTCCCTAGCATCCCAGGGCATCAGGTGGCTTAGTGGCCTTGGGAGGGTCTAGGGGTCAGGGGTCGGGGTGGCGCCTACCCCTGGCAGGCCGGGTCCGGCTGCGGGAGCGGCTCCTCTGTCGCTGCAGCCGGGGCCGCCTCAGCAGCCGGTAGTAGTAGGAGGACCTCCCGGTGCTCTTCCTGGCGCTGCCGCCCGCGGACATGCTGCCGCCCGCCGGGCACCGGGCCGGGCCTGGGCGCGCTCACACGGGCCCCATCGGCCGCTCCGGACCGCCCGGCGGGCGCCCCCGCGTTCTCCCGCGCTCGCCCGAGCGGCCGCCAAGGCCCAGGCTGCCCCACAAAGTCGCTCAAACTCCTCCTCCGCCTCCTGCCCACTCCCGCTCCTAGAGCAGCCGGCCCCGCGGCGGGGGCTGGGGACCGGGAGGCCGGGCTGGCACCGGCCCGGAAAGTCAGTGCGGGAGAAATCCCGGCCTGGAGTTAGCGGGACGAGGCGGCCCGGAGTTTCCCCGGGACCCCAGATGGGTCCCCCCGAGGGTCCTGGCTCCTACCCCCGCGCCCGAGGGTTCGACCGTCGACCTGAGGGCGCACCAGGCACCCAATCCCGCCAGCGCGGGTAGACGGTGCATACCTGCTTGTGCGCCCTCCGGAGCCCAGGGCAGGATGCACGCGTGGGGACCGTCACCTTCAATTAGTGTGCGTTCCTGCCCCAGGCTCGCTGGGCTGAGAAAGGACCCTGACTGCTCCGCAGGCCCGGGCCCAGCCAGGTTGAAAGACTTCCCTGTGATGCAGGATACTTGCCTCTTCTTTACATTTTAAAGGTTGTCCCGTCTGATACACATGTCATTTTTATATAATTAAAATTATGGTGTGTGTTTCAAGCACTCAAAGCACTGAAGGCGGGGCAGAATAATCCCTACCCTACTATAGGGACCAGAAACTCAGGGTGGCATAAGGAAAGGTGCCAACTCCCTCTATTGGATTGGCTGAAAAGCTTTCTCCAAGTCACTCCTCAGCTGAAGAACCTTCCATGGCTCCCCAGAGCACAATGGCAATACATCTAAACATCCTTCCTTGTTATTTGGACCCCAAATAATCTTGCCCCAACCAAAGTCCCTTCCAGCCTCACCTCCGCTCTCCCTAATTCTCACTTCTCTCTGCTGTGCTGCCAGCAGGGACTGCCTTCTTGGCTATTTTCTCCACCTGATCAAAGTCCACCCTTTCAGGGCCCAGCTCCTCCACCCTTCCCTGACCATGGCCCACAGTGATCTCTCCCTCTCCCCGCCCCTTATCCCTTTAGCAACATTCGTCGTTTAAATTATTAAGACACCTGCCTGAGCTGCACCCTTTGAAGTACAGAGGGGGAAACTGAGGCCTTGGCAAGGAGGTCTTGCCTCAGCCACATGGAAAGTGGCAGAGGCAAGTGGTCTTAGCCTGGGGCTCTCAACATTCAAACTTAGGGGTGGGGGGTGAGTGTGAGTCACCGCAGGTGCTTGAGGCCGTCTTGGGGGTCTTCTTCCAGAACAGTGGGAGAAAGGTGGGTCCCTGGAGGGTGCCGGGCCGTCTGGGCAGAAATCCAGGCCGGGTTTTGCACGTCACAGAGGAAGCCCCCTCCCTAGCTCTCTCAGCCAGCGGGGAGGGCCCCTAGTCCGGAGGAGCCCGTCTCACAGCTGGAAGCCAGGCGCCTTCCCTGACCAGGGGGGAGGGGCAGGAGGGGTGTTACTCCACCAAATCCAGTCTGGGAAGTCCGGAGCCGTCAGCTGCCCTGGTCCCCTCTTCCAATCCCACGGGGAAGATGGAAAACCAGGGTGCCCAAGAGGACACCCTTAGCTTCCTTCAGGTTAGGCCAGGGGTGCCCAATCTTTTGGCTTCCCTGGGCCACATTGGAAGAAGAATTGTCAGGCCACATATAAAATACACTCACACTAACCACAGCTGATGATAAAACAAAAACAAAAACAAAAAAACCTCATAATGTTTTAAGAACATGTATGAATCTGTGTTGGGCAGCACTGAAAGCCATCTTGGGCCACATGCAGCCTGTAGAGGTTGCAGGTTGGATAAGCTTGGAGGCATTGCCCTATCTCCTTTCCACAGCAGACATGGTGCAGGAACGTCTTTAAAAAGAAGCCCATGGACAGAGCCTACACGCAGTCACTCAGTCCCCAGGCAAGCTGGGGGGACCTTCTTAGCATGCATCCTCCTCTGGCCAAACCACCAGAACCCAGTTCAGCGCCTCCTCACACAGGTGGGGCTCCGAGCGCCACCTGTCCACACCGTGGCACTTCCAGGGATGACTAACCTCCACAGCCAGGTCCACGGGTTCTGGGGGTGAGGGACTCCCACCCAGGAAGTCCTGCTTAGGGCCGGGGCAACGCTCCTGCTCCCAGGGCCTGAGTTCATCTGGCCCATTTTGTTTCCCAAAGCAGGAACCCTCTGATCAGCCAGGTACTAGTCCCCCCTGGAGGGGACGGGAGGCTCACAGTCAACTCACTGTTATCAGTGGTGTGGGCAAGTGGTCTTGGCCTGGGCCCTCAGATGTCTGAGGAGTATGTGTGGAGGGGAGAGGGAGCAGTGACTTGGAACTCAGGACCTCATCTGTAAACACAGTTGGGCTCCAAAGGTCTGGCATGGTCTCCCCGTTTCAGCTTTTCAAGTTCTTCTCTGTGCCTTAGTTTCCCTACCTACAGGGAGAAGCTATGGACCCCCAATCCATCTGCCTTGTGGAGGAAGGAGGGTCAGCTAGTGAAATGGAGGAAGCTTGTGCATTTCTGCCCTTGGGACGGGAATGGGCATCGCCAACCAGCCCAGCCGAGCATCTCCACGGGCCTGGGGCAGGTACTCGCCAGGTACTGAGTGGGAAGGGGGCAGGGCCAGAGCTAGAAGAGAAAGGGCCCAAGCTCCGTGTCCCTCCTCCTGGCCCAAGACCAGAGCAGATAAAGGCTGCTCCCTGCACAGCTCAGCAGGGGACCTGGAATCAATCTTGCTCAGGAACTAGCTCCCCATCTGCTGCTCCCACCTCCCGCCAGCGCCCCTGTGGTTTCCTCCCTCTGATCAGGAGAAGCCCACTTCCAGTGCCCATCACCACCATTACTACCACTGCTTCCTGTGACAGACCAACAGATCGGGCTTTCCAGCCCTGCCGATGTGAGAGCCTCAGTACCTACAAGGCTAAATGTCTGTCTGGTCTTATTCTGCCACTCCAGAGGGGCTCCTGAATAGGCCCAGCTCCCACCTCTCCCATGTGCTGCTTTATGGGGGACAGGGCTACAGCCCCCAAATCACCCTCGCTCAGTGAACAGACATATTTCTAGGTTTCCCTCAAGACACTCAGTTCAGTGGGTCTGGATGGGGCCTGGAAACATGCGTGTTTAGTGAGTAGGGGCGTGGGTACTGGGGCTGGCTAAATCAGATCTGATGCAACCCCACCAACAGCACCTTCACCCTCCCCTCAAAAGCCTCCCCAGGCAAACTCTCAGACACCAAGCTGTGCCACAAAGCGACCATCTCCCGCTTGTACCCCAACCCATTCCAGAGCCCTTGGTCATCCTCCACTCTTTCCCACCACCAGTCTTCGCCCTGTTGGTGGGACCTGGACGGCTGCCACCAAGCTCTTCCCTCTGCACCCACCTGGTGAATTCCTGCTTACCCTTCAGGACCCAGCTCAAGCATCCCCTCCTTTATTTTTATTTTTATTTTTTAAATTTTTTATTTCCATAGGTTTTTGGGGAACAGTTGGTATTTGGTTACGTGAGTAAGTTCTTTAGTGGTGATTTGTGAGATTTTGGTGCACCCATATCCCAAGCAGTATACACTAAACCCAATTTGTAGTCTTTTATCCCTCACCCCCTTTCCACCTATTCCCCAAGTTCCTAAAGTCCACTGTGTCATTTTTCTGCCTTTGCATCCTCATAACTTAGCTCCCACTTATGAGTGAAAATATACAATGTTTGGTGTTCCTTTCCTGAGTTACTTCACTTAGAGTAATATTCTCCAATTCTCATCCAGGTTGCTGGGAATGCCATTAATTCACTCCTTTTTATGGCAGAGTAGTATTCCATCATATATATATGCACATACATATATATGTCTGTATATACATATATATGTGTATATATATACATGATGGAATAAATAAAAGTCTGGTCTTATTCTGCCACCTCCAAAGGGGCTCCTCAATAGGCCCAGCTCCCACCCCTCCCATGTGCTTCTTTAGGGGGGACAGGGCTGCAGTCCCCAAATCACCCTCACTCAGTACCCTATAGGTATTGAGGCTTTCACATCAGCAGGGCTGGAAAGCTCAATCTGTATGTATATGTGTGTGTATATATATATATTATATATATTTCATATATATCTCTCTCTCGCAGTTTCTTTATCCACTCATTGATTGATGGGCATTTGACTTGGTTCCACATTTTTGCAATTGCAAATTGAAGCACCCCCTCCTTTAAAAAGTCTACTCTGACTCCAAGGACAGACACCCTCCTCCTGGCTCCTGGTATACCCCAATAGTCAGTTTGAATAATGGGGACACAGGAGGCTACTTGTGACGACCAGGGAGGGATGGACCCAAAAAACTCCCCTCTGGGCAGAAAACCATCAGCATCCCTGCTGGAAAAGCAGCAGTGGGTGGCATCAGGGCTGGGCTGAAAGTCCAGGTACATCATGGGCCAGGCCAGGGCTGGGTCAGCAGGGTCACCAGATGCAGGGGAGGGAGGCTAGCCCAAGGCAGTCTTGAATCCCTCTGGGGTGTCAGGGTTGACTGAGGTCAATGAGAAAAGATAAAAAGATTTTTAAAAAGCGTATTGCCAAAATTACCTTTGAAAAGCCTTAAACTGCCCATAAAGCATAGTTTTTCCTCCAGTCTTAAGACAGATCACCCATTTCTGCAGCTGAGCATAAAACAGAAGAGCACAGCCTTCATCGACAGGCCATTCTGTACAGGGGGGATGATAACAGCAACCACAACCAGTTATCTTCAAACACCAGCCTCCCCCAGGGGAAGAGAGATGGTCATGCGTGGGGCACTACAGAAACCCAAGGCTTCTTAACAGGAGGGTTACAAGTTTGACCTCGAGAGGTTTGAGGGTGGAGTTTAGGTTTAATCCTAATCATGGTAGCTGAGCTGCATCTAGCATGCACTATGTCCCAGGTCCTATTCCCAGCATTTTACCCACATCATCTCATTTAATTTCAGAATAATCCTAAGAAGCAGATGGTTATTTCTTTCTCCAAAAGAAATGTCAAGAGGCAGAACGAGGGTAGGTGAGTTCCCTAAAGTCACAGGGCTTGCACTAGGAGGCAAGATTTGAACCCAGGGGGCTGAAAGGAGCAAAGATCATAAGGTTGAGCAGTACTGAATGCAGAGACAGGGAGTGGAAACAGTCTGGAACTTTCTTTAACAGCTAGCTTTGTCAAGGGACAGGAGGAGGCTAGGGGCGACAGGAGTCCTGACAGGGGAAGCATCGGAGCCCACACCAGTCCCCACACAATGGGTGTCTGGAAGGCTCAGAGCTGTCAGGTTTCCTGTTGGGACGAGGGTGGGTGGTGGTGACCGGTGAAGTCCCCAGCCAGGCAGTCCTGCACACATCCGCCTCCAAGGACAGTGTCAACCTTTCAGTCTCTGGATCTCTGGGCAGGGGTGGGGGTGGGGGAACAGGGGACACTCATGGTTAAGGTCATGGCCTCTGCCCCAGGAGGTGGCCTGTCTGGCAGGCAATGACGACTTCCTGCATCCACTGTTCCTCCAGGAATAAGGCTGGACCAGGAGCAGGATCTTCACTAGGAAGAAGGGGGAGACTGGGGCCAGGTCACCCCATTCGGGGAAAAGCATAGACAAGCTCCGTGAGGTCACGCTAAAGCACTCCAGGCTGGCCAGGCGACCACCGCTGCCACCGCCCCCCCCAGACTTCCTCCCAAAGGCCACCGATATATTTAATGACATGACATCCTTTGCAGAAAACGGTGCAGTCAGGGACAAGATGACCCCAGGCTTGGATGGCTCTGCCCCTCTCAACACAGGCGGAAGCTGGGGACCAGTCAAGCGTGGACATCTGAACACACACAGACAGCGCCTCGGGGAGTGTGAGTGCTTTTCCAATCAAGTCACCCAGGGCTGGGCCGAGGGCAGAGCCCTCGGGAGAGGCCAGGGCTCTAAGAGGGGGTCACCATGTGATATCTCTGGGTCTCAGGTTTCCACGTGTTAAATGGAGATGTGACAGCTCTGCTCAGCTCACCTCCAGATATTCCATCAGGATCTAAAAATCTCCCCATTCCCCAAACCACCACCTACAGGTCCCCTCCAGTCCTCCGGAAGCCCAGAGAAGAGGACACGCACATCTCCCTCGTACATGTCGGCAGCCTGTCATAAAGCCCCGGAATGTCCGAGGTAGAAGGAACCTTGAGAGAAACTGATGAACTGGGGAAGCTGAGGCCCTCAAAATCAGCTGCTTGCCCAGAGGACCCTCCCTAACCCATGGCAAAGCAGAATCTGGCATCAACTCTGCAACCAACGAGGGTCTGGCTGACTCTCTCACCCCAGCACAGAGCAGTCAGGGTGGGGCAGCATCTCTCCCTGAAGATGGGAAAGTGAGGCCAAGGGAAGGAGCGACTCACCCAGGGTCACACATGGGGCTGCGGATTAGGGTGGGCTCCACCTTGGAACCTAAATACAGCTGCCAAGACCACCTCTCCCAGAATGCCTGCTGCCTTCTGCCCACAGGAGCCCTGGGCTTCCACTCCACACTGGCTGCCCTGAAGTTGAGGGCTCCAATCCTGTGGCCCAGGGGAGACTAATCCACTCTCCAGGCCCCAGCCCCAGCCCTCTTTCCTCACCCCAGCCCTAGCAGCCAGCATTTCAGCCCAGATGGCCAAGCCTGGAGCCACTCTCTCTGTGTACTTCCTCTCCCTGCCCTGACCCAGAAACGCTGCCAAGCTCCAGGTGGGCCCCGGGCCCCAGTGAGGCCCACACTCCCTCCTTTCTCCCTGGCCCAGGCCTGGGGCTGAGGTTCCAGGTCTCTGGGCTTCCTCCTCCCCCTTCAGTATGGGCCCAGACAGCTCCGCACCCACTGGGAAACCAGAGGGGGTGGCATATGATCCCAGTGTGAGGTCACTGAGCCCCCTCCCTTCTCAAGCAGGCCTGCCTGGTCATCTGTGAACCATTTCGTAGCTGGCACTGGCCTAGGTTCCAGGGGAGGGCCTTACTCAACTCCTGCAGAGCCCACAGAGGAGGACAGCTGAATGGGCCACCGTAGTCAGCTCTTAGGAAGCCCCCATCCAGGTGGGGCATTTGGAGTGATGAGCCTTGCCCTCTTTGCTGTGTGACCCCATATCAGTGCCTCACCTCTCTGTGCCTCCATTTCCTAAGGTGTAAAGGGGTATACAAATGTTTTGTGAGGTTGTGGAAGAGTCAAATAACATAGTGGATCAAAGCCTTGTGTATAAACTGACAAGCTTCCCCTCCTGGCTCTTTTCTTTTCTTTTCTCTTTCTCTCTTTTTTTTTTTTTTTTTTTTTTTTTTGAGACAGAGTCTTGCTCTTGTTGCCCAGGCTGAAGTGCAATGGCGCGATCGTGGCTCACTGCAACCTCCACCTCCCAGGTTCAAACAATTCTCCTGCCTCAGCCTCCTGAGTAACTGCGATTACAGGCATGTGCCACCATGCCCGGCTAATTTTTGTAGAGACAGGGTTTCGCCATATTGGCCAGACTGGTCTGGAACGCCTGACCTCAGGTGATCCACCTGCCTCAGCCTCCCAAAGTGCTAGGATTACAGGTGTGAGCCACTGCGCCCAGTCTTTCTTTACTTCTTTCTCTTTCTTTCCTTCCCTTCTTTCTCCTTCCTTCCTTCTTTGCTTCCTCTTTTTTTTTCTTTTTTTTTTTTTGACAAGGCCTCTCTCTGTTGCCCAGGCTGAAATGCAGTGGTGGGATTATAGCTCACTGCGACCTCGAGTGCCTGGGCTCATGTGACCCTCCTGCCTCAGCCTACCGAGCAGCTAGGACTATAGACGTGTGTGCCACCATGCCTGGCTAATTTTTTAACTTTTTGGTAGATACAGGGTCTTGCCATGATGCTGAGACTGGTCTTGAACTCCTGGCCTTAAGTGATTCTCCCACCTTATTGTCCCAAAGCACTGGGATTATAGGTTTGAGCCACCACGCCTAGCCTTGGCTATTTCTTTTCTCACTAATTTGTGGATTCATTGAGAGGACAGTTCAGAGCTGATCAGTATAGCTCCCAGTCCAGAGCAGGCTCTTAGCAACACTGGGAGAGATGATGGCAACGTTCGAAAAAAGTGGTTGGGCCTATCTGACCTGGAGTCAGCACTGAGAGAATCTGGAAGAGGGAGAAGTCCTGGAAGACTGCCTGGAGGAGGAGACACTGGCATGGAGCTAGACGACCGAGTAGGAGTTGACTGGGTAGAGAGCAGAAGAGTATATTCTTGGAGGGAGAGACAGCATGAGAAAAGCCCCAGAGATGGAAATGAGCAAAGCATGTACTGGAGACAGTGGGTAAAATGGTGAGGCTGGAGCAGAGGATACAGTGGGGACTGGGGAGCAGGCTATGTGAGGGGTGAGATCAGGGAGAAGAGACAGGGAGATAGATCCAAGTTGGGGTGAGGCCCAGGCAGCTTCTCCAGAAGGCAAGAAGAGATGTGGTAAGGACAGAACTCTGGTGGGAGATCTGGGCTTGAGGCTTAGATTTGTCACTGTGTGGCTGTGCAACCTTGAATAAGTCACAGTGCCTCTCTGATCCTCCCTCTGCAACCATGAAAGAAGGGGCTGGCTCTTTATGGCAGGCTTACAGGTGTGGGGCTGGACTGCATGCCATTAACTACATTGGGAGCATTCAGAAACAGATTCCAGGGCGCCCCTCCCAGCATGCCTGAATCCAGATTTTGATGGGTAGGACCAAGGAATCTGTATTCTTAAAAGAGCTTTCTAGTGGCTTTCTTGGGGAGCCACTGGCTAAGATAGTTCTAGACTCAGCTTGATACCTTTTCAATCTCTGAATGTGCCAAACGTGGTCCCTCCTCAGGGCCTTTGCATCTCTGGTTCCTGCTACCTCATTCCCACAAACCCTAGATCTTCAGATGGGCAGCCCCTTCCTGTCATTCAGGCCTCAGCTCAAATGTCACACCCTCAGAGACCTTCCCTAGACATCTTATCTCAAGTGCCTTTGCCCCAGTCTCTCCATGATATCCCACGGCCCTGTTTTATTTTCTTCCACTTATCGCTTCCTGAAACTATCTAATCTGTGTATTCAGATGTTCATTAATTTGTCTCCCCAAACGTTAATGAGGACAGGATCCCTGTGAGTCCAGTTCATAGCCATATGCCCAGTGCATAGAATAGCACTCAATAAATGTGTGATGAACGAGGTGAATGAAGGGAGCTGGGCTCAAAGTTCCTGATCTTTTTTTTTTTTTTTTTTTTAAGAAAACAAGCTGTGGTTCCAGCACTTTGGAAGGCCAAGAGAGGAAGATCACTTGAGCCCAGGAGTTTGAGACCAGCCCTGGCAACATAGTGAGACCCCTGTCTGTACAAAAAAAAAAAAAAAAAAAAAAAAAAGCCAGGTGCGGTGGATCACGCCTATAATCGCAGCACTTTGGGAGGCCGAGGCAGGCAGATCACCTGAGGTCAGGAGTTCAAGACCAGCCTGGCCAGCAATGGTGAAATCCCATCTGGAAGCTGAGGCACGAGAATTGTTTGAGCCCAGGAAGCAGAGGTTGCAGTGAGCTGAGACTGCACCACTGCACTCCAGCCTGGGCGACAGAGTGAGACTGTCTCAATAATAATAATTTTAAAAATTAGCCAGGCATGGTGGTGTGTGCCTGTAGTCCCAGTTACTAGGGAGGCTGAGGTGAGAGGATTGCTTGAGCCAGGGAGGTTGAGGCTACAGTGAGCTATGATCGTGTCACTCTACTCCAGCCTGGGCATCAAAGGAAGACCCTGTCAAAAAAAAAGAAAGAGAAAGAAAGAAAGAGAGAGGGGAAGGAAGGAAGGGAGGGAGGGAGGGAGGGAGGGAGGGAGGGAGGGAGGGAGGGAGGAAGGAAGGAAGGAAGGAAGGAAGGAAGGAAGGAAGGAAGGAAGGAAGGAAGGAAGGAAGGAAGGCTGGCTGGTTGTGGGACCAGGAACAACTGATCTACCTCATGGAGCCTGGTGTGACACATGGATGGCAGGCTGGAAAGTTTATTTTTGAGTGGCAGCTGAGGATGGTCAGGAGGCCAGGGTGCAAATCCTGACCATGAAGGAGCTGGCACAGAGTTTGCACTCGGTGAATAAATGAATGGATGAATAAATGCCTTCACTTTGCTATGTGCTTTTGAACAAGGCTCCTCTGGCTCACAGCCCCAGCCTCCCCTCCTACAAAATGGGGTTGGCCTGGGTGGCTGTTCAAGGCCATTGGGTATTGACACTCAGAGCCTCTGTGTCCAGTCTGGAACATAAATGGGAGCCATAGCTGGTGTTAGAGGAGAGGCAAGCACTGCCGGAGCCACGGTTCTCACCTTTACTGGCCCTTCCTGAGGATCCCACCTAGCCCATAGCTGGCATCCTAAGGCCGTGTAGGTGGGAATTACATGGACCTTCCGCCATCCTCATTCCTCAAATCCCCTTGGGAGTGAGAACAGTCCTGCTCCCATCCTGGGAAGAGCATTTTGTCTGAAAATTCCACCAGGGAAACAAGGAAGGGTTGGGCCCCTATAATTTCTGCACCTGCTCAAACAGGAAGTAGCAGAAAGTTTGGGGCCAAGAAAAACAAGCTCAATGTCATCCTGGAAATCAGCATCCCCCATAGCTAGGGACTCACCCCATCCCAGGAGGAGCTCTCTTGGCAATTAACGATTAACATAGACAGATGGAGTATAAAGAGGGGATGGCCCAGGACCCACCCTTTAGCCTGTCACCAAAGGCTTAAGAGGAAGCAAAATTCATCTAGTCTTGTCTGGCATACCTTTGGTGACAGGGAGCTCACTACCAAACCAGCCCCCCATTGCCCTGAGACAGTATGAAAGTGAAGCTGCCTTCCCACAACTGGGACCTGCAGAAGGGCCTCAAGAGAGCTAGTGGTCAGCCCACTCTCAAGTCAGAGGCCAAGAGGCTCAGGACGGGCCCCACCCCACACCGTAGGCCTGCCCACAGGTTCCCAGCAACTGAGGAAGCTGTAGCAAGCAAAGTAAGGAAGGGCCAATTGGAGAGTTGGGGTTGGAGTTTAGCCTGCAGCCCAACCCCTAGTCCCTCCTGACTCTGATGCTGGACTTGGGGAGGGGCCGACCTCTGACTGATCCTTATTTAAAAGCCCAGAGGACATGGTGTGGGGGGAGGTGGGGAGGCCTGAATTCACCCTAATCCCACTGAGAGTCCTGGGGAGGCAGCCTGAGTGACAGAGCCTCTGTCCTCTTCCCCTGCAGCCTCTGCCCCTGGGAAGCCGTAAGGAAGTTTCACAATGTTCTGGGCCTGCTTTCTCTGACATCGCATTTCTTGTGTCCTCCTGGTGCTCCCTCTCTCATTGTCGCCCCCCTGACACAGGCTCCCATGCACGAACAGGCTCGCCTTCCCACCCAAGCCCACACCTGCCTCTCCCCAACGGTGGGCTCTTTGTAGATCCCCGCTGCCCCGCCCAGGCCCACACAGCAGCGGAGAGCCCTCAGCAGATGCTGATCCGCACTGCTCCCTGCTGGGCTATGGAGCCCTAGGATAAAGTCCCCCTTGCCCCAGGCATCACCCAGGACTCCCAGGGATCCTGGGACTATGTCCAGGGTAGACCCCTGAGTGGCATGGCATAGGGTTCCAGTCTCCTAGGCAATGTGGGCCAGCCTACCCCATGCCCTCTGGGCCCCTGTTCTCCTGGTACAAAGAAGGGGATGCCCAGAACCTCAGATCTCGGACTTTAAGACGCTTCAGTCCCCTGGGATGTGGGTCAAAGTGCAGACACTTGGGCCCACCCGGCAGAGTCTAGGTTAGCCAGTCTGGGGAACAGCCCAGGAGTCTGCATTTTTCATCAGCGGGCAGTGGGCCCACAGGTGATTCCGAAGCAGGTCATCTGTGGGCCTCACTGAGCCTCACTCGCCCACCTGTTGCTCTCTCTCAGGCTTTGAGACCACAGCCCCCAATAAAGACCTGAATCTGCTTTGTCCAAACTGCAGCCTGTTCCTTTTTTTCAGCACCCCATGTCCTGCAGGCAGGGAGCGGTTATTAACCTCATGGTACAGATGGGCAAACTGAGGCCCAAAATGGAGAACACCCAGTTTGCACAGTCCCTGACCCACAGTGAAGCCCCTAGCTTCTACCGCCCTCTGCAGGCTCCCCATGGGGTCTGGATTCTGGGGCCCAGCAGGTCATCTAGGGCCAGGCAGCAGCCGTGACTGGCACCCTTTGTCCTGGTCCCTGTGTCCTCTGACCTCAGCAGGTCCTGGGCTGATTAAAATATCCCCTTACAGCTCTGATAGGCATGGTATCCCCTTACAGGGCAGAGAGGGACACGGTCCCATCTGAGGCAATACAGCTAGCTTGATGCTGTGCTCTGACCACCCTCCGGAGCTGCACACTGCTAGCACAGGGAGATTAGAGGACTTTGGCCTGAAGGGTTTGCAGAGACCTGCTAGGAGAAAGCAAAGCTCAGAGAGGGGAGAGTTGCCCAAGGTCACTCAGTGCATACTTATTAATCCCAATTCAGTGCTTCCCCTTTGTCAGACAGTGTCAATTCAGTGAGTCCTTCTAATGACCCAAAGCAGTGAATCCTGTTACTCTCCCATTTTACAGGCACAAGAGTTGATTAGCGGCAGAGACAGGATTCAATCCCGCACAGCCTTGACTCTAGTCCTAGCCTAGAGTAGTGGTCGGTGGATATGGCCCCAGCCCTACTCCTATCTCCCCTCTTACCACACCCTACTCCTGTCCCTTCCCCAGTCACCCTGGCCCCCAGCCCTCCACTGCTTCTTTCCTTTGTGTCTTTGCTCCCGTGATTTCCACCTCCTAGGATACAGGACATGGGGCTGACTTTGTAGACTCGGAGCCTGCTCTGTGAAATGGGCTCTTTTGAGCTCCAAATTCCAGCATGAGGCTGTCCACCTCATCACCTTCACTGACATCTCCCAGAACCAGGGCATCGCCATTTCTACCTTTGGGGACCTCCATCCCCCCAAACTGTCCCCCCAAATCCTCCGCTGCCTCTTCAGTGTAGTTCTCCATAAAACAGCCAGAGTGAAATCTGAAACACAGCCCCTGCCCTGGCTGCCCTGGCCCTGCTGGCGTTTGGCCACTCTTTCTGGCTCACCTCCCCTGCCACAGCTCTCTTGAGCCACCTGGCTGACTCCCATTCACTCTTCCTTTCCAGAAAAACCACCACTCCCCTCTCCCAATTCACCGCCTCCTCCACAGCCCTCCTGCAACACTCTCCCTGAACTCCGTGCGCCTTTCCTCCAGGGAGTCCACTGCTTTGTGCAATGCCATACAGGCCTCCCTCAGTATCCCAGGGGTATTGGATCCAGGATACCAAAATCCAGTCAGATACCAAAATCCAAGCATGCACAAGTCCCTGACAGTAAAATATAGCATATGCATACCCTCTTGTATATTTTAAATCATCTCTAGATTACTTATAGCTAATACAATGTAAATGCTATGGAGATCGTTGCATTGTTTAGGTAATGACGACACGAAAGAGTCTCTACATGTCCAGTACAGATGCAATTTTTTCTATCTTCAATCCTCGGTTGGTTGAATCCACAGATGCAGAACCCGTAGATTCTGAGGGCCTACTGCATATTTTTTGATGATTCATCTCACATCTGTCTCTCCTGGCGCACTGCTCTCCCTGAGGGTCATAACCCAGTGCCCAGCTTGGCACTGTCACACAGCAGCTGCCAATGGGGGAGGGGGGGTGTCACCATTGAGTACATAGGAAGTGTGCACATCAGAGCCCCTCGGACCCCTGGGCCTCGTGCATCGTGAACCTGCCAGGCTCACAGCAAAACATGGTCAAATGCCTTCCGCCCCCACCCCAAACAAGTCACTGCTCAGGACTTCTTAATTTTCCTCCCCACAGGTTGCAGGGCTTCTCATTCTGTGATTTATAGCCCATCAAATAAATTCCCCTATTATCTTCACATGCAGCGCTCGGCCTCTCTGCCATTTAATAATACATTTGGCTCGCTGGGCCTCTCCCGGGAGAAATCTAAGGCTTGGCTGCAATTCCGGGGCAGGCAACGTGGAATTCCAAGGGCTCATTTCAGAACCAAACCTTCAGCAGGTCTGAGCCTCCTACTCAGGGGCTAACTGGGCAGGGTCCCAATCCCTCTCCCCTCCCTTCCTCCAACAGAGAGACCATTGGCGGAGTGAGACGTCTCAATGTCCACTGGAGCTGTAGTGCCCTGTTTTAGAGCAGGAGAGACCCTGCTTCTTCCCCCACTAGACTCGGTGGTTTACTCCACAGCCATGATCTCAATCTGCCTTTCCAATTCCCCGAGCAAGGCAGGAACCCATCGGAACCGTTTCACAGACGAAGTAGCTTCTCTGAAATACAGGGAGGTTGCCCCAGCCCTGCACATTCCACAGGTGCATGCTAGGTTCACATGCAGCCAGCAGAGAGTTCAAGGGTATCCTCTATGCCAGGCACTGCACCCAGCACTTGACTTGAATCGTCTCATTGCATCCTCACAAAAGCCTTCAGAGAGAAAAGGTGCTACTATGCCCATTTTACAGATGGGGAAATTAAGCCTCAGAGACAACAAATTTCCCTAGGCTCCTCCAGGAAGCAAAGAGCAGCTCCCTGGGGGAAAGTCTTACTGAAATGAAGCGTGAGAAGGGAGAAGGGGCTGGAGGTTACAGAGAACTCATGGCTTCATGCAGAGCCCTGCATTACAAAACAAAGTGTCTAGAAGGAAAGGAGAGCTCAAGGCTTTAGGATCTGACAGTCCAGGGCATAAATCCTACCCCTGGGGGTTCTCAGTTCTGTGACCTAGGGCAAGTTCCCTAATCTCTCTGCGTCTAAACTCCCCACTCTGTAGAATCTGAATACTATCCTCCCAGAACTGTCACAAGACTTGAATGAGACTGCACTCAGGAAGCTGCCTGGTAAACTGCCCGGTCCTGCACCGTGTCATTTTGGCTTGTTAGAACAGAGGAATCAAGACATGGTGTAAAGACATGCAAAGACTCCTCCAGACAGACATGGGACTGGCGGCTCAGAACCATGTGGGGATCTGGGCAGAAGACAAGGGCTCCTCCTCAGCCCCATGTACCCACAGGCCAAGCTGCTTACCTCACTCTGGTACCAGCCACCTCCTGCCCAGGCTGGGGAGAAACAAGACGGCCCTCCTGCTCCCGAAAGCACAGGTCCCAGCGTTGCACAGCTGGGGAGGGCGGTGAGGACTGGGTGTAGGGGCATTCCAGGCTAGCCCAGGCCAGGCCTCCTGCCTCTCCTCCCACCCAGCCACCAGGTCTGCTTCCCTCCTCCCTCCTGCTCCTGAAAGTTTCTGCTTCCACTTTATAGTTTCCGTGGCAACCACTTCTCTTCCTTTGATTGTTTCCTCCTTCTCAGTCACTTTGCCATCTTATGCTAAAAGGAGAATAAAAGCAGGCCAGAGCAGGAGGTCTGGCCAGGAGGAAGAGGATGGAGAGTGACAGGGCCAGGGGTGGGGGGTGACCTCTGCAGTGCAGCCCTGGTTCCACCCTCAAAAGACATCTGAGGCTGGGCGCTGTGGCTCACGCCTGTAATCCTAGCACTTTAGGAGGCCGAGGCAGGTGGATTGCCTGAGCTCAGGAGCTCGAAACCAGCCTGGGCAACATGGCGAAACCTCTTCTCTACTAAAAAAAAAAAAAATACAAAAAATTAGGTGGGCACAGTGGCACATACCTGTAGTCCCAGCTACTCAGGAGGCTGAGACACAAGAATCGCTTGAACCTGGGAGGCAGAGGTTGCAGTGAGCCAAGATCATGTGACTGCACTCCAGCCTGGGAGGACAGAGCAAGACTCCGTCCCCCCATCACCCCCCAAAAAAAGACATCTGAACAGGAGACTGTCCCTTGGGAAGGTCCTCCACAGCAGGGTCCCTCAAATGTGACTCTCCTGGGCGGACTGCCTGCCAGGCCCTGCAGGGGATGCCCACGGCTGCATCTTTAAGGCTCTGCGTGGGGCTGGGCCTAAGTCTGCTTACCACTGTCTTGTATTCACCCAGCATGCTTTGTGTTTGAATGGCCTCCACCCTCAAGCCCCACCCTCTCTAGCTCTGGATATCCTTTACTACCCACGGCCTCGCTCCCATCTCAGTTCCCCTCCTTCCTGTGGTTGCCCTGGTGCGTCCTAACCTCTCTTTCTCAGGTGGCCTTCTTCCCTGCAGACAGGCCATGCTGGCAGCAAAGCCAGTGCCTCCTTCACTCCGTTTCCATGCCCAGGCCCCTGCACGGGGCTAAGCACACAGTAGGTCCATAGGAGGTGGCCCTGAACCTACAGCCAGAGAGACCAGGGTTCCAGTTTCAGCTCTACCACTAGCTAACTGTGAGCCCTTCACAGATTTACTCTAGAACTTGGTGCTCCTGGTGGTAAAATAAGGATGGAATTAACGTCCTCACAGGACGTTGGAGATTGAAATGAGTTTGGGAGGGTCTGAAAGAGCCTGGAAATTTTCGAAGTGCTGTACGAAGTCTGAGGTTATTTTTAGGCACTGAATTAGTGCTGTCCACTGAACGGCCCCAGGGTCTCCTTGACCCCACACATGGCTCTCTTTCTCCACCTGCTGACCTCCTGAGGCACTGACCGGTCACATAGAGGCCTGGCCTCTCCAGCCCCGTCCACGCCATAGTCACCCTCTGCCAAGCTTCCCCTTCGCACACACACGTACACACACATACACGCGTGCACACACACACACATATGCAGGTCTGAGGCTGGGTGGGCCGCACTGACACACAGGGCCCCATGGCATCAGGCATCAAACCTGCCTGGTGTTGGCTGTTCTGGCTGAGGGGGCTGGGGGTACACACTCACAAGTCAGCAGGGAGCAGCCAAGCCCATGGGGTGAGGGTGGGAGTAGAAGAGCAGCTTCCTCCCAGCCTAGCCACAGGTAGTGGCTGGGGCACTTGCAGGACCGATGGGGCAGTTCACTGCCTTCTCCTATTGCCACCATCTGCTTCCTTTAGAGGCTGGACCACCAAGGCCGGGGGTCTGGGTAGGCTACCCAGTTACATCTCCTGGAAGTGCTCTCCCCAGAGAAAGGTGTTCCTCTTCCATACTCTCACGAGGGCCTCCCCGCTTCCTCTTTGGCGCTGACAGTGAACTCCACCCCCACTGCCCACCCATTCTCAGACCTGCGCATCACCCCTTCCAAACTGCGCACCGAGGCTGCACCTGCCCAGGCTTGTACTGGAGTGAGGCTGCTTTCTAGGCACAAGGGGACGCCTGGGGCCATACTGGCTCAGGGTGGGGCTCCTGTGTACACTGGGGGTGGCCATTTCACCCTGCTCCAAAGACCTGCAGGATTGAAGGACTTTGAGCAGATTCAGAAAAAAATGAAGACTTGTGAAATGTCAGAACCAAGAGAGTAAAGGGAGGGCCCACTGTGGCGGGCTGGGGCCTCTGCCTCCTCCACCTCTCCTCTTTCTGGCCCTACTCCTGTCTTAAAAGCACAGGATTCCCACATTGTCACTGGGAAGCCAGGCCATTCAGCTTCCACCCCGGGGTGCATAGGGGACCCTTCCTAGGAGTTGGCATGTGAAAACCAATGCAAGCCATGGCATGGTCCCTGGAGGACCCTTCAAGAACTGTGTCCCTCTGTGTCCTAAGAGGGCTCTGACACAGTCCCTGTCCTCAGAGAGCTGACAGTCTGGTGGGACACATAGGCTTCCACAGAGACTCTCAAGGGCCCAAGGCAGAGGAAGCACAAGGGAGGAAGCAACTAATTTTGACTGACAGGGCAGGGAGAAATCAAGGAAAGCTTCACAGAGGAGGTGGCATCTGGGCCAAGCCTTTGAATAGGACTCCAAGAGGCTGAGGGTGTTGAGGAAGGGAGCAGCAGCCCCAGACCCATGGCAGAGACCTAACTTGACCTCCCTTATCCAAATGCCATGTACTTAGACCATGGTGAGGGTTTGGGCCTGGAGGATGCTGTCCTGACATCCCCTTAACTGAGCCTTAAATCTCCCACCATGGTCCAGAATGAGGCACATCCAGGCTAGCTCCTGTGGCCAAACCCTGGGGCAATGTCTGTCCTGGTCACTGTTGTCTCTGGGCAATGGCCTGAGAGCACCAAGGGGGACAGAGCCTGCCAGGTCTTAAAAGCCTAATGAAAAGAGTCTCCTCGAGTTCCCAGAGCAGCCCATTCCAGGATTTCACACCGCCCCACAGTCGGCCAGGAAGTTCTTCCCCTATCTAACCTACATCTCCCTTGCCGAAACGTACACCCACCTTGCTTTGGAGACACAGGAATAACAAAGCACAGACGCTGAACGGCCTCACCAGGCGCTCTGTTTGCAGCAGAGGTGGTTTGCTGGGGGGGTCAGTGGGCAAAGACACAATCCCCTGCTCTGACAAGAGAGAACAAGGCCCTCTTTGTGCACATGATTAATTTATAGGCCTGGGGAGGGTCAAGCGGGAATGTCCTCTCTCTGGGCCTCGAAGGCTTCCCTGACCCAATTTAGAAGCTGCGTTTATTGTATTGTTCATGTCAAACCTTGCCGATGAGGTCTCTATTCCCAGCGTGCTCATGAATTGTCTGGGAGTTTAATAGTGTACAATCTGAGAACAATTTATTAAGAAGATTAAATCCCCCAAATATGCCTCCACATGTCTACAAAACAGCAAATTTATTCTCCAGCATCAGTGGGCTCCCACTGCCCGGAGCAGCTGGAACCCCTCCACCTGGGAGAGAGGGAAGCTGAGCAGGGGTGGGGAGCCCCCCGAAAGGGTCTGGGGGAAATGCATGTGGCATTCCAGGACCCCAGGTATCAGCCCCAGAATGAGCAGGGCCCAGAGGTGAAGCTAGTCCTGCAAAATCCCACGTTCGAAGACCCCACCTTTGTCACGCCATCTCGCCCACGGCATCCCTCTTCAGGGAGGCTCCAGCGCTCACTCACAGCGGGACGCTGGTCTAGACACTTCCTGCTCTGAGACTTGGAAACCAAGTGGAGCTCCCAGCATCACTCTCTGAGGCCTGTCTCATTCACTGCACCTTCCTGACCCTGGGAACTCCTGGAGGAAAAGAACAGGGTTAGACAGCACGAGGTGTTGGAATGAGATGGAGCTTCTATTTGACCCTTCCTGGGGGGTGGGAGTCTATACTGGAGGGATCAGAGGAGGCCTTGCTAAGGGAAAGCTGGGTAGAAGAGGTGAGGGCAGGGGAGGAGGTGTCCCTGCCCCAGCCCTTAGGGTCAGCAGGGAAGAGAGCACCTGGAGACCTAGTCTGTGCTCAGATACCAGCTGCAGAGACCCAGGCTTTGGTGCTGATCTGAAACTTCAGGCTTGGCCTCATTTGTCCCTGCATCTCCTCCAGTCCACTGGGTCACCAGGACCCATCTGTTTTATCACTGGTAATAAACACAACCATAGCCATGGCGTGTCCAGGGCTTACTTTGTGCCAGGCACTGTGCTGAGCTTCAAATGCCTTGTCACATTTTAAGCTCGCAGCAACTCTGAGAGACAGGTGCTGCTATCACCGTGCATCTTATATGAGCAAATAAATTCACAAGCGTAACAAACATGCCTGAGGCCTCGCAGCTAGTAACCCGCAGAGGCCAGGATTCAAACCCAGGCGGTCAGTCCCAGCCTCAGACATCTGAGCCTCCTGACCTTCCACCTCATTCCGTAGCTGGGATGGCCCCTGTCTGTCCCCACGAGGACCCTGGGCTCAGTTCAGCCCTCCACATTCCCCATCAGACGACTGCAAGGTCTCAACAATGGCCACCCTCCTACCCATCCTCTCCCATCGTCTCTCCACACGACAACCAGGGGGTCTGTCCTCAAACCCAAACCTGCCCTGCTCCCTGCTGAAAGCCCTGCCACAGCTCCCTGGGCCAACAGCAGAGTGCAAGCTTCTTTCTTTCTTTTTTTTTTTTTTTTTGAGATGGAGTCTCACTCTGTCACCAGGCTGGAGTGCAGTGGCACGATCTTGGCTCACTGCAACTTCCACCTCCCGGGTTCAAGACATTCTCCTGCCTCAGCCTCCCAACTAGCTGGGGCTATAGGCACGCGCCACCACGCCCAGCTGATTGTTGTATTCTTAGTAGAGACGGGGTTTCACCATGTTGGCCAGGATGGTCTCGATCTCTTGACCTCGTGATCTACCTGCCTCAGCCTCCTAAAGTGCTAGGATTACAGGCGTGAGCCACCGTGTCCGGCCGCAAACTTCTTTGCCTTGCATTCAGGACTTCCATTCCCACCTCCCTGTGGTCTCTCTCCCGTACCCTCTAGTTGAACCCTGCTCTTCCCTGGGCACCACTCATGCCCCAGCCTTCTGGTCTCCATTTCTTTGCTTAGTCTGGTCCCTCTTGGCCTGACCTGCTTTCCCCCATCTCTTACATCAAAATTTTCAAGGCCCAAATCCAATGCCACCTCCTCCACGAAGCCTTCCCAGGATGGCCAATCAGGTCCCAGTAGTGGAAGTGACTTCTCTCTCCTCCGAACTCCTGACAGTGCAGAGAACTGTTCAGCTGTTTGTGTGCCTTGCCCCCTCCCGCAACCAGGCCAGGAGCTCCTGGAGGGCAAGGTCCTCTCTCACCAGAAGCTGCTGTCCCCCAAAGGCCAGCACAGAGCTGGGTACAAAGAGTAGCCTTGCCCAGTGCAGACTTCAGTCCATTAGACGGTCAGACACCTCATCCCTGTCAGTGTGGGGTAGCCCCCAGACTGTGAGGGCCCCTCCCTGGGCCTCAGCAGGAGTCCTTTACCTTTCTTTAGTGCCATGGGCCCTTTGGGCTCTGGTAAGGTCTAAGGACCCCCTCTCAGAAAAGTGTTTTTAAATACATAAAACAGGCCAGGTGCGGTGGCTCATGCTTGTAATCCCAGCACTTTGGGAGGCCAAGCCGAGTGGATCACCCGAGGTCAGGAGCTCAAGACCAGCCTGGCCAACATGGTGAAACCCTGTCTCTACTAAAAATACCAAAATTAGCTGGGTATAGTGGTGCACACCTGTAATCCCAGCGACTTGGGAGGTTGAGGCAGGAGAATTGCTTGAACCCGGAAGGCGGAGGTTGTAGTGAGCCAAGATCACATCACTGCACTCCAGCCTGGGCAACAGAGCAAGACTCCATTCAAAAATATATATAAAAATTAAAAATTAATAAATAAAAGTACAAAAATAAGCTGGGTGTGGTGGCGCATGCCTGGTTATCAAAAAAAAAATTTTTTTTTTTTGAGATAGAGTCTCGCTCTGTTGGCCAGGCTGGAGTGCAGTGGCACAGTCTTGGCTCACTATAACCTCCACCTCCCAGGTTCAAGCAATTCTCCTGCAGGTGCCTGCCACCACCCCTGGCTAATTTTTTGTGTTTTTAGTAGAGACAGGGTTTCACCATGTTGGCCATGCCGGTCTCGAACTCCTGACCTCGTGATCTGCCTGCCTCCACATATTTTTAATGCTATAGCAATATAGGTGCTTCTTTATTAATGCCTTAGAGAACAAGATCTGGGGCTAATAACTACTGTAATTTTGAAGTATGGTGAACAAAAATGTTATTTTAGGATAACCATGTCAGCTGGGGATCTCATGTCCTATTATCATGTCCACGATAATAGGACATGAGAATTTCTGCAATTCCTATGATTTCCGCAACATCATAGAATGGCTAATGCCAGTGTGGTTGATCATCTACATTTATAATTGCAGGAATTATCATTTGTCATTGTAATTAGTGGTTATTGAAAATAACACTGGGATTCTTTTTTTCCTATTCCAGTTCTTGGACACTCTGGATTCCATCCTGAGACTCACTGGGTCCTGGAAGCCCTGGTAAAGAAGCCCTGGCTGAGAGGGGGGCGTTTAAGGGAAAAGAGAAGGATTTGTCTCGGAACCCAAGTTCTGGCCTCTAGCTGACTGCCAAGGCCTTGACCTTCTCCAGTCCTGCATCTCCATCCACCTGCCTCAGTCACATCACAGAGGAACCCAGCCTGTGCCCACAGCCTGGTTGTCCCAGCTTATCTGAAGCCCCTCAGTGGGGTGAGCTTAGCAGAAGCCTCCAGAGAATGACTCCCTGGAGCCAGTGTGCCCCAGACAGCCCAGCTTGGGGCTTCAAGGGCTCTGGCCGCCTCCCAGGCACTTATTTTATGTCCTGAAAGAGCAAAGCTGACAGGTAATAAATGGCTGAGGAGGGCTGGAGTGGGCTCTGACTGCCTGCCTGGCGCCTGCCCAGCCAGCCCGCCATACCCACCACCGCCCTCTCAGGGGGATGAGAGGACCATTAATTACCCAGGAAGAAAGGGCGCCATGAGGACGCACCCAATGCTGCTTGGGGACATCATCTCTGGACACATTTTCTGAGAGAAGCACCAAGCCTGAAGCTTAGCTGTCGCCCCTACCGCCCTCTGCCATCAGCCAGCCAGGCTTTCCTCCTCCCCGGGTACCCCAGGGTGCCTTCCAACCTGGGTCCTGCCTTCAAAGCCTCTTCACCTGTCCAGTGTCCCTGAGGGATTGCTCTTTGCAGATGGGGCCCCGAGGTGGGCCCCTGGGGTGGGACCCAAGGGCGGAAGGGAGTCTATCCCATCATTTCTGTCACCTTTGCCAGCACTTTGGGTCCATCACTGAGTCCGGGGGGTTCTACTAGGGAAGTAGCTCTGTCCTTGCCCAGACACCATGGCCAGTTCTAGCCATCACTCCAGGCCCAAGTGATTGGGTCACCTTCAGGTGTGACCACACCTGTCACCTTTTGCAGATCGGTGCCAACCATTCTTCAAACAGGAGCTCAAGCAACCATCCCACTTGCCCTGTGAAGAAGGAACTGTTATCATCACATTTTACAGACCAGGTAACTGAGGCTCAGAGAGGGTAAGTGACTGGCACAGCTGGTAACAACAGAGGCAGGGTTTGAGCCCAGTCTGCCCAGCTCCAAAGCTCCCCTTTAGTAGCTTTCTCGACATCAAGTGGTCATCCTGCAACCACAGGTAGCCACAGAGTCCCTCTAAAGAAAGTTCACCAGGTCCTCTGCATGCCCCTTTCCCTCCCTGCCCCTGCGCAGGGGCTCCCTTGGAGCCCAGAGACCCTGCCTCTTCATTCTAAAACCCTCACTGGGCCCAGTCCCACCTCTTCCGGGAAGCCTTCCCTGATTGCCCACACTCTGCAGATTCAAGTCTTCCAGTGCCTCCCACCCTTAGCAGAAGCTGTCAGCACTGGCCACCAGCAGCACCTAAGTTCTTTCCTTATCACCTCCAACCACCACACCCATAGCCAGGTCCAAGTGCCCTACAGGGTCTCTTTTAGGCCTGGAGGAAGATCTTGCTAGAATAAGATAAATAGGTGACCCCATGGCTTGTGCCAACCTTCCACCAGAGGCAGAGTCTGTTCACACCTGGGCAGGGGGCATCTGCCTCAGAATCACTAGGAAGGGGGGGGCCCACCTAATCCAGTCTGATAGGATGACTAAGGGGGGCTAGGAAACACATCACAGCCACTCTCTGAGCTAGAAGAAGCCCTGAGCCAGCATCTCCACCCAGCTCCAGGAACAAAGTCAGCAGATTCACTGCATCCTCATGGAGCTTGAGAAAACTCAGAGAAGGGCCAGGGCCAGGGCCAAGGTCAAGGCCAAGGCAAGAACCACAACCTCTGCTCCAGGTGCATGGCAGGAATAACATCAGTGTCGTTTACAGCAATGACCACTTTCCTAATAAATGTGCTTCCTACAGACAGAGGGATGCTGGCACCCGAGCCTGATGAGGCCCACAGAGGATGTTCCCTGAAGCAGAACCTTCACAGAGGGGTGGCTGAGTCAACCTCATACTGCAGATAATTCTATGCAGCAGATAGAAACAGTGAGACGGAATTCCACAGCTGAACTAAAAAAATGGCTCCAAATATCTTACTGAACGAAAAAGCAAGTTGCAGAACGATATGTGACTTCAAAAAAGAAATTTAAACAGAATCATATTATGCTATGGATATATACATGTGCATGAAAGTGCAAGGCAGCACTGAGAAAAACGCCCTCCAAATGCCTCCCACGCATTGGCTAGGCTTTGCTGCCAGGGGCCCACCCCAACTCTGCCCCAGCCCTAGCCCAGCCCCACTCTTGATACGCAGGAAGATCATGACCCACCGATTCTCACATCCTGCTGCCAGGAGAGTACACAGCCACAATCTTTGCAGAGGGTGAGTGGGCAACATGGATCAAAAGTTAAAAATCCATAAACGTGCATTTTAAACTCATACATTCTCCTTCTACATGCTATCCCTCAGATAAATTCTCACAAGCATGTAAGAACAGATGTACAAGGATGTTTATGCACTCCTGTTTAAAGCAGGAAAAAAAAAAAAACACGCACCAAAACTGTAAACAACGTCTGTGTCCATCACCGGGGGCCTGGTTGAATAAATTATAGTATCTCCTGAAAATGGAATCCTGTGTGACCGTTCTGCAGCACGAGCTGGAAATGTGTGTACTGACACCGTGGACCTCGAGGTGAAGACGCACGGGATACTTCAGGATATGTGGGATGATCTCCTGGGTGGATAGACTCTTTTTTTTTTTTTTTTTTTTTTTTTTTTTTGAGACAGAGTCTCGCTCTGTCGCCCAGGCTGGAGTGCAGTGGTGCTATCTCGGCTCACTGCAAGCTCCGCCTCCCGGGTTCATGCCATTCTCCTGCCTCAGCCTCCTGAGTAGCTGGGACTACAGGTGCCCACCACCACGCCCCGCTAATTTTTTGTATTTTTAGTAGAGACGGGGTTTCACCGTGTTCGCCAGGATGGTCTCGATCTCCTGACCTTGTGATCCGCTTGCCTCGGCCTCCCAAAGTGCTGGGATTACAGGCGTGAGCCACCGTGCCCGGCCAGTAGATTCTTACATATACTTCTGTGTGTGTGTGTGTGCGTGTGTGTGTGTGTGTGTGTGTGTTGAGTGGGGGTCAAGAAAAAAGGCTTAGTTTTCAGTCTATAATGTTTGATTTTCTTTTTAGTAAACAAAATCATGACATGCCATTTCTATAGACTAAGAAGCAGATTTTGGTGCAGGATGTTAATGGTGGAGGAGACTGTGCTTGTGCAGGGGCAGAGAGTAGATGGGATCTCGTACTTTCTGCTCAATTTTGCTGTGAACCTAAAACTGATCTAAAAAATAAAGACTATTTTTTAAAAAATAGATCAAAAGTCTTTAGAAATTCAAAACACAGGAGAACTTTTCCTCCAAGTCAGTGCTTCTCCAGGTTGAATCTCCCTGTGCCTTCATCATTCTTGAGCAAGTGCCACTCTCCGAAAGCTCAAACCAGGGTGTGCTGTCAAGATTTCTCTTCTGGCCGGGCACAGTGGCTCACACCTGTAATCTCAGCACTTTGGGAGGCTAAGGCAGGCAGATCACCTGAGATCAGGAGTTTGAGACCAGCCTAGCCAACATGGTGAAACCCTGTCTCTACTAAAACTCAAAAATTAGCTGGGCGTGGTGGCAGGTGCCTGTAATCCCAGCTACTCAGGAGGCTGAGGCAAGAGAATCACTTGAACCCAGGAGGTGGAGGTTGCAGTGAGCCGAGATCCTACCACTGAACTCCAGGCTGGGCAACAGAGTGAAACCCCATCTCAAAAAAAAAAAAAAAAGGTTTCCCTTCTGAAGTTTTGCCTATACCATCTCGTCTGCCCAGAGTGCCTCACATCTTCATTTTTACCAATACAAATATCCTTCTCCATGAAAGCCCATTTTGGATGCCCTAGCCCCCTGAAACACAGGCTCTCTGAGGACAGTCTGTGTCCTGAATATATCTCTGCAGCCTCCAGGGATGCCCAGTGCCAGGCACAAGGCAAGAGCTCATTAAATGTGTGCCAAGTCACTGAATGCCCTCCTCTGAACACATTAACATTTCTGAAAGCCCCAAGCACTGTCTAGACATCTCTCTGGGGCCACTCATCTTGCCTTGAATCATAATTCTGCCTGCCCTTGTTAACAGGGAGCTTCTCAGAGAGGGCTCCCAGGACCCACATCGCACGTGTGCCCCAGCCCTATAGCTCACTCGGCTCAGGAATCACAAACGCAAATGCCAGTGTGAGCCAGGAGGGAAAGGAAAGGAGAGAAGCAGGACTGGCCAGGCTAAATGGGGAACACAATCCAGCCCACATTGTCCTATTAGAATGTGGGCCCACGATGGCCAGAGGATCAAGTTTACAAGAAGCTACCAGATTTGGATATAAAATCCTGACTGTTCAATGGAGACAACTAGATCACATATTAAAATAAACACACACCATACAAGTCATAGCAAAATACAAGTCATCACAGACTGGCCCAGACTCCCTGCCTGTGGTGCCTCAGGAAGCAACAGTTCAGAATTGGCATCATTGGGAAAAAAAAAAAAAGCAAAAAGCCCTCCTGATCCTGCCATCCCATCAGCCCAAACTCCAAAACCTACTCACTGCAGAGCCCAAACCTCACTGCCAAAGGGAGATTCGAAGCCCAACTATTGACCAGGCATGGTGGCTTACGCCTATAATCCCAGCACTCTGGGAGGCCGGGGCATGCAGATCACTTGAGGTCAGAGGTTTGAGACCAGCCTGGCTAACATAGCAAAACCCCGTCCCTACTAAAAAAATTTAAATTTAAAAAAAGAGTTCACCAGGTATGATGGTGCGCACCTGTAGTCTCAGCTACTCGGGAGGCTGAGGCACAAGAATCGCTTAAACCTAGGAGGTGGAGGCGCAGTGAGACGAGATCACACCACTGCACTCCAGCCTGGGCAACAGAGTGACTCTGTCTCAAAAAAAAAAAAAAAAAAAAAAAAAAAAGCCCAGTCACTTTGGTAGCATCTGTGTTGGCTCTGCAGCTCCCAGTTGTGTGACAGGGGTGAATGACTTCACCTCTCTGAGCCTCTCTCTCCTCTGAGCCTCTACTTCCTCCTCTGTAAAATATGGGGGAAAAACAATAACTTCCTATGGATGTTATATGGACTCATCACGGAGGAGCTGACTGCCAAAGCAGGACCCCTCCCTCCCCATCTCAGCCCCTCATCCATGTCCTGGACGGGGCAGGGAATGCCAGTGCTTAGCCTCCGAGATCCTGGCCCAGGAAGGCCTGTTTATAGCAGCATGCTCCTCTTGCAGCCCCCTAAATCCTCACAACAGAAATGAATACTTATTGAGACTTACGTGCATGGCACCGTGTTAAATGCTTCACGTAAGTTCCTGTCTTTTAACTTTCTCAGTAATTCCAGAAGGTAGGTACAGTTGTGTGTGTGTTGCATAATGATGGAGATATGTTCTGAGAAATGCATCGTTAGGTGATTTTGTTGTTGTGTGAACATCATAGAGTATACTTGCACAAACCTAGATGGTGTAGCCTACTACATGCCTAGGCTATATGGTGGGTTGCCTGCTGCTCCCAGGATACAAACCTGTGCAGAATGTTACTGTACTGAATACTGTAGGTGATTGTAATACAATCGTAAATATTCATGTATGTAAACGTAGAAAAATACAGTAAAAATATGGTATTAAATCTTATGGGACCACGAACATATATGCAGTCTGTCCTTGACTGAAATATCATTAAGTGGCACATCACTGTATTTTTACCTCCCCGTTTTACAGATGAGCAAACTGAGCCTCAGAGAAGTGATCTGACTTGTCCAAGGCTGGTTTGTAAGTGGCACAGGCTGGATTTGGCCGTACACTATTTCAGCAATCTCAGTCACCACTCCAGCCTGCTCCTCAGGTGCCTGCCTTCCTCCTTGCCACACACCTCTGTGATTCCTACAAGCTGCCAGGTGCTAACCTGGTCAGCCTGGGGACACCAGGAATAACACCAACTCCTGCCTCTGGGCAGCCCCGCTGGGTCCGTGGCACAGACAACCATAGACTCTGCCTGGAAAAGTTGCTTCATGGAGAAGTTGACACCTGAGCCAGGGCCAACAGGTGCACAGGTAGGTTGTGAGCTGGTGGCACCAGGAGTGAACCCAAGGTACCTCCAAGCCTGAGGGCTGAAGGGTGGGAACTGCAGTCCAGACAGAACCAACCTGGCTGGGCCCAAGGCAAGTGAGAGAACAAATGGATGGTTTCTCTCATGAGAAAATGTACAAACGTGGAGGCAAAGGAAGGAGAGAAGCAGATCACTGATGTGAAGGAAACTCAAAACCTTAACCCGCCTGGCCAATATGGCAAAATTCCATCTCTACTAAAAACACAAAAATTAGCCAGGCATGGTGGCGTGCACCTGTAATCCCAGCTACTAAAATGCTGAGGCAGGAGAATCACTTGAACCCAAGAGGTGGAGGTGGCAGTGAGCCGAGATCACACCACTGCACTCCAGCCTGGGCAACAGAGCAAGACTCCATCTCAAAAACAAAACAAAACAACCTTAACCCTGGCCAGGCATGGTGGCTCAAGCTTGTAATCCCAGTACTTTGGGAGGCCAGGTGGGTAGACCACTTGAGGCCCAGCAGTTCAAGACCAGCCTGGGCAACATAGCCAGACCCCCATCTGCACAAAAAATACCAAAATTAGCCAGGTGTGATGGTGCATGCTTGCAGTCCCAGCTACTCTGGAGGCTGAGGTGGGAGGATCACTTGAACCCAGGAGGTCAAGGTTGCAGTGAGCAGTGAACATGCCATTGCACTCCAGCCTGGGCAAAAGGGCAAGACCCTATTCCCCCCACCAAAAGAACAACAACAACAACAAAACTGAACTCTTAAACCTGAAAGCTTAAAAGCCCTGCCTCAAAGAGGAGGCCTCTCAAGCTAGGTAAAGTTCCCACTGGCCCTGCACCACCCCTGGATGTTAAATCTGGTGGGGCTGCCACCTGGGTCTAGGGTAGGGACTGGCCATACGGTGTCACAGTGAGGACCCTGGCTTGGCAATCTGGGGCTGACCTCAGGCATGTCAAGCCAATGTCATCTGCAAAACTGAGGTGAGAAAGAGAGCAAAATTACTCTCTTAAGCAAGCATCTCACTTGCTTAAGAGAGATGGTGCGACTGGGCGCAGTGGCTCACGCCTGTAATCCCAGCACTTTGAGAGGCCGAGGCGGGTGGATCACGAGGTCAGGAGATTGAAACCATCCCCGCTAACACGGTGAAACCCTGTCTCTGTTTAAAAAAAAAAATACAAAAAATTAGCCAGGCATGGCGGCGGGCGCCTATAGTCCCAGCTACTCAGGAGGCTGAGGCAGGAGAATGGCGTGAATCCGGGAGGTGGAGCTTGCAGTGAGCCAAGATTGTGCCACTGCACTCCAGCTTGGGCGACAGAGCGAGACTCCGTCTCAAAAAAAAAAAAAGAGAGAGAGAGAGATGGCGCAAGGCTCAGATTCGGCAGATAGGACCCAGGGTGCCTCATGTGCACAGCCCCAGGCACCCACATGCTCATTCTCAGGAATGCCTCTGCCCTTGACTCTTAAGGCTATGGGCATTAAACAAGGGAATCGAAGTAAGTCAAAGCCCGGTGGCCCTGGCAATGGCACTATTCCCATCCCCCTTGCCCATATACCCCACAGTACTTGTCACTCCCTCGGCCAAACCTGCCCCAAGCTGGCTGTGAAATGATCTCCTCCAAGGGGTCAGGTGATCATTTGCTCTCCTCCCTCCTGGGGGTAGGGGGTAGGGTGATGGTGGTATTTTTCAGCTATTAACAATTGACATCTGTTAATTTTTAGTTTGTGTACTTCTGTTTTGCTTTTACGCACACCATTGCTCAATCCACCCGGCAGCCCCAGCCCTGAGAAGTGGAAATCTTACCTCCTGACAGAGAGATAGGGACGCAGAGCCCCGACACGAGGGCAGTGGAGGGCTCCCGGCCATGGAGGCCAGCGTATCTGACAAAACCCACATAACCTCCGAGACAGTGAGTCACAAGGAATAGAGTTCTGCCCTGTGTCAGGTATCAGAGGTTCCCATCCTGGCCTCCTCAAAGCCCACACTTCTGGAGGCAGCCATCTTGCCCCTGAGAGGTGGTTTTCCTAGAAGGCAAGATCCCTCTCTTGTAGACCCCAGAGATTTCCAGGCTGCAAAGAGCATTGCTTCTATGGAAGGAGCCAAAGGGAGGGTAAGAAACATGAACAGGGCTGGGCATGGTGGCTCACGCCTGTAATCTCAACACTTTGGGAGGCCGAGGCAGGCAGATCATGAGGTCAGGAGATCGAGACCATCCTCGCCAACATGGTGAAACTCTGTCTCTACTAAAAATACAAAAAATAGCCAGGTGTGGTGGCGGGTGCCTATAGTCCCAGCTACTCGGGAGGCTGAGGCAGGAGAATCGTTTGAGCCCGGGAGGCGGAGGTTGCAGTGAGCTGAGATTGCACCACTGCACTCCAGCTTGGGTGACAGAGCAAGACTTGGTCTCAGAAAAAAAAAAGAAGAAAAAAAATAAAAGAAACACAAACAGGGCCGAGCATGGTGGCTCACATCTGTAATCCCAACACTTTGAGAGGCCAAGGCAGGCAGATCACTTGAGGTCAGGAGTTCAAGACCAACCTGACCAGTATGGTGAAACCGCATGTCTACTAAAAATACCAAAAAAAAAAAAAAAAATAGCCAGGCGTGGTGGCGGGTGCCTGTAGTCCCAGCTACTTGGGAGGCTGAGGCAGGAGAATTACTTAAACCTGGGAGGTGTAGGTTGCAGTGAGCTAAGATTGCGCCATTGCTCTCCAGCCTGGGTAACGGAATGAGACTGGTCTCAAAAAAAAAAAAAAACTGCCGTGCTATTCTGATGGGAAACAGGGGACTAGGCTGCATGAGAACCTGCGTCCCTTAATGTGATCAGATCCACAGGCAGGCACAGGGCTGAGGGGAAGGCACACCAGGCAGGGGAACTTTGAGAAACACAGGCAAGGCAGTCGAACAGGCAGAGGCCATGGCGAGGGCTGTTCAGCCAGCTGAGCTCCTGGGCACATAGGAAGGAACTGTTGGCAAGGAGGCTCCTACTGAAATTTGGTAGAAGGGCCCTGAAAACTGAGCTGAGAAGTCTGGATTATACCTCAGGGAAAACAGGGAGTCCCTCAAGGTCCTTGAGCAGGGGAGGGACCCCTCAGACCAAGGTCCAGAGGCTCTCCCTGGGGGCAGCGTGGAGGAAACAGGAAGCCGCACCAGAAGGGGCTGTGGCTGGGCTGTCCCCTAATGGGTAGTGAGGGCAGGGATGGGGTGCGGGAGATGGTGCCCAAGGGGAACCACCAGTCTTGCAGGTAGGAAAAAGGGAAGAGAAGGAGGGAAACACCTGGGTGTGGTTCCCTGTCCCAGGGGCTGGCCAGTGTGGTCTTCTCCTCAAAGAGGAAAGTTGGGGCCTAGGGCAGCAGGTGAACGCGAGAGAGTAAGTGGTTGTTAGGGGAAAGGAAGGGCCTTTCATGTTGGACCGGTTGGTGTGCTTTTAGAGCAGCCAGTGAAAAGCACTTCTCTCCATCTGGAGCTCAGGAGAGGTTTACAGTCTGGGTTGGGAGTATCCCAGGTTCAGGGGTTGTTAATGCCCTGGGCTTGTGTGGGGCTCCCAGATGAGAGCTGGTAAGTGAGAAGAGGGGGGTACCCAGGGTAGGACCTCAGAGGGTCAGGCGGTGTCAACAGCGAAGTCTCAGTAGAGAAACATCTGAGACACCGGAAGAGCACAGTGTCTGGGAAGGCAAGAGAGGGCAGCTGGAGGGGCAGGACCGCCCCCAGGGTGGCTGGCCAAGGCTCCAAGCAATAACATAACATCAAAGTTTACATATATTGAGCTCCTTTTACATGCAAGGTCTTTAACCAGGGACCTGATAGGTATTAGCTACCTCACTGATACTTCCAAGAACCTACCGGGGTTAGCACTGTTATCCCATTTGACAGATGGGAATGTCAGCAAAGAGCAGCTCAGTTACTCAGCAAGTCAAGCCTCATCCTAAATCCATTCAGACTCCAGAGCTCACACACATCTTTAACTACTGTATGTGGAGCAGGGGGATGGTCGGCGTTTGTAGACCAGTCAGTGGCTGGCATTTTCAGTGCGGAAGGAGCTGCTAGAAGCCAGAAGGTAAACAGGTGGAAACAGACAGCCACACCTCTAGCTGGGAAGGGTGGGAGGGCAGGGAGGCCTGGCCAGGGCTCCAGCAACTTCCTCCAGCAGCTGGCCCAGGCAGCAGGAGTTGGAGCCGCCCATTTGAGCGGCTGGATCCGGAAGGCTGCAGCAGGGGGTCAGAGCCGGGAAGAACCTTTACTTCTTGTTCTGCCTTCAGGATCCAAACTTGGAAAACAATGACCACTAAAAGTGATTCCATGATGACAATTTTTGACTGTTGCTAAGTTTAGCACTCTGGGTGGGGCAGCCACCACGTCTTACAATGCACATACTTTGGCTTCCACCACCAACCCAATGTTGTATCCCAGTTTAACTCCATTTCTACTTCCACCCAAATGGGGTTCTCTTCTTAGGGCCCTGTCATGGGAGAAAAAACAAAGAATAACTTCCTACCCAAGGAGGTCTTAGCGATGAATGAGATCCCTATTTAGTATCCCATTAGTACCTAATACCTAAGCTATTAATAGAAACAGCAATACTTACCCCAAAGGAATGAATCACTAATGGTGGAATTTCAGACACCAGAGGTGGTTTACAAGAGCTCCCGGAAATCATTACTGGGATCACAACATACTCCACCCAAGTGTAAGGACATTTTCAAGTCTTACCAAGGCCCTGCTAGAAAAAAATCTTAAGAGCTACCTCCTTTTCCAACGTCTCCTCTTTCAGAAGTTTGACATATAATCCAGGATAGATTTCTCTCAATCTGCCCCAAAACTGTGCCTGACATATGGTAGGCACTGAATAAATACATGTTGACACCGTTAGCACAGGCAGGGGCCATGCAGCTCACTCTTGTCACAGTTAAAGGATATGAAGGCCAGGCGTAGCAGATCATGCCTGTAATCCTAGTACTTTGGGAGGCAGAGATGGGAGGGTCACTCAAGGCCAGGAGTTCAAGACCAGCCTAGGCAACATGGTAAAACCCCATCTCTACAAAAATTACAAAAATTAGCAGGGCGTGGTGGCACGTACCTGTAGTCCCAGCTACTCAGGAGGCTGAGGCATGATAATTGCTTGAACCTGGGAGACTGAGGTTGCAGTGAGCTGAGATCGCGCCACTGCACTCCAGCCTGGGCGACAGAGTGAGACCTTGTCTCAAAACAAAGAACATGAAGCTCTCCCTGGAGCCATCAGCGTGCCCAGAGCCACAGCTTCCAACAATCACCCTTCATCATGGCCTCCACATTATAATTTATCTGTCGGTCCTTAGGATGGAATCACAGCCGGTCAGAAAGGGCTCTTTATATTTGGCTCTTTAAAGTTTGGGGAAATCTTGCAACATTATTTAGGTTCAATCCAATTGTTTTCAACTCTTAAAAGTACTTCTATAACACCAAAATTGAGACCAGATTAGGGATGCCATACACACAGCCCCTGCCCCACCACCCCCACCACCAAGGCAAAGGCACAAATCATTAAACCGATTATGATGCTCTTTTTTGCTGAACCAAGAGGTGGTTTCAGAATCTTTCTCAATGCACAGGGCTTGCTCTGTTTAGTTGTAGGAGCTGATGTGCACCTGGATGTCACGCTTCCAGTGTGAATTCCTTTTGGGAGGAAATAAAATGTTTCTACAAAAATCCATTGAATTTGGCCAAACACGGTGACTCAGCCTGTAATCCTAGCACCCTGGAAGGACCGCCTGAGGTCAGGAGTTCGAGACCAGCCTGGCCAACATGGCGAAACCCCGTCTCTACCAAAAATACAAAAATTAGCCGGACATTATGATGGATGCCTGTAATCCCAGCTACTCAGGAGGCTGAGGCAGGAGAATTGCTTAAACCTGGGAGGTGGAGGTTGCAGTGAGCTGAGATTGTGCCACCGTGCTCCAGCCTGGACAACAGAGTGAGACTCTGTCTCAAAAAAAAAAAATCCATTGAATTTACCATTCATGAAATACACTTTGTGTGTTTGTGAGGCTTTTGTTGTTTTTGCCTCTGTCTGCTCCCTCCTCCTTCTGGGGCCAACACCCCAGTTTCCCTTGGGGACTCCCCTTTCCCCATTCCCAGCTCAGTGGAGAAACTGAACCCAGAACTTGGGGGAAATGGGAAGAGAGAGACAGACAGACAGATAATCCCATCCTAATTCATTTGGGCCTCCTTGGGTTTTTAGATAGGTGAGCCCATAAAATCGCTTTCACTCTGGCCAGCTTGAGGGTGGCCTTCTGTCTTATACCTAAAGCGCCCTGGCTGACCTCATGCAAGCACTGAGCTGGCCACAAAAGGTGATCCCAATGTGACAAAGGGTCCCTGTCCTTCAGGGGCTTCTCGGTCTAGCAGGCGATTAAACATAGACTCAAGTAACCAGTCATGGAGCTGAGAATCCAGCTAAGAGCTACGATGGAACCAGAGAAACCAGCTTCCCTCCCACGTGAGTATGCACCCCACTCCTCCACTGGGCATCTGATGAGCTCCCGACCCTCCATTCAGGCTCACAGGAATCCTGGACCAGCTATCAGGAGACTGGGTATGAGGCCTTGCCCCACTGTTAACTCACGGTGTGAACCAATCACCCTGGGCCTCGATTTCCTTATCTATAAAATAGGAATGAAAACACCAGGTAACACCAGGCCGAAGGCCATGAAATAGAGCTGCAGTGTCCAGACCTCATGGGGAGGGTGGTCACTATGACAAAGGACAGGCTGCCTCTGGGACTGGACCCAAACCAGTGCCCCACAGGTTCCTTTCCCTTGGGTGAGATGCAGAGAAGAAAGAGGGACTCCACGGAAACCGCTGTATTGGGCTGTCCTTCCCACAGAACCCTTGAGATGAGAGAGCCTGAGGAAGCTTCTAGTCCAAGCTCTTCCTCTCACATCCAGAATATTCACTCATTTGAAATTGGGGCATTAGCTAGGAGGGCATTTCTAGGAGGAAATTTACCCGCTACTTCTTCCCACCCTTTTTTTTTTTTTTTTTTTTTTTGAGATGGAGTCTTGCTCTGTTGCTCAGGCTGGAGTGCAGTGGCCCAATCTTGGCTCACTGCAACCTCCACCTCCTGGGTTCAAGCCATTCTCCCACCTCAGCTTCCTGAGTAGCTGGGACTACAGGTGTGCGCCACCATGCCCGGCTAATTTTTGTACTTTTAATAGAGATGGGGTTTTGCCATGTTGGCAAAGACTGGTCTCGACCTCCTGACCTCAGGTGATCCACTTACCTCGGCCTCCCAAAGTGCTGGGATTACAGGCATGAGCCACCATGCCTGGCCCCCCTACTCTCTTTTTATTCACTGAGCAGATAAACCTCTCCAGTCACCCAGGCCCCTCACACTGAGGTCCACCCTTCATGATCTTCTCTGCCCCCCATTAAGCCAGGTGCCCTGGTCAGCGCCCTCCTCCCAGGGGACAGCAGTGCCTGGGGCAGCAGGGCCAGGAGCCAGTACCTCAGTCTGCCCAGCAGAAAGGTCAAGCCAATTGGGAGCCACTGCTCTCTTTAAAGGCTCTCCAAGGAGTTTCTGCCACCTCCCAAGGCCCCTGGCAGACCAAAGGGTGAGGGTCAGGGCCAGGGTCGGGCCAAGGCTGGTACTTAGGACTGACCTGCCTGTGGCGAAGGGTGACCAAGCCCATCAGACCTGACAACTTGCCTTTCAACTCCTTACTTCCCTTCAGCAAACCTGCCCCAGTTCCACAGTCAGGAGCACTCCCATGCAACCCACACACCTTCCATATAAGTGGGGAAAAATTCAAAGCTAAAAAATACATTTTCTTTAGTCACTGTTCCATCCCTGTCACCAACCACCACCAGCAGAGCCGCTAGCCGCCAACGCCTTTAAAAACGCCTTTGTGGGTATCCCCCTGCCTCGGCACCCACACCCTCTCCTAAGAAACGTTCAGAAGCTCTGAATTACCAAAATCAATTACTCCAAGAGGGAGCTCAGGCAGACAGGCACTAGAATAAAGACAGCAGATAATTCCCATCGTCAGGTAATTGCTCCCCAGAGAATTTCAGATAAAAAAGAGAACTCCAAAAGGAGCATTTTCCCCCAGAAAGGCAAGAAAAGGCTGTGCCTGGATAAACAGCAGGCTCTTCTCTTCCCTGCAGCCTTCCCGCCCCTCCCTCGCCTACATCCTGCAGGAGGCATCCACAGTAGGGCCACAGGAATCCCCAGGGATCAGGGTGGGAGGCAAGTGGGGTCAAATTCTGGGGTCCCAGGCCCAGAAACAGGGCTGGGATCTCAAAGGACATTTGACTCTCGTGTCCCTCCTTGGGCAGGGACACAACAGGGTCCCAGGGCTCCTGTTACATGTGGGCCCAGGGACACAAAATTAGCAGTTAATCTGTCTCTATTCCATATGCCCATCTCGCCACCTCAACAAGACCAAAAGTTCTTTAAGGCCAGGCACAGTGGCTCACACCTGTAATCCCAGCACTTTGGGAGGCCAAAGGAGGTGGATCACTTGAGACCAGGAGTTCGAGACCAGCCTGGCCAATGTGGTGAGACCCTGTCTCTACGAAAAATATAAAATTAGCTGGGCATGGTGTTGAGCACCTGTAATCCAGCTACTCGGGAGGCTGAGGCAGGAGAATTGCTTGAACCAGGGAGGCCAAGGTTACAGTGAGCTGAGATTGTGCCATTGCACTCTAGCCTGGGCAACAAGACTCTGTCTCAAAAAAAAAAAAAGAGAAAGTTATTTGAGAGCAGGTCCTTGGCTGCCGTGTCCTACACTAAGGCAGTTAAGGTTGAGGGGCCATAGGAAACTTAATGGACAGCACAGTGCTTGAGATAAGTTCTGAAAGGAAAAGAGGCCAGGCACGGTGGCTCACGCCTGTAATCCCAGCACTTTGGGAGGCCGAGGCTCGTGGATCACCTGAGGTCAAGAGTTCAAGACCATCCTGGCCAACATGACGAAACCCCGTCTCTACTGAAAATACAAAAATTAGCTGGGCGCGGTGGCACACCCCTATAGTCCCAGCTACTCAGAAGGCTGAGGCAGGAGAACCACTTGAACCCGGGAGGCAGAGGTTGCAGTGAGCCAAGATCACACCACTGCACTCCAGCCTGGACAATAGAGCAAGACTCCATCTCAAAAAAAAAGAAAGAAAGAAAAAGAAAGGATTCTATGGGCAGAGACCAAGTAGGGGATGTTCCAAATAGTAGAAACTGCGTAACAGAAGTGCAGAGGTGGGGCCAGATGTGGTGGCTCACGCCTGTAATCCCAGTACTTTGGGAAGGCGAGACAGGTGGATCACGAGATCAAGAGTTTGAGACCAGCATGGCCAACACAGTGAAACCCCATCTCTACTGAAAATACAAAAATTAGCCGGGCGTGGTGGCACATGCCTGTAATCCCAGCTACTTGGGAGGCTGAGGCAGGAGAACTGCTTGAACCTAAGAGGCAGAGGTTGCAGTGAGTGGAGACCATGCCATTGCACTCTAGTCTGGGCGACAGAGTGAGACTCCATCTCAAAAAAAAAAGAAAGAAAGAAAGAAAAAAAAGAAGTGCAGAGGTGGCAGAGTCCTGGACACATTGAGTCCTGGTTATCATCTTGCAAGAAGGAGGTCAAGGCTAGAAAGGTAGGATGGGAAGGGTCTTTGGGTAAAGAACATGATGAGGATCCGTGAGTTAAAAGTAATGGCTTACTTACCAGTGCTTATCATGTGCCAGGCATTGTGTGAAGCAAAACTCTTACAACATAGACCTATGAAACCAGTTATCTTGTATCCCTTGTTTTAGAACCCAGGGAAAGTTAAGTGGCCGCAATTAATTCCCGTAGCTACTAAGTGGCAGGGCAGGGATCTGAAGTCCCCCAACACATCAGTTTCAACCCCATATCTTTATCCAATCTGCTTCACCACCCTGGAGCCACAAGGGACAGGGCAAAAGCCAACACTTATCAACACTGTCAAGGTGTGGAGAAGAGCCACTGATTTCTTGCCATCTGAAGCCTTCTCCCTGTGCCTTGATTTTTAATTTGTATGCCATTGGACAGCACTTCTCCAATAAGCACATAGGTCATTTGTTCTGAATATTTAAAGGGAGTCCGACTATCCCTCCGCGAGTTTTCGAGTTGCCCAAACACCAAAAACCACACGTGGTCAAAGCATCAACATCCTCAACAAGATTTATGTTCCAAGCACATATGGCTGCTACTTGATTTATGGGGCCAGTGGAGCTGATCTAAGAGGAAGCGACCCTTTCAAGGGAAGGAGACATCATTATCATCAAATATCTCAATAATCATCTCAATCACAGTAAAAAAGGCACCGGGCCACTTCCTGCCCTAGCACTGGAAAGGAAGTGAAATTATTTGCTGTAATTTAATTTGGTAATTAACTAAACAATGCGAAGAGAAATTCCAGCAAGGATATAAATACTTTTAAAATCCCTGCATTAGTTGGTGAGGAGGATGTCAAAAACAAACAGGAACTCCGGGGAAGGCAAGAGGAGAGGGCGGTCAGGTCGGGGTGAGGTGGGTCCCAAGCTAAAAACAACAGTGGCCAAGGTGGTTTCTAATTACAGGCACTACCTCAGGCCAGCTCTGTGCTAAGCACTTTACACACGTTACCTCACTGAAGCCTCAAAACACTGAGGAGCCGAGGCAGCTGGAGAAGGAAGGACCGGACCTGCCTGAGGGCACACAGTGGGAAGTGACACACTCAACTCTTATCCCAAACCCGCATCTTCTCCTTCCACATCTCTCTGCTTCCTGTCCAAAAGCATGACCTAGATAAACGGGGCTCTAGGAATAGCCAGGACAAATGGGGAAACTGAGGCAGGATTTGACATCCTCCCCTCCCCCACCTCCCCAAGTGTCCTAACTGCCAAGCTTGGGGGCTCCCAGCTGACCTGCCTGCAAGACTCCGATGGAGAACCGGGTAAGCTCGTGAAAAGTGATTTTGCAATCCTGTTTGCAGAAACCTGAGCAGTTGTCCTCCTGGGCCTGGCTCTAGCCTTTCTTCCTCTGGGAAACCCCCTAGACCTCTCACCTCCCCCGACCAACACATACACACAACACACAAACACACACACACTGCTGTCTACACCAACTTCACCAATGTGTGGCTTCCCCAAAGGCTGAGCAGGCTGTCTCTCTAAGGGGGACCTTGGCGGTTCTCGGGAGGGAGGGAGGGAGGAGCAGCAGCTGAGACTTGTTGGAGTTCGCCCTGCCCCACCTTAACCCAGCATGCCTGCTTCAACAAACACTCACCCCGTGACTTACACAGCAGAAACAGGCTCACAGGGGAAAATACCGTGCAAAAGATACATTTTAAGCACCTTAAAGAAATCTTTTTCTCTATTATCCCCTTTCTCTATTCATCAAAGCAGCTTCCTTAAAAACCCATGTTCAGACACCTTTTTTTCCGGCTGATATGAGACCCTGTGTATCTCCAAGAGAAAAATCATTCACATTAAAAATAATAATTTTTTTTCAAGGCAGGGTCTCATTCTGTCACCAAAGTGGGAGTGCAGTGGCACGATCATGGCTCCAACTCACTGCAGCCTCAACCTCCCGGACTTAAGCAATCCTCCCACCTCGGCCTCAAGAGTAGCTGGGACTACAAGCACACACCACCAGTCCCAGGTATTTATTATTATTGTTATTTTTGTAGAGATAGGGTTTTCCTATGTTTCCTAGACTGACTCTTTAATTCAGACCTTCCCCTACTCAGAACTACCTTCACCAAAGGCAGTAAGTTCTGGAAAGGGGTATGGCCAGAGGATCCCAAGACTGCTGCAAAGTGCATTAAGAAGACCATCAGTAGTAATAATGCAAATAATAAGTAAAAGCAAAACTGTAGCATTTATTAAATGTTTATGATGTGCAGACACTGTACTGTGTTCTTTCTCTGCATGTATAATTTTAATCTAGGCCGGGCGCGGTGGCTCATGCCTATAATCCCAGCAATTTGGGAGGCCAAGGAAGGTGGATCACTTGAGGCCAGGAGTTCGAGACCACCCTGGCAAACATGGTGAAACCCCGTGTCTACTAAAAATACAAAAATCAGATGGGTGTGGTGACACACACCTGTAATCGCAACTACTCAGGAGGTTGAGGCAGGAGAATTTCTTGAACCAGGAGGCAGAGGTTACAGTGAGCCGAGATCGCACCACTGCTCTCCAGCCTGGCCAACAGAGTGAGACCCTGTCTCAAAAAAAAATTTTTTTAATTAATCTAATAACAGCCCTAAAAATAGGCATTATTATCCCCAATTTATAGTTAAGAATACTGAGGATCAGAGAAATAAGATAACTTTGTCCAAGGTCAAACAGCTGGTAGGTAGAGCAGCCAGAACTCAAAGCCAGGTCTGTTTGATGAACCTTAGACCACACACACCTCCTTACCCTGTCTGCTGTACTTAGCTTCCTTGGGATGGGAACGAGTTACTTGGTGCTTTCCCTAGCTCCTACCCCAAGCCCAGGATTCAGTGGCCATCAACAGATTTCTGTTCCAAATCTGAATCAAAACGCTATGGTCAACGCCGGGCACGATGGCTCACACCTGTAATCCCAACACTTTGGGAGGCTGAGGCAGGCCTCAGGAGTTGAGGTCAGGAGTTCGAGACCAGCCTGGCCAACATGGCAAAATCTAGTCTCTACCAAAAATTACAATAATTAGCCAGGCGTGGTGGCAGGCACCCATAATCCCAGCTACTCGGGAGGCTCAGGCAGGAGAATTGCTTGAACTCAGGAAGCAGAGGTTCCAGCGAGCCAAGATTGCACCACTCATTCCAGCATGGGTGATGGAGTGAGACTGTCTCAAAAACAAACAAACAAACAAACAAACAAACAAACAACCTTATGGTTACTCTGCTCAAAATGAAGTCCCTTAGCAAGCCCCTGCCTTGAAGGTACCTTCTAGGGGAGGATGGGAAAGGAATTACAATCAACATCCAAAAAGCCAGTGACCTATAGGGGGTGGAAAGAGATAGGCCCAGGACTGGCAGTCCATGAAATCATGTCTTCAAATGTGCCCTTCCTCTCATGGAGCCTGGACACCGCTGTACCTGCTCTCTTCTGTGCCCACCTCTGACTATTCTTGGACAGTGGGAAGATGGAGAATGATATCAGTGTAGAAGACCCTTCATTCATCACCTTCCCACCCCTCACCTGCTTAATTACACCTGCTTTCTCCATACTTCCACAATCCCTCAGGAGGTAGCCCTGCAGCTAGAGGGCAGGGCAGCAGAGTGCCTGACACCATAGGCTTTGGAGTTGGGAAGACCTGTATTCAAACCCTGGCTCTGCCCTTCCCAGCTGGGTGACCTTAGGCAAGTCACTCCTCCTCTCTGGAACTCAGTTTCCTCATCTGCAAAACAGAGATGAAAACAGGACTTCACGGGTCTACTGTGAGAACTAAATGGGCTGATGCTTGGAAAGCCTTAAGCCGAGTGACTGACCCATGGAAAGCACTCAGAAAGTGTGAGCTGCTAGATATTATCATTACAGCCCAGAGAGGTCATGCACCATGCTCAGGGTCACACAGCCAATGTGAGGCAGAGCAAATGCTAACACCAGGTTCTGGGCCTGGGCCGGGCTCCTTCCTGACACAGAGCCACTGTCCGGGGAAGCTGTGAGATGGCATAGTACAAGTGCTTATCATGCCCCAGCAGCTTCCCCAAGCCCACAGTTCATTAGCCAAGTACAAAGTCCCAACCAACAGGTTTGTTTTTCTTACACACACACACACAAAATCAAGTGCATCAGAGTGAAAGTTCCCAAACCTTGGCATCCTCCCCTATCCAGAGGTGAGTAGTGATCTCATCCCTGTGACTAAGCCACACCGACGCCAGGAGCCCTCTCTGGGAACCTGCAGGCTTGGCGTTGCTGGCTCCCAGGCCTAGGAGGAGCCAAGGCTGCAAAACTGTGATTCTTGCAGAGCTGGGAATTCTTGGTTCTTGGGGCTGAGAAGCAGGGTGGCTCTGAGAAGTGGGTGATGTTGCAGCCAAGGACCAAGATAGCCCTGGAGATCCAGGTTTGAATCCCAGCTCTGCCAGGAACTTGTCATGAAGTTTTAGGCAAACCCAGGCCTCTATCTCCCTAATTCTAAAATGGATGGATTACACCAGAAGATTTCCAATGGTCTGTCCAGCTCAGATCTTTCTTAGCTCCTGTCCTGCCCACCAGGGGCCTTGGCCTAGCTAGGGAAGGAGCAAAGAAGGTACAAGTTAGCGGGCCATGGGCACTAAAACGTGCAGAAAAGGCCAGTGTTGCTGAAACAATTGGTGCGGCTCCCTGGAGAAGTTGGGAGCCGAATGGGGGTCCCAAAGCAGGAGGGGTGGAACTGGGAAGAAGAGAAAAATGATCCTGGTGGTCTGGGAGCTTGTCAGTAGCAGGGGGTCAGATGCGCCAGACATCCTATAAAAGTTTCAATGAGTCAGGTCAGGAGAGAGGAAAAGCCTTCCTCCAGTACTTCAGCCACTACCTCCTCCCTCTCACTTAATTCCTCCCACCATGGGAAAGACAGACGGACAACCAGGAGCACCTAGATTAAAAACTAGAAGACTGGGCGCAGTGGCTCACACCTGTAATCGCAGCACTTTGGGAGGTCAAGGCGGACGGATCACCTGGGGTCAGGAGTTCAAGACCAGCCCGGCCAACATGGCAAAACCCCATCTCTACTAAAAATACAAAGAAATTAGCCAGGCGTAGTGGCACACACCTGTAGTCCCAGCTACCGGGGAGGCTAAGACAGGAGAATCGCTTGAACTCGGGAGGCAGAGGTTACAGTGAGCTGAGATCACGCCACTGCACTCTAGCCTGGGCGACAGAGTGAGATGCCATCTCAAAAACAAACAAACAAACAAACAAAAACTAGAAAAAGCCAAGAAACCTAGTTACAGACTTTGCCCCAGAGTGGGCTCCTCCCAAAACCAAAAGGCAGCAGAAAATGGGGTGCTCCCCACAGCATGATGCAAGGTTCCATAAGGAGAGGTCAGGATGGACAGGTGTCTTCTGAGAGTTTAAAAAATATATATTCTGTCAAACACCATAAAGTAATACCTATAGCAAAGTCACCGCGCCATTGCAATGCATGGTTGTTACAGCAGGAAGCTACTGTGCTCTGTAATCCTCAATGGCTCCCTATTGCCTACAGCTTTACGTTCACTATCCTTATCATGGCATTCTAGGTCCTCGATTTGGGGTCCTGATGGTACTTTTCTGCTTTATTCCCATCACTACCTTCCCCGCCCCCCAACTCCTGCTTCAACTCAATTACAGTCCTTAGCTGCTCCCCAAGCCCATCCTGAGCCTTTGCTCCCTGGGACTTCGATTCATTCTTAGTCTCCCTGCCATCCTTGCTGCTTTGCTTAAAAATCTACACCTATTGTTTCCACCAACCCGCTTCCCTCCTGGAGCCTGTTGACTCTCATCTGGCTTCTCCTAAGAATATAAAACACAGACCCCAGGGGCTGGGGATCAGACAGGTTCTGCCACTGAATTTGGGGTACAGTCTCAAGTGAGAAATTGGGTGCACACCTCCACACGCTCGTTTATAAAGCGGGCAGCGCAACCTCTCCCCACGTCAAAGGCTGCCGAGCCACTCAAGTGAGATAATGGAGCCATAGGGCTCTGCACAGCGTCAAGTGTGACACGAACTCAAGGGATTAGGGTGTCTATTTTTAACTCCCCACATCCTGGCTGAAAAACAAATCTCTCACACACCCTGCAGATCCCTATCAGAGGGGCTGACAGAGCCTTTTGGGAATTCTCTCCTCCCGGAAGCAGCACCAGCTTTGACGGCGTTCCCTCTGCCGGGAAAGGCTCTGAGGTCCTTGCTCCGGCCAGGGCCTGCTTCCATTATGTCTGGCTGGGTCCTGCTGCCCCCGGCAAATAGCCATTGTCTGGTGGACTCAGTTGTCACACATTCTACAGCCAGTGATAGTCAGACAAGGTCACCAAAGATGCTGAGAAGAGTCCTTCATTCATCTGCTTATTTATTTACTTATTCACATTCCCTCCCCTCCCCTCTTAAGAGGTGAGTCTTGCTCTAGGGTCACCCAGAGGGGAAAACCATGAGGCACCTGTGCTAGGATGCTCTGTCTAGGGACAGGGGTAGGGGCAGAGACAGATAAACTGATAAGGCAACAGTAAGTAGGACAGGAAGTAACAAAGGAACGATGAAGTGGTGACTCATGTCTGTAATCTCAGCACTTTGGGAGGCTGAAGTGGGAGGATTGCTTAAGTGGGAGGATTGCTTGAGGCCAGGAGTTCACTAGCCTGGACAGTACAGCAAGACCCCATCTCTACAAAAAAATTTTTTAAAAAATAGCTGGCCATGGTGGTGCTTGCCTGCAGTACCAGCTACTTGGGAGGCTGAGATGGGAGGATTGGTTCAGCCCAGGAGTTCAAGCTACAGTGAGCCATGATTGTGGCACTGCACTTCAGCCTAGGTGACAGAGCAAGACCCCATCTCAAAAAAATAAGAAAAACCCAAAGGAATGATAGGAGTATCTGAACATAAAACCAGCCTATCATCAATCTCTCTCCTCTCCCTCCAGTATCCTAGCATCCATCAGACCTCACTCCAAGATGAGTCTTTACTAGGTATCAGCCACTGTCACCTACAAGGAGAGAGGGCTTCCTACTTCAGGACAGAGATCTCTGACCTGGTCACCTGGCCCATCTGCACAGGCGTTCGCTACATTCTTAAGAACACTGCCGGCCAGGCGTGGTGGCTCATGCCTGTAATCCCAGCACTTTGGAAGGCCCAGGCAGGTGGATCACTTAAGGTCAGGAGTTTGAGACCAGCCTGACCAATACGGTGAAACCCTGTTTCTACTAAAAATATGAAAATCAGCCAGGCGTGGTGGCATGCACCTGTAGTCCCAACTACTCAGGAGGCTGAGACAGGAGAACTGCTTGAACCCAGGAGGCAGAGGTTGCAGTGAGCTGAGATCGTGTTACTGCACTCCAGCCTGGGCAACAGAGCGACACTCCATCTCAAGAAAAAAAAAAAAAGAAGGATGCTGCCATTCTCCCTGGTCCCACCCCCCTCACCCCCTACTGCCTGAGTTCACGCTTATCCAATGATAGTAACAGGGAAAGTGATTCCAACACAAGAATGTCAAAGAAAAAAAAAATCCTTACTCTGAATTGGGAGCCGTCAATAAGGACAGCCTGCTTCCAGCACCCACTCTGAGCCCTGCCCGTGAGCACTGGACCTGGAGTGAGGGGAGTCAGGGAAGTCCTGAGCTGGGTCCCTCCAGCCACGGGAGCTGAGCTGTGTTTCCTCAGAGCCTTGGTTTCCTCAGCAGAAAGTTACAGGGGGACTGGGAGGGGACCCTCTGAAGAAAGCACCTTGCACACCAGAAAGTGTGGTATAAATGCTTTGTGTTTTAGCATACTTTTTTTTTTTTTGAGACAGAGTTTCACTCTGTCACCCAGGCTGGAGTGCAGTGGTGCCATCTTAGCTCACTGCAGCCTCCGCCTCCTGGGTTCAAGCAATTCTCCTGCCTCAGCCTCCTGAGTAGCTGGGATTACAGGCATGCACCACCACACCTGGCTAATTTCTTTTTTTTTTTGTTTTCCTTTTTTGTATTTTTATTAAAGACGGGGTTTCACAATGTTGGCCAGGCTGGTCTTGAACTCCTGACCTCAGGTGACCTGCCGCCTTGGCTTCCTAAAGTGCTGGGATCACAGGCATGAGCTAGCACACCCAGCGTTCATATGTATTCTTGGTCCTCATTTTTTTCTCTCCCTTTTGGCCTCTGAGGCTCAACAGTCCCCTCTGAACTCAGGGACAGATGTTTCTGTGAACTTTCTGGCCACAAATAATGGTGCAACCCTAGAAAAGCCATGTGACTCCTCGATGTCCATGTCTGTGGGGACCATGTCTGTGGGCCCCCAACACAATCCCAATGACCCCCACAGGCCCTTCACAAGTACTTTATAAACACTCTTTTTTTTTTTTTTTTTTTTTTTTTTTTGAGACGGAGTCTCGCTCTGTCGCCCAGGCTGGAGTGCAATGGCCGGATCTCAGCTCACTACAAGCTCCGCCTCCCGGGTTTACGCCATTCTCCTGCCTCAGCCTTACGCCATTCTCCTGCCTCAGCCTCCCGAGTAGCTGGGACTACAGGCGCTCGCCACCTCGCCCGGCTAGTTTTTTGTATTTTTTAGTAGAGAGGGGGTTTCACTGTGTTAGCCAGGATGGTCTCGATCTCCTGACCTCGTGATCCGCCCGTCTTGGCCTCCCAAAATGCTGGGATTACAGGCTTGAGCCACCGCGCCCGGCCCTAAACACTCTTAAGAATTCTAAAGAAGCCTGGTGCGGTGGCTCATGCATACAATCCCAGCACTTTGGGAGGTCAAGGTGGGAGGATTGCTTGAGCCTAGGAGTTCAAGACCAGCCTGGGTAATATAGTGAGACCTCATCTCTACAAGAAGAACAATTTTTAAATTAGCCAGGCATGACGGCACGCGCCTGTAGTCCCAGATACTCTAGGGAGGCTAAGATGGGAGGATCACTTGAGCCCAGGAGGTGGAGGTTGCAGTCAGCCAAGATCAGGCCACTGCACTCCAGCCTGAGTGACAGAGTGAGATCCTGTCTCAAAAAAACCAATAATAATTCTAAAGAACAGGTGAATTTGGCTATTCTCATTTGAGACCTGAAATTCAGCCCGTAGCTGGGGACGGACACTGACAGGTGGCTTTCCCCAACCTGCTTCTAGGCCCGTCCCACTTGATGCCACACAGCCAGAATAAAGTTTTTTTTTTAAGAAGCAGGTCAATAACAATCCAAATGATGGGGCCGGGCATGGTAGCTCATGCCTGTAATCCTAACACTTTGGGAGCCTGAGGTGGGTAGATCACTTAAGCTCAGGAGTTCGAGACCAGCTTGGGCAACATGGGGAAACCCTGTCTCTACAAAAAATACAAAAATTAGCTGGGCATGGTGGCGAGCACCTGTAGTCCAAACTACTCAAGAGGCTGAGGTGGGAGGATCGTTTGAGCCTGGGAGGCGGAGGTTGCAGTGAGTCAAGATCATGCCACTGCACTCCAGCCTGGGCAACAGAAGGAGACCCTGTCTCAAAAAAAAGAAAGAAAAGAAAAGAAAGAACAATCCAAACGAAGCAGATAAGTCCTCTGCAAACCATAGGCATCTCTCCATCTGTTACTTGTCGCTTGCTAGAGCCAGCCCTGCCCAGAGCTGACTGCGAGGCTCCCCCACTTGACTGTGTTGAGGAGCAGGGTGCAGGCACAGCAGTTGGAGCAGGAGTGGAAAAATCATGCCTGATTCAAAGCTAGTCCAACTCTACAAAGCTTTCCAAGCATTCACTAGGGCATTTACTAGAGCAATTTCTAGAGCCCAGAGCCCATCACAGGGGACAGGCAAGCAGACAATGCCAGTCAAAGCAGGGCAGTTAGTAAGAAAGAGCTGCAAGCCAGGACCTCAGTGGGGAACGGCTCACCCTTAGAGGGGCAATGAGACCAAATGGAGGTGAAATTGGTGCTACACCCAGAGGGGCAGGAAGAATTTGGGCAGTAAGCAGTGGCAGAGAGAAAAGGGCATTCTGGAAGTCACAGGCAAAGTCCAGGCAACATAAAACCTGAAGAGCAGAGAAAGAAGAGGCAGGGAGGAAAACTGGAGCCAGCCATGGGGCTGTGTTTGCCAGGCCAGGGAGCTTGGCTTTGATCTCGTGGTTAACAGGAAGCCACTCACATGACAGTAAGTGGCCAGCAGAGGCTGCGGTTACCAAGGGTTACTTCAGGAAGCTGTGCTGCTGGAGGCTCACCTGGGATGGGAAACGGGCAGCTGGACCCCCTCAGCCAGCTGCTCGCTCCAGGGAGAGGTTAGAATCATTCAGGTCAGATTCAGGAAAGGCTGAGGAAGCCCAGAGGAGAGATATATGATGGCTTGGAAGGGAGACAAGGTCCTTATGTGTTCCCCTTGTCTCCTGGTCAAGACTACCCAGGGCTGAGAGGGGCTGCAGTGGGGTAGGCCCTAGTGCCCCCACACTCCCCCTTGGCTCCTGCCCTTGACCCCCCATCATTCCCACCGTCACCTTCTTGCAAGGATCAGGGTGCAAAATACTGTGTAATTCTAAGGTAAGTGATCTCCCCCTCCCCTGGGCTTCCTCCACTACCTGTCCCCCACTGGACTGCCCCTAGGTGTCCCGGCCCCACTGGCCACCATTCCCATAAGAGCCCTTCTGGCCCCTTTCATAGTAATTCCCATGGAGCACGCTGCCCTCCAGCCCAACTCAACCCTTCACCCATGCCCTGAGCCCATAACCTCTCCCTAGAAATGCAGAGAGGAAATGCAGACAGAGTCCAACTTGTGAACGTCAAGGTGGGAAAGAACCTCAGAGATCTGGCCAAAAAGCCCCACCTCCAGCGCCTTTACAGAAGAGAAACCTAACGTTGTAAGAGATGACCAGCCCTGCCCAGGATCACACAGCCCGATCATGGCCCAGGTCTTCAAGCTTCCAGGTGAGGGCTCTGGCACCAAAGCCACAACCAGGTAGGGCAGAAAAATAGTAAGGCATAAAATAGACTGCAAAAAAGGCCAGAGTGCCTTATTGTCAAGGCACCTGGATTCAGGTCCTGACTTTTATCACCATGCCATCCCCTGCCCACATACACACATTGGGGCTTTGGAAATGTCACTGTAGTTTCCTGGACTCCAGTGACCTCTTTCATAAAATGAGGTGTTTAATAATTTTGTGCTTTCAGCAGGATCAAACAGGTCCAAGGCAGAACAAGCACCCTGTCTACAGCACAGCTGGTAGGCCAGAATTGTGACACAGCGGGGGTCTATGTGATTCCTTACCCTGTATCTCCTGAGTCAGCCCAGGCCAGGCAACCTCACATTTTCCCCAGACATTTCTCCAGAGCTGCCCAATGGCCCACAGAGCAATCCTCCAAGGGAAAGGATGGCGATAAAAAACACAGATGGGGCCGGGCGCGGTGGCTCAAGCCTGTAATCCCAGCACTTTGGGAGGCCGAGACGGGCGGATCACGAGGTCAGGAGATCGAGACCATCCTGGCTGACATGGTGAAACCCCGTCTCTACTAAAAAATACAAAAAAACTGGCCGGGCGAGGTGGCGGGCGCCTGTAGTCCCAGCTACTCGGGAGGCTGAGGCAGGAGAATGGCATGAACCCGGGAGGCGGAGCTTGCAGTGAGCCAAGATCACGCCACTGCACTCCAGCCTGGGCGGCAGAGCGAGACTCTGTCTCAAAAAAAAAAAAAAAAAAAAAAAAAACAAAAAAAAAACACAGATGGGCACACAACAGAACCACCCCACTCCTCTCCCCCCGAGATGAAGGCCCAACACCTTCTCCTAGAGGGCCAGAGGCCACCATAGGAGGATGGAGGAAGAAGGTGTAGAGGGGAGGGAGAGGTTTCCGCCAGCCTCTCCAGGGTCCCCACCACTGCGGGTGAAAAACCTGAGCAGAGGCTGGGTACGGTGGCTCACACCTACAATCCCAGCACTTTGGGAGGCTGAGGCAGGAGCATCAGGAACTCAGGAGATCGAGACCATCCTGAGCAACATAGCAAGACTTTATCTCTACTAAAAATTTAAAAATTAGCAAAGCATGGTGGCATGTGCCTGTAGTCCCAGCTACTAAGGAGGCTGAGGTGGGAGGATCACTGGAGCACAGGAGTTTGAGACCTCAGTGAGCTATGATAGTACCACTACACTCCAGCCTGGGCGACAGAGTGAGTCCCTGTCTCCAAAATAAAATAACCTGAGCACGAGGGCCTCATCTAAGGCACACCAATCCTAGAAAGCAGAGGCCAGTGATCTTGGGGGTGCCACGGGTCTGCCCGCAAGCACATCCACTTGTGGCAGGAGAAGCTTTGCCAGGGCTCCCATCAGCCAAGGGCCTGCTCCATTCCACCCACCAGTGGATGGAAGAGCATGCCCATCTTAACTTGGGAGAAAGCCCTAGAAAGGAAAAGTGATCAGCTCCAGAGAGTGAAGCCAAGACTAAATTCAGATCTGTTGAAACCTATATTCCACATCCTCTTCCTAAGAGTACCTTAGTGCTATGGCCCTCAAACTGTGACCTGCAGGGAAATGGCCTGGGCTGGGTGGGGGTGGGGGTGGGGGGTGGTTTAAAGTGCAGATCCGAGGGCCTGGAGTAGAGATGAGGAATCTGCATTTTAACAGGTGCTCCAGGTGCTTGTGATAAAAGCATTGCTGTCACACACTAGTCCCAGGCACACAGTCATGCACGTGCACACGCACGTGGGCACACACATACACACACACACAGAGGCATGTATGCAAGCAAAGGTCAAAAGCGAAGCATGTGCTCTAAAGACAGATACAGATGCTGAGTTTGGTGCACAGCCCAGCCAGCCTCTTGCCAGTTGTAGGATCTTGGGTAAGTCCCTTAACCTCTCTAAACCAGTTTCTTATATGCAAAATGAAGATAAGAAAATAATCAACCTCATGGGTTTGTTTTATGGGTGCAAGAAAATAATATGTGTAAAGTCCTCAGGGCAGGGTCTGACATATAATAAACACTCAATAAACAGTGCTATGATCGTTACCAACCTCAGTGCCTGTGTGTTGAATACTGAAGGGACGGAACAGAATGCCAGGCACCAGGGGACCACAGTGAATAATTGAGACAGTAAGAGATGCCCCAAGGGTTGTTCCAGAGCCAGTGGATAGAAGTCATAGAGACACAGATTTCTGTCCCAAACAGGAAGAATGTTGCTCAATCATGAAACCAAGAGTTTCCCAATCATGAAACCAACTGTCTAGTGAATTCACTGTTACTATAGGACCCTAGCAAAAAAAGACTAGATGTTCACCAAGTAGGGACACAGCACCAGGGAAGGAAGAATGGGGGGCTAGGGGGGCAAGGTGATCTTGAAGGTGACTTTGGGCCAGGTTCTGCAGGTCAGCCCTTTTCCCCATCATGCTGGTTATTTAGTTCATTTGCTCTTCCTTGCCATTTACAATAGTTACCTCCAGGTGTCTAAAAGGGGGTGGGGAAAGGGGGAGAGATCAGGATAGACAGAAGCCTTGTACATTCTGAATAGTTCATTGCAGGGATAAGAACATGTGAGGCTGTTTAAATCCAAGCCTACAAACCCACTGAAATTGTGGGTGTGTGCACTGTGCACTTTTCTCAAAAGGACTGATTAAGAGGGGCTGGTCCTTACCAACTTTCTAGAAGAGGGGAAACTGAGGCACGAGGATGCTGGCTCTCTCAGACAGCAAGAGGGCACAAGCTCCAGGGTATAGATTGGCTGCACAAGACGGCTGTCCTATGAGCCAGGCGCCTTCAACGCCTCACCTTGAAAAAGCCTCCCTATATCCCCCTTGGACGGGACCCTTGAGCTCTGAGAGGTTAGGAAACCTGCCCACAGATACACAGCTAGTGAGCCGCAGGGCTCGATGTTGGAACCCAGGTTCCCTGGGCTCAAGAGGTAGGTGTTTGGTTCCATTTTTTTACTCTTAGGTGTTCTGTCCTGGGTCAATAAAACACGGAAAGGAGTTAACATTAAGAAGGAATAATGTTAAAGATTGGTCCTTATTGGTGACAAGCTACCTACTCACCCACTCACAATCAAAATTAAAGTAAAATTTCCCTCCTTAACAGCAGAAGGGGCCAGAGCGAGAGGCGTTTCCATATGGCTCACACTAGATAGCTCAAGAGTGGACTATCCTGAGACCAGAACACCCTGCAGTCATTCCCACCAGGCTGAGCATTGGAACCAGGTGGCGTTGGTCCCTGTTCCCACTCTGCTGAGCCCAAGCTGTTTTCACGGAAGATGGGGTCCAGAGCAGCCCAGGAAACGGAAAAGAGACCTCACTTCAACGACCCAGCCCTGTCAATCGCCTCCCTGATAATTTAGGATTGGCTAGGATTGAACAAAAACACCCAAAACTTGGGTGCCCCAGGGGGTGCCTGGCTCTGGGTGGAGAGGTTTGGTTGGCTGCCCCATCACCAATCCCCAGGGTGAGCTGAGGAAGGTCTGAAGTTTGGCAGAGCGCTGGAAGCCTTGGGGATCGGTAGGCTGGCACCCCCCATCCCCAACTCCCGCCGCCTGCGGGCCCCAGCTGGGGACGCCTTCCTCGTGATCCCCTATGTTGTACTCTCCCGAGAAAACAGCGCCAGCCCTGGGTCCCGGCGGTCGAGATCTGGGCAGGGCACACAGGAAAGTTTAAAGGGTCAATGTATCGCGCAGATTTCCCTACGGGAGAGGGGACTGTAGGGTAACAGCGGGGTAAATAAAGCAAAGTCGCCGCCCATTCCTCAGTCCCCTACCCCAACACCTCGCATCGGAGCCCCCGGATCCTCCCGAACCCGGGATGCTGCTCGGTTCCCGGCAACCACCCAGGCCCCCTCCACCTGAGGCGCGGCCACCAGCTTTTACCTCTACGCGCGGGCCGGGCCGCTGGGCGCTGCCATCCCAAAGGCTCCGGAGCCCGAGCGGCCCAGGGCCAGGGTTGCGAAGCGGCGGAGTCGCGGAGTCGCGGAGTCGCCGGGTGGCTGCAGGAAAGTTTCCGTCGCGCCAGCTGAGCCGAGTGGAGCTGGGCGGGCGGAGTAGGCGGCTGGCCAGGCAGGAGCGCGCTCCGGCGGGCTCCGCGCCTCCCCCGGCGCCGCCGCTCTCTGGCTCCCGGGCTCCCGCGGCCACCCGGCCTGCCCAGCCCTGCCAATCGCAGGCCCAGCCCCCCACGGCTCCGCCCGCAGGCCGGGGACCCAGCGAGGGCGGGGAGCGGAGGGGCGGGGGCGCACCTGTTTGGTCAATCGACCTCCCCACCACCGCCCCGCCCAGGCCGGACTGGGCAGAGCCGAGGCCCTCAGCTCAGAGCACACACTCCCCAGCCTAGTGCTGGCCCAAGATGCCGGCGGGACCACACGCCCCCTCCCCTCCCGGAGTCCGCAGGCCTTCAGGAGTCCAGAGATAAGCTCTGCTTCCGTTTCGGTGCTATGAGGGTACGGGACCCGGGAGAGGGCCGCGACTTTGCTTTACTTATCCCTCTTCCACCCTACAGCTCCCCTTCCCGCTAGAATCTTCCCGCATCCGCTGACCCCTTAAACTTTTCTGTGCGCCCTGCGTGGATCTCCAACCTCAGGAGCCGAGGACTGATGGGGGAACTAGAGCTTTGGAAGGGGACAGTGAGGGATGTCACAGGGAAGGCACCCTAGCACTCCCACCAACAGAAACTCCTGAGGACTCTGGCTGGCTGGAGGGTACTTCCCGCGAACGTCTGCGACCCGCTTCAGCAAGCCCCCAAACTTCTCTTCGGGCCACAACAAATATTAAAACGTGACTATAATATTGACCCATTTCCCAGATAGGCACACTGAGGCCAGAGCAGGGCAAACACTTTTCGGACCGTGGTGGCGAGGGACAGCGACGTTTTCCAGCTAAAGGTGGGTTTGCTGAGAGCTCCTGCCTCCTTTTCCCAGCCCTATGCGGATGCCTGTGTTCATCCTCACCTTGCCCCCAGCCGCGGATCTGGGGCCGAGGAGGAGAAACAGGCCCCGGGCAAGTGCATGGATAGGGCGAGGGCGCGCCCGCAGGCGCCCGGCCTTACCTCCGCAGCAGAGCGTGTCGTCGCAGAGCGCGCAGGCCGGAGGCCCCAGCAGGGGCAGGGAGGCCCAGGCTAGGGGGCGGAAGGAGGCACCGCCGGCTCCCATCCCTGACGGCCTCGGCAGTGCCTCGGCCAGTGGGCCTGCCACCCTCCGCGGCACCTGTGGGGCCAGCGCGGTGCCCGCGGCCTCCGCCTCCGGGGTCGGTCCCCGGCCAGGCCCGGGGTGAGGGGTGCGCAGGGCTCCCGGGCTCCTCAAGCTGTCCCGGCTCGGAATCTCACGGCGGCGCGCAGGTCGAGCTGGGCAGGGCGCTATTTTTAGCGAGAGCTGCTCTCCCAGTCGGACAGACCGAACAAGTTAATTCGGCCGCTGGGGACGGGCCTGCACGGTGAACTCCCCGAACGGCAGCCGCAGCTCTACTGAAAGCTGATCCTTCGCATTCCTGCCTCTCGAGGCGGGAGGGCGGGAGGACGCCTGTAATTCCAGGGGGAAGCCAGCGTCCTCTCCGAAGACAGCGCCTGGGCCCAACTGCACGCCAAAAATGGGGCTCTTTAAATTGGCTCTGAAACCTGGCGGGACTTGATGCTGATCCCAAGCCGCAGACGATGTCCCATAAAAAGTCCATCTACTGTCTCACCCTTCTCACCGGTCTCCAGTACTGGGAAGAGCCTCCTAGAAATGGGGTCTCAGCCCCAGCACCCGGCAGAAGCTGACGCAGTCATCACTCAGGAGCTACTTGTTGAATGAAGGCAGGAAGCAGTGAAATCCGATACCAGGGTCAGTAGAAGTCTTCAGAGCATATGCGATGGATGCACAGGATGGCTTTGAAATCTGATAGAACCCCTAATCCAACACTTTCTAGCTGTGCGACCTTGGCAAATCATCTCACCTCTGTGCCTCAGTTTTATCTTCTGCAAAAAGGGAGTTTTAGAACTCCAAGAGACAGTATGCAAGAAATCCTTTTGTAAACAAAAGGGTTATGTGAATGTTCGTGTAAAACGTGATGAGAGAGCCGCAAAGGTGAACACAAGTTTCTACTCTCAGGAAGTCACTAGCACTCTTCTAATTCGAGAGAGGAGGTGCTAAGGACCCCAAAATGTACAATCACAGCATCTGGTATTAGCCTAAGGATAGATAAATTGGTCAGTGGACTAGAATAGAGGCTGCAGAAATAGACCCATACAGGTATGGAAACTTGATATGTAGCAGAGATGGCCCCGCAGGTCAGTGGGAGAAGGGTAGACTTTTCTATAAAGGGTGCTAGAGCGATCTAATGTCCGTATTAGAAAAAGATTAGCTGAATCCCTACATCACACCATGCATAAAATTTCAGTTCCAGGTGTACTGAAAACTTACACACACACAAAACTCATAATAGTCAAGGATGTCTTAAAGAAGACCTCAAAAGCATAAATCATCAAGAAAAACATCAATACATTTAATTAAAATTCAAAACTTCTGTTTATAAAAAGATACTTGCAACATGATATCCAAAATATGCAAAGGCTTTCTACAAACCAATTTGCAAAAGAAACAATGGGAGATTGGGCAAAATATATGAACAGGCAGTCCACAGAAAAAGAAACGTGAATGGCCAATAAACATAGGCAAAGATGGTCAGTCTCACTAGTAATCAGAAAAATAGTAAACAAAACCACAGTAAAGTGCCACTTCACACCTGTCAGATGGGCGCAAAAACAAAGAAGTGGGACAGCAGGAGTCTGGAGAACTGTCCCATGCTGCAGGCAGGAGGGGAAATGGGTACAGCCACTCTGGGAAACAATTTGGCAGCATCTAGAATTGTTGAAGTGCACATACCCCAGTGACTCAGAGTCTTGACATGGAGACCCTCTTGCTCATTGCTCATTTTTTTGAGATAGCATCTCACTCTTTCAACCAGGCTGGAGTGCAGTAGCATGATGTGATAATACCTCACTGCAACCTCAACCTCCCAGGATTAAGGGATTGTCCCACCTTAGCATCCTGAGTAGCTGGGACTACAGGCACACACCACCATGACGGGCTAATTTTGTTTGTTTGTTGTAGAGATAAGGTCTCACTATTTTGTCCAGACTGGTCTCAAACTCCTGGGCGCAAGCGATCCTCCTGCTTTGGCCTCCTAAAGTGCTGGGACTACAGGTGTGAGCCACTGTGCTCATCCTAGGTTTTATTTCTTGACCAGGATAGGAGACACACAGTGTTTGTCTTATTCTTCATCACTTTTTTTTTTAAGGTGCAGAGCAGCATGGTGGGGGGCCACATAAAACCCAGTCCTACTCTGAACTTCAGTTTCCTTATGTTAATAACATGGTCATCCTTTCTGGGAAAAACCTAGCACAAAGCCTGGCTCATGAGGAAGTGCTCAGCAAATCTTAAGAACATGAATAGCCCAGTCTGCAGTCTTCACTGGGGTCCTTCACACCCTAGTCCTAGTCAGCTGAGACTGCCCCCACCCAACCACCAGCAAACAACCAGGTCTCCCAAGTCCCCCAAGCTCTACCATGCCCCAGGAATTTGCACACACTGTTTACTCTTCCTAGAATGCCTGTCCTCCCTATCTCTACCCAGTCAGTGCCTACTTCTCCTATTACAATGCAGCTCAGGCATTCCAGCCCATGGGAAGCAGAGGGTTCCCACCATACCCTCCCACTCCACCATCTATATTTATCACATTGTAGATTGTTGCGCCTAGCTATGGGTCTCTCTCCTGGAGCAGACTGTGAGCTCTTCCAAGTCACAAACCTTGCAGCCCCACCACCTGCATGGGGCCTGGCCTCAGGAAAGTTTATTGAATGAAGAAAAGGACTGAATGACCCAAAGACTCAGAAACCAAAAGGGATCATTCCAAACTGTCAAAAGGAAAAAGCAACCCCACCACCTGCTGGACTGACTGACTGGTCTTCATTGAGTGTTCTTGATGGGAATGTGAACTTCAAAGTCAAAGAGTGCCTATAATCCCAGCACTTTGGGAGGCCGGGGCAGGTAGATCACCTGAGGTCAGGAGTTCGAGACCAGCCTGGCCAACATGGTGAAACCTCATCTCTACTAAAATACAAAAATTAGCTGGACATGGTGGTGCACACCTGTAATCCCAGCTACTAGGGAGACTGAGACAGGAGAACTGCTTGAACCTGGGAGGGGAAGGTTGCAGTGAGCCAAGATTGCACCATTTGCACTCCAGCCTGGGTGACAGAGCAAGACTCCATCTCCAAAAAAAAAGAGTGCTGCATTCATATCCAGGCTGACCCGCTTGTCAGTTGTGTGACCTAGACTATGCTACTACATCCCTCTGAGCCTGTTGCTGGGTTTACACAGCCAACATTGACTAGAGATTATCACAAGGGGTTATTACAAAGATTCAGTGAGATCATAGTGGCAAAATGTGTGGCTCCGTTCTCGGTATAGGTAGCAATTATATGACTATGGTCAAGAGGAAAATGTTTGCAGGGGAGGATGGAAGGAACTTGATCAGATTACTGTGAAAGTGGGAGGGCCGGGCATGGCGGCTCACATCTGTAAATCCAGCACTTTGAGAGGCTGAGGCGGGCAGATCACCTGAGGTCAGGAGTTTAAGACCAGCCTGGTCAAAATAGTGAAACCCCATCTCTACTAAATATACAAAAATTAGCTGGTGTGGTGGTGCATGCCTGTAGTCCCAGCTACTCGGGAGGCTGAGGCAGGAGAATCGCTTGAACCTGGAAGGTGGAGGTTGCAGTGAGCCGAGATTACGTCTCTGCACTCCAGCCTGGGCAACAGAGTAAGACTCTGTCTCAAAAAAAAAAAAAAAAAGAAAAGAAAACTAATAAAGAAAGAAAGAAAGTGGGCAGCAGATCAAAAATTCCAGGGGGCCGAGCACAGTGGCTCATGTCTGTAATCCCAGCACTTTGGGAGGCCAAGACAGGAGGATCGCTTGAGCCCAAGAGTTCAAGACCAGCCTGGGCAACATGGCAAGACCCCATACCTACAAAAAAAATGAAAAGACAATTAACCGGGCATGTTGGCATGCATCTGTGATCCCAGCTTCTTGGGAGGCTGAGTTGGGAGAATCACCTGAGCCCAGGAGGTCAAGGTTATAGTGAGCCATGTTCACGCCATTGCACTCTAGCCTGGACAACAAAGAGAGACTCTGTCTCAAAAAATACAACAATAACAACAACAGCAACAACAACAACAAAATTCCAAGAGGAGCCAAGCACAGTGGTGAGCATGCCTACAGTCCCAACTACTTGGAAGGCTGAGACAGGACGATCCCTTGAGCCCAGGAGTTTGATGCTGCAATAAGCTACAATCACGCCATTGCACCCCAGCCTGGGCAGCAGATGAGACTCTGTCTCAATTATTTAAAAAATTCAGGGGTGTTCTCCAGTTCTGAACAAAAACACACCCATGGAGGCTGGCCCAGGAGATGAGAAGGTCAAAAACATGCGTGAAGTTAGTGCTTCTGGTGCTCTTTCCTCCTGTCCTTTGTCCCACCCCCTGGGTGAGGCGCTGTACAACACTTCAGAACTATAGACCCTCTTCTCTGTCTCCCCATCCGCTCTGGCTCCCTGCAGTCTGTTCTCACATGTAGCCCGGGGATTCCAATCTGGACCCGTCTTTGCCTTGCCAGCTTCCATCTGTAGGGGCGACAGAGCCTGCAGCACCTTCCCCAAGGGATGCCTCTGAAGTGATTTACCAAACACATTGTCTGCACTGTATCTGCAAAATCCACATGTGTCCACTTGTCAAGTTCTTCCATCAAGGCAACATACAGGATAGCAAATTGCTTATGGTTCAGGCTCTAGATGATGAATTGGCTAATGTTACATGTTGTACAAGCAAACAAATGTATAAAGTTGACAGGGCTATATGGTCACTGGAAAAGAACAACGTGTACTTCAAGGATTGCAATGAGATTTTCTGAGCTAATGTGCCAATCCTCTTTGGTTCAGATCTCTCTGAACAATGTAATATTATCCTGGTGACATGGACATTAGCCACTGGGGCACTTTGTCCCATGCAAACGGCCATGCCAGGCAGGAAGCTGACCCAGTTTAAGATCTGCCATCTTTCTCTTTTTTTTTTTTTTTTTTTTTTTGAGACAGAGTCTTGCTCTGTCACCTAGGCTAGAGTGCAGTGGTGCAATCTTGGCTCACTGCAGCCTCCGCCTCCTGAGTTCAAGTGATTCTCCTGCCTCAGCTTCCCAAGTAACTGGGGCTACAGGTACACACCACCATGCCCAGATAATTTTTGTATTCAGTAGAGACGGGGTTTCACCATGTTGGCCATGCTGGTCTCAAACTCCTGATCTCAAGTGATCTGCCTACCTCAGCCTCCCAAAGTGCTGGGATTATAGACGTGAGCCACTGGCACCTGGCCAGATCTGCAATCTTTCCTAATGGCTCTCAGGAAGGTCACCAATTACCTCCTTGTTGGTAATGCCATAGGATACATTTCCAACTCCATCTCACCTGATCTCTTTCTTGGCAATACTTAACCCCACAGAAACTTCTGTTCCCTTCCATCTTACCATACTCTCCCAGTTTGTCCCCTAGTTCCTTGGTCACTTCTCCTCCTTGGCTACCTCATCTGACTCCACTGGGCTGTAAAAGTTGGAGTTGGACACGGTCTGAGTCCCTCTTATTTTTCGAGACTCTCTCCACAGGCAAACTGAACTACACCCAGGCCGTGGCTTCAACCACTGTCCTTATGCAGATGATTCCCAAATGTTTATCTCCAGCCCAGTCCAGACACTGTGGTCTCCTGCCTGGACTTCACTAAGAACTGAGCCAGTTCCCTCCATCCACCTGGCCCCTCTCCATGTGGGTCCCCATCTACTAGCTCTCTTCATCAGGTTTTCAAAGCACAGATCTGGTCATATTACCCTCACTTCTGTTCAAAGCTTTCAATGATTTATTGTTGCCATCATGTGGCCTCCCAGATCCTGGCTGGTCAGGTCCTACCCACCTCCCCAGCCTCATTTCTTTTTTGGGTGGGGGGGAACAGAGTCTCACTATGTTGCCCAAGGCTGGAGTGCAGTGGCACGATCTCAGATCACTGCAACCTCCACCTCCTTGCTTTAAGTGACTCTTGTGCCTGGCCTCCTGAGTAGCTGGAATTACAGACACGCATCACCGCAACCAACTAATTTTTATATTTTGGGTAAAGACAGGGTTTCACTATGTTGGCCAGGCTGGTATTGAACTCCTGGCCTCAAGTGATCCACCTGCCTCAGCCTCTCAGAGTGCTGGTGTTACAGGTGTGAGCTACCATGCCTGGCCCCAGCCTCATTTCTTGCCATCTGCCCCCTCCCTCTCTGCCTTCAGCCACTCCAGCCAACTTCCAGATCCTCAAATATGCAACCCTTCCTCCCACAACACAGCCTTTGCATACCAGGTTCCCCTCTTCAGAACACGTTTTTCCCTTCCTTGGCCCAGTTAACTTCTCCCAGTGGAAGCCTAATGTCATTTCCTCAGGTAAGGCTTCCCTGGCCTCCCACATGACACACCCATGGCTCAAGTCACTTTCCTTCATGGTGTTCGTTGCAGTTGGTGATGGCACCTTCATCGTGTGGTCACTGAGTGGATGTGTCATGCTCCCGGGCTGGCATGCCTGGCTTTCCTCATTGTTATATCTCCTCCTACCCTCAGCAAGGGCATGTAGTAGGTGCTCAATGAATGTTTGTTGAATATTGATGGAGGTGGGCAAGGACGTCTGCTTGCCCACCTCCATCAGTAGGCTCTGTTTATCATTGTTGGACATTTCTGCCCATTGCTGTGAATGTAAGTTTGAATGTTTTGCCAGATGCTCTCTCATTTAATTCTTACGACTGCCTCTGAAAAGGCTCTAGTATCTATTCCCATTTGACAGATGAGGAAACTAAGGCTCAGAGTTTAAGCAACTTGCACAAGATCACACAGCATGTAGATGACAGAGCCTGTTCTCAAACCCCATCTATTTGATTCCAGATCATGGGTTTTGTAACCACAACACCCTTTTCACAGATAAGCTAGGGGTGGTGGGTCCTTACCTGATGATGGAAGTGAAACTCAAAACCACAGTGACTGAAGCATCATAGGATGAAGACCCAGGCCCACAAGACCCTGGAGCAGGGATGGCGTGAATGACAGGGGAGGAGTGGGAAGGAGGGGCCAGGAGGAGAGAGCATCTCCGATTTGTGTTGTGGGGGGGCATGACGGTCACGGAGCATAAACAGTAGAAATGCACAGACCTCACTTCTGCCTCTGAGGCATTGAGAATTCAATACCCAGAGAGAATGAGATGATGTCAGATACCATGCATGGAGGAAGGAACAGGTGATACTGAACAGGAAAACAGCTGTTTCCAGGGAAGACCTGTTCTGAGGGGGCACATCCCTGTCTGAGTCTAATCATTCTCAGATGCTTCGATTCCACCTCCACAGTTTCTCTCATACCCCAGGAAGGGAAGGGAAGGGAAGGGAGCAGGACTGGGCAGAAGGAGGAACTGAGCTTCCACGCAGTCAGTGCAAGCCTCAGCCCACCCTATACCTGGAGCTGGGATGGCCCTTCAGAGTCATCCTGAGCAGTGCCAAGCTTTTATGACCCTGAGTTGGTGAGTCATTGGATGTAGGACACCCCAGGAAGGAGGTGTCACCTCTGGGGAGGTGGTTGTCCATGGATTCTCCACATGCCTAAGTCAATGTCATTGGGCTCCTTTTGTGCCAGGCTCTGGGCTAGGTGCTGGAGACACAGACGCAGGGGGAAAAGACAGGTAACAATGTCATCAGGTTGTCCCCAAGCAGGACACTCCCATATGCTACTGAGCACTGCTGGTAATGGCTGAGACAGAGGTGGCAGCTATGGGGCTCTGCTACCAGCCTTGGGAGCGGGGCAGGAATGGCTCTAGGAAAGGCTTCCAAGGAGATGACCTGAGTGTGTCTTTAAGGAAGCAAGAAAGAAAAGTTAGCCAGGCAAAGAGGAAACAGCCCATGAAAAAGCATGGCACCATGAAACAGCCAGCATGCTCGGGGAATTGCAGTCAAGTATTATTGGAGCCTCAAGTGAAGGGAGCAGCCCTGAGAGGGGGCAGGAGAAGAGGCAGGGCTGCTCCATGAGGGGCCCTACATGCCATGCACAGGAGCTTGGCCTTTAGGAGGCTACTGAGAGACCTTAAGGGAGCTATTGGGTGACCTTACTGGCCCCCTCCATGTGGATCCCCATCTACCAGTTCTCCTCATCGGGTTTTCAAAGCACAGACTCGATCATATCACCCCAGGGGAGGGATAGAGCCAACTCTTGAGTTTTACAAAAATCTGAGGAGTAAGTAGGAGGCAGGGAAGGGAGGACAGGAAGGGTTAGGTCAGAAGGAAGATAAGAGATTGGATGGTTGCTGGAGGGGAATGCCTTGGGTTTGGTGCAGGGTAGGGGGTGTGATGTGCCCCCAGGATCTCCTCTTCAGGAGTGAAGGTCTCACTCCCCTAGGTATGGGGAGGCTGCTAGAAGTAGTGCTTCAGTGCTTAGCTCTTTGGAGGTTGCCTCTGCTGAAGACAGCCACCTCCCTGGAGGCAACACCTCCTTCCTGGGGTGTCCTACATCCAGTGACTAACCAACCCAGGGTCATAAAAGCTTGGCACTGCTCAGGATGACTCTGAAGGGCCATCCCAGCTCCAGGTGTAGGGTGGGCTGAGGCTTGCACTGACTGCGTGGAAGCTCAATTCCTTCTTCTGCCCAGTCCTGCTCCCTTCCCTTCCCTTTCCCTCCCTTCCCCTTCCCCCTCCCCTCCCCTCCCCTCCCCTCCCCTCCCCTCCCCTCCCCTCCCTTCCCTTCCCTTCCCTTCCCTTCCCTTCCCTTCCCTTCCCTTCCCTTCCCTTCCCTTCCCTTCCCTTCCCTTCCCTTCCCTTCCCTTCCCTTCCCTTCCCTTCTCTTCCACAGGTGTTGAGCCTGAGAGCAGTCCCTGATGGATCTCCTATGCATGAATACCTCTCAGAGTCTGCTCCTGGGGAACCCCACTGGGGATAAGGAGGACCGGAAACACTTGCTAGGTGCCCAGCTGATGGGAATGACCCAGCAGAATGTCTGATTTGGGGGCTGCCAGGGAGAGACGTGTACAGTACTCAAGGGATCACGCAAGGTCGCAGGAGGGATGGACAGGCCGTCTCGTCTTGAGACAGAAGCAGAAGCTGGAAGCAACTTGGGGTGGCGAGGAGGTCAGGAAATGGAGGGACTCACAGTCTTGACATTATTTCCCCTGTGCAGCCAGAAGTAAGGTTGGCTGCTGAGGGGATGGGTAGATAGTAAAACAATCACCTATGAAAGTAATCACCGTAGTGCATGATAATTATTGCCACAGCAGTGGTAAGGCGTGCAGGGCTTCAATGCATGGATAGGAGTTTACCAGGCTGTGTGCCCACAGGGGAAAGTCATCATGGGCAGAGAACCCAGCTGGGCACTGATGTGAGGAGATGGGGGTAGAATTGCCAGATGAAATACAAGATGGCAGGTGAACATCAATCATATATAAACAATCAATTTTTTCTTTTTAGTATAAGTATATCCTGTGCAATATTTGGGACACACTTATACTGAAAAAACTATCCATTTTTTATCCCCTTCTGGCCCCGTCCCTGCAAGGAGCCTTATCTACCAGTGGGTCCCCCACACTTCCGCCCAGGTATTCTCAGGTTCCATCTTATTCCTCCTTTACTCAGCCACCTCTGGTGGCTCCCCATTGTCCAAACCCTCAATTAGTCATTTGAGGCCCTCTGTTTCCGGACCTTCAGCTACCCTCTCAACCCCATTCTTTTTTTTTTTTTTTTTTTTTTTTTCCTTTTTGAGACAGGATCTCACTTTGGTTGCCCAGACTGGAGTACAGTGGTGAGATCTCAGCGCACTACAACCTCAACCTCCCAGGCTCAAGTGATTCTCTCACTTCAGCCTCCCAAATAGCTGGGACTATAGGCATGCGCCACAACGCCTGGCTAATTTCTGTCTTTTCAGTAGAGTCAGGATTTCATCATGTTGGTCAGGCTGGTCTTGAACTCCTGGGCTCAAGCAATCTCCCCGCCTCGGCCTCCCAGAGTGCTGGGATTACAGGCATGAGCGACCGTGCCTGGCCTCAACCCCATTCTTGAACCTCTACTTTAATCCCCTGCCTCCGGGTTTTTTCCTCAAGCTGTTTCCTCTGCCTACTCTGCACTCTCCCAAATCCACTCTTTCAGGAAGTCTCCTAGATCTAGATTCCCTGTGGGTGGATAGAAGTAGTCATTTCCACTGATTAGCAGCAGTAGCACTATTTCGCTTCTCTGAGCCTTCATTTCCTTGTCTCTAAAATGGGCACAATACTGTCTCTCTCATCAGGTTAGAGGGGACAAGAGACTGTTTAGAAAGCATCAAGTACACCCTTGAATGCTGGCACCCTCCCTGACTGTGCCTAGATCACTGCCTGGCACACAGTGGGCACAGAGGCATGTTTGCTGAATCAAATCAACTCAGAGGTCCCAAGCTTTTACAGTTTTTTTTTTTTTTTTTTTTTTTTTTTTTGAGACAGAGTCTCGCTCTGTTGCCCAGGCTGGAGTGCAGTGGCCGGATCTCAGCTCACTGCAAGCTCCGCCGCCCGAGTTTACGCCATTCTCCTGCCTCAGCCTCCCAAGTAGCTGGGACTACAGGCGCCCGCCACCTCGCCCGGCTAGTTTTTTGTATTTCTTAGTAGAGACGGGGTTTCACCGTGTTAGCCAGGATGGTCTTGATCTCCTGACCTCATGATCCTCCCGTCTCGGCCTCCCAAACTGCTGGGATTACAGGCTTGAGCCACCGCGCCCGGCCTGCTTTTACAGTTTTTAACTTGCTTCTTGGAATTACCATACCCAACAGTGGAACTTGGAAAAACTCAGTTTCCTGTATTAAGATGATCTTAAAAGGGACGCTTAATGAGGCCACCGTAATTTTTTGTTTGTTTTTGCTTTGTCACCCAGGCTGGAGAGCAGTGGTGCAATCGTGGCTCACTACAGCCTCCACCTCAAGCAATCCTCCCACCTCAGCCTCCCAAGTAGCTGGGACTGAAGGTATACACTACCTTGCCTGGCTAAATTTTGTATTTTTTTTGTAAAGAAGGGAGTCTTGCTATGCTGCCCAAGCTGGTCTCGAACTCCTGGGCTCAAGTAAGCTGCCTGCCTCAGCCTCCCGAAGTGCCAGGCCACTGCAATTCAGGCTGCATAACAGATTTCTCCCCTGTAGACAGGGGCCAAACCAACTCCCTGCAAGGGCCCATTTAGGACCCAAACATGGCGCCCAGTCTCTCCAGCTCGAAGCAGGTAATATCTGCCACTCACGTGTCTGTCTCAAGCCCTCCCGATCCCAGACCACAAAGGATGATTTCTTATAACTATTACCACAATTACCCAACTGCAACACTATAGAGAAGCGATTCGATGAGCCTGTGATTTTCGCAGTTACTTGTCTCAAATAAGTCACCTGAAGTTCATCTGCCATCAGGATTCATGGCTGTATTCGGTAATCGTAGGGAATTATTTTGCTAACAACAGAGGTATCTTGATCTAATTTAGTTTTAATGCCAGGAGGTGCCCTCCCAAAATAATCAGCTTCAGGGCAATTCCAATTTCCAGGTTTGTTACACGTTCTGGATAGAAGATTCAATTCAAGGAGGCTGAAGTTACTTCTTTATCACTCAAAGTCATCTAGAGGTGACATGGTATCCTACCTCTACGTGTGTGTAGAAGAATGCAGGGAGAGGCCCAGCGACAGCAAGCCAGGGTGGGCTCCCAGCCAGAAGAATGACTGGAAGACACTGATGGGTTAGGACCATGTCAAGTTAGATCCATAACTAGGGTTCCTGGAAGAACCCTAATTTTTCTTATACCCATTCATTAACCCGTTCTATTAAAAAACAAACAAACAAAAAAAAAAAAACAAAAAAAACCCTAACCCTCACCCAGGCTGGAGTCCAGTGGCATGATCTCAGCTCACTGCAACCTGTTTCCTGGGTCCATGCGATCCTCCAGCCTCAGTTTCCTGAGTAGCTGAGACATCAGGTATGCACCATGTGCCTGGCTAATTTTTGTATTTTTTGTAGAGACGGGGAGCTTGCTGCCCTGGCTGGTCTCGAACTCCTGAGCTCAAAGCAATCTGTCTGCCTTGGCCTCCCAAAGTGCTGGGATTATAGGCGTGAGTCACCGCTCCCAGCCAATTATCTGCATTATTTTATTCCATTTTGACCATCTCTCCTTGGCAAGACCTAATCTTTGCAGTTATTAATAGAGTCTAAATAATGATAACAAACCCTCGTGCAGCTCTGTTTTAAGCGCTTTAATCCATATCAACTCATTACATCCTGTGAGGGAGGTGAATGCTACTATTATCCTCATTTTGCAGATGAGGTTAGGAAACTTGCCTCAAATCACATGTCTAGTAAGGGGCAGAACTGGGATTTGAACCTTCCCCAAGTTCCTATGCAAGGAAGAATCCTGAACCCACCAGGAATTGTTCAGCCTTGACTCTGTGCTCTCACTGACCCCTCGACACTCTGGGATAGAGGTGTTGTTAGCCGCATTTTACTGAGGAAGAAACTGATTCTCAAGAGGTCATTGATTTGGCCAAGGTCAATGCAGTGAGTAGATAAATGCAGGAGTTGGGACTTGAACTCTGAGATTCTGATTCTAAACCTAGTGCTGCTGGGCACAGTGGCACGCGCCTGTAGTCCAAGCTACTCAGCAGGCTGAGGCAGGAGGACAGTTTGAGGCCAGGAGTCGAAGGCTGCAGTTGGCTAGGATGGCACCTATGAATAGCTACTGCACTCCAGCTGGGGAAATGCAGAAAGACCCCACCTCTAAAAATAAGTAAAAATAAATAAAAATAAACCTACGGCTGCCTTGTCCAAAGCTGGGAAATTTATGACGTGTTTTTGAATGGCTTTGCCAGCAGGCTAGCTATCATTAATTAACTAAGTGCACGGTGATCGTCCTCCCACAAACCCCTCTCCAGCCACTCTGTGCCCCACTTCCCACTTTGGTCCTCTTTTCTACTTCCCACCCCTTGCTCCAGAAACCAAGTGTCCTTTGTTGCTATTCCCTGTTACCCAACAAAACCTACTTTCAGATTCCTGATCTTTCCCTCATATGTTTATACTTTCAACAGAGGGCTGTGTGGTCCAGCAGGAGAGGCCAGGAGCTAGAGGTAGCTCTGTCACTCTATCCTCCCTGGGCACTTAGGATGAAACCTATTTGTCTCTAGGCCTTGTCTTCCAATCTTTACAAGGGGAAGAGGTTAGACCAGTGTTCTTTAAACTACTTAAGCCATGGAGCTCTCATTTTATTTATTTATTTATTTATTTTTTAGAGACAGGGTCTTGCTCTATTGCCCTGTCTAGAGTGCAGTGGTGTGATCACATTATAATTCACTGCAGCCTCAAATTCCTGGGTTCAAGTGACCGAGAACCCTCATTTAAATGAAAATGTTCAGGCAAGCCCAACATTTGTATTACTATTTTATTATTATTATTGTTATTGTTATTGTTATTATTTTGAGGCTGGGCATGGTGGCTTACACCTGTAATCTATCTCAAAAAAGAATTCATTTATTTGTTTGTTTTGAAGCAGAGTCTCACTCTGTCGCCCAGGCTGGAGTGCAGTGGCAGGATCTCAGCTCACTGCAACCTCTGCAGGACCAGGTTCAAGCGATTCTGCTGCCTCAGCCTCCCCAGTAGCTGGGATTACAGGCATGCACCACTAGGCCTGGCTATTTTTTGTATTTTTAGTAGAGACGGGGTTTCACCATGTTGGCCAGGCTGGTCTCAAACTCTTGACCTTGTGATCCGCCTGCCTTGGCCTCCCAAAGTGCTGGGATTACAGGCATGAACCACCAGGCCCAGCATCAATGTTTGTATTGTATCAGATGCCAGTGAGCTGCTCTAGTCCAAGTTGGGTTCAAGGAAGAAAGTGTCTCCTACATGCCAACTTCTGAGCTTCTCCTTGGACATGACAGGAAAACCACTGGCCTAGACAGAGCCTATAGGCTCTTGGGGCTCTTAGAGACAGGAATCTAGGATCCACGGATGGCAGGTGATGCCCAAAGTGCTATGTGGGCAGCTAAATGCCCACCTGGGACCCCCCCACCCAACCCCCCAACACCTGTCCTGCCTTGTTGGCTAAACTGTAGAGGGGCCTGCCAGCAAAGCCAGCCTGTGCCCAGGACCCTGCCTCTGGGGCACTGAGCTGTCCAGGGGTCTTGCCACAGAGAAATGGTATCTGCTCTGATGCTCAGGGTGTGCCGTCTGTTTGTTCTGGCATGTTCCTCAGTGGCCAGAAGAGTTGGCTACTCCCCTACCCCTGTTACCCTTTTGTTTTCTCTTTCTTGGCCTCTCCCTTTTCCTTTTTGTTTTTTAAACAGAGTCTCACTCAGTTGCCCAGGCTGGAGTGCAGCAGTGTGATCTCAGCTCACTGCAAACTCCACCTCCCAGGTCCAAGCAATTCTCTTGCCTCAGCCTCCCAAGTCGCTGGGACACTACAGACACCTGCCACCATGCTCAACTAATTTTTTTTTATTTTGTGTAAAGACGGAGTTTCGCCATGTTGGCCAGGCTAGTCTTGAACTGCTGACCTCAAGTGATCCACCCACCTTGGCCTCCCAAAGTGTTGGGATAAGGGATGAGCCACTGCAGCTGGCCAGCTTCTCCCTTTTCTAAAAGTACGTGTTTTGTTTTGTTCTGTTTTCATTGCTCCTTCCCCTTCCCCTTCATCTTTCAACAAATGCTGGCTGGTTGCTGGTCTCAAGCTTTCTGTCCCAAACCTCAGGCTACAGGGGAATGAGATAAACATGAGGGCTGCCCCCAGGGCAGAGCCTTCACCTGGAGACAGCTGCATCCTGCAGTGACTGTGGCCACCACTGCACTAAGAACTCAGTCACAGGGGCTGGGAAGGCTTCTGGAGGCAGTGGTGAGCAAAGGGGCACCAGCAGGTGAATAGGAGTTTGTCCCGTTTGTGGGGTGGGAATGAATGCAGGTAGGGAGGAGTTAGGTGTTTCCGGCTCAGAAGAGAGGCATGGAAACCGCGGAGGCTTAGCCAGCCCAAGCGTTTGAGGAGCTGTCAACTGCTAGATTTGGCTGAAGCATAAAGTGGTCATTGGGGGGCTATCAGGAGTGGGACATGGTAAGTTGCCCAGGGGACCGGTGGCCAGGGGTCTGGAGAGGCTATTCCAGAGCTGGGAATAGATCCTGAGGGTCGCGGGGGCGCCAGTGGAGGTTTGCAGCAGGGCATGTGGGGCCAGAACTGTATTGTAGAAGTGCACCTGGCTGCCCACAGTTGGGGGTGGGGAGACAGTGAAAATGGGGCTTCCCTTCCCTTCTCACCCCCCACAGCCTGCACCCTCCTCTGAATGCTCTGAGCAGCCCTGGTTCCCTCTGAGACTCAGCATGGGGATAGAAGGAAGGGGGCTTTGGGCTGCCGGCTGCTCATCCTACCCTGGCCTGGCCCCCACCTCAAGGCAGTCCCTAAGCTTGCTCTCCCCCAGCTGGGATGTTTTGATTTCTGGGCCCTCCGAAAATGGCCCGTTTGTGCTGAGATGCTCAGGCAGATTAGCTTCCAACCCCCTTTCAGCCCTTTCTATCTGAATCCTGGCTCTGACAAGCCCCTTCCCCAGCCCTGCAGCCCCTCTTGGCCCCAGATGACTGTCCTCACTTCCCCCCACAGCCCCCCACTGTGGTGAAGGAGGGGGAGGTCCTATCCCCAAACACAAGCTCTTTTGTTCCAACTGGCAGCTTGGCCCTCAGCCCTGCACCCGCTGCTGGTGGGGTTTCCTAGCACTTAATGAGCCCGGGGTCAGCTGAAGGATGGGGAGTTGGCATTGAGGGGCTGGGGACGGGGGCTGGAGCACAGGCGATTTCTGGCTGCAGCTTTGGACCTGTCCCTCCTCTGCTCAAATCTCTCCCATGGTTCCTGCCTACTCTACTGGGACTGCTGAGGTGAGCAGAGACCCCAGGCTCCTTGCAGCTCTCACACAGCCTCGTCTGCCTCTCCCTGGAGCAGGACTAGGCACTTGGGCTGCTCAGTGCAGACTCAGAGCAGGGATGCACACAGTGGGAAGCACGCAGGCTTTGAAGCCAGCAGGACCAGAGTTCAAATCCTGACTCTGCCACTTCCTGGTAGTACGACCAGGGGCAAATCACAAATCTCTGTGTGCCTCAGTTTCCTCCCCGTAAAATGGGGCTACATTTTCCAACCAGAGTTCTATGAGCTCCAGCACAAAATGCTCATGCACTTTCCCTTCCCTTTCTCTTGTTCCTTAAGAGTCTGGCTGGCTCCCCTCCTGAAGGTACAAGGTACAAAGAAGATAGTCAGAGCTGTCTTCCTCCTCCTCCCCCACAAGTTGAGCGTGCACTGGGCTGCCAAGGACAGTGGGGCATGGAGACCTTTAATGCCACTAGATAGAGAACTGGAGGCTGAGCAGGCCTGGGGTCGGGGGTAGCCAGTCCAGGAACCCACTGCCCCCTTGGCTCTGGGTCTTCTTGGCCTCCCTCCTTGGGCTAGGCTTCTCCTGCTGGGATTGTGAGCTCCCAGAGGTAGGCAGCCACCCAGCCTCACCTGAGCTGGCTCAGGGGTGGTTTGGGTCTTAGGAATTCCAGGGAGACGCAGCACAACCCTGTTCCTCCCTGCCTGAAACTATTCAGGGCTCCTCCAGGTGCAAGATAAAGCCCAATCTCCTGATCCCGGTATTTGAGGCCACTACCCCAGCCCGGCCGACCTCTCCAGCCCTGCCCACCTGGATTTTGGGGGGCAGCCTCACTGAATCACTCAAAGTTCTTAGATGGGCTGCCGGACGCGGTAGCTCACGCCTGTAATCCCAGCACTTTGGGAGGCCGAGGCGGGCGGATCACGAGGTCAGGAGATCGAGACCACCCTGGCTAGCACGGTGAAACTCCGTCTCTACTAAAAATACAAAAAAATTAGCTGGGCGTGGTGGCGGGCGCCTGTAGTCCCAGCTACTCGGGAGGTTAAGGCAGGAGAATGGTGTGAACTCAGGAGGCAGAGCTTGCAGTGAGCCGAGATCCCGCCACGGGACTCCAGCCTGGGCGACAGAGCGAGACTGTCTCAAAATAAATAAATAAATAAACAAACAAATAAATAAATAAATAAAAGTTCTTAGATGGGCTACTCTGTAGTTCTCAACTCCAGGCCTTTCCTCTGTGGTTCCCTCTGCCTGTTCACTACCTCCATCCACCAAGCCAAACTCTGGAGTTTTGTTTTGCTTTGTTTTTAGAGATGGGCTCTCCCTATGTTGCCCAGGCTGGTCTCCTAGCCTCAAGCGATCCTCCTCCTTTGGCCTCTCAAAAGTGCTAGAATAGCAGGCACGAGCCACTGTACCTGGCCTTAGGTCTCTGGTTATCTTAAAGGTCAGCATCTTCTCCTTCCCACCTACCCCCAGAGGCCTCCCCACCATGGGATGTCACTGTAGCCTTGAGTGCCTATTCTAAGCGATTCCTTAAGGCAGAGACCCAGCCTCATGCTTTCCTGGGTGCATGCTTCCCCTCTAGCACCCAGCATGGAGCTGGCACAGAGAAGGCACAAATTAAAAGAAGTGAACCTGGGCAGTGAACAAAGACCAGGGCTCCAACAGTCCTCCTCCAATTCCAGCAGCTGCCCCTTAGAGTCACCTGGTGGGGCAAGGGAGAAGGCAAAAAAGAAGGAGGGTTGTAGACATTCCAATATCCAGGCCCCTTCTAGACTAAACTGAATCCAAATCTCTAGGGTAAGGCTGGGCATTGTTCCTACCCAGAATGATCCTGAGGCATATCAAGGATTAGAACTTTCTGGAAGATTCAGGTCTCCCTCCCCCCACCCAGGTGCAGTGGGCAAGGTGAGGCCAAGTCCTGCGGGAGGCTTTGAGTGCTCCTTAATACGCCACTGTGTGTTGCATTGATTGGAGAAGCGCTTTATAGCTTGCAAAGTACTTTCACTTGCATCAAGTCATTCATTAATTCATTATTCATTGAACAAATATGCAGCAGAAAGTGCTGGGGCCACAAAGATGAAGCTCCAAGGTGTGTGGCAGAGACAGGTTTGTGGACTGACAGATTGATGAACAAGGCCATAAGGTGTGACAGGGCTGCCCCCAGAGCCCTTAGCAGAACCGGTCAGGGGCACAGAGGAGGAGGGTATTGAGCCTATGTTAGGGAGGTACTGGCAAGGCAGAAGGTCCAGGTAGGGGCTGGCAAAGGTGCAGGTGGCAGAGGTGGACTTGGTCCTGCCATGGGCAGGGGTATGAGGACACACAGATGTGAGGAGGGACGGTGGGGACTGCAGAGGGCCTGGCCTGGGCACCTGGTGGCTTAGCTGGGAGCCTGCAGGAAAGACCGAGAAGGGATGAAGAGAGAGGCGAGAGGAATGCCAGGAGAGGAGACGGTGGGGTCCTCGTTGCGGGGGTGGGTTGGTGAGAGATTCAAGCAATGGTAAACACAAATGATTATAACAACAGCCAGGATCAACTGAGGCCTCATTCTCTGCTAGAACAGTTCTCATAATTTTTAAAATAAGCATGAACACTGTTACTCCTCTCAGTAACCTGTGAGAGGAGTACCAGGGTAACCATCCCATCTCACACGTGGGAAAACCGAGATTCAGAGAACATCATTTCCGCTGGTGAGGGGCAGAGATCTGATGGTGTGGGGTTCCAGGCACCCTGCCCTGACCTACCCCCCACCAGAGCCTCCGCGGAGAGGACTGTAAGATGACTCCCCAAGAGAAAACCCTGGATTCTGCAGCTGGTATTCCATTGGTGGGCCCGGTCAGAGCAGCTTTGAGGCAGGGAGTGGTGTCGAGTTGCACGATGCCAGTGGGGAAGCAGAGATCAGGAGAACATGGGCTGGTAATCCCAGCTACTCGAGAGGCTGAGGCAGGAGAATAGCTTGAACCTGGGAGGCGGAGGTTGCAGTGAGCCAAGATCGTGCCTCTGCACTCCACCCTGGGTGACAGAGCAAGACTTCGTCTCAAAAAAAAAAAGAAAGAAAGAAAGAAGAAGGACATGGGCCAGAGAGGATGAGGCAGTGAGGATGGGATGGGATGGGAGAGACTTGGGCTCTTTGCAGGGCTGGAGAAAGAGCCAGCAAGGGGGTCCTCATATAGGCAGGAGGGTGGGCAGGAGATGCAGAGCCCAGGGAGCAAGGTTGGCCTCAGCTGGGGAATTGACGGAGGGAGAGGAGAACTGGAGCAAAAATCCCCTGGAGCTTGGCAGGGCCCCGGAGAAGCTGTCGGGGGCTTGAGCCTCACTTCTCTCTTGCTGCCGGGCACAGTAGGCCCTCGGCTAAGTCTTTGTGGACCCCATTCTGCTGGGGAGGGGGAGGTTTGCAGGAGTCACTAGCGGGAGAGGAGGGGAAGCGGGGAGCAGGGAGAACCCAGCAGGAGGGAGAAAGAGAGAGAGAGGCAGAGCTAGAGAGAGAGAGATATAGAGATGATTGAGACAGAAAGACAGAGAGATAGGAACAGAGACGGAGAAACAGAAAGGCAGAGACAAAACGAGACAGAGATAGACCTAGAGAGAGTCTCTGAAAGGACTGCCCAACCCCTCCCTGCTGTCAGGGACCAAGTCTGAAAGAAGAGGCTCAGAAGGGGTTGGGGGACAGCCACCCCTACCCCACCCACCACAGAACTGGCAAATGAGAGACTAAAGGGTCTTCTGAGCAGGGAACCCACCCCCCAGATTCCCTGGTGCCTTGGCTTCAGGGCCATAGAGAGCTTAGCTTCTTAGCCAAGGACAGGCCTTCCCAGGGGGAGGGATCTCCACCTCTACCCTCGCCTGGGGGCAGGAGAATCCCGACCTGGGACAGTCCCTGAGGACCCCTGAGTGACGCTCTGACCTCGGGCTGCAGGGCCTAGAGTCCGGTGCCTGCTCCCTCTGCTGAACCACCTGCCCTATTGACCTCTGGCTGCCATCTGGCTCCCTCGGGCTGTGGTTTGAGGACCCTGCCCTCCACCACCACCTAAGAGCTGTGTCCTCCATTTTCCATGCCTAACACCCCACCATCAGCAAAGGGCAGTGTGAGGCCATTTGTCACAGAGACAGCATGGGAGGAGAGAAAGAGGGTCTTGGGCAGGGCTGCAGGTGGCACAGGCACCCCCAGCCATGTCTGTTCTTGCAGTCCCTGGCGCTGGCTTTTCTGGGGCACGGACCGACTCTTTCTGGTGCAGTGTCTGTGGAACCCCAGAGCGGGAGTGTGGGCCCCACGCTCTCACGTGCTCACTCACGGGCTCCTGAGGAGACAGCCTGCCGAGACAGAGGCCCACTGGCAGGCACACCGTGGAGCTCCTGCACTCACGCACGCCTGCCCGTGTGGGCAACACAGAGGCGCCCTGGGAATGTAGGTCACTGGCTGGAATGCTTCGAGCCTGGGGTGCTGGTGATCCGGCCATCCAGCACATGCTTCCAGATTGGACAGAAATCCACCCCCCTTCCACCCGCCTCTTTCCCCGCTCTCCCGAGACAATCTGACCCAAAGCTCCTCAGGCTTGTGTTTTCTCTCCTCCGGAATCCCACTGGCTGGGGCTCTGTCCAGGGGAGGGGGCGGGGCTCCTTGTCCATGCAGCTTCTTCTCTGTGTCTGTCCCTGTGCTGGGCGATGCGGAGTCTACAAGACATGGAGGGATGTGGCTCCCACTTTGAAGAGGACATCTCTAAGGCAGAGTCCAAGAGATGTCCTCAGACCAGAGGCGAGTAATGGTCAAGGGGAGAGCAGAGCACTGCTTTGTCAGGGCCAGGCTGGCTTCCTGGGGGAGGTGTCAGGACCCTGTTTGGGCAGTTGAATAAGGGCTTCTGCAAGCCTAGGAAAGGGAGTGGTTCTGACACACACCGGGAAGGCCCCAGCAGCTTCTCTCCCTCCCCTCTGGAATCCAGGCCTCTCTCAAAGGTGACTGTCACCAACTCCTCTAGAGATAGCCACTGGAGGGCCCTGCAGGCCCTTCAGACACAGCAAGCCCAGAACATCGATCCCCCTTCCACCCCAGAATCTGCCCTGCCACCCAGGTTCCCCTGTCAGTGTGGACACCAACATCTCCTGCCACACAGGCCAGAGATCAGGGTTATCCTGACTTCTTTCTTTATCCACCCAGCCTCCCCTCCAGGTTTTCACTGTGGCTCACCAAGCAGCTGACAGCTCAGAGATGCAAATGGACTTTAGTCATCAAAGTGCAGTGGGGTAGCAGAAAACCCAGGGAGCCTAGTCAGCTCAAATAAGCTAGTCAGGGAAGGCTTCCTGGAGGAGGTGACCTGAGCTGAGACTTCAGGATGGGCAGGATTGACCAGGTTGGAGGGGTAGTAGGGAAGGCTAAGATGAAAGAGTGTTTTAGGCAGGGGTAACAGCAAGTACAAAGGTGAGGGAGAGAGAGAGGCATATTCAAGGCAGAAATTAATTCATGATGGTAAGAGTGGCAAGAAAGAGGGGTGTGGCTTGGAGATGAGAGCAGAAATGTATCTGCAGGGTCAGACCATGAACTGGGTTAAGCCCTGTTAATGAGTTTGGATTTTATCCTGCTGCAGTGGTGGGCCTTGTGAAGTTTTTTGAATGCCTATGTGTGGCCCCTTTCTGGCTACACATGAAGGATGAGTTGGGGGGACAGGTAGAGATGGAGAGCCCCAGGAAGAGGCAAAGCAGCTGTGCAGGTGTCCAAGGTGAGGCCTGGCCTGAAGTGAGGGCTGGGAGATGGAGAGTCGGAGTGGATCTCTGGACCTCTTAGGAGGTAGCATGGACTGTAAGCAGGCCTGGTTTCATCTTCTCTGACCTCCATCTTCTCATGATGTAACAGGGAATGGACACGAGGACCTCAGGAGAACCTTCCCCTGGGGTCTCCCCACACCTTGGCCATTTGCTATTTGTTCCAGCTTCCCTGGGCTTCCAGAGGTGAGACCTTGGGAGGAATCCCAGCTGGGAGGACCACAGCTCTGGCTTTGGAAGACCCAGGGTGGGCTCAGCAGCCCAGGGCATTCCACCCAGCAGAAGGAATGGACTGGACAGTGGGAGCAGAGGGCTGGGCTCTGGATATCCTGCAGTCAGCCTTGGGAGGCCAGTGAGGGGAAGCTGGGGACACACTGGGCCTGATGCGTGGGGTCCACCTGCCTCTTTGGAATAGGGAGGGCTGCGGCAGCCATCCAGCAACCTGAGCATGAGTCAGGCCCTGTTACTTGAAGGACTGATACTCAAGCGAGTGTGTCAGTTTCTTCCTCTATAAAATGGGAATTGAACAATATGCCAAGAAACACATTCGGTGGTAGGAAAGCTTAGGGGACACGGATCATGCTACTGATTGACTTAAAGATCTGCGACTCTGCACCAGGTCCCATGGCGGAGGAGCCAGCCTGAGGCAGTGGCTGTCCAGGACCACAGAAGAAGGAAGGATCTATCCTGCTTAGTCCTCAAGAGAGGAGCCCTGCGTGATAGCTGCTGTGGTCCCCATCCCTCTGAGGCTCTGAGAATCAACGGGCCTGGCTCACAGGTCACATGGAGGCACAGTAGATAGAAGCCCAGGCCTGGGGGTGTTAAGTGCAGTTCAGGAGGGGCTCTCCAGGAGCCTATGGGAAGTGAAATGTCCGCGACCTATGCACACAGGCACTCCCTCCCTTTCCCTGTCCCTCTCTCTGGGGACACCAACTCTTCTCTCTTGAGCTTTATCCTGGCCCAGCTCCAGGCACAGGGGCTCCCTCCTCACCTGCCACCCCTCACTGCAGCCTCAGCCCCTTACCTTGTTATGAGGCCAGCTGCTCAGGCTTGTGTGCAGAAATGACCGGAGCCTCTCCTGAGCTGGCCTCTTTGTTCTTTATTGTCTGTTCTTCCTGATTGAGCCTCTTCCCAGAGTCTCAGGGCAAGGGGAGGGGGCATGTGGCTCTACCACTCATCCACCTGCCCAGCTGGGCAAGTTCAGAAGCCCCCCGCATGGCTGGCCAGCAGAACTGAGGCTCCCCTGGGCATGGGAAAGGGCCCTGGATTGGGGACCAGGAGACCCAGGGGGGTGGTGGGAGCAGCCCAAAGTGGAGAAAGCGCACAGGAGTCTGGGAGTCCTGGGTTTGAATCACAAGTGTTCCTCAGTCGCTGTGTGGCAGGGCCCTTCTAAGCCTGGATTGTCTCATTTGAGCTGTGGGGTTGTTCCTTCCTCTGTGAGGAGTCAATGGAGAATATTTAGCAGGGAGCCAGGCACACAGTAAATGCTCATAAACGGGACCCCAGCTCTGCCTCCTTGGCCTAATTTTTTCACTTATAGAAGGGCTCCAGGTATGAATGTGGCATCTCTTCCTTGATTTTTCTGAGACCCAGGCAGCCTGGTCTAGAACAGAGCCCTTGAACAAGATGGAAGGAATCTAGATTCTGGCATCCCTTCCCCATTCCAGACAGGCTAGGCTGGTATCAGTTTCACAGATGGGGTAACGGAGGCTCAACAAGAGCCCAGGTCTTTGGCTGGCACCTGTTGAGTGAGACGAGTGGCAGAGCCAGGAGGAGGCCTCAGAGGAAGGGCAGGCCTAAGCAGGAGAAGCGAGATGATGAATGGGAGGCCAGTGGCCGGACACATAGCTATTACTTTTTACGATTATTATCTGTCACCAGTTGAAGCTAATCCCTTTGCCTCTCAAAGGAAGGCCCAAGGAGTCATGACGTCAGGCCCCCTGATGACATCAGGCTATTGTGGCCTCAAATTGTCCTCTCTTTAGACCATCACAGGCCCACAGCTGAGTCTGCCTCTCGCCTTGCCCAGCCAAGCTGACATGGCTCCTGCCACATCTGAGCTGCTTCAGTGAACGCTCCCCAGGAGAGAGGATTTTCCACCGGCACAGAGAGGGGCCTCCAGGTGCCAGCTTTGGCACACAATGGCTCTCAGGACTGCAGCAAAATAAAGATATCAGGCTTTGTAGCTGGAGCGAGCTGGGTTCAAATCAGTGCCCTCACTATGTGATCAGGGCCAGTCATGTAACCTCCCTGGGCCTCAATTTTCTCATCTGGAATATGAGGCTAACAGCAACCCACCAAGTGTATCACAAGGATTCAGAAGACAATGTAGGCCAGATGTGGTGGCTCACACCTGTAATCCCAGCACTTCGGGAGGCCGAGGTGGGCAGATCACCTGAGGTCAGGAGTTCGAGACCAGCCTGGCTCACACGGCAAAACCCCATCCCTACAAAAATAGAAAAATTAGCTGTGCATGGTGTTGCATGCCTGTAGTCCCAGCTACTCAGGAGGCTGAGGCAGGAGAACCTCTTGAATCCAGGAGGTGGAGGTTGCAGTGAGCTGAGATCATGCCACAGTACTCTAACCTGGGCGACAGAGTGAGACTCTATCTCAAAAATAAAACAAAACAAAACAAAACAATGCTGGGCACGGTGGCTCACTCCTGTAATCCTAGCACTTTGGGAGGCCAAGGCGGGTGGATCACCTGAGGTCAGGAGTTTGAGACCAGCCTGACGAACATGGCAAAACCCTACCTCTACCAAAAAAATCAAAATTAGCTGGGCTTGGTGACACATGCCTGTAATCCCAGCTACTTGGGAGGCTGAGGCAGGAGAATTGCTTAAACCTAGGAGGTAGAGGTTGCAGTAAGCCGAGATTGTGACATTGCACTCCAGCCTGGGCAACAAGAGCGAAACTCTGTCTCTAAAACAAACAAACAAACAAACAAACAAAAACAGAAGACAGTGTAGATAAAGTGCCTTCGGATCCTGGCATGGAGCAGGTGCTTACCGAATGATACTGGTTATTACAGCAGCAGCACTTGGAAGTTTACAAGCTCACATCCACCTGCTTCTCTGCTGGGATCTCCCAACAACCCTGGGGTAGATGCCCATGCTGGTTGTCATCAGGAAGAAATGGAAAGTTCTGAGCTGTTGAGCTGCCTGCTCCACCTCCATGATATCCAAAGCAACCATCCCCTTCTGGAGGGTTTATCCCAGCAGGCTATCTGAGCCCAATCCCCTCCTGTAAGAGTCACAGACTCCCCTGACAGGTGTCCAACCTCACACTCTTTTGTCTCCTTACCCCTCCAGAGCTCCAAGACCACCAGGAAAACAGGCAAGACAGGGCTGAGTCTGCCCATTTGTCAGATGAGGAAGCTGAGGCTAAGTCAGGGCAGGGACTTTGTCCAGGCCACCCAATAACAGAGAGAACTGGGACGAGATGCAGGCCTGCTCTCTTGGGGCATGGGGCCCAGCGCCCTCAGCTGACAGCTAAGGAACCAGAAGTCCAGAGTCGGGGAGGATGCCTAAGGTTGCGGAGCAAGTTAAGGGCAGGATCCAGCTCATGCTACTCATTAATTCACTCACTCTCGCTCACTTATTCATTCATTCATTCACTCATCCACTGAGTATGTATCGAGCGCCCTCTCAGTACCAGTGCTGTGCAACACCCTGGGAACCCAGTGGCGGACAAGATACAGCTCCTGTCCTCAAGGGCCTTATAGCCTCCTGTGGGAGTCAGGCCGGTGAGCAGGCAATGAAAATACACCCTGGCAGAGGAAGCACTAGGAGCTGTCGGCAGGGTACAGGTAGGAGGTGGTACCCATGAAGTGGGAGAAATAGCAGGACTCCAAGAGAACCTGAAGAAAGTATATTTTGCAGGGCAGAGCCTTTTCTTTTATGCTGGCCACTGCCAGGCCTCCCTTTTGCCCCCTTCTTTGGAAATCACAAGGCAGACAGAAAGGACATGCTTCTCTGAGCTGGACTTTTCACACAGCTCCAAGGGGCTGGCACCAGAGGGGAACAGTCACATCTTGTCTGGCCGTTACCCCAATTTACACCTGGGGAAACTAAGGCCAATCACAAGGGCTCTGCAGGGGTTAGTGCTGAGTTTCCAAGCTCTCCTCTTCTCCTCACCTTCCTGCCTCTGACTGTCCTGTAAAACAAACCTCTGCACCTGTGTCTGCTCCTCTCTGCAGCCATGTCTGAGCCCTTCTTGGCCTTGCTCTAAGGGGCTCCCACTGCCAGACCACCCAATAGGGCTCTGCTCAGTCCTGCCTGCTAAGAGGCTTAAGCCTCCGAAACTTCAGTGCCAGTGGCTGCGGATTCCCCACCATGCCATGGCCAAACCCTTTTGGCTTCTGAACACCTGATAGATGCAATAGGAGCTGGGATCTTCACCAGAAGGGCGCTTTGCTCAGCTTGAAGCAAGGAGAGGTGTCCAGAGCCTCACCCCCAGATTTGCAGCTCCCAACCCTTCCCCATCCCCATCAATGTTCCCTAGCTCCCTAAAGGAGCTCAACTTGCCAACCCCTGGCTGAGATTGTAAGTATCAGAGAATGCGCTAAAGCATCACCAGTCTCCATGCCTTTTCACCCGCTGTTCCTTCTGCCCTGGATTGCCTTTCCTCGCCTCCTTGCCTGAACCAACTGCATTTGTTCACTCACTCTTTCAACAAGCATTTGTTGGATGCTTACTCCTGACAGGTGGAGAACTATGCTCTGGGGATCCAGAGAGCTTAGAGACTCGTGGGAGACGCAGGTGAAACATATCAGCATGCAATAATGTGTAGCGCACATATGAACACGTCCGTAAAGGAAAAGTAGGGCAGTAGGGCTGTGAAAGTGAGTCTCATTTGATGCATTGGGGGAACATGGTTTAAGGAGGGCTTCTCTGAGGAGGTGACTTTTCAGTTGATACTGGGAAGAGGAGCAGGAGTTAGCTTAGGGAAGAGAAAGAGGAAGGGTGCCCAAAGGCCCTGAGGGGAGACTCAGCTTGGGGACATGAGGAAGGTCAGATCCGATGGCTGGAAGCGAGGGAGTGAGCGGTGAGGGAGGAATAGTTCAATCATGAAGGAGCAGAGGAGGCAGGCCCTGGCGAAGAGACCCTGTGGGCAGCAGCGGGAAAGAGAGCCCCAGGAGAAGGGGCCAGCCAGAGAGAATGGGAGGAAACTTCGAGAGCACCCTGTCCCAGAAGCCAGGCCAGCACTGTGGCTCATGCCTGTAATCCCAGCACTTTGGGAGGCCGAGGTGGGCAGATTGCGAGATCCCAGGAGTTTGAGACCAGCCTGGGCAACATGGGCAAACCCTGTCTCTACAAAGACTACAAAAATTAGCCAGGCATGGTGGTACACGCCTGTAGTCCAGCTACTCTGAAGGCTGAAGCAGGAGGATTGCTTACACCCAGGAGGTTGAAGCTGCAGTAAGCTGTGATCATGCCACTGCACTCCAGCCTGGGTGACAGAGAGAGACCCTGTCTCAATAAAAAAAGGAGAGTGTGGTGGACTGAACATGTGTATCCCTCCTACCCTCAAGTCATATATTGAACTCCCAATGTGGCTCTGTTTGGAAATGGGGCCTCTAATGAGTAATTAAGGTTAAATGAGGTCATAAGGATGGGTCCCTAGTAGGATTAGTGTCCTTATAAGAAGAGACAAAAGGATCACAGCACTTTGGGAGGCTGAGGCAGGTGGATCACTTGAGCTCAGGAGTTTGAGACCAGCCTGGGCAACATGGCGAAAACCTGTCTCTACCAAAAATACAAAAAATTAGCTGGGCATGGTGATGTGCACCTGTGGCCCCAGCTACTCGGAAGGCTGAGGTGGGAGGATGGATTGAGCCTGGGAAGTGGAGGTTGCAGCTGAGCCGAGATTGCACCACTGCACTCCAGCCTGGGTGACAGAATAAGACCCCATTTCAAAAAGAAAAGAAAAAAAGAGAGAGAGAGAGAGAGAAAAGGGCTGACTGCTTTGGCTTACGCCTATAATCCCAGCACTTGGGACCCTGAGGCATTGGGATTGCTTGAGCCCAACAGTTCTAGACCAGCCTGGGCAACATATCAAGACCCCATCTCCACACAAAAAAATTAATTAGTGGGGTGTGGTGGCATGCATCTGTAGTCACAGCTACTCAGGAGGCTAAGACAGAAGGATCCCTTGAGCCTAGGAGTTCAAGGCTACAGTGACATTTGATCACATCATTGCAAAATGTTGTTATTATTTTTGAGACCGAGTCTTGCTCTCTGTCGTCCAGGCTGGAGTGCTGCGGCATGATCTTGGCTCACTGTAGCTTCTGCCTCTCGAGCTCAAGTGGTTCTCATGCCTCAGCCTCCCGAGTAGCTGAGATTACAGGCATGCACCACCACGCCTGGTTAATTTTTTGTATTTTTAGTAGAGATGGGGTTTCACCGTATTGGCCAGGCTGGCCTCACACTCCTGACTTCAAGTGATCCACCTGCCTCAGCCTCCCAAAGTGCTGGGATTTCAGGCATGAGCCACTGCGCCCAGGCTCCTGCTTTAATTTCTGTTTCTGAAAACTTTGTTGTGTGAGTCACTTTGTCTATTTTGTTACAGCAGCCTGAGCTGACCAATATAGAGGGAATCATTGACTTCTTCAGTGGCGGAGTCACCTCTGCCAGGAAGTCTTTCTGGAATCCAAGTATGGGGTTAGGGCTTCCACGTGCCTTGACTTCCCCCATCAGAGCACCTGCCTCTCTCTCAGATTAGCCTAGGAATGTCACAAGGTTTGATTTGTTCTTGAACCCCAAAGCCCAGTCCAGAACCTGAAAGTAATTGTTAAATGAACGAATGTAGAACCAGGGCTCAGACTGGGGAAGTGACTCACTGAGACCGCAGTTTTCCTGTGCTGCCCTGACCCAGGATGGCCTCCTTCAGCCCTGGACCCCTGAGACTGGCTGGGTGGGAGATCTTGGCTGGAAAAGCCGGACTTCTCTCCAGCTGGGCCTGGGATTGCTCCCAGAGAGAGCCTGGGCTCCACTCCATGCCTGCTCGTCCCTTTCCTAAGGCCCCCTCTGTCCCTTTCCTCTTCCTCTTGAATCCCTTACCTCCCTGCCTGGCTAGCTTCCAGGAGATCAGCAACCGGCCTCGTGACAGGCCAGGACAAGGAGTTGATTGTGCACAGGGTCTTTCTGTGAGGGTGGAGGCAGCCTCAGTTTCCAGCCTTGCCCAGCCCAGAGGCTGCTACTAGCAAATCTGGAGGACAGCAAGTGGGGGCTGTGGGCTCCTGAGATATCCCTGGCTGGGGCTGGTCCTCCCCACCCGCTTGTCTGCCTCTTCAAAGGTCAATGCCCTCCCTAGGGGAGCATCCATACATCCAATGAGCCGATACCCATCCCTATGCCATGCTTCCAGTGAATAGCTCTGGAGGCAGGCAGGCCTGTCCCACACCCTCAGGCTGTCTGCCCCTCGCCTCCCCAAGGACCGCATCACTCTGAATTTAGTCTGGGATTGTTTGTCTGTCTCCCATTCCATACTGGGAGCTCTTCCAGGCCAAGGGCTGCTCTCCCTATTTTTTCCCACTCTCCTCCCTTTCTCTTCTCCTCCTTCCATTCACTAAGCACCAATTATTTGTTAGGACTGAGTTCCTCATTCCTACACACCCCTGACCCTGACACGGGGTTTGGCGCACAGAGGTCACTCTGCATGCATCAACTGCCCCCCACCACCGAGTGCCCAAAGATGCCAGGTCTGTGGGCTAGGCCTTGCCAAGCTTCCCTGAGGGCTGCAGCTCCAAATGTGGCAAAGGGCCCCTCTCCTTGGAAAGGGCTGAGCTCCTGCAGGAGGAAGGAAATTTGGCCTTGGATCTGTGCCAGGCAGCCAGGCCTGGATGTGGTCGGGGAATGTCCAGAGAAACAAGAGCTTGGTTTTCTTAGTAGAACTGTGGTCTCAGGAGGACCTGAGCCCCTGGAAGGCTGACCTGACCCAAGCTGGGATGAGGTCGCCCTGCAATTACCACCTCTTCCGAGGCCAACAGGCCTTCTCCCCGCTGAGTCCTAAAACCTGCTGCCCCACCCCCCTCCCCATGCCCAGCCTTGGTCCCTCGGCCACACTTTTGCACTCCTGCATCCCTCCTTGATTGTCCAGAGACAGCAAGGCTGTGCTGGGCATCCCAGCCAAAAGTGAGCTCTCTGGCCAGGCTGAGCAGTGCAGGAGCTGAGTTACTGCATCCCTGGAGCCCCAGGCCCGCAGAAACCGCCACGAAGGAACCCTTCCAAGTCTTATAAATCCCTGTTCCATACTCTGCGTGGTCTCTGTCCCAAGCAACTTTTCCCCAATAATGCATGCAGGGCTTCCAGTGGCCTGGGCAGCTGCACAGGGGCAGCTCCCCGGTGGCAGCCACTGGGGCCCTGTCACACGGGGAGTGCTTTCAGCATGAGCCCCGGCCTTTAATTACAAGGTATGTTCCTGTTGCCTCTTCCATCTACATTTATCTGTAGGATCGCACTAATTGAATTCCCCACAGCACAGGGCAGGCCTGGCGAACAGCGAGGCAGGCAGACAGGCAGGGGGCTGCAAAACTTCCTTCGTTTCCTTCTTGGCCAAGAGCAAAACAGAAGCAGCTGAGAAACTCTCTCTCCCTCCCCTGGACCTTGTCAATGCCTGGAGTCTGAGGGGCTGCCCACTCCAGGGACCCTCCAGCCCTGAGCCTCATAACCCAAGGCACCCATGCCCACCCATGGGTCCCAAGACCAGACAGTGCCCAGATGCCTGACTGCCTCCCTGCTTCAACTCAGATTCCTATAGCAGAGAACAGTCCATTGAGCAGAGAGGCTGAAACCCCCAACTCTGCACTTTGCCGGCACCGTCTTACCGTAGGAGTCGTCTTGGTCCAGGAGGGAGTCGGGCTCCATGGCATGTGGGCCCCCAGCCCCTGGCCCCACCTGATTTATGAACCGAGGCTGTCTCCATGAGCGTCTGGGTTCCTCCTTTTGTATTCCATCTGGCGGCTTTTCCAACTAGATGACTGGGTATTCCTGCAAGCAGGCCCCTTTCCAGCCCTCGCCTTCATACAGTACATTTAAAGTAGCAGTAACCTCTTTTTCCTCCCCCCGCAGCCTGACTGGAAACATTAGAAGGGACTGAGGCAGTGAGATGTCTAAAATAGGAAGACGCCGGGACGGTTGGCCTGGCTGCCCGTGATGCTGGCTGCAGGGATCTGGCCCGGCTGTGCAGATGGAAAAGCTAAGAGGTGAGGCTGAGATGGGCTTAGCATCTGGAAGCCGCCTCTGGGGCCCAGGGGGTTTGCAGGACGCGGGGAGCCCAGCCCTCCAGGGGAGGGGTTGGGGGGTCTGCTCTGTTTACCCCCAGTGCCCAAACCCCAGGGGCTTCTCCCAGGCCCTGCTGGAACCTCCCACTCAAATCTGTTCTACAGACATTTCCCGCAGTGTGGGGGATGCAGAAATTGACTCATCCATCCATTCAGTTAGTCACTAAATATTTTTTGAGCATCTAGTCAGCACCAGACACCGTGCCCGGTGCTGAGTTTGCAGCAGGGAGCGAGGCACAGTGCCTGGCTTCTTGGAGCTCACAGGAAAACAGGTCATTGCAGCACAGTGTGTGATGCAAGAGCTGCAGGAACACACAGAAGGGGCACCTCACCAGGATGGACGAGGTGGTCAGGGAAGGCTTCCTGGAGGAATGGGCACATAAGCTGGGGCCTAAAGGATGAGCAGGAGTTAGCCAGGTACAGAAGGAGAGAGTGACCTGTGTAATAGCCCTGAGGTGAAAGGGTGCATGGGGCGTTCAGTGCCCCCCTAATAAGTTCCAGGTGGTTGGTGAGAGATGGGATCGGAGAGCCAGGGAGAGAGTCAGGAATGGGTTGGACAGGGCCTTTGGGAATGGCTCCAGGCCTGCCCAGAGGAGGGTCCATGAGAATGACATGATCCGGACTGTCCTCTGGGAAGGCCTCCCTGGTGACCTTGTAAAAGAGGGGAAGCCGCCAAGCCACCAGGGCAGAGGGAGATGCAGGCTCCACAGCCACAGCTGTAGGATCCCTGGGTGCTATTTATTAAGCAGACGCCAGAGGTGGGCACGGTTTCGAGTACTGCCCACATTGTCTCATACACTCCTTACTCTGGTCCCGTCCAGGAGAAACTGTGGTTCTCCTATTTTACAGATGGGGACAATGCAGTTTAGAGAGGTGATGTGACTTGACCAAGGCCACAGTTGTGAGTGACCTCCAGGGCAGGCATGGACCCCAGAGAGGGCGTAGCCTTGGTGCTGGGATGGTAGAGAGGACAAAGATGCATCTCAATCAGTCTGCATTCAATCTGCATCTCCTGGCTGGGCACGGTGGCTCACACCTGTAATCCCGGCACTTCGGGAGGCCAAGGCAGGTGGATCACCTGAGGTCAGGAGTTCGAGACCAGCCTGGCCAACATGGAGAAACCCCCGTCTCTACTAAAAATACAAAACATTAGCCTAGGGTGGTGGTGTGTGCCTGTAATTCCAGCCACTTAGGAGGCTGAGGCTGGAGAATCACTTGAATCTGGGAGGTGGAGGTTGCAGTGAGCAGTGATCAGGCCACTGCACTCCAACCTGGGCGACAGAGTGAGACTCCATCTCAAAAAAAGTCTTTATCTGCCTCTCCCACAAGCCCACCCAGACCACAGGGCAGTACCGTGGGCTTATGGGAGACAGCTTCATTTGGGCTCAATCAGGGAAGGCTGCTGAGAGGAGGAGGCGTTTGAACTGGGCAGACAAAGAAGAGCAGAATTTGATGGGCCAAGCGGGGTAAAATGAGTGTCCCAGTTAGAAGGAATGGCACAAGCAAAGGCATGGAGGCAGGAGGGTAACACACAATGGAAATGACAGGTGACTGGGAGGACGTCAGGGTTGATAAGCAGGTTTGGGCTAGATCAAGAAAGGGCCTGGAGTGCCAGCCTGGGGGTGTGGGCGGGTTCCAGAGGGTGATACACAGCCCCAGCAGGCATTTGTTCCAGGGAAATGACCTCCTTCTCAATGGCTGCCTGGGAGCTCCTGTAAGCAGCTCCTTGCAGCCTTCTTAACGCTCTGCTCTGAAAGCAGGAGAAATCCTCTGTCCCCACAGCATGGCTGGAACACTAGAAGCCAAACCTTGGTGACCTGGTTTTTGGAGACATGGCTCTGGTGCTGGGGTGGAGGAGACATTTAGAGAAGGGAGATACAGGGAGACAGGGAGTCAAGGCAGGAGGCTAACAGGAGGGTCCAGGCCAGGGATGGCAAGGAGGTAAGAACCCACCGGGCTTGCTGCCGGCCACCCACTGCTGCCCAGCGGCTCCCAGAGCAGCCAGTGGCTGCTGACGTAGTTGGCCTGGTGACAGGGAGGCTCCTTCTGTCACTCGTCACCCCTCCTCCCCCACCTCGGATGACAGGGATCCCAGCTCCCAACTTCCTGCTGCCTTAATTATGGGGAGACTGGCCCTACCCAGGCTAGCTGCAGGCACCAGGCTCCCCGGCTCTAATCAGTGGGTAGGGCAGGCTGGGGGTTGAGGAGGCAGAAGGGGGAAATCAGGTCCTTGAACCACTAGCCAATAGATGGATTCAGGTACAGCTCTCCCTAGTCCTCCAAGGCCCTAGGGGATCTGCGTGCCCATTTGTACATATGCACACGCGGTCTCTTTTCAGATAGATTGTGGTGGTTAGCAGGATGGGGCTGAAATTGACAACCTGGATTTATATCCAGGCTCTGCCACCAACTAGCTGGGTGCCACTGGGTGAGTTACTCAACTCTTGTGAGTCGTGTTGGCAGAATGGGGCTACTCAAGCCCTTACTTCAGAGGGTTATTGTGCCGACAAAAGGGGTAATGTGCATCAAAGCCTTAGGGCAGGTCTGGGTGTGTCTCAAGCATTCAGTAAAGGGCAATGCTCATCCTCATGCAAATTTTATCATCTCCACAACCTAGTAAAGGAAGCGTGGGAGAACATGGGCCCATTTTACAGATGAGGAAACTGAGGCTCCAAAAGAAAGGACTCAACTTGAGGGTCTACGTGGAGGCTCAGGATGTACCCTTCACTTGGCTGGCTGTAACCCCAGAACCTGCTGAGAGCAGAAGTAGGTCTTAGTGGGAAGAAGATGTGGACCCCAGCTCTGGCGGTGCCTCCAGGCAGTGGTGTGACCTAGGGAGAGGGTGTTGCTTCCCTGGGCCTCACTTTCTTCACCAGTCAAGGTATGGACTTAGATGACCCTGGCAGTTCCCACCTCCGAATCCATTTCCCTCTTGTAATGAATTAGACATGTTTAAGTGCAACCAGAACTCCTACCCTCCAGGGATTAATTGTATTGAACATCCGGCTCTAGACTCTGCTTCCCTCCCTTTGTGATAAGAGACACGTCTATTTAGTGGCTGTATAACATACCACCCTTTGGCTATGCCACAGCTGCTTTGAGCCAATCCCCTATTGATGGACACCTAGGTTGCTGCCAGTTGTCTGATGACAAGCAACACTGCAAGGACTATCTTGACCGTACTGTGCCCATTTGTCTACTGATCTTAGGGGAAAACCCTAGACACCAAATTGCTGGGTCAAAAGGTGCCTGTGTTTGCAAAATTCCCAGCATGGTGGCAAAGGGCCTGCAAGTCCCCTCTGTTCTTTTATTCATCCCACCAGCCATTGTTGAGTCTGATTTTGTGCCTGGACCTGTAGAAGGCCTGGGATGATGGGTGTCCCTGCTCCTTTGAATTTCTACTCTAGCTGGGGGAGACACACACTGTCTGGTAGAAAGGAGTGCTGTTCAGAGAATTAAATGGGGGCCGCACAACAGAGGGGGTGACATCCAAGCAGCAACCTGCCAGGCAAGCAGGAGCCAGCCATGCAGAGTTCAGGGGCCGAGCACCCAGGAGTGGGCAGAGCTGCTGCAAAGCCGGGATGAGAGTGAGCTGGCTGAGCAGGAGGGTAGGAATGGTGGCCAGCATGGCCAGGGCTGGGAACAGCTGGAAGAGTAGCCCAGGAGAAGAGGGGAAGATCATAGAGGCCACCTCTCCAAGGACCTTGTGGGCCAGGGGATATGGGAGCCATTGCAGGTGGAAGCAGGACAGTGACATGGGAGGTTCCCTGGCTACAAAGGGAAAGTGACTGGAGGAGTGGCCAGAGAGGATGCAGGAGGCCAGTGGGACACTGCTGTCGTCTCTAAGGAGAAAGACCTCAGCTGGGGTGTTGGTAGCAAAGGTGGGGCAAAGTAAACAGATTCAGGATACACATGGGGGCCGGGTGCAGTGGCTCACGCTTGTAATCCCAGCACTTTGGAAGGCCGAGGCGGGCGGATCACCTGAGGTCAGGAGTTCAAGACCAGCCTGGCCAACATGGTGAAACCCCATCTCTACTAAAAATACAAAAATTAGCTGGGTGTGGTGGTGGGCATCTGTAATCCCAGCTACTCGGGAGGCTGAGGCAAGAGAATCACTTGAACCCAGGAAGCAGAGGTTGCAGTGAGCTGAGATTGCACCAATGCACTCCAACCTGGGTGACAGAGCGAGACGCCGTCTCAAACAAAAAAAAAAAAAAAAAAAAAAAAAAAACGGCACAACCTGACAGATGTGGAGGAAGGCAAAAGCAACATGTCCAGGCAGACTCTGAGGCTCTTGGCCTGAGCAATTGGATTGGTCCGTGGAGCTGGGAGAGGCTAGAAGGAAAGGGGTAGGGCTGGGCAGAGAGAGCTCTGCTGTGGTGATGTTGAGTTTGAGAAATGTAGACAGATATGTGGCGATGTCCGGCAAGTCATTACTGGCTGCGAGATCAGGGCTCAGCGGAGTGGTGGGGACAGAGGGCATAGATCTGGGAGCCATAGCTCCACCAACCCACTGCATGATTTTGCTCCAGCAGCAGCAGCAGGAATTCCCAGGTTCCAGACATGACCTGTCACTCCATGTAAAGGAAGGAGCTGAGGAGTCACTGGTGGCAGCTGGCCCCCCGAGTCTGGCTGTGTGGAGGGATGTCAGCAGGAGGGAGTGGGTAGACCAGGGTCCCTCAGTGGGCATCAGGGAGAGACAGCAGCACCTGGTGGTCAGCTTGTTCGTTGGTTGCCCTGTTGGGGAGGATGCGGCCAGTGAGGCTGGCACAGCGAGATGTGGCATTTGCCCCGCTCACCCCCTCTGCCCCTGACAAGCCCTGGGCTGGGTGGAGATGGGGGAGCCAGACACAAAGGAATGATTCAAACCAAAACCCAGGGGCCTAAAAGCTGTAAGAATTAGACAGGTCTAGTGTAAAGCAGCAGCATGAGAGAGGAGTGATCTGCTCAGCCGGATCCAGAAAGCCTTTGCAGAGGAAGGGCCAGCCCAGTTGGACTATGAGGGATGAAGAGGAGCTCATCAGGCAGACTGGAGGAGGATGGGCATGTGGCACTACTATGTATCAAGGCATGCAAATGTGTGACAGCCTGGCTGTGTATGCTTTCAGGTTATTTTCCTGCCGTGAGTTCTGATTTTTGTTTTGTTTTGTTTTGTTGAGACAGAGTGTTGCTCTGTGCCCCAGGCTGGAGGGCAGTGGCGCAATTTCAGCTCACTGCAACCTTCGCCTCCCAGGCTCAAGCAATTCTCATTTCTCAGCCTCCCAAGTAGCTGGGATTACAGGCACACGCCTCCATACCTGGCTATTTTGTGGAGATGGGGTTTCACCATGTTGGCCAGGTTGATCTTGAACTCCTGGCCTCAAGGGATCTGCCTGCCTCAGCCTCCCAGAGTGCTGGGATTACAGATGTAAGCCAATGAGTAAACCACTGATTTTCTAGCTACATCCTGCTATTGAAGGCCAAATGGAGCCCATAGGGGGCCCAGAATGTCTTATTCTTCCTGAGATTCTTAGCCAGGGTAGGGACTGACCTAAGGCTGGGGCATTTTCCTTGACCCAGCACCACCCATCTCCAGGACACAGACTCCAGCCATTTAGCCAGACCCACATGGGCTGGAATCCAGCGTCAGCTCTGGCTCCAGTGCCTCCCGGCTGGTTTTCTCACCCGGAGGACAGGTAGCAGAGCTTAGTGATTTGGAGCTCAGGAGCTCACATCAGCCTGCCTGGGTCCAAATCCCAGCTTCCCATTTTCCAGCTGGATGACCCTGGGCAAGTGATTTCACTCCTTAGTGCCTCAGTTTCCTCATGTGTAATCGAGGATAAAAATAGGCCATGCCTGGAGGGCCATTAGGAGAACTAATGAGTTAATTCAGGTAGAACTTAAATAGAACTTGGGGCCAGGAGCAGTGGCTTATGCCTATAATCCCTGAGGAGGCAGATCACCTGAGGTCGGGAGTGGCTTATGCCTGTAATCCCAGCTACTCGGGAGGCTGAGGCAGGAGAACCACCTGAACCCAGGAGGCCGAGGTTGCGGTGAGCTGAGATCACGCCATTGCACTCCAGCCTGGGTGACAAGAGTGAAACTACATCTCAAAACAAAATAAAACAAAACAAAAAACAGAACTTGGACCAGAGGAGGTGCTCAGTGAATCTAAAATCCATAGCCCGTAGCACAGCCTGCCAGGCCTTGCAAAATCTGCCCACCACCTCATCTCCCCCTCCTTCCATCTCTCTCCCCTCTGTCGTTGTCTGCCTCCCTCTTTCCTTCTTTGCACTCTCTCCTTTTCCTTTCTCCCTCTCCCCCATCCCCCAACCACACTGGCCTCCTGGTTTTTCTTTGCGCTGCATCTCACCTCAGGGCTTCCCTATTTCTTCTTCTTCTTCTTCTTCTTCTTTTTTTTTTTTTTTTTTTGATAGAGTGTTGCTCTGTCACCCAGGCTGGAGTGGTGCAGTGACGCCATCTCAGCTCACTGCAACATCCACCTCCCAAGTTCAAGCGATTCTCCTGCCTCAGCTTCTTGAGTAGTTGGGATTACAGGTGTGTGCCGCCATGCCTGGCTAATTTTTGTATTTTTAGTAGAGACGGGTTTCACCATTTTAGCCAGGCTGGTCTGGAACTCCTGACCTCAGGTGATCTGCTCAACTTGGCCTCTCAAAATGCTGGGATTACAGGACCCTATTTCTTCTGCTTGGAATAAGACCCCTCTCCCCCACGTTCAGGTCCTGGCCATATGCTGCCTCCTTTAGAGGTTCCCCTGATCACCCTCCCTAAGATATCATGAGCCCTGCATCCCTGCCCCTCCCATTGCTCTATCTGCCCCTGTCCCAGCTTTAGTTTTCTTCCTGGCCCTTCGGATCCCACTTGACATTATTTATATATTTATTTGTGTATCATTCTCCAGCCCCTGCCTTCATGGAAGCTCCAGGCTGTATCCCCAGCACCTAGAACAGTGCCTAGCACAGTGGACTCTCAATAGACATGTTTTGAATAAAATATTTGAACATTTGCCTGAGCGTGGTGGCTCATACCTGTAACCCTAACTGGTACTCATACCTGTAACCCTAACACGTTGGGAGGCTGAGGCAGGTGGATCGCTTGAACCCAGGAGCTCAAGACTAGCCTGGGCAACATAGCAAAACCCCATCTCTACAAAAAATACAAAAATTTGCCAGGCTTAGTGGTACACGCCTGCTGTCCCAGCTACTCAGGAAGCTGAGGTGGAAGGATCACTTGAGCCTGGGGTGTTGAGGCTGTAGTGAGCCATGACTGCACCATTGCACTCTCGCCTGGGTGACAGAGCAAGACCCTGTCTCAAAAGAAAAAAAAAAGTATTTGTGGAATGACTAAGTGTTGGCTGAATTATTATTTTTTCTCCCCACCCCCTCCTGCCTTGTATGCACTCCATCCAGGAGCCCTTATTGAGGTACCAGATTCCCTCTCTATCGCCCAGGCTGGAGTGCAGTCTCGTGGTGGAGTGGCACAGTTTCAGCTCACTGCAACCTTCGCCTCCCAGGTTCAAGTGATTCTCTTGCCCCAGCCTCCCAAGTAGTTGGGATTATAGGTGCGGGCCACCACACCCAGCTAATTTTTGTATTTTTAGTAGAGACAAGGTTTCACCATGTTGGCCAAGCTGGTCTCAAACTCCTGACCTCAAGTGATCTGCCCTCCTTGGCCTCCCAAGTGCTGGGATTACAGGTGTGAGCCACCACGCCTGACTGTCCCTGCATCTTAATGCTTTTCTGGTTGGACTGGGTCCCTCCCCCTTCTCATTCAGGGCTGGTACCCGGGGACCAGAATGGGAGGAGGGAGACCAGAGGGTCTTGTACTCAGAGAGGCCTGGTACTCTCCGTGCACCTCATATATCAACCTTTTAAAAAGGTTTTCTGAGCCCCATTTCACAGATGGGAAAACTGAGAGGCGTTCAAGTGGCCGAGAAGCAGCAGAGCTGGGGTTTGAATCCAAGTCTGCCGGACAGGAAGTCATTATTCGCCCCACATAAACACCCAGTTCCTCTTAGCCAAGGAGGGCAGAAGTATGTCTGGGTGGGGGTGACAGGGAGGCGCGGAGGTGGGAAGGGACCTTCAAAGAGAAATGTCTGAGCCAGGCTTTGGTTTGCTCGCTGGTGGTCTCGCCTTACATCCCGGGCCCCTCCCACAGCTGTCCTTCTCCACCCCCCCCATTTAGGGAGGGGGAGGGCTCTGCTTTATTATTATTTTTTTAAACTTTTATTTTAGGTTTAGGTGTACACATGCAGATTTGTTATTTAGGGAAACTCATGTCACAGGGGTTTGTTGTACAGAGGCTTTCTTGACTCATCTAAAGGCCTTGAACCAAAGACTGGCACCACCTTAGGAGTTCTGAGCCAGCCCCAGGGGACGAGGGTGCATTGCTGGCGGCCCTGTCATCGGCTCCCCAGGGCCGGCGGGGGCCACAGCCAGCCAGCTGCCCCGTGTGTGCCTGCCGAGGGTCCTCGTGAGTTCCCACGTCCTCTCAGGGAATCCCAGCCGTCCCAAGGAAACCCAGGCTCAGAGGAGGAAATGGCTAATCAGCCTCACAGAGGGAGGATGTGACAGGCACCACGCTTCTGGGGCTGGGTTAGAAATTCCAGTCCTCCGCGGTGGTGCGGCTGGGGAAGTTATATAACTTGGCACCTCCTCCCCCATCACACAGCTGATTCCAGGACCCAGACTCTCAGCCACAATGCCCTGTGGCCTCCTCCTAGCGCCGCGCAAATGTGAGGTGGAATTATCATTAAACAACCTCAAACCTTTCCAGGAAAGGAGGCAAGCTATAAATAAATGCCTGGAGTGAGGGGATTTCCCGGGCTGAGTGGACGGAGATGATGGTCTGGGGTCCTCAAAATTCCTGGAAATCATCAGTTTCATGATGGACTATGGGGCTGGACTTGAGACGTCTCGGCTGCTGGGTCCCACGGCCCTGCCTTGTGTTCCAGGAAGCTATCCCCAGGATTCCCGTAGCAGGCGCATAATTGTAGGAGGTCAGGGCAGGGATGAGACACAGGCTTGTGTGGATGGAGTGGGATCTTCAGCAGCTGTCAGGAATGGGGCTCTCCGTCCCCTTTCCCAGCCCCCAGAGCTTGGCCTTGGTGAGGCACAAGGGCCTGGCCATCATCCAAGAGAACCCCAGGCTTCCTGAGCTCTGGGTTGGAAGCAACTGGAGATCTCATCCAGTAAACCCTCCAACAGAGCAGCAATCTCCTCCGTGACATCCTTGATCTAAACTCTGCTTGCTTACCTCTCAAAATGGGGAACTCCCTACCTCCAGGCAATCCTGGTCCTAGGTTTTCCTTTTTCACTTTTTCTTTCTTTTTTTTTTTTTGAGACGGAGTCTTGCTCTGTTGCCAAGGCTGGAGTGCAGTGGCACGACCTCGGCTGACTTCAACCTCCATCTCCTGGGTTCAAGCGATTCTCCTGCCTCAGCCTCCTGAGTAGCTGGGACTATAGGCACACACCACCAAGCCTGGCTCATTTTTGTATTTTTAGTAGAGACGGGTTTCACCATGTTGGCCAGGCTGGTCTTGAACTCCTGACATCAAGTGATCCGCCTGCCTTGGCCTCCCAAAGTGCTGGGATTACAGGCGTGAGCCACCGCACCCTGCCCTAGCTTTTCTTTTTTGTTTCCATTTGTACAAATGTATGAGGTACATGTGCAATTTTGTTATATGCATAGATTGCGTAGTGGTCAAGTCAGGGATACTTACAGGGTATCCATCATGTGAATAACACCCATTTTACTCAGTAACTAATCTGTCATCCTAGTTTTATTCTTTGTGGTCACAGGGAGTGATTTTGCCCCGGGGAAGCCCCTGAGGTCATCAGAACTCCCCACATGAGCTCAGCTCTCTGCATTCCACCTGACCCCCCTCCCCAGCCACCCTTCCCCATGCTTCTTGGATAGTTTTCAGGTTTTGTGGTGAGTCAGGATAAACCTCAAGAAGCCTGGAAGCATTTCACCAACCCAGCAATGACAGCAGTTCATGCAATTCAGCAAACTTTCACCAGGGACTATGCCAAGTGCTGGAGACACAGAGATGAATCAGTCAGTTACTGCCTATGAGGCTCTCCACTCAGATGGGGATCGGGAGGGTGGGGAGGGACCAGAGGCATCAGCCAGGAGGGGACTGGATCAGCAAAGTGAGCCCACCTGGTGGAGGGGAGGGTTTGAAAGGATCCTTTAGGGTGGCTAATTTCCCAGTGACAGAGAGGGCATTTAGGCTAGGTGGATACAAGAGAAAAAAAGCCAGACAGGCCACAGAGCTACTGTTTGACCCCAAGCAAGATATTACATGTCGGGGTTGGCAAACTTACTCTGTAAAGGGCCCAGTGGTATTTTAGATGCTGCAGGCCACGTAGTCACAGATGCAACTGCTCAACTCTGCTACTGTAGCTTAAAAGCAGCCATAGACAATGTGTCAATGAATGAGCATGGCTGTTTACCAATAAAACTTTGTTGACACTGAAATTTGAATTTCCTGTCATTTTCTTGTGTCATAAAACAGTACAGTATTATTTTGACTTTTTTTCCCCCCAACCATTTAAAAATGTGAAAACAGGCCCTGTGTGTTGGTTCGTGCCTATAATTCCAGAGCTTTGGGAAGCTGAGGCAGGTGGATTGCTTGAGGCCAGGAGTTCAAGACCAGCCTAGATACAAAAATTAGCCGGGCGTGGTGATATGTATCTGTAGTTCCGGCTACTCGGAAGGCTGAGGCAGGAGAATCGCTTGAATCTGGGAGGCGGAGATTGCAGTGAGCCGAGATCACACCATTGCACTCTAGCCTGAGTTATAGAGCGAAACTCCATCTCCAAATAATGATAATAATACCAGCCTACGCAAATAGTGAGACCCCATCTGTACCAAAAATAAAAAAGTGAGCCTCAGGTGTGGTGTGTGCTAGCTGAGGCAGGAGGATCCCTTGAACCCAAGAGTTTGAGGTTACAGTAAGCTATGATTGTGCCACTGTATTCCAAGGCCTGGGTGACTCTGTCTCTTAAAAACAAAACAAACAAACAAACAAAAAAGCCAGCCTGGGCCATCTAATGAGACCCTGTCTCAACAAACAAAAAATTAGTTGGGTAGGTGTGGTGGCATGCACCTGTAGTCCCAGCTACTCAGGAGGCTGCTGAGGTGGGTGGATTTCTTTGGTCCGGGAGGTCAAGGCTGCAGTGAGCCATGATCACACCACCAAACTCCAGCCTGGGCAACAAAGTGAGCCACTGTATCAAGAAAAGAAAAAAAAAAAATGGCTAGGCGCTTATCTGAGCACCTTAGGAGGCCGAGGTGGGCAGATACATTGAATTCAAGAGGTTGAGACCAGCCTTGGCAACATAGCAAGACCCCTTCTCTACCAAAAATACAAAAATTAGTCGAGCAAAGTGGTGTGTACCTTTAGTCTCAGCTACTCAGGAGGCTGAGGTGCAGGGAGGATTGCTTGAGCCTGGGAGGTCAAGGCTGCAGTGAGCTGAGATCACATCACTGCACTCTAGCCTGAGTGACAAAGTGAAACCCTGTCTCAAAAAAGAAAGAAAGAGAGAAAGAAGGAAGGAAAGGGCCAGGCATGGTGGCTCACGCCTGTAATCCCAGCACTTTGGGAGACTGAGGCGGGCGGATCACCTGAGGTCAGGAGTTTGAGATCAGCCTGGCCAATGTGGTGAAATCCCATCTCTACTAAAAATACAAATATTAGCTGGGAGTGGTGGCGCACACTTGTGATCCCAGCTACTAGGGAGGCTGAGGCAGGAGAATCGCTTGAACCTGGGAGGCAGATGTTGCAGTGAGCTGAGAGTATGCCATTGCACTCTAGGCTGGGCGACAAGAGCGAAACTCCATCTCAAAAAAAAAAAAAAAAAAGTATCTAGGCCAGTCAGTGGAAGTGTCCTTTCAAATCCTGCTCCCCAGCCAGGGGTGACCTGATTAGGAGGTGGGTGAGTGTGAGTCCAGCCCCTTTCCAATGCACACAGACATGTACACATGGGCACACACACACCCACAGGCTTCATTGTTCACACCACACATAGCTCATTCCACACGATGGTTCCATGACATGCTTCTCTCACTTAGCAACTCCACCTGTGTCTTCCCATCTCAGCACCTGGATCCATCCTCTTTGATCTTTGTATTGGCCACCAAGCACCACGTGGCAGGCTGCGCTACCCTGCACCCAGGCGGTCCCCTACGATTGGGCATCCAGGCTGCTCCCTTCTCTAGGTGATTACCAGCCATGCTGCTGTGACCCTCCAACATGCGGTTCTAACTCTGTGCACTGTTGCTAGCCTTTTAGTCAAAAAGATTCTCTGAAGCAAAAATGCTGTGTTAAAGGGCACGAGAACTGAAGTTTTGGATCAGTTTGGCATCCTGTGGCAGTTTCCTGTCTTGCTGCCAGGAACAAGCATTGCAAACCCTCTGGAACCTGGGGAAGTCCTATGGGGTGGTCAGGAGCTGAGACCTCATGTCTCAGTTGCCCCTAGGAGACTCTGGGGCTCAGGCATCGCCAGGGTGGACAGACCTGCCTCTTCCTGCAAAGTTGGGCCAGGTACCTGTCTGGGTAGCAACCCTTGGGGATAGTTTATCCATCTATCCATCCATCCATCCATCCATCCATCCATCCATCCATCCATCCATCCATCCGCCTATGCATTCAACAAGTATTTCCTGAGCCCTGATTAGGCTCAAGTACTCGGGTTATGGTGGTGAGTACAATCATGGGTCTGCCATTTTAATCTTCACTGTCTGGTGAAGGAGGCACTTGTTCATTCATTCATTTATTTAGCAAATATTTATCTGGGTCTACTATATGCCAGGTGCCATTCTAGATACTAAAAATACAGCAGGTAACACAGGAGAAAGAAATTCCTCCTCTCACAGACTTATTTCTAGTGGAGGAGAAAGATAAGGAACATATAAACATATGTCTAAGATGGGAAGTACCGGAGACCTGATTTGCATGCAGATTGGCCAGGGGAGACCTCCCTGAGTAGAGATATGACAGCAAAAGGGAGGGCGCTGTGCAGATATGATGGGGGGAGTGTCAAAGGGAGAGGGAACAGACAGTGCAAAGGCTATGAGGCCAGCAGTGGTGGAAGAGCAGGTCAGCCCCCGAGGGTCTCGTAAGCAGGAAAGGGCTTGGCTGTTACTACAAGTGAGGTGGGGCCTGAGGGTGAACGTGGCCTCACTTCCAGGCCAGGCGCCAGTTAGACTGCAGGGGGCCAGGGCTGAAACAGTGATGGGGTCAGGAGGCCACTGCACTTGCCTTAACAAGAGATCTTGGACCAGGTGGTCCAGGCGAGGTGATGAGAAGGGGTGGAGTTCTGGTGTACGTTGAAGGTGGTCATTGGCTTTCCTGACAGATTGGACGTGGGGTGAGAAAAAGGACTGAAAGATGACGCCAAGCTTTTTGGCTTCGTGAACAGAAGGGTGAGGGTCCCAAAAGAGGAGTCAGTGGAGGAAGGGGTTCGAGCCAAGAGCTTGATGTGAATTTGCTGGGCTGGAGGCGTCCATTAGACATTGAGTGGAGAGGTGAGGAGCAACCGGAGGACAGGTTCAAGCTGAAGATAGAATTCAGGGGCTGTCGGCATGCAAATGGGATTGAAACCCGGGCATCTGAAGGCTGGCACAAAGGGAAGGAGAGTAGACAGAGGAGAGGAGAGTTCCCGGGGCCCAGTCCTGGGAGACGCCAACATTAGGGGCAGGAGATGAGGAAGAACCAGCCAAGAGAACTGAGTAGGAGCAGCCAGCCAACAGGAGGAGACCTCAGAGACAGCAGTGACCTGGAAGTCATGGGAGGAGGGTGTTCATCAAGGAGGGCATGGCCGGCTGGGTCAGGCAAGGCTGAGCAGCTGTGTGTGCTGAGGACCAAACGCTGACCCCAGATTTGGCAACAAGGAGACAGATGACAGGCAACAACAACACAGTGTGATGAGAGCAAAGACCAGGAAAGCCCAGGTGACCACGGGATCCCCAAGGAGGGGCACCCAATCAGGGAGGACTTCCTGGAAGAAGGGATGTCTAAGCAGACACCTCAGGGGTGCATACACCTTCCCCAGATAAAAACGGGGAGGCCAGGCTGAGGGAACAGCCAGACAGGCCAGGAGCAGAAAGCAGGCTCAGCTCATTCGGGGAACTGAAAGTAGGTAAGCCCGGCTGTGATATGGGGCTCAGGAGGGCTCAGAGGTGGACAAAGGTGTTATTACCAGAACCCTGGAGAGATCAGCAAAGCAGATGGTGGGGTCCTCAATCAACGACCAGACTTTGGTGATGAGTGGGTGATGGTAGAGGGAGGAAAACGGGCTGGTGGCTTGAGAGATGGTGGAGCCATTCCTGAGATGGGGAACCAGAAAGGGAAGCAATTTGAGGAAGATGAGAATGCAGATGACTTTAGGATGCTGGAAGATGTTTGAGGCGATGTCCATCATCAGCTGGGCATGAAGGCTGGGCATCGAGTCTGGGAGGTGACCGTGTGCACAGGGAGGAGGCCAGACAGAGCTGGGTGAAGGGACACACACGCTCACCTCTTTCTGGTGCCGCTTGAGGTCAGTCTGTGTCCAGCCACTCTCTGGGTGCTGGGGATGGGCCTGGTAACCACCAGTCATTGTGGTTTGTCTCTCCAGAGAGCAGGAGTCCAAGGGAAGCCCAGTGGTTCCTTAGACAGGCTGTGGTAACCATGCCTTGTCCCTGCCACCTCCACCTACCCACAGGCCACAGAGCGTCTTTGCACACCCCTCAAGCACCTGCCACCAGGAGATGCATGGTTTCGAACATTCGCTCATGGCACAGCAATTTATGGAGCACCTGCTGAGTGCTGCATGGCCCTGGCCCTGAGAGAGCAGTAATGACTCAGGCAGACAGCCCCCTGCCCTCCTGAGGCCACCGTCCAATGAGGGAGGCAGGCAATAAACCTATCATTAGAATCAAGTGTGAAGCCTGGGCGTGGTGGCTCATGCCTGTCATCCCAACACTTTGGGAGGCCAAAGCAGAAGGATCACTTGAGGTCAGGAGTTCGAGACCAGCCTGGCCAACATGATGAAACCTCGTCTCTATTAAAATACAAAAATTAGCCGGTGCGTCCCTGTAATCCCAGCTACTTGGGAGGCTGAGGCAGGAGAATCTCTTGAACCTGGGAGGCACAGGTTGCAGTGAGCAGAGATCATGCCACTGCACTCCAGCTTAGGTGACAGAGCAAGACTCCATGTGATGTTGAGAAAGGGAAGCCTGGGGACCTTTGAGGGGTGGGGGGGGGGGGCTTCCGGGAGGAGGCAGCATTTAAACTATAGGTCTGAAGGATGAGTCAGAGTTAGCCAAGAAGAAAAAGGAGTGAAAAGGTGTTTGAGTGAATGGGAATGGCATGTGCGAAGCTCAGAGCTAAGAAAGTGCCTGATAGGTGGAAGGGAATGAAGGGATTAGGTGAGATGGAGCACTGGGTGTTGGGGGTGGTAAGGAACCTCAAGAGTCAGACTTAGGGACTTGGACCTTCTCCTGAGGGCAATAGGGAGCCATGGAGTGTCTTAGGCAGGGAGTGGCTTGCTCAGACTTGCATGTGGGAGCATTCAGAGACAGATCAGAAACACCTAACCTCAGCCCAGAGGGACCCAGGCAAGACCCCTCTCCCTCCTCTGTAGTTCCCTTGACGGGTGAGGTGGGTCAACACGGCTTGCACTCCCCCAGGGACCCGAACCTAAGGGCCTCTGGAGGCAGGCCCCAAGCCTGTCCTAACAAATGCCGTGAGAGCCCCCCAGGCCTGCTCTGGGAATCCAGTCTTTTCGCCGGAGACACGAGCCCATTTGACTCCGGGCGGCGATGTGGGCTGGACGGCACCACTGCGTGAATAACGGCCCGGCAGTTGGCGCTGAGTGCTCCGGAGCTACCCACTGGGGCGACTGACTTGCTGCGAGCGAGCGCTCCGGATGCCACCTGGTAAGGCTGTCGGCGGGAAGCCGAAGAAATCAATCAGTTCCCTAAGACGCGCCGCCCCCTCCCTGCCGCGACGGTCCCCAGCCCTCGGACTGGAGAGTCTGGGCCGTCCCCGCAGCGCCACCATGTGGGCGAGACGGGTCACGACGGCAGGCTGTCGGGGCGCTCAGCTGGAGGTGCTGGCGCTGGGGAGAGCCGAGGACACCGCGGGATCGGCAGGCGTTGGGGAAAAAAATATTTAATACACATGCGGTATATGAATCAGGTTGAAGTGGGACACTGTGTGCCCACCATCCAATTTAAGAACATTTTAATTACCCTGAAGTTTCTTTTAAAAATATTTTTTTTCCCTCCTTTCTCATCTTATTTTGAATTGATATGGGTTTTTTTGTTTGTTTGTTTTGGTGGTTTTTTTTTTTTTTTTTTTTTTTTTTTTTTTTTTTTGACAGTCTTGCTCTGTCACCCAGACTAGAGTGCAGTGGTGCATTCTCGCTTACTGCAACCTCCGTCTCCCGGGTTCAGGCGATTCTCGTGCCTCAGCCTCCTGAGTAGCTGGGATTACAGGCACCCACCATCACGCCCAGCTAGTTTTTGTATTTTTAATAGAGACAGGGTTTCACTCTGTTGACCAGGCTGGTCTTGAACTTCTGACCTCAAGCGATCTGCCTGCCTCAGCCTCCCAAAGTGCTGGGATTACAGGCGTGAGCCACTGAGCCCAGACTGATATAGTACTTTTAATTAATCCGTGTCATTGCTTTATTAATTTGTTAGTACTCCTTTCTTTTAGTGGTTGTCCTAAAGATTATAATGCGTATCCTTGACTTATTAAAGTCTGCTACAGACGAACTCTCACTGCTCATAGGAAAATTCAGGAAGCTTAGACCACTTAAAACTCCATTTACCCCCTCCTGACTTGGATGCTATAGTCATCTGTTACCATCTGCTATTTGAATCCTCTATATATTTCAAACTCCACAAGATCTAATTATTATTGTTTTACACAGACAATATTTGTTTAGATTAACCAAATATTTTCTCCTCCATTGGCCTTCATTTCCTCCCAAATCTCCAAGTTTCCACCTGGGATCCATTTTCTCCCACCTGAAAATCACCCTTTGCTAATTCTTTGATGGGGATGTGCTGATGACAAATTCTTTCCATTTTTATTTGTATGAAATGTCTCGGTTTCACTTGAATTAAAAAAAATTTTTTTTCTTCTTCTTTTTATAAAATCAGATCTTCTAGAAGAGGCCACCTTTGTTTTTGAAGAGTATTTTTTGCTGGGTACGTTGGTGTAGGTTGGCAAGAGAAGGCAAGAAAGGAGAAAAAAGTAACAGTGTAAGTGGGACAAATAGAAAACAAACAGTAAGATCAGCGGCCTAGACCAGGCGCAGTGGCTTACGCTTGTAATTTCAGCACTTTGAGAGGCCGAGGCGGGTGGATCCCCTGAGGTCATGAGTTCAAGACCAGAGTGGCCAACATGGCGAAACCCCATCTCTACTAAAAATACAAAAATTAGCTGGGTGTGGTGGGCACAAGCCTGTAGTCCCAGCTACTTGGGAGGCTGAGGCAGGAGAATTGCCAGAATCTGGGAGGCAGAGGTTGCAGTGAGCCCAGATCACGCCACTGCACTCCAGCTTGGGTGACAGAGCAAGACCCCATCCCAAAAACAAAAACAAAGGCGCAAATCAGACCTGCCCCTCAAAGTTGCTGGAGGGACAGCATGGGGCCAGAGGTAGGGAAAAGCAGGTAGCGACTGGGGCAGAGAGGGGTGGGAATGGGTGTGGGCCTGTATGTGACAGGACACTCCCTGGAATCAGTTCTTCAGAGCTGGGGGCCCAGAGTTGAGGATGGGAGTGGAGAAGGGAGATGGGGCGGGAGTAAACTCTGGAGTTGGGCAGTCAGGGGAGCCTCAGCCATGGAGCTGAAGGAGCCCTGGAAGCCCTCCTTGCAGAGTATTGGGGGAGGAAAGCAGGAGGTTGCTAAGGAAACCATCCTACAACAACCCACTCCAATCAGAGCTCATTGAAGTTCCCGAATAAGAACTCTCCTCTCTTTCAGGGTGCAGCTTCCTACCCACATCTGCACCGCTGAGGGGGTGTGTGTATGTGCTGTTGTATTTGTGTGTTTGCTTTGTATGAGGGGTTTATGTGCTCTTGTGTGTCTGTGTGCGGCCCCTCTCACTGCATAACCACTTTACCCCACGGCCTTTCTCTGCTCGGGGCCTCGCATATGCCCATTCCTCTGCTGGAAAACCCTTTCCCTCCCCTCCCCGTTGCCTGGTGCTCTTCTGCCCATTCATCAAGAGGAGGTGGAGCCCACACCTGTAATCCCAACACTTTAAGAGGCCAAGGCAGAAGGATCCCTTGAGCTCAGGAATTTGAGACCAGCTTGGGCAACATTGTGAGACCCTGTCTCTTAAAAAAAAAAAAAAAATTACATTAGCCAGGTGTGGTGGCGCTCACCTGTAATCTCAGCTACTCAGGAGTCTGAACTTGAGCCTGGGAGGTTGAGAATGCAGCGAGCAGTGATTGCTGGGTGACAGAGCGAGATCTTTTCTCAAAAATAAAAAACAAAGGAGGGGGAGGGGTCTTCTCCCCCAAAAGCCTTCCCTGACCTCCCCCCATGTCTAGTGAGGGGCTCCTCTGGTTTTCTCACGCCTCTGCCCTGGGCTTCTTTCCCCCACAGCACTGATCACGCGTTGGGTGCTAATCTCTGATTCTTGTGTCCATGAGTTCCTCAAGGGCAGGACAAGATCTTGTCTATTTCTATATCCCTGGCACCAGGCAGGGACCTGGCACAGAGAGAGGCTCAGAGGATGCTTGTTGAATGAATGAATGAGGGAATAAGTTAATGACCACATGAACAGCCACTTCTTCAGAAGGGTTTGGGACACAGACAGGTCTTCCTCATTCCACCCAAAAAACCAAATTGTCATCGAAGCTGGCAGGTCTCTTAGAGATGAATCCAGAGGCCAGGCATGGTGGCTCACGCCTGTAATCTCAGCACTTTGGGAGGCTGAAGCAGGTGGGTCACCTGAAGTCAGGAATTCAAGACCAGCCTGACCAACATACTGAAATCCCATCTCTACTAAAAATACAAAAATTAGCTGGGCATGGTGGCAGGCGCCTGTAATAACAGCTACTCGGGAGGCTGAGGGAGGAGAATCACTTGAACCCAGGAGGTTGCAGTGAGCCGAGATCGTGCCACTGCACTGCAGCCTGGGCGACAGCGTGAAACTCCGTCTCAAAAAGAGAGAGAGAGAGAGAGAGAGAGAGAGATGAATCCAGAATCCAGCAGTATGGACCTCACCTGGGAGCTCATTAGAAATGCGGCTTCCCAGGCCCCACCCCAGACCCACTGCATCAGAATCTGCCTTTAAAAAAGATTCCCAGGTGATTCACATGTTCTTAAAATGTGAGCAGCTCTGCTCCCGAGGGCCCCACTTCCCATTTGTCTATAGACAAGGGAACTGAGGCCTGCGGAGGACCGGAGCCTGGGGAGGCCTGGGCAGGACCAGGACGTCAAGCTGGGCGGTCTCCCAGCAGCTCCGGTCCCCGCCCCGCGGGTCCACCTGCTTCCCGCCCCGCCTGACCTGTCCAGACCTTCCCCGCGGCCTCCTGAGGTCTTTGCAAGGAGCTCGCACTCCCCCTGGCGGGCGTAGAGAGGGACGGCCTGGGCTGAGCTGGCCGAGGAGGAGGGAGAGATGTGGCCTTAGGGACCGGGCAGGGGCAGGGGCGGAGGGGGCGGGCAGGCGGCCAGGGCGTCAGAGGTGGCTGGGGGAGCGCCCCTGCTTTGGAGAGGCTGCCTGAGCTCATCTTGGCTGCTCATCACGCTCCACCTGTGGAGTCCGGGGCCTCTGCTCGCCTCCCGCCAGGGGAGAGAGTAAGAATGGAGCCCACCTCACGGACCCCTCATGAGGATCCCATGAGGATGCGCCGACGTGAGGGGCCAGCGGGGTGGGAAAGTGGCCCACCTGCAGAACACCCGGAGCGCCTCCGTCTCCATCCCAGGTGAGGGCGAAGCTGGCCTGGGCCGAGTCCAGCGCTGCGCCTCAGCCCCTCACCTCCCAACCATGGAAGAGGGGATTTCCAGAGCCCACAGCGGCCTTCCCCTCCCACTGGGGGTCGCAGGCCCACGGAGGAGGCTGTAGAAACGCCCACTCCTCGGCGGTGGTTGGGGGGAAGGTGCCCCCTCCTTGAGGCCCTGGGATCCCAGAGCCTCGATTCCGGAGGGGGGATGACTCTGGGGGGCAGGAAGTCGGAAAAAGCACGTGCTCTGAAGTCAGACAGACTAGGTTCAAGTCTGGCCCAGTCACAGACAGGCGAGTGACCTCGCGGCTCCTGCCTCAGTTTCCTCGCTTATGTGAGGGCCGTTGAGCACCCTGCACATAGCAGGCCCTGTGGTCACTGTTGTAACTCACAGGGTACAGTAGGGACCAGAGGATGGGGTCAGTCCGGTGGTCAGTGGAAGACGCCCCCTCACACCAGGGCACTGCCACGCCCAAGTACAGGGGCGGGGTCTCTGGGTCCTTTCTGGGCAAAGTTGTGATACCAGGGCAAAGGAGAGTGGGGGAAGGGACAGATAAACGAATTGGAGCATAGTCTTTTTTTTTTTTTTTTGAGATGAGGTCTTGCTGTGTTGCCCAGGCTGGATTGCAATGGCGCCATCTCGGTTCACTGTAACCTCTGCCTCCTGAATTCAAGCAATTTTCCTGCCTCAGCCTCCCGAGTAGCTGGGATTACAGGCATCTGCCAACATGCTCAGCTAATTTTTGTGTTTTTAGTAGAGACAAGGTTTCGCCATGTTGGCCAGTCTGGTCTGGAACTCCTGGCCTCAAGCGATCTGCTGGCCTTGGCTTCCCAGTGCTGGGATTGCAGGTTCGTGAGCCACCACATCGGGCCTTTTTTTTTTTGACAGGCTCTTGCCCTGCCCCCCACACTGGAGTGTAGCAGCTCACCACAGTCCCAACCTCCTGGGATCCTATCATCCTCCCACCTCAGCCTCCCCAGTAGTAGGGAGTACAGGTGTGCACCACCATTCTCAGATAATTTTTACAAAAATTTTGTAGAGACGGGGTGTCCCCATGTTGCCCAGGCTGGTCTCCAACTGGCCTCAAGTGATCCTCCTGCCTCAGCCTCCAAAGTAGATGGGACCACAGTCAGGTGCCACCGTGTCTGGCTGAGGAACACAGGCTTGAGCCAGGCAGATTGAAAGCCTGAGGTCCCCCTGCTGTCACCACTGGGCTGCTTTCCAAAGTGCTGGCTTTGAGGTCAGTGGCCACCAACCTGCCCAGGTGGGGTCTTACCCTGAAACCATTCTGCTTCTGCTTCACCCACAGGCTGTTCAAAGTGCCCCCCCACCAAGTGACCCTACGCCTCCTACCAGGGACGAGCCCTGCCCCAAGGACACCCTTGCAGGTCTGTTAGTGACCTGAGTGGCTTGGCTAGGAAAAATGAGCTGAACCAAACCAATATCCTGCTGTGGAATTGGGAAACCAAGAGAATTGAGCAGCAGGCCAGGTGACCAAGCACTCCGCCTCGCCCAGGACTTTCCTGATTTTTAAACTGAAAGTCCTGCATCCCAGGAAATGGGGACAGTTGGTCACCTGAACAGCAAGAGCAAATGCCAAAAGTATATAAGCAGAGCCATCAAAACTCATCACAGCTACTGTGCATAGCACTGCGGGTTCCACGTGCCAGCCTCTGTACTACATTCTCTTTTTTTAAAAGATGCTGTATATACACACACACACACACACACACATACATACATGTATGGTTAATATTAGATGTCAACTTGATTGGATTGAAGGATGCGTAGATAGCTGATAGAGTATTGTTTCTGGGTGTGTCTGTGAGGGTGTTGCCAGGAGACTGACATTTGAGTCAGGGGACTGGGAGAAGACGACCCACCTTCAATCTCAAAGCAGACGGAAGAAGGTGAGATACGCCGACTTGCTGAGTCTTCTGGCTTTCATCTTTCTCCCAGGCTGGCTGCTTCCTGCCCTTGGACATGAGACTACAGGTTCTTCCGCCTTTGGACTCTGGGTGGGGCTTATAACACCAGTGGTTTGCTGGGGATTCTCGGACCTTTGGCCACAGACCGAAGGCTGCACTGTCGGCTTCCCTACTTTTGAAGCTTTTGGACTCAGAGTGAGCCACTACTGGCTTCCTTACTCCTCGGCTTGCAGGTGACCTATCATGGGACTTCACCTTGTGATGGTGTGGCCAATTCTTTCCAATAAATTCATATATATACATATATATATATATATACACACACACACATATATATATATATATACACACATATATATATATATACACACACACACACACACATATACACACACAGCCACACACACAGACACACATGTATCCTACTAGTTCTGTCTTTCTGGAGAACCCTGATGAATTTATATGTGTGTGGTGTGTGTGTGTGTGTGTGTGTATATACATATATAGAAAGATAAGAGACTGGGTGGGCACAGTGGCTCATTCCTGTAATCCCAGCACTTTGGGAGGCCAAGGCAGGGGGATCACTTGAGGTCAGGAGCTCAAGACCAGCCTGGCCAATATGGTGAAACCCTGTCTGTACCAAAAATATAAAAAATTAGCCAGATGTGGTGGCAGGCGCCTGTAGTCTCCGCTACTCGGGAGGCTAAGGCAGGAGAATCTCTTGAACCCAGGAGGCGGAAGCTGCAGTGAGCCAAGATCGCACCACTGCACTCCAGCCTGGGTGACAGAACAAGACTCTGTCCCAAAAAAATAGGGCCAGGCTCAGTGGCTTACACCTGTAATCCCAGCACTTTGGGAGGCCGAGGTGAGCAGATCACAAAGTTAGGAGTTCAAGACAAGCCTGGCCAACATGGTGAAACCCTGTCTCTACTAAAAGTACAAAAATTAGCCAGGCATTGTGGTGTGTTTGTGCCAATAGTCCCGGCTGCTCAGGAGGCTGAGGCAGGAGAATTGCTTGAACCTGGGAGACAGAGGTTGCAGTGAGCTGAGATCATGCCACTGCACTCCATCCTGGACAACAGAGCAAGACTGCATCTCAAAAAAAAAAAAAAAAAAAAAAGAAAAGCATACAAATTTATTTCTTATGAGTTTTATGTAAGTTCTATGTAATACAAGAGGTTTCATAAAGAAATGAAGACCCAAAGAAGCCATTAAACCTGAATATTTGTATGCTAGTTTTTTTATTTTTTGTTTTTGAGACAGAGTCTTGCTCTGCTGTCTGCTAGAGTGCAGTAGCTTGCTCATGGTTCACCACAGCCTTGAATTTCTGGGCTCCAGTGATCCTCCCATCTCAGCCTCCCAAGTGGCTGGGACTACAGGTGCATGCCACCACATTCAGCTAATTTTTGTGTTTTTGTAGAGATAGGGGTCTCACTGTGTTGCCTAAGCTGGTTTTATGGCAGGTGCGACGAAGAGCAGAAAGTCGTGGAAGAATGGGATGGGACAAAGAGCTGAGTGTAATCAGCTGGGGGAAATTTACCAAGGCCTTTTCATTCAGATTCCTCTTGACATCCTTTTGTCTTCGAGTTTAGGAGTCTCCTTTCCTCCAGGTAGAGACAGGGCACCTCTCACAAGTGGGTTTTATTACCTCATCAGGGGAAGGTCAGAAGATCTTTCCTGCACATTCCATTTCTCAAATTCCTTCAGCTTGGAATAGTCAATATGCCAAGATGGGTCTGGCTCAGTGGATTACGCCTGTGATCCCAGCACTTTGGGAGCCCGAGGCAGGCGGATCACAAGGTCAGAAGTTTGAGACCAATCTAGGCAACATGATGAAACCCCATTTCTACTAAAAATACAAAAAATTAGCTGGGCATGGTGGCGACCACCTGCAATCCCAGCTTCTCGGGAGGCTGAGGCAGGAGAATCACTTGAACCAGGGAGGTGGAGGTTGCAATGAGCTGAGATTGTGCCATTGCACTCCAGCCTGGGTGACAGAGCAAAACTGCTTCTCAAAAAAAAAAAAAAAAAAAAAAGCCAAGATGCCATATTGGGGGTATCCTGTCAGTATTAGCACATTGTGTTTATCCATTCATCTGTTGGTGACCTTGAGTTGTTTCCACCTTCTCGCTGTTGTAACTAATGCTGCTGTGAGTAATGGTGTGCAGATATCTGTTTGAGTCCCTGCTTTCAATTATTTTGGGTCTATAGCCAAGAGTGGAATTGCTGGATCATATGGTAATTCTATGTTTAACTTTTTGAGGAACCGCCAGACTGTTTTCCACAGCAGCTTCTGCTAAGTGTTCTTAATGCCTTATCTCATGAAGCTCTGGCAGCCACCACCCAGGAGGCTGGCCCTGTCCTTGGCCCACTTCGCAGGGGAGGACAATGAGATTCAGATGGATGAAGTGTCCCAAGTCCCTCAGCTAAGAAACACAGAGCCAGGGTTCAAAGCCACATGGACTGACTCCATGAGCTTGTGTCACCTGGCCCTGGGGTGGGTTGGGTCTCCATATCGGCAGACTAGGAACTAGGAAGGGAAATACAAGGGGCCACCAAAGAAAGGAGAGAAGCAGAACGCCATAGCCCTGCAGGGCCCACCTCAGCCCCCCACCATCTCCCTGGCTCTGGTTTCTGGGCTTCCTGGATAGAAAGGATGGATATTTCTCTGCCTATCAGCCTCTCTTCTGGATGTCTATTTTCCCTAAGGAGCTCCTAAAACCTTAGTCTAGGGGACTGAGTTGCCTAGAATTGAGTGGAGACACAGACCTAGCCAATCAGTGTAATTCTTTCCCCCTGGCTGTGGTGATTGGTTCAGAGCAGGGCCGGGTACTTCGTCTGGCTCAGTGAGACTTGTGTCTGGCTGGGACCATGGTTAGAACTGATAAGAAGAGAAAAACTGCTCACTGGCAGCTGAGAGGATGGGGTTGAGTCAGAGGTTGAATGAGCAGGGAGGAGGCAGATGAGGAAAGCAAGATGGAGTGCTGGATCCAGCAGTACCTGAAGCCAGCATCAGCCAATACCTCCTCCTCTTCCTTCTTTTGCTTGAGGTTAGCTTGGGATTTTTGTCATTTGCATCCCAAGGAACCCTGATTTGGAGATTTTGGGGTGTCGAGAGAATCTCTGCTCCCTGGCTGCCCTACCTGTGCTTGTGCCATCCACTTCCCCTTCCATGAGCTGGTCAGAGCAGTCCTGTTCATTTCAACCACCTCAGCCAAACCAAAACAGAGGGACCTCACCACAGCCTGGCAGGAATCTGGAGCCTGAGACAGTGACTCAGTGGTTACGGGGCTGAGACCCTCACCGGAGTCTGGCACAGTGGTCTGAGAGCAGGACCACCCAGGCAGGGTTACAGAGGCCTCCATTCCAGGGAGGAGCCCTGGAGCTAGTGATGCTGGAAGGCAGATGAATGAGATTGTACCTTTCCAGACAGCTCAGGGCTTAAGAGAAACACTCAGTTCCCTGGCTTCCACAGGGACCACAAACTCAGAGTACTCACAGAGCCCCAGAAATCAGAAAATCAAATCCTGTGAAGGAGAAACAACCCTCTTGACAGTTGTGTGTGTGTGTGTGGTGTGTGTGTGTGTGTGTGTGTTTTGTTTTTGTTTTTGTTTTTGTTTTGACAAGATCTCACTGTGTCACTCAGGCTGGAGTGCAGTGGTGTGATCATGGCTTACTGCAGCCTTAACCTCCCGGGCTGAAGTGATCCTCCCACCTCAGCCTCCCAATTAGCTGGGAATACAGGTGTGTGCCACCATGCCTGCTAATTATTATTATTGCTGTTTTTGTAGATAGGGTCTGTGTCTTGATAGTCTAAACATCTCCAGGGGTAGGGCTAGGCCAGCAGAGAGTGGGCCATGCAGCCCCCATGGTCTTGGTCTCCTTGGAAGCAGTGTACTGTCTTGGGATTGGCGTGATGGGAAGGCTGTCACCAAGGGCATTCTTCACCCTCGGCTCTGTCATCTTCCCCTGGAACCCTCCACTGGGCCCAGGGGTACCTTATTCCTATCTCAGTACCAGCATCCTGCTTCTCCTAAGCAATTGGTTTGTCGTCCTCCCTAGACTTTGGACATTGTGTAGGTGGACACATTTCCCTTTTCACACCACCTGCTAGAAAGCTTAGAGCCAATGTGTGGCAAAAGTATAGTGATGAGGGAATACAGCCCCTCATAGCAAAAGAACGCCATGCCACATGGTCCAAAAGTTACAAGCTCAACCAACAGAAATATCTTTCATGTTTCACTCCTTCAGAATCATATTCCCTTTTTCTTCCAAAAGAATACTGTCCTTTCAAATGTGTATCTGAATCTTTTTTCACACAAATACCTTATTTAGTTTACTGAAACTCTCCCTGTTTGTTTTGTTTTGTGTTTTGAGAAAAGCTCTCACTCCATTGCCCAGGCTAGAGTGCAGTGGCCTGGTCACAGCTCACTGCAGCCTTGACTTCCAGGTTCAAGTGATCCTCCCACCTCAGCCTCCTGAGTAGCTGGGACTACAGGCACACACCATTGCACCCAGCTAACTTTTTAAATTTTTGTAGAGACAAGGTCTCACTATGTTGCCTAGGCTAGTCTCAAGTTCCTGGGCTCGGGTGAATCTCCTGCCTCAGCCTCCCAAAGTGCTGGGATTATAGGAATGAGCCACTGCGCCCGGCCTCTCTTTGTTTTCTTTCTTTCTTTTTTTTTTTTTTTTTTTTTGAGACGGAGTCTCGCTTAGTCGCCCAGGCTGGAGTGCAGTGGCGCAATCTCGGCTCACTGCAAGCTCCGCCTCCTGGGTTCACGCCATTCTCCTGCCTCAGCCTCCCTAGAAGCTGGGACTACAGGCGCCCGCAGCCACGCCCAGCTAATTTTTTTGTATTTTTAGTAGAGACGGGGTTTCACCGTGTTCACCAGGATGGTCTTGATTTCCTGACCTTGTGATCCGCCCACCTCGGCCTCCCAAAGTGCTGGGATTACAGGCGTGAGCCACTGCGCCCGGCTCTCCTTGTTTTCATGATGCATGTCTGAATCATTTTTCAAATCTGTGTTACAAGGGTCTCCCTCCCCTGTACATCTCAACATGAGCTCCAGAAGGAGGTGGTGAGTATATGTATATGTGTGCATGTGTGTGCGTGGAATCACTGATAAAGAGAACATGTAAAACTGATAGGCTGAGAACGAAGATGAGTTATCACCCAGTCATGGCTGGTGGATGCTTCCCTTATTCCTTTGTGCCCGAGTAGACCGTAAAAACCATCAAAATTTCCTGAGTTGGCCAGGATTACAGGTGGCTCACACCTGTAATCCCAGCTCTTTGGGAGGCTGAGGTGGGAGGATAGCTCGAGTCCAGGAATTTGAGACCAGCCTGGGCAACACAGTGAGACCCCTGTCTTTATAAAATAAAATTAAGAAGTTAGAAAAAAAAAATCCTGGCCGGGCATGGCGGCTCATGCCTGTAATCCCAGCACGGAGGCCAAGGCGGGCAGATCACCTGAGGTCAGGAGTTCAAGACCGGCCTGGCCAACAAAGTGAAACCCTGTCTCTACTAAAAATACAAAAATTAGCTGGGTGTGGTGATGTGTGCCTGTAATCCCAGCTACTCGGGAGGCTGAGGCAGGAGAATTGCTTGAACCTGGGAGGTGGTGGTTGCAGTGAGCAGAGATCAGGCCACTGCACTCCAGCCAGGGTGACAGAGTGAGACTCCATCTCAAAAAAAAAAAAAAAAAAAAAAAAATCCTGAGTCTCTGGTCTTATTTCCCCCACAGTAGATCTTTATGTTCTGCACTTTAACCTTGTTCCTGGATCCTCTGTGCTCCCACCCTTGTGCTACTTTCTTGTTTTCCCCCAACTCTTTTTTCTGCTCTGGTTGTATATTGTGCATCCTCAGAAGCTGCCTGAGGTCCTTTCTGCAGTGAGGCAGGGAGCAAACCAACCAATCAACCAACCAACCAGACAATGTACAACTGGATTGGTGGACCCTCTGGCCTGGGCCAGACAGGCTGAAGCCATGACCAGGTCCTCGTCTTTTTCTTTCTTTCTTTCTTTCTTTCTTTCTTTCTTTCTTTCTTTCTTTCTTTCTTTCTTTCTTTCTTTCTTCATTCTTTCTTTCTTTCTTTCTTTTTTTTTTTTTTTTTGAGACAGAATTTTGCTTTGTCACCCAGGCTGGAGTGCAATGGCATAATCTCAGCTCACTGCAAACTCTGCTTCCTGGGTTAAAGTGATTCTCCTGCCTCAGCCTCCCGAATAGCTGGGATTACAGGCATGTGCCATCATGCCTGGCTAATTTTTGCATTTTTTGTAGAGACAGGGTTTCACCATGTTGGCCAGGCTGGTCTCAAACTCCTGACCTCAGGTGATCCGCCTGCCTTGGCCGGCCAAACTGCTGGGATTACAGGTATGAGCCACCGTGCCCGGCCAGATCCTTGTCTTTCTAGTACCAGCCAGAAGGTGGCATTAGAGCAGCTCCCAAATGTCATGCAGGTCAGAGCCAGGGCAACCTCAGGTATGGATGGGATAGTGCTTGCAGATGGGCCTTGAGGACTATAGAGGGAGGACAGCAGGGCAGAAGAGAGCTGAGAAACAGCAGCAATCTATAGGCTGACAGCATCCTCAGGCCTCCAGGGTGAATTAATGTCAGACAGGCATTCTAGGTCAGTATTAGGAGTGAATGAGAGAACAGATGGAATGTGCTCAGTGCCGGACATGGAGCTGCTCAGGAAATGTTGGGACTCTCCTTCCCCATGTTTTCCTGGAGGAGCGGATGGCTTTGCCCTTTAAAAGGTCAGTGCCAGGCCAGGTGCGGTGGCTCACGCCTGTAATGCCAGCACTTTGGGAGGCCAAGGCAGGCAGATCACCTGAGGTCAGGAGTTTGAGACCACCCTGACTAACATGGAGAAACTGTCTACTACTAAAAGTACAAAATTAGCTGGGCATGGTGGCGCATGCCTGTAATCCCAGCTACTCAGGAGGCTGAGGCAGGAGAATTGCTTGAACCCGGGAGACGGAGGTTGCAGTGAGCCGAGATGGCACCATCGCACTCCAGCCTGGGCAACAACAGCGAAATTCCATCTCAGAAAAACAAAGTGCCTGGGACCCAACCCAGGTCAGGTCCATGCTGTTACCACCATATTTCCCCCTTGGCATCATGAGCCCACCTTCTGCAGGACAGACCCCTGCGAGACAAGGCCGGTTCTTTTCTCTTGTAGCTGCTTGTTCGGTGGTGAGATTCAGGGGGTGGGAAGAGATGGTAGGAATAGCTGCAGCTTGTCCCACTTTTCACTGTCCTTCTGGTTTTTCTTCTCCCAGAAGAGGAAGTCAGTGGGAGGGGCTCTTTGCTGGGAGCCCAGTTTGTCCCCAGCAGTGAGCCTCCGTGGAAAGAACTGCAGACAGAACCTGGAAACCTTATCTTGTATCTGCTGCTGTGGTTGAAAGCTTGGACTTGGCCAGGTGTATGGCTAATGCCTGTAAGTCCAGCACTTTGGGAGGCCAGGGAGGAAGGATAGCTTGAGCCAAGAACAGACTGTGCAACATAGGGAGATCTCGACTTGACAAAACAAAAAAAAATTTTTTTTGGCCGAGCGCGGCAGCTCATGCCTGTGATCCCAGCACTTTGGGAGGCCAAGGTGGGAGGATCACCTGAGGTCGGGAGTTCGAGACCAGCCTGGCCAGCATGATGAAACCCTGTCTCTACTGAAAATTCAAAAATTAGCCAGGCGTGGTGGCAGGCGCCTGCAATCCCAGCTACTCGGGAAGCTGAGGCAGGAGAATCGCCTGAACCCGGGAGACGGAGGTTGCAGTAAGCTGAGATTGTGCCATTGCACTCCAGCCTGGGCAACAGAGCAAGACTCCACCTAAAAAAAAAATTATTATTATTATTGTATCTTTTGGCCAGGCATGGTGGTGGCTCATGACTGTAATCCCAGCACTTTGGGAGGCCGAGGTGGGCAGATCACAAGGTCAGGGGTTCGAGACCAGCCTGGCCAACATAGTAAAACCCTGTCTCTACTAAAAATACAAAACTTAGCCGGGCATGGTGGTGTGCGCCTGTAGTTCCAGCTACTTGGGAGGTTGAGGCAGAAGAATTACTTGAACCTGGGAGGTGGACTGAGATACGCCACTGCACTCCAGCCTGGGCAACAGAGCAAGACTCCATCTCAAAAAAAAAATTTTTTTTTTAATTAGCCAGGCTTGGTGGTCTGTGCTTGTAGTACTAGCTACTTGGGGGACTGAGGTGGGAGAATTGCTTGGGCCCGGGAGGTCCTGGCTGCAGTGAACCATGATCACAACACTGCACTCCAGGCTGGGCAACAGTGAGACTCTCTCAAAGAAAATTTTTAAAAGAGAAAAGGAAACATGGTAGTTAACCACTAAGGAGGTAAGGGAGGACTTGAAGTAATTTAAAAATAACAAAGTAAAGTCTGGGTGCAGTGACTCACACCTGTAATCCCAGCACTTTGGGAGGCTGAGGCGGGAGGATCACTTGAGGTCAGGAGTATGAGACAGCCTGGCCAACATGGTGAAATGCTGACTCTGCTAAAAAAAAAAAAAAAAAAAAAAAAAATTAGCTGGGCATGGTGGTGGATGCCTGTGATCCAAGCTACTTGGGAGGCTGAGGCACGAGAATCGCTTGAATCTGGGAGGCAGAGGTTGCAGTGAGCTGAAATCGCGCCATTGCACTCCAGCCTAGGAGACAGAGCGAAACTCTGTCTCAAAAAAAAAAAAAAAAAAAAAGTAGACAACAACTGCTGTTTCTAGAGATGAGGGTGAGTATTCAAGGAAATATATCTTTCCTATGGTACTTTACTTCTATTTGAAACAGGGCTCTCTCCGTTGTCGAGGCTGGAGTGCAGTGGCACAATCACGGCTCACTGCAGCCTCAACTTCCAGGCCTCAAGCGATCCTCCCACGTCAGCCTCCCGAGTAGCTGGGATCACAGGCTCATGCCACTGTGCCTGGCTCATTGTTTTGATTTTTAGTAGAGATGAGGTCTTTCTATGTTACCCAGGCTGGTCTTGAACTCCTGGGCTCAAGCAATCCTCCTGCCTCAGCCTCCCAAAGTGCTAGGATTACAGGTGTGAGCCACTGCCCCTGGCTGTCCTATGGTGCTTCTAAAATTTTCTCTTTGTCTTTGGTTTCTGACTATCTTATTCTGATGTACTCTAATGTGGCTTGTTTGTCTATATTTTGTTTTGGGTTTGCTGAGCTTATTGAATTTATAGTTTGATGTCTTTCATTAGATTCAGAAAAGTTTTAGTGTTTATCTTTTAACATATTGCTTCTTCCTAATTTTCTCTTTCTCAAACCATATTTATATTATATTAGATCTTTCATGTGTGTTGTATTTATGTCTTATGCTCTTTTATGTTTTATTTTTACTTTTTTTTTCTATGCTTCAGTTTGGATATCTTTAATCACACCCATCTTTCAGTATGCTAGTCCTGGCTTTACTTATTTCCAATCTTCTGTGAAACCCATCTATGGAGTGCATATTTTCTTTCTCTCTCTCTCTCTCTTTTTTTTTTTTTCTTTTTTTTGAGACAGAGTCTCACTCTGTCGCTCAGGCTGGAGTGCAATGGCACAATCTCAGCTCACTGCAACGTCCCAGGTTCAAGTGATTCTTCCACCTTAGCCTCCCAAGTAGCTGGCATTACAGGCACCCGCCACCACGCCTGGCTAATTTTTGTATTTTTGTAGAGACGGGGTTTCACCATGTTGACCAGGCTGGTCTTGAACTCCTGACCTCAGGTGATCCGCCCGCCTCGGCCTCCCAAAGTGCTGGGATTACAGGCATGAGCCACTGTGCCTGGCCTGGAATGCTTATTTTCAGCATGTAATTTTTAGTTTTAGGATATTCATTTGATTCTCTCTCTTTCTTTCTTTTCTTTCTTTCTTTCTTTCTTTCTTTCTTTCTTTCTTTCTTTCCTTTCTTTCTTTCTTTCTGTCTCTCTTACTCTCTTTCTCTCCTTTCTTTCTTTCCTTCTTTCCTTCTTTCTTTCTTTATTTCTTTCCTCTCTTTCCTTTCTTTCTTTCTTTCTCTCTCTCTGTCTCTCTTACTCTCTCTCCTTCCTTTCTTTCTTTCTTTCTTTCTTTCTTTCTTTCTTTCTTTCTTTCTTTCTTTCTTTCTTTCTTTCTTTCTTTCTTTCTTTCTTTCTTTCTTTCTTTCCTCTCTTTCCTTTCTTTCTCTTCTTTCTTTTTTTGACAGAGTCTCGTTCTGTCACCCAGGCTGGAGTGCAATGGCACGATCTTGACTCACTACAATCTCTCCCTCCCTGGTTCAAGCGATTCTCCTGCCTCAGCCTCCTAAGTAGCTGGGATTACAGGTGACCGCCACCATGCCTGGCTAATTTTTGTGGGTTTTTTTTTTTGATAGAGACGGGGTTTCGCCATGTTGGCCAGACTGGTCTCCAACTTCTGACCTCAAGTGATCTGCCCACTTCGGCCTCTCAAAGTGCTGGGATTACAGGTGTAAGCCACCAGGTCCAGCCTCATTTGATTCTTTTTTAGAAATTCTAGTTGTCTTAAAAAAAAAAAGAAAGAAAGAAATTCTAGTTGTTTCTTTAAAAACACTAAGGTGAAAGGAACTTTCAAAAGGTGGTTGGAAGCTCGATTCTCACGGCCGGGTTCCACTGAAAGGTGATTGAAGCATGTGTAGAGCTCTCATCATACCATCAGCAGAAAGTACATTCTTTGGAACTTAGTAGCTTAAAAGAAAAGTCCTCCAATCTCAGGCTGGGCCCAGTGGCTCACGCCTATAATCCCAGCACTTTGGGAGACCAAGGCGGGCAGATTAGCTGAGGTTGAGAGTTCGAGACCAGCCTGACCAACATGGAGAAACCCCGTCTCTACTAAAAATACAAAATTAGCTGGGCGTGGTGGTGCATGCCTGTAATCCCAGCCACTCAGGAGGCTGAGGCAGGAGAATCGCTTGAACCTGGGAGGCAGAGGTTGAGGTGAGCTGAGATTGTGCCATTGCACTCCAGCCTGGGCAACAAGAGTGAAACTCTGTCTCAAAAAGAAAAAAAAAAAAGAAAGAAAAGAAAAGAAAAGCTCTCCAATCTGTTGCTTGGGGTAGGGCATGGAGGAGACACCCTGGTTTGTTGGCATTCTGGGAGCAGGCCGAGGAAAAAGGGCTGGAATCCTGCCACTCAGAATATATGTCCCTAATCCCTGTTTGCAGTCCTGTTCTCTGTGGTGCCCGGTCCGAACAAGTCTGGGGGCTTTTGAGTTCAATTCCTCCAGGAAGAAACTGCTGTTTTTATGCCTGTGGGTTTAGTTATCTGGCTGCATGGGATAGGGAGAAGGCTTGGGAGACAATTCCTCCATGTTCAGACTTCCAGCTGCACCTGTTCCCTCCAAGACTTGGACCTCTCCGGGATGTTTTAGGACAAATTGGCTTTGGTATCTCCTCCATGCGTACTTTGGGTCGTAACCACTAGTGACCTTGGTACTTCTCTGTTAGCATGCCATCTTCCAAAGGTTAGTTGGAATCTTTATTTGGCAGATGCCTCCTCTCCCGGCTTCTTTGTCACTGCGGATCAGCTTATATTATTCCTTTATTGTCAGGTTAGTGGTGTCTGAGGAGGGAAAGCCTGGGTGACAGAGCAAGACTTCATCTCAAAAGAAAAAAAAAAAAAGAAAAGAATAAGGAGGCCGGGCACAGTGGCTCACACTTGTAATCCCAGCACTTTGGGAGGCCGAGGCGGGTGGATCACGAAGTCAGGAGATCAAGACTATCCTGGTTAACTTGGCGAAACCCCGTCTCTACTAAAAAAGATACAAAAAATTAGCTGGGCATGGTGACAGGCGCCCATAGTCCCAGCTACTTGGGAGGCTGAGGCAGGAGAATGGCGTGAACCCGGGAGGCAGAACTTGCAGTGAGCCGAGATCGCGTCACTGCACTCCAGCCTGGGTGACAGAGCAAGACTTCATCTCAAAAAAAAAAAAAAAGAAATGGTCATCACCATTTGTCTAGTGGCCCAGAAACTTGGATGTCAAACTCGACTGCCCATCTTCTATTTCCACACCCAATTAATTGCCAAGACCCACTGTGTTTATCTCTCTCTCTCTGGTTTTTTTTTTTTTTTTTTTTTTTTTTAAGATGGAGTCTTGCTCTGTTGCCCAGACTGGAGTGCAGTGGCGTAATCTCGGCTCACTGCAACCTCTGCCTCCCAGGTTCAAGCGATTCTCCTGCCTCAGCTTCCCAAGTAGCTGGGATTACAGGTGCCCAGCACCACGCCCAGCTAATTTTTGTATTTTTAGTAGAGACGGGGTTTAGTAGAGGCTGGTTTCAAACTCCCGACCTCAGGTGATCCACCGGCCTCAGCCTCCCAAAGTGCTGGGATTACAGATGTGAGCCACTGCACCTGGCCTGACGTTACCTCTTTAATAAATCCCGACCTGTCCCACCCATTCTTCCTCCTCACAGCCTCTCTCTCAGCCCAGCCTCAGCCTCCCAGCTGGTCTCCTCCCTTTGGTCCTGCCCCTCGGTCCTGCTGCTGCCCATCTGCTCAGATGCAAATATCATCCTGTCACCTCCCTTCTGAAAGTCTCTGGGGCCAAGTGCAGTGTGGCTCATACCTGTAATCCCAACACTTTGGGAGGCTGAGGTGGGCGAAGCACCTGAGGTCAGGAGTTTGAGACCAGCCTGGCCAACATGATGAAACCCTGTCTCTACTAAAAGTACAAAAATTAGCCAGGTGTGGTGGCAGGTGCTTGTAATCCTAGCTACTTGGGAGGCTGAGGCAGGAGAATCTCTTGAACCCAGGAGGTGGAGGTTGCAGTGAGCAGAGATCATGCCACTGCACTCTAGCCTGGGCAACAGAGTTAGACTCAGTCTCAAAAAAACAAACCAACAAATAAATAAATAATAAAAACTAAAAATAAGAAACCTCTGATGACTTCCACTACCTAGGAATTTGGTCCAAATTAGCCCTGGGCTGGAGTTGTCAGATTCAGCAAATAAAAATAGAGGATGTCTACTTAAATTTGAATTTCAGATAAATATGAAATCCTTTTTTTTTTTTTTTTTTTTTTTTTTTTTAGTATGAGTACATCCCATGCAGTATTTGGCAGCACAGTCTCCCATTCCCTGCACTCTTTCCATATCTCCAACCTTGTTACTTGCCACATTGTTTTCCACATGTAAAATTTGGGACAGACTGGACTACATGAAACTCCCTAGGCTGGGCACTGTAGCTCACACCTGAATCCCAGCACTCTGGGGGCTGAGGCAGGAGGATTGCTTGAGCCCAGGAGTTAGAGACCAGACTGGGCAACATGGTGAGACCCTGTCTCTACAAAAAAAAAAAAAAAAAAAAAATAGGCCAGGCACAGTGGCTCACATCTGTAATCTCAGCACTTTGGGAGGCTTAGGCAGGTGGATCACTTGAGGTCAGGAGTTCGAGACCAGCCTGGCTAACATGGTGAAACCCTGTCTCTACTAAAAATACAAAAATTAGCTGAGTGTGGTGGTGCGAGCCTATAATCCCAGCTACTCAGGTGGCTGAGGCAGCAGAATCGCTTGAACCCAAGAGGTGGAGGTTGCAGTGAGCCAAGATTGTGCCACTGCACTGTAGCCTGGGTGACAAAGTGAGACTCCATTTTTTTTTTTTTTTTCCTGAGGGGGTCTCGCCCTGTTGCCCAGGCTGGAGTACAATGGCATGATCTCAGTTCACTGCAACCTCTGCCTCCTGGGTTCAAGTGATTCTTCTGCGCCAGCCTCCCAAGTAGCTGGGATTACAGATGTGCGACACCACGCCCAGCTAATTTTTTATATCTTTAGTAGAGACGGGGTTTCACCAAGTTGGCCAGGCTGGTCTTGAACTCCTGACCTTGTGATCTGCCTGCCTCAGCCTCCCAAAGTGCTGGGATTACAGGTGTGAGCCACCACACCTGGCTGAGACTCCATCTTAAAAACAAACAAACAAAAAATCTGGACATGGTGGCACAAGCCTATAGTCACAGCTACTCAGGAGACTGAGGTAGGAGGATCACCTGAGCCCAGGAGGTTGAGGCTGCAGTAAGCCGAGATTGTGCCACTGCACTCCAGCCTCGGAGACAGAACAAGACCCTGTCTCAAAAATTTAAAAAAAAAAAAAAAAAAAAAAAAGAAGCTCCCCAAATGGGTTAGACATTTCCTCATTGATATGCTCTTCATTCCTGCTGTTTCCTCCACCAGAAAGGCCATTCTCCCTTCTCCCCCAGTCCATCGTTGCTCATCTCTTGGGTGTCAGAACACTAGGAGTCCCTCCTCTAAGATTCCTCTCTGCTCCGTCAAAATGGATGGGCTGATCTCCTGGGTGACGGGAAGCCCCTGTGTGCCTGGATGGCAGCCCCGCCCTCTGGACCGGCATGTCAGCTTGCTCATGTCTCTCTCCCCTTCAGTCAGTGAATCCTGGCAACTCTGTGCCCTTCCGGCCCACATCTGGCTCAGCCCACATGGCCCCATCCAGCTGGAAGCTCTCGAGGGCCCTGAGCCTTGGCAAAGGCCCCAACTTTCTTCTCACTCTCCTGGCCTGGGTCCCAGTCTGACGGTTCACACTCCCTCCTTGCCTGAGTTCCCATGAAAAGTGGCCTCTGCCCCCAGCCCCCTGCCCAGGACCAGATTACAGAATGCTGAGACAATGGAGGCTCTAAGCCAAATTTCCAACGGGCCTGCCATGAAATCACCAACAGTGTCTGTGTGTACATCTGGGACAGATGCCGGCAGCTGAGGCCACAGGGCACATGACTTTGTCACACCAGGTCAGCATGACTTTGGTGGGAGTGTGGGGGGTGGAGCTCAGACCTAAAGTTAGGACACTTAAGTCTGAATCCCCACCCTTTCTAGCTGCCTGGTACTGGGCAAATGAGCACCCTCCCCTTTGAGCCTCAGTTTTCTTGTCTGTAAAATGGGGATAATAATGCTTATCACACAGGGTGTGTGATCAAGGAGAGTGATTAACACACACAAGGACATCTAGCAGCAAAAGGACACCAGCTCTGATCGTTTTTTGTTTTGTTTTTTAATTATTATTTGCTCTTTATTTTTTTGTGTGTGTGTCACATACCTTTCTTGAGGCTAGTGGTAGCAGGACCCGGGACCAAAACACTGTTTGTAGGTTTCTTCTCCTAGAATCACCAACTAGGCCCAAGCAACTTTATTCGAAGAGAGGAAGACAGTCATCCAGCCTGGAGAGCATCTGCCTGTGAAAATGGCTCCAACTCAACCACCCAGGTGGACGCAGCAGAGTTGTCAAATCAAGCTAAGGGTGAGAATGACTGAAGAGGGATAATATAAAGGCCGGAGGACCATGCTCTGGCCTGGGAGTTGGAAAGGCTGGGGCTTCCTGACTTCTCAATGTTTGCCCTTCCACCCATTCTCTCTGCCTGAGCCTCCTTCAGACCTTTGCTGAGCAGTCACTGTTGCCATCCAAGACCTTCTCTCTGCCTCAAGATTCCCCTGAAGACTTTCTTGTGGCACTTCTCAGCACCTCTTGCAATTTGTAGCATTTACTTACAGGTTTACCCTCTATCTCCCCCTCCAGACTGTAAATGCCTCCAGGGCAGAAACCTATCAGTTTACAAATAACAGCAACCAAAAGTGATCTACCAGCAGGTAGCTCATGCCTGTAATCCTAGCACTCTGGGAGGCCAAGGTGGGAGGATCACTTGAGGCCAGGAATTTGAGACCAGCCAGGGCAACATAGCAAGGTCCTATCTCTACAAAAAATAAAAACTTAGTTGGGCATGGTGGATGTGGTGATATGTGGCTGTAGTCCTAGCTGCTTGGGAGGCTGAGGAGGGAGGATTCCTTGTGCCCAGGAGTTTGAGGCTGCAGTGAGCTGTGATTACACCACTGCACTCCAGCCTGGGTGACAGGGTGAGACCTTGGATTTTTTTAAAAAGTTACAAATTCTTGAAAAGAAAAATAATTTAAAAAAAAATTTTCCTGAGGCAGGAATATCTCTTGAGCCCAGAAACCCAAGGCTGTGGTAAGCTATGATCATGCTACTACACTCCAACCTGCGTGACAGAGACGCTGATCTTTTTATAAAAATTATACATTTTTGAAAAGGAAAATTAAAAAAAAAAATTTTTTTTTGAGACAGTTTCACTCTTGTTGCCCAGCCTGGAGTGCAGTGGCGCGATCTCAGCTCACTGCAACCTCCACCTCCCGGGTTCAAGCGATTCTCCTCCCTCTGCCTCCTGAGTAGCTGGGGTTACAGGCGTCCAACACCATGCCCGGTTAATTTTTTGTATTTTTAGTAGAGACCAGGTTTCACCGTGTTGGCCAGTCTGGTCTTAAACTCCTGACCTCAGGTGACCTGCCCATCTCAGCCTCCCAAAGTGTTAGGATTACAGGCCCCTTGGCACCAACAGCCTGAGCGCCATGAATGGCAGCAGGAGGCAGACAGGCTCCTGGGTGGGAGGAGACAGGCCCCTGGTGAAGCCCCACCTTCAAGCCAGGGAGGGCCTGAAGCCTGGGGACTGTGCTGCCAGTCTCATGGAAAGGAGTGGGAATTTGGGGTGCTTTTTCTGGGCCCACCCATGGCTACTCATGGACCAGTTGGTGCACAGTTCCTCCCCTCCGAGGAAGGGCATGAACCCTCAGTCCCTCCTTGGTCCCCCTCCCCTGCTCATCAGTGCTCAAAGTCTGGAGGGGGCTAAGGTGGCAGGGGGCTTGTGTGTCAGTGCTGCACCAAGCGTACCCACACCTGGCCAGGCTGTGAGAGCGCCTGGGCTCAGCCCCAACCTCACTCCAAGATCAAGGAGAGGCCAAGCAGCAGGAGCAGGAGCTTCCAAGCCTGTGGGGGAAGGGGTGTCTTCCCAGGCCCCTGAGAGTACAGAAATGCCTGGATCCACAGCCATGGCTTGGGCAGCTGCAGCTGCATCTGGAAGGGTGGGGCTCGTGCCTGCTCCCAGCCCCCACCAGCTCCATGGAGTATGCAGCCCTGGCCGCACCTCACCCACTGTAGCCAGTGTCATGACAGCAGTTACTCTAGACAGGCCACTGCTGCCATCACCAGCACTTTGGGAGGCTGAGATGGAGGATCTTTTGAGCCCAGGAATTCAAGACCAGCCTGGACAACATAGCAAGACCCCATCTCTACAAAATAGTAAAAAATTAGCCAGTGCACACCTGTGGTCCTAGCTACTCAGGAGACTGGGGTGGAAAGATGGCTTGAGCCCAGAAGGTGGAGGCTGCAGTGAGCTGAGATTGCATCACTGTACTCCATCCTGGACAACAGAGTAAGATCCTGTCTTGAAAAAAAATGTTCACTTTTATTATTATTATTTTTTTTTTTGAGACAGAGTCTCACTCTGTTGCCCAGGCTGGAGTGCACTGGTACAATCTCAGTTCACTGCAACCTCTGCCTCCCGGGTTCAAGCTATTCTCCTGCCTCCTGAGTAGCTGGGATTATAGGCCCCCACCACCACGCCCAGCTAATTTTGGTGTTTTTAGTAGAAATGGGGTTTTCCCATGTTGGTCAGGCTGGTCTCAAACTCCTGGGTTCAAGTGATCTGCCCACTTCGGCCTCCCAAAGTGCTGGGATTACAGGTGTGAGCCACAGTATCCAGCCAAAAAATGTTTTAAATGAAAAAATATTTTTAAAAAGAATTCTTAGGCAAACCAAAGACAACAGGAAAAACAAAAACAAGGAGGGACCAGAGGAAGTTATTTGAAGCCTGTGGCACCTACAGCTGCAACAAACATTAAAGACAGCCCAACTCCTTGATAGATTAACATGAAACCTCACACTAAAAGCCCCATTACCTGGGTTCCTACCACCAGATACTTGATGACTGACTTTCTACAACAAATCACAAGGTCTGCTAAAAGGCAAGAAAAAACACAGCATGAAAAGGCAAACCAGGCATCAGAACCAGACTCAGATATAAAACAGAATAAGGAATTATCAGATAAAAATTTTGAAATAACTCTGATTATATTGGCAAAGACTCACTCCTTTGACCGAAATGTTAGTCAAGCTTCTCTGAGTTCTCTGCTTGACTAGGCCTTTCTTGGGTTTCCCTTTCTGTCCTTGCAGAATCCAATTGGAGCAGGAATCCTGCTAGGTCAGTTTATTGAAAATCCCTCCTCTTGGCATCTGACTACCCTGGTCAGGCTTTATCAAGAGTCCTATCAAAGCCTGGGTGCAGTGGCTCACTCCTATAAACCCAGCACTTTGGGAGGCCAAGGCAGGTGGATCGCTTGAGTTCAGGAGTTCAAGACCAGCCTGGGCAACATGGTGAAACCTTGTCTCTACAAAAAATACAAAAATTAGCTGGGCGTCAGCCAAGGCGCAGTGGTTCACTCCTGTAATCCCAGCCCTTTGGGAGGCTGAGGCAGGCAGAATCACCTGAGGTCAGTAGTTCAAGACCAGCCTGGCCAACATGGTGAAACCCCATCTCTACTAAACATACAAAAAAAAAAAAAAATTAGCCGGGCATGGTGGTGAGTGCTTGTAATCCCAGCTACTTGGGAGGCTGAGGCAGGAGAATTGCTTGAACCTGGGAGGCAGAAGTTGCAGTGAGCCAAGACTGTGCCATTACACTCCAGCCTGGGTGACAAGAATGAAACTCAATCTCAGAAACAAAAACAAAAAACAAAACAAACAAACAACAAAAAATAGCCAGGTGTGGTGGTCCAGATTAGAGGAGACTAAAGAGAAGCAATAATTATAATTAACCCAAGGTGTGATTCAGAAAAGGCCCATTCCTGGGCCTGGGAAAAGTATGATGAGGGCCTGTGGAAGCTAACAGAACTGTGTCGACGTTAATTTCCTGATCTAGTCACTAGCCTGTGCTTATTTTTTGGGGGAAATACAGACTGAGGCATCTAGAGGTAAAGGAGCATTTACAGTGTTCTTAGAAGCTTCACATTATTTCCAAATAAAAAGCTAGAAAAGAAAATGGGCATTAACTCTTAAATCAGAAAAAAATAAATGTTTTAGGAGGAAAATACGTCTCTGTGCTGTGAATCCATGGAGTCGATTTCTGCTGTCAGCAAAGTTCCCAACAGCTGGAGAAGAACAAGGAACAAAAGTGGAGCTGCCCTCCTGAGCGGCCAGGGTCCCAGACACAAAGCTGGCCTCTCAGGGCTTTCATGAAAGACAAGTGCTGATAAGCCCCGTAGGTCATCTTCAGCAGCCGCGGCCTCCCAGCTCGCTGAGAGGGGCCCGCCTTTCCAAAGCTCAGCCAGACAAAAACCGGAGCAAAGAGTGTTTCTTTTCAGTTGAAAGCTGCAGGTGGTGCATCCAACCTGGTATGAGCAGCCCTTCAGCGGGGTGCCCACCAGAGTGGGGGCCTGCAGACATCCCTTCCCAGAGAGACCAGGAGTTCATGGCCCAAGTCTCCTTCAGATTTACAAGGATGGAGATTGAACTTTGGCATTCTGTTTGGATCAGTCCAGAAAAAAAGCAAAATCTCAATATCATTCTTAATAAGAAAAGATAATCTACAAAGACAACTAATGCCTGTAGTCCCAGCTACTTGTGGGACTAAGGCAGGAGGATTGCTTGAACCTGGGAGGTCGAGGCTGCAGTGAGCCACTGCCCTCCAGCCTGGGTGACAAAGTGAGACCCTTTAAAAAAAAAAAAAAAAAAAAAAAGTCATATCAAGTCAGTTCATGCAGAAACCTCTTATCTTTTTTTTTTTTTTTTTTTTTCTGAGACAGAGTCTTGCTTTCTTGCTCAGGCTGGAGAGGAGTGACACAGTCTCAGCTCACTGCAACCTCCACCTCCCAGGTTCAAGCTATTCTCCTGCCTCAGCCTCCTGGGTAGCTGGGATTATAGGCTCACATCACCATGCCTGGCTAATTTTTTTTTTGTATTTTTAGTAGAGACGGGGTTTCACCGTGTTGGTCAGGCTTGTCTCAAACTCCTGCCCTTGTAATCCACCTGCCATGGCCTCCCAAAGTGCTGGGATTACAGGCGTGAGCCACCGCACCCAGCTTTGCCTTACCATTTTTAACAAGGGTATGGATGAACTTTTTCTTTAACAATGTAAAGGGTGTAATGGAAAGAGTAGACAACATGCAGGAACAGACGGGTAAACAGAGAGATGGAAACTCTGAGAAAGAATCAAGAAAAAATGCTGGGAATAAAAACCACTGTGACAGAAATGACAAATGCCTTTAATCGGCTCATCAGCAAACTGGACATGGCAGATGATAGGGCAATAGAAACATCCCAAACTAAAATGCAAGGAGAAAAAAATCATGGGGAAAATTAAAAAAAAAAAAAAAAAAAAAAAACAGCTGGGTGCCGTGACTCACACTTATAATCCCAGCACTTTGGAAGGCTGAGGTGGGTGGATTGCTTGAGGCCGGGAGTTCGAGATCAGCCTGGGCAGCATGGCAAGACCTCATCTCTATTTTTATTTTTAAAATAAAATAAAAGGAACGGAATACACAAAACTGTGGGTTATGTGTAATGGCAATATGAGAAGGAGAAAAAAGAGAGAAAAGAGGAGAAGAAATTTTTGAAGTAATAATGGTTAAGAATTGCCCAAAATTAATGACAGACACCAAAGCCATACATCCAAGTAGCTTAGAGAATACCAAGCAGGACAAATTCCAACAAAATCTACGCCCGGGCATATCATATTCAAACTGCAGAAAACCAAAGATAAAGAAACCCTTGAAAGAAGCAGGAGATAAAAACAAACAAGAACCCCTTACCTGTAGAGGAACAAGAATAAGCATTACGTCAGACTAGAGTGAAATATTTAAAGCGTTGAAAGAAAAAACCAGCCGGGTACACTGGCTCACACCCGTAATCCTAACACTTCAGGAGGCCAAGGCAAAAGGATCACTTGAGCTCAGGAGTTCAAGACCAGCCTGGGCAACAAAGTGAGCCTCTCATCTCTACCAAAAGAATACAAAAAGTATCTGGGCATGGTAGGACGTGCCTGTAGTCCCAACTAGTCAGGAGGCTGAGGTAGAAGGATCGCTTGAGCCTGGGAGGTGGAGGCTGCAGTGAGCAATGACTCTGTCACTGCCCTCCAATCTGGATGACAGAGTGAGACGCTGTCTCAAGAAAAGAAAAAACAAAATAAATACATAAATAAAACTGGAAACTGCAGACAGTACAGTTACATAATGAAAAGTGTCTCTCCCCGCAACAATCTTTTCCCCACTGTTGATAATTTCTTGTGATTCTTCCCAGAAAAAAGAAAAGCTTTATGCACATATCAGCATGTATATATATATTTAAATTCTGTATATACATTTTAAAACTTTTGCTTGAAATGGGTCCAAACTATACTTACCTTTCTGCATATTGATGTTGCCTGCTAGTAATAAATCTTAGAGAACTTTTTATATTCCTACATTCAGGTCTTTCTCATTCTTTTAAATAGTGTCATTGCATTCCATCCTATGAAAGGATTACAATTTGTTCAACCTGTTGCTTACTACTGACTACTTTTCTTGTTTTCAGTTTTTCACTGTTGCAAATGACACTGCAAAGAACATTCATATACATTTCTCTCTCCCTAAAACACTTTTCAGCCAGACACGGTGGCTCATATCTGTAATCCCAGCATTTTGGAAGGCTGAGAAGGCAGGATTGCTTGAGCCCAGGAGTTCAAGACCAGCCTGGGCCACATAATGAGACCTCGTCTCTACAAATAATAAAAAACAATTAGCCGGGCATGGTGATGCACGCCTGTAGTCCCAGATACTCAGGAGGCTGAGACAGGAGAATTGCTTGAGCCTGGAAGGTCAGGGCTTCAGTGAGCTGTGATTTTTTTTTTCTTTTTTTTTTCTTTTTTTATTTATTTATTTATTTTTTAGAGAGCCTCACTCTGTCACCCAGGCTGGAATTCAGTGGCGTGATTTCGGTTCACTGCATCCTCTGCCTTGGGGTTCAAGCAATTTTCATGCCTCAGCCTCCTGAATAGCTGGGATGACAGGCACCTGCTATAACACCTGGCTAATTTTTGTATTTTTAGTAGAGACAGGGTTTCACCATGTTGGCCAGGCTGGTCTGGAACTCCTGACCTCAAGTGATTAAAAAAAAAGTTTTACTCAGCCAGGTGCGGTGGCCCACGCCTGTAATCCCAGCATTTTGGGAGGCCAAGGTGGGCAAATCACTTGAGATGAGGAGTTCAAGACCAGCCTGGCCAACGTGGTGAACCCCGTCTCTACTAAAAATACAAAAATTAGCCGGGTATGGTGATGGGCGCCTGTAATCCAAGCTGCTCGGATGGCTGTGGCAGTAGAATCACTTAAACCCAGGTGGCAGAGGTTACAGTGAGCAGAGATCGCGCCACCGCATTCCAGCCTGGGTGACAGAGAGACACTCCATCTCAAAAAAAAAAAAATTCTCACTCATAAGTGAAAGCTAAACTATGAGGATACAAAGGTTTAAGAATGACACAATAGACCTTGGGGACTCAAGGGGAAAGGGTGGGAAGGGGGTGACAGATAAAAGACTACAAATTGTATGTACTGCTTGGGTGTATACAGTGTATACTGCTTGGGTGATGGGTGCACCAAAATCTCACGAATCACCACTAAAGAATTTATTGTGTAACCAAATATCACCTGTTCCCCAAAAACCTATGGAAATAAAAAAAATTTTAAATATGTTTTAAATAAAAAAATAAACAGGTTTTCTTCTGAAATATTCTTTTGTAAATTACCTACAGAAAATTTACAAAAAATGTACACTCAGCCAGGTGCAGTGGCTCATGCCTGTAATCCCAGCACTTTGGGAGGCCAAGGCGGGTGGATCATCAAGTCAGAAGTTCAAGACCAGCCTGGCAAATATGGTGACACCCCATCTCTACTAAAAACACAAAAATTAGCCTGGCATGGTGGTGTGCACCTGTAGTCCCAGCTACTCAGGAGGCTGAGGCAGAAGAATCACTTGAACCAAGGAGGCGGAGTTTACCGTGAGCCGAGATTGCGCCGCTGCACTCCAGCCTGGGCAATACAGCAAGACTCTATCTCAAAAAAAAACAAAAAGTACTGTCTCCACCAACTTGCCTTAATGTTAACATCTTACATAATTGTTGCACAGTGATTAAAATCAGAAAACGGGCTGGACAAGGTGGCTCACACCTGTAATCCCAGCACTTTGAGAGGCTGAGGCGGGCAGATCATCTGAGGTGGGGACTTCCAGACCAGCCTGACCATTATGGGGAAACCCCGTCTCTACTAAAAATACAAAAATTAGCTGAGCACGGTGGCACATGCCTGTAATCCCAGCTACTCAGGAGGCTGAGGCAGGTGAATTGCTTGAACCCAGGAGGCAGAGGTTGCAGTGAGCTGAGATCATGCCATTGCACTCCAACCTGGGCAACAAGAGCAAAACTCCATCTCAAAAAAAAAAAAAAAAAATGAACATTGATATAATGGAATAGTTATCTACATTTTTTCACTAATACCCTGTTGTAGTCCGAGATCCACTCCAGGATTCCATATTGCATTTAGTTGTTTTATTAATCAGAGTTTTCCAGAGAGATGGAACAAATAGGATGGATGGATAGATATATAGATTCATAGATACATAGATAGATAGGTAGAGTTTATTAGTTCGTTTTCATGCTGCTGCTAAAGATATACCCAAAACTGGGCAATTTACAAAAGAAAGAGGTTTATTGGACTTTTCTACATGGCTGGAGAGGCCTCACAATTCATGGTGGAAGGCAAGGAGGAGCAAATCACATCTTAGTTGGATGACAGCAGACAAAGAGAGAGCTTGTGCAGGGAAACCCCACCTTATAAAGCCATCAGATCTAGGGCTGGGTGTGGTGACTCATGCCTGTAATCCTAGCACTGTGAGAGGTCGAGGTGGACAGATCACCTGAGGTCAGGAGTTTGAGACCAGCCCGGCCAACAGGGTGAAACCCTATCTCTACTAAAAATGCAAAAATTAGCCAAGCATGGTGGCAGGCACCTGTAATCCCAGCTACTCAGGAAGCTGAGGCAGGAGAATGGCTTGAAACTGGAAGGCGGAGGTGGCAGTGAACCGAGATCATGCCACTGCACTCTAGCCTGGGCAAATAAGCAAAACTCCATCTCAAAGAAAAAAAAAAAAAATCAGATCTTGTGAGATATGTTCACTATCATGAGAGCAGCACAGGAAAGACCTGTCCCCATGATTCAATTACCTCCCACTGGATCCCTCCCATGATACATAGGAATTCAAGATGAGATTTGGGTGGGGACACAGTCAAATCATATTAGATTGATAGATAAGATGATTGATAGGTAGATAGATAGATAGATAGATAGATAGATAGATAGACAGACAGACAGCTAGACAGATACACAGAGACAGGTAGATGAAAGGGGGTTTATTAGGGGAATTGGCTCACATGGTTATGGAAGCTGAGAAGTCTTCACCACTCAGTCCAGCAGCTAACACACCAATCTCTGCTGGAAACACAGATACACAGAAAGGAAAGATAAACACTGTAATGCCTTTCAGTTCAAGTGACTTTAATCTTTAGGAAATAAAAATAGTTTTAAAGATAATTGGTAAAATGCAGTGTTGTCAAAATGTAAATAAGTGCTCTAAATCATGTAAGTTAGATACTAGCTTTGCCAAATGTTTCAAGATCGTCAACTGCCTGCTTTACAACTTAGTAAGGCCTGGTGACATAAGAAATTAACCATGCCCCTAACTGTGCTGGAAAAAGTCAGACTTTATCTGCTCCTAGTATATAACTAAAACAACTTACCAGGGTTTTACATTAAAGTTAAAATTGCTAAGAGTTACCATTATAACATGTAAATGAGACTACTGAAAATAGATTTCCATGCAAGGTGTGTAAGAAAAGTAAAATATGTTTGTATTAAACAATAAAAATAGGAGTGGAAATATAAATCTTGTCTAGGAATAAAAGATTGTTTTGAAAGAAATTTAAGGGTAAAATTTGGCTTTCTCTCCCTTGTACAAGATTTTCATGTAGTAGTGAAGAATAATGAAAGATTTTCATTTGCCTTCCAGAGAGACTGCCAAGGAGAGGAAAAAGGGGAAAGGAGAAAAACTGTTGAAAAGCTAGCTAAGTCTTCCCTCTTAATGAGTAAAGGTTTTCACCTTGTTTTAAAATGTTGAGTCATCATTTTGACAAAATAAATAATTTATGTTAATCTGGAATTGTATTTTATAATATCAAGTGTTTTAAATCTCTAACATTTAACAGGCTTCCCTAAATCAAACTTCAGATTCAAAATTGTCTTTCCTAACCTGCCAAGACCAGCTCGGTTGGGGAGACCCTAACCCAGAGGCACTAGAGGAATTAAAGACATACACAGAGACATATAGCATGTGGAGTAGGAAATCAGAGGACTCATGGCCTTCAGAACTCAGAGCCCCAAACAGAGATTTACCTACATATTTATTGACTGCAAGCCAGTGATAAGCATTATTTCTATAGATTATAGATTAACTAAAAGTATTCCTTGTGGGAAACAAAGAGATAGACCAAAATAAAGGGATGGGCTCTGGCTAGTTATCTGTAGCAGGAGCATGTCCTTAAGGCACAGATGGCTCATGCTGTTGTTTGTGGTTCAGGAACGCCTTAAGTGGTTTTCCACCCTGGGTGGGTCAGGTGTTCTTGCCCTCATTCCAGTAAACCCACAACCTTCAGTGTGGGTGTCATGGCCATCACGAACATGTCACAGTGCTGCAGAGATTTTGTTGCTGGCCAGTTTTAGGGCTAGTTTATGGCCAGATTTGGGGGCCTATCCCTAGCACTAACCACTAGCTTTCAGATGCTACAGAGGGCCCCTAAAGCATCCAGAAGAGAGGTAAACAGGATTATTTGGGATATTTAGGTATGTGGGATTGCCAACATGATGTTTAATCTTCTTCAGTTTATATTTTAGTGAATAATATTAACATACGTTCCAAAATTTTATGGAATTTCTATAATTCTAATGTCTGAGTATATGCTATCAATCATAATTAAGGTTATTATGTTAAGTTATTGTAAACCACAGAAATTACCAAATTTCTTTGTCAATTGTGTCTTGTCATTGTTGTTGTTGTTTGAGACAGTCTCGCTGTGTCACCCAGGCTGGAGTGCAGAGGCATGATTTCGATTCACTGCAACCTCCACCTCCCAGGTTCAATCAATTCTTATGCCTCAGCCTCCTGAGTAGCTGGGACTACAGGTATGTGCCACCATGCCTGGCTAATATTTTTGTATTTTTAGTAGAGACAGGGTTTCAACATGTTGGCCAGATTGGTCTTGAACTCCTAACCTCAAGTGATCCGTTCGCCTTGGCTTCCCAAAGTGCTGGGATTACAGGCATGAGCCACCATGCCTGGCCATTGTGTTATTGACTGTAACTACCCTAGACATTTTGTCATTCCCAGACAATTGTTGTCTTGTTTTAATCCTCTTCAAAAGATGGTTTGTAATCAGCTATAGGACTTTGACAGGTGCTCTTAAATAAAAGTCTCTAATAACTTTGGAGATTATGACATTGGAACAAAGGAAAAACGTACAGGGCTCATGAAGTGCTGAAATATTCATAAACATCAAGCAAAACAAGAGTTAACAGAATGGACTGAACTAATAGAAAACTGAAGTAATTAATTTTTTAAACCTTTTTGCTTAAAACATTGCTGATCCTTGGCCAGGCACAGTGACTCATACCTATAATCCCAGCAATTTGAGAGGCCAGACAGGTGGATCACCTGAGGTCAGGAGTTTGAGACCAGCCTGGCCAACATGGTGAAACACCATCTCTACTAAAAATAGAAAAATTAGCCAGGGGTAGTGGCAGGTGCCTGTAGTCCCAGCTACTCAGAAGGCTGAGGCAGGAAAATTGCTTGAACCTGGGAGATGGAGGTTGCAGTGAGCCGAGATAATGCCACTGCACTTCAACCTGGGTGACAGAGTGAGACTCTGTCTCAAAAAAAAGTTGTTGATCCTTGTTTTGTTTTTCAGAGTCAAGGAAACAAGCTATATACAGCCTTTAACAATTAGGTGAGGTATACTCTTGTAAACAAAACTTGGAGCATGTTTGTTTCTTTCTGCATGACTTCTCCAAAATTTGAAAACTGTTTGTGAGTACTGTTAACTTATGGCAATATAGTTGTTTGCATCAGTGCAGTAAGAATCCATTTCATTTTGCAACAGGACACAATTGGAGAAATTAGTTGTTTTACTGGCTTTGACTGGAAGGGTATGCTTCCCTTTAAGGAATCAAGCTTGACTTACAGAGCCAATAAAAGCCACTTGGGAAAACTGGCCTCATACCTTGTCTACACAGTCCCCATGCAGGGTTCCTAAGCTGTAGTGAGTAGAGAATGTCAGTTTTTTACAGGTCTAGGAATCCCATGTTTTTGGGACTATAAGAAGAGAGGAATTCACGCAATTCATAGGTATTTGAGGGTACAAACCCATGGCTGGGCTTGGCTTTAAAAACTCCTATCTGAGATTTCTTATGGAACAGAGTTCTATCAAAGCCAATTTTAAAAGCCTATATAAAACTAATTATTCCTGTTGCACTTTATTCAAATAATCAGGCCAAGTATAAAACTAAAGTTTGACTGGGCATGGTGACTCATGCCTGTAATCCCAGCACTTTGGGAGGCTAAGGCAGGCGGATCACTTGAGGTCAGGAGTTCGAAACCAGCCTGACCAACATGGTGAAACCCCATCTCTACTAAAAATACAAAAATTAGCCAGGCGTTATGATATGCACCTATAATCCCAGCTACTTGGGAGGCTGAGGCAGGAGAATTGCTTGCACCCAGGAGGCGGAGGGTGCAGTGAGCCAAGATTGTGCCACTGTATTCCAGCCTGGGCAACAGAGCAAGACTCCATCTCAAAAACAAACAAACAAACAAACAAAAACCCTAAAGTTTATTTTGCAAACAACTCAGTCCTATCATGATTTGTTTTTAACAAAAATGAGGACCAGAGAGAGACAAATTATATTTCAAAACTTATACACTTGTCATTAAATTCTAATCTCCTTGGTTGTTTTTAGTTCTTGCCTACATTTTAGACTAACCCTGCTTATTCCTGTAAACCAACTAGCAATCTCTAGCTGCAGCTCAGGAAAAAAAAAAAAAAAAAGAAAAGAAAGAGAAATGGGTAATGTAAAAATCTAGATCAGTATTCTAGTTCTGAGCAATTACCCTGCAAATCCTGCCAGGTGATGTGAGTAAATAGGGTGCCCATAACCCAGAGCTTTCTTTGTTTTAGAAAATAGAACCAAAGAAGTTAACCAAAGCCAAACCCCATGCATCCAAATCTTAGCAGGCATAAATATAGCTACCAGTTATCCGGGCATGTTGGCAGCCTTGGGATAGCTGTCCTTACCCCCACCCCTTTGCTTTGTTTTAATACATGTCCTCTAATAACCCAAATTGTTTCTTCTTTCCTAAAGGCTATCGAGCTCCAAATAGTGATGCAAATGAAATCACACATGGATGCACCTTTCTTCCAAGGGCTCTTATACTGACCTCAGTAGGAACCCTACCAGCTGTTCCCCACACAACCCCCTCTCCAGTAGAAAGTAGCCAGAAGGATCATCTCCCCACCTCCCTAACAGCAGTTACGGCCTTCACCCTTGAGGAGGGGGAATGAGAGAGGAGAAAGGAAGAAACTGGTGAGGCAGGCAGTTAGGGTGGATTCTCGATTACATTCTTTCAAACAAAAGAACAGCCTGAAAAACCAAGCTGCACAGTCATTGCAGTACATTGAGCTTCACAGAGACAGCACCGGGGCAAGTGAGAGCCGGATGGGCACTGGGCGACTCTCTGCCTTGCTGAGGAGAAATAACTAAACATGGGCAAAGGAGATCCTAAGAAACCGAGAGGCAAAATGTCATCATATGCATTTTTTGTGCAAGCTTGTCTGGAGAAGCATAAGAAGAAGCACACAGATGCTTCAGTCAATTTCTCAGAGTTTTCTAAGAAGTGCTCAGAGAGGTGGAAGACCATGTCTGCTAAAGGGAAGGGAAAATTTGAAGATACAGCAAAGGCGGACAATGCCCATTATGAAAGAGAAATGAAAACCTACATCCCTCCTAAAGGGGAGACAAAAAAGAAGTTCAAGGATTGCAATGCACCCAAGAGGCCTCCTTCAACCTTTTTCCTGTTCTGCTCTGAGTATCACCCAAAAATCAGAGGAGAACATCCTGGCCTGTCCATTGGTGATGTTGCAAAGAAACTGGGAGAGATGTGGAATGACACTGCTGCAGATGGCAAAGCAGCCTTCTGAAAAGAAGGCTGCAAAGCTGAAGGAAAAATACGAAAAGGATATTGCTGCATATCAAGCTAAAGGAAAGCCTGATGCAGCAAAAAAGGGAGTTGTCAAGGCTGAAAAAAAGCAAGAAAAAGAAGGAAGAGGAGGAAGATGAGGAAGATGAAGAGGAGGAGGAGGAGGAAGATGAAGAAGATGATGATGAATAAGTTGATTCTAGCGCAGTTTCTTTTCTTGTCTATAAGGCATTTAACCCCCCTGTATGCAACTCACTCCTTTTAAAGAAAAAAATGGAAATGTAAGGCTTTGTAAGATTTGTTTTTAAACTGTGTAGTGTCTTTTTTTGTATAGTTAACACACTACCGGCAGGGGGCTGTGGCTGACGCCTGTAATCCCAGCACTTCGGGAGGCTGAGGTGGGTGGATCACGAGGTCAGGAGATCGAGACCATCCTGGCTAACACGGTGAAACTCCGTCTCTACTAAAAAAAAAAATACAAAAAAGTAGCCGGGTGTGGTGACGGGCGCCTGTAGTCCTGGCTACTCAGGAGACTGAGGCAGGAGAACAGCATGAATCCGGAGGCTGGAGGTTGCAGTGAGCCGAGATTGCGCCACTGCACCCCAGCCTGGGTGACAAAGCAAGACTCCGTCTCAAAAAAAAAAAAAAAAAAAAAAAAAAAACCACACTACCAAATGTGTCTTTAGATAGCCTTGTCCTGGTGGTATTTTCAATAGCCACTAACTTTGCCTGGTACATTATGGGGGTTGTAAATTGGCATGGAAATTTAAAACAGGTTCTTGTTGGTGTACAGCACAAATTAGTTACATATGGGGATGGTAGATTTTTCATCTTCAGTTGTCTCTGATGCAGCTTATACAAAATAATTGTTCAGTTAACTGAATACCACTCTGTAATTACAAAAAAAAAAAAAAGTTGCAGCTGTTTGTTGACATTCTGAATGCTTCTAAGTAAATACATTTTTTTATATAAAAAAAGAAAAGAAAAATCAAGCTGCAGGCACAGATAAGGGAACTTGCATGGGGCCTTGCCTAAGGCATGCCCACAGATGCACAGATAAGAAAGCCTACACAGGTAACTTGCCTAGACATGCTTGCAATGGAAAATTCCGTCTCCTGACATATGTGCAGTAAGGGAAACAAAGCAATACGGAGTAACTCAAGCTAAAGGCACGCATGCACATTAGGAACATGGGGTAGAGCTACTAGAAATTCACACCTTATGCAAATGAGACACCCAGCCCTCATCAGTTTCCTGTAGAAGCCTTTGCATTCAACTGTAAAAATGGCAACCCTCTTTTGGGCCCTGTCTCCACAGCGGAGAGTTTTCTTCTTTTGCTTATTGAACTTTCATTCCAACCTCACCCTTGGTGTACACACACCTTAATTTTCATGGTCATGAGAAAAAGAACTCCAGATGATACCTTAAACAATGAGAGACTGCCACGTTGTGGTGCATTGACGAGACTATAACACTAGCTTGGGGAAAACAATACTGAATAAATATCAGATGCTGATTCAGTGCTTATGCAGCCTTCTAGAGAACCTTGCCCCAGCCCTATTAAGTACTGTCACCTAGCTGGCACTGTAACTGAGTCTACAAAAAACCATTCCACCATTCTGTCAAGCCAGATGCTTCAGGATGATGGGGAACATGGTAAGACCAGTGGATTTCATTAATATGGGCTCATTGCTGCACTTTTCTGGCTGTGAATTGTGTTCCCTCATCAGAAACAGGCTGGATATGGTGGGTCATGCCTGTAATCCCAACTCTTTAGGAAGCTGAGACAGGAGGATTGTTTGGGACCAAGAGTTCAAGGCTATAGTAAGCCATGATCATGCCATTGCACTCCAGCTGAGCAACAGACTGAGACCCAGTCTCAAAAAAAGAAGCAATGCTATGTGGAATATTATGATTGATGATGGATAAGGCATTCCATAAGTTCAAATCCATATCCAGAGTGTCTGGTCCAGTAAGGACAGAATGCTGCCCCTTCCATGATGGGAGAGGACCAATGTAGTCAACTGCCACCAGGTCAGATAATGCCCACCGAGTCACATGATAACTTGGTGGCCCATGATCAAGTATCCAGCTTCTACAAAGTCCAACTGCTGGACAAGAGCTGTCTCTCAAAAGAAGATGGCAAGGCCTTGCTCCAAAATCCTAAGGGCCTGTGCTGCGATTCACCAATAGAGGTTGGCCAAAGGCTCCAAACAGCATCCTTCTTGCCACTGACACCTCAAGAACCATTGGATCTGTGGAATCATATGGCCGAAGTGGTAGAGCTTTAAAATATGACTGCCCCACTGGATTTTGGACTTGCATGGGCCCTGCAACCACTTTGTCTTGGCTAATTTCTCCCCTTTGGAAGAGCTATATTTACCCAGTACCTGTACCCCCATTGCATCTAGGAAGTAACTAGCTTGCTTTTGATTTTACAGGCTCATATGTGCAAGGGACTTGCTTTGTCTCAGATGAGACTTTGGACTGTGGATTTTTGGGTTAATGCTGAAATCAGTTAAGATTTTGGGGGGACTGTTGGGAAGGCATGATTGGTTTTGAAATGTGAGGACATGAGATTTGGAGGGGCCAGGAGCAGAATGATATGGTTTGGCTCTGTGTCCCCACCCAAATCTCATCTTGAATTGTACTCCCATAATTCCAACGTGTTGTGGAAGGAACCTGGTGGGAGATAATTTGATTCATAGGGGCGGCTTCCCCCATACTGTTCTCATGGTAGTGAATAAGTCTTACAAGATCTGGCCAAGTTGTTTCTTACTTTCTGATGCTACAACATCTTCTAATGTATCAGAGGTTTGGCTTTTGCGTCTTCCTCATTCTCTCTTGCCACTGCCATGTAAACAATCCCGCCATGATTGTAAGACCTTCCCCAGCCACGTGGAACTGTAAGTCCAATTAGACCTCCTCCTTCTTTTGTAAATTGCCCAGTCTGTGGTATGTCTCACCAGCAGCGTGAAAACAGACTAATACAAGTGGGGACACAGATCCAAACCATATCAATATACATATGCCTATACAAAAAAACAGAGAGAGAGAGAGAGAGAGAGAGAGAGAGAGAGAGAGAGAGAAATGTGTGTGTGTGCATTAGCCAGAGTTCTCCACAGGAAAAGAACCAGTAGGATGTGCATATAGAGGGAAATATATTTATTTTAAGGAATTGGCTCATGCGATTACGGAGGCTGGCAAGTCTAAAATCTGAGAGTAGACTGGTAGGCTAAGACCAAGGGCCCGATGCTGCAGTTCATTCACATACAAAGGCATCTGTTGCAGAATTCCCTCCTGTTCGTGGGCCATTTTTCTCTGTTCAGGCCTTCAACGATGGGCGAGGACCACTCGCATGATGGAGGCCAATCTGCTTTACTCAAGCCCACTAATTTAAATTTTTTTTTTTTAAGATGGAGTCTTACTCTGTCACCCATGCTGTAGTACAGTGACATGATCTTGGCTTGCTGCAATCTCCACCTCTTGGGTTCAAGCGACTCTCCTGCCTCAGCCTCCCGGGTAGCTGGGACTATAGGCAGGCACCACCATGCCTAGCTAATTTTTGTATTTTTTAGTAGAGATGGGGTTTCACCATGTTGACCAGGCTGGTCTCAAACTCCTGACTTCAGGTGATCTGCCCGGTGGCATGAGCCACTGTACTTGGCTTAATTAAAATGTTAATCTCATCCAAAAAAACCCACATAGAAACATACAGAATAATGTATAACCACACATCTCTGGCCCTGTCAAGTTAACACATGGAAGTAACCATCACAATAGGCACGTGAGTATACGTAAACACAGTCCCTAGCTCTGTCTGTGGAGAGGGACTAGAATCCATGACACCCCAACCACAATGAGGACATTCTGCACCCAGATTTCACTTTCAAATACCATTCCCTAATAAAATAAATAAGGACTCCATAGAATTTCTCCTCCATTTTCTCGAAAAAATGGCTGATTCCAGGATTGGAACAGGGAAAATATAGATGAAATTAGAAGATGTCGTAGCATCTGAAAGTAAGGAACAACTTGGCCACAAGCGGTGGCTCATGCCTGTAATCCCAGCACTTTGGGAGGCCGAGGTAGGCAGATCACTTGAAGCCAGGAGTTCAAGACCAGCCTGGCCAACATGGTGAAACCCTTCTCTACTAGAAATACAAAAAGTAACCAGGCATGGTGGCGGATGCCTGTAAGCCCAGCTACTTGGGAGGCTGAGGTGGGAGAATCTCTTGAATTTGGGAGATGGAGGTTGCAGTGAGCCAAGATCATGCCATTGCACTCCACCCTGGGCCACAGAGTGAGACTCTGTCTCACAAAACAAAAACAAACAAAGGCTTTATGGGAAATATGTGAAGGGCTCCAGAGACAAGGAGACAAGCAGGCTCTGTCTCAACACTTCTTTTTAGGTAATCAATGCTGCCAAGGCTACCACCTTGCACAACTCCAGGAGGCACTATTGACTTAGAGTACATGGAGCACAGTGAATGGTGCCCATTGGGATCCCTGCTAGTCCTGCAACAGCTTCTGGAATTGTGCAGCGTGGTGGCCTTCATGGTGTTCTTTTTCATTTCCTTTGCAAAAATCAAGGCATCATTCTGCTAAAAATAGGAAAAAATGATAAATTTCAAGTAATGTTTTGCTTCTAAGCATTTTCCAAAATGTCTTAATGAGTTTTTACTTAAAAAAAAGGGAGGTGAGGGACAGGGGGCCTGGGCCCCGTGACTCATGCCTGTAATCCTAGCACTTTGGGAGGCCGAGGCATGCAGATCACCTGAGGTTGGTAGTTGGAGACCAGCCTGGCCATCATGGTGAAGCCCTGTCTTTCCTAAAAATACAAAAATTAGCTGGGCATGGTGGCAGGCACCTCTAATACTGGCTACTTGGGATGCTGAGGCAGGAGAATTGTTTGAATCCGGGAGGCAGAGGTTGAGTGAGCCGAGATGACACCACTGCACTCCAGCCTGAGTGACAACAGCAAAACTCCTCCTCACAAAAAAATAAAGTCCAGGTGCTGTGGCTCACGCCTGTATTCCCAGCACTTTGGGAGGCCAAGGTGGGCAGATTACCTGAGGTTGGGAGTTTGAGACCAGCCTGACCAACATGGAGAAACCCCATCTCTACTAAAAAAATACAAATATTAGCAAGGCATGGTGGTACATGCCTGTATTCCCAGCTACTCAGAAGGCTAAGGCAGGAAAATCGCTTGAACTTGGGAGGTGGAGGTTGCAGTGAGCTGAGACTGCATCATTGCACTCCAGCCTGGGCAATAGAGCGAGACTCCGTTTAAAAAAAAAAAAGAAGAAGAAGAATCACTTGACCCTGAACTTCAATTTCTAATTCCTAAAGTAAGAATAATCACACATATTTCAGCAAGTCATTGGGAAATTGAATGAGGAAATGCATGGAATGCTCTTTGGGAGCTATGAAGTACAATGTAGTTATAGTAACCATGGTAACAACATTGCGTTAGTGAGATGTAAAGTTGCGCACAAAGCACCAGTAACAAATTCTCAATCTCTGAGGAACTCTGAGGAATTCTGTGTACTTGGCAGCAATTCCTATGGATTGACAACCATTCATCCCACAAATATATTTCACAGCCAACTCTTTGCTACGCTCCAAGCTTAAGTTGGGGATATGTATTAAGAACTGTGGAGAGCATAAGATTTTACCCTACATGGTAGCTAACTGAAGTGCTAACAGAACACACAAGATTCCTGGGTCAGAGACAAAAGATTTTATTCCTCACAGCATGAGAAGCAGCATAAATATCAACATATTTGCATTAGTTCCTCTTACCCCCAAGTCCCACGGGGTAGGGTTGCCAGATTTAGAAAACAAAAATATAGAGCACCCAGTTGGATTTGAATTTTAGATTAACAATGAATACATTTTTAGTATGTCCCAAATACTGCATGGGGTGTGCATATACTAAAAAAGTATTCCTAAAAAAAGTATTCTTTATTTATCTGAAATTCAAATTGAAGGGGGTGTCTTGTATTTTAACTGGCAACTCGACATGGGTGGCACAGATGAGTTCAGCTGTATGAGTTCACCCACGGTGAGTTGCATTACAAGAGACTGACACTGATTTGAAGAACCTAAATCTTTTATAATCTTTTATAAGGGCAGTAAGCATGCTTGCCCTTTAATTCAGAGAGCCACAGGCTCTGCCTTCCAAGGCTGCTTGTAGAAAAGGTAGTCCAGAACAAAAGGCAGTCAGTGGCTCTGCTTGTAAGACTTGAAAAACCACTGGAGAATTGGCTCCCAATGCACCCTAGTGAACAGGTGTGCGGAAAGGGAGACGGTTGTGGCTTCAGTATCTTGAGATAAATGCTTCTCAGTGGGGCTGGTTTCCATCCTAACCCTTCCCTAATTCCCACCCCCTCTCCAGTTTCAGGCTGCTTTCTTTGCAGGGAGAGACGAGGTTGTATGGTCACAGAGGAGGAAGTCTGTCAAAAATAAGAGATGGACGAGAATACATACCCTCCCATTTCCATTCATCCGGCAAATGCTCGGTGCCTACCGTGGTCCAGGCACTGTGCTAGGCACTGGGGCTGCAACAGCAGAGGATACCCAGCCAGTCCTTGCCCACGTGGCACTGCAGTCTGATGGATTTGTGAAGGGACCTGGAAGAAAAATGACTGCTCCACAGCCGGGCACAGTGGCTCACGCCTGTAATCCCAGCACTTTGGGAGGCCAAGGCAGGAGGATCACACGGTCAAGAGTTCGAGACCAGCCTGGTCAACATAGTGAAACCCATCTCCACTAAAAATACAAAAATTAGCCGGGTGTGGTGGCATGTCTCTGTAGTCCTAGCTACTTGGGAGGCTGAGGTCAGAGAATCGCTTGAACCCGGGAGGAGGAGGTTGCAGTGAGCCGAGACCACATCATTGCACTACAGCCTGTGTGACAGAGTAAGACTCCGTCCCCATCCCCCGCCAAAAAAAAAAAAAAAACAAAAGGAAAGAAAAGAAAAATGACAGCTCCTTTTTGTAAAGTAACAGCTCCAGTTGGGAAGCCCCTGCTCACTTCTCTGCCATGGAGGCCTCAGTGGCAGCCTGCATCTTCCTGAGACTCTTCAGTATGCCTGCTGTGTCTCCACTTCCCCGACTTTGTTCCAACTGTAGCTGCTGCCTAGCAAGGCGTCCCCTCTGCCCCACTTTCCTCCTGCTGATATCCTGCTTTTCCTTGGAAAATTTTAGCTCAAATCTTGCCCCCATCCAAGAACCCTTCTTAGAATGACACTTCCTGTCTTTGTATTCCCACTGTAGATTTCAACCTTACATTGAACACAGATAACAACCTGCTTTGGATCACAAACCCGGGGAAAGCCGGGTGTGGTGGCTCATGTCTGTAATCCCACCACTTAGGCGGGAGGATCACTTGAGACCGGGAGACCCTGTCTCTAAAATATAATAACAGTTATTAATATTTTTTAAAAGATGATGTTAAATTGCTTGTATATTCCATTTATTTTAATTCCCCACAATAACGCTATCTGGCAAATATTATAATCCTCATTTTATGGATGGGAAAACTGAGGCTCAGAGACAAGAAGTCTCTAGCTTCTCTGTACAGAGCTTTTTTTTCTTTTCATTTTTAGATGAAGTCTCACTCTGTCGCCCAGGGTGGAATGCAACGGTGCAATCTTGGCTCACTGCAACCTCTGCCTCCCGGGTTCAAGTGATTCTCGTGCATCAGCCTCCCGAGTAGCTGGGATTACAGGTGTGCACCACAATGCTCCACTAATTTTTGTATTTTTAGTACAGACTAAAAATTTTATATTTCACCATGTTGGTCAGGCTGGTCTCAAACTCCTGACCTCAAGTGATCCACCTGCCTCGGCCTCCCAAAGTGCTGGAATTATAGGCGTTGGCCAACCGGGGCCCGGCCTTCTCTGTACAGAACTCCAGTTGGCTCCCCTAACATCATGGCTTGCTGTTCCTCATCATCAATGTGGGAAGAAATGGGTGTTTTGCAAGATAAACATAATTTGTGGACATTTGAACCTCTAGTTGTCTTGGCAGTGCTAAAGTCATTTTGAGCCTTTGCAGACGTCTGCAGCTCATTTCCTCCTGCTCTTGCTTGGCCTCTCCTTCCCTCCTCCTCCATCAGCCATGCTCTAGGGCTGGACATGTGTTTTGGGGGCAGAACCTTGTCCTGAGGCCTCCTGCTTGTCTAGGTCTGATTTGTTCCTGGAGAGTCGGGTCTCTGAATTTCCTAAGAGGCCTGAGATGCTGAGAGCCAGCAGAAGTGGACAGGGCAGAGGGTGCCTGGTTCGACTTGGGGAATGTAACCTGCCCCTGATCCCCCAGGTGTTCACCAGGGGCCCATAGGCCTCTCTTCTAAGTTCTGCTGACAAATACAAACTCTTCCACTCACTCATCAGCAAATGATGCTCCATCTCCATTCTTCAAGTTAAATTAAAACCAGCTGCACCAGGAAGTGCTGTGTCGTCAGGGACGCTGGGGATAGATACAGGCATCACAGAGGGAAGCTGCTGTTTATGTTGTCCCTGCCGCCAATGCCATGCTGCTAGCTGCTGTGTGGCACTGCTTGGGTGACAGTCTCCTGTACCTATCCACTGTGGCTGCCTCATATCACCCGGTTTCTCGTTCAGGCCACTGTGACCCTTCCAAGTGTAGGGTCTCAGCCAATAATTTCATATCTCAGTGCTGAGCTCAGCCACTGGTGCCCTGAGGGTTTGCGGTGCCCACTCACTGCCCCTTCCCCCTACCCAGGCAGGGCACTCTCCTTTTCAGCCCCTAGAAACATTAAGCATGCATTCTGCCCCTTTCTCTGCCTGTAGTCCCAGTTACTCGGGAGGCTTAATGGCTTATCCGGAAGGTTGGGAACTTAGAAATGCAAAGGGCTTGTATACTCTCTTTGGTATGGAGGGTGCTTAAACTCCCCCTGAGGGTGGGAATGTCTTCTGTGCCTTCCTGAGCCAAATAATCTCCCCTTTTTGCAACACTCACCAGCTCAGATCAGTTCAGCCAAGGGGTCTTCTTTCTCCAACAGCGGGAAAACAAAACTCAAGTTCTCTGCGGGCCAGCACAGCACCCACAGCCCATTAACCCAGTCCCCGTGGATCTGCCTGAGAGATAGGGTCTGTGAATTCATTTTAGATATAGACAAGCTCTTTCATAATGAGCAACACCATCATCAGAATGGTTGTTGCTGGCCGGGCGCGGTGGCGCACACCTGTAATCCCAGCACTTTGGGAGACCAAGGCAGGTAGATCACTTGAGGTCAGGCGTTCAAGACCAGCCTGGCCAACATGGTGAAACCCTGTCTCTATTAAAAATACAAAAAGATTAGCCGGGCCTGGTGGCACATGCCTGTAATCCCAGCTACTTGGGAGGTTGAAGCAGGAGAATCCCTTGAACCTGGGAGGCGGAGGTTGCAGTGAGCTGAGATAGTGCCACTGCACTCCAGCCTCGGTGACCGAGTGAGACTGTCTCAAAAAAAAAAAAAAAAAAAAAAAAGTCTGTTGCTTGCCAAGGGCTTACAAAACACTCCACAAAGTTAACCTACGTCAGATAGTGTTGTCCACTCTGTAGATCTGCTGAAGGGTCCAACACCTTTTACCCGCAGTGTCCACCCTGAATTCATAGTCCCCGGAAGCTCAAGGCCCTACCCTAGTGTATCGTTTTGCATAGGCTGAAATTCTTTAACAATTAGACTCAGACTGTAATAGACGTTTAATTTTCCCTCATGATAAGGTCTAGGGGGTTCCAGGTTGGTTGAGTGGGGGATCTGCCACTATCAACAGGAGGTTTCAGGACCATCCCAGGAGCAGCAAGGAACTGGGTGGGCGGTCCTCCCGGCCAAGCCTTAAAGTGGCACTCATCATTTCCAGGCACCTTCCAGGGCTCCAGCTCTGTCACTTGGCCACACCTCACTGCAAGGGAGGCTGGGGAGTATTGCCAAGCTGTGAGCCCAGGAAGAGGAACGGAATGGATTTCCATGGACAGCCAGTAGCATCTGCCAAATCAAGCTTTCTCCAATGCTTGGCTCTTTCTTCCGTCTCTGTGGTCTGTTTTATGTTGCCTTGACTCAAATAGGAAACATAGCTCTCTTAGAGTTACACACATACACACGCGTGCATGCGCGTGCACACACACACACACAACTTCTATAAAGCGCTTAGGGTACTGGCAGATGTTACTGATAATTTGGGAGCAGCAAGGGGACAGAGGTGCTATTACAAGCAGCCTCTGGGGAGAGTGGCACTGCATCATCCTTCTAGAACCCTACTACAGGCTGGGAGTCCTCCTTGCCCTGCCTCTCCCTGCCTGGGCTCTCTCCGTTTTGCTGGCTCTTCTGTCTGCCCCTCCTTTGTCTTTCCCCTGCACAGGGCCCTTCCCCGTGTCACATCCAGCCTGCTGGGTCTCACCAAAAGGCTTATCAGGGTATTTTCCCCAAATGAAGACAGTTCTTAGCTGTTACAACGAGAGGTGCCAGCCATTAGGAGAGCTCTATTTATCCCTTTCTTTGTTCACATTCTCAGTAATCCCAGCGGGAGGCATCACTTTACCTATGACAAAGCTGACCCTCTGAGTGAGGCTAGCAAAAGGCATGAGTAGCTCTTAGGTGATCTGCATGGCTCCAGGGCTTTACATTTCTTTTTGTTGTTTTATGTATTTTATTTTATTTAGAGAGACTCCCTCTGTTGCCAGGCTGGAGTACAGGGTGATGTTGATGGTGGTGGTGGTGAGATGGTGATGATAGTGATGATGGTGGTGGTAGTGATGCTATTGGTGGCAGTGGTGATAATGATGAGATTATGATGATAATGATGATGGTGATGCTGGTGATGATGGTGGTGATGGTGATGATGAGATGATGGTGATGGTGGTGGTGGGGGAGATGGTGATGATAGTGATGATGTGATAGTAGTGATGCTAGTGGTGGTTGTGATGATAATGATGAGATTATGATGATGAAGATGGTAATGATGGTGGTGATGGTGATGATGTGATGCTGGTGATGGTAGTAGTGATAATGATGAGATTATGATGATAATGATGAGGAAGATGAGGCTCTGATGGTCTGAAATAAGAGGGCCCTGACTGGAACCTAGCCGCTCGGGTTCCCAGTTGCTCTTGGGGTAATCGCCTTTGGGTCCTACCTTACCCCCTGGACTCATCCCAAGCAATCTCCCTCTTACATGTCTTCTTATTAATTTTTTTTTTTTTTTGAGATGGAGTCTTGCTTTGTCACCCAGGCTGTAGTGCAATGGTGCAATCTCGGCACAATGCAACCACCGCCTCCTGGGTTCAAGCAATTTTCCTGCTTCAGCCTCCCGAGTTGCTGGGACTACAGGCATGCACCACCACACCTGGCTAATTTTTGTATTTTTAGTAGAGATGGGGTCTCACTATGTTGGCCAGGCTGGTCTCAAACTCCTGACCTCAAGAGATCCACCTGCCTCATCCTCCCAATGTGCTGGGATAACAGGCTTGAGCCTTTGTGCCTGGCCTTCCTGCCTGTCTTCTGAGTCCTCTCATGAACTTCTGTTCAGTGCCACACATGTGCCACTCCCCTTTCCTGCCCACCACAGGCCTTTGCACATGCTGCTCCCACTTTCCTTCACACGCTTCCCTTGCTCAGCTCGTCATTACTCCCTATTCATCCCCGTATGCTAGCTCAGCCGTCGGGTTCTCTAGAAGGCCTTCCCTGTCCCTGCTAAGCCAGTTGAGATCTCCCCAACCGTGAGCCCTCGCAGCACCTTAAGCCTTACTCTGAACAATTCCTGGTTGGCTTTCTTTTTTTGAGACAGAGTCTCTTTCTGTCCCCAAGGCTGGAGTGCAATGACATGATCGTGGCTCAATGCAACCTCCGCCTCCGGGGTTCTAGTGATTATTCTGCCTCAACCTCCCAAGTAGCTAGGATTACAGGCGTCTGCCACCACATCCAGCTAATTTTTGTATTTTTAGTAGAGATGGGTTTCACCATGTTGGTCAGGCTGGTCTCGACCTCCTGACCTCAGGTGATCTACCCACCTTGGCCTCCCAAAGTGCTGGGATTACAGGCATGAGCCACCGTGCCCGGCCCCTGGTTGGTTTTTATTTCTGTGGTCGTGTTGGTTCTCTCTCCCACCAATGCATCCACTAGCCTGACCTCAAAGCTCAGCACAGCACCTGGCATACAATAAGTGCATTTCCCGTTTGCTCCAAGACTACTGTGCTGGCGGTGAGCTGCACTTTTTTTCTCTAATCAGGAAATGGGTTAAAGAATATTTGCCAAATGATTGAAAGGAGACCAGTAGCCACACTGTCTAAGAGTAGAAGTTGCTTCTTTGGAGAGAGTGAGCCCTCCCTCATTGAGAAGCATTAAAATACAAACTGGAAGGAACATTTGTCTAGAGCAGAGAGAAGCATCAGATGAGTGTCCCAGTTGACTTTTCAGGTTCCCTTTGATCCTAAGAAGCTGCAGGGCTGGAGAAAACTCTAGAAATAACCGGGTGGCTAAAGTCTGAGAGGTTCAAGTTGATGGTTGGGTTCTTAACCCTCTCTAAGCACGTTATTCTCTATGATTTCATTTTGTCCTCCACTAAAGTCCATATTTTCATAAAACAGAGTGATAATACCTAGCTCATACCTCAACTCATAGGGCTGCTGTGTGTATAAAATAAGACGAGACCAGATAAAGTGCTTTCCTATTGCCTTAGGCCAAGTTGCCCAGAAGCAGAGCTTGAGAGGGGGGCTCTTGTGAAAGTGATTTATTAGGGGTATGTTCTCTGGACAAGGGGGCTGAGGGATGCAGGCTAGGGCAGGGAACCAGAGCTAAGGCAGGGTCTGGTCTTGGCTGGTATTAGCTTAACCTGACACCACAAGGAGCTCTAGAGTGTGATCACATCCCTGAGTTGGTTCCTATCCCAGAGTTGGTTCCATTTTGAGACAAGAAGGGTAATTATCTATAGCCCACAGCAGTTGGAAGTCATTCATTGCTGAGTGCCCTCAGGGGAACATGACCTTCCAGGCAAAGTGACTTCCATTGACCTGAGGACATTCCCTAAGGAAGGGGTCAGCTGCAACCTTAGAAACAAATACTTGTGGCTGGGCACAGAGGCTCATGCCTGTAATCCCAGCACTTTGGGAGGCCAAGGTGGGCAGATCTCCTGAGGTCAGGAGTTCGAGACCAGCCTGACCAACATGGTGAAACCCTGTCTCAACTAAAAATACAAAAAATAGCTGGGCGTGGTGGCAGGCACCTGTAATCCCAGCTACTCGAGAGGCTGAGGCAAGAGAATCATTTGAACTGGGGAGGCGGAGGATGCAGTGAGCCGAGATTACACCATTGCACTCCAGTCTGGGGAACAGAGCGAGACTCCATCTCAAAAGAAAAAAAAAAAAGAAATAAAGAAGAAAAAAGAAATAAATACTCACCGAGGCTGGAGACGGGTGCATCTGCTGGGGCACAGAGACCTGGGTGGGGTCCTGGCAACATCCACCACACCTATTCATGGTCTCAGTTCAGGTTCACTGGCATTGGGAGAGGTCAACCTTGATATCAGGACTCCTATTCAGTGACTTGTCCAAAGCCTCTTGGTCCGCCCCGGGTGGAGGCAGGACTTGAACCCAGGTTGTCTACCTTCAAATCTCTTGCACTGTCAGCTCCTCCAGCAGGTGCTCAGGCTCCCCTGATTGGGGAAGGGGCCTTGCCCTGCTGCACTGCCGGGGACCTGGGAATATGCAGTGGGAGGGGGCAGCACAGAGGCTTCCTCCTTGGAACCAGAACCATGGTATTTTCCTCCAGACCCTCAGCATCTGGGCATGTTGAAAAGCTTCATTTGAGCCTTTGCAAACATGCACTCTCTGGTTCCCACAAAGGAGCAGAAATAACCCAGTGGGTGAGTAAGAATAGCTAAGAGGTTACCAGGGGTCCTTCAGGCCCCCACTGAAGTGAAAGGGGAACTGACCTATCGTACAAACCACAGAGATTTGCTGACTTGGGGCATGGAGGACAAACCCAGGTCCACGTGGCTCCGTGTACATGCAGGTCCCCAGCTGCACAATCCTCACAGCACACATGCATGAAGCACACATGCACACATACACATGCTCACAGCCACATGCCCAGAAACATGCTCATTTACTGCCCTTGCAGACAAGCTCCCAAGTACACGTGAGCACCCACTTCCTTACACTCAGCCCTGCAGGTTCACACACTGAAACATGCACTCACTCTTCAATTGCACCAGCACAGACATACAAAACATACAACGTGCATTTGTCCACTCCCACCCCCAAGGCACAGTCAAGCTGGCATATACTGGTGAACATATGGCAATGCACGTGAAGCCGCATATGTCTATAAATATGCAAAGTCCCTCAAGTCCTGATACACCTGTACACCTGTACACGTTCATTCCTTTTTTTTTTTTTTTTGAGATGGAGTTTTGCTCTTGTTGCCCAGGCTGGAGTGCAATGGCACGACCTCAGCTCACTGCAACCTTCACTTCCTGGGTTCAAGCAGTTCTTCTGCCCCAGGCTCCCCAGTAGCTGGGATTACAGGTGCCTGCCACCACACTTGGCTAATTTTTTTTTTTTTTTTTTGAGACGGAGTCTCGCTCTGTTGCCTAGCCTGGAGTGCAGTGGCACTATGTCGACTCACTGCAACCTCTGCCCCCCAGGTTCAAGTGATTCTCCTGCCTCAGCCTCCCGAGTAGCTAAACTACAGGCACATGCCACCACGCCCAGCTAATTTTTTGTATTTTTGGTAGAGACAGGGTTTCACCATTTTAGCCAGGCTGATCTTGATCTCCTGACCTCGTGATCCGCCCGCCTTGGCCCCACAAAGTGCTGGGATTACAGGTGTGAGCCACTGCGCCTGGCCTACACCCAGCTAATTTTTTGCATTTTTAGTAGACACAGGGTTTCACTATGTTGGTCTGGCTGGTCTTGAACTCCTGACCTCTGGTCGTCCACCCGCTTCAGCCTCTCCAAGTGCGGGGATTACAGGCGTGAGCCACCATGCCCGGCCCACATTCATTCAATTGCCAAATACTGATTGAGTGCCTAATATGTGTCTGGCATGGTCTAGGCGTGCAGACACATAGACACACAGAGACACACAGGCACATTCAGATATATCCACACACTCAAGCATACACACTCACAAACTCACAGACACATAGGCACACAAAGGTACACACACAGGTGGATGTTTGTTGTCCAGGTGGACAACAAAGAGGTGGGCACAATTGCCTTCCAGGCACACACTCAGTTTGACTTCTCAGTACAGTAGTTCCCCTTATCTGTAGTTTTGTTTTCTGAGGTTTTGATTATCTGCGGTCAACTGCAGTCCAAATATATTAAATGGAAAATTACAGAAATAAACAATTCGTGGCCGGGCGCAGTGGCCCACGCCTGTAATCCCAGCACTTTTTGAGGCCAAGGTGGGCAGATCACCTGAGGCTAGGAGTTTGAGACATCTTCCAGAAATGACCCATGGGCAAGGCAGCAGTTCAGTTTTGACCAGGACCTAGTATGTGCAGTGTACGGCATGGGGAGGTGCCAGCTGCCACCGTGAGCCCTCCAAGTAGAGACTGTCTCCCAACCATCCTGCGCAAAGGGAGACACAGGACCGGATTCCTGGGTATGAGAAGCTGGTTGTTGCCTCCAGTTACAGTTTAAGATGGCCCAAGAAAGCCTACCGACCTTTTATATCTTAGTTGCCTGTTCCAATTCTTTCTTTTCTTTTCTCTTTTCTCTCTTCTCTTCTCTTCTTCCTTCTTCCTTCTTTCCTCCTCCTCCTCCTCCTCCTCCTCCTTCTCCTCCTCCTCCTTCTTCTCTCTCTCTCTCTCTCTGTCTCTCTTTCTCTCTCTCCTTTCTCTGTCTCTCTCTCTCTCCTTGATAAGGTCTTGCTCTGCTGCCCAGGCTGGAGTACACTGGCATGACTACAGCTCACTGCAGCCTTGACTTCCAGGCTCAAGCGATCCTCCCACCTCAGCCTCCTGAGTAGCTGGGACCACAGGTGCAGGACACCAAACCTACCTTTTGTAGAGGTGGGATCTCTCTCTGTTGCCCAGGCTGGTCTCAAACTCCTGGCCTCAAGCGATCCTCCCACCTCGGCCTCTTACAGTGCTGAGATTACTGGTGTGAGCCACCATGGCCCGGCCTGTTTCAATTCCTGATATTCCACTGTTCCAGGTTCATTCCTCTGTCTCCTGATAATAACCACAGCCGTCACATGCTGCCGGGTGTCTCACATACCTCTTCTCACTGAACCCTGGGAGGCCATATTTCTCACTGTACAAAATAAGGACACAGAGGTTCTGAAGGAACAACATCTCCTTCAAAGCCCAATCCCAGTTACTCAAGAGGCTGAGGCAGGAGAATTGCTTGAACCCGGGAGGTGGAGCCGAGACCACTCCACTGCACTCCAGCCTGGGTGACAGAGTGGGACTCTGTCTAAAAAAAAAAAAAAGAAAATTATTTTTCTTTTTAATTATTTTTTTTTTTTTTTTTTTTTTTTTTTTTTGAGACAGAGTCTTGCCCTGTCACCTAGGCTGAAGTGCAGTGGCACAATCTCTGCTCACTGCAGCCTCCACCTCCCAAGTTCAAACGATTCTCCTACCTCAGCCTCCCAAGTAGCTGGGACTACAGGTGTGTGCCACCATACCCAGCTAATTTTTTGTATTTTAGGTAGAGACAGGTTTTCATCATATTGGTCAGGCTGGTCTGGAACTCCTGACCTCAGGTGATCTGCCCGCCTCGGCCTACCAAAGTGCTGGGATTACAGGTGTGAGCCACTGTACCCGGCTAAGTCTGTTTCTTTTCATGGAAGACAGCATTTATTCCTTCCATCAACTTGATGAGGTTGGTCATTTTATTATTATAATTTCATAAATGCAGAAACTGAGACTCTCCCCTCCCCTCCCCTCTCTGTTCTTTTCTTTTCTTACACAGAGTCTCAGAGCCTTGCTCTGTTGCCCGGGCTGGAGTGCAGTGGTACAATCTCTGCTCACTGCAAGCTCTGCCTCCCAGGTTTCACGCCATTCTCCTGCCTCAGCCTCCTGAGTAGCTGGGACTACAGGAGCCCGCCACCATACCCGGCTAATTTTTTGTATTTTTAGTAGAGACGGGGTTTCACTGTGTTAGCCAGGATGGTCTCGATCTCCTGACCTCGTGATCTGCCCGCCTCAGCCTCCCAAAGTGCTGGGATTACAGGCGTGAGCCACCGCGCCTGGCCTGGAAATCACTTTTCTTTGAACAGTTTCCTCCTCTGTAAAACGGGAATCATTACACCCACCTCACAGGGTGCATCCTGTGGACTATAATGTATGTGGGGAGGGTAGGAATTTGCTCTCAGGTGCGAGAAACATGATGCTGCTCCATTAAATATAAAACAAAACCTGGCTCAAATCAAGGTCCATCACACGGTTGGTGCTCACAAGAACAGCAACGAAAAAGAAGGTAGACCCTGACATGCGGATCTCATATTGTGGGTAGGAGTTTCTGAGTCAGGTGGTCTCAGTTCAAATCTTGTGATTTGCCAGTGCACTGACCCTGAGCAAGTTTACCCTGAGACCCTGAGGTCATTGTGTCTCTGGAATGAACACAATGCTAACATCATTCTGCCATTGCTGTGAGGATTGTTGTCTTGTGCACAGCCAAGTTAGGAAATCAACCTGAGCTGACTGCAAGAGTTCATCAATAGGCGAATGGGGCCGAGTGCAGTGGCTCACGCCTGTAATCCCAACACTTTGGAAGGCTGAGACGGGTTGATCACCTGAGCTCAGGAGTTCAAGAGCAGCCTGGCCAACATGGTGAAACCCTGTTCCTACTAAAAAACACAAAAATTGGCTACGCCCACTGGCTCATGCCTATAATCCCAGCACTTTGGGAGGCCAAGGTGGGCGAATCACCTGAGGTCGGGAGTTCGAGACCTGCCTGACCAACATGAAAACCCCTGTCTCTACTAAAAACACAAAATTAGCCAGGCATGGTGGCACGTGCCTGTAATCCCAGCTACTAGGGAGGCTGAGGCAAGAGAATCACTTGAACCTGGGAGGCGGAGGTTGTGGGTGAGCCAAGATCGTTCCGTTGCACGCTAGCCTGGGCAACAAGAGTGAAACTCCGTCTCAAAAAAAAAAAAAAAAAAAAAACAATGGCCGGGCATAGTGGCTCACATCTGAAATCCCAGCACTTTGGGAGGCTGAGGCAGGTGGATCACCTGAGGTCAGGAGTTCAAGACCAGCCTGACCAACATGGTGAAACCCTGTCTCTACTAAAAATACAAAAAATTAGCCAGGCTTGCTGGCAGGCACCTGTAATCCCTGGTGCTCAGGAGGCTGAGGCAGGAGAATTGCTTGAACCCAGGAGGCAAAGGTTGCAGTCAGCCGAGTTCACGCCATTGCAGTACAGCCTGGGCGACAAAAGCAAAACTCCGTCTCAAAGGGAAAAAAAAAAAAATTAGCTGGGCGTGGTGGTGGGTGCCTGTAGTCCCAACTACTTGTGGAGCTGAAGCAGGAGAATCCCTTGAACGGGAAGGCCAAGGTTGCAGCGAGCTGAGATCACGCCACTACACTCCAGCCTGGGCGACAAGAGCAAGACTCCATCTCAAACAAAAAAAAAAAAAAAGAGAGAGACAGAGAGAGTACATTTTAAATGTTCTCACCACACAAAAAAAGTGTTATGTATTTGAGTGATGGATACATCAACTAGCTTGATTTAATTATTCCATTGTATTTACAAGTCATAACTATCGACCTGCATCACCCTGTTTTCCAAAGGCTATGGGTAACTCTCAGCTGTTATTGGGCAAAGTTGGGACAGTGTTTGCTGTGGCTGAGACTGGAAGCCCTGATGTCAGCCACAGCCTCCTAGGGACACCAGAAGAGTCCTGCCACCTCCAAGGGCATTGCAATGAAACACAGTGCCAGCCTCCACTACTCCCAGAGCCCCAAACTCTGGTGAGTCTTGGGGAATCTCCTTCATTCCTCCTCTCTGCTCTGTCCTCCTCTCTCCTTGCTTGAAGGTATTAGCTTCTCACCTCCTACCATAACTGTCTTAGGCAAAGTCAGGCTTTGTACAATGTTCCTGTCTAACAAAAGCCAAGATGGGGTGTGGGAGGTACGTTATTCAAGCAACTTCTGTTATGGCACTGACCTAGGGGGTCTTTGAGGGCCTGGCTAACCTCAGAGACAAATGAGCCAGCTCCAAGTAAGTACCCAGATAAGGGAGTTGTTACCCTTGAGGCAAGCTGGAGTCCTGAGCTGGACGAGGCCAGCATCAGCTGCCACACCCAAGATCCAAGGCTGCCAGACAGGAGCCATATTTCTGTTGAGCACAAAGATATCTTTTAGGAGTGTGTCAGCTACAGGGAACCAAAGACTGAACTCGAAATGGCTTAACCATGCAGGAGTCAAGGCCGGGAGCGGTGGTTCACGTGTGTAATCCCAGCACTTTGGGAGACCAAGGAGGAAGAATCAATTGAGGTCTCTTGAACTCCTGAGTTCAAGACCAGCCTAGCCAACATGGTGAAACCCCATCTCTATTAAAAATATAAAAATCAGCTGGGTGTGGTGGTGCACACCTGTAGTCCCAGCTACTCAGGAGGCTGAGGCAGGAGAAGTGCTTGAACCCGGGAGGTGGAGGTTGTAGTGAGTTGAGATGTCATCACTGCACTCCAGTCTGTGTGACAGAGCAAGACTCTGTCTTGAAAAATAAAATAAAAGTAAAAATACAAAACTTAGCTGGGTGCAGTGGTTCACGCCTGTAATCCCAACACTTTGGGAGGCTGAGGTGGGCAGATCACGAGGTCAGGAGATCGAGACCATCCTGGCTAACACAGTGAAACCCCTTCTCTACTAAAAATAGAAAAAATTAGCCAGGCGTGGTGGTGGGCGCCTGTAGTCCCAGCTACTTGGGAGGCTGAGGCAGGAGAATGGCATGAAACCCGGGAGGCTGAGCTTGCAGTGAGCCGAGATTGCACCACTGTACTCCAGCCTGGGCAACAGAGCGAGACTCCATTTCAAAAAAAATATATATAGAAGTTAGCCAAGTGTGGTGATGTGTGCCTGTTGTCCCAGTTATTCGGGAGGCTGAGGCAGGAGAATCACTTGAACCTGGGAGGTGGAGGTTGCAGGGAGCCGAGATGGTGCCACTGCACTCCAGCCTGAGTGACAGAGTGAGACTCCATCTCAGAATAAAATAAAAACAAAAAAAACATGCGGGAGTCAGAGGTGGGCTGCATCCCAGTAATTCGGCGGCTCGACAGCACCAACCAGGACTGATGGGTTTCCATCCTTCCCCTCTGTCATCCTCACTGTCACAGGATGGCTAGCTTCCAGCCTCACATCTTCACTTCATCTGCTCATTCATTCATAGACACATAAAAGCACATAACAGGGAGATGTGACTGTGTCAGAAAGATCAACAAAGGCCGCCTGCATGTGGAAGTGACGGTTCATTCATCCTGTATTATTTTAACAAATATTTATTACCAGGGAGCTGAGGGTGCAAGAATGAACAACAGGAAATCCCTGCCCTCCTGGGAAGACAGATAATAGAGCCGTAAATCCAGAGCAGAAAGTCAGTGCTCCTAAGCTCTGGGGAGAAACCTAAAGCCAGGTAGGCAGAGGGACAAAGAGTGTAGTGGAGGAGGACGTCACTTAAATGGGGTGGTCAGGGGAGGCCAAATCCTCCCAAGTGACCTTAGTGCAAGGAGCTGAATGGAGAGAGAAAGCTCTGTGACTGCGGTGGGAGTGGGGAGGCGGGAACATCCATTCCTGCAGGATTTAGTGATTGAACAATTCAAACATATAAGTTATATCCATTTCTATAATTGATGCTAGGAACTCACATTTATTTGGTGCCTTATTGTATGTAGAGCTTCTTTTGCAAGAACACACATTATCTCATTTTTTATTCTTTACAAATCTCTGAGAGTAGAAATAATTATGCACAGATAAGACAACTGAGGCTCAGGGAGATTAAGTAATTTTCCCGCCCAAGGTCACACAGTTTGGAATTACAGGAAGAGAAAGTGAAGCCAGGACCGGATGTGGTGGCTCATGCCTGTAATTCCAACACTTTGGGAGGCTGAGATGGATGGATCACCTGAGCCCAGGAGTTCAAGACCAGCCTGGGGGCTGGGCGAGGTGGCACATGCCTGTAATCCTAGCACTTTGGGAGGCCCAGGCAGGTGGATCCCCTGAGGTCAGGAGTTCAAGACCAGCCTGGCCAACATGGTGAAATCCCGTCTCTATTAAAAACACAAAAATTAGCTGGGTGTGGTGGCGCATGCCTGTAATTCCGGCTACTTGGGAGGCTGAGGCAGGAGAATCGCTGGACCCCAGAAGTCAGAGGCTGCAGTGAGCTGAGATCGCACCATTACACTCCAGCCTGGGTGGCAGAGACCCCATTTCAAAACAATAAATAAAAAGACCAACCTGGGCAACACAGCAAGACCCTGTCGCTCTCTCTCTCTCTCTTTTTTTTCCCCGAGATGGAGTGTAGCTCTGTTGCCCAGGCTGGAGTACAGTGGTGCGATCTCAGTTCACTGCAACCTCCACCTCCCGGGTTCAAGCGATTCTCCTGCCTCAGCCTCCCGAGTAGCTGGGACTACAGGCACCCGCCACCACACCTAGCTAATTTTTTGTATTTTTAGTAGAGATGCGGTTTCACCATGTTGGCTAGGATGGTCTCGATCTCTTGACCTCATGATCCGCCAGTCTCAGCCTCTCAAAGTGCTAAGATTACATGCATGAGCCACTGTGCCCGACCCGAACCTGTGTCTTAAAAACGTAAAAAAAGCCAGGTGTGGTGGCCTGCAACTGTCATCCCAATACTCAGGAGGCTGAGGTGGGAGGATCACTCGAGCCCGGGAGGTTGAGGCTGCAGTGAGACAAAATGGCGCCATTGTACTCCAACCTGGGCAACAGAGACCCTGTCTCAAGGAAAAACAAAAAAACAAAAAAAAGAATCTGAAGCTAGGTGGATCATCTCAGGCTTATTCTACTACATACAAATTTTATTTCTAATGCCCAGAAGATAACATGCAAACTCTCAAGAAGACCTGGTACATTAGCTTTTTAAAACTTGTGTTTTAAAATTTTATTTATGTACTTAATCTTAAAAATAGATAGGATATTCTCATGGAACAACAATCTGAAAGTATAAATAGGTTTACAGACCAAGCGTGGTGGCTCATGCCTATAATCCCAGCACTTTGGGAGGCCGAGGCAGGCGGATCATGAGGTCAGGAGTTCAAGAGCAGCCTAGCCAACACGGTGAAACCCCGTCTCTACTAAAAATACAAATATTAGCCGGGCGTGGTGGTGCGCTCCTATAGTCCCATCTACTCGGGAGGCTGAGGCAGGAGAATCGCTTGAACCCGGGAGGCAGAGGTTGCAGTGAGCCGAGATCGCTCCGCTGCACTCCAGCCTTGAAGGCAGAGTGAGACTCCATCTCAAAAAAAAAGAAAGAAAGAAAAGAAAAGAAATGGAAAAGAAAAAATAAATAATGCAAACCCCTGGTCTTCCCTTTCCAAGTCTCCCTGCTATGACTCCTCAACTGGCCTCTCAAGCCCAATGTCCTCCTGCCTGCCCCGCATCCCTTCCAAGTGCTGTTTTCTCATTCCCCTTCCTCCAAGACTCTACTCTCACTTCTGCTTCTCCAGACCAACCTTACCACTCCTGGGAACTTCTGTAAAACACCTTCCCCCAGGCCCCCAAGACCTGGGAGTTTCCCCACCTGCCTAGGGCTAAGGAGCGAGTGAGAGAGCTATGGGAACGAATCCTAGCCCTGCAAATGCCAAGCTTGTGATTGTGAGGAAGTCATTGCCATCTGGATCTCATTTCCTCATCTATAAATTGAGGGCTGGCACTGGCCTTCTCTCAGGGTTCCCGGGCTCTGTGTTTTTCTGGTTCTGTGAAAGTTTTGCACTTCCTTTATCTGGTATTTCTGTGAAAAGGCTCATGGGACTTTGGGGACATCGATCCTCCCCCTGCCTCCCGGCTTACTGTTGCTGACATTTCTCCTAAAGACCAAGGTCTTTAGGAGAGCATTTTCCCTGCCAAGAACATTCTGGAAGTGCATTCCAAACCCTGACTGCCAGAGGCCACCTCACCTTGGTGTTTCTGACATGGAGAATCTGAGGAAGAAAGGGGAGGACAGAGGGAGGACAGGGTGAGAGAGGATGGGAAGAAGAAATGCAAGAAATGCAAGAGGTGGTATCCGAGTCATTGGGGAGGACACACCCGTAGTAGGCTCCAGGTGGGCTTAATGGAAGTGTTAGGCCAGGCGCGGTGGCTCAAGCCTGTAATCACAGTACTTTGGGAGGTCGAGGTGGACAGATCACCTGAGGTCAGGAGTTTGAGACCAGCCTGGCCAACATGGCGAAACCCTGTCTCTACTAAAAATGCAAAAATTAGCCAGGCATGGTGGCACACACCTGTAATTCCAGCTACTCAGGAGGCTGGGGCGGGAGAATCACTTGGACCCGGGAAGCAGAGGTGGCAGTGGGCCAAGATCGAGCCAGTGCTCTCCAACCTGGGCAACAAGAGCGAAACTCCATATCAAAAAAAAAAAAAAGGAAGTGTTACCGGTGGAGGGCATCTAGGTTCTAGGCGTTTTGAGCAAAGAATTGGACAAAATGCACAAACAAAGCAAGGAAAGAATGAAGCAACAAAAGCAGAGATTTATTGAAAATGAAAGGCTAGGCACAGTGGCTCACACCTGTAATCCCAGCACTTTGGGAGGCCGAGGTGGGTGGATCACTTGAGGTCAGGAGTTCGAGACCAGCCTGACCAACATGGTGAAATCCCATCTCTATTAAAAATATGAAAATTAGGCATGGTGATGCGCACCTGTAATCCCAGCTACTCAGGAGGCTGAGGCATGAGAATAGCTTGAACCCGGGAGGTGGAGGTTGCAGTGAGCCGAGACTGTGCCTCTGCACTCTAGCCTGGGCCACAGAGCGAGACTCTGTCTCAAATAAGAAAAAAAAAAAAGACAACCTCAGAGCTGAAATTTGATCCTGGGAAGCCTACCAAACATGTAAAAGGTTTACAAAAATTTACATTCCCATGAATTAATATAATCTTTTACCAGTCATTGAACCAGTTTGCACAGAGAGAGAGGGGCCAGAAGTCCAACTGGTAGGAAACTCTTACGCTAGGCAGGGCACAGTGGCCCACACCTGTAATCCCAGCACTTTGGGAGGCCGAGGCAGGTGGATCACAAGGTCAGGAGCTCAAGACCAGCCTGGCCAAGATGGTGAAACCCGCCTCTACTAAAAACTACAAAAATTAGCCAGGCCTGGTGGCAGGTACCTGTAATCCCAGCTACTCCAGAGTCTGAGGCAGGAGAATCGCTTGAACCCAGGCGGCAGAGGTTGCAGTAAGCCGAGATCGTGCCATTGCACTCCAGCCTGGGCAACAGGGCGAGACTCCATCTCAGAAAAAAAAGAAATTCTTACCCTATTGTTGGCATGTCAGGTTTCTGGGTTCTTTCTCCTTGAGCGGCCCGAATGATGCTGCCCGACTATATATGCAAACAAACACATTGCCATGAATTAAGAATATTCCAGTGGCTCACGCCTGTAATCCCAGCACTTTGGGAGGCTGAGGCGAGCAGATCATGAGGTCAGGAGATTGAGACCATCCTGGCTAACATGGTGAAACCCTGTCTCTACTAAAAATACAAAAATTAACTGGGCATGGTGGCACGTGCTTGTAGTCCCAGCTACTCGGGAGGCTGAGGCAGGAGAATCCCTTGAACCCAGTAGGCGGAGGTCAGGCTGGTCTTGAGCTCCTGACTTCAAGTGATCTGCCCACCTCGGCCTCCCAAAGTGCTGGGATTACAGGCGTGAGCCACCGCTCCTGGCCTAACCATGTTTTTAATAGCCAGTGAATATCGGGTGCCCACCTATACATAAGTAAGGGTCTCAAAGCTAAATACATAGCTATTTTTGCCAGAAGATTTAGCTAATAGTATTAAATTAACTCTCATTTGTCCAAAAAAAAGGCATGCAAACCAAGATCGTTTTGTTTTGGCTGGGTTTGTTGTTTTATAACCTTCTATGCCAAACTCTGACACCTCAAAGTATTTAGCAGAGACAAATATAAAGTCCAGACAAAAATGTTTGCTGACAATTCTGAAGGCATTTCTATTTTACCATAATTTTAAAACCAGCCTGTTTACTAAAGTTATATTTAAGTCACGTGAACTCGAAAATTGCTTAGACTTATTTAGTTAATTTATGAGCACTCTTACTTATAAGCCAGTTTGGTAGGCACAAGATATAACAGTAAGCGTACATACAAATAGACACATCTAGACATGTATAAATCAACACGAACAAAGATCCAACAGCTTGAAACTGTAGCCATGAGATAGCAATATAAGCTCACCGGTTTTACTTTGTTTGCCCCAATAGATAATCCAATGAAGGCTGTGAACCAAAATTTTGGGTAAAGGAGTTTCCATAGCAGTTTGGCTTTTATTTTTATTTGTTTATTTATTCATTTGAGACTGAGTTTCACTCTGTCACCCAGGCTGGAGTGCAGTGGCGCAATCTCGGCTCACTTCAACCTCCGCCTCCTGAGTTCAAGTGATTCTCTTGCCTCAGGTTCCCAAGTAGCTGGGATTATAGGCGTGTGCCACCATGCCCAGCTAATCTTTAGTATTTTTAGTAGAGACAGGGTTTCACCATGTTGGACAGGCTACTCTCAAACTCCTGACCTCAGGTAATCCACCCATCTCAGCCTCCCAAAGTGCTGGGATTACAGGCTAGCGCCACCTCCCCTGGCCTGGCAGTTATTTATTTATTTATTTATTTATTTATTTATTTAAGACAGAGTTTCGCTTTTGTTGCCCAGGCTGGAGTGTAATGGTGCGATCTCAGCTCACCACAACTTCCGCCTGCCAGGTTCAAGCCATTCTCCTGCCTCAGCCTCTGAGTAGCTGGGATTACAGGCATGCGCCACCCCGCCCGGCTAATTTTTGTAACTTTTTTGGTAGAGACGGGGTTTCTACATGTTAGTCAGGCTGGTTGGTCTCAAACTCCCGATCTCAGATTATCCACCCGCCTCAGCCTCCCAAAGTTCTGGGATTACAGGCATGAGCCACCGTGCCCAGCTGACAGTTTGATTTTTAAAGGTCAAAGCAATCCTCCCACCTTAGTCTTCAGTGTAGCTTGAACTACAGGCCCTCGTCACCATGCCCAGTTTTGTTTTGTTTTGTTTCTGAGACAGAGTCTTGCTTTGTCGCCCGGAGCTGGAATGCAATGGCACAATCTCGGCTTACTGCAACCTCCACCTCCCGGGTTCAATCGATTCTCCTGCCTCAGCCTCCTGAGTACCTGGGATTACAGGTGCGCGCCACCACCCCCAGCTAATTTTTGTATTTTTAGCAGAGACTGGGTTTCACCATGTTGGCCCAGGCTGGTCTTGAACCCCTGACCTTGTGATCCACCTGCCTCGGCCTCCCAAAGTGCTGGGATACAGGTGTGAGCCACCGGGGTCAGCCTTTTTTGTTTGTAGAGATGAGGTTTTGCTATGTTTGCTATGTTGGCCAGGCTGGTCTTTTTTTTTTTTTTTTTTTTTTTTTTTGTGAGAGAGAGTCTTGCTCTGTCACCCAGGCTGGAGTGCAGTGGTGCACTCACTGCAACCTCCATCTTCCAAGTTCAAGCGATTCTCCTGCCTCAGCCTCCAAGCTGGGACTACAGGTGCTTGCCAACATGCCTGGCTAATTTTTTGTATTTTTAGTAGAGACGGGGTTTCACCATGTTGGCTAGGCTGCTCTCGAACTCCTGACCTCAGGTGATCCACCCACCTTGGTCTCCCAAAGTGTTGGAATTACAGACATGAGCCACCACATCCGGTCGCCAGGCTGGTCTTGAATTTCTGGCCTCAAGCAATCTTTCTGCCTCTGCCTCCCTAACGTGCTAGAAGTACAGGTGTGAGCCACCATGCCCAGTCTGTATTTTTCTTTATGGTCAGTGATATGTGTGTGTGTATTTAAATAAACCTTTACCTTTTCTAAGGTATAAAAATATTTTCCTCTAAAAGTTTTTGTTTCTTTTGAGACAGTGTCTTGCTCTGTTGCCCAGGCTGGGGTGCAGTGACACGATCTCGGCTTACTGCAAGCTCTGCGTCCCCGGTTCACGCCATTCTCCTGCTTCAGCCTCCCAAGTAGGTGGGACTACAGGCACCAGCCACCACACCTGGCTAATTTTTTTTTTTTTTTTTTAATTTCTTAGCAGAGACGGAGTTTCACGGTGTTAACTAGGATGGTCTGGATCTCCTGACCTCGTGATCCACCCGCCTTAGCCTCCCAAAGTGCTGGGATTACAGGTGTGAGCCACCATGCCTGGCCTTCCTCTAAAAGTTTTTAAATTTCTCTTTTTCTTTTTTCTTTCTTTCTTTTTTTTTTTTTTTTTTTTTTTTTTTGAGACAGAGTTTTGCTCTTGTTGCCAGGCTGGAGTGCAACGGTGCAATCTTGGCTCACTGCAATCTCCACCTCCCGGGTTCAAGTGATTCTGCTGCCTCAGTCTCCCAAGTAGCTGGGATTACAGGCATGCGCCACCATGACCAGCTAATTTTGTATTTTTAGTGCAGATGGGGTTTCTCCATGTTGGTCAGGCTGGTCTTGAACTCCCCACCTCAGGGGATCCGCCTGCCTTGTCCTCCCAAAGTGCTGGGATTATAGGCGTGAGCCACCGTGCCTGGCCAAAATTTCTCTTTTTCTTTAGGTCTTTTGTCCATCTATTATATGGGTATGTATGTGTATGTTAGGAATCTAATTTTATTTTATTTTTTTATGAATAGCCAATTGCCCAGCAATGCTTTAAAATTCATATAATATCAAATTCACATTTCAGATGGCTAAGCCATTTTAAAGTGTGCAATTCAGTGGCATTCAGAACATTCACGATGTTGTGTAAGCATCACCACGATCTAGCCCAGAGAGCTATACATTACCTCGAAAGGAAACTCTGTACCCACGAAGCAGCCTCTCCTCATTCCCTTCCTCCTAGCCCCTGGCAATCACTTTTCTGCTTTCTGTCTATCAGTTTTAGCTACTGGATATTTTACATAAATGAAATTCTACAATATGTGGTCTTTTGTGCCTGGCTTCTTTCGTTTAGCACAATGTTTTTAAGGTTCATCTATGTTGAGGTACAAATCAGTACTTCATTCCTTTTGATGCTAAGTAATTTTCCACTGTATAAATGTACAACAATCTGGCCGGACGCAGTGGCTCATGCCTGTAATCCCAGCAATTTGGGAGGCCGAGGCGGGCACATCACCTGAGGTCAGGAGTTTGAGACCAGCCTGGCCAACATGGAGAAATCCCATCTCTACTAAAAATACAAAATTAGCCAAGCATGGTGGTGCATGCCTGTAATCCCAGCTATTCGCAAGGCTGAGGCAGGAGAATCACCTGAACCCGGGAAATGGAGGTTGCGGTGAGCTGAGATTGCGCCATTGCACTCCAGCCTGGGCGACAAAAGCAACACTTCATTTCAAAAAAATAATAGTAATATATTTAAACAAAACATATTTGGTTTATCTTTCTTTTTTTTTTTTTTTTTTTTTTGAGACAGAGCCTCACTCCCTCACCCAGGCTGGAGTGCAGTGGCACGATCTCGGCTCACTGCAACCTCCGCGTACCAGATTCAAGTGATTCTTGTGCCTGGGCCTCCTGAGTAGCTGTAATTACAGGCACTCGCCACCACGCCTGGCTAATTTTTGTTATTTTTAATACAGACAGGGTTTCACCATGTTGACCAGGCTGGTCTTGAACTCCTGGCTTCAAGGGATCTCTCTGGCTGGGCCTCCCAAAGTGCTGGGATTACAGGCTTGAGCCACCACGCCCGGCCTGTTTATCATTCTTTAGTTGATAGACATTTGGGTTGTTTCCATTTGTCGGCTATGGTGGATAGTGATGCCATGAACTTTCCCGTCTTAGCTTTTGTTTGCACACTTTCTTTCAATTCTTTGAGATCTAGCAGCATTTTTTGAAGAGTTTGCTTTTTCTCCCACTGATCTGGTGTTCCTCTGTCACACACAGGTGTGGGTCTCTTACTAGGCTCCTTATTCTGACCCATTGGTCTAAGAACCCATCCTGGCACCAACACTACACTTCCTTGATTGTTATAGCCTCCTGGTACATCTTGACATCTGGTTAAATTTGGCCCTTTGCTCTTTCTATGAATTTTAGGAGCAGCCATCAAGTTCCAGAAAAACTCCATTGGGGTTTGTTTGTAGTTGATTTGAGAATTGCCATATTTTTTTGTTTGTTTTGACATATTTTTTGCTTTTTTTAAAAAAAAATTGAGATGGGGGTCTTACTCTGTTTTCCCCAGGCTGATCTCAAACTCCTGGCCTCAAGGGATCCTCCCACTTGACCCTCCCAAAGTGTTGGGATTACAGGCATGAGCCACCACACCTGGAGAATTGTGTATTGGCGATGTTGACACTTTCCGGCACTTTCAGGAGTCCTGACCCTGTCTCCTCAGTACTTTTGCATGTGACTCCCTTGAAAGTCCCTCCCTCTTCTCTGCCCTAGTCAACGCCCTCTTCTGGTCTTGTTTTTCCCATCTCTGCACCACTATCTTCCTCCTACTTGGCTGCAAACTCCTCTAGGCTATGGCTGGTCTAACTTGTTTACCTTGGTGTTCTTAGCAAGTAGGACAGATAATTGGGCCCTATAAATATAAATATTTCTTGGCAAGAATATGGGAGATACAAGAGGAAGGTCTTCTGGTCCTGGGGCATTTGACCATATCCAGAGGAACGTCAAACAAAATTACTTAATTTCCTTTTGCCTCTACTTTCTCCCCTGGGAAAGGGCGATGTGATTAATGTCCCCTCCCAAGGTGGGGTGAAGATTAAATAAGTTTGTGTAACATGTAAAGCACTTGGAGCAAAGTCTGTCTGGTGGTCAGAGCTACCTAACAGGTTCCGTGACCTACCATTACTCTTCGAGAATCTTTTGGCCTCATATTTCTGGGATACTCTGGTGAGCTCTTTCCTTAAGTCATTTAATTTTGATTTTACTTCTCATAAGAACTAGTTATCTTACCCCCATTTTGCATGTGAGACAAATGAGGGGAAGAATGAGTTATCTAAGGACTTAAACCTAGAACTCTTGATCCCAAACCCAAGGAGGCGTAATCTTTAAGGTGTTTTCCAGCTCAGACATTCAGTCAGCAGAATTGCTAGTTTGACTTTCAGAACCATATGACTCTCAAAAGGGGGGAAAAATCTAATAGGCCCACAAGGTCGACTTACATTACTTTTATTTTATTGGAACAGCTGTAAACCTAAAATTAAGCGTGAACTTCTCATGCTCATAGATCTAGAAACCAACCACAAAACCAAAACAAATCTTCAAAGTAAATACCACAAAACCAATTTTAAAAATTCAAAGTAACAACACTAAATCAAATGACTGGTTAAACTGCTGACGTTGGCTGTAATGGTAACAGAGTAAAGGCTTTGGGTGTTTTGTTTCCCGTGTCACGTCTTTGGATTTTGACCATGATGGGTCATCATTTGTGCCATTGTCATATTCACTATCATTGTTTTATTAAAAAAAAAAGGGGGGGAGAAGTTCATAATCCAGTTTGATGGGCCGAGCAATTTAAACAATGCATTCTCAAATGCAATAACGAAAAGTGGAAAATAATACACTTAGTATAACGTCACTCATTGTATATTTGCTGTGATGCTCACAACTAATGAACTATTGCAAGTGTGTTCACAAAAGACAATAATGGCCCAATTTATCCTCTAGCAAAGGGCCCATTGTGCTGGCTGTCCTGGAGTTCCTCATTCCTGAGCTGTTGTGTGGGGCTGATGACTCCATCCTCCCACCACTTTACTCCACTGAACCCAACCGGAAACTCCATTCCCCCAAATTCCCTGACATAACCTCGCCTATCAGGCTGCTGTCCCATTCTCATTAGTAAGAGACAATTAAAATTATACATGATTCCCATGCTCTGTACTATTTCATGATGTCAAATTACAGTTCCAATGTATTCAATTATTTAAAAAGCTAATTTCTTTTTTGTCATTGTTTGTTTGTTGTAGTTGTTGTTTTGAGACGGAGGCTCACTCTGTCCCCAGGTTGGAGTGCAGTGGCCCAGGCTGGAGTGCAGTGGTGCAATCTCAGCTCACTGCCACCTCCGCCTCCTGAGTTCAAGGGATTCTCAGTCTTTCAGAGTAGCTGGGATTACAGGTGCACGCCACCACACCCAGGGAATTTTTGTATATTTTGTAGAGACGGGGTTTCGCCACATTGCCCAATCTGGTCTGGAACTCCTGAGCTCAAGCAATCAGCCTACCTCGGCCTCCCAAAGTGCTGGGATTACAGGAGTGAGCCACCCTGCCCGGCCTAATTATTTAAGAAGCGAATTTCTTAGTCTAAGAAAATGACATTCAATGGCAAATGGCAAAATGAAGTTCTGACTTTTCCACCTGTAAAGTAGATTGATATGAGCAGTAGTGAGATGACCTTGTAGCTATCAGTATAAGACAAGAGAACTGAGGGCAGCCAGTTGTGGCCACAGCAACTCTCTCAGAGTGAATCGCTGCCACACTGGGCACAGAAGCGCACACTCTGATATCGAATGTTTTGGATTCCTTTCTACATAATTCTAGTAAACAGTTACTCCACAGCCTAGGGGCTGCCTTAGAGCCCCGTTTGAGACACTCCGGGCTCGAAGATCATGAAGTCAGTGCGCAAACGCGGGCAGACCCTGCACCAGGTGCCCAACGCCCAGCCCTCACTTCCCGAGCTCAGGACTACTGCAAGAGCGACTCCAGCCCCCGGCCTGCCGCTGTCTACATTCGCGCTCTTCCTTCCTCGGGAAACAAACCGTGGATCAGATCTCCCAGGCTCTGGGTTCCCCAGAGTTTGGCGGTGCGCCAGGGCACCGCGGCCCCTCCCTGCAGCACAGGGTGACAGACCCCACTCCATCCTCCAGCGCCCCGGGTTCCCGCTCCATCACTGACACCACCACCACCACCCCGTGCAGGCCCAAGAAGGCAAAAGAGGCCCAGTCACTCTCACCGGGGATTTTATTTTCTTTTTTTGCTGGTTTCAGGCTTTTTTCTGCCTGAGTGAAAATGAAACAAACACACCCGCGCCCCCGGCACACACACACACTCATTCATGCATTCACGCGGCGGCCTCCCAGCTGTCTGTGTCCAGGGCGGGGACTGGCTTGGCACCGACCGCTGCCGGCCGGGCACAGTGCGCCGCCCGCTGTCAGCGCTCGCCGGTCCCTCGCGCCCCTGCCCGCTGCGCTCTGCCCAGAGCGGACGCCCAGCCGGCCGGCCCACGGGCAGGAGTACGGGCGCACGCTCTGGCGGAGGCAGCGAGGTAGCTGATCCCAGCGCGGCGGGCCCCGCGGTGGCCGGGAGCTAGGCGCGGTCCTGCTCAGCCCGCTCGCTGCGCGCCGGTCCTGGGTGCCAGGGTTCTGCGGATCAGGTGGGTCCCGCAGGGCGCCGCCCAGGTCCCCGGAGGCCACGAGCAGGGCACGGAACGGAGGGCTCCACGCTTGGGCTAGGGTGGTGAGGGGAGTGGGGGCGGGCCGCTGCTCCGGCCCTGCCCAGTTTCTGCCCTGGCTGTGTCCCTGCTTTTGTTCTTGTCGCTACCTCGGTGCCAAATCGGACCCAGTTTCTGTCGCTCTGTCCCCATCCTGTGCCCGTCCCTCCCTCTGTCCCGCCTACCGAGACTGGAGCCTGAGGGGCTGCAGGCTGAGGTTCCCCCACGAGTCCGCGGGGTGGGGGTGGGGAAGAGAGGGGAGACGCAGGGGACACAGGATGCGACCAAGTAAGTCGCAGTGAGTGAGGGGTCTGTCCTTGCCTGTGGGACAAGACAGAGGAATGACTCTCGCCCAGGACAAGATAGGAAAGGGGCACCTCTGGGAAGGGGAATCTGGGAGTGGGGGGATAAAGTGAGGGTCGCAGGAACCCCAATGAGCAGGGGAATAGAGAGGGAGATGTCAGAGTTTCGGAGAGCCGAGGACTCATCCAGACCCCCAGCATGGGGAAAGTTTCCGACACTAACTTTGGCAGCCGGGGTGCCTGCTGCACTGGAGCGATGGGAGGAGGGAGGTTCCTCCATCTCTTCAAACCACCTCGCTCCTACTCCAAAGGGGCACCACCCCGCGTTTGTAAATGGCAGGAAAACAGCTAAACACAATGATTGCACAAACTCTCGAAGAGCATCCAAAAAATAGTAAAAAGAAGAAGAAGAAAAAAAAATGTCAGCGCGCAAAGAGCCAGAGAAACAGAGGGATTTGAGATTCCTCGATCTTCCAGCTGTGGCAGCCTGGAGGGAGAGGGAGGCGCCGCGGGTGTGAGGGCCCTCCTCACCACAGGTAGGAACCGAGACCCGAGGCAGCTGTTTTGAGGCTTTGCTCCTCGTTTGCACTCCTTCGGTCTCGCTGCCTCCTTCCTTTACCTGGAAACAGACGTGTCTCAGGAGGCAGGAGATGTAGGGTGGAGCCTGCATCCAGTAAGGAGCCACCTTCCCAGACAGAGCCTCAGTTTCCACGATTGTGAAATAAGGATGCTGGTGCAGACCTTCCTTCCAGTCTCTGAGTAAGGAAATGCAAAGTGCATGGTGAAGGAGGGCTCTGGGGGTGGGGGGTGTGGAGGACAGGGTTATTCTGCTGCATTTCTGTGCTTCTTTGACTACACCAGGCACTTTCTACTCTTTCGGAGTTAGTTCTGGGTGAATTTTGCCTCCTCTACCAGATAGGGGGCAGCATGCAGATCTAAGTTATATCATTTACATGTAACTGGTGTTCAATGACTGAATAAAGCAGAGCTGAACGAGTCCCTAAGGATTGCCCAGTCCAGGAGATTTCAACTCTGTCTTGTGAGGCCGGACATCCTGCCTCAAGGGCCACCGTGATGGGGGAGGGGAACCTAGAGGACAGGGCTCTGGCCCCTTCTCTATCTTATTTCAGACAGAACCAGTTCCGTACTTCCTTATCTCCTCTATGTATTGGGAAACTCCTGAGAACGTTTTTGATGTCAGATTGCCCAGATCCAATCACCAGGGGACCTCCTGAGACTGGGAACCTGCTCATTCAACACTGCGGGCCTCCTAGAACAGACCCACGTTGGGGTGGTGTAGGTGGTCCAGCCAGATAGCAACAATGTCATCCTCCTACACTGTTTGAGAAAGGTCTTGGGGCATGGAGTCCTGGCTTTGGCTGTAAAGTTCAGAAACTCAAATGGGCCACTCATCAGGCTCTGTCACATTTCCTGTTTGTGAGCCTGGACTTAAGTGGAGTTTTAGGTGAAGGGCAAGGGGCTTGGAAGCAGAGCCTTACTTACTGGAATTACAATTATCAGAGGGGAAGAGCCTAGAAGATTCCACCTAAACCTTTGTTTTGTGGGTGCGGAAACCAAGGCCTAGAGAATGAACGCCTATCCTAGTTCATGGCGTGTGCAGGAATCACAAATGGGTTTTTGGTGGTGGTGGTGTTGTTTTGAGATTATGTAATCTTAGAATGGGTGACCTAGCAGAAACCTAAGCTGTTGCCCAGTCCACTTCCCCACGTTCCATAGATGTGATCTGAGGAAGTGGGTGGATATGGGTGCTGAGGGGAGCGGACCATCCCCCCTTCCATGCTTCTTGAGCCTCTGTATCTTCATGTGTAAAATAAAGCCCAGGGCCCTGCTCTGCTGATCCCATACAGACATCCATAAAAGGTGTTTGTGTGTGCTAATCAGTGTTGGGGGCTAGCACTGAGCGGGAGTGGGCTGCTGGGCTCTCTCCCATTTCTCTCCAGAGCCCAGCCTGAGTCCCAGGTTTGGGAAACCTTGTCTCCACCCCTCTGCTTTCCTATACACCACCATCCACCACTCAGCACTGGCTACATTTTAGCAGTTCCCTCTACCCCATCAACTCACGAAGACATGTATTTCAAAGGAATATAATGCTAGACACTTTACACGTGACAACACTTAATCTTCACAACAACCTTACAAAATCCTGTTCGTTCACTGGTTAGGACGGGATACTGAAGTTCTGAAGCAGGCTGCCTGAGGACTCTGTCACATAGCCAGTGGGGTAGGGGACTCTGGGGGGATTGTCCCAGCTCCTCACGGTCTTCCTGGAGGCTCCATTCTGTCTGCCTGCCTTGTAGTCAGCACTGAGCAGAGGGCAGGGGAGCCAGGGAAGGTGGGCCCATGTGGCCTGGACCAAGGACACTCTGGCAGGCAGACCCGCTGGTTGCCCTTCAAACTCGTATTCTTTTAATATTTGTTCAGCATTTATCTGGGGTGGGAAAATGGATTTGCAATGAATAAAATCATGAGCCTCTTCTGGATTCCAAATTCCATTCTACACCGGACTATTTTCCGGAAGCAGAAGGAACAGAAATTCACAGCCAGAGTCACTTTCCCAGGGGCAGTAAGTTAATGTCCTGGAGAAACACTGGCTGTTCCTTGCTTTTCTGTAGCTCTGTTTCTCTTCAGTTTGTGTTTGAGCTTTTCCAAGCCAGACGGCTTTTGGGGAGGCTCATTAGAAGGTTTATTTTGGTTCCGGTTTTGTTTTAAATTGCCTTAAATATAGAAAAGAACAGCTAGTCTTAGAGAGAAGGACCACTCTGCATGTCATTTATTTTGACTGAGCAGCTTGGTGTGTACTTCAGTTGGCATCCTTGAACTTGGCTCCCTGTGTTATATAAGGAAGGTATCACTCACATTTATATAATATCAACAATGCATTTTTTTCAGTGTCAGAGAACCAGCAGATTTATTTACTTAAATAACTTTCTGTCTGATTACAAAAGTAATATGTTCTCATTGCAGAACATTTGAAAAATGTAGAGAGCGACGGGGCCTATAATCCCAGTACTTTGGGAGGCTGAAGCAGGTGGATCACCTGAGGTCAGGAGTTTGAGACCAGTCTGACCAAAATGGTAAAACCCCGTCTCTACTAAAAATACAAAAATTAGCTGGGCATGGTGGCGCATGCCTGTAATCCCAGCTACTTCAGACTGGGTGACAGAGTGAGACTCCGTCTCAAAAAAAAAAAAAAAGAAAAATGCAGAGAGGTAGAAGGGAAAAACAGACCACTCTCCCACAATCTCCTTGCCCGGCGTTCACTACTGTTGCCATGTGAATCTAGTTCTGGCCAGAATTTTTTTTTTTTTTTTGATTGTCGTAAAATATACATAACATGAACTTTACTATTTTAACCCTTTTTATAATTTTTTAATAGATTCAGTGGGTACGAATGCAGTTTTGTTACATGGATATACTGCATAGTGGTGAGGTCTGGACTTTTAGTGTGCGTATCACCCAAATAGTGAACATTGTACTCAATAGGTTTTTGGGGGTTTTTTTTGTTTTTTGTTTTTTTGTTTTTGAGATGGAGTCTCGTTCTGTCACCCAGGCTGGAGCGAAGTGGCGAGATCTCAACTCTCTGCAACCTCTGCCTCCCAGGTTCAAGCGATTCTCCTGCTTCAGCCTCTCAAGTAGCTGGGACTGTAGGCCCTCACCACCACACCCAGCTTAGTTTTGTTTTTTCAGTAGAGACGGGGTTTTACCATGTTGGTTAGGCTGGTCTCAAACTCCTGACTTCAAATAATCTGCCCGCCTCAGCCTCCCAAAGTGCTGGAATTACAGGCATGAGCCTCTGCGCCTGGCCTCAATAGGTAATTTTTTAACCCTCATCTTCCTCCAAACTCCACCCACCTATTGGAGTCTCCAGTGTCTATTTTTGTATGTCCATGTGTATCCATTGTTTAGCTCCCACTTATAAGAGAATATGTGGTATTTGATTTTCTGTTTTTGAGTTATTTCACTGAGGATAATGGCCTCCAGCTCTATCCATGTGGCTGCAAAAGACATGATTTCACTCTTTTTTATGGCTGCATAGTATTCCATGGTGTGCGTGTGTGTGTGTGTGTGTGTGTGTGTGTGTGTGTGTCTCATTTTCTGTATCCAGTTATCCACTGATGGGCATTTAAGTTGATTCTATTACTTTGCCATTGTGAATAGCACTGTGATAAACATGAGTGCTGGTGTCTTTTGTTGTTGTAGTTGCTGTTGTTTTTGTTGTTGAGACAGAGTCTCACTCTGTCACCCAGGCTGGAGTGTGATGGCACTATCTCGGCTCACTGCAACCTCCATCTCCCGGGTTTAAGGAATTCTCCTACCTCAGCCTCCCAAGTAGCTGGCATTACAGGCACATACCACCACACCCGGCTAATTTTTTTATATTTTTAGTAGAAACAGGGTTTCGCCATGTTGGCCAGGCTGGTCTCGAACTCCTGACAGAGAGATCCACCTGCCTCGGCCTCTCATAGTGGTGGGATTACAGGCGTGAGTCACCGCACCCGGACTCCATGCTGTTTTTCATAGAGGTTATACTAATTTACGTTCCCATCAACAGTGTATAAGGATTCTCTTTTTCTCCACATCCTTGCCAATATCTGTTGTTTTTTGACTTTTTAGTAATGGCCATTCTGAGTGGTATAAGATGGTATCTAATTGTGGCATTTTAACCCTTCCGAGGTGTACAGTATGGCAGCATTCAGTACATTCATAACATTGCACAACCATCATCACTATCCATCTCCAGAACTTTTCCATAATTCCAAACAACAGCCCTGTGCCAATTAAACAGTAACATCCCATTCCTCCCTTCCCCCAGCCCCTCGTAGCCACTATGCTACTTTCAGTCTCTATGAAGTTGATTATTCTAGATACCTCATGTAAGTGGAATCATACAATATTTGTCTTTTGGAGTCTGGTTTATTTCACTTAGCATAATGTCTTCAAGGTTCAGAATTTCCTTCCTTTTTAATGCTGAGAAACAGTCTGTTGTATGTATGTCCCACACTTTGTTTATTCATTCATCTGTTGAACATTTGAGTTTTTTCTATCTTGTTGGTTATTGTGAATAACGCTGCTTGAACATGAGCATAAAAGTACCATGTGACTCTATTGCCCAGGCTGGAATGTAATGGTGTAATCTCAGCTCACTGCAACCTCTGCCTCCTGGGCTCAAGCAATCTTCCCACCTCAGCCTCCCAAGTAGCTGGAACTGCAGGTGTATACCACCACACCTGGTTAGTTTTGTATTTTTTGTAGAGACAGGGTTTTACCATGTTGCCTAGCCTGCTCTTGAACTCCTGGGCTGAAGCCATCTGCCTGCGTTGGCCTCCCAGAGTGCTGGGATTACAGGCGTGAGCCCCTGCACCCAGCCAGCCCTTCCTCTTTGATGCCTGTCTGCACAGCCCCATTCAGGATGGCTTACTCCTTCCTCTGTGACCCCAGAACATGGAACTCATAACTCTACTCACATTTATTAATATTTCTTTCAGTTCCATGTAACAAACAGCTCATTATTTCCAGGTCCTTCTCTCCCAGTAGAATGTAATGTAAGCATCTCAGGGAGAGATAAAGGGTTTGTAGAATCCCTGCATTCCCCACAATGCCACATGCGCAGTAGGGGCTTTGCATTTGTTTATTGGCTAGAAGTGGATCTAGTACAACCCTCACACTGGGAGGATAAAACCTGGGGCCCAAACAGGAGCAGCAACTTGTGGAAAATCATACAGCCCATCAGGTGCCTGAGGGTCCTGACCTCAGGCCTCGGCACTGCCCATCTGGAAAGCCTGGTCTGGCTAAGGGACACTGTTCCCAGACACCTTATCCAGAGTCCTACAGTAGTGGGTTCTCAGCCCAGGGGTTTGCTGAAATCCACAGAGTTCTGGTTTGTGATGTGGTGTACCTGTTTGGATGCCTGTAATTTACTTTATAAAACTTCAGTTTATACAGTATGGAATGTCTTGTGAGTGCTCCCTTGGTCAAGCCAGTGCCCAGTGCCCAGGTGCTAAGAAAGCAAGTCTGGGGTGGGGGGTCACCCAATCTACCCTCAGTGATTCCTAGTCTGGTGCTGGGGGTTAACTAGCATTACACCCAGAGGCAGCCACTACTAGCCATCCTGTTACCTATTTTTTGATCAACAACTGACACTTTTCCAGTTAACACACTGGATGCTAAAAATTGATTTTATGTTGGGGAAACAAGGGACTTGTTAATTATTATGATGAATGTTACAGATGGCCTAACACTGCTGTAGTTATAATCTGTGGATGGGTTAAAGTAGCTCTTAGTTGCTCTCCACCTGTGCACAAAGATGGCAGAATAATCTTTTACCCTACACCAGCCAGGAGCCCTGGATTCTATGGGACAGATGGAGACAGAATCCTGCCTCTGCAATCCAGGCACCTGCCTCTGCAGAGGTTCTCCACCTTTCTTTTTCTTTTGAGTTTCTGATGAGCCTCTCCAAAGGAAGCAATCAGATATGCATTTGTCTCAGTGAGCAGGGGGTGACTTTGAATGGAATGGGAGGTAGCTTTGCCGCAGTTTCCAGCTTGACTTTTCCCTTTAGCTTAGTGATTATGGGCCCCAAGATGTATTTTCCTTTCACAGAACTATATAGTCATCAAAGTATTAATATTAGGGATTGAATCTCACCTTGGCCCAACTGAGCTATTCACATAAAAAGGGGATGATTCCAGTACCTGCTTCATGAGCATTGATGGATTAATGAGCATAAGGTGCTAAGAACCTGGTTGTACGCCCTCACTACATAGTGCAACAATTGCTGCTGCTGCTGCTACTACTATTATAATCATCGTTATTATTATATTATTTTATAAGATACAAATCCTTGCTATTAAGATGTTTACAGTCTGGAACAGGAGAAAAGACGTATATAAATGATAGTCATTAAAGGCGGAAGTAAAGGGTGCAGATGACGAGCCCAATAAAGGGCCAAGGAAAGTTTAGAAAGTGAAGTTGCTTCTGGCTGAGTGTAGAGTGTAGTAGAGTGTAACGGTTAAGCTTTTGTGCCAGCCACGCGTGGATTAGTTCTGGCTTTGGCCCTTTGCCATCTGAGCTTGGGCAAGAGATGTCACCTTTCTGAGCCTTGGTTTCCTTCTCTGTAAAATGGGGATAATTGTAGAATCCACTTCACAGGGAGCTCCACTCCCCTCCGTCCCGTGGCCAGCCAGTCAAAACATATACTCATTGTTGCTTTTTTTTTTGGAGACAGGGTCTCACTCTGTCACCCAGGCTGGAGTGCAATGGCACAATCATGGCTCACTGCAGCCTCAGCCTCCTGGGCTCAAGTGATCTTCCCACCCCAGCCTTCCGAGTAGTTGGGACCACAGGCATGAGCCACCATACTTGACTATTTTTTTTTAAATTTATTTTTAGTAGTGACAGGGTCTTACTATGTTGCTCGGCTGGTCTCGAACTCTAGTATTCCAGCCATCCTCCTGCCTTGGCCTCCAAAATGGATCACAGGCCTGAGCCGCTGCGCCAGGCCCATTCATTTCTGACTTGACCAGTCAGTCCCTAACTGCGATGACTCTAGCGGGTTACTGTCCCTGCCACTGTCCCCTGGGCTGGTGAATGAGACTGCGGGTCTGGCCCTTTGCAGCCCCAGTAGGGCTGTAGTGCTGCTCGGCACCCTATGTACTTCTTGTCAGTGTCCCCTCCCAGTGCTCACGGCTTCTGCTCCTCAACTGGGTGTCCCTTAAGCTGTCCTATTTGGACCAAATGATTTATCTTCTTCCTATTTCATAGGAAAGGGAGGCCGGAGAGAACACTCTGAACTTTCTTACAACTCCTTTCCAGTTCAGCTGAATGTTCACCTATCTTTGGGACTTAAGGAGGAGAAAATCTCCATAGTACCTTGGAGAAATGTTTTGCATCCACTTCACTTTCCTTAATTCATGCAGGACTGTCATTAAAGAGGAGGTACAGGTTTTATAGCGAAGGGGGTAGACTAATACCCAGACACTCTCCTACTCTCTGTGAGGCCAGCAGTGCAGCTGTCAGGGTGGGTGTGTGTTATGCTGCAGTGACAAGAAACCCCTAATCTTATGGGCCAAAACCAAAAAGGTTTGCTGCTGCTTCTTTTTTTTTTTTTTTTTTTTTGAGATGGAGTCTGGCTCTGTTGCCCAGGCTAGAGTGTGGCCGTGGGATTTTGGTTCACTGCAACCTCTGCCTCCTGGGTTCAAGCAATTCTCCTGCCTCAGTGTCCCTAGTAGCCGGGATTACAGGTGCATAATACCAAGCCTGGCTAATTTTTGTATTTTTAGTTGAGATGGGGTTTCACCATGTTGTCCAGGCTAGTCTCAAACTCCTGACCTCAGATGATCCGCCCACCTCAGCCTTTGAAAGTGCTGGGATTACAGGCGTGAGCCACCGTGTCCGGTCTTCTTCTTCTTCCTTCTTCTTTCTTCCTTCTCCTTCTCCTCCTCCCCCTCTTCCTCCTCCTCCTCCTCCTTCTCTCCTTCTCCTCCTTCTCCTCCTTCTCCTTCTTTCTTCTGTTTAAGTTTTATTTTTAGACAGGGTCTCCTTCTATCACCCAGGCTGGAGTGCAGTGGTGTAGCAATGCTGTTTGCAGCCTCGAACTCCTGGGCTCAAGTGATCTTCCCACCTCAGCCTCCTAAGTAGCTGGGATTACATGCATGCCCCACCTCACTGACTAATTTAAATTTAACTTAATTTATATTAAAATTAAAAAAAAATTTTTTGGTAGAGCTGGAGTCTCATTATGTTGCCCAAGCTGGTCTCAAACTCCTAGACTCAAGTGATCCTTCCACCTTGGTCTCCCAAAGTGTTGGGATTACAGGCATGAGCCACTGCACTAAGCACAAAGGTTCACTTTTTTTGAGACAGAGTCTCACTCTGGTGCCAGGTTGGAGTGCAGTGGCGCGATCTCTACTCACTGCAACTTCCGACTCCCTGATTCAAGCGATTCTCCTGCCTCAGCCTCCTGAGTAGCTGGGATTATAGGCATGCGCCACGACACCCAGCTAATTTTTGTATTTTTAGTAGAGATGGGGTTTCACCATGTTGGCCAGGACTGTCTTGAACTCCTGACCTCATGATCCGCCTGCCTCAGCCTCCCAAAGTGCTGTGATTACAGGTGTGAGCCATCGCACCTGGCCAAAAATGTTCACTTCTTTTTTTTTTTTTTTTTTTTTTTTTTTTGAGACGGAGTCTTGCTTTGTGGCCCAGGCTGGAGTGCAGTGGCCGGATCTCAGCTCACTGCAAGCTCCGCCTCCTGGGTTTATGCCATTCTCCTGCCTCAGCCTCCCGAGTAGCTGGGACTACAGGCGCCCACCACCTCGCCCGGCTAGTTTTTTGTATTTTTTAGTAGAGACGGGGTTTCACCATGTTAGCCAGGATGGTCTCCATCTCCTCACCTCGTAATCTGCCCGTCTCGGCCTCCCAAAGTGCTGGGATTACAGGCCTGAGCCACCGCGCCCGGCCAAATGTTCACTTCTTACTCCAATTAATATAAGCATCTTGAGTCAGCTGGGGGCAGTCACCTTCTTGAATATACTCCATGGCTCAGAGAAAGAGGGCCCTAGAAGGCCTTACATTAGCAATTAAATGCTCCTTCCCATAAGATGGGCCCATTCCCATCTTATTGGCCAGACTAGTGACATGGCCCTACTGACAAACACAAGGGGGCCTGGAAATGAAATCTCACCCTGCCGGTGGACAGCAGGAAAGTACCCCAGGTTGAATTTGGGGTACTTTTTTGCCCAACTTGCTAACAGCAGTTCAGCAAGTGGAGGCACCCTGCCTAGGCCCCACAGATAGAGCAGCCTGAGGGCTTTTCATTGTGAATAATAGAAAGTCACACCCAGAGAAGAAAAACCTCAAAGCCACTTCTCAACTTGAAGTGCTAAGCAGAGACACAAAAAGACACACATTGCTGCCAACATGCATGAAGAAGGAAGTAAACCACTGAAGAGGGCAGATGCTACTTACCAAGAACTCCTAGGCTAATTAAGGTGCTAAGCACACTGGAAGGGCAGAGGCCAGGGGTGGAATCGGGGCTTTCAAACTGCATTCTGCAGAACAAGCCCATGTCGCCTGTAATGCTTCATGAGTGGAGCTCATTTTCAGAGCTTTTGCCCACTTTCTGAACTGTTTTATGTTTATGCTTGAGTGAGGGATGTTCTTTCTGAATTTAGTGCCTGCTGTATCCTGGGTCCACCTGTGATGCTCGTCACATCCCACTGGCGTTTCTGTGCCCACATCCGAAAGCCCACCGCGGCATCTCAGAACCATTCAAGAGGCCGGGTGCAGTGGCTCACACCTGTAATCTTAGCACTTTGAGAAGCTGAGGCAGGTGGATTGCCTGAGCTCAGGAGCTCGAGACCAGCCTGGCCAACATGGCGAAACCTCGTCTCTACTAAAAATACAAAAATTAGCCAGTCGTGTGCCACCATGGGAGGCTGAGGCAGGAGAATTGCTTGAAGCTGGAAGGTGGAGGTTGCAGTGAGCTGAGATCATGCCATTGCACTCCAGACTGCGCAACAAGAGTGAAACTCCATCTCAAAAAACAAACAAACAAACAAACAAACAAATAAATAAATAAATTAGCTGGGTGTGGTGGCACGTTCCTGTAATCCCAGCTACTCAGGAGGCCAGGAGGCTGAGGCACGGAATCGCTTGGAGCCGGGAGGTGGAGGTTTCAGTGAGTCAAGATCGTGCCACTGCACTACAGCCTAGACAACAGAGCAAGACTCTATCTCAAAAAAAAGAAAAGAAAAAGAAAAAGAACCATTCAAGAGCAGCAGGGGAGGTAAGGACAGTGATGTGGCCATCTCTGGCAGAGGTTTCTGGGGTTGTCTCCAGCACAGATAAGGAAACTCAGGAAGAAGACAGTTGACAACACCCTATAGCCTGCACTCTTCAATTTCCTGAGCTGTGGTTAAGAGGCCCCTTGTCCCAGGGAACTGTTGGACACCTTGCTACAACTCCCTATTTCTCACTTTGTTGCCAAGTGGCCCTGAGTCAGTCATTTTTCCTCCTCTGTGTCTCAGTTGTCTCATATGTAAATTGATGCAGTTCAGAAGACCAGAGGCATACTTGAGAGGAGAGTGACAGGCTGGTGAGGGTATTCCTATAGCCAACAGCAAGGTGACATGTGAGACAGCTCACTCAGCCCTCCAAAAGTCTGTGGAGCTCAGAGTAAGGGGATGACTCAATGTGGAGAGGGGCTTTTGTCATTGCTGTCACAGGGCACTCACCTCAGTTGAATAATGCATTTGGGGCCAGGTGCACTGGCTCATGCCTGTAATCCCAGAACTTTGGGAGGCTGAAGGGGGCAGATGACTTGAGGTCAAGAGTTCGAGACCAGTATAGTCAACATGGTGAAACCCTATCTCTACTAAAAATACAAAAAGTAGCCAGTGTGGTGGTGTGCACCTGTAATCCCAGCTACCTGGGAGGCTGAGGCAGGAGAATAGCTTGAACCCAGGAGGTGGAGGTTGCAGTGAGCTGAGATCATACTCCAGCCTGGGTGACTGAGCGAGACTCTGTCTCAAAAAAAAAAAAAAAGAATAATGCCTTTGGTAGTAAAATGATTGTATATCCTGGGCTCAGCTTCCCACTGGACAGTGAGCTACACGAGAGAGGTATCTAAATATTTAAAACGATATTTGCTTATCATTGTCAAACCAACAGCCTGAACAGTGCCTGGCACATGGTAGAAGCTAATATTGGTGCTAAATATATTTGTATCTAATGAATGAATAAACAAATGGACACGCAACTCCTTCTAACTTTGACTGAATCTGTGACTTGCAGGCTTCTATTTCTTTTTTTTTTTTTTAGACAGTCTTGCTCTGTCACCCAGGCTAGAGTGCAATGGCACGATCTTAGCTCACTGCAACCTCCACCTCCTGGGTTCAAGTGATTCTCCTGCCTCGGCCTCCCGAGTAGCTGGGATTACAGGCACCTGCCACCACGCCTGGATAATTTTTTGTATTTTTAATAGAGACGGAGTTTCACTATGTTGGCCAGGCTGGTCTCGAACTCCTGACCTCAGGTGATCCACCCACCTCGGCCTCCCAAAGTACTGGGATTACAGGCGTGAGCCACCGCGCGTGGCCGACTTGCAGACTTCTTATGAGGCGTGAGGAGGTCAGAGAGAGTCCTTGGGCTTCACCCAAACCCAGCTTCCAGTCCCAGCTGAGTCACCTTGGGCAAGTCACCAAAATCCTTGGTGTCAGTCTCCTCTCCACACAGTGGGGAGAGCAGCACAACCGCATCTCACAGGCCGTGGTGGAGGCTCCAGAAGGATGGAGGATTCAGAGATATTCTGGCAACTGCCAAGCCCCATGCAAAGGAAGGGTTAATTGTTTTCAGGACCCAGGAATGAGGTGGACTCTTTGGGTACACAAAGAAGGTGGCATCAGAGCTGGTGAGGTGGAGAGTTCTGGAATAGTTGTTATTAGGAATGGCATAGCTACCATTTATTGGACACTTGCTATAACACCAGGCCCTATGCCAAACACTTGGTGTGCACCGTCGGCTTCACACTGGTCCAAGAGAAAGGCATCACTATTCCCATTTTACAGATGAGAGAAACCAAGTCTCAGAAGGCTCAGGTGACTTGCTTAATTAAGGTCACACGTTTATTTAGTCAGTGCCCAGGCCTGTCACTCCAATGCAGGTTCTAGATCCTGCCCCATGCAGAGGTGGAAAAAATGCTTGTTTCTTAGGCATCAGTAATAATACAAGTTCCCCTTTCCCAAGTACCTACTAGGTACCAGGAACTATAGATGTTATGGTTGATCCTTTTGACTACTCAAGAAGTACCAGATTATTATATCTTTTTTTTTTTTTTTTTTTTGAGATGGAGTCTCACTTTGTCACCCAGGCTGGAGTACAGTGGTGTGCTCTCGGCTCACTGTAACCTCTGCCTACTGGGTTCAAGCGAGTCTCCTGCCTCAGCCTGCAGATTAGCTGGGATTACAGGCGTGTGCCACCATACCCAGCTAATTTTTTATATTTTCAGAAGAGACGAGGTTTCACCATGTTGGCCAGGCTGGTCTCGAACTCCTAATCTCCACCCACCTTGGCCTCTCAAAGTGCTGGGATTACAGGAGTTAGCCACCGGGCCCAGCCTATTACATCTATTTTATAGATGAGTAAACTGAGGCTCAGAGAGGGTGAAGTGATTTAACCTAGTGTCACACAGCAAGAAATTAGGTTGGAGAGTTGGGACTTGAATCCAGGGCTGTCTCATTCCAAGAATAAGTAAAGAAAAAGCCATTTCCACAGTGCCTGAATTAAGAGGGTATTTTGTTTATTTGTTTTAACTTCCTGCTAGAGTTTCTGATATCTCATCTTTAGAAATTAGTTCTTGGAAGGCCTTTTATGTTCAAGTCAGTTTATTACAAGAGACCCAGGAAAATCTAATGGAGGAAAAAAAAAAAAAGACAAAACCACCACATAGTTTTCCAGTAAATTCTCAGACTTTGAATACCCCCAGCCATGCAACAGCTTGCTTTGAGTTTATCACTCTTTCTGAGCAATGAATCAGGCAGAAAGCCAATTGAGAGAGGTTGCAACCTGGACAAGCAAGAGATGAGCAAGAAACCCTCACAGAGCTGCTTAGGGGTGGGTGGGAGCCGCAGGACGGATCCTGCAGGGGAGGTTAGCAGGGCTGAGCTCCCAGCCACAGGGACCATGGTGAAGTAAGGGCAGGAGGGCTTAAGTAGGAACCGGGCTGACGCCATCTCTGAGCAGTCACAGGGACTTTGGGTTCTGGAGACGGGTAACCTAAAGGAAAAGGAGAATAAAAATAAGGGGTCCTAGAAGGCCCCAGCTGGGAAGGTTCTTCAAGAGGATTTCATTGAACTCGATTTCATTGACCATTTTTATGTAGGGTGACCCTTTCCTCCAGATGAGCACACTTTTGAGAGTAAAGGGGGCAGCTACAAGAATTCACCTGTTAACTGATCCACAGCAGGGGTAAACTACAGAACTGTCCTAGGGAAAGCAGTTCATAGGGTCACCCTGATTTCACAGGAGTTTCCCTGAGGCCCACTTTCCAGGTAGAGTTGGAGAAGAAACTATGGCCACCAGAGGTGGAAGAGAAAAAGTACAAAAAGCAAAAATAGGAGAATGGTGAAAAAACCACAAGAGATGGGATCCAGAGGCAGGGAGGTGTGGTGACTTCCTTCAGTGGCATCTACGGAGGGCCGCCTTGTACCGAGCCAGCCTGGGTGCCCGTCGGCAGGCACTGAGGGATGCAGATGCATCTGTCATCTGTGAGCACATGTGTCCCTGGCACCAGACTGGACTGGCAAGGCACGGGAGTGAGCCTGACTCATTTCTGTAGCTGTCCCATTCCCAGGCACAGGCCTAGGTAATGAGTGAATGCCCTCCAGATGTTCATTGATGGAGTCAACGCCGGCGAGCAGCTTTCCCAAAGTGTTACAAGGATGATGCTTTGCCTGTAGAGGAGACAGTCAGGGAGCCCTATTTCCAAAGAGCTGTGATATTCAATGGGAAAGGCGATGTGAATACAGACAGAGCTTATTGACTCTCTGATATTGTCTGTGTTACTGAAGCTCTAAGCCTTGATTTCCCCATCTGGGAAGTGGGGAGGGTGTTCATTGACTGCAGAAAGGATTAAATTAGACCTTGTATAGAGATTTGTGGTAAACTTTATTATTATTGATAATGTTCTGGGAGGCTGAGCTCAGTTCCACACTGAAAAGATGTGTTTTACAATCTCAATGGTCCAGAGATGAAACAGGCTGCCTGGGAAGGTGGTGAGTTCCCTGTCACTAGACGGCTCCAAGCAGAGGCTGTCTGGCATGGATACTGTAAATGGGGTGAGCACCTTTGGGAGGGAGGCTGGGCTAGCTAGACACTGGGAGAATTGACGGTTCCCACTGGTGCAACAGACTGAAGGACTTGGACCCGCATGAATGGCAGTGACTTTATTTATTCCTTCGGTCACCTGGAAGATGGTGCCGGTGCCCAGCCAGGAGAAGCATACGGGAACAACAAGGCTGAGACTGAGAGTTGGCCCCTTGAGAGATGGTATCTGCCTCTGGGAGGGAGAATAGGAAACAGGCAGAGGCCACTTCTTCCCATGCAAAATGCCCCTTTGCTGCTGCTGGGGCCTCCCAGTTTGACAGAGGGAGGGAGAAGCCTTCTTTAGAACGCAGCAGTTCTGATGGTGGCCAGATAAAGCAGAGGATTAGGCACACCTGCTGGTGTCTGCCTCCCCAGCGCAGCATGTGTCTCCTCCACCCAAAGACCCAGAGGCTGTGGACCTGCCCTCCCGATGGTCTCTGGAGCTGTATCACGTGCCCGCAGCTCTGAAAGCACCAACCACACCAATGCAAGGGATCTTCACCTGGAATCCAACTAGGCATCAGGGGTGCCATGAACCCCTGAAGCTGGGATGCAAGTGCAGAGTGAGACAAACTAGGCCACTCTTTCGCAGAGAGTGGGTGGAATGAGCCAGGCGCATGCAAGGAGCTGCCTGGAGCTGGAGGCAGGGCTGAAAACAGTTGGGGTTCCTGGTTCCCAGACCTGCCTGGGCCCTTGCCTGCGTGGCACAGGATTTATTCTGCACCCCCGTTTGCCTGGCACCCGTTGGAATTTGCAGACAGCTGTGTGGATCCCTGTCATCCCCACCCCAGGCATTCTTGTGTGGCTTTCTTCCCCTTTCCAGAGGTAAATGGGGCCAGAGGTGGCCAGGGGAGAGCACTGAGGGGAAAGCTGGGGCTCCAGACTGGTCTTCACATGCGGCTTTTGCTGCAGCTTCCCCTGCTCTAACTCGATGCCTTGCAGCACTTGGCAACTTCTGGCATCCATGGCGCCTTTGCTCCTGATTCTCCTCCCGCCTCTTTGGCTGTGTCCCTCAGGTTTCAGGGTGGTGCCCGTGAAGGATGCCCCATTCTGTCTTCCATTCTTCTCCTCCACACATCACACCTGCTGGCTCCCGCCCACCTTGGTTTCCCCTTTGCCTGTACGCTTGTACCTCCCAAATCGGACTCCAGCTGGGCTCTCTCTCCTGGGTCCCACTGCCAAGGTGTCTGCAGCAGGTTCCTCAAATACAACACATCGAGAACCAAACTCACCAACTGACTGTGGAACAGGGGGAGCAGAGCGGAGCTTTGCAAACTTCAGTGGTCTTCCAGATCATCTGGACAACCGGTTCATGCAGAGATTCCCGGGTCCCACCAGGGACTTTCTGACTCCATTGGGCTGCAGCCGTGGCCTGGTGGTCTGCATTTCTATTAGCTCCAGGTGATGCTAACCCTGTTGGCTGCTTGCCACCCATATTTTGAGCAGTGGACTAGATTCACTTGGCTGACCTCTGTATCCCATTGCTTACTATTATTGTTATTCTTACTATCCATTTTTATTTTTATTTTACTTTTAGAGACAGGGTCTCACTCTATCACCTAGACTGAAGTGCAGTGGTGTGATCACAGCTCACTACAGCCTCAACCTTCCAGGCTAAAGCAATCTTCCTGCCTCAGGCTCCCAAACAGCTGGGATTACAGGCACATACCACCATGCCTGGCTAATTTTTATGTTTTTGTTTGTTTGTTTATTTTTGTGGAGACGGGGTCTCACTATGTTGCCCAGGCTGGTCTTGAACTCCTGGACTTAAGCGATCCTCCAACCTGGGCCTCCCAAAGTGCTAGGGCTTACAGGCAGGAACCACCTTGCCTGGCCACCATCCATTTTTAAAGTAGTTAGCATTTATTGAACGTTTAGGTGCCAAGCCCTGTAAAAGGCATGCTTTTTAATTTACAAATATGTAATGAGTGCAAGATGTTTTTTCATTGGTGCAAAACATGCAAAAGTGACTGTCCCCAAATCTGATACTCCAGTAGAGGAAGAAAGAAATCTAAAAGATCAATAAGTAAACTACAAAAGGTTAGAAAGTAATTTTAAGTGAGGGAAGGTATTGCCCGGAAGGTGACATTAAAGCAAAGTTTGAAAGAGAATTTGTTTCATGTAACCTGAGGTCACAAGATGGTACTTCCTTCATTTTTCTCAAACCATTGCTGCTTTTCTAAAACCAACCAAACAAAAAAGCAGAGTCTTGCTCTCCAGGCTGGCATGCAGTGGTGCACTCATGGCTCACTGAAGCCTCGATCCTCTGGGCTCAAGCCATCCTCCCACCTCAGCCTCCCTAGTAGCTGGGACTACAGGCATATGCCACTGTGCCTTGCTAATTTTTGTATTTTTTGTAGAGATGGGGTTTCACCATGTTGCCCAGCCTGGTCTCGAATTCCTGGGCTCAAGGTATCCATCTGCCTCCCTCTCCCAAAGTGCTGAGATTACAGGAATGAGCCACCACGCCTGGCCCACTGCTGCTTTCTTATCTTCCAGCGCATTCCACTGGTTTAGGTGTTTACTCTTTCACTTGGACATCAGCTGGTAGCTCCCTGGCCGCTCTCCCTGGGTGGAGAATTTCCTTCTTCCCTCCACCCTCACCCGGCAGCCGAGTGAGCCTTCTGAAAAGAAAATCAGGTAACGCCCTTTGCTGATGTCACTCAAGGACTCCCCAGGACCTTCAGACTGAGAGGCAGATTCCTGCTAAGCTTCCGGGTGACCTTGCCCCCTACTGTGCTCTCCACCCTTCAGCTGCTCTGGATGAGAACTTCTCAATTTCCTGTCCTCACCAAACCACCCATCCTTGGCTCCTTCCCTTTTGTGCAAGTAGGGTAAGCACCTTCTGCCTGTCACAGGGGCACCCCACTCTGGCCCCCACGGGGACGCTCTTCAACTCTTCAACAACTGTCCTCTCCTCTGAATCTTCACACTTTCTCCTTGGCTTGGCCTCATCCAGGGTCCCCCACTGCCTGTGGCACACCCGGGAGCATTTCCCTTTCTCTAGCTGACAGCCTGTCCCCAGTCCTTCCCAGACAAGCTTCTTGAAAGAATCTCTTATGTGGACTGACGTCACTTCCTCACCTGACATTCCCTCCTCCACCCACTGCATTCTTGGCTCTGTACTTCCACGAGTCCCCCTGTTGCCAGCTATCCCGGGGGCCCGCCCTCTCTCCACGCCCTACCCCATGTAGAATGCTGTCTTCCACTCCCTCTTGGTAATTCCCAGAGCTGAGTCTCAACAGAGTGGCGGCATCTCTCCTGGACAGCCCACAGGCTCCCTAAACCCAGCAGGTGCTCCCTGTCCCAGGGAGGCATTTCTCCCCTTCCTATGCGCACTCTCCCCTCCTCTTTAATCCCTCTCTAGAAAATCCTGGTCAAATACAGATGCTGTAAGGAGCCTATCCACTTTCCTCTTTCTCAGGAACAACCTCTTTCCTTCTTTTTTTTTTTTTTTGTGATGGAGTCTCACTCTGTTGCCCAGGTTGGAGTGCAGTGGCACCATCTCGGCTCACTGCAACCTCCACCTCCTGGACTCAAGTGATTCTCCCGCCTCAGCCTCCTGAGTAGCTGGGATTACAGGCCTCTGCCACCATGCCCAGCTAATTTTTTTTTAAAATATATTTTTAATAGAGACGGGGTTTTACCATGTTGGCCAGGCTGGTCTTGAACTCCTGACCTCAAGTGATCCACCTGCCTTGGCCTCCCAGAATGCTGGGATTACAGGCATGAGCCACCGTGCCCAGTCTGCTTTTAACTCTATAATTGAATGTACTCAGTTTGGGGCAATTTGTCAAGGCAGTGTTAGGAAACTAATCCACTGTCCATCTGTCCGTCCACCCTCCTGTCCATTCCTCAGCTCCCCCTCCACACCATGCTCCATGTGAGGATCCCCAGGCACCCCACTGCTGCCCTTGAGAACTTCCATGGGGAGGGCATGCTGGGTCCTGGCATCCTGAGACAAGCGCCGCACAGGGACTGTGGGACTTTAAGGGGAGAACTAGTTCCAGCCAGGAAGGGGATCTCTGAGGAGCTGGTGTTTGGATTTTGAAGGCTGCGCATTCACCAGGCAGGTTTGCTGAGCAAGAGAGAACAGGCTCTCCACAGCCACCAAGCCCTGCGGGTCCCCACCAAGTCCTCGCCACCCTGAAAACAACAAATCAAAGAGCCACAAGGAGTCCTGGGGATGCTGGGAATGAATGTCAGCTTCAACCTCCTTCATGCCGGGATGGGAGCTGTGAGGCTCAGACAGGGAAAAGCCCTTGCCTGAGGCCACATGGCCCGTGGAACTGTGTCATTGGACTTAGAAAGCATTTTGAAGACCTTTTTTTTTGAGACAGAGTCTCGATTTGTCACCCAGGCTGGAGTGCAGTGGTGCAATGTCAGCTCACTGCAACCTCCGCCTCCCAGGTTCAAGCAATTCTCCCACCTCAGCCTCCCAAGTACCTGGGATTACAGGCGTCTGCCACCACGACTGGCTCATTTTTGTATTTTTAGTAGAGATGGGGTTTCACCATGTGGGCCAGGCTGGTATTGAACTCCTGATCTCAGATGATCCACCCGTCTCGGCCTCTCAAATGCTGGGATTATAAGTGTGAGCCACTGTGCCCGGCCCAGACAATTATCTTAATTTAAGGCTGTAAAAAAATTTGACTTCAATCTGATTTTGGCAGAAGTTCCCCAGTTTACCACAGACCCCACCACTCCTGATTGCCTTACATCTGGTCAGATTCACACACTCCTACTGCCTGCCTGGCCCCTGAAGCCTTTCACTCAGTATTCATTCAACAACTATCTGTTGAGGTTGGCGCAGTGGCTCACGCCTGTAATCTCAATACTTTGGGAGGCTGAGGCAGGTGGATCACTTGAGGTCAGGAGTTCAAGACCAGTCTGGCCAACATGGCAAAACCTCGTCTCTACTAAAAATACAAAAATTAGCGAAGTGTGATGGTGCAGGCCTGTAATGTCAGCTACTCAGGAGGTTGAGGCAGGAGAATTGTTTGAACCCGGGAGGCGGAGGTTGCAGTGAGCCAAGATTGCGCTACTACACTCCAGCCTGGGCAATGGAGAAACTCAATCTCAAAATGAGGGGGAAAAAAAAAAGAGCAAAAACACACATATCTATTGAGCATCTAATGGGTGTCAGGTACTGTTCTAGGTACTGGGAAAACCCAGCAGTGAATGAGAAGGTAAGACTGCATTTCTAGTGACAAGCCCCTGCCTTGTACCACATCCATTAGCATCCCAGTTTGGTCTGGCTTCACCACCAGGGGTAGAAGAGGTTAAGGTGAGATAGAATCGTGGAAAAATCCCACCTTTGTCTTCCACTGGATTTGTGGCTGAAAACATACAACTCTGCAAGGTTCTTGCCTGATCTTCAATTTCTTTCTTGTAACTTGGAACTATAATATTTGCCCTATTTACCTTCTAGGGTTATATGAAAGTCAGGTAGGGTTTTGTAGATGGCAATAGTCAGGGCCTGACTGTGACATTGAGGGAAATGAGATCTTACCTGTTTAAGACACAGCTCTGCCCTGAGGCAGGGGGCTGTCTTGCGTGGCTTCTGGAGACTCTCTCAACCCAGGGGAGTGGTGAGGTCTCCCAGAAGGGCGAGAGCAGCCTTCTGGATCAGATTGTGATCAGAGAAACCAGGTGCCTCTTTCTCACCTCCATCTGGGGCCATCAGCTCAGGAGGTGGTAGGAGGAACTCGGGGCAGGAGGACAGCAGAGGTTCCTTGGTTGGGAAATCCTCCACCCAGCTGTGTCTGGCGCTCAAGCGCAGGCTGCTATCGGTGCCTGGAACCTTGCCCCTCGTGTGGGAGCTCCTCATACCTCTTAGAAGGTAAGACTTACAGTACAAACCCTTCTGACTGCAGTTGTTTATTTGATAGGCCTTCACCAAGATCATGGCAGCTGAGACTCACGGGTCTGTGGCAACCCTCAACAATCATGGATACATGTTAGAAACCTCCCCTTTCTCCCTTCCCCCTCATCCAGGACCGATACGGTCAAAAGGTATATTTGATACACAAATGTAAAACTGAGTGAAAGACAACATTGGATTAATTGAACACCAGACACTAACAATTAGTTATTGAACAACTTGAGACACTGCTGATACTTTTGAAGGACTATCCCCTTTAATTCTTGCAGTAATCAGTTTCATGTAATAGCATTTACCATGTGCTAGCTGCCCTCCAAGTGCTATGACTGTCATTTTACAGATGTAGAAATGGAGGCACAGAGAAGTCAGTTGCCCAGAACTGCACAGCATAAGGGGCAGAACCAAGACTCACATCCAGGCAGCCAGGCCTAAGTCTATGCTCATAACCACCACGTTCTGCAGCCCCTCAACTGCCCTGAGAGGTGGGGATTATGATTATCCCCTTTACACAGATCAGGAAATCAACAAATTGCTCTCTTACTTGCAAGCATCATCAAGCACGACTTTTTCGACCGCTCTAAACATGTTTAGGATTAAATGAATAGTGACAACTTGCAACCTTTGTGTCTGTAGCATTCTTTGCCAAGAACACTTAATCCTCACACCTCCACAGAGGTAAGCAGGGTGGAGATCGTGACCTTCAAGTTTCCCAGCAGGAAGTGACCTGGGACAGGAAGCCAGGGCTCTTTACATTTGGGCTGTAGCTGCCTCTACAACACTGAGGCCGTACAATTCTCTGACTCAGGATGTGGGAGATGGACAGATATTGAACGCTGGCTGCTATCTGATAGATCTATGGGCTGTTTGGGCTGTAATGATGAGATTAGTCGACTCGGGGCTAGGCGTGGTGCCAAGCTCTTACCTGGGCAGCCTCTGGACAGCTTGGATCAGCAAGACTCCAGCCCGAGGCTTGTTTGCTACAGTTCTCTGCCTTTCAATTAAGGAATGACCCTAAATGTGTGCTCCTTTGTTTTGAGAGACTGAGGATGAAAGTGTATCAGGGAAGGCGGAGGGCTGTGTTTGAATTTTCTAGAAGCTGAATTGCCTCCCTTCCAGGTTTGCATGCTCTCTGCCGAGCTGCGGCTGACCACCCACAAGCCTTATTCATCAGATCAGTAGTGTTCCCTGGAGGCACCTGGGTAGGAAGAACAGCACTGGCTGCAAGGAAAAGAGGTCCGAGCTGGTGACCTCGAATGAGTCACTGAGACCCTCAGAGCCTCTGTTGACCTTTGAAAATAGTGAAGGGCCCTGTTCTACCACTTCACGGGTCATTGTGCGGATCCACTGAGATAAAAGAAAGAGGCTGTTCTGTAAACTGCAAAGTGGGAGGCACATGAGACCTGGGATCAGCGCTTCCTCATGGAGAGGACCAGTTTATCTCATCCTAGCGCTTTAGGTTTCATAATCAAGTTTTCTTTCCTTCCCCACTGACCATAGGTCCATGAATGGCTTTTAAAATTATTTTTATTTTCTTTCTTTTGTTTTTTTTGAGATGGAGTCTCGCTCTGTCACCCAGGCTGGAGTGCAGTTGCGTGATCTTGGCTCACTGCAACCTCCACTCCCCCTCCGTGGGTTCAAATGATTCTCCTGCCTCAGCCTCCGGAATAACTGGGACTACAGGCACGTGCCACCACACCCAGCTGATCTGGTAAATTTTTCAAATTTGTTTTTTTGAGATGGAGTTTTGCTCTGTTGCCCAGGCTGGAGTGCAGTGGCACAATCTCGCCTCACTGCATCCTCCACCTCCCAGGTTTAAGCAATTCTCTTGTCTTTGCCTCCCGAGTAGCTAGGATTACAGGCATACACTACCATGCCCAGCTGATTTTTGTATTTTTGTAGAGATGAAGTTTCACCATGTTGGCCAGGCTGGTCTTGAACTCCCAACCTCAGGAGATCCACCCGCCTCAACCTCTCAAAGTGCTGGAATTACAGGCATGAGCCACCATGCCCAGTGATTTTTTAATTATTTTTTTGAGATGGGGTCTCATTCTGTCTCCCAAGCTGGAGTGCAGTGGTGCAATTTGGTTCCCTGCAACCTCCGCCTCCTAGGCTCAAGCGATCCTCTCACCTCAGTCTCCTGAGTACCTGGGACTACAGGCATATGCCACCATGCCCAGCTCATTTTTACAGTTTTTGTGGAGATGGGCTGTCACTATATTGCCTAGGCTGGTCTCCATTTCCTGGGTTCAATTGATCCTACCACCTCAGCCTCCCAAAGTGCTGGGATTACAGGCCTGAGCCACCGTGCCCAGCCTTTTAGATGGTTTTAACACAACAGATTGTCCCTGAGCCCCTCCTGAGGTATTTGTGGTGCCTGGGATTGGGGATGCAGGGCCCACCCATGGTCCTGTGGCCCTAGCAGGGAAAGACAGTGCCCAAGAGAGCTCAGCTCCCAGAAGGAAGATTTCTGTTACTTTTTATTCTTTTGTTTTGTTTTGTTTTGTTTTGTTTTTTTTGAGACAGAGTTTCACTCTTGTTGTCCAGGCTGGAGTGCAATGGTGCGATCTCAGTTCACCGCAACCTCTACCTCGTGGGTTCAAGCGATTCTCCTGCCTCAGCCTCCCGAGTAGCTGGGATTACAGGCATGTGCCACCATGCCCGGCTAATTTTGTATTTTTAGTAGAGACGGGGTTTCTCCATGTTGATCACGCTAGTCTCAAACTCCCGACCTCAGGTGATCCACCCACCTTGGCCTCCCACAGTGCTGGGATTACAGGCGTGAGCCACTGTGCCCAACCACTTTTTATTCTTTTTTTTTTTTTTTTTTTTTTTTTTTTTTTTGAGACGGAGTCTTGCTCTGTCACCAGGCTGGAGTGCAGTGGTGCAATCTCGGCTCACTGTAACCTCCGCTTCCCAGGTTCAAGTGATTCTCCTGCCTCAGCCTCCCGAGTAGCTGGGACTATAGGCATGTGCCACCACACCTGGCTGATTTTTTTGTATTTTTAATAGAGACGGGGTTTCACCATGTTGGCCAGAATGGTCTCGATCTCTTGAACTCATGATCCACCTGCCTCAGCCTTCCAAAATGCTGGGATTACAGGCATGAGCCACCACACCCAGCCCATTTTTTATTCTTAACATTCATACAAAACGGGCACATTTGTGATGCATTTTCACAAAGTGGACACATGTGTGTAATCACTACCTGAAACAGCACATGACCAGCCCCCCCAGAACTTCCCTGGGCTGGCCCCAGTCAGCACCGCCCCTAAGGAAGCTGTCTTGACTTCTACTACCACAAGTTAGTTTTGCCTTTTTGTTTGTTTGTTTTTCATTTGTTTGTTTTCAGACAGAGTCTCGCTCTGTAGCTCAGGCTGGAGTGCAGTGGTGCAATCTCGGCTCACTGCAACCTCCGCCTCCGGGTTCAAGCGATTCTCCTGTCTTAGCCTCCTGAGTAGCTGGGATTACAGGCACACGCCACCACACTCAGCTAATTTTTGTATTTTTAGTAGAGACGGGGTTTCACCATGTTGGTCAGGCTGGTCTCAAACTGCTGACCTCAGGTAATCCACCTACCTCAGCCTCCCAAAGTGCTGCAGGCATGAGCTGCCACCACCCCCTGCCAGTTTTGCCTATTTTTGAACTTTAAATAAATGGAATCATCCAGTGTGTACATTTTATGCCAGGTTTCTTTCACTCAGCGCTGTGCGTGTGAGATTTTCCTTGTTGACGTGAGTAGCTGTAGCTCGCTCATTCTCTTTGCTCTAGATAGAATCCCACTGTGGGACTAGGTGACAATTTACCTGTTCTGATGATAGGCCTTGGGGGAGCATCCAGTTTGGGGTGTGCTATGAGTATTCTAATGCATGTGTCTTGGTGAACATCCACACACTTTCTTTTGAGTGTGGAACTGGGAGCAGAATGACAGGATAGGAAAGTGTGCATCTGTCTGGCTTAAACAGATATCCACAGGAAGGATTTAAGCAAGGTATTAGGAAGAAGTTCTGGACCCTAAAGGTTGTGGCCAACTAACTCATGCCCTTAAGAGGTGGAAGCTGTAAAATTTCCTTCTAGGGAACGGGAGGAAGAGGCTGGATTAGGCACTACTGAGCGACCAGGGGGCCAGTCGTTGACTCCTTCCTGTCCAGCTTTGGTCCCCTGTCTTCCGTCTGGGGTTTCCAGACTGTACTCCCTGGAGGTGTCTCAGCCATGTGGGAGGATGAAGAAGGGGCTTTGAGTGTCATTTCCCTGCTTTAGCCAAAGGGTTCCATGTGTTCTTTTTCAGGTCGTGGGGGTTCTGAGAATGACTTTATTTGCTTTTTGAAAAAGTCTAAGCTGTTTCGACGCTGGAAAATCTACTGCCCGTAGGTCCCTTCCAGCTGCAAGATTCTATTTTGGGAGCAGGAGGAGGGTATGGGAAGGGTTAAGCATTATTCAGCCGAAGAGCAGAGTTGAGCCTCGGTGACCTTTCACAGTTCTTGTAGTGTGCTTTGTGATGTGGGAGATTCCGTAACATTCTATAAAAATGTAGTGTTCAAACCAAACAGCGACTTCTGAAGCCTAAAAGATGAAGAGGAAGGACTTAACTTTGAGGAACATTTAGGTAGAATTTCCACGAGTCTTGAGGACTCTCAAGATAGCCCTGTATCCACTCCCCTCTGGTGTGTGTGTGTTTGTATGTGTGTTTTACTGTCTCCATTGGCTGCTCCTAGGAGCAGTCACTTGAGGTTGTTTGGGTTCAGAATGGTTCCCATTTTAACCCAGGAGTGTGTGATGTGGGCCCCCTGGCTGCCCCTCTCAAGGGTGGGTGGTGGCCTTTCCTCCTCCCATACTAGGCCCAGTTTGGACCATGGTTTTGCTTGGCAAGGAGGCTGGGCCGCTCCTAGATCCAGAGAGGGACATTTCTGCCTTGGTACACAGCTCTGAGTCAACAGGCGTGATAAACAGCCCATTTCCCAAGGCCTGCAAGGAACAAAGGCCCTGGCCGCTGAGGGCTCTGTCTACTCCCTATCTGCTGAGGCAGCTGTTTATTCTTTTGACAGGAGTTGAAACCAGCATCTTCCCTTCATCTGAGTCCTGCCTCCTTCTGCAGAAGGGAGCTCAAAAGAACTTTGTTGTTTTGCCTTTTACTCTGGGGTGAAAGCAGCAGACGATAAGGTATGTGAGATGGTGAAATGATTTGCTTCTGCCACACTGGGGTCACTGGTGAATCCCCCTAACTCTCTCGGTGGCCCCTTCAGTAGTTTTGGAAGGGGACCAAGTCCTTGTCTCTCCAGCAGTGGATCTGGAAGCAGGATGCTGGCTCAGGGACTTCACTGTAAGTTCAGCTTTATTTTGCTCTCCCGGCAGGACCTCACAGGGCTGCAGCTGCAGCCTGGAGTTTTTCCTGAAGGATTTGAGGTGTTAATGCAGGAGCAGGGGACAAGAATTGGGGCCCAGGGGTGAAGTTATGGATGGAGGCAGAGCCCTCTCAGAATTGTGTAGCATCTTTCATTTATCTTACACTGGTTCTCTGGGAAAAACCCTTGCAGTGATTTCTAGACCAGGCAGCATGGAAAAGCTGGCTGGATCCAGCCTTTAGATTTCCCAAAGGGGATTCGAGAGAAAGCACTATAAGATATACTTCAGAGAACAGGTCGTTCCATTTGAGATGGCTGGAGCGACAGTGGGCCGTGTATTTAGTCTGAGACCTGTTTCTTATTTTCCTATGTCTGTTTCCTCTGACCCTTATAATGAAAAACATAACCAGAGACAACCTTCCATGCACCTACCCTGCTTCCCGGTGAATTGTACCATGGAAGCATTTCCTTTTAAGACCCACCAGCTCACTGAGGTTTTAAGAAAATACAGCACTCTTCCTCCTTACACCCAGCACCATCCGTATGCCAAGGGCTGGGCCTGGGAGGCAGGCATTTTAAATCTGGCACCAAGACTTCTGGGCATGCCCAGTGATCTCCGGCAAGCTATGCCCCTTTGCTAAAGCTCAGTTTCCTCAGCTAAAAAACCACACTAAGGCCACCGCACTGACCATCATGAGGAATAAACAAGATGCTGTGTGTGAGGACACCCCACACCAGGCACACAGAAGGTGCCTGGAAATGCTAGGAGAGTTGAGCCGATGCTCACCAGCTTGTCCAAGGAAGAGCTGGCCCCACAGCGATTAACCCACGCAGAAGTCTTCATGTTTCCTAGAGCAACAGAGTGGTTAAAAGAGAGGGCACTGGGGCCTGGCTCCCTGGATTTGAACCCCAACTCCACCACTTTGTGCTATGTGACAACGGGGCAAGTTACTTCACTTTTCTGAGCCTCTGTTTTTATGTCTGTAAAATGGGGATAATAATAGAGTAACTTCACGGGGTTGTCATGGGGCTTAACTAAGAGACTCCTGAAAAGGGGTTTAGCCCAGGGCCTGACCTGGCCTGGCTCGATCAGGGAAAATCCAGGTGTTGCAGGACTTGAAGCTGATTCCATCTGGGGAGACCTCTTTAAGGAAAAGAATGGGCCGGGCGCGGTGGCTCACGCCTGTAATCCCAGCACTTTGGGAGGCTGAGGCAGGCAGATCACGAGGTGAGGAAATTGAGACCATCCTGGCTAACACGGTGAAACCCCATCTCTACTAAAAATACCAAAAAAAAAAAATCGCTTCTCGGCCTTTTGGCTAAGATCAAGTGTAAAAATACCAAAAAAAATTTGCCAGGCATGGTGGTGGGCACCTGTAGTCCCAGTTACTCGGGAGGCTGAGGCATGAGAATGGCATGAACCCAGGAGGCGGAGCTTGCAGTGAGCCAAGATCGCACCACTGCACTCCAGCCTGGGCAACAGAGCCAGACTCCATCTCAAAAAGAAAAGAAAAGAAAAGAAAAGAAAAGAATGCAAAGTTGCAAATACAATGTTAGGTGTGGAAGTAAGTGTCTGAAATATGAGAAGCAATATCACAACAAATAACAAAAACTGACAAACATTCCAAATGTAACAAAATCCAGAAAACAATGACATAAAACGATGTAAAAGTAATACAAAAATGGTTAGTATTACTTAACTGCCTGTTGCATCTGTCATGTTTGAGCTACATACTCTTTGCCACATTATCTGACAACAGTTTTCTAGAATCATTTCCAATAAAAGAGAAAAGACAGATAAATCAGTTTCGCCTGTGGCATGGTTAATCAATGGGTGCATTTTATTACTGAGAGTTTAGAGGAGTTTCTTTTAGCTTCCCAACTTGTTATTGGCGATGCCACATCTGTAAAGTCTTTTGACAGTTTCTCAGGTGGCTCCAGCCAGATCATGAGAAAACTCAGCTCTGGATCCTTGCTAGGCACAGTGAGGCAGCTGAACCTGGGTGGAGCATGAGGTGGCTGTGAGACCTGGATCATAGTGACTCCTGAGCAGGGAGCAGAGAGAGCAGTGTGTAGTTCATCTCCTTCTCCTTGAGGCCAAAGGAGGAGGGGCCCAGGTGCTCAACAAAGTCCACCTGGGACAGGTTGTTCCTGGGACCTAGGTGGGTGTGCAGGTAATGGGTCAGCATCCCAGCTCAGCCTGCAGCCCCTGGACAGGCACTGAGGCTAGAGAGTGACTCTTCCAGGCAGGGCAGCACTCTTTCCCTCTGGGAAGCATTTGGGGCTTTCTCATGCTCACCCTAATGGGAAAACAAGCCCAGTCTTGCAAGGGGTCCTGCGCACATGAGGACCTGACACCTAAGCTTCGTTAGCTCCTGGTAAGTCAGCCTCTCCACTCAGTGCATGTTGGTTGGTGGTTCCTACGCATGATCTGAGCCAAAAGGCTGAGAAGTGATAGTTGATGAATCCTATCATTTGCTCATCACACCAAGGAGCCAGTGTAGGTCACTGCAGCAGGGTGAGCTCTATGTGGCTAAAAGAATAACCCTCTTAAAAAATGCGGTTTCCAGCCCTGAGGTTGATTTCTCACGCATGTCCTGGGTCCATCAGAGAAGCCTAATGGGGCATCTTAGCTCCAAAGGACTTGTTTCAGGGACAAGGAGTCTGAGGCCAGAGAAACTCATGACCCCAGTTTAGAAAGCTGGCCTTGTGTTGGCGCTGGGGCTGTCCTGCAGGACTATGACAAGGCTGGGGACGGGGGGCGGGCAGGGATGGAGCAGGGAGGTGGGGTGGGGTGCGAATGGAGGAGCAGCCGGTCTGGTCAAAGCTGTGTTCCCGGGATAGAGCGGGGCGTGGAGCTGACTTTATCACAACATGCAGTTGGCGTGTGGACTTGCCCCGACTGTTCTGAGAGGTGCTGCCCATCGAGATTCCTCTCTCACATGAACTCACAGCTCTGCTTTCACACCAAGCTCTGAGCCATGCATTTCTGAATCTCTCCCATTAAAAAAGCATCATCGTTATTATAGGTACTGTGTGTGGAGCATTAACAGATCATGGGCACAGTATGCTTTCAAGAACCGATTGAGGAGGGTGTTAGAATCTCCATCTTGTATATGTAAATAGAGGCCCAGAGCATTAAAGGAACTTGCCCAACATGTACATCTAGGATTCTGCTGATTTAAAAGTCTTTGCACTTAGCCTAATTTTCACCTGGAATGCTGGAGCTGAAACATTCTCCTTTATAATCAAGGATATGGAGGACTAAAGACTAGAGTCTTGTCCAAGGTCATCAACACCCAGTTAATTACTGCACTCTTCCCCATCCCCTTGTCTGTTTTCCTTCTCTTTGCAACACTGTCACTACCTGACATTATATATCCTGTTGAGTCTCTTGTCTCCCATTGGAACAGAAGCTCTATGATAATCTTGTTCACTAAAGCATCTCTAGTTCCAAAAACCGTCTGGTGCACAGTAGCCTAGTTCCATGTTTGTTGATGAGTCCATGGCAGAGCAGAACTGAAGTGCCTCAGAACTCTCCTTACTCATTTCTTTACCCCAAACACTTGTGTTACAGGAAGGGGTTCTGGATCCAGACCCCAAGAGAGGGTTCTTGGATCTCACTCAAGAAAGAATTGAGGGTGAATCTGTAAAGTGAAAGCAAGTTTATTAGGGAAGTAGAGGAATAAAAGAATGGCTACTCCATAGGCAGAGCAGCCCTAAGGGTTGCTGGTTACCCATTTTTGTGGTTATTTCTTGATTATATGCTAAATAAGGGATGGATTATTCTTGCCTCCCCTTTTTAGACATATAGGGTAACTTCCTGACATTGCCATGTCAGGAAGGTATTTGTAAACTGTCATGATGCTGATGGGAGTGTAGCAGTGAGGATGACCGAGGTCACTCTCATCGCCATCTTGGTTTTGGTGGGTTTTAGCTGGCTTCTTTACTGCAGCCTATTTTACCAGCAAGGTCTCTATGACATGCATCTGGTGCTGATTTCCTGTCTCATCCTGTGACTTACAATGCCTTAACCATCTGGGAATGCAGCTCAGTGGGTTTCAGCCTTATTTTACCCAGCTCCCATTCAAGATGGAGTTGCTGTGGTTCAAAGGGCTCTGACACTTGTGGGAGCCAGGGCCCGTGCCAGTCTGGACCCATCACAATAGCCTGAAAGTGATTAGGGCTCAAGAGGAGGAGGGGTGGGCTCTAGGGGCCTGATGTAGGAATCCCAGGCTGGGAGGAGAATTCTTTAGCCTGCAGAGAGGTGGAGCCTGCGGAGAAGGCTTAGTTTGTCCTGCCACCACTTTCACCCTGCAGGATTCCTGCTCTCCGTGATAATGGCTTTTCCATGGCCTCTGAGTGCATGGCATTCAGCTGAGAGGTTCACCTTTTCCTCTGACGTGAGATGGAGAAGATAGGATCTGCTATAATTCCTTTCAGAGTGGAATTCTGTTTGGAAGGAATACCTTGGCTTCACCCAGTTGGGGTGGAACTGTGAGATTCTCGGAGGGTGTGTGTGTTGTTCTGTGTGAGAAGGATTGCAGGTGGGTGGTAGGGAAGAATTCATTTATGGGCCATATGGAAAAGTCTGTCTGACACTCCAGGGAAAGAGAAACGGAAAAGGAGGAGGGTAAGGGTAGAGTGAGGAAGGTGGAGAAATGACAGGCTGAACAACGTGACCCTGCCTTGCAAAATGCCTCTACATTTTTAGCATAATCTGCACATGTTCCAGGAATGGGGGTGAGAGTGGTTGCATTTGGGAAGCTGTGCAGGCACTGAGTTCTGCTTAACTGAGTTCTACAAATGGTCTGGGGTCATAGAATGGATTCAAAGAGAAAGTACAAGAGTATTAATGCAGAGGGTCTGAGAGATGGCAGGAGGGCTCTGGACCATTGCAGGCTGTGCAACTGGGGCTGGCCAAGTTCACCCAGTTCTCTGAGGGGTGAGACCCAGGGGACATCAGGGTTCCACTCTCCCACTTAAGACAGGGTGTTAATACTTGACAGGTCCTAATTCTGTGCTCCACCCCTTGAAAGGAGAATTTTAAAACTTTTCTTTTTCACTCCTCTCCTCTCCTCTCTTCTCCTCTCCTCTTCTCTCCTCTCCTCTCTTCTCCTCTCTTCTCTCTCTCTCTCTCTCTCCCCTTCTCTCTTTCTCTCTTTCTCTCTTTCTTTCTTGCAGGATCTCACTCTGTCGCCCAGGCTGGAGTGCAGTGGCTTGATCACGGCTCACTGTAGCCTGGACCTTCCCAGGCTCTGGTGATCTTCTTACCTCAGCTTCCCCAGTAGCTGGACTACAGGTATGCACCTTCACACCCAGTTACTTTTTGTATTTTTTGTAGAGAGGGAGTTTCCCCACGTTGACCAGGCTGGTGTCGAACTCCTGGGCTCAAGCAATCCGCCCATCTTGGCCTCCCAAAATGCTGGGATTACAAGCATGAGCTACTGTGCCTGGCCCAAACCCATGTTTCTTACTGGTGGATAGGACAGTGAACCACCAATCTTCAGAATTACACAGTTGAAAATTCAGAGAGACAAACACACAAGGGAAGAAATTTTAGACCACGTTGGCTGCCAAATGCCTCATATTTTGGCCAGAGAGGAAAAAAAAATGTTTTAAAAGACCCATTGGCCACCCTGCCAACCCTTCCTCCCTGGAGGTTTGGATTCCAGATTCCGGAAGCATGTCACTGCCTATTTGTAATGCTTTGCTAAAGGATGCAAAATGGGCTCATTCGGACAGCTTCCATTTGTAAGTCTTTTTTTTTTTTTTTTTTTTTTTTTTTTGAGATGGAGTCTTGCTCTGTCACCTAGGCTGGAGTACAGTGGTGCGATCTCGGCTCACTGCAGCCTCTGCCTCCCAGGTTCAAGTGATTCTCCTGCCTCAGCCTCCCAAGCAGCTGGGATTACAGGCACGTGCCACAACACCCAGCTAATTTTTGTATTTTTAGTACAGAAGGGGTTTTGCCATGTTGGCCAGGCTGGTCTCGAACTCCTAACCTCAAGTGATTCGCCCACCTCAGCCTCCCAAAGTGCTGAGATTTCAGGCGTGAGCCACTGCACCCGGCCATCCAATTGTAAGTCTTCAACAAGAGTGACGATTGACCACAGCAAAAAAGGAGGCAGATTCAAGCCATATATGAGCTCCAGAAAGAAGTGGGCTTCGAGAGTTGCTTCTGATGCTAATTTTTGGAATTAAAAAAAATCATAAACACTTGTGTATTTGGAGATGGGATTTGGAGGTATGTCTGATTTGGGCTATCCCTGATGTAAGCGCCAATGTTTCCAACCGTGAGAGTTTTCACCTTTCTCTGCCTAACATTCCTTACAACTTGCATTTGATCCTCAACAGGTGGGGTCCGCAAGACTAGGGACACACACAGCCAGCCTCTGTTGCCTCCTCAGCACACTCGGGGGGTTGTAGCAGTGCCTGGGGCTTGATCAAACAAAGAGAATCAAAGTCACGTCCCACTTCTGAGGTATCCTTAATCAGGCTGAGACACAGAACAGATGGGTAAATCTTTAGAGTTCCTCATTTGCATTTATTTGCACTTCATTGTATAACAGGTTCTTATTCCAAATTCCTCCTTTCTTTCCTTCAAATCTGTTTTGAGCATTTGCTAAGTACCAGGCACATTGCTATCTCATTGGATCCTCCCAACAGCCTGTTTTATGGATATCAGTAATAAGAACTAGTGTGCTTTGTGTGTGTGTGTGTGTGTGTGCATTTATACTATGCCAGGCACAGTGCTAAGTATTTTATGGACAACATTATCTCTTGTAATCATCACTATTAATTTAATGTGATCCAGTAGAGGTCCACAATCTCTTATCTGAAACCCAGGGGCCAAATGTGTTGGATTTCAGAATTTTTTGGACATGGATTATGTATCATATATAACATTCCTAGTGCAGCAGCACCACATAATAAAATACATCAGTATTTATGCAAAGAAATGTTTAAACAGTCTCACCCAGTGGGATAAAGATTATAAATGGCCTCATGTCAGTTATGGCCTTGATGCCAACTGAATTACAAAAAAGGTGTTTGGTTTTCAGAGCTTTCTGGAGTTGTGGATGAGGGCCACTGCTCAGGGTTACCCAGCTTCATTTGTCAAAGTTGAGACTCACATCCCCACATCACTCCAAAGCCTGTGGCTACTACCATCCACACTTCTCTGGAAGTGAGGACATCGGCACAGAGAGGTGGCCGCAGCCTTAGGTTTTTGCACCCCAAACCAAGATTTTTCCAGCACTCAGTGCTAGTGCTTCGGATGCAGACTCTAGTGGCTTTTTTTCAGCAGTGGGGATGAGTTTCCTGCAGCCATCTGCCTTTTCTGACTTTGCCATGGGCCCGGGGCTGTACGTGCTAGCTCACATGGTACTTAGGGGGAAGAGGCCTGAGACTGAGCTTTATCCAGCAAACTCACCATCTCCGGTCTCTGGAACCCTGCCCATCATAGTTGTATGGAAAGCTGGAAGTTGGGTTATAACATTGAATTCAGCCCGGCTTTTTTGTTTCCAAACAGAGCTCACTTTCTGAAGATCCCATTCTTTCTCTTCTTTAACTGGATTTGATAATAAAGGGTTTGTAAGATATGAGATCTGAGTCTGGAATCATCTAAGAAATCTCTTTGAAAAGAGTTGGAAAATGACCTGTGTCCAGAGGGGACAAATCTAAATATCATTCTTACTTGATTTCATTCACTCAGCAAACATTAATGGAGTGACTCATGTGCTCTATGTGAGGCACTGGGGATTCAAGGTTGAATAAAACACACCTCCTGCCCTCAGGAAGCTCACAGACTAACTGATACCAGCGGCAGAGCCACCTCCAAAAACAGCAAGTACAGTAATGTGAACAGAGACAGGGGGAGCCCAAGAAGAGGATGAGGACTCAGCCGCTGGTTGGGCAGGGGTGGGAGGTGGCTTCACGAAGCAATGACATTTGGTGTGTGGCTGGCCTCTTAGCTTCCAGAGGTCCACAGTCTTGGTTTTCTTCCTCCCTCCTGGGCTTCTCCTTCTCAATCCTACTTCAAAATGTTGACATTTTCAGGCTTCAGCCCAGGGCCAGCTTCTTTCCTTTTCCTCTCTCTACATTCTCTCACAAGGTAATCTTGTAACCGCTCCAGGGGTTCACCTTGCCCGCTGCCTAGATGGAGCTGATTTATCAAGACAAGGGAATTTCAAAAGAGAAAGAGTAATTCACACAGAGCCAGCTGTGCGGGAGCCCGAAGTTTTATTATTACTCAAATCAGTCTCCCCGAAAATCTTATGACCTCTGGAATAATAGCTGGTAATATTTAGAATTCCAGCCCCTCTCATTCTAACTTGGTGGCTGGTGGCCTTTCATTCATTTTACAAGAAGAGTTTAGCTTTTGGGAAGGGCTATTATTTAAACTATAAACTAAATTCCTTCCCAAGGCTAGTTAAGCCTACGCCCAGGAATGATGACAGGTTAGAGGTTAGGGGCAAGATGGAATTGGTTAGGTCTGATGTCTTTTACTGTCATAATTTATTTAGTTATAATTTTGCAAAGACAGTTATAGCCTCATTCATTTCTTTCACATTAACTACCTTCCATATGTGAACAACTCTTCCAGTTGCATGTCTAGCCCACATCTCTGTTGAACTTCAGACCCGAATGTCCATTTGCCTCTTGTCATCTCCATTTAAGAGTGTGTAGACACCTCAAAATTAACATGTCCAAGTGGGAACTCATTATTCTTATCCCTCAAACCGATTCCTCTTCCATCCAACCCATCTCAGAAAATGCTACAATTATCCAGCGGACTGCTGAGACAGAAACCTTTGCTCCTTTCCTCTCCCTTGGTCACCTACATGACCAGCCAAATCCTACCAATTCTCTTGCTGAGGTATATTTTGAATAATCTACCACTTTCCATCTCTCTACCTCCTTTTTAACACAGGCCACTGTTCTGTATTCTTTTATGTGATGGTCAGTCCAGTGTGATCACCAGAGGAGACACAGGAAAAGCTCAGGAAAAAACAATGTTTATTATGCTCACAGGTCCTAAAGACAGGAGGCACAGCACACCACATGGGACCACATGGGAAAGACACGAGGGTGGTCAAGAGACAGAAGACAGGGAGCAAGGGGAAGACTGAGGCCAGAGCCCTTATTGGGGTTTCCATGGGAAAGACAGGGCAGGGTGAACAGTTTAGGATGGACTAGTTTGAGTAATTTCAGAGGGCTTTAAGCTCTAGGGATGGCCCCTAGTTGTCTGGTACCTGCCCCTGATGGGCTGATTAAGGCCAAGTCATATTGCCTCCTGGGGTGTGCAGGGTGGGTGAAGATCTACAGCTCAGCATTGGTTCGTTTGTATATCAAAGGCATGCTTCTAGCTGAGCCCTGGCTATCTCTAAGAACTGGCTAGTTGTAGAAGAGGACATTATCCCGCCAGCCAGAGAGGTTTTCGAAGATGCGATAGCATCATAACATATAGCCAAGAAAAAAACATGTATGCAATACAGCCACCCCTTCGTTTTGGCCATCAGAGTAGTCTGCCACCTCACTCTCCATGCTGCTGTCAGCTCTGATCCACCCTCCACACCCCAGCACACAGGCAGGCATCTCTGCATGAAGTTAAATCTGGTTATTCTCTGGTTTCTGAGGTGCTTGTGACTCCCTTCCCTCCCTCCCATGCCTTTCATGGTGTATTTGCCCTGTCCACCATCCTGTTGCCAACTAGCACCCCTCCTTGGATCCAGCCATGCTGAGGTGCGAGTATTTTTCTTCTTTAATGCTGTCTGTTTAAATACAAGAAGTTTTTTCTCCTGTCAGCCTGTTACAGATGTTGCTCCCAAAATAGTCTCATTCCTTCTTTTGGTGCTTTTCATCCTTTTCCAACCCTCTTTATCCCTTGGGACTCAACTTAACTTTTACCTACACAGTGAACCTTCCCTGATCACCCACATTAAAGTACTTCCTGGCCTGTTATTCTTTACACAGCACTCCTGCTTTTTTAGACAATTTCACACAGTGATCAGGAAATATCTATGCACCTGCTGTGCACCAATTTTTTGCTTGCCTGTGAGTGTGATGGGGCTACACTAGGGGTAGCTGGGAAGTGAATGAGGCCTAGCTTGTAAACCCAGGGTCATTTTCCCCTCTGAGCAGGGGAATGTGTTATCAGTATATCAAGAGCATGGAGCTTGGGGTTGGGGTGGCTCCTCACAGTCACGAGATGAAAGGTGGGGTGATCAGACTTGGAAGGCAACCAGAGTCCCTGGGAACCATGTACAGCTACTTCCATTGTCTCCTACATCCATGGCAGATAGGGATACCTCCTCTCTGACCCCCAGTATGGCCTTAGCACCCTTGCCAATGTAGGCAGCCTCCTCTATTAACCAAACTGACCTGATCTGCCACTGCAGGTCTATGCAATTTAAGGTAGAACAGACTCCTCGGCTCTAGTTAGACTATCCTAAATGTATTCTTTTGGAAAGAATTAGGTGGGCGTATAAATTAGTTCAACCATTGTGGAAGACAGTGTGGCAATTCCTCAAGGATCTAGAACCAGAAATACCAGTTAACTCAGCAATCCTATTACTGGGTATATACCCAAAGGATTATAAATCATTCTACTATAAAGATACATGCACATGTATGTTTATTACAGTACTATTCACAATAGCAAAGACTTGGAACCAAACCACATGCCCATCAATGATAGACTGGATAAAGAAAATGTGGCATATATACGCCATAGAATACTATGCAGCCATAAAAAAGGATGAGTTCATGTCCTTTTGCTGGGATGAACGATGGATGAAGCTGGAAACCATCATTCTCAGCAAACTAACACAGGAACAGAACACCAAGTACCACATGTTCTCACTCATAAGTGGGAGTTGAACAATGAGAACACATAGACACAGGGAGGGGAACATCACACACTGGGGCCTGTCAGGGGATGGGGGGCTAAGGGAGAGATAGCATTAGGAGAAACACCTAATGTAGATGATGGGGTTGATGGGTGCAGCAAACCACCATGGCACATGCATACCCATGTAACAAACCTGCACATTCTGCACATGTATCCCAGAACTTAAAGTATAATAATAATTTAAAAAAAGAATTAGGTAAAAGCATTTTTTAAAAACCACATCTCACTCTGAAGTTCATTGATTTAATCTGTTCTCTTTTTTTTCTCCCTCTTCTTTTTTCCTAGGAGAAAATAATGAATGTCAAAGGAAAAGTAATTCTGTCAATGCTGGTTGTCTCAACTGTGATCATTGTGTTTTGGGAATATATCAATAGGTAATTATGAAACATGATGAAGTGATGTGGATGAAAATACTGCTTTCATTCTATCCTACTATTATCATCCAAGTCGCCAGGTAGAATTGAAATTAGGATTAACTAAAACCATAAATAAGGGATTCCACCCTTCCTGAATCCCTAAGCCCTGGACTGTCTTTAAAATCATTAGCTCTCCCAAGGGACTTCTGGCTAACTACTTATCTTCCTTCCTGCCTTGTTCCTAATATCATAATTTTTGTAATAGTAGGCTAGATCCAGAGAAAGAGATCAAATTAAGCCCAATGTAATTTTAAATAACTCGTATAATCAAATATGGAAATCACCTTAAGAAATTTCAGACAGGAATTCCTTGAGAAATCCGCCCTGAATTTTGAAATCCTAAAATATTTGCAGAGTTTAAAGGGGCAATTTAAGTTGTTGACTTTTGCTGCAAAATACGTGCTGAGTTGCTGGTGATTCGTTTGTGCCTGGCTAAAATCTCTGAGTGTGTGTGCCTGTGTGTGTGTGTGTTTAACTTTGAAAATCAAAAGGAATTAAGCATTTCTAAGTTTTCAAATTCGTCTTTGGATTCACCCCAAATATATGAGCTGCCTCTGTGCCTTTTGAAACTACAATGCCTTGGAGATTCCAGCTGGAGAGGCTTCTGACAGACGTCTTCATAAGCAGCCACAGAAATGCCTGACGCCTTTGACTCAAAAGACTGGAAAAGCTCAGCCTTAAGGTTCAAAAAGTCTACTGTACAATTGAGTTGTACAGAGCTATTTTGGTACCATGAATATTTTCATAGCAGAGTGTTTCAGTGGCCCCTAAGTTCAAGATGGTAGCCTGGATTAACATTTGAATATCTCTTTTGATTCTTTTTTTTTTTTTTTTTTTTTTAGACAGAGTCTCTCTCTGTCTCCTAGGCTGGAATACAGTGGCGCGATCTCGGCTCACTGCAACCTCTGCCTTCCAGGTTCAAGCAATTCTCCTGCCTCAGCCTCCCAAGTAGCTGTGATTACAGGCGTGCACCACCACACCCAGCTAATTTTTGTATTTTTAGTGGAGACAGGGTTTCACCATGTTGGCCAGGCTGGTCTTGAACTCCTGACCTCAAATGATCCACCCGCCTCAGCCTCCCAAAGTGCTGAGATTACAGGTGTGAGCCACCATGCCCAGCCTCTTTTGATTCTTAAATTCTAAGATTTGATGAGCTAGGAGGACTGTCTTGGTTACTAAAAATGGAACTGTGCCTTTAGGTGCATGAGTAGCAGAAGAAATCTCCTAATGCTGGAGCCATTAGTCCCTGTGGTGCCGCACAGATGTAACCACTTCTGGAATGTTGCTTTGTTTCGTTCTGCACAACTCATTTTAAGAAAAACATGACAAACTAGCATATGACCAAAGTTAAAAGGGTCTGGAAACTAGGTCTTTTGAATTGAAAAAACTGAGGGGATTTAGTTCAAAGAAGAGATGACTCAGAGTTTGGTGTGGGGACCCTGGAACTCTCTTAGGCAACTGAGGGCTGAGGACATTTCCCACTCAGACTCTAGAACTAGAATGCCCCTTGGGCAAGTTACTCAGCCACTCTGTTCTTGTTTAGTTTCCCTATCTTTAAAAATTGGAGATAACAGGCTGGGCATGGTGGCTCACACCTGTAATCCCCAACACTTTGGGAGGCCAAGGAGGACAGATTGCTTGAAGCCAGGAGTTCAAGACCAGTCCTGGCAAAATAGGAAGACCCTGTCTCTACAAAAATAAAATTAAAAAATTAGCCAGGCATGGTGGTGCGCACCTGTAGTCTCAGCTACTCAAGAGGCTGAGGTGGGAGGATCACTTGAACCTGGGAGGTTGAGGCTGCAGTGAGCTGTGGTCCTGCCACTACACTCCAGCCTGGGTGACAGAGTGAGGCGCTGTCTCAAAAAAAAAAGTTGGGGAAGGGATTATAATAGTCCCGGCCTCATAGCGTTGTTGGCAGAATTAAATAAGTTGTTGTGTGTAAAGCACTGGGAAGCAACGCCTAGGGCTTAATAAACACTCAGTAAATGCTAGCTGTCATCCTCCTCCTCCTCTTCCTCATCATCATTTCATTCAGGCCACTATAACAAAGTACCACAAGGTGGTTTAAGCAACAGGAATTTAATTCTCTCAGTTCTGGAGGCTGGGGAGTCCAAGATCCCCAGTGAGAGCTCTTCCTGGCTAGCAGATGGTCACCTCCTCCCTGTATCCACACATGATGGAGAGCAAGTAAGCTACTGCCTCCTCCTCTTCTCGTAAGGACACTAATTCCTTCATTGGAGTCCTACTCTCATAACCTCATCTAATTACATCCCAGAAGCCCCACCTCCAAATATCATCACACTAAGGGCAGGGCCTCCACACATGAATTTTGAAGAGATACAACATTCACTTCATAACAGTCATCATCATCATGATCTGTTCCAGAGGGCAGAACAAAAAAGGGGATTTTGGTAAACAGAAGAGCTCTAGCAGCTGGGAGAGTCCAACAGAAGAACAAGTGCCCTTTGGGGTTCCTGGCTGGAGTCAGAATGTCTGCTTGGATAACCTTCAAGCTCTGAGTTTGAACACTTGATTAGATAACTTTGGTGTTTGGAATTGTAGCCAGAGTTGTACGTGCATTACTGAGCCAAAGGCTCAAACGTGCGTGTATACACCGGCCTCTGAGAAAGAGGGTTACTTTCAGTTCTGGGCACACTTTCTCTGCACGGTGGCCACAGCAGGTTCTGGCTGCTCTTCAGGCCAATCGTCTGGCACCCGGACTCTGGCCACAACATCCTCTGATGTGCAGAATCCACTTGAACATCTGCAAGAAACTTCAAGGGGAAGAGTTTTTTGTTGTTGTTGTTTTGTTTTGTTTTTTGCCACTTTACGAATTGGCCACACGATAGCTTGAGGTGAGCTGAGGGCACTAACCTTACACAGGTAGGCAGCAGTAAACTAAAATGGATTGAAAATAACTAACTGAAACATGTCAACCAATTAGTAAATAGAAGAATTGTCAGTAAAGCATATTGAAAGAATATCATCTAGGATAGCATTTGATTTCAGGCTGGAGGATAATCTTCGAATTTTAGAGAATTAGAGGAAGCCTTCAAAATTATGATGAAATATCATGATGGTGGTGGTCATGATAGGAGCTCCTAGTTATTGAGTGCTTGCATGTGCCAGGACCCTTGCTATGCATTACTGCCGATTCTTTTTTTTTTTTTGAGATGGAGTCTCGGTACTTTGGAAGGCCAAGGCAGGCGCATCACTTGAGGTCAGGAGTTCGAGACCAGCCTGACCAACATTTAGAAACCCCGTCTCTACTAAAAATACAAAAATTAGCCAGGCATGGTGGTGTATGCCTGTAGCCCCAGCTACTCAGGAGGCTGAGGCAGGAAAATCCCTTGAACCCGGGAGGCAGAGGTTGCAGTGAGCTGAGATCGTGCCACTGCACTCCAGCCTGGGCAACAGAATGAGACTCCATCTAAAAATAAATAAATAAATAAATAAAAAAGCTCAAGGAGGCAAAAATTTTGTTGGAGAAGGATCCGTTGTTTTGCATCCATTCACAGATAATAATTTGTTGAGTACCCACTACGTACCTGGCACTGTGCTAGGATCATATCAAGCAAGGCATTGAAAAGGTGGCATTTGAGTGGAGGCTTAAAGCATGAATACGTGTTTAAAAGCCACTGCAATGTGGATATTGCTGTGACCATTGTGCTGTTGAAGGATTCCGGAGAGGAGGGTAAGGAGAAGGGCTGTTGAAGAGATATGAAAAGTTGGTGAGCCTGAATCTATAAATCCATGGCCTGAGTGCCAGGTAGGGTTCTGAGTGCTAGGATGCAGCACTTGTAGGGGCTTTAAGAGTCTCACTGCCTTCACTAGTTAAAGAAATGCTTTTTGGGGCTGTTCTATTGAAGGCTCTGAGTTGGCCATGGCATTAGGCTCTGTAGTTGATGCTTTGTTTTCTGGAGGAAGATAAATCCTGGGGGAAGGATGTCTGGGCCACGGCATTTCCATCCTTTCAGGGCATTCGTCATCACCAGATACCTGAGTAGGTGGCAGGAGAGGACCCATCTCTGCAATGGAGAGCTGTCTTCTTAAAAAACAAACAAACAAACAAAAACAAAACAGAATTTGAGGCCAGGCGTGGTGACTCACACCTGTAATCTCAGCACTTTGGGAGACCAATGGGGGTGGATCTCTTGAGCTCAGGAGTCTGAGACCAGCCTGGGCAACATGACAAAACCCCGTCTCTACAATACACACATACAAACGCACAATTTGAGATTTTGCAGAAAACTGTTTCCCCTTGAGATCCTGAAGTGAAAATTTCCAGCCTCCTGATGTCATTGGTTATGTCTCAAAGGAAGGTAGAAACTGGGAAGCAGCTAAAACTCAGGCTCTCAGCTCAGCCCCGGGCTCAGTGATAATGGTTACAAACTCGCCTTTCTCAGAATTAAAAGTAACATGATATGTTTTTGTTTCTCTTTCACTTTTAGCCCAGAAGGTTCTTTCTTGGGGATATATCGCTCAAAGTAAGTGCTTTGAATTCTAGATTTCTAGCGGATGTTTTCCCCAGTCACTCTGGCACCCCCTACAGTCCATTCTTCACATGGCAGCCAGCCATGGTGCTCGGCCAAAGTGGGAGGAGTGGGTGGATTCCTGGGGTCTCGAACGTTATTTCTGCAGTCTCCCTAAACTTATCTGTATAGAACCATGGCTTGTATCTTGCCCTCAGTTCTCCTCAAAGTTCTCTTAAGTGGCGTCATTTGGGGAACATTCCTGTCTTGCTGATAAAAAGCATCTGGGGAGATATTGTCTATTATTCTGCTCTTTAAACGTTATATAAAGACCCATGCAAGAAATTGCTCTAAGAATAAGAATCAGGAAAAAAAAATTGAGCCTCTTGAGAAACTAGTGTGTATCACTAAAATTTTCTTATTTTTTGAAAAGAAAATGAGAGCCATGTAAACCTTTATATTTCCCATGGTTGGGTTGGTTGTCAGAAAGCTCAGAGCAAAGTATTGCACTTAACTGCTTGCACTTGCCCCAGCCTTCATTTCTGATATAATTTATCCCCTGGTGTGAAATCCTGGCTTTTATGCCCACATGCATGTGACCTTGGAAATTTGCTGAAATCCACCCAGCCAGTATCTCAGCTCTGAAATGAAGGTAAAGGTGAAACTTTTCTTTGGAATGACTAAGGTCAGGTGAAAATACATACCTGGGTGACTAAATCAATGTATCTCTTTCTGTTCTCTCTTGTGTTTTTTTATTCTCGTGTTGTTTTTCTGTTTATTGTACCTACGTATTGGAAGTCATCTCAAACACTTCCAAGAGTTAATGGGCTTTAAAACAGGTTTCATAATATTATGCCTGGCCAGGTGCTGTGGCTCAAGCCTGTAATCCCAGCACTTTGGGAGGCCGAGACGGGCGGATCACGAGGTCAGGAGATCGAGACCATCCTGGCTAACACGGTGAAACCCCGTCTCTACTAAAAATACGAAAAAAAACTAGCCGGGCTCGGTGGTGGGCGCCTGTAGTTCCAGCTACTCGGGAGGCTGAGGCAGGAGAATGGCGTAAACCCGGGAGGCGGAGCTTGCAGTGAGCTGAGATCCGGCCACTGCACTCCAGCCTGGGAGGCAGAACGAGACTCCGTCTCAAAAACAAAAACAAAAACATAATATTATGCCTGTTCATGAGTTACCTCACCACTGTATTTGTCCATCGGAAGGGCATTGTATCCACTGGCTTTCCTCTTTCCCCATCCTCCAGGAGGCCCCCACCTTTTCTTTCCTTTCTTTTATTTTTATTTTTTTTTAATTTTCTGAGACGGAGTCTTGCTCTGTCACCCAGGCTGGAGTGCAGTGGTGCCATCTTGGCTCACAGCAACCTCCTTCTCCTGGGTTCAAGCAATCCTCCCGCCTCAGCCTCCCAAGTAGCTGAGATTACAGGCGCCTGCCGCCACGCCAGGCTAATTTTTTGTATTTTTAGTAGAGATGGGGTTTCACTGTGTTGGCCAGGCTGGTCTTGAATGCCTGACCCCGGGTGATCTGCTGGCCTTAGCCTCCCAAAGTGCTGGGATTACAGACGTGAGCCACCGTGCCTACCCCCGACCTTGAAGGGACCTTCACAACGAATGAGGGTGTGGAAACTTTCTCAAATGGGTGGCTACAGTGGCTTCTAAGTAGTTTCCTGAACTTCTTGTTCAGCGACCCTCAGATTTCCTGAGGCTGTTACTGCTAACCTTTGGGCAACCTGAATTTTTCTCTAGACTTTTACAGCAAGCTGAATTCTGCTGGTTTCCGCTAAAGAAACATGGAAACATGCATTGGTTTTTCATGAAGCCTGTAACTTGTTACAGTCATTTTCAACTCATAAAGCTCTTTTATGTATGCTATTTCATTCAGTCTTCAAAATTACCTTTATGGTAGGTCTATTATTAGTATTATTAACTATACTTTTTGGAGGAGAAAGTCAAAATTCAGAGAGGGAAAATGTCCTATCACAGTGACACAGCTAGTAAGTGGCAGATCTAGAACCCAGGTTAATGCATTAATACCACAGCCACTCCAGCCCCCTTTTCCCTCCTCTTCCTCTAGGGTCCCCAGGATGAGCTGAGAACTGGGGGCTGCCCAGGGGAGAAGAGACTGAGGGAGCTTCAGGTCTATTCTCTCTCATTTAGCTAGAGTGTCTCATTTCTGTCTGTTTTATAAATTGGCGTTGTAAGTTTTTTTGTTTTTTTAGAGTAATCTTGGCTATGAAAAGAATTTGGAAACCCTAAGTTTGAGGACACCACATTTTCTAAAAACATTTGTAATGTTTTTCATTTCTTAGAAACCCAGAGGTTGATGACAGCAGTGCTCAGAAGAGCTGGTGGTTTCCGAGCTGGTTTAACAATAGGTAAGGTGATCAGACAGCAGTCGGTGTTTGCCCACCCACCTGGTGCTTGCAGAGGGTCCACACACAATGGTTTCATGTTCATGACCTTCTCAGTCACTCATCCTTCTTGCTTATTGAAATTATATGAAGAATATTTTGTGAGTGGGACTAGGACATTTAAGGGTTGGTTTTGTTTTTGAGACAGGGTCTCGCTGTCACTCAGGCTGGAGTGCAGTGGTGCAAACATAGCTCACTGCAGCTTCAAACTCCTGGGCTCAAGTGATTCTCCTGCCTCAGCCTCCCGAGTAGCCAGACTATAGGCATGCAGTACCACACCCAGATAAATACGGTTTTTGTTTTGTTTTGTTTTGTTTCAGTTAACTTGGGGGCTGAGGCTTGGGCTGAAGTTTATTTTTTTATTTATTTTTTTGAGATGGAGTTTCTCTCTTGTTGCCCAGGCTGGAGTGCAATGGCGTGGTCTCGGCTCCCTGCAACCTCCACCTCCTGGCTTCAAGTGATCCTCCTGCCTCAGCCTCCCAAGTAGCTGGGATTACAGGTGCCCACCACCACATCTGGCTAACTTTTGTATTTTTAGTAGAGACGGGGTTTCACCATGTTGGCCATGCTGGTCTCGATCTCCTGACAGGTGCTCCGTCCACCTTGGCCTCCCAAATTGCTGAGATTATAAGCGTGAGCCACCATGCCTGGCCTGGGCTGAAGTTTAGATTGCAGAAAAGACAATCATAAACTAAAATGTTCTTAGAGGAATTGTCTTATCAAGTTTCCCTCACCCCACTGAAATAACCTGATGGTTGCTGGGTCATTACGTTGCTAATTGCACTGACTTGGAAGGGTAATGAGGTGAGTACTACATCTTTTCATCAAAAATATGTCTTTGTGAATAAACGCTTAGTGCCTAGAGCCTTCTTCTGGTCCCTTCACTTAATGCATGCATAATCTGCCTTGGACCATATTTCCACAAGATATTCACCAGTTCTCTGACCACCGCAGTCACTTTCCCTGCCTTACCTGGTTTACTTTCCCTTTGTACTTAGGATCCACAATCATCAACAAGAGGAAGAAGACATAGACAAAAAAGAGGAAGAGAGGAGACCAAAGAAAGGAAGATGACACAACAGAGCTTCGGCTATGGGACTGATTTAATCCAAAGTAAGAAAAGCGGCGTCACTCCCTGTGCAGCAAATTCATGGCCCTGCAGGAGGTGGTGTGGCAGTGGAGGCAACAGTGCCGTTGAGAACATTCCTGATTTGGGAGAAAGACCCTTAGCACATTAGACCTTTAACAGTAGACATAGGTGTATGTGCATCTCTTTGATTGTGATGTAAAGTATATTTCTCACTGTGAGTTATGGTCAAAAACACTGTGCTAGGCATTGTGTTAGGGAAAGGAGACAGGAGAAATCAATCAACATGGTTATATTTGAGAAGTTCATGGTTTTAGAGGGGTTGTTACTGTAAAACTAGTATTTGCCTAGATTGGTAGGAGGCAGGATCAACTGGAAGGATGTGGTCCTGGGAGTGAGGAGATGGGAGCTGTCCAGGGTGACTTTGAGACCTGAGAGACTGGTGGGTGGTGGTACCATTGGCCAGAAAGGGGACTGGAGGAGGAGACACAGGCCTCAGAGCTGGGGGATGTGGGGACCTCCATTAGGAACACATGTGGATGCAGGTGCTTATGGGACATCTGGACAGAGTCACAGGGTGCTCCTGAGCTTGGCAGATGGTATGTGCTGGAGATGTGCAGTGAGGTATCATCAGAGTAATCAGGAGAGAATGGCATCATTTTTTTAAAAAATTTAAATTTTAAATTTTTATTCATTTTGAGACAGGGTCTTGCTCTGTTACCCAGGCTGTAGCCCAGTGGTGCAATCGTGGCTCACTGCAGCCTTGACCTTCCAGGCTTAGCCTCCTGAGTAAGGAGGCTTGGTGTGTGCCACCACGGCTAGCTCATTTTTAATTCTTTTGTAGAGACAGGGTCTTACTATGTTGTCCAGGCTGCTCTTGAACTCCTGGGCTTAAGTGATCCTCCCGCCTTGGCCTTCTAAAGTGCTGGGATTACAGGTGTGAGCCACCAGGCCCAGCCTGAAAATAGCACCTATCCCATTGTGAAGGATCTTGGGCTCTGGAAAGACTGAATGTGTTCTGGCAAATTCTCTCATTGTTTGGGGATACAGGATCCATGCCAGTGGGGAGGGATGGGACTTTTAGCTTCCCATATGTCATTTGATGATCTGCACAACAGGGTAGGCATCTCTGAAATGCTAAACCACTCATAGAAACGTGAGAAGATGGAAACATTGTTGCTTTGATAAAGCCCCTTAGATGGGGGATTGAGACTCTCCCAGGGGCAGGCTAGATGGGCCAGAGATGGTCCCTAAAGGCCCTTCTAAGGAGAATAGGGCAATTTTACTGTGGCACTTGTGCTTTGCTGAGCAGAACTTGGGAGGTGGGGCTGGGGCTGAATGACTGGGGGCAGAGAGGAGGGACAGACCACAGTCACCAGCTTTCACCCTCTCCACTCTTCCCCTTGCATGGCTTTGTCTCCAAATGAGTAGGGAGCAGATATTTGTTTTTAATTTGTCATTTATTTATTTATTTGAGACAGGGTCTCACTCTGCCACCAGGCTGGAGTGCAGTGGCACAATCATGGTTCACTGTAGCCTCCACCTACTAGGCTCAAGCAATCCTCCCGCCTCAGCCTTCCAAGCCACTGGGACCACAGGCATGCACCACCATGCCTGGCTAATTTTTGTATTTTTTGTAGAGACGGGGTCTTGCCATGTTGCCCAGGCTGGTCTTGAACTCCTGTTCTCAAGCGATCCCCTGCCTCAGCCTCCCAAAGTGCTAGGATTACAGGCATGAGCCTCCACTCCTGGACACAAGCAGATTATTGAAAGAATGTTGGTTTGAAGTGGCACCAAATGTAAGTCTTCTCAGGGCACCTGAGTCTATTTCTTGTGTAAATGAATGATTGGATGAAGGAATGCATGAACAAATAAATATACTTTGTATAAGTATCCTTTTCGGCTCACGCCTGTAATCCTAGCACTTGAGGGGCCGAGACAGGTGGATTGCCTGAGCTCAGGAGTTCAAGACCAGCCTGCACAACATGGTGAAAGTCTCTACTGCAAAACAAAAAATCAGCCGGGAGTGGTTGCGGGCGTCTGTAATCTCAGCTACTCTGGAGGCTGAGGCACAAGAATTGCTTGAACCCAGGAGGCAGAGGTTGCAGTGAGTCAAGATCATGCCACTGTACTCCAACCTGGGCAACAAAGCGAAACTCTGTCTCAAAAAAAAAAAAAGAAGTATCCTTTTCTGTAAACTACCTAAAACCACAGTATATCGTGCATATTTCCATATAAAGGTCACTTTGCTTCGATGACACCACATCCTCATTTGTAACTGTCTCCCAAGAGGGGCAGCTCCCTCTTCCCAACTGTCAGAGATTAGAGTTTATGGGAGCTAAGTCCAGCATCCTCTTCTCTGTTCTTTAGACACCATTTTCCAATGTGCTCTCATAATTTTCATGGCATTAGGTGCCACTAGTGAGATTAGATACCATCCCATATTTAAATGTTTAGCCCAGATGTTGCCTTCGAGCTGTGACTTGTGTCTACCTGCTTGCCTGACATCTCTGCATGTCTCACATGGCCAGAACGGATTTCTCAATTCCACCCCACCCTTGCTCTCCTCACTTCCCGTCCCAGTAAATGGCTCAAGACACATAGTCTGGGAGACCTTTTCCTCTGTCTACCTCACGGTCTAATTCATTAGCATGTTCTGTCAATTCCTTCTCCAAAATCCTTTCCACTTCATTCCCTTCTCTCCACTCCACAGCTGCCATGCCCTCCCTGTTCATGTTGCCATCAGCTTTTCTCTGCATCCTTGTCTAGCCAGCCTGCTGTTGCTTAGAGGGAATTCAGTCAATAATGAGTTGTGTTGGACACAGTGGCTCGTGCCTGTAATTCCAGCACTTTGGGAGGCTGAGGCGGGAGGATCGCTTGTGTCCGGAAGTTCAAGACTAGCCTGGGCAACTTAGTGAAACCCTGTCTCTACAACAAAATAAAAAATTAGCTAGATGCAGTGGCGCATGCCTCTAGTCCCAGCCACTCAGGAGGCTAAGGTGGGAGGATCACCTGTATTCCACATCTTTTTTTAACCTACTCCATGATTCATAGATTTTTAACACTTCCAGCTGGGCATGGTGGCTCATGCCTATAATCCCAGCACTTTGGGAGGCCGAGGTGGGTGGATCACCTGAGGTCAGGAGTTCGAGACCAGCCTGACCAACATGCAAAACCCAGTCTCTACTAAAAATACAAAATTAGCCAGGTGTGGTGACCCATACCTGTGATCCCAGCTACTCAGGAGGCTGAGGCAGGAGAATCACTTGAACCCGTGAGGCAGAGGTTGCAGTGAGCTGAGATCACGCTATTGCATTCTAGCCTGGGCAACAAGAGTGAAACTCCATCTGAAAAAAAAAATAGAATTTTAACTCTTCCTCTACCCACTCCTTGGGTACCAAAATGTACCATAAATAAATACATAAAATTTAAAAGCTGCCAATAACCTAGGGAGGTGCGTGCTTTGGTTAGGGGGCGCTTTTATTTTGGGGGAAGCTTTTGTGGAACTCCACACACTGGCATCACACCGTTGCATGCCCTATGTGGAAGGAAAGCATCTGAGCAGTTCTTTCCTGGCACTTTTTTCTCTCTTTTTAGTGCCTCATCTTTGTGATCTTGGACTTCTCTGACAGTTGACATTGTCAAAGACTAGCTTTTCACATGTGTGAGCTGCCCTCCATCACTTCTTTTTTGGGGGGTTTTGTGGATTTTGATGACTAAGACTCCTTGATGCAGCGGTTCATCCAGAAAGCTGATCTTGATCTCATTCTCCCTCCTTCCCCTTCTCCCCAGCTGCCTGCATTTTCAGGCTGCTGTGTGGCTTTGTAGTCAGGGTCACTGACTTGCTGGAATTGTCAGTGGAATCAAATAATTAACAGCTGGGAAATAGAATATTTTAATTTTTAATGTTGCTACTTTTTCTTCCTGCTTGAAGGAATCCAAGTAACTAAACTGGACTCTGGTTTTCTGACTCAGTCCTTCTAGAAGACCTGGACTGAGTGATCATGTAGTTGAGGTGTGTGTAGCAGGCGGACTACCTGCTGGGACTGCGAGATTCTCAAGGGGAAGGACTGGGTCTCATTTATCCCATCTCAGTGCTTAGCAGGATGACCTGGTATAGAGCAGGGAACTGGGAAATGTGGATCGAGGGATCAGGCACCCCAGTTGGGTCCTTTATGTAAATTAAATGGCAAAAGGCTCCATTCCCTTCTCCTTCTTTCCTACCCTCCACTTTATCTGCAAAATGGGAATGATGAGAGCACCCACTTCGCAGAGTGGTCATGGAGATCAAATGAGAGAATAAAAGTCAAGCACTTAGCCCCTGGTGCATAATAAGTTTTAAATAAGTATACCTTTTCCTCCTTTTCCTTTTTTAAAAATAATATTACCAAATGTCCAGCTTATACACAGTTATAAGACTTAGCTAGCGGGCTAGGTTAGAACTACTAAAAGATCTTTGACAAGCTAAAACTAAGATGCAATTAATGAGATGAAATGAACAAGATAGTTTTAAGTTCAGAAATGGTTACAGAAGTGTAAGATAGCTGTGTGGGTGGTTTTCGGTTTTTGGTTTTTGGTTTGCAATCTCATCATTCAACAAAGCTGGGAGTTTTATAGAACTAAAAGCACCATGTAAGCCACTAAAAACAACAACAAAAAAGGCTCATCATTTCTCAGTGTGAATTGACAAAAATGCCAATGCAAATAAAAATAATTATTTTTTATTTTATTTTGTTTGTTTATTTATTTATTTATTTATTTCGAGATGGAGTTTCACTCTTGTTACCCTGGCTGGAGTGCAATGGCATGATCTTGGCTCACTGCAACCTCCGCCTCCTGGGTTCAAGCAATTCTCCTGCCTCAGCCTCCCAAGTAGCTGGGATTACAGGTGTGCACTACCATGCCTGGCTAATTTTGTATTTTTTTAGTAGAGACAGGGTTTCACCATGTTGGCTAGGCTGGTCTTGAACTCCTGATCTCAAGTGATCCACCTGCCTTGGTCTCCTAAAGTGCTGGGATTACAGGCATGAGCCACTGCACCCGACTTATTTTTTAAATGGAAATAGTGTTACCTTTAGATCTGGACAAACCTGGGCTTTAACCCCAACTCATCAGCAGAGGAATGAAAATTCATATAAGAAATAGTGTACGTGGTGGCTCAGCTCAGAGCATGGTCTCCAGAGTCAGATGATCTTGTTTAAATCCCAGCTTTAACCCCTACTAGCTGTGCAACCTCAGGCAAGTTATTTGACTTCTCTGTGCTAGCTTCTTCATTGATAAAATGGGAATCAAAATAGCACCTACCTCAGAAGGGTGAGCCCTTTGCACGGTGCCTGGTCGCAAAGGAATTGCTCAGTGTGTGTTAGCTGGTATCATTAGTGACCAGCTGCTTGGCCTTTGACAAGATAATAAGCTGCTCTGAGACTTGGTTTTCTTACCTGGACCATGGACAGGACACATTGCAGGGCTGTTGCAGAGACTAAATGAGAAAGTGTACGTGATGGGTGCCTGGCACAGGTTGGTGCAGAGGGCATAGTAGCTTCTTTCATGATTGAAGGAAACCAAGGGCAACTGTGTCCTCCATGCAGCAGGCGTACCTGGGGTGCTGAGGGCAGAGCTAAGTCTTAGAGTTTGAGACTCTGGACAAGACGAGTCAAACCAGGAGAGCACCCTGAAAGTGTTTCCCATCTGGACCAACCTGGGGCAATTTCAGCATTGGGGGCGAAATGTAGGAAACAGGTCACTTCGAGCTGTGATGGAATCTGGGAGGCAGACCAGATGTGATGCCTGGGGATGGGGTGGGAGGGCAGAGTCAGCTCAAGAACTGTAGGTGCAGCGTTGGGGGACAAGGGACAGGAGGCCTGAGAGGAGAGCTACTGAGGCTCCTCTTCCACTCTGAGGCTGGGGTGAGGCAGGGGAAGACCCAGCTGCACTCACCAGCCTCGCTGTGGGAAAAACCCAACTTTGCTGATGGGTGGGGGGCTTCTGTGAAAATCCAGGCCTCCACTGGCCGTGCTGGCCTGAGGTATTTGCTAACCTCACCTTTGTCAGGTGAGGCCCTGACAGCCTCACCAGGGCCACGGCAGTGCAGCCAGCAGGGATCACCAGGACTTTGCCCCACTCACTCACCTTCCTGAGGTTGAACCAAGATGCTGCCCACAGTGAATCCAGTAATACAAGCAAATGCCAAGCAGGGTGCCAGGCCCATATTGGGGTTGAATCTAAATGAGCCTGTGCCAGTCTCTGCTTCCCAACAGGGAAAATGCAGCCACCTCCGAGCCAAAAGGGAGTCAAAGCCTCCCCCTGCCTGGAGCTCCACCCTCACACTGGGGCCCCCGCTGCTCTGTGCTTTCTGCGTTTACCCTTCAGGGCTTCAGGGTTTTGGGCTTTGTCATAGCTTCCTGCCTTTGTGTTGACCTTGCCAGGTCCCGTTCAAGCTCTCTGAGCACAGCAAAGCGCCCTCCCTCTCCTCTCGCCCCTTTTGTGTGCCTAGCAAAGAGGCTCCTGGTCTAAGGAGAAGGTCCTTGCCGGAGCGTTGGGCTCCAGTCTTGGCCTTGCTGGGCCTCTATCAAGTACGTTCCTTTCTGGTGCCTTCGTCTCCTTGTTTGTAAAGTGAGCAGTAACATCAGAATCCCTTTAATCTGGGGCCCTTTTTGGCCAATGACCAGGTTCTCACGCAGGTATCCCTCCTGGCAAAAGGCAAATGGAAACAGCTTTTTCTCTTTCGAATCTAATGTCACTCTCTCATCCGCCTGTATCAAGGCTTAGGATCTCCTTAGGCTCAGATGACATCCACAGGAATAAATAACACCCAGAGTTGCTACTGGTAGCTTAGGAAGGAGTTGGGAAAGTAGGGAAAGGGATTTAGAAGTAGGAAGAGAACAAAGAAAGTAGAAGAGGAAAGAAGGTATGAGATGTAGAGATAAGAGCCTCATAAGGGACCCCCAAAACAGCCCTCAGAAGGCTGGGTGCAGTGACTCATGCCTATAATCCTGGCATTTTGGGAGGCTGAGGCTGGTGGATCACCTGAGGTCAGGAGTTCAAGAGCAGCCTGGCCAATATGGTGAAACCCCATCTCTACTAAAAATACAAAAATTAGCCAGGCGTGTTGGGATATGCTTATAATCCCAGCTACTTGGGAGGCTGAGGCAGGAGGATCACTTGCACCTGGGAGGCGGAGACTGCAGTGAGCCAAGATCCAGCCACTGCACTCCAGCCTGGGTGACAGAGGGAGATCTCTCTCTCTCTCAAAAAAAGATAGCCCTCAGATGCACCTGAGCCAAAGCCTCCTCTTCCTCACCCAGAAGATGCTACCCCTGCAAATGGCACACCTCCCAGTCAAGTGTTTGGCGTTAAGCTACAGTCAGGATTCAAGGACAGTCCCTGCAGATCATAGCTGACCCCCCTTTTCCTTGGATAGTCTCTGCCCCACAATGGCAAAGCTGCCCTGACTCAGGGAACTCTCTGTTTTATCACCAGGAAACGCCCAGAGGTGGTGAGAGTGACCAGATGGAAGGCACCGGTTGTGTGGAAAGGCACTTACAACAAAGCCATCCTAGGAAATTATTATGCCAAACAGAAAATTACGGTGGGATTGATGGCTTTTGCTATTGGAAGTGGGTGTCACTGATGAAACTGTCCTTGACTATTTCTTGTTCCACTGTCAAGACATTTTTGTGGAGACTCCTGAACTGATGGAGGCCAGCCATGATTTTTTGATTTATTAGATAGAAGAATGTTTTCATGGAACTGTTTTAGTCTCCTTTCTGCTGAGGCCCTAAAATGCTGAGAACAAAATAAGAGTAGGTAAGTCCACTCATTCCTACCTCAAAATGAGGGTCTTGGGTTGCAGGAACACATGTCTGTTCCACCCACCAAGCCCAGGGTCAACAGCGTACCCACAACCACCTCCTCCCTGACCACCATGGCTTCCTTTAGAAATTCCACAAGTGCTAGCTGCTAGACAGCCCAGAGTGCATCATTCTTTCTCCTATGCTCTACAGCCCAGGACCAACTACAGAGAGATTTATAGCAAGTTCTAGGTGCAGCGTGACCTAAGCACAGTGGCTTTCCACGCTGGAGCACAGCTGACCACTCTTCCATGGGTTCCTCAGATCACTTCTACTTTTTCTCTCATGGAGGATTTGGCCCTAGAAGTTTTGCTGGTCAGAGCTTGCTCTTCCAAAGGTTGGATATGTTCCAGTTTCAGCTCCCTTGTTCAGAACATATGATGCAGAAAAACTACAGTCATTCTTTCTTGAAAGTTCTAGCTCTAGGCCAGGTGCGGGCTCACGCCTGTAATCCCAGCACTTTGGGAGGCCGAGGTGGATGGATCACAAGGTCAGGAGATCGAGACCATCCTGACTAACACAGTGAAACCCCATCTCTACTAAAAATACAAAAAATTAGCTGGGAGAGGTGGCGGGCGCCTGTAGTCCCAGCTACTCAGGAGGCTGAGGCAGGAGAATGGCATGAACCCGGGAGGCGGAGCTTGCAGTGAGCTGAGATCTGGCCACTGCACTCCAGCCTGGGTGACACGGGGAGACTCCGTCTCAAAAAAAAAGAAAAAAAAAAAGTTCTAGCTCTAATATTAGTTATTGAAGATAATCCATTTTGCTTTTTTTGGAGAATTTTCCTTTTTTTTTTTCCAAAATAAAACTGAAAGTCCAATTTTCCTATTTTTTTTTCTGCCCTCTGGGCCTTTCCCTCTGTATCTCTTCTGAAGAAGCTTCATGGAAAGTTGATTCTTTGCCTTGTATAAAGAGATTTGAAGGCTTAGGTTGATTTGAGCTTTGCCAAGGTGGGGCTTAAAGAGAGCTCCGTAAAGATCTGATAGTTCTCCAGAGATAACCTTCCCCAACCCAGAGCCCAGCAGCTGTTACTGTTCTGTCATTCACAATACCAATCAAGTTCTAATGTCACTGAATGTGCGGATCCTAGGGACCTATGTGGTCTCTCTAGCAGAGAAAGGTGACTGTGGAGTTTTGACATGTTTACTAAAAGAATCTGTACTCATATAGGTTGGGAGCCACCTAATTAGATTAGGTGAGCCACCCAGCTCACCGAATCCTTTGGCACAAAAGGGGCTAACCCAGCCACGTTGGAGATTGATTTGATCCTCGTGTTTCCAAAAAGAACAGAACATTGCCCAGTGCCCCACAACGGCTTCAGCCATCCAATTCCAGCTCTGCAGAACTAAACTGTAAATCACACATCCTGGTGAAAGCACTCTGCCCTCAGCTCTGAGACAAGAGAGGACTGCTTGTACTCAGCAGCAATAGATCTCTACAAGTGGATTTTGACTTTTAGGAGGTGTAATGTTTGGTTTGTTTTCAAGCAACAATGCATGGAGCCAACTGCAATGCTTTAATCTCTTAACAATGTAAAACCTCACAATGACTCTCCCCTGTACTTAACTCTACCCCACCCTACCCCAGTATTGTTTCCCAAGCTTCAGAGCACAATACATTTTTCTTGAAGTCCCAGAATACTGAAGGATTTCCTGGCCACTACCCACAGAGCCACACTGAAGTCCTTTTTTATATTCCTCAGATGTATTTTCTCCATTTAAAGAATCAGTACTATAAACCCTTGGATTACCACATGCCAACATTAAAAGCGCATTTTATTTTGGTAACAAAGAAAGGGAATCCAAGCAGCAACAAAAAGCGAAAAGAAGTGCCAGTCATTATTACTCACAAAACACCATGATTGGCCAGAAGTGTGATCAGCACATTAAATTCAGTCCACATGAGTTTAGGGTTTGGTCAAGTTGTATGAAACCATCTGGCTTATTCTTCCTCTTCCTGGTAATCTCCATAGCATAGCTTCACAAATAGTCCATAGCTTGGGCTTACAGAAGACTCCAATAAAATGTTTTTATTTTTTTTATTTTTTCTTTTTTTTGAGACGGAGTCTCGCTCTGTCGCCCAGGCTGGAGTGCAGTGGCCGGATCTCAGCTCACTGCAAGCTCCGCCTCCCGGGTTCACGCCATTCTCCTGCCTCAGCCTCCTCAGTAGCTGGGACTACAGGCGTCCGCCACCTCGCCTGGCTAGTTTTTTGTATTTTTTTTGGTATAGACGGGGTTTCACCGTGTTAGCCAGGATGGTCTCGATTTCCTGACCTCGTGATCCGCCTGTCTGGCCTCCCAAAGTGCTGGGATTACAGGCTTGAGCCACCGTGCCTGGCCTTTTTTTTTTTTTTTGAGATGGAGTCTTGCTCTGTTGCCCAGGCTGGAGTGCAGTGGCACCATCTCAGCTCACTACAACCTCTGCCTCCCTGGTTCCAGCAATTCTCCTGCCTTAGCCTCCCAAGCAGCTGGGACTACAGGCATGTGCCACCATGCCCAGATAATTTTGGTATTTTTAGTAGAGACCAGGTTTCACCATATTGGCCAGGCTGGTCTCAAACTCCTGACCTTGTGATCCACCTGCCTTGGCCTCCCAAAGTGCGGGGATTACAGGCATGAGCCACCTTGCCCAGCAATGGGGGACAGCGTGCAATGTTTTTCAAAGGAATAGATAGTTAAAATACCACTAAATACCTACTAGAATGGCCAAAATTGAAAACACTGACAACACCAAATGCTGACAAGGATGTAGAGCAACAGGAACACTTATTCATTGCTGGTAGGAATGCAAAATGGTACAGCCACTTTGGAAGACAATTTGGCAGTTTCTTACAGAACTAAATATACTCTTACCATACGATCCAGCAATCGTGCTCCTTGGTATTCACCCAAGTGAGTTAAAAACTTATGTCTACACAAAAACCTGCACATGGATATTTACAGAAGCTTTATTTCATAATTACCAAAACTTGAAAGCAACCAAGATGTCCTTTGGTAGGTGAATAGAAAAATGAACTAAGCCACATCCAGGTAATGGAATATTATTCTGTGCTAAAAAGAAATGAGCTATCAAGTCATGAAAGATATAAAAGAACCTTAAATGCATCTTACTAAGTAAAAGAAGCCACGCTGAAAAGGCTACATGCTGTATGTTTATATGACGTTCTGGAAAACGTAAAACTATGGAGACAGTAAAAAGGTCAGTGATTGTTTGGGGTTGTTCGGGGAAGGAAGGATTAATAAGCAAAGCTCAGATAATTTTTAGGGCAGTGATGATATTTTGTATGATACTACAATGGTGGATACATGTCATTATACTTTTGTTAAACCCTTAGAATGTACCACACCAAGAGTGAACCCTAATGTAAACTATGGATGTTGGGTGATAGTGATATGTCTGTGTAGCTTCATTGATTGTAACAAATGCACCACTCTGGGGCAAGGATGTTGATAGTGGGGGGATGGGGGCTGTGCAAATGTGGGAGCAGGAGGTATATGGGAATTCCGTACTTTTGGCCCAATTTTTTTGTGAACCTAAAACTTCTCTAAACAACATAGTCCTTTTTTCTTTTTTTTATTTTTTAAATTTTTTTATCTTCTCTTTTCATCTATGTTTACTCAGCCACCAAACGTGGCTTACTGCTAACATAGTCCTTTTTTTAAGATAAAGAAAAAGTAGTTAAAATAAGGTTAAATCAGAAGTTGCTCATTCTAGTATTTGGATGGACTAGTATTTTGGATGATGGTGTGTGGACAATGGGTTGGTGTTTTAGGTGACTAGTGGGAGGCTCATAGGATGACTATGTAACATGAAAGCAGATCTAGATCTCATAACTCATTCTCTGTATCACACAGGACAAAGGAGTTCCGCTGTTTGGGCTTAATGCATCCCCATTGGATCCAAGGGTCACATCACCCTTGTACCTGGTCTGGCAGTAGCAACATTGGGGTTTATGTTAGGGTTTTTGAATTGAGCTCAAGAACAAGTACCCCCTTTGACTGTCCAAAGTCTGAACCAATTGGTAAATTGGACAAAGGGGTAAGGAAGGCAGAGAGCGGTAAATATCACCCTCATTATAGTTAAAGCTCATATTGGAGAATGTGGCTTATATCTGCAGGCCCTGTGCCTCCTAAATATTCAACCCCCAGAGTTAGAAAGACTTGAGCATCCAGGCACCTACAGGCCTCTGGATGTGAAAATAGATCCTGTACTAAGCTTCCTGCAAAACCCAGAGCAGTTGAGAACACATGCTCTCTTGGACTGGCTGGTTCCCAAAAGCCAGAGGAGAGGAAGGATAGGGTAGTGCATGTCTAGTTCTAGCTGCTCTTCCAAAATTGGCAGTCAGGTCAGTCATTCCAGCTTCCCACGGACTGAGTGACTGAATGGTGGAGAGTAGCCAGGGGCATTACACTAACATGAAAACATACCCGGGGTGGGAAGAAATCATTCTTCTACTAACTATAAAATACAGACATGATTATAACAACGTGTGATTTCTTTCAGGAATCCCAAAGCTTAAATGTTTTGCTTTTCTTCTTTGTTTCAGATATATTGAGCATTACTTGGAAGAGTTCATAACACCTGCTAATAGGTACTTCAAGGTCGGCCACAAAGTCATATTTTACATTATAGTGGATGATGTCTCCAAGGTGCTGTTTATAGAGCTGGGTCCTCTGCATTCCTTAAAAGTGTTTGAGGTCAAGCCAGAGAAGAGGTGGCAACACATCAGCATGATGCCTGTGAAGATCATCAGGGAGCACATCTTGGCCCACATCCAACACGAGGTCGACTTCCTCTTCTGCATGGATGTAGACCAGGTCTTCCAAGACAATTTTGGGGTGAAGACCCTAGGTCAGTCAGTGGCTCAGCTACAGCCCTGGTGGTACAAGGCAGATCCTGATGACTTTACCTAGGAGAGGCAGAAAGAGTCAGCAGCATGCATTCCATTTGGCCAGGAGGATTTTTATTACCACACAGCCATTTTTGGAGGAACACCCATTCAGGTTCTCGACATCCCCCAGGAGTGCTTTAAGAGAATCCTCCTGGAAAAGAAAAATGACATAGAAGCTGAGTGGGATGATGAAAGCCACCTAAACCAGTATTTCCTTCTCAACAAACCCTCTAAAATCTTATCCCTAGAATACTGCTGGGATTATCATATCAGCCTGCCTTCAGATATTAAAACTGTCAAGCGGTCGTGGCAGACAAAAGAGTATAATTTGGTTAGAAATATCATCTGACTTCAAATTGTGCCAGTAGATTTCTGAATTTGAGAGAGGAGTATTCTGGCTACTTCCTCAGAAAAGTAACACTTAATTTTAAGTTAAAAAAAAATACTAATGAAACACCAACATGGCAAACACATACCATTCCTCCTTGTAACTTGAGGCTTTGTAATGTGGGAGAATGAATCTAGGGTAATCAGATGTAAATTCCCAGTGATTTCTTATCTATTTTGGGTTTGGGGGAAATACTATCAACTGAACCAAAAAGAACTTGTCATAGGCAAAGATAAAGCCAGAAACACTCTACACATGCCACATAACATCTGGAGAAAAGGGTGCTAAGGGAAGCGTTTGGCAGCAAGATATGATTGTAAGGGGTTGTCCCTTGAGTTCAATGCCTGCCTATTTCCAATGGATCTAAAACAACGTGAAGTTACTGTGCAGCAGAGCTCTCAGTAAAGACACCATTTGCCTTGGCAATCCTCAAAATGCTTCAATAGCAGATTGCTTCAGGCCATCTGTAGTCCGTCCTTTTCTCATCAGGATGTTGTTTGGCTTCTGTGCGAAAAATTGGTGGAGTGTCCTGGTAGATATTGAAACTAGGCCTCATATAGAAAAAATTAACACCAGGTGGCTCTGGATAGAGTCCCACCCTGCCTCGATGAGGACCCACCCTGATAGGGTCCCACCCTGCCAATTCCGGGAAACAACCTCATGGGGTCCCACCCTGCCAATTCCGGGGGTCCCACCCTGCCTCGAAGTTCCCGGAATCAACAACTCCAGGAAAAAACCTCATAAGGTCCTGCTCTAACCAATTAGCATAAAACGCCTTGCTCAGGCCATAGCTAGACCCAATCATTTTGCGCCTTAAGCTTTGTTTGAATTTCGCGCCCTAAGCTGTGTTTGAACTTGTGTTTGCCTATATAAACAGCCTGTAACAAGCAGTCGGGGTCCCAGGGCCAACTTAGAGCTTGGGACCCTAGCGCGCTAGTAATAAATAACTCTCTGCTGTGAATCTTGTGTCGGTGATCCTTTGCGGCGACCCCTGCCCAGGAGGGAATCGACAGTTCGGTTCCAACAATATCATGGTGGTGCGTGATCAGAGTCCCAAGGAACCTGAATGAGCCAAGGTGCCCAGTATGAAGTCAAAACAAAGCCTTGACATGAGTTTGCATGAAATAGCAAACAGAGAGTGGAAGAGAGGAGCCGATCACTGTGGGGCAGTGCCACCCTGGGGGCACTTAGGGTATGGGGTTGGTGCTTAAATACATCACGGATCCAGGCACTGAATGGGAGGAAGTGTGAGTGATTTCCAGCCTCGTTGACCCTATGAATGACAAGCAGCGGGGACTTGAACGGAATATGTTTCTTGTGTTGCCTAAGTGGTATTCAGTCTACCAGACTGCAACTTGCATCTTCTAATCCTCGGCAAAGAGATGTGGATGGTGTCAGAGAAGGCAAAGGCCTGCAGTGGATTGAAGAGGCTTGCAAGCAGTTCCGTTTCTAGGATGTGGGCTTCATCAGAGGACACTCAGTCATCAGCTGGTCTCACCACTTAGTTAGTCTAAACCTCAGGGTTCCTCAGCCCCTCATACCCCAACTTGGAGGGCTGAAATCCAGGAGTAGACTGCAGAAACAGCCCTCCCATCAAGTAACCTCTTGTTTTCTCCTGCTCCATCTGCACTGTGGAAGTGTAACAATTAGACATGCTTGGCAAAACGGTTAATTGATTTTGTAACAGAAGCATGAGCCATAACAATGGGAGATCTAGTTATCATGACTGAACAGTTTAACATTCAATTCCCTTCTCTAAGAGAAGCTGTGATATCCTACATATTATTTAAAGTTAACCAAATCAATGTAAAGGAAGTTAGGAGGCAACATGTACATATGCACATATCTTTGTATTTTGCTTGTGCTCCAGTCTAGGTCATTTGTTTCTATTTTCAAGCAATTTATTTGAAAAGCCATTGCACTAGCCTGTTGTATACTGCAATGAGCTTCTTTTATAAAATGAAACTTAGATTTTTCTTGACCATTTCACTGTGCCTCCTACTTCATTTCTTGCCAAAAAGTCTGACATCCAACAAAACAAAACAAAACAAAAACTCTGAATTAGTGGGCTTTAAAAAGGAAAAAGTAGGGCTTTGAAAAAGGAAAAGTAGATCACACATCAGTTAAGACTCCTACTTCTCTATTAGTCAGGTTGTCTTGGATTCAGTCTGGAGTAGGGAGAGTTTAAGGGTTTTTAAGTCCTGAACCAAAGAAATGATTTAGCCTGAAAGTTTAGAGCAAAGAACTCATGTTTACTTTTAAGTGAATTTCTTGATTTTTAAAAAAATTTTCATTAAAGTTTAAATCTCCAATGGACAAATTCATGATCTTGTTCATCGTTATTACTAAACTTTTTAAAAATTTTCCCAACTTACAATTAAATAAATTATTTTCTTAGTATATTCTGGTCTGGTCATGGATTGTGCATTTCCTCCCAAAGATATTCAAAATTGTCAATTAGAGAATTTTAGGTTTTCAGACTCAGAAAAGTCCTCACACAATTCTGAAAATGTGTCCACTATTACAAAAATAGAACAGACTTGGGATTCCCAAATTTTTGTTTGTTTTTGAGACAGGGTCTCACTCTGTCACCCACGCTGGAGTGCAGTGGTGTGATCATGGTTCACTGCAGCCCCAACCTCCTGGGCTCAAGTGATCCTCTCACCTCAGCCTCCTGAGTAGCTGGGACTACAAGCGCTGCCACTCCCCACTAATTAAGAAAAAAACTTTTTTATAGAAATGGGGTCTCACTATGTTGCCTAGGCTGGTCTCAAACTCCTGGGCTCAAGTGGTCCTCCTGCCTTGGCCTCCCAAAATGCTGGGATTACAGGCGTAAGCCACCATGCCCGGCCAAGGGATTCCCCAACTTTTAAGCAACAAATATTTATATAGAGCTTTCCACAGCAATGCACTGAAATAATGAACTGCCAATGAAAGAATCATTAGGGAAAGGCTTGCCCCTGAAGCCCAGGGTCGGGCATCAGGGCATAGGAAGAAAACAATGCCATCACCATATCTGGGGATTATTAGTCCTGACGTCTGGGGAATATATCTGGTCAAGTGGGAAAAGTCTGGATTTCCAACACGTGTACTTGTACTAAAAAATTTAAAGATGACCAGGCTAATTTAGTGAGATGCCCTGAATATACAACAGGGCATGATTACCTCATAGTGGAGAATTAATCTCATTTCATAAAAGAGGAAGATGAGGTCCAGAAGGGTTTTAGACTCAGAAAGGTCCTCATGTCCTTCTGAAAATGTGTCCACTATTACAAAAATAGAACGGACTTGGGATTCCCAGATTTTTGTTCGTTTTTGAGACAGGGTCTCACTCTGTCACCCATGTCGGAGTGTGGTGGTATAATCATGGCTCACTGCAGCCTCGACCTCCTGGGCTCAAGTGGTAAATTGTAGGTGACTGACGTGGGCTTCATCAGAGGACAGTTGGTCATCAGTTGGTCCCACTACTTAGCTAGTCTAAACCTCAGGGTTCCTCAGCCCATCATACCCTAACTTGGAGGGCTGACGTCAATGAGTAGACTGGAGAAATAGCCCTCCTATCAAGTAACCTTTTGTAAGTGGTAAGTGACTGAACTGAGGCTCAAAGCAGGGAAACTCACAAAGACAGATGTGCTGGCAGTGCATTCAGAGGGCCATGTTTCATATCATGGAAAGCGCAACTATATATCTTCCCAGGCCTCTACCATCTCCCACTTTTTATGCCTTAAACCTACCCCAAATGCATTAAGTAAGTTTAAAAGCATTATGTTAAAAAAAATCGGTTAGGCATGGTGGCTTAACCCCCGTAATCCCAACACATTGGGAGGCCAAGGCAGGTGGATTGTTTAACTCCAGGAGTTCGAAATCAGTCTGGCAACAGGGTGAAACCCCATCTCTATAAAAAAATACAAAAATTAGCCAGGTGTGGTGGTGTGTGCCTGTAGTCCTAGCTATTTAGGAGGTTGAGGTGGGAAGATCACTTGAACCCAGGAGGTAGAGGTTATGTGAGCCAAGATCGTGCCACCACACTCCAGCCTGGGCAACAGAGACTCTGTCTCAAAAAATAAAATATTGTTATCATTCTTATCTTTACATTATGCATGGAGGGCTGATGTAAGCACCACGGCCACGCACTGAGCAGTTATATCAGGGCAAGGCTTCGGGAGGTGTGATCAGGCAGAGGAGTAGGTGGAAGGAACAAACCATACTTCCTCCTCCCACTCCACCTCAAATCTGGGAACCACATTCAGCTAAAAGGGGAAAAATGTGTTCAAGTCCTGAAGGATTTCTCTTTGTCCCTCTTTGCTCTCTCTTAGCCAAAGCCACCACTGTTAGGAACTTCAACTATGGCAGTACTTACAAGCACTTATTTAATGTACTGTTTGTTAAATGTGCCTAATGTAAACAAATAACACTGGCATGAGTGCATATTTACAAGCGTGAAAAGTCATAGAAAGTGAATGTGTAACACACTACACATACCGTTTAAGGAAAGAAAAGAGTCAAGTAGGGATCCACTGGTGAATATCTGAGATCTGAAAGAGTGGCAATCCAGGATTTAAAACCGGGACTGTCTGCCTATAGATTGTCTTACTGTGCTCTTTCCACAGCTCCATACTTCTTTCTCACTCTGTTTTACACACACACACATACACACACACACACATTTTAACCATCTTATTGTTGAAATTGGGGAAAACAAAGAAGTCAACATCAAAGCTCTCAATGCCTTTGTTAGGCATTAAAGAGAGGGGATTTAGGAGACCCCAAACTCTTTAAAGGTAAAATGTAAGTCTAAAATTGGAGAAGCAGGAACATGAAACCTGACTAGGTATGAGGCATAGGTAGTACCAGGGCTAAGGGAGTATGAAAGAAGGATGGCTCAGGGAGGTGGAAGAAGCCTCAGAGAATCTGACTCTGAACTGAGCTTTGAAAGGAGAGAAGGGGTCACTGTGAAGAGTGGATGGAATGAGGTTTCAGAGGGGGAAGCAGCAGGTCTGAAGCCCAGACTGCTGCAATAAGACCTTCAAGGAAACCAATAGGAATGGTGCTTTGGGACCGGATGAAATCACCCGGCAGAGCCTGTGTGAAAAGGGCTGGCTGACCACCCCACATTCACCCAGCATTTCTGGTGCTCTCTCTCCCTTCCCAGCAATCCCTGATCTCCCTCAGGAGTACTCCCTCAGCAAGTACTCCTGGCTAAATCAATCAATCAGGACTTTCCATTTCTCTGGTGACAACTATTGATTCAAGGGTGGGCAGGTGACCTAAAGTAGTCTAAACAAAGTGAATTTCAAGTCTTCCACTAGAAATTAGGACACACGTAATACTGGGGGCTGCTGGACAAGGGAAGTCCACCTTAGGATGAAATTGACAACAGGAAAGGAAGAGCAGAGACACTGAAGGAAACCCAGGCCCTGGTGACAACTTTGAGCCATTGAATCCAGCCTTCCCTAAGATCTGCACTGTCTGTGGGCTTTTCAAATGCGTGGGCCAGTAAAGTCCCATGACTGTTTAAGCCAGCTGGAATTGGACTCTCTCTTACTTATAACTGACAATACCTCCATTGAACCCCTCTAGGATTATTAGCTCCTTAAAGGCAGGGCCATAGTCTGCCATTGCATCAGCTCTAGCACCTACTTCGGAAGTACATCACCTATTTCGGAAGTACTCCTTAACAAATATTTACTGAACAAATGAATGAATGCACCAACATTCATTCCGATCACGCATTGAAATGTTTTGCTTTAGTTGGAAGGTTTTACATTTTTTATTATAGGCTGTGTGTCCTATTAAAAAGCAAGTGTTTGGATATCTGGCCCCTGGAACTTTTCCTCCTGTAGTATACAGTACGGGAACTCAGGAGTTGCAGCCTGGGCTGCAGGCTTAAGCTCCAACTTGGTGCCATAAGCTGGTGGGTTCAGTGCGACTTCAAGGTCAGCAATGTGTAGAATAAATTTGCTTCATCAGCATAGAGCAGTGGTTCTCAGCCTGGGAATCGCTCTCCTCTCCAACCCACGGGACATTTGGCAACGGCAATGTCTGGAGGTATTTTTGGTTGTCACAGTTGGTGGAGGGGTGGGTGCTATCTGCATACTGGGTAGAGGCCAGGAATGTTGCTAAACATCCTGGGCAACATGGCGAAACCCGTCTCTACACAAAATACAAAAAGAAAAAAAAATTAGCCGGGCGTGGTGGCTCAAGCCTGTAATCCCAGCACTTTGGGAGGCCGAGATGGGCGGATCACGAGGTCAGGAGATCGAGTCCATCCTGGCTAACACGGTGAAACCCCGTCTCTACTAAAAAATACAAAAAACTAGCCGGGCTCGGTGGCGGGCGCCTGTAGTCCCAGCTACTTGGGAGGCTGAGGCAGGAGAATGGTGTGAACCCGGGAGGCGGAGGTTGCAGTGAGCCGAGATCGCGCCACTGCACTCCAGCCTGGGGGACAGAGCGAGACTCCATCTCAAAAAAAAAAAAAAAAAGAAAGAAAAAAATTTAGCCAGGCATGGTGGCGTGTGCCTGTAGTCCCAGGTACTCAGGAGGCTGAGGTGAGAGGATCACCTGACCCCAGAGATTCAAGGCTGCAGTGAGCTATGATTGTACCACTGCTCTCTCACCTGGACAACAAAGTGAGACCCTGTCTTAAAAACAGAACAAAACAAAACCAGCCGAGCACGGTGGCTCCGGCCTGTAATCCCAGCACTTTGGGAGGCCAAGGCGGATGGAGCACTTGAGGTCAGGAGTTCAAGACCAGTCTGGCCATCGTGGTGAAACCCTGTCTCTACTAAAAATACAAAAATTAGCCTGGTGTGGTGGTGGGCACCTATAATCTCAGCTACTCGGGAGGCTGAGGCAGGAGAATCACTTGAACCCAGGAGGCGGAGGTTGCAATGAGCTGAGATTGTGCCACCGCACTCACTCCAGCCTGGGCGACTCTGTCTCCAAAATCAAAACAAAACAAAAAACCATCCTGCAACAAAGACTTATCTAGCTCAACATGTCATTAGTACCGAGGTTGAGAAACCCAGGTATAAAGTTTTCTTGGGCTTCATTAATAAACAAACATTAGGGACTAATAAGCATTACACTCGCCCATCTACACCTGGGAGTAGTCCCCTGATCTGCATCAAGAGCCTCTAACTCACCTCCTGGTTGTCCGCTAACATTCACAGCTTTAGAGAACACAGAAGTAGTTCTCTATACTGGACACAAGAGGGCAGGAATTTCCAAAGATAAGCCAGTTAACCTAAGTGACTGCAGTGATTAAAAATATTCTTTTCCGGAGCTGCTGAAGACTCTGCACATTTGTAGAAATAGATATTGATTTTGTATACAAATGAAAATGGCAATTAATACTTAAAGGATGTGGCTATAAAAAAACAGCCTTATGGCCGGGCGCGGTGGCTCAAGCCTGTAATCCCAGCACTTTGGGAGGCCAAGGCGGATGGAGCACTTGAGGTCAGGAGTTCAAGACCAGTCTGGCCATCGTGGTGAAACCCTGTCTCTACTAAAAATACAAAAATTAGCCTGGTGTGGTGGTGGGCACCTATAATCTCAGCTACTCGGGAGGCTGAGGCAGGAGAATCACTTGAACCCAGGAGGCGGAGGTTGCAATGAGCTGAGATTGTGCCACCGCACTCACTCCAGCCTGGGCGACTCTGTCTCCAAAATCAAAACAAAACAAAAAACCATCCTGCAACAAAGACTTATCTAGCTCAACATGTCATTAGTACCGAGGTTGAGAAACCCAGGTATAAAGTTTTCTTGAGCTTCATTAATAAACAAACATTAGGGACTAATAAGCATTACACTCGCCCATCTACACCTGGGAGTAGTCCCCTGATCTGCATCAAGAGCCTCTAACTCACCTCCTGGTTGTCCGCTAACATTCACAGCTTTAGAGAACACAGAAGTAGTTCTCTATACTGGACACAAGAGGGCAGGAATTTCCAAAGATAAGCCAGTTAACCTAAGTGACTGCAGTGATTAAAAATATTCTTTTCCGGAGCTGCTGAAGACTCTGCACATTTGTAGAAATAGATATTGATTTTGTATACAAATGAAAATGGCAATTAATACTTAAAGGATGTGGCTATAAAAAAACAGCCTTATGGCCGGGCGCGGTGGCTCAAGCCTGTAATCCCAGCACTTTGGGAGGCCGAGGCGGGCGGATCACAAGGTCAGGAGATCGAGACCACAGTGAAACCCCGTCTCTACTAAAAATACAAAAAATTAGCCGGGCGCGGTGGCGGGCGCCTGTAGTCCCAGCTACTCAGGAGGCTGAGGCAGGAGAATGGCGGGAACCCGGGAGGCGGAGCTTGCAGTGAGCCGAGATCGCGCCACTGCACTCCAGCCTGGGCAACAGCGTGAGACTCCGTCTCAAAAAAAAAACAAAAAAACAAACCAGCCTTATTAGTTAAAATAAATGAGTTTAACAATTAGTTAAAATAAGCCTTAGCTGTCTAAACTCCAAAAGAAATTTACTGGGAGACTACTGGAGAGTTCTGTGAATACAAGGGAGAATTGACAGGGAAGCAGTGGCGTGCTGAAGCCAGCTCGTACTGGCTTGTGAGAGTCTATCATAGGCAATACTTCCCAACTCCCTGTTCAGTGACATCACTGTGACAGCTTGAAACAGGCCATGGTGGGAGTATTTACACCACAGGAGTCATCAAGCACTAGAAACCAGGGCTCCTTTTCCTTTCCTTAATTTCCTTCTTTCTTTCTTTTTTTTTAGAGTGTCACTTGTTAAAAATTTACCAGTATTATCACTGTAACCAGGCCATGAGTAAGAACCAGGAAAGCTTAGGGGTCTCTGCAAATGAAAATTGTGGGCTCTCCCTAGAGGTCTGCCATTAATAGGACTCAATTCCAACTGTCTCCAGTCTCAGGGTTTCTTCCTTCAAAATTCTAAATTCCGAGGAAAGAAAACTTGAAAGTCACCATGCCCGGCTAAGATTTTTGTATTTTTAGAAGAGACAGGGTTTCACCATGTTGGCCAGGCTGGTTTTGAACTGCTGACCTCAAGTGATTCACCCATCTCAGCCTCCCAAAGTGCTGGGATTACAGGCGTGAGGCATTGTGCCTGGCCTGTATCCTTGCTAATACCCTTCCTCCGTCCTCACTTGGCCCCCTGGAACAGCCACCATCATGAACCCTGGTTTATCATTCTCTTGCTTTCTGTTTTAAAATATAAATTTATATCCTCTATATTCTGGGGGGAAATTCCATTTTTAATCTTTAGTTGTTTATAACTTTATAAAGAGGATATTACACTGCATGTAATTTTCAAGGGCCTATTTTTCTCCTTAATGTTAGATTGTGAAGATTCATCCAGAAAGTGTACATCATTGTAATTCATTTTGATGGCTGCATAATAATTGACTGTGGAAATACACCACAGTTTACTTATCCACGGCCTTGTTAATGAGCACTTCAATTGTTTCTAAGTTTTTGCTATTATAAACAGTGCTGCTATAAATATTCTTATCGATGGCTCTTTGGTTAGATGAGGAGCCCCTGAGTGGTAAAATATTTTAATACTTAACCTGTGAGATAGTGCCAACATTATTTTTCAAAGAAGACACATCAGTTTAAATTTTCACCAGCAAAGGAGAACTAATCCTGTTGATGTGCATGCTCTCAGATACTCTGTATTGCCAATAGAATGGGCAGAAAAATTTATCTCTTTGTAGCCGTTCGAATTTCTTTAATTACTAAAGCAGCGGAACATTTCTTCATGTGTTTGTTGGTCACACGTGCTTCCTCTTTAGTGAAATGTGTTCATATATTTTGCCCATTTCTGTTGAATCATTTGTGCTGTGTTGATTTATAGAATATATTATTGAGGCCGGGCACGGTGGCTCACACCTGTAATCCCAGCACTTTGGGAGGCCGAGGTAGGTGGATCACTTGAAGTCAGGAGTTTGAGACCAGCCTGCCCAAAACGGTGAAACCTGTCTCTACTAAAAATATAAAAATTAGCTGGGCATGGTGGCGCTTGCCTGTAATCCCAGCTGCTCAGGAGGCTGAGGCAGAAAAATCATTTGAACCTGGGAGGCAGAGGTTGTAGTAAGCCGAGATCACACCACTGCTCTCCAGCCTGGGTGACAGAGAGAGTGAGACTTTGTCTCAAAAAAAAAAAAAAAAAGAATATATTATTGATACTAATCCTTTGCCAGCTGTATGTACCATAAATGTCTTCTCTCAATTATAAATAAAATAGCTGTCCAATATTTATCTGTGACCTCATCTTCAACTATTGTCTCCCTCACTCCACTCCAATCACACTGGCCTCCTTGATGTTCCTCAGATACGTGAAGCACGCTTCGCCTCAGGGCCTTTGCACCTTCTGTTCTTTCTGCACGAACCATTCATCCTCCAAATAGCAAAATGGTTCATTCTTTCACTTCCTTCAAGACTCCTCTCAAATGTTACTTTATCAGTGAAGCCTCCTCCACCCAACCTGTATAAAATGACATAAACTCCCATTCTCTTTCTCTCTTACCCAGTTTTATCTTTCTCCACCGTACTCATCAACATCTGACATACTATATATTTGTTTATTCATTTATTATCTGTCTCTCCTCACTAGAATGTGCCTAGAAAAGTGCCTAGACATAGTAGAGGCTCAATAGTTATAGAGTAAATAAATGCATGTAATCTCTTGTCTAATTGCAATGACAAGCACTCTCAGAACAATGAAATAGTGGTAGTAGCAGGTATTCTTTAATTGGAAAGCTTGTGTTTTACTATTAAGAATCATTATTAGCTTTTAATTTAAGATACATAGAGAAGAAATGAAATGACTTCTTTAATATGTGAGATATTAGGGAAGATGCTCATTGTCGGTTCTTATTAAAAGAAAAAACTACAGGCTTAAAGTAAATATGAAAGGATAAATGTCTCAGAACAGCCAAGGGAAGTGTGAAAAACAAGAAAGTTAAAGAGGATTTTGCCTTAACAAATATCAGAACATATTATAACACTACTGTAATCAAACCAACAAGGAATAGATTAGAGGAATAGTGAATACAAAATTAGGGTACAGTATATATGAAAATTAACATGTAACAATAGTATTTTTTAAATCGGTGAGAAAAGAATGGGTTAGTTAATAAATTACACTACTCGCACTACTGGCAATCCAAGTGGAAAAGAGTGGGCCTCCACCTTATGCCATATATAAAAATAAACTCCTGATGGATTTATTTAATGTTAATATTTATTGAATTTTATTTACTTAATAAATTTACTTAATTTAAGACTTAAATGTAGAAAATAAAACAATAAAAATTATGTTACAAAATCTACAACATGCAAAATCTAGGTAAGGAGGAGATCTTAGAGTTTTTTGTTTATGTTGTTTTGTTTTGCTGTTGTTTGTTTTTTGAGATAGAGTCTTGCTCTGTTGCCCAGGCTTGAGTGCAGTGGCTCAATCTTGGCTCACTGCAACCTCCATCTCCCGGGTTCAAGCGATTCTCCTGCCTCAGCCTCCCGAGTAGCTGGGATTACAGGCGTGCACCACCACGCCTAGCTAATTTTTGTATTTTTTTAGTAAAGATGGGGTTTCACCATGTTGGCCAGGCTGGTTTCAAACTCCTGACCTCAGGTGATCCACCCACCTCGGCCTCCCAAACTGCTGGGATTACAGGTGTGAGCCACTGCACCTGGCCTAATTTTTTAGGTTTTTTGTTTGTTTGTTTGTTTGTTTTTTGGTAGAGTCAGGATCTCCCTATGTTACTGAGGCTGGTCTTGAACTGCTGGCCTCAAGCAGTCCTCCCACCTCAGCCTCCCAAAGTGCTGGGATTACAGGTGTGAGGTACCAGGCCCAGCCAAGATCTTAATGCCAGAAACCTAATAGCTGTTTAAAAAGCTATATTTGAATATACAAAAATTTCTAAATTTTTATTTGCTTAAAAAGTTAATATATAAGAAAACCACCTGGTTAGAAATTATTTGTAATACAAATGAAAGAGTAATTATCTAAATACAAGGCACTTACAAATTGCTGAGAAAAATTTAACAATGCAATAAAAAGTATGAAACTCATAATAGACTAAATCAAGATGACTAAAAAGCTTATGAAAAGATGCTCAGGCCAGGCACGGTGGCTCACACCTGTAATCCCAGAACTTTGGGAGACTGAGGCAGGCAGATCACCTGAGGTCAAGAGTTCGAGACCAGCTTGGCCAACATGGTGAAATCCCCCTCTCTACTAAAAATACAAAAATTAGCTGGGCATGGTGGTGCGTGCTTGTAGTCCCAGCTTCCCAGGAGTCTAAGGTGGGAGAATTGCTTGAACCCGGGAGGCAGAGGCTGCAATGAGCTGAGATTGCACCACTGCACTCCAGCCTAGGTGAAAGAGTGAGACTCCATCCAAAAAAAAAAAAAAGAAAAGAAATAAGAAAGAAAAGATGCTCAAATTCACTACAAATCAGATAGTTGCAAAATAATTTAATAACGAGCTGTTATTTATACCCATCAAACTGCAAAATGCTAGATCTAAAATTTTAAAAGGTAGGAAAAGTGCTGGTGGAAATGTGAAGTACTAGAGCATTTGAAAAATAACTGGGTAATATCTATTAAAAGTAAACAATACATATACCCTTAGGCCCAGCAATCTCACTCCTGGGATTATCCAGTAAAATAACAGCACCAATACATAAAGACATAAGATTAAGAAAGTTTATTGCATTTATTTTCCTAGTGACAAAAATTCCAGAGATAAAATGAATGTCCATTAGTAAGGAAATGGCTAAACAAAGTGTCCACATCTTGGAATATTATGTAGCCATTAAAAATAATGAATAAGAACTATTTTAGATAACCTGGGGAGATTTCACAAAGTAGCATTGAGTGAGAAAAGCAGATACAGAAAAGTGTCTGTTATTTCATTATTGTAAAATAAGCAAGATTTTAAGTGACTGCATATATACACATGTATGTATATATGTATATATTTGTATTATACATGTTATCTATAGCATCACATAAATAATGCAAAAAAATGAAAGGTCACAAACTAGGCTACTAATAATGGTGATCCAGGCAGGAAGACAGGAGGTGAAGAAATTATATACTGATGGAACAGATGTGGGTAACAAATCCCCTGGACATTTTCTAGTACTATTCTATCAGTTTATGGTATAGTCCTCCTATATCACTTGTTTCTTTCTCCATTTAGATACATGCTCAGTTTCCTAGATCTAAATATAGGTCAATATAGCCTTGATTTACATGAGAAGACCCCACTCTTTCTCTAGATACACTTTTTGAACAAATTATACACTTCCACAATTATCATGAATCATATCTCATTAAATCTTAGTGATACCTTCTAGCATTGAAATTTCAAATTCATTTTAATACCTGTTATCTCTTTACCAAACATATGGATATCTTAGGTCATATATATTATTTCCCTCCTTTATGCTTCATTCTATATCATATCTATGATACTCCACAGTGTGGTACCATGAAACTTTAGCATTTTATCTGTATACTTTCTTTCTGGAAACTTTCATTGCAAATATTATACTTCATAATCAGATCACCTGTGTCCTGCTGAACATTATCTGCTCAGGTCTCATGGTGTTTTCTAACCTCCTCAGATACTGAATCTGTAGGGATATAAGAGAAACAACTCAAGTAATATGCAGTAACTTCAATTATGGTATTGTTTGCAGAGATTTCGGCAAGGTTTAGAGACTCAACAAACGATATGTAGGCACCCAGGGGTTTGCAACAGCAGGAAGCTGTGACCACTCCTAGGCCTAAAGGGGCAAGGAAAGGAATGGCATTACCAGAGACCAAAGATTGCTGGAATCATGAAAGAGGAGCCACCCAACAGAAGTTATAGTCACAGAAGGACATGGCCACCCTCAATATCTCAACAAACTGGAGAGAGAAAGCAGAAAAATAGATAATTCAACCTTTCTATCTTCCTGCCCTCTCATCTTATGCTGGTGCCTCCCTTTAGCAGAACCCACTGGAAACCATAGATCAAGGGGCCTTGGGTGATCAACCTGTTCCTAAGATATACAGCCAGGCAGAGAAAGGCTAAGGATAGGGGGAAAGTAAATGGAGAACAACTAGCACAGTCCACCCCTTTTTCCATTCAGCATCATTTCTCAACCTTCACTTAGATGAAGAATTTCATGTTACCAAAAAAGGAGAAACACAAAGTTCCATCAGCTACTGTATCATCATGAGGTGATAACAATTCAGTCATATTCCCACTGGAACTTAAACTCTAACACTAACCCTCTGGTATTCTAGATAAGGTAGCAGGGAAAGGGAAGAAAGTAATTAACATAATACATCACTACTAAGTCCCACCTCTGTTGCTGTTCAGGAGGCTAATAATAAAAGGAGGTAGTTAATTGCCACTGTTTCATGGTTTTCTTATCATATTCTTAACTGATAGTGACCCAAACCTCCATTCCTTAAGACTCATTTCTGAGTCCTTTAGTGGTCCTACATTACTGAATGAGTTGCCACAATTTCCCACTGACCATTATTACTGGAAATGGAAGTACTAAGGGGCACCCCAGAGAATTCCTTGGGTTCTATATGCAGCTCTCTTTGCCATCACTGTGTAGTAGAAACTTAGTGTCTCCTTGATGATGAAGTTCAGTTGCCCCAGCCAGTACACTAACACTATTTCTGCCTATTAGTTCAGCAGCATGAGGAACCTCATATGATCTGCTATTAGCTTCACAGAACCACGACTTTATTCCCTAAAAGAAGATTCCTCCCTTAGAAACTAGGAACTCCAAACCCATGGAACCCGAGTTCACAACAAGAGCAAGCAAACATTCCATAAGCTGTAATCGTGAGCAGGAACATTCCCACATCCTCTTTGCTTTATGGACTGTGTATTTTAGCTTTGGAAGAAACAGTATCTTATATTGATCACTGATTCAAAGCATGATGACATATTATAGGATAGTGCCTCAACCTTTCAGGAATTGGTCTCTGAATCAGCACTGAAACTGAGACTTCTGCTGGCTGGTCCACTTTCTACCAGACCAGCTGCCTCTGAACAATGAGGCGCATAGTAAGACCAAACAGTGTTACGGAAATGAGTCAACTGCCACACTACTTTCATCATAAAGTGTGTACCTTGGGTAAGGTAATGTTGTGTGTGATACCATAGTAATTAGTGAGGTATTCTGTAAGTCAACAAAGCTGGCAGGTCTGCAGACAAGGAAAGCAAATCTGTACTCAGAACATGGGACTAACAGACATGTGCCACCACACCGGGCTAATTTTTGTACTTTTAGTAAAGACGGGTTTTGCCATGTAGGCCAGGCTGGCCTCGAACTCCTAGCCTCCAGTGATCTGCCTGCCTTGGTCTCTCAAAGGGCTGGGATTACAGGTGTGAGCCACCGAGTCCAGCCTATTAAACAATTTCTTAACAGGAGTTTTTAATTGCCTTCCGCTTTCAGAGACTCTTTTCCTTTTATTTTGGCAGCAAACCTTTAATCTGATCTCGTGAGGAAAGAGGGATAATCCTCAAACCCTTTCATCTTCTCAAATAGGTATCAATTTGCATCTGTAGCATGACTAATTTATAAGCATCATCACTATCACAAGGATACATCGGGCTAGTTGTAAGATGGATTTTGAGATTTGTGAGTCAATAGAAGTATATGACTAGAAATTCTAAAAATAGAGAGGGGTTTTGGCCGGGAGCGGTGGTTCACGCCTGTAATCCCAGCACTTTGGGCCCAAGGTGGGCAGATCACCTGAGGTCAGGAGTTCAAGACCAGCCTGGCCAACATGGTGAAACCCCATCTCCGGTGGCTCAAGCCTGTAATCCCAGCACTTTGGGAGGCCGAGGCGGGTGGATCACGAGGTCAGGAGATCGAGACTATCCTGGCTAACATGGTGAAACCCCGTCTCTACTAAAAATACAAAAAACTAGCCGGGCGTGGTGGCGGGCGCCTGTAGTCTCAGCTACTTGGGAGGCTGAGGCGGGAGAATGGCGTGAACCCGGGAGGCGGAGCTTGCAGTGAGCCGAGATCATGCCACTGCACTCCAGCCTGGGAGACACAGCGAGACTCCGTCTCAAAAAAAAAAAAAAAAAAAAAAAAAGAAACCCCATCTCTACTAAAAATGCAAAAAAATTAGCCAGGCATGGTGGCAGGCACCTGTAATCCCAGCTACTTGGGAGGTTGAGGCAGGAGAATCGCTTGAACCTGGGAGGCGGAGGTTGCAGTGAGCCAAGACTGTGCCATTGCACTTGAGCCTGGACAACAAAAACAAAACTCCATCTCAAAAAAAATAAGAGAGAGAGAGAGAGAGAGGTTTTAAATAACTGAATAAAAAAACAAATAAAATTGGCGAGGCACAGTGGCTCATGCCTGTAATCCCAGCACTTTGGGAGGCCAAGGCGGGCGGATCACCTGAGGTCAGGAGTTCGAGACCAGCCTGGCCAACATGGTGAAACCCCGTCTCTACTAAAAATACAAAAATTAGCCGGGCGCAGTGGCTCACGCCTGTAATCCCAGCACTTTGGGAGGCCAAGGCAGGTGGATCACGAGGTCAGGAGATCGAGACCATCCTGGCTAACACGGTGAAACCCCGTCTCTACTAAAAATACAAAAAATTAGCCGGGCGTGGTGGTGCGCGCCTGTAGTCCCAGCTCCTCAGAGGCTCAGGCAGGAGAATGGCGTGAACCTGGGAGGCGGAGCTTGCAGTGAGCCGAGATCCGGCCACTGCACTCCAGCCTGGGAGACAGAGCGAGACTCTGTCTCAAAAAAAAACATAAAAATACAAAAATTAGCCAAGTGTAGTGGCACGCACCTGTAGTCCCAGCTACTTGAGAGGGTGAGGCAGAAGAATCACTTGAACCCAAGAAATGGAGGTTGCAGTGAGTCGAAATCGCACCACTGCACTCCAAAAACAAAACAAAACAAATAAAATTGTATGTTAAAGAAGTACTAAAACAGTAAGAGGGAATACTTTTGAAGGATTTATTATTTATTATATTATCATGGTGATGACTACTATTAATATACTATTAAAGGTTGCCAAATCCTACTTTGTCTGGGTCTGGATTTATAATTAAAATTTGCACCCATTAAAAGCAAAACGGCATCTCACTTTGTATTCAATTCCTTTCAAAATGAAGGTCTTAATTTGCTTTAATCCTTTAATGCCTTGCCTTCAGCCAAACTATTCAGTATTATTAATGCTGCTACTTTTGCTGTCATTTTGTTATTATTAGAAACAAATCTAATGTTTTTTCTCCCTTTTGAGGCTAATGTAATTTTCTTCCAGGTTGCATCAATAGGTTTAAAGCACTAGGGAAAAGGTTAAAAATGGAGTAGTAGTATAGATCTTCCAGGAAGAGAGAAAAAGAAAAAAGAGGAGGCAAAAACAAAGAACACATAAGGACACAGTGATACTGTTGGGTTTAAGCAAAAATCATAGAGCTGTTCAGACATTGAGTTACCTAAGTTTAAACTGCAGTCAGAACTCAAAGAAAATAATCCCTGGGCTCAAAAGGCAATATCATGTAACTACTAAAGTATACACTCTGAAGCCAGACTGGCTGGATCTTGAATCCTGATCTGCCATTTATTAGCTGTGTGATACTAAGAAATTTACTCTACCAATTTGTGCTCAAGTTTCCTCATGAAAAATAAGGATAATAATAGTACTTACCTTATAGGACATTGCAGGGATTAAATGAGTTATGTAAACATTTAAACACATAGTAAGTACTCTATAATCATTAGCCATTATCATTTGGACAACAACTTGTGAAGTCATAATCAAGTGCTATCTGCTTTATTTGTTTCTTATTTGTTCAACAGAAAACGACCGGATGTTGTAACAAGAACTGACTGGCTTGCTCTGGTCATATGGGAAGGAACTTACAACAGACCGGTCTTGGAAAAATATTACAAGAGGCTGAACATTACCATAGGTTGACTGTATTTGATGCTGAAAAGTAGGTGCTACTAATAGTCATTCTTTTTTATTTTGGAAAAATATGGATGAGTACCCATGGATTTTCTACATCTAAAGATCTACTCATAATCCTAATCATTACTTCTGGTTGTCCTGTATAATTATTTACAGTGATTATTTTCTCCAGCCTTGGCTGAGTCCTTAAAACCACTTGAGCAGTCTTTTCATTAATATCCATTTAACTCTCTACTCTTTTTTCACAACAAACTTTATGATTTTTTTCAGGTCCCCAAACATATTACATTCTCTTTCACTAACCAATGCAATTGAAGCTACAGACCAACTTCTCTATACTTACCTTACTTAATGTCATTGACACATACGTGAGACAGCATGTTCAAATGGCATGTTCAAATGGCACATACTCTCCTGACAGTTTTTAGCAAAATAAATTTTTTTATGTTTCACAAATTTATAAATCAGTACCTGAAAGATTCATAAAATCTGCTAATAAGTACTTTATGACTGGCAACAATGTTATCCTTTATATCTTGTTGGATGACATCAACAAGCTACCTCGAATAGAGTTAGGTCCTCTTCAAACATGCAAAATATTTACCGTAGCATAATATCACATATGGCAAGACTTTAATTACATATACATGAAGAACTTAAATGAGTACCTCACAGATTACATCCAGCATGAAGTCGACTTTCTCTCCACTATGTCTGTAAACCAGATCTTCAAGAATGACTTTGGAGTAGAAACCCTGGGCACATCTGTAGCTCGACTCCATGCATGGCGGTGTTTTAAAAATGCTAAAGATTTCCCTTATGAGAAAAGACTTAAATCAGCAGCTTTCATCCCCTTCGGACAAGGAGATTTCTATTGCCATAGTGCAATTTTTGGTGGCACACTCCATGAGGTTGTAATCTTCATTAAAGAATATCAGAAAGGAATTGTTCAGGACACCACAAATAAATTTAACAGCCTATATGAAAGCTACCTAAACAAATATTTTCTTGTCAATAAACCTACTAAGCTGTTATCACAAGAATATAATTGGGATACAAAGTTTAGAACCCCTCTACAAATTAAAAATGTTAAGATAGCATGACAGTCAAAAAGGTGATGGTTATACCACTAGGTTTATGAATTAACAAAGGCATCACAATAATTTCTCAAGTATAAAATTCATGAAAGTTTTTAGCTTTTTAGGAACTTACAAAAATGTACTATCTTCCAAAATAAATTATGTTTCTCTTTGCAATTTTGAACCATCTAAATCTACCTATACTGGATAAAGAATAAATGGATGATAATTTAATGTTATTACTTATACAATGTGATATTATATATTATTATAAATAATGTGGAAATACTTTGGAGGCATAAAATTTTCTTATGATGAAACACACGCAGACTCTAGCTCAGAAACATATATATGTGTGTGTACATATATATGAGTATATACATGTGTGTATATATGTATGTATACACATACACGTATATATATAAAACACATCTATACATATATAAGTATATATGTATATATATGAGTGTGTATATATATGTGTGTGTCTATATATACACACACACATACACATACACTCATGCACAAAAACATGCACAGAGACTATGTCAAAGGGATATATATAAAAGGAGAAAAACGAATATTCATCAACTCATTCATCAGATATTTACTACATTTTTCAGTGTTTGGACATAAATTGTTTGTGATTAATCTCAATTAGTATTCAATCTGTCTAGCATCTGATTGAACTTAGGTGAACTAGAGATATCTTAATCAAATATATATCTTACTTTTATTGATACAAAGAGATGTTGAGTTCATATTTTTAAAAATGCTATGGGACTGGATTTTTTAAAAATAGATATTTACTGAGCTCCATAGTAAATGTACTCTTTTGGGTGCAGTCAGTTATAAAAAATGTTAAAAACCATAATTTGTCGGGCCGAGTGTGATGGCTTATGCCTGTAGTACTTTGGGAGGCTGAGGTGGGCAGATCACTTGAGCCCAGGAGTTGAAAACCAGCCTAGGCAACATGGTGATACCCCATCTCTACAAAATATACAACAATTAGCTGGTCATGGTGGCATGCACTTGTGGTCCCAGCTACTCAGGAGGCTGAGGTAAGATAACCGATTGAGCCCAGGAGGTCAAGGCTGCAGTAAGCCTTACTCAAGCCACTGCACTCCAGCCTAAGTGACAGAGTGAGACCCTGTCTCAAATAATAATAATAATTTATCCTCAAAGAGCCTACAGTCTAGCAAGGAAGAGAAGACTATTCACAAATACTTCTTTTGCAAGTTTAAAAGTGCTCAAAATCACAAGGAAGACATAACTAAAATGCTATGATGGTTCAGGAAAGGAAGCACTTGCCTCTATAAGAATAGGTAATCATACTAACTTTTTCATAAATTTAGTGAGGCATCATAGCATAGATATAAGAAGGCTAGGCACAGTGGCTCGTGCCTGTAATCCCAGCACTTTGGGAGGCTGAGATGGGAGGATCCCTTGAGCCCAGGAGTTGGAGACAAGCTGAAGCAACATAGTGAGATCCCCAATCTCTACAAAAAACAAACAAAAAAAGTAGCTGGGTGTGGTGGCATGCACCTGTAGTCCTGGCTATTCAGGAGGTTGAAGTGGGAGGATTGCTTAAGCTCAGGAGACTGAGGCTGCAGTGTGCTGTGATCATGCTACTGCACTCCAACCTGGATGACAGCGTGAGACTTTGTCTCAAAAAAAGAAAAAAGGCTCGCGCCTGTAATCCCAGCACTTTGGGAGGCTAAGGTGGGCAGATCACTTGAGATCAAGAGTTCGAGACCAACCTGACCAACATGGTGAAACCCCTTCTCTACTAAAAATACAAAAATTAACTGGGTGTGGTGGTGTGTGCCTATAATCCCAGCTACTTCAGGAGGCTGAGGCAGGAGTATAACTTGAACCTGGGAGATAGAGGTAGCAGTGAGCTGAGATCATGCCAATGCATTCCAGCCTGGGTGACAGAGAGAGAGAGAGAGAGAGAGAGAGAGGGAGGAGGGAGGGAGGAAGGAAGGAGAGAAAGAAAGAAAGAAAGAAGGAAAGAGAGAAAGAAAGAAAGAAAGAAAGAAAGAAAGAAAGAAAGAAAGAAAGAAAGAAAGAAAGAAAGAAAGAAAGAAGAAAGAGAAAGAAATTTTTTAAGAACTGGAGGTTCTAAAGTCACAATTAGTTATATTTTAATCCCCTTTAATGAGAGAAAAAAATGGAAAAAAAACTGAGGTTTAGTAAGTATTCTACAAATGATAAGTATTATTGGCCATTAAAACACTAAAATTGTAAGGAATATTGATAATGACTGTGGCAGACTCTACTATGGTCCTTAATGATCCACTTCTGGTATTCATGTCCTTGTGTAATCTACTTCCCCCACTCTCTAACCTTGAGTGTGAGCTGAATGTAGTGATTTGCTTCCAAGCAAGAGAATATGACAGAGGTAATGAGATGTCATTTTTATTGTTAGGTTACATAAGATTGTGACTTCTGTCTTGCTACTGGACTTGCTTGCTTGCTGCTTTGGATGTAGCAAGTTGCCATGTTGGACTGCTTCAGCAAGAAACTGAGGGCAGCCTCTAGCTGACAGCCAGAAAGGAACTGAGGCCCTTAGTCCAACAACCTTCAGAAACTGAATACATCTCACAACCACATCAGGGCACTTGAAAGCAGATCTTTCTCCAGTTGAGTATTCAGATGAGACCTCACTGGCAGCCAACATCTTGATTCCGGCTTCGTGAGAGACCCAGAAGCAGAAGATCTAGCCAAGCCATGCTGATTCCTGACCCAGAGTAACCCGCACCCACCGTTCCCTGACACTCTCCCTCCAACATCAGTGGCAGAAGGCACCCAGGTAGATGCTTCCTACCTCAGCAGCAGTAGCAGAGATGCAGTAAGGAAGCTCATCAGCACCAAGTGACCTGATCAGCAGGCCCCGAGAATTACCGTCTATCCATAGCCCCAGCATCCTCCACCCACAAGCTGGCACTGGGGAGGGCAGGAAAGCACCTTCCATGCCCTCAGGTAACACCAGCAGGGATCAAGCAAGAGCCCCACTGGCACTGGCCAGCCCACAGGTCAGGTTCAGGGAAGCACTCACTGACCCATGGCCTGGCATCTCCCACACTTCACCCAGTGGAACCAGGCCTGAGAAAGTGCACTCACCCCCGCAGGAAGCATCAGCAGAATCAAGCAGGAGCTTCAGTTGTACCAAGTGAACAAAGAAGACTCGAATAGCTCTGTATTGGCTCTGAAACCTATATTGCCATTGCAACCACAGCCTCAAAAGTAGGCAAGGAACGATGCACTGTACTAGTCAGGGTGCCCTAATGAAACAGCCAATAGGATGGAGACACATATATACAGTCAGCCTTCCATATCCCCAAGTTCTAAATCTGCAGATTCAACCCACCAAGGGTCAAAAATACTCAGAAAAAAAAAAAATTATCCTGAATAAGTAGACTTCTTTTTCTGGTCATTATTTCCTAAAGCATACAACATAACAATTATTTACGTAGTGTTTATATTGTGTTAGGTATTATAAGTAACCTAGAGATGATTTAAAGTATACAGCAGGGTGTGTGTAGGTTACATGCAAATACTATACCATTTTATATAAGGAACTTGAACATCCGTAGATTTTGGTATCTACAGGGGTCCTCGAACAAATCCCTCACGGATACTGAGAACGACTGGGGTGTGTGTGTGTGTGTGTGTGTGTGTGTGTGTGTGTGTAGTGATAACACAGAAAGGAAGAGAAAATTTATTACAGGAATTGGCTCACACTGTTGAGACTGAGAAGTCCCACACTCTGCCATCTGCAAGCTGGAGAACCAGGAAAGCTGGTGGTGTAATTCAGTTCAAACACTAAGTCCTGAGCACCTGGAGTGCCAGTGTCTGAGGGCAGGGGAAGATGGATGCCCCCAGCTGAAAGAGGTAGCAAATTCACCCTCTATCTACCCTTTTGATCTACTCAGACACTCAATAAATTGGATGATGCCCACTCACATTGGTGACAGCAGATCTTCTTTACTCAGGCTCACTGATCCAAATGCTAATCTCTTCCAGAAACACCTTCATAGACACACCCATAAATAATGTTTTATCAGCTACCTAGGCATCCCTTAACTCATTCAAGTTTGTACATAAAATTGAGTATCACAGATTATGTATGATTCCATTTACATGACATTTCGGAAAAGGCAAAACTATAGAGATGGTAAACAGATCAGTGATTGCCAGGATCTTGGGGAAGAGAGGGCTAAGTGAAGCCCAGGGGATTTTTCAAGATAGTGAAACTAATCTGTATGGTTCTGTAGTGGTTGATACATATCACTATGCATATGTCAAAGCCCATAGAACTTTACAGCACCAACCACATCTTAATGTATGCAAATTTTTGAAAAATCATATAGGGGGTCAGGAGATCACAGGGCAGAATATAGATTGTGACAAAAATAATCTAAATGTATTACAAATGCATGAAATGATCTCACTGAAGAGGTTGTGAGGAAAACATCCTGACCTAACTTTGGAAATGAGTGGAGACTGTAAGACTAAAAAGGAACTGTACATAAGCGCTGGACTTTAGTTGGTCAAATTGTTGTTTCCATGGGGGTACAGGTTAATAATTCTGAAACCACCATACATGGACATACTGGAATTGAACAGTTAAGTAAATGGATGGTGGATGGTGGGAGCCATGTTTCTTACTGTTGGAATGTGAGGTTACAGACAAACCAGAGGAGGAGGCCAGAATGATCCATGTGGTAATGAATGAGAGTTGGAGACATCAGTATGAACTCATGTTTAGCTTAATATCAATACAAATGAATACATGTAGAAATGTTTATAAACATATGTGTATATACACAGGTTAATAGAAATATATATTTCCTTGTTCTGTCAGCTGAGAGGGGCTTAGAAACAATGACACTCCAGTAGCAACAAATAGACCTAGAACCAAAATGTTGGTTTTTAATACCATTCTCCAATAAAAGGAACCAGAGCTCCTTGGAGAAATGGCTGATTCCAGAGGATGGGTATGGCATATGTACAAAAGGGGGACATATTCTCATACCGTTTCTGTACATTTTCCCTACCCATGCCAATGATCCCAAGATTATCCTGGAGTATACTCTAGTCCCAGAAGTAAGGAAGTGCTCAAAAAGAACACAATGATAAGGGTATGTCAAAGGCAAAAAAAAGCCAACTAAAAGAGCTTCCAATGGAAAAATTTGAGCAACAAAATAAATAATGTAGAACTGAATTCTAACCCAAAATATTAAACAAATATCCATGAGTCCACACAGATATGAATAAATGAATGATCGCAAAAGAATTCCAAATAATTGATGTAAATACTTACCCTCAAGGAGGTAGAGAATAATTTCCCATCCTTCTGGCTTCGTAAGTGTGGGCTGAACATAATGACTTCTGTCCAAAGAGAATAATATAGAAGCGGGGAGGAAGAGAGTAACTTTACCGTGGAGAAACTTGACAAAAACTACCTTAGCCAAGTGATTAAGGTTAACATCAATGGTGATAAGCCATGTTGATAATTTGTGTCCTTTATATGACGTGATGAGAATGGCACTGTTAATGGGTTAAATTGTGTCCCCCAAAAAAGATGTGCTGAAGTTCTTTTTTTCCCCCAATTTAGAAAGTTTATTTTCCCAAGATTAAGGATGCACTTGCGACACCGCCTCAGGAGGTCCTGTCGACATGTGTTCAAGGTAGTTGCAGCACAGCTTAGTTTTATACATTTTAGGGAGACATGAGACATTAATCAACATGTGCAAGATGTACATTGGTTCGGTCTGAAAAGGCAGGACAACTCAAAGGGGCAGGAAGGAGGGCGGCTTTCAGGTCATAGGTAGATATGAGAGAAAAGGCTATACTCTTTTGAGCCTGATTAGCCTTTCACTGAATACACAATTTACATGTGAGAGGAGGGTAGAGGAATAACCTCTTATGCCTTAGTCTGCCTTAGTGAATCTACATTTTTACATAAACAACAGGGCAGAGGAAGCAATCAGGTAAGTGTTTGTCTCAGATGAGCAGAGGGATCACTTTGAGTTCTGTCTTTGGCCTGCACCTGTGAAGATAAGTTACCGATTTACTTTGCCAGGGTGAAATTCCACAGAACTGTTTTAGGGTAAAGATCTTGAGGCCCACAAGAAATTTCCTTGTGGATAAACTGTGAGGGAGGTATGTAGTTTTTTTTTTTTTTTTAATCTTTGCAGCTATCTTATTTAGGAATAAAATGGGAGGCAAGTTTGCCTAACACAGTTCCCAGCTTGACTTTTCCCTTTGGCTTACTGATTTTGGGGTCCTGAGACTTATTTTTTCTTTCAAATTTCCACTCTTTTCTTTTTAAAATCTTTCAGAGAAAGCATTTTAGAAGAAAATGAGTCTCTGTTCTCAAGTTTCGTCCACTCCAATCCTTGTGAATGGAACCTTATTTGCAGATAGTCTTTGCAGTTACAATTAGTTAAGGTGAGGTGATTAAGGTGGGCCTTAATCCAACATGACTAGTGTCTTTTATAAGAAGAGGGAAATTTTGACAGTCACACAGAGAGGATAGCTAGGCAAAGACAGAGGCAGAAATCAGAATGATGTATTTATAAGCTAAGGAACAACAAAAATTGACAGTCATCACCAGAAGCTAGGAGAGAGGTGTGGAATAGATTCTTCCTCACAGTCGTCAGAAGAAACCAACCTGGTTAACAGTTTTGGACTTCTGGCCTCCAGAACTGTGAGAAAGAATAAATTTCTGCTATTTGAAAGTCACACATTTTGTGGCACTTTGTTGTGACAGTCTCAGGAGTCTACTATAGGCAATTTATCTTTGTGGTCTTCCACCCAAAAACCCATAACTTTAGTGTGTTCATGATAAGCACATCGGACAAATCCCAACTGAGGGACATTCCATAGGCCCTCAAAACTTTGCAGTTATTAACACTCCTCAAAACTGTCAAAGTCATCATAAACAAGGAAAGTCTGAGAAACTGTCAAAGCCAAGAGGAGTCTCAAGAGATCTGATGACTAAACATAGTGAGGAATCTTGGTTGGGAGCCTGGAACAGAAAAAGGACATTAGGTAAAAACTAAGGAAATCTAAAGTATAGATTATAGTCAATAATATGCACCAATATTGGCTCATTAATTGTGACAAATGTACTATACTAATGTAAGATGTTAATAGGGGAAATTGAGTGTGGGTCATATTGGAACTCTACTATTTTCACAAATTTTTATAAATCTGAAAGTATTCAAAAACCAGTTTACAAAATGTAAAAAAAATTATTAGCTCATGGGTCATGCAAAAAGAGGCAGACCACAAAGCCATAATTTGTCAATCTCTAGTCTAGGCAATAAGATCCAGCTCTTTTACCAATTGAGGATGTCACAGAGCTAACAAGATTATGTAGAATTCCCAACCTAGGATCTAAGAGGATAGAAGCTCAGGGAATAATGAGCCTGTGCCATCTTTACATCCTTTTCCATGGTCTTGCCCCAAATTTCATTAAAATGACAGGGGAAAATTAAAGCATCTACAAGAACAGAGAAAGCGCCGGGCGCGGTGGCTCAAGCCTGTAATCCCAGCACTTTGGGAGGCAGAGACGGGCGGATCACAAGGTTAGGAGATCGAGACCATCCTGGCTAACACGGTGAAACCCCGTCTCTACTAAAAAATACAAAAAACTAGCCGGGCCAGGTGGCGGGCGCCTGTGGTCCCAGCTACTCCGGAGGCTGAGGCAGGAGAATGGCGTGAACCCGGGAGGCGGAGCTTGCAGTGAGCTGAGATCCGGCCACTGCACTCCAGCCTGGGCGACAGAGCCAGACTCAGTCTCAAAAAAAAAAAAAAAAAAAAAAAAAAAAGAACAGAGAAAGCATTAGATGAGAGAGGTCATCAATCTTTTTGAAAAACTGCACTAGGAAATACAACCTAAGGCTGAGGACAAAAACAAACTGAAAAAAGCATTTAAAAAAATTTTTCTTTGTGACATCAGAAATCTATCATAACTCTTTGGAATTACTTAGCCAGGAGGGTGAGTAAGCCAGAAAGACAGAGGCTCAGGAGGGTTAGCCTGGCATTTGAGATGACCTTTCCCCAGGGTCATCCGCCTATTTAATAAAAGTCCTTTAAGAGAATGAGTGGTGCTTTTGAAAACCTTGAGGGGCCAAGGGGATAAAGAAGGGGGTACAGAGCTCACTGATTTTATTTTATTTTATTTTATTTTATTTTGAGATGGAATCTTGCTCTGTCGCCCAGGCTGGAGTACAGTGGCCAGATCTCAGCTCACTGCAAGCTCCGCCTCCTGGGTTCACGCCATTCTCCTGCCTCAGCCTCCCAAGTAGCTGGGACTACAGGCGCCTGCCACCTCGCCCGGCTAGTTTTTTGTATTTTTAGTAGAGACGGGGTTTCACCGTGTTAGCCAGGATGGTCTCGATCTCCTGACCTCGTGATCCGCCCATCTCGGCCTCCCAAAGTGCTGGGATTACAGGCTTGAGCCACCGCACCCGGCCAGAGCTCACTGATTATTAATACTGATATGTTAGGGCTTAGGTCTGACATTTTTTCTTTTCTGTTTGTTCCCTTTGTTTTTTTTGTTTTTTTTTTTTATTTGTTTTTGTTTCCTCTGTTTCTCTTTTCTTGCCTTTCTGTGGGTTACTTGAATATTTTTCAGAATTCCATTTTGATTTATTGATAGTGTTTTCAAGTGTATCTCTTCATATAGATTTTTTAAGTGGTTGCTCTAGGTATTACATTGTACATACTTTTTATTGTACCAAAGACATTTCTTTTTTCTTTTTTTTCATTTTTGTCCTGATCTCGTTGGCAGGAAATTTTCTTTCATCCTAGTATGCTAAGAATTTTTATCATGAATATTTGGTAAATTTCATTAAACTGTGTGTCCATGGAGATGATCAAATAACTTTTTCCAGTATTTCTTAATAAAGTGAATTATATTGATTGGTTTTATTAATCAAAATTAAGCTTTCATTTCTGAAATAAATTCAAATTAGCCAAGTTATATTAGAAGAGCCAAAATATTAATAAAAAATTGTAACAATACCAAGTTCTGGCAAGATGCAGAGAAACAACATTTCTCATCCCACCATTACTGATGATGAAATGGTATAGCCACTCTGAAAAATATTTTGGCAGTTTCTTAAAAAACTAAATATATACAACCATGCAACCCAGGAATTGCACTTTTAGTATTTGTCCTAGAGAAATCTTATGTCCATATAAAACCCCGCACACCAATGCTCATGGCTCTTTATTTGTAATAGCCAGAAACTGGAAACAACCAAAATGTCCTTCAATGGGTGAATGGTTACACAAACTGGTATACTCACACCATGGAATACAACTCAGCAAAGAAAGGAACTCAGATAGACCAAAAAGGCATCTTGTTGAGTGAAGAAAGATCGTTTCAAAAGGTTACATACTGTATGATTCCATCTATATAACATTTTTGAAATGACAAAATTAGAGAGGTGAACAGATAAATGGTTGCCAGGGGTTGGTGATGGTAGAAGTGAGGGGAGTAAGGTGAACTATAAAGATATCTTTGGGTTATAGCACAGCATAAGGAATATCTTTGTGAGGATGGAATAGTTCTGCATCTTTTTTTTTTTTTTTTTTAACAGAGTGTGGCTCCATCACCCAGGCTGGAGTGCAGTGGCACGATCTCGGCTAACTACAACCTCCACCTCCCAGGTTCAAGCAATTCTCATTCCTCAGCCTCCCAAGTAGCTGGAACTACAAGCACGTACCACCACACCCAGCTAATTTTTGTATTTTTAGTAGAGATGGGGTTTTACCATGTTGGCCAGGCTGGTCTTCAACTCCTGGCCTCAAGTGATCCGCTCATCTCAGCCTCCCAAAGTGCTGGGATTACAAGTGTGAGCCACTGCTCCCAGCCTAGTTCAGTATCTTGACTGTGGTATTGGTACAGGAATCTATATGTGTGATAAAATGGCATACTACTATACACACACATTATACTAATGCTACTTTCTTGGTTTTTATACTGTACTATAGTTACACAAGAATGCAACTATTGGGGTAACTGGTGAAGGCTAATAGAACTCTCTGAATCATCTTTGTAACTTCCTGCAAACACATAATTATTTCAAACTAATTTTAAAAAAATATGTACCCTCAATGAGGTCTTGCATGTCTACCATTTTTTTTAAATTCCAGTAGTCCGTACCCTCCTTAACCTTTCCCTAGTTATTTTTCTTCATAGGCCTTAATCCCTTCTAAGGTACTAAAATATTATGTAATTTACCTATTTTATTTATTTATTATCTATTTCCCTGACCAGAATGTAAGCTTCATGAGAGCAGGATTTCCTGTCTGTTCACTGATGTATCCTCAATACATAGTAGGTGCTCAAAATATGTATTGAATGAATGAGTAATGTTTAGCAAAAACATTAATTGAGTAATATGTAGTTGAGTAATATGTAGCAAACCGACTACTTATGGCTGGGCATAGTGGCTCACACCTGTAATTCCAGCACTTTGGAAGGCTGAGGCAGGAGGATCATTTGAGTCCAGAAGTTTGAGACCAGCCTGGGCAACATAGTGGGAACTTGTTTCTACCAGAAAAATGTGAAAATTAGCTGAGCGTGGTGGTGTACATCTGTAGTCCCAGCTACTCAGGAGGCTGAGGTGGGAGAATCACTTGAACCCAGGGCATCAAGACTACAGTGAGGTGCTATTGTGCACTCACTGCACTCTAGCCTGGGTGATAAAGTGAGACCCTGTCTCAAACAAACAAACAAACAAAACCCAACTAGTTATCTAGGCCAAGGTCTAGAGCATCATCAGTGCCCAGAAAAGAAGAAAGACTGACAATGTTCTATTTCTTTGCTAGCAGTGGTTTCTATTTAAAAAGACTAATAAAATTGACAAACCACTGGCAAAATTAGACAAGAAAAAAAGAAAGCACAAGTAACAGTATCATATAGAAAAGGGGAGCTACTGTTACCAATAATACAGATATTTAAAAGCTAACAAAGCATATTATAAGCAAGTTTAATAAATTTGAATATATGGATGAAATAGAAATTATTTTAGAAAAATATAAAATTATCAATGATATAAGAAGAAAATTGTCCCACAAAATAACACTAGGCCCTTACCTCAGACCGTTTACAAAAGTTAACTCAAAATGGATAAAAAATCTAAACATAAGAGCTAAAACTATGAAACTCTTAGACTAAAATATAGGAATAAATCATTATCTTGGATTTAGCAAAGATTTATTTCTTTAAAAAGAATTTTTTTTTAGAGACAAAGTTTCACTATGCTGTTTCACTATAATACACTGTTTCACTATACTACAGTATTAAAACCTCAAACTCCTGGGCTCAAGGGATCCTCCCGCCTCAGCCTCCCAAGAACTGGGACAACAAGCATGCACTACCATGCACAGCTGGCAATGGTTTCTTAGATATGACACCAAAAGCACAATCAAAAGAAAAAAATAAATTAGAATTCAACAAAATACAAAACTTTAGTGTATCAAAGAATACTATCAACAAAGTGGAAAGACAAACCATAAAATGGGAGAAAATACTTGCAAATAATTTATCTGATGAGTAAGGTATGTAGAATACATAAAGAACTCACACAACTCAACAAACTGCTTTCCACAGTAGCTGAACTAATTTACTTTCCCACCAATAGTGTATAAGTTTTCCTTTTCTCTGCAGACTTGCCAGCATCTATTTATTTTTATTTTTTAATAATAGCCAGCCAGGCGCGGTGGCTCACAACTGTAATCCCGGCACTTTGGGAGGCTGAGGCGGGTGGATCAGGAGATGAAGAGATGGAGACATCCTGGCCAACAAGGTGAAACCCCATCTCTACTAAAAATACAAAAATTAGCTGAGCATGGAGGGGTGTGCCTGTAGACCCAGCTACACAAGAGGCTGAGGCAGGAGAATCTCTTGAACCGGGAGGTGGAGGTTGCAGTGAGCTACTCGGGAGGCTGAGGCAGGAGAATGGCGTGAACCCGGAAGGCGGAACTTACAGTGAGCCGAGATCACGCCACTGCACTCCAGCCTGGCAACAGAGCAAGATTTCATCTAAAATATGATACAATAAAAATAAAATAAAATAAATAATAATAATAGCCATTCTAACTGGTATGAGATAGTATCTCATTATGGTTTTGATTTGCATTTCTCTGACAATTAGTGATGTGGAGCATTTTTTCACGTATTTGTTGCCCTCTTGTATATCTTCTTTTGAGAAGTGTCTGTTCATGTCTTTTGCTCACTTTTTAAATGGTGTTATTGGTTTTTGGCTTGTTGATTTGTTTAGGTTCCTTATAGCTCTAGATATTAGACTTTTGTCAGATGCAGTTTGCAAACGTTTTCTCCTATTCTGTAGGTTGTTTACTCTGTTGATAATTACTTTAATTGATAGCTTTAATTGGAAGCTTGTTACTTTAATTAGGTACCACTGGTCAATTTGTTTCTGTTGCAATTGCTTTTGAGGACTCAGTTATGAATTATTTCCCAAGGCTGATGTCCAGAATGGGTTTCTTAGGTTTTCTTCTAGGATTCTTATAGTTTGAAGTCTTACATTTAAATATTTAATTCATCTTGAGTTAATTTTTGTATTTGGTGAAAGGTAGGGGTCCAGTTTCAGTTTTCTGCATATGGCTAGCCAGTTATCCCAGCACCATTTATTGAATAGATAGTCCTTTCCCCGTTGTTTATTTTTTTGCTGACTTTGTTAAAGATCAGGTGGGTGTTGGTGTGTGGCTTTACTTCTGTGTTCTCTATTCTGTTTTATTGGTCTATGCGTCTGTTTTTGTCCCAGTACCATGTTGTTTTGATATTGTAGCCTTGTAGTATAGTTTGAACTTGGTGATGTGATGCCTCCAGCTTTGTTTTTTTTTTTTTTTTTTTTTTTGCAGTGGCCGGATCTCAGCTCACTGCAAGCTCCGCCTCCCGGGTTCATGCCATTCTCCTGCCTCAGCCTCCCAAGTAGCTGGGACTACAGGCGTCCGCCACATCACCTGGCTAGTTTTTTGTATTTTTTAGTAGAGACGGGGTTTCACCATGTTAGCCAGGATGGTCTCGATCTCCTGACCTCGTGATCCACCCGTCTCGGCCTCCCAAAGTGCTGGGATTACAGGCTTGAGCCACCGCGCCCGGCCGCTTTGTTGTTTTTGCTTAGGATTGCTTTGGCTATCCAGACTCTTTTTTGGTTCCATATGAATTTTAGAATAGTTTTTTCTAGTTCTGTGAGAAATAATATTGGTAGCTTGATAAGAATAGCATTGAATCTGTAGATTGCTTTTAGCCATTTTAATGGTATCGATTCTTCTAATCCATGAGCATGGACTGTTTTTCCATTTCTTTGGCCATGTATGGGTTTTTCAGCAGTGTTTCGTAGTTCTTGGAGAGATCTTTCACCTCCGTCATTACTTGTATTCTTAGGGTTTTTTTGTTTGTTTGTTTTTGGCTTTTTGCAGCATTGTAAATGGGATTGCATTCTTGGTTTGGCTCTCAGCTTGAATGTTACTGGGGTATAGAAATATTACTGCTTTTTGTACATTGATTTTGTATCTGGAAATTTTGTTGAAGTTGTTTATCAGTTCTAGGAGACTTTTGGCAGTCTTTAGGGTTTTCTATGTATAGATTCCTACCATCAGCAAAGAGAGATAGTTTGACTTCTTCTTTTCCTATTTGGATGTATTTTCTTTCTTTCTTTTGCCTGATTGCTCTGGCAAGGACTTTCATTACTGTGTTGAATAGGAGTGGTAAGAGTGGGCATTCTTGTCTTGCTCCAGTTCTCCAGGGGAATGCTTCCAGTTTTTGCCCCTTCAGTATGATGTTGGCTGGTTTATCATAGATGGCTCTTATTTTGAGGTATGTTCCTTAGGTGACTATTTTTTTAAAGGGCTTGTATCATAAAGGGATGCTGAATTTTATAAAAAGCTTTTTCTGTGTCTATTGAGAAGATCATATGGTTTTTGTTTTTAATTCTGTTTATGCGGTAATCACATTTATTGATTTGTGTATGTTGAACCAACCTTGCACCCCAGGAATGAAACCAACTTGATCATGATGAATTAACTTTTTAATGTGCTTCTGGATTCAGTTTACTAGTATTTTGTTAGGATTTTTGCATATACAGTCATCAGGGATGTTGGCCTGTAGTTTTCTTTTATCATTGTGTCTTTGCCAGATTTTGGTATCCAGGTGATGCTGGCTTTATACAATGAGTTGGGGAGGCATCCTTCCTCCTCGAATTTTTTTAATAGTTTCAGTAGAATTGGTACCAGTTCTTCACCACATTAAGAGATTCAAGCAGAAAAAAAGTTATAGTATTTCTACATAGATGCAAAATTTCTAAAGCATTTGATAAAACTTAATATCCATTCATTATTTTTAAACGTTTAAAAAAAAAGAAATAGAACGAAAGTTCCTAATCTAATAAAAAGCATCTGTAGAAAAACAAAGAAAATTAGTGTTTTGTTTTGTTTTTTTTTTTTTGAGACGGAGTCTTGCTCTGTCACCCAGGCTGGAATGCAGTGGCCGGATCTCGGCTCACTGCAAGCTCCGCCTCCCGGGTTCACGCCATTCTCCTGCCTCAGCCTCCCGAGTAGTTGGGACTACAGGCGCCCGCCACCTCGCCTGGCTAGTTTTTTGTATTTTTTAGTGGAGACGGGGTTTCACGGTGTTAGCCAGGATGGTCTCGATCTCCTGACCTCGTGATCCGCCCGTCTTGGCCTCCCAAAGTGCTGGGATTACAGGCTTGAGCCACCTTGCCTGGCCGAAAATTAGTGTTTTATGTCAATAGTTTTTCCTCTAAAGTCAGGAACAATTAAAGTCTGCCTAATATCGCCATTTCTATTCTATGTTATACTAGAGTTTCTAACTAGTACATGAAGGATAAGAAAAATAAATTAATGGTATAGTTATCTACAGACAATAAATTGTATATGTAGGAAAAAGAGATTTATTCAAATTATAAGAGCATTTAACAAAATTCCTAGATGAATAATCAGTATGACAAAACACCAGTCATAAATTGTTAGCAAATAATTTTTTAAAGATGCCTTTTTAGCCTTAAAAAAATCAAGTATCTACAAATAAATGTACCAAAAGATATATAAGACTTTTATATCTGTTGAAAGACACTAAGGAAGACTGAAGTAAATAGTGAATTGGAAGGCTCAATAGTATAAAAACGTCAGTTCATTCTAGAATGATTTAATGATTCAGTTCAACCCCAATAAATATTCTCAATAGGGTTTTTTTGACAGAATTTGGCAGACTGATTTTAAACTTTATGGAAAATTTAAAGGCCAAGAACCCAAACATTCTTTTAAAAAATAAGGTGGGAGTTCTTGTTGTACTAAATATTAATAATGATTATAAAGTAAAATCATAAAGACAATATGATATTGTCACAGAAATTGACAAATAAATCAAGGGAGCATAACCGAGATTATGCAATGACTCACACATGAATGGACACTTCATATATAACAGTAACGGCACTGCAGAGTCCTAAAGAAAAAAGATAATCTTTTCAGTAAATGGTGCTTTGAAAACAGAACATTCACATAGGGAAAAAAATGAAATGTACTCTTTCATCAATGAGTTCAAGGTTCTTTCAGTTTTGTTCACAGCTGTAACCCCAATGCCTAGAAATGTAACTGGAATATAGAAGGTACACATACTCAGTATTTGTGAAGTGAATGAATGAATGAATGAACGAATAAATGACGACTTTGGAAACAGCTCAAGTTTTTAATTCACCTACCTTCTTTAAAACAGCTAACTAGGAAAAAGTACACGAGAATAACCACTAGATGGTGCAACATAACAAAGAAAGTAATCAACACATTTCCTTCTGAAAGGAATTGCTTCAAGAAAAGCCTGCTGATGTCACCTTTGCTGTAATAACTAGTATTTCACTGATTTATGCCCCACTGCACAGATGTTATTCTGCTCTGCTAAGTATTTTAGTTCTTCTTGTACCAGTACAGGTTACCAGTTCCTCCTTCTCCCTTTCCCCACCCTCTCCATCCTTTGCAACTCCCCCAACCTGTATTTAACTGAATTTCCCAATGTACTAAAGCCCTCAGGTTTCCAGAGCTGTGGAGTAGTCCATGGTGAGAAAGAATCTGTCCCCTCTGAGTTACACTCTGTTAAACGGGGTCACAGATTAGTGAAACAGTTCTTTCGTATTTTACTTCCAACTCCCTTTCTCCGTGGAACCCCATATTGGATCCATTGTGGGGGTAGATTTGAATGGCAAATACCACGCATTATCAAGGACCATCATTTCTTTGCACCACTAAAGGCTCTCTTGACAAGTCATGGTTATCCCAGAAGGTGTTTCAGTGCTTATGCCGATAAGCTCCTATCACTAATCTGTCCACCCGTTCATATTAGGCTAGTGTGACCAATTTGTCCTGGCTTGCTGGGGACTTTCACAGTTTTAGCACTGGAAGTCTCACATCCCAAGAAATCGAAATCCTTTAATCTTGGATAAACCAGAACAGCTGGTCACTCTACACTAGGCCCAGATCTCTCTGAATCCCACTCAAGCTCAAACCAGATTGTGTCACACAAGTATAAAACTTTTAACCACATATATAAATTCTTTTTCTCTCTTCCCACTCCACATATAGTCAGCCACCAAGTCTGTCAATTCCACTTCCTATGTATCATTTAAATTCATTTTCTCCTCTAATTCGCACTACCTTACTTAGCTCATGTCTCATCATTTTATTCAGAATTACTAGGTAATTTTAAATAATAGTTCTACCCCTAGTACTGCTCATCTCCAATTCTCCCTCATGGAATATCTTTCACACCAATGCGATGTGATCACATTACAGCCCTGCCAAAAAAAAAAAAAAAAAATCACTACGTTTCCCTCAGCCTAGGATTTTGTCCACCTTCTTCATATGGTACATAAAGCTCCTTCCAGTATAGCCCTATCTAACATTTCCAATTTTATCTCCCAACACTCCACTCTTCATACTCTTAACCTCTAGTGCTACTTACTACTCAACTGAATTAATTACTGCTCCCAGAACCCACCATGCCCATAGGCATGGTGATCTTATTTTCTAGAATGCCCTCTTACTTTGCTATCTGGTAATTTACCTTTACTCATCAGAACCACCCAAATTGGGAAGGGAAGTTTGCCCAGACCAAGAGATGCTAGTTAGACCAAAAAGAAAGAAATATTCAGACAGCTTACAGGACACATATACCTGTCTTACCATAATACAAGTCCAAAAAGGTTCCTACTTAACAAAATATACTATTTTATATACAACCACATATGAAGGGAAAACAACCAAAGTCACGTCTGGCTGCTATATCAATAGGTAATGTTATGCAGTCTTTGTTCTCCAAGTTCAGGATTATTGTGCCAGTCCTGGGCCTCTTTAGATTTTGCAGGCAACACAAACCACAAGTGGATGCTCTACTCTGATCCGGTTACACCAAGTAACTTGTAAGGCTGCTACTTCTGAATAGTGCCTGAAGCAAGAGAAGGCGCTACAGTGGGTCGAGGCAGTGCCATTCTAGTCTGTCTATCCAGTGGTGCTCCAAGTGTCTGTGGTAAGAATGCTGCACGGCTCTTTTGGCAAGTCTCAACAGGAAAATTACACAACACATAGCTAGCTTACAGAACCATACCCTCCTCTGCTCCCTTAAAGAAGCAGCTCATAGCTCACTATTATGCCCTGGTAGAAACTGTTTAACCGTGGAATTCCTATTACATGACCTAACTATTACATGACATAACTTGCCCATTATAAACAAGACCTAGCTATAATAGTATGCAGCAGCAATCCATTATCAAATAGACATAGTATGTGCAAGAACAGACTTGAGCAAGCTCAGAGCATAAGCAAGTTACACAAGCAGGTGGCCCAGATCCCCACAGTACCTACTTCTGATGCCTTTTGGCCTCTCCCTCAACCGGCACTTGTGGTTTCATGGGGAGTTCCTTATGACCTGTTGAAAGAGGGGGAAAAATACACTTGGGCCTCATCCCTGTCAAAATACTAATGACCTTCTTCATAGAAACAAAAAAATCCTAAAATTTATGTAGGACCACAAAAGATCTTGAATAGCCAAGGCAAACACAAGCCAAAAAACAAAGCTGGAGGCATGATACCACCTGACTTCAAAATATACCACAAAGCCATAGTAACCAAAACAGCATGGCACTGATATAAAAACAGACACATAGACCAATGAGACAGAATAGAGAATCCAGAAATTAATCTATGTATCTACAGCCAACTGATTTTTGGCAAAGGGACCAAGAACATACATTGGGGAAAGGACAGTCTCTTCAATAAACAGTGCTGGGCCAGGCACGATGGCTCATGCCTGTAATCACAACACTTTGGGAGGGTGAGCAGGGAGGATTGCTTGCACCCAGAAGTTCAAGACAAGTCTGGGCAACAAAGGGAGACCCCTCTCTACAAACACACAGAATATATATTTTTTAAACAGCCAGGTGTAGTGGCATGCACCAATAGTCCTAGTGACTTGGGAGGCTGAGGTGGGAGGATCCCTTGAGCCTGGGAAGTTGAGGCTGCAGTAAGCCATGATTGCACCATTGTACTGCAGTCTGGGTGATAAAGCAAGACCCTGTCTCAAATAAATAAATAAATAAATAGTGCTGGGAAAACTGAATATCTATACACAGAAGAATGAAACTAGGCCCCTATCTCTCACCATACACAAAAATCAACTCAAAATGGATCAAAGACCTAAATGTAAAACAAAAACTATAAAAGTACTAGAAGAAAGCTTTTAGGGGAAATGCTTCAGGACATTGCTCTGGGAAAAGATTTTATGAATAAGACCTCAAAAGCACAGGCAACAAATGCAAAAATAAATGGGATTATATCAAACTAAAAAGCTTCTGCACAGCAAAGAAAACAATCAACACAGTAAAAAGACAACTTACAGAATTAGAGAAAATATCTGCAAACTACTCATCTGACCAGGGATTGATATCCAGAATATACAGGAACTCAAATATCTTAACAGCAAAAAAATAAACAAACAAACAATATGACTAAAAAATGGGCAAGTGATCTGAACATTTTTCGAAAGAAGACATACGAATGACCAACATGTATATGAAAAAATGCTCAATATCAATTATCAGGGAAATGTAAATCACAACCACAGTGATATAACATCTCACCACAGTCACGCTGGCTATTATAAAAAAGACAAAAAAAAATGCTGGCAAAGATGCAGACAGAAGGGAACTCTCATACACTTGGTGGGAATGTAAACTAGTACAGCCAGTAGGGAGAATAGTATGGAGGTTCCTCAAAAAACTACAAATAGAGGCACAATATGATTCAGAAATTCCTCTACTGGGTATTTATCCAAAGGAAAGGAAATCAACGTATTGAAAAGAAACCTGCATCCCCATGTTTACTGCAGCACTATTCATGAGAGCCAAGATATGGAACCAATCTACATGTCCAACAACAGATGGATGAATAAGAAAAATGTGATATATATATATATACACACACACACACACACACACACATATATACATACACACACACACAATGGAGTACTATTGAGCCATAATAAAGAATAAAATCCTGTAATTCAGGGCAACATGGATGGAAATGGAGAATATTATGTTAAGTGAAATAAGCCAGGAACAGAAAGTCCAACACTGCATGTTCTCACTCATATGTGGAAGCTAAAAAAAAGTTGATCTCATAGAAGTAAAAAGTAGAACAAAGGATACTAAAGGCTGAGAAGAGTAGGGGGAAAAGGGAGATAGAGATTTGTTAAAGGATACAAATAGATAGGAGAAATAAGTTATAGTGTTCTATGCCACTATAGGATGACTATAATTAATAATATCTTATAGTTTCAAATAGCTAGAAAAAGGATATTGAATGTTCCCAACACAAAGAAATGATAAATGTTTGAGGTAATGGACATGCTAATTACCCTGACCTGATCACTATACATTGTATAAATCACAACATAACTATGTACCTCATAAATATGTACAATTATTATGTGTCAATTTAAAATTTTCCAAAAAAAAAATTAAAAACAAATTTAAACCAACTTGGGCCTGGTTCACAGAAGGGTGTCCACATTACACTAGTACCAGTATACTTACTCAGAGATGCCGCTGAAGAGGAATGGTGAAGGAAAACCCTCCCAGAGGGCAGAAGTTTTGGCAGTACACCTTGAAGTCCCCTCAGCCAGGAAGGAGGGATGGCCTGTGGTACACTCATCTGTGGACAGTGAATAATGCTTTGGTCACCTGGTCAGGAAATTGAAAAGAACAAGCCTGGAAGATTGATAACTAGGAAGACTGAAGAAGAGACACATGCACAGATCTTTCAGAATGAGTGCTAAATGTGAAGGAAATTGTGTGAGTGCTTACCAAGGTACATCCACTGTAGAGGAGGCTTCAACAATAGGGGTGAACAAAGTGACTTGTTCTGGGACTATCAGTCAGCATCTTTCCTCATCTTCTGTTTTAATGGGCTTATGTACAAAATGGTCACAGTGGCAGAAATGAAGCACAGACCCAACAAAGTGGACTTCCCCTCACCAAGCTAATCTGTTGGCACTGAGTGCCCAAATTATCAAGAACAGAATCTAAACTGTGAGTCTCCAATATGGCACCATTTCCCAAGGCGATCAGTCAACTGCATGTTGGTACATTGATTATAAACACCCCTTCCATCATGGAAATGTAAGCCATTTGTTTGTGCTAGAATAGACATCTATTCTGTGTATGGATTTGCCTTTCCTGCCCATTGTGTTTCTGCCAACACTACCACATAATTCCTTACTCAATATCATGGTATCCTACTCAACACAGCTTCTAAGGAACACATCTTAGAAGTGTAATTAGAGTTTGCAAATCATAGAAAGAAATAGTCTTACTGCACAACCCACCATCTAGAAATATCTGGCTCAATATAACAATGGAATGGCCTACTACAGACTCAGTTACAACCTGAGCTGAGAAACATTTTGTAAGGTTGGGCCTGTCTGCAAAGAACAATATATGCTTTGAGCCATTGACCAATGTATGGCACTATTTCTCCCAAAGCCACAGTACACGAGTCCATAGTCAAGGAGTAGAAGAGAAAGTGGCTTCTCTTACTATTACACTTCTTCACAGAATTCTTCTTCCCATAACTTGAACTCTGCTTTATTCCCAAGACAGAATGTTTCCATTGAATTTCTAACAGCTAAATGGCTGTTTTAGATTCTATATGCAACTGAACCAATGGGCAAAGAAGGGAATTACTAGATGGAGTGACTGATCCTGACAACTAAAGAAACATTGGGTTGCTGCTACAAAGTGAGGCCAGGAAGGACTACATATGGGGATGCTGTCATTCATGGTACATAGCACCCCTATATTCCCATTGCTGATAGTAAAAGTTAATGTGGTAAACTACAATAACCAAGAAAAGACAGGACCACTGAAGATTCAGACCCTTCAGGAATGACAGTTTGGATCACACCACTTGGTAAATGCTAGTTCGGAGTACAGGAAGCATGAAATGAACTGGGGAGGAAGGGACACTAACCACAGGCTCGTGACTAGACAGAAATAAAGACTAATAACTAAGCATTATTTCTTACTTGCTTAATGTATAAATGTGTATTTATGTATTTCTGTATATATTAACATTTTTTTCTTTTCCTTTCCCACTGTAATTTTAAAAATTAATGGCAATTGTTAACTTTACAATTTCATCTTTAGGTTACAGAAGGTTCATAAGGGACTTTACTGAATTGAGGAGTAATTAACACATAATCCAGAGATTAATGTAATTTGGGATCATCTGTTTATGGGAAAGGGTGAGAGTGTCAATTTATTTATTTTTACTTATTTACTTTTTTGAGACCGAGTCTTGTTCTGTCACCCAGGCTGGAGTGCAGTGGTGTGATCTCCACTCACTGCAACCTCCACCTCCCAGGTTCAAGCTATTCTTGTGCCTCAGCTTCCTGAGTAGCTGGGATTACAGGCATGTGCCACCACACCCAGCTATTTTTTTTTTTTTTTTTTTTAGTAGAGATGGGGTTTCATCATGTTGCCCAGACTGGTCTCGAACTCCTGGGCTCAAGCGATCCACCTGCCTCGACCTTCCAAAGTGCTGGGATTACAGGCATGAGTCTGCGCCCGGCCAAGAGTGTCAATTTCTACAAAGGATAGCAGTATCTTGCTAAAGAAGAAGCTGCCATTTTCAAATTGCTGTATGGGAAGCTCAAAAATACAGAGAAAGTTGTGTGTGAATATTAAGTAAGCAAGGTAATGAGCTGTCCCAGTTGTTATGCCATTGTCTCTCAGTCCAAACTCACACATTTATACTCTTCTTTATGACCACAGGGCTGGGACTATGAGAACTATATTTCTACTTTGCCAATTGGTTTCCTGTTAGTTCTTCAAGGCAGAAGGAGTGAGACGAGATATGCTTCCTTCCTGACAAGTGGCTATCATTTATAATACTCAACTTTTTTGGCATTCCTAGAACCAGCCTCAACATATCTTATCAATGATCCAGCAAGAGTTAGGCAGTGGCCCCTCCTCAGAAGTCTGAGATGCCTCTCCTTTAAGTTTCCTTTTGTGCAAACTTCCTTTTGTGTCTTCACCTGTGGGAGTGGTAGCTTCCTCCTATAGTTACTATGTCTATGTTCAATATCTGCCTCCCGACCTTTTTTTTTTTTTTTTTTTTTTTTGCTTTTTTTGTTCCCCCAAACTCCTTAGCCAATTCCTTATGTTAAATTATTTCTGTTGAAATGCCAACTGTGGTTTCTGTTGTTCTGGCTGTATCCTGACTGATACAGTCATCCTGCAAGTAAGGAACCCAAACCATTTGCATTCCTGGCTAAAAACAAAGGAAATATGGAATAAATGGTAGAAGAAGGAAATGATAAAAATCCACTTAATCCTTGTGACTTTTTTTTTTTTTTTTTTTTTTTTTTTTGAGACGGAGTCTCGCTCTGCCACCCAGGCTGGAGTGCAGTGGCCGGATCTCAGCTCACTGCAAGCTCCGCCTCCCGGGTTCACGCCATTCTCCTGCCTCAGCCTCCGGAGTAGCTGGGACTACAGGCGCCCGCCACCGCGCCCGGCTAGTTTTTTGTATTTTTTAGTAGAGACGGGGTTTCACGGTGTTAGCCAGGATGGTCTCGATCTCCTGACCTCGTGATCCGCCCATCTCGGCCTCCCAAAGTGCTGGGATTACAGGCTTGAGCCACCGCTCCCGGCCAATCCTTGTGACTTTTTACAGCAACAAGAATTGTAGCATTCACGTGTACTTGTTATGTATATATTAACCAATGTTTTCTATTTTGTCCCCTTTCCCTTCCCCCACAGTTTTGTATGGAAAGTGTTGGTGGTTGCTTAATTTACAATTTAGTTCGTAGGTCACCAGCCCACAAAAAGACACACCCACACCTGATGGGAAGGAATGAAGATCACCAGTAGATCCCAAACTTGAGATGGATACAATGATTGATGGGACTTGGTGTCTCTCCTCTTGTTTGTATGACGGACAGAAGTATGAAGGTATCAAACATGGGTAGAAGGGTGAACTTGAATGCTGAGTAGCAGAAGGGGTGAACAATATGGATTCTGAGTCCATTTGTCCTCAAATGCATTCCTTGCCCTTTCCTGCTCTGCTTTGTATCACAAGGGGTTGCCCCATTGATTGTGATTCCCAGACTCACTATCAGCTGGTTTCTGAAAGATTGGAGGATGAAGAGGAAAGGAATAGGAATAAACTAGGGCATTTCTCCCCCTTCCTCTTCTAACTCAGTCACTTCTCTGGCAGTGACTGCATCTCCTCAGCGGCTCTAGTTCTCACCACACAGGTCCCTAGAGACCCTAGCCTCCAGTAAATGACCTCCAGCTCCAGAATTCAGTGATTCTTGTCTTCTTACTTTTGTCTTTCCAGGCTACAGGCAATGGTTTTCTGTTGTTACTAATATCTGAATTGCTCTCCTTTCTCTGTTAGGTACTCAGTTCCTCCAACACCTGGTAACCACTTTCCTGCATTAAATTTTCCCTGTTGTAAGTACTAGAAATGATTGCTATTTTCCTGATTGTCCCTATTAAAACAAATGATAGATAATCCCTGCTATATAATGTTATTATAATGTACTCTAGACACATTATAATACTAAATTGATACTCTACATCTCTACTACTTCTGAGAATGTTTATGCAAATACAGCTACAAACCTACACAATGAGGTTCATATGAAGTTATTCACTGCAGCATTGTTTGTAAAGCCAAAAATGAGAAACAAACTCAAGACATTTTCTATAGGGCATTGGTTAAATAAATATTAGTACATCTACAGAGCTGAAAAAAAGGACTCTTCCTGTGCACTAGTATATATTATGCAGTGACGAAAGCAGAGTACAGAACAGTATCTGCTGTTCTGAGTACAGTACAGAATGATATTTATAAGCCACACAGATGTATTACATAGATGTAGTAACAAATACAATATCTTTATTGAAAAAGTAATAAAAATTACAAAAATGCATAAAAAATAAAAAAGTGCAACTCAGTCAGTAAATAGTAAACATATCTGATATCAAAACACTCTATAAAAGTGTAGGAAAACAAAAGGTGAAAGAGGAAGGAGAGGGAGCAGATACACAGAGAGCTACAGTCCTCCTTTATGTAACTGGTCAAGAAGCCATAGTGGATATTGTAACTCCCCTTATCTACCCATTCAAGTTTAGGTTGCCTTAGGCTAGCTTATACCAGTTAAGGTTCTTTGCCCAGTGGACTGACTCAAACTTTGACCCCTGAGGTGTCCAATCCCACTTTGTTTTTTGGTAACCTTAGTAACTGGGCTTTGGAGTATACAGAAGCACCCCATTGTAATCCCTGCTTTATAGCAGTAACCCTAATTTACCTTTGAAAATCAGTACTAGTCACACCAGCCAATACTAGAAGACTTTCTTCTCTAGCTGTGAACTGAATTTCTGATTGTTCACAATTCTTTATAAAATGTAACAATGGTGCCCAAAAAGTATTCAGTAATTTCATGTATTATATCAATGGCAGAACTATGACAAGCAGAAATGGCAAATCTAAACACAGATTAAATACCAATTTTGATGATGATAAAATGTTTCTCTGGCCGGGCGCAGTGGCTCATGCCTGTAATCCCAGCACTTTGGGAGGCTGAAGCGGGTTGGATCACCTGAGGTCAAGAGTTCAAGACCAGCCTAACCAATATGGTGAAGCCCCATCTCTACTAAAATACAAAAATTACCCAGGTGTGGTGGCATGCACCTGTAGTCCCAGCTACTCGGGAGGCTGAGACAGGAGAATTGCTTGAACCTGGGAGGTGGAGGTTTCGGTGAGCCGAGATCACGCCACTGCACCCAAGCCTGGGCAACAGAGTGAGACTCTATCTCACACACACACACACATACAAAAATGTTTCTCCCAGAACTTCCAAATAAAGAAGGCAGATTGAACATAAAAATCCAATTTTAATCTCTCTGAAGCCCCACTAAAGCTGCAGTAAAGGGATTAAAGAAAAAAAAAACCCAAAAACTCACAAACCTACAAATACAGAGAGAAGAAAAGAGACAATAGCAACAACATTTTGGAGACTGGAAAACAGAAAAATGACTTAGGATACAGTAGGAAAAGCCAAAAACTAATCTGATATATACCACAGAATCTTCTAAAGGGTCAGGAACCAAGTGAACTTTTGCAAGTGGGGGTGGGGGAGTATTAAATAAGTATTGGTCGAATGCAGTTTTAAAATGAATTCTCCACTCCTTGATTGTGGGCTGTACTTAGTGTCTTTCTTCTAAAGAATAAAGTATGGAAAAAGAGTAACAAGAGAAACCTTTCAGACACCACCTTAACCAAGTGATCAAGGTTAACGTCAGCACTCATAGTCACGTGGATATCATGCACCCCCTCATATGATGCAATGGAAAGGGCAGTTCACCTCTGTGGTATTCTTCCCCCAAACCCACATTCCCAGTCTAATCATGACAAATCCCAATATCAGACAAATCTAAGTTAAGGGGCATCCTACAAAATACCTGGCCATTATTCTTCAAAAATCGCCAAGGTCATGAAAGACAAGACCAAAAAACTGGCACAGATTGGAGACTAAGGAGTCATCATGACCAAATACAACGTGATATCTTGAAACAGAAAAAAAGACGTTAGCGGAAAAACTGGTGAGAGCCTAATAAAGTCTATGGTTTACTTCATGGCATCGTACTCATGTTAATTTCTTAGTTTCAATAAATGCACCATGATTATGAAAAATGTTAACAATAGTGAAGCTTGATGAAGAGTACACAGGAACTCTCTGTACCATCTTTGCAACACTTTTATAAATCTAAAATTGTTTCAAAATTAAAAAAAATTAATACAAAACTTAAAAGGAGGTAGATCTGTAGTTCCCGTCTCTTACTCATGACATTGAGCAACTACCCCTGCAGAAGACTAGAACTGGTGATCTCTGGAATACAGAATGATAGAAACAGCCGTGTGGCTGGACACGGTGGCTCAAACCTGTAATCCTAGCACGTTGGGAGTCCGAGATGAGAGGCTTGCTTAAGCCCAGGAGTTTGATACCAGCCTGAGCAATATAATGAAACCCTGTCTCTACTAATAATTTTAAAAGAAATTAGCCAGGTATGGTAGCACGCACTGGTGGTCCCAGCTACTCAGGAGGCTGAGGCAGAAGAGTCACCTGAGTCCAGGAGGTTGAGGGTGCGGTGAGCCTTGATCACACCACCGCACTCCAGCCTGGGTGATAGAATGAGATCCTGTCTCAATAAAAACGAAAAAGAAAAAGTAAAAGTAAAAGAAACAGCTGTGGGAATGATTACTCTACTGGAAAATAGAAGCATGATCTGAACATGTGCATACTTAATGCTAAGACTCAATGCCAACTTTAGAACTGGGCGCCTAGGCCCCACACATTACAGGGCTCTATGTATCATCGAGAGAAGTCTGTCAACTTATGAGAAAACACACTGGTATATGTCACTCACGATCCAGCACTCAGAGCTGCCCCAGTGCAATCTATAACCTCAAATATTCCCTTTTGTGACACTAACTTCATTTAGGCTCCAAGTAAATGTTTCTCCACAGCTCTTGCTCAAAATAAAAGGTGACTGTCTGGGCACAGTGGTTCATGCCTATAATCCCAGCACTTTGAGAGGCCAAGGCAGTTGGATCTCTTGAGGTCAGGAGTTCGAGACCAGCCTGACCAACATGGTGAAACCCTGCCTCTACTAAAAATACAAAAATTAGCCGGGTGTGGTGGTGCACGCCTATAATCCCAGCTACTCAGGAGGCTGAGGCGTGAGAATCACTTGAACCCGGGAGGCAGAGGTTACAGTGAGCCAAGATTGCACCACTGCACTCCAGCCTGGGCAACAGAGTGAGACTCCATCTCAAAAAAAAAAAAAAAAAAAAAAAAACGGTGACTACCCTGGCATGCTATCTAGGTGTGTGAGTTGTACCTCTGCTGTCAGAGACAGACTGTGCTTTGGACAACAGAGAAAATTTGGACAAAAGTAGAAACACTTTGGAAAGAGAAAATACAAATAAATTAGTTTGACAAATCCTTCCTCTCTGAGAGCATGAATGAAATAGATACCTTACAATGTCTCAGAGTGTCAAATGTCCCTTTTTTTTGGCTTCTCTTCAGGTTTCACTTGGAATATCCAGTGATAATCACTAATTGGTATATTATTCAGCACCGTTATACATGGTAGCTAAGAAACAGTCTGTAACATTAAACAATTAGTATTATACTTTAAAAAATTTTTTTTTAATTTTTTGTAGAGACAGGGTCTTGCTCTGTCATCCAGGCTGGAATGTAGCAGCAATGATCATATCTCACTGTAACTTCAAATTCCTGGGCTGAAGAGCTCTTCCAACCTCAGCCTCCTGACTAGCTGGAACTATAGGAGTGAGCCACCGTGTTTGGCTAATACTTTTTTTTCTTAAGTCTGCATTGCACTATGTTGCCAGTGTCAGAGGCGTTTAAGGCAGAGTGACTCCATCTTGAATAGGGGCTGGGAGCTACTGGGCTGCATTCCCAGGAGGTTAAGGCATTCTTAGTCACAGGATTAGACAGGAGGTCAGCACAAGATACAGGTCATAAAGACCTTGCCGGTGAAGTGGGTTGTGGTACAGAAGCTGGCCAAAACCAAGATGGCAACAAGGGTGACCTCTGGTCATCCTCAATACTCATTATACACTAATTAATGAGTGTCTTAGCATTAGCATGCTAACAGACCCTCCCACCAGTTTACAAAAGCCATGGCAACATCAGGAAGTTACCCTGTATGGTCCAAAAGGGGACTGTTTGGGCACAGTGGCTCACATCTGTAATCCCAGCACTTTGGGAGGCTGAGGTGGGCAGATCACGAGGTCAGGAATTCAAGACTAGCCTAGCTAATATGGTGAAACCCTGTCTCTACTAAAAATACAAAAACTAGCTGGGCGTAGTGGCACATGCCTATAGTCCCAGCTACTTGGGAGGCTGAGGCAGGAGAATCGCTTGAACCTGGCAGGTGGAGGTTGCAGTGAGCCAAGATCATGGCCCTGCACTCCAGCCTGGGTGACAGAGAGAGACTCTGTCTCGAAAATAAAAATATAAATAAATACATACATACATACATACATACATACATACATACAGGGGGAAGAACCCTCAGTTCTAGGAATTGCCTCCCTTTCCTGGATATCTCCTGAATGATCCACCCCTTGTTTAGCATATAATCAAGAATTAACCATAAAAATGGCCAACCAGCAGCTCAGGTTGTTGCTCTGCCTATGAAAGTAACCATTCTTTTATTCCTTTACTTTTGCAAAACTTGCTTTCACTTTACTCTATGGACTTGCCCTGAATTCTCTCTTGTGCAAGATCCAAGAACCCTCTCTTGGGTTCTGGATCAGGAACCCTTTCTGCTAACACCAGAATTGATACTGAACTCCTGGCTTCAAATGATTCCCCCTCCTTGGCCCCTCAAAGTACTGGGATTAGAGGCATGAGCCAACCATGCCCAGCTCATATTACTTACTCTTGAATCTATGTGTGTATATGTCTAGATGTAACAAGTAAGTTATTCTCTTTAGCATAGTGAGTTTGGGGGTCCCAGTTTTATACTGACCTTTGGGTGTTAATTCTAAAGTCATAATTAGTTTTATTTTTATAAGATGTTTACCAGTATTTAATTAAATTTTCAAAACAAATTAGAAATTCCAGCTTTAAATATTTTATTTAAATTTTTATATTCATTTATTATAATTAGTTATAAACCAAAAATAAAATTCTAAACCCCCAGTTAGCTGATGGACCCTTCCCTCAGCCTAGGCCAGTCCAAAATTAACCTGAAAAACCAGTTCAGGCCATGATGAGAAGTGGGGGTCAGACATGCCTCATTATACCCTCCTTGCTTTGGAATTCAGGTACAGCTGACCAGCATTAACACTAAAACAGAGATCTTAAGACTAAAAAAACAGATTTTTTGTAGCAATAGGACATCAAATTCCAGTCTGATTCTAGTATAGCATCACATAATGGATAGCGGACCCTGAAACAAATTGAAGGATTTTACCCCAAAATGTATTTATTTGACATATTTTGAAATGGCCCTGCAAAGCTGTCTCTTGTGGGGAAAATCTGCATTCTATAGAGAATTCCCATTCCTTTCCAGGTCTTTTTCCTGATCCAGGAGAAAATTAACTAAGAGTGTAGCACCTTTTCGGGTCTGATAAGCTCAGAAGCCTGCTACCTGGAGGCTTCATCTGCATGATAAAACCTTGGTCTTCACAACCCCTTATTTTAACCTAGACATTCCTTTCTATTGATTCTAGGTCTTTAGATAATAACTCTTTCGATCAATTGCCAATCAGAAAATCTTATAACCTGGAAGTTCCCTCCTTCCCCTCCGCATCTTGAGTTGTCCCACCTTTCCGAACCAAACCAATGTATATCTCACATGTAATAATTGATGTTGTATGTCTCCATAAAACCTATAAAATCAAGCTGTAACTTAACCACCTTGGGCACATGTTCTTAGGACCTCTTGAGACTGTGCCTCAGGCCATGGTTACCCATATTTGTTTCAGAATAAATCTCTTCAAATATTTTACAAAGTTTGGTGCTTTTCACTGACACATTTAGGAATGTTCATTGATAATTTTAAAATGATCCAACGACTGCATATGGAGCACAAAACTAACTGATTAACTTCCCTAGGGGGAAAGAAAATAGCCTACACAACTGAACGCTTTTATTAATTACTATATTTCCACTCTGTAAAAACATGGTAACTTTTATATTTTTAAAAAAGCTAAGTACCACTATAACTGAATTCTAATCACTTTGTTGAATACTAAGCATAATTTAATTATATTACTGTTTGAGGAAATATGTATAAAATTATCCCTTAATTGTATGAAATGCAGATTATAACATATACTGTTTTCCAGATTTAGTGTCTAGTTTGTCTTTTAATTTTCCTTTCAGTCTATGTACATTTAGCCAATAAATAATAAAAATAGAACCATAGCAATAGCTGTCAAGTTCTTTTCTTCCAATTAAGAAACAATTTTCATTTCTCTACCAAGAAATCACTGTTTACAAGAAACATGAGATAACAAGAAAGTCACTTCGTTTTATCTTTCCAAAAAAAACTGTAAGTGAAAGGGAAAAAGCAATCATTCTTTTTTTTGAGACAGACAGAGTCTCGCTCTGTCACCCAGGCTGGAGTGCAGTGGTGCAATCTAGGCTCACAGTAACCTCGGCCTCCCACATTCAAGTGATTCTCATGCCTCAGCCTCCCAAGTAGTGGGGATTGCAGGTGTGCGCCACCACACCCAGCAAATTTATATATATATATTTTTAGTAGAGATGGGGTTTCACCAGGTTGGCCAAGCTGGTCTCAAACTCCTAGCTTCAAGTGATCCACCTCTCTTGGCCTCCCAAAGTGTTGAGATTACAGGTGTGAGCCACCACACCCAGCTGGCAATCATTATTTCTTTAATTCCCAAATATGGTTTGACTAATTTTTAGTAACCACAATCCCTACATTCAGTATAGATTAAAAGAATTCTGCCGGGCCTGGTGGCTCACGCCTGTAATCCCAGCACTTTGGGAGGCCGAGGCGGGCGGATCACGAGGTCAGGAGATCGAGACCATCCTGGCTAACACGGTGAAACCCCGTCTCTACTAAAAATACAAAAAATTAGCCGGGCGTAGTGGTGCGCGCCTGTAGTCCCCGCTACTTGGAGGCTGAGCCAGAATGGCGTGAACCCGGGAGGCGGAGCTTGCAGTGAGCGGAGATCGTGCACTCCAGCCTGGGCCACAAAGTGAGACTCCGTCTCAAAGTCTCAAAAAAAAAAAAAAAAAAAGAATTCTTATTTCTAGATCATTTTAACTTTTCAGGAGCCATTAATTTTATCAAGAATAAACATTTCATTTATATTTTGTTAAATCTCAGTGTTTACCATAAAAAACATCACACGGTACTAAGAAGCACAAAAGAAAACTTGAACAAATAAAAAGATATATCATGTTTTTTGCCCTTCAACCATTCATGCAATGCTGACTTCCAACAAAGATCAGCTTATTTAAGCCCGTCATTAAATATCCAGAGATTCTCTGGTTCCCTCAACTAGTTAACTAGTATATTTGGAATTTCTCTTTTAATCTGAGCCACCTGCCATCTTTTCTCTTCTTTTCAAACTCTATCCATCACTTTCACCTATGTGTTTCCTTTACCTAGACAGGACCTTTTTGGGCCGGATGCAGTGGCTCACGCTTGTAATCCCAGCACTTTGGGAGGCCAAGGCAGGTGGATCACGAGGTCAGGAGTTCAAGACCAGCCTGGTCAAGATGGTGAAACTCCGTCTCTACTAAAAATACAAAAATTAGCCAGGCGTGATGGCAGGCGCCTGTAATCCCGGCTACTCGGGAGGCTGAGGCAGAGAATTGCTTGAACCCGGGAGGCGGAGGTTGCAGTGAGCCAAGATCATGCTGCCAAGTCTTTCTGTCCTCAGTGATAAGCCACTGCAATTTCTACACTATTTTTCAATGCGGCTACCTTGCTCTAGCATTCTGAGGGTGGGGCTGTAGAAAAATATGCACAAGCCTCTGCTATGCTCAGCTCATCTGTTCACTACAATGTAGGTCAACTGTCCTTAAACCAAACATAGGTTCCTGAAAACTGTTTCCAAATTAAAATAATGAAGCATTTATGATGTCTTTTTCGGAAAATATACTTCATCTCCAATTGATAAAGGGAAGCTCTCTTTTAATAGATGAATGTAGATAATAAATGTAGAAGAAATGATACATCAGAAGAATCACCATTTGTCAATGCCCACTCCTCAATGAAATAATTGATTCAGGTAATGATCATCAGTGGCTATAAAAATTAGCAAATAAAGCAAATATAGCAAAATGATAGCACCTATTGAATCTAAATGGTGGGCAAATTCTTTCAACCTTCTGTATGATTAAAAATTTTTCAATTAAATGTTGGGGGAAAAAGTCTCTCAATTTAAGATGAAGTTTCTCCCAGAAAGATCCATGTTCCCTTATAAAAAGGGAACCCCGATGACTGACCCACCAGTCATCTAGGCATGCCCAGATATATCTCCCCATGCGAACTTCTAAGGTAAGTACAGCTTAAGTCTGAGCTGAGAACCCTGCCACATTTGAGTTGTAATTTCTGCCTTGTCCCTTCCTCTTTCTGATCCTTTCAGCTCGGTTTCCTCCCATCTGTCTTCAGCAAGATCCTTGAAAACACGTATCAGTTTACTACTGCATAAACACAACAGAGTGCAAGTCAGCTCCATCCGAGGAGCTTTTTCAAAATGTACACGCCCAGAGCCTGATTCTCAGATATTTCAATTCATTAAGTCTTGGGTGGGGCCTGGGCACATCATTTTGGAAAATGTATCCAGATAACTCCGATGGACCTCCCTGAAAGAGAACCATTTCTATGAAGTTATCTTTAGGTTTTTACCAGATGAATCTATACACACAAGAAATTTAGAAATCAAAAAGAGAAATATCAAATTAAGAAACTCAAAAAGTTCAATTTGCTGTGGTAGTTTTTTGTTTGTTTGAGACAGAGTCTCACTCTGTCACTCAGGCTGGAGTGCAGTGCAGTGGCACAATCTTGGCTCACTGCAAGCTCTGCCTCCCGGGTTCACGCCATTCTCCTGCCTCAGCCTCCCAAGTAGTGGAACTACAGGCGCCCACCACCAAACCTGGCTAATTTTTTTTGTATTTTTAGTAGAGACGGGGTTTTGCCGTGTTAGCCAGGATGGTCTTGATCTCCTGACCTCGTGATCTGCCTGCCTTGGCCTCCCAAAGTGCTGGGATTACTGGTGTGAGCCACCGCACCCGGCCGCTGTGGTAATTAATGCTGCTCACTTGTGTCTAATTCTCCTCTCTTTCCTAAAGCCCTTGAAGTTAGACCCGGTCATGCTACTGACTTTGACCAATGAAATTATAAGTAGCAGTGGCACATATCACTTCTAAGAAGAAATATTTAAGAACCAGTGCAGAAGTCACCATATCCCTTTTTTTTCTGCCTTGGCCATGATAAAACATATGGCAAATGGAGCATCCATCAGCATAGATTCCTGGGTGACTATAATGAAAAAAGTCTCCCAGTCAAGTCACATAGGACATAAAATGGAAATGAGAAATAAACTTTTTTGTGATAAACTAAAGATATATAAAAGTTGTTCATTAATGCAGCAAAACCTAACCTATCCTGACTGATAAACAGGCAAATCCGTTTTTTCACAGAGGCAAACCCACTTACGAGAATCAGTCCTCTCTTCATCAACGACTAAAAATTTACACAGACAGAGTTGAATAAAGGAAAAGAAGGGAACTTCAGGGTCAGGGAGACTTAAGTTTAAATCCATGTTGCCACCTATTTGTAATAATAAAAAGAATATACAATGATGGTGTAATATGCAATTACTTTTAATAACCACTAACATTTATGAAGAACTCACCCTGTACCAGCCACTGTGATGAGCACTTTACATGAATTATTTCACTTAGTCTTTCATTTTACAGATGAGAAAAATGACATTAAAGAAGTTAGGTAACTTGCCCAAGGTCACAGATTTAGGAAATGGTGGAACAAGAATACTAATACAGGCAATTAAGCTGCAAAGACTGTGCACTTAACCGTTACTCTATATTGCCTTCCTGTGTGACTTGGACCAAATTAGTTGATCTCTTTGAACCTCAGTTCCCTCAGTTTAGAAGAGGGCTGAGAACTATCATGCAGACTTTTTGCAAAGATTACAGGAGATAATTATATAAAGCTATTAATATGATTACTGGCCTCTTGTAGACCAGGTAGTCTATTATTTTATAGACATGGTAGCTATTATTTTATAGTAGCTAATATTTCACTCATTTACCTCTTCTCTGTAAATGGAGAATAGTCAATATAAAGAAAGGTAAAACATGAATGTAACTTTAAAGGTAACTTGTCATGGTCTATGGGAATTTAGTACTGTAAAATGATAGGTAACACAAATATAATAATCAAACCTTACATTACAATGCTTGCATTACTTAATGGCCAATATTGAACTGACCATTGCTGACTTCTCAAAACAGGCTTTTTTGTTTGTTTGTTTTAGTTTTTTTTTTTTTTAATTGGAGTCTCATTCTTTCGCCCAGGCTGGAGTGCAGTGGCATGCTCTCAGCTCCCTGCAACCTCTGCCTCCCGGGTTCAGGCGATTCTCCTGCCTCAGCCTTCCGAGTAGCTGGGATTACAGGCACATGCCACCATGCCTGGCTAATTTTTCATATATTTAGTAGAGATGAGGTTTCACCATGTTGGCCAGGCTGGTCTCCAACTCCTCGCCTCAAGTGATCCACCCACATCGGCCTCCCACAATGCTGGGATTACAGGCATGAGCCACTGCGCCCAGCCAAAATAGGTTTTTAAAGTAAAGTTGGCTGGGCGTGGTGGCTCACGCTTGTAATCCCGGCACTTTGGGAGGCCACAGTGGGTGGATCACCTGAGGTTGGGAGTTCGAGACCAGCCTAACCAACATGGAGAAACCCTATCTCTATTAAAAAATACAAAATTAGCTGGTCGTGGTGGTGCATGCCTGTAATCCCAGCTACTCAGGAGGCTGAGGCAGGAGAATCGCTTGAACCCAGGAGGGGGAGGTTGCAGTGAGCCGAGATCATGCCATTGCACTCTAGCCTTGGCAACAAGAGCGAAACTCAAAATAAATAAATAAATAAATAAATAAATAAATAAATAAAAATAAATAAATAAATAAATAAATAAATAAATAAAGTTACAGCGTACAAACAAATAGCACTCGTAAAACACCCAGTGATACAGTAACTGGACCCAGTAGCTCCACAGCTATTATGTCTGAAGACCCAAGAAAAAATATTTCAAGGGTAGTAGGAGGATATTTTATGGTCAGCTAGTCCCAAATGACATTCTGGGATCAACTCATTAAATATGAAGCTATTTATTATGTATCTTTTATTTATTTAACTTCCTCCTTTCTTTTGCTTCCTAATGGCATGTATGTTTACAAGAAGCTTTTTTGTCTGGCAGGATCATCAGTGTTATATTCTAAATCTAGTTTTAAAAAATCAATTTAAAGTTATATAAAAAGGATGCCTGATGTGAATTCATTCAAGAGTGAAACAGATTGAAGTCTGGGTGGCTTATTGATAGCATGCTTTTTTAAAAAATCAACTTTATTTTTTAGAGCAGTTTTAAGTTCACAGTGAAATAGAGCAGAAAGTACAGAGAATTTCTATATGACCTTTGCTCCCTCTCTCTCTCACACACACACACACACACACACACAGAGCCCCCCCACAATTAACACGTCTTACCTTTGTTACAATCAAATAACCTATATTGACATTTTATTATCATCCAAAGTCCATAGTTCACTTTAGAGTTCACTTTTGGTATCATACATTCTATGGGTTTTGACAAACATATAAGGACATTCATTCACCACTATAGTACCATATAGAATAGTTTCACTGCCCTAAAAATTCCCTACATTCTTCACATTTTTTCCTCCCTCCCTCTAATCTCTCACAACCATTGACCTTTCTACTGTCTCCATAGTTTTGTCTTTTCCAGAATGTCATATGGTTGAAGTCATATAGCTATTTCAGATTGGCTCATTTCACTTAGCAATGTGCATGTAAGGTTTCTCTATGTTTTTTCATAGCTTGATGGCTTCTTTTTCTTTTTTTCTCTCTCTCTCTCTTTTTTTTTTTTTTTATTTTTTATTTTTTAGAAATAGGGTCTCACTCTGTTGCCGAGGCTGGAACGCAGTGGCACAAACGTGGCTCACTGTAGCCTCTCCTGTCCGGGCTCAAGCAATCCTCCTGTCTCAGTCCCCCAAGCAGCTGGGACTATAGGCATGTGCCACCACGTTTGGCTAATTTTTCTATTTTTTGTAGAGACGGGCTTTCGCCATGTTGGCCAGGGTGGTGTCGAACTCTTGGGCACAAGTGATCCACCTTGGCCTCCCAAACTGCTGGGATTATAGGTGTAAACCACCACACCCGGCCGATAGCTTATTTCTTTTTAGCACTGAAAAATATTCCATTGTCTGGAGGTACTACAGTTTACTTATCCATTCACCTACCAAGAGACAATTTGGTTGCTTCCAATTTTTGACAACTATGAATAAAGCTGCTATAAACATCTGTATGCAGGTTTTATGTAGACATACCTTTTCAACTTATCTGAGTAAATACCAAGGCACATGATTACTGGATTGCATGGCAAAAGTATGTTTACTTTTTTAAGAAATTGACAAACTGTTTTCAACAGTGGCTGGGTGTTTAGTTTTTTAAGAAATTATCAAACGGTTTTCTACAGTGGCTGGGGTTTGGGCCATACTCCTGAAAGATACAATTCCAAATGCTGTAATATCAAATATTGAATTCCAAAAGATCAAAATCCTAAAGTCTAAAATCCCCAAAATCCCAATCCTGATAGACCAAAATCACAACATAATTCTGGAAAGATAATTAAAAAACAATTTTTTAAAGACATTTACTTACATTTGTAAAGGAAGTTTGACTGAGAAACATAAAAACACAACCAAACACTTCATAGGCATTTGAGATTATGGCTTTTGGGATTTTTGTCTTTCAGATTATGATTGGCACTCTGTAACGGCTCTACCATTATGCATTCCCAGCAGCAATGAATGAGAGTTCTTGCTGCACCAGCATTTGGTGTTTTTAATGTTTTGCATTTGAGCCATTCTAATATGTACATAGTGGTATCTCATTTTAATTTGCAATTTGCTGATGGCACACAATGTTGACAATTTTTTCATATGCTTGTTTGCTACCTGTATGTCTTCTTTGGTGAGTTTTTAGAGTACTTTGGACACCAGTCCTTTATCAAATCTATTTTGCAAATATTTTCTCCCAGTCTGTGGTTTGTCATTTCATTCTCTTCAATGTGCTTTCACAGAGCAAACGTTTTTAATTTAATGAAGTACAGCTTATTGAAGGGGTGGCCTACCCCTCCACACCTGTGGGCGTTTCTCGTTAGGTGGAACCAGAGACTTGAGAAAAGACATGAGACACAGAGACAAAGCATAGAGAAAGAAAAAGTGGGCCCAAGGGACCAGTGCTCAGCATACAGAGGACCCACGCCGGCACCGGTCTCTGAGTTCCCTCATTATTTATTGATCATTATCTTTACCATCTTAGAAAAAGAGAAGTGGCAGGATAATAGGATCATCATAGGGAGAAGGCCAGCAGTAAGACATATGAATAAAGATCTCTGTGACATGAATAAGCTTAAGGAAAAGTGCTGTGCCTTGATATGCATATGCAAACATCTCCATAAACCTTTTTAGTGCATAAAGAGCAGCATTGCGCTAGCACGTCCCACCTTCAGCCCTAAGGTGGTTTTCTCCTTTCTCAGTAAACAGAACATACAATTCAGTTTTACACCAAGATGTTCCATTGCCCAGGGACAGGCAGGAGACAGATGCTTTTTTCTATCTCAACTGCCAAGAGGCCTTCTTTCCTCTTACACTAGTCCTCCTCAGTTCAGACCCTTCACGGGTGTCAGGCTGGGGGACGATCAGGTCTTTCCCTTCCCACGAGGTCATATTTCAGACTATCACATGGGGAGAAACCTTGGACAATACCTAGCTTTCCTAGGCGGAGGTCCCTGTGACCTTTGGCAGTGTACATGTCCCTGGGTACTTGAGATTAAGAGAATGGTGATGACTTTTCACAAGCATACTGCCTTCAGGCACTTGTTTAACAAAGCACACCCTGCACAGCCCAAAATCCGTTAAACTTTGAGTCACCATAGCACATGTCTCTTGCAAGGACAAGGTTGGGGGTAGGGTCACAGATTAACAGCATCTCAAATACAGAACAAAATGGAGTCTCTTACGTCTACTTCTTTCTATATAGACACAGTAACAGTCTGATCTCTCTTTCTTTTCCCCACAGCTAATCAATTATTTCTTTCATGGAGTATGCCTTTGGTGTTAGATCTAAAATATTCACCTCAAACCCAAGGTCATCTAGATTTTCTTCTAGGAGTTTCATAGTTTAGCATTTTACATTTCAGTCTAAAATCCATTTTGAGCTGATTTTGTGAAGAGCTTAAGATCTGTGTCTACATTCATCTTTTTGCATGTGAACATCTCCTTGTTCAGCACCATTTGTTGAAAACTTACCTCTTCTCCATTGTACTCCCTTTGCTCCTTTATAAAAAATCAGTTGTATGGGTCTATACCTGTGCTCTCTATTCTGTTCCATTGATCTATTTTTCTATTCTTTTGCAAATACCATGCTGTCCTTATTACTGTAGCTTTATAGTAAGTCTTGAAGTCGGGTAGTGACAGTCCTCCAACTGTGTGCTTCTTCAATATTATGTTTGCTATATTGGGTCTTTTGCCTGTCCTTATAAACTTAAAAATCTATTGATATCCAGGAAACTATTTTCTGGGATTTTGATTGGGTCTGCCTTGGATCTACACGTCAAGTTGGGAAGAAGTGATGTCTTGATAATACTGAGTCTTCCTATCCATAAACATGGAATCTCTCTCCTTTTATTTAGCTTTTTATTTCTTTATCAGAGTTTTATAACTTCCCTCATAAAGGTCTTAAATATTTTTGTTAGTTTTATGCCTAAGTATTTAACTTGGGGGTACTATTATAAACGGAATTTCATTTTTAATTTCAAATCCCATTTGTTTGTTGCTGGCATACAGGAAAGCAGTTAACTTTTGTATATCAACCTATTTTTGCCACCTTGTTATAATTGCTTATTAGCTCCAGGAGGGTTTTTCTTTTTTTTTGGTCAATTCTTTCAGATTTTCTACATAGACAATCATGTCATCTGCAAACAAAGGCAGTTCTATTTTCTTCTTCCCAATCTGTATACTTTTTACTTCTTTTTCTTGTCTTATTGCATTAGCTAGGACTTCCAATAAATATGATGTTGAAAAGGGTTGGTCAAAGGAGACGTCCTTGCCTTGCTCCTGATCTTAGTGGGAAAGCTTCAATTTCTTACCATTAAGTACAATGTTAGCTGAAAGATTTTTGCATATGTTCTTTATCAAGTTGAGTAAGTTCCCCTCTATTACTAGTTTGCGGAGAGTTCTGATCACGAATGAGAACTGGTTTTTGTCAGATGCTTTTTCTGCATCTATTGATATGATCATGTGATTTTTCTTCTTTAGCCTGTTGATATGACAGATTACATTAATTGATTTTCAAATGGTGAACCAGATTTGCATTATTAGAATAAAGTGCACTTGGTCATAATGCATAATTATCTTTATACATCATCGGATTGGATTTGCTAATATTTTGTTGAGGACTTTTGCATCTATGTTCATGAGACATATTTGTCTGTAGTCTTCTTTTTTTCTAATGTCTCTATCTGATTTTGGTATTAGGTATTAGAGTAATTATGGCCTCATAAAATGAGTTAGGAAGTGTTTCCTCTGCTTCTATCTTCTGAAAGATTATAGAGCATTGGTATAATATTTTTCTTAAATATTTGATAGGATTTGCCAATGAGCCCATCTGGGCTTGATGGTTTCTGTTCTAGAAATTATCATTATTATTAATTCAATTATTTAATATATATAAGCCTATTTAGATTGTCTATTATATGACATTTTGATGAGTCCAGTATGTTCATTCCACTCCCGCTGTTAAGCTCTTTGAGCAGCTTCATATCTAAAAAACGCATCAGGAAAAGTTTGTGTCTTTTTGTCTCTTTTTATTTATTCTGAATGATTAAGGGTTCAAATTCAGGAATTACACAGTGTATGTAGGGCAAACAATATCTCCATCACTGACTTGTACCTGACCAAGATCTGTGAAATTCTGGGTAAATGACTAAACTCAGTCTCAGTTTCCTCATGGGATAAAAGTACATCATAGCTGGTGGTGACAGTAAATGATGGTAATGATATTTCTTGAGTTATTAAAAGTAATGTCTTACATAGACTGCTCTTTCCTACCACATATGGTATTTGAAACAATCTTTTTTTTTCTTCTATGAATCCATAGTGATCTGTGAGTAACAACCTGTTAAATAGAGGACCCCTTCTTCAATATAGTTTCCCCTTTATTCATTTTTAAAACTTTAACAAAAGTAGTCAAATATGGTGAACACTAGATGGAGCATCATTCCAAGTAGAATAATCCTTCTTAACCAAGAACTTTCAAGGGCCAGGTGTGGTGGCTCACACCTGTAATCCCAGCACTTTGGGAGGCCGAGATGGGTAGATCACTAGGTCAGGAGATCGAGACCAACCTGGCTTACACAGTGAAATCCTATCTCTATTAAAAATACAAAACATTAGCCAGGCGTGGTGATGGGCACCTGTAGTCCCAGCTACTTGGGAGGCTGAGGCAGGAGAATGGCGTGAACCTAGGAGGCAGAGCTTGCAGTGAGCCGAGATCGTGCCACTGCGCTCCAGCCTGGGCGACAGAGCAAAACTCTGTCTCAAAAAAAAAAAAAAAAGAACTTTCTAGTACAGCTTAAAAATAAATTATGTCTTGTATATTTCAAAATAGCTAAAAGAGAATAATTCAAATATTTCTAACATAAATAAAAAACAAACAAGGTGATAGACATCCCAATTATACTGATTTGACTTCTACAAATTATATGAATGTATTCAATTATCACATGTGCCCCAAAAATGTATACCTGTATTATATGTCAATTAAAAAGTAAAACTTTCAAAATAATAAGTCATACCTAGAAAAGTAATCACTCATAATTACAAGTCACTGGACACATTTTGCAAGTAAACATAAATGGCTTTGGATATCTCAGGGATGTGGATAGGAAAAAACAGACAATACAAAGACGTGGATACATAGTAGTCATATGTGGTATTATGGGCTGTGTTCCCCCAAAATTCACATGTTGAAGTCCTAACCCCATATATCTCAGCACGTGACTGTCTTGGGATACAGGATCTTTAAAGAGGTAATTAAGTTAAAATGAAGTCATTGGATGGACCCTAATTGAATATGACTGGTGTCCTTCTAAGAAGAGGAAATTTGGACACAGACACACAAACGAAAAACAATGTGAAGACACAGGAAGAAGACATTTATCTACAAGTCAAAGACGGAGGCCTGGAACAGATCCTTCCTTCATGGTCCTTAGGAGAAACCAATCATGCTAACATCTTGATCTTGGACTTCTAGCTTCTAGAACTATAAACAAAAAAAATTAATTCCAGTTGTTTAAGCTACCCAGTCTGTTGTATTTTGTTATGGAAACCCTAGGAAGCTAATGCAAGTGGAAAGGAATACTAGAATGTAAGATCCATGAGGACAGGAATTTTGGTCTTTTTTGGTCACTGATGTGGCCCAAACACCTAGAACAATGCCTGGCACATAGTTGGTATGCAATAAATATTTGCTAAGTGAACTAATAAAAAAGCAGATTAATAAGATTCTTTTCATAGATAATTCCAATAAATAGCACTAATATTATAGAAATGCTTTTTATTTTCATAAGTCCTGAGGATCCGGACTCCCATTATCTTACCTAGTGCTGTGGTGTAATTAGTCTGCTGCCACAGCCCAAGTATATAAAACCCTCTGGTTAATCTCTTGTGATGATTCAAATCCTGGAGTAATTTCCTGAAAAAGAGAAGAGCTAAGAAGACAAAAACCTTGTTGTAATGCAAATAAGTGTGAGTTAATACATATTTTAAAAAAAGATCAAATTTGTTAGTCCCATCCTAGAGAAAATGTCACAGACAGATATAATTTGATGGTATTGCTATTCTCTCAAGGTATTTAGTTAGCTGACTTCCATAAAAACATCGAGAACATCCTGGATTAGCAATTTAAAGGAAAAAAAAGACTTTTCTGTTGTTCTTATTAAAGCACTGCTATGGACACAGGAAAAAGGCTAATTAAATTTCCTTCTGACTTATTCAATTATAGATTCATGGTGCATATCTGTCTTTAACCTGATCTCCACATCTTAATGTTATCACTATTACCATCAATCAATACTTAATTTGGTACCCTGAATATGCTAGGCAAATAACAGCAAAATAAAACATAAAGGAAATATGGAACATCTACTCTGATTTTCAAACACTATATAAGTATCCTTTAAATAACAACTAGAGGAAAAATTCACTAAAATTGTAATAGCAGTTTTGTTAGAGGTGATAAGTAATTCTCTCTGCAAAGCACTCACAATTTTATATGTCTCCATTTTAAAAGCATAATGTTATTTATTTATTTTATTTTTTGAGATGGAGTCTCACTATGTTGCCTAAGCTGGAGTGCAGTGGCATGATCTCCGCTCACTGCAACCTCGACTCCCGGGTTCACGCGATTCTCCTGCCTCAGCCTCCCAAGTAGCTGGGATTACAAGCGTGCGTCACCATGCCCAGCTAATTTTTTGTATTTTCAGTAGAGACAGGGTTTTACCATGTTGCCCAGGCTGGTCTCAAACTCCTGACCTCAAGTGATCTGCCTACCTCGGCCTCCCAAAGTTGTGGGATTACAGGTGCGAGCCACTGCGCCTGGCCATAATATTCTTAAAAAAAAAAAAATCATTCTAACTTCTAATCATTACTGGGAGAAAATTTAAGATTAAAAATCCTCCAAAAGGAGAAAGGGATGTGCTAATATTTATTTTTCTAATCTTAACAGTAAGAAATTGATTTTAAAAGTACCTTTAATCGATACATTTATAACATAATATGCACAAGAAAGCCAGAATACACCAGTCTCATGGGCAAGTGAAAGTAAGCATATTTACATAAAAAATTGGAAACTCTATTCTAAAAGCAGTTTAAAAATCAAGTCAAAGCTTGTTCTTAGTTTAAGGCCAGGAATTAGTTTTAGAACTGATGCAATCTCAAACCAGAGCCAAAAAGTGTTTACCAAAGTCTTTGCCCCAAAGGGAGACACTTCTAATTCTCCAGAAGGGACACTACGCTGTTGAGATTGTCTTGAGACTTGGGGTTAGGTAACTGATAGGGGTACAGACATTAAATTCATTTTGAAATACCATTTTCCTTTGCAACAAAACTGAAACCTAAATTCTTTTTCACAATATGCAATTTGTAATCAAGGCCTCCTCTACTGAAGGGTTGAATTAGCTTCTTGTGCATTTGCTCCTGTTTCCTGAGAATGACAGGATAAATGGGAAGTTCATGTCTCCAGGGTTTATTCGTTACAGAATGGAAAAAATGAGGCTATGGACTTTCTCAAGGATGATTTAGAGAGAAGGGATCATTAAATTACTGTACTCCCCTCCTTATCTTCTGCAGAAGGCTAACAAAGTGACTGCACAAGCTGCACTCCATCCCAGGAATACAAACAGTTCTTGGCCAGTATTTGACTAGAAGTCAACTGCGAGCTCTGAGTCAGGTTTTGATCATACACTGGAGCCTGTTCCTGGAAGCAAAGATCATCTTAATGCCTCTCTTAACACTCTGCTCCAGTTTCCACCTGGATAGTTACAAAGCTCCAAAGCTATAAAATCAAAGAGAAAGTCTACCATTTCATATGACCTAAGCACCACAAGGTGTTGGGTAGTACACCGCCAAATATTGAGCACATTAAAAAAAGAAGAAAAAAGTGCTCCTTCTGAGGGAGACCTTTGTGGTAATGGAATAGTTCTGTATCAATTACTGTGGTTATATCAATCTACACATGTCAAAATGGCACAGAACTATAAATACATTTTGTGCCATTGTCAATTTCCTGGTTTTGATACTCAAGTAAGATGTAACTATTGGGGGAAACTGGGTAGAGGGGACACGTGACCTCTCTGTACTGTTGTTGCAACTTTCTGTGAATCTGTACTTACTTCAAAATCAAATGTTTTTATAAGTGCACCTTGTGTACATTAACATACTTTGAACATTGTGCAATAGAACGAGTCTAATGAAAACACAGCACACTTTCCAAATATGAGGTCTTCAGCCACAACCCGAGAGAACGCTTGAGGTTGGGAATGCCCTTGCACATGCTTTTCCCTCTACCTGGGATACCCTTTCCCACCTCCTGCACCGCTTATTCCCCTTCCCCAGGCTGGCTCCTTCTCATTTCTCAGGCGACATCTCAAAGCCCCTTCCTTACAGAGGTGTTCCCCTGTCCTAACCTTTGCTGTTCTCCAAATATTCCACTCCTTTCACAGCTCCCTTCACCATGTGTAATGATTCAATTACTTGTTTGTTGCCCATCTCCCCACTAGAGTATAAGGTAAACTCCACCAGGCCCTTAGCACACCCCCTGCCACATGGAAAATGCTCCAAGAAGATTTTGTTTGAATAAATGAACCCACCAACTGAATGGACTCCCTTGCGGCCAAGGGGACTCCAGAAAACTTTAAAACTGAGTTCCCAGAAAATGACAGGACAGAAGGTCAGACACACCTTATTATACCTTCATCCTATTAGAGTTTAGACACAACAGCTGACCAGCATTAACGTGAAAACACAGATCATAAGACTGACAGAAGAGACTCTTTGTGACAATAAGATACCAAATTATATACAAATTATACCTAAGGTCATGCCAGGTAAAGGTTAAGGCACACATCCCTTCACTTAGAGAATAAACTGTGTTCTAACTGCCACAAGGTTTTTCTCTTACTCTAGCAGCTTGACAAGCACTGGCCTCGAGATAAGCAATATTAAAACAATTTGCAGCCCCACCAGATGTGGACTAATGGAACCCCTATTCCACCAGCCATCACTACAGCTTTAATGGGACAAAAGGTTTATTTCAGTAACTTTCTCCTAATAAGAAGAGCACCAGCCATGGCTAGTTTACACAGACTGCATACTTGCACACCTTCTTGTCCTGAAAAGATCTTTTGATGCATGGGGTCTAACTGTAATACATGTATTATTATTATTTTTTACAGTCTGTCAGGCCGGAGTGCAGTGATCTGATCATACATCACTGCAGCCTCCATCTCTTGGGCTCAAGTGATCCTCCTGCCCCAGCGTCCTGACTAGTTGGCACCCCAAGCGCACACCACCCCATCTGGCTATTTTTTTTTTTACTTTTTGTATAGATGGGGAGGTCACCATGCAGCCCAGGCATTTAACATTTAAATGGTAACTCTTCACTCCAAAGTGAACATGGGTTGTATGTTATATGCATGTTTGCTCAATAGGCATGTGTCAGGACCACTCTCATGAATATTCATAGCTCCTCCTGTCACCTGCTGAATATGCATATTTCCCCAAGCTGTTCAACATAAAGCTGCTACTCCAACCCCTCCTGCGACGAAGTGCCTGTCTCTGGTCCTGGCCATTCCCCAGCCTGATGAATGGCCACCTTGTAGGCTGGTCCTTACAAGAAATAAAGTCTTTCCTGTTTTTTGTTTTGCTTTGTTTTTTTGAGACGGAGTCTCTCTCTGTCGCCCAGGCTGGAGTACGGTGGCGACATCTCGGCTCACTGCAACCTCCGCCTCCCGGGTTCAAGTGATTCAACTGCCTCAGCCTCCCGAGTAGCTGGGATTACAGGCGCGCGTCACACGCCCGGCTAATTTTCGTATTTTTAGAAGACACGGGGTTTCGCCATATTGGCCAGGCTGGTCTCGAACTCCTGACCTCAGGTGATCTACCCGCCTCGGCCTTCCAAAGTGCTGGGATTACAGGCGTGAGCCACCGCGCCCGGCCGCCTCTCCTTTTCCAAATGTATACATTTTGATTTTCTTAACACTCCTCACTCGAGTTCGTTCACTTCGGTTGGGGGCTGATCTGCTGGCCCTCACTTCCGCCACTTCGGTGCCCCTCAGTCTTCTCCCCTCACTCGGACCTCACGCCCTCATGACAGGGCGTCATTTTCTCCCCTCTAACTCCTCAGCCCATAGGAGGCGCCTTGGTCCGGTACCTCTGCCCAGCAGGGCGACTTTTCCTCACTCGCACTTTTTCCTCGGGTCATCCTCTGCGGCCACCTTCCCACTATCCTCACCCTCCGCTCCACGTCCGTGGCTTCCGGCCTCCCTTCCGGTGCAGGGGCCCGGCCTTGTACCCACAGCCTTGGGGGCTCTCGCCCCTCAGGCCACTCCCCTCAGCCCACAGACCTAGCGGGAAGGGACTGCGAAGCTGCAGCGCTGTAGAAGGACCGGAGGGCGGGGAGTCGGAGGTGTGTCCTCCTCGATCCTGGGCTTTGATTGGCCAAGTCTCGCGGGGGCGGGACCTCGATTGGAGGCGGGGCGGCAATCTGGGTCTTGTGGCCCTGGCTCCTCGGGGTGTTCCCGGCGGCTCCGGGTTTGGCGACGAGGACGGAGAAGTGCCACTGCGTCTCGGGCAGCATGGCCGAGAAGCGGCATACAGCGGACTCCGAAGCCCAGCGGCTCCCCGACTCCTTCAAGGGTGAGCCCCGCGTCCCCTGACCCTCCCGCGTGGACCGAGCCCCCGCCCGCAGGGTGCGCTCCGCGGTCTGACAGCCGGGCTCCTGGCCAGTCTCCGCTGCTTCGGGCTGGGCGAGAACTCAAAGCCGCGGCTCTTTCCTAGTAAACTGAGCATCACGAACCTTGTTTGGCAGACTGGAGTCACGATAGAGGGGTGGCGGGGTGCCAACGGCACGTTTCCCATCGCGCGGGCTCGGGTTATCTCGCGGCCGCCAGATGCCAGGCCCCATGCCAGCGCTGCACTATCTCGTGTCACGCACGCGGACGAGGACACGCAGAGGGAACTGGCAGCCAGTAAGGCGGAGACCGGGACCCCCACATCTCACCCTTTGCCTACTTCCCTTCTTTCCCGACTCACCCTCTCGAAGGCCACCTCCCCACCCAGCCCTGGCCCGGCCCCAGGGTGAACCCCTTCCTCCCCCAACCCCACCTCCTGAAACTTAGACTGATTTGCAGAAGGAAGAAGTCTGTCTGGCTTTCTTCTCACCTCTCTTTCTAGCTCCACTTTCTGCCCCATTTTTCCCCCTCCGCTTTCCTTTGCGTTTTGGAGAACTCTCCTTCCTGCCTTTTGTTCCTCGCCAGGAACCCTGAGTTCTCCCACCCTCACCCCCACCCTCCCTTCCCAGTCTTCAAGGCAGAAGTTGCAAGTGGCACAGTCTCCTTCCCCTGTGGAGAAACTGGTACTCTGGAGAGGGGGTTCTAATAAAGAGAGGTGGTGGACCTCTCAGGAGTCCTGGTATTCACTGAGGAACTCTTAGTGATCCAGAGGAATTAGTGTTTCTAAAGACGGAATTTCAGGCAGGGTGGCAGTGAAAGCAATTTAGAGGGCTGGGTGATCCTTTCCAGGACCCCGCAAAGAACACTACATTGGAGTCATCTATTCTGATTATTTGTAAAGCCAGCTTTATCCTCGCATTTTACCTGTAAGTTCCATTTCCCTTGTCCAGGAGTCCATGTGTTCAGTTCCTTCCCAGGAGCATCAAAGGAATTATAGAAATCTTTATTCCTCACTTTTTCTCTACTAAGAATGTTGCAGGATTATCTTCCCAAATGGAGAGTGTAATAGGGAGGAGTTGATGAGAATAATAGCAACCACAACAACAAAAATTGAAACTAAATAGGCGAGGCTCTGTGCCACCCGCTTTTTTTTTTTTTTTTTTTTTTTTTTTTTTTTTGAGATGGGGTTTTGCTTTTCTTGCCCAGGCTGGAGTGTAATCTCGGTTTACTGCAACCTCTGCCTCCCAGGTTCAAGTGATTCTCCTGCCTCAGCCTCCCAAGTGGCTGGGATTACAGGTGTGCACCACCATGTCCGGCTGATTTTGTATTTTTTGTAGAGATAGGGTTTCATCATGTTGGTCAGGCTGGTCTCAAACTCCTGACTTCAAATGATCCACACGCCTCGGCCTCCCAAAGTGCTGGGATTACAGGCATGAGCCACCGCGACCCCCCAGTGCCACATATTTTATGTATATATTACTTTATTGAATCTTCACAACAGATGATGTGGTAGGTATTCTAATCCCCGTATTATACTTGATGAAACTTGATAGTCAAAGAAATTAAATTACTTAAAGTCACATAGCTTGTATTTAAATCTAGATTTGACTGATTCTAAAACCTGAATAGGAAAAAAATGGGCGGTAACTGCCTTTTTGATAGTTGTCTTTTCCTAGATAAGAAGGTGGGTATTAGGATGCATTCCTCAATATCCTGACCTCCTGGTGGGAAACTGCAGTGGGAAATCTGCTTGGAGTTCTTTGGGAATCAACATGATCTTTGTACTTAATGTTTATTTACAGACGAGTGGTCACAGATGAGTTTTTAACTTCCAGTTTTTTTTCTTGGTTCTATACTTAACTATTTTTTAGGCAGAAATCTTTCAAGATCTAATGAAAACCACTGCTTCCTCTCAAAAATTAGACATACAAATAAAATTTTGCATAGTCTGTGGTTTTTTTAATGTAAACCTTAGAAATTTGACACTACTAGCAAAGCTATTGCTGGAGTTTATTAAATAGAGGTTATTGAATGCTTTCCCTGTGCCAAAACACAGTTTAAGTGCTTTACAAACATTATCTAATTGCATTCTGTAACAGCTCCACAAGGAAAAAGTCATTATTCACCATTTCACAATAAGGATACTAAGGCTCATGTGGTAAAATCACACAGTTTCTAAAATTTTCAACCCGGTTTCAAACCCCGGCTATCTGATTTTCTGAACCGTTTTTCCCATCCCAGAGATGGATACCAAAATGTAGAACCTTGTCTAACTTCAGTACTTTACTGAAGTTGAGAGACAATAAACAAAAAAAGCCTGGAGGAACACAGCTTCAGTGATGACTTCCAGAGGTCTGCTTGAGAGGGAAGCAGTGGAATTATAAAAGCCTAAACTCTGCCTCTTTGTCTTTGCTGAGAATTAGTCCTAGGTAGGTAAATAGGACCAGACCTAGGGCAAGACTAGTTTTTTTTAAAGGCAGTGTATTCACTTTGTAATGAAATAATGCAAGTGAATTGCAAAGAATGTATCGTTGTAATTAAGAGCCATGTCAACCAAATAAAACCCTTTGGGAGAATGTCTGAAAATAAGAAGAATCACGAGACTGATTGTTTATTTCAGTTGTTATAGCCAATCAGATTGGAGAGAACTTTGTAACTTCTTCAATAATTAATCTGAGTTATTCCATCAGTGGTCATAAATTAACTTATGGAAGACCAAGTCTACAAAACTGGCATATTTATTTATGATTAAATAGATTTTTGGTGCCACTTGATGGTATAAATTTTACATGGTAAAAGACAGTCACTGATTCCTAGTCAGCTTTGAGAAAAAAAAAAATTAAAGATGTTGATAAAGTGATACAGATGGGATTCAAAATCAGTTTTTTTTTTTTTTTTTTTTGAGACGGAGTCTCGCTCTGTCGCCCAGGCTGGAGTGCAGTGGCTGGATCTCAGCTCACTGCAAGCTCCGCCTCCCGGGTTTACGCCATTCTCCTGCCTCAGCCTCCCGAGTAGCTGGGACTACAGGCGCCCGCTACCTCGCCCGGCTAGTTTTTTTTGTATTTTTTAGTAGAGACTGGGTTTCACCGTGTTAGCCAGGATGGTCTCGATCTCCTGACCTCGTGATCCGCCCGTCTCGGCCTCCCAAAGTGCTGGGATTACAGGCTTGAGCCACCGCGCCCGGCCCAAAATCAGTTTTTTTAAGAAGGCATGGAAAAGCAATTTCCTGAAAACTATTGTAATTACAAAAAAGTGAATACCCTTTCTCTGCGTCTGTCTGGTATCCTGTGCATATCTCTATCATAATGTTTATTACATAATACGTTTATCAGTTTGACTCATCTTCCCCTCCCCTCCTATAACTAAACACACTTTTTCTTTTTGAGACAAGGTCTTGCTCTGTCGCCCAGGCTGGAGTGCAGTGGTGCAGTCATAGCTCACTGCAGCCTCAAGTGATCCTCCCCCCTCAGCCCCTCGAGTAGCTGGGACTACAGGTGTGCACCACCACACCCAGCTAATTTTTTAATTTTTTGTAAAGGCGGGGTCTTACTATGTTGCCCAGGCTGGTCTCAAAACTCCTGGACTCAAGTGATCCCACTTTAGCCTCCCAAAGTGCTGAGACAACAGGCGTGAGCTACCACGCCTGGCCTTTAGACCACACTTTTGAAAGAGATTGTGTCCTTCTTCACTGTAGTAGCCCAGTATCAAGTATGTAGTAGGTATACAAAAACATTTGTTGAAAGAAAAAGGAAGCAGGCAGGGAGATAAAAATCCCCATGGAGTAAATAACATTAAGTGTTTGCCTTAACCTTATGTTGGTGGAGCAGTTTTTCTGTTTACCATTGATTTTATTAAGTTTGTTATAACCCAAGCTGTTGATTTTAGGGCGCAGCCATTATGTTTATTATATATTATTACAGATAGACATTATATTTGTCTGGGTTTATATTATCAATAAAAGGATTATAATTGCCAAGATAATATATTGTCCCTAATAAGAAATCTCCTTTTATTTATTAAAGCATGGAAAGAGAAGTTAGAGGTCATGGTTAGTAGAAAGAAAGAAGTGTGTGTCAATAGAAAATTATCTATTGACACACACTTCCTGCTACATTTTTTTAAATCTTTCTCTATTTGCTGGGACTAGGAAAGAAACTTGAACTCCAAGCATTTGGCCTCACATTTCAAAGATTATCCTTGAGGACACAACCGATAAAGTCCTAAAGTCTCAGACAATGAAAACTATACCGAACTTGTGGTCCAGTTAAAGTGAGCACTATGGTGAGGTAGTAGAGTATAGTGAAATGGGAGTGGAATTTAGAATTAAAAGCTTTGGGTTGAGATCACTCTACCATCACTTAAGAGATTTGTATGAAGGATGGTCCAAGAAAATTTAGAACGCTGACTTACTGCCCCAAGTGTGGTCTGTTTCTCCTCCAGAGATACAGTCCTCAAGCAGATTGTTAGTTGATATTTTCTCCATAGTGCCCAGATCCCAAAAGGTAATTCACTTCATAAAGGGTTTCTTCTTCTAAACTTATCAATAGTGATCTTAAAGTTGTAATAATAATGGCTACTGCTTGTTGAATACTTCCTAAGTGTCAAGCCCTTTTCATATTTTCTCATTTTATCTTCACAACAACTGAGTGAAAGAAGTACTGTTCTTTTCCCCCATTTTACTGATAAGAAAATTTAGTGGTAGATTTGGAATCTAACACCAAAAATGCAAGCTTTTAGCCACTGCTTAGCTGTTAATCACAGTGAAGAACTGAGAACCTTGTCATCTAGTTTTCTTCTGCTTCCATTTCCCATTTTTAAATGAAAATGATGTTACCCTCCAAATACTTATATGAGAAAAACTTAATTGTGGGTAATTTTAAGATGTCCAAGTAAAAGAGCTGGGGAAAAAAAGAAAAACTTAAAAAGTGGAAGGTTTTTGTTCTATTTTCATGTATTTCAGGTCTAGATGAAATTTAATTCACTTAATACCCATTATTAAATTGTTTTTCTCTTCAATTTTCCTGAACATAAATGTTTTGGTGCTTCCAGACGTGGGCCATGTTCAGCCCATTCTTCTACTTTCCTGAATTCTCTAACCTCACAGTTGGAAAAGGTCTGATTTTTTTTTTTTTTTTTTTTTAAAGAAAACACTTGAGGAAAGCAGTTGACAACTACTTGGGGCAGGAGATGGTTCTGTACTGTATCCCAGGATCCTGTCTGCTGTTTCAGTTTGTCTTATGTAAGAGGCAGTCTTTTTTTTTTCTCTCTTTCCCCCAAAGAAACAACACACTCAACTCATCCAGCAACTATTTAACAAATGTTTTTTGAGTACCTCTTATACACTAAGTATCTTCCATATTAGCTTATTTACTCATCACACTAACCTTCTGAGGAGGTACTCTTATTAGCCCTGTGTTTAGATGGGTAGACTGAGGCACAGTTGAGTAATAAGGTACTTTCTCAAAATCACACAGCTAGTAAGTGGCCGAGCCATCTGGGAACCCATTATGCTATACTGTTTTCATAAAACCAAAATCTCATGAAGACAGACAACTGAATACAATAATTACAAGTGTGATAAATATTGTTTTAAAAGGGTAAAGTGCTATTGCAGCGTTATTTTAGACTGAGAGGTCCAAATTTAAAATTATTGCTGTTGCTCTCACGTGTTTTTTCCTCTTGTATGGCCTGAAACATTTGAACGCAGGAAAACTACAGAAAATCCTTAAAATATTTAGGAAGTAAGACATTTATGCTTATTTACTTTCCTTATTCTTTTTGAGCTGAGCAAAGAGTAACTGTTACTGCAAATCTTTCTTAGAAGTAGTTCTTTTGTTTTCCTTAGTATTTCATAGTAAACACATTTTAAGCTTTATAATTCAAACTACATAGTGCTTCATCAGTATCAGTTATTTTGGTCTAGCGTTTATACCTATAGATGGATTTTAACAGAGAGGAAAATTTACAGTCTTCACTCATGGTTTTTAACTTGATACCATCTGGCCTGTAGCTACTCTAGCCCAGAGAATAATTTCTTCTGTAGAGATTTAAGGATAAGGGCATTTGAACAGCTAAGCTGTGCCTAATTAAAATATTAATTTGAAAGGCAGGCTATAATGTGTGCTTGTTTGCTTTGAAATCGTCTGCCTTAAAGGAATTGCAAGTTGTGATCTCTAATTAAACATTACCATTTTTTAACGTATATTTATCAAGACCCTACCATGTGGTAAACTCTGCCTCTTTCTTAACTTACAGCTTTTTAAATCTATCTCTCATTGTAGGATGCTGTCTTCATTTTTGTTTCTTCCATTTTTACTCCTTCTATTTCTCTTATTTTCTTTCACTTCTGTTATGCCCTTCCCTTCTTTGTCTTTTTCTCCTAAAATTCCAGTCATTTGAAAAACTTAGTTATAGTAAACATTTGATTAATTGAAGAGGAATTTATATTCACTTATTCTACCTGCCCTTTTGCTTATTTTCACCAGGAGTTTTTGTTTATCAGGCCTTATAAAGGCCTTGTTTCAAAATAAGCAAAAGAGAGAAACTGAGAAGCTGGGAAATGTACCCTTATTTGAATAGCTAGAAGAAAGATCAAATGCATTATTTAATTTATGCAAGTCTTCCTCCTCAAATAAATAGTTGGCTGACATAAAACAGGAACAGCGTGTAACAGCCCATTGTCCAAATCCAGCTGACTCTGTTTCTGTATGTCCCACAAGTTATGAAATAGCTCTTATATTTTTAAATGATTTTTAAATAACAAAAGAATACTTTTTCATTACACATGAAAATTATGTGAAATTTAGATTTGTGTCCATAAATTAAGTTTCATTGGAACAGCTGTGCTGTTTATGTAGGTACTATCTATGGCTGCTTTTGCATTGCAAAAGTAGAGTTGAGTAGTTGCAACAGACTGCAAAGCCCAAAATATTTAGTTCCTGGTTCTTTACAGGAAAAGTCTGCCAATCCTGACAAAGAATCTCTGATGAAGAATCATAGTGGCTAAAAGTAACAGTTAATCCTGAATACATATATTTTTAAGAAGAAAGTTCAAAAATTGCCAAGACTTTTCAATTTGACCTACTGTTACCCCTAAAAAGTGCTGCTACAACTGAATAGCATGTGTTTTTGAGACTAAACTTCCAGCCCCTCTGTCTTGCCCCACCCAGGCAGGACTTCTCTCATCAATTTACCACATAAAGTGTTTTATTTGCACTCTGCAAAGGCAGAAGGAAAAAAGTGTCCATTAACTGTTGCAGTTTAGGTATTTCAGTAATTCCTTAGCCCATCCTTTCCTTTTTGTGTACAATAATGCTTATGACTCACAGTCAGATTCTCAGCGGAGGAAATCCAGTTATCTTTTGAACTCTACAATAATAATAAGTCTCAGTAATGAATGCATTTATTACTCCACATGATTTCCAGTAGCGCTAAGGTTAATAGATCTGAAAGTAAATCAGCTGATGGGGAACGGGAACAACTACAGCCCTCTGGACTAATCAGCCTGTGTTGTCATCTTGGAAAGAATGTTTAACTGCCTTTCCAGAAGCTTACCCAACAGAAATTACTACACAACTTGCATTTTTCATTTGTTTCATGGTTTGGTTGGTTTTCTTTTGTTTCTTCCAACAAGGTCTTTAGCCTTATTACTTTGGAACTTCAGGAGGCATATTTTACACCCTCTTCACAGATTTTTGTAAACATTATAAATACTCATGTGTGCAAGGAGGAGCTACATTGTGGCTAACATGTCATAGGAATTCACAAATGGTGGTTATCAGGAGTAGTAATAAAACATACCTTCAGAATGAGAGAATTTTAAGAGTTGTATAATTTCATCTTTTCGGAAAAATTAATTTACCTAGGAAATAAGCAGGTACAGAAACATTGGTAAAAGTATATTCAATGCAGCAGTTTCTAAGTGAGAAATTTGGACACAACAAATTTCATCATATGAAACAATGGAATTAATCTTTAATAATGATAAAGAATATGTACTGATAATGAAAAAATGTTCGTAACATGGATGGGAGGGAGAATATTTTAAATCACTGTGTGTACCATTCTTTCATTATTGAAAAAATGTAGGCTAGAAAAGGTTTAAAAGACGTATATCAAGGCAAAAAACATCCAGAGATAAAGTATAGATAATTTTTCTGGTTGTTGAGCTACTATTTCTAATTTTTGTAGTAACTTTTGCTTTTAAAGTAAAAAAGCAATTTTAGAAAATGTATGTGAGTTTCCTGGAGGTAAGCCCAACTTGAATGTTCAATACAAAAATTCAAATGTATAGGCTTATGTCCATATTCAGACCCTTCTTTGATTAGTTAAAAGTTTATTCTACTGCCATTTTGGTAATAAAAGAAAAAAAATACTCTAAACCAGGGGTCCCCAACTCCCAGGCCACAGATGGATCAGATCAGCAGCATTAGATTCTCATAAGAGCACGAACCCTGTTGTGAACTACACATGTGAGGGATCTAGGTTGTGTGCTCCTTATGAGAACCTAATGCCTGATGATCTGTGGTGGAACAGTTTCATCGCAAAACCATGCTCGCCCACCCTTTCCCGTGGAAAAATTGTCTTCCACGAAACTGGTCCCTGGTGCCAAAAAGGTTGGGGACCATTGCTCTAAACTATGGTAAAGTAGTATTTACAACCAAGTATCATAGGATCCCTAATTTTTAGGAATGTTCTCACCCAGCAAAATATCAACAAGTGTATTAACCAAAATATCAGTTTGTACCTTTCCCCATAAAACTGGTAGGAAGGATTCAGTCCTAAAGTAATACATGGGAAACTTGAAGTAAATGAATTTCTTTTTTTTTTTTTTTTTTTTTTGAGACGGAGTCTCGCTCTGCCGCCCAGGCTGGAGTGCAGTGGCCGGATCTCAGCTCACTGCAAGCTCCGCCTCCCGGGTTCACGCCATTCTCCTGCCTCAGCCTCCCGAGTAGCTGGGACTACAGGCGCCGCCACCTCGCCCGGCTAGTTTTTTGTATTTTTTTTAAAGTAGAGACGGGGTTTCACCGTGTCAGCCAGGATGGTCTCGATTTCCTGACCTCGTGATCCGCCCGTCTCGGCCTCCCAAAGTGCTGGGATTACAGGCTTGAGCCACCGCGCCCGGCCAGTAAATGAATTTCATGAGATTTTAGTGAGTGAAAATTTCTTTTATTCCCGGAAGTGGTAGATGACTAAGGGTTCATTTATAAGCCTGCTAGAGTTTAAGCCTCACCTCTGAGCTACGCATTTATAGCACAACGTGCCATAAATAGGCACAGCTGGAATTAAGAGGGCTTCCTCTGTAAAAACATCAGATTTCATTCTCAGAACTCTAGTGATGCATTCCCAACTTAGGTACTGTGTACCTTTTTGAGGTGTAACCAAGTGGGAAAGAATTTTAAGAGCTGAAGATAGGATACTTTCATTTTAAAGGCATTAGAAAAATATGAAAGTGCCATTTTCCCAGTGTATACACTGATTATTTCTAGCCAAGCATTTGATATGTGAAAGACCAAATCCAGTTTTCAAAATATGTACATAATTCCTTGTTCCTGGTGATTTGCAATTCCATATGCACATCTGGGGTTTTCAAAAACACAATGTGACAATGGGAACTGACACAAAAAAACTGGGCTGAACTTTTTGGCTTGTCCTCATGTAGATCTCCTCATAAATGAACTTCTTGAACGTCTTTGAATGTCCCAGCCTAGCCAGACTGGGGGCAGATATGAAGCAAAGGGCAAATTAAATTGTTTAAGAGGCTTTTGATCAAAAAGGGTAAGTGCTATTTTCCCATTTTTCTTCATGAAGATACAAACACTTAAGTAAAATAGAAGGATTACAGAAAACTTTCATCTAAATTTACTAATCATTATCTGTATTCTACAAGGCCAGCCTACTAATCTTTACTTTTCACTGGTAAGGAAACTAAGGTTCAAAGAGGTAAAGATCATGCAACTAAGAAGTATCAGAACTGAAATTCAAACACAGTTACTCCTCGTTCTCAGGGAATCTCAGTGTAATAAGGGATATAAATGCACAAGGAATTAAAGTATTAGATTAAAATATAATAAAAGATTAAAATCCACTTTGGAAGGTCAATTGAAAATAAATAAAAAATAAAAGATTAGACAAGATATAAGTGCCATAAGATAATTTTCAAAAAATGCTATCAAGATTCAAAGGAAAGAAAAAAAAAACATATCTAGCTAGAAAACTTGCTGAGAAGTATTTTATTTTATTTTTTTTATTTTTATTTTTTGAGACGGAGTCTTGTTCTGTCGCCCAAGCTGGAGTGCAGTGGCGCGATCCTGGCTCACTGCAAGCTCCGCCTCCTGGGTTCACGCCATTCTCCTGCCCCAGCCTCCCGAGTAGCTGGGACTACAGGCGCCCGCCACCTCGCCCGGCTCATTTTTTGTATTTTTAGTAGAGACAGGGTTTCACCGTGGTCTCGATCTCCTGACCTTGTGATTCGCCTGCCTCGGCCTCCCAAAGTGCTGGGATTACAGGCGTGAGCCACCGCGCCCGGCAAGTATTTTATTTTATATCACTCTATGCTAGGTAGTGTGCTAGACACTGAGAATATAAAAGTGAATAAGCAACATCCCTGCCCTCAGGGGGTTTTTACTCTAGTATGTTATGGGAAACTTGAACAGTATTTGAAAAGGCACCAAATGGTGTCAGATAAATAGTATTTGTGGTCAATCTGTCCTTGTTTGGAATACATTTCACCCTGGAAACCTAGACCTATGTCTGTCACAGAGCCTTGAAACTGTCTTTTGCTATAAATAGGCATGGCTGGCATGAAGAGGACTTCCTCTGTAAAAATATCAGATTTTATTCTTAGAACTCCAGCCATGCTTTCCCGGTTTGGATACCATCTTGAGAAAGTGCTTCAACCATGAAAACATCCTTAATGAGGATTTTTTTATTCAGGGTTAAATTTAGAACACGGGCTTTGGAGTAAGATGACCCATATTTGAGTCCCAGGTCCTCCGTTGTGTGACTTTGGGAAAGTTAAGTGTTGCTTTAGTTAACTCATTTGTAAAAGGTAGTTAAAAATGCCCTCACAGGCTGTCGTAATAGTTAAATGAGATACATGTCTAAAGTAACTTTAAAAACTGCCTGGGATGTAGAAAACCCCTCAAAACAGCCACTGTTGTTATGATCAGTTATGGTAGTACTAGATAAAGCTTTCTTCACAAACAGTACTATGGCTCTGCTTTGAATATTCTCTCGATGAGTATGTGTGTACCCCCTAAATTATAACTTAGAAACCTCCAGGATTACTTTAGATCATTTTATTTAAGTATAGATGAAAACATTTACCTCACACTGTGACACAGGAGCAGAAAATTACAAAGTCACATACAACCCAAGTACTCACTATATTTCTGATTTTTCATCCTATGTTTTAGAGCACTTGACCTGGGTGCCAACATGTGTTTCTCTTCTCCCATGTTCCCAGCCTGAACACTCTGCTTATTTCTTCGCCTCCGATTTATTCCAAGCCCCATCTTACTGCCATTTTGCCCTTTCTTCTGAGCAGTAACACGTGCCTGGCATACCTTTTCTCCCCTCTGTCATTAAAATAGCTCCTGAAAATGCAGCAGAAGCCTTCCAAGTGGTTGATAAGAAAACCTGTGATATCCCTTGGCCTTCTCAGTCCCTATGTCCTCTACAGAAAGGAAAAGCAAACTAAAAATGAGGATGACACTGGATACAGAAAATAGGAACACAACGTATGGGGTGATGGGAGTTCCCAGGATGATGGTGAAAGCAATTGCAGAATGATAGCCGTGCACACCAGATGAGGGAAGTCCACACAAGGCCCTGAGAGAGAATTCTTTCAGAAGATACAATTGATAGTATACCTGACCCCTTTGAGAGGAAATTTAGGCAACTGATTTAAGGTTGGATCAGTAAGTACATTGAAAACTGAACAAAGGGAAAAAATAAGACAGTAACTCCAGAAAAAACAAAAATGGTACAGGAAGAGAAAACTAGTGATACACGAGCTCCTTGGCTTAGCTTTGAATTGCATTTATAAATTCATAATATAAAATCTCATATTGATCTAAATGAAGTTATGATGTAATTATATTGGAAAGATCGGTATAAGTATGTGGTGGGGGTAAGAGGGAGGAAAGAGAACTAAATCCTTTTCTGTAGTAGAAAGTTAATAGTCCTCAAAACTGAAAAAGCAAGAAGTAACAAAACAAGCATTTCCTTCCTTCTTTCCTTCCTTCCTTCCTTCCTTCCTTCCTTCCTTCCTTCCTCCCTCCCTCCCTCCCTCCCTCCCTCCCTCCCTCCCTCCCTCCTTCCCCTCCCTTCCCCTCCCCTCCCCTCCCTTTCCTCGTTTTGTTGCCCGGGCTGGGGTGCATCATAGCTCACTGTAGCCACGAACTCCCAGACTCAAACAATCCCCCTATTTCAGTCTCCTCAGTAGCTGGGACTACAGGTGTGTGCCACCACACCAAGCTAATTTTTTTTTAAAGTTTCAAGTAGAGATGGGAGTCTCACTAGGTTGCCCGTAATGGTCTCAAACTCCTGAGCTCAAGCAATCCTCCCATCTCGGCCTCCCAAAGTGCTGGGATTACAGGTGTGAGCCACCATGCCTGGCAGAAGCATATTATTATTATTATTATTTTCTAAAGTAGAGAAAGAATCCCCCTATGTTGCCCAGGCTAGTCTTAAACTCCTGGGCTCAAGGGATCCTCCCTCCTCAGCCTTCCAAAGTACTGGGATTACAGGCGTGAGCCACTGCACCCGGCCGCAAAGCATATTATTATTTTTTTTCTTTTTGAGACGGAGTCTCGCTCTGTCGCCCAAGCTGGAGTGCAGTGGCGCTATCCTGGCTCACTGCAAGCTCCGCCTCCCGGGTTCACGCCATTCTCCTGCCTCAGCCTCCTGAGTAGCTGGAACTACAGGCGCCCGCCACCGCGCCCGGCTCATTTTTTGTATTTTTAGTAGAGACGGGGTTTCACCATGGTCTCGATCTCCTGACCTTGTGATCCGCCCGCCTCGGCCTCCCAAAGTGCTGGGATTACAGGCGTGAGCCACCGCGCCCGGCCGCAAAGCATATTATTTAGAAACACGGAGGTAGATATCAAAATGGTCAAAGTAGCAAATGTTTTTGAGGAGGAGGAAATTGGAAGAGGTGAGCATGGGAATGCCCTTTTTTGTACTAATCTTATAGAATGGTTTGATTTTTTAAACTTTATGCAAGTGTAACTTCAAAAACACAAATGCATAGCCACGAAGGCCAAAAAAGAAGGTGAAAGAGAAATAGCTACAGGGGAGAAAAATAGGTTACACAATTTATTTATTTATTTATTTTAAAAAATACCATTTAAGGCCGGGTGCAGTGGCTTATGCCTGTAATCCCAGCACTTTGGAAGGCCATGGTGGGCAGATCATTTGATGTCAGGAGTTCGAGACCAGCGTGGCCAATGTGGTGAAACCCCGTCTCTACTAAATACAAAAAGTAGCTGGGTGTGGTGGCGGGTGGCTGTAATCCCAGCTACTCAAGAGACTGAGACAGGAGAATTGCATGAACCCAGGAGGTGGAAGTTGCAGTGAGGTGAGATTGTGCTATTGCACTCCAGCCTGGGCAACAGAGCGAGACTGTCTCAAAAATAAATGAATAAATAAATAAATAAATAATTTAAAAATATGGTGTGTACACAAGGAAAGTTTTCAAAGAATATACCAAAATACCTCTGAATTTAAAGTAATTTTTCCCTCCTTTGTTATACTCTGTGAATTTCTTACAACATTACCTTTGTAATCAGACGGAAAAGCTGTTTCATATTACAGGAACAGGAAGCAATTAGAAATGTGAGAGGAAAACTATGTACAAAGATGTTCACTACGACACTGTTTATAGCACTAAGAAATCAATCTGTGCAATCAGGAAGTGGGCAATAAATGATGCTGCATAAACCTAATGAAATATTTTACAGGTGTAATTTTTAAAAAGAGGCTCTAAACAACTTTATACTCATACCATATGGTTTTCACCTTTAATCATATTGTACTCCTAGCTAAAATGCTCTAATGCCTTTTCCCTCTTTCCCTTTTCTTCTTTTCTTTGCTTTGCTTTGCTTGTCTTTGCTTTCTCTCTTTCATTCTTTCTCTCTTTTCTTTTCTTTTTTCTTTCTTTTTTTTTTTTTTGACAGACTCTTCCTCTGTTGCCCAGGCTGGAATGCAGTGGTGCAATCTCAGCTCACTGCAACCTCCACCTCCTGGGTTCATGCAATTCTCTGGCCTCAGCCTTCCCAGTAGCTGGGATTACAGGCACTCGCCACTACGCCTAGCTAATTTTTGTATTTTTAGTAGAGATGGGGTTTTATCATGTTGATCAGGCTGGTCTCAAACTCTTGACCTCAAGTGATCCACCCGTCTCGGCCTCCCAAAGTGCTGGGATTACAGGCGTGAGCCACCTCGCCCAGCCTCCACTTTCTTTTCATTGATATTTTCTTACCATTACATCCTGCAAGAAACTCTCTGACAGCCACCATCACCTCCCCACCCCATTCCATTCTCACCTCCATCCTAACTGCATGAGTTAACTCATTATGTGTCTTCAGAATATTCTGAACAGATATTCTATATCTGTACTTACCACCTAATATTATAATTATGTGTTTGTCTGACTTTCCCACTAAACTTTAACCCTGAAAGCTGGGATTGGGTCTTACTTATTGTTATCACTTCAGTACAAAGCAGAGGGCCTAATAAATAGTAGATCCTTAATAAATGTTTGCTGAATAAAGTAGTGAGTAATGTGGAAATATACTTGTGTTATGGCATTACATAGATAAAGGAAAGTAGTACCTACACTTCAGGGCTATATGAGGATTAGAGGGGAAATTCATGTAAAACCGCTGGTGTAATGCCAAGCACATAGGTGTTCAGCAAATGGTAAGGATGAAGATGGTGGTGATTATGCTAGTAACGGTTGTAAGAGTTGTATATTTTTTGTTTTCAACAGACAGCCCCAGTAAGGGCCTTGGACCTTGCGGATGGATTTTGGTGGCATTCTCATTCTTATTCACAGTTATAACTTTCCCAATCTCAATCTGGATGTGCATAAAGGTAAAGAACATTTCCTTCACTTCTGGGAAGGGGTTAACTCCTACCTCCATAAGCCTGTTCGTGTGTGCCTATGTGTGTGTGTGAGAAAGAGACAGACTCTCTCTCTCTTATAATTCTTATTTCTTCATCCTTCCTTTGGAAAATTTCTTCTACTCACCTATTAAGATGGAAACTTAAAACTTGTTTCAGCCATTTCCCTTCCGCGTGGGCTAAAGTAAGGATCACCATCAAAAATTTCCTGGGGCCAGGGATGTGAGATGGTTCTGAGAGAACAAGTTCTTCAGAGTTAGGATGATGGGGTTTGACTGCTGGCTTTACTGTTGATTGTATGACCCTTGCTGTTTCCTCACCTGTAAAATGGGAGAAAGTAACAGTACCTACTTCATAGGACTGTTGCAAGGATTAAATGAATTAGTGTGTCTAAATGTATTTATCACAATGCCTGGCACGTCATAAATACCCTCAGTGCTGGTTATTTTTTTCTACAAAGTTGTTAATACTTTGATATTATGACTATCATTTACATATTTCTAAGAAGATAAAATATGTTCCAAGCATTTTCAGATCAATTTATTTTTAAGGGAATCAGAAGAAAAACTGTGAAGACTTCAGCTTTTTATTTTCTGAATTAACAGTGCATGAGTAATTTTTTTTTTTTTTTTTTTTTTTTTTTTGAGCCAGTCTCGCTCTGTCGCCCAGGCTGGAGTACAGTGGCGCAATCTCAGCTCACTGCAACCTCTGCCTCCCGCGTTCAAGTGATTCTTCTGCCTCAGCCTCCCGTGTAGCTGGGATTATTATTATTATTATTTTTCTTTTTTTTGAGATGGAGTCACCCTGTTGCCCAGGCTGGAGTGCAGTGGTGCAATCTCAGCTCACTGCAACCACCACCTTCCAGGTTCAAGTGATTCTCCTGCCTCAGCCTCCCGAGTAGCTGGGATTGCAGGTGCCCGCCACCATATCCAGATAATTTTTGTATTTTTCGTAGAAATGGGGTTTCACCATGTTGGCCAGGCTGGTCTTGAACTCCTAACCTCTGTAATCTGCCCATCTGGGTTTCCCAGAATGCTGAGATTACAGGCGTGAGCCACTGTACCTGGCCTGCATGAGTAACTGAATAACAATGTTAACAGCTGAGGAGTGAGGTTATGGATTTGTTTCTGTATACTATCCTGTCCTTCCTAAATTTATACAGTGAATATCTATTGCTTTTGTAATCAGTAAGAATATAATAAATATGCTTTGAGAAGGTAAACATTGAACATATGATTTATAGATATGATCTGGATCTAAAGAAAAAAGATGAGGCATCTGATCTGTTTAGAGCACAAATATATATTTAAGAAGCATACATGTAAATATTTGTACTCTTCATGTTAAATTATCATTCATGTTTTTATTCTAGATTATAAAAGAATATGAAAGAGCCATCATCTTTAGATTGGGTCGCATTTTACAAGGAGGAGCCAAAGGACCTGGTCAGTACTGGGATTCTAGATTGTTGATCTGAAACCTGAGGTTCTTTATTTTTATTTTTATTTTTATTTTTATTTTTATTTTTATTTAGTTGTTTTCTTAAAGACAGGGTATCATTCTGTCACTCAGGCTGGAGTGCAGTGGCATGCTTATGTTTCACTGCAGCCTTGAACTCCTGACCTCAAGCCATCTTCCCACCCCAGCCTCCCAAAGTTCTAGGATTACAGATGTGAGCCACCGTGCACAGCCTAAAATTTTTTTATTGATGTGATTTCCCTTATGAGGGCCTCTTCTACTCTGTCTTAGAAAATAGTTCATGCAGCAGAAGTTGTATAACAATAGCAGTGGCTCTAGCCAATCTTTTATTACCCTTTCCTTCCTACCCTTCCCCTCCCCTTCCCATTTGAGCTGGTAAGATTACCACTTAGGCCAAGAATAGTACAGCTATACAAATTTGAGCATTAGAATCTCTACCAAAGAAAGACTTTCAGTCATTTATTTGGCAAACTTCAATTAAGCTCCTACTGTGTTCCAGGCTCTGAGAATTCAAGGGAGACTAAAACACAGTCCCTACCCTCAACGATCTCCCTATTTAGTGGTAGGGACCAACAAGGAAACAGATAGCTACAATCCTATGTGATAAGTATTATGATCAGGTACTCACAGAGAGCTGTGAGAAAAGAGAAAACCTGAGAAGTGTTACTGATCCAAACTAGTAGTAGGCTGAGGCAAGTCTTTCTGAAAGTTACATCTTGACTGAGTCTTGAGGTCTGAAAGGTGTTAACCAACAGGAGGTGTTTGCAATGGAAATAGCAACATACACAAAGCAACAAAGAGGAGAGTATTGCAGAGCAAGTAGATCGGCCAGCAAGAGGGCAGGGTGTGAAGAGAGGGGAAGTGGCTGAAGAGGGGAACAAAGGCGAGTTATGCAGGACCATGCGTGGGGCAGGGTTTGTATTTTAGGGGGGATTGCTCTGCTTGCAGCTTAGGAAATATATTATAGGAGAGAAACTACAAAAAATAGAAGGATGGCCTGGGAAATGATTGCATTGGTCCCGGTGGGGCGGTGGGGGGAAGAGTGATAGCAACAGTGGATTAAGGAAATTAACTCCACAGACTTTAGTGGGGACAGTCAAATATGGGAAGTAAGCAAGAGGAATCAATGTTATCGTACCTGGCTTCTGGCTCATTCACGAAGATGAACTGATGACTTTTCTGTTCATTAGGTTGATCTTCTTAAAACTGAATGGAGAAGTGAACTGATTAGGTTGCTGTGTCTGTATAATGTGTGTATCTTTGTTGCAGGTTTGTTTTTTATTCTGCCATGCACTGACAGCTTCATCAAAGTGGACATGAGAACTATTTCATTTGATATTCCTCCTCAGGAGGTAAGGTTTTCTTTGAATAACTGAGATATCACATGTGAAAGTGCTTTTTTTTTTGAGACGGAGTCTGTCTCTGTTGCCCAGGCTGGAGTGCCGTGGCCGGATCTCAGCTCACTGCAAGCTCCGCCTCCCGGGTTCACGCCATTCTCCTGCCTCAGCCTCCCGAGTAGATCACCGCACCTGGCTAATAATTTTTTGTATTTTTAGTAGAGACGGGGTTTCACCGTGTTAGCCAGGGTGGTCTCGATCTCCTGATCTTGTGTTCCGCCCGTCTCAGCCTCCCAAAGTGCTGGGATTACAGGCTTGAGCCACCGCGCCTGGCGTGAAAGTGCTTTACAATGAGGGACAGCATAGTTAGAACATAGGCTTTATTCATTTTAAATTTTTTTTTTTTTAAATTGAGATAGAGTCTTGTTCTGTTGCCCAGGCTGGAGTGCAGTAGTGTGATCTTGGCTCACTGCAACCTCTGCCGCCTGGGTTCAAGTGATTCTCATGCCTCAGCCTCCCAAGTAACAGACTATAGACATGCACCACCACGCCCAGCTACTGTTTTTCTATTTTTAGTGGAGACGGGGTTTTGCCATGTTGGCCAGGCTGATCTCAAACTCCTGACCTCAGGTGATCTGCCCTGGCTTCCTAAAGTGCTGGGATTACAGGCGTGAGCCACTGTGCCTGGCTAGAGAATAGGCTTTAGATCTTGACTGCCTTCAGCATTTCTAGCTCAGTGACCTTAAGCAAGTCCTTTAACTTATCTGTGCTTCAGTTTCCTCATCCAGAAAATAGAGATTGTAATAGTAAGAACTACTGTATAGGGTGGTTCTGAGAAGTGCTTAGAGCAACGACTGATAAATAGTAAGTACTGTATAAGTTCTTACTGTTAGTATTACAGTTGGCCCTTTGCATGCATAGGTTTTGCATACGGGGATTCAGCCAACCACAGACTGAAAAGATTAGGGAAAAAACTCCACAAAGATCCAAAAAGCAAAATTTGAATTTATCATACAAGTATGGCACTGAATCCACATGAATGAAGTGATGTGTAGGTATTGTGTTAGATAATATAAGTAATCTACAGATGATTTAAAGTATATAGGAAAATGTACATAGATTATATGGTTGGCTCCATGAATCAAAAATATTTGGGGAAAAAAGCAATAGACAATGATACAATAATACAAATTTTAAAAAACAGTATAGTATAGCAACTATTTACATAGTATTTATATTGTATTAAGTATTATAAGTACTCTAGAAAGGATTTAATGTATAAAGGAGGATGTGCATAAATTATATGTGAATATTGTGCCACTGTATATAAGTGACTTGAACATCTTGGATTTTGGTATCCTCTGGGAGTCCTAGAATCAATCTCCCACAAATACCGAGGGATGATTGTTAGAAAATATAGCGTAATGCTAATGAAAGTATAATAATATCATCATTGTTACTACTATCACCATTTTTATTACCACGTTTCTCTTCTATGGGTTTCTGATAGAAAACCCTATTTAGTATAATATTTTTTTCTTCTTAAGGTTTTAGTCTAGATAAATTGGTTAGAAACCAAAGAATTAGAAACTGCTTGTTGGGCATTTTAGATAAAACATAATATTTTATACTAGTGATTATTTTGTGCCTTTTCAAACTACTTCACAAATGTTATCATAGATGAAACTCACGGCAGAATCCCTAGAAAGTATATAGTTGCAGTGAAACAAAGGAATTCCTCTAAATTACAGTGGCAGAGCCAAGACTAAAATTGAGCTCTTCGGATTCCCTGTATAGTGCTGCTTTTTCCACAGCTCCATGCTAAATGCATTGTACCTGAGCTCCCTTATAGCCCCTGAAAAAGTGATGGCCTTCCTGGCAACCATGTCCTTAGGAGGCATAATAACCGTTGCATACAGAAAACCTAAAAACATGAAGTGGGAAGGACAGAAGAATGCTGTCAGGGTTTCCTGGCCAAAGGCCAGATACTCAGCATGGTGATGGAGCCTGGCCATGTTGCCTTCTCATGTCACAAATACCAGAAACCAGCCTAGGAACTTCCTTGTTGGTACTGATCCAAGAAGTGGGTGAGGTCAGACTTTATAATCCACCCAAAGTTAGTGATGCCAGAAGTGATTTTGCCCACATTTTACTCATAAGAACAAGACTTACTCATAAGAACAAGTCTCTAAGTCTAAGTCTTGTTCTTATGAGTAAACATACATTCCCTCTGTATGTTTTCACATCGTCTAGGGAAGATCGAGTCTCAGAGGGAGCCACTTTCAGGGTAGCTGGGCATTCTGGCATTTTCCACTATAAACGTTACAGACATCTGGCAGAGTTGCTGTTTAAGCTTCTGCTTTCCAGTGGCTCTTTCCTCTTCTGCAAGCTGCTGAATGCAAAGCAGATTAGAACTTGGCAAGCAATCCTTTTTCTGATTCCCCTGTGAAGTTTCTGTGAAGGGAGATAAACCCTTGCCGATGATAAACAGGAGGCAGAGAAGCTGTAGCTTTAGAAAGAAGCTGTGGCAAAGTCAAAGTGGCAAGAATTTGGAATTGACACATTTTCCCATCATGTCATGGGAAATAATTAGTTTTCATACAAGATGGTAATACACTGTACATTTATTTATAAATCCTCTACTTCTCTTCCATGTTAGAAGTCTTTTGAGATTACTAAAAAAGGATCACTGCTCTGATGTCTGGCAGGGCTAAACAGCCATCTAACAACATTGTTGTTATTACCTTCCATTTACATAGCTGTTTACTCTTTCAAAAGGGCTTCATTCACAAGTATGTTCTTATTTCATCTTCACAGAAATTTGAGGAGAATTAGGCAGGATTATTAGTGCCATCTCACAAATGAGGAATCTGTAGGTCAAATCTGTTAAAAGCCTTGCTAGAGGCCATCCAGGGACCTGAAGGCAGAGCTGGAACTACAGTTCAGGTCTCCTAACTCTCACTCCTTTGTTCCTCATCATTCACTGTTCTCAGGACCACATTTCAGTTCAGTTCATCTCTCATTTGATGACTACCCGCTATGTTTCAAACACACTGTCAGTGCTAGAGTTACCAAGAATTGCCCTTAAGAAATTCATACTCAGAGAAGTAGAAATGTTAATAAATAATGTCACTACAGTAAGGTGCAGTGGAAGTGCAAGGGAAGAGTGCTTAACTCTGCCAAGTAAGTCAAGAAAGTTTCACAGAGAGAAGGACATTTAAATGATCAGTAGAAAGGTGCCAGCCTGATGTTGTCCGTGAGAGAGGCTGGAATTCCCAGGCTGGAGCACTCTTCCTGCCTCAGCCTCCTGAGTAGCTGGAACTACAGGTGTATGCCATCATGCCCAGCTGGCTTATTTATCGTCTAAATTAACTTATTACAGTTAATCAAGTTAAGGTTTTATTCGGTAAAGTTACCACCGTTATCCAAGATGAAATAATAAGACAGCTTTTATGTGCCAGGAACTTTTCTGAGCACTTGAATGTATTTAGCGCACTAATTCTAGCAACAATGCAAAGTAGGTACTATAATTAATCTCTACTTTACAAATAAGATAACTGAGTCTCAGTAAGTTTAAGTGATTGATGTAACTGTTTTCCTGGAGCCTCTTACTCAGATAACTTTTTAGCTTAAAAAAAAATTAGGTCGTGTTTAACATTTTTATGTAGCATGCTGTAAAATATGTTTTTGTGCTGACCTTGCCCTTTAAAAACATTCCTCTTGCACTTTTTGTTCGGGTAATATTTTGCAACTTGTAGTTTATCAAACCTTGACTCTCTAGTGTCTCTCTCTTGAGTGTTCTTCCACTCCACCCAACACCCCAGAAAAATTGTATTCCTTTCTTCAAGATTCAATTCAGTATCACCCCTGCTACGCACAGCTGCCCCTAAAAGCTTCCTTTGATTCCCTAACCTCCTTCAAAGTAGGAACCAAGTTTTTTCCTACCTTAATCCCTGGTACCTAGTACGGTGCCTGCTGTTGAGTGATATCTCAATATTATTTGTATGATTGAATGAATTAATGGACTTGAATAAATACATTTATTTTATTAAATTTTAAAAGATATAATTAACTGTCTGATGTCTTACTAAAGAAAATCAGCTAGTATTATAAGATATTCTGTAGAATAACATTCCTTACAGTTATGTTAAAAAACAAAAAAACAAAAAAACAACCATTGACAGATGTAAAATTGCTTCCTTCATCTTGTAGATCCTCACTAAGGATTCAGTGACAATTAGCGTGGATGGTGTGGTCTATTACCGCGTTCAGAATGCAACCCTGGCTGTAGCAAATATCACCAATGCTGACTCAGCCACCCGTCTTTTGGCACAAACTACTCTGAGGAATGTTCTGGGCACCAAGAACCTTTCTCAGATCCTCTCTGACAGAGAAGAAATCGCACACAACATGCAGGTGGGGAGTGCGTCGATGCTGGTACCTCCCAAAAGTTGAAAAATGAAGCAAAGGGTCAATGGTTTTTTGAGAACCTTTTATTAATTCAAATTGTGGGGAGTCTGTGGCCTTTTATTTTCCAATTTGGTGGGAGGGGAGATTTTTCACATTAGCGGTTCATGAGTTAATAACACTCATGCGTACAGTTTTTAAAAATTTTCTTCAGTGTGTATTTTTTTCCAGAATCAATAATAACCTTTTTGTTTAGAACAGAAGCTATTCTACAAGATAGTGTAGGTATTCCTAAAGCTTTATTCTGTGTGTGAGTCCCATGAATGATAACTGTTGTGCTTTCCAGCCTTTCTTGAGTTACAGATACTCAGTTAAGCATAGCTTGTTCAGAAAAGACAGAGTGCTGTAAGTCTGGATTCTTGTTATTTGTATATACTTCGTTGTGGGTAAAATCTATGATCGTATTTGATATCCACAACAACCTATGAAATAGATGTGTGGTTTCATTCGCGTGACATTCTAAAGGGAGAAAGTTGAAGCACAAAGGAGTAATATGGCTTACACAGAGTCACATTAGCTCAGGAGTTGGCAAACTGTAGCCTACAGGCTGTAGTTTTTGTAAGTAAAGTTTGACTGGAGTATAGCCACAGCCCTTTATTTATATATTATCCGTGGCTGCTTTTGACTACAACAGCTGGGTTAAATAGTTGAGACAGAGACTACAAATAAACAATCACTATATGGCCCTTTTAGAAGAAGCTTGCTAACCCCTGCATTAGCTTGCAAGCAACAGTATCAGGATCAGTGAGCTAGCCCCTGCATCACCATTCTTTCCACTACTCTCCCCAGCACCTTATCTCCTCCGAATCCCAGTGAATACAGCCTCTGTCAGAATCTGGGCTGAGCAGATTTAGCTTGTCTTCTCTCTTCCTAACAGTCTACTCTGGATGATGCCACTGATGCCTGGGGAATAAAGGTGGAGCGTGTGGAAATCAAGGATGTGAAACTACCTGTGCAGCTCCAGAGAGCTATGGCTGCAGAAGCAGAAGCGTCCCGTGAGGCCCGCGCCAAGGTAACATTTTCTTAAAGCTTGTTTGTCTTACTGAGTTTTCTCTTTTATTAATAATTATAAAAAAGTGAAACATGTTTGTTGTAAAAGATTGAAATAATCTTGAAGTGGTAAAGTTAGTAGAAGTGAAAGCCCTCCCTGTAACTTCAAATCATATTCCCCCAGAGGTGACCACTCTTAACAGTTGAGTGTATTTGGATTTTATTTGACCAGGTTTTTGGATTACTGGCTTGTTTGTTTTACAAAAGTAGGGTTATACTGCACATGTTGTTCTGTGCTCTGCTTTTTTCATTTAATATCAATATCTATGGGCATATCAGTACATATAGACTTACCTCATTCTTTTATGACTGTGTGTACCATACTTTATTCTCCCAATTCATCATTAAGGACAAATTAACAATTCCAGCTTCGGAGCAAGTGGGTCATCATTCCATCCATACCATCCATCTCTTACTTATTTTTGGCTTCTTTTTTGTTCTTTTTCTTTTCTCTGGATCTTTTTCCCTTTTACTGTTTCCTATTCCTCATTCTCTCTTTTCCTCTTGTTTATATTCTCTTACTTTGACATCTGCCTTTTTTCTTCCTTCTTTTCATCATCATCTGCCAATGTCTTAGCCCTGCATGGGTGGCATGGCCCCTCTGGGAGGCACTGAGGAAATATTTGTTAATCTAACCTAGAAAAGAGTATCTTTAAAGATGATAACGTGTAAAAGTTCAGGGATATCTCACCAAACCCAAGGGTAGGAAGTAGGGGCAAGTCTCACCAAAACAGGAACCAGAAGGCAGTTCAGGGAACTAGTCATTCCCTTTCCTGTGCTACATGTCACTGTAAATAGCTTGTGGTGGAGAATGTCTAGCTCCCAGGTTTACGTGTCTGCCAGGTGAACACTAAAGAACACAGACCAGCCCTAATTCCACATTCACGGAAAAGAGATTCTTTTTGGTCCAACTTTAGTCAAAGTGCAAAGATAGCATAATAATATGGTTCCACAGCCCTATGCCTGTGAATGGGTTGAAGAAGAGAAGCAGTTTTCATAGGAGGAGTTGCTGTGGACTTGACAAATCTCCCAAGACACAAGGAGCAAACCAATTTGTTATTGTTAGAAAATAGTAGTAGCTGGTGGTAACTGGCTGACCACAGAACCCTGTTCTGTTCTTAGGATGCCCTTTAAGCCACAAACTGGTCACTATAATTTCTTAGCCAGCATCAAATAGGATAGTAGCTCATTTGGCATGCGACTTCAGAATTTTCTATTAACCAGAATGTTTAGGTTTGCCTAATAGGATCATTGTTGCTTTGTGATGATAACCTGATAGTACTGCAGAACCCTCAAGTGCCTTCTTTCAAAACCATTACATTTAGAAGATTAAATTATGTTTACGATGTTATTAAATGTGCCCTATCATCTAATTGTTTTGAAAATTAGGAATTGCTTTTAACTAGAATATGTTATTAGCCAAAAGCCTCATTTCCAAACCAGATTGAATAGTAGAATGTACCATACATATACTATATAGAATGTCAGAGCCCAAAGGATCCTCAGAGATCTATCTTCCATAGGTGGCAAATACCTAGCCCAGATGCTACCACTCCATCCTGCTATTGCCATGCTAGTAATTAACCATGGCACTGTTTTCCACTGAGCTTAGACTTGGCCTCAGAACCCTTCTACAGCACTCCAGGTAACAACCCTCAACTGCTTAGAGTTAGCTCTAAAAAACAAAACTTGAGGCCGAGCTCACATCTATAATCCCAGCACTTTGGGAGGCTGAGGTGGGTAGATCACCTGAGGTGAGGAGTTCAAGACCAGCCTGGCCAACGTGGTGAAACCCCGTCTTTACTAAAAATACAAAAAGTAGCCCGGCGTGGTGGCAGGCACCTGTAATCCCAGCTACTTGGGAGGCTGAGACAGGAGAATTGCTTGAACCCTGGGGGTGGAGGTTGCAGTGAGCTGAGATTGTGCCACTGCACTTTAGCCTGGGTGATAGAGCAAGACTCCTCAAAAAAATTAAATTAAATTAAAAATTAAATAATAAAAACATTTAAAAAAAATGAAACTTGTTTGCCATTCCACTATTCAAAGGAAAAATTGAAGCCCAGAAAAGTTAAGTGACATCTGCAAGGTCACACAGTTGATTAGTGGCAGTGGAAATTAGAATTCCCCTCTGCTCCTCACTGCCTCCTCTAGGACTGACTTCCCAGGATGGGCTATGAGCCTTTTCCATAGCATTCTTAAGAGTTTGGAAAGAAAGTTTCTATCTTCCCTTTATAACAGTAAGAAAAGAGAGAAGAAACCGCTTAGAATTGTGAATTGCCATACTCCCATTTGGACGGGGCTGTAGGGTTACTCTAGAAGCAGGCTCATGAACCCGGGCAGCGACTGCCTTGGAGTTCACACATAGAATCACAATGAGCCTAGCCCTTCTGTAAAACAGTAACCCTGCAACAACCATAGGCTTATTGTCTTGAAATTCTCATGGAAAATAGGGCGGTCACAGTTTCTTCAACAAATAAATTGCACAGGAAAGGTGAGATAGAGTGGAAGAAACTAAAGATTAAGAGACTTTACAGAAAAATTCCTTAGGTTCATTAGCCATCTGGGAAATGCAAATTCACATTATAAGCAGATGTCACACTAGACAGCTATCAGAATGGCCTGAAAAGAACGGAAAAGAACCCAGTGTGGGTGAGAGAGGAACTTGAACTCTCATATTCTGCTGGTGGCAGTGTAACTTAATACAACCACTTTGGAAAACAGTCTGGCAACGTCTATTCAAACTGAACATTTGTGTACGCTATGAGCCAGCAGCTCCAACTCCTAACTATAAATCTAACAGAAATGCACTCATATGTTTACCAAGGCATGTACTAGAATGTTCACACCAGCACATTGAGCCGAACTATAGAATATCCAAATGTCCATTCCTAGCTGAATGGATGAAGTCTGGTTTATTCACACGTAGGCATACTACGTAGCAAAGAGAATGAATGTAAGTGCTCACACATATAATTTGAGTGAAAGAAACCAGTCACAGAAGACAGATTCTCCCATGTGTTTCTCTGTATATTAGGTTTGGTTTTTAAAGTGTTTAGACCAGCTTTTAGTGGCTTGAAATGTAATCTCTTTTGTGTTTGCATCATCTTTTGTTTCCTTTTCATAACTCTCAGAAAAACACCTGGCACATGCTTTTGGGCTCATGTTTCTGGGTGTAGAAGTTTATCAATTGAGAGGGTGGAGTGCAGAAATACAGATCACCTTTCTCTGCCCTTTCCTCTGCCCAGACCACCTGGTCTACAGAAGGGACAGGTAGCACCAATTTCACATACATGAAAATGCCAGACTTTAAAATGATATTCTGTAAATATAAAATGTTGATTGCTATGAGATTACTACACATTGGACAAAAGCTGTGCACACCCACAAATAGCTTGCTTTGCTCTCTAAGATCCTATCAACAGAGTGTACTTGGCCTGTATTTAGACAAAGCCGGTGGTGTTGTTTACATCTTTGGCAGCTTGCTCAGTGTGGCTTTTCTATGAACAAAATGTATGCCCAGCCCGTTGGGTCTGGCTTCTCAGCCAAGCAATTATGCATTGATTGGTGGTGGGAAATGAGGTATCTTTACAGCTGGTCCATGTCCAAAGAATGCCTAATTGGACATCTGAGATGATATGGAAAAAATCAGAGCCTACTGCTGTCATAGCAGGGGATTTCTGATGTATTCTCTCTAGTGCCTACCTTGGAATACAGTTCTGTGGTTTTCTTTGAGCAGAGCTGACCCTTGTTCCTGCAGGACGTGATGGGTGGCTTTGATAAATTAGGTTTTTACCCTATAAACTAGATGCTTTCTCTCAGTGAGTACCGTATTCTGTATCCTATCTCCATTAATGGCACTAACCTATGCAACCAAAACCTAGAAACCTGGGTCTCAGCCTCTGTCCCCCTTTCCTCCTCCTACCTAGTTTCCAAATTCCATTGATTCGCCCTCCTTCAGGGAGGCAGAATAGCTCCCCAAACCATTTCATTCTGTGTCCCCACCACCTGTGAATCACACCACCCACTCTAAAGCGGTTCCACTAGCAGCTTTCACTGCCTTCTCTTCTAACCTCAGACATCCATCAGAGAGTTTTTTCAAACTAGATCTGATGGAGGTTATTATCTGCTTAAAATCATTCTGCAGTTTCCCATTGCCCACAGAATGAAAACCAAACACCCTGGCCCATCACTGCCCTTCAGAACCCGGCCCCATTCATCCCTCACCTTTCCCCTCTTCCTGCCATAGCATTCAGCCATTGACAGTTTTCTGGAATATACCATTTTTATACCTCTTTACCATCTCATGTGTTCTGCCTAAAATATTCTTCTTCATCTTTTTCTAATCAGCAAACATTTTATCATTTAATATTCAACTTCTATAACCTCACCACGTCACCCTCTGGAAAAGCTTCTTTCTTCTGTGTGCTAGCACTGTGCCTTGTACATATATCTGTCAGCATTTATCACACCAGAATGAAATGATCTACTTCCATGTCTGCCTTCCCCACCTGACCAGGAGCTGAAGAAGGCTAGGGATTCCACTCTATCCCTAGCTTCTCCTACACAGGGCTTAAGGCCCCCAAATTTTGCTGTGTAAGTGAATGAAATTTCACTGGGCATAAGACCATTGCCTCCAATTCTGATATTCGTGGAGTATTATGGACCACTAATTTTTCAGGATTCAAGTGAGGATAATAACCTGGAGAAACTGTACTTTAAATCTTGAAAATTATGGTATCTTAATACCTTTCCTTCTCCTAGGATTATGAATTAAAGTAACTACTTTGAATCTTTTGTGCATTAAAGCACAGTTGGACCCGAAAATCAGGTCTTGCCATTCCTCTGTAATAACCCCCTTTATTCCTTTAACACTTTATATACTTTCTCTGTCTTTCTCACAAGTGGTCCTCTGAAGTACATGTTAGTCTGCTTTAAGAATGGGAAACTGAGGTTCAGGATGTTCAGTAACCTCTCTGAGGACATTCGGCTGGTAAATGTTAGATTTGGGATTTGAACTCAAGTCCATTTGACTCCAGAGCTCCTGTTCTCTCCACTGCTCGAGTGATCTTCAAACTTTTTTGCCTGTGAAACCCCTTACAGAATTTAGAAAAACTATAAAGCCCATCAAACATTTTAAATTGGCATGTAAAAATTTTCATCTTGAATTTATGTACTTGCCAAGAATATAATTCATGGCATGTTGTAAATATTGACATTTTAAAATAAAACTGTTAACATCATTCTTTTAAATGTACCCAATGAGAAATAATAATGATGTAGTTATCCATTAAAAATATGTAAGTAAACTCTTAACGGTCAGGAGCTTTTTATTGTTTTTTTTTTCTTCTTCTTCTTAAACCTAAGTTTTTTATTGCACCTTCACTTCCCCCAGATTCTTTTCCTAACGTATATTTTGTCATGAATTATTTTATTAACCTACTGCAACACATTTAGTCCATAAATTAGAATTAATTTTTAAAAATTTCCTGTAACTAGGCCGGGCGCGGTGGCTCAAGCCTGTAATCCCAGCACTTTGGGAGGCCGAGGCGGGTGGATCACGAGGTCAGGAGATCGAGACTATCCTGGCTAACATGGTGAAACCCCGTCTCTACTAAAAATACAAAAAACTAGCCGGGCGTGGTGGCGGGCGCCTGTAGTCTCAGCTACTTGGGAGGCTGAGGCGGGAGAATGGCGTGAACCCGGGAGGCGGAGCTTGCAGTGAGCCGATATCACGCCACTGCACTCCAGCCTGGGAGACACAGCGAGACTCCGTCTCAAAAAAAAAAAAAAAAAATTTCCTGTAACTAAAAACAAGGTTCTACAAACATTTCAGAATTTCTCCTAAATAAGAAGTCAATTTTTTTTTTTTTTTTTTTTGAGACAGAGTCTCATTCTGTCACCCAAGCTGGAGTGCAGTGGCATGATCTTGGCTCACTGCAACCTCCCGGGTTCAAGCAATTCTCCTGTCTCAGCCTCTCAGGTAGCTGGATTTACAGGTGCTTGCCACAATGCCTGGCTAATTTTTGTACTTTTAGTGGAGACGGGGTTTTGCCATGTTGGCCAGGCTGGTCTCGAACTCCTGACCTCAAGTGATCTGCCCACCTTGGCCTCCCAAAGTTTTGGGATTACAGGTGTGAGCCACTGCACCCAGTACAAGAAGTTGATGTTTACTAGAAATGCTTGTCTTCATAAGACGAATGAGAATTAAATCGTACATGTATAGATGGCTGTTGTTTAATGCTAGAATGAGACAGGATTCAGCATCAGTTTTATTCCTATTTTTCATTTTTATAGCTATAAGGACTTTGAAACCTTATTTACATAAATAAGTAGATGGAAATGGAAGTTTTGTTTAAAGTAGTATCATACAGTTCTTAGCACTCCCTTTGAATTTATGTGCTAAAAAAATCACATCACAGTCTTTCATCAAAAAATATTTATAACGACCTGTCAGCTTTCAGTTTAGTAAGGTACTCATCAGAGAATTGGAAATCCTCCTGACTTGCAAAAGGATTTGCATGCAGTCATTAAAGTTACTTGCTTTCTCAATCCTGCTCAGTATTTTGAATTATCCCTTTGTTTGTTACCCTGGAAAATGGGAGAAAGGCTGTAGTAAAAGAGTATGTCTTGGCTGGGCGTGGTGGCTTACGCTTGTAATCCTAGCACTTTGGGAGTCCGAGGCAGGCAGATCACTAGGTCAGGAGATCGAGACCATCCTGACCAACACGGTGAAACCCCGTCTCTACTAAAAATACAAAAAATTAGCCGGGCGAGGTGGCGGGCGCCTGTAGTCCCAGCTACTTGGGAGGCTGAGGCAGGAGAATGGCGTGAACCCGGGAGGCGGAGCTTGCAGTGAGCCAAGATTTTGCCACTGCACTCCAGCCTGGGCGACAGAGTGAGACTCCGTCTCAAAAAATAAATAAATAAAAATAAAAAAAGAGAATGTCTTGATCCAGGCACTACTCAGGCAAGTCAGTTTTAGAAAAAGAAGCGTGTGGAAACTGAGTATGTAGAAACTGATTTCCTTAAAACTCTTCTGGCATACACCCTGGAAAGTTTTGTGGACCACCTGAGGTATACGCACCCCAGGTTAAAGAGTGCTGTGTGTCACCATGTGGTTTTCTCCAGTTCAACCTCTCCTTTCACCTCTCCATAGGTTATTGCAGCCGAAGGAGAAATGAATGCATCCAGGGCTCTGAAAGAAGCCTCCATGGTCATCACTGAATCTCCTGCAGCCCTTCAGCTCCGGTACCTGCAGACACTGACCACCATTGCTGCTGAGAAAAACTCAACAATTGTCTTCCCTCTGCCCATAGATATGCTGCAAGGAATCATAGGGGCAAAACACGGCCATCTAGGCTAGCATAGAAATGAGCGCTACCCTTCCAAGGATGAAGTGGGGGACCAAATGAGCCTTTAACTCATAAAAAGAGGGTAGGGCTTTTCCTTTTCCATATGTCAATTGTGGTGTTCCCAGAATGCATAGCAGTTATAAAAATAGGTGAAAGAATTGTTAGCTTGTAAATACTGAGAGATTGGTGATTATAGAAGGTAATCTGTTAGTCTTAAAATAGTTAAAAGTTTGTATGTTTAGATTATTACGTAGTAGGTTAGATCCCTCTTGTTTTGACTTCCACTGACTCATTCTGAACCCCCTAAGCACCCAGGCCAGAGGCAACCTGGGCTGTAACTGCCACCTGACACTGCTGACTGGATAAATGCTTTGCAGAAAGGGATGACCTTACACCACAGCCAGCTTCTCTAGGTCAAGTGTGCCTTACTCCGGAGCCGGAGAGTCTTTTTTTTTTTTTTTTTGAGATGAAGTTTCACTCTTGTTGCACAGGCTGGTGTGCAATAGCATGATCTCAGCTCACTGCAACCTCCACCTCCCAGGTTCAGGACATTCTCCTGCCTCAGCCTCTCCAGTAGCTGGGATTACAGGCTCATGCCACCACGCCCAGCTAATTTTTGTATTTTTTTTTTTTTTAGTAGAGATGGGGTTTCACCATGTTGATCAGACTAGTCATGAACTCCTAACCTCGGGTGATCCACCCACCTCTGCCTCTCAAAGTGCTGGGATTACAGGCATGAGCTACCGCGCCCGGCGCAGAGTCTTAATTAAGAAAATTCGCCTAATGTTCATTTATTTTCTAACTCCAGACCATGTTTCAGAATAATCCTTATGTGAGAGTAGCCATTTCTTGCCTATACTTGTCAGAACCAGCAATAGTCAAGACTAATGAAAAAGATTACTCTAACCCTTCAAAGACTTTTAAATTCACTACTATAGTGGTCATTTTAAAAATACATCCATGTTTTAACTTCTTTGAGCCTTCTTTGTGAGTAAATGATTCCTCTGTGTTCTGCCTTTCAAACTAGCTAAATATTTGTCACAAAAGTGCTTTTTTCTCACTGTTGCCTATTTTCATATATCAGGTTTTAAATAGTTTTAATTTTGTAATAAAATTTTCTCTACGTTCTATATGCAATTGTTATATATCCATTTGAATAGCTTAAGGACTAAAATACTTTTTTAAGAGATAACTTCGGGAAACCATTATATTTTACTATCTGCATGCTGTTAACTGTGGTACACTGTGAAATATCTTGATTACAAACCCATTCATTACATAGTATAAGGAATTCACAATGTATTGACTATATAATGTCTAATTATCTTGGGCAGATACTGTCAAACTTTATGATATCTATATAGACGTAGATCTTTTTAAACTTACCTAGTCATTCTTCTATCATGTGTATTGATGCTGAAAGAGGAACTGGTCAGCTTCTCTGGACAGCAATTTCTTAGTCTATAATATTAGGAGACATCTTCTGTTTTGCAAATGTCTATGAATCTGAGCAACCTGGCATTCTATTTACTGGCAAGAAAGCTGGCAGGTGACATTTGTAACATTTCCTCTTTGAGACTCTGAGTTCACCTAGAGAAGTCTAAGAATAACAGCTTTCTTTCCCAGCACGAGCCTTTATAGCTATCCTTAGCCGAACCACTGTGTCCATCCAGCCAATGGATGTCCCTTCCCCTGTACCCCAATTTCAAGCTTATTTTAGGAAGCCTTGAACTACCATGTATCTGGCTCCTAGCTGAGTTTATTAGAGGTGTGGAGCAGTGCAACTTAAACTCAAGTTGCACTTACATATTGAATTTTAAAATGATGGTTTTATCCGTTGTGTGAGGTGGCTTACCCTTGAGGACCAGGAGGCTCCATATCCTGGCTGAAAATCTCTTCTGCAACTTAAGAGTAACAGTGCTTTTGGATCCTTGAGTTCTCCTGTCTCCAGATAGCAAATGACCTTGACTTTTCTGCCTTGTGAATTCATAGTCCAATAGGTTGAAGTTAAATCACTTGGGAGGGACGCATAGCAGGAGCTCTAGGAACACAGTGCCAGTGCAGGAGTTTTTCCAGGTGGCCTCCCTTTCCAACAATGTACATAATAAAGTGTATGCACTTTCACTAATATTTTTGGGGTGAGAGTCTGTTTCGTTCTGCATTGAGTGTATGTGGATTTCCATTTGCAGAAGTAGTACGTTAGATCTTCCGCTTCTGAGCTGTCTGGTTGGCTTCTTCGTGTGCTTTGTGGGCCAGGGGAAGGGGACAGGCTGCTGTGGGCCATCTGCTGTCTCCCAGGTTCAGGCACCCTCTGGTGCACCAGCCCACACATTTTCCCTGGGGAATTAGAGATCCACGCACACCCCCCACCACCACGAAGCTTTAACTGGCTTCATTTCCGTTTGCCTTCCTCCAAACGGGACAGGAACCCACTTCTTGCTGTCATCCAGTTAATCACATAGACATAACTTTTACTTAAAAAGAAAGAAAGAATGATAAAAAAAACCAATGTGTTTTACCTGCAACATCTGACCTTTGAAGAACTGTCTTGAATTAGTGGCTACCATTTGGAAGCACCAGTTGCTTAGCTCTGTGCACAAATACGTGTACGTACATTCTGTCATTTTATCCCAAAATAGCTTCATAGACACTTTATTATCACCATTTTGTAGATGAGGACACTGAGGCTCAAAGGTTAAAACAACCAAAGTCACAAGGTTGGAAAGGAAGAGAGCTAGAATTCAAACCCAGATCTGTCTAATGCCAAAGATGTGTGAAGTGTATCAGTGTATCTTCATGTGACACTGCCTCTAGTGTCCCCATCCACACACCACCACACCATTTTGTAGATCACAACTTTTCCCAAGACTATCGAAGTTTGTTTACATTCACACCTAAGCAGGCCCTAAACTTAAAAGTTTTGTTTTGGGCCATCTGATTCAGCCAGAGTTCACTATGAAAAGAGGAGAGTCGATTGGGCATTTGTTTGTTTGTTTGTTTGGTTGGTTTGTTTGTTTTGAGACGAAGTCTCGCTCTTGTCACCTAGGCTGAAGTGCGATGGCACGATCTCAACTCACTGCAGCCTCCGCCTCCTGGGTTCAAGCGATTCTTCTGCCTCAGCCTCTGGAGTAGCTGGGATTACAGGCGCCTGTCACCATGTCTGGCTAATTTTTGTATTTTTAGTAGAGACGAGGTTTCACCATGTTGGCCAGGCTGGTCTCGAACTCCTGACCTCAGGTGATCTGCCTGCCAAAGTGCTGGGATTACAGGCGTGAGCCACCGCGCCCGGCCCGATTGGGCATTTGTAACCACAAATGTCTTAACACACTGTCCTGAGCAGGAGGAAACCAGTGTCCCGTAGACTTTCAGCTTATGTAGCCTTTTAAAATATATCATTTCTTGTGATACTCACAAACCTGGTCTCCCAGTTACTTGGCTAGTAAATGGTGAATCCAGTGCCCCTTCCCCTACTTTCAACAGCAAACCCCTTTTTTCAAAGGTAACTGCACTGGTAAAAGGTTTAAGGTGTCTTTTGCCAGGATAAATTCTTGAGTTCACATTTACAGCATTTACTGAATAAAGTAACTCAATGAGAACAATGAGGCTGTTTTGAAAAACAAAAATTCATATTAATTAGAGTTATGAAAGAGTTCCAATCTTATATTCAGAGTCTATATTCAATTTCTCCGTTTTGCTTTTTTATTACCACTTTAAACGTGGAATTTGAATCTGATGTTTATAAAATCACAGAAGCACCTCATAGACTTCTACATATTTCCGTTTGAAAATCACTGCTCTGGAGTGCTTTTCTTCCTATACCATCCACCTTATAATGTGACCTTACATAAGTCATATGCTGTCTCAGCCTCATTTTCCTCACCTGTAAAACAAGATTACAGTCCACCTGTTTGGGTCTCAGACCTTTTGAGAATGTGTTGGAAGCTACAGAGCTTCGTCTGAAAACTGTACAACAGTGTGCACAACACAAATTTGGATCCTTTGGGGGTACACTGGCCCCACTCCCAAACCTATCCAAAGACTTAAGAAATCCTGGGCTAGATCATGTCTAATATCCTAACTTCAAAGCTATGCGGTTACCTGAAGAGTTTTTACTTTATAGGAACCAAGAAGAAGGCAAAAGGAACCACGGTTGAATGCCAGTACTGTGCAAGACACTTCACACATCTTTTTTTCATGTCCATTTGTAATCTCATTTGGCTGTGTTTGACCAGGCCACAGCAAAATCCCCGGGGATATTAGTGATGATCTCTTCCTGTGATGTTGTTAACATCAGGTCTACAGCAACCCAGGCTCAGATCAAGCTAGGATTTGCCTAAACCAGTCATCCTTGCTAATAGGATACAGCCCCTTTCAATCTACCCTGTAGCCAGAAGAGTTTAGTGAGAAAGGAAATTGAAGCTGCTGTTAAAACTGAGGTTTTACAATAAACTCTAGAAACAAAGTAATCATAATGTAGGCTGCAAATCTTCCCTAAAAGATTCCACGGGAAAAATGACCAGAAATTGAGCACTCTGAAAAGTACCGGATGCCACAGAACTGCAAGGAGCCATTACTTTTAATTTTCAGCCTATGGCCCCCAAAAGTCTCCAACAAAATGATGGTCTACCCAGCATCCATTGATCTCCTCCATCCTTCCTGGGAGCCATGACTTTGTTCAGATACTTCCCCTGAGAGCTCTGACCTCAAGAGAATTCACCCCCAGCTGCTAGGATGAACCCAACTGGCCCAAGAATAATTCCATCCTTCTAGCCCATGATTCCATCAGGAATGATTATGTGACACAATATGGGCTCTTGAGACCTGAGGAAAGGTTTTCCGTGGACTTGGGAGTGGTTCCTCCTCCCTTTTCTGAAAACATTTCTAGAAACAGTCCTTTTTTCCTCTGGGCATGGCTGTTCATGGGTGTGGAGCAACCAGAACGCCCGCAGATATTTTACCACTAGACTAGGGAGGGCCAAGCCAAGAGAAGGAGCAGGAAACCATGAAGGCCCTCTCAACTCTGAACTGATTGTGTATGAGAGCACGTAAGTGTGCTTACAGCTTAATTTGGTTTGAGTTAGCTCTCCATTGCTTACAGCCAAAAACATCCTGTCTGATCCACAGTACATTGGGTCTTTGCCTTCGTGGATGAATACTAGGTTCTGCTGTGCCCTAGGTGCTTTCATTATTTTTAACCATTTTGGAGCACTTACTATAGGCCAGACATTGTACTAAGCATTACCTCTTAATCCTCATGAGAATTCTAAGTGGGGTGACACTATTCTTATTCCCATTTTTCAGCTAAGGAAATGGCAAAGAACTTAAGTAAGATCACACTGCTAATGAGTGGTAGAGCTAGATTTGAATCCAGGTCTGACTCCAAAGGCCAGCTGTAGTAGTATAATATAAGGCTTATAGTATAATATAAGGCTGCTATGAACATGGGCATCTGTTTGATTCAAAGTGTTCTTGAGCCAGAGTCAAAGTCAGCCAGCAAGGGAATCTTGTGTCTCCTGTAAGCAGGTGTGCCATATATTATATATATAGCCACTATATATATATATAGCCACTATATTACACCACCTCCAGCTATAAGTACTAATACAACATTACCATTTTGCAGGTGGGTAACTTGAGGCTCCAAAAGTTTTTTTTTAAGTATTATATCTATAATGCCTTGCACAAAGTTAAGTACAAAATAAACATCTGTTCAACTGAATTGCCCAAGATGGACACAGGATCCAAGCCTAGCATTGTCCCTCTGGCATCTGTCTCATTATTTCACAATGATTTTTCCATCGTAGGAGATGATGACGTCTGCAACCGTTAGAAAGATAAACTATGTGATTGAAGTGATAGTGTTCCTGATTGGCTTTTCGGCCTTTGAGAGAAAAATAAGAAGTCAGCATCTCCGTGGCCCCAGGCTATTTTCTTTCTCAGAGCATTGCACAACACTCTTTTGAGGCCACAGCCATACCCTTGAATGCCGGTATAAACTGAAATGAAGAATTAATGGGCAGGTCTACCTGAAATTTTAACTCCCACGAATTTCTGGGAAGTAAGCTAGCTCTGTCTACACAGGCCTCTACCTGCCTTTCATGAAAGCCCTGGAAGCTTTGGGTGGTAAATGCCACTTTTGTACCAGGACTTTGTCAAGTTGATTGCTGTGACCATGAAAGCAGACCTTTGGGGGTCGGCAAGGCAGGCATTATGGGATCAAGTCCAAACCCTTGGTATGGCATTCAAATCCCCAGCCCGCCTCTCAACTCAGAGGCCTGCCACTCCAGGCTGCTGTCTGTCCCTGAGCACACTGTTCCCCCACAGCCCCCTGCCTGTACTTGCTGCACCCTCTGCCTGAAAATGACTTGATCTTCTCTGCATGTTTCACCCGGAAAATTTCTTCTCCACTACCCTCAACACTTCTGCAATGAATCAGAATCTCTGGAGGAACGGCCTTGGGGAATCCATGCTTTTAAAAAGTTCCCTGGGCAATTTGGGTGATCAGCCAGCTTTGGAAACAACAGTGTAAACACACACACACACACACACACAAACACATACACACACACACACACACACACACACACAGCCTGCCCATCATTTAATCCCTTATGCTGGTTTCTGCTCTTTTACAGTCATATGCTTGGGAGCTTTCACATCATAACTCAATGGGGATGGAATGGTGGTGGGAGGTGACACAGAACAAGAAGGGGGGAAACAAGGTGAGAAGAGATCAAAAAGAACAGACGGGGAGGACTGGGGAATGTCCTCCAGCAGGTTCCTTGGACTGCTTTAGAGTCTCCCAGGAGAAAAGATTATGAAACAACATAGAAATATCCAAGAGGGACTTGTGACATGCTGAGCTTGAGTAGAGAGTCAGGACCCAGGGGACCAAGAAGGCACAAAACAGTCCCTTTCCCATACCCTGAAGACCGCAAACTTTGAGAGCATCCGGGGGCAGCTCTTGTGATGGCAGCTGCTGCAGTGATTTCTCCACATAGCTTTGGGGCAGCAGAATGAATCTGTGGGAACCAGAGGTAGCAAGGAAGGTCCAAGCAGCTGCTACAGGATGTGGCAGCTATGAGGATGCACCCTGCCCGCTTTCTACTGCAAGGCATATACTTGATAAGAGCTCCGGTTGCTGGCTTTGAACTTCATTTCACATGTGTCCCAAGGCCAGGCCTCCCAGTGACTGAGTGCAGGGGGCAGATAAGGCACGCCTGCTTACAGGAGACACACGATTCCTTTGCTGGCTGACTTTGACTCTGGCTCAAGTACACTTTGAATCAAACAGACGCTTATGTTCATAGCAGCCTTATGCACAATAGCGAAAAGGCACAAATAACCGAAGAGTCCATTGATGGCTAAATAAACCAGATGTGGTATAGACATGCAGTAGAATATTACTCAGCCACAAAAAGGAGTGAAAAGTTGATACATGCTATAACAGGGATAAGTCTTGAAAACATTCTGCTAAGTGAAACAAGCCACACACAGAGGACAAATGTTGTGTGATTCCACTTAAATGAGGTCCCTGGAATAGTCAAATTCTGAGACTGAAAGTAAAACACAGGTTACCAGGGGCTGGCGAATAGGGAAGAATGGGGGATTAGTATTTAACGGGCAGAGCGTTTATACTGGGGATTATCAAAAAGGTTTAGGTACAGAGAGTGGTGATGGCTACACAACACTGTATATGCAATGTTACCGAAATACACACTTACAAATGGTTAAAATAAATACGTTGTTATGTAGTTTGCCACAGTAAAAAACAATGAAAATGGGACTATACCATTAAATTTAAAAGGAACACTGAATTTGGCTTTGGGACTGCCGACAAGCTTTGCCAAATCTTCCTGGATTAAATAAATGACCACTAAGACACTTCGTGCAACCTTCTCTCCCCTTTTTCTCCACCTAGGGTCAGACCTGCGTCTAGGGTCTGATGGCTCTCCCAGTCTTCCTTGGTTCCCCACCTATTTCCTTTTTTTTGAGACAGAATCTCGCTCTGTCGCCCAGGCTGGAGTGCAATGGCACGATCTCAGCTCACTGCAACGTCCGCCTCCTGGGTTCAAGAGATTCTGTCTCAGCCTCCTGAGTAGCTGGGATTACAGGCATGTGCCACCACACCTGGCTGATTTTTTATTTTTAGTAAAGACGGGCTTTCACCATGTTGGCCAGGCTGGTCTTGAACTCGTGACCTCAGGTGATCCGCCCGCCTCAGTCTCCCAAAGTGCTGGGATTACATGTGTGAGCCACCGCGCCTGGGCCCTCCCTATTTCCTTTCACATAGGTATCCCCCAGGACAATCTACACACCTCTCATCTCACTGTGGCATCGCCTCTCAGGGCACCAGGATTCACACACAGGGTGGATGCAGCTTTTCTGCTAGTTCACAGGCAAATGCGAGGCACCTCTCTGGGCATTCTCAGAATTACCAGGGACATAGACAGGGCAGACGCTCGCTCTCACTGTCAGATGGACACAAGGAAACAGCTGAGCCACACTAGAGTACACACTTCAAAATGTTTTTATTGAATTTAATTTCCCAAACACAGATGTTTTAGACAATTTTGCAAGGACCCTGAATTTTTGCAGGGCTATTTTTGGATACTGTAAAAAACAAAAAAACAAAAAAACCATACACACACACTCATAGCAGAGTTGCTCTGCTCGCTGTAAGGCCTCTTTGAGGGAAGGACAGTTCCAAAAGGCACTGACCGGTGACATGGGTGGGTCCTGCCCCTCCTCAGGCAGCCAGCTCAGCCATGGCCCTGTCCAAGGGATCCACAGACCAGTAATCATCATCCCAGCCAAGGAACCAGCCCACGAAGGAGGGAGGCTCAAAGCCTTGCTTCACCACGGTGATGGGCGTCCGCCGATCCCGATTGGCTGGGTCCGTCTCGATGTACCGCTTAGCTACAGACACACGTGCAAGAAAAGGAAACCCCAGGAATTCTTAGTGCCTCCCACACCAGGGAGAGGGTGACTCAGGACAGCAGTTGACAAAGAAGGTCAAAGGTCAAAAGACAGTAGGTCAAAGGTCAAAAGACAGTAGGTCTATGGTCCTACTGTCCCTACTGCCCACCCCCTGCCCTGGGCACCATCCTCCTTTAAAGGCATGATACCCACGTGGGTTCTCTACCACCCTGCTCAGGAACACAGGAAGGGATGGAGTTATGGCTTAACCTCCTGCTTCATAAAGTTTATTACTTTCCCTTGTAGTCCCCTACTGGAAGATATGGGAACCAATTTTTGGGTTCCCAGCCCATAAATCAGATCTATTCAGCTACCCGGAATCTGCTTTGCAACATCTTTTTCTTTTTTTTTTTTTTTCATTTTGAGACACCATCTCGTTCTGTCACCCAGCCTACAGTATAGTGATGCAATCATGGCTCACAGCAGCCACGAACTCCTGGGTTCAAGCAATCCTCTGACCTCAACCTCCTGAGTAGCTGGGACCACGGCTACACACCAACACACCTGGCTAATTTTTTTGTATTTTTTCTAGAGATGGGGTTTCACTATGTTGCCTGGGCTACTCTCAAACTCCTGGGCTCAAGTGATCCTCCTGACTTGGCCTCCCGAAATGCTGGGATTACATGCATGAGTCACCATGCCTGGCCTGCTTTGCCACATCTAAACCTTGACAAGTTCAGCTCCTGAGTATTCTGGGAACTTGAAGAGACTTCTCATCTGTTCCTTCCTTCCTCTGGAACAGATCAGTTCCTTCAGAAACCCTGAGGCTTCTGAAAGATGTGTTCTTCACTACCCCAGGCAGGACTTATAAGGGGCTGGCCACAGAGGAGGAAGTCCCCACCCTATCTTGTCCATCAGTCCCCTAGAAATGATGCTCATTCCCAGACCTGTACAGAAGCCACTCCCACCACCCCACAAGCAACGGACCCCCCCTTCCCCCAGGGACTTGGGTCCTCACCAGAAGTCAAGGCTTCTGTCTTTTCTTCTTCTTGAGAATCCTTTCCAACCCAGACAAAGACCTGGAGGTGAGATGAGACATGAAAGGTACATGAGGGGTGCTGACCAAATGCACGGCTGGAGGAAGACTGGGGAGGGGCCAGGTGTCAGAAAAGACAAAGCCCTTTTTAAGCCCCTACTAAGAGAGCCCATGAACTAACACTGGAGGAATCTGGAACAGAGGTTGAAAGCCAGCAACCTACAAACATGTTTTGTTTGCTCACCCACCACCTTGTGTTGGCCAACAATGTCTTTTTAAACTATTGGTGACATAAAAATCTAGATTTCCAACTTCTCTTAAAAAACTGGAGGATTTAGCAGCCTGGGCCTTCAAACCTCACTTGAGTCAAGCTGTGCAGGAGCCGGCCCTTTGAGATGGGCGGTTCTAGTTTGCCTCAGACTCCACTGTTCCTTCACATCTCCCCATCCCAGTCTGCTTCACTCGCTAACACTGCCAGCCAGGTGCCATCAGGCATTGAGTTCGAGATTCTTCTCTAAAGGTCCATAAGTTGTCTCTGAACAGCATTCACTCGTTCAACAAATGAGTGGCCAAAATATTCTCACTCATTTATTCATCCAACAAATATGCACCGAGAGTCTACTACATCCCAGTCTGTGTGCATCTTCATCAAAATGGGCCTACGGCTTGGAATAAAAATAACTCACCCACCGTGATCCCCATTTTGAGTCTTGTTACAAGTTTTATGTCACATTATTGAGCTGATTTTTATGTATCATCTATTTTTATGCATATCTAAAATATTACTTCAAAGAGCACCTATCATTGATAAAATGGCATTAGACAGTAAAATGTCAGACTTGGTTTCTCTCACTTTTTTTTAAGACAGAGTCTCACTCTGTCATCCAGACTGGAGTGCAGTGGCGTGATCTCAGCTCACTGCAACCTCCGCCTCCTGGGTTCAAGTGATTCTTCTGCCTCAACCTCCTGAGTAGCTGGGATTACAGGCACCCACCACCACACCTGGCTAATTTTTTTGTATTTTTAGCAGAGACGGGGTTTCACCACGTTGGCTAGGCTGGTCTTGAACTCCTGACCTCAAGTGATTTGCCCACCTCAGCCTCTCAAAGTGCTGGGTTTGCAAGCATGAGCCATCGTGTCTGGCCCTCTCTTACTTATTTATAAATGTGTTCCCAACTAAAGTGGAAGCCCCTCGAAGGCAGGCATTCTATCTATTTTGCTTATCATAGGATTCTCAGCACTCAGCATTTGCCTGGAAGACAGTGGTGCTGAATAAATGTTGGCTGACTGAATCCCTAACAGATGAACAAACAGATTAAGTAGCCAATGGATCAATCAATGACAACTGCTGAATGGCTCAAGCTGCAACCATTTTTGGTCCTGATCTTCCAACCGGGTATTCCGACCAGCACTGTGGGTAGTGTATTCTTATGCCTTCGTGGTCAGTCACTCCATAACTCTGAGGACGCTGGGAGAAGCCACCTTGATAGGAAAGATGACTGACCTGACACCCCCGTGAGAACGTAAGCCCTGGGAGGGCACGAAAACGCCTACTTTATTTATTGCTCTATCCCTAGCATCTCAAACATAAAGCACCTGGTACAAAGCAGTGCCCAATTAATACTGGTTGAGTGAGTGAATGGCACCTTCCCCTGCCAAGAAGTCCTACATAATGGCCTTCTCTAGGAGATGAAGTGGAGACAGAGCCAAGAGCCCCCAAACCAGAAGCAGGAGCCCTCTAGAGTCGCTAGGTGACACTGGACAGTTTATGCCTGCAAACAAGATGCTGCTAAGTTCAACATCCCCCGCCAACAGATTTAAAGGAAGAGTTCATGCTCCTGCAAGGCCTGGGAGAGAATGATGAAGGTCATGTGATTTGGCTTTATAGGGCATTTTGCAGCTTTCAAGGTGAGTGTATCTGCAAGGAAGGTACCGCCACTCCCAGTTTACAGATGAGGAAATGGAAGCTCAGAAAGAGGAAGTGACTTCCAGTAGCCTAGAGACTTTTCTGGCAACACCTGGCGCTGCCTCTTTTAGGTCCTTCTAGCAACTGATCATAGAACTGGAAGTCTAGTTTCTCCCACTCCCTCTGGCAGAGACAGCCTTCACCTGTCCTTCACCCACCTGGTCCCAGGTGTCCAGAAGCATGACATCATCCGTAGCCAGGTCTTCCTGCATGAGCTCACCAGGAACCTCTTCGATCTGGGAAGGAACGAAAGAGCATCAGCGAGATCTCTTCCCTCCCCTGGGTGGGCTTCCTCTCTCTGCCCCCTGAGGGAGTGGCACAGCTGGCTGCAGCTGGCAGGGGGCCCCTTCCTCTGTGCCATGCCATCAGAACTGTTTCTCCTGCCTCTGCTTCCGACCAGTCCCATGGAACTTGTCTCCCGAGGGGAAAGCAGAGGTGTGACCTCCACAGGGGCTCACCACAAAACGTCCAATCTTGTTGGAGCAGGCAAAGAGGCGAGGAGGATGGGCATCCATCTTCTTGTCCTTCAGCCGTGGGGATGTGCGGTAGGCAGCCTTCCCGCCCAGGGCCTCCCAGAAGCCATCTGTGAGGGGAGGCCACGCCAGTTTGCCGAGGGATGCCATCACCCCTCTCTCCCATCTCATCAGACCCTGGGACCAGCCCTGCCCAAGCCCAACCCACTGCTCTCCCCCTTCTCCCTCCATCCTAAAATCCCAGGAGGTCCGGAGGGAAGAGGCCTGAGGGAATTGGAAGGTGACGAAATAGAGGCCCAGAGAGGGCAGACTTGGCAGGAGTGACACAGTCAGGACTACTATTGGCTTGAGGCTGACGACAGCATTGCGGGATGAGGATCATTAGCTCCACTCAGCTAATGAGGCGATGTGGCTCAGAGAGGTTAAGCAACACTCAAGGTCACACAGATGGTAAGTGTTAAGACCAGGATACAAATCCTGTCTGATTCGAATGCCCATATTCTTTCCACTATACCTGCTCTGTCCATGTGTAGACATTTACATTTAAATTCATTAAAATTACATTCAATAGAAAGTTCAGTTCCTCATTCCCACGAATTCCCACTGGTCACATTTCAGGTGCTCCACAGCCACAGGTGACTGGTGGCTGCCAAACTGGACCCGGCAGACACAGAACATCCATCTGCATAGAAGGTTCTGCCGCACAGAGCTGCTTTAGACCAAGTCACTCGTCTCCATTTCTGTTAAGCATCAAGCAGCTGGGAATGAACTCAAAGTAACAGTAAAAAGACTGTAGGCTGGCAGAAGGAAGAGCTTCCCGGCCCACATTCTGGAAACAGAGCAGGCTGGTGGCATTTCTGGCCATGGGGAGTCTAGAGATGCAAAGAGCCCACTGCCCCTCTGATGCTATCAGCGCTGCCTACCACCTCTCAAGGCTTCCTAGCGAGGGACCGCCTCCTTCCACAGCCCAGCTGCTCCTTCCCACACTGGGCTCTCCTTTCTTTCTTTCTTTTTTTTTTTTTTTTTTGAGACGGAGTTTTACTCCTGTTGCCCAGGCTGGAGTGCAATAGCATGATCTCAGCTCACCGCAATCTTCACCTCCCGGGTTCAAGTGATTCTCCTGCCTCAGCCTCCTGAGTAGCTGGGATTACAGGCATGCACCACCATGCCCAGCTAATTCTGTATTTTTAGTAGAGACGGGGTTTCTCCATGTTGGTCAGGTTAGTCTTGAACTCCCGACCTCAGGTGATCCACCTGCCTTAGCCTCCCAAAGTGCTGGGATTACAGGCATGAACCACCACACCCAGGCTAGGCTCTCCTTCCTTTAGCTCCTGGAGACCCCCTTCTCTCTGACCATAGCCCTCATTTTAAAGCCACTGCTTTTAACATACATTAGGGGACAGGCCCTGGGGCATGGGGAGGATTTAGAGCCCCCAAGCCCAAGGAAAGAAGGGAAACCTAACAGCTGCATCCTGGAGAGCAGCAGGCCCCCCACCCCAGCTCCTACCTGGCTCGCTGCCTTCTGCCACCTGCACAGGTTGGGCCCGTAGCACCCTGAGCAGCTCCTGGGCCCCCGTCTTCTCTGCCTCACTGGCTCCTGTACCCACCCACAGGTAGGCAGCTGAGGGGGTTTTCAGGACAAAGGCATCGTTGGAGTTCAGTGCACCAGCCTTAGGCAATACCTGGGAGGGTAGAGCTTGGTTAATCAGGAACCAGACAAAAAGCCCTCAGCCCCCTCCTCACAGCCCAGGAGACCCTGCAGCAGGGCTAGCTCTCAGGTGGGGACTTGGAGGAACACAGCCCATCAGAGCTGAGGGCACAGACTTTGGACCCTGATGGCCTTGGTGACTCCCATGAGTCACTAATGCACTGTGACTAACAGAAGTTGAATGCCCAGAACAAAGGAGGTGAGAGTCCCATTCCCCTCTAGGCTGCTCAAACCATCCTGGGAATCACGTCCTGATCTGTGCCTTCCTCCATGAAAGGGACAGTAGCCAACTGGAATGTAATCAGGAATGGCATCCCGATTGTACAGAATGGTAGGTAGTGAGCTCTCCACTATGCAAAGTGTGCAAGGGACACTGGGCATCCTTGAAACAGGGGAAGTCTAAGACAGACAACCCTGTGGCCAGGGCAGGAAGATACAAAAAGCTGCTTCTTACTCACTCACTCACCGCCCCCCGCCACCGCCGCCCCCATCCTGTGCCTGGACATCTGGTCATCCAGCTGGGAGGTTTCAGGGAGGCCAATCCCTTCTGTGGTCCAGGACCTGGAAATTACCTCAACAGCCCGGGTGGCTCCAGCGCTGTTGGCGCGGACCTGGAAGAGGCGGGTGCTGGCAGGGGCTGTCTGCCCACCCTCGCGGGAGGTGCCGCCCTTGTAGATGATCATGGGCTTCCCACCAAACAGGCTCATGAGGTGTGCGGGCTCCTTGCCTTGGACCACACGGCTCTGGCAGGGAGACAGGAAAGCGAGTCAGGGACCTTGGGGGCAGGCCTCAGTCCTTCTATGTCGCACTGGGCCCACTCCTCCAGACAAAGCCATCATGCTTGTGTCTGTGTGTGGCATGGAATGTGACCTAACAACACACGGGCAGGGACAGCAGAATTCCAGGAAGAGCGGAGACAGCGCTATTGCCTGAGGTCCCCGGGGCACTGCTGCTGTGGCTGCTCTCCATCTCCATGAGGACGTGCCTTCCTGACCCTCAGCCTGGTCTAAGAACCAGGAGAGCCTGTGTTTGCAAATATTCCCTTAAATAGAAGCACAGGGATTGCTGGTGGACATTCTTCTAGAATGCTGACGTCAGGCCTGGGCATGACTGCCAGTAGAGTGTAAGAACGGAGCATTCCAGATCTGGAAAACTCCCTCCTGCACAGCCAGTGCACCCCAGATGCAGGAAACAGCCAGAGGCTTGGTGGTGGGAGTGAGGCAGGGAAGATGTACACCCTCACATCTGCTCCCGCCCTGTGTGTGGCACCTTACCGCGGCCCCAGCTAACCATGTCCAGAAGAAAATCTCACATGTGTGTCGGGCGTATGGCAGTCGCTTCCCACCACCGCCCACCACCGCTGAGTTAGGGCTTAGACTCCAACTCCACCCTGATGGTGAGAACTTGGGCACGTGTCTCAACCTCTTGGGTTCATCTTCTGAAAAATGCAGCCAAGGATGCCACTCCCAAGGCAGTTGTCAGGATGCACTGAGCTAAGATGGTCATCTCATTTAGTGCCCAGCACCCAGACTATCATAGGCAAAGGTCAGGGCACGAACCCCCAATTCCAATCTAGAGCCCTGCCCACTCCTACCACAGTGTGGAGGAAGCACAATTGTCCGCTGCCCCCTCATCTCCACAAACCAGCTCTGCTGCCCTCCGGCGCCCCCTACTGGCCAGAGCGACTTTTTAAACCAGAAATCACTACAGCTCAGACTTACCCTTCAGCAACTTCCTGTTGTTCTCAGCATCAAGGTCAACATCGTCACCATGGCCTCTGGTGGTCTGGCCCCTCTGAGCACCTCTCTAGCCTCAAATCAGGGCACTTTCCCCTTGCTTTAACACCCAACGCCCCCTCCCACCTCAGGGCCTTTGCATGTGTACCACCCTTTACCCAGAATGTGCTTTCCTTCACTCTGCCTGAGCAACTCCTACTCGTGCATCAGGTCCCAGTTGACCAGTCCCCTCCTGGGACAGGGATGGGCTTTTCTAATCCAATAGGATCCTACCCGGGATTTACGTCCTTGTACATAACACATGTGTATAAGGGAGGGACTTCTTATATGCCAGGCATGGCTCTAAATGCTTACAAATGTTAACTCTTAGTCCTCACAGCAATCCTGTGGGATGGTACTGTTATTACCCCTATTTTGAGGACACAGAGGCACAGAGAGGCTAAGTGACTTGCCCAAAGTTGCCCAGAGGTAAGGACAGGATTCAAACCCAAGCACGCTGGTTCCACATCCGTGCTCAGCCACGTCGCCTCTCCCATGTCTCTCTCCCCAAGGTCTTGTCAATTTCATTCACTGCATCTGTCACAGCCATTGGTGTGCATGTGTGTTGAATGTCTACTACCACCCAAGAAAGCAAAGCCCATTAGGGCAGGGGCAGTGTGCCTGTGTGTCCATGGCTACAGATGCAGTGTAGAACACATAGAAGCCCTAAATAAATACCTGTTCCATGGATGGATGGATGGATAGATGGATGGATGGATGGACAGATGGACAAACGAACGGATGGATGAGAGTCAGACAGATGAGTGAAGAGAAGGACAAGGCTCAGGCTGCAGCCCAGAGAGGCAGTGGGCTGGGCTCACCTGAACAGGGGTACCTCCCAGCTCCTCATCCAGCTGAGCAGTCAGGATGGCAGATGCAGCGACCTCATCCTGGGTAGACTGGGCACCCTGCCTGGAAGGGGAAGTGAGATTCAGCATCAAGGTGTACACAGAGCCCTGAGCCTCTCCCTTACCCTGAGTCTGAGAAACCTACAAATCTCCCCGTTACCAGTAATGAAACAGATAGAGAGGGAAGGGCACTCTCTCAGAACAACGAGAGCCAGGAACCACACCAACACTTCCACTCTCAGCCTGGCATCTTGCCCGGTTACAGAGATCTGAGTGCAACGCATGGATTTCCTTATGCTAAATGTGTCCCTCAGGAGACAGGCTGGGTCTTCCCATGCTGAACAGCCACAGAGAAGATGCTCTGAGATTCAAACCTGAGATGTAGAAAAGTGGCCAGGACATTTCTCTGGGTGGAAAAGCAGGTTGTAGAATAGCAAGTGTTACGAGAGCCTATTTGTGGGAAAAGATGTCAGTGATTAAGCCTCCCGTGAACACGTGCAGAGAGGTCTGAACAGATGTTCACCAAAAGGTTCATGGTGATCGCTCTTAGAGGGAAGATTCAGGGGGATTTTGCCTTTCTACCCCACCTCTTTGCATATTGTCTAAGTTTTCCATAACCAACGTATGTCATCATATAAGCAAACAAAATCTGACATATCAATGTGCTGATGCAGCTAATTTTTAAAACAATCTTCTCACAAATTTTGTGCCAGGTGTGTGTATTATCTAGTGAAAAAAAAAATTTAAGCTGTTTTTAGATGTCTAGGGTTGTCAAATTGAGAGGCATTCTACAAAATAACTGGCCAGTACTCTTTAAAAGTATCAAGGTCATGAAAAAAAGGAAAGACTGGGAAACTGCCACAGATTCAGAGAGTTCAGAGACATAAGTAAATGCCATGTGGGATCCTGGGTTAGACCCTAGATCAGGAGAAGAACAGTAGTGGGGGCCAGGTGCGATGGCTCATGCCTGTCATCCCAGCACTTTGGGAGGCCGAGGCAGGCAGATCAGTTGAGGTCAGGAGTTCGAAACCAGCCTGCCCAACATGGTGAAACCCCATCACTACTAAAAACACAAAAATTAGCTAGGTGTGGTGGTGTACACCTGTAGTCCCAGATACTCGGGAGGCTGAGGCAGGAGAATTGCTTGAACCTGGGAGGCAGAGGTTGCAGTGAGCCAAAATCACACCACTATAGTCCAGCTTGGTGACAGAGCAAGACTCTGTCTAAAAAAAACCAAAAAACAAAACAAAACGAAAAACCCACACAGTAATAGGAAAACTGGGGAAATTTAGGTAAAGCCTATAGATTAGTAAGTAGTATTGTGTCAATGTTCGCTTCCTGGCTTTGTTAATTGTGCTATGGTTATGTAAGATGTGAACATAGGTGAATATTCCATTGGGTAATGGATATACGAGAACTGTCTGTACTAGTTTTGCAACTTTTCAGCAAGTCTAATATTTCAAAATAAGTTTAAAAAAGAAGGAATCCAGCCGGGCGTGGTGGCTCATGCCTATAATCCCAACGTTATTGGGATTATAAAGTAGCCAGGCGTGGTGGTGAGTAGTGGCAAGTAGTCCCAGCTACTCGGGAGGCTGAGGCATGATAATCGCTTGAGCCCCAGAGACAGAGGTTGTGGTGAGCAGAGATTGCACCACTGCACTCCAGCCTGGGCAACAGAGTGAGACCCTGTCTCAAAAAAAAAAAAAAAAAAAAAAGAAGAAAAAAATCCAACAGTCAATAATCAGACAAAAAGTTTTAGACTGTATAGTAAGAGAAATACAATTTAAAAATACACTGAGACACCATTTTATAAACCATAAGATTGACAAACGCCCAAAAGTTTGACCACACAATCCACAGGTGTGACTACAGGGAACCAGGGACTCTCCCAGGTTGTTTGGTGGGAATGTAAAATGCTACAAACACTATCGAGGGAAATTGGGGGCTATCTATCAAAATGACAAGTGCAGTTACTATTTGACCCAGCAATCTCACTTCTGGGAACTTACTCTAGAGGTATTTCTCTGCATGTTCAAAATGATGTTTGTTTAAGGTTACTAATCACAGCAATGTTTGTAATAGAGAAAGACTAGAATCAACTCAATTATGCATCCTCAAGGAATCTGTTAAATAAACTATAGTACAGCCACCCAAAGGACTATTACACAACTGTAAAAAAGAATGAGGAAGCTCTCTATGCACTGACATTATTGATCTCTAGGAAGAATGGAGTCAGAAAAGCAAGGTGCAGGGCAATACACAAAATATGCTACCTTTTGTGTAAGGAAGGGAGGGACCAGGCTATAAATTATTTGCAAATATATTTTTTTCCACAAAGAATTACTGGAAGGATATGCAAGAGATTAAAGCAGTTACCCAAGAAGGGGTGGGGTCTGGAGAATGGGGTAGAGAGGGACAGGGGTGGGAATAAGATTTCTCAATAAATACCTTTATAATCTATTTTGATTTTTGAACCATGTAAATGTATTCTCTGTTTTAAAATAATTTGGGGGCTGGGTGTGGTAGCTCATGCCTGTAACCCCAGAACTTTGGGAGGCTGAGGCAGGTGGATCACCTGAGGTCAGGAGTTCGAGACCAGCCTGGCCAACATGGTGAAACCCCTGTCTCTACTAAAAATACAAAAAAGTAGCCAGGCATGGTGGTGGGCGTCTGTAATCCCAGCTACTAGGGAGACTGAGGCAGGAGAATCGCTTGAACTCGGGAGGCAGAGGTTGTAGTGAGTGAGATCACACTATTGCACTCCAGCCTGGGCAACAAGAGCAAACCTCTGTCTCAAAATAAAATAAATAACTAAATAAGTAAAAATAAAATAAAACAAATTTTGGCTTGAAAAATATGTGTGGGAGGATAGACCCTAGTGTGCACAGTACTTGGCATGGATTTGTGGGAGATGTTCTGTTTGTTTCTCCACACTCACTATACCTCCTACAATAGATATATAATCATTTGGTAAGAAGAGTTTAAAAGTTGTTTGGAGAAATAAGCAAGTATGTTGCCCTGTGGACAAGAGTCTCTCCCAGCAGGCAGTGGCAGTCCCACCTCAGGCCCTCATACCCTCAGTCTGTCTTCAGTCTGTCTTCAGTCCTGCTCAGGGCCCAGCCAGTACCCCCACGACACACACTGATGGCCCCAGAACCTTACCAGTTGTAGATTATCTGCCCCTGGCGGCCTCCATGGCGGTAGTTGTACAGAATGATGTAGCTGTCTCCTCCATAGAACTGTCCATATGTGGCAGGGTCCACGGGTACTTTGCTGGAGCCTTCAATTCTCCAGATCTGTGGAGCAAAGCTGGGGTCAGATGCTGGGCAGCACCCCCACCCCCCAGCTCAGGCAAGCCAGGAAACCACAGCATGGTAGGTTGTGGTTAGACCATGGGATGAACTTTTAATCACTTGGGCTTGGACTGGAGTTAAATAGTTTGCCCAACTCACAGAGCCACTAGGAGGCAGGGCTGGGACTCCCGGCCAGGGTTCCCGCCTGGGACCCTCATACCATGCCCTGCCCCAGGCTGTTTGTCCTTCGCTCAGGATCGTCAAGGCAGCTCCAAAGGAATGCAGTACAGTGAGGTGAGGAGCCAGACACAGACCCCAAATCAGGCCCCTCATCCCCTTCCAGGCCATGAGACCTCAGACAACCGATTTAACCGCTCTTAGCCTCAGTTTTCCCATCTGAAAAATGGGGATAATTACAGTACCTACCTCAAAGTATTGTGAGGCTCAAATGAGTTTACTCAGGGCCTGGCACAAGGGAACTGCTCTGTAGGTAGCAGCTGCTCTTATTATCATAAGTATTATTATTGTTTTACTAATATCACCATTATCTCCATCGTTACTGAGCTGCCTGGATTCTTCTTTCTTCTTTTTTTTTTTTTGAGACGAGGTTTCACTCTTGTCACCCAGGCTAGAATGCAATGGCGCAATCTCGGCTCACTGCAACCTCTGCCTCCCAGGTTCAAGCAATTCTTCTCTCTCAGCCTCCCGAGTAGCTGGGATTACAAGCACCTGCCACCACGGGTGGCTAAGTTTTGTATTTTTGGTAGAGACCGAGTTTCACCATGTTGGCCAGGCTGGTCTTGAACTCCTGACCCCAGGTGATCCGCCTGCCTCGACCTCCCAAAGTGCTGGGATTACAGGCGTGAGCCACCATGCTGGGCCTGCCAGGAATTTCATAGGTCACCTGCAGTGGCAGGGCCACCACGAGGCGACCTCAGCGTGACCCCTGCTGGCAAGTGTCTGCAGTGTTCTGGTGACACCGCTTTTTCCAAGTGGTCACGAGGCCCAGCAGCGCCACCTGGTGGAGCTATGGAGACATGGAGTTGTCCAAGTCCTGGGAAACAGAATCCTAGAATCTCTAATTTTGAACATTCTTGAAGGTGATGGAGTGGGATGAAACCCCACTTTACAAGTGAGAAAGTGAAGCTCAAAGAGGTTATGTTACTTCCCCAAAGTCTCACAGTCAGGCTGCCAGGGCTTTTACCACACCGCCCTACACGGAATGTTTTCATTGCATTATTCCTATCTACTGAAGCAATGAATGAATGCTAATAACACCAAACCAAAAACAATAATACATAAAAATGAACACGTTTGTTATTCCTATCATTAGGAATGGAATCAAGTTTGCCTGAAGCGGATTCTACCTCCTAAACACCTCTGAACCCCACACCCCTCTTCCCCTTCTCCACGGTGACCTTCTTAGTCTCAAGGTCATCATCTCTCCTCTAAACTATTAGAATAAGCTCCTCATAAGCTCTCTACCTTCATTCTCCTGCCTCCAACCCACTTTCTTAGTTTTCTTTTATTTTTTAAATGATTTTTTTTTTCCTTCTAATGATATCCTAGAGTCATATTCCAACCCATTTTCGCTGGGTGCAGTGGCTCATGCCTGTAATTCCAACACTTTGGGAGGCCGAGGCAGGAGGATTGCTTGAGCCCCAGGAGTTTGAAACTAGCCTGGGCAACATAGCGAGACCCTGTCTCTATTTAAAAAAAAAAAAAAGATAAAGCGTAGATCTGAGCTTGTTGCATTTCTGATTTAATAAAAAGAAAAACCCCTCACTAGCAGCCCCTGGTTAGAGGATCAAGTTCACACCCTTGAAACTGGCATTCAAGGCCCCTCCCTGGGGATGCCATCAGCACTAGCTCCCTGGGACAGCTCCCTCCTTTCCGAACATAGCGAGTCCCGCCTGGAACGCCCACCACTCTCCGCTCTTCTTCTCCGGCAGCAAAGCCCTACTCCTACTCTGAGACCCCACCCAAGGGTTCCTGTCTCTGTGCAGGCTGCCCTGACCAACCACCCCCGCTGCTCTGCCTGTGTCCCCACAATCCCCTGTGCTCCCTCCCATCTTCCACTGATCACACAGATCTGTGGCTGTGGTCAACTCCCCTCCCAGACCAGGCACTCCTCGGGGCAAGGTGGGGCCAAGACATTTGGCCCAGGGCCTGATACACAGTAGGTGGTCAGGGTGCATTGGCTGTAAAAACTAAGTAACACCAAAGAATCTCAGCTACCAAAATTGTGCAAACCTCAGAGAGAAACCTCCTTGGGGAAGCGAGAGGCAGTGCATGGGGAAAGTGAGAGAGGGGCCTGGACACACCCACCCCAGGCCCTAAAGGTACCTGTTTCTGGCCTGTGCCATCATCATCCATGCCGTGTTGGGCGGCCATGGCAGTGGAGGTGTGCAGGGTGGCGGCGTCGAAGGGCACCCGCTCCACGTTGGCGATATGGCTGGAAAGGTAGGACAAGCCCAGGCCATCTGTCTGGTCTGGGTCCCGCCAGTTCTTGAAGAACTGCTTGAACAGTGGGGTCTCACCGCCCTCGGGAAGGACCGAGACCTGGGGAGGGGAGGCGGAGGAGCAGAATGTGGCTGGGCTGCCCAGCAAGGGTTTCCAGGGGAGCCTCAGATACCCCATCTACACTGAGGGTGGGACACCCGCCCTACTCCAGCCCATCCCCTCCAAACAGGACCCACCCCTTCCCATCCTACCTGGCCTCCAAGACTCACCTGGGTCTGCTTGGGGTAGTCCATCTTGGTGATGAAGTCAGAGGCTGTTTTGAGGGCAGCCTTCCTCTCCTCCGTGTTAGCCTGCTTGCCTGTCAGTAGCCAGAGGAAGTGATGGAGGGTTAGGGGCCCGGGATCCTGCTGCATCCTGACCTCCAACGGTCCAGGAGAAGGAGCTGCCAAACTTCCCTTCCTACTCTTCTTAGACAGTGGATAGCCAAGGCCAGAGACCCCCAGAGCTGACCACTCACTAGAGCTCCTGGAGTCCAGCCTGGGGCTGGCCAATGACACCAATCACAACACGATTGTGGTCCATTTAGTGAGCGTGTATTTTGTGCTTAGAACTATACATAGATTATTTAATCCATAGAACAGTCTTAAGTAATAAAAAAAATTGCTATCTTGTTCCTGAGTATCTATAAGGAAACCAGGGTCTTAGAGACATTAAGTTACTTGACGCAGGTTCCTCAGTGAGTGAGAAGCTGCCACCCTGAGGGCATTCCTGTGCCAAGGAGCTCCTGGCCAGCCAATGCTGGCCCTCAGTCCCAGCCTTCTCACTGCCAAGGCCAAGGTCCAGATCAGCTGGCCCAGGGCCCAGGGGGCCTAGAGAGTAATAATTATAATAGTTTCTGTCTCTCTCTTTCTCCCCACTCTCTCCCTTTCTCTCTGTCCTCCTACTGCCTCCCTCTCCTCTGTCCTCTTTCCCAAGATGAGCCTTACAGAATCAGGGGAGGATACTGATGGGTCCTCTCAGAAGATCTCAGGGCCTCTAAGAAACATCTGGGCCAATGGTTTCCAAGAGAATTCCCACAAGATAGTACCCAAAGAGTTTATGAACTTCTAGCTTAGCATTTCCCAAACCAGATCATCTTCATGAAAAGCATCCCTGTGAATGCACAAGTTAAAAGTCCTACAGTAAACAAACTTGAACATTTTTAAATCCACTGTTGCCCATGAACTTCTCTGACCATACAGTTAAGATGTTTTCTACATAATTTCTTCAGGATGCCAATTAGCGTCTCAGAGAACTGACGTTATAATGCACTTGGGAAACACCCATTTTAGCCGAGATCAGCAATCTGAGGCCCAGAGAGGGTAAGTAAAGTACCCAAGATCACACAGTACGTCAATTGCAAAACCAAGGCATCAGCCCAAGACTTCTGATATCCATTGCACCAGGCACCTCTACCACACTCCACGCTCCCCTGGAGCTGCGTTTCTGGGAGCTGCGGGACATCCCACCCAAGGTCCTGCAGGCCAGTTGGGACCCTTCCCCTGTCCCCAGTACCTTTCCAGACAAAGATTTTCCCGTCCTTGCCATGGTCCAGGATGAAGCAGTCCTCTGACTTCAGGGCCCCCTGGGCAAAGGGGTTCTCATCAGCCACAAGGGAAACAGACATGGTGCCTGCACCATTGGAGACCTGAGGGGACAAAGCAGAAGGAACCAGCACGTGAGTGTCTGTGGCCGCCCAGCCCTGAGACTTCCACCATCTTGCCCCAATCCCCCGCCCCAAATGGCACTGCAGAGTAACACCTGGGCTTTCTCTTGCAAACACTTAGACGTTCTTTTTCCTTTTCTGCTTTTTCAGAACCACATCTGCTGACCTACACTCAGGGGTAACTGCACATGGGAATAGAGGGCGGGATAAAACGAAGGAACATTTGGGAACTGGGTGGCAGAGGGGAACTGCATAGTTTGCTGAAAAGGTATTCAACTTTACCATTTAAAAAAAAGGAGTATGCAAGGTGGATCCTTGATGAGCCAACATTGCCCTGTGGATACATATCTATGTTTACGCGCTATTAGAACAGAGGGTGCTGTATATAGAAATATTGCTTTGAAGCAATATTTGCAAAACACGCAAACTTCTGTATCTGTATTTGGAAAAAATAAAACAGGTTCTTGTTGCAAAAAAAAAAAAGAGAGAGAGAGAGAGAAGAGGCCGTGTGCAGTGGCACACACCTTTAATCCAGCACTTTGGGAGGCCCAGGTGGGTGGATGGCTTGAGCCCGGGAGTTCGAGACCAGCCTGGGCAACATGGCGAGATCCCATCTCTACAAAAAATACAAAAAGTGGCAAGGCGTGGTGGCGCTTGCCTGTGGCCTCAGCTACTTGGGAGGCTGAAGTGGGAGGATCACCCGAGCCCAGGAGGTCGGGGCTGCAGTGAGTTGTGACTGCACCACCACACTCCAGCCTGGGTGACAGAGCCAGACTCTGTCTTGAAAATAAATAAGTAAACAAAATAGAATAAAAGTAAAAAGAGCTAAATGCAACCTGGTATCCTGGATTGGAACCTAGAATGAAAACCTGGGGAAATCTGGATAAAGTCTATAGTTTAGTTAATGGTATTAAAGCAATATTAATTTCTTAGTTTTGATAAATGTACCTGGTTATGCTAAGATGCTAAGGAGAAGCTGAGTGAATGGTATATCGGAACTCTTTGTACTATCTTTACAATTTTTCTGTAAACTTAAAAATTATTCTAAAACAAAAAGTAGACATTCAAGTTCAAAAAAAAAGTCTATCTTAAGAGTCGAAATTCAAAAATTTAACAATATCCAGTTGGCAAGGCTCTGGGTAAACAGGCACAGTCTGACTCCTAACTCCAGAACCAGTCCTTTCTTTTTTTATTTTATTTATTTATTTGTTTATTTATTTATTTATTTTGAGATGGAGTCTTGCTCTTGTCGCCCACGCTGGAGTGCAATGGCGTGATCTCGGCTCACTGCAACCTCTGCCTCCCAGGTTCAAGTGATTCTCCTCCCTTAGGAGGAGAGCTAGGATTACGGGCGCCTGCCACCATGGCTGGGTAATATTTTGTGTTTTTAGTAGAGATGGTGTTTCACCATGTTGGCCAGGCTGGTCTCAAACTCCTGACCTCACGTGATCCACCCACCTCGGCCTTCCAAAGTGCTGGGATTACAGGCATGAGCCACCACACCTGGCCCAGAACCAGTATTTTCAACCACTGACTCATTCTTCAGCCTGTGACCAGCAGTTCCTTGTCTAGGAACTTGCCTTAGTGCTATGCTGTACTTAGCACAAGTACACCAAGAGGGACTGTCTGTAATTGGAAAAGGTGGGAACATATTAGGATTTGCTTAAATTCTTACATTCATAAAATAGAATACTATACAGCTGTTATAAAGGGTCATGTTGAGATTTATTATAGAAAGATATTCTCGACCATGTTGAGTGGAAAAAAGAAGACCACAGAACAGCATGAATAGTTTGGATCCAGTTATATAAAATAGAAATGACTGGGCGTGTTGGCTCAGGTCTGTAATCCCAGCACTTTGGAAGGCTGAGGTAAGTGGATCACGTGAGCCCAGGAGTTCGAGACCAGCCTGGGCAACGTGACGAAAACTTGTCTCTACAAAAAATACGAAAGTTAGCTGGGCGTGGTGGGACCTATCTGTAGTCCCAGCTACTTAGGAGGCTGAGGCAAGAGATCGCTTGAGCCTGGTAGGCAGAGGTTGCAGTGAGCTGTGAGATGCCACTGCACTGCAGCCTGGGTGACAGAGCGAGACCCTGTCTCCAAATAAAAAAATAAAATGTAAATGGAAAAGTAATTAGGCACAGAAAGCTGTGGTTGGACAAAGATGTGTTCTCTGGTGAGGAGGAGAGGCTGATTTTTTAGCTGGGTATTGTCATTTTGGTAATTAAAACACATTTTAAAAATAATACTTTTTTTTAAACTAGTGAAATTACATGGACTTTTATTTTCTTTTTATATTTCGAACACTGCTCTTTTTTTTTTTTTTTTACAATAAACATGTATTACTTCACAATCAGCAAAAAATCAATAATGTAGCAGTTTTTCTTTGGCACTGGGGGAATCCACATCCCTATTTTGTTGTTTTACTGAAAATACTTGGGGCACAACATAAGTGTGATTGAGCCTTCTCCCAGAGCTCAGCCAAGAGAGTTCCTTCGCTGGAGCTAAGCCTCAATTCAGTTGTGAAAATCACAAGAAAGAAATCATAAATAAAGTCATTATCTGTAACCCACACCCGCAGCCTCCCCACATACACACCATTTCTGTAGTATTTCCCCAAGTATTTTCTAAGCTGTTTTCCCATCCATTTTCTCTGTGGACTCCCAGAAATCCCGCAAAGTCGACCATTCTGCTCTTCTTCCCACGTTACAGACTAGGAAACTGCGACTCAGACAGACAGACCTCATGTGTGAGCGTGACACAGATCTGTCCGGAGTTGATCGCATGCTGTTAGCACAGGAAAGCAAAGGAAGTACACATGCGTCCACTGGAGATGTGAGAAAGTCGAGCCCCCCGCCAAAGGGGTGCTTTGCCCAAGGTCCCACGGCAGTGGAGTGGGGAAGACCAGGTCTTCCACCTCCCTGTCCTGACCCCATGCCCAGGCAGTGCATCTGGTGCTCACCTTGTAGAGCTTGGCCAGCTTGCGGTTGGCCGCATCCTCCTTGGCGGTGTCCTCGGTACCTGCAGGCAGAGCCGGCTTGGGGCCCAGCACCTGTAGGAGATAGAGAGATGGAGAGGAAGGGTGGCTGTGAGGGAGGGGCCAGGCTCCCGGGATAGCTCCCAGGCAGGCAGGGACCACAAGGGCATCCATTGTGACCCTCCCCATGGAGTCTGACCTCCTCCAGAGACATCCTGCGTCTGCTCACAAGTCCAGATCTCTCCATCAGAGGTCCCTTCCACCTTGTCCCCCTGACTCAGAAACTCCAGGAGAACACTCCTGCTCCTCTGCCTCCAGACGACTCTTCAGATGTTTCGTCTACCGGCTAATTGTGGTAACTACAGCTATTGAACACCTTCTACTGCCTGCCTTTAAAAGATCTCACTTCATCCTCGCACCCAGGCCAGGAGGCACAGATTATCACTCTCATTTTACAGAAGAGGAATCTGAGGTCTAGAGAGACGAAATCACCTACTCACACAGCTATTAGGTGGCTAAGCCAGAATCTGAACCGCCATCCCTGTGGTTTTAGGGCCTATTTTCACTCCCACTGTCCCTCCCAAGCCATGGTTCATGTCCAGGTCCCTTCCCATAATAATAATCACCCTTCTGCTCTCTCCAAAAGCTGGAATTGGATGCCCCCAGAGAAGCAGGAACCAAGTGGCATGGAGCAGAGCTCATGGTCTCCTCCTTTTCCTGGTGGAACCTGCCTCTATTGATATGTCCTCAAAGCACAATCGCTGGCAATCCCATCATGTGACTAAATGGGCCAAAAACTACCAGGAAGAGTCAGAAGAGGAAAGAGGGGATTGGGGCTCAGTGGTCTCTTTCCGACCTTGTTCTAGCACCAAGCTGGCCCTCTGGGGATGCTGAAAGACTGTCCTCCTTAGCTCTGCAAAGGACCTGGCCCTCCCCGCTGGAGAATGCGGTTCACACTCCCAGCACAGCCTTGGGTTCCAGCCTCACCCCTCGGGGAGTCTGGGAGTTGTACAGGTAACTGATCTCCCTCACTCCCTAAAGTGATCAGGTCTGATGGAAAAACAGCCTCAGAAGTGAGGCAGGGCCAGCGTGGTGACTCATGCTTGTAACCCCAGCATTTTGGGAGGTTGAGGCAGGTGGATGGTATGAACCCAGAAGCTGGAGACCAGCCTGGGCAACATGGCAAGACCTCATCCCCACGAAAAATTCAAAAATTAGCCTGGCTTGGTAGTACTCGCCTGTGGTCTCAGCTACTCGGGAGGCTGAGGCAGGAGGATCACTTGAGCCCAGGCGGTCAAGGCTGCAGTGAGCTGTGATGGTGCCCCTGCACTCCAGCCCAGGCAACAAAGAGGAAGACCCTGTCTCAAAAATTTTAAAAAAAAATTAAAATAAAAAAGCATTTTAAAAATAAAAAGGCGGTTTATAGCAGAAGTTTTTTTCCTCAAATTCACCTCAAATTGCCTACTGAACAGAAGAAAGTCATGAGCAGTGTGTCCCCATACCCACCCCAATGCGCACCCCACAGGCACCTGAAGCATTGCCTCGGGCTCAGCGCCCTCCTCAGACACGTGCACTCGGGCCCGGCCACTCCGCTCGTTGTCCCGGATGCCCTTAGACACCTGCGTGGCCTTCAGTCTTTCAAACCGGTTGCTGTTGGAACCGCACCACTGGTGGATGTCCTGGAAGACAGAGACCCAGGAAGTCAGTGTCCCGTCTTCCTATAAGCCCCGCCCAGTGACAAGGCTTGGGGAGTGTGGCGTGTGGTGTGCAGGCTCACCCTGTTCTGAGCTTGCCCACGTGCATTATTCACATACAATTAAGTGTGATCTGCATACACCAGGGGATGGGAGTGCATGAATTTTTTCACATACAACTACATCTAGAATGTGTGCAAAAATATTTGCCTGCTGAAGGGAATATAAATTGGTACAATCATTTTGGAAAACCATTTGGCCATAGCCACTAAAGCCGAATACACCTATCTCCTTAGGACCCAGAATCCTCCTTCTAGGCATATACCTGACAGAAGTGCGTTCGTATGTCCACCAAAAGACTTGTGCAAGAATGTTCAGAGTAGCACTGCCTGTAATAGCCCCAAACCAGAAGCCACCGCAAGTGCCCATCAACAACATAAAGGATACATAAATCGCGGTGCACCCACACAACTGAATCTTCCACAGCAAGGAAAATGAACAATCTATAACTAAATGCAACAATACGGATGCATCTCAGAAATGTAATGTTGAGCAAAAGGTAAGACATAAAAGAGCAAGTTTCCGTGTCTATAAAGTTCAGAAACAGGCAAAATTCATCTATGCTGTTGAGAAAGTTCAGGATGATGGTTGCCCTTGGGGTGAAGGCACCAAAAGGGGGTAACGGGCCTTCTAGGGGCTGGTGAGCTTCTGCTTCATGATCCAGTGTTATGTGGGTGTGTTCGCTTTGTGTAATCCATCAAGCTGTACACTCAGGATTCACACACTCTTCTGTGTGCCTATGATGCTTTAATAAAAAGCTTACACTAAATCAGTGTGTGCTCACGTTTGCACGGACATTATATCACAGGTATATATGCATATGAGCTTTGGGGTAGAATGGCCGTGTCCATTTGCAGGTCTGCACTCACAGGGACTTGTGAAACGAGTGTGTATGAAGCATCACAATTCTATAAGGTAGGCCTGGGTAAGGGCATCCCACACACATTGTCATAGATCACATGCATGTGCAACTACATGTATGACATACACATGCGGGACTTTAAGCAACATACCCGAGTATACATGTGTGGGCATTCATGATGGTGCACATGTGCACACCTGGTGGGCAAAAGTCTAGAGTGTTTGCCCATGACTTTTATGTATTTATAAGCATGTGAAAAAGGACACAAGACGTACGTACGAACAGAAGGTGCCAGGAAGTCTATATGTCAATCAAAGTCCAAGTACACACTATACCCATGGTGTGTGCTTGAGTCTACATTTGTGGGAGTCTTTGCACACAGACATATCTGTACGTGGGTCTCTCCGACTTATGAACAATGCTGGTCCCCGTGATTTGCCCATCTGTGTCTATGCATTTGTTCATGTGGATGTTCCCAAGTCCATGGTCAGGCCAGGAGTACCTCAGTGGCTCCTGGGAAAGGGGAAAGCGGGACTCACGTTGCCCAGGTCCAGGATGAAGCAGTCGCCATTGTTGAAGCTCTCCCAGGACACAGGCACCTCGGTGGCACGGACCACACGCCTACCTTTGACCTGGAAGAGTCTCTGCACCACCACCTCGTTGGGTACCACGTGCTTGAATCCCGATGCCACACCTCCTTTCTGTGGGGCCAAAGAGACAGCATTAGCCCAGGGCAGAAGGCCCAGGGAAGCTGATATGGAAGAAGGGGATAGAAATGAGGTGAAGGAAATTCTGGCTTGTGGACCAGTGGCTTTCCAGCAACACAGCAATTCTCAGTTAACTCAGGACTTTCATACCATTATCTTGTTTGAGACTGGAACATTCTGATGCCCATTTCAGAGTAGGAAACTGAGGTTTAGGAAAGCAATAAAATTTGCCCAAGGCCACACAGCTAAGAAGTGAGAGATTCCCTGCCCACTGCATCTTTCTGCCACCCCTTTGAATCCCATACTCCACTAACAAGGACTCCTGTAGCCACTTTTTTTTTTTTTTTTTTGAGACGGAGTCTCGCTCTGTCACCCAGGCTGGAGTGCAGTGGCCGGATTTCAGCTCACTGCAAGCTCCGCCTCCCGGGTTCACGCCATTCTCCTGCCTCAGCCTCTGGAGTAGCTGGGACTACAGGCGGCCGCCACCTCGCCCGGCTAGTTTTTTGTATTTTTTAGTAGAGACGGGGTTTCACCGGGTTAGCCAGGATGGTCTCGATCTCCTGACCTTGTGATCCGCCCGTCTCGGCCTCCCAAAGTGCTGGGATTACAGGCTTGAGCCACCGCGCCCGGCCCCCTGTAGCCACTTTCTAAATCAAAAAACTGCAACAATTCCTTCCTCAAAACCAGCATTTCCCAAAGGCACACTAGTCCCCAAAGACATTCTGCAAGCAGAGTTCCACAGTCAAATAAGCATAGGAAATGCTTCTCACTCACCCTTTCTGACTGTTATACAATGCACATGTGTGTAATAAAGGCTCTGTCAAATCCTATGGTGGATACACCTGCTTGCCTTTTGTTTTATACAGCATTTCCCTATCTTATTGATTCAAGAACTGCTTTTCTTTCTTACCCACTTTCTTTTTTCTTTCTTTCTTTTCTTTTTTTCTTTCTTTCCTTCTTTCCCTTTCTTTCCTTTCCTTCCTTCCTTTCTTTCTCTCTTTCCTTCCTCTCTCTCTCTCTCTTCCTTCCTTTCAACAGGGTCTCACTCTGTCCAGGCTGGAGTGTACTGGTGTGATCACAGCTCACTGTAACCTCAAACTCCAGGACTTGAATGATCCTCCCATCTCAGCCTCTCCAGTGGTTAAGACTACAGGCATGAGCCACTGCACCCAGCTTATTTATTTATTTTATTTTATTTTATTTCTATTGTAGACATGAGGTCTCACTATGCTGCTTAAGCTGGTCTTGAACTCCTGGCCTCAAGCGATCCTTGGGTGCTGGGATTATAGGAGTGAGTCACTGAACCCAGCCCAAGAACCACTTTTCTTCACCGTATCCTGCCTCCAGCTTGAGTATTCTGCAAAAGCCACTTTGAGAGGTACTAATCCAAATCCTTCTCATCCTTCAAGGCTCTTCTGGGAAGTCTTCCTGGATTGTTCCGGCCACGCCACCCTTCTGCTTTACTGGATTGTTCCGGCCACGCCACCCTTCTGCTTTGCTGGATTGTTCCGGCCACGCCACCCTTCTGCTTTGCTGGATTGTTCCGGCCACGCCACCCTTCTGCTTTGCTGGATTGTTCCGGCCACGCCACCCTTCTGCTTTGCTGGATTGTTCCGGCCACGCCACCCTTCTGCTTTCCCCTATGGTACCGCAGCAACTCCCACCCCGCAGTGCCTTCAAAGCAGCTGAGGGTAAGGGACAGAAGCCCCGCCACAGCAATGCTGGATGGCTTTGGGTAAGTCACCCGCCCTTTCTGAGCCTCAGGCCTCTCCTTTCTGAAGGGGAGACACAAGCTCCTGCTCCCTGACCCTCCGTAATCATTACTGCATCCCAGAGCAGGACATTCAGGAGAGCGTCCCTGCTGCAGTCACAGCTGCCCTCACTCAGCAGCAAGCCAAGGAAAGTCAGCTGGGCTTTCCTGTGAGCAGTCCCCAGCTCCGTGCCCCAGAGTTGTCAAATCAGAGTTGTAAAGGTCCTTCTACAGCACCCCACTTTACCCACGGTAAACTGACGTCCAGAGAAGTGAAGTGACTCACTCAAGGGCGCTCAGCAAGTGTGTGGCCAAGCCAAGGCTGGAAACCTTGTTTCCTCCTCCCAGTCGGGTGCTCGTCTCCCGGCTCCACACATGGGGGTGGAAGCAGAGGGCTTCCACTCAGGCCAGCAATGCAGCCACCCCATCCAGGGCCCCTCAGTCCACTACGCTAAGTCTAATTCTAGCCACACAGACTCGAGGAGGGCAAGGGGCAAAGGGAGTCCATGTACATTGGGCTCCTGCTGTGTCTTCCCATAGTCAGCAATATATGTGTTTGTGAAATGATGATGCCCACTGTGCCAGGCATTCTTCACGCATCGCCTGCAAGGGAGGCATCATTGCTCCATTGCGCAGATGAGCAAAATGGGGCCCACAGGTGATGGGACTTGCCCAAGATTATACAGATGGTAGGTGGTGGAGCTAGAATTCAAACCCAGGCGTGTTTGAATCTGTAAGATTCACATTCTTCTCTCAATATCAAGTTTTCTTTCTATTTTCTTTTGAGACAGAGTCTCGCTCTGTCACCCAGGCTGGAGTGCAGTAGTACAATCTCAATTCACTGCAGCCTCCGCCTCCTGGGTTCCAGCAATTCTTGTGCCTCAGCCTCCCGAGTAGCTGTGATTACAGATATGCATCACCATGCCCAGCTAATTTTTGTATTTTTTGTAGAGACCAAGTTTCACCATGTTGGCCAGGCTGGTCTTGAACTCCTGGCCTCACGTGATCCTCCTGCCTCAGCCTCCCAAAGTGCTGGAATTACAGGCATGAGTCACTGTGCCAGCCAATATCAGGTTTTCTTAGAGCAAAGATCACTCAGTCATCCAGGATGGGAGGCAGGAACAAGCCACTATTCAGAGCCCTCTTTCAAGTAATGGATGTTTTTGGGTTGCCAGTGGCTGGAGGACCCCCTGGTGTCCCTTCTTGGTCTCAGCTAAGGCCTTTCAAGATTCCCTTGGGCCTAGCAGGGCAGCCAGTGCTCACACAGCTGACAACTTGTCTTTCCACCCTGCTTCCAGAGCCCCTCCAAGGGAGCCGTGGGTTGGCCATGCTATGACTGACCTCGGTGCGAAGCAAGGGGTAAGACTGTGACTTCTCCTGAATTTGCTGCCCAAAACTGGGAAGCAAGACAGTAACTTTTTCCATCATCAGGAAGGAGTGAGTTGGGACTCTGGGTTGAGAGACCAGGTCTGAGGGGGCCTGAGGGCTGGATGGCCATGAGGCCTGGGATTGGAGAGCCAGGCAGAGTGCAAAGGACATAGGTCAGGGCAATGCAGCGGAAGCGCAGAAAAACAGGAGGGTTCTGAGAGTGATGTAACCAAGACTGCCCGGAGCAAGTGAGGAAGAGCAGCCAGGGAAGAAAATGCAACAACCAATGCTCACCTGCACTCAGCTGTGCTTACCTGTAACAATCACAGTGGCTGCCACTTACGGAGCTTTGCCAAAGCTGGGGCACCTGCTTTAAGTGCATGCAATGAAGTCCTGACAACAAGCCCCTGAAGCAGGAACTATTAATAATTATCCCACTTCACAGGCGAGGAAACCAAGATTCAAAGAGATTAAGCATTGTGTCCAGAGCCCAGTGCTGGGCGGCAGTGCTAGGTTCTATCCCCAAGATCCCCCTGCCAGGGACCCAGCCTCATTCAGCTGTCAGCCTAGGAACTCCTGACCACGGGACTTCATTCAACTGGACATAATGAGAGAGTGGATGTGCAAACCTTTTCCAAAAGGTGCTAGAAGGACTCACTAACTGTTTCTATTGATTCCTCGGAGACAAGGAAACGGGAGCAAAGAAAAAAATTGTACCCCTCTAAATACTCGTTGAAGTATGCCTTTCATTTTTGTCATTAAAATTTTTACCCTATTTTTTAAAAAGGAAGGGTTGCTTTATGTCATAAATCTCACTTCTTAAAAATTCTCTGTATTTACTTATAAAATAATTCTTTTTTTTGAGACGGAGTCTTGTTCTGTCGCCCAGGCTGGAGTGCAGTGGCACGATCTTGGCTCACTGCAACCTCTGCCTCCCGGATTCAAGCGATTCTCCTGCCTCAGCCTCCCGAATAGCTGGAACTACAGGCAGCCGCCACCACGCCCTGCTAATTTTTGTATTTTTAGTAGAGACAGGATTTCACCATGTTGGCCAGGCTGGTCTCGAACTCCTGACCTCAAATGATCACCCATCTCGGCCTCCCTAAGTGTTGGGATTACAAGCGTGAGCCACCGCACCCGGCCTTATAAAATAATTCTTGATGTTGAATTATTGCAGCCATGAGTTTCCTGATTAATTAACTCCTCTAATTTTACTGCTCTAGGAAATTAGAATTGGAAAGATTAATTAACAAAAATAAATTAAAGCAAGCTCTTAGAAGACATCAGTGGATCTACAAGGGCAGGGGAAAGAAGTTTTTTGAAGTTGTTCCTGTTTTTGACTATAATCTTTAGCACTAATTGTTGCTTTCTATGGTATAATCATTAGGTGGGCAAGATTGGCATCAAATTATCTGAACAAAATTCTATAGGATAAATTGTTTTAAAAGCCACTTTCCAAATTAAAGTGATTACATATATATGCATCTGTCTATCTATATACGTTCAGAGAGAAAGAAATTAGCCACTATATGCTATATATCTCCAAGTGTAGAATCATGTTGGGGGGGCTTTTATTTTCTAGAACCTATATTTCTGTAATGTTTGACATTTTACAATAAGCTTATATTACTCTTGTAGTCAGAAGAAAGGAGAAAAAAAGCAAAGAAGATTTACATGAAAACAAAAGTTAAACTGTTTCTAAAACAAAGAAAAAATGAATTGATCAGGCTTGGTCCCCTCTACCTTCTAAACTCAGAGCTCTTTATCTAAGGAATAGGAGGGAGGGAGGACAGAAAGATTCCAGTGATTCTATGGGTTCCCAATTGTGTTCCTCAGGTCCAAGGGCTCCTAGGTCTCTGCACAGCCCAGATTCCATTTGAACAATGGGTTTCAAATAACCCAGCCCCAGGGGGTCTCCAGGGTTCAGTCCAAAAATGGGGGTCTGGGGAGTGGGAGGAGGAGGGTCGGGAATCAAGGGATTCTGAGCTCTCTTGCAGGGCAGTGACCTACGGATTTGGGGGTCATAGAACAAGAGGGCCAAGCCCCAAGTCAGCCCTTTCTAGTGGCTCGCTGTCCCCTCCCTGCCCCTTCTCACACTCCGAGGACAGAATTGGCTTAGAGGAAGAGGCTTTCACAGGAACAAGTCTTGCGTAACAAGCCCTGCTCCTCGGGGATCTATAATTGATGAGGGCGCCGGGGCGAGAACCTTGGCCTGGACCTGCCAAGTGCGGGGGCAGCCTGAGGACTTGCAGAAGGTGGTAAACAGGATCAGCCCTGGGCCTCCCATTCGCACCAGGAGCCAGCGCCTTTCAGGACGGAAGCCCCAAATCTGGGCCCAGCTGGAGCCCAGATCGTCAAGTGTGATCCAAGAACGTCCTGGAAAATCATCAGGAGTCAGGGAACCTGGCTATCCAAGTAGATCCCAGGCCATATCCGAGCTAGATCAAAGATCAGGGAACCTTCAAATGTCGACTCTGAACCAGGTCTGTGCTAGGCCCTTCACGCTTGGGTTTGCACCCTAATCCAATCACTTACTAGCTGTGTGACCTTGGACAAGTTGCTTAACATCTCTGTGTCTTAGTAGCTTCATTTATAAAATGGTGCTAACAGATACCCTACCTGTTAGGGTAAAATGAGTTAAATGAGTAAAGCACTCAGAAGAGTCCCTGACACACAGAAAGTAATAGATAAGTGTTCAATGATAAGCACCTTTTACCAGCTGTGTGAACTTAGGCAAGTTAGTTTACTCCTCTGAGCCTCAGCTTCCTCATCTATGAAATGGGAGCATTCATCCACCCTAAAGGCTATAGTGAGAATTAAATGAGATCTTATAGTCAAGGCTTAATACACGGTAAGGGTTCTTATCATCCTTGTTTATTTCTAAAAATCCAGGGAGCCTATGACCTGCTCTGCAACATTCTCTGACCTGGAAAATCATCCTTCCTGTGTATATGAGAACTCTCATATTTGTAACCATGTTAGACCGTCAGGTTATGCCCTAAGAAACGGTGACTAAGACAAGATAGATTAGCAAACACCTACTCATCTATCTCATCCCTGAACCCCTCTCAGAACTGAGCACTCCCTGGGATCCCACCTGTCACCCCACCTGGAGGCAATGGATTGACTCTTCGTGAGCCTGCCAGTCTCCCCAACTCCTCGGGACACTCTCAAGGGCAGGGACCCACCTTCTTCACTTGGGCACCCTGGTACCCATCACGTGGCCTGGCAGAGGCAAGGGAACACAAGCCTGGTTTGAATGTAGCTTATGTGACCCCTCTGAGCCTCCAGTCTCATCTGTAAAATGGAATTGGAGTTCCTTACCTCCCAGGACAGTTGTGAGGCTGAAATGAGATAACCTATATTCCCGGTATCATGTCTGCCACAGTGTAGCAACAACAAGCCGGTGCTGCTGTTACTGAGGCTCAGTGAATGTTTGTTGAATGAATGATGAATGGAGGATGAGTGATAACACCCACCCAAAGATACACGACTTGCCCAAAGTCTCACAGCAATTACAGGAGGTAGCCTTGGGACCTCAATCCCAATCTCTGTGATTCCTGGGCAAGTGCTCTTTCCACTTCTTGCTCCAGAAGTTGCAAAAAGACCTGGTCCTTCTGCAGCTCAGGGACCCGGCTCCCAAACTTCTTACCTCTCCTTCTGCAAGGTGTCAAGGCCCCAGAAAGGACTGCAGGAAGAAGGCAGAGCTGGACAGCTTAGCAGGAGGAGCTCAGTGCAAAGGGAAACTGGCACACAGGGGGCTCCAGGGAATCCAACCCAGCCCTGCCCAGCCCTGGACTGTGGTTCCCAGGACACACCCTGCCTGTTGCTATCTGAGTCTCAATGATGCTTTCCCATCATTCAATCTCTTGTGCCTCACCAGGGCAGACAACTTCACCCTCCATTGACACAGATGATGCTGAGGTCCAGAGAGGAACAGTGACTTCTCTAAGGTCACACAGCACATCAGCAGCACAGACAGGCTTGAACCCTACCCTAGGACCCTGGTCATTAGAGGTTTGTTGGTTTAGTGGAAAGAATGCTGAGAGTTAGAACATCTGGGTTCTAGTCCTTGGTCTGGCACCAATTCGCTGTGTGACTCTAGGCCAATTGTTTAAGCCTTTCTGCGTCTCAGTTCCCCTTCTCCCCCAGTAAAATGAGATTTGGACTCTGACATTAAGGCCCACCTGGCTGTGAAAGCCTGTGATCCGCCTCTCTGTCCTGACCAAGGAAAACCCCAGCTTTGTAAAACTACAGTGTTCCCAGAGCCCTTCCAGATGGCCAAGCCCCACGCAAGGCATTTCCCAGCCACCCCTGCACCAAATCCTGTCCCAGCCCTGTAGGGCAGGTACAACTGGCTCTCAGGTAACCAGAGAGGAAAGGGAGGCTCAAGGAGGTCAAGTGGCTTGCAGGAAGTCACCAGCATATTAGGGTGCAGTCTCATGGAGCTCCCAGTTTGGCCTTGCTCTGCCCCACCTGGCTAGGAGCTTGGGAAAAGAGCTCCGTCTTGGTCCAGACTGCGAAAAGTTCAAGTTCAAAGGGGATTCTAGTGAACAGAAAGAGGGATGTGACTAGCAATGCCCTATTAAATACCTAATACGGGGTCTTCTGTTCACAAGGCCCTAAGAATTAAGGGGTACCAGAACAGGACCAGGCCAAAGCCCCCTGGGGCCTGCAAGAAGAACTAGCTTTCCACCTCTGGCCCACTCCTCACTGTTGGGGGCTAGGAAAACAACACTATGAACTTACGGGGAATTTTCTTCTCCCCATTTTAAGATAAGGAACCAGAGGCTCACAAAGGCAGTGTGATTTGTCCAAGTTCACACAGCTAGAAAGAGGCCAGGATTTAAACACAACATTGGTTGACTCCAAAGCCTGACCTCGGATCGGTCTGCCCACCGCATCACAAGGCCGAAAGATAGATGGGCCTGAGTGAGCCCTGTTACTGGTGCATCTGTCCCTACTGCTCAAGCAAGGTGGGGCCCAACCCACCTTGTATTTCAGGCCAGACTTGAAGTAGCCTAGGAAGGTGGCCGACTCGAAGCCCTGGACCTCACGGTGCTGCACAGCCCGGCCGTTCAGGTAGTCATCCAGCTGCACGGTAAAGATGGCGGCCGCCCCGCTCTCATCCTGGCTGCACTCATTGCCTAGGGGACATCGGAACAGCATGAGCCTGGTTTCCCAGAAGTACCCCAGACCCCTGGGGAAGAGGAGGACGAGGAGGAGGAACCCCAGCACTGCCCTGACCTAGCTGTAGAAGCTGAGAAAGCCCTTGCCTTCTGTGAGCTTCAGTTAACCCATCTGTATAATGGGACGATGGACCTCATTTTTCTCTAAGCATCCTCCCAGCTCTGTCACATTCCCCTACATTCATTCTCAGCCCTCCTGAGCGTAAATTCAGGACTGGGAGCATCAGCTCAATTCACAGATTAGGAAACTGAGGCTCAGCAAGGGGGCAGGACTTATAGCATCCCACAGCAGAGGTGTGGCAGGGACTCCAGGCTCCTGACTCAAGGGCTAACTGGGGAGTGCCTGGAGCTGGGCCAGGGAGGTTGTGGCGGGGCCCAGGGTCTACAATTCACCCACAGTTCTGAGTGTCACACTAAGGCGTTTAACCCTCATGACATTCCTGTGAGATAATGCAGAGCTATCATCATGTCCACTCCACAGGGACATTGAGTGACTTGCCAAAGGGCAGAACGTGAGTCAGGGGCAGAGTGGGGGTGTGAACTTGGCCAGGCTGGCTCTAGAGTCTAAGGGCACAAACCACCAGTCAAGGGCCCGGCGCATACTAGGTGCACTCAATAATCAGTTCCCTTCCTGGGGACCATGCCTCAAAGGTCTGCACTGTTCAGAACGGGCGCTGGGGCAGGGGCTGGGGGGCCAGCCTCACCCAGCCAGTAGTGGAGGTCGTACTGCAGATTCCCGTTCCTCAGCTGCACTGTCTTCAGGATGACGTAAGCATCGCCCGTGAAGAAGTCTCCATAAAGGTTGGTGGGCACGGGCACCAGATCAAACTTCTCCACACGCCAGATCTGCAGGCCAGGCTCCTTCCCTGCCTTGAGGAACTCGGGGTGTTCCACCACCATGCTGTTGGGCTGGGAAGAGACAGGGCAGAGCCTAAGCAGGGGCAGGGTCCTGGCAGGGAAATGCCCCGGGCATGAGGGAGGGCGGTTTCCAGCACCAAGAGCATCTCACTTGAGCCTCCTGCTCTCCCCACGCCCCAGGCAAGTCTATCCCCTTCTGAGCACCCTGCCTCAATGAGTCAACAAACAGGACAAGAGTTTTATGCTTCAAATCCTGTGCCCTGGCCAGCATCTGTCCCTCCTACTTAGCCCTCTTCGGCTTTTTCTGGTGATGGAGGATACAGAGGGCTCTACCTCCCTGCTCCCTTCTTTTCTTTTTCTTTTCTTTCTTTCTTTTTTCTTTTCTTTTCTTTTCTTTTTTTTTTTTTTTTTTGTGAGACAGAGCCTCGTACTATCGCCAGGGCTGGAGTGCAATGGTGCAATCTCGACTCATTGCAACCTCTGTCTCCCGGGTTCAAGCAATTCTCCTGCCTCAGCCTCCTGAGTAGCTGGGATTACAGGCACGTGCTACTACGTCTGGCTAATTTTGTATTTTTAGTAGAGATCGGGTTTCGCCATGTTGGTCAGGCTGGTCTAGAACTCCTTGACCTCAGGTGATCCACCTGCCTCGGCCTCCCAAAGTGTTGGGATTACAGGCGTGAGCCACCACGCCTGGCCTCCCTTCTTTTCTTATTGCCAATTGGATGTGATAACCAAGGCACAGAGAGGCGAAGGGACTCTGCCGGGGGACCTCCAGCTAGGAAACAGCGTAGCAGGGGTTGCCCTGGGCTCCAAGATCATAAGCTCTGGGACTATGGGTAGACCCCTCAGATGGCAATAGTAAATCTAAGGGTCCCCAGGGCCTCAGCTTGCTCCCTTCCAGCATCTTCAATGGCTCTTACAACTAAAGGGCCCTCCAAGAGCTCATTACCCAACCCCAATCTGCAGATAGAGAAACTGAGGCTCAAAGAGGGGAAAGGACTGACCGAAGGTCACACAGCCTGTTTGCTTTTGCTCTTTGGAAGTGGAAAGATTTCCAGCACGGGGCCTGGCAGACAGCAGGCGCTAGCTCTGTGCATGCTAAATGGGTACACTCGCAAACCGAGGTGAGCCCACCTGAGCCTCCTGTGATCCACGGGAACCCCCTCTCCTCCCTGCACCCATCCCCATCATACCCCCAAGAAGGGTCCAAATGGCTGAGCCCAAGTGGCCTCCTGCGCTGTCTGCCTCCTCCCTCCTGCCCCGCAACACCCCACCCCCAAATTGCATTTCTTGGAAGAGAAGAGGATGCACCAGGGTCTGCAGGAGGCTGTTGGAGATGAGGTGGTTAAAAATGGGGAGGCTGTTAGACATGCACTGGGGCGGGGGCCGGGGTGGGCACAAGAGGGTTAGGCTGGAGTCGAGGACAAAAATCAGCAGGTGCAGGTCACCTCTGGCCGGAGAAGAGATCTGGTGGGAGTAAAAATCAGAGGGGAGAAGTCAGAGAAACCAGGCAGGGAGAGGGAGAAGAACTCAGGCAGAAGGGTGGAAAAACACGAAACCAGACAGGGCAGGGAAGACAGCAGCAAGGAGAGAAGAAATGATAGTAATGACCATAAGCAAACAGGTGAGGTCGTACAAGGAAGAAGGAAATATTGGAGAGGGAGAGAGATCAAATGAGAATAAGGAATCGGAAATGGAAGAAGACATCAGAAGAGGGAAGGAGAGAAGTGAGGCAGAGGGGAGAAGAAAACAGAGAAGGGAAAGGAGAAATCAGGAGGCAGGGGAAAAGAAATCCGGCCAAGGTGAGGTTAGCTTCCTGGGAGGGAACAGCCAGGGCCCCCAGGCTCCCACCCTCATCTGCGAGCCAGAGCCCCAGAAGCAGCAAGAGATACTTACAAAGCAACAAAACAGTTTTTCCATTCTAGACCTGAATTACTCCCCTTTTCCTAGCGCTGTATCTGCAAGAACTTACAATAGAGAGTTACTCCGGGAGCCCCGGGGCCCCCCGGGCACTCACCCGCGCCTCGGGCACCCGCCCCTGGGGTGCCCTCGCCTGGGACGCCCCCTGCGACGCAGTGGCCGCGCGCGCGCGGACGGGCAGCGACAGCGCGCACAGCGCCAGGAACAGTGCGCAGGGCAGCGCGGGCGCGGGGCGATGCGGAGCCATGGTGGCGACAGCGGCGGGGGACCCAGTCGGCAGCAGCGGCCTCGGGTCACCGACCTTAAGTAGCCGCCCGCCCATCCCGCCCAAACCCGGGACCGCCCCGCAGGGAGGGCGTGGGGCGGGGATCGGTCTCGGATCTTGGAGACATCTGGGTTCCCACCGGGATCGACCCGACAGGGCGCGGCAGTTCCTGCACCCCAGATCCGGGGCGGAGACCCAGCACCGGGCTTGGCATACAGCAGGCGCTAGCTCTGTGCACGCTAAATGGGCGCAGGCACGAACCGCGGTGAGCCCAGCTGAGCCTCCTGTGACCCACGCGAGCCCCCTCTCCTCTCCGCACTTAACATCTCCAGCAAAAAAATAACATGAACTAACGATTTTTGAAAGCTTTTCACCGACGCATCAGCACATCCTTTTCAGAGATAGTACAATGGCCAACCCATTTTACAGAGGGCGGAACAGTGCAGGGTGGTGAAGCAACTTGCACACAGCTTGCAAATGGTGCTGCCTGGATTTAAACTCAGGCAGCAGTGGGCCTGGGCAGAACCCCCACCAGGCAGCATGCACCGCAGCAGGGCAGGGGACCCGTCTCCCGTGGGCAGGTGAAACCAGCAGGACTCAGCTGAGCAGACCGCTCAGCTCCTGGGATAGCCCCTCCTACTTTACCCAAGACGGCCTTTCTTTCCTTCTTTTGAAAAAGTGTTTGTGTTTTAAAAGTTTTATTTTGATCAAAACGTAACATCACATGTCTGTACACAGTTGTTTCCTCTGCCTCCCATTTACCTCTCCCCAGGGGCAAGCACTGCTATCTACCTCTTTTAGCTGATGGTTCAGGGTTTACCTTCAGGTCTCTAAACAAGCCCTTGTTACTTCTTGAAGTTGTTTTGTTTGGTTTCCATTTTAGGTACTATTCATTGACTCCCCTGGGGGAAGACAGAGTTTGCCTTTCCTTCTCACTCCCAGGCTCCCTTCCCATCCCCACCCCTCCACCCTCCCACTAGAGTCACTGGGTTGGGGAAGAGCTATCCAAACTGAAGGCCTGCTTCCCACCTCCTCCAACCCCTCTCCTCCCTCCTAGCACTGCGCAGAATCCAACTGCTCCACCTCTAAGTTCTCTTTGTATCCCAGACCTCCCTTTCACCCTGCAGCCTGATGCAGTGACAGGAAAGAGGACTGGAGAGTTGGAGAGCTGGCTTTCATTCCCACCTCCACTGTGCATGTTTTCAATGTCTCGTTCTTCTCATCTACTAAATGAGTACAGTAGTTGAGGATTAAATCAGTCTGAGGGTATGAAAATAGCCCGGCCAGCAGCTAGGTAAATGTGAGTTCTCCACCGCCTCCCCAGAAACTATGGTCCCCCTTCCCAGCTCCTCCGGAAGTCCAGCCTCTATCTAATCAGGCTGAAGTTTGCCCTCTCCCACTCACAACTTGCTCCCACCTAAGGGGGGATGTGGTTCGGATAAAAGGCTAAAGGAACACAGAGGACACAGTTCAGGCTGGAGAGATTATAAGAAGGCTTTGTGGAGAAAGGGACTTGTGACCCAGGCCTTGAATGACAGGGAGGCTGGAGATTAAGAAGAAAAGACATTCCAGGGGGAGGGGACACATAGGCAAAGGGCAGGCAAACATAACCATATCCAGTGAATTACCCGGGGTCCAGCAGGAAACACAGGGAGCAAGAGGAGAGGAGGCTGCAGAGGGCAGCAGGGGTCACCAAGGCCTGTGTGCCACACCGAAGAGTCTGAACTTGTCTCGGTGTCTGTGGGGGGCCCCAGAGGGATACCTGAGTTCTCAGAGCTCCAAGTCCAGGCCTGGGCCTGCCCAGCCTGCAGTGGGCCAGCTCTGGCCTAAATTCAGAGAGCTCTCCCTTCCCCCTAGCCATTTGGAGGATGATATTATAAAAAAAAAAAAATCCACAGCTCCCATAGGCTCTTAATGGAAGCATAAACCAGTTTCACCTCTCTAGATAGCAATTTATCCAAACTCAAAACACACAATGCAACAACAGTTTCACTTTCTACAGAATTACTTACCAACAAACACAAAAATATATGTGCAAGGATGTTCACTGAAGCATTGTTTGAAGAAAACTGGAAGGGACCCAAATGTCCTGGTTAAATAAATGATGGAGCCACCACACAATGGACACTATGCAGCTGTGAAAAAAGAATGAGCTACATCTGATTGTGCCTGGCACATAGTAGGCACTCAGTAAACACAGGGAGATCTCCAAGTGCAGAAAGCAATTGCACAATAATGGCTATAGTATAGCTCCTCTTCTCCTTTTTACAATGGTGCCTGTTTTTGCATACACCCTTAAAAAATCAGAGAGTAAGCACCAAACTGTTAAGGCCATTTGCTGGAAAGGGAAGGAGGAGAATTTCATCCTCGAACATTGCCGTGGCTGCCTGAGGCTGGAGGAAGTACCTAGATCACTGCAGTTGGCATGAGGGAACTTTTCAGGGTGATAAAAATATTCTAACACTGGATTACGGTGAAGATTATACAACCAATTAAATCTACTAAAATTCATAGAACCAAATGTATACTTAGTGAGTGAATCATTATGATATGTAAATTATACCTCAATATACTAGCTGAAAAAATTGTAAAAAGCATTGCTGTAGTGTTTGAAACTTTACAAGTATATATCCAATATAGTTTTATTCTTTTATAGAACACAAATCCCTTTGTTTTATAAGAAACAATCCCTTTTAAAATATGCTTACAGTGATGCCTGCTCATTAGACAGTTTGGAAAATTCAAACAAGTAGGAAGAAATTTTCTTAGCCGCCCAGCCCCCAGACTGAACCTGGGCCAGCAACTGCCCAGCTGAGTGGCCCCTTCCAGAGCAGTGTGACTCTGACCTGCATAGTTGGTGATTAATAGAGGGGCTGCTGTGGCTTGACCTTGGCCCCAGAGGCCACTGACCATCAGCCCAAGGACCACGTTAATGATCATGAAGGGCCTGCAGCTTTGCCCACTATATAGCACTGGAGCCCAGGCCCTTGCCACGGGAGGGCTGGTGAACAGACCCCACCCTTGCCCTCTGGGAGCCCTCACTACAGACCCTGGAGCCCTTGCTACAGGGCACTGATGAGTGGAGACCATGATGGGAGCAACATTGTCTTACTCTGCTTCCAGCCTGGAAGAAGATGTATGAGTTCAAGGGAATGGGGGAATTCGGGTACAAAAGAAGGGCCCCTAGGTGGAAAGGAAGAGGCCCCAGTGCTAGGGCTGGCTCTGCCACTGACTTCCTGGGTGACTTTGGGCAAGTCACTGTACCTTTCTGGGCTTCAGTGTCTTCGTATGCAAAATACAGGGTAGGGCCTGATGCTCTGACTCTAAGCCTCTTTCCTAGTCCCAGCACTCCCAGATACTGGTTGTACAACCAAATCCAGGACCTACAAGTCTCTGAGCTTCAGGGTTCCCATCTGTAAAATGGGCACATTGGACCAGGTCACCTCTACAGGCCCTTCTGGATCAGACAGTCCACGGCCCCTGACTTGAGGAAGGAGGCACTGCAGTCACTGACAGCAGCATGCCACCTCACCTCTGGGCCCAGCCTGGGAAACTGAGACTCAGGGAGGTTCAAGTCACTCAACTAGAAAGAAGTGTTGCCGAGATTCAAACACAAGTCTGACTGGTTTCAGAGCCCAGGCTCTGTGTGCGGAGATCAAGCAGGAGCTCCTAGCACCACCTGGCCCGGGCAGGGAGCAGCAGCGCCCTTTCCAGGTGACAGGCTACATCAATCAAGCCCGAGTCAAACCTGGCAGCCAGGAGTCTCCGGGGCAGCCGTCCCCACGACATTTCCCAGGCCAGGGCAGGAGATGATACCGGGAAAGCCCTCTAGCCATTCACACACCTGATGTGAGTGCCCAGGCCAAAGGCCTGGAAGATCCCCAGGCTGTGGCCACTTAGTGCGGGACTGGTTGTGGCACCTGCACTCTGGGCCACATGGCACTCAGGTCTGGCATGGTTCCTTTGATTTGGAGGCAGTCCTTCTGCTACCACCTCAGTACATGAGCACGTCCTGGTCTCTGCGCTTCTCCGCACCTCGGAGATCTCCTTGACCTCTGATCTCAGCTGTTCCCGGGTCCACCTCCAGGCACGCAGTAGGCAGATTATCTGTGTCTGCCACAGGATGGGGACTGTACTGCCCATGTCCCCCTGGGGTCTCTCCCCTGTAGTTGACCCAGGACCTCCACAACACAACCAGCTCTGGGCCCTCCTTCCCTCTGTAACCTTGTGGGACTCCCAGGACAGCTACCAGAGACCAGAGGAGGTGGCCTCCCCCGCCCCTTCCACAGTGTACAAAAAGGCCTTGGCTGGGCCTGGAAGACACCACCCTGTTCTTTTCTCTTTACTCCAAACACTGTTGTTCTTGATTTTCCAGGCAGCCAGGCACTCATGGAAAGCCCTCTCTTGGAGTCTATTTGCTTTTTGGCTCACTGCTGTTCTCTTGGTCCTCCCGGGAGCACCCGCCCTTCCGGCCAGGGATTTTGCTAACTGGGACAATGGTCAGTAAACAAGAGAAGCCAGTTATGAAACCCAGTGAAACTGGACAGGGCCTGGACAAGTTCTGGCAAGCTCTGTGGACAGGTTTTCGAACCTGGACTCAGCTCCTGCAATCAAGACCTCAGTTTCCTCATCTATAAAAGGGGGAGAATGGTACCTACAGCACGGAGCAGTGAGGAAGCCCAGGATGTGACGCACAGGAGCTCCCCAGAAGTAAGCACTCTTCTTTCTGAGCAGCCTGGTTTCTGTACAGAGGCCTGCCTTCAGTATGTGATGGTGCGGGAGAAAGGTTACAGATTTCACAGTAAGACGCTAGAGTTCAGGTCTGGGCTGTGTAAGGTGGAGCAAGTTACCTTCCCTCTCTGAGCCTCAGGTCACTCATCTGTAAACAGGGACAGTGATGCCCAGTTGCAGGACTTTTGGGGAAACAGGAGTGAGACTGCTGGAGTATGTTGTTCAGAGCAGGACTTATTAGCAGCAGTCAGTGGTCATTAGTCTGTCTTCTCTTTTGTAGATGATCACACCAAGAACAAGAGGGTGACTTTTCAGGGTCACAAAGCCAAACAAGTGCCTGGCAGAGTAGATCTAGAACTCAGCTCTCTCAAAAACCAGGCCAGAACTGAGGCCTGGGTCTCCATGACACAGCGGTGCTCCCCGTCGGGGCTGGCTGGGCTGCTGCTTTGGCCAAATCCATCCTGGGAGTGGACAGCTGCTGGGGAGGTGGCCAGCGGGGCTTGGCTGAAGCCAACTCCAGGAGACCAACTGTCTCAGGGACCAGAGCCATGGCCCTTTCCCAGCTTCCGGAGCCAACCCCACCTAGTGCTGGGACCGGGCTGGACAAAGACCCCATGCCCTGGAAGCATCCAGATTTGGCCATGGGTTTGAGCTCTGGGCCCTTCTTGCTAGGACCCACTTCAGCAGTCTGTCTCCTCTGCTCTCGGGGAGGAAATGGCCCTGAGAGGCGTGGTGGCTTAGTAGCCAGGGCTGCAAATAACTATGTCCTAGCCCCTTCAGCACCCCACCACCCACCCCTGGGGAGCCCAGGCACAAACGCAAATCTGCAGCAAGACAGGGAGGCCTGGCTGCAGATGCTGGGACCATGGAACCAGCAGAAGACTTTGGAGAGACACAGGCTCTGCAGAGCTGCAGGGGAAGGCAGGGTCTACAATGCCCAGCTGGAGTCAGAATGAGCAGGAGAAGCCACAGGAGGCAGCTTCCTGCTCTGCAGGGGAAGGACTTTCCAAGAGGGAGAAAAACAGAGAGCAACCTTCTGTGTGTGACTGTGGAAAGAGCTCCCACCAGAAATGCCTGCGTTTAAGTCCCCGGTCTATCACTTATTAGCAGTGTGGCTTTGAGCAAGTCGCTCTGGCTCTCTGAGCCTCAGTTTCCTCATCTATAAAACAGGGATTATAATACCTTTTTCTGAGGGTAGTTGTGTGAATTTAATAAGGTAAAGAACATTTGGGACTTAGCACACCGCTTGGTGCAGAGTAAGTACATATAAAGGAGGCTGCTTTTATTGTTAAAGGAGAGACTTGGATAAGTGTCTATCTCTCTGAGCCTCAGTTTCCTTATGTGTAAGATAGGGTTAAAAATGCCTTACTTCTTTTTTTTTTTTTTTTTTTTAAGATGGGGTCTCACTCTGTTGCCCAGGCTGGAGTACAGGGGCGTGATCTCGGCTCGTTGCAACCTCCACCTCCCAGGTTCAAGTGATTTCCGGCTAATTTTTGTATTTTTAGTAGAGGCAAGGTTTTACCATGTTGGCCAGGCTGGTCTCAAATTCCTAACCTCAAGTGATCTGCCTGCCTTGGACTCCCAAAGTGCTAGGATTACAGGTGTGAACCACCGCACCCAGCCTATTAAATGGCAAACTTTATGTTGTGTGTATGTCAACACAGTTTAAAAACAAACAAACAAACAAAAAAGGAAAGACAAATGCTGGTTTCCTTCCCCTTTTCCAGATAGATAATGAGCTGCCCAGTGGTGATATGGTTGAGAGGACGCAGGTGGCAAGAAAATCAGCCCATGTCTAAGAACCCTTCAGGCCCTGGGACTCAAGGATGCTAAAAGACACACGGCGAAAAGCAAACAAGTTTGTGCATCTGGCCAGGGTACCCGCCTGCCTGCCTAGGGATCAGATTCATCCTTCACTGGGATCTACCAGCAATGCTGGAAGCTTCCCCAGGCCAACCACCTTCCTGATGGGGACAATGAATGATGCAGGACACCAGATGATGGCACCACATCCCTCCTCCTGCTGGCTCCAAACAAAGCCCTTCTCTCTCCCCAAGCCTCCCATATCAACTACAGCCAAGATTTCCTCCTTGCTGGGCTCTGGCAAGATGTGTGAGCCCATTGTCTGGATGTGGAAAATCGGGGTCAAAGTGCCTTTCTTGAAGGCTAGTTGAAAGGATTAAATGAGACCATAAATGTGAGGGATCCGAGGACCATGCCCTGCAAAGGCACCCTGCAGGGAGAACTCCCTGAGAAAGACAAAAGGGGGCAGGTGCAGCAAAGAGGGAAAAGACAACGGGCTCCAGGAGTGCCTGCAGAGTCTCTGTGGGCCGGAGATACCAAAAATGACCAACAGGGTGAGGACGAGTGACCTTCCAACCTAAGGAATCTGAGGCAATGTACAGGGATGAATCTGGACAGAGCCCAAATCCCTACCACCAGGGAACTTGTGCCAGTGGCACCTTCTGTGGCATTGCAATTTCCTCCTCTGTAAAATAGGGTGAAGATTCCAACCTGGTGGGGTGTCTAGTAGGACTGAAGGAGCCCCTGGCACTGTGCTTGGCACACAGCAGGTATTCAGTAAGCATAACTAGTCCAAAGATGACCCCCAGCATGTGTCCAGACCCTATACACACATATAGCTTACTGGCCCCTATACCTGCCCTACACCTACCTCATACCCACCCCTCTACCTCTGTGTCTTTGCATCCAAAGCAAGGGAGGCAGGGAGGGTTCCAAACAAGGCTGGTACCAGGGATGGCGATGCATCTCAGGAGAGGGCCTCAAGCCAACAACTACTGAGCCAGCCTTGTTACCCAATCCCCTCCATGAGACTCCTTATGACACCCCCTCCCCTCCTCTCTGACTTCGCCTGTTCTGCCCCACCCAAGAGAACAAGGGCTCTTGGCTGAGCATGGTGGCTCATGCCTGTAATCCCAGAACTTTGGGAGGCCAAGGCAGGAGGATGGCTTATACCCAGTAGTTTGAGAACAGCCTGGGAAACAGAGTGAGACCCTGTCTCTACAAAAAATTTAAAAATTAGCCAGGCATGATGGCATACACCAGCAGTCCTAGCTACTGGGGAGGCTGAGGTGGGAGGATCACTTGAACCTGGGAGGGCGAGGCTACAATAAGTTATGATTGCACCACTGCACTCCAGCCTGGGTGACAGAGCAAGACTCCATCTCAAAAAAAAAAAAAACAAAAAAAAACAAACAAACAAAAAAAAAAACTCCAGTGGGGAGATATATCAGAGAATAGCTGTTCCTCCCTATCCACGGGGGATCAGTTGGTTCCAGGACCTCCCTCAGATACCAAAATCTGCAGATGCTGTACACCAATATATAAAATGGCATAGGATTTTATATATTGGTATATTTTATATACAGTATTTGCACACAACCTACATATATCCTCCCATGTATTATACTTTAATCTCTCTAGATTGCTTATAAAACCTAATACAATGTAATTGCTATTTACATAGTTGTTATACTGTAGTTGTTACATAAAAATATAAATGTAAATTTCTATGTAACAATAAACTATGTAAATACTTGTTACACTGTACTGTTTTTAAAATTTGTATTATTTTTACTGTTGTTTATTATTTTTCACTTTTAAAAAAAATATATTTCTGATCTGTGGTTGGTTGAATCCACGAATGAGGATACAGAGGGCACAAGGTAGCAGATATGTGGAATGAACAAGTCTGGAGAGCTCGTGCCTGCAGTCCCAGCACTTTGGGAGGCTGAGGAGGGATCGTCGCTTGAGCCCCAGAGTTCAAGATCAACCTGGGCAACACAGTGAGACCCTGTCTCTCTATATATTAAAAATAACAAAGATACAAATTTCAAAATAAAAAAGAGCACTAACGTGCAACACAAGGACTATAGGGAATAAGTTGTACTGTATTTTGGGATTCATGCTAAATGAGCAGATTTTATTAGGTCAGTGCAAAAATAATTGTGGTTTTTGTCATTGAAAGTAATGGCAAAAATCGCAATTACTTCTATGCCAACAGAGATGGGTATGTTCATTTGTTTCACTATAGTAACCTTTTTACTATGTATATGTATTCCATAACATCCTGTTATATACCTTAAGTATATACAATAACTTGTATTTTTTTAAAAAGAGAAACTCCAAATAGCATGATTAGAGATTCTTCACAATTTATCTAAAACTTTTGACTACAATAGAACCATCAGAGATACAAAGATATTTTTATGGCTACTCATCCTTTTAACTCTAATAGGTTTTATTTAAAGTACTTTCCCTTCCTTTAACCCAAACAGAGGTACAGTACTGGAATGCTTTTCTTCCTTCCCCAGCTTACAGGATAATCATAGCCAGCTGGAAGATTTAAACAAGATCCAGCACCTAGAATACAGTCCCTGGCATGAAGTTGGGCTCCCATGTGGGTGCTGCCTTCTGTGCCCGGGTGTGCTTTAGGCCTCACCTCCGTCCAGGCACCTGCCCAGTCACCAGCACTGTCCTCCAAGTCCCTGTCCATGTGGGAGCTTCTGGAACCCTCTGGGATACCCTTGGAGGCAGGACCCAACCACAGTCGTCCCACCAAGACCAGAGCAGAGACCAAGCTCACCTCCTCCCCACTTTACACCCACTTCTCACCCCCACACTCCAGCCACTGTCCTGGTTTGGTGTCCCCATCTTTTCCCTGGGATCATGACATCAGCTCCCTCACTCCCTTAAACCCTCCCTGCACTGGGCCCATCACCCATACAGATTGCATCATCCCTTCCATGGACCTCAGTGCAGACAGAAAGAAGTCAGGACTCCTGAGTTGGGTCCTCTATGATCTGGGGCCCGCAAGCCCTTGCAGTCTCATTGCCCACTAACCCCCCGACAACATTCCCTGTGCCATCGCCTCTATACAACCTCATCTGCCTGCTCTGGGAGACCAAGGTCTAGCCTTGGCTCTGCCTCCCTGTGTGACCTTGGGTAAGTTCTTTGCCTCTCTGGGCCTGTCTCCTCATCGGGCTACTGGGGCTTTGTGTAAATGAGACAAGATGAGGTAGTGAGTGCCAGGTGCCAAGAAGCTCAAGAAACGTTAGCCTGCAATCCACGGCCTCCTGTCTAGCACATCCACCCCCTCCTAAGGCAGCTGTTAGCAATCTACTTCTTCAACTTTAACAGCAGCAACAGCAGCAGGTTCTCACTCTCTCTCCTAAGCTCTGGAATGCAGACGTGCTCACAGCCAGCACCAGCAGGCAGGGAGGGGAGCAGAGGGAAGACAGCTTAGAGGAAAATTACCCAGCTTTCGCCCCAGCCAACGCCAGTGCTCACAGCTATCTCAGAGAGGGTATCTGGGGGCCTGGCAACCCCTTCCTGAGCCGTGGGCTTGGCCCCAAGCCTTGATCCCTGTCTGAGCTGGTGGGATGGCAGGGGTTACTCTGGCCACCACTCCTCTGGGGCACTCCCACTTTTTGGCATCCAAAGAGACAGGGAGGAGGAGGGAGGAAAAAGAAAACCAGACAGGCCTTTGTGAAGAGGAGAAAGTTGGTTCCTGCCATTGCTTGCTGGGGCCCCAGGCACCAACATAATGGAGGATCCCCAGTGACAAAGGGTCTCACAGTGGCTGAGAGCCTGTCCAGTTGCCATAGCTCAAGTCTCAAACCCTGAGTACCATGTCTCTGCATCATAGAGTCTGTCATGCCCAGTGTCATATACCCTGTAACTGTGCCACCTACCAGGCCCTGCGTTCCTCTTGCTTTGTCCTGTGTGTCTCCCTTGTAGTGGCATCTCATGCCTCTTACACCCTGGGTCATGCTTCATGCACCATGTCATGTCTGTTTTGTGACAGACTGTACCATGCACTCAATGGATTCCCCCCGCCTCAGTCTCCCAAAGTGCTGGGATTATAGGTGTGAGCCACCTCGCCTGGCCTGCATTCTGTCTCTCTGAAGATCCAGACCTGTGTTCATTCCATCTCCCAGATCCCCTCTCTGAGATGCCTGTGAGTCCATCACACCAGGTCCTACCCCTTAGAAGTATGTGCCATAAACCTTGTCCTGGATCTATGAATTGTGTTGTCCCTTGCTTGATGATTCACATCAGGAAGGGGACAGGATGATATTTAGGGAGGACAGGCTCTGGGATGGACTCCCAGCCCTATCAACTATCATCTATGTGAGCCTGCAAAAGTGACTTCCCATCTCAGTGCCTGTTTCTTCAGTTATAAAATGGAACTGATACTCACACCCGAGGATTAAAGTAGGTTATGCATGTAAGATGCTTAGTCTAGAAACTGGCACACAGTGAGTGCTTTAAAACGTTTGCTAGGCCTGTGCCAACTGTGCCTGGGCATCTGTGTTATGTCCTGTGCCCTGCGTACCAGCTTCCCACGTACCCAGCTCTTCGGGTGCATCAGACACTGTGCACATTAGTGAAATTCAACAACCCCCTACAGGGAGGGTAGGATTATTCCCTCTCATGCAGAGGAGTAATCGAAGGGCAATAATTTGCATGAGGCCACAGGGCCAGCTGGAATGAACACAGGTCTGGATCTTCGGAGAGACAGAAAGCAGGCCAGGCGAGGTGGCTCACGCCTAACATCCCAGCACTTTGGGAGGCTGAGGCGGGGGGAATCCATTGAGTTCAGGAGTTCAAGATCAGCCTGGGCATCACCACAAGTCCCCATCTACAAAAAATACAAAAATTAGCCAGGCGTGATGGCGTGTGCCTGTGGTCCCAGCTACTCAGGAGGCTGAGGTGGGAGGATCACTTGAGCCCAGGAAGTTGAGGCTGCAGTGAGCAGAGATCACGCCACTGCACTCCAGCCTAGCAATCCAGCCTAGGCGACGAAACAACAACAATAAAACAACAAAGAGACAGAAAGCAGATACGTGGTCAGCTATAGGGTGTGCGTAGAGACGGACGTAAGCAAGCATGAGGGATCCTTTTGGGGATGATGAAAATCTTCTCAACTGAATTGTGATGATGGCTGCATAACTCTATAAATTTACTAAACATTGTTGAATTGAGTGAATTATGTGTATGTAAATTATATGTAAATTTACTCCAATAAATCATGTAAATTATATTTCAATAAAGCTGTTTTTTCTTTAGGAAAAAAAAAAAAGCCCACGCGCTTCCAGTGCACTATTCTGCGAAAGCATTCTGCAAGAGAAGGGCGCTCCCTGCGGGTCAGTGAAGTTCAACCAGAGGCCAAGCTGCTCTGAGGCCCAGCTGGGAGCAGGTTTGAGCCCAGCGGTTCCCTAACACCTCTGTGGACCAGGTGTGCAGCAGGATCAACCCAGGGAGCTCAGGAAACAATAGATTCACAGGCCCCACCCCCAGCCTCTGAGTCTGTAGGTCTAGGGTGGGGCCTGGGAACCTGTGATTCTGAGGCTCAGCCAGGACTGGGCCCACATCTTCCTTTCACATTTGGGGAAACTGAGGTTAGCCAGGAGACGGGCCTGGTCAGACCTAGTTGATCAAATGGTGGGAGAGCCAGGGCTAGAATTAGAGCCCTTTCCTCTTCTCTTCTCTCCATTCCCTCCGCCTCCCTCCCACTCCTCCCCCGTCCTCAGCCTCCCAGTGACTCAGGGCTCTGAGTCACCCAGAGGCCCCACAGAGGAAACTTCTTAGGAAAAACAATTGCCAAACAAAGCTTTCCCTGATCTGGGGAACAGAATAGGCCCAGGGGGCCAAGAGAGGGAGGGGAGGGAGAACACAGGGTGGAGTCGGAGGCTCCAAGACTTGGAGACTTGGAGTCTCAGCCACTCCCTTGTGTGGGGCCCTAGATAGGGATGTCCCCACAATGCACGTCCCCACCTGCAAATAACACCTCCTATGCTAATAGATGCCCATTGTGATGAGGCCACATGATGAGTACTTTATAAGCATTGTCTTGTTGAATCCTCCCCAAAACCCATGGCTGGCATTGATTCCTTTTATAGATGGAGGAACAAAGGCTCAGAGAGGTTCAGCCCAGGGTTACACCATTAGGAACCCAGGGCTGTCTGACTCTGAAGTCCGAAGTCTGACTCTCACTTCTACACACCTTTAAAAAATACCTACTGCACACAGTGGCATGAAGATCAGCTCTCATCAGACAGGTAAGGAGAATGATGGCCACAGTGGCTGTTCAATCACAAACTGTCTCCTTTCTTTCTCTGTGTCAGGCCCTGCCTTGGGACTTCCTGACCCAGTGGGCACACAAACAGGAACACCAATAGTCATTCAAGTAGCTGTGGGCCCTGGGAGCACAAAGGAGGGAGCACCCACGCCCGAGGGAGCCACGGAGGAGGGGCATTGGGGCAGAGCCTTGGAGGACAAATGGAGTTTCCTCTTTGGGGAGGTAGGAACAACAGAAGCAAAGGCTCAGGGGTGTGGCCCGCACAGGGAAGCATAAACGGTTTAAGAGGCATGGCTGGGGTTGAGACAGTGGATACCTGGGGGAGAAGGGGTCTGACTGCTATGGAGTCCTGGCCTGATCCAAGGCACTGAGGATTTTTAAGCAGGGAGAGAATAGGATCGGAACTGGTTTCATCTCTGCAGAGGGCCTGGCTGGTGGTTGAACTAAGAGTCAGGAGTGGGACTTCCCCTTGGGTCTCCCTGGCATCCCTCCTCTGAGCTGGCTTCGGGGACCATCCCAGATCCCGTGCTACTCACCCACAGGTCAGAACTGCCCCCGAGGGCTTCTTCCTCGGCCATCACTAGGCTGGGGGGAGCTATGTGGGCCTCTCCTGACACAGGCCAACCTAATCATCTCAGCCTATAAATAGGACTCAGGATTAGTCTGGAAATAGCTGTGCCAAGCCAACTCCACAGGCATCACGGGCACGCACAGTTCCGGAAATGGTTCTTCTCCTCAACACAATTAAAACCCAACACTTCCTCAGGAAACTATTGTTCACACTCTGCTTTGCTTCCTTAAGCACGAAGTAGTCGGTTTTGGGGGAAGAACCTGCCTGCTTACTGCTGATTAGTGGGGGTATGCTTTGTGGAGAGGAGGCCCTTTTCCTGCTTCTCCTTCTCTGAGGACCTGAGGGAGCCACTATCACTCTCTGGGCCTCAGTTTCCCCAAATGTAAACTAGGGAGGTGGGACACGATGCCATTTTTAACTTACCAGGATTTCAAAAATTAGAATTGTAATAAACATGTGAGCAGGGAGAAAGGAACAGGTCCAGGGCCTGCCACGGAGGGGCTGAGTGGCCTCGAATGAGCCACTGTTCCTCTCTGGGCCCCAGATTACTCAGCTGTAAAATGAAGGTGCTGGGGGATGATGTCCAAGGTCAACAATTTTTTTTAATTCCATTTTTTTGTTTAGTACTTTTGAGAACCCAGCCAGCTGGCCAACCTATGCCAGCCTTGTGCTGAGTGCTGGGGATATAGGGACAAATAAAACCCAGTCCAGGCCTCTGTGTGCCCAGCCCTGTGCCGGATCCTAGAGTGTAACAGCATGTCCAGTCCCCTCAGTGTCCCACTAGAGGCTTTCTTTGGGGCTGCTGGGGACATCTTGTTTCTAGTTGAGAATTCAGATTTACGTCCAAAGACAAGAACTCCCTGAGGGGCAGATTACAACATGGACTGAGCTATTACAATCGACAAGGACACAAAGCTAACACAGCCATCGTTATACACCAGCCATGTGCTAAGGACTTGATTTCCCCATTGTTTAATCATCACCAACTCTATTATCACCCCCATTTCACAGATGTGGAAACTGAGGCTGAGAGGAGTAAGGGACTTGTCCAAGGGCACAGAGCAAGTCAGGGCTACAGTGATGTTTCAGGCCCAGACCTGTCTGCCTCTGGAGTCCAGGGTTTAACACACCCCAGTGCTGCTGTGAAAGGGCTCTGGACAGCTCAGGCTGGCCGGCCAATGCGGGGATAACAGAACAGGGGCATGGAACAGAAAGGGGCATTGAGGATGTTGCTGTGTGTGTGCGGTGGGGGGAGTGACAAGGCTTCAGCAATGGTACTCATTCTCTCCAGCCAGCTCCCAGCGCTGCCGTCCTCTGATCCACCCTCCACTCTGCCTGCCGTGGACTGATTGTTCTGAAATCCCATGGATCAAGTCACTCCTCAGCTGAAGACCTGTCCATGATTCCCTGGTACCCAGAGGATAGAAACCCAGTATTTAAAACCTCTCTGACCAGGTCTTCTGGTCAGCTCCCCACCTCAACCCTCACACTCCTGCTCACTAGCCCCCAGGCATAGTGGGCTCCTCCAGCGGCCAAGCCTTCGCCTATGGGGCCTTCCTGCCTGGAATGCCCAACTCTCCCTTCTCAGCCTTGTCTGACTCTCAAGTAGGAAAGGCACTCTTTGGCTCCCTGAGCCCTTTGGCACTTATCACAGAGCACTCTGGGCGTTAACTGCCACTGTCTCCGTCTTGGATTAGAGTGGATATCCAAGGGCCCGGTGGTGTCTGATTCACCTCCCTCTCCAGTGCAGCAGCTCAGCAAGGGCTGACCGGGTAAACTGAAAAATGCAAAGAGCCGAAAGAATTCTGGGAAAGTACACGTTTCCCAGGACTGCCCAGTGACAAGCCCCATACTGAGGCACAGCATCAGGACACCCTGCTGTGGAAGAACCAAAAATTGCACCCTCACGGCTTATCAGGATGGTCCTTGTGCCTGTCTCTTACAAGGGTTCTGATAATGAAATCTGGGCAAGTCACCCTCCTGCTTTAAAACTTCCAATGGTTCCCAGAGGTCTAGCATAAAATCCAAACTCAAGAGCCCACATAACCTAGATGCTGCCTGGCCCCCAGGTCCTCCTCTTGCCATGCCCCCTCCCTGGCCAGCCTCCCTCGCTTCTTTCAGTTCTTCAAGGACTCCCCCACACTAAAGCCTTACCCAGACTGCCTCTCCGCCTGGGGGGCTCCTCCGTTCCCTGCTCACTCAGCCACCTCCCTCTCCCTCTTCAGGTCTCACTTTTTAGGGGAGGCTTCCCTGATCTGTCCAGATAAGACCTCACCACTCCCACCCAATCCCACACGCTCCCATAACCCGATCGTTTCCTTCACAGCAAGAATTAATCTTTGGTGTAAATAATGATCTACCGGAAGACCCATGAGGAATGGGAAGGTCTTGTTTTTTGCTGATTCTCAAACACCCAGCTCAGAGGCTAAATATCTCTCAAATGAATGAAGATATGAATGGATGAATGAATGAATGAATGAATGAACCTACATACATATATCAAGACAAGAAGGTGGGCAGAATCCTAGGGAACGCTGAGGCAGAAAAAACAGGGCCCTGGGCCGGGCATCGTGGCTCACACCTGTAATCCCAGCAGTTTGGGAGGCCAAGGTGGGCAAATCACTTGAGGTCAGGAGTTTGAGACCAGCCTGGCCAACGTCGTAAAACCCTGTCTCTACTAAAAACACAAACATTAGCCAGGTGTGGTGGCACAAGCCTGTAGTCACAGCTACACGAGAGGCTAAGGCAGGAGAATCATTTGTATCTGGGAGGAGGAGGTTGCAGTGAGCTGAGATCATGCCACAGCACTCCAGCCTGGGCACCACAGCAAGACTCCGTCTCAAAAAAAAAAAAAAGAAAGAAAGAAAGAAAAAGAAAAACAGGGCCCTAACTAAAAAGAGAGGAGGGGCTCTAACTGAAAAAAACCCAGGGCCCTAACTAAAAAAGTCAGGAGGATAAACAGGGCCCTAACTAAAAAGACAGGAGGAAATAAACCAGACAGTGCAGCCTCCCAGAAGCAAAAGGAGGGAGTTTCTAGAACTGCACCAGAGACTGGTACATGGAATCCTGAGGAAAGCACTAGATTGGACATTGAGGAGGTCACTGGGGCCTCCGTGATTGAACCAAGGTTCCGTGGAGGTGGGCACAGGGCTGGTACATTGCAGGGGGCAGAGGAGTAAAGGGTAGTGAATAAGCAAAGCTCTCAGGTGATGGGTGCTCAGCTGGGCCTATGCCAGCCTGGCCCTGCAGGGTCTATGGAAGACAGGGCCCCTGTGTCACAGTTACCAAAAGCATCAACAGGGCATAACATTCTTTTTGTTGACAGATCACTTTGAGGTAACTTGGCTTTTGGAGTTGTCAGGGCTCAGTCTCAAAGGCAGGCGCATCAGAGCCAAGACTTGGCCCTCAATTCCTCCTATTAGGGCAGCACTAGGGCCACCTCTTTGTCACCAAAACCTTTGGGTAGCAGCTGATGGGGCGAGTCACCTTTCTGGGCCCAGCAGGCCTTTCGGGAATCACTGGCTTTTGGGGTACAACATCCTGGGGACCATCAAAAAGCCCTTTCACCTGAGCTTTGGGAAAGAGGAACCGCTCCGGCTGTGGGCGGCTCGTGTCACCATCTGGAAGCCAGCTGGGCCACAGCAGACGTGTAAGTCCTGTGTGCATTCATCCCCTTCTCCTTTTGGCAGAAAAGGGATGGTGTGGGCCGGAGAGGTGTTTTCCTGGGTTCTTGCACAATTGCTAATTAGAAATTCACTTTTGTTTGGGTGTTGGAAGCTGGGCGATTCCCCCTAGTAGCGATCCTTCCTGTCTCACTGGTCACAAAGCCCTTTGGCATCTACGAGCTCACTGGGTCCACAGAGCAGCTTTGTTAGGTGGGTAGGGGAGACCAAGGCACCCGTCTTACAGATGGAAAAACCGAGGCTGCAGCTGGGAGGTGAGCCAGTCTCCTGGCTTCCAGCCCAGGACTCTGCACTCCTCCCCCCACCTCCCCGCCTACTTCAGCAGGTCACCTGTGAATCTGATAGTCAGGTGGGCCCCACCCTGCCAGCTGGCCCCAGTGGGCATGACTCATCTGACTTCCCCATGACTCACACGCCTCGGGTGCTCCTCCTCTGGTCAACAAGTCTGGAGACTTGGCAAATGGACCCCCATTTTTCTCACCTCTCCAAAGTCTCTGGGAAGAATTCCTGCACCTCCTCTTTATGGGGACTCTACTCTTCTACAGAAGAGCCACCAAGGCCTTGAGAGGGAAAGCCACTCTCCTAAAGTCACACAGCAAGCAGGCAGCACAGCCAGGGTGGGAGCCAGGCATCCGGGCACTGAGCCCAGTCCCTGCCTCCTCCCCACAAGATCACTCTCGCCTGACCTCCCTCTCAAGGGCAGGAAAGGAGCAGAGACGCACTCTGAGCCTTATTGGGAAGACCTCAGGGACTCCCCTGAATCCACTGCGGCTACAGTGGCTGCTTCCACCACTGAAGTCCCCTCCAGGCTTCCCTGGGCAGCCAGGGCGGGGTTTAACAGGAGGACAGGTGTCTGCATTGCTCTACCTACCTAACAGGGCTGTGCAGGGTGAAGAGCGCTGCTCTGTGGGAAGGCACCCGGACCAAGGCCGAAGCACTGGACAAAGAGCTATGAGCACCACCTGTAAAAAAAGGGCAAAAGAATGTCAGCCTCAGGGGGAGTTCAAGGTTATCTGGTCAAATCCCCATTTGATGTTTCAACTCCTTTCCTCCCCTCCACCAGGGGTCACACAATCAGTACTTGCACACATCCGGCAACAGGGCACTCACTACCTGCCAAGGCTGCAAGACCTGCTGCTGGAGGGTTTGGCTGGGTAAAAGAATTTTCCTAAGGACGCACTAAAATCTCTCTCTTCTTATGCCTTGTACCTGCTGGTACTAGCTCTGCCTCCTTCTGGGTCAGCCAGAACAGGTCTGTCCCCCTCTTTCCTGATGGCTCTTTGGAGATTTGAAGATAGTGATCCTGGGCCCCTCAAGTCTTCTACAAAGTGTGCACCCCCTTTCCTCCAGCTCTTCCTGAGACCAGGGTTTCTGGTTCGCTCACCCTGTTCCCTGATCTGCTCCAGATGAACTCTGTCCCTACTGACAGGACAAGACCCAGAATTAGACAATCAGACAAGCTCTACCCAGGGCAGGGCGAGCAGGACTCTCACCTCCTTCATTACAGATATCATGCTTCTATTAATTCAGCCTAAAATCCCATTCACATTTAAGGTAGTCCTATTGCATGGCTGAATTCAGTTTACAGTCAACCTCAGAGTTGTACTTTAGGACTCTGGAGTTATATAAACTGGGCCCTGACTTAACTGTGTAAGTTGAGCAAGCTACATCACTTCTCCGAGTCTCAGTCGCCTTCTCTGTTCAAGAGGGATAATATTAGAACCTACAATGAGATCAAACATGTTCAGGGTTTTGCACAAGGCATATGTTTACTCTAATTATTACCCTGATTATTAATAACTAAATTTCTAAGTCTTTTGCCTGCAAATTGTATCTTTCTCATCCTGCACATGTGCGGTTTGGGGACCCACCCTGTTGATTTGTCATATTCGCAGCTCTGTGCCTCAACATCACTCTATTACTGTTCTAATGCACTACAGCTGAGCAAGACTACATTATCAATGTCTGGTGACAGGACTTTCTCTCCCTCTAGGCTGTCAGCTCCTCAGAGGCAAGGATTCTGTCTGCTTCACCTCTGAAGCTTCAGCATGGCATGTGCCCAGCAAATGGCAGGGCCAGTGGACATATGCTAGATGAGTGGATGAAGGACCACCCCACATCAGCTCATCGTGGAGTATGCAGCTCAGTCCCCCCGCCTCTCAGGGACAACTTGGATCTTCACCCTTCCTCGCCACTAAGAATTCCAGTCAGCTACATTCAGAGGAAAGCTGAGCAAACTGGCTCCTGCCCACGCTGGAAAATTTCTCTGCCTAAACCAGCTTCCCCAAGCCGAGAGGAAGGTCCAAGATCCCGAAGGTGGCAGGGCCATGCAGGCTCCTGGGATTAAGACACAAACAAGCCCTGTTCTCAGGCCGACAGTAAATGATCCAGACAGTCTTGATGACTTGTGCATTGTGACTGACATGGGATACAGCCACGGAAGTGGAGTCACGGTACCCAAAACCAGAGACATCAGAGGCAGACACTTATCTGGGCTGCAGGACCTGGTGCCCACTTCTGTGGGCCTTTCTCAAAGACTATGGCAGAAACTTCCTGGTTCCAAGGGACGGGCCAAAGCAGAGTTGGGTTTTGTTGTTCCGGCAAATAACTAATGACCTCCCGCACTATGTCAACTCTGTGTGAGGATGAGCCTTTCGAATCCAGCTCCACTTCTTTCTACACACCCCAAATTGCACTCTCATCCTCAGATGCATATTGCAGTGCTGCATTTGTTCCCAAGTGCAACCTGCTCCTTCCCAACTGCACCTCATCTCAGCAAACAGCACTACCATCCACCATCCACCATCCACCCAGTGGACCAGTCCAGACGCCAGGCTCTCACCCTCCTCAACACACCACCTCACCCCTTTGCTCTGTCACTCTCCCCTCCAATGTATCACCATGTCTTGCTAGTTCAACCCCTGACTGCCTCCAGAGTGTCACCCCTTCTCTCCACCTCAACGCCAACATCTTGGTCCATAACCCCATCACCTCTCGCCTGCATGACTGCAGAACCTTCCTAACTGATCCTCCTGCATCCTCTCCCTCCTACAATGCATCCTCCTCAGAGCAAGCCCAGACCATGCCACTCCTCTGCCCAGACTCTACCATGGCTCCACTGTGGCCCCAGATAAAGTCCAAGATCCTTAATAAACCTCTCCACATTCTTCATGACCTGTCCCCTTCAACTCCTTCAGCCTCAGCCCTCACGGCTTCCTGTCTTCCACTATACCCCACCAGGCTCCAGCCAGATGCAACGGCACTCTGTTCCTGAGTCCTCCATGTAGTTTCCGCACAGACCTCCACACCCACTAGTCTTCCCAGTCACACTCTACAGTCTATTTGCAAGTCAGCCTCCCCAGTTGCTCCCGTGTATCCCAGAGCCTGGCCTAGGGCTGGGACCACCGCAGCTCAAGATTTACCAAAGTAAGAAACTATGACTCCCAGGCGTGCACACGTGTGTAACATACGTGCACATGCACACACACATTCGTAGAGCCAGCTAAGAGTGCAGATGCTGCCATCTACGGGCAAGAAAAGCATTACACCCTTCCTAAGATTCAGACACACCCCAGGAGCCTCCAAGCTCTCAGACTCAGCAGGGTTTAGAATTAGCCTCAGCTAAGTCCAAGTTGGTCTGTTTTCCATTTTGGACCTTAAGGCTGCAGCAGTTTAAAAACAAAGTCGGCAAAACCACTGACTCTAGTCCACCGCCCACACACTCCAGATGGAGCCATAAAGAGAAGGGTTGCGTTCCAGCACTCACAATCCCAGCCCAGGGCTCTCACTACGTGCCTGTTTGCTGAATCATATCTTAGGGCACAGGAACAGAAGATGCCTTCCAATAGTCTCAGCTGTGGAAAGGCCAGCCTTTGGGGAGAGAGCTCGCCTGGTGAAAGTGTGCAAGCCACCACGGAACCCTGTCTGTCTACGTGGCTAAAAAGGAGCTTTCTGCTCTGGAGGTGGGATCGGGGGAGGCTGGAGCAGAGCATTTTTCTCTCCTAAAGGACTGCTCCCAGTTCATTGGAAGGGCCTTCAGACCTGATGGGAGTAACATGATATCTGTCCATTAATGCCATAAGGGTTCGAATGGCCACCCTTAATAACAATAGTTATCATTTTCTGTGCATCTTCCAAGTGTTAAACTCTGCAGGCATCATGTCTCATTGTCGCAATAACTCTACCAGGCAGCAATCTTTGTCCTCATTTTGCAAAGCTAGGACACAAGCTCAGAGAGGTGAAGTAATGTGCTCAGGGTCACAGAGCTAAGATGTCTGGGCAGTTCCCACCAATGCAGGCTGCCTCCCCTACGTCTTAACCTTACTATATTTCAAAGCTGTAAGGCTAGGCCTCTTGCTCACTAGAAAAACAAACAAACAAACAAAAAACACGCACATCTTCGGGTACTCTAGCTCATGGGCCAGCAAAGTTTTTCTGTAAAAGGCCAGACCGTAAATATTTTAGGCTTCATAGGCTACACACCCTCTCTGTTGCATATTTTTCCTTTTTTATTCGTTATTGTTGTTTTTTAACAGCACTTTAAAACTATAAAACCATTCTTAGCTTAGAGGCATACAAAAACAGACTGGGGCCTCCCCAGGGCTGTAGTTTGCATCCATAAATACAAAGAGAATAATGTTTATAATCACAAATACAAAAACTTCTGGTGAAAAGGTTGATCAAATGCTAGCTGTATTTCTCCCCTTCCAATGGCTTTCCACTGAGTCACTCTCTCTCCTAAAGAAGGACCCTACTTTGCTCCATATTTAAGCAGCAAAGTATTTCAGGGGCTGTTCAGATTCTAGAAACTCATAGCTGCAGATAAAATAGATAAGCCAGATATCGAAAACAAGACATTACAAGATCTGAGCTCCAGACTCAACTCTGTTACTGTGACTGGCTCTTTAGCCCTGAAACAAGGGACTTGCCTCTTAAGCCCCTTTTCTCGTAAGTATTGATTCTACATGAATAATAGATTGATTTCAAATCTTACAACTGAAAATGTGATCCCTGGACCAGCGACATCAGCATCACTAGAAATGCAGAGCCTCAGGCCCCACCCAGACTTGTGGAACCAGAATCTGCATTTTAACAAAAGCCCCAGGTGATCTTAGAATGCTCTAGAACATATTTTCTGTCCATCTGAAACACAGTCCACAAAATCTTTGTTAGCAATGAGGAGAGAAAGGGTCTACAGACATCTTTCATGATGTCATGGTATTAAGTCCCTGACCTAACGCACGGACCAGTGACTTCATAAAGCACTCCACTCTAGGACCAATTGACAGACCAAGATCTACCACCGGATCTTAAAGTAAAACCTTAGCCAGGCAGAAAGTAGACCTAGGGGAACAGGAGAAGGTGCTATTCCCCATATTATGGAGTGCGGGGGGGAATAGGTTAGAGAGAGAAATGACTTACCCAAGACCACACAGCCAAGACAAACTAAGTGGGCATGACCACCACCAGGTTTCTTAATCTTCCTTAGTCAGGCCTTAGGTTTCATGAGAACTGAAATCATTTCGGCTTGGTAGAGCAGCAATCAGAGGGCTTGCTGTTGGCTTTGGGAAATTCACTTGCTCTCTCAGGGCACAAGTATCTGTAGCCATGAAGTGAGCGGGTAGAGCCAGGCGATTCGTAAGGCCCTGCCATAAAAGTCATGTTCTGGAAAGTTTTGAGATGAGGAGGCAGTCAGGAGGGGTGCCCTATGCCAAGGGTCACCACAGTCACACCAAAGTCTCTGGGGGATGGGACCTCAGAGCCAAGTCCTTCAGTCCTTTGTGAGGAGGCTGAGGAGGGACCTGGTGTGGGCCCTAGTCATGCATCCCCTTGGGGCCACCTCAGCTGGTCACCACAGGCTGGCATGCATGCTAAGGATGTAGCCCATTTTACAGATGAGGAAAATACGTCCTCAAGAGGGACTAGGGCTTCTTACCAAAGCAAAGAATTTTTCCCTTCAGCTGACAACAGTGCAAGGGTATCCTGTATTCAGAAAACCTAACATGTGAACACACAGATGCGTGCAAATGGTTGATCTGGGAATAATCAGGCTCTTTATAAATTGCACATTCTATTTTACCGACAGATTCGTTACAAAAAGGATTCATTCTGGGCTTTGATGGCGAGGCTCCCAGTGCAATGCCTCTCACACTTGAATCTGCACACGAATTCCATGGGGATCTTGTGAAAATCTGGATTTGGATTCGGTAGGCCCAAGGTGGATAGGGTTGCCAGATAAAACACGAGATGCCCAGTTAAATCTAAATGTCAGAAAGACATTAAGATGTCTTGGTATAATTATGCCCCAAACCCTCCTCGGTGTACTCATGCTTAACTGGCACGCTGTTTGTTATTTGCTAAATAAGGCAACCCTAAAGGTGGAGCCTGAAATCCCACATTTCTGAAAAGCTCAAAGATGAAGCCTTAGTACATTTAAAATGCAATTTAAATCTATGAAAACTATGTTTATGCAACTAAGAATTTTATGGTCTTTTTTAAAAGACCACTGAAAAGGGTAGGCAGGCATCTCTCACCTTCTAAAAGAGCATAGAAAGAATTCTGGCTGCCACTGGAACTGGGAACTTGCCTTCCAAAAGAAACAGGTACTGTGGTGGGAGGGGAGGTGGAAGGGGGATGAGTACAGGCCAGCCCACAAAAGCCCATTTTACCTCCATTCTAAACAACACAGTTCCGCTGGACGACCACTTCCTGAACTGAAGCTTAGGACTCCAAGAAATATGGCCGTTTCTTTTCTGAGTCCATGAAATGGGAAGGATCTGTCCCTACCTGCTTCCTTCCCAGGGCTCTTTGGAGTCAGATGAGATAATACAAATTCCCAGCATCCACATGATTGCACTGGCCAAGCATCGTGTTAGATACTTTGTAGAATTCTGTGAAGTGAGTATTGAAGCTCTAACCTTATAGTTGAGAAAAATGAAACTCAGTGAGGTGATGTCCTCAAGGTCTTATGGCAAGTGCAAAATATAAACCGGAAGGAGAACCAAGTTCTCTCCGCTTCTTCGGCCTGGCAACCTAACTTGTTAGGCTTTATTGCTGCTGAATTGTTCAAGTATATTTGCCAAATGAATGAATGAAATGTAACGTTTCAGGAAAATGGTCGCTGTACTCTATAACAAGACAGCTGAGCTTTTTATAACCAGCTTCAGATGCTCCTAAAGAATGCTGCCACTCTCACGGTTGGCTGGTAGGAATAAGGACTACTGTAACCCTTATGAGTAGCAATTTAGCATGACACAGATTCTTCACTTGGCCAAACTTTAGCCAGGCTTCTGAACCTTCTCCTCGGCCCACCTGTGCACTTCCTTGTAAAATCCAGTTTTAGCAAAAGAACCCTGCTAAGTCTGTTTAGCCAGAACCCCTCTTCCTTGATATCTGATCGGGCTCCTCATCCTCCACCATGCTCCCAGTGATGTTTGAATCACCCTGGTTTGTCTTCATCAATACTTTTGTTAGGTCGGTTTAGCAAGAATACCCCTTATTCCTGAGCTTCCTCTTAGTAATTTTCCATCCACTGACCCCCACCCTGCTCCGCAGCCAGCAATTCCCACGTGCCCCTGCTGTATTAGGAGTTGAGTCCAAACTCTCTCCCTCACTGTAGGACCCTGTTGCAGTGGTCCCTATACCCAAGGCGATGGTCCTGAATAAAGACTTCCTTACTGTGTTTTAACAAGTATCACTGAATTTTTTTTAACAAGAAAAAGCTATAAAATGTGTCATTTGGACTCAGGAACTCCATCTCTAGGGCTCTCTTCTAGGAAATAATAAAAGAAGAACACACACAAAAATTATGCACTAGGTTGTTCACTGCAGTATTGTTTATAAACTGCCTAAATGTTTCATAATTGAGGATCGTTAAGGGAACATGGTATATGCACACCAAAGATAGAATAATAGTAAGTGACGAAAACTCAGGTGGGCATTTATTTCCACTATAACAAAAAAAAGTAGGAGGCAAGTCCCTTGTTTCAGGGCTAAAGAGCCAGTGACAGTAACACGGTCCAGCCTACAGTCCAGATCTTTTAATGTCTTATCTTTGATATCTGACTTATCTGTCTATTTCATCTGCAGCTATGAGTTTCTAGAATCTGAACAGCCCTTGAAATACTTTGCTGCTTAATTGTGAAGCAAAGTAGGGTCCTCTAGGAGAGAGAGACTCAGTAGAGAGCCGTGGAAGGGGGAGAAATACAGCTAGCATGTGATAAACCTTTTCGCCAGAAGTTTTCATACTTGAGATTATAAACATTATTTTCTCTGTATCTATGGAAGCAAACTACAGCCCTGGGGAGCCCCAGTCTTGGTTCTTTGGGGTGATCTTGGGCCAATTCTGTCTCTCTGAGCCTTTTTGTTAATAAATAAAAAGCATTGCCGGGCGCGGTGGCTCAAGCCTGTAATCCCAGCACTTTGGGAGGCCAAGATGGGTGGATCACAAGGTCAGGAGATCGAGACCATCCTGGCTAACACAGTGAAACCCCGTCTCTACTAAAAAATACAAAAAACTAGCCGGGCGAGCTGGCGGGCGCCTGTGGTCCCAGCTACTCGGGAGGCTGAGGCAGGAGAATGGCGTGAACCCGGGAGGCGGAGCTTGCAGTGAGCTGAGATCAGGCCACTGCACTCCAGCCTGGGCGACAGAGCGAGACTCCGTCTCAAAAAAAAAAAAAAAAAAAAAGCATTATTTCATTTTTTAATCCCCTGCACTATTGGAATAAAAGATTTAAATTAGAATAAACATTTATCTACTTAGGTATAGTATGCTTTTAAAACTTTTAAAAATTAAATTTAAAAAGAATCCTTAATAACATGAGAAAAATATTGATGATATAATGTTGAGAAAAAACAAAGTCAGAACAGAAAATTATAAATACATGATAACCACAACTGTGTGGGGGTAAAAAAGAAAATGCACTGAAAATATCAGGAAGGAAGGACACCCAGATGTTGGCAGTGGTTTTCTCTGGTTAGTTATGAACACTTCTTTTTTTATATATACTTTTTTATTTTCTAAATTTTCTATCACAAGTGTAATAGAAATAATAAGGTGGGGGGGGCGGTGAAGGTCCTTGGAGGTAGGGAGAAAAAAGTACATATGCCACCCACACCATCAACGCACACCCACAAAGTTAACTAGTATTTACTTAGTATCCACCAAACCCCAGCCCAGCCACAGCCTCTGTAATAGGAAAATTAAGGGCCAAGCCCCACCCTGAAGGCTCACATATGTCAAATATATATACTTTGCTTGGCAAATACGTCTGGCCCCGATGATATTCTTATTGAGGTTGGAAAGTAACAGGACTGTTTGCTTAGCCAGCTCAGCAGAATAAAACGAATCCATTCCCACTGGTGTGACCCTTCTCTGGAGTTCCCTGTGAGGCTCCACGGCTTAAAGCCTTTCTGGATCATTCTTGGGAAGAGCCGATTTCAGGGATACTTTATAGCCCAGGAAGAAAACTGTTCTCATCCCTTAACCCAAGCACTGCATGCAAGAGGTGAAGAGGCACCCTGTGAGGCAGAGCAAGCAAGGGACGAGGGAGGAGCAGGAGGGCCTGGGAAGGAACTTGACAGGCCATGTGTGGCCCCTGGGGACCCCTGGGCAAGGATGCTCTCGTCTCCAGGCCTGAGTTTCCTCACTGGTAAAATGGGTTACATAATGACAACCCCAGGACTACTGTGAGACTCAAAGAAGAGAATGTGAGTCCTTTTACTGTTCTGAGCCTCAGTTTCCTCATCTGTAAAATGGAGTCAATATCTCTCCCTCGTAGATCTGTTAAAAGATTAAAAAAGACAGTGAAAGCAAAAGGTGAACATACATAGTAAGTGTGTTACATATGGTGGCCATTATTATTGTTGCTTGTAGAGCAGGGATGGGATACATAAACAGAATCCTAGACCTCGACTTTCTTATCTGCAAAATGGGGCAATCGATTCAGTCTGAAAACATTAAATTCAAGAACAGCAGCTGAATCACCAGCTGCACCACTGCAGGCTCACTTTGTGTCTCAGACATGCTGGACCCAAGTTCATGTGGGAAGCACAAAGCCCTCCAACTCAGAGGCCATCGGAGCTGGGAAGGCTGACATTATGCTGTCCACCCCACAGTGCAGAATGGACACTGGGGCCCAGAGAAAGGCATGCATTAGCCCAAGTCACCCAGCACTTTGTCACTGGCAAAGCCAGGACCCAAGTCCAGGCCTTCAGCTGCCCACCCCTGCCCACAACACCCACTGCTTTTCTCTGCCCTATTCTTAAATTGCTGATGTGGTCCCAGGCAGGGCAGAGGAGAGCAGGCATATAGCAGGGGAGGGAGACAGGGGAGGGGAAGCTGGCCAGCAGCAGGAACTGAGCCTGCCTGTGGTCTCCAGCTTCACAAACCACATCAGGCTGAAATATGACACACGCTCACTCAGTTGAAAGCGAGGAGATATTTTTACTTAACATCCCCCGGCTGCCTAAACACTGGTCTCTTTTTTTCCCTTCCTCCCAAAAATGCATAACCCCTGGGACGTGCTTTTCTCTGCTTCTGCTGGCATTTTCTCAGGGAATAACCAAGGAGCAGGAGGGTGCCCATGTTTCCTTGCTTTGCCAGATACATTTCCAGAACACGGGCTCGACTGATGAAAAGGGGGGACCAGTCCTGGCTGGGCTCTCACCTCACCACATGACCTTGCTGGGCAAGTCCTGTGTCCTCTTGGAGCCTTGATTCCCTGCAATGGAGGGGAGACTGACCTACATTCGAGGGTCCTGTAGATGGCACAGGAAAGTATGAGTTTACAAACAGCCCTGGGAGGCCCCTCCAGGCCTCTCTGCTGCAGGGCTGAGCTCTCCAAGCTCTGCATACCGACTCCCACCCCTCATAACAGCATAACTCCCTTACCAGTTCTCCTAAAGCCAGGACTAGAAAGAATTTTCAAGAGAATGTTTAGTGCCGTCATTAAGAGCTATGGCTCTGTCGTCAGACCTCTGGAATCCTTGCACCATCACCCAATAGCCACACAACCCGGGGCATGTTATTCAGCCTAAGACTCAGTTTCCTCACCTGTAAAAGAGCATACTAGTATCTACCTCAGAGGAATTGCAAGGAATCAATAAAGTAATAAATGTTCCAGTACTTGGTATATTTAAAAAATAGCTTTTTTTTCCCTCTTTTCTTTGTTTGTTTTGAGATAGTCTTGCTCTGTCACCCAGGCTGGAGTGCAGTGGCATGATTTCAGCTCACTGTAACCTCTGCCTCCAGGGTTTAAGCAATTCTCATACCTCAGCCTCCCAAATAGCTAGGATTACAGGCCCATCCCATCACGTCTGGCTAATTTTTGTAATTTTAGTAGAGATGAGGTTTCACCATGTTGCCCAGGCTGGTCTCAAACTCCTGGCTTAAGCCATCCACCCAAATCAGCCTTTCAAAGTATTGGAATTACAGGTGTGAGTTACAATGCCCAGTTAAAAGATAGTTTTTTATTATTGTCATGCAAACCAACATCTCTCCATTCTACAGATGAGGAAACTGAGGCTCAGAGAGATAGGATTTGCCCAAGATCACCCGAAGAACCAAGACTGGGGGTCCATTTCCAAGTCAGTGCTTCTAACTTCTCTCACACCTGTGGTCTCTGATAAGCAAATATATACACTCAGAGACCACAGACATAGGATGTAAAAGTTTAATGAAAGAAAACCAGAGATCAATGTCTCAGCAAAGTACCATAGACCAAGCAGAAATCATCTCTATGACCCACATCACAAATGACCCAAACTATTCACATGGAGTAGGGGAAAGTGGCCCACTGTCACTGGATGGCTAAGAGTGAAGGCATCCAACCAACGTGTTTGGCAGAAGCGCACACACACCACTGTTAACAGTGGCGACCTCTGAGGAAAGAGGAGGGCTTGGGGGGATAAAAATTTATGTTTGAATCTTTAACAATATTTTTTGTTTGTTTTAAAACTCATGAAAAAGAAAAAAAATTACAATGCTGAATACCTTAGCAGCCTTCTCCAGTAGGTATAGCCTGTTGTCTGCTTTTAGATGAAATTTATAGCAGGTTCTGAGACCTTCAGCTGGGCTTCCAGAATCTGCTGCTCTGACCCATCCCAGTGGCCACGCTCTAGTTCAGACCTGCATTCTACTTCACTTGAATCATGCAACAGCCTCCTCAGGGCCTTTCTGCCTCCAGATCAGCCTGGTCCAATGCATCCCCCATATCGGCCATTCAGAATAATGAGTTTTTAAAAACCACTGCTCTGTCAAAACCCTTTCTCAGTTCTTCATTGCCTTCAGGATGAAGTCCAAACCTTTAGCTTATAATCTAGTTCCATTTTCATTTAGAGTCTCAACTCCCACCACCCCGCCCTTCTCCCATCCTCCACTCTAGCCACTTGGATGGCTCAGAAAACCTCAGTGCCTTTGCACAAGTGGTTCCTGCTTCTCAGAATGTCTTTTCCTCCAACTCCTGTTTCTCCTGGTAAATGATTACTCATTCTGAGGTCTGGGTCACCCAGACAAAATTAGTCACTCCGCCTGCAGGCTGAAGTCACTCTTAATATGGCACGAAAGTGTCAACCACTATAGATGACAAGCATCTTGAGGACAGAGAGCTCTGTCCTCTTCCGAGGCTATTGGGCCCCTCGCAGGGCAAAGCACAGAACACAGGTCCAGAGAAGGGCTGAAAGGAGGGAGGAGGGGTGGAAGGAAATGCCATGCAGGGCAAACTCTGCAGCCACCCCTCCTGGGAGCAGCCTGTTTCCAGGCTCATGTTAGTCCCTAATAAAAGGACTATAGAAAATTCTGGAGTAAACTTCCCTTCCCTGATTCACACAGAAACCTTCTTTGCTGCTGTGTAACTCACCGAATGCCAACCCAAGCTCCCCTGGCTGTTTACAATTTCCCTGGCATTTCTAAATAGCAAGGCCCCGGAAAGAAAAATGGAGTTTCAAAGGAGCTGAAAGCCGACCGTTCCCATCCCCATCCTTACTCCTCTGTTTCCAAGCCTCTCTCCCTTAACAGCCCCAGGAAACACCAACCAGCATCCCCAAGCGGGGGGGGGGGGGGGGGGGGGGGGGAGCGGTGGGGAATGCTTGTCCCTTTAGTGAACGGAACACCCAAGAAGGAGGCTAAAGTCCCTCCCAGCAAGGAATCCACAAAGAGCAGACTGGAATTGGGTCCCAGCCCTAACCTGCCTCACTGTGTGTCAACTAGCCCATCATAAACTCTCTGGGTCCTTGACTTTTAACTGTGAAATGGGGATGGGGTAAGATTCTAGCAAGCTATGGTCGCTGTAAAGGGCAGAGCGGTGAGAGTTCCTGGTGCCCTGGTCAGAAATGTGGTCCTGGGAGAACACGACACACAGGATTAAGTCTTTGAAAAGTCCCCAAAGGCCAAACAAAAGCGAGAGGCACCTCCCCAGAAGCCCCGCCTTCCACAAAGTCCAATTACCCTCAAGACAGCCTAGAATGAGTTCTGGGTGTTTTAAAAGCCCCTTCCATGCTCTGAGGAGGGTGTGAGGACAGGATAAAGCGGCAGATGTCTGGGCAGAGAAGGAGCTAGGAAGAAAGCCAATGTCACCTGCTCGCCCACACCCCCAGCCCCCAGTCTTCCGAGGACTGGCTCTTCTCCCCGGGCACTGCGCAGACCAGCCAACCTGCACTGGACCAGAGGGAAGTTGCTGTTATTTAGGTTTTGGGGGGCTGGATCCCAGAAGACATGGGGGATCAGGGAGAAGGGGTTCCAATCACTGTCTTCAACTCCGAAAGAAGCTTCCGTGTGAGTCAGGGAAGGGAACACTGCAGGGCCGGGGAGGAGCCAGCAGCTACAGGTAGCAGGCGCCCGAAGATTTCAGACAGTACAAGGAAGAACTTTCTAACAGTCCTCAGAAAGAGGAAGAAGCCGAAGAGGAAAGCAAGCACAGGTATCGTCCAGGAGGCAAGGGTCCTCTGAGTGGACTCCCCAGCGGGGTCACCGCCCAGACCGTAGCTGGTGGCCCCCTGCATGCCCGGCTCAGACACCCCAAGCGCGGGAGTGACCCCGGGACAGTTCCCCCATCGCGGGGGCGGGGTCGAGGTTATTAGCTCAGGTGCTAGCAGCACAGTGGAATCACGGGGTGGAGGCCTGGCCCCTCTCCTCTCCTGCTCCAGCGTCTCCCCATCCCCCTGCTCCCATCCACACTCTTTGGTCCCCTGGAAGACGGGAAAACTGAGCGCGGAAGCCCTTTTCCAGCGACCCCCGCGGCCGGGCCGAGCTCCAGGCGCGCGCGAGACAGGACCGGGAAGGAAGGGAGAGGAAGGGCTCAAATCAGCCCGGGACCCCCAGATGTCCGGGGCCGGGGCTGCGCGCCTCCCCTACCTGCTGCTGCGGCGCTGGAGACGGCGGCTGCTGGGTCCAGCTGTGCTCAGCTGGTTCCGGGCGGCGGGGCTGGGGCGTTGCGGTGCGCGCGGCCGGGGTGGGCAGGGCGCGGGCGGGAGCCGCCCTCGGGGCGGGGCGGCCCGGCAGGCGGGTGGGGGAGGAGCGCCAGGCCCTCCCGTCGGCTGCAGGGCGGGTGGCTCCAAGCTTGCCTTCATCCAGGGCGACCCCTCGCTTCACCTCGCAGGAAGGCACCAAGCCCTCTGCTTTCCCCTGGAGGAAACTGAGGCCTGGAGCACGGAGGGGAGATCTGAAGAGGCCTAGCGTCGGGGAGGAGACCCAGGGCAGCTCCTGAGCTGGCCTGGGGCCAAGAGCTCAGATGGGGCGGGCAGGCGAGCAATGCTCAACTAGCACCAGCGGAGGCCGATTTCAGCCCCGGAGAGGACGGACTTCAGGAGGCAAAGTGAGACTTCGGAGAGTGACATAGGCTGCACACAAAGCAAGGGAGATTCCTTCCCACGGAAGGGAATAAAGAGGAAGAGCGATTCCCAGCTCATTCCGAATGAAGTAACGAAAATGCCAAGTGCATCCCTGGTCCTTAAAGTGGACCATTAAGCAGGCGCCGTGGAGTCAGAAGGGCCTGGTTTGGAACCCCAGACATCAACTAGTCCTGTAACTTTGGGCAAGCGAGCTCACATACCTAAGTCTCCGTTTCCTCGTTTGTCAAATGGGCATCCTGGATTGCCTCTTCATGGGGCGGTTGAGAAGACTCAGTGAGAAAAAGACCCTCAGCACAATGACAAGGCACTGTGGCTTCTGCATAAACGGATGTTCTTATTTGTGTCATAGCAGATATTGTTTGAGGAGATTGAGGAAATCCACATTGGGCAGAAAGATGAGTTCAAGGTCACTTTTAAACAAATGTAAAACTTTGTTGATCTCAACAGCATCTCATATGCATTTGAGACGATAGCCGTTTATAATGTGGCAAGGCATAGGAGGGCCTCCCAACAGTCCTGGTGCACACGTGGGTTCCCAGGGCTCTTGGAGTTGCCGCGTGACTCCAATTTGGAAGGATTCACACACTCAACAGGAGACTGCACCACATGACAGAGATGTCCATTCCCAGCCTGGGTGCTGGCAGCAGCCTCATGTTCAGCCAGGGTAAAGCTCCATCTTAACACAAGATGAAATGTACTACAGTCTGTAATTGCCAGGTGCTGGGGATCAGAGCAGAAAAGGCTGTTGTTTAGCACAGAAGCCAAGAGCACAGCGCTCACTCCCTGGTTTTTCCATTGAATAGCAGCCAGGGAAGCCACAGGACCCAGGGAGTCTCGCCCTGGCTCTTCCTCCTGCCACTCTTTCTTTGTTCAGCACCAGTAAATACAAGAACCATTTCTTGAATGCCTCATGCCATGCTCTGGGCTTCCCACGTATTACCGACTTTCAGTCTCACCTCCCTACCTGACCTCCCAAGGGAGGCATTGCCATGTGTATTTTTCAGATGAGCAGGTCAAGCCCACAGAAAGGGTTAAGTACTCTCTGGAGGTCACACTACTGATACTGCGCAGTCTGCTGTTCTATGCCTGAGTCGTTGGCCCTCCCTTCTTTGCTCAATGTCTTATGTCACACTCTACCACCTTTCTTGGCTTGGGAAATTCTGCCGAGTTCCACTTTCTCTGAGAATAGAAGCAAGGTATCCACCCCCCAGGGAGGCTCACACCATCTCTGCTACACTCTGCTTTCTCCAGAGGCTGCCTGGGGCCCAGTGCAAGGCTGCTGGGGAGAAAAGCAAAAACACAGGCTTATTTGACTCTGGACTCTTTTATTACAAGCCCCGGCGTACACATGCCCTGGAATTATCTAACATATCATTTCCAGCCCCAGCAACTGCTCTCAGGCAAAGGGAGGTGGAACTCTGAATCCGTGTCCCCATAGAACTGGAGAATTCCACATCACAATGGAGGAAACATTGGAGAACATCTGGTCCAACTCCTCCCGTCAGAGATGGGGAAACCGAGGCCAAGAAAGCAGAAGGGTTCACATTCTAAGCTGGATCTAAGGTTCCACATTCTAAGTTTGATCAGATGCCTACCCATAACCCTGTAATTGCTCTATTTGGTGGCTGGAGAGGAACATGGGAACAGGGCATAACCAGGAATCATTAAAAATGATAATGAAGATAATGATGATGATGATTGATTGATGATGATTGTGATGATGATAACCAATACTTACACAGGAGTGCCCCCCTAGGAACACTTCTAGAAATCTCCTGGTGCTTTGCTTTATGCCTCAACATGTGTATTTTATAGCTGGCAGGATATATCAAGTCTGCCTTTATTTTATTTTATTTATTTTTGTTTGTTTGTTTGTTTTTTGGTTTTTGGTTTTTTTTTTTTTTTGAGGCAGAGTCTCGCTCTGTCGCCCAGGCTGGCGTGCAGTGGCGCAATCTCGGCTCACTGCAAGCTCCACCTCCTGGGTTCACGCCATTCTCCTGCCTCAGCCTCCTGAGTAGCTGGGACTACAGGCGCCCGCCACCACGCCCGGATAATTTTTTTGTATTTTTTGTAGAGACGGGGTTTCACCGTGTTAGCCAGGATAGTCTCGATTTCCTGACCTCATGATCTGCCCGCCTCGGCCTCCCAAAGTGCTAGGATTACAGGCGAGAGCCACCGCGCCTGGCCCAAGTCTGCCTTTCATGGATGCCTAGAAGTCTTCTTGGTATCCTGTCTTCATTCCTTTCTAGATACCTCTTTGTACTTCTCCCCCCATTGGATCTAGGCACCGGTAAGGCCTGTTTGTCCTGGATCCTCACCTCAGAGTGAATGTCTTGCTGATAAGGATCTCCTCTGATGGAAGAACTTTGGTATCTTCTTTTGCCAGAAGACCATCTCCTTCCCAGAGTGAGGCTGGGGAGAAATGAAGGCCACACACAGGCCAGGCATTAGACAATTTGGGGGTGCCTGCTTCCTCCTCTGAGAACGCCTCTTCCCAACCAACAGATGGCCCTCACTTGCACCCAGGTTTGTACCGTAACCTTCCCCTGCAACACAGTTGACAGCATGAGGAGTGGATGGCACGACAAAGCTGGACTATTAGAATTTGGAACTGGAAGTTGAGACATGACAATCATGGTTAATTAACTGGGCCTGTGAGGACTGATGATCTCTGAAGGCCAAGGCCGCCATTTTGAAGTGGCCATCTTTCATCGTATTCACAGAGAAAGCCAGTGAGACTCGTTAAATGACTAGAAGGCTGTGGAGAAACTCACAGAGGAGATGCCTGGGCTGGCCAGCCTGGGAGGCTTCAGGGTTCAGGTGCTCTTCTGATTACAGAGCTGTCCTGGAGCTGGCTTCAGAAGGAGAAGTTATCAGCACAAGTATTTGTGGAGCATCGAACGCCTTGTAGTAGGTCCCTAGAAGCAGAGGATGAGACGGGGATTTCATACAAGGGATTACTTGAGAGAGCATTCTCAGGAGATCCTGAAATATCCCATGGAACACTAGGGCAGGGGTGCAGCTGGGCCTCAGGACCAGACCACAGGCAGGACCTGGGTACTAAAGGGAACCCAGAAAGTACTCTGTCCCCCATCTTTCATCTCTGCCTGTCTGCTCGCATCACACAAGCATTTCTGCTTTCCAGAAAATGGCTTTTACCAGCAGCAAGCTGGAATCCTTGTTTGTGGTCCACATTCCAAGTTGGATCAGATGCCTACCCTTTATCTAATTAACTCTGGCCCGAGTGGCAGGGTCCCACTGCACAAACCTGGCTGGCTGCTCCCACTGCAACCTGTGGGTGGAGGGGGTGCACTTCCCAGAGAAAAGGGGAAGGGAAGCCTAGCAGAGACAACTGTTTGGACTCAGTCAGCCTTGAAAGGATGGAAAGAATAAGAGTGGAAGTGAGGAAGGGAACAGCGTCTTCTGCTAAGAGCACAGAATAAGCAAAGGTGTGGAGGTCAGAGAAAGACAAAGATGGAAGAAGGAAAGGAGTCTTATTTTCTCCAGCCTTGGTCCCCTTTAGTGTTGTGCTAGTGTTAGGTTCTTAAGAACTGATTTAGTGTGTTTAGTATTATGTTCTTAAGAACTGATTGCTCAATTTCCATGAACTTTTGTGGGTTTTTTTGAGACAGGAGAAATTTCACTGTCACCCAGGCTGGAGTCAGTGGCACAAACATGGCTTCCTGCAGCCTTGACCTCTGGGCTCAAGCAGTCCTCCTGCCTCAGCCTCCCAAGTAGCTGGGACCACAGGCACATCCCACCAGGTCTGGCTAATTTTTATATTATTTGTAGATTTTAAGTCTCTCTGTGTTACCAGGCTGGTCTTAAACTTTTGGACTCAAGAGATCCCCCCACCTCAGCCTTCGAAAGTGCTGGGATTATAGGAGTGAGCCATCACACCTGGCCACATTTCCATGAATTCTTACAGCCAGCTGTATTAACGCTGTATTAAGCACAGCCTTCGATAACAATCTACATAAACTTATAATTAAGTAAATTTTAAATTGATATGGTCTGGCGGTGTGTCCCCACCCAAATCTCATGTTGAATTGAAATCCCCATAATTCCCATGTGTCAAGGAAGGGACCTGGTGGAAGGGAGGTGATTGGATCATGGGGGCAGATTCCCCCGTGCCGTTCTCATGATGGTGGGAGACCTGATTTTTTTTTTTTTTTTTTTTTAAGACGGAGTTTACCTCTTATTCCCAGGCTGGAGTGCAATGGCACAATCTCGGTTCACCGCAACCTCCGCCTCTGGGGTTCAAGCTATTCTCCTGCCTCAGCCTCCTGAGTAACTGGGATTACAGGCACCCACAACCACACCTGGCTAATTTCGTATTTTTAGTAGAGACGGAGTTTCTCCATGTTGGTCAGGCTGGTCTCGAACTCCGGAGCTCAGGTGATTCATCTGCCCCGGCCTCCCAAAGTGCTGGGATTACAGGAGTGAGCCACCTTGCCCGGCCGAGACCTGATTCTTTTAGGAGTTTGACAGTTCCTCCTTCACACACTCTCTCTCCTGCCACCACGTAAGACTTGCCTGCTTCCCTTTCCGCCATGACTGTAAGTTTCCTGAGGCCTCCCAGCCATGTAGGACTGTGAGTCAATTAAACCTCTTTCCTTTATAAATTACCCAGTCTCAGGTATGTCTTCATACCAGTGTGAAAATGACTAATACATAAATAGAGGTAATAAATTCTCAAAACTTAGTACTTCATAATTATTTTATTGTATTTCACTATTATCTGTGCTCTTAAGATTATTTTCGCCATTTATCCATATGGTAGAAATACTATATAATTGTGTGCAATTGCATATCTGTTCTCAACTCCACATTCAGTGACATCATGCTGGTAGCCCAGTCCCCACGGTGGGAGTATTTACACCATGGAGATCAGGAAAGGCTACAAATCAGGGTCTTCCTTCTCCCTCCCCCCAAGAGCCTGTTGTTCAACATTTAGCAGCACACCACTGCTCAAGACCCTGGGCTTCCCCCATTCGACTCACTGCATTCAGATTGTCTATTTACATGTATATCTCATTAGACTGTCAGCTCAGTGGAAGGAGAAAATGTGTTTGCTTGGTTTTCCGACATCATCCTAGTGTCAAATAGTGCTTGGCACAGAGCAGATATTTAGCACGTTTTTATTGGATGAATGAATTGGTGAATGAGGAAAGTGACCAGAGATGAGTTTGGTCAGATAGAGTGACTGGGGACACTTCAGGAGGACTCAAGAGAGGGTTGCTCTTTGAATTTCAAGAGCCATTAATCTAGACATGTTCTGAATGCCCCAGGCAGGAATGTGTTTGTCCCACTATTTTAATGAGAACTTAAAACTACGTGTTCCATACAAGCACTGCCAGCTCAGCCCTAAGACTTGGATTCCTAGCAGCTCTGATTCTGTAATTATGTCCAATAAATGCCAGTAAGATGCTAAACAGCATAAGCATCAGTGACTTCACTGTTACACAGCAGAGGATTTCCCAGCTAGCCAGCCTCCCAGGTTAGATTTTTCAGGACAGAGCAAAACTGCCCAGAGGTTCTTCCTCCACAGCTTAACAGAGCTGGCCCTATGAGAGTGGCATGCATAATAACAACTAAAAGCATAATTATAACTACCACATTCTGCATGCTTACTCTATGCTGGTCACTTTATTATTTCAATTAAGCCTGACAATTACCCTCTAAGTTAGGTATTCTTATCTCCAATGTTACAAATAAAATAAATAGGCTCAAAAAAGATAAGTAATCTGCTTAAGCTTTCACAGCTAGGTGAGTGTTAGAGCTGGGATTTGAATCCAGGTCTGTCTCCAAAGCCCAGATTCTTTCTACAGCCAGAGTGAAAGAAGGCCAAGGGAAAGGTAAGGTCTTTTCCACGCTTCCTACCCAGGATCAAGAATTATTTAATTTCATCTTGACAACGTTAGGGTCTGATGTTAGGCCCCTCTCTGTACACTTCATATAATGGTTGACTACAACTCATTGTTTCTTTGTATGGAAGGTATTTGGAGCTGTTCAAGAAATGTGGAACTACTTTCAGAAGGTTGTGAACTGCTACGCTTTAGAAACAAAAAGTAATTCATAAAATCCCTTAAACACACCCACACCAAAAAAGTCTTGGAGATGGTGCTATTTTTGTACTCAGAGGCCTTGGAGGACAGGACCCTGAGTTACTCAACCTCTCGGAGTCTTGGTTTCTTCCTCTGATAATAGTATCCACTCAAAGAATTATGGGGAAATTAAATGAATTCTCTATGTCAAGGCCTGAGGCATATAAAGGGCTCTGTCAACAGTGGCTGGTGTCATTATGGGAACCCCCGAGGTACGGGCGTGGAGGTGTTTAAGGTGAATGAGCTTGAGCCAATGTGTCAGGGACACAGGGTACATCCACTGAGTTATGGAAGACCAAGCCAGACGGCAAGATGGATGAGACTTACATGAAATGGGAGGAAACCATATTCACGGGTGCCTGCTCTGGGCATTATCTCCTCCAGAGCTGACAACAAATTTCTCAGATGGGAACTATTCTCACTCCCAGTTCATAGATCGAGAAACTGAGGCACAGCAAAGTGAAATCTCTTATTTACATTTCACAACTAGGAAATGACAGAGCTGGGACTGGAACCCAGGGTTTTGCTCCAAAGCCACTGGCTTTCATGTGGGGCTGGGAGCATGCCGGGCTGAAGGCAGTGGGCAGGAGGAAGCTGTCACAGGCTCACACAGAAGACTGACACTGTTGGAGCTAAATCAAGACGTTTCCTGTGGAGGGGCACAGGGGCCCACAGCCCTAATAGCCCATGCCTGCCAGGGATTTAGCAGGAAGAGCTGGCTTTTGTTCTAGATGAATCAGCCCAGCTGTTTCTGAAAGCCCAGCCCTACTCTTCTGGGCTCAGCGGACCAGAAGGCATTCAGCTGTCCCCGCAGGTCACCAGTAGGGTGGGAGGGGGCAGTACTTTGTACAGTGGACTGCACCATTTACAGAGAGTTATATTATCACAACACCAAACAATGGGCTTTTCAAATGTTGTGCTGTTTCTTGGAGTTGAAACACAATCGGACCAGCAATGCATTACCTTCTTAGGAATTTAGAGAAACTTAAAACGAACAAACAAAAAAGCTGATGATTGGATTAAAGTTTTAGTCCAAAGTTGATCTCCCTCCTTTTCCCTCCTCCCCTTCCACTTTCTCCTTCCTACTTTCCCTTCTCCCTGTTCTTTTGCGCTTCTCTGTTTCTTTTTGCAGCTTTTTCTCCTCTCTCATCACTGTTACCAGCAGTAGCAGACTTCACTGTGAAGTTCTAATAGCTTTGCTCAGGGAAGTAGAACATCCAAGTACCACCTTGTGTCTCCTCTATGTCGCAGATGACCCTGGGCAAGTCATCCACTCCTCTGAGTCTCCATTGTGTCATCTGCAAACTGTGACAATAGAACAAATTACCTCCAAGAGAGATTATACTTGGCTCATAAAACCAGGAGCTTTTCCAGCCCCTGGTTGTGCTGCACTAGCCCCAGCACAGGTTCCCTATCCCAGGGAGAACCAGACAGCACTTGTCTCATAAGATCCATTCAATTGCCTTTCAAAACGTTAGCTCTTAGGTCAAGTCACTCTAGGTTGTCTTACTTTACATCTGGAATTTGTAAGAATGTCTTCAAAAATGCACAGTGCAAATGCAATCACTTCATTTCATTTTTTCTCAAACCAAAACCTCCAACTCGAGAAACCAATACCTAATGAGCAAGAAGCACGTTTCCCTGATGGAGATTTCCTCTCCTCCTGAATGCTCCCCAAATTCTGAGGCTGAGGCAGTCCCAGAGAGAAGGGGTTCAGCCCATCATACCATGCAGGCAGTCTAGAGTTTTGTTTTCTCCCTGGCGCAGTCTTGCTGCTTTGATCTTGACCTCAGCCAGATGACCCTGCAGATCCAGGTCCCTAGGTGAGCCCCCCGGGGTCTCAGGGAGTTGTCCAGCTTCCTCTCTGCTTAGCCCAGTCCCATGCTTAGCTTCTCACACAGCCATTCTCCAAAGTCTTAGTTGGCTAGAAATCTTGTATCAAATTTGTTTTATACCTGTCCCTCTTTCTTGTTTCCAGATGCCCTCCATGTCCCCCTGTAGGGATGGGGGAGGAGGCTTTAAACAGTTTAAGGTGAAGTACACCAGAAAAACTTTCAAGCCTGTTTTTTCCTAGAGCTGAAAAAGAAAAGCGGTTAAATCTTCAGCAATAAACTGTGAGCTGTCTTTTAAAGTACACTACTTGATCATGGCATAAAATATTAATAGAGCAGACGCAGTCTGGCTTTATGAGACCCATGAAAGTCTCTGGGAATCCCCGGTGCCAACAGCCACGGGCTGGTAAGCTCTACGTTTTATCACTAATCCAGACAAGCTCTGAGCTGCTTTAGCCTGGCATTGGCGGCCACACATGATCTGGCCTTGCTTTATCCCTCCAGCCTCATCTCATCCCCTTCCCACCTGAACCCCATGTCCGTATGCCACAGAATCCTGCTGGTTCCTGGCAGGTCAAGCTTTGTATCACCCCAAAACTTTCAAGCCTTTGCACCCCAGCTGTCTTTCTTGGGACTGCCTGTCCTGACACTTTCCCTCTGTTTAACGCTCCTTTGTATTTTCAGGCTCAGTTTTAGAGGACCCTCCTTGCAAAGCCTTCCCTGTCTCCTCCAGGGTGTATTACATTAGCAGTCCCTCTGTGGTTCCACAGTTCCCTGCACATACCTCCATCACAGTACTTCCAAGACCATTCTGCTGAAATAGGCTCCCCTGTCTTGTTATTCTCCACCCCAGAACTCTGCTTAATTCCCTTGTAATTGATGGTTATTTGTAATAATTTCATTACTGGGTTGTTTACTGTCTCCCATACTAGACTTCGAGCTCCCTGAGGGCAGGGCCAGATTTCTCAATCTCTGCTTCCCGTGAAAATGCCCAGCACAGCACCCTGGACAGATCAGACCCTCAGCACACACTGAATTGGATGAAATCGCAATGACGCTTATCACACTGTGTTATACTTACCTGTTTATGTTTCTAGCTCTATCAGTGACTCTCTCATGGGCAGGGACCAAGTCTTGTTCACTTTTATGCTTCCAGTGCCCAACACAGAACTTGGTCCGCACTAGTGAATGTTGAATGAATGAATGGATGAATGAAATGAATAAACAGATAAACTAACATGAAGGCAGGATGAACAGATGATCAAATAAAGAAATTCCAACTAACCTTTCTGAAGCAACCAATTGATATTTTTAATTTTTACTATTAGAAATAAATATCAGTCTCTGCTCTTGATTCTGTTCACTTATGCTGCTGGGAAAAAAAAAAAAAACTTATAATAGAATCGGTCAAGGCTAACCTTTAAAAAACAATCACCACATAAATCCAATAACTAGAGTAGCCTTTTAATGAGTAGGCAAGATGTTGATATCAATTTACATTAATTAGGAAGGCTAAGATACCTTTTCAAAATGTCTGCTTCTGCAATCTTCTAGATTGGTATCAGATATCACCCCTTAGTTTTTCCAAGTTTCATATTAAAAAAAAAAAATCAGTAACTACTTAAATATCTTCAATACAGTCTTTTTTTGTTTTGTTTTTTGAGAAGGAGTCTCACTCTGTCGCCCAGGCTGGAGTGCAGTGGTGCAATCTCGGCTCACTGCAAGCTCTGCCTCCTAGGTTCAAGCAATGCTCATGCCTCAGCTTCCCAAGTAGCTGGGATTATAGGCACCTGCCACCACGCCTAGCTAATGTTTGTATTTTTAGTAGAGACGGGGTTTCGCCATGTTGGCCAGGCTGGCCTTGAACTCCTGGCCTCAAGTAATCCGCCCGCCTCAGCCTCCCACTCAATATAGTCTTTATCTTTAAGTAAAGTAGCCATATTTCCCCAATTCCCTGAAATCAGAGCATAGCACCAGATATAGGACTGACGACAGTCTGACACTGTAAACTGAGGACTGCCCTAGAATACTCTGGATGGGCAGTCAACACACCCAGAGATATTTCTATTTTTACATAGTTGTGATCATCACATTTAAACAATTATAGACAATCGTTTTTTCCTCCTTACATTATTAAGCAAACATTTTTCCATGTTGCAATATGTTCTTTATACTTTTTCTGAACAAGTCATTTAATCTCCTGAGCCTCTGGCTTTTTGTTTTGTTTCATCTTTTTGTTTTGTTTTGAGACAGGGTCTTACTCTGTTACCCAGGCTGGAGTGCAGTGACGCCTTCTCGGCTCACTGCAACTTCCACCTCCCAGGTTCAAGTGATTCTCCTGCCTCAGCCTCCTGAGTAGCTGAGATTACAGGTGCACACCACCACGCCCACCTAATTTTTTGTATCTTTAGTAGAGATGGGGTTTCACCATGTTGGCCAGGCTGGTCTCGAACTCCTGACCTCGAGTGATGCTCCTGCCCTGGCCTCCCAAAGTGCCAGGATTCAGACATGAGCAACCACATCTGGCTGAGCCTCAGTTTTCTCACCTGCAATCACTTCATCTCCAGGGAACTTCCCCTAGAATTCTTGAGAGTTCAATGAGCTAATGGAAGGGGTTATTCTAGCGAGTGAGAGTACAGGCTTTCAGGGGTCACATACCTTTTTGGAAGCCTGGCTCTGAAAATTCCTTATTAGGTTAACTTTGGGAAGTTACTTATGATCTTTGATTCTCAATTTTCTCATTTGCAAACTGGAAATTATAGTGCCTTATGCAGAGAATTAGTATGTGGATTAAATGGGCTTTTAAAAATGTATGTGTAATATTTAACCTAGTGCCTGACACATGGTAGCTCATAATAAATTATAGCTACTATTATTATAGTTACTATTAATTATCATACTTTTCTTTTCCATAGAGTATATATATCATGATTACTTAACCTTTACCAAATGATTTCCTGTTTCTTACTCTTTTTCTTTAATTGATAAATAATAGTTGTACATATTTTCGGGTACATATGATATTTTGACACATGCATATAGAATGTGTAATGATTGAATCAGGGTAATTTGGATCTCCATTGTCTCATACATTTATCTTTTTTTGTGTTTGGAACATTACAAATCTTCTGTTCTAGCTATTTTGAAATATACAATAAATTATTGTTGATTATAATTTACTGTACTATCAAATTCTAGAACTTATTCCTTTTTCTTTTTTTTTTGAGACGGAGTCTCGTTCTGTGTTGCCAGACTGAGTGCAGTGACACGATCTCGGCTTACTGCAGCCTCTGCCTCCTGGGTTCAAGCGATTCTCCTGTCTCAGCCTCCCGAGTAGCTGGGACTACAGATGTCCGCCACCACGGCCGACTATTTTTTTTTTTTTTTTGTATTTTTAGTAGAGATGGGGTTTCACCATGTTGGCCAGACTGGTCTCGAACTCCTGACCTCAGGTGATCCACCTGCCTCAGCCTCCCAAAGTGCTGGAATTACAGGCATAAGCCACCAAGCCCAGCCTAGAACTTATTTCTTTTTATCTGACTGCATTTTTGTAGCTTTCAACCAACTTCTCTTCATCCTCTCTTCCACCTTACCCTCCCCAGCCACAATTCTAATTTCTACATCCACGAGACCCATGGTTTTCACTCTCACAGATGAGTGGGAACATGCAATATTTGTCTTTCTGTGCCTGGTTTATCTCACTTAACATAATGACTTTCAGTTCCATCTATGTTGCTGCAAATGACAAAATTTCATTCTTTTTAATGGCTAAATAATATTCAAATGCATATATACATCACATTTTCTTTTGGCTCCTTACTCCTATAGGTAATTTCTGCAAGGTATGTCCTCAGGCATACCATGTTTTTCTTCTCAAAAAAAAAAAAAAAAAAAAACTCTTCAGCTTAAACAGATGAAACTCCCAAGAAGAGCCAGCACAGGCACATGGCCTTCCCCTGCCGCTTTTGCTTAGTGAGCTCTTGATTTCTTAAGACCCAATTCAAAATATCTTCCTCTAAAAAGGCTTATTTGACCCCTGAAGAGAGTAGATCTCCCACAGCCTCACTTTACCTAGAACTCACCATCTCTCTCATAGTTATCTCTAGGTCCTCTCCCTCCAAACAATTCCCTCATGACCCCAGAAGGATTTCCCTAGAAATCATGTAAAGCACTGTGTGGGAAAACAGAATTTCTTGATGTCTAGTAAGAGTGTAAATTGATGCAAGATGAAAAAGGGCAGTTGGAACAGCTATTCTCTATGATCCAGCAGTTCCCCCCGCTAGGAATTTTTCCTACAGGTGTACTCGAATGGGCAAAATGGCATATTTACAAGTTATTAAGCATTCCTTGCAATAGCAAAATAATGGAAATCACCTAAAGGTTCACCAAAAGAGGATTATTTAAATACATAAATTTATTTAAATAAATCATAATACATGCATATATAGTAGAATGCCATTTCATTATAAACAAAGAATGGGGAAATCTTTATGTAGTAAAATGGGAGCATTCCCAAGCTATATCTATATTTTTATGTGTATGGAATATCAGAATGGGGAAATCTTTATGTAGTAAAATGGGAGCATTCCCAAGCTATATCTATATATTTATATATTTATATCTATATTTTATGGAATATCAGTATGTGTGTTAAAAATTAAAAAGAGAGGAAAGAATAGCTGTATGACCTAGACATGGTGGCTTATGCCCGTAATCTCAGCACTTTGGGAGACTGAGGCGGGAGGACCACTTGAGGCCAGGAGTTTGAGACCAGCCTGGGAAACACAGTGATAGCCCATCTCTATAAAAAATACAAAAATTAGCCAGGCACGGTGGCGCAAGCCTAGTCCCAGATACCCAGGGACTAGGTGGAAGGATCACTTGAGCCCTGGAAGTTGAAGATGCAGTGACTGTTGTGCCACTGTACTTTAGCCTGGGTGACATAGCGAGACCCTGCCTCAAAAATAAATAAATAAATTTGAAGATATATCTATTTGCTTGTACTTATGTAAAATACTTTGTAAGGGTATATAAGAAACTGGTAACACTGGTCACCCCTGGGGAGAACACTAGATAGCTGGCAGGTGGGGCAAAAGGAGATTTTTCTGTGTATAACCTTTCATTGCTTTTGAATTTTAAACTAGATATATGTATCAGCTATTCAAAATAATAATAATAATATTAGAGGTAAAACATGTGGTGGAGACACAAACATATTGCTATGTGTGCTCATTGCTACAAGGGCTAGCAGAAGAATTCATCTTTGGGAGAAAATTGCTTTTTTAGGGGAGAGAAGAATCTTTCTAAAGGTCTTTTGTTTGCACAAAGCCAAAGACCAGAGCCTGGTCTGGAAAAGAAAGGTTAAAACCATCCTAAAGTGAAGTGTGACCTCTTTAGGCAAAGAGGCTCTGCTTTTAAATAATTCTTTCCTCCTGTGTGGTGGACCCCAGAGACAGGAGTTTGAGGAAGCAGGAACTTGAGAGAGAGAAAAGGGAAGAGAAAGAACTTAGATTTAAATAAGAATGAAACCCAAGACTGAGAGACTCTGTAAATGGTATAAAGCCGAAGGCATTTAGAGCAGGTGATCTTGTTTCATGGGAAGCCAAGTCTTGCTGTTAGGCATGTAGCAGGCTGTAGAGGCTAAGACTGTGTTAGGATCAAAGCTGAGCTGTTTTGTAGTTGCTTCCCTTTCTTTGCCTACCTGCCACAATTTTTGCCCCAACTGTATCATGCAGTTTGAAGGCTGAGAGCTCCTGACTGCTTAAGGAAAAGGAAATTATCTTTTTTCTTTTTTGGCTTGTTTTAATTGCTGATGATCCAGACTCTAGATTTAATACATCATCAAGTCTTCTGCTAAAGAATAAGAGAGCAAAGGAACCGGTAGAAAGAAGGGAATACTATTGAGGAAGCCAAAAAAGGAGAAAGAAGGATTTTCTCAAAACAATAGGAGATCAGAGGAAAGGAGGAGAAGAAGAAAGTGAAGGGAGGGTCACCTCACGAGCCCTGCCAGCCTGGGAGCTGATGTGGGGCAGTTTACCAAAAAAGAAGAGGACCTGAAGCCCAGTGGAGACAGGTGAATGGAACCAGCAAAGAAGGGCTTCAAGGGACATTGTTTGAGCACCAAGGAGCAGGATGAGACTTGAGTCATTGTCACAGATCTCTCAGCCATAACCAGGGAGAGAACCGCCTATTCCTACACCAAATTCATCTATGCGCTTTGTTCCGCTGTGGGCAGCTGGTAAATATGTCACTCCGTTAGCAGTGAACACACTCATGCCTGCCAAGCTGGAGAGATGCCCACTCATACCATATAACTTCAACATGAGCCTGTCCTGTGACTCCAGGTTGCTGATACCACATAATGCTCCAGGACAAAACCTGTAAGCTCATAGCAGGGGAATGGGGCTCTGGGCCCAGAGCAGGGGTGACAAGAAAGCTCTGGGCCTCTGTATTTGGTAAGGGAAAGACAATAAGAAAAATGGGAGCTGAACTGAACAAGCTCAAACCTTCCTGAGAGGAGACAATGGTTAATGGCACCACTGTTACGAATGGATAGGGACAATCTGGATGGCAGTTGTCTGGCAAATCTGACAATGTTACTCACCTGCTTAAAACCTGTCAAGGGTTATGCAATAGACTGAAAGTTTATGCCCACCAAAATTTGTAGGCTGATATTCTAACCCCAATGTGACACTATTTGGAAGTGGGGCCTTTGGGAGGTAATCAGTTATGACAGTGGAACCCTCATGAATGGGATTAGTGCCCTCATAAGAAGAAGCTGAAGACCAAACTAGCTCTCTTTCCACCATGTGAGGCACAATGAGAAGCTGGTAGTCTGCAACCCGGAAGAGGGCTCTCACCAGAACCCAACTATGCTGGCACCCTGATCTTAGGCTTCCAGCCTCTAGAACTGTGAGAAACAAATGTCTTTTGTTTATAAGCCACCCAGTTCATGGTACTTTCTTTTAGCCCCCCAGACTGGCTAAGACAAGCTACTCTCCACCTCCAGGGCAAATTCTGAATTTCTTACCCTGGTGTACCAGTGAGGAAAGGTTAGGTTATATTATAGTAACAAAGTGGCCCCCCAAAATCCTAGTGTCTTAATACAACAAAAGTTTATTTCTTGCTCATGACGCATACCCAATGCATGTGCTCCACACAATCACTCATGGACCCCAGACTGATGCAGGGGCCACCATATGGACATTGCACTTGGAAGACGTGGCTGCCTTGTTCATTACAGCAAGGCAGGAAAGCTAAGGGAGAGCTCACACTCACTCTTTTATGCTTTAGCCCAGAACTGACACGTGTGGCTTTTGCCTATAGCCCATCGGTGAAACTAGTCATGTGGTTCCTCCAACTGCAAAAAGACTAGGAAATGTGGAAAGTAGGTAGGTTCACTTGGTGAACAGTAAATGTCTCCGTCATATGTGGCATTCAAGATCTTTTGAAATTTGCCTCCAGGAGCCCTTCCAGCTTCATTTCCTGCCACTGTCCACCTTCCCAAACCTATAATCCACGACTGGCCACAGGAGTCTTCTCCCAGCTCCCCAAGAGTGTCCTTGAACCATCACTCCCCCATACCTTAGCTCACGCTGGTTTCTGAACATATAACGCCCTTTTTCTACCTACTCCAACTGTCGACATTCTACTTCTCCTTTTAAGCCCAGCTCAAATGCTACCTTCCCCATTCCTCATCCCTGGGGTAAAATGAACTGACCCTTCCTGGTTTGGCCACATCTCTTTTTATACACCCCCATCAACACTTAAGTTCCATGGGACTGACTTCCTGGCATTTCTTTTTACAGTGCCTGGTACATAGTGGGCACTGAATAAGCATTTGTAGAATAAATGCTTCTAATTTTTCAAATTATACTTGAATTGTTTGTATGTCTTTTTTCTTCTTCTTCTTCTTTTGGAGATGGAGTTTCACTCTTGTTGTCCAGGCTGGAGTGCAGTGGTGTGATCTCAGCTCACTGCAACCTCTGCCTCCCGGGTTCAAGCAATTCTCCTGCCTCAGCCTCCTGAGTAGCTGCGATTACAGGTGCCTGCCACCACATCCAGCTAATTTTTTTGTATTTTTAATAGAGACAGGGTTTCACCACATTGGCCAGGCTGGTCTGGAACTCCTGAGCTCAGGTGATCTGCCTGCCTCGGCCTCCCAAAGTGCTGGGATTACAGGTGTGAGCCATCGTGCCTGGCCATTTGTATGTCTTTCTCCACACCCATTCACCTACCCTCAACATCTCCATTTGTCCATTACCTACCAGCATCAGCACATTTTTCAGTCAATGTCTAGCGGCTATATAACAATATCATTTCTTATATTTAATTTAGAATGATGATTTTAAAAATAATTGCAAATGAGTTGTTTAAAAATGAACATCAGGCTGGGCACGGTAGCTCATGCCTATAATCCTAGCAGCTTGGGAGGCCGAGTTGGGTGGATCACTTGAGGCCAGGAGTTCGAAACCAGCCTGGCCAACATGGTAAAACTCTGTCTCAACTAAAAATTAAAAAAATTAAAAATTAAAAATTAGCCGGGTTGTGGTGGCAGGTGCCTGTAATCCCAGCTAATTGGGAGGCTGAGGCAGGAGAACTGCTTGAACCCAGGAGGCCGAGATTGCAGTGAACTGAGATGATGCCACTACACTCCAGCCTGGGTTAAGAGTGAGAATCCATCTCAAAAAAAAAAAAAAAAAAAAAAAAAAGAATATCAGCTGTATATATGTTATACTTCAACTTAAAAATTTACTTAAAAAAACAAACAGGGCCGGGTGCAGTGGCTCATGCCTGTAATCCCAACATGCTGGGATGCTGAGGCAGGAGGATAGCTAGAGCTCAGGAGTTCAAAACCAGTTTGGACAAAAAACCAATACAAAACCCCGACTCTACCAAAAAAAAAAAAATACAAAAAATTAGTCAGGCGTGGTGGCAAGTGCCTGTAGCCCCAGCTACTTGGGAGGCTAAGGTAGGAGGATGGCTTGAGCCTGGAAAGCAGAGGTTGCAGTGAGCCAAGATCACACAGCTGCACTACAGCCTGGGTGACAGAGCCAGACCCTGTCTCAAAGCACACACACACCCCAAACAGGCATGACAAGCAAAAACGGGAAGGATCGGGGGGGCACGGTGGCTCACATCTGTAACCCCAGCATTTTGGGAGGCCGAGGCAGGCGAATCATGAGGTCAAGAGTTCGAGACCAGCCTGGCCAACATGGTGAAACCCTGTCTCTACTAAAAATACAAAAAATTAGCTAGGCGTAGTGGCATACGCCTGTAGTCTCAGCTACTTGGGAGACTACAGGTAGGAGGATGGCTTGAGCCTGGGAAGCAGAGGTTGCAGTGAGCCAAGATCACATAGCTGCACTACAGCTTGGGTGACAGAGCCAGACCCTATCTCAAAGCACATACACACACACACACACACACACACACACACACCCCAAACAGGCGTGATAAGCCAAAAAGGGAAGGATCGGCATGGCCCCATGGCTCATGCCTGTAAACCCAGCATTTTGGGAGGCCAAGGTGGGCAAATCACAAGGTCAGGAGTTCGAAACCAGCCTGGCCAACGTAGTGAAACCCCATCTCTACTAAAAATACAAAAAATTAGCTGGGCGTAGTAGTGGGTGCCTGTAATCCCAGCTACTCCGGAGGCTGAGGCAGGAGATTCGCTTGAACCCAGGAGGCAGAGGTTGCAGTGAGCCAGGATTGCACCACTGCACTCCAGCCTGGGTGACAGAGTGAGACTCCGTCTCAAAAAAAAAAAAAAAAAAAAAAAAAAAAAAAAAGGGGAAGGATCACAGAGTAAATTGCATAAATGCAAAGGTACTTCTAGAAGATACGGTCGTTGGTGTGTGAGCTTTGTAACAGCATCTGTAGACAAATGTATGAAAGCACAACCAGAGCTAGCTCAAGCAACAGGAAGCCAAAGGCTAGACTTATATCCTGGCTTCAGGATAAGGTAGCATCAGCTCCAAGTGCTATGGGAACCACACAGCCCTCCTTCTTCTCTCATCTGTTTCTCCCTGAGCATAGACTTCATTATTCTCACTCACTAAAAACCAGCTTTTTCTACTTCTCAGGAAACAGCCCCTTGAATCATCAGCCAAAGCCACCTAGTTTCCATTTCTTTCAAGAGAGCAATAGCCATTTGCTTTCCCTAATTTCAAGAACACAGAGAAGGACTCTGATTGACCCAGCTTGCTCAGGTGCTCACGTGGTCCAACCACTGGTGACCAGGGCAGAAAGTCCCCAGGTATACACGTGGCTATTTCTCACCATGACCTTATTTACTGAGGAATCAGACACCAGAAAACAGGAGGTGGAAAAAAAATTTGCTGCACAAACCATAAAGAAGGAGAACCAGTCTTGAGAAAGCCGTGTCAGAGAGAAAGAATAGATAAATAGAAATATATCCTCTGAAAAGAAGGGATGATAAGGACATGCTATTTGGGAAGGAATTAAGTGGCGTGAACCACTTCATGGTTACTTTCTTGCATCTTATTTTTTTATTTTTATTTTTGAGACAGGGTCTAATGCTGTTGCCCAGACTGGAATGCAGTGGCACAACCATGGCTCACTACGGCCTCCACCTCCCGGGCTCAGGTGATCCTCCTGCCTCAGCCTCCTGAGTAGCTTGGACTACAGGCACATGCCACCATGCCTGGCTAAATTTTTGTATTAAAAACAATTTTTTTTTGTACAGACAGGGTTTCACCATGTTGCTCAGGCTGGTCTCAAACTCCTGGAATCAGGTGATCCACTCACCTCAGCCTCCCAGAGTGCTGGGATTATAGGTGTGAGCCATCACACCGGTCTCTTGCATCTCCTTAGACATCATCCTGTCTGCACCTCTGTTGCCAAGTCCTATCAAGTCTATCTCCTCAGTCTTTTGAAATAAGCCCCTCCTCGCCATCTCCCATTGCCTCAGCTCCTATGTTATCATCTTACATCTAGATTGTCGCAAGAGTCTCCTAACTTGCTTCAATGCCCCCAATCTCATCTCGTGCTAATCATCCACAACACGATGGCCTCTAAATGATGTTTCTTAAAAATATAATCCTGTCATTTCCCTGCCTAAAAATCTTCAACTGCCCACATCACCTTCCAAACCTCTTAGTACAGCCTCCAAAGTCTCCCTTGATCTAGCACCAGCCTCACCTACTCGCCTTCTTTCCAAGACACCAGGGCTTCTTCCCTGCCCCACCCCAACAACAATCTATGCTTGTGTGTCTTCTAAGGCATTTGCTCTCTCTGTTCCCTCTGCCTAGGATGCCTTTCCCATTTCCATGATCTCTACCTGGTCATGTTACTTATCCTTCAAGGCCCAGTTCAATGTCCTCCTTGCCTCTGAATGCCTTCATATTGTATCCAATTTTAGCTTTGGATACAACTGTTCCCTGTGCTGGGTTCTTTCAGAGCAGTAACCAGATCTCATGTATTTTCAAACCCCCAGTTTCAAGCCTAGGTCTTGACCCATAGTAGGACTCAATAAATGCTTATAGAAGGAAGGAGGGACAAGATGGGGAAGGGAGAGGGGGAGAGAAAAAGGAAAGAAGGAAGGCAAGAGAAGGGAAGTGAAGGAAGGGAAGGAAAGAAGAGAGAAGGAGGGAGATGAAAGAGAGGGAGGGAGGATTAAGGAAAGAGACAAGGACTTGGGTGTGGTGGCGCACACCTGTAATCCCAGCTACTCAGGAGGCTGAGGCAGGAGAATCGCTTGAACCTGGGAGGCAGTGGTTGCAGTGAGCCGAGATCGCACCACTGCACTCCAGCCTGGGCAACAGAGTGAGACTCTGTCCCCCCCCCCCCCAAAAAAAAAAGAAGTCAAAGGCTTGAAGTTATAACAATTGTTTTCTTCTTTATTTATCACTGGCTAACAAGGATACTTTATAGCACTTCTCTGAGACTCAGTCTCCTCCTTTGTAAAATAACATCTGTCCTATCTAACTCCCTTTGTTGGGATCAAATAAAGGAAAGAATGTGGAAGCACCTTATTCATTTCTAAGCAAATATTAGTTATTATTAATTGCCCATTGTGTAACATATACATATTCTCCTAATGAACTGAAGACTACCCCTTTTCGTGGATGGACTTCATTGGTCAGACTCCCTTGCAGTGGCAGGGTGTGGTGGGCACTGGGGGTGGTGGTGGGGTGAGGTTGCTTTACCTAGGCTCTCTCAGTGATCCATTACCAGAATCTTGTAAGTCAGGTAAGGCTAACATTGGAGTTCATTAGGATCCCAGCATAACAACTGAGTCAATTTGATTATTTGATTTGGTGATTTGATTATTCTATTTTGGATGCTTTTCGTACTTATTTTAAATCTTGGATGCTCTTTTCCTCCTGATTCAAATGACTACCACAGAATACCCACAGCTATTGCCTAGATTAATGATTTCAACTCAAATAAAACATTTTTAATCACTTCTTTCTCAAGCTTCTGTATCAGACATTGCAATGGAAGATGAGGAAAAACAATTTCAGTTTGCAACTACTTATGGCTGTGAATCAGGATGTTCTCAATACTATGTCACTAGAATGGAAGGTGGAAGTCAGAGGCTGCACAGTTGGAAGGCTACAGCTGTTGTGTTGTATTTTTAAGCCTGATGGTGTTGTAAGAAGTGGAACAATGTTGGACAAATGCCAGATAGCAGCGTGGTGGGGGCTCCCTTGCATGGAAGTAGATGGGCCCTTGAGCACTGATCTAGCCTTTCTTTCCCTGAGCACCAAAGTCTAAGCACCTCTGGTCTGGCTGGTTGCTGACTACTCATAGGCTGCAATGACCATTGAACTTGAGCAAGCCCCTGTGAGCACCCTGGGGGCAGCTGGGCACCGAGTCTTCCTTGCCCTGCTGGCTGGCTTTCCCCAGACAACCGAAATTCAACCTGTCCAAGGCATCATTCTCAGCAATTTTTGCACCCATTCATGATCTCATGATCTGGCCTGACTCAACTATATAGATACCTATTGCTCTGTCTCCCTCACCACTTCCCACCTACACGTCTCTGGGAATTACTCTTCTCCCAACAGAAACACCACAGGAACCACAGGAGCAGCCATGTCACACACGCCTTAAAATCTGGCCATGACTCACTTAGGAGTGGGCCCTCCCCACTGGACAGGACAATCTCAGCTTCCAGACCAATCGAGCTCTTCTTCCAGAAGCTTTGGAACTGGGTCTGGAGAAAAAAATCCATCTCTGTCCAAATAGCTAAACTTCGAGTTGTGCAAGTTTTCCATGATGTGGGCTGGAAAATGAAGGAAGCTGGTCTGCAATGAGAGGGTGGCGATAGACAGTCATGGTAATGCTGAAGAGAGGCGATGAGAGCTGGAGAAAGGATATGGAGGGATCTGACATTGTGAACTATGTTCTTCATGAGTCTCGGTGGCACTTCTGTCCTAGAATTCCATGAGATTGTCCTGAATCTCCATAATACATCTCCAAACCTAAACTATGCTAAGGTTTCTATTAGTTGCAACCAAAAAAGTCCCATGAATATACATGGGTAAACCCTAGTTTCAATATTTGCATCCATCATAATTGCCTCATTTTCGCATTAACTATCTTTATAATTAAGAAATTTGAACTTATAGAAATGGAATAGCTATCAAATTGGATGCTTTAGGCCTCAAGCTTGCTCTTTCATTCTCACAAAGTGACTGCAGCAGCTCTGAGCATTGCATCTTCAGACAACTATCTTCACATCTCCTTTCTTCACATCTCCTTTAAAAAAAAATCTTTTTTATTATGAAAAATTTTAAGACCACTCAAATGTAGAAAGAGTAGTATAATGATCCTAATGTGCCCACCACCCAGCTTTTACAATTGCCACTACATACTCATCCAGAATCATCTACATGTTCATATACCTTTCTTCTCCCTGCCCTCAGATAATTTTGAGGCAAATCCTAGATATCACATTATTTCTTCTATAAATATTTCAGAACATACCTCTAAAAGGTACAAGTTCTTTTTAAAAAATACAATGTCATTATCACAATTTAACATATTGACAATCATTTCTGAGTTTCAGTAAATATATTATAACATTTATATTTCTCTGGTTGTCTTTAAAATGTGTTTTTTGAGCTGGGCACAGTTGCACACATCTGTAGTCCTAGCTACTCAAGAGGCTGAGGCAAGAGGGTCACCTGAGCCCAAGAGTTCAAGGCTGTAGAGAGCCATGATTGCACCCGTGAATAGCCACTGCACTCCAGCCTAGGTAACATAGCAAGACCCTGTCTCTTTTTTAAAAAGTGTTTTTCTTTTCACAGTTTACTTGAATTTCAATTATTTTTAGTGGGCATAGCTAGGAGATGCATATTGTTTTCTAAAGATAAAAGGGACCAAGTTCATGCCTATAATCCTAACTCTTTGGAAGGCTGAGGTAGGAGCATCATTTGAGCTCAGGAGTTCGAGACCAGCCTGGCCAACAAAGTGAGACCTTGTCTTTAATAATATGTTTTAAAAAAATTAACTGGGCATAGTGGTGCATACCTGTAGTTCCAGCTACTGGAGGGGCTGAGGCATGAGGATTGCTTGAGCTCAGGAGGTCTAGGCTGCAGTGAGCCCTGATCATGCCACTGGACTCCTGCATGGATGACAGAGCGAGACCCTAACTCAAAAAAAAAAAAAAAAAAAAAAGATAAAAGGTATAATGCATCCATACTGATACTTCCAATTGAAATGGAGGACTACAGAGTTTTTACTCAATCTTATCAATCTTAGATTTATATCTCCTATCAACTATGCCAAATATCTTAATTTTCAAGGACATCAGCATAATTATTCTTTTAATCCCATAATACACAGCTCTTTTTGCCAGATATAGTCTTCTAGGAGTACAGAGTCGAATGATAGTGATTGAAGGTCACTAAAGTCTTCTTTGTGTGGTTATGTCATCCATTGGACACACACAGTCATTTTAATTTCACATTATTTTTACTTTCTAGGAATTTGATTTTTTCTTAATTTTGTGTGTAATTACATAAAATGTTTACATTGTTCCAAAGTTAAATCTACAATGCAAGCTATATTTTTAGAAGCCTAGCTTCCATCCCTGTATTCTTCCTTTCTATTCCTTCCTTTTTGCTATGGTAATATTTTATTAAATTTTTATAGTTTTTCTCTTATTTGTAGATAAATGATTGCATACTATATGTACTTTTCTCTTTTTACTTAAAAATTTATCCTGGAGATCACACATAATAGTGGAGTAATTTCTTGTTCCTTGTAGCAGCTGCATAATACTTCATTTGGGGGATGTACCATCATTCATTCAATTAGTTTTCCATTGATGAAAATTTTGGTTTCCATTTTCTTGCTATTACAAATACAGCTGCAGTGGCTAGCCTTGCACATGCACCTTTTTATATTTTTACTACTGCATGTCTGTGATTGCTATCTAGAAGTGGGATCACTATACCACTATCTACCTCTCAGAGTGGCTAAAATTCAGAGAAAGAAAATTGACAATGCTAAATGCTGATGAGGATGTGGAGCAACTGGAACTGTAATACATTACTAGTGGGAAAGCAAAATGGTACAGCCATTTTGGAAAACATTTTGCCAGTCCCTTATAAAATTTAACATACAACATATTTATAATATGGCCAACAATCCTTTTCCTACATATTTACTCAAGAAACATGAAAACATATTTTCACATTTGTCTGCACCTGAATATTTATAGAAGCTTTATTCATAATCACCAAAAACTAGAAGCAATTCAAGATTCTTTCATCTGATGAACACACTGTGATACATCTATTTAATCTAATTGCTACCCAGTGATAAGAAGGAAGAAACTTCTGACCCACTACAACATGGATGAATTTCAAATGCGCTGTGCTAAGGGAAAGAAGCCAGATTTAAAAAGCTACATATGCTGATTCCATTTATATGATATTCTCAAAAAGGCAATATTACAGGGACAGAGAACAAACCAGTGGTTGCCAGGTGCAAACCACCCAAGGGGGTGGTTTGACTACTAAGGGCAACATAAATTAATTTCTTGGGGTGATGAAACTGGTCTACATTTTGATTGTGATATAATTACACAACTATATGTGCTAGTCAAAACTGATACAATTGTGCACAAAAATACGGCTGGGTGCAGTGGCTCACACCTGTAATCCCAGCACCTTGGGAGGCCAAAGTGGGTGGATCACCTGAAGTCAGGAGTTCGAGACCAACTTGGCCAACCGGGTGAAACCCTGTTTTTACTAAAAATACAAAAATTAGCTGGGCGTGGTGGTGCATGCCTGTAATCCCAGCTACTCGGGAGGCTGAAGCAGGAGAATCTCTCGAACCCCGGAGGCAGAGGTCGCAGTGAGCCAAGATCGCACCATTTCACTCCAGCCTGGGCAACAAGAGTGAAATGCCACCCCCACCCCCCCAAAAATGAATTTTACTATATGTAAATTATACCTCAATAACCCTTACCTTGAAAAAAATAAATGTACAAGTAATTTTGCTGGTTAGTACCAAAATCCCCTCTGTGATAGGCTAATTAATGGCCCCCACAGACAACCAGATTCTAATTCCTGGAACCTTGGGATGTTAGCTTATATGGAAAAAGAGACTTTGCAGATGTGATTAAGAATCTTAAGATGGGGAGAGTGTCCTGAATTATCGAAGTGATCTCTAAATATAATCATAAGTTTCCTTATAAAGTGGGATCAGAAGGAGATTTTACCATGGAGGAGAAGGCAGTATGAAGACAGAACAGAGATCTAAGGATGCTACGTTGCTGGCCTTGAAGATGGAGGAAGGAGCCATGTACCAAGGAATGCAAGGAACGAAACTCTAGAAGCCAGAAAAGGCAGGGAAGTGGATTCTCCCCGGAGCCTTCAGAGAGACCACAGATCTGCCAACACCTTCATTCTAGCCCAGGGAGACTGCTGAACTCCAGAACTTTAAGAGAATAAATTGTGTTGTGTTAAGTCACAAAGTTTGTGGTAATTTGTTACAGCAGTGATAGGAAACTAATGTATCCTCCATAGGGGTTGTGCTGTTTTATGTTCCTGCCAGAGAAAGGGTACGTCACCCTTCCTTTAAAGATGAGGACAATTTACCCAGAAGCCCAAGAGCAGGCGGGGTTTCTGGGAAAATTTTCCTCTTTCTTAAGGAAAAGATGACACGCCTTACATCCCCTGATATCTCATTGGCCAGAATTGTATCACATGCCCATTGCTAAACCAATCAGTGGCCAGAGTAATCAGGCTTCCTCCTGCCCCTTGTCCTGAGGCTGCACCATTCTCTCCTGAGCCACTCAGCTGTCTGATCCTGAACAATGTTATCAGAGTTGCGCCGTCAAGGAATGAGAAGGGCACAGCTTTGGTTTGGCAACCAACAGTGCCTACCTCAAAACTTATTTGCAGAAAAAAACATTCCTCAGTTTAACATATATTTTATAAAAGTTAAAAAGCTTGGACAACACTCTCTAAGGAACCATCCACTGTGGTCCCCAGGCCATGGCTTTCCCCTGCCAAGCCCCCTTTGGTTCCTTACTACTCTATCCCCCTTTTTCCAGAGGACAACAGGCCCTGCCGAACTCTATTGGTGAGCCACCAAGGTTAAATGAGGCCTTATGATGAATACACAAGACATCTTCCAGAAAAATCTCTCCCTCGCAAGTACTGACTCAAGCCCTGTTAAGGGAATCTTTTCTGTTTCCTGCCTGTTTTAGCTCTTCTCTGACATATTATCTTAGAATTTTAAAGCTGCAAAGGCCCTTAGAGTAATAATAATGATGGTAATTATGATAGTTAATTATTTATAATGCTCATTTATTGAGCTTTTACTAGGTTCCAGGCACTTAGTATTTATTATCCCATTTAACTCTCAAGTCTTCTTGAGGATTGATGAGGTAGATATTATTATCATTCCTTTGAGAGATACTAATAGATATAATAATAGAGATTATTATCATGCCTGTCTGATGGATTTTGAAACCGAAGAAATAATAAGTTGTCCAAGGTAATTGCTGGCACTATGTTTCGAACCAAGATCTGTAGAGACTTCAAAGTTCATGCTGTCAAACACCCTGAAGTCCAAAACCTTTCATTCTACAGATGACAACACAGGGGTTTGGGTTTGGAAAGAGGAGAGAGGCTATAAGCATTTTTGCTCAGTTCCACGACCAGAGAGTGAGCCCTCACTTACTCACTGAGCAGCAAAGAGCTCACATTAGCTTTTTTCTCTTCTTCACAGGAATCAAATATTTAAAAATCATCATGTATCTGAGTTTAATAAGATGTGTTTATCTTTTTGCAGAGCAATGGATACCTTTTGCATTGTGATTTTTCCTATTTATCTGGCATCATGGAAGAATAAAAATAGCAACTGCAGCATGAAATGTGCTTTACGGTTTATGAGACACTTCCAAATACTTTCTCTCACATGATCATTGCTACAGCTCTGTGAAGCAGAAAGATAGGATTATCCCTTTTCACAGGAGAAAACACTAAGGCCCAAAGAGGTTACATTACCTGTCCTAAGGTCTCACAGATCATTAAATGACAGAACCAAAATCAAAACCTGGGGGAGAAGCTTTTTGGCTATGAGGACCTGACATCCACAGACAGGGACTCTTCCTATGAGTTTTAGACTCATATTTTCAAGTTAAAAGACCTAGTTAGAATTTTCATTGGCTCAGGTTTGATTTTGTTTGTTTGTTCACCTGAAATCTTTCAGTGAATTAATCCATTTATCTAGGGAGAAATGACATCTTTATTCTCCCAAGTCTTTCTACCCTTTGTCTTTTACGCCTCCAAGGAGAATCTGATGTTTTCTCTTAATAAAGGCCCTTTGCACTTCTTTCCGAGTTTATTCTTTTACCAGCTGCCTTTGTAGCTAAGTTGAATAACATCTTTGGTTCTTTTATGCTTTCTTTCTCATTGATCTGTATGGCATTATTTTTATTTCCAGTTAGTAACTTGATACTTGGTTGAACTTTCTTGTTTCCAAGAGCTTTTCAGTTGATTCCCTTCAGTTTTCAGGATAGAATTATACCATCTGCAAATATTTTAAAAAGCCAAACAAAACCTGCTCTCCTGATTTCACCAAGAGTGCTCTTTTTACCACATGACACTGCATTTCCCCACAACTCTGCATTTTCCAGATGACTAAATGGCTCCTTTAAGTGCCATAACATTTAGAAACACAACTGCCTGAGCTGGAAGTCTTTCTTAAACAAAGTACAACATGTAGCAAACACCTGCGGTTTCACCTGTACAACACATGCCTCCCCAATCTTTAGCAGCCACCCCTCACTTTCTTTTGGAGAACTGCCTCTCCTCTACCCCATGAGGCCCTAGCAAGACTGTCCGTCATTTTATCCCACTCACATGCCCCAAACAGGTCCTGGTTCCACCACAGGCTAACCCAACCGACTCTTCCAAGAATTTGTGTCTTGAGAAAAAGGATACTTGGCCAGAAGGATATTGATGCAGACTCATCTGGAAGGCAGGCCCTACGGAGATGTCCAGGACTTTTTGCCTCTCCCAAGGCCTGATTGTTGAAGTTCTCTTTTGATTCCAGGAGCCACCCAATACACTTCCAGTACATTCTCCTTCTTTGCTTAGGGTTGCTTCTGTTACAGAGCATACAGATATCAGCACCCAAGAGCTGACTGCAGACAACAGACCTTGTTATGAGTTGAATTGTTATAAGTTGAATCCCCAACCCCCACGCAAAAAAGTCTTGAAGTCCTGACCTCTAGGATGTCTGATTGCAACCTTAATTGGAAATAGGGTCTTTACAGATATAATCAAGTTAAAATGGGATAATCAGGCTAGGCCCTAATAGTAATATAATGTGACTGATGTCATTTAAAAAGGGGAGTTTGGACACAGAAACAGACAAATACAGAGGAAAGACAATGTGGAGACACACAGGGAAAATGCTATGTCAAGAAGATGGCACTGCAGGTGATGCGTGGGGTTATGAATGGGCCACACCCAAACTACCCATGCCCGCTGATGGTGGGAGCTCAGGAGCAGGTGCTGGCAGTTAGTCGGAACTACCTCTCCCAGCCTTGCCGTACATACATCACGGCATCAAGAGTCCATGGTCCACTTGTGATCTTAGATCATGTTAAGTTTCCCATAGACGCTGAGATTGTCCACTGGACATTACTAGATGGCACAAAGAGACACGGGCAAGTTCTAGAAGTTGGTGGCTCCAAGGCAGTTGTTCAGGTATTTCAAAGGACTGGGGATATTCCCCTAATATCAGTGTCTGAGGATATGCTTGGTTGGGTATTCATTGAATCGGGAAAACCCATTGACAGAGGTCCTCTTGTACTGGCTGAAGATTTCTTTGATATCATGGGATGGCCAATCAATCCTCAATGTCAAATCTACCCAGAGGAGATAATTCGGACCAGCATTTCAACCATAGTTAGTGTGAACAGTATTGCCGGAGCAGAAAATTTTTATCTTCTCTGCTGCTGGGTTACTACACAAAGATTGCAGCTCAAATCTGCCGCCAGACTGGTTTGCTAAATAAATCCAAAGATGTAGACTACACTGAGGAAAATTTTCCAATTGTATTTGCTGCTAGAGATGTAGACATGGAAACTGCCTGGTTCTTCAAATCTGGTGTTGAAGAAAATGGCTCAATGGACAACATCTGCCTATTTTTGAACTTGGCTAATGACCCAACTATTGGATTATCATCCCTCACTGGTTCTAACCACAGCCGAATTTCTGGCGTATCAATGTGAGAAACATGTATTGGTTATCCTAACAGATATGAGTTCATCTACTGAAGCACTTCAAGAGGTTTCTACAAGCCAGAGAAGAGGTTCCTGGTTGACCGGGCTTCCCAGGTTACACTGATACAGACTTAGCCACTATATATGAACATGCAGGTCGAGGAGAAGGTAGAAATGGCTCGATTACTCAAATTCCTACTCTTACCATGCCTACCAATGATATCATTCGGTCATCTCTGACCTGACTGGGACAGATCTATGTGGATAGACAGCTACACAACAGAGAGATTTACCCACCTATCAAGGTGCTGCCTGAACTATCACTGTTCATGAAGTCTGCTATTGGAGAAGGAATGACCAGGAAGGATCATGCAGATGTATGTAAACAGCTGTATGCAAACTATTGGGAAGGATGTACAAGCCATGATTGCTGTAGTTGGAGAAGAAGCCCTTAGCTCAGATGGTCTTCTTGACTTGGAATTTCCACAGAAGTTTGAGAGGAACTTTATTTTTCAGGGTCCTCATGAAAATCACACTGTCTATGAGACTTTGGATACTGGTTGGCAACTGCTCCGAATCTTCCCCAAAGATATGCTGGAGAGAACCCCTCAGAGCACCTGTGTTGGTCAGGGCTCTCCAGAGGGACAGAATTAATAGGATAGATATCTATATAAAGGGGAATTTCTTAAGGAGTATCGATTCACTCGCTCACAAGATATAGTCCCACAATAAACCATCCGCAAGCTGAGGAGCAAGGAAACTAATCCAAGCCCCAAAACCTCAAAAGTAAGGAAGCTGACAGTGCAGCCTTTAGTCTGTGGTCGAAGGACCAAGAGGCCCAAAGCTGAAGAATTGGAGTCTGATGTTCAAGGCCAGGAAGCATCCAGAATGGGAGAAAGATGCAGGCTGGAAGACTAAGCTAGTCTAGTCCTTCTACGTTCCTCTGCCTGCTTTCATCCCAGCCACGTTGGCAGCTGATTAGATGGTGCCCACTCAAATTGAGGGTGGGTCTCCCCTCCCAGTCCAACTCAAATGTTAGTATCCTTTGGTAACACCCTCACAGACACACCCAGGAACAATACTTTGCATCCTTCAATCCAATCAAGTTGACACTAAGTATTAACCATCACAGCACCTAAGCAAATTTTACCCTTGAGACTTTGCAAAGCATTGGCTGCTGTTTCATCACTGCTTAATATACTTGTGAAATACTGGTTCTGTTTTCTTTATTCCTTTAGCACTCCCCTAGCCTCACCTTTGTGTTGGAGTTTACTATGTTAACGTATAATTAAAAACAAAGAATAGGTAACATATTGTTCCAGTGTTGAATGCTTTAAACTGCTAACGGACTTTATTCCCTATTCAGAAAACCTGGGTCTTCAGTGCTTTGCTTAAAGTAGCTGCAGGGATGAGGTGATGTTTTCTTATTGATGTTTGCATTGTACACAGTGGTATAGTTAGTTATCTAATAATGTCCTCATTATCTGGGTCTCTTAGACCTTACCTCTCAATCTCCTCGAGAGTAGCAGCCTCTGCGCTATAATGCTTTGGTCTCTAAATTAGGGGCAAGATCAGGTCTAAAAGATGACTCTTTTCAAAACAGCCAAGATGCTCTTTCTTGAGCATTTTCTTTTGGGTTGTTGATGTGCCTGTGGGTCTGTGCTGCTGCTCTAATCAAATGGTTTCTTTGGTTGGTTGGTTGGTTGTGTTTGTTTGTTTGTTTGTTTGTTTTTGAGACAGAGTCTTGCTCTGTTGCCCAGGCTGGATTGCAGTGGTGTGAGCACAGCTCACTGCAGCCTCGAACTCCCGGGCTCAAGCAATCCTCCTACCTCAGTCTCCCAAGTAGGTGGGACTACAGGCATGTGCTACCGCATGCAGCTAATTTTTAAAAAACTTTTTGTGGAGACAGGGTCTCACTATGTTGCGTAAGCTGGTCTTGAACCCCTGGGCTCAAGTGATCCTCCCTCCTCGGCCTCCCAAAGTTTTGAGATCATAGGCATGAGCCATTACCCCCAGCCTAGCAGATGATTTTGACTGTCTACTTGCTCTTTCTTATACAATAAACAGATGAGTAAAAGGAATTTCCTTTTCCTCTTTATTGCATATGCATTGAGATTCCTGTGTCTTACAGCTCTCCCTCTCTGAGCAACACACAGAATCCTACAACTTTTGCACAGCCAGGATTTATCTGGTAGCAGCGAAAAGCCTTGTCTTGTCTTTGGTGACCTTTACTGAGTTTCCATGCAGAGGAATCACATGACTAAAATCATTAATAGAGTGGTTGCTTGGGGTACAACAAGAGAAGAAAGAAAAACCTATAGCCATTCTACATTCTGACATGTGAATAGTGGTTTAAGTTTCTAAAGTGTTTGCCAGATGCTGAAGGCAAGGTGAGAAGCAAAGGTTCTTATGTTTGTGGATATTTTAAATTCTGTTAGGAAGCAGCCTTTGGAAAATCACTGATTTGTTTCTGCTTTCTGACTTACTTCTGCCTTTTCAGGGTAATCTTGTGGCACAGGTGGTGGCATTTAGAAGTTTTGGAGTTTTATTCCTGCTCCTTCCTGATGCAAGCCCTGAGCTGTCTTCTATGCAGTTGTGCCTTATTAACTGTTTGGTCTCTCTGTGTATTCTTTGTCACTTGGGTGTGATAGCAACTTCCCTACTCCATGCATTCTACCTTTCAAATTGTGTAAATTTCTTCTCTTTTTTTTCTCTGAGGGTGTACGGTACAGGGGAAGTCAATATAATTATATTTTAATGTAGAAAATGTGGTATTTGGATATAAAATGAAAATATATGTTGGCCAGGCATGGTGGCTCATGCCTGTAATCCAGGCACTTTGGGAGGCTGAGGTGGGCAGATCACAAGGTCAGGAGTTTGAGACCAGCCTGCCAACATGGTGAAGCCCCATCTCTAATAAAATACAAAAATTAGCTGACTGTGGTAGCATGCGCCTGTAGTCCCAGCTACTTGGGAGGCTGAGGCAGGAGAATTGCTTGAACCCAGGAGGTGGAGGCTGCAGTAAGCTGAGATCGTACCACTGCACTCCAGCCTAGGCAACAGAGCAAGACTCTGTCTTGGTGGAGGGGGGAAAACACATGTTAAATAATGGAAAAAGAAAAAAAAAGAGAGAGAATTAGAGTGGGGCAGCCACAAACCAAGAAACAACTGTGGCTACCAGGAGCTAGGAGTGAGGTCTGGAGAACAGTTCCTTCCACTGCCTCTTCAGAGGGAATGTGGCCCTGTGGACACTTTGATTTTAGATTTCAGGCATCCAGAGTGTGAGACAATACATTTTCTGTTGTTTTAAGCCACCCAGTTCATGATACTTTGTTATGGCAGTCCTAGAAAACTCATTCAGACCCTCAAGGAAATAAGAGCTATTTGGAATGTGCGGCTGAGACTGCTAGGTGTTCACCAAAAGGCTTTCCATTCTGCTTTTTGCCTAAGTAGAATGGGAGCCAGGCACATGGCTGTCCCCCTAGACTGTCTTTGCCAGCCTTGCTTGTGTTTAGGGTGGCCAGGTGCCTGAATTCTCACTAGGGGAATGAAGTGGGAGTGACGTGCCATTTCTGGGCCTGGGTTCTAAGATAACCAGCAAGCCTCCTCCACTGTCTTCTCCTTTCCCACCGGCTAGAACCCAGCTACACCTATGCAGAAGAGAGCACTGCCCTGGGGAAGAATGAGTGACAAAGAACCAAAGCTGCCTTGCTGCCCTGGGCCACTCACCTCAAGAGGAAATAGGCTACTCTAGTTTGCCTTTTTGTTATAGGACCTTAACTTTTTCTCCAACTGATCCATGATTCTTGAGCTGGACAGGGAGTAAGGCACTGAAAATCCTAATTATTTTCCAGAATAGGAATGACCAGCCCTTGGAAGACAGTGGCTAAGCACATAATCTCTTTGGGTCATTTGGGACTTTGGACAAGCTGAAGCTAAAATTCTCAGCCACCTAAAAGGGAGATGAAAGATGTGGAAACCAGTAGGGTGGCTGCTTCTGAAAGCATCAGGTATCTTAATTTAGGATAATGACAAGCTCATGTCTTGAGATGTTTGCCACAAGGCACAAAGTGATATTCAGGACTTTTCTCTGGCCAGATGGAAATTGTTCACTGGGGCCATGGGTGTGAGACTACTAAGGCCAAACTCAGATTCGGGGAGTTGCTGAATTTCAGTGCCAGTCAATGGCATGATTTTGCCAGGTTTCCTTTAGGAAAGGATGGTGATATCTGGGGCTTGCAAGAGGACTTGGAGAATGCCTACCCACTAACCATCTTGGTCTGCAGCCTTTCCTCTGTGCCTCCCTCTCATGGAGAAGGAAGGAAGCTAACAGTCTTCCTTCTGCCTCACACCTCCCTGTTTCTCAGCTGGGAACTAACTCCATCTGGAGCAGACAAATTGTTCTCATGGCAATGTCCTACATTTATTTATTTAACTATTTAATTAATCTTTTTAGAGACGGGGTCTCACACTGTTGCCCAGGCTGGTGTATGGTGGTGCAATCACAGCTCACTGCAGCCTTTAACTCCTGGGCTTAAGCGATCTTCCAGCCTTGGCCTCCCAAAGTGCTCGGATTACAGATGTGAGACACCATGCCCGATCCTACATTTATTTTTTATTTGGATTTGCTTTCCCTGCCCTTCATGCCTCCACCAGCACCACAGCTTGAGGGCTTACAGAAGCTTTTACCCAGTCATGGTATGTCACACGATGCTCCCTCTTATCAAGGAATTCACTTTATGGCAAAAGTGGCAGGGCTTACGGCCTGTGGGATTCACTCTTCACCTAACAGATCCCACCATGATCCAGGAGCGGCTGGCTCCTATTGCACAGTAGAATGGCCTTATGGAGGTTCACAGTGCCCACAGGGAGATAACTGCTAGCTCCCGTCCGGAAGGGATCGGTGCTGTGAGTCAGCATCCCATATGTGATGCCATTTCCTGTGTCTCTCTATTACTTTTCAAGATGTAGCAGTGAGGCAGGCACTGCTAAGTGTCTCCCAATAGCCTTGCTTACTAGAAGTAGTAGAATTTAGAGCTGGATGCACGGCCACCCAAAATCAAGATACCATTTTCCAGTCTCCTTTGCAGCTAGGCACGGCCATGAGATACATATTAACCAATGGGATACAAGAAGCGACATGTGGTGGCTTTAAATAACCTTCTACAGGAGAAAGCACCCTTTGTGTTTGCATCCCTTCCTCCGCCCTACTGCCTGAAGTGTCATGTTGACCTAGGAGGCTGAGGTCATACATTGCATTAAAAAAAGATAAGAACCAGGGTCCCTGACATCTTGAGCACTATTCCAGCCTGGATCACTTACCCAGACTTTTGTGAGAGAAAGAAACTTTCGACTTGTTCAAGGCATTATTGTCTGGGGTTTTCTGTTGCTCAATGAAGGCAAACTGAATCCCAATCAAAACAATTGCTTCAGGAACAAAGGGGTGGAATTGCTCAAGGTGACACCTAATATCTGCTCTCCAAATGTTAGACTTCCTGTCCTGAGACTCTAGGCTCTGCTAGCTATAGGTTGTAGGGTCTCTTTTGGTTAACTGTTGCTGTATAATAAACCACTCCAAACTTTGTGACTTAAAACAGTAAAATATTTTTATCTCTCATGGTTCTGCGGGTTGACTGGGCTCAGCTCAGTGGTTCTTGCTTGGAGTCTCTTATGAGGTTGCAACCAGTTGCTAGGTGGGGTTGGAACCATCTGAAGGTTTAACTGGACTGGACGTCAAAGATGCCATCTTTGTTTGACCTCCCATGCCTCAGTGGTCCTATTCTGTGTATCTAGCAAAATAGCCTGGATTTTTTTTTTTTTTTTTTTTTTTTTGAGATAGTCTCGCTTTGTCACCCAGGCTGGAGTGCAGTGGCACAATCTCAGCTCACTGCAACCTCCGCCTCCTGGGTTCAAGTGATTCTCCTGCCTCAGATTCCCAAGTAGCTGGATTTACAGGCACCTGCCACCACACCTGGCTAATTTTTATATTTTTAGTAGACACGGGTTTTCACCTTGTAGGCCAGGCTGGTCTTGAACTCCTGACCTCAGGTGATCCGCCCACTTCAGCCTCCCAAAGTGCTGGGATTACAGGCGTGAACTACTGCACCTGGCCTGCTTTTATATTTTTAAGATTAAATTTTGTTCCCATCTTTCCCTTCTCTTTCTCTCTCTCTGTCTCTCTTTCTCGACTCCCCATCTTTAAAACAATAGAAGCCTGCCTGCCACATCACCACGAATGTTCATACTGTAGGACTCTGTGATTACTCTGTTGAAAACTTGCAGCACTTTCTCTTCCCTCTTCCCAGCTCTCAGTTGAATTGGCTGGAGTTCTGATACCCACTGATGTTACTGTTTTTTGTTTCTTTTTCTTCTTCTTCTTCTTCTTCAAAATCATGTCTAAAGTGAATTACAGCTTCAAAGGGCCGTTCTGATCAGTTTCTTCAGTTGAGGCAGTTGGTTCTGGGCTGGCTCGATCTCCGCTACCTTCACCCAGTTCTTGTTTGAAGTGTAGGAGTCCTTGGTAGATAATATTAACCTAAGGCTTTCACGAGGTATCAAAGATAGAAAAGAAGAAAATCCTTTACAAGGATAGAAAAGAAGAAAAAAGAAATTCAAAGTCATCTGCTTTCCTCCCAGTGACATTTTCCACAGAAGGAATGCCATTTGCTGATGATAATACTCTCTCACCTTCACAGGGCTCTGCAGCTTTGTGGAGCGTTTTTCACAGCGAGCTCTTCTTTCTCCTTCTAAACAGTGTGACCTATGGAAAAGGACAAACATGGAGGTCAGAGAGAGCCTGATGGAATCCCAGCTTTGCTTCTTGTTGGCCCTGGACTACCAATTGATCATGTATTAAAGGAGGAGCATAGCGATGCTTACCCTTTGGTTTTAGCATTAGGAACGTAAGTACCCTGCATGTAGTAGGTGCTCATGAAATCTGTTGAGTGAGGCTGTGAAGTTTGCAGGGAAGAGATTATAAACCCTGATTTACATGTGAATAAAATGAAGTTCAGGAGAGTGGGAACAGGGCTAATCCTAGGTCACAGAGGGTGGACGAGGGTCTTCAAGAATCTAAATCTATCGCTTTTTCTATCATGTTAACCCACTGAATAACGGGATTTTCTCAGATTTTAATAATAATAATAATAGCAACAGCACTGACGGTAAAGGTAGTTTTTGTCTATTGAGCACCAGCACGTGGCAGACATTACACAAGGCACTTTCTATGAATGAACCCATTTAACTATGAGGTGGATATGATTACCCCATTTTCAGACGGAAAAAGTCTGGGATTCAACAAGGTGAACTAACTTACCCAGAGACACACAAGGGCTGAATCTGCTTGAGTCTTAAAGGAAACTTTGGTTCTTCTTTACTCCAAAACCCAGGCTCTCATCCCCCACATTACAACTTCCTCAATAAATAAAATATCTTTGAAATGTGTTACTGATTGTCTAAGTTCAAAGTTCAAAGTTACCATCCAGATGTCTCCATCTTATTAGGCAAGCTCTGTGTGCGGACAGCTAAGGATTTAGCTACATCTCTTCATGAGGTCTTTCTGCACTACAGGATTGTCTGGCCTTTCAGTTTAGCTACTTTCCTAATAATTTGGAATTGAACGTCCTCAGCTTGAGCAGGATCTCCCAAACATTGTAAGCAGCTGTTTTCTCTCTCTGAGCCTCCTTTTCCTCCTCTATGAAATAAGGGTAAAATTCGAGCCTGGAATATCTTGTACCAGAAAACAAAGAAGGTTCAAAGCTATTGGAGCCACATCAAAGCACACAGCAGTCAGCTCAAACAAGCAGTTCGCACTGGTCAAATATGAGACAATTTGAACATCAAAATGAAAAATGATCACAAAGGATTTCTACACATTGAATTAAAAAAAAATCCTTCTACACAAAGGATTTCTACACATTGAATCAAAAAGGATTTCTACACATTGAATCAAAAAGGATTTCTACACATTGAATTTATACAGTACATGAGTGTATAAAAAAGAATCTATGAGTATATAGTGATATTCTAACCAAAAAGAAAAAATGTAGATGAAATTAGAAAAACACTATTTTGCAACCATTATAGTAACAATTGATTCAGGTAAGATTATCAGTGAATGCTACATCACTGGGCGAGAAGTTGTTTGATCCACATAGTCTCAAAGTGTCTCCCCAGAAATTACTTATTAATTACAAAGATGAATGGGTAACTTTACAATGAAGATATCTGATAACCACCAATTTAACCAACTGATCAAACTTAGCATCCCCAGTAATGATACAAACTGACAACATGTGTGACACCCCGGAAGGACAGAGAATCACCTGAATAGCATTTTGGCCCAAAAATGTATAACTTAATCTTATAATGAGGAAACACTAGACAAACCTTAATTGTGGAACATTCATAACACAACTGACTTTAATTTCTCAAAATTTCATTATGAGGCCGGACGTGGTGGCTTACGTCTGTTAATCCTAGCACTTTGGGAGGCTGAGGTGGGTGGATCACCTGAGGTCAGAAGTTTGAGACCAGCCTGGCCAACATGGCGAACCACGACTCTACTAAAAATAAAAAATTAGCCAGGTGTGGTGGTGCATTCCTGCAGTGCCAGCTGCTCAGGAGGCTGAAGCGGGAGAATCGCTTGAACCCAGGAGGTGGAGGTTGCAGTGAGCTGAGATTGCACAACTGCACTCCAGCCTAGGGGACAGCGCATGACTCCGTCTCAAAAAAATTAATAACAAAAAATTTTTTTTAATTCATTACGAAAGACCAAAGAAAAAGTAGGGGGAGGAAACTGTTCTAGGTTAACAGAAATTTGAAAATTATGAGTTATGAAAATTATCTGCCCTCTATATTGCTGGATAAAAATTAAAAAGCTATAAAGCATATATCAGGCCAATGGGAGAATGCAAACATGGGCTGTTCTTAGACACTACCTTTGTGTCTCATGTTTATTGATTGTGACAATGGCATCAAGATTATGTAGAAAATGTCCTTTTTCTTAGGAGATAAGTGCTTAAGATTTTAGGAGTGAAGAGTCTTAATATCAGCAACTTTCAAATGGTTCAGGAAGAGAGAGAGAGAAAGAGAGCGAGCATGTGTGTGTGCGTGTGTGTGTGTGTCTGTGTGCACATACATGCACACAGAGATTTACAAACTGTGGCAAAATTACTGAATCTAGATGAAGGATGTGTGGGTGTTTACTGTACTGTTCTTTCAACTGGTCTGTTTATCTGAATTTCTTTAAAATAAAGGGCTAAGGGCTGGGCACAGTGCCTCTCACCTGTAATCCCAGCACTTTGGGAGACTGAGGCAGGCAGATCGCTTGAGTCCAGGAGTTTGAGACCAGCCTGGGCAAAATGGCAAAACCCCATCTCTACAAAAAATAAAAAAATTAGCTGGATGTGGTGGCATACGCCTGTAGTCCCAGCTACCCAGGAGGCTGAAGTGGGAGGATCACTTGAGCTTGGGAGGCAGAGGTTGCAGTGAGCCAAGATCACACCACTGCACTCCAGTCTGGGTAACAAAGCAAGACCCTATCTCAAAAAAAAAAAAAAAAAACTATATATATATATATATATATAAAAATAGGTAATGTGTCTAACACACAGTAGATGCCCAACAAAACACAGAACTGGGAAGTAACAGTTATCTAAGATCAAATAATAAATCTTTGCAAAGTATCATTTATGATTCATTCGACAAATGTGCTCTCTGCAGCACCGCGGGTGTGCAGGGTCTGTGCTAGGAGCTGGGGACAGAGGGAGGAGGATGGCATACTTCCTTCTCCTTAGCTTCCTAAGATAATGGAGGTAGACATTTGAGTAGGTAATTACAACACAGGATAAATATCAGAGATGGGAAAGTGAGCCATGGCAAAGGACAGTGACTGCATCACGGTTAAGATCAAGAACTTGGGGCTGAGTGTCCACTTCCTGGTTGCAGTGGTGCAGCAGCCAGCAGGCTGCACCTGAAATTCTGGGTGCACTAACCAGCTCCCATATGGATCAGGTCACCCCAGAAGTAGTGCATTCCTGGCCCTGGAATGTCCAGGCTGAAGCTGGGATGAATCGATGCGGGGTGCTAGAGCCAGAATTCCTAAGCTGGGAATGCTGGGCCTGAGTGGTAACTGCCCTGCCCAGGCTCCAGTCACACTGGCCTTTGCTTGGTATCCCCAGGTATTAAAGATAGAAAAAACCAAAGTGTATATCTACTCTCACGTATAACTCAACACTCTGACACCAATGTGGGGGTGTATTTCCCCTCACACCAAGCAATTCTGCAGTGGACATCTGCTGGGTGTCCTCTTATTGAATTCAGTTCTAACACTATCTACCTAAAGATTGTGTTGGATTCCACAGGTGAAGGGCTGAGTCCCATAAGACTGTTCCCCACTTTAGATACACATTGCAAGTAGTAGGTTTTCATCTATACTTCTGACCGACTCGCTATAAATCGAGGCTCCCTCTACCCCCTACTTGGGTCCAATTAATGTGCTAGTGAGGTTCACAGAATTCAGGGAAACACGATACCAGTATCTTTTTTTCTTTTTTTTTTGAGATGGAGTCTCGCTCTGTTGTCCAGGCTGGAGGGCAGTGGCACCATCCCGGCTCACTGCAACCTCCGCCTCCTGGGTTCAAGCAATTCTCCTGCCTCAGCCTCCTTAGTAGCTGGGATTACAGGCACACACCACCACGCCTGGCTAATTTTTGTATTTTTAGTAGAGTCAGGGTTTCACCATGTTGGCCAGGTTGGTCTCAAACTCCTGACCTCAGATGATCCGCCCACCTCGGCCTCCAAAAGTGCTAGGATTACAAGTGTGAGCCACCACACCCAGCCTTCAGTGTCTTAATAAAAGTTAAAATAATGGATACCGATGAACAGCCGGATGAAAAGACATATGGGGCAACGTCTGGAGAGGTGCTGATTGCAGGAGCTTCTGTCCCCATAGAGTTGGCGTGCACCACTTCCTGGCACTCAGATGTGTTGGCCAACCCAGAAGCTCATTGAACCTCATACTTCAGGAATATTTATGCAGCCTTCACCTCGTAGGCATGATCGATTATTAACTGCATTTCAGCCCTTCTCCCCTCTTTGGAGAATGGAGGTGGGGCTGAAAGCTCCAAGTTTCTAACAGTGGCTTGGCCTTTCTGGTGACCAGCCCCCATCCAGGAGCCCAATGAGGGTTGTCTCATTGAAACAAAGATACTCCTATCACCTAGGAAATTCCAAGGGATTAGGAGCTCTGTGTCAGGAGCCAGGGTCAAAGACCAAATATTAGAATAAAAGATGCTCCTAGCTCACCCATGTCTCAGGAAATTGTAAGAATTTTAGGAGCTCTGTGCCAGGGACTGGGGCAGAGATCAATATTTATATTTCTTATTATTTCACCCCATATAACCCTGTTCCATCTTGTTCAGACCTTACCAGGTCTTCTCTCAGCCCGGACGGCTCCAACAAACACAAATTCCCCCATGCATCAGGTCCCTTTCTCTGAGGACCTTTCTGAACACCTCCCTGCCACCTCATCCCCTATGACTCAGTCAAGAGGCTCCTGATATAATCTGGGTTGCTTTTCCTCATAGCTTTCCTTCAATTCTAAATAATTTGTTTTTGTAAAATTATCTGTCCTCTGTCTGATGTCCTAGTGAGACTAAGCTCCAGGAAGGCAGAAAGTGCCTCTTCCATACTCATGACAGTCTCCGCAGCACCTGCACAGTACCTGGCATGCACAGTTGCCCAACCAATACTGAAGAGTCTGGGTGAGCTCCCAGATACGGTAATGGGAGGGGAGAACACATTTTTTGATTGTCTAATAAGTGCCAGGCTCTGCCGGGCGCGGTGGCTCACGCCTGTAATCCCAGCACTTTGGGAGGCCGAGGTGGGGGGATCACAAGGTCAGGAGTTTGAGACCAGCCTGGCCAATATGGTGAAACCCCATCTCTACTAAAAATACAAAAATTAGCCAGGCATGGTGGCAGATGCCTGTAGTCCCAGCTACTCGGGAGGCTGAGGCAGGAGAATCGCTTGAACCCGGGAGTCGGAGGTTGCAGTGAGCTGAGATTGTGCCACTGCATTCCAGCCTAGGCGACAGAGTGAGACTCCGTCTCCAAAAAAAAAAAAAAAAGTGTGAGGCTGTGTGCTGGGCAGTCTACACTAATCATACTAGTCATTCCTCAAAAACATTCGGAGATGCAGGTCTCAACAAACCCGTTTTACAAGCAAGGAGATAAGGGTTTGAGATGGTGTACATCTCGTCAAAGGAAAGGCAAATGCCACAGAGCCCGGATTCAAATCTGGGTGTGGCTAGTCTGAAAGCCTGAGTTCTTTTCCACTTTGGAGGAAAAGTGATTAATGGACACCTCCCCCTTCACATCTGTATCCATGTCTGATGCTTTTTCCAGACAGATTTTGGCTGCAGAGCTGGAAATCACAAAGATCATAATGACAGCTCTAACAACCGTGCCAAGGTTGATGAAAAATGCCTTTGAACAGCCTGGGCTCACAGGCATTATCTTTGCTAATCCTATAATTGGCCTGACAATTGGTGAATGCATAAATGATTTCAGATATGTGCTTTTGTGTTTAAAAGACTGGGATCTTGGGTGAATTCTCCTTTTGTCTTTCAAGTCCATTTGTAGTTACTTTTTAAAAAAATGTTGTTTTTGTTTTACCATGTAGGCATTTTAAAGCATTTTGTAGTCCAATTTGTTAAAACTTTCATTTATGATTTGTTTTATAAGTTATAAAAGAAACTATAGAACTAACTTACTCATTTTTCTTGTTGTCTATTTATTTATTTTACATTTGGCCGGGCGTGGTACCTCATGCCTGTAATCCCAGCACTTTGGGAGGCTGAAGTGGGAGGATCACTTGAGCCCAGGAGTTCGAGACTAGCCTGGGCAACATAGGGAGATTCCGTCTCAACAAATAATTTAAAAAATTATCCAGTGTAGTGGCATGCAAATGTGGTCCCAGCAACTGTGGAGGCTGAGATAGGAGGATTACCTGAGCCCAGGAGATTGAGGCTGCCATGAGCCATGATTGTGCCACTGCACTCCAGCTTGAGTGACAGAGCGAGACCCTGTCTCAATAAATTTATTTATTTATTTGTTATTTTAAGTGTTTGGCCCATTAGTGATACATTCAAATCCAGTTTTCTTTTCTTTTTTTTTTTTTTTTTCTTCAGGTAGGAGATATGATTAGCCTAGCTAGTCATATCTCCATTGATTGACCAACTGAAGGACAAGTTTACTACTGATGGATCCCCAGTCATTCCCACTGGTATTCAGACTAAAAGCAAGATTGGTGGCAGGAAATCCCGCAGGAAAGGTACTACTTCTGGAAAAAGTCAGAAACCCTGGGGAGAATCCTAGTTCTGCCCCTAACCTGCAGGATGGCCTTCGATGGATCTCTTTTTGTACCTTACTTTAGGTTTATAGCTCTACCACTAGGGGGAGAGGAGGAGGAACAAAGTAATCTCTGGCACTGATAATTATCTTTGCAAAATAGTCCTGAAGAATTCTTGTGATAAAAATAAATGTATATTCAAATGACACGGAGATACTTTTTTTTTTTAACCTATCAGATTAGCAAATACTGAAAAGATTGATATTACTTATTATTGGCAGAGATGTAGGGAAATTCTCTTAAAAAACAAAAACAAAAAAACTCTCAGGCTGGGCACGGTGGGTCACACTTGTAATCCCAGCACTTTGGGAGGCTGAGGTGGGTGGATTACTTGAGACCAAGAGTTAAGACCAGCCTCGGCAACATGGCAAAACTCTGTCTCTACTAAAAATACAAAATTTAGCTGGCGTGATGGCACACGCCTGTAATCGCAGCTACTCGGGAGGCTGAGGCACGAGAATCGCTTGAACCCAGAAGGCAGGGTTTGCAGTGAGCTGAGATTGTGCTACCGCATTCCAGCCTAGGTAACAGAGGGAGACTCTGTCTCAAAATAATAATAATAATATACTTATAAAGTACTTTATAAGTAAAATAATACTTATAAAAAGTGAGATAAAACTTATATAAAGTACTTACAACCGTGCCTTACACTCCCTGAGTAAGCATTCCCCAAATATTAGCTATTGTAAGCATGATATATATTTTGGTGACAAAATGTGAACGTTTATCAGGTGTCCTTTCAATGGCATGCTGTGTGTTGTCTAGATTCTTTGGGGGTTACCTGATTCTATAGGAGTCTTTCCCTGTCTCTGACTAGGCTATTTCACATCTCTATGAGTTCTAGAAAAGTATAGTAATGTTACAGTAGGTAGGTAGTCAGACATGAGCAGGGCAGAAGAGGAACCTCTCTCACTTAGAATGTCAGGTGATCATCAGGTGTTTATTATACTATCTCTAAAATGAGAATTCGTCAAAGCCAGTGCTAGGGAAAGGCAGTTTCCCAATAGAAAACACCTGAAACCGGTGATCAGCAGCTTCCTGATAAGATCCCAGGAAGTGGGCAAGCGGGTTCAAGCATGCGCACTCAGAGGCAAAATGGCGGCGTTTAACTGCTGTGTGTCCTTCCTCTAGGAACGCTGGACTGGTAAGGAAAAAAATGCCTCAGGTGAGCATGTGCACAACTTCAGTAAACACACTGCACATGCGCCCCTCTCAAGTGCTGGCAGACCACTGTGCATGCAGACAGCCCACCCCAAGGGAAGAATCAGGGGAACAGTAACGCAACCCTGGAAGCATGCCATTGTGTAAGACCCCAAGTCCAAGGTAAAATCGCACACTAGACTCTCTCACGTTACCTGCTTGGCTGTCTTCCAAGTGTACTTTTTACTTCCTTTTGTTCCTGCTCTAAAAATTTTTAATTTTTAACTTTTAATCCTGCTCTAAAATTTGCCTCAGTCTCTTCCTCTGCCGTAAGCACCTCAGTCAAATTCTTACTCCTGAGGAGGCAGGAAATGAGGTTGCTGCAGACCCGTATGGATTCACCACTGCTAACATATTTTGGTGGGATTCAGATACGCCCCCTAGAGGTAATTGTAATGCAAATTATCCTTGCCCATAGAAATGCAAATTTTTCCCATAAATGTACAATAAATAAACGTATAGAGACAATTCCAAACATCGCATTTTATTGCCCTAAAAATAATAACCAGTTTTTCATCTACTATCAAATTTATTTCTGCATTCTTGATTGCATATATATACTTGTCTGTTAATCAGATTCTCCTTTGAACTGGCTTTAATATATTATTTCATTAATAACCGAGTAAAGTAAAATCTTTGACAAGCACTCATTTTGTATTTCTTTAAGAGTCATGATTTTACCTTTTAAAAATTGTAACTGTATTTCTAGTATGATCCTATCTTCATTAAAAAGATTTTTGTCTTTCTATTTCTTAGAGAAAACTTGAAAGAATGAACACAAAAATGTTTACAAAGGATATCGTGGCAGAGGTGGGTGGAAAATATTTCAGTTGCCTTTTACTCTCTTCTTTATACATTTTATATGGTCCAAACATTTGTATACTGGGCATCTGTTTTATAGCAACTTAAAAAAAAAACCCACCTATTCTCCCTTTTAAAAGACAGAACAGGAGACTTTCCTGCTGGAACCAGTCCTTTGGGATGGGAGGAGAGAGTGTTGAGGGGTCAGATGTGAGCAGCTTCCTCACTCTGTCAGGCTTGGTTATTTATCTAAGGAGATCCCTTAAGAAGCAGGGCAGGCCAGCTTAATTCCCAGCAGACCTGTTTTTTCTGACATAACGCACTTAGGCATAAAGTCAATTGAAAGTGTCAGAGCATCAGAGTCGTCTTAGTGGCCAGGTTGAGGTGGTCAAGCCTGAGAGCTGGGCCTCAGCTCTGGCTAGCTCAGCCTCTTTGACTATGTGCTGGTCAACTAGCTCAGACTCTCGCTGCGGACCAGAGAACATCAGCCCTGAAAGAGACCCACCTAATCCCATCTCTTCTTTCTATGAATGGGAAAACAGGCCTGAAGAGGGGAGGGAGCTGGCAGAGAGCACACAGCAAATTGGGGTCACGCTAGCACTAGAACCCTGATGTCCAGAGTTGTGGTCCAATGCTCTTTTACCTCTCCATATTGGGCTGATTGTGAAGGGCCTTGAATGCCAAGCCAAGGAGAGAAACATGTCCCAGAGAAACACGGCACGCTAGAACAGGAGAGGGCAACATCAAAGCTGCACTGTAGAGAGTCTTCACTTAGAGCAGGGAGGAGTTTACCTCTCTCCCTCTGGGGGCTAGGCTGGGAATTAGAGCTGCTCTTAAGACCTAATGAAGACCAGGCCTTCAATAAACTGCCCTTGCAAAGCAGCCTGCCATGTAATTGCACTTGAAGGAAAAACTGGCTGCTCTTTTTTTTATTTTGGGAAGAACATGGTCAGGGGACTTTTGTTATGTAAAGGGAGATGGAAATCCCCTTGAAATGGAGAAGTTTTGGACAATAAAATGGCATCATGGAAAGGCTGAGTTTGTGATGTTAACTGGCTTTTTTTGGACTGGAGCTTGACTGGGCCAAGGCGCCTCTCCTGGGGTCTCTGCCAGAATGAGGGAGAGACGTGGCCCCTTGGCGCTGAAGAGGGCAGGAGATGGAGTCTGCCATCCAGGCTTAAGTTCCTCTTTATTACGTACACTGTTCCCAAGCCTGAAGCCCCAGATCTCACAATTTTTGACATTTCAACAAACGAATCACACTGTTCTTTACTTAATATTTTTCTGTACATCTATTCACTTTTAACAACTGATATTTTTAAAGAATATTTCTATTGCTACATCAATAGCAAATCAACTTTATTTCCATAAAAATAAATACAATATGATTAAGTTCTGGCTAGATACGGTTGCCTGTTCTGTCTTTGTTAGAAATGGAGATTGGAATTACGTTAGAGAACTTTTACTGGCATATTAGGAACAACCTGAAACTTTCCTTGATTTAATCAAAAGGAAGAGAAAATCATTGAAAATAGAATAACTGTCTCACCAAGTGGTTTAGTTACCTAATGTCTTTGTGTGGAACAGCTGAAATTAGCTGTGGTTCCACCACTGATTCTAGCCAAACCTTGGAAAATGCTTTGGACTGGACCTTGCTCTCCCACGCATTGACTGAGTGACCTTGGGAAAGTTCCTTAACCTGTCTGAGCCCCTGATTCTTCACTTGCAAAATGGATGTGTTGACAGGACTGACCCCCTCAGCTTCTGGGGTATGCAGTGACAGGAAGCATGGGAAGTGCTTCACCTACTGTGATCTCTGAGAGGTGAGAATAGTAAGAATACTAATGATGCTGATACCAGTGGGCTAGGGGAGGTCCCCAAATGCTTCACCTATTGTGTTCACCTACTGTGTTCTCTGAGAGGTGAGAATGGTAAGACTACTAATGACACAGATACCAGTGAACTAGAGGAGGTCCCCAAATACCTGTAGGACCTCAGCCCGGCTGGTGTGCAGGCTTTTGACGCCATTGTGGGAAGGAATTCAGTGACAAATCAGAAAATAGTGAAAGTTTGGAGAGTTATGGCAAGACAAAAAGTACACACTCAAGAGAAGGGAGTGTGGACTGGGCGCAGTGGCTTACGCCTATAGTCCCAACACTTTGGGAGGCTGAGGTGGGCTGATCACCTGAGGTCGGAAGTTCGAGACCAGCCTGACCAACATGGAGAAACTCCATCTCTACTAAAAATACTAAAAATTAGCCTGGTGTGGTGGCGCATGCCTGTAACTCCAGCTACTCGGGAAGCTGAGGCAGGAGAATCACTTGAACCTGGGAGGCAGAGGTTGTGGTGAGCTGAGATCGCACCATTGCACTCCAGCCTAGGCAACAAGAGCAAAACTTCATCTCAAAAAAAAGAAGGAAAAGAAAACAAAACAAAAGGGAGTGTGGGTATACTTAAGAGAGAGAGTCATGCAACTGGGTTTGCAGTTTCCATCTACATGCGTTTCTTTAACTAAGAGGTGGAATATTCGTGAAGATTCCTGGAAAAATGTGAAGATTTCTCAGAATTCTGGTGCCACTCATTTTTACACCAAATATGGGTGTTCCAGGATCTGTCCTGGCACTGGTGGGTATGTGATTGAGTACGTTAATGAGCATACAATGAGGTCCTAGGTGAGACCTAAGTCAAATCCAGCGCCATGTTGGGTCCAGTTGGTCTTAGCCAGCTTGACCCACACCCTGATTTTTCAGGGTCTTCTCAGCCCCTAGCTTCTGCAGCTATTTTAACAGTTCCCTTTTGCTAGTCGTGTAAAACTGCTGCCTGGAATTTACTGTTCTCCTGTGTCAACCCTGTATCATTCCTGTCTCAATGCTATCAGGAAGGCTTTTGTAAAATCCCTTAACTTGGTGGGGTGCTGTGGCTCCCTGCTGTAATCCTACACCTTGAGAAACCAAGGCAGGAGGATCACTTGAGTCCAGGAGTTCAAGACCAGCCTGGGCAACATGGTGAGACTCGTCTCTATTTAAAAAAAAAAAAAAAAAAAAAAAAAAAAATTTCCCCTAATTTGAACCTTCTGGTATTTGGTGTGCTTTGGGGAACTGAGCCAGGAGACCAGGTAAAGAGAAGCAGCAGACACAGAGCCCCAGCAGAAATGTCCGGCCAGAGGAGTTGGCCCCCATCAGGTGGATCTGGGCATCAAGGAAGTATCCCCAGGACTCTGAGAAACATCAAGGAAGTGAAACTGAATAAAGATATTGGACTTCAGGTGTCATGCAGGATGGATGCTTGGACAAAATGGTAGGGTAGCCTCTAAATACTAGATAATTTGAGGACCCTGGGAGATGAATATTATTGTCCTCCATTTTATATACAAGAAAAATGAAACTTGTGAAAGTTGCCAGTACCAAAATACAGTCACTTAAGCTAAACTCTCACAAAATGGAGCTGGGAGGCCACGAAGGAAGGGTCCTCATGCATGTATGCCTATAACAGAAACTATCCAAGGAATTCCACTTAAGCCACCTGGCTTGCACAGGGACATTTGCCCAACAGCGGTTGTCTCCACCAATAAGCTAATGCCATCTCCTGCAGCAAGCTCCTGTAACCAATGGTCTTATTTTCAAATTAGCTTACATGTACATTTCCTTATTTATTTATTTATTTATTTATTTATTTATTTATTTATTTTTGAGACAGAGACTCACTCTGTTACCTAGGCTGGAGTGCAGTGGTGCGATATCTGCTCACTGCAGCCTCCGCCTCCCAACTTCAAGTGATTCTCATGCCTCAGCCTCCTGAGTAGCTACAATTATAGGTGCACGCCACGATTCCCAGCTCATTTTTGTATTTTTAGTAGTTACAGGGTTTTGCCATATTGGCCAGGCTGGTCTCGAACCTCTGACCTCAGGTGATCCACCCACCTCAGCCTCCCAAAGTACTGGGATTATAGGCATGAGCCACCATGCCTGGCCTCTCCTTCTTTCTCTTAAAAGCTTCCTCTTGCCCCATCCCCTTCGGTGCACCTGTGGTCCACCATAACACATGCACCCAAAATCGCAATTCCCTGTTATTCCCAAATAAACTCTTTGTTTTGGAGAACTGGTCTCTCCGCTGTTTATTTCAGGTTGACAGACCTAAAATATAATACAATATTAAATGACTGCCAGACAATTCATAGCAGACCTATACTCCATGACCACTCTTCTTAAGAGCTCAGTAAATGTTCTGAACATGCTTGGTCATAGCTAAACTGTGATTCAGGGCATGAGGTAGACTGGGCACATACAGAAAAAGAATGAATAAGATCAGGATATGCAAAACAATATGGACAATTTGATCGCATTTATGTAAAAGAGAAAACACACACCAAAGTTATATCTTTATGTATGTACCCTTATATATGCAACAGCTTGAAACAGACCTGGTAGCAGTGTTAACAGTTGGGTAGAGAGGAGCAGGGAAAGGAGGGCTTGTTTTGTTTGAGGTTATAATAATAATAATAATAATAATATATTTCTATGTTATTTGAATTATTTAACAATTTAATTAAATTTTAAAAATTTAAAGAAATGGCTGTTGTGGGCTGAATTGTGTCACTCAGCCACATCCCAAATGAACTGAAGTCCTAACCCCCAGTACCTCAGAATGTGACTGTATTTAGAGACAGGGTCTTTAATGAGGTAATTAAATTAAAATGAGGTCACTAGGGTGGACACTTATCCAATATGACTGGTGTCTTTATAAGAAGAGGAGGTTAGGGGCCTATTGGAGGGTGTAGGATGGGAGGAGGGAGTGGCTCAGGAAAAAGAATGAATGTGTACTAGGCTTAATACCTGGGTGACAAAATAATCTGTACAACAAACCCCTATAATAGAAGTTAACCTATGTAACAAACCTGCACAAGTACCCCTGAACTTAAAATAAAAGTTAAATTTTTTTTTTGTTTTTTGAGACGGAGTCTCACCCTGTTGCCCAGGCTGGAGTGCAATGGCACGATCTTGGCTCACTGCAATCTCCACCTCCTGAGTTCAAGTGATTCTCCTGCCTTGGCCTTCTGAGTAGCTGGGATTACAGGTGCCCACCACCACACCCAGCTAATTTTTTTTTTTTTTTTTTTTTTTTTGTATTTTTAGTAGAGACAGGGTTTCACCATGTTGGCCAGGCTGGTCTCGAACTCTCGACCTCGTGATCTACCCACCTCAGCCTCCCAAAGTGCTGGGATTACAGGCATGAGCCACTGGGCCTGGCAAAAGTTGAATTTTAAAAAAGAAATCTCCTTAAGTTAGAAAAATACTTTAAAAATCTAAATAAAGTGGGAGACAAAACCCAGAACTAAAAAAAGAAGAGGAAATTAGGATGCAGACACAGAGGGAAGACTATGTGAAAACACAGAAAGAAGGCAGCTATCCACAAGCCAAGGAAAAAACCAACCCTCAGAAGAATGCAACCCTTGGATATCTTGATCTTGGACTTCTAGCCTTCAGAATAAAATAATTTTCTGTTGTTTAAGCCACTGAGCCTGTACTATTTGTTACGGCAATCCCAGCAAACTAATGCCCAAGGTAAAATTTCTGTCTTCCAGGAACTCCTAGCTTAGTGGGAAAAGTGGGTATATAGAATAGTCTCATTTTAATACCAAGAAAACAGGGAGAAGTCCTGCAAAATACAGAAGCAAGGTACATGGAACCTGGGGGTAGGAGGACATTACAAGGCCTGGCAGGTATCACAGAGGAAGTGGCTTTTGAGCTGGGCCATGAAGGATAAGAAACAGAGAAAAGCAGGCAGGTGGGAGAGATAGGGACTGTTTCTGGGGGAAATATAACAAGCAAAGGCCTGGCCAGTGAATGTCTGTCCCATGTCAGATTAAAGCAGCAATGTTTTCCCCAGTACAGGCTTCAGAAAGTGGTAGAGATGTAGCTGGAGGTGTTTGTTGACAGTTTCATTCATCAGCTGTTCCTGATAGCTGTTGGCCATCATGGAGGGTTATCAAGCATGAGAGTGACATAGTTGGATTTGCTTTGTAGAATGATCACTCTGACGGTCCATGAGGCAGGAGCTGAAGTGTGATGGACTGGGTGCAGGGGCTCACGTCTGTAATTCCAGAACTTTGGGAGGCTGAGGCGGGTGGATCACCTGAAGTCAGGAGTTTGAGACCAGTCTGGCTAACATGGTAAAAACCAGTCTCTACTAAAAATACAAAAATTAGCCAGGCATGCTGGTACAAGCCTGTAGTCCCAACTATTTGGGGGGCTGAAGCAAGAGAATCTTTAGAACCTGGGAGGCAGAGGCTACAGCGAGCTGAAAAAATAATAAATGAATAAGAAAAGTGATGGCCTAAAAGCCTTTCAGTCCACAGTAATGTTTTGTTTCACTCACCCAGTTATTTTTTCAAAATTAATTAACTATTCTAACAGTTAATAAATTACAAACAATTATAGGTATAATTATAATTTATATGATACTTGAAATATATGGCTTGTAATATAATTTCTAATCATAAACCTTATAATTACTTTTCCAATAAATTAACATAACCATGTTAATTCTATTGGTTGATTTACATGTACATTATAAATATTAGTAAATTAGAGAGCTCTTAAAATCTTCAGGTTTTTGTTTTTTTGTGTTTTTTTTTTTTTTTTTTTTGAAACAGAGTCTTACTCTGTCACCCAGGCTGGAGTGCAGCGGTGTGATCTTGACTCACTGCAACATCCGCCTCCTGAGTTCAGGCAATTCTTCTGCCTCAGCCTCTTGAGTAGCTGGGATTATAGGTGCTCGCCACCACACCTGGCTAATTTTAGTATTTTTAGTAAAGATGGGGTTTCACCATGTTGGCCAGGCTGGTCTCAAACTCCTGGCCTCAGGTGATCCACCCACCTCAGCCTCCCAAAGTGCTGGGATTATAAGTGTGAACCACCAACCCGGCCAATTTTCAGGTGTTTTAGAGATCTTTTAGCCAATGTTATGGATTGAATTGTGTCCCCCGACAAAAAAAAAAAAAAGATGTTGAAGTCCTAATCCCTGGTACCTTTGAATCTGATCTTTTTTGGAAATGGGGTCTTTGCAGATGCAATTTAGATGGAAATTGAGATGTGGTCATATATAAGTGGGGGGGTCCTTAATTCAATATGACTGGTGTCCTTATGAGAAGAGATACAAACACAGGGAGAAGACAGCCATGTGACAATGACAGGTAGAGCCTGGAATGATGGAGCCACAAGCCAAGAACAGCAAGGATTGCCAGCTACCACGAGAAGTTGGGCAAGGGCAAGGAAGGATTTACTGAGTCTCAGAGGGAGCATAGCTCTGCTGATACCTCGATTTTGGACTTCCAGCCTCCAGAACTGTGAGAGAATACATTTTTGTTATTGCAAGCCACCCAGTTTATGGTACTTTTATTATAGCAGCCCTAGGAAGCTCATACAACAAGGAGCCTATATTCCCTCCTAACAAGTGGCTACAGCCCAGTAAGGTACTCCCAGGAGGTACATCTCCAGCCAGATGGCATCGCTCATCCACCTAAGGCACAGATGCTACAACAGAGGTCCAGAAGAGAAAAGATAAGGTCTTAATGAATGCAGTAGCTCCTGGGGGTGACTTCAAACTGGGTTAGCTTGTAAGACCTTGGACAAGAGCTCTGCAGGAATATGACATGGGATAACTCAGGAGAAACTATGTCTTCCTGGGAATGCTATCTACTAAGTCTTTGGAATTGGTAGGAATGCAGGCTTATCCTTCTTTGTTCTTAGAAATTCCTTACTTCATGAGGGAGGATAAACTAGTATTTATTATTAATATATTTTGTACGCTACCCTGAACCAGGCCGTTTTGTGGGTTTTATTATATATGTTGTGCCATTTAATCCTCCCACAATGCTATGAAAATTCTCCACTTCATAGACAAGAACAGTGAGACTCAGAAAGATTATGGAACCGAGATTTTAACATGTAGAAGTAACATGTACCCTTTGGTTTCTGGCTTATGGAAGCAGAAGGAGGAGGAGGAGGAGGATGAGGCAGGGAGGGGGGAAAGAAAGAAAGAGAGGGAGAGAAAGAAAGAAGGGAAGGAAGGAGGGAGGGAGGGAAGGAAGGAAGGAGAAGAATGAAGAAAGAAGAAGAGGAAGAAGGAAGGAAGGAGAGAAGGAGGAGGAGGAGGAAAGGAGGGAGAAAAAAAGAACTAGCATTTTCTCAATGCTTTCCAGGTGCCTGAGCTGGCATTTTAGGCATGCATTCATTGAATCTTCATGAAACCCTGTGAGGTAGGTGCTTTTCTGATCCCCATAGTATGCCCTGCACCATTCAGATAAGGAAACTGAGACTGAACAGGTCAAGTAATTGCTGAAGCTGGATGAGGGATACAGCAGTCTGTGCTTTTGTCTGGATCCAAAGTCCTTGCTCTAAAAGAAGAAAGTCCTTGCTCGTCGGTTGAAAGGGCTTTTAATATTTTCATTCATTCATTTACTGATGAATGCTCTTTATCGTTTTATGGATTTTGGAAAGAAGGTAGTTGGGTGTAGCTGAGAGGACATCAGCCCAGGTGCTGAGAGACTTGGGCTTTGGTCTAGCCTGAGCCTCAGTGTCCCCATCCATGACATGTGGGGGCTCTAATGGCTAATCTGGAAGGCTCCTTCTCGTGCCAAGAGTCTATAATTTTGTGATTCCCCAGCCTTGAGAAGAAGTCACCAATTAATATTAATACAACAGCTCAGAATGCTAATTTGCCAAGATCTCAGCTGACGGCAGAGTCAGGATTTTAATCCAAGCCCACCTGACTGCAAAGCTTCTTCACGTTCTTCTGGATTGGGAAAACAGAGGGACTAAAAGAGATTGAGGAAACAATGCTGCAAAACTGGGTGTGCGTGAGCAGCATGAATGGGACCAGTAGCCACAGGCTGGGAGTTCTGGCAGCCCAGAGGGCCTGGTGTGGGCCTGCTGCGCCCTCTGGTGGAACACGCCTGAATCGGCTCCTGTGGATTTCTCGTTTTGATACCAGAATAGGTGAAGGGAATACAGGAAGCAGGAAGCGATTTTCCCAATAGCTTTTGGAAACCAGTGATCCCAGCTATTGTCCTAAAATGTAGACTGCTTGAAGGCATTTGTCACTCCTCCGTGAAGCCCAACTGCCCTTTGTTCGTTTATTGATGAAACTAATTATATTTTGTTTCTGATTTTATAACTTGTAGATACGTAGGCCAGTTATCAAGCAGTGAACCCACCAGAAATGGTACCTTTCCCAACTCAGCTCAGGGTGAGGGAGGGCAGACGTTAAACCTGTAAAATTCAAAATAAATATATGGGCAGGAAGAAATTCTCCTTCCTTCACGCTGCCTTTTCTCCTTAGCTTTCTCTCCAATCTCTGGACGGGAAAAAGATCTTTGTCAAGAGCAAGAGCCAGGTGCGGTGGCTCATGCCTGTGATCCCAGCACTTTGGGAGGCTGAGGCGGATGGATCACTTGAGGTCAGAAGTTTGAGACCAGCCTGGCCAACATGGCGAAACCCCTACTCTACTAAAAAAAAAAATACAAAAATTAACCAGGCATGGTGGTGTGCACCTGTAGTCCCAGCTACTTGGGAGTCTGAGGCAGGAGAATTGCTTAAATTAGGGAGTAGGAGGTTGCAGTGAGTAGAGATCACGCCACTGCACTCCAGCCTGGGCAACAGAACAAGGCTCCATCTTGGAGAAAAAAAAAAAAAAGACCAAGGAGTGAGACCAAAAGACTTTTAAACATAAAAAATGCTTTAAAATTATGTCTAGCTTCATTTGTCGCAGATACCATGCTCTGGGGCTTCTAAAATAACTTCTAGTCTGTACTGAAGCAATGCCCAGAGTCAACCATGAAGGCTATATTGTGAGCCTCCTCCAGGAGGGCACTGACTCCCTGGCAGGGAGAGAAGAGGGGGGATTTTACACACATTTATAACCTTCACAACAATTCAATAAACTAGGGACCACATACCTATTTTACAGATGAGGAAACTGAGGCCCAGAGAGATTAAGATGCTTGCCCAAGTCTCAGAGTTAATAAACTGCAGAGTTGGAATTTAAACCTTGGAGAAACAACTGATAAGGATTCCACAGTCTGGTTTCCAGTCTCAGTTCTGAAAATGCTTGCTTGTGTAGCTGTTGGGATATCTGTTTTGTTTTGTTTTTATCTGTGTTGTAACCAAGCAAGTTATAGAGAAACGCCACACTTTGAGACAAATTAAAGAGTCCTTTGTTAGCCAGCGACTGAGAGGCAGCTCAGCCCAAAATTCTCTCGGCCCGAGGAAGGGTCTAGGTTTATTTTTATATCGTAGTCTAAATAGGGGAGGGGGGATTTTAGCTGAAGCAATTTTTACAGAAGCAGAACTGGCAAAAAGTTAAAAAATTGTTTGGTTACAAATGCAGTTACAAAAAATCACTTCCAGTCGCAGGGGCTTAAACTATCACAAAAGATAGATGCAGGGGTTTTGGGTGCCATCCACCGTGTGCACCCCCAGGAGCTGCTGGTGCACCTCACCTCAATATCTTATCAACAGGTGCATTCCTGGATGTGCTTTGAGTCAGTTTTACACTAGCTATGCCTGGAGGGAGGGGAAAAGAGGTTACAAATGAAGAAACTAAAATGGAGTCTGTCTAGCTGTCTCTGCTAGGAGAGAGTCACTCAGGTTAAAACAAGGTAGGGTATCACATCTGCATTATGAGGGCTCAGTTAAAAGGTATCTATAATTTCTTCCCTGTCTGCCAATATAAGGGCCTCTACAGAAAGATGGGAAGCTGGTCACTGAAGGGCTTCAGTGGACAGGAGGAGACAGGAGCCCAGGTTTGAGTCCAGTCGTTAGTCATGGATGAATGACTGCATGGTTAACCCAGCGGCCTCTTCTTAATCTCACAGCTTCACCAGTAAGTGAATACAGAACATCAGAGCCCTCAGAGATTCCCTTATCCAGCTGTTTTTAAAGTTCTTAAACAGAAGTCTAATTCATAAAGCCCTTCAAAAAATAATTTTTTTTGCTATTTTTTTTCTTTTGGTGGGGAGGTGGTTATTGGGAGAGAACGGCAGAGGGGATAGACTCCCATCTACTTGAACTGCCCTGCAAGACTGTGGTCCTTTGGTCTGAAAAAAAAAATTGAACTGAAAAGATCAACTAACCTCTCCACATTCCTGATAGGAAAAAATGAGGCCCAGAGAGGGGAAGCTACCTAGCCAAGGTCACACAGCTGGTTTCAGCTAAGTCCTAACCTCAAGATCTCATTCCCAGTTCAGTGCTTTATCTACCTCACCCCCATCCCAGCCGGATCCTCAATTAATTATTAAGAGCAACTTTTATACCTGGAAGTATTTATTAGCATTATCAGGCTACTAAAATGCCATCACCTACTCACATAGTGGCTAAAGGATCTGTTGTGTGAGGCAAATTGCTCAAAGTTTCAAGGCATTTTAAGACTTGTGGGTTTTTTCAGTTTTGTTTGTTTATTTGTTTTTGCTGCCGTATACTTTTTTATGGTGGTAAGATACAGATAATATAAAATTTGCCAGTTTAGCCACCTTTAAGTGTACCATTTAATAGCATTAAGTACATTCACATTGTTGTGTAACCACCAGCACTATCCATCTTCAGAATTTTTTCATCATCCTAAACTGAAACTGTACTCATTAAATAATACCTCCCCATTCCACTACCCACCAGGGGAACCACCTTCCAATTTTCTGTGTCCCTGTATTTGACTATTCTACATACTTCATATAAGTGGGGAATCCTATACTATTTGTCTCTTTGTGACTGGCTAAATTCATTTAGCATAACGGTTCATCCTTGTCGCATATGTCAGCATTTCCTTCCTTTTTCAGGCTGAATAACTTCCCATTATTACCAACAATATCCCCAAATGTGGCATGCGTCACATTTGTTATCCATTCATTCCTCAATGGACACTCAGGTTGTTTCCACATCTGTGAGTGGAGTTGATAACATTACTTACCTTGTGGTGTAATTGTGAAGACTGAATGAGGTAAAGCGGTTTACACAGTGCTTGGTTATGGGCTAAGAACCTCGGCAAGTCATTCCTGTGGGCAGAGAGGGGGTGAAATAGTTTATGATGTGTTCTTATCCTTTCCAATGCACTCACACTGGTATTGAAACTCTCTCGTGCAAGTGTGGTACTTTATAGTTTCCAAACCACATGCAGGCTGGTGATCCCACGTGCGTTCCCAGCCCTTCTCTGTAAGGTTCACAGGACGGGTGCTGGTATCTCTATTGCACAGAGAGCAAAACTGAGGCAAAGAGAAGACCCCAGGTCAGCCAGATATTAGCAGCTCTCAGTGGCTGGCTGTCTCTCTGGCTCTTGGGGAGTCCACTGTGGTAGATAGGGTTACGTCCGGCTATATTCACCTCCCCAAAGGAGAATTATGCACCCCAACTCTATCAATGTGAGGCTATAAGACTTGCTCTGGCTAATACAATGTGAGCATAAGTGACGTGTGCTACTTTGGAGCAGAAGCTTGAAGACTTAGCACGTCACTCACCAGGTCTCTTTTCCCTCTTCTGTGGCATCTGACGACGTTCCAGAGAGAGAAAGGGAGAGATCCAGAGAGGCAGTGTGCTCCGTCAGCCTGAGTCCTAAAGTGAAGATGGTGTGGAACAGGGAAGCAGTTGACACATTATGGATATAGAGAGTGAGCAAGAAGCACACCTTTGTGATAAGGTTTAAATCCACTGAGATTTTGGAGTCATTTCTTACGTAGTAAAACCTAGCCTCTCCTAACTAATGTATCTATAAAGGCAATATCCTGTCCTGAGAGTAGGGATTTATTATATTGGCTCTAGATGAATATTGACTGGTCTATGGTGCGTGCGTGCGTGCGTGTGTGTGTGTGTGTGTTCATAGCACAGAGAATATGAGAAAGTAAAGGCCTAGCCCAAATTGTCCCAGATGCTGTGTAGAAAGGCCTGTTTCTCATTCTTCATCTCTTCTCCCCAATTATTTGTATTATTCTGAAGAAAACTTTCTGATCTCTGTGAATTCCATGATAGCAGATAAAGGTTTTCTTCTTTCCTAACTTATTTGGGGAAATGACTTTCAGGAGCTATGTATTGGCTCTTAGAAATAATTCTAGCAGCCTGTGTTTCCTGAGTGTTTATTCCCTACCAGGTACTATGCTAAGAGCTTCTCATGCTCTGCCTCATTTTCACTTAATAATTTGTGTTGGTATTAAATGCTGCTATTTCCAAATTTTTGAGACAAGGAAATGAAGAATTAGAGATCTTAAGGAACTTTCCAAAGCCACACAGCTACTAAGAAGCAAGGCTGGGACTGAAATCCAATTACAGTGTTGGATGATTTCTGACTTTCAGTTTGGGTCCCTCTTAATAGGTACTATTATGCTTGCTTCCTCTGTTATTTCTTTTCCCCCCACCCTCTGCTAATTCTAAGCCCCACTCTTTGCTCACCATGGATGGTAGAGGGGAACCTCCTTTCCCTAGTCCTGGTTTCAGTGAGGAAGGATTTTTTTCTGAGCACATTCCTGGTTCCTCTCCATGCTTTATGCATTCCTGGAAAGATGAAGGATTGTACATTTGAGAATACCTGGTCATGCCCAACTCAGCACTTCTTCTGACAGGGAGGGAGCTGCTCCTTCACCCTGCCCCCTTCAGCAGGAGGCCTGCCCTAGTCTTTGCAGCCCACTTCTGGGGCTCACTATTAGTGGCACCCTTCAGCTACCAACCCTAAAATCTTCTTCTCCAACCGGACAATATCACTAATAAAGAAAATATTCTGGCCTTCCTCTGCATCTTTTTGTTCAGAACTCAGACAAGGCAAAGGAATGCTATTTATTCAGTCCTGCATAGAGCCCCAAATGGGCATCCTAAGGGAACTGCACAGGTGGGAAAGATTTCATTTTATAGTTGAGGCTCAGAGAAGTTAAGTGATTTGGGCCAGGCGCAGTGGCTCATGCCTGTAATCCTAGCATTTTGGGAGGCCGAGGTGGGTGGATCCCTTGAGCTCAAGAGTTCAAGACCAGTCTGGGCAACATCAAGAAACCCTGTCTCAACAAAAAATACACACACACACACACACACACATTAGCCAGATATGGTGGCATGTACCTGTAGTCTCAGCTACTTGGGGGGCTGAGGTGGGAGGATTGCTTGAGCCCAGGAGGTGGAGGCTGCAGTGAGGTGGTATCGTGCCATTGCACTACAGCCTGGGTGACAGAGTGAGACAAGAAGGAAAAAAAGAGAGAGAAGTTAAGCGATTTGTCTAAGGTCACAGGAAATGAAATTGAGGTCAGTTTGAGTCTCAAAACCATATATTTTCCTCCATAGCATACCATTTACTCGTTAACTCCCTCTGCCAAATACAATACTATATCCTGCAATACAAAAAGTCCTACCCCTGTTGGGAGATGACCTTCCATGGGTCTCGTGTCTCTGTACATTTTGTGGGCATAGGTACTGACTGCCCTTTGTCCTAGACTGTCTTTTCAAGGATGTTTGTAGGGCAGGCTTGGAGGATAGAGATAGTGTTTCCCTCTACAGCAAAAAATAGATATAACTACTTCCCATTATAAAAGATGTGATTTCCCTAAGCTCAGGGTTCTTATGTAACACAATCCACTGTGTGTGCTGGTACCCCTTCATACCACTGCCCATGGGGCTTTGGCACAAAGAGAACTGATGCACATATGCTGATGCTCATGCTGCTTGCTGTGCTGTGAATAATACAGTCGTCTGTCTTTGACTCAGAAGTCTCACATCTTCTGCCTGTATCCATGAAACTGGCAGGCTGGCTTGTTAGCTTGCAAGTAGAGTAAAATCTCAGTCCTTAACAGCACCTTCATCATCAGTTTAATTCAGTTGTGTTACATCACACATGCTTTTAACTCTAATTATTTCAACTAAATTTACAAAGTCAGAAAAAGCAATAAAGAAATCATTTAGATACCAATCTCTCTTCCCTTTTTCTGAATAAGTGCATGCCTTGGAGTGAGCATGCAATGAGTTAGATCTGTTTTCTCAGTAGGTCTCAGTTTCCATGTGGATCTCATGGTGTGCCACACTGAGTGTGAATCTAAAGTTGAAAGATGTTTACCAAGCATGATGGCACATGCCTGTAGTCTCAGGCTGAGGTGGGAGGGTGGCCAGAGCCTGGGAGGTGGAGGTTGTAGTGAGCCGAGATCACTGCACTCCAGCCTGGGTGACAGAGCCAGACCCAGTCTCAAAACAAAGAAATAAACAAACAAAGTTCAAAGATGCATTTTTTTTTTTTCCATGTAACATGGCCTCTTAAATTGAAACCATCCACTTTTGGTTGTGAGCCAAAGGAACGTTTCAATGACAATAAATGAGTCTCCAGTGTGGTGCTTTCCTGGGAAAATTTCAAGCATGGTTTTTACCTTATAATATGATTCATTTGTTTGTCATGGGCCAAGTCCTCATAAGCTATGACACTAGAGGATATTTTTTGGGAGGGGTGGTATAAGGTGTATGGGGAGGTAAAAGGGCACTATTTCAAAGGACACACTATTTCTTTTACAATTGAATATAGAATGTACTTTTTTTTTTTTTTTTTGGAGACGGAGTCTCACTCTGTCGCCCGGGCTGGAGTGCAGTGGCCGGATCTCAGCTCACTGCAAGCTCCGCCTCCCAGGTTTACTCCATTCTCCTGCCTCAGCCTCCCGTGTAGCTGGGACTACAGGCGCCCGCCACCATGCCCGGCTAATTTTTTGTATTTTTAGTAGAGACGGGGTTTCACCATGTTAGCCAGGATGGTCTCGATCTCCTGACCTCATGATCCGCCCATCTCGGCCTCCCAAAGTGCTAGGATTACAGGCTTGAGCCACCGTGCCCGGCCTAGAATGTACTTATCATTACATTTATGCATCACCTTTTTTAGTGTGATAAGTTCAATCTAATCCTTTCTCATACGCAGAGACGAATGAGTCTCATGCCCTTGATTTTGACATCTTTGTCAACTTACTAAATTTTGAAGTATATTAATTGCCGTTTCTTTTTTGGTTAATGTCAATGGCCATATCACCATGACTGTACCCGATCTCAACTCTCAACTTTTTTTGGTTAAACTAGCTTTTTTGACCATTTCTTTTTAATTACATTCTGTATCACTGGAAGTCAATCAACTACATTAAAATATACTAGTTTTTAAAATTGGGTAGAACACACATGTGATAATAAAATTCAAAGTACAAATTGTATTAGTTCTTTTAAATCTTCAATATGGCTTCAGGAATTGGGACACCAGTATTTTAAAGTCTGAGTGTGGCTTGGTGGCAACTCCAAAACCATGTAAGCATAGGGTAGGGGGGAATCTCCAATTCAAGATAAGCCTATGAACCAAAATTCACAAGCATAAGAAGAAAATGAACAAATAAAATTAAGCCTATAATAAGGAGATGAATTAGTTTTGTTTAAATAAACATAGTAGAGAGATCTGAAAATGACTTTAATTGTTTAGGCTCTGAGAAGAGATGAAGGATAAAATAACATCTATTTTTTACAAAACAATTTATAAAAATACAAGCAGAAATGAAGCCAGAGCAGGTGACAAAGAATCTGTACCTGGAGGATCCCATGCATCTCCCCAGGAATAGGGTGACCCCTCACACATTTGCTGTATCTTCCAGCAGATGGCTAGCTTGTGTCATTATGCCACACTCCTCTCTGATGGACACTTCTTTGCCTTACTCCAATCTGGGACTAGAAAGTCAAGGTGTGAGGAAGGGATAAGGGGAAGCAACTTCAGCCCCTCTCCATCTAAGGCCCTCCCCACACCATCCAAAGCCCCTACAGTGCTGTCTCTCTCCATCTGTGTTCTCCTTTGTGCAGGAAGCAATGGGGCAGAGCAGATCAGTGCTGCCCAAACAGATAGATATCCAGGGAGTTGTCAGTCACATCTGCCTGCAGGCACATCCAATCCTCACTAGTGATTCTTTTGGAGCCCCTCTCCCTTGGTTCTAGATAAGGATACAGTCCCCTTGCAGGGGACAGAAAGAAGGGGTCTCTTTCCATGACATTACAATTTCCCCAAAGGCTGACTTCCCTCCCATGTCTCCAGTCTTTCTTTCCACAGATGACTGGTGATGGTGTGTCTGTGGGGAGGGGGTTGGAAATGGGGAATAGGTGAGGGAGTAGTGGAGTGGAGGTAGAATTTGGTGGAAGAGCTGACTTCTTCAACAACTGCTCTTCAAATGCCCTGCTAGAAGGTAGCTGACTCCAGCCACGGGCAATTCTTTCAGTATAGAATGTGGGCTCCTTGTGGCCTTTTTGTTTTCGAGTTTGGGCTTCAGCAACAGATCCAGGACAATAGGAAGAGATGTATACATGGAATAAACCCTGTCAATGTCTAGTTATATAAAGATACATATCTTCTTTGCCCTTCTCTTATAGTTTAACAAATGTTGGCATACTATTTAGTTTTCTGCACCTCGCTTTTTTCCCTCCAAGTATTTCCTAGACATTGTTCCATATCAGGACATATACATGGGCCTAATTCTTTTTGATGGCTGCATAGTATTTCACAGTATACACATACTATAATTTACTATTACAACTTTCTAGTGATAGACATTTCATTTGTCTCTAGTCTTTTGTTATTACAAATGGTGCTGCAGTGCATATTCCAAATATACATCTCTTCTTATAGAAATAGCTTTTTAAAAAGTTAAGTAGACACCCCAATGGATGTTTGGCACCCAATGGACAGTCCCTCCTAATTATGCTGCAACTGGTCACATAACCCTCCTAACTTTGAAAATTCTGGGACTTATTACAAGAATTGACCATTTCTACTATTTTTTAATTGCATTACTTAGCATGTGACAGGCAGTCTGCATCCACAAGAGTGTTTCTGTTCAAAGCTGCATCAAAGTGTAATGTCTTTCACATAGGAATGCAGCAAATAGGGACCTGCATTTAAGCTGGCTATTGTGCTACAAGTGCAAATAAAGGGAGGACATGGAATAGGGCTTAGTAGAGCCCTGAGGTCACATGTGGCCAGATTCAAGTCCCACCCAATTTTCACCTAAACAATTTTAGATCTGTATGACATGCATTTTTTTTTTTATTCATAAAATGGGATAAATACAGTACTGACTTCATGGGGATGTGGTAAGGATTAAATAAGAAAATATGCAAGATTCTTAGGACAGTTCCTGGTACATAGTAAGTGTTGAATAAACATCAGCTATGCATAAAGATCTCCCTTCAGGTGACAATTGGATATAAGGAAGCTTACTAGCTAAGGTCTAAGTTCTAAGTTCATACCTGGGCAATTAATGATCATTGGTTCACAGTTTCCTCCTTTACTTGGCTCAGGCAAATTTCTTAATTTCAAAAATGTTAAAGTGTGACAACAAACTACACTTATTAAAGAATATGGAAATAGAAGCCTAGACCTCTAGGGTTGCAAAGGGATTTCAATATCACCCTATATTAGATTATCATGTAATAATCATTTCCCTCTCTTATTATATACCAGACATTTTGCACATATTATCCCATTTAATTTTCACAAAGACCCATATTGCAGAAAAGACTGACAATCTGAGAAATCAAGTGACATGCACAACTGCATACCATTAGATTATAGAGCAGGAATTCAAACCCAGGTCTCTCTGAAAATATGAGATGTACAAACTGTCACACACTTTTCCAGTGAAACCTCACTTGTTTATAGCAGAACCAGTTCATAAAAGGTCCTGAATGCTAAGAGAAAGATTGATTTAATGTGCGGGTGGGGGACTAAGGCAGGGCCACCTTATCCATTAGGGACAGTGCAGTATGCACAGTGCTTAGGGCCTCCAATACTTTTAGGGGCCAAGAAAAATGAATATTTATTTATTTTAGAGACAGGGTCTCCCCATGTTGCCCAGGCTAGAGTGCAGTGGCTCTTCACAGGTGTGATCCCATTACTGATCAGCACGGGAGTTTTGACCTGCTCCGTTTCAGATCTGGGCCGGTTCATCCCTCCTTCGGCAACCTGGGGGGTCCCTCCCTCCTGAACTTAAGTGCGGACACCCTATCTATTGATGCAGTGCACTACAGCCCATTACTTCTGGGCTCAAGCGATCCTCTCTCCTCAGCCTCCCCAGTAGCTAGGATTACAGGCGCAGACTACTAGCCCTGGCTTACTTTTTTTTTTTTTTTGAGACGGAGTCTCGCTCTGTCGCCCAGGCTGGAGTGAGGTGGTGCAATCTTGGCTCACTGCAAGCTCCGCCTCCCGGGTTCACGGCATTCTCTTGCCTCAGCCTCCCGAGTAGCTGAGACTACAGGCGCCCGCGACCACGCCCGGATAATTTTTTGTATTTTCAGTAGAGACGGGGTTTCACCGTGTTAGCCAGGATGGTCTTGATCTCCTGACCTCGTGATGCACCCGTCTCGGCCTCCCAAAGTGTTGGGATTACAGGCGTGAGCCACCAAGCCCGGCCGGGTTACGTTCTTTTGAAGTCACAAGAAAAAAATGAACTTTTAGGTCAAAGAAAATATTTTGTTATATAATATTGGTACGTCCTCTTTATATCAATGCCGTTGTAAAATATAAGTTAAATACTTATACATATATTTAACTTATATGTGTGTGAAATATGTGTGTGTGTATACAAGCCATAGGCAAAAGCGCTCAGGGCCCAAGGAAGTCAAAACGTGACCCTGCACCCGAAAAGCACGAAACCTTTTGGGGCAGTGATAACGGCAGATCAAGTTGGAAGATGGCAGATGGTAGACAAATTGTGAAAAATATCACATTTCTTTCTCCCTGTCAAAGGCACCCCCAAAGTGAAGTCAAAATAGAGATGAAATGCAGGGTCACTTCCTAACTGCGTGATCTTGGACAAGCGAGTTGACCAACCCAAGCCTCAGTTTCGCCATGGATACAATGGGGATGCCTGCTTCCGAGGTTTGTTTGACAGGGACCTAGCCTGGCTTGTTCACCGCTATATACCTTGCATATAGCAGTGTATATATAGTAAACGCCCCCATAAATACACGTTGAATGAATACAGTAAATGCATGCTTAGCACGGTGGCCAGTATACGGTAAGCGTCCAATAAGTGGTAAATGTTGGTTTTAAAAATAGTTTAAAAGTCTCCAAGAGCGACAACCCTAGTTCGCCAAGACGCAGGGGCGCCCCACCAGATTCCACGCAGACCTGCGCAGTAGCTCCCCCGAGAGACGAGGACACGCGACTGCGCTTGCGCATACGCGCTTTCCACCTTCCCTCCGGGCGTGAGCGCCCGCGGGGCGGGCCTCAGCGGCGGCGCGACGAGTCCAGAGGTGAGGGCTGAGGAAGGGGCGTGGCTAACGGGTTGGCCTCGGCCACCCTCTTCCGGGCTCCGCCAGCTGCGCGCGCATCTTCTCCCCCTTCTTTTGTGGTCCGGCCCATTGCGAGGGTGACAGGAAACCCTGTGCAGGGAGCGCCGCCATCTTGGACCAGCCCGAGGAAGATCCTGAGGGAGCCGCAGGAGCAGTCACCGCTGCCACCGGTACTGCCGCTACTGCCGCCGGCGCGTCTGCACCTCTCGGCCTGCCCGCGTACTTGCCGGGGCCTCGGCCGACCGCCCCCGCCCCCTCTCCCGCTGCGTTCGCACTCCTGTTCCTCGTCCTGACGCCCCCCTCCCGCCCGGAAAGCTGCCCAGCCACCAGCAACCCCCCAGGTAACCCGGGCCTTCCGCAGTGTCCGGCCGGCTGATGCCTCCTCGCGCCGGGCTCTTCAGAGGGGCGGGTGTGGCGACGGCGGAGACAGGGCTGCAGGCGGGCGGCGCCCCAGGGGCCAGGCCCCGTCAGGCCGCGGCGATCCCGGGGGTCGGCGGTGAGCGCCGCGGCGCCGGCCTGACAGGACTCCCGGGCGGGGGCGGAGGTGTCCCCTGCGTGGCTCCTGCCTGAGCCTCCTGCCCACCCCGCCCCGCGGGGCGCTCCGAGGCGTGCAGGGAAGGGTGTGTTCCGGCCTCGCCTTCCGCGCGTTCTCGGCTCGGCTGGGCAGGACCGCATCTCTCGCAGGCCCCCCTCTCGCCGCTGTTCTCCGCGGCCGCAGCCCGCCCCCGCAGGGTGTACCCACGCGTGCCGCGCCGCCCTGCAGCCCTCGAGCCCCAGACGTGGCGGTCCCGTCCCGTAGGCCGCGTCTGGCTCTGAGTACAAAGGCAGCTCTTCGCAGCCTCCTCGGCATCTCGGGGCAACTCCGGTGCCCTTGTCGATGTGGGGAGTCTGGCCCTGCAGCCGGGCCAGGGACGGGGTCTGTGCGCCTGTGCTTGCGATGTCCTGGTTTTGGTGCGTTCCTATGAGACGCGTGGACAGCCTCTATGGCCCTGAAGCTACAGAGCATCTAGAAACAATGAAGAGAAAGTTGTGGCATTTCTAGAATCTAAGAGAAGACGACAGAACTGGAGTGTTTTAAGCGTTTTAACTGTGGGCCAGGTACATACTTAGGTGTCTTTGTACGTGTTTATCTTGTCCCGTGTAGCCCTCGGAGGTAAGTTGTCTCCACTTTATAAGTGAGGAAACTGAGGCCTACAGTTGTGATGTGTGTCTGGCTGATGATGGTATATTACAAACTGGCTTCGGCTCACACTGTGGCTGGTGGTTTTTGTACTACACTCAAAAATTAGGCTACGGTTACAGGCATGACCATTTATAATGTAGTTATAATTCCTTTTTCACTGTGTTCGCATTGGATGACAGCTGATTACCCCTTTATGACCTAAAGTCCATAAAGTCAGCCACTACACTGGCAAATCCTCATGCTCGCAAACCCCAAAGGAGAGATGCCAGGATTTCAATTTCGTGTATGAAGAAACGGGTTCCGAGAGGACAGGTGCCTTCCTGGTGACCCCACAGCAAGTGTCAGAGCCCAGATTTGAACTCTTGCAAAGTTTACTGCTCATTTCGTTACTATCCCAACTGCCTTTAAAAAATTCGTATATTTTTCTAAGGTAAATATTGTAGAGGAACCAGCTGTCTTTTATTTAGATTTGATTGTTGAGGATAAATTTGACCTTGCAGTAATCCAGCTCCCACCCCTTTATTCCCCACAAGCCTTTCCAAATTTTTTCTTCCAAGTTCTGTTTAGGCAGTTTTACTTGATCATGCCTAGAGGTATGTCGTGGTTAAGAGTTTTGGAGTCATACTGTCAAGGGTTCCCCCTCCATTACTGCCACTTCCTAGTTAAGTGATCTTAAGCAAGTTACTTAACCTTTCGGACTCAGTGTCCTTATCTATAAAGGGGATAATTGAACCTGCATCTTAGAGTTGTTGCTAGGATTAAATGGGGTTTAAAGAAAGCCCTTAGCACGTTGCTTGGCATATAGTAAATCAGTGCCTGTAACAGTGCTAGGCACATAGTGGGTGTTTAATATCTTTTGAATGAATGAGAGAGGAGCATAACTTTGGAGAGCTACATGTAGAGTTAAACCTGGACCTTAATTCTAGCTCTCCATTTAGTAGTACTATGACCACGGGTAGATCACTTTGGTTTCCTTATTTGTAAAATGAGTTTTTAGGATTAGAGTTTGTTTATAAAGTAGCTGGCATGTGTTAGGCCCTCGATAAATGGCAGTTATTGTAAAGACGTAAAACCTTAGATTATAATAGCTATTTAAAAATTCCTTGAAATTAAAGCTACATTTTAAAAAGTTGTTGCTTTTTTGTATTACAGTTAAACTTTATCATTGTTGCATACTTCAACTTTGCAACAGAATTTGGAGTGTTCATTTTTATCAATGTCAAATATCTTTGCATAGTCACAGTAAGATACTGTGCTAGTGGAGGAAACTTGATTAAGGTAAATAAAATGTTAAAACTCGGGCTATTGAGAGATGTTTCATGTTTTTTTAAAAAAGGCTTGAAACATTTTTATGTGGTTAAAAATGCTAGGCATGGCTAAAGACAGCAGTTTACAAATAGAAGCATTAGAGGTACTGTACTTTTAAGAAGCTTCATCTAGACAATTTTAAATATATACAAAATAAAGTAGCATACTGAGCATTCATATACCTATCAGCCAGTGTCAACAGTGATCAGTCTTGCTTCATCTATATACACTTGCCTCCTCCCTGCCAAATTATTTTGAAGCAAATCTCAGACACAGTATCATTAGTAAAATTTTCACTATTAATCCTTTTAACTTTAGCAATAAGTGCAGGGTTTTTTTTTTTTTTGCTTTTTGGGTGTTAAGTGCTTTCTTTCTGTGAACAGAGGTCCAGTATTAGAATACTTTATTTTCTGTATATAGAAGATCATCAAAGTTACTTCTCTTGCCACATTAAGCAATCCAGCTTTTTAAAATCATTATTTATATAAAAGTGACATTAAGTATATTGTCAAAAGTTAGATTTATTTTTTTTAAGTGGGTGGGCTGTTTGTACTATTGTTGAGGAAATTGACCACTCGTTTTTATTAGGTTAGATTATTAGATTAACTACAGAAGTTTTATCCACGTGACTGACAAATCAGGTAGTAGTAGTCCATTTTAGTGGGCCTTTAGAGCAAGTCAGAATGCTTCTGTTCTTGAGTTCCACGAAGGCAGAGACAGTGTTGTCTTTTTTGATCATTGCTATCTTGCCAAAGCCTGGCACAGTGCTTTGTGCTTAGTAGATACTTAACAGATACGTTCATGTTGGAATCACAGAAGCAGTCCATCTCAGCTCTGGTATTTTTAACAAAACATCATGCATGTTAAACAAACAAATAAACAAAACTTATCAATGGAAATAAGGATAAGAATTAAATCACCTGGAATATTTAGTGGGTTGCTTTTCCCTTGTTATGTCTTGGATCAACTATGTAAAAGTTATACAGTAACATCGTTGGTTCTAAGGAGTAGAATAGCTATATAACAGGTTTTAAAATCAGAGCAAACAATAAGTAGTTCAGCTATTTAAAAAAAAAAACCAAAAATATGCCCTCTACTATTGAGTGTTGGTTTTTTTTGTTTTGAGGCCAATCGTATTATTGGCTTCATAAGTTCCCCTTATTATCAGTAAATGTGGAAATAATGTTGGGAATGTTATGAGTGGGAGTTTTGTTTGTTTTTGTTTGGGTATTCTTTAACCTGTATTAAAATTACATAGAAAGTGCTTTTCACGTATTTATTGGTAGAGAAAATTTTATTTTTAATTCATTGTAATAAGTCAGTGCAGGGATCTATAAAGAAAAGTTAATACTTTCTCTCTTCCCTTTTTCTCCTGTCCGTGTATTTTTCACAATTTGATTTGTATTTCATCGTATATGAATATAGGGTTGAGTGTGTGTGTGTGTTTGAAAGTGGGGTATGCTATCGCATAAAACTCTGCAACGTGTTTTTTCACTTAGCAAAATCATGGAGGTATTTCCAGGTTAATGCATATCGATCAAAATGGTTTCTAAACTAGATGGATATTATTTTGTAGTACAGATGTACTTTATTCAGTCATTTCCTTGCTGATAGATTATTTCCAGTTTTTTGCTGTAAAAATGGTACATTAAATGCGCTAATACCTGTAGCCTTATGGACTGAAGCTTTTGTATATGTAGGATACTTCTAAGTGGATATCTGAGCCAAAGGATGATTTGGATTATTGTTAAGATTTTTAAATATACTGATTACTTTCCAAAATGTTGGCACATTTCCACAAGCAGTATGTTTGGTAGTGTATACCTTCACATCTGTACCTACATGTTTCAAAACTAGTCGTTTATATGTCTGTGTAATCTTAGAAAGGTGTCGATTCAGTAAATAGAAACCATGCATTCTATTTTTGTCACAACAATAATTAGTGTTTAATATGTGTTCAGTAACCATTTAGATCTAAATGTACTGACATGAAAATGTGTCTGATTTTGTTGAGTGAAAAAAATATGCAGAATTTTACAAGATGGCATACCCCATTTTAAAATACATTTTTCACCTTAACAGTGGTGAAAATGGTGGTAAAAAATGGTATGTTTTCACGTGGTGAAATGATATGTTTCCACAATGGCGAAAACTGGTAGTTGCATGTTCAGGAGATGAGGTTGAGAAATCCTTTATTAAAACAATATTAAGCATATTAATATCTTTAAGGAGTCAGTTGAATACATGGCACAATTGTTAAGTGTTTACTGTGCATTTAGTAAATATTTCTCTTGGCAGCAAGGGTAGTTTATAGCTAAATTTTACATGCACTAATATCCTTCCTCTTTCTCTGATTTTTATTTTATCAGTCTACCTGTACATGCCTGAAATAAGCTAATAATAACTTAGGGAAAATCATGGTCTTTGGAATCAGGCCTGGGTTAAATTTCTAGGTCTACCATTTACAAACTTTGTAACACTGGCCAAATGAGTGAATTTTTCCAAACCTCAGTTTCTTTAATTTTTTGCATAGACATAATGATAATGACTCTGCAGAGTTGTGAGAATTAAGTAAGAATTATATAAGACAGTATAGGAAAAAGTAGTGTAGATCATTACATGGTTTACTATCAAGTGTTCTCAAATTTTTTGTAAGTAGATGAATTATAGTATTATAGATTAGTATTACTAGTATTACCATTCATTTATATCTATAAATTCTGACTGCAGTGCATCTTCTGAATGTAATTCATGTATCTTATTCAGAATATTAAATTATAATTAAGCGAGTGAATACTGCAGAGCAACATGGTACATCTCATAACCATGTGGAGGAGGCACGACGGTGGAGAGGGCAGGATGGTGTGGTGGTTAAGAGGGGATCTTTGCAGTCAAAACAGTCCTAGGTTCAGTGCAGACTTGGCTGTGTGACCTGGACGTGTTACCTGCAGAGTCTGTTTCCTCATCTGTAAAATGAGGATAATAATTAACTATGTTATAGAATAGTAGTAAGGATTAAATGAAATTGTATGTAAAATATTTAGCACATTGCCTGTCATATGTCAAGTACCCGATAAGTAGTAACTAACAATTGTATTTGTTATTGGTTTGCAAATTGTTGATTATGTGTTAAATGCCTGTTGTGTAAATATGTAGTACTTTTTTCCTTTAAAGGCAATAAAGATCTTTTATTTACATATGAACTTGATTCAAATACTTTTTATAAAATGTGGAATAAAGTGAATTTTAATTGTCCCGGTAGTTGTATACAAGTTATAGAATATTACCGAGATTTAAAAAAAAATTTATGGGGATTGTAATGTTAAGTGGGCTCATGTTTTCAGAGTTTGAACTAGATCAGCCTTTCATGTCCCTTTTTTTAGACTTAAGAGTTCTCTAAGTAAAGCAAAAGCACTGTTAAATAATAGAGGAAGAACTTTTTTCCCGTCCAAAGTTAGGTAAAAATGTATCCCTCACCTTAACAATGGTATGTTTCATGTTCAAGAAATGAGACTGAGAAGTCTTTTGTTAAAGCAACATTAAGCGTATTTAGTATTTGAATATAATTCTACTGCAAATACTTTTGACTGAAATGTATTAATATCAGTCAACAATGGGAATATATGTAAACCTAGACAGTATCTTCTTAGAATAAGAAAGGGAAGACCTGTTGTGAGTGTTGATGGCTACAGTGTTAGATGTTTTCTGCCTTTGTTTACTGAAATTAGTAAGTTTGAGTAGTTTTAATTCTGCTTTTATGGTTTTTATTTGTAATTTTTAAAGAAACAAGCAAGAAAAATGTGTGGTGAGGTGAGACAGAGCCCTGGTATTCAATCTGAAATAGTGATCATTTCTTTTATTTGGAAATAGTTTCCACTATATGAATGTTTGTAATTTTAAGATACATTTTCAAAATTAGTTATCTCACATTTAATGAAAGTGTGATAATTAACAAATACACAAACTAGTACAACTAAAATTGGGTCATAATTTTATGATTAGTCTTTAAAGCATTTGAAGTAGAAATTTGGGATTGTTAGAAGTCATAGCTTTAACATAAAATAGAAGGAGCAAAGTATGTAGAGCTACAACCTTCAGTTCGAAGAGGGAAAGAAATTAGGAAAAATCAAGGAGAAGAGCACAGGAGAGACAATAATTTAAAGGTGACTAAGTGATTACTTTTACTCAGGTTTGAATGGGGAAAGAAGTTAGAAGAATTAAAAATTGATTAGAAAGAAAGAGTCTGGGAAGAATTCAGGTTAAGAAGTTAATAATCTTTAAATATTTTTAATGTAAGAGATTATTTTTTCCCCTTATGTTTGGCATCTAGTTCAGAGATCAGGTAAATAATCCAGGCCAATTTTAGTCCCAGGACCAAGTTCATTCTTAAAAGTTTTGAGTCCCTAGTGCCTGGAAAAGGGAATAAAGTTGTTGTGATGTTCAGAATCAGAGTTAATCTAACTAGAAAAACTCTCTCTGCTGAAAGAACTGGTTATGGGAGTTTTCTGTGATGCAGGAGACTGATTATAAATGTGTTAGAACATGCCAAACTGGAATGGGTAGCAGGGCTTCTACTTTCACTAAATGTAATACAGATAGCTAAGTGAGAAGACTGTAGTGTGTGGAAGTGATTAATACTTTACTGTAATTAACAACTTACTCTTTCCTTATAATAATACACTTGTTTTAAATATATATTCTTTCTACAGGTTAAATGTTATTAATTATATAGAACTTTTGCTTGCAATATGGTATATAGTAAGGTGATAATTTCAGTAAATAAAATTTTCCAGTCATATTAAATGTCTGGCTTGTGTAATGTGACATTGACAGAAACACTAAAAGCCAGGCTTAAAAATACTGTAAGTCAGACTTTTTTAAATGGGGTGACATCTTAATTTGTATAAGTAATTTTTGTCTTAAGCTGAAAGCTGGTTTGAGAATAAACTTTATTGAAAGTTATTCCCAATTTTATAATTCACCCCCTTGTTTCTCTCTAGGACCTAGCACAATGTCTTACACATTCAGAGCATTCATTTAAATAAATTGGAAAGTTTTTTGTTTTCTTTTCAAGTAGGTGAGAAATTAGAATTCTTTAGGTTAAGTCTATTTGAGGGCAAGAAATGGGCTGTGATCTTTTGAAATATCTTCTAATACACAAGCTTTCAAATTTCGCAACCTTAAGTACAATTTTATGACATCATTTATCTCAGTCCCTAGAATAGTAGATGGGAAGCACTTACTATGTTGTTAATCTGGCGGGGTGCAGTGGCTCATGCCTGTACCCCTAGCACTTTGGGAGACTGAGATGGGAGGATCGCTTAAGGCCAGGAGTTCAAGACCCAAGACCAGCCTGGTCAACATAGTGAGATGCTGTGTCTTCAAAAAGTGTGTGTGTGTGTGTGTGTGAGAGAGAGATAATCTGCAAGTCCTATATTAGGTTGAGCCATATGAAAATGCCAATAAAATTGACTTGAAAAATCTAGGAAGAACAGTTTCATGTGATTCAGTTTAGTTCCAACATTGATTTGGAAATCATACCATTGCTCTTTGGATGCTCTGCTGTTGATTTAAAGTAGAGTAAAAAGTTGTTTTGTGTTTATAAATTAAGTGGTTCCTTTGTATACCATTCTGTTTAAAATCAGAGTTCTGAACAAGTAGATCATTAGTAACTTACTTGATCAGTTAACAGGGAAGGGGACTTTAAAGGGAGCGGAGGCTATTTATAGTGATGTTTAACTTAAATTTATAAAGATTTTTTTGTTTGAAAGTTTTCAGAGTAATACTTCTTACTGGATATTTTCTTCTTTTTTAAATTATACTTTAAGTTCTAGTGGATATTTTCTTAAATGAAATATTGGTATAACTGGTTTCTCATATTTCTGTGGATAACACATGAGAATGTGTAAGCATCGTTCATCCAAGAGAATTTGTGTATTTGATCAATTTGTGAAATGCAGTTTTATTCTGACTTACTGTAACTGACATTTGTTTGTATTCAGTGTCCTTTTCTACCTTTAAAGGATAGCAGTGATCTGTTTGAATTACTTGTATATGCTTTCCTTCTGAAGTAACAGAGATTTCTTTGTTTTTAGTGCCACCATGGCAACTGCACCATACAACTACTCTTACATCTTTAAATATATTATTATTGGTAAGTTTATTTAACTTACACTCTTGTTCCCAAAAGGTTAACTTACAAAATATTTATATGCTAATACTTAAACAATACCGCTTCAGGAGTGACTGATTTTCTTACTGTAAAACTAAAGCTCCTTTTATGAGATTCATTTTTTGCATTAGCAGTGCAGCTTTTGCATTGTGGCCCTGGATATTTCTGTGGTACAGTGCTGGTGGGTACCTTGTGAAGTGATGTTCGTTGTTCTTGAGGGCTGCTTGAAAGCTTGTTGATGCTAGGAAGTATCAGTGTTTCAAGGAGTGCAGAAACATTCCTAAAATACTGTGAAAGCGCTCAGATCCCCCTGGGTTTCCATTATAAGGAAAAAGTGATAGAGAATATTGTTTGATTCCAAATCAATTGTGTAATATACATAAAAAACAGTATTTTTCTTAATTGGTGTTTTTTTCTTAAGTTTCAAGAAGGTTTTGCTCAAATTAAGTCTTAATGCTATTTATCCAAACATAAAACTACATTTGAAAGTACAAGTTTTTCAATGAATTGTTCACATTAGAACAGTTTGCTTTCATGTTGAACTTAATGTGTCCTTTTTAATGTTTCCTTCATCAAGGGTTAACATTGCTATAGTACAGTAAGAGATGACATCTTTTCTCCTGGGGTTTTCATGTAATGCAAATTCTTTTCTTTCATAGAATAATACAAGAAGTATAAGACAGGGACCTAGTGAATCAAGCTTCCAGAACTCAGTTTGTTATTTCTGCTTGTTACATGCTACCCCATTTGTCACTTTTTGAAATCTTTTGCTTCTATGCATGAGTTAAAGGAAACAACAACAATAACAACAAAAACCATAAAATTTTGAAACAGCTCAAAGTAAAAAAATTCCATTAAAAAATCACTTCCCAGCTGGTGGCTATTTATTAACAGTAATAATTTACAGCCAAATTCTGTCAGTGCTAAAGATTGGGAATAATATTCCATTTGTGTCTCACAGTGAAAACTTTCAAATCATTGTAAAGTAGGAAAATAAAAATTTGTGAAGTGTCCCAGAAACTTATGATATGTTATATGGTAAGGAATATAGCAGTCATTGCATAAAATTGAGAAATGTAATTGCCACCTGAAACTTCTTTTTTTTAAAACAGGGGACATGGGAGTAGGAAAATCTTGCTTGCTTCATCAATTTACAGAAAAAAAATGTAAGTTTAATACATGAGGTAAACATTAATAGTTTTCTTTATTGTCATGTTTCTACTTTTTAAAAAGTGTCATTTTCAGTGTACTTCATGCATTTAAATATAACCTTTCACTATATTTGTACTTTTTTTTAAATGGGTACAGATAAAATGAAATATACCAGCATATTTTAGTGTTGATTTTTATACACATTATATATATATAATCTGATTCGCTTGTTTTGATTTCTTGATGTTAAAATAATTTTTAAAAATACATACAATAATGTCAAACTTAATCTTTTTATTCTCTGACTTTCTGTTAAGGAATTGATTATCTTATGAGGAGAAATTTGCTGCTTGTATCATTTGTTAAATAACAGATTTGGAATACTTAAAATGGAATTCTTTCTACGCTTTTTTGGGTGATAGAAGGGACCAATTTGTTGTAACTGATATGCTAAATATAGTTGAAAGTGTTTCTGTATAGTAGAAATTATTTCTTTGACATTTTTGTGCTGCTTACTACAGAAGTTTGATGTAACATTTTATGAAGTGCCCAGCAGTCTATGTCCTTATACTGGAGAATGGTGGGTTTAGGTTTTAAGTGGCCTCATTATAAGGAAAGGACTAATAAATTTGTTCATTGGCTTAGACATATATAACTTGTCATTGTATAATAAGAAGTATATATTAGCCAGGTGTGGTGGCTCATGCCTGTATCCCAGTAGTGCTTTGGGAGACTTATGTGGGAGGCTTGCTTGAGCCCAGAAGTTTGAGGTTACAGTGAGCTATGCTTGTGCTACTGTACTCCAACATGAGTGACAGAGCAAGACCCTATCTCTAAAATATATGTGCGCATATATATATATATATATATAACACATGCTGATTTTCTTTGAGACACTGATATTTTCTGGGATAAGAATCTGTTTGACTAACAACTCCTAGGGTCCCAAGACCATTGATTGATCTGTTATAGATAATGATTGTAAGAAGGCTAAATGGTATAATGTTGATACTGTGAAGAATTAATTAAAATCCTTATTTTTACTTAACAGATTATTTTAGTCGAGGGGTCAGCAAACTGGCCAGTGGGGCAAATCCAGTCACTGCCTGTTTTTGTGAATAAAATTTATTGGAATACAACCATGCCTGTTTTACCTATTGTCTCTGGCTGCTTTTTTGCCTCGGTGACAGAGTTGAGTAGTTTATGATAAAGACCTTTTGACTTGCAAAACTTAAAGTATTTTCTGCTTGGTCCTTTCTAGAAGTTTGCTGATTCCGATTCTAGTACAGTCACATTTCCCTGACTTCTTACTTCTGGGTATTTGTAAATTTTTTTTCCAGTGGTAGCTTTAGTCTATTTATAGCCTGTAAGTATTAGTAAGCCATTTGTTTATTTAGTGGATTTTCCCCCCTAGGCTTAATTTGAAGTTTTCTGAAAATTGGGCTATTACTTTTTTTCCTCCTTAACAGTTATGGCTGATTGTCCTCACACAATTGGTGTTGAATTTGGTACAAGAATAATCGAAGTTAGTGGCCAAAAAATAAAACTGCAGATTTGGGATACGGCAGGACAGGAGCGATTTAGGGCTGTTACACGGAGCTACTACAGAGGAGCTGCAGGAGCTCTTATGGTCTATGATATCACTAGGTAAGAGATAATTTTTTCAACCTTCATATGGGGAAAATAAATCTTCTTTGGGCATTTAAAAAAAAATTGACTTAGGCATTTTTTAAAATTTGTAATTTTATGACTGTAATTGAACTTACTTGTTTTTTATGGTTTCTTAAGTTGCCATGTAAAATTTGATATAACACATTGATATTTTCTGAAAGTTTTTATGACTAAAGAAAAATTTAGGGAGATATCGGGTGAAGCTAATAGAAGAATACAGTTCTGAAAAGCAACTTCAGTTGAATGATTTGAGGAGAAATAATATTTTATATAAAATGTTCTTTTAAGTAGAAAGCAAACAACTCACTCTTGGGACTTACTCTATTTAGTCTCTAGTGTTAAAGTTTACACCTCTCAAAATAAGGCCAAGCAAAGAGTTTTGCTAATCCAGCATGGGGGATTATAAAAAATTTTATGCTTGCATCTGAAGGTGTTTATTCATTTACTTTTTTTTCTCTTAAAATGGATAGAAATGACTTCAAATACTACATGCAGTAGGTTTAAATTTATTTCAACATGACTGTTTCTGGAATTCCAAAGCACTTGATGTAAAGTGATAAAACTACTGTACGTAAAGGTTTGACTTTGGAGAACATGGAAAACTGTGCCACTTGATTAGACCCTGCACTGTTTGTCTACTGTAAGTTAGAAAATGAACTGGATCTCCTTTCATGTTGATGTAAAGCGCCAGTCAATAGCAATGTGACTCTGTTTCTTGAGGGTAAAGATGGGTGAGTGGGACCAAGTGATAAGTAGATTTTAAAGCATATTTCCTTTTGGAAAATGCTTTATACGGTTTCCTCTTGATGTGTCATAATGCTCATTAGCATATTAAGACTCCGGAAAGTTCTGCAGTAAGAAATTCTTTGCTGTATGACTTTATTTAATTTGGTGTTTCTTAAGCTTATTTTATTGAGGAGCACACTTTGGGAAATGCTGCCTTAGAATAAAGATATTGACTAGTTATAATTATAGTGCCTAAAGTTTCAGTAAATTTTAGAATTGGGTGGCCTCAGAGCAAAACAGAGGGAAACAAGCCTTAATGCTCTTCATTATAGCCAGGCAATCAGTGATATGATCAAGAGTATTATGGGAAGGCTATTAATAAACCTGGCCGCCTACACAGAACTGTCTAATTTTATGAGGAGTGCATTTCTGAAGACTTCACATAATTAAAAACTCAATAAAATTTAAATATGGTGATGTGTGCTAAGAATATTGTTTTTGCTTTTAAGCATATCTTTTAAGCATAGTTAATACTTTCGGTAAAATCTGTGTCTATTCAAGTCATCAAAAAAAGTACTTCAACTGGGAACAACCAGAATATGCATCAACTGATGAATGGATAAACACTATGTGGTATATCCATACAATGAAATGTTACTCAGCTATGAGGAAGAAGGAAGGACTGATACATGCCACAACATAGATGAAACTTGAAAACATCATGCTAAGTGGAAGAAACCAGACACTAAGAGATACATATTGTATGATTTCACTTGTGAAATATCCAAAATTTATGTTCTGGTAAATTTATAGAGAAAGAAAGTGGATTGGCCGGGCGCGGTGGCTCAAGCCTGTAATCCCAGCACTTTGGGAGGCCGAGGCGGGCGGATCACAAGGTCAGGAGATCGAGACCACAGTGAAACCCCGTCTCTACTAAAAATACAAAAAATTAGCCGGGCGCGGTGGCGGGCGCCTGTAGTCCTAGCTACTCAGGAGGCTGAGGCAGGAGAATGGCGTGAACCCAGGAGGCGGAGCTTGCAGTGAGCCGAGATCGCGCCACTGCACTCCATCCAGCCTGGGCAACAGCGTGAGACTCCGTCTCAAAAAAAAAAAAAAAGAAAAAAAAAAAGAAAGTGGATTGCCAGAGGATGGGGAATGAGTGACTTCTAAGTGGGTTCAGAGTTTCTCTTTGGGGTGATGAAAATGTTCTAGAATTAGATAGTGGTGATCAGTGCGCAACTTTGTAACTACCCTTAAAACAACTAAATTACGTACTTTAAAAGGATAAGCTTTATGATATGTTCATTATATTGTAATAAAAACTGTTACTGGAAAAGAGTACCCCAGGCTTTAGTCAGGTGCTAAAGTGATACTTTATAGTGACTTCGATGTTGCAGTCATGACACCAATTTATTTCTGTTATTCTTTGACATTTTACAAACATAAAAGTTCCTTTTTATTTTTGTCATTAACTCTTGTTGTTACAGGGTGCTTTTCTAAATTGACAGCGTAGCCTATTGTGACAGTTGTTTTGCCATAACATTTTGACATATCTAGCATTTTAGCACTTTTTTAGCACTAGTACCACCAATTAATATTTGAATAATATTTATTTATGGATTTAAAATTATAATGATAGTGAATTTTAAATTAATAACAATTACCAGAATCCTTGGCAGAAGTTATGGTACATGTAAGTAATATGGTTTATATGATTTTGGTACTAAGCTTTTCTGTGTACCTCACTCTGCCTGCCAGCTTTGAAATTTTAAAATTCATCAAAATCAGTAGAAATGTTCGGACTTGTTTAAGGTTTATGCATGAGGTAGTAAAACGTACCTGTTGTGTAAAGTCAAGGTATGCCAATAATACAAATATCAAACACAGATAAGGCTTGTGCTTTTTAAAAATGACATTTTATCATTGTTTACTTAGAAAATTCTAAAACATTGGGGGGAAAGGAGCTATTTTGATATATATGACTTTTTTGTCATCTAAGTGATGATTCATGAGTAATATGATTAGCACAATAAAAATCTGAGTAAGGAGTTCTCAGTTCTCATTGGGAAAGAACTATATACTTTGAATAACAAATTATCTGTGAAAACTGGCAGCTAGAGATCATGGAATATATTCACAGGACTAAACTAGAAACACTTGAAGGACGTGTGGTATTTGTAAAAGAGTTCTAGGCCTGGTTTTGACACCAGTTAAGTCTTTATGGGCTTCCGTTTCCTCACATGTTAAACGAGTAAGATAGACTTATATTCTGTGAGTCTATAAATCAGAAACATTTTTAACCTCAAAAATTTTATTATCTTTGACCCCTTTGGTAGGTTCTACTGTGTATAATATTACAAATATTTGGGTTTGTTTACCATCTTAGAGCTTACTTGGCTAGTGCAAATGAACCTATGAGTTTTTAAACTCTTGCTTGGAGAAAGTAGAAAAATAGGACAGTTAAAGAATACCAGAATGATTTAGCTACCTGGTAAGAGTACAAAGTTAGGATGAACTTTTTCACTGATATCTGGGGACTTGAATTCTTGTCAATGTATAAATGTCTTCAAAGTCAATTTTATGCTGTTATGGTTAGCTTGCTCTTTAAATTATTAAGGAAAGGTGAATTGTATGCCAGCTTACAATAGTGTGACTTGGTTTTTAATGAAACTAAAATTTAAAGACAAGCCAAAGTGTCTTCCATTAAATGTGTCATGGTTAGGCATTTTGATACAACTTTGTCTCTGCTTTGTGATTGAAAATCTGTATGATTTCAAAGTAATTTGAGTTTTGACTCCACATTGGCATTTCCATCAATTTACTGTGTTGTTCCTTGCTTGCTTATTGGTCTGTTTACAGTCTGCGTTTAGGAGTAAATAGTTGACTCCTGACCTGTAATTATCAAAGTTGTTGGATATGGAGTTATTTATTTAAAAATAATACGTTTGGCTAGATTTTTGAAAAGTATGCAGTTGTATTTCACAACTACTGTTCTGAGTAACTGGTCAAAGCAAAATTATTTTAGGATATATTGATTAAAGTATATATTTTAAATATTTGTTGAATTTTTTTTCTATAATTATGTGGCAGTCACAAATTTAAACTTTTATTTTTGCAGAAGAAGTACATATAACCACTTAAGCAGCTGGTTGACAGATGCAAGGAATCTCACCAATCCAAATACTGTAAGTTAAATGGCATCTTATTACACAGAAAATGTAAGAACTAAGCTATCCCAAAAAGGGAAGCCATTTACTGGTGAGATTTTTGTCTTCAATTAGTCGAAGAAAATGTAACAGTTATTTTTCAGTTCTAATTAAACCTGGTTTTGCATTTTATTATACCTAGGTTTTTTGTTCATGTTTGTCGTTACAATTATGAATGTAGTGGTGATCTAATGTGAAGACTGAAATCTGAAATTATGATGTTAAAAGGGATCTGCATTAATTTCATAAAACTTCAGCATTGGAGGAAACTGGGCAAAATGTAGAAGAGATCTTTTTTTACGACTTCTTACAACTGCATGTGAATCTGCGTTACCTCAATAAAAATTTCAACTAGAGGAGAATTAAGAATGAAAATTTCAGTCAAAAATAAAAAGGATTCTATATATGTTAAAACATTAGCCTCTTAACCAGACTGAGATTATATTTATTGAGATTTTTAAAGGCCAGTCACCATGCTAGACTCTGCAGTATACAAAGATAAACATGGATCCTTGGTCCCGAAGAGCTTATAGTCTAGCAGGGAGAGAACTAGCAGGTATGCAGGTAACTGTGCTGCAAAGTAGATTGAAGCATGAATTAGAAATAGAGGGACTAGCACAGTTCTGGGGAGCCTAGGATGATCAGTGCTGTCTGGAGAGAAAGCAGCTTTACAGAGGAATGGTGTTTGAGGGGTGAGTAAAGTTTCAGTAGATACTGTTGAGGGTATGCCAGGAACAATGTGAGGAAAGACGCACTGAGCTGTGACTGAGTTTCTCAGGAACAAGGCTCTTGTCTCTCTTGGCTTTCCCCAACACTTGGTAGAGGCCTGCTTCAAGAACTATGTCATCAGTGGTAAGATTAGCATTTATCAGGAAACGGTGGTTTAATCATACTGAGAGTCAGTTAACATTGTTTGCCTATCATGCTAGGGACTGTGCCTGAAACTTTCATTTCCATTATCACATTAAACCCAAGGTTTACATACACACCTATAGAAGGGTGTTCATAGCAGCTTTATTTGCAGTAGCCCAAAACTGGAAACCTAGGTGTTTCCCAGCCTGGTCATTGACAGGTGGATGGTTAAACAGTTCAGAACATCTCTATAGTGGAATACTACTAAGCTGTACATAGGAATGAATTCTTTATATATGCAGCAATTGAGCTGGGTCTCAAGGGCATCATGCCCAGTAAAAAAGCCAGTCTCAGAAGTTTATATACTGTATAATTTCATTTAGAAAACATTCTCAAAATGACAAAATTGTAGAGATGGAGAATAGTGATTGCCAGGGGTTAGCAAAGGGAGTGGAGGGTGGTAATGATGTGACGACATAGAGGGCAGCACAGAAGCAGTTTCTTTGTAGTGATGGAACAGTTCTGTATCCTGATAGTGATGATTGAGATCTGTACCTGAGATAAAATTATATAGAACTACCCGTGCACGAATGCACATGTGCCTGAGAATGTGTAAAAACTGAAATCTGAATAAGGGCTGGGGATTGTACCAATGTCAGTTTCCTGGTTTTGAGAGTGTATTATAGTTACATAACATCCTACCATTAGGGAAGTTTGGTGAAGGGTACACAGGACCTCACTGTTATTTTTTGTAAGCCTCTGTGAGTCTATAGCTATTTTCAAGTAAAATATTAAAAACAAAACTCATTGTAGAAGGCCCATGGAGGAGTATAATAAAATTAACCTTCCCGTCCTGTGTCCTTCCTGCCTCATTTATGTGCTTTGAAATAGAACCAGATCAGGAGAAAACAAAGGTCTTAAGTTTTTCTTAAGTGCTCCATTTTCTATAAAATTGCCCTTGATTTCTGTGTAGAAGTTGTGTTCTCTACCATTTTGTTGTGGGCATGTTTTGTATCTCTGTAATTAGCATGCCACTTTACATCTTCCCTTTCAGGGAGATAAGAAGCCTTATTTGGAGATTCAGAGAGAATCAGGAGCGGGACAGTATTTCTTGTTTTGAGTACCTATCTTATAATGAGTACCCTGTGCTCGTCATTGTGGCTTTACCAGACTTGTTTTATAAATTGATTTCAAGTATCATTATTTTATTCTTTTAAAAGACTAATGGATAGTGTATGACAGTTTCCTCCCCATCACAGTGGGCGCTTTGTCCACACTGTTTAAAGAATGCTCACTTTTGTTGTACACTTAACTGTCCTTGCATAAGGTTTACATTCAGATCAAAATGATGATTTGGTTTATGGACACACATTTTTGAAAGTAGAAGAGCCAGGAGCTGTAATTTCACATGAAAAAAAAATTAATGGCTGAAGTGCTTTTTAGTTGAAACCATCCATTCCTAAAGTGTTCATATCTAGATTACCATATCTGTTTGGAAGGGGGAAGAAGGGAGGGATTTTACCAACTGGTGTCAAATAAGCTCATAAATGTACAAAGACAGTTTATCCATAACCCGCCCTCGCCACCCCAGATAAAGGCCAAAGCCCTTTGCTATTCCCCAAGGGTACGTATTTTCTTCTTACAACTTTGCAGAGCTGCCTTTAACTTTGGCCTAACTTCATATGAGTGGTTCCAAGGTGGATATAGGTAGGTGGGTGCTATTTTTGCCTTGGATTTGAACTTACTGCATACGTGCCCCAAACCCCTACTCCCAGCTTCCCCTTGTGTATACACATAGACGTCTCTTATCAGTTACTGTTAACTATAAACTCAGTCCTATCTAGGGATAATGTGGGGTAGGATAGTATTTGTCTCAAGATCACAGTTTGGGTTTCTACCTGAGATCTAATGTCCTCCTACCACTGATTCACTGAGTGACCTTCAGCAAGTCCTTTTGCCTTGAGCTTTAATTTCCTTACTGGTAGCCTAAAGGATTGTACCTAGTGGCTTTCAAACTTTTTGAGGATCTCAGAACTGTTTGAAAATCTGATGGAAGCCATGAACCTGCTCCTTTAGGACATGCCCACAATTACAGTATTTACGTATTTCAGGGTATTTGCAGATCCCCTGGAGCTTGTCCATGAACCCTTAGTAATCTTACTAGATATATCATAATCTTTGGACTAGATCAGGTGTACCTAGTGGCTTTCAAACTTTTTGAGGATCTGAGAACTGTTTGAAAATCTGATGGAAGCCATGAACCTGCTCCTCTAGGACATGCCCACAATTACAGTATTTACAGTATTTCAGGGTATTTGCAGATCCCCTGGAGCTTGTCCATGAACCCTTAGTAATCTTACTCAGATATATCATAATCTTTGGACTAGACCAGGTGTCACCAAAGTATGTATGGCCTACGGGCCACATTCAGCCCACAGCCTGTTTCTGACTGGCTTGTGAACTAAAGATGGTTTTTAGATTTTTAAAGAGTTGTTAAAAACAACAACAAAAAAATAACCCAGCAAAGAACATGTAACAGAGACGATATGAGGCCCACAAACCTGAAGAATATACTATTTATTCTTTACAGAAAGTTTGTCAACCCCTGGCCTAGATCATTGCTAAGGTCCTTTGTAGTAATGACTTCATGAATCTGTAGCTCTGTCTAGTGGATAATTGCTAGTACTTGGTTTTCTTTTTAGGCCCAGTTATTTTTTCTATACAGATTTTTGGATTTCAGAATTTGCATGGTTGGTTTAAATTACTGCTTTTGTTATAAGTGTCTTTCTTTTGATCACAAATTAGGTAATAATTCTCATAGGAAATAAAGCGGATTTGGAGGCACAGAGAGATGTTACATATGAAGAAGCCAAACAGTTTGCTGAAGAAAACGGTGGGTTTCTTTAAGACTTAATGGTCACAATTGGGAGAATTATTAAGGAAAGGTGGGATTTTGATACTGCAGATGACAGTTTTTTGTTGTTTTTTAATGCAGACTCAGAAATCTCAAGAATGAGGAAGTAACAAAATGTGTTTCTATTTCTGTGAGATTTATGTTGCAGCAGTACAATTATTTAGTGACAAATATAAAGATGCTCTCCACCTCAGACTTACATACTTTTTCATAAAATACTATGGGAGGAGTACTAAAAACTGATGGGAAACTTTTTCAGATGTTACTAAAGAAATGCACTTGTGGGTCAAGCACAGTGGCTCACTCCTGTAATCCCAGCACTTTGGGAGGCCAAGGCAGGTGGATCATGAGGTCAGGAGATTGAGACCATGCTGGCTAACACAGTGAAACTCCGTCTCTGCTAAAAATACAAAAAAAATTAGCTGGGTGTGGTGGCGGGCACCTGTAGTCCCAGCTACTTGGGAGGCTGAGGCAGGAGAATGGGGTGAACCCAGGAGAAGGAGCTTGCAGTGAGCTGATACTGCGCCACTGCACTCCAGCATGGGCGACAGAGCAAGACTCCGTCTCAAAAAAAAAGGAAATGCACTTGTGAGTTAGTTTGAAGTGTCCTAATTATAGTCTGAATTTTATTTTTAGGCTTATTGTTCCTCGAAGCGAGTGCAAAAACGTAAGTATGACCAAAATATAGATATTTCAATTATATTCAAGTTTCTCAAAGTAGAATCATATATATGAAAAGTATATAATGTATATACACATATAAAGTACTATATATAAATGTGTAATGCTTACTGCAGGAAGAACAGCAAACATCTCTCTGCTTCCTTTTTTACATTTCAAAATAACATGAATTTTTGTTACCTAAAAGATTGTACTTTGATTATGCCTGTTGGTAACCCAGGTTAATAAAATGGAACTTTGTTTACATTTCAGAAGTGTTTGACTTTTCACAAATGACAGTGTTTGACTTTTCACAAGTGAGGTTGAGTTTGGCATCTCAGACAAAAGCTTGGTCAATTTAATTTTCTGATCACGTTAAAAAGCATGATTTAAGGGGTAGTGTCTACTTAAGGGGTAGTGTCTACTCAGAAGAGTAGTGAACATTTTCTAATTGTTCTTCCATGTCTGCTTTGAACTGTGTGGCACTCCCATCATTATTCTTCATTTATTAGGTCAAAAATTTCTTGTGGTGAGAGGCTAACCTGTTTTTGTTTAGTCTCAGCTGTGCTGTTAGTCCAAAGAAAACTGAATGGAGGTGTTAACGTGGCTAAGCATGATTATGTCACTATCACCCGATTAAAAACAGCTCAGTTCATGCTTGGCTGAGCAGACCATATTATTCTTGGAATTCTGATTTCAGCATGTTTGGAGAGATTTCATTTCTGTTTGGAGTATCCTCTCTGTTATCACAGAAATGACATATCTCAGTCGTCATGGTGTGTATTAACATACAGTATTTTAATGATTGCATATAACACATGTAGTTGTCCAAATACGATTTGTAGAAAGGGCTTTCGGTACATGTATGTATGTATGCTTTCCACAGAAAATAGTTTTCCGGCCGGGCATGGTGGCTAACACCTGTAATCCCAGCACTTTGGGAAGCCAAGGCAGGCAGATCATGAGGTCAGGCAATCGAGACCATCCTGGCCAACATGGTGAAACCCTGTCTCTACTAAAAATACAAAAATTAGCAGGGCGTGGTGGTGTGCTCCTGTAGTCCCAGCTACTTGGGAGGCTGAAGCAGGAGAATCACTTCAACCCGGAAGGCAGAGGTTGCAGTGAGCTGAAATCACACCACTGCACTCCAGTCTGGTGACACAGACTCTGTCTCAAAAAAAAAAAAAAAAAAAAAAAGAAAAGGAAAAGAAAATAGTTTTCCATGTTCTCTTAGCTCAGTGTTCTGGTAATCTTTTACTAGATGACAATGGTTAAGTTGAAGACATCATGGCAGTTAACTAAAGATTAACAAAAGGTCAGTATATAATGTCTTGTCTTTTGTAGAAAACTGTGGTTCTCCAATAAAGTTATCAATTGCCTCTTAGGGGAGAGAATGTAGAAGATGCCTTCCTTGAGGCTGCCAAGAAAATATATCAGAACATTCAGGATGGAAGCTTGGATCTGAATGCTGCTGAGTCTGGTGTACAACACAAACCTTCAGCCCCGCAGGGAGGCCGGCTAACCAGTGAACCCCAACCCCAGAGAGAAGGCTGTGGCTGCTAGTGACCTCTTTGCCGTGGCCCCTCATTTGACCTTTCACCTCTGTCTGTTGAAAGCAGTACTTTTTACTGCCTCATTGTCTTCTGTACATCTTACTGGGTTTAATTAAAAAAAAAGAAAAAACAAAAATCTGTTGTAAAAACAGTTTAACACAATACTAAACTGCTAAACAACTAGATGTAATCAGGTTATCAAAGGCAAGTAGAGTAATAAATCTCTCCTGCATGGTAAATCTAGACTTTTTTTCCCCCTTGTCCTCGTGATAAGTATGTCACCAATATATGATTTAAACTGAGCACTGATGCTGGACTTCATGATTTTTTACCCTCCCTCTTTGGCAAGGCTTTGTCTCACTGTACGGTTTAATTTGATGATATCTTAAGCCTTTCTACCCATCCTTAACTGTTCAAGTATGTCTGTTGTAACCAATAAGTTTATTGCTGTGAAATGACTTCTGATGGTAGAGAAGGGGTTCTATAACTGCTTTTGTTTTGTTTTGGATAAATTTCCTGTTGTGTGGGTGGCATTTTTCTTGACGAGGTTTGCTTCTCTCTTAGCCTCGCACAGGGAAAATATCCATTTATCTTATCTCTCGTGCTTAATTAATAGCTTTATCTTTTTTTATACCATTTTATCCTTTTCTCTTTAACAGAAAGTAAATATGTATAAAATTTGAAGGAATCGAACTAACAATACATTCTGTGTATATTATTTTAATGAAGAAAATAAATTGATTACTGGCATTGGAACAGTATAAAATACCAGTTTGTACAGTATGACCTATATGTGACCATGTTACTCCCTTCCATTTCACACAAAGAAATAGACACACTGCAGTTCACAAGTAGTACTGGCTCCACCCCTTGGTGCTGGCAGTGTTTGGGGACATTATGCTGGAAAAAGCTCCTAGCATCAGAGGATTAACACTAGCAGATTCTGTTCCATCTTTGCACTGTTGCTTACCTGCTGATTTTCTTAACTGTTCTTGTGCAATCGACAATGTGCTAACCTGCTTTTCTCTTTTTGTAAACGTTTTTGCATTACAGGCTGCATTCTTGCCTTACTGTATAGGAAAAGAAAAAAGGCTGGGTTTATTATTGCACATTTTAAGCTTTTATACCTTTATCTTCTTGGAATGGTCAGATTCTGAACTGGACAGTCAGAACCACAGGTCTGCTGTTAAGGGATTTTAAATTGTGCATTTTTAACACTACAGTGAAATAAGATATCCCTGTGTTCATAGTATGAGGGGCTGTTTTATGTCATGTTGGCATAAATTGTTTCATAAAAGGGAAAGTGTTTCTAAAGGTGTTTCAGTGCTTGTGCTGATACAAAGTAAGTTATTACTTTGCACTAGGTGGTTTGGCCACTGAATTAATACTGTATAGCAAGAGAAACAATCTTATTCCTTTGTACAACAAACATGTTTAAGTTCTTCATTTCTGTTGATTTTTCTTACTGTGTTTGATTCAGTGGCTGGGAATTGAGAGTTTATTTGAAGTAGAATAGGTAACACCTCAGCGCACTATAGAAAATGCACTCAGCTCAACTGCTGTGTTTAAAATACACATTTTAAATCCCTCTTTACAGACACTAACATAAAAGTACATCTTTTTGGGTTGTAAACATGTGGTAGTACCAGAGTATTGTATAGTCAATGTTAAATAAAAGCCAAAACTGGAATGTGCAGAAAATAGGCTTTGGTTAATTTGTGGATTCATTTTTATTTTTGTCTTTAACTTTTTAAAAAATAGGATTTCTGGAGTAGATTGGTATGTTCTGTTAAAGACTACAGTGATCCATTTTGCTTACACTGTTGCATCACAAGGGATTCACCCAGGGACCATGACCTGCTGGTGTGTGTGTATATTTACAAAAACAAAACAAACAAACCACCCATTGGGATATAAGGTGGCAATCACAAACGAAAGACTGCGGCTTGTTGAGGTGCAATACCCTGACTCCCAAAGTTAGTTACAGTGGGTTTTATTGTTTTTGTGACCGAAGGATTTATTCAGACTGCTGTACTCTTCATTTGATGTAACAAAATGCTATTAATCTAAATATTTGTAAATAAAGTACCTGTATCTAGATTAAAGTTGGTTGCATTATTTTCTGAACTATAATAGGGTTTATTTTCTTCAGGTGAACAAGTTGATGTGTCATCAGTTTTTATTGCAGCACTGTCTGTATTTGTTGTATAAAGAGAGGTCTACATATGTAGCATATAAAACCACATCACTAATAGAGCCACAGTTTTATTCTTGTGTTTGCATCACCCTTGAAATGTTTTCAGTCAACCATTTTCAGTGTAAGATCAGCACATTTGCTGGCTGATGCTGTTCTCCCTTGACTGTACTGGGAGCCAGATTCTATCATACGCATGTGTAATCCCCTGTAATAAACTCGGGTGCTCACAAATAGAGCAGACTGTCATATTGTAACATGTGTGTGCCAGACACTGGGCAGTACACTTTGGAAAGAATGTGAAATCCTTTTAATTTTTAATCCATAGCTTACTGCTTGTGCAGTCACCTGCTTCTCGAGGTTACTCATTGCCCTTGGACCTGTGAGGAGGCCCTCAGATTAGTAATTGGTGCTTAGTACTATTTACACTTAAATAGATGTTTCAGTACAATGTTCAAGTCTTTTTTTTATGGATAATAAAGTGATGGAGTAATTTTTTTTTTTTTTTTTTTTTTTGGTGGTGTACACGTTAATAGGTAGTACAATTTCTTTGGAAAGATGTCTTTTGAAGCCAGATGTTAATGTTCATACATTACCTCCTTTCTCAAATTCCATAAGACAACAGTTTTGGGGAACTTTTTTGCCCATGTGTCTGCTGTTTTAAGTGTGATTTTAAAAACATGAGTGGTTCGGTTCAGTTCATTCCCTTAAACAGAAGAAAAGACCAAATAATTACTTTCCATTCCTCTTCATGTGGGAGTACAGGGTTCATGTGGCATTTTAGAGAAAAGAAAATTTATCCTCATTCAACACAGGCCCAGAAAATTGTGTCCCAGAAGGATGTCAATAATTGTGACTAGGCCAGGCCTTTTAGCATTTTGCTAAGACTTGAAACAAAAAATGTAAATACAAAAGAAATCAAGTTTTGTTTTGAAAGTAGATGCCTTCTAGAACTTACTGTGTATTAATAAATTGTCACTTTCATTATCTTTATTGTAACTCCATTGATGCCGTATCTTAACAGTCCACTTCTAGCCAAATAACTGTTTTGGAATAAAAACCTTGGTGGTGAGGGATTACTGCACTGTGCTGTTCTGTATTATAGTAACATGGTAATATGCCTGTTGTGACTCAAAAGCTGTCTAGTGATCTAGAAAACAGTTCCCGAGAATATTTTAAAACTTACTACATATTTCCCCCTTGGGAATAATTATGCCAGACTGTGAGAGCAGTTGCTATTCTAGTTTTTAAAGAAATATATACATCATGGAGTTGAGCTGTTAATTTGAATTTATCACTGGGTCATACTCTCCAAGGTACAAAATTTTTCTGATTCTCCACCAAAGAATATGTTGGCTGAGGAAAGACATCTGAAGCATAATAGTTTTATAATTGATGTATTTCCAAATGATGAAATCTTCATTGATAAGTATAACGTACTTCAGCCTCCAGGTAAAAGAAAACCACCTGAAAGCTTGCTTACTTGGAATTAAGGTAAAAACTTGACAGCTTTTCCATAGAATTACCTGTGAAGTGTAACGTCAGCGGACAGACCCAAGTTGATTGTTATCTTTTATTTTTATATGAAAAATAGATTTCAAGCAAAATTCAAAAATAACACTATAAATAAAGAGGGCCTTAAGTACATTCTTTTTGTTAATAAGATTTACCAGTTTGTAGGTTCAGATACGCAGTTAAAATCACTGGTTTTTATTAAAAAAAAAAAAGTTACAAAGATACAAACAAAAAGGCTTAGCCGCATGGTTTAAATTCCCATATGCAACTATTCCCATATGTACTATGTACAAGTTATTTATAAAAACATTGGCATTAATGGTATAGGCAAAATAAACTACATTGAATTTTCAGAATCTTAGTTCACTGGATCTTGATTTAAAAAAAAAACAACTGACATTCCAATGATAAAGTCAGTGAGGTAGTGGAGGTGCTTTCCTTGAATATATTTACACAAGACAGTATTCCTCATCTGGCTGAGGCATTCTTTTCCTACAATAAGACAAAAGGAAGGATAAATCAAATTTTTGAAACAGTAAAAACAGTCTTACTAAGTGATGGCATGATGGCTTATAGGTAAATTACATATTTTGAGTACCTCTTTGTAAAAATGTCTTAAGATGAACCAGTGTACAAAATTCTGAGAGAAAAAGTTATTCTTAAAACTGCTAAAATTCAAGATCCTCCAATTAAAAGTTCTAGTTTAAAAAAAAAAAAATCTGTAACATCTACCCAGTGAGGAGGGATGGCATCAGTGCCAGTAACTAGTGGTTCTGATGGACCTTGTAGAACTTGTTGGAAGGAGCTCTCAGCCTTTTGGCTAAGATCAAGTGTAGTATCTATTCTTACCAGAAAAGAAGGGAAATAAAGTGTTAGGCTCAGAAGCCAGCCCCCTAACTTTTAACTAGTTCAGGCTTTTATCCCACGTAGGCCTGGATTACAACCCCAGACTTCTAAATAATTCTACCAATCTCACCTCTACCCATTGTGCGTTGGTTGCCTTTAAAGCACCTAAATAAATCTGGCTGCCACCTTGAGCTGGTAATTGAACCTGGCTCTTAAGCCCTTGTGTACTCTTCTCCCACGACTCTGGGCTGTCTTATCCCTAAAGCTTCCCTATTCAATGCCCAGTGCCTCTCACACTCCTCCTCGAACCCTGCCCTGAGGCCCATGATGATTTTGGCCTTTACCTGACTGCGTCCCACCACAGACGGTGTTAAGATAATCATATTCAGATGGCCCTGCTGCTATTAATTAGCTGTGTGACCAAGGTGAGTCACTTGCCCACCTTGGGCATATTAAAGAGGCAACAGTTCTTGAAAGCTCCTTGTGGCTCCACCATTAAAATATACTGCTCTGTGGTAAAGAGAGATTAGCCCGTAAGTCCTACTGTTGTCCTTTGCTATGTCCTTGACCAAATCATTTATCATTTTGTACAGATTACTTACCTATATAAAGGGATAATTCCTACCTCCAAGGATGTAAAAATTAGACAATGTATATAAAGTTTTTTATGTGCACACAATAGGCACTCGAAAATGGAAGCTGTTACCTATCTCTGACAGTTACGTGTGCTACTACTTACCAGTTCCATGAACATATTTCATGTTCCTCTTAAATGCTTATTAACCTTATCTAAGCTCACACAGAAAACCTTTGTGAAATTCAGGGTTTTTATAGACCCTAGGTTAAGAGGTCTGAATTCCAACTTCTTAAATGTAAGTTACAAAATGCAGGGAGACAGACTAAACTAGGACTCATACTGGCCTCATAGGTCTAAGCTCTTTATATTGACAGAGTAGGAAATAAAGAAATCCAGAAGTGGAGGACATGAATAGAATTAACTCTATCCCTGCCAGGTCATCTAATCTGCAGTTGTAGTCTGTTTCCTAAGCCATCAGCTTATCCACCTCTACCAAGTCTTTGCTAAAACAAGTGTGGTGGTGTGTGCCTGTAGTCCCAGCTACATGGGAGGCTGAGGTGGGAGGATCGCTTGAGCCTGGGAGGTCAAGGCTGCAGTGGGCTGTGACAGTACCAAGCAAGACCTTGTCTCAAAAAAACAAACAACAACAACAACAAAAACAACCCCAGGCTATTGTTTTGTTTTTAAAAACAGCTGCTGTTTACCTGATTTTGTCCAAGTTGAGAGTCCTCTGTGAGGGAAGACTCCAGCTGAGACAGACTGGGTGACGATGCTGAATCTGCAGAGGTGCTAGTGACCAGTTCCCCTAAAGCATCTACTTGTCTTCTCAAACTGTGTAAAGTGCCCTCTGTCTGCCGCTTTCCTTTAATTAATACTTCTGCTTGCTTGGACATACAGTGTCGGAGTTGGGCCTGAAAAGTGTTACAAGACTTAGGGTTTGACACAGAAGAAATGCACCAGAACTACAGCTCAGCTTCCTCACATACACTTGACAGGCAAATCTGGCTAACAGGAATGGTTGTCGAAAATGTTCATCTTTAAAAAGAATCGTAGGAGGTGCCAGGTAGATACTTAGTGAGCATAAACCTTTACTTTTCTGTGTTGTCATTAACTGGGCCTTTCACTTGGCCCATTTTTTCCATGCTAGCAGTGCTTAGGATTTCTGTATCCCTTGCTTCTCCATTAAATTATTGCCTCATCTCTTTTTTCCTTCTCTGTTATGACTGAGATCAGTTAGTTTATACTTGACACCTGGAGTGTCTCCTGATTATGTATTTTTTTTTCCTAAGCCTTAGTTTCTTGTCTGTAAACTCACTAGGTATTTAATCCTCAACTTCATACTACTTTTTGGCTTTTGCCCCTGCTATAATCAAATTCTCTCAAAGTCTATAGCAGCGCTGTCCAACAGAACTTTCTGCAATGGTGGGAATGTTCTACCTCTGGCTATCAATATAGAAGCCACTAGACACATGAGGCTATTAAGCACTTGAAATGTGGCAAATGAATAACTTAATTTTTAACTTAATTATAATTTATTAAAATTTAAATAACCACACATGGCTGGAGACTATTGTTGGACATCACAGGGCTCCACTCAATACTATAGCACTGCACTCTCTCATCCCATGCTTTCTACATAGCCATTCCCCCCAAATAAATGTAACCTCCCATCTATACTTTTAACTCTCACATCTTTAGGTCAACACTGATCAGTAATCCTAGACTCCTATTTTTGGCTGCCTACAGACAGACATCCTTCCCTGGATATCTCACAAGGCCTTCAAAGTCAACATGTTCGGAGCCAAACAGTTAAGCCAAATTCCTTAACTGACATTCAGCCTACTTTTCCAGTATCCCAAATCTTTCCTGCCACCACTGGCCTGTGATAACCTTATAGTTCATCACTGTGTTTCTACTTCCTGTCCCAAATACTTAGATTCTATCAGTTCTAGCTGAGGTAAAGCAGCATTACATAGGTTAAAGAACACTAGAGTCGACACAAGTCATTGCTTTGAACACTGACTGCCGTTTACTGTGTGACACCAACTCCTCAGAGCTTCAGACGTGCCATCCCTGACACTGCCGGCAGTGCTGCAACAGCATGGATGTGAAAGCATCAGGTAAATGTAACTTTCCCCTCCCCTCCCCAATGTGCCCAGTATCTCATACTGGTTTTTTGTTTGTTTTAAAGGGCAACCTTGAGTCGGTCTTCCCGGTGACGCAGTTTCTCCCGGAGTGCTTCTCCACGCCAGTGCTCATCCTTTCTCAGAGGGAAAATGGAGATATCAGATACCACTGCTGCTACAAGTGGAAGCCAACCAGCCTTTCCCTCCCCTACCCCAGCACCCCCACATCTGTGTTTTAGCTTGGCTGGGGGAGGGGAACCCAGAGAATAGCAGGATAAACCCTTACCATTATGTGAACTTGTGAAAAGTTCAGTTTTTCTTCAAAAGGTCCCTCATTTATGGTAAATGGAAAGTTCTCTTTCAAGCTTTCCAATTCTCCTTCTAGGTTTTCATTTCTTTCCAAAATAGCTTCTAGATCTGCTGGTAGTTCTGGAAGAAACTGATTGAGATTCTTCAGGCTGGTTCTGATTTCATCCTTCACCTCAGATTTAAGTGTCCTCATTGCATCACTGATTTCCATTTGTCTTCTCTCCAAATCTTTTTGGTTTGCCATCTAAACAGTGAGTTGGTGTCAAATATCATTGTATAAAATTTCAGACTTACTTGGAATTGAGCTGAATGATGTGCCACGTATTTAAAGATCTATAAATATCAACTACTATAATTACTAGAACTGTAAAAACTTGTGATTTTTCAGATAAGAATCTACAAGCTACTGAATAAATTATTTTATTGGCATTTTCACTGGAACAACTTTCATTTAGAAAAGGCATGTGCATAAAGTTCCTTGAAGACAATCTCTTTGGAGTCAGACAAAGCTAGTTACCAGTCTCATTTCCAGTATTACCAGTATGACTTAGGGCAAGTTGGCTAACATCTGATCCTCCATGACCTCATTTATACAAGGAGATAAATACCTTCTGCTCAGAAATGTGAAAACTAAGTGAGAATTTACATGAAGTACCTCAGTGGCACCCAACTGGCAACTAGAGTAAGCCACAAATGAGAAAAGGGCCATTTATTGAAATAAGTCATAAGTGATCTGGATTATAAATGCTAATGCTGGAATTTTATAAGTGAAGAATCTGGTGGCTTGAGCAATATACATTTTTTTTTTTTTTAAAGACAGGGTCTTGCTCTGTCACCCAGGCTGGAGTGCAGTGGCACAATCTTGGCTCACGGCAGTCTCAACCTCCCAGACTCAAGCAATCCTCCCACCTCAGCCTCCTGAGTAGCTGGGACTACAGGTATATGCCACCACACCTAGCTACTTTTTGTATTTTTAGTAGAGACGAGGTCTTGGCATGTTGCCCAGGCTGGTCTTGAACTCCTGAGCTCAAGTGATTCACCCACCTTGGCCTCCTAAAGTGTTGGGATTACAGGAATGCACCACCACACCCAGCCTAGAGGTTTCTTAAAGTGTTACCAATTGCATTTGATGCCTGAGACTACTCTATGTGGCTCTACCCCATATACAGCTTAGTGAAAATGAGATTTATACCTACTGCTAATTGCCTTACCAAATTTGCAAAGGCAAAATCACTAAGGGCTTGTGGTCTTTAAATAATTGTTTTTAGTTATTTTTTCTTGAATCAAATAGTAGGTATATGTGGGGCGTCAGGGGATTGGAAGCACAGATGAAACTAGAATGGCCACGTGGGGTCATCCAAAGGACTAAGTATAGCAGGGCCAAATAAGTGGCTACAGCAGCCCCTGCTAGAGTTCAGGGATGGCCCAGATGCTCTAAAGGACACCAGCGACATCAAGGATTAGAGACTCTACCAGTCCAGGCATGAGCTGATTTAATACTCTCTGCCTGGCTACATTATGTGATATCAAAGGTTTCCCCCTGGACCATCTTTTCTTGCTCAAGGGGTAGGGGAGGTTTTGGCTCCTATAGACTTGTTTATGGCATAAAATCTAACATTTCAACGTAGTTCTTTGGGACATGAAATATGATGCTCAAGAATTACCTTTTTTCCTTGAAAAACTAACATTTTAAGAGCTTGTCAAATTTAAGAGAATTTTGAAAGTATATTTTTAACAAATAGTGGAGGTGCATTTCTAAATTTTAAGGCTAAAAAACCAGATTTGACTTAAAGAACATTCTTATAATCAGTTTTTCTATACTACTATAGAAGGGATATTAAAAACAATACAATCTGCCTGAGCCCAGTGAGTCCTCTCCCCCCAGGCTGGCCAGCTGGGCTTCCTGGGCACACACCTGTTTCTTGAGCTCCATGTACTCATACTGCATCTGGTTGAGCTCCTTCATCAGGCGCCTGGCCCGCTCATGGTTGTCCTGGGCTACCAGTTCAATTGTTGCCATTTCCTTTTGCATGCAGCTGTTCTCCTGTTTTTGCTCCTAGCACAGGAGGAAAAAAATAACTCTGCAATCCAACAAGTGGAGGTGTGGTTTGCTGGCTTACACACTCACTAGCTCTATAACTTCATTCCCCATCTGGGCCTCAGCTTCTCTAGCTGTCAAATAGGGAAAACTCTATTTTCCTTTCATGGGCAGATCAAATACAGCTGGGAGTATATACACGTCAGAGTCTGTTAGCATCACCTTTGATAATAAGCTACTAACCCTTTCTGAGTCTTCATTAATTGTCTGTAAAATGAGAATAATAATAGCTATCATCACAGGGTTACTGGTAGGGTTAAATCTGAGACATCTATATTCCATCTGTATGATGATCTGGCCTATCACTAGTTAGAAGTGTATCCCCTTTGAGAGACACACATGGTTTAAAAGTTCCTTTCATAGAACAGGGCTCCACTAATCCCTCCAGAGGGTACTGGAAAAATCCACACCCTTGACAGTTCCATTGCTGCTCAGCTGCCTCCATCCACAATAAATTATTCTGACCTATCTGAGTGTCACTTCCCAAATTTATTTCAAGGATGAAAGCATGGTAGATTGAGCTTCCTGGTTTTAGGATAATGATTAAAGCTAATGTTGGCCAAAAAGGGCAGGATGAGAAAAATTTGTAAGCACTGACTACAGCAGTGTAATAAAACTGGCTGGGCACGGTGGCTCACGCCTATAATCCCAGCACTTTGGGAGGCCAAGGCGTATGGATCATAAGGTCAGGAGTGCGAGACCAGCCTGGCCAACATGGTGAACCCCACTCTATTAAAAATACAAAAATTAGCCAGGTGTGGTGGCATGTGCCTGTAATTCCAGATACTCAGGAGACAGGATAATTGCTTGAACCTGGGAGGTGGAAGTTGCAGTGAACTGAGATCATGCCACTGCACTCCAGACTGGGTGACAGAGCAAGACTCTGTCTTGAAAATAAAAATAAAAATAAACCGTCTATGGGCCAGAAGCAATAGCTCACTCCTGTAATCCCAGCACCTTGGGAGGCTGAGGCAGGTGGATCACCTGAGGTCAGGAGTTCAGGACCAGCCTGGTCAACCTGGTGAAGCCCCATCTCTACTAAAAATATAAAAATTAGTTGGGCGTGGTGGCGCACACCTGTAGTTCCAGCTACTCAGGAGGCTGAGGCATGAGAATCGCTTGAACCCGGGAGGCGGAGGCTGCAGTGAGCTGAGATCGTGCCACTGCACTCTAGCCTGGGAGACAGAGCAAGATGCCATCTAAAAAAAAAACCGTCTAGAGAAGGCTTCTTCAACACCCCCTCCACCCGCCAGTGGAGGTGTAAACTGAGGCTCACTGGCAGAACATGCTCTCTACTTTGTGCTGATAATGGCTGTTCACATGACAGTCTCCCCAGCCAGCCAGAGCTCCTTTGAGGCTGCACCCCTGTCCCAGGTAAAACTTACCATCAGCTTCAAGGACAAATGATGCATAAATACACCAATAACAACAGTTGGGTTCAGGACTGTGTTGATGGGTAATTTATTTTCTCTATGTTGAAGTGGTGTGGCAGTTTAAAATTTTAAATGTATCTTTTGCTCACAAACTGCCACGGCAGCAGGTACTCACAAGAAGGTTTTTCTCCAGCTGGCTCCGCTGGATCTTAAGTGCTTCCTTCAGGCTGGCCACCTGCTTCTCAGCTTTCTTTCTTTCTGTCAAGAACTGGTTCCGCAGGAGGCTGAAGTCTGCCCTCATAGAGTCTGCCTCTTTCTGGAGGGCCAACAGCTCACCTGACTTCTCCACCAATTGCTGCTCCCTTTCTGAAAGCTGCCGTTCTGAAATGAGCATTTGCAGTCGGTTTAGCTAAAGAGCCCGAGCCAACTGTGGGCAGAGCTCCCCTTCCCTTGTGGCAGATGCATAATGGTGATATGCGACCCATGCAGGTGCTTTCCTCCATTACAAAGTCTTACAAGCCTACCCTGACCCACACTTCAAAGGCCCAGAAAAAGACCCAGATAAGGGTGCCTTTTGAAGTAATTGGTTCCTGGAGAGACTGATCCCAGAGTGACAGACAGCTACTATCTTCTCTTTCAACTCTTTGAGACCAGTGAGAGGAAACCCAGCACCAATCCTGAAGTGTGTGGAACAGATGAAATGTTTTTTATAAACACTAATTTTCATAAAGGGAGACACAGCAGTACAACATCCTTCTACAGGAAGCAGTGCAGTGGAAAGTGCACATGATTTGGAGCTGCCTCCTACACTGGCATGAGCCCCATTTTATAATGAGGAATACATTTCCTGATGTTCAGTTAGAATCATGTATGCAAATGCTTGGTACATAGTGAGTACTCGACAGAGAATGCTTACAAAATAAAAGTGACATTTAAAAGATATTTTTCTTATCACCCATATTTTACTTTTCAACAACTCTGGCATGATCAGAATTGGACATATTTTTTTTAAGTTTCATTTTAATAATGAAATGATTGGGTCTGCATATATCAAGAGTTCCCAGGGAAAAAGGAATAATAACCCTTTTAGATCCCCAAGCCCACAACATTTTCCAAGCATTATTAAACCCTGGAGCCTAAGAAAGAGAAAAACCATTTACTGATGTGAGAACAATCATTTACCCTGGATTCCCATGTCAACTTCATTTATATATGGTTCAAGAGAGAACAAACTGACTTAAAAGCAAACACCTGTATTCCGGTACCATTCACTAGGCCAAATCTGGACAGAAGAACTGTTAATATGATTTTTTTTGACACTTGAGATGAAGGAGATCATTATTCCCAAAGCTCAAAGGTAATATCCTTTAAGAGTATCTTTTGGCAGTTATTCACTTGAATGTTCCACTTTCTTGAGATGGCATTCTCAAAGGAGACAATACGAGCAAGGAAGGACTTTCTGGTCAGTCTCAGGATCACATCTCTTCTCTGAACCTGCTTCCTCATCTTTCACAGGGCTGTCATACCTCCTGCTTTAACTTCTCCTGCTTCCTCACCTGGCTCTGGCTGGGGTCTGGATATCTTTAAATACTTTTGCAAGACAACCAGCAGAGCCAACCCATACCCCATCTCCCAGTGAGAAGTTCCAGAATACATACTAGTTTGGGAGAGCGTCTTCTCCAGGCTCTCACCCCACCTCTCCTCTTCCTGCAGAATCCTAACACGCTCTTCAGCCGCCAGCACCTTTGAGAGCACTTGGTCCAGTTTGCTTTTCTGGTCTGTTAATTCCTTTTCCAGCTGGTGCTGTTGCTCCTTCAGTGTCACTTTGCTGGTTTCTAATTTGCTTTCTTCACTTTCTCTCTCTTTCTGGAGTCTCTGAAATATCTTAATAAAGAGTAATCTTGATTAGTCATAAAACAACAAATAGTGTCCCAGAGAACCTGCATGGACATGAGACAGATTCCAAGTTCAAAAGAAAGTAGAAGACAGCCCACAGGGACAACTCCATTACAGAGGTGATCAAGAGGGCTTGGGAAGCTGTCTGGCCAGCATGTGAGGAGGGGATTAAAGCAGCAAATGGCACGTGGCCATTAAGTATCTTTACAGGACCAATGTTCTATGATCATTAAAGGTCTCTAAGTCACATAGTTGGTGTAAACGCCACCCATGGCTACACAGGGCGGTTAAGCGACACACAGTCCCATGGGGGATATTTCTCAGCAGCTTTCTGCCAGGGGAAAAATAGGCTCACATGAGCCACAAAATGCTTCTTTTATATAAAGTCATAAATGTGTAGTACCATTTCTTGTTGGACTAGTTTGAGCTTGTTTTCTTCAATCTCACTCTGAAGCACTTGAAGTTGTTGTTGTTTTGTCTCCTCTTCTTTCTGACAGTCTTCAAACCTATTTGCCCATTCACTGATGTCCTTTTGGAGTCGGGTCTGCTCACTAAGCAATACATCCTGATGCTTGGTGGTGTGAAGCAGGTCCTTTAGGTGAAAGAACAAGTGGAAACTACTAATAAAGCCATCTTTACTAGAGGTGGCCAGGTGCCAATCCAGTATCTACTAAGTCTGACAGAATGAGAGGCATAAAAGTTTATTTCCTTTATTATCTTAATAAACTTATAGGTACAAGAGAATTTAGATGTCTAATCCAACTTTTATTTTATTTATTTATTTATTTATTTATTTATTTATTTATTTATTTGACAGTCTTGCTCTGTTGCCAAGGCTGGAGTGCAGTGGCATGATCTTGGCTCACCGTGACCTCCGCCTCCCAGGTTCAAGCAATCCTCCCATCTCAGCCTCTTGAGTAGTTGGGACTACAGGCACATGCCACCACGCCCAGCTAACTTTTTGTCTTTTTAGTAGAAATGGGGTTTCACCATGTTGGCCAGGTTGATCTCGAACTCCTGGCCTCAAGTGATCCACCTGCCTTGGCCTCCCAAAGTGCTGGGATTACAGGCGTGAGCCACCATACCCAGCCTGTGTCTAATGTAACTTTTTTTTTTTTTTTCCTGAGACAGAGCTTCGCTCTTATTGCCCAAGTGGGAGTGCAATGATGCAATGCCGGCTCACGGCAACCTCCAGGTCTCGGGTTCCAGTGACTCTCCTGCCTCAGCCTCCCGAGTAGCTGGCATTACAGGCATGCGCCACCACGCCCAGCTAATTTTGTATTTTTAGTAGAGATGGGGTTTCTCCATGTTGGTCAGGCTAGTCTTGAACTCCCGACTTCAGGTGATCTGCCCGCCTCAGCCTCCCAAAGTGCTGGGATTACAGGTGCAAGCCACCGCACCTGGCATAACTCTTAATTTACATAATAGAAACTAAGGTCTAGAACTCGCCTGAAGTGCTCTGAATTACAGCACTAGTCTCACAGGACAACACTGAATTCCCTTTAAGAAAATCATTAGAAGTATAAGGGTCAAAAATCTGCTATATTCAGTATCTGACAAGATAGAGGCCCAGATTTGACGGTTACTCTATGGCTCAAGGAGTAATCAAATCTAAGCCCAGCCTTTAAAGTCCTCATCTGTGCCATGGATTAGAGATGACCCATCTGGTCCCTGAAGCCCCAAGAAGGGCTGCTGAGAGACTGTTGCTGGGCTCTGGTCTAGCCACCACCCTACTTACTAGCTTTGAGTAAAACTTTGTTTGTATCAAGAGTTCTAAGGCTAAAATAAATTAGCAAACCACTGCTCTCCACCAAAACTTTTATTTATGTGACAGTTATGTTATATAAATGGCCCTGGAGTATCTGCTGTTGTGAAGAGGAACCAGCCTACTTGATTTCTTTGTTATTTAAACCAATTGTCTGCATACCCTCAGTATTCTACTAGAATATTACATTTGTTAACCTTACCTGTTTTGCTAGGTTCAAATGGTCTTGGACATTAGCTAGTTCCTCCTGCAGTGAGTTTACTGCTTCTTGTTTTTCTACAGAAATGACATTCTCATGAAATAAGAAATACATACATACATACAGATTCCCATTAGCATTCCCAAAAAGTAGAGAAGTTATTTTACGCTTACTTCTGTTACATGTATGACTATGCCATACTATCTCATTAAAGGCCAAAAGAGAGTTATATGCACAATCCACATTTGGCCTTGGAGCTCAGGTTTTTAAAGATTTTCATGTTCAAAATCTCACAACGAAAAAATTACAGATAATGTTAGGTGCATAGTTTAAAAACAGCTACCTTCTGCATTGCTGGTAGAAATAGAAACTTAACCTTTCAGGAAGGCAATTTGGGAATAAATTTTATATCTATACTGGCTTTGTCAATTACTAGCTGTGTGACCTCTAGCAAATCACTTCTCATTTAAGCAGTCACAAGAAAACTAAGCTTCGGTTTCCTTATTTACAAATGAGTAAAATAACTTTTATCTCATAAAAATGTTATGAGGATTAAATGAGAAAACGAAATATCAAGGACATAAAAAATGTTCAACAAGTATATTATTAGATAGAATTACTCAGCAATTTCTTTAAAAATTATCATATTTATAAACATTTGATAATTTTAAAATCTTCATTATTTACATCTTTGCTTTTCAAACTAGACACACACCCCTAGGAAAAATCTGGAAGGATATTCACCAAACTGTTACTAGGAATCTATGAGGAGTGAGGTAAACAGCAATTTTTATTTCTTTTTACTATGTTTTAAAATTGTTCTCTAAGGAAGATGAATTAGGTGTTTTTTTTTTTTAACTGACTTTGAGATAAAATGCACATATTACGTCCTATTTAAAGTGTGTAATTCAAAGTCTTTTAGTATTTTCCGAGTTGTGCAACCATTACCACAATCTAATTTTAGAAAGAAACTCCATGCTCCTTAGCAGGAATTACTTCTGCCATAAGAAAAATCAAACAAAGAAACTAACAAAGGGCAAGGAAATCACACTTTCACTGTTCTGCTGCCTTATACCTTGGAGCTGCTGTTGTATTGCTGAAATGTCGTTATGCAGTGACAACTTGTCTCTGTTTAGTTGGTCTAGTTCCTGCTGCAGTTTTCTGACATTCAATTCCAACTTTTCTAAGTTTGATTGCTCCATTTTGCTATTTTCTTCTGCTGCTGCTAAAACCCTACCACAGAGAATAAGTAAGACTGTCAAATATAAAATATTCAAGCACACACAGGAGATGACTGAGGAACAGTGTTATCCTTTCACAACATACAGTTATGGAAAGTATAAAAGATTATAAATCTTCACAAAATTTAAGACAACTCATTTTCAAAATCTTATCAGCTTTCTAAGTGGAGACTTTTTTCAAATGACTCATTAAATTGAAGTTTTATAAAAATCATAGATTAAAAACATGGATAACATTCAGAATTCCAAAAATCTGATAAAAATGGAGCTGTGACAATAAAAAAAGTAGAAAACGATTGTATGTACAGTAGGATCTGTTCATATAGCAGACATGCATGAGCATGTATTGTAGTATATAAAGGGAGTCATACAGTATGAACTTGCTTTTGGTCTGGCTTCTTTCACACAGCGTAGTTACTTTGAGATTCATCCATGTTGTGTGTATCAATACTTCATTCCCTTCTTATTGCTGAGTAGTATTCTACAGTGTGGATATACCACAATTTGTTTCTATTTACCAGGTGATAGACATTTGGGTCATTTCTAGTCTTTGGCTATTACAAATAAGGCTGTCATGAACATTAGTATATACACTGTGTAGAAATATGCTTTCATTTCTCTTGAATAAATATAATACCTAGGAGTGGAATGGCTAGATCTTCCGGTAGTGTATGTTTGATTTTTAAGTAACTGTTAAACTGTCTTCCAAAGTTAAACAGTTACTTAATACCATTTTACATGCCCCTCAATCATATATGAAAGTTCCGGCCAGATGCGGTGGCTCACGCCTGTAATCCCAGCACTTTGGGAGGCCGAGGCGGGCGGATCACGAGGTCAGGAGATCAGGAGATCGTCACCATCCTGGCTAACACAGTGAAACCCCGTCTCTACTAAAAATACAAAAAATTAGCCGGGCGTGGTAACGGGTGCCTGAAGTGGAAGCAGGAGAATGGCGTGAACCCGGCAGGCGGAGCTTGCAGTGAGCCACTGCACTCCAGCCTGGGTGACAGAGACTCCCGTCTCAAGAAAAAAAAGAAAGTTCCTGGTTAATACTAACATTTGGTATGGCTGTTGTTCTAATAGGTGTGTAGTGATATCTCGCTGTGGTTTTAATTTGCATTTCCCTAATGATTAATGATCCTGCGTATCTTTTCATGTGCTTATTTGCCATCCATTTATCTTCTGTAATGAAATGTCTGTTCAAATCTTTTGCCCATTTAAATAATTGGGTTATTTTCTTATTGAGTTTTGAGAGTTCTTTATATATGTATTCTGAACACAAGTCCTTTATCAGATACATGGGTTGCAAATATTTTTTCCCAACCTGTGACGTATCTTTTCATTACCTTAACAGTGTCTTTTGAGGAGAAGATGTTTGAAATTTTGAAGTCTAACTGTATCAATTTATTATTTTATGGATCATGCTTTTGGTGTCATACCAAGAATTTGTGCCCACTCTAAGGTCACAAAAGTTTTCTACTATGTTTTATGTTTTCTTCTAGAAGTTTTATATTTAGGTTTTACATATATGATTATGGTCCTATATATAAACATAAAAATAAATATGTGTATATATACATATTTTTTGAGACAGGGTCTCACTCTGTCATCCTGGTTGGAGTGCAGTGGTATCATCATGGCTCACTGTAGCCTCGACTTCCCAGGCTCAAACAATTCTCCCACCTCAGCTTCCCAACCTGGCTATTTTTCTTTTTTTTTTTTTTCTTTTTTGCAGACACAAGGTCTTTCTAATTGTGTAGGCTGGTCTCAAACTCCTGGGCTCAAGTGAACCTCCTGCCTCAGCCTCCCAAAATGCTGGGATTACTGGCATAAGCCACCGTGCCTGGCCTCATTTTAAATTAATATTTATATATTATACAGAGTGAGGTATGAATTGAGGTTCTTTTTTTGGTTTTGTATATCCAATTGTTTCAGCAACATTTTCTAAAAGACCATCTTTTCTCTTCTGAAAAAGATGCCTTTGTATCTTCATCAAAATCAGTTGTTTACATATATGTCAGTTTATTTCTAGACTTTCTATTCTATTCCATTGATCTATGTGTTCATCTTTATACTAATACCACAGTGTTTTGATTACTACAGGTTTACAAAAGTGTTGCAATCAGGTAGTGTTAGTCCTAAATTTTTGTTCTACTTTCTAAAAGTTGTTTTGGTGTCATACCTAAAAAACTGTATAAATTCTATTGTAGGTCTTAGAATAATTCAATTCTAGGTTCATATAATTTCAGAACCAGCTTGTCAATTTCCACAAGAAAAGGCTATTGAGATTTTAATTGTAACTGTTTTGAATCTAGAGATCAATTTGAAGAGAACTAAATCTTTATTTTACTTAAAAAAAGCACAATAGATTTTTTAAAAATGCTTTTGAGGAAAAAAAAAAGCTAGAAGGAAATTCACCAAACAATGCAACTGGCAAAATGTATTTATGATACCAAGTTTGTGGTGTATTTTATCCTTTTCTCTATGTTCCAAATTTTTTATAGCATGTTTATAATGTCTTGGCCTGAAGAAGTGATCCTGCAAGCTTATTTGTTCTTGCTCTCACCTTTTGGTTTGTGCCAACTTTTTTTCCCAAATGTCACATTTCTCTTGGAGATCTTCCTTTTCTTTGCTCAAACACTCAACACACGATTGTAAAGCTCGGGACTCAGCAGTCATTCGTTCTATTTCTCGTTTATTCCTCTCAAGGAGCTGCTTCTGCCACTCTATTTCCCCTTTCTGCTGCTGGGCTATCTGCTGCAAATTCTCTAACTCCAGTTTCTCCTAAATCAGATAAAAGAGGACTCAAACATCCTACATGAGAAAGACCTCAGTTTCTTAAGGGTACAATGGCTTTGTTCATTACCTCTAGCACTGCCACCTGAGTCTTCTCTAATTCAGATACCTTTTGGTCATGTTGTAGCTTCAAACCTTGTAGCTCATTGTTTTCAAGTTGCAACATGTCCAGAATATTCTTTAGTTCTAAAGGATAGAAACAAAGCATGGTCCATGATATTAAATGAACTTGGAAAACATTTACAAAATGAAACAGAAAACAATGCTATTGACTGCTACAAGATAATTTTTAAAATTCTGTTGCGCTGAATTAATGGTGCTAATTTTATTCTTAATAAAAAATTCTCTAAAAGTATTGTTACATACTATTTAATTTGTTTAAAACATTTTAACAAGCCAGGTGCAGAAGCACGTGCCTGTAATCCCAGCCATTTGGCAGGCTGAGGTGTAAGGATTGCTTGAGCCCAGGAGTTTGAGACTAGCCTGGTTGACAGAGCAAGATCCCATCTCTATATAAATAAATAAACAGACAAACATTTTAACAAAAAACATTTAATTAACAAAGATCTGTTTCCAAAGCATTTGCTTCTACATAAAAGAATCAACTAAAAGCATTTTATATAAAATTGATCAAAATAAGTTAAAAATACTTTGAAATACAGACTGAGATTTACATAACAATTTTTTGGCCTTTGAAATACAGATATTTAAATATTAACTTTTTTTCTGAATATAGAGATACTTGCTTATTGTAGAAAAGTTGGAAAATACAAAAAAAAGCGTAAGAGAAAAAAATAAAAACCCACCATCATTTCACCACCCCAAATCACTATTACAATAGCATTTTGATGTTCCAAGAATGCATGCGCACACACACACACACTCTCACACATTTTAAAATAAACTGGGACTATATACTCCATATTCATTTTTTACCCACTTTTTTCATTCTTCTCATGGGCATGTTTGTATGTCATTAAATGTTAAAAATATGACTTTTAAATTGGTCATCTGTTTCCAATTTTGCGGGGGATGTGGTGAAACAGGGTCTTCCTCTGTTTCCCAGGCTGGAGCATAGTGGCATAATCATAGCTCACTGCAGCCTTGACCTCCTAAACTCAAGGGATCCTCCCTGCTTGGCCTTCCGAATAGCTGAGACTACAGGTGCACATCAATGTGTATCACTAATTTTTGAGTATTTTTGTAGAGATGGGGTCTCACTACATTGCCCAGGTAGTTTTGAATTCCTGGGCTCAAGCAATCCTCTTGCCTCAGCCTCCTAAAGAGCTGGGATTATAGGCATGAACCATCACACCCAGCCTGTTTCCAAATTTTGTCATTATAAATATTGCTGTGATGTACATACTTGCCCTTTCTGGAGGAGTAGAAATGGGCTGACTGGTTCAACAGGTGTGAATTTTAAGAGTCTTGAAACACTGGCAGATTGTTCCAGTTTATATCTCAATTGATAGACTGTGTGTGCTCTTCTTTCAGCACACTCTGATCAGCAATGAGCATGATTATTTCGCTTTTAAATAAAGTTTATCAATTAAAATGGCAGAAAATAACATCATATGCCTTTTATAACCTGCTTTCTTTGCTTATTAGTAGTAAGGTTAAACTTTACAGTTTGTTTGGCCATTTCTTATTTTTTTCTGTGACTTGTAATACACAGACATTTCCAACCTCAAACTTTGTATGATTGTTTTCCTTTAAACTTACCAGTTTTATGTTTAGACATCTGCCTTAAAACAATCTGAAGATTTTCTTCCTCTTTTTCAATTTCCTGCTTTATAAGTGTAAGCTGAGTTTTTCTTTCACTAATCTGAACGTTCAGTTCTCCTTTCTGAAAACTCAGTTCTTCCAGAAGAGATTTTACTTCCTGTGTTTGAAAAAAAAAAAAGTTACCCCCTCCTGTGACTGTAAATGAAAATTACTTCAAAATAAGTTCTGTTATTTATTGTTTTATTTCATAGAAATTCTAATTTGGAAACAAGCTCATTTTTGCCTTTTATGTCAAGAACAGCATTATATTTTGCAGAAACCTATTTCTATATAATAGAAGAAAGTAACATATTCTCTTCATCTAAATATATTTGCAACATTACTATAAGCAAGGCAATGTGCTACAGAGAGAAAAGCCTGACTGAGACATGGCTCCTGCTCTGGAGGGGCTTAGTACCTTGTTGAGTGGTAAGGCAGGGAACATAAACACGATCACAAAAGGCTAAGATGCCCTAGGAAACATGCAGACAGAGTGTTTCTAAACTCAAAAGAAGGAAACTCCTTCTTCCAAGAGAAAGAAAAAAGTCAGAGAAGTTTTCTTTTCTTTTTTTTTTTGAAATTGAGTCTCACTCTGTCACTAGGCCGGGGTGCAGTGGCACGATCTCAGCTCACTGCAACCACCGCCTCCCGAGTTCGAGTAATTCTCTTTTCTCAATCTCCCGAGTAGCTGGGATTACAGGTGCATGCCACCATGCCTGGCTAATTTTTGTATTTTTAGAGATGGGGTTTCACCATGTTGGCCAGGGTGGTCTCAATCTCTTAATCTCGTGATCCACCCACCTTGGCCTCCCAAAGTGCTGGGATTACAGGTGTGAGCCACTGCACCCAGCCAGAAGTTTTCTTAGAGGAGGTGGCATGAAGCTGTGCCATGAGAAACAGGTGAGATCAGGCTAGTGATAGGGGAGAAAGGGAATTCCTGGAGAAGAAATGGTATGAGAAAGGTACAGGGGCAGGAGAACTTTGAGCATATCCAGAAAACAACATGGGGGACTATACATGACAGCCACTGCATGGATACATAACAAATTGATTTTACAGAGGAGGCAAGATTTCAGGAATTTATATTTTCATTTGGGAAGAAGCAATGAAAATACATCAAAGTAAACCTATAGCACTGTCCTAGGACTCTTCAGAAAACCTAATAAAAAACACACCTTAATGTGATTGCACTTCTCAGCTACTTCAGTCTCTCCCAGTCTCAGAGCTTTCTGGAGGTCAGCTTTTGCCTGCACCATGCTTCCTTGGAGTAGATGCAGCTCCTCCTTTTTATACCCTAACTGCCTGTCCAAGACAGCCATCTCCTGCTGCTGACTTGTCACCTGTATTAAAGAAAAGGGAAGAGTAAGTTTGACAAAGGCCATACAGCTCTCTGTGCTAACCTGGAGATAATTTAGTTGTGAGGTAAAATCAGGAGCTAATAGCCTAGCCCACAAGAGTCAGAAAACCCAGGCAAGGAGTGCAAGAGTGAAATGCCTAATGAAAACCTTGAGCTCACATACTTAAAACCACTCAAATCACAGTGATCACAGTAAGAACAACAATATGACAATCATGATTATCCCTCAGGTTATGGTTTTCCAAGAACTTTTATTTTTATACCCTAATTCCATTTTGACATCCTTGGTGATGGAAGTTAGTCAGAGATTTTTAAAATGTATTCATTTTTAAAATTAAAAACTTGTTACAATTTTAAGGACAATACATATTTGTTTACAAAAAAAGAAGACCACGCGGATATGCAAAAGGAAGAAAACAGAAAATACTCAAAATCCCCCCTTATCAGATGACCACTTTTGTACTTTGGTATTGACTAAAAATACAACCGCAAGTGTTCATAAAGGCATTTAACAGAATCATAGAGTATACCATGTTTTGAGACTCACTTTTTTTACTCAAAAATATTGTATTGAGTTGGGATTCAAATTTAGTTCAGACTTTATCATTAACAACTATAACACATAGCCTCATTTATTCTTTTCTACAGTTAAACATGTATTACTTTTATAATCATACAGTGCTGTGTCAGTTGTTTTTTCAAGGCGTCTATTGTCATACCTGGCTTTTCAGCTTTTCCAGCTCAGCTCTCTTGGCTTGAAGGAGCGTCTCAGATTCTTTAAGGACTTGCAGGTGGTGATCCTCACTGCGTTCTGCCATCTCAACGTCTTTTTGCAGTTTCTGAAGCCTACAAAGCACCAGCAACACTAGAGCAGATCCTAAGGGACTCGGAACCCCAGAGCTGTCTTCCAGCACAAACCCCTTGTAGCCCTACAGGGGACTGACTTACTCTTCTGTCAGTTTTTCCTTCTTCTTGCTTAAACATTGGAAGTCTGAGTCTTCTGCTGCTACAATTTTGTTTATTTCTTTCAAGATTTCTTCTTGCTTGATTTTGTGCTGCTCCAAATCCTTTGCATCAGCCTGGAGTAATCTAAAGCACATTGCTTTATTCCCCCCAGGTCCTGTAGACTTACCATGCATTATTTATCATAAACCAATTATTATCCCCTTAGAAGCAAACTTTTCATTCATCTCAATGTGTTCTTCAACGGTTTAGGGAATCCACCTACCTTAGCTCCTGATGAGCTTTGACAAGGTTAATGGCAGTTTCCTGAGCTCTCCTTTCTAATTCCTCAGCATCTGACTCAGTTTGCAATAAACTTCTCTTGGCATCAGTGAACTTTTCGACAGCATTTTTTGTCTAGAAAAGAAACTGTCATTAAAAGCCATTCAGTTACAATACTCACTCACAGCTACTGGCCATGTAAACCAGTACATCTCTTTTGGAAAACAAGATGATACAGAAAGACATAAAAATGTCCATTCACTATAACTCTAATTCTTGGTAAATAATTCAGAAGCAAAGAACTACTACAGAAAAATGCTCATTGTATAATAATATAAGACCTGACAAATAATAGGCTAAGTGATAATGCATTAACAAAGTGGAATACTGTGTAGCCTTTAAAATGATCAGATGACAATGTAGCAACACAGAAGACAGTTAATACTATGTTGGCTGAGAAAAATAAAATGATAATAAGCACTGTGAGAGCAACTATGTAAAACTACACGTGTCAATAAAGACAGAAAGACTATATAAAAGTAGTCACTTGAAAGTAGTGGAACTAAAGACGCTTTTTATTTCAAATAATGTGTAATACTATTATATCATTTAAAATATTAAAATTATCTACCCAACTAAGTGGTAATGAAGTGATTTTACCAAGATACTCTCCACACAGAAATTCTTGCTGTACTCTATAGTCATTATCAAGTGAAGTAAAAATGCTTTGATCTGGTGATAATGTAATTATGGCTGACAAACACAAACATTAAATACTTTGCAAATGTTTAAAATCTTCCTATATAAGAGTTGGTAAAAACACAATTTTTTTTTTTTTTTTTTTGAGATGGAGTCTCACTCAGTCACCCAGGCTGGAGTGCAGTGGCGTGATCTCGGTTCACACCATTCGCCTGCCTCAGCCTCCCAAGTAGCTGGGACTACAGGCGCCTGCCACCATGCTGGCTAATTTTTTGCATTTTTAGTAGAGACGGGGTTTCACCGTGTTAGCCAGGATGGTCTTGATCTCCTGACCTCGTGATCCGCCTGCCTCGGCCTCCCAAAGTGCTGGGATTACAGGTGTGAGCCACTGTGCCCGGCCCACAATTTTTTTTTAAATCAACTTGGTTTCTTTTTCTGCCCAACATAAGATGCTTAAAACAATGACATCAAAAGTTCCAAAAATAGAGTGTGGTTTGCACTTGGTTGAGCAGTGACTCACCTTCAGCCAAAAAAAAAAAAAAAACACAAAAAAACTGAAGTCTGCCATTGTACTAAAGCCAGAGGAGTCCGTATGTTAAATTTGTCTGTTAAATATCTGCATGCATGCAAAAGGGTTGGCAAGCTCCCAGAGAGCTACATATTTCACCATACGTCTTTCCATTTCAGATAGCTTGTTTCTGTCAGTTTCATCAGCAAAGCACTGGACAAAACTCGCTAGGCATTCCAGAAAAGCCACCAAATAGTTTTTTGTCTCCTTCTATGTCAGGTTTTAACACGTCTGGCACACTCCTTACAAAACGCCACTACTTTCTTTCTCCTCCTCCTTACCAAGCTGCCTCCCTGAGTCATTTTGGGAGGATGAAGGTAAAATAACTTATCAGCTTTGGTTCACTTACTACCTCTGCCTACTACCGCTGCCATCAATTTTCTTTTGATGATTTTATATATATATATACCTATATATAAATATATAACCAAAATATACCAAAATATATAATCAAAATATACCAGTGATATTTTGAAGATACATCAAAATAATATATCTTATTATATATTATTATACCAGTGATATTTTTTTCCTCTAGTTCTGCTCACATCTATTTTCTCTCACAGTAATCCAACATACGAAAACAGAAGGAACAGCTCATCTGAAAAGAAAAGGACTTTTTCCATTTTTAATTACTCACAGAATTTCTTTAATAAACAATTTAGTTCCCAGGTAATAGACTGCTTTTAATTTAAATATATTCATGTTGAAATAGCAAAATAAAAATAATAGTTCCTGAGGTGTTTCATGTGGGTAAGGAACTCTTTTCATCCTGGAATTCTCATCCAATTAAAAGAGCCCTTGGTTATGTGACCCTGGGCCAGTAATGAGCCTCTCCAAGCTACCTCAGTAAACCAAGCTAACATCATCCTACAGGGCTGCCAGGAAAGTTAAACGAAACATTTACAAAATGGCCATGCGTAGCCATAGCAGTGGCTCAATAACAGGTAACTCCTTTTTCTCCCCAACTTCCCTCTGTGTTGTAGTCTAAAGAATATTATCGGGCCAGGCGCAGTGGCTCACACCTGTAACCCCAGAACTTTGGGAAGCCGAGGCAGGATCACAAGGTCAGGAGTTCAAAACCAGCCTGGCCAACATGGTGAAACCCCGTCTCTACTCAGGAGGCTGAGGCAGGAGAATCGCTTGAACCAGGGAGGTAGAGGTTGCAGTGAGCTGAGATTGCACCACTCCACTCCAGCCTAGGTGAGACACCATCTCAAAAAATAAAATAATATTATCTCAGACCAAAAAATATTTTGTATCATTATCAACTTGAAGACCAAAGTAATACTTGTGAGGTCCATTGTAGTTTAATAAGAATATAAAGATTGACCTATTTTAAAAAACACAGCAGAATCCAAATAATTAGATATAAAAGACACACAGGATAAGGAGGTGGGGTGTGCTAGGAACTAAGTAACTTCAGGAATTTTAAATATGCTGTTTTATTTAATCCATGCTGAAAAGCCTACATATTCTTAGCCTGAATTTAAAGATAAGAAAAGCAAAGCCAGGGGACTTACATGACTTGTACAAATTCTCACTTCTCCTTAACTAGCAGAGTCCAGCCTGGAACCTGGCTGTCTGACTTGGACAACTGTCCTCTTAGCACACACACTCTCTTTCTAATCCTTCATGCAGATAGTAAGCTGACTCACCCACACTGAGCTCACACCCCAAACCACAACAAGACATACCTTTTCTTTAGTGCACGAAAGTTCACTCTCAGCCTCTGCCAGGAGTCGGTCAGCTTCCCTGAGCTCTGAGCGACGTTTCAGAAGAGTCTTCTCAATGCACTCAATTTCATCTACAATATCTTCATGATGTTTGAGTGATTTTTCTATTTCTAGTTCACTCATAAGACTCTCAACATTTCCATCAATGAAGTCCCTAAAAAATAATATACACACCCATTAAAAAATTGTAAATGTAGACAATATAGGTACTTGTAGCCTAACTACTAAAAAGATCTACAATGATTTTCTAATTTTATATGAGAATAGATAAGAAAGACTGCTACATTTGATTCTGTTCAAGGTCTATGTTTACCATTTTATTAAACATGGAATTCTTATTGGCAATAAATGCATAATATGTAAAATGCATGACATGGAATTGTTTGCCCTTTTAAATATAACAACAAAGATTATTATGTTGTCATCTCTTGACCAAGAAAATGTTGATACTTCTATTCTCTTGAGGTACAAAAATAAAGCAAACCACTACCACAATATTCATCCATTCCCTCAAAACTATCCTTCAAGGGCAGTTTATAGGCTGCCCTGAAGACTACCTGATTTTGTGATTTATTCCATTCGGCTAAAGTAAAACTCTGGTGACAACATTTGACATATCAAAAACCGTGACACACAATTCAATATCTTAAGGCTAACATGACAAAATTATTTAAAAATTAGATTATCTATCACTGCATGACAGAAAAATATGAAAACAAATTCAACATTTAACAGATTCTTTCTCTTTAAATGAAGGCATACATATGATTTTTACTTTCTTCTTGGAACATTTTTGTGTTATCCAAACTTCCTAGAATAGTATTTATTACACTTTTACAACTATGAAAAGAAGTGGTGATCCTACCACCCTATCACCTCCCTCCAAAATACCTCAGAATAAAAAAATTCCACTCCCCAATGTGTATACCCACAAAAATAACAGATACAACCATCTGCCTAACCTTCAAACGTCTAGCCCCTATCTTTTAGGTGTGGCCCTTGCTTTCACTTGCCAAGACTGTTAGTCACATGTCTGCTGCTAGATGGCAGCAACCACGTCTTTCTTACTTGTGTCCTCTGCAGGCCTCCCTACCACCCTGGGGTCTGGGCCAGTCTGGGTTAAATGACAAAAACTGGGGAACTGTCATAATTCATGGACTTCTGCAACACATAGGCTTTTGCATAATTAACCCAATCAACAGATGCTGCATTCACTAAGTGATCCTATGACAGGTGATGGGACACAGAGATGGAGGTCCAGCTACTGCCTTCAAGGAGCTCCTGGGCTCCCCACAACATTGTGTGAACAGTGCTATGACCAAGGTTGCTAACCTTGAATTGTGGGCACCTGAGAAGAAATAGGCTTTTAATGAGGAAAAAAAAGAGAGGGGATCTCTGACCTTTATTTTGAAGACAGGTTGGAGTTAGGCAGGGGGGTCAGCAGGGAGAAGACAGTACAAGCAAAGGTGTAGAGGCAGGAGAAAACGTGGTGTTCAGGGAAACCACAGGAAAGCAGTGAGCCAGACCCAACACTGTGATAAAAGAAAAAGACAGGTAGGTTTCAGATGGAGAAGGGCCGTGTATATTCTGATGGGACTGAGAATCACACGGGAAAGTGGAACAGTCAGATTTGCAGTGTGTCAAGATACAGTGTAGACCAAGAGAGAAGACATGGAAGGCCACTGTGGAAACTATTACAATTGCTAGGATGAGAGTAATTAAAAGCTAGAGAAGGGGAGATGACAGAAAGGGACCAGTATGAGAGCTCTCTGGATGCAGTCAGCAGGATTTAGAGACCAACTGGAAACATAGGAGAGTAACGGAAGAGAAAGAGTTGAGAACCCCTGCCATATTTTTAGCTAGGGTAACTGGAGAGGGGAAATGGTTATACCACTCTTCAAGAGGGACTACAAGAAGAACTGATTTGTATTATTGGCCAAAAGAACACAGAACTATATTGCTCAATGTGGTACTCAATATGTGGCTATTAAATTAATTGAAATTAAATTTTGTTCCTCAGCTCCATCAGCCACATTTCAAGTGCTCAACAGCCACATTGAGCTTGTGGTTACTGTTTTGGACAGAAAATCAAGAACATTCCAAGATTACAGAAAGTTCTATTCTACAGCATTAATGAACTAGTATCGCATTTGTCTGAATTATAAAAAATATGTTAATTACTTTTGCTGTTGACGTTTCTGGACAGTTCTATGTAATTCTTCTACTTCACACTCTAAGCTTTTCTTCTCTTGCAAAAGATCATCAATATTATGATGCAGTTCTTCCATTTCTTTCTCGGACTGCCGCTTGGATGCTCTCATCCACCGTTCTTCCTGCTGCTTTGATTTTAAATGCTGCATTATGTCTTCCAATCTAGAAACTTCATTCTCCTGAATGAAGAAGGGGGAAAATGCAGAGCTGAAACATCACAGGATGTTTCCTCTCTTTCCTGCCAAAAGCTGAAATTAACTGTGGTTAAAGTGGTATCAATGACCCAAAAAATGATGGTAGATTCTAAGGCTTTGGTATAAAAAGTTAAATGTCACGGATGAAATTGATGGACAAATAGAACCTTTAATTTTTCAAACAGTCCGACTATGATTGAGAAACATTCGCCAAGCCTCTTGTGGATAACCTCTGCCTCCAAAGAGTTCGGTGTCTAGCACAGAAGACTTTCTAGACAGAAGTCTCTCCCTCCTCTGGACAAATGGGAGAAACGTTTTCTGAGAAGCCTGCCCAGAGGAAGAGGTGTTTTGCCTGGGTTTTGAAGAATGAATGAAAGAGGAAAGACCTAGGCTGAAGAAGCAACATATGCAAACGTAGGGAAGCATAACAGTGTACCTGAGAAACTATATAAACGGCCGGGTAAGCTTGGAGAGTAAAAGAACCAGTTTAAGAGATTATCAATAAATGCTGAATATAAAGAAATTGTTACAAATTACAATGTGCAAGAAAAAACTTTAAGAGAATATGAGTGACTACTATAGTTAAAACTTGTAAATGCACACAGACCCTCTAAAACTAGTCTGACTTATTACAATGGTACTGGTGGACTTGATATGTGTCCTAGTTTATCTTCCACTCAATCTGCCAAGAGAGTAAGGAAAAAACAAAGGCTCCAGGTGTTCTGAGTCTGAAGGAGGAGCTTAGATTGCATTTTATTTCTCTAGAACCAAAAAATCAGAAAGTAATCTAATGAGGCTGGGCGCAGTGGCTCATGCCTGTAATCCCAGCACTTTGGGAGGTCGAGGCAGGTGATGACTCAAGGTCAGGAGTTCGAGACCAGCCTGGCCAACATGGTGAAACCCCGTCTCTGCTAAAAATATAAAAATTAGCCGGGCATGGTGGTGGGTGCCTCTAATCCCAGTTACTTGGGAGGCTGAGGCAGGAGAATCGCTTGAACCCAAGAGGCGGAAGTTGCAGTGAGCCAAGATTGTGCCGCTGCACTCCAGCCTGGGCGACAGAGAGAAAGTCTGTCTCAAAAAAAAAAAAAGAAAAAAGAAAAAGGAAGTAATCTAGTGATTAGGAAATAATTATTTCTTAGAATCTAGCCTAAGAATAAGAGATACAGTAAGAATTTAGGTCAGCTACAGTACCTACAAATATAGAAATGTTGTACAGTCATTAAAATACTGTTTAAAGACATTTATAAAACCATGGGCAAATGCTTATAACATTAAGTAGGAAAAACAGAATACAAAATATTATGTACAATAAAATATAAACTATGAAAATAAATAATAAATCCCACCACCTAGAGATAATCCCCACCAAAACCTTATCCCCACCAAAATATAAACTATGAAAATAAAAAATAAATAAATCCTACTACCTAGAGATAATCCCCACCAAAACCTTATTGTATGCTGTCCATACCTGTGTGCATACACGTGCACATACATGTATGTGTATACACTCATATTATACATATGTGTATGTGTACAAGTACAGGCACTAGGAAGTGAATATATACATACACATTAATATAACACCTGTCAATAGAAAAATATATAAGCTTTGTAAAAATGGTAAACTTCTGGACTGAAAACATTTATTAAATGGCTAACCCAGGTTTGTAGATTGGCCTGAGACTCTAACTCCTGTACATGGTATTTTTGTTTTTTTGGTTTTTGTTTTTTGCTGTTACCGGGGCTGGCCTTGAATTCCTGGGCTCAAGCAAACCTCTTGTCTCAGTCTCCTGAGTAGCTCAGACTATAGGCACACGCCATTGCTTTTAGAAGAGAAATTTTAGTAAGAGAATGCTTGCACAGTTCTAAACATCAGCCTTACAAACACACCTTTGCCATATAATCCAGTCATAAACAGGTCAACTCATTAAGTATATACCCTTATCAGTCACCCATGGAAGCAGTGTGGAAAGAGAGTTGTATGTCTTTCCACTTACTAAGTTATGGTGTTCAGGGACGTTGCAATGCAGCACACCCATAGGGATGAAGGGGATTGAGAAGTTGCGGGGTGGAGGCCCATACACCATGGGGGCCCCAGCAGGAGGTGGGCCATAAACAACAGTGCCAGGGGTGAGAGGTCGGCTATTGTTTGGCAAGGGAGGAGGTGGTGCATACAGGGCCATGCCCTGGGGCACAGGAGAACCATCAGGAAGCACAGTATACATCATGTATCCAGGAGGAGGCACAAATGGGGGTTCTTCTTGGTCATCCAGCTCACTCTCTTCCTGACTATCTCCTCCACTGTCTGCATCTTGAAAGAAACAAACAGAAGAGTTTATTAAACAAAAGAGTGTTTTACCCCCATGGTTTACCAGGTAAACAAATTTAGTAGAAAACAGCAGCATTTAAGCCAAGATACTGGAGATGTGAGAATAAAACTGAAAAAAAGGTCAAAACTACTTTTGAAAAGCAGCTCAAAACATGGATTCAAAGTATTTTCTATGGCTGACACTTGAGTTTTTCTTATGTTTATCTGTTGGTTTGTTTCTGCATTCATTAATTTATTCATTAATTTATTAAGTGACCATCTGGGTATCTAATTCATGCTACAGCACTCAGTGTTTACCACTGTCATGACATTTAACACTCTCCAATGTGATAGCTTACAAACTTATCTGCCCTAAAACCAGAAAATATGTTTGCTGATCACTGACAACAGAGAACCTAGAACACAGGCACACAATAAACACTCAATAAACACTTCCTGGCCACATGCGTGGCTCATGCCTGTAATCCCAGCACTTTGGGAGGCCGAGGCAGGTGGATCACTTGAGGTCAGGAGTTGGAGACCAGTCTGTCTAATATGGTGAAACCCCCATCTCTACTAAAAATACAAAAATTAGCCAGGCATGGTGGTGCACGCCTGTAATCCCAGCTACTCGGGAGGCTGAAGCAGGAGAGAGAATCACTTGAACCCGGGAGGCAGAGGTTGCAGTGAGCCAAGATGGTGCCACTGCACTCTAGCCCGGTGACAGAGCGCGACTCCATCTCAAAAAAAAAAAAGTTTCTGAATGAACAAATTCTCAGAAGGTCATATTCACATTTTACAGATTAACAGTTTCAGAAGCTAAATAATTAGCCGAAGACCACACAGCTAATAAGTGAAAAAGATTTACTCAGGTCTGACTCTTCCCCCAGAGCTTTGGAAGACAGATCCATAACACTTCATTTTAGGAAGGTGAGATTAATGCCATGAGGCACAGACACAAGACACCATGCTCCAGTACAGTCAAAGAGGCTGCTTAGTCAGCCTGGGTGAAGCAGGGTGGAAGAAAGCTCCATTTAGGAGCATTGTTTGAGGACCTAGGTCTTGCTGAAGGATAAGTAGGCAGCAGCATGGGAGGGGAAGGAGGAAGGATATTCCAGACAGGGTTTAAAATGACGACAAGAGGTCACTGGCCAAGACCAGATCACAGAAGACCTTATGGAGCTAGCTAAGGAGTCTGGACTGTGACTTAGGGATTTCAGGGAATCAATAAAAGGTTATTAAACAGGCAAGAGAAATGCAACTTTCCTATGTGATTTGACTTACCTCTATTTGGAAACAATTTATGTAACCCACTCCTGATGGGAGAATAAACCCAGTATCCTGAGGCAGGGGGAGGTCCACTGCCTTCCTTCCCATCCTGCTGCCCAGGGCATGGTTTTCTAACAGGAGTTGAGGCTGTGTACTTAAGGCCAACACCAGAGTCCTTGGTGGCCTGGGAACTATGGCTGGAAACCTAAAACAAATGACAGCAAAGCACACTATCTATTACAAACGGAAAGGCTGATTTTAAGAAATGTCAAAGTCTAGAGCAAAGTTGAGATGTAGCAAGGTTGAGAAAGAACTTGGTTTCTTTTCATTATCCTTATTTTTCACAGAAGTGAGGTGATTACACAGTCACATAAACTGCAGTTCCATACACAATTCAGTTTATTAACATCCCTCTGGACTTGATCGACATGGCAGTGTCAGGGAAGCCATGCAGAAAGGAGGGCTGTGTGGGTAATGGCTGGGGTCACATCAGACTGGTCTGTGAAAGTGAAGGGCTCAAAGTGTGGTGAAAGCATCCAAATTAATGTCTATTTATCCTTTCAAAAGCCATTTTAAAACACCCATCTCCTATCCTCTCTTTTGGTACAATTTTCTAGAAATCACAAGTCCTTGGTCATACCAAAATGGAAAAAGCATGTTATCTGGCAGTTTGACTGGGTTAATTTTATGCAGCAACTCCCCAAGGGACAGAAATGAAAGCAAGTTCTCCATAGTGATCAGACTCCCGGGTGTCAGCCTCTGTTCTCTCTGTAGTAATTTTTCCTAGTGGTTTTTTGTTTTGTTTGGTTTTTAACCTCATCCTTAATGGCCCAGCAACTGAGGCAAAGGAAACCCGTGAACTTCGAAGAAATCTGGGGACACCAGTCTTCTGTTGTCCTGGGAGCTTGGCATGGCTTTAAAGCTCTACTCTGCTACCCTCTTTCTCCTTCCCAGTCTGTAGGTACATCCTCTAAACCTTCACCCAGCTCAGGCTTATATGTTTTGCTCTAATTTATACTGCTTCCACCTCCAACTCTGGTTGTACCAAGGAGTTGGCTTCCTTTAGGATTGCTGGGAGAATCTAAGATTCTGCTCTTCAGGAGTCTGGTTAAGTCTACACAGCCCTGGGATCCTAGTGTGTCTGAGCTGCTTCTCCCTGACTATTGCTCATCGGCTGATTCTAGCAGGATGGCACTAGGCCCCCCTCTGCTTTGGATGAATATAGCCTACAGTCTTCTCCTCACTTCCCACATTCAGGCCCCAGTCTTCTTCTCACTTCCCACATTCAGGTCCCAGGCTCTGACCGTTTCTCTTTAACATCTTTTAATCTCATCTCCTCTTTCCCAGATCCACTGATCTAGCTCTGGCTTCTACTCTTTACCTCAATCAGTTCAAAGAGCCCCACGGAAAGCTCACCCTACCACAAGTATAGTCTCTGTACTAGCCAGAATATTATTCCTAAACTACAGCTCTGATCATTTTAGTATACAACCCATTTCCCATGGCCTATATAATTAAGTGTAAGAGATTCTAAGGCCCTTTTAAAAAAGCATGACCTCAGGCCGGGCACGGTGATGGCTCATGCCTGTAATCCCAGCACTTTGGGAGGCCGAGGTGGGCAAATCACCTGAGGTCAGGAGTTTGAGACCAGCCTGGCCAACATGGCAAAACCCTGTCTCTACTAAAAATGTAAAAATTAGCCAGGCATGGTGGCGCGTGCCTATAATCCCAGCTATTCAGGAGGCTAACACAGGAGAATTGCTTGAACCCAGGAGGCGGAGGCTGCAGGGAGCCGAGATCACACCACTGCACTCCAGCCTGGGGGACACAGCAAGACTCCACCTCAAAAAAAAAAAAAAAAAAAAAAAAAAAAAAAAAAAAAAAAAAAAAAAGGCATGACCCCAATCTACTTTTCAGCCTCATCTGACACTGCTCCTACAAATCCTCTAGTCCCACAAAGCTACTTGTCTTTGCTAAGCCAATAACTCTCCTCTTCCACACAAGCTGTTTCCTCCCTCCTAAAAGTCCATTGCTCACTGCTTGTTAAGTGCTGACTCCACACCACTGCTTGAGAAGCATTCCTTCCTGAACTTCCCATCAGATGAATCCTTAACATCTCTCTGCAACTAGAGAATACAGGTCAGGTCTGTTGTCACCATTTTGCAATTATGCTGGCATGGCCAATGAGATCTTTGAGAGCAGGGGCTTTACCATTCAATGTGATGCCTCACCACTGCCTACCACTTGGCCTAGGCTTCAGTAAGCACTGAATGAATGTTTGTTAAAAGGACATGAAATCCAGGTGCCTTTTTTTCTGTCGGAGGTTCTGCACAATTCTATGCCCATTTCAGCAGGCTCTCTGGGCTCAAATCACCTTTTCCCCTTATAGTATCTTCATTCAAGGACCTTAACACATACCACCTGAGTATGAACAGCCAACTGTCACCTTCCCCAAGAAAGCCCTATTTTCACCTCAAATATTAAAAACACTACAGAACCTCAATGCACGGCTTAGCATAGAAATGTCATTTTTGGTACCTGCTCATAAATTTGGGGAAGGGGACAATGTCACACTTTCTTCAAGAAAATTCAGTATACATTCCCAACACCACAGAATTCCTACTTTTGATGATGGTGGTGGTGGCATAAAGTACCAATAGCCTCGTCTTTTGAAAGGATCTGCCATGCTGCTGATGTAATCATTCTGATAAGAAACTTCACGTCGAAGTTCAGCAATTTCTTCTAAAACATTTTCAAAGCCTCCTTTGCTGTCTGTAAAGAAAAGTCATTCTATGAAATTGATATGAAATCATTTACTTCCTTTCTTTTTCAAAATATAAAAGAGATTCCATGAGAGCCAATTAATTTTATCAGTTCCTCAAAGCTGACTTTCAGTCTGCCCTTTGGTAAATAAAAAAAAAAAAAAAGCAAATAAACTGATTTGTAAACATTATTTCTTTTGAAATTACAAATACAAAGCTCTCTTTTTTTTTATTTTGAGACAGAGTCTTACTCTGTCATCCAGTCTGGAGTGCAGTGGCCCAATCTTGGCTCACTGCAACCTCCACCTCCCAGGTTCAGGTGATTCTCCTGCCTCAGCTTCCTGAGTAGCTAGGTTTACAGGTGCCCACCTCCACGCCTGGCTAATATTTGTATTTTTTAGTAGAGACAGGGTTTCACCATGTTGGCCAGGATGGTCTCGAACTCCTGACCTCAAGCAATCCACCCGCCATGGCCTCCCAAAGTGCTAGGATTATAGGCGTGAGCCACTGCGCCCGGCCACAAATACGAAACTCCTGTCTTGGCACCCAAGTCCCCCAGTAACACACTTACAGAAAATACTTTTAAAATTATCTGATTTTACTTATTAAGCTAATTACCACAGCTCTCTAAATCAAGCATGGAATTGATTTGTAACAGTTAAAGGTAAAAAACAAACAAGATGATTTAATTTTACAACTACAAAACCACTGCCAAAAATCAAAGCCCAATCCTTTACCAGTTCCGGTGAGGTCTAGTACATTCTGCAGCCTTGCAATCTCTATCCTTTGTCGTTCCATTGTCTCTTTCAGTTTCTCAATTTCTAGGACCTGTGAGTTTGATCCAGTACCTACACCTGTTTTCTCCATCTCAAGTCGAAACTATTTTAAAAAAATCACACAAAGTTGCCAATGAATTCCTTCTTTCCCAAACACATTTATCCTTTCAACTTGATTATGATTCTATATTTATTTACACTTTCCCAGTGAAGAAACTGCATTACTTGGAAACTGCACCAAGCCTGGCACACAGTAGAGGATAAAGTACTGATTAACTATTGACTGCACTTCAGACTTCTTTGAGACATCACCTACAGTAATTTTGTCTTTTAGGAACTGATAAGAATCTGATAAAGGGGAGGTCTCTGGGTACCAACACTGACCTGCTCCTCCTTCTGCCTGAGGAGATTCTGCAGGAGTTCAATCTCAGCTTCTGCTCGGGTCAGATCCCTGGCTGCTTGTGCTGCCTTTCTGCTGAACCTCTCTGCTTCCTGCAACTCCTACTGGGACAGAGATATGAGAAAGGCACCACTGCTATCACAGGTTGTTTTCTTCATTTCTTCCTCTTGGATTGATTCCTCTGCTTTCATCACATTGCCTACCAGGCTGTTCATAAAAATGGACACCCAAGCCCCACCTTCTCCTGTGTTGTTCCCATTGTTGGGCAGCCTGCCCAGCCCCCAACCCCAAGGTGCGACATCAGAAAGAACAAAGGCTAACTTTTTTACTTTTGTACTTTTACTACAGTCTTCCATGATTATGTCTCTCTGGGCTCTCATCATTAGATATTTTTGTCTCCTATGATCTGCTATCTTAATCTTATTAGCATTTGCATCCTATAAAGCATGGTAACAGCCATTAGCTCAGTAAGGAGTCATACTATGAAGTAACATTTTCACATAACTGCACAAGATGAAAAAATTGAGGTTCAGAGGGATTATATGACAATCCTTCAAGAACCCTTGTCCAGGTAGATATTGACAGCTACCTCCCTAAGCAGATCCTTACACATAAAGGTAGGGATAGTATGTTTATTTGATGATTCCTTTCAGGGCTCAGTAGAATGCAGGATCCATGGCAGCACAAAATAAATTATTGGGGGTTGTTATGGGGGGAATATAATCTGTAGGTCTTAAGAAAAACAGACAACTTTACAGTGGTTTGTAAAATAACCAATGTTTATAACAAGATCAATAATACAAGTTGCCATGTTTTTTGACAGCAGCATCATTGATGGAAACCTGTTCTGTACATGTGAACTCACCTCTGCTCGCTCCTGGTTAATTTTCATAACAGTTCCATGAAGGGATTTCAGCTGGTCTTTGGCAATGGTGAGCTCAGCTGTGGCTAGCTTATCAGAGGTGGCCACAGCTTTCTTCAGTTTTTTCAGTTCTTTATCTAAACCAAAAAATTGCTCCTGAGATTTGGCATCTTCAAGTTTCTTCTAAAATAAAAGAAACATTAATTAAACAGATAAATTATTTGGCAGGAATGAATTCAGATGTAAGCTCCAGGAGGGTAGGGACTCTGTTCACTGCTGCCTAGAACAATACTTGATACACAGGAGGTACTCCACATATATCCACTGAATAAATAATAGATCTCAAAACTGTGAGAAACTTGAACTAGGTCTTCTTGGTCAAGAATCTTAGTGGTCATAACTTCTTCCATTTACTGGAAAAACATTTCCTGGCACTACCACCAAGGCATGGATGAACCTGCCTTTGAAATCAGGCCCTGGGCATAGGGTGTTAGTAAAGGAATTTGGCATTTTTGAGCAACTGAAAGGAGAAGCAGTGAGAAAAGGAGAGATCTAAATAGAGGCAAATCACATAGGCCTCATAGGCTTAAGAATTTTGGCCTTAATCCTAAGAACAAAGGAAGCTACTGGAGGGGAGACTGATTATAGCCACTTGACATTTTAGAAAGAGCATCTTGGCAGCTCTGGAGAGCAGGGTCATGAGCAGAAGTGACAGATCGATCAGACAGCCACAGCAGTCATCCAGAAGAGAGATGATGACAGCACAAGTGTCTAGCATCAGAGAAGGAAAAAGGTCATATATTCCAGATATATTTTAGAGATGGATTCAACAGGACTTGGAAACTGATGGCTTCTCAGTGAAGGATAAAGCAAGTCATTCACTGAGGCTGGGAGAAAGCAGATGGCAGGTGAGAGGATGAGAAGGTGTGAAACAGTGAGGCATGGGAGAGGAAGATCACCACAGGAAAGGGTCATATTGTCCATTTGAGATTGGTAACTATAAGTTTTTAATGACACCACTATACTGGATGGGTGACTTTTTTCTCCAGGAACACCCAGTGTAAGTGCAGGCCCAAAGAAAGCAGAGAGCTTCAGTTTTGTCAGTGAAATAAAACAGTAGAAAAGGACAAGGGACTTAAGGATATTTGTAGAGGAAAAAAAAAAAGTTATAGCTGGTAGACCACAAAATTTAAGTTGGACAAGTAAGAAAGTAAAGACAAGGGCTTAACAGATAGCAAAGGTCGGGGTGAGGCTATTGAACTGGAAGCTCAATAAGGTTGAGAAATTTTTAGTGTGTGGATGCCAGCAAGATAAGTGGTTATGATCAGAGCAAGACTCTTCAGTTTGTGATTTCAGAGGTGGGTGCAATTTTTAAACTTGACAAAGTCCAGAATGTGACAATGGGAGTAGATGGTTGAGGTGGAATGGAGAAAAGCCATCAAAGAGAGGCAGGGGTATTAGAAAGGATGATGAGGAGTTTAAAAGTAACTTTCCATGGATGTGTCCAATTGGACAAGAGGTTTCAAAGGAGTCAAACTCCTCCCAATATCATTTGTTAAGTACCACCTAATTAACTCGAAAGTCACTCCTTACATTCTCAATTCTCTTGTTTCCATCTACCATGACACCTGGTCTTAGGCTCTTGATTCAATGACATGCATCCAGGTCCCACCTAGGTCAGGTTCAGCACTGTGCCAGCAATGTAGCCAGAGGTGACTACAGATCGCACCCGTCTCAGCTGACCTAGCTGCCAGGGGGCAGAACACTGCCAGTGGGCAGAGCACTGCCAGCAGGCACTTATGTGTCTCATTTTCCAAGCCTTCCCTACCTTTTTCTCTAACTCTCGGAGTTGGGCCAGAATTCTCTCCTTCTCTTCATCAGCTTCCTGAAGTTGGAGATCTGTAAGGCCTTGGATTTCCTCCATACTTTTTAGATTTTCTTGCAAATAGTGAATTTCATTCTCCAGTTGCTGGATTCTCGCTTCATGTTGTCTCTTATCAAAATTAATCTGTGAAGAAATAAGATTTCAAGAATGATTTTTAGGCAAAATATGTTTTAAGAAAAATTAAAACTTTTTATGAATTATCACCCATTTTACTATAGGCTGTAACTTAATTATTTACTAACGAGTTGTCAGGAATGGTTTTATCTTGAACGATCTCTAGGAGTCATTTGAATGTTTGCCTCTTCATTAAAATCATCACATCAAAAAATACCAGATTCTGGCAACACACCATACTCTAGGAATGTGGCATTATTTACCTGCCTATTATAAAATAACTTGCCTTTGCTTCCAAATCAAGGAAAACACAATGTCACAAACAAGCCTGACTTTGACATAATAACCACATTCAGGGTTGAGTTTTAGTCACACCCAGCTTGACTTGTTATAAGTGAAAATAACAACAATTCTGTTGTATTTACACGACAAAGGAAGCATTGTAATTTGCTGGAAAACATTAATATTTGCCAAACACTTCCCTCCAGGTGCCTCTTGTCCTTTTCTTACTCTTGCTTCCAGGGCTCTCTCACAGGCCTGCCTGAACTCTTCTTGTCCAGTTGCCAGTTTCTCTTGCTGCAGAGCCATTTCTTCTTGGAGTTTTCTTTCTCTAACTTGTGCTTCATTTCTTTCCCACTGGGAGTGTGCAAGAATTTCACTGAATTGTTTCTGTAAATCAGCAAGACTTTTCCCTAAGACATCTGAAGGACTATGGATGCTAGCGAGGAGGAAAAATGGTATAAATGTGACATTTAATTTTTGATGCAAACATGCTATTAACATTAGCTCGAGTAAAAAGCTGTGTGGAGGGACTGGTGTCAATCTATAGCAATTTACTGACCATCTCCTAAGTGCAAATTATTGTTTTATCAAATGACTGCCACCACTCTGAAACCATAGGCTCACATGAGGCTAACAATATTTGCTCCAAAAATAAATGTCCATTTCATATATTTGAAATAATTATGTTTTCTTTTGATGTTTCTTCTCTATTTAAAATGTATAATGTGACTCTACTTCCTGACCATATATAATTAACTTTCAAGAAAAGAAACTCTTAAATACCAAAAATTACCCTTAAATACCAAAAAAAAAAGATCCAAAATGTAAAAACTATCAGTGGCAGACAATTAAAATTAAATAATCTTCTGTCTCAGTCATGAAAACATTATACGGAGAACCTTACAAAAGAAATTTGCCATTAACAGAACTTAGAAAGGTGAGTTTATCATTGAACCTCACACTCACAACTCCCAAGTTGTGAGGCCCACTCTAGTCTTGGAGGTCTTGCTTTTTCCTTACTTCATTTCCCCAGCTCCTAATTTCAGTTTTCTTCTTAGCTCATCCACACGAGCTGCCACTTCTTCTGGACGAACCAAACCATCAACCACATGGTTAAGGTGATTCTGGAAATCTTTAAGTTGCTGTTTTAACAGATTATTGTCATCCTATGGAGGGGGATGAAATAGGGATTATCTATTACATGACAGCATATTTTCACTACTAACGAACTAACAAACATATCTAGACCACAGAACTAAATTCAGACAATGCCTCTTTCAAGTAAAAAGAAATTCCTAAAATTTCCCTATGAGTACTCTACTTCAAACTCAGTGTAACAATGTTAACTGAAATGAAGAATTTAGAATGCAATTAATATGTTTTCAAGTGTCTGTTCCATCTGGAGTCCTCTTTATCTATAAAATTGCCCCAAGGCAGCCCTTTCTGTAGTACTATCTAATCCTGGCCACAGATCATCTGACTTCAGGCCAGTCAACACATCAACTAGCCAGAAAACAGGTTCTCATTCTCTCCATAATTTGAAACAAGATTCAGTACAGCAAGTCTATATAAATGTTGGACTTGAAAATATGTCAGCTCAGGGCTGGGGTCTATGCTGGGCCATAAACAATGCTCGGAGAGATTGAAAAAGAGAAATGAGAAAGCCCCTATATCAACATCAAAGGTGGAGCAGCTCTAGTTCCTAGCAAGCTATCTCCTTTCTTGAGCTCCTGTGAGTAGGTTTTGGTTCATTGCAACTAAATGATTTCTGACAAAGAATTGTAGAGTGGGTTTAACTTGTACTCAGGAGGTTAGCTGACCAAGTAACCAAAGAATCTAGTTCTAACTTAGTCCCACAACACGTGTAAGCATTCTAGAAAGTCCCACAACACGTGTAAGCATTCTAGAAAGCTGACCTCACTTTCTACTTTGGAGAAGTCCCCTGAAGAATATATATTAGTCCTTTTCTGTAAGAGATGTACACTTAAGTATTTGCAGGTGAAAGAAAGATGTATAAAATTTTTCTTTAAAATATTCCAGCAACAAAAGAGGTGGACAAAATGAAACAATGAATGTTGACAACTGTTTAGGTTGGGCAATGGGTAAATAAAGGGTCATAAGTATTCTGTTTTTGTGTTATATGAAAATTTCTATACTAAAAATGGAAAATGATAACTCAAGGAAGACCCAACACACACACACACCTCACATAGTAATGAAAAACATGTGTATCTTTTATATTTGCTTCAGAAGTGGAACTGAGAGCAGTAAAAATTAAATTCTAGGTTATTAGATTTCTTTAAACTTCAAGGAACAAACATTTGAAGTGTTAGAAGAAGAACTTTTGCGTGAGCTTAGTCTTATTTCTCTCAAATTCCCCTACATGGTTTTTTTTTGGAACCCTTCCTCCAAGCCACATAAACTCTGCCCTTTTATTTCTGGTGATAACAGCTACCATCTCAGCTAGCCAAGAGGCCCCCAGCCTCACAGATTTGGAGACCTGAGTGATGATTCAGGTACTTGTTTGTTCGGACATCTGTCTTCTTTGAGAGTTTAATTATCAGAAAAATCCTATCCACCTGTTTTTCCTGCAGTTTGTTCAGCAGATTACTGTGAGAACAGCTATACATATGTTGACATACATTCCCACAAATAAAAAATGATTACATTTTTAATAGCATCCTTTCCGAGAAGAGGATTGTGAAAACTGTTTACACATAAGAAATCCCACTGCAACCCACTCTAGTTAAATTCCTGGATAATTACAAAGATATTTCAGCGGAAGAGGAATGCACCAATCTGATCATTTTAGTTCGGTCTGGTGACAAATCTACTTTTAGAAGAAATGCAAGATACTGCTTTTGCCCATGAGTTTACACAGTATATTGTTTACTACTGACACTGCCTCTATCTCTTTGCACCATCATAAAAACAAAAGGAGATTCACAAATAACAATTTTAAAACAATGGTCACAAGAGAATAGGGGCTATGGTGCTGCTCCACCCAGAGTGGAGCTCAAAAGTGCTGCTCCCTTTTGTCTAGTAATTCAAGTTGCTTACTACATGTTAGAGCAGGTTGCTAAGTGCCTGACTAAAGATATCGTCATCTTTGGGTGTTCTGTGTAAGAATGTATTCTAAAACAACAAATCTCTACCTGCAGGTGTTTAAGTTTTGCATGGAGCTCACTGTTCTCTTGCTCCTTTTCTTCTGAGAACTGGGCTTTTCCAAGGGCATTCTTGAGGGCTTGCCTTTCCTTCTCAAGTTCTGCTTGAAGGGCTGATTGTTCTAACTGTCACCATACGAAGCAATGACATGAAAGTATAAAACAGCAATAATTTATTATTTTAAAAGGCACAAATAAATTTACATATACACACAATCCCTGGCTAGCTATAGTTTTACAACTCAATTTTATGTTTGTACTCCCAAATTTAAAAACCAAAGATAATTTTTTCACACAATCCTTAAACTATTATTAACACTTAAGAAGGAGTAAGCATCGGAATCAGGTCAGCCCAAATACAACAAATCAGAATCTTCAGGTGTGGGCCGAAGCACCTACCTTTAAAAGTTGTGCAAGTGATCCAACAATTATTGCTCTTCTTTCCCTTAGACTAGTATTTCTCAAACTGTGGTCCTCAAAAAACCTGTATCAACACTAGGTATGCCTGTTAAAAATGCAGACACCTAACCTCTATCTCAGAAAAGAGATTCTGGATCAGAATCTCTAGGGTGGGTGGGGCCAAGGAATCTGTACTTATCGAGCATCACAAGGGAGTTCATGTAACTAAAGTTTACCAATCAGAGACCTGCAGATCTTCAGATCAGAGACAGAAGACCTGTTATGCTTCATATTCTCAGTGTGGTTTGAAGACCAATCCTGGCAGTCTTGGTGCTGAGGAAGGGGGAATGTCCCTTTCAATACCAAGTGAATCAGTGAAAAGGCCAGGCTCTTAAAATAATTTTGTCAAGACTTCTGAGAAGAAAATAAAAGACAATCAAAGTACAAAGGACAATGTATTTCAAGCTAGTACAGTCTGGCTTGAAGAGGAGAATTTATTAAGGAAAATGCCACCTAGAAATTTTATTTTATTTATTATTATTTTAAAATATTTACTGTTATTTTAATTGTTTTCCTAAAACCTCCTAATTTCTGAGACTCTAATCTTGTCAATTATACTTCTACAAAACTTAGCACTCTTGAGAAATACAATCCTGACAACTGTCAAGTGATGATCTGATATCTCATAAGTAAAGGAATATACATAATTACTATAATAAACCAGATATATTTCTAGTTCATTTTCTAATTATATGAATTATTTTTTACATACATTCCTGAGATTCAAAATATCTTATTTATTTCATTTTTATCAAATAAGCACGTATTGACACTTCTCATATGCCAGGCACTAAAAAAACAGAAACAAACAGATACAATCTGGGCATTCACTGAGCTCTGAGTCTAGCTGGGGTAAAACAAACAGATCATCTAGGAGCATCTAAACAGATGATCATCATATGCATGATAAATACCTTTACTGTGCACAGGTTATAGGAAAACCAAACTGGAGTCCTGAACCCAGATTTTCAGCAGGCAGAAAGGAAAGGTTGAAGTGGCTTCCTGAAAGAAGATGCAGCTCATCTGGCTAATAAATTGTATTTTTAATCTGATAAAGAATACATTACAACTGGCCTCTGCCTGCCCCTCTGCCTTTACCTCTCGTTCTCTTTCCTCACTCCTCTCCCTGCTCCTGGCATTCTGGAGGCATACTTTCAGCACTTCAAATGTACTTACTATATGCTCTCTCTCCTCACCTCTCTGCCTAGAATACACATACCTTACCTTTACCCCTTTCACCCTGTCCCCTCTGCATGGCCAAATCCTACTCATCCATCAGTCATCAGCTGAAACATCATTTCTGTAGGGTGATCTTCCCTGACTACTTCCTCCTTGGCCAAAGAATCCTGTCTCTTTCTTTCTTCCACACCTGTTTCACCTGCTGGACTAAAGTTTACCAATCAGAGATCTGTCAGCTCCACAGGATGGTGACCACGTCTGTGCTTTCCCTAGAGAATCCACAGCACCTGGCCCTCAATGGCCAATCAATAAATATTTATTGGATATGTTTTCTGTAACTTGCAAGTACAATTTAAACTAGTGGATCTTTCAGCCAACCCTGAAAGGAGACAGCAAACTACAACTTACCATCAACCTAAAAGAGGTCTCGGCCGAGCGCGGTGGCCCATGCCTGTAATCCCAGCACTTTGGGAGGCGGAGGTGGGCAGATCACCTGAGGTGGGGAGTTTGTAGACCAGCCTGACCAACATGGTGAAACCCCATCTCTACTAACATACAAAAAATTAGCCAGGCATGGTGGCACACACCTGTAGTCCCAGCTACGCAGGAGGCTGAGGCAGGAGAATCGCTTGAACCCAGGAGGCGGAGGTTGCAGAGAGTCGACATCACATCACTGCACTCCAGCCTAGCAACAGAGCAAGATTCTGTCTCAAAAAAAAAAAAAAAAAAAAAAAAAAAAAAAAAAGTCTCTTAAACCTGTTCTAAGAAGGAAAAACAAACTAGCATTTATTGAGTATCGATGTCAGGTGCTTTCATGTCATTTCTCTCATTTATCTTCCCCATAAGCCATTTTACAGAGGAGGAAAAGGCTGGGAGGCTCAGAGCTATGAACTGATTTGCCCATGTTCACACAGGGGTAGTTATTAGCACTCGGAATGTCTGACTCCAAAATTCTGCCTTTCTCATCACTCCATATACATGGTATGAAAAAACACTTAACTTTAAATTAAGACATAAATAAAAGAAGGATGATATCTTAAGGCACAGGGTACTTAGTTTCTAGCTGGCTTTATGCTCCTACTTACCTGGGTTAGTCTTGTTACTTTTTCCAACTCTTCCTTGAGCTGGCTGGCTTCAGTATCTCTTAGGTTTAGCCGAGCCTCTAGCTCAGCTTCATAGGCACTGAGATCTCCCTGGGTCTGCTGCAAAGATGCATTCACCTCATGCTGCTCCTGGAGGGCACTTTCTAGCTCTGCAAGCTCCTAGAAAGATACAGTGGGTTTAACTATGGAACCCTCACTATGCTGCTTAAGCATCTGCAAGGCATTATAAGTAACTTGAGCACTGTAAACCAAACGCTGGCCAGCTACTGCTGCCTGCCACAAAGTTTTCAGTAGCAATATCATGAAGCCTCAGACTGTGCATATCCTGGTTGGAAAACAAAGCCCTGGCTAAATGTAATCAGGAAAGTCAGGAAGCTACCAACATACTGTTTTTCAAAGGGACCAGTTCTGTGATACTTACGAGTCTAAAAACATAAGGAGGGAGAAAGGAAGGGAAAAAAAGAGTAGGATAAGATTTAATGCCTATTTTTCATCTGATGTTGGACAAAATGTTTTCGTATTCATTATTCATGGTATCTTCACAATCACTGTATAAGGCAACTTGCAGTTTTACAGATGAGGAACTGTAGAATGAATATCTAAGTAAATTGCATAGGGCTATGTAGCTAGAAAAAGGATAGTCAGGATATAAATGTAAATCTCTGACTCCAAAGCCCATACTCTTTCTATTAAACCATAGCATGTTCATTTATCAGAAGAACAAAATGGGACTGGCACTCTCTAATATTAAGGACGATAAGAGTACCTTAAATGAGTGCTAACAAGAATATAAGTACATATTTATTAGCATACCATGGTTCTGATTCATTTTAGTCCATTTGTATTTTGTGATTAAACATTACCTCTTTCATCTATTTACTTGGGATCAAACTATTAAAGTTTAAAGAGGAGGATAGTATGATGAGAACTTCTAAAAAGAGCTGTCCAAAAACCACTTGGCAACTCAATTATTTGGGCTGCTTGTTTGAAATGTAGATACTACATATAACCAACCAAAGATTATTATCCAGAATATGTAAAGAATTCCTACAAATCTTTAAGAAAAGGCAAAGACAATTCAACAAAAAACAGGTAAAGAATATGAATAGGGAATTCACTGAAGAGGAAACCTGAACAGCAAATGAAAGGTGATCAGCCTCTCCAAATGAAAGGTGATCAGCCTCTCCAGTAATCAGGGGAAAACGCAGTTAACTTAAGATACTATTTTACATAGAACATAGAGATACAAGTTAAACAAACCATGAGGAAACAATCAGTCAAACCCAGAATGTGGTTCAATCTAGGGAATACCAGCTTGGATTTTACACACGCACCTGCACACACACACACACACACACACACAGATATATATATTCTTGGGACAACAAAGAAAATCTGAATACAGTTCAGATATTAGAGGACATTAGGGCCAGGCACGGTGGCTCATGCCTGTAATCCCAGCACTTTGGGAGGCCAAAGCAGGTGGAGCTCGAAGTCAGGAGATTGAGACCATACTGGCCAACATGGTGAAACCCATCTCTACTAAAATACAAAAAAAAAAAAAAAAAATTAGCCGGGCTAATTTGGTGGCACGCACCTGTAGTCCCAGCTACTTAGGAGGCTGAGGCAGGGGAATCGCTTGAACCCAGGAGGTGAAGGTTGCAGTGAGCCAAGATCGCACCACTGCACTCCAGCCTGGTGACAGAGCAAGGCTCCGTCTCAAAAAAAAAAAAAAAAAAAAAAGACATTAGAGGACATTAGGGAATTACCGTCAATTTCCTTAGGTGTAATAATGATATTGTAGTGATGAGGGAAAATGCTCTTAAAAAGATGTGTGTTGAAGGGATGATGTTATGATATCTGCAACTTTCTAATGAGCAAAGGAAAAAAGTATGTGTCTGTGAGAAAGAGAAAATACATCAAAATATTTATTGAATCCAAGAGGGTTCACAGATGTTCACCAAACTATTCTTTCAACTTTCTTATAACTGTAAACATCTTCACAATAGAAAAATGGAAAGAAGGCCTTTAAAGCTCAGCAGACTGGCAAACATGAAGTCTGATAAAATACTGAATTTCCTAAATTTGATAATTATTCTGTGTTAATGTTAGAAAATGTCCTTGTTCTTAGGAAATATAAACTGAAATATTTAGGAGCAAAGGAGCATGATGTCTACAACTGATTTTCAAATGGTTCAGGAAAAAAAATCTGTATAAAAATGTGTATAAAATTGAATCCCGTTCCAAGATGGCCAAAAAGGAACAGCTTGGTCTGCAGCTCCCAGCATGATCAACGCAGACAACAGGTGATTTCTGCATTTCCAAGTGAGGTAACTGGTTCATCTCACTGGGACTAGTTGGGCAGTGGGTGCAGCCCACGGAGGGCAACCCGAAGCAGGGCGGGGCATCGCCTCACCCAGGAAGTGCAAAGGGTCGGGGGATTTCCCTTTCCTAGCCAAGGGAAGCTGTACCTTCACAGAAGATGGTACCTGGAAAAACAGGACACTCCCACCCAAATACTGTGCTTTTCTAATGGTCTTAGCAAATAAAACACCAGGAGATCATATCCTACACCTGGCTTGGCGGGTCCCACGCCCACAGAGCCTTGCTCACTGCTAGTGCAGCACTCTGAGATCCACTGCAAGGCAGCAGCCTGGCAGGGAGAGGGGCGTCCACCATTGCTGAGGCTTGAGTAGGTAAACAAAGCAGCCAGGAAGCTCGAACTGGGTGGAATCCACCACAGCTCAGCAAGGCCTCTGCCTCCACATGTAGACTCCACTTCTGGGGGCAGGGCATAGCTGAACAAAAGGCAGCAGAAACTTCTGCAGACTCAAACGTCCCTGTCGGACAGCTCTGAAGAGAGGAGTGGTTCTCCCAGCACAGTGTTTGAGCTCAGAGAACGGACAGACTGCCTCAAGTGGGTCCCTGACCCCCATGTAGCCTAACTGGGAGATACCTCCCAGTAGGGGCCAACTGACACCTCATACAGGTGGGTGCCCCTCTGGGAAGAAGCTTCCAGAGGAAGGATCAGGCAGCAATATTTGCTCTTCTGCAGCCTCTGCTGGTGATACCCAGGCAAACAGGGTCTGGAGTGGACCTCCAGCAAACTCCAACAGACCTGCAGCTGAGGGACCTGACTGTTAGAAGGAAAATTAACAAACAGAAAGGAACAGCATCAACATTAACAAAAAGGACATCCACACGAAAACCCCATCTGGAGGTCACCAACATCAAAGACGAAAGGTAGATAAAACCACAAAGATGGGGAGAAACCAGAGCAGAAAAGCTGAAAATTCTAAAAACCAGAGCACCTCTTCTCCTCCAAAAGATCGCAGCTCCTCACCAGCAACAGAACAAAGCCGGATGGAGAATGACTTTGATGAGCTGACAGAAATAGGCTTTAGAAGGTCGATAATAACAAACTTCTCCAAGCTAAAGGAGGATGTTTGAACCCATCACAAGGAAGCTAAAAACCTTGAAAAAAGATTACATGAATAGCTAACTAGAATAAACCGTGTAGAGAAGACCTTAAATGATCTGATGGAGCTGAAAAACCATGGCATGAGAACTATGTGATGCATGCACAAGCTTCAATAGCCAATTTGATCAAGTGGAAGAAAGGGTATCAGTGATTGAAGATCGAATTAATGAAATAAAGCAAGAAGAGAAGTTTAGAGAAAAAAGAGTAAAAAGAAATGAACAAAGCCTCCAAGAAACATGGGACTATGTGAAAAGACCAAATCTACGTTTGAATGGTGTACCTGAAAGTGATGGGGAGAATGGAACCAAGTTGGAAAACACTTTGCAGGATATTATCCAGGAGAACTTCCCCAACCTAGCAAGGCAGGCCAACATTCAAATTCAGGAAATACAGAGAACACTACAAAGCTACTCCTCGAGAAGAGCAACCCCAAGACATATAATTGTCAGATTCTCCAAGGCTGAAATGAAGGAAAAAATGTTAAGGGCAGTCAGAGAGAAAGGTTGGGTTACCCACAAAGGGAAGCCCATCAGACTAACAGCAGATCTCTTGGCAGAAACTCTACAAGCCAGAAGAGAGTGGGGGCCAATATTCAACATTCTTAAAAGAAAATAATTTTCAACCCAGAATTTCATATCCAGCCAAACTAAGCTTCATGACTGAAGGAGAAATAAAATCCTTTACAGACAAGCAAATGCTGAGAGATTTTGTCACCATCAGGCCTGCCTTACAAGTGCTCCTGAAGGAAGCACTACACATGGAAAGGAACAACCAGTACCAGCCACTGCAAAAGCATGCCAAACTGTAAAGACCATCGATGCTAGGAAGAAACTGCATCAACCAACAGACAAAATAACCAGCTAGCATCATAACGACAGGATCAAATCCACACATAACAATATTAACCTTAAATGTAAATGGGCTAAATGCTTCCAATTAAAAGACACAGACTGGCAAATTGGATAAAGAGTCAAGACCCATCGTGTGCTTTATTCAGGAGACCCATCTCATGTGCAGAGACACACACAGGCTCAAAATAAAGGGATAGAGGAAGATCTACCAAGCAAACGGAAGGCGAAAAAAGCAGGGGCTGCAATTCTAGTCTCAGATAAAACAGACTTTAAACCAACAAAGATCAAAAGAGACAAAGAAGGCCACTACATAATGGTAAAGGGATCAATTCAACAAGAAGAGCTAACTATCCTAAATATATATGCACACAATACAGGATAACTCAGATTCATAAAGCAAGTCCTTAGAGACCTACAAAGAGACTTAGACTCCCACACAATAATAATGGGAGATTTTAACACCCCACTGTCAATATTAGATCAACAAGACAGAAAGTTAACAAGGATATCCAGGACTTGAACTCAGCTCTGCATCAAGTGGACCTAATAGACATCTACAGAATTCTCCACCCCAAATTAACAGAATATACATTCTTCTCAGCACCACATCGCACTTATTCCAAAATTGACCACATAGTTGGAAGTAAAGTACTCCTCAGCAAATGGAAAAGAATAGAGATCACAACAAACTGTCTCTCAGACCACAGTGCAATTAAATTATAACTCAGGATTAAGAAACTCACTCAAAACCACACAACTACATGGAAACTGAACAACCTGCTCCTGAATGACTGCTGGGTACATAACGAAATGAAGGCAGAAATAAAGATGTTCTTTGAAACCAATGAAAACAGACACAACGTACCGGAATCTCTGGGATACATTTAAAGCAGTGTGTAAAGGGAAATGCATAGCACTAAATGCCCACAAGAGAAAGCAGGAAAGATCTAAAACTGACACTCTAACATCACAATTAAAAGAACTAGAGACGAAAGAGCAAACACATTCAAAAGCTAGCAGAAGGCAAGAAACAACTAAGATCAGAGCTGAACTGAAGGAGATAGAGACACAAAAAACCCTTCAAAAAACATCAATGAATCCAGGAGCTGGTTTTTTGAAAAGATCAACAAAATAGATAGACTACTAGCAAGACTAATAAAGAAGAAAAAAGGGAAGAATCAAATAGACACAATAAAAAATGATAAAGAGGGTATCACCACCAATCCCACAGAAATAGAAACTACCATCAGAGAATACTATAAACACCTCCATGCAAATAAACTAGAAAATCTAGAAGAAATGGATAAATTCCTGGACACATACGCTCTCCCAAGACTAAACCAGGAAGAAGCTGAATCTCTGAATAGACCAATAACAGGCTCTGAAATTGAGGTGATAATTAATAGCCTACCAACCAAAAAATGTCCAGGACCAGACAGAGTCACAGCTGATTTCTACCAGAGGTACAAAGAGGAGCTGGTACCATTCCTTCTGAAACTATTCCAATGAATATGGAACCCTCCCTAACTCATTTTATGAGTCCAGCATCATCCTGATACCAAAGCCTGGCAGAGACACAACAAAAAAAGAGAATTTTAGACCAATATCCCTGATGAACACTGATGTGAAAATCCTCAATAAAATACTGGCAACCTGAATCCAGCAGCACATTAAAAAGCTTATCCACCACGATCAAGTTGGCTTCATCCCTGGGATGCAAGGCTGGTTCAACATACAGAAATCAATAAACATAATTCATCACATAACCAGAACCAATGACAAAAACCACATGATTATCTCAATAGATGCAGAAAAGGCCTTCAACAAACTTCAACAGCCCTTCATGCTGAAAACTCTCAGTAAAGTAGGTATTGACGGAATGTATCTCAAAATAATAAAAGTTATTTATGACAAACCCACAGCCAATATCATACCGAATGGGCAAAAACTGGAAGCATTCCCTTTGAAAACTGGCACAAGACAGGGATGCCCTCTCTCACTACTCCTATTCAACATAGTGTTGGAAGTTCTGGCCACGGCAAGGGAAAGAAATTCTCTTTCTCTTCCTAATTAGGAAGAGAAGAAGTCAATTAGGAAGAGAATTAGGAAGAGAAGAAGTCAAATTGTCTCATTTGCAGATGACATGATTGTATATTTAGAAAACCCCATCGTCTCAGCCCAAAATCTCCTTAAGCTGATAAGCAACTTCAGCAAAGTCTCAAGATACAAAATCAATGTGCAAAAATCACAAGCATTCCTATACACCAACAACAGACAAACAGAGAGCCAAATCATGAATGAACTCCCATTCACAATTGCTACAAAGAGAATAAAATACATAGGAATCCAACTTACAAGGGATGTGAAGGACCTCTTCAAGAACTACAAACCACTGTTTGACGAAATAAAAGAGGACACAAACAAATGGAAGAACATTCCATGCTCATGGATAGGAAGAATCAATATCGTGAAAATGGCCATACTGCCCAAGGTAATTTATAGATTCAATGCCATTCCCATCAAGCTACCAATGACTTTCTTCACAGAATTGGAAAAAAACTACTTTAAAGTTCATACGGAACCAAAAAAGAGACCACATTGCCAAGACAATCCTAAGCAAAAAGGACAAAGTTGGAGGTATCACGCTACCTGACTTCAAACTATACTACAAGGCTACAGTAACCAAAACAGCGTGGTATGGTACCAAAACAGATATATAGACCAATGGAACAGAACAGAAGCCTCAGAAATAAATACCACCACACATCTATAGCCATCTGATTTTTGACAAACCTGACAAAAACAAGAAATGGGGAAAGGGTTCCCTATTTAATAAATCGTGCTGGGAAAACTGGCTAGCCATATGTAGAAAGCTGAAACTGGATCTCTTCCTTACATTTTATACAAAAATTAATTCAAGATGGATTAAAGACTTAAATGTTAGACCTAAAACCATAAAAACACTAGAAGAAAACCTAGGCAATACCATTAAGGACACAGGCATGGGCAAGGACTTCATGACTAAAACACCATAAGGAATGGCAACAAAAGCCAAAATTGATAAATGGGATCTAATTAAACTAAAGAGCTTCTGCACAGCAAAAGAAACTACCATCAGAGTGAATAGCAACCTACAGAATGGGAGAAAATTTTTGCAATCTACCCATCCGACAAAGGGCTAATATCTAGAATCTACAAAGAACTTAAACAAATTTACAAGAAACAAACAAACCCATCAAAAAGTGGGCAAAGGATAAGAAGAGACACTTCTCAAAAGAACACATTTATGCAGCCAACAGACACATGAAAAAATGCTCATCATCACTGATCATCAGAGAAATGCAAATCAAAATCACAATGAGATACCATTTCACACCACTGAGAATAGTGATCATTAAAAAGTCAGGAAACAACATGCTGGGGAGGATGTGGAGAAATAGGAACACTTTTACACTGTTGGTGGGAGTGTAAACTAGTTCAACCACTGTGGAAGACAGTGTGGCGTTTCCTCAGGGAATCTAGAACTAGAAATACCATTTGACCCAGCAATCCCATTACTGCGTATATACCCAAAGGATTATAAATCATGCTACTATAAAGACACATGCACACATATGTTTATTGTGGCACTATTCACAATAGCAAAAACTTGGAACCAACCTAAATGTCCATCAATGATAGACTGGATTAAGAAAATGTGGCACATATACACCATGGAATACTATGCAGTCATGAAAAAGGATGAGTTCACGTCCTTTGCAGGGACATGGATGCAGCTAGAAACCATCATTCTTAGCAAACTATCACAAGGACAGAAAACCAAACACCACCTGTTCTCACTCATAGGTGGGAACTGAGCAATGCAAACACTTGGACACAGGGCAGGGAACATCAAATCCTGGGGCCTATCATGGGGTGGGAGAGTGGGGGGGAGGGATAGCATTGGGAGAAATACCTAATGTAAATGACGAGTTAATTGGTGCAGGAAACCAATGTGAAACATGTGTATACCTATGTAACAAATCTACATGTACCCTAAAACTTAAAGTATAATAATAACAAAAAAGTATATAAAATCATGTAAAAATTACATGAGGAGATAAAGCAAATGTGTTAAAATAGTAATTGGTGACTCTGAGTGAAAGGCAAATGTGAGTTATTTGTATTCCTCTTGCAACTTTCCTGCAAGTTTGAAGTTATTTCAAAATAAAAGCTTTAAAAAAAAGTTGGACAACACTACAGGGTTGGCAAGAATGTGGCAGAATGGTAGCCCTCACATTGCTGGTGGGAGTAGAAGCTGATAAACTCACTATGAAAAGTAATTTGACAATATCTACTGAACTTAATTAAGGATGAACATATTCTCTGACCCACAGTTCTGTTTCTGAGCATAGTCCCCCTGTGTTCAAGATGTGTGCAAGAATGTTATGCTCAGCATTGTTTGCAATAGCATAAGACTAGAAATCACCTAAATGTCCCCCAAAAAGAGAACGAATAAATAATAAATTTGTGGTATGTCCATAAAGCAGGATGGTACATATATCAGTAAAAATGAACAAAGTAGAACTGCACCTATCAGTGTGCATAATTCTGGAAAACATAGGCCAGGCACCATGCCTCACACCTGTAATCCCAGCACTTTGGGAGGCCAAGGTGGGCAGATCACCTGAGGTCGGGAGTTTGAGACCAGCCTGATCAACATGGAGAAACCCTGTCTCTACTAAAAATACAAAATAGGCCGGGCATGGTGGTGAATGCCTGTAATCTCAGCTACTCGAGAGGCTGAGGCAGGAGAATCACCTGAACCCAGGAGGCAGAGGTTGCAGTAAGCCGAGATCTCGCCATTGCACTCCAGCCTGGGCAACAAGAGTGAAACTTCGTCTCAAAAACAAAAACAAAAAAGACATAAACATGAAGAAAGAAAGTGGCCAAATATGTACATTATGATACATTTTGTGTAAGTCTTAAAATCATGGAAAATACTATATATTGCTTACGGATGTTTACGTATATGATAAAAGAATAGAGGTGCAGGGAAATAATAACCATATTCAGAACTTTGTTACTTCTGGAAAGGAGTAGACAGAGGATTTCAAATATATCTATAATGTTTTATTTCTTAAGCTGAGTTGTGAGTACATGATGTTAAATATTATTTGTGATTTTTTAAATATGCCTGCGATATTTCATAATATTAAAATATATTAATTCAATTTCTGGAGCCAGCTCTACTGAGCAAGAAGTTTGGAAATCTCTGGTTCTCACATATGATAACATTTTCCAAACAACTAAAATAGCGCAAGGGAAATCTCCAAATGAATGGGCAACAAATCAGGTTCATAAGGGTATAATTTAAAACAGTATGTCCATCTTGTTAGCTATAAAATAATGTTAAAATTATCTAGTAACCACAAGAATAAGAAAAAACATTCTGTGCTCAATTTTGCAGCACAAATAAAATATGAACATTTAATACAGTATTTGTAATAGCTACCATTTCATATTCTTTAGAGTTATTTGCCAACAATACCTTTCAGGGATAGAAATGCAGCCTAAATAATCTTCCTTTTCTGAGCAAAGAAAAAATAACTCCAAATGTATCACAGCTAAACAAGAAAAAAAAAAGCCCAACTTTTAAAAGAAAAAAATCACCATATAGCCACTAATACTTTTTCCCACTTAAAAATGTACTGTTAACTCCTCCAACTAACTTAATTTGGACATTATCTACTTATGAAGCTAAGGAAAATAGGCAGGAAAAAAATCATACCTTCCTCATATTTTCTGCATCCATGGCAACTATTTCCAGTTGGTCTCTCTCCTGCTCGACTTCTGTCAATCTCTGCAACAACGTCTCTTTCTCATCCTGCAGCTTTCTGCACTCATTCTGGGCCTGAGTTGCCTGGCCTTTAATGGTCCCCAGGTATTCTTGCAACCCACTGATGACACCTTCTAAATCCTTCTTCAGGGCTTCGTTTGCTGCTATCTGGCCTAAGCAAGATGCAAAAAGGGTAATAATATATCTTTTTAAAGTACTGTAGCATTGTCTCATCAGCATTTTGTTATTAGCCAAGAGTGAAAATTCTAAGCTTTCAATTATTTCCTATCATTTTTCTTTTTCAAAACATAATGTTAAATTTTCTTCCTATTATAGATAGTACAGGACTATTAAGCAGGTATAAAATAAAAATAGTATATTTAGGGGCTATGCTTGTAAAATACCTGATTCATGCTGTAAAAAGTTTAATTTCGCCCAGGTGCAGTGGTTCAAGCCTGCAATCCCAGCACTCTGGGAGGCCGAGGCAGGAGGATCATGAGGTCAGGAGATTGAGACCATCCTGGCTAACTCAGTGAAACTCCATCTCTATTAAAAATACAAAAAAATTTAGCCGGGCATGGTGGCACGTGCCTGTAGTCCCTGCTACTCACGAGGCTGAGACAGGAGAATCACTTGAACCCAGGAGGCAGAGGCTGCAGTGAGCCGAGATCAGGCCACTGCACTCCAGCCTGGGTGACAGAGTGAGGCTCCATCTCAAAAAAAAAAAAAAAAAGTTTAATTTCCAAATAAAATAAAAAATATGTAGCAAAACTGTGAGTTCGTGCTGCTAAATACATATAACATAATCACTCAGTATATTATCATATTAATAGATAATTCTGAAAAAGTCCCAGAGAATGCCCCCATTAGCTTAGCTAGGGCCATAAATTTATCTTTGAACCAATCACCATGGCCAGAATGACCAGAGTGAGGGTGTCTTGAATGGCCAGTTCTTAATTATGGCACTCTCTCTGGGCTTTGATAGGGGAAGATGTTCAGTACCCATGTCCAAGTAACGTATCTAATATTATATAATGGTTCTTGTTCCCAATCTTTGCACTACCATTTTGTTGTGTCTTTTGGGTGTTTCCAGGCTCACAAAGATCTAGGAGATAATTTAGAACTTTAAAATTAAGTCAGAAAGAGCCTTGGGCAAGTCTGAGAAAGACCTAGGTAAGTGGAAACCAATAATAAAGATGAATCCAAGACTGGCAACATAAACGTGTAACCTAAAGACTTAAAACATACACACACTCCCCATGTACAGTACTGGATACACACTATGTGCCAGGAACTTTATGAACACTCTCTCTCTCTTCTTCTTTTTTTTTTTCCCTCAAAGTTTCACTCTGTCACCCAGGCTGGAGTGCAGTGGCACAATCACGGCTCACTGTAGCCTCAACCTCCCTGAGCTCAGGTGATCCTCCACCCTCAGCCTCCCAAGCAGATGGGGCCACAGGCACGTGTACTACTACACCTGGCTTTTTTTAATTAATTTATTTTTTTTTGTAGAGTTGGGGTTTCGCCATGTTGCCCATGCTGGTCTTGAACTCCTGGGCTCAAGTGATCTGCCCACCTCAGCCTCCCAAAGTGCTAGGATTACGGGCATGAGCCACCACTCCTGGCCTATGAATACTATCTAATTTAATTCTCCCAACAACTAATAATTGAGATAAAAACAACTTGTCCAAGGTGACACAGCTGATAGTAGCAAAACAAGGAGTAGGATCTTTTTACACTGAGCCCTATGTGTAAAAACCACTATGGCCTATTGTCTTCCTTTTCCACTATTATGGATATGTCACATTTTAAATCTGCATTGCAAAAGTAGATCCTAAAACTCTTTCTTCTTATAACCAGACACTGAATTCCCTGATGCCAATGGGTGCTTTGCTCCTGAATGGATTTTATGCCATAGACAATCACATGCCAGAGCTTATCATGAGCATGTATTGACTTCTGGCCTACTGACTGGAATGACCTGACTCACTAGGCATCAATGCCACAAAACAAAACAAAAACAAAACTCTTAAAATTGCATTAAATACTTTTGGGTATCCTGTAAATATTTCCCTATCAAATACTAGTACTAATAGGTGAACTGTATTTAGCTACTATCTGGATTAATGCTTGTCTTTATAATGTTCCTTTCACTAGTAATAAAACTGATTTACCCTAAATCACACTGAAATTCTTACCTTCAGTAAGTTGTTGTTCAAGGTCCTTAATCTCTTCCGTTTCCTTAGCAATTCTAGAAAGTATCTCATCCAAACGACTTTCAAGTTGTTTGTACTGCTTGTTCATAATGTCAAGCTGTTGTTCTTTACCCCTCTTTTGAGCCTTCATATGGGACTGAATTAAAAAACAAAAAAAAAAACCAAAACAAAACTCCAAGTTCCTTAAACTCCTTTAAAAAGAATAATCCTTAACAACATTTTTAAACGAAGAATAGAAAATAAATATAATAATTTGCACTATTTTGTGTCAGGCCCTGTATTGTTTTCACATGGGTAGTTTTCATTTAAACTTCAAGATAAGTTGATATGGAAATCATTTCTACTTTACAGGTGAGAAAACTGAGGATCAAAAAGGTTAAGTGGTTTTTCCAAGGGCACAGCTAGGTAGGTCAGTGTTATTTGCATTGCATTAAATTGTGTGTCTCTCTTTTTTTTCTTTCTTTTTTTTTTTTTGAGATGGAGTCTCACTCCGTTGCCCAGGCTGGAGCGCAGAGGCACAATCTCAGCTCACTGCAACCTCCACCTCCCGGGTTCAAGCAATTCTCCTGCCTCGGCCTCCCAAGAAGCTGGGACTACAGGTGGGGGCCACCACACTCGGGTTTTTGTTTGTTTGTTTTTGTTTTTTGTTGCTTTTTTTTTAGTAGAGACGGGGGTTTCACCATGTTGGCCAGGCTGATCTCGAACTCCTGACCTCAAGTGATCTGTCGGCCTTGGCCTCCCAAATCGCTGGGATAACAGGCATGAGCCACCGTGCCCAGCCTAAAATGTGTCTTTTAAAAAAGGTTTCCAAAGTTAGTTAGTTATGGCATATATCTATAAAAAGACTTAAAAACTACATCTCAAAATGTTAACAAGAATTATACCTGGGTGGAAGGATTACATGGGGATTTTTTTCCTTTTGTAATGAGTATTTTTATATTTAAAAAACTCTTATAGTAGATAAGTAATGCCTTTTTAATAAAAAAAATTAAGTGTACTTTTAAAAAAAGGTTTCTTAGAAGAAAATAGAGGCATGAAATAAAATACTTGAAATTCAAATTTACTTTCAATCTCTTATACAAAGAAACATTTGGTTTTTCAATAAACTGAGAGTTGACAGGGACCTCAAAGACCACTTAGCCCGGTAAGTCTCAAAATGGAGGGTCCTAAGGAGGTATACCTGTCTACCACTAGACTTCCCCATGGTGGAAAACAGAGCTTTCACATACCCACACACCCTCCCGCACCCTGAAGTCATGGCATTAGGGAACTGCTGTTAACTGAAAAGAGTGTATTGTATTTCTCAGGTGTGCTAGGGAAAGCAAATCAAGAGCCAATAATCTAGTCTAACCCTTGCTTTTAAACATGAGAAAACTGAATTTCAGATCCATCAAATGACTTGCACGTGAGGCAACTGTTCATATGAAGACAAAATAATTCCCCAGAGAACCTTTGCCCTCCCACTCACACCTTCATGACTCTTAAGTTGGTACCCACAGGATGAGAGGAATACAACAATAAATGAAGACAACGTTATTGAAAGAGGGAACTGTATCAGAAAAATGAACACCAATGATCTCAAGTCTAAGACCCATGTGATGATAAAATAATATTTCTCAATTTTATGTATTTGCTTACCCCAAATACAAGAAAAAACATCTTTTCATTTCTGATGAACAAAAGAATGGCAGCTTAATTGGAAGGTTTTAAATTTACTACCGGTAAAGCTTTATGGTATTTTGCAAACTCTTTTCCCTACACTCCCAAAATACCCATTTGAAATCTTTCTGAAAAGTTAACTACATATAACAGCTTACATTCTAAGTAAATTTCGGATTTTTATGGCTCAAGAAATAATTTCTTAAAAGACTACACTCATATCAATAAATCTTTAAAATTCACCATTAAAAATTCCAGCGAAACCTTTATACGCAGGATAAAAATCTGATTCAATATGCCAATGGTGTACATTAAATACAGGGGAACAAAAGTAGATTCTGCGATTTACATCACCGAGGAGCTCACAAAAGAGTTATTGTAAAAACAGGAACTTAATCTCTGACTCCTCCTCCTTTTAAGTCCTTTGCACACAGAGAGAAAAAATGATCATACCTTAAAATTTATCCTGTTAAAACTGAGCCGTTGAGAACAGAGAAACTGTGGGCGGAACACTTTCTAATGCTGTCTTCAAATTCATGTGCACTTCCCTCTCTGACAGCCACATTTTCGCAAGCGCCTCCGAGCCTCTGTAACTTCGCAGAGGCTCAAACCACATTCTTGTCCAAAAGTGAGCGGCGGCCCCGCCCATCCAATCACCAGCAGCCTCTGCGGGCAGGCCCCACCCTCCGCGAGTTAAATCATAACACAGGAAGCTCCCGGGGGCCAATCACGCCCAAACTTTGCAACAGATCACTACAGCTCGTTCCCTCTAGCGAACAGTTAACTTTTGCTTCCAATGGGGCATTTACCAATCAGAGAAACACAATACAAATCTTCATTATGTTTGCTCCAGTGATAATTTGTGCTTGTATGAATAATTTCATAACTACAATAGTCTGTGAATTTGAAACCTCGTTGAATGCTTATATTTGCTGAAAATCTGCCTAGGCTTAGTTCTGAGCTAATTTAAAAATAATCTATTTAGACCTTTAATCGCTTTGTGAGGAGAGGGTCATTGTGGTAGCATAAGCAAGGGCTCCACCTCTTTCTAAAACAATGACTTAGGGGCAAATCACTTAATATTTCTATATCACATTTTCATCTTCTTCAAATTGAAAGAAAAATGGCTAGATGTGAATAAAGTTCCTCACCAGAACATGTAAAATACAGCACAATGTACGACACATTGTGGGCACTTAATATGTTTGTTTTCTATGATTTCTCATCAAAGTTAAGCTTTTACTTTTAAATTCTATTGGCTATTCAGAAAGATAGTTCATCTAATTACATAAAAATTAATTACATAAAAGTCTACCTATATCTATAGAAAAATATGCAGGCATCCCACTCTTGATTATTTCTCTTCTGCTTAAAGGCTCACATTTTGTAGCCTAAAATGGGATGCCAAACACTAGCCAATATGAAACTTTGTGAATCAGAAAAAGATGTTCCCTCTGGATAAACTTAAAAGAGATGTCCTCTGATGCTGGGACTATGGCTGCAAACTTAAGAACTATTAGCAGTTTTAATAAAATTAAAAAGGAAATTCAAATCTGGTTTGTATGTTTCATCCCCACTGCACAGGTTGATTTTAGCTAACTTTAAAACTTGGATACTATTCCCATGTCTCATTTACCGCCTTTCTATATATAATTCTCTACAGAAATCCAGTGGGAACTGAACTCTCTGTCCGCCAGAAATATAACAGTCATTTGTTGAAAGCAAACACATAATCCAGCTACTAATTAGACTCATAGATCACAAAACTGGAAGGGGAAGCAAAGGAGTTTTGGGTAGGATTTATAAGCTGCTTCCTTCCTCCCTTCCATGATGCAAGCATTCATAAACACAGGGCTGGTTGGTCCCTGGGAATACAGATACCCGTAGGATACAGTTCATGTCTACATGGGTGAGATTGAACAAATACATTCAATAAAGTAAGATATTATTGACCACATTATACATTACTTAAAATACCCCATTTTCCCTTAAAATTATTTAAAATAATCAAGACTACTTTTGGTTTCAATGTTAATACTTTGGTTTCAATTTTTAGGCTTTTGTTAGAAAAGACCTTATATCTGTCATAAGGTTATCCTTTATCGAAATTAGCTGGCCCACAAAAAATATATATGATATTGTACTAAAATGCTTAAAGGAATAGTTAAATAACTTGTCAAGTACTAAAGCAATTACAATATCCTCACTATGTTAAATTCTATGATTTCTATTAATCCAGAGATCTTAGAGTTCTTAAAAAAAAAAAAAAACCTATTATTCAAGGTATACCAGGAAAATACATAGAAGATATTTTTCCTTGTATTTTAGGAGTATTAGCTAAAATATAAGCAATTAGTACAAAGAGTAGAGACAGAGACAAGGGCTTGGCCGTATCCAGCCACCTGACCATATCTAGTCATATCTCAGGAAGAAACATTCCAGAGAAATATTTCCTTTTTTAAGGACAAAACAAAACAATATGAAAAAACAAATACCTTCAGTGGAATATTTGCATAAAGGATTAAATAGAAGAGGTAGAAAAAGGACTCGGAACCCCCTTCAGCTTCTTCTGCTCTTAAGAAAGATGAAGGGCTGGACGTGGTGGCTCACGCCTGTAATCCCAGCACTTTGGGAGGCCAAGGCAGGCGGATCAGAAGGTCAGGAGTTCAAGACCAGCCTGACCAACATGGAGAAACCCCCTCTCTACTAAAAATACAAAAATTAGCTGGGCGTGGTGGCGCACGCCTATAATTCCAGCACTCTGGGAGGCTAAAGTGGGTGGATCACGAGGTCAGGAGATCGAGACCATCCTGGCCAACATGGTGAAACCTTGTCTCTACTAAAAATACAAAAATTAGCCAGGCATGGTGGTTGGTGCCTGTAGTCCCAGCTACTTGGGAGGCTAAGGCAGAAGAATCACTTGAACCTGGGAGGCGGAGGTTGCAGTGAGCCAAGATTGTGCCATTGCACTCCAGCCTGACAACAGAGCAAAAAGAAAAAGAAGGAGAAAAAAAAAAAAAAAGAAAGAAAGATGAAAAAAAGGAAAGGAGGGAGAAAGCAAATCTCTCTTGCTCAGCAATGCAATGAAATTCAACCACTTAAAAATAAATAATTATGCCATGTGGCCATCATTTACTGAAAGCCACCTTCTCTTCAAGCCCTAGGTTGTTTTGTTTTAAACATACACATTCCATATATATGTGTGTGTGTGTATATATACACATATATTTATATATAACACACATACATACATTATATATACACACATATATGTACAGTTTTCCTTCGGTATCCATGGGGGATTGGTCCCAGGATTCCCTGCAGATACCAAGATCCACTGATGCTCAAGTTCCCTTCTATAAAATGGCATAATATTTGTATTTAACCTATGGACATCCTCTTATATATTAAAATCATCTCCAGATTACTTATAATACCTAATACAGTATAAATGCTATGTGACTAGTTGTTATACTGTCTTGTTTACAGAATAATGACAAGGGAAAAAAAGTCTGCACATGTTCAGTACAGATAAAACCATCCTTTTTTTCCTAATATATGTGATCTGCAGTTGGTTAAATCCACAGATGCAGAACCCATGGATATGGAGGGCTGACTGTATATGTATATCACTTAAATTTGTACATGAAACTAAAACAGACTTTCAGAAAGGACTCTGGACTCTGATGCTAACAATGATGAGACATGTAATATGTAGGGAGAACAAAAAATTTCTTAATTTACTCACATGTTTTGGGTCTTTGGAATCCAGGCTATCTATGGCTATTTGCAGGTCCTTAATCTCCTTCTGCTTTTCGGCAATTTCCTGCTTTTGCTTTTCCATCTGCAGTTCTAGATCCAGAGCTTCCTGGCGTAATTTATTTACAAGTTGTAGTCTACCACTCAACTGCTTGTAAAGAAGGTCCTTCCCTGCTTCTGAAATCTAATCTCCCCAAACCCCAATATATAATTAACAGAGAAGAACAACATTGATTTATTAAGACAATGTCTTTAATAAGTATTCTATGTTCTATCAGTTTTTTAAAAATAAAAGTAAAATGTGGGAGTTATCTAAGCACTCCATGCATATTTTATACTTTTATGCTTATTATATGTAGAAAATCATACTTTAAATAAAGTTTATGAAAACTATTAATAGCAAGCACACATAAGTTGTCATTCTATAATAGTATAGGCAACTTGTAAATTATTAATAATAAACATAGTATTAATAATAGCTGGCTTCATATAGCACTTACTATGGGCCATGCACTGTTCTTTTTTTTTTTTTTTTTTTTTTTTTTTTCTGAGACGGAGTCTTGCTCTGTCGCCCAGACTGGAGTGCAGTGGCGCGATCTCGGCTCACTGCAAGCTCCGCCTCCCGGGTTCACGCCATTCTCCTGCCTCAGCCTCCGAATGCACTGTTCTAAACTCTTTATATCCTTTAATCTAATCCTCAAAACATAAAAGGTAAAAAGTATAATTATCCCAATTTTATAGATAAGGAAACTGAATCATGGAAAATTTAAATATCTCGCCCAAGGTCATACTAGGAGTTTGTGGAAGCAAGACTTTGTGTGACTCTAGACAATTTCACTGACTACTACACTACAGTTTCCTAATTAGTTTTAATGTGAAGACAATCAACCAATAAATTGAATACTGATATAGAAGTAATAATACTCTATCTCTTATTTCTAACAGTTTTTAGCATAGATTTAAACAAAGGTAAAAATTTCTCAAGAGTCTGTATAGAAGTGTAAAAAAGATGAAGATAAAAGACTGAAAAGAAATAAAATAATGATGATTACTATGTAATTCCCCATAACTGCAATACCTTTATAATCAGGAAAAAATTTTAGAATTCCATGTTCACTGGACAATCATCTCACACTCAATAATTTCAAAATACAGCAAACTCTCATTAAATTGACATTTTTATTTTACTTAATTAGAACCCAGCTGAAGCTTACCTTTGTTAGCATGTCAAGTAAGTGAACAGTATAAACAAAAACTTAGGCTATTAACTTTCTTATTAACTATTTATTAACTATTATTAACTATTAATATTAACTCACTTAAATAACTCTATTTTCTAAGCATATTTTGGAAGTATCCATTTCTTTTAAAATTATGTACATTATTTACATCTATCTATGTAAAGCTTTGGCCAGTGCTATTATAAAATATTCTTTTTAAATTATTAAAACCATCTTGATAGCTCCCTCTACCTCATTTCCTACTTTCAACCCATCATTAAGTCCTGTCAGTTCTACTGTCCAATGTTTCCTGGAATCAGTTGGCTTTGTCTCCACATCCACCAGCACCTTCCTGGTTGGTGCTAGTATCATCTCTTGCCTGTACTGAACAACAGCCTCCTGAGAGACACAGATGCACACAACCCCATTCCTTCCATCTCACTCAGTCCATTTCACTCTTCATGAAGTAAGGCAAAGTGACAAACAGGATCAGCCACTCAACTATCTAAAGCCCTTCAAAGATTTCCTATTGCATGCAAAATAAAATTCAAACTTCTTAAAATGGCTTATGAACAATTTGGGAGGCCGAGACAGGCAGATCACTTGAGCCTAGGAATTCAAGACCAGCCTGGGCAACATGGTGAGACCCCACCTCTACAAAAAAAAATACAAAAAATTAGCCAGGAGTGGTGGCACATGCCTGTAGTCCCAGCTATTCCAGAGGCTAAGGTGGGAGAACCACCTGAGCCCAGGAAGTCAAGGCCCTGTCTCAAAAATAAAAATAAAAATAAAAATAAAAATAAAATTGCCTATGAAGCCTGGCATGATCTTTAAACTCATGACTCTTTAACTTCATCTTCCTCTACACTCTCCCTTATTCTGCAGAGAAATTTTTTAGTCTGAAGGCCTTTGTACACACTGTCACCTCTGCATGGAATACTTTCTGCCAGCTCTGCCTCACTGACTCCTTCTCATCCTTTGTATATTAGCCTGTCACCTCCTCAGAGAGGCCTTTGTGAATCCCCACAATCTAAAGTGTATCTTTTTTAACATCTCCCCTAGTTTTCTATTTTTTTCTTACAACACTGATGCTGTTTAACTTTTTTCCTTTTTTTTAAACAAATATTTTTTTCCTTTTTGTTTATTTATTGTCTTATTTCCCCCACAAGTCTGTCCATGAGAGGGACACGTCTATTTTGTTCATTACTCAGCGCCCAGCCCAGTGACTGACATATAGTAAGGTATAAACTTGAGTCAATTTCTAGTTAGTATAAAATCTGAAAGTAACAATACAGTGTATCTTTTAAAAGAATCTACAATTTGGACTTCACATTGTTGTTCTACCTACTGTGATATGAATGTAGTTACCATCATAATTTTTAAATACTGATTTTTAAAAGTTATAAATAACTAAAACCTTTTTACCCACTTAAAAACTAAAATGTCACGCTACTTCCTTTTTTTGAATTTTCCCCTATGCAATTACATCATGGATTTGAGCTGCTTACTTGCTTACTTTACAACACACTTTGGTAATTTTTGAGAATATGTTACTTCAATCTTTTTGTATACTACATATCTCTCTCTTTTTTTTTTTTTGGCTTGTGTTTGATGACAATGTTCATGTAATAGCAGAGATATCTCCTGGTTCTTAATCTAAGTCCCAGGATCTTAAAGGTGGAGAGTGCTTAATTAAATTAGAAGAGATACATCAGGAAGCAACTTCTCAAGACTACACCTTTTTACATAAAATTAAGTAATTTATTTATTAATAAATTGCTAATTGGATGTCATCATAAATGGAAGAAAATTACAACTGGCAAATTCTAGAACCATATTTGACTGTGGAATTTATTATCCCATAATTAATTAGGCAGCTAACTGCTTTTTAAATTGTTTTATATGGTTATGAAGGGAAAAACACGTTTCATTTTTCATTTCCTCTTAGCATTGCTGCTTCGCTTTTACATACCTTTTTTAGTTGTACAGCTTCTTCCAGTTGTTTAAATTCTTCAGTAGCTCTCAAAATTTGTTGTTCTGCCTTTTCTATTTCGTCATGCAGTTCTGATAGTCGAGTTTGTGCTGCAAATTTAAAAACCATGCTCACATAATATGAAACAAGAAAAATATTGAATTCTGAAATTTCTACCAGATATTCCTTCTTTGTAATATCCTTCTCCCCTCTCTATTAAACTGTCATTATACATCACAAAAAAAATTTTAAACTAATTACTTATGATTGGCTTTTGTCTATTAATTAATCTCTAAAATAAACTATTTCATGATATGGTATAGAACTCGAATTGTTTTGTTTCATTCTGTTTTGAGATGGAGTCTCGCTCTGTTGCCCAGGCTGGAGTGCAGTGGCACGATCTCGGCTCACTGCAAGCTCCGCCTCCCGGGGTTCACGCCATTCTCCCGCCTCAGCCTCCTGAGTAGCTGGGACTACAGGTGCCTGCCACCATGCCTGGTAAATTTTTTTTTTTTTTTTTTTTTTTTTTTTTTTTGCATTTTTAGTAGAGACAGGGTTTCACCGTGTTAGCCAGGATGGTCTCGATCTCCTGACCTCATGATCCGCCCGCCTCAGCCTCCCAAAGTGCTGAGATTACAGGCGTGAGCCACTGCGCCCAGCCGGTATAGAACTACAATCGATCCTTTTATTTGTTAAATTCTTAACATGAAAGGGGCTATTCCCAACACCAGTAAACCCTTTTTACTAGAGAATAAGACTTTTATTGGGAAATATGCGCTTTACATGTCACTAAGTTATAATTAGGTTCAGGGTATTAAAAATAACCCATAAAACCTTGTGTTAGAGGGAAATGCTTTACGATGGAATTCAATATCAAGAAATTCACTACTGAGCTCTCTCTCCCAGCTGTAGATGATCTCAAATCAATTATTTTCCACCTCAAATTTAAGATTTCTCTCTCCCTCTCCCCTATAAAACTGAGTCAGCCCCTTTAAAGCTAGTCTGCACAAAAATCTGATTTATTTTTGCTTTCCCCCAGAGACTTGCATATAGTATAGGTAGACATGAATAACTCAGTTTCTTCTCTTCCTTCACCAAGTCGACTTCTATTTGCCTTCCATGTCTTCCATTTAGCTACCACTCAAGGAAAGATAAGCTGCTGGTCTGATTGAGAGCACCACAGTGGGCCATAATGCTAGGGGGATGCACAAATCCCGGGAAGGGTTCTCTTTCTTCCATATCCACGCAGCTGAGTGGGTAAGTAGATTCAAAGTCTGTCATTGGCAGGGTCTCTAAAGTGCCCCCGTCTTGACTTCTTCCTTTACGTGACTTGCCAGAAGGTATTAAGATCCCTTGAATTAGATTGTGGGGCGTGGGGCATGTCAGGAAAAGTCAGAGGCTACCCTTAGACCCAGGCCTGAGGAGAATGCTCTGTTCCAGCTTATACAAAGCATTGCTTTAGGTTTTTGCTACATGCATAGTAATCAATCAAGTGGTTCTTTACTTGCTTCAGTTATTACTAATTGTGACTTTGAATATATAGTTCCAGTGCTTATTTGAAAGAGGGGATTTACTCATTCTTGAATCCCCTGGACATGTTGCCACCAAATTACTGCCAAAAACTCTATTAACCATAACAGGAATCATTACAAAATAAATGCTCGATATATCTGCTTGATAATCACTACTTTTGTTTTAGACTTTTCATGGAAACAACACCATCAACATGTTCAATTAAAGGAGTTACAGGGCCAGGCGCGGTGGCTCATGCCTGTAATCCCAGCACTTTGGGAGGCCAAGGCGGGTGGATCACAAGGTCAGGAGATTGAGACCATCCTAGTTAACACAGTGAAACCCTGTCTCTACTAAAAAAATACAAAAAAATTAGCTGGGCGTGGTGGCAGGTGCCTATAGTTCAAGCTACTCAGGAGGCTGAGAATGGCGTAAACCCGGTAGGAGGAGCTTGCAGTGAGCTGACATTGCACCACTGCACTGCACTCCAGCCTGTGCGACAGAGCGAGACTTCATCTCAAAAAAAAAAAAAAAAAGTTATAAAACAAAATTGGCCTACATATTCAATGTTTTTATATTTTTTAGAAGAATTTTAAAAATAACTTTTTTTAACCTGCACTTATTTTTTTTTCTTTGTCTTCCAGTTGCCTGTCCAGCGGTGCGTGGCCTCTCAAGTTCACGTGATCATTTCTAAGTTGTTCATCTGGCTCCATCTTCTTGATCTGTATTGCCTGAGCATTATCAATAATATAACTCTCTGTGGCAAACATATTTCTCTTGTATCTGGATTTGCCAATGTAAGGGCTTTCATCTGGGGCTTTATCAATTTCAGCATACTAAAAGCAAAATAATAGACTTATGGTTTAATAAGTGACCTCCAAGCAGTCAAACGACATTATTCATTTTATTAGTGGCAAACATATCACAGAATTGCTCAAGTTATATAAATCCTACATGCCTAGAAGCTGAAAGATATATGTTATTCTTTTATCTTCTTCTTAATATACCAAAAAGGAAATTAGAACTAAAAATGGTCTCAAAAGAATTCTTCCTCCTACCACTGAAGAGTGAAAGTTTGGACTGATTGATTAAAGAAACTGCCTACAGTTATGTGATTTTTAGCACTGCTTGATCTCTCAAATTGGAAATATGGGTGTTTTATTTTGGTTTCTTGGCTCATATAAGTAAAATCTCAGTCTTTTTTTTTTTTTTTTCAGATACATGGTATGCAGCCATCAGTACAATACATTTTAATAACTGAAGTTTTAAAAATGAAATATATGATATTGGTTGGAATCACTGGGTCTTAGAAGTTTGGCATTTCCTCACTTGCAGTGACATTATGGCATTTGTACCAGTCATGACTGACTAATATTGAACCCAGTGATTACTGAACACACCATGTAAGGAGATGACTATTCCATGGTACTGAAGCACTTATCCCAGACGTCTGGATTTAAGGGAACTGATCAACCCATACACCTGGGAAAGATAGCTGAGAGTTAGACGACTGCTTTTGGTAATGGATATGGCTATGAGCAAAGATTTTTTACCTCTTTAGGATACTGTTCTAACTCCCTGAGCCAAATAATTCATAGATTCAACCAAAATACAGTTTACTCTTCTCATAACAAGAAAGTGGAATGATATCTGATAAAATCCCTTACATGTCCTCACCACCTGCCCTCCCCCATTCCATCCCATGTGGGCTTTTAACTTTGGGTTACTAAAAAATTAAAATAACTCACCTCTGATGGATAATAATTTAGTGGCTCAAATTTAGCATCAATTTTATAAAAGGCCAATTCCTGTTCCAGCTCATATTGCTTCTGACATGCTCGTGTTAGTTCTATGGTCTTCTGTTTTAGCTATTGGCCAAATTTGATATGAGACAACATATAGGATCAGTAAGTTAGTATAAAGATGTGACGATATGGTTAAGTTCTCATCATAAGTAATAATTATATAGGTTTAAAAACTCCACAGTAAGCTGCACAACACTCAGAACATTTTATCTTACTTCTAAATTATAAAAAATGAAACACAAAATTATCATTCCATAAGAGATCAAGTAAAAGACCTTTGAAGTTTATAAGCTGTTTCAGGATATAATGAATAATGATTTTTAAAATCTCTTACGTTTGTTAAACATGAAAATATTTTTGTATCAATTATTTTTGTGTAACTGGACTAATAAATACCTACTTCCTGATTTTCCAATAATTAGCACTAAAGAAATTAATTTCTTTAACTGACTTTCCAACTTTAACAATAGTTTCAAATTATAAGGGAAAATGATAACTGACACTAACTGCAGAGAAATAAAGAGGAATCAGAAAGATGAAAATAAGAGCTTGGTTTGAATTGTCATACTGTTGTTGCTATAGTATTTGTGGCTAATGGCATCGCAGTTTTAAGTGTTCAGAACATTATTCTTTGTAATAAAGAATAAGGGATGTAATAAAGAATAAGGGATCCAAATATATAATATTCAATTTTAATAAAGTAATTCTACTATAACTTTTTATTCTTAGAAATTTTTGGAGCTTGCAGAAGACAAATGATCCAATCTAATTCTCTGAATTTATAAATACAGAAATTAAGTTTCAGATTGGTGAACTGACTTGTCAAAAGTTACATATTAGATTAGTGTCAGAAACTAAATATTTTATTAACTAACTACTAGTATTAGCTCCTTTCTACTAAACCAAACTTTGAGTTTTTTCACAGATCCACTAAGTGATTTTTGTCTTTTTTTGGCCAGTGTCTGATGGTAGATATCAAAGAAAAAACATGCAGAAAAATTTCATTAATATAAAAATGCAAGCTGAAGAGAATAAAACATAAACAAACACAAACATTTTACACGGCCCAAGAAATCAAAGTCGTGCATGATTTAGCTCACAGTCACCTCCTGATTATCCATCAAAATGGAACTAACAGCCTAGATAACGGGTAACATTTGGCCAAATACTCAATGTGTGCCAGACATTGTGCTAAGCATTTTACGTGTGTTATTGCACTGAATCTTTACAACCACCCAATAAGATGATAAAAGCTGCACAGCAAAGTTAAATAACTTGCCCAGTTTCACAGCTGGTAGTGGAAGAGGCAGAATTCAATTCCAAGTCTCCTGATTTCAAATCCAACACTGCCTATTGCTCCACGCTGCCTTCAATGTACTGCTGCAGGGTGTCCAGCACATTACCCACATTGATATTTTCACTGAATGCTCATAACTCTCCAAGTCTCAAGAAAGCAACTCACAATCAACACTGTCAACTAATCTTGGGTTCTCTCCTCAAAACTCATTGGCAATAGTGGCAAACAAAAGGCAAATGTGACTGGAATCATAGAGAATACAACTGGTCTCTGCAGGCAAATAATAATAAATAGGCTGTGCATTTCAAAGTCTTTTGTGTCTTTTGTGCATTTTGTGTCTTTTATAAGCCCTAGGCTTAGCATATAGTAAGCACTCAATAAATGTCTGTTGAATAAATGCATGAATAAAAGCAAAATAGAAGTCAAATGAACTGGAAAGTAGGCTAGTCGCAGTATTAGCTGTGGATAATCAAGAGTTGACTGCAGGTAACATATTTACCAATCAGAAAAATAATTCTTTCCCCCACATTCAAGTTTGCTCTCCTATATAAACATCCATTTAAAAAAAAATTCATACACACACAACCACATTTCCCAAGAAGACAAGCCAGTTTCAAAACTTAAAATGTAAGCAAGCATATTAATGCAAGTTATCATGCAAACCCTGAAAAACATAGTATGCAGTTCAGGCCTGGAAGAACTACCTTTAAGGAAGAATAAAGAATCAGCAGAAAAGGGCCTGCAAGAAACCAAGACAAGGGCTAAAGAAGCAAACAGATACTGTCACCTGGAGAATTAAACTGTAATAATACAAGTTTCTCTTTACTGAAAACTTACCATGGGAAGACATTGGCATTATTCTTACATGGACATATTTTATTGCCATTCTGAGTTACAGATTTACTACCTTCCGTTACTTAGCTTGATTCATTTCAAATTGTTTTCATACTCATTACCTTATTAAATCCTCACAATTCTGTGAGGCTAGCAGGACAGGTAAATAACCCTCATTTTAAATATAACTAAACTGAAGCACAGGAATTAAATAATTTGCAAAAAGACAAAGAGTAAATTTGGTTAATATTTATTGGTGGCAGGACAGGACTACTACGGTTTAAATGGCCACCAGAAGACTTATTTCAATGCTACTTTTCTTTTAGACATTAATCGGCCTAATGCATAAGCAATTACTTTTTTAAACTGGAAAACTTCACATAATTGCAGATGATATTATCATTAGATATTCTGCAAAAGATAATAAAAATGTTTTCAAATGTAAGCTCTTAGAATAAGACCCAGAATTATTTTAGGCATCTAATAGTCCTTGGGACTAACAGAATAGGCAGAACCAATATGAACTGGTAATTTAAAGAAGAAATACGAAATAGCCAATAAATATATATGCAATACTCAATGCTCCAACAACTATAAAAATTCAAAATTAAAACAAGATTCCATTTTTTTCTACCATATGTACAAATTCAAAATAATAATATCCACTTGGAAATTGGATACTTTCTTCCCTGCTGTGGAAATGTAAATTGGTTAGAAGTTTTTGAAGTGTGCATTAACATTTATCAAAATTTTAAATGCAAATTACATGGTAATTCCACTTCTAGTGGTTTATGCTAAAGAAATACTAGTATGAATGCATAAGGTATATATAGACACACACACACACAGATTTTCTCTGTAGTACTGTCTCTAATAGCAAAAAATGTGAAAGCAACCTAAATATCCATCAGTAGGAATAGGCTAACTAAATTATGAAGAATACATTTAATGGAACACAACACAGACTTTAAAAAGAGTGAGAAAGCTTTATATATGCAGGTACATATATTTTTTAACTTGGAGAGCTGTCCATGTATGCTGTTTTGTGAAAGTTAAGATGCTGAATAATAATATACAGTCGACTTTCCATATCTGTGAGTTCTGCATCTGTGTATTCAACCAACCACAAATTAAAAATATTTTTTAAAAGGATAGTAGCATCTGTATTGAACATGCATAGATATTTTTTCTTATTATTTCCTAAACAATATATTTATATAGCATTTACAATGTCTTAGGTATTATAAGTAATCTAGCAATGATTTTAAAGTATACTAGAGGATGTATGAAGGTTACTTGCAAATACTACACCATTTTACATAAAGGACTTGAGCATCCGTGGATTCTGGTATCCATGGGGGTGTCCTGGAACCAATCTCCCACAGATACAGAGGAATGACTGTATACAGTAACATTCCTTTTTTTTAATTACAAAAATATTCAAAGGTATAATATGCATAATTATATATACATTATGTAATTACATGTATACTGTATAAGCAGCATGGAAAACAAAATATTAATATCTGGGGAATGGGGTAGGGAAGAGTGGACTTTCATTTCTGCTAAATACAGTTATGTTGTCTAAATTTGTTACAATGAACATACGTTAATTTTGTATATAAATGTGTTTTTACTTTATTTTTATTTTTGTAGAGACAGGGTCTCATTATGTTGCCCAGGCTGATGTTGAATTCCTGACTTCAAGTGATCCTCCCGCCTCAGCCTCCCAAAGTGTTGGGATTAAAGGCGTGAGACTGGCATAAACATGTTTTTAAATGGTTAATGATAAAAATAACAATGACATAGAGAAGAGCACAGTCTGACTTCTAACAAAAATAGGTATAGAAAAAAAAGCAAAAACTTCTGACAGTTTACAAAACATTTATTCACAGCACAAACATATCAATAACATTATAAATAAGCAAAAGAGAAAACTAGGCAACTACAGTTCATAGTTTTGGGATAGTGGAAAGTCTTAAGGTCTGACATTTTGCCAAGGTTTTCAATGGGCTGACTAACGTGCACCAGGGAATCAGCATAAAGATATTATAAAGTTATTTTATCTTAGTAATAAAAGATGGATTCCATGTCCAAAAAGACTTATAACTCACGAAAATCTGGATAATTTTGCCAGATTGCCTTCTAAATGTTTTTGCCAATGAACAGCCTCACCTACAATGTTGTTTTTAAAAAATACAAATGTCTAGGAGTACATAATGCAGCCCAAGATCCCATCAGTCTTTTGGGAAGCCATATCATCCAGTACACCGTCAACTGCAATTCATAAGCCTTTCACACATATTTCTGTTAAACCACGTCTTCTCCATTATATGGTCAGGAAGTTGTATTTTTAGACCCAAGGGCAAAGAATTATCTGTCTTAAGAGAATACAGCCAAAGCAATGTAAAATATGAACTTACCAATTCATTTTTTGTGTTTAAGTCACTCTTGAGTTCCTCACAGCTCTGTTTCTGTAACATGGCCTCCTCTTTCAATGATTTGTTCAATTTATCTTGATTTTTAATTTCCTCAAGAAACCTTGTTTGTTTGCTCTTAAGCTCTTCAGTTTCTATCATCTTTTTTTCTAGGTCTCTTTCCAGTCTTTCCACTTCTTCTGTCAATGAAAATTTAATAGTTTATTTATCATTATATTTCCTATTTTTAAAAAGATAAGAATATTTCTCAAAACAATAGCAAAAAAAAGGCTAAAAATATCATAAACACAATTCTACTTTTAAAATTAGCCACCACGGTTTTGGAAAAAAGACTATCCTGATCTTGAAATTGATTTATATTAAGAGGCAAGAAGACATCATTTTGATGCCATTTTTAAAAGATTAATACTTTACTTCCAAGTATTTAATCCAATTAGTGTGCTGATAAATGAGTTTTTTTCTAGGTGACCTTTGAAAAACATGCAATATTTGATCTGACATTAGTAATTACATTTAAAAGGATGCTGCAAACATATTTGCAAAATTTTGTATTATCTTAAAATTATTCAATGGCTTTCTGTTACTCTTAGGATAAGATCCAACAGGCTTGCAAAAAGGTGATAAAGCTCTTCATAATTTAGACTCAACCTCCCTCTTCTGCCTCATCTTCAAGCATACTCTACTGCAGCTTTCTTAAAGTGATCCCATTTCTTCAGATTTTTGATGCCTCTTCTCACCTATAGGCTTTTATTCACACACTTTCCCTAGAACTGTCTTCCTCTACCTCCTACTGAGCTATTTTGCATCCTCCAGGTCTTAAGTTTTAAAAAATATATATTGAGAAGCCTGCCCAGGCCCTATCCTGTCGCCAGGTTAGATGATTCTGAAGTATGCTCCCACGCTACCCTGAAATTCTGCTTGGCCCTTGTCACACAGGGAGTTGTAAAATGTGATCAAATAGCTTAGCTGTCTGCCTTCCCCCACTAAAGTGTCACAAAAGCAGAAATTACATCTATCTGGCTCACCTAGACTAGATCCTAAGAGCCTAGCACATTAAAGTCTCCTAATTAATATCTGAAGGCATGAAGAAACCATAAGTAGTCTAACCATTTCCCCCAAAAGTTATCTAGATGACTTTCCTTTGCATTATTAATATTTTTAATGATTCCAAAACATAAACTTCAGAATAACAAATGTTGAGTTAGGGAGATTCCAAACTAATAAAAACTTGCCATATTTGTCCAGTATTGGATCAAATCATATGAAATTGCCAGTTTTGCAGATCAAAACAGACTAACAGTAATTTCAAATGAACATACAGGCTCATTTCCCAACACTCTAAATTGGCTATTTCATACCTTCCTCTTTTTTTTTTTTTTTTTTTTTTGTGACAGAGTCTTGCTCTGTTGCCCAGGCTGGAGTGCAGTGGCATGAACTCTGCTCACTACAAGCTCCGCCTCCTGGGTTCACGCCATTCTCCTGCCTCAGCCTCCTGAGTAGCTGGGACTACAGGCGCCTGCCACACGCTCGGCTAATTTTTTGTACTTTTAGTAGAGATGGGGTTTCACCGTGTTAGCCAGGATGGTCTCGATCTCCTGACCTCGTGATCCACCCACCTTGGCCTCCCAAATTGTTGGGATTACAGGCGTGAGCCACCGCGCCCAGCTCATACCTTCCTCTTTCTTCTCAAACTTCCCATGCACCTTCTTCTATTTTCTCTCTCACCTGATGATCTCACATTTAATTAAGAAAATGACCCCATCAATAAGAACTCCCTATTTTCCCACCACCACAGCAACAAAACTACCCACACCTGCACATATCTTCGCTCCTTTCTGAAGGAGAAAGTGTCACTCCTACCAAAGGGATGATTTTTTCCTTTTTTTCTCTAATCTCATTCTTTTGTCTTCTCAAGAACCAAAAGAATTGAGCCATGTCTTGTTTCTCCACTCTGCTTTCAGCTTTTATTTTTTTTTTAGACAGAGTCTCGCTCTGTCGTCCAGGCTGAAGTGCAGTGGCACGACATCAGCTCACAGCAGCCTCTGTCTGCCAGGCTCAAGTGATTCTCCTCTCTCAGCCTCCCAAGTAGCTGAGATTACAGGTGCCCATCACCACATCCAGCTAATTTTTGTATTTTTAATAGAGACGGGGTTTTGCTATGTTAGCCAGGCTGATCTCGAACTCCTGACCTCAAGTGATCCACCTGCCTTGGCCTCCCAAAGTGCTGGGATTACAGGTGTAAATCGGTACACCTGGCCTCCACTCCGCTTTTGAATATTCTGTTCATTTGGTTTTTTGTTTTCTGGCTTTGAGGTTTACTGCATTTGTTGTTTCTGCCCATTTCCTGGTCTGGAAGCCACTGGTGAATTTTTTATTTTTTATTTTTGATCTTTTTAAAAAATTATTTATTAAGTACTAGAAGAGACATTGTGGGAGAAAATTTCAAATCTCCAGCCAAATGTCTCCCTCCTATTCATTCTCCAATCCATTATAATCTAGCATCTGTTCCCACCATTTCTTTTTTTTTTTTTTTTTTTTACATGGAATGTTAGAAATTTCTTTATTATGACTTATTCTTATTAAGCGCCAGCTTAATGCTGCAGAAAACTTCAAATCACCCTTGATAACTCACTTTCTTGTCTCCCACCCAAATTACTGATCAAGAGTTTTTCAAGTAAAGACATGCTCTTCTCTCTTCTGTATAAAACTTTACGAAATAAAGGCAAAAGATTGTGTACATCTCACTGGAAAATGCTGCCCAGGGCTCTGGAGACGGTGGCTGCCCGGGTTCCCTTCACTGTCCAGGTCCTGAAAGACTCTTGTTCATGAACTGTCTCTTCACAAAGCAAATCCACCACTTGCTAGGTTTATCATTCCGAGGGTCAAAAACTTTCTCACAAAGTCTCAGTCCAGTCTCTTGCCTTAGCTGTTGTAAATAGGCTCTCATCACTTCATCTTCCTGTTTGTTTGCAGGTTTGGCATAAATTGCGTTAAGTGGAAAACCAGGCTCTCCAGGAATGGGAAAATTAGTGATTCCCAATGTATACATTTATTTCTCACCTTGGCTTTTGGAATTGCACTTTTGGAGTTTCTTCAGACATTCAGAAATATAGAGAGTTATATATATCAAGGTCCTATCAGCTTCATTCTTAATTTCATAGTTTTTGAAGAAGACATTGGCCTTGAAGTAATAGATGGCTTCATCCACAATATCTGTATCTTTTGTGTCTCTGGGTGCAGGTCCTTTGAATTGACTTCTGATAGGTAACAGTGCCATGTTTCCGATGAGTTTGGTGTCAGGATCCATGAGAGAAGAGTGGTAAGCCGGCATCTTGGCAGCACCCGGATTCCAACCCAGAGGAGCAGAATCTCTGTTCCCACCATTTCTTAACTACTCCTGTCAAGATCATTATCATCTGTTGCCAATCTAAAGCACTTATCTGCTTATCTCACTTAATATCTCAGCAACATTCAACAGAGTTGACCACTTCCTCTCTTGAAAGCTTCTCCGGGCTATTTCCCACTATTTCCTGGTTTTCTTCTACCTTGCTGGCCTCTCTTTCTCAGCTTCCTTAGCAACTACTTTTCTTCTTTCTCCCAGCCACCGCCTGAGTAAGCTGATTTCCATGGAATTTAACGTCATTTTTATGCTGATGTGACTCAGCATAAAATTTGTGTGGTTAGTCCAGATCTCTTTAAACTCCAGACTCACATTTCTGACTCTTTATTTGACACCTCCACTTAGCTGTCTCACAGACATTTCAAATTGAATATGTCCTAAACAAACCTCTGAATTCTCCATTTTTATAAATGATATCTCCATCTAGCCACTTACTTGAACCAAAAGCCTGGGGATTATCCAATCCATTAGAAAACGCTGCTACTTCTACCTTCAAAACTGATCCATCTATCTTTCATTTCCACATCCAACATGTTAAGTACAGGCCATCAATGTTTCTAACCTGGATCACTCCTATCCAAGTGTTAACCAGGGCTGACTCTGCTTAGCTTTCAAGATCTTGTGACTGCATTCAGATGGTATGGCATAGACTCCAGCCTAGATTACTACACTAGCCTCCTAATAGGTCCCTTCATCTCCATTTTCCCTGCTCCAAATCATTCTACTATGTATCAAAAATGATGTCCTATCCCTGCTTAAAAATTGTCAGTGGCAGCTGGGCACGGTGGCTCATGCCTGTAATCCCAGCACTTTGGCAGGCCGAAGTGGGTGGATCACCTGAGGTTGGGAGTTCGAGACCAGACTGACCCTGTCAGAGAAACCAGAGAAACCCCATCTCTACTAAAAATTAAAAATTAGCCTGGCGTGGTGGTGTGTGCCTGTAATCCCAGCTACTTGGGAGGCTGAGGCAGGATAAACGTTTGAACTTGGGAGGTGGAGGTTGCAGTGAGCTGAGATTGCACCATTGCACTCCAGCCTGGGCAACAAGAGTGAAACTGTGTCTCAAAAAAAAAATTGTCAATGGCTTTCCACTGCAGCTGAAATAAAATACAAATTCCAAGGCCCTGTGCCGCCTCACACCTACCTATGTCTACACACTTTTTATTGAGCTGTCCTCCAGTCTATCTGATTTTCTTTCACTTCCTTAAACTCACAGGGTCTTTTGAACTAAAGAACAAGCTGCTCCCTCCCCTTAATGCCATTCTTCACGCGGCTACCCCTCTCTTCTCTTTGCTTTCAGGTTAAATGTCACTCCCTCAGAAAGCCATTCCTCTATGCCACAGAGAGGGCTCCCCTCTGTTACTTTATCTGATTTATTTGCTTTTTGTCTGTCTTCTCTGCCAAAACATAAGCTGCATGGATGCCAGTACCATATGTCTTGCTCCCCATTGTATTCTTAGTGCCAAATACAATGCCTGGTTCACAGTATACATTCAGTAAATATTTGTTGAATCGATTTATGCTGCCATTTCCTGTGTACATTTTAATAGCATTATAAAGTTCATAATACATATTTCTAGATAACTTCTGAAACTAAATTCCTCCCTCACCGAAATTTATTATTTTTTTAAGTTTAATCTTACCTAAACTGAATCTCTCAAAAGCCTCCTGTCTATCCTGAGTGGTTACTGGCTGACCTTCCAAACTTTCCAGTGAACGGAGGTGGAAAATGGTAAACTGGAGGTAATGAGGAAGGGTCACAACTGGATTTTCAACTAGGATCAGAGAAATCAAATCTTGAAGCGGTTTCAACTTGCTTATATCTTGGAGCTGAAATGATATAACATTAGTATTGGTATAATGTAATTTAAAAATCATAGCATACCTAAAGGAAGTTACAAATCAACTAAATTTAACATGGCAAGGAATCTACTCATGAAACCAATTACCCAAAAGTAGTGGTAATACTTTTGGGTATTTCCAGTATGGAAAGGGAGTATATGAGTATTTATGGTATATTTGGGCAGTATTAGGCATTTTTCCATACACTGTTTCATTTATGACTCCTCACAACAACCTATCATGTAAGTATCATCTTAATTTTACAGATGAAGAAACTCAGGATCAAAGAAGTTAGGTGACTTGCCCAGAGTTCAAAGCCTGTAAGTGAATGAAACAGGATTTGAATTCAAGTTCGTGTAACTCTCAACTTTGTCTTTTCATTATACCGATTCAACAAATCAAAAAAATGAATGGTTATAAAAAATATTTTGGCAAATCTTCAGATAACTGTGCTATAATTGATAGTTTATTCAGATAGTTTATTCTCAACCTAAAAATGTTGAGAAACAGTACTCCAAATAGCTAGTACAAATAAATCTTCTCTCCCAAGTGAATGTGCAGCACTCTTCATAATGCCAATGTCAAATATCAACGGGGTGAGGACAGCATACAAAATTAGAAATAAATATTTATTGATTTTCCTATTGCATAGCTGACACTAAGTTGACACTATCTAAGGATCAACTACTTCAGGAATATTTATGGCAAATTTTAGATCTATGGCTACCTCTTCCCATCATCCCATAGCGTCAACAGCTCCAAGGTGATGCTGTACAACGTGGGTTTGGGCTTGGGCTCTGACGCTCCTGGACTGTCACAGGATAAAATCAGAAAGCATAAGTATTGTTAACAACACGGCATTAAATGAATATTGCTTCTTCTTATTGGCCTCCACTGGTGAAGGCTTAAAGAATATAGCTTTAGACTTATTTAGTGTTTTAAAGTTTTTTTAAAGCATTTTTCACATCTATCATTTCATCCGAGCCCCCATAATACCCCTGTAAAGGAGGCAGTATAGGGATTATTTTCCCCAAACAGTGAGTTTTAGAGGGATTAAAGAATTCTCCAAGGTCATGGAAGGCAATTCTATAGAGACTCATCTTTGAAGTCACATTTTTCATTTTCTATTCTACAACTGATGTTCTTTAAATTATAGCACAGTTTTCCCAATTTTAATACAAATTTAAATAAATTAACATTTTTACTAAGCAAATGCTTATTAAATACCTACTGTGAATAAATACCATAAGAAAATCATAAACTATACTCCAGAGAAAAATATACAACATCATCTAAATATGTAAATCATGATAACAAAGTTGCTCTATATTGAAAAGCTAGTGATCAACCTCTTGTAACACCTAACATCATAATCAAAATAAACTGGTAAATTTGAAATGAAAAGTTAATACTGTCAAAAAAAAAAAAAAAAAAAACCAGAACTTTCTTCCAGGCATTCAGTGATCTGGATTCTGGCACAAAATGTGACTCTGGATAAGGGACTTAACCTGTCCTAGACCTACTTGTTACTACCTAACTCATAGCGATAGAAAAATAATCCCTGTACCGCTTTCTTAACAAGAGTGTTATGAGGCTCACATGAAATGATAAATGTAAAAATGCTAAGAGATCAACTCTTGGTTACTATGGAACCCATGCAAAATGAGGACTGCTTGTATTTAATGAATCTAGAAAATCATGGGCTATGTCTGAATCTAGTGTTTAGACAAATGACTAAAACTTTAAAAGAAGAAATCCCATTTTTAAAAAACTTAGATATGTTTAATCTTTTATTTTTCAACAAGTCTAAACATTCCTGCTATTTTGAATAACTTACCGATGATATCTTGTTGCCTTTCAAATTGAGGACTCGCAAAGATTTTAACTTCTTCCCTAACCATACTGGAATATGCTCAATTTCATTTCCTGCAAGGTTAAGCTTTTGCAGATTACACATATTTTCTATGCCTTCAATTTTGCTGGAAAGCAAAGGATAAAATAAAATTTAGTAAGTATAATTATAGAGTCTCTCATTGTATTTTTAGAATAAACAGCCTTAGCTCCATGTGAGATTATTTTTCATAATGATAATTTATCAACTCTTTTCATAAATGAGAACAAAGAAAAGTGGCTAAAGCCAAATTTACCAGAACAGCTAAACTGCCAACCTTTTATTACTATGCCAGGAATCCTATCCATCTTATTATTAGACTTTGCAACTCCATAACATAGAAAAGAAAAATTTGTCCATGGCAATCTCACCAACTACTGCGAACAATACTAGCAAACAGCCAGCAGAGAGCTGGGAAACTCAATAGCACCCTGTGCTATCTGCTACATTCCTGTCCAAAAGATGTTCTTAATTATTGCCTTAAGTCATCATAAAAAGATTAGCTATGCCAGCAGGATATGGGAGCCCATAGATGATACTGTATTTATGAATATAAGTAATTTAATCAGAACTTTTAAATAAAGCATTTATCACACATATTGATGAATTCTGACTGATGAAGCTTTTTCCCAAGTCACTTCTAGTTTATTTGTCAATTTAATTCCTTGGTCAATTTTCTATACTGCACAAATACTTCAGAGCTTCTATCTACACTAGGTAAATATTTCTAAGCTTCTCTACTTTCACTTTTATTTTGCTGAAAATATTTTCATCAGAATCAACTTTTTATACAACTTTTATAATAAGGGTTTGGTTCATTAATCATTTTTTTTCACTTCAGTTTTGTCATATCAGAACTTCTGCCATTGCTATTCATTTTCTTGGCAATTCTATCTACCAAGTCTAACTTGGGGGAAAGCATACAGATATTAATAATTTCAAGATTTGATTATTGTATCATTTTGTCTATAACAAGTTTTCTATATGCAGTTTTAGCCACTGTCAGTTTTAGTATATTTATTTCTCACAGTAATATTTACTATGAATTGGAAACGATTGAAAGCATATTTCTTGTAGCAATGAGCAAAGAACATCAGAATCAAAACAGATTAGAACATCTTGGGGGTCAAAACGGCAAGGTTAAAACATTCTGCTTCATGTCAACATTCTTAACGCAATAAGGTAATAAAATCACAGACAATATCTGAGAAAACTCCCTGTCATAAACTAAATTAAGATATAATTTGGTGCTCAAAAATATATCTCTTTGATAATGCTAGATGTTATTCTGTACTTCAGTAATGCCAAAACATAAAGACAATTACCTACCATATGTGAAGAGATAGACATTCATTTGATCAATGAATAAAGATAAAAAATCTTCTGTTCCTGTGTCAAAGGATTCTTTCAGTAATGTGGATAACATTAATCTACCTCTCTAACAAAGCTACCTACAATGCTACCTAAAGATTTTGTTATATAACTCACCTGATTTTGTTATAGGATAAGTTGAGTTCACGTAATTTTAACAGCTTGTCCAACTTTTCAATCTTCCCTATTAGATTATAGCTGAGATTCAGTACTTCAAGTTTAATACATTTTTCCAAATTCTCGATATACTAATTGGAAACAAATGAATAAATACTTTACACAACAGATGCCTTGACATACAGTATAACATTTACATATGTGCATCAGGGACTGTTTGATCAGTCATCAGAAAATAATATACCCTTACTGTTCTCCTGGACAATCCCTTGATGCAATTCTCCTTGACTAGGAGTAATAACTCTACTCAAGCTACCAAACTCTCCTTGCCCTTCAGTAGACAACGACATTGTCTACATACTAAGAAGCTCAAGACTATCCAACAAGATTTCCCTCACTATCGTTCCCTCTACCTCAGTTTTGCTATACCTCTCCCTCTCATTCCCCTCTTTTCTTCCAAAAGGTAGTGCTATGGTTTTAGTTTATTTTCTGAAGATCTTGTTTGCTATAAAATCTATATAATATGTAGCTATTTAAGCATATATAAATATGTTTGCTATAAATTCTATAAAATATGTGTGTGTGTATATATATATGCAAACAAGATCTTCAGAAAATAAACAGTGCTAACAAGGAAATAAAGACATCTTGTGACAGAGTGCAAGGCACCAACATGGCAGATTTTGCCAGTTTTGTTCACTACTCTAGCATTACTGCCTGGTGCTAAATACTTGTTGACTAAAAGAATGAGAGTGCAACTGAGGACAGGGTGGCTAATTGTGATTGGGTGGTAACAGAAGGCATCGGCCTGGAGGACAGAATGAGACCCTGTCTCAAAAAAAAGAGAAGACCTCACTAAGTTGAGACCTTAATAACAAGAAGCCAGCTGTATGAACATCTAGGTTGCCCAGGCTGGAGTATAATGGCGCGATCTTAGCTCACTGCAACCTCCACCTCCCGGGTTCAAGTGATTCTCCTGTCTCAGCCTTCTGGGTAGCTGGGATTACAGGCACCTGCCACTACGCCTGGCTAATTTTTGGTATTTTTAGTAGAGATGGGGTTTCACCACGTTGCCCAGGCTGGTCTCAAACTCCTGACCTCAGGTGATCTGCCCACCTCAGCCTCCAAAAGTGCTGGGATTACAGGCGTGAGCCACTGTGCCCAGCTGCTGCTTTTATTTTAACTTTTTAAAATACATCTTTCATTAAACACAACTTTTAAGTCTTTATGTATGTTAAATCTGTCAATACTTTTCCTTTGTGGTACTAGGGTTAGTATTTGCTTAGGGGGAACTTCACCACTCTAAGATTTTTAAAATATTCTCATATACTCTCTCTAATACTTTTAGAGCATTTCTGCTAGTTGGTTTTTGTTTTGCTTTGTTTTCATTTAGTTCTTCACCCTTCTGGAATTACTTTTTGTGAATAATATGTGGTAGAAATCTAAGGTTTTTTTCTTCCAATTAAAGGAATTAAGTTGTCTATTATTAATAATGTGTTCATGTTGTATAGTTTATGAATAAAGCTGTAAACACTCTAGAGCAGAAATTAGCAAACATTTTCTGTAAAAGGCTGATATGGTTTGGCTGTGTCCCCACCCAAATCTCATCTTGAATTCCCATGTGTTGTGGGAGGGACCCAGTGGGAGGTAATTGAATCATAGGGGCAGGTCCCATGCTGTTCTCGTGAGAGTAAGTCTGATGAGATCTGATGGTTATTATAAGGGGGAGTTTTCCTTCACAAGCTCTCTTTTTGCCTTCTGCCATCTATGTAAGATGTGACTTGCTCCTTTTTGTCTTCCACCATGATTGTGAGGCTTCCCCAGCCATGTGGAACTGTAAGTCCAATTAAACCGCTTTCTTTTGTAAATTGCCCAGTCTTGGGTATGTCTTTATCAGCAGCACGAAAACGAACTAATACAAAGGCCAAATAGTAAATGTTTTTGGCTTTGTAGGCCATATAGTCTGCGGCAACTACTAAGCTCTGCTACTGTAGTGCAAAAACAACCATAGACAATATGTAAACAAATAAGTGTGACTGTGTTCCAGCAAAACTTTACTTACAAAAATAGCAGGCCTGATCTAGCCTGTAAGCTGTACTTTGCCAACCCCTTCTCTACAGAGTCAATATTGTAGAGAATATTGAGTAATAGAAACCTATTAATTTGGAGATGTCATATACTTCTGATTTAGAATATTCACTGGAAACAATAAAAGGTCTGCCACAAATTAGGCAACATTAGGATAATTTTTTTTCACAGTTTTAAAGCACAGAAAAGTTAAAAACAGTATCTATGCTCAGAAATTGTGGGTCCTACCTTAAATTTCTTGCCACCATCTTTAGAAAGAGAAAGGTTCAGAGACTTTATCAATGCCAAATTGTCCTGTTTAGTAAGTTTTTTAATGAGGGCCTCTGTAATATATCGAACTCCTGCATGTGAATCAGCTCCTGAAATTACAGAAACAGATCATCATCAGTAGAGGAAAGACATGAATATCACAAAGAACAAATCGTTTTGATGTTATATAACAAAAACAAAAATTAAGCCATGCATATACCAAGAAAAGCTGGCTATTTCTAATCATAATGTTTTAATAATGTTTTACTTCATAGCATTTCATAACTATAATGAGGATGATAATGGTTATACACACTATAAATATTTGCTGTGTGCCAAACTTTGGGCTAAATGGTTTACATTTTTAAAATTTAATTTATGCAACAAACCTTTGAGAGAGAATTACTAATATCATCACTTATTTAAAAAACATCATTTGCTCAAGATCCTACAGCTAATTAAGGCACAAATCCAGAACTTGAACCCAGTCAGAGGAATATAAAACTTGCACTTTTAACTATATGAAGTTTTTTTTTTTGTTTTTGTTTTGTTTTGTTTTTTGAGACGGAGTCTCGCTTTGTCGCCCAGGCTGGAGTGCAGTGGCCGGATCTCAGCTCACTGCAAGCTCCGCCTCCCGGGTTTACGCCATTCTCCTGCCTCAGCCTCCCGAGTAGCTGGGACTACAGGCGCCCACCACCTCGCCCGGCTAGTTTTTTGTATTTTTTTTTTAGTAGAGACGGGGTTTCACCATATTAGCCAGGATGATCTCGATCTCCTGACCTCGTATGAAGTTTTTTTTAGCAATATTTTCATGTTAGTTTTTAAAAATAAACTGGTAATAGTTGTTTGTTTTTTAGAAATTCCAATCTAAAGTTCAGAAACACTGAAATTCTTAAATAGCTTTTCCTTTTTTTTTTATGGTGAGAAACTCTAAATTTGTTGCTCTTTTAAATAGAGAAAATCACAACATATTGTACAGAGCTAGAGTAGTCACTTGAGGGATGGCAAATCTGGTCTTATAACGTTCCTGGATATTGTTGTCAAAGACTGTTAATGCCATATTACATTTTACAAAAGTAGCCCTAAAAACAAAATCATCTCTTGGTTCTTGCCTTATGAGTCAGAAAAAATTAATCCTGTGTTGAGATCCAGGCTGTGAGTCAAAGATTCCCTAAGATTATTTATAAGTTAGTATTAAATTTATTTTGGTTCAAAATAAAATGATTTTTAAATTTAACTTGGCTTGTTCTGGGAAAGAAAATTAATATTTGATTAATATTCTAAATTTGATAATATTCTAAAATATCAATTGTATTAGAAATAACAATATGCCAACTAGCAGTAAAGATATAGCATAAACCCAATGTTGTTAATGCTTACTAATAAAACATGATTAGAGTTTAATGGCTATTATTTCACGACTTACCAAAGAATAACTTACTTTTGAAGTCAAATGCTCTACCACTAAGCTATACCCCCATCAATGCACTTTTGAGAACAGATTCCTAGACTAACAGAATGCTTTTAAGAAAAAAACAAAACACTGGTGGAACATACATGCATGTCCCATATGTGGAAATCAGTCCATTCACAGATAAGCAGTTTGCTAATAAGAAGACTGGCACAGGCCAAGTATGGATAACATTTTTTTACCGAATTAAGGCACTCCACTCTGAAGTGAAAAGATCTTCCCTCCCTTAACCAAAGAGGATGGCAAGTTTTGGTTTGAGTTTTAAGACACTCTCCTACCACAGGAAACAAAGCTTCCTCTTTCTGGAAACTCCCTCTTTGAATCCACTGACATCTTTACCCTCACCCAGAAACCTCAATCCTCCCACTATCCTTACACAGTTTCTGTTAATAGAAACAACAGATCAAATTAGTACCAGAATGTTACAGTTGGACCAAAAATGCAAGCTGAAAATTTTCCATCTCTACTTAAAGTATGTGGTCAGACCAATTCTTAGATTAAAAAGTGATACCTTTATGGTCTTGGTAGTCCAAAAGCATATTGTTTTCATCTGCAATCTCAACTTGCTCACACCACTGTCCTCCAGAATGAAAAGGTAGAGTCTCTGATCCAATCAAAGGTGAAAGTGACCTAGATCTCAGATTGGACATAGATGATGGGATAGGAGAGTGAGATGACGATGGCATCTTTGCTTTGCAGAATATTTTTTGTTGAGAACCTTTCTTCATTGCAAAAATAAAGCCAGGTGTTCATCAAAACCTGTAAGAGTTTTCAGTATATTCAACAAGATTAATTTTTAAGAGCTATCAAAACTATTATTTCTAGAAACTTCAGGTCTATAAAGTTATAAACTCAGAGGCTGTAGATACTAGGACCCATACTACTCCAAGCTGATGGAGCAGACACTATATCAAGCATCACTGATGACCTTGCCAGAGAGAAAAGAGATCTCCAGAGGGTCTAGAATTGACACATGCTCCAGCTGGAAGTGTTGTCATTCCTGTTGTTTATTGAACCAAACTAGTCCCAAGGCCCCTTTTACCCACACAAGGGGACCCTAGAATGCAGGAAGCTGGAATATTTGGCAACCAGCAGTATTTAATACTGATAAGCACTCTCTCCTTCCTGAAAGTTTCTTCCTTTGGTTTCTGGGACACCTCACTCTCCTGGTATCCTCATGACTCCCTGGCCACTCCATGGACTCCTTTGCTGGCTTTTGTTCCTCCTTGCAGTGTAATTTAAACATCAGAACTCCTCAATGGTCCCTTCTAGTTTCTCTCTAATCTTATCTTGGACAAATTAATGCACACTCATGGTTCCCAATGCCATGTGTTTACTCTTATTTATCTATTTTTATTTTTTATTTTTTTGAGACGGAATCTCGCTCTTGTCGCCCAGGCTGGAGTGCAATGATGTGATCTTGGCTCACTGCAACCTCTGCCTCCCGGGTCCAAGCTATTCTTCTGCCTTGACCTCCTGAGTAGCTGGAATTCCTGGTGCCTGCCACCATGACCAGCTAATTTTTGTACCTTTAGTAGAGACTGGGTTTCGCCATGTTGGCCAGGCTGATCTCGAACTCCTGACCTCAGCTGATCTGCCTGCCTCAGCCTCCCAAATTGCTGGGATTACATATGGGCGTGAGCCACCACACCCAGCCGATATTTATATCCTCAATCCAATCTTTCTCTGAGCTCCAGACTCCTATTTCCAATTGCTTACGTGATATCTCATTGGCATCCTAAACTCAGTTCAGCTTGAATTTATTATTTACACTATTCCTCCTCTCACCCTCCTGTTCCTCTTCCAGTGTTCCCTAAACAGTGAACACTGCTCGCTGGAATAAGCCAAAAACCTGGGAGTCATTCTTGACACCTCCCTCTTCCCTTGTCCCATACTCAGCCAATCGCTAAATCTTGTTAATTCTTACTCCCAAATACCTCTCAAATTAAGTCTGCTTCTTTCCATTTTCACTCTCACGCACTCTAATCCAAGCCCTCATCAAACTACTATAACAGCTTCTAACTGATCTGTCTGCAAGCTCTCTTGCCTTACTCTTCCATCATTACATTGCAGTCAGATAGCCAGAGTGATGTCATTTTGCTTAACATTTGTCTCCATTCTGAACTGTATGCTCCACGAGAGCCTGTGTGTTTTGTTTACAGTGTCTCCCCAGTCTAGTATAGTGCCTGGTACCTAGCAGGAATTCAGTATATATTTGCTGAATAAATGAACGAATAGAGTTATCTTACAGTCATCCCTCTCCATCATCCACCAATATTGATTCTATCTCTAAAATAGTTTGAAATTCGTCTCTATCCATCTTCGCAGCTACTGCCCTAGATCCAACTTTTATCCTCTCTTGCTTTGACTATTAGATACTCTCTGAAACAGCTTCCTTCCAATTCTCCTTTGCTTTACCCTCAATCCATCCTCTACCTTTGACCCACTTATATAATAAAAACAAAAGAAATGTAATGGTTCCCAGTGCCTATGAGTCTAAATATTTTGGCACCATGCACCACAAACAGGACTCATCACAGTCTGACCCCAACTTTCTGGCCTCCCCATCACATGCCATTGCTCTAGTCATCTTTTTGTCATTACCTGAACACATCATGAGTTTTTGCTTATGAAATTCCCTTTCCTTAAAGGGAATTCTTTAAAGGGAATTAAACATCCTCTTCTTTCTCTCAACCAATTAAAATGTTACTTTATTTGTGAAGACTTTCCAGAAATCTACTTTCTTCAGATAGAATGAATCCTCCCTGTTTATTACACTGAATATACCTACTGTGTATCTTTTGCTTGCCCAGAATGTAACATCAACAAGTGGAGGAATAATCTCTGAATTCCCAGCAGCTCCATGGTATAAGTCATGAATACATCTAACACCTTATAACTAGAAATCACCCGGTTTAAAAACCATACTTTCAACAGTGTACTCTTTCATGCATGTGCTCTCTCTCTGTATGCATATTTTTTATTGGAATGTATCATACATAAAGTACATAAATCATAAGTGTATATAGCTTCATGAATTTCTATACAGTGAACACAAGCTATGTAATCGACATCCAGGTAAAGAAACAGAATATTTCCAGAATCCCAGAAGTCCTCTCATGCCCCCTTCCAGTCACTAACTCCCACACATGGGTAATCACTATCCTGACTTCCAACACCAGAGATTTTTGAACTATTTTTGAACTTTAGAGAAATGAAACCATAAAATATCTTTTAAATCTGCCTTTTTGTTAAATATTGTTTCTGTAATTCATTCATATTTGTCTTATGCTATATGAAAAACATCTGATCACTTCAAATTTCAGTGTCTACTATTCTCATCTACAAAATCAATTTTATTGAAGTATAAGTCTTCCAGAAGGAACTAAAGCATTTGTTAATGAAAGAGACCTTGGTCAAATTCCTTTAAATGTTTTCACATAAAAATATTTATTTTCTTATATGAAAGAAAGGTAAAGTTCATGACCATTAAGGCTCAGAATGGTTTAGCACTATGACTTGATTAGTCCTTAAAAATGACATCCTCATCCGGGTGTGATGGCTCATGCCTGTAATCCCAGCACTTTGAGAGGCCGAGGCGGGCAGATCATGAGGTCAGAAGATCGGGACCATCCTGGCTAACATGGTGAAACCCCGTGTCTACTAAAAATACAAAACATTAGCCAGGCATGGTGGCAGGCGCCTGTAGTCCCAGCTACTTAGGAGGCTGAGGCAAGAGAATGGCATGAACCCGGAAGGCGGAGCTTGCAGTGAGCCGAGATCATGCCACTGCACTCCAGCCTGGGCAACAGAGCGAGACTCCGACTCACAAAAAAAAAAAAAAAAAGACATCCTCTTCTGTTCTAGGCATACAGTGTGCTGTGCCTACAGTGTGCTGTACGCTGTAGAACACAGCCTAGCAAATGGTAAATAATTAACATTTATTGAATGAATTAGTCATAAAGAACATAAAATGTAAAATGTACTATTTAGTATCTCAACAAAAAGATGCCTGCATGAGCAATACTAGTCCTCAGTATCAATCGTCCTAAATTTGCAAGGTTAGTGTATGTAAAAAAGATTTTCATGATACACAGTTGTTCTTATTAAGTACGTTTAGTCTAAAAACAGTACAAAAATTATAAACTTGACAAACTTTTGGACAAAAAAAATCTTATAAGATGTATAGATCTTGAGCAAGGCTATATTAATAATGATGCTATCTTTGCTTAGTACCTTAATTTCCCCTATAGTCACTGCTGAAAATGTGAAAATGGAAATTATTTTTTAGAAAAAAATTTAATGAAATAAGATATTAGCTTAAAGTAGTTTTTAATCCAAGAATTGAGTAGCTCAAGTGTTAATGCTATATAAATTGGTGTTAGAAAGGGATAGTGGAATGATGTGTAAACATCTTCATATACGTGATATTGTAAAATATCACACATATGATATCATGCATCACATAACAATGTTTTGGTCAACAATGGACCACATACATGACAGTAGTCCCATAAGATTATAATAAAGCTGAAAAATTCCTATAACTTAGTAATATCATAGATGTCATAATGTCATAGTGCTACACATTACTCACATGTTTGTAGCGATGCTGATATAAACAAACCTACTATGCTACAAGGTGTACACAAGTCTGGCGCATACAATTATGTAGAGTACATAGTACTTGGTAATAAATGTCCGTATTACTGGCTTATGTATTTACTACACCATACTTTTTATTGTTAGAGTGTACTCATTCTATTTATTTAAAAAAAAAAAAAAGTTAACTATAAAACAGACTCAGGCAGGTAGGTCCTTCAGGAGGTATTCCAGAACATAATATTGTTATCATAAGAGATGATAGCTCCATGCATGTTATTGCCCCTGAAGACCCTGAAGATCAGTGGAACAAGATATGAAAGGCAGTCACACTGATTATCCTGACCCTTACAGGCCTAGGCTAATGTGTGTGGTTGTGTCTCAGTTTTTAAGAAAACATTTAAAAAGTAAGAGTTTTTAAAATAGAAAAAAGCTTATAGAATAAGGTTATAAAGAAATTAATTTTGTACAACCGTACAATGTGTTTATGTTTTAAGCTAAGTTTTATTACAAAAGAGTCAAAAAGTTTTTTAAAAGTTTAAAGTTTATAAAGTAAAAACATTACAGCAAGTTAAGGCTAATTTACTATTGAAGAGAGAAAAAACGTTTAATAAATTTAGTGTAGCCTAAGTGTACAGTGTTTATAATAAAGTCTACAATAGTGTACAGTAATGTCCTGCATCTTCACATTCACTCACCAACTAACTGGGAAAGAAACTTCCAGTCCTGCAAGCTCCAATCATGTGGTAAGGGCTGTATACAGGTATACTTTTTTACATTTTATACCATATTTTTATTGTACCTTTTCTTTTTTTTTTTTTTTTGAGAGGGAGTCTCCCTCTGTCACCCAGGCTGGTATGCAGTGGCATGATCTCGGCTCACTGAAACCTCTGCCTCCCGGGTTCAAGCGATTCTCCCACCTCAGCCTCCTGAGTAGCTGGGACTACAGGTGCATGCCACTACACCTGGCTAATTTTGGTATTTTTAGTAGAGACAGGGTTTCACCATATTGGCCAGGCTGGTCTCGAACTCCTGACCTTGTGATCCACGTGTCTTGGCCTCCCAAAGTGCTGGGATTACAAGTGTGAGCCACCCACCCAGTCCCTTTTCTATGTTTAGATACACAAATATTTACCATTGTGCTACAACTGCCTGAAGTATTCAGTACAGTAACATGCGGTACGGGTCTGTAGCCTAGCAGCAAGAGGCTATCCCTATACCATCTTGGTTTGTGTAAGTACATTCTATGATGTTTGCACAATGATGAAATTGTCTAACAATGCATTTTACAGAGCAAATTCTGTCATTAAGGGACACATGACTGTATGTTAAATTAAACTAAATTTTGCCTGCAAGTGCCTCTGTACTTTAAGTCTCTACATAATGAACTGCAACATAACTTAAAAGGTAAACTAACTGAAAGCCTAACTTAGGAGTATGTTTTTGTAACAAATAGCTGACTCTCAGCTAATCACAGCAGCTGAGCTTCAGTCAATCACAGGCAGTCAAGTGATTGTACCATGTTCAAATAAGGTAAACACAGAGCTGTAACCAATCAAGCTGTTTCTGTACCTCACTTCCCTTTTCTATCCATAAATGCTGCCTGCCTACATTGCAGAACAGACCTCTCTGAATTTCTTCTGGTTCTGAGGGCTGCCCAATTTGTGAACTATTCTTTGTTCAATTAAACTGTTAAATTTAATTTGTTGATAATTTCTCTTTTAACCTGTATATTTGATGCTCCTCCTGTTTCCTATCACATAGCTCTTAAAACCTTTGGGATCTCCACAGTGATAAGAGTGTCTTTCGTATACTGATAAGATGACTGGTGACACCTGGATAGCTTTGGGATGGGGGCCAGTCACCAGAAAGACTAAGGCATGTTTAGAAGGTTGGGACTTTGAGCCCAACCCCACAATCTTTAAGGAGGGGAGAGCAGCTAAAATTGATTTGAAAACCAGTAGCCAATGATATGAGCAATCATGCCTACATAAGTAAGCCTCCATAAAACCCCAAAAGGACATGGTCCAGAGAACTTCCAGATAGCTGAACATGTGGAGGTGTCTGGAGGATGGCATGCTGGCAAGAGCATGAAACTTCATACCCCTTTCCACATACCTTGCCCTATGTAACTCTTTCTCTGGCTGTTTGTATATTTTGTAATATCCTTTATAATAAATGGGAAAATGTAAGTTCTGTGAGCCACTCGAGCAAATTAATTGAACCCAAGGAGGGGGCAGTGGGAGTCCCAATTTATAGCTCAGTAGTCAGAAGTATAGGTGGCAATCTACTACTTGTAATGGGCATCTGAAGTTAGTGGCACTCTTGTGGGACTGAGTCCTTAACCTGTGGGATCTGATGCTATCTCCAGGCAAACAGTGTCAGAATTGAACTGAGTAAGAGGACACTCAGCTGGTGTCCACTGAAGAAGTTCTGATGTATGGGGCAACAACCCTTACACGCCTGGTGTCAGAAGTATTGTACTGTGTGGTACGGCAGTAGGAAAAACATTCTGAGTTTTTCATATCTCTATTAAAAGATAATATACTTTCACAAGCATATGGGTATACATAAGCTGTGATTATACAGAAACTTCCCGCAAACTCCCAGCTTTCTGTGTAACAGCTGGCCATAAAGAAATTAAGACCCTCATTCCATAGGGGTCCTACCCAATACCCAGGAGGAAGGAATGCTGCACAGAGAGGTCAAGAGAAATCTGGAGAGGCAGGCCTTGCTGAATTTCCTCACTCAGTCTATTAGCATTAGATCATACCCATTTTGTCCAATCCTATTTCTATACAGCTGTCCATACTTCATTGATCCTAAGCATAAAAATGGATAATTTTTTCTGCATTTTTGGGTCTTCATTCTGAAGGTTCCCATGACACACAAAGCTTTGATCGAATAAATTTGCTATGCTTTTCTCTTGTTAACCTGTCTTTGTTACCGGAGTGTTGGTCATGACCTTTATGATGGGACAGAAAGGTATCACTCCCTTTCCTCCCCTACAGAACTTATATACAGTATATAAAGGAGAGATTACACTAATATAATCTATTAATATATTCAATTTTTGGAATTCCTCTTTGGATTCTGCTTTCAAATTAATTTGTAAGTCTCACAAGAAAATCGGGCCCATCACTTCAGGTACATTTTGTTTTTATTTTCCCAGTTTGATCGCTAACCTTACTCAGTAAACTTGACTCCATTTAAAGTTTGTCTACTTCCAAAAATTTAATGAAAAGATGATGATTGAAGTTAATTCTAAAGAATATCATACTAGTGGCTAACATTTACTGAGGGCTTACCATGTACCAAATATTGTGATATTTCGTCAGGCACAGTGTGTATACTTGCAGTCCCAGTTGCTCCAGAGGATGAGGCAGGAGGATTGCTTGATCCCAGGAGCTCCAGGCTACAATGTGCTATGATCAACCTTGTGACTGGCCACTGCACCCCAGCCTGGGCAGCATAGGGAGTCTCTGTCTCTAAAAAACAAACAGACAAACGTATGTTGTGATAAGCTCTATGTGTATCATCACATTGAAAGAATTGAATATAACAACTCTATAAGTGTTATTTCCCATTTTACAGATGAAGATCTTAAATAATTTGTCCAAAGTTCCTTAACTAATTGGTTTGGCTAAAACTTGAAACCTGATCTAATTCAAAACCCATGTTTTTTACGACCATATCATATAGCTATCTGAGTTTCCTGGAGTCTAGATTATGTTTGCTTTGTTCTCTATGGCCTAGCATGATGCCATAGGCGGCAGGTGCCTGTAATCCCAGCTACTTGGGAGGCTGAGGCACAAAAATCACTTGAACTGGGGAGGTGGAGGTTGCAGTGAGCCAAGATCGTGTCACTGCACTCCAGCCTGGGCCACAGAGTGAGACTCCGTCTCAAAAAAACAAAACAAAAAAAATCCTGAAGGTAACCCAGAAAATTTTATACAAAGAAAGGATCTCTGATACCATGATCTGGTCTCTCAAGGTGAATAGTCTGAAGGGAATAAAAACCTGTCACACTTTTTGCTTTTAAAAAGTTAATTATTATTTCACATACATTACAATATAGCCAAATGTCCCATGCCAATAGCCTCATTCACTACAGGTTAAGCACTCCAAATCTGAAAATCTGAAATATTTAAATATAAATATAAAAAATATAAGTAAGTATAATGCAAATATTCCAAAATCTGAAAAAATCCAAAATCCAAGACACTTTTGGTAGCAAGCATTTTGGATAAAAGATAATCAATCTGTACTTTATTTTAATTTTTTTGGAGACAGGGTTTCACTATGTTGTCCAGGCTGATCTCGAACTCCTGATCTCAAGCAATCCTCCCACCTGTGCCTCCCAAAGTGTTAGGATTACAGACTTGAGCTACCACACCTGGCCTTCAACCTGTTCTTTAAACTGTGAACTTAAATGTATCTGTACTTTTTGCCTCATTTTCTCGTATTAAACTATATATATGGATCAGAAAAACTCCCCCAAGTCACATTAACTGCTATTTATGCCATTTCCACAAAGCTTTTGGTCCAAATTTCAAGCGTGGTAAACAATTTCTGTGCCTTATAACACAATTTTGCCATGGAAAAAAGTCTTTTAGTAATTTTAATATTATGAAATACATACTTAGTCTTAAGTCTCTTTTGCTGTCATAAGTGTCTTTTTGTATGCTAATGAGTTGACCGATGGCTAGCCACCTCTAGGCAGCTTCAGGATCATGGCTGGTCACTAGAAAGAGGGAGGGGAGAGGGGCTAAAGGTTGAGTTGATCACCAATGGCCAGTGATGTAATCAATCAGGCCTACATAATGAAGCCTCCGTAAAAATTTAAAAGACTGGGTTTGGGGAGCATCCAGATAGCTGGACACGGAGGGGGTCCTGGAGGGGAATCCACCCAGAGAGGGCGTGGAAGCTCTACGCCCCTTTCCACCTGCCTTACACTATGCATCTTTTCATCTATATCCTTTGTAATACCTTTTATAACAAACCAGTAAATGTAAGTAAGTGCTTCCTGAGTTCTGTGAACTGCTCTAGCAAATTAATCAAACCCAAGGAAGGAGTTGTGGGAACTCTCATTTATAGCTGGTCAGTCAGAAGCACAGGTAAAACTGAGGCCTACCGTTGGCATCAAAACTTGGGGGCAGTCTTGTGAGCCAGCCTTCAACTTGAGGGATGTGACACTGTCTCCAGGTAGACAGTGTCAGAACTGAACTGAACTAGAGGACAGCCCTGTGGTGCCTACCACTGCAGAACTGACTGCTTGCTTAATGTGTGGGGGAAAATCCTACAGGATCATGTTGTGAGCGTATAATGGGAGAAATTGAGTTTGTTTAATCTGTAGTCTCAGTAATACTATTTTTTTCTTTTTTTGAGACAGAGTCTCACTCGGTTGCCCAGGCTGGAGTGATCTCGGATCACTGTAACCTCTGCCTCCCAGGTTCAAGTGATTCTCCCACTTCAACCTACCGAGTAACTGGGATTACAGGTGTATGGCACCATGCCTGACTAATGTTTTTATTTTTAGTAGAGATGAGGTTTCCCCATGTTGGCCAGGCTGGTCTCAAACTCCCGACCTCAGATGATCCACCCACCTCGGCCTCCAAAAGTGCTGGGATTACAGCCACCGCACCCAGTCCTCAGTAATACTATTGATGTTGCTAAACTGCACTGGCATTCTCCTTCTAAATAAGAATACGCTAAAATTTGAGAAAAGCTAAGAGGCATGTGCTTAGGTAAAATCTTATTCCTAATTAAATGGATTAATAGACGACATTTATTATAGTATATATAGTATGTAGTTGGGGTTTTTTTCCCCCTTAGGCAAGGTCTTTCTCTGTCGCCCAGGCTGGAGTATAGGGGCATGCTCACGGCTCACAGCAACCTTGCCCTCCTGGGCTCAAGTGATCCTCCTACCTCAGCCTCCTGAGTAGCTGGGACTACAGCAGCATAAGACCATGTTCAGCTAATTTTTTATTTTTTGTAGAGATAGGGTCTCACTATAGTTCCCAGGTTGGTCTTGAACTCCTGGGCTCAAGTGATCTTCCCGCCTCAGCCTCTCAAAGTGCTGGGATTACAGGTGTGAGCCACTGTGCCCAGCCTGTAGTTTTTACATCCTAATGACCAAGACCCCTTAGGTCTCACCAGACTATCATGAGGTCCTTTATTACCTCTCCTGATTAGTAAAAGTCAGGCTTACTCATTCATAGACTTAAACCCTTGCTTGCCACAACTTCTGTAAAGCTTTAACATTGAAACAAGATATATGTAATTGGTCTCAGAGAATAGCTAACTCAGTGAAGTGGGCTTATGGGTTTACAGTGTTTGAGAATGGCTGGCATTATTTCATAGGCTACTGCCTGGAGGTTGAAATGCTGAATTATAATTTTAAGGGAGAGATGAGGATGTAGTTTGATCCTAGGATGTTGTCTGCAATCACATGAACAAAGACCAAGCAAGCAATGGAAAAAATGAAGACAGCTGAGAGGTAGGCTAGGGCGAGTGAAGGAGCAGGATAAAGAGAAAAAAAAAAAAAAAGCAAAGTTCAGAGCTACAGTTGTATTTTAAAGGTTGTCTGCAGAGCAAGAGAAAGCCATTGGAATGACATGATAATCAGAATTTATGTCCAGGCAACAAAACATTACCCGTCCTGCCACCTATAAACCCAGATACTTGCTCTGATCTAACAATTCAGTCCATCACAGCTTAGTAGAGACTGCAAACTCCACCTCCATCCAGCCTTTCCTAACTTTCCTAACTTCCCATCTTCTCTGATCTCCAAATAAGGCAGACTTCCTTCTGTCTCTCTACAGACTCCCTAATATGCAAATACCCATCCCCATTTCTTAACCCCCATATCCCTCTCCTTAGCCCTTTAATTGGATTTCAGTACTTTCCCTCCAAGTCTACTTCATCCCATACCCTCTGACCTACTGAAATACTTTCCTTCCTTAACCTTCTCCTCCTTTCAAATATCCTGATTCCTATCCCTCTGCAAAGTCTCCAATCATTTTTCTTTCCAAAGCCAATTCCCCCATTCTGTGCTGTCCACCTCTGCCTCCCACTCTTCTTTATCCCATTCTGACTGCCAATTTGCCCACAAATTCTATCCCAGTTCCCCAACACAGTAATAGTCTCCCCCACTTCTCTATGGTTCTTTCCTGTGCCCAGACTCAGCCTTTCTCTATCCATCCAGACTTCCCAAGCTGCTCATCTCTCTTCATCCCAGAAAATACCCTGACATCCTAATGCGTTCCAATATGCTGACCTCCAATTACTCCCCTCCCTAAACAAAATACTCAAACCTCCACCCATTCCTCTTCATCGCAACCCAACTGCCTGCCTATTTGCCCTTCCGTCCTAATACTCTGGCCCCCGTGTCCTTTTCCACCTATTAAAAGCCTGAATCCCCCTCTCCCATCTCTCTTCTGCTCAGATAAAAAGCCTGAATCCCCTTCTCCCATCTCTCTTCTGCTCAGATACCCTAAAACTCAAGCTTCCCATCTCTTTCCATTAATTATTCAATTTTATTGAGCAACTTTTATGTAGGAAGAACCATGCTAGGATCTAAGCTCAAGATGTATAAGATTTTGTCTCCCAATTACCCATGATCTCTGCACCAAGCAGTCTCCTTCATAGCATTTTAAAAGAGTTATTTGTGAAACTACTTAATTGTTGCCTGTTTCTCCTTCTAGACTATAAGCTACAAGAGAGCAGAGGTCTCGTCTGTTGTTCTATAGACAATAAATATTTGTTGACTGAAGGACTGTACTAAACACTCTAGACAATACCAAATTTAAATCCTCAAAGATTTAGCTGTATAGGATCAGAATTACTAACCTCATTTACAAGTGGCAATGTATCTGAACAATTAAAAGCCTGGATTCTGGAACGAAACAGCCTGAGTTCACATTCTGACTTTCCACTTACTGTGTGACTTTAGGCAAATTACTTAACCTCTCTGGTCCTCAGTGCTATCACTTTTTAAGTGAGAATGATAACCTCATACAAGTTATTTTAAATTCTAAATGAGGTTAATACGTGAAAAGTGCTTAAAACTGGATCTGACAAATAGTGAACGCCCAAACGTGATTCGCAATTATTTGGACAATGAGGAAACATGATCAGGAAGGCTCAGACACATGCCAAGGATCACAGACGCGGTTAAGTTACACAAGGTGGCAGAATTGAGGTTTGAGCCCAAGTTTGCCTGGCTTCAAAATTCACTAGTCCCTTAACGAATATAACGGAAGTGTTTGCTCTTCCCCTCCTTTTAGCATTTCGTCCCCACATCCTGTCATCTTTCTCCACGCACTGTAGTCCGTCCGATACCGTGACAACCCGTCAGGACGCCCAAACTGTCCTTTCTCCCGCTCACTCCCCACAGACAGCTGGCACATCCCAGCTCTCCCCTCAGCTCAGGTAGCAGGACGCACAACCTTCTGGGCGCCGCACCCTAACTTCCACACCTCCCCACGCTCTGGTTCTTCATCCCCAATCGCCCCCGCCGTCCTCACCTCTTCCCATCCAAACCTCCCTCCTTCATCCACCGCCCCACGCCCGTTCCGGGCCCTCCCCTCTTTCCCGTCCAATCCCAATTCCCAGACATGCGCCCCCGCCCCGAATCCATCCCAAGCCGGCCCACCCCACGCCCGGTTCCGGCCTTCCCGCCTTTGCCTCCGGCTCCCACCGCTCGGGTTGGACGCCGGAGAACGGGCTCGACCAGGTCTGACGCTCACTGCCTAGGAGCCGAGCCGAGCAGTCCCGCAGGCTGAGGCGGAGCGGAAGACGTTGGGGCTCTTTCCTCAGGCGCGCAGCGGCGCGACGGCCATTTTGTTGTGTTGTGCCGGTTGCCGAGGGGCCCCGCGCGCGTGGGCGGGGCCTGTCTCAGCCACGCCCCTCTCCCTCTCCGGGGCTTTTGGGAGGGACGCGGAGGCGTTTCCCGCCGCCTTCGCAGCCAGCGCGCTAGGGTGCTGGGGAGTCTTGGGCGCTGGGGAGTCTTGGGCGCGAGGCTTCCGGCCGCGCGGGGCCGTCGGGATTTGCCGCCTTCGCCTTCGGATTGCGTTGCAGGTGAAGTTACGGGTGCAGAGTCAGGGAAAGCCGAGGTTTCTTGCGGCAGTCGGCCGCAGTGCAGTGGCCTTCGCTGAGACAAAGCTGCAGCCGCCACCCTCTGAAACACGGACACGATTCTCTGGGCCTGGGTCCGAGGACGGCCTGAACGCCGACCGGCGCAGCGCATCTCCGGCCTCCCCCACTTCTGACGCCTTTTTCTTACCATTTTCTCGCAATCATTCCTTCCTGTCTTCATTTCTTTTCTTTACTACACAGTTTATAGTCCACCTGTATAACACTATTTTAGAAACTCCCTCTCTCTCTGTGCCTCAGTTTCCTTACCTATGAAACGGGGTCCTTTTACCTATTAACACTTCCTACAGTTTTCCTGATAACTATAAAAGTGAATCCAGGCCGGGCGCGGTGGCTCATGCCTGTAATCCCAGCACTTTGGGAGACCAAGGTGGGAGGATCACTTGGGGTCAGGAATTCAAGACCAGCCTGGCTAACAAGATGAAACTCCGTCTCTACTAAAAATACAGAAATTACCCGGGCGTGGTGGCGCACGCTTGTCATCCCAGCTACTTGAGAGGCTGAGGCAGGAGGATCGCTTGAACCTGGGAGGCGGAGGTTGCAGTGATCCAAGATCGCACCACTGCACTCCAGCATGGGCGACAGAGCTAGACTCCATCTCAAAAATAAAAAAATAAAATAAAATAAAAAAGAAGCCCAATTTTCCTGATAATTATAAAAGTGAATCTCTGTGGAAGAACTTAGAACAGTGAGGAGGAAAACCCGACAACATGGGACCGAAGAGTGCCCATCCGCGGCGAATTGGGAGATTACCCAAGAGAAAAGTGTTTTGCAGTACGTTCTCAATGTGTCTTAGGTATTTCATTATTAGACAAAGGTTACCCAGAAGCGATATTTCTTTCTACGCCCGAAAGAAGAGTTTAGGCAAGGGGTAGGGAGGTGGGGAAGAATTTGCTTGGCAAAGGAAACAACTTGTGCAAACCGCAGAAGCGGGAGAAAAGAGCTTGGCAGTGTGCTGGATGTTAAGTAATTCAGTGTAGCTGGAACAAAACATGAGTATGGAAACATGAAGTAGTTCAGTATGGCTCGTGCGAAAATCGGGTGGAGAAGCTAAATCTGGAAAAGCAACCTTATTATAAGCAGTATTAGGCACTTCATTTTTCCTTAAGGCAGAGATAGCTTCACCTCTATAGGAAATTCAGGAGACGTCCAAGAAGGAATAAACTGCAATAAACATGGGGATGCATACGTGTCTTTGATATACTGATTTCCTTTTCCTTTTACTTAAATGTGATTCCCACTGACATTTAAGTGAATGGTGCTGTCCTCTCCCCAACTAGTTATACAACACAGAAGGAAGCCCTTGGAGTTAAAACCCAGAATTTTTGAAAAGCTCCGTTTAAAATTAAAAGGAGATTACATTCATTTTTTTCTTTCTTTTTTTTCTTTTTTGAGACAGAGTCTGGCTCAGTCACCCAGACTGCGGTGGCAGAATCTCGGCTCAATGCGACCTCCACCTCCCGGGTTCAAGCGATTCGCCTGCCTCAGCCTCCCGAGTAGTTGGGATTACAGGCACACACCACCACGGCCAGCTAATTTTTGTATTTTATTACAGACGGGGTTTCACCATGTTGGTCAGGCTGGTCTCGATCTCCTGACCTCACGTGATCCGCCCGCCTCGGCCTCCCAAAGTGCTGGGATTACAGGGGTGAGCCACCGCGTCCTGCTGAGATGACATTCATTTTTAATCGAAGTTCAGGGGATATTTATTAGTTCGGAATGTGTACATTGCCGAGTTTCAGTTCTATTTGGCATATGTTTTGACACCCATCGTTTCTATTTCTTGTATCCAAGACTTAGATTTATTGCGTAACCTCATTGCTGTGTCCCTCAAAGTGTGTAATGGTATTCACGTGGGATCCATTATCAAGCCGTGGTGTGCTGGTGTAGTTCATTATCAATCATATTAGTATCAATTAGTAGCATCAGATATACACAAAAAGTCCAGAGGGTGGCGCAAAACACTTTTCTCTTGGGTAATCTTCCGATTCGCCGCGGATGGGCACTCTTCGGTCCCATGTTGTCGGGTTTTCCTCCTCATACAGACCTCTGCTGGTGTCTAGCATCGTCTCTAAAGAAGCTAGAGACTTCAAAGGAGAGACCTTTCTCCGATTAATTTGAATATTAACTGTCTCTCTTAGCATGCTAAAAGAACTTCCTTCTCTAAAGCAGAAGTGAGAATACAAAAGTAGTGCAGACAACTCTTGCATTCCACACTATTTTTTCTTATCTGATAATAGGAAGAATGTACTCTGAATTGCATTTACAATACAAATATTAGCCACGTCAGGGTGACCTAGCTTTTTTTTTTTTTTTTTTTTTTTGAGACGGAGTCTCGCTCTGTCGCCCAGGCTGGAGTGCAGTGGCCGGATCTCAGCTCACTGCAAGCTCCGCCTCCCGGGTTTACGCCATTCTCCTGCCTCAGCCTCCCCAGTAGCTGGGACTACAGGCGCCCGCCAACACACCCGGCTAGTTTTTTGTATTTTTAGTAGAGACGGGGTTTCACCGTGTCAGCCAGGATGGTCTCGATCTCCTGACCTCGTGATCCGCCCGTCTCGGCCTCCCAAGTTCTTTTTTCCCGAATGATAGCAAAGCTATTCTGTTTAAACTTCCCCCAGCTTTTTGCAACCCAGTTTAGTCATTTTGCGAATTTGTCTTAGAGAAGAATCAGACTAGTTTGTCAGGCAGGGATGGCAGCTTTCATTATTGCCATTTCTTTTTTTTTTTTTTTTTTTTTTTTTTTTTTTTTTTTTTTTGAGACGGAGTCTCGCTCTGTTGCCCAGGCTGGAGCAGTGGCGCGATCTCGGCTCACTGCAAGCTCCGCCTCCCGGGTTCACGCCATTCTCCTGCCTCAGCCTCCTGAATAGCTGGGACTACAGGCGCCCGCCACCGCGCCCGGCTAATTTTTTTTTGTATTTTTAGTAGAGACGAGGTTTCACCGTGGTTTCGATCTCCTGACCTTGTGATCCGCCCGCCTCGGCCTCCCAAAGTGCTGGGATTACAGGCGTGAGCCACCGCGCCCGGCCCATTATTGCCATTTCTTTCTGTGACTGGCCAGTGTGATTTTGTTGTTTTGTTTTTTGAGACAAGGTTTCACTCTGTCGCCCAGGTTTCAGTGCAGTGACACAATCATAACTCACTGTAGCCTTGACTCTCGGGCTCAAGCGATCCTCCTCCCTCAGCCTCCCAAATAGCTCAGACTATAGGTGTGCACCACCACACCTAGCTCATTTTTAAACTTTTTGTAAAGATGGGGTCTTGCTGTGTTTCCTAAGCTGGTCTTAAACTCCTGGGCTCAAGCAGTCCTCCCACCTCAACCTCCCAAAGTGCTGGAATTACAGGCATGAGCCAGCATGCCCAGCCTGATTTTTTTAAAATTTTTATTTATTTATTTTTGTTGGTGTTTTTTGTTTTTTGTTTTTGTTTTTGTTTTTTGAGACAGAGTCTCACTCTGTTGCCCAGGCTAGAGTGCAGTGGCACGATCATGGCTCACTGCAACCTCCACCTCCAGGGTTCAAACAATTTTTGTGCCTTAGCCTCCCTGGTAGGTGTGATTACAGGTGTGTGACACCACACCCAGCTTTTTTTTTTTTTTTTTTTTTTTTTGTATTTTTAGTAGAGACAGTGTTTCACTATGTTGGTCAGGCTGGTCTTGAACTACTGGCCTCAAGTGATCAGCCTGCCTTGGCCCCCCAAAGTGCTAGGATTATAGGTGTGAGCCACCATACCCAACCTTAATTTTTATTTGTAAATGACATATATTAACTGTACATATTTATGGGATACATAGTGATGTTTTAATACATATAAATGTATAGTGGTTGAAGTAATTAGCATATCCATCATCCCATTTATCATATATTTATGTTAGGAGCATTTCATACCCTCCTTCTAGCTATTGGAAGCTAGATATTATTGTTAAATATCGTCATCCTATAGTAGTATAGAACACTAGAACTTATTGCTCCCATCTAGCTATAATTTTGTATCCTTTAAGATATCTTTCTTTCCTTCCCTTCCCCCTGCTACCCTTCCTAACCTTTAGTATCCTCTGTTCTACTGTTTACTTCTATGAGGTCAACATTTTTTAGCTTAGACATATGACTGAGAACATGTAGCATTTAACTTACTGTTTCTGGCTTATTCATGTAATATACTGTCCTCCATTTCCATCCATGTTGCTGTGAATTATGGTATTTCATTCTTTTTTATGGCTAAATAGTATTCCATTGTGTGTGTGAATATAGATATGAATACGCACACACATATGTATACACATACAGAATATAGATATATCACTTTTTTTTTTTTTTTTTTTTTTGAGACAGAGTTTCGCTCTTGTTGCCCAGGCTGGAGTGCAATGGCATGATCTCAGCTCACCACAACCTCTGCCTCCTGGGTTCAAGCGATTTTCCTGCCTCGGCCTCCTGAATAGCTGGGACCACAGGTGCCCACCACCGTGCCAGGCTAATTTTGTATTTTTAGTAGAGACGGGGTTTCTCCATGTTGGTCAGGCTGGTCTTGAACTCCTGACCTCAGATGATCTGCCTGCCTTGACCTCCCAAAATGCTAGGGTTACAGGTGTGAGCCACTACATCTGGCCCACATTTTCTTTATCCATTCATCTGTTGGACACCTAGGTTGATTCCATGTCTTGGCCATTATGAATAGTGCTGCAATAAACATGGGGATGCAGATGTGTCTTTGATATACTGATTTCCTTTGGATAAACGCCCAGTAGCAGAATTGCTGGATCATATGGTAGTTCTATTTGTAGTTTTTTGAGGAACTTCCATACTGTTCTCCATTGTGGGTATATTAGTTTACATTCCACCAACAGTGTACGAATCCCTTTTTCTGGCCAGGCATGGTGGCTCACACCTGTAATCCCAGCACTTTGGGAGGCTGAGGTGGGAGGATCTCTTCAGCTCAGGAGTTCAATACTAGTCTGGGGAAGATAGTGAGACCTCATCTCTGCTAAAAATCAAAACCATTAGCTGGATGTGATGGCACTTGTCTATAGTCCCAGCTACTTGGGAGGCTGAGTGGAAGGATTGCTTGAGCCTGGGAGATTGAGGCTGCAGTGAGCTATCATCATGCCACTGCACTGCTGCCTGGGCAACAGAGAGAGAGAGAAAAAAAAAAAGAAGAGTTCCTTTTTCTCTACATCCTCTCCAGCATTTGTTTTTTGTTGTCTTGATAATAGCCATCCTAACTGGGGTGAGATTATACCTCATAGTGGTTTTGATTTGCAGATTTGCATTTCCCTGATGATTGATGATGGTGAGCATTTTTCATATATTTGTTGGTCATTTGTATGGCTTCTTTTTGAGAAGTGTCTATTCAGATTATTTGCCCATTTTTATAGGGTTTTGTTGTTGAGATGTTTGAGTTCCTTGTGTATTCCAGCTATTAAGTCCCTGCCATATGAATAGTTTGCAAATATTTTCTCCCTTTCTCTGGGTTGTTTCTTCACTCTGTTGATTGCTTCCTTTGTTGTGCAGAAGCTTTTTAGTTTGATATAATCCCATTATTTTATATAAACAAATCCTATTTGTTTATTTTTCCTTTTGTTGCCTGTGTTTTTGAGGTCTTACTCATAAAATCTTTTCCTAGACCAGTGTCCTGAACCATTTCCCCTATGTATTCTTCTAGTAGGTTTATAGTTTCTGTCTTACAGTTAGGTCTTTGATCCATTTTGATTTTATATATAAACTCACATATAAGGTTTTTATATAGGGGGACATGTGGGGATCTAGTTTCATTCTTCTATATATGGATATCCAGTTTTCCCAGGACCATTTGTTGAAGAGACTATTCTTTCCCCAGGGAGTGTTATTGGCATCTTTGTCAAGAAACCAGTTGTGGCTGGGCACAGTGGCTCATGCCTGTAATCCCAGTACTTTGGGAGGCCAAGGCAGGCTGATCACGAGGTCAGGAGATGGAGACCATCCTGGCTAACACTGTGAAACCCCGTCTCTACTAAAAATACAAAATATTAGCCAGGCGTGGTGGCGGGCACCTGTAGTCCCAGCTACTCAGGAGGCTGAGGCAGGAGAATGGCATGAACCCCAGAGGCAGAGCTTGCAGTGAGCCAAGATGGAGCACCTCTGCATTCCACCCTGGTGACAGAGTGAGACATCTAAAAAAAAAAAAGAAAAAGAAAAAGAAAAACCAGTTGGCTGTAGATCCATGGATTAATTTCTGAGTCCTCTATGCTGTTTCATTCATCTATCTATCTGTTTTTATAACAGTATCATGCTATTTTGGTTACTACAGCTTTGTAGTATATTTTGAAGACTGTTAGTGTGATGCCTCTAGCTTTGTTCTTTTTGTTCAGGATTGCTTTGGCCATTAGGGTTCCTTTGTGGTTCCATAAAAATTTGGAGTTTTTTTTTCCTATTTCTGTGAAGAATATCATTGGTATTTTGAAAGAGATCGCATTGAATCTGTAGATTGTTTTGGGTAGCGTGGTCATTTTAATAATATTGATTCTTCTGATCCATGAAAAGTGAGATGTCTTTCCTTTGTTTGTATCCTCTTCAATTTCTGTCGTCAGTGTTTTGTAGTTTTCCTTGTAGCAGTCTTTTACATCCAGGCTTAAAGTTATTCCTAGGTGTTTTTTTAATAGCTATTGTAAAGGAGATTGCCTTCTTGATTTCTTTTTAGCTCATTTGTTGTTTGTGTATAGAAACACTGATTTTTGTATGTTGGTTTTGTACTCTGCAACTTTACTGAATTCATTTACTAGTTTCTAATAGATTTTTTGTGGAATCTTTGGGGTTTTCTACATATAGAACTATGTCATCTGCAAATAGAAATAATTTTACCTCTTCCTTTCTGATTTTTGATGTCTTTTATTTCTTTTTCTTATCTAATTGCACTTGCTAGTTCTTCCAATCTATGTTGATTACAAGTAGTAAGTTTGGGATCCTTGCATTGTACCAGATCTTAGTGGAAAAGCTTTGAGGTTTTTCTCCACTGATGATAATGTGAGCTGCAGGTTTCTCATAAACGGCCTTTTTAATGTTGTATTAGTCCATTTTCACACTGCTATAAAGAACTACCTGAGACTGAGTAATTTATAAAGAAGAGAGGTTTAATTGAGTTTCACATGCCTGGGGAGGCCTCAGGAAACTTACAATTATGGCGGAAGGCAAACAGGAAGCAAGGCATGTCTTTTGAAGCAGCAGGAGGAGAGGGGAAGTGCCACACTATTAAACCATCAGCTCTCATGAGAACTTACTGACTATCGTAAGAATGACATGAGGGAAACTGCCCCCATGATGCAACCACCTCCCACCAGGTACCTTCCCTGACATGTGGGGATTACAGTTCGACATGAGATTTGGGTAGGGACACAGTGCCAAACCATATCGTATGTTTTATATGTGAGGAATTTTCTTTTTTTTCCTTTTTTTCCAGGCGGAGTCTCATTCTGTCACCAAGCTAGAATGCAGTGGCGCGATCTCGACTCACTGCAACCTCCACCTCCTCCTGGGTTCAAGCGATTCTCCTGCCTCAGCCTCCTGAGTAGCTGGGACTACGGGCGCGTGCCACCACACCCAGTTATTTATTTATTTATTTTTTTTTGTATTTTTAATAGAGATGGGATTTCACCATGTTCGCCAGGATCGTCTCAATCTCTTGACCTCGTGATCTGCCCACCTTGGCCCCCCAAAGTGCTGGGATTACAGGCATGAGCCACCGTGCCCTGCCCTTTTTTTTTTTCTTAAGATGGGGTTTTACTCTGTCACCCAGGTTGAAATGCAATGGTGCAATCATGGCTCACTGCAACCCTGACCTCCTGAGCTCAAGCAATTCTCCTGCCTCAACCTCCTGAGTAGCTGGGACTACAGGTATGTGCTACCATGCCTGGCTAATTTAAAAATATTTTTTTTTGAGATGGGGTCTTGCAGCATTGCCCAGACTGGTCTCAAATTTCTGGCCTCAAGTAATCCTTCCACCTCGGCCTCTCAAAGAATTGAGATTGCAGGCATGAGCCATCATGCCCAGCCAGGAATTTTTATTTTATGCCCAAACTGTTGAGACTGTTTATTTAAAAAGGATGTTGAACTTTGCCAAATGCTTTCTCTGTGTCAAATGAGATGATCATGTGGTTTTTGTTTTTTTTTCTTTTTTTTTGAGACAGAGTATTGTTCTGTCACCCAAGGCTGGAGTGCAGTGGCACAATGTGGGCTCATTGTAACCTCCGCCTCCCAGGTTTAAGTGATTCTCCTGCCTCAGCCTCCTGAGTAGTTGGGATTACAGGCACGCGCCACCACGCCCAGCTAATTTTTTTTGGATTTTTAGTAAAGATGGGATTTCACCACGTTGACCAGGCTGATCTCAAACTCCTGACCTCAGGTGATCCGCCCACCTCAGCCTCCCATAGTGCTGGGATTACAGGCATGAGCCACCACGACTGGCCCAACGTTATGTTCTTAAGTGCATGAAGGCTATGACTGTTGCTATGACTTTTTAGTAAATTATAATTATTCTCTACTAGCTTAAATTTTGTCAGTACTTGCCTGGAATATAGTTTTCTTTTTTTTTAATTTTCATTCTTTCTATATCATTTGGTAGTGGTGTATACCTTTTTTTTTTTTTTTTTTTTTTTTTTTTTTTTTGAGTCGGAGTCTCACTCTGTCGCCCAGGCTGGAATGCAGTGGCATGATCTCGGCTCACTGCAACCTCTGCCTTCTGGGTTCAAGCGATTTTTCTGCCTCAGCCTCCCGAGTAGCTGGGACTACAGGCGCACACCACCACTCCCGGCTAATTTTTGTATTTTAGTAGAGATGGGGTTTCACCATGTCAGCCAGGCTGGTCTCGAACTTCTGACCTCAGTTGATCCACCTGCCTTAGCCTCCCAAATCCTCAGCGGGGATTACAGGCATGAGCCACTGTGCCCAGACTATTTTATATTTTTTATTCCATATTTGTAGTTTGAATTAAATTTAACTCTATATGTTTAAGATTTAATTTAATTGACATTCAGTTTTAGAAGTTAAACTTAGAAGATCTGGTATTTTACCAATGCTTTTGAATTTAAATTTTAGTAATTTAATTGATAGAAATACAAAATTGAAGTTGATAAATTATTTGAGGAATTTATGAAAGAATACAAAAATTGCTAACATTTGAAAAATTATAAAATGACATTCAAAATATCTGATTCTATCACATATGGAAATCTGCAGCAATAATTGCATCACAGATGAAATACTGAAATCTTGGGCTCTAATAAGAACAATCAGGAAATGTATTTTTGTTAACAGTTTCAATCTGAAAGTTAAAAAAACACTCAAAGAAATAAACTAGGAAGCAACATAAGCTAGTTTATGGTTTTCTGGAGCTATAACAAGTATTGTTTAAAACTTACAACAACCCCGTTAGGTGGACAGAGTAGACAGTATCTCCTATTTTACAAACGAAAAAAGTGAAGTTCACTTAAGTTTGAAAAACATAAAATCTCAAATACATATAATCATACTCGACTATATATTACAGAGAAAAGAATTGGAAATGAGAAATAGAGTAGGAAAAGGAAAAAAGTAGAATAATTTTTAAAAACAAAAAAATAAAGGAAAAGACCAACAAGAACAAAGTAAATAAATAAAATTTAAAAGAACAGAAAAAGAAGAGATGGGGGCCATAGGTCAATGCTGGTGAGATTCATGAGAAGCAGTGATATAATTCTTCTTACAAAGAAATAGCTCAAGATTCATTATTGGGATAATATCTCCCAATTTTCCCCAGAATAACCACTAGTTTTAAAAGTTAACTAGATTTTGGAAGGCATTTTTGCATCCTTCTCTTTTTATAATTTTCACTGGAATAAATCACTAACTTTTTATCCTGTTAAATGGGGACCATCATATCTTATTTCATAGGGTTAAAGGGTTACCTTCATGGAAAAGCATTCCAGTCCTATGGCCTTTCTGAATATTGCTGCAAACAATTTTTCAAAAACATTTTGCACATTGCCACTAGAGCATAAAAATAGAAGCATTTCTAAATTAATGTTCAAATCCAACCTACAGGTCAAATTTTCCAGGTTGCTCTATTCTATTATTTAATTTTAATTTTTTTTAATTCCAGTTTTAACAAAAAACTTTTGTAATTACAAGACAAGCAAAGATGCAGGAAAGTGTAGCCCATACAAAGGAAAAGATACAATAAAAACGACCTGAGGAAGTCTTGATCTCCTAGATATGGACTTTATGTAAGACATTTTCAGTATGATCAAATAACTAAAAGAAACCACATCCAAAGAACTAAAGAGAAGTGTAAGAGTTACGTCTTACCATGTAAAGAATAAGACAAAAATTATAAATAAGAATCAAATAGAAATTCTGTATTTGAAAACTACAATAACTGAAATAAAAAATTCAATAGGGACACTCAACAGCAGATTTGAGCAGGGAGAAAAAAGAATCAATGAACTTGAAGATAGATCAATTGAGATTATCCAGTCTGAGGAGCAGAAAGAAAAAAGGTTTAGGAAAAATGAACAGACCTGTAGACCATCTGGTACACCATCGAAAACACAAACATATACATAAAGAGAGACCTCTGGTATACCATAGAGCATACCAACATATGCGTAAAGAGAGTTCCAGAAGGAGAGGGGAGAGAGAGAAAAGGACAGAAAAAAATATTTGAAGAACTAATGGTCAAAACTTTCAAATGTGATGAGAGACATTAAACCACACACTCAAGAAAACTCAATGAACTCCAAGTACGATAAACTCAAAGAGAGCCACACCTGACTACATCATAATAAAACTGTCAAGTGTCAAAGATGAAGAGATAATCTTGAAAATAACAAGAAAAAAGCAACACATAATAGTACAAAGGATCCTCAGTAAAATTAACAGCTGATTTCTCATCAGAAAGCACAGAGGCTACTAAGTAGAAAGATGATATATTCAAAGTGCTGAAAGAGAAAGACTGTCAACCAAAAGTTCTATAAATACTTTGGTGATTAAGATGCAACATAAGAATTTCGACAGGACACAAACATTCAGACCATAGCACTAATGATCACGGAAGCCAAGGGAAGCAGCTTGATGTTATCCAGTTGTCTTAAAATTTTCTTATCTTCTTGACATTCTTTGATTACTCTGCCAATGCCTTGCCTTGTGTTATGAGAAGAGATTCCATGTGAAGTGTTAAGAGATTTGTCTTTGGAGTCAGATATGAATTTACTCCTGGCTTAGCTACTCCAAGGCTGGCTTCATGAGCATGCAACCTATGCAGTCACCCCAAACCCCACATGCAGAAGGGCCCCACACTTGGTTTAATGCTCTGTTGTTGTTGTCCCGCATTTATTAATAATTTTATCTTTGAGCTTGTTTTTTATAAATGAGGTCTGACAGCACGATATGTATGTCCACAATTCCTTGCCACCTCATTTACACAGAGCATTCACAATACCCTGTGAACACAGAATTCTAGTGGGCTCACAAGGTGCAGAAGTTTAGTGGGAATCAAAGTGAGTACAAAGTATTAAGAAAAGTATGTCTGTGGCTGAGCAAGCCGGGGCACTGACAGCCTGAAGAGACCACATTCTCCGTTGGAATAGTAACTTGTTTTGAGTGCAGAAAGACGGTGAAGGCATGCTTTAAAAAAAAAGAAAAAAGAAAAAAAAGAAAAACAACAACAAAAAAACAAGGAGCCTTATTATATCTTTTTTTTCTTACTCATGGTATTTCCTTGTATTAGGGAACTGTTATACTTACCTTGAATATGATCACATAGAAAGAAAGGGAAAGATAGGATAATTCACAGTTCCTTTTTCTTTCAGGCTTTCCTTGTCCTCAGAAAGCAAAGGTGGAGAGTGTTGGTAGAACACACACATATTGAAAAGTAAAATAAAAACAGTTGAGCTAGTTTGTGCATAATTTCCACTGTTCTGGGAAGAATGGAATATATATACATGTATGAGCTATGACATACAAATTGTATAATTTTGGCAATACCACATGCAAGTGAAATGCTCTTATATTTGCAACTTAAACTGGCTATGTACAATATGAAGATGAATGATAAAAGTCATGCCAATAATCAACATTACTAATTTGCCTTTATTTACAATGGTGCTAAATAGCAAATCTTAAAAAGCACCATGACAAGTTGAGGGAGAGACTACAGATGAAAGGAAAAGGCTTTTTTTTTTTTTTTTTTTTTTTTTTGAGACAGTCTTGCTCTGTAGCCTGGGCTGGAATGCAGTGGTGTGATCTTGGCTCACTGCAGCCTCCACCTCCTAGGTTCAAGCGATTCTTATGCCTCAGCCTCCCGAGTAGCTCAGGTTACAGGAACATGCCACCATGCCTGGTTAGTTTTTGTATTTTTTGTAGAGATGGGGTTTCCCCATGGTGGCCAAGCTAGAGGAAAAGGCTTTATGTTTATATTTTAATACCTTAACAGCATTTTTCCTGCTTTTTTGAATAAGAGATGCCACATTTTTATCTTGCACAAGGCCATTCAAATTATGTAAGTGGCCAGAGCTACTTTTTTGTGTGTGATGCTGGGCTTTTTTTTTTTTTTTTTTTTTTTGAGACAGAGTCTTGCTCTGTCACCCAGGCTGGAGTGCAGTGGTGTGATCTCCGCTCACTGCAACCTCCATGTCCTGGACTCAAGTGATTCTCCTGCTTCAGCCTCCTGAGTAGCTGAGATTACAGGCACCCGCCACCACACCCAGCAAATTTTTGTATTTTTAATAGAGACAGTGTTTCACCATGTTGGTCAGGCTGGTCTCGAACTCCTGACCTCAGGTGATCTGCCTGCCTCGGCCTCTCAAAGTGCTGGGATTACAGGTGTGAGCCACTGTGCCCAGCCTGATTGTGGGATTTTTAAATGAAGCAATACAGACATTCTGATTATCAGATTCTTTGTAAAATGAGTATAATGCTGAATCATTCCAGTCAACATCAAGTGACTGCTGCTGGGCAATTATTTTATTAATTTATGATTTCATATTTTCTATATAACTTTTATGAAGATATCCAGAAAGCATTCTAGGGGTCTCAGGATAAATAGGGGGAAATAAAATTACATAGAGTAGGCTGGGTGGGGCAGGGAGGAATAGACTAAGTGTTTGAAAGGTTTGGCAGTTATTTTGGAAGGAAAAAAACCCATTCAAAGATTTTGTCATATCTGTTTTTTTTTTCTGGTAAAAAACAGAGACTTTAGCATGTCTTCTTTTTAAAAAAAAATTGAAGCAGAAAGAAAAGAGTTGGAAAAGCAAGAAAGCGTAATCCTAGAAAGAGTAATCATCATAAGAACTCCATACATGTTTATGTGATTTTTCAGTGCTAAGATCTCATTTCAGCATTCTTAAGAGGAAGGCAAAGCATCTGTTATCTCAAGGAAGCAAAGAAGCTGGTTCTCAGAAGAGATATTAATATAAGATGAGAAGCCAGAGTTTACCATGAGAAGCTGTCACACCTAAGCACTGACTTAATCAGCACTAATTGTTCCAGCTTTCTTTGGGAAGCATTTACCAGCTGCTGCTCTTCAGGAACTTAAAGTACACTTGCAAATTATTAAGTATTGATGACGGAGGAGCAAGGGCCTATTAGTGGTGGTAGTGAATGTAAGGAGCTTTCATCAAAGTTATACTTTTAGGAAAACAGCTAATCTAGTGTAAAATTAACTATTGCTATGTAATAAATTCCCCCGAAACTTAATGACTTAAGATAACAACACACATTAATTATCTGCCCAGTTCCAATGGGCAGGAATTCAGGAACGGCTTAGCTAGGTAATTCTGGGTTAGGTTCTCTTATGAGGTTGCAGTCAAGATGTCAGCTGGGCTGCAGCCACCTAAAGGCATGACTGGGGCTGGAGGATTCACTTCACGTGGCTCTGGGCAGGAGGCCGCAGTTCCTTTCCACATGGGCCTCTCCATAGGCTTCCTGAGTGTGCTCACTACATGGGGGCTTCCCCTAGAACAGGCAGTTCAAGAGCGAAAAAGGCAGAAACAGCAATGTCTTGTATGACCTGACCTCAGAAGTCACACATCTTCACTTTTGCTGTATTCTATTGGTCAGATGAATCAGTGTGATACAGTGTGGGAAGGGAATATCAGGGAGGTAAGGACCACTGGGAGCCATCTTGGAGTCTGGCTACCACATCTAGCCACTGGATGAGTAACAGTTATAAGAATTAGATGAAGGAACTTATGTTGAACAAAAAACAACATTGTCTGAAAAAGTGTGGGTCAGTGGAGCCAAAGAAGGTGGTTAATGAGCTGAGCTTGATTCATTAGGTCTAGGGTATAGAAAGAACAGATTCAGATGAGGTTACAAAAACTGTGAGAGATAAAGGGAGAGTGAGCATCTCCTCCTTGTATGTTGTTTCCTTTTGACTCCTCTAAAGAAAATATGCTTAACTGAATTCCATTATTAACACTGGATTTTCTCTTGGCCTTATTATTTTCTACTTCCTCCCTACTTCCTTTTCTGAAATCCTATCCTATTCCATTATTATTTAGGATGTGAAGTGGCCTTTTGGGACATGCTATTCCAACCCACTGCTTTGGTGACTTTCAAGCATAGTTTAAGCAATGACTTTCTTCTCTATTTTTCCCAGTTACCATTCAATCTTCAAATACACGTTTACCCACAGTGGATTTGAACCACTGTATTTCCCAGAATGTGGCTTATCCAGTTATTCTCTGACTCTTTCCACCTCTGACCTTTTCAGTTTGTCTTCCCAATCTGCCATCTGCCTGGTGGTCATTTCAGACAGTCTTGCTCCAGCCCTATAGAGGAAAGGAGAACCAGACATAGCCAGACTAGGTATTCAATTATGTCACATTTATTCCCACCTTGTGCATTTGAACCTTGGCCTAGAATACACAATAGTATATAATAAGAATCAAAATGTGTGGAGTGGGATATAAATTATTTAAGAGTTTATAAAATAAAGAATTAGTTACAGATAAAAAAGGCTGGGCACAGTGGCTCACGCCTGTTAATCCCAGCACTTTGGGAAGCCGAGGTGGGTAGATCACTTGAGGTCCGGAACTGGAGGCCAGCCTGGCCAATATGGTGAAACCCCATCTCTACTAAAAATACAAAAATTAGCCAGGCGTGGTGGTTCACCCCTGTAGTCCCAGCTACCTGGGAGGCTGAGGCATGAGAATCACTTGAACCCAGGAGGCAGAGGTTGCAGTGAACTGAGATTGCGCCACTGCACTCCAACCTGTGCAACAGAGCGAGCCTCCATCTTAAAAAAAAAAATTATATATATATATATATATATATATATATATATATATATATATATATATATCTGGAGAAGGTGTCAAAGAGAAGGTAAGATTTCAGCATGGTTTGGTATCTTTCCTGTCTTTTTTCTATGGATCCCAAACAATCAAATCACCATTTCTGCAACTTACTAGATGTGTTCCCTGAAGCACTACATTTTTCTGAGCCTCAGTTTACTCATTGGTAACCTGAGGGTAATAACACCCTTCCACGTGGTTGTCAAGATGAGAGATAATTTAGCAAGTTAATTATCACAATAACTGATAAATGTTGGAAACTAATAATGGGTAGCTATTGTGTTGTCACCATTTGGATAAGCTCCTTAAAGACTCAGAATATGTCCTGTATGTCTGAGTCTCATAAAATCTCATTTAAATGCAGTGGAGTTTACAGATCTTATTGAGATGTGATTAACATTTATGGCATTTCCTCTTAATTGCTAGACTGATTACTGAGAAGCGAGAAGAATGCTTCAAACAACATCCAGTTTAAAGTCTGAGGGAGAAGGATATTTTGGAGCAAAGACCTTTTACAGCTTATGAGATAAGAAGTAGGTTACACAGAATCTACTAAAGGCAGCCAATGCCACAACAAGAGACAAAACTGTTTACAGTGCCTTCTCAAAAGGATTCTAGTCCATTTACACTCATTTACTTGTTGTTATTAATCAGTAAGGACTTAGTACTGACATTTTGTTATTCGTTTTCTGCTTGTTTTGTTGGTCCTCTCTTCCTTTCTTCCTTCCTTCCTATCTTCCTTTGTATAAAAGTGATTTTCTGTAGTAGTATGTTTTAATTCCTTGCTTTTTATTTTTTGTGCAGCAATTACAGGTTTTTGGTTTGTAGTTATCATGAGGCTTGCAAATAACGTCTTATAAACAATTATTTTAGACTTATAATAACAACTATTATCACGAAGAAAAGTTTTTAAAAACAAGCAGAGAAAGCCAAACAAACCTCTACACTTCATCTTTCCTGCATTTTGACTTTTTGTTGTATCTATTTATATCTTTTTACATGGTCTGTCTCTTAAAAAATAATTGTGGTTACTATTTTTGATCAGTTTATCATTTAGTCATTCTATTAAGTATATAAGTGGTTTACATACTGCAATTACAGTGTTGCAGTATTCTGTATTTCTCTGTGTAATTACTTTTACCAGCAAGTTTTATACTTTTAGATTATTTCTTCTTGCTCATTAATAGCCTTTTCTTTCAGATTGAAAAACTTCCTTTAGCATTTCCTATAAGATAGGTCTAATGTTGATAATATTCCTCAGCTTTTGTTTGTCTAAGTGTTTCTCCATGTCTGAAAAATAATTGTGCTGGGTATAATATTCTAGGTCGGATGTTTTCTTTTCCTCAGCACTTTGACTAGGTCATCCCACTTTATCCTGGCCTGTAAAGTTTCTGCTAAGAAATCTGTTGCCAGATGTATTAGAGCTCCTTTATGTTGTTTGTTTCTTTTCTCTTGCTGCTTTTAAGATCCTTTCTTTATCCTTGATCATTGAGAGTTCGTTTATTATATGTCTTGAAGTAGTCTTATTTGGGTTGAATCTGCTTGGCATTCTTTGATTTTCTTGTACCTAGATTTTCATATCTTTCTCTGGGTTTGGAATGTTGTCTGTTATAATTTCCTTGAATAAACATTCTACCCCAATTTCTCTCTCTCTCTCTCTCTCTCTCTCTCCTTCCCCGTCCCTCCCCCCATCCCCTTTAAGGCTAGTAACTCTTAGATTTGCTCTTTTGAGATTATTTTCTAGATCTTGTAGGCATGCTTCATTCTTTTATCTTTTTAGTGTTTTCCTTTTTCTCTTCTATGTATTTTCATATAGCCTGTCTTCAAGCTCACAAATTCTTTCTTTTGCTTGATCAAGTCTGCTATTGAGAGACTCCAATGCATTTTTCAGTTTATCAATTGAATTTTCTATCTCCAGGATTTTTTTTTTAATTTTCATATTTTATTGATAAAATAATATGTAGTCACAAATATTGGGGGAAGAAATGTAGCCATACACTTCTTTGTCTTAGTAATCTATATTTTAGCCAGCTCCGGAATTTCCATTTGATTTAAAAAATTTCAATCTCTTTGTTAAATTTCTCTGATAGAATTCTGAATTTCTTCACTGTTACCTTGGAGTTCATTGAAGTTCATCAAGGCAGCTATTTTGAATTCCCTGTCTGATTAGTCATATATCTTCATCACTCCAGGATCGGTCAATGGTGCCTTATTCAGTCCATTCAGTGAGGCCATGTTTTCCTGGATGTTCTTGATGGTTGTGGATATTCACCCATGTCTGCGCATTGAAGAGTTAGGTATTCATTCCCTTCTTTATAGTCCAGGCTTGTTTGTCCCTGTCCTTGAGAAGGCTTTCCAAGAATTCAAAGGGGATTGAGTTTTGTGGCCTAAGCCTGTGGCACTTGGGAGTGTCCTAAGCTTAGGAACCCTGTAACTCTTACAGACTCTTAGATACGCAGCCTTGGTGTATCTAAGACTTGGGAAGATAGGGGAGAATTCCCTGGGTTATCAGGCAAAGTCTTTTGCTCTCTTCCCTCTCTTTCCCAAATCAGAAGGCATCTCTCTCCAGGCTTGGTTAACTGGAGCTTGGGGAGGAGTGATGCAGACACTCTACTGGCCACAGCTAGCATCACACTGGGTTATACCTGAAGCCCACAGCCTTCCAGACTAGCTCAGTACTGGGGCTCACTAAGGCCTGCAGCCACTACTGCCTGGTTATACCTGCTGCTAATGTTTATTCAAGGCCCAAGGCCACATTAGTCAGCAGATGGTGAATCCTGCCAGGACCAAGTCCATACAAACAGGGCAGTGGATTCCCTTCTGACCCAGGGTGGGCCTAGAAACACTATACAGGAGCAAAGCCTGAAATCAGGGGTTTCGGGAATCTGCTTGGTGTTTTATCTTATTGTGGCTAAGCTGATATCCAAGTTGCAAGACAAAGTCCTCTGCGCTCTTCTCTCTTCTTTCCCCAGGCAGAATGAATCTCCCCAAGCATCAGTACCTGGAGTTTGGGGAGGAGTGACATATGTACTCCTGTGGCTGCCACAGCTAGTGTCAAACTGTGTTGCACCCTAAGTCCACTGCCTCCCAGACCAGGACAGCATTAGACCTTGCCCAAGGACTTGCTAACAGAGGGAAAAAAATCTGTAAAATATTTTGGAGTGGCATATTTTGAGCCAATATGAGTAATCATGGTCTTGGGAACAGTCTTAAGAGGTTCTGAGAAAGTGTGCCTGAAGCAGGTTGGTTATAGTTTGGTTTTATACATTTCCAGGAGACAAGAGTTACAGGCAAAGATATAAATTGATACATGCAAAGTATATATTGATTCAGCCCAAAAAAAAGGACATCTCCAAGTAGGGACTTAGTAATTATAGGTGGGTCTTAAGGATTCTTTAGTTGGCAATTGGTTGAGAGGGTTAAGCTATTATCTAAAGGCTTAAAGTCAATAGAAAGTAATGCTTGAGTTAAAGGAGGTTGTGGGGTCCAAGGCTCTTGTTATGTAGATCATAGGTAGCAGCCCTCAGAGAGAATCAATGGCAAATATCTGTCTCTTTGCAGACCTTTGAGATGTCAGACTGTCAGTTCAACTCTGCTAGATCTGGGAAAAGCCTAGAAAGGGAAGGCCTGGCTGCATTCATGGAGATTCTCTACAGATGCAAATCTCCCCCACAAAAGATAGCTTTGCAGGGCCATTTCAAAATATGTCAAAGAAATATATTTTGAGATAAAATATTTTTATTCCCTACAAGGTCTGCTATCTGTCATGTCTTGCTATATCAGAGTCAGTTGAAAAGTAAGCCATATTACACCAGGTTTATTTTTATTTATTTATTTATTTATTTTTTGAGACAGAGTTTTGCTCTTTGCCCAGGCTGGAGTGCAATGGCACGATCTTGGCTCACTGCAACCTCTGCCTCTCAGGTTCAAGCAATTCTCCTGCCTCAGCCTCCCGAGTAGCTGGGATTACAGGCACCCGCCACCACACCCAGCTAATTTTTGTATTTTTAATAGAGACGAGGTTTCACCATATTGGCCAGTCTGGTCTTGAACTCCTGACCTCAGGTAATCTACCTGCCTCAGCCTCCCAAAGTGCTGGGATTATAGGAGTGAGCCACCATGCCCAGCATATACCAGGTTAACTTTTAAAACCCATTTAACAATATTTTATGATTTGTAGGGTGTGATTCCTTGCGTGAATGGCCTGAGATCTTGTTTATAATTTGGTATCTTATTGCCACAGAGTCTGTTTTGTCCTACGATCTTTTAACTTGAATGCAGGTAAGTTGTGCCTAAACTCCAAAGGGAGGGGATATAACAAGGCATGTCTAACCTCCCTTTGCCATCACAGCCAGGAATTCAATTTTTAAGATTTTTCTGGGGTCTCTTTGGCCAAGTGGGTGTTCATTCAGTCAGTAGGGGTAAGTTGGGAGTGCTTAGCATTTTATGTTTAGTCTACATACTTTAGTCCTTGTGTCCTGACTGCCACTCAAATAGATTCAGGACCTCAGACCACTTTAGTTAGCCAGTGGTGAAGATAGCCATGACCTGGGTTTCTCCCTCTGGAGCAGAGAATTCTCCTCTGTCCCAAGGCCTGCCTAAATGCGCTGTCGGAATTCTGGGTGCCTGCAGAATTCTATCCTGTGTTATGTTCCAGCACTGACTTCTGATACAAAGTCCCACACTCACTTTGCTCTCCCTCCTTCAAGCACACAGACCCACACTCACTTTGCTCTCCCTCCTCCAAGCACACAGATTCTCTTTCCTGCTGTGCAGCCTGTGGTTGGAGGAGGGGTGGTGTAGGCAATGCAGGGAGATCTTCCCTCGCCCCCCTACCCCCACCCGGTCTTCAATGCCTCTTTCCTTATCATTAAGGTAAAAAAAAAAAAGGCACTGTGATCACTCACCTGATTTTATGGCTCTTATGAAGGTGCTGTCTTGCATGGATAGTTGTTCTACTTGGTGTTCCTGTGTGGAGAACTATCTCTGGGGGGTTCTCTGGGCCCTCTCTCCAATCAGTCTTTAAACTGCTGGCACCGAAGCCTCCAGTGCCTTCCTCCTCTATATCCCATGGAGAGTTACTGAAGTAGTTCTTTTTGGATTTCAGTTGGCCTTTTATTAGAGCCTTTCTCCTAGAGGATTAAAACATGAGACTGCGGGCTTGAGCCAAAAAGCAGTCAGAGGGACAAATATTGGGTTTTACTTAGAATAACCCACCTGCCACCATGCCTGGCTAATTTTTGTATTTTTAGTAGAGACGGGGTTTCACCATGTTGGCCAGGCTGGTCTTGAACTCCTGACTTCAGGTGATCCACCCACCTTGGCCTCCCAAAGTGCTGGGATTACAGATGTGAGCCAGTGTGCCCAGCCTCAAAAGTTCATCTGTGAGCCACGTTTAGAAGGTAGATAAAAAAATTTGACTAAACACAGTTGAGAATCTATAAATTGTTTAAACTTCAGGTCTGTTGAGAACCTTTGAGATCCATTATTTTCGGAATGTTTTCTACCAGAGAAACAGGACAATGACTTGCAAATATTGGTTTTCAGTATTTACTCTATAGCTCAAGCAAACAAACTTTTTTGCACTTAAAATACAAATATTACCTACCTTGATTTGAGTGTTCTTGTTCTCTCTTAAATTTCATTTCCCAAAAATGATGGCAAAAGTACTGTTTGTTTTAACTTGACCCATCTTTTGCAACCCAGCTTAATCATTTCACAGACTCCCTTTTGAAATAAATGGGCTAGATGATCAGACAATAGTGGCAAATATTTGTCATTTCAATGACATATGCAACAGATACCTTTAGTGAAATTGGTATATCAAATTTCCCTTTGTGCTCCTTTTTTCCCTGGTGAATTCAGCATTAAAGTGTAAATATTTTTAGTGTATTATTTATTAATTCAAGCAAAGAATGCCAATGTGACCATACATATCTCATTTATATATCGTAAATATCTCATTATAGAAATATGTTTAGATACATTTGTTTTATTATTTTAAAGAAGAGCACATATTATATATTAAGGTAAAAATAGTACTAAAAAAAAGAAGGTAGGCCAGGCGCAGTGGCTCATGCCTGTAATCCCAGCACTTTGGGAGGCCGAGGTGGGCGGATCACAAGGTCAGGAGATCGAGACCATCCTGGCTAACACAGTGAAACCCCGTCTCTACTAAAAAAAAAAACACACAAAAAGTTAGCTGGGCGAGGTGGCAGGCGCCTGTGGTCCCAGCTACTCAGGAGGCTGAGGCAGGAGAATGATGTGAACCCAGGAGGCGGAGCTTGCAGTGAGCCGAGGTCGCGCCACTGCACTCCAGCTTGGGCGACAGAGCGAGACTCCATCTCAAAACAAAACACAGGCCGGGCGCGGTGGCTCAAGCCTGTAATCCCAGCACTTTGGGAGGCCGAGACGGGCGGATCACGAGGTCAGGAGATCGAGACTAGCCTGGCTAACACGGTAAAACCCCGTCTCTACTAAAAAAATACAAAAAAAACTAGCCGGGCGAGGTGGCGGGCGCCTGTAGTCCCAGCTACTCGGGAGGCTGAGGCAGGAGAATGGCGTGAACCTGGGAGGCGGAGCTTGCAGTGAGCTGAGATCCGGCCACTGCACTCCAGCCTGGGCGACAGAGCGAGACTCTGTCTCAAAACAAACAAACAAACAAACAAAAAAACAAAAACAAAAAACAGAAAAGCAAAAAGAAAAGAGAGTAAATTTAAAAATTCTAATGAAAATAAAACATCATAAAAATTAACTTAATTAAAAATCAGCCAGGCATGGTGGCTCACGCCTATAATCCCAGCACTTTGGGAGGCCAAGGCAGGTGGATCACCTGAGGTGGGGAGTTCAAGACCAGCCTGGCCAACATGGTGAAACCCTGCCTCTACTAAAAATACAAAAAAATTAGCTGGACGTGGTGGGACATGTCTATAGTCCCAGCTACTTGGGAGACTGAGGAAGGAGAATCCCTTGAACCTGGGAGGCGGAGGTTGCCCTGAGTCAAGATAGTGCCACTGGACTCCAGCCTGGGTGACAGAAAGAGACTCTGTCTCAAAAAAAAAAAAAAAAAGTATAAAGATAAAATTTTAGTATATTGTGAATTAGTTATCAGACTCAATTTTTATAGGAAGCTTTGTTTTTCTGGAGTTCTTATATTAAAATTATTAAAATCCTTACTGAAAAGAATAGCGTATTTTCTTTAAAAGAAAGATATTCTATATCTGAATAAAGGCAAACTTTGAATGAGTGGTGTATGACTTAATAAATATTGGCTATCGATTCTCCAATACTTAGAGAATGACGACAGCATCCTCAGCATGGCATTTTCGTTGCCAGTCACAATCTTTCCTCCACCTAATGTTCTCTAGACTGAGACAGACCAAGGAACAATTCCCTAGACCTCCTTTGCAGAGCTAAGTTATGCTCAGACCATGTGCAGCACCAAGGACACTGCCATTCAGGTCTCCAAAAAAGGTCATCTTGTGAGCCCTGTCTAAACCAGGCCTTTTCTAAAATCATTTCCATTTGAAACTGAGTCCAAGTGTGTCTCCATCAGTATTAGAGTGGACCTGCCAGATGTGTGCTTGCAGATGATGCAACATCAAAGCAAATGCCCTGGGCAAGAGAAGAAAGGCCAAAGCAATGGGCTTACTGGTTTGTAGCTTTGAGCCACTCTACATAGTGCCAAATTCCCATTTTAGAGTCCCTTTATTTGTATTAATAAAAATAAATTCCCTGGGTGTAAGCTCCTATAAAATACTCCCTATGTGTATTCCTGGGCATGAAAGGGTGTTTTAGTTCCAATTCTAGTTTTCCTGCTTAGAGGTTCACCTTTCTGACATTAATAATTAACCAGATTATCTGAATTGTTCAAGTTCAGTTTATTTAAAAGGAGAATATCCTCAAAAGGGTTATATCCATGATTTCCTGCTACCTCCAACCATGGGCCTTTTGGGAATACTTTGTTTTTTAATCTTCCTGGGAAAAACTTGGGGACAGGAGCAAACGTAAGTAAAACAAGCTATCTTCATTTTTCAATGCATCTTAGTTATGATGAATGAAGAGTTAAATTTAACAGATTGTGTTAATTTGAAAATAATTTGCTACTTCTGAGAACACCAAGTGAATAGTATCATCTCTGAATGAGAAAGTCATGGAAGCATTTTGATTTAATGAGTAGCCAACAACGTAACAGCTTTTATGAAATTGTTATTTATTGAAATTTATGTAATTATTCAAATTCCTCTTCAAAAAAGCACAAAACAAACTCGAGATAATAAACTTTCTTGACATTTTTTGCTTATTTTAACTTGGTGTTTAGTTTTGTGTTTTTCATAGACTATATACAGTTAAACCAGGGTTATTTGGGAGTCAGTCTAATACTGTGATCTGAAAATCTGTTGTAATGACTTCTATAATACATTTATGAGCTGATTTTTCACAATTTTTAGTGTCATTATTGAGATAATATGCATTTTAAGTAATGTTTTAAAAATAATGATCTTATTTCTAGAAATGTTTTAATACTGAAAAGTAACTGTAGATTAATCAAACCTTTTCATTTTATATACGAGGATAAGTCCAGATATGGGAAGTGACTGGCCAAAGGTCACAGTTCTAGAGAGAAAGAAACAGGATTTTTATTAAGATCTCCTGTTTATCTCTTCAGTTTTTTTCATTTTGTCATAGATGTATGCATGTAAATATATTATGTATAAACACATACTTAGGATGTCATTCTTTTTTAGAACTCTCCTATTTCTGATCTGTAATCTTATCACATGGCCGCAAACACTCCACTACCTTAGCATCCTGCCTTTGTTATTTCTTTTTGAAAGACAACTAGCAGCTAAGACTTAGAGAGACTGAAATTAAGTGACTTCAAATTAGTGGCAGAACTAGGGCTAGGACCTGGGTTCCATGATTCTTGTCCAGACTTATTCTGAATTCTTTCTACTAGCCCTTAATAAAAATTATTTCCTCACTTTCTCTGAAAAAGTCAGAGTATACCATTTACAACATGGCAATCTATCACTTTAATTAATTGGTTGATTGATTGATTCAACAAATATTTATTGAACACCTAACCATATGATAGGCACTGCAGATACAGCAAACGGTAAGACAATTCCTAGAGCTTGTATTCTAGTGGGAGAAGCAAGTAATGAATGAATGTGCCAATGAAAGAATGTGTAAGGTCAGGTAGATAGTATTATGAAGAAAAAAATAAAGGAGAGTATGAGAATTTAAAAAAAAAATTATGGGGCACTATTTTAAAATGTGGCCAGGAAAGGTTCTCTTAAGGAGGCTGCGCTCAAACAGAGCCTGAAGGAAGTGAGGAAGCAAACCATGCAAATATTTGAGGAAAGAGCATTCCAGGTAGAGGCCAAAATAACATTCTTGCCTCTCTGCCAGCTCAGTAACCTGATCCTCTGCAGGAATTGAAAGACACAGAAAACTATGAAATTCTTTATATGGATAGATTATGCTACTGATAAGTCAATAAGAACCAAAATCTTTATGAAGGGTGGTTCCAGAATCATCTTTTAGGGGCCTCTAAACACTACGTATTTTACGCTTAACTGCTACCATCACATAGACCAGCAGTCCCCAACCATTTTGGCACCAGGGACAGGTTTTGTGGAAGACAATGTTTCCATGGACCAGGATTGGGGTGGGGATGGTTTCAGGATGAAACTGTTCCACCTCAGATCATCAGGCATTATATTCTCATAAGGAGCTTGCAATCTAGATCTCTCGCATGTGCAGTTCACAGTAGGGTTCATGCTCCTATGAGAATCTAATGCCACCACTGATCTGACAGGAGGCAGAGCCAAGGTGATAATGCTCCTTTGCCCCACTGCTCACCTCCTGCTGTGTGGCCTGGTTCCTAACAAACCATGGACTGGCATTGGTCCGTGGCCCAGGGGTTGAGGACCCCTAACATAGACAATTCAAAATTAAAGCAATACTAAACTGAAAAACATAAAGCTTCTGTAAATACTGAAATTAAAGTAGCTTTAGATTCCTAAATTTTTCTAATTACAAAACTTGATAAATTCTATTTAGTACAACAGTTGAAAATGTTAATTCTGGAAACGGGCTGCTCAAGTTCTATTCCTAATTCTATAATTTGTGATTTATAGAATTCATAAATCATATATATGTGGCCTTGGGAAAATTAATTAGCAGTTTCTTCACCTTAAAACTGGAGTAATAGTTCCTCACAGTGGTTGTAACAACACAATGAGTTTATATATATTAAGTATTCAGAATAGTGCCTTATCACAGGGTAAAATTTCAGTAAATGTATCTTATTATCATAAAAGCTGAACTCCTCTCATTTTCTGCTATCTCCTACTAGGCATGTGGGGAAGGGGAATTCAGATGATGGTTGGAAATCTGGAAATTCTTTCCTCTCTTTTGTAATTTGCCTATAAGTGGATCCAAATTAGTTGTCATATAGGAGAACTGCCAGATGCTTTGAAGGATTTAATTGCTGATAAATTAATTCCATTGTTACTAAAAACTTCCTGCTTTTACCAGACTCAAAATGTCATAATGTTGGCAGAAGCCTGGAATAATTCTGCCAGGTGGGGTGGTGCATATACTCCAAACTTGGGCCACTTGAATTAGTTGATCACTATGCCCTTCTGGGTTTAAACACTTTTTTTTCCTATGTAATAGCATATGTAGTCCTCGCTATTCAAATTAGATACTTTTGTGATATACAGTTAGTAATCCAGTTTATATTTGTAAGTTTTAAATACAATAATTTTTTAAAATCACGTATTTTAAAATTTGTATTTCAAAACATGTATAGATTCACTTCCATTATTGTATAAATCACATGAAAAGTAAAAATAAGAGAACAGTCTATGGTTGTGAATAACATATAATCTTGACCTCAAATGTACACATAACAACTGAGAGAGAACTGATATAAAGTCCTCCCCCATTTACTTACAAACCGTGTAACCTTAGCCAAGTTAGCCTCTTACCACTTGCAAAATAGGAATAATGATAGTACCAGCATCATTGGCTTATTGTAAAAATTAACAAGAGCTGTATGTAAAGTGCTGATACAGTCTCTGATATATGGCAAATACTTAATTACCATTATTGTTTGAAGATGATAATTTGCTCTTAAAGGACTATCATCACTATTTCCATTTCCAAATGCACTTCCCAGCTCACTTGTACTCTATACTTTTCGTTATCTGTTTACTAGTATAACATAGTATTTCTAAGATCACTCCCTTTTAACTAATTTAGTGAGATTAATAAATCTTAACATATTGAGTACTAAGAGTGCTAGGCCCTTTCATATACATGTTCTTACTTAATACTTTACGAGAGCCTGGTAAAGAAGGTGATTATTTCCACAGTAAGTTATTTTAGCCTCAGAAAGAGTTAATAACCTTACCACGGTCACTCAGCCGGCAGATGCCACAGCTGGAATTCAATCGCTGCTTTTTTCTTCATTGAGCAAAAAATATTGACTCCATTTACATGTTCTGGTCAACACGATTAAAAGTCTTCCTTGGCTGCAGTAGCTAAGAGATGGTGCTATTATCACCTTACCTTTCGAAATGTAAACTAAACCTCCAGCTTCATTTCTCAGGTCTTAATTCCAAACTACTTAGAAATTATGCCAAAGTTATGGTGGATCACAAGTACATTTTGACTTACTAATATCATTTTTAAGTGAGGAAATATATGTATTTTAAATGGAATCTCTCAAATGAGAGAAAAAAATCAAAAGTATAAGAAAGTTTGTCCTATAAAGACACTGAGCCTTATTTTTTCCTTTTTCAATAGATATGTCATTTCAGCACCAAAAATATTCCGTGTTGGAGCATCTGAAAACATTGTGATTCAAGTTTATGGATACACTGAAGCATTTGATGCAACAATCTCTATTAAAAGTTATCCTGATAAAAAATTTAGTTACTCCTCAGGCCATGTTCATTTATCCTCAGAGAATAAATTCCAAAACTCGGCAGTCTTAACAGTATGTATTTATCCTTTATTTTCTTTATATATACAGAATATTCTCAATAAAAATGTGTACAAAGTTTGAATATTGATAACATATAGATTTAATCATTTACATCCACTGTGGGATTATTAGATGATGTCAGTCACTAATGATATATAAGTGAAAATTCTAACAGAAACAGAAAATTCTAAACAGAAGAGTTATGTCCACTTTTTGAGCAATGCATGTCAATTTTCACATTCTTATTGGAAAATAAAATTGTACCAATGTGAAAATATTTGGAAATAATTGAAAATACTTATTTGCTGTGAAAATTATTATTAGAAAGAAATTGAGAATTATGAATATGATTTGATCTGTAGTATGTTGCCCACAAAAATCCATGGATATTATTGAACATTCAATTGAACTCTAATGTTCTAAAATTATAGCTTCAAAAACTAAAAATTTTTTATTACTAAAGTGAATAGCTCTGATTGACAACCTGCAGTGAATAGAAAGAACAACCTTGATCAAATAACTCTTTCTCCTATTGAGATATTGTAGTATAGATTGCTTAGAGACATATTTGCAACTTATTTCTTACTAAAGATTCTGATACTTAATAAAGAAAATTAAAGAATATCAGATGTAAAATGGGCTCTGCAGTTCATTTAGACCAGAGTTTCTCTAAAGTGAGTTCTTTATAAAGAAATTAAAAATGGAAATTTAATAAAGAGCTTAAAATTAGAATCATATTGATTTTATAACATTTAGAATTTATTTTATAAATTTGTTTTGAGTTTTTAATTATACAAAAATCATAAGCATTAGATTATACCCAGTTTTAAGTTTGTACATATTTAAGTATCTTTGTAATAAAAATTATTTTGGTTATGTTATAAATAATAAAAAGTCAATGCTGAGGGTTCTCCATGACTTTTGTCCTTTAATGCATATTACTCATGTCTGAGAAACACTAATCTAAATAATTTCTAATCAAATATATGAATTCTTTAATTAATGTTCTTAGCAGTAAATGCTCATATCTCTTAACAAATTCTTCCACTTATTAGGTTCGTTAACAATTAAAATTCATTTATTAAAAGTGTTACTTTTATGGCACATGCCTGTAATCCCAGCTACTCGGGAGGCTGAGGCAGGAGAATCGCTTGAATCCAGGAGGCGGAGGTTGCAGTGAGCCAAGATCGTGCCACTGCACTCCAGCCTAGGCGACAGAGTGAGACTCCATCTCAAAAAAAAAAAAAAAAAAAAAGTGTTACTTTCAAAAGACACTCTTTTATCTGATACAATGTATTTGTGACTGTTAGTTTTAAATTTAAATCAATCAAATTTAACTGAAATTAAAAATGCAGTATCTCAGTTGCACTAGCAACATTTCAAGTGTTCAAATAGCAGCAGGTAGCTAGTGTCTGCCATAGTGAACAGCATAGATACAGAATATTTCTGTCATCACAAAAAGTCCTTTGAATAGTGCTGACCTATATGGTTAACTGAAAAACTAGATTAAGGTGGGGGAATCATAGTTGGTACATATTTTAACCATTTAATTTTATCAGAGTAATATCATGTATCTTTATTTGCCAATTGTTTAATGTTATACCAAGGTCCTTTAAGTGTGGGTCTATGGATTGCACTGTCAAATCTCATTTGTTATGTGTTACAACTTTAATGGATCATCTTTGTTCTATAGTTTTTTTTTTCTTTCTTTCTTTTTTCTTTTTTTTTTTTTTTTTTTGAGACAGGGTCTTGCTCTGTCACCCAGGCTGGAGGACAGTGGTGCGATCTCAGCTCACTGCAGCCTTCACCAGGTTCAAGCGATTCTCCCACCTCAACCTCCCAAGTAGCTGGGATTACAGGTGTGCACCACCACACCTGGCTAACTTTTACATTTTTAGTAGAGAAGGGGTTTCACCATGTTGGCCAGGCTGGTCTCGAACTCCTGACTTCAGATGATCCACCCGCCTCGGCCTCCCAAAGTGCTGGGATTACAGGCGTAGGTCACTGTGCCCAGCCTGTTCTATAGTTTCTGTTTCTTAAAAGGGGAGAAAGAACTTAAAGGCACTTACAAAGCAATCTGGGTGCAGAATATTTATATATTTTTCTTGTTTTCCAAACTTTTACAATAATTTCACATAGCTAATTCTACAGCAGTTGGTTTTTGTAATTAACTTTCATCCCATGTTTCCAAAGCCTAAATTTTCATAGATACACTTTTGTTTTTTATCACTTTTCATGTATTAAATTTACATATCATTGAATGTAAAGGGAATAATTACAAACATAAATTAGAAAATGAGCATCTCAACTCATAGGAGCAGAAATATGTGGGATAATACTAAGGGTCCAGAGAGGCTGGGCATGTGGGCACAGTGACTGATGCCTGTAATCCCAGCACTTTGGGAGGCTGAGGCAGGCGGATCACTTGAGGCCAAGAGTTCAAGACCAGCCTGGCCAACATGGTGAAACCCTGTCTCATTAAAAATACAAAAAAAAAAAAAAAAGTTAGCTGGGCATGGTGGTGCACACCTGTAATCTCAGCTACTTGGGAGTCTGAGGCAGGAGAATCACTGAACCCGAGAGGCAAAGGTTGTCATGAGCCGAGATGGCACCACTGCTCTCCAGCCTGGGCAACAGAGTAAATGAGGCTCCATCTCAAAAAAAAAAAAAAAAAATCCAGAGAATCGGTCAGGAGGTTTCACAAAGGGAATGGGGAGCACGGGGTAACCCAGCAAACTAATTGAGTGAAGGTTTCTTAAAGGCGTTTATGGTAGTAGCTTCACTAATTGTACATAAAATTTAGGAAACATGGAACCAAAGAGACTTTCAATTGCTTAAAGCTAAATTTTTATTATGTAATTAAACACTAAAGGACTTTGGGCAAAATTTATTTACTCTTCTTGCTCCCGTATCACTTTTTAAATGATTACATGTACATACTCACTGTTCTAATGAGATCACAGTTGTATTTAGAAAATTAATGTGTTTAATAATTTTAGAATTATTATACTGTTTTCTATCAACAATTTCTTTTCCAGATACAACCAAAACAATTACCTGGAGGACGAAACCAAGTTTCTTATGTGTATTTGGAAGTTGTATCAAAGCATTTTTCAAAATCAAAAAAAATTCCAATAACCTATGACAATGGATTTCTCTTCATTCATACAGACAAACCTGTTTATACTCCAGACCAATCAGGTAGAGTATAAGATATTTCTTTCTCTGAGTAGGCTATCTGACACTATTGATACTATATTGTAGAGTTTTTTAATACCTGAAATTGAGTGGAGATCGGTTTCTTTCTAATTTGCTCAAAAGACTCTCAATTCCCAATGACATCTATACTTTCAAATATTTAATAGTATTTTAATTTTAAATTTATGGAGAAAGTGCTAAATAAATTGCAAAACCAACAATTACATTACCTTCCCCACCAGTTATTTCCAAGTAGAAAATGCTTTTACAAAATCGTAAAATGTTATGTTAGGTCTTATTTATTAAACAAATATAAGACTTAATTGCAAATATAATTTGGCAATGGGAAAATAATTTATTATAGAACCATGTTCATGAAAAATTCCACTGAGTCTGGAACTAATCCCCAAACTGGAAAAATTAATCTAACCCTAGGGGATCAGATGTTTCAGCAGAGAATAAACTAGATCACAGAAATATATGGATATTAATTTTCAAAGGGGACCTACCTAAGAAAGTTTCTGTTAGAACATTGTTTAATATTCATGGTTCTTCTGTTAGAGGCAAAAGGGCAGAATAGGCAATCAAAATCATGTGAATAGGAATGACTGGACCTATTCCCAATGAACCAAAAGTAAAACACAGAAAAGTGTGAATGCTGCCCAATATATTCATGTGTTTGCAAAGCCTTCCATTCTCCCGTTTCTCCCTCTCACCATCACTGACTTTTAAGTGCATCAGAAATAGAATATGAGAGATGTATATGTGGGAGGGAGAGGCTACGGAATTTCATTAATGATATTCTTGGAGTAGGACAGAGAAAGGAAGTGGGCACCAGCTGACTTCGTTGAAAAACTGTACACAGTAGATATTTGCTACATGTTGGTTGATGTTGTTGATGAGAATAGTGGGGTGGAACTGGACTGCACCATTACCATTTCAGCAGGATCATTTGTTATGATCAGCTCAGAAAGGACAGGCCTAGAGTAGGTGGAGATATTGCTATCTGCTTGGCCAGAATATAATTGCCAGAATAGTAGCATCTCTTTACTTCAAGAGACAACTTGGTAAACAAGGAAATAGTCTCTGCCCACAAAGGTTGGGTCCTTTTAAACATAATTATACCTGGAAACAAGCATATCATCTCCCTTGTCCTCCTCCTACATTGAAGGATACTTTATTGCTTGGATTCTGTTGATACATCCCACAACTTAGGGTCATCAGTCTTTGTCCAATAAGCATTGTAATATCCAGAGCCTGGGACCTTCCTCGATTATCAAGGCTTTTCTTAAGAATGGCTTTACGTCTCATGCCTGTAATCTCAGCACTTTGGGAGACTGAGACGGGTGGATCACAAGGTCAGGAGTTCAAGAACAGCCTGGCCAAGATGGTGAAACCCTGCCTCTACTAAAACTACAAAAATTAGCCAGGCGCTGTGGCAGGCACCTGTAATCCCAGCTACTCTGGAGGCTGAGGCAGGAGAATCGCTTGAACCCGGGTGGCAGAGGTTGCAGTGAGCTGAGATCAAGCCACTGCACTCTAGCCTGGGCAAAAAAGTGAGACTTCATCTCAGAAAGAAAAAAAAAGGCTTCATGTATTATTTCTCTATCAGGGCTTTACTGTAAGATGATGTAATATCTGGCCAGGTGCGGTGGCTCATGCCTGTAATCCCAGTACTGTGGGAGGCCAAAGCGGGTGAATCACTTGAGGTCAGGAGTTCGAGACCAGCCTGGCCAGCATGGTGAAACCCCATCTCTACTAAAACTACAAAAATTAGCTAGGTGTGGTGGTGCACGCCTAGTAGCTGTAATTCCAGCTACTTGGGAGACTGAGGCACAAGAATCACTCAAACGTGGGAAGCAGAGGTTGCAGTGAGATCGCACCACTGCACTCCAACCTGGGCAACAGAGCAAGCTTGTCTAAAAAAAAAAAAAAAAAAAAGAAAAAGAAAAAAAAAAGAAGAATATGTAATATCCTCATTCATTCTAATCCTAGAGGAAAATGAGAGAAGTTTCCTATAAATGTTGGCCCATTTCTGAGAGGTAGTGAAGTAAATTGGTTAAAAGCAGACTCTGGAACCAGATTGTCTGGGTTCAAATCACAGCTTGAGCTGCTGTGAGCTGTATGACCCTGTGTGAATCACTCAGCCTCTCAGACCCCCGACTTTCCTCACTTGTAAAACAGAGATAATAATACAACTTACCTCATAGAGTTGTGAAAATTAACTGAATTCATATGTGTAAAGCACTTAAGATAGAGCCAAGCACACAGGAAGAACCAGGAAAGTGTTTTCCATTATCTATGGAATAGCACAAAGCCATATTTACAGAAAACAAAAAGAATTACTTAAAAGTATTTTTTTAGTTGTCTTGTTATTTATAGCTGTAATGTCGTGATCAACACATTTAATCTGAAGATTCTTGAGGGATTTTTAGTGTAAGCATCTTTAGGATAAAGGCTTAAATCTTCAAGGCTTTACTGGATAAATGACTTTAGAATATTGCCCAAAATCCTTCAATTTCATAAAGCGTGTGTCCTGCCTTCTTCCCCAGCTTCATCACCTACTACAGCCCCACCCTCTATAAACACAAGCCAAACTGACCTCCTTTCAGATGCTTTCTCACATTGTTTCCCCATCCATATTAAGGCCTGTGTAACATGCCGTTGCCTCTGCAGGGTACATTCTTGCCCCTCCTTTGTCTTGTTAACTCCTCCTTCACCCTCACATATCATCACAGACCCTTCTAAAGGCAGCTTCCCCTGATTTCTCAGACTTCTTCAAATCTCCCTCTTCTACATGCTCATAAGGCCGAGCAAGTATCCTTTGTGGCACTTCACACCCTAGAATTTTACGTATAATTGTGTTTGCCTCTTTCCTCCACTCCATTAAAAGATGTCCATGTCTGATTTGTTTCACTACTGTGTCTCAGTACCTAGCACAACGACTGGCACATTCGAAGGCATTCAAGGCTGAGCGTGGTGGCTCACACCTGTAATCCCAGCAGTTTGGGAGGCTGAGGCAGGTGGATCACAAGGTCAGGAAATCAAGACCATCCTGGCTAACATGGTGAAATCCCATCTCTACTAAAAATACCAAAAATTAGCCGGGCGGGCACCTGTAGTCCCAGCTACTCAGGAGGCTCAGGCAGGAGAATGGTGTGAACCCAGGAGGCGGAGTTTGCAGTGAACCGAGATTGTGCCACTGCACTCCAGCCTGGGCGACAGAGCGAGACTCCCTCTCAAAAAAAAAAAAAAAAAGCATCCAAACATTTTTTAAAATTAATAAACCATATCTTTTATTTTTATTTTTATATATTTATTTATTTAGTCAGTGTCTTGCTCTGTCACCCATGCTGGAGGGCAGTGGTGCAATCTTATCTCATTGCAATCTCCGCCTCCCGGGTTCAAGCGATTCTCCAGCCTCAGCAAACCAAGTAACTGGGTTTACAGGCGCTTGCCACCACGCCTGGCTATTTTGTATATTTAGTAGAGCTGGAGTTTCACCATGTTGGCCAGGCTGGTCTTCAACTCCTGGCCTCAAGTGATCCACTCACCTCAGCCTCCCAAAGTGCTGGGATTCCAGGGGTGAGTCACTGTACCCGGCCAATAAGCCATATCTTTTATACAAAAAATTGTATAGCTCTTACCTCCAATGTATCATCACTGTGAAGACAAGATTAATTTTCTGATCTAAACACAAACTGGGTTAAAAACTAGCCAAATAGTAGTAACAGAAATAGTAATAAAATAATAAACATTTATTGATTACTTAGTATGTGTCAGGCTATGCAAAAGCTTTGCATTATTTAATTCTCACAAGGACACTATGAACACACACTAATATTCCTGTTTTACAAGTGAGATAAGTAAGGTTTAGAGGGATTAAGTATCCCGCTCAGGGTCATACTAGAAAGTGGCAGAGGCAGGAGTGAGACCTAAGTTTTTAATTCTAGGGCCTCTGCTCTTAACTTTTGTGACTTTCTGACTTGGGCAGCTTCCCAGTGATACTTAGGCCTAGACTGGGTGTGTCCAAAAAGCAGGAGATAGGATTTGTGGTGGGAGACAGGTGTGAGGGGAAGGAGAGAGCAGAGAGGTGGGGCATTTACTGAGCACATTGTTTTTATCTTGTGAACTTAATAAAACCAGTGTTAATATGGTTTGTCATACAGAGCTTTGCATAATACTGATCTTTTAAAAGATACTGGGTTTATGGTGCCAGTTCCATTTTATTTTGTGGGTAAAGTTTGGCCATGAAATGATTTGAGCATCAGCAACACCCTAGAGAAATTACAGTATCTTTGGAAGGAATTAGATCACTATGTCTCAAACAGCTGTGAGTTAAAAGTGAAACAGATGCTTTTGTTTAAAAAGTAGGGATCTATTAACTGACAGAAAGAAATGGAAGAAAAGTAACAGTTATTGAGCCCCCAACATTGCTCTTTTAACAATGAGAGAACAAGTGTAGGATCTGGCTCAATAAATACAACAAAACCATACAATCCAAAGCTGCCTTTTGCAATAAGAGCTAATTGGAAGCCTTGCTGGTTTTCATAAGTGGAAGAGTGTGTGTCTGAATCAAGCTCCCAATTTTCCATTAAGATCTTCAACTCTATTATGAGACAATATGTTACGCTGCCCTATAACCATATGGTGGACGTCACTATTTTGCTACTATGAAATTCTTGATAAATAATGGCCTAATTACAGATGTAATTAATTTCATACTGTAGGTGTGTTCTCAAAACATTGTAGGTAAATGTATTTTAAGAAAGTGAACTGTACTTTAAATCCACTAATAGAAATAGTTCTTTAAAGGAATTCCAGAGGATTCTCTTAAATAAAAGAATCTTTAGTAATGTATATGTCTGCAAACTAATTTTTTTTTTTCACTAATTTTTCTTTTTTTCAAATATGGACTTTTGTGTATTGAGTTTTTTAAAGTAAGATTCTTCTCTTTTAAGGATGGTTGTTTTAAAAAAATCAAAATATCCTTGTGTTTAGCAGAGTTTTTGATGATATCAATTATTCTTACAGTAAAGGTTAGAGTTTATTCGTTGAATGATGACTTGAAGCCAGCCAAAAGAGAAACTGTCTTAACTTTCATAGTAAGTATTTTATTTACTTAAATAATACTTTAATTCATTTTTTCAGTACAAGAATCTCATTTCATAACCCTGTCCTCACACTACACTAAATCATTCAGTGTTCCATAACTGGTTATTGAACATCTGCAATGAGTATAGTATCATAGATCTATACCTCTAATACACGTATGTGAAAGGCTCATACAAACTAAATTTCAACAACTTGAAGGATTTTGAGCTAAACCATTTAAGTACAATCTTGCTGTTTTCTTTTTTAAAGAACACCCACTGGCCAGGCTTGGTGGCTCATGCCTGTAATCCCAAAACTTTGGGAGGCCGAGGCGGGCAGATCACAAGGTCAGGAGACCAAGACTAACCTGGCCAACATAGTGAAACCTCATCTCTACTAAAATACAAAAAATTAGCTGGGTTTGGTGGTGTGCGCCTGTAGTCCCAGCTACTCAGGAGGCTGAGGCGGGGGAATTCCTTGAACCCAGGAGGCAGAGCTTGCAGTAAACCGAGATTGTGCCACTGCATTCCAGGCTGATGACAGTGTGAAACTCCGTCTCAAAAAACAAAAAACAAAAAAACCCATAAAACCACCCACCAATCACTAAGAATTGACTGAATACCCATTTAACTATAAGATATACATAATGGATATATCTATTATGTATTTATTATGTGCAAAAGAATTATATTTAAAGGTACTTACTTTTAAGGAACTTAGAGTTTAATAACTAATATACTAACACAAAAAGTCTTGCTAGACCATGAGTTAAAGATTGGCAGTAATTCACCATTTATCAGACATGACATATGTAACAGACGCTGTGCATTGAACTGCCACGATCTCATCTAATTTATGTCACATACCTCAAACACTTTTGTAAGGAAATGAAATAGTACAACTAGTTATAACTGCTCAGTTATAACTGAGGTATACTACTAATGGTCCTTCAATATAGGCTGCAGCACTTTTCTGCTACTCAAAAAAACCCAAAAACTTATCAGAATGCAGGTGCAAAAGAGTAGATACTGGAGAACGAAACTTTACTAAAATATAAACCAAATAAATTATACAGTAGGACAAATACCATGAGCTCAGAGGGAAGACCAATGAGAGGTGAGAGTCAGGGTGATACACATCCTTCTCTGGAATGGAATAGATAAAGGGAATCCTGAGTTGGGTGTTAATGAAAGGAACTGACATAAATTATTTAAAAATAGTGAAGACCATCCATGTAAGAAACAGTGTGAGTTAAGCTATGGGGGCAAGAAGAAATTTAAAAAATGAAGCTAGCAAATAAACTGATTGATAGAATGTCTGAAAGTGAACTAAGGAGAGCAATGTCAGCTCAAATGCCCTTTTTCTATCAGGGAATGCTAGGGGTGTGGACATATGCTCTTTATCCAACATCTTCATAGTTGAACTTAAGTGATGCAGAATCATGACATAACCTGCAGAAAAATGAATGTCAGTCATCCCTTGTGAGAGCTGCCCCAGGAAGAAAAGATTGAGGAATCTGATCCCAGAGCCTTAAGGAATTAGTATAGAGGAAGTATCCTGAAAATAGTACCCGAGAAAGATGGTCTTAGAATTGTGCACAATGGATAGTGTGAAGAAGAAGAGTCATAAAAATACTCAGCTACAAGTATAATTCTTGTTCAAAATAGGCTTCTGTAAGTTTTACAATTAATTAAGAAATAAAACCTCTAAAATCCGACTGTGAATTTCAGTCATGGTAAACGGTGCTAAAATTTTTTGCTTTGGGTTTTTTTGTTTTTGTTTTTGTTTTGTTTTGTTTTGACAGGGTCTTGCCCTGTCACCGAGGCTGGAGTGCAGTGGTATGATCATAGCTCACTGTAGCCTCAAACTCCTGGGCTCAAGCCATCCTCCCACCTCAGCTTCCTGAGTAGCTAGGACTACAGGCACCCATCACCACACCCTGCTAACTCTTTAAACGTTTTTTTGTAGGCTGATCACAGTGACTCATGCCTGTAATCCCAGCACTTTGGGAGGCTAAACTGGGAGGATTGCTTGAGCTCAGGAGATCGAGACCAGCCTGGGCAACATAGAGAGACCTCATCTCTACTAAAAATTAAAAGAAAAAAAAAACAGCTGGGCATGGTGGCGTGTGCCTGTGGTCCCAGCTACTTGGGAAGCTGAGGTGGGAGGATTGCTTGAGCCTGTGAATTCAAAGCTGCAGTGAGCTATGATCACACCACTGCACTCCAGCCTCGACAACAGAGCAAGATCCCTGTCTCAAAAGTTTGTTGTACAGATAGGGGTCTCACTTATGTTGCCTGCTATGTTTATGTGTTGAGTTGAGGCTGAATTGGACCCCCATGTGTAGTCCAAAGAAAGTCAAAACCTCATTTCAATTATTTGCTAACCTGAACACAAAATGAAGCTTATGGGGAAGCTTTGTGAGAACTATCAAGTTTGTTTAACCATTTGAGAGTTTTACCAAGCTGATAAATGCCCATACTATACATTTATAAAACATCTAGCTAAAAAATATAGTTTATAGAATATTTGCTTTTGAAAGCTTCAAATGAACATATATAAAAATTAGATTCTGGTATTTAAAAAGCCTGCCAAATTCACATTTAGTTTATCAAAAACATCAGTGTTTGTTTGTCTGTTGTTGTTTTTATGTGTTGTTACACTTCGTCTTTTAGATATAAGACAGAGAGTTGAATCTCTTCAAGATAATGCGGAGAGATGGGGAAGGTTGGAAAAAGAAGGGAAGTGGCTGAAATGAACCATATTTCCCTTCTATAACATTTAATTGATCTTCATCCTTCATATTTAATTTGAAGACTTGGGTATTTGTCTTCAAATATTTGATCTACAAATATTTTTGTACATCAAAGATCATATAATCAGCTGAATTTTTTTAAATGTAGTTTCTGTCCTTTGAGGGTGTTTGTTTTTATTCACAGGATCCTGAAGGATCAGAAATTGACATGGTAGAAGAAATTGATCATATTGGAATTATCTCTTTTCCTGACTTCAAGATTCCGTCTAATCCTAGGTATGTTAAAATACTTGTTAGTAAAATTTTCTCTAAAACCACTTATGGAACATTTGGTGAAGAAGCAGATAACCAGTTAAAGGGGGCCACCTAGTGTTAGTTAACAAAAGGTGTCACATAGGTGGACATGCAAAATCTTTTGAAGTCTAGCGAGAATTTAAGCTCTGTTTCTGGCAAAATAATTTCCAGTACTTCTCACTCATTCTTTTTACATATAGAAATAAAAATTGGGAAGAGGAAAAAATAGTACCCAGGTTTTTTTTCTCATAAAAAAACCTGCCCGTCAAAGTACCTAATAGATTGTCAGTTTAAAAGGCTGGTGTGGTCTTGTTCCTTGCTCTGGTTGCTATAAAATATGATGGTCTGTAGTTTTTGCCTGGATAAACTACCAGGAGGCAAAGTCCAAGAGGGAAGGAGTTCTCAGAGCTGTATCTATTATTTGCCCTCACATGAAAGGATTTAAGAAAAAGTTTAAACAGGATTCAATGTAATACACATTCGATGAACACATTCTTGGTATGGGCAAATCACAATAGGAGGGAGAGATACAAAATAAAGAATCCACAGTCCCTGCTTTCAAGAAACTTATAATAGCCCAGGTGCGGTGGCTCAAACCTGTAATCCCAGCACTTTGGGAGGCCTGAGGTCAGGAGTTTGAGACCAGCCTGGCCAACATGGTGAAACCCTGTCTCTACCAAAAATACAAAAAATTAGCCGGGCATGGTGGCAGGTGCCTGTAATCCCAGCTACTTGGGAGGCTGAGGCAGGAGAATCGCTTGAACCCCAGAGGTGGAGGTTGCAGTGAGCCGAGATCATACCACTGCACTCCATCTTGGGCAACAAGAGCAAAACTCCATCTAAGAAAGAAAAAAAGAAAAGAAGAGAAGAGAAAGGAAAGGAAAGGAAAGGAAGAAATTTATAATAGAGCAGAATGAATAAGACAAGTGTACCTATACATGGCTGCACTATAATTTTAGAGCAAAATCTTTTTATGGTCATTTTCCCTCTGCCCTCTAGAGAGGAGTTCACAGTTAATTCACTGTACTGAAATTTTTCTAAAAATTTAAATTGAATTTGAGGGGTTTAAATAACTTGGATAATTTAAAAATTGTGTACGTTCTTGAAAATACTACATGTTCCGTAGTGCAGAATTAAACCTATTATTATTACTGCTATCATTTCTCCAACTTCATCTTGTGCCACTTGACCCACGGAAAATTATGTGCCAGCCATGAAGGTCTGGCATGTCCAGTGCTTTCCTACCTCCGTGCCTTTGCACATGTCATCCCCTCTACTTGGAATGGGCTTCACCTGGCTCTTCATAAGCCTGACTTCCTTTCACTGTTATGACCCAGAGTAGAAGCTGCTTTTATAAAAAGCCTATTCCTGGATGCATGATCTAATGTAATCTCTTGCTTTGTTTTACTCCCTATCTCAGCATCTTGTTTATTTTCTTCATGACACTTATCTCAATGTCATCATCATTTCTTTACTTGTTTGCTGGCATTTTTATTCCCCACTAGCTTATAAACTCTTTAAGGCGGGCCTTGTCTGTATTGCACACCAGCAGTTCAACATAATAGGCCCTTGATAAATATTCATAAAATTGAAGATGATGATGGTAATAATCATTATTATAATACTATTAACATTTGTGGACTGCATAGCCAATTTGCAAGGTAGGCTCTCTCTCTCTCTCTCTCTCTATATATATATATATATACATACACACACACACACATACACACACACATACACACACACACACACACATATATATACACACACACTTTTTTTTGAAACAGAGTCTTACTCTGTCACCCAGGCTGGAGTGCAGTGGTGTGATCTTGGCTCACCATAGCCTTGATCTCCCGGACTCAAGCAATTCTTCCACCTCAGCCTCCTAAGTAGCTGGGACTACAAGCATGCACCACCACACCAGACTAATTTTTGTATTTTTTTGGAGAGATGGGGTTTCATCATGTTGCCTGGGCTGGTCTTGAACTCCTGGGCTCAAGCGATCCTCCTGCCTTGGCCTCCCAAAGTGTTGGGATTACAGGCATGAGCAACTGTACCTGGCCTCGTATATATTTTTTAATAAAGGTTATTAACTAAAGCCAGGTCATTTTCATCCTTAAAAAAACAGGCTTTGTTTCCAACCATAAATTCATTTTTGTGAGGCGTAAATTTTATCATCTGTATAAGCTTGTCTTGTATTATATGTTTCTAGAGACATTATTATGGATTTTGTACTATATTTTGGATTTTAGTATTATGTTAGCATAATTAGGCTCCAAGATTAAATAAATTCTCAGAAATAATAAGCTCTTCAAATCAAAACTAATGACTGTATTGAGATAAAATGCCAGGAAAAATAACCCAATACATGAAAAACTAGTTACTAAACAATATCTATTATCTATTATCCTAAAAATGCTCAATTATTTATTGCTTAAAAATCAGTCACAAAATATATTACTTAGGTTTTATATATCTCTGTGTATTCTTCTCTCTTTAAAACAGGAATTTATTAGATCTCCTCTGAGTGAATTAAAAACATTTGATGACATCTATAATTTTAAATATTTTGCTTCCACAGATATGGTATGTGGATGATCCAGGCTAAATATAAAGAGGACTTTTCAACAACTGGAACTGCATTTTTTGAAGTTAAAGAATATGGTAATTTCTGACAATTAAAAGTTTTTCTTTCTTTGTTTTTTGTTTTTTGTTGTTTTTTTTTTTGAGACAGAGTCTCACTCTGTCGCCCAGGCTGGAGTCCAGTGGCACGATCTTGGCTCACTACAACCTCTGCCTCCTGGGTTCAAGCAATTCTCTGCCTCAGCGTTCCGAGTAGCTGAGATTACAGGCACCAACCACCATATACAGCTAATTTTTGTATTTTTAGTAGAGACAGGATTTCACCATCTTGACCAGGCTGGTCTTGAACTCCTGACCTCGTGATCCACCCACCTTGGCCTCCCAAAGTGCTGGGATTACAGGCATGAGCCACTGCACCCAGCCAATTAAAAGTTTTTCTATAAAAAGTTAGTGTTTTGTAATAATTCTTTTTAATAATGTAGTTAATGCAAAATTAATCCCAGGTGAAGATGAGGCAGCCTGCTCGTATGGCTAGAAGTACTGGCCAGGGGTTGGAGGGAGGAGTGGTAGTTGAATGCCTAGGTTCTAGTTCCAGCATGTCTTTAACCCTGATCAAGCAGAACCACCTCTGTGGACTTGTGTTCCCCATCAGAGAGCTGGAAGAGATCTAGTCCCCTGAAGAGCTTGACTAGTAAATATCCTTTCTAGAATTGTGATTATTACTAGGAGAAACTTAAATAGTCATAGATGAGGTGACTGGAACCCAGTAAAACCAATAAATGATTTACTTGAGTCTTGAAACCAATTAGTGACAAAACAAAAGCAATTAGGTTTCCTTACCCCTAGTCCAACCCTATTTTCTGGGTCCTAAATTCCTAATATATTAATTTGAATATTTAAGATATTCTTATTTTGAAATAAACTATATTAATAGACTAACAAGTAATATAAATAGTTTAATCTTTCATTTCTTATAGTAGTTTACTAGCATTTCTATGTGCTCTGCTATCAAATTTAACTTTCTTCTGCTTGAAGCCATTTTTTATTCCCCCAAGAGATTCATAATGACATGGAGAAGAATAAATACTGACACAAATTTTAACAATTAACAAGAAAAACAGTGACAAAACAAATGCATTATGATGAAACTCAACCTTAAAGATTACAGCTCTCTGTAACATATAATCCTAACCCATCTCCCTTCTTCTAAGTGTTTTTGCTATTTTCTCTGTATATCGAGAATCCACCCACCTCTTACTATCTGTAGCCTCTCTTATCAGTTCATCAGCACCCTCCCTCCTGGACTACAGCAAAAGCCTCCTAACTGATGTCTCTGCTTCCAAGCTATCTTGCTTGGTATTAGCCAAAATAATCTTGAAATGTAAATCTTATTATGTTTTGTCACTATTGAAAAGTTTTTTTGTTTTCAAGGAACCTATACTCTAATGGAAGAAATAACCTATTGCCTATAACAAATGCTGTAATCAAAATATAGGCAAGGTGCTTCTGGATTGACCTCTGATTGGTGGAATGGGAAGGCTCTGCAGAGATTGTTGATGATGATGATGACGATGATGATTATGATGATAAGGTGGATGTTGTGTTGATGTTACAGCTTGTCCAACTATACCAGAAAGTCTAGCTGTTTGCTAGGCTTTAAAGTCTGCTCTAATCAAAATGGTAATATTACCTGTTTGTTTTTATTTTCAGTCTTGCCACATTTTTCTGTCTCAGTAGAACCAGAAAGTAATTTCATTGGTTATAAGAACTTTAAGAATTTTGAAATTACTATAAAAGCAAGGTAAGAACATTTGGGGTTTTTTGTTTGTTTGTTTTTGTTTTTATTTTTCAAATTAACTCAACTCTGGTTGATGATAGTTTCCCAAAGTGAGATCTGTGATTTATTATCAAAGTCTGCCATGATTTGGGGACTAATTGATAAAGGAGACATCATGCTGATAGTTTATTTGCTTATTCTGATTTTAGCTGATTCCAAGTTTAGCTTTGTTGGCTATTCACCAGCAAAAACAAAGAAAATAAAAGTGCTAAAGATCTAAGCTTGGTGACTAGGGTGACTTAGGATATTGGGACTGAGATATGAAGGATTCACTTCCTGTCATTTTTTAAATGACTTAATCAGCCAGCTAATGCTGCATAACTACTTCAAAACCCAGTGCCTTAAAACTACCACCATTTATGAGTCAGCTGGGAAGTTCTGCTGATCTGGGCCACGCTGGTGTCAGCTGGGCTTGCCCATGTACCTGCAGCCAGTTGGTAGGTCAGCTGGGGGCTGACTGGTCTAGGAAGGTCCTGTCCATATGTCTGGCAGTTGGATGGGGCTAAAAGTGTGTGTGCCTCTCATCATCCAGCAGGCTAGCCTGTAGCAGCAGCAATGCTCAAAGAGAGGGAATGAAGCATAAAAGTCCCCCTGAGCCTAGGCTTGGTGCTGGCACACCATCACTTCCACACATTCTTTTGTCCAAAGCAAGTTACAAGGTCAGCCCAGAGGAAATAGACTCCTCCCACACATTGTGGACACAAGGAACTGTACAAAGGTTGTGGATACATGGGGAGGTAGAGAATTGGGGGTTAGTTTTGCAAGCAACCTATCACAAAAACTTAGGTCATTTTAAAATTACAATATAATGTAGTTATACCAATCTATATAACTATACGTGTGGGGTACTCTTCTAAGCACTCAGCATATATTAGCACATTTAATCTTTACAACTCTATGCATTGATATTGTTACTATTCCCATGTTACAAGTGAAAAAACTGAGGTACATCAATGTTCAATAATTTGCTCAAAATCACACAGCTAGTAAGTTGCACAGCCTTTCTGGTTCCAGAGTCCATGCTTCAAACATTACCCTATGCTAACTCTCTTATTAGCATTTATTTGGAAAATAGAGTGTTTATTACTTGGTCTAAACCAGCATAAAAGTCTCACTTGAGAGAAAATTATAGAAACTGACCTCCTATAATGGGGAGTACTTATTCAAACCATAAATAAGGAAAGTTAGCTCTTGCTTTAGTATTATTTGCTGGGTAGAAAGTTTACTTTATTCTTACTTTAATTCTAAACTAAAAAGGACAACATGTAGTTTGAATTTTTTATGAAGAATCGGTCTCATATAACAGTGAGATTGGACATGTACCTTTTAAAGACATAAAATAATATAGAGAGTAGCTGGTATCAAAATTATCAAGGAAGTAATTTGGCCTATAGGAGACGGCCCTGATTCTAAGTCTTGTGATCTCCCCTAGATCAATTTTTTTCATCTAGCACATAACGTTATTAATGTGGCTTTATGAGAATGAAATGTAATAGTGCATGAAGACACTTTATTTATTTATTTATTTATTTATTTATTTATTATACTTTAAGTTCTAGGGTACATGTACATAATGTGCAGGTTTGTTACATAGGTATACATGAGCCATGTTGGTTTGCTGCACCCGTTAACTCATCATTTACATTAGGTGTTTCTCCTAATGGTATCCCTCCCCCTGCCCCCCATCCCACGACAGGCCCCAGGGTGTGATGTTTCCCACCCTGTGTCCAAGTGTTTTCATTGTTCAAGTCCCACTTGTGAGTGAGAACGTGCAGTGTTTGGTTTTCTGTCCTTGTGATAGTTTGCTCAGAGTGATGGTTTCCAGCTGCACCCATGTGCCTGCAAAGGACATGAACTCATCCTTTTTTATGGCTGCGTAGTATTCCATGGTGCATATGTGCCACATTTTCTTAATCCAGTCTATCATTGATGGACATTTGGGTTGATTCCAAGTCTTTGCTATTGTGAATAGTGCCACAGTAAACATACGTGTGCATGTGTCTTTATAGTAGCATGATTTATAATCCTTTGGGTATATACCCAGTAATGGGATGGCTGGGTCAAATAGTATTTCTAGTTCTAGATCCTTGAGGAATCGCCACACTGTCTTCCACAATGGTTGAACTAGTTTACAGTCCCACCAACAGTGTAAAAGTGTTCCTATTTCTCCATATCCTCTCCAGCACCTGTTGTTTCCTGACTTTTTAATGATCGCCATTCTAACTGGTGTGAGATGGTATCTCATTGTGGTTTTGATTTGCATTTCTCTGATGATCAGTGATGATGAGCATTTTTTCAGGTGTCTTTTGGCTACATAAATGTCTTCTTTTGAGAAGTATCTGTTCATACCCTTTGCCCACTTTTTGATGGGGTTGTTTGTTTTTTTCTTGTAAATTTGTTTGAGTTCTTTGTAGGTTCTGGATATTAGCCCTTTGTCAGATGAGTAGATTGCAAAAATTTTCTCCCATTCTGTAGGTTGCCTGTTCACTCTGATGGTAGTTTCTTTTACTGTGTAGAAGCCCTTTAGTTTAATTAGATCCCATTTGTCTATTTTGACTTTTGTTGCCATTGCTTTTGGTGTTTTAGTCATGAAGTCCTTGCCCATGCCTGTGTCCTTAATGGTATTGCCTAGGTTTTCTTCTAGGGTTTTTTTGGTTTTAGGTCTAACATTTAAGTCTTTAATCCATCTTGAATTAATTTTTGTATAAGATGTAAGGAAGAGATCCAGTTTCAGCTTTCTACATATGGCTAGCCAGTTTTCCCAGCACCATTTATTAAATAGGGAATCCTTTCCCCATTTCTTGTTTTTGTCAGGTTTGTCAAAGATCAGATGGTTGTAGATGTGTGGTGTTATTTCTGAGGCCTCTGTTCTGTTCCATTGGTCTATATTTCTGTTTTGGTACCAGTACCATGCTGTTTTGGTTACTGTAGACTTGTAGTATAGTTTGAAGTCAGGTAGCGTGATGCCTTCAGCTTTGTTCTTTTGGTTAGGATGAAAGACACTTTAAAGTACCTCAAGTGTTTTACGTAATTTCAAATTGTTACATTTTATCTGAATCCTGTTATTGTAACCATGTTAGTAAAACAGTTTTATGCTATTGTCTGACAGATATTTTTATAATAAAGTAGTCACTGAGGCTGATGTTTATATCACATTTGGAATAAGAGAAGACTTAAAAGATGATCAAAAAGAAATGATGCAAACAGCAATGCAAAACACAATGGTAAGATGTTAAGACACAGTCACTCACACCTACAGATGCATCCAGAGGTGAGAGATGGGAAGTTACTTCAAAACTATCTAGTCCAGTCCCCCATTTTAGATAGGTTGAAACTTAAAATCCTCCATGGGCTTCCCTTTGCCTTTAGGGTGAAGTTCATTTTTCTTGGCATCAGCCTCCCTTGCCAGCTGATCTCATGCCCTTTCCTCTCTCCCTCCCCTTTGTATTAATCACTCCAATTTCTCTAACTGACCAAAGTCTCTCTTGCCTCCAGGTCTTTACAATGTCATTTATTCTACCTGAAAATGCTCTTTCCCATTGTCCCCTCCTGCCCCTTCTTTTCCTGGCTAATTCCTTCTCATTCTTTAAGTTTCAACATTGACAACCTTTCTCTGGGAAGCCTCCCCTGACTCTTCTACACTAGGTTAGCTGCCCCTGTTGTATAGCCTCTTTTCTTAATGCATTCTTCACATTTCATTGCAGTGGTTCTCAACCAGGGATGATTTTTTATCCCCAAGGGGGCATTTGGCAATGTCCAGAGACATTTGTGGTTGCTACTGGTATTTACTAGGGAGAGGCCAGGGATGCTGCTAAATTCCTACCATGTGCAGAGTAGGCCCCTACAACAAAGAATTATCCTGTTCAAAATGTCAATAATGCTGAGGGGTTGAGAAACCCTTCTTTATTGGAATGACTTGTTTACTTATCTATCATTTTCAATATTAAACTATTTGTGAGTCTGAATCATTTCCCTTATATGCCCAGAGACAGCATAGTATCTTGCAAGGAAATATTCATGAAGTTATTTGTCCAAAGCTTAGGGCTAGTGATTGCTGGAACTAAGATTAGGGCGCAGGTTCCCTTTCCTTTATTCAGCGTTCTTTACATTATACCACAGATGATGTGAGTTCATGTCATTTTTGCATATTCATATGGTTTGCATCATCAATCATTTATCCTCTACAATCTTATTAATTTAAGATGTAAATTAAATGCATTTTTAAAATGCAAAATTTCTATGCTAGACATTGGGATTTAAAGCTAAATAAGACAAAAATGTCTGCCCTCAAGTCACTCAATTGTGTAAGAAAAAAATAAGGCAAACTTTATTTTACTGTTGTGTTAATAATTAAATAATAGAATATGACTTAACCCCACATCCCCTTACTCATTGTGTGTTTTAAAATTAGTATTTAAATTTGTAAGCAGTGAAGTACAAATTAAATATTATAAAACCCAACAAACTCTTAGTTAAGGGCAGAAGTACACTGAGAGGCCTAGAAAGATGAATGATGATGCAGGAACTGGAAGAAGGAGTGTTTGTCAGCTATTACCAAAAAGACCTGTTGGACCATGTGATGTTCAAGACTCTTCTACTTCTATAATTCTATACAAATAATTAGAAAATAACATCCTGGGCTTAATTATGGACTCAGTTATCTACTTTACTATTGGCGCTAAATCATTCTTCTGACATCTGCCTTCAATTTAGAGGCTAGTAAAAGCAGATTTTATTAATTTTTCCTTATAAGTTCTTCTCTGAAATAACTCCTCCATTTTCTCCTTTTAAAAAGTTGATAAATGGAATTGCTGAAGTCACATTTGATTCTGAAACAGCAGTCAAAGAACTGTCATACTACAGTTTAGAAGATTTAAACAACAAGTACCTTTATATTGCTGTAACAGTCATAGAGTCTACAGGTAAGTGTGTGTGTATGTGTGTGTGTGTGTACTTTCTTTTGAAAAATATTTAGACAGAATATTAAAGGTGTAAATAATTTCTAATTTCTATTATTATTTCACATTGTATTTTCTTTCATAGTTAAATATAATTATAAGAAGTAGATTTTTATATAGTTATAAAAAGGCAGTAGAACTCTGCTTCTTTATAGTCATTGGGCAAGCCTTTGGGTCCCGATTACCTCCACTTTTACTGCAAAAATGGGAAAACACTACCCGATTCATATCCAAAGTAGTTCTGCAGGTTCTCTGCCTTGACCATTTGGCACCCCAGTGTTCTCACCTGGTGAAAATCAAAACCAAAATAAGATTATGTATGTAAAACTATTTGATAAAGTACTATACAAATAAAGGTATTACTATTATCATTATTATAGTCTACACAATGATGGAGTCAAACTGAATGTTTCCTAAAGCCTAAAGTTTTCAACATTATTTTAATGTTTCTTCTTTTTTTTCCTCAATTTATTTTAAATAAGTTCAGTTTAAGCAGTGTCTACAAGATATTTAAAGTATTGCCAAACACACAGGCTTGCAAACATTAATGATGTATGATGCCAGCACTGAAGTGGCTTACAAATTAGCATCAGGTATAAGACAGGTGAAGAAAGAACTGTTGCAAGGAAGAATTCCATATGAGCTCTAAGCAAAATATTAATGCAATAGGATTCAGAGGAAGGCAAGCTTCTAGATGATTGTTGAGCAGCCAAGAACAGTGTTATGAAGATGATGAGCCTTGAAAAATAATTAGGGTTTTGAGGCAGAGTTGGTAGACAGGGTGAAACAGAAACCCTCCATAGAGAGGGCAAATGAAGAAGGGTAGATGGTGAAGCTTAATCTTTAAGGACGGCAGATTATCCAGTTTGACTAAAATATAGAATATGTATAGAGAGTATTAGAGATGTAATATTGGAAAGGAGTTTGGGAATATTAAAGCTTCAAATGTTATTCTTAATAATTTAACTTAATCTTTACCTGGAGGGTAACATTATTGGGTTCTTGCCAGTAGAACTTCAAGTGTTCTTTTCTTTTCTTTCCTTTCCTTTCTTTTCCTTTCCTTTCCTTTCCTTTCCTTTCCTTTCCTTTCCTTTCCTTTTCTTTTATCTTTTCTTTTCTTTCCTTTTCTTTGAGATGGAGTCTTGCTCTGTCGCCAAGGCTGGAGTACAGTGGTGCAATCTTGGCTCAATGCAACCTCCGCCTCCTGGGTTCAAGCAATTCTCCTGCCTCAGCCTCCCGAGTAGCTGAGATTACAGGCAACGCCACCATGCCTAGCTTTTTTTTTTTTTTTTTTTTTTCCCGTAGTTTTAGTAGGGATGGGGTTTCACCATGTTGGCCCGGCTGGTCTTGAACTCTCCTTCAGGTTTCTTTCTACACCAAGCTCCCTTTTTCTGATTTTCTCTATGTATCTATGCTCTGTGAACACCACCCCCCTACCCCCCACACCCACCTCTGTAAGGCTCAGTCTCTGGCCTGACCCTTCCCTCTCTCCTCAATCCCTTGAATACAGTCAACTGAAACTCAGGCCACTGATGAAAAGTGGTGTCCCCCTTCCTAGCATCCTTCCTCAGTCCAGTCCTATAGCTCTACTTCTCCAAGAACTTCTCTATATATGAGCTTGTGCATAAGGCCCTGGAAACTCCTGAGATCTAAACTCTTCTCTGCAGTGCCCCTCTGAAACAAGACCTATATCCTACTTACTACTGATAAATGAATGAATGCAAGAATGGAATGAGTGAATGAATACGTCTGTGGAAAAATATAGAGACAAAATGGATATCCATACAGATCATAATACTCCTAAAAACTGTCAACATGATGCTTGCCATTTCCTTAGGTGGATTTTCTGAAGAGGCAGAAATACCTGGCATCAAATATGTCCTCTCTCCCTACAAACTGAATTTGGTTGCTACTCCTCTTTTCCTGAAGCCTGGGATTCCATATTCCATCAAGGTAGATGGGGTGAGGGGATAGACCTTGCTACATATGATCATTTTATTCCGTTAATGGAAAACATGTGGGTGGCAAACAGGGTAAGAATGTTGCCGCGGTAAGTCAGAGGGAGCTTATTCTGTGAAACCTGCCCCTCCTGGTGGACACAGACAGGGATGGGAAATTGCAGGTCAACTGCAGCCTCGGCAGTGACTTCAAAAGTTCGGGCAAGATAGCCTTGTGTTAGGCATCCCTAAATAAGCATTGCATTAAATTATATGTAAATAAAATCCCATAAGACTGTAGTTCAAAAAATATAAACATTTAAAAATATTTGGTGGTAAATTCTTAAAAAGCCTTAAGATGGAGATATCATTCCTTGAAAATAGAGTCCTTTCTCTATGTTTTTGCCTCCAGTGTGTCTCATTTGTTTCCCTCTGTCTCTGTGTTGTCTTTGTGCAGAACTCTGTTCAATCTCTTGTCTCTGTATTGCTCTCTGTTCTTTTCATTTTTGCTTCTTTCTGCCCCGAATCTCTTTTTTTCTGTCTTTTTTGCTTACCCCTCTGCTTTCATTTTTCTCTCCTTCACCTTCTTTTCCTCTTCTAAATGCTGATAGTATAGAATTGAAACATTCATGTGGTTTTTATATTTTTATCTATTATTATGTTTAATTATAAATAATATATTTTGTTTATTAAATGGAAATGTTTATTTCCCTGCCCCTAATTTAGAAAGCTAGAGCAAAAATTTTTTTTGTTCTTTGGAAAATGTGTGATTTTTAAAGATCAACTAAAGTACAATCAAAATGTGTTATTTATTATTTACTGTGGGACGTGGGTAAAAGCCAGTGTCCCACAGTAAAAGCTCAACAGTAAAAGCCCACATTTACTGTGGGACATAGGTAAAAGCCAGTAATAAATAAAAGTAAATATTATTTACCATGTCCCACAGTAAATAATAAAAAAAGGATTTACCAAGCCCAAAGCAAGGTTTGGACATGCTTGTAGGTTCTTACATATATCTACTATATATATAAAATAATATATAACAAAGTATCATAAAATGCATATACATTAATGTATAATATAATATATAATAAAATACATAAATATAACAATATTATATAGAACATTAGCTTAAAATATATTTTATATAAAAATAAAATAACAAACTATATCTGTGTGGAATTGTGTGTGTGTATATATATGTATGTGTATATATATATTTATATATATGGCAGTAAGAGGTAAATGTTAAAGGAAAAAAGGTGTATCTATTTTTGTATCTCATGTTCGAGACTTATTCCCAGAAACAATTGCCTCATTTTCTCCTTTATCCAGTCCTAAACCAATCAAAGAAATACAGAAGTTAGACAGCAGAAGACCTTATCACATCTACTCCTTGACTGACTTAATAGAATGATATTTATGTTTTGAGTCTGCTTGATTTATGGGAGAATCTATTCAAGAATGATTTAACTAAATAGAATTAAATCTTTCTATTAGCTGAGAATATACTTCTCTTTACTAAATTAAACAGAAGTAAACCAGGTGTGGTGTTGCATGCCTATATAGTTCCAGCTACTTGTGAGGCTGAGGTGGGAGGATGGCTTGAGGCCAATAGTTCAAGGTTGCAGTGCGCTATGATTGTGCCTGTGAATAGCCACTGCACTCCAACTTGGGCAACATAGTAAGTCTCTGTCTCAGAAGAAAAAATTTTTAAGAAAAAAATACATAAGTAATTTATACTTTGGTGGAGAGGAAGGAAATTTATTGCAGAATTGTTGTGCTTTAAAAGAAGTGATAAGCTGTTGAAACAGATTTGGATTGTTTTGACAAACAGGTGCAGGTTAAAGATGCGCTTGACCAGTTGGTAGGAGGGGTCCCAGTAACACTGAATGCACAAACAATTGATGTCAACCAAGAGACATCTGACTTGGAGCCAAGGAAAAGTGTAACACGTGTTGATGATGGAGTAGCTTCGTTTGTGGTTAATCTCCCATCTGGAGTGACGGTGCTGGAGTTTAATGTGAGCTGAATTCTCCTGTTGTGTTTTCTAGGACAATGTGTACTCTTGACCGTATGTTTTGGCTAGTGTGCAGAACAGATGTGGCAGATTTTACGCTTGAGTCCAGTGAACAGTTCCATAATTTTGCATCCAAGAAAAATGAGTCCCAGAGACAATCTGCTAATCCACTGAATGGTCCTTGAGGAAGATAAATGTATCAATTTTTTTATTTGGATGTTAATTATTTTAGCTTACACCAATAAGACCATATCAGACTCTAGAAGCTTCAGAATAGGTATAGCAGTGCACATGAGTGTTAGGAATATCCTCTTTCCCCCCTCACCTTTAATCCCCTGAAGGGCCACAAAAGGGTCAAAAATATGGAAGCCTCCCTTTTTTCTAACTGCAGGAACCATTCTACTTTAGAGCTCACTTAATAGTCTTCTCTCCCAGCAAATATTATTTAAGTTCCCAATCTCAAATAAAATATGAGCAAGTTGGCCGGGTGTGGTGGCTCACACCTGTAATCCTAGGACTTTGGGAGGCCAAGGCAGGTGGATCATAAGGTCAGGAGATCGAGAGCATCCTGGCTATCATGGTGAAACCCCATCTGTACTAAAAATACTAAAAATCAGCCAGGTGTGGTGGCGGGCGCCTGTAGTTCCAGCTACTTGGGAGGCTGAGGCAGGAGAATGCCGTGAACCCGGGAGGTGGAGCTTGCAATGAGCCAAGATTGCGCCACTGCACTCCAGCCTGGGCGACAGAGCGAGACTACATCTCAAAAAAAAAAAAAAAATGAGCAAGTTAATAACATAGGCCAATGACTGCAGCACGTATATACTCACTGTCATCTACTGAGCACTTACTAAGTGCTAGGCATCATGCTAACAGCTTTATGAAGAATACATGAAACACCATTTAATTAACAAGATGAATTAGAATATTATCTTTGCCATTGTGTGACTCAGGAAATGGAGACTTCTAACCTCTCTTTTGATTAAATAATTTTATCCAGAGTTAATCAGTGGTGATACTGGTAGGCAAACCAGTGTGTACCTGACTCCAGAGCATGAGCTAATAACACTTCTGCCGTCTCAGGGTAGATCTCGCTGCCATGATATCATTTCTTCTCCACCTCATATTTATAAGCACTCATCTGTGCCTCTACTTCACGATGAAACTGGGCCAGATAGTCTCTGAGATGTTCATTCATAGCCCCTGTCCCCAGGTCCTCAAGAGTTAGTGCTACCTCCCCACTACTTCCCTTCTCCTACCCACATTTCCTAAATGCTTAGGCATCTCTCTGTAATCATCTCATGGGACAAGAAGTCCCCAACTTACCATGACATTTCAGGAAGACCACCAATATTTATTCCTGGAGCATCTTTCTCTCTTCATTTCAGACTTTTCTGCCATAGTCCATAATCCCCTCATTCTTGTCTGTAGTCTTTGTAAAGTTGCTTGATACCACAGCTGTATAAACACTGGAGTAATGGAGCGGTTTTTTTCCCCTTTAGCATTTGGTATTGTGAAATTTAGAAATTTAAAAAGCAAAGAAAATAATTTGAAAGGTATGTTTTACAGAAAGCATTACATCACAGTATACATGTTTTTTTGAAATTTCCCTTTTCAGGTCAAAACTGATGCTCCAGATCTTCCAGACGAAAATCAGGCCAGGGAAGGTTACCGAGCAATAGCATACTCATCTCTCAGCCAAAGTTACCTTTATATCGATTGGACTGATAACCACAAGGCTTTGCTAGTGGGAGAATATTTGAATATTATTGTTACCCCCAAAAGCCCATATATTGACAAAATAACTCACTATAATTACTTGGTAAGTACATAATGATGGATTTACATCTTATTCCCCCACCTGGAACATTTTCCTTTGCCTCTAGAGAAGCATTAGAATTATCCTTTATACTTGTATTCACAAAGCACTTTCAAGAACATCATCTAACTTGAATATATTCGTTTCTCAAAAAACCTTTGAAATAGGGCATGATTTTCATGACCATTTCACAGATGAGGAAACTGAGGGACAGAGAAGTTAAAAGACTTATGATGGTCACTCAGCTGGGAAGAGGAAGATTTTGATTTGAGCTGAGGACTCTGACTCCAGTTCAAATAACTCTTTTTACCAAAGAGAGCCTAGTTATTCCAAAGCGAGAACCTGATTAAATCATGTTGCCTCTGCTCTCTTTCATGGCCAAAGATGATATGCCTAGACCCAGTTCGGATTAGTGCATTTTACTGTCAAAAAACGGGGAAGCGAAATCCTCTCCTGAGAGTTGAATGCTATCTTGCCTGTTCCATTTCTATAGTTCAGCAACATCCCTATTGCATCATTTATATGAAACAGAGGTGGATCGATGAAGCCTGTTGGTGAAACCGAGAAAAAAGCTTACAAAAAATATTAAGAGCTTCCTGACAATCACCAAAGAAATGGAATGAATTATTTCGATGGCCAGGCCAAATGCATGCTTTTGGCTTTTCAACATTTTTGAGAAAGAAATTGAAAAAAACAGTAATGAGGACCATAGAAAAATATTGACTGATGAAGGGAAACTGTTTATGGACTACATGCCAAACCCATGTGTGCAGTCCTGGTCTCTAAGGACAATTTAAGAAATCTCTGAGGGCATTTTGGCTTCACGTGACTTTTGTTTTTTTTTTTTAAATCTTAAACCTTCAATTTAGAATCTAAACCCTGGCTTTAAAACTTAATACCCAAATAAAATGCACTCCACTTATTCATCTATTTTTTTAATCAGTGAAACAAAAGGGGTTTTAGTGACATGTGATGACTTTAAACAGTTTTTGGGTTCAAATTTTAGCTCTCTAATTTGCTAGTTGTGTGATTTTGAATTAAAATCAGTAAGACTTTTAGTTAGTTCCTGAGTCTCAGTTTCTTCAATGAGAATAATATTCCTATCATATTGGTATATTGTGAGAATGAAAGGAGTTAAATAAATGTTAAAGTTCCTGGCACATAGTAGGCCCATACATGTTAACTCTTCCCTTCCTTCCTTTCTTCCTTCCTTCCTTTCTTCCTTCCTTCCTTCCTTTCTTTCTTTCCTTTCTTCTTTCTTCTTTCTTCTTTCTTTCTTCTTTCTTTCTTTCTTTCTTTCTTTCTTTCTTTCTTTCTCTCTCTCTCTCTCTCTCTCTTTCTTTCTTTCTTTCTTTCTTTCTTTCTTTCTTTCTTTCTTTCTTTCTTTCTTCCTTCCCTCCCTCCCCTCCTTCCTTACTTCCTTCCTTCCTTTTTTTTTGGTGAAGTCTCGCTCTGTCCCCCAAGCTGGAGTGCAATGGCACGATTTTGGCTCACTGCAACCTCTGCCTCCTGGGTTCAAGCAATTCTCCTGCCTCAGCCTCCCGAGTAGCTGGAATTACAGATGCCCACAACCATGCCCGGCTAATTTTTCTATTTTTAGTAGAGCCAGGGTTTCACCATGTTGACCAGGCTGGTCTCAAACTCCTGACCTCAGGTGATCCACCTGCCTTGGCCTCCCAAAGTACTGGGATTACAGATGTGAGCCACCTTGCCCAAGCAAAATTGTTATGTCTTTTTTTTTTTTTTTTTTTTTTTTTTGAGACAGAGTCTTGCTCTGTTGCACGGGCTGGAGTGCAGTGGCATGATCTCAGCTCACTGCAACCTTCAGCTCTCGGGCTCCAGCAATTCTCATGCCTCAGCCTCCCGAGTAGCTGGGATTACAGGCATGCACCACCATGCCTGGCTAACTTTTGTATTTTTAGTAGAGATGGTGTTTCACTATGTTGGCCAGGCTGATCTTGAACTCCTGGCCTCAAGTGATCCACCCACCTCGGCCTCCCGAAGTGCTAGGATTACAGGCATGAGTCACTGCGCCTGGCCTAACTTTATTTTTCTTTAACATAATTTCTGCTCCAGCTCCAGGCTGCATCCTAAAGCATAGGTTTTGCTTTTGTTGGTTTATTTGTTACTTATTTTTGCTGCTGCTGTTTATTTTTAGATTTTATCCAAGGGCAAAATTATCCACTTTGGCACAAGGGAGAAACTTTCAGATGCATCTTATCAAAGTATAAACATTCCAGTAACGCAGAACATGGTTCCTTCATCCCGACTCTTGGTCTATTACATCGTCACAGGAGAGCAGACAGCAGAATTAGTGTCTGATTCAGTCTGGTTAAATATTGAAGAAAAATGTGGCAACCAGCTCCAGGTAAGCCACAAATTACAAGTCGCAATTGAATTTTCTTTTTAATGAAGGAGGCTGCCAAAGTCTGAGCTGCTTCTGAAAAGTCTTGTCTCATACAAATGATCTTTCCTTTTCTTTTTCAAATGAACTTTTAGGTTCATCTGTCTCCTGATGCAGATACATATTCTCCAGGCCAAACTGTGTCTCTTAATATGGTAACTGGGATGGATTCCTGGGTGGCATTAACAGCAGTGGACAGCGCTGTGTATGGAGTCCAAAGAAGAGCCAAAAAGCCCTTGGAAAGAGTTAAGTAATGCATGTCTCACTGCAGTGTTGCATGAAGTGTGGCCACCAGGCTAGGATATGGGGGAATGACTAAGGGAAGGCTAGGCCTGCTTTTCTATAATCTACTCAACATACTCGTTTTTAGGAAGGTAAACCATCCTCATGTTAGCTCCCAAAGCACAGGTCAATCCTCTTTTGTTTTTCAAATGTAAATGTAAGCACTTTAAGAATATATGATCATGGTAGCCATTACATTCATGGAGGAAAAATTACTATCAGAATACTTTGGAGGTTTAGGGTAGGGTGTTGATGGCAGTTACAGTAGCTAGTAGCAGCACAGGAAAGACCTGTACAGGTAACATTTGGATTTTTTTTTTAACTCTCATTGAAATCCATGGCACAGAAGAATTTCAAAATAATTCAATTCTCATAAGTTCCTATTTATCTTACTATGTACAGTTGTTATTTTCTAGGCTTGAATTTCTTTGTACAAGGAGGGAAGGACTGAGAAACTGTAAAATTAAAAAATATTCGTAGAGAAAAGAACATTTGGGGTCAAAATTAAAATGAATAAGCCTGCGCAAACAAGTCTTCACCCATTTAGAACGTAGGGACATCCCCATCAAAATGCACAAAGTTGTGCTTTTAAAAGCAACTTAAAATTAATTTCTTTGTTAATTCAGTCCTTCATGCATTCATACCTATTTATTTGGAACATTATATTGATTGCAGCATTCATTCTATGTACAAAACACTATACATCAGTTTCTAATAAAGTCCTCATCAAAGCTATTTGTTTAAGACTTAGTTCTTGATTTAACTTTGAATAGTTATGTATTTATAAATACAAAAGGACAAACTTAGAAACAAAGTTGGGAAATTTTGTCTTTGATCATTTGAAAAATATCATCTGTGTATTTCACTGGTTTGTGATAACCATGTAACAATTAGTACCTTTTAGTTCTTTAGAGGAATGATTTATACATCTCAATGGGCTCAACATTCTGCCTTTCTGGACAGGTATTTCAATTCTTAGAGAAGAGTGATCTGGGCTGTGGGGCAGGTGGTGGCCTCAACAATGCCAATGTGTTCCACCTAGCTGGACTTACCTTCCTCACTAATGCAAATGCAGATGACTCCCAAGAAAATGGTAAAATGCTCAGCATGTTTGTTACTGAAAATCCCATTGATCATTTGCCTCCCAGATCTCATTTTTATCCCTCTTCCCAAATATTCTGTACCCTGATCTTAGAATGCCAAGACTACATAACTCACCTGTATAAAATGTTTCACTGGCCTTCAAGATAAAGTATGAATTCTCTAGTGTAGTACTCAAAACCTTCCATGATCTTCTCTCTGGTTCTCTCCAACTAGCTCTTATTCTGCTGTGCCTTACGTTATGTTTAAGCTCTATAGAACCAAGTGGAGTTCTCGAGTGGCATTATACTATTTTGCACCTTTGTGCCTTTATTTATTGGGATTGGTTTCCCCTTCATTAGCCTGGAGAAGCAACATAAGAATCATCGCCTCTACGAGACCTCTTCCCCACATAGAATTTATAATTCTCTCCTCCTTTAATAGGGAGGCTATTGCAGGGACTAGATCTATTTACAAGTAATAGAACAGCATTGTGTCATTGCGCATTCTTACTTGTAGTTGTAAGTCCTGTCTCACCTACTGCATCGGGAGCTCTTTAAGGATAGTAACCACATCTTAATCATCTTCTTTCTATGGTTTTAAAATTGTTCATAATTATACTTGATACTCTGGTATTCATAGTTATATTTGCAATAATATAGCACAAAGAGCAAATAATAAAAATAGCATACCCAACAAAAGCATCACTCACTCTAAATGCTTAGGTATTTCTCTGGAATCAGTGGATTAGAAAGGCTGCAGGATTCAAAACCAAATTCAGACAAAATAAGTCAAATGATACGACACTAGATCATGAACTCCACTAAGATAAAACAAGTCATATTAAGAAGTATGGTGCACAGTTCCTAATCCAAAGTAGCCCCTCAATATTTGTTAATGAACAACTTGTGAATGTTCTAAATACTTAGTTTCATGACATTTTTTTTGAGATTTTATCTCCTTTTTAATCCTTCTTCTTTATCTTTTTTTTTAAAAAACCAGATGAACCTTGTAAAGAAATTATCAGGCCAAGAAGAATGCTACAAGAGAAGATAGAAGAAATAGGTACCTTAAGATTCATGTGCTTGTAAAAAGGTTATGGTCGTATCATTCAAAAACTTGACAAATTTAAATGTTATATAAATTCCCCTAATTGAAATAGAATGGATAAAAAGAAAAATATGTATGGAGGTTAGCTTATCTCTCTCAGAAAGATTAATCCAAATAAAGTCTAGTAGTTCATTTGTCATAGCCTTAATCTAAGGAAATAGGTCTTTATTACTTCTAGCTCTAAAATCCAAAATATTAGCTCTTATTTGTCATAAATATTTTCTCTCTGATAACTTCATCTAGCAATTAAAATCATATCCTTCCATTTTATTGACAAAATCCATGATTTGACGATTTTGGGGACATACCTAGCAGTCTATTACTTCTATTTCATATAGTTAACTGTTAGTAGCATTATTCTTTGGAAAATACATCTTGTGAGAACTATTTTAAAATAATTATTTAAATGGTTATGATAATTGGCCATGTAACTGTAGAAAGAATATCAAACTGGGAGTCAGCAAATTGAGTTCAACTAATATGCCTATGGTAGTATAATAGTTTCTTCCATTTGTATGTGAGTTATTTTAATTCTAACCTTTATTCTACGTTCTAATGATATGAAAAGAGAGACACTGACTAATCTGAGCACTTAACAATGAAGGGTAATGCTACTGGGTGAAGTCCACAAACCATGTTATGTAAGAAGTTTTTTAAAAATAGGATATATAGCTTGAAGAAGGAAATATTTGCATAGTGATGATAGCCATCTTCAAATATTTAAAGCTTTCTTGGATATTTAACTTATTTTCTTAAAAAATATTTTATATTCTTTGTCTACGTTATATTTTTCTGCTTATTTTCAGCAGAACTCAAAGTTCCAGTTTCAAGAGTTTGTATTTAGCTTAATTGCAGGAAACCCTTTAACCATTTAGCGTGAGCTGGAATGGACCATTTGGTAAGGTCACATTCTCCCCATTCTTAGAATAGTTCCAAGGGGAGTCTGGACAGTCAACTAGCCATGACTATTGTGGGTAGGGGTGTCATATAGCAATAGAAACCAGGTATCCCTTGAGATTCCTTCTAAGCCTGAGATGTTATGACTCTGCATGATCAAGAACACTTGCATTATTACCATTTCAGCTGCTAAATATAAACATTTAGTAGTGAAGAAATGTTGTTACGATGGAGTCCGTATTAATCATGATGAAACCTGTGAGCAGCGAGCTGCACGGATTAGTGTAGGGCCGAGATGCGTCAAAGCTTTCACTGAATGTTGTGTCGTCGCAAGCCAGTTCCGTGCTAATAACTCTCATAAAGACTTGCAATTGGGAAGGCTACGTAAGTATGATGTTTTCTATCAGAATTCTGCTCAACACGGGGAATTTTGTATAATTTTATGCTGCTAAGAAAGGCAGTTTTCATGATCTATTTAGAATTGAAAGTAGAAAAGATAACTTGTAAATGTCCATAAGAAAAAAAAAAATTCCATCATTTTTGGGCATCAGAAGAGGTATAGTACAGAGCAGAGTACACTAGGCCAGAGTTAAGACCTGGCATAACCTTAAAGCCAAGTCATCCCATAAACTTGAATGATTATTTATCCTCTCTGAGCCTCAAGCAAGGAGCTTTGACCAGATCCTCTCCAATATGCCTGTGAGTGCTACAATTCTATGCTTTTGTGATATTACAACCATTAAAAATTCTGCCTATATCTACATTGATGAAATATAGGAGAAGATTTCTAAATCTAACCTAAGGTTAGGTGTACTTATATAAAAGTTGATGTCTTATTTCAGTTTCAACTATAATACATGTTTCCAGAATTTATAAAACTCTCATTAATATGTTTTCAGAGCTTTTAGGACTTTATATATAGTCTTTTTTTTTTTTCTTTTTTGAGTCAGAATCTGGCTCTGTCACCCAGGCTCGAGTACAGTGGTGCAATCTTGGCTCACTGCACCCTCTGCCTCCGCGTTCAAGCAATTCTCCTGCCTCAGCCTCCTGAGTAGCTGGGATTAAAGGCGTCTACCACCACACCTGGTTAACTTTTGTATTTTTAGTAGGGACGGGGTTTCACCATATTGGCCAGGCTGGTCTCGAACTCCTGACCTCAGGTGATCCACCCACCTCGGCCTCCTAAAGTGCTGGGATTACAGGCATGAGCCACTGTGCCCAGCCTATGTATAGTCTTTAACAAAACAAACAAAAGCAAAATGACAGTTTCTGTTTTATACATATGTGTGCTGCATAATGAAATTTTCATCAATGATGGACCACATATGCAACGGTGATCCTATAAGATTATAATACCATATTTTTGCTGTAACTTTTCTGTGTTTAGATATGCTTAGATGTACAAATACTTGCCATTGCATTACAGTTGTCTGCAGTATTCTGTTCAGTAACATGCTGTACAGGTTTGTAACGTAGGAACAATAGGCCATACTATATAGTCTAGATGTGTAGTAAGTTATACCATCTAGATTAGTGTAAGTACACTCCATGACGGTCACACAACAAAGTCACCTAACAGCATACTTCTCAGAACATAGCCCTATTGTTAAGCAATATCTAATAATCATAATTTTGGTAAATGGCCACAAAATTTATGTTTGTAGAAATATATTCATTGAGATGTACAATGTCTAAGATTCAGATTGTTTTCCAATATTTGTTTTGCTTTTTTTTTGAGAGACGGAGTTTTGTTCTTGTTGCCCAGGCTGGAGTGCAATGGCGCAGTCTCAGCTCACTGCAATCTCCACCTCCCGGGTTCAAGCAATTCTCCTGCCTCAGCCTCCCAAGTAGCTGGGATTACACGTACCCGCCACCACGCCTGGCTAATAATATTTGCTTATTATAAGCAGAATTTTAATAAATAATCTAGTCCATATGTTGTTTTCCTTTTTGGAGGGAGGATTTAGCTTTTATTTCTCTTAACTTTTTTTTTAATTTTTAAATTTGTATGGGTAAATAGTATTTAAGGGGTACATGAGATACTTTGATACAGGAATGCAATAAGTAATAATCACATCATGGAAAATGAGGTATCTATCCCCTGAGGTATTTCTCCTTTGTTTTATAAACAATCCAATTATACTCTTTTAGTTACTTTTAAATGTACAATTAAATTATTATTGACTATAGTCACCCTGTTGTGCTATCAAGTACTAAGTCTTATTCATTCTATTTTTTGTACCCATAAACCATCCCCACATCCCCCACAGCCTCCTACTACCCTTCCCAGCCTTCTACTCTCTATCTCCATGAGTTAAATTGTTTTGATTTTTAGCACCCACAAGTAAGTGCGAACATGCAAATTTTGTCTTTCTGTGCCTGACTTATTTCACTTAACATAATGAACTCCAGTTCCATCCATATTGTTGCAAATGATAGGATCTCATTCTTTTCATGGCTGAGTAGTACTCCATTGTGTATATGCACCACATTTTCTTTATCCATTCATCTGTTGATGGACATTTATGTTGCTTCCAAATCCTGACTATTTTTAACAGTGCAGCAACAAATATGGGAATACAGCTATCTCTTCAACGTACTGATTTTCTTTCTTTTGGATATATACCCAGCAGTGGGATTGCCAGATCATATGGTAGCTCTATTCTTTGTTTTTTGAGGAAACTCCAAACTGTTCTCCATAATGGTTAGAGTAATTTACATCCCCACTAACAGTGTACAAGTGTTCCCTTTTCTCCACATCCCGTCCAGCATTTGTTATTGCCTGTCTTTTGAATAAAAACCATTTTCATTGATATGAGATGATATTTCATTGTAGTTTTGATTGCATTTCTCTGGTGATTACTGATGTTGAGCACCTTTTCACATGCCTTTTTGCCATTTCTATGTCTTCTTTAGAGAAATATTTATTCAAATCTTTTGCCCATTTTTAAGTGGGAGTATTACTTTTTTTTTCCTGTAGAGTTGTTTGAACTCCTTATATATTCTGGTTATTAATCTCTTGTCAGATGGGTAGCTGCAAGTATTTTCTCCTATTCTGTGGGTTGTCTCCTTACTTTATTGATTCCTTTGCTGTGCAGAAGCTCTTTAACTTGATGTGATCCCATTTGTCCATTTTGGCTTTGGTTGTCTGTATAGTGGGGTATACTCAAGAAACTTTTGCCCAGATCAATGTCCTGGAGAATTTTCCCAGTGTTTTCCTATAGCAGTTTTATAGTTAGAGGTCTTAGAGTTAAGTCTTTAATCCATTTTTATTTGAGTTTTGTAATATGGCAAGAGATAAGGGTCACATTTCATTCTTCTGCATATGGATAACCGGTTTTCCAAGCACCATTAATTGAAGAGACTGTCCTTTCTCCAATGTATGTTCTTGGCACCTTTGTCAAAAATGAGTTCACTGTAGGTGTGTGGATTTGTCTGGGTTCTCTATTCTGTTCCATAAGTCTATATGTCTGCTTTTATGCCAGTACCATGCTGTTTTGGTTACTATAGCTCTATAGTATAATTTGAAGTCAGGTAATGTGATTCCTCCAGTTGTTTTCTTTTTGCTCAGGATTGCTTTGGCTATTCTGGTCTTTTGTAGTTCCATATGAATTTTAGGATTTTTTTTTTTTGTATTTCTGTGAAGAATGTTATTGGTATTTTCATAGAGACTGCATTGAATCAGTAGATTGCTTTGGGTAGTTTGGACATTTTAATAATATTGATTCTTCCAATCCATGAACATGGAAAAATTTTCCATTTTTTTTGTGTGTCCTCTTGAATTTCTTTCATTGGTGTTTTATAGTTTTCATTGTAGGTATCTTTTACTTCTTTAGTTAATTCCTAGGTATTTAATTTTATTTGTGGCTATTGTAAATGGTATTACTTTTTAAATTTCTTTTTCACATTGTTCATTATTGACATATAGAAATGCTACCGATTTTTGTGTGTTGATTTTATATCCTGCAACTTTACTGAATTCATTTAGCAGTTCTAATAGTTTTTTGGTGGAGTCTTCAGGTTTTTCCAAATATATGATCATATCATTTGCATACAAGGATAATTTGACTTCTTGCTTTCTAGTTTGGATGACCTTTATTTCCTTCTCTTGTCTAATTGTCCAGCCTGGGTGACAGAGCGAGACTCTGTCTCAAAAAAAAAAAAAAAAAAAAAAACTATAAAGACCTTAGGATTTTTCCACTAATAGCATTGGCAAAACAAAGCATTAAATATATTTAATGATTTGTTTCTTAAATTGCTAAATGTTTAGTATTCCTGAGGGCTTCCAGCGCACTAGGACTTGCCTAGAAATTGCCGTCCTTGTGGCCTAGACTGCCCCTCAAGTTAACCTAGGGCCCTAGAGCACTCCAGTCCATAGTGGGGAGGCTTGCTGGAACTCAAGCTCCAACCACTGGGATGAGCGATCCCCCTCTGGCTAGGGCCAGTCCAAATACTGTCTCCGTGGGCAGACATCAGCTGAGTACAGCCTGGTTTGCTTTCCACTGTGACAGTGCAGCACTGAGTTCGATGCAAAGCCACAGAATCACTGCGCTCTCCCTCTCCCAACAAATAGATTCTCCATGTTTCACAGTCACTGCTAGGGGATATGGGAGGAGTGGCATTGGTGCTTCAAGACTATCTTTCCTGCCCTCTTCAATATCTCTTTCAGTGATGTAAAGTCAAAACCAGGTACTGTGATTGCTCACCTGATTTTCGGTTCTTGTGATGGTACTTTTTGTGTGTAGTTGTTAAAATTTAGTGTACCAACAGGAAAGAAATGGTGTAGGCTTCTATTCAGCCATCTTGCTCTCCCCTCTCATATATTTTTTCATTTTTCGGTTTTTCAACTATAATCATCTGGTTTGGCTTCAGCTGGATAGAAGTCTCTCTCTGCAGCCCCCTCCTTCCTGGAACTCTGCCCCTCATTCCAGACAACTTGGCCTTGCAAAACTCCCATCTCTGTTGCCACAAGTCTTCAAAATCATCAGGCTCTCCTTGTATTCCTCTCCCTGCCCTAATCTGTAAACTGCCTCTAGGCAGTAAGCTGGGGCAATTTCAGGTTTCACCTAATTGTTTCCTTTCTCTCAGAGATCACAGTTCTGCTTATGCTCTAGTGTCTGAAAACTGTTATTTTGCATACCATGTTTGGTTTTCTATTAATGTGTCTTAGATGAAAACAGAAGTTCTGTCCATTTTTATTAAAGTAAATATAAACAAATTACCAAGTTAAAGAAGGCAGAGAATCATATAAAGCCTCCTTTTTTTCTGTTATAAACACAATTATTACAATTATACAAGTGCAAACAACTTTACAGACTGATCAATATCTTGTATAATCTCAGGAATACTAAACATTTAGCAACTTAAGAAACAAATCATTAAAGATATTTAATGCTTTGTTTTGCCAATGCGATTAGTGGAAAAATCCTAAGGCCTTTATAGTCTTTTTGTTTGTTTGTTTTTTGTTTTTTTGAGACAGAGTCTCGCTCTGTCACCCAGGCCGGAGTGCAGTGGTGCAATCGAGGCTCACTACAACCTCTACCTCCCAGGTTCAAGTCATTCTCGTGCCTCAGCCTCCTGAGTAGCTGGCACTACAGACACTCACCATCATGCCCAGCTAATTTTTGTGTTTTTAGTAGAGATGGGGTTTCAACATGTTGGCCAGGCTGGTCTCGAATTCCTGACCTGAGGTGATCTGCCCACCTCAGCCTCCCAAAGTTCTGGGATTACAAGCATGAGCAATGCACCCTGCCTATAGTTCTATTTTGGAAGCATTAAACAAAATGTTTTATTTATCTTTCAGAAAATGCTCAAGTTACAGATTAATGGCCATATTTTAAAATTCACCTATAAGTAGAATTTATATTGTTTTTCCATAATTGAATATGATTTTTTTATCCAGACATGAAGACCCTGTTACCAGTAAGCAAGCCAGAAATTCGGAGTTATTTTCCAGAAAGCTGGTTATGGGAAGTTCATCTTGTTCCCAGAAGGTATTATACTTCTGTCATGTTTCCTTGAAAGAAATGTGGATAATGCAAGTATTATGGCCAAAAATCTGGAAACTACCCATTTCCCAATAGCTTGCATAAGAGTTAAGATGATCCTGCAATTTGATCAAATTTTGTTTTGTTTTGCTTTGCTTTTTTAAATTTTTATTTTTTTGATGTACATTGCACTGGTGATTGGCTCCAGGTCAGAATGAAGAAGGGTACTATTCCATTTAATTTTATTTGACTTCAGTACGCATTTACTACACACAACTATGTGCTATGCACTATATTAAGCTACTATTTTTATCCTAAAATACCTGTACTATAAAACAAACATTAATAAACAGGAAGAAAGGTTCTTTTCTTTTTGAAGTTTTTTATTCAACACATTTTAAGGAAACACTTCCTCTATATCACTGAAAACAGTGATGTACTGAGTCCTCGAGCCATACTCTTCTTAGGTGGGCTTAAAGCACTGGTTTTCCAATGAGAAGGCAAGGAATGAGTTCAAAGCCCTGCAATTGTTTCCTCATGCATCTCCTTGTTTCTATCCTTGTCTTCTCTAATCCTTTTTCCACACAATTGTTGTCCATTTCATCTGACATTACCCATTAGCTAGCAGGTCCTCTAGTAAACCTTCTGGCCAGTGCTCCCCACCCTACCAGTGATTGGATTAATTACACCCTCAATTAACCCTGTTGTGTGAATCACATTGTATTATAATGACTTCTTTACTTTCCTGTCTTACACATTAAAATGTAAATACCTCAAGGACGTGAACTAAATTCAGATTACTGCTTTATATGCAGGACTTGGCCTAGGATACTGAAAATAAATGTATTGGACGAATGCACACTGCCTCTTAACTCTTATAATGCCTTATTGGTACAATTATTACAGTGCAATATAATTTATTGACTTAACTATTTCTTCCACTAGATTGTAAACTGCCTGAGAGCAGGACTATATCTTACCAGTGCTGTTTACTCAGTACTCAGCACTATACCTGATACAAAGTTGGTAGACAATAGCTGTAAATAAATATACAAGCTTAATCATAATCAGCAGTTTTTAGTTATGTCAGCTTTGTTTTGAGCAGTGCTAACATGAATCACTTTGCTTCCCTATTTTAGAATATACTCACGACATAGTTTTTTCTTTGTTTTGTATGCTTGGATTTTGCAATGTTTCAAAGGCATCCTGCTGAACTTGAATTCTCATCATAGAGGTGCAATGTCTAAAAACATGAAATATATAGGAGAGTCACTGAATATATTTTTCTTGATGAGGTTTTCCTTAATGATGTGATTTCATCACGTGAGTTTTTTTCTTTCTCTAAAGTAGTTTGGAGCAAAAATACTGTTAATGGATGTCTCTGTTAAGTTGGGTTAATCAATATTCCACTGTATTTGAATATCAACATTTTAACTTCCAGAAAACAGTTGCAGTTTGCCCTACCTGATTCTGTAACTACCTGGGAAATTCAAGGTGTTGGCATTTCAAACAGTGGTAAGCAGGCTTAAGTGATATATGCATTTAAATAGTGATATGATTACAAGATGTAATTCTTTGTTAGTATCTATTTAGTGTACCCAGAACTTACGTGGTAGTAATTTTTAAAAAATATTCTTTTTTTATGTATTACCAAAAGACTTGGATGTGCCCACATCTTACATATTGATTTCTCCTTTCACTCCTCTCTTTTTTTTTCCTGTTTCCCTTTTTTGTAAATGAAGAAGGGGTCTCGCAATGTTATCCAAGCTGGTCTCAGACTCCTGGTTTCAAGCAACCTTCCTACGTCCGCCTTCCAAAGTGCTGGGTTTACAGCTTGAGCCACTGCACCCAACCTCAAGTCTTTATTTTCCTTCACCTTTCTCACTGACTGGGAGCTTGTGTAGCCTTAGAAACAAACAAATGACCTCTCTTGGGCTGATCTTTGTGATGATTAAGTGCAGATGCTTTCCAAATAATTTCAGGAATGGTTTTGTTTGTTGTTTGCTACTTTTGTTTTAAAATCTTGGTTTCCACAATCAAAATATTATACTCATTAAAAAAGGAGCCAATAATGAATATCTAAAAAGATTTGGTGCATTAGTTAATAAGCATTCTCATGCCTTAAATAGAATTAACTATTTATTGAACAAATGAAGTTTTCTGTTAATACTAATTATTATTGAAATTAAGATCAATGAATAGAAAATTCAAGGGCATGAGGTGAGAGTTCAGAGAAAAACATGATCTAGTATTCTTTTTTCCTTGAAGTAAAGCAAATGTGAGAAATTTTAATACCAATAAAGCATTATAGGGATTTCCTAATATGATTCTACTTCGCTTCCACTTTGGGCTGAAGGTATATGTGTTGCTGATACTATTAAGGCAAAGGTGTTCAAAGATGTCTTCCTGGAAATGAATATACCATATTCTGTTGTACGAGGAGAACAGGTCCAGTTGAAAGGAACTGTTTACAACTATAGGACTTCTGGGATGCAGGTAAGTAGGTATTAATATTTATGGGATAAAGGAACCATTCTCTGGTTTTTTGAGAATTCTATTAGTGGAATTACCATACACAAAAAAAGTAAAATTTCAACTCAGTTCAGCAATAGAAACCAAACACTTAAAATGAGCATTGTACTAGATGTGTAGGTATGTGAATTAAAGGGATGAAGAAAGGAGGAAGGACAAGTAGGTATTCACGTAACTTCAATTGAAAGAATAAATTGCATAAGATAATCCATGTGCTATGGAAGTCTAGAGAAGGATGAATTCATATTTAGTTCCTTTATTTGCCTATACTCAGAGTTCCTTGATCTCCTTGATTCTAACAACCCTTTCCTTTCCTCCATTTTAGCCATTCATACTCATCTTCACTTTATAGATCTTATCATCCTCTCTGAAACCTTGATTTCAGACATCTCACATCTCACCATCCAGTGACAACCTCCTTCCTGTCCTAACTCATTAACCTGATTACTTCCATAGCTCTGGGTCAGCAGCATCACTGAAACCTTCAATCCATTAACGCGATCCCTTTTATTGTCCATTACTTCCCTGCTCTTTTTACTTTACTCCTTGTTCAGGTTAGAATTCACGAGCCATCATTAAAACCACACTGACTAAAATTATGCCAACTCCCTGGATCCTTTCTCACTCCAGGATACAATTCCAACCATGATTGGACCCACCATTTATCTTCTCTTTGCCAGCACACCCCTAAAGAGAATTATATGATAGGCTGACTGATTTGATTTGAAAATCACAATCACAAAACTTTGCATGATAATTCAATGTGTTCCAAAATTCTAGCTACATTTTTTTAAAACACTAACTTTATTCTTAGAGATTAGAATTTCAGTGGTTTCCTAAAATTTTGCTTACATACCCTCTTGTTTTGGAAAAACTAAGTACCCCTCTGACACTTTTTTTTTTTTTTGAGATGGAGTCTCGCCCTGCCCTTTGACACATTTTAAAATTGGCATCTAAAATTTTTATCATACATTTTTTAAAAGATAGCAATCTATTACTTTTGAAATATTTAAATATCGATATCTTAAAATAAAACTGTTTTATCAGACTTATGTATAGCAGAGTCCAAATACCATAGCAAACAATTTTGTAAATGCTCAAATAAGCTCTTTTTTTTTTTTTTTTGAGATCAAGTCTTGCTCTGTCGCCCAGGCTGGAATGCAGTGGTGTGATCTCGGCTCACTGCAACCTCCTCCTCCCCTGTTCAAGCGATTCTCATGACTCAGCCTCCTGAGTAGCTAGGATTACAGGTGCATGCCACCAGGGTTGGCTAATTTTTGTATTTTTAGTAGAGACAGGTTTCACCATGTTGGCCAGGCTGGTCTCGAACTCCTGACCTCAAGTGACCCACCCGCCTTAGCCTCCCAAAGAGCTGGGATTACAAGCATGAGCCACTGCTCCTGGGCTCAGACAAGCTCTTAACAACAGATTACATATCATTCCTTTTCCTCAATGAATCGTATTTCCGTTTTACTCCCCTAATGTTATATATTTTATGCTTGAATTTTTTTCTGTTGATCACCTTATTATATTTTAATGAACAAAAATATGCATATACATTGAAAATGAAATATTTTAAAATTTCATGATTGTAAAATTCCAAGTATCAAATGATATGTGGATTTAGGTATCATTACAAATATTATTATTAGTATACTATTGATAAAATAACATACACATTTCTAAAGTTATTAAATGTAAAAAATAAAATTTTATTTAAAAATTATCTTCTCGGCCGGGAGTGGTGGCTCACGCCTGTAATCCCAGCACTTTGGGGGGCCAAGGCATGCGGATCACGAGGTCAGGAGATCGAGACCATCCTGGCGAACAAGGTGAAACCCCATCTTTATTAAAAATACAAAAAAACTAGCCAGGCATGGTGGTGGGCGCCTCTAGTCCCAGCTACTCGGGAGGCTGAGGCAGGAGAATGGAGTGAACCCGGGAGGCGGAGCTTGTAGTGAGCTGAGATTGCACCACTGCACGCCAGCCTGGGTGACAGAGCAAGACTCTGTCTCAAAAAAAAAAAAAAATTATCTTCTCATTAGATAAATGAAACTTTTCTCTCAATTGGCTTCATAGTTATGGATAAACGTTATTTACTGTTAGAAATGAGAGAGGGTTTGGCATAATTCTGTTCTTATTTTTCATTTTTATAGAGATAGGCATTGCTGTTTAACCCAATATTATCAGGAAGGTTGATAAAATAAAAATATTGTCAATTTTATTACCCCTTTATCAATATATTTTAATATTATGTCTTGGAACTTCACATTTAGCTTATTCAATTTATGTAATACATTTGCCATATAATCTAACTGGAAAAATCAGTCCTCATTGATAAAATAATCAGCCAAAATCAGACGTACTTTTTGTCATAGAAATGCCAATTTCATTTTTCAATCCAATTCATGTTAAGAAATGTCACTCTTTTTTTTCACAATTTTAATTTTCAGTAAAAATGAATTTTTCCATATAAACTTATTTCATCAGGTAATGCTACATATCACACAATGCACACACAAATTTTACTTGGCCACAGGATGTAAATGGGGAATAAACTTAAGTAATCAATTTACCACACTGATGATATTTTTTTTTTTTTCTTTTTTTGAGACAGAGTCTCCCTCTGTCACCCATGCTGGAGCGCAATGGCACGATCTTGGTTCACTGCAACCTCCGCTTCCCAAGTTCACGCCATTCTCCTGCCTCAGCCTTCCAAGTAGCTGGGATTACAGGCATGTGCCACCTCGCCTGGCTAATTTTTGTATTTTTAGTAGAGACAGGGTTTCACCATATTGTCCAGGCTGGTCTCAAACTCCTGATTTTGTGATCTGCCCACCTCAGCCTTCCAAAGTGCTGAAATTATAGGCATGAGCCACTGTGCCCGACCAGTATTATCTTATTTTTATAGAAATAAAATCAAAATGTTACTTATTTCTCTTCCTTAGAATTTACTCACAGGGTTTGCATAAATCCTATGAATCATGCCACCATCTTCAGCCCTGTGGAATTACCCTCCCTTGTCTGGAGAAGGACCTCGATTAAGCCAGAAAGTTGCCTTTACATTGTTGCTTTCAAATCCACTAGCTTTTCTGCAGACATAATGCTTCGTGAATTTTAGATAATCATAATTCAGATGGAGATACCAAAGGCCATTTCTCCATCAAGTTCCTGTAGTGGTTTTTATGTCTCAAAATCCCAATACAAGATTGGTTTGAAGCCTGGAAACTGAGATACTAAGACAGTCAGACCATCTCATCAAAACAGACTGAGCATAATTTTATAACTCACACTGATCTTGGCTACCAAAGGATTTTGGTAGATGATTAAGGAGGTGCCACTCTTAAACCATTTAAATTGTAATTTAAGATAGACACATAAATAGGTGGGCATAACAGATGGGTAAGGCACAGAAGCCACAGCCAAACTCTGCTCAACTGTAGGATTGACATCAGCAGGGGTCCTCTGCTCACCTAGTCTTAGACATATAAAATAGGTTTGTGTATGTGTATATATATATGTGTATATATATGTATGTGTGTATATATATATGTATATATATACACTGCCTCAGCAATTTGTGTTTCCACCAATAATATTATCAGAGACATCCTTTCATATCAGTATATACAGATTTACTTCATTACTTTAATGGCTGCACAGTAATTCACATGGTGGTACACTATAATTTGTTGAACCGTGTTTCTATTAAAGACATTTGGGTTGTTTCCAGGTTTTCACTATTATAACTGATTTTGCAAAGTCTCCATTTATGCATACATATCTTCCTACACATATATTTCTGTAGAATAGATGTTTTGTCTTGGAGTGAACTAACCGGGCTAAAGGGCATGGACATTTTACCTTCTGATAATAAATATTGCCATAATTATCTTCCGAAAGAGCTACATCAATTGACGTTCTTACCAACTGTATGCAGGTAGCCTTGATCCCTCGCATTCTTATAATTTGGGGGAATAAACATTTTTTCTTTTATTCATACAAGGAACACTTATACAGAAATTGAAATGAATGGACTAGATAACTACATGCATCATTTTGATTAAAGCTCAAAAATGTAACATTGCTGAAAAAAGCAAATGGCAGAATAATATATATACACAATGAATACAACTACGTAATATTTAAAAACATGAAAGACAGCACTATATATTGTTTGGTAATACACATAAAATTTTTGCCAAGTTGACAGACACAAGTGATAAGTCACTGATGTTTCTATTTCACTACCCTGATTTCTAGCAATGTAGAACCTCATTTCATTTGTCTGTTGGCCATTTGTATTTCTTCTGTCATGTATTCTATGATATCCTATATACTACTTTAATATCCTTTCTTTTGCTTTCCATTGAGTTGCTTTTTCTGGGGTAAGTTACCTAGCTTCTTCTTGCTTAGTTTCCTCATCTGAAAAATGGGATGATAATAGTATCTATTTCATAGTTGAAGATTAAATGAGCTAATTCATGTAAATATAGTACTTGGCCAATAGTGAGTACTCAACAAATGTACTTATTATTGTCTACAGGAGCACTTTCTATGTTATAGCTATAAATCCTTTATTGATTATAAATGTTGCTGGTATTTAATCTGCTACTTGTCTTTAACTTTGTTATTAGTGTTTTTAATTTGTATGTTATAAAATCCGTAGATCTTTTCCTTTATGTCATTTGAATTTTGTGTTTTTGGAAATTCTTTCTCACTGCAAGTTTTAAAAATGTTTTTCTACAAAATACTGCATGTTCTCACTTATAAGTGGGAGCTAAACATTGAGTATATATGGACACAAAGAAGAGAACAACAGACACCAGGGCCTACTTGAGGGTGGAGGGTGAGAGAAGGGTAAAGATCAAAAAATGACCAATTAGGTACTATGCTTATTACCTGAATGATGAAAGAATCTGCACACCAAACCCCTGCGACACGCAATTTACCTATACAACAGACCTGCACATGTGCCCCTGAACCCAAAATAAAAGTTTTTCTGAAAAATTGTTTTTTCCATATTTTCTGTAGTACTTTTATAGCTTTCTGCGAGCATTTAGATTTTTTTATCTGAAATAAGGATCTAATCCCAAATAGCCAGTTGATCCAGCAGTATTTGTTAAGGAATTCATGCTTTTCCAACTGATTTAAAATGTCATCTTGCCCCCATATATATTGAATTTCCATATATGTGGATTTATATATTCTCTATTTATAGATTTATATTTATAGATTCTCTCCTTTGTTTTGTATTTATAGGTTCTCTCCTCTGTTTTGTTTACATCAGTATCACACTGATTTAAAGTACCATAGATTTGTGGTTATATTGTATATCTATTAGGCAAGTACTCTCTGGTATTCTTATTTTTCAAATGTTTTTGATGTTGCTATTCTTACACATTTACTCTGCCAGATAAACTTTGGAATTAGTTCATTGAATTCTCCTTTAAAAGTTATAATAGGTTTTTCATAGGTACTGTCCTGAATTTATAAATTAATAAAGGGAAATTGACTTGACCTGCCATACTGAATCTTTTACATGTCTTTATCCTTTTGCTTTATGAACTAAATCAGGGTCAGCAATTTATGGACCATGGGGCAAATCTAGCCTGCCATCTCTTTTGTATGCCCTTTACAGTGACACAATTATATATAACTTGACAGCATTTTTTTTTTTTTTTTTTTGAGACACAGTCTCACCCTCTCACCCAGGCTGGAGTGCAATGGCAAGATCTCGGCTTACTGCAAGCTCCGCCTGTCGGGTTCAAGCGATTCTCCTGCCTCAGCCTCCCAAGTAGCTGGGATTACAGGTGCACACCACCACGCCCAGCCAACTTGATGGCATTTTAAAGTGTTGTGCATATCACTATACTGCCATATTTTGTTGAATCTTTAAATTATCAGTGCATTTCCATCATATCAAAATAAGAAACAAGTACATCTGTGATATTTTGGGGTTAGTTCCTGTTAATTACCTTTCATCTTGAGTGTGGGTTACACTTCCCTATTTCTTTTTATCTAGTAATTTTGGATTGAACCTTGGACTTTATTGATAAAAATATTATAAAGACTCTGGATTCTATTACATTCCTCTGAAGATTTCTTGTGTGTGTGTGTGTGTGTGTGTGTGTGTGTGTGTGTGTGTTAGCAGGCAGTTGACTGAATTCATTTCCAAACTCTGAAATCTCAGTTCAGTATTTTTGCCGTAGCTGGATGCTAGAAATCTGTGCTGTGCATAAGTAAAGAGTCAGCCAGGTTTGAGCAAGGATTATACACAGAACTTGGAGCTCCTTCACTACTCAGCTGTGGTAACTATTCCCTACTTTGTCCTCTAGTTCCTAAACCAGTATGATATCAGGTTCTACTGGGGTTTTAGCCACTCCAAGGCACCAATGGGCCTGCCCTCAGGGTAAAGCTATAAAAAGCAGGACACTTATTGAGTGTCACTCCTTTCTCCCAAGGGTCACTTTCCTTCCCACTCTCTATTATCTGCAGGTAGTTTGTTTGTTTGTTTTAATATATATCTTGTCTAGAGTTTGTGGTTATTTTTACAGAATTGTCACCCAATGAAAGCTATTTGGTTATTACTGAAACCAGAACTACTGATTTTTTATATTTTCCATCAGTTTCAAAAGTTCCTTTTAGTCTCAATTTACTAAGAGTTTTTGTAATTCTATTATGCTGAATTGTATTAAATGACTCTTCTATATCTATCCTCCCCCACCCTCCCCTGCTGTTCTAAGGAAATCATTGGCCGCAGGTGATCCAATAGTCTTTTGCTCTGGCTTCTCCCACCCTGGTGGTTGTCTCCCAAGAAGATAGTTAAGAGGGAAAAGGAACTTTCTATTTTCATGAACTTCCTCAAAATTAGTGGTTGAATAGCTGGTGCTCTCTCTTGTTTACCTGCTTGATTTATTCTGGATTTTATGGCTTTATTCTTTTGGGTATAGTTCTCAATTCTATCAGTTCACCAGAATTTGGAGGGAAGATGAAAAATGTTCACTATTTGAGCCAGAAGTCGGTGGGCACTATTATAATTCCTGTTACAAAGATGAGGAAATGGAGGATTAGAGTGTTCATGCAACCAGTTTCCATCACCAGTTAATAAGAGGAAGGCCAAAATTTGAATCCAGGTCTTTCTGGAGCCAGAGTTTAGTTGTAAAATGGGGTACAAATGGGAAGTTGATAAAATTAGAAAAGTAAGCTGGAGCATAATGGGCAGGGCCTTGAATGCCGATATAGGGAATTTTCAGTCTTTGATGAAACCATCATTTATTGAATACCAGAGGCCAGATATAAAAATGAATAAGATGAAAATGAACAAGTACCTGAGCCTAAGGCTCCCAGTATCTGAAATACAAACCATGTAAAGAGACAAGTAGTAAGTGCTATCACAATAGCATGAGCTCTGTGCCTAATTTAGTAGGTAACAGTCTAAGAATAGTAAGATGTTTCTGAGACAGTGTTGACGTTTCTAGACATCTCTTTGCATTGCTAAACTCTACAGCGACTTGTGTGTCTATGTTAGGAAATCTGAAATGAACTTTCTCCTGTGCCTTAAAATCTAAGGGATTATTTTAAGGTAAACTTTGTTAGAGATAAAATATTTCGAGTCCAGGCATGGATTACAGCATCATGCCTGTAATTCCAGCACATTGGGAGGCTGAGGTGGGCGGATCGCCTGAGATCAGAAGTTCAAGATCAGTCTGGCCAACATGGAGAAACCCCGCCTCTACTAAAACTATAAAAATTAGCTGGGTGTGGCAGCGCATGCTTGTAATCCCAGCTATTTGGGAAGCTGAGGCAGGAGAATTGCTTGAATCCAGGAGGCAGAGGTTGCAGTGAGCTGAGATCATGCAGCTGCACTCCACCCTGGGTGACAGACCAAGACTCTGTCTCAAAAAAAAAAAAAAAAAGGTATTTTGATATAATTCTTCACTCGTATTTCAGTTCTGTGTTAAAATGTCTGCTGTGGAGGGAATCTGCACTTCAGAAAGCCCAGTCATTGATCATCAGGGCACAAAGTCCTCCAAATGTGTGCGACAGAAAGTAGAGGGCTCCTCTAATCACTTGGTGACCTTTACTGTGCTTCCTCTGGAAATTGGCCTTCAGAACATCAATTTCTCACTGGAGACTTCGTTTGGAAAAGAAATCTTAGTAAAATCGTTACGAGTGGTGGTAAGAAAAGCATACTTCAATAACTTATGCTTAAATTATTGCAAAAAAGAGACACAGAAAGAGGGGGAGGGGGAAACAATAGTGTAAATTTAACAAAACATTAAGCATTAAGGAATCTGGATGGAGGTTATTCTAGATGTTTTTTGTACTATTCTTGCAATTTTTCTATACGTCTGAAATTATGCTTAAAAATTTTTAATAAAACAATAACATTTTTCTTGTAGAAAATATAAAATACTGAAAAACGACAGATAAATAAAAATTATCGATAATTCCCATACCCAGAGATATCTAATTTTAACAATTGGTACAAGTCTTTTTTTGGTACACAGGTACAATTGATACACAGGCTTTTTTTTCCCCCTTTAATACATTCAGAAAATGTGTCTTGAAATCTATGTGCCAGACATTATGCAAGGAACTGGAGATAAAACAATAAATAAGACATGGCCCTTGAATTTAAAGAACTTACGGTCTAGAAAACTTTCCATTGTATAAACAAATAAACAGGCCGAAAAAAGAAGAAAAGTGTCATTTGTTAAAGTACAGTTTACCCACAGTCTGTTAATTGTATTCGTTATTAACATTAATATTTTTATATAAGTATGATTTACCAATTAAAAATAATAGTACTTTTTAAAGGACGAGATTCTTGCTAAGGGTCATATGGCCAGTTAACGACAGATTGGATTTCCTGGTTCTTCACTCTCCAAGTTCTGTTTTCAGCTATGAAATTCACTTCAGTAAACATGTACCGACTTATTTTGTGCAAAGCACATTCCCATGCATCCTTGTGGCTCCATGCAAACTCTGGAGCCAGGCTGCCTGGCCTTGAATCTTGGCTCCATCACCTCCTAGCAGTGTGACAGTGTTACTTGATTTCCATGTGTGTCAGTCTCCTCATCTGTCAAATGGGAGTAATAACAGCACCAACTTCATAGAGGTTTTTAGAAGTTAAATGAGTTAATACATATAAAGCACTTAGAACAATTATCTGAGCTTATAAATAACTTCTTTTTAAGCATTTGCTCTGGTCAGTATGCAAATAGCCATAAAATCTTACTGCTGCTTATATCCATGTAAGTATTTATAGTATTTATACATAGTTTACCTTTTCCAAGAAAAATAATTTTTCAGTTTGAAAAGTGGTCCAGAAAAGTTGATCCAGGGAATTCAGGTTATATAAACTTAATTATGTTTTTAACTGAATGTTTTTTGCCTTTATTTTAGCCAGAAGGTGTCAAAAGGGAAAGCTATTCTGGTATTACTTTGGATCCTAGGGGTATTTATGGTAGGCAAAATGATTTTTTATTTTGTATGTTATCTTTTGCTTTAGAAGTTAAAGTGTGTATGTAACTTAAAACACTATTTTTCAGAATGTGAATTGTCTAGAATCAAAAGTATCCACTTCTGTCTGGGGGCAGTGACTCATGCCTGTAATTCTAGCGCTTTGGGAGGCTGAGGTGGGTGGATCATTTGAGGTCAGGAGTTTGAGACCAGCCCCGCCAACATAGTGAAACCCTGCCTCTACTAAAAATACAAAAATTAGCCGGACATGGTGGTGGGCGCCTGTAGTCCCAGCTATTTGAGAAGCTGAGGCAGGAGAATCCCCTGAACCTGCGAGGTGGAAGTTGCAGTGAGCTGAGATCATGCCACTGCACTCCAGCTTGGGCGACAGAGCGAGACTCTGTGTCAAAAAAAAAAAAGGATTCACTTCTTAGATCACTATCTTTCTTGATAGCATTGTAGTACAACTACTATAATCTGAATGACTGAGACACAACAATAATAATTCTATTAATTTTGAATGCAAGGCCTCGAAATAGTAATAATTGCATGACTTCCCTTATGGATTATATTCATTATCCATCACAATAATAATTTATAATATATTATTATTGAGCCAACAGTCCAAAGAACACCTAAGAAAAAGTCATTTACATAATTAACATGCATTATTTGAAAACATAATCTGATTAATCACTTAACAAACCCATTCCTCGTTGCTCCTGCTTCCCTACTTTTCCTTCAACTGAGATATTCCAAATCTTCTCAAAGCTAGAATTTTGCAAACATTTGAGCACTTAAGGCCTAAATACATATACATGTATTTATGGAATTTAGGATGTGGCCATTCCTCTCTTTTCAACTAAAGAAGACAGATTACTGTAGTCCTTATTAAATGCTTACAATTTATCTTAATGTTGTATCAATAATTTTTGTTTTATTTCAGTGATATAGCAATGGGGAAAAATTTACTTACAGATTATGATCACTATCGTCAGTGTCTTTCCTCTGGGAAAGCAAAGAATTAATACCCTTTACACTTTAATTCAGCTGAGTATCATGAACTGAGGAGTGTTATTTCAGTAGAGTAGTAAAAAGAAAAATCCATCTATGTACATGTGTCCACATGCTTACTTGTTTCTCCAATTTTTCCTTCACACAGACCTCCTCCTAGCCTGCTCATTTTGAATGATCTATGGGTAGAGATATTACAAGTTTTGAGGGTTTTAGCCTCATGCAATTATATCAAGCCTCAAAAACCACTGTGTCCTTGGCTTCTCTTGGTTTTTTTTTTTTTTTCCCACCACACATGCTTCCTATACTGACATTATTGCAAACAGTTTTCCAGAGTAGTCTTGTCTCACTCATCTAGGTGTGAACATCAAGACCACAGGATAGGAACAATCTTTTATCTGGGAATAAATCTCTATAGGGAAAATCTGGGTTAAAAACAAAAATCTATGCCTCTTTCCAATCTTCTCATATGACTTTTTTCCCTTAACATTTTAGGAAACTTAGATTTAGGCAGCTTTCCTGATTTCTAGAGAGCTAAAGAGAAAAAAGATAAAAATTCTGTTCAGCTTATTTCAGATATTTTATTAAATACTTCTAATATTTATTTATTTATTTTTGCCGGGCGGGGGAACTCTCGCTCTGTTGCCCAAGCTGGAGTGCAGTGGCGCCATGTCAGCTCACTGGAACCTCCACCTCCTGATTTCAAGCGGTTCTCCTGCCTCAGCCTCTGGAGTAGCTGGGATTACAAGCACTCACCACCATGCCTGGCTAATTTTTATATTTTTAGTAGAGACAGGGTTTCACCATGTTGGCCAGGCTGGTCTGGGACTCCTTACTTCAAGTGATCCACCAGCCTTGACCTCCCAAAATGCTGGGACTACAGGTGTGAGCCACTGTGCCCGGCCTACTTCTAATATTTATATATTGAAATCGCTATACAAGTATGCTACTTTACAGGGTTCAGTTAAAATAAAAAAAAAAAAAAACTAAAATGTATTTGGAAAAATAAATGGACAATAATGTTAAAGGAAATCTGAAAAAATATATCAATGAGGGAGAACAAACTGTATATAGTAATTAAAATTGTGTGATACCAGCTTAAAAAAAGATTAAACACAGAGAATCAATGCTTAAGACTAGCTCTAGTCTTTAGTTTCTGCTTTCTGTCCCTGATAAGCCCTTTTCTCCCAACTCTTCTCATATCTCAAATGCAGAGAGTTAAGTTTCTCACTCCCTCACTTCCTGACACACCATCCTCATTGGTTTAGGCAGGCCCCTCTCATTTTATTTTTTCCTTCATCCCCGACCCCATTCCCATTCCCCTTCCTCCAAATGTACCCACTCAAATGTGTTTGCTATATACTTTTGAATAGAAAGGTAATGTTCTTTTGTATGTGTGTATCTTTTTAATATATGTATATGTAACATTGTGCTATAGATCCTATTCTATGTCTTAAGTTGTTACACTCAAGGCTTAGCTTTAAAGAAATATCTCTATTGTTATAGGTATACTTAATTCATTTTTCTTACATAGAATTTCAAAACATGTTCCCTCACCATTTTATCCATCACTGTATATACAATATACTTCTCTTGAAAAATCCGTGTTAGCATTTACCTGGACTGTATATCCAGGAGCTGGGTCAAAGGGTATATACATATTTAATGCCATTTAGTCCTGTCATATTGCCCTTCAGAATGGTTATTCTTCCATTAGCAGTGCGTGAGGGTTCTCGTCTCTCCACAACCTCACCAACACTTGTCTCTCTAAAATGTGGCATTTTTAATGGGTATAAAGCAATATCTCATTATTGTTTTAATTTGGATTCTTCTGGTTACTAATGATTTTAAGCATTTCTTCACATACTTGTCCATTTGGGTTTCCCATCTGTCAATTGCCTATTTGTATCTTTTGCACGTTTTTAAATTTTCCATGTGGGTTATCTTTTTAAAATTTCTTCTTGATTTTATTTCTGACATACCTCTTTGAGCAACAACAAGCCTTCATGGGTTTTGAAAAGGAATTCTTTATTCTGATGTAGTCAAATCCATCATAATTTCATCTTATGGTTATATATTTTTGAGGTAATCTTTAAGAGGTCTTTCTGTACTCTTAGTTCACAAAAATATTGCTGGATATTTTATTCTGTTAATTTTATAGATTTGACTTTAAAATGTTTTAATCTATCTGGAACCTGCCTTTTTATGTGATGTCTTGATGGGTCTTTTATTTGTGACCACAGACAAGGAGTAAAATTAACTTCTCTTAGTTTTAACTTTCTTTTTAACCTTTTCCACCTTGTAGTAGAGTTGCCAATGGAATTGAAATAGTCAAGAGCATGTTTCAATGGAGAAAATGGTGAAGGAGCAAATCTAGATAATCTGATGGCTATCTGTAATAAGTGTCATATATTGAGCATGAATTGTATGCCAGGTTCTTTGTCTATATTATTTTATCCCACAAAAATCCTTTGAGGAAAATATTGTTATCTCCATTTAACTGATTAACAAATTGAGGCTAAGAAAGGTTGTATCTTGCCCAGTGCCACATACATAGTAAGGTGTTTTTGAACTTCATGCTCTTTCACTCAAACTGCAAACCTCTTAAATGTCTTCACTGAGTTTTATTTTGATATATCCTCCGCATTTATCAAGGGTTAATGAAGAAAGAAGTTTTATGAGGAATGCTCCTGCATTTTTAGGAAAGCCACGTGGCTTGTCCATTACATTGTAAAATGTGACTCACTTTTCTTTATCATCTTCCATATGCCAGGGTCTGTGCTAAGTGCTGGGACTACAGCTTTCCCGGAATGATAAATGATCCCTGCCCCCAAAGCGCTTTCTTCGCAGGACAATGGGAGGTGGATTCTCTTTGTGGTGACTAGTGTGGGCTCTGCAGCAAAACTTCCAGAGTTCAGATTGCAGCTCCACTTGTACTAGTTCTGGGACCTTGAACGCACCACTTTCTAAGCCTCAATTTCCTCATCTATAAAATTAAAATAACGAAAATAGACCTAACGTAGAGGATTGTTGTGAGAATCGAATGCAATAATTCATTTAAAGAGCTTAGTAGCATGCTTGGTACTCTATCAGTAGAATGATCAATGTTACCTTTTTTGGACATAAACCAGTGATTACAGTACAAAAATTATCTGATACCAGTATGCTAAAACTCTGTTGTTTTGCTCATATATTAAAAAGTATCAAAACTAGACGGGGAAGGGAAGGTGGAAAGAATTTCAGGTCATACTTCCCTGTGGAGCTAATGTTCAATATATAGTTGATTAAGAAATTACATGTTAGTTATTCTTAGCTTTCAGTTCCAGGAACAATTTTCTCTCTTTGGGCAAGCTGGCATGCTATATTTTGCTGGTGAATAAGATTTATATAACCTACTTATTTCACATCTTATAATGACCAGGAAGCTTACAGCCAAATTTAATACTTTGTTTAGTAAGATTATACAAGCCTAGGATTTGATTAAAGTCCTTGATGATTGTTAACTTTCTTTTAAAATTTTAATAGTCTAATTATAAGTCTTTTATTTTGAAAAATTCTTTGAAAGTGATACATTGTAAATAATCTGCAAATAGTCTTCCCCTGGAAACTCTATATAAATCCAAATTTTCTAAATTACAGGTACCATTAGCAGACGAAAGGAGTTCCCATACAGGATACCATTAGATTTGGTCCCCAAAACAGAAATCAAAAGGATTTTGAGTGTAAAAGGTAAGTTAACAACGCCATTTTTAGTTCTCACTTCACTTGGTGCTTCAAACAAAAATCAAACATCCTCATGATTATTCTGTTTCTCCACTTTTGTGTTCAGTAGCACACACAAATCTACCTTTAGGAGTGCTCCACCCCTACCCACCCCCCACTTTCAAACCTTTCATCACTTTTCCCACTATCTTCTTCCAACTGCCTGATTTACGTAGAGATTCATTCTCCTCCAGTGGAGGGTAGGGACTGTCATTGGCTCAAAGATGTCTCCAAAATGGGGGTCCAGTTGCTTCTAGACTTAAAGAACTTTCCATGGTCTTAGTGGCCAGTCCTGCTCCAGAGAAGGCCTGTGGCCTGCACATGGCCTAGAGAGAACAGCACTGCTCTGCTGAAATACTGGTCCCAGAGGGGTTGTCTTAGTCCATTTATGCTGCCATAACAAAATAACAAAATTTGTAAATAATACAAATTTATTTCTCACAGTTCTGGAGGCTGGGAAATCCAAGATCAAGGCACCAAGAGACTGGGTGTTTGGCAAGGGCCGCTGTCTGTTTCCATGAGGACATATGTTGCTGTCCTCCTGTGGCAGAAAGTGGAAAGGCAAAAGGGTGAAAAGGGGTGAACAACTTCCTCACACCTCATCTATAAGATTATTAATCCCACTCATTAGGGCGGAGCCATCATAACCTAATCACCTCTCAAAAAGCCCCACCTTCTAAAACTATCACCTTGATAATTAGGCTTCAGTATATGAATTTTGGAGAGACATATACATTCAAACCATAGCAGGGGTTCTCCTCCCCTCGAATACATTTGCAGAAGTGATATTTGCACAAGTGACTAGGTTTTCCCTAGTCTCCAGGCTTTACAATTCAATAACATATTACTGAACGATAGAATGTCCTGACTACACTTTATCTCAGATAAAACCCTAGAGTCACAAAATGCTAGTACTGGAAAGGATCTTTTTGATTATGTGCAACCCTATTGTTGGATATAAAAGAAAGTGGCATGTCCAAGGTTGCACAGTGAGTTATAGACAGAGTCACATCAAGCACTCCCTGTTCAGGCTCTTTGCTTTGCTTCCTGGAAGGAATTGGTAAATATGGTTTATGATGTCTAAAGCTATCAGGTTGAATGACAACTAATTTGCCATGTTCTCTTGCAGCAATCAGTCCACTGTATTACATTACCTACCACCATATTTTAGTGATTTTTAAAGTCTTTATTTTTGTTTGTTTCTTTCATATTCATGTTCCTAACCAGATCTTTTTTTCTGACCCCGTTTCTGAGAAGCAAGTCAACTGCCTAGATAAAAAGGGAATAACCATCTCTAGATGATTGTTCTTCTCTCTTGAGAACATATTGTTAGAAGTTAATAAAGCCTGGGCGCAGTGGCTCACGCCTGTAATCCCAGCACTTTGGGAGGCCGAGGCGGGTGGATCACGAGGTCAGCAGATAGAGACCATCCTGGCGAACACGGTGAAACCCCATCTCTACTAAAAATATAAAAAATTAGCCGGCCATGGTGGCGGTCGCCTGTAGTCCCAGCTACTGGGGAGGCTGAGGCAGGAGAATGGCTTGAACCCTGGAGGCGGAGCTTGCAGTGGGTGGAGATCGCGCCACTGCACTCCAGGCTGGGAGACACAGTGAGCCTCCGTCTCAAAAAAAAAAAAAAAAAAAGAAAAAGAAATGAATAAAAAGCGGTGTGTCTACTTTGATCTTTTTTTGTTTCAGGACTGCTTGTAGGTGAGATCTTGTCTGCAGTTCTAAGTCGGGAAGGCATCAATATCCTAACCCACCTCCCCAAAGGGAGTGCAGAGGCGGAGCTGATGAGCGTTGTCCCAGTATTCTATGTTTTTCACTACCTGGAAACAGGAAATCATTGGAACATTTTTCATTCCGACCCATTAATTGAAAAGCGGAACCTGGAGAAAAAATTAAAAGAAGGTAAAAAAAAAATGTATTTCACATAAAAATTGGGTGATTTTAAACTAATATTTTTATTAAACTAATATTTAAGTTGTGAATTATAGAAAACTTTATAAGAGAATTTTAGCAAAAAAATCATGAGATGCACTCTACTATATAAATAAATATTATTTCTGTAGCATTTTGGCTTAACTTACCAAAATGCCTGGATGAGAGACAAGGCGCCTGCATTCCAAACTACAGAACACTTCCTTCCTTTTTGAATGAGATCAGAATGTTCTACTTGATAATTCCCAATTCAGGCAATTCATATGCTTCCTTTGAGAAGTTCAATGCTGGCCACAGAGCATATGCTTGCTGCCCAACACCAAAGGAAGCTTACCATTCTCAGGGGCTGATACAGTGTTTTTTGAGTAGAAAGGGAGGTCTGTGAAGCACTGTGTTCTTTTTCTTGTGCCTCTTAGGGATGGTGAGCATTATGTCCTACAGAAATGCTGACTATTCTTACAGCGTGTGGAAGGGTGGCAGTGCTAGCACTTGGTAAGTAGAAGATTTTGAATTGCATTTTCATATAGTGGTTAATTAACTAAAGAATAATAATCACAATGGAAACTCCATTCCTCCAGTTGCTCAGGCTAAAAGCCTCGTCATCCTTCACTCCTCTTTTTCTCTTACAATTCACATCTGATCCAGCAGATACGGATTCAAAATATATCCTGAATTTGACTACTTCTCACCAACTCCACCACACCATCCTGTTCCAGGACACCTTCCTCTCCCACCTGGATTCTTGCACTAGTCTCCCTTAGTCGTCTGGGTTCAGCCCTTGATCCTCTTCAGTCTATACTCAACACAGCAACTGAAGTGACCCTGTTAAAACATATGTTAGATCATGCCACTCTGAACCATTTAGGAGCTTCCCATCTTACCCAGAGTAAAAACCAAAATTTTTATTGTGATTTACAAAAGCTCTATATGATCTGGCTCCAGCTCATGTCTCCTCCTTTATCTCCTATACTCTCTTTCACTCCAATTCAGCCCCACTGGCCTTCCTCAAACACACCAGGCATGCTTCCATCTCAGGGCCTTTGCACTGTTTTCTCAGTCTGGAATACTCCTCCTTAGGTATCAGCATGACTGGCTCTCATATTTCCCTCAGGTCTTTACCAAATGTCACCTCAGAGAGGCCTCTGCTATATCATAATGTCTAAAATTGCAACCCACTCCCCTCCCAACACCTCATATCGTTTCTTTTCTCCTCAGCATGATTACTAATGTTCTTGCTTATTCCACTATTATCTCCCCCACTGGAATGTAAGCTCCATGTGGGAAGTGCTAAGTATCCCTAGTGCCTGGTACCTACCTGGCACATAGTAGATGCTCAATAAGTATTTATTCAATGAAACATAACTTCCAAAATTCTGATGATTTGAGGGAAAGATAGTCTGAATTAATTAAGAGTCCATATGGCAGTCTATTTTCAAAAAATACTGGCTGGGCATGGTGGCTCACGCCTGTAGTCCCAGCACTTTGGGAGGCCAAGGCAGGCAGACCATGAGGTCAAGAGATCGAGACCATCCTGGCCAACATGGTGAAACCCCATCTCTACTAAAAATACAAAAATTAGCTGGGCATAGTGGCAAGTGCCTGTAGTCCCAGCTACTCAGGAGGCTGAGGCAGGAGAATCGCTTAAACCCAGGAGGCGAGGGTTACAGTGAGCCAAGATCACACCACTGCACTGCAGCCCGGGTGACAGAATGAGACTCTGTCTCAAAAAAAAAAACGAAGTAACCATCGTGCTATGACAAAATATTTAAGAAAAGCGGTGTGCCAGCTGCTTTGTAGGTTCTTTTTTTTTTTTTTTTTTTGAGATGGAGTCTCACTCTGTCACCCAGGCTGGAGTGCAGTGGCTGGATCTCAGCTCACTGCAACCTCCGCCTCCCAGGTTTACACCATTCTCCTGCCTCAGCCTCCTGAGTAGCTGGGACTACAGGTGCCTGCCGCCTTGCCCGGCTAGTTTTTTTTGTATTTTTTTTTTAGTAGAGATGGGATTTCACCGTGTTAGCCAGGATGGTCTCGATCTCCTGACTTCGTGATCCGCCCATCTCGGCCTCCCAAAGTGCTGGGATTACAGGCTTGAGCCACCGCGCCCAGCCTGTAGGTTCTATATGAAACGTATTTAAGGAGTTTACAACCTAGAATACTTTAATTTTATATTTTTTCTTTCTTTTTTTTTTTTTTTCCGAGACAGTCTTGCTCTGTCCCCAGGCTGGAGTGCAGCGGCACAATCTCAGCTCACTACAACCTCCACCTCCCGGGTTCAAGCGATTCTCCTGGCTCAGTCTCCTGAGAGCTGGGATTACAGGCGTGCACCACCACGCCTGGCTGATTGTTGTGTTTTTAATAGAGATGGGGTTTCACCACGTCGGCCAGGAAGGTCTCGATCTCCTGACCTCGTGATCCACCCACCTCAGCCTCCCAAAGTGCTGGAATTACAGTCATGAGCCACTGCACCTGGCCAATTTTTTTTCTTTAGCTACTGAAATTTCCCAGAATTTTATCTTTGGCCCTCTTATTTTCTGTAATCTCTCCTGGTACAATCTCATTTTTGCCCATGACTTCCGTAACATCTAGGCCAATGGCCTCCTAATCAATGTTTCAAGGCCTAACTTCTTTCCTAAGAAGTTAGGAAATGTCTAGATCCACATTTCTAGGTTTCCAGGAGCCAAGGTTCTTCAAGCACAATATGTGTCAAATTCATTGTTTTCTTCCTCAAATACACTTCTCTGTTTCTTTTTTCTTTTTTTTTTTGAGACGGAGTTTCGCTCTTGTTGCCCAGGCTAGAGTGCAGTGGTGCAATCTCAGCTCACCGCAACCTCCGCCTCCCAGGTTCAAGCAATTCTCCTGCCTCAGTCTCCCGAGTAGCTGGGATTACAGGCATGCACCACCACACCTGGCTAATTTTGTATTTTTAGTAGAGACGGGGTTTCTCCATGTTGAGGCTGGTCTCAAACTCCTGACCTCAGGTGATCCGTCCACCTTGGCCTCCCAAAGTGCTAGGATTACAGGTGTGAGCCACTGCACCCGGCTCTGTTTCTTTACTCAGTGCACAACAATACCCTGCCCTTTGTCCCCCATTGATCAAGTCAGAATCATCAGTTGGTTTTTGATTCCTTCCTTTCCTTTTGGCTTTATCTCTGATCAGCTACCAAGTTCCATAGATTATACCTTAGAATTAGGCCTGACCTTGTGTGGGTGACACACTTTAAAAGACACACAGGGCCAGGTGCAGTGGCTCACACCTATAATCCTAGCACTTTGGGAGGCTGAAGCAGGAAGATGTCTTGAGCACAGGAGTTCAAGACCAGCCTGAGTAACATAAGGAGACCTTGTCTTTAATAAAATATTAAAAAAAAAAAAAAAAAAAAGGCTCATAGACCCCTGCAGCACACCAACCAAAGGATAATCCAGGATGCAGGAGTGGGAGTGAGTGTCAATGAAGACTGGAAACTGACACAGCAGGACCTGGGAAATAGATGCCTGGAGAGCAGAAAGCCCCACAGGAAGGTGCAACAGCCTCTCAGTAAACTCTTAGAGCCTTTCAAGAGTTTGGGGCAAGACTGAAACATAGACCCAACTCCGTAAGTTCCTTGAAAGAAATAATAGACATAGAAGAAAATATCCAGCACCTAAATACCCTCAAACTTTTCTTGAGAAATATAAAGAAGATTTTTTAAAGTGCAAATATCATTCATATTAACAAAACACTAAATTGATGACTATGAACATTTTTTGTATTCGCCTTTTAAAAAAAAATTGTAGATATTGAAGTCTTCTCTTTAACTACAAACCTTCATCTTATGTCTGTTTCTTTCCCCCAAGGGCATTCACTATCATGAGTTTATGCATCTTTCCATAACATCTTTAATATTTTATATAATATATATATACATGAAATCATACAGATGTAACTTAACTCCAGTTTGGCTGCTCACTGCTCAGATGCCAAACTCAAGAGACTAGGATTGGTGGGAGGAAAAGCAGGTTAATTCAGAAGCCAGCAACCTGAGGAGATGCAGACTAGAGTCATGAAACTATCCCAAATGCCCTAGCCTGGCCAGAGGGATTTTAAAGGGGAAGGGGCTTGGAAAACTATGTGCAGGAGTTAGCTACATGCCGGTCAGCATGTATTGTTCTGATTATTATCTTGAGTAATGGGCCATCTAGTGGTCAGCTAGACTGGAACAGGTTTGTAGATTAACTGCTCAGTGTTTTTCTTCTCCAGGGGACATTTCGCAACCTTTATTTTTATCTCATGGCTAGTTCCTGGAATTCTTAAGCAAGCACTGTTTAAGAAAGTTAAGCATGGTAAAAAAAAGAATGGTTATTTGCTTCCAAAACGAAGTGATGGCTTCACAGTCCCTTTTTGTATTTCTAAATGATTATAACTAGTATCATACTATACCTATCATTCTGTAACTTACCTTTTTCTTTTAATACTTTTTAGTTATTTTAGATATAGTAGTATAAGTAAATATAACTCACTCCTTTTCATTGCCATGCAGCATTTTATTTTACAAATATATCACATAGTATATATTCTTTATCCATTCGTGTCTTGACGGACAACCATTTCCAAATTTCAGTATTACAAACAATGTGATAACGAACATCTTCATATGTCTCTTTGTGCACATGTGTGAGAGTTTCTCTAGGGTATATCCCAGGAGATAGAATTGCTGGAACATAAGGAATGCATATTTACAGTTTTATCAGATTTTGCCAGATTTCTCTTCAAGGTGACTAAAAAATTCTTTTCTACTCTAAATGTTTAGTCCCAGACCCTATTGTAAAACATGAGGAACTAAACTAGACCATATTAAGAACTTAGAGGTAGCCTAGGGTCTGGAACAAAAGCAAATCAAATAGCCTACTTCTTTCCTCCAAGTCACACTTAAAATTTGAATTTCAGGGCAGTCTTCAAGGGACAGGTCAGTGGGAAGAAGAGAACGCAAAAAGCTAGAGAAGTTGTATTTGCTTTACCTTGAGGGAAGAGCTGTCCAGACCCCCACTCCTTAAGGACTCTAGGGCCGAGACACCCAAGAGTACCAAAGAGAAAGAGAGATAAGAGTAAGAGCTTATAAAAGCCGGGCACAGTGGCTCACACCTATAATCCCAGCACTTTGGGAGGCTGAGGCGGGTGGATCACCTGAGGTCAGGAGTTCGAGACCAGCCTGGCCAACATGGTGAAACCCCGTCTCTACCAAAAATACAAAAATTAGCTGGGCCGTGGTGGCACGTGCCTGTAGTCCCACCTACTTTGGAGGCTGAGGCAGGAGAATCACTTGAACCTGGGAGGCGGAAGTTGCAGGGAGCCAAGATTGTGCCATTGCACTCCAGCCTGGGCAATAGAGCAAGAGTTCGTCTGAAGAAAAAAAAAAGGGAGTAAGAGCTTATACCTATTGAATACTTACTATAATCCAGAACTATTTTAAGTATGTTCATATATTTAATCTTTATAATTGATCCCAAAGGATGAGTCCATTGTTTCTATTTATTGCCATTGCCTTTTTTCAAATATGTAACTAAAGTATGGGGAGGGTATATCATGGGCCAAATAGACAAGTGGAGAGGCAGCCTGGCTGTATAGATAAGTGGAGAGGCAGCCTGGCCGCATAACGGCACTCATATACCTTTCTAGCCTGCTAAAAGAAGAGAGACTTCCAAAAGCCAAAATCCCAAAAGAGACCCAATATAAAATGTGGGCCAATCTTTGAAAATGTGACTGTCTTTGAACCTGAGCAATCCATAGAAGTATTTCTCCTCCTTGACAGCAGTGTGAGGGGATTAAAAAGAGAGGAGTTCTCAATTCTTACCCCCTAAAAGTCAATAGAATAGAAAATAAGTTTCTGATGTTTTTAGAGAAAGAATTAGGAAAAGGCCCCTAGTTGTGGAGGGGCGAGTTCCAATTAATATCAAAACAATAATTTTAAAAATAATTAAAGCAATTAGAGCAAAGCCTGAGAACAACCTAAATGTCTACAGAAAGGGAAATGGCTTAAATAGCTTTGGTGCATCTGTACCAAAATACTATAATTTAATGTATAAAATCACTTGTAAAAGAACGAGGAAATTTGTGTATTAATCTAGATCTCTAAGGCATATTACTAAATAGAAAAGAAGCCAAGTACAGGATAATGTAAACATTCTCCCACTATTTTGGTGTGGTTGGGATGGAAAGGTAGATGGGAAGGCTATATTGTTGCATCTACTATTTGTAAGAATGTACAAGAAACAATGGTCATCTTCTGTTGGGAGGTGGAGGGGGACAGGGACTGCTAGAAGGGGACTTTTCATTATATATCCCTTTGTGCTTTTGGGTTTTTTGGGTGTTTTTGGAAAAGGTCTCTGTCACTCAGGCTGGATGCAGTGGCACAATCTCAGTTTACTGCAGCCTCTACCTCTTGGGCTCAAGTAATCCTCCCACCTTAGCCTCCCAAGTAGCTGAGACTATAGGTGCATGCCACCATGTCTGTCTAATGTTTTGCATTTTTTGTAGAGACAAGGTCTCATATGATACCCAGGCTTCACTTTTGGATTTTTGAATCATGTGAGGGTTTTACCTCTTTAAAAATGCTTAAAGTACATTTTAAAAATGAAAATGAAAAAGAAACACAAATTTTTTAAGTGAGGGGAAGTGGGAGAGCGAGTAAAGTGGTCTGAGTCTCAGACATCTGAGGCCTTGGGGAGTGGGGACTCCTGGGCGACTGAGAGAGTGAAGAGATGTTATGGGGGGGATGAGCCCAATCCTCTCTGATACTCTTCGATGGGTATTAGTAGAGACTTGAATTTGCTTTTTGACTAAGTAATAATGATCATTAAAATTTCCTGTGAGGTAGTAAGTTCTGTGTCAATGGCAGCACTCAAAGACAAGTGAGATAAACACTCCAGGGATATTGGGAAAGGGGACTTGGGGCCTCATATAGGAATTTAGATTCCATGGCATGTACAGATTTTACAATCTAGAATTATATGATTTACTTTTTCATGCCTCATGTTCATGGGTCAATGCCTTGACTCAAAAACTATTTATTTTATCTCTGTTAACTTTAGAATGTAATTCTTTTATCAAGAATCAATTTTTAGCTTGTGTGCTAGCTAACAATGTTGTAATCACAGAAGATGTGCTGTTCACATTTGTTTACCGAATGTTTTGGAGGTATTCCAAAAATCTTCCCTTCCTTTGTAAAGTGGTGACTTACTTTGGAATTGTGTGTTTTAAAATGTTATTTTCTTGTAAAGAATAAAGTTGTATAAACTAATTGAAAGCCAAAAGGGATTCAGTGTTCTAAATATTTATTTATTTTATTTTGTCTTAAAGGTTAACAGCTTTTGCTTTAAGAGTACTTGGACAAGTACATAAATATGTAGAGCAGAACCAAAATTCAATATGTAATTCTTTATTGTGGCTGGTTGAGAATTATCAGTTAGATAATGGATCTTTCAAGGAAAATTCACAGTATCAACCAATAAAATTACAGGTAAGGAAACCAAATGCAAAAATTGGCAATAGTTTTATTTACAGTTTGAGTTTTATTCTCATCCGATTATGGGAGGATGAAGAAGAAGAAGGAAAAAAAATGTAATTCTACAAGAAATTCCTTTTGTGAACAAGCAAAAAATACAAAGGTCTTCCCATAATATCTGAAGTGAAGCGATCTTCAGACAGTTCACTAGAGATCAGAGAAGTGATATCTTAGACCTCTCATTTATCAGGGTGGAGGGAGATGGGCAAGTGAAAGCACTCAAGCGAGATAGACCCAGGGCTTATTGAGAAATGAGAAGCAGGAAGGGAAAAAGTGGGAGATAAGGCTTAAAACACAGAGTAGAGGCCAGGCGCGATGGCTCACACCTGTAATTCCAGCACTTTGGGAGACCAAGGCAGGTGGATCATGAGGTCAGGAGTTCAAAACCAGCCTGACCAATATGGTGAAACCCCATCTCTACTAAAAATACAAAAATTAGCTGGGCGTGGTGGTGCACGCCTGTAGTACCAGCTACTCAGAAGGCTGAGGCCAGAGGATAGCTTGAACCGGGGAGATGGAGGTTGCAGTGAGCCGAGATCACGCCGTTGCACTCCAAACTGGGTGACAGAGTGAGACTCTATCTCAAAAAAAAAACAAACAAAAAAACCCACAGAGTAGAACCAGGTCATTTCACTTTAAAGACACCATTTCACTCTCCTTTTAAAACATTGCTTCTTTTTAGGGTACCTTGCCTGTTGAAGCCCGAGAGAACAGCTTATATCTTACAGCCTTTACTGTGATTGGAATTAGAAAGGCTTTTGATATATGCCCCCTGGTGGTAAGTAACTGTTTTCTTTCTCTCACACCCATCATCTATTTCTGTAACATACACTGAAGGGGCCACCAATCAGAAGACCTTTAGTTTCAAAAGCTTCTTTTCCTTCTTTCCAATTATTTGAAAATAACTTAAACTCCAGAATTGAAAGATTTCAGAACAATGATAGATATTAGAAACCACCTAGTCCAACCTACTCATTGACAGTTGAGAAAGCTGAGGACTGTAAGTAAGGTGAATTCAATTGCCCAGTGTCACAGGCTAATAAATTGGAGAGCTGGGTCTAAAACTGATAGCTGGAACTGTGATGGGAGAATGATCCAGTGCCCCCAGCTTCTCTGTCTTATCTTTGCGAAATCCTGCTTTATATATGTTACTGTTGTCCTATAGTGAAAGCACTCTGTATTGTGCAAGTACTGAGGATACACAACAGCAAATGCATATCCTCCAAATCCTTCCAAACAACATTTGCTTGGAAACAGGGGAGAAAAGTGATGAGCCACCTAAGTGAATCAACATAGAAGATTTCCAAGGTTGACATGGAAAATCTCAAGTGGATTTGCAAAACTGGAATCACAAAACAAAACCATTTGTTTTCAGTTTGTTTCAAAAGCTTAACAAGACAAAATAATCAATGAAGACTAGTTTCCAGGGGCCTAGAGGACCAGTTGGCACCTAGTGGCCACATGGGTGAGAGATGCATGTGGAGCTGGGAGAGAAGGAGCCAGGCAGGATGTTAGCAGCATTGCAGCAGGCTTTCTCCTGGGCCACTTGTCCAACACAACCATTTTGGTGGTGTCGGGACTGGTGATCGGGACTATTTACCCAGGCATTCTTAGGATCTAAAAGTATTTTGGCAGTTTAGATTTCTTTCTGCTACTTATTGTTTTATTTTTTTAAAGTATAACTCCTCTTGAACCCGTGTGCCTGTTGCAACTCCGCTGAGAGGGAACGATAAAAGTTGTGTCTATGGGCCGGGCGCGGTGGCTCACGCCTGTAATCCCAGCACTTTGGGAGGCCGAGGCGGGCGGATCACAAGGTCACCAGATCAAGACCATCCCGGCAAACACGGTGAAACCCCGTCTCTACTAAGAATACAAAAAAATTAGCCGGGCGTGGTGGCGGGCGCCTGTAGTCCCAGCTACTCGAGAGGCTGAGGCAGGAGAATGGCGTGAACCCGGGAGGCGGAGCTTGCAGTGAGCCGAGATCGCGCCACTGCACCCCAGCCTGGGTGACAGGGAGACTTCCTCTCAAAAAAAAAAACAAAAAAAAAAAACAAAAAAAAACTTGTGTCTATGCTTGGTGGCTTTTCTTCCTGGAGACTAGGTCTGATGGTGTAATCAGAAACTAAAGGCACAAAACCTCTGAAAGGAAGGTGAGAATTCAGAGACAAAAAGCTTAACCTGATTTGGACAACCTCATTGTCCCTTCCAAGATTATTCTCTGCTCCTTCTCTCGGAGGAATTTTCTTCACTGGGAAGCCATCCGTTTCCATTAGGTCAGTCCTCTTTTCACCCCCATCTTCCTTGCTCCAGGATAGTGGGATCTAAGGGTAGTTCGTATCACTTGATAGGTGGTTGCTTGACATAGAAACTGAAGTATCTTCTCTTGTTTCCAGAAAATCAACACAGCTCTAATTAAAGCTGACACCTTTCTGCTTGAAAATACACTGCCAGCCCAGAGCACCTTTACATTGGCCATTTCTGCCTATGCTCTTTCCCTGGGAGATAAAACTCACCCACAGTTTCGTTCAATTGTTTCAGCTTTGAAGAGAGAAGCTTTGGTTAAAGGTATAACTTGTTCCATACATTTATTCAGCAAGCATTCACTAAGACATAAAGTCTGCTAAATCTGGGAAGTGGGTAGTGACATGCAAACTTGAGTAAGATTCAATTCCTTCCTCAAGGAACAAACCATCACAATACAATGTAATGTGTGCTGTTATTCATTCATTTATTCACGCATTCATTCAGCAAGCATTTATTCTTTTTTTTAAGACAGGTTCTCGCTCTGTCACCCAGGCTGGAATACAGTGACATGATCGTGGCTCACTGCAGCCTCGATCTCCTGGGCTCAAGTGATCCTCCCACCTCAGCCTGCCAAGTGGCTGGGACTACAGGTGCACACCACTGAGCCCAGTTAATTTTTTTCTATTTTGCAGATACGCGTCTCACTATGTTTCCCAGGATGATCTCAAATGCCTGGGCTCAAGCACTCCTACTGCCTCAGCCTTCCAAAGTGCTAGGATCACAGGCATGAGCCACCACACCTGTCCTCTATTTATTCCTTTATTCAATAAATATGCATTGAGTATCCTATGGACACCTTCTATACATCTGGCACTATTCCAGTCTCTGGGAATAAAGGAATAAACAAAACAGGCTCCCCAAAATCCAGGCTGTCATGAAACTTAAATTCTAACTGGGAAGACACAAACATGATAAATAAGTAAAGCTTTATGAATAGGTGGTGATGGCTGATATGAAGAAAAATAAAGCAGGGAAAGGAGACAAGGTGAGAGGATGGGTTATAATTTCAGACAGGCTGACTGGGCTTAAGTTTCACTGAGAGAATGGTGTTTGAATCAAGAGCTGAAAGGAGGTGAAGAAGCAAGTCCTGTGGCTATCTAGAAGGGTGTACCTGGTGGAGAACAGCACATGCAAATGCCCTGAGGCATGGGCATGCCTGGTGCTCCAAGAATGGCAAGGAGGCCAGTGTGACTGCAGAGGAGTGAGAAGAGGAGTAGGAAGTGAGGTCAGGGAAGGAAAAGGTGAGGGAACAAGGGAAGGTCATCTGAGGCATTAGAGAGACTCTTCAGGGCTTCTGTAAACAGTTGTGCAGTGGACAAAGCACCTAAGCAATCAAGTGAATCGAGGCTGAAATCCAGCCTGTGCTCCACTCCCCTGCCCACGTACCCTAGTTTAGGGCTGCTTCCACCGAGAGCAAGGAGTGCCCATGTCTTATCCACAGCAATGTGCCATGGGGACCAGAAGGAGCCCTGGAACTTTAATTTCAGCTTTGAGAGTGAAAAGGGGAGCCACTGGGGGATTTTAAGCAAAGGAGTGCATGACCTGGCTTATATTTCACCAGGTTTGTTATAAAAGTATGTGTTTGGTTTTGAAAAATAAAGATACTGCTTCCTATAGGTCGAGAGACAAAAAATAGAAAGAGAGTAGCAGTGATTATTGGCATGACTGGGCACTTTGGAGTCCTCTTCTAGCTAAGGTTTTCTAGAAGTTTTATAAATCTTACTGAGGTTTATGACCATCTACAAAATATGATTTGTGTCATCATTTAAAAATTACTATATTTTGACATATGCCTCAAAACCACTTGTATGATACTTCAAAAATAACACAAAAGAAATGTCTTGGGTATTGTGAGATATGGATCATAAAATCATAGAATTTAAGAGCTAGAAGGGAACTTAATAACCCAAGAATTGTTCCGGTTGAGTTTCTTTAAAATCCTAAACTCAACTCTTCATTTTAAATACAGCAAATCTGAGACTCTGAGAGGAAGGGTCAACATAATTTTCAAGGTCATGCAAATAATGTAGTTATGAATTATAAACATATACATCAAAATTTTTACTAACCTTCAAATATGATTTCCACATATACATTACTTTGAAAAAAATAGTTTGTTCCAAAAAGGATTTGAGGTTTACAGATTTAAATAACAAATATAATTTACAGCCTAATTTATGAAAAGTGCTGCATGTGTGAAATTGTCTTGAGTGCTTTAAATTGGAAAGAAATAATCAAAGACTGAACTAAGGCTTTAGGTGTAATCTCATAATTTCCAAGATGTAAATTTTCCTATCAGGGAAAAAGGTTCTCCAGTTGACTTTTTAGTGTCAGTAATAATAATAATAATAATAATAATTCCTTATATATGCGTGGTGCTTTCTAGTTTGCAACATCTTTTAATTTAGTATTTCATTTGAGTTTCACTGCATAGAAGAAAGTGTTATCTGTACTACAGGTATTAGGAAACTGAGTCATACAGAACTAAAGGAATTTGCCCAACGTGACATGGTAAGTTAGTAACGAAAGAAAGACTAGAAGCTGGGTCTACTGATTCCCAGTTTACTGTACTTTCCACTCTATTAAACTTCCCCTTCCTACTACATGTGTACTATATTGATTTTAAAATACAGATTGAGGCCGGGTGCAGTGGCTTATGCCTGTAATCCCAGTACTTTGGGAGGCCAAGGTAGGAGGGTTGCTTGAGCCCAGGAGTTTGAGACCAGGCTGGGTAACATAACCGGGCATGGTGGCACATCCCTGTAGTCTCAGCCACTCAAGAAGCTGAGGTGGGAGCATCACTGAGCCCAAGAGATTGAGGCTGCAGTGAGCTACAATCACACCACTGCACTCCAGCCTGGGTGACAGCAAGATCCTGTCTCAAAACACACACACACACACAAAACGAAAAACAGGTTGAGTGTTCTTTATCTGAACTGCTTGGGACCAGAAGTATTTCAGATTTCAGATTTTTTTTCAGATTTTGGAACATTTACATATATAAAATGATATTTCTTGGGGATGAGCCTCAAGGCTAAACATGAAATTCATTTATGTTTCATATGTACTTCCTTTACACACAGCTTGAAAGTAATTTTACACAGTATTGTCAATAATTTTGTGCATGAAACAAAGTTTTGACTGTATTTTGTCTGTGACCTGTCACATGAGGTCAGGGATGAAATTACCTCCCTGTGGCATCATGTCAGAGCTCAAAAACTTTCAGATTTGGGAGGCATTTCGTATTTCAGATTTTCGGATTAGGGATGCTTAATGTGTAAAGACAAGTAGCACCACATTAAGGGATCTCTCTTTGCATTGGTCATCTTTAGGAAGTTCCTCTAACAAGAAAAAGTAAGTAGCTTCTAGAAACTGGAAGGCCATAATACACCTGGTAGAATTATTATGTCAAATTCACATTTTTAATCATATTAATGAATGTGATTTGTTGGTGTTCAGGTAATCCACCCATTTATCGTTTTTGGAAAGACAGTCTTCAACATAAAGACAGCTCTGTACCTAACACTGGTACAGCACGTATGGTAGAAACAACTGCCTATGCTTTACTCACCAGTCTGAACTTGAAAGACATAAATTATGTTAACCCAATCATCAAATGGCTATCAGAAGAGCAGAGGTATGGAGGTGGCTTTTATTCAACCCAGGTAACATTTCTTTGTCTTGTTTCATCTTCCTGTAGACATTTTTATTTTCTCCCACACCACGCTCATCTGGCCTCCATGGCTTTGTCCACCAAATGAGCGTGCAATAGATATGAATAATGTCTAGAATTGAAGGACCCCTAGAGGTTATCTGCATCAACACTCTTATTATACAGAAGAGGAAATTAGCTCAGGGAGTTTCACTCAGGGAATTCATGGCAGAGCCAGAATCAGAACTCATGTCTCCTGACTTTAAGCCCAGTACCTGCTTCATTATTCTAAATCACCATGAAAGGCTAGTAAGTTTATTAGCAATTATATCATATCCTATGTAATAAAGAGTGGTTGCCATGTAGACAAAGGTATTGATGCTCCTTCTCCACAACGAAATAAATAAAAAGTGAGAGAAATACTGATTGTTACATGTTAATCTATCTAGCTATTTAATGTAAATTCATTTGAGTATGTATTTTTATTACAACCAATTATTATGTAGTTGTATAATAAATGTTTATATTCAAAGTTTAGATTGAATGCTAATATCTTCCCTGTTGCCTGGATGTTTAGATAATGATGGAGTGTGTATATTTATATATATAAAATTTAGACATAGAGAGGGCCTTCAGTATTAATTTACTGACCATCTAATGTGTTTTATCTTGGGTACAATTATAGGGTTAGCAGAAAAGAGTGCCCTATTGATTAGCATTTGCCCCCTAGATATAGGCAGAGGGAATGGCCACATTGTTTAACATCTCTGATCTAGTCATGTTTCTCAGTTTTATAGATGAGAAAGATGAGGTCCAGAAAGATAAAGTTTATTCATTTATTCCTTCAACAAATATTTATGTACCTACTAAATGCAATGGATATTACCTTAGTCCATTGTGTGTTGCTATAACAGAAAATGACACACTGGATAATTTATAATGGACAGAAATTTATTAGCTCATGGTTCTGGGTCCTAGGAAGTCCAAGATCAGGGGGCTGCACCTGATGAAGGCATTCTTGTTGCATTATTCCATGGTGGAAGGGCAAAGAGTAGGTGGAGTGGGGGGTTGGTGGGAGTGGGGTATAAACTCATCCTTTTATAACAAATTCGCTTCTACAATAAGCAGCATTAATCCATTTATGAAAGTGGCACCCCCATGGCCCAAACACCTCCCATTAGGCCTCACCTCCTAACACTGCCACATTGGGGACCAAGCTTTCTGACACATGAACTTTGGGGGACACATTCAAACCACAGCAGGCATCAAGAAAAATATATTACCTACTTGCCTCATGAATCTTACATTGCAGTGGGGTAGGCTAACAATAAACTATAAATAAAAGCATTACAAATTGAGATGAGTGCTATAAAGGGCAAAAAGGTAACATTAAAACAGAGAATAATGGGAAAGGGGAGTTTATGGCCTTGTTGTGGAGATACTTAAGCTCAGACTGAAGGATGAGGAAGAGATAATCATGCAAAGACTCAGAGGAATTCTGCAAACAGTGATTTGCCTGAGGTTACATTTGCAGAACATATAGAGGACCCAGATCTGAGGCCACACTTCCTTCCTGTCCTTGCTAACAGCATCATCTTTATTGAGGAGGGAGAGATCTTTCTTCCCCCTCCACAATGGGGCTCTTAACCAGTCTTACTGCGTCAGCTGGAGTTTCATCTCCAGACAATGCTGCCCTACCCCCCATAAAAAGGGCATTTGTAAATAGGGAGTACATCAATGAACTAAACGTATTTTTGTGCCTTGCTGATTGTTGACAGGACACAATCAATGCCATCGAGGGCCTGACAGAATATTCACTCCTGGTTAAACAGCTCCGCTTGAATATGGACATCGATGTTGCTTACAAGCATAAAGGTCCCTTACATAATTATAAAATGACAGACAAGAATTTCCTTGGGAGGCCAGTAGAGGTAAATGAAGAACTTCGTGTAGTATTTTACAATTGGCTGAGACCATTGAAATCATCTGTCCCACTCTTTATTTTATAAATCTATCTTTTCGCTACTTAAACATATATTGAGTGTCTGTTATGTCCTAAGCAGGGATGCCTGCTATATCCTGGGCACTGAGGATTCAAAAATAAAACACAGTCAGCGTAGTGCAGGGAGATTGTCATTTAAGCAGATAGTGAAAAATAAGAGTCTTGATAGGTACATGGAAGTACAGAGGGGCCCTCCTGATCCTGGCTGAAAGATGGGAGGAGTTTGTCAGATGTGTCCAGCTGTGTGGGTTAAATCTGAAAAAATCAGAATGAGTTAGACAAGTGAAGAAAAAGGAAGAACATTCCAGGCATAGATAACAGCACACAGAGCAGTACAGTGAGTGTAGGAGGGAAGGCATGTCTGGGAAGCTGCTAGTGGTTCCTTCTGGCCCTGGTCATACATGCAGACTGTGGCCAGGCTGGAGTCAGCCTTTAGGGTCCCCAGCTCCTTGCCCCATGTCCTTTGCTACTGCTGGATTTTTAAAGGTGGTAACTTTGATGGCTTATGAAAATTTCACAAAGAAAAAGACATGTTGGAAAAACTGTGTTCTCTATTAATATTAGCTGCCCACATATAGCTGCTAATACATATTTTTCTAACTACTGTGTTTACATTAAAGTATACTTAAATGTACAGTAATTGGAAATAGTCCTCACTGTTGACATCTTTCACAAATTGGTGTTTGTTAAAAGTAAACAAGTATGAGAAATATATATATATATTTTTTTTGAGATGGAGTTTCGCTCTTGTTGCCCAGGTTGGAGTGCAATGGTGCAACCTCAGCTTACTGCAACCTCTGTCTCCCAGGTTCAAGCAATTCTCCTGCCTCAGCCTCCCAAGTAGGTGGGATTACAGGCACCTGCCACCACACCCAGCTCATTTTTTGTATTTTTCGTAGATACGGGATTTCACCATTTGGCCAGGCTGGTCTCAAACTCCTGACCTCTGGTGATCCACTCACCTTGGCCTACCAAAGTGCTGGAATTACAGGCGTGAGCCACCATGCCCAGTGGAGAAATAAAATTTAATGCAAAAATTGCAAACTGGTGGCCCATACTAAAAAAAAGGATATGGATATAAACATAGACATAGATATATGCCAACATTTAAAGATCCAGAGATTTCAAATAAAAACCTGATTCCCAACTTCCCTTAATAAACCAAAAGACCTGGCAGCAAGGCACTGGGCATTGGCATGGCTTCTGCAATTTACTGCAGTCCCCACCAGTCACAGGATGTATGCATGTGCATTTATGTTCATACTTGCTTTGTGTCCAGGCCTCTGCAGGCATTTGTGCTTGTGGTCCATAGTTTGGGAATACGTCTTCTTTCCCTGGGATCATTTAGAGTTCACCAGAGATTCATGTTCTGAGTCTGAGCTCTAAAGAGGATCTCTTGACCTTCCAGCTACCTGAGGTAGCTGGAATTATTCTTTTCTATAGGGATAATGCTGTAAGAGGCCTCTTGTCATCCTAGCAAAATTTAAACCTTAGCCCAGGATGCTGCTTCCATGTAACACCTGGGCTGTTATTATCCAGTGTGGAATTTTCTACTCCAGCATTTCCTGAAATGTGTTCCGTGAAAGAGTGTTAGGTGGTTGAGTGTTTAGCTTAAATAAAGTTAAACAAGTTTTTTAATCCAGAATTCCCCTGTTCTGTAATGTGTATGTGATTAAGTGTGGTGACTCTGGGCGTGAAAAGGGGCAGAGGCAAGGAACAGTGCACAGCATTTCCCAAACTTATTTGTCATGCATGCTTTTCACATGCAGTATCTCAAGACACTTGTTTTCCAGCAAATGCTGCTATATTCTATCAGGGAGAACAAGAACGTTACTAAAATTTGAAGGAAAGATTGAGAAACTTTAACATATGCCCAATCCCTCTTGCATTATTGTGCTAAGCAAAGGAAAGGGGAGGCTTGGAATAAAGGAAGGGCCAACTCCTCGGGCTCAAAATTGTCTCTCCCCTACTTTCCACAAATTAGGGAGCATTTGGATGACAAAGTTCCTCTGGGCAGGAGAATGAGTTAACTCCATTTATGTCTTCACTTTCCTACTAGCAGAGTGGGAAGAAGAGCAGCAGCAACTAAGGATTTGGCAGGCTTGAGTGGGGTGCTAGTGGTTTGGGGTGGGGTACCAGGGGTTTCTGCAAACAAAGGCCATGACAAGTGGAAAAGATAAATCATCAAGAGATGGAAAAAGGGTGCAAAGGAGGAACTCAGAGAGGACCAAAGGTAGATGCACCCACTTTCAAGTTATGTGGAGGTTCCCTGCTCTGGGTTCTGATGAAAACGATCTCCATTGGCACACAGGATGCTGATTCCTGAGCTAGGCACAGAAAGGAATTTATTCAGTTGGCAAAAGGAGATGAAGATCCAGATTTACCATGGCCATATGTAAATGAAAATGTAACCAGAAGTGACCTCTGACATGCTGCTTTTGTTGGTTCACTCAGGAGATCTCAGACATCTTATTTACATGTAGAAGGGAAAGGGGAAAATACTAGCCTTGTTTAGCACCTGCCGTGGGCATAGGATTTTCAGTGTCTCATCCAGTTACTCTCAGAGGAGATCTGAGAGAGGAGGCTGGTAGGTGTCAGCCCACTTTTCATAGCTCTATCCTCCCTCCCTATCAAATGATGAAAGAAAGCATGGTTTCTCTATTGTCTTTCCAGGTGCTTCTCAATGATGACCTCGTTGTCAGTACAGGATTTGGCAGTGGCTTGGCTACGGTACATGTAAGTATTTAATTGATATCCAATAATGAGTTATGTGTCTATTTGTACTAAGTAAGCATTTTGGGGGATTTATGTGTTATTCATAAAGGCTTGTTTCTTCATTTTAGCCACTTGGCAGTTGCAATTTTTTTTCTTTTTTTTTTTTTTAAATGGGGTCTCACTCTGTCACCCAGGCTACAGTGCACTGGTGTGATCTTGGCTCACTGCAACCTCCACCTCGCAAGCAATTCTCCTGCCTCAGCTTCCCGAGTAGGTGGGATTACAGGCACATGCCACTAGGCCCGGCTAATTTTTTTTTATTTTTAGTAGAGACGGAGTTTCACCATGTTGGCCAGGCTGGTCTCAAATTCCTGACCTCAATTGATCCATCCATCTTGACCTCCCAATGTTCTGGGATTACGGGAGCGAGCCACCATGCCTGGCTGGCAGGTGCAAATTTTTCTAGGCTGTTTAACTATGTTCATGCATTCTTAAATTACATGTTCTGAGCATAAATTAACATCCTATTAATAATTTTAATCACATTTTTATCTTTAGTACATTCATTCCTTCAAGGACTGTTGTAAGTTTATATGGGGGAGGAGAGGTTGTCCACTTTTCTGCCACTTCTGGTTGGTGTCAATGTATCTACTTCTGGCAGCACCTCTGCCCATTCACACACACCTATAATTTGCTGTTTGCCATTATGGTGTGTGGCTGGAAGAAACCCACACTCCTTAGCCTTGTGGTGTTGTGTGTAAAATTAAAGTGGAAAGGTTCAAGAACAAGAACCTTGGGAACTCTCCTATAGAGTAAGGTGCCCAGATTTGACTGCATGGAATTTAGACCAAGATTCTGACCGGCCAGAAGTCATTTTTTGCTTACTTTGGGTCTCTCAGGTTTAGATTATGGAGTTTGCTTAGAATCCAGCTGCTGGAAAAGTGAGTCGCTAATGTACACCGTTTGTGCTGGATTATGAAAATGATTCTTCGAGCATCCCATCTGCAGCAGCAGTGTTGCCATAATACCTTTGTCACTTTCCCACTTTAAATAGACTCTTCTTGCTTACTTGTCCCCAATGTAGGTAACAACTGTAGTTCACAAAACCAGTACCTCTGAGGAAGTTTGCAGCTTTTATTTGAAAATTGATACTCAGGATATTGAAGGTAAAACAGCATGATTTACCTTGTAATTTTGGCTAAAAATAAAGCATGTTTATACATAGAGAGCTTCTCTGATTAGGAAAAATGTGCTTACTCAAAAAGCAAAATTTCTTGATCAAATACTTTAGCAGGTTGACATCCAAGTAAATTTTTTACATTAGATATATTTTTTGCAATAGATATAACTCTTTAATACAGTTGGAAGCCAATATTAAATAACAATAACTAAGCTAAATGTATTTGCTATTGATCAATAAATTGTTTTGACTGACTATGTTACTTTTAAAGAGTGTAACTAGTTGTAAAGCCACATTAAGGTCTAATTCCAGAAGCCAGCATTTCTGTTACTTTTGTGTTAACCTTCCAATCTAGGACCTTGAATTCCCTTATCACCCTGTTAGTTTTCCATCCCTTAGCCTTTCTGTATTCCAAGGGGTCAAGCAAATGAACATTTCTGTGCCTCCATCTTTAACTTAGTCTCTCCTATACTTACCATTCTTTCTTTAAATGTACCCCCGACCCTTTTTTTTTTAACCCAAGGCCCTCACATCCCTCTGCTGGTTGGTTCTCCCTTCTTGGTCCAAAACCAAGTCCACTTGCACACTCCAGTCCTCCTCCTCTCCCCATTGCCTCCAGGGTCAGAATGAATGCTGCTGCCTCTGCCCTGATATTTTCCATCTATGGCTCAGAAGCCTGTTCCTACAGGAAACTTCCCAACTACCAGCAAATCAAGGCATCTGCTCTTCCTCCCTCCAACATCCCCCAAACATATTACCAATACATATTTATCTTTAATAATTTCTTCCTTAAATTATAAGTTATTTGACAGCAATGAACTGTTAATTATTTAAAGACTTTAATTATTTAAATTAATTATTTAAATACTTCCTGGTATTGTCAATAGCCATGAATTTCCGTTAGAACCGCTGAAAGTATCTAAACTTCCAAATCACAAATCATTTTTAAGTGTGTTCAGAGATCTGTTCATTAATAATTCTGTTCTGACACGTTCCAAAGCAGCTGAAAACAGTTTACTCTTATATTTGTCTGTTTGCTTTCTTGTTGCGTATGCCAGCATCCCACTACAGAGGCTACGGAAACTCTGATTACAAACGCATAGTAGCATGTGCCAGGTGAGCCCATTTCCACAAAAGTGAGTATAGACTCCAAGTTCTCATTTTTGTTTTAGTATTGTTTCTTTATATATTTTCAAATTTTAGTATGCCCAGAAGATACAAAATTGTTCAATTGTTTAAAAACGCAGAACACATGTATTCTTAAATAGCTACTTACCGTAAAAAACAGCCTTGGTTTTGCTCAGAATAGTTTTCTCTCTCATTTTTGTCTTCTGATTCAAACAGTATAATACTAATTTTTTCTTTCTTTCAGAGGGATAGAGATGTGATTAAAAAAAAAAAAACAGGAAAAAAATATAAAAGATTCTCTCAAAAACAGTTCCTACTCTCTTACTTAGAAAAATCACACTTACCTAACAAAATCCCTGGCCATTATTAGCTAGATTCTCAACTCAACCTGCACATTGAAGTCAGCTGGAGAGCTCTTGGAGATGTCCAAATGTCCTGTGCTCCAGAGGTCATTCTAATGGTAGCCAGGGTTGAGAACCATTGATGTTAAACCCTCTCCTGACTAAGTTTCCTGTTATTGCTAGGTAACAATTTATTGCAAACATAATGGTTTAAACCAACACAGTTTTACTATCTTGCAATTCTAGAGGTGAGAAGTCCTAAAATCAAGGAGTTGGGTAGGGCTGTATTCCTTCTGGAAGCTCTAGAATTTGTTTGCCTATTCCAAATTCTAGAGGCTCCCTGTGTTCTTTGGCTTGTGGCCCCTGTCTGTCTTCAATACAAGTGTCACAGCATCTTCCAATCTCTCTTTGACTGTGACCCCTGCTTCCATCATCACACCTCCTTCTCTGACTCTCCTGCTTCCCTTCCTCATAAAGATTCTTGTCTTTACATTAGACCTACACAAATAACCCCCATCTCAAATCCTTAATTTAATCACATCTGTAAAGTTCTCTTTGCCACATAAGGTAACACATTCACAGGTTCAGGGGATTAGGACATGGACATCCTTGGGGGCCATTATTCTGCTTACCACAGCCACCATCCTAAAATATTTATGAAAGTGTAGGATTTTTGCCAGGTACGGTGGCTCATACTGTAATCCCAACACTTTGGAAGGCCAAGGAGAGAGGATTGCTTGAGCCCAGGAGTTCAAGAATAGCCTGGGCACCATAGCCAGACCCCATCTCTATAGCAAATTTTAAAAATTAGCCAGACATGGTGGCACACACCTGTAGTCCCAGCTACTTGGGAGGCTGAGGCAGGAGGATTGCTTGAGCCCAGGATGTTGAGGCTGCAGTGAGCTGTGACCATGCCACTGCACTCCAACCTGGATGAAAAAGTGAGACCCTGTCTCCAGAAAGGAAAAGAATATGTAGGTATTTGAAAATATGTATATACATTTGGCTTTGGTGATCACACAGTGTGATCAGATAGTGGTAGAGCCAGGACTGTAACACAGACTTCTTCCCTGATCTTTCCATCGTCCCTCAATCCTTTCTGTTGTGTTCTATTTTCTTAACTCTTGTATTGTCAATAACAGTGATATCTATGGATGGCATTTTGCTGATTTTACTTATAATCACGCACCCACTGTGGATAACATGGAAATTCAATAGTGTTGTGCAAAAGATGAGAGCTGAGAAGGACCTTAGGGATGATATCATAATCCTCTTGTTTTGGAAATGAAAAAACTAAGACCCAAAGAAATAAAGTCGCCTGCCAAATGCTCACAGAGTTAGAGGCAGAGCCAGGGGCTCAACTCCCCAGCCTCTGATGTTCAATCCAGTATCTAAACTGTCTCTTTTTTTTTTTTTTTTTGAGATAGAGTTTCACTCTGTCACGCAGGTTGGAGTGCAGTGGCCTGATCTCGGCTCACTACAACCTCTGCCTCCCGGATTTGGGAGATTCTCCTTCCTCAGCCTCCTGAGTAGCTGGTATTACAGACACACAACACCACGCCCAGCTAATTTTTTTATTTTTAGTAGAGATGGGGTTTCACCATGTTGGCCAGGCTGGTCTCGAACTCCTGACCTCATGTGATCTGCCCACCTCAGCCTCCCAAAGTGTTGGGATTACAAGCCTAAACCACCATGCTCAGCCTAAACCACCCTTTCAATCAGTGTAATCTAAGACCACGAATCCCAAGGAAAAGCACATTGTTTCTCCCTGCCTCCCTCCCAGCTGTTTCCCAGCCTTCTCTATCTCCCAAGCCCAATCGCTTCCTAGGATTCCTTCACTATTCAGTCCTATTTCCTTCCTCATCAGCATTTCTTCCTTCCAGCACTTCCTACTTCCTTCTGTGGCCAGTCCCTGCTCTCTGTTCCCACTCAAACATCTTTCCTCATTCCCTAACTTCTTTCCAGTAAGGTCACCTTTCCCAGGCAGCTTCTTTCCTCCTGAATGCCATTCCTACCCTTGGACACCTACCAGCTGGGGAGGAGCATGATCACAGTTACCTTTAAATTTGTAACAGTTGTCAAAGGGAAGTGTAAGCAAACTTCTGGGCAGAGCTCGAATCAGTGTCTGGGACCCTACAGGGAGGCATCTGTACTTGCCGTAAAGAAGAGCTCTCTGATAGGGTGAGACACCTGTGGGATAGCCTCTGCCAGTAAGAACTCCAGTGACCTTCAGGACATCAGCTTACTTCTCCGATCCTCTTCTATGAAGCAAAGATATTGCACTACTTTATCTCAAGTTTTCTGCCGGTTCTAATTGTCCACAATTCTGCCGTACAGAAAAAGGCTGTTATCAAAAGCTCGTTCATTTGACTTCATTGGCAGGAGGCCTAATTCCAGATTATCAATATACAAAAGAAAGCAAGGAGAAATGCAATCTTGAATAGTCTATCCTTTGGTTTTTACAAATTGGGGACAAAATGTTCCAGAAAGGCGGGTGGAATATGCTTTTGGCTCTGTTGACACTGAAGTTAGGTTGGGTAAATTCCAAAAGGAGCTGTGTAGTACTTATTCATGTAAGAATTTCTTTGCCTTCAAATATTCTCTCTCCTGATTAAAAAATGCCAGCATGAAGTTTCTGTGTTCAGAGGGTCTCTTTCGTGTATTTACCTTTTTACAACCTCTCTGTTGTATTCCTAAGAAAAGAAAAACAGGATTTCATTTCCCTCGCAACAAAATGCCTTTGGGGAAGATTGCTGGTTTTGGCAGCAGGCAAAGGGCTTCTTGAAAGGAGGATTTCTGTTCCACCATTGAAACAGTCTCCATGGCAACCAGTCATCAAGGCTCCAGCAACCTTTTCATAGACACTCTCCACTCGGGAGGCCCTTTTCCATCCTGCTGACAAAGTGTTTGCATCTGTGAGCAAGAGTTCTCTGCTTCTACCCATCCAATTAGCGAGATGTTCAGATGTCACATTAGAGTTCCAAATGTTTTATATTCTGTTCTAAATTGTCAATTTGGTGGAGAATAGGGTTAAATTTTTATGAGTCAGATATTTTAGAATACTTTTCATTATTGTGGCAAATATTACATCTATAACTTCTATTAGGGACTGCTTTTATTTATTTATTTATTTATTTTTGAGGCAGAGTCTTGCTCTGTTGCCCAGGCTGGAGTGCAATTGTGCGATCTCAGCTCACTGCAACCTCTGCCTCCCAGCCTCAAGCGATTCTCGTGCCTCAGCCTCTTAAGTAGCTGGGATTACAGGTGTGCGCTACCACACCCAGCTAATTTTTGTATTTTTAGTAAAGAAAAGGTTTCACCATGTTGGCCAGGCTGGTCTCGAACTGCTGGCCTCAACTGATCCGCCTCAGCCTCTCAAAGTGCCGGGATGACAGGTGTGAGCCACTGCGCCCAGCTGGGATTGCGTTATATATGCTCCATGAGGTGTCATTGAGGAAAAGATATGCCCTGACCCCTCACTAACTTGCATAGTGTCTCCTCTTCCACCAACATTCATACCTGTAGGTGAGATAAATTCATTTTCCCCCATTATGAAGCTGTCTTTTAACTTCTTCCTTTAATCCTGTCTGCTCTCCCAAGCTTCACTCTCAAACATCCAGCTGCCTCTCAAGCATCTTGAGGTGAGGCTGGAACCTGAAATCAAGTTTTGCAGAACCACACTCCCTCTGTCTCTGCCCCAGCCTCAGCCAGCCTGTCTCTTTTATGTCTTCTAACATCTCTTAATGGTAGCTGTAAGCCTCTGCCACCCAAAACCGAAGCCTGGGAATTATAAAGATAAATTTAAAATACAAGCTTATACTTCTTCACAGTTAGTTTTACAAATAAGAAAATGATCTTAGAAGGGGGAAATGATTTGTGGGAATCTCAGAACTGGAATAAAACCCAAGTTTCCTGATTCTCCATTTCAGTATTCTTTTCTCTCTTACAAAACAAAAACAAAAACAAAACCCTCCCATTGTGCCCTTTTTGCATTTCTCCTTAACTTCCTTCCAGCAGAATTCCTACTGAAAGGATAGTCCTTGAAACATTTTCTACATAAAGTAGCTATTATGGGAAATTTAGAAAATAGAGAAAAGCATGAAAAAGAAAAGAGATAATCGCTTATAATCTCACCATCCAGAGAAAGTAGCTACTAATATTTAGTGGGTTCTTTTGTTTGTTGGTTTGTTTTTAAAGAGGGAGTCTCGCTCTGTCGCCCAGGCTCAAGCAGTTCTCCTATAGCTGGGATTGCAGGCGTGTGCTACCACGCCCGGCTAAATGTTTTTTATTTTTAGTAAAGACGGAGTTTCACCATGTTAGCCAGGCTGGTCTTGAACTCCTGACCTCAAGTGATCCGCCTGCCTCGGCCTCCCAAAGTGCTGGGATTACAGGCGTGAGCCACCATGCCTGGCCTTACTGTATTTTCTTCCAGCTTTTCCTGGACATGTTTATTGAATCTCTTTTCAACATACAACTAATTTTTTCCCTTGGAATATGCTTCATTAGAAAATAAACTAACATGAGAATCCAAAGACCTGGATTCTTCTACAGCTCTGCATGAATTAGCCATGTGACCTTGAACCAGTGCCTTACTCTCATTCTGAGTTTCCCCAGCTAGTTAGCTTGGTGTGGATGACTTCTGTGTTCCAGTAGAGTGGTTCATTGAGATTATTGATCAAGTGAGGAAAGAGAATAGATGACTCAAAGATCTCTTGCAACTCTAAAGTCAGAGATTTTAACCCATACATTGTAGAAAAGTAAATAAATGGAAACCCAAATTTAAAAATTAAGGTCCACTAAGGAACAGTGTCCTTTCTTAAAGAATCTTATTCACTTGTTTATTACATTTTCTAACCTCTTTTTTATTTTAGCTACAAGCCCAGCAAGGAAGAATCATCTTCTGGATCCTCTCATGCAGTAATGGACATCTCCTTGCCTACTGGAATCAATGCAAATGAAGAAGACTTAAAAGCTGTATGTGTTTTCTTTTAAATCATGTAAATTCTTTGTTTTCTTTTCTGAATTATTTTACAGACAATTGTACTTTCTTTCATTTTAATATACAACTTGTATAGAATCACCCAGAATATTCTCTGTTTTTTGTTTTTGTTTGTGTTTTGAGATGGATTTTCACTCTTGTTGCCCAGGCTGGAGTGCAAAGATGCGATCTTGGCTCACTACAACCCCGCCTCCCGGGTTCAAGTGATTCTCCTGCCTCAGCCTCCCGAGTAGCTGGGATTACAGGCATGCACCACCACGCCTTGCTAATTTTTTTTTTTTTTTGTAGTTTTAGTAGAGACGAGGTTTCACCATGTCAGCCAGGTTGGTCTCCAACTCCTGACGTCAGGTTTATCCACTGGCTTTGGCCTCCCAAACTGCTGGGATCACAGGCGTAAGCCACCAGGCTTGGCCAGAATATTCCTTTCAAAACATAATTAACCTAAGTTTTGATTTATCAAAGTGAAACAGAAGCATACACTAGCATGCTCTGAAAAATATGAGTTTATATGCTAATGTGTTCAGACTTTTTCAAGAAGAGGAACTGCTCTTCAGTTTCTTTGAACAACAGATCACATCCCTGTGATGTGACATCTCATCAACAGATGAATGCATTTAAACAAAAAGATAATGAAATGAAATTCAAGCTTCTCTCTTTTCCCCCTTAGCTTGTGGAAGGGGTGGATCAGCTATTCACTGATTACCAAATAAAAGATGGACATGTTATTCTGCAACTGAATTCGGTAAGCTCCACCTCCAACCATTTTTCCTTTACTATTACTATTCAAAATATACAGGCTAAAAGATTATAAATACCGTCTCTCCGTAATTTCCTTAAATCCTTGAATTTGTTAAACAGATCCCCTCCAGTGATTTCCTTTGTGTACGATTCCGGATTTTTGAACTCTTTGAAGTTGGGTTTCTTAGTCCTGCCACTTTCACAGTGTATGAATACCACAGACCAGGTAATCAACTCCATGCTAACATTTCTTCAGAAGAATACTTTGTATTCTTTACAGAACATTTAGAAATCCACTAGAGTCCTGTAAATTTTATGTATTGCCTCTCTTAGAGACCACTCTTCATAAAAGTCCCAATTTGAACATTCAAACTACTGTATACAAAATATTGTACATAAACTTCTTCTTGACATTGAGCAGACCATTTTACCTCAGTCCTCAGTTTCTTCATTTTTTAAAATAAATGGATCGTAGTGCCTCCAACTTCAATATTCTTTGCCTCAGGTTTATCTATGGTGTTCACAGATAAATCATCTCTCTCCTTTTGAGAGAAACCAACTCAATTTTCCCAGAACAACTTCTAGCCCATCTATATTCTTGTTAACTTTGCAGATAGCTCTGTTATAGCAGCTGTCAGATTGCATTCAATTATTTGTATGTCTTTCTCATCAACTCCAGGGTGTTTTCATTCTTGTGTCCCTAGTATCTAATGCAGTGTCAAGTATAGAATGTGAACTCAATAAATATTTATGAATGAGTGATACCACATTTGACTACTCCACTTTTGAGAATGTTATGTGATTGGAGAGCTTATTGGTTCACAAGACAGATGACTCCACCTTGGGCAGTTCTACTTGTTAGAAAATTCTTAAAGTGAACCAAAACTCTGACACCCATTCATTCTAGTTTTATATTCTGAAATCACATAGAACATACATAGTCCCTCTTCTCCTTGAGATAGATATATAGAGTTACATAGCTATATGCTTTTCTTCCCTTGTCCACCCTAAACAATTCCAACTCTTTCAAAAGATCCTCATGCAACATAATTTATTTTCCTGTTACTTATAGAAGCATAAAATATTTTATTTCTGAGAAACGAGTGTTTTAAGCACAGAACTAAGCTAAAAAGGGGAGCTCTTTCTGAGGGTAGGGGAGCCCTTCCCAGGACAGCCAATTTATAATTTCACCTCCCTGGGCCTTAACTATAAAAAGAAGGATTTAGAATAAGCAATCTCTGAGGCTCCATGTAAGAGACTCGCCAATTAGTACCTGTGTTGTTCTTCAAACCACTTCTGTTAACCACGCTTTCGTTGCCACAGATAAACAGTGTACCATGTTTTATAGCACTTCCAATATCAAAATTCAGAAAGTCTGTGAAGGAGCCACGTGCAAGTGTATAGAAGGTAAACTTTATTTAACATATTTAGGCTGCATGCTTATTTAAAGCAGTCCTTCATAACCTGAGGTTAATCTGGGGGACACTGGTAAACTGTTCTTTCTCAGAAGTAGAAATGCTATCTCAGCTAATTGAAAGCTAATGATTCCTGAGCATTGTAAAACTACGTTTTCACAGTTCCTGAACAACCTGATAGTTCATGCTGTACAGAGGCAGGGAAACACTATCGAGATGGTTGTTGGATATTATAGGGACAACATGATGTGAAATTTTACTTTCACCTAGTCTTTTTAACATACAGGACCAGAGGCTCAGGACTGAACCACTAGCTTCTGTTTCTTTTCTATTTTACTTCCCAGTTAATGGAATTCTATTTATTGTCCAGTTCCATTTAGTCTTTCGTAAATTGAAGAAAGCCTTCTTGGCCAAGGAAAAGATCCAGAACTCACCAGTAATCAACAGCTGGCTCCATGAGGGGCTGAGTTAGTTTTGGTTTTTTCAAAATCCTCAATAGCTACACCTTTTCTAGGTACTTATTGTGCCATTTTATGGCTATATATCCGTCACATTATCATTCTGGGTCCTTTGAAGGACTTCTGATTATACTCAAACTGGAAAAATTTCCCCCTTTCATCAAGGGAAGCACATACATTTCTAAGGACCTGAATGTGGAGTAGCCACCCAGTCTAACAATAAGTCTTATGCCAGGGGTGTCCAGTCTTTTGGCTTCAGTGGGCCACACTGGAAGAAGAATTGTCTTGGGCCATACATAAAATACACTAACACTGACAATAGCTAATGAGCTAAAACAAAAATCACAAAAAAATCTCATAACATTTTAAGAAACTTTACGAATTTGTGTTGTGCCACATTCAAAGCTGTCCTGGGCTGTGTGCAGCCCTCGGGCCATGGGTTCAACAAGCTTGTGACTTATGCTCAAGATTTTGTTTTTTGTTTGTTTTGTTTTTGCTTTATGTAATGTTTCGCTTTATGAAAGAAAAGAAAATGGGCAGGTCTTAGAAATCTGAGATTTGTAAGGTTTTATTGGGTTGTCTCTGGGTTCATGAGAAACTGTGTTTACTCCTAGAAAGAGTGTCTACTTCTTTACATTAACCTTCGTTTTACCAATTTTCACAAAATCCAGCTGATTGTGGGCAAATGCAGAAAGAATTGGATCTGACAATCTCTGCAGAGACTAGAAAACAAACAGCATGTAACCCAGAGATTGCATATGGTGAGTTCAAAAGTTCAATATAGCTCCTTTAAGCATGAAATTTTATGAAAACGTGTTCAGTTAGAAAGATCAAAAACTTTACATAGTGATTATATGGATACAACATTCCATGTGATCCCCTGAAGGAAAATGCCATTGATTTTTAGCCCTAACATGAAAAGTTTTTTATTCCCCAGCAAAGAAATGTGATTTTCATTATAAATAATAGAAGTGACATGTATACCCAGCCAAGACACTTTCCTCTAATAGATCTTTTTCAATTACGGGCACTAAAACATAGTCAAAGGGAACTTTTGAGAAGCCACAGAGGTATAAGATTTCAGTTCTGTACTCTTCCAATTGATAGACCAGAGGCAGAGGCAAAGGTGGTTTAGGGGAGTTGGTTTTTAAAAAATTTCTTCAGTGTAAAAATATAAATACCAAATAATTTTTAATATATTCAGAATTGCAATCCATGTTTGAGACATTCTCCATTTCAAAAAGCGAATCTCAATCCTTCTAGTTGTCCAGAGCTCAGAGCTAAATTAGTGTTCAAGTTCAGTTGCAGCCTTGTCTCAGTTCCTGATAAAATTAGCTCCTTTGTTTTCTATTCAGTTTTTGATGTTTACTGCTGGCATTTTTTGGAGAGAGAGAGCATATCGTACACTATCTCAAATCATTTTTTCATTTTGAAATTGGAAGGGTGGAGCCGGGCGCGGTGGCTCATGCCTGTAATACCAGCACTTTGGGAGGCCGAGGTGGGTGAATCACCTGAGGTCAGGAGTTCAAGACCAGCCTGGGGCGAACATGGCAAAACCCTGTCTCTACTAAAAACACAAAAATTAGCCAAGCATATTGGTGCGTGCCTTTAATCCCAGCTACTCAGGAGGGTGAGGCAGGAGAATCGCTTGAACCCAGGAGAAGGAGGTTGCAGTGAGCCAAGATCGTGCCACTGCATTCCAAACTGGGCAACACAGCGAGACTCTGTCTCAAAAAAAAAAACAAAAAAAGAGAAAAAAGAAAATAAAAGAAAGAAATTGGAAGGGTGTTATTTATAAATTTAAAAAATAAGTACAGCCAATTTGGTACTTTGTGTTTAGCAACAGCTTTCATAGACAGTTTCTCATTGCAATGGAAAGGGTTCTCATTCTTATGGAACGGGTCTCATAAGAACTTTATGAGGGCTGGGCACGGTGGCTCATGCCTGTAGTCCCAGCACTTTGGGAGGCTGAGGTGGGCAGATCACTTTGAGCTCACGGGTTCTAGACCAGCCTGGGCAACATGGCAAAACCCTGTCTCTTCAAAAAATACAAAAATTAGATGTGCATTGATGGCTGGTGCCTGTAGTCCTAGCTACTTGGGAGGCTGAGATAGGAGGATCACTTGAGCCTGGGAGGTGGGGAGATTGCAGTGAGCCATTGCACTCCAGACTGAGTGACAGAGTGAAACCCTGTCAAAAAAAAAAAAAAAATGTAACAGAGGATTATTACTATTTGCCAGTGAAGAAACTGAGGCTCAGGGAGATTAAATAATTTGCTCAAGGTCATGCAGAAAGCAAGTGATAGAATTGAGATGCATCCTGATCTCCAGTATTTTTTCCATTGAAGTCTACTGAATTCTCTTAATAGTAATTCAGGCAACAGAATGAGTTTTGTATGGTTAATAACATTTCTTTCCTTTGAATTTATCTTGATTTAAAAAAAAAAAAAAGAAAGCTAAAAAGCTGCCTGACTCAGTGTAGACCCAATGCAGTTTGTTAAATACATGAAGACTTGAGAATACTGTAGTGTTTTGACAAACAAAAATTCCACTAAATTATTTCTTCCCTCCATTTTAGAACTATTTTAAATCTAAAATATCAGAAATCTATTTTAACACAGAGAATAAATGCAATTTGAGTTTATTGTGTTGTTTCAAGAAAACACTTAGCTGGCTTTTTCTGGACTACATGCTATTACTGGAATAACAGAATAGAAACAAAATTAAGTAGTTCTGTCTCTCTACTCAGGCCCACATAGTAAGTACATTGCCCATGTCCATTATAAAGACTATGAATCTGAAATTCAGAACATTTTTCATGCATTTTAAGCCACTAATTTACATAGCCCCTGGTTCTGCCATGATGAGTTCACCTATCTATCTCTCGATCTGTCAATCTATAACTGGGATAGACTTAAAGACTTGAGGGATATTTAGAATGAACAAATCTTTTAGCTCTCTCATTTCAAAACAAAAAATGGAAAGATCAAAAGCAAAAATAAAATAAACCTCTCCTGAGGCCACATAGAAAGAACGGGTCCCTTCAAGCTGGTCTTTCCAGACCTGAGGTCAAGCACATTGTGCATCAAACATTGATGTCTGAATGAAGAGCAAACAGGACTGTGGGCAGCTCATGTTGGGTAGTTGCCAAGCAAGGGTGAGTGAGACAACAGAATCATCCTCAAAACCAAAGATTAAAGCCAGTGGAACTATAGGAGGAAGCAAAGCAAGGAACCAAGAAAGCTCACATGGTTGACCTGAATGAGAGATAAGGCTTCCTCTGTGGCCATGGAGAAGAGAATGAAGGGGCTCTTCAAAAGATGCCCATAGGCATGACTCCACTCATCTTAAAGGATCAGCCTCTGAACTTAACATCTAACGAAGGTTTATCTTGTTTGTTTGTTGTATGTGCTTCTGTTATTTTATTAAATATGTCTCTTGTTCTAATCAGCCTGTTTTTTTAACATTGGCCAGGGCTAATGATTCTAATAGATTGAGAGATTGAATCAGACTGAGGGGACTGGGGAAGGCTTCTTGGAGGAAATAAGAACTATAATAGTTCGCCATGCTTCATTTCTCGTGTTTGACAAATTCTGGCTTCTACTGGACATAGCATTAATAGTATTAAGACTGAATTGTTTCATTTTTGTTTGTCTTTTACCAGCTTATAAAGTTATCATCACATCCATCACTACAGAAAATGTTTTTGTCAAGTACAAGGCAACCCTTCTGGATATCTACAAAACTGGTGAGAATTCATTCATTCATTCATTCTTTCATTCAACAACTATTTAGTACTGACTATGTGCCAGGCATTGTATTAGATGCAGAAGATACAACGCAAATAAGACAGAGCTCCTGCCTTTTTAAAGCTTATATTCTACTTGGGGAGAAACATTTCTTAAAGATGTTCATATAAACATTTCTCACTGAATTCATTTTTCTCAAACTTCAGCAAAATGGTTTTTTTAATTTTGTAATTGTCCAATTTCTTTTTCTTTCCAACTTTTATTTTAGGTTCAGGGGATACATGTGCAAGTTTGCTACATGGGTAAATTGCATGTCGTAGGGGTTTGGTATATAGATTTTTTTTTTTTTTTTTTTTTTTTTTTTTTTTTTTGAGACGGAGTCTCGCTCTGTAGCCCAGGCTGGAGTGCAGTGGCCGGACCTCAGCTCACTGCAAGCTCCGCCTCCCGGGTTCACGCCATTCTCCGGCCTCAGCCTCCCGAGTAGCTGGGACTACAGGCGCTGCCACCTCGCCCGGCTATTTTTTGTATTTCTTAGTAGAGACGGGGTTTCACCGTGTTAGCCAGAATGGTCTCGATCTCCTGACCTCGTGATCCGCCCATCTCGGCCTCCCAAAGTGCTGGGATTACAGGCTTGAGCCACCGCGCCCGGCCTTGGTATATAGATTATTTTGTCACCCAAGTAATAAGCATAGTACCCAATAGATAATTTTTCAGTCCTCACCCTCTTCCCACCCTCTACCCTCAAGTAGGCTCTGCTGTCTAGTGTTCCCTTCTTTGTGTCCATGTGTACTCAGTGTTTAGTTCCCACTTATAAGTGAAAATATGTGATATTTGATTTTCTGTTACTGTGTTAATTCACTTAGGTTAATGGCCTCTGGCTCTGCATCCATGATGCTGGAAAGAACATGATTTCATCCTTTTGATGGCTGCATAATATTCCATGGTGTCTATGTCCCACATTTCCTTTATCCAGTCCACCACTGATGGACATTTAGGTTGATTTCATGTCTTTTCCATTATGAATAGTGCTGTGATGAACATATATGTGCATGTGTCTTCATGGAGAGATGATTTCTATTCCTTTGAGTATATGCCCAATAATTGAATTGATGGGTCAAATGGTAATTCTGTTTTAAATTCTTTGAGAGATTTCCAAACTGCTTTCCACAGTGGCTGAACTAATTTACATTCCCACCAGTGGTATATAAGCATTCTCTTTTCTCTGCAACCCTGCCAGTATCTGTTATTTTTTGACTCTTTAATTATAGCCATTCTGACTGGGTGTGAGATGGCATTTTGTAGTTTCGATTTGCAATTCTCTAGTGATTAGTGATGTTGAGCATTTTTTCATGTGCTTGTTGGCTACGTGTATGGCTTCTTTTGAGAAGTGTATATTCATGTCCTTTGCCCATTGTTTTAATAGGGTTGTTTTTTGCTTGTTGATTTAAGTTCCTTATAGATTCTGGATATTAAAAATTTATCAGATGCATAGTTTGCAAAAAATGTTCTCCCACTCTGTACATTGTCTGTTTACTCTGTTAATAGTTTATTTTGCTGTGCAGAAGCAGCTCCTTAATTAGGTCCCATTTGTCAATTTTTGTTTCTGTTGCAATTACATTTGGAGTCTTTGTCATGAAATCTTTGCCAGTGCCTATTTACAGAATGGTATTTCCTGGATTTTTTTCTAGGATTTTTATAGTTTTAAGTTTTAGATTTAAGTCTTTAATCCATCTTGAGTTGATTTTTACATATGATGAAAGGAAGGGGTCCAGTTTCATTCTTTGGCATGTGGCTAGCCAGTTATCCCAGCACCATTTATTGACTAGGGAGTCCTTCCCCCATTGCTTGTTTTTATTGATTTTGTTGAAGATCAGATGGTTGTAGGTGTGTGGCTTTATTTCTGGGTTCTCTAACCTGTTCCATTGGCCTACGTGTCTTTTTTGGTATCAGTAACATGCTGCTTTGGTTACTGTAGCCTTGTAATATAGTTAGAAGTCAGGTAGTAGGAGGCCTCCAGCTTTGTTCTTTTGCTTAGAATTCATTTGGCTATTCAAGTTCTTTCTTTGTTCCATATGAATATTAAAATGTTTTTTTCCAATTTTATGAAAAATAGAAAAATGACATTGGTATTTTGATAGGAATAGCATTAAATCTGTAAATTGCTTTGGGCAGTATGGCCATTTTAACAGTATTAATTCTTCCTCTCCATGACCATGGAATGTTTTTCCATTTGTTTGTGTCATCTCTGATTTCTTTGTGTCATCTCTGATTTCTTTGAGCAGTGTTTTGTAATTCTCATTGTAGAGATCATTCACCTCCCTAGTTAGCTGTATTCCTAGGCATTTGTGTGTGTGTGTGGCTATTGTGAATGGGATTACTTTTTTTTTTTTTTTTGAGATGAAGTTTCACTCTGTCACCCAGGCTGGAGTGCAGTGGCACGATCTTGGCTCACTGCAACCTCTGCTTCCCAGGTTCAGGTGATTCTCCTGCCTCAGCTTCCTGAGTAGCTGGCATTACAGACATGCACCACCACACTTAACTTATTTTTGTATTTTTGTGGAGATAGGGTCTTACATGTTGGCCAGGCTGGTCTTGAACTCCTGGGCTCAAGTAATCCACTCGCCTCAGACTCCTGAAATGCCGGGATTACATGTGTGAGCCATCACACCTGGCCTCATTTCAATTGATATAAATTTTGCAATAAGTAGGACTATAAAGCTAAATTGCAATAATATGTTTATACTAAATATTTTTCTCTTTTGAAATTCTATCAAATATTTTAAGTCCCAAAATGCTTGATTTCTTTTCTTCTGAGACGTGGTCCCACTATGTTGTTCAGGCTGGTCTGAAACTCCTAGGCTCAAGGGATCCTCTCTCCTCAGCCTCCCAGCTTGATTATTACTAACCATACCCTAGAATTTTAAAATCCTAGTAATATTTTTCAATTTTGTATTTGCTTTATCAACACTTTGATAATTTTTTAAATTTTTGCTATTTTGAAAGTTTCATTGTATGAAACTTATTTGTGATGTTATTTTATTTTTTCTTCATTGATGGTTGTAATTTTTTAATTTGCAGGCTAGTTGCCATTCTAATGAAATAAGTGTTTAGAACTTTGATCTTTCTACAATCCAACTTTTGAGCACCATTTTCATCCAATATTCATATTACAAGCAATAATAAGCCATTCTCTTTTTACTGAAATAACAAAGTGCTTTTCATTCCAGAAATACAAATTATTTGTTTTATTTGATACTGATTCTTGCATAGTACCAAAAGACATTTTAGACTGTTCTGAATTTTTCATAATATCAGATGATTCCCAAGCTACAGTTTTTTTTTATTAGTATCATTTCTTCTTTGTTCTCCTGTAAATCCAAAGATGCATTTTATGATATTTAAAAGGAAATGTTAAGAAACATTTGCATACTTCATCTCCTCATTCTGGGTTCATTTTTAACACTTATAAATTTTGAATTTTTATAAATATAAAAATACCACACACTACTTACAGAAGAATTGCGGCACAGTGACAATAAACCATTTAGAATCAAGGGCAAACTGTAGTTTGAGGATAATGATAAATTGGTATTTCTCCAAAGGACAGAGTGCTTATAATAGGTGAGGATACAGAAGAATAAAAGTTATTGTTGAAGCCCAGGGTAGATGCCTGTTCTCTCTTCTGAATATACTTTAAATTTTCCATGATGAGAAGTTTAAAAAATAAGGCCCCATACAGCCACACTGCTTACTATGACAGGCGCTGAAATGGCAGATAGTACTGGTAATGCTGCTCAGATATTGACATAATAGGAATCTACATCATCAGGGCAGCCTAAGAGATCAGCTTGAACTAATGAGTGTACACCGAAATTTATATTACTAATGAAAGGTTACCATTTACACAATTTCTATTATACACTATTTGCCAATTGGTTCAGAAGTTTTTCAGGACTTAACAATTAAGATGACTCTGCCAGAGCTTAATAGTTAAATATCAGCTCTGGATATATAGCGATAAATCAGACACAGTCCATGCCTTAAGAAGTTTCTAGTCTAGCTAGAAAGACAGATGTGGGACAAAACATTGCAATAGAAATTCAAGTGTAAAAGAGGTAAGGAGGAGACAGACATATATTTAAAACAAAGAGCATCCAGGAATATTTTACTGGATACTGTGAGAATTGAAGGAGACTTTTAAGATAAATGAAATTCAATAGGCCAACATGGGGAGGAATGCATTCCAGATAGGGGAATGGGCTACTTGTGAGTTCTTTGGGAATCCCAAAATTATTATCTTTGAAATTTTCCAAGTCTTTCACATTTTGTACTTTTCTACAAAGTTGACAGTTGCCAACTACCAAATAATTTTATATTTTACTATATAATGTGGAGATTAATATTGTTCAACTATAGAGAGCCTTCTTTTAATTCTGGTTCTATAAGAGTAATAATAAGTACTTACATAGCTCCTACTATGTTCCAGGCACTTTTTATATATTAACCCATTTAATTTCACAATGGTTCTACAAGGTAGGTTTTATTATCATGCCCAGTCTTCAGATGAGGGTCTAAGGCCTTATACAGATAACATAAACCATTTTCCCGGAGTCACATAGCCAGGAAGCGGCATGCTTAGAGTTTAACCCAGACAGTCTGGCTCCAGAGACTGAAGCTTTAACCACATGGATATCACTGCTCTCCACTAGCCAAGAACCTCTCAGTAGCGACGAGGAACCAGAAAGCTTGAGAGTTTATCATTGTGACATTAAAATATGAATGTTTTAACCTTACTTGACTTGCATGTCTCTCAGGGGAAGCTGTTGCTGAGAAAGACTCTGAAATCACCTTCATTAAAAAGGTAACCTGCACTAACGCTGAGCTGGTGAAAGGAAGACAGTACTTAATTATGGGGAAAGAAGCTCTCCAGATAAAATACAATTTCACTTTCAGGTAAGTCACCAATATTTTTCAGTCACTGATCTTCCCTCCAAAACTGAGTATGATTTATTCTTAAATACACTACGTGTTTCTTATGGCCCTGCTCTTAACCAACAAGCCATTTTGAACATCAGTGAAATAATATGAGTGTCAAACAGAGAATGATTTAAAACCATCGTGGCAGCTGAGGGCTTAGCTGCCTGATTAACCATCTGAGTATCTGGACCTGATGATGAATCTGAAAGTACTCACCGGACCTCCCCTAACCACCAGCTCCCTTGATAGGTTCTCAGACTGTGGTTTGTAACGAGGAAAATGTGTAAATAAGCATTGTATTCTCTGCTTTTAGAAGCTAGTCATTGAAATAGATGCCATTTCTGCCTTTAATATGGGAGCCCCAGGCAGCTTCATGTTTCCTTAAGGGTTTGTGAACCCCTCCAGAAGAGGCCGGTACAGAAGAGTTTGGTGGACAACCTGATCCCTAGGGACCTGACCACAGCTGGGCTCTTATAAAATAAATCAAATCCGGCTTTTCTGTACTGGCCACCTCACAAACGCTTTGTTTCTTGGTAGGTACATCTACCCTTTAGATTCCTTGACCTGGATTGAATACTGGCCTAGAGACACAACATGTTCATCGTGTCAAGCATTTTTAGCTAATTTAGATGAATTTGCTGAAGACATCTTTTTAAATGGATGCTAAAATTCCTGAAGTTCAGCTGCATACAGTTTGCACTTATGGACTCCTGTTGTTGAAGTTTGTTTTTTTTCTCGTTTTTTTTTCTTTAAACATTCACAGCTGGTCTTATTTGTAAAGCTCACTTTACTTAGAATTAGTGGCACTTGCTTTTATTAGAGAATGATTTTAAACGCTGTAACTTTCTGAAATAACATGGCCTTGGAGGGCATGAAGACAGATACTCCTCCAAGGTTATTGGACACCGGAAACAATAAATTAGAACACCTCCTCAAACCTACCACTTAGGAATGTTTGCTGGAGCCGAAAGAACAGTCCATTGAAATGGAGTATTACAAAAACATGGCCTTTGCTTGAAAGAAAATACCAGGGGACAGGAAACTGATCATTAAAGCCTGAGTTTGCTTTCAAACTGTGCTAAAAAGCCTGTTATTTTATGCTAGATCAGCTTCAACCACACAGGCAAATTGAGAGAGACAGAGAAAGTCAGCAGTAGGGAACCTTAACCTGGAGCAGGCTTAGCCTCAGAGCCCTCAGCACACTGAGAAGGTAGGCAAGTTTGTCTCTGCCCCCTCCCCTTCCATTGCCCTCTTCATACCCTTGAAGGGAGAGCCTCTACTCTCTTTCCCTCCCTCTCAGCACATGTTCATTTCCCCCAGGAACTTGTTCTCGCCAACAATTGCTTTACTAAAAGACAGGCCCAGTGCAGCAACCTGGTGAAAAGAAACTGAGTGGCCAATCAGAAGACCTTTTTCCAGCCCTAACCACGTCTCTCTTTGAGCCTCAGTTTGAGCTTTATAAAAGAGGATTCATAACAAAAAGTTAATTTTTAAGTGACATTTTGCAGCACTTCAGATCATATTAAAAAGCTCTCACATATATTCCCATTTAATGTCTCAAGACTCTCACAAGATTCAGAAATTATTGTTATTATCATTATCATCCCCATCTTACAGATAAGAAAATTGAGATTCAGTCTTGGTGTGGTGGCTCAAGCCTGTAATCCCAGCACTTTGGGAGGCTGAGGCGGGCAGATCACTTGGAGGTCAGGAGTTCGAGACCAGCCTGGCCAACATAGTGAAACTAAAAATATAAAATTCTACTAAAAATATAAAAATTAGCCAGGTTAATTTAGCAAGCCTGTAATCCCAGGTACTCAGTAGGTTGAGGCAGAAGGATCACTTGAACCCAAGAGGTGGACATTGCAGTGAGCCAAGATCGTGCTACTGCACTCCAGCCTGGGTGACAGAGCGAGACTCCATCTCAAAAAAGAAAAAAGGGAAAAAAAAAATTGAAGTTCAGAAAAGTAAAGCAGTTTTCCCATCCTAGTAAGGAAAAGAATTGGAAATCACACCCCAAGACTATCTCAGTCTAAATACATCTCTGTTCCACGTCACTACATATTGCTTGTTGGGGTGAATTTTCTAACAGTAAGGTGAGATATAATAGAAGTTTCTTAGACACAGGTTAATCAGGACCACTGAACTATCACAGGAAACATGAAGATGACCTCCGGATGTAATGGTAATTAACAGAGACTGGAATGCAGCTCCTTTTGAAGAGTCTGCTTTGTACTAGTTAGGTGAAACTACACAAGGCCTTGTAGTGTGCCTTTGTAAATGACACTAAGATTTTCCACTTCCAGGGACTAAGGACTTATTTTTCTCTAATGTCAAAGCTCACATTGTAGGCACTCCCTTGGCAAAAACAACCAATGTGTCATGTTCAAGATGGCCACACTCCCTGTCAGTGAGGGGAGAGGAGACCTTCTCCAGAGCAGGCCTCTTGGTGTCTCCTGTCACCTCCTTGCCTGGAGGAGGGAACCACTGGTGCTGCTTCGGAGGCACAGGAGTCTGCCTGCCTTTTCCCTGAGCACTTTGGCAAATAGGGCGGGCCACAGTGGCCTAATTAACCCACAATGCAGCTGTCAAATATCAAAGCAGCTTTTGTGAATTAGCCTGGCACCATTTAAAATATCCGCCAGCTCCTCTTCAGCTAACTCCTATGCATTTGAACATACTTTCTCAGTGAGGCTTTTGTGACCCTCCAAACCAGGCTGGGCCCATTATCCAAAACTGCACTTCTCCTCCAAGGCACTTGCGCTGTTGCAATGATTTACTTAATCAGATGGAATTATTTGTTTAGCGTGACCACACCAAAAGCTCCACATAAGTAAGGTCTGAGTCTGTTCTATTCGCCAGTATCTCCTGTAGTTGGCACAATGTCAGGCACATCACAGGGACTCGATAAGTGTTGGTGGATTCCCCCACAGTGTAGAGAATCAGAAGACCCAAGTTCTAGTCTTGGCTTTGGCCCTAATTGGCAGTGATTTGGGACAAGCCTCTTAATCTCTTTGATAGCCTATAAAATAAGGGAATTGGACACTCTAATGTCTCTTTTATATATAGCTAAGAAGATGTTCTATAATCTTATGATGTGAAACAGAAAAAACCAAATGGCATATAAGCATCCAAATACTGGGCTTTTATGTCTGCCTGCCTGCCTGCCTTCCTTCCTTCCTTCCTTCCTTCCTTCCTTCCTTCCTCCCTCCCTCCCTCCCTCCCTCCCTCTCTCTCTCTCTCTCTCTCTCTCTTCCTTTCTTTCTTTCTTTCTCTCTTTCTTTCCTTCTTTCTTTCTTTTAGACAGAGTTTTGCTCTTGTTGCCCAGGCCAGAGTGCAATGGCACAGTCTCGGCTCACTGCAATCTCCGCCTCCTGGGTTCAAGCGATTCTCCTGCCTCAGCCTTCTGAGTAGCTGGGATTACAGACATGTGCCACCACACCCAGCTAATTTTTTGTATTTAGTACAGATGGGGTTTCCATGTTGGTCAGGCTGGTCTCAAATGCCTGACCTCAGGTGATCTACCTCCCTTGGCCTCCCAAAGTGCTGGGATTACAGGCGTGAGCCACTGTGCCCAGCCTGGGCTTACATATTTCGTCTGTGAGTATGGAGAGAGCTCAGAGAAGTAAGCTGGAAGAACTGCCAAGGCTTCCTGGAGAAGGACAGTGGGATTTGGGTAGGTGGGAGGTGTAGGAGGGCCTTTCTGGTTAAGGGGGAATGCTTAAGGCAGGTTTCCCCAGGGGTAAGCAAGATGTTCTTAGGTGATGCGATGCACATTGTTCATTTTAGTAGCTATATGTTTATTTTAACATGTATTTTTAAAAACTAGCACATCAAAGCCATGATATAACATTTTCTTCCAAAATAAATTTATTTCCCAAGAAGTAAGTCTATTTAAGAAAAAGTATTGAGTAAATAAAGGTAAGATTATTCTTAGGGCAAAAATCATGCAGTTGGCTTGCAAATGATTGAAGTTTAAATACTCTGTCTTAAGAAAATACGTGGAGGTGACTATGAGCCAAGGTTGAGGCAAGCAGCCTCGCTCCATATTTCTCAGTGAGAGATTCTGGACCAAAGTCATATTCCATCTTTCTTTCCAGAACCTGTTATACTAATGTATTCAGCAACATCCAACAAACATGTATTGATCGGTAACTGTAGGCTAGGCCCAATTCTAGGTGCTTGGTGCCAAGATTCCTGCCGTTGTGGAACATAGATTCCAACTGGGAGAGATATGTAATAAAAAATAAAGAGAATAATTAAGGAATTAATCTTGGATCTCAGAAAGTGATAAGAGCAATAGGAAAAAAATAAAAGTAAAGCAGACTAAGGGAGACTGGTAATGGTCAGGGGAGGGGTTGCAGTTCTAAATAGGGTGGCCAGGTCAGGGTGGGCTTCAATGAGAAGGTGAAATTTGAGCAAAGACTTGAAGGATGTGAAAGAGTGAGCCACGTAACTAGCCAGGGGGAGAGTGTTCCTGGCACTCTTGGTACATGGTGTCCGGCCTAAGGCAGGAGCATGCTGGTGTGTCACAGGGAAAGCAAGGAAGCGGGAGTGGCATGTATAGATTATGAAGTCAATGGAAGAGGCTTTGGCTTTACTTGGAAGGAAACAGGAGCCATTGCAAGGCTTTGAACAGAAGAGTGACATGGTGTGTCTTGCCTTTTAAAGGACTACTGTAACTGCTGTGTTGAAAGTAAGGCAAGGATAAAGACAACGGATAGGAGGCTAATGTAATAAACTAGGTGAGGGATGATGGTGCCTCAGACCAGAGTGGTAGCAGTGGAGGTATTGAAAAGTGGTTGAATTCTGGATATATTTTAAAAGTAAATGATATAGTTTGGATATTTGTCCCCCAAAATCTCATGTTGAAATGTGATCCCCATTGTCAGAAGTGAGGTGGGGTAGAAGATGTTTGGGCCATGGGAGTGGATCCCTCGTGAATGGCTTGGTGCCCTCCCATGGTAATGAGAGTTCTCACTCTGTTAGTTACCATGAGATCTGATTGTTATAACGAGCCTGGCACCTCCTTCTTGCTGGTTGCTTCCTGTCTCACCAGGTTCTACTTAGGCTCTTTTTTCCCTTCCACCATGATTGTAAGCTTCCTGAGGCCTCACCTAAAGCAGATGCTGACACCATGCTTCTTGTACAGCCTGCAGAACCATGCACCAAATAAACCTCTTTCTTTATAAATTATGCAGCCTCAGGTATTCCTTAATAGCAATACAAAAGGGACTAATATAGTAGGCTTAATTGAAGGGGCTAATATTGTAGGTTTGACTGAATTCCCTGGTAGAGTGGAAAAAAGTGTGAGAGAAAGAGAAATGTCAAGGATGATGCTAAAATTTTTGGCCTGAACAATTGGAAAGATGGAGTTGCCTAAGATTAGGAAGGCTGTAGATGGAGCAGGTTGTGAGGAGTTAGGAATCTGTTCAGTTTTGGATATGTTGAGTCTTAGAAGAAATCTATTAAACATCCAAGTGAAGGAGTCTGGAAGGCAATGGGTCATATAGTTCTGGAGTTCAGGAGAGAGCTCTGGGCTGAAAAATATAAATATGAGAGTCATCAGCATACTAAAATCGTTAGACTAGTTAAGATCACTAAGGATGTGAATACAGACAGAGGAGGGGAAAAAAAGAAGATCAAGGATAGACCTTTTGAGCATTCCAACATGAAATTATTAGAGAAAAGAGATAGAGGATCCATTGAATTAAGAGAAAAAACAAGAGATGAGGTCCCCTACAAGCCAAACAAAAGAAAGAGGTTCTGGGAGGAAGAATGTTGAACTGTATCAAATGCTACAGAGAGTAGTAAGATAAAGACTTGGCTATTGGGTTTAGCATTGGTGATTTTGACAGGGCAGGTTGGGTGAAGCAGTAGGAAGAATAGCCTGAATAGAGTGAGTTTAAGAGTAAATAGGAGGAGAGGATTTGGAGACAGGTAGTATGGACAGCTCATTCAAGGAGCAAAGAAATGGATTGAGGGAAGTAGGGTGAAGGAAAGTTTAAGATGGAAGAAATAACACATTGTGTTCTAAAGGGAATGACTCAGTAAAGAGTAAATAATTGACGATGCAGGAGAGACAAAGGAGAATTACTATAGTAATATCCTTGAAGATGTAAGAGTGGATGCGATCTGGAGCACAAGTGGAGGACCTGGCTTTAAATAAGTACATGACTAGCTCACCTATGCCAGGAGTCAGCAAACTTCTGTAAAGAGCCATGCATTAAAATATCTGTAAATATTTTAGGCATTGTGGGCCATACAGTCTCTATTGCAACTTCTCAACTTTCTCATTGTAGCACAAATGCAACCATAGATAATGCAGAAAAGAATGAGCATGGACTAGGCAGGCTGGATTTAGCCCTTGGGCAGCAGCAGCATACTAATCCCTGATCCATGACCCATGGTTGTAGGCAGAGAAGCTGAGCACATGCAGCAGACGCTGGCAAGGGTTAGATGTGGTGAGAGTCTGTAGAAGTCCCTTTCTCAGAGAAGTAAGACGCAAGATCATCACCTGAGATGGGGGATAGGGAGGAGCAATTGGAGGCATGACGGGAGGAAAGAAGGGTGAGATAGTTATCTAAAAGAGAGGGAGGCTGAACCAACTAAGGACTTGTAATTTGCTTCTTCATATTAAGGGTTCACTTGAAGTTCCTAGTCATGAATTTAAAGTGGGACTGATCAGCATGGGTTGTGGAATTTTCTCCAGCCACATTCCCATCCTTTTCAGAATCTAATGAAACCTGTAGACTTATCAATTCTCTCCAATCAAGACAACCAGGAATACCTGGAACTGAACAAGGTTCTGTTTATTGAGTCTTTGCAACAAGGGAGAACACACATCATGGGGAACATAAGGCTTCTCGGTGAGAGTGCATTAGAAAAGCCTTAGTATAGGATTTGTACTTGTGATAGAGTATTTGAGAGAAGCCTCAAAGAAGTGGAAGTTTACTCTGGATTGGATGCTTTCAGGAAGCAGGGGCAATCCTATGACCCAGTATCTTATTTATTTTCTAGCTGGGAGGAAAAGAAGCAGCACTTACTCACTTTAGCCAGGAAAGGGGTGTGTGTGGTCATTTTTGTGGTTTGGACAATGTTCTTGTTTTTATATCCTGCTCAATCATGATTATAGAGTAGTCGTTTTCAGTATTGATCCATTTTGTCTGATGTTGATGTTCTATGACATCAGACACAGAGAACACCCCAGCCTGGCTCTAAGCACCAGACTGGCTCCCAGGGACACCAAGCCCTCACACCAGTTGTCCAGGGCCACTCTTCTCTTTCACAAACCCCTGTGCCAGAAACATGCACGTACACAGGCCATGCTCACAGCTCTATACCTGACAGAGGTCCCCGCCACGCAAAGTCCACTCCTCCTCTGTTTCCATCATTATAGTCAGATATGTGTATGTTACATGCACAGTCATGAATTATACAAATCTAAAATGCCCACATCATAAGGACCTAGAGCTCATCTCATCCAATTCCTTCATTTTCACCTGTGAACATGGAGGTCCAGAGGAGCAGCTTGCCTAGGATTATGGTGCTGATAAATGGAAGGGCCAGGACACAAGCCCAAATGAGGCCTCTGAACACCGCATTCTTCCCACCACTGAGATGAGCAGGAGTTACAGAGACATTGGTTTTGGCTCCCTGTGAAGAAGCATTTTCTTATAGCCAGAGCCATTCAAAAGTAGAGTCAGCTCCAAGTTCCTTATTGCTGGGGCCATCTGAGCAGAGTCTAGCTGCCACCTTCCAGGGATGTTTCTGGGCAATTCAAGGTAGGGGGCTTAATGTCCCTTCAGCTCTGAGAGACTTTTAATAGTCAAGAAAACATCTACTTGACTGCTTTAATAAAAAGGTGAAGTTTTCACATCTGAAAAACAGAAGTACCCATAATACCCAAGTCAGAGGGTTTCTGCAAGGCTCAAATGAGATAATACAGATCATGCACATCAAATGATTAGCACAGTGCCTGGCACAATAAAAGTAACTTGCGGCTGGGTAATAATACATCTCTGGCACACTATAGGTGATAAGTTCAATAATTTTTTCCCTGTGAACATCCTACTTAGATTTATAAAATATTGACGTTTCAAGATCCCCTAGAGATCATCTCATCAATGCCTCCCCGTTTCACAGATGAGGAAGCAGGCCCAAGGAGGAGCCAGGACTCACCAAGAGGATTCCACAACAGAGCTGGGGCTAGAACGCGCAGCGCCAGGCTCCTCTGCCCTCCTATAGGCAGCCTCGTGTCTCCTCAGGGCCTAATAGGAACATTGCCTGCAGGGGCGAACAGAGACCCTGGCGGTGGGGGCCAGGGCTAACACGTCTCACAGATGAGATGGGAGCAATCAGAGGGTTTTGTTTTTGTTGTTGTTAGGCTGGAGGGGTGTGTGTGTGTGTGTGTGTGTGTGTGTTTGTGTTGGTGTTGGGAGGGTGGTCGGTAGGAGGGGGGTTGAAACTGAATGAGACAAGGGAAATAGGAGTTAAGGAAAGGATTGTTTGGCTTAATAATATCTTTTCCAAATAGAGAACCTTCAGGAAATTAGAGCCAGGACTAGTCTAATTCTCTGAGGGCAGAGGACGAGGAAGGGAAAGGAGATATGCTTAGAGTTGGAAGAGAAGGCAGAAAGGTTTCCTGAGTCTGTTGGGGCCTTGGGGCCAGGCTGGTCATCATTCATCCTCTTCTTGCCTCCTCCTTTCACCTCTAAAGGCAAAAGGCCAAATTGTGGTCTGTTCATTAAATAAATGCTGGGTGTCGAAATTAAAATGGCTCATTGGTTTGGCTATGTTGTGTGTGTGTGAGTCAGAGACAGAGAGAGAAAGGAGGAGTTACTATGGGGAAGTGATATGGTGAAGAAGTAAGACATTGAACCATGAAACAGAGGAGCTGCCCTGACTTGTGGCCTTGGGAGAGTTCCTGAACCTCATCAAGTCCCAATTTGCCCATCTAGAAAGCGGAGGTAACATTATCAGCCCTAAAGGGTGATAATGTTTAGGAAAAACACCTTAGTGCCGACTCAGGAGGCCACAGTCTGTGGCAGCCAGCTGGAGTGTGATTTCCAACTGTCTTAACTCTCTGGGCCTCAGTTCTATCTTTTAAAAATAATGAAAGAATTTCCTCCAACCCAATTTACAGATTTGTTGCAAGGATGAAATAAGATCAAACAAGTGAGAGAACTTTTAAAATGTAGAATCTTGCGCAAATATAAACATAGCATTAAAAACCAAAAGCATCTTTGTGCTAAGATACCATAGACAGAGACTGCCTGGTGTGCTTTTTTAAAAACTGGGAAAAGGCCACTATCTTCAAAAACAGCCTCCTCCAGTGCCTCACATTTTCCCATTTTCCTTCCTCTTTTGGTCCTCAGGACTGTCAGCCTTAGAGCAATGCTATGCAAAGTTTGATCTCTGGCCACCGGGAGTTTGTTAGAAATGCAAATTCCCAGACCCTACCCCAGACCTACTGAAACAGAAAATAAGATACCCAGGCCGGGCGCGGTGGCTCACGCCTGTAATCCCAGCACTTTGGGAGGCCGAGGCGGGCGGATCACGAGGTCAGGAGATCGAGACCATCCTGGCTAACACGGTGAAACCCCGTCTCTACTAAAAATACAAAAAAAAGCTGGGCGTGGTGGTGGGCGCCTATAGTGCCCGCTACCTGAGAGGCTGAGCTAGGAGAACGGCGGCGCAAACCTGGGAGGTGGAGCTTGCAGTGAGCCGAGATTGCGCCTCTGCACTCCAGCCTGGGTGACAGAGTAAGACTCTTATCTAAAAAAAAAAAAAAAAAAAAAAAAGGATATCCAGGAAAATTATAGGCATGTTAAAGATCAGAAGTGTTTAAGAGCTTGTGAAAGTGCAGGTTCTTATTCTATGGATCTGGGATGGGTCATCCTGTTTACTTTTGTAAGGTTTTAATAATTTTTCTTTTTTTCTTCTAATTACTATCATTTTATAGTTGCAGGTTGAGCATCCCAAATCTGAAAATCCAAAATCTGAAATGCTTCAAAATTTGAAACTTTTTGCGTACCAACATGACACCACAAATGGAAAATTCCACACATAAGTACTTTAACACAAACTTTGTTTCATGTAAAACATTGCTTAAAATATTGTATAAAATTACCTTCAGGGGATGTGTATCCCCAAGATATCTTATTATGTATATGCAAATATTCCAAAATCTGAAAAAAATCAGAAGTCTGAAGCATTTCTGGTCCCAAGCATTTTGGATAAGGGTTACTCAACTAGTACCTTAGTCTGATGTATTTATTCTCAGCTTCTATGTATTTGTTCTTAGGGATTCTTTTTCTTTACTACACCTTTTTTGTAATGTTCCTAGCAAATGTTATTCATGTTATTTCACTTTTTAAAAATTATGCCATTGCTCTAGTGGCCGCGCAGGAAGCAAAGGAATCCAGGGCCAGCGTGCTGCTGAATGGGCCTGGCAGTGGCAGAATGCGTGAAGAGGCCTCTGTGTTCCTGGAGGTTTATGGACAGAGGTCCTTGTGTAACTTAATTTTCCAGATCCCATGTCCTAAGCAGAGTAGCTGCAACTCAGAAACAGCCTCTGCAAAGGAGCCTTCAGTACCAGACCCAAGCCTCACTTTGTGCCCTCTCTCCTACTTGCTCATTGGCCCCCGACCCAGCCTTCAGGATTTCAACAGCAAGCCGAACAGCAGGTGCACCTGTCAGCTTTTCTGCTCACTCTGGCTCCTGTGGCCAGACCCAAGTTCATATAACAGATGTTTCCTGCCCTGCGTGGGCCTTTCAGACACTGTGGAGGGTGGGCCTGCTTGGTTGATTACCGCTGCTGCTGCTTCTAGTTCCATTAACCCACCAGGGATAGCAGCTCTGATTCGGCCTATGCCTGCCCTCCCTCACTTCCCTCCTTCTCTTCTCCCTTCCCTTCCCCCCTCCCCCACATACTAGAAATCACTGTCTTGGTACTTGGGATTTGAAAGGTTGCCCAGCAAATGAAAACTGATCTTACCTCTCTGCAAAGCAATTCGACAATGCATTTCAAGAGCCAAAATATGTTTATATTTCTTGATCCAGTAATCCTTCTCCTGCTGAATGATTTATATAAATTCCCAAAAGGAAAAAAAATAGTTGGTACACAAAGATCTTCTGTGGAAGATTAATTATTCATTTAATAAATATTTGTTGAGTGCCTCCTGCATGCCAAGCACAGTTCTAGATGGTGTAATCAAGATAAACAAAGTCTCTGCTCTCCTGGAGATTGTGTTATAATTGAGGAAAAAGACAATAAATACCTACTTAAAGAGGGAAAATAATATATTTACTAAATTCTCTGCAGAGAAATTTTTTTTTTTTTTGGATGTAGAGTCTCACTCTGTTGCCCATGCTGGAGTGTAGTGGTGTGATCTCGGCTTACTGCAGCCCCCACCTCCCAGGTTCAAGCAATTCTCCTGCCTCGGCCACCTGAGTAGCTGGGACTACAGGTGCGCACCACGGTGCTTGGCTAATTTTTGTACTTTTAGCAGACACTGGGTTTCACCATGTTGCCCAAGCTGGTCTCAAACTCTCAACCTCAAGTGATCCACCCGCCTTGGCCTCCCAAAGTGCTGGGATTACAGGTGTGAGCCATTGTGCCTGGCCTCTGCAGAGAATTTTTTTAAAGTTCTATGATAGAGAATGACTCAGTGGCTGCTCTAGATTGGATGGTTAGGGAAGGTCTATCACGTGTCACTAAATAAGGTGACATTTAAGCTGAGATTTTCTTGACAAGAAGGAACAACCACATGAAGGTCCAGGCTGGTGTGTGCAAAGACCTAGGGGTCCAGGGAACAGCGAGAAGGCTGACATGGCTGGATCGAAGAAAGCAAGTGATGGACAATGAGGTCAGAGAAGTGAGAGGGGCCAGATCACTGGGATTTTTGTAAGAACTGGTGAGATGTTTGGATTCTATGCAGTTGAGAATATTAAGCAAAAGGGCATGAGACCAGGTTGTAGATGAGAACAGAGTCAGGGGAGACCAGCAAGGAGCTGGTGCCATTGTCATGTGAAAGGTAACAGTAGCTTCAACTAGAAAGGAAGAAATGGAGATGAAGAGACAGTGATGAATTCAGGATGATTTTGGAAGTGGTACTGAGAGGATTTGCTGAAGGAATCAGGGTGGGGTGATGAATGCAGAGGAGTCAAAGATTACTCACGGATTCCTGGCTTGCACTGCTGCAGATGCCACTTACACAGCTGGGGAAGACAGGACAAGGTACTCATTTAGGAAAACAAGGAAAGAAGATGTTATGGGTTGAACACAGTATCATTCAAAACGATACGTTGAAATTCAAATCTACAGTACCTCAGAGTAGGACCTGATTTGGAAATAAGGTTGTTGCATGTGTAATTAGCTAAGGTAAGATGAAGTCACACTGGAATAGGGTGGTTCTTAATCTAAAATGACTGGTGTCCTTATGAGAAGAGGGAAAAGTAGACACAGAGATATGCAGAGAAAACCCCATGTGAAGATGCAGACGCTGGGAGAGGACGGCCGCATACAGACAGAGATAGAAATCGGAGTGATGCACGTACAAACCAAGGAAGGCAGAGAACCACCGCTGTCACCCGAAGCCAGGAGAGAGGCAAGGCACGGGTCTGCTCTGGTAGCCGGCCAGAAGGAACCGACCCTGCTGACCCTTTGCTTTCAGACGTCTAACCTCCAGCCCCGTATGAGAATACATCTCTGTGGTTTCAGGCCACCCAGTTTGTGGCACTTTGTTACCACGGCTCTCACCAACTAACACAGAAGAGAAGAAGGATTTCATTCAGGGCTTCATTATGTTTGAGAAGCCTTTTAGACATCCCTGTGGAGATACCAGGTAGGAATTAGCCTAGAATTACTATGAATCTAGAATTATGGTATATAAAGCAATACACTGTAATTTATTGAAGTACTTTGTGTGATATAAAAAACCTGACATATAAACTAATAGTTCAAAAGGGAGAAATTGTAATTATTACTCATAATTACATGTAAATGATGGAATGCATATTCCATGAAATATTACGCCGCCTCTAAAAAGAAATTTTAAAGACTAGGTAGGAACCTGGAAAATGCTTATGATCATCACAAAGGCAGTGATTGCCACTTTGTAATAACTGCCTATGAATGAGAAGCAGATGATAAACTTTATGGGTTCCAATCACAGCTTCAACTCTTCTGAGTGCCCTGAGATACAGAGCATGTCAGTATCCTGCGCATTATGTGTGTTCCCTATATTTGCAGCACCAGGGTAAATGAACACAAGGCTGAATTGCAAAGTGCCGAGATGATAAAGAAGCAATCAGAGTAGACATAGAAATAAGCAAGGATGTCTTCCTGGAAGCACATGGCCTGAGGCAGGAAGCTTATCATGGGCCAAACATAGTACCAGCAACAAGGGTACACTCAGGACAAGCTCCCGTAAGTCCTTCTGTGGAAACACACCTGTGCTGGAGCTCCTGCCACCCACAACCTTCTCATTGGTTGCTTATCATGGCCTTCTATCCCACTGTGAGCTCCTGGCGGATAGGGGCTGTATGTTGTTCCTCCCTGTATCCTAAGCACAAGACCTGACCCTTGGTAGGTGTAAATTAAAGTCTGTGACAATTAATAAAACATCAGAACCATAATTTTACTGTCATATAAGAACTTGCAACAAAGGCACATTGATACTGAGTCCCTCAACCTGTGGACATGAGAATACCGAGCAGTTAAGGGTTTAAAGCCTGAAGCCAGCTGATCTTTCAGGTAATGGTTAAGTGCCTTTATCTGAGGTGAGCCCAGGGTTTTAGTTGCTTTGGAAGATGTGATAGAGGCAAACAACACCAATTAGAAAAATATAATGGAAGAAGACATCCCATTTTACAAAAGCAAATATAATTGCTAAATTAAGTAAATAAGACTCACGGTGCATACTCATAAGTCAACTTTATTTTGTCTTCCAGCTCCCTATAAAGATTTATTCAAAGGCAAGGGAGAGATGTCCTTTCTCTGCCCTTTAAGGAAAACTCAAGCATCTTATGACTGTTGTGATCATCTTAGGAACTAAAAAGTCCTGTGATCACTTCAGTCACCAAATAACTCTATTCATAAATTAGATGTTCAGTCCCATACAAAAGCAAAATTCCCAACTTGATTTAAAATAAAATCTTCCCTCCCAACCAAGGCTTGCTGCAGGTGGGACCCCTATAGCTGGGAATAGTGTCACAGGCAGCTGCTTCTTTCCCTGGACTTTCCTTCTCAGCTTACCAGGGCTGCTTAGTGTGGCTGCTTCTTTCTTTAAGATTGTAATAAATTTAAAATGCATAAATAAAATTTACCATCTTAACTACTCCCAAGTGTACAGTTCAGTAGTGTTGAGTATATTCACATTGCTGCGCAAGCTGTGACTTCTGACCTCTCCAGCACTAGAGGGATTGGTAGGGAGGAAAGGCAGAAGAAACGGGAGCAGAAGAGCTTACTTGATCAGTACTACCATAAGATGGGTTTCAAAGGCTTTAAAGCGGACTCTTTCATGGGCATGTCCATGGGCTTTTTAGACACTCCCCGGATCTCTGTCTCTTTTTTTGTTTGTTTGTTTTTGTTTTGAGATGGAGTCTTGCTCTGTCACCCAGACTGGAGTGCAATGGCATGATCTCCACTCACTGCAACCTTCACCTCCTGGGTTTAAGTGATTCTCGTGCCTCAGCCTCCCGAGTAGCTGGGATTACAGATGTGCGCCACCATGCTGGAATAATTTTTGTATTTTTAGTAGAGACAGGGTTTCACCATGGTGGACAGGCTGGTCTTGAACACCTGACCTCTGGTGATCCACCCATCTTGGCCTCCCAAAGTGCTGGGATTACAGGCATGAGCCACCATACCCGGCCACTCCCCCAATCTCTGAAGACTTTTCGCCATTCCGTGTTCATTGCATCACACTGTATCACATCATTCATTCCTTCTGCCACCCTAGGAATCCAGCAATACCTTCAGTTTGTCACCCTTCGCTATTGGACAAACTTAAAAGGCCTTTCACATCAGCTTTCTTGTGCATGGCCTGCTTCTAGTCCATGCAACAGCGTTCTTTGCCCACACCAACTTTAGGAATTGAGGCTGATCTGAGCAGAGCCACCTCTCCTTTGTCTTGTTTGTCTAAAATGGTGCTCATATCTCATTGTTAAGATTTCTTGGGTGACTGGTATATGCTATCATGAGACAAAGCTCACCATGTTTCCCCCTCTCAAACTACCATTGACGTGACTATGTGCGTGCATACACACACACACAAACACACATACACACACAAACACACATACACACACACACACACACACACACACTCATACCCATATAAGAGAATCAAAGATGAATCCAACACTGTTTCTTAAGGGATTCAGTCTATTAGGGGAACTACAGCATGTGCCCATAAGACAAGTACAAGGCAGGATCATTTCTGCTGCCTGCAGTGGAGAAGGCTCCATGGAGAAGATGGCCTCTGAGCTGGGTCTGGAAGAATGACTAAGGCTTGGATCCACCGAAACGAAGTGATTTCTGAGAGAAGTAATGTGAGCAAATACCCAGCAGTGGGACTCCAGGGAGGCGCAGACAGAGGCCCTTAAGCAGTTTGCTTAAATGAGGCAAGTGGAAGATAAGGCCAAGCCAGACCAAAAGTGAACAAGATAAAGGCTTTGGATTTTTTCCTGCAGGAACTGAGACGTTTTGAAAGTTTCTGGACGGCGCTGCAGGATGGAGGATGGATTAGGGAGGGTAGTGACTAACTCTTGGTGAAACGTAGTGTCCCATTAAGAAGAAAAAACAAAACCTTTCAGGACCTGCTTTCTTTCCCAGAAAAAAACCCTGCCCTTTGGAGCCTCTCACGTGTTTGGTTGATAAAGGCATTTGATCCTGTTTTTCACTCTTAGTTAAGAGGACTTGGCACAGCTGCCAGTCCCAGGAGCCTATTCCCAGCTCTGAGTCCTGGTGGAGCTGCTTGACCCATTTCCCTGTGTCCCCCAAAGACTGTGTCCCCCAAAGATTGCTCTCTGGAAGTGTACAAGGAGAAAGGCTTGCCTTTCTGGGCAGCAGGGCCAAGGAACCCTGGCCTCTGATGAGTCCAGCCATAAAGGCTCCACCCTGGGCCCCACTGAACTCAAACCTGCAGCCAAATGGAAAAAATCCAGGAGGCTACAAAGCCAAGAAAAAGATTTGGATTCAAATCCTAGCTCTTCCCCTTCCCTTTCTGACCTTGAGAGACCTCACTGAGCCTCTATGTCTTAATCTGTAAAATGGAAACAAAATCACCTACCCTACAGGGTTACTTGCCAAGATGAAACGATAGAGATTTGTAAGTATACCTTGCACATAGCAGCCATTCAATAAATATTCCTCGCACCTCTTCCCCCAAAGTCTCTCTGTGTCTCCGTTTCCTCACTTATTAAATGTGATGGAGACCCAAGGATAAAGCTGAATGAGGTGATTTCCCAAACCTCTGTCATCTGCCCCACACAGAGGCCCTTGGGAGAGCAGAGGACCTTCATCTGAGCTCTGGAAGCTATTTATTCTTTTATTTTCAAAAATGTAAAAAAAATCACAAAAGACCCCTTACTAGTAATAACACTGGCACACACTTGGAATGGGCCAGTATCCTCTAACTCCTCCCAACTACCACTGTCTGACTTAGGTTCACATCTGTAAAGGAGCCTGGGGCAGGTCCCATCTGCAACTGCCCACAAGGTTGGGAGGACAGTGTCCAGCAGAGGGCGCTCCGAGTGTAACCTCCTAGCCAAGGCCCTGGGGGAAGGCAACAGGCCAAGGAAAATTCTAGTGGAAAAAATGAAGAAAGGATTCCAGGTTTATGAGTCCCAGACTTTGAAAAACAAAACTGCTGAGTTGTCTCCTGAGTTAGGAAAAAGAACCCCACAGCCTCCTCAAGATTTCCAGGAAACTATTTCTGAAGACTTTGGGCAAGGCTGGCAGGGGGCTGGCTGGCAGGGGAAACTTGGGCTGCCCCAGCTTAGGGTCCAATGCCCTGGGGGGTGGGAGATGGAGGTGGGCGGTGTGCATGTGTGAATGTCGGTGTGCACGTGTTCTTCAGCATGGTGGGGCTGTGTGGGTTTACATGTGCCCTGTCTGTACACGTTTGTATGGGCCTGTGGGTACAATCCCACCAGTACATATTAAGCACCTTCTGTGCTCTGCTGGGCATAGTGCCAGGTGATGGGATGCACCAGCAAATGAAACAGAGTCTCTAAATTCATAAAGCTTAGTTTAGAGAAGGATGCAAAGTAACAGGCAATTTTAATTCAGAGTGCAGGCATCTGGGTGGTGGTTTGTGCGGCAGTTCAGAACACTGGCTTTGTGGTCAGGCAGCCTAGATTTTGACATGATCTTAGAGATCTTTCTGACATTCAATCTCCTTAGCTGGAAAGTGCAAATATTAAAACCACATCCCAGGAGATACTATGTGTGTGTCAATGTCCAATGAAGGTCTCTATTATGTGTGTGCAGGGTCCACATCTGGATGAACAGTGTGAACAGGCCGGGTGAGTTACATGTGGGCACGTTCACATATCTGCATCTGCTTTCGTTGTGTTTATGCAGTGCCAGGCTCTACCAGAGGTCACAAACAGTGGCCCACAGACACAGTTCGTAGGGATGCTCATTTGGTTTGGGTTTATTTTTTGGCTTATAGGGTGTTCTAAAAATCAAGACTTTCACATAAAAATCCAGATTTCCAACTTCTCTTGAAATCTTGGATAAGCCAGCCATCCTGCGAGCATGTGCGTGTGTGTGCCTGCCTGCCACAGTCTCTGCTTCCTGGTAGATATGTCCTTCCCAGGGGCACCCTCCCTGTTGGCCAGTGTCCAGGGCTGTCCTTGGAGGGGTTCCAAGACTGCTCAGGAGAGCTGGTGTATAGACTTGTTCCCTGTGAAAGGAGAAGCAGGACCGAGCAAGAGCTGGTGCCAGGGCCTCAGGGCTCCCCAAGCAGTTCCAGTTTCAGCAATCACAGGGGCCAGAGAGAGCCATGGGCCCTACCCACAGCTCTCTGGCTGTGCAGCTGCACACTGGTTACAGAAGATAGTAACCAAGGATGGCAGTTAGACAGAATGGCTTTTCTTATCTATTCGATTTTGCATTTAAAAATGTTACAAATACAGATCTGAAATGATTAAGACAATGATCTCCAGAAAGTGTTGCTAGATATATATGCTAGAAGTCTTTTTAAAATTTACAAAAAGGGCCAGGAGCAGTGGCTCATGCGTATAATCCCAGCACGTTGGGAGGCCGAAGCGGGAGGATCACTAAAGCCCAGGAGTTTGAGACCAGCCTAAGTAACATAGTGAGACCCTGTTTCTAAAAAAAAAAAAAGAAAAAAAAATTTTTTTTAATTAGCCAGGCATGGTGGTGCGGGCATGGTGGCGCTGGCCTGTAGTCCTAGTTGCTTGGGAGGGTGTGGTGGGTGGATCACTTGAGCCCAGGAGGTGGAGGCTGCAGTGAGCCATGATCACAACACTGCACTCCAGCCTGGACAACTGAGTGAGACTCTATCTCAAAAAAAAAAAAAAAAAAAAAAATTGTGAAAAGGCTAATGGTAGAAGCTAAACACGTATTTGTTAAATACATCTGGGTAACCCACACGTGTGAAAGGTAGGGTTAATATTTCCTAGTATCCCTGAATCCTCTTATGACGGTAAAGAAGTCCCTCTTAATATATCATTACTGGGCCTCCACTGTGTATAAGATGCAGGCTAGGCATAAAGGAGCCTACAGAGATGTCTGTGCCCTGCTTCTTGGCCCTCAGGAAACTCAGTCTGTGGAGACATATCCAAGGAGAAACAAATGCAGGAATAAAAGAATAGAGTTATTACTAGGATGTCTTAAGATAATAGGGCACCAGAACACAGAGGAAGAGACTTCTGGACCTTGGACTGACTGTGCAAGTTTTTCTCTCTCTGGGCCCCCATTTCCCCTTTTGTAAGACTAGAGGGTCAGAAGAGATGAGCAAACATCAACTCCACTTTCACAACCCTCCTGGCCCCCAGCCTGTGCATTATTTGAGAGAGTGAGAGCTGTACCCTGGTTCTTAGCCTCTTGCTCCTGCTACATATTCTTGCTCCCAAGCCTTGGCTTGTGCTGGGAATTCGCCTGGCTTGAGCTCTGAAAAAAATCCATCAGAGGAGGTTTTTCACATAGCTTCCCTTAAAAGAAAACACACAAAATGTTTGGAGTTCGAAAAGACCATGCCTCTAGTGGAAGCTTCCAACATCCGTTATAGGGGTTCCTGGTACCACCCCAAGTACAGGTGGGGAGAATGGCCCCTCAACAGGTGGGAGAATGTGCCCCTTCCCCAGCACCAGGGCTTGAATGATTAAAGTTTAAAGAATTAAATGGTTCATGCTGAAGGATTCCTCTGAAGTCATTCTCCCACTTTGCAGGTAAGAAAAATAATGTGCAAGGATGGGAGGAACTTCCCCCCACAGTCCTCCAACATCAGAGCAGATCTTCTGATTTCTGAGTAACAGCTTTCCCTACTCCTTGATTTTTCTGTCTCAGGCTGAGTCCTCAAGATAGAGTGAGATGGGAACCTCCACACTGTACCCTTCCTCAGCCAGATGTTAACAGCTGTAGAGTTCAGACACCGTGTTATTCTTGTGCTGTACTAGCCAGTGGCCAGGGGGCCCAAGCCTCACAAAGGTGAGTATGAAGAAAGAGTAATAATTCCATAGTTCAGAAAAACGCCTTGGGGCAGAATGTCCACCTTTGGGAGTGTTTTTGTTTCCAGAGTCCATGAAAGAAGAAATTGTCACACAGCAAAACCAGTCTCTTAGAACAGGACACATAGGTAGCCAGAGATGGCAAAGAAAGGCAGTAGGCTGGCTGGTATCAATGTCTTCCTCATCATTGGCATCTTAGAGCATATCCCTATCAAAGGGTCCATCTGCCAAGGTCTTCCCCTGAACCACGTCACCTGACCATGAGTGTCATTGGCACTTCCATCAGAAACTGAAATCCCCATTGCGCCTTCAAAGTGCATAACCAATTAGTAAAACCCCAGGGACTGCTTGGTGCCTACAATTCAAATAACTTCAGAGGTTCTTTGTTTCTTTTCTTAAAATCTGGAAATCTCTTGGGATAGAGAAAATCACTGGACATAGAAACTCCCTTCAACAAACAACCCCAGATTTCTTTCCAAATTTTTGCCAGAATGCTATTTCTAACTTCACAACACACAGGAAAAGGCCAGGTTGAAGATACTTAATCAATGTTTTCTGATGGTGGGGAAATAATCATTAACTGTTATTACCATAAGTAAAAATTTGTATTAATAGTGTCTTGCATATTAGCCATTTATTGAATAAATATTTATTGATGTCTCCTATGTACCTAGCATCCTGCTATGCCAGGGGGAACAACAATGAAATCAGATACAGCTTTACTTTCATGGTTTTAATTCATCTAATTTCATATATTCCTAATACACATTTTCATATATTCCTTCAATTTCATGTATTCATAATTCTGTGGTAGAAAGAAAAAAACCTGTAAACTGGCACGTTTTAAAAATTGCTACTTATTATAAATGTAATAAGAACCAAGATGGAGATTAACAGAGGGAAATTTGGGACATTTTTAATCATCAGACCATAGCAAAAAGTACACGTGTTATGCTATCATTTTTATAAGATCATGTTTTATTTCTTTGTTTTGTTGTTGGTATCAGTTCTGTGTAATGTACCAAAGGGAGATACAGAATTTGGATTGAAGAACCCAGTACCATTTGGTCTTCTAATCTGATAGGTTGCTGACAGCTTGTAATCATCTGTTTAATTAAATTTCCTGGTTCAGGAATCAGAAGTTATCAGAACAGATTAAGATGATGCTAACAGGAAAGCTGTTCACTAATTGTTTTTACTGAACACAAGCCATATGACAGAGACAAGGCGTGCTGCTGGCAATGAGAAGAAGGCACCAAAGCGCTCACTGGGGTTGAGGGAGTGATAACCATTCTGGGCTCCACATTTTAAGGGCTGTTGACAAACAGGAGCCTGCCCAAATGGCTGCCTTTAGCCAGCTGGATTCACTGACGTGTTCCATTCATTCTGCTTAGAATGGATTATAAATCTCTACTCTGGGAAACAGTGCAGGCCAGGACATGGTTGGATACTTAGAGGCAAAGTCTAGGGTGCACATCACTTGTGTTCCATCATCTCATCATCTCCAATGCAGAATGGCTTGCAAATCTGTGATTATCTAGAATCCCCCTGGCTGCAGGAGCCACAAGCTCAGAGGGCTACTAGGTTAGGCAGGCAACTTCAATGTCAAGGGTCGGTTTGCTAAGGGATTGGGGCGAAACTAGAGACTGAAAGCCTTTCCGTGCCTCCTAGAACAAGCCAAACATATGAATACATGCACAAGAAGGTAGAGGGTGGAGGCTCAAACACTGCCCACTTCCCTGTGTTCATGTTCTTGTTCCTCAGTCATGGCTCCATGGTCAGACCACCAGATATGAGGCCTTGGCCAGATGAACTATTTCTCTTTTCAAAGTTATTTTTAGAAAAAAAAATTCAACTGGGTAGACATGAGTGGCCTCCAAAAGATTTTATTTCCTTTCTGAGTCAGGTTCAGCCTCACTGGGCTTGGCTTTCAATTTCTGTTGCCTTGCTGCTCCCTGGGCATTCAGAAGTCCTCCGGTGATGCCCCTCCGTTTCAAGAGCCCCCCAAATGAAGCTGAATGACTACAGATAAGTTTTTGGTACTTTCCAAAATTAAACTATTTCCCTTGGTAAATTTCCAGCAAATGAGCTCATTAATCTGAAAACAGGATGTGGCACATGAAGAGAGTGAGGTCAGACTGCCTGCTCTTTTCACTTACACTGGCTTAGGGCAGAGAGGAAGGGGTGGGTGGGACAGAGGAGAATGGCTTTTATAGGCCCCAAATCCTTGAGAAACTTTTCTTCAAAAGGCCCTTGTGCAGTGTGCCCACCTTTGGAAGAGTCTTTGTTTCCAGAGTCCATGAAAGAAAGAATTGCCACACAGAAAAATCGGTCTCTTAGAACAGGACACATGGGTAGCTACAGATGACAAAGAGAGGCAGTGAGCTGGCTAGTATCAATGTCTTCCTCCTCATTGGCATCTTAGAGCATGTCCCTGTCAAAGGATCCATCTGCCAAGCTCTTCCCCTGAACGACATCCCCTGACTATGAGTGTCACTGGCACTTCCATCAGAAATTGAAATCCCCACTGCGCCTTCAAAGTGACCAGTCCCATAAACAACTAGAAAAACCCCAGGGATTGCTTGGTGCCTAGAATTCAAATAACTTCAGAGGTGCTTTGTTTCTTTTCTTAAAATCCAGAAATCTGTTGAGTTATGGAAAATCACTAGACTTAGAAACTCCCTTCAACAAATAACCCCAGATTTCTTCCCAAATTTTTACTAGAATTGTTATTTCTAACTTCACAACACCCAGAAAAAGGCAAGGTCAAAGATAAATAAATGTTTTCTGATGATGGGAAAACCATCAGACTAATTGACTCAGAGTCCATCCATTTTTTTTTTTTTTTTTTTTTTGAGACGGAGTCTTGCTCTGTCGCCCAGGCTGGAGTGCAGTGGCGTGATCTCGGCTCACTGCAAGCTCCGCCTCCCGAGTTCACGCCATTCTCCCGCCTCAGCTTCCCGAGTAGCTGGGACTACAGGTGCCTGCCACCATGCCTGGCTAATTTTTTGTATTTTTAGTAGAGACGGGTTTCACCGTGTTAACCAGGCTGGTCTCGAGCTCCTGACCTCGTGATCCGCCCGCCTTGGCCTCCCAAAGTGCTGGGATTACAGGGGTGAGCCACCACGCCCGGCCCATCAATTTTTAATTCAGACACTTAATTCTTTGAATCCTTTTCCCCCAGAATCGAAAGGCCCCACAGAGGCCACATCTGGTCAACCTCCCATAGTTTGCAGACATTCTCTCTTAGAGGCCCCGAGATCCTCTGCTTGTCCACAAGCAGCATTTCCCTCCCAGGTGGACCCCTGAGGTCCCCCTTTGACTAGAGTACCCTGTGTCCCACAGCTTCCGCCTGTCTAGTGGAAGTTGGAGGACAGCAGCTCTGCCCCCAGTAAGTGAGAGACTTACAGGCATGCCGGGTTAAAAAACAAACACGTAAAAGATCGTTCCCTGCTCTTACAATCTAGTTGAGAGTCGGGCCATAAAAAGGGACCCTAGGCCAGGTGTGGTGGCTCACGCCTGTAATCCTAGCACTTTGGGAGGCGGAGGTGGGTGGATCACCTGAAGTCAGGAGTTCGAGACCAGCCTAGCCAACATGGTGAGACCCTCCTCTGTACTAAAAATACAAAAATTAGCTGGGCGTGGTGGCGGGCGCCTGTAATCCCAGCTACTCAAGAGGCTGAGACAGGAGAATTGCTTGAACCCAGGAAGCAGAGGTTGCAGTGAGCCGAGATTGGGCCATTGCACTCCAGCCTCGGTGACAAGAGTGAAACTCCATCTCAAAAAAAAAAAGGACCCTAACACATAAAGAGATTTTTGAGGTGTTAAACCCAAACCAACAAGGTGGAGAGTCTCATCCCTCCCTCCACCATCAGTCCTACAAGGTTAAGACATCTGACAGAGAAGGAGCCTTTGTCAAATTGGTAGTTCGCAAAAATAAAGGTTGTGTAGCTTTTAATCTAAAATTCTACCCCAACACTAAGTTCCGTAACTATTTTGATTAATATATTCTTAAGGATTTAGCGACTCTGTGTGTGTGTGTGTGTGTGTGTGTGTGTGTGTGTGTGCGCGCGCTTAGACGAAAACAGAAACGGTTCCTTAAAATACCCAGTTTGTGAAAGCAAAGGGCCTGGAACCACTTAGTACTATCACTTTGATCAAGTACTATCAAGTACTATCACTTGATTGCTTCAACCCAATAAGCTTGGGAGAGCCTGGCACTGTGCTAGGATCTTCTGGAGAAATCCAAGAATGGTAAGACTTGGGTTTTACTGCTCTTCACCTCACTACTCGGATCTCAGGCAGGCAGGGGACCAGGGTGGGGGCTCCAATTCCCGGTTCGTGTTTGTTTTTTCAGGGGGCATTTTACTGAGCACTAAATACGCGCAGGTGCTGCACTAGGTGCCAGGAGCCCCGCACGCGGAGGAGCGGCGTGCACGCGTGTCAGTTAACTGGGCGCACAGTGCCCGTGGCGCCGCAGACCCAGCCCTCGGACTCAGTTTCCCCGCATGGGGATCGCTCGCCCCGCCCGCGGCGGGCCGCGGAGCAGCAGCCCCCCGCCCCGGCCCTGCCTTCCAGGTTTCCGCCCGCGCGGCTGCGTCCTCCACACTCCACCGGAAGCTCCCGGCAGGGCCGCGGGTAGGTGGTGGCGGAGGCGGCGACGAGGTTGGCTGCTCTGCACCCCTGCCCCAGGACAGCAGGGCGGCTCCCCGGCCCCCTTCCTCGTCCTGGACGCCCCGCTCCAGCTCCCCCTCGCTGAAGCGGGGACTCCCCGGGCGCAGCCGGGGACATGGAACCTCGGCTGCAGAGCCGGCCCCTGGACTCACTGCCCCCAGCCCAGCGGCAGGCGCCCCGGCCCCCCGGCGGCTCATTCCTGCTTCCGCGGGCACCGGCGCTGCCTGACTCCCAGCGCTGCGCTCGCAACTGGATATGTTGAGGTGGCGACGCGACGCTCCCCCGCCCTCGGGAGGGATCACCGACTGGGCTGGGGGCTCAGACAGGCAACCCGGCCTGCAGAGCCGGGCGGCGGGGGCTGTGCTGGCGCCGGCAGGCGAGAGGAATCACAGAGCGGGGCGCCCAGCCTCATCATGGGGCCCACAAAGACTTCCCATGGGAGTGGGGTCTAGTGCAGGGGCGCCCCGAAGGACGAGTGGGAGATGGGGACACGCGGCGCAGAGAGACTTCTCGTGGATGGAGCCGATGGAGGCCCAGTGTGGAAGAGAAAGGGGTCAAGGAGACGAATAAGGAGCCACCAGAGACGCAGGGGGAATTCCCCCCAGAGGATGCGGGAAGCCGGGGAAAGGAAGGGAATCCGGAAGGAAGGGCTGAGAGCCGGTCAGGTGCTGGCAGAAGGGCTGGTTGGATAGAGACTGGGACGGGCCCAGAGCATTTGGCGTCCTCGACATTCATATACACTTGGAGAGATGATTCCCTGGAGATCCAAGTGCCTGTATAGACAATCTTTTCTAGGGGTTCTACCATTAAGAACCCCTAGGAGAGGGGTTCTTAAGTGAGGAGAGGGTAGATGTAGAAATTGGAGACGAGAATAGAGTGTTGTAAAGGCATGCGTGGTTAGAGAACTGGCTCTGGGTTCAGGAGTCCCCACTCACTAGCTGTGAGACCTTCAGCAAGTCACTTAGCCTCTCTGTGCCTCGGTTTTCTCATCTCTAAGGTGGGGATGATGATGGCCATACCTGCTTCATAGAGTGACAATTAGATGAGATGATGTCTGTAAAATTACATAACACAGCACCCAAAAGTAGTACTAGTTATTTTTCCCTTTTCTTATTAGAGCAGCTTGGGCACATTTTGATGTCCGTGGGAATGAACAGGTAGAGAGGGTGGTATTGAAGCCAGAGGGGAGAGAAGGGACCCACAGATGGGGAGAGAAGTCTTGGGTGTTTGTTTTATCTCAAACCCCAGGGAAAGGAGGGAACAGGTAGGGCTGTAGGAAAGTTTGCAGCTATGGGGTACACAGTTAAAGGGAGTGTCTTCTCATGGTCTTGATGCAGGCCTGGAGGTCGTTTGCTATAGGGGTGAAGGTCCTGATGTACACTGTGGCTGTAAGATGCCGTGCCCTCTTTGCCACCAGCCTGTGGCAGCCCCGGTGTTACACCAGGGCAGGTGGGCAGTTTAATGTATCTCAGGTCCGATGACCTGCACTGCCCACCTGTGAGGCTCCAGTAGATAGATGTGAAAACACAGTGTAAGCATAATGTCCCACTTTCATCCTTTTCTCTGAGGAGCTGGAAGGCCTGTAGTCACCATCTGAGCCAAATGTCAAAGTCTTTCAAGTACTTCACTTGGGCTACACACCACACTTTGATCCACGATCTCATTTAGTCATCACAACAGTTGGGTGAAATAGGTATTATTGTCCCATTTTACAGATGCAGAATCTGAGTTTCAGAGAAGTTAAGGACTTTGTCCCAGGGCCCGCAGTTAGTAAGCAGTGGACCCAGGATTTCAACTCAGCTCTGTCTGACCTCAAAACCCATGATCTGAAACCAATGTGAAAGTTTGCAAAACCTCTGTAGCAGCTGAACTCGATGGAAAGATATGTAGGGATCGTCTTCTCCATTTAATAGATGAGACAAGAGCTGGGTACTCTGATCTCCATCAGAGATCACACGCACAGAGCTTGGGGCCCCACAGCCCTGGAGTGAATCCTGCTCCACCACCAGAGGCTGTGTGCCTTTGGACCAGGCATCTTGCTTCTCTGACCCTATGTACAGCTGCAGAAGAATTCCTTGCAGGTTGCTGTAAGGATTTGGAGGGAAACTGTTGCCCAGCACACAGTACACATGCCAGGAGCCATCGTTTCCAAGGTGTACTTCTCCTGCAAACGTGGATCTATGTCCCACTTGGCTGCTGAGACCAGCTGCCGTGATCTTGTAGTTGTTTAATGCTTTGTTCTCCTTGAGGCAGCAAAGTGGTGGCACCTGACCGGAGCATGTAGCCACCTATGACTTCCTGAGTGGGGTGGTGCAGGGAGGGCCCTGAGGAGTCTGTGGTCCTAAGGCCTTGGATTTCATCAGGGCTTTCCTGCTCCTTCTGGTTGCCTCAGTCCCAGGCAAGATAGGGTCCCAGAATCTTACAGCCTAGAAGCCACCTGTTGCGACTTCTTTTTTACAGATGGGGTCATCGGAACCCACTGTGAGGAAGTGACTTCTCTTTGAGATCATCCAGACACTCCACACAGAGCAGAGCAAAAGTGCCTAGAACTTGAAATTTTGGACTTGCCTTCAACACCCTGGGGATTTCCACCAGGAAGGTGAGCACCCCCACTGAGAATTCCAGGCTGCTCAGAGGTGCCAGGGAACACAGACCAGGGGCCAGCTATGGCCTTCTCCTCCGATGTGCCCAGGGAGGTGGGGGAAGCCAGCGGCAGCCTGCGATTCTCAGCCAGGGGAACTCTCACTGTGCTTTCTGAGAGTCTGTGACACGGGTCATTTTCTCTGACTTGCTCTCTTGCTTTTTCTCACTCTCAAAAAAAAAAAAAAAAAAATGACTGGACACTCCTAAAGCCTTCAGTCACCATCCAGGGGATTTTTATCACCACAAAGGGTAATTCCTGCTCCATCCCTGCTGTGACTCAGCTGTGACGTTGAACCACACAAGCCAGAGAGAAGAAGATAAAGTCATCAGAGCTCCTACTCACCAGAGAGTGAGGCCCAGGCCAGGACTCCACAGGGCTGGTCCCCTGTCCTGAAGCAACTTAGACAGGCCCTCTGGCCAGCCTGGGACCCTGAGATGGCATCCAGCTCAGGCAGCAGCCCACGCCCGGCCCCTGATGAGAATGAGTTTCCCTTTGGGTGCCCTCCCACCGTCTGCCGGGACCCAAAGGAGCCTAGGGCTCTCTGCTGCACAGGCTGTCTCTCTGAGAACCTGAGGTGAGGTGATGGAGGAGCGGAGGGTGGGCAGAAAGTGGGTGCCAGGGGGGACCCCTGATGGGAGGTGAGGGGCAGAGGAGCCTGTGACTTTGAGCAGGTGACTTTTCCTGTCTGGGCCTCAGTGTCCACACCCTTTTCTCACACTCCCTGACACTGCCCCTCTGGCTATGGTGGAAGGAGAGGAAGCCACAGAAAGGCGTCAGCTCCCACAGGGGAAAGCGATCACACCGAGGAGAGCCTCGAGGCTGTGAGGCCACTGTTTCACTGTGTCGCCTGGGGCACTGCTAATGTCCCTAAGCTGCAGCTTGCTTGTCTGTAAAGCTGTTTTCTGCATAGCAGAATTATTAATGAAGCCCAATGCATAATAATCACAAAAGTTCTTATAGTAACAAATATAAACCCCTTGGTGAATGACAAACTGTTAGACGAATATCTCTCCTTCCACAGCATTGCTCATCACCTCAGACTGTTTGCTGGGAACCCTTTTGGAGGGGACAAAGAGATCGATATATATTTATGTATTTAATGATATTTAAAGTATTAACCCAGAAAGGCATGACATCAGTACTATCATCAACATTCCTCTTTAAGCAATTATGTGCCTACTGTGTGCCAAATGCTCTGCCCTCAGGTCCTCAGCACAGCTTACAGGGGTGGATACTATTATGATCCTATTTTACAAATGAGGACATTGAGGCCTAATAGGTTAGGTCAGCTTTGGTCAGTTTCCTGGCAAATATGCCCTTAAACTGCCTCATGTGATGACCTTTTGTTTGGGGTTTTACAGCTTAAGAAGGTGGGAAAGCTGAATCAGGCAAGTGAGAAGTTCAAACATGATGACAAAGGAGGAGGCTGTGAGAATAGCGAGGAGAGGCTGTGACCGTGGAAAGGCCAACCAGAGGGTGGAGGAGCAGAGGTTGTCTGGTTTTACCATCAAGCTGATTGTCAGGGTTCAGCTCAGGCTCTGGTGGTGGGTCTCCTGGTTTCTTCTCTCCCTCCTTCCAAAACCTGGCAGAGGAGGGAGCTGATTGGAATTTGGAGGGCTGAGGCCTGAGGCCTAAGTCCCAAAGAGCTTCTACTCAGCTGTGCTCATGACTCACTCTACCTTGACTAATCCACATGCCCTCTGGGGCCTCATTCCCTCTTTCGTAAAATGGGCTATCTCAGTAGCAGGTCAGAGACACCAGGAGTTTTGTGAAAACGCAGGTGCTGGCCAGGTGCAGTGGCTCATGCCTGTAATCCCAGCACTTTGGCAGGCCGAGGCAGGAGGATCACTTGAGGTCAGGAGTTTGAGACCAGCCTGGCCAACAAGGTGAAACCTCGTCTCTACTAAAAATACAAAAATTAGCTGGGCATGGTGGTACACACCTGTAATCCCAGTAATCCCAGCTACTCAGGAGGCTAAGGCATGAGAATCACTTGAACCTGGGAGGCAGAGGTTGCAGTGAGCCGAGATCATGCCACTGCACTCCAGCCTGGGCGACAGAGTAAGACCCTGTCTCCAAAAAATAAAAACCCCCCAAAAAACAAAACAAAACAAAAATCCGTGGGTACCCAGGTGTTACCCATTAGAATCTGACACCCACTCCTGATTAAGAACCTCCAGGCCAGATATTCTCTGAGGCCCCTTCTTGTTCTAATAGGCCATGATCCTCTGTAATTACTAAACATATGAGACCAAAACCAAATGGAGGACCAAATGAGAAGAGCAAGTGTAGTCACATGTCAGCAATCTCTTGCCTAAACCCCTGAGATCAGATGTGTTTTGTAATTAAGAATTTTTTTAGAAAAGCAAATCAGGGCATTATACAATTCTGGCAGGGAATGGGGCAGTGCCCTGTAATCAAGCACGTTAATGTTTCTGCAATGAAATATGTATATATTCACACTAAGTGGAGTAAGTAAGGGCTGTAATAGCTTCCGGTCAGTGCAGTCAGGGCAGGTTTGGCAGCCCAGGAAGCTCACTGCAAATTACCAAAAAAACGTGGGATGCTCGGCACTTTTGCGATTTAGGAACTGTGGCTCTGGGATTGTGGACATACACGATCCCCAACCTGCTGACACTTGAGGCTTCTGGAGCTGTCAGGAGAGTGGATGGTGCAGGGAACTGTGGTGCCTCTCTCCAAGGCTTTGTCCATGTTTCCCCAGGAACAGCGAGGATCAGATCTGCCCCAAATGCAGAGGGGAAGACCTCCAGTCTGTAAGCCCAGGAAGCCGTCTTCGAACTCTGGAGAGGGTACGTTGGTATATCACGGAAAAGCATTTGTCCGTTGTCTTGATTTTTCCAGGTTGAGGCCAAGTAGACAGCTGCGCACTCTGCCCCTGGCAGGCATCTCCCAACTAGTCCCGAGTCCAGACTGAATTTACTTTATAAGGAGTGAGGAGACTGATGTTCACAGTGGTGAAGTGTCTTGCCTGAAGCCACCTGGCAATAGACTTAGGGTGAGAACAGTCCAGACCAGGGGTCCACAAACTATGGTTCATGGGCCACATCTGGCCCACCTCCTGAGCAACGAGCCAAGAGTGGTTTTTATATTTTCAAATGGTTGAAAAGATCAGAAGAATGATAGGCCATGTGTAATGACCTGTAATTCTTGAGGCTGTGAGGCCAGTGTCCCACTGTGTGGCCCGGGGCACTGCTGATGTTCTCCAGCCACAGCTTGCTTGTCTGTGAAGATGTTTTCTGCGTCACAGAATTGTTATGAGGCCCAATCAATAATAATCAAAAAAGTTCTTATAATAACAAATATAAACCCTTTGGTAAATGATAAACGTGCCTGTAATGCTGAAGTGTTAGAATTTGAATTACATACAATTACATGCCTGTAATTCTAATACTTTGGGAGTCCAAGGTGGGCAAAGAGCTTGAGCCCAGGAGTTTGATACTAGCTTGGGCAACATGGTGAAACCCCGTCTTTACAAAAAATATAAACATTAGCCTGGCATGGTGGCACGTGCCGGTAGTCCCAGTTAGTCTGGAGGCTGAGGTAGGAGAATCACCTGAGCCCAGGGAAGTCAAGGCTGCAGTGAACCATGATTGTGCCACTACACTCCAGCCTGGGTAGCAGAATGAGACTCTGTCTCAAAAACAACAAAAAAAGATATTTTGAGACACATGAAAGTTATACAAAATTGAGTACTTGCAACAAAGACTTCATAGCCCCAAATATTTACTATCCAACCCTTTATAAAAAAGTTAGCAAACTCCTCAACTAGATGGTTCTGTCTGCCTCTGTTTGCCCTTAGGCAGGGAGAGACCGTTATCAGCTCACCTCTTCGGCTCTGCCAAACTGTGCTGCTAGGAATAAGAGACACATTTGGAAGTGTGATAGGCCAGAGAGACATTTTCAGGAGCTGCGGTTTAGAACCCTGGCCCTCCCAAGCTGGAAGGACCCTCACAGGTTACATGTCCTGCTCAAAGGTTCCCACGTGCTATCCAGAACTGATCCATTCCCACTAGCTCATGACAAAATGATAAAAATAAGGCAATTCTATAAATGAGTTTATGTAAACTTAATTCTTTCCATTTCTAAAACCAACCTTTACTCTGAGATTGTGTCTGTCCTATTCATGTCTTTAGTCCTATGCATGTCTTTATATAAATGAGAGGATGTAATAATAGATGATAGTTTTTGGTAAAGCCTTTACTAAGAAAAATTGAAAAGATGGCAATCTCTTTGTTAATGTCTCAATTAAACACACACACACACACACACACACACACACACACACACACACACACACACACTTTCTCTCTCTCATATTGGTCCACGAATCCAAACAGGCAGGAGTCACTGCTCAAAATCAAATCCTCTTGTTTACACATGGGGCCCTGAGACCCGCAGAGGAGTCTCGTTGCTCAGCCACCCTCTCTACCTCCACTGTGAGGTGCCTGGCTCCTTTCAGCCAAAGCCCTCTTCTTGCAGGAAACTGTTGCCCAGGGATCAGGAGCCTGATGTCCAGGGGTTGTTCTGCATAACTCTCTGCTCGGCTGGCAGCAATTCCCAGGCCCTGTGTCTGCATCTGTAAAATGAGGATGTTAAGCCGGCTCTGCAAGGCCTTTCCAGGAGACCATGATAGCAGTGCCAGCAGGGCAGCTATCCCCCTACCGTTGGACCAGAGGCAGGCGAGTGTCCACACCTCCTTCTCCTTTCTCTGAGCTGGTCCTTCTCATTCAGAGAGTTCAGGGGAATTTCCTCTCCCACCCAGAGCTGGTTTTGAGCACTCTCCCATCTGCTTCTCAGCAGCCTCTCCATCAGCAGGCCCTCAGGGAGTAAGAGTAAGGATCAAATGCATGTTCTTGGAACTTTACACTCTGCAACGTGGTAAGAGTTAATATGATACACTGCTCTGTGGAGTAACTCCCTGAGCCTCCCTGTTTGGCTCCTGGGGGATTGGCTGTGAGACACAAGCAGACCCTCAACTCTCTGTGGGCCACTGTGCCTCACTTGCAAAAGGACGTTACCTGCTTGAGTGCTCTAGGACTGTTGTTTTTAGCTTGTTTTATTTTTTCCTCTTAACAAAATTAACATACATCTATTGTGTAAATCTTAGATCACATAGATGTTTTAATATCTCCTAATCCAATGGCTTATTTTCATCTTTTTCAATCAGATGAAAGTAGAAACGTTCTGATGGAGGGGGAGCCTGGAGCCCTGGCCTGTTAATTGCCCCATTTCTTTCTCTTATCCCAGCCCCTAAGAGGTTCTGGGGACTCCTAGGGCCCTGCAGAGCACAGTTTGAAACTTGCTGCCTTGAGCCAAATGAAGGGACTATAGTTCATGGTAGAATTATAGGCACCTTAACAGGCTATAGGATGGGAGAGGAAGCTGCCTGTATTTGCGAGCAAAGAAGGCTTCCTTAACGCAGGCAGACCTCTGAGAGGCAGCAGCCCCCTCCCCTCCCTGCTGGCTTCCCCACCTCATGGAGTCATGGACTCCTGGTGAAAAGCTGGGGTGGGGAGGGGCGGTAGTCATGGTCTGATCACCTAAACAAAGTCACATAGGGGAAGGACCAGGGGACTCCTCTGACTTTTGCCCCAGTGGGAACTTTGGGGGACTTTTGAACAAAGGAAAATGGCTGATGAAAAGTCAACACTTTGCATGTGTGGTAATTCCTAAGTTTGCCTGCACATGTAGGGCAACCTGGGAAATGGAGGCAGGGTAGAGGGCTGAGGACCAGCCCTCCTTGCAAACACTTCCCATACCATCTGCTTATCAGTTTATCCTCAGCCTCTGACTTCATTAGATGATTATCTCCTGAAGAAGTGCCCAGAGCCATGGACTGATTACCTGATATAAGAAGTGGATATTAAAGGATTAATGTTGACCTAGTTAGAGACTTGATAGTTGCCTCACATGATCTTCCTGTAGAAGTGACAGTGAAGGAGGGAACGTCCAGGGGGACTGGAAGATAAAAACCTTCAGTCCTGTCTGCTGAGGATCAGCAATGGGATAGTTTCTCCCACTCTCTTCCCCCTGAGGCCCATTCAAGAAGGTCAAAGGCAAGCTGACATCTGATGCCAGTAGCTCACAGTAAAGCCTTAATTTTTCTAGAGTCAGAAAATGACAGAAGTTTAAGCTGTCTAGTCCAATTTCTGTTCTGTACTGGATTCCTGCTACGTAGCTCCATGTCCTTCCAATGGCAGAGAGCTCATTACTCCATGAAACAACCACACCCACCCTGGGGCGCTCTGATGGAGGCAACATTCTCCTCTTCCTTTGTACTGAGCTGGAGTCTGTCTCCCTTGAGGTCACAAAAGGCAACTCAGCCCCCTGTCCCCGGAGTCAGTCCTGCCTCCGTGGAAAGACACTGAGCAGTCTTTCGCCAGTCTCTGTGCATTTGGGGTAAATGTGCTTCTGTTTATCTGTGTTCCTTGGAGTGTGATACCTGGGAATAAACCCCCAAACCTTACACTTCTGAGTTTGACAGTGTTCATCCGTAATCGCCCCAATCCTGTGACATTCTGTGTGGTGGGTGGTGGTGATAGCCCTATTTTACCAATAGGTAATATTTTGAGGCTCCATGAGGAGGTGTGCCTGGACCAAAGTCACACAGCAAGTGAGAGGCAAAGCCAGGCTCTAACCCATGGCTCCTGAGGTGGTGGCATCTTCTCTATGCTGCCTCTACACAAGGAATCCTCCCCTAAATGTTTCATACCTGCTTAAACAACACAGTCAGGCTTTAGTGCAGGAGTCCACCAAGTGCTATGGAAAAAACAGGGATGGGCAAGACTACTTTCAACCAGGAGAATCAGGCAGGGCTTCCTGGAGGAGGCGGCAGTTGAGCTGAGCAGAGGCTGACAGAGACTAAACTGGCCCAGTTACAGAGGAGGGCAGGAACAGGCTGACAGTGGCAGGCTGACCAAGCTCCCCATGTAGAGTACCCCATCAGCACCAGCTGAGACCTGAGCCAAAGCAGCCCCTCCGGCCATCCCTTACCTCAGCCCAGTGTGGGGGTAGGCAGTGCCTGGCCTGCTCAGATCCTCTTTGTTCTGTGCAGGTGCTGCAGAGGTGGCACTCATGCTCCCGGCACCCTCTTAACAGTCAAATTCCCAGAGGCCCCAGGTCTCAGAATGGGGCCTCCCGCTAGGGCCCACTGTGACCCCACCACAAAGGGCCTGGGTAGCTGGGGTGACCGGAAACCACACACACAGAGACTCCTCAGACCCAGACAGAAGAACGAGTGTTCCCTCAGGGCTGGGCATCTGTTTTCTCTGTTTCTGTCTCCTCCTCGGAGGAAATTCCACTACACACTTTATTTTTAGCAATTTGCAAGCAGTGAGGCCACTCACACAGGGGCCACTTATGACACCAGACGGGTTTGGCCCGGGACACAGCCTTTGTTCTTCTCCTGCAACGCAGTCTGATTCCTGATTCCCTCTCCTGTCTCCTCGGTCCCTGGCCTTCGAATGAGGCCACCCCAGGCAAGGACACTATGGTGGGGAGGACAGAACCTGCACATGGACTCCAGGCTCCTGGGCTGCCCTCGCCTGCCCCGTTGCCTCCTACAAGTCACTGATCACCCCTGGGCTTCAGCTTCTCCACCTACCCAAGGGAAGCAGAACCTCAAAGCCCCAGCCTCCCCATCATGGCTGTGAGGATCTGATGGGACAGTGTCTACATGAGTGCCAGGAGAGCAGTGAGCCCTTGCAGAGGCTCACAACTATGGGGGAGAACACACAGGCACACCCGCCTCCTCCACTCACGAGCTCAGCGTGACCTTAAGCCATTCCCTCTGTTTCTGCCGGTATTAAGGTGACACTAATCCAGCCCCACCTGCCTCAGAGGATTGTCACAGGGATCCTATGGGACAACATTCAAACATGTTTTGGTCCTGTTCATTTAGGGATATTCCTCACTGCCTTGAGGAAATCCAGTGGGAAAATGGAATTTTAGAGAATTTGTTGTTAAGAGTTTATGATGTGAGGATTAAATGAGATACATGTGTATGACAGCCGCTGGAGAACTGGGACTGGGGATGTCCCAGGGGCAGTGTGCTTAATCCATAGGAATAAGAATACTAATTAGTAGAAATACTAATAATAGTATTTGTAATAGTAATAGTATTAGTAGTAATTAGTAGTAATAGTATTAGTATTACTACTATTAGTATTCTTAGAGTTATTAATAGTAGTAGTATTCAACAAGTATTCAGTAGTAGTATTTAATAATTTCAATACTAATAATTATTATTACTAATAATGGCTCATATTTATTGAACACTGTGTTAGGCAGAATAATGTCCTCCAAAGATGTCCCCATGTGAATCCCCGGGACCTGTGAGTATGTGACCTCACATAGCTCTATGCATTTGCCAGGGCTGCCATAACAAAGTGCACAGACTGGGTGGTGTAAACAACAGAAATGTATTTCCTCGCAGTTCTGCAGATCAGAAGTTCGAGGCACGGTATTGGCGAGTGGTTTCCTCCAAGGCCTCTCTCCCTGCCTTGACATGGGTGTCCCCTCCCTATGTCTTCATGTGGTCCTTCTCCAAATTTCCCCTTCTTAAAAGGGTGCCAGTCACATTGCATTAGGGCCCGCCCCCAATGACCTCATTTTAATTTAATTAGCTCTTTAGAGGCCCTGTCTCCATATTCTGAGATACTGGGGGTTAGGACTTCAACATATGATTTGGGTGGGGGGTGCTGAGCCCATAACAATGGCAAACAGACTCTGCAGACATGATTAAATGAAGGATTCTGAGATGGGGAGGTGACCCTGGCTTATCCAGGTGGCCCAACGGTCCTCAGAAGAGGGAGAGGAGAGTCAGAGAGAAGGGGAGATGCTCCACTGCTGGCTTTGAAGATGGAGGAAGGGACCAGAAGCCGAGGAGTGCAGGAAGCCCTGAGAGGCTGGGGAAGGGAGGAAGCCATCTTCCCCTTGGGCCTCCAGGAGCAACACAGTCCTGCCGACGTTTCCATGTTAGGACCCTTGGCCTCCAGAACTGTACGATAATAAAGCTGTGTTGTTTTAAGCCATTAAGTTTGTGATGTTTTGTTACAGCAGTAATAGGTAACTAATACCAGTGCTTACATGTATTATCTCATTTAATCCTCACAATAACCCTGTAAGGGGGATATTATTATTATCCTCATTTTGCAGATGAGGAAACTGCAGGACAGAGGAGTTAATAACTATCCCAGGGCCACAAAGCTAGTATGTGAAGTGACAGAAACAAGCTCTGAACCCCAAAAGGCTGGCTCCTGAGGCCACACCCTGAACTTGCGTGCACTCTAAGGAATGAATAATGATGACGGAGAAGCCTCCGAAACCCTCTCAAGTCACCCCTGCCCCTTTCTGCAGCAACCATTCAAGGCTCATCACAGGCCACATCTGGGCACACATCACAGAAGGATGTCCCTACATCTGAATAGCGTTTCACTTCCTGAAACGGGCATTTGCTGTTCGCACAACACCAGGACGGCTCCGCTGCTGAAAGACACATCCCCTCCACCTGCAGGGTGATGTCTGGAATTTCACTCTTAGCTTGATCATTTTCACGTTCTTATCCCTTTTATGACTCTCCCACCAAGCTTTGACCCTTAGAACCACAGAGGACTGGAATCATGGACCTGTAGGGAATGGTGGGACCTGAGAGGCTCCCCAAAGTGTGTTCACCCAGGAGCCAGGTCCACACGTAGCATCTTCCTCCACTGTTCTCACATGTCAAAAGCTACATGTTCAGGGAGGTTTCATCACCACAGACTTCCTGAAGCCAACACAGTCTCCCTGCCAAGGCCGCCCTCTGCCTGCCTTCCATAAAACATCTGTTTTCTATTATTTGTTGGGAACAACTTGTCCCTGAAGCCCTGGGCAGTTGGGGGGGTGGGGGCGGGGGTACGGTGGCCTTTGCTGGGCTGTGTTCTGTCTGTGTCCCAAACCAACTGTACTCATTAAGCCCACAGCTCTCTGCTTATGTTACTTTTAAAGAATAATAACAGTGTGGCTTTTTGTATTTACTCAGTCCGAAACACCTCTGTCCTCTCCTGCTTTCATCCAAATCCCCTTTCACGTGGTTCCATGAGATTATTCTCTCAATAAATAAATAAATAAACAAAGAGCTTATAGACTCAAGATATTATTTATATGCAATAAAACTCACTCATTTGAAGTATACAGTTTGAGGAATATAAATAATCACATGACCACCACTACAGTCAAGTGGCAAACGTTTCTGCATGGGATAAAGCTGCTTTGTGTCCCTGCATAGTCAATCCCTTCCCCACCCACAGCTCCAGGCAACCACTGATCTACTTACTGTCACTCTAGTTTTGCCTTTGCTAGAAACTCGTAAGAATGGAAAGAGGTAGTATGTAGTCTTTGGTGTTTGACTTCTTTCACTTGGCACAGTGTTTTTGAGGTTCATCCATGTTATTGTTTATGCTGGTATTTAATGCCATTTGGTTGTTCTATAGTATATATAGACCAATTTGTTTATCTGCTCACCAGTTGATGACACATTTGGGTTGTTTTGAACAAAGCTGCCATGAACATTCACATACACACCTTTGTGCAGACACATGTTTTACTTTCTCTTAGGTAAATTCCTAGGAGTGAAGTGTGTGCATTGTACAGTAACTTTATAAGTATGGTTTATAAGTAAATTATTTTATAAGTATGATTTAACTTTATAAGATACTTTCATAGATTGTATCTGTTCGTTGTTTTGCTTTTGTATCTGTTCATTGTTTTGCTTTTTTTTTTTTTTTTTAAGAGAGACAAGGTCTTTCTCTGCTACCCAGGCTGGAGTACAGTGATGTGATCATAGCTCAGTGCAGCCTTGAACCCCTGGGCTCCAGCGATCCTCCCACCTTAGCCTCCCAAGTAGCTGGGACTGTAGGTGTACGCCACCAAGCCTGGCTAATTTAAAAATTTTTTTAAGTAGAGATGAGGTCTCACTATGTTGCCCAGGCTGTCTTGAACTCCTGGCCTCAAGCAATCCTCTTGCCTCAGCCTCCCTAAGTGTTGGGATCAGCCTCCCAAAGTGTTGGGATTATAGGTGTGGAGCCACTGAGCCTGGCCTTGCCCATTTTTTATTAGGTCATTTGTCTCTTATTAGATTGTAAGAGTTCTCTATATATTCTGGATACAAGCCTTTATGAAGATACAGTCATGTGCCATATAACACTCTACACCGGACCACATATACAACGATGGTCCCAGAAGAGTATAGTACTGTATTCTTACTGTACCTTTTCTATGTTTAGATATATTTAGATACACATGTACTTACAGTGTTAGCAGTTGCCTACAGTATTTAGTATAGTCACGTGCTGTACAGGTTTGTAGCCTAGGGGCAATAGGCCGTCACTGAGTTTCGGTGTGTAGCAGGGTATACCATCCAGGTTTGTGTAAATACATCCTATGATGTTCACACAATGATGGCACATTTCTCAGAACATATTCCTGTTGCACGGCTGTATATGTTTTGGAAAAACTTTTCTCCCATCTCTCCTGGGCTGACTCCTGTTAAGAGGCAGTGATGTGTGTGGGAGGGGCCCTGGGGCTGTGCGGCCTCCCAGCTTGGCCTCCTTGGGCAAATCCCTTCCCCTCTGTGAGCCTCAGTTTTTTCATCAGTAAAATAGGAATAAAAACCCACCTTCTCTTCCCCACCGTGCTGTGAGGAGCCCTAGGAAGAATTACAGCCTTGAAAGCATTTGGTAAACGCTTCAGACCTAAATAGGTTAACAGTGGGGTCAAATTGCTATTGTAATAGCACTGAGACCCTCCTGTGTCCCTTCCCTCGGGCTGGACATTATCTGAAAGGGAAAGTTCTGCTGAATGGACACACCTTAGTCTAGGATAGATGGCCAAGGAGGGATGCAGATGGGAATTGTGACCACAAGATTCCCCATGGACTTCAGGAGGAGGGACGCATTTACTCATGCAGTCAGTGTGTTCTGAGTGTCTCAGCTGTGCCAGGCACTGCCCTCAGCACTGGGAACACAGCCATGACCCTTACAGAGCCGCCCCGACCAGTTGGGGCAACCAGAGAATGAGTGATGATTATGGAGCTGTGTGGACTGTGCCCTGACAGGAGAAATAGCAGTGCTGCCCAGGATCACAGTAGGGGCCTAGATCCTATTTTGAAGGAAAGTCATGGAAGGGCAGAAGCTTGAAGGGTGGAAAGGAGATAGCCAAAGGGAACAGCATATGCAAAGTCGTGTGGCCCAAGCCATCTCCTACACTGGTGGATCCTGGTGCATTGAAGAGAGCCCCCAGGGTAGCCACAGGGATTGCTATAACATTCAGTGATGTGATTATTATTTCCAGGCTCATCCCGAGGTGGCCGAGGCTGGAGTTGGGTGCCCCTTTGCAGGTGTCGGCTGCTCCTTCAAGGTAAGTATTTGAGTGTGAGAAAGGAGATCTGTCCACTGCAGTTCCAGACCTCCAGGTCTTCCCACTGCAGCCCCTCCAGAATTTTACCATAACATCAGTCCACTCATTTGGATGTCTCTTGTACTAATGACTTTCCCAAGCATCAGAGCCTACTATTAAGTCATCATAGTACTCAGGGAGGTTCTTCTTAATGTCTCACCTAAGCATCCGCAGAACATCACTAAAACGACCCCCACCTCCACCGCCCCTCTCCATGGTCCTGAATCATCCTTGCGCTCCAGGGCAGGGCAGAGCAGAATTAGAAGCTACAATGCACGTGGCTCATCGTGGGCATGTCTGATGCCAGGGTCTTCCTCTGAATCCCTCCCACTGTACAGAAATCCACTCCTCTTCACTGGGTGAATGAATCTGACTTTCCTTGGTGACCTTTGATAGCAGGGCACTCCACTGCTCCCCTGTCCTCACTCCACCTCTGTTTTCACTAATCAGCCCCACTCTCTTGTCAGGGAAGCCCACAGTCCGTGCAAGAGCATGAGGTCACCTCCCAGACCTCCCACCTAAACCTGCTGTTGGGATTCATGAAACAGTGGAAGACCCGGCTGGGCTCTGGCCTGGAGTCTGGGCCCATGGCCCTGGAGCAGAACCTGTCAGACCTGCAGCTGCAGGCAGCCGTGGAAGTGGCGGGGGACCTGGAGGTCGATTGCTACCGGGCACCCTGCTCCGAGAGCCAGGAGGAGCTGGCCCTGCAGCACTTCATGAAGGAGAAGCTTCTGGCTGAGCTGGAAGGGAAGCTGCGTGTGTTTGAGAACATTGTTGCTGTCCTCAACAAGGAGGTGGAGGCCTCCCACCTGGCCCTGGCCACCTCCATCCACCAGAGCCAGCTGGACCGTGAGCGCATCCTGAGCTTGGAGCAGAGGGTGAGTGTGGGAGGCAAGTTTGCCTTCAAGCCTGGCTGAGCCCCATCCTGTCTCCAGAGCAGCAGACAGGCTTCCTACTAATCATTCATCCTGCTTAGAGCAGTCACTCCCTCAAAACATATCTCCCCTTTATCCCACACCCTTCCAAGAAGAGCGCTGAGTTGGAAGCTGTAGTCAAGGTCACAGCCTCCCATCCAGTGCTTCGGTTCCTTTGTGATAAGACACCACCTCCCTGAGCAGCTCATTCCAGTGCAGGACATATTCCACTCTTCCTTATACTAAGCTAAATCAGCCTCTCTGTTCCCTGCATTGTTCTTGGCCCTGGCCCTCAGAGCCCACAAGACAAATCCACCTTCTAGTCCCCATGACAGCCCTTCAGGGATGGAGAGTCGGATTCTGTCCTACCTGAGTGCTTCCCTTTTCAGGCTAAAAGCCCCGGCGCCTTCACCTTTTCCTCAGAGCATGCTGCTTCACATTGCCCTCCTATGATCTGGCTCAGTCTCCAAAGAATTCTATATGCTTGGAGTGTGGTCCCAGGCTGACTCCAGATAATCCACTTAGCCACAGTTCTTGGTCCAACAGGGCTGTCTTCTCCTCCCTTATTCTAGAGCTTATACTTTTCTTTTCTTTCTTTCTTTCTTTCTTTTTTTCTTTTTCTTTTTTTTTTTTTTTTTTTTTTTGAGACAGAGTGTCGCTCTGTCGCCCAGGCTGGAGTGCAGTGGCACGATCTTGGCTCACTGCAACCTCCACTCCCAGATTCAAGCAATTCTCCTGCCTCAGCTTCCTGAGTAGCTGGGATTATAGGCTCTTGCCACCACACCCAGCTAAATATTTTGTATTTTTAGTAGAGATGGGGTTTCACCATGTTGGTCAGGCTGGTCTCAAACTCCTGGCCTCGTGATCCACCCTCCTCGGTCTCCCAAAGTGCTAGGATTACAGGCATGAGCCACTGCGCCTGGCCTATACTTTTCTTAATGTAGCCAATCACCATTCTAATGTTGCTTCTTTTGCAGTAACGTTACATCATTGCTCATACTGAGTTAGGCCTGGGTTTTAGTTCCTGCTTCACCATTACCATTAATTAACTGCCTCACCATTCACAGTTACCATGACAGCAGGTGCTCAGAGCCACCTGCCCTATGGGTCTGAGCAAGTCACTTTCCCTCTCAGGACCTTCCCCATCAGTAAAGTTAGCGATTAAATTTTCTCTAAGGATGCTCACTTCCATTCATGGCTTCCCTACCTGAGTACACCCAAGAATAAATTTGTATTCTTTCCACTTCATTGGGGAAAGCTATTAGAAGGGCCAGGCGCTGAGTTGGAGTGGCTGAGGCTTTAGCCTTTATTTATGTAACTCTTGCTCCAGTTAAAAGGCAGCCTCCCTGAAAGCCACAATTGTATCTTCATTTCACCCACAAACTTCCCAGCTCTACTTTTACATACCAGGCACTATGCAAGGCACGGGCACGAAGACAAAATGAGCATGGGCCCAGCTTTCAGTGGAGGAGACCATCTGGTAGGTAAGGCAGAAAAGTATGTCTCATAAAATCATTGTAAGGGCTCTGTAAGAACATATTGAAACAGAGCAACTGAGCTAGGACAGTGGTTAAAGGCTTCCCAGATGAGGGGCCATATGAGCTGGATTCCTGGTGGATGAGGAAAAGGAAGGCCAGGCAGAGGGCAGCACATTCAGATGTAGACGCACGCCTGAGTGAGGCGTGGTCAGGAAAGCACCTTTGGGGCAGATCAATCTTCACATCCCGCCCTTCCCATCCCATCCCCAAGCCAGGTTCTGGTGTTCCTGGCTGAACAGTCTTCCCTACAGGTGGTGGAGCTGCAGCAGACCCTGGCCCAGAAAGACCAGGCCCTGGGCAAGCTGGAGCAGAGCTTGCGCCTCATGGAGGAGGCCTCCTTTGATGGCACCTTCCTGTGGAAGATCACCAACGTCACCAGGCGGTGCCATGAGTCGGCCTGTGGCAGGACCGTCAGCCTCTTCTCCCCAGGTAACACCTCCCAGAGGCACAGAGACCTTCTTGGGAAACAGGCCCCACAGGACCCAGGAAGCAAGCAGTGAAAACAGCCAGCTCTGTGACAGCCACGCTGTGTCCAGTTTAGGCCAGTGCCCATTCAGGCCACTCACCACGGCCGAGAACCATGCTGGGTGCTGGGACCTTGAGGTTGGTGGGCGAACCATGCTCTGCCCTGTGGCTCGCAGCCACACACAGCAGTGGCCCAGGCTGACTGACATTCAGGCCCTTTCTCCTCCCTGAATGTCAGTCCCATTCTGCAAATAGGAATCAAAACTGTTAGCCACTTCATGGGTTTGGGATGTGAAGGAAGGTGTGCTGTGGGCCACAGTGTGTGCAGATGAGATGGATGTGAATGATGATTTTCACCAGTGAACACCATGGGACCCCTTGCCTCAGAGAGCCAACAGTCTGAAATAAGATTAGAGAACTGAGTAAGACACATGCACTTGTGTACGATTGCAGTTAGCATATGAATGAGTGGCTTACTCATTTCTTACTCATTTCTGGGGCCCCTGGGCTTGGCACAATGTCTTGCATAAAGTAATTACTTGGCAAGTGTTTCTCTTAACTAAATGATATCTGTTAATATAACAATGCATATATTTGGGCAAAAAATGAGGCAGCAGACTGGGTGCAGTGGCTCATGTCTATAATCCTAACACTTTGGGAGGCTGAGGCAAGAGGATCATTTGAGGCCAGGAGTTCAAGACCAGCCTGGGCAACATAACAAGATTCCATCTCCACAAAAAAATGTTTTAATTAGCCAGGCATGGTGGCCTGCACCTGTGGTCCTAGCTACTTGAGAGGCTGAGGTAGGAGGATGGCTTAAGAAGTTTGAGTCTGCAGTGAGCTATGATGGTGCCACTGCACTCTGGTCTGGGCAACAAAGCAAGACCCTCTCAAAAAAATTTTTTTTAATGAGGCAGCGGAGTGTGTCACACTCCTAGAGCAGGGCTGGGACCCCTTTCCTGCAGGAGCAGCACTCATCCTGCTGTGTTGGGACAGCTCTCTTCATGGGGCGGTCTCGAGCCCTACTTGTAGACCTTTTTCCCTCGATTCTTTTTAAAGAGGGAAAAAGCAAGCAGTACCTCGAGCTTCCTGTTCTACCAAAACGTAATGGGCAGAGATGAGTCAGACTGCCAGCCTGTGCCTCCTCCACCCCCTTCCTTCCTGCCCCTAATTCATGTCCCCAATCAACCTCTCCCAGAAGGGCGCTCTGCCAGAGGACATGCTCTCCTGGGATGGCCCCTTTAGCTGCCCAGGGGGTTTCTGTGCATCTTCACCAGGGATGATTCAGCCCTCAAAGGGTTTTGCCACCTGAGAATGGCTGGCAGAACTGCGAATAACCCCATGTGCCCCTAGCCTCCAGGGGACCCCAGCCAGTTGGCATAGGGCAGAACTGTGAGTCACCCCATGTACCCTCAGCCTCCAGGGGACCCCAACCAGTTGGCATAGGGCAGCAGAAAGAAACCGGTGCTGGGAGGCAGGAAGCCTGGCCCCTCATTCTTGCTGGGTCCCCAACACACTGTGAGATGGTAACCGGCCACTGTCTTTTTCTCAGCTTGGTTTCCAGACTGTAAAACATAGGTTGGTCAGATCAGTGGTTCTCAGAGTGTGGTCCTAGGACCAGTGGCATTGGCACCCCCTGCAAACTTGCTGGAAGTGCCCGCTCTCAGTTCTCACCCCAGGGTTACCAAGTGAGAAACTCTGAGGGTGGGGCCTGGCAGTGTATGACTTGGATGGCCAGCTGACAAACACTTAGCTAGATGACCCCCAAGAGCCCATTCCTCTCTGACACCCTACTCGAGAAGAATGCTGGGCTCTAATCCCATCTTTCATGGTTTTGAGCCACTGACCTTGGGCATGCCTGACCGCTGGATCCCAGTCCCACATCTGCAAAGTCCAGCACTTCCCAGCTGCCTGTGGCTTCTGCATTTCAGCCTTCTACACTGCCAAGTATGGCTACAAGTTATGCCTGCGGCTGTACCTGAATGGAGATGGCACTGGAAAGAGGACCCACCTGTCGCTTTTCATCGTGATCATGAGAGGGGAGTATGACGCGTTGCTGCCATGGCCTTTCCGGAACAAGGTATGGGCGTGGAGGTGATGGGGGCAAGGTGGGGAACATGGAAGCCTGAGTCCTAGTCCTGATTTGGCAATGAATTGGCCATGTGACCTGGCAAGTCCCCCACCCTCACTGTGTTATCAGTTTCCCTTTTTCTAAAACAATCAGATCTAGTAACTAGGGCTCCCTCCAGCTCCATGAGTCCAGGAGCTAAAATGTCTGGAATCTTCCCAAAGGTTATGTAGAAATGAAATTCATGGCCAGGTGCAGTGCCCCACATCTGTAATCCCAGCACTTTGAGAGACTGAGGTGGGAGGATTGCTTGAGCTCAGGAGACATAGCAAGACTTCATCTCTGCTAAAAATAAAAACCATTAGCTGGGCGTAGTGGCACATGCCTGTAGTCCTAGCTACTTGGGAGGCTTAGGTGGGAGGATTGCTTGAGCTTGGGAGGTTGAGGCTGCAGTGTGCCATAACCTTGCCACTGCACTCTAGCTTGGGTGACAGAGTGAGACCTTGCCTCAAAGAAAGAGGGGGGAGAGAGAGAGAGAGAGAGAGAGAGAGAGAGAGAGAGAGAGAGAGAAATGGAGGAAGGGAAGGAAGAAAGGAAGGGAGGCAAAAAGGGAGGGAGGGACAGAATGAATGGCCAGTGGCTGCCCACTCTTCTTCCCCCTTCACATCGTGGGGTAAATAAGGAAAACTTCTGGGAGGAGGTACCATGAGGCTCCCCTGAACTAGCAGAATTTTCAGGAAAAAGGAAGGAGGCAGGTACCACTACATATTAATACATACTAGAATGGCCAAAATCTGGAACACTGACAGTACCAAGTGCTGACGAGGATGTGGAGCAACAGGAACTCTCACTCACTTCTGGTGGGAATGCAAAATGGTACAGCCACTTGGAAAGACAGTTTGGCAGTATCTTACAAAACCAAAGATACTCATGCCAAACGATATAGCCAGTTGCTCTCCTTGGACTCAAAGGAGTTTACTTAGAGGAGCTGAAAACTATGTTCACACAAAAACCACCCAAGGATGTTTATAGCAACTTTAGTTATAATTGCCAAAACTTGGAAGCAACCAAGATGTCCTTCAGTAGGTGGATGGATAAATAAACTGTGGTGCATCCAGACAGTGGAATATTATTTGGTGCTAAAAAGAAGAGAGCTATCAAGCCATGAAAATATAGGGAGGAACCTTAAACACGTATTACTAAGAAAAAGAAGTCAAGGTGAAAAGACTGCGTTCTGAATGCTTCTGACTATATGACATTCTGGAAAAGGCAAAGCTATGAAGACAGGCCAGGCGCGGTGGCTCTCGCCTATAATATCAGCACTTTGGGAGGCCGAGGCAGGTGGAGTGCTTGAGCCCAGGAGTTTGAGACCAGCCTGGGGAATATAACAAAACCCTGTCTCTACAAAAAGTACAAAAATTATTAGCTGGGCATTGGGCTGTGTGCCTGTAATCCCATCTACTCTGGAGGCTGAGGCATGAGAATCACTTGAACTCAGGAGGTGGAGGTTGCAGTGAGCCGAGATTGCGCCACTGCACTCCAACCTGGGAGACAGAGTGGGACTCAGTCTCAAAAACAAAAACAAAAACAAAAGCTATGGAGACAGATCAGTGGTTGTCCAAGAGTAGGGGCCGGGAGAGATGAATAGAGCACAGGGGATTTTGGGAGCAGTGAAACTATTCTGTTTGATACTGTTAATGATGGATACATGTCCTTATGCATTTGTCAAAACCCATAGAAGGTGAAATACCAAGAGTAAACGCCAATGTAAACCGTGGACTCTGGGTGATGATGATGTGTCAATGCAGGTTCATCAACTGTTAAAAAACTACCACTCTGCGGGGGATGTTGATAGTCAGCGAGGTTGTGCATTGGGTGGGGGCAGGAGGTATATGGGAATTTTGTATTTTCTGCTCAATTTTGCTGTGAACCTAAAACTGCTCTAAAAAATACAATCCATTAAAAATCCTTCACCGGGTACAGTGGCGCACACCTGTAATCCTGGCACTTTGGGAGGCCGAGGTGGGTAGATCACCTGAGGTCAGGAGTTCAAGACCAGCCTGACCAACATGGTGAAACTCCGTCTCTACTAAATACAAAAAATTAGCTGGACATGGTGGTACATGCCTGTAATCCCAGTTACTTGGGAGGCTGAGGCAGGAGAATCACTTGAACCCAGGAGGCAGAGGTTGCCGTGAGCCGAGATTGTGCCATTGCACTCCAGCCTGGGCAACAAGAGCGAAACTCTGTCTCAAACAAACAAACAAAACCCCACAATTCCTATAGACAGATTTGGGGGATAGGCATTTCCTGTGGGTAAAGAGCAGCATTGCATGAGTGGAGGGTGTCAAGAATAGAGACCTCAGGTATGGGGAAACAGGTGGGGCAGGGCGGGTGTGCCGCTTTGGTCTGGGTGTGAGTCAGTAGGTCTCCCACCCCCAGCAGTTCCCAAAGGTGCTGGGGAAATTTTAAAAACACCAGTGACAGAATCTCACCCCCATAAGTGATAAGGCCTGAGCATCAGGATGAAGTCTCCGCAGGGGGTTCTAATGTGCAGGGTGAGGACTGCTTCAGTTGGCAACGGGAAGCCATTCAACTTCCTGATGGGCATTTCAGGGGCACGTGCCAGGGAAGAGGGTTTGTGTCACTTTTAGACAGTCAGCTTCTCAGGGGAACCTCTGTCCGCGCTGTGTACACCAGAAGCTCCACAAATGTCTCAGGACATCGATGACAGCCCCTCAGTAGAAGACCTCCCTGTTCTGCCCCTTCTGCCTTGCCCCAGGAGGTTCCAGCTGTAGTTGATGAAGCAAAACTTTCCAAGCCAGAGGCGTACTTACAGGTTATTGTCTCCACCCACCTTGTCAGCGCTTCAGTCACACCTTTCGCCCCTAACAGCCAATCAGACTTGACTGGGGCATCAGAACCTTCCCCTGCTTCCTGCTTGATGGAAGGAACATCTGATCCTCAGCAGGGATCAGGGCCTCTGAAGTGCAGGGATCAGGGCCTCTGAAGTGCACTCAGAATACCAGGTGCTGCCGGCTCCCTGGGTCTGGCTATACGCCAGGTGCGCTCCTTGCCTGGCTTCTCTGACTCCTAATGCAAATGAGCCAAGGGTCCGAGGGGCTGCACAGGCAGTAGGTGTGGAGCACAGCTCTGAGCACAAGCCTGGGCCTCCAAGCTGTGCTGCTAATGTAGGGCCTGATCTCCCACCTGTCCCTTACCCTGCAGGTCACCTTCATGCTGCTGGACCAGAACAACCGTGAGCACGCCATTGACGCCTTCCGGCCTGACCTAAGCTCGGCGTCCTTCCAGAGGCCCCAGAGTGAAACCAATGTGGCCAGTGGCTGCCCACTCTTCTTCCCCCTCAACAAACTGCAGTCACCCAAGCACGCCTATGTGAAGGACGACACGATGTTCCTCAAGTGCATTGTGGAGACCAGCACTTAGGGTGGGCGGGGCTCCTGAGGGAGCTCCAACTCAGACGGGAGCTGGCCAGAGGACTGTGATGCCCTGCCCTTGGCACCCAAGACCCCAGGGCACAAAGATGGGCGAAGGTTGGCACAATCCGAGCAAGACTGAGGGGTCGACTTTGGGCTGGCCATCCGGTTAGGATGGCAGGACGTGGGCTGGGCCCACAAAGGCAAAGGGTCCAGAAGGAAACAGGCAGAGCTGCTCCCCTCTGCACGGACAATGCAACACCGGGAGGCCAGGGAGCCACTCTGGCCCTGAATGTTGAGGTGGACTGTCACCAAGATGGGAAGAAAATGGAACCAGGTCTGGAACCGTAGGACCCAAGCAAAGAAGCTCTCGAGCTGGGAAGATCTCTGCAGGGCCACCAGAGAGACCTGGACACAGGCCTGCCCTCTTTCTGTCCAGGGTCAGAAACAGGACCGGGTGGAAGGGATGGGGTGCCAGTGTGAATGCAGTCTGTCCAGGCCTGGACTGAGTTCCCCATCACTGGAGGTGAGCAAGCAAACCCAGAGGGCTCTACTGAGACTTCAAATTGGGGGTTGCATTTGAAGACTTTTAAGGTTCCTTCCAGCCCAGAAAGTCTCTAATTCTAGGCCTCCTGGCCCAGGCAAGTCCTAGAGCTACAGGGTTTCTGGAAACATTCAGGAGTTTCCTGCCCTCCTGGCTCCTCACTCACCTTCAGTAACCCCTGCTGGACTGACCTGGCCCTCAGGGCACCTGCCACCCTGGGCCTGGCAGCTCAGCTTCCCCAACACGCAGGAGCACACCCAGCCCCCATGTCGTGCCTCCATCAGCTAAATGCCACTTCACTTCATGAAGGTGAAACCCGGTCACTGTGAGCTCCCAGGTGCAGCCAGCAGCACCTGGGAGGCATAAACTTTCCTCTTCCTGCCTGGAGGCCCCACTTTTGGTGCTTTCCAGAATCTCTCAGCACACTGATCAGGACCTCCAAGCCACTGAGCAATGTATAACACCAAAGAAATAATTCTTAGAATCTCTTTTGAAGTTTTCCTAAAGTGTATGGTTTGGGAGTTGTTTGTACTGAGCCAGGTTTGAAAAGGGTTTGAGGTGGTGCCACCAGTTTTGCAGGTGGCATCAGAGGCCGGCGTGCTGGCAGGAACATCCCCTCTTAGCCCCAGTCTTCTCTTTTCTATAATGAGACCCACCCCAGCTTGCCTCCCGTCCTGGTTTCTCTGACCCTCAAAGGAGATGCCGCACAGGACAGACTGGAGAGAGAAGCCTGGGCAATGCTGCCTGCCTGGTGGTGGCCCACACCTGTCTTCTCACCTTAGAGGCCACACTCAACTTTCCAAAGACCCTGAGACAAGTCAGGATCCTACCACTCCCCTACTGCCTTCCTGACAGCTTACTCTTCCTCCATCCGCTGAGCCTGTGCTAGACTTCACTCCTCAAACCATTAGGGTTGCTTCTATAAAATGGGTCAGTAGCCCTTCCTATTCTCTCCAGCCCAGCATACAGGAGGATCAAAGGAGGTGAGGGAGCATCATGGCACAGCAGACTCAATGGGTCAGAAACCCAGCCCAGCCGGGCTCTAAGCCTGGCATCCTGTCATGCTTAGCCCTTCAGGAGAAGATGAGGGGAAGCCCCTCCCTTGCCCTGTCCAGCTCTAGGGGTTTTCAGGAGGCCCAGTCACAATAATGGAGCACTAAGTGCTTTTATGTGCAATGACGTCGTCCATGCACAATGGCAGCAAACATTCTGGGGCTGCTTTTTCTTGTTCCCAGCTGTGACAGTGTGGCAGCAGAGACTGTGGAGGCAGTGGAGACTGACTTCTTCCCGCTGGCAGCTGGATGTCACACATGAAGGTCTGGCCTAGCGAGCGATGGGTCTAGGCCCTGAAGCTGATGTCCTAGCAATAACCTCTGGATCCCTACTCACCAAGTGTTGGGTCAAGGGGGATTTGTAGAACAAGCCCCCATGAGAAACAGTTGTTACTGTACACTTTTGATTGTCTGTTTCTGATGGCAAGAGATACATACCCTCTTCAAAGAGCATGAGATGCAGCCATTCTTTCAGCAAAGCTTCATTGACACCTAGATCTGTTAACAGTGTTCGACATTGAAGGGAGAAAGGCAAGATGTGCACTCTGGCCTCAAGAAACTCTTAGTTCAGTGGAGGAAATGAGCACATAAGATCATTATGACAGAGTAAGAGAAGATTAGAGAAAGCACAGAATCCCAGTGGGTAAAGGAGGGAAGGCTTCAGGGAAGAAGTGGCATTTAAATTCAGCCTGAGAATATTTTGAAATGCAGAGGATGGGGAAAAGGGAAGCGTACCAGCTTGAAAATGGGAAGCAGTCTTGGCTGAGGGCAGGGTCTGTGTGGCAGGATGGAGGAGGGAGGCAGAAGGGTCAGATGAACTGGAGTGTAGACAGCATCAGATGCAGCAGTGCGCCTCCCCCTCCCCAGGAAAGCACCTCCTGGTAACCCCTGGGCCTATTGAAAGCAGGATGAAACGATAATTTAACATGCTGAATGATTGAATGATTTCTCTTCCAACAAAGCTCTATGTTAAGTGTATCAAAGACGTGACATCGCATCTTTTATAGGTGATTCAAGGGTCGGGGAGACAAGATGCAGGCAAAGCCACCGTTTCATTGGGTGGATTCAGTAGGTCCCCCACCCACAGCAGTTCCCAAAGGTGCCGGGGAGATTTTTTTAAAACACCAGTGACAGAATCTCACCCCCGTAAGTGATAAGGCCTGAGCATCAGGATGAAGTCTCCGCAGGGGGTTCTAATGTGCAGGGTGAGGACTGCTTCAGTTGGCAACAGGATGCCATTCGGGTTTCTGATGGGCGTTTCGGGGACAGGCACCAGGGAAGAGGGTTTGTGTCACTTTTAGACAGTCAGCTTCTCAGGGGAACCTCTGTCCGCGCTGTGTACACCAGAAGCTCCACAAATGTCTCAGGACATCGATGACAGCCCCTCAGTAGAAGACCTCCCTGTTCTGCCCCTTCTGCCTTGCCCCAGGAGGTTCCAGCTGTAGTTGATGAAGCAAAACTTTCCAAGCCAGAGGGGGTGTTACAGCTTATTGCTTCCACCTACCTTGTCAGTGCTCCAGTCACACTTTTCGCCCCCAACAGCCAATCAGACTTGACTGGGGCATCAGCACCTTCCCCTGCTTCCTGCTGGATGGAAGGACATCTGATCCTCAGCAGGGAACAGCCTCTGAAGGGAGCTCAGAATACCAGGTGCTGCTGGCTCCCTGGGTCTGACCATACGCCAGGCGCACTCCTCATTTGGTTTCTTTGACTCCTAATCCAAATGAGCCAAGGGTCCGAGCGGCTACATGCAACCCCTTCCCTCAACGGTGTGGCAAGCAACCTTTAATCCTCTTTTATAGATTAGGAAACTAAGGCCAGAAAAGTCAAGTGCTTGGCCCAAGGGGGCAGGGATGGGACTGGCATTAGAAATCAGGTATCTGTGGCCAGGCGTGGTGGCTCACGCCTGTAATCCCAGCACTTCGGGAGGCTGAGGCGGGTGGATCACTTGAGGTCAGGAATTCGAGACCAGCCTGGCCAACATAGTGAAACCCCATTTCTACTAAAAATACAAAAAACTTAGCTGGGCTTGGTGGCCATGCCTGTAGTTTCAGCTACTCGGGAGGCTGAGGCAGGAGAATTGCTTGAACCCGGAAGGCAGAGGTTGCAGTGAGCTGAGGTCGCACCACTGCACTCCAGCCTGGGAGAGACAGCGAGCCTCCGTCTCAAAAAAAAAAAAAAAAGAAAAGAAAACTCAGGTATTTGCTTCCAGTTTCTTTCCTTCCTCTCCCTTCTGGGTGAAATCTTCAGCTTCGATGAGATCATATCTTCATAGAGGCAGTTGGTCACTCTGCCCCCAGCCAAAGGGCAAGCCCTGTAGGACCTACAGATGCCAGGCTGGCAGCACCCCGGGAGGGCAGGGCAAGCACAGTCAGTGCCACACAAGCTTGCTCACAGAGGCCACCTCACGGGTGTCCACAGGCAATCCTCAGGCAACCCTGGGCAGTAAGGGCAACTATTATTTGTGACTTCAATTACTAATTCCTGATTGTAAGAGACACATACTCATTATAGAAAAACTAGGCCGAGCACAGTGGCTCATGCCTCTGATCCCAGCACTTGGGAAGCCAAGGCGGGAGGACTGCTTGAGGCCAGGAATTTAAGACCAGCCTGGGCAACATACCAAGATCCTGTCTCTACAAAAAAAAACTTAAAATTGGCTAGGAATGGTGGCATATGCCTGTACTCCCAGCTACTCAAGAGGCTGAGATAGGAGGATCCCTTGAGCCCAGGAGTTGGAGGCTGCAGTAAGCTGTGATCACATCATTGCACTTCAGCCTGGGTGACAGAGCAAGACCCTGTCAAAAAAAAGGAAAAGAAAAGAAAAACTGGGAAAGTACAAAAGTCATATACAGAAGAAAGGCAAAAATCACCCATGAGCCCAGTGTCCAGAGAGTACTACTGGGAACATTTTGGTTGATTTTCTTTGTATTTTTGAGAAAGTAGATACAAACACATACATATAGATCGACTTTTGTAATTAGAATCATGTTGATTACTGTTTGGGGCTCTCTCTTTTCACTTAACATCCTGTTATCACATTCTACCATTAGCCCTTCTTCCAGGCAAAGACACAGAAACTAAGAAAATGAAGTCAAGGCCGGGCACGGTGATGGCTCACGTCTGTAATCCCAGCACTTCGGGAAGCTGAGGCGGGCAGATAACCTGAGGTCAGGAGTTCAAGACCAGCCTGGCCAACATGGCGAAACCCTGTCTCTACCAAAAATACAAAATGTAACCGGGCATGGTGGCACATGTCTGTAATCCCAGCTACTCAGGGGGCTGAGGTAGGAGAATCACTTGAACCTGGGAGGTGGAGGTTGCAGAGAGCCGAGCTCACGCTACTGCACTTCAGCCTGGGTGACAGAGCAAGACTCTGTCTCAAAAAAAAGAAAATGAAGTCAGTTGCTCAGGGCCATTCCAACTCAGCATTCACACTTGGGTCTTTTGATACCAACGCCAGGGTAGAAATTATCACAACTGTTTTTAGATGGAGAAACTGAGGCACGGAAGGGCAGTGTCCTGCACCAGTGTCATGCTGGGGCTCACCCTGGGGGAAGTGAGGAGGGGATTTGCCTTGTGGGACCAGAGGAGCTGATGGATGTAGAAGCTTGTGGGCAGGACACTGTGCTTACAGCCTGGGCTGGGGAGAATAACACAGCCTCTGCATTCAAAGCAGCTTAGCCCCAGCGAGACAAACAGCATCCACTTTCCTCTGCTGAGTTCGGGAGCAGAGGCTCAGTAAGTCTCAGCTTCTACTTCTACCATGAGAATGAAAATTCTAACCTCACCGTATTGTCGTAAGGATGCTAATTGCAGAAGCCACTTGCTTTGTCCATTGTTGGGGTGGCAGTGTAAGAATAACAGAATCTTTTTGTCTTTTTTTTTTTTTTTTTTTTTTGAGACTGAATCTTGTTGTGTCACCCAGGCTGGAGTGTAGTGGTGCAATCTTGGCTCACTGCAACCTCCGCCTCATGGGGTCAAGTGATTCTCCTGCCTCAGACTCCCAAGTATCTGGGATTACAGGCGCCTGCCACCACACTGGGCTAATGTTTTGTAGTTTTAGTAGAGACGGGGTTTCACCATGTTGGCCAGGCTGGTCTCAAACTCCCGACCTCAGGTAATCCACCTGCCTTGACCTCCCAAAGTGCTGGGATTACAGGCATGAGCCACCAAGCCTGGCCAGAATAAGAGAATCTTAAACAATCATGGAGTGCTTACCTAGTGCCAGACACAGCACTGCAGGCTCTACCTACGTTGCTCCATGAAACTTTCATTAAAAACCCATCAGGAAGGTGTGATTATTATCAACTCTGTTTTATAGCAGAGAACACCCAGGCTTCAAGGGGTAAAAAATCACTCACCCAAGGTCACACAAGCACCAGGAGCCAGGACTTGAATCAAGATCAGTTTATGCCAAGTTCAAACCCTTAAGTCCAGTGATTTGATTCATGACTAGAAGCAGCATAATATTGTGGAAAAAGTAAAAAAAACAGCTATCAGCTGTGAGGTCCAGTTTTAGTTATGAACAGACTGCACATTAATGTGTTTAAATAGCCATGATAAAATGATGATAGCACTCATTTGTTGAGCATATGCTTTTCTTGCAAGTATCACACTTAATACCGATAATGGACCTCAGAGGAAAGTATCATTTTCCTGACTTTATAGATGAAAAAACAATCTCAGGGCGGTATCTCACGCCTGTAATCCCAGCACTTTGGGAGGCCAAGGCGTAGGATCACCTGAAGTCAGGAGTTCAAGACCAGCCTGGCCAACATGGTGAAACCCCATCTCTACTAAAAATACAAAAATTAGTTGGGTGTGGTGGCGGGTACCTGTAGTCCCAGCTACTTGGGAGGCTAAGGCAGGAGAATCACTTGAACTCAGGAGGCGGAGATTGCTGTGAGCTGAGATTGTGCCATTGCACTCCAGCCTAGGAGACACGGCGAGACTTCATCTCAAAACAAACAAACAATCTCAGAGAGTCTAGGCAGTTTTCTCAAGGTCACACAGCCTCCACAGCCAGGAGCTTGCTCCACGGTGGTGTGCTGTCCGGTGGCTAACAACAATGGTAGCAGTAGTAGTATCAGGCATTATTTTTAAAGCTTATACCACGTAGTTTCTGTGCTAAGTTCTTGCTGTGTGTTGGCAGGAAGGAGTCACACAAGACGTAGTGAGCCTTCTGCACCAGCTGCCAGTCATTCTTCTCCAAGACCCCTCTCCAGGGGAGACGTCCTCTGCCTGGAGTGCTCCACACTGGGGGGCCACTTGGGTGGGACTGACATGGGCCTCTGGGAAGGGGTAGGATGAAGTCAGGGGAGCTGCAGCTGAGCTGGTGACCCTTGCCAGGAACTGGGTCTCATTTGCCGCCTTGGCATCTGGGACCTGTGTGTTTGTTTAAACAAAGCACATTCATGTGGCACAGACTGGGTTTAGGGGACCATTTAGAGAACCGGATGTTCCAATCATCTGGGCCATGGCTTTCTTCTTTTTTAGTCCTTTTCTTGACCCCCACCCATCTTAAGGCATTCTCCTCCTTGGAAAACCTGGGTGTACAGTGCTAAGGTTGTCATAACTGTCTCAGTCGACCAAGCAGGGAGGTCAAAGTAGCCGCCAGGCAAGGTCACTGGTGGGTGGATGACTTGACTGTGGTGGCCTGGGACTTCTCTCTGAGGGGAGGAGGTTGGCTGAGCCATCCCACCCTACCTACTGCCCCCACCCTCCCAGTGCCCTATGGGGCAGTTGGATCCCTCCTTCCAGCAACAAAGACTCCATTCTATGTGTGTGGATGAAAAGGAGGAGCTCAAGGAGAAAATTAACTTGTTTGGGCACCGAGCTGCCAAGAAGCAGAGCCCACCTAGAACGTGGGTCATTTTTGTTTTTTGAGTATTTTTTTGTTTTGTTTTGTTTTGTTTTGTTTTGTTTGAGACAGAGTCTTGTTCCGTTGCCCAGGCTGGAGTGCAGTGGCGTGATCTCAGTTCATTGCAACCTCCACCTCCTGGCTTCAAGCAACTCTCCTACCTCAGCCTCCTGAGTAGCTGGGACTACAGGTATGTGCCACCATGCCTGGCTAATTTTTATATTTCTAGTAGAGACAGGGTTTCACCATATTGGTCGGGCTTGTCTCGAACTCCTGACCTTAGGCGATCTGCCCACCTCGGCCTCCCAAAGTGCCGGGATTATAGGCATAAGCCACCGCACCCAGCCTAGAAACTGGGTCTTCTGACCACAGCTCCCAGCCCTTCCCACTGCACCCTGTAACTTGTTGGTATCAATATTATTAAAACAAGTGATTTCTTTCCACACTGGCCATGTCAGAATCTGGGCACGAAGGGCCTGAGGGAGGCCCTTTTTCCCTGGGAGTCTTAAGAACATCTTTTCTCAGCCCTGGTCCCTGCTTCATGGGGGGCTAGAAGCTGGCCCCGCCTGCCTTCCCAGGGCCACGAGTTGCTTCCCCACACCCCATGAGCTGCATCTCCTGGGTCAGTACATGCCGGTCGTTTAAGACCATGTCCTCCAGCCTCATACCTGCATTTAGTCAGGAGCACATGAGTTGGAATCCAACAGTCTAGTCCCAGTCTTGGCTGTGTCTCTTAGCAGCTGTGTAACTTTGGGCAAGTTATTTAACTTCTCTGTGCCTCAGTTTCCCCATCTGTAAAATGACGATGATAAACTCTTACCTCCTAGAAGTGTTGTGAGGATGAAGCAAGCCAACACATGACAAAAACTCAGCAGAAACCACGTAGTGTGAGCTTTATAAATGGTACCTAATATTCCTACTGCTACTATTACCATCATCTTAACCTTTGGCCTGCAGCCCAAGGAAGGCAGCCATAAACCAAGGCCCTAACACCCTCTTCCCATTAGACCTGGCTCTGCCTCTGAATCACTATCTGACCTGAAGTGAGTCCCTTCCCCTCATTAGGCCTCCATCACCCTGCCAAGAAAATGACACTTGGACTGTGAGATGGCGGGAACCATAGCCTCTTCACCCCTTGCCACGAGACACAGCACAGAGCCTGACACTCAGGAGGCCATAATGAGTGAGTGTTCACTTGGGCACCGTGCACCTCCAAGGCTGTTTCTATGAAATCCTACGTCTCCAGCGCCCAGAAGAAGATCATACACCCCTTTTCCTCCCACTGGTGTGGAACCTGCGTAAATAGCATGTTAGGTTGTTACTATGCACAACCTAATCCCTGTTTGACTTGCAGTCAGGTGTTTCAGAAACTCAACACTAATGCTGGTACCCACTCCTCTGGCCCATGGGTCTCCTTGCAGCTCCATAGGACAGCCCTGCTCGGCCCACAGTCAGCAGGAGGGGTAGGCTGAATAACAGCCCTCCAAAGATGTTTGCGTCCTGACCCCAGAACCTGCACATGCTACTTTTCCTGGGACTTTGCAGATGTGATTAAATTAAGGATTTTGAGATGACACGTTTACCCTGGTTTAGCTAGATGAGCCCAGTGTAATCACAAGTGTCATTTAAAGAGGGAGTCAGGAAGGTCTGGGGCAGAGAAGAGAGAATGACAAAAGAAGCAGAGATTGCAATGATGAGATGGAGGAAGGGGCCATGAGCCATGGAATTTGGGCTGGAAAAGACAAGGGATGGGATGGGCACGGTGACTCATGCCTGTAATCCCAGCACTTTGGGAGGCTGAGGCAGGCGGATCACTTGAGGTGAGGAAGACCAGCCTAGCAAACATGGTGAAACCGCATCTGTACTAAAAATACAAAATACAAAAATTAGCCGGGCATGGTGGTGCGCGCCAGCTATTCGGGAGACTGAGGCAGGAGAATCGCTTGAACCCAGGAGATGGAGGTTGCAGTGAGCCTAGATCGTACCACTGCACTCCAGCATGGGTGACAGAGGGAGACTCCAGTCTCAAGAAAAAAAAAAACCAAAAAAAAACCAAACCAAAAACCAAGGGATGAATTCCCCTCCAGAGCCCTGCCAGCACCTTGGTTTTAGGTATCAGACTCTTTGCAGACTTCTGGCCTCCAGAAGTACCAAATCATACATCTGTGCTGTTTTAAGCCACTAAGTTGTGATCATGTGTAACAGCTGCCACAGGAAACTCACGCAACACTTGAAATGTGGCTGATCCAAATTGAGATGCTCTGTCTGAAATATACACCAGATTTCAAAGACTTAGTATCAAAAAGAGAATTTAATATTCCTTTTTTTTTTTTTGAGATGGAGTCTCACTCTGTGGCTCAGGCTGGAGTGCAGTGGTGCGACCTCAGCTTACTGCAATCTCTGCCTTCTGGGCTCAAGTGAGTCTCCTGCCTCAGCCTCCTGAGTAGCTGGGACTACAGGGGCCTGCCACCACGCCCGGCTCATTTTTTGTATTTTTGCAGAGACAGGGTTTCACCAGGTTGGCCAGGCTGCTCTCGAAATCCTGACCTCGAGTGATCTGCCCTCCTCAACCTCCCAAAGTGCTGGGATTACAGGCATGAGCCACCGTGCCTGGCTGAGAATTTAATATTTCATTCATATTTTTATATTGATGACATCTTGAAATGATAAAAAGGTTTTGATAGATTAAAGTATATTAAAATTCATTTCATCTGCTTCTTGTTTTCTTCTAATATGGCTACTAGAAAATTTAAAATTACATATGCAGGTCATGCAATATTTCCACTGGACAGCACTAGAGGACTTTTTCATTGCCTTGGCTGCAGGGAACAGTCCACTCCATGTGACCTGAAACCAAGCTCCTTTGTAGTTAGGGGCCTTGCACTAGGTAAAGGAATCATCCCCCATACACACCCACATATCGGCACACTGCAGGTGGAGAGTCCTGGTGGTGCGTAAGCATCCCCACCCCTTCCTCCCCAACTCCCATCTGCCTCTGGGCCAGCCTATGTCCCTGCAAGATGTGACTGTTATTTTTAGCACTTGCCGCCTCAGCACAGCTGGCTGGGGAGCTTCCTGGGCGTGGGCCAGCCCCGGGACTGCCATCTCCCTGCCAATGGGGGTCTCAGGAGAAGTCGATTGTGAGGCTCTGGGGCCTCTGAGAGCCTGTGAGCAAAAGCTCCCAACATCCCTGGCAAGTGCATATGATCGTAATCCGCGTATTTGCAGATGAAGAGACCAAGGCGAGGAGGTCTCTACAAGCTAGGAGATGGCAGCGCTGGGGCTTGGAAGCAAGTCATCTAGCCTGGGCCTTCTTCCCAAAGGCCTAACACTTCACAGGGGTGGGCTGTGGGCCCTGCCCACTACACTCTGGGCAGATGCCAGGTCTCGTGCAGCCTTTCACTGGGGGTGTTTGATACCTTATAAAGTATTCTACACAAGAGAAAGGGAAAGAATCGATTTGGAGGGAGGTAGATAGGTAAATGAAACTTCGTTACAGGGTGTGCAGCCCAACAGGTTCAAATGAAGCGGGTTACAATAATTTAAAAGAGCCATACAAACATAAAAGCAAAACTACACAAAAACCAAGACTGTCTCATGGTTCAGAACCCAAACTTCAGGGTTCTAATCCCTGCCTCATCTGTCTAAGCTTTGGTTTCCTCCAGTACACAATTGGCATGAGAGTGGTTAGAGGATTAAATGAGATCATGGACCTAAGAGCTAAGCGGAGTACCAGGTATGAGTGAACCCTCAGTAAACACTAGCTAGTGTTATTATTTATCAAGGGTTTATTGTGTATCAAGTACCATGCTAACTAGTTACATAATTCCTTAAAACGTCACAACAACCTCCTGAGGCAGCTACTCTTATCCTGCCCATTTTACAGGTAAAGAAACTGAGGCTCAGAGAAGTGAGGTCACTCTTCAAGGTCACATGGCTAGTGAGGAGCAGCAGAGCTTGGAGTTTCTTGGTAACAGCCTTTTAAAGATACAATTCACACACCATACAATTTACTCACTTAAAGTGTATAATTTGGCCGGGCACAGTGGCTCACATCTGTAATCCCAGCACTTTGGGAGGCCAAGGCAGGCAGATCACTTGAGGTCAGGAGTTCAAGACCAGCCTGGCCAACATGGTGAAACCCCCTCTGTACTAAAAATACAAAAAAATTAGCTGGACATTGTGGTGCATGCCTGTAGTCCCAGCTACTCGAGAGGCTGAGGCAGGAGAATCACTTGAGCCCAGGAGGTTGAGGCTGCAGTGAGCCAAGATAGCATCACTGCACTCCGGCCTTGGTGACAGAGTGAGACCTTGACTCAAAAAAAAAAAAAAAAAAAAAAAAAAGAGTCATTATAGCTAATTAGATAAATGCAACATGAAAGTCGCAGACTTCTCTTTAAGGCAATCACTTTTCCTTAAATTTGAAGCTCAAAACCCTGGGAGAGGCAGAGTAGAGCTTACTGTGGCGGTTCTATGCTTTGTTTTGGGGTTTTTGTTTTTCTTATTTTTTTCTTTTGAGACAGAGTTTCTCTTTGTCACCCTGGCATATTTTTGTATTTTTTTGAGACAGGGTCTTGCTATGTTGCACAGGCTGGTCTCGAACTCAGGCTCAAGCCATCCTCCCACCTCTCCATCCCTAAGTGGCAGGATTACTGGCATCAGCCACCGCACCCAGGATTAAGGGGACAGTTCTGTCCTTTAACTCTGGGATTCCAGTGAGAAAAGCTTCCAGGGAGGCCAGAGTAGATTAAGGTTTCAGCAGGGTCCCCTCCCTCTGGAGTTGGGGTAGAAAGAGAGTACTGGAGGTGGAGTCCTTTAACCTGGATTCAAATCCCGACTTGCTCCTTGCTACCTGTGTGACCTTGGGCAAGTCACGTCACCAGCTCTGAGCCCAACTGTCATCTTGAGCAAAGCTGGAGAACAAAGTCCCTGACCAGTCGGGGACCTGGCACTGGGATTACACAGATAGAAAAGAAGGTCCTCACCCATGGCAGGCTCCCAGCAATGTTTGGTGGAGCCGAGGCTGGGGGACTGTGTGCTGGGTTATTTAAGGAGCCTGCTCTCTTACGCCTTCTACCGTAATCGTGTATTTAGCATTCATTCATCAAAGCCTCAGGATGCCTCCTACGTGCCCGGCACTGTGGTAGTCATGGTAATCCGTGGTCCCCACCCCAGCGCCCAGGCGGGTCGGGGAGACCCACAAGAACCTGTGGGGCAGGCGCCCGGCTGGGGAGCCGCGGGTGGCCGGGTGGGCCCGCGCCGCCGCCATATGGAACGCATTGAGCGGCGCTCGCATTCCAAACGCGCGGGGCTGCCCTGGCTCGCAGGCGCCGGCTCCTGGCCCGCGCCCGGCCTTCTCTTGGCAGCTTGGGCCTGCGCGCCCTATCAGGGGCCTCCCGCCGCGGCCTTCGCGGGAGCGCGGCCAAAGCAGAAGAGGCAGGTTGGGGGCATCGTGGAAGAAGCGCTTGCCCCGCCGTGGACCCGGGAGGTGCCCCCGGGATGACCGGAATCCCAAGGATTCCGTTGCTTTGTTGTATTACAGAAAAGTAATGGAAACGTGAGCCTCCGCCGCAGGCAGAGGCAAAGAGAGGTCCTAAGGTTGGCATTCAGGGCCCCAGCCTCAGTTTCAAATCAGCTTTCCCTGATCTTCATCCTGTTTCTCCTTTTTGCTGGAGCTTTTATCTTGGGTTCCATGACTGACACAGAACAGCGCCAGGCGGTAGCTGACCCTCCAAAGGTAGTGGGTGATCGGTCGCCGGGGATGGTGGCTCAGCACCAGCCACGTGCCAGGCAGGCTTCCCACGTTCATCTCGTGGCCCTTCCAGAAGCCACTGCCATGATGAGCGTCGTCCCTGTTGACAGATGAGGTGACGGGTTTAGAATGAATCCACCACTCCAGTGGTCCAAAAACCGGCCTTGCATGGGATCACCCCTGGGCTTGTGAAAACTGGGAGCGCTGGGTGGGCCCCACATCGTTTGAGTCAGTAGTTCTGGAGTGAGGCTGGAGATGTTGCATTTATAAGACGCTCCCAGTCTAGGCTGATGCTCCAGGTCTGGAGCTACACTTTGAGAACCACTGCTCTACGCAATAGTGCCTCTTGTGAATAAATTTTAGGCCCTCAGGGAAACCTACAACTCATCATAGACCACCTTCCATCGCAGGGATCTATATGATGTATTTTCTCCCCTGTAACAATATTAGAGAGTCTCATTCCTGACTTTCTGCCTGGTGTCCAACCCTCAGAGGAGTGAGCCCCAGACACTACCTTCCGTCATCTCTGAGTGCCCCTCCTGTGCACCGCGTGACATGCACTTTCTAAAGCATGTGTGCACCTGTCAAGCAAAAGGTCATGGAACAGTTCAAAGACAAATTTGCTCACTTAAGTGGTGACCAGGAGAGGGATCAGTCAGGGCTGGGGAAGGGACTGGGAAGCTTGCAGAAAACTTCCAGAGGCTTCCAGAAAGGGAATGTACAGGGCTAGGGCTAGAGAGTTGGATGATGGGGGCGGGCAGGACAGCGTCTTCAGCACATGAGCATGCTGAGAGGGGAGTGTTGGGGCGGTCACACTCGGACAGGGAGCTATCTGCCATCACTGCTGTAATCAGAGGGGCCCTGGTGTGGAGGGGAGCAGAGACCTGGGACAAGGAGCTCTGAGGGAATCAAAAGCTTCTGGAAGGCCTCCCATTTTATTGACCCAATGAGTCCATGTGGCTTCTCTGTTACACTCTAGCTGACTTGAGCAAAGGGAGAGTGTCCTCACTTATGTTGCACACATTACTGCATTTACTAAGTCATTTAACAATGACATTCATAGATGAGGGTATTTCTGGTGTTGAAATAATCACAGCTGCCACTTATTAAGTGCCTGTTACATGCCAGGCACATTACATCATCTTACCCAATCCTCCCAGCAACGTTGAGAAGGTGGCACTGAGATTGTCCCCATTGTACAGATGAGGAAACTGAGGCTAAGAGAAGTTAAACAGCTTGGCTAAAGTCCCAGTCGCTAGGAAATGGCAGGGCTATTGTCTCTCCATCTCTAAACCGCTGCTTTCCACTCTACCATCCTGCCCTCATTTCCTGAACACCTGCTCTGTGCAAGGCCCTGTGTGCAACCACAAAATGAATCATTCAAGTAGTCATGTATTCAATAACCCTTTTTTGAGCACTTACTATTTTTATGGGCTTATTTATTTATAGCATGCCTTATTTCAGAAAGCACTTAACTTCTTTATTTGATATACAAGAATGAAATTTTACAGGAGTGGTCATGTGACAAGCATCAAATGAAAAACAGAAGTTGGAAAGGTCAGAAGAACTCAGGAATGACAGGTATACAAGTGCGGACCTTGAGGTCCTATATGCCATGGGGACAGGCCGCAGATTGTCCTCTGACCTTTCCAGCAGCTGAAACTTGATCCCACACAATTCAGTGCCCATAAGACACTGGCACACCATTGCTGAGGCAAATCAAAAGTCTATTAGGCCTGAGACCCGAGAGGTATTTTTTTTAGAGAGTTGGCATGAAGAGAACACTGTTAAACGTAAGGAACAATGTCCCCAAACAGCCTCCCAATTGCACGTACGGCACGAGTCTTAGGGGCTGTTTCCTGTACCGCCCCCGAACACCCCCCCATCCCCACACCACTCCGTGCTGGCCCAAGTCCCATAGCAGAAAAACAGCTCAGAAAAGAGAGAGCCTCGACAAGGCCAGGCAAGCACACCACCCTTTAGCTTCATCCACGTGTGGGGTTTGCTGCAAACATTGGTAATAAATGCTAAATTCAGGTCCCAGGTAAGTTTTGTTTGGCCTGAGCTTTGTACTTAAATGGCTTGAATTAGTTGTCAACTTTAAACAAGTTTCACCCTTTTAAAAATTCAGATTTTTGGCATTCTCTTTTTTAAAAAAGAGGGACTTGACAACATGGGGCCCACATTCCCAAAGGACAAGAATTTGCTAGAGCCAGTCATTTTCCAATCCCCCGATGGTCCCCGAAGGCCCTTCTTTGCTTTGAACTTTCCTACCTGGGTCTGCAAGGCGTCGGGAGTTTGCAGCCTGTTTTAGGATGTTTTGAGCCCTGGCACATTTGTGTGCAGGAGGATCACCAGGAGATTTGTTTATAGCACAGGGTCCCCCGTCTGGCTCCTTGAATTTGGGATGCGGCTCTGCCAGGCATCCTTCTAACTGGTGACTGTGATGTTCTGTTTCTCCTAACAAGCACGGAAGACTGGGTGGGGCCTGTGGGGGACTGTACAGCTGCTCAGTGCTGCTGACTCAGATAAACAGATGAATAGTTTTCTTCCAACACAACAGATATGGCAAATATGGTGGGGTTCTGAGTTCAAGGTTATACTCCCCGAAGTGCCTGGAGTGCAGCTCCTCTAAGTGGCTGGGTGGGTCTTGGTCACGTGCTGTAAATTATGGTGGCGCTCCAACTGGGCTACACCTTAGAACCAGCTTTTCAACCCACACTCCTCACCCCATGCCTAGGCCACATCCAGGCCAATCAAACCAGAATCTCTGAAGATGAGAACACAGGCATCAGCATGCTAAACTTCCTGGGGTGATCCCAAAGTACTTCAGGTGGGAGGGCTTAAGATTGAGCAGGGCTCTCTAGGTCAATACCTTCTCTAGATATCGGCTGTAGCTGGACCAAGTTCCTCAGGGAGGGCAGGGGAGGGAAGGAGAGGAGAAGGAAGGGGAGAGGAGGGGAGAGGCAGGTGAGTAAATAGATCCTTACCGTAAGTGTGATGAGCAGAAACCTGGGCAATCTGGGGCATAAGCAGGGATACCTAACCCAGCCCCGGGGGCTCAATCTCTCCCCACCCCTGCAGGAGAGGCCTGGGGTGAGTTCTGGGAATAAGGGCCATCCAACCACATGAAGAAGAGGAAGGAAAATCCCCATCAAGGCAAAGACACAGTCCAAGGCTCTGAGGCCCAAATTCCAGGCAGAAGGGTGGAGGTTGTTTGTCACACCTGGGTCAAAGGGTGTGGGTGGGGAGTAGAAGAAGAGGCTACACAGGTGAGAAGGTGTCACATCACAAAGGGCCTTGTATGCCAAACTAAGGAGATTGAACTTGACCATGAAGCTAGGCAGACCCTCTGGAGAGTTTTAAAGCAAGGAGTCATGTGGATGAACAAACCTGTGATGGGCTGGGGTTACCAAGGAGGGCTTCCTGGAGGAGGTCAGACTTGAGCTGAGGGAGGGATAGGATTTGGAGAGCTGACATTCTGATGAGCTGCTTCAGTTAAAGCTCGCAAAAACCCTTCCCTCCCCCATGCCCTTTGAAACTATTTGAATCAAAGATTGCGTGTGTTAAAGATGTGTTTGTTATCTGAAAGCTGTGGTTTCTCTTTAACAGATTCAGGGCCTCATCCTTTAACTCGGAACCAGGAAGGAATTAGGAGCGCGTCCTCCTGCCCAGAGAGCTAATTACTGAAATTCAGTGGCCTCACCAGGGCGAGTGGCGTCACCGGTCTCCATCCCCCAACAGATCCTAATTTCTAACTGGTCAAAGTTAGACATTTCAGTACATTTTTATGGGCTGCCCAAAGCCAGCTGGAAGCTTTTTTTCCATAAACTCTCCCTGAGACAAGTAGCCAGGTTTCACATATTAAAATGAAAACGTCAAAAGCGCTAACAGGAAAAAAAAAAAAAAAAAAAAAAAAGCAGGCTCATTTGTGAGGCCTCAGCTCACAAAAGCTGAATCAGGGTCCAACAGCATCTGCCTGTTTTTCTTCTGCAAAGCTGATGGTCAAGTTAGAAGGATGATGATAATTACTTGTTTATCCATTCACTCAGCAAACACTTACGGGACATTTACTGGGTGCCAGGTCTTGAGCTGGGCACTGAGATGAGAAGCTGCCTGAGGCCTGATGGTCCCATCCCCACCGCCCTCCAGGGCTCAAAATACTTTATAGTTTACAAAGTGTTTACATATGCAATTTTGTGAGCTGTGGGTGCCATTATTATCCACATTGCTTAATACATGGCAGAACCTGACCTTAGGTTATCCAAGTCCAGATTCTAAGTGCAAGTCCAGTCCAGATCCTAGAGCCTATCCACTCTTTCTTTCCTTCCTCTTTCTTTCTTTCTCTTTCTTTCTTTTTTCTTTCTTTCTTTTTTTTCTTTCTTTCTTTCTTCTTTCTTTCTTTCTCTTTCTTTTTCTTTCTCTCTCTCTTTCTTTTTCTTTTCTTCTTTCCTTTCTTCTTTCTTTCTTCCTTTCCTTCTTTCTTTTCTTTCTTCCTCTCTCTCTTTCTCTTTTTTTCAAGACAGGGTCTTGCTCTCTCACCCAGGCCAGAGTGCAGTGACACAATCATGGCTCGCCGAAGGCAGCCTCAACCTCCCAGGCTCAATTGATCCTCCCAACTCAGCCTCCTGAGTAGCTGGGACTACAGGTGCCTGCCACCACACCAGGCTAATTTTTAAATTTTTCATAGAGACAGGGTTTTGTCATGTAACCCAAGCTGGCCTTGAACTCCCAGGCTCAAAGGATCTTCCTACCTCAGCCTCCCAATTCCTGTGCTGGAATTACAGGCACGAGTCACTGCGCTCAGGCTACCTTGGTCCTTTTTTTTTTTTTTTTTGAGATGGAGTCTTGCTCTGTCACCCAGGCTAGAGTGCGATGGCACGATCTCGGCTCACTGCAACCTCTGCCTCCCAGGTTCAAGTGATTCTTCTGCCTCAGCTTCCCGAGTAGCTGGTACTACAGGCGCCCGCCACCACGCCCAGCTAATTTTTGTATTTTTAGTAGAGACGGGGTTTCACCATATTGGCCAGGCTGGTCTTAAACTCCTGACCTTGTGATCCGCCCTCCTCGGCCTCCTAAAGTGCTGGGATTACAGGCGTGTGCCACCATGCCTGGCCTCATCTGTTATTGGCCAAAGTTGGGTAATAGCTCCAAGAGGTTTTGCTGTCACTTATGATCTGTCCAGAATTCACCCCCAGCTTAAAATTCTGGTTCATTTTTGGAGGAGCTCCCCATTTTGAGGAAGGATAAAACTAGCACCCACCTCCCATGGCCACGATCACTGTGAAATCCTAGTGGAGCTAAATCCTTCCACGGCATCTTATCCTGCCTGGCTAGTGGACAGGCACATGGAAAAATGCAACACTAGCCAATCAGATACTCATTCTTGGGTTGAGTGAGTGGTGAGGGGACCCTTGGAGATCACTCACCCTCTGTAGAGAACCCTGGATCAGACTGTGCCTGCAGTCTTCCTTTGGCCAGAATTCCTCTCTTGGTCCTGCCCTTTGTCCAAACCTGTTCTCCAGCCTCTTGTTCATTCTGTGTACCTTTACTACCCTCCAGGAAGTTCCCCTTTTGCTTTGGATGGACAGAGTTGGCCCTGGTTGCTCATAATCAAGAATTCCAACTGATACAAGGTCCTAGGTCTCCATCCTGTTTACAGAGAAGGCAGGAAATAGCCATCTGCCCTGGTGCTGTGGACACTGACCAAGGAGTTTCTTCCCAGGAAAACCGTTTTTGGGTGCCATGAAAAGGTTGGCATAGCCTCTCTTGCCAAGGCCTAAGAATTATCACAGCAGATAGACCCAGCTGTCCAGGCTGCTGCCTGCATCCTAAAAAGCAGACATAAGCTGACGGCTCACTGCTGGGTTCCACACCTCTCAGCTATTCGAACTGCCACCAAGTTTGTTCTCCCTGCAATTCCATTCCCATCTGGGAGCTGCTAGCCTTTTAAGGGTGATGAGTGTGAAGAAGGAGGCTGGGCTGGGCGCAGTGGCTCATGCCTGTAATCCCAGCACTTTGGGAGGCCGAGGTGGGCAGATCATTTGAGGTCAGGAGTTCGAGACCAGCCTGACCAACATGGTGAAACGCCCTCTCTACTAAAAAAAAAAAAAAATACAAAAATCAGCCAGGCGTGGTGGCTCATGCCTGTAATCCCAGCTACTTGGGAGGCTGAGGCAAGAGAAGAATTGCTTGAACCAGGGAGGCGGAGGTTGCGGTGAGCCGAGATCGCACTACTGCACTCCAGCCTGGGCGACAGACATGTGGGGACTTGCAAGAGGACAAGGAGTCAAAAGACCTACACACGTGTCATTAGGTGCTCAGGGGACAAGCTCTGTTCTCAGGGACTGTGAGGGAAGGTAGATCGGTCAGACTCTGGAGAAGCAGAACCAATGGGAGATACACTGGGTATGTATACAGATGCTTGTCCACTTACAATGGGGCTTCTCCAATATCGTAAGTGGAAAATGAATTTAATATACCTAACCTACCAAATATCATAGTATGATTTCTACTGAATGCATATAGCTTTTGCACTGTCGTAAAGCCAAAATATCATAAGGCAAGCTGTCATCATTCAGGGACCATCTCTGTGTGTGTGTGTGTGTGTATATATATGTTTGTTCATAAACAGATGTATTTAAGAAATTAATTTGCATGATTGTGGGAGCTGGCAAGTCCAAAATCTATAGGGCAGGCCAGCAGGCTGGCGACTCAGCAGGAATTAATGCTAGAGTCTTGAGACATAATTTTTTCTCCAGGAAACTTCAGTTTTTGTTTTTGTTTTTGAGACGGAGTTTCACTCTGTTGCCCAGGCTGGAGTGCAATGGCGTGATCTCGGCTCACTGCAACCTCCGCCTCCCAGGTTCAAGCGATTCTCCTGCCTCAGCCTCCCAAGTAGCTGGGATTACAGGCACGCACCACCACGCCTGGCTAATTTTGCATTTTTAGTAGAGACAGGATTTCACCATGTTGGCCAGGCTGGTCTTGAACTCCTGACCTCAGGTGATCCGCCCGCCTCAGCCTCCCAAAGTGCTGGGATTATAGGTGTGAGCCACTGCACCCAGCCAGAAACCTCGGTTTTTACTCTTAAGGCCCTCCACTGATTGGCTGTGGATTACCCACTCTATCGAGGGTGAGGGTAATTTTCTTTTTCTTTTTTTTCTTTCTTTCTTTTCTTTTTTTTTTTTTTTTGAGACAGAGTCTCACTCTGTCACCCAGGCTGGAGTGCAGTGGGGTAATCTTGCCTCACTGCAACCTCCATCTCTCAGGTTCAAGCAATTCTCCTGCCTCAGCCTCCTGGGTAGCTGTATGGGTGTGCGCCACCACACCCAGCTAATTTTTTGTATTTTTAGTAGAGATGGGGTTTCACCATGTTGGCCAGGCTGGTCTCGAGGGTATTTTTCTTAAAGTCAACTGATGATAAATGTTAACAACATCTCTAAGATCCCTTGACAGTGACACCTAGATTGATCTTGGATTAAAGAACTAGGTATGATAGCTTAGTCATGTGGACATATCAAATTGACCATCACAGAGGGGTCAGCCCAGAGTGGTGCCTCTGCCAGAGGGCGGTGACTACAGGCTGGATGAACCAGCCGTTGGAGTGGGAAACTCAGCTGACATTGGGTCAGCTGGCTGTGGAAGGGAACTCCATAGTCACACCAGGAGTGCATGGCTGAATGCTGTGGTTAGCTGTGAAGGATGAATAAATGACTCATGATTTGAGCCTATGTTCTTCTTTGCTTTCCCTGTGACCTGCACAGACCAAACTCCTTGCTGCAGAGCTCTGTTCCTTGCAATGCTTCCCTCCACCCACTTTCTGTCTAGCTGCTTTCGCATCTCTCTATTTTGGTTTGATGTCCATACAAAGTCTGCTTGCCACCCCACCAGCCACATATAACTCCCCAGAGCCTCTTTCCTGCCTGCTGACTGCTCAGATTCCCTGCACACACATACCTGGGGCCTGCTAAAGCCTCACGGGTGAGACCCAGACCCTGATAGTCAGAACCACATCTGGAATGAAGAGCTCTCAGCTCATCAGGCTCCTATCCCAAGGGATGTCCCACACAGCTGGGCTCCCTCTGTGCAGCTCCAGCCCAGATGTTTCCTCTCCTCTGCGGGGGGAGGCATCTGGGATTTTGAATGTAATCTTGGAAGAAGCAGCTATAAGACACAGATCTGAATGGTCCCAGCTAAACCTCTTGGAACTATTGCCCCAACTTAAGCCCGAAGATCAGGGAGGAGAACAGACAACAGAGAAAGGCCAGACCTGAGAGTTCCTTCTGAGAGCTGTAAAAGAGTGAAGATTAACTTTAAAGAACCATGGAATTCTGGCAACAGAATCTCCACTTCTCCAAGCTGAAAGAGGTCCTGAAGGTCACTTAGGCATTCCTCCACCCAGGCAGGGATTACCTCTGAAATTCATAAGAAGGTCACATGTCACAGAACACTCAAACAGAAGGATTTTAAAATAAATTTTGGCAATAAAAAAAATCAAGAGGACTGCTGAGGACCTGATAAAAGTGGCATGGCATACCTCTTCGGGCAGGGGAGGGGCAGAGGCCTGGACCCACTTATTGCTCATGTGCTGATTTACTAGTTGACCTTGAACGAGTCTTTCCTACATGAGTTTGGCCAGACCTCTCTTGCTTGCTTTTTTTTTTTTTTTTTTTTGAGACAGAGTCTTGTTCTGTCGCCCAGGCTGGAGTGCAGTGGTACGATCTCGGCTCACTGCAACCTCCACCTCCTGGGTTCAAGCCATTCTCCTGCCTCAGCCTCCCCAGTAGCTGGGATTACAGGTGCACACCACCACGCCCGGGTAATTTTTGTATTTTTAGTAGAGTTGGGGTTTCACCATGTTGGCCAGGCTGGTCTCAAACTTTTGACCTCGTGATCCGCCCACCTCAGCCTCCTAAAGTGCTGGGATTACAGGCATGAACCACTGCGCCCGACCTTGCCTGCTTTCTAGATACCAGTTTCCCCATCTGAAAATGAGAAGTTGGGCAACTTAACTTGGAAGATCCCCTCCATTAAGACACAGGGTCTCACTCTGTTGCTCAGACTAGAGTGCAGTTATGTAATCATAGCTCACTGCATCCTCGAACTTCTGGGCTCAAGCAATCCTCCTACTTCAGCCTCCTGAGTAACTAGCACTGCAGGTGCATGTCACCACCCCAGCTAATTTATTTTTATTTGTAGAGATGTGGTCTTGCTATGTTGCCCAGGCTGGTCTTGAACTCCTGGCTTCAAGTGATCCTACTGCCTCATCCTCCCAAGTAGTTGGGATTTACAGGAGCGGCTGGTATTGGCTTTTTATATTTTTTATTATGTATATTTTAGACAGAGTCTCACTCCTAGACCAGAGCGCAGTGGCGCTATCTGAGCTCACTGCAACTTCTGCCTCCAGGGTTGAAGTGATTCTCATGCCTCAGCCTCCGGAGTAGCTGGGATCATAGGCATGCACCACCACATCCAGCTAATTTTTTTTTTTTTTTGTATTTTTTGGTAGAGATGGGGTTTCACCATGTTGGCCAGACTGGTCTCAAACTCCTGGCCTCACGTGATCTGCCCACCTCGGCCTCCCAAAGTGCTGGGATTACAGGTGTGAGCCACCATGCCCAGTCTGGTATTAGCTTTTGAATACACCATATCAACTGGGTTCAAACCTTAGTTCCATCAATACTAGTTGAATCATACAAATGACGCTGTTGTATCCACTCTCTTCTTATTTGCTCTCCTCTGGCTATATCCTGGGCAGTTGGTTATATCTTGTCCTTCATGAAATGCCCAGCAAGAGCCTTGGCTCCCGGGCAACAGCTCTCATACATTTTCTCTTTCTCCTACACACCCAGCTTGGGGCCAGGAGCTCAGCCACCTCACGTGGATTAACTCATGGATTGCTTGATCCCAGAAAAGATGCCTTGTAAATACTGGAGTTCATTAATAAAATGGCTCCTCTGTATTTTAATGTGAGGAAAACTTTAAAGATAGCTTTAATCTTCTCTGGAAGTATCTGCTATAAAATGACATAGATTGACTAATTACCCAGTGTCCTTACTTTTGGTAAGAATTCTAATAACTATATCTATCTATCTATCTAAGTCAGTCTTTTATGATCACACTGTTTTAATCATATCAATCAAAAATCTCTAATTGAATGTAGTATGTAGAACTAATTGATAAAAACAAGAAGACAAAATATCTCTCAAATAGTCAGTGCAGCTTTTGGTGGGTCAAATCTTTATATAACATCCTTTATGAAGAATGACTGGGAGCAACTCATTTGTTCTAGACTTCATACATTGATCAGTGAGTCAATCTGAAGCCCTGATTAGAGAAGTGACCTATCCTAGGTTACCCAGTGAGGGAGAAACAAAGCTCAGGCTGACTTCATAGAATCGAATAATTTTGCCATCAGAGACACCTTAGAGGTCATTGTGGTTTGCAGAGAGCTGATCTCACCTTTTCTCGACACCCTCCCACAATTATCTATCAATCTGTCTGTCCCCCTAGTCCCACCTCCTGGCTCTGGACTAGGAGCTTCTTTTTTTTTTTTTTTTTTTTTTTGTCTTTTTTGAGACGGGGTCTTGTTCTGTCACCCAGGCTGCTGGAGTGCAGTGGTGCGATCTCAGATCACTGTAACCTCTGCCTCCAGGCTCAAGCAATCCTCCTACCTCAGCCTCCCAAGTAGCTAGGACCACAGGTGCATGCCATCATGCCCAGCTAATTTTTTGTATTTTTGGTAGAGATGGGGTTTCACCATGTTGCCCCGGCTGGTCTCAAACTCTGGAGCTCAGGCAATCCACCTGCCTCAGCCTCCCAAAGTGCTGGGATTTCAGGTATGAGCCACCACGGCCGGCTGGACCGGGAGCTTCCTGAGGTCAAAGGCTGCATCTTATTCATCTTCATGCCACACCTGTCATTCCTAGCATGGTACCTGCCTACAGCATGATTCCTTACACACATGCACTATGTTGAAAGGGTGAACAAACCACCACTTTATCTTTAACAGATGGGGAGACTAAAATTTAAACTAGGGAAGGGATCCTTGGTTCCATAGCAAGCTGGCAAGGCAGGGAAATAGGATCTCCAGTGTCTGGTGAAGGCTCCATTTTCTTTTCTACACCCCCTGGGTTCACAGAGAAGGCAGGCAGACTTCTCTCATTTCCCCACAAAAGCCACAGGTAAAGGTGTTTATAGCTTGGCAGCTAACCAAGGCCACAGTCACGCCAACAGGTCACAGCCTGACCCTGGCAAACATTTTTTTTAAAACTGGTGTTAATAACCATGCTTCCTACTATAATCTGAAAACTGTACCTCCATGCTGAGGACATGATAAACCAACCCCCAAATTCAGGCCATAAAACATGGGCTCGTCTAACCTGTCACCTGCATAATAATTATTTTCAAAAATTATGTAATAATAATTAGTCATATTTGTGAAAAGCCTTTTCTGTGTAGAGCCCCCTTTTTTTTTTTTTTTTTTAGATGGAGTTTCGCTCTTGTCACCCAGACTGGAGTGCAATGGCACAATATTGGCTCACTGCAACCTATGCCTCCCGGGCTCAGGAGATTCTCCTGCCTCAGCCTCTCAAAGTGCTGGGATTATAGGCATGAGCCACTGTGCCCAGCTGTGGAGCACTTTCATATAGGCTAACTTGTTTGGTATTCAAATAAGTATTTCTGAAAGAAAATGATGTTCTCTCAAAATAATGACGGTACATTTAAAATAAGTGAATCTGTCATGTATGAAGCATACTTTGATAAATCTGATTTTAAAAGTAACAGTGAAAATGACAAGTTACTTTTATTTTCTTCCTCATGCTTTTTGACATTTTCCAAATTGTCCTAAATTGAAAGAAAACATAGAATAGCACAGCAGAAGGAAGAGCATAGGTTACTGGGAGGTGGGGCACCTTCTCTCAGGGCTCTCTGGCCCTTTGGTGGTCTCCTTGGACAGACAGGTGCTGAGACACTGCTAAGCAGAGGGGACAAGCCCTGACTCTCTATTGTGTGTGACGCTGAGTATATCACTACACCTTTCCAAACCTCCATTTCATCCCCTGCAAAATGGACCTGATGCCTGCCACACCTGGCTCACCAAGCTGTGACAAGCTTTAAAAGAGAAGGGTGGGCCAAGGGCAGTGGCTCACACCTGTAATCCCAACACTTTGGCAGGCCAAGGCGGGTGGATCATGAAATCAGGTGTTCAAGACCAGCCTGGCCAACATGGTGAAACCCCATCTTCTACTAAAAATACAAAAATTAGCCAGGTATGGTAGCATGCACCTGGAATCCCAGCTACTCCGGAGGCTGAGGCAGGAGAATTGCTGAACCCAGGAGGCAGAGGTTGTAGTGAGCTGAGATCGTGCCACTGCACTCCGGCCTGGCTGACAGAGCAAGACTTCGTCTCAAATAAATAAATAAACAAACAAATAAGAAGGGTGATCAGTCCCATGCATGAGGGGACACTGTGCACTGTAACCACCCTGCACACCTAACAAGCAATGCTATCACCAAAATCTCCTCTGCTGCAATCTCCTCATAGCTTCCTGCCCCTTCCATCTTTAAAATCACCAAATATCTCAAACACGGAAAAGTTTTAGACTTGAGAAGGAGAGGGATCAGAAAGAACTATAGATCAACCACCCAGCTCTGTTACATCTTGACACTTGGTCATGTTTGCCTCAGATTTTAATATCTTTTCTAAGAAATAAAACATACAGATAGAATTAAACCCCCTGTGTTCTTCCTTCTGATCTCATTCCTGTCCCTCCCTTCCTAAACGTTACCCTATTCTAAATCTGGGGTCTTTCATTTCCCATGTATGTTTCAATACTTTTACTACCTGTCTGTAGCCCCAAAATATCTACGTAGCTTATTTTGTATTTCTTTGGGTTTTTGTTGTTGTTGTTGTTTGTTTGTTTTTGAGAAAGTCCCTCCCTGTCACCCAGGTTGGAGTGCAGTGGTATAATCATGGCTTACCAAAGCCTCAAACTCCTGGGCTCAATCAATCATCCCACCTCAGCCTCCCAAGTAGCTGGGACTACAGGTGCATGCCATCATGCCCAGCTAACTTTTGTATTTTTAGTAGAGATGGGGGTTTCGCCATGTTGTCCAGGCTGGTCTTGAACTCCTGAGCTCAAGCGATCTTCCCACCATAGCCTCCCAAAGCTCTGGAATACAGGCTTGAGCCACGGGGCCCAGCTGAATGCATTAAGAAACATTTTGTATCATTTGTGTCACACCGTACCTATGCCACATCTTGATGTTAGTTTTTTTTCCTAGAGTGTAACTATGTTGAGGTTACAGACTTAGTTCATTTTTACTCCCAGTATATTATTCCATTGTATGACAAGATCACAATTAATCTATCTGGTCTGCTGTTTGTTTGTTTGTTTGTTGAGACAGAGTCTCACTCAGTCACCCAGGCTGGAGTGCAGTGGCACGATTTCGCCCATTGCAACCTCTGCCTCTCAGGTTCAAACAATTCTCCTGTCTCAGCCTCCCAAGTAGCTGGGACTACAGGCACACACCACCACTCCCAGCTAATTTTTGTATTTTTAGTAGAGATGGGGTTTCGCCATATCGGTCAGACTGGTCTCGAACTCCTGACCTCAAGTGATCCACCCGCCTTGGCCTCCCAAAGTGCTGGGATTACAGGCATGAGCTACCTTGCCCGGCCTATCTGGACTGCTGTTCATGGATAATTCATTAATTTCTAAATTTTCACAATTATGTGCTGAATGACTGGAGTGGAGTCATTGAATTGTAGCTGTGAGTATCTTCCACTTTCTTACATGTTGCCAAACTGTTCTCCAAAATCGTTTTGCCAGTTCATATCTCCATAGGCATTTGAGGGTTCCCACCGTGCGACATCCTCACCCCCCACTCCCCTGTATTGACAGACTCGACTACCGTGCCCATCTGGTGGATGTGTAATGGTGTATCACAGTTCTCTTCATTTGCATCTCTCATGTGGCCAATGGGGTTGAACATCTTTTCACATTTTAGGTTATTTTAGCCATTTAGGTTTCCTCTTTTGTGAGTTGCCTGTTGATATCCTTAAGCCGTATTTTCAAAATTGGATCGTTGATGAGCCCATTAAACTCCCTCCACCTGGCACACCCACCTCCCTGTTTCCACAACCTAACTGAATGCTACTTTTTCTGGGAAACTTATTCTCTTTCCTCAATTCAAAGTTAGAGTTGCCTCTAAACAATCACTGGTGACACTGTACCTTTCTCGTGGCATTTATAATTTCCTGTTCAGTAGTGTTTTAACTTCTTATTTTGGTATCAAACTTTTTAGTTTACAAAAGCACCTGCTCCTTCATTGTCTTATTTGAGCATTTATGCGACAGCCCCACGAGATGGATAGTATTATTACCCTCTTTTAAACAAAGAAACATGGTGTAGGAGGGTCTAGCTAACCCAAGACCCCGTCCTGGCTCAGAGGCAGAGCTGGACTTGAAGCCAGGACAATTCAATTCCATGTGCAGCTCACAGCACAATCCCCTTATTTATTTATGCATCAACACCACCTCCTCCACGAGATTGCCAGTCCCTTGTCTCCCATCCACCTGTGTGTCTCCCATCCCCGTGCTCTAGTCCCACACAGTGGGGCCATCAAGATTCTGAATACAGAATTTCTTAAGAGAGTATTAATACAATGATCACTTACTGCACACCCACCAGCCACCAGGGGCTTTGCATATATTAACTCTAACCTTCCCAAGAACTCTATTTAGGTGAGGACACGGAGGCTTAAGAGTTAAAGTCTCAGGAGCAAGAATTGTTTAAAAAAAAAAAAAAGAGTTGAAGTGACACACTTAGGCTCCCATGGCCAGTAGTGGGTGCAGCTGGCCTATAACCTCAGAGGTGAGCACTTCCTTCTGTCATCTCTGTCCCCCAGCATCCTGAAGGCAGACCCAGCCAGCTTAGAAGCTAGTGGGAGTGTTCTGCTCCCATCATCAACCCTACCCGCGTTGGACACACGTTCTCTGAGCAGAACATGGTTAAGTAGCACAATCCTAGGGCTCCTTTGGGACTTGAAAATGTGCTCTCCGGGATTGGGAGATTTTGTGCCATGAGGCTGCTCCCAAGCTTTCCTTCCAGGTTCAGGCAGGTGCTCAGCAGTGCTAGGTTCTGCTGAGGCCCAGGATCCAGAACGGGGCAGTGAGGCAGGTGAGAGCAGGAGGATCAAGGAGCGGAAGGAAATGAGGAAGGAGGTGAGAGGATTCCTGGATCTCTGCTGAGAAGGTGAGGTGGGGGGCAGCACAGATCATGCTCCAAGGCCAGGAGGCAGAGGGCCCAGACTGAGCAACTGACAGTGAATAGGGAAGGCTCTGGGGGAAGGTGCTGGCCACAGGCCACACCCATGAAAGGACACATCCCTGTCTGGTGGGGGTGTCTGCAGAGTGGGATGGTAGCCACAGAAGTGGGCGCGGTGGACTGAGGACAAGGATGGGGGTGGGGTTATTGGTAAGCGTTTTTACCCCCTTCCCCCAAGAGTGAGTCTGGGTGAGACCATGTCTTCCTTTTCTCCCCAGGGCAGGGACCCTGTGATTGGAGCTCTGCCCACTGCCTCCATCTGCCATTCCTATGACTTTGTGCATGTTATCTTTCATTGTGTGCCCTTTATTTACATGACGTGTTATGCGTGTGGCATATATTTGCGATTGTACCATGTATTTCTGTGCACTGTCTATGCAGTTTGTTGTTTGGGGCTATTTTTCGGCCATGTAGGTTTCCTCTTTTGTGAATTGCCTTTTGATATTCTTAACCCATATTTTAAAAATTGCATTGTTAGCCCACTAAATTCCCTGGCACACCCACCAACCTATTTCCACAACCTATCTGAATGCCCCCTTTTCAGGAAAACTTGCGTCTCTTGCCCGCCTGTGTTGTTCTTGCGTTGTGGCTTTATGTGTTATGTCCGTCTACCTTATATGCATGTTCCGTTGTGTGTCTGTTGCGTACAGTGTGTTCCTCCTTGTGTATCTATGCCTATGGCTGGTGTGTACAGTACTTCTCTTTGTGGTGTGTGTCCTGTACATGCTGCGGTGTGTTCTGACCTGTGTCTGTGCGCTGTGCACTGTGTGTTGTGTATCTACATTACGCTTGGGCTGTGTCTCTGTGCCGAACGCCTGTGCTGTGAGTGCAAGCTGTTGTGTGCCCCGTTTGGCCGTCCTGGGTCTGTGTCTGCCTGTCTGCGCCAAGGGTCCGCGCCGCCCTGCTGTGTGTCTGTGCCAGGGTCCGCCGGTGCCTGCGCGCCGAGCTGTGTTTCCTCAACAAGTGTGCGAGCGGCAGTGTGCGCCATGCGCACTGCCTGGCGTCTCCGTGTGCGCCGCGGTGTGGCCGCTTCTCGGCTGGGGGCCCAGGTCCGGGATAGTGGCCGCGGAGGATGCGCGCCCGCGGGGTGGGCGGGGGCAGGCGGCGCTGCGGGGCCCGGCGGCCGCGGGCTCCAATGGCGAGGCCGGCGCGGCCCCCGCTAATTACATAAGCGGGACGTCAATAATTCGCGGGAAAACGCGAAAAAGATGGCGCCCCGCGCCCGGGGGGCCCCTTCCTGAGCGCCCCGGCCCCTCCCTCCGCCGCCTCCCCCTCCTCCCCGCGGCGCCCCCGCCCCGCCCCGCCCCCGCCGAGACCCCGACCCCGGCCCCACTGGCGGACACTCGGCCGGGCAGCCGCGGGCCGAGCGCAGCCGCCTCCGCCACCGATGCGCCTGGTGGCCAGACTCCAAGTGGGACCGGCGGACACGCAGCCTCGCGGTGAGTTCTGCGCTGTTGGGCGGACTCCCCGCCACACTCTCCTCTCCCGGCCCTCATCCCTCTCTTTTCGAAATCTCCCTGAACTTTGGCGGCCCGAACGCCTCCGGGGGGTGAGACTCCTATGGAGCGGGGCGCTCGGGGGTGGGGACGGGGCGTGCAGGGTACCTGCGGGGCAAAGGGGCCCCACCCGGGTTCCTGAGCCCCGGGGGGCGTGGGTGACAGGTCGTTCTTCCCTGCCCCCGATCTTTAATTTTCCTGTCGGGGTGGGGGAAGGACGGACGAGCGTTTGGCATTTCGCTCACGTCCGAAGTCAGGCTGCGGCAGGGTTGGGATGGGGGAGGCTTGGCGTCCGAGCGACTGAGGAGAGGAGCGCTGAACCCGAAGGGGGTGCTTCTGCAAGCTTTTTACCCCCTCCTGATCACCCTTTTTAAAAAGCCAACGGCCGCCCTGGGAGAGGCCCCGGCGCATGAATCATCCTCGCTTCCTGCCCCCGCCCGGCCCCGCGCTCCCGGTGCCGCGGATTTGAACTGGACGCAGACGGGAACCCGCAAACAGGCATTTCTTTGCAAATGGGTTTGAATCAACCAATCACAGCCCGCGGGGGCCCGCTCCGGGAGGACGGAGGCGGGGGCTGGGGGGGCGCCACCCGGGGGCCCCCGCCCGGCCAGGGTGGAGGCGGGTGCAGCGACCCGGCCGGCTCCCAGAGGCGCAGCGGGGGAGGAAGTGTCAGTTTGTGAACCTGCAGCGGCCCCGGCCTGGCCGCAGGCCGGGCTGGCGGGGACCTCGCAGCGCCGAGCGAGCCAGGTGGCATGGAGAGGACAGGGGTTCAGACCGCATCCCCTGCGCGGGAGCCTATGCGCTCTGCGCTGGAGAGAAAGGAGATGGGAGTGGGGGTGGAGAGGGTCGTGGCCACGCCACCATCTGGGGAGCCGAGACCACTGCAGTGCCCGGCTCGCCCCGGGGCCCCGCACGTAAACTCGTACTTAGCTTCACACACTCCCTGGCACAATGCCGTAGACATCATCCTGCCCAGTCGCACAGGAGTACACACAGGCACCACGCAGAAACAGGCACTGGACTCTCTCCCTGTGAACAGATAGTCATAACACCAGGTGCCCAGCGCCATGGCCACAAGGAGGAGACCCGAGTAGGCCCTCGGGGAAAGAGCAAGGCTATGTGTGGCTGTAGTGGAGAGTGTGTGGAGGGGCATAGAACCAGGTGAGCCCAGCAGGGAAGGAGGGGGCGTTAGGGACGGCTTTGAGCACCAGTGAAGGCAGTGGGGAGCCCCAGAAGGTTTCTGGAAGGACATTGGTGGCCCTGCGGATGAGTCTGGTGGAGAAGCAGGAATGCAGGAGCGACCTGTTTAGCACTGGGTGCAGGTAGTATCGTTCTCCACCCCAGATGCCTAGTGGAGGTGAGCACAAGGCCCAGGAAACTGTTACTGAGTGATGAATGAATGAATGAATGGCCCAAGCAAAAGATGAGGCCTGAACTCAGACCAGGGCAGGAGGATGGAAGCTAGAGCTGGAAAACCAGAAATCATGGCACTTAAAATGGCCTGCTGTCGCAACTCATTGCTTAGAGGAGTTTGAGATGCATGGAGGCAGTGCCACTAGCAGGGAGAGAGAAATCAATGGGTGAACTGCACGTTGACTAGGATGGTGAGAGACAGGGGTGGAGAGGCTGGCATGGGGATGGATGACTTCACTACAGCAAATGTGTATCTGGGTGAAAGCATAAGTGGGTTTAAATGTCCCAGAATTGGTTTCCATTAAATCAGCTCATAATTTAGAACAGAAGGGGGGATTACAAAAGACAGATGACCCAGGCTACACTAGTTACAAGCCACCCAGTTTTCCTTTCTAGGTGAGTTTTCTCTGGACAGGGTAGGGATGGTTGCAGGGGTTGGGGGTAAAAATAAAACCCAGCCGCTCCCCTGGAGAAGATCATCCATCCAGAGCACATGGAGTGTGTTTGCTTAAGGAATAAAACCTCAGCCTCCTGAAACAGGGAGTGGTTCAGGCCCGCTGGGTAGGGGACTTTGTTCTGTGTGGGTTGAGAGATCCATTCTCTTTAAAAGACAGCGTGGTATGGGCCATGGTTCTGCCTTTGGCCCATCAGCCTCTTCTCCTTGACACACCTGTTTGCCTATCTGTAAGACGTGAATAGTAATATCTCCCTCATAGGATGGCCACGAGGCATTAGTGAGATAATAAATAAGTCTGGCTTATAGCACAGTACACAGAAATGGTGGTTTCCTTCCTTCCCCTAATGGGATTTCTGAAGCAGGGAAGCAAGAAGTAAAAACCCTGTTCTGCCTCTCCCAGTGTCAGGGGAAACTGATGGAGAATCGAGCTCTGGATCCAGGGACTCGGGACTCCTATGGTGCCACCAGCCACCTCCCCAACAAGGGAGCCCTGGCGAAGGTCAAGAACAACTTCAGAGACTTGATGTCCAAGCTGACGGAGGGCCAGTATGTGCTGTGCCGGTGGACAGATGGCCTGTACTACCTCGGGAAGATCAAGAGGGTAAACTCGTCCTCTCTGGCCCCTGTTCTCAGGCTCAGCATCTCTCTGCTCATGTTCCAGCCTGGCTGTCAGACCAGGGGGCAGGGGGATTGCCAGGGAATTCCCTTCTTGTCCCCCATGCCCAAAGCTGGTGGTGGGAGGAGCCAGAGCCTGGTCTTGCAGGCACCATCCTTAGGGTCAACATCATCCAACCAGTTCTTTAGAAAAGTGCTCTGAGAGCCTACAAAGCAAAAAAGTCAGGTTCGAGAGGATCACAGAGGAGCATCTGACTTGTGCTTCTGTCCTCAACATTCTGACCAAGTTTTCATCCATGGGTCCCTGGCTGTGCAACTCCAATGACAAGGAGTACACCCTGTCCAGGAACTGCCATCCTCCTTCCCCTTCTAGCCCTGCTTTCTGGAGCATATGGAGACAAAAATGAGGGAGGAAGACTACGTTCCAGGTTGGCTTTCCCCAACCCTTTCTCACTTGCTCCTTCCTATCTGTGCCCCAGGTCAGCAGCTCTAAGCAAAGCTGCCTCGTGACTTTCGAAGATAATTCCAAATACTGGGTCCTATGGAAGGACATACAGCATGGTGAGTTTTCCTAACATTTCAGGTAGCCCCCACCCTCGCCAGGTCTTCTCTCCTCTGCTGCCTTCGTTTCTTCCTTCTCTCCTTCCATCTCTTACTCCTGGCATCTGCCCTTGTCCATGAACCCCAAGCCCCCCTGTGATGATGATCTAATCTGGTTGTATATTGACTTGGGAAGGTACTTAGGACATCAGTCATCCCCTTGAGGATTCATACCCCAGGAGGGAGGCTGGGCAGGTGGGGAAGGTAGCTCAGGGAGGTGTTGGGAGGGCCAGACTGGGCCTCAGGCCTGTGTTTGCTTCCTGACTACACTATAGCTCCAACTGCTCAAAGCTCTGGGTCAATCTGGGCTAGAAAAGGGGGCGTGTCCAGGTAATCAGAATTGTCAGCTCTAGATGCAAGCACAGCATCCCCGATTTAACATATGAATAAAACTAGTGGAAGCAGCCCTCTCCACGGGGCAAGGAGTCCGGAGGAATGGGAGAAAAAACAATAAAGCAGAGATAAGTCAGGCAGGGTGAAGATGGACATGCCTGGATGGAGCTAGACCAGCTTTCAGGGCTGAAAGGAATCTGGGTTGGGTACCATCCCTGCCTTCAGAAAGCTGACATCTCTCCCTTACAGAGATGGCAAGTCAGGGCCATCTTTGCCACCATTCTCCCTTCCTATACACACAACTGACATCAGTAGCCATTGACAACACATGTGCTTTCAACATGGAGCCCCAAAACCTGTCAATCAGAGTTGGCATGAGAGGAGAAACATGTTTGCCATTTATACTCTAACAGGAGAAGAGACATGGCCCCTAGAGGGGGAAGAAGCAGGTTTTAGGGTCAGGTAGACCTTGGACCAGCTTTGCCACTTACTAGCTGCATTTGCAGAGCAAGTAATATGACCTCTCTGAGTCTTAGTTTCTTCATGTGAAAGATGAAGTGAAATACTGGCTTCATAGGGTGGTTGGGAGGCTTAAGTGAGCTAATCCATGTAAAATGCTTAGCTCAGTGCTATTGGTTTTAGAGAAGCTGTTACTCAAGAATTTGTTACCAGCTGGGCACAGCGGCTCATGCCTGTAATCCCAGCACTTTGGGAGACCAAGGTGGGTGAATTGCCTGAGGTCAAGAGTTTGAGACCAGCCTGATCAACACGGTAAAACCCCCGTCTCTACTAAAAATACAGCTACCCAGGAGACTGAGGCAGAAGAATTGCTTGAACCCAGGAGGCAGAGGTTGCAGTGAGCTGAGATTGCACCACTGTACTCCAGCCTGGGCGACAGAGCGAGACTTCGTCTCAAAAAAAAAAAAAAAAAAAAAAAAAAAGAATTTGTTACCGTAAGAGATGATTCCAAGAAGCCTGCCAAGTAGAGGCTGCAGAACCCAGCCAGTTAGTAAAGCTTTCAAATTGCCCCCTTCTCCAAGAAATTGTGGCCAGTGCAGACCGATTCCTCTCCAACCCCTGAAATGTATTATATAAATATCCAAAGCAATGAGGATCTCCTCTCCTGGTTTACCCCCTTATTGAAAGCATAAGGAGCCAGATGGAGAAGACCATGCACCTTAGCTGACCTCCTGTGGAGGCCCACCACATATCAGGCTCCTTGGAGGTACCCACAGTGATCGGCTGAAGAATGGCTTGTCTCCTAGCCAGAACTGCCCCTTCTGGGCAGAATGGTGACCCTCCGGTATCTCCCGAGATTAGAGCATAAGGTTGAACACCACTGTAGTTATTGATCCATTGCTTCATTAAGCCAGTGAGGACTTACTGAGACGCACTGTGGACACCACCTTCCTGGGAGCATGTTCAGGAATAAGAGGCAAGGTTCCTGCTTGGCCATATATTCAACAAACATGTCTTGGAACACCTGTTACATGCCACACTCTATAAGGTCCTGGGGATACAGAGATGAAGAGGTACCATTTCTTTTTTTTTCTTTCTTTCTTTCTTTTTTTTTTTTTGTTACTCAGGCTGGAGCGCAGTGGTGTGATCTTGGCTCACTGCAAGCTCTGCCTCTCGGGTTCACGCCATTCTCCTGCCTCAGCCTCCCGAGTAGCTGGGACTACAGGCGCCTGCTACCACACCCGGCTAATTTTTGTATTTTTAGTAGAGACGGGGTTTCACCATATTAGCCAGGATGGTCTCAATCTCCTGGCCTTGTGATCTGTCCACCTCGGCCTCCCAAAGTGCTGAGATTACAGGCGTGAGCCACTGTGCCCAGCCTCTTTTTTTTTTTTTTTTTTTTTGAGATGGAGTCTCGCTCTGTCACCCAGGCTGGAGTGCAGTGACGCGATCTTGGCTCACTGCAACCTCAGCCTCCCGGGTTCAAGCGATTCTTCTGCCTCAGCCTCCCGAGTAGCTGGGACTACAGCCACACACCACCATGCCTGGCTAATTTTTGTATTTTTAGTAGATACGGGGTGTCACCATATTGGGCAGGCTGGTCTTGAACTCATGACCTTGTGATCCGCCCACCCCGGCCTCCCAAACTGCTGGGATTACAGGCGTGAGCCACTGTGCCCGGCTGAAGAGATACCATTTCTACCCTTACAAAACTTTCAGCGTGCTGGAGAAAGAAGACAGAAACACGTATCAAAATGTGTTTAATGTATAGGTACAAACCTTTCACACATAAAAACATATTTATTCTTCAACCAAAATAAAATGCAAAGGAAGAGATGGAGAGGGGACCTGTAGATTAAAAGTAATTTTAAAAACATCAGCCAGTCACCATGTATGGACTTTACTTGGGGACCTTGATTCAGAAGAACAGACTTAAAAGTATTAAGGCATTTGTACTTAAGAGACAATTGGAAATGAGAAATTAACTGTATTTGTTAATGATATTAAGCAATTATGTTAACTTTTACGTGCAGTAAAGGTGTTGTAATTATGTTTTTTAAAAAGTCTTGATCTTTCAGAAATACATACTGAAATATTTATGGAAAATCTATTGGGTATCTGGGACTCAATTTAAAATAATTACAGGAAGGAGAAGTGGGTGGGAATATAGTAGAAACGAGATTGGCCATGAGTTCATAAGTGATGAGAAGATGGAGTTTCATTATAACTTCTAGGCCAGGCACAGTGGCTCACGTGTGTAATCCTAGAACTTTGAGAGGCCAAGGCAGGCGGATCACTTGAGGTCAGGAGTTCGAGACCATCCTGGCCAACATGGTGAAACCCCATCTCTACTAAAAATATAAAAAGTAGCTAGGCGTGGTGGCATGCACCTGCAATCCCAGCTACTCAGGAGGCTGAGGCAGGAGAATTGCTTGAACCAGGGAGGCGGAAGTTGCAGTGAGACAAGATCATGCCACTGCACTCCAGCCTGGGTTACAGAGTGAGACTCCATCTGAACAAAACAAACAAAAAAGGTATATTATCCCGTAATAAAGTTTTAAAAAATTATTTAACGACAATTTAACAAAACAAGTTAAATAAGGCGGGAGAGGCAGCATGATGTGGTCAAAAGAACAAAGGGTTAGATGTCAAATAGCCATGGGTTTAATCCCACCCTCTCCTTACTAGCTAAGCAAGGGACTTAACCTCTCAAAGCCTCAATTTCCCCATCTTTAGAATGGTAATGATGATAGGCATCTCAGAGTGGTTGGGGAGATTCAGTGAGGCGGCATGTGGGGCCTAGTGCTAGGCCTAGCAGACAGTAGAGGCTGGGCATCTGGAGAGTGAGTATAAAACTTCTCATTCCTGTGAGCTGGATCTGACCCTCGAGGGCCTCTCTTTCAGCCGGTGTTCCAGGAGAGGAGCCCAAGTGCAACATCTGCCTGGGGAAGACATCAGGGCCGCTGAATGAGATCCTCATCTGCGGGAAGTGTGGCCTGGGTGAGTGGAGAGAGCAGGGCCCTGAGAAGGCCCCAACCTATGGGTCTCCACGCACTGGCCCCTGATGGGTACTGCTCTAGCCTGTTGGGGCCTCTGCTGGCTTCCTGTTTCTCTTGGCACTCCAGGGTGAAAGGGGGCCAGTTGCTGTGAGTGAGGGCTCGGGAGGAGATCCTGGGGAAAGCTGGGAGGGTATGATGGTGTATGTAATTTGGGGCCCTGCTAAACGGCGAGGATGGGTGGGAAAGATGGGGCTCAGGCACTGAAGTCAGACCTTCCTGTGCCCCCCCTCCCCACCCCAACTGGCCAATGCTGTCATTTAATTCCCAGCCTGGACACTGACTTGGCCACCTTGGTGGGCATCAGCAGCCAGGCTCCCAGCAGCTGGCAGGCAGAGCTCCTAGGACTTCCCTCAGCCTTCCCAGTCCTGCCTCCTTTGGGCCAACTGGCCTTGGGCCACGGCGTCCCTGTGGGCGCTCACTGCCCCCTCCTCTGCCGTAGGTTACCACCAGCAGTGCCACATCCCCATAGCGGGCAGTGCTGACCAGCCCCTGCTCACACCTTGGTTCTGCCGACGCTGCATCTTCGCACTGGCTGTGCGGGTGAGCCTTTCATCCTCCCCAGTCCCTGCCTCTCCTGCCTCCTCCATTGGGCAGCCCAGAGACTCCAATCACAGAGCCTGAGCTCCAAGCAGAAGGGCCATACCTGGGCTTAGGAGACAGATAGCGCCTCTGCCACTGTCCTTGGCCAGGATTTGTAGACTCCCTGAGCCTCAGTTTCCTCAACTGTAAAGTGGAGATGGGTTTGGTGTCGGGAATAACAGGACCAATAAATGATACTTTACTATTAAAAAAGAAAATCCATGTAAATACATGTTGGTAATTGTTGCCTTTATTGCGCTTATTACTCTTAATTCTGTTATCAACGGAGTTCCTTCTGGGATAGAGGGGATGGGTTTGGAATTAATGAGAAAAAGCTTCTTGCTTTTCTGACTACATTGGAATATCTGCGGGTCCCCCAAACCCTGGCAGCACTTCCTTCGATAGACAGCCTTGTGCTGACTCGCGTGGTCCACCCGGACCTGGTGGTTGACTGGGGCCCTCGTCTCCCCCCAGAAAGGCGGCGCGCTGAAGAAGGGCGCCATCGCCAGGACGCTGCAGGCCGTGAAGATGGTGCTGTCCTACCAGCCCGAAGAGCTCGAGTGGGACTCGCCCCACCGCACCAACCAGCAGCAATGCTATTGCTACTGCGGCGGGCCCGGAGAGTAAGGCAGGGGGTCGGGGACCCCCGGGCAGCAGGGCAGGTCTGCGAGAATCGGCGGCGGGGACCGCCCATAGGGAGCGAGCCTGGAGTGTCAGCCAAGGCGGGGACCTTGAGGGCGGGTCCAGCGTGCTGTGCTGTGGGGGCAGGGCCTCGAGGGGCGGGCCTGGAGTGTCAGCCGGGGGTGTGGGGCCCAGGGGGCGGGACTGGGGTGTCAGCCGCTACGGAGGCGGGGCCTCGAGGGGTGGGCCCGGAAGATTGGCCCTGAGGGCGGGACCTCGGGAAGTGAACTCCGCAGGTTAGACCTGGGGGCGGGGCCTCGAGGGGCGGGCCCGGAAGGTTAGACCTTGGGGCGAGGTCTCGGGAGGCGGACCTGGCGGGTTACGACAGCCCAAGCAGGATGCCAGGGAGTTGGGGCTAGTTGAGAAGCAGCCTGTGGAGGGGCGGGGTGAGGAGGAGGGAATAGTAAGGCCTCGGGGACAGGACCTGAGGAGGCGAGGCCTCAAGGGGCGGCTCCCGAAGGGGAGGCCTCGGGGTGGGGCCCGAGGGGGCGGGACCTGAAGGGGAGAACCGAGGGCCGGGCTCCGCGTGGCATTTAGCACTGTGGAGCAGGGCTAGAGGGCGGAGGTGTTTCCTTGGAGCTCTGTAGGAAACGAGGAAGTATTGAAGTGTGGTTAAGAGCCTGGGTCGGACACAGTGCGAATCCTCCCTGGACGTCCACGTCCTGGCCCTGCTCCTTACCAGCTGTACAACCCCTGAGCCTCAGCTCTCTGAATAGTTTCCCCATCATGTGGTGATTATGAGCAGAGCGTGAATTACATAATTCACATAGAGGTTCACATAGTGTCTGGCACTTGGTAAACACTGGAAAAAATGTGAGCTGTTACTGGTGGTAGTGGTGGTACTAATGCATGAAAGTCAAGATAACCTTTTCACTGTCAGAGTCAGTGGAACCGGCTGCTGGTAAGATGTTAAGATCCTTTTCCTGCCTGGCGCAGTGGCACATGTCTGTAGTCCCAACTTCTCAGGAGGCTGAAGTGGGAGGATCACTTGAGCCTGAGAGATGGAGGCTGCAGTGAGCCATGATCATGCCACTGTACTCCAGTCTGGGTGACAAAGCAAGACGACCCTGTCTCCAAAAATAGGAAAGATTGGTTTCCCTGGAGATGTGCAGTCAGGCAGCGGTAGGGGACGGGGGGCGGGGCATGTTATGTCGGGGCCACTGTGGAGGGAATTCTTGTGCTGGCTCTGCGGCAAGAGTCTTTGATGCTTCCTTGCCGACCTGGGTCCCTATGTAGCCATAGCAGCTGAGCTTGCTCCCTTGGGCTGAGTGCACTTGGCATTGTGGAAGGAACCATAGATGTAAGAGGTAGCGTCTCTGGCCTCAGGAAGTTCAGCCGTCAGGACCCTCTGAAGTCCTGAATCTCAGCCCCAAGCTCCAGCGGGGTAACTTGGGCAATGCTTGAACTACTTCATCTCTCAAATGGGCTTAACCTTAACTTCAGGCCTATGAACTTCCCCAAGTATTGTCAGATGGAGAAATGCTTATGGAAACCTTTCTTGCATTAACGAAGTGCTTCTCAACACCTATGGGCAGGGTTGCACAGGATGCTGATTAAAAATGCATCCCAGAGGCTTCTCCAAAGATTGAATAGGTCTGCAGTGGACCAAGGAATCTGCATTTTAACCTGGAGCTCACCTGACAAGGTGTCAATGAAGCATTGAGTATTTTGCTCTTCATATTCCATGAATAGTTATTGGATGACCATGATAGAGCAGATACAGTTGCAGGTGAGAAAAGCCAGATGTAGTCTCGCCCCCGGGCAGCTGACAGAAACCATTATTCTCCTGTGTAGTCTCCAAGGCAAACGTTTCCCTGTCAGCAGTGTTTAGGAAGCAGCAAGTCCAGAAATGGTGGCTTCATTGTGGCATGGCAAGGAGAGCACAGCCTTTGAAGTTAGGGAGACTAGAATTTGAGTCATCATCCTCCACTTGCCTTCTGAGTGAGCTAGAGCAAGCCATTTCACCTGTGACTCGTGTAATATGGAGACAGTGTCCCATCTTTTACCAGGTTGTGAGGTCAAATGAGAGTATATGTCCAACTCCCAGGTCCTCCCTTGGCACAGCCTAAGTGCTCAGTAACTATGAATTATCTTCCCTTTCTGCCAGTAGAGGGCAAATTTAAGTTGGGAAAGGTTGCCAAAGCTCATACCTGACTGGGGGTGTGGTTCTGGCTGACCTTGGCTCCTCTGTCTCTCCAGATGGTACCTGCGGATGCTGCAATGTTACCGGTGCAGACAGTGGTTCCACGAGGCCTGCACCCAGTGCCTCAATGAGCCCATGATGTTTGGAGACCGGTAGGTGCTAATTTGGTCTAACTGGGCTTTGGGCGTGGTAGGGAGGGGGCAGGGATGGCAGCAACAACTCCTGCAGGGTGACTGCCAGGCTCCAGACAAGAGGGGGTCTGTGACAATGTATGCCTACCTGTTTAATGGAGGCAGCTCAAGGTAGGGGATCTCCCAGCTATGCAGGGCCAGGAGGCAATAAAGAAGTATTCTGGGCCACATCCCTAGTTGCCATTGATTTGTGGCGTACCTTAGATAAATGCCTGCCTTCCCTACGCCCCAGTCTCTTAAGTGTCTGGGGAAGAAGGGGTGACACAGTCTGTGCGCCAGCCCTGCCCAGGGTTGTTACGGAAGCCGCTGGGGAAATGGACGACTTAACATGGCTTCTAGCTGATGGAGCTAAGCTAATGGAGTCATTATGGATGTCAAACCTGATGTTATGCATCTTTTGGTTGGTGTCTCATGTCATTTGTGATTGCGTGTGTGTCTGTCTCTGAGGGGAAGAGGGTGACCATGGCAGCCCTAGCTCAGCTCACTCTCTCTGAACTCAGCCACGCTTTAGGGCAAGAATTGGGGAGGGGATTGAGGGCAGGGGCTAGAAGGAATATGGGGTATCTCTTAGTCCCTGTCCTACTCTGTCCTTGCCCCCCAGTGGCCAGCAGCCCTGGGAGTGAGAAGATTATGGGAAGGCAGGTGGCAAGTGAGGAGATCAGGGGGCTGGACTGGGGGGGTGTCCGAGCCCCTCCCACCATAGGCCCCCCTCTCTGCCCACCCACAGGTTTTACCTGTTCTTCTGTTCCGTGTGTAACCAGGGCCCAGAGTACATCGAGAGGCTGCCCCTGCGATGGTGAGAGGGTGGGGCTTAGTCCAAACCGACCGCTGCTCCTTCCAGCTTCTCCCCTCCCTCCTCCCTCCTGGAACGATTCCGTTTCCAGCTACTGGGTCCCAGCTCTGCCCCTGTCTCTCAGCCTGGACCCAGAAAGCTGTGATGCTGGCTGAGCAGGCTGCCACCTCACCTGGTCCCACCTCCTTGCCCCCTTGCCCAGGGTGGATGTGGTTCACTTGGCCCTCTATAATCTGGGGGTACAGAGCAAGAAGAAGTACTTTGACTTTGAGGAGATTCTGGCCTTTGTCAACCACCACTGGGAACTCCTGCAGCTTGGCAAGGTATGTGGGGTTGTGGGATGTCAGTGGCAGGAGACAGAGAGGTTTACCCAGGGCCACGCAGTGCAGGACTAGGATGGAGGTCTCAACTCTCACCCTTGAGTTGCTGCATCCCTGAGTCTAGGCCTCTGAGCCTGTGCCCTTTAAGGGCCTTCCCAATCCCAGATTTTGGCAGTGGGCAGGTTGGGGCCTCCCCAGCTCAGTGGAGGGGAGCTGAGGCCCTAGATCAAGTCTGGCTGGAACACAACTCTCTGCTGAGTATTTGACCCACTCCAGATTTCCTGGCTAGAATGCAACATGGAGTGGGTCTGCCCACTGCTGATCCTATGCGGAATAGTGGGTCACCAGGGGCCTGGGAGCCTCAGATCCATGGAGTGAAGTAACAAACGGAGACTTTCAGAGTCAGAGCTGGAGAGTGACTTGCCTGTGGTCAGCAGAGCTTTGGGGCTGAGCCATAGCTGGAGCCAGTGATGCCTAATCACTCCCATGGGGGTGCTGTGTCTTCTTTTCCCTAATGACATCCTTAGAATCCCCTCCATCACGTACAGAGTGAGGCATCTTCTCTATAGACTGCCCCAAATCCTTCTTCGATGAAAAGGAATTTTAAAAGAATAACCTTTATGCTTTGTAAAACATTTTATGTAATAACATCTTCATTTACAGTGTTTGATAATTTTTTTTTAAAAATAGATATTATAAAACCTTAAAAGATACACACAGAGTTGGTTTTTAGTAACTTTTTTTCTGATTTTTTTTTTTTTTTTTTTTTTGAGATGGAGTCTCACTCTGTCACCCAGGCTGGAGTGCAGTGGCTTGATGTCAGCTCACTGCAAGCTCCACCTCCTGGGTTCACACCATTCTCCGACCTCAGTCTTCCAAGTAGCTGGGACTACAGGTGTCACCACCATCCCCGGCTAATTTTTTGTAGTTTTAGTAGAAACGAGGTTTCACCATGTTAGCCATGATGGTCTCGATCTCCTGACCTCATGATCTGCCCACCTCAGCCTCCCAAAGTGCTGGGATTACAGGCGTGAGCCACGTGCCCGGCCCTGATTTTTTTTTAATTGTACATATTCCTGATGAAAAATCTTTAAAGTACCAAAAAGTATAAGGAAGTATACTTTTTAAAAAATCCGTATCACACCACCCAGAAATCACTAGAACTAATGCATAGGTACATTTCCTTTCTGACTCTCTTCTATGAATATTTTTTCTGTTTCATGGTTTAAATGATACAGTATATGCAATTTTAAATAATCTTATTTTTAGTATACATTATTCTTTTCCATATTATTAGAATCTTCATTAAACTTTTTTTTTTTTTTTTTTAAATGGAGTTTTGCTCTTTTGCCCAGGCTGGAGTGAAGTGGCGCTATCTTGGCTCACCGCAAGCTCCACCTCCTGGGTTCAAGCAATTCTCCTGCCTTAGCCTCCTGAGTAGCTGGGATTATAGGCGCCCGCCACCATGCCCAGCTAATTTAATGGCTGCATTGGTTTCTACCATAGCTTACTTGTTTCCTTCCTGTTGGGCAGTTTCTTTCCCATTCGTCCACCATTAGAAACAATGCCACCGTTTTGTATGTGAAGTTTTGTTCCCATTTCATGTTGTATCTGCAGATACATAGATTCCATGATAGATTCCATGGAGTATCATTACTGGGTCAAGGGTATGGACTTTTTAAAGCTCCCAATACAGTTAGGTCAGGAGGTATTCTGTCCATTTACAGATGGGAATGAACTTAGAAAGGTGAAAAGGCTTATCTGAGATCCTGGAGTGAGTCAGTGGTCCTCACCTGGAGGACTCAGAAGCATCAGGAGATGGAAGGGAGGGAGTAGGGGCTGGGGCCTCCCCACGCGCCATGTGCCTGGGTCTGATGTTCTGTTGGCCTGTTCTCCCACAGCTCACCAGCACCCCTGTGACAGATCGAGGACCGCATCTCCTCAACGCTCTGAACAGTTACAAAAGCCGGTGCGTGCAGGGTGGGGAGGGAGCGTGGTGGGGCCATCTACAGCTGAGATTTCTTCCTACCTCATAGCCTTTGCTCAGGCTGTGCTCCCTGCCTGGGTCCTCCTCCTCTTCTCTCTGAATCATTTCCATTCTCCAAGATCTAGGGAGCACCCCACCTCCTTTGCACAGCCACTCCAACCACCCCAGCAGCCTGCTACATTTTGGTACTGGGCTCAGCTCTGTAGGGGGGCCACACCCCTGCTTTCTGAAGGCCCCTCCTGCTCTAGACATCTAGGCCTTACGGGCCAGGCACTGAGGGATGGGTGCATCATCTGAGGTGGGCTACAGCCTCCTGACCCATCCCTCAGCCCCTGCCTTCCCATCCAGAGTTCTCAGTACACACAGCTGGTCACGTCCCTCACCACACCACAGAGGCATGCCCAGGCTCCTGAACCTGGCACTCAAGGCCTTTTAAGACCAGGCTGTGCCTGTGTCCTCTGCCACTGTCCCTTTGCTTTCTGTATTCTGGGTGCCAGCCATCCTGAGCCCTTGGTTTCCCACCTGGTACTTTTACTCATGCTCTGCCCTTTGCCTAGGATGTGCTTCAGTCTTTTTAAATCATTTGTTCCATCAACAAGTATTCATTGATTTGCTGTTCTATGTCGGGCCTGTCTGGGTGCTAAGGTCATAGTGGGGAATAAAACAAGGTCCTCATCCCTGAAACTTCCAGACACCTCTAGGCAGAATTACCTACTCTCTTCCACATTCTCATGGTTTAGGGCCCAGACAAAGCCCTACTCTTCAGTACAAGAGGTCCCCTGCCCTTCTAATGGAGGACTGTCCATTGGGATGGCAGGGGGCCTCTTGTACTAAAGAGGGTAGGGCTGTGTCTGGGTCACTTCTTCAGCCTCAGGGCAGCCCACCCAGTGTTGCTTTCAATCTCCTGGGGAAACCAGAGAAAAGAATGAAGTAGGTTCCAGTATCTTGACCACAGGAGTTCCACTGTGAGCTGGAGGAGGCCTTCCTGCAGGAGGTGGCCTTGGGGCTGGTTGAGGCAAACAAAAGGGAGAAGAGCAGCAAGAACCATACTTGTGCAGGAGGAAGCACAGGGAGGAGGCACCAGCTGTGTTCTCATCTTCTACGTGGAACCCCGCATCCTATGGGCTTTGAGGAAATCAGCATCTCCAGAGGCATCCGGAATTTAGCTCTGGGTCCAGGGAGGCAGAGAGGCTTGTGTCATGCTTGACCCCACTCCCCAGGAGGATGAACTGATGGACTCCAGAGCTTCCTCCTCCCGCTGCCCACCCCCCAGGTTCCTCTGCGGCAAGGAGATCAAGAAGAAGAAGTGCATCTTCCGCCTGCGCATCCGCGTCCCACCGAACCCGCCAGGGAAGCTGCTGCCTGACAAGGGACTGCTGCCAAATGAGAACAGCGCCTCCTCTGAGCTGCGTAAGAGAGGAAAGAGCAAGCCTGGGTCAGTGCTCGGGGACCCAGGGGCCAGGGCTGCCGCCAAACTCGGTTTCTCTGCTTCCAAGCAAGCAAGGAGGACCTGCACCCAGCCAGTCCCAGCTGTAGGACCCTGAGAGGGCTAGGTAGTGGCTGAGCAGGATCCCAGATCCCAGATCCCCAACTCCTTTCACCACCACAGCCCCCTCATTGCCTCGCAGGGAGGAAAAGCCAGATCTGAAGACCCAGCCTTGCTGGATTAGGACTTGGGCAAGGAGGTGAAGGGGAAGGCAGTGTGTGTGAGGGGTCCCTCGCTCTCCTGGCTCATCTGAGCCCCCTCATCCTGGCACTGGGGGGCCGGGCAACTGGATGCATATGCCTGGGGAGGCACCTTTTCTTTTTCTGCCCACTATACCCTCTCCACACCCTCCCATCCCTACTGCCCCCAAGGATTCTCCCTCCTCCCCAGGCTTCCCTGTGAAGGTGCAGCTGTGTTCAGAGCCTGTCTCCCCAACTGCTGTGACCCCCGCCCCTGCGGCGCCTCCCTCTGGGCCATCCTAGGGCCCTCAGGCTCTGACGGGGCCACCTTCTCCCTCTTCTGTCTCCACAGTTTGTTGCCTCACGAATTCCAGCAGCAGAAAAGGCGAGTTTATAGAAGAAAAAGATCAAAGTTTTTGCTGGAAGATGCTATTCCCAGTGTTAGTTCCTTGTTTTCTTACTCTACATTTTCATACACAGGGTCAGCACATGTTAGGGCTTCCTGTGCCGAAAACTAAGTCCCCCAGGCCCAGAGAACTCTCTCATGTCCCTTAAAGGAGAAGCCAGTCCCTATTACAGCTAAGCCAGGCTTTATCTCCCCCCAAGACCCCTGCTTTATCTCCCCCCAAGTTCTCCCAGGAACCCAAAGTTGGGGTACAACGGCAGGTAATATTCTTGTCCCCACTGTCCAGGTAGGGACACTGAGGGAAGGGTGGGGCAGTGACTTTCCTGAGACCACACACCAAAGTGGCAGAGCCCAGCCTGGAACCAGGATTCCAGAGCACTTTCTTTCCTCCTTCAGTAACCCCACCTCCTCCCTGAAGCCCCCTCCCTGTGGGCAGTAATCCTAGCAATGCCTCATGTCCCAGCACTTTGCGGTTTAGAAGCAGTATTTAATTTTACTGCACTTCCTGACATCTTTTTTTTTTTTTTTTTTCTTTTTGAAGCAGAGTCTCGCTCTGTCACCCAGGCTGGAGTGCAGTGGCGCCATCTCGGCTCACTGCAAGCTCCGCCTCTGGGGTTCACTCCATTCTCCTGCCTCAGCCTCCTGAGTAGCTGGGACTACAGGCGCCCGCCACCACACCTGGCTAATTTTTTGTATTTTTAGTAGAGACAGGGTTTTCACCGTGTTAGCCAGCATGGTCTCGATCTCCTGACCTCGTGATCCGCCCGTCTCGGCCTCCCAAAGTGCTGGGATTACAGGCGTGAGCCACCACGCCTGGCCCTGACATCTCTTAAGAGTGAAGCAAGGCAGGGGTTATTGTCCCCATTTTGCAGTCGAAGTAACTGAGGTCCAGAGAGGTGAAGGTCATACAGTCAGCTAGAGACAAAGGCAGGGCTAGAACTGGGATGACTTGGCTCCCTGGTCAGCACTTAGAATAAAAGTGATGGTCTTACCCTAGGAAGGGCCCAGCCCTCAGCGGCCCTGGCTGGATAGGAGGCAGCCTGTGTGGGAGGCGGATTTGATACTCACTATCTGACCCTCCCTCTCTCCTTCCTGTGTCCACAGAGTGACTTCACCTCAGCCTGGAGCACCAACCACCACCTGGCTAGCATATTTGACTTCACGCTGGATGAAATTCAAAGTTTAAAAAGGTATCAGTGAGGGACCTAGCGGAGAAGTCTGCTCTGGAGACAGGGAGGGAAGCAAGCAGAAAGCCAAGCCCCCAGTGAAAAGGATCCCTGCTGCGCAAGTCTGCCTGAAGGGGCTTTTTGCAGTAGAGCTTTCAGCATAACATCCCTGTTCCCAGAGCACCACAGCCCTCCCCACTTCTCCAGCCCTCCCCTCTTCTCCAGCCCTCCCCTCTTCTCCAGCCCTCCCCTCTTCTCCAGCCCTCCCCTCTTCTCCAGCCTCCCCTCTTCTCCAGCCCTCCCCTCCTGCTTCTCCCCGCCTCGCCCCATGGTTATCCACATTCACCATGCTGTTTGATGCCTGCTCATCTTTGCTCATGTTGCTCCCTCTGCCTGAAATAGCCTTTGCCTTGCCCTAGCCCATCTGAAAACTCAGGACCCTGCTTCTTCCAGGAAGGCTTCACTAACCCTCCCCAGGCTGAGCTGGATGCCCTCCTTTGTATTCCACAGCACCCCGTACTTAAGTACGCCCAAGGGAGGAACTGCATCTTCCATCATTTTATTTCCCAAATTATTAAAGGTCATTTAGTATTTTCCTGAGGACACAGGAGGGCTTTAGAGTCAGACCTGAGCTCCAGACCCTGTTTATCAGTACTAGCTATGTTGCTTTACCTAAATTCCTTAACTTCTCTGAACCTCCTCAGCTATTTTCCTCAAACAAGATAATGCCAATGAAAGCACTCTTGACCTGTGAAGTGCTGCACAGGTGCCTCGGATCACGCTCGAGTTACTGGCACCAGTGCTTATGTCACCGCCAGGGAAGGGTGCTCTGGGAGGTTTTCTTGACTTCTTGGACTTTGAAGGGTTAAAGGGTGGCTGGGTAGGAAACAGACAGGTGTGGTGGTGGGAAGCTCAGCTGTGGGAAGATGGGCCTCCACTGGGATGAAGGATGCATGTTAGGGGACCCTGTGGGCCAGGCTGGCAGGACCTTGCTGGCCGGGCCACCAGCAGGCTCACCATCTTGCCCCTCTCAGTGCCAGCTCAGGCCAGACCTTCTTCTCAGATGTCGACTCCACCGACGCTGCCAGCACCTCGGGCTCTGCCTCCACCAGCCTCTCCTATGACTCCAGGTGAGCTTCCTGGAGGTCTGGCGTTCACATTTTGCCAGGACCATCATTCCTCCCAGCCCCTCCACTTCCCACTTCTGTAATGTGTGGGTCATTCTATGTGTCTCAGTCTCTGGCGGGCAGTACCTGGCCTTTTGCAATTGTGAGTCTGGCTCTCGGACTCTCTGGTTCTGAGTCACGGGGCTTTAGATGGGATCTAAGTACAGGCATTCAGGCTCCTGTGGTTCCATCCCTTTGGAATGCTTCACCTGCTGCAGAAGGTTGTACAACACCTCCCACTGGACGATTCCAGTTCTGGGGTTGTTGGACCAGAGGTTCTTTCACTTTTGGCCTCTGCATGCCATGAGCTTGCATGTCTCTGCCTCTTAGACTACATGGTTCCCTGACCTTGATTCTTGACTGTCTGAATATGGTGCCTGTCTTCTGGAGTCTCTAAGGCAAAGAGCCATTTATTTAGAAGCCTGACAGAGGGGAAGACCGAAGATGGCATCCTGCAGGGTGGAAGATTTAGGAGTGGGGACAAATCCCTGAGGGCCTATCTCCAATACAGCTGGTCTGGCAACAGCTGGTCCTCAGCAGTATGGGGAGTGGTCGAGCACAGGGATTTCCTCTGCACTCAGGCTGCACTGTATTTTAAGATATTTGAGACCCTTGCAAAAGTAGAATTAAAAGTATAATGCCTGGCCAGGCACTGTGGCTCATGCCTGTCATCCCAGCACTTTGGGAGACCGAGGTGGGCAGATACCTGAGGTTGGTAGTTTGAGAGCAGCCTGGCCAACATGATGAAACCTCGCCTGTGCTACAAATACAAAAAAAATTAGCCAGACATGGTGGCGCGTGCCTGTGATCCCAGCTACTCAGGAGGCTGGGGCAAGAGAATCGCTTGAACTGGGGAAGTGGAGGTTGCAGTGAGCTGAGATCGTGCCACTGTGCTCCAACTTGGGTGACAGAGTGGGACTCCATCTCAAAAAAAAAAAAAAAAAAAAGGCCGGGCGCGGTGGCTCAAGCCTGTAATCCCAGCACTTTGGGAGGCCGAGGTGGGTGGATCATGAGGTCAGGAGATCGAGACCATCCTGGCTAACACGGTGAAACCCCGTCTCTACTAAAAATACACAAAAAAAAACTAGCCGGGCGTGGTGGCGGGCGCCTGTAGTCCCAGCTACTCGGAGGCTGAGGCGGGAGAATGGCGTGAACCCGGGAGGTGGAGCTTGCAGTGAGCCGAGATCGGGCCACTGCACTCCAGCCTGGGCCACACAGCGAGACTCTGTCTCAAAAAAAAAAAAAAAAAAAAAAAGTACAATGGTATAGTACCTGTAGAGATCTGTCTTGGAGTCTGTGTCTCTTGACATCTGTCTAGGTGTCCTCTGCTGTTGCCTCTGTATTTTTCTTTCTTCCTGTTTGTTGGTTGGTTGGTTTGAGACAGTCTTGGTCTGTTGCCCAGACTAGAGTGCAGTGGCATGATCTCAGCTCACTGCAACCTCCGCCTGCCAGGCTCAAGTGATTCTCATGCCTCAGCCTCCCGAGTAGCTGGGACTACAGGTGTGTGCCACCATGCCTGGCCTGTTTCTTCCTGTTTCTTTGGTTTCACCAGCACTTCAGGTCTCGGTTTCTGTCTCTAAGCATCTGAATCTGTGCCTTGCCCTGTGTGTCTGTGTGTCTATTTCTCTAACACCTCTGTGTGTGTGTGTGTGTGTGTGTGTGTGTGTGTGTGTATGTGTATGTGTCTGTCAACCTCTCCATCCAGGGTCTGGGATATAGGGTCCTTCAGTCCCTAACCCCCAGCCCTATGTGACCTGTCTAGTTCCACGAGTCTGGCGAGCGGCAAGGCAGGATAAGCAGGGCCCCTGCACTGCATGGCCTCAGGAGGCTCAGAGAATGGTGCTCTTGCGCTTTTGCAGTGCTGGGATCCTGGCTGTAAGAGCATATGCTTTGGAGTTGGACGTTCATAGGTTTGAATCCTGGCTCTGCCACTCCCTACCTGGTTTTCTCCTCTGGACCCTCAGTTTCCCTCCTCGCAGGGCTCTTGTGAGGATCTGGTGAGGTAATCTATGCTTTGGGAATAGATTATCTCAGGGACTACATGACAGGCACCTTTGAGAGAGCCTGGGAGAAGATGGATAAGAGGATGCCGCTCAGCGCTGTTCTCTTCCACTTTCCTGGTACTGAGGGGAGGGCTCAGGGAGAGGAATCTACCCTGATGGTTCTATCTCATTCTCATCATCTTCCTCTCTCACTCCTGATACAGATGGACAGTGGGCAGCAGAAAGAGGAAGCTGGCAGCCAAGGCATACATGCCCCTGCGGGCAAAGCGGTGGGCAGCTGAGCTGGATGGACGCTGCCCCTCGGACAGCAGTGCAGAGGGGGCTTCGGTCCCTGAGCGGCCAGACGAAGGCATTGACAGCCACACATTTGAGAGCATCAGTGAAGATGACTCATCCCTGTCCCACCTCAAGTCATCTATCACCAACTACTTTGGTGCAGCTGGGCGATTGGCCTGTGGGGAGAAGTACCAGGTGTTGGCTCGGAGGGTCACACCTGAGGGCAAGGTTCAGTACCTGGTGGAGTGGGAAGGGACCACCCCTTACTGACTAGCCCCCAGGGGTGCCAGGGGTCCTGAAAACCAAAGGAGGAGCAGCAGAAGCCATAGGCTCCCCAGCTTTCTCCAGGCTGGGGTGGGAGAAGGAAGCAGGACAGAGCTGCAAGTGCCTGGCAGAAGGCCCTGCCTGCCTGCCAGGCCAAGGCCTCCGTCTCTCTGCTGTACCAGCTCTGTTCCAGGGCCTCCTCGGGCTCGTTACCCCTGTGCCTGTGTCTCTACACACTCCACAACCCCTCAAACTCTGTTTATCTGTTCCTCTGACCTTGAGTCCCCTGCTCTGGGACCCTTCCTCCTGAGGCCCAGGTCTTTGTCCCCAGTTGTGTGCCTTGACCTCTCTCGCCCCTTTTTGGGTGTGTTTGCACATCCTGTGTGTGCACAGCTGTCCCTCCACTGGATACCCTTTACACCTGACCCGTGGGGCAGCCAGTCCTCCCAGGGACTACATAACAGGCACCTTTGAGAGAGCGTGGGAGAAGATGGGTAAGAGGATGCCGCTCAGCGCTGTTCTCTTCCACTTTCCTGCCACTCCCCACTGCCCTTGGAGAGAGTGGTAGGGTGGGAGAAAGCCCCTGTGAAAGCCTGCGAGGATCTGAAGAGTGAAGGGCTGGGTCTGCCTCAGAAGGCACCAGCACCAGGGTCCAGGCTGAGAGTGAAGGCTGCCAGTGTCAGCTTTGGCCACACTCCCTCAGTCTCCATAGAGCTGGGCCTGGCCTTGCTGGAATGGAGGCATCCTTCCAGACCTGGGGGACGGGGCTGGGCAGTGGTGGTAGGAGGGAAACCATGTCATGCTAAACGTGTTTCTGGTGCCTCCCACCCCCAGACCCACCAGACACCACACAGCAGACAATATACACCCACTCCCACAAGTTTCCATCCACATGTGTTGTACTTTCAGCTCCAGGCACGCAGACAGCCCCACACGGCCACACCACCACATGCCCAAGTGTACTCACACACACAGCCACACAGTCCCTCTGGGCCTCATGGCTCCTCCCTTGGCTTTCTCTTGGCCCACTTCCAGGGCCCAAGTGCTGCAACTAAATGTGAAAGCTCAGCTCCCGCCCCTTCTTTCAGCCCATCAACCAGCTTTGGTTCCATAGGGAAGCACAGGGGACTCACCCTCTTTCATATCCCTTGCCCTGCCCTGAAATGGACAATCACTTTTTGGGATAGGTTGAAATTTTTAAAGGGCCCGCATCATTCAGTTCCCTCAAAGGGAAGCCCTTGCCAGTGGGGGTTTGAAAGAGAATTTTTGGAACAACATTCAAATTCTGCCTCATCTGGAGGGAAACCAAAATTGGGAGGGGGAAGAGGACCCCTCATGTTTTGCTGCTTCCAGAGATATTAGAAACTGACTCACTTGATTGGAAAGTGGACAAAAGTGCCTTGACGTGGAGGGTGGGCACCAGATGGGGACCAGCCTTGCCAACTGCTGCTGTGGCCTCCAGCTTGGCTGGTTTTGCAGGCCACCAGCAGGAAGGCGAAGGTGGTGGTAGAGCAAGAGGCACTGGTGGGGCAGCAGGCCTGCAGGAGCTGTTTTTCCATTACTAGGCCTGACGCCTCTCTACCTGTGAGCGTTCAGGGGGTCCCTGAGATAGTTTAGATGTCCCCCTTCTTAGACCTCAGCTCCCACAGTGCCTTTTAAGGGGGACCTCACCTCCTGTGCACCGCCCACCCACTTTCCTCTGCTTCCCTGGCACAGCCCAGGCATAGATAAGCTGGCATTGGGCCCAGTTCTTCCCCCTTCTCAGCCCCACAGCTGCTGCCACAGGGGCCAACTGGGGCCAGGTGGAAGGGGAGCTGAGAAGCCAGCCCCTAGCCCAGGGGTGCTGTGGGACCTGGGATTCAATTTGTAGCTTCCTGCCTGGCTTCAGAGAGCCCAGCAACCACCTGCTTTCCAGACTTCTGAGATAGCCTGGGACGAGCAATCCTGTTACAGTACACCTGGACCTTCCCTACCTGGGCTCTGGGGAGGCTCTGGGCTTGGAGAGGGAAAAGCAGGGAAGGGGTGTCTTCACCACCTGGGAAGATAGCACAAGGCCTAATGAGGTCACCCTGACTGCCCACCCCAGCATTTCATTCATACCAGATAATAGCTGCATTACTGCCAACTGACCTTATAACCCTCTGCACCTTCAAAAAGATTCATGGTTTTTAATTGCTGCTTTTAATAACATTTGTTAAAGTTATAATTGATGTGTCTGTTTTATGATTTAAAAGCTCCCTTTGAACAATCACCTGTCTTCCCTGTAATGAATTAGCTGCTGAGTATCAGAAGGAATTGGCTCTGGCTTTTGCTCTTGGTTTACTGGAGGCTGAGAAGGAATGGCAGGACCCTGTCCTCTGGCCACCTTGCCACTCTTACCACTGCCAGCAACATTCTCACCCCTACTGCCAGAGAGAATATGGAATCTTTTGCGAGTACCCAACCTGTGGGGGCAAAAAACATTAGTTGAGGACCACTGAGAGGTAAAAGATGGAAAATGAACTTAGAAATTGACCCTACTATAATACTTAGGTCCAGGCACCAAAGAACTTTATCAGTACATCATCACACAATTCTAGAAATATGAAATGAGTTCTAGACCTGACTCTGCTAGTTCTAACCTGTGCCACTTTAGTCAGATTCCTTTCCTTCAGTTTTCTCACCCTTCAAATGCCAGTGATAATCCCAGCACATCTGCTCCCCAGGTGTTGGGAGAGACTTCGCTGCGTGTGATTATTACTTCAAAATAAACCTCTAAATCTAGGGCAGTTTGGAGAGGAAAAAAACAGGAGATGTGAAGGGGTAGGAAAAAGGTCATCTATAGAGAGGTAAAGGCCATGGATTCCACTGAATTCTACAGTTTGAGGGGTAAAGTGTAGCCTGTAATCCCGAGTGAAGGGCTTAGTGGTGGTAACATCTGCCCTTAAACGTCTTCATTCACTATGGCTCCCACTTCTTTCTACCACTCCATCAGCTTCAATCTTTTATCTGTCCTCAGAATAAAACCACAATGGGAGTTGGGGGGGCGGTGGTTATTCTCTGGGCTATAATTAATGGAATGGAATGAAAAGTGGCACCAGGTGTCAAAAGACCTGGGTTCTAGTGCAAGGTCTACAAGAAGCAGCTGTATGGACCCTCCTAAGATCAGTGGGCCTCCCAGGCTAGAGAGTGCCTGCTTCTCTGTAGTCTAGTATTTCCAAATTCACAACTAACATTTACCTTTGGAATTTAGGGACAAGGAAGTAGAATTCTCAGAAATCCCCCAAATCATAAGTTATTCTTTTTTTTTTTTTTTTTTTTTTTGAGACGGAGTCTCACTCTGCCACCCAGGCTGGAGTGCAGTGGCCGGATCTCAGCTCACTGCAAGCTCCGCCTCCCAGGTTCATGCCATTCTCCTGCCTCAGCCTCCCGAGTAGCTGGGACTACAGGCGCCCGCCACCTCGCCCGGCTAGTTTTTTGTATTTTTTAGTAGAGACGGGGTTTCACCGTGTCAGCCAGGGTGGTCTCGATCTCCTGACTTCGTGATCCGCCCGTCTCGGCCTCCCAAAGTGCTGGGATTACAGGCTTGAGCCACCGCGCCCGGCCATAAGTTATTCTTAAAATACTTCATTCTTTATACTCTTTTCTTCATTATCATAGGTATCTGGAAACACTCTGTTTACTAAGTAGACATATTAAGCCTATTTTTACTTACAAAGAACTGTAGCGTACAGAGAATATTTAAAAGACAGGAAGACACCAGGCAACATATATTGGATAGCATTCAAATAAATATAACATTTGAATATCCTAAAGCAAGGTAAACAGAATATAGAATCAATCGTGTCCAGACTGTTAACTTATTTTGCTTCCACAGTTTATTTCTCAGAACACCATAAGATTTGTATAAAGTATGCTAGGTTGTTTATCAAATCATTTTATTTGCAAGAACTCACCATTAGCAGCTGATATGGCCAGACATACAGACATAATGACATCACAGCAACCAAAAGTAGGGCTAATTAGATGGTGACTGTTTCTCTCTGCTATACTCCTGTCTCAGTTCTTACAGCCTTCAATTCAGTATGTTAGTATTTGATGAAGTTGGATTCTTTCAAACTAGTAATGTCTCTATAATGGTAAGTGTTAGTATTCACAGAATAATTACAATACTTCTCATTTCCTCAACTGATTTTTCTAGGGTTTATGGATTCAAAAAACATACATTTCCGAAGAAATACTGGGAGGGAATTCCCATGTGGAAACACTGGTCTGGGTCCTAGCCCTAGCCTCTGCATCATCATTCTGGGATGACGGTTTGTAATAGTGACCAAACCACGTAAGCTGGCATTAAGGCAGACCCTAGAGATCAGTGAACTCCTGCAGATCTGTGGTGAGTAGTAAACAACACATTTATTTTTTTTTTTTAGACGAAGTGTCGCTCTGTTGCCAGGCTGGAGTGCAGTAGCAAGATCTCGGCTCACTGCAACCTCTGCCTCCTGGGTTCAAGTGATTCGCCTGCCTCAGACTCCCGAGTAGCTGGGACTAGAGGCATGTGCCACCACACCCAGCTAATTTTTAGAAGAGACGGGGTTTCACCATGTTGGTCAGGATGGTCTCGATCTTTTGACCTCGTGATCCGCCCATCTTGGCCTCCCAAAATGCTGGGATTACAGGTGTGAGCCACCGTGCCCAGCAAACAATACATTTTAAGTGCCAGACCAACACCATATAGATGTTTTAAAAACTAACAACTTTATTGTTGGCTACAGCAGCTTCTCTGGATCTATGGCCTACAAAGAACTGACTGAACCTCTGAATGAAAGAGTAAGAGCATTAGGTTTAGAATCAGAGTTGGGTTCACATCCTAATTCTGCCACGTACTTTACATGTTACATGTTCTCTGGTCTCAGGTTTCATCTGTAAAGTGAGGAAAACATTGCATTATAAGGATTATATAATGTTAAGAACCTATGACAATGCCTGGCAGAAATGGCCCTTTCCCCTCCCATTTCCTATTACAGTCAACCTTGACACCAGGGAAGAGGAAGGCCACTAAGAGCTTTCTGGTAACAGCAAACCACCCAATGAAGGCCACAGACAGAAAAATCTCCTTTGGAATTAGTCTCACTTTAAGAATATTCAAGGAAAAAAGTTTAATTTTGCCAATTCCATAAATCAAAAGTGACTATGTACTGTAGAGAGAGCTTTAGTTATTTAAATACTTTAAACATCAATTTGCCAAACAGGTGCAAGACATGCCCCTGTCCTCAAGCAGCTTACAATCTAGGAATACGAAGCTGACTGTGATGCACAAAGATGGCAGGAATACCACAAAAGAAGAGATTCCTGCCAACCATGGAAGCCAGGCCATACAAAGGAGCAGCAACATTTCACAGGCATTCATGCAGAAGGGCATTCCAGGCAGAGGGGACGGCATGAACATAGCAGTAACATCACACAGTATAGTGGAGCCATCCATTTCCCAGCGTGGGAGAGGAGATGCAGGGGATAATGATGGAAAAGGTGAGCTGAAGCAAGGTTATAAAAACCAGAGCTAGAAATTGGAGTTTATCCTGGAAGCAATACAGGCAGTCCACCTTGGGTCCCCAGCGCATTTTAGATAGGGTTTACTTTACACAGGTTTCCATATATAGCACAACATGATCTGTTGTAAAAAGCAAGGACATCACCATTACCATTCTCTTTGTTGTTCTAAGATAATCCCTCAAAATCTCCATTGGAATCCTCAGGAACTTTCCAAAGGCCCCAGCCTAAAGTCCCTACAAGATCTTTGCAAAGGACTCTCAGAGATTGTCTTCCATTTGGTATTTGGGAGCACGAAGATCCAAGAAGTACAGTAGTTATCAGCACTACACCCTGCACTACCCACTTTCTGGACCTCCATGCAGTTCAGTTTCCTGCAGTAATGTATAAAATGAAAACTGGCTCAGAGGGGTGGTTTACAAACCTTTAACAAAGAACGCTTTTAAAAAAATCCCCAGGCAGGCAGTCCCCAAGGTACTACTGTCAACCCCTGGAGCTCAATGAAACAAACCTAAAGACACAGGTCTGTCCGATTCCTGGGGCTATTTCTGTGTTCAAGTGAAAAGGTTAGTTTTGTGCGCTCAGAATCTACATCTTCACTGACAAAACACCAGAATTATCTGATACCTGTCATTCAGGCTAGGGAAGAGCCAAGACTTACTCCCAACCCATGAGGCTGTGCCAAAGTCCTAATATTCCCTGAGTCATACACAGGTTCATGGAGTCCATTCGTAGTCCCACCTCCTCAGAATTCAGGACCAACAAAAGCCTCTTTAGCAAGGAGAAATAATCCTGCTGATCCATGAAATGCCACCATTAGCAATTTATCCTTTTGATAAAGCACTTGCCAGTCCCCGTAGGAGGAGACATTCATCCCACACTCTTCCAGGTGAACAAGGTCACTAGGACCACTCCTCCCCATGAGAAGCAGCAAAGCAATTACATCCTAGGCACTTGAGGTAGGCCTACTGACTCAAGATGACAAGTCTCACCCTCACTGCGTCTTCCCTTCAGTCACTACATGTAACCATCCTGGGGCCCTCATGCCCCCTTATCCCCGTTAACCATGAAGCACTCAGAGACAAGTTACACTATGTTCTTACTTGGCCTGACTGGCTCAGCCTTTTCTTCCAGCTTTAGGAGCCTCAGACCTTCAGCCTCCACAGGCCATTTTTAGCTCCTCCGTGCCGACGGGAACATGGAATCCAGAGATGCTGGGAGGTAGAAGGTGTCCTCCTCTTCCCCAGAGTGCAGTTGATGAAGGCTGGAGGCAGCCGCTGGAGGTAGCCAGCAGAATGCACAAAAAGCTTTCCCCACTCAATCCTCTTCCATGCCGTCCTCAATCCACTTTAAATACTGCACATCTCCTTGACCCACAGGGAGACTGAAGACCTCTGGGATTTCAAAAGTATGTATAGCCTTTGGAGAGAAAGCAAAGCCCTGTGAGTGACTATGATTAGAATCAACTCATGTGATAAAACCCAACTGGCCAGCCTCATGGGAGGCTCTCTGCAACCTGCCTCACCCCACCTGTCCAGGTCCACGGCCTGTCACTCTCCAGCCTATGTTTCCCATCTGTCAACAAGTGGCCAGTTAGGCCAGATAGCTTTACAGTCTTACAGACATGGGTTCAAATTCTAAGTTTGCCCCTACTAGCTGTCTGACTATGGACAAGTCACTTAGTTTTCTTCAAATGCTCCTTAAAAAAAAAAAAGCCCTACATGACTGGACTGCTGAGGATTAATTAACACAAAGTATACAAAGCACTTACCCAGTACACCAGCTGGCACTGTATGCATTCATTAAATGCTAGCTACTCTTTTTATTATTATCCTATGCACATCACTTCCCAAAACAATCCCCCCACCAATATCTCTCTTGCCCACCTAGATTCCACCTGCTCCTGCTGATCAATCAAAAGCCTATTCTTGCTTCAAAAACAAAACAAACAAAACAAAAAAAAACAAAAAAACACCTCTCTATCCCTCAAGGTCCAATTCAACCATTGACCTTTTCCAAGGGATCTTCCCTGACAATCCAGGTCTAGAGGAATCTCCTCCTCTCCTGTTTCTTTCACCTGGCCATTGTCACACAGTGCAAGTTCTCTTCACTTTCTAGGCTGAAGAAACATGAGGACTTGGACCAGAGTGTCCCATCTGTCGAATGAGGATTATAATCCTCTGCCTCCTTTCTGCTGAATGAGGTATTTTAAACTTCCCATAACATGCTTAATAAATCACAGCACATGTATACATTCACATGTTGCTTCACATGTATGCTTAAACATTCTGTAAGTTGGGTGCCTGAAGATAATGAATTTTGTTAACTTACGTGTTTTTATAAGCGGACATACAGAATTCAAAGACATTTTTAACACATTAGTAATAAGAGCTGAGACTGATAAAGCATTTCATATATGGATTTCACATATTAATTTCCATATGCATAACAACCCATTTGTATAATCCCCATTTTACAGAAGGGGCAACTGAGGCACAGAAAGTATTCATATTTTCCAAGCACTATGGAACAAGTGGCAGGTGGGGAGCCAGGTTTCAAGGTAGGAGGTCCAACTCTTTTAACCCTGAAGCTGTCCCTCACCAGTTAAAATTTTAATTTCTTCACAGTACTGGCTCTACCAATGGTTCCTTACTCTCTCACCTCTGCTGAGGTGGTATCATAAGGGCCCCCTCTATAGCTAGTTTGAGACCCAGATGTAACCGTGTATTCACAGAATCCTAGTTCCCTAAGAAGTAAAGAAAAGGTTTCATCATCCATATAGGTGGTTTGCATCTCTGGCCCTATGTTAGAGTCAACCTGAGAAGATTCAGGTGACCACATTAGAGTCATCTAAAAAGAAAGGTGCTTTTTAATACCACTATACTTGATCCCCGCCCTGGCCAAATTAAGTCGAAATCTGTGAGGTGGGGCCTAAATTGGTAGTTTGAAAAATGTGTCCAAATGATGCTAATACATAGCAGGCAGTTATGAGAAACACTGGTTTAGACCAGTGCTTCTCAAGCTTTAATGTGCAGAGAAATCACCTGGGGGTCTTGTTAAACTATAATTTGATTCAGTAGGTCTGGGGTGAGCAGGAGATTCTACAGTTCTTGAAAGCTCCCAGGTGATGCCAATTCCAAAAATTCCACTTTGAATGACAGAATGATAAAGGTTTATACTAGAGGTTCTCAAAGTGAAGGTCCACTGACGCCTGGGGATCTCCAGGACTCTAGGGGGTCCTTGGGGCCAAAACTACTTTCATAATATTATTTTGTTATTTGTTCTTTTACTATGTTGACATTTGCACTAATGGTTTAAAAAAAAAAACAGGCCAGGTGTGGTGGTTCATGCCTATAATCCCAGCACTTTAGGAGGCCGTGGCAGGTGGATCACTTGAGCCCAGGAGTTGAAGACCAGCCTGACCAACGTAGCAAAACTGTCTTTAAAAGACAAAAATAATAATAATAATAATTAGCCGGGCATGGTGGCAGGCACCTATAATCCCAGCTACTTGGGAGGCTGAGGCAGGAGAATCGCTTTAACTTGGGAGACAGAGGCTGTAGTGAGCTGAGATCATGCTGCAGCATTCCAGCCTGGGCAACAGAGCGAGACTCCGTCTCAAAAAAAAAAAAAAAAAAGGTAAAACTGCTGGCACTTCAGCATGAGTTGAGACAGTGACACTAACCTGTACTCATTGTCATTATATTCTTCACTGCCACACAGTTGGACTTTAAAAAGTCAATTTCACTTAGCATCTCTGATGAAGTAGGCAAAATTACTACTTTAATTAAATTTCAATCCTTGCGTACATGCCTTTTCAATATTCTGTGTGACAAAACACTGGTAGGAAGTACACATAAAGCATTTCTACTACATGCCTAAGTTCACTGCGTGTCTGATTGTTTTAGTACAAGTTAAACTTTTTTTTTTTTGGTGGAACACCAATTTTACTTTCAAGTCCGAGTAACATAATTTGTCATTTCTACAAATTATAGTTACTTCAGGCTTGAGTATTAGGTAGGCACTTCCTCAAATATGAATAAATTGAGCCCACCACTCAAATAAAGACAATTTACATCATGTATGGCCAATGATAAAATTGATGTTTTCAAACAAAACTAAATTTTGAAAGACCTGACTTTATCACCATGAGCTTAAAGTGTCCCAGAATTTAAAGATGTTTCAGAGGAGATCCAGCTGTCTTATTAAGCCAGAATCTGCTAAAATGTAAAATGTCATTCTTCTAAATTTTTTTGTCTTTAGGAAATCTTACTTTCCTTAAAAATGCATTATTTATGTTAATATGTAATGGTTTTATCATTTTAAATGAAATAAAAATATTTTTATATTCTGTTTTAGTTTCTAAAACAGTAAACTTTTATATAACCCATAAAGTTCTTTTGGGTCTCAATTTTTAAAAGTGTAAAGGGGTTCTGAGACCAACATTTTGAAGGCCACTGGTTTAAACTATCTTATTCTAGCCCCCCATTATACAGATGGAGAATCTGAGGGTCAGAGAGGGATAGGGACTTGCCCGAAGTCACATAGAAGGTGGCTGGCTGGGATCCAGGTCTCCAGCTTTTCAAGGTCATTCCCTTAGTACCTTGGCTGGTCCTATGGTAAAGGAGTGAGAAGACATGCCAACATTACCTGATGCAGATGGACAGCATGAAGACCCTGGAAGTCTTTGTCTTCATTAACTATAGATGAAAACAAACAAACAAAAACTAAAAACTGCTGCTTTAGGGCCTGATCCCCAGTGCTGCCACTGCTCATTCATCTGGTCATTTAGGAGACAGCTTTCCTCCGGGGTCACCAGGCCCTGTCACTAGCTTACAAATGAACCCAGGGCATCTTATGTGGGGAAACACCTCAATCAGTTATCTCTGCTAACTTTTAATTGGAACCTGGAAAAAGGCCATGGTCTCACTCACTCCCCTATCAAGACCTCCTATGGGCCAGGCTTGGTGGCTCACACCTGTAATCCCAGGACTTTGGGAGGCCAAGGTGGGCGGATCACCTGAGGTCGGGAGTTCGAAACCAGCCTGACCAACATGGAGAAACCCCATTTCTACTAAAAATACAAAATTAGCTGGGTGTGGTGGTGCATGCCTGTAATCCCAGCTACTTGGGAGGCTAAGGCAGGAGAATCACCTGAACCCGGGAGGTAGAGGTTGCAGTCAGCCGAGATTGTGCCACTGCACTCCAGCCTGGGCAACAAGAGCGGAACTCCGTCTCAAAAAAGAAAAAAAAAAAAAAAAAACCGACCCCCCTATGCTCACATCCTCACTCACTAACAGGATGTTAGTGGCTTCTATTTTTCCCTCCCAAAAGTACCTGGAGAAGGGAACAAAACCAAATTATGATGCTCCTAAGAGGAGCTCAGTGAACTGTCAAACCTGGCCCACCTAAGTTACCTACTGAGGAGAAAACTTTAAAATCTTTCCAAGCCTATATAAACAAGTCTAGAGTTGACCAAGGCCTCACATGTCATCTGGTCCAATGCATGCATCTCACATTTGCCTGAACACTCCTGGAGGTGGGAGGTTCATCATCTCTTGATGAAGTCCATCTAACTTAAAGGTTTTCACAAGATGCTTTTTCTTATAGTGTGCCAACATCTGCCACCTAGATTATTCCCCGGCTGGCCTCATCAAGAACCACCCCAGGACAGCACTGCAGAAACTCCTATGTCTTCTCTGCTGGAGCTCTTCCAATGCTCATCCCTACACACTGGTGCTATTTTGATCACTGACTTTCCAAGACGAGTGCCGATGAATGAATAACTAAAAAACACAGAAGACTGCAGGGAAGAAGTAAGCCTTACAGTTATGGAAACTTTTAGATGCTGAAAACAAAGTCAGCAATGATGATCAGAAGACAGTATAAGAACGCCATCAGGGGAAAGGAAAGACATTTACCCTGAGAATATCAACAAGGGCAAATCTAAGACGACCAAGGTCACTGGCCCTTCCTGTGTCACAGGACTGTGGCAAAAGAATACATCACGAGAAAGGATGGGCATATAAAGGAAATAGTAGGATGAAATTCTACTCAATTTCCCAACACTGGTCTCCAGACTGGCTAAATGTGACTCATCTATACAAGTATTTAAAAATTCAGAGACCTGGGCCCCCATCCTCAGGGGGTTATTGACTAGATTGAGGCTGGAGTTCAGGGATAGACAGCATATACTTTCACAAAACTACTCAGGGAGACCTACAATCCCAAAAAAGTTAAGGTCCACTGGTTTGTGCCAGTTTTTGCAGGTGACGAAATAAAGGCCAAAGAAGGGAAGAAATCACCCAAAAGGTGAGCAGCAAAGCTGAGCTGGAACCCTGTGCTTCTGACCCTCCCCTACGGTTCTTTCTGCCCCCTTCACCACCTCTGGAGTTACTCTGTAGTCACTTCCAACCTTAACACTTCAAGATATTTCCAAGATGAGAAAACAAAGCCCCCCAGACAATTACAGAAAAATGAGATGGTAACTACAATAGACAGAAGAAAATAACCTCTTACGTGATGCCTAGACAAGGATTCACCAGCAGACACCCCTTCCCCTCCTCCATCTAGCAATGACACAGCCCAGTCACTCCTCCCCAAGTAGCTGGGAGTGACAGTTTCCTGGTAAAATTAGAAAAACATCCCACAATCTGCAGGACACCAAGTGGTGCCTCCAAGGACCAAACAATTCACTGCCCTTACCTAGCTGCCTCCAGCACAGATCCCCAGGAGCATTAAAGAGAAATCTGTCTGCCTTCTCCCTTCCTTCCCTTCCCCTCAGTCCTGAAGCTGGGGGTTTAGGGATGAAGAAGTTCATAGTCTGCTGGCACGGGGCACTCACCAGGAGGCACATGAGGACAGAGGGCCGCAGGCAGTTTGGCAGAGGGCATCATGAGCCCAGCCTGTCCAGAGCATCACAGGTAATTTAGCTGCACCATGGCAGTGAATGGCAGCCATGGGCAGAGGTCCTAGTGGGCGGGCACTGAGGGCCTAAACTAACCTCTCTCCCACCACTGCCTCCTTGTTCCTCCCTGGCCTGGTCTGCCAGGCTTGCCAGGACACCAGGAGAGAGACAGTGGAGGCAGCAGCAAAGAGAGGGAGGAATTTCCACTGGACACCCTTCACCCTTGAAACAATGCAAGCACCATACCAGACCTACAACCCTTGCAAAAATACACTATTTTCACTTTCCATTCAAACAATTTTAAAAAAATCAAAATTTTGGGACGTCCCCAAAGACATAAACTTTTGTTAAGAACACAAAACTTTCAGAATCCACAGCATACACACACACGTACACAAAATTCTTCCACTTTAAAGAGGTCCAACCCACCAACAAACAAGAGAAGCACGCACATGGCTGCCTCGCTGGCCCCTTCCTCTCAGAATCTCCCTTCTAATTCTCCTTGGCTTAGAACACTCTTAATCCCTACTTCTGTCCTTAATGAACTCTTTCCAGGCCATCCAAAAGATACTCCCATAGTTCTCTGCCCATAAGGCACTTTGCACACACTTTTTTTTTTTTGAGGCAGACTCTCGCTCTGTCGCCCAGGCTGGAGTGCAGTGGCGCGATCTCAGCTCACTGCAACCTCTGCCTACTGGGTTCAAGCGATTCTCCTGCCTCAGCCTCCCAAGTAGCTAGGACTACAGGCACATGCCACCACGCCTGGCTAATTTTTGTTTTTAGTAGATGGAATTTCACCATATTGGCCAGGCTGGTCTCCAACTCCCGACCTTGTGATCTGCCCACCTCGGCCTCACAAAGTGCTGGGATTATAGGTGTGAGCCACCGTGCCCGGCCTGCACACACTTTTGTGGTAGCATAAACTATGGAGAGCAGTAACAAATAAGAAAAGCAACAAGCTAATGGCTGTTGCCCTTCTGAATATGGACTCCACTGTTATCAGAATTTCCAAATTTTTAATCCAGCTTTTTAATGTGAAGTAGCCTCATTTTAAAAATGACAATTCTGGGGGTAGGGATACAGAGCAGAAAAGTGTAAGTAAACTGTTTAAGAGAATTATGTCTTAGTTGTGGCAGGAGTAACACAAGTGTTTTAAAAATTCAACAAACAGCACACTTTAAGTTGGCAAATTTTATGTAAATAGTATCTTAAAATAGAGAGGGCAAAATGCTGGAAACCAATTCAAAATTGTTTTCAACTAGGCTGACCAAACAAAACACATCTGTTAATCAAATCTGGCTTGCAGATTGCCAGCTGACAGTCTCTGCATTTATTGTAATTACCTGTTCACCTATCTGTTTCGTTCCCTGGGATTAGAAATTTTTTTTTCTTTTTTTTTTTTTGAGACGGAGTCTCGCTCTGTCACCCAGGCTGGAGTGCAGTGGCCGGATCTCAGCTCACTGCAAGCTCTGCCTCCCGGGTTTATGCCATTCTCCTGCCTCAGCCTCCTGAGTAGCTGGGACTACAGGCGCCTGCCACCTCGCCCAGCTAGTTTTTTGTATTTTTTAGTAGAGACAGGGTTTCACCATGTTAGCCAGGATGGTCTCGATCTCCTGACCTAGTGATCCGCCCGTCTCGGCCTCCCAAAGTGCTGGGATTACAGGCTTGAGCCACCGCGCCTGGCCTTAGAAATTCTTAAAGGCCTAATATACTTCTTAGCAAAGTGTCTGACAAAATCCAATAGTTAATCAGTTGTAGGCCTACTCCTGTCATTTATATTGTGCAGACTCAAGCGAGTTACTTAATTTCTGTGTGCTTTCAGGGGATTTTTCTCATAAAGGAAGGTCTAATATCTCCTTCATAGGTCTGAAGTGAAGATTAACAGAGAAGATTAACGTTAAGAGTGCTTATAAAATGTGGCTGGGTGCAGTGGCTCACACCTGTAATCCCAACACTTTGGGAGGCCGAGGCAGGCAGATCATCTGAGGTCAGGAGCTCGAGACCAGCCCGGCCAACATGGTGAAATTCCATCTCTATTAAAAAGACAAAAATTAGCCGGCGCACACGCCTGTAATCCCAGCTATTCAAGAGGCTGAGGCAGGAGAATCACTTGAACCTAGGAGGTGGAGGTTGCAATGAGCTGAGATTGCTCCATTGCACTCCAACCTGGGCGACAGAGCAAGACTCAATTTCAAAAAAAAAAAGATACCTCTTATAAAACGTAAGGCCATGTCATTCAAGAGCAAGTAGTCTCTTGTCAACTACCAATGTAAACTCTGAAAACCTCCATTTGTGATTGAAGAACTTACTATCTATAGAATATGGTTAGAGAAAATGAGGCTGAGTGGTCCTAAGGAAACCTTTATATTTTAAGTCACTAAAATCAAGACCATGATCTTTTAGAGCTATTACATTAATAAGAATGGAACTGTTAATGACCATTTACCTCAGATCCTGAGATGATTTCCTGAGCCGATGTCCCCAAGTTTAGCTCAGGACCCTGCAGAGTTTAAGCGCAATGTTTGTTACATGACTAAAATGATAGGGATGTGTGGCTGGTGATGAAAAGGATGATGGTAATTATGAAAATGATGTTAGCGTAACAAGGGAAGGATGGTCTCTGGAATCTCTTCATCCTTCAACTCAGGTACCTCTACTCTCTCCAGATTCACTTCAAAGGTTACATTCCAAAGGTTCAACTTCACATTAATGGCTTGGACAGTTTCTTCAGACATATCAAGACTCTGAGTGCCATGCCAGAGGGTCCAGGCTTTTCTTCTGGCAGCTTCTTATCCTCCATCTTGTCCTGCTCCTTATCGGATCCTGATTCAGAGTCAGATTTCCCCTCAGACTCAGATTCTGTATCCATCACCTTCACCTAGATGACATCCTCTTCTTCATGTCTTCTTTCTCTTTCCAAGTCCTTTGCTTTATTTTGAAGGTTCTTCTGCATCTCTTTATAGGTATAAGCAATTTATTGAAATCTTTTTTAAAAGCCAAGCTTTAATCCAGGAAAGGATCCATATCAATTGCAGCATCAGTGAGGCCTGAGGTCTGGCATCAGACAGCATTCAATTTCCTCTGTCTGCAAAGACTTCTTCCTATGGACATAGACTCTCAGTTGTGACTAAAGATTGAAACTTGAGTAGCTCACTAATTTCACTTTCCCTGATATCAATGAATCTTAAACCCACCTGTTTTGCAGACACTAAGTTTTTTTAACTTCTTCATTAGCTCTAGGGAAAATGCATCATCATTCACACATCCTCCCACAGTTTCCAGCAAGCTTAAGAGTGGCTGATTTTATATCACCCATCACCTCTTTTATCACTACCAAAGAATCAGCAATATTGTACTGTTGCCATGTTTCTTTCAGAGTAAGGCGAAGGTTTTTTTAAATACAGTCAGCAAAGTGGTCAAACATATGTTTGGTGTAATACCTCCCAAATGCTTCGATTATACCCTAACCCAAGGGCTGAAGAAAGCTAGGGCCTTCCTGAGGGAGAAACACAATCAACATTAGAATGAACAAAGAATAATGAATCTGGGTGATTGGGACCTCCGTCCACAATTAGCAACATTCTGATTTCCGGATTTTTTTTTCTGTTAAATGACTTCGGACTTGATGGATAAAAAAATAACAAAACCAATCCATAAAGTGGCAATGGTGATTCTGGGTGTGTTCACAAGAAAACAGGAAGGCGTTTATCTCTTTCTGAAAGACAAGTGGGGGATTAGAGTCTTTGTAAAGCAGCAGTGGTTTTATCATTTTGTCACCTGAGGCACTGCCACAAAAAAAATGAGGGAAATCCTGTCCTTAGCCTCCTCTAAGCTTTCCAGAGTTTTGTCTTTTGCCCCAAAAGTAGGAAGGCACGCACAGAAAAGATGGGTCGTCTCCTTGGTGTTGAAGACCTGTTGAGGCACATAGCCTCTCTCCAGTTGCTTGGAATACTCGGTGCCCACTCAGCATTTAAGGGTCCTTCCTCCCCATCAACCTGGTACATTGCAAAACAGCAGCGATTTTTAAAGTTCTCAAACCACCCCTTGCTCCCATGATACTTATTTGGGTTGTCCTCCCCAGATGTTTCCTACAGGTTCCCTGTGGATATATTAGGCCTGGTTGCAGATGGCCTTCCCGGTCAGATGTCGCCCTCTACCATCTGGCCCTCCACCTAAAAGGTTAACTGGATCTCCACCTTCACGATGTTTACATTACCGGGAATACACAGCAGCTTGGAGCAGATGGGCGACCAACTTTCCACACTGGTTTTTTTTGGTTTTGGGGTGGGGGGAGGGCGCCAAGGTGTTGGGGAAGCAGGGTCTTGCTGTCACCCAGGCTGGAGTGCAGTGGCATAATCACAGCTCACTGCAGCCTCGACCTCCCAGGCTTAGGTGAGCCTCCCGCTTCAGCCTCCCGAGTAGCTGAGACTACAGGTGCGTGCTACCACACCGCACTAATTTTTTTCTTCTTCTTCTTTTTTTTCTTTTTGGTAAAGACTGGGTTCTCACTATGTTGCCCAGGCTGGTTTCGAACTCCTGGGCTCAAGCGATCCTTCCGCCGCGGCCTCCCAAAGCGCTGAGATTACAGGCACGGCCACCGCGCCCACAGCTGCTTCTCCTTGGTGGACTGATCAACACCAACAAGGCGGCGCACGTCCCTATTACTCACGCCTTTGTCCGGCTCCTGGAGAATACTCATCCAGTCTTCCTGGAGGCACGACGCTCCGCCTCCTCTTGACAGGTGTCTGGCCCAGGATCAAGATTCCCCTCCAGGCCTCCGCTCCGCCTGGGGCGGCCTCACCTGCGGTCGTAGCCGCGGTGGCCTCCCTAACGGCTGCGGTCGCCGCCGCCTAGAGCCTGGTTTTGGAGCCGCGAGGCCGCCCACGAAGCTCTTTAACTTCCCGTAAGTCCCCATCCTCGCCGCTCCGCTGGCTGGGAATTTGGCAAGTCTTGCCCTACGCGATAAACACGTAAGCCAACTGGCTAACTGGCCTCCGCAATCTCCTGAGCAGCGCCCTAGATGACGCCAGACAGAGGGAGCCGCAGCCACTGGCTACAGTTGACACGGCACTAACGGACACTTCTCGCGAGGCTTGGCAGCCCCATAGCAATCTCAGGGACAAGGAGGCTGTGATCAGCAGATCTCGCGACGTTCAGGGAAGCGCCCCGGGAACCGGGCCGCTGGCCAACCCCTGCGTGGGGAGGGGCAAGATGGCGGCCCAGGCCTTGGCGTTGCTGAGGGAGGTAGCGAGGCTGGAAGCGCCGCTGGAGGAGCTACGCGCTCTTCACTCAGTGCTGCAGGCAGTGCCGCTCAACGAGCTTCGCGAGCAAGCGGCGGAGCTGCGCCTCGGCCCGCTCTTCTCCCTGCTTGATGAGAACCATAGGTGAGAGGACCCCGGGACCTTGAGCCGAGGAGAGGGGCACCCCTAAATATGGACACGAGAGTGGTTGAGGGCAAGAACAGCGCTTTTCCCAGTCACAGGGAAGGTGGAAAGTAGCCGAAATTTGCAAAGAGGGAAGGATCCCAGGTTCAGAGGGCAGGAGACGGGATTCAGGTTCAGCCTCTGGGAGTGCCCCAGGGTGTTTTCTCCCGTCGCCTGGCCTCGCTGCCTCTGAGCAGTGAGGCACTGCCTTCTCCTTCAGATAGAAATTAAAGGAGAAAAGCAAAGCTGTCCACTTACAAGGAGCATTCCACATCTCTTTGTACAGGTTCTTGATTTGTTACCTCTTCTAAAAGGATCCTGTCCTGGCAATGTGGCAAGAACCATCACCATTTTAAATTCACATGCCTTTTCATCCAGTTATTCTTGTTACAAAAATTTAATGCAAGTATACGCGCACAAAATGTGCAGTTATTTTGTTCTTTCGAACCCGAGGCTGGAATCGCCCCAAAAACAGCGGCAAGGGAGTTCCCACAAGGGAGTGCTTCAAACCTTCCCGAGATGTGGCTGGTTGGGATGCCAGAGAAAGAAGCACTGAATGCCAAGGCGATCAGTCCAAAAGGGTTTAGGGGGAACCTACGGAGGGCTGCAGAAATTATCAAGACGGACACCGGGAGAAAAGAGGTGTTCCTGGGTTTGGAGTTTAGTTGAGAGTTTAAAGGAATTTGGCTCGGGATTGAGGCCAGTTTCTTCCAGTGTTTTGGGCAACAACCTAGGTACCTTTATCAGGCCTGGGAATGTTCAAGGCCCCGGGTTTATGGTCAAGCCTGCTAGGGAAACCTGCTGCTGGCTAGGTCAGAGAGCAATCAAGGCACTCTGATTTTCCATCAGCACACAGAAAGAAAGGGGGCGACTGGAGGACCCTACAGTATTATATGCAAGAATATTTGTAACATATCGTGTGTGACACCAAAAGACTAGAAACAATCTAAATATCCGTTAACAGGGGATTCCAAATTATGCGCTACTACTCTGTAACACTATGCAGTTATTTAAGACGTTGAAGTAGATGTATATATGTATGTGGACATGGAACGATTTCTGTGTTGTTGAATGAAAAAGAAAATTGCAGAGTTTATGAATCTATAATTTTAACCTGTAATTTTTAAAAAGGATTACAATCCTCCCAACCCCCACAGGCTTGTATAACTTGTATAACATTGCAAAGATCTGCGAAGGCACACCAGAAACTATTATTAGGGAAGTGGGTCTGAAAAAAGTAGGACAACTTTTACTTTTTATTTTTTTCACATCCATAGTGTTTGATTTAAAACACTTTGTAGGCTGGGCGCGGTGGCTCACGCCTGTAATCCCAACACTTTGGGAGGCTGAGGCGGACGGATCACCAGGTCAAGAGATGGAGACCATCCTGGCCAACATGGTGAAACCCCGTCTCTACTAAAAATACAAAAATAGGCTGGGCGCTGTGACTCATGCCTGTAATCCCAGCACTTTGGGAGGCCGAGGTGGGTGGATCACAAGGTCAGGAGTTCGAGACCAATCTGGCCAACATAGTGAAACCCCATCTCTACTAAAAATACAAAAATTAGCCAGGCATGGCTAATCCCAGCTAGTCGGGAGGCTGAGGCAGGAGAATCACTTGAACCCGGGAGGCAGAGGTTGCAGTGAGCCGAGATCACGCCGCTGCATCCAGCCTGGTGACAGAATGGGACTCTGTCTCAAAAAAATAATAAAAATAAAAATAAAAACACTTTGTAGACCAGGAGCAGTGGCTCACTTGTGTAATCCTAACACTTTGGGAGGCTGAGGCGGGTGGATCACTTGAGCCCAGGAGTTCAAGACCAGCCTGAGCAACATGGTGAAACCCATCTCTACAAAACAAAACAGAGTTAACTGGGTGTGCGTGCCTGTAGTCCCAGCTACTTGAGGGCTGAGGCGGGAGCATCCCTTGAAGCTCAGGAGGCGGAGGTTGCAGTGAGCCAAGATTGTGCTACTGCACTCCAGCCTGGGTGACAGAGTGAAGCCCTGTCTTTTTTTTTTTTTTTTTTTTAGACAAAGTCTGAAGCACGTGCCACCACCACCACACCCAGCTAATTTTTGTGTTTTTAGTAGAGATGCAGTTTCACCATGTTGACCAGGCTGGTGTCGAACTCCTGACCTCAAGTGATCCGTCTGCCTCGGCCTCCCAAAGTGCTGGGATTACAGGCATGAGCCACGGCACCCAGCCAAGACTCTGTCTTTAAAAATATATATATAAGATAAGATTTTAAAAAATTTTATAATTCTTTCTTACCTGGATCTGGGGGAAAAAAAGGAAAAAAAAAACCCACTTTGTATTTGATGCTTTGATCATTTAAAAGAGTTTTGAAATGTTTGTGATCCAAAGACTTTAAAGTGACCTTACTACTTGAAAAGATTGTGAACCACTGAATCAACACTGGATGATTTCAGAGCACTTTCTTCACTCTGACCTTCTAAGATTCCTTCCTTTTCTGTAAGTGTTCTCCATTCATGAAGTCTATCAGTTAACATTATTTGGGCCGGCCTATGAAATATCTCTTATTTGTCTCCTCTTTAAGTCAAGCCCTCATTTTTTCCCTCTTGGTAGGTCTGTAGTTTTAGTCTGACCTCTCATTACTCTGAAATTCCTGTTCTAGCAAGTCCTTCCCACCCTGTAACCCCAGTGAGCATACATCTCAAGTCAGTTGGTGCTAATCCTTTCCATGGTTTCCTGAAGGGGTGGCCTGCCCCTCCACACCTGTGGGTGGGCGTTTCTCATTAGGTGGAACGAGAAACTTGAGAAAAGAAATGAGACACAGAGACAAAGTATAGAGAAAGAAAAAGTGGGCCCAGGGGACCGGCGTTCAGCATACAGAGGACCCACACCTGCACGGGTCTCTGAGTTCCTCAGTATTTATTGATCATTATCTTTACCATCTTAGAAAAAGGTAAATGGCAGCATAATAGGATCATCATAGGGAGAAGGTCTGCAGTAAGACATGAATAAAGATCTCTGTGACATAAGTTTAAGGAAAAGTGCTGTGCCTTTATATGCATATGTAAACATCTCCATAAACCTTTTTAGTGCATAAAGAGCAGCATTGCGCCAGCAAGTCCCACCTTTCGCCCTAAGGCAGTTTTCTCCTTTCTCAGTAAACAGAACATACAATTCAGTTTTACACCGAGATGTTCCATTGCCTAGGGACGGGCAGGAGACAGATGCTTTTCTCTATCTCAACTGCCAAGAGGCCTTCTTTCCTCTTATACTAGTCCTCCTCAGCACAGACCCTTCATGGGTGTCAGGCTGGGGGACGATTAGGTCTTTCCCTTCCCACGAGGCCATATTTCAGACTATCACATGGGGAGAAACCTTGGACAATACCTAGCTTTCCCAGGCGGAGGTCTGTACGTGTCCCTGGGTACTTGAGATTAAGAGAATGGTGATGAGTTTTCACAAGCATACTGCCTTCAGGCACTTGTTTAACAAAGCACACCCTGCACAGCCCAAAATCCTTTAAACCTTGAGTCACCACAGCACTTGTCTCTTGCAAGGACAAGGTTGGGGGTAGGGTCACAGATTAACAGCATCTCAAATACAGAACAAAATGGAGTCTCTTATGTCTACTTCTTTCTATATAGACACAGTAACAGTCTGATCTTTCTTTTCCCCACAGTTTCCCATTTTCTATAGTGAGCTTTTAGAATGCCATTTGGGCCCTTTACAGTGTATTTCCATCCTACTTTTCCAGCCTCACCTTTTTCCTCCACTCCACTTTTTTTCATCTGTTCCAGCTACCATGTGGCACCCTTATTTTTCCTTAAGCCTGACTTGCATTTTCTTAACTTTACTCATACCAGCCCTTCTAACTGAAATACTTTGCTGTCTGTCCATATTCTGTCCATCCTTTTAGGCCCACTAAAGAGCCATCCCCTCCAAAATATTTTTTCAATTATTCCAGTTGCAAATGACTGCTCTTCAGATCTGCTAAAGGACATTATTGTTATTTCTGTTAATGATAATTGATGCTATTACCTATGTTATAGTTCTCTGTGTGTCTATTTCTAGTTTGTAAATTCTTTGAAGGCAGTGACCGCATTTTGTTCATCTCTGCATCCCTCTTAGGGCCCAGCACATAATGCAGTACACGCCCAATTAAAGATGAGACTCATAGAGTTTAGAGTAGCCACCTTGTCCAACCTTTTCCTATTAGAGATGAAGAGACTTCCAAAGGTCATACAGCAGGTTGACAGCAGAGGTGCAGTAGGAACTGAAGTGAGGGAGAATTTGAGGATTCAGATCCATGGGGAAGATAGTTTGCTGAATGAAGGAGCAGTGCTTTAGGGAACAATTTTAATGGAAATTTAAAGACAGTAATTCAGAACTGGATACAGAGTAGATACCAACTGCAAATTGTGGGAATAATTCTCTGGATAGTATCTGGCAGTCTTCAGATACATTGCTGTTATCCTGGCTAAGCCACATAGGTTGCCGTGTATTGGTTCACAATCTGATCTTGTGTGTAATTTAGAATCTTGATAGGTTTTTTTGGAGAAGTTTAAGTCCTAAGATTACTGCTTTAGAACATGAAAATCAAACAAGACTAATTTTAAGCATTAACCCTTTGGCTCGTTGGCAAGGGTCACATAGGACCTGAAATTTCTGCACTATGTAGTTTAACATACCACTATTTTTTTTTAACAGCTTTTCAAAGGTATAATTTATATACAATGAACTCCACTTAATAAAATGTACAGGTTGGCAAGTTTTGACATATGTATATACCCATGAAACCATCGCCACAATAAAGATAGCGAATGTATCTTTTACTCCCAGAGGCTCCCTCACACTCCTTGCTAATCTCTCCCTGTTTCAACCAGTCAACCACTGATCTACTTTCTCTCACTATAGATGAACTTGCCCCTTACTTTAGCCAGACATAGGGGGAAAGGATCATATAAATGGAGTCATACATTATGTATTCTTTTGTTTGGTTTCCTTCACATAGCATAGTTATTTTGAGATTTATCTATGTGACATGAATAAATAGTTCATTCCTTTTTATTGTTGAGTGGTAGTCCATTGTATGAGTGTACCACTGTTTTTTATCCATTCCCCTGTTGGTGAACATTAGAGATTTGAATTGTTTTCTGTTTGGAGATATTAAAAATAACAGTGCTGTGAACATTCATGTACAAGTCTTTACATAAAAATATTCTTTCTTTTCTCTGAGTAAATAGCTAGGAGTGGAATGGCTAGATGGTATGGTAGGTGTATATTTAACTTTTTAAGCAACTGGCAAACTGTTTTCCAAAGTGGTTATACTATTTTACATTTCTACAAGCAGTGTATGAGAGAGATCATAGACCTAAATATAAAACCTAAAACTATAAAACTTCTAGAAGAAAACATAGGAAAAAAAAATGTATGACTTTGAGTTAAGCAGACTTCTTTAATATGACACCAAACGCATGATCTATACAAGAACAAATTGAGCTGGGTGTGGTGGCTCATGCCTGTGGTCCCAGCTATTCAGGAGGCTGAGGTGGAGACTACAGTGACCTGTGATTGCTCCACTACACTCCAGCCTGGGTGACAGAGAGAGCCTGTCTAAAAAAAAGAACAAAATGATACAAAGTAGAATTAATCAAAATAAAACATTCTTCTTCAGGCTGGGTGGTGGCTCACACCTGTAATCCCAGCACTTTGGGAGGCTGAAGTGGGCAGATCACGAGGTCAGGAGTTCGAGACCAGCCTGACCAACATGGTGAAACCCTGTCTGTACTAAAAATACAAAATTGGTCGGGCACGGTGGCTCATGCCTGTAATCCCAGCACTTTGGAAGGCCAAGGCGGGCAGATCACGAGGTCAGGAGATAGAGACCATCCTGGCTAACACAGTGAAACATAGTCTCTACTAAAAATACAAAAAATTAGCTGGGCATAGTGGCAGGCACCTGTAGTCCCAGCTACTCGGGAGGCTGAGGCAGGAGAATCACTTGAACCCGGCAGGCGGAGGTTGCAGTGAGCTGAGGTCACACCACTGCACTCCAGCCTGGGCAACAGAATGAGACTCAGTCACAAAAAAAAAAAAATAGATTCTTTGAAGTTTACATACAGTTAAGAAAATGAAAAGTGGCCAGGCACGGTGGATCACGCCTGTAATCCCAGCACTTCGGGAGGCCGAGGCGGGTGGATCACGAGGTCAGGAGATCGAGACCACAGTGAAACCCCGTCTCTACTAAAAATACAAAAAATTAGCCAGGCACGGTGGCAGGCGCCTGTAGTCCCAGCTACTCGGGAGGCTGAGGCAGGAGAATGGCGTGAACCTGGGAGGCGGAGTTTGCAGTGAGCCGAGATCGCGCCACTGCACTCCAGCCTGGGCGACAGAGCTAGACTCCGTCCCCCCCCCAAAAAAAAAAAATGAAAAGAAAAGTCACAAATGCACAAATGGAGAAAAATCTTTGTGAAGAATATATCTGATAAAGGACTTGTATTCAGAATATGTAAGGAGGTTTCAAAACTAAATAGCAAGAAATAACCCAATTAAAACATGGGCAAAAGATTTGAACAAGAAGTATAGATGGGGCCAGGCGCAGTGGCTCACACCTGTAATCCCAGCACTTTGGGAGGCCGAGGCAGGTGGATCACCTGAGGTCAGGAGTTCGAGACCAGCCTGGCCAACCTGGTGAAACCCTGTCTCTACTAAAAATACAAAAATTAGCTGGGCTTGATGGCAGACACCTGTAATCCCAGCTACTCGGGAGGCTAAGGCAGGAGAATCACTTGAATGCAGGAGGTGGAGACTGCAGTGAGCCGAGATCATGCCATTGCACTCCAGCCTGGGTGACAGAGCGAGACGCCGTCTCAAAAAAAAAAAAAAAAAAGTACAGACGGTAAATATGCACGCAAAAAGATATTCAACATTAGGGAGATACAAATTAAAATTACAGTGAGATTGTACTGCACACTATTAGATTGGCTAAAATTTTAAAAGGCACAGAAGCAACGCAACACATGTGTGCAACCAAAGTGTTGGTTTGCACACCATGACTTTGAGTTAAACAGACTTCTTTAATATGACACCAAACGCATGATCTATACAAGAACAAATTGAGCTGGGTGTGGTGATGAAGGGATGAATGGATAAACAAAATGGGGTATATAAATATGATGGGATACTGTACATATTGCCTTAAAAAGAAAGGAAGTTCTGACAGATGAACTTTGAAGATGTTGTACTAAATGAAATAAACCAGACACAAAAGGACAAATGTTGTATGCTTTTACTTACATATCTAGAGTAGTCAAATCTAGAGAGACAGAAAGTGGAATGGTGGTTGCCGGGAGCTTGGAGAGGGGGAGAATAGGGAGTGTTCAATGGATGCAGAGTTTCTGGTTGGGAAGATTAAAACATTCTGGAGATGGACGATGGTGATGGCTAGACAACAAAGTAAATGTACTTATTCCTACAGAACTGTGCATTTAAGAATGGTTAAAATGGTAAATTTTACCTGTAATCACTTTTTTTAAATAAAGGAAAAGCCATGCTTATAAATATCCCCATTCCTCCTCTTCCCCTTTCCTCCAGCCTCTGGCAACCAGTGGAATCCCTGAATCTACTTTTTTTTTTTTTGAGACAGTATTTTGTTCTTGTCGCCTAGGCTGGAGTGCGATGGCACTATCTCGACTCACTGCCACTGCTGCCTCCTGGGTTCAAGCGATTCTCCTGCCTCAGCCTCCTAAAGTAGGTGGGATTACAGGCACCCACTACCATGCCCAGCTAATTTTTTTTGTATTTTTAGTTGAGATGGAGTTTCACCATGTTGGCCAGGCTGGTCTTGAACTCCTGACCTCAGGTGACCCACCTGCTGTGGCCTCCCAAAGTACTGGGATTACAGGCATGAGCCACCGCGCCTAGCAGAATCTACTTTCTATATGGATTTTGTCTATTCTGGACATTTCATATAAATAGAATCATTCTCAAAAGGAAGCCTTTTGTGTCTGGCTTATTTCACTTAGCATAATATTTTAAAGGTTTATTCATGTTGTAATATGTGTCATTACTTCATTGCTTTTTATGGCTGAATAATATTCCATTATATGCACATAACACATTTATCCATTCATCACTTGGTGGACATTTGGATTGTTTCCACTGCTGTGAACATTTGTGTGCAAGTTTTGTGAAAATAGCATGTTTTCTATTATCTTGGGTGTAAAAACATTATTAATACTATTTTAGATTCAGTTATGCAAAGTGGAATCCCTGAATTAAAAGAGTATATTCATTTTTAAGGCTTTTCATTTGTATCATGTAGTTACCTACCCGAAAAGTTGTACCAGTTGAATTGTATACTACTACTAACAATATATTAGCCCATTTATTTGTAGTGTCTATTAAGAGACAAGAAAACTGTTCCGAAAACATCTTCTGTATCTACCACTGGTAGTCATCAGGTTCTCTTACATAGTTCTTCCTCCTTCTCTCTATCCTTACTGCTGCTCCCCTAGTTTACTCCTTCATCACCTCTTACCATTTACTGCCTTGTAATTGAAAATTTTTCCCCTGACACTGGTGCAGAGTGATTTCTATAAATCAGATCTTGTCATTTTAATTCTTTGTTTAAAACCACTTATGGCTTGCCAGTGATTTTCTGGAAAAAGTCTAAATTCCAAGCATGACATAAAATACCTGTTAGAATCTGGCTTCTGTGCATCTTTTCAGTTTCAGTGCTTGTCCTTCACCTCGCCCTTTTACCTTCTCACCACCTCTCCCATTCTGACCCCAGTCATACCAAGCTACTTGTTCCTTCAAAGTGTAACACTATCCTCTCTGCCTTTTTATGTGCTGCTACTCCCTCTACCTAGAACACCTTTCTTCTGGATAACTCCTACTTCTTAAAATTTAGTTCAGATGTTACCCTTCTGGGAAGCCTTCCTTGTACCCTCTGTTCTTTTTTAAGCTCCTATAGTTTCTAGTCTTAGCCTATAGCATTTATCTGGATTACAGTTGCCTTTTTTTCTATATCTTTCATTGGATTGAGCTCCTTAAGACTAGAGAATATATCAGGCCAGGCACAGTGTCTCATGCCTGTAATCCCAGCACTTTGGGAGGCTGAGGTGGGCGAATCACAAGGTCAGGAGATCGAGACCATCATGGCTAACACGGTGAAACTCCGTCTCTACTAAAAATATGAAAAGTTAGCTGGGTGTGGTGGCATGCACCAGCTACTGGGGAGGCTGAGGCAGGAGAATCGTTTGAACCCGGGAGGTGGAGATTGCAGTGAGTGGATTGCGCCACTGCACTCCAGCCTGGGCAATAGAGCGAGACTCTGTCTCAAAAAAAAAAAAAAAAAAAAAAAAGGCCAGGGGCAGTGGCTCAAGCCTGTAATCCGAGGCGGGTGGATCACCTGAGGTCAGGAGTTCGAGACCAGCCTGGCCAACATGCTGAAACTCCATCTCTAAACATACAAAAATTAGCCAGGCGTGGTGGCGGGCCCCTGTAATCCCAGCTACTCCGGAGGCTGAGGCAGGAGAATCGCTTGAACCTGGGAGGCAGAGGTTGCAGTGAGCCGGGATCAGGCCATTGCATTCCAGCCTGGGCAACAAAGCAAGACTCCATCTCAAAAAAAAAAGACTAGAGTATATATCTTATTCTTCTTTGTAGCCCCAGCACAGGCAATACGCATAATAGGTTGTTGCAAATGTTTAATAGGTGAGTGAAATCTGCTGTTTCAAAAAGAAGTCTGTGTGGAGGAGATGCTGACCCAAGCTTCAGCTATTATTAGGTTGTTACTTCCTACCTGGGCAGGATATGAACTAATAAGATTTATGATGTCTCCTCAGGGAAAAGACTGCTTTGTGTGTATCCATTCTGGAGAGACTGCTGCAAGCTATGGAACCAGTTCACGTGGCCCGGAACCTCAGGGTTGACCTGCAGAGGGGACTAATTCACCCTGATGATTCTGTAAAAATCCTTACCCTTTCCCAGGTATGAAATTTTACTAGGAACCGACATTGACCACCTGCTCTGGACCAGGTTCTGTACTGGGACAGAAAGATGAAGAAAGCATAGTATCTCTCTCTCCTTCCCTCTTCCCTTCTCTCCCTCTGCCCTGCTCCCTCTCTCCTCCTGGAAAATGTGTGGTCTATTCCAATGTGCATAGCTAACTATAACCTGGCAGATACAAGCAAATGAAAGAAGTTCCATTAAGTACCATCTAAATCATTCATTAATCAGATACTGAGTTCCTTTTATATGCCAGGCATGGTGCCATATGCTGTTAGAGTTACCAAGATTAACAAAACCAGTTACTTTCCTTCAAGGAGCTCCTAGTGTAAAGAAAAAGATTCCTATGTGTTCAAATAGCTCTCTGCCATTTTAGATTCTGTTACACTGGATGAATCAAATGCTATAGTAAAGGTCACTAAACCAACAATTAAGACAGTAACTCTTATCATCCTGGTAACCAAAGCATCCTACTATTTGAGTGAAGAGCTGCTGCTAAGGATTATCTTGTCGAAATGTTAGGAGCTAAACAGTTACCCAATAGATACTGAACTACTGTTTTTCCTTTTCTGTGTTTATTCAGCAAAAAAAAAAACCCTGTAATCCCAGCACTTTGGGAGGCCAAGGCGGGCAGATCACCTGAGGTCAGGAATTCAAGACCAGCCTGGCCAACATGGTGAAACCCTGTCTCTACACAAATACAGAAATTAGCCGGGCATGATGACAGGTGCCTATAATCCCAGCTACTCGGGAAGCTGAGGTGGGAGAATCATTTGAACCCAGGAGGCAGAGGTTGTAGTGAGCCGAAATCGTGCCACTGCTCTCCAGCCTGGGCAACAAAGCGAGACTCCATCTCAAAAAAAAAAAAAAGAAAAAAAGTTTGGGGAAGGGGAGAAGATATCAGTTTATTCACTGGCCATTTATATGCCGGACACTGTAGCAGGTGCTTTGCCTATTCGGTCTCATTTAATCTTCGTAACTATCCTGGAATTAAATACTGTGTTCCCATTTTACGGATAAGAAACGGGGCTAAAATTTGTGCAAGGTCAGTGTAGCTAAAAATAGAGCTGGGTTTGTATTGTTTTCACTCACTGAGCTATCTTATCTCTTTACCCGCTTTCTTTTCTTTCCTTTAACAGATGTGACTATGCCATATGTGTGTTTGACTGAATGAATTTAGGTCATTTTGATTTTTTAATGACTTGATATATAGCTGTGATCACTAACTCCTAAAATAACTGTGCAGTAAGGAAATTGGACCATTGTGTGTTTACTGTATGTTGCCCTACTTTAGAAGAGTGTTTCTGATTGTTTTTCTTTCAGATTGGAAGAATTGTTGAAAATTCTGATGCTGTTACTGAGATTCTAAATAATGCTGAATTACTAAAACAAATTGTTTATTGCATCGGTGGAGAGAATCTATCTGTAGCAAAAGCGGTGAGTCTATTAGAATCATTGACTTAAATGTGCAGAGACATTGGTGTCCCAAAAGATAAAGAAAGGCCTTCTGAATTGAGAGGTGAAGGTTTAGAATGGATGATTTGTGTAATGGAATTTACAACCTCATATGAATTGTATAAAATAAATGGTTGTCAAGTAAATACTAGTAAATCCCTTTTATTTTCTAGGATATAAATATCTACAGTATCCATCATAATTCTATGGGGGACACCTTGTGTCTTTTCCAATTATAAATAATAGCTGAAACATAGTGAATGCTCATTGGGCAAGGTGCATTCCGTGCGCTATTTTCACATCAGTCTTATGAAGTAGATAATAATATTCTGTATTTTGGGGACATAAGAGATATTTTCTTTCTTTATAAGGCCATCAAATCCCTGTCAAGAATATCACTAACCCAAGCTGGACTGGAGGCTTTATTTGAAAGCAATCTGCTGGATGATTTGAAAAGTGTAATGAAAACAAATGACATTGTTCGATACAGGGTGTATGAGGTAAGATAAAAAGCATACTTTCTCATGCTTACAAAGCAGAATGCAGTTTGGCTTATGCTGGAAAGCAAGATGGCTCACTGAGTATATAATCTGTGTTTGGCTTTGCAGTAGGTGCTGGGAATATAAGGATGCATTCCCAGCCTAGTATATGAGACAGGCATATACAGCCCAGCTCTATGGGAGGCAAGGGCAGGAGGACCCCTTGAGGCCAGGAGTTTCAGACCAGCTTGGGCAACATAGCGAGACCCCATCTCTACAAAGATTTTAAAAATTAGTTGTGCATGGTGGTATGTGCACGTTGTCCCAGCTACTCAGGAGGTTGAAATGGGAGGATCAACTGAGCCCAGAAAGTTGAAGCAGCAGTGAGCCGTGGTTGCACCACTGCACTCCAGCCTGGGCAACAGAGCAAGACCCTTTCTAAATATATATATATTTATAGTGCAGTATAATTACTATGATACAGAAGATAATGAAACCAGACTTGAAAAAATTTGTAGTAGTAATAAGAAGAAATGGCCTTTATTTGTACCAGTTTTGTACTAAGCCCTATGCTAAAATACTGACATATATTATCTTTAATTCTTGCAGTAAACTTTGTATATTGTTATCATTAACCTCATATTGATGGAGCAATTGATCCAAGGCCACACACTATTAATAGGGTGCATATTTGAAATGGAATCCTCTGCAGTCTTAATTCCCTCTTCAGAACACTTTCTTTGCATGTCATACCATATTATGCTGCTTTTCCTTCCGCCTCTCAGTTTCTTCTCAGCCTCCTGGCTCATTATCCTCCATTGAATCTTTAATTGTTGGAGTTCGTGAAAACAGAGTTCCAAGCCCTGCTTTCACTGTACTCTATACTCATTCCTAGGCAGTTTTACTCATCATATGATTTCACTTCCCATCTGTGATGATGACTCTTAGATGTAAACTTACAACTGAGACCTTTCTTCTGAGCTCAAACCTTCATGCTTAACTGCTTACTCATTTTTGGCCCCTTGGGTATATTCTAGGTCCCTCACACTCATGCTGAAATCAAATTCCTGATCTTCCTTATCCACCCTATCCCCCTAATAAAAAACAAGAGCAACAAATTGGCCCTGTCTCACAGTTTGCTTAGTTGGGTATTAGACCTTGGCTCATTCTGAGGCCTGTTTTTCCCTGCCACATATCCATTCGGTCATCACATTGTGTCGATTTTATTTAAACCCATGCATTTTTCTTCATTAGTACAGCTTCTACCACCCTAGACTAACTTACTGGTGTCACTCACCTGGGCTACTGTATTTGCATCCAAACTGTCTCCACTTATCCGTTTTTATCATCCCTAGTCTATCTTCACATGCAGTCAGAATGGTCTTTTAAAAGTCCAAATCTAGATCGCGCCACTGCACTCCAGCCTGGGCGATAGAGCGAGACTCTGTCTCAAAAGAAAAAAAAAAGTGCAAATCTGATTGTGTCATTTCTCTGCTTAAAACCCTTAAGTATCTTCCTATACCTCTCAGTAAGACCTCAGCAAATACTTGCTGAACGAGTAAGTGAATGATTGACTGACTGAGTGACTGACTGACTGACAGAATGCCTGAATGAGTGAATGGTTTTATAATCCGTTTGTTGTGGCTGATTGAGGCTTTTGTACCTTGATTGATGATTGCTTGGGCAGGAAAGTATATAAATGTTCCAGATATAATGGAACATTTCTGTGCCAAGGTGGCTAGGCATGGTGGCTCATGCCTATAATCTCAGCACTTTAGGAGGCCATGGTGGGCAGATCACTTGAGGCCAGGAGTTCAAGACCAGCCCGGCCAACATGGCAAAACCCCATCGCTACTAAAAATACAAAAAAATTAGCCAGGTGCGGTGGTATGTGCCTGTAATCCCAGCTACTCGGGAGGCTGAGGCACGAGAATCGCTTGAACCCGGGAGGCAGAGGTTGCAGTGAGCTGAGATCACGTCACTGTACTCCAGCCTAGGTGACAGAGCAAGACTCTGTTTCAAAAATAATAATAATCTGTGCCAAAGTAATTTCTTATGTGTTCACTGAAGTTTTTCTACTTAAAGAGACAAATAATAGATTTTTAAAAACTCATTTATAGAAAGTACCTAGTCCTATGTTTAACTTAAAATGAGATCTATCAGGCGTAGGGCTGTTTTGACCTTTTTCTTTTTCTGTTTTTTTTTTTTTATTTCAGCTAATTGTAGAGATTTCTTCTGTGTCACCAGAATCTTTAAACTACTGTACCACAAGTGGATTGGTAACGCAGCTCCTGAGAGAGCTGACTGGTGAGGATGTGTTGGTCAGGTGTGTTGACTGAGAGTTCTTAAAGTGAAATGTCCTCTTTTGAAGGGCTGGGAAACAACCCTGGGACGTCTGTGATTTTCTCTATTAGAGACTTTGCCCAGGTCACAATCTCATGACTGATGTGTGTCCTGAAGGAGGGACCTTTAGAAAATTGCTCAAGTTACATCATGACAACATACTGGAACTTGGCAAAGCCCCACATGACAATTCAGCTACTTTCAAGTGACTGTGTTCCCTGTCCCTAGTCCTGTGTGCTCTTAAACAGTTGCAATCACATGGTAACTGCCATTTTGAATTACTAATAGTTTGTCATATGCATTTATTTTGGCATTGTTAAATAGCAACAGTATAGCATGATAGAAAAAATACGGGCTAGGCCGGGTGTGGTGGCTTATGCCTATAATCCCAGCACGTTGGGAGGCCGAGGCGGGCGAATCACGAGATCAGGAGTTCAAGACCAGCCTGGCCAACGTTGTGAAACCCTGTCCCTACTAAAAACACAAAAATTAACCGGGCATGGTGGCATGCACCTGTAGTCCCAGCTACTCGGGAGGCTGAGGCAGGAGAATTGCTTGAACCTGGGAGGTAGAGGTTGTACCACTATACTCCAGCCTGGGCAACAGAGCAAGACTCTGTCTCAAAAGAAAAAAGAATATGGGCTTTTCAAAATGAGGAAGAGTTGGCTTGCATACCTCTCTACTATTTATTAGCTGTTAGGCCTTGGACAGGTTATTATAAGCTTTCTACATCCCAGTTTCCTCATCTCTCAGAACAGTAACTGAAAAAGATATTGTGCCGGGCACAGTGGCTTACGCCTGTAATCCCAGCACTTCGGGAAGCTGAGGCGGGTGGATTACCTGAGGTCAGGAGTTCAGGACCAGCCTGGCCAATATGGTGAAACCCCGTCTCTACTAAAAAAAATACAAAAAATTAGCCGGGCGTGGTGGCAGGGGCCCGTAATCCCAGCTACCGGGAAGGCTGAGACAAGAGAATTGCTTAAACCCGGGAGGTGGAGGTTGCAGTGAGCCAAGATCGCGCCATTGCACTCCAGCCTGGGCAACAAGAGCAAAACTCCATCTCAAAAAAATAAATAAATAAAAAGATATTGTAAGAATTAAGCTAATTGACCTTAGAAAGCAGTACAATGGCTGACATAGGTTCTCAAAGAAATGTTTTTTTTTTTTTTTTTTTTTTGAGACGGAGTCTCGCTCTGTAGCCCAGGCTGGAGTGCAGTGGCCGGATCTCAGCTCACTGCAAGCTCCGCCTCCCGGGTTCACGCCATTCTCCAGCCTCAGCCTCCCGAGTAGCTGGGACTACAGGCGCTGCCACCTCGCCCGGCTATTTTTTGTATTTCTTAGTAGAGACGGGGTTTCACCGTGTTAGCCAGGATGGTCTCGATCTCCTGACCTCGTGATCTGCCCATCTCGGCCTCCCAAAGTGCTGGGATTACAGGCTTGAGCCACCGCGCCCGGCCAGAAATGTTAATTCCAGTCTCTTCCACCCTTTATTCCCCCATTCCCTAAATCCCCTTTAATATCTGCCAAATGTTCCTTTGTTGATATTCCACAGCTTATTAATACCTCCTCACTGTTGAACAGTTGATTTGCTTCAAGTATTTTGCTGTTATGATAGCATTATAGTTATCTTTGTGTATATAGGTTTTGATTTTTCTTATCTTAAATGATTTTCTGATTGTCCTGTGTTCTTTAAACATGGCTGAATTTATTAAACCCATATAGTAAATCAGTCACTAGTTACATTGCTTCAGTGCATTTGAGTGTCTCAACCTAATGAGACAATTAATTTTGTTAATTATTTTTTAGCATTGTATCAAATTTTGTGACATAGGAAAAAACCCTATAAATGGTCAGTCAAAACACTTTAGGATCAATTACCAACTGTAAAAATAAATTTTTTAGTTATTTTCTTTGATCAGGGTTGGATATGAGATGATACCAAAGAATTATTGTTAATTTCTTAATATGTGGCAGTGGCATTATAATTGTGTGAGGAAACATACGTGTTTTGCAGAGATGCATACTAAAGTACGCAGGGGTAAATGGCACGGTGACTAGGATTTGCTTTAAAATAGTTCAGCAAAAAGTAGGGAAAAGAGATGAAATAAGTAAAGCAAAATCCTCATAACCATAAAATCAGGTTATGGGTATATGGGGGCTTATTGTATTCTCATTACTTTTGTGTATGTTTGATACTTCAAAATAAAACAAAATTTAAAAAAATATTTTAGGAAGCAGCTAGGTTATAGTGGAAACAATAGTGGACTTCAAATCAGAAGGTCTAGATTTAAATATAAACTCTGTCTGTAATAACAATGTGATTACAGATAAGTCACTGCAACTTTCTAGGCCTTAGGGCCTCATGTGAAAAGAGGAGCCAAGATTAAGGCCGGGCGCGGTGGCTCAAGCCTGTAATCCCAGCACTTTGGGAGGCCGAGACGGGCAGATCACGAAGTCAGGAGATCAAGACCATCCTGGCTAACACAGTGAAACCCCGTCTCTACTAAAAAATACAAAAATCTAGCCGGGCGAGGTAGCGGGCGCCTGTAGTCCCAGCTACTCGGGAGTCTGAGGCAGGAGAATGGCGTGAACCTGGGAGGCGGAGCTTGCAGTGAGCTGAGATCCGGCCACTGCACTCCAGCCTGGGCCACAGAGCGAGACTCCGCCAAAAAAAAAAAAAAAAAAAAGAAAAGAGGAGCCAAGATTATTGACCTTTCAAATATGATGGGAAGAATTAAATAAGATAACCTATATGAGAGCAATCTATAAACTATGCAAATCCTGTGCAAAAATCTTGTTTTTGTCCTTCTGACATTTTAGAGCCACCTGTATAGAAATGGTGACATCACTGGCATATACTCATCATGGACGACAGTATCTTGCTCAAGAAGGAGTAATTGACCAAATTTCTAATATAATCGTTGGGGCAGATTCAGACCCTTTCTCTAGCTTCTATTTGCCAGGTAAGAAACACTGATGCCTATGGAAATGATGGTGCATGTTTTATTTCTGAGTTATCTCTGACGGCAGGGGGTTGGGGTTGGGAGTGGACAGGGATTGTTTCCCTTAGAGCTGATTTCGTTTAGAAGATATCTAGAGCTACCAAATTCAAATTCAACAGCACATTAAAAAGATCATCCACCCTGATCAAGTGGGATTTATCCTAGGGATGCAGGGAGGGTTCAGCATACACAAATCAATAAATAAGATATACTACATTGACAGAATAAAGATGGAAACCAAGTAATGCGGGGAAAAGCGTTTGACAAATTTTAGCTTTCTTTTATAATAAAAACTCTTAACAAATTAAGTATAGAAGAAATCTATCTCAACACAATAAAGGCCAAGTATGACAAACCCACAGCTAACATACTCAGTGAAAAGTTGAAAGCGTTCCTCTAAGATCAGGAACAAGGCCGGGCGTGGTGGCTCACACCTGTAATCCCAGCACTCTGGGAGGCCAAGGCAGGTGGATCACAAGGTCAGGAGATCGAGACCATCCTGGCTAACACAGTGAAACCCCGTCTCTACTAAAAATACAAAAAAATTAGCTGGGCATGGTGGCACACGCCTGTAGTCCCAGCTACTCAGGAGGCTGAGGCAGGAGAATCCCTTGAACATTGGAGGTAGAGATTGCAGTGAGCCAAGATCGCTCTACTGCATTCCAGCCTGGGCGACAAAGTGAGACTCCATCTCAAAAAAAAAAAAAAAAAAAGGAACAAGACAAGGATGTCCACAATTACCACTTCTATTCAACAAATTACAAGAAGTTATAGCCAGAGCAATTAGGCAAGATAAAAAAAACAAAAGGCATCCAAATCAGAAAGAAAGAAGTGAAAATGTCCCTATTTGTAAATGATGTAGTGTTATATTAATATATAGAATAAAGATTCCACCAAAAAACTGTTAGAATGAATAAATAAATTCAGTAAAACTGCAGGATACAAAATCGGTGCATAAAAATCAGTAGCATTTCTATACACTAACAGTGAACTCTGAAAAAGTAATAAAAGATACATTCCCATTTACAATAGCATTCAAAAAAATTAACTATTTATGAATAAATTTAAGGAGGTGAAAGATCTATACGGTGAGAACTATAAAAACTGATGAAGGAAATTGAAGAAGACACAAATAAATGGAAAGGTATCCTATGTTCATGGATTGGAAGAATTAATATTATTAAAATGTTGGTGCTGCCAAAGCACCATATAGATTCAGTGCATTCCCCACCAAAATTCTTAAATTTAATGACATTTTTCACGAAAGCAGAAAAAAAATTAAAAATACGCGTATTTCAGAATACATTGTTCACAATAAAGATATATGATTTTTTAATTTGTCAGTTAAAAGTTAATTTTATTAAAAAGATACCTGTAGCCTCTTACTGAGGTGGAATCTGTTGCTCTGGGAGCTATGTACTGTTGACTTTGATTTTCAGGAAACATCAGTGCTATTTAGAATATTAGGAAATTTTTCTTTTGAATATCAACAAAAAAATAAAAATACTAGTAATGACATTTACAGTATGTTTCACAGATTAATCAAGTCTCTGAGTGGGAATCTTTATTGTAGGATCTACTCTTGCCATTCTATTCTGGGTCTTGGTTAATTAGTCTTTCTTGAACACTTCCAGAAATTGGAGATGTATGCCTTCCTTAGGTAGCCTAGCTACCTAGCTACCTATTTCATTTATTAATGAACATATCCACTTAAAAATTTCTTCCTGGTAATGAGTCTAAACTTGCCTTCCTATAATTTGTATCCACTGGTCCTTTTTCTTTGTTCTCCCTCTTGCATATGCCAGTACTTCAATAGCTGGTCCCAGCTCCATTGACACCCTCTCTCAGGATCACACATCACAGGTCCTTCAGAATCTCCTAATGGTCTCTCTGATCTCCAAGCAACACACTACTGTAACCTTTCTACGCTTTCTGGCCTGCAGTTCATTTCTATTCCTGTGAAGTTATAGGGCCCACAATTCATGCTGTCTTGTTCCCCTATTAAAATATATTCTTGTAAATCTCTTTAGGATTCGTGAAGTTTTTTGGAAACCTGGCTGTCATGGATAGTCCTCAACAGATCTGTGAGCGTTATCCTATCTTTGTGGAAAAAGTCTTTGAAATGACAGAAAGTCAGGACCCCACTATGACTGGTGTAGCTGTAGACACAGTTGGAATCTTGGGATCCAATGTTGAAGGAAAACAGGTTTTACAGAAAACAGGTTGGTATGACTTGGCCCTGTTCAGGGATATCTTAATTTTTGACAGGGGTTCAATGTGTAAGTTCATTTACTGGTGGGTTAACTACATTGTAGAAACTATTTTATGGGTGGCAGTCTTGTTAACCATAACCTTGGACTCATATCTGAAAGTCTAATAATTACTATGGAAAACCTTTTTTTTTTTTTTTTTGACTTTTCACTGTTTAGGTTTCTACCAATCTATTTCAACCAAACATTGTTTCCTGTTTCCCCTCTGTGTCTTCTTTGACTAGATTTCATGGTACAGATGATGGGCTAGAATCAAAAAGGCCTGAATTCATGTCCTTGGGTTTTCTATTTCTTTCTTTCTTTTCTTTCTTTCAGATTGGGAGTGTCTCTCTGTTATACAGGCTGGCTTCAAACTCTCAGGCTCAAGCAATCCTCCTGCCTCATCCTCTTGATTGGCTGGGTCTGCAGGTCCACACCATTGTGTCCAGCCCTGACTTTGCTTTTTGAACTTCATTTACTCACTTTGCTTTTCTAGGCCTCATTTTCTTCATTTATAAAAATGGCATAACAACTACTTCTCAGGGTTGTTGGGAGTATTTACAAAATTTTGGGTTTTTTTGTAATGTCAAGAAAGGAAAATAAAAGTTTGTTATATGATTTCATGTTAAGAGATACTTTTGGCATGTTACGAGATACAGTAGCTCATGCCTGTAATCCAGCACTTTGGGAGGCCAAGGTGGGTGGATTGCCTAAGCTCAGGAGTTCAAGACCAGGCTGGGCAACATGGCAAAATCCTGTCTCTACTCAAGAATACAAAAATTAGTCAGGCATGGTACTGTGCAACTGTAGTCCCAGCTACTTGAGAGGCTGAGGCAGGAGAATTGCTTGAACCTGGCAGGTGGAGGTTGCAGTGAGCTGAGATCGTGCCACTACACTCCAGCCTGGGTGACAGAGTGAGATTCTATCTCAAAAAAAAAAAAAAAAAAAAAAGAGGCCAGGCAAGGTGGCTCATGCCTGTAATCCCAGCATTTTGGGAGGCCAGAGCAGGTGGATCACTTAAGGTCAGGAGTTCGAGACCAGCCTGGCCAACATGGTGAAACCCCATCTCTACTAAAAATACAAAAATCAGCTGAGCATGGTGGCGCATGCCTGCAGTCCCAGCTACTCGGGAGGCTGAGGCAGGAGAATGGCTTGAACCCAGAAGGCAAAGGTTGCAGTGAGCCAAGATCATACCACTGCACTCCAGCCTGGGTGACAGTGCGAGACTCTGTAAAAAGAAAAAAAAAAAAAAAAAAGATACTTTTATGGAACATCCATGAGAATCAACAGCACAACAAATTATACACACAAAATAATATGCAGCCCAATTACTAAAATTCTTGAGACACATATGTTGAAAATTATCTCACCTGTAATCCCAGCACTTTGGGAGGCCAAGAGGGGAGGATTGCTTGAGCCCAGGAATTCAAGACTAGCCTTGGCAACAACAACAAAAAAATTGGCCAGGTGTGGTGGCACATGCCTATAGTCCCAGCCACTCGGGAGACTGAGGTGGAAGACTCATTTGAGCCCAGGAGATGAAGGCTGCAGTGAGCCTTGATCACTCCATTGCACTGCAGCCTAGGTGACAGAGTAAGACTCCATCTCAAAAAAAATTTAAAAAGAGGCCGGGCAAGGTGGCTCATGCCTGTAATCCCAACACTTTGGGAGGCCAAGGCGGGTGGATCGCCTGAGGTCAAGAGTTTGAGACCAGCCTGGCCAACAGTCTCTACTAAAAATACAAAAATTAGCTGGGTGTGGTGGCAGGCACCTGTAATCCCAGCTACTCAGGAGGTTGAGGCAGGAGAATCGCTTGAACCTGGGCAGTGAGCCGAGATCGCGCCATTGCACTCCAGCCTGGGCGACACAGCGAGACTCCATCTCAAAAAACTAAAAATTAGAGAATAGAAAAAGAAAATACGGCCGGGCGCGGTGGCTCAAGCCTGTAATCCCAGCACTTTGGGAGGCCGAGACGGGTGGATCACGAGGTCAGGAGATCGAGACCATCCTGGTGAACACAGTGAAACCCCGTCTCTACTAAAAACTACAAAAAACTAGCCGGGCGAGGTGGCGGGCGCCTGTAGTCCCAGCTACTCGGGAGGCTGAGGCAGGAGAATGGCGTGAACCCGGGAGGCGGAGCTTGCAGTGAGCTGAGATCAGGCCACTGCACTCCAGCCTGGGCGACAGAGCGAGACTCCGTCTCAAAAAAAAAAAAAAAAAAAAAAAAAAAAAAAAAAAAGAAAAAGAAAATACACTGTTGTGTATCACGGCTGATATTTTTGTTGTATGTAGTTTTCTAAGTGCTTTTACCTATGACAATCTTTTTACAATCCTGTAAAGAACATACTATTGTCATTTTCATTTTCCAGATAAGGTAGATGAAACTTAGAGGAGTTAAGAAAATTTCTAAGGTCATACAAATTAGGGCAGCTGCTACTCAAATCCAGGTCCTTTGATTCCAGTTTTATAACTCTGCCTTATATATATGCTGTGTTGTGTGTAATTGTGTGTTCTAGGCCTGTCACTGGTTCTCTGACTACATGCTTATTTTTGTATTGGTTTAGGTTGGTAGAGGTCATAGTGTATGAGAGCATACTTTAAAAAAAAATCTCATTTTTCACTTCAGATCCATTAGGATGGCTATTACTTTAAAAAAAAAAAAAACCATAAAATAGTAAGTGTTAGGATGTGGAGAAATTGTAACCTTTGTGCATTTTACATTTCCTTCATCCAACAGCTCCACTTTCAGGTATATACCAAAAAAATAAAAGCAGAGACTCAAACAAATGTTTGTACACTCATGTTCGTAGCAGCATTTGATTCACAACAACCAAAAAAAGGTGCAAGCAACCCAATGAACATTGATAGATGAATCAATAAACAAAATGTGGTATATACATACAATGGAATATTACTCAGCCTTTAAAAAGAATGAGATTCTGGCACATGCTACAGCATGGAGGAATCTGCACCATTGATAACATTATGCTAAGTGAAGTAAGCCAGACACATAAGGACAGATATTGTACAATTCCACTTAGATGAGATACCTAAAAGAGTCCAGTTCACAGGAGGTAGAATAGGGGTTGGCAGGGGATGAGGGTAGAGAAGAAAGGAAATTATTGTTTAATGGATACAGAGTTTCAGTTTGGGTTGACGAAAAAGTTCTAGGATGGTTATGATGGTTGCACAACAATGTGAATGTACTTAATAGCACTGAACTATACACTAAAAATGATTAAAATGGTAAATTTTATGTTGTGTATATTTTACCATAATAAAGAAGAATCTCACTGTTACCCTTCAAAGGAACTCGCTTTGAACGCTTGCTTATGAGAATAGGACATCAATCAAAGAATGCCCCAGTGGAGCTAAAAATTAGATGTTTGGATGCAATTTCATCTCTTCTGTACTTACCAGTAAGTAGATTGGGAAATTAATGAAGGACAGTGGGATATGTTTGGGAAAATAAATCTGTATGAATCAACATGATAAATGTGATGAAGTAAATGCCATTTTTCTCTTAATACAAGGAGATAACCCTCATATGACTAGTGACATTTTTAATTTAAAATGGAATCATAGAGTGTTAGAACTGAACGGGCCGGGCGCGGTGGCTCAAGCCTGTAATCCCAGCACTTTGGGAGGCCGAGACGGGCGGATCACGAGGTCAGGAGATCGAGACCATCCTGGCTAACACAGTGAAACCCCGTCTCTATTAAGAAATACAAAAAAAACTAGCCGGGCGAGGTGGCGGGCGCCTGTAGTCCCAGCTACTCGGGAGGCTGAGGCAGGAGAATGGCGTGAACCCGGGAGGCGGAGCTTGCAGTGAGCTGAGATCCGGCCACTGCACTCCAGCCTGGGTGACAGAGCGAGACTCTGTCTCAAAAAAAAAAAAAAAAAAAAAAAGAACTGAACGGACTCTAGAGATTGCTTTATCAACCACATTCAGAGAAAACTGGGAAAGGTCTGGGCTGGATTTGAGAAAGAGTCCTCCAAACTTAGCCAATATCACACAACAAATTAATGACAGAGTGCCATTAGTACTCAGGTGTCTAACTTCCAAATAAGTGCTTTTCTCCAGATCAGTTAACTTTGTGATGAGATTTTCCTTTTCTTTCCTGTAGCCTGAGCAGCAGACTGATGACCTTCTGAGGATGACAGAATCCTGGTTTTCTGCTTTATCTCGGGATCCACTGGAGCTCTTCCGTGGCATTAGTAGTCAACCCTTCCCTGAACTACACTGTGCTGCCTTAAAAGTGTTTACGGTAGGTATTCACTTCCATAGGTCCTTCTGGGAGCCTGCCAGTTCAACACTTGAGTACTTACAGTGAGCCAGAGCCTGTGCCATCTCTGGGGATTCACAAGTGCATGGTATAGTTTCTACCTTCTGCTACCTTAGAGACTAAGGAGGGAGATAGATGTGTAAACATATTGTTTCAGTAAAAGATACTAGGTGCTGTTTAAGGTTTGAACAGGATGCTATGGGATAACACAGTTAATTCCAGACTTTTTATCTGCCATCCTCTATTGACCTAACCCTGGTCTTCCTAATCCTTATTTCCCCCGCAGAAAATAAGACTTCTGGCACCTAATGCTCCAGTGGTACCAAACTGTTTGTGTCTCTGAACCTTTGCTGGGGTCTCTGTATCTAACACTCTTCCTTAACTTTGCTTCTTAACCTCTTGCTCATTCGTCAGGGACTAACTCCGGTATGTCTTCAGCACACTGCCCAGATTGACAAGGTTGAGTTAAACAATGTTGGCTCTCATATGTTGCATTTATTTATTCAGCAAACATTTGTTGAGTTTCCGTTTTTGCTCAGTGAAGGGCATACAACAGTGAAGAAAATATATAAAGACCTTCCTTTCATGTAGTTTCCTGCCTATTGAAGGAGCGAGGCAGTAAATATAATTGTACAGTTACTTACATTACTACAGCTGTGGTAAGGATTATACCTTTGTGTTCTATTTGTTATATTATTTTGCAAATGTTTATTTATTGACCTGTCTCACCTATTAAGTAGAGTTGGTTGACAGCAGGAAGCATATCTGATTTATCTTTGTAGCCACAGCATAGAAAGGTAGTAATCACTTTAGTAATCTTATCAATAATGGGATCTCAGACAGCATACATGGCCTAGACTGGGAGGGAATAAGGAGAATGGCAGGGACAAAAGAGGGAAGGCTTCCTGAGGATGCGATACAGGATCTGGGTCTTGAAGGATACAGGTATTCCTATAATCTTCAGAAACATTTTTTTTTTTTTCCTGAGATGGAGTCTCTCGCTGTGTCTCCCAGGCTGGAGTATAGTGGCACGATCTTGGCTCACTGCAAGCTCCACCTCCCGGGTTCACGCCATTCTTCTGCCTCAGCCTCCCGAGCAGCTGGGACTACAGGCACCCGCCACTACGCCCGGCTAATTTCTTTTTGTATTTTTAATAGAGACGGGGTTTCACTGTGTTAGCCAGGATGGTCTTGATCTCCTGACCTCATGATCCGCCCGCCTCAGTCTCCCAAAGTGCTGGGATTACAGGCGTGAGCCACCGCACCTGACCAGAAACATTTTTTTAAGACTGCTTCACCCTTGTAAATAGTCCTTGTATGAGATGGCCATTTTGGCTCCTGCTTAGTATTTTCATTATTGGTTTATTTTGGTTTTGCTCTTCTGCCTTATCCTGTGCTTAGTTGGTTCCATTGTAGAAATAATTTTCTATTTTCTGGTTGGGATAACTATTTTTATTTCTGCCTACCTTCATGCTTGGTTGTGAGACAGGCCAAAGTTTCTCAAACATTCGTCTTAGGAATCCTATTAAAATGTAGGTTCTAATTCAGGAGTTGTGGGGCAGAGCCCGGAATCCTGAATGTCTAACAAGCTCGCAGGTGATGGTGATGCTACTTGTCTGTGGAATGCATTTTGAGAGGAAAAAACTAGACCATAAACTTGATTGTTACTTCTTTTTCATTAAAATGTAATAGGTTTTGAAAAACTTAATCTTAAAATTTGAAAAAGACTTAGAAGTAGAATTTTTAAAAAGGTTTACCTATGTCATTTCCTATTCTTTGTAAACACTGTTAATGTTTATTTTTTATTACTATATACCATAATTTACTTAACCATTCTCCCATTATTAGATATTTATATTGTAACTTTCACACTATTATGAACATTTTTGTATACAAAGATTTTTTGTATTTAAGATTATTAAGTTAGATTCTCAGGAAGGAATTTACTTAGACAAAAGGTAACGTTTTTAAAGTTCATGTTGCCAGATTTCTTTGTAAATATTGTGTCATCCCACTAACAAACTTAACTTTGACTCAGGGGAATTGTATTCTTTCTGCCTTCCATTTCAGGCCATTGCAAACCAACCCTGGGCTCAGAAACTTATGTTTAACAGTCCAGGTTTTGTAGAATATGTGGTGGACCGGTCTGTGGAGCATGACAAAGCTTCAAAGGATGCCAAATATGAACTAGTGAAAGCACTTGCCAATTCCAAGACAATTGCAGAAATCTTTGGGAACCCAAATTATTTGAGGCTCAGAACTTACCTGAGTGAAGGTCCATACTATGTGAAACCTGTTTCCACGACAGCAGTAGAAGGAGCCGAATGATTTCTTCTGGAGTCTCATGTAGAGGACCACGCTTTGACCAAAACTTCTCCTAAGGCATTTGACTCCATCTATATTTCACAAAAGAGACTTCCTTCCCCCAAGAATTATCATGGATTGTCGGGTGTTACTTTGTCACCAACATTGTTATGTGTCTACATTGAAATGCAAAGTGGAACTAGGAGTTTGGAATGCATTAAGAGCAGGCAAGCTTGGTTATAATCCAGTGTTTTTCAGATTCCTTTCACTGCCTTAATCTTTGCAACAAGATGGAAGTTTTTTTCTTCCCTCGAAATTTTCATCGACATACAATCTTTTTTTTTTTTTTTTTTTTTTTTTTTTTGAGATGGAGTCTCACTGTGTCGCCCAGGCTGGAGTGCAGTGGCGCAATCTCGGCTCACTGCAAGCTCCGCCTCCCGGGTTCACGCCATTCTCGTGCCTCAGCCTCCCGTATAGCTAGGACTACAGGTGCCTGCCACCGCACCCGGCTAATTTTTTGTATTTTTAGTAGAGACGGGGTTTCACCGTGTTAGCTAGGATGGTCTCCATCTCCTGACCTCGTGATCCGCCTGTCTTGGCCTCCCAAAGTGCTGGGATTACAGGCGTGAGCCACCACGCCCGGCCCATACAATCTTATTTAAAAGCCTCCTTCAGGGCTGGGCGCGGTGACACACGCCTGTAATCCCAGCACTTTTTTGCCAAGGTGGGCAAATCACTTGAGCCTAGGAGTTCAAGACCAGCCTGGCCGATATGGCAAAACCCCGTCTCTACTAAAAATATAAAAATTAGCCAGGCATGATGGCACACACGTATAATCTCAGCTACTCAGGAGACTGAGGCATGAGAATCGCTTGAGCCTGGGAGGCAGAGGTTGCAGTGAGTGAGATCTTGCCACTGCACACCAGCCTGGGCAACACAGCAAGACTCTGTCTCAAAAATAAGTAAATAAAACAAAAACCTGCCACCAAATTATTTCTGGATTTTCTTCACTGTCTCTTTTTTCTTTTTGGCACTATCTCTTTTTTCTTTTTGGTCCTTTTTCCGTTTCTGATTCCACTTTCAAAGTCTTGAATATATTCTTTGAAAAATAAGTAGTATGGAATATTAAAATTATATTCCCTATACTCAGAATCCTTTTTATGAGCTCTTTTTTTGTTACTATTATTCCTTTGAAAAAATGACTTAAAGTCTCTAAAAAATGTTTATAGTGTTTATGTATTTTTTTTTTGCTGCTTACCGATGAATTTTACCCTGTTGTGGTTTTGGGGGAGGAAAAGTGATAACATGCTAACCAGAAGGATTCCTAAACTGTCATTTCATTTATTGGTAGGTCATGATTGTTGAGGGTTTTGCTTTGGATTTTTCATACCTATAAAGTCAATCTTGAGTTGATCAGAGAAAAGGAAACTTACTCCTAATACACAGAGCCAGAACAGAAGGGACATTTGCATAAATCAGTATACCATCTCATTAATTTACAAAGGATAATCTTTCTTTTCATTGACAACACCTACACCCACCTGTTTTCCAGTGTTGTTCTCTCTGAACAGCAAAGCCAAAGCACTCTGCACACCACATCACCTGTTCCGAGGTTTATGCACGAGCGTATTTCTTTTAGGCCATGGTGAAGTTGATAAACCACCCCTGCTTTGTAACAAAATTATTTCAAAGTGACTGGAATTATCTAGTCCCCAGATTGATCATCTCCCCTGGCAACGTGACTCTCTTTTGTGTGTGTGTTTCCATGCTGACCAGTCCCCTACTGTTAATATCACTACTAATTAGGCTACAGCCAGGTCTTTCCTGGCCTGAGAAATATTCTCTTAAAATGACCTTTGTTTTAATTTCATTCATGATGTTGATTTTTTTTTTCAATGTGGTACAGTATATACAATAAAATTTGTCATAACTATTTTAAGTGTACAGTTCAGTATATTATATATGTTCATAATGTTGTATAACCATCACCACCATCCATCTTCAGAATTATTTTCATCTTATACAATTGAAACTGTATTCATTAAACAATAACTGTCTATTCCCTCTTTTCTACAACCTCTGGCAACCACCATTCTGCTTTATGACATTGATTTTATTCACTTAACATCAGAGTTTGGGGGGATGCCCTCCTATGTATGGCCTACACATTCTGATTTTTTTTAGATTGAATAAAATACGTAAATCATTTTAATTTCATAAGTAAACACCTGTTGACTGCCAATTATGTTATTGGCACTGGGGAAAGTGCTAGACATTGGCCTAAGTGCCAAGTGCATCCCATTTAACTTTTACAACCCTGTTTCACAGATGAGGAAACCAAGACTTTCAGTAGCTTATCTGAAAATCACACAAGAAGAAAGTGTCTTATAGTGGAAGAAAATAGGTCAATAGAAAGAGAGATAAGAAGTACAATAATAGAGGAAAACAGAAAACATGTCCCCAGACTTAATATGTTTTCCAGGGAAGGAAACATCTGCATCTTGAAGAACTAGTAGGAGCCAGTCAAGTGAAGAACACAGTGGAGTCGCAAAGCAAGACAGCAGGTACACATGAAAATGAGAACATGTTTGAGAAACTACAAGTAATTCAATATGACTAACGCCTAGGATTTAAAGGGAAATTTTTGCAAAATTCTTTATTACTAATAATACCTACCATTTCTTAGCATTGATTTTATGTTAGGCATTTGGCATGCATTTTCTCACTTTATCATCATAGCCATAAAAGTTAAGTATTTCACAGACAAAGGCACTAAAACTGGGAAATTAAGTACTTTGTACAGGTCACAAAGCTAGAATATTAATCTGATTTTCTGAGGGTTAATGGTACTCCTCTTTTGTCACCTGGTTATATTTGAAGGTAATAGTAGCTAACAGTTACTGAGTTTTTAATGTGTCCCAAGCATTTGCTAAGACGTTTTCATGTATTAACTCATGTGGCCATCCTCACACTTCCAGGAGTTACATAACAAAACCAAGGCACAGCAAAATTCAGGAACTTGGGTGAGATCACACAGCAAATAAGAGGAGTCAACATTTCAACCTAGGCTGTTTAATACAGAACATATGTTCCTGAATACTCTCTGTTCCTCTTAGTCAACATTTACTATGGACCAAATCTATTGACAGACACTTGCCATATGTAGACCATCAACCACACAAAGATTGAGTTTGTACATAAAGAGGCTCAGGATGACTTAGTAACATATCAAAAAATCTGGTCTAATAAGGGTCATGGCAGGGACTTAAACTTAAAATCTCAAGAGCCCCAAGATGGGAACTACTGATCTAATCATTACACAAGAGAAATCAGAAAGTGTGTGTTGTGGGTTGAATAGTGTTCCCCAAAAATACGTGTTCAAGTTCAGGTACCCCCAGAACCTGTGAACATGATCATATTTCTCAATGGGGAGGAAGCCAGGCACAGTGGCTCACGCCTGTAATCCCAGCACTTTGAGAGGCCGAGGTGGGTATATCACCTGAGGACAGAAGTTCAAGACCAGCCTGGCCAATATGGTGAAACCCCGTCTCTACTAAACATAGAAAAATTAGCTGGGCATGGTGGCACATGCCTGTAGTCCCAGATATTCAGGAGGCTGAGGCAGGAGAATCGCTTGAACCCGGGAGGTGGAGGTTGCAGTGATCCAAGATCATGCCACTGTACTCCAGCCTGGGCGACAGAGCGAGACTCTGTCTCTAAATAAATAAATAAATAAATAAATGGAGAGGTGGTGGGGCATCTTTGCTGATGTAATCAAGTTAAGATGATGACATTAGGGCGGGCCCTAATCCAATGACTAGTGTCCTTATAAGAGGGAAATTTGGACACAGACACACAGAGGGAAGATGGTGTGAAGTTACTAACACACAGCAGTCCACGTAAAGGTGAAGGTAGAGGTTGAAATGACACGTTTGCAAGCCACAGAACGTCAAGGATTGCTGGCAACCAGCAGAAGCTACGAGAAACAAGGATTCTCCCCAACTGGCTTCAGAGAGAACAGGGCACTGACACCTTGATTTCAGCCTTCTAGCCTCAAAAACATGAGAGAATAAGTTCTGCTGTTTTAAGTCACCCAGTTTGTGATACTTTATTATAGTATCCCTAGGAAACGAATATAGGGTATATTTCATGACATGAAATGTGAATTTGTTGCACCCCATCTGTGAAATACTGCCTAAGTAGAACTTGACAAAAGTTAGACATCCAGCTCTTTACACTAGTGAAGTTTTAAGCTAATATAAACTAGGGGGCTAATAGTTTTAAGTTACTTGCAGTTCTACCACCCAGATTACTAAAATGTTTCTTGCTTGCAGACAAGAAACTTTTTTTTTTTTTTTTTTTTTTGAGAGAGAGTGTTGCTCTGTCACCCAGGTTGGGGTCCAGTGGTACGATCTTGGCTCACTGCAACCTCTGCCTCCGGGGTTCAACCTATTTTTGTGTCTCAGCCTCGTGACTGGGATTATAGACGTGCACCACCATGCCCGGCTAATTTTTGTATTTTTAGTAGAGACGGGGTTTCACCTTGTTGGCCAGGCTGGTCTCAAACGCCCAACCTCAGGTGATATGCCTGCCTCAGCCTCCCAAAGTGCTGGGATTACAGGAGTGAGCTACCACACTCGGCCAAGAATAACATTTTATTACAAAAATTCCCCTATTTAAGGTTTTCCTTTTAATTCTGAGCATTCGCCACCATCACTGAGTCATGACAGTACCATGGAATGATTTTTAAAAGTCCACTAATTAGGGCCGGGCGCGGTGGCTCAAGCCTGTAATCCCAGCACTTTGGGAGGCCGAGACGGGCGGATCACGAGCTCAGGAGATCGAGACCATCCTGGCTAACACGGTGAAACCCTGTCTCTACTAAAAATACAAAAAAAATTAGCCGGGTGAGGTGGCGGGTGCCTGTAATCCCAGCTACTTGGGAGGCTGAGGCAGGAGAATGGCGTGAACCCGGGAGCCAGACCTTGCAGTGAGCTGAGATCTGGCCACTGCACTCCAGCCTGGGCGACAGAGCGAGACTCCGTATCAAAAAAAAAAAAAAAAAAAAAAAAAACACCAGTCCACTAATTATAAACCAAAATAAGACTTGGTTACATTTTTTTTGGTTGTAGATATGTAAACATCACACACACACACACACACACACACACACACACACACATGCTTTTTTTCCACAATGTACTCTGTGTATAAGGCCCTTTCTTCCCTTGGTCAGTCCCTGTCATATGAATCTGATGGAAGAAAGTCTACAGGGAGTATCCCTGGCAGACTGACCAACCTAGGTATATGTATGTAGAATGATTAGGTTATCCTCAAACAGGTATCAAATACTTGAATCTACTTCACCGGGGCAATAAGTTAGGCACAGAAGGTGGTTTGGACCTTTGGGATGCACCTGTGGATTTTAGAGCCTTGCCGTGGCTGGCAGAGTCAGAGGATGTTGGGAGCCTTTTTCTCTGGTCGAAGGGTGGGATCCTGCTGCCTGGTCACTCCAGTGTAGTGTAGGTGCCACGAGTGCTGAGGGCTAGGATGCCACTGCCCACCTATATCATAACCAGGTACCAAGGGCATCTGACGGTAACAGATGTGAGGAGCTGGGAGGCAGGGGCAGAGGATAGAGAAATATATGACTGATTCTTCATGGAGGCAGGTGGGAAAAGCAAATAGGAGCTGATATTATCAGGGTGTCTTTCATTCAAGTTCTGCTAGTCTTCAACCTCCCTGAACTTCAGAGAACAGAAGAGATGGCTCCCAGCGAGGACAGTGGTGGTGTCCCTTCCATAGCCCAGCTAGGAGTCACCAATCTTCTGAAGAGGAAGCCCCCAGGCAGCATGTGTATCACCAAATTCATTGAAGAAGCACAGCCATGCGAGGCAGATTGCAGCTGGGGATGTAGATGGCTTCCAGGTGGACACAAAAGGAGGAAGAGTGACCATATGTTCATGGACACCCAGATGTTAGGAGGTCTAGGCCCCATGTAGAACAAGTTCTGGAGCTGAAGGTTCAGTTGGAATATACACTAGTGAGAGCCTGCTGCCCATAAGTTGCTCAGCCCCTCCTGAGAGCATCCTCTGACAGAATGACCAACCTTGGTCTATGTGTGTAGAATAATTAGATTATCCCCAAGCAGATATCAGATACTTGAATGTACTACAGATTTCTGGGTATAGTATACTTTATCTTCCTCCGCAGGCGTCCCCAGAGGTTTGGAAAGTTTTATATAGGATGCTTGATTAGTCCTTTCTGATATTTGTAAACATTTCCCAATAAAGCTGCATATTCATTTATCCTTTAATAAAGCATTATCGAAATATAATGACATATAGGGAAAGCCTGTTTGTGCTCTACAGGCTTGTGAAAAGGTGCTAGAATCAAATGCTTGAAAATAAATTGAAACATCAGAGACACCCCCTCATCCATGTGTGACATGGGCATCTGAACCTAACGTGGAAGCATATAAACATATTCTCTAGCCCTAAGGAAAAAAAAAAAAGAGAGAGACCATGAAGAGAATATCTTGAAAGAGCCTGAGAGGGGATATCACCAAGATAGCAGGATAGGAATTACCAACCTTCAGCCTTCTACAAAAAACAAAACACAAAAACAAACAAATATAGACAGCTATTTACAAACCAAACTAACCCAGAAAGATCTCAAGGTTCATTAAAGAATCTACAGCAAACCAACCTGGGCAACATAGCAAGACCCTGTAGTAAAAAAAAAGCTACGCCTGTAATCCCAGTGCTTTGGGAGGCCGAGGCAGGTGGATCACGAGGTCAGGAGATCAAGAGCATCCTGGCTAACATGGTGAAACCCCGTCTCTACTAAAAAAAAATACAACAAATTAGCCGGGTGTGGTGGTGGGCACCTGCAGTCCCAGCTACTCAGGAGGCTGAGGCAGGAGAATGGCGTGAACCCGGGAGATGGAGCTTGCAGTGAACCGAGATTGCACCACTGCACTCCAGCCTGGATGACACAGTGAGACTCTGTCTCAAAAAAAAAAAAAAAAAGTTAATTAGCCTGGCATGGTGACACACACCTATGGTCCCAGCTACTTAGAAGGCTGAGGCAGGAGGATTGCTTGAGCCCTGGAGGTTGAAGCTACAGTGAGCCACGATCATGCACTGCACTCCAGCCTGGGTGACAGAGGGAGACCCTTTCTCAAAAAAAAACAAAAAACAACAAAACATCAGCAACGCAATGAAACGAAAAATACAGAGAATATAGGAAGGATTGCTAATAAGATTGGCATAGTTGAGGATTGGCATCACTCACTGCCCCCACTCAGCAAGTGCCCTTGCCACCTCTACATAGGGGATGGTCTTTCCATAGTGAAACTTGCCTATAAATTCTGGAGGAGGTGACTGTTTCATCTCATGTGCAGACATTACCATAAAAGCAACAAGAAACATGACAAAACAAGGAGACATATGTCAACCAAAGAACACAATCATCTCCCAGTAGCTGATCCCAAAGAAACAAAGGTAACAAACTACCTGACAAAGAATTCAAAATATTTCTTTTAAGAAAGCTCAGCAAACTGCAAGAAGATGTAGATAAACAATTCATTAAATAGGGGGGAAGTGATCAAAATAAGAAATTTAACAGAGACTGAAATTATTTTTTAAAAACCAGAAATTTGGGAACTGCAATAAGTGTCCAGGAAATGCAAAGTAAAGCCACAATGAACTATCATCTCACCCCAGTTATAATGGGTATTATTACGAAAACACAAAATAATAAATGCTAGCAAGGATGCAGAAAAAAAGGGAATGCACTATCACAGGAAGGAAATTAGTTCAGCCATTATGGAAAACAGTTTGAAAGGTTCTGAAAAAAGCTAAAAACAGAACTACCATATGATCCAGCAATCCCGCTGTTGGGTATTTATCCAAAGAAAAGAAATCAGTGTATCAAAAGGATACCAGTATCCTCATGTACACTGCAGCACTGTTCACAATAGCTAACATATGGAATAAACCTAAATGTCCATTAACAGATAAATGGAAAAGGAAAATGTGATATATATACACAGTGAAATACTATTCAGCCATAAAAAGGATAAAAATCATTGTCATTTTCAGCAACATGGATAAGCCTGGAGGACATTATGGTAAGTGAAGTAACTCAGACACAGAAAGATAAAAACCACATGTTCTCATTCATTTGTGGGAAGGAGCACAAAATTGAGCTTATAGAAATATAAGAATTATAAGCTGGGTGCAGTGGCTCATGCCTGTAATCCAAGAACTTTGGGAGGCCAAGGCAGGTGGATCAGCTGAGGTCAGGAGTTCAAGACCAGCCTGGGCAACATGGTGAAACCCCGTCTCTATAAAAATACAAAAATTAGCCAGGCATGATGGCAGGTGCCTGTAATCCCACCTACTCAGGAGGCTTAGGGCAGAAGAATTGCTTGAACCCAGGAGGCGGAGGTTGCAGTGAGTCGAGATCATGCCACTGCACTCCAGCCTGGGCGACAGAGCAAGACTCTGTCTCAAAAAAAAAAAAAAAAAAAAAAAAAAAAAATTGAATTGTAAAAGAATTATGGTTATTAAAGGCTGAGAAGCAAGAATATAGAGAGGTTGGTTAACAGACACAAAATTACAACTAGATAGGAGGAATAAGTTATAGTGTTCTACAGCACTCTAGGGTGAATATGACTGACAATAATTTACTGTGTATGTTCAAAATCTAGAAGAGAGAATTTTGAACGTTCCCAACACAAAGAAATGACAAATTTTTGAGGTGATAGGTATGCAAACAAATCTCATTTGTTCATTATGCATTGTATACATGCATCAAAATACCATTCTTTATCCCATAAATATGTATAATTATTATATGTCAGTTAAAAATAGGGGAAAATTACCTTTTGTGTATGATAGATAAGTATCCACATGAAAATAATGGCAAAAATATATATGGTACTTACTATGAGTTCTAACTGCTGAACATATTTTAACTCATTGAACTCCCTTAAGAACCCTATGAGCTAGATATTTTTATCCCATTTCACAGTTGAGGCAATGACTGCACAGAGAAGTTAAGAAAACTGCCCAAGGTTATACGGCTGGGCAGAGCTGGGCTTTGAATCTAAGCAGTCCAACTACAGAGTCTGTGTTCTTAACCATGATTCTGTATAGTCTCAATGCACTTGTAATAAATATATTTAGTTGGATAAAAAGATTCTGGAATTGAAAAAATACAATGAATGCAATGAAAAATGCAATAGATGCCAGGTACAGTGGCTCATACCTCTAATCCCAGCACTTGGGGAGGCCGAGGCAGTAGGATCACTTAAGTCCAGGAGTTTGAGACCAGCCTGGGCAATGTAGTGAGATCTCATCTGTACAAAAAATAATGAAAAATCAGCCAGGCATGGTGGTACACACCTGTTGTTCCAGCTAATCGAGAGACAGAGGCAGGACTTTTTGAGCCCAAGAGCTCAAGGCTGTAGTGTGCCACTGCACTCTATCCTGGGTGACACAGCAAGACTCTGTCTCAAAACAAAAAAATAACAACAACAACAAAAAAAAACAAAGTCATCCAATGAAGGAAAGGAATGTAGGAAAGCATTCAATTATCCCAGTTCCTTTCAAACATGTGAACAGATTCAAAATGGAGAAAGATCCTGTAAGCATAAAAAATGTGGCCTTTCCAGTTACTGTCAGATACACGAAATAACTCAAACTGCATAGAAAACCTGTTCATTGTAAGGAATAAGGAAAGCATTCAGATATATCAAGTACCTTAAAAAAGCATGAAAGGATTCACACTTGAGAAAAATCCTATGAATATAAAAAATATGATAAAATCTTTTGTTCCAGTTTCTTTCAAAAACATGAAAGAACTTATACTGTAGGCAGGGCACAGTGGCTCACACCTGTAATCCCAGCACTTTGGGAGGCCAAGGCGGGTGGCTGAACAGATAGGTGAGATTCTTCTCCTCTATAAGGCCAGCCTCACAAGACTGGAAGAGTTATTTGTCTTATCTAATGCACAGAAACCAACACAGAGAGTCAAGGGAAATGAAGAAACAGGAAAATACATTACAAATAGAAAAGCAAGATAATTCTACAGAAACTAACCCAAGCAAATGGGAGATATTGTTTGACCCAATAGCAATTCAAAATAATGGTGATAGGCTGTGAGTAGTGGCTCATGCCTGTAATCCCAGCACTTTGGGAACCTGAGGTGAGTGGATGACTAGAGGTTAGGAGTTTGAGACCAGCCTGGCCAACATGGTGAAACCCCATCTCTACTAAAAATAAAAAAAAAATTTTTTTAAATAGCCAGGTGTGGTGGCACGTACCTGTAGTCCCAGCTATTTGGGAGGCCGAGGCACAAGAATCATTGAAACTGGGAGGTGGAGGCTGTAGTGAGCCAAGATCACACCACTGCACTCCAGCCTGGGCAAGAGAGTGGACTCTGTCTCAAAAATAATAATAATAATAATAATAATAACGGTAATAAAGATGCTCACCAAAGTCAAGAGATCAATATAAGAACAAACTGAGAATTTCAACAAAAAGAGACAAAGTATTAAAAAGTACCAAACAGTGCTGGGTGCAGTGGCTCACACCTGTAATCCCAGCACTTTGGGAGGCCAAGGTGGGCAGATCACGAGGTCAAGAGATCGAGACCATCCTGGCTAACCCAATGAAACCCCATCTCTACTAAAAATGCAAAAAATTAGCCAGGCATGGTGGTGGGCACCTGTAGACCCAGCTACTTGGGAGGCTGAGGCAGGAGAATGGCATGTAAAGGGGAGGCAGAGCTTGCGGTGAGCAGAGATTGTGCCATTGCACTCCAGCCTGGGCGACAGAGCGAGACTCCATCTCAAAAAAAAAAAAAAAAAGTACCAAACAAATTATAAATCTGAAGAATACTATAACTAAACTGAAAAATTCAATAGAGGGGTTCAACAGCAGACCAGATCGAGCAGAAGAAAGGATGGAAGAACTTGAAGACACGTCACTGGAAGTCATTCAATCTGGGAGCAAAAAGAAAAAATAAAGAAGAAGAGTATAGATCATTTAATAGAGTTATGGAACAACATCAATTTGAAAAACTTATGCATTATTGGTGTGCCAGAGAAGGAGAGGGAGAGAAAGAAAAACATAGAGAATATATTCAAAGAAACAATGACAGAAAACTTTCCAAGTTTAGGAGAGGAAATTAAAAGCCAGATCCAAGAAGCCCAAAGTACAGCAAATGATGAATCCAAAAGACCCACACCAAGACACATCATAATCAAATTGTCAAAAGTTAAAGACAAAGTGAAAGTGCTGAAAGCATCAAGGAAAAAGCAAATTGTCACATACAATAGAACATATATAAGACTATCAGCAGATTTATCTTCAGAAACCTTGCAGTCCAGAAAGGAATGGAATGGTATATTAAAAATCCTAAAACAAAAAAAATCTTGCCAACCAGAATACTATACCAAATAATCTTGTCTTTCAAAAATGATAGGGTGGTAAAGACTTAAACAAAAATTGAGAGAGTCTATCACCACTAGGCCTGCCTTACAAAAAATGCTTCCTTCAAGCTGAAGGAAGAGAATGCTAAGTAGTAACATAAAAACATATGAAAATATAAAAGTCACTGGAAAAAGTACGCACATTTTCAAATCCAAATTCTCTATTTCTGCAATGGCAATGGGCAATGAATTATATATCTGGTATAAAGTACAAAGATTAAAGTATGTAGTATAAAGATTAAATGCAAACCTATTAAAAACAACTAAAGCTACAATAACTGGTTAAGGGATACAAATTATAAAAAGGTAGGAAGTGTGGCATCAAAAGCATATAACATGAGAGGAGGGGGAATAAAAGCATACAGTTTGAGCATGACATTAAAATTAAAATTAAGTTGTTGTCAACTTAAAATAGCCTGTAATAAGGTGTTTTATGTAAGCCTCAGGGTAATTACACAGCAAAGCCTATAATAGAGAGACTACAACACAATAATAGTAGGGATTCAGTATATCACTTTTAACAATGGACAGATCATTCAAACAGAAAATCAATAAGAAAACACTGGACTTGAGCTACACTTTAGACAAAATGGATCTAACAGACACATACAGAACATTATATCCAAAAGCAATAGAGTACACATTCTTCTCAAGCACACACATCTCATTATCCAGGATACATCATATGTTAGCCCATAGAAAAGTCTTTAAAAATTTAAGAAGATTGGAATCATTTAAGTATCTTTTGTGACCATATTGGTATGAAACTAGACATCAGTAACAGGAGGAATCAAGGAAAATGAATAAATATGTGGAAATAAAATAATATGCTCCTGAACAAATATTGGGTCAAATAAACTAAAAGGGAAATTTTAAAATATCTTGTGATAAATGAAGACTTGTAAGATACACCAAAAGCAGTTCTAAAAGGGAAGTTCATGGTACTAAATGCCTACATCAAAAGGAAAGAAATATCACAAATTAACAACCTAATATTACACCTCAAGGAAACTACAAAAGAAGAACAAAGTAGCCGGGCATGGTGGTTCACACTTGTAATACCAGCACTTTGGGAGGCCGAGGTGGGTGGATCACCTAAGATCAGGAGTTCAAGACTATCCACCCTGATCAACACGGCAAAATCCCGTCTCTACTAAAAATATAAAAATTAGCTGGGCTTGGTGACACACACCTGTAATCTCAGCTACTTGGGAGGCTGCGGCAAGAGAATTGCTTGAACCTTGGAGGTGGAGGTTGCAGTGAGCCAAGATTGTGCCATTGCACACTAGCCTGGGCAACAATAGGGAAACTCTGTCTAAAAAGAAAAAAAGAAGAGGAAGAAAAAGGAGGAGGAGGAAGAGGGGAAGGAGAAGGAGAAGGAGGCGGAGGCGGAGGAGGAGAAGGAGAAGGAGGAGGAGGAGGAGGAGGAGCAGAAGAAGAAGAAGAAGAAGAAGAAGAAGAAGAAGAAGAAGAAGAAGAAGAAGAAGAAGAAGAAGAAGAAGAAGAAGAAGAAGAAGAAGAAGAAGAAGAAGAAGCAGAAGCAGCAGCAGAAGCAGAAGCAGCAGAAGCAGAAGCAGAAGCAGAAGCAGAAGAAGAAGAGGAAGAAGAAGAAGAAACAAAGTTAGCAGAAGGAAGGAAATAACAAAGATCAGGGCAGATAAAAATAAAATAGACACCAGAAAAATGACACAAAAGATTAATTAAACTAAGAGTTGGTTTTTTCAAAAGATAAAGTTGATAAACCCTTAGGTAGACTAAATAAGAAAAAAATATGATAAGACTCAAGCAAAATCAGAAATGGAAGAGGAGATATTGCAACTGATAACACAAAAGTACAAAGGATCGGTTGTGCGCAGTGGCTCACGCCTGTAATCCCAGCACTCTGGGAGGCTGAGGCGGGCGATCACTTGAGGTCAGCAGTTCAAAACTAGCCTGGCCAACATGGTGAAACCCTGTCTCTGTTAAAAATACAAAAAATTAGCCAGGCGTGATGATGTGCACCTGTAATCCCAGCTACTAGTGAGGTGGGAAATTAAAGAAATAAAGAAAAATAAAATTTAAAAAAAAAGAGAGAGAAGCTTCCCTGTATTAGGCTGACTTGTCCCAGAGGCAGCAACAGGCACAGCCCAGACCCAGGAAAAGTCTTGATAATACTATCTAACGTGCCCTGAAGACTCTCCCAGCACTCCCTCAACATAACGAGAAAAAGAAATTTTCCTGTCTCTTATGGTATGAGTTTATGATTCCTGTTCTCTGTAACTAGTAACTTCAAGTATTCTGTTTTATCTAAGCAGTGTAGTGAAGGCCATAAACCGTCTGAGCAGGCCTGAGATATAGCCACCTGGGCACCATAGTGAAGGTTATGGATAAGCCCGTGCTAGGCACTAGTGAAAACCTAGATAACAGACATCTGGGCTGCACAGCAACAGTCATGTGTAATCCTGAGTTATGAACCTGTCACAATTTGATTAACTGTCTTTGCTGTGCCTCTGTATCCTTGCTTTCACGCCACTGTAAGCCTGCTTCAAGCTAGCCCACCCTCTTTTTGAAGTGTATATAAAAGTTAAGTGCTGTCTTTGTTCTAGGCCTAGTTTTTGGATGTTAAGTCTGCTGGGTCTGAGTGCACTCAATAAAGACCCTCCTGTATATACCCCAAGGTCTGTCTGGTCCTCCTGATTCCCACATCACTAGAGAGGCTGAAGCAGGAGAATCACTTGAACCTGGGAGGCGGAGGTTGCCGTGAGCCAAGATTGCACCAGCCTGGACGAAAGAGCGAGACCCCATCTCAATAAAAAAAAAAAAAAAAGAATCTTAAGAGACAACTATGAAGAATTATACAACAACAACACGGATAACCTAGAAGAAATGTATACATTCCTGGACACATACAACTTATCAATCCTAAATCATGAGGAAATGGAAAATCTGAACCAACCAGCACAGAGTAAAGAGATTGAATCAGCAATAAAAAATCTCCCATCAACGAAAAGCCCGGAATCTGATGGTTTCACTGCTGAAGTCATCTACCAAACATTTAAAGAAGAACTAATACCAATCCTTCTCAAACTCTCCCCCGAAAACAGAAGAGGGAATACTTTCAAACTCATTTTGTGAGGTCAGCATTACCCTGATAGCAAAGCCAGACAAAAAGACTACATGAAAAGAAAATTACAAGCCACAAATAAACAAGATCCCAGCCAATATCCCTGATAAACATAGGTACAAAAATCCTCAATAAAATACTAGCAAAGTAAATTTAACAGCACATGAAAGGGATTATTCATCATAATCAAGTGGGATTTATCCCAGGGATGCAAGGATAGCTCAACATACACAAATCTAGAAAGATGATGCACTACATTAACGGAATGAAGGGGAAAAATTATATGAGCATCTCAATAGATGCAAAAAAGGCATATGGTAAAATTCAACATTTTTTCCTGATAAAAACTTTCAAAATTAAAGTATTGAAAGAATGTACCTCCACACAATAAAGGCCACACATGACAAACACATAGCTAACATCATTCTCAACAGAAAAGAAAGTTAAAAGCTTCTCCTCTAAAATCAGGAACAAGACAAGGATGCCCACTCTCACCACTTCTGTTCAATATAGTATTGGAAGTCCTAGCCTGAGCAAATAGACAAGAAAAAGAAATAAAATTGGCTGGGTGCGGTGGCCAATGCCTGTAATCCCAGCACTTTGGGAGGCCAAGGCAGGTGGATCACCTGAGGGCAGGAGTTCGAGACCAGCCTGGCCAACATAGTGAAATCTTGTCTCTACTAAAAATACAAAAATCAGCCGGGGGTGGTGCTGGGTGCCTGTAATCCCAACTACTCAGGAGGCTGAGGTAGGAGAATCCCTTGAACCCGGGAGGCGGAGACTGCGGTGAGCTGAGATCATGCCACTACACTCCAGCCTGGGTGACAGAGTGAGACTCCATCTCAAAAAAAAGAAAAAGAAATAAAATTATCCAAATAGGCCAGGTGTGGTAGCTCACACCTGTAATCCCAACACTTTGGGAGGCTGAGGCAGGAGGATCACTTGAGGCCAGGAGTTTGAGACCAGCCTGGGCAACATGGCAAGATCTCATCTCTATAAAAAATACAAAAGTTGTCTGGGTGAGTTGGTGCACACCTGTATTCTCAGCTACTCGGGGGGCTGAGGCAAGAGGATCTATTGAGCTTGGGAGGTCAAGGATGCGGTGAGCTGTGTTCATGCCATTGCGCTCCAGCCTGGGCAAAGAGCGAGATCCTGTCTCAAATATATGTATATATATAAAATATAAAAATTTTAAAAATATATGTTTCCAAATAGGAAAGGAAGAAGTGAAACTGTCACTGTTTACTGACAATATGACCTTATAAGAGAAAACCCTAAAGACTCCATCAAAAACTGTTAGAACTGCACTGGGCATGGTGGCTTACGCCTGGAATCCCAGCACTTTGGGAGGCCGAGGTGGGTGGATCACCTGAGGTCAGGAGTTTGAGATCAGCCTGATCAATATGGTGAAACCCCGTCTCTACTAAAAATACAAAAATTAGCCAGGCATGGTGGCTGGTGCCTGTAGCCCCAGCTACTCGGGAGGCTGAAACAGAAGAATTGCTTGAATCTGGGAGGCGGAGGTTGCAGTGAGCCGAGATTGTGCCACTGCACTCCAGCCTGGGCAACACAGCGAGACTCCATCTCAAAAAAAACAAAACAAAACAAAAAAAAACAAAAATTGTTAGAACTGATAACCAAATTCAGTAAAGTTGCAGGGAAAAAAATCAACTTATGAAAATCAGTAGCATTTTCATATACTAACAATGTACTATCTGAAAAAGAAAAGAAGAAAACTATCCTTTTTATAATAGCATCAGAAAAAATCCCAAAATACTTAGGAGTAAATTTAAACAAGGAGGTAAAAAAATCTGTGTAATAAAAACTATTAAACGTTGATGAAAGAAATTGAAGATGACACAAATTAGAGAAAAGATATGCCACGTTCATGGATTGGAAGGACTAATGTTAAAATGTCCCTGCTACCTGAAACCATATACAGATTCAATTCAAATCCTAGTAAAACTCCAATGATACTTTCCACAGAAATAGAAAAAACAATCCTAAGATTCATATGAAAATACAAAAGACTTTGAAAAGCCAAAACACTCTTGAGCAAAAATAGCAAAGCTGAAGGCATCATACTACTGGATTTGATCATCTGTTACAAAACTACAGTAATCTAAACAGCATGTACACTATAAAAATAGACACATAGGCCAATGGAACGTAACAGAGAGCCCAGAAACAAATTCATGCATTGATAGTCAATTGATTTTTGATAAAGATGCCAAGAACACTCACTGGGAAAAAGACAGTCTTTACAATGAGTGGTTCTGGGAAAACTGGATATCTACTTGCAGAATAATAAAAGTATACCCTCATCTCACACTATATACAAAAATCAACTCACAATGGATTAAAGACTTAAATATAAGACCTTAAATGTAAGACCTGTACAACTACTAGAAGAAAACATAGGTGGAGGAAGCTCCATGACATTGGTCTGAGCGAAGATTTTCTTGGCTATGACCCCTTAAGTATAGGCAACAAAAGCTAAAATAGACAAATGAGATTATATCAAACTATAAAGCTTGTGCATATCAAAAGCAGCAATCAGTGAAGAGATAACCTATGGAATGGGAGAAAATATTTGCAAGCCATATATCTGTTCTGGGGAACAAACAGATAAGGGACTCAAACAACACAATAGCATGAAAACAAATCACTTGATTTATTTATTTATTTTATTTTATTTTTTTTTTTTGAGATGGAGTCTCAGACTGTTGCCCAGGCTGGAGTGCAGTGGCATGATCTCAGCTCACTGCAACCTCCACCTCTTGGTTTCAAGCGATTCTCCTGTGTCAACCTCCACAGTAGCTGGGATTACAGGCACGTACCACCATGTCCAGCTAATTTTTTGTATGTTTAGTAGAGACGGGGTTTCACCCTGTTGGCCAGGCTGGTCTTGAACTATCTCAGGTGATCCACCCGCCTTGGCCTCCCAAAGTGCTGGGATAACAGCCATGAGCCACCGTGCCCTGCCCAAATAACCCGATTTAGAAATGACCAAAGGCCCTAAATAGACATTTCTCAAAAGAAGAAGTACAAATGGCCAACAGGTATGTGGGAAAAAAAAAAAAAAAAAAGCTCAATACCACTAATCATCAGGGAAATGCAAAGTAAAACCACAATGAGCCATTATGGTAAACCAATAATACAGCCATTATGGAAGTACCTCACAAAAATAAAAATAGAACTACCATAAAATCTAGCAATTCCGCTACTGGATGTATATCCAAAAGATATTAAATCAGTATGTCAAAGAGATATCTGCACTCCCCATATTCAATGCAGCATTATTCACAAGATTAGTGGCATCTATCTAAGTGTCCACCAGTGCATGAATAAATCAAGAAAATGTGGTATATATCCACAATAAAATGCTATTCAGCCTTATAAATGAAAGAAATCCTGTCATTTCCAACAATTTGGATGACCCTGGAGTGCATTATGTTAAGTGAAATAAATCAGGCATTGAAGGACAAATAAGGGCATGAGCTCACTTATATGTGGGGTGTAAAAAAACTCAAATTCATAGAAACAGAGAGAAAATGGAGGTTACCAGAGGCTGGGGGTTGGGAAAACTTGGCAGATATGGCCAAGAGAGCCAATATTTTTGTCAGACATGAGGAGTAAGTTCAAGAGATCTGTCATGACATCATGGTCATGACAGTTAACAACGATATATGAATATTTGATAATTGCTAGATTTTAAGTGTTCTCACTTATCCCGGCCCGCGGGATAGTCAGTGTAGGCCCTGGAGGAGGGGGTGGGAATTTGAGGAACAAGACAGTGCTCTGATCAAGTCTCGTTTAATGGCGGTAATGCAATGCCTTATATACATTTGGAGGGGAAGGGGTTGGGCTAAGGTGGAAATGACCTCATTGCGGAAGGCGTGGCCAGATAGGCTTCGGTTTCTCCGGTCGGACGTCATGTTGCGCCTGCGCTGTCAGGTAGTCTTTTCGCGGGCGCGGGAAAAATGAATGAAGAAGAAGCAGGAAGAGCACCATCTTTTAATAGCGGTATTAATACAGGGAAGAAGGTAAATCTAGGGAGAAGGTGTGGGGTGGAAATGAATATAGCTCAGGCGTTTAATCTTTAATTATTATTCGCTATGGCCGGGGCGTGCAGCTCCGGACACTCACTACAAAAAAAATATGTCAAGTGATGCATATGTTAAATAGCTTGATTTAGCCATTCAATAGCATATACATATATCAAAACATGTTGTACAACATAAATATACATAATTTTTGTCAGTTTATAAAAAAAACTTAGTTATAATAAATTGTATATTGGCCAGGTGTGGTTCCCCACACCTGTAATCCCAACACTTTGGGAGACTGAAGTGGGTGGATCACTTGAGGCCAGGAGTTCGAGACCAGCCTGGCCAACATGGTGAAACCCTGTCTCTACTAAAAATACAAAAAATTAGCCAGGCGTGGTGGCAGGCACCTGTAATCCCAGCTACTTGGGAGGCTGAGGCAGAACTGCTTGAATCGGGAGTCGGAGGTTGTAGTGAGCTAAGATGGTGCCACTGCACTTCAGCCTGGGTGACACAGTGAGACTCTTGTCTCAAAAAACAAACAAACAAAAAAGATTAGCCGGGCATGGTGGCTCACGCCTATAGTCTCAACTACTCAAAAGGCTGAGGTGGGAGGAACCCTTGAGCCCAGGCGGTAGAGGTTGCAGTAAGCCGATGTTGCGCCATTGACTCCAGCCTGGGCGACAGAGCCAGATCCTGTCTCAAAAAAACAAAACAAAAAAACCCAAAAAACAAAACAAACAATGAAACATAATGTTTTCTCTTCTGAAAGAAATATTTTATTTTGAAAAGAATCATGCTACACCAACTTAAATTTCTTAAAATGAGATCTCAGTAATTGAGTACACCAGAGCACAGAAAACATTTTGTACCTTTGCAAGTAAAATTAAAGATTCAGAGAACCTACATAAAACACAGAAAGAAGGGATGCTTTCCATAACAGGGTAGAAGGTAACTTTAAAATAATCGACTCGTAAGGAAAATTAAAGAAATCCTAATCACCAAAATACGTGGGATTGTTTTTTATGGTCTTCATGTGAAAACGTTTAAAGCTGTCAAGGTACGTCAGAAGTCTGCAGGAAACGAGCCCATAGTATGTCTCAAACAGTGTACATTCTTTTCCATCATTAATTTCCTTCCATGCCAGGGGCGTTCCAGGATCCGCAATTTCTGAGGATGTAAAAATGAACTTATAGCAACATCTGTTGTATCTAATGTGCCTTTTCCCAGAAAACCTTGAGCTGTGGATGGGTATAAGGCCAACGGACTTAGCACAAATTCCTACAAACACATCAGCTGGCACCATCATGGGTACTTCTCTGAAAACCACATACATCATTCGAGCCACATCTTGGGACATTATAAAGGCCTCGCCACTGCAGTAATCTGGGTAGTATTTTTCTGGGTACTCACTAAGAGGGACAAAGTCTCTGTTCTGAGGATCTCTATTGGGTGTAACCTGATGAATAACTCTTCCTATATAGATATCTTCTAGGTGTTCTTTCAGATTGAGAAGATAGTCTACCAAGCTTGGTAGATTGACAAACATCTCCTCATCTACCTTGAGAATGAACAGGGCATTAGGGCAGAAAGCCACAGCCCACTGTATCATTGCAATGATCTTCAGGGTTTGGTTCTCAGAACTGTCCAAGAAGATTCCTTCAATTATATCATTATTCTTACGGGACTCTTTGTTGATCTCTTTCTGGGTAGTCACTGAAACAGGCATTCCCAAAGCAAACAGTGTGAGAATGGGATGCCCTTGGACACTGGTCACATTGCCCCAAGTTTTCCTAATGAGGTCCCGTCTTGTTCCATTTCCTGGGCTACTGAAGACAAGAGACAGCAGAAAAATGTTCTTCCCTTTACATACTTCCGACTGGCTCAGGACATAATATTTGGAGAGATTACTTCTTAGGGGTTCTATGTTCAATTTTCTTGCCTTATTCTTAATTTCAAGAACTTTCATATCTATATAAGGCAAAGAATGCAGAAAGTATTCCTCCACAAAGTCAGCCCCAAAAAGCAAGGCATGAAATAGGATGACATTAAAAAGAATGAAACACCACTGGTGAGTCCGAAGTCTGCAGAAAGTCACCTAAAAAAGAAAAGGACAAGTGTTCATTCAGGCTTCATCTCTATTCCTGTTTTTGCCCTCACTGAGCCCTATACGGACCTCTCACAGCATTTAGCAGTACACTCTACTTTAAGTGTTTATTGTGATATATTGTTATTATCTATTTCTTCCACTAGATCATGGTCTCCTGGACAGCAGGCATCGTGTCTCTGTCTTCTCCAGTGCTGCTGATTCCAGCATTTGGCACAAAGTGAACACTGAGTAAAGTGTTAGTTGGTTGTTTTCTTGCTTGTTTGGATAAAAGCTTGCTTACTTACTATATACAAGGCACTGTCTTGGACATTGTGATTACCAAGAATTGGACACAGACACATGGATATAACTTAACAAGTGGTATCATTGTGATAAAAACCTGTAGGAAAATACATGATGTTCTTTCTTGAATGGGAGCACCTGGATCCATTTCTTCTCTAATTACAAAAGTCAGGGGCTATTTTTCCATGAAGTGGCTGCTTTTGTTAGCCATGGCATCCTGGCTACTATCAAATATTTACATTCTTCTAGTATGACTTTCCAATTCTATCTAATACTGAGTTTGTTTTGACAATGTCTCCTGGCCGGGCGCGGTGGCTCAAGCCTGTAATCCCAGCACTTTGGGAGGCCAAGACAGGCGGATCACGAGGTCAGGAGATCAAGACCATCCTGGCTAACCTGGTGAAACCCCGTCTCTACTGAAAAAAAAAAAAAATACAAAAAACTAGTCAGGCGAGGTGGCGGGCGCCTGTAGTCCCAGCTACTCGGGAGGCTGAGGCAGGAGAATGGCGTAAACCTGGGAGGCGGAGCTTGCAGTGAGCTGAGATCCGGCCACTGCACTCCAGCCCGGGCGACAGAGCGAGACTCCATCTCAAAAAATATATAAATAAATAAAGACAACGTCTCCTAATCTATCTCACATTTCCATCGATATGGACAGATTACTGCTATCTGCATAGCACCTCTTCAGAGATGTAAGATAGATCTAGGCCAAGCTTACTCTACCTCATCAATGCAGACGAAAACTTTCTGTTTGAAAGGACAGGTGCAGAATTGTAATATAACAGAGCCAGGAAATATTAAATGAATTAAATCCCTTTTCATTGGATCTTCAATCAATAGAGCCTCCCATAATAATTGTTACCTCCTATTATGCACTTGCTTTTGTGCCAGGCATTGTGATAAGCATTTTATGTGTCTTAACTCATTTAGCCCTGGTAATATCCCTTTCAGATAGGTTATTTTCATAATTAAGCTGAGCATCTGAGTAGCTTAGTAATTTGCCCAAGATCACACAGTGGGTAAGAGGTTAGGATAGGGCATGATTTGAACTCAAATCGGTCAGATTCCAAAGCTCACTCTTTTTTTTTTGAGACGGAGTCTCGCTCTTTCTCCCAGGCTACAGATCTTGGCTCACTGCAACCTCCGCCTTCTGGGTTCAAGCGATTCTCATGCCTCAGCCTCCTGAGTAGCTGGGATTTCAGGCGTCTGCCACCACACCCAGCTAATTTTGGTATTTTTAGTAGAGATGGGGTTTTGCAATGTTGGCCAGGCTGGTTTCAAACTCCTGATCTCAGGTGATTCGCCCACCTCGGCCTTCCAAAGTGCTGGGATTACAGGTGAGAGCCACTGTGCCCAGCTCCAAAGCTCACTTTTAACCACTGGAGAATCACAACTCCTATCTTTTCTTTTCTCTCTCCTTCCTTCCTTCCTTCCTTCCTTCCTTCCTTCCTTCCTTCCTTCCTTCCCCCCCTTCCTTCCTTCCTTCCCTTTCCTTCTTTCCCTCCCTCCCACCCTCCCTCCCTCCCTTCTTCCCTTGCTCGCTCTTTCTTTCTTTCTCTTTATTTTTGAGACAGAGTCTTACTCTGTGGCCCAGGCTAGAGTGTAGTGGCATAATCTTGGCTCACTGCAACCTCCACCTCCCAGGTTCAAGAGATTCTCCTGCCTCAGCCTCCCAAGTAGCTGGGATTACAGGCATGCACGACCACTCCCAGGTAATGTTTGTACTTTTAGTAGAGACGGGGTTTCACCACATTGGCTAGGGTGGTCTTGAACTCCTGACCTCAGGTGATCGGCCTCCCAAAGAGCTGAGATGACAGGCGTGAGCCACCGCGCCTGGCCCCTATGTTCTTTAAATAGTCAAAAAACACAACACAACAAAAAAAACCCAGCAATGATAACCTGAACTCCTTTCCATTTTCTCATTTACACATAGAAAAAGTTTCAGCTTCCTCAAAGCCTATTTTACTAGATATCAAATGCTTTAAAGATTATAAGAAACTTACTTGCATGTTGCCTGTGAGCAATTTCAGGGTCTTAGAAATTATTGAGTTCAGATGCCAAGTTATGCCCAAACGCATCTCAGGATCACTCCAGTCCAACAGCAATTGCGGTAAAGAGGATAAGGTTTCTTGCCAATCAACCTGAGCTTTGATCCTAGAATACCTGCTGACTGCACAGAAGAGTGGGTGCTGATCATGTTACAGCTAGAGTGAATCCAGAACAAAGAATAGAAAAAGCAAACCTCTTCAAATGCTTCCAACCCTGTGTACTTCATGAAACTGACCCCATGTCTTTATACTGAGTTCCTGGTAAAGTATGTGTGGAAGTTCAAAGAACAGTTACCCAGGTCACTTCTCCACAGCATTGCTGCGCAAGTAGATACAACCTATATTTTTGGAGTGCATCTCAAGAAATTAAACAGCTGGAGTAATGCCTGCTCCCTGGTACATACACATGCAAAAACTGTGCTAGACATAGAGGAATATTTTTCATCCGTAGTGGGTGCGTTATTTTCTCCCAAAGAAACATCATATGCTGAGGTCTGGTGTATGGCTCATTGGGAAAGATTCAGAATCCCTAGTATGGGCTATGCAAGCACTTTACTAAATCAATTTTAAGTCATCTGAACTACCTCCCCCAGGCAAGTTTAGCTCAAAATGGAAGACAACATATAGTCCATTTTAGCCGGAATTGAAGAAACTAAACATTTGATGTTTTCTCCTTTCCTGGAGCATGCATGTGTAGGAATTATCCCAAACATCATTTTTACCAGCAAGTTTATTTCAAGAAAATAAACAACATTCAGCATATTTTCATGTTCCTGTCACACAAGCAATTATACTGAGCATTCTGTTCTCATATCAGACTATATTTCATCCTTTCCTTCAACATCCAATAGCCATTTACAACAGCTTTTGTAATTCTTTGGCTAGGAATAACTTCTTATATATTTAAAGCTATGTTTTCTCAGCAATCATTACACAATCTTGAAAATATTTACAAGGTGGGAAAAAATCTAACCTAAAATTTCAAATGAAAGGGAATTTTAGGCTGGGCGCGGTGGCTCAAGCCTGTAATCCCAGCACTATGGGAGGCCGAGACGGGCGGATCACGAGGTCAGGAGATCAAGACCATCCTGGCTAACACGGTGAAACCCCGTCTCTACTAAAAAATACAAAAAAAAACTAGCCGGGCGAGGTGGCGGGCGCCTCTAGTCCCAGCTACTCAGGAGGCTGAGGCAAGAGAATGGCGTAAACCCGGGAGGCGGAGCTTGCAGTGAGCTGAGATCCGGCCACTGCACTCCAGCCTGGGCAACAGAGCAAGACTCTGTCTCAAAAAAAAAAAAAAAAAAAAAAAAAAAGAAAGGGAATTTTACATATATCGAATTTAACAATTTTACATATACTGAAATTAACAATTGAATAGGTCTTGTATTTCATTAAATATTACTTCCATTTTGCAATTTAAAACATGTTTTATAGTCATGAATTTTGCTCCTGGATCCCCTCTGGGCTTAAATTTGCACAATTTGGTTTCTTTGTTATGAGAGGTCCAAACAATATTATCTCTGGGGCAGCTCCATCTGCACTTTTCAATTTGATTCATCAAACTGTACTGGGGTTGAGAATGTTTGCTCCAGAGATACGGGTGCTTGATTTTCTTGATTACCCTGCTACTACCTTCCCTTTCATAGAAAGTATCCAATCTGTATTATCCATGTCTTCCTAAATGTCTTATAATGCTGTCATCAGTCATGTTCTGACTTAGAAGTCTAGAGTGACATCCTGTTGCTTAGCAAATCAAATTTGCTCTCTTGAGACCTTACTTTTAGGACACCGTAGTTGACTTCCACCCCACATAATCAATTTTTATTTCCCTTGTTTCAAGTAGCCTAGATGAAGTCAGGATGCTTGGAACCTTGGCCATGCTCTACTGTCTACTGGATATGTGTCTCTGTCATTGTTTATGTTATATTATTGGACTGTGCTATCAAGCATGGTAGCCATTAGCCACATGTGGCTATTAAAATTAAATAAAATTAAGAATTTAGTTCATTTACATCAGGTGCTTTTCAAGTGTTCAGTAGCCACAAGAGGCTAGTGACTGCCTTATTGGACAGCACCAAGAGAACAACTCCATCATAGGCAAAAGGCCTATTGGACAGTGTTGGTATAAGATGCATGTGAATGTGCGTGTATGCATATATGGTTTAGGAACCCTTACAGAGAAACGAGGATAACTTGTGTGCTGGGCATCATGGTTCACCCCTGTAATCCGAGCACTTTTTGGGAGGCCCAGGCAGGTGGATCACTTAAGCCTAGAAGTACAAGACCAGCCTGGGCAACACAGCAAAACCCTGCCTCTACAAAAATACACACAAACACACACACACACACACACACAATTAGCTGGGCATGGTGACATGCATCTGTGGTCCCATCTACTCAGGAGGCTGAGGTGGGAGGATCGCTTGAGCCTGGAGAAGTTGAGGCTGCAGTGAGCCAAGATCGTTGTCACTGTACTCCAGCCTGAGCGACAGAGTGATACGTTGCCTCAAAAAAAAAAAAAAAAAAAAAGGGTAACTTGTGCTCTGAAGTCAGTTTAGGTTGAAATCCAACGACAGCCATTTACTATGACCTTAGGCAAGATGCCTAAACCTCTTTTGATTTCAGTTTCCCGATCTCTAAAAATGGGCCTAATAATAGTTACCAGCTTGTGCGGTTGTTGTGGGAGCTGAGTGAGATGGTACACAACAAGTGTTAAGAAAGAGTGCGTGGAATTTTTTAGCTCAGTTTTAGTTCTTGAAGCAAAAAGGTTTGCATGCTTAATTTCCTTCAATCCTCAGAGCCTACCGATGGGGAGTTGACTATAACTTCCATGCAGATGAAGCAAAGTCTGAGAGGTGAAGTAACCAGGGCATAGCTAGAGTGTAAATGTTGTGATTCATTCAAATCTACATCACTTGACTGTCTTTTTTCATTCAACAACCTCCTTACCTTGCTTTATTTCTCTCCTTTTCACATGCCTTACTTAGTCTGTCTTCCTCCTTCTAATAGATGTAAGCCCCCGGCGGTCAGGGATTTTTGCGTTTTTTGTTCACGAACCCTATCCCCTAGAACAGTGTTCGGGATAAAGAGGGGCCCAACAGGTCGTATGAATCTGGACACGTCTCAACTTCCCTGAGCCACAGCTCCCTCTCCTCCGAAAATGAGGATAATAAGAAAGCCTACTGCAGAGCTGGTGCAAGATCGGATTGGAGGAGCGACACAAAAGCGCTGTGCAAACCTGGATGTACGGTACGAAAAGAAGCTCTGTTCTAGGTTGCATCCCGCCTAAGCACCGTCAGGGCCGCGCGGCGAGCGTTCAACTTCCCGGGACGCTCTCCTCCCAATCCCTACTCCTGGCCTCCACCCTCCTACCACCCACCACCCACCTCGGGGCGGGGACCGGAAGTGCAGCCACTTCCGCCGGGCGCCGCGGAGCTGAGGGACGCGCGGAGATGAGGGACGCGCGGAGATGACGCAGGCAGCACCGGAAGCCGCTCCCCAGTGAGGCTGTGGACCGGGAGCGGCGGCCGCAGGTCCAGGTCTGTATGCGAGGCGGGGCCGGTCGGGGAGGGGACTTTCAGGCGCCCGCGCCTCTGCTGACCTGCCGCGCCTTGGCTGTTTTTCTCTCCCTGCAGGCGCCATGGCTGCGGAGCGGACCCGGCCGCTGCGAGGCTCTGGCGGCCCGAGCGTGCCTAGTAGCTGTGAACCCGGCTCGAGGTCCCGGGCCCCGGGGTGCTCGCTCAGGTCAGTGCCGCGCGGAACACGGTTCCGAGAGCAAGGGACCTGGGAGCGACGAATGGGTTGATGGGATCTGGATTTTAGAAATGGGAAAACAGGGTTTCGGAGTTACTGCCTCCTACTGCCTCCATTTCCTTAGCTGCAAAATGAGTTAACAGTGATGTCCCAGGGCTACCAAATGTTTGAAAGATGATGAAGTGTGATGAGGTGGTTTATGAAGTACAAAGAGCTGTGCTGCGCCATAATTGTGGGTATGCCGTGAAAACAGGTGTGTGTGGGGGGTGCTGCTTGAAGTAAAGCAAAGATAACAATATTAATGCTGAGTGAAAATGGTAACCGACATTTACTGTAGGCTTACAGCGTGCCGGGTACTGTGCTAAACGCTTTACGTGCACTATCTTGTTTAACCCTCATAAAAGCCCTTGTAGGTAATGCTCTTCGTGGCTGTATTTTACAAGTGAGGAAACAGGGCGTGAGACAGGTGAAGTGTTTTGCCCAAGGTCACCCAGCAACAAGTGGAGTTGCAGAACGCATTTTTATAAACATTTGTATTCTTTCAAAGCTTTAAAAAATTCACCTTAAAACTAAAGGCTGTCTTTTGATAGTATATCATACTTACATGGTTTTCAGTTTTAAAAGGTATACGATAAAAAGGGACCTCTCATTCCTTTTCTCCAGTTCTGTCTGGAGGCAACCAGGGTTGTCAGCTTCTTGAATATTCAGAATACATTTTATGCATATGTAAGTTTATAGGTGTGTATACATTTTCAACGCCTCTGTACTCCTTGATAAGAAAAGAGGGGGAAATGAAGCCTCCTTCCCTCTAACACTAACAATTAGGTTGCTTTCACTCTTGACTAGGCCAGGTTCTGATGGAGGAGGAGGTGGGGAAAACACATTTACACTGTTTTCCAGAAGGTCCTGTCTCTAACACCTTAGAGTATAGGTTTGGGGAGGATGGGTACTGGGCAAAATATTGAGCCTGCTACTTCCTATGCCATTCTGGGAAAGCCACTCCACTTCTTGAGCCATAAATTTCCTTATCATGTTAGTTAAGGGCGGCATTACTGATACCTTCCATGAGGTTATGAAGATCAAATGAGATGTTTACCAGTGGTACTTTTTCTTTAAAACCAATATAAATATGTGAGTTGCCTAAGGTAATATAGGGAGTTAATGGCAGAACCTGAGACCAAACCCGGGCTCTCTTTTTCCAATTTAGGAGTCTTTTTGTTACATGACCCACTTTGTGATTATTGATACTGAATGCAAGAGGGCAAGTTGAATGTTAACTCTGAGGTAGAGGTGTGGGGTAAGGGGGCCAAACAGCAGGGAATGTGGATAGAATAAGGCACCTGCTGGGAAACGAGAGCCTGCAATAAACAGGTGCTCTTTTCTTTTCTTTTTTTTTTTTTTTGAGACGGAGTCTCGATTTGTTGCCCAGGCTGGAGTGCAGTGGCGCGATCTCGGCTCACTGCAAGCTCCGCCTCCCGGGTTCACGCCATTCTCCTACCTCAGCCTCCCAGGTAGCTGGGACTACCGGCGCCCGCTACCACACCCGGCTAATTTTTTTTGTATTTTTAGTAGAGACGGGGTTTCACTGTGTTAGGATGGTCTCGATCTCCTGACCTCGTGATCCGCCCGCCTCGGCCTCCCAAAGTGCTGGGATTACAGGCGTGAGCCACCGTGCCCGGCCAACAGGTGCTCTTAATTATCAAGTTAAACCCCTAGTAAGTTTGAGCCCTTGAGTTTTTCTTCCGGGTATTTTGAAGATAAACTTTGTGGTAAGATGATGGGGTCGAAAGAGATGTTAGTGGTCATGTCCACTGGTCATTCCAGCCTCAGTGTCACAGAAATCTTTCCTGCCAGATATTCATAGTAATAAAACTAGCAAAAAGTACCATTTGAGTTTTTACCCCCTAGACTGTACACTGTGCTAAGCTTGTCCTTGCTATATTTCTAAGTTTCACCCTTCAAGTTGGATGATAGCTTCCATTTTACAGATGATAAAACTGAAGCTTAAAAGTTAGTTGGACATGCCCGTAATCACATAGGAAGTGGTTGAATCAGTAAAACATTTGACCTCCAAAGCATTTTCATGTATCACATTCTGCCTCTGTGTGCAACTGTCCTTGACTGTTCGTGGTAATGGGAAACTAACTACTCTGGAGGGAGCTATTCCATTGTTAGAAAGCGCTGAGATTTAAAAGCTTCTCATGTTGAATTGAAATCCCATTTCCTGAGGTTTGTGCAACCAGTATATGATATTTCTAGAGGCTGCCTAAAAGAGTCCAGTTTAGACTTGTTACCTTAGAAAGCCCCCTCCAAAGTTAGTTGATCCTTTTGGAAAAGTAAAAAATTGGTGTTTTTTAATAATACATTCTGCGGTTAGTGAGACTTGCTTTTTTAGGGGGAAAAAAATGCCTTTTTCAGAATAATCAGAGGTGAACTGCTCAATCCTACAAGGGATTGAGTGGTTTAAAAGGCAATCTAAAAGTTGGGAAAATTTTTTTATTAAGAGTTAGGAGAATATTTAAATCTCAGATATGGCTGAGCTTTTTAGAGGTGCTCTCTGAAAAAGCTTCTTCCATAATCTTTAGCGGTGTCATCGGCACATTAATTTGACTTTTTAAAAAAATTATACTTTAAGTTCTAGGATACTTGTGCACAACGTGTAGGTTTGTTACATAGGTATACATGTGAATTTGGCATGTTATAGTATGTCTCTTAGATATTTGTGAATGATGGGAACCTGATAAGATTTTAATGAGTATTCTAAATTTGCCTTGTAGCCATTTGAGTAACAATTCAGCTCACTTAAATACAAGCATTTCTACAATAGATGTGTGTCAGCATGTGTGTGTATGTGTGTATATGTAGATGTGATGGAGGAAGCTTCCCACACCACACTTTTCACTGTTAAAAATGTTTCCGGAGCAGGTGTTTTGGTGTGTGTTTTTAATTGACCAATATTAATTAACTAGCTATTGTGACAGTATGCAGATGCCCACAGAAGATAATTGCTTTGTCTTGTTGCAAATTATTTTTTAAAAATAGAGATTTTGAAGAAATGTTATATAGATAAGAGGATTGTTAGGATTTAGAGGAAGGAGGGGGCTTGTTATTGCGTGATAAGTCGATAAAACTTTTAGCTATCTGATAATTTTTTGTCAGCTAAGTACATTTTTAATACAAATTAATAAATCCTCTCTAGCCCAAACTTTGGCTTCAGAAGTATTAGCTTGAAGTCTAGTCACAGTTCCAGAAATCAAAACTATTCGCACATATGTCATTGCAAGGTTTGGTTGCTTCTACTAATAAATCGGACTGCTTATTTGTCTAAGAATGTTATTGCCAATTTTGATATTGGACACTCACGATTTTACTCACCTTACATTAACAAAGTTGGAAGATGAGATCTTGCTTTTTGTGTAGACCTGATCTAGGTGATATGTCTGGAAAGAAATTAACTTTCCTTTTTCACATTAATTTGGACATATGTTTTTAAAATTAATATGACAGTCTCGTGAGAAACTGAGTATTCAGAAGGAAAGTTTTTATTAAATCGTGAAAATATTTGAATATATGGAAATAAAGAGAATAATAAATCCCTCTGTACCCATCACCCAGCATTAACATCTATCAACACATAGTCTTGAGAAAGATAGTTTCTACTGGTTATTTTTTTGTTATCTTTCATTAGTTTAATCCGCATTAAGAGTGAATTAATACCAGTTGACACTAATACAGGATACTTTAAAAAAATTGTTTGTTACAGTTAGCTCAGGAGCAATTTGTCGTTCTCCTAAAAGAGAAAATGGTCTAATGGGTAGACACACTACCCCCAGATCTTACCACTAGGTCGTGGTTCTCCTGGTTGTCACTTATTTCAGAGAGAGAGCTTGGTACCCTGATCTTGAGAACACTGGCATCCATTCTGTTCTGCGGCTATTTAAGAGCCCTGTGAACATAGGCAAATCACATACCTTCTCTAACCTGTGGTTTCCTCATTTGCAAAGTGAAGATTATAATGTCTGTTTTTTGGTGTTTTATAAACACAAGGATTATTAATTTGCTTTATTTGTGCAGGCCTCCAGGACCCTCATGGCTCCCTGGGGCACATGGTTAAGAGTTGTCACTAGCTCATATGAGGCTTATAAAAACAAACTAAAGCCAAATAAGATCTTTGGTAATTCATGTTAGAAACAGGCAGTGCCATAAAGAAGTTGGAAGAACCAGAATTTCTGAGGCAGATAACTTACTACACCTGCTTACTTTTCTTCCCTAAACCTTTTCATCTGAACATCTGTTGCAAAACCAAGTAGTCAGTTCTATGATTTTGGTGACAGGTTGTGCCTGCCATGATAATCAGTGTCTCAGGTTACTGCTCAGGAAACTTGTTTCTGATTGTCACATCCTGGTGCTTGCTTTTGTGATTTTAGTACTCAAATAGAATGTATTAAGGAATTCATTAAGGAAATTGTTTTATAATGGTTTTGATGGGGGAGGGGTGTATTATAAAATATACTGTTTTTTGTTTTTTTTTTTTTTTTGAGACGGAGTCTGGCTCTGTCACCCAGGCTGGAGTGCAGTGGCGCGATCTCGGCTCACTGCAAGCTCCGCCTCCCGGGTTTACGCCATTCTCCTGCCTCAGCCTCCCAAGTAGCTGGGACTACAGGCGCCCGCCACCTCGCCCGGCTAGTTTTTTGTATTTTTTAGTAGAGATGGGGTTTCACCGTGTTAGCCAGGATGGTCTCGATCTCCTGACCTCGTGATCCGCCCGTCTCGGCCTCCCAAAGTGCTGGGATTACAGGCTTGAGCCACCGTGCCCGGCCAAAATATACTGTTTTATAATGAATTGTTGGTAAATCTATTACTATGAAGATGCATGTAGCATGTGCAAAAGGACTTCAAAAGGAATAAGTCACACACACCAATCTGTTTCACTGTGTTTTGGAGATCATGATTTGTTAAAGTATGTTTTCTCAAATGTGTTTTCTTTTGTGTGCATGGAAAGTGTTCAGATAAATATAGTGTATTAACTGTAAAGTTGTAATGTAACTATGCATAAAGTTGTAATGGCAGATTTTTTACACTAATTTTTAATACTTCATTTGTTAGCAGTCTTGCTTGAACAGTCTTTTTGAGCAGAACTAATACAATATTTTGATGTGCCACAGGTAAAATTTTCCATAACCTTATGGAGAGAAAGGACTTTGAGACATGGCTTGATAACATTTCTGTTACATTTCTTTCTCTGACGGACTTGCAGAAAAATGAAACTCTGGATCACCTGATTAGTCTGAGTGGGGCAGTCCAGCTCAGGCATCTCTCCAATAACCTAGAGACTCTCCTCAAGCGGGACTTCCTCAAACTCCTTCCCCTGGAGCTCAGTTTTTATTTGTTAAAATGGCTCGATCCTCAGACTTTACTCACATGCTGCCTCGTCTCTAAACAGTGGAATAAGGTGATAAGTGCCTGTACAGAGGTGTGGCAGACTGCATGTAAAAATTTGGGCTGGCAGATAGATGATTCTGTTCAGGACGCTTTGCACTGGAAGAAGGTTTATTTGAAGGCTATTTTGAGAATGAAGCAACTGGAGGACCATGAAGCCTTTGAGACCTCATCATTAATTGGACACAGTGCCAGAGTGTATGCACTTTACTACAAAGATGGACTTCTCTGTACAGGTAAGAGATGTTGAAACTGGTTTTTGGGTTTTGTTTTGAATTTCAACTTGAACCAGTCTTCAGCTTTGAGAATGACAAGTGTTGATTATATGAGATATGTACAGTGACTTTTTTTTCCTCCATCCCTGAGTGGATTCCCCCCCTTATCCTCTTCCTTCTTTGTAGAGAACACAATCATTTTTATAAAATTTTATGAGAAAAACGCTTCAGACTGTCTTTTAAACATTATGCGAAATTACAAAGCTGTAGATTACATTTTCTCTGTGTTTCCTCCATGTATAGTCCTCCAGGTTGTTAAATTCTGTTTCTTTTTCTGTTGGCACTGTATTTGAGGAAAAACAGTGGAAAAATTGGTATCTACTCCTCGCAAGTAGTTAGATCATTTTGGCTGAGTTACTTAACCTCTCTGTATCTTTAACATACGGGAAAGGAGGCCGGGCCCCGTTGTTCACGCCTGTAATTCTAACACTTTGGGAAGCTGCGGCGGGTGGATTGTCTGAGCTCAGGAGTTCGAGACCAGACTGGGCAATGTGGTGAAATCCCGTCTCTACTAAAATACGAAAAAGAGGCCAGGCATGGCGGCTTGCACCTATAATCCCAGCTACTCAGGAGGCTGAGACAGGAGAATCGCTTGAACGCGGGAGGCGGAGGTTGCAGTGAGCTGAGATCGTGCCACTGCACTCTGGCCTGGGTGACAGAGTGAGGCTCCCATCTCCAAAAAAAAAAAAAAAAAAAAAGGCTAGGCGCGATGGCTCACGCCTGTAATCCCAGCACTTTGGGAGGCCGAGGCGGGCGGATCATGAGGTCAGGAGATTGAGACCATCCTGGCTAACACGGTGAAACCCCATCTCTACTAAAATTACAAAAAAATTAGCTGGGCGTGGTGGTGGGCACCTGTAGTCCCAGCTACTTGGGAGGCTGAGGCAGGAGAATGGTGTGAACCCGGGAGGTGGAGCTTGCAGTGAGCCGAGATTGCGCCACTGCACTCCAGCCTGGGCGACAGAGTGAGACTGTCTCAAAAAAAAAATATATATATATATATATATTTATATTATACTACTAGTATATTATACTATTTATATTATTCTACTACTTCTAAGTAGAAGTAGTAGAAGTTGGAGTTTGGGCCTGGGAACAGAGAGAGTTGGATAGTTTTAAACTAGGCAATTAAGTAATTTTATGAAACAATATAGTTATTAAAAATCTAAAATTATATGTTATTTTCCATTTATAATGGGCATGTGTTTCTGTATATGATTATAACTAATGCCCATGTGTTAGATAATACATTTTGACAGGCATGTAAATAATTATTAGGCAGCATTTAAAATAGCTCCAAGCAGTTCTTACTAATAATTCAATGCCTGTTTCCTTACATTGTATATAATATATAGAAATACTTGGTGTTCTTTTTCATCCAAGATAACTTCTAATAAACATTTGTGTGTTACAATATAAACTGTTCATTTGTGTAAATATATCAATAGTCATTATTTAGCCATTTCCATATTAGTGCATGTATTAGTCCATTCTCAGACTGCTAAAAAAAAAAACCGCTTAAGACTGGTTTATGAAGAAAAGAGGTTTAATTGACTCATAGTTCCACATGGCTGGGAAGGCCTCAGGAAACTTACAGTCATGGCAGAAGGCAATATGATCGTGGCAGAAGGTGAAGGGGAAGCAAGCACCTTGTTCACAAGGCAGCAGGAGAGAGTGTGCGAGTGAAGCGGGAAGAGGCCCTTATAAAACCATCAGATTTTGAGAGAACGAACTCACTATCATGAGAACGGCATGGGGGACCACCCCCATGATCCAGTCATCTCTCACCAGGTCTCTCCTTCAATGCCTGGGGATTGCAATTCAAGATGAGGTTTGGGTGAGGACACAAAGCTTAACCATATCAATGCATATTCAGATTGTTTCTGTTTTTATTAGTATCTTTGTATTACCTCTTTTTCCCTTGAGCTCATTTGGGACAGAAGCCTAAAAGTAGAATCACCAGATACAGAAGATTGAATGATTTTATAGATGTTTTTTTGTTTGTTTGAGATGGAGTCTCACTCTCTCACCCAGGTTGGAGTGCAGTGGCACGATCTCAGCTCACTGCAGCCTTCGTCTCCAGGGTTCAAGTGATTCTCCTGCCTCAGCCTCCCGAGTAGCTGGGATTATAGGCACATGCCACCATGCCTGGCTAATTTTTTTGTATTTGTATTAGAGGTGGGGTTTCACCTTGTTGCCCAGGCTGGTCTCAAACTCCTGCCCTCAGGTGATCCGCTGTCCAAAGTGCTGTGATTACAGGTGTGAGCCACCGTGCCTGGCCTGATTTTATAGCTCTTCTTAGTGCCCTTTCCAGATAGATTGAATTGATACAATGACAATACAGTCTTAAGTAACTTGCTTCTCCCTCAAGAGTCTCACCAGACTCAATTTAAATATTAATATTTAATATCGAGATGTATCATTTCTCAAGACCATTTTACAATTGCATTTCTTTATTCATTAAGGGTATATAATATGTGGTGATATTTTCTCTGAAATGCTAGACACTCTGCTAATTTTAGAAAATAAACATTTGATTTAAAGCATTTTTCATGGTTTGGTTTGTCATCCTGATGTTATTTCACACTTTATTTTACTTGTGTTACAAGCTTGATTACTAGAACAGCATCACCAGTTCTTCTAGGCTTTGATGTACTTTCTCTGTTGCGGTGATGGCTTTTCCATGTCTCTTTTGCCTCATGATTTAAAAAGATTTTAAAAGATTTTGCCTCATGATTGTAAAAGATTAAGATTAAGTTGAGGGGGCTCATGCCTATAGTCCCAACAGTTTGGGAGGCCAAGGCAGGTAGATTATGTGAGCCCAGGAGTTTGAGACCAGCCTGGGCAACATAGCAAAACCTCATCTCTACAAAAAAATACAAAAATTAGCTGGGTGTGCTGGCTCACACCTGTAGTCCCAACTACTTGGGAGACTGAGGTGAGACGATCGCTTGAGCCCAGGAAGTGGAGGTTGCAGTGAGCTAAGATTATGCCACTGCACTCCAGCCTGGGCAACAGAGCAAGACCCTGTCTCAAAAAAATAAATAAATAAATAAAGAAGATTAAGATGCAGTATCACCTTGGAGCTTGGAGCTCCTACTGGCAGTTGACCATTGTTTTCATACCACCTCTAGCATTTTTTTTTTTTGAAACAGGATCTCCTCTGTCACCTGGGCTAGAGTACAGTGGTGCAGTCTCGACTCACTGCAACCTCCTCCTCCTCCTGGGTTCAAGCGATTCTCTCGCCTCAGCCTCCTGAGTAGCTGGCATTACAGGCACATACCACCATATAGCCCTGCTAATTTTTGTATTTTTGGTAGAGACGGGTTTCACCATGTTGGTCAGGCTGGTCTTAAACTGCCGATCTCAGATGATCTGCCTGCCTCGGCCTCCCAAAGTGCTGGGATTACAGGTGTGAACCACTGCACCCAGCTGCCTTTTTAAAATTTTTTTGGAGACAACCTCTCACAGGGTAGTTCATGCTGGAGTGCGATGGTGCGATCTTGGCTTACTGCAACCTCCACCTCCTGGGCTCAGGTGATCCTCCCACGTCAGCCTCCCGAGTTTAACTGGGACTACAAGTGAGCAACACTATGCCTGGCTCCTTTTTGTACTTTTTGTAGAGACAGGATTTCACCATGTTGCCCAGTCTGGTCTCGAACTCCTGGGCTCAAGCACTCCGCCAGCCTCGGCCTCCCAAAATGCTAGGATTACTGGTGTGAGCCACCATGCCTAGCTCCCCTTGCTTTAAAAAGTTGTTTTCTTCTCTTATCAAACCTCATTTTTGAAATGTAGTAAAAACTGCAGTTACTTGGAGTGGAAGTAAATGGGAAATAGTCACTGAATTCTCTAACTACCTGGAAAGTTAATACCTGCAATTCTGCATTTTAAGATTATTCTCTAGGTGGGTCTATATGTTAATGGGATTTTTATTCTGATTCAATTCATCAGGTTTGCATATTTAAAATTATGTTGTACAGTGGTTGAAAATAATCCAAAGCATTAGTTTAATTTTTCTAACAGCAGCATCCCTGGAACTGTGAGAGAAGTATTTGTTACAGAATTATACATGTGTTCGTGTCATCTTGTTACTTAAGAGATTGAATTTTCACTGTAGTGGAATTGGGAAACCCTGAATTTGGCAATAAACTTACAGTGACTCTCACATTAGTGCCTTAAGTACGCAATAGACAGTTTTATTAAAGAGATGGATGGCTAATGACATTGAGATAGTTATCCTTCTCTTTCACAATTTATTTCTGAAATGGTAAGAAAGGAACCTATTATGCTTTGTGCTGTTAAGTAGATATTTACTTATGGGATGCCTACTGTTTGAAAAACAAAGTGAGGGCATACATGGATGAATTAGAGCAGTTCTTTTCTTGTGGAACATACACACTGGGACCAGGAAGATGACCTGACTGAGGTAAAAGTCTCTGTGTGGACTATAGCAAATCAAGAACACTTGCCTTTCTGAAGAGTGCAGCTGCTGCTCCGTTGTAATAAATTTTTGCCATGTGGGTGGGATTCAGGGTAAGAGTTGTTAGATCTGACTTTTCAAGAGAAGCCTGAAATCTAGAGTTTTGTGAAATAGTCTGATTTTTTTTTTTTTAAGTATTATTCAGATTTTTAAGATATTGAATGGGGTGGGATTTTTTTTCTTTCATGCAGTGTAAGAGTCTACATTTCTTTAGTCCTCTTTCACCTCTATGCTGCATCACTGGTGACCTCTTTGAAAACATGTTGGGTTAGCCAGTGCAGCAAATGGGAGTCCAGAGGGGAGGCTGACATAAAGCCAGAAAGGAGCAGAGAACAGTGGCTCCTAAAGGATTCTCAGGAGTAGACTTGCATCACTGTAAAATGGAACTTGACTCAACCTGATTATTTTTTTATTTTTTTTTAGGGGGTAAAACTGAATGGCACAATGTTTTCCTATAACAACTAGTTTAAATAATTAGTTTGGATAATCTTTTTTTTTTTTTTTTTTTTTTTTTTTTTTTGCAAATTGTGCTAAAACATACGTAACATAAAATTTACCATTTTAACCATTTTAAAGCATACAGTTGAGTGCCATTAAGTACGTTACATTGTTGTGCAATCATCACCACTGTCCATTTCCAGAACTTTACATCTTCCCAAACTAAAACAGTATCAGTTAAACACTATACAGTGTTAACTATATAAACATTATATAATACACTATATAGTTAAACTGTATCCAATTTTTTTGTTTTTGGGGGGGTTTCTTTTGAGACGAGGTCTCACTCTGTACCCCAGATTGGAGTGGTTGGAGTACAGTGACACAATCTTGGCTCACTGCAACTTCTACCTCCTGGCCTCAAGCGATTCTCCCACTTTGGCCTCCCAGGTAGCTGGGACTACATGTGTGCGCCACCACGCCCAGCTAATTTTTGTATTTTTGTAGAGATGGGGCCTCACCATGTTTCCCAGGATGGTCTTGAACTCCTGGGCTCAAGTGATCTTCCTACCTCAGCCTCCCGAAGTGTTGGGATTACAGGCATGAGCCACCGTGCCCAGCCTAAACTCTATTAGCTAAACATTGCCCATGCCCCTTCCCCTACAACCTGTGGCAAAACCACCTTTCTTTTCTTTTTCTTTTTTTTTCTTTTTTTTTTTTTTTGACAGTCTCCATCTGTCGCCCAGGCTGGAGTGCAATGGCTCAATCTTGGCTCACTGCAACCTCACCTCCCAGGTTCAAGTGATTCTCCTGCCTCAGCCTCCCGAGTAGCTGGGATTACAGGCGTGCACCACCGTGTCCGGCTGATTTTTGTATGGGATTAGTACAGACGAGGTTTCACCATATTGGCCAGGCTGGTCTTGAACTCCTGACCTCAGGTGATCCACCAGCCTTGGCCTCCCAAAGTTCTGGGATTACAGGCGTGAGCCACCATGCCCAGCCCACCATTCTACTTTCTATGAATTTGACTATTCTAGGAACCTAATATTAGTGGAATCATACGGTATTTGTTCTTTTGTGGCTAGCTTAGTTCACTTAGCATGATGTCTTCAAGGTTCCCTCATATCATAATGTGTCAGAATTTTATTCCTTTTTTTTTTTTTTTGAGATGAAGTTTTGCACTTTTTGCCTAGGCTGGAGTGCAGTGGCGCCATCTTGGCTCGCCGCAATCTCCGCCTCCCGGGTTCAAGTGATCCTTCTGCCTCAGCCTCCCAAGTAGCTGGGATTATAGGCATGCGCCACCACGCCCAGCTAATTTTTGTATTTCTAGTAGAGACGGGGTTTCTCCATGTTGGTCAGGCTGGTCTCAAACTCCCGACCTCAGGTGATCCTTCCACCTCAGCCTCCCAAGGTGTTGGGATTACAGGCATGAGCCACCACACCCGGCCAATTTTATTCCTTTTTTAAGGCCGAATAATATTCCATTGTGTGTGTGTGTGTGTGTGTGTGTGTGTGTGTGTGTGTGTGTGTGTGTGTGTGTATTCCCTGTATGTGTCACATTTTGTTTGTCCTCTCTCCTGGTTTTTAACTGCCTTCTTGCCTCTAGTTTTCCCCCCTTTAAACCTTTTTCCATGATATAGCTATAGTGATCTTTCTGAAATCCAAGTAAGGTCATAGTTAAACATCTTCCTAACCCAGTTCTGCAGCCAAACCTTGCCACTGTTTGCAGTCAGACTGAACTATTTTCATAATCAGTGTTCATGTTTTAGGCTGTGCTTTTTTTTTTTTTTTTTTTTTTTTTTTGAGACGGAGTCTCGCTCTGTCGCCCAGGCTGGAGTGCAGTGGCCGGATCTCGGCTCACTGCAAGCTCCGCCTCCTGGGTTCACGCCATTGTCCTGCCTCAGCCTCCTGAGTAGCTGGGACTACAGGCGCCCGCCACCTCGCCCGGCTAGTTTTTTGTATTTTTTAGTAGAGATGGGGTTTCACCGTGTTAGCCAGGATGGTCTCGATCTCCTGACCTCGTGATCCACCCATCTCGGCCTCCCAAAGTGCTGGGATTACAGGCTTGAGCCACCGCGCCCGGCCTAGGCTGTGCTTTTTGACAAGCATTGTATATACCTCCTAGATGGTTTTTGAGTGATTCCAAATAGTTCTTTATGAATTGATCCCAGTTCCTTTTCAATAATTTTTGTGTTGTATACAGAGATATTTAATAGTTGATTTAATAGGTATATACCAGGGATTGGCAAACTGTGGACTGTGGGCCAAATCCAGCAGAAGAGAGTAATTACAACTCAATAGGTCAAAGTCTGAAATACTTACTATCAGGCCTTTTACAGAATAAGTTTTGGTATATACTATTCCTTTTGTTTTGTTTTGTCCTGGCTAACTTATTCATCCTTTAGATTTAAATTAGTTAAAACTTTAAGGTTTTTTTTTTTTTTTTTAAAGCCATGATATTCTTTCTTCAAATAGTCTTATACCAAAGCGCAGCTTAGAAACAGAAGAAGAGTGTAGTTGAAGAGCCAATCATGCCAGCTCCTAAGGCATGTCCACTTACATGTTAGAGCATGGTCATAAACTCAATGGAGGCTCTGTTCCTTGTATTTGCTATGGGCTTTTGTAGTGCCTACCACCTACTATGCTGAATTATTATTGCTTGTTTAGCCTTTTTGTCTTCCCAAGTAGACTGAGTGCCATGAGAACAAGAGTCCGGCCTGACACAGAAGTTCTATAAATATATGTTGAATGAATGAATGAGACCCCAGTTGAATACTGGTAACCAAAACCAAGCTTATAAAGGACCTAAAATGATTTCCTTTCCTACTCTAGCTCCTTAGGAATACAGTCACAACATGCCTAAGCTGAAGGCCTTAAAGACTATCCAGGCTTATGCTCTCTGGTACAGTAGCTACTAGCGCCATGTAGTTTTTCAGTACTTGAGCTGTGGCTAGTCCAGATGGAGGTGTGAAATACTGGGTTTCAAAGACTTACAATGTAAAAGAATATAAAAATCTCAATATTTGTATTGATTACATGTTCAAATGACATTTTTTGACATACTGAGTTAAATAAAACACATTCAATTATTTTAATACATTTCTTTTTTTTTTTTTTTTTTGAGACAGTCTCGCTCTGTGGCCCAGGCTGGAGTGCAGTGGTGTGATCTTGGCTCACTACAACCTCCTCCCAGGTTCAAGTGATTCTCCTGCTTCAGCCTCCTGAGTAGCAGGGACCACACGCGTACGCCGTCATGCCTGGCTAATATTTGTATTTTTTTTAGTGGAGACGGGGTTTTGCCAGGTTGGCCAACATTTCTTTTTTTTTTTTTTTGAGATGGAGTCACTCTGTAGCCCAAGCTGGAGTGCAGTGGCGTGATCTCAGCTCATTGCAACCTTTGCCTCCCGAGCTCAAGCGATTCTCATGCCTCAGCCTCCTGAGTAGCTGGGACTGACTACAGGCGCATGCCATCATGCCCAGCTGATTTTTTGTGTTTTAGTAGAGACAGGGTTTCACAATGGTCTTGAACTCCTGAGCTCAGGCAGTACGCCTGCCTTGGCCTCCCAAAGTGCTGGGATTACAGGCGTGAACCACTGCACCTGGCCCAACATTATTTTTTTAATGTAACTATTAGGACATTTTAAATTATATATGCAATTTGCATTATATTTTCTGTTGGATAGCACCGTTCTAGACCATTGGCTCTCAAAATATTGCTAATGAGTTAGAATCACCTGGCAAACGTTTTAAGATTGTTGGACCCTGCCTCAGATGTTCCCAAGTTAGACTCGCTGAAAATAGGGACCTGCCTGTGCGTTTTGATGAAGCTTCCCAGATGATTCAGCTGTCTCACATGGCCATTGAGAACCAAGTCCTATCCCTTTTTATACAGAAGGAAACAGTCTAAATAGCAAAGTGACAATAAATACAGTCTTTATTTCAGTATGCTGTCATAGTTTTCCGAGGTTAAAATTCATACTCTAGCTTTTTCGTAAGTGATGGCTATTTTTCCGTTGTCTCAAACAGTGGTTCTTGACTAAAGGTGGAATTGTGGCTGGCTTTATTTAGTCATTTCAGCTTTTTAAAAGTTGGTCATTTGGTGCTTTCCTAGGATACTGTGCCATTATCATAGTGACTATACTGGTGGATTCTCAAAAATGTCTTTATTTGTTGAGCCTTATTAAAGGGTCGTTGTGAGAATGAATTAATCATTAAGATTTTAAACTTAAAGTCCTGAATTGTCACCATGATTAGTATAGAATTTTCATCAGGCAGAAACAAGGCCAACTTTTCCCTACAGGATTTTGAGGCTTTACAAACTGTTCGTTGAGTTGTGAATGTCCGGGGATAATTTATCCCAGGTTTTCCTTGAGGTTTCTTCCTTCACATATTTCGAGATGGCTGGAGCAATTCGCAGTTAGCTTTTGCAGAAGTTAGCCCATGCTCTGAGGTTTGTCTTTGACTTGCCTGAGAATGGAATGTGTTTCACCAGACACCTTTACTATTTAACAATCCTTATTTGTTCAGAACTGTTGGGTAATGGACAAGCATGCAAATGTAAACATGCAGTCATGTGTAATACCCATCTATCTGAAGTCAAATCAGAGAGCTCATGATAGCCAAGGATTTATGACATTTTTCAAGTGGAAGCACCAAGGGATGCTTTAGTCTAATGCCCTTCTGTAGCCTGGAGGGTTAAGGGAAAGTGTCTCACCCAAAAAGCTTGGATTCTGTCCTAGTGCTTTTGACTCCTTTGTGGTGACTCTGAGCAAGTTGTGTTACTCTCTCCATGCTTTGGTTTCCTCAGCAGTAGAGTGCCAGAGGAGGGGACCATTAACGTTCTTGAAGAACACCATGATTTTGGGATTGATTTTCCTTCTTTAGTGTGTCTGTTTTCTTATTAACCTCCCTGTTTTTCTCTTGAAGGGTCAGATGACTTGTCTGCAAAGCTGTGGGATGTGAGCACAGGGCAGTGCGTTTATGGCATCCAGACCCACACTTGTGCAGCGGTGAAGTTTGATGAACAGAAGCTTGTGACAGGCTCCTTTGACAACACTGTGGCTTGCTGGGAATGGAGTTCCGGAGCCAGGACCCAGCACTTTCGGGGGCACACGGGGGCGGGTGGGTTGCCCTTTTTCAAGGGTTTTTACAACTTAGCCTCATCCTTTTAAGCCAGGAGCTAAGAATGTGAAATGCTTTATTATTATTATTATTATTTTTTAATTTAACCTGCTTTTTTCAACCCTCTTTCTTAGTCACTGCAGTCATTTCCCTTTATTCTAGTTACTCTTATTTGGAATGTTTTACCCAGTTTTGCTTTTTCTTGCTTTCTTCTGTGAATGTACCCTTCTGGTGGGAAGGGTAGTTTTCATTCTGTCTCGCTCTCTCTCATTCTCTCTCTCCCCACTCCTGTTTCATTTATATCCTGTTGAACAGTCTGTCCCTTTGCTTTTATCAGATTCCATACCTCTAAATTGAGTAAATCCTACTCGTGTAAATTCCACTTTATTTGTAGCATTAGCGCTGAAAATTCTTTGGTGTGATGGTGGTTCCTAGATTGTGTGGTCTACGCAGATTACATCCAGTTGGAACTTGGTTGACAGTTGATTAAAGCAAGCTGCCACCTAGAGATAAGGTGAAAAAAACATACCTGAATGTTTCCTAATGTACAGCAGCCTTATTTTGCAAAAACTGGTCATTTGAATATAGCCTTGAGATTTGAGCTTCTCTCTCTGTTGCTGTTCTTTTTTTGGTCGGGGAGGCTTTGTGTAGAAATTGAGCTATTTCCCAGCCTCTTGTGTAGCAGCTCCCTTCTTCCTTTCCCCCATTTACCCACTGCTTTAGCCTCTGAGAGTCATAGTCTGTAATGTCAAGCATTACGTTTATGAGCAGCCTTCCAAAACTCCCTTAACAGGTTGGGTCCCTCTGTTTCCCAGTAACTTGTACTACTGTAGACCACTTATACAAATATGATCTTGCTTCCCCACCAGACTAAACTCCATAAGGACAGTGATCTTACCTGTCTTGTTCACCCATGTGACTGGAATTACTTGCACTGTACCTGGTGCTTAGTGATTCTTTGAAGTAGAAGTAGCCATTATGCTAATAAAAACACATATTTTTTTGCTTCGTTTTATTTGTCCTCCTGTATACTCTTCTTCAGTCTTTGCTGTCTGCTACAACTTGTTCAGAAATTAATATTTGAAGGTGCATGTATGTATGGAAGTATATGTTAAACGGAGTGTTATGTTCCACAATGTTAAGATGTACCATGACTTCCAGGTGATTTTATTCCCGATCAACTTTGAGAACCCTGCTCTAAAAATTTTTATTACTGTTGCCTAGACATTGCCGAGGTTTTTCTTAACTTCATACCTTTACTATTCCCTCTGCCTGCAGTATTCTTTTTTCTTTCCTTGATAAACTCTACTCATCCTTCAGGGCCCATCTCCAATATCGCCTCTTCCCTGAAGTCCTCCCTGATACCCCTGGGCAGAGTTAGTCTTTCTCCTTGATGTTTCCCTAGCAAGAGGTAAACATTTATATTTTCTGGGCTTCCTCCTCTACTCCCTACTTAGACTGAGTTCCTTAAAGGAAGAATCAGTGTCTTCTATTTCTGGGTCCCTAATGTTCCTTTAGAACTTGGTATACATTTGAAAACAAATATTTGAGTACTCACAATACTGCAAATACTGTTTTTGGTGCTGGAGATACAGCTGTGAAGAAATTCAGACACTTTTGAGTTAATGGCTTAATCTGACCTTTGAGATCCTTGTTTTTGTTTTGTTTTTTCTCTCTTTACATTGGGTTTTATTGAGTCTGGGTGCTGTTTTGCAGCTTCCATTCTTTATAGTTTGTCTTACTGTTAGTGTGTATTAGAGTAGGACCATGTCCTTTTTGTTTTCCTGCATAAATTAAATAAAGTATGATGTAGTATCAGGCAGGCAGTCCTAAGAGGGAATGCCATTATCTCTAACACTTGTTTTGCCTCTCACTGTAGCTACCACAAATAAAAGAGATTGTATTATTCCTAGGACTTTCCACCTTAGAATAATAGCTATAATAGTAAGAATTTTGAAATATTTTTATCATAAAATTGCTAGTTGAATAGCACCATTCTTACAGTGTCTCTGGTTGGGAAATTAATTGGGCAGCTAGGGAAAATAAACATTATTGAACTCTCTTATAAAAGACCCACTGACAGAGACATGTTTTAACTTTGTGTAATTATATGCACTAGTATTTAGCGTGGACTACAATGATGAGCTGGATGTCTTGGTGAGCGGCTCTGCAGACTTCACTGTGAAAGTATGGGCTTTATCTGCTGGGACATGCCTGAACACACTCACCGGGCACACGGAATGGGTCACCAAGGTAGGAAGACTTAGAAGAAATCTTCTTGTCAGGCTTTTTGAGGGAGGGAGTGGAGGATGGTAGATACTGCCTTGTAAGTGTTAGGTGAGTCATAGGATGGAATTGCTGTAGCTACAAAGCATGATGGTATACAACAGTGACCAGCAAGTAGGAAGGTACTTAATAGTTAACAAATAAATGACTTACGGACATGGAAAGATGCCCACAATATATTAGGTGGATAGAGTGGGCAAATAAAACAGGTTACATACAAAAAAGTATGTGGAGTGTGATACTGGTTTCTTAATGTGTTCATGCATCAAAATGTTGAAGGTTGGTATTTCTGGTGGGGTTGTGGGTGCATTTTCCCCTTTAGAATAAACATGTTTCTTTTTTAATCAGGCAAGCAATTTTCATTTTGAAAAAATAATGCTTACAAGAAGTAGGACAAAGAAAACTGTACGGGATCTTTAGTAAAATATTGTAATGTTTTCTTTTTTCTTTAAAACAAGGTTGTTGTGAGGATCAAATGCAGTATTAATAATGGATATACCATGCAGAAGCACTTTTCTTGAGCTTACTATGCCATTCTATGAGGGGGCTGAGGAAACAGTAAGCAAAATAGATCCAGGCCTTACCCTGTGGATGATAGTCTAATAGGAGAAATAGTTTTTTTAAACAATTTCATGGGTAAATATATCATTTCAAATTGTGGTGTTTTGTGAAGGATCAGTACAGTGTTCTGTAAGACAGTCTGGGGCTGGGCACGGTGGCTGACTCCTGTAATCCTAGCACTTTGGGAGGCCAAGGTGGGTGGATCTCCTGAGCCCAAGAGTTCGAGGCCAGCCTGGCCAACATGGTGAAACTCCGTCACTACTAAAAGTACAAAAATTAGCCTGGTGTAGTGGTAAGTGCCTGTAATCGCAGCTACTCAGGAGGCTGAGACATGAGAATTAACTTGAAGCTTGGGAGGCGGAGGTTGCAGTGAGCCAAGATTGTGCCACTGCACTCCAGCTTAGGCGACAAAGTGAGACTCTTTAAAAAAAAAAAAACGGTCTAGGAAAGTAATTAGTTCAGAGAAAGCTTTTTGAGAAGGGGGTTAGACATGAAGAATAAATAGGAGATAGCTGTAGAAAGAGTAGCTGAAAGATTGTTTCAGAAGGTGCAGTATATGCACAGGCCCAGGGAGTGGAAAGAACTTGGAACATTTGATGACCTGGACATAAGCCAGTGGAGCCATGCTGTAGTTGGGGAGATGGGCAGAGAGGTGGTCATCCTGTATGATTTATGAGGCCACAGTAAGTATGGTGGATATCATCAGAAGTGTACTAGGAAGCAATCTATAAGTTCTGAGCAAGTGTCTGATGCGATCTATGTTTTAAGAAAATTAACTGCTGAATGAAGAACGAACTAGAGTTGGGCACAAGTGGATACAGGGTGACCATTTAGGCTTTGGCAGTAGTCTAAGCAAAAGATGCCCATAACTTAGATTTGGCTGGCAGTAATGAAAAGGACACCCATAAAGGATATGTCTTTAAGGGAAAGCCACCTGGACTTGCAGATTCACTGTGGGAAATGAAGAAGAATCAGAGGTGATTGGTGGGTTTTAGATGGGGTGGATGATTATATCTTTGTTTTGAAATACATGGGGCTAAATGGAGAGTAGTTTGTAAGACCATTATTATGTATTGGGCACATTAAGTTTTTTCTTTTTTTCTTCATTTGTTGTTGTAATACAGACAGGGTCTCACTCTGTTGCCCAGGCTGGAGTACAGTGGCATGATCATAGCTCTTTGCAACTTCAAATCCCCAGGCTTAAGTGATCCTCCCACGTCAGTCTCCTGAGTAGCTAGCACTACAGCCATGTGCCACCACACCGAGCTATTTTTTTTTTTTTTTTTTGAGATGGAGTTTCACTCTTGTTATATGGGCTGAGTGCAATGGCACGATCTCAGCTCACTGCAACATCCACCTCCTGGGTTCAAGTGATTCTCCTGCTTCAGCCTCCCAAGTAGCTGGGATTACAGGCGCCCACCACCATGCCTGGCTAATTTTTTGTTTTTAGTAGGGACGGGGTTTCACTGTGTTGGCCAGGCTGGTCTTGAACTCCTGACCTCAGTTGATTCACCCACCTCGGCCTCCCAGAATGCTGAGATTACAGGCGTGAGACACCGTGCCTGGCAGCTAATTAAAAATTTTTTTTTGTAGAGATGGGTTCTTGCTGTGTTGCCCAGGCTGGTCTTGAACTCCTGGCCTCAAGCAGTCCTCCCTCCTCAGCCTCCCAAAGTGCTGGGATTATAGGCATGAGACACTGTGCCTAGCCCACATTAACTTTTTACATAGAAAAGCTATATAGTGTAAGGCAGTTTGGTGTTGTGGAAAACACAGTTGATTGGGGCTAGGATACTGATGGTGATGTCTTGGACAAGTTACTCCTCCTTCAGGACCTGAGTTGTATCATCTGCTAAATGTTCCTGTGAACATGAAATGAAATGTTGGGACAGCACCCAGCAAGGTGCCTGATACTTAGTAATTGGTCTGTTTCAGTTGAGTCTGCAATCCAGACTTCTGAATGAATGAACCCTGCTTCCCCTCTCACCTTAGGCTAATTGATTACAAAATTAGCTAGAACCTGATGTTTATAAACTATCTCAAGTGCTAATGGAATGTTAGCTTTTATTATGTTACTACTATAATTTACATTGTTATTTTATCTTTACTGTAATTAAATGAGGTAGGATAATAGGTGCTTGTCTCCTATTTTAAAGATCAGGAAACTGGCCAAGTTTAGATGGTCTTGGCCAGGGTTATAAAGTCAGCATGTAGCCGGCGCGGTGGCTCAAGCCTGTAATCCCAGCACTTTGGGAGGCCGAGACTGGCGGATCACGAGGTCAGGAGATCAAGACCATCCTGGCTAACACGGTGAACCCCCATCTCTACTAAAAAAAAAAATACAAAAAAGTAGCTGGGTGAGGTGGTGGGCGCCTGGAGTCCCAGCTACTCGGGAGGCTGAGGCAGGAGAATGGCATGAACCTGGGAGGCGGAGCTTGCAGTGAGCTGAGATCCGGCCACTGCACTCCAACCTGGGCGACAAAGTGAGACTCCGTCTCAAAATAAATAAATAAATAAAGTCAGTGTGTGACAGATTCTGGTGCCAAGTCCAGTGCTTTTTCATTTATGATTCACATGGTTGTGAAAGCAGATCATTTGCGTCTACTTCAGTGTCTATGGGCTTTTTTCTTTTCTGTTTCTTAAGTAACATTTTATAATTTTTAAAAATCAGTCCTAATGTTTGCTTCTAGATGAATGCTAAGATTAAATGTTGCCAATGTTTAGACAGTTTTTTTTTGTTTTTTTTTTTTAAAGCATTGTGGTCTTGCTCTGTTGCCCAGGCTGGAGTGCAGTGGTGCAATCATAGCTCACTGCATCCTCCGACTCCTGAGCTCAAGCAATCCTCCCACCTCAGCCTTCCGACTCACTGGGATTATAGGCGTGAGCCACCTCATCTGGCTAACATTAGACACTTTTAGATACTGCTAATAACAGAGAATAGTAAAATGTTTAGCAGAGGTTAATTTGGTAATGAGCTATGGCTTAGCTATTCTAGCATATTTTAAGCTCATTTTCATATTTTAATTTAAAGAATAAAATCGTTGTAGGAGAATCATTAAAAGGATCTTTCCGTAACATGGTTTACATTTGCAGGTAGTTTTGCAGAAGTGCAAAGTCAAGTCTCTCTTGCACAGTCCTGGAGACTACATCCTCTTAAGTGCAGACAAATATGAGATTAAGGTGAGTTTTTTTCTCCATTAATTTGCTTCGTTAAAGAAAAACTGGAAAACATAAGAAAGTTAAAGTGGTATGGCAAAGGGTAAACATTCTGGGAAGAGGAGGGGGAATGTCTTAGTCCAAGCCATTTTAAACCCACTGGAAGAAGAGATGATTTGCTAGCTCTGTGTCCTATGTAGTTTCTTTTTTGTTTTGTTTTGTTTTGTTTTGTTTTTTGAGACGGAGTCTCGCTCTGTCGCCCAGGCTGGAGTGCAGTGGCGCGATCTCGGCTCACTGCAAGCTCCGCCTCCTGGGTTTACGCCATTCTCCTGCCTCAGCCTCCTGAGTAGCTGGGACTACAGGCGCCCGCCACCGCGCCCGGCTAATTTTTTGTATTTTTAGTAGAGACGGGGTTTCACCGTGGTCTCGATCTCCTGACCTTGTGATCCGCCCGCCTTGGCCTCCCAAAGTGCTGGGATTACAGGCGTGAGCCACCGCGCCCGGCCTCCTATGTAGTTTCTTAACTTGGATTTGTAGATGAAAAAGAAATTCACATAAATTTATGTTCAGCTTATTCTTAATTCTTTTTTTCTTTCGAGACAGAGTCTTGCTCTATTGCCCAGGCTGGAGTGCAGTGGCATAATCTTGGCTCTCTGCAACCTCTGCTTCCTGGGTTCAAGCGATTCTCCCGCCTCAGCCTCCCGAGTAGCTGGGTATTTTTTTTATTTTTAGTAGAGATGGGATTTCACCATATTGGCCAGGCTGGTCTCAAACTCCTGACCTTGTGATCCACCTGCCTTGGCCTCCCAAAGTGCTGGGATTACAGGCATGAGCCACCAAGCCCAGCCCATTCTTAATACTTTCTTACATGTCTCCTTCCGTCCTTAATTCTTAGATCTGAACTATGAAAACATAAATACTCATTTATTGTAATGAATTGCAAAGAGTTCACAAAGCACTCTCACATTCTTATTGCATCTCTCTCTCTTTTTTTTTTTTTTCTTTTTCTGAGATAGGGTCTTGCTCTGTCACCCAGGCTGGAGTGCAGTGGTGGAATCTTTGCTCACTGCAACCTCTGCCTCCCGGGTTGAAGTGATTCTCGTGCCTCAGCCTCCCAAGTAGCTGGGATTACAGGCACCCACCACCACGCCTGGCTAATTTTTGTATTTTTAGTAGAGACACGGTTTCACCATATTGGCCAGGCTGATCTTGAACTCCTGACCTCAAGTGATCCACCTGCCTTGGCCTCCCAAAGTGCTGGGATTACAGGCGTGAGCCACCGTGCCTGGCCCATTATTGGATCTTTTAAACTGTCCCATGTGATAGGCATTATCTTCATTGCAGGAGCTGGAGTTAAGAGAGATTAAATAATTTTACCCAAGATTGCACAGGATAATTAAGACTTGAACCTGTGATTCTTGGCTATAAAGCCTGTGGTCTTTCCAGTATACTTCACTTTCTATCTGACTTCAGCAAACACAGACCATTTTAAGGACAAGCTTTTCTGTAGTGATGTGATCTCTCATCTTTCCTCATTTTCTTTTTTCTGTAGATTTGGCCAATTGGGAGAGAAATCAACTGCAAGTGCTTAAAGACATTGTCTGTCTCTGAGGATAGAAGCATCTGCCTGCAGCCAAGACTGCATTTTGATGGGAAATACATTGTCTGCAGTTCAGCACTTGGTCTCTACCAGTGGGACTTTGCTAGTTATGATATTCTCAGGTAATGTTTACTTTGACCTCACGCTTTACCTTTGAAAGCCTGCTGTAGTTCGGTAGGAAAGACAAGAATAAATGTTTGGATCTACCAGTCAGTAGCTGGCTTTTATGAAATGTTTACTGTATCACTTGTAAACAAGGTTATATATACTGAACATCTCAGGAAAAATATTTTAGAGGAAGTAAGCACATGAAAAAGAGTTACATACTGGAACGCCCCCTGCCTGACTGTGTGAGTCATGAGCCACTTCTTTCATATTTAACATGCTTTTCTGGAAAATGAGGGGTGTGGATGAAAAGACCTTTCAGATCTCCATAAGTTCTAATATTTTAAGTTCTACTTCATATTCAGTTGAAATTCTGCATTGTTTTACAAACTTGGTTAAACTTTAGTGGCATCTAGGCATCAAGTGACCTTCTGTTGACTAGTAGAAAGACAGAGATACTTAGAGAAAAATAAAATATGCAGGGTTTCCCTCCAAAGAAATAAATAAGCAGCAGTCCATAGACAAATAATTTTGTGATTCACTGCATACAATAGGCTCCTCTTGGAAATTGACAATATCTGTTAGCATGTTTGGGGCTGATGGAAGCCAGTGCCATGTAGTCATTAAGAGAACTTTGCTGATAGACAAACCTTCGTTTAAGACATGGTGCCATCTCTGATGGGCTGTGTGATTTTGTGTAACTTTCTTAACTCCTCTGTAGCTCAATTTCGTCATCTGTAAAGTGACTATTAAATGAAATGCTTGTGATGAGGACCTAGTACACCACCTGGCAGATCTTTATTAATAATTTAAGTCTGAGAGGCCCCATATGAAGAAACCTGTTTGAATTTGTTTAACCTACTGTACTTCACACCTATTGTGCACACACTTACTAATAACAACTCACAAAGTTAGCATCCCATAGCATGGTTCAGGACTTGGAGGAGTACAGAAAATTGAACATTCTCTTAATTGTTTTTATGCATGACTATTTGAGGTCAGCTTGTGTGGATCTGATCACAGTAACTATAAAACTTTGGTGGGCCGCATCTCTCTGATCACAAAGTTACAACCCCATTTATGCCTTCCTGGAGTCAGACCAACATTTCTAACCAGTTAGGTTTCAGAGGTGTCAGAATCAGTTATAGAAATGATTGATATTTATGCTTTGAGAAAAAAGACTGAAACCTTTCCTAGAAAACATCTGTTTAAGCTTTTCCTCTTGTAGATGGGGACACTGAAGCTGAGACAGGGTAGGGGCCTTGCCCAGCATTCCACTTCTCACTTTATTCCAACATGCGTCCATTCATGCATGGCTGGATTATCCAACAGGCATATACTTACGGTACCAGAAAGCCAGGGACATCAGAAACAGGGGAAAATAAAGTTTTGAAAGAATTTGATATTTTGCAAAGCAAAATATTCAAGTAATCACCATGGGAAAATCACATCTTTGGTAGTTTAATATTGTTTTTATTTTTAATGAAAATTTTAGGAGGGAAGGTGCAAAGGCAAGGTGGGCTAGAGATGTCATAGTTGTTTTAATGCTTAGCATCTCTAAAGGGTTTAATTTGGTCCCACATCTGCTTTCTCATGTATGCTTCTGACTCGGAGTGGCATATAGAGACTATCTAGAGTCCTAGATGAAAGTTCTGTTTTTAGTGTTTGAATAATAGTTTTAAATAATAAACCTGCAGGATTGTTTGCTGGTAGGAATTGCCAGGTTCAGATTTTTTCTCCGAAAAGAATCTGTCTTGTGTCTGCTTTTTTCCTCCCAAACACAAATAAACCAACCTCTATTGAAACCTACTACAAATCCTCTGACCTCTATTGCTAGGACCAGGTAGGGCTACTTAGCTTTGAAGCTAATTGAAAAGAAGCAAAGCACAAATAACAGCATGTTACTCAATAAGTCTGAGATATGATGTGATTGTTTGAGTTAGGTTATCTCTACAGCATGTAAGGTTACTTAGGTTCAAGGACCCAGACTCTGCACAGCAGGGATGTCCGGTTCCATTTCTAAAGTGATCAAAGTGAAAGCCACAAACCTGTCAAGACCTGTGCTCTATTCTGCAACGTATTTGTGGTTCAGTCTTTGGAATCAGCTCATCTTCACAGATCTTAAGCCCTAACTCGGTAGCCACCTATTTTTTGTGTTTCTGTTATGATGGGGACCTACCAGACTTCCTATTTGTTTTTCCTAGCCTCCTTTATTTTTATTTTTGTTTTTATTTTTTTGAGACAGAGTCTCACTTTGTCACCCAGGCTCTAGTGCAGTGGTGTGATCTCGGCTCACTGCAACCTCCGCCTCCCAGGTTCAAGCGATTCTCCTGCCTCAGCCTCCTGAGTAGCTGGAATTACAGGCACTTGCCACGACGCCCAGCTAATTTTGTGTATTTTTTTTTAGTAGAGGTGGGGTTTCATCCTGTTGGCCAGGCTGGTCTCAAACTCCTGACCTCAAGTGATCCACCCACCTCGGCCTCCCAAAGTACTGGGATTACAGGCATGAGCCACCATGCCTGGCTTCCTAGCCTCCTTTAGATCTCTTTTGTAGGAATTTGCATTTGCCTCTGTTTATTTCACCACTACTTTATTCTTTAGATATTTATTGAGCACCCACCTTTGTGTCAGGCATTGTGGTATGCATTGGGAAGCATAAGAAGTACTTACCAAACTCAGGGAGATTAATGATCAGCAGGAGGGGGAAGACTGATGTTAAATAGCTAATTGCAAACAGTTTGTTTAATGGTTGGGTTAAGAGGAGCCTAGTATGGAGTACTTTGAGGCTCTGCCTAGTTTGTGGACTAAGGGAAGGCTTCTAAGAGGAAGAGACATTTGGGCTGAGCTCTAAAGGATGAGTATAAATGCCTTAACTAAGTACCAGGAGTGGATGTACAGTGAGGAATTTTAGACTGAGACACTAGTCCGTTCAAAGGCCCTGAGGTTAAAGGAGCCTCAGGTACATTTGAGAAATTGAAGGAAATTCCTTAAATGCCTCAGTGTGACTAAAGATGGGGGCACAATAAGGAACCATCAAAGAGTTTAGAAGTTGAAACAAGGTGGTAACAGATCAGGTTGTATGTGAGGTTAACTGATTCAAAGGGAGTGAGTAGATGTGGGGAGATCAGTAGAAAGCTGTTGGCAACAGTGCAGGCAAAAGATGGTGTCTTGGACTAGAGGTGTGGTAGTGCAGATAGTAGTGAATAAATTAGAAAAATTTAGGGCATATAATCCATAGAGCTTGGTGACTGAATTTGTGATTTGAGGAGGAGGAGAATTGGATGGTTGCCACGTTTCCTAGCTTGAGCACCTGGGTGAATGAGCAAGTAAAGAAATAGAAAAAACAGATTTGACTAGGAAATTCAGTTTTGGATAGTTTGAGTGTGAGGAACTTTGTCTTACTCGCTCCCGAAATCCTGGTACCAGCATTGGCTAGCTCACTTTAGGCTCTTAGTAAATATTTGTTGAGTGAATGAACATGAGTCATCTAAGTAGAAAATGATGGATGAGTTATCAGTTGTAACTCACTGGAGCACACATATTGGGACCTTTGTTTCCCCTTTACTTCAAGGTCATCTGAACTTACTGCTTTCCCTGGGATCAGACTCCCATCTTGTAAACCTGTTTACAAAGGCTCACGCCATAGGGAGTGTTCAGTGATTGATTTTGGATGTTCTCAAACATGTCATCTAAATGGCTACCTCTTTTAGCAGAAGTTTCTTCCTTTTTCAATCTAGGAGGGTGAACTTGTTCTCTGACTGCTTTTCAAGCAGGGGCCAGCACCTGTTAACTATTTTCTTAGTTTCATAGAAGTGATGTATGTTGATATTCTTAGTATCTTAGTATCATAGACTTTTTTTCAGATATTAACTATAAGAGAACCACATGCGCATGAGAGAGAATTTGTAAAATTTAGACAGGCTTTCAGTATTCTCTCAATCCATATTGCCCAGTTGCATTTCTTCTTCAAGAAAGAGAAAAAATATTCTTCCAGGTCCAGCTGATAAAAGGCAGAAAGGTTTGCTCATTCCTTGATACTCCCGTTATATCCGTTGGAGTGTTTGTGCTCAGCATATTCTCACATACTCTGGCGGTTATATGCTATGCCCTCCCCTTCTAAGGGGCAAAGACTATCTTGCTTATCTCTTTCCAGGGCCCAGCCAGCACTCAGCACCTATGATACTCGGAAAACATTTGCTAGGCCTGCATCGTGTTAGCTATATGACTCATAGCAAGATGTTTTAGTCTTATTTACTAATATAGTGGAGAGAATACCTCTACCTAACTGCATTGTGAGGATTGAGATAACATGCCAGGTCTGGTGGCTCACGCCTGTAATCCCAGCACTTTGGGAGGCCAAGGTGGGCGGATCACGAGGTCAAGAGATCGAGACCATCTTACCAATATGGTGAAACCCCGTCTCTACTAAAAATACAAAAATTGCCGGTCGCGGTGGCTCGTGCCTGTAATCCCAGCACTTTGGGAGGCCGAGGTGGGCGGATCACGAGGTCAAGAGATGGAGACCATCTCGCCAATATGGTGAAACCCCGTCTCTACTAAAAATACAAAAATTGCCGGGCGCGGTGGCTCACGCCTGTAATCCCAGCACTTTGGGAGGCTGAGGTGGGTGGATCATGAAGTCAGGAGATCGAGACCATCCTGGCTAACACAGTGAAACCCCGTGTCTACTAAAAATACAAAAAATTAGCCGGGCATGGTGGCGGGCGCCTGTAGTCCCAGCTACTCGGGAGGCTGAGGCAGGAGAATGGCATGAACCCGGGAGGCGGAGCTTGCAGTGAGCCGAGATCGCGCCACTGCACTCCAGCTTGGGCGACAGAGCAAGACTCCGTCTCAAAAAAAAAAAAAAAAAAATACAAAAATTAGCTGGGTGTGGTGGCGGGCACCTGTAATCCCAGCTACTCGGGAGGCTGAGGCAGGAGATTCGCTTGAACCTGGGAAGTGCAGTGAGCCAAGATCACGCCACTATACTCCAGTGTGGGCAACAGAGTGAGAACCTATCTCAAAAAAAAAAAAACTTTCATCAGACACCACCTTTCCCTTTTATGCCAATATTATATAATGACTGAACCCCCCCCCCCGCCCCCAGCTTTTTTATAAGTGGGCTGAGCTTTTTCTCCTTATATTTTACTTTTTATCAAAAACATTTAACTCTAAATTTGCTTGAATTTAATACTGGTTTTAAATATCTCCAGAAAAGATTATAGTAGCATAAACAGAAGTAAAGTTGCCTTCTTTCACAGTACCTAACTCTCATCCTTGTAGGGTCATCAAGACACCTGAGATAGCAAACTTGGCCTTGCTTGGCTTTGGAGATATCTTTGCCCTGCTGTTTGACAACCGCTACCTGTACATCATGGACTTGCGGACAGAGAGCCTGATTAGTCGCTGGCCTCTGCCAGAGTACAGGAAGTCAAAGAGAGGCTCAAGCTTCCTGGCAGGCGAAGCATCCTGGCTGAATGGATTGGATGGGCACAATGACACGGGCTTGGTCTTTGCCACCAGCATGCCTGACCACAGTATTCACCTGGTGTTGTGGAAGGAGCACGGCTGACACCATGAGCCACCACCGCTGACTGACTTTGGGTGCCGGGGCTGCGGGTTTTGGGTGCAACCTCTGTGGCAGCCAACTGCATGAACCAAAGTTCTCACCTAATGGTATCATCACGCAGTGCACAATCATTTATCTATGTTTGCCAGGGGCCAGGGCTCGGGGTGGGGGAGGGCTTGTTTTATTGACATACAACGCAGCATGCTAATGGGGTACACCATTGACTTCATTTGTACTTAGTTAAGTTGGTCAGTGTAAGAGGATGCATTTTGGGTTCATCTTTCTTGAGTGGAGTATTGGTTTTAAGTAAAGAAAGTTAAATGATCCATTAATCTGCTAATTGGTTGCCTATGAAATCACATTGTGTGTTATTAAAGCTTTTTACCATAGCCTTTTTTTCTTTTGAAGTTGAAGCAAAGGTGCTATGATGTTGTTACAGCAACTTTTCTTACACAGGGTTTAGCTTTTATAAGAGCCACTGTTAAAACTTCCACCAAATACCAGTTCTAAAGAAAGTCTGTCTTCCAGTGCAAATCGGATTCTGTAAATTGATTGTTAGCAACTCATTCTAAACCTTATGTCTTGGCAGAGTCAAGGTTGGCCATGTTTAAGATGTGAGCAAGTTCTGTAGTTTTTGTTTCCATGTTGGGGAAGCTAGTCCCCGACAGCCTGGATGACTGCACAGCCGTGCCCTGGTATAGCAGAAAAGAGCAGTGAGCTGGAAGGTTAGAGACCAGGCCTGTTACCCAGGAACTCTGCAGCCTCTCTGGGTCCCAGCTTCCTTGTCTGCACAGCCAAGTATTAAGCTCAGTGATTTCTAAGATTCTTTCTGGTCCTTTACCTACTGAAGTGTGTAAAAGTTGGTAATGCATTTTTGTCTGATCCCTGATTCACGGTTTCTTTCTGGCAGGATAATATTTAAATGAAATGACTGATAAAAAGTTTTCTATAAGAACATCAATTATATGAAAAGGATGAATAAAAGGAAAATGTAGAAAATATAACTGATTTCACTTAGACAGTTTAAGTAATTGGTTGAAGAAATGCTGATAGAAGCCATGGTTTAAATAGGGACACAGTATGCTATATTAGAAGGATACCTGAACCCAATTTAACTTCCTTCTTTGTCTCTAACTTAATCTGCATCTTCAGGCAGATTAACTTTCTCTTCTAATACCATCATTTTCTTCATTTTTTAAATGAGGGAATTGTCCTAGATTAGGGCTCACACACCCAAATGCCTAAGGGAGCCATGCCGGTAATATAAATGAGTAAAACGTTCTGGGGAGGATTGTGCCGTCCCCTGGAAAGTTGATATAACAGGGCAGTTATTCAGCTCTGTTTTATCATTAGGAGAAAGAAGCCCAGTGTTGGCAGGTCTTTAGATTGTTTCAGGAGGAGCTAGAAATCAGATTTCTATTTGAAATCCTGGATTTTTAAAACGTTACAACTGATAAAATTTAATATAAGGTGAGCCAAACAAAACATGTCCCTGGGCTGCCAGTTTGTGTTGTCCTCCCTCTCTAAAGGTAGGTAATTTTGTGGTTCAGCAGTAGTAATGTTTGTTAGTGGCCACAATCAGGGAGAGAGTAGAGGGAGCAAGCAGTAGAAAAATCTCAGCCACTCTTCAGCTGTCTTCCCTTGTATTACAAGGGTGGTGGGGAGGGACGTATTTCATTCACAGACCAACAGGAAGGTAGTTTGAAGATGAACATAAGAATTGGAACCTCAGTGACAGCTTATGTCTGGGAACATGAGCTTCTTGCTGACTCCAGTATAAAGCATATCCATCTGACAGGTGAGAAAAAGTGTTGCTAGGGTGGGGACCTGTCTCTTCCAGAATCTGCATTAGCATAGAGCCAGACTGTGGACCTCTGAGTGCTGTGAAGTTGATAGAAATTAATGGTGGATTTCAAGGACAGGTATCATTAATATCCATGTTGAAACTCTGTGGGGTTTAAGCAAAGGGACAATATCTTCCCCCCATCCCACATAATCTGGGTTTAATCCATCTCACATTGAGTTCTGTGCATGAACTCTGCTTAGTACTCCTAGAAATAGAACCAGAATTGCAACTGAATCTGTTTTGCAGAAGCCCCAGGAGACTTTGGGCAATGATGAGGGTAAATTACTTTTTGCTTTATTACTACTTTTTTTGAAATGGAGTTTCGCTCTTATTGCCCAGGCTGGAGTGCAATGGCACGGTCTTAGCTCACTGCAACCTCCGCCTCCCGGGTTCAAGTGATTCTCTTGCCTCAGCCTTCCAAGTAGCTGAGATTACAAGCGTCCACCACCACACCCAGCTAATTTTTATATTTTTATTAGAGACAAGGTTTTACCATGTTGGCCAGACTGGTCTCGAACTCCTGACAGGTCATCCACCCGCCTTGGCCTCCCAAAGTGCTGCGATTACAGGCGTGAGCCACCGCGCCTGGCTGAGTTTTTACTTTTTATCGAGCCTGAACAGGTAACTATTACTGATCTAATGCCCATCCCCACCCCACCTCACTTTCAGATCTATCCAATAGCTTCAAAGAGCAAGTAATTATAATTATTTGTGGGAAAAGTTTTATTAAAGTGACAAACTTGAAGCTGTATATAGTGTGTTCTAGTTCAGTTTTTAGTGGTGAATATAGAAGTCATCAAGGTGGTACTTGGTGCCGCTGGAATTTTTTTTTTCCTAGGCAGTGTTGCTCTGTTATACAGTAGGGTGGAGTGCAGTGGCATCATCATGCAGCTGGATTTTGACAGCAGAACTTTGGGCAGTAATTGGAGTCCTAATGTCTATTCTTCCTTATGGAGGCCTTTATTTGGCCTGAGATTTTATTTAACTGCTTTGTAGATGCTGGATATATTCGTACTGTCGCCAGTTATAAAAATGGAAAACTAGCTCATCCTTTTTGCAAAAGAAAGCAAAGTGGGGAATCAGAGTGAGAAGTGGGTAGGGGATAACTAAAACTATTATTTACTCTCCTTTTATTGCCTTTGAGAACTAGCTCATGCACACACTGACTTTGGCTTCCTTAGTGCATAGGGAAGGGAATTGCCTTTCCCTCTTTTGTGAATATTCTCATTTTTGAAAAATTCTAAGTCATGAGAAGATAAGCCCCATCCTTTCTTACAAGGATTGGATTTCTTGGGTGGCACTGTGGTGTGGTGGAAGCAAGGGGCTTCTCTCAGGTTCATAAAGGCCATCATAACAACTTCGGGCTTCATGGTGGGGACAGGGATCCAGGAGAGCTGAGTGGATGTGTGACGTTTCTAGTAGATTCTGTCATCATTCCAAAGGAATGATGATTCTGTCATCATTCCAGCTCCATTATTTGAAGTAAAACACATTGCCAAATCTGACTCTAACCTAACATTTTAGACCTATTAGAGAAATAGGAAGAAAGCCCCTCCAGTGGAAGGACTGGACTTGAAAGAAGTTCTGCAGGAAGGTGCATGCAATTGGATAGTGAAACGTGGGCAACATTGCTATTGAATTGTAAGGTTTGCACTTCATTTTTCATAGTTTAAAAATTGCTGTGTTCTGGCTGTTGAAAACACTTGGTGAGGTTTGAATGAGGATTATATAATCATTCTAGTATTCATAGGAAAATGATTATGGCTCTCCATTTGTAAAACAAAAGAAATACTTTCGGAAACAGTATTTTAGACCTGAAGAAATTGTTTGTATTAGGTTAGGCATTTTGATCTAACAGAATCAGCTAAGGATAGTGGATCCTGGCTTTACACATTTCTTTGACCAAACCCAGCTGGCAACTTGAAGTTGTTATGGTGTGGCTTCCAGGTTGCCTAGAGGTGAATCCTACCGACATCACTTTTTTTGTTTGTTTGTTTTTTGAGACAGAGTCTTGCTCTGTCCACAGGCTGGAGTTCAGTGGCGCGATCTCAGCTCGCTGCAACCTTCACCTCCTGGGTTCAAGTGATTCTCCTGCCTCAGCCTCCCGAGTAGCTGAGACTACAAGCGCGTGCCACCACACCCAGCTAATTTTTGTATTTTTAGTAGAGACGAGGTTTCACTGCATTGGCCAGGATGGTCTCAATCTCTTGACCTCGTGATCCGCCCGCCTCGGCCTCCCAAAGTGCTGGGATTACAGGCATGAGCCACTGCGCCCAGCCCCAACATCACTTTTATAGCTTTCTGTGCCTCCTTCTGTGGGCCTTGGTGTATGAAGCCACTTGCCTTTCTCTGTAGGGAAGTGAGCAGAATCAGATTACTACTCATGATGCAGTCTGGGCAGGGCATACTGTCACCTTTGCCTGTGGACACAGTTGTCAGGATAGGGGAGAAGCCCTTTAGGTCTGTCTTCTTGACACAGCTCTCCTACCAGGTTATGCTGGTGCTTTCGCTTGGTTTAAGACAACCAAGACCCTTGAGAATTACCCTGTCCTCAGATGGAGTGTCTGATGAAAAGAACAGATTCACTTTTTTGACAAAATGTGCATTAGCCATCTTTGGCAGTGTCTCTAATCGAAGGTTCCCCATGCCTGCTCTAGGAAAGTAAACTTTTTTCGGAATAAATCCTCAGATGGATTACTGAGTAGTCTTTGCACCATTCCCATCAGCCTCATCCGACTGAACGGTCACGCTCAGTGCAAAAAGCTGTTTTGCTGTCAAGATGTTTCAGTGTTTCTGGTCTTCCCTGGAACAGTTCAGTTGTTTAAATTTAGTAATTCAATCCTGACCAGTGTAAACCCACTTAATTACTGCAGCCTAAAGAATTCAGCTACTTCTACTCTTCATAAATGTGCCCAACCAAGTAAAGATGTGTTTTTAATATTCAACCCTGGAAAATTACTAATTCAGATGATAAAAGCTCATCATGTTTTGGCGTCTTTGTACTCAGATGGTGAACAGGCATATTTCACTGATTTGGACTTAGTGTACTTGATGAGAATGCTCAGGTTGAAGAGAGAGTTCTGTCACCAATCCAACATCTATAGCAATGCGGAAAAAGTCATCAACTCGTATTTCACTAATTTGATGTATGTTGTGATTTAGAGGGCGTGAGATAAAGTTTATATTTGAACTGTGTGGGGTAGGCGGAAGAAGGGATTGCTTAAGCAAATGGTGGAGTGATTGTGGAACAAGATGTCTCTAAGATGAGAAGCTATTTTCTTGCATCATAGAAGCACTCTTTTTACCCATAAGTGATTGTGCTAACTATAAATCATTTATATCTGTACATTAAAGCAGATTCTCTCAATTAGGCAAATTTGGTTAGCCAAGTCCAAATTATTGTTTGTACTTGAAAGTAATAAAGCTGCATCTCCTTAAAAATATATTCTGTAGTTAAGACTTGTCTTGCTTTTCCCCACAATGGCTTCAGACATTTTATCCAACCAATTGAGGGACTTTTCAAAAGTCAGTGTATTTTTGAAAACGGAACAACCCCTTGAGTGATCTGAGGTGGCTCTGTTCTTTTACTGTTTCTACATCTTCTAGAAGGTAAACTCAACAATATAACCATTTCTGAAGGTGATCCAAAAAGCAAAAAAATAGAAGTAAAACTCTAGGAAATAATTTTGGTGAATTTCATGAATAGTTGCAAGTGAAGGGGTGGGGTGGGTAAACGTCCCATTTTGTAGGTTCCAGACCTTGGAATACTCTTCTTCTCTCTTACCCAAGGATGTGTCTATCCAGCACATCTTTGCATGAGTTCTTTCCTCCTCACTTAAACTTACGGGGCTTCTTGTCATTTGCATACTATGGCCCTGCACCTTTGATCCCCTGACAGCATCATTAAGGGCAGATTGTCATTCCTGTTTTACAGATGAGAAAGCTGTGGCTTGGTAAAGTGATTCATTGCCTAGAGGAGTTGTAGTAGGTGGTGAGGCCGAAGCCCTGATTTTCAGCCCCCACAAACCTGGATTTTTTTCCATGTTTTCATGTTTCCTTGTCTGTTCTTTCTGTATTTCAAGTCTCTTCAAACCCCAGCTGCTGCCTTCTCCCTCCACCACCTGTGTGCACGGTTCAACCTGTCTTATGCTTTGCTTCCAGGGAGTCTCCCCAGCCACATCTTTGAGCATTTACTTGGCTCTTGTTCAACCTTGGTAACTCGCCATTACCAACAGGGCACATCTGGATTCCTTAACATAATGGAGCCCTAGCTAATTTCTTCAAGCAAACAGTTCTTGTTCTTCTATTTATTCCCACCCTTGCACTTTGGGTGTTGATCTCCCGCTATCTTTAAAGCCTCTGCTGACCAGCATACCCTACTCCAGCCTCACTGAGCATTTTTGTGTAAGGTTAGTGGTGCAGTTCATTTAGCAATAAATACTGTTGTACCTTTTGCAGTAGACAACTATTAACTTTCATCTTGATTCTCAATTTTTTTTTCAAAATACAGGTGAATACCTGGTTTCCCCAGCAACATTGTAAGATTGAGAGTAGGAACTCAGTGAGATTTTAACAAATTCCATGGATTGTCTTAAGAGCTATCTAAACTTGGAAGAAAAATAACTTCCAAAGCATCTAAAATTGAAAATAAAAGATCAGAAGCAAAATGAAAGATCAATTCCACACAACTCTTCCTCTCTCAGACTTCCCTTTTCTGCCATATCCTGTAAACATCTAAAGTGTTCTGAGTACATTTGGACAGAATATTTAATGATCACACTGTGATTAGACATGAGTAGTCCTTGCCAGTAGGATGTGCCTGTCCTTTGCATTTTAACCACATGTTCTGTGCTCTCTGTGGTAAAGATAATCTAACAGTAATAAAAACTTATGGAGAAAGTTACCCAGAGTTCCTTTATCATTATGATTTTTAATACTCTCTTCTAATCCTTATGTGCATGTGTATGGATTTATGTACTGCAAATCATTGTTTTGTAATACGTTCTCAAAAATGCGCGTTAGGTTTTTACAACTACCATAATATTTTGTAATTTTCCTTCATTACTGTAATTTGCTAAATCTTTTATGTTTTGGTAGATAATTAGGTAGTTTCCAGTTCTGCTTTTTAGAAAATACTACAGAGAACTTCTTTGTGCATATTTCCTTAGAACAAACTCCAGTAGAAGACTTACTCGCAAAAACAATGGAAATTTTTCTTAATATTTTCTGTTACAGGTACAGAAGAGTGCTTACAACACACAGTTTTGTTGAATAGTTATGAAGTGAACACTTGTCTAACCACTGCCCAAGTCAAGAAAGAACATTTCTAAACATGTTTGCCAATTTAATAGATAGAAAGGAAGTATCTCAAGGTTGCTTTAACTGACATTTCTTTAACACATGACAACATATTTTTATGGGGGGGGGGAGACTAGAGAGAAAATGACATATTTTTATGTGTGCTTATTTGTATCTCTTGAATTCTGTCTGCATCTTTTACCCATTTATTTTATTACACTTTCAAATACTTGTGAAAATATTGGTCGAGATGAATTATGGCTATAAATAAAATTTCACTAATCTAGTTATCACTGATTTAGAAATAATAGTTCAACCCAAGACATGCGTTGAAGTGTTCTTTGATTACATAGAAAGGATTTGTGTCAAGTGAACCTATACACAATCTGTTTACATACTATTGGTTTATATGGTACATCACAAATTATGCAAAAAGTAGATCTAGTAAGATCCAGTACCAAAGATTAGAGCTAGTCAACAATACTATTTAAAGGAAAATATGGACAATCATGAGTCAAAAGATTTTTTCCCCAAATTAACCATAATATATATTGAAGTTTAAAATGAATTCATTTTGGAAAGCAACCAAGCACAGATTCGAAGAACATAGTAATCCTGTGTTTTATTTTTACTCAGTGCAGACTCGGGGGTGTCAGGTGTGCTTTTATATCTCAGCCTCTGTAAGTTCAGAGATTTTCCGTCGGAAACTTGTCATAGGACAGCACACGTTCCTGAGACTGTCGTTCGGCAGGTCTAGCCATGTAGGGCAGCTCTTGCACTGGTTCATCATGCAGACTCTAAGGGCATAAGGCTTAAACTGTATTTGACAGACGAACAGCAAAACAACACTTAGGAAGTCTGTGTGTTGGAAGAAATGGAGAGGTGGAAGTAATTAAGAGTTGCTTTTTTAGTTTTCCTCTTCTCCCTCACCCGACTATGTCTTGAGAACAAGAACCATGTCTCATCCTTTGCGCTTACATCACCTAGAACTACAAAGTAAACTGGAGGAAGGGATGAATGGCTTGATGGGTGAACGGGCCTTGGGTTGGTCTACATTTCTGTAATCCAGTGTTCACAAAATGTACTTTCCTTCCAGCATTACCTGGAAACTTTCCACCAGTATCACCTGGAAACATCAGTATCACCTGGAAGCTTGTTAGGAATGCTAATTATCAGGCCGCACCCAGACCTAATGAATCAAACTTTGGGGCTGGAGACCCACAGCTGTTGGCCATGCTCCCTAAGGGTGAGAACCCCAGCTATTATCTAGCCTGTTCTGCCACCTAGTGGAAAGTTTGGGAGTTGCATCTGGTGATGAGAGCCAGATTCTGTTGCTGTTGAAGACATTTAATTATACCAAGGACTTTCTTGCACTTAAGGTTACTGCACATTCTGAGACTGAGTTTTGTTCTTGTTGCCCAGGCTGGAGTGCAGTGGCATGACCTCTGCCTCCCAGGTTCAAGCAATTCTCCTGCCTCAGCCTCCCAGGTAGCTGGGATTACAGGCGCACACCACCATGCCCAGCTAATTCTTATTTTTAGTAGAGATGGGGTTTCACCATGTTGGCCAGGGTGGTCTCAAACTCCTGACCTCAGGTGATCCGCCCACCTCGGCCTCCCAAAGTGTTGGCATTACAGGAGTGAGCCACCACACCCGGCCTGAATGTGTTCTAATACTGTACTTGCCTTCTACTTTATTTCCAGTTATCACAGGGCGTGTCATGTCAAGACATCAGTAGGCAGCAGAAGGAACTGTCAACAGAGTAAATAGACAATCTACAGAATGGGAGAAAATATTTGCATACTATGTATCTGACAAAGGTCTAATATTCAGCATCTATAAGGATCCTAAGCAAATCTACAGAAAAAAAAAAAAAAAAAACATTAAAAAGTGGGCAAAGGACATGAACACTTTTCAAAAGAAGACATACCTGTGTCCAAAAAAAGCATATTAAAGCTCAATATCACTGATCATTAGAGAAATGCAAATCAAAACCACACCAGTCAGAATAGCTATTATTAAAAAGTCAAAAAACAACATGGCCAGGTGTGGTGACTCACACCTGTAATCTCAGGACTTTGGGAGTCTGAGGCTGGTGGATTGCTTGAGCCCAGGAGTTGGAGACCAGCCTGGGTAACATGGTGAAACTGCATCTCTACAGAAAATACAAAAATTAGCCGGACGTGGCGACATGCGCACATAGTCCCAGCCATTCGGGAGGCTAAGATGGGAAAATTGCTTGAGCCGGGAAGGCATAGGTTGCAGTGAGCCATGATTATGCTACTGCACTGCAGCCTGGGTGACAAAGCAGGACTCCGTTTCAAAAAAAAAAAAAAAGTTGGCCAGGCCAGGTGGCTCATGCTTTAATCCCAACACTTTGAGAGGCAGAGGTGGGTGGATCACCTGAGGATAGGAGTTTGACACCAGCCTGGCCAACATGGTGAAAACCCATCTCTATTAAAAATACGAAAAAGCCGGACGTGGTGGTGGGCGCCTGTAATCCTCGTTACTCAGGAGGCTGAGTTAGAAGAATAGCTTGAACCCGAGAGGCGGAGGTTACAGTGAGCCGAGATCATGCCACTGCACTCTTGCCTGGGCAACACAGTGACAGTTTGTCGTCTAAAAAAAAAAAAAACTTGGGAGAGGTGGAGAAAAGGGATACATATACACTGTTGGTGGGAGTGTAAAGGGAGTGTAAATTAGTTCAACCATTGTGGAAAGCAGTGTGGTGATTCCTCAAAGAGCTTAAAAACCAGAACTGCCATTCAACCCAGCAATCCCACTACTGGGTATATGCCCAAAGGAATATAAATCGTTCTACCATAAAGATACATGCACGTCTGCTGGGTGTAGTGGCTCATGCTTGTAATCCCAGCACTTTGGGAGGCTGAGGCAGGTGGATCACCTGAGGTCAGGAGTTCAAGACCAGCCTGGCCAACATGGTGAAACCCCATCTCTACTAAAAATACAAAAATTAGCCGGGCGTGGTGGCGTGCACCTATAGTCCCAGCTACTTGGGAGGCTGAGGCAGGAGAATCGCTTTAACCCAGGGGGCGGAGGTTGCAGTGAGCTGAGATTAGGCCACTGCACTCCATCCTGGGCAACTTCGTCTCAAAAAACAAACAAAAAACCAGCAACTGAATAGCAAAACCAAGGACCCAAACAGTACTTTCAACAAAGCTAGGTACAAGGTAACCTCATGAGCCCCTGAATACAAGTGGTTGAGGCAAAATGCCTATTGCCACAAGAACATTTTTGTAAGAGGAAAATGAAAGAAGGAAAAGAGATAGTATATGAGAGGCCTGAGAACAGGAGAATCCAAAATAGGTAACAGGTGATCAATGGACAGTTGGGCTGCCAATCTGAAAACATCAGCTGAAGCTGGGAGAGGCGCTGTCCTCTCCAACAGTGGATGAGAACAAGGACCTAAGGCAAGAACGCCTGAAAGGGCTGGAGCACTGTAGCCCTTATAAACAGTTGAGGCTGATTGGCTCTCTTTTAAGACAAGGCCCCACACCAGGGAAAACTGGGGCTAAAACTCCTGGGAGCAGGACAGCGACAAGAGAGGAAAGTAGAAGATGGCCGAGACTCAAGAAAGGATTAAAAACAGAGGCAGGAAAATCCAGAAAGCAGGTTGCAATATGTTTGAACTCCACACATAAACAAGAGAAGAGGGGCTGCTCTAAGAAGATTGAAAAGCTTGCCTGAACACTCATTCCAAAAAGTCAGGAAAACAAATTTTACATAAAAATAATATAAAAGTATCAAGATTAAATTCTGTACACAGTTGTTAAGAAAAAAAATGCAAAGAGGGAGCAGATTAACATCCTTACAGACAATGAAAACACACCATAAAACAGACCAAGACTAACTTACTTAAAAACAAATACATCAGCCTGGGCATGGTGGCTCACACCTGTAATCCCAGCACTTTGGGAGGCCGAGGCAGGCTGATCACTTGAGCCCAAGAGTTCAAGACCAGCCTGAGCAACATGGTGAAACCCCATCTCTACAAACAAACAAAAAAAATTAGCTGGGGATGGTGGCATGTGCCTATAACCCCAGCTACTCAGGAAGCTGAGGTGGAAAGATCACTTGAGCCTGGGAGGTCCAGGCTGCAGTGAGCCATGGTTGAGCCAGTGACTCCAGGCTGGACAACAGAGTGAGACCTCATCTCAAGAAAAAAATAATAATAATAACAGATAAACAGATAATGACTTAAGAGATAAAAGACAGTGAAAAAGAAAAAATATGTTTAAATAAAAAGGAAATGAAGAGATAAACAAGATTTGAGGGAAACTGACAAATATTGAAAGCAGCAAAGATGAAACATACAGGTAATAGGAGTTCCAAAAGAAGAAAACCAAGCAAGGGAGGAACAGAACAAATGCCAAAAGATATAATTCAAGAAAACATTTCAGAAATTGAAAAAAGGTTGAAACTAAAATTGAAAGTATACCAACAGAATATACACCCTGAGGGACCAACATTAAAACATTCCATTAAACTTGTTAAACTTTAAATAAAAAGCAAATATTATTTGGGTATCCAAATAGTTGATGAGGAAAAATTCCTCTTAATAAAAGTATTCCAACTCTAAATGGGAAAAAGATAGAATATAACTAGTTTGCAACTCCTCTGAATAAATAGATAGGCATTGAGCATCAGCCACTCCTAAGATCTCAAAGAAAAAACGAATCATAATGTGTCTCCTATAGTCATGCCAAATACCCTTGGTAGTCTTGCCAAAAGGACCAAACGTGGTTTTGAACCATTCTCTGAACCTAGGTACCAACTTGCAGGAAATGCCAAGGATAGAGAGAAATGTTGAACTGCAACAGGAGTATAAAATCAGCAAAATCCAGACTGCAAGAAACTGCAGTAAATGGCCTGGGTTTTTCAACAGATACATTGTAAGGAAATGAAAGGGGTGGAGGAAGAATCCATAAATTGAAAGAGGCAGGGCCACGCGTGATGGCTCATGCCTGTAATTCCAGCACTTTGGGAGGCTGAGGCAGGTGGATTACCTGAGGTCAGAAGTTTGAGACCAGCCTGGTCAAAATGATGAAACTCATCTCTACTAAAAATACAAAAAAATTAGCTGGGCGTAGTGGCACATGCCTGTAGTCCCAGCTACTCGGGAGACTGAGGCAGGAGAATCGCTTGAACCTGGGAGATGGAGGTTGCGGTGAGCCGAGATCACACCATTGCACGCCAGCCCAGGCAACAAGAGCAAAACTCCGTTTCAAAAAAAAAAAAAAAAGAAGAAGATACATGAATAAGAACTTAAGAAGATGCTTAACATCGTTAGTAAACAGGGAAACATCTAAATAGAATGGCTAAAATTTAAAAAACCAACCAAACCAAGTACTAGAGAAGACGTGGAGCAACTGGGGATCTCATACACTGCTAACAGGAATGAAAAATGACACAACCACTTTGGAAAAAGACGTGGCAGTTTCTTAAAGTTTAATAGACACCTACCATATGACACAGCCATTCCATTCTCAGCTTTTTTTTTATCCAAAAGAAATAGAAACATACATCAACACACAGCCTGCCCAACATGGTACAAACCCATCTCTACTAAAAATACAAAAATTAGCCAGGAGTGGTGGCACGCACTTGTAATCCCACTTACTCAGGAGGTTTCAGTGAGCCGAGATTGTGTCACTGTACTCCATCCTGGGCAACAGAGTGAGACCCTGTCTCAAAACAAACAAACAAACAAACCCATACATCAACACAAAGATTTGTACCTAGATATTTATAGCAGCTTCATTTGTAATAGCCCCCAAACTGGAAACACCCCCAAATATGTATTAACAGATAAATGGATGTATAATTGAGATCTATTTGTTCAATGAAATACTAATCAACAATCAAAGGAAAAATTATCAATATATGCAATGATATGAGTGAACCTCAGAATTATGATGCTGAGTAAAATAAGCCTGATAAAAAGAATGCACACCATATGCTTCTATTTATACAAAATTCTATCTATAAAATTAATCTCCAGTGACAGAAAGCAGATCAATGGTTATCTGGGATGGAGCTGGAGGAAAGGATGACCACGAAGGTGCTATGGTCTGAGTTTGTGTCCCCCCACAATTCATATATTGAAATCTTAACCTTCAAGGTGATGGTATTAGGAAGTGGCCCTTCAGGAGGTGATTAGGTGGTAAGGGCGGAGCCTCCATGAATAGGATTAGTGTCCTCATAAAAGAGACTCAGTGAGTCTGTTCCCTCTTCTGCCTGGGAGGTTACTGTGAGAAGACAGGTGTCTATGAAGAAGCTGACCCTTACCAGACATCTTGATCAAGGTCTTCCAGCCTCCAGAACTGTGAGAAACAAATCTCTGTTGTTGGCTGGGTGCAGTGCCTCACGCCTGTCATCTCAGCACTTTGGGAAGCCGAGGTGGGCAAATGGCCTGAGGTCAGCAGTTCAAGACCAGCCTGGCCAACATGGTGAAACCCCGTCTCTACTTAAAAAAAAAAAAAAAAAAGTTAACTGGGAGTGGTAGTGGGTGCCTGTAATCCCAGCAACTTGGGAGGCTGAGGCACAAGAATTGCTTGAACCCGAGAGGCAGAGGTTGCAGCGAGCCGAGATCACGCCACTGTATTCCAGCCTGAGTGACAGAATGACACTCTGTCTCAAAAAATAAAATAAAATATAAATAAATAAATAAATACATTTCTGTTGTTTATAAACCACCCAGTCTATAATATTCTGTTAATAACAGCCTGAACAGGCTAAGATAGAGGGTACAAGGAAGCTTTAGGGGTGATTGAGATGTTCATTATCTTGATTATAGTGATGGTTTGACAGGTGTATACTTATGTCAAAGCTCATCAAATTGAATGTTTTAAATATGTGTAGTTTACTGTATGTTAAGTATACTTCATTAAAGTGGTACAGAATGATTTCTTGTTCTTGCTTTATCTTTATTTTCCTAAGTTTATTTACCACGCATGTTCTTGGTTGGTCTATTCCAATAATTTTGCTTCAGATGGTAGATGTTCGTCGTCCTCTTTTTACTGTGTTTGTACTCCTCAGGTGGCTAATTAGTTTGATCAATGAGCTCCTGTTCCCTTGAAGTTATCAGCCACTCTGCATGGCAACTTCTAGGGGAAGGACTGAGGACCAGTCTGTCTCTCCCTCTGGGTTTAAGGAGAGAGGAGATAAGCCCTGGTCACAGAGTGCCCCCCAGTTTTTTTTTTTTAAGAGATAGAGTCTCTGTCGTCCAGGCCAGAGTGCAATGGTGTGATCACAGCACACTGCTACCCTTAACTCCTGGGTTCAAGCAATCCTCCCACCTCAGCCACCCGAGTAGTTAGGACCACAGGTGTGCGCCACCACACCAGGCTAATTATTTTATTTTATTTTGTAGAGATAGGGTCTCACTGTGTTGCCTAGGCTGGTCTCAAGTCCTAGCCTCAAATGAGCCTCCCACCTCAGCCTCCCAAAATGTTGGGATTACAGGCGTGAGCCACCACACCTGTCCAAAACCCCTCTTGATCCCTCTGGTCTAATCACATCTTTCTAGGTGAGAGTTATCCTCTGGTCAGGGATTTGCCCTTAAATTTGTACTAAACAGCCAGCAGTGATAGGAGGCGTCTTTCTGGGAAATAATCTCTTAATTTCACTTAACTTTTCTCCTTATTAGGGCATGTTGCTTTCCTGGAAGGCTGATCCATGTGGCCTGGCTATGCTGATGGTTTCTAAAGGGAAGAAGTAGGATGTAGGTAGTGATTGTCCCAAGACAACACGTGGGTGAGCAACAGCGACCTTCCTGGCCTGTAGTCTCTCTCTACCGCCTCCATCAGCCCTTAACCCAGGCTGCCGGCACTTCCCTCCTTGCCCGTGAGTATAGAAATCATTGCAGACAGAATTCTGTCACCCCAGAGGCGGCTGCTTCTTTTTTTTGAGATGGAGTCTCGCTCGGTCGCCCAGGCTGGAGTGCAGTGGTGCAATCTCGGCTCACTGCCTCCTGGGTTTAAGCAATTCTCCTGCCTCAGCCTCCTGAGTAGCTGGGATTACAGGTGCGCACCACCACGCCCGGATAATTTTTGTATTTTTAGTAGAGACAGGGTTTCATTATGTTGGCCAGGCTGATCCTGAACTCCTGACTTCAGGAATCCATCCGCCTTGGCATCCCAAAGTGCCAAGATTACAGGGGTGAGCCACCATGCCCAGCTGATCTTGTTCTTTTTTATGACTGCATAGTATTCTATGGTCTATATGTACCACATTTTCTGTACCCAATCTGCCACTGATGGGTATTTAGGTTGATTCCATGTATTTGCCATTATGAATAGTGATGTAATGAACATACATGTGCATTTATCTTTATGGCAGAACAATTTATATTCCTTTAGATATCTATCCAGCTGTGGGACTGCCAGGTCAAATGCTAGCTGTGGTTTTAGTTCCTTGAGGAATTGCCACACTGCTTTCCACAGTGGTTGAACTAATTTGCACTCCCACCAGCAGTGTGTAAGTGCTTCCTTTTCTCTGCAACCTGGCTAGCATCTGTTATTTTTTGACTTTTTTTTTTTTTTTTTTTTTTTTTAAGACAGCGTTTTGCTCTTGTCACCCAGGCTTGAGTGCAATGGCATTATGTCAGCTCACTGCAACCTCTGCCTCCCAGGTTCAAGCAATTCTCCTGCCTCAGCCTCCCCAGTAGCTGGGATTACAGGCGCCCGCCATCCCGCCCAGCTAATTTTTGTATTTTTAGTAGAGACAGGGTTTCACCACTTTGGCCAGGCTGGTCTGGAACTCCTGACCTCAGGTAATCCACCTGCCTCGGCCTCCCAAAGTGCTGGGATCACAAGCGTGAGCCACTGCGCCTGGCCTTGACTTTTTAGTAATAGCCATTCTGACCTGTGTGACATGGTATCTTGCTGTGGTTTTGATTTGCATTTCTCTAACAATCAGTGATACTGAGCATTTTTTCATGTGCCTGTTGGCCACATGTATGTCTTCTTTTGAAAAGTGTCTGTTCATATTCTTTGCCCATTTTTTAATGGGGTTATTTTTTGCTTGCACATTTATTTAAGTTTTTTTGTACATTCTGGATATTAGACCTTTGTCAGATGTATAGTTTGCAAATATTTTCTCCCATTCCGTAAGCTGCCTGTTTACTCTGTAAAATCAATTAGTATTCTTTGATGAGGTAGTCTAGATCTGAAAATTAGGTTCTGAGCATCATAACACTAAAGGCAACAAGAGCTTCAGAGAAGTGTAAAATAGTTTACTGATTCAAAAGCCAGAAAAAGAAAGAACTTTTAAACATATTTTGACAAATACTTTAGAATAATATTCATTCGAGTTAGCATTCAGTGAATGTGAGTGGCTGACATGACCCTGTTCTTAGCGTTAAGAAAATTGAAGTATAGGGAATCCTAAATAAGTTAAAATGATATCTTGCACCAGTTTAACAAGTTAACCTTTTTTTTTTTTTTTTTTTTTTTTTTGGCGATGAAGTCTCACTCTGTCACCCAGTCTGGAGTGCAGTGGCACTATCTTGGCTCACTGCAACCTCCACCTCCCGGGTTCAGGCGACTCTCTTGCCTCAGCCTCCTGAGTAGCTGGGACTACAGATGCGCACCACCACGCTTGGCTAATTTTTGTATTGTTAGTAGAGACGAGATTTCACCACGTTGGTCAGGCTGGTCTCGAACTCCTGACCTCGTGATCCGCCCTCCTCGGCCTCCCAAAGTGCTGGGATTACAGGCAAGAGCCATCGTGCTCGGCCTAACAAGTTAAACTATATTAATTTGCATTTGACAGTTGCATTTAACAAATTTGTATTAATTTGCATTTAACATTGCATTCAACAAATCCCACTGGCCTCCAGGCTGTACTCTGAGTATACTAAGATGTTTACCGCTTTGGAGTTTTTTACCTATTGTTCCATTTGCCTGAAATGGAAGTGTTTCTCCTGGATCTTCACAGGTTTTGCTACTTCTCAGTACTCAGAGCTATCCTCAAATTTCACCTTTGTAGAGAAGATTTCCATGACCACTCTATCTATAAGAACCTGATCTCCACCCTCAATCATTCTTGAACTCCATATTTTGTTTTTCTTCACAGCACTTATCTCCATATGGGATTATACTGTCCCATATATCTATCCATTTACTAATTGATTGCACGTCTTCGCCCATCTGAGGCTTGGGGCTTCTTCCATCTTGTTCCACAAGGCACAGTTCTCCAACACATGGGATAATACAATACTTGGTACAAAGCAGACACTCAGTTAAAGAACTGCTAGATTAATTTAAAAAATCCCCTGTGCATTGCCACGTCTGTCAGTTATCTATTGCTGTGTAATAATCTACTCTGAAACTTAGTGGCTTAAAATAATGATTTGTTATTTTTCACAATTTGGTGGGTTGACTGGGTCTGCTGGGCTCACCAGGCAGCTTACAATCACTGGTGGCTGGTCCAGGAATATGTGGGCTAAGACAGCTTTATCCACAAGGCTGGGGCGTCAGCTGGGATAGCTGGGCTTCTCTGCATGGTCTTTCAACCTAGGCTTCTGAACTCAATGCCAGAAGCCTCCCAAGAAAGCAAAGGGAGAAGCAGTGAGACCTCGAGGTCTAGGCTCCGGAACTCGGCAAGTCACTTCTACCACGTTCTCTTGGTCAAAGCAAGTCCAGAATCAAGGGGTGAGGAAATAGATCTACCTTTTGATGGGAGAAACTGCAAAACACCATGACCCTGCTTTTCAACATACCACATTACTCCACAGCAGCCTGCTTTCTTTCCTTCTTTTTCCCTCCCCTCCCCTCCCCTCCCCTCCCCTCCCCTTCCCTTCCCTTTCTTTTCTTTCTGATAGAGTCTCACTCTGTTGTCCAGGCTGGAGTGCAGTGGCACAATCTCCGCTCATTGATAGAAACAGGATATGAGTGCTTCATTGATTCATTCATTCAAAAAATATTTGTTGCACATCTGCTACATGCTGTTTTCAACACACTAGATCCTGGTAATTAATGGTAAACAGACATGATTCTCACTCTTCTGGTGTTTACAGTATTTAAATTCTGCTAATGTTTGTTGGACATCTACCATACATTATACATTTTTTAAAAGTTTTTTCAGTATAGAGATGGGGTCTCACTATGTTGGCCAGGCTCATCTCAAACTCCTGACTTCAGGTGATCCACCCACCTCGGCCTCCCAAAGTGCTGGGATTATAGACGTGAGCCACTGCGCCTGGCCCCAAAGCAGTTTTCCTAGTTTGTAAATAGCATTAAAGAGATCATCCGCCTTTGCTCAGCCCAGTGCCTGGCAGCCAACAAGCCCTCGCTGCTGGTCCGGTGATGAATGAATGTCATCAGTGATTGATTCCACAGTCTTCAACAATGTGCCACTTCTCTAGACATATTGGCCTATACTGTTCCCTAGTGGAATTTGAGGATTGGTACATCCCACCTGAGACCTGGGATACATTCTCTAATGGGAGATTGAATTGTAGGAATCCAGGTGACAGATAAGGGCAGTGGCCCCTGAACTTTAGCACAGATACAAGTTATAGAGTGATCTTATTAAGAATGGCAGATTCGGCCGGGCGCAGTGGCTCACACCTGTAATCCCAGCACTTTGGGAGGCCGAAGCAGGCAGATCATGAGGTCAAGAGATCGAGACCATCCTGGCCAACATAGTGAAACCCCGTCTCTACTAAAAATACAAAAATTAGCTGGGCATGGTGGCACGTGCCTGTAATCCCAGCTACTCAGGAGGCTGAGGCAGGAGAATCGCTTGAACCCGGGAAGTGGAGGTTGCAGTGAGCCGAGATCCGCCACTGCACTCCAGCCTGGTGACAGAGAGAGACTCTGTCTCAAAATAAATAAATAAATAAAGAATAGCAGATTCCTGGGCTCTATCTCAGTAAGTTCAATAAGTCTGAAAAAGTCTAAATTCACTAAGTCCTAGCCTTTTATTCAACCTCTGTAATGAGTGGGTGCTCGAGGTTGAGGCTACAGTTGTGGGAAGAGGACCCTATGTTTAAGGGCAGTGAGATGAGCTTTAGAAAACAGATCTGTCACTTAGTCTGTGTAACCATGGGAAATCCACTTAATATCTGTGATTCTAGTTCTCTCATCTGTGAAACAGAATTAATGGTACCTATCTCATAGGGCTGTTGTAAGATTAGAAATAGTGCCTAGTTACAATGCTTAGTAGCTAAATTATAACTCATTACGTGGAGGTTAACATTATTGGTATAGCACAATGACAAAGGTTCATAAAAATGTATAGCATTGGCCAGGTGTGGTGGCTCATGCCTGTAATCCCAGCACTTTGGGAGGCCAAGGCAGGAGGATCACTTGAGCCCAGGAATTTGAGACCAGCGTGGGCAACATAGTGAGACCCCATCTCTATACTGAAAAAAACTTTAAAAATATGTGAAGTGTATAATAGATGTCCAACGAACATTAGGAGAATTTAAATACTGTAAGCCACCAGAAGAGTGAGAATCATGTCTGCTTACCATTGATTACCAGGATCTAGGGTGTTAAAAACAGCATGCAGTAGGTGCGCAACAAATATTTTTTGAATGAATGAATGAGGCACTCACATCCTGTTTCTATCAGTGTGAATGTTTGTTTTCCCAATGTATATTTCTTTATAAGCACTGGATGTACCAGAAATTTGGTGTGTGTGTGTGTGTGTGTGTGTGTGTGAGTGTGTGTGTGTGTGTGTTTTAAGTTGTTTTGTTTTAAGTTCTCCAAGGACTTGCAGACACTTGTTTTTTGTGTATCTCAACACTGACTAAGCTGCCAGGAGTCAAGCTGTTTTTAGAAAAGTTCTTTTTGTTCAGTAGAACACTGACTACAAAAAGAAAAAGAAAAAAAAAGAGTTTTTTTGTTTGTTTGTTTGTTTTAGTTATCTAGTGATAAGAACACCAGCCTTGGAGACAAACTACCTCAGTTCAAATCTCAGTTCTAACTAGTTGTGTTACTTTAGCAAGTCGCTCACCCACTCTGGGCCTCAGTTTCCCCATTTGGAACATGAGGGAGTTTGAGGATCATTTCTAATGTGTTAAGATTCTGTATGTCTAGTTCAGTGTCTTAAATAATCCCTTTATCATAAAACTAATACATGTCTATTGCCAAATATTTGAAAAATACCAAAAGGAGTAAATAAGGAAGTAAAAACCACTGTCAATAGCACTCACACAGAAGAACCACTGTTGACATTTGGGTGAATATTCTTCTAGTCCTCTTTATAGCTATGGATAGTTTTTACCAAAAATTATCAGAACATACATTCCATTTTGTAATGTGCTCACTTAATATGTTAGCAGAATTTTTACATCGTCAGTGTTCTTCAAGAGCATGATTCTAATCTCTGTGGATGGTTGAATCATAATTCATTTAAACAATCCCTGTTGGATATTTAGGTTAGTTCTACTTTTTAGCATAAGTAAGGCTTTGACAACTAGCCTTTATACAAATCTGTACCCACATCTCTAAATTTTTCCCCTTAGGTTAAATTGTAAAACTTTTTTTTTTTTTTTTTTTTTTAAATGAGACAGGGTCTCCCTCTATCGCCCAGGCTGGAGTGCAATGGGGTGATCATAGCTCACTGTAGCCTCAAACTCCTGGGCTCAAACCATCCTCCACTTTAGCCTCCCCGTGTAGCTGGGGATACAGGTGCACACCACCAAACCTGGCCAAAACTTTTAAATATATCACCAAATTGCCCTCCAAGTGAAATTACACATATGTACACTCTCATTAGTAACATTTGAGTGGCTGTTTCCCCATGATCTCTCCAACATTGGTTATTGTGGTTTTTTAAAAGATCTTGCCAATGTCATGGGTAAAAAAATAGCATATCATTGTTTGAACCTAATGTTATTTTCATTATACTGTATGATTTCTGGTAGAATGTAAAATTGCATACACACTATTTTTACAACTTTGTAAAAATACATGGAACACACATGTATCAAGTGTGGAAAGAACAATAGAAAAATGTCAGTAGTTCTATGATGGGATTGTGATATAATTCTTTTATGTTGTAATTTTTTTTAATTAAAAAGAATCTCTGTAGCAGATGGCTACTTGTTCCTCCAAATTCCTCCCCTCTTCCTGGGCACAGTTGCCCAGCTAGAGGCTACATTTCCTAGCCTCATGTGCAGCTGGATGTGACCATGTGGTTAAGTGTGGACTAACCAAATATTGAAAGGAAGTGATGTGAACATTTTCTGGGTCACCTCCAGATTTAAGCTCCTTATCTGGAGTGTTGGTTCTTCCTCCTTTCCCAGAGTGAGCAACCCAGCCTTGATTAAGCAAATAATGACACCTTAGGGGATGGAGAGCAACAGGGAAACCGTACCTGGCTTTTTTTTTTTTTTTTTTTTTTTTTTTTTTTTTTTGACAGAGTCTTGCTCTGTGGCCCAGTGGCATCATCTTGACTCATTGCAACCTCCGCCTCCTGGGTTCAAGCAATTCTCCCTGCCTCAGCCTCCCGAGTAACTGGGATTACAGGTGTCCACCACCACGCCCGCTAATTTTTGTATTTTTTAGTAGAGACGGAGTTTTGCCACATTAGCCAGGCTGGTCTTGAACTCCTGACCTCAAGTGATCCATCTGCCTCGGCCTCCCAAAGTGATGGGATTACAGGCATGTGCCACCGCGCCTGGCTGAAACTGTATCTGTTTATAGCAGCATCACCTGAACAACCCAGCCTGGTTGTTTTGTTTTGTAAGAGAAAAATTAATTTTGGGCTGGGCTTGATGGCTCACACCTGTAATCCTAGCACTTTGGGAGGCCAAGGTGGGCGGATCATGAGGTCAGAAGATTGAGACCATCCTGGCTAACACAGTGAAACCCCATCTCTACTAAAAACACAAAAAATTAGCCGAGCGTGGTGGTGGGTGCGTGTAGTCCCAGCTACTTGGGAGGCCGAGGCAGGAGAATGGAGGCGGGAGGCAGAGCTTGCAGCGAGCCGAGATCATGCCACTGCATTCCAGCTGGGCATCAGAGTGAGACTCCGTCTCAAAAAATAATAATAATAATAATTTTGATGTTGTTTGCACCCACGATATTTTGGGGCCTCTGTTACAGCAGTGTAGCTGTGACCCTAATAATCTCAAATTTCTCCCTAAGATTGTGGACATTTTGGGGACCATTTCACAGTTTGTGGAGCTGTTTGGAAGCTGGTAGCAGAGGACTGGGAAGCTACTGTGTACTTTCCTGAATACTAGAAAATATTGGTTTTTTTATATTCTTTCATATAAATTTTAACAAAATTCTGTGTTAGTATATTTTTTTGTTTACAAGGTTTGGAAATAAATATAATTAATGGTCGATACAAAATACAAAATCATAATGTAAAAATCACACTATAAGTATCCAAAAAAACAAGCTGCCAACCAACATACTCCATTGAGGATAAATTTCTTATTGATACTTTTAAGGCTACAGGTTATCAGTGGTTCTGCTACACTGTGTGCTTTTAATAGCAATGGTTGTGGTTTTCATGATCATGACAATAAGAAGCATACTTTTTTTTTTTTTTGAGACCGAGTCTCGCTCTGTCGCCCAGACTGGAGTGCAGTGGCGCCATCTCGGCTCACTGCAAGCTCTGCCTCCTGGGTTCACGCCATTCTCCTGCCTCAGCCTCCCGAGCAACTAGGACTACAGGCGCCTGCAACCATGCCTGGCTAATTTTTGTTTTGTTTTGTATTTTTAGTAGAGATGGGATTTCACCGTGTTAGCCAGGTTGATCTCGATCTCCTGACCCGTCATCTGCCTGCCTCGGCCTCCCAAAGTGCTGGGATTACAGGCGTGAGCCACCACGCCTGGCCATTTTTATTCTATTTTTTAAGATAGGGTCTCACTCTGTTGCCTAGGCTGGAGAGCAGTAGTGCGATCTTGGCTCACTGAAACCTCTGCCTGCCGGGTCCAAGTGATTCTCCTGCCTCAACCTCCCAAGTAGCTGGGACTACAGGTGCACGCCACTACGCCCAGCTAATTTTGTATTATTAGTGGAGACACGGTTTCACCATATTGGCCAAGCTGGTCTCAAACTCCTGGTCTCATGTGATCCACCCCCTTGGTCTCCCAAAGTGCTGGGATTACAAGCAAGAAGCTTGTAAAAACAGTTCCAGGCTGGGCATGGTGGCTTTCACCTTTATCCTAGCAGTTTGGGAGGCCAAGGAAGATGGATCACTTGAGGTCAGGAGTTGGAGACCAGCCTGGCCAACATGATGAAACCCCGTCTCTACTAAAAATACAAAAATAAGCTGAGCATCGTGGTAGGCACCTGTAATCCCAATTACTTGGGAGGCTGAGGCAGAAGAATTGCTCAAAACCCAGGTTTCAATGAGCCAATATGGCACCACTGCACTCCAGCCTGGGCAACAGAGTGAGACTCTGTCTTTAAATAAATAAATAAATAAATAAAATAACAGTTTCACATTATTGGTTCAATTGAATGGATTCACAATTACTGCTGTTGAATGTATTTGCAGTCACTACTCTGGAAAGTACAGTGCCAGGTGGCACTCTGAGAAGTCAGCATTTGTCCCAGATACCGGATGTTGGCAAGAGACTCCAGCACCATACACAGGAAGTTTGGAAGGTACTCATCACAACGGTTCACCCACTATCTTCATGAACAACTGGTTCCACAGCCACCAGGATGACTTGGGTCCACGATTCTCATCACCATTATATAGCCCAGCTATGACCCACCCCCTGGGGACCCAGGGAGTCAGGACCTTCAAAATCTAGGGAAGGCAACAGTGACTTCAGCTTCCCCTCGTCACGTGGGAGGGGACCCTTCCTTTCTCCTGAGTGGGCCCTCTCCTAGAACCCGCAGTAGATGTAGGATGTCAGCGATCCCCAGCCTGCTCCTTAGTGAGGAAGCCTGGCTTCTGTTTCTCATTGTGACATGGCAGAGACAGGAATTTCAAGGCCAGAGGGCATGGATGTGCTTTCCAGCCCCACTTCTTACTATCGCGAGAACCAGTGTGGGCAAGGGATGCCATTTTGCATGTTGTCATGGTTTTTCCTCCACTTAACATCACCATTTGCAATTCACTTGTTGCTACATTGCCTTCGTAATTATCATTTTAGTAATTGTACATTATTTGACTGAACAATAGAGTTTACGTAAAAAGCTCCTTACTGTGGACTCTTTAAGTAGTTCCCAATTTTGTGTTACCACAAAAATTGCTGCAATTAATATCTTTTGCAATATGACTTTTTGCTTCTGTTGGATAATTCCCTCAGGAAATGGGGTGAGTTTTGACTACCTCTTAGACGAGAAGGATATTGTGGTAACAATATCCTTTTTGGCTTAGCAAACAATGAAGAAGACCAGAACTATCCTTCGGGAAGAAGTGCTTAACTAAACTATGCTACCTCTAATTAATGAAATACTAGGCAACTATTTAAAGAAATTAGGATTACTTTATAATAGCCAAAAATGGAAGCAATTTAGATGTTCATCAGCTAATAAATAGACAAAATATGGTATTATATCCATACAGTGGAATATTACTCAGCCATAAAAAGGAATGAGATACATCCTACAACATGGATGAACCTTGAAAGCATTACGCTACATAAGATAAATTAGACACAGAAGGCCACATATAATATGATTCCATTTGTATGAAATGGCTAGAATAGGCAAATCATAGAGACAGAAAATAAGATAAGCAGTCCCTGGGGGCCAGGGGAAGGGGTCAATGGGGCATGATTGCTAACAGATACAGGGTTTCTTTTTGGGATGATGAAATTGTCCTGAATTAGGTAATAGTGATGACTGCAAGAAAGACCTCATGAATATGCTAAAAACTACTGACTTATACACTTTAAAAGGGTGAGCGTTATACTGTAATAATACTGTAAAATTCTCAATTTTAAAAGAAGAGGAGGGTCGGGCACGGTAGCTCATGCCTGTAATCCCAGCACTTTGGGAGGCCGAGGCGGGCAGATCACCTGAGGTCAGTAGTTCGAGACCAGCCTGGCCAACATGGTGAAACCCCGTCTCTACTAAAAATACAAAAATTAGCTGGGTATGGTGGCAGGCACTGGTAATCCCAGCTACTTGGGAGGCTGAGGCTGGAGAACCTCTTGAACCCGGGAGGTGAAAGTTTCAGTGAGCCAAGATTGTGCCATTGAACTCCAGCCTGGGTGACAAGAGCAAAACTCTGTCTCAAAAAAACAAAACAAAAAAACAAAAACAAAACCCAACAACAACAACAAAAAACAAATGAGAAAGATATAAATGTATTCACACCATGTATTACTCATTGAAAAAAGCAAAGTACAGAATAACATCTATCCTATGCCATTTTTGTGAAAGTCTTTTTTCTGTATTTCATGGTCAAGATTGTAGGGCTTCTTCTAGAATATGTCAGTCTTGCCTTCACTCTGCCATAAGTTCAGGCAAGAGAGCAGCTCCTTTCTCTAAAGAGTAGAGAGCACCTGCCATGCACCAGGCACTGTGATAATGTATAACAATTTATGTGTAATGTATAATTATTCCAATTTTTCACATGGCAAAACTGTAAGGTAAGAGAGATGAGTGACTTGCCAAGTTTACACGGCAAGGACAGGAATGAAAACTCAAGCCTGTCTAACTCCAGAGAAGGAAGAGCTTGGGCTCTTGGAATCTAATTCTCAGCTTTGTTTGTTCCTTGTGGATTGTCAGGCCAAGGACCTGGAGGCTGCTCCACTTCAGGAAGCACAGCTTACAAGAATGCTGGTTTATGAATTTACACTGAGACGTTGTTCATGGTCCTTTATTTGAGAATGGTAGCAAGTGGACGTCAGAGACTCATCTTGCCCCAGGGGTATGCCATATATATATATATATATATATTTTTTTTTTTTTTTTTTTTTTTTTGAGACAGAGTTTTGCTCTTGTTGCCCGGGCTGGAGTACAGTGGCGCGATCTCGGCTCACTGCAAGCTCCGCCTCCCGGGTTAACGCCATTCTCCTGCCTCAGCCTCCCGAGTAGCTGGGACTACAGGTGCCCGCCACCACCCCCAGCTACTTTTTTTTTTTTTTTTTTTTTTTTTTTTTTTTTTTGAGACGGAGTCTGGCTCTGTAGCCCAGGCTGGAGTGCAGTGGCCAGATCTCAGCTCACTGCAAGCTCCGCCTCCCGGGTTCACGCCATTCTCCTGCCTCAGCCTCCCGAGTAGCCGGGACTACAGGCGCCCGCCACCTCGCCCGGCTAGTTTTTTGTATTTTTTAGTAGAGACAGGGTTTCACCGTGTTAGCCAGTATGGTCTCGATCTCCTGACCTCGTGATCCGCCCGTCTCGGCCTCCCAAAGTGCTGGGATTACAGGCTTGAGCCACCGCGCCCGGCCTCCCAGCTACTTTTTTTTGGTATTTTAGTAGAGACGGAGTTTCACCGTGTTAGCCAGGATGGTCTCGATCTCCTGACCTCGTGATCCGCCTGTCTCGCCTCCCAAAGTGCTGGGATTACAGGTGTGAGCCACCGTACCCGGCTGACGCCCTACATTTTGGTGGAAATATTTCAGTAGCTCCTAACTGGTCCACGCATGTTGCCTGGATGTTCTATGCACCTTCACAAAGCTGTCCTTGCTAGGTTACTAACTAAAAAAGCCTTCCTGCCTACCAGCTGGTCAACAAACTCCTACTTCCCCATCAAAACCCAGCTAATATGTCCCTTCTGTTTTCTTTTTAACAACACCATTTATAGATCCTCCAACTAGAGCCTTTTTAATAACACTGGTAATGTTATCACATATTGAGCTCCCATTATCCGCTAGGCAATTTTAAGTATTGATATACTTGTTCCTTTTAATGTTCATGGTAATTATGCAATACAAGTATAACTATTTACATTTCTTCCAGATGAGGAAACAACCTCGAGATGTTAGGAAATTTGCCCAAAGTCTCACAACCAGGACATGAAGAAACAGATCTTTCTGACCCCAAAGTTCGTACTTTCCCCTTACACCACATCCCCTTTTCCTTGCACCGTTCACTTTGAATTGCAAATACTGCTTGTCACTTGTCACCATCTTCACCATTGCCCCGCAAGCCCTAGTAGGCAGGTGGTGGCTCTGATTTCAGGACTGCCACCCCATTGTCCAGTACAAGGCCTACTCTCATGTGGCGATCCTAAAAGTTCCATAGCAGTGAATTGTTTCATTTGCAGAAACACAGCTTGGAAAATAAAAGCAATGTGTTTGTCCTTTCCCTGCAAATGGGATAGGCCCACTGTCTCCCCCCGTGGAGGTGATAAGGGGGCAGGTCTTGCCTCCTTGAGGACTTGTAGATGTTTCCTGAGGACCTGAGAGCATTTCTGCTTCTGAGCTGCCTTGGTTGCCACTGCCAGTTAATGTGAGCTGCTGGGAAAGCCAGCTTCATGGCTCTGCTGCGTGTGGATGCCAACCACTGACTCCAGCCAGCTCTCCTGGAAATTGCCCTGAAATATTAAGGCTAGTAGAGGCCCACCAAGGATGGAGGCTGCATCACCAGCTTGCTGGATTCTCACTGAAGCCCAGCAGGATTTTCACTGCAGAAACTAAGCTTGTTAAGACCTCAAGCTTGGCAGTCAGCTCTAGCTTTGAAAATCTCCTCTACCACTTACTAAATCTGTGGTCTCTGGGCAAGTTTCTCAACCTTTCTTAGCCTCAATTCCCTCATCCATAACAGGAAGTAATTGCCTCCTTTTCTAGGCTGTTGATTAAAAGAGATAATGCACATAAAACCCTTCCATTGAGCCTGGCACAGGGCCTGCATACAACAACCCCACCACAAATGATGATAACAATGATGATAATTGTTATCGCAACTGTCCATGGCAAATTTTTTCTTGTTTGCAGTTAAGAATCCTGATATGGCTAATATTAGTTGGGGGAGCAGAATAGTTTCTTTGGAAGGACAGGTTGTTTCAGCTAGATGAGTAGTTTTCCCCAGTCCAGGACCAGTCCTGCCTGAGAAAGTGATCTCCCACCTTTGGGTGTGAACATATGCTGTTCTAGATCCCAATTCCTGGGAAGGCAGAGGCCTGGTCAAAGCAAGACCTGTACTTTCTTGAATGCCAGGAAGCAATTACTTCTGTATCCCAACCACCTACCTCTAGACAGAGCAATTAACAATTATTAAACTAATTTATTATTTTTTGAAGAAAGTGAATAATAATTTTATAGTGAACAATATTTAAAAGTTAGAAAGTATTTTCTTAGGGTTTATGATACTTACATTACTTAAGCACACAAATACCCACAAAAAAGAACGTGGGCTTTACTGAAATTTTACACAATTATTTCTTGAACTCTTCCAGTTTTCATCAACAGGGCTCCAGGGAGAAACTGATTGACTTGTGCAGTCTGAGTTTCCAGTATTTTCCCTGGACATTCTTTCATATATACTTTTCTATATTTTGATGGATTTCATTTCGTCATTTTAAAGTTTGTCATAATATTCTTTCAAATGGGGGCCAAAGTTTGCCCATCCACCTGTCATTTGGGACCTGGGTAGGCCCCACTTTATGTAATCATGCACAATACTAGCAACCTTTATTTTTAAAAAGATTTATTTATTTACTTATTTTTTGAGACAGTCACACTCTGTTGCCCAGGCTGGAGTGCAATGGCATCATCTTGGCTCACTGCAACCTCCACCTTCTGGGTTCAAGGAATTCTCCTGCCTCAGCCTCCCAAGTAGGTGGGATTACAGGTGTCCACCACCACGCATGGCTACATTTTGTATTTTTAGTAGAGACGGGGTTTTGCCATGTTGGCCAGGTTGGTCTCAAACTGCTGACCTCAGGTGATCCACCCGCCTCGGCCTCCCAAAGTGCAGGAATTACAGGCGTGAGCCACCACTCCTGGCCTAAAACAAGATTTTAAAACAATTTTGGAAATACTTCTTTAGGATGAATCACTTAGATGTGGACTCAGGAGCCAAAGGATAGGAATAGGTTTTTCTGCTTTTGTTTTTTTTTTTTTTTTTTTTTTTTTGAGACGGAGTCTCGCTGTGTCGCCCAGGGTGGAGTGCAGTGGCCGGATCTCAGCTCACTGCAAGCTCTGCCTCCCGGGTTTTTACGCCATTCTCCTGCCTCAGCCTCCCGAGTAGCTGGGACTACAGGCGCCCACCACCTCGCCCGGCTAGTTTTTTGTATTTTTTAGTAGAGACGGGGTTTCACCGTGTTAGCCAGGATGGTCTCGAACTCCTGACCTCGTGATCCGCCCATCTCGGCCTCCCAAAGTGCTGGGATTACAGGCTTGAGCCACCGCGCCCGGCCACTCTGCTTTTGTTACTAAAGGTTGGATTATCTTGAAGATAGAGAAAACCAGCTCACAGAGATCCTCCATGCACTCACTTCTGGTCTGAAATAGGAAAAAAATACAGAAGCAATGCCAAGGAGATGACAAGGCAATTTTCGCAGAGCCAGGCAGCATTTGCTGGAAGGGGCTGGACTTTTCTTTTCCATGGGAACGTTCTCAGCTGATATCCCAGTCCTCTGTCAGTTTGTGCAGGACTACTCCGCCCCCGCCTCAACTGCCTTTGCAGGAATTGTACAGTGGCAGTTGACACAGAGCCGGACGCGCTCTAGAACCACCCATGAATTCTGGAGAGTCAAATGCCTGTGGTGGTCAGGAATAATGTCCTACCTGAACAAGGTGGCATGACCTGGGAGATGGAGAACCACACTGACCAGGCAGGGCCCCGCTGTCAACCTGCTGATGCAACAGGTACCCCCTCCCCACCTGGATGGCAGATTTCTTAATTTACACAACTATAGATGCATTTATTTGGCCTAGGACTTTGATTCCTTTTTTTTTTTTTTTTTAAATATACAGTCTCACTCTGTCACCCAGGCTGGAGTGCAGTGGCACCATCTTGGCTCACTGCAACCTCCACCTCCTGGGTTCAAGCAATTCTCCTGCCTCGGCCTCCCAAGTAGCTGGGACTACAGGTGCGCACCACCATGCCCAGCTAATTTTTGTATTTTTAGTAGAGACAGGGTTTTACCGTATTGGCTAGGCTGGTCTTGACCTCCTGACCTCAAGTGATCTACTGGCTTTGACCTCCCAAAGTGTTGGGATTATAGGTGTGAGCCACTACACCCGGCCAGGACTTTGACTCTTGATAAAATATAGGACTCCTGGGAGAGGGCACAGTGCCATTTTTATCCCAGAGTGAACTATTTTACCAAAGCTGACTCTAAGAACAGGCCTGGTTGGGGAAGGAGGCGAAGAGGCCCCATGAAGATCCTGAAAGCAAGGCAGGGCATCGTGGCTCACGCCTGTAATCCCAGCAGTTTGGGTGGCCAAGGCAGGCAGATCACTTGAGGTCAGGAGTTCAAGACCAGCCTGCCCAACATGGTGAAACCTCATCTCTACTAAAAATACAAAAATTAGTCGGGTGTGGTGACACAAGACTGTAGTCCCAGCTACTCAAGAGGCTGAGGCAGGAGGATCACTTGAACTTGGGAGGTGAAGGTTGCAGGGAGCTGAGATCACGCTGCTGCACTCCAGCCTGGGACACAGTGAGAGTTTTTATTAAAAAAAAGGAGAGAGAGAGAGAGAAAGGAAGAAAGGATGGAAGAAAGGAAGGAAGGAAGAAATGAAGGAAGGAAGGAAGGAAGGAAGGAAAGAAAGAAGGAAGGAAGGAAGGAAGAAAGGAAAGATCCTGAAAGCAAGAAAAGGCGCCCTGTGAAGGAGGCTAAGCTCATGGTCTAGCCTTCTATAGTTCACAAAAACTCTTAAAACCTAGGCTTCCTTCTCTAGTTACCTCTGCCCCAGGGGGCTCCCTGAGAAGAACAATGTGCTTTGGGGGAGCAGCAGACAAGCTCCCCCACCTCCGAGGTCATTCAGCCCAGAAAGAAACCTGGGATGGGCGTTTCCTGTTGGATTGGAGAACTGACTGAGCTGCAGTTGCAGTGGATTTGCCCCAGTGGGCACCTGGCCTTCACAGTTAGCACCATGATGATGCTGTGATTTCTGCTTTGCTGTGGCTCTGGTTCTCTAGAAGCAGAATCATCACCATGATTTAACCTTTAGCCCAGCTCAGCGCACTAGACTGTGGCTCAGACCAAAACTTCCTTTCAGATTCTATCTCTCTCATTTGCTATATTCTACCTATTCTGGGTTTTCTCCTCCTCAAACACACACAAAGCTTGTGTCTGTCTATGAGACTCTGCATTTCCCATTCTCTCTCCCTCGTCTTCCCAAGCCTGCCTCCTCGTTCTCATTCAGGCCTCAGCTCAATGTGCACCTTTTCCCAGAGCGCTTCCTTGACCATGCTTGTGAAGGTGACATGCCACCCTGGAGTCATTTCCTATCCCGTTATTAGTCTGTATCTCCTTCTTAGCACTGTCATTTTCTGAAATTATCTGATTTATTTATGTACCCATATGCTGTCTGGCTCCCTAACCAGAACATAAACTCCATGAGAACAGCGACAGGGCCTTTCTGTTCTCTGCTAAGAGCTGAGAACAGTGCTGGCACAGACAGGGGATCCATCCAAAGATCGCAGGCAGAGCCGTCCTTGCCTTTCCTCATTCGGCTTTATAGTTTTCCTCCTAAGTGGTATACAGATATTGGCTTGGCAGTGAATAGAGCCAGGCAGCCAACCCTGCATGGAGACCAGGGTTCCCGCTTAACTTAGCAGCTTCACAAGGGGTGAGGCCTGGGCTCCAGGGATCTGAGCTGGACCCAGTGGACAGAAGTTCGCAGAGATGGACTTTAGTGTAATAGCAAAAGGACTTGAGAACAGAGCTGACAGGAGACAGAATGGGGACGCCGCTGCTAAACTGCACCAGCTCCATGCGGGTCCATCCCGCCATGGTCCACTCACAAACTTCTGCTTCTGTGCAGCCTGCCCACCCACCTGCAAGCTCACGGAGCTCATTGGTCACTGGAACCACTTCCCAGCACAGAGGGTGGGGATTCGGCATCACTGGGAGAACTAAATTGGATGGTCTCTGTGGGCCATTTCATCTCCCATTTCAGGGGCTCGGCTGAGAGCAGTTTATTTCTAATCCTGAGGACTGCAGGGCCTCCAGGGAGGAGAGGGTGACAGACTGAGTTAAGCTGTTAATAGTGCCCTGGGGTTAAAGCTCAATGACCCACAGTGCCAGTGCACTGATTAGTGACCACATCTGCCCACCTGCTGTTTGCTTAGCAGGGCGAGCTGCTCATCTGAATCAGGAATGCAGCACCAAAAAGAAATATGCGTTCCAGGCCTGGTTCTGCTGCCAAGTTATCATGTGAGCTTGAATAAGTCCTTTCCTGCTCTGAGCCTTGGTGTGTCTTTCTGGAAGAATGTTTGGATTAGACCTAGATGCTTTTTTTTTTTTTTAAATGGTGTTTTGCTCTTGTTTCCCAGGCTGGAGTGCAATGATGTGATCTTGGCTCACCGCAACCTCCGCCTCCCGGGTTCAAGCGATTCTCCTGCCTCAGCCTCCCAAGTAGCTGGGATTACAGAAATGTGCCACCATGCCCAGCTAATTTTGTATTTTTAGTACAGATGGGGTTTCTCCATGTTGGTCAGGCTGGTCTCGAACTGCTGACCTCAGGTGATCCACCGGCCTCGGCCTCCCAAAGTGCTGGGATTACAGGCATGAGCCACTGTGCGCAGCCTGACCTAGGTGCTTTTTAAGGCCATCTCTTCTAACTCTAACATTTTAGGATTCTACTAGTGAACCTCACACATGAAAAAAGTTCCATCCGTGGCAAGAGCTCGTGCCCAGGCTTCAATTCTTCAGCAGATCCTCTTTCTTAGCTGACAGCCTGGAAAGGAACCAAGACCCCTGACCTCTGTCATTGGCAGCTCAAGTCTTCTCAGAGAATCTATGTTTATTCACAGCTCTGGCTAGGCAGCTGAGAAAAGTACATGGTCTGTCAGTGGACAGATCCTGAGCTGTCCATCATGAGGGAGATGAGCTAAGTCTAGAAGCCACCTGGGGGCTGTCCCACCAGCACCCCCAACAGGTCTACTCATCCAAAGGGCAGGAAAGGGACTTTGTGCCTCTGCCTTTGATGGTGTAAGGACTCCTTGGGCAACATTTATGGCCAAGACCTCCCTGCAAGTGGCAGCCTTAGGGAAGCCTCCCTGTGGTCCTAAACCTGGAGCAGGAAGGGAGTGTAATGACAAGAAGCCCTTTCATGAGGCCCATGACTATTTCATGATGTGATGGTTTCACTGAGCTTTCCTGAAACTCAACTCATCTTTGGCACAGCCATGTAGGAAGATCAGGGAAGCCTGACACTGCATTCTGGGGCCATTTCTGTCCTGAGTCAGCAATTTTGTTTTCATTCTGTAGGGTTCTTGTAGGAATGAAATATTCAGAAAGCCCACCAGTTGAGTAAACATTTCTCAAGCATCTTCTCTGAGCTAACCCCAACTTGGGAACTGAGGATTAAAAATGAATTTATTAACTTTTTAATGTTCTGTGCAACATATATACCTACACAGACACAGGACATAGATTCTGTATTCATAGAGGAATAGGCTTTTCACAAAACATAAATCTTTTAGATCACTGCTAAATGGACTGATACATTAGCTTTAAGGGAATATACTTCTCATGTTTGAAAAAAATATTTAAAAGGAACCAAGAACCCTGACCTCTGTCATCGGCAGCTCAAGTCTTCTCAGAAAGTCTATGTTTATTCACAGCTCTGGGACATAGTCCCTGCTCTCAAGCAGTTTGGATAAAATCCTTTCACCCCTTTGAGCTTCAGTTCTGCAAAATGGGAGTGATGATCCCATCCAAGGCTGCCAGATTTAATGGATCAAATCACAAGATGCCTAGTTAAATATGAATTTTAAATTTAACTGGGCATCTTGCATTTTATCTGATAATCCTAGCCCTACCCAAACTAGTACTTTTTATAAGGTACAGAAGGAATAATACGTGAATTAATGATGTACAACAGTGCTTTACAGTTTATGGAGTTCTGTGTCAGCAAGAAGGGTTTGGATGGAATGACTTGATGTAAGGGGATCTCTTGCAGGTGTATGATTCTATTCTCATGATGAAGATCCTGAGACATGAGGAGAAAGGCTCAATGCTGCATCCCTCAAGAACACTTTTAATTCCAGGACAGTGAATACAAAACCCTCAATGGCAAAAGATGGAGCCTGGAGCAGCGCATGTGAGAAAGCCCTGGGGGTTTTGGCTCACAGAAAAATCAAAACAGGACCCCTTAGGATGTAAACTACATCTGCGTTTTCTGGCCACATCCTCAAAAGGATGGTGTCCAGAATGCTGTCATTACTCAGACTCCCACTGGAGCATTAAAAGGAACAGGAATGGGCCTGGTTCAAGGAGCCTGAAACCAGCAAGTGTCCTGGCAGGGACAGGAGTGATGAGCAGCGTTTGAACTGGAGATCTGTGGATTCAGGGGACATAAGCAATAGGCTTCCCATCCAGCATGGGTCCTGCTTTCTGGAAGGTGCCACTCCCATCAGAGGTTGCCACCAAGCCTTTGTTTTGGTAAAGGGCCCCAAGCTGACATTCCTTTTTGGTCACTGTCCAGCTCGGAGAAGCGGAACACCAACAGTAGCAGCGATTGTTCAAAATGTGAAGGCTGAAAAAGGCCTTAGAATCCCCACTCTTGGCCAAGTGCAGTGGCTTACACCTGTAATCCCAGCACGTTGGGAGGCCAAGGCAGTCAGATCACTTGAGTTCAGGAGTTCAAGACCAGCCTGGCCAACATGGCAAAACCCCACATCTACTAAAAACAATACAAAAATCAGCTGGTCATGGTGGCATGGGCCTGTAGTCCCAGCTACTCAGGAGGCTGAGGCAGGAGATTTGCTTGTACCTGAAGGCAGAGGTTACAGTGGGCCGAGATCGCACCACCACACTCCAGCCTGGGTGACAGAGTGAGACTCCATCTGGAAAAAAAAAAAAATCCCCACTCTTTCCTTCTTCTATCTTAGAGATGGGGAAACTAAAGACAGGCTGGGGAGGTAACCCACCCAAGACCACATCATAAGTTAGGTGCAGAGCTGGGACTGGAGCCCATATCTGCTGCTTCCCAACTCAGGGTCAGATTCACATCAGCCCAACCTTTCCTGGGATTCACTCTGTCTGGACAGGCCCTCCAAGCAGCCACTTTTTTCCAAGGCCAATAATCCAGAGATACTGCTGAGAAGCCTTCATTTTTCACAGGGAGGAAAGGTAGTTATTTATTATAATAGTAGTGATGACGATCTGCTTGGGGACAGTACTTTATAGTTTGCAAAATACCTTCATGTCATTTATCTGACCTCCCATCAGTTCCTATCTTCCTACATCCTATGCGTCCTTCACTTGTTCTCAGCCCCTAAATGTGCAGTGACGTCCCACAGTGAGGCAGTTTCTTGTGGTGTTTGGAGCATAGCGTCCAGCACCAAAATGCATGTGATTAAAGCCGGGCTCTGTCATTATGAGTTGCGTGATCTGGGGCAAGTTATGTAACAGAAGTTAACTATGCCTCAGCTTCCTCATCTGTAAAGTGGGGATGATAGCAATAGGATCTATTTTATAGGATTCTTATGTGAGGATTAAATGATTCATTTATGCTTACAACAGGACCTAGCACATTGTTAGGGCTTAACAACAAGTAGTAGCTGCTACTGCTACTACTACTACTACTACTACTACTATTGTTATTATTTCAGAGCTCTGTTCTATAACCCCAAAGCCCTTCTGCTATTCCTGTTGCTCCTTCAAGGCTTAGCTCAAACTTCCCTCCCCTAGGAAGACTTTTCTTTGATTCTGTACCCTCAGCAGAGTTCGATGTTCTCTAATACTTACTGCACTTACTTAAATGTATTATATTTGCCTATTTTCTGGTCCATTTCCCTTACAAAGCTGTGATCTTCATCTCCATCTTTATCCCCAACACCATGCCTAGAGACAGGCAGATATATGTGTTTAATTGATGTTTGTTGAATGAATGAGTGAGTGAGTGATCCTGTGGATTCCAAAATCTAGGAGTAACTTTGTATTTCTGTCTTTCCTTCACCCCACACCCAAACCAACAGCAAGTCTTGACAATTCCACTTCTAAAACAGATTCTGAATCTGCCTCTAAGCCAGTCCAGGCCACCATCTTCTCAAGCCTGGATAAACTCGGCCTTCTGACTGCCATCTGTGCTTCTGTCCCTGCTGCTCTATAATCTGCCCTCATCTCCTGCTTAAAACACTCCCTGACTTCTCTTTGCTCCTAGAATGAAGCCCAGTCTTCTTCCCTGGCTACAGAGTCCTGCACTCTAGCTTGTACCACTCTCTCCTTCACTTAATATGCTTCACCTATTCTGGTTTCCTTTCTGTTCCTTTCCAGCTTCAAAGTCTTGCACTTGCTGTTCCTTCCAGTTTTGACAGAGTTGTCTCCTTTTGCTTTCAGGTTGAATGTCACATCTCAGCAAGGCTTTCCTTGATCACTCTAAGGGGATATTATTCTGTGTCACAGCACCATTTTTATCTCCCTCGTAGCACTTGCTTAACCTGTAAATATCTTGATTATTTACCCATTTATTTGTTAATTGATTATCTTACTATGTTGTATGCACCTTTTTTTGTTGTCTTGTTCACTAGGGTATCTCTATATCAGTGTTTAATACATTTCTGCTGAATGAATGAATGAATGAATGAATGAATGAATGAATGAATCCTCCTAGCAACACAATAGGTAGACCAGGTATTGTATGCTTATTGTACAGATGACAAAACTGAAGCTTAAAAAGGTCGATTCTTGCTCTAAGTAACATAGGCTGGAAGTAGACCAGCCAGGCCTGCTAGATCATGGACTTTTTTTCCCACTAGCCCATTTTACCTTGAAGGGAGATAGACGGAGGGCTGGGAACCCATCTTAGCTGATTCATAGACAGTTCCCCAACATGGGACCGGATGGCAGAGATAACCAGTTCCTGCCTCTTAAAGAGGTCGTGCTGCCAGTATGTGACAGTTCCAAATTCCAGACTGCACTTGAGGCGTTGCACACACCCAATAAACACTCCATAATCATAAGAAAACTTCAGTGGCTGTTTGAGAAAGGAAATCAGACCCATGGGCCTGAGAGGAGGACTGATCTACCAGGACCCTCTGCAGAGCCTGTTCTAATTTGGGCCTGAAGAAATGGGAAAGATGTTTCTAATTCCTTTACACGAATGTGACCTAATTTGGAAGATTTTATAATTCCTAACGTCCCAACTGCCGCCTGAGAGCAGATCCTCATTATTGCTATCATTTTATTATTATTTGAGATGGAGTCCCGCTCTGTTGTCCAGGCTGGAGTGCAATGGCACAATCTCGGCTCACTGCAACCTCTGCCTCCTGGGTTCAAGAGATTCTTCTGCCCCAGCCTCCCGAGTAGCTGGGATTACAGGCACCTGCCATCATGCCTGGCTAATTTTTGTATTTTTGTAGAAACGGGGTTTCACCATGTTGGCCAGGCTAGTCTTGAACTCCTGACCTCAGGTGATCCTCCCACCTTGGTATTGTCATTATTTAAAATCTTGCCTTGGCCATTGTTAAGAAGCTGGCAGTGGGGTGCCATTTCTGTGATTCTAGGAAGGAAGTTCCTAGAGAGGGAGCTTGGGGACATAAAGAGAGCCTTGGGCCAGAGTCAGAAGGTGGGAAGATCCATCGGTGTCCAGCCAGTAGACTCTAGGCCTCTCACTGGCCCTCAGCTGCCTCCTTTGTATGGACTGATTTGAGTCTGATGATGAATATGACCCTGGCTCTTGACAGTGTGGGATCTTATCAAGATGCTTTACTTCTGCGGTTCTTGGTTAATTATCTGTACAAGGACATGGTTGAAAGGACTGATGCCAAGTCCCCTTCCAGCTGTGATAGTTGCCATTTTTGTGGTCTTTTCAGGGAAACAGTTGCTCTTCCAGAAGTGGATTTCCTTATTATCCAGCCCCCAGAAGCCAGCAAGAAATCAACACAGCTACCTCAAATAGTTCAACAAAGGGCATCATAGTCCTAAAGGCCTAAGGATTTCTGAGAAGGAGTCAAGTGCTCATTCCTCCAAGTACTCTCTCAGTCCTAGAAGCTACCCTCTGACAGGCACATGCTCCAGCAAAGGAGGCTCTTCAAGAGGGCCGAGGCCATGGAAGTCAGAGAGTATGACTCTTCTGAAAATCTAGAAGTTCTGGGCATTGAACCCAAGGACATTGTACCCTCCTGACCTTGACCGTCTATGTGAGAAGGCAAGGTATAGGAAAATCAGACACATACCAAGGTCTTCTGAGTGTTCATTTCAGGGCAGACTTTGGCTCAAAGCTTTATATTCATTTGACTTTGAGGCCTATGAGATAAATATTATGATCCCCATTTTACAGAGGAGGAAATTGAGACACAGAGCTAAAGTAACTTGTCCAAGATTATACAGCTAGAAACACCAGATTTGAACCCGGCATTCTTTACTGCTAAACTACTGTCTCCTCTAATAATACAGCAATGAAAAAAAAACCTCAAAGCTGAAGAACAACAGTAGGCAGTTGTGGAAATCTGGACCTGAGGTCTAAAGAAATGACTACAAATTCTATGCTTTCATTTGTAAGCATGGTGATCTGGGACAAGTCATTTGACTACTTTGAGTGACAACATACTAGCTTTTAAAGTGGGGGTAATCACTCTTTCTACTTCACAGATAAGGCTAAAAAGATTAAAAGGGGAATGCACAGTGGTTCAAGCCTGAAATCCCAACACTTTGGGAGGCTGAGGGGAAGACTGCTTGAGACCAGGAGTTGAAGACCAGCCTGGGCAAGATAGCAAGACCCCACCTCTACAAAAATTTTTTAAAAGGTAATGTGCACCTGTAGTCCCAGCTACTCGGGAGGCTGAGGCAGGAGGATCACTTGAGCCTAGGAGTTTGAGGCTGCAGTGAGCTATGATTATATCACTGCATTCTAGCCTGGGTGACAGAGCAAGCCCCTGGTTTTGTTTTGTTTTGTTTTTGCTTTTTAATTAAAAGGCACAATGTATGTGAAGTGTTTAGAATTGATTCCTGGCACATAATAAGTATTCAGTAAATGTTAAGTCTCCGTCATCGTTGTTATTGTTGTTGTTGTTACTATCAACATCTTTTCTCCAGGTTGTTGTCAAGTTCAAATGAGATGATGGCTGGGAAAGCTCTGTGCTGTGCACCTGTCAGTAATCCCCTTTATTACAATGATAGCAACCTAAGGGATAGAGTTATTTGTGAAGCTCCAACCCTATTCCTCCCCAAATTGGTTCAAATTCTTTGTATTGCAGCCAACACTGATGACGAGTGAGGGTTTGACTTGGTGCCCACTGTGAATGACGTCCTTCAATAGATCTCCAAGAACTGTAGCAAATGCTTTTCTGGGCTTATTTTAGCATCAGAGGACCTTTGAAGCAGGATTTCAACATTTAGCTTCATTGTTTGGGGATGGTGCCTTGCATTTAATGTGGGTTTACAACTTGAGCCTTTCTTCCTCTCATCCTCTTGAGATACCATGAGGGCAGGTCAGGGATGTGGTTGGCAGAGACATATCTCCAGATTCAAATTAATGCTATTGTTGATTGTTATTGATTTTTGAGAGTAATAAGTGCTCACTATAAAAAAATTGGAAAATGCAGAAAACTATGAAGGAGAAAAAAGTTAAATATCCATAATGCAGTCACTCAGAAGAAAAGAATGTTAACATTTTGGTGTATTTCCTTTTGGTATTTTATTCTCTGCATATATTATCATTTACATAATTGGGGGTCATGGCATAAATAGTTATATTAACGATTTTTTCCACAATTTTATATCGTAAGAATTTCCTTCATAAGTATCTTTTTATTTATTTTTTTTGAGACAGGGTTTCACTCTGTCACCCAGGCTGGAGTACAGTGGCACCATCTCCACTCACTGCAACCTCCACCTCTGGGGTTTAAGTGATCCTCCCAATTCAGCCTCTAGAATAGCTGGAACTACAGGTGCAACCACCATGCCAGGCGAATTTTTCTGTATTTTTGGTAGAGATGGGGTTTCACCATTTTGCCCAGGCTGGTCTCGAACTCCTGAGCTCAAGCAATCCGCCCGCCTGGGCCTCCCAAAGTGTTGGGATTACAGGCATGAGCCACTGTGCCTGAGTATCATCTTTTTTTTTTTTTTTCAGTTACCAAGATTTTTATTTACCCACTTTCCTGCTTTCTTTTAACATTATAAACCAAATTATTATCTTTTTGACCCGGGGTTGTGATAGGAACCATCTTATTACAAAGTGGTAGCAGATCTATGCCTGCTTTTATGTTTTTATGGCCCCTCTGGCTGTCACTTCTCTGTCCTTTCTCAGTTATCACTTTAAAGTCTATTCTGACCCCTGTAAAACAGGGACTAAAAGTACCAACCTCATTGTTATAAGGTTTAAGAGAAGGCCCAGCCCTAAGCCAGGCTCTCAGGAAAAGTCAAACAACAGTTCCTCTTTGCCCTTCAATGTAGCTCCTTCTCATCTGCCATGGCTGAGGAACCAATGAATCTATAAACCAAGCACACGGATATAAGTCCACAGACCCGGAACCTTACCTGAATGGTAAGGTACACGGGCTTTGTGACTCCACTACCAACTTCCAGACTAAGGAAGGACTGACTTAGTGAGCAGTTCCAAGACCATTCAACTCATGGTTCCCTGTGGATGCCTCCCTTGTACCTCCATCATGACCAGGGCTTGACGAGAGGCCTCTCAGTTCCCCCTGCCACACTTGATATAGTGTGAGGGATGCTGCAGAGGCCAAAAACTGAGTGACCAGCCCCATCAATGGGAGACACTGACAAATCAATCGCAAAGTTGGTGCCATTTGCTCTTAGGGAGAAGAGATGGGGCCTGAGCAAGGACAGCAGCTGGAAGGTGAAGGGCAGGCCGGACTCTCAGCAGCAGTAGTGATCCAGCTTGAAGGGGCCATCGCGGGATGTGCTCAGCTACTGGGCTTGCTTCTCAGTTAGCTTGGTCAATTTCACATTCAGCTCGCCCAGCCGGGGCTTCAGCCACTGCCTCATCCAGTTTCTTGAGCAGGAAGTGAACCCCAACGGGGTACTTGTCTGGGTGGGTCCACAGCTCAATCTACACCATCACCTGGTTGATGAAGGAGTTACACCCCACAAAGCTGGGGCAGCCCATGGCACAACCCAGGTTGACCAGCCAACCCTCAGCCAACAGGATGATGTGGCACCCATTCTTCAGCCAGTACCAGTCCACCTGGGGCTTGATGTTTACCTTCTCCACAACATTCTTGTTGAGCCACCTGACATCGATCTCCACGTCAAAGTGTCCAGTGTTACACAAGATGGCATCATCCTTCATCTGCTCAAAGTGCCGGCCAAGGATGATATTGACACAGGCTGTGGTGATGACAAAGATGTTGCCCTCCTGACAGGCCTCGTCCATGGTGGTCACCTTATAGCCTTCCATGGCAGCCTGCAGTGTGCTGATTGGGTCAATCTCAGTGATGATTACATGAGCCCCAAAACCCTGCAAGGCCTGGGCACAGCCCTTGCCCACATCGTCATAGCCTGCTACCACTGCTGCCTTGCTGGCAATCATCACATCTTGGCCCACTTGATGCCATCTATGAGGGACTCCCGGGCAGCCATGGAGGCTGTCAATTTTCCTCTTGGTGATGGAGTCATTGACTTGATGGCAAGCTCCTTCAGGATTCCATTGGCTATCATCTTGTATAGGTTATGGACCCTGGTTTTGGTCTCCTCAGAGATGCCTCAGATGCCCGACATGAGCTGTGGGTATGTACTTGGTGTGGACGAGGCTGGTAAGGTCACACCCATCATCCAGAATCATGTTGAGGGGCCCGTCCTTGAAGTACAGTGTCTGTTCAATGCACCATGGGTGCCTCTCATCTGTTTTGCCCTTCCAGATGAACACTGGCATGCCAGCCTTGGCAAAGATAGCCACTGCATGGTCCTGGGTGGAGAAGATGTTGCAGCTAGACCACTGCTCCTGAACGCTCAGGGAAATGAGGGTCTCAATGAGGATGGCCATCTCCACAGTGACTTGCAGGCAGCCAGCAATGCAGGCGCCCTTCAGTGGCCTGGAGGCCAAGTACAGCTCCTGCATGACCATCAGGCCCGGCATCTCCTTCTCCATAATGTCTAGGGCCTTGTGTCCCCAGGCGGTCAGGCCGATGTCAGCAACTTTGTAGGGCAGTTTGTCAGACACGCTGGCGGCACCTTTGATGGACAAGGGCAAAGGGGACTGGGCCTCGGTCTGGGGACAGGCACTGGGTGGGCAGTGCTGGGCAGGCAGCGCTGGGCAGGTGAGTATCATTTTTTATAGATGTATAGTATTTCTACATAGAAACATCATAGAGCACAAAGTACTCAACTAATCCTTTGTTAACTGTTTAGATTTTTCTAATTTTTATAATTATATAACACTGGTGAACATTTTTGTACATATATATTTACATCTGATTATTTATTTCCCTTGGGTAGATTTTTTTTCTTTTTCTTTTTGGGACAGGGGCTCCCTCTGTTGCCCAGGTTGGAGTACAGTGGCATGATCATGGCTCACTGCAGCCTCGACTTCCCAAGCTCAGGTGATCTCCCACCTCAGCCTCCCAGGTAGCTGGGACTACAGGTGCACACCACCATGCCCAGCTAATTTTTAGTATTTTTTTTTTTTTTTTTAGTAGAGACGGGGTTTCACCACATTGCCCAGGCTGGTCTTGAACTCCTGGGCTCAAGTGATCTGCCCACCTCAGCTTCCCAAAGTGTTGGGATCACAGGCATAATCCGCTGTGCCTGACCTTTGGATAGATTATTAAAAGCAGAAATAATGGGCCAGGTGCACTGGCTCACGCCTGTAATCCCAGCACTTTGGGAGCCTGAGGCAGGCGGATCACCTGAGGTCGGGAATTCGAGATCAGCCTGAGCAACATGGAGAAACCCCATCTCTACTGAAAATACAAAATTAGCTGGGCATGGTGGCGCATGCCTGTAATCTCAGCTACTTGAGAGGCTGAGGCAGGAGAATCGCTTGAACCCAGGAGGTGGAGACTGCGGTGAGCCAAGATCGCACCATTGCACTCCAGCCTGGGCAAAAACAGCGAGACTCCGACTCAAAAAAAAAAAAAGTGGAAATAATGGGTCAAAGAGTATAAACACTTTTAAGGCTTCCTGGAAAGGTTGTTTCACTTTATATTTCTATCAACGTGAGAGACCATAACAAATATTACCAGTTTGTAAAAATTGTTGCCAAATCAATAGGTTAAAAAAATGGCAACTCCTTATCTCAACTTGCAATTCTTTAATTATTCAAGTTGCATATGCAGTATTTCATATTTCTTAGTCATTTGTATTCCTTTCTGTGACTTGTCTGTTAGTGTCCTTTGCTGGGCCGACTTTGTGAACAGTGGCCCCATAATCCCACAGTTGTCTGCAGAAGATGCCAAACCTTGCATTTAGCCACATCTGATAGGAGGCCAGCCCCCGGCAGGATTAGAAATAGTCCATGTCAGCATTGCTGTTTCAATGAAACAAGAAAGGGGAAAGGTGTCTGTGTTTTATTGGAGTCTGGGAGATGAAGTTATTTTGCTGAGCCATATCTATCATATTATTATGCTTTATTTTATTTTCTCACTCCCAAAGCTTCTCTTTTCTAGCAGAAGGGTTAAATTTGGTGCATGTGTAGCCTTTCTTTTAGTATGTGTTCACTGACCTCCTACTATGTGCAACGCATAGCGGCCACATTAATGGACTGTAGTGATAGAGAAGAGCCTGGGCTTTTGAGTCACAAGGGCCTTGGGCAAGTAAGTCCCTTAAGCTCTTGGAGGCTCAGTTTCCTCTTCTTCGAAGTGCAGATGATAGCCTGTCTTTGAGGAATAAATGTGTTATGAATGTAAAACTCCTGGAACAGCATCTGCCACATCATAAGACTTCATAGACAATTAAAAAAAATTTTTTTTCAAGATGGAATCTTGCTCTGTTGCCCAGGCTTGAGTGCACAATCTCGGCTCACCGCAACCTCTGCTTCCCAGGTTCAAGCAATTCTCCTGCCTCAGCCTCCTGAGTAGCTGGGATTACAGGCGTTCACCACCACACCTGGCTAACTTTTTTGTATTTTTAGTAGAGATGGGGTTTCACTATGTTGGCCAGGCTAGTCTTCTTTTTTTTTTTTTTTTGAGACGGAGTCTTGCTGTGTCGCCCAGGCTGGAGTGTAGTGGCATGATCTCGGCTCACTGCAAGCTCTGCCTCCCAGGTTCACGCCATTCTCCTACTTCAGCCTCCCGAGTAGCTGGGACTACAGGCGCCCACCACCACACCCCGCTAATGTTCTCTATTTTTAGTGAAGACGGGATTTCACCATGTTAGCCAGGATGGTCTCAATCGCCGGACCTCCTGATCTGCCCGCCTTGGCCTCCCAGAGTGCTGGGATTACAGGCGTGAGCCACCGTGCCCAGCCTGGCCAGGCTAGTCTTGAACTACTGACCTTGTGATCCATCCACCTTGGCCTCCCAAAGTGCTGTGATTACAGGCGTAAGCCACTGCGCCTGGCTCACAGACAATTCTTGAGCCATTTCTGCGTATTTGACACTGTGCTAGGTGCTGACTATAAAGTGAGAAATCAGATGGGGCCCTTTACAGCATCTCCTTTGCCTAGGAGAAAAGTCAGGCTGCACATTGGCTCCAACAAGGCCCTCTCTGACTCCTGCTGTTCTGTGGTCCTTCCCTAAGCCTTTGGCTCCAGGTCTCATGGGCCTTAGCTACAGTTCTGGAGCAACAGAAAAAGTGCCAGTTGATGTTCTGTTACACAGAGTGTCACAGCTGTAATTTTTTTCTTTTCTTCTTACCATTATAAGTATTTTCCCTTTATAGTTAAGGGTGTCAGTGGGAGCCAGCCAGCCTCAGTTTGATTTCTAGCTCTATTATTTACTAAGTGACCATGGGCAAGTTGCTTAACCTGCGTCCTAGTTTCCTTATCTGTAAAATGCAGATAATAATAGACTATAGACTGAATGTTTGTGTCCCTCTAAAATTTATACGTTGAAATCCTAACACCCCATGTGAAAGTATTTGGAAGCCTTTGGGAGGTGATTAGGTTATGAGGGCAGAGCCATCATGAATGGAATTAGTGTCCTTTTAAAGGACACCCAGGGAACTCACTGAATCTGCTGGTGCCCTGATCTTGGACTTCCCAGGCACCAGAACTGAGAGAGATATATTTTTTGTTGTCTACAAGCTACAATCTACAGTACTTTGTTGCAGCAGCCCGAATGGACTAAGACACAGTAGTACCTACTTCCTGGGGTTCTTAGGATTAAACAAAATAATTCATATGTAGCTCTTGGTATAGTGTCTAGCACAGGCTATGAGCTCAATTATTTACTATTAATATTTGCTACACTGTCCTCATAGCTACACGTACAATGACTTTATATGATTAAGTTTAACTGGTATAATAATACCTTTGTCTGATGGCAGATATGTAAGGTGTTTCCAATTTTTAAACACAAACAAAATTCCTAAGAAAGTCATCTTGTAGTTTAGAGATTAAGGAAGATTTAAGATTAAGGAAATTTAAGAATTAAATGTTGAATGGACATTAATACATTTAAATTACTAAAATCTTTCAAAAAATTCAATATTTTCTATACATATTACAGGCTAATTATCCCATCTTAAAAGCCCTGGCATGGATGATCCTTGCCTAAGGCAGAGAGCTGACCTGAATCACTAGACAAGGTCTTCTAGTCATTTGCTCTGTGTCTCTCCTGGCCAAGAAGCTGCATCAGCTTTTTCCCCCTTGCCAGAGAACCTCTGATACAGCAAAGCTCAGGGCCAACCCAGCACTTTTCAGATATCATTTGGAAATATCAGGTAGGGCAACTGTCAGGCCATGTCACCTGATGGGGAACTTACAGGGCAGGGGTTTCTGCTCTGGTCCTTCAGCCAACAAGGCTCAAAGTTAGCAATAGTATAACAAAAATATGAACCTACACACCTTGAGCACTGTCTATGTGCTAGGCTCTGTAAAACCATTCTCCTCAATCCTTAGCTCAACAAATGAGAGACGATTTATTGGCCCCATTTAATAGTTGAGAAAACTGGCCTGGCGCGGCAGCTCATGTCTGTAATCCCAGCACTTTGGGAGGTCTAGGCGGGAGGATCACCTGATCTCAGGTGTTCGAGATCAGCCTGGCCAACATGATGAAACCCCGTCTCTACTAAAAATACAGGAATTAACTGGGCCTGGTGGTGGGTGCCTGTAATCCCAGCTACTCGGGAGGCTGAGGCAGGAGAATGGATTTAACCTGGGAAGCGGAGGTTGCAGTGAGCCAAGATGGCGCCATTGCACTCCAGCCTGGGTGACAAGGGTGAAACTCTGTCTCAAATTAAAAAAAAAAAAAAAGAAAACTGAGGCTCAGAGAGGTGAAAGGTTTCCTCCAAGGTCACAGAGTTGGCAGTCACGAACCAAGTCTGTCTGACTCTAAAGACACAAGCTCCTCCCACAAGCACCACAAGACTTCAATTAATTCAATTTAACCAGCATGGGTTAGCACTTACATGTGTTACCCCTGCTAGGTACTGAGAACAGGGAGAACAGCCGATGTAAGAGACAGACACATAAATAACAAGTTCTAGTATTAAGGCTGATGCATGCCTATGAGAAGTAATAAAGCCATGTGGGCAATTCGATTTATCCTGTTGTATATATTTCTGAAAGCCATCCTTAATCCTTTTAGGAAGAGGCAAGGATGAGGTAAATTGGTAGATCAGGGCTGTAATCAATGCATAAACAAGGGGTGGTGGGGATATAAGAGGGGAGAGATTAATTCCCACTCAAATCCAGGAATGTCTTTTAGAGAATGTGGCATTTTGGTTGGGGTTTGAAGGGCCAGGGAGGATCAGCAAGGGAATACTTCCAAAGCAAAGTAAAAATAGAACCTTGGTTAGTGCTTGCTAAATATTGGTCCTGAAGACAGAACACTCACCTTCTCCCTCATTCCCGCTGTCTTATATACACAGACCTATCAAGACACACCCATACATAACCACAAATGCAAAAACACAGAAAATACACAAAAACACACACCAGTACACATGCACAGATTATTAAGACACAATGTATGAAAATAGATACAATCTCCCATACTCATAAACTCACGCAGATACATACAATACTCATACACACAAGACTCACAAACATGTTTATGCATTCATACACAGCCTCCCCCACCCACTGTTCATGCAGGAAAATAAATGCATGCTTTCATTAACATACACAAGTTCACACATAAAAATCTCATCCTGCCGGTCTGGTTGAAGACCAGTGACTAATGGGAAACCATGCACAAAGCCAAACATCACGTAGGGGAGGCCGCGATTGGGTTAGCAGTGGGGCTTGGATTAAGCCCCATCAGATGACAAACCCGCCCTGCCTGGCTCCCCCTGGAAGCTGCTGAGCCGAAGCAGCAGCGCCTGACCTAGCTCGGATCCTGGGCGGATGATGCGAGGCTGCGTGTCCGAATTCCAGCTTGATCCAGGGTTTAATGTCACCCAGGGTCAAGCTCGGCTAGTAGCCCCACCCCAATCCCTGCAATCAGCCGGAGGCTCTGGGGGCACTGAAGGGCTGTGGCCTGGGGCTGCTTTCTAATCCTAGGCTTGCCCTGGCGCAGAATGCTGAGAATAGTTAGCAATAATGAGGGTTACAACAGTGGGCCAGGGGCTGGGCTAAACCCTTTATGTCCATGACTTAATTCTCACAACAGCTCTGTGAGCGGGGTGAGGGGTGTCCTATCGTCTCCATTTTAGTGGTGAAAAAACCGCGCTCAAGCGACAAAACCATTCAGCAAGAGACATCAAGTTGAGGTTCAACCCTGTCTGATCCTATTCTTCCTGAGGTTTAGGGAAGTGTGCTTGCGAGACTGTCTCCTCCACGCAGGAGGCCTGCACCTTCTGCCCTGAGGGGTCTCCACCGCCCGGTCCCGCCCCCTCGTCCAGCCTGACACACAACCTGGCCCACAGCAGGTTTCTGGTGACGGCGTGGGTCTCGGTTCAGAGAGGGCCTCAACAAGGGCCTCAGTTTCTCCATCTCTGAAATGGGAATGGCGGCAGAGACCTCGCAAGGCTGCGACCAGGCTCTCTGGAGCAGCAGAGGGCATGTTAAGCTCTACATCGTCGCTGCCGCCGCCCTCTCCCATCGCGGGGTTCCCGCGTGGTCCCCGCCCGAGCCGGGGTACGGCGCCGGCGCCCCATTGTTCAGGAGGGCGGAGACGCTCCCGAGTGCTGATCCACCCCCGGGTCGTGCTCGCAGCCCGGTGGAGCAGATGACTAGGCCCGGCGTCGGCCGCGCGGGGCGCATCCTTTGTCTGCTCCGCGGCGCCCGGTGCCCCAGGCCCGCGCCCCACTCCTTGGGCAGACAAAGCCGGGGCCGCCGCGAGCCCGGCGGGCTGGAGCTGGGCTCGCACCACCCTTCTCCCGCCTAACGGACCGCCTCCTCTCCTGGACGTCCTCTGATTGGCCCACGGGCCCACAAAGAGGCCGGGAAGCGGGAGGATCACGTGCGCGACCCTGGCCTCCCATTGGTTAGGCGGGGCTGCCAATCGAGGAGGGCGGGCGGTCCGTGCTTGGTCCGGTCGCTCCCTCCGCGCTGGGGCCCGCCCGCGGGGCCGGCCGCCTGTCAGAGGGAGGTGGCGATGGTGCGCCCGGTGGCGGCGGCGGCTGCGGAAGCTTCCTCGGTAGGATTGCAGCGAGGAGAAGATGACTGACCAACCGACTGGCTGAATGAATGAATGGCGGAGCCGAGCGCGCCATGAGGAGCCTGCCGAGCCTGGGCGGCCTCGCCCTGTTGTGCTGCGCCGCCGCCGCCGCCGCCTCAGCCGCCTCGGCGGGGAATGTCACCGGTGGCAGCGGGGCCGCAGGGCAGGTGGACGCGTCGCCGGGCCCTGGGTTGCGGGGCGAGCCCAGCCACCCCTTCCCTAGGGCGACGGCTCCTACGGCCCAGGCCCCGAGGACCGGGCCCCTGCGCGCCACCGTCCACCGACCCCTGGCTGCGACTTCTCCAGCCCAGTCCCCGGAGACCACCCCTCCTCGGGCGACAGCCAGACCCGCTTCCACCACCTTTCAGGCGCCGCTCGGCCCCTCGCCGACTACCCCTCCGGCGGCGGAACGCGCTTCGACCACCTCTCAGGCGCCGACCAGACCCCCGCCGACCACCCTTTCGACGATCACTGGCCCCGTGCCGACCACCCCTGTAGCGACCACCGTACCGGCGCCCACGACTCCCCGGACCCCGACCCTCGATCTCCCCAGCAGCAGCAGCGTCCCCCCAACCCCACCTGCCACCGAGGCCCCCTCTTCGCCTTCTCCAGGTGAGTCCGGCGCTCCCTCTCGGGCAGGACCCGTCCTCACCCCAGCCCCGGCATCTGGGGTTGGGCTCTTGCCTATAATTTATCGTTTCTTGCCCCAAAGACTTCTCAGGTTCTGGCTCCGGAGGGGGGATCCCAGCTCCAGCTAGTCCTCCTCCCGCCCCCGATCAATCTGGAAAGTCTTTTGTCCCCCGTGGGCTGTGCTCCCTCGGGAGGGGGTGGCTGCTGGGTGGAAGGCATCTCATCTTCTTCCCAACAGGGCTTTCTGGCCTTTTTCAGAGACCCAGAATGGGCGCCAACTTTTGGGTTGGGTTCGCGCACCCAGCCTCTCTGCCTGGGTTATTTGGGGAAGTTTGAAAGCCCGCATAGTACCTCCTTCAACCACTGGGTCAAAAGCTGAGGGTAAGGAATTCCTCCCAGAGCTCCAGTTTCCCCGTTCATTTCTTCTTGTTTATGTAAATATCAGATGTGTGTGTATGACAGGTGGAAGAAAGGTAGTGAGAGGATTTTGTTTACAAACAGTAGTAGGGACCACTTGAGGGCAAAACAAAAAAACAAAAAAGGCATTGTAATTCATGTTGTCCCTGCACATAAGTGGATTCAGTAGGTCATTTGGGACAGGTGTGTATCTAGGCTGAGCACATTTACAAATTAGGTTAAATCTCTTCCTCGCACCATTTTTTTCTTCCACAATTATAAGGTCAACATGTTTGGACAAATACACAATTTAAGCAAGGATGCCTATTTTTGTCTCCTTAAGCTAGGATGTTCAACTTTGCTGATGCTGATAAATGCCAATTTCTGTTTGAGCCCATGTAGAAAAAGCTTTTCTTGCTGAAGTCTTCAACCAAAGTTAGAGACAACTCCTATTCTTTCCCCGTTTAAATCTAAAGTGGGCCTAGAACTAAAACAAAACAAAACAAAACGAAAACCTACCTTGTCAAGATGTTGGGCAAAAGTTTGAGTTCTCTTGCTTTGAGTTGGGGTAGAGATTTGTCCAAATCGTTTGTCTAGCTGAATCTCTGACCTAAATCTTAGGCTTAGTGATTTACTGTGGAGTCAGGTATGGACTTTGGACTATAATTGAGTGTGTAGAGAATTTTCCCACGTGGTTATGAGCCTTAATACAGTCTTGAGCCTTGGGTTGGAGCTTGGCAATGACATAAGTAGGATTATTCACCCATAAAAAGCCAAGTGTGCATCTCTTCCAGCTTCAAGGAGCACATTAGCTAGCTGGGTTTTACCTGTAACCCCTTTTGGCTTTCATATAGAAAGACTGACATTACTGAGAGACAGGAAGCATAGTGGTTGAGAGTATGGACTCTGGAGTTTATTCTTAGGTTTGAATCCTAGCTCTTCCCCTTGTTAGCTGTGTAAGCTTAGGCGGCTCACTGAAGTTCTTTGGACTCAGTTTCTTCGATTGTGAAATGAAGATAATATTATAGTAGTACTTACTTCATAAGGTTGCTGTGAAGACTGTTTTGTTTTTGTTTTTGTTTTTTTTTTTGAGACAGGGTCTGGCTCTGTTGCCCAGGCTGAAGTGCAGTGGCGCAATCTTGGCTCACTGCAACCTTTGCTGCCTAGGCTCAAGCGATCCTCCCACCTCAGCTTCCTGAGTAGCTGAGACTATAGGCGTGAGTCACCACGCCCAGCTAATTTTTTGTATTTTTTGTAGAGATGAGGGCTCACTATATTGCCCAGGCTAGTCTTGAATTCCTGAACTCAAGTAATCCTCCTGCCTTGGCCTCCCAAACTTCGAGGATTTCAGGCATGATTCACTGCACCAGGCCTGCTGGGAAGATTAAATAAGTTAACACTTACTGTGTTTACAACAGTTCCTAGTGTAGAATAAGCTCCATGTGTGTTAGCTATGCTTATGACCAGGCCTGTGGGGGTGTGTGTGTGTGTGTGTGTGTGTGTGTGTGTGTGTATAGAAAGCATTTGAGAAAACTATTAGGGACTTGTGGTGATTTTTATTTGTTTTAGTAAAATATAATAGAAAAAGAATGAATTAGATTCTCTGGAGTTTTAAGCATACAGTAGCATTTAAGAAGAAAGATCACTTTGGTTAGTATCTGATACGTAGATCTGTGTAATTCATCTTATTTTACTTTTACTATTTTTATGTTGTTATTTTTCAACCACAGAGGTTACCCCTACTGGCAAAAAAATACAAACAACCAGAAGTCCGCAAAGGAAAAAGGGAAAGTCACTCCTTCACTGCCTCCTAGTTTCAGTCAGTCCCTGGAGGTTACTACTGTTAGCAATTTGTCAGATCTTTTTCAACTGTTTTTGCTGGGCATATATGAACATACACACAGGGTATTTAAAAATAGATTTTAAAAAATCAAAATGGAATAATTCTCTACATGTTTTGCCACTTGTGGTATTCACTTAACTAGGTATCATGGACTTTAAAAAAAAATGTCAGTATCTAGGGCCTACTTTATTCTTTTTAATAGTTGCATTTTCCAGGGTAAGAATGTATCATAATTTATTTAACCAAGCCCTTATTTATGGACACTTAGATTGCTTCTAGGCTTCACTTTAAAAAGCACAGAGAGGAAGCAGCACAGAGTATTTTTGCTAAGTCCGTCATATATTTACTATATTCTCTAATACTTTCACTGGAGTTGCTTAGAATCCAATTCAATTTAAACTGCAGTAAAGCCGGATTGAAAAATATTTGTCATCTGAACTGTTCAAGGCTTTTGGTAATTTTCATGAACGAACATTATACTTACGTCTGTGGTAGTCTTTGGGTGAAAAATTTTTAGAAGGATGTCTAGTTTCGATAACTTTCCTGTGTTTTAAATATTAGGTAGTTTGTACTTCTCTGTGAATTCAGTCTGGATTGCCAGTATCTAGTTCTCAGCGGCTAAACTGACTTTACCATGATTTGATCAAGTATGGAGCATGGGCTCCAGTTTGCTTTAAACAGAAAACGTATCTCTTTGGCAGAAGGAAAACTTATAATTGAATTTGAGACAACTGGTTTGGCTTGCAAAGTTGGATTCCCTGGCATTTGAGAAGATGGTTGTACATACAGTATTTTTTAATTTCAACGTTCCTGTAAGAACTAAGTGCCATTGATAATATATTATTTGATTGGATAGGTCTTATAGATGCTTTTTGAATTAATAATAATTTCTTTCATGGAGATCTAGCTGAGAGCTCTTGCCTGCCCCTCAATTAGGACCCTTTTTTATTTACATGGACACTGATCTGCAAACTGAAACTAATTGCCCAGCAAGCAGGCACTTTTTCTCCCACAAACCCAGCAAAACATTCAGCTGATTGGTTGGCTGGGTAGGACTTTTTTTTCTTTTTTGAGACGGAGTTTCACTCCTGTTGCCCAGGCTGGAGTGCAGTGGCGCGATCTCGGCTCTCCACAAGCTCCGTCTGCCGGGTTCAAGCGATTCTCCTGCCCCAGCCTCCCGAGTAGCTGGGATTACAGGCATGAGCCACAAAGCCCAGCTAATTTTGTATTTTTAGTAGAGACAGGGTTTCTCCATGTTGGTCAGGCTGGTCTTGGGCTCCCGACCTCAGGTGATCCGCCCACCTTGGCCTCCCAAAGTGCTGGAATTACAGGTTGTGAGCCACAGCGCCTGGTCCTGGGTAGAACATTTTAAGCAGGGTGAAGAGAGATGCTGTGATACTAGAAGTAATAATAATCAGTAAGACACTGAGGTAATGACAGATGTTTGTTTGTTTGTTTGTTTGTTTGTTTTTGAGACGGAGTTTCGCTCTTGTTGCCCAGGCTAGAGTGCAGCGGGGCGATTTCGGCTCACTGCCATCTCTGCCTCCTGGGTTCAAGCGATTCTCCTGCCTCAGCTTCCTCAGTTGCTGGGATCACAGGTGCACACCACCATGCCCGCCTAGTTTTTGTATTTTTAGTAGAGATGGGGTTTCACCACGTTGGCCAGGCTGGTCTCGAACTTCTGACCTCAGGTTATCCTCCCACCTCAGTCTCCCAAAGTGCTGAGATTATAGGCAAGAGCCACCGCGGGCTGGCCCAAATGTTTGATTTTTAAAATTATGGACCCTTAGGGTTAGACAGGACTTTAAATGCCACTACTTCCTAATGTGACTCTACATTTGAAGAAATATTTCCATAGGCTTAGCTGAAATTTCTTCTTTTAGTTAACTGATTGATCTGGCTCTGCCTGTTGGGACCATGCAGAAAAAGTTGGCTGTCTCTGTGCCTTGACAACTCTTATAGATTTGGGGACAGGGATCATAATCCCTCTCAGTCTGGGCTAAATAACTTCAGCTCCTTCAACTGGTCTTTATGTGACATGTTTTCAAATTTTCTCACTATCTTGGTTACTTCTCTTATAGTTTTTTTGTTTTTTGTTTTGAGATGGAGTTCCACTCTGTTGCCCAGGCTGGAATGCAGTGGCGCCGTCTCAGCTCATTGCAACCTCCGCGTCATGGTTTCAGGCAATTCTCCTGCCTCAGCCTCCTGAGTAGCTGGAATTATAGTGCATGCCACCACGCCTGGCTACTTTTTGTATTTTTAGTAGAGACGGGATTTCACCATGTTGGGCAGGCTGGTCTGGAACTCCTGACCTCAAGTGATCCGCCTGAGCCTCCGAAAATACTGGGATTACAGGCATGAGCCACTGTGCCTGGCCCTCTTCTAGTCTTTTTCAGTCTTTCTGTGTCTCTCCCAAAATGTGGAATAGAGCTGAATATAATACTCCAGATGTGCTCTAACCAGCTTGTAGCAGAGAGGGCAGTTACCTCATTCCTTCTGGATGGGATACTGATGTTGGTGTGGTTAGTTCCTAATCACAGGAGCTTTTTGGCAGCCACATTATGTTGTTGACTCATTGAGCCCATTAAGATTGCTAAGGTCTATTAAAATTTATTTATTTTTAAATATGTGCTAGGTGAGTCTCCTTTCATTCTGGACTTGGAAATTCTTATAATTTTCTAAAGTATGATCTGAGACTTTACTAAATTTATAAGATTGATTGTGTTAAATTCAATTATCCTTTTAGATCCCAAGTTTGTCAGTGTACTCCACCCAGTTTATTTGCATTTACCTACAGGGTGTTCCTATAGACAGAGTCTATGGACAAGTTAGGGCAGATTATTCTTACCTCATAGGGAAGAGTGAATTTACAGATGATAAAACAATTTGGAAGGTAAAGGATAATAATTTAGATTAGTTTTGAAGGGTTTCTTTCAGCTCTAAAGTTCTGTGATGGTTTGGTCTGCATGATTCAAGGCATATTTATGCCCCACAAAGAACCTTAATTATTTCTTTGTTATCTAAGTGATGAGAATAGACTTTGTTTAAGCAAGCCCTAGAATTTAGAACTTGAAAACTCTGACTACCGTGACATGTAAACAAAATATTACAGATGGATTATTTATTTTTGTTTGTTTGTTTGTTTGTTTTTTTTGGAGACGGAGTCTTGCTCTGTCACCAGGCTGGAGTGCAGTGGCACCATCTTGGATTGCTACAACCTCCGCCTCCCCGGTTCAAGCGATTCTCCTGCCTTAGCCTCCTGAGTAGCTGGGACTACAGGCCCTTGCCGCCACACCCAGCTAATTTATTTATTTCTTGTATTTTAGTAGAAAAGGGGTTTCACCATGTTGCCTAGGCTGGTCTCAAACTCCTGAGCTCAGGCAATCCTCCCACCTCGGCCTCCCAAAGTGCTAGGATCACAGGCATGAGCCACCACGCCCAGCCTGGTTTTTTTTTTTTTTTTTTTTTTTTTGAGACAGAGTCTCAGTTGCCCAGGCTGGAGTGCAGTGGCACCATCTTGGCTCACTGCAGCCTCCACGTCCCAGGTTCAAGCAATTCTCCTGTTTCATCCTCCTGAGTAGCTGGGACTACAGGCATGTGCCATCACACCCAACTAACTTTCTTGTATTTTTAGTAGAGATGGGGTTTCACCATGTTGGTCAGGCTGGTCTTGAACTCCTGACGTCAGATGATCTGCCTGCCTCAGCTTCCCAAAGTGCTGGGATTACAGGTGTGAGCCACCGCGCCCTGCAAAGATGGATTATATTTGAAAAGAACATCCTGGAAATGTAGGACCTAGGAATATAGGACCCTTCTAACTGTACTGGGAAATGTTTTCCTCATCCTAATATTCTCTAATACTAGATTCAGGATCTTACTTACTTGTGTTTCTTTAAGAAGATGCCATTTATTTTAAGGAAATACAAACTGTCTAGGCTTCAAAGTTAACATAGACCCACAGTCTTTTATCTAAAACCTCTGGGTTGGATGTGTTTCAGAATTTAGATTTTTTCATTTTTTCATAAATACATTCCAGTGAATTGGGGGCAGCATCTTGTAATCAAACACATTAAGATATCTGCAGCAAAATGCACATATCTTTACACTAAGTGGGATAAATAAAGACTACCAGTAGCCTTTGCTCAGGTCAGGTTTTATTTGCATTTGCTCAGGTCAGGTTTTGTTGCCAAATGTATTCAGGGTAGGTCAGATATTTGCCACCAAATGAGTTACAGGAAAATTTGTAGTTTCACAGCTTCTGGTATTGAGCATCAGATTTGAGGGATTGTGGACTATTGTAATAGTAATTACAAACACACTATGTTCCTGGCACTGTTCTACGTGCCTTATGTATATTAAGTCATTTAATCTCCAAAACAGGAGCTACTGAGTTAGTTACTGTTATTATCCTCATTTTATAGATAAGGAAATTGAGTTCTGTAGAAGCCCAGCTCTGGCAGAACCTACATTCAAACCTAGTGGGTCTAGCTCCAGAATCCATATTATTGGCATTTAAAGAAACCAACTGTCTAGAAGAGTAGGAAACCATTTTGCTAAAAATAATTGGTCCTTAGATATTAATCTGGGAAAATTTCTACTCTTCCTTGGCTTTTAATGTGTTCGTTCCACTGTGTGCTATTCATTCATCTCCCCGAATTTTCTTTCTGTTTTGTTTTTGTTTTTGTTTTTTTGAGACAGGGTCTCACTCTGTCTCCCAGGCTGGAGTGCTGCAGCACGATCATGGCTCACTGCAGCCTCAACCTCCTGGGCTCAAATGATTCTCTCACCTCAACCTCCAGAGTAGTTGGGACTGCAGGCATGCACCACCGCATCCAGCTGGTTTTTGTATTTTTAGTAGAGATGGGATTTTGCCATGTTGCCCAAGCTAGTCTGGAACTCCTGAACTCAAGCAATCCACCCACCTTGGCCTTCCAAAATACTGGGATTACAGGTGTGAGCCACCGCGCCCAGCCACCTCCCTGAATTTTCTGTTTGACAATGTTTTACAATTGTTATATTAAATTGTAGCTCTTATTGTTTCATTAATTAGGTTCTAAGTTTCTCTGTGATGGAGAGATTTGTTTATATTTTTTGTGGGGCCCAGCCCAGGGACTTCTAAATTTATCATACCTTATGCCTGGCCTAAGTGCTGAAGTTTCTGTAGAAATTCCTTAGTCTGATTAGTTTCTGGAGCAGCATAAACTCCAGAACATTAGTTTCAAATCTTCTGAATTATGTCCCCAGGAAGCCTCCTGCCTAGTTGAAAATGTACACATTGATATAGTCTGACTAGGACTTTTTATCTTTATTTTTTTAAAAGACCCCTAAAATTAAAATGTGTGTAACTTTTCATCTTAGCATTTCTAAACGTGTATATTAACTTCCAGATGTTCTGGCACCCTTATAAAAAGAATGGAAGAAAAGTATTGCAGTGCTGTTTTTACTGATGAGTCAATTATGGGTGGAGAGAGTTCTGCTGTAGGGTACTTAATAGATCAGAAGAAAATAAAAATGTAAGACCTTGTTTAGCTGAAAGACAGTGTTAGATGATATTTTAAGTTATAAATAGCTTTAATCCTTGATTTTTGCCTTTATCTTGATTTTTGTGTGTTTTTTTTTTTAGGTGTGATACAAAAATCCTTATTAGTAATATTGACAGTGTATTATAGGGACTGCTTCTTGATCACTTAGTCTTTTTTTCAAGTATACATTTTGATTCATCTATTTTTGACTAGAAATGACTACCCTGAATGCCCTGGTAACTTTAAAGGAGGATTTCTAAAAATGTGATGAAGAAGATACAGATTATGTCTGGACGCCTACGTTTGAATCATAGTAAAGGTTTACTTAAAGTAATTATCCTTTTGGGTGTATCTATGTGAGTACCTGTGATAAATTTGTATCAAAATAATCTCTCTCATAATATCACTGTTCTACAGATAATTATTGTCAGAAAAAGTCTTTCCCTATTATTTTGTCTTCATTGGAAAAAAAACCAAAAACAACCTTTCTTCCATTCTCCTTGCTTATTTTTTTTCAATTTAAAGTCTTCTATCTGTTCCTCTCACTCATATCTTTTATTTTTAGCCCCATCTATTCTTTCCATGATCTTTAAGGAACCAAATTACCCTCTCTGTTTAACAATTTACCACTTTGTCCTCCTTCAGTGCTTCCTCAAAGCCTAATTCTTCCAAGACATCTTTCTAGATGAACAAAAAGTCCTTGAAGATGTGTTAGTGTCAGCATGCATGGCGTTGAACAGTTTGCACTGAGAACAAAATCTGTCTTTCTCTGTGACTTTGACTTTTTTCCTATTGATTTGTTTTTAGTCTAATTTAGATTATGAAGCCTTCTTATTATGAAAATGTCATCATTTGTACCATATTCAGAACATAGTATTCTCTCTTCTTGGAAAAAAATGGAGAAAATATTTTCTTTTTTCGCTGGGGTCTTCTTTATTGTCCAACTTACACCCTCCCATCCCCTGCCACCTTCTTCTGAGGAACCATAAAGAAAAAACTTTCAAAACAGAAGTTATCTGGCTCTAAAAAAAAATTAAGTACTTTGAATAAGTAGCAAATTTATTTTCCTATTTATGAATAACATGAGCTGTTTTTGTTGGTAGGTGGTTTTGAGATGCATACCAGTATAATTAATTTGGTTAAGAAACAAATGTTTGATCTTTTGAATGACAGAATTTCCCCATTAGAAATATAATTAAAGTTAGTAGTGAACAGAGTGCCTTTAATATTAATAATTAACAAGTGTGCAGTGCACTATGGCTTACAAGGTGCTCTTAGAATGTCTAAGACCTTGCAATTCACATTTTGTTGATTTCTGCATATTATATTAATGAAAAGGGCTTATGTCCTCTGTTTGTACTCTTATTGGTGAATAGTGATCAAACCTTTATAGATTTTGGTGGGTTTCAGATTTGATATTTTGTATTTTAAACCATTGTCTTTTAAGTTGATTTTGTTAAGTATAAATCTTAGCTTGTTTAGCTGCCCATATTTATATGATGAATAAATGGTATTTGGAGAAGAGGACTGCTTGCTTTATATTTTCTTTCCTAAACACTATACAGGGCTGAATGTTGTGGAAAGAGTCCAGAAGTAACTGAAAGTAAATGGTGACAGAGGAAACAAGGTGAATTACAGAATTTGACTGGGAGGGCTCATGTGAATTTCATTTCTTTCTTTCTTTTTTTTTTTTTTTTTTTTTTGAGATGCAGTCTTGCTCTGTTGCCCAGGCTGTAATGCAGTGGCGCGATCTCAGCTCACTGCAACCTCTGCCTCCTGGGTTCTAGCAGTTCTCCTGCCTCAGCCTTCCTAGTAGCTGGGATTACAGGTGCCTGGCACCATGTCTAACTAATTTTTGTATTTTTAGAAGAGGTGGGGTTTTGCCATGTTGGCCAGGTTGGTCTGCTGACCTCAAGTGATCTTCCCGCCTTGGCTGCCCAAAGTGCTGGGATTACAGGTGTGAGCCACTGTGCCTGGCCTGAATTTCATTTCTTTGTATTGAAATATTTACTTCTTTCCTAGTGTAAAAATGTCTTTGGAATTATCTTTTTTTTTTTTTTTTTTTAAGAAAGTCTCACTCTGTCTCCCAGGCTGGAGTGCAGTGGTGCCATCTCGGCTCACTGCAACCTCTGCCTCTTAGGTTCAAGTGACTCTTCTCCCTCAGCCTCCCAAGTAGCTGGGATTACAGGTACCCATCACCACTCCCAGCTAATTTTTGTATTTTTAGTGGAGATGGGGTTTCACCATATTGGCTAGGCTGGTCTCAAACTCCTGACCTTAGGTGATCCACCCCTCTCGGCCTCCCAAAGTGCTGGGATTACAGGCATGAGCCACTGCGCCTGGCCCAGAATCTCTTTGGAGTTATCTTAACCTGCTATTTCAGTTGTACTGCCTCAAATCCGTGTTTTAATAGCAAAGAGACTTACACTCTCACCTCTCATTTTTAATCTGATATTTAACACTTTGGCAGGAAAGGTAACTAATGTTAACTGAACACGTATTATATGCCTGATTACCTATAAGGATTTTTTTACTTACATCATGTCATTTAATTCTTAAACAATGCAGTAGTTAAATCTTATTAGCCTTACTTTATGACTGGCAAACACTGGGATTCAGAAAGTTAAAGCAGTTTGCTCAAGCCTGTCAGGCTTACAGACTCCATGAAGGCAGGACTTCTGTTTGTTTTGTTCACAATTATACCTCTGCTGTCCAGCCCAGATACAGTCTTAATAAATATTTAGTGTTGAATTAGTGAAAAAGAAGGAACAGTTTGTAGGTATACTGGACATGCAGTGTATTCTTGAGGAAAATAATGTAATCATGCCTTTCTCTTTAGTTTAGAAATGAACATTTCTCTCACTCATAGTAATATGAGGAATAGTATGAGAACCTGCTTAGGGCAAGTGGAACTCCTTGAGATCTAGCTTATTATATTAATTATTCATTTTTTGTTATGTAACTTTTTCCCTTGTATTTTTCTTAAAGGAAGAACAACAGTGGATAAATGAACATTTGATGACTTTTGTAGAAAGGGTAGCCAAGTTGCAAAAGCTGAGCACTTGTCTGTAAGATGTGGGATCCTAAGTTCTTTCATTAGTTCTTTTACTAGTTCTCTATCTAGTAAAAGCAAGTAGTTTCATCTGTTAAATGAGTTAGACTAGATTTGTGATTTTTAAACAGTATTATTTGGGGACTTAGGGTTCCTCAGATGTGTTTGGGAACCATTATAGGGAGTGGAGAGGCCAACAGGTTTACTTCTGGACCTTTCACGCCCAACTCTCACCTCTCACCTCCACATCACCACCCACACTTACATCAGCTCTTCTCTCGTTTGGCTTATATTTTGGATTTGCCCTTTCAGTGAAGATTTTTGAAAGAGGAATTCTCCTACTCTCACATTTTATGCTAAATTTGGTAATTTATAAACTTACACTAAAATGTTTACATTATATTAAGTAGCAATATGCATAAAAGGAGAGAAATATACCAAAATAATAATTGGTTAAATCTAAGTAATGGGATTATGGGTAATTTTAATTATCTTCTTTGTGTTTTTCTGAATTTTTAAAGTTTTTTCAATGACTATATCCAATTCTAATTTTATAGTCTTAAAAATAAATGAATAACATTCAAAAATGAATAAAAAGTTTTGATAAGCTTGGTAAGTCTTTACTTATATAAGATCAAGTCAGATGATATTACCCAGGGCAACTTATAATTTCTGTCATTGACTAAGCAAGTTTGATCTATATCAGGGTATTTGTTTAAGTGAGTCAGGGTTTTGAAGAAAGGTAACTATTCCTGAGGGCTGACAAATCTTAAACATAGAGTAGGAATGACATATCTAAGATTTGGTGCCTTTAGGCAAAGTTTAACTGAGATCTTCAGCAGAGGCTGAAAATTGAGAGCTGGCTCTTTCTCCATTTCATTTTGTCTAGATAATTTTTTAATTAATTAAATTATTTATTTATTTATTTTTAGAGACAGAGTCTCGCTCTGTCGCCCAGGCTGGAGTGCAGTGGCATGATCTCGGCTCACTGCAAGCTCTGCCTCCCGGGTTCACGCCATTCTCCTGCCTTAGCCTCCCGAGTAGCTGGAACTACAGGCGCCCACCACCAAGCCTGGCTAATTTTTGTATTTTTAGTAGAGATGGGGTTTCAGCGTGTTAGCCAGGATGGTCTCAATCTCCTAACCTTGTGATCCACCTGCTCGGCCTCCCAAAGTGCTAGGATTACAGGCATGAGCCACCGTGTCCCGCCTTGTCTAGGTAATTTAAAGCATGCACTTTAACGTTACCTAAAGTAGCTTTTTGAAATCGATCTTGTTTAGATTGTGCAAAATTTGAATTCATGGCATTGTTCATAGTCTTTATCAATATATTTGATTATTTCTTCCTTAAAGTTACTGAGCCCCCAAAAGTTTGGTTTCAGTCTGTCCATATGTTTTCCAATTAGATCAGATGGGATTGCTGTTATACTGGTAATATAACAGCTGTTCTATATGATACCTCACCAGGGAGACAGCTAAGCTCTAAGGGAAGGGGAAATTTATTCATTTGGAAAAAGGAATGCATTCTGCCTACTCACAGGGAAAGTGATAAGGAGTAGGAATGTTGTCAACCTGGCTGGAGAATGTTAAATAACCTTTATTTACTAAATATTAGACCCTTTAGATAACTGAGTCTGAAAACTTATTTCAGTCTTGCATGCTTCCAAGAAACTGGCATATTATCACAGATCTTATTAGATTTTTATCATTTATTTTTTAATAATCTAGTGCTTTTACTTTATGTGAGCAAAAGGAAGAGATGAGAAGTAGTAGTGTTGTTAACTACAAGGAGGATATCATATTTCCTACTCCTTTTTAAATTTGGAATTTTTTTTCTTTTTCTTGAGACAGGGTTGTACTCTGTCACCCAGCCTGGAATGCAATGGCGTGATTGTGGCTCACTGTAGCCTTGACCTCCCGGGTTCAAGTGATCGTCTCACCTCAGCCTCCCAAGTAGCTGGGACTACAGGCATGCGCCACCATGCCTGGCTAATTTTTTGTAAACATTAATTTCTTCCTTTTTTTTTTTTGTAGAGACAGGGTTTCACCACGTTGCCCAGGCTAGTCTCAAATTCCTGGGCTCAAGCGATCAGCCCACCTCATTCTTTGGTTTTGAGATTACAGGCGTGAACCACTGTGCCTGGCCTGGAAATGGTCTTTAAAGATAAAATTTCTTTAAAAATATTCTAGGAAAAGTTTAGATGTTATTCACTCTGAAGGAAATTGGATAACTTGAATAGGTTTTTAGATTCTCTTAAGTCCTATTAATCATTATAGGGATCAGGAAGAGTTATTGGAAATAATGGGGGGAAAGGACTTGCTTTCCAATATATTTATCCTGTTGTGTTTATTGAGTCTTGATGAGAGGAAGGCATTGGACTTTTTCCAGTGTAGATTTTTCTGTGATTTTATATTTATTGTAATCCTAGAGTGTGTTTTATCCGTTCTATATGAATAGCACTAAGAGTATAGTCCCACCATCTATTGATGTTGTGTGGGTTATTGAGTAGTGATAAAGTGTACCAAAAACCCAAAGCAATCTAGCTATTGTGTATTATTATACTAAATTGTTGGTGTATTGCCTGCAAACCTATCCTGTTCAACTGGTTTTAGTTTTTAAGTTACTTTGTTGCTTCAACTTGTCCACAAAGGCAGGGCTGGAAGGTCCAGCTAATCAGTGGAATTGAAGTCAGAAGAACTAAATTGTAGTCTTTCTATTCACTTTTTGAGTTATTGAATACATTTTTTGATGACTCTATGACTTAGTTTCCCAGTCTATAAAATAAAACTTAATTCTAGTCACCAGTGGTTTTTGAGAAGTAACACATGTAAACTACTTTTGACTTTCTCAGACATAAAGGCTTTAATATTCTTTCCAGATTACATGGTTTATATTAGCTTATAATATAATGTGATCAAGATAGCTTTGATTAAACACAACAAAGAAATAAACACATGCATTTATATGTGGCTTCTTTACACAAAATATATTTTTATGCTATTTTGTAGTTGACATATTTGTATAATTTAAAAATTATGGTATTTTCCAAAGGTTTGGGGTCCTTTAGTATTATTTTTCTTCCCCACTACCTTGAGAAAACAAAATAATCTTTATCTCATATTAAACTCACAACATACATAAGTTGTGCTTTATGTAACATTATTTTTGGTTGATCTGTTTAGAATGGATTCTACTTACTTTTGTTTGTTTGTTTTTTTAAGAAACAAGGTCTCACTCTTTCACCCAGGTTGGAGTACAGTAGTGTGATTGTAGCTTACTGCAGCCTCGAACTCCTGGGCTCAGGTGATCCTCCTATATCAGCCTCCTGAGTAGTTGGGACTACAGGCATGTGCCACCATGCTCAGCTAATTAAAAAAAAAAAGATTGTAGACATGGGGTCTCACTATATTGCCCAGGCTGATATTAAACTCCTGGCTTCAAGCAGTCTTCCCACCACAGCCTCACAAAGTGTTGGCATTACAGGTGTGAGCCACTGCACCTGGCCAGTTTTTTTACAATTATAAAAATAATCGATGTTCATTTTCTACAATGTTTATTGTAGAAAACATAAATGTGAAAACAGAACATGAACCCAGAGATAACTAAAAGTAATTATTTAGTGGTAACTATGGAATATTTTTAACATCAATATTTTTAACCCCCTCCCTGCCATTGAGATAATTCTGTTTGGAAGTATTGCTTTGAAACCGCTCTTTAACGTATTTGAAACATTTTAATGTTTTGAAGTGGGACATCTTTCAAATGGAAATGAAAGTAGTACTGTTGGTACTATTTCTGTTATTTAAATTATCAAACTTTAAGTGCTTACTATGTTCAATTTACTATGTTAGGTATCTTAATAGAGAAAAAAGCTGTCCCATAAAGCTTTTTTAAAATCACTGATTGAGTTTAATATTTTATTACTGCATATATTGCTTCATTTCTCACAATAATAAATGAGATCACTTACTTGTTGTGAAAACAGAGGTGCAAGTAGGATTTAACACTCTTCTGAAGACGAATATAAGACAGATCAAAATGTGAAAAAATTCACCACATTTAAATTATTTGTCATGTCACCAAAAAGAACGTAAATCTATTTTGATCTAAGACTCCATATGATGCTTCACTCGAGACTTGGTACTCCTTGACAGAATCAAGTCAGTGACTGTTTTTCTTGTGTCTGCTCCAGCACAGACATGATTTGTCTTTGGTTCACGTGGCCCCCGAAAGCCCAAAGCAGCCTGGAACAAAGCCAGGCATTTGGTATTTTTCAGTACTGTGGTGAGAGAAGACAAGGTACCCATCTGCCTGGCTTGTGCATTGCCAAAAGGCCTAGGTGCTACCCTAAAGAATATGCCAGAGAATAACTCTGGCCTTTAGGAAACTGGTAATGATTACTCTTCTCTGAATTTTGAACTTTGAAATCCAAGCAGTAATGAATCATAGTGTTATTGAGAGAGGATTAAATTGATCAATGCATGCAAAACCCTTAATTCAGCAGTGCTTAACAACCAGCACATACATTAATCATCAGCACATAGTAAACACTCAAAACAGTTTTTGAAAAGCAGGGATTTTTCAAAGACAGCAGTAGAACTTTGTTAATTCTAGATTAATTAATTTACCGACTTCTATCATATAATCCGTAGACTGGTAACACGTTGGTAATCAGAAATACTTGCATATCAACTCTCTAATAGGTGGTTCTAAGATGGAGGGTAGGAACAATATGCTTGAGGCAAAGGCTACCTCCTATCCTTCCAGAATGGCCCAGGTCAAGCTAGAATTATCCTGTGTCATGTTGCCAGATACAACAGTAATGATACTGCTCAGAACTGGACTAAATGGAAGACATTTTAAAAAGGCAAATGCAAAGATGGGAATCCCCAAAACAGCCATTGTCCAGTGGGTATATACTCCTTGGGATCTTATGTAGGCCCTAGCTACAAATGACCTAGTAAAGTAAAAATAAAATTGGGCTATAGAAAGATGTGACCACTCAGTTTTATGTTGGTAGCACATTGATATATACCTATTATAACCTATTAAAACTTATACTTTCTAACCTTACATAGTTGCATACAGGTGCAAGTCACATAATCTTCTTGGGCTTCTATACTATCTTCTGAAACATGAGTATAATAGTAACCTACCAAATAAGGTTCTTGGGTGTTGGGCCTAGAATTCAAAACTAGCCCTCTGACTCAAATCTGTGCCCCTTTTTTCCTTTGATGAAACTGTGCTACATTGCCAAAGCAGATGGGAGTAGCAGAAAATGAAGTAAAGCATTTAGTAGTTACAGAGCACATTTTGGGTTCTGTTTTTTTTTTTTTTACCTCCCCTATCCTCCTCCAGCAAACTCATACATTTTCTCTCTCAGCGCTGGTTCTGAGATGTACACAGTGATCCAGGTTTGCTTTCAGTAGCTACTGTGAAAATCAAAATTAGATCAAAGAGTGTTTCTTGAAGGCAGATATGGGTGAGGCGTGGAGGTTGGGAGAGGAGATAATGGTGGAAATTAAATGAGGGTAAGCAGGTAGAAAAGCATGGCAAATATAAAGCAGAACTGAATAGTAACTATGTGATTGTCTATTCAGCACAAAGAGGATTGGTGCTAACAAGAGACAATGTAATGCTTATCAGCATTTAGCAATAATACCACATACTGTGAAATGGTAGTATTGATTGTTTGTGACTTGACAATAAAACCTTTCATCTTTAACATAATATGGACTCTAGACGAAGATGCTAATGCATAACAATATTTTGTAAAAAAAAAAAAAAAAAAAAAGCAGGTGACATTCGATTATATAAAAGTCATAGAATAGGCTGGGTGCGGTGGCTCATGCCTGTAATCCCAGCACTTTGTGAGGCTGAGAGGACCAGATCACTTGAGCCCAGAAGTTTGAGACCCGCCCGGGCAACATGGTGAAAATCCTTCTCTACAAAAAATGCAAAAACTAGCTGGGTATAGTGGCTTGCGCCTGTAGTCCCAGCTACTTGGGATGCTGAGGTGGGAGGATTGCTTGTGCCCAGGAGGCAGAGGTTGCAGTGAGCCAAGATCATCCCACTGTACTCCAGCCTGGGTGACAGAGTGAGACCCTGTCTTCAAAAAAAGAAAGAAAGGTCATAGAATATCAGACTTGCAAATGTGATTCATACTCTGCCATTCATTTCAGGGTGCATTCCCCTTCCCTATTTTTTTTTTTTTGAGACGGAGTCTCGCTCTGTCGCCCAGGCTGGAGTGCAGTGGCCGGATCTCAGCTCACTGCAAGCTCTGCCTCCCGGGTTTACGCCATTCTCCTGCCTCAGCCTCCCGAGTAGCTGGGACTACAGGCGCCCACCACCTCGCCCGGCTAGTTTTTTGTATTTTTATTAGAGACGGGGTTTCACCATGTTAGCCAGGATGGTCTCGATCTCCTGACCTTGTGATCCACCCGTCTCGGCCTCCCAAAGTGCTGGGATTACAGGCTTGAGCCACCGCGCCCGGCCTCCCCTTCCCTATTTTGTAAACTTCCCTCCTTACTCAAAGGTTAGTTATCTCTCAGATGAGACAAAGGAGCAGCTGTTATTCAACTCTAGACCCGACCTCATTTAATCTAGTTGGAAAACATATTGACAGATGATATGCAAAATTTTGGAGGATTTATGTTTATTAGAAAAAATGAAATAGCTTCAGTTTGGTATCCATACTGAACAATAACAATAATATTACATCCTACAGGTACATAAGTATAGTGGTCAGATCATACTATACAACTACAGATGTGGAGAATACACATATAATGCAAAACCTAATCATACTTGCCTAGTTAGTCATTTAATATAGTATTTATGTTTCACTATACTTGTCTTATTACTCACTATTAAAGTGAGCCCAGCCCATACAACTCAAGTTCTTTGGTATGATTTAAAACTCCAAGATGTCTGCCATCCTCATTTCCTGTACTCTTCCCCTTGTGCTTTAAACTCTAGCAGACTCAAATGGCTTATATTTTCCTTCAAGTACTATGCTTATGTTCATTATCATTATTAATAAAGCAATCATCTGTGGTCTTACTCTTTGTCAGATACTAAAAGCGTTAAATGAATTTCCATGACCTCATTTAATTACCAAAAGAACCTAATAAAAAATTTGTATTATTATCCCCACTCTACTAAGCAGGAATTGAGGTTTTGAGAGTTTAAATACACAAAGCAGGGTTTCATAGCTAGTACAATGTAGAACCTTGATTCAAATTCAGATCTGTTTAGCTTTAGAGCTGCCTATCCTAATCACTAAGTTAACTAGACTCTCCTTGTTTTGCATATGCTGTTCCCTCTACCTGGGATGCCCTACTCTTCAGTTTCAATAGGGGTCTTAATTCTAAGCAATAGAAATCATTTATTGATTCAATTAGGATTGAAATTTTTTAAAAGGATATTGAGGAGTTCACACAATCTCCAGAGGTACCAAATTCAGGCCATGGAGTTAGAGGTAATAGTCAATTTTGTCCATTGAATATATTATGCCACTGACATCACCACTCACACTGCTAACCTTGGGTACTGGATGTTAGAACAAGTGCTACTGCCACTTATCATACTCCATCCATCTCCCTGTTTGCCACCAGAGAGAGGGCCTCCTGTTCATTCCTTTGAATCGTTAGTTTCTAATTCCAAGCCAGGTAAAGGTGCATCTGATTGTTGGAACCTCAATGACTGGCCCATGGCCTGGCTGCAGGGAAGGCCAGGAAAACAAGAATCTGACATTATGAACCTGTGTGATGGGGTATCAAGCCTTAAAATATGGAGAATTCCTCCAAATAGGAAGGGATCCTGAGAATGGTGAGAAATTATACTATGATACTAGGCTGCCAGAAAGAATGACACATGTCTACCCACACCGTTTCTTTGGCTACCTGCAAACTTATTTGTCCTTTAAAAACATCCTTGCAGTCTCCTATTATAACTTATACTTTCTAACATTACATCATTTTTGATTACTTGTTTTTTTTTCTTTTTTGAGATGGAGTCTTGCGCTGTCACCCAGACTGGGGTGCAGTGGTGTGATCTTTGCTCACTGCAACCTCCACCTCCCAGATTCAAGCGATTCTCCTGCCTCAGCCTCCTGAGTAACTGGGATTACAGGCACCCGCCACCACTCCTAGCTAATTTTTTGTATTTTTAGTAGAGACGGGGTTTCACCATTTTGGCCAGGCTGCTCTTGAACTCCTGACCTCATGATTTGCCCACCTCGGCCTCCCAAAGTGCTGGGATTACAGGCGTGAGCTACCGCGTCCGGCCTTTTGATTACTTGCTTTTTAAGGACTCTTAAGTATTACTTGTCTATGTAACTGACTCCTCTATACCTTTTCTCAAGTAGGCTGTAGGCTATGTCTTATTGATGTTGGTACTCCCTAACATGTACATAGGATAGTGTTCAGCATGTAGTAAATACTAAATAAATGATTGAACAGCATTAGTGCATAAATTGTCCCTACTCACCACTAGCACTAGAATGTAAGGTCCATAACAGGCAGGGGTTTTTGTCTTTGTCTCTCTCTCTCTCTCTCTCTCTTTTAAACCACCATATGGCCAGCACCTAGATTAATTCCCAGCATGTGGTAGGTCTGTGGTAAATATTTGTTAATGAATACTCCTAAATAGTAAATTATTTATCTCTGGGAGTGATGCTGTCAAAAAGGCCTTTGAATGTGAATGGGAAATTCAAAGCACTATATTATAATATACAACTAGACCACAAACAGTGAGGACAGAAACTGCGTTATTCATCTTTGGTTACCTCTTGTTCCTATCCAGAAACATACAGAAAAGGGCAATTTGAAATTCTTTCCTAGACCTACCATGATAGTCACTATCCTCAAAAATTGACTGAAGTACCTACCATACCTGCTAAACATGAAACATTCTTTTTGGTCTCCTTTTGTATGTAACCAGTTGTATCCTGAGATTGCATCTACTCTGGGAAGAAAAGGCTGTTGGGCAAACTGTCTTGTACTTATGTTTAAAAAAGTAGAATAACCTAGGGCAGTAGCATCTCACTTTGAAGAAATGAAGAAGTGGAGGTCCATAATTGTGAAATGATTCATATAAATGTAAAATACTTAGAATTCCTGGCATAAATTGGCCTTCTAAATATTAGCTGTACTTTTTATTGTATATTGAAAACTTAGTATTTCAGACTTTTTACTTCACTGCTTCCAGTCCTTTTAAATTCATTACCTGTAATCCTCTCAATTCTGTTGATAAACAGTGTTACCCTAGTTTACAAATAAAGAACCTGAATCTAAGATGAGGTTGTTTGCCCAAAGGTTACACAGCTGAGAAGTGCTATTTGGCTGGGATTCAAACGCAGATCTATCTTATTTTTTAAGCTCTTTCTAGCATGACAAAATAACATGCTAAATGTAGGTTGAGTTTAATGTGTTCTATTATATCCTTCTAACCACTGTTAGTTTTAATACATCTTTTGCCCCCGCCACCTTTGCTTCTCTTTTCTGATTTGTAGTCATTATTTTACTCTCCATGTCATAAATTTGTTTACTACTCTCTTCAGTTTGTCTCCTGATTCTTCGGAGTAGAAAGTATACATTTTACCCAAAAGAAAAAGCACATCCTTACATACTGCTCTGTCCATTTTACTTTTGCCTTTATTTTTTTGTTAGCCTAATTCATTTGTACAGTGGATTGGTTTCCAGAGGGAAGACTTGGATATCTATTATGAGTCAGATGAGTAAACTTATACATTAGCCAGGATGACATTTAAGGGCTAATAGCGTACATCCCCAAACTAAGAGTCATTTTAGCCAGTGTAAAAGATGAAACACAAGTTGGTCAGAAATAGAGACAATAGCAAGTAATGATATTGAGTTGCTACAAATGCTTTGCAACCTAGTAATGTACTTTTATGTGTATCAATTATTTTTAACTTGTGCATAATACTGAAAAATTCCAAATGGATTCCAGACATTTATTGCAAACCAAAAATTTACTTAAACTTGCTGTTTTAGAGAATTATTTTTCTTAGCATATGGTCTTTCTTGTTCATAGCAAGCCTTTTAACAGTTTATCAGAATGTAAGCATTTCTCTTTGCTGTATTTCTTTTAGTTGATGATCTTGTGTAATAGGGCACTCATTTAGAAATATACACACTTAAAATCAATGTTTAAATGGTCTTCAGGGACTAAAGCCACAAGCAGCAGGATGCTGTTGCTGTTGCATTCTGTTTCCTTATTGCTTAACCAATCTGCAATGGTGTCGTCCTCTTTTTCCTTCTTCTTGTTCTTTTTTTTTTTTGGTTAACCAGACCAAATTTCAGATCCTCTTTATTTTTTCTTGCCATGCTCAAATTGGTCTTTAACAATGCTTCACTAAAGTGCTTCTGTTTGACTTTACATTTATTTAAGTAATAAAGAAAAGGGTGTGCTTTTATCAAGTTTACACTGGGCTTTCTGTTATACAAAATAAGGTTCTTTTACATTCATCAGATCTTTGTTCATCACCCACTGTGCACCTAGCTGGGCTAGATAGATACTGGAAAGACAAATAAGACCTGGTTTCTGTCATTGAGAACACAGCGAAGGATATAGAAAATTAGACTACAGAATGGTAAGTTCTATCATAGTGGTATGTACTACAGAAGCAGAGAGAGGACTCCTTACCCAGACTTTTAGGGGATGAAGGACAATGTCAGGAAAGGCTTTCTGAGGGAAGTTTTATCTGAGCTGAGTCTTGAGAACAAATAGGAATTATTCAGGTAGAAGAGGGGGAGGACACTGTAGGAAGAGGAAACAGCAGCATGTTGAAAAAGTACAGAGGTAAGAGAGCACATACATGGCCCATTTAGGGAACCAAAGTCCTGAGTGGCTCGAGTAGGGGAGGAAAAGATACATGACAGTGGAACAGAGAATGAAGAGATTTGAGGCTGGGATGGTCCAAAGTTGCCAGATCATGACGTGTTCTCCATGTCATGCTCAGAAATGTATTCTAAGAGCCATGAAGAAGTATAAGCCAGGAAGTGACATGATGAGATTTGTGTTTGGAAAGATCAGTCTAGAAACTGCAACATACTTCTGTAAGTGCAAATGATCATCAGCAAAGATAATTAGAGGGCACTTATTGTCTCTTTAAATCTTTTCCATCATTAATTTTGGATTAAATGCTAGATAACATAATAATAGAGGGTTTATGAGTGAGTTTCCTGTCTTCTGTTATTAAGCAAACATTTGAAACCTATTTTGCTTGTTGGTATAATACATAGACTTAGATAATTAAAATTAGAGACTTGACAAAGCTACCAATTGGTGCTGGACCTCCTGATGGATCTGGTGTTAGGTTAAACAAACGTAAGTGCCTTTTGTGTGCCAGGCAGTGTGCTAGGAACTGAAGAGAGAATGGCAAATGACTTGGGCATTCACAATCTAGTGGAGAGACAGATTCATACACGAATGCAAGTGCTCTAGAATACTTACGTATTAGCTTCCTTAATGTACATTTTCACTTTCAGTCCTTACCTTAAACTTAAGTATGGATGAGGAAACCGAAGATAAGAAGTATTTAACTTACTCAAGGTCATGTAATAATGAGTGGTAAATAGGCACGATTCAGTATTCAAAGTACCTAACTCAATTTTTTCCATGCCATATTGTACTGCTTCTCTTGACGAGGCAATGCATATATACTTTTGAGCCTGAAGTAGTTTTCTTCCTCTCTTTTCTTAGTTCTTTCTAATGCTACCCAAACCAGTAATGTTCAGCCTTGAAGTATCCAGTCATTGTTGGTTAAAAGTGCAGGCTCTGAAGTCAGGTTGTCTGGATTCCAATCCCAGCTCCATCTCTTGCTCCCTGTCTGTCAGCCTACATCATAGAATTAGGAGATGATGTCGGTAAAGCACTTAAAACAGTGAAAGCACAGGGAAAGAATTCAATTGATGTTACCTAAAATTGTCATTGGAATAGCAATTCATCTACTTTCCAAACATTCAGGAAATTTTAATAAAATACATTTAGACTATCCAACTTTATTGAAGTTAATCTTGGTAAAGAGCTTTTGCCTCGTGTGCATATTTGAAATCTGACTTCTTGTTCAGGGCATCAGTGACCTGTGGCAAAGATGCCCCGAAAATATCTAGGAAAATGTGCCTGTGAGAGTAACATAAAGATACTTAAAAACTTTTGTATTATGGAAAATTTTGAATATATACCAAAATTAACAGAGTAGGGTTTTGACCTTTCTCATATCTCTCACCCACCTGCACAACCAACTATCACTCCATGGCCAGTCCTGCCTCATCCACACCCCTATCCATTTATGTTGCTAAAGCTAAATCTAGAGACTTGATTGATTGATCATTTTTTGAGAGAAGTAATGAAAAATGGTGGCTTTTTTGTTGTTATTATTTCTGGCATTGTTAAATACCTAGTAGCCCAACTGAGGATGAAAACTTGCAATGTAAGTACTCCTGGAATTGTTTGGGTAGGGTAGGATACAGATTATTACCCAGTTTCTACATGTGAAGAAACTATGACTCAAAGAAATTCTTATCAATGTCCATATTAGCTACAAACAACTTGTGCTAAAATTTGTCATTGGAACCATGCTCATTCCATAAATATTTATTGAGTTCAATAAAATATTTCTTTTTAAATGTCTATGGCCAAAATTATGTTTATAACAAGGGCATTTTTATTTTGATCACCTAATTTCTTCTTTTATTACATTAGAATTTAAAGTACTTCCCTTCTCCTCTGTCCTATCCTAATTCTTAGCTAGTAGAGTGACTTTAGGGATAATACAGAGGAAATTTTGGTCTCCAGCAGAGGGTCAGTTGCAACTATGAAAACAACTCAGGCAAATGGTCTATTGATAGTGGAACTTTTCATTATAAAAAGTTCTTTTCAAATTCCAGGATATTGGTTGCTTGGTCACTGAAGAGTCTGTACTACCATTCAATAGCACCCTGGGTGTCTGAGCAGACCTGGTTAGGAATGTACTGCTCATTTTGAATGAAATAAATAAAAAGGATAGAGAAGCTGCCCCAAGCATTGCCAAACATTCTACATCTGATGTATCGTTGATACAAAACGTAAGTCTTTTAGAGTATACCCTAAAATACAAATAGTTTTCATTTTGAATGTTGCCATCTTTGACTATAGCCACATATCCTTTAATATATACGCACACATACACTGACTCCAGGGCATTGATGAAAGTTCATTGCTTTCTTGGTCTCTGGGTGAGTAAAGTTGCTTTAATATGTCAGGTTTGATTTTGTCAACAAAATACCCCAGTGTACCTACCTTCTTTATTCCCATTCTTTAATTTTTATGTCCTTGGACCTCATAATTTCCCCAAAGTTTTGTGTGCCGTTCCCTCAACAGCAGAAGTAATAGTACTTGATGAAGTATGACTTCGATATTAGTTTAGTTATATATCGGGTATGTTTATTCCCCTGGGCTTTCCAACTGAGGGAGCCCAGCATGAACTCCTACTTTGGAAAATATCTGAGTGGGCAGACCCATTTGCCACATTACCCTCATTGTCTGTCTTTGTTTATTCAGCTGAAAAGCAAGTACTTGCCTCTTACACAGCCAGTCATGAATCTTAGAGTCTCAGAAGCTGTTAAAACGGGTAGAAAAATTGTTATGGGAAGGGAGAGGATGAAAATTGTTATCAGGTATTGACATAATGTGCAAGTAAAGGTGCTCTTTTAGAGAAGAGCATAATGACTTCAGGTGGTTATAAAGCACAACTCGGGCAACATTTTTATGGGCCTAGTTTATTAGGGTCTTTGATTTTTATGCAATTCTCCTACCTTGTGGGTAAGAGACAATGATAATTCATTGGCACACATGATTCATTTTTACTACAATAGGGGAAAAACTAGGTTTTTAGGATATTAGCATACCATCTGGTGCACAGGTAATGATAAATATCCTGTGGTCATAACAACATGCACATGCTCTTGGCATTTATTTTTCTGGCTATCTTCATCTTTCAATTGGATTTTTTTTAGCAGGCTGCTAAAAAGTCTCTTTGCATTCATTCTTTCCCTGGTCCATTTTCACACTGTAGCCAGAATTATGTTTCTTTTTTTTTTTTGAGACGGAGTCTCGCTCTGTTGCCCAGGCTGGAGTGCAGTGGCCGGATCTCAGCTCACTGCAAGCTCCGTCTCCCAGGTTTACGCCATTCTTCTGCCTCAGCCTCCCGTGTAGCTGGGACTACAGGCGCCCACCACCTCGCCCGGCTAGTTTTTTGTATCTTTTAGTAGAGATGGGGTTTCATGTGTTAGCCAGGATGGTCTCGATCTCCTGACCTCGTGATCCGCCCGTCTCGGCCTCCCAAAGTGCTGGGATTACAGGCTTGAGCCACCACGCCTGACCACCTGTCACCACTTCTGACCCCATTCTGTGTCCCAGCCAAAATGCACTTTTTCCAGTTCTCTGTAGTACTGTGCTCTCTTTTGCCTCTATGTTGTTACACATGCTGCTCCTTACCTTGGGGATACTCCTCTCCTCCACCCTTAGCTTAGCTATAACTCCTCATTCTTCATGTCCAAGCTTCCTCTACGAAGTCTGGATTAGGTGGTTCTCCATGTGCAAACACACATACCATAATGCTCTATTCATATTTCTGTTTCAGTACTTATCACACGATATTGCTTCTTTGTTTTTCTCTCTGCTATAAGACATTAAGCTGTATGAGAACAATGACCATGTTCTGTCTTTCTCATTATTGTATCTTTAGCACCTAGAAATTGTAGTCTGTATTTCTGGCATAACAGTAGTTTGTTGATGATTGAACCAGTGATTCATGTGCTTTGCCAGGAATCTTTTCTCTAGAAACCTCAGAGAAGAATTACAGTTCTCTGGTTTTGTGCTCTTCATATTTTCCTCTCTATCTTCTATTCATATTAATTCAATTATCAACAGAACATTGCTTTGAACGTTTTAAACCTCTATACCTTGCCCAGAAGCACGTGTAAAGAACATGCAAAATGAAAAGCTCCTGCATATACTTACTATATGCTTCCTATGTCCATCCTATCTAAAACTGCACTCCCACAACACACATGTAGTTACTCCCCACTACCATCCTCCCTTGTCTCCCTTTCCTGCTGTTTTTCCTCCTTAGGATTTAACTACCTTCTAACATACTAAATATTTAACTTATTTAAGTAACTAATTGTGTGTCCACTTTCTAAGATGTAAGGTCCATGAGGGCATTAATTTTGGCCTGTTTTGTTTACTGCCGCATCCCTAGCATCTGAAATAATGTTTAGCCGGTATATATGAGGCAATATGTATTTGCTGAATGAATGAACATATTCATGCCCTTGGATGTATGTCTTTTTCTTTTTCAGTTGATTTTGGTGCACCTGATTCAGCCCTGCTGTTAGCACTGTACTGTTTCTTTTCCTTCCTTCATTTTGCAGACTTTACGTTTTGTCCTATTTAGGGGCCATAATCTTGGCTACCCCAGGCAGAGATTCTGTTTTTCCATGTTGATTGGCTCAGGTAACCATATCTTCACTTGAATCTGACCTTCACATCTCCTAACTTGATAACTGAAACCCAAAGAGAAGTCGTATGTGTGTGTGCGTGTGTGTGTGTGTGTGTGTGTGTTGTGGAGGGGAGATGATGCATTCAGAGATAAGTCAGATGCATAACTTGTTCTTTTCAAACCTAGATAGGACAAACAAATGATTATTTGTATAGTACAAGTTTGAGTATGGTGATATTTGTTTATGAGAAGTGCTAACCAATGGGGAGAAACTTATTCTTCATTTTAAAAATTATGAAATATATTAAGTTTTCTGAAAAGTATAAAAAGTATTATAGTGAACATCCTCTGTATACCTGCCAACTTTGTAATATCTGAATTTTCTCCTGTATTTGCTTTGGATTGTTTTCATTTTTGAGATAAAATATTAAATATGATCATAGCCTCTAGGTGTTCTTTTTTTTTTAATCTCTTTTTCTTCCTTCCCTACTCAGATGTAACCACTATCCTGAATTTGGTGCCATGCATTTAAAAATGTTCACACACACAAACACACACACACACACACACACACACACACACACAGTGTCGTGTTCATGTTTCAAATTTTGCATAATGAACTCTTACCATGCTTTTTTTAAACTTACCATTTTTTTGAGATTTATCTATATTGTTCCATGTACTTCTACTGTATCAAGTCTGCTGTATAGTTTCCTACTGTATGAATAGTCTACAATATCTCATTTTTTTATTGATAATCATTTGAGCTGATTATACATTTTTTGCTTTTTCAAGTAATGCTGCAATGAACAACATTGCACTTGTTTTCTTCTTCACATGTAGGAGAGTTTCTCTAGAGCAGTCCTTCTCAATTAATGTGCATAGGAATCACTTGAGTAACTTATGATACTGCAGGTTCCGGTTCAGTTGTTCTCAGGTGGGCCTGAGAATCTATAGTTCTCACAAGTTCCCAGGTGATGCAGATCCATGGACCACACTTGGAGTTGCAAGGGACTGCTAGGTTCTAGAATATGCACATTCTTCTCTGAAGAGGTTATACAAGTTTATATTTCAACTAGGAATGTATGAGAGATTTGGCTGTTCCAGGAGTAGCCTCTTTTAGATGATTATATAAGTTTAATGTGTAACCATTCTCTCCTTAAAACTAGATAGTTTTTTTGGAGGGAAAGCATTAAAACATACAGCAGAATCACTTCAGTGGATAGTTGGCTTAATTTCAGCATTTCTCAGGAATTGATCTCTCTCTCTCTCTCTCTCATCTCTCTCTCTCTCTCTCTATATATATATACACACACACACTATTTTATTAAAAATTCACCTGTTTCCTTTTCGTTCAAATAGTTACTCTGTTTACCATTGCCAACCAAGACAGGGCTTCGGCTACAAAATGAACCATCTCAGAGAGTTGAAAGGGAAGGAAAACTGTGTGCCAAGTACTATGCTACATTGTTTCATTTAATACCCACATTTGTACAGGGGAGGGAGCTGAGGCTCACAGCAAAGTGTTAGAGCCAGTGTTTGGATTCTAGTCTACCTGACTTTAAAGACTGGTGTACTATGCCTAGCTTTAGTTATCTGTAAAAAGGAGGTAGTAGCAGAGCAGATAATCAGATCCCTAACTTCCAGCACTTTAAGATTCACTAGCTTCTAGTTAGGGAAGTAAGGAATGCCTACCAGCATACTGTATGGTGATAGCTCCCTCCCTGCTTTTCAAATTGTGGCTTAAAAAACATATAAAGCTGACCATTGTAAACTTTTTTTTTTTTTGGAGACAGAGTCTTGCTCTGTCACCCAGGCTGGAGTGCAGTGGCACGATCTTGGCTCACTGCAAGCTCCGCCTCCCGGGTTCATGCCATTCTCCCGCCTCAGCCTCTCGATTAGCTGGGACTACAGGTGCCCGCCACCGTGCCCGGATAATTTTTTTGTATTTTTAGTAGAGACGGGGTTTCACTATTCACAGGATGGTCTCGATCTTGTGACCTCGTGATCCGCCTGCCTCGGCCTCCCAAAGTGCTAGGATTACAGGCATGAGCCACTGCTCCTGGCCCACTGTAACCATTTTTAAGTGTAACAGTTTGTTAAGTATATTCACATTGTTGCAAAACAGATTTCCAGAACTTTTTCATCTTGCAAATTTGAAACTCTGTATCCATTAAATAAGAATTCCTGCCGGGCGCGGTGGCTCAAGCCTGTAATCCCAGCACTTTGGGAGGCCGAGACGGGCGGATCACGAGGTCAGGAGATCGAGACCATCCTGGCTAACACTGTGAAACCCCGTCTCTACTAAAAAAAAAAAAACAAAAATCTAGCCGGGTGAGGTGGCGGGCGCCTATAGCTACTTGGGAGGCTGAGGCAGGAGAATGGCATAAACCCGGGAGGAAGAGCTTGCAGTGAGCTGAGATCCGGCCACTGCACTCCAGCCCGGGCGACAGAGCGAGACTCCGTCTCCAAAAAAAAAAAAAAAAAGAATTCCCCCAACTCCCTTTTCCCCTTCCCCCAAGCCTTTGGCAACTATCATTCTATTCTGTTTCTGTGAATTTGACTACTTTAGATTCTTCATAAGTGGAATCATAGAGTATTTCTTGTTTTGTGACTAGTTTATTTCACTTAACACAATGACCTCAAGGTTTCTCCATGCTGTAGCATGTGACAGGATTTCCTTCATTTTTAGGGCTGAATGATATTCCATTGTATACAGATGCCACATTTTATTTTTTTATCCATCAATAGACATGTGATTTGCTTCCACCTCTTGAGTATTGTGAATAGTGCTGCTATGAACGTGGTTGTGCAAGTGTCTCTTTGAGGCATTGCTTAGTTCTTTTGGATATAAACCCATTAATGAGATTGTTGGATCATATATGGTAATTCTAGTTTTAATATTTTGGGAAACTGCCATACTGTTTTTCATAGTGGCTGTACCATTTTACAGTTCCACCAAGACTATGGTGATAGCTTTTAATGGTACAGAAAGTAGTGAATGGGATATATGAAATCAGAAGTGAAGTAGAAAGAATTGGCAAATTCTGCTAGTATGGATATAGATATCACTTAGCCATAGTCTGTTTCCCTTAGATATTTTATCTAACATTGCCTGCTTCTCCAAGACTATTACTTCAGGAGGGGAGGAGGAAGCCCAATTATTTCTTTTTTGATATTTTATTGACCATTGGTCCTTGGGAATATCTGAGATTGTTAACATCTAATAGTGCCTTGGCAATTATTAGAGGAAGTTTGAGAACTGTGTTTTGTATTTTTCTCTGAAGGAGCGTGCAATAGTATGATGTTGATGTAAACATTGTGATTAGCAGGTTAGGAGTATGTCAGGAACATGGAATGCAATTCTGTGTCTGCATTGCTTGCAGCCTTGAACAAAGTCTTCAACATCTTGATGCTTCCAAAATTGCATTTAAAAAATGAAGCCTCCCAATCTGTTTTAGTATTGTGAGTTCTCAACATCAGTTTTCTTTTGAGGCTCTTAGTGTATACATGGCATATATGTTTTGGCAGGGAGGTGGTTGAGTTCCACTAATGGTGTGTGCAAGAGCAGGAATGATTAGCAGAGTTAGAAGAGGGATTTCTTCTCTACTGTGCCCTTCCTTTTGAATATGAAGTGTTACTCAAATGCTTAGTCATGATGATAAAGCAAAGAACTTCACAGCTTGCAGTGTGGAACAGTGTTTATACTGTATAAGTATTTGATAATAGTGAAGTGTGGTAGGAGAGTGGGAAGAATTTGTCAACAAGTTTTGAGGATTAAGAGGATTAGATAGGGAACACAAAGTAAGATAACCTCCTTCTACTTCTGAAAGGAAAAAGTAGTTATTTAAAAATGTCCTTTGGAATGACTCAAGGCTCAGCTATTTTACTTGCTTCTTAACTGCAAATCTATTAAACTTCTAACACTGTAGACAACTGCAGACAGGTATATTTTTGAACTTGGAGTGTTTATTCAAAAAGAAGCAGACTTAATTTCAGTGTATAATATACAGATAGACCCTACTTACCGTTCCCTCTGTATGTTTGAAGAAGCAGCCTTTACTAGTGACTGCCCAAATTCAGGTTCTCCTGTCAAATTGCTACAGTAGTTCATCAGTAAACCTGTTGCACTAGTCTCCCTTCTCTAGTCCTTTCTTCACACTGCTCTTAAAGATGGTCATGACCATCTGACCTTGGCGAAATTAATTTCTCTGTGCCTCTATTTTCTTATTTTATCCTCTCTATGGTAAAGGTTGTAACTATCTTATAGGTTCCTTGTACATTTTTATTTGTATTTGTACCTGGATTTTATTTTATTTTTAATTTTTTTTCCTTGTAAGTTTTTTGTTTTTGTTTTTGTTTTTTGAAGCAGGGTCTCACTCCTGTTGCCCATGCTGGAGTGCAGTGGTATGATCATGGCTCACTGCAGCCTCAACTTCCCAGGCTTACACCTCAGCCTCCCAAGTGGCTGGGACTACAGGTGTGTGCCACCACACCTGGCTAATTTTTTGTATTTTAAGTAGAGACAGGGTTTTACCGTGTTGCCCAGGCTTCACACTGCCAGTTTTCACACTGCTATAAAGAACTGCTTGAGACTGGGTAATTTATAAATAAATGAGGTTTAATTGACTTACAGTTCCACATACCTGGGGAGGCCTCAGGAAACTTACAATCATGGCAGAAGCTGAAGGGGAAGCAAAGACCTTCTTCACATGGTGGCAGGAAAGAGAGCTAGCAAGAGCAGGGAAAACTGCCTTATAAAACCATCAGATCTTGTTAGAACTCACTCACTGTCACTAGAACGGCATGAGGGAAACCGCCCCTATGATCCAATCACCTCCCATCGGGTCCCTCCCTCAACACATGGAGATTATGAGGATTACAATTCGAGATGAGATTTGGGTGGGGACTCAGAGCCAAACCATTTCGTTCCCTTTGGCTTATGGCCAACTTTTTGGGTAAATCAGAATGAATTTTGAACTGTGTAAAAATGCATATTCCTTAGTACCCCCACCAGAGATTTCTATTCAGTTGGCCTAGGATGGGACCCAGGAATCAGTGTGTTACTGTGCTCTCCAGGTGATTTTGAGGCTGGTGGTACTGGAACCTTCGTTGGGGAATCATTCCATGTAGGATGAAATGCAGACTCTTTAGACTGGAGTTCAGGGCTCTAATATACCTTTCTAATATGTATATTCTCCTGTTCCTCCATATTAGTCTTTGCTGCAACCGTAACAAGTACATTTCCTCTACTCACTCTTCCCCATATGCCCCATGTATTTTCCCAAGATAGTATGGCATAACTTTGTAAGCAAATATATATTTATTCCTAGTTATCTACAAAATATTCATTTAATAATATGTGTAAGGGCTGGGTGAGGTGGCTCAGGCCTATAATCCCAGCACTCTGGAAGCTGAGGTGGGAGGATCACTTGGGCCCAGGAATTTGAGACCAGTCTGGTTAACACAGCAAGATCCTGTCTCTGCAAAAAATAAAAGCATTAGCTGGGCATGGTGGCTTGCTCCTGTAGTCCCAGCTACTTGGGACACTGAGTTAGGAGGATGGCCTAAGCCTGGGTGATCTACAGTAGACCATAATCATGCCCCTGCACTGCAGCCTGGGTGGCAGAGCAAGGCCCTGTTTCAAATATATGTGTGTGCGTATGTGTGTGTGTAAGGATTGGTTGGGGATGAATGTGAAACTACAAAATGTAGAACCAATCTTCCCTTCCCTTTTTTGAATATTGGTAAACAGTTCCTACCACTGCACACCTTAGGACAGCATTTTTAAACTGACCTTTCCTTTTGTTCTCTTTCTACTACTTTTCTCTGAATAAATTTTCCAGGCATTACAATGAGCAAATAGTTCTAGCCTTTAAGTTGCTCATCTGGCCTCTCTGTAAACAGAGACAGTAAGGCAAATCTGGTCCCAACCTCTGAAGCAATTGGCAGTACTTGAAATTGAAGTTATTTTCTTCTTATGCTTTCTGTTATATTGCCTATAAGATTAAGCCTTCATCAGGCATTAATGAATTTGGGTATTTTGAATTCATTAATAGACCTCTGATGATCCCTTTTAGTTTTTAATTTTTGCAGTCTGTAGTAACATCTAAGGATGCTACTTTGCCAAACAGATTGCTTATAATAAAAATGTACGGTAGGGAAAGGCCACTGTCATAGGTGTTTTTTGTTGTTGTTGCTTGTTGTTTTGGTTTTGCTTGTATCTTCTAATTCTGAAAACATCCCTGTAAGGTTCATTACTCTAATTTTAAGAAAAGTCTTTACAAAGAGGACATGACATTTGAGATTGCAGAGCTGTAAACAATGGATTCAGGTTTGCACCCAAGTCCCTTTACTTCATAAACGGATCTTCTTCTACTGTGGCCTGGAGCCAGATTTCAAGTTATTCAAATTCAGTTTCTGTGTTTGCTCTCGCTGTCTCTACCTCCCCTTGGACTCAGGATATTGTGATAATGCTGTAAATCAAAAAGTCCATATAAATTCAAGAATAATTACCAAGATAATAGCTACTCTATATTAACAGGTATATGGTAACTAAGATAGAATACTCTTTCAAGCCTTTTAGGCAGTACTTGGTTAATTATTTTAGTATTACACATTCTAAATTTGATAGTGGCCTGATAGAGTCAAATGCATTCTTGTCTTGTGCCATCCCTCCCCCAACCCCAAGGCAATGCATCTCGCAGCAACAAAAGTGACTCCTTCTTTTTGTTTAAGGAGAGGAGGCAAAGAGTAAAGAGGACTTTGTCTCGCATCTTGAATACCAGCTCAGCCACAGTAGTATAGGGCATCAAGCAGAGCTGTGAGGCCCCCATTCCAGGACCTAGCTCCCGGACAACATTTCTAGACACACCCTATGCCAAAAGGGAATCTGGCTCCTTCAAGGGAAGGACCCAGTCCTGGCAGCATTCATCACCTACTGACTAAAGAGCCCTTGGGCCCTGAATAACCAGCAGCAGTAGCCAGGGAGGATACTGTGGGGCCGTGGGCTCTGAGATGTGCTGGCTTCAGAGGTGATCCAGCACATTCCCAGCTGTGGTGGCTATGGTGAAAGACTCCTTCTGTTTGAGAAAAGCAGGGGGAAAAGTAAAGGGCATTTTGGCTCCTTAGGTACCAGCTCATCTATGGTAGGATAGAGCAGTAATTGGGCTTTTGGAGTCCCTAACTCTAAGGAGCCTAGGCCTAGACTCTTAGGCAGCATTTCTGGACCTGCCCTTGGCCACAGGGGAACCTGCTGCCCTGAAAACAGAGTCCCAGGCCTGGCAGCATTCACCACAAGCTGATGGAAGAGCCCTTGGGCTTTAAATGAACATCGGCAGTGGCCTGGCAGAACCAGTGGTGGTGGCCTCAGGAAAGAGGGGGGAAGAGGGAGAAGGACTTTGCATTGTGGTGTGAGTGCCAGCTTAGCCACAGTAGAGTAGAAAAACATCAGGTAAACTACTAAGATTTTTTACTTCTATCCCTGGCTCCCAGACAGCATCTCTGGATACATCCAGGGTCTAGGGGAGCTTGCCGCCCTGAAGGGAAGGGCCTTGGGAGAGATTCAGTGCTGTGGTGGCTTCAGGTCTGACCCAGTGCAGTCCCAGTGGTGGTGGCCACAGGGGTGCATGCGTTACCACACCCCCAGTTTCAGGTGGCTCAGCACAGGGAGAGACTTCATTTATTTGGGAGATGGCAAGGGTAAAGAATAAGAGTTTCTGCCTGGTAGTCCACAGAATTCTTCCAGATCTTATCCAGGATCACCAAGGTGGTACCTGTATAAGTCTGCAAAAACCAGTGTTGCTGCATTTGGGGCCCAAGTCTCTTCCAATACCTGGAAAGCCTTCCGAAGAAGGAGAGGCACACACAAGCCCAGGCTGTGAAGACTACAATAAATAACTAACTATTCAATGCCTAGACACCGCTGAATATCTACATGTATCAACACCATCCAGGAAAACATGACCTCATCAAATGAACTAAATAAGGCACCAGGGACCAGTCTTGGAGAAACAGAAATATATGACCTTTCAAACAGAGAATTCAAAAGAGCTGTTTTGAGGAAACTCAAATAAATTCAAGATAAAACAGAGAACGAAGTCAGAATTCTATTAGAGAAGTTTAACAGAAATTGAAATAAGTAAAAATAATCAACAGAAATTCTGGAGTTGGAAATGCATCTGACATGCTGAAGAATGCATCAGAGTCTCTTTTTTTTTTGAGACAGAGTCTCACTTTGTCACCCAGGCTGGAGTGTAGTGGCATAATCTTGGCTCAGTGCAACCTCCGCCTCCCGGGTTCAGGTGATTCTCCTGCCTCAGCCTCCCGAGTAGCTGAGATTATGAGCGCTTGCCACCACACTCAGCTAATTTTGTATTTTTAGTAGAGATGGGGTTTCACCATGTTGGCCAGGCTGGTGTTAAACTCCTGGCCTCAGGTGATCTGCCTGCCTCAGCCTCCCAAAGTGCTGGGATTATAGACGTGAGCCACTGCGCCTGGCCAGAGTCTCTCTCTCTTTTTTTTAAATTATGCTTTAAGTTCTAGGGTACATGTGCACAATGTGCAGGTTTGTTACATATGTATATGTGTGCCATGTTGCTGTGCTGCACCCATTAACTTGTCATTTACATTAGGTATAGCTCCTAATGCTATCCCTCTCCCCTCCCCCGACCCCACGACATGCTCCAGTGTGTGATGTTTCCCATCTTGTGTCCAAGTGTTCTCATTGTTTAATTCCCACTTGTGAGTGAGTACATGTGGTGTTTGGTTTTCTGTCCTTGTGATAGTTTGCTTAGAACGATGGTTTCCAGCTTCATCCATGTCCCTACAAAGGACATGAACTCATCCCTTTTTATGGCTGCATAGTATTCCATGGTGTAATTTTCTTAATCCAGTCTATCATTGATGGACATTTGGGTTGGTTTCAAGTCTTTGCTATTGTGAATAGTGCTGCAATAAACATGCGTGTACATGTGTCTTTATAGCAGCATGATTTATAATCCTTTGGGTATATACCCAGTAATGGGATGACTGGGTCAAATGGTATTTCTAGTTCTAGATCCTTGAGGAATTGCCACACTGTCTTCCACAATGGTTGAACTAGTTTACATTCCCACCAACAGTATAAAAGTGTTCTTGTTTCTCCACATCCTCTTCAGCACCTGTTGTTTCCTGACTTTTTAATGATCGCCATTCTAACTGATGTGAGATGGTATCTCATTGTGGTTTCGATTTTCATTTCCCTGATAGCCAGTGATGATGAGCATTTTTTTGTGTGTCTGTTCGACCAAAGTCTCTTAATAGTAGAATTGATTAAGCAGAAGAACTAATGAACATGAAGACAGGCTATTTAAAAATACAAAATCAGGCTAAGTTCAGTGGCTCACACCTGTAGTCCCAGCACTTTGGGAGGCCAAGGCAGGTGGATCACTTCAGGCAGGAGTTCAAGACCAGCATGGCCAACATGGCAAAACCCCATCTCTACTGAAATGCAAAAAAATTAGCCAGGTATGGTGGTGCACACCTGTAATTCCAACTATTCAGGATGCTGAGGCATGAGAATTCCTTGAACCCGGGAGGCAGAGGTTGCAGTGAGCCGAGATCATGCCACTGCCCTTCACCCTGCGTGACAGAGTGAGACTCTGTCTCAGGAAAACAAACAAAAAAATCCCCCACAAAAGTCAGACAATAATAAATGCTGGTGAGGATGTGGAGAAAGGGAAATCTTGTATAGTGTTGGTGGGAGGGTAAATTAGTACAACCACTATGGAGAACAGTTTAGAGGTTCCTCAGTAAACTAAAATTAGAGCTACAATACAATCCATCAGTCTCACTGCTGGATATATACTCAAAAGAAAGGAAATCAGTATATCGAAGAATATTTGCATTCCCATGTTTGTTGCAGCACCGTTCATAATAGCCAAGATTTGGAAGCAACCTAAGTATCTATCAACAGACAAATAGATAAAGAAAATGTGGTGCATATACACTACTATTCATCCATAAAACAGAATAAGATCCTGTCATTTGCAACAACATGGTTTTGCAACAACAACAACTAGAGGTCATTACATTAAGGGAAATAAGGCACAGAAAGTCAAATATTGCATGTTCTCACTTATTTGTGGGACCTAAAAATTAAAACAATTGAACTCATGGAGATAGAAAATAGAAAGATAGTTACTAGGGTCTGGGAAGAGTAGTCGGGGGTTGCGTGGAGGGGAAGTGGGGATGGTTAATGGGTACAAAAAATAAAATATACTCTCAAAACATAAACGATTAACTCTTATTAAGTGGCAAAATTAGTTTTCTCAAAACTTTGAAAAATGTATACTAATGGAAAAGCGGTGGCAGAAAAAGATAAGTGTTTTGCCTAGGTTCAAGTAGCAGTTTGGTAGCTTAGTATAGTCCCTATCCAGAACTCTTGATCCCAAATTAGCACGTTTCTTTTGGAGAGATACTTGAAATACTAATTATCAGTATTGTTTTAGTTATGAGAGTGCATTTAAATAAAATAAACAGATGACAAATACTAACTCATGATTGTGTCTTTGGCTTTGAACAGTATGTTAAGGTGTACCAGCTGAAAACAAATGCAAGGTGTTGCCAACTGAGAATTTATTTTGTAGCTTGAGCACCTGCTTCCCTCCTACCCCACACCATTTGGTAATCATTTGATTTGATGTCACTTGCTTACAGAAAAACAGATTGGAAAAAAATGCCAGACGCAGTGGCTCTGACCTGTGAACCAGCACTTTGGGGGCTGAGGTGGGCAGATTGCTTGAGCATAGGAGTTCAAAACCAGCCTGGGCAACATGATGACACCCCATCTGTATAAAAAAAAAATTTTTTTTTTTTTTTAATTAAGCCAGCATGGTGGTGCACGCCTGTAGTCCCAGCTACTTGGGAAGCTTAGGTGGGAGGATAACCTGAGGCAGGGAGGTTGAGGCAGCAGTGAGCTGTGATCGCGCCACTGCACTCCAGCCTGGGTGACCGAGGGAGATCCGGTCACACACACACACTCACACACGTGAAAAGAAAAGAAAACACAACTACATTTAATAGTACTAGGTAGAATTTCTTCTTCTTTTTGCTCCTTATCTCCTCCCCTTCTTGTAAAAGAAGAAGTTGTGAGGTGAAGTGAAATGAGGAAGGGTATTGATGTAAGGTAAACCTGGATGTGAATGTTGTCTCAACCCATTACCCACTAACTCTGGTCTTGGGCAAGCACTTAGGTTCTCTAAGTTTTAGTTTTCCTATTAATAAACTGGGACTTGCAGTCTCTACACTTGCAAGGTTGTTGTAAAGCTAAGTGTTCGTGCAAGTAAAATGTGCAACAAAGTCTGGGACCATTGCAGGTCATAGTAAATGATAATTATTTTTGTTATAATTAATAGTAATAAGGCCTACCTAGGGATTAAGATAAGCAGTTGTGTGAAATAGTTTCCTGTATTTTATCACAAGCTGTTGTGGAGGAAGCGGAGAATTATATCTATTGTTAGCCAGGTAAGATATGACCTTTAATGGAAGATCTCATATCATGTAACTTAAAAATAGAAATCTTACTCAAGAAAATCAAGGGGGGATACCATTAGAAACAATAAGGAGTTCATAAAAATGCCTGTGTGGATATCTCAAAAAATCTAATTGAATGATTATTACTAATATTGATTAGAAGATAGAAGTTTTAACCACTACTGCCACCACCACCACTAATGATAAAAAGTTTAGAAATCATCATAACAAGATATGTATGAAACTCATATATATATTTTTTAAGTTGTAAAATTTCACTGATATAAAAGTAGACTGAATAAGTGGAGACACATGTCAGTGCTCATAGATGGGAAAATTGAAATTATTTTTTGTAGAGATGGAACCGATTTTGCCATGTTGCCCAGGCTGAACTTGTGGACTCAAATGATCTGCCTTCCTTTGGCCTCCCAAAGTGCTGGGAATGCAAGCCAGAGCCAGTGTGCCTGGCTGAAAATTGAATATTGTAAAGCTGCCAGTTCTTGATACATTAATTTTTAGGATAAGTGGAATTACTGGGGAAATTACAGTAGGAATATTTTTGGAGGGAATGTGGCAATAAAGTTTGGGTGGAAACATTGGTAACTATGAACAACTAAAAAAATGTAAAGAAGGATAATACATTAGTGAAACACATTATAAAGCTGCAGTTATTAAAACTTTTCTGTGTGCTGATATAAGAATAGGTTTTTTTTTGTTTTGTTTTTTTGGTTTTTTTTGAGATGGAGTCTCTCTGTCACCCAGGCCGAAGTGCAGTGGCGCGACCTCAGCTCGTTGCAACTTCTGCCTCTGAGGTTCAAGCGATTCTCCTGCCTCAGCCTCCACAGTAGCAGGGATTATAGGCACCCACCACCACACCTGGCTAATTTTTTGTGTATTTAGGGTTTTACTGTGTTGACCAGGCTGGTCTTGAACTCCTGAACTTGTGATCCACCCACCTGAACTTGTGATCCACCCACCTCCCAAAGTGCTGGGATTACAGGCGTGAGCCACCGTGTCTGGCCACTCTTTTTTTTTTTTTTTTTTGAGACAGGGTCTCACTCTGTTGCCCAGGCTGGAGTACAGTGATCACAGCTCACTGCAGCCTTGACCTCCCAGGCTTAAGCCATCCTCTCACTTTAACCTCCTGAATAGCTGGAACCACAGGTCTGAGCCACCATGCTCGAGTAATTTTTTATGTTTTTTTATATTGTAAAGATGGGGTTTCACTATGTTGCCCAGGCTGGTATTGAACTCCTGGGCTCAAGGGATCCTCCTGCCTCGGCCACCCAAGTGCCGGGATTACAGGTGTGACCCACTGCACCTAGCCAGACTAGATCAACTTAATAGATCCGACATAGATTCTGACGTGTAGAAATATTCTCATATATAATATAAAAAGGACCACAGTTGGTTTAGCCATTCACCAGTTGAAGGACATTTGGGTTATTTCCAATATTTGGTGATTATGAATAAAGCTGCTATAAACATTCAGTTACATGTATGTGTGAACTCAGTTTTCATTTCTCTTGGGTAGATACCTGGGAGCAGAGTTATTGGATCATATGGTAGGTATATATTTAATTTTATAAAAATTAGCCGGGCTTGGTGGTGGGCGCCTGTAGTCCCAGCTACTCAGGAGGTTGAGGCAGGAGAATGGCGTGAACCTGGGAAGTGGAGCTTGCAGTGAGCTGAGATCGCACCACTGCACTCCAGCCTGGGTGACAGAGCAAGACTCCATCTCAAAAAAAAAAAAAAAAAAAAAAAAAAAAAAAAAGAAAGGAAAGGAAACTGCTGGCCGGTGTGGTGGTCACACCTGTAATCCTAGCACTTTGAGAGGCTGAGGAGGGAGGATCACTTGAGGCCAGGAGTTTGAGACCAGCCTGGCCAACATAGCAACACCCTGTCTCTGCACAAAATTTAAAAATTAGCCAAGCATGATGGTGTGTGCTTGTAACCCTAGCTTCTTTGGAGGCTGAGGCAGGAGGGTCTCTTGAGCTCAGGTGTTTGAGGTTACAGTGAGCTATGGCCATGCTACTGCACTCCAGCCTAGGTGACAAATTGAGAACCTGTCTCTTAAAAAAAAGAGGGAGAGAGAAGAAAAATAGAAACTGTCAAATTATTTTTCAAGCATTCCCATCAACAATGTACTGGAGTTCTACTTCCTCAGCATTGTGGTATTTGGTATTGACAGTTTTTTGAAATTTGCCATTTTTTAAGATGTGTAGTAGTATGTCATTCTGGTTTTAATTTGTATTTTCCTAATGAAAGATAGTGGGTACCTTTTCAAGTGCTTATTTGTTGTACGTATATCTTCTTTGGTAAAGTTTCTAGATCTTTTCTCCATTTTTAAATTGCATTATTTCCTTATTGTTGAGTTTTGAGAGTTCTTCGTATATTCTTGATGCAAGTGCTTTGACAGAAATGTGATTTGTAAGTATTTTCTCCCAGTCTATGGCTGTGTTTTAATTTTGTTAGCAGTCTTTTGAAGAACAAAGTATTTCATTTTAGTAAAGTCCAACTTATACATTTTTCTTTTATGGATTTTACTTTTGGTATTTTATTTGTAAGCTATTTGCCTAATGCAAGGTCAATCATATTTTCTCCTGTGTTTTCTTCTAGAAGTGTTATAGTTTTACATTTTACATTTAGGGCTATGATCCATGTTGAGTTAATTTTTATATAAGGTGTGAGTTAATGTCGAGTTTTAATCTTTTGTTTGTGGATGTCCAACTGTACCAACACCATTTATTTGAGAAAAAAAAAAAGCATCCTTTCTCCATTGAATTGCCTTTTCATCTTGTCAAAAATTAAATTAGATATTTCTGAGGGTTTACTTCTGGGCTTTCTATTCCATTGGCCTTTGTGTTGGTTTTTTTCTTTTTTCTTTTTACCAATAACACCATGTCTTGATTACCATAGCTTTATAGTAAGTCTTGAAATCAATTATTGTGAGTCCTCCAGCTTTGTTATTTGGCTATTGAGGTTTCTTTGCTTTTTCATATATATTTTAGAATCAATTTGTTAATATCTACAAAAAAATCCTTCTGGGATTTTGGTTGGGATTTATTAAATCTATAGATCTAATTGTTTACATTATGTCTCTCCATATTTTTAGGTCTTTTTGTTTCTTTTATCATGTTTCATAGTTTTTAGCATAAAGGTCATACGCGTTAATTTTGTATGTAAGTATTTCATATTTTTGGAGCTAGTCAAGTGGTATTAAAATTTTAAAAATTCCATCTGTTCATTCATAACACATAGAAATACAGTTGATTTTTGTTTGTTAATTTTGTGTCTTGCAACCTTATTTTTTATTTTTTTGAGACGGAGTTTCGCTCTTCTTGCCCAGGCTGGAGTGCAATGGTGCGATCTCGGTTCACCGCAACATCTGCCTCCTGGGTTCAAGCGATTCTCCTGCCTCAGTCTCCCGAGTAGCTGGGATTACAGGCATGCACCACCATGCCTGACTAATTTTGTATTTTTAGTAGAGATAGGGTTTCTCCATGTTGGTCAGGCTGGTCTCGAACTCCTGACCTTAGGTGATCTGCCCACCTTGGCCTCCCAAAGTGCTGGGATTACAGGCGTGAGCCACCAGGCCCAGCCCTTGCAAGCTTATTAATGTCATTTATTAGTTCTAGGAATTTTTGTAATAGATTAAACTTTTTGTCTGCATAAACGTTCATGTTATCTGTGAATAGAGACAGTATTTATTTATTTATGTATTTATTGAGACAGGGTCTCATTCTGTTATAGAGGCTGGCATAGAGTGGTATGATCGTGGCTCACTACTGCCTCGACCTCGTGGGCTCAAGTGATCCTTCCCATCTCAGCCCCAGGAATAGCTGAGACTACAGGCATTCCTGGCCACCCTTCCTGGCTTTTATTTATTTATTTATTTATTTTTCTGTAGAGATGGGGTCTCACTATGTTGCCTAGACTGGTCTTGAAATCCTGGGTTCATGTAATCCTCCCACTTTGGCCTCCCAAAGTACTGGGATTTTATACATGTTGAGCTACTACTGCGGCCCAGTTTTGTTTCTTTTTTTGATCTGAAGACCATTTCTTTCTTTTCCTTGCTTTATTCCACTGTCTAGGACTTCTAATATGATTTTGAACAGGAGTGGCAAGAGGGGACATTCTTGCCTTGTTCCTGATCTTGGGAGAAAGTAATTAGTCTCTCACTATGAAGTATAATGTTAAATGTTGTTTCTCCATAGATACCCTTTATTAGGCTGAGAAAGTTTCCTTCTATTCGTAGTTTTCTGGGCACTTCTCCTATGAATGGATGTTAATTTTTTTAAATCTTTTTTTGCATCAGTTGAGATGAGATGGCATTTTTCTTTAGCCTGCTAACAGGATGGATTGCGCTGATTAATTTTCAAGTATTGAACCAGTATTTCTGGAATAAATCTCATTTAATCTTTTTATATATTGCAGGGTTCAATTTGTTTTTTATATATTACTGGTTATTTTGTTGAGAGGTTTTTGATCCAAGATGTTCACAAGGAATATTGTTCTGTAGTTTTCTTGTAATGTTTTTATCTGGTTTTGGTATCAAAATAATGCTGTCCATATAGAATTAATTGGAAAGGATTCCTACCTCTTCTATTATCTGGAAGACGTCTTATAGAATTGATGTTACTTCTTATTAAAATGCTTAGTAGTATTCTCCAGTGATGCCATATGGGCCTGGAAATTTCTCTTTTGGAAGGTTTTAAACTATAAATTCTATTTCTTTAATAGGTATAGGACCATTTAGGTAATCTGAATTAGGTTTTGATAGCTTGGTTTCCAAGAGATTGGTCCATTTCATCAAAGTTGTTGAATTTATATGTATAGAGTTGTGCATAATATTCCCCGTAGTAATATCATTCTTGATATTAGTGTCTGAAAAAAACAATAACAATGATTTATTTCTCATTCTGATGATTCTTCTCCTGGTCTCTCTTGGGCTTATCCTGGCTGTATTGGTAGATTGGCTACAGCTGGAGGATCTAAAATGGCCTCACCCATATGTTTGGGGCCTTGATGGGGATGACTGGAGTAGCTGAGACTTGTCTCTCTCCATGGATTCATTGGAAACCATAATGATCTGTCTGCCATGTGGAAGTGGAAGCATAAGGAGAGGACTTGATCATAGTAAAATCCTCAATAAGTGCTCATGGATTTATCCAATGACATGGAGACCAAAGAAAGAGTTTCAAAGTGGAAGGGGTATCAGTATGTCAAATGCTGCAAAATGGTTAAGCAGAATATGGCCTGAGAAGGCTCTTGTTTTGTTTTGGGTTAGTAACTTTTGAGAGAGCATTTTTAGTAGAATTTAGAAAAGATTGCAGAGCATTAAGAAGAAAACATGTGGTGAAGAAAAGGAGGCAGTCTGTATTTTTGTCTGAGAAATTTTATTTAGAAAATAAATGCTAGTTAAATGGAACAGGAGACTGAACAGAGAATCGTGAGAGACCCAATGCATATTTGAAGGCGAATTCTGTAAAAAGTGAAAGTTTGAAAAGGCTGAAGGAGGGGGACAATGGGAGTGGGCAGAGTAGAGTCCTGGAAAGAGCTTTGGGAGAGGATGTGATAAAGAGTGCAGTTGGAGGGATTGTTTGGTCTTGGAAGGAGCTGTCTAGCCTGAAACTGGAGAGAAGGTTAGGTTGGTGGGAAAAAGGAGGAAGAGAGAAAAAGAAGGTCTCAGTTTCCATGAAGTTGCACCCATTTGCTGGTTGTATAGTGGGATGGAAGACTTAAAGAGAAGCTTGGAATAGCCAATGCCGGCAATGGATATGTGGAAACAATAAGATAAATCTAAGGATTTAGAAGCAGTTCTAGGGACTTAGTGAAAGTAAAACCTTTAACAGGCCAGGTCTTTATATTGTAACTGTCTCTAACAGTGCTCTAGGAACACGGTAGAGGATACATAGTGGAAGGTACAAAGAACTTTTAGAGGCCGGGCATGGTAGCTTATGCCTGTAATCCCAGCACTTTGGGAGGCTGAGGTGGGCAGATTATTTGAGGTCAGGAGTTTGAGACCAGCCTGACCAACCTGGTGAAACCCCTTCTCTACATAAAAACACAAAAATTAGCCGGGCATGGTGGCGTTTGCCTGTAGTCCCAGCTACTCGGGAGGCTGAGACAGGAGAATCACTTGAATCCGGGAGGCAGAGGTTGCAGTGAGCTGAGAGTGTGCCGTGGCACTCTAGCCTGGGTGACAGAGATTCCGTCTCAAAAAATAAAAGAACTTTTGGAGAATAAGGGTGTTTAGAATGCTAATGAGGAAAGTATTTGAGTACATGATCCTGTATAGTAAATATTTTTCTATAGTCTAGACTAGACTTCTCTCTTCTACCTTTTTTATGACTTCAGGAAATTTGTTGAATTATTCTAATTCTGGATTAAACGAAAGTCCCTTCTGCCAGAACATTGTAGAATGCTGTAGTTTAACCAACTCTAATTCCTAATCTTCCCCAATCCCTTATTTTAGAGCATTTATTGTCATATCTTGTTTCTGATATATATTTCTGAGAGTATTTTCTACATTTCAAGAAAAGTGGGACATCTGGGGAGATAAAACAGTAAATATCCTATTCTGGTACTGTCACATTTTTATCTCACTTCATCCTCAAATAACCATATTAAATATATTTGCTGTCATTTTGCCTCGTGTATTTTGAGACTATGGTATTAGATACACATCTAATTTAGAACTACATATTTTTAATGAATTGTACATTTTTTTATATAGTGACCAGACCTCTTGTCCCCTTATATTGCTTTTTTTTTTTTTTTTTTTGCTTAAACATCTATTTTGTCTTACATTAATTAATATAGCTATCTATACTAGTTTTCTTTTCTTTTTTTTTTTTTTTTGAGACGGAGTCTCACTCTGTCGCCCAGGCTGGAGTGCAGTGGCCGGATCTCAGCTCACTGCAAGTTCCGCCTCCTGGGTTTACGCCATTCTCCTGCCTCAGCCTCCCGAGTAGCTGGGACTACAGACGCCCACCACCTCGCCTGACTAGTTTTTTGTATTTTTTAGTAGAGACGGGGTTTCACCGTGTTAGCCAGGATGGAATACTGGTTTTCTTTTAGTTAATATTTACCTGCTTCATCTTTTTCCTTTCAGTTACTTTTAACCTTAATGTATAATTCTGTTTTATGTCTTTTGTAATGTGTTTGTAGCTGGATTTTGTGGGTTTTCATTGAATCTTGAAGACCTTTGTCTTTTAAATTGACCAGCTCTAATTTTAATTTATAAAATGGAATCTGATTTGAACTGACATTTATAGCTATTTATTGATCACTACTGTGCTAAACCACTATGAGAAATGTAGAGATATGAGAAAATTTGCCACCACTGAGCAATTTAAAACCTATGATTTTCCCTTAAAACATAGTATATACATTCAAAATTTTCAAAGGAAATTGCCTTCTGATTTACTTATTCAGATTATTAGATACACCAGTGGCTCAATTAAACGAAAGTTTTTGTAAACTAAAAACAATATACGTGGCCATATATAATTTGACCTTTAATTGTTTTTCATGATAGATGAAAAGAATTAGCCACAGTTTGTACATTGAGACACTGAATCTCAGAGCAGTTAGATTCACTAACTGTCCTAGAGCTGGTTAATTAGCAGCAAAGTTTGATTTTAAGGTGTTCTGGGTCTGTCTGATTGTTTGGCTTCTCAGAGTGAAAAGACGTGGACTTTGGAGTTACTCATTTTGGGCTTTAGTCTCTTCTTCTGTACTGATTAGTTCTGTGATTTGTTTCATCTATCTGAGACTCAGATTCCTCGCTTAAGGTACCTGCATCACAGGATTATGGTGAACACTAAAGGAGGCCATTTGTGTCCAGTTTCTAGTGTGATATCTGATATATGTGTAGGATATGCTTAATAGCTGGTAATATCATCATTGTTATTAGAAGTAAAAACTAGCCTTTACAGCCTTTTCCAGAACTTGTCATCTTGTCTCATTAATTAGATGAATTATCTCTGAATTGTGGAAAACTGGCAGTGAGCCAGGGACAAGCACTAACAACATGATTTTAAAATGTGAGACAGAAAATTTTCTACAAAACCTGGATTATGTTGCCCCATTTATTTCATATGTCTACCATGAAGTTGAAGAAATGTTTTGCTCTAGTAAATTGTGACTGGGAATTTTAATTGATACATTTTTATTTTCAAACAAAGCTTAAAACTTTTCTTTGCCGGGCGCGGTGGCTCAAGCCTGTAATCCCAGCACTTTGGGAGGCCGAGACGGGTGGATCATGAGGTCAGGAGATTGAGACCATCCTGGCTAACACGGTGAAACCCCATCTCTACTAAAAAATACAAAAAACTAGCCGGGCGAGGTGGCGGGCGCCTGTAGTCCCAGCTACTCAGGAGGCTGAGGCAGGAGAATGGCGTAAACCCAGGAGGTGGAGCTTGCAGTGAGCTGAGATCCGGCCATTGCACCCCAGCCTGGGCGACAGAGCGAGACTCCGTCTCAAAAAAAAAAAACAAAAAAAAACACTTTTCTTTAAAAGTAGTGACTTTAATACTACACATCTCTACAAAGTCTAGTTTAACTAAAGAAATTCATCAGCTTTAATATTAAGTTTCCCAAGTTTTCAAAGATTTGTGGCAATACCTTGGCAATAGTCAAATGTAATTTGAGTATTAATGTTACTCTAGAGTAAGACTCTCAAAACAAAAATTCTTGTGTTGATAGTTCCTTTTCCCTAGAATGAGGCTTTTCTGAGATTCTTTTTCTTCAAACCTAAAACATAAACTATGGTCCTAATAAAAAGTACATTTTGAAATACACCATATACTTAGGAAATCAGGCCTGTAGTCAAGATAATATAGTTTTGTTGGTTTTGTTTGTTTGTTTGTTTGTTTTGAGACAGGGTTTCGCTCTGTAATCCAGGCTGAAGTGCAGTGGCACGATCTCATCTCACTGCCAACCTCCGCCTCCCGGGTTCAAGCGATTCTCTTGCCTCAGCCTCCAGAGTAGGTGGGATTACAGGCACATGCCACCATGCCTAACTAATTTTTGTATTTTAGTAGAGATGGGGTTTTGCCATGTTGGCCAGGCTGGGCTTGAACTCCTGACCTTCAGTGATCTGCCCACCTTGGCCTCCCAAAGTGCTGGGATTACAGATGTGAGCCACCGCACCTGGCCAGTTTGTTGGATTTTTTTAAAGAATCATTTGATGTACATGCAGAGGTTTGAGTTGTGTATTCCTACTCTTGATTTTGACAATATTTTTCCCTTTCTTTTCAATTCGAAAATCAGGAATGATGTAATTTTTGTGGATCCAATCCTAGGCTTGTGAAAATGGGTGACGTTCTTTGTTGAATAGATTAGATAGATTGAAAGTTATATTTACATGCATTTTCCTGGTCTTTGTTTAAACAGAGTAGGGTTTTTAATGATGAATCTCAAAAGGAAACAAACAATTGCGTATGAAAAAAGGATGGTAATCCTATACATCTTTATCTTTCATTTTTTTCCTCTTGTCTCTCATTGTACATGGGAACAGTTGCAGCCTAAGACTTAAGTTGGAGCCAAAGGGAAAAGAAAAGATTGTACTCCTTTTAGTGAAATAGCATTTTAAATACTAAAATGTTCCGCAACTCCTTATGCAATAATCAGCTGGAGCATTAATAACTTCCTGCTATCTTAAATGTAACAGTCACTTTGAGAAAGCCTCAATCATTAGTTGGATCCCCTGTGGACGCTGGTGCCACAGTTCAGTTGAAATAGTTGCTTGTGGGACACCAAGGCATCCTTCCAGCAACATTTTAAAAATTGAATCTAGTAAAACTTCATTGCTTAAAAAAATTTTTTTGCATATTTTAAAATTTATATCCAATGAAATTTACTCATTTGATGTGCAATAGTTCTATTAGTTTTGATATGTGCATAATCAAGATGCAAAATGGTTTTATTACCCCCTCAAAATTCCCCTGTATTGCTCCTTTGTAGTCAGCCCTTCCCTTCTGCCCCCACCTCTTGGCAAATCCCTGATCTATTCTCTGCCCCTGGCTCCTTTCATTTAGCATAATGCATTTAAGATTCATCCATGTTTTTGGATGTCAGTGGTTTATTCCTTTTTATTGTTGAATGGCATTCCATTATGAGAATGTACCATACTGTATCCATTCACTAGTTGAAGGACATTTGGTTGATTTCCAGGTTTTGGTGATTATTAATATCACTTATAAATATTTCTGTACAAGTTTTTGTGTGACTATAACTTTTCATTTCCCTCAGATACATACCTAGGAGTGGAATTGCTGGGTCATATAGTAAAGGTATATTTAACTTTATAAGAAACTGTCAAACTGTTTTCCAAAGTGTCTCTACTATTTTGTACTTACACCAGTAATTTTTGAAATTCCTGCATGCTTGCCAGGAATTAGTATTGTCAAATTTTTTTTGTTTGTGTACTTTAGCTATTCAAATAGATGGATACTCATTGCCTTTCAAAGTACAGTTTTGCTTTTTGACTTCCACTGAGTGGATGTTCCTATAATGTTTGCATTGTGTGTGCTGAGAATAGAACTATTTCCATCTACTTTTGCAAGTCAGACTGTAGTTCCAACTGTCTAAAATGATGATATATCTTTGGGACTTAGAACTTGAATGGCCAGTGCTCTGATAAATATTGTAAGTTTAGGAATAGCTTAATACAGGTTTTTTGTATTCTTAATAGATAACAGTATTTGAAGATATTAAAAAGCAAGAGTGTACTACCTAAAGCAATTTATAGATTTAATGCAATCCCTATCAAAATATCAGTGATATTCTTCACAGAAATTAAAAAAAAAAAACCCGAAATTCATATGGAATCACAGAAGACAAAGCAATCCTGAGCAAAAAGAAGAAAGCTGGAGGCATCACACTACCTGACTTCAAAATATACTACAAAACTATGGTAACCAAAACAACATGGCATAGGTATGAAAACAGACACATAAGTCAGTGGAACAGAACAGAGAATCCAGAAATAAATCCATGTATTTACAGCCAACTGATTTTCAATAAAGGTGCCCAGAACATACATTGGGGGAAAGGATATATTCTTCAATAAATCATGCTGGGGAAACTGGATATCTATATGCAGAAGAATAAAACTAGATCTCCCATCTTTCATCTTATACGAAAATTAACTCAAAATGGATTAAAGACTTAAAAGTAAGATCTGAAACTATAAAACTACTAGAAGAAAACACAGGGGAAATGCTTTAGAATATTAGTCCTATACAGCCATGAAAAAGAATGAAATCCTGCTATTTATGGAAATATGGATGAAGCTGGAGGTTATTATGTTAAGTAAAATAAGGCACAGAAAGTTAAATACTGCATGTTCTTACTCATATGTGGGAGATTAAAAAAAAATCGAGCTCATGAAAGTAAAGAGTAGAATTGGAGCCGGGCGTGGTGGCTCATGCCTGTAATCCCAGCACTTTGGGAGTCTGAGGAGGGCGGATCATGAGATCGGGAGTTCAAGACCAGCTTGACCAACATGGTGAAACCCCGTCTCTACTAAAAATACAAAAATTAGCCGAGTGTGGTGGTGTGCGCCTGTAATCCCAGCTACTCAGAAGGTGAGGCAGGAGAATTGCTTGAACTCAGGAGGCAGAGGTTGCAGTGAGCCGAGATTGCACCACCACACTCTAGCCTAGGCTGCAGAGTGAGGCTCCGTCTCAAAAAAAAAAAAAAGAATAGAATTGGAGGTATTAGAAGCCATGAAGGGTAGGTGAGAAGGAAGGATGGGAAGAGATTGGTTAATGGATACAAAATTATAGCTGTATAGTACTAAATGAGTACTGGTGTTCTGTAGCACAATAGGGTAAATAAATATAGTTAACTGTAATTTACTCTATATTTTCAAAAAGCTAGAAGAGAGATTTTGAATGTTCATAGTACAATGAAATGATCAATGTTTGAGGTAATGGATATGCTATTTAGTCTGATCATTACACATTGTATGCATGTATTGAAATATCACTCTGTATTGCATAAATAGGTATTATTATTACACGTCAACTAACAATAAAAGGGGTGAAATTGTTGTTCAATGAATGAAAAGGAGTCAGAAATTGAGTTTTGCAAAGGTGTTTATGCAGTTTTGCAAAAGGCTGTAAATTGAATTTCAGGCTGTCTTCCTGAACCAGATTCCTGTGAGTGCTCTGTATTAGTTATAGCCACTAGTAGTCTTCTAGTATCTATGCTTAAATGCAATAATTTTGTAATCATTTTAGTTTACCAACAGTATTGTTGTCAGGGTAACATTTATTTGTTTAGGAGATTTCCATCATGACTGAGGACATAATTTTTAAATTTTGTTATGCAAATTTTTCATTTACTGTTTTTATGGATTTTTATCTGCAAAGGTTTAATACACAATTGTACCAAACTGCTTGAGCATTACAGTTAATTCTAGCACTTAGAAATGACTTCAAAAAGAGACACAGAGAGGACACATTCATTAGGACATACAATCACAATTAGTATTTTTCAAAAACTCCCATCATAAATGCAAACAAGCTGAATACCAGAACACACCAAATATTCTCTGTGAGATGGTTAAAAGTTGGATGAAGAGAGAGCCTACAAGGTTTATGAAAGGCCTAGAAAAGGTCTTCAGTATGTTCAAGTAGATAATCTTTTACCAGGGCAAATGTTTGTGCACAAAGGGCAGGGCAGGTGGAGGTAGGTGGCAAGGGAACTTATGGGATTTGTAAACAAAATACTCTTATTTTTTTAGGGCTAAAAAACTTCAACTCTTGGCTTTTCGAATGTTTGAAAAAGTGCAGAATTTGATTTTCTCTGGGACTTTATGTGTCTATTTTCAAATACTTAAAGCAGTTTGGCAAAGAGTTTAGTTTCTTATTCTTCTTCAGGGTGAAAATCACTATATTTTATTGTTCTTCAGAAGCCAGACAACAAAAGGAAAAAATGTTGCCAAGATTTTGCTCTCTCTGAGAACATTTACATTACCCTTCTCTAATCATTTCTCTATAGAGTTTTCCAAAGAATTAAAGGGCTGAAAGGAAGCCTGCTACTCACATGACAGAGTTTATTCCGTATTTACTTTTAGGCAATTGAATGAGCTGTTCGGCATCTTATTCATACTTGTCTGTAATTAGTTTTTGGTGTCCTCTTCATATTGTTTCATTCCCATTAACATCCACACTGGTGACTTTCCATTAATCATGTTGCAGACTCCTTTGTGCTGTTCTGATGTCTAAGATTCTAACTCATTAAAAAGTCAGCACTTCCTCTTGTCTTTGGTCCTTCTCATTGCTTCTATCAATTGAAACTTCCTTCTTTTTCATATTGCCACATTTTTACTAAGGGGGCTGCATTATTTCTGCATTAACTCCTGTCTGGTTCCGCACAAATGTCTAGACCTGTGAAGGGTCTGAGATTTTACTTTACTTACAAGCTAACAAATTATCCTGGCACAATTTAATGAATACCCGGAGTGTTTTACATTTATTACTGTTGCTTATACTATTCATTTAACTTGCATCATTTCATTTAAGGTCAGTCACTGGGACGGGCCTTAAATTCTGAGTTACAAACAGAAAAGATGCCCATGCTCCCTGGCACTTGGTTTACTTTGTATTCTCTTCCTTTCCTTTTGTTATTTTGGGGAGAAGTATTAACATGATAGTGCCTTTTTGTCTTGATGTGTCAGCCCCCTTCTTATCCCTGGGGTGGTCTCTCTTGCTGAAACATTTGCCATTCACGCTGCTACTGTTAAATTGATTAGTACCAAGGATGTATAATAAATAAATGCTCATTTTTCATCTTCTCTGAAGCCGCATCCTAAATCCTTGTTTTTACCACTGTGTATTTTAAGGCACGCATATTGTTAATGAGTGGAGCCTAGTATAAGTAGAATATCATCTTATTCTCTACCTAGATGAGCCATAACATGGATTTCTGCATAATAGGAAACTAATTCTGTTTCCCAGACATTATTCAAAGCTGCTATGGTACTAAACCCATTGTCAGGCTTTTAGATCTTATCCTCAGGGTATAACGAAGCTATAGCCTGTGAATCTAACATCCGAATTGCATTTATTATTTTATCTGATAACACTTTCTACTTTTTTTCCAGCTGTTGTATTAATTATTGCAATACTCCAGACCACTTCCAGCTTAAGTATTGGCACTGAGTGGTATAGCTACTATTATGCCCTGTTTACAGGAGAAAAAAATGAAGGCACACAGAGCTTAATTAACTTGCCTAAGGGTATAAAGTTAGTGAGAGAGCAGGATTTAATCTTAGCCATCTACCTCTACAATCTGTGCTCATAACTCTTTGCTTTACTGCCTCTTCAAATTATTGTCATTTGAGAGGTTTAGGTAGTAGGTGTTGTTACGGATTTATAATAGGGACAGTACAGTTAGAGTTTATGGAGAAGTGAGTTTCAGCTGATTCTTAAAATAGGGAATAAGTTTGACTATGTGAAAAAGAGCACTCTAAGATGCACAGAATAAGCAAAGGTTCAGAGACAGGACTAACCAGAGTATGTTCAGGGAATAATGAAGATATTAGACTGACTATAGAAATAATAAATAACCAGTGAACTTGGTTAGTATTGAAAGTTTATCCATTAGAACTTAACTGAAAAAAATATTGAGTGTTTATATCTGAGTTCTTAAATTCAATTGGATTCTTTAGAAAATACTGCTAATCTTACTCATTGGGAACATTGACTCAGTTTTCAGATGGAAATACATTAGTAAGGAAATAATGAAATAAAATTCATAGTCTTTATTATAGAAAATTTTTTTTTAGTATTTTCATTTTTTCTTGAGCTAGTTCTACTGACATCAACATACTTTAATTACTTTAACTTGTAATAAAATAGGTCCAGCAGGAGGAGTTGAATGTAAGTTGAATTTCTGCCCGATTTCAGAAGAAAAATGTTATTTTAAGTGTTCTGGTCGTTTCTGGTGGAGTGAAGGTCCTGTCATGAAGTTGTCATTGGCAGTTTTACAGACCACTGAACGTGGCTTTGTTAGTTACAAAAACCACAACACACCTACACAGAAAGTAAATATCATGTGAAAACATGTAACTCTGTCAAAGAAATGTCATGTTTATGTAGCCTAGTGAAAATAAGAAATGGGAAGTAATAGGAAGCTCATTCCTTTCCTAAGCTTGAGGCTGAAGAAATCTGAATTTTCCTTTGGGTTTTGTGCACCACTCAAGTTTGAAATACACATAAAACAAACAAATAAGTTGCCAATATTTATTTATTTACTTTAGTTATTTTTTTTGAGACAGGTCTTACTTTGTCACCCAGGTGGGGGTGCAGTGGTGAGATCTTGGTTCACTGTAACCTCAGCCTTCCAGGCTCAAGCGATCCTCCCACCTCAGCCTCCTGAGTAGCCAGGACTACAGGCGCATGCCAGGATGCTCGGCTAATTTTTATACTTTTTTTTTTTTTTTTTTTTTTTGTAGAGATGGAATTTCACCATGTTGCCCAGGCTGGTCTCAAACTCCTGAGCTCAAGTGATCTGCCCACCTCGGCCTCCCAAAGTGCTAGGATTACACGCATGAGCCACTGCGCCTGGCCTATTTATTCGTTATTTGTTATCTTTACAAACTAGAAGAGCTGTGAAGAGCAGGGAAAAAGTGACACCAAAATTTAGGAATTGCAGAAGTGTGGGAGGTATAGAGTTGGCCAAGTGGGAATTTCTTTGAGGAATCTTTTGTTTTTACTTGTGTGGATAAATAAGCTGCTTGTGATTACATAAAGAATTTTGAAGCTTAATTTCCTTTTCTAGAATGGAGAAGCAAACCCCTTTATAACTCTCTATTTGAGACTCTGGATTTGTAGTTGTCTAGTAGCTTTTTGAAGTAATCAAAAATAATATCAAAGATTATTTTTTCCAAGCTAAACTGTATTGGTACAGTGCCATTTTATATAGTGCCTTACCTATTTAGAACTGTAATTTGTACCATAGATTTCTCAGGACCCTTTAAGGGTAGCATCATGGCTATTTTGGAATGGGACCTATTCCTAGGATATATATATTAATACAAAGTCCTCAGTTAATACTGTGTCAAGCTATGTTGAAAACACTTTCCTTTTGATAAAATGAATAGAGGCAGTAGCAAAAAACAAATCCTAACTGACCTTTAAATGAGTCTTTGCACTAGAAGTCTAAAACTAAGGGCTTCTCAATATTTTTATCCGAAGAACCATCTGACAGGGATATGGTGGGAAGGAAGTGGGGATGGTTAATGGGTACAAAAAAAATAGAAAGAATGAATAAGACCTAGTATTTGATAACACAACAGAGTGACTGTGGTCAATAATTTAGTAATTTATGGACAGTAATTTGATTGTACATGTTAAAATAACTAAAGGAGTAGAACTGGATTGTTTGTAACACAAGGATAAATGCTTAAGGTGATGGATACCCCATTTACCCTGATGTGATTATTACACACTGCATGCCTGTCAGAATATCTCAGGTACCCCATAAATATACACACCTTATACTCCTGTGTACTCACAAAAATTAAAAATTAAAATATTTTTTTTGAAAAGTGAAAAAAGTGAAACAAACAAGCAAATAACAAAGAACCGTTTGAAATATACTTAAAAGAAATGTTTATTTTCCAAATATTTTAATTTGGGAAAGACATTCAAATTGGGATTGGTTTTAACTCCCAGATCAGGATGAACCTGTAAACTTTCTCTTCTGGTTTTATTGTTCATCATTTCCTTACTTTAAAGTTTCTATTCTTCATTAATTTCTTCCTGGGCAGAACACATTAACTTATGATTCTAGCTATGGCACAATCTAATATGACCTTGAATAAGGTTACCAAAGTTAATCATCTGAGCCTTAGGCTTTTGCTGCTATACAATGGGATTATTTATTATTTAACATGTTGTCATTTCCAACATGTGCCCTTAGTGCCGTGTAGATAAGCCTGCCTTTGGTGGCTTCTAATTCAGAAAAACATAATACACACACACACACACACACACACACACACACACACACACACACAACCATAATTTATATACCCTATATGTTTCCTGATTTGAATAAACTAAACAGGATAGAAAGTAAATTTGAACTAGAGTTAATTTTATCTGTCCTTACAAAGTTGTCATGAAAATTTATTAAGAAAAATAAAATAGAGTTCATTTTATTAAGAGGGCCTTAAATCTTGGTTGGTAATGTCTCTTTCCTTCTTTCCTTTGCAGAGTATGTATGTAACTGCTCTGTGGTTGGAAGCCTGGATGTGAATCACTGCAACCAGACCACAGGGCAGTGTGAGTGTCGGCCAGGTTATCAGGGGCTTCACTGTGAAACCTGCAAAGAGGGCTTCTACCCAAATTACACTTCTGGGCTCTGTCAGCCATGTGACTGTAGTCCACATGGAGCTCTCAGCATACTGTGCAACAGGTAAGCAACAGAGGGTGGAACTGAAGTTTATTTTATTTTAGCAAGGGAAAAAAAAGGGTCCTACTCTTAAGGACCATACTGGTTTAAACAAAGGGGGATGAGGGTCATAGATTTACAAAATATTTTATATACTTTTATTCCCTTACTTTATATGTTATATTTAATGTCAGGATTTAAAAACTTCTAATTTACTGATTTAATTCTTCAAAAGCACTAGAGTTGCCAATTTTTCTCTGGGATAATTTCTGTAAATTTCATGGGAAAAAAATTATTGAAGAAGAAATCTGCTTTCTGGAAGGGCTTCCAGGCATGAAACCTGCTAGGAGGTTTAGAAATGTTCTTATGTTTATTAATATACCATTGGAGTTTGAGGAAATTTGTTCTTTGGTTTATTTTTCTCTCTAATCAAAATTCTACATTTGTTTCTTTGGACAACTAAAGCTTAACTTGGGAATACCCTAATTTATTTAACTAGTGGTAAGTAGACTGGTTTTACTCTATTTACCAGTATATTTTTGAAACCAAAAGTAGATTAAGCAGGAATTATCTTTAAAATAGTATGCTATTTGGAGGTGATTTAATCTAGTGGAATAATGTACTGTTATCTAAACGTTTGCCTTGTACCACACTGAAAGTAATTATTCTTTGACCTTATATGAGGCACTTGACTTTTTGTGGACCCCCAAGTCAAAAAACTGAAGAGACAGTATTAAATAATGAAAAAAATAATGACAGCTTATACTCAGTGTAACCTGGGGTGTAACCCAAGATCTGCTGCTACTTAGGAACTGGGTTCCTTGGGCAAGGAACTGAGCCTGTTTCTTCTCAAGGTTGTTGTGAAGATTAAATGAGTTGATATATATAAACCGCCTAACACATGTCACTCAATAAATTCTGGTTTGTTTTAATTTCAAAGGAATATTATGGGCTGAAATGAGAGAACATGTTTTAAGAACTTTTAGCTCCTTGACAAAGAAGTGCTTTATACTTTAGCAATAAATATTTTGGATGCTTTATAAATGATATTGTACTGTTATGGAATATTGTATCATATGGTAGCTTATTAAAAATGTAGAAGAGGCTGGGCATGGTGGCTCACACCTGTAATCCCAGCACTTTGGGAGGCCAAGGCTGGTGGATCACGAGATCAAGAGATCAAGACCATCCTGGCCAACATGGTGAAACCTAGTGTCTACTAAAAATACAAAAAAATTAGCTGGGCGTGGTGGCGCATGCCTGTAGTCCCAGCTACTCAGGAGGCTGAGGCAGGAGAATTGCTTGAACCCGGGAGGTGGAGGAGGTTGCAGTGAGCCGAGATCACGCCGCTGCACTCCAGCCTGGGGACAGAGGAGACTCTGTCTCAAAAAAAAAAAAAGGTAGAAGAGAACTTCATTAAGAAGTTTATAGGCTGGGCGCGGTGGCTCAAGCCTGTAATCCCAGCACTTTGGGAGGCCGAGACGGGCAGATCACGAGGTCAGGAGATCGAGACCATCCTGGCTAACACGGTGAAACCCCATCTCTACTAAAAAATACAAAAAACTAGCCGGGCGAGGTGGCGGGCGCCTGTAGTCCCAGCTACTCGGGACGCTGAGGCAGGAGAATGGCATAAAGCCAGGAGGCAGAGCTTGCAGTGAGCTGAGATCCGGCCACTGCACTCCAGCCTGGGCCACAAAGCGAGACTCCGTCTCAAAAAAAAAAAAAAAAAAAAGTTTATAATTTGAAATGCAGCAATAATCAATGCTTCTGATGCTTGGTATTTTAAAATAGTTATTTGTCTTAATTTTCACAGCAACTCCTTATATGTAGGTTACGAGATCACAAAGATAGTAAGTGCCAGAGAAAGAATTCCATATTAGGTCTTCCAATTCCAAGTCCAGTGTCTTTACCACTGTAGCATACCACAGCATATAGATTATATAGTTAGAAAACTGATAATCACTCTGTTCTTTGAGATTGAGAATAGAGTAGTAGCTTAACGCTATTCCCTCCACTCTCCCCAAAACATGCTCATGCAAGTTAGATTCAGAAGTTTCGCATTGCTTACCATTTTAAAAGATGAGATAATGTAAGTTTGTTCATTCTGGTGTCTCATGGAATGTCCACTACTTTCTTTGGAATAATATTCTGCAAACATATTTGCTTTGAGTACTTTTGGAGAAATAGAAAAGTGTTCACTTCTAGGCCCAAAGCTTTATTAGAAGAGAAGGAAATAAAGGAAGGATTAAGAGAGAGTTTTATAATAGAAGCTGTAAAAGAGGAAAAAACAATAGTACTAATATTTATGTACTGTCTTACTGTATTCATAGTTCTTCTGCAAATTATTCCTGATTTATCTTTTCTGTGACAGTTAATGCTACTAAGTTTTATTCTGAAACTCTATCCTGAAAATAGGTGGTAACCATAAAGTAATGGAAAAGTACACTAGACTAGTAATCTAAAGGCCTAGGGCAGGGGTCTGCAGACTATGGCCTATGAACCTAATCCAACCCACTGCCTGTTTTTGTAAGTAAGGTTTTATTGGAACATAGTTCCACACATTTATTTATGTATTGTCTATGGCTGCTTTTGTGCTATAGTGGCAGCATTGACTGGTTGTGATAGAGACTGTATGGGCTACAAACCTAAAGTATTTACTATTTGGCCTTTTTGTAAAAAGTTTACCAACCCCTGGTTTATATGGTGGTTTATATCCAATCATGGTGGGTATTTCTAGGTAATCATGTAACTTTAGGCAGTTCACTTTAACCTTTATTTTATTTATTATTTTATTTTATTTTGAGACAGAGTCTCACTGTGTACCCAGGCTGGTCTTGAACTCCTGGACTCAAGCGATCCTCCTGCCTTGGCCTCCCAAAGAGCTGGGGTTACAGGCATGAGCCATCATGCCTGGCTGAATTCTTTTCAGTGTTTGTCTTTTTATTTGTGAAGTGGAGATAATAATCCATGTCCTGTCTCTGTCCTGCATAAAGTTGTCTTAAGAATCAAGCAAGATAATGCATGCATAAATCTTTTAAGCTGCAATTGCTAGACAGATAATACAAGTAATTATGGGAACCATTTATTGAGCATATGCTATATGCTAGGACACTCTGCTAACTACTTGATGTGCATTATCTCATTTAATCTTTTTTTTTTTTTGAGACGACATCTCACTCTGTCTCCCAGGCTGGAGTACAGTGGCACGATCTTGGCTCACTGCAAGCTCTGCCTCCTGGGTTCATGCCATTCTCCTGCCTCAGGCTCGCAAGTAGCTGAGACTACAGGCACCTGCCACCACGCCTGGCTAATGTTTTTGTATTTTTAGTAGAGACGGGGTTTCACTGTGTTAGCCAGGATGGTCTGGATCTCCTGACCTCATGATCCACTCGCCTCGGCCTCTCGAAGTGCTGGGATTACAGGTGTGAGCCACCACACCTGGCCATCTCATTTAATCTTTACAAAAGCTCCCTTGAGAACATTATTATTTTCCCATTTTGACTGAGAATTTTGATGTTTAAAGTTAACTTGACTAAGTTTATACACTAAAGCTGCCATTCAACTCATTTAAACAAATGTAATACGTAAGCAGAGTCCACAGAATGACTTCAAAGTTTGTGTTTTTCCTAGTAGAAAGCCTGTTGATATTTAACACCCAAATGTCCTAGAATTAATTACCTCTCAATTCAGTGTGTTTTGGCTGATGATTATAAAAAAAGATGGGACATATTTACATTTGTGTCCCAGAAATAAAGCCAAATACTGCATTTTAAACAAAATAATATGTGAGAAGTCTGTGTTAAATTCCAAATAGGTAGACTGTCAGCATCACATGTCAACAATTTGAAAGGTGCACCAAATATCAACAAAGAGGATATGTAGCATGTTACTACTTGTAGCCACTGTTAACCTTAGGAATGGTTTTTGCTCAGGAAGTGATGTTTTCAGCATTTTATATCCTAACATAGGAATTTGTTACTTTTGTATAGGTGCTTTACTGTGTTTTAGTTACACTTTAGGAACTTGGTTAGTTGTTTGGGGTTGACATGAAATGAACTGTAATTTTTTTCAGTTAAAATTGATAAATAGGTTTTTTGTTAGTATCTCATGTAGAATATCTGATATTCAGTGATGGACGATTCATGCAAGAGGTGGAAGAGAACAATAATATTATTACTACCTCACTTAATGGTGGAGATATGTTGTGAGAAATGTGTTATTAGGCAATTTCATTGTCACGCAGCATCATAGAATGTACTTACACAAACCTAGATGGTATAGCCTGCTGTATACCTAGACTATATGGTATGGCCTGTTGCTCCTAGGCTACAAACCTGTACAGCATGTTTCTGAACTGAATACTGTAGGCAATTTTAGTACAATGGTAAATATTTTTGTATCTAAACATATAAAAGATAAAAACGGCATGCCTGTCTAGGGTACTTACTATGAATGGAGTTTGCAGGACTGATAGTTGGTGTGGGTGAGTCAGTGATTGAGTCATGAGTGAAAGTGAAGGCCTAAGATATTATTGTACACTACTGTAGAATTTATAAAGTCTGCACACTTAGGCTACACTAAATTTATTTTTAAAAAGTTTTCTTCAATAATAAATTAATCTTAGCTTACTGTAGCTTTTTAACATTATAATCTCTGATTTTTAAAACTTTTTGACTCTTTCTGATAACACTTAGCTTAAACATAAGCCCACTGTACAGTCGTACAAAAATATTTTCTCTTTTATATCCTTATTCTATAAGCTTTTTTCTATTTAAAAATTTTATTTTTTACTTATTAAACTTTTGTGTTAAAAACATACACATTAGCCTAAGCCTACACAAAGTCAGGACCAATAGTAAGTACTGTCTTCCACCTCCACATCTCATCCCACTAGAAGGTCTTCAGGGGGAATAACATGCATGGAGCTGTCATCTATGATAATGGTGCCTTCTTTTGGGATACCTCCTGAAGAAACTGCCTGAGGCTGTTTTAGTTAAAAAATTTTAGTTTAACAAATATGCAGATGTACACTCCAACATAACAATAAAAACTGTAGTATAGTAAATACATAAACCAGTAACAGTCATTTATTTTCATTATTATTATGTACTGTGTATAATTGTACATGCTATACTTTTATATGATTGGCAGTGCAGTAGGTTTGTTTACACCAACATCACCATGAACACATGAATAATATGTTGCACTGTGTTACCACAGCTATGATCTCACTAGGTGATGGGAATTTTTCAGCTTCATTATAATCTTAAAGGACCATCATGATATATTCTATACATCATTGACGGAAATGTCATTATGTGGCACCTGACTATATTATTTTTCCATTCTATATGGACTATTTTCTGTGTGTACCTACCTGATAGCTTCTGTTATCCTTAGTAGGTTTCTTTTTTTTAATGAGGTAACACATGATTTTATATTATCCTCATAGCATCAAAGTGTATTGATTTCTCAAATCCTGTATCATCTTCTTCTAAGTGAAATCTGGAAGGACCTTGCTTCCCCTGCAGCCCATGCAAGTAATGACTGTTTTCTGTCTCACACTCTTACTTCTGGACCTGGAGTTGCAATAGATCTCTCTCTTGCTCTTCATTGCTGCTCTCAGAGTGCTCTTCCCAGCCTCCTTCCTAAAAACTCCTTTGAAGCTCATGGCAGCTGACTGTGCTGTCACACCTCCTTGTTGCTGTTTCTACTCCTGGGCACCAGGCTTTATTTCTTACACTTGGCTCACTGTTATCTCTGACACTACACTTGCCATAGTTTTAGATGACTGCAGTATCTATAGATAAGCCTAACAATACTTGGGCTTCTCAGTTTCTTGAAACTTACTTCCAGTAAGTTTTCCTCCATGCGCCTTCCAGTCTTTGTTTCTTTACTTGCCCTATTTCTTGTTTGTCTTTGGCATATCAAACTTCCGAGATAAATTTATACTTCTGTTGGTCACAACAGAGTAATTTTTTTAGTTTTAAAAAATATTATTAAAAAATAAAGGCCAGGCGCGGTGGCCCACGCCTGTAATCCCGGCACTTTGGGAAGCCGAGGTGGGTGGATCACCTGAGGTCAGGCGTTTAAGACCAGCCTAGCCAACATAGTGAAACCATGTCTCTACTAAAAGTACAAAAATTAGCTGGGTATGGTAGCATGCGCCTGTAATCCCAGCTGCTTGGGAGGCTGAGGTGGGAGAATTGCCTGAACCTGGGAGTTAGAAGTTGCAGTGAGTTGAGATAGTACTATTGCACTCTAGTCTGGGCTGTATCAAAAAAATAAAATAAAATAAATAAAATATTATTTCAGAATGTCAGGCAATTTGTCAGAACAAGTAGTGTATCACAAAAGTAGTTTAAAAGCCTGTATTTAAAGGAAGTCTTTACAAGGAGGCTTAGGAGGTCTAAATCCACATAGCCCTAAGCACTGAATTTCTTAGTGGGAAGTTAAATTGACGTGAAACTAGAACAGAAATGGAAAGTTGTGGGACTATGTACTTTGCAAGAAGATATGAATGAATGAACTATGAGGAAACAGCTCTGTTCTGCTCTGCTAGAAATTATATGTGAGTGGGTAAATGGAGAAAGGAAATTGTGGACAATAGTGTGATGATGTGTAATAGAAAGGAGTGGAATTTGAAATTGGTAAACTTGGTTTCTATTCTTGGTTCAGCCACTGGCTTACTGTGTGATGTTGATTAAAATGGCTGTTTGACCTCTCTGAACCTCAGTGCTTTTATCTGTAATACATCTAACATGAAGGATTTTTCTGATAATTAGTACAAAAATACAGTTAGATAGGAGAATAAAGATCTAGTGCTCGGTAACACAATAAGGTGACTATAGTTAACAATGTATTTTGTATATTTCAGAAAGCTAAAAGAGTAGATTTGGAATGTTTCCAACACAAATCAACCCATGGCATGCTTATATAAAAACCACATGTCCTCTACAAATATATGTGACTATTATATATCCATAAAAATTAAAAAAGTTTAAAAGAAGAAAACTAAATTGTGCGCATAGGTGTGTGTGTGTGTCTACTTAGACTGGCACATAGATTCAGCTCAATAACTCTCTAGTAGTTGAATCTCTTTTTGGTTTTTGTTTCTTTTTTTTTTTTTTTTTTAGACAAGATCTCACTCTGTCACCCAGGCTGGAGTGCAATGTGACTCAATCATAGCGCACTGCAGCCTCAACCTCCTGGACTCAATGGATCCTCCCACCTCAGCCTCCCAAGTAGCTGGACCCAATGGCATGTACCACCACGCCTGCCTAATTTTTGTATTTTTTGTAGAGACAGGGTTTTACCATGTTGCCCAGGTTGGTCTTCAACTCCTGGGCTCAAGTGATCCACTTGCCTTGGCCTCCCAAAGTTCTGGGATTACAGGCAGGAGCCACCATGCCTGACCTGTTTGTTTGTTTGTTTGTTTATTTATTTATTTTTGCTTGTTTTTTTTAAGTGAGGAATAGAATTAGTGTTATACCAAAAAGGAGGATTAAATCAGCCGCCCTTGAGTATGAGAAGATATTGGGGTATTTGTTTTTTGTTGGTATGCTAGAGAAGAAATTGTTCATTATAACAGAAAAAATTATCTTATTTTCTTCAATTTTTATTTAAAAACCTATTATACCTTTTAAAATGGAATGTTATATATTTTGGAATAATAATAGCTTAAACTGAATACTTGCTAGGCATTATCCTAAGCCCTTTGCAGTTATTAATTTATGTAATTCTCATAGCAACCATATAATATAGGCACTATTATTACTATTCTCATTTGTACAGGAAAAAAAAGGCAAATTAGGTAATTTGCCTAATTTGCTGCATAACAGCCAGTTAGTAAAAGAGTTGGAATTAATACATTTGCAGTCTGGATCTAGAGTATATCCATATCCGTTATGCTGGTACAGCCTTTCTCAAAATCTCAGATATTGAGCAAAGAGAGTGAGTATTGTAAGAAATTTGATGCTATGGTGCAGACTTCTTGATATTTTCTAGAAATTTCTTCTAATTGTCTTTTGGTAATCAGACACTGACCCTGGTATGATGTAGCTCATGTTACATAAATAATAACTCTTTGTAAATAATAACTCTTTGTAAATAATAACATGTTACGTAAATGATAACTCTTCTTTGTAAGGACTAATCCTAGTTTTGGCTTAGTAGAAATTAGAACATGAAAGGACCAGCCCTTTGATGAACAAATATCAATTGCAATATCTATTGTATTGCCCTTCCTTTTTGTTAGGCACTTTGGAACATTGCTTTTGCTCTTGTCAAGAAATTTATAATCTAATCTGTGCAAAACTATGAAACACATACAATACAAAATAGTTTATGAATATATGCTTAATTTGTAAGTATAGTAGTTTAGAGTAGAAAAAGAACAGGAGTAAGTAAATTGAAGTGTAATAGGAACGGCTTTTCCTATTACAGGAAAATAGGAAAGGGGGTCTTACAAGTTATGATTTAGAGAGGCAGAGAGATGAGAAGACCTATCAGGAGAAAAAAAAACATGAAAATTCCAGTGAATTTCCTAAGATTATACAATGACATGAGAAATCTGATATCCTAACACCAAATTCTCTTCTGTTGTGACCTCTCTGTTCTCTTTTAAAAAATAAGAGTAGAAAAGTGGATTCAATTCTATCCTGATTCCCTCATCTATTTGAAGTCTGTGGAACTAACAATTCGCTTTTAAAAAATTCATTTCCCTATTCTTTATGCCCATATATTTTAGTGGGAGTCGCCCCAGTGAGGGTAGATTTTGGCTGCAGGAGTCAGATGTGGGTTGAGCAATGTCTTTGTGTGCAAACACAAAGTTCTTTTTGTACTGACAGATGTCCACCCCCTCACATCACCATTGGTGTTCCAACCTGTTTAATTAGAAGGAACTGGTCTACAATATCTGAACCTTTCAGTTTTGCTTTTGGAACACATTTCAAATGTTTTTCCTGATTTATATTTTGACATGTGCTTAATAAATGAATAGAGAAATCCGGTAGCATTTTATCTCAAAAAACAATATGCTTAGTGAAAGTGTGAATCTCAATATAGCTCTTAAAATGTTATCAGGAATGACTTTATATGTAAACAATTACATATTGATTTGAGACTTTTTTGCCACTACAACCTCTGCCTCCCAGGTTCAAGCAATTCTCTGCCTCAGCCTCCCGAGTAACTGGGATTATAGGCGCCTGCCACCATGCCCGGCTAATATATTTTTGTATTTTTAGTAGAGACAGAATTTCACCATCTTGGCCAGGCTGGTCTTGAATTCCTGACCTCGGCCTCCCAAAGGGCTGGAATTACAGGCGTGAGCCACCGTGCCTGGCCTAATTTGAGATTTTTTAAATATATTCACGGTAGGTTAGCGTACAAGGTGCATCATTTTAGACTGTCTTAGATAACAAAGTAATTCTGTATTGGTCTAATATCCTTTTCCATAAAATCTGTCATTGCTGCTCCACAGTAAGTCTTCCTCATCATCATAGGTTCTTGGAAACTGCAACTTTAAGCAAAACAAGGTACAACAAAACCAATTTTACCATAGGCTAATAGATATAAACAAGAGTTTAAGTGCATACGGCATGTATCTGGTCACAGAAACATCACTAAACTACTAAAAAAAAGACCAAAGACACTTCTAATAACAAACATTGAAATAAATGTGAGCTATATATATATGTAAGAAAATTTAATAACAACTAAGAAAATTATTTACCTAGTTATTCTAGTTTAGGGTCGTGGGTGACTGGAGTCTGTCCCAGCAGCTGAAGGCAGAACCACCCCTGGACAGGACACCATTCCGTCACAGAGTGCATTCACACACCCCGCCACACTCAGTCATCCTAGGATGATTTTGACTGCCAGTGAGCCTGATATGCACATCTTTGGGATGTGAGAGGAAACCAGAGTACCCAGAGAAAACCTAGACCGACATGGGGAGAACATGCAAACCCCACACAGATAGTAGCTTCCACTGGGAATCATTTTTCTTCAACAATGTTGTACTGGAACTACATTATTTGAGGACTAGCTCTATAGTGTATCTTAAAATTTACAGTCAGCTTTCCTTATCTGTGAGTTCCGCATCTGCAGATTCAAGCAATGCAGGTTGAAAGTATTTTTTTAAAAAACAATTAAAAATAACAGTACAACAATAAAAAATGAAAATTTAAGAAAATATAAAACAATAATTATTTACATTGCATTTACATTGTATTAGGTATTATAAGTAACCTTGAAGTATCTGGGAGGATGTGCATATACAAATACTGTGCCATTTTATGGAAGGGACTTGAGCATCTGAAGATTTTGGTATGGTGGGAAGGTCCTGGAATCAACCCCCCATCCCATGCTCAGGGACAACTGTCTTTACTCTTTTGCATTTTAATTATGGGAATGTGCCCCAGGTTAGAAGGCAAACTTATGAGGTAAACTGATGCCAAAATAAATTTCAAATGGAAAGATGACAAAACACCTTGGAGGCTTACATTTGTATAGGGCTCTGAAGATCATCTCTTGTGTAATATGAGACAGTAACAGCTGCTTTTGCAAACTCTTATTTACTACTTTGCCTATAATTCTGGAAGATTAAGATAAAGGTTATTTGATCGCTAGAAACAATCAACAATTTAGAAAAAAGTCATTTCATTCATGTTTTATTTTTAAAAAGAGATTGCATTTGCCAACTATACGTCAAAAGATGTTATCTCTGTTCTCAAGGAACTTACTGGCTAGTGGACTTGCAGAGATAGACTTGCAAGTCAGGGAGGTCTTAAGAGAGGCAGTTGCATTTGGATTGATATTGAAGAGAGTAGAAATTTGTATAAAAGAAAAAGACATCTTCACTGATTGCAAGTGGTTCACTATTTCTTGAAGACAAAGCTTGGTAGTAGTGGGGAAGAAGGGTTGAAAGGGAGTAGGCAATGACAGGATGACATTTTTGTCTATTTGTCTACTGTTATATCTCCAACACCTACAACAGTGACTGGCACATACTAGATACGCAATACATACTTGATGAATGAACAGAGTGAATGAATGAATGAATGAATGAAGACTAAACGGGGCCAAGCCATGAAGGCCCTGATGTGCCTTGTAAATACATTTATCCATTGAAGAATATTTAACAAGAGGTGACATCAGATTTGTTTTTTGGAAAAATTACTCTGCCAGAAGTCTGGTGGTTCGAGAGAGTGGGCTCAGGCAAGGAAACCAGATTGAGAAAACTGTTGTAACAATCTAAGCAAGAGAACTTAAAGGCCTGACTTAAGATAATATTGGCATTGACAATGGTGCTGGAAAGGAGAGAATTTAAGAGATATTTGGAAAATAAAATATACAGTACTAAATGGTTGCTTGTCTATGGAGAGAGAGAGAAAGCAAGAGAGAGAAAGAGAGAGATGACTCCCATGTTTCTGGCTTGAGCACATAAGTGAAGAGCTATTCTATTATTAATAACTAACTAAAGAGTACAGATAGATAAGCAAGTTGGAGGAAGATGATGATGTTAGGTTTCAAAAATGTTGATTTTGAAGTGACTGTGGGACATTCAGGTAGAGATGTCTGGGTAGACACTTGAAAGTAAACATTTGCATATTCTTTGTGTGTCAAACTGAAAATCTAACCTAGCATATTCTTATGCTATTTTGTAGAAAAGCAGAACAATACTTCATTCTTTTTTTATTTTAAGATGACTTTACTCTGTACCCCAATTATTCCTGCAGTTATACCAATCTCTAGTTTAAATTACCTTTTTGGTACACTTGAATATTTTTTTCCTTGAAAGTCGACTTTTTAAAGGTAGCCATCTTGATCAAAAGTAGGTAACTGTCCTTAGCCTTGATTTTATTGTGATTCATTTGATTCAATAAATGCTTGTGCAGGACCAAATGGCTTATGTCTTAGAAGATATCAAGTATGTTAAGTTCATGGAAAAACAAATTAAGTTTGAATGTTAATAAATGGTCAGAGAAGAGCTTGTTCAGAAAAAGGCACTGAGTATGTTGGGATTTGGGTATAAATAATACATATCTAATACAGTCTGGAAAGCTCTATGTTTTTTTCAGTGGACTTTTGTCTTAAAGTCTCCATTCAATACAGGGCATAATCTGCCCTCCTAGTCTAATTGTTAACTGGATATCAGCTGTAGTTAAATGAATAAAAAAAAAGCAAAAAAAAACTTCTTTCCAGGTCTCGGTGACCTTTGTGAACATTAACATGTCACAGTTTGTTGATAAATTGCCGTTAATTAAACATGTTACTGTCCCTAAGCCATGTTGCAGACTCCTTTACTTATTTCATTTTATTAAGCTAGTTTTAGGCCAGTTTATAATTTTTTAAAGAAATATCTTATTAATTTTGTTCTTTATAGTGTTAGATCATTTATTTCATTTTTCTGAGAAGCTCCCCTCTAAATCTGTAGTTGAATATATGCTAATAGTTTAAATAATTAAGTTTGTATAAATGCAGTATTTGGTATTATGGTTTCTGTTGAATAAAATAAATACCTTATACCAAATACTGCATTTATCTGCAGGCAATTTAATAAGCCTTGTGAGAGATAAAAGATAATAAGATAATAGGTCTCATTCAAAAGGAGCTTCTGGTCTAGTAAGGACACTATTAAATATATGTAAATAGTTACAATACAAAGTAAAAATTGACCCACATCACAAAATACAGTATAAAGATAAAATGTTAAGGGGATTAAGAAGCTGGGAGACATCACTTATAGCTGGAAAACTCAGAGCTGAATTCATTGAGGAGGTAGCTTTTGATCCCAACTTTGAAGGAAGGAAAGAATTTAGACATACAGAAGTGAAAAAAGATGAGAAAGGACTTTACGGACAGGAAACAGCAAGATTAAAGTCTCAGAGATGGGCTTACTGAAGATGTCAAGTGGAAGAGGAGTGGGGGCAGGAAATGAGTCTAGTAAGTCCTGTTGGGGTCAGGTCACAGGGAGCCTTTAGGGCCAGACAGATGATTTGGGTTTTATTCACAAAGCAGTTTTTAAGCAGGAGAAAGATCAACACTGGATTGTAGCAGTAGGAGAATGAGTAGATGTAAATAGGGAGAGATTAGAGGCAGAGTGAAAACTAACAAGGGCCAAAATTTGGCTAATATTTTAGGGTAATATTAGTGAGAATGGGTAGAATATTGAAAATATGGAGAGTAATCAGAAGGGTGATATGCCATGACAGCCGTGTTTCAGTGCATAATTCTGTGGAAATTTTGTGATTTTTGCATTAATACATACAAATCTAAAGGTAGTTTGTATTTCTAAGTTGAATTTATGGAAATGCTTAGGCACAAGGTTCCTTCTCAGGCCCACACCCTCTCCCTGTGCTTACCATTCTTCTTTTGTTGCCGGCTGCAGAAATTGAATCTGCTTTCCTATGCTCCAGCAGTTGCTACCACCCACTGTATCCCATGGGATTTTTATTCCTGCATAAGCCTTGCTGCTGAGTGTCAAGCCGTGTCCCCATACCCATATTCTTTCTGCATTACTGAAAAGAAACCCAAAGGCCCTTTACCTTTTAAGAGTTTTTAAAACTGTTAATCTTTATAAGGAGGCCTTTGAGGGTAGCAAACATAATAGATATTGGAAAGTTGAAAGCTTATATAATTGACAAACTTTACTTATTTTATTTTTCCAATTAATTACTCTGGCCCTCATATGCCTAAATAGCATAAAGTCAAGTACTCTCTCCTCTTGAGGCAACACATTATCCAACAGGTAACTAATTGTCCAATAACTCTAGGGGTCTGTCCTTCTGTGATGCTAGGTATAAAAGGAATGTGATTCTGATCAGTTCACTAATCCTACTGTTTCTCACTGCTACATGGAATTGCTGGGGTGAAGCCTGGTCCCTGAACAACCTAATGGATGGATGATGCTTGCTCACAACTGTGATGATGCTTTAACTGGTCCAGATCCTTGCAGAGGCAGCAATGATTCTTTAAGGGAGGATGAACCCACTCCCTTAATGCCACATTCTTTCAAGAATGCTCTAAATTGGGTCTCCCAGGTTCTAGATCTTAACAATCAACTCCTTCGGTTTATATGTGCAGCCACATCTCATTGTGTAAGCCAGTCCCAAGAGTACTTTTTGAGGACATTTTGTAGAATATTTTCACTAACAAACCTCAAACCTTCTTCGCTTCCCAGGGCTTAAGCGCGTTTCTTTAATCACTCAAAATATACAGAGTCTTGTTAAACCCTTCTCTCAGGACAGTAGGGCCTGTTCACGCTATACTTATGTAACTAAAGGAAACACAACTTAAATGATTTTTCACAGTCAGGAGGATCTGCTTCAAGGTTATTTTCCTACCTCTGCCCAAATGGCAAAGCAGTTGCACACTTCTCTTGCTAAAGAAGAAAGAAACTACAAATTTAATCTTTATAAACATCTCTCTTATAGGGCATTTTACTCTACCTAATATGTTTTAAAGTCTTACAAACATGTAGTGTTTTCCTGTCTGTAGTTTGACTTCCTTCTGAGACAAAAATACCACACAACTTGGCAAATGCTCCTGACATTATTACTACCACTATCAACTCCAGAATGAACAACACTAACATTTACTGACTGTTTACTATGTGCCAGGGTAAGTGCTTTATATTTACTGTCTTGTAAGGATAAAATAACAATTAATTGAAGGTGGTATATTCTGTTTTACAGATGAAGAAACTGAGACTTAATTTGCCCCAAAACAGACAACTAATAAGTGGCAGAAACTGGCTCAAATTAACATCTGTCTGACTATCCTGCCTTCAGTAGGTCCTAGTGTTTGTTAATTGGTTGGCTGAACCAATGCTTATTTTCAGTAAGCCTGATAGCCATCCTTTAAGTTTAGCTATCATACAAACAGATTCCTAGCATTAAAAATTATCTTCTGTGTGATCAAGATAACATCATTAGCAATATGTCATGAATAGTATATATCCCTAGTGTGATGAGATGAGAAAGATACATTACCTCTGTGACAGTCTTCCTCAAAATTCATAACCTCATTCTAATTGTGACAAGAGATCAGACACACCCAAATTGAGGGATATTTCACAAATAACTTGACAAGTTCCCTTAAAAGCTTCAAGGTCATAAGAGACAACAAAAGACTGAGAAACTATCAGATTGGAAGAGGCTATGGAGACATGATGAGTAAATGCAAGACAATATCCTAGATTAGATTCTGGATCCAAAAGATAACTGTGGAAAAATTAGGGAGATCTGAGTAGTTAATAGTATTGTGCCATCGTTAATATCTCCTTTTTGACAAATATGTCCTGGTTACATATGAAGTTAAACAGGCCGAGCCTCTTGGTGCCTCACACCTGTTATCCCAGCACTTTGGGAGGCCAAGGCGGGAGGATCGCTTGAGCCCATGAGTTTGAGACTAGCCTGGGCAACATAAGGAGACCCTGCCTCTACAAAAGATTACAAATTAGTCAAGCATGCTTGTAGTCCCAGCTACTTGGTGGCACATGCAAGTAGTCCCAGCTACTTGGGAGGCTGAAGTATGAGGATCAGTTGAGCCCAGGAGGTCAAGGCTTTAGTGAGCCATGATGGCACCACTGCACTCCAGCCTGGGCAACAGAGCTAGATCCTGTCTCAAAAAAAAAAAAAAAAAAAAAGAAACATCAGTGGAAGCTGGGTGAATGGTATATTAGAACTTTCTGTACTATCTTTGCAACTCCTCTTGAAATCTAATATTATTACAAAATAAAAAGTTAATAGAATTGTTATTTGAAGCAGTCATTCAAGGGAATATAGATAATATTATTTATTTGAGGGCAAAGTTGGTCCTTATGGTAATTCTTAGCCTTAAGTCCAGAAGAGAAATTAGGATAAGGAAATAAACTTACTTTGTTGACCTGCCATTTTAGATATATGACATTGTGGTTAGAATGTACAATCAAATTCATAGCCTATTTTAATATTCTTTTTTTTCTGCAGTTTAAAATGAATAGCTTCTAAGACACATGTTAGTAGACTTAGGCTAAAATAGAAGGCCTCTTGTTCCCACAGAGAAGGCTTTGTCTTCCTCTCTATTCCCTGAAAGAAAATTAAATCATCATGACTTTTTCCAGCTCAGATTTTTTTTTTCATAGCAAGAAGTATGTTTCCTAGAGGATGGAGATAAATATGGGACTGTTCAGTTTTTTTTCCTCCCTGGATGTGATTTCTTCTCAAAATACCTAAGTTTGTGGATCCTAGAGGGAGACTTGGACTTGAAGTTTCTTTAGATTTTCCATAAAAAGGGACACAAATACTTCAGCCATGATTATTTTGACATAGTATATAGGGCTAGTTTTAAAACTATGAATTCCATTATTATGGCTCTGTGTAGATTAAATGAATGTTCTGGTGTGATATATTTTGTGTGTTTCAACAATTTGGGGTTTTCAATTTCGTTTTTCAGTTTGGGGTTTTCTACATACACTACAGAAAGAACATAGGCATGTTTCTCACATTGCCAAAAGCAGTAATGCAAATATGGCTTATATTGTCAATAACAAAATCTCTTCCTTCTCTTCTGCCAGTTTCCAACACATATACCATGACCATTTCTTAATTAAGTTTTACTTTTGCTGGCCTTGAATTGATTTTCAAAGGGTTCTGCAATTGAATAGAATGTCCAATAAAACAGGTATTGTGGATATTTGAAGGAAACATTTTTACAGAGAAATATATTAGCTTTCTTCACTAACATGTTCACCTAAAGAAGCTGCATAATCCAGGAGAGGCAGCAGGAGGAACAGAAGGAAATTAAGATTCATTGAACACTTTAAACCTCCATTCTTGATATTTTACACATAAAACCTCTCTGACTTCTCAGACAACTCATCCGTTTTGTTCTTAGCAGCTAAGTTACTTAGCGACGTGGCATAACTAATAAATGGCAGAACTTAGTTTTGAGCCCAGATCTGTCTGGCTCCAAGTCTCTTCCCACTGTACCCTGAAATAGAATAGGCAAGATTAGATATGGCAGTGTGAGCATCTCAGTGTAAATGCAAGGCTAGCTGTGGGTGAGTATGACTCATCAGTTTAGATATTGGCCTATGGAAATATAAATCTAGAAATCAGAACTAGGCTACAAGAAAATAAATACTAAATAGAAGGCAACAATAAAAATTGTTGAGACTATACATACAGAATCATTTGAAAGGAAAAGGCAGGAATTAGGGCATTATAAATATTTAAAGCTAGGTCTGTGGTTTGGGTGTCAGAACATCTGACTTGCTTGGGTTTAAGTTAAAAGGCAGGCATTTGATATGTGAGAAGTCTGAAAGCAAGTGTCATGGACCTAGTCATTGGGGTGGAAAGTGGAGAGGCAGGGCAACTGAGACCAGGAGCCAGGCATTGAGAAACTAGGAACAATAGTTGTAATTAATCATTAGGAATATAGGGGACTGAGGACAAAGGAACCAGTAGCAAACAGGACTTGACAGACCACTGAGGTTGATTGCCTTAAGGACCTTCCTCTTAGGTTAGGATTGATACCAAATTCAGGGTTCATCACTATGCCTGGAAGTAGAAAGTAAGCAGTTTTACCAGTCAGGGATAGGGATATAAAAAATAGACTGAAATAAGTACAGTTAATTTAGTAGAGTGGTTCTCCAATTATGGTCCCCAGGCCAGCAGTATCAGTATAACCTGGAAATTGCTTAGAAATGCAAATTCCTAGGCCCAACACCAGACATATTGAATAAAAACATCTGGGATAGGGCCTAAGAATCAGCATGCTAAAGTTTCAGAGCCACTGATCTATGTCAGTTCTCCCCAAAACCTTGAGTATGTTCTCCCCAAAACCTAAGGTCATCTTATGCAGATGCAAACTAGAACTAAGAAAGAAGGGATTTGTTTGAGGCATTTCAACCTCTATTCTTTGTTTATGTGAGAATTGTATAAGCTAAAGAGGTCCTATTCAGTAGGGTCATGATGGAATATTGGGGCCGAGCAAAATGGATTTTTCTTTGAGGGCTGGGACTTTTTTTTCCTATCTACTTATCATGCTTTAAAGAACAAACCTGAGGTATCACTGTCTTACAAGGTTGATTGACCTATTGTGGGCTAGTCATTAAATGTCTCATTTTGCTCACCTGGAGTGAATATTCTATTTCCAAGATTCTAAGAGGTTTATTTAAATGTGACATAAAGTGTCAAGATTAAGTGCATGCTATTCACAGTAGCAAAGACATGGAATTAATCCTGATGTCCATAAATTGTAGAATGGATAAAGAAAATGTGGTACATATACACCATGGAATACTACGCGGCTGTAAAAAAGAACAAAATCATATCCTTTGCAGCAACATGGATACAGATGGAGGCCATTATCCTCAGCAAGTTAATGCAGGAACAGAAAACCAAATACCACATATTCTCACTTATAAGTGGGATCTAAACATTGAGTACACATGGACATAAAGATGGGAACAGTAAACACTGGGTACTACTGGAAGTGGGAGGGTGGGCAGGGGTAAAGGGTTGAAAAACTAACAATTTGGTACTACCTGGGTGAGGGGATCATTCGTATACCAGACCTTAGCAACACAGTTTACTCATGTAACAAACCTGCATAAAAGTCAAAAGAACAATAATAAAATTTTTAAAAAGATTAAGTACATGGAAAATGTTAAATGAACTGAAATGAAAACAAATATTGCACTTAGAAGTCATCAAGAGTTAATGAAGACAGCACACATAGACTTTGGAGCCAGATTATGCAATCATTAAACAAAGTTTGCATGTCTATCATATGCCAGGCGCTGTGCTAGGCACTGGGAATATAGCAGTGGAAAAAACACATAAAACCCCCCTGATTTCACAGAACTGACATTCTAGATGGGAAGAGAGATAATAAACAAGAAAATAAAATTTATAGTATATTAAATAATAAGAGACATTACAATTTCAGATAGTATGGCTAGGCAAGGTATGTTGAGAATATGACATTAGAATAAGGAACAAAAAGAAGTAATAGAGCATGCCATGTGGATCCCCTGTGGAAAAGTATTGCCAATAGAGAGAACAGCAAGTAGAGTCCCTAATACAGGAAGATGCCTGATGTATTTGAGCAACAGCAAAGTCATTGTGGCTGAAGTGATATAAATTGGGAACAGTAGTTAGGGGGGTAGTATGTAAAGCATAATATATACACAGATATCCAGAATACGATTCTTTTGATTTATCTATATTTTCAAAAGTTTTTATACAGAAACATTGGAGATAGATAAAGCTATAGTAATCTAGACAGGGTGGTATTGGTTCGGGATAAACAAATAGATAAAGAAAGAAAGCCCAGAAGTAAATCATATGTATAAAGACATTTGATATGTGGCAGAGGAGGTACTCAAGCTTAGGGGCATAAAGGGTGGACTTATCAATGAATCATACTAGAGTTTTGGCTCTCTATTAGGAAGAAAATGAGTTTGGAGCTTTCACTTATATGTTATGCAAAAATAAATTTCAGGTAGATCAAAGACCTAAATGTGAAAGACAAAATGTAAAACTTAATGATGTTGGGGTAGGGAGGGATTTCTTCTACAATAATACTAAAATAATAGCAACACTTAGGTAGTTTTTACTCTGAGTCAGGCACTGTTCTATATATGTGCTTAACACATATTAACTAAGTTAATCTTAACAAACCTGTGAGCTAGGTCCTCTATTTGACAAATGAGGACCTGAGGCATAAAGAGATTAAGTAATTTATTTAAGGTCATATGACTAGTGGCCAGGATTTTAATCCAGGTATTCTAGCTCCACAGTTCCTACTTTCTTTTTTTTTTAAAGACGGAGTCTCATTCTGTCGCTCAGGCTGGAGTGCAGTGGCATGATCTCGGCTCAGTGCAACCTCTGCTTCCTGGATTCAAGTGATTCTCCTGCCTCAGCCTTCCGAGTAGCTGGGATTACAAACACATGCCACCATGCCCGGCTTATTTTGGTATTTTTAGTGGAGACAAGTTCTCACCATATTGGCCAAGCTAGTCTCAAACTCCTGACCTCAAATTATCCATCCACCTTGGCCTCCCAAAGTGCTATGATTACAGGCATGAGCACCGTGCCCGGCCCAGAGTTCCTACTCTTAATTATTTCACTAAAATCTCTCCAAAATATAAAAAACATATGGGAAATATTTATACATTCAACTGGATTAAAAGTGAGAACTTCTGTTTGTCGAGAGACTTTATAAATGAAATGAAAAGACAAGCCACGAACTGGGAGAAGATAATTACAGCACATGAAACTGACAGATAATTACTTTTACAGAAATATATAAAGAATTTTTACAAATCAGTGTCAAAAATACTTGGACAAACTGGGCATGGTGGTGCACACCTAAGCCCAAGCTACTTAGGATACTGAGGCAGAAGACTTACTTGAGCCCAGGAGTTCAAGGCTGCAGAGAGCTATGATTGTGCCACTATACTCCAGCTCGGGTGACAGAGTGAGACCCCATCTCTAAAAACAAACAAAAAATACTTGGGCAGATTCCTTATAAAAGAGGAAACTCAGATGGCTAATAAGGGTGAAAAGATGTTCCATCTCATTAATAATTGAAGAATGCAATTTAAAATCATGTTGTGATGCCACTTCAAGCCATCAGATTGGCAAAAATGTAAAAGCTGATAATGTCAAGTGTTGACGAGGATATAGAGCAGTGAGACCATTGTTCCATTAATGATGGGAGTATAAATTGTTACCACCCTGTTGGAAAATAGGCATTGCCCAGTAAAATTGATCATGCCCAAATATTGCCTACTGACCACTCTACCCCCTATAGGATTCAAAACTCAAAGACGTAGAACTTGGGTATAAAGGACTTAGGCTTCAACCCTGTCAGTAATGTTTCAAGTTAAGCAGGTTTTTGTTTGCTGATCTGAAAACTAAGCCACCATTTATGCAATTGTTTCTCTGAGAAAATGAGTTCTAAATTATAGACACTACAAGTTCTTAGAATACAGCAAGTTCAAAAATTAGGTATTAATAATTTTTCAGCTGGGTGTGGTGGCCCATGCCTGTAATCCTAGCACTTTGGGAGGCCAGTATGGGAGAATCACTTGAAGCCAGGAGTTAAAGATCAACTTGGGTAACATAGTGAGACCCTGTCTCTACAAAATCAGAAAATTAGCCAGGTGTGGCAGCGTGCACCTATTGTCCCAGCAACTCAGAGGGGCTGAGGCAAGATGATTATTTAAGCTCAGAAGGTCAAGGCTGCCGTGAGCTGTGATCACATTACTGTACTTCAGTGTGGGTGACAGAGTGAGACCCTGTCTCAAAGAAAGAAAGAAAGAAAGAAAGAAAATAAAAGAAAAAAGTTAAAAAAAAATTTACCCTTTCACTAAACAGCTCTTTTACAGTGGTTACAAAAGAATACAAATATTAACATATTTGAGAAGCAACTTCTTTGCAAGATACCTGACCCTATATTTGTCTCTATACTTTCTCTTTTCAGAATGACTTTTGAAATGCAGAAAGTCTATCAAATAATGTAGTGCTGTTTTTTTTTTGAGACAGAGTCTTACTCTGTTGCCCAGGCTAGAGTGCTGTGGCATGATCTCACCTCCCTGCAACCTCCACCTCCCAGGTTCAAGCAATTCTCTGCCTCAGCCTCCTGAGTAGCTGGGATTACAGGCGCCCACCACCATGCCCAGCTAATTTTTGTATTTTTAGTAGAGATGGGGTAACACCATCTTGTCTAAGCTGGTCTTGAACTCCTGACCTCATCATCCACATGCCTTGGCCTCCCAAAGTGCTGGGATTACAGGCATGAGCCACCACGCCCAGCCTGGAGCACCATTTTTATGCTTGTATTTTTTCTGTTTAAAAAGAAAACAGTGAAGGAAGTGAAAAATCACTGTCCTAGTTGAATTAACTGTTGCAAGTTGTGCAAATGTTTCACATTTGATTTTTATGCCTTTAAGTTTTACTTCTGAGTTTTTGAATTTTTAAATTTTATTTTGATAAGATCAGTTATCACAAAATATTTTTGCACTTAAACCGTACTCTTTTTGAGTATTATGAATTTCTGGCCACCACTGCCACAAATGTATATAGCCTATGCCACTGAGATGCTTACAGTTATTGCTGACATTGAATAAAGATGAAGAATCTGCATGAAGACTCTACCACCGCAACCAATTGGAAACAGAATCACCACCTCCTTTTCAACCAGCAAACTAAAACCCAACTGCAGATGAAAGTCCTTATCTATGGAAGTCACTCCAGAAAGTTAGGAAGAGGTAGGCTGGACACAGTGGCTCACATCTGTAATCCCAGCACTTTGGGAGGCCAAGATGGGTGGATTACTTGAGCTCTGAGTTCAAGACCAGCCTGGCCAATATGGTGAAACCTCATCTCTACAAAAATACCAAAAAAATTAGCCAGGTGTGGTGATGGACACCTGTAATTCCAGCTACTTGGGAGGCTGAGGCAAGAGAATCACCTGAACTTGGGAGGCAGAGGTTGCAGTGAGCCGAGATTGTGCCACTGTACTCCAGCACAGGTGACAGAGGGAGACTCCATCTCAAAAAAGAGGAAGAGGCGATTGTTCCACCAGGTGCACAGACATCAACACAGGGACACGAGAAGCAGGAAAAAGCATGGAAATATGACACCACCAAAGGAATGTCACTTTCTAGTAACAGACCCCCATGAAAAGGAAATCAACTAATTGCCAGAAAAGGAATTCAAAATATTGATTTTAAAGGAAATTCAATGATATATAAGGAAATACAGGTAGTTCAGTCAATCAGAAAAGAATTTATGATGTGAATGACAAATTCAACAAAGAGATAGAAATCATGAAAAAAGAACCAACCAGAAATCCTGCAACTGAAGAATTCAGTGAATTAAATTAAAAAATACAAGAGATTCAACAGCTGACTTGATCCAGCAAAAGAAAGAATCCCTGAACTTGAAGATAGGTCATTTGAAATTACCCAGTCAAAGGGAAAAAAAAGAAATATGAATGAAAAAGAGTGAAGAAAGCTTACAAGACTTATGGGACACCATTAAGTGAACAAGTATTTGTATTGTGAGAGTTCTAGAGAAGGGAAAAGGCATAGAAAACCTGTTTAATGAAATAATAGCTAAAAAATTCCCAAGTCTGGGGAGAAATATGGAAATTCAGTTTCAGGAAGCTCAGGGTCCCCAAATAGTTTTAACATGAAAAGGTCCCACGCAAGGCACTTAATAGTCAAATTATCAAAAGTCAAAGACAAAGAGAGAATTCTAAACACAGCAAGAGAAAAGTGTCAAGTCATGTATAAGGGAATCTTCATTAACCTAACAGCAGATTTCTCTGTAGAAATCTTGCAGGCCAGGAAAGAGTGGGTTGATATATTCAAGGTGCTAAAAGGAAAAAAAAAGTGAACCAAGAATACTATACCCAGAAAAGCTATCCTTCAGAAATAAGGGAGGAATAAAGTCTTTCCCAGACAAGCAAAAACTGAGAGAATTCATCACCACTAGACCAGCCTCACATGAAAGGCTCAAGGGAGTCCTACATCTGTAAGTGAAAGGACAATAATAATTATTATGAAAAAACACAAAAGTGTAACATTCACTGGTAGAAAAGATGGACAAAGGAGAAAGAGAAAAGAATCAAACCTTATCACTACAAAAAAACCAACAAACATCAATGATAAACAATAAAGGCAGAAGAAAGGAAATAAGGATATACAAAACAACCAGAAAACAATTAATAAAATGACAGCAGTAAGTCCTTACGTATCAGTAATAACCTTGAGTGTAAACAGATTAAATCCCCCACTTAAAAGATGTGGACTGGCCGAATGGATAAAAAGATATGACCTAACGGTGTGCTGCCTACAAGAAATTGTCTTCACTTGTAAAGACATGCATAGACTGAATGTAAAGTTATGGAAAAAGATATTCCACACATATGGAAACCAAAAGTGAGCAGAAATAGCTATGCCTAAAACACAACTTTGAGTTAAAACAGATAAAACAAACTGAGTCAAAAACTGTAAAAAGAGACAAAAAGGTCATTATATAGTGACAAAGGAATTAATTTAGCAAGAGGATATAATAATTGTAAATATATATGTACCCAACACTTGAGCACCCACATATATACATAATATTAGATCTAAAGGGAGAGTTAGACTCCAATACAATAATAGTTGGAGATTTCAATACCCAATATCTAATGTCTCAACACTGGACAGATCATCTAGACAGAAAAGCAACAAGGAAACATTTGACTTAAACTGCACTTGAGACCAAATGGACCTAACAGACATTGACAGAACATTTAATCCAAAAGCTATAAAATGTACATCCTTTCTTTTCAATAGCACATAGAACATGTTCCAGGATAGACCACCTGTTAGACTACAAAACAAGTCTTAACAAATTTAAAAGAATTAAAATTATATCAGGTATCTTTTCTGACTGTAATGGAATCAAACTAGAAATCAACAATTAGAGGAACTTTGGAAAGTTATACAAATACACAAAAATTAAACAATATACTCCTGAATGACCACTGGATCAATGAGGAAATTTTAAAATTTCTTGGCGCAAATGAATATAGAAACACAGCATCCCATAACATGCTATGGGATAGAGCAAACACAGTATCAAAAGGAAACTTTATAGCACTAAACACTTATATTAAAAAACTAGCAAAATTTCAAATAAACAACCTAATGATCCAGCTTAAGGAATTAGAAAAGCCAGAACAAACAAAACTGAAAATTAGCAGAAGGAAAGACACAATAAAGACCAGGGCAAAAATTTTAAAATTGAGACTAAAAAGCATTACAAAAAATCAACTAAATGAAAAGTTGGCTTTGAAAAGATAAACAAAATTGAGAAACCATCATCTAGACTAACCAAGAAAAAAAGAGAAAAAAACCTAAATAAATACAATCAGAAATGAAAAAGCAGACATTACAACTGATGCCACAGAAGTACAAAGGATCATTAGAGGCTATTACAAACAACTGTATGCTAAGAAATCTGAAAACCTAGTGGAAATGGATAAATTCTACTTGTTTGGAAACATGCAAGCTACCAAGACTGAATCAGAAAGAAATGGAAAACCTGAACAGACCAGTAACAGGTAATGAGATTGAATCAGCAATAAAAAGCCTACCAATAAAGGAAAGCCGACTGGTTGCATTCATAGCCAAATTCTACCAAACATACAAAGAAGAACTAATACTAATCCTCCTGAAACTATTCCAAAAAATCAAAGAGGAGGGACTTCTCCCTAACTCATTCTATAAGGCTAGCATCATCCTGATACCAAAACCAGACAAGGACACAACACACAAAAAAACTACAGGCCAATATCCCTAAAGAACATAGGCTCAAAAATCCCCAACAGAATACTTGCAAACCAAATCTAATAACACATTAAAAAGAAAATACACCATGATCAAGTGGGATTTATACCAGGGATGCAAGGATGGTTCAACACATGCAAGTCAATAAACATGATACATCAATCAACAGAATGAAGGACAGCAACCATATGATCATCTCAATGGATGCAGAAAAAGCATTTGATGAAATTCAACATTTCTTCATGATAAAAACACTCAAAAAAATAGACATAGAAGAAACATACCTCAGAATAATAAAGGCCAATATGACAGACCAACAACCAACATCATACAGAGTGGAGAAAAGGTGAATGTCTTTCCCCTAAGAACTGGAAAAAGACAAGGATGCCCACTTTCACCACTCCTGTTCAACATAATACCAGAAGTCCTAGCCAGAGCAATAAGGTAAGAGAAAGAAATAAAGGGCATCCAAATTGAAAGGAGGAAATCAAATTGTCTGTTTGCAGATGACATGATCTTTTATATAGAAAACCCTAAAAGCTCCACCAAAAAGCTCTTAGAACTGATAAATTAATTCAGTAAAGTTGGAGGATACAAAATCAACATAAAAAATCAGTTGTTTTTTTTTTTTTTTTTTTTTTTTTACACAGCAACAATGAAATAGTGGAAAAAGAAATTTAAAAAACCAATCCTATTTAAAATAGCTTCCTCTCCCCCCAAAAAAACAACACCTAGGAATAAATTTATCCAAGAATGTGAAAGATTTATACAAGGAAAACTATAAAACACTGATGAAAGGAAATTGATTAGGACATTTAAAAAATTGAAAGATATTCTATGTTTATGGGTTGGAAGAATTAATATTGTGGGCTGGGTACTTGGGAGGCTAAGGTAGGTAGATCACCAGGTAAAGAGATCAAGACCATCCTGGCCAACATGGTAAAACCTGTCTCTACTAAATATACAAAAATTAGCTGGGTGTGGTGGCACACACCTGTATTTCCAGCTACTCGGGAGGCTGAGGCAGGCAAATTGCTTGAACCTGGGATGCAGAGGTTGCAGTGAGCTGAGATCGCATTACTGCACTTTAGCCTGGCAACAGAGCGAGACTCCGTCTCAAAAAAAGAAAAAAAAAGAAAAAAAAAAAAGGAGGAGAAGGAGAAGAATGATTAATATTGTGAAAATAACCATACTACCAAAAGTGATCTACAGGTTTAATGCTATCCCTATCAAAATATCTATGGCATTCTTCACAGAAATAGAAAATACAGGGCCGGGCACAGTGGCTCATACCTATAATCCCAGCACTTTGGGAGGCTGAGGCTGGCAGATCACTTAAGGTCAGGAGTTCAAGACCAGCCTGGCCAATGTGACAAAACCCCATCTCTACTAAAAATACAAAAATTACCTGGGTATGGTGGTATGCACCTGTAATCCCAGCTACTCAGGAGGCTGAGGCAGGAGAATTGCTTGAACCTGGGAGGTGGAGGGTGCAGTGAGTTGAGATTGCACCATTGCACTCTAGCCCGGGTAACAGAGCAAGACTCCATCTCAGAAAAGAAAAAGAAAAAGAAAAAGAAAATACAATCCTTAAATTCATGTGGAACCACAAAGGACCTCAAATATTCTGAACAAAAAGAACAAAGCTGGAGGCAACACACTGCTGGACTTCAAAACATAGTACAAAACTATAGTAACCAAAACAACATGGTACTGGCATAAAAACAGACACATAGAAGAATGGAACAGAATAAAGAATTTAGAAATGAATCCACGTATTTACAGCCAACTTGATTCTCAGCAGAGGTGCCAAAAACATTCATTGGGAATGGGAAAGTCTCTTCAATAAGTGGTGCTGGGAAAACTGGATATCCATATGCAGAAAAATGAAACTAGACCCCTTTATCTCTCACCATGTACAAAAATAATTTCAAAATTGACTAAAGAACTAAATGCAAGACCAAAAACTATGAAACTACTGGTAGAAAACATAGAAGAAATGTTTCAGGGCAGTGGTCTGGGCAATGATTTTATGAAGACGTTATCAGCACAGGCAATAAAAGCAAAAATAGATAAATGGGATCGGATCCAGTTAAAAAACTTTTGCACAGGAAAGGCAACAATCAACAGAGAGAAAAGACAATCTGCAGAATGGGAGAAGATATTTGCAAACTATTCATCTGAAAGAGACTAACATCCAGATAACTTCAAACACCTCAACAACCAGTAAACAAATAATTTTTAAAATGGGCGAAGGAGCTGAATTAACGTTTCTCAAACAAAAGCATACAAATGAAAAGTACTCAACATCACTAGTCATCAGAGAAGTACAAATCAAAACTACAGTGAGATGTCATCTCACCGCCATTAGAATGTCTGTTATCAAAAATACAACAAAGAATAAATGCTGGCAAAGATGCAGAAAAAAGGGTACTCTTATATGCTGTTCTAGTGGAAATGTAAATTAGCACAGCCATTATGAAAAACAGTACGGAGTTTCCTCAGAAAACTAAAAATAGAACTATCATATGATCCAACAATCCCTCTACTGGGTGTGTATCTACAGAAAAGGAAATCAGTTTGCCAAAGAGATATTTGCCTGCCCATGTTTATTGCAGCACTTTGCAATAACCAAGATACAGAATCAATCTCAGTGTCCATCACCAGAAGAGTGGATAAAGAAATGTATGCGATGGAACACTAGTTAGTGATAAAAAAAAGAATGAAATTCTATCATTCATGGCACCATGGATGAACTTGAAGAACACTATCTTTTTTTTGTTGTTGTTGTTATGCAGAAATACTGCATGTTCTTACTCATGTGGTAACTAAAAATGTTCATCTTACAGAAGTAGAAAGTAGAATAGTGGTTACTAAAGGTAGAAAAAGGGGGAGGGGGAGGATAGCCAAAGGTTGGTTAACAGATACAAAAGTATATGTATAGGCCTTGTATTGACATACCACACTGTACCCTATAAATATGTACAATTACCATTTGTCAATTAAAAATAATAGCAAAAAAGGCCACTCAGCAATGGGAGGATAGTCAAGGTATACTGAACTGTAACATTAAAGAGTGAAAATAGCCATAGACAATACGTAAATTAATGACTGTGTTCCAATAAAACTTTTCCTCTTTTTTTTTTTTTTTTTTTTTGAGACAGAGTCTCGCTCTGTTGCCCAGGCTGGAGTGCAGTGGCACCATCTCGGCTCACTGCAACCTCCGCCTCCTGGGTTCAAGTGATTCTCCTGCCTTGGACTCTCTTGTAGCTGGGACTACAAGCACGTGCCAACACGCCCGGCTAATTTTGTATTTTTAGAAGAGACGGGGTTTCACCATGTTGGCCAGGCCGGTCTTGAACTCCTGACCTCAGGTGATCCATCCTTCTCGGCCTCCCAAAGTGCTGGGATTACAGGTGCCCGGCCAAAATTTTTTTTTGAGACAGAGTCTCAGTCTGTCACCCAGGCTGGAGTGCAGTGGCACAATCTCACCTCACTGTAACAACCTCCACTTCCCAGGTTCAAGTGAGTCTCGTGCCTCAGCCTCTCGAGTAGCTGGAATTACAGCTGTGCACCACCATGCCCAGTTAATTTTTGCATTTTTAGTAGAGACAGTGTTTCACCCTGTTAGCCAGGCTGGTCTCGAACTCCTAGCTTCAAGTGATCCGCCTGCCTTGGCCTCCCAAAATGCTGGGATTACAGGCATGAACCACTGCACCCAGCCTGTGTTCCAATAAAACATTATTTAAAATGTGTCACAGGCAGGATTTGGCTCTGTTGTTCAGATTAATCATCATGACTGGGCCAGGTACAGTGGCTCACACCTGTAATCCCAGTACTTTGGGAGAACGAGGCTGAAGGATTGCTTGAGCCCAGGAGTTTGAGACCAGCCTGGACAATATAATGAGATCCTGTCTCTACAAAAAAATAAATTTCAAAAAGTTATCCAGGCATGGTGGTACATGCCTGTAGTTTCACACTCAAGAGAATGAGGTGGGAGGATTTCTTGAGCCAAGGAGGTTGAGGCTGCAATGAGCTGTGATTGCACCACTACACTCCAGCCTGGGCAACACAGTGAGACCCTGTCTCAAAAAACAAACAAAAAACAAAACAAAGTCATCATGACTGGAGTGTTGTACTCATGAGAAAAGTTTACAGAGACTAAGCGATTGTATCATTGAGAGGTGGTTATTGTTTCAAGACAATTCTCTAAAGGTCTCTTGTGCTTTTGCAAGCAGAGGCCCTGCCTTGTTCTGGACTATTTATTCAAGGATATTTGCATAGCAAACTGCCTTGGAAAATAGAGCTAATATCTTCCTCTGGATAAAGGATAGATTTGCCACTGTCCAATATAATAAAAATAAAGTCTCCCTCCTGGGCAAAGATCAGGTAAGCTCACTGTCCATTATAAAAGATCTGAATTCTCTGAGTTTGGGGTTCTTGTTCTGTAACAACCCATCTCATATGCAGGCATCACTGGCCCTCTTTGCATGACCGTTGGGAATTGAGGTTTGGGGACATGGTGCAAATGCTGATACTCTACTCTAGCTACTGCTTTTGTTGGGAGGAATAAACTGTCCTCTGTCTCTGGAAAAAAAAAACCCACAAGAATTTCTGTCTGAATATGGATTTCCTCTAAACATATTTTAGACTATTTGCCCTCAAAAATACAAGGAATGTTTAGCATAATAGCCCAATGTTTTCAGCAATAAAGCTATCCTTTTTTTCCTCCAGAAGCCTCGCTTACTGCATAATGATCTTTTCCATAACTGTGGAAAGACAGAAGAACACTAAATTCAGATAATCTTTTGCCGGAAAGTCCAATTGTTAAATTTCTTTTAACAAAAGAGGAGAAACTATTATTTTCTTACCTCTACAAAACCGTGACCCAGACATGAAATTAAGAATTTTTAATAACTTTTCATTTTATTTTTCCTTTTTCTAGTCGGAAAAACTTTTTCTTTTTCTTTTTTTTTTTTTTGAGACTGAGTCTCGCTCTGTCGCCCAGGCTGGAGTGCTGTGGCCGGATCTCAGCTCACTGCAAGCTCCGCCTACCGGGTTCCCGCCATTCTCCTGCCTCAGCCTCCCGAGTAGCTGGGACTACAGGCGCCCGCCACCTCGCCCGGCTAGTTTTTTGTATTTTTTAGTAGAGACGGAGTTTCACCGTGTTAGCCAGGATGGTCTCGATCTCCTGACCTCGTGATCCGCCAGTCTCGGCCTCCCAAAGTGCTGGGATTACAGGCTTGAGCCACCGCGCCTGGCCTGGAAAAACTTTTTCTAGCTACCTTTTAAAGTTTGATTTTAATATATTGAGAGAGTTTATAATCAGCAGTTTGCTATTACTGATTTCAGACTATTTTAATTAGTAGTTTGAGTCTCCTCCCAAACTAAATTGTTTTTTAGTTATTTAAAAATAGCTTTAAAAAGTTATTTTTAAGTTCATTTTTAAAAGTAGAGGAAGAAGAAAATTGATACATTTCATTATCTCTTTATTGTGTTTCTTATTCTCTTCATGTCAGAGTGTCAACATGCATGCTGTCTGAGGAAGAAGGAAAGGGGAAAAGCAAAGTTCCCAAATGACCACAAATGAATTAATTTTCTCTAATTAATTATGGGCTGGGCATAGTGTCTCATGCCTGTAATTCCAGCACTTCGGGAGGCCCAGGTGGGTGGATCACTGGAGGTCACGAGTTTAAGACCAGCCTGGCCAACATGACAAAACTCTGTCTCTACTAAAAATACAAAAATTAGCCGGGCATGGTAGTGGTTGCCTGTTGTAGTCCCAGCTACTTGGGAGGTTGAGGCAGGAGAATCGCTTGAACCTGGGAGGCGGAGGTTGCAGTAAGCCAAGATCGTGCCACTGCACCACTCCAGCCTGGGCGACAGAGCAAGACTCCATCTCAAAAAAAAAGAAAAAGGGAAGAACTGTGTATAATTTTTAAGTTATTCTGTAACTGCTTGAGTTAAAATTGATAATGTGATACCTAAAAATATACATAGAATTTTCTTTTGAAAAAGTAATGACTATTAGTGTTGTAAAATATATTATTATTTATATACACTTAAAAAATGCTTTTTTCTAAAGTGTTAAAACCTTGCAGGAGTTGTTCACACCCATGAGTATGTAAATTCCATAATTGAGCATTACTACCACAAGAAAATCTGAGAATCCCTTTTGGGATAATTTAAGAAATGTGTAGTATTGCATAGTTAATGCAACATAACTCCACAGTGCTTATGCTTCCTTTATGAATAATTCTATATTCTTTTTTTCTGATATAATTTTTGTGCTATCTTTACTAGCAACATGTCATTAAGACCAGATTAGCTAATTTTATCTTAAGTTAATTGTTAGCTGATCTCAATAGTATAGATGTCTGATTTCTATTTAAAATCCAGTTCTATACCTTTATTCTCCAGTTATGAAGCTGTGGGATTTGGTTCTTTCATTTCAAATCTATGGATAAGCATAAGTGGTCTGTTAATAGCCTTTTTTTTTTCTTTTTTTGGTTTCATTGCATTTATATCATTGACCTTTGCTTCAGAAAGCATTCAAGTCTTTAACAGAGACCATGAAAGGGAGTGTTGTAAAGTCTTTATTCTATGAAAGAAGGCACACAGGCAAAGCTTTATATTTGCTGAGTGATTTCTTTTCTTTTTTCTTTTTTTTTTTTGTGAGACAGAGTCTCGCCGTCACCCAGGCTGGAGTTCAGTGGTGCAGTCTTGGCTCACCACAACCTCTACCTCACAGGTTCAAGCAATTCTCCTGCCTCATCCTCCCGAGTAGCTGGGACTACGGGTGTGTGCCACCATGCCCTGCTAATTTTTGTATTTTTAGTAGAGACGAGGTTTCACTATGTTGGCCAGGCTGATCTCGAACTCCTGACCTCGTGATCCACTTGCCTTGGCCTCCCAAAGTGCTGGGATTACAGGCATGAGCCACTGTGCCCAGCTGATTTAAATCTTTTTTTGAGAGAAGAGTCTCCCTATGTCGCTCAGGCTGGATCGTCACAGGCACAATCATGGCACACTCAGCTCAAGAGGATGGCTTCAATTCCCTATGTCATCTCCTGCCTAACCAGTCAGCACTTCTGGCTCCCTGACTTCACCCCACCTACCAAGTCGTCCTTAAAAACTCTAATCCCTGAATACTTAGGGAAACTGATTTGAGTAATAATAAAGCTCCGGTCTCCTGCACAGCTGGCTCTGCATGAATTACTCTTTCTCTATTGCAATTCCCCCATCTTGATAAATCAGCTCTGTCTAGGCAGTGGGCAAGGTGAACCCATTGGGTGGTTGCAGGATTAGTCTCCTGTGTTTCGTTGGCCTATGGGACTTTATGAGAGATAGGTTTAATTTGAGAATAGTGGACCCAGCTGTTTATTCCTGTTTAACTGCAGTTGGAGTAGTTCGTGCAGCCTAGAACTCCTGGTGTCAAGTGATCTTCCTGCCTCAGCTTGCTGCCTCAGCCTCCTGAGTAGCTGGCACTATAGGCATGTGCCACCATGCCTGATAAATTTAATTCTTTTTTTTTTTTTTTTTTTTTTTTTTGAGACGGAGTCTTGCTCTGTGCCCCAGGCTGGAGTGCAGTGGCGCGATCTCGGCTCACTGCAAGCTCCGCCTCCCCGGGTTCACGCCATTCTCCTGCCTCAGCCTCCCGAGTAGCTGGGACTACAGGTGCCGGCCACCTCGCCCAGCTAATTTTCTTGTATTTTTAGTAGAGACGGGTTTCACCGTGTTAGCCAGGATGGTCTCGATCTCCTGACCTCGTGATCCGCCCGTCTCGGCCTCCCAAAGTGCTGGGATTACAGGCTTGAGCCACCGCGCCCGGCCAAATTTAATTCTTATACATGCAGAAATTGGCCTTGGACCATGAATAACATGATGCAAAAGCACTAGTAGTGCAGCCTCACAACCAAAATTCCTCACTTCATTTTTTTTTTTTTTTTTTTTTTGAGACGGAGTCTCACTCTGTCACCCAAGCTGGAGTGCAGTGATATGATCTTGGCTCACTGCACCTTCCATCTCCCGAGTTCAAGCAATTCTTCTGCTTCAGCCTCCCGGGTAGCTGGAACTACAGGCACACGCCACCACACTGACTAATTTTTGTATTTTTAGTAGAGATGGGGTTTCACCATGTTGGCCAGGCTGGTCACTGGTCTTGAACTCCTGACCTCAAGTGATCCACCTGCCTCAGCCTCCCAAAGTGCTGGGATAACGGCTATGAGTCACCACGCCTGACCTATATTTTCTTTTAAAAGAGAGAAAAGCACCTTTTTTTTTTCCTTGTTTTAAAATCTGGCCATGTGTGATGTGTCATACCTATAATGCCAGCACTTTGGGAGGCCGAGGCAGGTGGATTGCTTGAGCTCCAGAGTTTGAGACCAGCCCGGGCAACATGGGAAAACCCTGTCTCCACAAAAAATACAAAAATTAGCCGGATATAGTGGCGCATACCTGTAGTCCCAGCTACTTGGGGGGCTGAGGCAGAAGGACCACCTGAACCCAGGAGGTTGAGGCTGCAGTGAGCCGAAATCGCACCACTGCTGCCTAGGGGACTAAATGAGACCCTCTCAAAAAAAAAAAAAAAAAAAAGCGAAAAACAAAAACCAAAAAAAAAAAAAACCACCCAGGAAAAAATAAAGCATAATATATACACTCAGACAACTACTTTTTCAGGATTCATTAAGTCACGCATGATTTTTTTTTAAATCAGCAATTAAGGAGCAGATCCTCCAGGTAGAAAGTCTTTTAGTGTCCCAAGAATTATGAAGGGAAAACTCACTTTAGAAATAGCGACTGCTTTGGGAACATTGGCTATATTATGGTTACACAATATTATTAAGTGATTTTGTGTTCAAAAGGAATACCTTTTTCTTTTTATAGGTTGTGGGTTAGGCAGACACCATCATTGAAAGTAACTGTTTATCCTTTTGTATACTGAATAAATGTATTTAGAGGAATGAGGAGTAAGCATATTTTGATTAACATTTTAAAAGCCTTGGAAATAATGAAGTGTTGTAAGCCATTCTTTGAAAGGTACTTTATGTTCTTTATAATTTTCTGATAGTGTAGAGGGGCTTCGATTGATTGGTTCCTTCTTATTGAGTCATAAAATATTCCTGAATTTTATTTTTTATGAATACAGATTTTATTTGCTAGATCTTTAAGTGCCTTGGGATATTCTTGTGTAAGACTGTGTATATGTGTGTGGCTTCTTTTCTTTTTTCTTTGCTAAATTACTTAAGATTCATAGATTTATGTTTGATAGTGTAAATTAGATAATGTAAATTTTTGTTGCATTTTTAAAAACATCTACACTATGATCAGTACAAATTTTAATTAAGCTTTAAACATCAAAATATTTGGGCTTATATCTCTGAGAACCTTTGACTTTGTTAGGCTGCAGCTTCTCTTTAAGCAATAAGATTTCTCAGCTTTTGTTAAAGACCTGAAATTTACTTGCAGTGAGAAAAGAGACCAAGATTTATTCTGGACAGAGCATAAACACCATCACTACAGTCAGGACCTATATAGACGGTGAACTGTAATGCTTTGGATCTACAGAATGAAGCTTGATACCTAAGGAATATCAAGTTATTTGGCAGACAAATTTCTTGTACCAATTTAGAGTCAATCTTAGGAATAGATAGTATGGTAGGGAAAAGTCTGGCTTTGTGTGAATAGACTTGACTTACTAGCTGAGGACAGTAACTTTATCTGAATTCTCTCGGTAGTAAAATAAGTATTATGACCCTCACCAAGTAGAACTACCTTGAGGATTAGAGAAAAAATATATTTATTTACATAAGCCCTCAATAAGTGATAGCTCATTGTTTTTATCATGATCATCATCATAATTATTACTCCTGCTTTCAAATGCCTCCATTTTAAATTTTCTGTAAAATTATTTGTTAGCTAAGAAATGGCATTATGCAATACACTAGGCAGCTTTTAATAGCAATACAGAATTTGAAAGGTGATTTCTTTGGACACAAGGCTTTGAGATATGGTAAGTATATATGATTTACATGAGCTGGGCTTTCTTTCCCTTCTGGGATGTTAGGCAATACAACTTTTAAACTGATTTACTTTTATTCATTGTCTTTGCTTTTATTTGCAGTTCTGGGAAATGCCAGTGCAAAGTGGGTGTCATTGGCTCTACATGTGACCGATGCCAAGATGGATATTATGGCTTTAGTAAGAATGGCTGCTTGCCCTGCCAGTGCAATAATCGGTCTGCCAGTTGTGATGCCCTCACAGGTACATACTTTCCTTAACTTTGTCATATAATTATTCCACTGTTCTTTTCATTTGGAAATCTTTCAGCTATAGGTTGATTCTTCTGAAATAGTTTGGAAGGGCCTTTATCTTCTAAGTAGGATGTAATAGATCACAGCAAGCCAAACTCCTGCTACAACAAACTTGAAAAAGTATGTAAATTTCAAAAAAAAAAAATATATATATATATATATGTATATATGTGTATATATATGTATGTATACACACACCTATGGAGACAAGGAGAACTATAGGAACTACAATTCCAGAAAGGTTGGAACTCTGCCTAGGTAAACTGATGATCACCAGCCATTGTCTTTCCAGGGGACATTTGCTGATTCCGAGCAAAGGCAAAGAATGAGCTAGATCCAAGCAAAGGAATTCTTCTTTAGGAAAGAGATACAAGAAATGTTTTTGGCAGTCATTTAAGGCTTGCATAATGGTTGGACACAAGAGGATCCCTAAACACAAGGCCAGCTTTTCCACAGGATATTAGCTGACTATGCAGAAGATGGAAGGCTGGGCCAGAAAGGTAGAAAAAAATCTCTTTCTCTTTCAGTCTTGTGCTGAGGAGACAAAATCCCTTTAGAAAGAGAGGGCCTGCTATGACGTTCAATTATCTCCCCCTCAAGATGTTCTCAGACTCTGAAGGTGCATGCAGTGGGACCTAGGCTCAAATTACCAAAGGCCGATACAGATCTCTCACAGTCTTTTAGGGCCAAGGAGACACAGGCTTGCTGGGCTCTCAATCAAAAGCTTTAGAGGGCCATGACCAAGAAATAGTAAGGAATCAGAAGTTGATTCACTCATATTAAAATTGTAGTCCACCTTCAGGCCGCCTCAACTTCCGATTGGATTGAAGTAATTCTCTCATTATATCTGCCTAATCGATAAAAGGGGAGCCCTCTCTGTTTCTTTTATATACTGTGTCCGGCATACAGTAAAAAATACTAGACAATGCAAAGACAGAAAAATGTGACCAGTACCAAAGAGAAAAAAATGAACAATGGAAGCAGGCCCTTAGGTGATCTAGATGTTAGAGTTAGCATGGAAAGACTTAACTAAAATTCGTATTTTCATGCAACAGAGGGAAAATCAGACAAAATAGGTGAAGAGAGGCAAAATTTCAATAGAAATTGGAATCTAAAAAATCAAATGAACAAACTAGAACTGAAAAATACAACATGTGAATTAATAACTCATTGCATTAATCTAACAGTAAATTATACACAGTGAAGACAAAGTTAGTAGACTTGAATACAGTACAGTTAAAAACATCCAAACTGAAGCATTTCGAGAAAATATAATGGGAAGAACAGAGCAGGGAAGATGTGGGACACAGCCAAAAGGTTTAGCATAAATGTAATTGGAGAGCTAAAAAGAGAGGAAAGAGATATTGGGTCACAGTAATATCTGAAGAGAAAATGGCCAGGAATTTTCCAAATTGATTAAAGGCATCAACCCACAGATTCAGAAAGCTCAGCAAACCCTAAGCAGTATAAAAACAAAGAAAACCACATTTAGGCAAACTTAGTCAAACTATTAAAAACTAAAGCCAATTAACTTCTGATCTTAGTTTTCCTAAATGTGAGGATTAAGTATCCTTCCTTGGAAACATTTTTTTTTTCCCAAGCAAACAAAAAAATCAGGACACACTAGTCTGACAAGTGTTTTTAAGAGAACAGGGTGGCAAAATATTTGAAGTTGAAAGTACCCTGGAAAAATCGGTTGAAAGTTTATTCTTCATTCAAATACTCTATAGTGAAACAAATTGATTTAGAAGAAAGTGTATTTTTTTTTTTTCTTTTATGTGATCTTGTCCCTGCCTATTTGCCAGTTTTATCTTCTGGTGTTCTTTTTCTTTACATCTGTGATCCAGTCACACTGATTTCTAAAACAAGGCATGTTCCCTGCTTCCAGGGTTCTCATATATGATCTTTCCTCTGCCAAGAATGGTTTTTCTAATCCACCTGTACCTCCATCCTTGACCTCTCTGCCTTATTAAATCATATTCTTCCGTCGGGTCATCAATTAAAGGCCACTTCATCAGGAAGCATTTCCTGATGCTCTAGGCTTAATGGTAATGTCCCTATTATATGCTCTCACATATACTTGTATTTTTTTCATAGCACTTTTCACAGTTTGTAATTATATATTTATTTGTGGTTCTGAGTCATATATGGCTCACTCATGAGGGCAAGAACAGTTTTTTTTTCACCATTGTATACACAATCTCTAGCATGGAGCTTTAGCATATAGTAACCACTCACTAAATTTTTATCAAATAAATGAACAAATGAATGGAAAGACATACAGAGGAAAAATGATTTTTTTTTTTTTTTTTTTTTTTTTTTTTGAGACGGAGTCTCGCTCTGTCTCCCAGGCTGGAGTGCAGTGGCCGGATCTCGGCTCACTGCAAGCTCCGCCTCCCAGGTTTACGCCATTCTCCTGCCTCAGCCTCCCGAGTAGCTGGGACTACAGGCACCTGCCACCTCGCCCGGCTAGTTTTTTGTATTTTTAGTAGAGACGGAGTTTCACTGGGTTAGGCAGGATGGTCTCGATCTCCTGACCTCGTGATCTGCCTGTCTTGGCCTCCCAAAGTGCTGGGATTACAGGCTTGAGCCACCGTGCCCAGCCTAGGAAAAATGATTTTCAGTACTGGGTAACAATAGGAATACTTCATTATATTGAGCTGATTAAAATTACTCCCTAAATCTTTTACAGTACCAAAAAGCAGTCTACATTGCTGATTCTCAGTTTTAATTTTTCTTACAGCAATGAGGGCACTCTCTTTGCTGTCATGTAAGTGCTGACCTGTCCTTGATCTGGAGATAATTTAAGGCAAAATAATTCTTTTTCATGGTTATGGTTTCTAAAAGCAGCTAGTAGTGAGAGAAATAAATGGTTTCTTTGTTTGGAATTATAATAAAAGTGGAATCCAACATGAAGGAGTGCAAATACTTTATTTAAAATTACAAGCTTTATATAAAACCACTCGTCAAGTGTCTATTTTCAACAGTGCTGTGATAAGGTTGCCCTCTGGTGGCCACTTACTACGTTTTTACAGTCCTATTTTCACCCCCTCTACTGTTTTTCTATTCCTTCTGTTTTAGATTGAAGTAGATTTTCAAAGTACTCTTTTTTTTTTGTGGTAAAATATATTTGGATAAACATTTTGGAAAGCAATTTGATAGTAAGTATTAGAAATCTTAAAAATTCTTCTTTGATCCGGTAATTCTATTTCCAGGAATCTATTCTAAGGAAAGAATTCTAAATTCATAAGAAGCTTATATTCAAAGATGCTCACCAAAGTGGTAGTTACAATTTTAAAAAGCTAGACACCCCAATTTCTCACAATAGGGTATGAAATAAATACTGTTATCTAGGCAGTGTGTTATTAAAAACACAGAAAACCAAATGTTGATCTTACATTGGGCAAGTTACTTAATCTGTTTCTTCACCTATAAATTTGATATAATAGCGGTAACTGCCTAGTGGGATGTTGTGAAGATTAAATGCAGTACATTAGTAGAGCCTTCATATAGTGTCTGACGCATCACAAGTAATCAGTAAATGGTAACTGTTATTACATTCTCGATAAAATGTTTTATTTTGTTTTTTTCTGAGACGGAGTTTCACTCTTGTTGTCCAGGCTGGAGTACAGTTGCTCTGTCACTTAGGCTGGAGTGCATGACACGATCTTGGCTCACTGCAACCTCCACCTCCTGGGTTCAAGTGATTCTCCTGCCTCAGCGTCCTGAGTAGCTGGGATTACAGGCGCCCACCATCATGCCCAGCTAATTTTTTTTGTATTTTTAGTAGAGATGGGGTTTTGCCATGTTGGGCAGGCTGGTCTCAAACTCCTGACCTCAGGTGATCCGCCTGCCTCAGCCTCCTAAAGTGGTGGGGTTACAGGTATGAGCCACTGTGCCTGGCTGATAAAATGTTTTAAAGAATGATGTATAGCAATATGAGAAAGTAAAAGAAGCAAGGTATAAAATGACATATGCCATATAATTAGACTAGTTAAAAAACAAAAGCCAAACCCCTGTAAATGACGAAAGATTACAAAGAGAAGTACTAAAAATCTGTGTGGTTTTTTTTTCTTTCTTTCTTTTTTTGAGACTGAGTCTTGCTCTGTCACTCAGGCTAGAGTGCATGGCACAATCTTGGCTCACTGCAACCTCTGCCTCCCAGGTTCAAACGATTCTCCTGCTTCAGCTTCCCAAGTAGCTGGGATTACAGGCCCCCACCATCACATGCCTGGCTAATTTTTGTATTTTTAGTAGACATGGGGTTTCACCATGGTGGCCAGGCTGGTCTTGAACTCCTGACCTTAGGTGATTCACCCATCTCGGCCTCCCAAAGTCCTAGGATTACAGGCTTGAGCCACGGAGCCCAGCCTAAAAATCTTAATGAGAGATTTCCTAGGATTATTTTTTACCCCTTTCTACTCCTGTATTTTTCCAGATTTTCTTTATTAAGCATGTTTCCCTTAAAATGGAGGTGGGGGGATATTATTTTTAAAACTGGAACTTTATGTTCATATAATATACTTCCTTTGAAAATCCAGTGTACCTTTATGTATTCATAGTGTCCTATGATGAGTAACTTGACCTGAGTAGCTTGACTGAGTTGACTAATCTACTCCCCAGTGATACTTACTTCAGGGTATCATGCTTTCCTGGTTTTTGTGCTACCTAACCAGCTTTTCCTTCTTATTAGTTCTACTACATCTTCCTCAGTTCAACTACAAGCATTGGAGTGCCTCAGGGCTCAGAGCTTGTCACGTTTGTCTTTGCCATTTAAACTTTCTCCCTAAGTGGTCTCATTCAGTCCCCTGGATTTAATTTGTATTTGTTTGTTTGTTTGTTTGTTTTAGCTCATTTTCTCCCTTAACCTTGGATTTAATTTAAATGCCATCTATATATGTGCTTATTATCAGATTTACATTTCTCCCTTGATCTCCACACTCAAATATCCAACAGTCAAATATCCACTTGACATCTTCACTTGAATGTTTTAGTTGGCATTATAAACCTAACACATGCAAAACAACTTTTTTTCAACTTTATAAGTTAAGCCTGCTCTATCCATTTCACCAAGTTACTGAGTCCCAAAGCCTAGTAGTCATATTTGATTTTTCTCCTTTTTCTTACTGCAAATATCCAGCTTATCAGTATATTCCATCAGCCCTATCTTCAAAACATACTCTGAATCTGACCACTGCTCATGACTTTTATTGCATCATCCTTGCCCAAGCCACTGTCATCCCTTTGAACTACTTTGGCGCAGTCTCATCTGGTCTTTCAGCCTCCTCTCTTCTCTCCCTCTTACCTGATCCCCACCCCACCACAGTTAGTCTCCATATAACAACCAGAGCAATCTTTTTAAAATGTAAAACCAGATCATGTCATTTTCATGCTTAAACCCTCCAATGGGTTCTCATCCCTTTTGGAATAAACAAAATTCAAACATCTGTCCGTGGCCTATCTGGTTTTACATTTTCTGGGTCCTGCGTTTCTCTCTGACCTTATGCCCTATTACTCTCTCCCTTGTTAAGCTGGGCTCCATAGTGGCCTTCTTTCAGTTGGACGGGTTGAAGCTTGCCTTTTATTCTATAAAGAGGGTAAGGCATTCTTCCTACGACAAAGCACATTACTGTATTTCCGACAGGTTTATATATAAATGATGAAATGGTAAAATAAATAAAGGAATAAGGAAAGGTCTTTTTGCAGGTAACAATTTTTGCAGGTATGTTTTCAATGTTTTGTCCCTGAATTTGGCTGGAAAGGAGCCCTACCTTCCTTTCTTTGACTAGTTATTTTCTTGGTTATCTCTACAAAGATTTTTGAGATGCTTAGTCAAGGAGCATGAAAAAAATCATCTTCAGGAAACATTCCTTTTTCTTTTGATCCACCCTTTGGCCATCTTTCAGCAATGAGAATGTGAGAATGTGAGTTTTAGGGCAGTATTGTTATATTTTGGGGGTTCCAGGCAGAGCACAATGAACAATGTTAAACTTCAGCTTATTTTTATATATCATTTATCATAAAAGAAAGACCCTTAGATTTTAGATTTAAAGGAAACCTTAGATTTCATCTAGTTCAGCTTTTAAAATTTACAGATGAGGAAATTAAGACATAAAGAGAAAACATTTTGTCCTATGCAGTAGTCTTTCACCCTTTGAAATGCTCACATTATATTAAATCATTAGCCAAAGAATTATTATCCCATTTTACAGATTAGAAAAGTGAAAATCAGAGAAGCTATTTGCTTGAGGTAACATAGTTTGTGAGAAATTCAGCTGGAAATGGAACACAAATTTGACATTAAATCCCATACCATTTTTTAAATGCTATGTTGCCTCTCACAGAGGAGTTGTAAGCTATTAAAAAAGCAAATTCACATCATTAGTTTCTACCGTATATAGGTTTTAAACGTTATGGTCTTTATTTTTATTGTAAAAATAAATAATTCTTAAATATATATAGGAAGTGTTTCAAATTGCTTGAGTTCTTGAAATATTTTACAATGTGTTTGTGATATATTTTACAGTGTGTTATTTTACAATAAGAAAAATCAAGATAACAAAAAATAAAAGTGATGCATGTATACTAGAGATAATTTGAAGACTAGAGGGGGAAAACACTGAAAGGGCTATTGCCTCTCACAACTGTTGTTAACACTTTGGTTATTTATGGCTGGTCTATCTTTATTAGTTTTCTTTCTCTATAGTTGTACTTAAGGTACATGCACCGTAAAGCAATGTAAACAGTGATGAATATTTAAGAATCAATGAATTTTATCCTTCTTTAAATTTATTTATTTTTCTTCTGAGACAGGGTCTCACTCTGTTTCCCAGGCTGGAGTGCAGTGGCATGATCATAGCTCACTACAGCCTCAACCTTCCAGACTCAAGCGATCCTCCCACCTCAGCCTCCCGAGTAGCTAGGATTACAGGCATGCACCACCACACCCAGCTAATTTTTGTATTTTTTGTAGAGACAAGGTTTTTCCCTGTTGCCCGGGCTGGTCCCAAACTCCGGGGCTCAAGCGATCTACCTGTGTTGACCTCCCAAAGTGCTGGGATTACAGGTTTGAGCCACTGTGTTGGGCTACATTTTATACTTATACTTGCTTTAATTTTTACTTTTGAGATAGCATTGTTTACCACGTAAGGTTTTTTTTTACTCATTGATTTCTCATTGCAGGGTATGGCAAAAAACAAACAGAAATAAAAAATTCTTCTGGAAAAAATATTCTGGTATAAATGGCTTAAGAGAGTAGAATTATATTGTGGTAGTCACAGACATGTGGAGTCTTATTTAGAATAGTAAAAAGCCCCAAAATAATAAGCATGTAAGCCCAGTAGCACTGTAGGAGTAAAGTGCTACAAGTATGTGACTTATTTATATATATATATATATATTTTTTTTTTTTTTTTTTTTTTTTTGAGAAGGAGTTTCACTCTGTTGCCCAGGCTGGAGTGCAATTGTGCAATCTCGGCTCATTGCAACCTCTGCTTTCCAGGTTCAAGTGATTCTCCTGTCTCATCCTTCTGAGTAGCTGGGATTACAGGAATGTACCACCACACCTGACTAATTTTGTATTTTTAATAGAGACAGGGTTTCACCATATTGGTCAGGCTGGTCTCGAACTCCTGACCTCAGGTAATCCGCCTGCCTCGGCCTCCTAAAGTGCTGGGATTACAGGCGTGAGCCACCAGGCCTGGCATATATATATATACCCTTTATATATATTTACATATATATATAAAGGGTCGCAACATGACCTTTTCTTATCACATCAGTTATACACAAAGGACTTATTATTGGACTGCATCTTACCTTGAACATGCAAATTTTATTACAGAACTGTTAGCTTTTTTTTTTTTTTCCAGGTATTTTTATATTAAAGCTTAGCACTTTATCAGAACTTTTTCTCTTAAAAATTCTTTGTATTGAACATTTTTAATAGGGGGAGAGCAGGTAGACAGATTTCACACATAATGCAGGTTTTGACGTGTCCAACCTGAGGAACAATTTAACTTTTAAAATTGTTGACTTGAGGTCAGAAGCTCGAGACCAGCCTGGCCAACATAGTGAAACCCTGTCTCTACTAAAATACAAAAATTAGCCGGGCGTAGTGACACGCTCCTGTAATCCCAGGTACTCGGAAAGTTGAGGCAGGAGAATCACTTGAACCTGAAGGCAGAGGTTGCAGTGAGCGGTGAGCAGAAATCATGCCACTGCACTCTAACCTGAGCCACAGAGCGAGCTACGTCTCAAAAAAAAAAAAAAAAAAAAAAAAAAAATTGAGATTTTTAACATGTAGGTTGATGACATTTTCATTATTTTGTTTTTTTCAAGTTTTGCTTCAGTTGTGAGACCATTTTATTTCACAGCCTTATTCTCTATCCCTTTTTAAAAATATTTCTACTAGTAAGGAAAAGAAATCAAGACTTTATGAATAGTTTTAGCATTGAACTGTAGTTAGTTTACTTTGTAAAATGTCATTATCTTCCTAGATCTCTATGTTGAGTTTACTCACTAATTTCCATAGTAGTAGTTCTAAGTGTCCCTTTGAATCTTGGTGGCCCCATAAGGAAGGAATGTAAATTATGCTACACTTTCTCATTTCCTGTTTTCAAATGTTATGCTGCTTCCATGTCTGTAGAACATCCTTATTCATAGAGTGCCAAGGGAGTATTATTACAAAACCTAACTTTGCTGCTTTTTTTTCTTTTTTTTATTAATTGTTTTTATTTTTACTTTAAATTTTTAAATATATAAAGCTATGGAGAATAATATAGCAAATACTTATGCACTCACACCCAGAATTATTAATAATAAAGATTAACATTTTGACATTTTACTTCATATTTATACACATATGTATATAGTTACATGTTTGAAATAGAAAATTTCAAATAAAGTTGAGGTCCTCTTTTCCTCCCTAGTCCTGTCTTACCCCCCTCCCTCCACAGAGACAAGTGGAGTATAAAATTCCCCTATACCCTGGCAATCCACATTTGAATTTTTACCTCATATTTATGTCCATCTGGTTAGTATCCATTTGCTTAGCGTGCTTAGTGTGGTTTTTAAATTTTAATAAGTATTCTCTTTCTGTATGTGTTATTCTCCAATTTGCTTTTCAGCCTACATTCTTTATAAGATTTAAGCTGGGTGGCTAATCTAATGGCTCATGCCTGTAATCCCAAAACTTTGGGAGGCTGATGGCAGGAGAAGCATTGGAGGCTGGGAGTTCAATATCAGCCTGGGCAACACAGTGAAATCCTGTTTCTACAAATAATTTAAAAATTAGCCGGGTGTAATGGCATGCTCCTATAGTCCCAGCCACTTGGGAGGCCCCATCTCTTAAAAAAAAAAAAAAAAAAAAAAAAAAAGATTTATGCATGTTCATGCATGTATGATTAGTTCACTTATGAAAATGCCACAGTTTCTTCTATTAATATGTATTTGGATTGTTTTTATTTTTTCCTTGGTGTATACTTGGCCTACTTTTGGTATATAATCAGATCAACCAGCAAGGGTTTCCTGAGCCACTAATCCTGTATCCCACCTTTTCCTAAGGAGTTTACAAACTAGTAGGGGACACAATTCAGAGGCATGGGCAGTATAGAAATCAGGTGGGGTAGAAATTAACTCTATCAACCCCTATTAGTTTTTCTTTTTCTTATGATCTTTTTGTTGCAGGCATGATTTTTGAAAGTTACTTGGCTTTCAAGGTAAATCTTTAACTTTTAAAATTAATTTACTTCTTTTAGGTGCTTGTTTAAACTGCCAGAATAGCAAAGGAAATCACTGTGAAGAGTGTAAAGAAGGATTTTATCAGAGTCCTGATGCCACTAAAGAATGTCTTCGCTGCCCTTGTTCAGCAGTGACATCTACAGGCAGCTGCTCTATAAGTAAGGCTTTTCTCTAACTCTTCATTTTAGAGGGGAAAAAAAAATCAGTGAATCAGTTATCAATAGGTATAAATTGCATTAATGAATAAAGTTCTGGATGCCATAGGTGAAAGGGAGTTAAAAAAACAGCAAAAGTTTTCCTTTCCAGGAATTTATAATCTAATTCAAATATATATATGTGAATGAGACTTAAAGTGTCTAAAAACCTGCACAATGAGTTAATACAGGAACTTCAAGACTGAGCAACTTTTGCTCACCTATTTCAAGGTAACATTTACTAATTAGTTCCTCCTAGATACCAAATAATGTTGACTAATTGCGTATATATGGCAATCTAATAAATATAGTTGAATCATTTAATACTGATGTATGTATTAGTTATCTATTGCTAAATAACCAATTACCTTAAAATTTAGTGACTTAAAACAATAAGCATTCATTATTTCACATATTTTCACTAGGACTTTCAAAGCAGCTTAGCTGGGTGGTGCTGGTTTGAATTCTTTCCTCCCTTCCTTTCTTTCTCCCTGTCTGTTTAAATAATAGCTTTCTTGAGCTATAATTCACATTTCATACAATTTAAGATGCAAAATTCAGTTTTTTTAGTACATAGTCTCAAAGTTGTGCAACCATGACCACAATCAATTTTAGAAATTTTCATCACCTCCCCCATCAAAAGGACCTAAAAAACAATCCTATAATCATTAGCAATTACTCCCTTTTTGTCTGGCCGTAGGCAACCACTAACCTGCTTTTTCTGCTCTATGGATTTGCCCATTCTGAACATTTCATATAAATGAAGTCATACAATGTATGGCCTTGTGTCTCTGGCTTTTTTCACTTAGCATAGTATTTTCGGTTCATTCATGTTATAACATGTCCAATACTTCATTCCTTTTTGTTACTAAATAATATTTTATTGTGTTATACCCCATTTCATTTATCTGTTCTTCAATTGATAGACATTCGTGTTGTTTCCAATTTCTGGCTATTACAAATAATGCTGCTGTGAACATTTGTATACAGGTTTTTGTGTGTACATACATTTTCATTTATCTTCAGTATATACCTAGGAGTGGAATTCCTGGGTCATGTAGTAACTATGTTTATCCATTTGAGGAACTGTCAGGCTGTTTTCCAAAATGAGTACACCATTTTACATTCTCATTCTTACCAGCCCTGTATGTGGGTTCCAAATTTTCCACAGCTTCACCAACACTTACTATCTGCCTTTATATAATTATAGCCATTCTAGTAGATATGAAGTGATATTCCACTGTGATTTTAAGTTGCATGTTCCTGATGGCTAGTTATGTGCTTATTGGTCATTTATATATTTAGAGAAATGTCTGTTCAGATCCTTTGCCCATTTAAAGTTTGGATTACTTATCTTGTTATCATTGAGTTGAAATAATTCTTTATATGTTCTAGATACAAGTCCCTTAACAGATATATGATTTATAAATATTTTTTCTATTTTGTAGTTTAATTTTTTGCTTGCTTTTTGGTGACCTTCCCAGCAAGGCCCAGTTCAAATGTTACCTGCTTCATAAAGACTTTTCTGTATCTCCCAGTAGGAAATTATCCTCTCCCTCAAACTCTCGTACTGCAGTGCAATATCATGCATTTATGTACAGTGGATGCACCAAGAAGGAATAATTACTTTACCTGAAGTGGGGGAATATCAGCAATGGCTTCAGGGAGGATGTGACATAAAAGCTGAGCCTTGTGATGGGAGTCTGCATTTAGCAGGTAGACAGGAGAAGGAAGGTCATTTCAGATAAAAAGATCAATAGGAACAATGGTACAGAAATCTTAAAACAGCCGATTTGATCAAGAAACTACTTAGGAATGGCAGAAACAAAGTATAAGACAGAAGGAGTGAAACATGAGGCAGGCACATTGAATGTCATGTTTGAGGTCCAGTTGGTCTGCCCATGACAGGCATGAAAGACTTTCACAAACCTTAATTTCAGTCCTTCAATCTATTTCATCAGGAATTCTTTAGATTAGTTATTGTTGCTATAGTTGTTGAAGTACAAAAATGCTGTAAAATATGGTACTGTTGTAAGCTATAACTTCATTGAGAACAAGGAGTATATGCCTTTTCACTAATTATTTTTTTCCTGTATATTGTTGTTTGCATGGGTTATGAATAATTCAGCTGCCACCTTTTATTGCTAAAAGTAACCTAAGTATTTCTGGTTTAATTCCCTTATTTGAAATATGGAAAGCTGAGGCTCAGAGTTTAGTAACTTACTTGAGGTCACACTACCAACTAGGATTGTAAGTGGTAAGTTAGAATTCTTTATCAATTGCACACTCTGGGAATATACAAACCATTGAATTGTATGCTTTTAATGAATGTTACAGTATATAAATTATATCAAAAGCCATTTTAAAAAGTAAAAGTGAAAGATGAAAGGAATTTATTTTTCATAAAGAGCATCAGAAATATGATTCATTGCCACAAGTTCTATGACCACTGTAAAGTATTCCTGCTATAATAACATTAGTCTGTGTTTAGATAACAGAGTGATCCTCTTAGTGTAATTATAATAGTAAATTCTAAGAAAAGATCTATCTAGCAGATTTAAAAGATGATTTGTTCATTATTAAAAATTATTTATTAAATATAATGAAGAATCCAGAATTGAAATCCTATGAAGAATTAAAAAGAAGCAGATAGGTATGAGTTGTTATGTTCCTACTGCCTAAGGTGAAATTACTCAGTATATATATATTGAACACATGCTGTGTTTTAGGCACTGTGCTAAACATTAGCAATAAAGACAGAAAAATGTCAAGTAGCTCATAGTTTAATGGGAGAGACACACAAGTAATTAGGTAATTACAATTTCAAATGACATGTGTTACAGTTAAGCATAGACTAACCCTATCCCAAACTGAGGAAATCAAGGAAAACTTTTGTGCTTCTGAGAAGAAATAATATCTGAGTTAATTTCTACAGATTGAATTTGCTAACTGAACTAGAAATAGACAAGAGGATGTCCCATGCAGAGAAAGCAGTATGTACAAAATCTCAGAGAAAAGAAAGCAGGCAGTTTTTGGGAGTTCTCTTAAGCCATTTAATGTGCCTGAACCTTAGGGGGTGGTGGAGTGTGAAGTGAAGAGAGAAAAGTTGAGAGAAGTAGGCAGAGGTCAGATTATGAAAGGTACTAAAAATTTTCTATTACATTTTCACTTAATCCTGAAGGAGTCAGGGAGCCATTGAAGAGATTTCTCTAGAGAAGTAACATGTTCTTATTTACTTTGAAGTTCAAAGTGAATGTAGGGGTGCATTGTGATAAAAAGAACCATGAGGAAGTAGCTACAATAATTTAGGTGAGAAATGATGAAGGCTTAATCTAAGATCACTCCAGTGGGAATGAAAAGAGACATCTGTGGATTGGAAAGACTTTAATCAGGTACAATTGATATGAATTGATAACTGCTTAGAAGGGATACAGGGAGAAGGAGGATTGAGAGATGATTCTCAGTGTTTTGGCTTATGCAAGTGGGTAGATGTTGGTACCATTCACTGAGATATAGGGAACATTGGAGGAAGACAGGACTCAGGAAGGGAAGATACTGAGGACAGTGTTGTACATGTTAAGTTTGAGCTGTTTGTGGATCCAGGTGTACAGGAAGTTAGTATATAGTTTGGAATTTAGGACAGAGATATAGACTAGAGATACACATGTTGGAATTGTTGATGATGTCAGTGGATGAGTCCACCCATGGAAAATGAGCAGAGAAGAGAAAGAAACTAAGAGTAGAAGTCTGCAGAGTACCAACATTTAAGTATGAGAGGGATGGAGGAAGTTTTTGTTAAAACAATATTTTATCCAATCTGTCATCTATAAAAAGAAGGGAATAACACAGTTATGAGAGTGCCAACTCATCATAATCAGTCAGACTTCTTTTGTAAGCCTATTTGTTTTGCTCTCTACCTGAATAGGTTCTCTGAATGGCCCCATCATTCCTACAATAAGCTGGAAAATTAGTAAATAGATTATAGATTCTTAGTTTAATTAATTAATAGAGATTATTATATGTCTCTAGAGAGGAGACAGTAGGGAAGGTTTATAAAACTTTTTTTTAAAATTAGAGACAGGGTCTCACTATGTTGCCCAGGCTGGTCTCAAACTCCTGGGCTCAAGCAATCCTTCCACTTGGCCTCCAAAGTTCTGGGGTTATAAATCTTTCTAAGGACTAGTTGTTGTTTTGCATTTTTAATTGTAGCTTCCGACTGTACTAAACTATTCTGGCATTCTCTCTTTTAGAATCGAGTGAATTGGAACCTGAATGTGACCAGTGTAAAGATGGTTACATGGGCCCGAACTGCAATAAATGTGAAAATGGTTATTACAATTTTGACAGCATCTGTAGAAAGTGCCAATGTCACGGCCATGTGGACCCAGTTAAAACTCCAAAGATTTGTAAGCCTGAGAGTGGTGAGTGCATCAACTGCCTCCATAACACCACTGGGTTTTGGTGTGAGAACTGCCTAGAAGGTTATGTTCAAGACCTCGAGGGAAATTGCATCAAGAAAGGTAAAACTTCACCTAAGTGATTGTAAATTTAATATCTAAACCTAGCAGTGAAAATTTCAGCAGTGAAAAATGGAAGGCTTTGTAAAACCTTCCAACCCTACCAGAGGAGTTTTTGGAAATAGATTTTGATAGATATTTGCCTAAAGAGGTTTCTTTCCATTCCTGCTGCTCTTCTGACACTCCACAGTCAACTCCAGAAATTTGAGGACCAAGACAAAGTCGTTGCGAGAGTGAGACAAAATGTTCTCACATTTTTCTCTTCATCTATTTTTATTTTTATGTTAATAATTTAAGAATCCTATCATTTTTTTTATTCTTTGCTTCCTTTATTCTCATCACTTTGAGGGATCATCAAAGGTCTTTTGAAGTAGGGACATCTAATCTGGTTAGAAGTTCTAGCTGAGAAGCTGGAGTTCATTCTAGCATCTGTCCTAACTTTGGGCCTAAGTTTCCCCCACGTACAAAGGAGGAAATAATAATATTCCTTTTGATTTTTAAAAGCAAACTTATTCACATGGCAAAATATTTCTTACTGGAAAGCTCAGTAAAGATTAATTTTAAAAATTAATGATTATAAATTCAGGATAAGTTAGGGATATTGAGGGTTTAATAGGTCACAGAGAGATTGGACCATGCTGTTCTACAAACCACTCTTTGATATTCTAACATTGTGAACACGAGGCTGATGAGCAGTTGGTCTGTGGCAAGTGCCATCTTTCTGCCATTTTCTTGATATCTTGATACTGTTGTGATTAAGACAAAAAGATTCAGATTGAACCCTATTACTAGCTAGAGATCCCAGTACTCAATTCTGTTACCTACTTGGGAGGCACACTTTGTCCATACTTAACTGACAGGACTGATGGTTTTTCTTATTAGCTATTAAGTAATATGTACAAACTTTGCCTCTTTTTAGAATAAGTTGATATGGCTTTTGTGGTGAAGAATTATAATAATAATAGTAATAATTTTATTGAGTACCTGCTATATGCCAAGCATTAAATGTGATAATGCGTGTGGTACATTATTTCATTTAATCCTTCCCAAGAACTCTGCAAAGTTGATGTTATTCACATTCTACAGATAAGGAAATTGAGCTTTAAAAAAATTTACTTATCTATAGCCACACATTTCTATTTGATTCCAAAGCCTTTAGTCCTTCCACCAAACTATGCTGCCATTAGACATACAAAGTATAGTACCTAAATTATAAAGTAGTTGTAATCTACACAAAGGAAGAATTCCTACACATGGAATTAAGGAAAGCTGTTTTCTCTCTTGGCTGACGTCAGCCTCGGACATTTAAAATTTGTTTTTCAGACATAACTCGAGGTACAGTTTTGCCTACACCTCCTTTGCAGATAATTATTTTACCTTTATGAAATGCCATCAGACTTGTTAGACTTATTTTTGTTCAAATGATTGCCATATACCCCTGTCACTTTTAACTATGTGATTTAGAACTCAGTAGTGACAAATTTACTGCCTTTGCAGGAATTTGTATGATTTTATCTAAGAGTAAGAATGGACAACTCCACTGGAATTTTCCCAATTTTTTTTTTTTTTTTTTTGAGACAGAGTCTTGCTCTGCCACCCAGGCTGGAGTGCAGTGGCACAATCTCAGCTCACTGCAACCTCCGCCTCCCGGGTTCAAAAAATTCTCTGCCTCAGCCTCTTGAATAGCTGGGATTACAGGTGCCCGCCACCACGCCCAGCTAATTTTTGTATTTTCAGTAGAGACAGAGTTTCACCATCTTGGCCAGGCTGGTCTTGAACTCCTGAACTCGTGATCCATCCGCCTCGGCCTCCTAAAGTGCTGGGATTACAGGTGTGAGCCACCACACCCGACTCAAAGATTTTAATGTAGATATTATACATATTGGAAAACAGCCATAGATGTAATAATCTAGCTTTATAGACCCTGATTCTTACCCTTATCACTATATTTCTTTAAAAATTATTTTTAACTTGCATTATCTTAAAGCAGAATATCATGTCAACATCCTACATCAACATTCACTCCCATGTGCATTTCTTTTATTGTTTCTCAAAACTAGATAATTTTGTCTTTTACATTTCATTCTCTGTTTTTATTTTCAGAAGTTATTGTTCCAACACCTGAAGGTTCTACCATTTTGGTTTCCAATGCCTCTTTGACCACATCAGTGCCCACCCCTGTTATAAATAGTACTTTTACCCCTACAACCCTGCAGACTGTCTTTTCAGTAAGCACTTCTGAAAACAGCACTTCAGCTTTAGCTGATGTATCATGGACCCAGTTTAACATCATCATTTTGACAGTCATCATCATTGTTGTGGTGCTGCTAATGGGATTTGTGGGGGCTGTATATATGTACCGTGAGTACCAAAACCGGAAACTCAATGCCCCCTTTTGGACCATCGAGCTGAAAGAAGACAATATCAGTTTCAGCAGCTACCATGACAGCATTCCCAATGCAGATGTTTCGGGATTGTTGGAAGATGATGGCAATGAAGTGGCTCCCAATGGGCAACTGACCCTGACGACGCCCATACATAACTACAAAGCCTAAGGAGCTAGAAATATTCTCCTGAATTGTTAAACCACAGTGCTTATAAGCATCAGCCCCTGGGCCAGACAAAGCCTGGCTAGAGTTTGCTGAGAAAGCAAAGGCAAATAGTGCATCTGAAATTTTCAGGTACAAATTTGTAATGCGCTTAGCCTATCTATTGCTCTTAGTTTTCCCATGAAGATCTGAAGTGTTCATTGTCATTAGGACTTGAAGTAAAGTATATTTTTGTACTAAACCACGTGGGAGTATGGAAAGGCTAAACCCCATTGTGCGGCCCAAAACCACTTTGACCTCCAGATAGACTCCTGGGGAAGTGTTCACCAAGCCAGTGGTAACAAGATGATGGATGTGGAGGGGGAAAAGACTGCTGAAAGACTTCATCTCCATTCCTGAAACATTTTTTTAAAAACAGTGTCAGGGATTATATTCATTTTACTATACAAAAGGACATCATTGAGGAAAAGCTGGTTTCTAGGCTGTATCACAATAAATAATCTTGATAGTTTCTAGAAGAGGGATAGAAAAGTCCCAAGATCTTCAGAAGGGCTTGGTTTTTTCCTCCTAGGATTCTTGCTCAGTGATGAGATGAAAGCACAGGATAAGCTTCTAATGGAGGAAGGCAGCATTGGGGAGCAGGAGGCTGATGGTCCTCCTCAGGGTCTCAGTGTAAATGATCAATTGTCTAAAAGTAAGGAATATTCCTGCCTCTAGAGAAATAAGGTGTACATAGTTAATGTAGCATATCTGGTCAACATTGTATTTGTATCTATTTGTAAAAAAAAATCATGTCATATTTTATCATCTGGAATTTATTTGTACAGCAGTTAATGGTGTTGTAAAAAGAAAAATATGGGGATTGCTTAAAATACTGTAAAATAGATGGCAATATTGCTAGAGCTGGGACTCTGGTGAGCATCAGTCATTTTTAGTCCCTCTTGAGGACATTGCTGAAATTTATAAGAGGTCGAATGTTTCTAATCTTTCTTTCCTTTCTCAGTCTAAAAGTAGAGTTACATGCTCTTTGACTTACTATGATTCAAGCAATAGATTTTGAAGTCAATAATCATTAAGCTGGGACATAGGATGCATTCTCCAAAAACATTAATCTAAGTAGACACTAGCTACCCTATATATTTTACATAGATTAATATAAAACATATCCTCATTAAAAAATGTTTTTCTTGAATGTAAAAGATAGTCTTCCAAAGGATAGAAATATTTTAGTTCCAAGAGAAAAGCCATCGTATTACTTGGGATCTGTAGTTTTCATGCCTGTGAAATATTTATAATCTCTCCCTCACCCCAAATAAAAAATCTCCTAAATGTGAACATAGCCTGTCACTCATTTGCCATGAGGTATGTGCCATCTCCCTGCAGTGCTATAGTTCTCCCATCGTCTTCTTGTCTGGTTAGTGGGTAGCTTTGTAGATGGGTGTGTATAGTTAGTTCTTGCTTTTTGATGCAGTTTTTTCCTAGAGGCTAACTACTGTTGCTCTCATTTATTATGATATTGACATTTTGGGTTAAGCAAGGTGGGTGGGAAAGGTGGTCAGAAGTCAAATATAACTTATTAGGAGGAACAGTGAACTGTGAAGTGGTTAGAAAAAAAAATAAAAACTTATTAGATTAGACCTAGGAAATCCAAGCTGACCCCTTTGCCTAACTTCCCTAGAGAAAAAACTAGAACTTGGTCATCCCTTTATAGGAGACCCCTAAGTTGCTCTCAGGGTTTGGAGATGATGTTCTGGAGGGAGTACAAGCAGATAATCTACTTCTGGTAATCTGAGGGTGCTTTGCATATTTGGCCATTGCTCAGAAGAATAGAGGTTACATTATATTACATTATATGAAAATTATTTAGTTTTTCTATAGCCCTTTGTAGTTTGCAAAGCACTTTTCCATATGTGTGTCCTCTCTTCCACACCATAGCCCCCTGAGGAAGTAATTGTTCTCCCCATTTTATAGATGAAAAGACTGAGGCACAGAGGAGCTAAATGTCTTGTTCACGGCTATACAATGTGTGTCATTATTAGGCTTGGAATCAGGGCTTCTAACTCTAAAGCACATGTTTTTTCAACTATATGCAGAAATTGCCTAGCCATGGACACAAGAAAGCTAGGAGGAAGAGTTCTACTTGTGGATGTTTTTTATTTTTTTTAAATATCAGGAGCAATCCAGGGCCATACAACCATGAAGCACTTAGCGAAATGAACACAGGAAGATTTACTATCTGAAGCTAGTGTTAGTGATTAGAAAACAAAACTGCCAGTTTTGTGCTTCATTAAGGTGAACTCATCTTTCACGCAGGGAGGGAAAACTTGCTTTCCCTAGCAGTTGCTGCATATGTGTGTACAGACTGCACAATTCTAAGAAATTATGCAAAATGGCATACCCGACTTTCTCCCAGTTACACCGCCCCCCACCCCCCAAAAAAGGTCAGGATCAAAGGTAGTGAGAAGTGAACATTTATTAAACAGAAGTTAAACCAATAGAGAAAGGAGGTTTGTTGGAATCTAAGAGGATTTTGACCATGTAGAAATTCCTTGAAACAGGCCTTAAAAAGTATTGAAAAATTGAATCACAAAGGAAGTTTACCTTTAAATATTTGTTAATGGCTCCTAGGTTATGGTTATAATTTTTCTCAATGGGAAAAAAAGTCTTAACATTTGTTTTAAATAATATCCTCTAATGTCTCCAGCTTTTTGCTTCTGGAAATAATTTGCTTTAAAATATAAACCAATCACGAAGTGATCTACCACTGAAATCAGTCTAGGAAACTAGTATGGGATGCACTGCACAATGTTCTTTCCTCTAAAGGCATGAGCCCCATAAACTGTGGCATCCAGCAGCAGGATGCCATCTGTCCTTCAGAAAGCCTAATATTGGGCCAGGTGCAGTGGCTCACGCCTGTGATCCCAGCACTTTGGTAGGCTGAGGCGGGTGGATCACGAGGTCAGGAGTTCGAGACCAGCCTGGTCAACATGGCGAAATCCTGTCTCTACTAAAAATACAAAAATTAGCTGGGTGTGGTGGTGCGTGCCTGTAGTCTCAGCTACTCGGGAGGCTGAGGCAGGAGAAGCACTTGAACCCGGGAGGCAGAAGTTACAGTGAGCCGAGACGGCGCCATTTCACTCCAGCCTGGGCGACAGAGCAAGACACCATCTCAAAAAAAAAAAAAAAAAAAGAAAAAAGAAAAAGAAAGCCTAATATTGGGAGAATGTTTGTGTAAGGATTGGAAATGTGTTTATTTTTAAATAAGATAGCACTGATGTGAATCTTATTTGGAAATTACAGATACTGCCATTAAGCGATGCTTTTATCTTCATTAATGCCTATGCATTTCTGATGGTTAGGTGCCGTAGGTAGTGTTAAGTATGTCCTTGTCCTCCCTTACTCCCCTCTCACTCCCTCTACCCTCTGTCCCCCAGGGTTCTTTTATTAATGGAATTTCTGCAGTTACAGAGAAAAAAATGACACTTGAAAACTAAAGCTCATTTATATTAATACTAAGGTCCTGTGGGCCTAGTGCATTACTCTTCCCAGTGATATCTAGATTTTAAGAGTAGAGAACAGATGAAACATGGGATGAGAGGAGAGAGGTTTTTTAGACAACATTTGTAGACACCTCAAATTATATCACTATTCTCTAGCGCCAATATTCCCAGGTAAATTGACCATTAAAGCAATACTCACTGACCTACTAGTTTATTTTGGTCAGCTGAGTGCCATCAGGATCTTTAGCCCTTTAAGTGCTGTTTTGGGAGTAGAGAATTCTCTTGACAGCTTTGATTGGAACAGGGTTATTAGATCATTCACTTTTGTCCTACACTTTTTAGGACGCTTGGTGAACGTAACACCACTTAAAATGAACATACCTGGTTCTTATATTTTGGGCTAGGTGGGTAGGAATTGAATTTCCACAGCTCAAGGCAAGGTCTCTGACAAAAAGTTCAGAGAAGTAAAAGGCAACCCAGCGTAACCTGTTACAGCAAGAAAAGCATTTCTGGCTTCATCCACAAAGAATCTTTGGTCTGTTATACTCTTCTTGATAGTAAGGAGTTTGGGAGCTTAAATGAATTTGGTGTGTGCGGGGGAGTAAGGGAAGGTTAGTGCATTTTTCTGTTTAACCCTGAGCCAGTGTCTATGCCAAAGGGAAAGGCAGGAAGAATACACTCATACATCTGAAGAAGTCAAATAATATCAAACGGACTAAAGGTTATGGATCATTAAAATGTCAGTGGTTGAATGATGTTTGCTCAAAGGCAATATGGGAATCTTTCTTGTTACTTATGCATATGCAATAACTGCAGCAGCAGCCCTAGAAAGTGAGCCCAGGGCTTCAGATCTAAGTCCAAAAGCTAAATGATTTAAAGTCAAGTTGTAATGCTAGGCATAAGCACTCTATAATACATTAAATTATAGCCCGAGCAATTAGGGAATGTTTCTGAAACATTAAACTTGTATTTATGTCACTAAAATTCTAACACAAACTTTAAAAACATGTCTCATACATATGCTGTACTAGGCTTCATCATGCATTTCTAAATTTGTGTATGATTTGAATATACGAAAGAATTTATACAAGAGTGTTATTTAAAATTATTAAAAATAAATGTATATAATTTGTACCTATTGTAGATTTGTTGTTTACTTTTTTTTGTGGTCAGAGTTGTTTGATATCTTCAAATACATGCCAAGGATCATTTATTTTCAGCCCACTTCATAAAAATCTTTGAACCCTTCATTTATTGGCCATGCATTTTGTTTAAGTTCATTTAAAGAATGTTTTCTACTTGGGGGAAAAAAAAATCCATGAAGAAGATTCCTTCTCTTAGAGGAAAACAAAACAAAACCTGAGAAGAAAATATATTAACATACATTTTTGTTTATGCTTTTGCCTGTTCCCTCTGAGATCCATTGGATTTTATAGAGAAAACTTGCTCACTTTGGATTTCTTTGTCACACATATGAAGAATTTCCTTTCTTTGGTAGAAATCTGAAGAGAAACCATATTCTACATATTTATTAGGTAACTTGTAATAAGAGTACATCTTTTTAATATTTTAAGCTACTCTTGAAGAACCTTTATTTTGACAAAGCTAGATGGTGTTTAATGGGATGCCATCTGAGAGATTCCTTTATTTGAAAAAAAAAAAAAAAAGAAAAAACAAGTCAGGCACTTCTTTGTGCTGAGAGCTTTATAAACTTAAATTGTTTTGTTCAACTTCAGTTGGTTGACATTTAAATTTTTAAACTCTTATATTTTCTTTCTTTTCTAGCCACACAAGAAAACAGGTTTTATTACTTTATAACAACACCTTATGTTTATACATGTGGTTCTGTGATGTATATGAATTGGTTATTAAGGGAAAAGAATAAGCATGGCAGAAATCTAATCAAATTACATTTTGAAGAGAAAGTATATATATATATACAAACAAGTAAAGACATTTGCAAGGTTGCATTATCAAAACTGGTTGTATTCATTTTCCATAGGCGTATAAGACACCTATGTTTTTTAAAGTTCCACATGCTCCATTATAATTAAGTCAGTAACTTCAAAGTAACAGTGTGCTTACTTATATTTTAAAAGTTAAGCTGAATTAAAAACAATGTTTTTCATGAGATGATAGCATTAGGAGTGTTAATTGACAGGCTGAAAATCAACATTCTATCTAAATCAATGTTAAAATTGTAGTTTTACCTATAAGTTAGTCTTTCAAGGCAATTTTATGAGGAATTATTGTAGTAATTGTACAGGCTTTCTAGTACTTCTAAGTACAAAATGAAAGCCATCAGACAATGTTAAATTCACAATGTGCTGCTTGTTTGTATTAATAATAAGTAGATTTTAAACCTTGTCTGTTGAATGGAACACTGCACTTCAAACAGTTGCAAAAGAAAACAGGCAAAATGTTTTCTTTGTATGTAATAAGAGTAGGTTTGGGTAATAAAAGAAGTGTTTGGGAGGAAATCTTCTTTTGTGGTTTCCTTTGTGTTGTCAGACAAACTGCTAAAATTGTATATGTCAGTATTGGTTCTTTTAGTCTTTGACCCAAGGAAGGAAAAGTCTCAGCTCTTCCAATGTTAATTACTGTTCCAATTTAACCATGTTAAACTCATACAATTTCCTATATATGCCAGGTTATATGATGTCTTCCTCCCTTTGCCGGTACTGCTTCCCCTACCTATAATATCCTTGAGAATGCTCATTCATTCTTTGCAAACCTTTGATAAAGAAAAGTTGATCAATTCTTAAATTTGTACCTCCATTTTGCCTAATGAATACTTCTACTACTGCACATATTTTATTATAAATACTTGTTAGTTTGTGCCTTTCCCAGTGGACTCTGTATTCCTTGAAATCAGTAGCATTTATTCTTCTGCCTCTGGCATCTGGCATGTTGCTGGTACATTGTGGGTGCTCAGTAAGTGATGATTTATGTACAAAAGGTAGTTGACAATACAAGAGTTTGTATGTGAACTTATTTGTTGAAGTATGGCAAGAAAAATTCTATTCAGTGGATAGGATAATATTCCTTATTCAAGAGAGGTGTCAGTTTACATGGGCTTCAGAGGTTCTGAGAAACCCTTGAAATTTCATGCTGTTTTGTTTATTGATGCAATTGTGTTTCTTTTTTTCTGGAGAGAAGACCCATACTTTAATCATTGTCTCAAAAGGATCCATGATCTGCCTGGCGCGGTGGCTCACGCCTGTAATCCCAGCATTTTGGGAGGCCAAAGTGGGTGGATCACCTGAGGTGAGGAGTTCGAGACCAGCCTGGCCAACATGGTGAAACCCCATCTCTACTAAAATACAAAAATTAGCCGGGTGTGGTGGCAGGCGCCGGTGATCTCACTTACTCAGGGGGCTGAGGCAGGAGAATTGCTTGAATCTGGGAGGCGGAATTTGCAGTGAGCCGAGTTCGTGCCAGTGCACTCCAGCCTGGCTGACAGAGCAAGACTCCATCTCCAAAAAAAAAACCAAAGGATCCATGACCCCCAAAGGATAAACAACTAATTGAAGGATTATTACTTCATTTTTCAGCAATAAAAATCCTCCCACTGAATGTAAATTGGCACAATTGGTAAATTGGTCTTTATTTCAATAAGTCCACTTCTAGGAATTCTTCATAAGGAAATGACCTAAAAAGCAGAAACTTCACAAATTTTTTTCAGACTGGTGTATGAAGTTTCAAAAATTGGGGATAAATTCTAGATGTTCAAGAACAGAGATGTGGGCCGGCACGATGGCTAACACCTGTAATCCCAGCACTTTGGGAGGCTGAGGCGGGTGGATCACCTGAGGTCAGGAGTTCAAGACCAGCCTGGCCGAGATGGCGAAACCCCGTCTCTACTAAAAATACAAATATTAGCCGGATGCTGTGGCGCATGCTTGTAATCCCAGCTACTTGGGAGGCTGAGGCAGGAGAATGGCTTGAACCTGGGAAGCGGAGGTTGCAGTGAGCCGAGATTACGCCATTGCACTCCAGCCTGGGAGACAGAGTGAGACTCCTCAAAAAAAAAAAAAAGAATAGAGATATAGTTTAGTGCATATACTTGATGAGATAACATACAGTTACTAAGAGGGATTAGGGAGAATTATTAAAAACGGAATCAAAGTTAAATGAAGAAAAATTATATGTTTTGAAGATGTGCATGTAATTTCACTCCTGGTATATAGTTTAGAGAAACTCATATATGTGCACCAGAAGCTGCATTTCAAATTCTTCATTGCAGCATTATTTACTATAGCAAAATATTTGGAAACAATCCAAATATCTGTCAGTAGAAGAACTGTAGTCTATCCATATACTTTGAACAGAATTTTATGCAGTCATGGAAAATGAATGAATTACAGCTATATACAGTTATATACATGAGCAAAAAAAGTAAGTCATAGAGACCAGGTATATAATCTCAGCACTTTGGGAGGCCGAGGTGGGCAGATCACTTGAGGTCAGGAGTTCGAGACCAGCCTGGCCAACATGGTAAAACCCGTCTCTACTAAAAATACCAAAATTAGCCAGGCGTGGTGGCGGCACCTGTGATCCCAGCTACTCAGGAGGCTGAGGCAGGAGAATTGCTTGAACCTGGAAGGCGGAGGTTGCAGTGAACCGAGATCACGCCACTGCACTCCAGCCTGGGTGACAGAGTGACACTCTGTCTCAAAAAAAAAAAAAAGAAAGAAAGAAAAATTAGCATTTTGAACTGAATGAAAATGAAACAACATTTCACAATTGTGGAATGCAGCTAAAGCAGTACTTAGAGAAAAGCTCGGAGTACTAAATGTGTATATTAGAAAAAAGACTTCAAATTAATGATGTAAGCATCTATCTTAAAAAGCTAGAAAACGAAGAGCAAAATAAACCCAAAGTGTGCAGATAGGAGATAAAGACAAGAGCAAAAATAAAATAGAAAGCATAAAATAAAAAATGGAGCTAAAAGCTAGATCTTTGAGAAATTCAATAAAATGTATAGACTTCCAGCCAGATGATCAGAAAAATTAAGAGAGGGAGAAAACACAAAAAAACAGTATCAGGAATGAGAAAGGGGAAATCACTATACATCCCATAAATATTAAAAGGATAATAAAGGGGCCAGGCGTGGTGGCTCTTGCCTGTAATCCCCGCACTTTGGGTGACCTCAAGGCATCACTTGAGGTCAGCAGTTTGAAAGACCGGCCTGGCCAACATGGTGAAACTCCGACTCTCCTAAAAAAATACAAAAATTAACCAGGCGTAGCACCTGTAGTCCCAGCTACACGAGAGACTGAGGCATGAGAATTCGCTTGAACCTGGGTGGCCAAGGTTGCAGTGAGCCAAGATTGCTCCACTTCACTCCAGTCTGGGCGACAGAACAGAGTGAGACCCCTTCTAAAAAAAAAAAGGATAATAAAGGAAGTTTATGCCAAGCAATTTGATGACTTATGTGAAATGTACATATTCCTTAAAAGACACAAACCCGGCCAGGTGCAGTGGCTCATGCCTGTAATTCCAGCACTTTGGGAGGCCAAGGTGGGCAGATCATGAGGTCAGGAGATCGAGATCATCCTGGCTAACACAGTGAAAGCCCGTCTCTACTAAAAATACAAAAAATTAGCTGGGCGTGGTGGTGGGCGCCTGTAGTCCCAGGTAGTTAAGAGGCTGAGGCAGGAGAATGGCGTGAACCCGGGAGGCGGAGCTTGCAATGAGCTGAGACTAGGCCACTGTACTCCAGCCTGGGCTACAAAGCGAGACTCCGTCTCAAAAAAAAAAAAAGACACAAACCATGCTCACTTAAAAAGAAATAGATAACCTAAGTAGCCAGTTACCTTTAATTTGTAGTTAACCATTTATTTATTTATTTATTTATTTATTTATTTATTTATTTATTTTTGAGACGGAGTCTCCCCCTATTGCCCAGGCTGGAGTGCAATGGTGTGATCTCAGCTCCCTGCAACCTCTGCCTCCTGGGTTCAAGCAATTCTCCTGCCTCAGGCTCCCAAGTAGTAGGATTACAGGTGTGCACCACAGTGCTTGGCTAATTTTGGTATTTTTAGTAGAGATGGGGTTTCACCATGCTGGCCAGGCTGGTCTCGAACTCCTGACCTCGTAATCTGCCCTCCTTGGCCTATCAAAGTGTTGGGATTACAGTCATGAGCCACCGTGCCTGGCCTGTAGTTATAAACCTTTCACAGGCCATGTGTGGTGGCTCACACCTATAATACTAACACATTGAGAGGCTAAGGCAAGAGGACTGCTTGAGCCCAGGAGTTTGAGGCCAGCCTGGGCAACAAAGTGAGACCCCGTCTCTACAGAGAAAAAAAAAAAAAAAAGGAAAATTAGCCATGTGTGGTGGCACATGCCTGTAGTCCCAGCTATTTGGGAAGCTGAGGTGGGAGGATCACTTGAACCCAGGATTTTGAGGCTGCAGTGAGCCATGATTGCACCACTGCACTCTAGCCTGGGCAACAGAGTAAGACTCTGTCTCCAAATAAACAAAAAATAAACCTTTCACAAAGAAAACTCCAGGTCCAGATAGCTTCACTGGTGAACTCTAGAAATATTTAAAGAAATATTACCAATTCTACACAAACCCTTCCAGAAAAACTAAAGAAGCAGCAATTATTTCTCAGTTCATTCTATGAAATCAGCATTACTCAAATAAAAAAAGAAAACATAACAAGAAAACTACAGACCAATGTCTCTCATGAATATAGACACAAACATTTCTAAGAAAATTCAAGCAAATTTAAGTACGACAATACAATTTAAAAAATAGTACTTCAAGGCTGGGCGCGGTGATTCCCGTCTGTAATCTTAGCACTTTGGGAGGCCAAGGCGGGCAGATCACCTGAGGTCAGGACTTTGAGACCAGCCTGGCCAACATGGCAAAACCCCGTCTCTACTATAAAAAATACAAAAATTAGCCAAGCGTGGTGGCACATGCCTGTAATCCCAGCTACTTGGGAGGCTGAGGCAGGAGAACTGCTTGATCCCAGGAGGTGGAGGCTGCACTACTGCACTCCGGCCTGAGCGACAGAGCAAGACTCTGTATCACACACACACACACAAATAGTACTTCATTACCAACTGGGGGTTTATCACATAAATGTAAGTCTGGTATAACATTCAAAAATCAATCAGTGTAATTCACAAAGGCTGAGAAAGAAAAATAATATAATGATTACCTCAATAGCTGTACAAAAGGCATTTGACAAAATCCAGTATTCATTCATGATAAAAGTGATGATGATGATGATGATACTTTCTTGTGATATTGTGATATAATAAGAAATATAGGCTGGGCACAGTGGCTCATGCCTGTAATCCCAGCACTTTGGGAGGCCGAGGTGGGTGGATCACTTGTGGCCAGGAGTTTGAGAACAGCACGGCCCAACATGGCGAAACCCTGTCTCCACTAAAATTACAAAAAAAAGAAACGGCCTGGCATGGTGGTGAACGCCTGTGATCCCAGCTACTTGGGAGGCTGAGGCAGGAGAATCATTTGAACCCAGGAGATGGAGGCTGCAGTGAGCTGAGATTGTGCCGCTGCACTCTAGCCTGGGCAACAGAGCGAAACCCTGTCTCCAAAAAAAAAACAAAAACAAAAACAAAAAAAGAAATATGTATTTTGGTCTTTGTCTATCTCCTAACCAGAGCTTTTAAACTTTTGTACAAGTTTCTAAATGATAAGAGCTGTAGTAGCATCTTATGTTATATTTGGTTTTTGTCCCTGGCTCTTATAATATGTCCAGGGTGATAAAGGTGAAAGGAACAACTTTTGTTACTTATAGTAAACCCCTGTTGACCACACCTGAGTTAATGAAGTGACTTTGGAAAAGCCCCTCAAGATGAGGGTGCTGGTTGCCAGAGGAATCAACTGTATGTTTAGAAGATTGAAACGTTGGCCGGGCGTGGTGGCTCAAGCCTGTAATCCCAGCACTTTGGGAGGCTGAGACGGGCGGATCACGAGGTCAGGAGATTGAGACCATCCTGGCTAACACGGTGAAACCCCGTCTCTACTAAAAAAATACAAAAAACTAGTCGGGCAAGGTGGCGGGCGCCTGTAGTCCCAGCTATTCGGGAGGCTGAGGCAGGAGAATGGCAGAAACCCGGGAGGCGGAGCTTGCAGTGAACTGAGATCCGGCCACTGCACTCCAGCCTGGGCGACAGAGCGAGACTCCGTCTCAAAAAAAAAAAAAAAAAAAGAAAGAAGAAGAAGATTGAAACGTTTAGCTCAGGAGGGTTTTGTTTGTTTGTTTTGAGACAGGGTCTCACTCTGTTGCCCAGGCAGGAGCACAATGGTGGGACCTTGGCTCACTGCAGCCTTGACCTCCCAGGCACAAATGTTCCCCCCACCTCAGCTTCCTGAGTAGCTGGGACTACAAGTGGGCAGATTATAAGTGGACACCATGGCCGGGCGCGGTGGCTCAAGCCTGTAATCCCAGCACTTTGGGAGGCCGAGGCGGGTGGATCACGAGGTCAGGAGATCGAGACTATCCTGGCTAACATGGTGAAACCCCGTCTCTACTAAAAATACAAAAAACTAGCCGGGCGTGGTGGCGGGCGCCTGTAGTCTCAGCTACTTGGGAGGCTGAGGCGGGAGAATGGCGTGAACCCGGGAGGCAGAGCTTGCAGTGAGCCGAGATCACGCCACTGCACTCCAGCCTGGGAGACACAGCGAGACTCCGTCTCAAAAAAAAAAAAAAAATAAGTGGACACCAGTACATCCAAATAATTTTAAATTTTTTTTAGAGACAGAGTCTTGCTATGCTGCCAGGGCTGGTCTTGAACTCCTGAGCTCAAGCGATCCTCCTGCCTTGGCCTCTCAAAGTGCTGGGATTATAGGCATGAGCCTATATATATAATGCCCAGCTAAGGCCAGAAGGTCCAGGCTGCAGTGAGTCATGATCTTGTCACTGCACTCGCCCTTGGCAACAGAGTGAGGCCCTGTCTCTCTCTCTCTCTCTCACACACACACACCTCACTATATGTTAGTAAATGAATAAGTGAATCAGCCGTATCAGTTTCTACACTCGTCAGTACAGTAAAGGTGTGTAAGTATACTGCAGTCTGTAGGCTTTGAATTAGTGCAAACTTAAACTGAAATCCCAATAAACTGTTATTTTGGAAAGCAACAAGTCACTTGTAAGTAGGGATGTTTGTGAGTGACCCCGGGAACATACAGCACAAAATTCCCTTCAATGGAATGGTGCTGATGAAGCTCATTCCTTTGGTGCAGAGAGAGATCACACCCACAGACCTGACTGCGTGTCCTCAAACACTGCGGCCTGTGCTGACTGAGTAGGAAGCAAATATAGTCCAATACATGGATGCTTTTGGTGCCCTCCCCTTCCTGCCTTTACTTTCACTAGCGTGCAGAACCAACAGGCTTCATCTCAGCTTTTTAATTTCCCCAAAACATTTTCTAAATGAGCCATTGTTATCTTTAATCACCACGGCTAGGGGGATTATCCAGCCTCATTTGAAGAAGCTATTTTTTGCAAAGAGATGAGATTCTTCCAGACAAGGATAAAGACATTAATGTTGTCTATTAAGATTCTGCTTTAGTCAAGATAATAATTTTAGGGTAATTAAGCAAATTGTATAGACTCCAATGGGCCATTAATCCCCAATGGAATTGTCTGAAATGGAGAGGCCTTTAAATTTGAAAACAAGGAATTTGGCAACAGTTACATTTTGAATTTCCTTCAGTTGAAATGAAAAGGTTTCAATGTTAACAGGTACTGTCCTGGGTAAAGAATTTTATTTACTTATAATCTGTATCTCAACTTTTTTTATTAAAAGGTAGAGATCATTAAACCTTTAAATTAAGAGTTAAAGTATCAGTTAAGTATACTAAGGAGGAAGCAGAAACATACCAGAACACCTAGGCTAAAGGGTGAGTTAGCAATTGGCACCCAGTTTAGCTATGAGCTGCCCAGCAACCAACAACATAGATTATTTTCCTGTATTACTGTCTAAGTAAAAGGTGCATACTAGAACATCAACAGAAAATCTATTTTTCTTGGTTCTAAAAGATAATAGCTTAGAGTACAAAAAGCATCAGCTTTGAAAATGATTCGGACAGGAGACAGGGAAATACTGAGTAGAAGAGGGGGGTCCCCGGCAAAGGCCCACACTCAAGCCTGGAGACCTGCAGCCCTAAGTGGGAACAGGCATTTCTATTTTCGTGCCCAAAAGGTTGTCTTTTGGCTCACCACATCCCCTATCCTGTACCCATATAAACCCCGAACTCCAGAAACAGACAAGCAGGCAAGGAGATGAGATAGGCAGATGAACAGCGGAATGATGCAGCAGAGAAAGAGAGATGAGGAGGAACGTCTGAACGCCCAGAGAAATTTGGCTGGGGGTGGTCAGAGAGGAGTTTGGCCACTGGATGGCCAGGCTCCAGGGGAATATCATCTTCCTATTCCATCCCCCCTTCCAGCTCCCCATCCATCCCTCTAAAAACCACCTCCACCACTCAATAAAACCCCACATTCATCCTTCAAGCCTGTGTGTGACCTGATTCTTCCAGGATGCTGGGCAAGAGCTCACAATACAGAAGGCTATCACACTGGCCCTCTGCCCTTGCGAAAAGGCAGAGGGTCCATTGAGCTGGTGAACACTCAAGCCGTCCACGGAGATAGGAGGGCTAAAAGGGAACACTGTAACACAGGCCCACTTGGGCTCCTGCAGCGGTCCGTCTGTGCGCTTCCCCTCCCCTCAGGGGTTTGAGCAGCGGCAGTGACGGAACAGGTGAGCCACACTTGCCTTCACACGTCCTGCGAGAGGGATCAGGGGACTCTCCCATTTCAAAAGCAGAGAGATACTCACAACTATAGGATCTTGGGCAAATTAATAGATGGCTCTTTGTCTTGTTGCCATTACCTATAAAAGTAATAACTTTTTAGTTATTACTAAACATTGGGTTTCCTCACGTCGCTCAGGCTAGTCTTGATGCTGACCTCTTAGGGTTGCAGCGAGGTTAAGTGAAAACCTTACGTGAAGCATCGCAGCACATGCAAGGTCTACAATGAATAGTTCCCTTCCTCTCTCCCTATTATTTAAGAGGTCTTTAGGCTGGACGCGGTGGCTCATGCCTGTAATCTCAGCACTTTGGGAGGCCGTGGCAGGTGGATCACGAGGTCAGGAGTTCAAGACCAGCCTGGCCAAGATGGTGAAACCCCGTCTCTACTGAAAACACAAAAATGAGCCGGGTGTGGTGATAATGCACCTGTAATCCCAGCTACCCGGGAGGCTGAGGCAGGAGAATCACTTGAACCCGGGAGGCAGAGGTTGCAGTGAGCCAAGATCGCGCCATTGTACTCCAGCCTGGGCAACAAGAGCGAAACTCCATCTTAAAAAAAAAAAAAAAAAAAAGAGGTCTTTAACAAAAACTTTACAAAAAATGCAATGTTTTTCTATCTCTAGTGAGTGGAGAATTGAATCAGGTACCAGCTGGTTTGCTTCCTGACTAGAAAACCAATCTACAGCCCAGTATTTGAGTAAGGCTACTCTTGGGTTTTGGGTATACTTGAAATGAAATGAGATACCTCCCTAAGTTGAATTGCTGTTGTTTCTGTGTTTTCAGCGAGTGATCTGGGGCCAGGACGGCATCCACAGGAGGCTGAAAGAGGCAACGTGACATCTTGTCGGCATTCTGATTCCATAGGGATCCATGAAGAAATGCCATATTTGCCTATGGGAAATGGGTGGGAAGTGGGTATTGTGAAGTGAGGAGAGCACAGGCCTGGGAGTCTGCCCATTTCGGGTCTATTCTGCTCTGTTATGCACTTGTAGAGTGAACTTGGGCAGGCCGCTGAATCCGTCTGGATCTCAGTTTTTCCACTGGTAAATCCAAGACGTTTAAATGTTCTCTGTGAGGACCTTTTTAATTCTTGTATTCTATTTGGTGGGAAGACAAGGGTGTTCAGAGTAAGATAATTAATTCTGGTTAAGATTTATTAATTCATTCTTTCCTCAACATTTATTAAGCACCTATCATCTGCCAGGCATTATAATAGACCAGAGGGCATAGAATTAAAAGTTCCTGCTCTCCAAAGAAGCCAGACACAAGAGTATGTACTGTATGATTCCAGTCGTAAGAAACTGTTGAAAGACAAATCTTGGCTGGGCATAGTGGCTCATGCCTGTAATCCTAGTACTTTGGGAGGCTGAGACTGGAGAATAGCTTGAGTCCAGGAGTTTGAAAACAGTCTGGGTGACATGGCAAAATACTATCTGTACAAAAAATACTAAAATTAGCTGGGTGTGGTGGCATGTGCCTGTAGTACCAGCCACTCAGGAGGCTGAGGCGGGAAGATCGCTGGAGCCCAGGAGGTCGAGGCTGCAGTGAGCTGTGATTGCACCACTGCACTCTAGCCTGGGCGACAGAGCGAGACCCTGTCTCAAAACAAAACAAAACAAAACAAAACACATACAAAGAAAACAAAGGAAAGAAAGAAAAAACGATTTTTTGTTTTTATACAGCATCTCACTCTGTTGCCCAGGCTGGATGGAGTACAGTGGCGTGATCTCGGCTCACTGCAAACTCTGCTTCCCAGGTTCAAGGGATCCTCCTGCCTCAGCTTCCCGAGTAGCTGGGACTACAGGCATGCACCACCATGCGCAGCTGATTTTTGTATTTTTAGTAGAGATGGGGTTTTGCCATGTCACCCAGGCTGATCTTGAACTCCTGGCCTCACGTGATCTACCCACCTCGGCCTCCCAAAATGCTGGGATTACAGGCGTGAGCCATTGTGGCCACCTCATGCCCCACTCATTTTTAATTTTTTTTTGTAGAGATGAGGTCTTCCTATATTGAGTAGGCTGGTTTCGAACTCCTGGGCTTAAGCAATCCTCCTGCTTTGGCCTCCTAAATTTTGTTATTATAGGTCAGAGCCACCATGACGGGCCCGAAAAGACAAACCTTTAATGAGGGAAAATAGAACAGTGAGGCCAGGCATGGTGGCTCACGCCTGTAATCCAAGCACTTTGGGAGGTGGAGGCAGGTGGATCACCTGAGGTCAGGAGTTTGAGAGGAGTTTGGCCAACGTGGTGAAATCCTGTCTCTACTAAAAAACACAAAAATTAGCTGGGCATGGTGGTGCACGCTTGTAATCCCAGCTACTCAGGAAGCTGAGGCAGGACAATTGTTGAACCCAGGAGGTGGAAATTGCAGTGAGTTGAGATCGTGCCACTGCGCTCCAGCCTGGGTGACAAGAGTGAAACTCTGTCTCAAACAAACAAAGGCCGGGCGCCATGGCTCACGCCTGTAATCCCAGCACTTTGGGAGGCCGAGGTGGGCGGATCAGCTGGGTTGGGAGTTCAAGACCATTCTGGCCAATATGGTGAAATCCTGTCACTACTAAAAATACAAAAATTAGCTGGGTGTGGTGGCGCACGCCTGTAGTCCCAGCTACTTGGAAGACTGAGGCAGGAGAATTGCTTGAACCTGGGAGGCGGAGGTTGCAGTGAGCTGAGATCATGCCACTGCACTCCAGCCTGGGCTACAAGAGTGAAATTCCATCTCAAAAAATAAAATGAAATAAAAATAAAATATGGCATTGCCTCTCCTAGCCTCAAGGAGTTCACACTGTGGCAGCCAAGTTAATAGTTACAGAGCTAAATGTCACAATGATGATAGGCTCAGGGTATTCTGGGAGTCCAGAGGTGGGACATCTACCCAAACTGGCTCCCAAAACTTTCTCTTGAACTGCTGTTTAGAGGACCCTAGGACTCAGAGAAGGGGAAGGAAGTATATTTCAGACTCTAAGAGTCACTGGTATGTATAGTTCTTTTGTGTGAATTAGAAAAAAGGCATCCCTGCTTTGGGATAAACTCACAGCTTGTCCAGCATGACACGGACTCAATTTCAGCCTCCACTCCTCCTTTGAGTGGATGTGCTTGTGTAGGGCACAGCCTGTGCCGTGTACTTGGTGGCATGTCACACAGAGAGGACACGTGCAAGGAAAAGGGGACTGTCATTTATCCCTCTGCAGCTGCCACAAGTGTCGTGTTCATCCTTCTCTAGATCCTGCTCTGTGCTCTCAATGTGAATTCACTGCCTTTAAGGGAGATGCAAAGTTTACCGTCCCCTCCTACAAGTCACAAGACATTAAGCGCTTCTTTTAATCTGCAAAATGTCCAGACAGTTGATTAATTCAATTATCCTTCTCTGCCTAGAGCTATCGCTGCTTTACATATTCAATGTGCAGCTGGAGAGGGTGCTTGAAAGCACTCTCTGGCATCCTCGGATAGTTTTTCCAGCAGCTTTTAGATCTCTGTTAGCAGACCGTGGATTTCAGTGGGTGGGGATCTGGCCACAGTACTGAGGATGATCAATTTAGGTAGGAGATCTTGGCGTGGGACATTATCTCGGGCTCCTGCAAGTTTCAAAAAGCTCAGGAAGCAGCTTTTGTGAATCAGGAAATGGAGGTCCAAGCTCCTCTCTGTCACTAGCTTGCTGTGTGACTTTGGGAAAATCGGTTCATGTCTCTGAGCCTCAATTTCCTTATCCATAGAAGAATGATAACAAACTTGTCTTAGAGCTGTTGTGAGGTAGAATCAAGGGAGGAAGAATGTGACACGGGCTTTTTAAATAGTTCCATCAAGTAGGGATTTTATTTGATCTCTGTGGACCTTCAAACACGAGGAGCTAGTGCACATAATAGTATAGACAGGTTTTTATCCTGCTTTTGCAGGGCATAGGTCTTACTTGTAAAATAGCCTTCCCTAACTCTTCAATCAGAATGACTCAATCCTTTCTGTGTTCCTAGAATCTTACTGTTATTTTTCTTTCTTTCTTTTCTTTTTTTTTTGAGATGGAGTCTTGCTCTGTCGCCAGGCTGGAGTGCAGTGGCGTGATCTCAGCTCACTGCAACCTCCACCTCCTAGGTTTAAGTGATTCCCCTACCTCAGCCTCCCAAGTAGCTGGGACTACAGGTGCACGTCACTACACCCAGCTAATTTCTTTTTTTGTATTTTAGTAGAGACGGGGTTTCACCATGTTGGCTATGATGGTCTCCATCTCCTGACCTTGTGATCCACCTGCCTCGGCCTCCCAAAGTGCTGGGATTACAGGTGTGAGCCACCGTGCCCAGCCCTGTTATCTTTCTTATATCAACAAAGTATTTAAAATGTTTTGCTTTGTTTCATAATTATTTATGTGCATTTTCACCAGCTTCTTGAGGACAGGTATTCAGTGAAAGGCACTATGGCTTAGTGGTTAAGAGCAAGGGCTTTTGGATGAATTCTGGGTTCAAATCTCATCTCCACAACTGAGCTACTTGGATGGTGTCAGGGAGCAAAACTTTCTCTTTATCCTGTCTGGTTCAGTACCTGAGGGTTCTGTGAATTAAATGGACAAAAGACAGATTAACAGGAGAAAAGGCATATAATTTTTATTAATAGTTATGTGCACAAGAGTTCATAGAAAACAAGTGAAACTCAAATAAGTGGTGAGGCTCAAGGGCTTTTATCCCATTATGACAAAGGAAGGGAGTGTTGAGCTTCAAGGCTGATAAATCATGGGGAAGTGATTAGGGAATATATGGGGGAAACTAATGGTAGACAGGGAGGAGGCACATCTTCACAAAGGGAAATTGATGTCCTGCTTCAGGGTAGAAAAGGAGAAGGCAGAAAATTCTTTCTGCATCTCTTGATTCTCAATTGTCTTCAGCTCAAAATAATCCTTATGCAAAAGTAGCATATGTTGGGATGGCATATTTTGATCCCCTTCAATGGCCGGGCAACTCTTTCTTCTCTCTGTACTTCAGTTTTGTCAACCATAAAGTTAGAGAGAGCATAATCAGTTCTTGTTTCATAAGGTTATTGTGAGGATTGAATGCAAAGTATACAACACAGTACCCGGCACACAGAAAGAGCTTAATATATGGTAGCTAATTTTAGTTATTCATGGAACATCACAGCTGAAGGGGCCTCAATGTTGTAGTGTAAGTCACTCAGTATACCGATAAGAAAATAGGCCCAGAAAGTTGAACTGGGAGGTTGGTATTAATCTTATGTTGATGTGTGTTACCATCCCTAGTCCAATAATCCGTATTCTATTCCTTTGATATTTGGTATTTCTCATTCCTCTTTCCATCTTGAGAAAAAGTCAGGACTTGGAGTTAATCTGACAAACTGGCATTGAGCACCTACTATGTGCACAGCCTTGGGCTACATGTTGGGCCCAGAAGGCATCACTGGCTTGATCATCCTGCACTCTTCAGAGAAGGCAGTGGGTACTAATTGAGAACTGGTCCCTAATAAGGACTGCTGGTGTTGAGGATTGGATGGCAAGAGGTCTTGGGAGCAACAGGGCTGATGCGTGTGCCAGAAATACCGCCAACTGTGGGACTGGACAGGCATGGGTTTGAATCTCAGCAGAGTCATAGTTTAGAAGGGCAGCTTGGGCTGGTTGCAGTAGCTTATGCCTGTAAATCCAGCACTTTGGGAGGCCAAGGCGGGCAGATCATGAGGTCAGGAGATTGAGACCATCCTGGCCAACATGGTGAAACCTTGTCTCTACTAAAAATACAAAAATTAGCTGGGTGTGGTCGTGTGCGCCTGTAGTCCCAGCTACTTGGGAGGCTGACGCAGGAGAATTGCTTGAACCCGGGAGGTGGAGGTTGCAGTGAGTCGAGATCGCGCCACCACACTGCAGCCTGGGGACAGAGCAAGACTCTGTCTCAAAAAAAAAAAAAAAAAGGAAGGACAGCTTAGTCAAATCTAGGACAGCTTGTGCAACAAATAATGATAGTAATGGATTATAACACACAAAATAAACCAATATCCATGACTTCATAATGATGTAAATCAAGAATTGAATAAATGAATAAATGGGGGAGAAGAGAAAGCTGTTCCTTACAGTAGAATTCCAATAAATATAGAAAGGACAATGAAAATAGAAAATCACCAATTGGCAAATACTACTGTGAAAATGGTTTTGGGTAAGAATTACCAAAAGATGCTAAAATTAGTGGGTGAAAGTATACAAACTGAACACACAGCTTCAAATATCTTCCCACAACATTAGTATTAACTACAAAAGGAAAAACAGTAATTTTATTGCAGATACCACCTTAGCCAAGAAATCAGAGTTAACATCACCCATTAATGAGACATATTAACATTCTGCGCCTCCTGATATGCAACCAAGGAAGGGCGCGTCACTTTTGTGGTATTCTTGTCAAAAGTGCATAACTTGGGCTCAGCACAGTGGCTCACACCAGTAATCCCAGGGCTTTGGGAGGCTGAGGCTGGAGGAGCAGTTGAGCCCAGGAGTTAGAGGCGGCAGTGAGCCATGATGGTGCCACTGCACTTCAGCTTGGGTGACAGAGTGAGACTCTGTCTCTGAAAAAAAAAAAAGTGCGTAACTTGAATTTGATCCTGAGAAAACACGACACAAACCCACATTGAAGAACATTCTACCAAATAACTGGCAACAACATTTAGAAAGTGCCAATCAATGCTGGCCGGGCGCAGTGGCTCACACCTGTAATCCCATTACTTTGGGGGGCCGAGATGGGCAGATTATCTGGGTCAGGAGTTCAAGACCAGCCTGGCCAACATGGTAAAACTCCATCTCTACAAAAATACAAAAATTAGCTGGGCGTGGTGGTACGTGCCTTGTAATCCTAGCTACTTGGGAAGATGAGGTGGGAGGATCACTTGAACCTGGGAGGCAGAGGTTGCAGTGAGAGCTGAGATCGCGCCACTGTACCCCAGCCTGGGTGACAGAGTGAGACTGTGTCTCCAAAAAAAAAAGAGTGTCAATGCCATGAAAGACAGAACTGTCAGAGATTGGAGGACAGTAAGGAGAAGTAACAAGTAAATGCAGTGTGGAATATTGGATTGGATCCTGGACCAGCAAAAGGGAATTAATGGGAAAAGATTAAATTTAAATAAGGTCTGTAATAAGTAGTATCGTATCAACGTAATCTCTTATTTTTGACAATTGTGCTATGGTTGTGGAAGATGTTAATAGTTTAGAAATTCTTTGTACTATTTTTGAAACTTTTTTCTAAGTTTGAAATGATTTCTAAATAAAAAGCTAAGAAAGAAGAAAACAAAAAAAAAGTGTGGCTTTTGGGAAATCTCTTCCCCTCTCTGGGCCTTTAGTTTCTTCTTAGGTAGAGTAGTGCGATCACCCTAGTTCACTGCCCAGCACCATGAGGATCAAATGGAAGAGTGCAAAGTAGCAGCGTTGCATATTATTGATCCTATAAAAAGTTATTCTTGCTGTTAGTAATGGCAGTTCAAGTGTCTTGATCTGTGAAAGCTTCAGGAGGGTTCTACCCAAATGAAAAACATCTGACTGCAAGCTACTGCCTCCCAGCCATTTATATGACCTTGTCTGAGGAAATAATAATGCCAGCTTTGTGGTTGGACAGCTGTTGTCAAGGAGATACCCCCAGATAGCCCAAACAGCTGGTGGTAGTGACGTCACCTCTAGGCTTGGCAGAAAGATCATGGTGAGACAGAGACAGGACAAAGGCCTCTGTCTCTGACCATGAAACCACTACAGTAGCAGGAAAACCAACTTCCAAATAGCCTTTCCTTTGTGCAATTGATTCTATTTTCAGTTTCCAGGTTCACTAAAGGGTTTAGCATGCAATCCAGGGACATGGTCATACTGAACAAGGCAATGGACTAATCATAATGAGAGCTCCTAGGCTGGGTGCGACGGTTCATGTCTATAACCCCAGTACTTTCTGAGGCTGAGGTGGGAGAATCATTTGAGCCCAGGAGTTCGAGACCAGCCTGGGCAACATACCAAGACCCTGTCTCTACTAAAAATAAACAAATTAGTCGGGCATGGTGGCACCTGCCTGTGGTCCCAGCTACTTGGGAGGCTGAGGAGGGAGGATCACCTAAGCCTAGGAGGTGGAGGCTGCAGTGAGCTATGATCACTCTTACTGCACTCCAGCCTGGTTGACAAAGCAAGACCCTGTGTCAAAAAAAAAAAAAAAAAATTAAATAAATTGAAAAAACAACCCAACTCCTCACAGGTTCTTTCTTCTTCAATAATGTCCAAGGTATTCAATTAGATGAGGCAATCGTGTGAACTCAGCACTGTCCTTCCCATTTTACACATGGGAAAATCGAGGTGTAGCAAGCGGGAAGGAACCCCAGGTCACAGGATAAATGGGAAGAGTTTCCAGAGTCAGAATCCAGGTGTCCAGACTTCCGGTTCTGTAAACTGCCCACACTAAGATTCACCTCTTAGCCACTTTGGAGCAGTTTCCCAAGGAGTAGGGTCTGGTGAACACGGCTCTTAAATACTGTCGTCTGGGTGTAGACCTCACTTCTTAATACTAAATTCTAAAGCAAAAGAAAAACTCAAATGGGGATGACAGGCTGCCTGAAACAATCAAGGTACTGGAATTCAAAGGGACCTGGCCTCAATTTCCATCTCTGGCACTTACTAGTGGTAGGACCTTCAGTAAGCAGTTTTTACCTTTCATAGCCTCAGTCTTCTCAATTTTAAGTCAAATAGTAGCACCTCCTGCAGAAGGTTGTTGGGAGGGTTAAATGAGGTGTTGCATGTGATATATCTGGAACAAGTGACACATAAGACATGTTCAAAATGTGTAAGTTCTCTTCCTTGTTTATATTCTCAAGAGTTTTCATTGGCTGGAGATGCAAAGTTAGTTCCTTCATGTGGGAAGTGTTAGCCTTCCTCCCCATGAGAGAGTCGGTTGTATGTTAGTAGCTTTGAAATATACACAGAAGCCAGGCACAGTGGCTCACGCCTGTAATCCCAGCACTTTGGCAGGCTGAGGTGGGTGGATCACCTGAGGTCAGGAGTTTGAGACCAACCTGACCAAGATGGACAAACCCCGCCTCTACTAAAAATACAAAACTAGCCGGGCATGGTGGCGCATGCCTGTAATCCCAGCTACTTGGGAGGCTGAGGCAGGAGAATCGCTTGAACCTGGGAGGCAGAGCTGAGATCTGAGATCTCGGTGAGCTGAGATCGCGCCATTGCACCCCAGTCTGGGCAACAAGAGGAAATCTCCATCTCAAAAAAAAAAAAAAAAAAAAAAAAAAGGAAAAGAAAGAAGTGATCTGCCAAAGATCACATTGTTGGTGGCAGAGCTGGGGGGGAATCCTGACACCCCAACTTTCCTGCTTTTGGACACACCTATTCATGGGTTGAACTTACTGGCAAGGAGTATTGGTTTCTGGGCTTCAAGGACTGCCCCTTTCCTGAGCAGTGCACCGGGTGTGCTAAGCTCTCCCTCTTTTTCATGCTTTTTTATTGCTAATGCTGGGGGTGGTTGAAGATCTAGGGAAAGAAGAGGGACAGGCAAAAATCGTGGGCTTTGGAAGTCTCACTAAAGCTGAGAGAGAGAGAGAGAGAGAGAGAGAGAGAGAGAGAGAATGAATATGAATCTGGGATACACAGAATTACTATTGACTGAGATCCTAAAAGTATCTCCGATTATTCTCACAAAAACCTTGCAGGATAGGTATTGGCCTCATTTCCAGATTGATTGATTGAATCATTCATTCACTTAACATACATTTTCAAATAGCTGCAGAGTGGCAGACATGTGCTAGGTGTTGAGGATATAGCAGTGAACAATTGAGAATGTAGTCCCTGCCCCATGCAGCTTCCAGTCTAGTGCAAGGAAAGACATTTAAAAAGATTTTACATACACACACACACACACACACACAATTGCAAAATATGGTAAGTGCCACAAAGGAATAATTTGCATTGCTAGGAATACAAGAAGTGGCTTGATTTAGATTAAATGATTAGGGAAGGCTTCTTTTGAAAAGTATCAATAATTGCTTAATGATGTAATTGAAGAATGAGGGCCTGGTGCAGTGGCTCAGGCCTATAACCCCAGCACTTTGGGAGGCCAAGTGGGAGTATTGCTTGAGGCCAGGAGTTCAAGACCAGTCTAGGCAACATAGTGAGACCCTGTCTCTATTAAAAAAAAAAAAAAAAAAAAGAATGAGGAAACTGAGGGTGAAACGGGAATTGTTCAAGATTACTGGGGAAGTCACTATCTATCCACTCACCAATCGTTTCAAGTTATTTTCATCCGGTGCTCTCACAAGCACCTGCAGAGGAAGGAGCAACACTGAGTTGAGGAGGGGAAGGTTGATTTCATTGCTTAAGCTCTGCCAAGATTATCTAAGTGTTTGGTGATTGCTATGTGCTTTAAGAAAGGCGGCCAAGGGGCCGGGTGCTGTGGCTCATGCCTGTAATTCCAGCACTTTGGGAGGCTGAAGCGGGCAGACCACGAGGTCAAAAGATCGAGACCATCCTGGCCAACATGGTGAATCTACATGGTCTCTACTAAAGATACAAAAATTACCTGGGCGTGGTGGCGCTGCGCCTGTAATCTCAGCTACTTGGGAGGCTGAGGCAGGAGAATCGCTTAAACCCGGGAGGTGAAGGTGGAGATGGAGGTTGCAGTGAGCTGAGATCGCGCCACCGCACTCCAGCCTGGCGACAGAGTGAGGCGCCGTCTCAAAAAGAAAAAAAAAAAAAAAGACAAAAATGAAAGGCAGTCAGGGTTATGCAGAGAGCCCTCATCTAGTTGGCAGGAGCTGCGGACCCTGCTCCAGTTGAAAGACATTGTCAATACTTAATTACTTTGGGAGAGTCATTTCCTCTCGCTGGGCCTCAGTTTTCTGACCACAAGTGCCTTTTGAGTCCTAATAGTAATAAAAGATCAATAGGTGAGTGACTGGAGTGAGAGTGCTGTTGACCACTGACTCATGGGAGTAAGTTATTTGCTTCAAACTAAGTCTGCAAATTACTGTTTGCCTTGAGATTCCTCATGTAGGATTTTTCTGAAGCAAGGCAGCACTCAGTTATCTGAGTTTCAACTCAAGGTCAAATCCCAGTTTTGGGGTCACTATTCCAGAAAAGCAAACACGAGGTTAGGAAATTTGAGGATGCCTAAGGGGCTGTATTCATTCCCATCTCCCGCGTAAATTAACGGACTAGGGCCGGCTTTGGCCCTCAACAAAGATGGCACCCGCCCTCGCCTCGTCTTAAGTGCCCTCACAAAAAATGACAGCCGGCCTTTTTTTCTCTTAGTTTTGCTGGCAAAAACACGGACGCTGTGCCCTTAGTTAAGATGGCACCTACCCCCGCTTCCCTGCCCGTCCTCTGGCGCCAGCCGGTCGGCTTCACTGCGTGCGCCTCGGTGACCCCGCCTCGTTTCCGTAGGAAGAAGCGCCGGGAAAGATGGCGGCGTCTGTGGTTTGAATTCCAGCGGCGCCGCCAGAGTCTGAACAAGCGCTGGGGTGGAGGGGGCGGGGACCCTGGGAGCTCGGCGGGTCGCTACCGCGGGGGGTACTAGTGGCGCCGCCGCCACTGACACCAACACCGCCACCACCTCTGTATCCATGATGGACTCGGTGTTGGAAGAGGACGTCACCCTCCTTGGGACGCTCAGCGGCTGCAGGTGCGGCCGGGGCATTGGTGGTCTTGGTAACCGGGCCGGGGTTCCAGCTGATGGGGTTTCACTCTAACGCGGCCTTGAGGTTTGCTTTTGAGGGTGTCTGGCCAGGGGCAAGTGTGTGGGGTGGGCTCCTTCGGAGAGGGTCTCTGGGGGGCCCACCAGCTGACACTTTGGGGGGCTGGGAGCCACGATCTGCACCACAGTTGCCTGTAGCATTGCACCACGTACTTTGTAGAGGGCTTGAAGAACAAGTAAGCGATTTTGTGAAAGAGTAGGACCAGGGTGGGGCCACTTGGAGTATCCCGTTAGTGGGGATTGGTGCGGAACAGGGACCTTGAGGGCACCTGATGGTTCACTCTGGTTTGAGGGTTTGTTTTCATTATGGAGAGTGTAGCCGATATGCCCAGACTTTGCTTTTTGGGTCAGATAGTGGCCACCCAGGAGGCAATGGAGTGCAATGGTTAAGAGCCGTGGCTGGAGTTGGACAAAACTGGATTCAAATCCAGCCCTGTAAACTGACTAGCTGTGTGACCTTGGTAAAGTGATTTCACTGGCTTTCCCATCTGTAAAATGGGCTAGTAATATCTACCCAATAGAGTTGGGGTGAGGATTAAAAGAGGTGATGCCTGTCGAGCCATTAGCTTGGCACCTGTAGTGCCTGCCACATAATCAGTACTTAAAAAATGATCTTGTGTTGCCATTAGTGTTATTATTACTACTGTCATCAAAGGTGATATGAATCAGGGAATAATGGCCAAGAGTGGCCTCCCATGGACCTGCCCCAAGAGACTGGGAGTCCCCATTGCTGGTTGAGCTGGAGTCTGGTAGGAAGGCCTAATAGAGCACTACACTGCTTCAGGGCTGGCCCCTGTGGTTGTCCTGGACTCCTGGTTGGAGAGTGAGTAGAAGAAGGAAGAGGAGAGCCCTGACTGAGAACCTGCACTGTTTATCCAGCTCTACTAGGGACAAGCTGCTGCTTTTAGTCAACAGATCCTAATTGAAAGGGTAACCATGGTATTTATTGTGCTAACTGGGACACTTAAGAGTGAAAAGGGCCAGGCGCGGTGGCTCACCCCTGTAATCCCAGTCCTTGGGGAGGCTGAGGTGGGCCTATTTCTTGAGCTCAGGAGTGTGAGATCAGCCTGGGAAACATGGTGAAATCCTATCTCTACAAAAAATACAAAAATTAGCCAGGCGTGGTGGCATGCACTTGTAGTCTCAGCCGCTCGGGAGGCTGAGGCAGGAGGATTGCTTGAGCCCGGAAGGTTGATGCTGCAGTGAGCTGTGTTCATGCCACTGCACTGTAGCCTGGGTGACAAAGTGAGGCTTTGTCTTAAAAAAAAAAAAAAGTGAAAATAATTAATATTTATGCCCGGGCAGCAGACATACATAGGGCCTATCTTGGGTAAACTTGGACAAATGGTTTTTCTGTTTATTGAGAACCTTCATGTATCAGGCACAGATTAAGATGCTTTGCAGTTCCTGTCTAATTGGGTCCTGTGATATTTCATCATGCCCTTTTCTGTCTGTTTTACTTCCACTGCCCCAATATATTTGGAGTATGGCTTCTCTCCTGTATTGTCCTTTGCACCTCTAATAGTTTTTTATACTACAGTTTGAAAACTATTATTTATTTATTTATTTATTTGAGTCTTGCTCTATCACCAGGCTGGAGTGCAGTGGCGCGATCTCGACTCACTGCAACCTCTGCCTCCCGGGTTCAAGCAATTCTCTTGCCTCAGCCTCCCCTATAGCTGGGATTACAGGAGTGCACCACCATGCCTGGCTAATTTTTGTATGTTTAGTAGAGACGGGGTTTCACCATGTTGGCCAGGACGGTCTCCATCTCCTTATCTCGTGATCTGCCCACCTTGGCCTCCCAAAGTGCTGAGATTATAGGTGTGAGCCACCATGCCCAGCCTGAGAACTATTTTTAAAATATAAATCTGCTCTTCACAGTCTGCTGCTTTATACTTTTAATGCTGCTTATTGCTGTTACCGTAACTTCCATTATTATTCTCTCAGATAGCCATTCTCATTTCAGTGCTTGTTGGCCAAACACTTGGGTTTTGGGGTCCCAGGCCCAGCTGGGTTTCAATCCCAGTTCTGCTACTTAACAACCCCTTGATTTGGGGCAAGTCACTCATCCTCCGTGAGCCTCAGTGTTTATCATCTGTAAAAGGGGTTGGTGTAAAGCCTAGGGTTGGCATAAGGATTAAAATGAATCTTAAAAAGTTTAGTTCAGTGTCTGACCTGGAGTAACTACTCAACAGAACAGCAAACATTCTCCTTTCCCTCATCTCCCTCCTTTGCAGGACCTAGATACTGCATACATTCCATCTTAACCATTTTAAAGCATGGTTCAATTGTATTAAATCTATTTGTGTTATTGCTGAACTGTCACCACTATCTATCTTTGTAACTCTCCATCTTGCAAATGCAAAACAGAAACTCTGTCCCTGTTAAGACAGTAACTCCCTATTCCCCTCTTCTTCCAGCCTCTGACAATCACCAGTCTACTTTCTGTCTCTATGATTTTTTTTTTTTTTCCTAAGACAGGGTCTTGCTCTGTTGCCCAGGCTGGAATGCAGTGGAGTGATCTTGGCTCACTGCAACTCCCGCCTCCAGGGTTCAAGCAATTCTCACGGCTCATCCACTTAGTGGCTGGGACTGCAGGCAGGCCCCACTACACCTGGCTAATTTTTGTATTTTTAGTAGAGACAGGGTTTCACCAGGTTGACCAGGCTGGTCTTGAACTCCTGGCCTCAAGTATTCTGCCTGCCTTGGCCTCGCAAAGTGCTGGGATTATAGGTATGTGCCATTGCACCCAGCCTGTCTCTATGATTGTGACTACTCTATAAGTATCGCATATTAGTAGAATAATACACTATTTGTCCTTTTGTGACCGGTTTATTTAATTTAGCATTATGTCCTCAAAGTTCATGCATGTTGTAGTATGTGTCAGAATTTCTTTCCTTTTTAAGGCTTTTCTTTTCAATTTTTTTTAGAGACAGTCTTGCTCTGTTACCCAGATTGGTCTTAAATTCCTGGACTCAAGTGATCCTCCTGCCTCTGCCTTGCTAAGTGCTGGGATTACAGGCACAAGCCACTGTGCCTGCCCCTCACCAATATTTTTATTGTCCTTTTGATTATACCCTTAGGGTGTGACATGGTACGTATCTCATTGTGGTTTGTTTGTTTGTTTGTTTGTTTTTTTGAGACAGAGTCTCACTCTCTCACCCAGGCTGGAGTGCAGTGGTGCAATTTCAGCTCACCACATCCTCTGCCTCGTGGGTTTAAGCGATTCTCGTGCCTCAGCCTCACAAGTAGTTGGGACTACAGGCGCATGCCAGCACGCTTGGCTAATTTGTATATTTTTAGTGGAGACGGGGCTTCACCATGTTGGCCAGGCTGGTGTCAAACTCTTGACCTCAGATGATCCGCCCACCTTGGCCTCCCAAAGTGCTGGGATTGCAGGCGTGAGCCACCGCGCCTGGCCCTCATTGTGGTATTGATTACACGTTAATGGCTACTGATGTGTTGAGCATCTTTCCATGTGCCTTTTAGCCATTTGTACACTTTCTTTGGAGAAATATGTATTCAAATCCATTGTCCATTTAAAAAATGTGAATATATTTTGACCCAGCAATTCCACTTCTTGTCATCTATTCTAGAGAAATCCTCATGCTTGTGCATAACGGGACCTTATTAAGGATATTCATATGACAATGCGTGTAAAAGAAAAACTTGGAAACAAATTGAATTATTATCAGTAGGGGATTGGGTAAATACACATCCTTTCAAAAGTATCTTTCAGACCGTGGCCCATTGGTAGCTCATGAAATTCAATTTAGTAGGTTGCAACCAGGATTTAGAAAAGTGGAACAGAATAGAAAACATTTCAAGGATGAAGGGTAATAATATTTCTTCTGTGGCTCATGGTCAGTAAAGTTTGAAGAACACTGCTGTAGAAAGCTTTGTAGGAGTTAAAAACTTTGAGGCATATCTATTTGTACTGTCAAGAAAACATCTTGTCATGAAAACCTCTCTACTAATGAAAACATTAAGTAGAAGAAGGATGTTGTAGCAAGATATATACTGTTTGATTGCATGTGTTTTATTTTTAAGCAGCAAAATTAAAACTATCTATGTAAAAACACATAAAAAGATCTGGAAGTTACAGGTCTTTTTGATAACAGTTACCTCTTAGGTGGGTACTAGATGGGAGTGAGGAGGAGCCAAGGAGAACTTTAGGCTTATCTGTATTTTTTTTTTTAAATTTATGTATTTTTCTCTAATTAAGAATAAAATAGAATGAAAAAGGGGTTGTTAAAAGACAAAAGTGAGCTCGTTGGTGTAATCGTCTGAATGTTACGTCTGGTCTCATTCACGGCTCTCGTGAAACAATTTGTCAAGGAGACAGTCCTGTTGGGTCTTGTGGTTTGAATGGACATTTGTTGCTGGCATATATAGGCATAGAAAGAGGTCACTCCTTTTTGGTAGCAATAGAGCAAGATAGGAGGATGTGGTGGTGGAGCTCAGGGGAAGGTCCATTCAATCACTCAAAAATTGTCCACAGACAGTTGCTACAGCAGGGCGCGATGGCTCACGCCTGTAATCCTAGCACTTTGGGAGGCTGAGGCAGTCAGGTCACCTGAGCTCAGGAGTTCGAGACCAGCCTGGCCAACGTGGTGAAACTCCATCTCTACTAAAAATACAAAAAATCAGCTGGGCATGGTGGTGCGTGCCTGTAATCCAAGCTACTTGGGAGGCTGAGGCATGAGAATCGCTTGAATATGGAAGGCAGAGGTTGCAGTGAGCTGAGATCACGCCTCTGCACTCCAGTCTGGGCGATAGAGTGAGAGTCTCCAAAAAACCAAACCAAAACAAAACAGAAGAGTCATTATGATGGCTGTGCCCTGTGCTGAGTGATGGAAACCTTATGCCTCAGTCCATTTGGTCCTTACCACCACCACCACCACCCCTTATCTCCAACCTCAGGGAAGGCGTCAGGGGTACCAGGGTGGTATAGGTTCAGGGCAGGGGGTTAAAGTCAGGCTGGCTTGGAGTTTCCAGCCTATTAACTTTTGGGTCTTTGTTTTTCCTCGTTAGAAAATTTTAAAAAAAGGTAACATTAAAAATCACCACCTACTGCAGAAGGACTATGGTGAGGATTAAACCTGATTTTAGTTTCAAACATTCAGTTTAGAAAATGGACTTCAGCTGGGCGTGGTGGCTCATGCCTGTAATCCCAGCACTTTGGGAGGCCAAAGCGGGCGGATCACCTGAGGTCAGAAGTTCAAGACCAGCTTCAACATGGGGAAACCCCGTCTCTACTAAAAATACAAAATTAGCCGGGCGTAGTGGTGCATGCCTGTAATCCCAGCTACTCGGGAGGCTGAGGCAGAAGAATTGCTTGAGCCTGGGAGGCGGAGGTTGTGGTGAGCTGAGATTGTGCCATTGCACTCCAGCCTGGGCAACGAGAGCGAAACTCCGTCTCAAAAAAAAAAAAAAAAAAAAAGAAAGAAAATGGACTTCAGTCCTGTGGTGAGGATGAAAGGGAAGGCTGCCTGTCCTGTGCTGAGCGCGGTGTTTGTGTGGAATGGGTGCTCCATATAAGGCAGGTTTCTTAGATTGTGCTTTATTTTGCATGTGAGGAGACTGGTACTCCACCATGTGTCACGTTTATATACGAGCTTTGGGCAGTCCACGCACAGGCTAGCAAGGGGAAAAGTCACTGGGATCCTGGACTTTGGGCTCGGCTGTGCCAGTAACTTTTGTGATTTTGAGCAAATAAGTTCCTAACCCATTTCTGGGTTTCAGTCTTCTCATCTGTGGAGTAAGATCATATCCGAGCCCTTTTGTTTTGCTTACATTGTTTTTATTTCTGGTGAGTCTCCCTGAGCCCCCAACCTTAATTGTAAGGCTACAAGTGAATGATCAGAATGGAAAGTGGGAGCTGCTTGGGGCTGGAGGTGTGGTTGGAACTGACTGGAGGGTGCAGATGACAGAGGTTCATAGCATTTTAAAAGTGGGTAGGTAAAGCCCAAGTGGAAAGTTGGCAGGATCCAAGCAAGAATTTCTGCATTACATAGTGGTTTTGTCTAAGAGTTGGGATGTCAAATGTCATTTTTCAAACTTCAGTGTTTGCCTGTAGGAAGTTCGTCTAAGACCAAAATCGTTGGCTTTGTTTGCTAGGTACTTTTCAGCTGTGATTGATCTTGGCTTGAGTTATTCATGGGCAGTTTCAGCCAGTGGGAGTTAATGTAATGGCTCTGGTGGAGAGAACCCCAGATTGAGAATGTAGGACCAGACCTTAGGCCGAGCTTGGCCAATAACCTGGTGTGTGTGACCTTGGGCTTCTGGACCACTGTCTGCAAAAGGTGATGGTTGAACTTTATTTTAGTTTTTAAAATTCAGTTTAGAAAATTGACTTTGTCCTTTTAGTGATGTTTATTGGAGGAAATTGAGAATTATACAACATTAAAAAGGAAGAAAACCTCTCATTTCCCTACTGAAGATGACTTTTAATATTTCAGTGTATTTCCTTTGTCTTGTTATATATCTATAGCCCACCTGTTTCCAAAACGGACTTGAGGTGACTTTAGTATTTATGTACTGTATATATTGGTTTTCATAATTGAGGACGTATTCTCTTTATGTTTTTTCATTTGCCTTTATAGGGGACACATTATTTATTTATTTATTTATTTATTTATTTATTTATTTATTTATTTTTTTGAGATGGAGTCTCACTCTGTCACCCAGGCTGGAGTGCAGTGGCGTGATCTCAGCTCACTGCAACCTCTGCCTCCTGCGTTCAAGTGATTCTCCTGCCTCAGCCTCTCAAGTAGCTAGGATTACAGGCACCTGCCATAATGCCCGGCTACTTTTTGTATTTTTAGTAGAGATGGGGTTTCACCATATTGGCCAGGCTGGTCTTGAACTCCTGATCTCAAGTGATCCACCGGCCTTGGCCTCCCAAAGTACTGGGATTATAGACATGAGTCACTGTACCCGACCTGGACACATTTTTTTTTTGATCATTTTCTTGATGTTGGAATTTTATGATATTTCCAATTTTTTGCCTGTTTTTGATCTTGAAGGTACATTCCAACTCCAAAGTTTGGTGGTCAGGCAAAATTGTCTGAGGAGCACAATGAATTTGGATTTAGAGGCATGGAAAGAGCAAACTGCCAAGAAGTCAATCTGAGTTTCCATCAACTCCTAGTTTACAGCGTGGGATAGGGAAGCATTCTTGGGGGTTGGACGTAAAAGACCGAGCTTCTGGACCTGGCTCTCTACTGCACTGCCATGTGACCCTGGCTAGGACAGTGAAATTGTCTGGGCCTTGGAGTCTTCCTTTGAAAAATGTGTGTACCCTCAGGAAGTTAGGCAATTCTAATGATGGTAAATCTTTTATAAATTGTAAAGCACTGTAGGTTTCAAGGAGACATGATATTTTGCTTTCATTTGTGGAGTACCCACAATATACTGGACCTTGCTGTATCTTGTTTAATTGCCAATTACTCTGTGAGGTAGCTGCTGTTCTCCTTTTACAGTTGAAGAAAGTGAGGCTCAGAGAGATACATGGCAGAGCTTAGAATAGAATCCAGGGTAGTGTCTTTTGTGTCACACCACACCTCCTATTATGGGTTAGTTTTCTGTCAATGTCTCCAGATCCTCACTGAACGTATTTATGTAATTCAACCAGGACAACTTCTTGGATCAGTGAATTTTGTATTGTTTGACATTCTTAAAGCATCTGAATTTGTGTCTGATTCCCAGAGGTTGTAATAGGCATATTAGTGGTCATAATGATAATAGTAACAACAGGCCGGGCGCGGTGGCTCAAGCCTGTAATCCCAGCACTTTGGGAGGCCGAGACGGGCGGATCACGAGGTCAGGAGATCGAGACCATCCTGGCTAACACGGTGAAACCCCGTCTCTACTAAAAAATACAAAAAAGTAGCCGGGTGAGGTGGCGGGCGCCTGTAGTCCCAGCTACTCGGGAGGCTGAGGCAGGAGAATGGCGTAAACCTGGGAGGCGGAGCTTGCAGTGAGCTGAGATCCGGCCACTGCACCCCAGCCTGGGCGGCAGAGCAAGACTCCGTCTCAAAAAAAAAAAAAAAAAAAAAATAGTAACAACAATAATAGTTGCCATTTATTGAACACTTACTATGTGCTTTGTGTTTATATACATGAACTAATTTAATTTTTACAGGGAGGGCATGGTATCCCCATGTACCAGATTAAGAGAGCGAGACTCAGAAACATAAGTAGCTTGTGCTTGTCACAGTGCCTCTGCCAGTAGCACATATTTGGCACACAGAACGTGATGTATGACTGAATGAATGACATTACTGAAGGTCACTCAGCTATCAAGTGTTGGAGCTGGAACTCAGACCCAAAGCCTGAGTTCTTAACCTCTGTGCTTCATGCCTCATAGGTAGCTCAGCTGTGTATGTCCCTCCGGGCCATGGGATGATTGTCATGTGCAGTCCAGACAGTCGTAACAGTTTCTGTTGTTCAAACATTAGCTCATCTGTTATCTCATGTGTTCTCTCCTAGTGGCCTTGTTCCCAATGTACCAGATGACCTGGATGGCATCAACCCTGATGCTAGGTTGGGAAATGGTGGTAAGTACACAAAACCAGGCCTTCTCTTGAGTAAAGAACAAGGAAAGTAGACATTAGACTGTGAGCATCTTGAGCTTTCATGTCTCTGGGGCCCAGAGGCTTCCCTGGATTGGCATACAGTAGGTGCTGAGTATTTTTTGTATGTATTGATTTGCTCTCCACCTCCTTTCATAAACACTGGACTAGAGGAATTGCTGTCCTTTTGGCCATACTTCATGAGTTTCATTTGTTGCTACTAAACCTATAGGGACTTAGTGAGCGTTTGCTGAACTGAACAACTGCATGGAGGCTGGACATTGAATTGGCGGCTAGGCCGGTGGCTGGAGGCCCAGGAGAGCTGCCATCTGGACTCTAGCGTGCCAAGACCTTCCTGGCAGGCTGTTGGATCCTGTTTGCCGGCTGAGGCCCAGCATTCCTACACGGGCCTGCCCTTTGGAGACAAATAGCTGGTTAGACCACAGGAGACGGCACTGAGTAAACAAGTAGCGTATTGTGTTTAAGCTGGATTATGAGGAGACTTTGCAGTTTGGATCTAGCTAAGCATTCTTCATAGTTTTTATTTCTGAAGAAAGTGAATGCTTAAGCATCTCTGTGGGTAGTGCTAGTTTTTGTAAAATATCTCTAAGATATTTTGACTTGTGTATTTTTTTCTCTTTTCCACAGTGCTGAGATAAGTGCAAAAGGAAGGAGATTTTGGAGCAGACAGGAAAAGAGTCCCAAGGTTTATTTCTGGAAAATCCCTTAACTTACAGGGCACCCTCATGTTTTCCTCAGGAACCTGTTAACTTTTACTTTATTTTTACTTTTCATTTTTTTGAGACAGGGTCTTGCCCTGTCACCCAGGATGGGAGTGCAGAGGTGCGATCACGCACACTGCAACCTTGACCTCTTGGACTCAGGCGATTCTCCTATCTCAGTCTCCCTAGTATCTGGGACTACAGGCGTGCGCCAAGACATCCAGCTAATTTTTGTATTTTTTGTAGGATGGTTTTGCCATGTTGCCCAGGCTGGTCTTGAATTCCTGGACTCAAGCGATCCACCTGCCTCACCTTCCCAAAGTGCTGGGATTATAGGCATGAGCCACTGCACTCATTGGCAACTTTTACTTTAAATGCAAAATCTAACAAGTCTGATGTGAGATGGAGTCTCGCTCTGTTGCCCAGGCTGGAGTGCAGTGGTGCCATCTCAGCTCACTGCAATCTCCGCCTCGTGGATTCAAGCAATTCTCCTGCCTCAGCCTCCTGAGTAGCTGGGATTACAGGCATGTGCCATCACGCCCAGTTAATTTTTGTATTTTTAGTAGACACGGAGTTCACCATGTTGGCCAGGCTGGTCTTGAACTCCTGACCTCAGGCGATGTGCTTCCCTTGGCCTCCCAAAGTGCTGGGATTACAGGCATGAGCCACCGTGCCTGGCTGGCTTATTTCTTAATTTAGCCGATAGTATACATCTGTTTCATGCCCAACTCTGGGCTCAGTGCTAGAATTCAACCTCAAACGTGTTTACACTTAAGCTGAGAAGACAGACAAACACTTATGAGAAATCATATGATCAGTGTCAGGAGCAAAGACGTATCAAGTGCTGTGAGAGGGGATTAAACGGAGATTTCCTCTGGTGTGGAGGTGAGTCAGGCTAGAGTTTCACAAGAAATTGATATTGGAGCAGAGACCTGAATAAGTCGGATGTAGGTAAGGAAAAAGGAGGGGATGAGCATCCCAGACAGGTGAGGGCATGGCCCATTTGAGGAACAGGAAAACAAACCAGTGTGCCCTTCACAGTCTGCCCTGCCCATTCCTTAGCCTCTTTTCTGCTAAGTGGTTTCTGAACACCATCCCCACTCCCACCTCTGTGCTTTTGCCTGGGCTGTCTCTCCTTCCTTTTGTTCCTCATCTGCCCAGTTCCTGCTTGCACCCTCTTTAAGACTCAGCTCAAAGCTCACCACCCTTTTTGGCTCTCCCCAGGCTGACTAAGGTGTACTTTCCTCTCTCAGCATTGTGTATTTCACTTTGTCTCCTCTCATTTCATTTATTCCTGTTGGCTACTTTTAAAGTATCAGAATCAGACTAGTTCTCAGCCGCCTATACTCCTTCCATCCTACTCCAAACCACCATGATCTGAGGCCTAGATTATCCCAATATTCTCCTAACTGGTTTCCCTGTTTCTCTCCTAAGCCCCTTACAGTCTGTTCTCAGACAGGCAGCCAGAGGGAGCCTGTAGAAACCTAAGTCGAATCATCTTACTCCTTAGCTCCAAATCTTCCAGCAGCAACTCAGAGTCCTTAGAAGAGTCTAAAAACTGTATACAGTCTGTCCTTGTTTACCTGTCTCACCTCCTCTCCTGCTGTACCCCTTTGTTTATTGAGCTCCAGATTATTGGCCTCTTGACTGTTCCACAGACCCACTGGGGACCATACTTCCACCTCAGGCTTCTCTCTGAATGTGGAGAATTCTCCCCCAGGTAACTGGTCCTTTCTCTTCAAGTCTGCCCATATGTCACCTTCTCAGTGAGACCTTCCTTAACCACCTTACTTAAAATGGCAGTCCTCACCCCATGCCTCCTATTTCCTATCCTTACCTACTTTTTTTTTCTCCATAGCATTTATCACCTTTTAACATATTATGCCGTTGTCCTTTCGTTTTGTTTATTGTGTTTCCTCCCTTTAGACTCTCAGCTGCATTTGTTTGTTTTATTTCCTGATGTTTCCACATCTAGAAAGGGGCCTAGCAGAAAGTGGGCTCTCAGTGCATATATTTTGGAAGAATAAACTTATTCTCTCAGCACACATTTACTGAACACCTACAAAGTGCCACGGGTATTCAGCCTGATAACAGTTAGTTTAGGTCTCCATCCTGCCCACTCGATAGGGAACCTCTTGGGTGCAGGATTAGTGTCTCCTTCACCATTGTTTCCTCAGCACACAGGATGGGGCTTGGCACCGAGTAGGTGTGGAATACATGTTTGTTCAGTTAAAGACGCTGCGGAGAGGTTTGGTTGTTGGCACAGTCTTTAAAGCAGGTCAGCAATTTCCGGTCCACTGCTTGCTTTTGAAAATAAACTTTTATTAGAACACAACCACTTTGTTTCTGGATTGTTTGTGGCTGTTTTTATGTGACAACAGGATTTGAGTAGTTGTGACAGATTTTAGGCTTTGCGTATGGCCCACAACGCCTAAAATATTGTCTGGCATTTTAAGAAAAAGTTTGCCAACCCTGCTGTCAAGTCAGTTAGACGTGCTTTGTTGTAATTACTGACATGAGAAGATGACACTCTGTTCAGTAAAGTAATTTCACGAAATAAGGAACTACATATCAGGACAGTCTGCTTTGCAAAATGCCTGACGTGTTTGCTGTGTTCATCCTCTGATGTGCGCATTGTTACTTTGGGGTTAGTTTAAGTAATTTGTAAATTAATGGTTTAGAGCTTTCCCTGGACTAAAATCAGTAAATCACAACAGACAGCAGGTACCAGCCGCGTGCACTATGGAAGCAGTTCATGTTGTTTTCCTCTCTGGGCTCTATTCCTCAATAGGAACCTTGGGCAGTTTGCATGCTGTGACGTTTTCCTCTATTTTACCTTTTTACAGTGCTCTCAAATGTGTCAGAAGAAACAGTGTCTCCCACCCGAGCACGGAACATGAAGGACTTTGAAAATGTAAGTGGAAATACCAAATTACTGTCCCCAACGAATCATGTCTGCTGCCCCTGTCCAGCCAGACCCAGGAAATCTGTGTTTCTTGAGATCTAAGTTCGGTGATGCCAGAGGTAGGAGAGGTGCCATGTCTCATGGACATCCTCTGTGAGACTTTTACGTCCACATGCAGTCAGCCCGTTATACAAGGGCCAAATATAGGTTCTGATGGGATCAGCAGTTTTCAACTTGGGGTGAAACTTTTAGTTTTCAACTTTGGTTTTCTAGTTTGGTGTCTTTCTGGTGTCCTAAAGGTGAGGATGTGTCCATGTTGCACAGGTGAGGGGAGCTGACATTTGTCAAGGGCCTTACTGTTACTCTAAGGCATGTTATTTATGGTCCTCTGTTTGATGCTCACTGCAACCTTTGAGATATTTTGTATTATTCCCATTTTACAGATAAGGAATCTTAAGACTAGGAGAGACTTGTTTATGGTCATATAATAGATAAGTGTCAGAGTTGGAATTTGAATCCAGGTTTTTATTAATTCCAAAGCCATTATTCTTTCCACTGCATTGTGCCTCCCCTTGCATTTTGTAAACTTTTATCTTTGTTGCTCTTGAATGAAATGTGAGTAACCTGTACCCAGTACTGTGTAGTTTTTTTTCTGAGAATGGATTACTTGGTGATAGATTTGGCTTCAATGCCTAATGTCTTCCAGCATTGTGTCTTTCATTTATTAGCAGAGGGGGTTTGTTGTCAAGTAACAGGAAAATAAGGTTATTTTCCCAATTCCAATTCTCTTTAACAAGTTACCTGTTCAGTGCTCTCATTTATCATGGGAAGAATTAGACCCTTCTTCATTTGTAAGCAAATGAAATCCATACTATGCAAGGCACAAGAGATATTTATCGGAGAGAAGATGGAGGACATAGAGAGAAGGACATTCCACAATTATGTTTCTCTCTCCCCAGTTGTCTTTACAGAACAGAGCGGTGCTGTCTCTGGATTTAATTTAGAATACTCATTACTGCTAATAGTTATCTGCAAACCACCAGTGACCAATTGAAGAAATGACTTGTCAGATCTCTAATGGAAACAAGTAATTTCTGAGCTTTGAGTTGTTATAATTTCAGCTGTACAACTCGATCTATGCTGTGGGGTCTGGGGCCTCAAACGAATGAGATTTGATTATTCTACATCGTGTATAATTAAAATATGCTCTACTATTAAATGGTTGTTCCTGTTTTATCGTAAGAGTAATAACAGCTACTGTTTATTGAGCTCTTGCTCTGAGCTGGGCACTTTAAGTGCTAAGCTCTTTGTATATGTTACTTTAATATTAAAGCGGCTCTGCAAGATGCTTATTTCATTTTTGAAGGGTACTGCTTTACATTTTATTTCTAAATTGGAAAATTTCACAGGATATTAGAATTTTGATTTCACGTCTTTTATCTGCTTATTGAACGGAAAGGAATCCCAGAATTGAACACAACCCTCTTTATTATATATAGCAGAAACTGAGGCCCAGGGATGTGACATGGCAAAATTGTTCTCAGAGGCAGTCTGTGCTGCCTGAGGCCCATGGCTTCTGGAGCCAGGCTGCTTATTTGTCCACATCTCCTGGGTGCCTTGTGGCCGGTCACTTAACCTCTCTGTACTTCCCTCATTTTAACAATGGGCATGATAACAGTACCTACTTCATAGGGTTGTTAGGAGGATTGAATGAGTGAATATTTGCAAAGCATGGAGTACGTTCTATGTGTTTGCCATCGCTGCTTCTTCCTTTTCTTACTGTTACTGTTATAATTACTCTTATTTTTTTTCCCTCTGCCATGTGATTCAAGTTTCCCTTGTTCAGATGTGTTTTTGGTGACCTAAATCCTGTTTTTCTTGAAGGTGAGGGAGAGCCTTCTATGCCAACATGTTTTAGGATTTATGTTTTTTTTCTTTATGACTCTAGTCCTTTGGCTGCTATTAGGTTTTTATGGCATTAATATTTTTTATTGTAGCATTTTCAAGAGCAAATTCTGCAGCCGGAATTGAAATGGCCACACTGTTCTCAGTGTCTCCCTTTCAGGTCTTTATGAGTCACTGAAATTTTTCATTTGGCCTGAGTTATGAATGCATGATCTCTGTGTAGTGGTAGTCTGAACTTTCTGTGGGATGCTTATAGGAAATGCTCTTGGCATCTAAAGCTAATTTTAGAGTCAGCATGCATATTAAGGAGGGGGCTGAGATACTTTGGATTTAAAGTGGAAACTCATGATTCGTCCTATTCTAGTCTCAGATGATTGATACCTAACCATCAAGAGTTGCATTTAGTTGGGGGCTGGCAACACATAGGTCCCCTTCTGGTTTTCCTCAGAGTTCATCCATTTAATAAACATTTTTAAATGTACGCCACTGTGCCAGGCTCTCTGCCGGGGGAATCTGCAGTAGATTAAGACCAGGTAAGTCCCCCTATCCAGAGGCTCACAGTCTGATTGGGAAGATGGATAGAAAAATAGTGCAGGGACAGAGGTAAGTATAGGGTGCTGTGGGGCCACAGAGGAGGGGCTATGACTCGGGGTTCAGAGAAGCCTCTCTGGAGGAGATGTTGCCTGAGTTGGGTCATCAGGGACAGGTAGGGATTGATCAAGTAGAGAGAGTTAGGGAGCATCCCAGGCATAAGGACTCACATGTGCAAATGCAGAGAGAGGCATGACAGGGTTTGATGAGTTCAGGGACCTGTAAGTTCTCTTTGGCTGGAAGGAGGCTGTGTGAGACGAGTTGAGAGGTGAGGCCATTGAAGCAGGCAGGGGCCAGCTCCTGCAGGTTCTTGAATGTTACACTGCTTTGTTTGGTTTTTGTCCTGAAGATGAAAGGGAACCAGCAATGGATTTTAATCTGGGGAGGGAAATGACCAGAATAGTGCTTTCAAAAGCTTACCAGGCTGGTGACTATGAGGAGAAGAGTTTGGAGGGGAGCAAGGCTGGTGGTAAGGTGATGAGTTAAAAGGCTGCTGTGGTGGTGTGGGCCCAAAGGGAGGAATGTGGAGCTAAGGGCATGGAATGAAGGGATATTTAGAATAGAGCTAATTTCAGAGCTGGAGGAGCTCTAGGAATCATCTCTTCCAGTCCTTTCATTTGACATGTGGGGACTCTGAAGCCCAGACAGGGGTAGGGACTTATTCAGGCTTTGAACCCAGGTCTTCTATCAAAGGAAGTCCTTTCTATTTCATTTGACTGTTCTGTGCAAGTACTCACTCTGGCTTGTGAAAACCACATGTCTTCCTTTTGGTCTTTAAACTGGTAATCTATTGTCTAATATCCTCGTTAGCTGAGGGTATAATCACCTGTATGGCAGGCCTTATGGTAGGAAGTAGGTAAATCAGTTGCTCTTCTATGGGAGCCTGTCTTACTGGTCTTCCCTCCCTAGACCAGAGGAGGCCTCGCGGAGGCAGCATTTTGCGAAGGCCTGTACCTGCTGTGACTTGTTCTGGACACTAGTATGTATCTTGCTCTCCCTTTAAAAAGCATGTTTTTTGGGTGAGTGGGGAAGACCCAGAATCTGGTACAACATATGCTGTCCAAGTAGCTATCTTTATGAACATATGGAAGAGTTTAATCCTGGCTTTTGACAGGGAATGACATGGATAGCTTTCCATTCTCAATATTGATGGATGGCGTTATTGGCTGTGTAATATTAAATAAAGGCTTATTAAAAGGGATAGATTGAGCCATAATTTATAAAACCTTACTGTGGGACATTTCAAGTTGTTTCTAATTTCTCACTTTTATAAACAAAGCTGTGATGAATCTCCTTGTGCATGTATCTTTTTATAGTTACGTGATTTTTTTTTTTTTTTTTTTGAGACAGAGTCTTGCTCTGTTGCCCAGTCTGGAGTGGAGTGGTGTGATCTTGGCTCACTGCAACCTCCGCCTGCCAGATTCAAGTGATTCTCCTGCCCCAGCCTCCCAAGTAGCTGGGATTACAGGCATATGCTACCATGCCCGGCTAATTTTTTTGTATTTTTAATACAGACAGGGTTTCACCGTGTTAGCCAGGATGGTCTTACCGTGTTAGCCAGGATAGTCTTGATTTCCTGACCTTGTGATCTGCCCGCCTTGGCCTCCCAAAGTGCTGGGACTACAGGCATGAGAAACTGCGCCTTGCTGAGTGGTTTTTTTAAAAGGGTAGATTCCTAGTGATGAGATTTCTGGATGTCGGAGATATTAAGCATATATGCAATAAACAGTAGATACTATGGAATAAGATTTGTTCTGTCTAGCAGCCTCCTTTCTAAGGAATTGAAAGAACTCTTAGCCAGGTATGGCTGAAACAATTTCCTGTATCCTGTCCACACCTAGTCTCCTTATCTTTTGCTGTTCTTGTCTTATACCCACCTGTCCTGAGATGCTGGCATTCTTGCATTGAGGCCCTTATTCCTATTGTTGAACATTCTTGGCCTCAGCCGAGGCAGTTGGTCAAATTTGAGTGTTTTGTTTTTGGTTTCACTAGGATGTTTGCATCTTTAAATTTGCTGTAATGTGTTGTGAGTTACTTACTACCAGATCATAGCTCCCTCACCTTCCACTCCTGCCCCACTTGTATGGCCCTGAAGCTTTCAGAAGCACCGTGGTGTATAGATACAATGTGGATTTGAGAATGATGGGGACTGGGTTTCAGGCTTGGCCCTGCCACTTACTGACCTGTGGCCTTAAATTGGTTGTTTCTAAAACCTCGTGTGTAAAGTGGGGCTGCTACTGTCTTTCCTTCAGAGTTATTAATTAGGTAAGGTATGGAAAGCACCTAGAATGATGCCTGGTGGATGGTGGTTACTCAATAAATGCTAATGTCTGCTCTAATCCGAAGATTCTGTTGACTACAACCACTGCCCTGGGTTCTGCCCCATTAGAGTTCAGTTTCTGTACATCCTTCTGTGATGTTTCTTTGACCTTGGAATAAAATCCCTAACCATGGTCCATGAGAACCTGCCCTGTGTGATTGGCAGCTTCCTGTCTCTCTGAACTCAGCACATTCCTCTCCCCATCGTACACTGCTCTTGCCACACAGGCCGCTCTTCCTTGGCCACACCCAGCTTGTCCCTGTGCCAGGGCCTTCATGCATGTTCCACCCTCTGCCTGGACACCGTTTCTCCCTTTCCTTGAATGGCAGGCCCCTGGACCTTCTTGCCTCAGCTTGAATGTGACCTTGTTAGAGAGGCTATCCCTAACTCCCTTCTCAACTCATGATTCTCTCTTCTAGCAAGTACTCAGCACCCTGTCTCTCCCACCATGACTCTTGTGACAGTTTGTGATTATTTCTTTATTAGTGTACTTGCTTAACGTGTGTCTCTATTCAATGTCTGGTACTCAACACTGAACCTAAGAAAATCGTAGGCACCTAATATTTGTTGATTGAATGAATGTATGACCCTGTATGGAATACTAAAGCTCCGAATTTTGGTTGCTTTATCTGTAAAACTGGGAAAAAATGTTTATCTGAGGCTTGGGAAAAGTAAAGAACATGCTAGGATAGTGCCTGCTATACCAGATCTTTAGCAATCAGGGCGGCTGCTGTTTTGGTTATTGTTACTAAAGTGGCTGGAGAGGAGATATGCCTAGAGACACATTTAGAGGCAGACAGCTTATAATGAGGATGGGGGCATGCAGGGCCAGAGTCATAGGAAAACAAGCAGTAATGAGGGCAAGGTGAGGCTAAGAGTGGGAGAATGAGGGTGAGCTTAGAACACGGCAGGAGTGTAAGAATTGTGTGGATGCCACTCAGTGGAAGTGGTTGAAGACCAGGTCTGTAGCTGGCAGAGTGAATGTTGTAGCCACTTTCCATGGAGCTCTGTGCACAACATATAGCCCGACGGTGCTAGGGTTTTTTGCAGAGATGCGTACTTGGAATCAAGTAGGGCTCATGGCTGGTGGGGTAAAAGTGTTAAGTACAGGGGTTCGTTTGTGTAGTGGGACGGCCTGCTGGATTGAATGCTCTGAGTTCCTGTACCTCTCTCTGCATGTCCTGGCCATGCCCTCCAAAAATGGCCAGATGGAGGGCTGAGTAGTGTAAATTTTTACAATCTTTTTGAAGGCCATTTGGAAAGAGATTTTGATAGTCATAAATATAAAATTACTCTTGAGCCCAATAATCCATTTTGGGGAAATTGATCCTAGGGAAACAACCCAGTAGAAGGAATAAAGCTCTGCTGATGAAGGTGTTTGTGACCCCATTGTGTATCATTGTGAAAAACTGTAAGGAAGGGAAATTATATATTACATTTGTTATCTCTTTGCTTTTGACAAACGTGTATTGAGGATATTTCACAGATGAGGAAGCTGAGGTTGGAGAGATTAAACAACTTGCCCATGAGCTTATTGTGATTGAGAAGCAAAAAGAAGGCAAAATTCAAGCCTTGGCTTTCTGATTGTAAAGCTGGTCACTTTCCATTAGAGCACACTGAGTCCATCAGTGTACAGCAGAGAAATGGTTAAACAGTTGACTGAATCACTTCAGTGGAATGTAGTGCAGTTATTTCAACTGATAGTTTTGTGTAATTCTGCCACAATATGAAAAATGCTTAAGAAATATTAAAGGAAAGCGATGGAATATGCAAATTCACTTATGTTATAATTCTGCAAAAATGTATATTCATGAGCAAAGGTGGAAAAGAATATGAAAATAGTTGGTTTCATAAGGTAGTTAAATTCCAACTGGTGTTTGAGATTCAGTTTTAAATTTCTGTTATTGAGGCTGGGTGTGGTGGCTTACACCTGTAATCCCAGCACTTTGGGAGACCAAGGCAGGGGGATTGCTTGAGCCCAGGAGTTGTGACCCAGCTTGGGTCACAAAGTGAGACCCCATTTCTACAAAAAAATTAAAAAGTTAGCTGGGCATGGTCATGTGTGCTTGTGGTCCCAGCTGCTCAGGAGGCTCAGGTGGGAGGATTGCTTGAGCCTGGGAGGTTGAGGCTGCAGTGAGCCATGAATGTGCCACTGCACTCTAGCCTGAGCAACAGAGAGAGACCCTGTTTAAAAAAAAAAAATCTGTTATTGCTCCAGTATTATTTATAATAGAGACTTACCTAGTAAGAGTTTTCTTGATGATTTGAAGACACCAAGAAGAATATCAGCATCAGAAATTGATTCCAAAGTATCTTCCCCTCTTTACTACCTCACTTAGCTGCTGTAGGCAGTATTATCTTATATGCAGTATTGTTTACTAGAGATCAACTTTAGGTAGCCAAGTTCATGGTTTTTGCTATGGCTAGGTGAGGTCTAACAGTTTTTGTGCTTTCAAAAAGGTTAAAAAATTCATTGTGACCCAAAGATCTGCTTATTGACGGCCTGAGAAGTGAATTTCTTTTTCTTTTTCTTTTCTTTTTTTTTTTTTTTGAGATGAAGTCTTGCTCCGTTGCCCAGGCTGGAGTGCAGTGGCACGATCTTAGCTCACTACGAGCTCCGCCTCCCCGGTTCACGCCATTCTCCTGCCTCAGCTTCCCCAGTAGCTGGGACTGCAGGTGCCCGCCACCAAGCCCAGCTAATTTTTGTTGTATTTTTTAGCAGAGACAGGGTTTTACCATATTAGCCAGGATGGTCTTGATCTCCTGACCTCGTGATCCGCCCGCCTCGGCCTCCCAAAGTGCTGGAATTACAGGCATGAGCCACCGCGCCCGGCCTCTTTTTCTTTTTAAAAAAGGCTTTACTCTGTGTGTGTATATACATACAATTATTTAAGATAGACAATATCGGCTGGGTGCGGTGGCTCACATCTGTAATCCCAGCACTTAGGGAGGTCGAGGCGGGCATATCACCTGGGGTCAGGAGTTTGAAAAAAATACTAAAAATAAAAAAATTGGCTGGGCGTGGTGGCACATGCCTGTAATCCCAGCTACTTGGGAGGCTGAGGCAGGAGAATCACTTGAACCTGGCAGGCGGAGGTTGCAGTGAGCTGAGATCGCGCCACTGCACTCCAACCTAGGCGACAGAGTGAGGCTCTGTCTAAAAATAAAAGACAATACCACCGTCTATGTATGCAGACTATAATACTTCCCTAGGTGTAAACATTTAAAAATTGATGACTTCATGGAGGAAAGATGCCATACTGTCTTGAGACTGTGAGTGGGATGGCAAGTGGTGCGTAATCACAGGGTCAGCAACAGCCAGGATCGGCACAGACCATTCCCGGTCAATAGTGAGTGGAGAACACAGGCCTTGAGACAGCAAGATGAGTGGGTTGGAGATCTCTTCCCTTTGGCGCCTTGGTGTTGCCTTCACTCTGCGCTATTTTTAATGCTATCTTGTGTTTCCTGCTTGCTGAGTGCAAGGCTCTGCCAGGTGCTTTAGTTCATTTGGTTGTCACAACACCCCTGTGAGGGAATTGACTTTATCTTCATTTTATAGATGAGCCAACACTGGACAAAGATGTTAAATAATTTTCCCAAGGTCACACAATGTAAAAGTAGCAGCTCTTGTAGTTTAGTCTGTTTCTGCTGATCACAGAGGTCTTGCTCTTAGCCCTTGCTGTCCTGGGTGGAAAGATGATTTGGTAGAGTGAGCCTCAGCTTTGGAGGCCCATGTTCTTGCGAGCCTTTGAAACGGACAGCCAGAATTAGGCGCACTTTGCTTAGATTTCAGTTGAGGTAGGGCTGGTTGGAGTTGCCCTGATTCCTTTTTATGTTTTTGGTTTTTCTTCCCTTTTAGATGGAACTTCAGACTAGTCAAGGCTTTTGACAGAGAGTGGGAGTAGGAGGAAGTCAGGATGATTAACTACTAGCTCCTGCAAAATTTTTCCTGCTGCTAAGCTGGGGCCCTTCTCCAGTTTCAGAAAGCACCACCCCATAATCATGTTGGGATGTTTCCCATTTCAGATGGCTGCACTTCCACAGTAACACGTGGTTTGCAAGGGCTGGAACGTGGCAGATACAGCCTTGCATTAGCTTACTTTTGAGCATTAGGTTTCTAAGTCATATTTGGTGGATTTTATATTTTGGGTGTTTATTCCTTTTTTTTTTTTTTTTTGAGACGGAGTCTCGCTCTGTCGCCCAGGCTGGAGTGCAGTGGCGCGATCTTGGCTCACTGCAAGCTCCGCCTCCCGGGTTCACGCCATTCTCCTGCCTCAGCCTCCTGAGTAGCTGGGACTACAGGCGCCCACAACCACGCCCGGCTAATTTTTTGTATTTTTAGTAGAGGCGGGGTTTCACCGTGGTCTCGATCTCCTGACCTTGTGATCCGCCCGCCTCGGCCTCCCAAAGTGCTGGGATTACAGGCGTGAGCCACCGCGCCCGGCCTGTTTATTCCTACTGTATTGTAAGCTGTTATCAGTTTTTCCACGTCAAGTTTTTTTTTTTTTTCTTGTTTCTCTTACAGGGAAAAGTACACGTGAGAAAAACAATGTTTTAAATTCCCATGTTGTAGTAGGCACTATACTAAACATTCTAATTAATTTCTTTCAATTCTTAGACTAGTTCTTTGAGATAGTTAAAATAATCCCTTTTTTAGAGATAGAGGAACTGAGGCACATAGGAAAAGTGAACTTCAGTAAGGCCATACAGCTAGTAAAGTGGTCTGGATTGTATTTATTCATTAATTTGTTCACTCATTTAACAAATTGTTGAATATCTGCTGTGTTCTAGATACTTGTTAAAACCTTGGAGGAAACAGCCATGAAAGATTAAGTGGATTATATTCATGTAATAAACATGATAATAATAAACACGCAAATAGATGAGACAAATACAGATTGTGAAAAATTCTAGCAAGAAAGAGCTGTGCGTTAGAGAGTGAGCTGGTTGGGGTGGTAGAGATGGGGCCCACTTTAGATGGCGTAGTTGGGGAGGGCCTCTCCAAGGCAGTGACATTGGAGCTGAGGTGGAAGGGATGAGACCGAGCCATCCTGGCAGACGCTGCAGAAAGAGCTTTGTAGGCAGACAAGGGCTTGACTTATTTCAGGACTGGAAAGGAGGCCAGTGAGGCTGGAATATTGTGAACAGGGGAGAAGATGATACCTGATGAGGTTGGAGAGGTGGTCAGGGACCAGATGATACAGCTCTTTGTAGCTGTGGCAGGGAGTTTTATTCTAAGAATGATGGAAACAAGAGCTAATGGAGGGTTTACCCAGGGAGTGGTGTATACCAGATCTGTCTGAAGCCTGAGGGGGCTCTTATTACATCACACTGCCTTAAAGGAATTCTTTTTTTTTTTTTTTTTTGAGATGGAGTCTCACTCTGTCGCCAGGCTGGAGTGCAGTGGCGTGATCTTAGTTCACTGCAAGCTCTGCCTCCTGGGTTCAAGCCATTCTCCTGCCTCAGCCTCTGGAGTAGCTGAGACTACAGGTGAACACTACTACGCCTAGCTAATTTTTGTATTTTTAGTAGAGACAGGGTTTCACCATGTTGGCCAGGATGGTCTCGATCTCTTGACCTCATGATCTGCCCGCCTCAGCCTCCCAAAGTGCTGGGATTACAGGCGTAAGCCACCGTGCCCAGCCAAGAACTTCTTTTTTTTTTTTTTTTTTTTTTTTTTTTTTTTGAGACGGAGTCTCACGCTGTTGCCCAGGCTGGAGTGCAGTGGTGCGATCTCGGCTCACTGCAAGCTCCGCCTCCTGGGTTCCCGCAATTCTCCTGCCTCAGCCTCCCGAGTAGCTGGGACTACAGGCGCCCGCCACCACACCCGGCTAATTTTTTTGTATTTTTAGTAGAGACGGGGTTTCACTGTGGTCTCGATCTCCTGACCTTGTGATCCGCCCGCCTCGGCCTCCCAAAGTGCTGGGATTACAGGCTTGAGCCACCGCGCCCGGCCAGAACTTCTTTTTTTAAAAAATTTTTAGGCCGGACACAGTGACTCATGCCTGTAATCCCAGAACTTTGGGAGACCGAGATGGGCGAATCACCTGAAGTCAGGAGTTCGAGACCAGCCTGGCCAACATGGTGAAAACTTGTCTCTATTAAAACTACAAAAATTAGCCAGGTGTGGTGGCAGACACCTGTGATCCCAGCTACTCGGGAGGCTGAAGCAGGGAGAATTGCTTGAACCCGGAAGGTGGAGTTTGCAGTGGGCTGGGATTGTACCACTACACTCCAGCTTGGGTGACAGAGCGAGACTCCGTCTCAAAAAAAAAACAACAAATATATATATATTTTTTGACAGATGGTCTCACTCTGTCACCCAGGCTGGAGTGCAGTAGCATGATCATGGCTTACTACAGCTTCAACCTCCTGGGCTCAAGTGATCCTTCTGGCTCTGCCTACCAAAGTGTTGGGATTACAGATGTCAGCCACTCTGCCTGGCCAAGAAATTCTTAAATGTGTCTGTCCATCTATTCTGCCAACCATTGGCTATTTAGTAACCATCTCTTGGGTTACAGTCGAGTGTACAAGGTGGTTATGGGATGGGGGTGGGTAGAAAGCCAAGCATCCAGCTAGGACAATTCAGTATGGTCATTGCTCTGATAAAATAGAGAGTGTATGGAAACATGTAGAAGGATCCCCGGGCCAGCCTGGTAGTGGTATTCAAAGAAAACTGTGAGAGAAATGGTACTAAGCAGAGAACTGAACTGGCCATGGTGGAAAAGATGGTGCTTGTATTTCATTTTATTCATTTGGGACTGTCTGACGTTTGCTGTGACCTTCTAAAGGCGTATTTTCCTTTGCCATATACAAAAATTTCTTTAACTATAAATAGGATAAATATTCTTTCAAGTGTTGCTGAGAATTTTAGCATTGTGTACAATGGGGGCATTCTAAGCAACCTCCATAAATATTTTATTGGTAGCTGAGTAACAGAATAAGGTTTCTCTTTATAGGAAGCATCTGGCGGGGTAGTCGTTTTTGTTTGAATGAATGTTTTATGTGCTGTTTCCTTAAAAGGAGGTGCTAATGAACCTATCAGTTGTTTCTTGTGCTTTTCTTGTTAACCACAAAAGTGAAACCTTAAGTGTTAACAAGAGGGCCAAGGGTAGATAGTTTGAAAATGTACTTAATGTGAAATATGCTTATCGTTTTCTTTTATTCACTGATAAAATTGTATTTATGGGCTGGATGTGGTGTGTCACGCCTGTAATCCCAGCACTGTGGGAGGCTGAGGCAGGTGGATCTCCTGAGGTCAGGAGTTCAAGACCAGCCTGGCCAGCATGGTGAAACCCCGTCTCTACTAAGAATAAAAAAATTAACTGGGCATGGTGACACACATCTGTAATCCCAGCTACTCGGGAGGCTGAGGCAGGAGAATCGCTTGAACCTGGGAGGTGGAGGTTGCGGTGAGCCAAGATCGCAACACTGCACTCCAGCCTGGGTGACAGAGCAAGACTCCGTCTCAAAAAAAAAAAAAAAATTGACTAAAAAGAATATGATATGCTATTAAAAATTGTTTTTTAAAAAGCTGGAAAAAATATGTGGTAAGTGTGAAGATGTACTAGCATCTAAGTGTAGCTTTTCACATTTTGCCCTAATTCATTTTAGTTATTTTAAAAATCAGCTTGAGATATAATTTACATAAAATAAAATGTACCAATTTTAGGTGTTGGATGAACTTTGACAGATGTATATTCCCTTGTAATCACTATTGTAATCTGTATGTATGTATGGTTATAGTTTTTTATATGTGTGTACAGTTCTTGGCATATGTAATGATCACTACAATCAGAATATAGAACAGTTCCATAATCCCAACAACTTCCCTTTTTTTTTTTTTGGCTTCTTTGTGGTCAGATCCTCTCTTCACCCCAAGCCTCTGGCAACTAATGCCTGTTCTCTGTCCTTGTAATTTTGCTTTTCCCAGAATGTCATATAAATGGAATCGTACAGAATGTAACCTTTTCATACTGGCTTCTTTGCCTCAGCATAATGTCTTTGAATTTTATTCACGTTGTGTGTTTCATAGTTGCTGAGCACTCTTCTGTCGAATGGATGTCTACTGTTTATCCATTCACCCTCTGAGGGACGTAAGAGGTTTTCCCAGGTTTTGGTGATTATTAATAAAGCTGCAGTAAACATTTATGTACAGGTTTTTTGTGTGAAGATAGGTTTTCATTTCTCTAAGATAAATACCTAGGAGTGGAATTGTTGAGTCACATGTTAAGTATAGTTTTTTTGTAAGAAATTGCCAAAGTGTATCTAGAGTGTCCGTGCCATTTTGCATTCCCATCAACAGAGTATGAGAACTCCATTTATTCTACATCAGTACTTGGTATTAACAATGTAAACAATTTATTTTACTAGGCACAGTGGGTCACATCTGTAATCCCAGCACTTTGGGAGGCCCAGGCGAGTGGATCATTTGAGGTCAGGAGTTCGAGACCAGCCTGGCCAACATGGTGAAACCTCGTCTCTATTAAAAAAAATACAAAAACTTAGTCAAGCGTGGTGGTGTGTGCCTGTAATCCTAGCTACTCAGGAGGCTGAGAAAAGAGAATCACTTGAACCGGGAAGACAGAAGTTGTAGTGAGCCAGGATCGCGCCAAGCCTGGGCAACAGAGCAAGACTCTGTCTCCCACCCGCGTCCCCCGCCAAAAAAAAATTAGCCATTCTAGTAGGTGTGTACGGTATCTCATTTTTTGTAGGGACAGGGTCTTGATTCTTTTTTTATACCTGTTTCTCCACTCAGACTTTCTATCTTTCCATTCATTTCAAGATTGTTGTCTTATGTCTTAGTACATGATTTTGCATGTTGCAAACATTTTAGTCACTTGACTTTAAAAGTTTCACATTTTGAGGCTGGGCGTGGTGACTCACACCTGTAATCCCAGCACTCTGGGAGGCCGAGGTGGGTGAATCACCTGAGGTCAGGATTTGAGACCAGCCTGGCCAACATGGTGAAACCCCGTTTCTACTAAAAGTACAAAAATTAGCCGGGCATGGTGGCACATGCCTGTAATCCCAGCTACTTGGGAGGCTGAGGCAGGAGAATGGCTTGAATCCGGGAGGTAGAGGTTGCAGTGAGCCAAGATTACGCCATTGCACTCCAGCCTGGGTGACAGTGTGAGACTCTGTCTCAAAAAAAACCACAACAGTTTCACATTTTGAAATCGTCAAATTCATTTATTTTCTTCTCACAAAAACCTATGAGATTGATTTTATTATCCCTGTTTTAAAGTTGAGGAAACTGAGGCTCAAAGAAGTAGCATGTCTAGTTTGCATCATAAAAGAGAGTTAAGATAGGACTTAGTATTGTCTCCAAAGCCACTAATCTTTCTGCCTTACCATTGAGAACTGAGCTTAAACAGTGACTTTGAGAATGGAAAGAGAACAACAGATGCACGAACTATAGCATGGACAGGCACACTGCATTTAGTAAATATCATCAGCACTCGCTTCACAATTCAGAGTCTCAATAAAAGATTGCATTTATCTATTACTACTTTATTTTTATTATTTATAGGAAATTTATATGGTACAAATATACAGTGTACTTCTAGATGCATACTATCATATCAAGTAAATAATTACGTGTTCATATCCCCTGCCCTTTTAAAAAATAGTAACCTATCTATATAATGTTCCATAGTATAGTGTTTTTATTTAACAATGTATCTCGCCGGGCGCGGTGGCTCAAGCCTGTAATCCCAGCACTTTGGGAGGCCGAGACGGGCGGATCACGAGGTCAGGAGATCGAGAGACGATCCCGGCTAACACGGTGAAACCCCGTCTCTACTAAAAAATACAAAAAAAATAGCCGGGCGAGGTGGCGGGCGCCTGTAGTCCCAGCTACTCGGGAGGCTGAGGCAGGAGAATGGCGTGAACCCGGGAGGCGGAGCTTGCAGTGAGCTGAGATCCGGCCACTGCACTCCAGCCTGGGTGACAGAGCAAGACTCCGTCTCAAAAAAAAAAAAAAACAACAAAAAAACAATGTATCTCGGACATAATTTCCTATGAGTGCACAATGTGGTCTCTCATTCTTGTTTATGGTTCTATCATATTCTATTGAGTTGACATACTATAATTTACTTAACCATGGACAAATTGACTTTTAATAATTCACATTAACCATAGACTAGTAGACTATTTGACTTTAAAAACTTAAAAAAATGAGGCCAAGTGTGATGGCTTGCACCTATAATCCCAGCAAGTTGGGAGGCTTAGGTGAGAGGATTCCTTGAGCCCAGGAGTTTGAGGCTGCAGTGAACTGTGATTATACCACTTCATTCCAACCTGGGTGATAGAGTAAGACCTCATCTTTAAAAAATAATAATAATAAAAAAAAACTTTAAAAGAAGTGTAACATGCATGCAGGCCTACCCACAAATCGTATGTGAACAGTTTAATGAATTATCAAAAAAGGAGCATAACCTATAACCATCACCAAAGCCAAGATATGGGACATTATCAGTGCCCCAGAAGTTTGCTTTGTGGCTCATTCCACGCACTAAGCACTTTTCCTCCCCAAAGGTAACCATCATCCTGGACTAATTTAAAGTCCCTTCCTAGCTTGTGTTTCTGTCCCTCTCTTTGTAACAGGGAAAAGAGAGGACTTTTTTTCCCCACAAAGGCAGAGACTTAAAAATATGTGAAACAGAGAGGGAGAACCTGGGGATGTTGGTAGGATTTTGGAGAACATTTAACTATTTAAACATGGTGCTAGAAACATACGAGGAATTGCTTTACTGTGTAGGCTAATATCTGTTCTTGAAGTTAAGTTAGACTGCACAGAAAAGTTTACTGGATGAACCAAACCAAAAAAGTCAGGAATTTTCTCTATAGGCAGTGAGGTTGAATTGACAGATCATAGTTACTGGAGTCAGACAGCAGGATAGGAATCCCAGCCCTTCCCCTACTAGCGTGATCTTTGATCATGTATATAGTGGAGACAGTACTTTTGCAATGTTACTATAAGAATTGAGATATTGTATGTAAATTATCTGGCTAGGTGCTTGTTTACATAGTAGGTTCTCAGTAAATATGCTTTTTCTTACTATATTCTTTTTTCCCCCAACTTTTTATTGTGACAGATTTCAAGTGTATGAAAAGTTGCAAAATAGCACAGTGAACAACCATGTATATTCATCTAGATTCGTCATTAATGTTTTCTATATTTGCTTTATCTTTTTTTTCCTGTCTCTGCTCATTTGAGTTAATTGCAGACGTCATGACACAGCACTCTTAAGTACATTAGCATGTGTCTCTTTCTTAGGACATTTTCCTGTAAAATCATAATATTATTACCTCATAAAAAGTTGTTATTCAAGTTTCCCCAGGTATCATCATATGGTTGTTTTTGTAAAGAATTCAAGATTTTATTGTACTTAGTAGTTGTGCCTCTTCAATCTCCGTTTATTTAGGAGAATTTACCAAACATTTTTGCCTTAGGATTATCATTAAGATTTTTGAAGAGTTCAGTTCTGTTGTTTTGCAGAATGGTTTTCAACTTAGATTTATCTGGTAGAGTCCTCTTGATTAGATACAGGTTAAAGGTTATAGACAGAAGCACTTGAGATGGAATTGTTTGCTCTCAGTGATTTATTTCAGGAGGAAAATGATGTTAGTTTATCCCTTCAATGGTGATAAGAGATGAATTTTTTTGGTTAAGATGGTGTTCGCAAGTTTTCTAAATTGTAAGGGTACCTTTTCCTTTTGTAATTAATAAGCCATTTGTGGGGTAATAAGTCTGAGACTGTCTGAATATTATGTTCTGTAGTGATCTTTCATCTAATGCTTTTAGTGTTGCTGATTCTTACCTGAATCAATCATTACTATGGAGGTTGTACAATAGTGATTTTCTGTTCCTCGTATTCTACATTTATTAACTGGATTTCTTTTGAGATTCTCCTCTTCTTTTCCTTTTCTTCTTCTTATCAGTGTGGAGTTTTGAATTCTTTCTTTATTCAGTCATTATTCATTTTCATTCATTATTCATTCCTGTCATTATTCATTTTAATGCTCAAATTGTACTGACTTTGGCTGGTGGGAACTGCTTAATTCTTCTGTGTTAGTAGAATGGTAGCAAAAACAGGCTTTCTCTAGTATTTAACATTTGAATCAATTTTGTAGCCTCGTAATCTATAGGACTAATGTATGTACTATCTGTCTCTTGTTTGCTTTTGATGACCCTTCTGTGATATTTTTCAGCAAATCACTGAATTGAAGAAAGAAAACTTTAACCTAAAGCTGCGCATCTATTTCCTTGAGGAAAGAATGCAACAGGAATTTCATGGCCCCGCCGAACATATCTACAAAACTGTGAGTGGCCCACTTCTCATTGCTGTCCCTTGTGTCTTTTCTCATTGTCATTTCAAGCAGAAATTTGATTAATATTTGATCTCAGAGTTAGCAGGAAGCGAGATGCTTTCATTTAATCTCAATTGATTATGGGGAGCATAAAGATATCAGGGTGACTTTAATATTAAGCAAATGGGTACATGATTAATTTTAAGGAAGTCTTTTACTCTCTTTTAAAAATCAGAATTCGGATTCACTCATTTTTACCTCAATTAAGTTTTTATAATTATGTGTTCTTTAGAAACAGGCAGTGGAATGGTAGAATGGTTTTGGAGTTGAATTCTGTTACCAGCTGACTTGTGTAACTTAGGCAAGTCGTTTTAGCTCTTGGGGCTTGCTTCCAGAATTAAGTGATAATCCCTTTGTCATAGGGTTATTTGTGTGAATTAAAATGAGAAGACAGATGAAAAGCTCCAGCACACAGTCAGTTGACAATTATCGTCTTCTTGAGGCTTCGTTTGGCAGCCCAAAGTTAGGATTGTCAGTATTTCTGTGATAGGACTCTTCTGTATTCCTGTGTGCTTGCCTGTAACTGTCAGAAGAAAAGGCTATCCTCATTTGAAGTCTTGACCTGGAGGTCTTTGTCTGAAAACAAACCTTGGTTCTGAAAACTGAAAAAAGAACTTGGCTTTCTTGAAAAGGCTTGAGTACAAACAGTATTTCAGTGCCTGTTTCTTGGCTTTTTCTAGTAGATTAGCCCTTGGCCTGGGAATTATTCTGACTTTTCTCTGAAGTTTGTACCAGTGGAAACTTTTGAAGGAGGAAAAAGAACTCTCCTTGAGTTTCAGCAGATGAACTTAAATTGACTTGTCTTGAAGAGGGATTGTGCTGTACTTCTGAGCCTTTTCAAGAATTGAAAAGCTTCTTTGTCCCCTATGAGAGTTTTTTTCTTCACTCTGGGGGTGGAAAGACAATGAGGATGTCCCCTTTTCTGGAAGGGAGTGGTGATGCAATCACAATTTTAGAGGAAAACCAATAGCCTAAAGCAGTTTATGTGTGAGTATGGTGGCCATGCCTCTCAGAACCTCTTGGGTGATAGGAATACAAAACGTGCTAGTTGCCAACTCTGTCAGGCACTGTCTTCGGCATCTGTACATTTGCATCTTATTGTAATTCTCATGACAGTCCTATGCCATGGAGTTTATCTTCACCTTATAGGGGAAGAAACTGAGACTTATAGAAGATGAATAACCCACCTGATGTCATATAGCTACTATGTGAGGTGGATTTTGAGCCTAGGTCTCCCAACCTCATTGTACCATACCACTTCAGCTGTCTGACTAGATGATTTCATGACCCCTTTCTTCAGTGTAAGTTTTTGGATAGGTGCACATGGTTTAGAATTCAAAAAGCCTAAGAGGTACACACTGAAAAGACTCTTCCATCCTTGTGTCCTGGTCCTCTAGATCTAATAAATATTGATTGCTTATGCAGAGGAATTTTATATATATATATTACAAGCAAGCATGTGTTTGCGTGTGTGTGTATGTGTATAAACCCTCTTTTTACATAAATGCAAGCATGTTCTGTTCTGCACCTTATATTTTTCACTTAATGATTTCTTTCCTTCCTTCCTTCCTTCCTTCCTTTCTTTTTTCTTTTCTTTCCTTCCTTTCCCTTCTTTTCTTTCTTCACTTCCCTTTCCTTCCTTCCTTTTTTCTTTCCTTTCCTTCCTTCCTTCCTTCCTTTCTTTTTTCTTTTCTTTCCTTCCTTTCCCTTCTTTCTTCACTTCCCTTTCCTTCCTTCCTTTTTTCTTTCTTTTCTTTCTTTCCTTCCTTCCTTTCTTCCTTCCTTCCTTCTTTCCTTTTCTTTTCTCTTTTCTGTTTTCTTTTCTTTTCTTCCAATGGAGTCTCCGTCTGTTGCCCAGGCTGGAGTGCAGTGGCACAATCTTGGCTTACTGCAACCTCTGCCTCCCAGGTTCAAGTAATTCCTGTCTTCGGCCTCCTGATTAGCTGGGATTGCATGTGAATGCCAGCACGCCTGGCTAATTTTTGTATTTTTGGTAGAGATGGGGTTTCGCCACGTTCTCCAGGCTGGTCTTGAACTCCTGGCCTCAAGTGATCCACCTGCCTTGGCCTTTCAAAGTGCTTGGATTATAGGCGTGAGGCACTGCACCTCGCTTTACTTAATGATATCTTGGATATCTTTCTTTAAGAGTAGTTTAAGAATGAATTTCTTTATTCTTTTTGTTTTTGAGACAGTATCTCACTCTGTCACCAGGCTGGAGTGTAGTGGCATGATCATAGCTCACTGCAACCTTGAACTCTTGGGCTCAAGGGATCCTCCCATCTCAGTCTCCTTAGTAGTTGGGACTACAGGCATGCACCACCACCCCTGGCATTTTAAAATTTTTGCTTTTTATAGAGATGGGGTCTTGCTATGTTGCCCAAGGCTGGTCTTGAACTTCTAGCTTCAAGCCGTCCTCCTGTCTTGGCTTCCTAAAGTGTTGGGACTTACAGGTGTGAGCCACCGCACTAAGCTGCCTTTTTTTTATAGTTTCATAATATTCCATTTTATGCTTTGAAGGTACCCTGACTTTTGGTTTGGAAATTACAATTATGTATATGAGTTTATAACTTGAGATATTGGACTTGAGAAAAATAGCCGAATGGACAAGTTAGTATTAATTCTTTTAAATATATTAAATTGGAGTGCCTGTTGGTTCATCACAAAGTGAAGCACTTAGAGTATATTATATCATTTCATAAATAGAAGCTCTCTACCCTTCTGAGAGCTGGAAAAAGAATCCTCTGTTTGAAGGATGTTTCTGCATTTTTCACAAAATTACAGTTGAAGACATTATACACTGTTACCCAGGGTCCTTTATGCAAAGATCACTTTCTTCAAGAAAAAGTTCTGCCTCATCGATGACTTCTTTAGTTCTTGTTGTTTGACAGTGAAGAAGATAACCTATTTTAAGCCCTGTCTCCAAGGCTTTGCTCATTTAATCCTTAAAGCCCTCATGTCATGGGAGCTTTTTTGTTTTGTTTTTGACACTTGAGGGATTGGAAAGGAGAAGCATTGCTTTGTCACCCTGTGGACTTATGTGTCTAAGGACAGTTATAATATTGTGCTTCTAGTTTTGTATTCCACGTTAGCATGTCTTGTTCACTTCAATGTCTTCTGTGGTCGGTCCTTCACAGGTGCTTGGTAAGTTTCTGCGAAGTGAAGGAATGAATAAGTGAGTAGCCACTGACTCTGTGGTCTCCTCTTGTAGAGAGTAGAGACAGAATTTAAACCCATGTCCTTTTGGTCACACACCCATGACCTTTCTGTCATGGCTGTACTTTTCAACCTGAAGTACTTGTTTCTCCAGGGCTGCTTGCCAGAAAGGAGGGAGGCATATCCTGTGAGATGGTAAATCTTACTGGAAATGATTTTTTTTTTTTCGAGACAGAGTCTCGCTCTGTCACCTAGGCTGGAGTGCAGTGGTACTATCTTGGCTCACTGCAACCTCTGCCTCTCAGGTTCAGGCGATTCTTCTGCCTCAGCCTCCCAAATACCTGGGACTACAGGCAAGCGCCACCACTCCTGGCTAATTTTTGTATTTTTAGTTGAGACGGTTTCGCTATGTTGGCCAGGCTGGTCTTGAACTCCTGACCTCCAGTGATCCGCCCGCCTCCCAAACTGCTAGGATTATAGGTGCGAACCGCTGTGCCTGGCCTGGAAATATTTTTGTTTAAATAATACACATGTGGCCAGATGCGGTAGCTCACACCTGTAATCCCAGCACTTTGAGAGGCCAAGGAGGGCAGATCACTTGAGGTCAGGAGTTCAAGACCAGCCTGGCCAACATGGTGAAACCCCATCTCAACTAAAAATACAAAAAATTAGCCGGTGTGGTGGCAGGTGCCTACTATAATCCTAGCTACTCAGAGGCTGAGGCAGGAGGATCACTTGAACCTGGGAGGTGGAGGTTGCAGTGAGCTGAGATCGCACCACTGCACTCCAGCCTGGATGACAAGAGCAAGACTTCATCTCAAAAAAACGAAAAATGAAAAACACGTGTATTATGGAGTACAACCTAAAATTGGCATGGATTATTAAAATAAAAGAGGAGCTGTAAACCCAGTGCTTTGGGAGGCTGAAGCAGGAGTATCATTTGAAGCCAGAAGTTCAAGACCAGCCGGGGCAATGTGGCAAGACCCCATCTGTAAAAACAAAACAAAACAAAACAAAACAAAAAAATGGGCAAGGGAGTGCACGCCTATAGTCCCAGCTACTCAGGAGGTTGAGGTGGGAGGATCCCTCGAGGCCAGGAGTTTGAGGCCTGCAGTGAGCTATGATAGCACCCCTGCACTTCAGGCTGGGCAACAGCAGAGCAAGACTCTGCCTCTAAATAAATAAACAAAAAACCAAAGGGAGATTTCCAAGAAATTGTAGATTTACAGCAGTCTTCCACAAACTATGCACCCAAACCCCCATCTACTACATGAGTTCATCTAATATTCTGTCTGGGATACATTTGTGCATAAGTTTTAGAAGCCTGCCACTGTTCCACTGTCTCATATTGAATTCCATTTGCCCTGGATTCTGTCTTGGATTCTCACGTGAGTTGTAAGCCCAAGGCTGTGTGTGACTCCCTTTGTTCTACTCAGTTAAGAGGAAGACATTTGGTTGGAGAACATTGTGGTTCTCCTTATAGATAGCTTGCCCCATGTGGTTGTAGCTTTTTTTGTAAGTGAGAACCCTGAAATCTTATATTGAAATGACACACGCCATGATGTGTCCTCCTGTTTTCCATCCACATGTTTTATTTTATTTTTTTAAGCTGTAACACGTTCCCACTGCTACAGCCACCACATGTGTGATTGTAAACAACCACCAGTAATTGCTTTGGAATGGGAAAAACACACCGCAGAATTGCTTGTAAATTTGCTTGGCGGAGGGCATACAATTTTTAAATCAGCCTTCCTTGTATGACATTTATGCCTTGATATTTGAATGCTCTGGCTGTTAGAAGCTTGGAGCATTTACATAATTGCTCCAAGTCTCGCGAAATCCAGGTCTTTCTTTTGAGACCACCAGTGTTTAATAATTCCCTTTTCTCTGTGCCCTGAGGCTAATGAGGGTTTTTGAATCTAACATCTGCCTATTACAAGCATCCTGTAGTCAGTCTGTGCTGGAAGCAGTTTCCCCATTGTTGACATTCATAGGTCCTGTATTTTACGTTGTTTCTTTTCTTTCTTAATCTTGTCTTGTAGAACATTGAGCTCAAGGTGGAAGTAGAAAGTCTGAAGCGGGAACTCCAGGAGAGAGAGCGGCTGCTCATCAAAGCCTCGTGAGTACCGTCATCTGTCGAAAGCCTGCAAGTCGCCCACACTGGGTTGGTCAGTGAAATAGAGCCATCCACTTTTCTAAGACAATTGATTTCCATCTGGAGTCTGAGGACTCCAAAGAGGTTTTTGTTTTTACTTAATTATTTACTTTTCAGCCAGCTTTTAAGATATACCATGATTATAGAAAAATGAACAGATCTTAAGTGTACAGCGTGAATGTTCACAAGCAAACACACCCGTGGAACTACCATCCAGATCAGGAAAGAGAACGTACCAGCCCCCGCAAAAGCCCTCTTTGTGGTCTCAGAACTCACCTTTCTCCCCTAAAGATAACTACCGTTCTGACCACTGTTAGTTCTGCCTGTTTTTAAACTGTATATACAAGGAATTATATAGTAGGTTTTCTTTTGTGTCTGGCTTGTTTCCTCAACAATGTATTTGTGAGATTGATCTGTGTTGTTAATTATATCAGTAGTTCATTCTTATTGTTGTAAAAGCCTGGGGTGATTTGAAGGGGTCCTGGTGGGTGAGGCAGGGAGACAGAGGATGGGGCTTCAGCCAGAGTAACTGTCTTTTTCTTTTTTTTCCTTTAAGATCTGTTAAATGTACTAGGGACCCTCATAATATTTTGCTTGAAAGAGGTTCTACTCCTTAAAAAACATTTGAAAACTAGTATTTTCATTTATTCAAATATTGAACAACAAGCACAGTTCAGCAAATACAGTCTGTGAATCAGTTGATTATTCACTCATTCATAAACATTTATTACATAATAACTTGTGAAATACACAAGTATTTCGAATCTAACATCTGCCCAAAGATCTGAAAAGAGAGCCCTCCACCCCTCTACTCGAAGAGCCCATCAGAGACTGGTGAGCTGTTCATCACACCTGTGAAAAATAACATGCCAGGAAGGTACAGTGGTAGAGGGTGTTGTGGATAAGGTGGCGACACCAAAGTGTGCTAAGTTTTGTTCTGTGACAGTGGAATAAGACTTCCCGGGGCTGCCTCACTGAGGATCCCAGCCAGAAGCTTATGTGGAAATGCTTCATTTGTTCTGACAGTAGAGTTCCTGCTGGGTGTGGTAGGCCAGGACCATGGAGTTCTTGGTTTAGGGCACGGCTGCACTGCTCTGGGCCAGGCCAGTATAATTCCCTTCATCGCCACCGGGTCCAGCAGCTGGAAGCTGGCCTGCTGTTGGCTTTCAGCAGACTACAGGATGCCAGGCGTAGGCTGCTTCTCCGGGTTATGCTGAACTTGCACACTTGGTGTTTTCTGAATGAATAAGTGAATGAAGTAATAAATATCACCAGATTAACAAGTTGTTGTTAATGTTGTTGTTGTTTTTTGAAGTACATTATTTTCTGGGCAGGGAGGCAAATCTACTTTATCAAACCTGAAGATCAGTAATGGAATTTGGTCTGTCTCATACTCAGTGCCCTGCCTGCTGCAGGTCTTGGCTTGGACTAGTTTTTAGTTAAGCTCATACACATGGCAACCTCAGCTCACAAAGGCTTGCATACCCTCCTCAATAGCAAAACATGGGATTGAGTATTTTGGAGGCTTGTGCACATCTTTATATGTGTATATTTCCCAAACGGCTCAGGCTTGTGTGGTCTGACTAGCTTTATTCATTTATTCAGAAATATATATTAAGTGGCTCTTGTGTGCTGCAGTGGGCTAGGTTCCTGGGGATGTAGTGGTGATGCAATCAGATGCATGAGGCTCACATTCTAGTGGGAGTGATGGTGATAAAATACTTGGAGTAATAAATATATAAACAAAAGTCGGGGAAAGAGCTATGAAGTAAAATAAAGGGAGCTATGAGAATTTATAGGTAGGGGAGTAAATATATATTATTATTATTTTTTGAGACAGAGTTTCACTCTGCCAGGCTGGAGTGCAGTGGCGTGATCTCAGCTCACTGCAACCTCCGCCTCCTGGGTCCAGGCGATTCTCCTGCCTCAGCCTCCCGAGTAGCTGGGATTACAGGCATGTGCCGCCATGCTCAGCTAACTTTTGTATTTTTAGTAGAGATGGGGTTTCACCATCTTGGCCAGGCTGGTCTTGAACCCCTGGCCTCACGTGATCCACCCATCTCAGCCTCTCAAAGTACGAGGATTACAGGGGTGAGCCGCTGCGCCCAGCCAGGTAGGGGAGTAAATATATAGATGTGGCTGTATAGCAGGGAAGGTGTCCCTGAGGAGGTGGCATTTGAAATGAGATCTGAAAGACAAGTAGGAATTAACCAGGTGAATGGGTAGAGAAACTGTTCAAAGAGAAGAGAATGTATGGGTCTGAGGGAATATGAGAAGTCTAGAACACTAGAGATTTTGGTCTTTATCCTAAAATCACATGGAAAGCAGTCGTGGGTTTTAAGCGAGTGACACAATCAGAGTTCTGTTTTTGAAAAGGTCATTCTGGATGCTGGGTGGGAAGTGGATTGTGGAGAGAGCACGAGTGGAAGCTGGGAGACCAGTCAGGAAGCTAGTCCAGTGGTTGAGGTGAGAGGCGAGTGACAGAGTAGCTGGGTGAATCAGACATTTGGGAAGCAGAATCAACAGGCCTTGGTGATGGATGGGAAGGGAGATGTCATGGATGATTTCTGTCTGGGGTTAAGGTCATGAGCTCTGTTAAGAATGTTCGCAATGAACATTCTTAAACTGCTCCAGCTTCCTGTCTACCAACTCTATCCCAGACACAGTTCATGGATGCTAAAATGTTCTTGCTTTTGCTGCTCTAACTCTGCTCCAGCAGACCTCCTCCCCTCTCATCTCCTCCCAGCCCAAATGCCTTCCATTGCTCAGCCCTTTGTAAAGCCTCAGATCTGGAACCATGCATGGCTTCCTCTAGCCTGCGTCCGTCTCTTAACGGACTTCGCTGGTACAGAATGATAATACTCTATGCATAACACTTGTTAGTTTATAAAACACTTTCCATTTACATTCCATCATTGTTCTGGGAGCTGGGAAAGTCTGGAAGAATACCCTCATTTCATAGAGGAGAGACTATAGGCCAGGAAAAGGGAAGGGCCATGACTCCCAGCCGAGAAGGTCACATCTGCTATTAGAACTCAAGTCCCTGACTTCTAGTTCAGCACTAGGTTCCATGTTCTTTTTAAATTTTTGTATGTAGATAATTGTATATTGGTATATACACAATATCTATGTATCTGTTCAATGACAGTATCTACCATGGAACTGCTAGGTGTGCCTATCTCTTATTTTTTTTTTGAGATGGAGTCTTGCTCTGTTGCCCAGGCTGGAGTGCAGTGGTACAATCTTGGCTCACTGCAACCCGGGTTCAAGCGATTCTTCTGCCTCAGCTTCCTGAGTAGCTGGGATTACAGGCATACGCCACAATGCTTGGCAAATTTTTGTATTTTTAGTAGAGACAGGGTTTCACCATGTTAGCCAGACTGGTCTCGAACTCCTGACCTCAGGTAATCCACCCGCATTGGCCTTCCAAAGTGCTGGGATTACAGGCGTGAGCCACCATGCCTGGTCGTGCTTTTCTCTTTAACCCTAGCTTTCTAGCACCCAGCAGTATGTCTATGGTGGATACTTGCTGATGGAAAATACCTATGTTAATATAATACCCTTGGCTCTGCTTTTCAGTGTTGTGATTTTTGGTGGGGCATGGGGACAGGATATGACATCTGCCACAGGAAAAGCCTCTGCTTTTACCTGAAGAACCATAATTAGAATGAAAAGAATCCAGGGGAAATATGGAGGATTGAAAGGGTAATGAGGCTGGCATTTATAGAATCTGACTTTCTTGTATTGGGTGGAAAGCTAGATGAAACCAGTTTCTCTCAGCCTTTCCTCTCCTCAGGTCTTGCTGTCCACCTTGTGTGTTAGCCCCGATTCTGCAAGGAAAGAAAGGGTTGAGGGAGGGAGCTAACACTTATTGAGACTCAGACATCCTGCGTCGGGCACTTGACAGGTTTTATTGCATTTGATCAATTATGTGGGCAGCCAGTATTCCCATTTGAGTGGAGAGAAAACCGAGGTTCGAGGAGTGGGGAAACGTGTAGCGGCTGCTCTGGCTCCAGAGCGCGCTGTGCCTTGCTGTGAAATAAACATTTGTTGGCTGGTTTTCCACTGTTATATTTATCAGTTACAATAAGGGGACATTAAAAACGAAAGCAGTCATATTGTTGTGAGTAAATTTTATCTCTGTAGCTTTAAAACACAAACAAAAATAATAATTCCATTAGTAGAGGAAAATTGTACCATACTACTGAGTATAAATTTTATTGCCACAGAAACTGTAAAACACAAAGATGATAAATGAAAAGTTGGAACATTTATTATTGGGAATATATTTTACTGGTATAACTCAAACTCAAACAAACTGAGTAATCATAGTACTTGTTAAAAGTTATAGTCAGCTTCTTGACAATGTATGTGATTCAGACAGCAAAACACAAAGGTTAGACCTGGGCTGATAGGAGGGAGACAGCATATTTGCACTCTGGTAGGTAGGGTGGGGGGGTAAGGGAAAGGGGTAGCAGAGGCGATCTGTTTTATAGAGGAGGCTCTGTAAAGCCCAGGCCTCAAACCTTGGTGAGCAGGTAGCAGAAATTCATTGCTGGAGAAACCCTGTATCCAAGGCCTGGGAAGGCAGGGCTTCTCGTCCAGAATTCTTTCGGCCGTGTATAATGCTCCTCAAGGAGTGATAGAAATGATTGTGAATCACTGTGAATTCAAGACAGCGATGCAAAAATGAGCCCCAGGAGTGGGGGGTGATGGCATTCAATGGCATGAATCAGGAAATGGAAATGGGCACCTTGGCTGTGGCCAGCAGAGACCCCAGCAGAGGGTAGAATGAGGCCTCTCACAGCAGCTCAGCAGGAGCCAGCACTGTGTGGGCCTCAGAGGCCAAGGACTAGCGTGCAGAGCACTCCGATCAGAGAGGAACAGGCCTACATATGTGAGCACATTAATTCTGAGAGGTAATCATCTCATTTTTCACATGAGGAAACTGAGGTGTGAGAGGTAATTTAGTGAGGCTACATAATTCACCCAGAGTCACACTGAGGATATAATAGAGTAAAAATTTAGAAGCAGATCTGTGCAGCTTCAGAGCCCATGTTCTTTCTTTCCAGTTGTTCACATTGAATTCCATTAAAATGATATGACACTGGGGCCTTCTGAAGCTTTATTGGTGAAAAGAAAAAATATATTAGTATTTATTTTCAGGCGACTCATGTTTGAGACTTGGACAACAAGTATGGTCCTCTTGACTTTCCATTGTTCTCAGTAAAAAAATTCACATGGCTTGTACATGTGAGTATCTGATCACATGGCTCTCAGTTGGAAAAATTTTATATATCTTTAAAGTAGGGCATGGGAAGCTGGTGGTGAATAGATTTGTTCTGTTGCAGTTTTTCTGAGAAACCAGCCTTAGGTGGAAGCATTTCCTTTATTATTCTGCCTTCTGGAAACCTGCAATCATTTTAGAAATCTGATGAGGACTGCTCATACAGTCATGTCCGACACTGTTTATCTTCTGGCATCGGTGGTTGTAGTCCTGCGTCTGATTTGGGCGTGCCATTCCCACCACTGCCCGTCATGTGGAGAGAATATTCCATGGTGCTCTAGCAGTGCTTACTCTGTGTTTTATGTTAGAGTAACACAGAGTACAGGTTGCTTGTGTAACCTCCCCTCTTCATACCCTAAGTGGTAGCTAGTGTGTGAACAGATTGATCCTGATGCATTTAAAATGCTTTTCCCTTCAGTTGGCAGAAGATGAAGTATGCAGACCCTTACTCCCGCAGATTTATTTTCGTTGCATACTGCTCCTTTGCACATTGGTTTGTCAGACCAGCTCTCTGCCCTCCTTGCACCACTGGTGGAAGTATACTTTGTTGGAAGCCCCCTGGTGGGAAATTTGGCAGTAGCTATCCAGAATCTTAGCAGTGGGCTTACCCTGTGACCCAACTATTCCCTTTCTAGAAATCTGTTCTCAGGAAGTCACTGGATAGTAGACATACAAGGATGCTTTTATCATAACATTGCTTATTACAGTAAACAATTTCACCAACATTTATTGAATACTTACTTTGTACCAGGCACTGTTCTCAGAACTTTGTGAGTATCGTCGGATACAATGTGTTAAATGAGAAACAATTTAAATGTTTTAAAAATAGAGAATTGATTTAGTAAACTATAGTACATTTCATACATTGAGTTAATATACAGCCTTTAAAAATGATGATATAGACTTTATTGACACAAAAGGATGTTTATGGTATATTAAGTAACAAAATCAATTCACTGATGTGTACCAAATGGTTCTTTTTTGTAGAAAACGTCTGAAAGGCTATATGCTAAAATGTTGACTTAGTTATCCTGAGTGACAAGATTATGGATGATTCTTACTTTTTTCTTATTTGCGTTTTTGAATGATAAATATTAAGCTAAAGAAAAAGAAGCTCAGCACAGGTCTGTGGGAGAAATGACTAACAAATATTCCTTGTCTCTCTGGGGCTGTGAAATGACCATCAGACTATCACCCTTGCATGTTTTACCCCGTGCCTCTTTTTGCAGCAAAGCAGTTGAGAGCTTAGCTGAAGCTGGTGGCTCTGAAATCCAGCGGGTAAAAGAAGATGCTCGAAAGAAGGTGCAGCAGGTGGAAGATCTCCTAACCAAAAGAATACTCCTTTTAGAAAAGGCAAGTCTGGAAATCCTGAGGGCAGTGTATTTCTTACAGTGGGTTAATAACAGGCGGGCACAGTTTTGTTTCTTTTTTCGTAGACCGTCAGTTTCAGGAGAAACAACAGCCACCCTTATTGAGCATCTCCTGGATTGTAGCCCCATTTCAGGCATTTTACATGTATAGTTTATAACACCTTTACCCTGCAAACTGGCCATTGTGGTCTTCATTTCTGTATAAGGTCACTGAAATACAGAGAGAAGTACTAACTCATTTAATAGGCCTAACCTAATACTAATAGGTTTAATCCTGGGTTTAACTATGCTGATTTTAAAGCCCATGCTCTTTCTATAGCAGCACTCTGCTTATTGTCTAGTTTAGCTCCATTATTTTAAAGATGTGGAAGCTGAAGGCCAGAGAAGGGAAATGACTTACCTCACATTAGTTAAGCCTGGAACCAGACTCTGACCTTTAGGCTACCACGTGTCCATCCAGCTCTGGTACCTGGTATCCGGCTTCCCTCCAACCATCCTGCCAGTGCTCATAGAATGTCTTTTCTCTATTAGGCACTGCATGTCACTTCTCCTTCTATTTATTCTCAGTTAGGTATTTCCTATCACTGTGATGGGAGTCAGGATGTTTCCTGGCTAAAAAATCCTGTCTCCTTATCTATTTTAAGCTAGTATTAAGTAATACTATTTAATTCTTGGTCTTTGATATCTGTTGTTTTATCACAGTTTCTCTACCTGAAACTGGTTCTTTTTAGATATAGAGAGAAATGGCACCAGAAGCGCTTTTGGATACAAAGAGCAGGCACTGTTTTTGCAGTTTACAATTTTCCATTTATGATGTTCACATCAGCCCTTAAATTGTCCTTTTAGGGGTATGTAGCTATTAGGCCCAAAATACCTGTGTTTTAAACAGGCTTGGAGAGGGTTAGAAACTTAGTATAGGTCAGAATTGGTAGAACTAGAACCACAAGAAGGTTCTCCTGATCACAAATTCTGAATTTTAGCTAAAGTGTAATTATGAGATCTAACTTACTGGGTCATTTGTTTTTCCCTGTAAGTGCTTTCCCGTGTGTTGGGGTGACAAATCTCTGCTCTGTCACTTACTAGCCTTATCACCTAGGATAAGGTATTTGCTTACTCTGAGCCTCTGCTTCATCATCTGTAAAATAAGGACAGTGATACCTGGTTTGCAGCAGTAATTGTAATAATAACTGTAGTATTAACAATTTATTGTGGGCTTACCATTTCATTGTGTGAGACATCCTCCTAAGCTCTTTATAGACATGAAGGTAATCTTTTCAGTAAACCTCTGTGAGGTGAATACTTCTGTCATCCTTTTTCTTTCTTTCTTGTTTTAAACAGATGATGAAACGGGCACAGAGTGGCTAAGTCACTTGCTTAGGGGCACACAGGCAGTAAATATCAGGTAGTCTGGCTTCAGACCTGTATTCTAAACTGCTATACTCTACTGTCTCGGGATATAACTTTTTAGGGTTGGCTGCAGATGGGAGATAATACGAATGAAGCTCCTTGCTCAGAGCCTGGCATTTAGTAAATAACGGGCTTTGTTGTTGTCTAAGAATATGATACATGATTTTTTTCAGCTTTCATTGAGAGTGACAGGAAGCCCCGTGGGGAGATAGTGGTGGGGGCGGCACTGTGGAGGGCAAGGGCAGGGAGGAGGGAGCCAACATTTATTTCTGAGCTTCCTGTGATGGAACAAGCGTTTGACAGTGACTCACGACAGCTCTTTGATGGGACGGTGGTTATCCCTATTTTATCGATTGGGAAGCTCAGGCTCGGAGAGGTTTAACAACTACCTGAGATCACACAGCAAGTATGTGGGAGAGCTGGTTTTTGAACCCAATTCTCTTTGGTGTTTATCTTTGTGATGTAATTGGAGGCAGTTGGTGTGAGTAGTTAGAGATTCATATCTACTCCCAGGTCACTTTCATGAACACCAGAGCCTTTTTCCCTAACACAGACACTGCCTGCATGATTTACATAATTTCCTCATTGGCTTCTCTGACCTCTTGGGAAGAACATGCAGTTGTTTTTTTTTTGTACCACCTAAATCACCTTGGAGATATAGAAAATGTACTTTAGAATTGTTCAGTCATTATCTTAAAAAAATAGGGCGGTGGGGGTGTGTGGGATGAATTTGTATGGAAATTATGGTGACTCTTTGGAATTTATGTATGTTTAGTATTGAGAGGAGCATTTCTCCTTGTTCTTCTTGAAGCTGTAAATATTGATCTGATTTTTCAAAATGAAAAATACAGTTCTTACAGAGTTGAGTCTTTTCCATTGGAAATGCCTATTACGCTTCAGGATACAAGAGGGAAAAAATGGCTGGCAAGTGTATTTATTACCGATTCTCTCCATGTATAGTACAATTCGGGGAGGGGAAATATGCTGGAGAAAAAGTCATAAATATTTATATTTTAATCCAATTTCCTTTCAAAATGTTCCCAATTGTCTTGAAAAATTGCATCAAATGCATTTAATTTAACTCTAGGATGTGAAAGCCGCCCAAGCAGAACTGGAAAAGGCCTTTGCAGGGACAGAAACGGAGAAGGCTCTTCGGTTGAGTTTGGAAAGCAAGCTTTCAGAGATGAAGAAGATGCACAAGGGGGACTTGGCAATGGCTCTGGTCCTGGATGAGAAAGACAGGTCTGGCTCTTGTCCCTGTCATACCCTGACATCACATTATCTGGCAGCATGTTCCCTTTTCTTCCCTTTTATCCCTCCCTTCTCCCCGTGTTTCCCACAGGACTTGAGTGACTAACGGGAACAAGTCCAACACAGATAGATAGAAAGAAAACTACGGAGAAAATCAGGAGGAAGAGAAAAGGAATAGCATAGTCATATGAGGTCAGAGATAGTCTACTGATAGACATTCATGCTGAAAAGTTCTACTCAGATACTAAAGTTAGCATTTGATTTTGCCCGTAAGCTTCCTGGAAGTCAAAGGAAAAAGGGTAGAGACAAGATTCACATTGCAAATGAGGTAAAACAAGCTAGTAACTCAGGAGAAGTCCGGTTTTACTTGGCACAATCAGAGGAAATTTCTCTTGTGGTTCTTCCGAAAGTGAACAGTGAGTGACTGCCCCCACAAGAAATACCAGTGAATTCCATGTGACTTATTTTCCATCATATCTTTTAATGCAGCCCAAGGCACAAATTAGTACAGGGCAAGGTGTGAAAAATAAAACCATGTTGACCAAATACAGAGCTCTTTGATGATCCATGATAAAATGGATGCCTTCTAGTCTATTGGATAGTTGATATGGCCTTTAGGCAATCCTTTGTGCCCATCGTATTTTGCAACCAAACTTTTGGTAAAAACTTGTCAGGAGAAAGCTGATTTTATTGCTTACCATAAACCTTACATTTTGATACTCTTGCCTTATTTTGGCAGTCACTAAGTGGAAGGTTAACTAAATCTAAGTCCAACTGCTGGCTAACCTGTGACCTATCTGTTGAAGAGCCGAGCTTGGAATTTGATAGAAATTGTTCTAAAGCAAATGATCTGTTTCAGAGGATACTGACTGGCTCCGTTTTCTTGGTCATTTGGTGCCTGCCCCCTGCATTGACGAACACTACTGTGTTGTTTAGGTGCTTGGCCTAACTGCCTGGTTTCTCAACTGTTGTCTGCTTTTACTTCTGCCTTGGTACTACCTGTGGAGACTGGAGTCTGCTGCTTGGAAAGTCAGATGAGCAAATCCTAATCCTTGGGATGGGATTATCTGTAAAAGAGAAGTAAATAGACCCAGAGGGAGAGCTCATGCCTCCATGTAAGTGCCCTAGCTTCAGCATTTGGAGGTGTGAGCATTTATTTGGTGCTCTGCGATCTTTTCTTAGCTTTGATCTGGAAAATGAAAGTTTTATGATTAATAATTTCAGGGTGAGTGAGGAAACTGGGTTCCCCATGGACCTCAGTGGAGTGAATATGTATCATCTCAGTTTATTTACCCATTTGAGACCTTGTGTTTTTCTTGACTTCATGGCAAGGAAGAGAAACTTCCCTGGGATGTGCCCTCCTACTGAGCCTCCCCCCAGAGTACTGCCCTTTCCAGGCACCACCCATGGAGCCACTAGACTGAGAATTCCACAGAACCATTTCTGTGTTCCCTTGTATCTCTGCCAACCCATCAGCAGTGAAGCCCTTAGAAGGCTTATGGGTTTGTCTTCCTTGGGGAGCTACAGGTCTGGAGCAGTTAAACTGGGAGTAGGGGACCCAGGGAATAGAATTTGTGAGCAGCCACCAAAGAAGAAACGACTGGCAGAATTCCTGGCGCCTGTGAAGGGGAAGGAGAGGGTTTGGGATAGGTTTGAAAAGAGGTCCTGGGACAGAGTGAATAGAAAAGGCCCTCTGAGGGGCCTGACAGATGCTGAGCAGTCAGTTCATTGGTTCTATTGGATCTTTATGCCTTTTGTTCGACAAATATTTCCTGAGCATCTTCCACTTAGCACAGTGGTGATGAGAATGTAAGAGGGAGTAATACAGCCTGGGTTCCTCTCCCCAGGAATCTCATTGTTTGAGTTGAAGCTTATCATCCAGCAGGGTGGGAGGGGTGGAGGGAGGAGCAAGATGATAAGGGCTAAGTAGGATCAATGCTGGGTTAACATATTTTATCGAATTCAGTTTAGAGGGATTAGGAAAAGTTTCCTGGGAGAAGTACTGGGATGAGGAAGAACTACTTGGACAAAGAAAGGGAAGTAAAGGAACAGTGCAACTGAAAGTCCTGAGGCAAGAAGGAACACGGCAGGATCCAGGCACAGGAGGGTGCATAGCCTGGCCTGAGTGCTGTGTTCTGGAAAGGAGTGGGGAAGAGGTGAGGAGAGGGAAGCTGGGGGGTGACATGGACCTTATTGAAGAATTTGAGTTTTATCCTAAAGGCATACAAGAAGCCACCGAAGAGTTCAAGGTGGGGCTTCGGGGAATGACAAGATCAGATTTAAATTTAGAAAGGTCTTTCTGGCTGCCCTTAGGGAATGGATTGGTGCTGGGGCTGGGTAGAAGACTAGTTCTCAGGCTGATGCAGAAATCCAGGAAAGAGCTGATGGTGATCAAGGTGGACGTGACAGAGCTGGGAATGGAGGAAAACAGGCTAGAAGGTAGGGTAGACATGATGGGCTTGAAGGACTTGGTGACTGATTGGATTTGGGGGATGAGGGGAACGGCTACAGTGACACACCCTTGCCCAGGTGTTTTTTTGTTGTTTTGTTTTGTTTTTTAAGATGGAGTCTTAACTCTGTCCTCCAGGCTGGAGTGCAGTGGTGTGATCTCGGCTCACTGCAACCTCTGCTTCCCAGGTTCAGGTGATTCTCTTACCTCAGCCTCCCGAGCAGCTGGGATTACAGTTGCCCGCCACCAAAAAAGCCTGGCTAATTTTTGTATTTTTAGTGGAGACAGGGTTTCACCATGTTGGCCAGGCTGGTCCTGAACTCCTGACCTCAGGTAATTTGCCAGCCTCCCAAAGTGCTGGGATTACAGGCATGAGCCACTGCGCCTGGCCCTTGCCCAGGTTTTGAGCATGAGCAGCTGTGGGGTGGTGCAGTTTATTGAATTTTGTTGGGGGGAAAAGAAAAAGAAGAAATGTTTTCGGGTGGAGGGAGAGGGAAGATGATACCTTCAGTTGGCACGTGTTGGGTTTGAGGGCCTGTGAGCCTCAGTGAGTGGAGTCTAGGATGTGGTTGGGTGTATAGATTAAAGCTTGAGTTAAAGGAAGTATAGATTCATTCCTTAACCAACCACTGAGTGTGGCCTTGGGAATGCGTGCTGGGAATGCAGGGCTGAACGTTCTCCTGCTTCTGTGGTGCTCTCAGTGTGGGAGGGGCCAGATGTTAAAAAAATATATGTCGTGATGGATGCTGTGATAAAGGTGAGCCCAGGGTTCTGTGCTGTGACAAAAGCAAGGTGTGATCAGCTCTGCCTGGGCATGGGATGGGGAGGGCTTGTCAGATAAGGAGTCCTGGGAGTTGGGTGAGGACGCTTTGCCAAGCAGAGAGAACAGCACATAAAGGTACAGAGCCTGGCACATTTTAAGGTGATCCTAGAGGAGAGTGGTCCTCTTAGCATGTGCCACAGAAGCTTGATTCTTCATCTTTTTTGGAAGGGGGACTTTGGGAAGGGTTAACGTGTATCAAGTACTTACTGTGTTCTAGGTGGTGGAGTCTCCATGGATGTCGGATCAGGGCTTTGCTGAAGGCTGCATCTTCCTGGGATTTCCCAGAGGTCTGGCTGGACAGGCACCGAAACCCAATGTGTCAGTCCTGTGAATGCAACTGTCTCTCAGGGATAGCTGTGTCCTAGGCGTACTCCCAGAGACCAGTGTAGCAGTCGGATGCCAGCTCTGGATTTTTGCTCAGGTTGTGGCCCTTTTTGTGGTGAAATTCTCCTAGTTGTAGGATCAGTATGTTCCCTCCCTGAAGGCAGGCCTGCCTAGGAAGCTAAGTCAAGGTCAAGTGGTTAGCAGAGAACCGGAGCCAGAGTCCTTGGTTTTGCCCTCATGAGATGGATCTAGCTAGATCTGCGACACAGATCGACTCACTGTTGGGCAGGGCAAGGTGTTGAATCTTTAGGGCCCAGGGACCCCTCACGTGGATGGATGGACTCCGCCAATATCTTTCTGGGGTCCCACCACCCTTTTTAAAGGTGCATGCTTTAGCTACTTTATTGCCTTCAATCTGGCCTTTGAGCTGCTCTGTGTCTTTAAGGCAGTTAATACTGGGAAGCCCTGCAGATCAAATATGCCAACAGATATGTTCTATTTGGCTTACAGTATTTTTTAAAGTGTGAATTAGTTGCCAATATGTAAAAAATTGAATTTCATGCAGAAGTCTGGATTTCCACCTTCTCTTTAAAACCTAGGAGATTGGCAGCCCTGGGTATCGTCTTGCTGGATTGAGGCTACCCCTCCCCTTAGATGGGCCTGGTGCTCCAGCTTGGCCACAGGAGTCCCCACCAGGCCTGCCTACTTTTTCTATTCCCTATCTAGAACTTGCTTTAAGGTAACTAAAAAAAAAAAAAATTCAGTTTTATTGATGTAAAATTACATACAACACAGTGCTTCAATTTTAAGTATTTATAGTTTGGTGACTACCTCTCTCATTGATTATGTGATGATTTCAAAGTTGAGCCCCTAGAGGGCAATCTTACACCTCTTTCCAGGTTTTCTGGGGTATTGCACTGGTGCTGCCTGGCACCCTGTGTCCTAGTGCATTGCTAGGTACTTCAGTTACCTTTGTCTCCCTTTTTACCTTCATCCTGGGAAGCTGTGCTTCACTAGGGCAGCTCTGTCTGACTGCAAAATCTTTGTTCTTTCTACCAAACTAAGTTGCTTTCTAGGCTTAGCTGCAGAAAGGCTATTCTGAGGGTCTTCTGAGGAAATGCTAATTGTTACATGTTAAAAAAAAAAGTAATAATTGTAGCAACTGTCATTTGTTGAGTTCCACCATATTCCAGGAGCAGTGCAAGATTGTTTTAAATAGTTGTCTCCGGTCCACAATCCCAAGTCACCCCTATTTTGTAGCTGAGGAGGCACAGGCTCAGAGAGATTGAATTACTTGCCATGGCCAAGGGGCAGTTGATATGGGATAATTTGGTAATTATATTGTGTTATTTGATAACACAGCCCAGAGAGGGATATGTTCAGCTGTTCCTGAGGGGGGCACTAGGGGTGCAGGTAGCAAAACTTCCTGGAGGGGAGGTGATGCTTAATTAGCTCTGGCAGGATGAATGGGTGTTTGTCAGGTAGAGGTGGGGGTGAGGTGGGGGTAGGGTGGGAAAGGGCCTTTTAGTTAGAGGAATAGCATGAGCAAAGGCGTAGAGGCATGAAACAGTCTGGCTTTGGGAGAGAACTGGAAGCGAGGCTACTGAGTGGAGATGGAGAGGGCGATGGTTTCCTGTGAGACTGAAGCTGTCGGCAGGGGCCTCTGATCTGGTAGGCTCTAAGACCTGGGACCTGGAATGCCTGGAAAGGAGTTTCACCTTTATCTTGAAAGTCAGTGTTTTTAAACTTTGCCCTGAGAAGCCTTGGCAAGACATTCCGTTTTTTCCACACTCACCTGAACAGCTCTGCTTCATTGGTTTTGTTTGCTTAGGTTTCAGTGACATTTCTTTTGGAGAGAGGACTTCTTGGCCAAAAAAATTAGTAGTCCGCTGCTGTTGGTGGGGGCCGTTGAAGGTATTTGAATAGGATCACAGCTTGGCTAGAGTCTAGAAGCTCAGAGTTGAATTGACTGGAGGCAGGCAGGGGACCAGTTAATGTCACACGAATTCTGGCGCTTCATCTCCTACCTGCAAAATGTGATTCTGTTTATGTTCAGCCATTGTATATGTCTACTTTGAAGATATCTGGCCCCATTTCCTTCCTCCTCCTGCTCCACTGAGCTAAGAGAACAGCTTAGAATTAATATTTAAATTTTGTTCTCTTTTAGACTGATTGAGGAGTTGAAGCTGTCTTTGAAGAGCAAAGAAGCTTTAATTCAGTGCCTTAAAGAGGAGAAATCTCAGATGGCATCTCCTGATGAGAATGTGTCATCTGGAGAGCTCCGAGGACTTTGTGCTGCTCCAAGGGAAGAAAAGGAGAGAGAAACTGAGGTGAGGCGACGGGACATGAAGAGGGGACTTTAATTAGCCAACCAGACTCCTCTGTGGGAGATGGAATGTGCATTCAGGCCTCATGGTTCATACACAGCCTGCTTCTAAATATGAGACCACTGTCAGCTGAGGAGTGGGCAGAAACTGCCTTTGTCAGGGGCCCTGACGTTCTTTTTCCTTTTCAGCCTCCTGTTCCTATAAAGAGTTGCTTAAAAAAAAACCAGCCCCTACCTGCTTGCCTCTGTTTTACCATGTGTTGATTTGTTGTTACCTGGGGACTTTATTTTTATCCTTTGGGTTTTCTTAGGATACAGTTGTGGTGCGTTGTTTTCCATCTTGCCTCTTGGTTAGAAGTAGGTGTGAGGCCAACTTTGGTCTGCAACTTGAGAGGTAGGGTGGGAAGGGGACTAACTTGTATCGGGCTTGGCAGCATGGGAGGGGTTCAGTATACCACCTCGTTCAATCCTCCCAGCCACCTGGCGAGGTAGTGCTCATGGTCTCCTTGTCAAGTTTAGAAACAGGCTCAGAGGAGTTGTTACATTTTTCCAGGTTCCAAGAGATGGGTTACTAGTAGCTGACCCCAAAGCCTCCCTGGCCCCGCCCTAGGCGGCCTCCCCAGCAAGCTCTTTTGAAGAGGTTGGGCAGGCCAGGGAAGTGGAGGTAGGTCTTAGTCTAGGCCTTCCATTCTTGTTGGACCAAGAGTAGCTGCTGCATGTGGTATATTCACATTGGGGATGTTCTGGTTGTTCACAGAAAGTCTTGGTTTCTTCATGGAGCGGGGCCTGTGTTCCTACCACAGCAGTGAATGCGGTAGCCTTGCCAGTTCATTTTCATCTGTAATCCACAGTTGTTTCCTGCCCCTCCTCTTAACTCTCTTTCCCACTTCCGCGGCACGGCCCTCTAGTAGGCCTTCATCTTGTTCAGCAGCACCGTGGTTTACTCTCTGTGGGGCTGGTGATCAACCAGGGTAGGTTGTTGTCTTCACATTTTTCTTCATTCAAATCAGGTGGGGTTTTGGGTGGGGCGAAGAGAGGGAGGGGACACTTGTTTTAATGAGTTCCACAGTAGTGGGGGAAAATGAGTAAGCGACAAGGACGTGCTCATTCTCATTGTTCTGGAGAAGCTGTTGGATTGCAGTGCCTTCTTGACACCAATTAATGCCTTTTCTTAGGCTGCACAAATGGAGCATCAGAAGGAGAGAAACAGCTTTGAAGAGAGGATCCAGGTATGTTGATATGGTTTTAAAAAGTGTATTGAAGATTTAGTCTATTCTTGCCTCTTGTTTTATTGAGTGCAACAGATAATTCTGTGTCACAGTAGCTGTCATTCATTGAATGCTACTGTATGACAGTCGAGCATAAGGTACTCTAGAAAGGGTTTCTTAATCTTTGCAGTAACTCTGTGAAGTAGGCATTCCCATTTTACAGATGTGGTACCTGAGGCCCAGAGAGGTGAGGTCACTTGCTTAAGAGCACATAGCTAGGAAGAGGTAGAGCGAAGATTTGGACCTGCCCATGTGCCATGGTTCCTCTGTCACAGCAGGAGGCATTTGTGGAGTGCCTGCCAGCTTAGAAAGTGCTTTCACATCCATTATCCCATTTGATCCTCACAACAGCCTGGAAGGGAGGCGGTGGTGATTATCTTTAGAAATGAACTCAGACTATAAATGTATAGTTCAGTCTCCATCAAAAGGAATGAAATTAATGATCTGTTATTTCCCCCAAATAACCTGGTATGGTTTCAAAGACTCTGAGTGACTGTATTCAAATTCCAGAAGGCATTGGAATCCTTCCCATAGGAATAGCTGTCATCGTCTTAACTGATTTGATCCCCTTCCCTTCACCCAGCCCTGTTGCCGGGAGCGGTAACACAGTAACTTGGAGTTGATGCCACTATGTTCAGCTCCACTTGGAAACATTAATCACAGGTTGACAGGAATAAGATAGAATAACTGCATTTGAGTGTGCTCTTAAAGATATATTTACAGTGCATTTTGGTTGGAACACATCAACTTAGTGAATCTTTTTCTAATCTAATTTAGGCACTTGAGGAGGACCTGAGAGAGAAGGAAAGAGAAATTGCTACAGAGAAGAAAAATAGTTTAAAGAGGGATAAAGCCATTCAGGGTTTAACCATGGCATTAAAATCAAAGGAAAAAAAGGTATGTCTGATACATTTGAAGTAAGATTTTTCTTTATTAGCTTCTATGACTGGCCTGTCCTACCCTGAATTTTTAGCTTTAGATAAAAAGTTTATAAGAGAGATGAGATAGTATAGAAAGTGGGGAAATAATCCTCTAGTCAACCGGGAATTCTTTTGGAGTGTCTAATCCAGTGCTGTTCAATAGAAATATAATATGAGTTACATATGTGATTTAAAACTTTATAGTGGCCTCATTAAAAGAAGTAAAAAGAAACAAGTGAAATTAATTTTAATTATATATATTTATCCCTCCAAACATAATCATTTCAACATGTAATCAATAAAAGTAATGAGATAGTCAACACTTTTTTTTCAGAACTGTTTGAAGTCTAGATATGTTTACAACACACCCTCAAATCAATCTAACCACATTTCACATGCCAAGAGCCACATGTGGCCAGTGACTGCCGCATTGGACAATGCAGGTCTAATCTTTTGAAGGATAACAGAAGAGTGAGATAAAGGAGTTTTGGGAGGCAAAGCCATGACTGTGAGTTGGTTAAAGAGCTACCTGAATGTTGCCTTTGTGATCCAAGGTGGTAGCTGATGGTTCTGTGCTGTTTTCTTGTCCTTACTATGGCAATCTGTTGTGTCCTAGTAACTATGCAAGGAACAGACACAGAGAAGAAAACCCAGCTCTGCTTGCAAGTTATTGGGGAAGAAAGAGTGATGAGGGTTGTGATTGAGGGAAGTGTAGGGAGCTGGGGAGGCAGAGGGAAGGGGTCCTGATCCAGATTAGGTGTGGATGTCCAGTGTGTGGAGCAGTGCTTAGAGGAGGAGGTGCCTGAGCTGCATCTTAAAGGATCAGTAGGAGTTATTTGGGAAGGAAGGCGGACAGGGGGAGAACACTGGTCAAGGCGTTTAGTTAGGAGAGACCCCATATGCACCACAGACAGTTTGGAGTTGTCAGAGCACAAAGTGTAAAACTTAAAGGAGGCGAGAGAAGAAGGTGAAGCTTTTTCAAGTGGCCAACCAGTGGGGGTTGGGGAAACTAATCATATTGAGCTGCTTGAGTGGCACTGAAGGCCACTGAAAACTCTTAAGCACATTTTCATTTTGGAGAGGTCTCTGGCTCTATCTGGAGAGTGAATTGCAGGAGGGAGAGAATAGAGGCTGGGAGACCAGTAGCCTCGGTGAGAGCCAAGAAAGGCAGAATTAGAGCAGTGGCCACAGCAAGTAGGAATGGACGGGAAGGGGCTTATTTAAGAAATAAGATTCGAAGTAATTAGAAATAAGGTTGGGAAAATTTGAGGATTAGATGTAGGACTTCAGAGAAGCATAGTGAAGGATGACTTCAGGTGTCTGGCTTGCATGACTAGAGGTATGGTGGTGCCATTGACTCAGCTCAAAGTGTGGATAATGGAGGTTGATAGCAAGATCTGGGACAGTGGTAGATGTGATGAATCTGTTTAGAAAGTGCTGACTTTGAGGAGCCCGTACACCATCCAGATGAGATGTCCAGGAGGCAGATAATGTGCATGCCTAAAGTTTGGAGAGTGCTCAATCCTAAAGAGGTCAATCTAGGAATCCCTTGTGTACAGGTGTGAGTTAAGATTCTGAGAGTTGACCTACTTACCTAAGGAGAGTATAGAATGGGAAAGAAGAAGATTGGTGATGGGACTGCAGAGGACATCAGAATTTCAGGGATAGGGAGAGGAACGCACAAAGGAGACAGAAGGAATGGTTGCAGAAGTAGGAAACTGACCAGGAAACTGGTGGTGTTGCTAAGCAGTTTGAATGATCACCAGTGTCAGGTGCAGCAGAGATTTGCCTGCTAGTAATAGTAGTCCTGGTGGGCATGGTGGCTTATGCCTTTTAGGATCGCTTGAGGCCAGGAATTTGAGACCAGCCTGGGCAATAAGGTGAGACTGTGTCTCTAATAAAACTACAAAAAAGTAGCTGGATTTGGTGGTGTTCACCTGTGGTCCCAGCTACTTAGGAGGCTGAGGTGGGAGGCTTGCTTGAGTACGGGAAGTTGAGGCTGCAGTGAGCTGTGATTGGCCACTGCACTCTAGCCTAGGTGACAGAGCAAGACCCTGTCTCAAACACACACACACACACACACACACACACAAAAGTAGTCAACATTGTATCACTTTTGGGGAGTTCTAGGCCCAACTGGGACCAGAAGCCTTCAAGTATGTCAGGACACTGGTGTCGGAGCTGCTCTGGGTGCTGGCAAAGTCCAGGGTGTGGCCACGGTGGTTCATGGCCAACTCTGAGGTGTAGGAGAAAGTCACTGGAGGATGAGGAATTTGGGGAATACCCAGGCTAGGTTGTTGGGCAGGTCATTTATAGGGATAGTAATAATAGTAACAGTATGACCAAGGCATTATGTTAGCACCAATGCACATTACCTCGTTTAACCCTAATAACACAATAGCTGGGTGAGTGGTGATACCCTCATTTTACAGTTGAGGAAATGGAGTCTCCAAGATGTTGAGTACCTTGCCTGAAGTTATCCAGCTAGTAAACTGCTAAACTGGAAATCCCACTTGGATCTTTTCTGATTACAAAGCCCTTGATTATAAGCACGACACAATGGAGCAGGAAAAGCGTGTGGGCTGTACAGAGAGGAGAGCCCAGTTAGATACTTGGCTGGTATTCGTTATATTTCCCCAGGTTGAAGAACTTAACTCTGAAATTGAAAAGCTCAGTGCTGCCTTTGCTAAAGCCAGAGAGGCCCTGCAGAAAGCACAGACCCAGGAATTCCAGGTAAGTGTTCACCTGGCGTAAGTGGCTGTCTCTTTGATCCTGACCCCTGGTGAGGTGAGGACTTTGCAGCTGAAAGAACTTGGAAGATTTTAATAAGGAAAACTGTGGGTGGTCTTTAGTGATAGAATTTGCTCAGTCTAATTAAAGGGAAATTCTCTACCAGATTTGGGAGATTTTCTAGCCCCCTCCTCAATATGGTAATGATAAATACCTCCACAGTTAGGAGTGCTAAGTGTGCTCTGTGCTAAGTAATAATGCAAGATATGTGGATTATCTCATTTAATCTTCACCACCCTATGGGGAAGGTAATCATCATCCCTCTTGTGTTTGTACTTTTTTTTTTTTTTTTTTTTTGAGAAGGAGTATCGCTCTGTCGCCCAGGCTGGAGTGCAGTGGCCGGATCTCAGCTCACTGCAAGCTCCGCCTCCCGGGTTTAGGCCATTCTCCTGCCTCAGCCTCTGGAGTAGCTGGGACTACAGGCGCCCACCACCACACCTGGCTAGTTTTTTGTATTTTTTTAGTAGAGACGGGGTTTCACCATGTTAGCCAGGATGGTCTCGATCTCCTGACCTCGTGATCCGCCCATCTCGGCCTCCCAAAGTGCTGGGATTACAGGCTTGAGCCACCGCGCCTGGCCCTTTTTTTTTTTTTTTTAAAAACAGAGTCTCTCTCTGTCGCTGCGGCTTGAGTGCAGTGACGCAATCTCTGCTCACCGCAACCTCTGCCTCCTGGGTTCAGGCAGTTTTCCTGCATCAGCATCCTGAGTAGCTGGCATTACAGCCCACCACCATGCCTGGCTAATTTTTGTATTTTTACTCGAGCCTGGGTTTCACCATGTTGGCCAGGCTGGTAGCGAACTCGTAACCTCAAGTGATCCGCCTGCCTTGGCCTTCCAAAGTGCTGGAATTACAGGAGTTAACCACTGCGCCCAACCATATTTGTGAGGTTTTGAGACTCAGGAGGGTGTGCAGCTTATTCACTGTCACACAGTTAGCAAGTGGCAGAGCCAAGATTTTAGTGTAGTAATTGCTAATAATAGCAAGAGACATTTATTGAACACATACTATGTGCCAAGGCCTGCTAAGTGCGCTCCATAGATTATCTCAGTTATTTGCACAGCAGCTCTATGAAGTAAGTATGATTAATATCCTTTTTTTTTTTTTTTTTTTTTTAAACTGCTGAGGAAATCCAAGTTAGTTTCTAGTAACTTGCTCAGGGTCCCAAAACTGGTAAGTAATAGAGCTAGGATTTGACTCCAGAGCCAATCTGACTCCAAAGGCTGTGCTTTTACTGTCATCCCATATCTCCCTTACCTGGCTGCTTTGGTCCCAGCTGCTCTTTTCCAGACCTTGATGTTTTTGACCTGCCTTTTCTCTCCTCCCTCCGTCCCCACAATGTTGTACTACAAGGACTCCTGCTGGTCAGCCCCTCTTTCTTCCTATTTTTAATTTCATGTTTTAAATTATTTTAACATGTTTCTTCTCATGTTTCTAGTTTTCCTACACAGCTTATACCTATCACTAATAACTTAATAAATCAATAAAGTTTCATCATCAAAGTAAGTCCATACTGCCTAAAGCTTCCTCCTTCCACCCCTTGCACTGATGTTGCTTTTGGTTGTAATGTAGAAGTTAGAAGTTAAATCTGATTTAAGACTGATTCCCAAAATTCATATCCCATGCCTTATCTTTTGCAGAGCTTTGATTCACAGTAAGAATAATTGAAGTAATTTGGCTTAAATCATGGTACGCTAGGAACATAGACAAATCTTCGCTTTTGGAATCTCAGACTTGCCTTCGCTCACCATTTTGACAGTGGTTGATGAAATGGAGCTAAGATTACACTTTAGACTGTTTCTCTTTTTCCTTGCCTAGAAAATAACAAGCTTCAGAAGCTGAATTCTTAGGGAAATTATGTTTCCCATTGCTTGGGAAAAAATCTGTTGGCTGCTGATAGCCAGAGAGAGCGGTATAAACATTGTGATATTTTACTGGTTATGACGGGCCTTAAAGGAAAGAAAGGAATCTTATAAATTTAAATGTTACCCAGATTTATTACATACATTTAACTTAATAACCCCTGTCTTAGTCAAAAGACTCTAAGAATGAGTTTTGAGGTCTTACAATGTACAGTGTTGGTCGGGTTTCTTATCTTGCAGCACACAGAGATCAGGAGCTGTTGTAACTCCTCAGGTTATACATGTCAGGTTGGCTCTTCAGAGAACCCTCATTTAATCTTTGCCCAAGGAGGTAGCAGATTTACAAATCAGCGAGTTTTTGCAGGACTTGAACTCAAGTCTGTCTTCAAAGCCTATGTTCTTTCCACTCCTCTGATTGTGTGTGAGTAAATGCACACAATACACTTATGTTGGCTCTCTCATTGTGAGGCATACGTAGTTTGAATGGTGCACAGATACATGTAAATGCATTTTTTCCCTCATGTATTGGGATCTTTTTGGGATATCGTGATTTGAGCCAATTGCAGCATGAGTTAAATAGCCAGCGTTCACAGGGTTGGCATCAAGCCTGACACTGAAGCAGCAGCAGGTGATATTTAAACTCTTGAAGTGATTGCCAAAGTTCAGAAGTACAGAGGTGTGAATTCTAGTCACTGGTATCACCGTGAAGGTAATAGTGTGGGCTGGCTGCTGCTACCTCCATACTCATTTAAAAAAAAACTTTCAAACTGGAAACGGTATCCTCCCAGCTATTAAAGTAAAAATGCACATTGTAGGAAATTTATAAAATACTTAAAGTAGTAGTGAGAGGTTGATAGAAATCATCAGTAAACTCACCTCTTGCCTTGACTCTGTGCCTCGACTCTAATGCATATTTGTACATATATACATATACACTTTAAAAAATTAAATAGGATCATAATATGTATTTTGTTCCATGACCATTTTTTAAAATTTAACATTCTTGCCATGGCAGTATATACAGACCTACCAAGTCTTTTCTTTTTTAATTTTTATTTTGAGATAATTGTAGATTTACATGTACATTCTTTGTACCCTCTACCCAGTTCTCCCAAAGGTAACATCTTGCATAATTGTGATGTAATATCAGGACATTGACATTAGTGCAGTCCTTTGACCTTATTCAGATTTTTAGCAATTGACATGCATTCATTTGTTTATGTGTGGGGGTGTGTGCTGTTTAGCTTTGTGCTACTCAATCTTTTTAAACAACTGAGTATAGTCCATTATATGGAGGTAACATCTTTACTGGGAAGAATGTGGAGTGGGACATGGATTTGAACCTTGACTCTGCTCTTGCAGAGAGCAAGTAGTAGTAGTACAGTCTCTGTATTAGTACATTCTCATGCTGCTAATAAAGACATACCCGAGACTGGGAATTTACAAAGAAAAAGAGGTTTAATGGACTCCTCTATATAGCTGAGGAGGCCTCATAATCATGGTGGAAGGCGAAGGAGGAGCAAAGACACATGTTACGTGGCACAGGCAAGAGAGCATGTGCAGGGGAACTGCCCTTTATAAAACCATCAGAACTTGTGAGACTTATTCACTATCATGAGAACAGCATGGGAAAAACCTGCCCCCATGATTCAGTTACCTCCCACCAGGTCCCTCCCATGACGTGGGGATTATGGGAGCTACAATTCAGGATGAGGTTGGGGTGGAGACACAGCCAAACCATATCACTAACTCTAACCTTGGGCAAGATATTTGAGCTCTTCCAGCCTGTTTGTGCATTGTAAAATCTACATAATCACCCAAGGTTTAAAGGTTTAAATAAGAAAGTGTACCTGGGCACAGTAAATGTTGTTAGCTCACCCTTAAATTAGGTCGTATTTGGACAAAAACAGAGTACTTTGGTCTGTTTTTCAAATTCTTGGTTAATAGTGTTATTATATATAGCTTTTGGTTTGTGGAACCTCTCTATTATTTTTTGATTGGGAATGAAAGATAATGGAGTAGATAAAGGAAAGGTAGAGCTAGATTTATTTATGTTGTACCCACTGAAATGGCAATTTATGTATCATATGCTATATGAGATATATATTATATGAGATATATGATATGTGAGAGATATATCATGAGACATCTCATATGAGATATATCACATGATACATATCATATGATACACCACAAATGAGATGTATCATGATATATCTCATATATGTGATATATGATAGATCTCATATATATCTGATATATGATATATATTATGTGTATATATATTTTTTTCAGACAGAATTTTGCTCTGTCACCCAGACTGGAGTGCAGTGGTGCAATCTTGGCTTACTGCAACCTCTGCCTTCTGGGTTCAAGCAATTCTCCGGTCTCAGGCTCCTGAGTAGCTGGGACTACAGGCGCATACCACCATGCCTGGATAATTTTTGTATTTTTAGTAGAGATGGGGGTTTCACCATATTAGTCAGCCTGGTCTCGAACTCCTGACTTCAGGTGATCCACCTGCTTCAGCCTCCCAAAGTGCTAGGATTACAGGCGTGAGCCACAGCACCCAGACTGTATATCATGTTTAATCTTCACAAGAAGAAAATAGAGACTATTCCTCCCAAAGTGTTGGGATTACAGGCAGTGAGCCACTGTGCCTGGCCAAGGATGTGTTTCTTGATATGAGTGTATTCAGTTTGTGAACATTTGTTCAGCTGTACACGGATGATTTGTGTACCTTTCTGTATATATGCTATATTTAGTGGAATGCTGGTAAACCAGCTTTCAGAAAAAAAAGAAGGAAAAAATAATAATTAAAAAAAAAGAGGCCATTACTTCCCATTTCACAGATGTGCATATGTTTGATAATCATATGTATTTTCTTTAACTGTGTATTAATGAAATACCACATACTCTTGACTTGTTTTGACCATGGACTTTGCTGAAATTGCAGTCTCTCAGGCTGGCCATTGAACTAGCATGCTGACCACTTTTTTTTTTTTTCTCCAAATGAATCTGAGTTTGAGCCACTCTGATGTGGATGAACATTGGAAGTGCTTAGATTTATCTCTGCTTTTTGTCAGCCTAAATAACAGAGAGAATCTCTCGAAGAGAAAATGACACTTATTCAGGAATAGGACATAGCAGTGGGAATACATGTACCATAGCTATGTGCATGTTCAGGGAGATTAAGGAAGCAAAGATTTTTAAAGAAAAATGACAATTACATGATTGTATTGAGATACTTATCCTTGGCTACAAAGATCAATAACAAGGATGACACCAGTCCTAGGTTGGATAGGCAGTTGCTGGGCAGATGTCCTTGCAGAAATATTTTTTTGTGTAGGATTGCAGTGGCCCTTGTGCAAGGTTGTGGTTTTTACAGAGTCTTTTGTGGCAGTTTTTGTTCTGAGGCATTTATGCCTGAGTAATCTGTTTTCATATACCCGAATCTATTTGTCAAGGTTGTTTTTTTATTTTTATTTGATTTTTTATTTTTTTAAACACAAATAACTCCATTTTGATTCTGACAACTTTCACATTTTCAAATGAAGGTCTTCATTTTCTACCATTTAAAAATGACTTAAATTGTTTTTTAAACCATTATTAAAGTAACATGCTCACTTACCTTAAAACATTTGAAAACACAGAGTTGTGAAGAAAAAAAATTAACTATAGTCCCACGCAACTAAAGATAGTCACTGTGAAAATTTGTGCTTTTCTTTCTTTCTTTTTTGAGACGGAGTCTCGCTTTGTCACCCAGACTGGAGTGCAGTGGCATGATCTTGGCTCACCACAACTTCTACCTCCCGGGTTCATGCAGTTCTCTGCCTCAGCCTTCACAAGTAGCTGGGACTACAGGCACCCACCATCACGCTCGGCTAATTTTTGTATTTTTAGTAGAGACGGGGTTTCACCATGTTGGCCAGGCTGGTCTTGAACTCTTTACCTCATGATCCACCTGCCCCGGCCTCCCAAAGTGCTGGGATTACAGGCGTGAACCACGGTGCCCGGCTGAAAATTTGTGCTTTTTTTCCTGGTCCTTTAAGAAAATACTTCTTTCATACAGCAGTAGACTTTTCTTCCTTAACATCCACATCATAAGAAATATTATCTTGAGTTGCTTTGGTTTCTGAATGTTGTCTATGTTAATCTTTTTCTTTTCTTTTTTTCCCCTAAGGCGAAAAAGAGCCCAGGTTTCTTGGTTTGTTTCATGAGGTATGAAAATTAGCTCATCTTTCCTCTCTGCCTTCTCTTCTAGGGGTCTGAAAACTATGAGGCTGCTCTATCAGGAAAGGAAGCCCTTTTGGCTGAGCTGCGCTCACAAAACCTCACCAAGAGTGCAGAGAACCACAGACTGCGTAGAAGCATTAAGAAGATCACCCAGGAGCTGAGTGACTTGCAGCAGGAGAGGGAGAGACTGGAGAAGGACCTGGAGGAAGCCCATCGAGAGAAGAGCAGAGGAGATTGCACCATCCGTGTGAGTACCGCCTTGCCCTTCTCACACAGTGGACAGTGCTTTGTGGGGCCATGTGGCTGTGTCTGGTTGTAGGGTGGTGTTCAGTACAGAAGACTAAAGAAAATACTTTACTTATTATCTCACTACCTAGAAATGACCAGCTTCATTTGATCTATTTGGTATTTCAGTCCTTTTATTCTCTCTCTCTCTCTCTCTCTCTCACTCTCTCACTCTCACTCTCTCTCACTCTCTCTCTCTCTCTCTCTCTCACACACACACACACACACACACACACACACACAGAGTTGTTATCAAATTGAAAATACAGTTTTGTATCGTGCTTTTTTAAGTTTAATGTTCTCTGTCTGGTTTGTTGCCATGTAATGAATGTTCTTCAAAAACAATTTTTTTGTGCCAGCATAATATTTCATCACTTGGATGTATGACAATTTATTTAACTAGTTCTTTTTTGAACGGCGTTTAGATGATTTTACTTTTTTTTTTTTTTTTTTGCCTTATGACTTCTGCAGCAAACATCCTTGTACATAAATATTTATCTGCTGATTCTTCCTTTGTTGTTTTTTTTGAGATAGGGTCTCACTCTGTTTCCTGGGCTGTTCTTGAACTCCTGGGCTCAAGTGATCCTCCCACCTCAGTTTCCTGAGTAGCTGGGATTATAGGCACATGCCACCATGCCCACCTCACCAATTATTCCTGATAGAGGTATAATAACTGGGCCAAAGAGTATGAATTTTTTAAGGACTGTTGTATAGATAAATTCAAATTGTTCTACAGAAAGATTATACCAGGTTTCTCTAGGTGATCTTTTTTATGACTGTACTCTATTTAGCATTGGGTATTAGCGTTTAAAAATCCTCTCTGAATTTGGTAAGCTTATTAAATTTCAATTATGCTTAAACTTAAATATTCTGTGTCTTTTAATTTAATCCCTCCTGAGAACATAGCCTTGGTTCAATCAGGTAAGATGGGGGTCTGGGTCTGAGTGATCATTGCCATGCAAGTTAATTGAATTGTCTGCCTGAGATCCTGGGCCAGGCAGTCATTAGAGTAGAGGACTCAAAAGAGTACCAGTGGTTAGCTCTATGGTGCCTGCTGCTGATGGCACCAGGATCCAGAGGTTGAAATCCCAATGTTAACACTGAAGAAAGAATTGAAATGCAAATGTTTGTATATTTTAATAAAATTTTAACAAACATTAATGGGTCCATAAAGGAAATCTGGAAAAATTAGAAAATGGTAGCCATAATTCCACTACCCTAGCAAAGTAACTCTGTTTTCTGTACTGCCATTCAGTCCTGGTGCACCTGGGCTCTTGGTCTAATCAGATTCTAAATACCATTCTGTCTTTGATCACTTAGTCTATCATAGGCACCATCTCATGGTGTAGGCTCCAGAACGATCATGTTGAATGCTGATGCATACTCTTTCACTGAATAGATTTCACATGATTTACTTAATAATCTCCTTTGTTGGACATTTTGGCTATTTAAATAATGCCACAATGAACGTCTTTCGACATAAGGGTATTTTCTCTTGAAATCCCTAGGTTAGATCCTGAGGAGTGAGATTACTGGGTCAGATAGTGCCTATATGTATATATATGTAAATACATATTTTTTGAGACAGAGTTTCACACTGTTGCCTAGACGGGAGTGCGGTGGCATGCTCATAACTCACTGCAGCCTCAAACTCCTGGGCTCAAGGGATCCTACTGCCTCACCCTCCTGTGTAGCTGGGACTTCTGGTGAATGCCACCATGCCCAGCTAATTTAATTTTTGTTTTTTGTGGAGACAGGGTCTGGCTGTGTTGCCCAGGCTGGTCTCAAATTCCTGGTCTCCAGTGATCTTTGCATCTTGGCCTCTGAAAGTGCCGGGATTACAGGTGTGAGACACTGCACCCGGCCAATATTTTATACTGGTTGGTTAATCATGTTGCCAAATTATTTGTCCAAAAGGCTGGCCCATTTTATGCTGCCACCAGCAATGTTAGAGTGCAGTAGTATATTGCGTGTTATTAAAAGACCTGTTTCTCATATTTATTCAGTGTTATTGAACACACAATGTATCTGGTTTAGATACTGATGGAATTACAATACGTAACTCCTGAAAGTTTTCTTTTTCTAAGGGAGGTGAAAATGCTATACAAGACAAAACGCAAAACAATTTAAAATCCACAGCTAATTAATATAACCTATACTCAGTGCAAAAGATCGTGTGTGAAGCGGTAGTCAAGGAAATCTTCTAGGAGGGGCTGACACTTGAGAATGAGAGGGGTCAGATTTGAGTAGTGTGACTTTATGTAGATGAGGTAAAGAAAAGGCTGGCCAGAGGGTCCATTTATACAGCTGCATGTTTCATAATCAATTCTTATATCCTTCACTATTAGATGACAATTTTTTTAGTTTAAAAAAATTATCCCCCGTCCCCTACTGCTATTATAATGTTTGTGTGGTAAAATTTGGAAGGCCGAGGATGAGGGGATGACACACACACACACGCACACACACACACACACTCTCTCTCTCTCTCTCTCTCATAGATAATGTATAATATGTAGTTTTTTATATCATAACTTAGTCTTTGTAATCATTTGAGATGGCTGTATAATATCAAGCATATATACTGTAATTTCCTTAGGCATACCTCTGTTGTTAGACATTATTTGTTGGTTTCGTAATTTACTTATTCATGTAAACTCTGGTGTTTCTAGAAGAATTTTGGGCTGCTGTGGATAAAAAGATGTATTAATGCATAACATGTATACGTCTTCATATGGAGGTATTTGGCAAGGAATGGAAGGGGACTGTGATGGCAATAGGGCAGGGATTGGGGTGAGTATACTGTCGGTAGGACTTTCTTGTGAGTGATAGAAACCTAGCTTGAACTAAGTTTGGCAGAAAGGGAACTTGATTGCCTTGTGTAACTAAACTGCTGGAAGGACAGGGGCACTGGAAAACTGCCAAGACCAGACTCACTCTCTGAGAGCTGGCTTCTTTTTTTGCATCCATACTCCAGTTCCAAGAGGTTGGACTCATTGCCAGCCATGTTGGGATCACATCTTCCCAATTTATTGCAGAAGAAGAAGAAGGACTCCCACACTTTGCTGCCCTGGCTGGTTTCTTGTCAGGATGGCCAGATGGGTGATGTACTGAGAACCCCAATTTGGGTCACATGTTCATTGTGCCTTGGCAGAAGGGTGTGTGTGTGTGTGTGTGTGTGTGTGTGTGTGTGTGTGTGTGTGTGTGTATAACATCATTGGCAGCCTCCCCTAGAACCACATGTTTGGAAGGGGATGAGCAGGTACCCAGAGAAAGTGGTATTTTGTTTCAAGGCACTGGGCAGACCAAAAGTAGCTGTATACTCTAAATGCTTTCCTCAGGTGAGCATGCCGGTGACTCAGGCTTCCTGGCATCTCATCATGACTACCTTTATACATCAAGTTACATACATGTTTCCAACAAGATGATTTGGCCACGGTTTCCTTCTTTTTGTATAGATATTGCATCACAGTCGTATCTCTAGTTAACTTTTTTATATTCTAAGAATTTGATGTGTGCATCTCACATGACTGTTTTACACCAGGTCTTGGGAGTACTGGCTTACTCAGAGTCTGAGGAAACATGGTGGGGTGGTGCCTTTGCCTTATGGTGCTAGGATAAATGCACAGGTGGAGCATAACACACTAGCCTTGCATAACTTCCCAGCTTGTTTCTGGTAACTAGGCTCCTTATTTAACTGGAGTGCCTCCCACTCACCAGCTGCTACAGGTGTTGCTTTTGGATTGAAACAGAAAAACCTAGACCTTTTGTGATGTTTCTGTCCTGGCAAAAGAAAGGAATCCATTCATACATTCAGCAACGTTGAACACTGTGCAAGTCCTCTACCAGACAAGGAGAAAATACCATAATAGAGACATGAACAAACTACCACAGGAGCACAGAGAAAGGAAGTGGCTTGCAGGAGCAGGGAAGGCTCCTGGGGAAAGTAACTTTTGAACTGGTTCTGAAGTTTGAGCTAGAGGTTAATAGATAGGCAAGGGAGAGGAGGGTTTTGTATAGAAGGCAAAGGTTTAGAGGTTGGAGAGGGTATGGTGATTTTGGGGAAGAAGAGTTTGGGGCCGCAGTGAAGGGTGGTTCCTGTAGGGATGTGTCAGGAGATGAACCTGAGAGATGTTGGCTTGTGGAGAGCCTTGGATGCAGAATCTGGGCACCTGGATTTGAGGTGTAGGCAAGGGGCCCTGGGCGGAGTAGGGGTTGGGTATGCCAGTCAGAGGACTGACAGCATCAGATTTGCAGTTTAGAAAGACTAGTCTGAGGGATGTCTAGAGGATGGATTGCTGAGGGAAAGCCAGGAAACAAGAGGAGAAAAGGCTTTTCCTTAACACATAAGTCAGGCTCTGAGAGGTCAGGGTTATGGGGGAAAAGAAAAGGAACCTGTTTCTTTGTAATGGGGGTGCTCAGCTGTGGCTTGTAGGGCTTGACTTGGTGCATATTCAATGCTTCATCCATGAGGACTCTAGGATATTCACCTTTGGGTCCCTTTCATGTTTACTCAAACTTTGCTGCATCCCACAGGTAGGATAAAGAAAACATTGATAAGAACAACATCCAAAACACAGGTCTTGTTCTCAATTCACGTTCAGCTCAACCCTCATTGTCTCTTTGGTTGCTATTCAGAGTGGTAGAAATAAAGCAGGTATGATCCTCAGGAGTAGATTGTACTTTACAGTTTATAAAGATTGCCTGTGTGCCCACGTGATGCTCCCAGCCTTGGGTTTGGGCGTAGAAAATGTTTTTCCCATTTTACAGATTAATCTGTGCCTCAGAATTTACATTGTTCGGTCATCGTTACATAGATGGTGATATGTATGTGACATGGATTCAGGTCTATGGACTCTATCTAATTTCAGGACTTTGCTAAGATACTACACTGTTGCTATGCCAAACCATCAGTAATTATGTTGAGAATACTGTGCTTTTGGCAGAAAGGAAGACTGGTATATTTTCAGCTTTTCAACAGACCAGAATAATACATTCTCAAGAACACCCAACTTGAAGTATTCTGGCTAATTGAAGCTGTAAACATTGTAATTTGTTCCTTTTGTGTTTCAAAAATACTTGCAGAGGTTTATAGAAAGTCATAAGATTAAATGAAATTAAAAATAAAGGCTTTAGGGTCAAGGAAAAATAAGAGTGACTGGCAAAATGGAACCAGAATGAGTATTTTAATTAATTCATTTGAGACAGGGTCTTACTCTGTCACTCAGGCTGTTGTGTAGTGGCATGATCCTAGCTCACTGCAGCCTAAACCTTCAGGCTCAAGTAATCCTCCTGTCTCAGCCTCGAGGAGATAGGACTATAGACATGCACTACCACACCTGGCTAATTTGTTACATTTTTGTAGAGAAAGGGTTTTGCTATGTTGCCCAGACTGGTCTTGAATTCCTGGCCTCAGGCAATCCTTCTACCTCAGCCTCCTGAAGTGTTAGGATTATAGGTGTGAGCCACTGCGCCTGACCCAGAGTGAGTATATAAAAATGCACACTGTGGCTGGGCACGGTGGCTCATGCCTGTAATCCCAGCACTTTGGGAGGCCGAGGTGGGTGGATTGCCTGAGGTGAGGAGTTCAAGACCAGCCTGGTCAACATGGTGAAACCCTATCTCTACTAAAAATAAAAAATTAGCTGGGTGTGGTGGCACCCAGCTACTTGGGTAGTCCCAGCTACTTGGGAGGCTGAGGCAGGAGAATCGCTTGAACCTGGGAGGCAGAGGTTTCATTGGGCCAAGATCGTGCCACTGCACTCCAGTCTGGGTGACAGAGGGAGACTCTGTCTCAGGAAAAAAAAAAAGTACATGTTGTGATATCCTTCACAGTGCTAAAGAGGGGGACTTATAATTCAACTGGTAGTTCCTGGCAGGGAAAGCAAAAAGAGAAAATCAGTTACAAGGTCTCCAGTGTCTGTAAGAGGAACATGTCAAGTGAAAGGACGGCTTTTGCTGGCACTGAGGCCCAAGGAAAGAATTGCCTCTGGTGGGCTATTATAAAGAGTACTTTGAGCAGTTTATAGCGTCTTCAACAATACCCCATTCAACAAAAGCTATTCTGCATGGGGCAGATCAATGTTATCCAAGTCAGTAAGTTTGTAAGTAGGTTTTCTGGGACTATATCTAGCTGTTTCCCATTATTCTCTTTTTTTGGACAAGAACTACAAAATCAGTTGGAAATGCTGCAGCTCTGTTTTACAGATGAGCCCTGACCTAAAGCCTATATACAGGATCCAGATCAAGCAGTCCTGGTTTTTGTCGCATTCCTTGAATTTTGATGGTAAGCCAATCATTATTCTTGGATGTGATCAAACCATCCTTTGCTCATGCCAACAACATTTATTGCCAGTCTCATTGTGCCTGTTCTTTAGCATTTTGTAGGGAGGCAATTTTTTACTGAAAATTCAGCTTGGTTCAGAGGCTTATGAATTCAGTGTCTGGTTGTGCATGAACACTGAGAAGTTGAGCCCCGAGAGTCAGTTCTCCATGTTTGTTTGTTTTAATTGCCTGTGATTGCAGTGACCTAGTGCCAGTTGACTCAGCATGTGTTGTAATTTGCAGTTTTTTGTTTATTCAATACAAATTTATGGAGTACTTGTAACAATATTGTTAGGCTCTGGTGAATACAAGCTTTGGTTTTTACTTTGGGAATCTTATTTACAATGAAGAAGGTCAAAAAGTGAGGATCACAGATAGATCCCCTGTATTGTAGTATACCTCCTTGCTGCCAAAGGGGCCCGTATCCCTTCAAGGAAATTCAGGAGACCTTTGCAAAAACAAACAAAAAACCTGTTGTTCCCAAGTCTATGCCCCAGCTGTGATGTTTAAAGTGGCCTACTCTTGAGGTTAGTAACAGGGATGCTGCTTGGATCCTCACATCTTTGCCTTCATTTGATACATTGTCAGAGCCAGAGACCTGGGCTCTCCTTTTAGTGTGTGTGAGTGTGCACACGTGCATGAATGTGTGTGTTTGGTGAAGGGTGAGAGAAATCTTTATTTTAGGTGCACTCTCTCTGGTTCAGGTACTTGGTATTCTACTCAGGGTGGGTGCGGGAGAGAAGCAAGCTAAGGTTTTTTTCTTCTCCTTTATAAGCAACATATATTAGACATTGGCTTAGTTGTATTCCCCAGACTGTTTCAGAATGCTTTCATCTGTTATGAGACCTGTCATCTGCTACCCTGACAAGTGTGTGCTTCAGTACCTGGGCACTTAGCTCTGTGGGGATGCATTTGCTGGCTAAAGCCCAAAAATCTCATTAAAGTTGTACCTGTCACCCAGCTGGCTAATCCCATGTGCTTTGACAGGAGTGGGTTTAATTTCAGGGTAGTTCAGCCTGAACCTCCCAGTTCTCACATGTGCTCATTGATGGATATCTCCAAATGAGATCGTGACAGCATTTAGAACATCTTTTGGTAAATCAGAATCAAAACATGGCATTTGGAGACAGTGTCTCTACAGGCTGGTTGGTTAGGGCTAAGACCACAGACCTGAGATAGTATGTTTTTTACTAAGGGCCAAAGCTCTCCTCTTGCCCTAAATATATATATATGTGTGTGTGTGTGTGTGTGTATATATATGAATTAGGTGTGAAGATTTTGAGTTGGTATCTTTATAGAATAATGTGCAGTTTAAATGACCTATGTTGGAAGAAGTACTATCTTTGCAAATTCCAGTTTCTTATGAGAGAGGCTGAAGGCAGAAACACTGGAGTCAAACTGGTTTGGAGTCCTGGCTCCATTACTTACTAGTTGTTGAACTGTGAACCAGCAAATTTGCCTCTTTGAAGCATAGTATGCCCATTTCTTATCAGAGTGATAGTGGTTAGTTGTTAGGTTTATCTGAGAGAGGGAGTGACACTTAGCATAATACTTGACACATCATAAATGAGCAATAATTGGTAGCTATTTTGATGATGATGCCTTGGCCTGGGGCACTAGAAACTTAGCAATTTCAGTGGCCATCTTTGGAACAGCGGAAAATAGTTCTCAACTTGGGTTGCAATCTCAGCTTCACTTACAAGTGCTTAACTTCTAAGCCAACAGCTTAAACTTGCTAAACTTATGTTCACTCCCCTAAAATGGGGTTGATTATATCTATTTTAGGATTAAACAAATGAATAGTAAAATGTAACGTGTGAGAAAATGCCTGCCATGGTTCCTGGCACAGAGAAGTTGATGCTCAGTGTATCTGATTCCTTCTTTTCTGTCCTGTTTTCCTGCTTTTAATTGTGTGGCAGGTACTGGCTCAGGACTTTGAATGACAAATCATCACCTGCTGGAATCTACCAGATGCTGTTGATTAATAAATGCTGTCTTCCCTTTTACCAGCCAAGTCACCAAAGCTATAAATTTCTTCCTTGATCAACAGTAACCTCTCTGAAGAAAGTGCTTGTCTCTTCCTTTCCAGCTGATTGATCCCTCTAGGATGGGGAGTCGGAGCACTCTTCTATTGAGAAACTCCGGAGATTCTCAGTGGCTCGCACCTGGGGCTGCTGTTAAAGCTGCTTTAAAAGGCTGTCCCCAACAGTTTTCATATGGAATTGCCATAATCTCCATGGGGCACAAACAGGGAGACTTTCCCTTATGTCACCTTCTCATTTTATCATTTCTGTGCCAGGCTCTGTCCTGGTCCCTAGTAGTCCAGGACTGAATCAAATCATACACAGTTTCTGAAGGAATCTAGTGAAGAAATAGCATAGACATACAAAGAGCTAATTAAAATATAGTGTGATAAGTCCTAATAGTGGGATGGACTGCGCTTTGGAAGCGCAGAGAATGGAACTGTGCTAAGAGGCTAGAAAAGAAGGGAGGGAAGGCTTCACAGAGGAAGTGGATTTGAGCTGAGACTTGAAGGATAGGTAGCTGTTTGCCTGGGGGAATGGGAGGTGGGAATGCATTCCTGGTAGCAGGAAGCCCTATGCCAAGGTTTGGGGTCCATGAATGAGCCTGGCTCATGGGGAACAGTGAGTGGGGCTGGAGGAGGGGGCAACTGGTGAAAGCTGCATCAAGCCCTTTGCTCAGAACTTGTGCAATCATCACAGCTAGTACCATACTGTTAGGTGAGGCACATGTTTGTTAGTTCTTTATGCCAAGGACTGTTTCATGGTGGTGGCCTCCAAGTTTTTTTTCCTCCAGCATATGAATTGTTTGTTTGAATGAACTGTTATGGAGAGAAGACACAAAAGTGGAGCTGCTCAGGGTGAAGTGAGGTAGGAGGCCTGGCACCCACCTCCCTGCATCATCTGTTTCCACCACAGTCCCCAGGAGCAATGAGGCTCCACAAAATGTGACTTGAACACCACTCTCACCTACTAATTCTGGAAATTCTCCTTATATCACAGAGTACCTATTCCTCATTAAGATTGTGGAAAAATTTCCTTTGTATATTTACAGGTAACCACTGAGCACTTTGACAAGCTTTCTTGCAGTGAAACCTGATAAGGTGGAAATTTGATGGATGAGAACCTTCTCATTCTCCATCTGGCCAGAGATAAAACAAAACTAGCAGGCTGGGGGAGGAAGTGTGAGGGCTTGGCCTTTCATTTCTAATGTGATTCTAAGATTTTAGGACATGTTATTTTTCAAACAATGCAGTTAATTTTTTTTTTTTTTTTTTTAGTCAGCCAGTCTGCTCTAAGAGAGCCCTGCTATACAGAGGCAGCTCTCAGCCCAGTGCTGGTCTGGAGTGCACCTGTGAATCTTAAGGGAAAATTGCCCATTAGTGTAGAAATTGAGGCCATTAGTTGACATCATCATACAGGTCTTGCTGTGGCAGCACTGACTTTAAATTAAGGCGGTAGTCTGGTATAGGATAGGATTCTTTTTTTTTTTTCCCCTGTGTAAACCCTTTGTTCAGAAGCAAATAAAACAGATGCACCCAGGGGGGCTTTGCAGATTCCTTAGGATGGTGGTTTTTTTGTATTGAAATCAAATATAATTTTCTGTGTTCTTCCCTAAGCTACCGAGTCAATTTCTAGAGGAAGGCCCAAGAACATGTAGTTAGAGGATACTGATATCCAATCAGGTTTGGGTATTCCTAATCCTAGAGCTTTTTGGGTTTGGCTTGTAAAACCACTGGCATAGTAAAAAGAATATAGATAGACCTGGTTTCAAATCCTGCTTCCACTACTTTTTACCTATGTTACTTTGGTTAAGTTGCTTGAAGTCTCTGAACTTCAGTTTTCTGATTGGTAAAATAGGTATAATTAAAATATAGACATCCCTCAGGAGATATTAGAGATTGGAATAAAGTGAGTCATATGAATTTTTTGGTTTTCCAGTGAATATAAAAGTTATGTTAATACTATACTGTGGCCTATTATGTGTGCAACAGCATTATGTCTAAAATAACAACATACATACCTGAATTAAAAATACTTTACTGCCAAAAATACTAATGATCGTCAGAACCTTTAGCTAGTTGTAATCGTTGTTGGTGGAAGGTCTTGCCTCAATGTTAATGGTTGCTGACTGATCAGGATGGTGGTTGCTGCAAGAGTGAAGTTTGCCACCTTGATGAAGTCTTCCTTTCACAAAATATTTCTCTATGGCATGTGATGCTGTTTGTAGCATTTTACCCACAATAGAACTTCTTTCAAAACTGGAGTCAGTCCTCTCAAACCCTGCTACTGCTTTATCAACCAAGTTTACATAATATTCTAAGTCTTTTGTTGTCATTTCAACAATGTTCACGGCATCTTGAGATGGAGAAGATTCCATTTCAACAAAGTACTTTCTTTGCCCATTCATAAGAAGTAATTCCATATTTGTTCAAACTTTATCATGAGATTGCATTGCAGTCTCATCATGAGATTCAATTCAGTCACATCTTCAGACTCCACTTCTAGTTCTCTTGCTATTTTCACCATATTAGCAGTGAAGTGAAGTCTTGAATCCCTCAAAGTCATCCATGAGGGTTGGAATCAGATTCTTCCAAACTCCTGTAATGTTGGTATTTTGACCCTTTTTATGAATCACAAATGTTCTTAAGGGCATTTGGACTAATGAATCCTTTCCGGAAGCTTTTCAGTTTACTTTGCCCAGATCCATCAGAGGAATCACTCTTTACAGATGTATTTCTTAAAGACTTGAAAAGTTAAAATTACTCCTTGATCTGTGGGTTGCAGAATGCATGTTGTGTTAGCAGGCGTGAAAACAACATTCATCTTCTTGTACATCTCCATCAGAGCTCTTGGATGACCAGGTAATATTTTAAAAGCAGTAATATTTTAAAAGGAATCTTTGTTTCTGAACAGTAGGTCTCAACAGTGGGCTTGAAATATTCAGTAAACCTTGCTTTAAACAGATGTATTGTCATTTAGGCTTTGTTGCTCCATTGTAGAGCACAGATAGAGTAGATGTAGCATAATTTTTAAGGAGTTCTGGAATCATAAGTGAGCACTGGCTTCCAGTTAAAGTTACCAGCTGCATTAGCCCCTTCCTTATTAGCCCCTCATAAGGAAGTCACCCTGTCCTTTGAAGTTTTGAAGCCAGACATTGACTGCTCCACTCTAGCTATGAAACTCCTAGATGGCATCTCCTTCCAATGTAAGGCTGTTTCATCTGCATTGAAAACCTGTTGTTTAGTGTAGCTACCTCCATCAGTTATCTTAGATCTCTTGGATAACTTACTGCAGCTTCTACATCAGCACTTGTAACTTTACCTTGCACTTTTATGTTACTTAGATGACTTATTTCCTTAAACCTCAGGAACCAATCTCTGCTAGCTTCAATTTTTCTTTTTTCTTTTTGCAGCTTCTTCACCTCTCTCAGCCCTCATAGAATTGAGTAGAGTTAAGGCTTTGCTCTGGATTAGACTTTGGCTTAAGGGAATGTTGTGACTGGTTTGATCTGTTCATACCACAACTTTCTCCACATCAGCAAGGCTGTTTAGCTTTCTTACCATTCATATGTTCACTGGAGTAGCACTTTTAATTTCCTTCAGTAACTTTTTCTTTGCATTCACAATTTGGCTAACTGGTGCAAGAGGCCTAGCTTTTGGCTGTATTGACTTTTGACATGCCTTCCTCACTAAGCTTAATCATTTCTAGCTTTTGATTTAAAGTGAGAGACACATGACTCTTCCTTTCACTTGAACACTTAGAGGCCACCATGGGGTTATTCACTGGTCTAATTTCAATTTTCTTGTATCTTAGGGCATGGAGAGGCCTGAGGAGAGGGAGGGAGACAGAGGAATGGCCAGTTGGTGGAGCACTCAGAACACACTTTTATCCGTTAAGTTTGCTGTCTTATATGGGTGTGATTTGAGGCACTGCTAAACAATTGGAATAGGAATATCAAAGATCACTGATCACCATAACAGATACTAATAGTGAAAAAGTTTGAAATATTGCAAGAATTACCAAAAGGCGACACAGAGACATGAAATGAACACATGCTGTTGGAAAAATGATGCTGACACACTTGGTTGATACAGGGTTGCTGCAGACCTTCAGTTTGTAAAATACAGAATCTCTGTGAAGTGCAGTAGAGCAGAGCACAATGAAATGAGCTATGTCTGTACCCTGCTTCATAGGGTTGTGAGAGTTGAATGAGGTGATAGATAAAGTGCCCAGCACTCTCCTAAATGTCACAGAGTTTGTAGAAGAAAATGTCAGGTGGTATTTTATGATGATTGTTGACGGCCTGAGTAATCAAATTGGGCTTTGTGGAAGAGGTGGCACTTGAATTGGGCCTTGAAGGATAGTGTGCTTTCTCTAGGTGGAACTGGAGGGAATTCATACTTTTTCCAGGGGGAGGGGACTGGTAGATACAGGCAGAGAGCCTGAAAGTATGTTAATTAAATGGTTGGGTGAAGGGGACTGGTTGCAGGTAAAGCTGAAATGTAAGCTGAAGCCCCGTAGTAGGAGCCTTGAGTAGACTCCTTGTAGAGTAGCTTCATTCTGCAGTTAACTTGGAGTCACTGAAGGATGCCAAGCAGAGACGTAACGATCAGAGGTCTACATGTGGTTTGGTGGCGTGAACCCAGAAGCAGCGAGACCAGTTAGGAAGCTGTTGCAGTTGACTAGCTGGGAGCTGAGTTCTGAGGAAGGCGGAGGCAGTAGGATGTGGGGTGGGGAGCTGTCTGGCGGAAGGAATACTTTTCTGAGTACTGCAGCGTCTACCCTTCTTCCTTTCTAATTAAGGAAGGAGGAGTTACTAATCTGAGTGATGCGAGTTCAGGATATTTTGGGGGCCATCCTTGTTAATGGGTGAGTTATAAGAACCTAAGTTCCAGATTCTTTTGCCTTCCTGCTCTGACCTAGACAGGCCTAGCCTTTGCTGGACAGGCCGACTCCCTCATTTCCTCATCAGTCATCTTTGTGCACTTCTACTTCTACTTGAGTAAGAGGACTTGGGTAGCTCCCTAAGCTGCATACACCCTCCCTTTTCCCAAACAGTAACAACAGCAACTACCCATAACCCTTAATTTTATCAGAAAGCACTTATCTGGATATGAGATTGTTGCAGAATTGTACTTTGATTCCCATTCTGCTATTGTTGTGTATAACTCCTTTGAGAACTCTGGGGATAACAGGAGTGATTGACAGGGCAGGATTTGGACACTCTTGGCCGTGAAAAGCACGAAATCCTCGCTTTTCATCTCCTAGGTGTTCTATGTTGAGGGTGTGCTGCACCTTGAGACCTGGGTTAACTGTTGGATGACAAGGTGCCTGTGAGAGGGAGGGGCAAGATCTGAACCTTGTGGTGAGGTGGGGGTGGTGGTGGTGATGCCATGACCATGTGAGGAAACTGGGTAGTGAGGATCAGCCTGGGGGTTGTATGTGGGGACAGAGGGAGGTGAGATGGCTTATTTGCTCTGTACTAGCTTCTATACTGGGCACCCATTGAGCATTCTCTCGTCCAGCCCTCCAAGGACCCTGGGAGTTTGCATTATTACCTTCATTTACCGGAAAGGAAACACTCAGAAAGATTTAAGTTATCCATGTCTGGTCACACTGCTAGTTAGCAGTAGAGGCAGGATTCAAAACTAGGGCTGTCTGTTTTCACAGTCCAGGAATATCGAAGGAGGTTTGGAAAAACCACCCAAGATGATCAATTTTCAGTTCTGATTGTTGTTCTCAGGCAAGACATGCCATCTCCATGCCTCCCCAGAACATTTATTAGAACCCCACTGGTGGCAAGTGCATGAGCCTGTCAGCCGTTTGTGTTGCCATGGCAGCCACTGTTCTTCAGGGCCACCTCCGCACACAAACCTGCCACCCCACCATGGTCATTTTACTTTAAACCTTCTTTGACTGCTCTTCACATGAGGTTCAAGGTGCTTGGTTCTGCCCCATTCATTAGTAGGAGGGCCTCAATCTCAGGCTAGAGAGTCCATCAATCCAAGTCCTTAAGAAATGATAAATTAATTTCAGGTATTGGAATTATTGGCTAGTGGAAGCCTATGTCACAGAGTGGTTTTATGTTTCCTTTAGCATTAACAATAGCACATATGGGTGGAAAAAGCACAGAATTTGGGGTCACACTGACTGGGGTTTGAACTTCAGCACTAGAACTTACTAGAGCTTTTGTAAAGCTTTGTGAAAATCTCTCAACCTCTGTGGGCCTTAGTTCTCTTTCTGTAAAAACAGGATTAATAATACTTACCATGTAGGCGGTCATTAGGGTTGGAGATATTTTATGTAAAAATGCCTTGGCCTGTGCGTGGTTCATAGCTGGTTCTCAGTAAATGGTGGTTTCCATAACTAATGAGTAAAATAAGAGAAGCGGTCTATACTCTTCGGTATCCTAACTTTCCCCAGGATCCTGATGATGCTGTGGGCCCTCTACCTACCCCCCCACCCCAAATGTACACACACACAAATTTGCATAGGATACCTGGCCCAGTCAATGGTCCTTAGGTTAAGAACTCCTAATCTTGGGGAATGACAGAACTACATGTCCTTTGTGGAATTCTGTAACAGGTCATTTTCGTGTTGTCAACTCTGTTAGGGGATTTGTGGGAGAAATGTGGCACATTAGTATCCCTTATCGCTTAAGCCATGTAAGACGTTCTTAACCTAGGTAGCTGAATTAAAAATTAAAAGGAAATTAAAAGGAGAATGGAATAAATGGTTGCTGAATACATATACATGCACTGGAACTTGAACCAGACATCAAAATATGGGTCTGATAGTTGTTTGTATAGAGGAGGAAACTGAATCTCGGAAATGAGGTAAGTGGACCTGTAATTACTGTGCACAGGAAAAGTGCACACTCTTTACTCAGCATGATACATGAACATTTTTAGAATTAACGGGTATGCACGATCTTTCTAGGATGACATACACATTTATTGTGAATTTAAAGGTGTACCTAAATGTCTGGCTTAACACAGGTTTTATAGGTATTCTTCACAGCATTTTTCAGGGGAAGATTTCTAAAAGTGAGTGTTAGATGTACATTAAGTGAATTGGGATCATTGCGTTAGTGAGTCATGCAAAAGAGATCTAAACCATGGTGTGGAGGCAAACTGAGAAGATTCGGAATGAGAGAGACCTGGAATAAGGCAGGTGCTGTCCCTTGGTGATGGTGATCTTAGGCAAATGACCTGTCTCAGCCTGTTTCCTCATTCATAAAATGGGAGTAGTCCCATCCATCTCATTGCTTGATTCATTCAGTCATCCAACAGATGCTTATTGAGTGCTTTCTTGGTTATCTATTGCTGCATAACAAATTACCCCAAAATGTGGTATCTTAAAACAACAATCATTTCGTTATACCTCATGAGTTTGTGAGCCAAGGACTTGGGCAGGGCATAGCTGGGTTTTCTGCTCCAGGTGGCCCAGGTTACTCATGGTCTTCAGCTGGTGGATGGGGTGGGCTGGAGGGTTCACGATTTTTTCACTCACATGTCTGGTACCTTGTCGGGGATGGCTGGAAAGAACAGAAACTGACACAGTATCACTTCTGCCATATTCTCATGGTCACAGCAGGTGCTACGCTGCCCAGATTCAATAGGGGGAACATAGAGTCCACACCTCTTAATGGAAGGAAAGTCAAATAATTTATGGCTATGTTTAATCTGCCACAGTGTCTGCCATGTGCCAGGTACCATTCTAGGTGCTGGAGATATAGCAGCCAACAAAATACACAAAACTCTCTGCCGGAATTTGCATTCTGGTGGGAAAACTGTAAGCAAAATACACATATAAATTAAATACTATATTAGGAGGTACCATGGGGTACAATGGTGCAGGGAAGGAATATGGAGAATAGGGTGGATGGTCAGGGAAGACTGGTCTGAGAAGATGATGGTTGAGCACTCACTTGAAGAAAGTAAGGGAGCAACCTGGTGAACTTTCCAGATAGAGAGAGCAGCAGGCTTAAGGGCTCTGACCTGGTGTGTAAGAGGAATGGCAAGACAGCCAGGGTTGCTGGAGAAGAACTGGTTGGGGAGAGCCACAGGAGAAGAGGCCAGCTGGTGGGGGCCTTGTGGGTCATCCTATGTTGTGAAGAGTAAATACGTCATTATGAAAGTGTCTAGCTCCTTGCCTGGAACAATGGTAGGCTGTTGACACACAGTAGCTTCTATTATTGATAGAACTCAGATGTGGGAGCTCCCAGGTGTAGGAACTTTCAGGTATGGGAGTTCCCAGCACCCGCCTTACTCCACTCAGTACCTACTCTTTAGCCACAGTTGCTCTTCTGGCACTGGTGGTATTGACTGTTTCTGAGCAGTCACTGGCCAGCAAAACACAATCAGGAAGGCAAAAACATGATGATAATCAGCCTCATAATCAGCCTCTTCTCTAATAGCGTTAGTATGGTAGCTAGACCTTGCCTTGGTAGATTTTGTAATGTAGGGTGAAAATGAGCTTGTGTGTGTATGTTTGTGTATGTACACCTTGGGTGATTCTTGAGAGATCAGCTTTGCATTATGACTCTCCTTGAAACTATTTTCATTCATGGCCCACAAGGACAATTTGTACAAGGAGAAATTCAAACAATAGTCAAATATATAGAAGCATGATTGGCAATCAAAGAATGCAAATTCAAAGACTTGTGAAGAACCTTTTTATACCAATTAAATTAGCAAACATTTAAGAAAATATCAGTGCTGGTGAGGATGTGGTAAAACAAAAAACTCCCACTTGGTGATTGCATTTTTGCCACTGTTTTTTTGGAAGGAAGTTTGTCACTTTATAGAAAGAATCCTGAAAACATGCTTATCCTTTGCCCTAGTAATTCTACTTTTGGGGATTTAGCCTAAGAAAACAAATCAGAAGTTAGAAAAAAAACTTGTTTTATGCTCACAGCTATTCTTTGTTGTATTTTCTGTACTAGCAAACAGTTGGTGACAGTGGGAAAGTAGTTAAGTGACCTAAGAGACATGCATTAAAATTGGTAAGCATAAAGATCATGTGATATAATCATGTGGTATGATCATGTGGTATCTTTTGCTTTAGGCACGGCCTCACCACCTGTCCCGCCTTCCTTTAGACTAAAAGGATGAGCAGAGCCAAGTTGGAAGCTCCATATTATAGCAGCTCTCTAGACCTTTCTCATCTCTGTACTTTAAATGAAACAAAGCAAAAAACTTTTCTTGACTTTATACTCTTAAACTTTTCTTGTTATTTAATTGTTCTTTTATGTCATCATTATTTAATTGCTCTATGCTCTTTGTAAGCCATAGTATAATGGAGTAAAGTGAAATAGGGTAAAGTCCATACCAAACTTAAAACTGTACAAAAATTAGGGCTGCAGATGGACAAGAACTGAAAGGAGCCACCTACTGTTTGAAAATGGTTTAATATATTGCCATGACTGTATTTTGGGGGAGTGTTTTTATTCTTTAGCTTTAGAATTCTGTTAATGTTGCTTTAGTATCATTTGTATAATAAAATAAAAGAAAAACCCTTTCTTTCCTTCTCCAAATTGAATTTCTATTTACTGACATTTATAATTCATGATAAGTTCTTAGTCTGGCTGTTTGGAGTAAAGGTTTAAGGCAATCTCATCATCATCCTTTTGCCCAAGAAAAAAATTAACAATTTTTAAAGCATTTTAAAAAATGTTACTTTACCAATTATGAATGTAGTGTCTGCTTAGTGTGAAATATTTTAAAATTGAGAAAAGAATAACACAATTTAAAAAAATCGTCTATAATCGTGTGTTCTGATACTTCTTGCAGGTTTCTAATAAGTACCTTAAAAAAAAAAGACCCTGCTCATTATGGAAAATTGAGAATACCCACAAAAGGAGAGAGAATAGTATATTGAATCCCTGTGTGTTTGTCTCCCAGCATTAGCCATCGTAAACAGAGCTAATCTTGTGTCATCTCTGCCCTCCCCCTCATTCCCTCCTTTTTAACACTGAATTATTTTAAGCAATTCCCAGACATACTATTTTATCAGTATTTCAGTATGCTTTAAAAAGTACCATTTTCACTTTCAAAAGGGTAGTAATCTCTTAAAATTACCAAATAACCAATAAATGTTTAGATTTCCCTGATTGTCTCATTAAAAGCAATTGTTTGAAATAGTTTGTTTAAATCATGATCCAAGGATGGCTGTGGTGGCTCATGCCTGTAATCCCAGCACTTTGGGAGACTGAGATGGGAGGATTGCTTGAGCCCAGGAATTTGAGATAAACTTGGACAACATAGTTAAGACCTTGTCTCTAAAAAAAGATAAATTGTGATCCAAACAAGGTGTATACATTGCATTTTATTTATTTATTTATTTATTTATTTATTTATTTATTTATTTTAGAGATGGGGTCTTGTGATGCATGTTGCCCAGGCTGGTATCAAATTCCTGGGCTCAAGTGATCCTCCTGCCTTGGGCTTCCAAAGTGTTGGTATTACAGGCGTGAGTCACCACACCTGTCGATATGCTTTTTTTTTTTTTAAACCTTTTTATTTTGAAATAATTTTAAACATACAGGAAAGGGGCAAAAATAATATAGAGACTTCCTATATATCCCCTAGTGTTAACATTTTGCGTAACTGTGGCATACTTATCAGTATCAGGAAATTAACATTGATGCAACACTATGAAGTAATCTACAGACTCTATTTGAATTCTGCCAGTTTTCCCATGAGTGAGCCTTTTCTGGTTCAGGATCTCATGAAGGATCCACATTGAATTGTCATGTCTGCTTAGACTTGGCTAATATGGAACAGTTGCTCAGATTTTGTCTTTTATGACCTTGACTGGTTTGAAGAGGACTGGTCAGTTATTTTGTGAAATGTTGTTAAATTTGGGCCTGCCTGGTGTTTCTCTCATGTTAGGGTGATCAGACCCAACAGCAGGTTGTGGGGGCAACGAAGTCCGTCGGAATCAAAGGAATGAGAAAAGACAGTTTGAAAGAGAAAGTGGGACCAGGGGGCCATCGCTAAGTATGGAGGCTGTGAAGGCCTGGAGCTCTGGAAGCCCAGACTGTTTATTGGTGATCAAACAAAGAAACAGGTGGTGAGAATATGGGAAAGGGCAAGTACATGATCTACAGCTGTGACGGTTTAGCATTTCCTTTGCGGCATATGGAACATGTTCTGCTACTTGAGATAATGGAGAGCAGGTTCTTTTAACTTGATACAATTAATCCTTGGCGAGCAAGGAGCAAGGAGCCAGCAAGTCTAGACACATTCCAGAGCCACAAGGGGTTTTAGTCCCTGATTCCTGGATTCTGTCCAAGCCAAGAGGGGTTTTATGCCCTGGACTTAGATTATGGTGCATCAGGGTAGCCTTCCACCCTTCAGCACAGAGCTTGGTGTTCCAAAGGCCATAAGGAGTTTTAGACCCTGGACCCCGGGCATGTTCCAAGACTCTTTACATTATGTCAGATATCAAGCTCTGCTTCAGCTTCTCCCAATACTCAGCTTTTCTCCCAACACTCTCATGATTAGATTGAGGTTGTGTGTTTTTGGTAAGAATAGCATGGAAGTGACGTGCTCTTCTTGGTGTATCTTATTTGTAGGTGCGTAATGTCAGTCTGTCATTATTGGTTAGGTTAGTGCTAGTCACTTGGTTAAAGTGGAATCTTCTGGGTTTCTTCACTATAAAGTCAGTATTTTATTACCTTTATAATTAATTTTGTGGGGAGGTCTTTTGAGACTATATGAATATCCTGTTTCTCTTTATGCTTTGAAGAATTCTTGCATTCATTGATGATTCTTACGTGCAACAATTATTACTGTGGTGTTTACCTAGTTGTTATTTTCTTTTTCTATCTTTTCTTCTACTCTTATTAGTTGTAAGTCTACTATGAGGAAGAACTGTCCTCTTCCTCCTTCTGCATTTGTTTATTATTTAGTTATTTGTTTCTATCAGTATGGACTTGCAGATGTTGTTTTACTCTATAAGTTATAAGCCATTACTATCATTATTTATTTTATTGTTCAAAGTGACCCATATTTGGCCATTGGGAGCTCCTTTAAATTGATTCCTGTGCCTTTTCAACATAACTCTTTGTTTTTTGAGCAATTCCTTGCTTTCTAGGAGCACAAGATCTCCTGGGCTCATCTTGTATTATATTTTCCCTGCTCCAGGCCTGGAAGCAAGTATTTTCCCAAGAAACACTGGTTTCTTTTATTGGAAAATGGTATTTAGAAACCAAGATGTGAATGATGGGTATCCTCATTACTACTGGAGTGTTACTGCCTCTAGGATTTGTCAGTGTACAGAGCTGAAATATGTGTATGACACATGCATACAAACATCTATATATCTTTCCAGTTCTGTGTGTATGTGTGTGTGATCATGAATTCAGACTGATTCTACAGAGTTCATTCTTCCCTTTCTTTCCTTTTCTTTCTTTTTTTTTTAAACTGAGTCTTGCTGTATTGCTCAGGCTGGAGTGTGGTGGCGCCATCTTGGCTCGCTGCAACCTCTGCCTCTTGGGCTCAAGCGATTCTCCTGCCTCAGCCTCCCGAGTAGCTGGGATTGGCATGTGCCACCATGCCCTGCCCATTTTGTATTTTTTTGTAGAGACAGGGTTGCCACCACACCCTGCTCATTTTTGTATTTTTTGTAGAGACAGGGTTTCGCCATGTTGGCCAAGCTGGTCTCAAACTCCTGACCTCGAGTGATCTGCCTGCCTCAGTCTCCCAAAGTGCTGAGATTACAGGCCAACTTTTTAGCTTATTGTTTAATAAGTAAGCAGGTTTTCCCTCTTTTTTTTTTTTTACCCCATGTAATTTATTTGTTGAATATGTTGGGTCATTTGTTCTTTAGAGTTTTTCACATTATGGATTTTGCTGACTGTTTCTGTAATGTCATTTGACTTATTTCTCTGTTGACTCTATTTCTAGTAAAGTGGTAGTTTAGATAAGATGCATGGTCAAATTCAGGTTAAATTTTTTGGCAAGATTACATCATAAATGGTCATTTGTACTTTCAAGTATTTGATAGTCCCTCTTTTTGTGATGTTACTAGATATTGATCATTTGCAAATGGTGATAATTTGATTTCATTATTCCTTCTTTTATAGCTGAATACGTCTATAAAGAGAAACTTGGTTTTTCATCACCTATTTAGTTACCCTGAGGTGCAGCTCATACAGGAAAGTCAAAACAAGTTCCCTAGAATCCTCCGATGGTGACTGTATTATTAGCTTTCTATTGCTGCTTCAACAAATTACCACAAACTTGGTGGCTTAACAATACAAATCTATTATCTTGCAATTCTAGAAGTCAGAAGTCTGAAATGGGTCCCACTGGACTAAAATGAAGGTGTTGGCAGGGCTGCATTCTTCCTGAAGGCTCTAGAGGAGAGTCAGTTCCTTGCCGTTTCCAGCTCCTAGAGCCTACCTGATCTCTAGGTCTGAGTCCCCTTTCCATCCTCAGAACCAGCAATATATTTGCATATATGCAGGTTATACTGATTGTGCTGTTCTAGGGACTGTACTTTAGAACCACTGCTTTAAAGAACCCTGTTCTTTTTTTATAGGAAAAGGCATTTAGAGACTCTAGTCTGGATACCAAGGAGGACACCGATTCTAACCTTTTTTAGGGAAAGAAAGGAAACAACAGAAAATAGAAGTTCATATTGATATTTCAAATTCACATTTAGAGTGACAAGTTTTAACTTCTTTTATGTTTGTATTTCTTTTCTACTTAAGGTTTTGGATTTTATGACAATAATTGTTTAATAAATATATATGTTATATATACTCACACAGTTTCAGAATAACATTACCAATATCATTACTTATAAGATGATTACTAAAAACAGTTTAAGATTTTTTTACAACCTCTTTTGTACTTAGAGAAATATCCCACTAGGGATGTACAAATTATTCTGCTTCAAAGTTATTGAAATAATTTCTGTCTTGTTGGGTTAACCAGTTAACTGGTTACAAAGTTAGATTCTTTTGTTTGCTTGCTATTTTTTCAGTTTTAGGGGATTTTTATTTTATTTTGAAGATAATTGTGTAAACATTTAAATGATTGCAATGACACATCTGTAAAATGAGTTCTAGTCTCTGTCTTTGTCTCTTCTACCTTATTCTCTCTTATACCTTATAGGCAGTGATTTAATTTGTTTTATGGTTAAATAAATGGCAGTATGCTATCCATACTTATTTCTCTTGGGTCTCTGCTGCTGCCATACACATTTAACAAAATATTCCGAAGATTACTTTAGGGCAGTATATTTATATATAGAGAGAGAGTCCTCATTCCTTTTCCTTTATAGCTTAAGAGTGCTCCACTGTGAGAATGTACCATAGTTTATTCCTCTATTGGTGGACATTTGGATTGTTTACAGCCTTTTGCTATTATGAATAGTGCTTCAGTATTATAAATAGTATACATATTTAAAGGTAGTCACAATCATTCTGTATACAGTTTTTTTTCCTTTTTCTATAACATGGGAATGACATGAACTTTTTAAATGTTATTATAAATTCTTTGTAAGTGGTAGTAAGACAGTGTTTTTCCTGATTGTGAAGATAATACAGGATTATATAGAAATTGTGGAAACTTAGAAAAATAAGTAAGTAAAAATCAATGGAAAATTACCCACAATTCCTCTACTTAGATATACTGTTGTTGTTTTGATGTGTTACCTCATAGCCTTATGACATTTATATTAACATTTAGAAAATAATGAGCATCTTATTATCTGTACAGTTGAATACTCTGGTTTGTTTTGACTCATAATTGTGGGTGTGTGTTTTTTAAATACCATACTCTATAATTATTTCTCTGTTGTTGACTATCTAGTTTCTTTCTGGTTTTCCAGCATTTTAAATAATATTGTGATAAATTATCTGTTCGTAAATCTTTTGCCAAATTTCAGATTATTCTTATAGTGGTTTTTGTAAGATTTTAAGTGAGAAGGAAATATACACTTGTATATTGCCTTAAATACATCTATTATCTTCCTCTCTTGTAGCAGTAATTTAGCAAGTCAAACACATAAGAGATTGAAATTTTTGTCAAGTAAATTCCATTTTTTCATTTTCTTCTGGTAGGATCTTAGAAATGAGGTTGAAAAATTACGCAATGAAGTGAATGAAAGAGAGAAAGCAATGGAAAATCGTTACAAGAATCTTTTGAGTGAAAGCAGTAAAAAATTGCACAATCAAGAGCAAGTGATCAAACATCTAACAGAAAGGACCAATCACAAGGACATGTTACTTCAGGTACTGTAACTTTTGTATTTAAATTTTTTCATTTGGCATGGGTTGTTTTTTAAAAACAATTCTTTTGCAGAAATATTTATGATTACAGTAATCATTGCTATGTTTCAGAATACTTTAGGGCTTTCATGATGTCATTTGGGCTTCAGCCACCAGGGAGGTAAGTGTGGTGAAACAGATACTCAGAGAAGGGAAGAAACGTATCCTGGGTCATATGACGACTACATAGCAGAGCCTAGAGTCACGCTCTGGCTTGTTTTGCCCTAGTGCTCAGGCTACTTCACTGAGGCTCTTCTACTGCAAATGTTTCCTGTTACTTATTTGTACCATGCTCTTTCACTCCCCTTTACTTTCCTTCTGACTGTTCCTTTTTCTTTAGGAGTACCCTTCTTGTTTGATCGTGTAGTGAATTTTTGAGATTCACCTCAGACTTACAGATAACCATGATGGAGTAAACACAGGCATTTAACTCTGCTTCCTACAGAAACCTCATTAGAATAACAGTGAAAGAATAAAAAGGTATAAACCCACAGGGACTAACTAGGAGAATGGAAGGAGGTATAATAGCAAATGTGAGTTGTCAACAGAATTTTGGATAAGTGTGGCTTGTAGACAAAAGAGGTAAAAAGAAAAAAAAGACAGAAAAAAATTTGGCTAAGTGGATGGGTGACCGTGTTAAGGGCATAGGATTCAGCTTTCTCCACACAGCTACATGCCTTTGGGACAAAAAGCCAACAAGAAGCAAGCTGATTTATGCTACAGAACCCCAGAAAGGCATGGCATGCATTGGATATACCTGGTAACTTTAAAAATGGGAGACTGGCTGGAATTCTAAGCAGTTATAGGTGACCCTCTCCTCACAAGCAGGAGATCTCTGGAGACCTTAAACCAGAGAAGCTCTGGCTATGGGGTCACCAGATGTAACCGAAAGCAGGAGTGACCACTTAAGTGAAAACAGGGAGGGAGTGGAAGTGTGCATGCCCAGGAGTGAGATGCTTCGGAGGGGAGAAACAACAGAAAGATGCTGACAATTGGGGGTCCTCCAGCAAAATACCTGGGCCCCCACCTGAGCACCTCACTGTGAGGCCACCTTTGACAGATCCTTTCCACACTCTCAGAGCTGCTGAATACTTCTAACTCCTAAAAGTAGGTGGATGGCCTGGGTTTATCAAATAGGAGAAAAGAATTTAGGAGGAAAGATGACCTGGCGTGGTGGCTCATGCCTGAAATTCCAGCACTTTGGGAGGCTGAGGTCGGCAGATAACCTGAGGTTGGGAGTTCAAGACCAGCCTGACCAACATGGAGAAACCCCGTCTCTACTAAAAATACAGAATCAGCTGGGTGTGGTGGCACATGCCTGTAATCCCAGCTACTCGGGAAGCTGAGGTGGGAGAATTGCTTGAACTTGGGAGGCGGAGGTTACGGTGAGCCGAGATCGTGCCACTGCATTCCAGCCTGGGCAACAAGAGCGAAACTCCTTCTCAAAAAAAAAAAAAAAAAAAAAAAAAGAGTTAAGACAAAGGCCAAACAGAGCAGAGGTACATAGAAGAAATAAGAAACATGCAAGGAGGAAAAAACAAGACAGCTTTTAAAAATCCAAAAATTCAGGCTATAACACCTTTAGATAAGGCTCTGACAAAAAAGATATTTGGAAAAGAAGAATGACCTATTGGAAATTGAAAGTATGATTGCAAATATAAAAATGTTTAAAAGAAGAGTGAGAAAAGTTAGAAGATAAAGTTGAGTCTTTCAGAAAATAGAAACAAATAAAAAGATGAGAAAATGGGAGAGAAAAGATAAGAAACCTAGAGGCTTGATACAAGAGATCCAAAATATGACTAATAGGAGTTCCAGAAAGACAGAACAGGCAAAGCAGAGGGAAGGAAGTTCTCAAAGTAATAGGAGAAAATTCCCCAGCGTGGAAGGACAACTGTTTCTACATTGAAAGGGCCTGTGATGTTTCTAGCATAAAGAATGAGAAAAGACCCATACCCCATGGTGTGTCATTTTGAAATTTCGGAACACAGGGATAAAGAGAGGACCTGAAAGCCTTCCACAGAGAGGAGAATACAGGGCACATATGAAGAACCCACACTTGGAATGACATCAGAATTCTCAGCAGCAACATTGGAAACCAGAAGATGGAAGAGCAATGCTTTCAGATTTTGAGGAAAAGTGATTTCCAATCCAGCGTTCTGTACTCAGCTAAGCTGTCAGCAAGTGTGAGGGCAGAATAAAGGCATTTTCAAACATTTGGTACCTATGGTCATCTGCCTTCTATGTACTCTTTTGCAGGAAGCTCTTGTAGGATGATTCCATATGTATAAAGGAATAACCAAATGGGAGAGAGGTGGGCTCCAGAAAGTAGGGAATTCACGTGGCATGTGGTGAAGGGAAGTCCTGGGATGAGAGCTGAGCTGCTTATGTAGAAAGCCCAGATTTGAACTCTTGAGGGCTTCAGTTGGGATTTCTCCAAGAAACTAAAATGCAGATGGTCAATTTTTTGATGTGTGATCACAGAACACTGTATGGCTAAGTCATGAGCAGTATCTGCTTGGCTATAATGTAAATGCAGAATATTGATTTAACTAAAATTGGGATATTATTAGGAAAAGTGTTGAAGGACAGAGGATATAAGAGCTGAATCCTTAAACTTCTATGGTAGGAGCCAGTAGGTAAAAATCTAAACTTAAGAAACCAAGCCATGTAAGAATAGGAATGTAATATAGAAACATGGAGGTATATAGCAGAAGAAATAGCTAAAGAGTTGAAAGTTGTTTTTCTCTGGGAGTGGGATTTGGGAGGTGAGAGGAGAGGAGAGGGAGAGGACACCATTTTCCATTTAAGCCTTGTAGTACTATTTGACGGTTAAACTGTATATATCTGTAATTGGACTTTAGAAAAATGAAAATGAATGGTGTAATTTAAGCACAACTGTATTGTTACAATTCTAGAAAGTCAGTATTGGTTATTTGATTCCTAGTTCTTTCTATTACAGTTCAATGGGTTTTTATAAAGAATTACCTCTACTTTTTTTGTTTGTGTTCACCTAATTTCTTATAAAAATTTGAAAGGATACATTAATTCTGCTAGGTGCTTAGGAATAAGATGTGGTTCTTACCCTTAATTTTTGACAAGAGTGGACAGAATCCTAGTTCAGGAGTTACCAGGATTTTAAATAGTTAGGAATAGATTCCATGCAGAAGACTAGCGATACGGTCTCCAGTCCTGTTGTGTTGTTGGATGTTAGATCTTCTGAAGGGTTCAGTCAGTGGAATCGTATTGTGTGTGATCATGAGGGAGCCTTTCATATGTGACCAGACCCTAAAGCAATATTTGCAGTCTTGGCTTTTTTTCCTGGAAGTCAGATCTCCTTTTGGATATGGACAGTTCAAGTTTTACCAAATTTGTAACATTTCAAGAGAGACTAAGACTTCGTTGGGTTTTGATGTACAAGTCTTGTAATCATCTCCATGAGCCTGCAGGGCTGGAAATGATCGCATCCTGAGCAGGATGCACCTAGGTTTGGAACCAGGTCTGTTGGGTCAGAGCCTGACTTTGTCCTCCACACCTTCTGGAAGGTAGTCACAGTGGTGGCGAGCGAGTATGGTTTGTAGCGACTGCCACCGTCCTTGGCTCTGCTTTGCTGGCATGCAGCTATTCTGCAAATTGTAACAGCATAGAAATGGAGTTGCATGACAGTTTTGTAATTGCCTAGTATTTTGGAATGATGAAAATTATGTAGGGGATATAGGAGTACTGTGAAAAAACAAAATATTTTTCCTTAAGGAGTTTGGGACAATTTCTTAATATTTTTTTCTTGATGTCAACTTCCTTATAATTTGTTTTATTTCATTAGAAATTCAATGAAAAAGATTTGGAAGTAATACAACAGAACCACTATTTAATGACTGCAGAGGATCTCGAGCTCAGGAGTGAAGGCTTAATAACAGAAAAGTGCCCTTCTCAACAGTCACCAGGCAGCAAAACCATCTTCTCTAAGGTAAGCTTGACTGAAATCGGACATTCACATGCGAATGGATTCATATACTTTTTTGAAACATACTTGATAACTCCTTTGATCTAGAGATCCTCAAATGCCTTCTTGTTGATAATTGAGCCTACAACAGGTAGGAGGAGGAGTTCTTAGCCTACCACGTTACAGATTAATATCCTTCAACTGAGTATTAGTCTTTGCACTGCACACGAAACTGAGAAATCACAGCTTGTTGAACCAGAAGCCTCATTTGCTCTATCAGGGCTCACCTCTTAAGAACTATGTAATCCCAAGTGTTTTGTAAGTGTTCCTGTTTAAATTCACACAAAAAATGGCACAGCAGGCCCTTCCTTATCTGGCCCCAAATCATCTTTCCAATCTCATTTTCTTTCATCTCCAGCAATAGCAAATTTCTTATAGATTCCTGAAAACACCATGTTTGTACCTCTCTGTGTCTTTGCATGTGTAGTTCCATCTGCTTGGAATGATTTTTCCTTCCTTGTTTACATGCTAACTCCTGAACATCTCTGCAGGTGCCTTCTTAGTGTCACCTTCTCTCTGGAGTCTTTCCTGATCCTGCTTAGTAGTGCGGTCCCCTCTAGTAAGTGCCCCTCATGGCACTTACTCTGTACATTGGAGTTATGGGATCCACCCTTCTGCTTCCCCTCACCTGGGCTCCCGTATAGCACCATGGGCAGGCACTTCTGGGGTAGGGAACTGGCACATGTTCCAAATCCCAGTGTTCAGCCTGTTGCCTGGCTGTGTAAATATTTGTTGAGTGAATGAATGAATAATGCAACCAGGCAGCCAGATATGGGAAAGGAAAAGAATTAACTTAAAAAAAAAAAAACTGGCTTAAATTAAGTTCATACATTTGGAAGATAGAGAACTCTTATGCAAATTAGTTTTCTGATGAATGGCTCTGATTGTGACTTGCAGGTTTGTGAAGGGTGATTCTCAAAATAATTAACAACTGGTACAGCATGGGCATCAGCCTTCAGAAAAGACTTGGGCACTAGGGCTGGAGTGGGGACCTGGAGGCCTGCTCCTGTGCCAGGCACAAACCCTGTAGTTTAAAAACTACTAGGGACCTCCTGGGAGGTCCCTAGGGAGGGACCAGGGCAGCTAGCGTGGTTGGAGTGGATGGACCAGGGTTTATTTTCCAACCGGTGTGGAAGTATTTCAGTATTTTAGCAACCAGTGCTAGCCACTGTGCTGCGTATCTGCTCAGTATCAGAGCTTGTCCTGGGGGTATCATTGGCTGAGCAGTTGGAGCTGTTTCTTAATTCTGACCGTTTGTGTATTTGCATTTTGCCGTTTCTCTTGAGAGCATCAGCGTGGACTTGTGGAGCCCTTGGGCTGGGCCAGCAATCTGGAGGCCTGGATTTCTCTCTGTTGACTCTGTCATTTCACTTACGTAACCTGGGGCAAGTCTTATAACTAAATCTCAGAGGGCTAATATTTTGTGATTCTAACTAGCGTTTAGTTAATTTGATTTTGACCAACTTTAGTTGGCTAAGATTCACATTAACCTGTAATATAAGGCATAGTCTTTCACACCAAGATAGCAGCTCATCAGGTTATTTTAGATGGAAATATCTTCATTACTATGAATGTATTTAGTTAAACTAAAATGCTATTTTGAATCACATTTTAGTCATGTAAAAAGTATCTCCTGTAATCCCAGCACTTTGGGAGGCCGAGGCAGGTGAATCACGAGGTCAAGAGATCGAGACCATCCTGGCCAACATGGTGAAATCCCGTCTTTACTGAAAATACAAAAATCAGCTGGGTGTGGTGGTGCGTGCCCTTAATCCCAGCTACTCACGAGCCTGAGGCAGGAGAATTGCTTGAACCCGGGAGGCGGAGGTTGCAGTGAGCCGAGATTGTGCCACTGCACTCCAGTCTGGCGACAGAGCGAGACTCCTCCCCCCAAAAAAAAAATTATGTAAATATTGAACAAAATGTTTATAAATTTATTGGACAGGTTGCGTATTTTAAAATTTCAGTTTTATCATTTTGTTTTTAGTTTTTTTGTGCTAGGTGATGTACTTCATATGACCAGAAATATAAAGGTACTGGCTGGCATTTTGGTAATATTCAGATCCTGGTGATATTTAAATTACTGTGTCAGATACCTAAGTATTTTAGCAAAGGCTTTAATTGTGTTCTGCAAGATGAATTGCAAATTGTAGATAGAGATTTACTGGCCAGGCATCATAGCTCACACCTGTAATCCTAGCATTGTGGGAGGCTGAGACAGGAGGATTGTTTGAGGCCAGGAGTTGGAGACCTGTCTTAGCAACCTAGTAAGACCCCAGCATCTACAAAAAAAAAAAAAAAAAAATTATAAAAATCAGGTTGGCATAGTGGTGCATGCCTGTAGTCGCAGCTACTCAGGAGTGAGGCAAGAAGATTGCTTGAGCCCAGGAGTTTGAAGTTGGAGTGAACTATGATCGTGCCACTGCACTCCAGCCTGGGTCACAGAGTGAGCCCCAGTCTATTTATTTATTTATTTATTGAGATAGAGTCTTGCTCTGTTACCCAGGCTGGAGTGCAGTGGCATGATCTTGGCTCACTGCAACCTCCGCCTCCCGGGTTCAAGTGATTCTCCCACCTCAGCCTCCCAAGTATCTAGGATTCTAGGCATGTGCCACCATGCCTGGCTAATTTTTTTGTAGTTTTGGTAGAGACAGGGTTTCACCACGTTGGCCAGGCTGGTGTCAAACTCGTGACCTCAAGTGATCCTCCTGCCTCATCCTCCCAAATTGCTGGGATTACAGGCATGAGCTACCTCTCCTGGCTGAGACCCAGTCTTTTTAAAAAACAAAACAACAGCAACAAAAGGATTTTAAGTGATCACTTAAGAATTGTAAATTTCTGCTGTCACTTTAAGAAATCCCAACTGTTGCAGCCTTACAGTCGTACCCCCCACTCCCCCGGCCCCAAGAAAGGTGTGCTTTTCAGATCATAGTTCTTTCTTTGTAGAAAATGTGAATTTATTCTGCTGTGCCCTTGGCTATTTTGTGTTGGTTTAGACTTCATCCTCTGCCCATTTCTAGAAAGAACTTGAGGCTATGATCATGTCTCCATAGACTCTGAGCAGTCTGTTTTCCTTCTAATCATTGTGTGATCCTGAGAATTAATGCTAGATGACTAGGGAATTGAAGAATAGAGAGCACAACACACTGACCATATTTAACTTACTGCAGCCAGAGATTGATAGCTTGGTTATTGACATGGTTGGGACATCGCTGCTGAATTTTCCGAGTATTAAAATTAATGTCTTTGTTGCAGGGCTGTGACATAGCTACTGAAATAGACCCCATCTACCTACCAGGCCTCTAAATTGCCTGATTACCAAGAAGTGATCCATTAAGCTTTCTCATTACAGGTCTGCTGTCTCTTTAGATGTGGTCTGCACGTTACATGTGTTTCCTTCAAGTCATTAAGGAAACTACGGTAAAGTAGAAAATGCCCGACTTTGGCGTCAGAATGCCAGTCCTACTACTCACTAGGTCTGTGATCTTGGGCAACTCACTTAATGCCTCTGAAACTCACTTTCCTCATCTGTGAAGTGGACAGTTACATGCCTGCCTTTTGAGAGGATTAGAAATAATGGAAGTGGATTAGTTAAGGTTCTTTTGGTTGCAGGCCACAGAACCTCACGTTGGATAGTTTGAGCACAACCACCATGAAAGGGAATATTGATTGGGAGCAGACTTGAGGCTGTCACAGATGCCAGGCAAGACTTGAGCAGCCACACTTTGGGGAGGGTGAAACTGGGGCAGCACCATGGACCTCAACCACAGAAGTCCCAGACTCTAGGGCTCTGTCGGTGACATGACACAGACCCCGAGACTCCCAGCTGTCTGGTGTCTTGGTTTAAATCTCTCAGTTCTTGGGAGAGAACTGTACTGGTTTAGCAAGTGAGCCCAGGGCCTGGCTTACAAAGGAGAGGAGTCTTCTTGGGACTCACCCCTGTATTGTAGGGACAGTTCTCAGGTGAGGCAGGGGAATGGGGTGAGCGAGGTGGTCATTCCAAGGGCCATGGAGAACACATCGCAGAGCCAGACACTCAGCAGATGTGCAGCAGTGATGAGTCTTCTCTGCACTGAGAGACCTACTGTCTGGGTTGCTTTTTGTTTGGAGGGGCTGGGTGGAGAGGGGAGAGTGGGGGTTGGTTGCTCCTGCTGAGCAGGTGCTTCTCATGACTCCCCTCTGGGCATCCTGGCCGCCTGCCTGTGTGCCGAGGAGATCTACTGGTTTGTCAGCTCTGCTGAGGGAGCCAAATGACTTCATTCTAATGGGGCATGATTCAACACAGGGGAATAGGTGATTGATGAAATGGGACCCAAATGGCTTCAAAGAGTTCATTTATTTAACATGGGTAAGCAATTTGCTTCTAGGAAGACGTTGACTCACTCTGACTTCCATTATGCAAAATATCCCCAGGAATCTCTGCTCTTAAGATTCATATCGGTCTCTGAGTTCCCCTCTTACCTACTTAATCATCAGTTTAGCAATTATTTGTGGCAGCGTTTGATTTGTGCCAGACACTGTGCCTAGCTCAGGACACTGCTGCTTGCCAGGAGCCCTCAGCCTTGTAAACAGGTGGCTGGCATGCCAGCTCTGGGGGCTGGAGGAGGACATCTTTGTCAGTCAAGGAAGGGCTTCCTGATGAGGTTTGGCCTGAGCAGATCCTGTAAAGTGCTCTCGAGTGTGCCAGTGGAGAATGGTAAATGACAGCACTGGGTCTCGGGGGGATAGGCATCCCCCCCGGGACTCTGGTGGAGGGATTTCCCAGTTCCAGTGAGATGCAAGGGCAGGAGGAAGGGAGGAGGGCAGGAGGAAGGGAGGAGGGCAGGAGCTGAGGAGAGTGGTGTCCTGAAAATTCTGAGGAACCTTTGGAATAGCTGCCAGAAAGAAGAAAAGAGCCTGAACTGAGATCCAGGCCCTGGTGTGGCAGGCAGTGGGCTGTCCTCCCGTAGGACTAACAGCCAGCCTGCAGAGGTCCTGTTAAGATACTGGGTCCTACAGGTATACATTCCTGGAGTGTCTGTGCCATCCATCAGAAATCCATGTTTACTGTTTTTTTCCCCAATCTTTCTTGGTTGGCTTTGAAGTTACATACTTAGGCACAAATTCTGACTTTACCAGTTACTAGCTTAGTGGACTCTAACAAGTTACTTCTGCTCCTACAGAGTCAGTTTCATCATCTGAAAAATGAGAAGTTCCCTGGAATGCTGTGGCAACTAGAGATAATATGTCAGTAGCTAGTATAGCACTTGGAGCATAAGAATAATGGTAACAGCTGACATTTATCAAATGTTTGCTTCACGCCAGGCATCATTCTGAGAACTTTGTCTGGATTAACTCATTTAATCTCTTTTATGCTCCAGGACGTATGTAGAATTATTACCACTACTTAGAGGTAAGAATATTAGCATACAGGCCAGGCACGGTGGCTCACACCTGTAATCCCAGCACTTTGGGAGGCTGAGGCAGGAGGATTGCCTGAGCTCAGGAGTTCACGACCAGCCTGGACAACACGGTGAAACCCCGTCTCTACTAAAATACAAAAAATTAGCTGGGTGTGGTGGCGTGCGCCTGTAGTCCCAGCTACTTGGAAGGCTGAGGCAGGAGAATTGCTTGAACCCAGGAGGTGGAGGTTGCAGTGAGCAGAGATTGCGCCACTGTACTCCAGCCTGGGTGACAGAGCAAGACTCCATCTGAAAAAAAAAAAAAAAAAAAAAAAGGAAAGAAAAAGAATATTGACATAGAGAGGTTGAATAACTTGTTCAAGGTCGCATAGTTCATAAAGTCACACATTCTTAATCATCACTGCCACTCATGCTAGGTGCTCAAGAAACAATAGATTTTCTTATTTTGTCACTGGCTTTTCTTATTTTCTTTGGCTGGCCTTTATGTGGCTGACAGTGATGATGTTACCCTTGCCAAGCACCCAGATGCATTATATTTAAGGCATCTATTATAGGGCAGTGATGGGTGGGCTGAAGAGAATGGGCCTTGAAGCCCACACCTGGCCTCACCATCCTGACCTTCAGCATGAACAGCCTTCTGTGTCACAGTTTCCTCATCTCTAAAATAGGGAGTGTAGTAACACGTAAGCACATTGGGTCATTGTGAAGATTAAATGAGAAAATGCCTGGAATGCACTTAGCATGGTGGCTGGCGTACTGGTCCTGGAGAGCCTCCTTGGTCTTGACGTCCTCTTTAAATCCTTCCCACTCTTCTCTGAGGTCCTCTGGCTGCACACGTGGTTGTGTGCAGGTGGGAGCTGAGAGAATCCCACATGATTCTGTTGTTGTGTACAAAAGGCATTTGGGAACTCCTTGTGCCAGTGACATGTGGCATGATTTACAAAAGGGCCTGACATTTCCAGCAGTCTGGATGACTAACTTATCATGACCAGACGGGTGGTTTAGCATTTAAAAGCTTTAATTGGCAGGTGGTGCCTTGGCCTTGTTTTGTCAGGATTGGAAGCATAACAGTATTCCCCTGGATCAGGGCTTCTTCACCTTTTTTGCCCTCTGCATCCTGTTGGGAATCTACTGAAGCCAGAGACCCCTATCTTGAAAAACTGTTTAAATGCATATAATATATATGTAAGATTCTAAAGGAAACCAAATATTTTGAAATTAGGTTATCAAAATATAAATTATGCTATGGAAATGGTGCTTCCTTATTAATATGTTAAATAGTAAGATATGGTGGTGAGTATAAGTAACTACCGTAGTTATGAAGTAGTGATAAGAATGAATATTTTGAGATATCTGCAATATATACAAAATAACTATTTCTTTTGATGACAAAGTCAAGGTAATACCACTAGTATTACTATGGTTTGTAGCAATAGCAGTATTCCTTCAATTCATAATTGAAGGTAATGCTAAATTTCAGTTAGAGGTTAGTGGAAATAGAGATGTAATTTTTTTCCCTTGCTCATATTCCTTCAGCCTGTAAATTTTAATCAGGTTGAAAACCCCTGTCGTAGGTGGTATCTTAGCTTTAGGAGAAAACGCAAGTCAATGTGAACTACAAAGGCTGTTTGCAGCCCCAATTTCTTCACGAACTGAACATCCGCCTCCAGCATTTAGAGAGCACTTAGTTGGTGATAGGCACTGTGCTGGATATTCTGTATGCATTAACTTCATTTTAACATTTTTTCTTATTTTGAAATCGTTTTAAATTTGTAGAAAAGTACAAAAATAAAGGATTGTATTTTTTCTGAGCCTTCTGAAAGTTGCCAATGTGAAGCCTTGTCCCCTCTGAATGTGCTAGTGTGTATTTCTTATAAACAGCAACATTCTCCTGTATAACCTCAGCCCAACCACTACAACCAGGAAATTAGCCTGGACTAATTTCCTTCAACACTACCTTCTAATCCTCAGACTCATTCGAATTTCATCACTTGTCTCAATAACACCCTTTGTAGCAAAAGGATCCTATTTAGGATCATGCCTTGCATTTAATAGTCATGATTCTTTAGTCTTTAGTTTGGAGCAGTTCTAAAATCTTTCCTTGACTTTCATAACCTTGGCACTTTTGAAGTGCCCAGGCCAGTTATACCGCAAGAATGTCCCTTCAGTTTGGGTTGTTTGGTGTTTTCTTGCTGATTAGATTCAGTTTATGCATCTTTGGCAGGAATATCATGGTAGCGATGCTGTATTCTTCTCATTGTGTCCTGTCTAATGGTACACAGTTGGATTTGCCCCATTACTAGCCATGCTAACTTTGATAACTTTATCAAGATAGTGTCTGCCAGGTGTCTTGACTGTCTAGTTATGCTTTTTTCCCTTTGTATTTAATAAATATTTTGGGGGAGGTGTTTTGAGTCTATGTAAATATCTTGGTCTTCAAACTTTTACTTACTAGTTCAGCATCCTTTTGTGTTTCTTGGTAATTATTTATTACTGTGATGGCTGGCGAAGGGTGATTTTTCTAATTCCCTCATTCTTTCTACACTTATTAGTCATCATTTTTCTACAAAGAAAAACCTACTCTTTTCCCCTCCTATTCATATCAGTATGGATTTATGAATTCCTATTTTATTTGGTGGATTATAATCTGTTACTATCAGTTATTATCAGTGGATTATAAACCATTATTCATTATTTATTTCAATGCTCAAATCATCCCCAGATTTTGCTTGTGGGAGCCTTTCCAAACTGGCTGTGTGTGTCCTTTTGACAGCATTCCATCATTATAAGCATTTCTTTAAAAAATTTTTTCAGCTTTGAGTTATAATTGACAAATTAAAATTGCATATATTTAAGGTACACTAGATGTTTTGAGATATATATATATACACACATTGTGAAATGATCACCATAATCAAATTAATTGGCATATCTATCATCTCACGTTGTTACCTTTTTTTGTGATGAAAAAACCTAAGCTCTACCTTCTTGGCACGTTTCAAGTGTAAAATACAGTATTTTTTTGTTTGTTTGCTTGTTATTTCAGGGTCTTGCTCTGTTGCCCAGGCTTCAGTGCAGTGGCATAATTCTAGCTCATTGCAGCCTCAAACTTTTGGGCTCAAGGGATCCTCCTCTCTTAGCCTCCCAAGTAGCTGGGACTATAGGGGCATGCCACCATATCCTGCGCATGTTTTTATTTTTTACTTTTTTATAGAGATGGGGTCTCACTATGTTGCCCAGGCTGATCTTGAACTCCTGGCCTCAAGTGATTCTCCCACCTTGGCCTCCCACAGAGCTGGGATTATAGATGTGAGCCGCTGTGCCTGGCCAGGGTATTGTTACTTATAGTCATCATGCTGTGTATTACATCTCTGGAATTTATTCATCTTGCATAACTAAAACTTTGTTCCCTTTCACCAACATCTCCCATATCCTCATCCCTCCAGCCCCTGGCAACCACTGTTCTATAAGCACTTCCTCATATTTTGGCACAATAAAATACTATACACATATCTTTTGTTGTTCCTGATTTTCCTTGTCCTAATATGGGAATCAGCAATTTCTCCAGGTATCCCTGATTCCTTACAGTACAGTTTATATTTCATCTGCTCCATAACTCCACAAGGCAGTGGTAATTGTCCACCAGTTTTACAGGTGAGAATACCAAGGCTCCTAATAAGTAACTTCCCAGAGTCTCAGAACTGGTAGGTGGCAGAACCAAATTTTGAACATTAAAAAATTTCACATTTGTGAATGTGAATTCATAAAATGACATCCCCATTTCATAAATGAGGAGACCGAAGCTCAAAGAGTTTTGTTAAGCTACTTACCCAAGATCATACCTCCAGTAAGTGGCAGAGATCCAACTCAGATCTCTTAATCATCACTGTGCTCTGGATGCCTCCCAAGAATGCCTCAGTTGACCTCTTCTACTTGACTGTCACTAAATCCCTAGTCCCCAGTACTTGCCAGGTTTTGGTTTGTGAATTTCTCTTCTTTGGAGCAACAGTGAATATGGAAAGACATTTTTTTGTAGTGTTGTAGAAATGGTGACCAGTAGCTCTGAGGGATGACAGTCTCACGATGGGCTAATCCCATAACTGATGCGTCTTCCTAGCAGCTGTTGGAAGCAGTATTGGAAGCTCAGCCCTCAGCTTCGTTCTGGGATAAGTGATGGACAGTCATTCCCCACTCCTCCTGAAGGTGGTGCTCTCTGACTGTGGCCTGAGCCAGAGCCAGGCACAGGGCCTCACCTTCGTTTGGTTTTAAAAACTGGGACTAGCTACGTATGTTTGCATAATATAAGGATGTACTCTTTCAAAATTCTTCCCTTAATGTCAAATGCCCTTTGTCATTTCCAGGAAGAGAAACAATCATCAGACTATCAAGAGCTGATTCAGGTCTTAAAGAAAGAGCAGGACATCTATACCCATCTGGTCAAATCTCTGCAGGAATCAGACAGGTAAGGGTTTCTGTCTGGACATCATACATGTGAATGCGAACACACACACACACGCACCCCTTCAATCAGTGCTGGTGATCTCTAAGGCAGCAACGCCCTGCCAGTTTGCTTATGGAGCTTACAAAGCTTGGGTGGCGATTGCACTATTTAATAGTCACATGCACCTGTTTTCTATCAAGAATTGTCTGATTTTTGGCAACAAAATTGATTACTTAGGTTTTAAAATCATGATTACTCAGGTTTTAAAAATACTTTATTGTATATTTAGAAAGTGCTTCTTTGTGTATTATCTCATATGATCCTCACAGCCTTTCTGTGAAGTAATAATAATACTATCCCTGTTTTCTATAAGGTCATGAAAACTAAGATAGGGTAAGTTACTTGCTCAAAGTCACGCAGATGTCAAGTGACAGAACCCTGGGACTCAAACAAGTCTCCCTGTCTCTGCAGAATTGCTGAAATGAGTTGCTGCCAGCAAGGTGTGGTGGGGAGAGCCAACTCTAGGATTGAGAGGCCTTGTTCTAGCCCTGGCTCTCCCACTTTCTAGCTCTGTGTCCACAGGCAAGTGCTGCTCTGGGCCTCTGTCCACGTATCTGTACACGCAGGGTTGGCCTCAGGGATTTCTCAGAATTGAGAAATCCTTTTTTTTTTTGAGATTGAGTCTTGCTCTGTTGCCCAGGCTGGAGTGCAGTGGTGTGATTTCTGCTCATTGCAACCTCCGCCTCCCAGGTTCAAGCGATTCTCCTGTAGTTGGGACTACAGGCACGTACCACCACACCCGGATAATTTTTTGCATTTTTAGTAGAGACAGTGTTTCACTGTGTTAACCAGGATGGTCTCGATCTCCTGACCTCAGCATCCACCCACCTCCACCTCCCACAGTGCTGGGATTACAAGTGTTGGCCACCACTCTCTACACAGTGGGATGGGTACAGTTGAAAGGTATGATGTCTGGGATTCATTTCCAAACTGTGCAGAAGCTGAGGAGGAGGATGGGGATATCAAAAGAACAAGATTGGCCCTGGTTCTCTGATCGTTGGGGCTGAGGTATGTGTAGATCGGGGAGCAGTTCATTACAGTAGTTTTTTTTTTTTTTCCCCTTTTATATATGTCTAAACTTTTCTATAATAAAAAGTTAAAAAAGAATCACCCCTCATTTCTCCCTCTTGTATGTCCTCTACTCTCACCATAGTGAGCTCTTTATCGTTCCCTGGGCTATACCTTCACCTGTGTTTCCTACCCTTCTATTCTCAACCTTTCCCCTACTTTGTCTCCTCCCAGTCCTTTAGAATTTAGCTTGAATGTTACCTTTGTCAAGTGGCCCCGCTAATCCGCAGAACAGTTGCCTCTGTGTTTCTGCCCTGCATGGGGAGGTCACCTTATGTAGGTCTGTGCCTGCTGTGCCTCCTCACCTCAGGGCAGGGGTCCCACCTTACTGTCTCGGCTCCCCAGGGCCTGGTACAGAGTAGGCACTTGGGAAATGTTCTGTGCAGGAATGCCCCTCCCCGCTGTGTTCTAAATTATGAGCTAATTTCCAGATTTTTTCATGGGAAATGAGTTTAGGGAAAATGAAAACATGCCGCTGAAATTCTGGGAGTAGGCGTCACTCTCTGAAAGTGAGTTTTTTCGAGAAACCTCAGCTGCTGGTCATTTTCACTTGGCGAGTGGTGTGGGGGGAGGTGGCGTGGGGGGTTGAGTCATGTGTGGAAACTCACAGAGGAATGGACACATTTCATTTCAATCCCACAGCTTCTCTGAATAGGAGCCAGGTTGATTCTGGGTACTGAGAGGCCTTGTGGGTGGATATGGTTGTGCCTGAGTCTTCTCAGCTTCATGAGGGGCTCCCAAGTTTCACAGGCTCTTTCTTAATGAATGAAAACTTGGATGGGACTGAGGCGGGTCAGGGCTAACTCAGACTAACAAGGACTAGCCAGGACTAACAAGGATTCTTAAAAGGTTTCCTGTTCATCTTCAGACTTGTAATACATTTAGTAGGAGACAGACCTGGGTCCACATCTCAGCTGTGCCACTCAGTAGCCCTGAGCTCCTGGGTAAGTAATTTCTCACCCTGAGCCTCAGTGCGTTTGTGAAATTGAGATTGGCTGGTCTGCCTACTTACCTACCTACTTAGATATCTACCTACTTTACAGGGTTCTGTTGAAACTAGAGAGAACACTGTTTAAAGACCTAATACTTCCTGGCATGTAGTAAGCACTCAGTAAATGGTAAGATTTCTTAAGAATAATGACAACATGAAAAGCTTATATATGTCTTAATATTCCATTATGCAGAAACTTAGTTTGCAGGAGGTTTTTGATTCCTCAGACCTTGGCATATCCAGAGGGCAGAATGTGGGCTAAGGGAAGGTAGAGCTCCTTTTTGTAACTCCAGCACTGTTCATTCTGGAAATTGGCAGGAAAGGTGGATGACCCTGGAGACAGATGATGTACTATGATTAAAATTGGAAAGGAAGGTCAAGAAGGGAGGAAACTCATTGTAAGATTGTGGTTGATCCTTTCACTTTTACATTTTTATTCTTCACAGCAGCACTTAGAAGTTGGCGGATTATCCCCAAATTACGGAAGTGGAAATGTGCATTCTAAGACGCTGTGTATCACCCAGTGTTCCACAGTGAAGGATTATCAGTGCTCAGGTCGCCTTGACTCCCAAGCCAGGTTCTTGCTGATACACTCCCCATCTTGAGGACTAGCACCGTTTCCCTTTAACTCAGGATGTCTCAGCCTCAGCAATATGAGGCTTTGGGGCTGGATAATTTTTTTGTCATGAGGGCATGTCCTGTGCTTTGTAAGATGTTTAGCAATCCCCTGCCTCTACCATGGGAAGGTCGGCACACCTGGTCCTCCCATGCCAGTTGTAACAACGCAGAATGTTTCCAGACATGGGCAAGTGTCCCCTGGGGGGTGGGGGCAAAATCATCTCCAGGTGATTATCGTTGCTGTAACTCATGAAAATCAGCAATCTTGGCTCATAAATATTATCTTCTGGATGGGAGTTGTTGGAGTATGTGGAAGGAAGGAAATGATGCTCGTTGAGCGTCTCATATGTGTTAGCCTCTGTCCTAATGTCTTTCCCATGTAACATCTCATTTATTCCTCAAAACAATCGCAAAGCAAAGGTATTATTATCCCCATTTTGTGTGAGGAAATCAGGACTCAGTTAGTTGAACTGGCTTGCTCAGTAGTGGTAACGTGCTATTTTGAGCTTGGATCTCTCTGACTCCTTGTTTCTGCTCCTGTCTGCCCCGCCCCAATTCAGGAAGAGGAAGGTTTTTGTTTTTTTCTGAGTGAAGCACCTTTTGTTCTCCCAACTCCTCACACCTTGAAAAGATTCTCAAGTTGGGAAAACATAAGTGACAGACACAGGAGCAGCAGCTGTGTACTTTTCACCCTGTCAGAAAATGGAAGAGGGAGTGAAGCAGTTAGCTTTCCTCAGCCCTAATCACAGAAGCGTCTCTAAAACAGCCTCCTTTTTTCCCCCTGGTTAAATGCCTCTGCAGCACGACCACATCCAAGCGAGTGCTGTGCTGTGACACCTCTGTGAGGTTTTTCATCAGCCTTACAAATTGATCATTATGATTGTCTTAAAATGGAACTAGGTACAAGTTGCTAGTAGGGCCCTTTCCCTTGCATGAAGACTGCTTCACGATGAACTGTCCTCAAAGCAGCAAGCATAGAAGATTAGACATCATGGTTTATTTTCCTTCCAGTGTGTGTTGGTTTATGTGTGCAGTTCGATGGATGGAGCTGGAAGTCTCTGAAGGAGAAGTGGGGCTTCTTTGAGGAGTCTGGCACACATATTTAGAGCAATTGCCTCTAACCATTCGGGGGCTATTGATCCCTTTTGAAAAATCTGATGAAAGCTTATAGGCCCTCTTCCTATTCATTCATTTTTTGCAGATAATTTCATGGCATTGATGGACCTTTTTAGGGAACCATAGGCGCTGGATGGAGAGTGATAGATCTCTTAGTATCTAAAAAAGAAGTCTGTCTGATTTGTTAATGTGTTTCAGTAGTCTTAAAAATGTTCATATACTTTGACCCAGTAATTGCATTGCTGGGAATCTTTCTTAAGAAAACAACCTGGATGTCAAACAAGGCTTTAAACACAGAGATGCACAGTGAAGCATTATTTATGCTATTCAGATGTCAGCTGGGGTCTCCATGTTCTTCTGAGAGCTGGATTTAAGTGGTTCCGATCTCTGCCAATTGCACATCAGTAGGAGTCCAAAGCCGTTCCTATGGATCCGCACTGTCCAGTTCAGTAGCCACTAGCCATGTGGCTGTTCACATTTAAACTTACTGTAAATTTAATAAAATGAAACATTTAGTTCCTTGGTACATTAGCCACATTTTAAATGCTCAGTAGGCACCTATAGCTAGTGGCTACTGTAGTTGACAGTGAAGGTATAGAATATTTCCATCACTGGAGAAAGTTCTGTTGGACAGGGCTCCCCAAGATTAATGCAAATTCTGGGAGGTGTGCATTTTCTTGGCCTCCTCTGGGTTTTGGGCTTCTAGTCCACGCAAGCTCTCTGTACAGCTTAGCACTACGTCTCCTCTCCCAGAATAAAAATCCACTCATACTATGCATTTCTGAGTGGTTAATCCATCACAGTGGAGTTTCGTTGGCCCCTAATAGACTAGTCCTTTTCTCCCTCTTATTGTTGACACACTCTTCCTTTATTTTTTTCTCTTCCCACCTGTCCCCTACCCTTACTTCCAATATGACTCTTTTGAGGAGTGCAGCAGGAGTCCTCTGTCTCCCTTTCTTCTGAAGCCTGGGTGTCCAAGTGACACCCAGGCCCTGGGGAGCCTCCCTTTCTATACCCAACCCTCTCAGGGCATTGTTCAGAACAGAGACACGTTCTGGACTGGAGAATTACATTATTTTCACCTAGTTATGCCTATAGCAAAAATTTGGAAATGACCCAAGTATCCACTAATAGGGGATGAGTTAAAGTAAGTGGTAGGACATTCACCTAGTTTAATATTATATGGTCATTAAAAATGATGTTTGCAAATAATTGCTAAAAATATAGGGAATTATGAAGTGAGGAATGCATATCAGCATTGTATGTCTAGTATTATTTCAGCCATGTAAATTACTCATAGGGGAAAAGATTGGAAGGAAATACAGTCTGCCGTGTGTTAGTTGGTAGTAGGAGCCCGGTAATTTTTGTTTTCTTTATACTGTTGTATTTAAAATCTTCTATAGTAAACCTGTATTTACTTTTATAACCAGAAAAAACCACAAATGACATAAAAATCACAGGAACGCTTTCTGGGCTTTGCATCTAAAAGTACAAATAGGTCTGTTTTAAAACTTCTGGTGTCTTGTTTTACCAAGTATCAACAACCTGCAGGCTGAGTTAAACAACATTTTTGCCCTGCGGAAGCAACTGGAGCGGGATGTGCTTTCATATCAGAATTTGCGGAAGACCTTGGAGGAGCAGATCAGCGAAATTCGGAGGCGGGAAGGTACACACTTTATTCTATGTGCTTCTCTTTGGTTTTTCCACTTGGAGGGCATGAACTGAACTTCACCAGAGTCCTAAATATTTGTTAAGGGATGAAGCATACACGGGGTTTCGTCTGGAGATCCTTTTTGTGGTGACCATGCTGATGTTAGCCTTCCTAGTAGAAGAGCCCAGGAAGTTGTACTAAATTCTGCCGAACGTCGGGTGCAGGATTGCTTCCTTGCTGCCTCTACTGTTTTCTGCATCGTTTGATACTTCTAGTTCCAAATATCCCTGGGCACTTGCAATCCCCTTTTCTGGGGGATTATAGCCCTCACTGCCCAAAACATCTGAGTACTGCCTACCACAGCACCTACTGCAGAGAGCCCAAGACCACACACACATATGGGTGAGACGCTGTTTTAGGTTGAAGCACTGTTTTTAGTGCTATATATGCAGTAAAGGAGGGCTACAACATGAGGGTCCTGTGGGACATATGTGTTCTGTGTTCCTCACAGTAATATTAAGATTTGACCCTCTCCCCTGGTAGAACTTGAGCCCTTCAAAGTTCGGGTTGGTATCTGATTTCCTTCTGTATCTCTAGCCTGGTGCCTGACACATATGGTAAAAATTGATAACAGTGGTAGGTTTGACATCTCTTGAGCATCTGCTATGTACGAGGCACAGTGCTAGGCACCTGACTTTCCACCTGTGACCCTCACAGTCATCTCATTAGGTAGAGTAGGTATTATGTTCCTATTACAGATGAAGAAACCAAGGCTCAGCTGGGGGTTGATGTGCCCAGATTTGAGCCAAGGCATCTTCCTTTAAGTTTAGCTCTTTCTAGTATTCTGTGCCGTATTTTAGTTGTATCAACTCTTACACGTGTGTGTTAAATGAGATACTGTTTGTGGATATGCCTTGCTCAGTACACATATACACACATCTTCCCCCCGCCCCCTGCTTCTCCCCTTCCTATTACAATTGACCTTTGCTGCAGAGGAAGCAGATCCTTACATCGGTGACCAGAGATTCTTCTGTCTTAGCACTAGCAGGCACTTTCTGCACTTAGTATGCTGGTTTCCCGTGAGGGTTCTGGGGCCCGTAAAAAAAAATAGATCAGACACTTTTATCTCCCTTGAGTTCTGCCCTTGTGGGTCACATCTAATTTTTCTGCATTTTCCCCTAAACAGAATCAGTCCCTCATTGAAACTGAAATCACCATTTTCTTGTGCCATTCAGAATGGTCTCCAGGCACAATACTTGATATGCAAATTATAATTCACAGTTGGCCACAGTGAAAACCTACGGCCTAAGATGAAACCATACATTGAAATATCAGCCTGTTGAGAAAGGGAAAATTACTTTTACGCCAAAGGTGGTGCCTTAGGCCCCCTCTGTGTACTATGCTCCCTGCCGCCCCACCTCCCCCATTCACTTTGCTTTGGATGGATTGCACTGGGATCAGTCTTGGGAGGACCTGTTTCTGATATTCCTTTTCTCTTCCCCCTCCCCACCTTTTGTTTTTTTGGGCAGAAGAATCATTTTCATTTTATAGTGATCAAACATCTTATCTAAGTATTTGCCTTGAAGAAAACAATCGGTTTCAAGTGGAACATTTTTCTCAAGAAGAACTTAAGAAAAAGGTATTGACCTATTAACTTTTAGTGCATTTCTTTTTGTTAGATTGTTTGTTGTATCTTGGGTTCCTGATGAAGGTTAAGATTCTGAAGGCCCCTCTCCTTCCTTCCTGTCCTCTCTGCCTTGTTGTGTGTGCCCCTCCTGTGTCCATTACCTGGAGTACCTTCCCTTGTGTCTGATAAACTCCCCAGCCAGGCTTGATCTCGTTGAAGAAAAGGTCTCTGGCCCCTCCGTTTAGAGTTAGCCACTTTTCCTTCAGGCTGTTCCCTTCTTTTTTTTGTACCTAATCCAAATCGATGTCCTTCTCTTACTGATCTGTAATTATGTGGTTATTTGTCTATATTTCCTTGCTAGGTTGTGAACATCTTAAACTTAGTGATTATGTCTTACTTATTTCTGATTTCCCGTTGCCTGGCACACATATAGGAGCTCATAATGGATACATTTTGAATGAATAACGTTCCAGGTTTGATCGATACATCTTTTTTTAAACTGGAAATGTTCTTCAATGTGTTGATCAGTGGCCTGGTTAGAGTGGTTTAGTGTTTCAAGGTTCTAAAAAACATTGTTAGGAATAGGAGGTTTGAGACTGTTTGGTTTATTGTAAAATTATCATGTATGTGTGACTGAGATTCAGTTTCCGTCTTGGAATAATTTACATTCTGATAGAAGAGATAGGCATGTAAACAAGTAATTGCAACGTGAGGTGCAAGGTTGCTGTATGGGCAGCTGTACAAGGTATAGAAATAACAGAGGAGAGGTTAATTGCCTGTATGGGAGATGGCGGGGTGAGCTTACTTGATCAGGGGAAGCTTCTCAACAGAAGTGAGACTTGAAGTGGGTTTTGAAGGACAAATTCAGAGTTTGCCCAGGTCTCCACTTTCTCAGCAGAGAAAGAGAAAACAGCCTGTGTAAGGCACAGAACAAAGGAATAGCAAGGAGAATAAAATTTTGGGTATTTTGGGAGGAATAGGGCAAGGAGTATGGAGGCAGCCGTTAGTTTTTAAAGATGAAGAAAATAGAGATGATAATAGCTGCTGCTAGTGCCTACTGGGGCTGTGGTAAGGCCAGGAGGTAGTTCACTTGGTTGGCACTTAGTAAATTCAGAATGTCTTGTTCTTCCTACTAGAACCTCCTTGAGGATTAGATCCAATTTTTGTTCATATTTTGATGTATTGGATATCTACTATGTGTACTCAGGGTGAGAATTTCCATGTTATTTGAAGAGCTAATAATCGCTTCCATCAAGAAGCCTCGGAAAATTACTGGCCGTTGGGATTTGAAGCCTGCAGGAAACCAAGGTGGTGTCTGCTCGGTTCCTTAATGTGTCTGGCCTCGCAAGACCCAGGCCCAGCTCTGCCTGTGTAGAGGCAGCTGCTCTTTCCCATATGGTTAGGCACTTTGGCCATTGTTCTGTCTCATTTAGCTCTCTAGACACCCCAGCTGTGGGACTTTGGCAGTTAAATTTCTTTGTATTTCATGTCCTCATTGTAAAATGGAGATAGACACACTAGCCTGTTCACCTCCTCAGGATTTTTGCAAGGAGTGATTGACTAAAGCTTGTAGGAGTGTTTTACTAGCCATAAATTGCTTCATAATTGACAACTGTTAATATTACTGGCATTGCCAGATAGGTGTGCAGAGGAGGAGGTCACTAGTGAAAAGTAAGACTCTGATACAGTTTCAGAAACTTTAGCCTTGGGAGACTTTTCCTCCAGAGGACCTCAAGTGCAGGAGAGAGATAGTATTAGCTGTCACTGACTGAACACTTAGACCGTGCCAGGGCCTTCAGTGCACTGTGACCACAATCCTGTTCAGTTCTCATAGTAACTCTACAGATGAGGAAACTGGGACTTCGATTGTGCAGTTTGCCCAGGATCTTTTTGCCTTGAAGTGATGGCTCTGGGATTAGAATACTGGTATGTCAGATGTTAAAGCCAGTGTTTTTGTCACTGTGCGCAGGGTATCCTGAGGGCTAGAATCAGCCTGATTCCCCATAACCGTGGTGCCAAAGAGTCGCTTAATAGGGCTGTCTGGGGCTGTGGCCCCGGGAAGCTGAAGTCTCCTGTTGGGTGGACAGCCCTGTCCTTGTTCTTACCTCCTAGGTCAGTGACCTCATACAGCTAGTGAAGGAGCTGTATACAGACAACCAGCATCTGAAGAAAACCATTTTTGATCTCTCCTGCATGGGTTTCCAGGGAAATGGGTTTCCAGATAGACTTGTGTCTACAGAACAAACAGAGGTAAGAAACATTTTTGTTGTCCTGTGCTGATTACAAAAATAAAACAACTGGCTTGGTATGGTGGCTCACGCCTGTAATCCCGGCATGTTGGGAGGCTGAGGTGGGAGGATCGCTTGGGCCCAGGAGGTTGAGGCTGCAGTGAGCTGTGATTACACCACTGCACTTCAGCCTGGGGGATAGAGCGAGACCCTGTCTCAAAAAAAAAAAAAAAACTCATCAAAACCATATATTCATATATATGTATGTATGTATACAAACCATATATTTATATATATGTATGTATGTATAACAACCTGAAAGGTTTTTCAAGACTGCATCTGTTCCTGGGGAGATCTCTAACTGAAATTCCCTTTGTTGTGAACTGGTTATTGAGAGTCCCGCTAGGCTGTCAGGTCTGCTCACAGGCTTCCTCAGGTTCGAGTCATGTCTCCATGGACACATTCGATATACTGTGATGCTTTGACTCTGGTCCAGCCCTGGGACCTGTGCTGCAGATGGCACACATCTGGATGAGTGATGTGGTCTCAGAGGGATCTGGAGAGTTTCCAAACCACCCAGATAATTTGAATAGTGTGGATGCAGCCTTAATGAATACATTAACATTGAAAAACTGACATACACACAACCCACCCGGGAAAAGAGGAAAGAAGTCTTATTCACCTTGATGACTTCTGGGCCTCAGTGCTGATCTTGGTGATTTGTTGGCTCTGATTTTCTCTGTTTGGGACCCGGGCTGCACAATGGGAGGACCCTGAAGCTGTGATGTTGTTTCCCTCTTCATTCCCTATCTTGGCCCGACTCTCCCGTAGGAAGCACCTTGCTTCATGTGCGTGTTAGCGTTGTTTCGGAAGACCAGAACTGCTCTCCCATAAAGTGCAGTAGTAGGGCCTTTATGTACTTGGGTCCCTCGTGTATGAAACTGGAATCTTCCTGGTTGGGGTTGTCTTCTGCTCTACCTGGAGTGCCAGGTAGATGGAGAACTCACATTCATTGCAACATCATTTCTTGGGAAAGATTTGTCAGCCTTAAGCTGTCTCCTCCTGCCTTCAAAGTGGGAAATGCTCAAAGGTATTTATGCTGCACTCTGGCCATCTTCTTTCTTTGTGAGAGGGAACGTTATTGATCTTAGCCTCCAGGACTCTAGATAATTTTGAAAACTAAGAATATCTGTGATCCATTTAGGGAGAAACAAGTCTGATTTGCTTCCTCCGAGGCAGCGTTCTTCACCAACTTCATTTGAGACACAAATGGTGTGTTTTGTTTGTTCATTTGCCCTTTAAAACAAAAGTCTGTTAAATGTCCCATTATGTCCTTTGGAGAAAACGGCTTTTTCCTTTTCCCACCCTAAGATCTTAATATCAGCCGACTCAGATTTGTTGAGTCTTTTATCATATTGTACTTCGATTTGATGTTCCCCATGAATAGCCTTGTTCTTTATAGCATAGCTCCCCATCATCCCCCAGAATGGGATGGGAAAGGTGATGTGCCCACTGGAATCTTAGCTGAGGGAGTAGATGGAGTTACGGTGAGGGTGAGATGGGAAAGAGCAGAGCCTGCGGTTCTCTGGGAGTACGTGTGGTTCTCCTTTGATGAGAAACAAATCAGAAACAAACCAGAAATGCGTATATTGTCCACAGCATTTCCTGAGCAGCATGACTTGCAAAGTGGGATCTGGGTATGATTCCTGTTCTCTAGTAGCCTATAAATCAGAAAAGGTGGGGGGAAAGCAAGAATATTTTTATTTTTAAAATTCAGTATTTTTTCTCCAATATTTAATTAACCCATAGCATTACCCCAACATTTGGAAAACAGAGAGAATAAATTACCCCTATTTCTGTCACTTTAAAACAAGCACACAGTTAATTAACATTTGGAAGTGTTCCTTCTGTTATTTGTGTGTATGAACATGTGTATGCACATACCTCTGCTGGAATGCAGCTTTGTCTTCTGTTCTTGCTAATTGCTATTATGTCATAGCATCTCATCCCATCTTATGAATGTGCTGAAACTTAACTGCCTCACTGCTGTTGGACATGTAGGTTATTTCTAGTGATTTGCCATTTTTAATTCTCTAATAAATGTCTTTGGACACAAATCTTTTTCTGTGTTTAGGTTTTTTTTTTCCTTAGAGTTGATTCCCAGATATGTGTCATTAGTAGGTCAAAGGACAGATATAAATATGCAATAGGCATGTAATTTATTTTCATTTATTTATTTATTCTACCCCGCCCCCCAACAACTTTTAATTTGTAAAAGACTATAAGTAGTTTGAAGGCTCTAATAGAGTTTGTCAGATTTCTTTTTAAGATGCTGGCTCTGGTGTAGAACCTCACCAGCTGGGTACCATGGTGCTCAGTTCCTGCCTGCTGGTAGTTCACACAGACACCACCAAACAAAACACCAAGAACAGGTATCCTGTTGTTGCTGTGTACATTTAAAAAAATATGAGGTTGCACCTATTTTCTCATATTTATTTGCTGGTTATTCATGCGTTATAGGATAATTAGGTTGAAAATTGATACAGGGGAGTGATTTCAGCAGAGTGTAGTCAGGATGGTGAGCGTAGAAAGCCAGGAACTGTATAACTTGTGGACCTGCCTTCTGAGTGCAGGCTATGTGTAAAGAAAGCATGTGGCATGGGTCCTGGCACACTGCAAAGGCTCGAAAGCGTTAGTTACTATTATTATTTACTTATATTGTCATTATTAAGAATGGTTAGAAAACTAACTTTTTTTTTGACGTAGAGAGGAAACCTGGACAAAGGGGCATAATGTAATTGAACTCAAATATTTGTAGGGCTGTCATGTTGACAAGAAATAGACCTTAGTGACTCTAAAGGACAGAAATGGTTCTCAGAAGTAGAAGGTGCTTGTTAAATATTCTGCTAATAGTAACAATAAAACCTGGTTTGTCAGAGCAGATTTAATTTCATTAAAAGGAGGAGCTTTCTAACAATTTGACTTCATATGTTATTATGAGTTTTACATGATTTATAAAGCCCTTGGCACAGTTCTGGCATGTGGTAGGCACTCAGTAAAACAGCTATTTTAATTTTTTTTCTTGGTGAGTTAGTGGCAGAGATGGGACTATAACCCTTTTCTGACTCCGTTTAGAGTTGTTTAGCAACACCATAGGGCAGTGCTTCTGAAGTTTAATGTGCACGTAAATTTCCTGAGAGTCTTGTTAAAATGCAGATTCTTGTCCAGTAAGCCTAGCATGGGGCCTGAGAGTCTGTATTTCTAACAAATTCGGGTGATGATTCTTCTGCTGCCCTAAGGAATACCCTTTGAGTAGCAAGACCAGAGGTAATCCTGAAAGCGACTTGTTTCTAGATCTCGTTTTGAAAAAAGTCATTATTCATTTGTTTATTTGTTCAGCAGCGTTATTGAGCATCAGGCATTGATATTAAAACTATGAACACATACATGTCCCCGCCCTGTCTAGGATGTAATCTAGAGAAGCAGAGGGGCAGTTGCGGCAGAGTGTAGTGAGGGCTCTGATGCAGTGAATGCAGAGTCTCAAGGGAGTTGTAGACAGGTGCTCAGCCCTCACTTTGAGGATTAAGGGAAGTTCTTCCTGGAGGAGGAAGGGGAGCTGCCAAGAGGATGAAGAAAGAATAGCTCAAGAGGCACGGGGAGAGGCAGTAAAGTGCAGAGTAACAGCATGGGGTTTCAAGGAGGGAGTGTTTCATAGTGTGGAACACTCTGAGAAGACAAGAAAGAAAAAAGTACTGAGAACTTCCTGTGAGTCCCATGACCGGTTTCATTAGAGTGAAGGGGACAGAAGCCAGCTTGCAGGGCAAAGAGAAGTGATGAGAAGTGAGGAAATGAGGATAGAGCCAGTTGACACTTGGAGGTTTGGAGGTTGCTTCTTTAGTGGCGGTAGGGCTGGAAGCTGAGCCAGGTATAGTGACTCAGTTCTTTCTGACATCTTAGTTCTATGTCTTCGAAAATGGGTAAGTAGCATGTAGCATGAAGTACATTTCTCTATGTCCATAACATTTAATTTCTTGACCATTCCTGGAAACTGAGAGTTTACTTCTAATTTTGACCAGGTCAGCAGAGGTAAAGAAAAATGAAAGTGAATTTTTACTTCACTGTATCAAGTATTGGCATGGTTACGGTTCTGGAAATGCAGAATAACTTTGATGCTTTTCATATTTCAACTTGGAATGATGTGTTCACGATACTTTCTTTGCTCATCTAAACTTAGGGGAAACTCTTCTCAGATCCGCAGGAGTCAGGGAGGAGCTTCTCTCTGCCTCCTTCCTAACCTCATGTGGATTTCATCTCTCATTAATAAACAAGGTCTTTGGGGACCTTTCCTGGGCAGTAAAAGCCACATTGCAGAAGGTGAGAGTAGACCCCTTGCAGAAGCCTGGAGACAGGCAGAGAACACTCAGTGACCAGAGCTGTTGGGGAATCAGAGAGAGACTTTTGTTGTTGTTTTGAGACGGAGTCTCACTCTGTTACCCAGGCTGGAGTACAGTGGTGCAGTCTCAGCTCACTGCAAGCTAAGCTCCGCCTCCCAGGTTCACACCATTCTCCTACCTCAGCCTCCCGAGTAGCTGGGATTACAGTTGTCTGCCACCACACCTGGCTAATTTTTTGTATTTTTAATAGAGATGGGGTTTCACAATGTTAGCCAGGATAGTCTCAATCTCCTGACCTCGTGATCTGCCTGCCTTGGCCTCCCAAAGTGCTGGGATTACAGGCGTGAGCCTCCACGCCCGGCCCTGTTTTGTTTTGTTTTAAAGATGGGAAAGACTTTCTCCTAATATTTTATTATGAAAAAATTCAGACACAGCAAAGTGAAAAGAATTTTACAGTGAATACCCATATACTCACCACCTAGGTTCTATGCACATTTCCCACCTGCCCATCATCACTCTGTCTCATCTTTCTGATAAATTTTAATTGAAGCTGCAAACCTTAGTATACTTCCCCCTAAGCACTTCAGTGTGCATATCTTCAATAAATGCTTATAGTTAAATGAACTATAGAAATTGTAAGCCTGTGTTCACTAAGTTTTACAAGTGTATGTGCCTGTGTAAGGCAAACTCCTATCAAGAGCCTGCATGTCCTCTGTTGTCCAAACCCAGTCCCACCCCAGCTGCTCTTCTGATTTTTGTCCCACTATGGATTAATTTTGCCTAGACCTTCATATAAGTGGAGTTCTACAGTATATTCTCTTTTGTATATATTCTTTTACTCAGCATTATGTTTTTGAGATTCATCTATCCTGTTAGTGCATCAAGTTTGTTCCTTTTTATTGCCAAGTAGTATTCCATTGCATGAATGGATTACAGTGTTTATTCATTCTGCTATTAATGGACACTTGGGTAAAAGGTGATATGAGCATTCATGTACAATTCTTTGTTGTGACATACTTTTTTTTTTTTTTTTTTTAAACTTAATGAGTACCTACGAGTAGAATTCCTGAGTCATAGGGTTATTAGTTTTATAAGAAATGCCAATGCTTTGTCCAAACCTTTTATATTCCCACCAACGAGTTTGATAGTTCCAGTTAGTCTTTATCACGGTGAGAATGTTACGGTAATGAGGGAAGAAACCAAAAGAGAAAGAGGGTTCCTTACCCATATTTATAAACTTTTATACCTCAGTAGGTATATTTATGCATGTCTAGTCTGTTTTGTGCTTGATAGGATAGTGGGATATGGTTTTTGATCATCACTTCTGTTTGATCCTGATTGCAGATTTATACGGTTAGATTGAATGTGTTCTGACCCTGGGAAGTTTCTATAAAAATTGAACTCAGTTGCCTTTGTTTTGTTTTTCTTCCAAAACAATGTTTTTCTTCTGAAAGGAAAATCAGAGAGTTGGACTGGAGAGCTATGGGGATAATTGACTAAATGTAGGGATTCAGAAATAAAACTTGAACTAGAACCGTAGGTATCTCACATGTACAACACACCCAACAAATGACCCAGTACTCCGTGGTTTCAGCACCTTCGGTGTAGACTATTTTGTTTTGTTTTTGTTTTCGAGACAGGGTCTTACTCTGTTGCCCAGGCTGGAGTGCAGTGTTGTGATCATGGCTCACTGCAGCCTCAACCTCCCTGGGCTCAGGTGATCCTTCTGCCTCAGTCTCCTGGGACTACAGGCATGTGCCACCACACCCGGAGAATTTTTGTACTTTTTGTAGAGACAAGTGTCTCACTCTGTTGTCCTGACTGGTCTTGAACTGCTAGGCTCAAGCAATCTGCCTGCCTAGGGCTCCCAAAGTGCTAAGATTACAGGTGTGAGCCACCGCACCTGGCCAGACTCTTTTATTGGTGAGATAAGGTTTGATATAATTTTGACATGGCTTCGATTGGTTCCTTACCCGGGAGTGGCTGGCCACCTTTTCTCTCATTTTTAATTTGGTTAATTCAGGTGCCCCATGAATAGAGTTTTTGCTTTTCCGGAGAGCTGAGAACTGGCTTTCTTGAGAACTTTGTACCGTCCATTTTGTAGCACTCAGAAGCTTTGGGATTTACACTTCTTTGAAGCATTAGGGATTTATGCAGTCTTTATAAATAACTGTCCTTCATTTCCAAAAGCATAAAGTTATCGTCAGGCAAGCGTGATACTCTTCTCATTAGAGATGAAGACTTTTTGTCAGCAAAATGACAGTGTTGCCAGGACTGTCCATCTCAGAGGTGTGACAGTCGAACAAGAAGAGGTTTATGCCTTGTGCTAAATAGGAGAAATGATGCATAAATTGGGCACACCATAAATTTCATTTATTACTTTCTTGCTATTTGATATTTTCAATTCCATCAATAGCTGTTTTCCAAAATCTTGTTACTTTTATATAATCTGAAAGTGAATTTAGCAAAGGCAGGAGTGGCAGTGGCATATAGCATATTTAATTTCCGGCAGCTAAGGGAGGGCCATACAAGGGCAAGGGGAAATGTCTTTAGTTGTTTTCTTGGGGAATTTGTCCTTAAATTATGCTTGATCCAGGCAGCTGGTGTGATTCGCCACAACTAGCAACTCTAACTTTGGTTAATTTTTATTTCATGGCTTTGGCATTTGTTTGTTCCTCTTTTTTGTTTGCCTTTTGTTTTGCATTAAAAAAAAAAGACATCACTGACTTATTCATACATATTCATGCTGCACACTTTTTTGGGTTGCATTTTCACATCATTCCATGCTCCATGTAGCTTATGGCTAGCAAGGAGGATGAGGACACGATCAAAATTGGAGAGGATGACGAGAATAACTTCCTGAGTGACCAGCATTTGCAGCAGAGTAATGAGGTAGGAACCTTGCAGTTAACTCCTTATTTCATCTATTCCACTCTATGTCCAAACCAGTCTTCGAGTCTGGAATGAGTCCAGTGAGTTTTCTGTTCATTCTGCCTATATCGTGTACCTTTCATGTGCCAGTGGAAAGCAAAGACTAGGTCTCTTCCCTCTTAGAAGTTAAAAACTGGGTGACAGAGCCAGTCGTGAAACATGAAAACAAGCGTATACTTGCAAATAAAAATGGACTTGTTATAGTAGAATAGCAGGCATTGGATGTTTGACCTGGACAAATCTTCAGTGAGCTAATCCAACGCATTTTATGAATTAGGAACTGAAGCCTTTGAGGAGTGATGATTTATTTGGGGCAGAGAGTAAATCAGTGATAGAGTTGGGATAAGAACCCTTGTTTCTGGACTGTGTGAACTACCAGATCATTTGGTTGAGGCGTAAAGACCTACTGATGGAACTTAGCTCCCCTTCCTAGGGGCGCTCTGCAGTCTCCTCATCTGGAACCCACATTACTGTCATTTGGGCATTGTGAGAATCTGACCCCCGTCCACATAGAGCACTCTTCCAATCACATTGATACTGAACATTTGGAGCAAGCAGTCTCCAACCCTCTAATTCATAAAATGTGTGGGAGACTCCAAGCAGTGTCCAAAGTTGAAAGAACCCTAGAGACTGGGATGTGGTGGGGGTAAGATGCTACAGATTTGGCATTTTTGGCCTTCAGGGTGTTCAAGTTTGTGGAGTCACAAAGGGAAGATCTTCAAATATAGATAGTTTTAGAAAGCAAAGTAATTAAAAGTGCAACCAGATGAACCTCATTCGAAGTCTTAGCTTTGGCACTACTATCTCTGTGACCTTGGTTAATTAGTGTTTAACCTCTAAGCCTGAGTTTCCTCATCAATGAGGATAGTAATACTTCCTTTTAGGATTGTGATATTTAAATAGAAAGGCATGTAATAGTGCTCAGTAAATAATAATTATTGTTTTTATTATTCTGTACGTTTCCTTCTTTGGAGGTTGCTTATTAGTTGGATTTAATAACTAGATTGGTGGCCAAGAAGACACTATAAATAACAACTCATTTGTGTAGGTCTTGTCTTCCGTTTAAAAATCTTAATCATTTCACCAGTGTGGAGAGATGGGGGTGATGGCTAGTGTGTATATCTCCAGCAGTAATGAAGTCAAGAGGAATTATTTATAGACTGGTAGAAGAAATTTACAGCTTTGGATAGGGGAGAAAGAATGCTAATTGCAGCACCTCAAAGACATGCCCAGTACAGGCTTTAACTAGATGCATCTTTGGTACCACTCCTCTGGGACCCTCAGTGACCCAAGAAGGTGGATCCGTAAATAACATCTCCATGGGAATTAGGAACTCTCTACCTTCCTAATGAGAAAGATCAAAGCCATGTTAAATCGTATGTGTCTGTAAAGAGTAAGTCAGCTTTCTGATACATAATAAGGAGGATACATTGCAAGAAGAATATAATAAGCACTCAAATCATTGTTAATGACATGGGTTCCCTACTCTTCTTAGAAAGAACTTTCAAGGAGTGGGCCGTAGGGGTGGGAGAATGCATTTCCGGTGTGCACCTGTAGTGAGTAAGACAAGTAACCTGAGGTGGTCTCATTTCATTCTCCTAAGAACCGCGGGAGGTACCATTACTACCCCCATTTTATAGGTGAGGAAACTGAGGGTGAGGAGAAGTGATGTAAACATCTCTATCCTCTTTCTAGAACATCTCCCTGCGTTAAAGTGAGTACGTGCGCACCTGCGTGCCTGTGTCTCTCTCTCTTCCTCCTTCTCCTCCCCCTTTCCTTTTCTGTTTCTCTCTGGCTCAGTGTGTCTGGCTTATTTGCACTTACTCACTCACCCTGCATCTCCATCCTCTCTCCACACACCCGCTTCCCTTACTCCTTATTCTATTATTTGACCAAATACTTTTATTTGCAGATTACGAAAGACCTTTCCAAAGGAGGCTGCAAAAATGGATACTTAAGGCACACGGAGCCTAAGATTTTAGAATCCGATGGGGCCCACACACCTGGCTGCCTAGAAGAAGGCGTGTTCATAAACCTGCTTGCCCCTTTGTTCAATGAGAAGGCCACGTTGTTACTGGAATCCAGGTAGACATGAGGCCCAGACATTCCTTTGTTTCTCTAGTTCTAGGGGAGAACAAACTCATTTTGCTAAATGGGTTTAGATGATGGTGCTGTGTAATTTACCTGAGAGAGCTCCTGAAATGGCTTGGAAGGAATCTTGCCAGTCATGCAATTAAGTAATTAGGCTGCATGCTAGTGGCTGTGAGGGGACGTCAGCAAAGCCTCATGTAAGCCCATTATAAAGAGGAGAAAGGAAGCTTTCTTTGAGAATTATTCCTGGGAGCCCCAGAAAGGACTGCCTTGCTGTCAGCGAGAGGAATCAGCCCTACCGAAATCTCTCCCAGTTTCGACAACAGCTTAAAAAATATCATTGTAGTTGTGATTCTGCTGTTTTTGTTGAGCTTGAATTAAAGTTCTCTTCTCATTGTATCTGTTGGGAGCCATTCCTATGTGAGGAGATACTACAGGTTGTTTTCCTTAAAACAAAAAAGGAGAAATATTCCGTACATTTGTGTTTTTTCAATTAATCCTTTGGGAGTAATTTTTTCCCCCTTTCATGTTCTTCCTAGTCCATCCATAACAGCTGCTTGGGCTTTGGAACCAAAAAGAGCTGTCTTTTTATCTCTCAGTGCCTCAATTTATCTGATTACTTCTTAGGGTTGCTGTGGGGAGTAAGAAAAAAACAAGAAAAATGGCTGGCGTGTGGTGTGGTGCGTGTTCAATAACAGTTTTCAGTTCTCCTCCCGACTAGGTAGAGAAATGGAGCAGTAATGATTGCCCATGACTCTTGACAAGAGCCAGGAACACCAATATTTCTTGTATCATTGATGGACTAAGCCTTACGGGCGTTTCTTCAGCGGAAAAATGGGATTGAAGCACTCTGTTTTTGTGAGCTCAGCAAGCCTGACTCCTCCCCAATCCCTGACGTCTGTCCAATATTTTTCTAGCATGAGTCTTCTTGGAAGACATGCTCAGTGGCAGTTCTGGCTTATTATCACAAGTAGTTAGATGACCGTAGTAGTTAGTGCTTGGGAAATGGAGGATTTCCTGAACATCGTGATCCCTAATTTTACTTCAGAGTTAAAAGACACTTTTTGTGTGAGGGCCATGTGGGAATGTACTTGGGTGATGTGAATCAGGGAGAGTGCAGTGGGCTGTGGTAGGAGCGTGGTGAATTGGGCGGTCGGGGGAAATGCTTGCTTCTGGCAATGGAAGCGTTTCAGTCCCAGCTGAAATGGGAGTCAGAAAGGTCTGGAATCTCAGCTTTGCTCTGCCACTTGGTTGGGGGATCCTGAACCTTTATGAGCCCATTTATTCATCTGTAAAATGGGCTTTTAAAGAATCCCCCTCTCACAGTCTTATTGTGAGGATTCAGTGTATTTAGAGGATTTGGCACATGGTAAGTGCTTAGGAAATGTCAATTCCTCTTCCCTTATACCTTCCTCACGGCACAGATGCCCAGGAAGGGGATATAAACAATATTTGGGCTCTGAGAAGTCTCTTGGACTGAACCATTGAAAAGGTCTGGCTTACAGTTATAGCTTAATGAATCTGCTGTTCAGATTTCTAGCAAAATATTGAAATATTTTATTTAATAGCACCACCACTTTAGTATATTATAATGGCCTCTCTCACCACCTTTTACTACCCATGTGTAAAGTATTTTTCCTCGGTTTTATTGTGTTGTTTGGTGGTGAGTAATGGTCTTCCTTTGGCTAGCCAAATAACAATTGTCATTATTTTTTATCTATATTAAAAAGGCGAAGGAAAGGAAAATTTAGTTTAACATCTCCTGAAGCTTGAAATGCCAGAAATATTTTGAAAGTCTGGGTTTACTGTAGTTTGAGGTTGTTTCTGTTGTCTAGATAATTTCACATTAGAGGTGAAAAATGTACCATACGTTTAAATTTTGTTGTTAACCCCGTTTTGGTGTGCTATAGCTATTTAAATGGAGTTGACTCTGCCCCCATCTAGATAATAGAAATCTGGATATGCAGAGGGCCTTCTCCCTCCCCTCAGAGGGCTCAGTGGGAAAGATAACACAGGGGTGCCTGTCATTGCCAGTGGCAGCAAAGATCGGAGGAAGGGAAGGTCAGAGTATGTTAAAGGAGTTGTAGAGTACAGCCTGACTGTTTCACAGGGTTTCTAGAAATAGAACAGGTAGTAGAAACCAAAGTGAGAAGAAAAAAGAGCTAACACCAATGAGGACCTTCTGTCCCCTTCTTTTGCTGACTGCCAACCACCTCACCCAGACCTGCATTTTCTTTCTCCTGGGAGTTAGCAACAGCTTTCCAGCTGGTCTCTTCTCTCTACTTCCCCCATTTATTTTCGCATAACTTTCTGTCCCAGTTTCATAACTCTGTCTTCTTATGATCTTTTCCCTTTAGTTTTTAGATGATTTAAACATACTTATTTAAAAATCTTCTTCAGATTGCTTTATTGTTTCTGTTTCCTCAATTGTGAAATCTTTCATTAGGTTGTTGTCTTTTTAATAGCCCTCTTCTTACAGCTGTGGGTTTTCTCCCCTGTTTCTGATCTTTGGATACTTTTATCTTGATTTTTGAGCCCTATAGTGTACCTTACACTGTTTTTTAGGTGTGCATATTTTGCAATCATTACTCTGTGATTAGACCAGCATGAGGGGAGCTCGTCTGTGTGTGAGGCCTCTCTGTCCATTCTCTATGCAGCAGCAGCCAGAGTCACCTTTCTTGATTTTTTTTTTTTTTTTGACACAAAGTTTGGCTCTATTGCTCTGGCTGGAGTGCAGTGGCACGATCTCAGTTCACTGCAGCCTCCTGTGTTCAAGCCATCCTCCCACCTCAGCCTCCCGAGTAGCTGGGACTACAGGCACATGCCATCATCCCTGGCTAATTTTTTGTATTTTTTGTAGAGATAGGGTTTCGCCATGTTGCCCAGGCTGGTCTCGAATTCGTGAGCCCAAGCTGTCTGCCTGCCCTGGACTCCCAAAGCGCTGGGATGATAGGCGTGAACCACGACGCCCAGCCTGGAGTCACCTTTCTGAAGCACGTGTGTGACCAGCCCGGTCCATTGCAAGGCCTTTCAGTGGCCTTCCTTTTTTTTTTTCTCAATGTGTTGTACAGGACTCTTCATTTCTTCCCTGCCCATCTTTCCAGCTCACCCCTTCTTCGCCACTTGACTCTGTTCCTGTTGTTTTGCATGCTTAGACTGTTCCATTTCCCCTCCTTGAGGCTTCCATGCTTAGACTGTTCTCATTGATGTTAGAAACCCTCCGCTGTCGTTCTCTCTGCCACCCCCAGTCTGGGGCACTCTGGGATGGTTGCCCTGTAACCCTCATAATTTGTTTACATATGTTTCTCTAAAACCAGTCCATGTCCTCCTGGGACAGTTTTATATCCCCAGTGGCCACTGCAGTGCCCAGCACAAGAAACACACAAGGGAGTCTTCTTGAGTTACTCCACCTGAGCACCATTCCAGGTGTTTTACATGCTGGCTTAGTTTTGCTTCCCTGGAAAGCAGAGCCTGAGATTCGGATTAGAGTATAAGGGATTTGTTTGGGATTTGACATCAGGGAGCAGGAATGAGGGCTCAGGGGAGAGTAAGACAGGAATGAAAGCAGAACCAATAAGGGTGCAGTAATGATCTGGTTACTGCTGGGGACCCTCTAAGGGACTGTATATTACTGTGCCTGTGTGGTCCGTCTGAAGGATGGGAGACTGGGACATTTACGCAACAGCTGTCTTCTCCCACTGGTTGAGAGTTTCCCCAGAAATGGAAACTGTTTCACACTTCCACACTGCTTTACTGGCTTGCTCATAGAGCTTTGGAAAAAGCCCCAAGGCAGCAGAGATGTAGAGGGTGTTTGAGGTGGGACTGTGTCTATGGGAACTGTCCACGCAGCAGCAGCTGAAGTCAGAGGTGTGCCAAGGGTATGTGACAAGGAGCATGGAAAGTATCTGCTGCCTATACACTTATCTCCTTTAATCCTCATAGCTGTCTTGTGGAGGAATACTTATCTTCTTTTCAGAGAATTGCGGAGTTAGAATATGAAGGGATTTGTATCTGTCTTCAAAACCAATGCGTTTTCTACTATGCCTGTATACAGATACTCCTTCATTACCACCTCTTTGTTAAGCACCCATTGTGCACCAAGATGGATTAGGTCATCGATGGACTAGCCAGGTTGGCCAGATTAGTCTAAAGCCATACATGCTCCTGGATATAGAAATGGGGCCAGGGCTAGGAGGTTGGCTGGCGGGGTAGAGTCAGGGAGGACCCTGTAATTGTCATGGACACCTTATAATCCTGTTTTTTTCTACCTGGGCCCAGCCTGCATTCACATATTCATGTGACCCAACCACTTGCTGTGTGCCTTGTGTCAAATTAATTCTACTCTTCTTATCCTTGAAATGACATGGTAGTACCTGCCTTGTTTGGTTGCTGTGAGGTTACACAGGATAAAATACTGGATGTGGGTCCTGGCACGTTGTGGGTACACACTGTATTTAGTTTTGATGGAATCTGGGCAACAGTAGGTGGGGATAACTTGGGTTACTGGCTAGGGGACAAGGCCTAGCAGAAAGCTTGATTCTTCCACTTCCTTCCCTTTTGGAAAAACAGGCCAGACCTTCTGAAAGTGGTACGAGAACTGCTTCTGGGACATCCGTGCTTGGCAGAGCAGGATGTTTCTGGAGAACACCTTGGTGGTAAAACAGAGAAGACACCCAAGCAAAAAGGTGAACTTGTCCATTTTGTCCAAACCAACTCATTTTCCAAGCCACATGATGAACTGAAGTCTTCTTGTGAGGCCCAGCTAGTAAAGGCAGGCGAAGTGCCCAAGGTGGAGCTGAAAGATGCCTCAGTGCAGACTGTGGCCACGGAGGGCGACCTGCTCAGAACCAAGCACGAAGCAGTGAGAGAGGCTTGGGAAGAGAAACCGATCAACACTGCACTCAGAGCAGAGCATCGGCCAGAGAACCTGCCCGGGGTGCCTGGGTGGCAGGCTGCCCTCCTTTCCCTCCCTGGTGGGACCAATAGAGTAAGTTTTTCCATGTATTAATTATGTACTTACTTTATACAAACAAAAACTTTAAAAATCACCTTTAATCTTACCACTTTCTTCCCATTTATATGATGAGAATGTCCAGTGTCTCTCTCTGCTTGCACTTACCCTAGCCTCCACCCAGAGCTATGTGTCCTCACTGACCTTCCCCTGCCTCTCCTTCCCCTCACTCCCTTTGTCTGTCTTCCTCCATCTCAGCCCTATCTAATTTATCTGTATATTGTGACATTTATGTGTTTTCCTTAGAAAAAACACATGTGAAGTCTTGTTTATACATCTGTCTATAGCTGTCTATCTCATGTTATGAGGAACATCTTTCCTTGTAATGGCTACATAAGGTTGCATTGTGAAGATGTCCCAAAATCTATACAATTTTCATTGTATTGATGAACATTTGCTTTTGCAGGTTGCAGTCAAATGGTCATAACCTGACTTCAGGGATAGGGATGAGAACCTAGGTTTTATCTTGTGCAGACTTTGTGTAGGAGAGGTATTATTCTGAGGGCTTCCTCTATAATCTTTTATCCTGACAACACTCATCAAAGATCTGGAAGCCACACCCCATGTTCCTGTTGTTAACCAGTGGTTGAGCTGAGACTCCCACTGTACCTGACTGCACAGCCACACCCTTTCCCTGGATCAGGCTACCTTCCAACCCTTGTGGTGTGAAATGATAAAGTCTGGGTTTGTTGAGTGAATGTTTGCATGTTGATTTTCCTTCAGCTTATATACTGTCTCTAAGCCCTGCACATCCTGTCAAATATGCCAGATTGTTAAAACCAGGTTCTTTTGGCAATGTTTGATTGGACCCTTATGAAAATCCTCTTGAGGTCATGGCTTGAACCCCCCACCCCTGCCACCCTACGGCCAAGAATCCCCATAGAAGGGAGATGTGTTCTGGGAGAGAAGGAAATAGGTCGTGTTTCTAATAGTGGTTCAGTGAAGGCTGTTGATATTCTTGTTTCTGATGGGTGTTTTGTATTTGAGAAATCAACTGTACACACTGCTTTATAGCATCAGAATGGAGAATTAAGTTTATTTTCTGACCACTAAATTACTGCTTTTGCGCATACAAAAGAGAGTTAGATATATCATTAGCAAAATTGCTTTTGATTGTTTTAAATTATGCACCAAAACTGTAATTTCTAGAAAAGGGTTTTCTAAAGATATCAGTAGAGACCAGAGAGAGAGAGAGAGACAGAGAGAGAGAGAGAGAAAGACAGAGAGAGAGAGAGAGACTGCTGTTATATTAACGGTACTAGAAATGCAAATTTGTGCAGTTTGGCTAGAATAGAAGTGCTCTCATCTGCCCCAGCTCTTTCAGTTTGTACCTGTATATCAGGAAAACTAGGTGTCTTTTGTCTGTTTGGTTTTTTTGTTTGAATTTTTCATTGTGTGAGAGATGTTATTCTGTGTTCAGGAAAACTGGAGAATTGAATGGACTTAATTTCCCCCAAATATATTAAAATAGATATTTTTTTAGTTTGAAATTATTCCTCTTGCTATGTCTTCAAAAGGAAGGAAACCGTATTTGTTTATTATTTTTAGTATCTGTCAGGGATTGTGCTTGATACTCTGTGTGTGTCTGTGTGTATATATATACATATATATATAATCTCACTTAATATTCTCAACAAGAATATGAATTTGGTAGGTATTACTTACATTTTACTTTTGAAGAAATATTGGCTCAGAAAACTGTCCAGAGTGACTTAGCTGGTAAGTGGAGTGATAGGGATATAAACTAAAGTCTGGTTTTAGGTGCAGACAGAGATACTATAAACCTGCCTTTCTCTGGGAGAGAAGAGCCCTCCCATCACCACCATGGCCTCCAGTCTATGCAAAGTAGAAGGAAATTTAATGATATTCTTTGTGGTCTTTGGTAGTTAAGGAGTTGATAATCCTATGGCTTACCTCTTTTAATAGGAGACTCTGATACCCTGTTAAAAGGAATATCACTGCAGCCCGAGGGTAAGACAAGGGGACCAGATATCCTTCCAGTTGTTTAGTTAGAGAGACAAGGAGACCAGGTATCCTTTCAATTGTTTAGTACAGACAAGAGGATGGACTTTACTGATATACATGTGTTTGCATTGGGCCTAGCCACTTACCTGCTTTGAGTCTTTGGCAAGTGTCTAGTACAGTACCTTGTACGTGGTAGGAGCTTGGAGTGTGTGAGTTCCTGTTTCCCTTCCATTCCTAAGGAAGAAGTTCCAATGTGACATCTTTAATAATGTGGTAGGTGGGACTCTGTTCAGAGTCCATAAGGTAGCATTTTGTGTGGTGTTATTTTAGAACGAGCATTAGGTTGACTGACGGCAGTCTTCCAGCTTGAAATTGGCTTTGGCATTTGTGCACTTGCAGATATCTTTTCTGCTGCCATATGACACACAGATTTGGATCCAGGAATAAAGATTGGTGGAGGACCAAGCAAATGATTGTTGTTTTCCAGCCCTCTTTGCTGAGGCGTCCACCTCCTCCCACGTGGTCTCCTTTTGCCACCTCAAACTGTTCTTATCCTTGAACCTACTCTCTCCTCTTACCTGAAATTTCAGAGCAGAAAGCATCTCACTTTTCTGAACTGAGCACTGGACCCTGAAGAGCTAGTCTTAGGTCTGACTCTTGAACCTTCTTGCACTGTGACATTGGACTAGTTGTTTGACATCTCAGTTCTTCATCTGGAAAGTAAGCATGATAACGTCTCTTATCCTATGAGTTCTTGGAGTGCAGAGTTCACTTCAGGATTATGGGAAAGTGTGCTTGAAAGCATTTTGTATCCTAGAATGTTCAAGAAGGGGCCCTTACTCTTCTTTCCTTCTTAAGAGACCTCAGTGATCTCATTTCTTGGGTCCCAAATATTTTCTGTTTTCTTCTTGGGTTCCTTCTCCTCTGCTATTTAAAAACTTAAAAAAAAAAAAAGCCTTATTAAGATTTAATTCACGTATCATCCAATGCATCCCTTTAAGGTATACAATTCAGTGGGTTTTTTTGTTTTTTGTTTTTTGTCTATTGTACAATTTAGAGTTGTACAACAGTTTTAGAACATTTTCGTCATCCCAAAAGAAACCTTGTACTCATTAACAGTCACTTCCTGTTTCCCCCCAACTGGCCCACCCCAGCCCTAGGCAACCATGAATCTACTTTGTGTCTCTTTTGATTTGCCTATTCTGGATTATTTTATATAAATGGAATCATGCCATACGTGGTTTTTGGTGACTAGCTTCTTCCACTTAGCATACTGTTTTTGAGGTTCATTCACGTTGTAGCATGTGTCAGTACTTCATTTATTTTTATTGCCAAACAGTATTCCATAGTGTATCCATATGGATATACCGCATTCATTAGTTGATGCACATTTGAGCTATTTCCACTTTTGGTTGTTAGAAATAATGTTGATATTCATCTACAAATTTGGGGGTGATAATGTTTTTATTTCTCTTGAGTATATACCTAGGAGTAGAATTGATGGGTAAGATGGTAACTCTGTTTAATCTTTTTGAGGAACTGCCAGACTGTTTTCTAAAGCGCCTGTACCCTCTTTACATTCTCACCGGCAGTGTGTGAGGGTTCCAGTTTCTCCACTTCTTCATCAACACTTGTTGTTGTCCTTTGATTATAGCCATCCTAATAGGTATGAAGTAGTGGTATTTTATTGTGATTTGATAGACATTTTCCTTGGTGACTAATGATGTTGAGCATCTTTTCACATGCTTATTTGCCATGCACATATCTCCTTTGGAGAAATGACTATCAGAGTTTTTACTCATCTTTTAATTGGATTGTTTTTATTATTGAGTTGTAGTATTTCTTTAAATATAGTCTGGATTTAAGTCCCTCTGCCCAGCTTTTGAATGTTTAAAATTCCCCAGTTGAAAGAGACCCCCATTTGGCCTCTTAAGTTATTGTTTATATGTTCATTCCACAAATAGCTGTTGAGTACCTACTGTGTACTAGTTCTTATGCTAGAAGCTATACAGAGAGTATGGCCAAGATATGCAAAGCCTCTTAACCCTGGAGCTTACAGGTTGGTGCAGAAGATAGACAAGGGACAGATAATTTCACAGGCATTTAATTAAAATGATAACTAACGTTCTCTGAGGGGATATGTAGAGGACAGTGAGTGTGTAATAGGGAGCTCTGCCTTGGTCTTAGAAATCAAGGCCCATTTTCCTGAGGAAGGCCCATTTGAGCTGAGTCTTAATGAATGCTATTAGAGTTAGTCGGGGAAGTGGGAAGGAGTGAGTGTTCTGGGCAAAGGGGTTGGCATATGCTAAGGTCCTGAGGTGGAAGGAAGGCATTTTGAGGGACCAAGGTCATTGTTGTTGAAGAGCAGGGTAAAGTGGAAGGGGGTGTAATTTAGGCTGTAGGTCCTGCAGGACTTTGTAGGTTGTGGTATGGACCTTGACCTTTGTCTTGAGAGAACTGGGAAGCAATTAAAATAGTTTTAGGCAGAAGAGAGGAGTAGTAGGTTTGTCTTTTTGCTGTAGCATGGAGAGTGGCTTAGAGAGGGCAAAAGTGGACGTGTGGAGACCACCCAGGAGGCTGTTGCCATGACTTAGGTGAGAACTAACAGCATCTTGGAGTTGAGTGGTAGCAGTGGAGGATGAGAAGTGTTGAAAGAATTGAGAGACAGCCTGGGACTTGTAATTAATGGACCCTGATGAATGGTGAAAGTGGGTGACAAGAATAAAGGGAAACTTAAAAATTATTTCCATGGTTCTAGATTGTGTAGTAAATGGATAGTCATGTGATTCACCAAGACAGAGATTGTTGAAGTGGCATAGATTTGCAGTGGAGGCATGGGGTGATGAAGCTGAAGAGTTGAATTTTCAGTTGACTCTGTAGTGCCCATAAGTCATTATGAATGAGGATGACTGGGAGTTCTGAGCCTGGGAAATATCCACTGGGTTGGCAACTTAGTAGCCACCGAAGTAAGGGGTGATTCTGGTGGACTAGCAGGGGTTGATAGGCCAGATTAGATTAGACTGAGGAATGTTTGGGAAATGAGGAAATAGATAAGGAGCAAAATAACATTTCCCAGAAGATCAAGTTGGAAGAAGAACTGCCATTTACGGAGCGTCTGGATTGTCCAGAGAGACAATGGGCCAGGGCCAGGAGGGTGGCGAGGAGAAGCTTGGCCCTTGATGATCAGGGGAGGGACCTGCCAAGATACAAGCTCTTTGGCTGGTGGATAAACATAGCTGCCATTATAGGACCGAAAAGTCTGGGCAGCCAGTTCGAATTCTGTTTTATAAGGCTGGCATGAGAATGTTGACTGTGCAACCAAAGGAAGTGTGTTCAAAGTGTATTCATTGTTGCATATGTGTGTTTTCAGGAGGCTAAGAAGTCCCGCTTGCCAATCCTAATAAAACCATCCCAGTCATTAAGAAATACATATCGTCTCCCTGCCACCCAGGAGGTGGTGACGCAGCTGCAGAGCCAGATCTTGGAGCTGCAGGGGGAGCTGAAGGAGTTTAAAACTTGTAATAAGCAACTTCACCAAAAGTTAATTCTGGCTGAAGCAATGATGGAGGGGAGGCCAACGCCCGACAAAATGTTGCTGAATGGTAAGCACCAAGAAAAATGTATTCCCTGTGAGCTAGACAAACGGCTCGATAGAAAACTGCTTGAAATGTCAACCTTGTTGTTTAGAATTGCAATAAGTTTGAGCATAAATTTCATGAATTGCAGTGATTAATCTTGACTCTTGACAAATGCACAACAGAGGGAACACAATAAGGAGAATGAATCCATTGCTTTCATTTTACTCTGGAGTCTGGATAAAGGGAACTTGTAGTGCTCATAGGTCTGAGGGAGCACTGCTGCCTTCACTTAGGATTCTCTGCAGATGCCCCAGTTGTGTTTGGCTTTGTCTGTGGACGCCTCTGGCGTGTGACGTCAGAGGTATGCAAGTGAGGATCTACTTTGCAGAGTTCTCTGGAATGTCCAGGCCAACTTGGGGCTAATTCCAAACCTTACTAACCTTGTGTCTTCCACTAGAAGTGATCCACTTCCCCACCCTCTTTGAACCTGCTGGCTCTGCTCTCCTGGGAGGCAAGACAACAGAAAGCCCCTGGGTTAAAATGTCCCTAAATAGTTAGGATCCAGAGACTTGGAGGAAATGTGTCTAGTGGCGTCCTCTAGTCTAGGACAGTGGTGCTTAGAGATTTTGGACCAGTAACCCTTTGAGAATCTGAAGAAAGCTGAGGGCCCTCCCACAGAATGATGCAGGTGAGCATATAAGTAGCATTTTACATCATTTTCTCAGGGCTCATGAATCCACAAATGTGCACATGTTGACTCCTAATTTTGAACTTCTATAAGCAGATGGCAGCAGCACCATAACAAGAACAACAAAAGTAACCTTTTATTTATTTATTCATTTCCTCTGTGTGCCAAGCACTATTCTAGGCACTGAGGAGAGGGGAGTGAACAAAGCAGATGAAGTCTGTGTCTCTGTGTCTAGCTTACATTCTTGTGTGTGTGTGGGGTCGGGGGGAAGACAGAAAGCTGATAAGCATACGTATAACATGGGAGAAAATAAGTGCCATGGAAAAGAATGAAGCAGGATTCGGGTGTGGGGAATGTGGAGGAGGGGCAGGATTTGCTCATGTCACGAATGCTAGAGAGCCCCGGTGGTGAAATGGCATTTGAAGGGAAACAGGGGAAATGAGTGCTCTAGTCATCTTGGGAAGAAGGAAAAAGGCAAAGGCCCTGGTGCTGCTGTGAACAGGGAAGATGAATGAATAGTAAGGAGGCTAATTGTGTGGCTGGAGTGGAGTGAGGAAGCGGGAGAGTCATAGAAGATGAGGTCCGGGAGGCAACAGATCAGGCAGGCTCTCAAAGGCTGTCCTAGGACTCTTTTACTCGGTAAGATTGGAAACTTTTGGAGGGTTTTGAGCAGCAGAGTCATGATTTGACTTGAGCCTTAAAGTAGGGGTTGACAGGGTGGGCGCAGTGTCTCATACATGTAATCCCAGCACTTTGGGAGGCCAAGGCGGGCAGATCATCTGAGTTCAGGAGTTCGAGACCAGCTTGGCCAGCATGGTGAAACCCCCGTCTCTACTAAAAATACACAGTTAGCCAGGCATGGTGACATGTGCCTGTAATCCCAGCTCCTCAGGAGACTGAAGCAGGAGAATCGCTTGAACCTGGGAGGCGGAGGTTGCAGTGAGCAGAGACAAGAGTGAAACTCCATCTGAAAAAAAAAAAGAAAAGTAGGAGTTGACAAACCACAGCCTGTGGGCCAAATCCGGTTCACTTCCTGTTTTTGGAAATAAAGTTTAATTGAAACACAGCCACACCCATTTGTTTGCATATTGTCTGTTTGCTTTTGTGCTTTGATGGCAGAGTTGAGTAGTTACCATAGAGACCCTATGGCCTGAAAAGCCTAAAGTATTTATTATTTGACTTTTTAAGAAAGGTAGTCCAACCTCTGCTTTAAAGGATCACTTTGGATATGAACCTTTGGAAGGATGGAGTTGTCATTCACTGAGATGAGAAAGACTGAAGACTGCATGAGAGGCAAGCATGAGGGGGACATTAGGGGTCTGGTTTGGACATTTGAGATGCCTGTTGACCATCCCTGTGGAGATACCAGATAGGCAATTGGAGACAGATGAGTCTGGAGTCAAGGGCAGAGGTCTGGATTAGAGATACAGAGTTAGGAAATGGCAATATATTGGTAATATTTGAAGCAATATGACTTGGAGCCATAGCAACCAGGTCCAGGAATTGAAACTGCGGCTCTCTAGTGGTTAAAGGTTGGACCAGAAAGACCAGCCAGTGAGGTAGGAGGGGTCCAAGAGAGGATGACTTCCCAGAAGCTGAGTAAGGAGGGGATTAGCAGTGTCAGATATTGCTATAGGACAGGTAAGACAAGGACTGAGGATTGACTTTGGGATTTAACAATGTGGAAGCCATTGGTGTCCTTGAAGGGAGGCTGTTTCCATGGAGTGGGTGGGGTCTGATTGGCATGGGTTCCAGAGAGAGAATGCAGGAGAGAGATTGGAGACAGCAAGCATAGACAGCGCTGAGGAATTATACCGTAAAGCAATGTAGAGAAGGAAGGTGGTTAGGAGCCACATTGTCACCAAACCTCAGGGGATTCAGTGAATCAGGGGACCATGGATGATTACAGTAAAGTGGGGTCGGTGGTGGTATAGTCTGGAAGCATTAGCTGCAAAGGTGGAATTTTCAGGGAAGAGAGAGAATGATCTAGAAATGGCAGTGAGGAGCAAAAACACTTACACACTTTGGGCCCATGATATGAGAGCTATGGGAAAGAAATGACCACAACTTTGAAGGCTGCGGGAGAAGCAGTGTCCTTGGGGTCATCCCAAGTTCCCTTAGAGTGATGGGGAGAGGTGAATGTTCAGACAGGATATTGATGTTCTTTAGGACTTGCCAATGAAGGGAATGAATACCAGGGTGGGAGGTTGCATCAGATTAGAGGATTTCTAGAGTGGTTCAGGGATTGGAGATGACTCTGGAGTCTTGGACATATTGTGGTGTTAATAAAACAAGCACCTATTACTTACTGAGTCTTGCTGTACACTCTAAGTACATGATCTAATTGGGTTCTCTCAACAGTCCTTTGAGGCAGATACAGAAATTACTACCATCTTATAGTTAAGGCAGCAGTTTCAGAGATAAAGTGACTTGGCTACAGTCACATTGTGACCAACTTCAATCAGCCTGCCTAATTTCAAAGCCCATGTTCTTTACTGTTTCTCAAAGCCTAGTATGTGATACTTCTTGTATGCATTTTATGGTGATCCATAGCCAAAGGTAAGTTTCCTTTAATTTTAGGTTTTCTTTTGGATTTACCATAGTTGAGGTTTCCAGATAAGAAGACCTTTGGCAGAATTGCTCTTCCCTTACCACCTCCTTATCTACCTTCTTCTAATCCATTCAACCATCATCCAGGCATCTTTTCATTCATTCAGTGAACATTCCCTGGGCACCTGCTAGGTTTCCAGCCTCATGCGCTGGGGGTAGGAGAGAAATAAATCAGATACAGTCTCTGCCTTCTGAGAGCTCCCTGTCTGGTGTGGGTTGGGGGAGGTGGCAGTTAACTAAATCAGTACAGGGTTGTGGGGACCTTCATGGAGGAAAGATTTTATGGCAAAGGTAACTCAGCTCAACAGAGGCCCTGGCACTTTCCCCATAGCTTGCCATTTTTTAAAATTCAAATTTAAATTTTTTATATTTTGTAGAGATGGGGATCTTGCTATATTGCCCAGGCTGGTCTTGAACTCCTGGCCTCAAGTGACCCTCCTACCTCGGCCTCCCAAAGTGCTGGGTTATAGGCATGAGCCACCACGCCTGACTCCTAGCTTGCCATTTACACTCAATACTGTTTTTATTTTTTACTGAGACACCAGGGTGCCTCCACCCCAGGTGCTACCTCAACAGTTGCCCAGGAGACCCTAGGACCTCTGTCTTCTTGGGAAAAATGGGCACGAATTGATAGAATTCATTTTCTCACTCAGCTTTTTGAGGGCCTGGACTTAAACCATTTCAGACAAGCTGCAGTATATTTATGCTTTTTATGTCCTGTTATGGCAGCTCAATAGATTAATTTTATCTTATAAATTGCATTTTGCCTCCCCAGTGTTTTTATTTTCCCTGTTGTATCTTTGTGTTCTTCTCAGTTGCTTGGCTAAGTTTCAAGTCTTACGGTTTTATTTATTTTTCTTTCTCTTTGTGATTGCCTGTAGCTCAGCCCCCTGTGGGAGCAGCCTACCAGGACAACCCAGGAGAGCAGAAAGGAATTAAAACCACATCTTCTGCCTGGAGAGACAAGGAAATGGACAGTGATCAGCAAACAAGCTACGAGATCGGTCAGAATTCAATCCCTATGTGTACTGAACACCTTCCATGTGCCAGGCACCATTTGGGATGTTTCATCTAAAATTATTGCTAAGCCCATAGCAGCCCTCTTGGGGCGTTATTATAATTCCAGTCTAACACATGGGAAGCTGAGGTTTTAAGAAATAATTGACCCAGGGTCACCCAGCTGGTAAGTAGGAGAAGAGTCAAAGTACAGTAGGATGTCAGAGCCCACCCGTCCATGTGTCAACATGCTTCTCTACCAGGTGGTGGGCTGGGTTCTGGTGGTTCAACATGAAAAGACACAGCCTGCTCTCAGGGACCCCACAGGTCAGAGGAGACAACCATCCCAACAGCCTGTCAGTATTCAGCGCGGGGCTGCCTGTTGCTGAGGTATGTTCAGTGCTGGCCTGTGTGCCCGGGAGGAGTGGGTCAGAGGAGAGCCTGAGGCTGAGACTGGATTTGTGGGGTTTGCCAGGCAGAGCAGTGAAAAAGGTGCAGATATGTGGGTGAGGGCACAGGCAAGTTGTATTCCTCTCTTTTTAAAATTATGAAGTATTAGAAGCATACATAAGCACAAAAGATAATATAACAAATACTCATGTTCTCATTCAACCAGAATGAACAAATGCCTACATTCTTTTTATGTTAGATATTTTTCCCCATTCATTAAAAAAAAAAATCACTATTAATCCAGATCTAACTCACTCTGTTAGAAATAATTGTCCTCAAGAATCCTAAATTTGTCATGGGATGGCCATGGGAACACGAGTCTCTGGAAAAATACTGAGTTGTGGTACATACACTGTTTCCAGTGGTGTATACTTTGCAAGGTCCAGAGTCACTGCAGTGAATACATGTTCACATGTTTCTGCGTGTTCTGGGCTTTGAGGAGAAAGCTACTCTACCAGGCAATAAAGTCCCCCTTAACTGAATTGTGGAAAGTTGTAGAACTACAGTATTTCTTATAATGCAAATATTCATAAATGGTCTTGGGGACATCTTTTGATTTCTTCATAGTCATTAATACAAACTTCTTAACTAATTGACAGCTTCCCCTTCCCTGTCAGTACTTCCCTTCATTACTGAACGTCTTTCATTTTTCCGAATGTGCTTCCAGAACTTTGCACATGAGTTGCGTCTGCCTGAACTTCCACCTTTTAATTGTTGCCCAGCTGAGGCCGGGTGCTGCGTGTTGACATCTTCACTGCTGTTTCTTTTTCATGAGGCCCTTGACAGATACTTGGGATGTGAATAAAGGATTTTACAGGCATCTTGGCCTTCACATTGAGGGTTAAGAACTCTTTCTGTCTTTGCTCATGCACCCTGGTACAGGAGATTCCGTTGCAGGAGTGTTACTTTGGGAAGCAGCATTCAGAGCGTTAGAGGCAGACCGCCAGGCTTGGAGGAAGGGCTCCACTACTTACCTACGCTGAACCCTGAGCAAAGTCTTAAGCTCTCTAAGCCTCAACCTTCTCTTCTGTAAAGTGGGGATATTAGTGATGCCTCATAATTACTTAAGGAAAGTCCTGGGAACTAATCTTTATTTCCATGAGTGAACATGCTTCTTGTCATGAAGTACAGACCAAACTCCATTATCTGGAGGTTGTTACAGCAAAGATATTTTCTTGTGTTGGAGGGTGATTCACTGGAAGAAAGCCTTATTGAGAGATATCTCCCTCCCCACTCCCCTTTCTCTTTCTTGTTCAGCCAGAAGTACTTGCTGAGTACATTCTCTGTCCCAGGCCCTGTGTGAGATACTGGAGAAACAGACATGGATGACACGGTCTCCACCCTCAAGGCTATTATTGACTAATTATCATAGCAAAGTGTGTACAATAAAACTACTGTATTAGGAATGCTTCCTTTAGGTCAGGTAGCAGCTGCTTTCTAAAATGAAATACCGTATTTTATGGTATTTGCATCATGAACAGAGACAAGAGTGTACCTAAAGACACAAGGAGCAGATGGCAGAATCAGAAATTGGGACATGCATCTAATGACGATTTTTGTGTAAACTTCTTTCTGAGAGATCTCTGAGGTCACCCAGTCCAACCCCACGTTGTTGCTTCTGTAGCATTTTTCCAGGCTGACCTTTGCATGCACGCCTCCGGTGAAGGGCATCTCCTGTCTTCGAATGGTTAGACGATGTTTGTGTTACTTGGATTCCTTCACTACTGTGTGCCAGATACTGGGCTAGCCTTTTTTTTTTTTTTTTTCCTTTTTGCAGATATTGTTCCATATAATCTCTAAAAACAAACATATACACACAACTTTTCACAGTGAATGATGTTCTTTCCATTTTACAGATAAAGCTACTAAAGCTCAGAGAGGTCAAGTAACTTGCCTATGTGGCAGAGCCAGAGTTTGAAACCATGTGTGTTGAATTTCAAAGGCAGGTTTTTCTACTACATTCTGCTGCCCCTTAAGTATTCAGACAGCTCTCTGTATTGAGCAGAACTTTCCCTGGGCAGCCAGCAGTGTGGCATAGTGGTTAAGAACAGAAGCTCTGGAGTCAGGCCTGGGCTTGAAGCTGCACTACAGCCACATGAGACATCTCTTTCCACATTTTAGACACAGGGGAAACTGAGGCTCTTGGATAGTAAAGTCACTTGCCTCAGGCTGTGCAACCTTCTAAGCTTCATATTCTTTCTGCTGTACCACTCCACTTCTCAAAGAAGTTTGGCTGCATTTCTAAGGGTTTAGCTATTACTAGCTATAAGGAAATATTTCCTGGCAGTGTTGTGAGTGAGTGAAACACCTTACTAAAGGGGATGTCAGGGTATCTCCTGGAAGCCGTTAGACATGGACATGAGAAGACTTTCACATGTCGTGGATATTCAGAATTACCACTCTTTAGTGTTGCTTCACAGTCTGTCAGTGTTTCTCACACTGGCACTGACTTCTGGTCTGGGTTACATACTGTACTAGATGCCGAGAACGTGAAAATGAAAGGCCACATCTCTGCTGTGAAGAAACGTGCAGTCTGGTGAGGGAGAGAGGCATTCAGATAACTAATTGCTATGTGAATCAACAAATAAGCCACTTATAATTTTTACTTTAGCACCTAGCACATAGTATATTTGTCTTGAGTAATATGCATAAGGTGCTACAGAACCACAGCGAGTTGTGACTTTTGTGTAGTTTGGCAGTGGGCTTGCAGAGGAGGGAAAATTAGATCTGGGTGTGGAAAGAGTTCATTAGGTAGGAGTAGAATAGAGGGCTGAGGGGGTTCCAGGCAGAGGGCACGGCTCATGCAAAAGCATGGAGGCATGAAACAGCAAGCTATGTGCAGAGAATCATGGTTAATTTTGTAGGAAATCTCCACAGGGGTGCCAGAGATATTCCTGGAAAGGTTGCCTGGAACTAGATCGTGGGAAGGTCTCATGTAGATAGTGGGAATGGAACTAGATAGTGGGAATGTCGATGAATTTTAGAGGGGGTGTATGTAGGTTTATCACGGTTAAATTTACTTTTTAGACCAGTCACTCTGAGGAAGAAGACAACTGAGGGGTAAGAGGGAAAGGCGAGGGCTTTTTGAGGGAGGCTTGTTAGGAAAGACTGAGGCTTTTTGAGGGAAGTGTGTTAGGAAATACCAGGGCCTTTTTGAGGGAGGCTTGTTAGGCCACTGCAGTGGTCTTGGCTTGGCTATGGCTGTGAGGAAGGAGGGAGAGGGGTTGGATTTTAGTAAAAGAGATACTGACATAAATGTTTTTGATTTTCAGGCTCTGAGATTTGCCCACCTGATGACCTTGCCAGCTTGCCATCATGCAAAGAAAATCCTGAAGATGTTCTAAGCCCAACTTCAGTAGCTACTTACTTGAGTTCCAAGAGTCAGCCTTCTGCTAAAGTCAGTGTGATGGGGACTGATCAGTCAGAGAGCACTGATACCTCAAATGAGACAGAATACTTAAAACAGAAAATCCATGACTTGGAAACTGAGCTGGAAGGCTACCAGAATTTCATATTTCAGCTTCAAAAGCACTCCCAGTGCAGTGAGGCCATTATTACAGTTTTGTGTGGGACGGAAGGGGCCCAGGATGGCTTGAGCAAGCCCAAGAGTAGTTCTGATGAGGAAGAAATGACCTTTTCAGGTTTGCACCAAGTACGATATGTGAAACACATGAAAATCCTCCATCCGCTGGCCCCAGAGATGATTGATGGCAGGATGCTAGAGAACCTCAAACAGCAGCTGGAGGAACAGGAATATGAGCTGCAGAAGGAGCAGAATTTGAACATGGAACTTTTCAGTGAGATCCATAATCTGCAGAATAAGTTCAGAGATCTCTCACCTTCCAGGTACATTCCACCTCTGCGGTCTCACCATTTAAGCCTGTAGTCCCCCAGTATTGCCACTAGGTGAGAGCCCATGAGCTAAAAGAGAACGCGGCTCTGTGATAGGTAGAGTGTGTTCTGGGGAGGGCTTGATGGTGGGGTTCAGGCAGCCAGGTCCTGTGGAGAAGTGAGAGGTGAGGCCACAAAGAAGAGGAACAGCGACCACACACGTGAACATCAGTTACAAGTCTTGGGTCCTCTGGAAATTGGCAGGGCCGATTTCACCCTCCTCGAGTTGGGGGCTCAGGGTAAAGGTTTCATACTAGTCACTTGGTGAGTGATAGAGCCTGTGCTTGAACTGCACTGTGTGCTACTGGACTCTGTTACTGTTTTTTGCTGTGCTGTGAAACTAAAACTGATGTCTAGGCAAGGTAGGAGGAATATAAATATTTTCCATATCTTTACCCTTTAAGGTCATCTTAGAGAAATAAGCCTGTGTTGAAAGAGAAGAATTCTTAGGTCATGAAGATAATGCTTTATGGTCATAGATATATACAGTTTTGCTTCATGAGATATGGCAAAAATGGGATCATTTGTAAAGTTGACCTTCATTTGTCACTAATTTGAGTCAAACACATTGTTCTGAATTGTCAGGAGCCAGGATGAATTTTTCAAGACTTCCCAAGCAGTGAGATTGAAGGAAGCTTGTAATTATTGAAAGGCTGTTGTCTCAGGCCTCTGGTTAGGCACTTTTCTTATCTAATCCTCAAAATCACCTGAGAAGGAGGTGTTCCTAAACTAGTTATTATAGGTAAGGAAACTGAGCCTCAAAGCAGCTGTGGTGACTTGGCAGGGAATATTCACAGAGCTGGTCAAAGCCATTGCCAGGGTTCAAGCCCACATTATCCCACTCCAGTACCCATGTTTACCCATGTTGCTCATGAGTTACCCATGTTTGCCTATGTTACTCCAGTATTCACATGATACTGGCCCCCACCTTTAATGCTGGGATCATGTAATCTGCATGTGCACACTCTATGTTGAAGGCGACTGCCAGCCCATGTAGTGTTGTCATTTCTAGGAAGGTATGTTGAACTGAAGTGTCAACATCTTTGCCAAACTACTCGCTGGAGCAAGGTTACTGTGGCCAGTTTACCTGAGTCACATTTCCCTTAACCTTTGTAGTTACTCAGTGCCTTTCTCTTATGGGCTCACACAGGAAAAGATGGCACATGGTGGTAAGAAGGTAATACTGCATAATGATCTTCAAAGTGAGAATCGTGTTTGAATCCAAAATCTTTACCACTTAACTAGCTTTGCAATCAGCTTCTTCTTCTGTAAAAGGGGACATTTATACATTTTGGAAGACTGAGAGGATCAGATAACATATAAAGCACTGAATTCAGTTACTGACAGGTCCTAGACCCTCAGTAAATGGTAGTTAGCATCGTGATTATTCAGTGACATTTCGTTCGGGAGGAGAGAGTCCTATCTTTTTTTTCCTTGCCGTACACTTTCTTTATCACACTTCATGAGAATTTTTGGTAGGTCCTCTGACCCTTGGGGCACTCATTTCTACAATTCAGAATAGTATTTTTGAAGAGTGTTTGGAAACTAATTGTTCGCCTGAGTCCTTGCCAATCTGTACTTTAATTGGGGGCTTTATAAGGTTACAAATGTTGCAGAAGAATCTTTGTTCCAGCATTTGTTGGCTGTGTGAAATCAAAGAAGGGGTGACCTTGTACAGTTTCAATTTTTCTAAAAGTATATATACTTGTACAGCTGCAGGCTTTTAAAAATTGTACTCTGTCATTTTTCCAATTAGTGTTAAGGTCACAAAAATTCAATTCTAAAATGGTCCAAGTATTTTCTTTCCCCTCTTTTATCAGATACGATTCATTAGTTCAGTCCCAAGCCAGGGAGCTCTCCCTTCAACGGCAGCAGATTAAAGATGGCCATGGCATCTGTGTCATCTCCCGTCAACACATGAACACCATGATTAAGGCATTTGAGGAGTTGCTGCAGGCCAGCGACGTGGATTACTGCGTGGCCGAGGGTTTCCAGGAACAGCTGAATCAATGTGCTGAGCTGCTGGAGAAATTGGAAAAGCTATTTCTCAACGGTAAGTAGGGTGAGGTACGCGAGTCCTAAGACATCAGTAATTGACCCAGGACTTCTTGGAGGGGCACAGGAGGAGCTAACTCCTTGGCCTTACTTATCTCTTTCCCCTCTGCCTTGATGAGGTGCCAGCAGAACCACACTGGCTGCTGCTTCCTTCCAGTGACCACTTCCACGTGGCTTGTGGTCGGCACTGTTACAAACCGGGAGTCCAGTTTAGACACCTCAGGGGCCGGACTGGCGAGATACATGAGTGAAGCCAGCCAGGAGTTGCTGCCTCTCACTCAGCAGTGGTCACATGGTTGCCAGTTCTTGCATCTAACAAATTTTCCAGAGAAGATGGGATTTTTTTTTTGGTGAAAACTCGTGTGTTTTAAATGTTGGCAACCAAAAAAATCCAATCAACCAAGCACAATTTTTATCAGTTAAAAAGTGTATCGAAGAGTTAAGGATGGCCAGGGGAAGGATGAAAGAAACCTTTGCTATGTGCTAGGCAAAATTTTCAAAATATTTTTTTTGAGACTACAGGAAAGAACTCCCATTTACTATGCACCCAGCTCCATCAGTTGTTAGCATTTGCCACATTTGTTTTATCTTTCCCCGTCTGTACACACACGCACTCTACTATTATCTTTCTGAGCCCTAGGAGAGTGGATTGATTGATGCTATGATGTTCCTTTCTCCCTAGATAATTCAGGGTGTGGTTCCTCAGACCAAGGACATTATCTTACCTAACCATGGTACTATTATCACAAGCAGAAACAGTGTTGTCTCATATACTATTATCTAATATACAGCCTATAGTTGAATTTTTATAATTAACTCAATAATGTCTTTTATGACAGTTTATTCTGGATCCTGATCCTGATCCAGGATCCAGTCCCCACATTACATTTAGTTGTCATGTGTCTCTGGTCTTCTTTAATCTGCAGTAGTTCCTCACCCTGTCTTCTTTTTTTTTTTTTTTTTTAATTTATTTATTATTATTATACTTTAAGTTGTAGGGTACATGTGCATAACGTGCAGGTTTGTTACATATGTATACTTGTGCCATGTTGGTGTGCTGCACCCATCACCTCGTCATTTACATCAGGTATAAATCCCAATGCAATCCCTCCCCCCTCCCCCCTCCCCATGATAGGCCCCAGTGTGTGATGTTCCCCTTCCTGAGTCCAAGTGATCTCATTGTTCAGTTCCCACCTATGAGTGAGAACATGCGGTGTTTGGTTTTCTGTTCTTGTGATAGTTTGCTAAGAATGATGGTTTCCAGCTGCATCCATGTCCCTACAAAGGACACAAACTCATCCTTTTTTATGGCTGCATAGTATTCCATGGTGTATATGTGCCACATTTTCTTAATCCAATCTGTCACTGATGGACATTTGGGTTGATTCCAAGTCTTTGCTATTGTGAATAGTGCCACAATAAACATACGTGTGCATGTGTCTTTATAGCAGCATAATTTATAATCCTTTGGGTATATACCCAGTAATGGGATGGCTGGGTCATATGGTACATCTAGTTCTAGATCCTTGAGGAATCGCCATACTGTTTTCCATAATGGTTGAACTAGTTTACAATCCCACCAACAGTGTAAAAGTGTTCCTATTTCTCCACATCCTCTCCAGCACCTGTTGTTTCCTGACTTTTGAATGATTGCCATTCTAACTGGTGTGAGATGGTATCTCATTGTGGTTTTGATTTGCATTTCTCTGATGGCCAGTGATGATGAGCATTTTTTCATGTGTCTGTTGGCTGTATGAATGTCTTCTTTTGAGAAATGTCTGTTCATATCCTTTGCCCACTTTTTGATGGGGTTGTTTGTTTTTTTCTTGTAAATTTGTTTGAGTTCTTTGTAGGTTCTGGATATTAGCCCTTTGTCAGATAAGAGTAGATTGCAAAAATTTTCTCCCATTCTGTAGGTTACCTGTTCACTCTGATGGTAGTTTCTTTTGCTGTGCAGAAGCTCTTTAGTTTAATTAGATCCCATTTGTCAATTTTGGCTTTTGCTGCCGTTGCTTTTGGTGTTTTAGACATGAAGTCTTTGCCCATGCCTATGTCCTGAATGGTACTACCTAGGTTTTCCTCTAGGATTTTTATGGTATTAGGTCTAACATTTAAGTCTCTAATCCATCTTGAATTAATTTTCGTATAAGGAGTAAGGAAAGGATCCAGTTTCAGCTTTCTACTTATGGCTAGCCAATTTTCCCAGCACCATTTATTAAATAGGGAATCCTTTCCCCATTTCTTGTTTCTCTCAGGTTTGTCAAAGATCAGATGGCTGTAGATGTGTGGTATTATTTCTGAGGACTCTGTTCTGTTCCATTGGTCTATATCTCTGTTTGGGTACCAGTACCATGCTGTTTTGGTTACTGTAGCCTTGTAGTATAGTTTGAAGTCAGGTAGCGTGATGCCTCCAGCTTTGTTCTTTTGACTTAGGATTGTCTTGGAGATGCGGGCTCTTTTTTGGTTCCATATGAACTTTAAAGCAGTTTTTTCCAATTATGTGAAGAAAGTAATTGGTAGCTTGATGGGGATGGCATTGAATCTATAAATTACCTTGGGCAGTATGGCCATTTTCACGATATTAATTCTTCCTATCCATGAGCATGGTATGTTCTTCCATTTGTTTGTGTCCTCTTTTATTTCACTGAGCAGTGGTTTGTAGTTCTCCTTGAAGAGGTCCTTTACATCCCTTGTAAGTTGGATTCCTAGGTATTTTATTCTCTTTGAAGCAATTGTGAATGGAAGTTCATTCCTGATTTGGCTCTCTGTTTGTCTGTTACTGGTGTATAAGAATGCTTGTGATTTTTGCACATTAATTTTGTATCCTGAGACTTTGCTGAAGTTGCTTATCAGCTTAAGGAGATTTTGGGCTGAGACAATGGGGTTTTCTAAATATACAATCATGTCATCTGCAAAGAGGGACAATTTGATTTCTTCTTTTCCTAACTGAATACCCTTGATTTCTTTCTCTTGCCTAATTGCCTTAGCCAGAACTTCCAACACTGTGTTGAATAGGAGTGGTGAGAGAGGGCATCCCTGTCTTGTGCCAGCTTTCAAAGGGAATTTTTCCAGTTTTTGCCCATTCAGTATGATATTGGCTGTGGGTTTGTCATAAATAGCTCTTATTATTTTGAGGTACGTTCCATCAATACCGAATTTATTGAGCGTTTTTAGCATGAAGGGCTGTTGAATTTTGTCAAAAGCCTTTTCTGCATCTATTGAGATAATCATGTGGTTCTTGTCTTTGGTTCTGTTTATATGCTGGATTATGTTTATTGATTTGCGAATGTTGAACCAACCTTGCATCCCAGGGATGAAGCCCACTTGATCATGGTGGATAAGCTTTTTGATGTGTTGCTGAATCCGGTTTGCCAGTATTTTTTTGAGGATTTTTGCATCGATGTTCATCAGGGATATTGGTCTAAAATTCTCTTTTTTTGTTGTGTCTCTGCCAGGCTTTGGTATCAGGATGATGTTGGCCTCATAAAATGAGTTAGGGAGGATTCCCTCTTTTTCTATTGATTGGAATAGTTTCAGAAGGAATGGTACCAACTCCTCCTTGTACCTCTGGTAGAATTCAGCTGTGAATCCATCTGGTCCTGGACTTTTTTTGGTTGGTAGGCTATTAATTATTGCCTCAATTTCAGAGCCTGCTATTGGTCTATTCAGGGATTCAACTTCTTCCTGGTTTAGTCTTGGGAGAGTGTAAGTGTCCAAGAAATTATCCATTTCTTCTAGATTTTCCAGTTTATTTGCGTAGAGGTGTTTATAGTATTCTCTGATGGTAGTTTGTATTTCTGTGGGGTCGGTGGTGATATCCCCTTTATCATTTTTAATTGCGTCGATTTGATTCTTCTCTCTTTTCTTCTTTATTAGTCTTGCTAGTGGTCTGTCAATTTTGTTGATCTTTTCAAAAAACCAACTCCTGGATTCATTGATTTTTTGGAGAGTTTTTTGTGTCTCTATCTCCTTCAGTTCTGCTCTGATCTTAGTTATTTCTAGCCTTCTGCTAGCTTTCGAATGTGTTTGCTCTTGCTTCTCTAGTTCTTTTAATTGCGATGTTAGAGTGTCAATTTTAGATCTTTCCAGCTTTCTCTTGTGGGCATTTAGTGCTATAAATTTCCCTCTACACACTGCTTTAAATGTGTCCCAGAGATTCTGGTATGTTGTATCTTTGTTCTCATTGGTTTCAAAGAACATCTTTATTTCTGCCTTCATTTCGTTATGTACCCAGTAGTCATTCAGGAGCAGGTTGTTCAGTTTCCATGTAGTTGAGCGGTTTTGATTGAGTTTCTTAGTCCTGAGTTCTAGTTTGATTGCACTGTGGTCTGAGAGACAGTTTGTTATAATTTCTGTTCTTGTACATTTGCTGAGGAGTGCTTTACTTCCAATTACATGGTCAATTTTGGAGTAAGTACGATGTGGTGCTGAGAAGAATGTATATTCTGTTGATTTGGGGTGGAGAGTTCTATAGATGTCTATTAGGTCTGCTTGCTGCAGAGATGAGTTCAATTCCTGGATATCCTTGTTAACTTTCTGTCTCGTTGATCTGTCTAATGTTGACAGTGGAGTGTTGAAGTCTCCCATTATTATTGTATGGGAGTCTAAGTCTCTTTGTAAGTCTCTAAGGACTTGCTTTATGAATCTGGGTGCTCCTGTATTGGGTGCATATATATTTAGGATAGTTAGCTCTTCCTGTTGAATTGATCCCTTTACCATTATGTAATGGCTTTCTTTGTCTCTTTTGATCTTTGATGGTTTAAAGTCTGTTTTATCAGAGACTAGTATTGCAACCCCCGCTTTTTTTTGTTCTCCATTTGCTTGGTAAATCTTCCTCCGTCCCTTTATTTTGAGCCTATGTATGTCTCTGCGTGTGAGATGGGTCTCCTGAATACAGCAGACTGATGGGTCTTGACTCTTTATCCAGTTTGCCAGTCTGTGTCTTTTAATTGGAGCATTTAGTCCATTTACATTTAAGGTTAAGATTGTTATGTGTGAACTTGATCCTGCCATTATGATATTAACTGGTTATTTTGCTCGTTAGTTGATGCAGTTTCTTCCTAGCCTCGATGGTCTTTACATTTTGGCATGTTTTTGCATTGGCTGGTACCGGTTGTTCCTTTCCATATTTAGTGCTTCCTTCAGGGTCTCTTGTAAGGCAGGCCTAGTGGTGACAAAATCTCTAAGCATTTGCTTATCTGTAAAGCATTTTATTTCTCCTTCACTTATGAAACTTAGTTTGGCTGGATATGAAATTCTGGGTTTAAAATTCTTTTCTTTAAGAACGTTGAATATTGGCCCCCACTCTCTTCTGGCTTGTAGAGTTTCTGCCGAGAGATCTGCTGTTAGTCTGATGGGCTTCCCTTTGTGGGTAACCCGACCTTTCTCTCTGGCTGCCCTTAAGATTTTTTCCTTCATTTCAACTTTGGTGAATCTGGCAATTATGTGTCTTGGAGTTGCTCTTCTCGAGGAGTATCTTTGTGGCGTTCTCTGTATTTCCTGGATTTGAATGTTGGCCTGCCCTACTTGGTTGGGGAAGTTCTCCTGGATGATATCCTGAAGAGTGTTTTCCAACTTGGTTCCATTTTCCCCCTCACTTTCAGGCACCCCAATCAGACGTAGATTTGGTCTTTTTACATAATCCCATACTTCTTGCAGGCTTTGTTCATTTCTTTTTCTTCTTTTTTCTTTTGGTTTCTCTTCTCGCTTCATTTCATTCATTTGATCCTCAATCGCTGATACTCTTTCTTCCAGTTGATCGAGTCGGTTACTGAAGCTTGTGCATTTGTCACGTATTTCTCGTGTCATGGTTTTCATCTCTTTCATTTCGTTTATGACCTTCTCTGCATTAATTACTCTAGCCATCAATTCTTCCACTTTTTTTTTCAAGATTTTTAGTTTCTTTGCGCTGGGTACGTAATTCCTCCTTTAGCTCTGAGAAATTTGATGGACTGAAGCCTTCTTCTCTCATCTCGTCAAAGTCATTCTCCGTCCAGCTTTGATCCGTTGCTGGCGATGAGCTGCGCTCCTTTGCCGGGGGAGATGCGCTCTTATTTTTTGAATTTCCAGCTTTTCTGCCCTGCTTTTTCCCCATCTTTGTGGTTTTATCTGCCTCTGGTCTTTGATGATGGTGATGTACTGATGGGGTTTTGGTGTAGGTGTCCTTTCTGTTTGATAGTTTTCCTTCTAACAGTCAGGACCCTCAGCTGTAGGTCTGTTGGAGATTGCTTGAGGTCCACTCCAGACCCTGTTTGCCTGGGTATCAGCAGCAGAGGCTGCAGAAGATAGAATATTTCTGAACAGCGAGTGTCCCTGTCTGATTCTTGCTTTGGAAGCTTCCTCTCAGGGGTGTACTCCACCCTGTGAGGTGTGGGGTGTCAGACTGCCCCTAGTGGGGGATGTCTCCCAGTTAGGCTACTCAGGGGTCAGGGACCCACTTGAGCAGGGAGTCTGTCCCTTCTCAGATCTCAACCTCCGTGTTGGGAGATCTACTGCTCTCTTCAAAGCTGTCAGACAGAGTCGTTTGTGTCTGCTGAGCTTTCTGCTGCGTTTGTTGTTGTTTACTGTGCCCTGTCCCCCGAGGTGGAGTCTACAGAGACAGGCAGGTTTCCTTGAGCTGCTGTGAGCTCCACCCAGTTCGAGCTTCCCAGCAGCTTTGTTTACCTACTTAAGCCTCAGCAATGGCGGGCGCCCCTCCCCCGGCCTCGCTGCTGCCTTGCCGGTAGATCACAGACTGCTGTGCTAGCAATGAGGGAGGCTCCGTGGGTGTGGGACCCTCACGGCCAGGTGTGGGATATGATCTCCTGGTGTGCCTGTTTGCTTAAAGCGCAGTATTGGGGTGGGAGTTACCCGATTTTCCAGGTGTTGTGTGTCTCAGTTCCCCTGGCTAGGAAAAGGGATTCCCTTCCCCCTTGCGCTTCCCAGGTGAGGCAATGTCTCGCCCTGCTTCAGCTCTCGCTGGTCGGGCTGCAGCAGCTGACCAGCACCGATCGTCCGGCACTCCCCAGTGAGATGAACCCAGTACCTCAGTTGAAAATGCAGAAATCACCGGTCTTCTGTGTCGCTCGCGCTGGGAGTTGGAGACTGGAGCTGTTCCTATTCGGCCATCTTGCTCCGCCCCCCTGTCTTCTTTTTATGATGTGAACATACTTGAATAGTTCAAGCTAGCCCCTCACTTTGGGATTATCTGTTCTTAAGACTCAATTCATGATTAGATTAGATTGGTTAGATTAGATTGGCTATGCAGTTTTGGCAGGAATGCTACATACTATTTTGTTTATGGTATTTTCTTAAGGAGGCACACAATATCAATCCCATTTTTGGTGATATTAACTTTGATCACTTCTTAAGGTAATGTCTGTCAGTTTTCTCCAATGTAAATTATATTAACCTATGTAATGAATAATTTGTAGAAGATACTTTGTAACGCTGTATGTGTTCTCTTCCTCTTCAAACTTCTACCATGAGTTCTACCATATATTGATGATTCTTGTCCAAGTCAAATGTTACTATGACAGTTTTTTTCTAACAGTAACTTTTTTTTTTTTTTTGAGATGGAGTCTTGCTCTGTTGCCCAGGCTGGAGTGCAGTGGCCGGATCTCAGCTCACTGCAAGCTCTGCCTCCTGGGTCTATGCCATTCTCCTGCCTCAGCCTCCCGAGTAGCTGGGACTACAGGTGCCCGCCACCTCGCCCGGCTAGTTTTTTGTATTTTTTTAGTAGAGACGGGGTTTCACCGTGTTAGCCAGGCTAGTCTAGTCTCGATCTCCTGACCTCGTGATCCGCCCGTCTCGGCCTCCCATAGTGCTGGGATTACAGGCTTGAGCCACCGCGCCCGGCCAACAGTAACATTTTTTAAATCACATTCCTTCTTCATTTGTATTAGGTGGCATTTACTAGAAGGATGCGTTCTCTGTTAAACTCCTTTTATTAATATATTTCTTGTTTATTTGTTTATGATCAGTGTGGGCTTGAAGATTCTTATTTTATTCAATGGACTATTATCCATTCTGACATTCATATCATATTGTCCCAGATTTGGTAAGTGGCAGTTTCTTTCGACATGTCTCCATCTTTTTGGGAGCACTTCCTTACTTTCTGGGACAAAATAGATTTTCCATGCTCATCCTGTACTGCTCCTGCCCTGAATGAGCCATTTCTCCAAGAGCCTTGATTCCTTTTAGTGAGGAATGATATTTAACAACCAAGATTTGGTGCTAGGTGTGTTCATTGCTATGAGGGTACCATTGTGTCTAGGCCCTTTAGCAGGCTGTGTGTGTGTGTGTGTGTGTAAATGCATAATTTATTTTTTTAAAAAATCATTACTTCACAGTGGTGGCTTTAATTCCAGTCCAAACTCACTGGGTTCTTTCCTGTTTTTCCCACTTCCATACTTTTACTTCCCTTCTCCAACAGTAAGAACCCTGGCTCTGACAACATCACCATATCTGCTGATTTACTCAATTCTGTAATATATGCACATAGTTACAGAATTACTCCACTCTTTCCACTGTGAAAAACAGTGAGAAACACTTTAATAAACAAAGAGAACCACTTTAATAAACAAATCTGGAACTCTTCCAGTTCAAGATTTGTTTGTTAAAGTGGTTCTCTTTGTTTTTAGGCTTTTGTTTTTAGGCTAAAAGTGTACTATAGTATGTTCTTGAATTTAAAAGTTGTTTGGTTTCATTCTTTGTACAGCCGTTGTTGGGTTAGTCATTTGAAACACAATTAGATTCGTTTGTTTTTATTTGTATTCAATTTTAGAGTTTTTTTACCCTATTTTTATTGATTTAATTTTTTGAATATGCGTAACATGAATATGATTCCAGAATCAAAACTGTATCCTTTTAAATTGCTCTGTGAGGTCATTATTTTTGTCCTTTTCCTTTATCTCCATTAGTATTGCTTTCCAGTTCCCTTTCTCTCTTAAACCCATTGGGACTGGACTCTCAGTCATCTCAACCCCTCCACTGAAACAGTTTGCCCAACACTAACAACTTCCATTTTGCCAAATCCAAGGATCAATTTTCAGTCTTCATCTTACGCAGACTGCAGCAGTATTTGACGTGTTGATCCCTCCCTCCTTGGCTCACTTGGCTTCCAGATGATGCCACTGAGAGTTCAGTTCTCCTCTCCCTCCCTGGCTGCCTCTGTGCAGCCCTGCCTTCTGCATGTCTTCCATCAGTCCTCACGACCTTATTGCTGCCACCGCTTCAGTTCGCCTCTCTTATCTCACCTGGATGCTGCAGGCCTCTCCTGTTTGGCCTCTGGGCTTCCATCCTTGCCTCACTGTAGTGCATTTCCACACAGTAATCAATAATCTTTTAAAAATGTAAGTCAGATCATGTCCCATCTCTGCCCCCAAATCAAAGCCTTTCCTTTTTATTCAGTGTAAAAGTCCAGATAAGGGCCTCCAAAGCCCTGTACCATTGCCCTGGCTGCGCTCTCTCCTTACTCCTGGCGCCCCACCCTCTCCTGCTTCCCCGCCCCAGCTACTGACCCTGCAGTTTTTCTAGCATGCCCAAGCCAGCTCCTCCTTCAGGGGCTTTGCACTTTCTCTTCTCTCTGGTGTCCCTGATCCCTTCAGGCCTTGTCTCAAATGTCATCATATCAGCGAGGTGCTCTTTGACAGCTTTTTATGAAATAGCGAGGCACCCCTGCCTATCACTGACATTCCCCTTTTTGCCTTGCCCTGCATTATTTTCCCCGGTCTACCCGCAACCATCTTGCATGTTATGTGCTTACTACCCATAACCATCTTAACCATCTTGCATGTTATATGTTGATTATTCTGCCTTCCCTGTAGAAAGTAAGTCCCACAAAGGTGCATGGATCTTGTCTGTTGTGTTTGTTGCTGTAGTGCTAGGATATAGATAACGTTTGGTGTATGGTGGACACACAACACATATTTTGAGAGAATGAATAAATTAATCAGTGAGTCCAGTGTTACAGCTGTGGAGAGTGTGGCCCATTGAGGGTGAGCAACTCATCTGTGACCATTTATGGAGTGAATGGCAGAGCTGGGATTCAAATCAGGTCTCTGGACAAAAAACTTTTCCTACTAGAGCTACTTGTATTATAGTTGGTATTATATAGGTTATTTGATTTAAACTTAACAATGACCTTGGAGGCAAAATGTATTAGTTCAGTTTTATAGATGATGAACTGAGGCATAGAGATATAACCTTATATATCTAAATAAATGGGCCTAGTGGTGAAGAATGCAGTCATTGGAACTGGGCTGGCCAGATTAGAGCTCTGGCTTCCCACTTGTAAGCTGTGTATGTTAGGAAATTTACTTAATTCCTTGCCTCAGTTTCTTTCTTCACCTGTAAATTTAGCATTCTAATACTTAATTGGTAGAGTCTTTGTAGGAATTAAATTATGGATGTGAAGCCTTGCTTGCCTCAGTGCTGAATGCATGGTTCTTATGTACTGAGTTCTTATTAGTATTTGTACTTGTTGTGAGTTGGGGCTTAATCCTCAGAACAGCCTGTTTTCCAGGTGAGGAACTTAGACTTAACAAATAAGAGTTTGTTGTTCAAAGTCACAACTGACTTGGTGGAACCAGGATTTGACTCTGTTCCTCTTGTCTTCATATGTACAAAATAGATGGCTTATGATGGCCCACATAGTTCGTTTAATTCTGGGATAGAACATGGGGTAGTTTACCCATTTGGGCCTAGTGAATGTTTTCCCCCAGCTTTTCCAAAGGGCCCAGCAGCTTAGACCTGCTGTAGACTGGTTTTGCTAATACCAGTTCCCAGGACTTTTGAGGACCAGGGTATATAGGAGTACCTGACTTTTCCTAGCTTTATAAAAACCTACTTCCTTCTAGCTAAGGGTATTCTAAATAAGCTAGTTTTCATTTTATTAGTGGAGAAATATCTGAGTCCTCATGATAAAGCCGTATCTTCCAGGCCCAAGTAATTTTTTGTTGGCTTCTTTTCTTCTTGAAGGCCCTCACTCTAGGCCCTAGGAAGTGGAGAGCTGAGAGAGCAACAGCTGCCCTCCCTCCCTCATCCAGCCACTCCCCTTGATTTATTTTTTAGTTATTTACCTTGACATGCCCAAGGAGAGCCTACTTACTCTTGGTGGGTTCTGCAGGCAGATGAAGCATTTTAGGCTTAGCAGATAACACAAACATAGAACTTGATTTTCTCCTACAAAAAGCATAAAAGTCCCAGAAACCTCACCACAACTCCTTTTCTTAGGAACTAAAGTGTAACACAGAGGTAGCTCTTTCTTAGATTTATACAAGGGGTCTGGCTCTTGAATTATGAAACAAGCTTATCATAAAAGAGTTTTATATTTGAGGCAGTTGCATAGCATGAGTTCTTAAAAATTTAAATATAGCTTTTAAAAAAATTAATACAAAGCAATACATGTTTACTGTGGAATAAAAGATAAGCAAATACTCCTATAATTGGATCACACAACAAAGCTTGAATACCCTGGAGTATATATGCCCAGACCTTTTTTTATTCATATGTGTGTTTTTTATGGAAGTGGGTCTGTTTGCATCCTCTCCCTCTGTTCAGTTGTAGATAATAAATATACATTGTAAGTTTTAGTGGCTGCAGGGCATTCTTTTGTGTCAACGTACCATAATTTATTTAATCATTCCCCATTAGATGAACATTCAGATTGTTCCCATTTTGGGGCTATTATAAAGAACACTGTATTGGAATCTTTCTGCATATCCTTGCTATCTCTTTAATAATGTTTGGTTGGCAGGCTGCAAGAAGTAGGATGGTAGTGTGGTTTCTTAATGCTTATAAGGGAACTCTCCCTCGGCTCCATTAAACTGGGGATTCCACCAGGGATCTGGAAACCCACAAGATTTTGTGAGTATGTACATTTTTCTGGGGTGAGGGTCTATAACTTAGATTCCCAAGAGGTCTGGGATCTAAATAGATCAGGAACTGGTGTTGCAGCCAGAGTTTCCACTGTATCCTTGTTCTTGGTGCCTCCAAAGAGCTGTTATATGAATAAGGCAGGTGGTATTTTGTCTGCAGGTATTTTTGAGTAAGCTGTATTTGACACTGGGAAAGGTACAAAGAAGACAGTTTGATCAGTGAGCTCACCACATGAACAAAGATAGCTCCTGGAAACCCTTGCCTCAGTTCTCTGCTGATAGAAGTGAACCTGAAACTTGGTTTCTTCTCAAGGCCTTCCACAGTCTGGAAGGGGCCTTTGCCAGCCCACCACCCTCTGATGATGATGATGATGATAATGATGCAGCTGAAGGAGAAACAATGAGGGAGTGGGGAAGGCAGATCTTTATTGGGTGCTTGCAATATGCCAGGCATTATTCTCAGCCTAAGAGGAAGTATTATCTATTATCCTCATTTATTAACAAGTGAGGAACAGAGAGGTTAATTCACTTGGTCTAAGTCAGACAGGAAGAGCAGAGTCTGAATTTGAGTCCACGTAGTTCACTTTCACAGTCTACGCTCCTAACCACCATGATACTGTGCTTCTCACACTCCTATCAAATTGGATGCACTGGTCAAACATTTCTGTGGGCCAGGCCTTGCATTTCCCCTCTTCCATGATTCTGTTCAAACCATTATTTTTTTCTGTAAGACTTTTACTGCCTTTCCATTTAGAGAAATTTAGAGAAATTCTGCCTGTCCTCCAGGAAACTTTCTTTGTTCACCTGAAGTGGAAGCAAAATTTATTCCTTCCACCCCCTCCCACCCCTGGTTTGTTTATAGCTTCCACTTGATATTCACATCTGAGTTTGTGATAGAGGCTGTCACAAGGGTGTTGGGTTGGAAAGAACAAGACCTTTGGAGTCAGACAGACTAGAGTTCAGATCCCAGCTTTATGGGTCATTTATCCCTTGAAGGGCCAGATTTCCTGTAGGGGGGATAGCAGTACCTGTCCTATAGAGATGTTTGTGAGGATGAAATGACATTATTTAAGCTTGTCCAACCCGTGGCCCACGGCTGCATGCAGCCCATAATGGCGTTGAATGTGGCACAATGCAGATTTGTAAACTTTCTTAAAACATTATGGATTTTTCTTTTTAAGCTCATTGGCTGTTGTGAGTGTATTTTATGTGTGGTCCAAGACAGTGCTGCTTCCAGTGTGGCCCAGGGCAGCCAAAAGATTGGACAACCCTGATTTCTTTCATTTTTAAATTTCTGGCCAAACAACAGACCCAATAGACACTCCTGATTTAAAGGGTGTCCTGCTTGACAAATAGTGGGAGCTCAGGAAGGTATGTAAACCAAAATTAAAATTGTAAATCGTATAGCTGGCTGAGTGGACCCTTCCCTCAGCTAAGGGAACCCACCAAAACCTGAAAAACTAGTTCAGAACATGATGGGAAAGTGGGGGCAGTCAGTCATGCCTTACTATACTCTCCTCCCTTTGGAGTTGGCACACAACTGACCAGTATTAACATTAAAATAGAGATCCTTAGGCTGGCAGAACAGACTCTGTAGCAATAAGAAACCAAATTCTAACCTGACTCCATTATAGCATCACATGACAGATAGCAGGGCTCTGAAGGAAATCAAAGTATTTTACCCCAAAATATATTTCTTTGACATGTTTTGAAATGGCCCTGAAATGCTCTCTCTTGTAGGGAACACTTACATTCTATAGAGAAACCTCTTCCCTTTCCAGGTCTTTTTCTGATCCCAAAGAGATTGACTGAGAGTCCAGCACCTTTTAAGGATCTGAGTAGAAAACATTTGCCTCTGGAGGTGGCCACCACTGGGACTTCATCCACATAAGAAAAACCTTGGTCTCCATAACCCCTTACCTTAATTCAGACACTCCTTTCTATTGATTCCAGGTCTTTAGATAATAACTCAACCAAGTGCCAATCAGATAAATGTTTGAATCCACCTATGACCTGGAAGCCCGCCACCCACTTTGATTTGTCCTGCCTTTCCGGACCAGACCAGTGTATACCTTACATATATTGATTGATATCTTATGTCTCCCTAAAACATATAAAACCAAGCTGTAACCCAATCACCTTGGGCACATGTTCTCAGGACCTCCTGGGGCAGTGTCGCTTGTCATGATCCATAACCTTGACAAAAGAAACTTCAAAACTGGTTGAGATCTGTCTCAGATACTTTTTGACTTACTATGACAACAATAATAATGGAGTATGCATGTTATGGTTAACAGAGTGATCCAGGCTTTCCGAGAAAATGGAGGGTTTTTCCTCCTAAGAATCCCTGGAACTGCCCTCCCCAGAGCCCCTTGATGTCTTCCCACCTTTATAAAGCAGTTCTTCCCTCCATCAAAGATATGGCTCCATTGCCACCTCCCCTAAATGTTCCTTGATGGTCCGGGCCAGATTCTGTTTGTCTCCTCTGTGTGCCTTCCCACAGCATCCATTGCAGCCCCTTATCACAGCACTGTAGTGTAATTGTCTTTTGGGTCCACCCTTTCCACTCAGGTGAACTCACTGAGGGTAGGGTAGCTCCTCATTCATTTCTGTATCCTCGGTGTCTGGCATAGGCACCTGGGAGGAGCACTGTAAATATTAAAATAGAATAGAATTAGTTTCTACCAATTACCAGAGAGGTGGAAAGGAAGAAACATCTGGGTCATGTAGGAGATGCCAGGCTGTGGGATTTGAAGTTCACTCTGTAGGACTGATGGATTTTGAGCTGGGAAGTACTGTTTCAAAAGAGGCTTCTTAAGTAGTAGCACTATACAGAATGGATCAGTGCAGAGAGGAAACTGAAGTTGGGTCCACCAGTTATAAGTTTGTCTGGCATAATAGTCTTCTCTTGCTTGTTCAGTTATGGATGGGATAACTAGATGTTTTTTATTTGAAAAGATGAAGTCCTCCTATTGCCTCACACTACAACAGCTCTAAGGCGTAGCAACAAGATTTGCCTGAGAGATGGGAGCAGCATTTTCATGACGTGCATCCTAAGCTTTTGAATAGCTAGACAGATGGTACCCTGTTACCTGTGTGGGGGCAGTTTATCAAGAAATTCAGTGCATTAGTTGTTGTGATCTCCCTGTGAATCCTACAGTAACTATTTGTCACTTGATTTTAAAGAACTCTGTTACAGTAATAGGGGAACGGGTGGAATACAGTTGTTGTTGAGTTGTTGCAAGCTCCTCAAGGGTCTCTTATTTGAAGGCGAAACTCATGCTGCTAGTGGCATCAGGACACTTCCTGGTGTGGTCATGGGTTTGGTTAGGAATGGAGGAGAGGTTTTTGATGGGTTTAAGATCTGGAGACCTGGAATGCTTAAAGCCTGCCCCAAACCAAGGGTCGCCACCCTGTGAAGTTCCTGAGGAAGATACACAACTAAAGAACAATGTGAATGTGGCCAGGTTCAGGGGCTCACGCCTGTAATCCTAGCACTTTGGGAGGCCAAGGCAGGTGGATCACTTGAGACCAGGAGTTTGAGACGAGTCTGGCCAGCATGGTGAAATCCCGTCTCTACTAAAAATATAAAAAAATTAGCTGGGTGTGGTGGCGTGTGCCTGTAGTCCCAGCTCCTCAGGAGGATCAAGCATGAGAATTGCTTGAACCCAGGAGGCGGAGGTTGCAGTAAGCCGAGATCGTGCCACTGCACTCCAGCCTGGGCGACAGACCAAGACTCCATCTCAAAAAAAAAAAAACAAAAACAAAACAGTGAGAATGTGAAGCAGAATGTCATGTTACTTTGTTTGCCTGGCTAGTGCCTGAGTAAGTCCTAAGCTTTTTGGAAGGCTGGGCTGGCACTGATGGTCCATTCTCAGGGTCTGTAGGGTCGGTGTTATCTGCTAAATGTTGGTAAGCAGCCCAGTGCAGGTATGAGATGAAAAATGTTGACTAAGCTGTTCTTTTAACATACAGTTGTCCCTGCCCATTAGGGATGGTCTTACAAACTGGTTCTTCCAGGAAAGGTCTTGAAATCTGACTCAGTCAGGTGTGGATTTCCCCCTTGAGGAGGATTGTAGAGGACAGAAATGTGGAGTCTTTGAGAGCATCCACTGATGAAGGCCTGTCAACCTCTATCTATCTTTCAAGAAGCCAAAATATCATGCCATTTTTGGCCAGGATGTAACCAAGAGGCATAGGTTTGTGACTGAAGTAGCTATAAGGATCTCTCCATCTCTCTTGCTTAGCTATAAAATGTAGTAAAGTAAGGGAGAGTGTGATCGGACAAAGGGATAGTTGAAACATTAAACCTCCTGGATTTTCACTTCTTTGCTTTAAAACAGAGATACTAACACCGTGCTCATAGGATCATTGTGGGGCCTGAAGGAGATAGCAGATGTTAAAGAGCCATACTCAGGCCCTGGTGCCTGGTCACTCAGGCCTGTGTGACTCATTTCTGATGGTGACAGTGCCCTGCCGTGGTAGGTGACTTTCCACCACTCAGCATCTTGCACTGACTCTTGATGCCCAGGTGGCTGGCCTGGTGGTGATAGGGAACCTGGGTGGCCATGCCAGCCAGCCTTGTGAGTTTGTAGGTGGAAACTTCTAGACTTAAAGCAAATGTGCAAGGATTCAGTGATCTTTTCCTCTATACTGTGGTGTTTGAGAACTTTTCCTTTTAGGAATAGTTTTGAAAATTGCATGTGTGGGTGCAGTTTAATTATAGTCTCATTTTTCAAGTACAACTATAGAAGAGTTTGTTTTTTTCTTTAGCCACGCATCAGTTTCTTCAAAGAGCTCATCCCAGCCTGCAATTTCCAGGGTTCTGAAGTATTTTTAAAATAAAGTTGTTAGTCTCTTTGAAATCTGGGCTCATGTGCTTCCTTTCAAACAGCAAATGATGACATGCAGGAAGAGAGCAGAGCATCTTTTGCCCAGCTACATTCTGAGCTATATTTTGTTTTCTTTTGTTATTTTAAAAAATCATTTCCCCTGCTGTAGACAGTGGGTTTTTCAACTGTACTCATGTACTCCTTTCCCTAGTTTAAATCCTACTTCTGAGACCCTTCCTAAGGAAATAATTAAAATGCAGATAAAGCTGTATGCACAAAGATGCTTATTTCATTTGTTTATAAAAGTGAAAATTTGGAGATGACCTAAGCGTCAAATAGAGAACTGGCAAAATTGTGGTAGTGCATGCCTACAGTGGAATATTAGTGCAGGCATTAAAAATGATGTTTCAGAAGCAAATTTAGTAAGAGAAATTGCTATAATAGCGTACTGAGTGAAAAAATTATGTTGTAATATAGTATCTTCCATGCCAAAATGCACGAAAAAAGAATGGAAGGAAATCCAGTAACTTGGCTGTGGGAGTGCCAGGATATTGGTCTTTTCTTGATTCTGTTACCCATTTTCTGTAATGAGCATATATTCTGTTAGTATCAGAGTTTGAGAGAAAGAAAAAGAACCTGCACCAGCAATGCCTCGTGATTGGTTTTTAGATTCAGTGCTGTCACCTAGAACTAGTGTCAATGCAGTGATAAAGGAGAAGTCTATAGTCTGAACTGTACTCTTGGTAATCCTACTTTAAATATCCAGGATTGTTATAGAGCATTTAAACAAGTGGAATAGTGCTTCTGCAAATGTATGAGCAGGAAATTATTAGGGAACACTTAAACACTTTTTTTTTCTCTCCTCCTTTCTTAATGTTATTTCTACTTCCAGGAAAATCAGTTGGAGTGGAAATGAACACCCAGAATGAACTGATGGAGAGGTGAGTGTGTAGCATTTGTTAAGAAGACTTCCCAGGACTTTTCAGGTCTGATTTACCTGCCAGCTTTTAAAATATTTTGACTCCTTCCCATTCTGTTTGTTTCCTGCTTCTTGTAAATAAGGTATAAACATCTATGGAACTGACAATGGCCATACAAAACCAAGAGCTCATGCCATATGTTCTGTTGCCTTCATTCATTCATTTCATTCACTTGTGTCATTTCTATCAGGTGATTTCAACCAGATGACATATTCATTTGTTGGCTCCCAGATACCAGCAAGATAAACTCCAGACTCCTTAGCCTGGCATTTGAGGTCCTTCTCAGTCTGACCCCAGTTCTCTTCTCCCCTGCGTGTTCTCCTCGCTTCCCTTCCCTGATGTACCCCATGTTTTAGTCCTATTTGCCTTTGTGTTGTTCCCCACACCATGGCTGTGCACTCTACCTTCTTCCTCTTCAAGTTTGAAAATCATTCTTCAGAGTCCATTCAAATGTAAATGAACCTGGTTCACCCCAGTACCCTCCCTCTCCACCACATCCCAGCGTCAGTGATTCTTGCTGTAGCACTTGGACATAATTACATTACAGCATTTACCACATGGTATTGTAATGCTTTCTACATTTATCTTTCTATTCCCAGAATTCCTTGGAAGAGGAAAGGAGCTAGCTAGTATTCATTAGGTATTGGTGTGTGTCAGCTGCTGCCATAAGCATTTCACATTTACTAGTTCTCACCATATAAAGTTTGAAGTAACTATGTTAGGATGAGGAAGCCATGGGTCAGAGCTGCATACTTGCCATTATGAGGCAGAGCTAGGATTTGAACTTGAATCTGCCACACTCCATCCAATGCGTGTCCTCTTTCTGTTATTCCACATTGTCTTTTGAGGGCAAAGCCTATGTCTTGAATATCTCTACCTGCTCCAGCTCCAAGTTGCTGGCATGTAGTTGAAGTTCAGAAAATATTCATGGAATAAATGAATTGTGTAATTTCTTAGCTTGTCTCTATGGCCAACTGAAAATGCCAAGGTCTTGCCCTCCTTTATTTAGTTGTTAAAGATTCTGAGTGCTATTAATGTTGCTGTGTGCTTTCCTCTGCTTTAAAGATGTGGTCCTTTGGGCTTCTGGGAATAAAATAGAGACCAGTCTAGGGTGCAGACTTGTAGATTTTATTGGCATTATGAAGGGCACTTGTATCATTAGAGCGAGTAGGCAGAGAGGTGTCACAGCTCACAGGAGGACATTTTAATCAGGGCTTCTGCAAATTTAAAAGAAAGACTCTTCTCCCACTGCAATATTGTTAGAGATCTGCCAGTTCAATCTTCCAATTCCATTCTTGTAATAATAGGTCATATCCCACTGGCATGCTTTAGAGAGGGCAAGGAAGGCTTCCCAGAGTGGGGACATTCTTAACTGAGATCTAAAGGGTGAGAGTTGAAGGGGCTGGGGGCTGTCGGGAGAGTGTCCATGCCTGAGGCAAAGGAGACACGGTCCCTTTGAGCATGTAGCTGGCACATAGAGGGTCAAAGCAGGAGAGGCAGGCTGGGTTTTGTTGGGCTGGTCAAATGTGTTAAAAGTCCAAACCCTATTCTGTAGGAAGTAGGGAGTCTTCGAAGGAAGGTAAGCCGGGACTGGACATGATCACATTTGCCATTTAGGAAGACTGCTGGGGTTGCTTGCAGAAGGAGTTGGATTGAGGGATGGAACCTGTTTTAGCCTCCTCAACCAATGTGTCACTCCTTTTCATTTCTGACAGATTTGTTTTTTGCCTTCTGTTCTGCCTCTCTCAACTGTAGTTTAGCACTCACACGGGCCACTTCTAAGCCAATTAAGTGGGTGCCCTTGGCCCATGCTGCACTTCTGCAAGCCAGCAGCAAGCCTGTGCATCCATCACACTGTCTGGGCAAAGTTGCATCAGGTGTTTACCTGTTAATGAATGCATTGCAGCTTTGGAGTCTTTGCTCTTGTCTTAGCTCATGAATAATGAGACTCTGGCTGCTGACAAGAAGTAATAGGAAAATGTGGGAGAAAAAAAAAAAGCATCAGTTAAGGAGTTTATCTATAATGGAGATTCATGTGGCCTTTTCACAGCATTTGGCTTTTTTTTTTCTCATGGCTTAGGTGGTCCTTGAGAAATACAAGTTAATAACCAGATGATTGCTAGAATGATGATATTGAAACCTGCTTGGAAACCGTGAGAGTTTTGAGATTTTTAAATCCACCTCATGGTTTTGGGCTGGGCTCTCACATTCTTCTGGGGCCTTGGAGCCAGGCAGGCCTGGTTGAAATCTAAACTGTGCCTCTGACCAAGCCGTGAGACAGTCGGCCAGTTTATGATGAGCCCCAGTTCCCCTACTGTAAATGAGGATAGTAATCCCTACCTCAAAGGGTTTCTGTGAGGCCCAACTAAAATCTCAAATGCTTGGTATAGAGAGGTTATTTGGTAAACAGCTACCGTTGACCCAAGTCCTCTTGGGTCCCTCCCCTGTAAACCAGGCTGTGGGACAGGCACAACCCGCTGCTTCCCCTTGTTGGCTCCAAACTCAAGCCCACCGAGCCTTTCTTGCTTTTAGAATGTCATTGCTTAATGCTGTAGAGAAATAAAAGGTCTGACTGAAGTTGCAAACATGGGGAAGTTACTAAGGGTAAAGTAATCGTAAGTATTCCTAAGTCATAGTCCTGACTTGGGATTTTAGCACGGGAGATGATTTATCTTTCAATCTCAATGGTTAAGGATTGAGGAAGACAACTTAACCTACCAACATCTTCTACCTGAATCTCCTGAGCCTTCAGCCTCTCATGTGCTCTCTGATTATGAAACGTCTGAAAAGTCCTTCTTCTCACAAGACCAGAAGCAAGATAATGAGACGGAGAAGACTTCAGTTATGGTGAACAATTTTTCTCAAGGTAAGCTAAGCTTCATTAAGCATTTTAAACATGGCCTGATTAAAACAATAGTTTGCCATCTTACCTTAGTAAGCAGAGTGTGGTGACATTTGAATATTTCTCTGATGAAAGGAGATCCCATTAGGGCTAATGCTGGTCATTCAGAGTATCATTTATCACTGGAGAAAGCTATGGTTGTTGAAAGGGTTGGCAATTGGGGAAAAGTCATTTTTATTTTTTAAATGACGACTTAATATATGACTTGCCATTTCCTGCAGGCTGTGTGTCACTGAACTTGTATGCCAGTGCAGATTTGGTTAATTTCCTATTGTTTCTTTCAAAGTCATCCTTAGGCAGGGTCGGTTCAAAGACTCTTCTCCTTTGAGTTGCCCAAGAGTATCTAACCCCCTGTTCTGATATTTTTATATAAATACAACATTTGTGATTGTGGGAATCGACTTTGTTTTCCTTTAGTGTGACCCATGGGCCATTGGGTCAGGCCTTTTGTCTTAGTCTAGTTGGATTGTTATAACAGAATGCCATAGAATGGGTGACTTATAAACAGCAGAAATTTATGTCTTACAGTTCTGAAGGCTAGGAAGTCCAAGATCAGGGTACAGGCAGCATGAGTGGGCTCTGGTGAGGGCCTTCTTCCAGGTTGCAGACTGCCGTTTTCTGGTTGTATCCTTACGTGAAGGAAGGAAGGTGAGAGAGCTGGTGTCTGTTTTGTGAGGGCACTGATCTCACTGTGAGGGCTCTACCCTCATGATCCTATCATCTCCCAAAGCCCCCACTTGGTAGTACCATTACATTGGGACTTAGAGCTTCAACATAGGAATTTTGGAGACACAAGCATTCAGTCCATAACACCTTTGTTCTGCCTCTGACCATGGACTGAGTTAGCAGATGAAAATTTTCACAGCGGCCCCATGTGGTGTGTGAAAGAGATAAGCACAGTGCCTTCGTCCCGTGGTGGCCTCTGAGGCTTCTTGAGGACACTCAGGACTCAGAGGAGCTCAGTTTGAAGACAGAAGGCATACCCAGAGCGTGAAGTCCACATTGGTGGCATAACTGAGGTATCAGCTGGGGTCCTCCAGCAGCGTCATCTAGACCTAGTTTCTTTGGGTTGCTGGCAGTATCTCTCTGCAGTTTTTGTGAGTTTCTGAGTACTTGGTTTTTCTTGGTCATTTCTGGCTCTGCATTCTGCCTTTCCCAAATTTAGGTCACACCACAAATTGTTTCCCTGTCCCTAGTGCCACTTCCTTCTGTATTGTATCCATTCAGCGTGTAACTCAGTGACTTTCTGAGAATCCCCAGAGACCACTCCCATGAGGCTTTGGTGCAGACTTGATTGAGGAACCAGAAGGAGAGTGGAGTTTACAATGCAGCAACCCAAATGATTTAAACTGGAACTCTTGAGGTCCCTGTTGTTTTCACTAGGCAGTTCCCTCTGCTCCCTCTTGCCTGCTCCTCTTTTTCTACCCTTCACCCTGTCCACCACCCCAACCTTGTTCTATTTCTAATGTAGAACCTTTTAGGCATTTCTTCTATTTCTTATTCCTCTGTGGACCCATGACCTCGGGCTTATTATGCCCTCTTAGTGGGTTACCTGAAGTGGGACAGTGCTCCCTGGAGCCATCCCAGTAAGCCCACCATCATCTTTTTTGGTGTGTCTTCAGCCTTTTGCTCTCTGCATCTAGTTTTTCTTTTGTCTTTTGTCATATTTATGATTTGTGTAGAGAGATAATTTCGTATTTTTCTCACTTACCATTCTATCATAAGCTTTCTGACATGTTGTTACATAACATCATTTTTAGTGGCTTTAGAATAGTCCATTGAGTGGCTGCATTGCAGTTTGCCTTCTGTTCCCCTGTCGCTGAACATTTAAGCCATTTCCAGATTTCACAATTGTAAACAAGGCTGCAGGGGATATCTGTGAACATGAAGCTGTTCCCTTATTTGGGGGCTTTTCTTAATACAGATTCTATAAATTGGACCTGCTAGGTGAGAGATGCACACTTTTTTTTTGTGGTTGCTTATTGGATTTACGTTTTTAAAGAATTAGCATTTGTCAAAAGGGCATTATTCTAAGTGAGAGATTTTTCTCCCATTTTGTAAAGGCTAGTATAGTGTTTCCTTCTCTTCAGTTTGGCTGCATAATTAATAAGTGGTGTCCAGTTCAACTGGGAATGTTTCCTTAAGCCCAAGTAATGATTCTGCCTCCTGGCCATAGACTCAGTGGAAGATGGCATGTTTCGATGGCTGCTAAGCATTTATGTCCCCTTCTCACAGTCATGAGTGTGTGACTTGGATAAACCAGCAAGGAAGGTTGCAGTCAAACGGAAAAGTTCCTGAGTGACTCCGACCTGACTAGATGCTGGAAGAAGATTTGCAGGACATCAAGGCAGGAGCGGGGAGGTACAGTGCCACGGGTGCCAGAATTTTAAGGAGCGCGGAGGTGCAGTGCAGTGGGCGCCAAAAGTTTAAGGAGGGCAGAGGTGCAGTGCCGTGGGCGCCTGAAGTTTAAGGAGCCGGAAAGTACAGGGCCGTGGGCGCCAGAAGTTTAAGGAGCACGGAGATACAGTGCCGTAGGTGCCAGAAGTTCAAGGAGGGCAGAGGTGCAGGGTCGTGGGCGCCAGAAGTTTAAGGAGCACAGAGGTGCAGTGCCGTGGGCGCCAGAAGTTTAAGGAGCAGGGAGGTGCAGTGCCGTGGGCGCCAGCAGTTTAAGGAGTGTGGAGGTGCAGTGCGCTGGGCGCCAGCAGTTTAAGGAGCCCGGAGGTGCAGTGCCGTGGGCGCCAGGAGTTTAAGGATCCTGGAGGTGCAGTGCCGTGGGCACCAGCAGTTTAAGGAGCGCGGAGGCACAGTGCCGTGGGTGCCAGGAGTTTAAAGAGTGTGGAAGTGCAGTGCTGTGGATGCCAGTAGCTTTTTGCAGACAGAGTTCTTCCGTGCTGTGCTGCAGCGAGAGTTAGGACATTCCACCAAATTACTTGCCACACTTCTGGCATTAGCAGGAGATAGCTGAAAGTCTGGGAATTAAGTCATCTCATAAACATTCAGATTCATGGTAAAATTACTATTTAATTAGGAAAAGATCTGTAACATTGTGCTACTTTTAAATGAAAGTCATTTTGGAGGAATTAAAACTGGGTCATAACATTAGTGTAATGTTTTAAAACAAACATTACTAAGATATACTGAGTATACCCTAATTGATAAATTAAAGACATTAGTTTTGCCTTTGGATACTTAATGTGATGATGCTTTAAACACTGACTCTAGAAACCTACCCCTGGATTGGAATTGTGCCTCCTTCTTTCTTTGTTAAAGTGAGATGTGGCAGAGGCTGAACAAATACATGCTTATTTTGGAAAATTTAAAATGTTATGTATTATTAAGTATTATGTTAAAATGTAATACAGAATTTTTGAAAAATCTAAAATCTGCCACCTAAAGGCAACTGCTATTAATATTTAGATATATTTCCTTCTTTCACATATTTGTGTCTTTCCTTGTCTGTAGAAATTTTTAAGTAGAGTTCTGTGATATTGTGAAGTATATATTTGGTCTTCCTGGCAGTATCCTTCATAGTGAACCAGTAAACATAAGCAAATGTTTCCCTGAGTTTTTGAGCCAGTCTAGCAAATTAATCCAACTCCAGGAGGCGGGTGAGGGAACCGAATTTTTAGTCGGTTGGTCAGAGGCATGGGTGAAACAGTTGGGGGCTTGGGATTGGCATCAGAAGTTGTGGGAGGGGGGCAGTCTTGGGACTGAGCCCTCAACCTGTGGATCTGACACTATCTTCAGGTCCAACCGAATTAGAAGACACCCGGCTGGTGTCTGCTGCAGAACTGTTTGCTTAGTCTGTGGGGAAAAACCCCTCACATTTTGTCACAGAAGTCTTCTGTGTTGATTGTTGAGTGAGTATATGGGAGAAACTGAATGTTGTTGTTGTTGTTTTTTCTATAAGTTGTGATTATGTTGAATAATCAATTTTGGATCTAAGATTTAGTTTAATATATTTTTATGATATATAGTCTTCATAACAATTTTAATAGCTATGTAATACTGCATCATCATGAATATTCTACAGGTTTTTATTTAACAATTGGAGTTACTTCAGTTCTTATGGTTACATCCAATGCTGAGATGAACCTTTGCTTCCATTCTGGCAAATGCTTGTCAGCATCTCTGGTGGTCTCTTTAAATAGAGCTCTAAAAGTTGAATTATTTGGTAACAGACCTTGGAAAATAACTTTTCTAAGGCTAATGATAGAAGTAGCCCCAAAAGAACATACACATTTATACTCATGCTAATAAGATGTTCTCTTGAGATCACTTTTCTTATTACCATTCTCACTAGCATTGTTTTGCTTTATTTGAGTCTTAAATTAGTAAATGATAAACGGATAACATATTCCTTTCAAAAAATTAGTCTCAAAAATATCTGGATTCATTATGAAGGTAGTTTAATCAACTCTCGGGCAATTCAAGCAGACTTGAAAGTGATCTGTTAGTTTCACCATAAGGAAGATTTTAAATTAATATTTGATATTTAGAAGAATAAAAGGCTACATTAGAGTTAGCATTAAAATTGTATGGAATATAATTTTTTCTATGTGATGTAAAATATCTTCCCATGGAGGACTGCAGAGAATCATTATAGAAGTGTGTCTGTGGGCTGTGGGAAATAGCTTACCCTCCCCATGCCTAGGAAAGAATTGCCAGTTGCTCACTATCTTAATACACCCAATACTGTTTGGAATTTCAGGATCCCTGCATAATCCATAAATTATTCAATTTGTTGGTGTTTCAGACTTTAAATTAAAAATGGCTTCCTTCCTGTAGACTTACTAATGGAACACATACAGGAAATTCGAACTTTGAGAAAGCGTTTAGAAGAATCTATTAAAACAAATGATAAGCTACGGAAACAGTTGGAACGGCAAGGATCTGAATTTGATCAAGGTAAGGAAAGACCTTCCCAAAGGGCTGTACATGTCTATGAGTGCTTCACTGTGACGCATTTGCCTGAGTAAGCATCTGTGTACAAAGCAGGTGCTTGATAAATGTTCATTTCTCTATCTTAGAGGAGTCTGCCAGCTTCTGGTATCCTGAATTGTGACTGGCACCTCATTTGACTTTGGAAGCTGGAGAGAAATAGATAGGAATTTTAAGATAAAACAAAGCAATATATTGTCTTTTCCTCTATAACAGATTATTGCATTTTAGCAATCTGGTAAATTTCACATGCCAGTCTAAAGATCACGCATATTCCTGCATAAACACAGTTAGCTCTGAATAGAATGATCGTCCATGAAAAACTTAAAAATATTCCCCCCCCCGCCACATAGGTAAGACATTCATGTGCTTCAAAATTAAAAACCTCCATTCTTTATCCAGTAACCCTGTTTTCCCTTCCCTCTTCTCCACTTTTTTCCTTGTTTTTCTTCTGTATCCTTAACAGTGTTTTTTTAAATGCAAATAGCAGCATGTATTCTTATTCTTCTCTTCACCCCAGAGGTAACATACTCTATATCCATGATTCTGTCCATTTGTCATGGAGCAGTAAATCTTGGACATCGTTCCTTACTGCTCTAGAGAGAGTTCCTCATTCCGTAAAGCTATTGCATCTTGAAAGCAGCTTGGCGCACTCAGAAAAGCCCAAGTTTGTCTGGTTGAACTGGCCAGAGTGTGGACCCTGCTGTCCCATTTATTAGCTTTGTGACTTTGAGCAATTCACTCATCTCTCCCAGTCTTAATTGTTTCATAAAACAGGGTCATTGTAAGATTAAATGGGGCAATGTTATGAGTAGGGCCCTGCTCAGTGCCTCACTCAGTAAACAGTTGCCTTTATCATCACTATCAATTTTATTTTACTATTTTATTCCGTATAACATTGCAAAGCTCTGCAATGGGTAGGGACCCTAATGTCATTCCCATTTTTAGAGGTGGTAGAATTGAGTTCTGGAAAGATAGTGCTCCATGGCAGCAGCACGCCTGAGTCCTCGGGCCCTTGTCCAGGTCTCATTCCTCTCTAGCCATCGTAGCTACCAGCCGGGAGGGACATCTTTCCAAAGTACCATGCATGCTGCAGCTTTCACGGGAAACCGAATGGCTCATCTCGCCCTCTCCGGCCCTCCTCCCTCCCTCTTGCTCACTGCACCCACTTCCTGCATCCACCCCCCTCAGCCTCAGGGAAATTGATTGATCTGAGTTATTAGTTGTATCAAACACAGGAAAGAAATACACGCCTGGGCCCTTCACATTCACTCTTGGTAATGCCTGAATTAGATTCATTCTGTTTTACATTTTCCCTGGCAAATCCAATTATAGAATTATTTGGGGGCTCAAATGGCCACCAGCTACAATGGAGCAGGCAATTGCTCTGGAGAGTAATTCACTCTGACGGGAAGGTTTACAAAAGCATTCATAAAGTATTTACATTGGTGGAAAGACGTGCTGTTCTCACCATGTTGTCACAGTGTCTGAAAAGACAAAGGAATAAAAGTGGCTCCGCCTCCCCCTGCTGTGAAATGTTCACCTTGGGGAGCAGGCCTGAGAAAGGTATGGCTTCTTACGATATTGAGGTGGAATATTGTTAAAAACCAGCCTCTCATGTGTTAGAGCTTCCAGCTTGTCCCCACTTGTACAGGCCTGTAGTGATGACCCTCAGAGGAAAGACTGACCTCCTAGCATCAGAAGTGGGCCCCGCTAGCTCAGGTTTAGGCCGGTCAGGAACTGTTCTTTGGCCTAATTATTTCTTTGCAAAGAAATACTGCCTCCAAAGCTACCACCTTAGCTTTGGTGGTGGTAGACTTCTGTAGAATTTTTCCTGCTTGTTCACAGTACTTTTTGATGCTATTTTTGGCTCCAGTCTATCATTAATTATTTTAGTAATATAAATGGTAATAGCAGTAACAATAACATCAGTCATTTTTATTGAGTTAATGGAGACTTAGGGAAGTGTTGCGATTTGCCTGAGGTCATGCAGCTATTAAGAAGCCAGAACCATGGTTCAAACCCAGGTGTCTCTGAAAAGATACCAGAGTTCACAGGGGAGAGTGGAGGAAGATGGTGGGGAGAGACACAGTAAGTAAAACAGTTAGAAACATTGTGGTAAGTGAATCATTAACATAAGAAAAAGGTAGTGCTGTAGAGTGGAAGGGCCGTCAGCTCCTTGGAGAACTGATGCTGTACCTTCCCTCCAAGGAGTTTGAATAGGATAGGTACTCAGTTGTGTGCCAGGATGCTTTCAGCTGCAGACAACAGAATGGGAGTAGTAACTGATGGTAACAACAGGGATGGTGTTTTTTCACGTAACAAGAAACCCAGAGGCAGGTAGTTCCAAGGTAGGTTTATGGCTCAGTGACAGCAGTTTGGGTTAGTATCTGTGACGACTGCAGTAGTTACAAGCATCCCAGTCGTTCAGACAGTGTCCAAAGCATGGGAAAGAAGAAGGTGGGACTTCCTCCTGTCCTCTTTTCATCCTGGTGGAAAATCTTTCCCAGAAGCCCCCAGCAGACTTCCTGTCAGGCCCCATTGGCCAGAGGTGGCACGTGACCATGTCCTCACTGCAGGGTGGCTAGGAAAGCAGGAATCTGGCATTTTGGCTCTCTGGTATAGTAAGTGGACTCAGTGAGTGTGGAGGACAGTGAGGGAAGCATCTGCTTGCCACATAGAGAAGGCACCTTGCACACAGTAGGCACGCTCCTGAGGGTGGCCGTGAATGTGAATGTTATCTATGAAATAGGGGTATCTAGACTGGGAAATTGGCCCTTGTGTTTCGTTATGCGATTGTCTTTTGCCATGGTGGGCCATCAGATGTTTTTGAGTAGAGAGTAACTTAAATGGACTTTGTTTAGGATAATAACCCCATTGGCAGAATAGCAGGGCGGCGAGGTTAGAGAGCAAAGTGATGAGGCCTGAACTTTAGGACTGAAAAGAGTAGGCCTGTGTCAGAAGCATTTTGGAGGAAGCAGCAGCATCGTGATTGCTTGATTGGGCAGTGGAAGAGAGAGGGGTTAGGATGGCTTCCAGCTTTCTAGCTTAGGTTAGGGATGTGGCGATACCATCTCCTGAGGCAGGAAACAGGTGAGAGAGAGCAGGTTTGGAAGGATGAGGAGTTCGACTTTGGCTCTGTGGACTGAGTGACGGAGCTGCCTCAGTGGTGAGGCCCGGCAGGCAGCTGGATATGAATTTTGACCTCAGGAAAGACATCTGTGAAGGTGAAGACTCTCACTCACTCACCCTACTCCTGGCCCAGGTCTTCTGCTTTGTTCTACCTTAGGTAAGATGTGGGGGAGCCCCTCCTGCCCCCTCTTTCAGGCTTACTCTCAGTTCTCTTGGGCCTCTGGTAATTCCTTACATAGTTAACAGGAGGGATTTTCATTGTATGTTGTGCTAACTCTTTGTTTAAAACTGTTTTCTAGAAAGTTCCATCTATACTGATCTGGAGACTGTTTATAAATCAGTCTTTATGTGTGTTTTTATAGGTTCTACAAACATTTTTGCTTCTGGTTCAGAACTTCATAGTTCTCTAACATCAGAAATTCATTTCTTGAGGAAGCAGAACCAGGCCCTCAATGCAATGCTCATTAAAGCATCCATAGGTAAGAATTAAAGGAGTCACTGGAAGCCTGGAACGCCAAAGCCTTCTGTGTCATGGAAAGAATGCAGACATTGAAGTCTGACCAACCTAAGTATGAATCCCGTGGCTCTGTGATGGCTTTACACCATTTAATTGTCACAGCAGCCCTGTGAGGTGTTTCTATTTTATAGCTGAGAATACTGGAATCAGAGAGGTTCAGGAATACCTCATAGGGCTGTTGTGACAATTGAACGGTGTAAAACTCTCAGCACAGTGTCTCTAGTAGGGACTCAGTAAATGTTATTTTATTTGCTTGTCACTTATCCCCCCTTTAGCCATGTGTCTCTCATCCTAGTTCACAGTGGAAGAAAGAAGGGCTGGAAATATAATACTGCCAAAATCTCAACTAGTGATTTCCTACTATCAGCAAAGTTTATTCCGTACTTCTTATAAAGATCCCTTCTCTTAATTCCTTCTATTTGAGCTTGGCTCCCAAAGAGCTTTCACTTACATTATCTTTCACTACCAAAAACAATTCTGGGATGAGGTATCATTAGCCCTATTTGACAGGTGAGAAACTGAGGCCTAGGGAATTGCCCAGCCTGTGGTCACAGAGCTAGAAGGTGGTAGAGCTAGAACTTGGGCCAGCTTATCCCACTTTTCCTAAAAGGATATTGATGCTCCTTTTGGCTTAAGAGATGAAATTGGGGCCTCTGTCATTCATTCACTCAGCAAACATTTCCTATCTCCTGTTCTACTTCAGGGCTATGTCGACTCTGATACAGAAATGGATGAGATTTCATCCCTTCCCTCAGGGAGCTCATAGTCTGATGGGAGAGGCAGCCAGACAATCTTGGCAGGCCAGCGTGAACCTCAGCCATGATAAAGTCAGGCTCTGGGAACTGCAGGACCCTGGAGAAGGCATCCTGACTGGGGAAAAGCTTGCCTTCAAGAACAGAGGATGAGGAGGGCTTAGCGAAGGTGCTGAAGATTGAGAGGAGCCAGGGCATTTTAAATCGAAGGAAGAGAGCAGACAGAGGCCCAGAGGTTAGCGATGAGGAGTCTAGGCCGTTCAGGAAGGGTAGGCAGCATGATGTGTCTGGCCATCGAGGGAGGAGGTGAATACTTGCTTAGAAATTATCCTGTTGTGGTTAAGAATGGAGTCAGAAAACCTGAGTCTGAATTCTGGCTCTGCCACCTACTGGCCATGTGACCTTAGGGAAGTTTCTTATCTGGAAAATGGAGAATAATAGTGCCTGCCTCGGAAGTCGGCCCTGGAGATTAAATAGGGCGATGCATGTGAAGGCCCTAATGTCACATCGCACAGGTAGTGCTGGTGCAGGTCAGCTGTTACCACCACCAGCACTGCTGGCAACTCATCTTTATGGAGCTTCCAGCCCCCAGAGTGCTCCTGACTCCCTGTGGTAAACCCTTTATAGATGGGAGCTCAGTGAATCCACATAATAACACATGTAAGGAAACAGGCATAGAGAAGTGAAGAGCCTCACTCAAGGTTATGAAGTCAGTAAATGGAGAAGCTGCTCTTGAATGTGGCCTCTCTGCCTCCAGCCCCCTGCTTTTGACCACAGTGTCTCTTGTGCCTCTGGGTGTATTTTATTCCTCAGAAGAGGTGCTGTCCTCAGCCTGAGGAGTGAATGGGCCTCAAGGTGCCATCTGCACAGCCCTGCCGGCCTTCTGGTGTTAGGCTGGTAGAAGACCTGCGGCCAGGCCAGCACTCATTCCCAGAGTTCTGGGTCCTGCATTTTCCTCTATACTTTCCACCCGCTGTTTGCTCTGTGAAGGCAAAGTAACTAGGTTTGCATGGCCTGTTCTTTAATAGAAAATTAAACAGGCCCATTTTATCCCAGTGACGTTTAATCTGCAGTCTTGATGTTGACAAATTTATCTGCCCAAAGTGTGTAAGATAATTGGAATGCCAAAATCATAAATGCCAGATCGAATCTCATTCTTTTTTGTATTCTTGAAGTGCTATATTTATATAATAAGGTTGGAAAAAACAAATGGTGGCCCTTCTCAGTGGCGCCTTTTTGTGTTTGCAGATAAACAGAAGGAGAATGACAAATTACGAGAGTCCCTCTCCAGGAAGACCGCGAGCCTGGAGCACCTTCAGCGGGAGTATGCCAGTGTGAAGGAAGAAAATGAAAGGCTGCAGAAGGAAGGCAGTGAGAAGGAGAGACACAACCAGCAGCTGATCCAGGAGGTCTGCCGCAGTGGCCAGGAGCTGAGCAGGTACTGGCTGTGCTTCCCCGGTGACCTGCTGGCCGTACCACGCATCCAGGCACTGGGCTGCAGTTGTGGAATCAGCATGCAGGCCTCTGCCTTAGTGCACGGCGGCAGGCAGTAGACACAAACACATCATATGTCTGGTGGGGCTGCAATATATGGAGAAAGATCCTGTAAGGAGGAGAGGGCTTGGCAGTGGGTTGCTGTTTTCTGTCGAGGGTGAATCAGGAAAGGCCTTTGTGAAAAGATGCCATTTGCTCAGAGAGCTGAATGCAGTGAGGAGGTGAGTGCTGCAGCTGCCTGGGAAAGATCATTTCAGGCAGAACAGGCGCAGGCCCTGAGGCAGAGTGGCTTAGGCCTCTGCCTGGCAGAGCAGGGCAGTGTGTCCGGAGGGGTGGCTGGCAGGATGCCAAATCACATCGGGCTGCAGAGTCAGTGTGAGGACTTTGGGTTTACTCTGAGTGGCATGGGAAGCCACTGGGAGATTCTGAGCAGAGGAGTGACATGGCTCTGCCGTCGATTTTAAAAGGATCCCACCAATGGTCCTTTTGCCATTTCCCTCTTTGAGTCTGTCTGGTTCCACATTTCAGTTGTTCCTGTCGGCACGCGTGAATGCCCCACTCTTTCAGTTACCGTCATCACCAAGGGTGGTGCAGTGAGGTAGCAAGATCTTCGTCTTTGCTGCCAAGTAGTCCTGGGTCTAAGTCTGGCTCCCCTCCCGAGCTGTGCATGCCTGGGTAGGAAACAGCCCTTTTGAGTTTCGTTTCCTCATATCTCTGAACTGAGGGTTAGAGAGCACCAACCGTTTAGGGCATCTGTGAAGATTACATGAGATCACGTATGTACGGGGCTGGACACGGGGAGCACTTGGAAATTGCAGCTGTGACTGGAATTCTTAACCAGGCTTGTCACTGCTTGGTCCACACTCTTGTGACTGAGAGTGGAATTGGCCTGCTCTGTGGGGTTCGAATAAGTTACCCTATGGTAGAACTAACCTGTGCTTCTCATGCCTGTGGGGCCTTCTTAGGGTGCAGGAGGAGGTGAAGTTGAGGCAGCAGCTGCTCTCACAGAATGACAAGCTATTGCAGTCCCTCCGAGTGGAGCTGAAGGCGTATGAGAAGCTGGATGAAGAGCACAGGAGACTGAGAGGTACCGGGGGGGCTCTGGTCCGAGGCCCTTCTCACCTTGAGGCTACTGTGCTTTGGGCTGTAAGCCCACCCGACCGCCGGCTGTAGGCGCAGGAGGGTAGAGCTCAGCCCTCTCCTCTCTGGCCTCGTGGGTAGAATGGATGGGTGTTGAAGCTAGCGCTTTGACCCACTCTTCTTTTGAAGGAACAGCAGGAAACATAGAAGGACTGAGGCTCAGCACCCAGGCCAGCCACGGTCCGGGTTCCCACTCCCTTGTTCCCAGCTATTTGACCCTCAGCAGGCCACTTCACCCTTTGAGCCCAGCCCATACATGCCTCTGTAAAACATGTCTCTCAGCACCTGTTGTGTGGAGAATTGTGTTGAAAATTGAATGAGACCATTTATTAAAAGCATCCTAGCATGATACCTGACACATAGTAAGCACTCGGGAAATGACTTTTATTATCGTCCTGCTAGTGTGTGTTACTTTTTGCCCATTAATTCAGCAAACATTTATGGACACCTCTCATGTGCTGGGCATTGCTCTGGGGATAGTTGTTGGCCTCAGTGCTCTCTGTATCCCAAGAGAGATACCAGCTCAGAGTGCTTCAACTATAAGGTCTAATGTTTCAGAATCAATTTTGAGGTGTGGTGAGGTGTTTTTTTGTTTTTTTGTTTTTTTAACTAATTTTCCAGATGGTTTCTCTCTATTGAAAGTTGATCTAGAAAGGGGTCATCTCACAGCTTTTATTTTCTTCTCAACTTGCTTTTCTTATTCTTGCTGTTGTGTCTTTTTAATATACTGTGGCTCTTAAAATCATCCCCTTTCATTCTATAATTCTAGCCCAAATAGATTTTATTACTACTAGACATAATTTCGGGGTTTGGTATGCAATTTGCTAGGCTTTTATGGCCAGAAGCGAAAATTAATTTCCAGCTCTTATTTAGCCTGTGGAATAGCAGCAATTAAGTCTGCCAATATTTTTGTTTCTAAAGTCAAGTTGTTATTTTAAACTGTACCTAGTTCTTAGGAAGAGGGAGGGCGATGGTGGTGGCGGGTGTAAAACGCGATTGAGTTCCTTCAATGGCTGACCCTTTGGTTGTAGAAGATGTCAGGGCTTCTCTTTGCACATGTCTGCAGAGGCGTCGGGAGAAGGCTGGAAGGGGCAGGATCCTTTCAGGGACCTGCACAGCCTCCTGATGGAGATCCAGGCTCTGCGGTTGCAACTGGAAAGGAGCATTGAAACCAGCAGCACTCTGCAGAGTAGCCTCGAGGAACAGCTGGCAAGGGGGGCAGAGAAGGCACAGGAAGGAGCCCTCACTCTGGCCATCCAAGCCCTGTCCATCCCTGAGGTGCCCCTTCAGCCTGACAAACACGGTACTGCCCCTGCCTCTCCCCACTTGGCTGAGAATGCAGCTCTGAGCATCTGTGTGTGACGTGTGAACTTCTGAATGATGCCTTTGCCCCACACAGGTGTCTTTCCGTTGATAGCTGACACGCTGTACCCTGGGAGCCAGGGGACCTGACTGCTAATTAATTAGACGTCACCTTTGGCAAAGTGGCGTAATCTCCATCTGAGGCATCTTGATTCTCAGGGAAGTGGAATTTGGACTTCCAGACACCCTCAATGCCTCTGGCCTTGCTCCCTCCTATCCATTTATTCCTGCCTGCATCACTTCCATGCTGAAATTTCTTTTAGTTTCTCTTACTGCCTTTAGAAGGGAACCCAAACATCTTAATCTGGCTTTCAGTGTCTTTCAGGATCTGAAAATCATCCTGATAGGTTTAAAAAGTGGATCTGTTTTGCATTTGCTTGCAGGTTAATTGCCTAGCCCTGGAGAGAGGCTGTGGGGGGGTACCAGAAAGAGGAGCAGACACCTCTGCCACCTGCCCACCACGGGGTGTGGAGCAAACCAGTAAATGGTTAGACTCCAATCAGTCAGGCAGCCTGTCCTCTTTGCTCTAGAGATGAAAAACAAAGGCCCAGAGAGTGGATGGGGCTTGCCCAAAGTGGCATAGCAATTAGGCAGCAGAGCTGGAACTAGAAACCATTTCCAGCTTTGACTCTAGGGCTGTTCCTAAACCCACTGGACCCTCTGGAGCCTTGGGTATCCTGGGATTATCTTCCTGACACCCATGGGGTAAATATGTGTATCCAGTGGGATGAGGAATGCCAGCATGCTTTAAAAGCAGTATTGTACTAAAGTTTGCACTTACTTTTACTTGGATACCTCTAGTTAAAAAAATAAAAATAAATCTCTTAAGGAGTACCTAGTCAGTCTGCCTTAGAACTTGTAGTGATTAGTTCATTGATTTCTCATTGACAAGGATCTTAAAATTTAACCAAAAAGATGATGTAATAATATGAAAAAAGTGAACAGAGAAAAAAAGTTGATGATTCTACACATTGATCATTTTTTAAAATTTGCATATTTCTTTTCATTTATTAAATATCGGCATGAATTTATATTTTTCAAATTGGTTTTTGTGTCATTCTGTGTCCTTTCTTTGTTTTTGTCCAATATTGCATCATACATGTTCCCTCTGCTTTCACATGGGCTTCCTAATGATTGTTTGCAGGCTATTCTTAGTCACCAGTCCATGACCCCGTTGATTATTAAAGTGGTCTCTGATTTAGAGCCATAATAGACATCAATGTTAATATACTTTTTGCTGTTAAACAATATTCTTAGGAGAAAACCCGACCAGGGGAATCTCAGAAGTTTAGAAAGGTGCCATATTTCTACCTTCTAAATGGTCTGTCCATCAGAAGTGTACAAAGGTAGTGGTTTTTGCGTGACCTCATCAGCATCGGGCATTAATATTTTTAACATGGGTCTGCACCTGGCCCTTTTTAAGGCTTTGAGGAGCTTGTGGGGGTGGGCTAGGGGAGATTGAAGCAAGGAGAAGAGTTCTGTGCTTGGGGTGCCCAGGAAGGAGCGTTGGGTAGCTGAAGCGAGGAGGCCATCAAACAGCCTTTGCCTTTGAAATTTGCCGAAAGCAGCCCTCAGCATGTGTGGCAAGAGGCATCCAGGAGAGCATTCAGAATTCACGGTGTTGCCTCAGCAGAAAAGTTTTCTAATTTTCTTGAGTCAAGATCAGAATTGTAGGCAGCAGCATTTCTTCCTTTGCAAAAGACTTCTCAGGTCTGTATTTAAGTGCATCTGTTTTTAAAATTATGTTCTAAAGGCTGATGTCTTTCGCTGAGAGTGATTCCTCTCAGGGCCAGCTCTATGGAGCTGACCTCCTGGCTCCTTGGCCTTAGGAACTGTAGCAGACCCTTGGGTGGTGCTGGAGTGCAGCAGCCCACTGCCCAGTGGTGCAGGAGCTCTGATGGGGGGATCCTAAACCCTGGGCTCGCTTGCTCTCTGCCACTGACGTGCTGGGTTATGCTGGACAGATCACTTTCTATCTCTGCCACTTGGTTTCCCCTTCCATGAAATCTGAATTACAATGTGTTCTGCCCACTGAGCTATTGAGTCCAATAGCTTTTCATATGTGAAAGTGCTTTCCAAATTATTACGTGTTGCACAGATCATCTGTACATCATCTATTGATTTTGCCTCCTTACAGTGTTGCAAATACATCACCCCCCAGATCCTATTGTGGGTTACTCTCATCTCTGGCTTAGATTAGTGTGGCAGCCTCCAGACAGAAAAAAAACTCCTCCAGTACAAAATACAGACCTCAGCTTGACATTGCGTTGCCCAAAGCCCTTGAGTGGGCCCCTCAGTCCTCTTGGTTCTGGCCTTGCATCCTACTTTGTCCTTCCCTGCCCCCTGGGCCTTGGGTCTATGAACTGCTTATTTCTCCCTGAGTGATGATTCCACTCTTCGTCCCACTGTCTGCCTCTCACCTGCCCATTGTGCTGCCTGGCATTTCTTTCCCTCCTTCTTACCACAGGTCAGTCACAGTCAGTCTTAAAATGGTGAAACCCCATCTCTACTAAAAATACAAAAAATAGCCGGGCGTGGTGGCGGGCGCCTGTAGTCCCAGCTACTCGGGAGGCTGAGGCAGGAGAATGGCATGAACCTGGGAGGCGGAGCTTGCAGTGAGCCGAGATTGTGCCACTGCACTCCAGCCTGGGTGACAGAGCAAGACTCCATCAAAAAACAAACAAACAAACAAACAAACAAACAAAACACATAAGGTTTTAAAACAGGTGTTAGCCTTTGGGAAGCCAAGTTGGGGGTAGTGCCCTCACCTGAGCCTCAACAGCCTGTGTTTTCATTAACACTAAAATAAAATTGCTTGTTTACTTTTCTGCTAAGAGTTTTTCTAGGGAACGGATTGGGCCTGGTCACTCTGTCTCCCTGGTGTCCCACACAGGTGGGCCTGGCAGGACAGAGGCCTAGTGAAGATTTGAAGGAATGCTTGTGTGTGTATGAATTAGTGAATGTGAGGGGCTTGACTGTATTCTCATTCAGTTCTCTCTTGAATGCTGACAGCAGTGAAACTAACAGTTCTCGTGTTTTGCATTTTGTAGATGGTGACAAAGATCCCATGGAAAGTGATAATTCATTTGATCTGTTTGATTCCTCCCAGGCAGTGACACCAAAATCAGGTACAAAGCTGAAGTCTGGGTAACGGTGGCAGCATTGGATGTGACAGTAAGACTTTTTAAATTGCAGAAAAGGGGGTCCCTAGTCCCACCTCAGGAGGGTATTTGGCAAGGATTTGGGATTTCAAGTTCTCAGCATCTCCAGCTGGTGATATCCTCCTTCAAGCCAGTTAATCTACTCCTAGGTGTTACCAAGCTTAGAACATCATTGGGTCCCTGTTGCCTTAGATTAAAATTGTGACCATCTTTGTGAGGCTTTCAAGGCCGCCCAGGATCCAGCTCCAGTGGGCCCGTCCAGCCTTATCCCTTACCCTGGTGTAGCCACACAGGGGTCACCATCCTGCAGACAGGCCCACACTTTCCTCTCACTGTGACTTTTAGACCCCCTTTGTCCCACTCTTTGCCAGTAAAAGTCCCATTTCCTCAAGACTCATCATGAATGCACATTTTTCTGTGACATGGCTTTGCTGCTGTCCCTGGTCAGAATGACTCATCATTAGTGTAATTCTTGCTTCTTGCTCAGTCCAGCTCAAATGCTGCTCCTTCTCAGAAGCCTTCCCTGTTCTCTCCCTCCCTGCACAGATAATTGTTTTTCCTGGCTCTGGCCCTTCATCACTCTGCTGTTGCACCTTCCGCAGTGTCTGTGTTCTGATCAGACTGTGGGCTACTGGAATGCAGGCACCAGCTTGAGTTATCCTTGTGAATCTGGGGTCTTCTGCTGAGTGGGTGGTTGAAAAGTGTTGGTTGAGTTGACTTGAGCCTATCCTACAAGATGACTCGTAAGCCAGTGTGGGGTAATAGATAGAGGTCCAGGAGCCATGCGTCTTTTCCCCACTGGGCTTGTGTTGGGTGGCATTTGGGCACGAGGGCCTCTCCTAGCCCTCCTAGCTAGCTTCAACATCATAAGCGCCTTGAACGCAGAGTGTTACCTGAAACAGATTTTACATCCTACCTCTCATTTTACAGTTTCAGAGACTCTTCCACTCTCTGAGAATGACACGGACTCCCTCTCCTGTGACAGTGGCAGCTCGGCAACTAGCACTCCGTGTGTGTCCCGCCTGGTCGCTGGCCACCGCCTGTGGGCCAGCAAGAACGGCCGCCACGTCCTGGGCCTGATTGAGGACTATGAGGCCCTGCTCAAACAGATCGGCCAGGGACAGAGGCTTCTTGCCGAAATGGACATTCAAACCCAAGAGGCTCCCAGCTACACAAGTCAAGAGCTGGGAACAAAGGTAACCTGACCACAGAGCTGGAAGGCACAAGCTGCTCCCTGGGAGTGTCCATGGAAGGGGTAGGGGAGTCAGATGGTGCAGTTGTCCTCAGTAGGACCCTGAGAAGAGGGACTAGGAAGTGTGGCCCCAGAGAGCTCAGAGGTCAGGTCCAGTGTGGGGGACTGTGGGCGGTGGCTGTGTTTGATGGGGTTCATGCCCTGTATTCCTGCAGTTACTTCATGGGCTCTGCTGTCTTGCTCCCATGACGGCCTCTGTACATCTGGTCTCTCATCCATTCTTCTCTCCATCTGCACCCTGGTGTGTCTGTCCACTCATCTGCCCATCCACCTAGCTGTCACCCATTGTGAAGTGGAATTACTAGTTCAAAGGTTGTGAACTTCTTAGGGCTCTTGGTGATAACTGTTGCTGCATTACTTTCCAAAACAATTGTGTCTCTGTTCATGAATGTTTGTCTCACTATATTTTTGTCTTTGTTGAGGTTTTGTTGTTGTTGTTGTTGTGTTTTTTTATTTTGAGACAGGATCTAGCTCTGTCACCCAGGCTGGAGTGCAGTGGTGTGATCATGGCTCACTGTAGCCTCGACCCCACCTCCTAGGCTCAAGCAATACTCCTCCCTCAGCCTCGCAAGTAGCTGTGACCAGGCATGTGCCATCACACCTGGCTATTTTTTTTATTTTTATTTTTTAGAGACAGGGTCTCACTATGTTGCCCAGGTTGGCCTTGATCTCCTGGGCTCAAACGATCCTCCCACCTTGGCCTCCTAAAGTGTTGGGATTACGGGTGTCAGCTATCATGCCTGAGTATGTCAGCATATATATATATATATATTTCTTTTTTTTTTTTTTAAATGGAGTCTCATTCTGTTGCTCAGGCTAGAGTTCAGTGGTGTGATCTTGGCTCACTGCAGCCTCCTCCTCTTGGGTTCACGTGATTCTCCTCCCTCAGCCTCTTTGGTAGCTGAGATTACAGGCACCTGCCACCATGCCCGGCTAATTGTTGTATTTTTAGTACAGACCGGGTTTCACCATGCTGGCCAGGCTGGTCTTGAACTCCTGACTTAAGGTGATCCAACTGCCTCGGCCTCCCAAAGTGCTGGGATAAAGGTGTGAGCCACCGTGCCCAGCCCAGGTATTTTTATTTATAATGACTTTTTTTTACTTTATTATCTAAAAAGGGTGTGTCTTTTTTCTCTTTTTTTTTTTTTTTTTGAGACAGGGTCTCGCTGTGTTGTCCAGGCTGGGGGATGTGGCATGATTGTGGCACACTGCAGCCTTGATCTCCTAAGCTTAAGCAATCCTCCCATCCCAGCTTCCTGAGTAGCCAGGACTACAGGTGTAGACTGCCACACCTAGCTAATTTTTTATTTTTTGTAGAGATGGGGGTCTCACTATGTTGCCTAGGGTGGTCTTGGATTTCTGGGCTTAAGCAATCCTCCCACGTTGGCCTCCCAAAGTGTTAGGATTATAGGCATGAACCACTGTGCCTGACCTCATTCTATTTTTGTATTTATTTTATTACTTATAAAAACAAATGCTTTTTTCATTTCTTCTTCTTTTTTTGTATTTCCCCTTTTCTGAATCACATAGATAATTTTCTTAAGCCCTTGATACCTCCCAATTTGAGTTTGCTCTGCCAGCGGTATAAGGCCGTGATATCATATTCACTACAGCAGGGCCATTTAACAGGGACCAGTAAAGACAAAACCATGTATTGTTTGCTGTTGGTGTCATTTTCTCTGGGCGGGTCTCTGTGGGCCGCCAAACCGTGAGAATGGCCCTCCCACAGACCCTGTACTTGGAGTAGTAACTGTAGTTAATGCTGGTGGTTATTAACCATGGTGGTTATTAATCATGGTTATTGATTGGGCTAAAATCACCCCTGAAATTCTCTCATAATCTACAATTCACCAGTCTTTAAGAACAATAAATTGGTGCTATGTGGTACCAGGCTTTCGCTCAGCATGTGAAACAGAAGCCCTACAGTCTGGAGATTTATGCTGCACGTTAAGGCTTGCTTGTCCAAAATCTTTTTCAAGACTGCACATAACAGCCTTCATATCCCCCCCGTGTAGGGTCCACACCCAGCACCACTGAGCAAGTTTGTGAGCAGTGTGAGCACAGCCAAGCTGACCCTGGAAGAGGCCTCCAGGCGGCTGAAACTTCTCTGGAGAGTCTCAGTCCCCGAAGATGGCCAGTGCCCCCTTCACTGTGAGCAGGTAGGTGGTGACACATGATTCAGAGGCTCAGTGATGCCACTGGGGCCTGTGTCTCAGTTTCCTCCATGCCAAGCAGGGGCCCACAGCAGATGTGACCACCATTTGGGGTATGTATCAGGGAGGAGATGGCCCTGTTTGCTGTGGCTTCACCGTGTTCTTACTTGATCCATCCCACACTCCTGTAGCCCTGACCCGTCTGAGCATATCTTTGTTGAGTAGAATCCTGTCTGCATTCTACACATGAGGAAACCAGGACTCAGGGAGCTGAAGCACTTAGTCAAGGTTAGAGCTTGTTTGAAAGCATAAATATTGGAACCCAGTGTTTATTCTTTTATTTTATAGGCTTTAAGTCCCAGTTTGTCCTCATAGACTAGCCCATTCTTTTCTATTCATCATCCCTTTTGGTTTAGGTGCCTTTCTCTGGCTCTTCTGATTCCTATCGACAGCTTTCATCATCATATTTGAGTGGACCTTGTTCAAAATCTGTTTTAACTACTTAGGAATGACAGGCTCCAAACCAGGAGTCAGGCAGAGTAGCAGCTGTCCTCTGATTTCTGTGTGTGGGATACATGTGGTGTCATGACAGGTGAATGCCCACTCTGGCTACTCAGAGAAACCTCCCTGGAAGAAGGGACATGCAGGTTAAGGAAGAGTTAGAACTCTCTGCTTGGTAGCGTGATAGATATTTCCCCCCTTTGTTTATCTGACCTGTCCGTTCTTGCCAAAGGCCAGCAGGAAGGCAAAAGGGAAATTTACATTTTTTTGTCGTTATCTCATTTAGTTAAACCCCTTTTGACAGCTCTCAGGTCTCTCAAACAAGACCAGGAAGTAGCTGGGGGGCAGCTCTCTCTGCTCTGAAGGTTCTAATGAGCCCGTCCTAAGATTTTCCTCTTGGGATCCTGGGGACAAAGTTTGGATACACAAAGCTCAGGAAAGTTAATAACTGTTCATTCCACAGAAAAATCTTTTTTTTCGCCCATGTTTAGCTGGTGGCAGTATCAGGTGGGAGACAGAGTATGAGGGAGGAAGGCTGAGACTCACTGGGGTCCAGTCCCACATTGGTCTTTCCCTTCTTCTAATCCACCAAGTCCTGTTCCGTCTTAGGCTTAGGTGACACAGATGGCCTGACTGCCTGGAGTGTCCCATGTCCTGCTTCTGGCTGGCTTCTTCTCACCTTTCAAATCTTAGCTTAAATATTACCTCAGAGTCAGAGAGGGCTCCCTGAGTCCTTCAACATAGAGTCCTCTTCTGTTTCATCGTAGCCTTTCAACCAGTTGTAATTGTATATTTGTTTAATGTCTGTCTTCCTCTATTTTCCTTCAGAGGACAGTGTCTATTTTATTTATAGTTTTTGAATGAACCAGTGATTTTTTTCTATACACCCAAAGTAGTACCTGCCTCATGATTTTAACATAAACATGTCTGAACTAAACAGTTGACACTTAATGTAATGTTTTTGTCCTTAGCACATTGTAGTAACTGTTAAATAGACAGAATACAGCTCATACACATATATAAAAAATATATTGTATATACACACACACATACACAAATTATAGCCACATTGATTCTTCCCTACTTGCAAATCGTTCCAAGAGGGGTTGGTGCTCCTGAGTACCTCTTTCCTTCCAAAGGTTTCTCGAGTAATTGATTATGCTCACTTTGATGTTATGGAATTGTGGTACCAGAAAAAGGACCTTTGAGATGCTCCAGTGTGGTTGCTGGGGTACAGACCCCCTATGTGGTGTTAAATTGCCTCTAGCCACTTTTCTGTCACTGCTGTGTTTCATACCATGCCTTTGCTTGGTGTGAAATGTGTGTAATGCTGATTTCCATTTCCAAGTTTTCACCAGCAACCCGGGGGCTTTTGAACTACCTGGTTTTCTCTTGAGTGTTATTAATTGCCTTTTACATTTAGTATACCATCCCCTGCAGTCTGGACTGCTCTGGAAAGTGTGTATCATGTGCATCAGTTGTGTGGAGGGATACAAATGTACACACATACTTGTTTATAATAATTTTTTTAAATGGAGGATAAACAGTAACAAACCAGGCTACATATAGTAGTGGGAGGGGAGAGATTAGAGTAACAGATAGAAGGTAGATTTCTCTGAATAGACCGTTTTGTAGATTTGACTTTGCAACTATATAAATGCATTACATAATTATAAAAAAGTCAAAATGAGAAAACAATTTCTAAAAATTCTTGGCAAGATGAAACAAACCTTACTGTACATGGCAACGTAGGCATAACAACACAAAAAGGAAGCATTTCAATGACTAACGCATAGTACTTTGACCACAGATTTCTAGTAGAAATATTCTAAGGGCAAGAAGAAAATTTAAACTCTTGTTAATGGTTATATTGTTAGTAATAATATTGATATTGATATTCTGAATTATTATATTTCTATTATAAGATAAAACAAATAACTGTTAATTTTATTGGGAACTGATTTTTTACTGTAAGGAAAAAGAGATATGAAATCAAAGAAATAACCCTGTAATCCTAAATTTGAATAGCACATATCATTATGAACTTGTGATGTATTATCATCCATTAAAAGAATTTTATGAACTTTCTCAGCATACAAGGCTCCAGAAACAATGTCTGTTCTACCACCAGTGAGCGCCCTTGATGCCCAAATTATGGTTTCTAGATACCTTTGCCCACTAAAGGGAACTAGGGTTCCTTGGAGAAATGGCTTGCTGCTAGGTCTGGGGCAGGAGATATATAGTATGAGCCTAGAACATATTTCATCCTAGTAAGAAAGGATCCAGCATGGGGAAAGAGGGAGAGAACCCCATGGATTCACAGTGGTTCCCATAAGTGTGGGCCCTGGACCTGCAGCATCTGCATCACCTGGAAACTTGTCAAAAATTCACCTTCTCAGGCCTCACACCAAACCTACTGAATCAGTAACTCTGAGAGTGCACCCCAGCAGTCTGATTTTATAGCCCTCTAGATAGGTTTGAGAACCACTGGATTTAAAGAAACTCAAGAGATAATCAAATGCAAAACATGGATCTTGTTTGCATCCTGAATTGAACCAATTGTTTAGAAAAAGAAAATTATGAAGCAATCAGGGAAATGTGTTCACTGACTGGATGTGGTGATACTAAGGAATTACTGCCTTTTTTTAAAGGTGTCATAATGATACCGTGTTGGGTTTTTTTTTTTTTTTTTAACAATCTTTTTGTGGCCGGGGTGGTGGCTCATGCCTGTAATCCCAGCACTTTCAGAGGCCAAGGTGGGAGGATCACCTGAGGCCAGAAGTTCTAGAGCAGCCTGAGCAACATAGTAAGATGCTCTCTGTTTAAAACAAACAAACAAACAAACAAAAAACAAATCTTCTAGAGAGATATAGTAAAATACTTTATAGATGATACGATTGGCTTCTAGGGTTGGTTCCAGAATCATCTTGGGGAGAGGATGGGCAGGAATGTAGTAGAGATAAGTATGGCCATGAATTGATCATTGCTGAAGCTGGATGGACACTTGGGCATTCATTATTCACTTCTTTCTGCTTTTGTAAATGTTTGAGAATTTTTCACCATAAAAAGAACACAAGCAAAAATTTCTGTCCCCGAAGTCCAGCGGAACACTGACGAGGAAGCCGGAGGCCTCCGGGGAGGGAGTGGCTTCAGCACTGCAGCTCTGTGGCCCTCGGGAAGGGTGCTCTGGTGACCTCCCGCAGCACCGGGCATGCTGCTCACACCCAGCGTCTCATCTGATTCCTTGCAGAAAGCTTGAGGGAGTTAGCTGTGATTCTTCCCCTTTTCCAGAGGTAGGAATGGAAACTCCCAAGAGGTTAAGTGACTTGCTTCAGCATCTTATAGTTGGGAGTGGTGGAGTTGTACTTTGAGCCCCTGCTGTTGCTACCATGGAATATTCATCCTATAAAAATGAATATTTGAATCCAGGGGAACAACAGACATGTAAACAATTAAAATTCCCTGTTTTAAGTACTGGACAGAATATATACAGGGTGTTAGGAGAGCACCAGTGAAAATTAACCCACCATGAGTGGGTAAATGGTGTCACAGCACCTACTCTGCACCAGACACTGGTGGTTAGGGGAGGAAATGAGCATGTAGTCAGTACAGGAAGCAAACAAGTAAAGGACCAGTCACTCCAGTGTGCCTTGGGCGGTGATGGGGAGACACTGAGCCCTGGCGCACCCAGAGGAGCAGTAGCCAGCCTAAAAGAAGTGCCAGGCCAACCTCCTGGAAGAGGCGAAACCTGAGCTGACTTTAGAACGAGGAATGGGTCAACCAGGCCAAATTTGAAATGATCATTCCCGCTGTCTTCCATTATCTCATTTGAGTGTCACTCTACTGCAATGTGATAGCTGGATCAGGGATGATTATTCCAGTTTTACAGATGTGGGACTAAGGCGTTGACTGTAGAGAGACTTTGTCCTGGAATGTGTGGCCTCTGGAGCCATAACCAGAAAGTCTTTGTGGGCTCTTAGCCCCAAGGAAAAGAATCAAAGCAAACCTAATGTTTAAAATTAGGATCCGTTTGGGAAGAACTGTCGAAGTCCTTGTACCTGACATGACTGGTTAATCTTAAAAGTAGGTTAAGTCAGGGAATCAAAAAATGATACGTACCTTAAACATTTTAGTTTAACTTAAAACAGATAAATGTACATTCATTTGCCATTCTTTTGATGTAGGGCCAGGGCCTTTTCTTTTGAATATGGGTCTGCTGATTGGAGTTTCACATCTTCTTTCTTTCATAAACTGCATCCATAATGTATGTCTGTCACTTCCAATTTCTGTTTCTTTAAGATGAAGAGAAAACTTAGACACTTGCAAAGCAATTTGAATATAGAATTCTTCTAGACTGTGTTCCTCCCACATCTTTTATAGTTGTCTCACCCACACCTAATTTGCCAGAAATGTGTTTTTTAGTGACTTGCTTTTATCAAGTCTTTCCTGAAGCATATGTTAGTTTTCATACAACCAGTTCGCTCTTTTAATACACACATTTCATGGGCTTACTTAATATTTAATTAAATTATGCAATTTGATTACAAGTACAGCTACCATAAACAAGTTTGGGAACAAACTAAAGTGACTCTTCATGAGCTGACAACTCACCATCTCTCCTGTTGGAAGCAGAAGTGTTTCGACGTAGCAGAGAGCGGCCTGTGCCAGGGTGCTTTCCTGACAGAAAGGGAGTGTCCTTCCTCCTGTGAGCTGGTTTGGTGGAGACCGGCTGAGAGGGCTCCACCGTGCGTATATTTCACCTCGGAGCACTGGGGACTCTGGTTTTGCCACCCATCCAGAGTTTACTCTGAAAAACCAGAAGAGTTTCTTCTAATGGAGCATACTTTCCTCATAATACTTTTATATGATATTTTGAAGATTTAAACATTAAAAAAATTTTTAAATCAGCATTATATATAGTTTTTGAAAAAAAAACCACTCAATTTGAAATCATATCTCATGGAGAGAATTGCTGTTAACATTTTGATGACATCTCAATATACACATCTATGAATGTGGGCGTTTATGTTCAGTTTTGTGGAACAGGAATGCCTTGTATACAGGGCGTTTTGTTCTGGGCTCTTTTGTCACTAACTGTGATCATTTTTTGATATCAATTTATGGAGCTCTACAACATTGTTTTTAATAGTTGTAAAACTATTGTATTATATGTAAGTACCATAATTTATCCAGATCTGTACTGAAATGAAGTTATTTTTTCCTACCATGAACAATGCTGAGACGAACATCCTTGTACATAGGCATCTTCTTGTGCTTATGTTATTCCTTGGGGGAAATGCCAATGTGTAGAATTGCTGGGGCAAAGAGTTAAGCGCATCTCAGTTTGGCAGATCTTGCCAGGGCGTTCTCGCTGGGCCATGCCATCCCTCACTTCCACCAGAGGCCACGAGGTGCTTTCCCTTTACCCTCAGTGGGTTTTGTCCGATTTTGCCTTTTCCCGGTTGTCAGGAAAAGGCTTCTAGTTTCCATTCAAATATTTTTGCTAGTGAGGTTGAGCATCCTTTTATATGGCTTTGTAATTTTTCCTATGTAACATGACGTTTTATGTTCTTTGTTCAGTTTTCTAATTTCTCTTCTCTTTAGATTGGAGAAATGAAGGCAGAGGTCACCAAACTACATAAAAAATTGTTTGAACAAGAAAAGAAGTTGCAAAACACCATGAAGCTTTTGCAGCTGAGCAAGCGCCAGGAAAAAGTCATCTTTGATCAGTGTGAGTGAGTGTGCGGCTGGCCGCTGTGCCTGACCACTTCCTGCCTCCAAGGGCTCCCAGTGCTGCGCTGGATTACCCACTTTGGAGCCCAGATTGTAATCATGCCTCCCATCTGTGGGCTTCTTTTCATCCTCCATCCTTTCTGACTCACACAGACAAATGTATTCACTTAACACACCTTTGTAGAGCAGCCCCTTGGTGTCAGGGACTGTCATCTCACTGGGAGACAGTCGTGTGGCATGTCAGTGATGGGAACATGCAGAGCACCGGGGTGGGAGTTGGGTGGGCGTCACTCCGTCCTGGGGAGGTGGGCGTCTTAGACAAAGGAACCCCTGCGCTGAGTGTGAAATGAGAGTAGGTGTTGTCACATGGAGCGGGGGGTGGCAGTCCCACAGGGAAGAGCATGGACAGAGGCACAAAGGCAGAAAATAAGGTTTCGTATGTGAGAAACCAAAACCAGTCCCTGTGGGGTAAAGGCTGCAAACAGTGAATTGAGGCAGGAGGGATTGGGAGTCAGGGAGTACTTCATGAAAGACTGAAGGTGGCAGGCTCAGGGCAGAGGATTGGCCTGTCAAATCTGTGTGCAAGAATGGCTCGCTGCTGGCTGCTCCACCAGTGAGGCAGAGGCCGACTCACTAGTCAGACAGGAAAGGTGGCTACGATGCTGGGGATCCAGAGGAGGGCATGGATTTGAGAAATTCTTCTCAAGGCAGATGCCAAGACTCAGGGTTGGCGAGGTGAAGTAACTTTTTTAAGGTCAGTCCCAGTTCTGATCTAGCCACTTTGTAGATTGTGTGGGAGCAGCTCTGTTTCCCGGTTTAAACCCTCAGCACTCCCTCCTGCTGCATTTAGAGGAGCAGGCGGTAGCTGAGTTTTCATTAGTGCCTGTTGGCAACATGGCCCTGGCCGAGCCTGTGCTGTCTGTGTGTCAATTTCCCTGTCTTAGGAGAACTGCTGACTGCAGCACTTTCTCTCTGGATGTGCCAGCCTGCCTTGTGCGGCTCTTCTATCAAAGTCCAGCGTTTCTGGGGCATTTCTGAGAAGCACAGCACAGAGATTATTGCCAAGTAGGAGTTCTCCTTCGCCACCCCTGGGAACCTTCTGAAAATAGACTCTGTGAGACTGGCAGCGTTTGAACTGCAAAAGAGAGGGGCTCAGCCACTGAGCAGGCACTGAGTTCCTGTTCTTTGCCCCTTACGCCAGGCCCTGGGGACAGAGATGAATGAGACAGTCTTTGCCAGTGAGGGTTCCAGGCTTAATGAGGGAGACACACAGCTTAGCTGCAGGACAATGTACTGAGTGCATCCTGGGAGGCCTGAGAGGTGGTTCAAGACTGACTGGGTCTTGAGGAATGACTAGGAGTTCGTCAGACAGTGAAGGGGCAGGAATAGGATTCTGGCAGATGGCCCTGTGGCCTTGCTGCTGTGCTCCCAGGGGTGAGAGAGAACTGAGCACTCAGGGACATGCTTAGGACGTGCAAAGGATTTTCCTGTGAGAGATGAGTGAGAGGGAGAAGCAGGAAACATGTTGCAAGGAGCCTTGTGGACAGGACTCCAGGACGAGCAGCAGGGACCGGCGGGGTCCATGTGTGTGTTACAAGATCCCATGGCTGAGCTTGGAGGGGCCAGGAGGCCGGGAAGACCTCTTTGGTGGCTGCAACAGACCCCCAGGTGGGCAGTGGGTCCAGACCGTGGGGGAGGGGATGGTTTTGAAAGATTGTAAGGAGGTCAGCCTGGCAGAGTGGTGGATGTCTGTGGGGTTCTGGTTGAGGGTTTTGTGTCACTCGTAGAGAAAACGAGCACAGAGGGGAACCTGGAGAGAGACAGGGGCAGCTGTGGTCATGTTAAGGCATCTGTGGAATATTTGGGTTAGACTCTTGGCGCAGCGGGCTGGGGGAAGCGATGCTCTGCACAGGTCTAGGAAAAGGCAGAACTCTGCACTGGCATCTCTCCTCCTCAGCAGCCTGTGACCTGAACAGCCACAGGGCAGGTAGCGAACCCTATTGGCAGGTGAGGAAATTGCAGAAGTAGGTTTGGATGGGTTGTGTGCTGTGGTCGGTCAAAAGGACAGAACTAGAACCCAGGTCCCCTGTGTCCTAGGTCAGAGATCATGGAATTATTGATTGAGCACAGTTCAGATCTCCACTCTCTTATGTGACCTGCATTAGACTAAAACCCTAAGCGTTAGATTCCTCATCTCTAACTGGAGACATGAATTCCAAAGGACTCAGACTAACTAGTGGGGCCGGGTTCAATAGCAACTTTATAAAAAGCACCCCAGTTTTCTCATCTGTAAAATAAGGATGATAACGCTACCTAAACTGTATTGTACTTAGCACAGTCTCGGGGGCAGAGGAGATGCTCAGCCAGTCCCTCCTCTTTCTTTCCATTAGGCCAGACCAATTCCTATGCATGGAGGTGGCAAATCATTCATAGTAAGAAGAGCCGCAAATGTCTCGTAGCACTTCCCCTCCTGAGCTGGTGTTGCCCGTCTCCATATCTCCTAGGCCTGGCACAGAGCAGGCTCCGCCAGAGCAGGGTGAGGGGCTTGCCCCAGGCAGCATAGCTGGTGGCTGGCCCGGGCCTGCAGCTCCTCCTGTGCCAGGCTCTGCAGCTCATCCCAAGGAGCCAGGTCCTGGGAAATTCTCCAAGCCCCGCGGACTTCACAGACCTGCTCTGTGAAGGGGACTAGGTGAAAGTTGGCATAGCACCTCCTCTTCCTCCATCCCCTCATGGTGATGGGGAAGGGCAAATGCCAGGGCTGACTGCTACCTGGTCAAACTGACACCATACCTTCTCAGAGTCTACAGGGGAAAGTAAGGAAAGGGCATCCCAGTGGGACCCTAAGAGTCCTGATGCCCTGGGGCCTCTCACTGGCCATGTGACCTGGAACCAGGTGCCTCAGTTCCAAGCCTCAGGTCCTCATTTGCAAAGTGAGGACAGTAGTTCTGCCCCATAGGGTGGGGGAGTATTCAGTGAGGCCACAGTTGGAACCACCTGTCACCAGGTCAACACTGTTCAGCTCAGGTCTTCCCAGCACTCTGTTGAGGTGGGAAGAACCGTGGACTGAGTTGGGCAGACCCTCGTGTGAGTCCCATCTCTGTGCTGGGGCCAGTCTAGATTTGGGACGAGTCCTTTGTCGCTGTGTTCCTCGGTCTTCTCCTTGCAGCGGGGATTTCTGTGCTTTGGAATGCGGCAGTGCTGTTGAGGTGCAGGGGTCCCCTCAAAGCTTGAGCCAGGTGATCCTTAGTTCTTCTGCCAGGAGCTTTGTTCTCTAGGGACATGGAGTGCTCTTTCACACTCATCTTTAACCTCCACAGCTGTGATACTTCATCTTTTCTGGGTCTCAGGCCCCTCGGTGAATCTGGAGAAAGCTGTGGTCTCTCTGTGGAAAAATGCAGACATCCAGATACATGCCCTCATTTGCACACAGTGTCGGAGGATTTAGGACTGATGCCCCAAACATATCCAGCGCCCCATGTCAAGAACTTCGCCCTGCAGCAGGAGGTCAGGTTGGGAGTAGAGGGGCAGTGGCCACCTCTGAAAGTCGTTTTGCTTGGCTAAAAACAAAGTCCACACCGTCTGTCCCGTCCCCAGTGTCACAGATTGCACATAAACTCCATTACCTCCAGATGGAAATTTTCATGTGGTAAGAAATCGATATTTTCTCAAGGCCACCACACAACACCTATTCTGAAGAAGCCACTGGGGAGCCGGGCTGTGTGTGCTGGGCGTTGAGTCTGTTACAGCCTCTGGCACTGTTGGCTAAAGGTGCGGCTCCAGAAGCCTTTGGTGTTTCCAGCATGGGGAGTAAGCTGATCTCCTTACCCTCACCAAGCCCTGTTCAGAACAGATTCCCTGTCAGGCTCAACTCTGATCAAGAGGGGCATTCTTGCCACTGCTGGAGTTTGTGTTGGACAAGAAAAAGTCTGAAGGAAGAGCCACCTTTCCAGTTGCACCTGAAAGCCAGGGCTCGCCCGCCCCTCCTGGGAATTTGGATACACAGGGCATCTGTCTAGTACGGTGCTCCGGGCGTCAGCGTCGGCAGGGACCTCTGAAACCATCCCACCCAACCAACTCCTGTCCAGGCAGAATGTGACTTGCCTGGGGAACCAGGCTGGGCTATTCCACCAGCTGAAGGGCAGGCAGAGGAGAAGCAGCATGCCCGCGGCATTTTCTTCCAGGCCATTTGGAGCTGGCTCTAAGAGCTGCTGGGTAAAAACCTGGATTTGTAGAACTTAGACCCTCCTATGTGGGTCTGCCTGATCAGGGCACAGTCCCTTCCCACAGCTGCTTCCCACAGGGCCTAGGAAACTCAAGAGTGCTGGGCAGGCCCAGGCCTCTACCCTCCCAGTGCCATTGCCCTCCCTGGCCCACAGAGGTGAGCCTGAGGGATACCTGGACAGCCGGGTGACGGTGCAGAGCTGTGGTGTCTTCTGTGAACCGGCATAGCGTGCTCTAGTCTCTGCATCGCTGTCAGGTGGTGGCTTAGTGGGGCCTCAAAGAGGTGTTGTTGAAGCATTATTTGGCTCTGGGGTGTGTGATGGGTCAGGTGGGCCCTTGGTACCTCCCTCTGGTCTGGATGCTTCAGACCTCATGTTGTCCACATGTCTGAGCCCTTTGGGGTGGGGCTTATCCTCCCTGCACTTGGCTTTCACACGGCTCTCCTGGACATCTGTGCCCCTAATCATTGCATTCTTTGCTCTCTCCTCAGTGGTCGTAACCCACAAAATCCTTCGGAAGGCCAGAGGAAACCTGGAGGTATGCCCTTTGAGTCTTCACTGTAGGCCAGTGGAAGGTTGGGAGGGGTGCAGGGCCAGAAAGGACCTCTTGAAAAATGAAGGTGCAGGGGGAACCAGGGGACATGTCCTCCTCAGAGAGTTGTGTGTTTCTGCCAGCAGTGCATGAAAAGTTGTGTTTTATCATGCCCTGTCGTCAGTGGGGGTTCTAAGTTTTAAATTTGTATGCTATTTTTACCAGTAAGAAATTCAGCAAACAATGCTTGGCACATAGTAGGCATTTGATGAATATTTCTTGAATGAATGCAGTATGATCTCATCGTCATTTTATTCGGTAAATATTTACTGACTAAACTATGTCTTTGAAAGCACTTTGAGAATAACAGTCTTGCGTTTACCTCTGTCAGGGGTCTTACTTCAGAAACCTCCACTGGACTTAAAATTCTCCTTTTTTTTCTTCCTTTTCCTAGCTTAGGCCCGGGGGAGCCCATCCAGGAACATGCAGTCCCAGCAGACCAGGCTCCTGAGAAGAACTTGCAGCCAATAAAGCTTGTGCTTCCCCACTGAGCTCACGCTGTCTCTTTGTTTCAAGTGTGGTTCCTATTTATTGAGGAAGAAAGAGCTGTCTGGCCAAAGGAAATCTTTTTTTTTCCCTTCATGTTTTCTCTCTGAAAGTTGGCTTGAGAGTTGTTGTCAGAAAGGTGCGGGTGCTCCACAAACGGGTGGTAAAAAGGCCTCGAGCTCTTGGATGTCGCATTTCAGATCTGGGGCAGGCACCGGAACTGAGGCTGTGCGCCTTGGTGGGCTTCACGTCTTCCCCTGGATTTGCTTAGTACTCAGCCAGTGCCGCAGTTTGAAGATTCTCATTAAATGATTCATTTCATTTCACCTTGACGATTCTGTTGTTTTGTATGGAGCCTCAAAGCCCAGGTCCCAAAATCCCAAGTGGGACAGGCCAGGGTTCCACGAGTCGCGTGGCTCACTGCTGAGCTCGCTCAGGTGTCCAGAGAAGAGCACCTCCGTGCAGCGTGGCTGTGGGCACTGGTGTGTGCTCAGCATCTCACAGTCTGCTGGACAGCAGCCCTTGCAGTGGTGCCATTCCCGATTTAGCAAAGAGCAAAGTGAGGCCCAGAGCTGGGATGTGGCATTTGCATTGTGCCCGTGATGACAGGGGTGTGTCATCAGCCATCCACATCGCTGCCTCTGACCAAGATGCCCCCAGCCAAAACACTTTAGCGGCTTCCCACTACCCTCTGATCCAAGCCCGAGCCCCTAACAAGGTTTACAAGCCTTGCTGGCACCTCTGGCTCCTTGCCCATCTCGCCTCCTCCCACTCCACTCTGTGTTCCGGGCAAACCGAACAGTGTTCTCCCCAGCCTAACCCAGGCTGCGCCCTCTCGGACATGCTCCTCTCACCCTTTCTTTTTCTAGTTACCTTTGAATGGTCCTTCAGAAGTATTTTTTCTGCCCTTGGGGAAGCCTCTCCTGACCCTATACTAGGTGAGATACCCCACCTCTGCTCCCGCAGCCCCCACACCACTGTGCGAATCCTCTGAGTCCCTGGAGAGCAGAGGCTTGTGTTGACCACGGAATTGCCAGCACCTGGCCTGGCACCCAGCTCCCCAGACACGATGGTGAGGGGAGGAGACTGGATTGCACTGACTGGAAGCGCAGGGTGCTGCAGCCTCGGCTGGGAGTCCGGGGAGTGGCCTTATGCCACTTTGCCTGTCTCCCCATCCATTAAGAGAGGGGTGGGGCAGGTGGGTAGTGAGGACCCTTTCTGCTTGGGTTCCTGCCATCTGTGCTCTTCTGAGAAATACTTGCACAGATATACCTTGGTTGAATACGTACCAGTGTGTGAAAACTCGGATTGAGCCATAATATCACTGGAGTGCCTTTTGCAAGCAGTCGCAACAGTTGACTTCCTAAATGGAAGCTGAGTGGGCCGAGGCGCCGGGTCGGCGTGGCGCTGTGGAGCCGGAGGCCTGGTTCCAGTCCCGACGCTCGCGCTTCTGTAAGTGAGAGTTACTCTTGCCCAGTACTGTTACAGAGTTGGGAGCCTCAAATTTTGGAAGCAGCTGCACAAGACCGTTTCCACAAATGGGTGACTCTCTTCAGTGCCTCAGTGGCTGGTCTTAAGCAAGTTTAAAGTACTGTTTTAAGTTCTGTGGCTATGTTGTGCCAAACCCCTATTAACCTCAGTAGGGAAGGCTCAGGTTCAAGAGGCCTGAGAAGAGACCCACAGAGCCAGCAAACGGGATGTGGGCTTTATTAGAGGCTTTCATACAGGGAACAGTCCAGAGGCGGCAGACTGGACAGGGGAACTGCTTTTCATACAGAAACAGATGGTTCAGTGGCAGCGGCTGAACAACACAACCCACAGCCCCAGGTGGGGCAGGAAAACCGCCACCACTTATAAACAGCATGCAGTTTATGTAGCATTTTTCACTTAACCTTCCCCCAGGGACCTCTGCCTGGGAACCTTTTAACCCAAAACTCAGGGCCTCAGTCCCCTGTACAGCCCGCGTCCCATGAGATGGGCTGGGGGGCTCAGATATTCCTCGCAAACAAGGAACAAATCTCCAGGTTGGCTGCTCCCCGATTCTCTAACTTGGAACAACATTAAGATGCGTGTGCCGTACAGGGTCGTTCTAAGGGTATGCTTAAGCTATTGCTATCAGGGCGTTTACCCTCCAGGCAGATGTGCACAAATGTAAGCATGTGTGGTTGCGGGGGCAGTGGGGAAGAGGCGAGTAGGTTGTACAGTGTAGTAGATACAGCTCAGGCAAGGCCTGGAAGTCAGACCTGGGCTCAGATGTCCCCACAGGGGAAGAGTCCCACCTTGCCTGGCACATGGTCAGTGCACAGCCCATGGGAGCTGAACTTGGTCGTTGGCAAGGGCTTGAGGTGGAGGGATTGGAGGAGAGATCCACATTGGATTCTGGTACGTCCCGGGCCTGTCTGGTTGGTGAAGCCAGGCATACGTGGGAGCAGGACCTGCAGAGGAGGGGCTCCAGGAGTCCAGCTGGCCATTTGCTTCAGGTCACCCACAGCTTTTCAGGAACACAATAATCTAAAAGTAAGTGCATTTTTATCCCCCAGTTTAGAGTCAGGTAAAATACTTTCAACCTTGGGCTAGTGAAGGCCCTCCCTCTTCTGGGAGGTGGAGGAGCAGCCTGGTTTGTTTGGGCTGGATTAGTGCCAAGAACAAACTCTGCAAATAAGACAATTTGGACCTTGGAAAAAGCTCCATTGTCCCTGGTGAGTTAATTTTACCAGCAGCTGAATTCAGGAGGCTTTGAAGCAGTAATCAGAAAATGCCTCAATTTCCCGTCAGTGAAATTAATCACCACGTGTGCTGGAGGAGCTGCACCTGAGAGAAACAGCTGCAGGGACTAAATATATAGTGAGAGAAGGATTGGGAGACAGGCCCAGGGCCCCCTGCTTGCCCTACCTTGGAAATGGTGCTTTGATCTCACTTCCGAGGCCCACCTCCCCACCTCCCTATCAGGGTCCTGGAGAGTAAAATCCTCGCCCCTCTGACCGGCGCTCACCTGGATGGCAGTAGCCACGCTGTGCATTTCAGTAATCTGCATCACCTCACCCATTTTACAAATGAGAAGACCAGATGTAGCCAGAATTTGAACCTGAGTCTGTTAAAACCTGATGTCCCTTGGATTATCAGTATTCCCCCTAAATGCCATCTCTTCGAAAAACTGCAGCATTTCCCTGTTACAAATCAACATTTTCTCACTCTACCCTTTCCAACAAAACATCTCTGGATGACCAGAGCAGGGTCCAGAGACCCACAATTGAATTCCTCAACACAGCAGCCCTGAGAACTGCTTGTAAATGGGTGGTGGAAGGGAGAAAGAGTGATCTTGTTAATAAGTTCTCGGCATTGTGGAAGCCGAGAAACCTGCCTGGGGGATCTGGCCTTGCCAAATTGCCTCTTCAATCTTGGCCATATTTTAGGGCTAACTCAAAAATGCAATTATCAAAATTACTCATCCCATCTCCTGAGAAGCCCAGGACTGTGCCTCAGGGGCTAGACCTGTTTACCTCTTGCCACAGATGGGCGCCAGGTGGGGTGGGGGTGAGCAGATCCAGAGAACCAGGCCCCCCAGGTGGAGCCTTCTACTGGAACCAAGCCTCAGTTTCCTTATTCGCAAAAATTATGAGATGTAGAAAGATATACAATGGCTAACTGTGAGACCCAGACATGGCCAAATTGCTGGGGTTCATCCGTTCACCTCAGTGAAGGATCTGCCTCTGGCCAGCAGCACATGCTAGAGACATCCTTGCACCTCCTTCTTCCTCACCCTCCATATCCCATCCATGATCAGGGCCACTCCACTTGTATCTCCCAAGGCCATCGGTTCATTCATCTCCACTGCCACCTCAGTCCAAGTGACCATCAGCTCTCCCCTGGACAGCTTAGTGTAATAGCTTTTCAGTTGGCCTCCCACATCCACCCCCCGCCAAATGTCCACCATACCACAGCTAGAGTGATTCTTTAAAAGGCAAAGCAAATCATATTATCCCCCTTGTTTAAAATGTTAGAGGATGCCTCTCACCACACCTAGTGTGGTCAGCAAGCCCTCAGTTCCCTGAGTCCCCCTGTCCGCCCTCTTGGCTCCCTGTGCTCCAGTCTCTTAGGGCTTTCGTCTCTGTCCACAGGACCTTTGCACATGCTGCCCGCTGCCTAGCATGCTCTCACCCTGGCTTCTCCTGCTAGTCGGAGATGGCTTCCGGATCAGGAGCCGCTATTCTGCATGGTCAGAGGGTGATTATCCCCCTTCACTGGCACTTGGCCGCTGTGTGACTTTGGGTTCTTCCTCTCCCTGTCATTGACCTGAAGCTCCGTGAAAACACAGACCTCATGTGGTTTGCTCACCACACCAGCCCCGCTGCCTGGGACGGGGCCAGCAAATATATTCACTCAGCAAACATTGCCAGAGCTTCTCCCACCTTCTTCTGGAGGAACTCTGGAGGAACTTGGTTGGGAGAAGAGACAAGTAATATAGTGAATAGGGAACATTTGCTTAGACCTGGGGTCCTGGGATCCTGGGGTCCTCGGAGCCTGGCTGTCTTTGGAACATCGTCATAGGCAGTCATCATAACAGCCCTGGGTGGGAGGGACTGCTTTTTTCATATGAAGGACTGGGGCACGGAGTGACCCCCCAAGATCACAAGGCTTCAGATGGAGGCCCACAGGCTTCAGAGCCCAGCTCCCTGCCGCTGCGTGCGAATGGCCAGTTCAGTATGGCCAGTGCCCAGGCGGCTGGCCAGGCTGGAGTGCAGCTGACACTGGCAGCGTCTGCTTCCACTTGCAGCCCACTCAGGCGGTTCCTGCCAGTGATCCAAAGCCCAGCCCTGCTCCTGGTGAGGCCCAGAGAGGCCTCATCCTTGCTGGGAGGTAGGCAGTTGGAGTTGCTTCTGACTCATCCTTTTAGACCTCTTTGTCCTCAGGGTTGCCCAGGTCCCCTCTTTTCCTGTTGACCCCATTCCCTGGGAAGCCGCCGGCCCTGCCTGACTGGAGAGGGCAGCACTGGGCAGGGCTCACCCCTCCAACTGGATCACAATGGGACTAAGTGCACGGTGGTTGCCAAGCGCCCTCCCCGACGCGCCTCTCTCAAATGCAAAAGCACGTCCTTGTTAACAGGCATTCACGGGAGAGCTTAATTACATGTTTTCAGGTCTAAAACGATCCTCTGTTTGTGTTAATGCCACTTTCTCGTTCCAAACAGAACAGCATGTGGTCCCAGCTCGTGTGTGACACTGGCCGATGGTATGGGCAGACACAGGGAAGAAAGAGGACGAGGTCGCCCTGGCCTCGCCCTCATCTTTATCCAAAACGATGGTGGGGTCGGCGGCCACAGACAGAGAGTGACCGGGCCCGGGGCTCCTTTGTGGTGGAAGCCAGAGGCTGGGAGCCCACCTGGAGAGTGTGGAGTGGGTGTGAGAGGGAGACACAGGTGGGCGGGGTGTAGACACTCAGCATAGGAAGGTATTTGTAGACAGTCTCAGTTACACACTCAGCATCTGCTGGCACCTACCCAAGCCCAGAGCTCCCAGAGCTGCCAGAGTCCGGCGGGCGCCCGAGGCACTCCCAGTCAAGCGTGGGAGACAGGCCAGCACACAGGTGATCCGTGGTCATGATAAATGGTCACAGGGGGCCATGGACACCCAGAAAATGGGCTCCTACTGGGCCCTGGAAATGAGCAGGGGAGGTGTCCTGGGGTGACCCTGGGCGAGCAGTAAAGGCCAACTGGGAATTGTGGGGCGGAGAAGGGGTGGGGCTGGGGCTCCCAGGCAGAGGAAACAGCAGGGACTAGGGTCTGTGAGTGGTGCATTGGCCTGGCTAGAGTCAGTCAGCAGCATGGGAAGTGCCTCCAGTGGCAGCTTGAGGCGGGTGGGTGTCATCGGGAGCAGCAGGGGAGGCACGGGTAGGTTTTTGTCTGGGAAGGGGTGGAGGGACGTTGCCGAGTGTCCAGGGTGCAGGCTGGAGGGTTCTCACCTGGTCAGGGGCCGGGAACAGAGAGACAGGGTGGATTTGGGACACTTATGAGGACCTGGGGACCCGTGTGTGTATGTCTGTGTGTGTGTGTCTGTGTGTGTGTATGTGTGTGTGTCTGTGTGTGTGTATGTCTGTGTGTGTGTGTGTGTATGTGTGTGTGTGTGTGTATGTGTGTGTGTGTGTGTCTGTGTGTATATGTGTGTGTGTGAGTGTGTCTGTGTGTGTGTATATGTCTGAGTGTGTGTGTGTCTGTGTGTGTGTATGTCTGTGTGTGTGTGTGTGAGTGTGTGTGTGTGTGAGTGTGTGTGAGTGTGAGTGTGTGTGTGTGAGTGTGTGTGAGTGTGAGTGTGTGTGTGTGAGAGTGAGTGTGAGTGTGTGTGTGTGAGTGTGAGTGTGTGTGTGAGTGTGTGTGTGAGTGTGTGAGTGTGTGTGTGTGTGTGAGTGTGTGAGTGTGTGTGTGAGTGTGTGAGTGTGTGTGAGTGTGTGTGTGAGTGTGTGTGTGTGTGTGAGTGTGTGTCAGTGAGTGTGTGTGTGTGTGAGTGTGTGTGAGTGTGAGTGTGTGTGCACGCCCTGGCGGTGGGGGTGAGGAGGAGAGGGTCCATACTGCAGGTTTCTGGCCCAGCCAATGGTGTGGGCATCTCCACAGGGAGAGAACAGTACGGAGAGTATGGAACAGTATGGAATGCCAACTGCATCTTTCAAGGTGGGCAGAATCTACAGGGTTGGGATAGGGGAGGAAACAGCCTGTGCAAAGGCGTGGAGGCCACTGAGGGACCCATGGTAGTGGAGTGTGGCCGGGACATGAAACAGGAGGTTGGATACGAGGTACTGTAGATTTGGGCCTCTTTTTTTTTTTCTTTTTTCTGTGTGTGTGGCATTGGGAAAACAATGGTGATTGTTCCAGCGATGAAAGAGAAAGCCCTGGGAGGAGGCAGAAAAAAAACTCTAGATGGGGGAGGCCAGTCAGGGGAGGGGGTGAGGAACTTGGTCATCTCCCAGGCAGTGAGCCCCATGTCTGTGAGGACACAGAAGCCCACTCTCTTCTTGCTGCTGTTGCAGGAAGGCTGATGGCAAGAAAGAAAGCCGGCCTCCTACTCAGATGGGGCCATGGGGGTGGCCTCCCCGGGGACTACCTGGGACTCCTGTTTTAGGTGCAGTCTCTGGGCCCCACCCCTAGAGTGAGCCAGTGACCCAGCCGCACGCAGCCCCTGTCTGGATACAGGACAGTGGTCCAAGCAGCTGCCTAGCAAGGGCCTGTGCCACAGAAACAGAGATGATTTGAACTCTCCGAGCCTCAGTTTCCAGCCTCACCTTTAAGGTGGGGGTAACAACCTCCTGTTTTCTACCCAGGTCTCCTCCTCCCTTGAGAGTTCCCTGTCTTTGAGTTCAGAGCTCCTCCAGGCTCTGCAACAGGCCATCCTGTCCTCTTCCCAGCCCAGCGGATTCTGCTTCCTTCCTCTCTCCTCTCCCCTCCTCTCCCCTCCCGTCCCCTGCCCTCCCCTCCTCTCCCCTCCCGCCCCCTGCCCTCCCCTCATTATGATGTCCTTTGTACAGATGAAGAGGAAGTCACAATATGTTAGGTATTGCAATGATGAAATAGCGCCTATGGTAGGCAGAACGACAGCCCCTAAAGATGTCCATACTCTAATCTTGGAACCTGTGAATATGTTACTTTATATGACAAAAGGGAATTTACAGAGGTAATTAAAGTTAAAGACCTTGAGATGGGAGATCTTTCTGGATTATCCAGGTAGGTCCACTCTAATTCCATGATTCCTTAAGGGAGAAGAACTTTTCCTAGCTGTGGCCAGAGAGAGATGTGACACCAGGGAAAGCGTCAGAGAGTGGCTGAAGGCAGAGGGAGGGGCCACGAGTCAAGGAACATAAGTGACTTTGGGAAGATGGAAAACGCAGGAAACAGATTCTCCCCTAAAGGCCCCAGAAAAAGAGCACAGTCCTGACTACTCCTTGATTTTAACCCAGTGAGACCCGTGTCAGACTTCTCCCTATGAAACTGTAAGATGATAATAAATGTGTTGTTTTAAGCCACAAAGTTTGTGCTAATTTGCTATGACAGCAGTAGTAAATGAATCTCATGCCTCAGTCAGTACAAGTATGATCATATGAATTTAGAGATGATATGCATATGCTTGTAGTGTGTAATTTCTTTCTTTCTTTCTTTCTTTCTTTTTTTTTTTTTGAGACAGAGTTTCGCTCTTGTTGCCCAGGCTGCAGTGCAATGGCACGATCTTGGCTTATCGCAACCTCCACCTCCCGGGTTCAAGCGATTCTCCTGCCCCAGCCTCCCAAGTAGCTGGGATTACAGGCATGGGCCACCGTGCCTGGCTAATTTTGTATTTTTAGTAGAGATGGGTTTCTCCACGTTAGTCAGGCTGGTCTTGAACTCCTGACCTCAGGTAATTCACCCACCTCAGCCTCCCAAAGTGCTGGGATTACAGGCATGAGCCATCGTGCCCAGCCTTGTAGTGTGTAATTTCTTAATGACAGGGGCCACTGAATAGATAACCTGTGTGGTAGTGAGCTCCCCATCCCTGGAGATATGTGACAGAGGCTGCCTGCTAGCTGTTGATGATGTTGTAGAAGGGATTTCTTCTCAATTGGCAAGTGCTTGGACCAAGCACTTCCTCCAGAGAGTCTCCAGAGATTACAGTGAGAAGCCACGTGGCCCAGGGCTGGAGGAGGTCGTGCTTCTCTCTGCCAGCTGGGAGGCCTGTCACCACCTACAGGGTCTCCCTTTAGGCGTGTTATTATATGTGGTTCCAGGACTCCATTACTTCAGAATGCTTCTATGTAATGTATTGAAGGAATTATTGAAATGTGTAATTACAGTGTGCATTGTAATATAAAACAAGTCTATTATATTCATTTGATGGAACTGTGCTCCATAATGTCTATTCTCATATAAAAGACTCTGCCATTAGAGTGTTATATTGTGTGATGGTAATTGTCCGTCTGCAGACACTGTCTCCTGTCTTCACCCAGTTCTCTTTCTTCCTCGCAACGCTCCTGCTACCATGAAACTGGAATACCCCAACTTCCCAGGTGAGAAGGCACTTCGGGGTGATTGGGTCCACCCCACATTAGACAGATGGGGAAGGTGAAGCCCTGAGCCCAGAGCTGGTAATGCCAGCATCTCCCAAGTCCCAGCCAGTGTCCAGCCTGTGGTTCCCAAACACCTGTGAATCGGAACCCTTTGTTCAAAAAGAAATCTTATGTGGAACCCCAATACACAAAGCAGGTGGGTCAGCTCTAGGGCAAGCAAAGATGGGGCCCCCAGGGTCCTGAGTGCTTGGGAGCCCACTAAGCCTCACCCCCACTCTGAGGTCCCTCTATCAAACAGTAGGGCTTCAAGGGACACCTCATGAAAACCAGTGCCTCAACCCCTTCCTGGTCCAGATGGGAAAAATGAGTCCCTGAGTGTGGCAAGTGCTTGCCCGAGATCACACTGTGAGTTGGAGGCAGAGCTGGGATCGGCACTCGTGTCTTCTCAACCTGCATCTCTCCATCACAGTTGCATTGAGAACCCTGGCTGTTCTCAACTCTGTCTGAGTTGGAATTACCAGGGACTTGTCAGCATGAGGATTAGAACCCTGGTCCCACAGACTGTGGTGTGATGAGTCTGTGGCAAGGTGCAGGGCTTCCTGTTTTTGAAAAGAGCCCCTGAGGCCCCTGCTGCACAGAGTGAGTTAAGAACGTCTTCCTCCTGAACGTCGCTCCGGTTTGTGCTCCTCACTGCATCTCCCCGCCCTGCCCTAAGTCAGGCCCCATCACCTGCGGTTGTCATCTTTCCACAAATATTTATAGAGTAGGAACTGTCCCAGGCCCTTGGGACAAAATAAAGACCTCTGCTTAGATTCTAGCTGTGGACGCCCGTAATAAACAAGCCCATTGTCTCCTCTGTTAGAGGGGAAATGTGTTATGGCAAAAAGGGCTGGAGTGCGGGGCAGGGGAGGGTGATAGAGGGGAGCTGGTATTAGGATCTAACTGGGCGGGGCAGGACAGGGGATCCTAGTGGAAAGGGGATGTGATCAGAGAAAAGTCATCCCAATACCTCCATTGCCTGGATCTGTGCAGTAGCATGTTGAGAACAGAAAATGAGAAAATACTGCTCTCTCAGGTTGCCTGCCTTGCCGTTGGGTTCTGAAGTCAACCTGCTTGGGCTGGGTTATCACAGTTTCTCTGCCTTCTACCTGCAGCCTTGAAGTGAACGGCAGTCAGATTTAGGCCTGAGCTGGGCTGGGGACAGTCTCCTTCTGTCTCCACCCCAGAGCCATGGAGCCTTGGCATCATCTGTCTTTTTCTCCAAAGTCCTGCTGGCCTTGAGATTAACCCATGTAAGCAAATGCCTCTGGTTCACTGGAGGAATCAGACATGGAAGCTCGGATTGCAAAGCTCTACACACAGTCTCAGTTCTTACATCCCTGTGCGGCTGGGTTTAATTCTCCCATTTTTCAGAAGATTAAATAAAGCTCAGTGAGGTTAATGCACTTGCTTAGAGTCATGTCCCCAGTAAATCGAGGAGCTGATAGTGGAGCTAGGTCTGTTTGACTGTTTCTACTACGTCATGTCACCTCACTAAATGTTTGCTGAACTGCTGAGGGGAGGCGTGGAATATTAGGCTGGCTGAGTTAGGATCCCCAGGCTGGCAATTCAGAGCGTGTTATTCAAATCCAGCTGACTCCTGTTTTACAGTAACCATCATCAAAGGCCGCTGTTAACGGGAGCCCACATCTTCCTTTGTGCATTTGAAAAAAATCCATCTCAAAGCCATCACGTCCATGCAGTGACCACGGAGGAGTCAGTAGGAATTAAATCTGAAGCCAGAAACAGGAAGAAGCGAGAAGAAGGTCATCTTTTGAAATGACAAAGAGGTGCTATTTTCTCAGTCGGGCAGGCCCAGCTACTGTAGCACCAACTGGGCCGCGAATTTTAATTCCGATCTCTGCAGCTGCTAATGTGCTTGTCGCTTGGAGAATAGACACTAATTGACAAGCAACTAAATAAATAACGTGTAACATGAAAGCAAACACAAGCTTTAAAAGAGAAAAAATAGCAAAAAGGATGAAATTAAAAATGCGGGGGGTTGAACAGTGTTTTCCACACTCCATTAAAGTGACATCAAAAAGCTTTTCAAAATATTTGTTTTATGGTGAAGATACAGTTAGGAATCATCTGAGCGTCTGTCCCCACGCTGCTGTGCTGGAGATCAGAGGGAGTGCAGTGAGAAGAGGAGAGAAGTTTCTTCAAAAAGAGCTGGAGAGACGCAAGCTGCGTGCCTGAGGGATGACATGTCAGCCTCTTGGTCTTACAAGGTGACAGACCGAGGCCCAGAGAGGCCCAGTGGAGCACCAGAGTCACCCATTGGGTCCCTGGGAGGTTAAGCCTCTGGTATGGATTGAATTGTGTCCCCCCAAAAGACATGTTGAAGTCCTAACCCCTAGTACCTCAGAATGTAACCTTGTTTGAAAATGGGGTCATTGCTGATGTCATTAGTTAAGATGAGGTCTTACTGGAGCAGGGTGGACCTCGGTCCAGTATGGCCGGTGTCCTTGTAAGAAACGGGAGAGACAGGGGAGAAGGGCACCATGTGAAGACACAGACATAGCGAGAAGATGGCCACGTGACAACAAGCCACGAGGCAGGCACAGATTCCACCCCGAGCCTCAGACGGAGCACGGCCCTGCTGACACCTGGGTTTCAGACCTCTGCCCTCCAGAACTGCAAGAGAGTAGACTTCCGTTGTTCCAAGCTGCTGAGTGTGCGGTGCTTTGTTCCAGCAGCCCTAGGAAATGAATGCAGCCTCTGCTGCCTGTGCTCCTGCTCCCTGCTCTGCCAGCCCAAGATGGACATGAGTCCCGCGTCCTGGCTGGAGACACTGCTTCTCAGAACTCCCCAGATGTCCTCCCGCTAGTTGTGCTCTGATCATATAGCCATGAAATTTCACTGGCGTTCCCCCATTTTCATTATTCATGTAGTTTTTGCTATCTAGACTACAAGAATCTTTTCAAATTTCAATTCAATTTGTTCAACAAGTACTTCTTGAGCTTCTTAACCAAATAGACCTGCCTTTCTCAGGGGCCACCAGCCCTTCTCCCCTCCTTCTCCGCTCCCTCCAGACCAGCCGTGGGGCTCCCTTGCTTTTCCCTAAGCACACCCGACATGCTTTGCCTCAAAGACCGGCCGCTCTCTCTGCTGGAATCCTCTTTCTGCAGACATCCGCATGGCCTAGTCTCTCACCTCCTTGATGTCACCATCTCAGTCAGGACTACACTGACCTTCTGCCCCTATTCATAATCCCAACCTGCCCCTGTGTACCTGATGCCACTTAGCTGGCTTCGTGCTGTGTGATTTTTGTATGTGTTATGCTTATCCTTGGTCATGTTTTCCCACCATAGACTATAAACTCCATGAGGGCAGGGACTCCTCTATGTTGCTCACCTAGAATGGTGTCTGGCGCTCAGTAGATACTTGTTGATGAGTGACACTCTCCCTGTGCTGAGCACTGGGGAGGCTGATATGTGGTCCTTAAATAGCTCACAGCATCCTAGAGGACCAGCATGCACTGATAATTCCAGCTCAGGTGCTATGAGCAGCAATAGGCTGACTGCCACGGCAGACCAAAGAGTGGTGAGTCACTCTTTCTGGGGTGGCCAGAAGGGTCTTCCAGAGGAGGTGTGGTCTGTAACAAGTAGGCAGGTGGTGGTAGGAGGGGCTGGCCTGGTCCCAGTATGCAAAAGCATGGAGGCAAGGAGAAGCATGGTGAGATCCCATTCCCATGAGACATAACGGGGTGCTGTGGTGAGGCTGTGCGTGAAAGATGGCAGGGTGGGAGATGGGCCCGGATGGGGAGTGGGGCCTGAGCCTGAGGGCTTCATCATCCTGGGGTGAGGCAGGGACAAGTCATCTCCAGGTTGCAGAACATCCACTTCTAGCCCCTTCACCCCCCGGGCTTAGCATCAATCCACTGGAGACAGTTCCCGCCACATCAGGCTGAGCCCCTCCTTTCTCCCAGCTCTATGAGCCCAATCGTACCACTTGGAACTTTTGGGTAACAAGTGACAGAAACCTCATTCAAAGGAAGTTAGACCATAAAGGGGCTTTAAGTGTCTCGTGTAACCAACTGGGAGGGGCAAGAGTGGAGCAGCCTCAGAAGGGGCTGGAAGCAGGATCTCTCCATGCCGCTCCGTGCCTCTGTGGGCGACTCACATCTCTCTTAGGTAGGCTGGGAGTGGGGGCCACACTAGTGGAGCAGCATCCATGCTCACACTGTCGTCTTCTTCTTCTTTTTTATTTTTATTTTTATTTTTTTGTAACAGGGTCTCCCTCTATCACCCAGGCTGGAGTGCAGTGGCACGATCTCAGCTCACTGCAACCTCCACCTCCTGGGCTCAAGCGATCCACCCACCTCAGCCTCCCAAGTAGCAGGGACTACAGGCGTGCCCCGCTTGCTCAGCCTTTTTTTCGGAATTTTTTTGTAGAGACGGGGTTTCACCATGTTGCCCAGGCTGGTCTTGAACGCCTGAGCTCAAGGAATTCACCCACCTCCCAAAAGTGTTGGGATTACAGGTATGAGCCACCAGGCTCGGCCCATGCTCGCACCTTCTCAGCTTCGTAACCAGAGAGGAAAATACTCTCTGCCTGCAGCTGTGAGAACAGTCCCAGGGAAGGAGCCAGTTGGCTCAAACCGAGTTGTGAGCCTACTCAGGAAGCACCCTCGTGGCTGAGAGTAGGGTCCTGGGTGAAGCAAGCACCTCTCATTTGGACTCCTGGCTAGGGTAGAGTCTGGGGAGCTGAGTTAAGGGCAGCAGATCCCCATACAAGGGTGGGAGCGGGGAGACATTTACCAGAGCACTGGGCAGTCTCAAATGCTGTCATGTAGGACCTGTCCAGGCAGCATCTGGGTCTTACCAGAGGCCTCCAAGTCACCATTTGCAACAGACCCCATCTAAGTACCAGGGTGAAGATCTAGAGTCAGAGCCTGGGTTGGGAGAATTTTTTCCAATATGTCCTAGCAATTTCTCTTCTGTGAGCCTCAGTTTCCTCACTTGTAAATGGGGAAGACAGGCTTGGCTTTAAAAGGGTTTTTGTGGAGGGATCCGTGCTATGAAAAGTGCAGAAGCACTTGATACATGCTCGAGGGCTGTGCATTCATGAGGTCACAGGCCTCACATAGATCCTGCGACGGAGGGAGGGATAAGCTGGTGGAACAGTGGGTTGTGAGCCCAGAAGGGCCCTCGGAAGCTGGTTAGTGCCATGCATTCATTTCTCAGCGGGGAGACCAAGGCCCAGGAGGGGGAGCAGCTCATCTGAGGCCTCCGATGCCTGCTCTGGGAGGTCTGCCACAGCCCCTCGAAGTGGGAGCTGACGTGACAAAGTGGCGCCGAGGAGGGTGCCTGGCATAAAATGAAATTGCTTATCAGAGAAATAACGCTAAAAGTAAAATAAATTACACTTTGCACTGACGTCGTAATTTTAAAAATTAATTAAGAATAAAAAGAAGATGCATCTCAAAGGAAGGGAGAAGTCTAATTTTGACAGACAGTAATTAATTCCTTCGTTCAGGGATTCATTAGCGAGCCTGAAGTACAAATTGCTCCTTTGCAGGGCCTGAAATCCCCAGGGGCTTTTGCAAGGCAGTGCCGGGTCTAAGGGCCCATGGCAGGGAGGCTAGTTCTGGGGACTTGTGTCCGGGGCCCCCAGCACTGACTCCAGGCTGCGCTGCTCTGAGTTTTGGAGCAGGTGGTCCCGTGGAGTGTGACTATGGGCCTCCCACTCCTAACCATGCCGTGGTCAGGCTGTGGACTCTTAAAACTGAGCACCTACTGTGTGCTCTGCTGGGGCTGGCTGGGTGCTGAGTGCCTATGGGGAACTGGATAGGGCTTTGGCCCTTGCTGGGCTCACAGTCAGATGGAGGAGATGGACCCTTCTTACATGTGCTACTTGTTGTGCTGTGACTGGGGAAGGAGAGGTGGTTGGTGATACATGGGATGTGGAGGAGGTGGCTCCTAAGGGGAGTCTCAGAGGTTGATTAGGGATTGTCTAGGAAAGAAGGGGAGTGGGGCATTCGAGGCAGAGCAAAACACAAAGGGGAGAAACAGCATGGCCTCTGGGAGCTGCTTGCATGGGCACTGTCTGGAACGTGAAGTGTTAGAGGGAACACACAAGGCAGGCTGGGTGCCGTCCATGGGGAGGGCCTGGTAGCCTTGAATGCCAGGCTCATGAAGTTGGGCTTTATCCTGAGGATAGCAGGAGTCATTGGAGGGTCTAAGGCAGGAGGGTGGTTTGTATTTTAGAAAGAGACCACAATGTCTGAAGTCCCACCATTACGTCTACTCTTTTGTACCCTGAGTGGTGACTTTCCAGAACAGAGTTCCTTTCCTTCATGTCCCTAGGGCACATGGCTTCTTTTTACAATAGATGTCTTAATTTTGAAACAATCCTAGACGTACAGAAAAGTTGCAGATATGGTAAAAAAAACTTTCTATTCCTGAACCATTTGAGAATTATGCACCATCTGATACCTCAGTACACCTGAATAGTGTGTCTTTCATACAAATATGGACATTCTCCTACATAATCATATGATAATGGGTAACTGTATTAGTTACCTATTGCTGTGTAACAAATGACCCCCAAAGTTAGCAGCCCAAAATAAAGAGCATTGATTGTTTCGCAGGCACAACTTAGCCAGTGGCTGGGGGACTCCCATGAGATGCGGTCACACTGTCGGCCCGGGCTGCAGTCGTTCTGACCTGACTGAGTCTGAAGGACCCACGTCCAAGCTACTGAGCCGGTCATTAGGAGGCTTCAGTTCCTCCTGGGCTGTTGGGCTGTTGGGCTGTTGGGCTGAGGGCCTCTGTTCACCACCATGATGGGAAAACCTCTTAGGGCTTTCCACAGTATAGCAGTCAAAAAGACCACAGTCTTTTTGGAACCTACTCTTGGAAGTGACTCCCCATTTCTTCTGCCATATTCTCAGTCAAGGGAGTGAATACAGGGGGTGAGGTTCACTGGGGGCCGTCTCAAAGGCTGCCTACACAGCAACCATTGCCATCGGAGCATTCACATTGATACATTACTACTGTCTAATTCAGACTCCACCCAGGTTTCCCCAAACATCCCAATAATTGTTCTTCACAGCCCAAGGATCCGGGATCAGTATCATGTGTGTTGTACCCAGCCATCATGTCTCTAGTCTCCTTCAGCCTGGAACAGTTCCTCACTGTTTCCGGGATCAGTATCACATGTGTTGCATCCAGCCATCATGTCTCTAGTCTCCTTCAGCCTGAAACAGTTCCTCGCTCTTTCTGGGATCAGCATCATGAGCGTTGCACATAGCCGTCTCTAGGCTCCTTCAACCCGGAACAGTTCCTCACTCTTTTCTAAACTTTCAGGACCTTGACATTTTTGCCATTAGTTTCCGGAATGTCCCTTCATCTGGGTTTGCCTGATGGTTCCTCACGATCAGATCCAGGTCACGCTTCTGAGGAAGCGTATCCCAGAAGCCATACCTCGTCTCACTACCTTCTACCAGGTGGTGTGAGTTTGGATATGTTGCATTACTACGGTGTTCATTTTGATCACTTGATGTAGATGGTGTCTGTTACTTCTTTTACCTTTGTAATTAGTGATTATTTTGTGGAGGTGCTTTGAAACTACGACAATATCCCCTTTTACATCAAACTTTCAATTTAACTTTTCAATTAATTCACTTATTTCCATCTGTACAGACTCACAGTTTTATCTGAGTCTGTGAGTTATAATCCATGACTATCATTCCTTATATTGATGCCCACATTGTCTAAGGTTGGCCAGCAGGAGCCCCTTTGAGCTGGCTCCTGGGTCTTCCTGACAAGAAGCATTCACTCCTTGAAATTTTTACCTCTTCTGTCATCTCATGCAAGTCCCGCAACAGCCCTGTGACCATTATTCCCATTGTTTGTGGGAGGTCACTGAGATAGCTGTCTCCACCTCGCCTTTTGGCCTCAAGCCTACTGCTTTCCAAGGTGCTTTGTGAGCCTCATGCCCTAGGGCCCTTGATGGAAAGGCTGAGGAGGAAGAAGTGGGTGTATCCCTCAGTGCGGCCCCTGCCTTGGGGAGACCCTGGGAAGCAGGCTGCCGCCCTTCACCACATGTTCTTGCAGATAGAATATTCTTTGTGGGGCTCCAGCTCAGGCAACAGACCCTGGAGGGCCTTTGAGGATCCTTTGGTCACCCTTCCCCTCCTGACAGCCCAGAGAGAGAAAGGTACTTGCCCAGCATCACAAAGTGCACTACTGGCAGAGCTGCAATTAGAGCCCAGGCTCCCTCTTTCCTAGCTCAGACCCTGGAATAACCAGATGTGGTGGATATGTTCTGTGGGACAGGGGCACAGATCGTGAGAAAATGCGTGAATGTGGAGCCATGCCACCCTTCCCCCAGTGTGAGCTTCATCTCCTGACCTGTAGGGTGGGACACTCCCTCCAGGATCTTTCTGGCTGGTCCCCCCTGGCCCTCTAACCTCCTCTGGTGCCCTTTTCCCTTGTAGGGAAGACAGATGGTGGGAGTGGCTCAGTTATGCAGAATCAGTAGGCACCTATTACTTAGGTTAGAGTGGAAGACCTGATTTGGGGGGGATTTAGAGAACTACACGTTTATCTTCTGGAACTGTGAGCTGAGAGGGAGGGGAATTATTTGCATAAGGAACCCAGAGACTTTTAGGAGAACAGAGCAGAGACCACAGCTTCTACTGCCAGAGACACACAACTTGGGGGAGATCTATCAGGGAGAACTGGCACGGCCTTCAGTGAGGCGAGGAAGCGAGGAAGGGCAAGGAGGTCTGGAAAACAACCTCGCCTTTGGGTAAGGGGGACTGTCTCGTGTGTGGGTGGTGTTGGCACCCTTGGGACTGGCCACCTGGCATCCTGGATGTGTTACTGTGAACCAAGAGAGCAGCAAGGCTAAATGTACCAGCTATGACAATGCATACAAATGGTTAAAGCCTCTTACTGAACTGATGAAAACATTTATGCTGAGTGATCAGTAGTGAAAAACTAGAAGTACCTAAAATATTCAATAATAGTTGCTTGACTAAATAGATTTTGGTACCCTGGAGTATGATGCTGACCAAAAAAAACTTTAGAATTTTTAATGAAATGGAGATATGCTGATAATATAATGTTGAGTGGAGAAAGCAGGATGCAATATGTGATATGATTTCAGGGGTGTTAGTAAAACTGAATGGAACAGAGTCCACCAACATGTTAACCGGGTTTAAATCTGGGCTGTGGGATTGCGGGTGACTTATTTCCTTCTTTATCTTTCTGTGTTTGCTGCAATAAACAATATTACCTATATTACTTGCAATAAAAATATTATAAAAACAATATTACTTTTACAATAAGAAAAAATAAAACCCATAAAAATTTACAAAAGGAGCCTGACACCACTTAATTCGTAAGTGACACTATCTTAGTGGAAAGCCATTACTATTCCTTCCACGGTGGTTTTTCTTACCATATCCAGAGGCACAGACCACCTGAATCATACCCTGCTCCCTCAAAAATCCCCTGTTTCTGCATGAGGATGGCATTTATTTATTTATTTTTAAATTTTCTTTTCTTTTGATTTTTGAGATGGAGTCTCTCACTGTTGCCGGGTCTGGTGTGCAGTCGTGCGACCTCGGCTCACTGCAACCTCCGTCTCCCAGATTCAAGCAATTCTCCTGCCTCAGCCTCCTGAGTAGCTGAGATTACAGGCACCCGCCACCATGCCTGGCTAATTTTTTTGTTGTTGTATTTTTATTGGAGATGGAGTTTCACTATGTTGGCCAGGCTGGTCTCGAACTCCTGATCTCGTGATCTGCCCACCTCGGCCTCCCAAAGTGCTGGGATTACAGGTGTGAGCCGCAGCACCCGGCTGAGGATGGCATTTATAAGTGCAAAATAATAAAGGGAGAAAGGACCAGAAGAGCAAATACCTATGAGGAAGAAGAGGGAGAAGCAGGAGGCGAACATGGTGACAATTTTAGCTGAGTGACCCGTGATCCCTGGGGCAGTTGTTTTCTTTCCAGTGATTGGAAGGGGCTGCAGTGAGTCATTCACACTCCCTCACCCTCACCACTTGGGCATTATGGCATATATCTGTGGGGTGGTTGCGCAGAATTAGGTAAGATGCAATCTGTGGTCAGAGAACAGAAGTAGTTTGACCAAGGAACTGAACTAATCATCATAAAAAATAAACCCCAGATGGTTTATAAAGTACCTTTTCCTAATTTATTTCACCATCTCAACAACACCATGGGGGTAGATAGTATTATCTCTATTTTGGTAACAAGAAGGCTAAGATCAGAGATGCTAAGAAGTTTGTCCAAGTTGCATAGCTCCTAGCAGGATTTGGACTTTTGGCTGGCCGTCCAAATGTCGAGTTTTGGCCACATCCCTTGTGACCATCACTCTACCAGGAGATGTTCTGGCCACTGAAAACCGTTGGTGGCCTGATCCTGAAAGCCTTAGGGTCACCACTTGGGCTGTGGTTCTAACACCTTTTCCTGGAGTTCCTTGCTGGTGAACTCCTCTTCTTCCTAGAAGATTCCCTGGATTAGCACAAATGTCTTTCCCAGCCTTTTTTTTTTTTTTTTTTTTTTTTTTTAAGTGAATGGGGAATTCAAGCTCGGCATGGTGCCTCATGCCTATAATCCCAGCACTTTGGGAGGTTGAGATGGGTGGACTGCTTGATACTGGGAGATCAAGACCAGCTTGGGCAACATGATGAAACCCTGTCTCTACAAAAAATACAGAAATTAGCTAGGCCTGGTGGCATGCACCTGTAGTCCCAAATACTTGGGAGGCTGAGGTGGGAGGATCACTTGAGCCCAGGAGGTTGAGGCTGCAAATGGGCTGAGATCATGCCACTGCTCTCTAGCCTGGGTGACAGAATGAGATTCTCTCTCAAAAAAAGAGGTAGGAGGGAATTCAATGGGTAAGATAACAGAAATCTGAAGAATAATATGAGCTTCAGGCACATCCAGGAATTCAATAATGTCATCAGCTCTGATGTTGCTTCAGTCTATATGCAGATTCATGTCCAGTAGCAGGCAGATGGATACAGAAAGCCCCAGGGTACCATTCTCCTGACTTGACAATGCTGGCCTAAAGTCAGTATGTTCCCCAACAGTGCTGGTGAAAAAGTCCCAGGGAAGGTTCCGATTGGCCAGGATGGGTCATGTGATCACTCCTATGGCCACAAGGGCAGGTCTGCCCTACCTCACACATGCAAATGGGTATCCCCAGGGAAAGAGGGGTTTTTTCACCAAACAGAAACAGATGTCTATCAACAATTTAAGCTTTAAATATAGTTCTATTTCTTGACTCACCTTCTTTGGACAGTACTTGTTGCCTTTCGGCTAAGAAAGTTGAGAAATTGAGTACCCTTTATTGCCTTCCAACTCTCCTGTCCCTTACTGAATTTTGCAGTTACAGACATTATTCTTAGTTTGTCTACTGATTGCCTTTTTAAGTTTTAATAACCTACTAAGTATCTATTTCTTGATTTATTTCTTTTGAATTGTAAGTATTGATCTCTGCTATGAAAAATAAAGAAGTCCATGTACTTACACTTTGTTCTGTGTTTTCCATCTGCATCCAATTCTTCTTAAATAATTATTCTTACATTGTCAAGGTTCATAACATTTATATTCACTCTGTTACCATAATGGTCTTTCATGATTTCTCTATAGGTTAGTTCTAAAATTTTAAGCCCAGTAAAAATGTCATTTATATACTTTAGATTATGGAAATATTAACTGCAGAACCAAGTGATGTGATTAGGCCTGTAGAGACAAGAATGTAATCAATTCTATGTCTGGAAACCCTTACTGCTCAAAGGGAATGTTCTAAATATCAGGGTCAGCAGATTCTCTTATAATTTGGTTTGCACTTTCCTTGATCTTAACTTATCCTTAGATATCATTATTTCCTGTGTCTACTCTTTTTCTCTTTATTGCCAAATTTGCCATTTTAATGATTTTAAAGTGTATAACTCAGTGGCATTAAGCACATTCATAATACTATGCACTCATCGCTGCTGTCTAGTTCCAGAATTTTTTCTTTACCCTAAAAGGAAACCTTCCATCCATTAAGCAGTCACCCCTCATTCCTCCCTCTTACCACCCCCAGCAACTACTAATCTACTTTCTATCTTTGTGGATTTGCTTGTTGTGGACATTTAATATGAAGGGAATCATATAACATGTGGCCTTTTGTGTCTGGCTTCTTCATGTAACAAAATGTTTTCAAGGTTCATCCAGGTCGTAGCATGTATGGGTGCTTCATTCCTTGTTCACAGCTGAATGCTATTCCAATGTATGGATGTACCACATTTTATTTATCCTGTTGTCAATTGATGGATATTGTGGTTGTTTCCACCTTTTGGCTATTGTGAATAGTGCTGCTGTGAACATTTGTGTATCAATATTTGTTTGAATTTCTGCTTTCAATTTTTTTTTTTTTTTTTTGAGACAGGGTCTTGTCACCCAGGTTGGAGAGCAGTGGTGCAATCACAGCTTACTACAGCCTCAACCTCCTGGACTCAGGTGATTCTCCCACTTCAGCCTCCCAAGTAGCTGGGACTACAGGCCGTGTCCAACTAATTTTTGTACTTTTTATAGAGATGGAGTTTCACCATGTTGCCCAGGCTGGTCTTGAACTCCTGGACTCAAGTGATCCACTTGCCTTGGCCCTCCAAAGTACTTGGGTTACAGGCATGAGCCACTGTGCCCAGCCTGCTTTCAGTTATTTTGGGTAGATGCTTAGGAGTTAAATTGTTAGATTGTATGGTAATTCTATGTTTAATTTGTTGATGAATCACCTAACTGTTTTCCAAACTGTGGAACTATAGAACCCCGGGTAAAACTACTTTTGTCTGGAATTAGAAGCTGTGGGAGGCTGAATGGTCCCCTGAAATATCCAGGTCTTAATTCCTGGAATCTGTGAACATTATATGGCAAAGGGGACTTTGTAGATGTGATTATGGAACTTGAGAGGGAGAGATTATCCTGGACTATTCAGGAGGGCCCTAAATGTAATCCCAAGTGTCCTTACTAGAGGGAGGTTGGGGGAGATTCGTCTAGAGAGGAAGATGACATGACTACTGAAGCAATATTCTGTGCTACTGCTGGCTTTGAAGCAGGAAGAGGCCAGGAGTCAAGGAATGTAAGGAATGCAGCTCTAGAAGTTGGAAAAAGCCAGGAAACCAAGCAGAGTCTCCTCTGGAGCCTCTGGACTGTGTGCAGTCGGACAGCTTGGTTTCCCTCTAATGAAACTCCTTTCAGTCTTCTCACCTCCAGAAATGTAAGAGAATAAATCTGTGTTGTTTTAAGCCATTAAGTCTGTGATCATTGATTACAGCAGCCCTAGGCATTTAAGATAGAGGCCTTGCTATTTCCTGCAGCATTCGGTAGGGTAGATAACCTTGGTAGGTGGTGTGTTTGCTCTCCAGAAGCATTTTAAATTTTCTATCTCTCTCTCTCTCTTTTTTTTTTTGAGATGGAGTCTTGCTCTTGTCGCCCAGGATGGAGAGCAGTGGCGCGATCTCGGCTCACTGCAACCTCCACCTTCCAGGTTCAAGCGATTATCCCGCCTCAGCTTCCCAAGTAGCTGGGATTACAGGCACCTGCCACCACGCCCTGCTAATTTTTCTCTTTTTTAGTAGAGGCGGAATTTCACCATGTTGACCTGCCTGGTTTCAAACCCCTGACCTCAAGTGATTCGCCTGCTTTGGCCTCCCAAAGTGCTGGGTTTACAAGCATGAGCCACTGTGCCTGGCCCAAAATTTTCTGTTTATCTTTGGAGTGCCAAAAATCTCACCTAGAGCTGCATCTTTCTCATTCATCCTGCTTGGCGTCAGTGCCTTCTGTTCTCTGAGGCTACACGTATCCAGTATCCCAAGTGCAGCCCCTTGACAAATCTCCTGATGATGTCCCCATCCCCAAGGCCAGCATAGCTGTTGGCATTAGCGACTTGGAGCCTGGACCTTCTTTTAGCCTCTCTGGAAGTCCCAGGGTAAGTTCTGCTGTCTTGGACCATGGTTTGCTCAGGTTTCCCCTGTCAATTCATTGGTAGATTTTTGCTTATTTTTTTTACTTCAAACATTTTAAAACAGACACAAAAGCAGAGACTAGTATGGTGAAATCCCGAGGCCCATGATCCAGTTTCAACAGTGATATGGTTTGGATCTGTGTCCCCCACCCAAATCTCATGTTCAATTGAATCCCCAGTGTTGGAGGTGGGGCCTGTTGGGAGGTGACTGAATAATGGGGACAGATTTCCCTGTTGGTGCTGTTCTTGTGAGAGTGAGTCCTCATGAGATGTGGTCATTTAAAAGTGTGTGAACCTCCCCCTCCTCTCTCTCTTCCTTCTGCTCAGGTCATATGAGATGAGCCTGCTTCCTCTTTGCCTTCCACCATTATTGTAAGTTTCCTGAGGCCCCCCCAGAAGCAGAAGTTGCTATGATTCCCTATACAGCTTGAAGAACCATGAGCCAATTCAACTTCTTTTATTTTCTTTTTTATTATAAGTTTTGGGGTACAAGTGCAGAATGTGCAGGTTACATAGGTAAATGTCTGCCACGGTGGTTTGCTGCACCTGTTGACCCGTCACCCAAGTATTAAGGCCAGCAAGCGTTAGCTATTTTTCCTGAACTTCTCCCTCTCCCCACTTCCCCTCTTTCCCGACAGTATGCGTTGTTCCTCTGTGTTCATATCGTTCAGCTTCCACTTATGAGTGAGAACATGTGGTGTTTGGTTTTCTGTTCCTGTGTTAGTTTGCTAAGGATAGTGGCTTCCAGCTCCATCCATGTCTCTGCAAAGGTCATGATCTCATTCTTTTTTGTGGCTACCTAGTATTCCATGGTGTTTATGTACCACATTTTCTTTATCACTGATGGACATTTAGGTTGACTGCACATCTCTGCTATTGTGCATAGTGGTGCAATAAACATATACATGCATATATCTTTTTTTTTGTTGAGACGGAGTCTTGCTCTGTCACCCAGGCTGGAGTGCAGGGGCATGGTCTTGGCTTACTGCCAGCTACTCATCCTGGGTTCACGTCATTCTCCTGCCTCAGCCTTCCGAGTAGCTGGGACTACAGGTGCCCACCACCACGCCCAGCTAATTTTTTGTATTTTTAGTAGAGACAGGGTTTCACCGTGTTAGCCAGGATGGTCTTAATCTCCTGACCTTGTGATTCACCCACCTCAGCCTGCCAAAGTTCTGGGATTACAGGCGTGAGCCACCACGCCCGGCCACATATATCTTTATAATAGAATGATATATATTCTTTTGGGTATATAACAGCTATCAATATTCCTCTCTACTTGACTTACTTCCCCTGATTTCTTTTCCTTTTTCTCTTTGTGAAATCAGTGCTCTTCCCACCACCATTAAATATTGAGAAGTGATTCTACATGTTAGAACATGTAGAATATTGAGAAGTGATTCTCAATATTTAATGTGCTAACGAATCACCTGAGGATCTCATTAAATTCCAAATGCTGATTTGGTAGTTCTGGGGCAAAATCTGAGCATTTGCATTTCTAACAAGCTCCCAGGTGAAACGGTTGCTGCTAGTCCCCAGGGATGCACCTGAGTAACAAATTCTAGACCTCATGTAATTTCACCCCATACAGCCCAGCCTGTGCTGCTATAAAGCATGTAGAATTGGTGCACCTTTAAAATAATCAAATATGCATGCATACATTTTATTTGTTTATGTGTTGTTCTGTTTTTTTTCTTCTATTATATATGTTCCTCAAAGGCAGGAACTGTGCCAATTCTTGGCCCTCTGTATCCTAACCATTTGGTATGGATAGCCTTCCTCACTCTGAGAAGATTAAGAATTGCTTCTCTTACCACAAATTTTCTCTCTCTTTCTCCCTCTCTCTCCCTCTCTCTCCCTCCCTCCCTCCTTCTCTCCCCCCTCCTCCTCCCTCCCTCCCCTCCCTTCCTTCCCCCCTTCCTCCCCCCCTTCCTCCCCTCCCCCTGCCTTCTCTCCCTCCCCATCCCTTCCTCCCCCCAGTCATCGCCCTTCCCAAGCCTCTGCTAGTTCTGTTCTGGTAAGATCTCAAGCACTAGAGCAAAGTAGGGAGGTCGCAGTGCGGGGAGCTTTGGTGTAGGAGGTGGAGGCCTGGGATCTGGCTGTCAGCAGCCGCCTCCCTTAGCTGCTATCGGTGTTGCTTCAAATGTGCTTGACTTTGGAGCCGGCTACTCTCGGTTTCCCCTCCTCACTGCAAGATCCAGGCTGACCACACTTTCTTTGGTCTCTGCCTCAACAGCTAAGGAGAGGGAGGGCTCAAGAAGAGAGCTGCCTCTGTCCCCAAGGAGACGAGAACTATCTCCTGGGAATTAGCTGTGCAAATCCAGACCTGAAAAAGGACAGCAAATGTCACCTTTTCATTCCCCTGCATGATTAGAGCATTCAGTTAGGTCCCATCCAGGACTCAATGGCCCTTCTGTGGAAGGTGCAGAAGACAGACCTGGTCCCTGCCCTTGAAGCACTTCCACCTAGACCATCTTAGTCAGAGGGCTGCTATAACACACTACCAACTGTGAGGCTTAAACAACAGACTTTTAGATGTTTATTTCTCACAGTTCTGCAGGCTGAGGAATCCAAGATCAAGGTGCTGGCCAATTCAGTTCCTGGTAAGTTCTCTCTTCCTAGCTTATAGATGGCTGTCTTCTCACCATATCATCACATGGCAGAGAGGGAGGGGTACTGGTCTCTTCCTCTTCTTATAAAAACATCAATTTGGCCAGGTGCAGTGGCTCATGCCTGTAATCCCAGCACTTTGGGAGGCCAAGGTGGGAGGATTGCGGATTGCTTGAACTCTAGAATTCAAGAACCAGCCTGGGCAACATAGCAAAACTCCGTTTCTACAAACAGGAAAAAAAAAAAGATTAGCCAGGTATGGTGGCACGCCTGTAATCCCAGCTGCTTGGGAGGTTGAGGTGTGATATGGTTTGACTCTGTAGCCCCACCCAAATCTCACCTTGAATTGCGATCCCCATAACCCAGGGCAGGACCAGGTGGAAGTAATTGGATCATGGGTGTGGTTTCCCCCGTGCTGGTGTGATAGTGAGTTCTCATAAGATCTGATAGGTTTACAAGGTCTGGCATTTCCCCTGCTGGGACTCGTCCTGCTGGGACGCCCTATGAAGAGGGTGCCTGTTCTCCTTTGCCTTTGCCATGATGTAAGTTTCTTGAGACCTCCCCAGCAGTGCAGAACTGTGAGTCCATTAAACCTCCTTCCTTTATAAATTACCCCGTCTCAGGTATTTCTTCACAGCAGTGTGAGTACTAACGTAAGATGGGAGGAGGGCTTGAGACAGGGAGGTCAAGGCTGCAGTGAGTCACGACTGAGCCACTGCACTCCAGCCTGGGCAACAGAGCAAGACCTTGTCTCAAAACAAAGCATGAAAACCCCACAAATTCCATAATGGGGACTCCACCCTCAGTACCTTATCTATACCTATTCATAATTACATCCTAAAGACTTTACCTGCAAATTCCATTTGTTTCGAATGAGAGCTTCAACTTGTGAATTTGAGGGAGGCACGTACATTTAGTCAGTAGCACAGATCAACAAGAAACACATTTCATATTTCTCCAGGCCAGTGAGTAGCCAGACCTCTTGATAGTGGACATCCAGAATTAGGTAAGGGCATTCTGGGGATTGTGGTTTGGATGAATTCAATATTTCAAAGAGAGTCAAGAGCCAGGAAAAGATTATTTCTAGAAGAGCTGTATCAAATGGAAGCCTTTGGGCCTCTGTAAACTAGCCTGGGAGCTGGCACCTCGGAGGCTCTCAGGAGGACAGAGTCAGAGAAGATCTGCGATGGTGGGGCAGTTGTGGTGGAGCCTCTTCGGCACTCTGTGCAGTGCTTGGGACATCATGATGCTTAGTAAATATTGGATGAGTAAGTCAGTGTTGTTTTATATTCTTCTTGAAGAAATGGTTTGGGATCCGTGAAAAAATATTGCTGGATGAATGAATGAGAATATTATTCAAAACTCAGAATATGACTAGACCTCTGAAAAGTGTTTTCTCCAGATCCAGAAGAAAATGTTAGAGTTGTGTGTGGACCTTCACTCGAAGCTGGGCTCTTAAGAAATTGGAGCAGAAAATCTTAAGGAGGGTTAAGCCGACATGAACAGATACTTCGATGAAATATAAAGAGAGATGGATGAGATAAGGAAGGATTACAAGGGATTTAAAAGGCTATAGAATCATTACAACATCCTTGGAAACATTGGTGTTGAAATCGACTTTATGGAAAATCAAATCAGAGATGCAGAGGACAATCTTAAGTTCTCTTTGAAGGCAGAATAAAAGGATAAAGACAGAAACTTTGGGGGCGATAACAGATATTATGGTGGTTCTTGAGGAAGAACAGGACTATAAGCCCCAAGGCAGAAATTTTAAAATTTTGTTTATTTTATTTATTTATTTATTTATTTTGGGTCGGAGTCTCACTCTGTCGCCCAGGCTGGAGTGCAGTGGCGCTATCTTGGCTCACTGCAACCTCCGCCTCCCAAGTTCAAGCAATTCTCCTGCATCAGCTTCCTGAGTAGCTGGGATTACAGGCATGCGCCACCATGCCTGGCTAATTTTGTATTTTTAGTAGAGATGGAGTTTTGCCATGTTGGTCAGGCTGGTCTCAAACTCCTGATCTCAGGTGATTGGCCCACCTGGGACTCCCAAAGTGCTTTGATTACAGGCATGAGCCACTGCACCCAACCTTAAAATGTTGTTTATTTTTGAGACAGGGTCTTGGTCTGTTGCTCAGGCTGGAGTGCAGTGGTGTGATCAAGGCTTACTGCATCCTTGAACTCCTGGGCTCAAGCAATCCTCTTGCCTCAGCCTCTCAAGTAGCTGGGAATACAGGTGTATGCCACCACTCCTGACTAATTTTTTTTTTTAATTATTATTTTTAGTAGAGACAAGGTCTTGATATATTGCCCAGGCTGGTCTTGAACTCTTGGGCTCAAGTGATCCTCCTGCATCTGCCTCCCAAATTGCTGGGACTACAGGGAAGAGCCACTGCACCCCCTCAAAGCAGAAATTAAAGATCAGCTATGCAGGTTAAGAAAGCCCCCTCCTTCCTGATAAAGCCAATGGAAGGAGACCCTGGCTTGGATAAATCCTGGACTATGTGTTGAAATACAAGGAAAAAAGTAAAAACAAGTAGCTTGCAAGGATCCGGACAGGAAAAAGCAAAATATCGAAGAGGTAACTCAGCAAGAAACAAGTTGGGCTGGTTTCAGATTTCCTTTGAAGCAACAGGCCAGCATCTATGGAGTTGGAGAAGACATGGTTGCAGCTCACTGATTTTCTCTTTTTCCAAAGAATCTTATATATAGATATATAGACGCCGTGGCTCATGCCTGTAATCCCAGCACTTTGGGAGGCTGAGGCAGGTGGATCACTTGAGCCCAGGAGTTTGAGAATGGCCTGGCTAATATGGTGAAACTTTGTCTCTACTAAAAATGCAAAAAGTAGCCAGGCGTGATGGTGCATGCCTGTAATCACAGCTACTCGGAAGGCCGAGGCAGATGAATCGTTTGAACCTGGGAGACGGAGGTTGCAGTGAGCTGAGGTTGCATCACTGCATTCCAGCCTGAGCAGCAGAGAGAGACTCCTTCTCATAAAAAAAGAGAGAGAAACTGTTTCCTCATCTGTAAGAGGGGGATTATAACAGTGGTTATAGGACTCTTTTGGTGTAAAGTCCTTGGAACAGTGCCTGGCATATATCAGCTCTCAATAAATGAAAATGCTGACTTCTTTGGTCCATGTTCAATTGGAGGCATCTTGGTTATCCAAGTGGAGATGCCCAGAGGCCTGGCTTCCTGCATTTGGAGCTCGAGAGAGAGGTCCGGGGTGAAGACCACCTAGAGGTCTAGGTGGTCATCAAAGCTAAGGGTGCAGATGAAGCCACGAACAAAGTATTTGGTGAGATAATTGAAGTTGCAGGAGCACAGGCATTAGGAGCTGGGCAGATGAGGACCTGCAGTGGGTCCAGGCACAATCTAGGGTTTAACTTGGGTTCTTTTCTTGGCTGTGGTGCTCACCTGGCAACCTACAGTCAAGTAGTTGCCTGACTCAAGACAAATATATCCTTGTGGATGTGCCTCTGCCAGGCTTGAAGGCCTAGCCCCAGGAAACTGCCCCAGATTGTGGGATAACCAAATTGCCCTCTGCAACCAGAGCTCCCCTGGCACATCCCTGCCCAGGAGGCTCTCCTCCTGGTACCCGGAAATGCCCTGGATTTTCATTTCAGAACAGCTGGTCAATCACTGAGAACTCCAGGCTCTGAGTTTTTATTCCCCTCTTGTCAATAAGGACATCGCCCCCTCCTTCTAGATCAGGGCAGGCTAATTGGGACTAGGACATTGAGTGTCTGAAGATTGTATGATTGCGGAAATATACAAATTTAATTTCACCTGGCCAGATTCAATTCTGCTGTAATCACATAAATAGAAAACTCTGGTGTAATAATGATGGGGAAGATGACTTTGTAAACACTTCCCAGGAGCTGAGGACCCTGAACTTGCCTTGCTGGGGCTGGGGGAAGGGAGTGGGTTTGGTGGAGCTTTGTTATCTAATCTCAATAGGTCAATATCCTCTTTCTCTGTAGACCCTGAGAGTGAAGGCTTTGAATGATGCCCTTGACAGAGCTTGGAACATAAAGGTGAATACTGTTGTGGGGAGAATGCATCCCTTCGCGTGGCTCTGAGCCAGGGCCAGCTTTGGATCCTGCTAGCCCCATGGATATAGAGGTGAGGCTGAGGACCTGGTGGCCGTGCTCTGGGCTAAAGGGAGCCTGGGGCCAGAAACCTTCACATAAAGAGTGACTCAGGTGCTGGCGGGCGGCTGTCCCTTAACCCCCACACTTGCTCTATGCACCTCCCTCTCTGTTCCCGCTGTTTCCTCCGCTGGAGTGCTCTTCCTCCCCGGCTCCACCAGGGTACCTCACTCATCCTTCAAAGTCAGGGCAGAATGTCCCTTCTGAAAGCCTAGCTGCGCCCAGGCAAAGCAGGTCGCTCTGCTCTGCAGCGGCGTGGCTACATGAAAGCATCATTATTGCTTTCTTGCCTTTCTTTCCCTGCATCTGATTTTTTCGTGGAAGCACTAGTTAGATCCAAACTCAGGCCATGTCTATCTCCCGTAACTCAGTCTTAGAAAGAAACAGAGGCAGGCACCATCCTACAGTGTAGGTGGTACAGGGGACAGGGTAGAGCCTCAGGCCAGCCCTTTTGTGTCACATGGACAAGTGCCCCTGGAGCTGCAGGCCTGGCAGGTGGAGACTCTGGGGCATATGCCGTGGTGGGCTGGTAGACATAAAGGCCTTTGCTTTTGGAGAGGGGCGAATTCCTATGTTTGTGTCCACTGAGAGAGGAAGGGGAGGCCAGGACCATGGTGGCAGTGGTATGTGGCTTGGCCTTAGCCTGGCCTCTTGGACTGTGTAGATGGCAGTCCCACATGTGAGTGTAGGGCCTGAACCCTGGTGCTACCAGGTCACGGGTTTCTGTAACCTCTCTGGGTCTGTTTCCTCATCTGAAATGGGGATAATAGCAGTCTTTCTTTATACAATTGTTAGAGAGGATTCACTGAAATATCCATGCAAAGCTCTTAGAACAGTGCACAGGCTAGCACTCAAGTGTTAGTTGTTAGTAGCAGTGGTTGTTTAGTCATTAGCAGCAGCGACATCTTTCTGGAGAGGGGTTAGCACCAGAAGCTGCAGGAACAGTCTTTGGGAGGGATTGTGTCTTTCTAGACCCAAGCAGTGCTGCTTCAGGCTTCAGAGATGCTGTATGTCTTGAAACTGGGAAGGGGACCGAGGCACCACTGTTATTCTCTGTTTGGGAGTACAGAGAAGCAGCTTAGCACCTACTCTCTGCCAGCATCTTGTGAGCTCTTATTTCATCTTCACAAGAACCTCAGGATACCTTGACGGTACTATAGACCCATCTTACAGATCAGGAAACTTAGGAAACCTGGTCATCAGTGTGATAACCAGAATGCAAACACAAGTTGGTCCAACTCTGAAGCCTATGCCTCAGGCATTAGCATTCAAAACCCTTGATCTCATTTCATATTCCCATGGGCCATGACCACTGGTCTGATTCTACTCCTTAACTGCCCAGGAAACCCAGCCCAGAGATGCCCAGCGTCCTTCAGATTATGAGCTGTGGGACCGGGGTTTGGTCCTAGGCCTCTGCTTTTTCTTCCAGGCCAAGTGGCCAAAAGGGAAGGGTGGTGGGACTGATGCAGGTTTTTCCTTCCCATCCTGCCCAGGGACCCAAGGACCTGGCTCAGAGGTGACGGGACTGTTCCAACAGTGGCAAGTCATTCACCTCAACAAGCCTTAGCCCCATTTAACGCTGGCCCTGGGATCATTGCTGTAGAAAAAGAGACTTCACTGCTTACTATCTTTTGAAATTTAATAACCTGTTAATGATAACAGATAATTTGCAAATTTGACACAATCAGTCCTGGCCAATTTTCGTTCAATTATTTGTTAATAAACATCAGGACCCCTGGCTTGAGTTTTATGCTTCCAAATTTGAAATAAAAAGCTGGGAGGCTGAATAGAGTAGAATACCTGTCTCTTTGCTTGCTGAATATTTATAAAGAATTTTATTTCAGCAGGGCCGGGTAACACCCAAGGTTTACTTGGTGTTCATTTGCATTGTGAATTTTTTTAAATAGTAATTATCTGCAAAAGGTCAAATATTTGCTTTATCTATATAATTCAATTTCCCAAAGGCCTTTGGGATTCAAATTAATGCCCTTGTAATATCTTCATTGAAAAAAAAGATTAATTATGCTTGCATGGAACCTAATTTGGCTTATCAGGCCTTTAATGTGGCTGCGATCGTGAGTGCATTTAAATTTAGGATTACGCGGGTGATCTCGGTCCCATATTTGGGAGACTTTTAATATTTGTCATTATTTTTATGCATATCATTTTTCCCGCCTGCTTGGGAAAATTAAAATGTCGGTTCTGAAAGAAATAAACATTATGTATTGACATTGGTAATTATGTTTTGGTATTTAAGGATGCATAAAAAACTGCACACAGGGCCTCAAATATAAATTTGCAGTTAATGTCCCTAGATGGAAACTGGAGCTCTTCTACCAGACTCGGTAAATTGGGAAGAAGCTTCCTCTGGGGCTGCTGTTCTGTATAGCCGGGGATGGGGATGTGGGCACATAACTTTTAGCCGTGCTCAAAGATGTTGAAGGTTTGAGTGGTCCCAGGAACTCTGGATTTAGCAGGGTCAGGAGGCCTGGGTTTCCTCCTCGTCACTAAAGTGCTATGTGATTATGATCAGTTGGAGACCCTTTCTGAGTTCCAGGTTCCTGTCTGTGAACAGTAATCATTTGTTTAGGTTCTTTCTCTCTGGACGGTCAGTTGCTTGTGGCAGGGCCGTATCTTACTTAATTTTGAGCTTCCAGGTCTGTCAGCACAGTGTCTGTTACATGCGGACTATATGTAGGATTTTAAAAATAGCACTCTCTGATAAGGAGACATGTATAAGGTTTTGATTCTTAACAAAGGTAGTGGGATCTTGGAGATAATAGGGATTGTGAGTCAGAGTTCAGTTTTGTATCAGTTAGTTATTGCTGCATAACAAATTATACCAAAAGTCAGTGGATTAATATAAGAACTACTGATTATTTTTCAAGAGTCTACAGGTCACCTGTGCTGTTCTGATGATCTGGGATGGATTGGCTAATCTGGGATGAACTTGTTCATGTGTCTTAGATCAGCTGGCAGGTGGGCTGTGGGCTGGCTGGTCTAGGATGGCCTTGGATGAGATGTTCTCTGTATTTTCTTATTCTTTGACAGACTGGGCTTGTTCTCATGGCTGAACAGGGGTCAGAGGGAGGGAGCCCAAACATGCTTTTTCAAACTTCTGCTTGCATCTGCTTTGCTACTGCCTGATTAGCTGAAGTAAGTGATATGGCCTCACTGAGAGTCCACAGAGGAGGGTCTACCAAAGAGCAGGGAAGCAGAGAGACAGCCAGACTGGGGGCTACCAATACAATTAACCAACCACAGGCTTTACTGTGGCCCTGCCCCTTACTAGCTATGTGAACAGAAGTATGTGACTTAAAACCCTGAGTCTCAGTCTCTTGATCTGTCAAGTCTGGCAGAGATGTGATGAGGTTTAACAGAGATAAATACATTTTAAGTATTAGGCACCAGGTACCTGATGGATGCCCAGGAATGCTTACCCAAGGGTGCGAAGATGAATGTTGAAGGATGGGCATTGGAGGTTTGCTTTTAAGAGTGAAAAATCAGAAACTACCTAAATGCTGATCAGAAGGGGCCTGGTTAAATAAATCATGGTATGCTTGTTTAATGGAACACTTTTTAGCCTGTAGGTCAATAGATCAATATGCTGGTATGAAAGGGTGTCTATGATAGATTAAGTGGAAAAAAAGAGTAAGTTTCAGCGTAACCTGTAATGTGTGTGTGTATGAAATGACAGCAATGTTTATTCCTGTTTATAGAGAAATGTCTGCAAGATTATGCCCTGAACTATGAGTAGTGGGATTCAATGCTTCCAGATTGTTTGAATTTTTACACTGAATGTATATTGCTTTTAGAATGAGAAAAAAAAAGACTAAAGAAAAATTTTAGGTAAAGGACAACAAAAATGATGAGGTTTATGTTCTGAGTAAGCTGAATTTAAACTAACAGTCTATAATAATAATACAATTATAAGCCAACATAAAACTAATAACAGAAAGCTGGTCAGGATCAGGATGGCTGAGCAGTCTGAGGTGCTGCGTTCAGATTGCAGTCTGCCCTGGAGGCGTGGGTTCGAATCCCACTCCTGAAAGATACCATTGGCTGGGTGTGGTGGCTCACTGAGCACTTGTAATCCCAGCACTTTGGAAGGCTGAGGCAGGCGGATCACAAGGTCAGGAGTTCAAGACCAGCCCTGGCAACATGGTGAAACCCTGTCTCTACTAAAAATATAAAAATTAGCTGGGTGTGGTGGTGTGCACCTGTAATCTCAGCTACTTGGGAGGCTGAGGCAGGAGACTCACTTCAACCCGGGAGGCGGAGGTTGCAGTGAGCCAAGATTGTGTCACTGTGCTCCAGCCGGGGAGACAGAGCAAGACACGGTCTCGGAAGACAAACAAACAAAAAGCAACAACAACAACAACAAATAAACTGAAAACAGCTACCATTTGTTGAAGACCCATGATGTGCTAAGCATTTCACGTCCTTAATCTATGAAACCTGAAAAAGAGGTGAGAGTCCCCACTTTCCGGGTGAAAAAACCGAGGCTCAGAGTCAGAAAGTAACTTGGCCCAGTTGCAAGCTGCTCACCAGGATCAACCAGCACTGTCTTTGATGGCAGATCTCTGCCTCTTAGGCTGAGAGGCCACATCTGTTGGTTTGTAAAGTAGAGGTCCCTCATGCTTGGCCACCCACCAAAAGTGCTAGAAAAGCTTTTCCCCCCGAAATACCGATTCCTGGGTCCCACTCCATTTCCAGTGAACCATTCTTCTTTGGGGTGGGGGCCCAGGAATCTTTATTTTAGTATGTATCCATAGGGATTCTGGGGCAGTCAGTCTGGTGTTCAGGGACTCATCTAGTGGCTCATTTCATCTTCATAACCCGTAGGGAAATAAACAAGATGAAGATTGTGGCCATCACTCCCATTTTATAGGTGAGAAAACTGAGGCTTAGAGAGGGGAAGTCACTTGCTCAGGGTCCTGGAGCTAGGAAATGGGATTGGAGGCCCTCCTTACTCTAAAACCAGGTGCTATTCTAACTCTGAGTTGGCTGACTGTGGGGAAGGCTCTTGGGAGGGTGACAGAAAAGAAGCGAGCACGGGGGCTACCTAGCGTCTTGTGGCTGCCAACTGCCCTCTGCCCTGTGCTCTCAGCTGTTGGAATGTAGATGGTAGAATCTGCCAGGCACTTGGCGGCGGATACCAGTGTGAAGCTGCAGGTGAAATTATTGGCTATACCCGCTTTCCACTAGGAGAGCCTCCTGGGTGATTCCCAAAATTCAGCCCAATCCTCTTCCATTTTCTCCTCCCGCCGTTCCCAACCACTGGGACTTGAAGAGCTCTTTTCTCCTCTTCTTTTCTGTTTGTTGCTTCCTGGCTTTTAGTAGTGACTTTCAGGGAAATGATCAAAGGCGACTGTAATCAGAGAGCTTCGTCATCTACCACATGAGTGCCAGAGAAGGCTCTGCCTATATCACAGCCTTCAGAGCTGGTGGGAGCCAATTGCTTGGGAAAGTGGTGCTGGGAACAGCCATCTGGGCTGGTGGGAGGCCCGGTGGATATCTCCTGGGTCCCCCCTCAACATCAGAGGGACTCTTCTGCCACCATTGCTCCTGCCTTGGCGTGTGGGGCTGAGATACTGCCTCCTGGTTTCTTTCCCAGGATGAGGAACCCTGCGTTGCCAACCTCTCTCCCTCCACTCTCCCCTCACAGGCCTCTTGCCTCCTTTCAGGCTCCTGGAGATTTGTTTATGGTTTCTTTTCTTTATTTTTGTAACAGCTTCATTGAGATGCACGTCACATACCATTCAAATAACCCATTTAAGCTGTACAATTCCGTGGTACGATTGAATGGGATTCATAGAATTGTGCAACCACCCCTCCATCAATTTTCAAATATTTTCATCTCCCCAAAAGAAAACCTGATACCCTTTAGCCATCATCCTCAAACCTTCCATTCTACTGTAGCCCTCAATTTGCCTATTCTGAACATTTCATATAAATGTGGTCATACAATATACAGCCTTTAGCAATGGGCTTCTTTCATTTAGTGTGTTTTCAAGGTTGATCCATGTTGTAGCACGTATCGGTACTTCATCCATTTTTATGGTGAAATAATCTATTATTTTGATAAATGGACAAACATATCATTATTTTATAAATATTTCTCTTACAAAATACAAACAGTACTGTCAGATTAAAAACATGAGACAATTTCTAAGAATTTTTTGTAAGGAGAATATCACACAAATGGGGGAAATAATCGCACCGGGAATTCCATGGCTGCTTGCTCTATAGTGACCAAAAATGAGAGAGAGCCTACAGCAAATAGAAACAGGAATTTGGCTAAATAAATGATGGCAATCCCTATTATAGAACACTGTGCAGTCATGTGGATTTATATTCATTGATGTGAAAAGCTATCTATGATATATAGTTGAGTCAATTATATGATGTTTTTATAAAATTATACTTTCATTTTATGCCCATCTAGAAGGATGTCTACCAAAACGTTCACATGAACATTCATCTCTGAGGGGGTGGAATTTCAAATGGCATGTGTGTATTTTTATTTTTGGGGAAAAAAGCATAAGGTAATTGGGGCTAGGAGTAAAAAAGTATGGCAACATAAGATGTCCCCAGGGGAGTGTCTGTTCCCCAGAATGTGTACTGGGAAGTGATCTGCACTGGTAGAGAAGACCTCCACATTGTTTCCTTCCAGTGGGTACTGGGAAACTGGTAGGGCTGGATGATCATAGTGTATACATGGCTCTGAGCTCCCTAGTAGCTAAAGCAAAGAGTAAAAGGAGCATCTACGACTTGTTTGCTGTTGCCCAAAGGAGCCACAGCTGTTCCTGGGAGAGGCTGAGAGAGGCAGTCCTGGATCTCTGAGAGGGGCGCCTCCCAGCTGTGATGAACAATGTCCTCCACAACACGCTCTCATTTCATCAAGAATGAGACCCCAGGGTGATTCCTAAATGCTGGCCATGGTGTCCCACATGGTAAGGGCAGTGAATGAGACTGTGAGACATGAAACGTGGCAGGGGAGGGGAGTTGCTCTTGACTGCCAGCTCCTGATATTTGGGTGTGTGCCCATGGGGCTCAGCAGGCTGTCTGCAGGGGAGGGAAGGGTAGGAGTCCGCATGGGTCCCTACTCTGGGCTGGGCATTCCTTCTCCTGTTCATCCGCATAAGAGGTCTGGCTAATGAGGCTCATCATGCCCATTTTGCAGCTGAGAAAACTGAGAGAAGACATGCATTGTCAGAGCTCATCTAGCTGCAGAATGGCAGAGCAGGAAACTCTGGCTGGGTCCTGTTTTCCAGCTCAGCCTCCTGAGGTAGAGCCCCCCTACCCCTCAAGCAGCCCCATCCCTGGGTCACTGACATGCTCTGGCTCTGTCCCTTGAGGCTGGCCTGGCTCTTGTCCACTCACTCTGCATACTTATTCTTCGGTAGCCTTGGGCAAATTACTTAAACTCTCTGGGCCTCAGCTTCCTCATCTGGAAAATGGGGATAATAAAAGTACCTGCTTCATTGGCTTCTGGTGAGGAGTGAGTTAATAAACATGCACGGTGTTGAGGGCGTGGCCTGGTACACAGTAAATCCTCCCTGCTGTCATACAGCTGGTTTATTTCCTCCCACCCATCCTCCTCTTCACATTGGAAGGACTTGTCTGAAGCTCACCTTTGAGGATGCTGATGCCACCTCCCCTTTCCGGAAGCCCACTGTCATCGACAGGATTCTGTGTCCTCAGGCCCAACTCACCTGAGTGCCATGGCCATTGGCCTGGGGTCTCATGCTGGCGAGTTTTAGTTTTCCTTCCCACTGACATCTCATGCCTTCAGGTCTCAGGGCAACGTAGCATAACCAGGCAGAATGGGGCAGAGGTTGAGTGAATGACATGGGCTCACCATTCTGGGCTCTGCACTAGTAACTCCCATGTCTCTTGGCTCATGGTTCAGAGAATACCTTTTTCTCAGCACATCTCCATCATCCCCATATGCTTTGGGTACATTTCTCCTTGGGAAATGCTTTGTTTGGGCAGGTAGCAAGTTCCCTGGCCCGGGATGATGGCACACAGAGGCTGAAGGACGAAGAGAGAAGTCAGGTGCTGGGAGCTGGATTTGGAAGGGACCATGTCTAAGGTCCTCTTGGGTCCTGTGAATCTGAGTGTGTTTGTGGTTCCCTTATTTCTGCCTTTCCACGTGTAGCATTAAGTGGGGCTCTCCTTTGCTGATCAGTGCCCAAAATGGGGAATGTGTCGGCTGGACGACTGCCCCACACTCTCTCTGGCTCCTGCCTGTGCCTGGCCACACATTTGCTGTGCATCTTGAAGTCAGAGGAATGCTTCTCAGATATTAGGTTCTGAACCGACCTAAATAATAATCTGGCCATGTCGTTTTCTTCTTTAGAAGCTGGCAGAGAGCCCACTGTGCTCATGTTTGGAGTCTTTTGCATGATCAGGCCTCCACTGCATTGCTGGCCACACTGCACTCTTAAGGTGTCCCCCCACTGGGGTCACTGCATGCAGAGACCTGTAGCTCTCCTGCCCATCCTCATGCTCTTCTCTTGGCTAACACACACTGGTCCTTCAGGTCCCAGGTCAGATATCACCTCCTCCAGAAGGCTTTCCTAACCCCACAGACTGGGTCCAGGGCCCTGCTAGGTGCCTGTCTACCTCCATCCTAGCTCTCATCAACCTGAGTTGAAATCCTCATGAATCTGTCTCCTTCATTGATGGAGGGCTCTTTGCAGGCATCTTGGTGTCTCCAGCATCTAACACAGAGTTGGACCTCAGGGTCCCAGGTCTGAGTCTGCCGTTCACTGGCTCCAGTGGCCACTCTCAGTTATCTGAGGTTAGTGTGTGAAACAAAATCCCCACGTGATGCAAGGCAAAAGGAGGTACAGGGCCGGGCATGGTGGTTCATGTCTATAATCCCAGCACTTTGGGAGGCCGAGGGGGGCAGATCACCTGAAGTCAGGAGTTTGAGGCCAGCCTGGCCAACATGGTGAAACCCCGTCTCTACTAAAAATACAAAAATTAGCTGGGTGTGGCAGCACATGCCTGTAGCCCCAGCTACTCGAGAGGCTGAGGCAGGAGAATTGCTTGAACTCAGGAGGCAGAGGTTGCAGTGAGCCAAGAGCGTACCACTGCACTCTGGCCTGGACGACAGAGCAAACTCCATCTCAAAAAACAAACAAAAACCCCCAAAACCAAAAAAACCCAAAAACCAAAAAACCCCCCAAAACCCACCATGGTACAAACCATTGTAACATAAGGTAATGTAGGCATGTACTTAACCATTTTCAGAGCTCTCCATTATCTTGTGACACCTCAGTACTCGTCCTCTGAGCTAGGCTGGGCTGGGGTTATTATCTCCATTCTCTGTCTGAGAAAACTGAGGCTCCGAGAGTGGAAGTGACCTGTCGCACATCTGGGAAGAGGCAGGAGGAGCTGGTGTAAAGCTAGCCTCTGACCTCCCGCTACTGTAAGAAGCTTGAGTGACCAGGGAAGGTGTCTCCGGGAGGCAGCATTTCTGCTGTGCTTCGAAGTCTGGGAAGGACTGGAAAGAGGAGACAGGCGCAGGCTGGGAGGTGTCAGGTGGGAGGCGGGCAGCCTGAGCAAGGGCATGGTGTAGGAAACTATGGGATGAGAGAGGAATTGGGTGCTCCTGGCCTCTCTGAGCCTGGGCAAGGAGGCTCAAGAGTTAGGTTGGGACTAGATCCTAGTGACCTCTGGAAGCCAGACCAAGGATTGAACTTAATCCCTAGGCTACAGAAAGCTGGCGAAAGCCTTTGAGCAGGAAAGAGGCCTCGCCCCAAAGGAGGATGAATGTGGGAGCTGGAAGGCCACTGAGAAGGCAGGAGCAATGTCCAGGTGGAAGATGGAGCGCTGGTGGGGGCAGCGAGCTGAAACAGAGGACATACCACCTCCCTTTGTCCTCCATCTGACCTTGGCGGGGGTTCCCCGGGATGCATTCGCGTTCGGCCAGTAGTCTGTGCCTCAGAGGCGGCAGCTGGTGGGTGGCCCTCCTTCAGAGGGTCGGGGGCTGCTGTCGGAGAGGGGGTGCTCAGTTGGGAGAATGGGGGGAGGGGAGTGGGGATGCTGGAGGTGGGAGCAGCAGCTGCTGCCTCCGACTTCCACAGGGGGTCAGTGTAACATTACGGTTCCTGCCGACTGCTCTGCCCTGTGCAACCCCAGTGGAGGCCCTTTGACTTGGGAATCTGGGTCAGCTGCTTGTATTTGGAATCCCTGGTGGGCAGGCGCAAGGCCAGCTGGGCTAGGGGATTCCGAGCTACTCGAGAATCAATTTTGTTTGTTTGTTTTCCTTTTGGTTTTGCTTTTAGAGTTTCAGAAGAATCCAAGAATGCCAAGGGACTGATTTGTAAACACATGTCTGTAACATGGATAGACAGAGCCCCTTCTTCCTAAAGCCCCTGGTGGGCTTGAAACCATTCTTATCAGAGGCCCCTCTGCCTCTGTCTTCATCTGGGAAGGTGGTTTCCACCTGAAGGGCAAATGACAGATTCCAGGGCCCTAGGAGGTCTCAAAGATCGATTAGAAATCTCTGATGATCTTGCACATTTTACAACTTTATTGCTTGGTGGTGAGAAAGTTGAGAAACTGAGACCAGATAGGGTAGTCTAATTTGCTGAAGGCCTTGTAGTAAGTTGGTGGTGAATTCAGATTAGAATCTTGGTCTACTAACCCCCCAAATGGCTCTCCTAACCCCCTAATGTCTCTCTGATTTCAGTGGAACCAGCCTGGGATGACAACGTCACCTTCAGCAAAGAACACTCAGATTTACATAATCAGCTGTCATTTACACAGCGGTTCCCATCCACTTTCTCAGTGGACACTTGGTAAACTTCCGAGAATGGGTGCTGTTCTCTTGAAGAATCTGAGGCCAAGAAGAGGTTGAGGGGCTCCCCAGCCAGTCAGGCTTCCTGACCTCAAGCAGGGAGTTCCTTGGAAGATGTCAGTCGTTCCCAAACTCTAGTGCATACCATAATCTCTTGGGAGACCTTGTTTGAAATGTGGGTTCCTGAGCCCAACCTCCAGGGGTTCTGTTTCACTAGACTTGGGGTAGGGTCTGGAGATCTACTTTCTAGACAACACCCCAAGGAATTCTGAAGCAGGTTGTTGGCAGATCATACTTGGAGATGACTGTGGCCTCGCCTGGGGCTTCTCAGACTTTAGCGTGTATAGCCATCACCTGGGCATCATGTTCAGAGGCTCATTCAGTGACTATTATTAAGTTAAAAAAAACCACACACACACACACACAAAAAACAGATGCTGGTGAGGTTCCGGAGAAAAAGGAACACTTACACACTGTTGGTGGGAGTGTAAATTAGTTCAACCATTGTGGATAGCAGTGTGGCGATTCCTCAAAGAGCTAAAAACAGAATTACCATTTGACACAGCAATCCCATTACTGGGTGTATTCGTCTATTCTTGCATTGCTATAAAGAAATACCTGAGGCTGGGTAGTTTATAAAGAAAAGAGGTTTAATTGGCTTACAGTTCTGCGGGCTGTATAGGAAGCATGGTGCTGGCATCTGCTCGGCTTCTGAGAAGGACTCAGGAAACTTATGGCGGAAGGAAAGTGGGAGTGAGACATGTCACATAGAGGGAAACAGGAGCAAGAGAAAGTGAGGTGGGGGGAGGTGCCACACACTTTTAAATAACCAGATCTCATAAGAACCCACTCACGATCACAAGAATAGCACAAAGGGGATGGTGCTAAGCCATTCATGAGAAATCCATCTCCATGATCCAATCACCTCCCACCAGGCCCTATCTCCAACATTGGAAATTACAACTTGACATGATATTTGGGTGGGGACATAGATCCAAACCATGTATATCACTGGGTATATACCCAAAGGAATATAAATTGTTCTACCATAAAGACACATGCATGCGTATGTTCATTGCAGCACTGTTCACAATAGCAAAGACATGAAATGAACCTAAATGCCCATTAATGATAGACTGGATAAAGAGAATGTGGTACATATACACCATGGAATACTATGTAGACATAAAAAGGAATGAGATCATGTCGTTTATGGGAACATAGATGGAGCTGGAGGCCATTATCCTTAGCAAACTAATGCAGGAACGGAAAACCAAATACTGCATGTTCTCACTTATAGGTGAGAGCTAAATGATGAGGACACATGGATACATAGAGGGGAACAACACACACTGGGGCCTATGGGAGGGTGGGAGGAAGGAGAGGATCAGGAAAAATAACCAATGGGTACTAGGCTTAATACCTGGGTGATGAAATGATCTGCACAAAAAACCACTGTGGCATGAGTTTATCCATATAACAAACCTGCACATGCACCCCTGAACTTAAAAGTTAAAAAATATCCTCCCAAACACACAACAAATGCCCGTTCAGACTCAGTGGATCTAGGGCAAGGCCCAAGAATCAGTGTTGTATTTCTTTTCTTTTTCTTTCTTTTTTTTTTTTTTTGAGATGGAGTCTCGCTCTGTCACCAGGCTGGAGTGCAGTGGCACGATCTCAGCTCACTGCATCCTCTGCCTCTCAGGTTCAAGCGATTCTCCTGCCTCAGCCTCCTGAGTAGCTGGGACTACAGGTGTGTGCCACCACGCCCAGTTAATTTTTGTATTTTAGTAGAGACGGGATTTCACGGTGTTGGCCAGAATGGTCTCCATCTCTTGACCTCATGATCTGCCCGCCTTAGCCTGCCAAAGTGCTGGGATTACAGGCGTGAGCCACTGCATCCGACCCTCAGTGTTGTATTTCTAATGAGCTCCCTGGTGATGCTGCTGGATTGTTGACCACTGTGATTGAGACCATGCTGTTATTCCCAGGGGCACACATTAAGAGTAGCTAAGTTGCAAAGTAAGTAGACTGTCCCCTGCTGTCCCCTCTGAGGAGGGGCTAATTTATGGTGTCATTTTACTTTCTGACATTTCCTCTGACCCTCAAATCTAACCCCCCCCGCCCCATTTTCCCTGCATCAGAGATGGGTGCGTCCTGAAAGTAGAAGAAAGAAAAGGCAGGACTCTCATCAGATCCCATAGCTTAGAGGAATCCCACATAGCAACTGTTGGCAAAAACTTCCCTTGGCATCCCAAGAGCTTAGGGAGGGACAGGAACTACTGAATGCTTTGGGAGACTTAGGTGACCCTAACTCCCTAAAGGCATCTTTTCTATGTCTTTTCCATACCTTCCCAATATTATTTCTGCCCCCTCCTGAATCTTGTGTTATGTTAATAGTTTCATATTTTAAATTAGATTTTCTAAGCAAAAGAAAGTTTCCAAAGTTAATTAAAAGTTGCCTCACTGTAATTGTATAAAAGCAGCTTTTTCTTCTGAAATTAAATTATTATAATTAAACTCCTCTATCCGTTTAAAGATTTTAGTAGAATGTTTATTATTCATTTATTGTGAAGAGACCCTGGGAGGGATGTTGCTTGCATAGCCATGGTCCAGCTGATGCCACGTCATGGACTCAACTTTTCCCTCCCTTTGATGATTTCATGCCTCTGGGAGCCAAAAAAAATCAAATCCCGTGTGAGCTTTGGTGGTTACATGAAGTGCAGACTTTGAGTGCATCGCCAAATTCTGGCTCACTGTGGTAGGTGACATCGTAACCCACGCATATTTGCTGCTCCTCCCTGCTCTGCTCTGGTTTTAATCAGACTTGGTCAAATGATTTCCTCTCACCAGTGAAAAATGGAGAGAAGTGACGTGCCCCACTTTTGAGCAGAAACTGTAGGAGCCAGCATGTGGTTTGGTCTTCTCTCATCTTTGCTATTGTGACTGACAATGTCCCTAGACAGAGGCTGCTCCAACAGCCTGGGACCTAGAGGGGAGACAAGGTGGAGCAGAGCTACAGCTCATCGGTGCCAAACACGTAGTGTGTGGGAGAAATGAACCCTTGTTTGTTACTGCAGCCAAACTCAGGCTTTCCCTGATTCTCATACACTGATGCTTGTGAGTGACATAGAGGGTTTTTGCGTTTTGTTGTCTGAAAAATGGAGATTGTTTTGTTTGAATCTGGACAGTTGAAAAATTATATCCCCAGTCTAGTTTTTAGGGCCTTCAATATCCTCTCATGTATCTTTTCAGCCATACTTTCTGCCTCTTCCTGGACATTCTGACAAAGTGGTTCTCTATGCTTTTATTTGTTCCCAACCAGTGCTTCTCAAATTGAAGAGCTCACTGATCCTCATAAATACACCTCTAGTGCGCAGCATTAAAAGCCAAATGTTGTCACTTTAGTTGATCACTTAATGAGGTCAACCAGATCAAAGGACACAATGGGCAAACCAAAACAATGTGGCCATCCAGATGATGCAGAAAGTCTACTTAGAAAAAAGATTATAAAATTAAAGGTATTATCAAACTTGTTTTGAGGATTGGTATACAAATGAATTATTGACAAAATTAAATTAAAATAACATTGGAAGAACTCACAGGACCCCCAAGAATCTGTCTTGGGACCTCTTCTTGATAAAGTTATCCATGCCCTGGATTTTCCTACATTGGTGGGGAATTGATGCTGTTCTCTCTTTCTAGAGAGCCTCTCTCCATTTCCTTTCCACGTGTTCAATTCCTATTGCTGTTTCTAAACCTTCCTCAAATGCCACCTCCTCCTTGAAGTCTTCCCTGATCTTCTTAGCAGGAATTTTCTCTTTCTCCACAGATCCTCTTTGACATTCTTTTGCTCTTTTATTACAACATCTTCAACTTCTCTAATCCCTATTATTTATGTACCTTGTATATCACTTAGCATAGGCTAGATCTGGCTGCAGTAACTAACCACCTCCAATTCTTATTCAGTTACAACTACATACTTTATTTATTGCTCACGTTACATGATCGTCATAGATCAGCTCAGCCCTGACCTACGTCATCGTCATGTTTGAATCCAGCTAAAGAGGAGGCCCCCATCTGGGTGTGTGCTGGTCTCATGGTGGGAGGAGCAGCAATATACTAGGCTACAGGATGTTCTTTATAGCTTCTGCTTGGACGAGGCACATATAACTTCTGCTCACATTTCACTGACCAAAGCAAGCCATATGGCCAAGCCTGATGTCAAGGGAGTGGAAAATATACCCTCTCAGGAAGGGGCAGTGAACATTTTGAGTGATAACATATCTACTGCATCCTTTTCTCTTGGTCACAAACATTCACTTTCTTCCCTTTTGAATCCACTCCTTCCCTAAGGGAGACAAGTTACAAGTCTTTTGAGTCACAGTGTCATGCACTGAGTCCAGGCTCATGAGAGTGCCTCTATTTCGGGTCTGGATATGAGTCTTCTTGACTTGGTGATCTATGAGCTGGAAACAAGTTTTCTGTTCCTTACACTTCTGATATACAATGATTGATCAGAGACAGGATAACTGCAATCAACACTCCTCTTCAGAAAAAGAAAGCAAGGGAGGTACCCAGCAGTCACTGGTTCCTAGAAATTCTTCCTTCTTGCTGGGTGAATGCCATGAGGGCTCACTATCTTGAGGATGGGGAGTGTTCTGGTTTTGCTCCCTGGGATTAACTCCCCTTCTAGTATTCTCTATGGCTTTCTACTTCCTGGGAGATCCTTCCCTTTTCATTGTTCTTTTTGGCTACTTTTGAAAAAGGCATTGAAAAATCAGCTTTTTAAGGCTGCTTCTTGCCCACGGAAGGTTGGGTGCCCTTGAGTTCCTCCACATCTTGAACAGTCAGTCAGTATACGTTGGTGGCTCTATCACTCGCACAATTCATTCAACATTTTGTTTAGCCCTATGTACCATTAGCCACACATACACTCCATGTAGACACATCTTTCTCATCTTAATTACAGGTACTTTGAGAGTCTCAAACTTCTATCAAAGAACCATATTCTTAATCTCTTTTCCCTGAGCCATTTTGTCCAACAGAAAGGAATTGCTGGGTGCCACCTCAACCAATTCGGAGATTTTAATAAAGGCTGTAATGATCACAACCTTGATTTGGTCTTTACCGATAGACTGTGTTTTAATCAGTCTTTGTTGCTCAAAGGACTTCTAAGTTTTGTCTATTACCAGTGGAAATGAAAAGCACTTGAATCTTCCGTTTGCAAATACTAGACTTTTGGACTTAATTCTCTTTCCTTTCTGTTACCAAACTGGCCAAATATTTTCTGAGCTCATGAACTGGTTTGTCAAGTGCAACCAATAATAACCAAAGAATGCTACTAATATTGGATTTCCCAAACTGTTCACCTAAATTCACAAGTGCATTTCATGTATTTTCTGCCTTCCAAGTTGTTGACTTTTTTTTTTTTTGAGATGGAGTCTTGCTCTGTCACCAGACTGGAGTGCAGTGGCGCGATCTCGGCTCGCTGTAACCTCTGCCTCCAGGGTTCAAGCGATTCTTCTGCCTCAGCCTTCAGAGTAGCTGGGACTATAGGCGTGTGCCACCATGCCCAGCTAATTTTTGTATTTTTAGTAGAGACAGGGTTTCATGTTGACCAGGATGGTCTCGATCTCTTGACCTCATGATCCGCCCGCCTTGGCCTCCCAAAGTACTGGGATTACAGGCATGAGCCACCACGCTCGGCTGAGAAGAACATTTTTACCAGATGTTTCAGCACTGCGTATCATTGGTACCTTCTTTACGGCCTCCAATGAGTTTTCCTCTGATGCCCGGTTTTTTTGTTTGTTTGTTTGTTTGTTTTTAGCTTTGAAGTAAATGCCTTATAGTTTTAGTGGCTTTTAATATTTTGTCATCACTCCCCTTCTAGTATTAATTCTATCAGTTAGATAGGGCAAGCTATGCTTTAGTAACCAATAATCCACAAATTTCAGTGTATTAGAATAAAGATTAATTTATTGCTCATGCTTTTATATTTATCACAGGTCAAGTGTGGCTCTGTCCCACATTAATTTTATTCCAGGTGCAGCCCTACTTAGAATATTGCCAGTCTTGGGGGACAGGAAAAAGAGATATAGAGCAATCACATAATAACGTTTAAAGCTTCTTCATGAAAGAGACACCATCACTTTTGCTTATATTTTATCAGAAAAGTGAGTCAATATGCTCAAGTCATACTCCTCTTACAGGGAGGGGCAGTAAATATTTTGAAGAATAATACAATCTACTACATATTAACTCTTCCACTAGATTGGAACCTTCTGGAGGGCAGAATCCAAACATTAGTTAATAATCATTAGAATCTCATCACCTAAAAGAGAATGGCACAACATAGGTGCTAAATAAGCATATATTGGGAGAATCAAAGTTAAGTAGACCAGTTGCTCCTGGGACAATGTTGTCACCACTTCAAAATGAAGAAACTAAATGAATCTGAGTTGCCTTGCCTGTCACACGGCTCATCTATGATGGAGCTGGCACTACAGCCTAAGTCTCTTCACTCTCAGGCCAAAGCATACGTGTTAGACAGAGTCCTAGTACCTAGTATAAGTGCAAGCACAGACTTTGGGGATAGAAGGGCTCTCTGTAGAGCATCCACTATCCTGTCTTCCTTTAGAGAAATATTCCCTCTGCCGTAATTAGCTAAACCATAGTTCTTCTAGTGTCAAGGAAGGGTGATGAGTTGAATCATTCAATTGCCTACAAGTTCTTCCCCAGACTAATCTGGGTTCTAGGGGAATTTTTTTTTTCTTCAGGGTTATTGCAAGTTGAAGTTATTTATTTGAGTCTGCATGTAAATATAAAATGATGACTCTTCAACGCCGTCAAATTCAAAAGGTTCCTGTGAATCTCCAGTTTTTATGAAAACTGGCTCACAAAGTTCGATTACATGGCACCTAGCTTGAGTAACTCTATTCTGGTTTGGTCAGTACAAACAATGGCTTCCCATAAACTTTTAAAAAATAAGCCCAAATGCTTTTTTTCTTCATTAGGAGGGTAAGTAAACCCCCGAGTCTAATATTTTCAAGTTTAAGCAACCTGTTTTCTGTGAACCACAAAGTATATAAACATTAACAAAAGTTATGTGCTTTTTCCTGTTTTTTAAAAAACATTCCCTTTCCCATGAAGCTTTTTCATAATTGTTTCACTTAACAAGTTAACATCGAGTGCCAGTTATATGTCAGGCACTGTGTTAGATGCTTTATACACATATTGTTATTTAACCCTTATAACATTTGTGGTGGTAACTATGCATATTACACTCATCTTATAGATGAGGAAACCAAAGCTTGGTAAGTGAATTTTCTTGCCCAAGTTCACACAGAAAGAGACACATCTAAATCCTGAGTGCAGAATTTGTTCCTTCTAACATAATACCATGCACTGACTATGCCCTTCCTCTACGTGTGATATCTAATTGCTTCTTTACGTGACACTTGGAATAGTTCTAGCACAATGCCTGGCACTATATGTTGGAATGTAATAAAAAGTTGAGTAAATAAATGCACATGTAGAGGAAAGAGGCAGGCAGGACCAGGAGCACACAGTCCTAGATTGAAGATGAAAGCTTTGTGGATTCTTAGCTCTGTGACCTTGTTCAAGTGATTTCTTTCTCAGAATTTTATTTTCTTATTCTGTAATTTGGGACTGAGAACTCTAGCCTTTGCAGCTTCTAGGGGATATTGTGAAGCTCAGATGAGAGTGGATGGTAGTGAACTTGAGAGGGGACGGTCTGGCGGCTTCTTCTCTGCACACGGGGGCCTGGCAAAACCGTACATTTGTTCTGAGCACTGCATATGGGGGCCTGGGGTTGGAGAACAGCAAACACGTCTGGAATGGTAATTGCTAGCTGATGTATATTTTGTCATTTTTCATGTCAACATCAGCCTTTCCTATCGTCAAAGTTCTTCCCTTTGTGCACCTGAGCAACAGGTGACTGGAGTGCGCCAGGCAGGGGACTGGGACACAGTGACATTGGAGACCATTATGCAAATCCTTGTTAGTTCTCAGAGGCAACCCTCCCACCCATCCAGCAGGCCAGGCAGGCGCTGTCCCTCTCTGAGGTGCTAAATGAACCTCTTGGCACAGAAGTGCAGGCTTGCCCCAACAAGGAGAGAGAAGGGTCAGAGTGGGACAGGACTCCCGTTCCATTCAGCTGACTGAATTGAATGGCATTTTCATCTGATAACCCCTTCCTCATCACTCTAGAGTCTATGAAAACCCACCCACCATCGTGTCTCATCCTCCCAAGAACCCCAGAAGTGTATTATTTATTTTCATTTGAGGAGGGAGGAAACTGGCACTTGGAGAGGTTAATGACATGTCCAAGGCCAGAGAGAGTAAATGCTTGCCTTTGATGGCCTGTCATTAAACTCATTCTGCTTTGCCCCAAATATCCTTTGACTTTAGTATCTCAGTGATTGACACCTCCTTCCATCCAAGCCAAAAGTAGGTGTGTCATCCCAGATGTCTTCACCTCCCTCACCCTCAACATCTCATTAGAACCCAAGTGTTACCAACTCCGTCCTTAATACCTTGCCACTCACTCCTTTCTATCCTTCTACTAAACTGTAAATCCAAGCCCTCACCAGAATTACAGCCACAATCACCTAAGCTGGCTTTCAGATTCAGGGTTGGTTGTTTCCCAATTCATACTCCACTCTGGGACTGCCAGATGATCTTTAGCAAACCTGGAGTGGACTGGATCATGCCACTTGCTTTCCGTGGCTCTCAGGATTATGAGACTCTCTAAGCATCTAGTTAGACATTCAGGAACCTTTGATACCTGACCCTTGTCTTTGTCCCCAGCCAAGATTCTCATAGTTTTCTCCTCCTAGCCCTTAGTTTTCCATACTCTCCAGCCTCACCCATTCCGAATGGTTTCTCATGTACTCTGTGATTTCTCTTAAATATATGCCTTTGTCCAAGCTGTTTCCTCTCCTTGGAATGACTTTATTCACCTCTTCACCTGGATAATTTCTATCTAATCTAATGATTCAGTGTAGATGTCTGTTTCTATGGAAAACCTTCCTGGCTAAGAAGGCAGGATTAGTTGTTATTCCAAGGCTTTCTGATCTGTAAACACCTATGCTGCTGTATCTAATGTCTGAATACATGCCAGTGTCTCCTTTAAATTGAAGTTATATAAAAACATTGAGAGTCTTATAATCCAATATAATGGCAGACCCATAGTAAACATTTAAATACTTGTTGAATAAACAGCTAAGCTTTGCGGGGGGCGGGGGGCGGTCAGACGAACCTGAATTCAAATTTTATTTTTCTCAGCTTACTAGACAGCTGATTGTGAGCAAGTTACTTAATCTCTCTATGCTTTAGAATCTTCATCTTTAGAAAGGGTCCAGCAATAAAACCTACTGTTGACCTCTGGTCCACTCCCCATCTCTGGATGGGCCCAACCCTCTGGAAAGAGGGCAAGGGCAGGGGAATAATCTAAGCAGTGGCTTTCCCTATTTTTTCCCTACCTGGAGTCCTGGGAGGATGAGTATTTGTCTTTTTCCAGACTTGACTGAGGAGGATTTGGGATTTGCTTCCGGCAGTGATGGTGATGAGTCAACCTGCCTAGGCAACTTGGATGCACAACCACATGACTTATGACTCAACACAGACTCTGACTACAGCTAGGGGGAGGGGCAACAGGTTGACAGGATTTGGAAGGCAAACCTTTCCCTAGTCTGGAGGCTCAAGTTGGCCACAAGTCATAGTCTTTGTTTTTATATCACTTTTTTTCTGTGGCACAGTCCCTCCCAAACTTCTTTCCAGGCCTTTTTATAGACGGTGGTCCCCCTTGTGGGAAGCAGAGTAGTAACCCTCTTCCAAAGACACCCACATCTGAATCCCTGGAGCCTGCAACTATGTTATGTTACCTGGCAGAGGAGATTTTTTTTTTTTTTGAGATAGAGTTTGTTCTGTCACCCAGACTGGAGTGCAGTGGTGCGCTCTTAGCTCACTGGAACCTCTGCCTCTCAGGTTCAAGTGATTCTCTTGCCTCAGCCTCTGGAATAGCTGGGACTACAGGCATGTGCCACCAAGCCTGGTTAATTTTTGTATTTTTAGTAGAGCTGGGATTTCGCCATGTTGGCCAGGCTGCTCTCAAACTCCTGACCTCAAGTAATCTGCCTGCCTCAGCCTCCCAAAGTGCTGGGATCACAGGTGTGAACCACTGCGCCGGGCGACACAGGAGAATTATGCTTGCAGATGGGATTAACATTGTTAATCATATGACCTTAGAGTAGGAGACTGTCCTGAATTCTCTGGATGGGCTCAATGTAGTCACAGCGTCCCTAGAAGTGGAAGGAGGAGGCAGAAGAGAACTCAGAGTTAGAGAGATTGAAAATGCTGTCCTACTGGCTCTGAAGATGGAAGAAGGGGCAATGAGCCAAGGAATGCAGATGGCCTCTAGCAGGGGGAGAACACAAGGCCAGGGATTCTTCCCTAGAGCTTTTCCTTTGTGCAGGAAAGTGGCCCTGCAAGCACCTCAGTTTTGGCCTAGTGAGGACAATTTCAGACTTCTGACCTCCACAACAGTAAGATAATAAGTTTGTGTTGTTTTAAGCCTTGCAGTTTGTGGTGATTTGTTACAGTGGCAAAAGGAAACGAATATACCCCACATGCACAGTGTCTTCGTTTCTATATGTCTTTTCCCCATTAGAATGTCATTACCATAAAGTAGGTTTTCTATTTTTAGGGCACCAGGGAGTGATATATTAGTACTTGGCTTTGATGGAGATTTCTGTCTCTCCCAAGTGAGTTTCCCTCTTGAGATGTAAAAAATGTAACGATTCCACAGTTCTGCTTGCTTTTTCTCCTTGCTTCATTTTTCTCCCTACCAAGATCTGACTGATCTACAGATTTTCTCCTGAATTTACCAACTACTGTTTTTTTTCTAGACACCCTAATACTTTTCCACTTTGCTAAATCATAGATTCCTGCTGATCAATATTTTACATTCAACATTCCCCACACTTCCCCTAAGTGTCATTTTACATATTTTATCTCCCTATTAAAAGGACTTGGTTGTAATTTTTCTCATCTATTCTTGTTTTTTCTTTTCCTTCCCACCCCTACCCTGACCTTTGCATTTTTTCTTTCTTCCTTACTACTGTTCTACCATTATGGGTGAATAACATTAGGATAATGATCCTTTGAACTGCTGTAATTCTGTATACAAAGCAACAGAAAGTGTAAACTATCCCAATACCAGCTCCCTCTTTGCCAGTCCCGGGAGCAGCATCGTTTGACCATTGTGAATGGTCTCATTGTTCTAGGTATTGCCATCCTTCAACTTGTTTTTAACTGTCATACCATGTCTTCTATTTACATTTTCTCACCACTTGGCTACCTGAGGGAGACAAACTCCTTTGTTTCCATTGCATTTTGGTGTACTCTGGAGGATCAAGAGCAAAGTTCTGACCAGAACGATGAAAAGGGGTTTGTATGCTGGGAGGGAGGAGAAACCACCTGCCCTAACTCCTGGAATTCTAAATTTCAACTCCTCCCTGCTGAGCACCCCTACAGTGCTAATTTTCACAAAGGCCACATTCCATGGGGCAGGTAATTGCTACAGTTTGCCTTTGGGCTAAAGTCCAGATGTGGGGTGTACATTTGCAATACCACAGATGGAATCTCCAAATGCCTAATAAAGATGGCAATCAATGGTTGAATATAGATAGATACTCATGCTCAAGATTTTGTTCCAAATTCTCCCTTAGTTTTCTCCATAGGAACCTCATTACCTTTCCCCTCTCCCCCCACCACCCCTTCTGAGCTGGAAAGAAAGTCTTTAATGCTTTAATGGGACAGAAATTGATACTCTATAGTCACTAATGTTATTTATATTCTATGAACATATTACAAAGCATGAGCAGTTTAACCGTGAAATAAATTAAGAATCCCAAACCTTTTCCAGTCAGCCCACAGATATATATTTGGGTTTCTTTAGTTCTGTTCTTCTGTGTTCCCAAATTTTGTTTTAAATTGTGATAAAATATACATAACACAAAATTTGCCATTTAAACAATTTTCAGTGTACAATTCAGTGGCATTAGTTACTTTCACAATGTTGTACAGCCATCACCATTATCTGTTTCCCAAATATTTTTATCCACGCAAACAGAAACTATATACCATTAGGCAATAACTTCCCATTCCTCCCTTCCCTCAGCCCCTAGTAACCTCTCATCTACTTTCTGTCTCTATGAATTTGCCTATTCTAGCTATTTCATGTAAGTGAATTTGTATGTTTGTCTTGTCTATAACTGAATAATATTCCATTATATAAGTGTATCACATTATATACATATATACATTTATGTGTATATCACATGTTGTTTGTCCATTTATTTGTTGATGGACACTTGGATTGTTTCTACCATTTGTCTATTGTGAATAGTGCTGCAGTGAATGTTGGCATACAAGTATCTGTTTGAGTGTCTATTTTCCATTCCTTTGGTATATATCTAGGAATGGAACTACTGGGTAATATGGTAATTCTAAGTTTAGCGTCCGTCAAACTGATGTCCGTAGGTGCAGCACCATTTTACATTCCCACCAGCAATGTACAAGGTAGAAATTCATTGTTTAATCAATTTCCTTTTGCTTTATATTTTCCTTTTTACTGGAGCCATCGTTGACTATATTACCCTCCAATGTCTTAGAGGCCATCAGGTACATACCTCAAAAAATCAGGGGTCTACTTTCTCATTTTTAGTATTCACAAGATCAGCCCAAGACATGAAACATGCAAACTTCCACTCCGAAAAAGCAATGCCCATGACACTACAGCGATCCTACGCTGTGACTGAGCTGTGCTCCACGTGAACCAGCCATAAAAGACCAAAATACAACGGAATTACAGCACATTTCAGGTGCAATTTCGTTTTTCACATTACATTTAGATATCCCTGAAGACCAAGTAATTTCTAGATATTTTTGGCCCATTCCCAGATTTTTTTTATTCCAACATAAAATGCAAGGATTCAGTAAGTAATAGTCAGAGGAAATTTTAGTGCAAACTATCCAAAGTTTAGCATGAATTAACACATGGACAGGCCTGCCCCCACAATTTTGCATTGTAAGATACTTGGAAAACCATCACAGAGATAAAACAGTCACACTTGAAAATAATTCAAGCTTATACAAAACAAACAAAAAACAATCGATCTCAAAGAGGTTCCCCTTCCTTCCAGGTAGAAGGAATCCTGCAATCTTGTGTGGGAATCAAAGGGTCAAAGTATAAAAAGCACATGGTACATTCAGGCACATAGTACATGCTCAATACGTTGATTAAACAAAGACTATCTGGATATGTCACTTAAGACTGAGTCCAAACACAGATTTGGAATCTGTGAAACAGAATAAGTGTTCAGCTAAAGCTCAAAGCTAGTTAGTGGATGGTACTGCATGTGACCTAGGTCTTCCAGTTCCCAGTCCAAGCCCTCTACTTTCATCTCCTAGCCAACAATGGGTGTTCACTTAGCATTTGTCAGTGCAAGGCACTATGCTGAGCGCAGAAGCCAAAAGGCAATCTGAGATATAATCCTTGACTAGCCAGAGATAAAGACCACGTGGTCTAGATGGGATTTGCTATATGCTGAGTTAGACACACAGGACTTAATGTTGGAAATTTAAGTGCTTTTAGGAGCTCATGGTATTGGTAAAATATGTGAGGACTCTGGCAGACCTGAGTTCCAGTTCTGGCCCTGTCACCACTGGCTGTGTGATCCCAGTTTCTCAGATCCTTGATTTCTTCATGAGATGATTGAAACACTGTCTGCCAAGAGCAGGTGCTTTGTAGATATTTGTTCTCTCCATAACTTGAGTGATGGATGTTTTCTAGGAGCCTAGGACAAAGTAACACCATTGCCATGCTGAAGGTTATATGAGAAAGAAAACATAAAATGCAAGGATTCAGTAAGTAATAGTCATAGGAAATTTTATTACAAACTATCCAAAGTTTAGCACGCATTAACACATGACAGGCCTGCCCCCATAATTTTGCATTGTAGGATACTTGCAAAACCATCATAGAACTTCAGTTTCCAAGATGGTGGGTGATGCTGTCTGCACTGTGAATGCTTCTGGGCTGGCATTGGTAGGACGTAAGAACAAAGAAGTCTGTACACTTGTAAAAAAAAAATCGTGTACAATTTCCAGTCTTCAAAACATGTGCTTATTTGAATATATACGATCTTCAGAACGTATTTTATTTGGGCTTCTGGAGATGGATTTCTTTGGGAAAACTGAGGAACCAAGTAGGATTTCCTGACCCATTCTAGTGAAAGCACTCATTTCTTAGCAGTAAGTCTGGGAAACCAAATGAACAGATAAAACTCTACTGTACATCTATTTATGCACGTCCTTTCCCCCTTTTTTCCCTTGTTTTCCTCCCTTCCTCCCTCCTTCCCTCCCTTCCTCTTTTTTCTTCCCTCCTTCCTTTTTCTCTTTTCCTCTCTCCTTTTCTTCCTCTCTCTCTCTGTCTTCCTTCTAATACTTAGTGTCGCCCACCCTATTCTTGGGCACATTCCTAAGCATGTGGGCACTCAGAGTTTAAATTCAAGTCATTCATCTTCTAGTGGGTGAGACAAATACTGTAAATGGGTAATTCTAGTGCATTGTGATATGACTCCTAACAAATGCTTTTTACATTCTACCGTGAGAGAATAGAGGAAGAAGCAGCTACCTCTGCTTGTGATGTTAGAAAAGCCATCACAGGAACTGATATTTGAATATTTTTTTTTAGGGTGAAGAAAAAATTATTAGATAGAGATAAGCAAAAGATATTCTAAGCAGAAGAAAATATGCATGCAAAGGGATGGAAGAGGATGGTTCACGCAGGGAGAAACTGGTAGATCATTCGTAGGCAGTGTGACTGGAGGGAAGAGACTAGGCTGCAAGAGAGGGAGGAGCCGGCCTAGAAGGGTGGGTTGGTACCAGATGGTGGAGGGCTGGGGACATTGGACTTTGTCCTGGAGGAGAAGGATGTTGCCCTAGTCAGACCACCGTGTTGCAGAACCTGCTCTGGCTATACAGTGTGGTGGGCTGTAGGGGAGCAAGCTTTAGGGCTGGAAGACCTGTTAATATGGTTCTAGAGAAAGATGGTAGTGAGTTGAACATGGAAGGAGATGGAAAGAAGTTATCATGAGCTGGATACAGTGATTGATTGATGATGGGGATAGGAGAGGGAACCAGTGCAGGTGACCTCAGGACCGGGGAGAACTGAAAGATGCAGCTGAGAATGCAGGATCAGAAGCAGCTTTGTGGGGGCAAGACGTGCTGGCCTCTGTGCCCAGGTCCCTGGAGGAGCCCCGGGTGGAGATGCCTGGAAGACAGAGGCATTACAAAAGAGACAGGAAGTCAGGTATGTAACAGTGAGAGAAATCGAACACAGCTGACTTCATCTTGCTTCTGACCTCGCAAACTAACTGCCTTTGCTCATTCTCCACGTAGGCCAAGCTAACTAGGAATTTAGTTTATAGTTTAACTTTAAAGTAAGGATGAGAATAGTCCCTTCCCAAAAGTAACCCCTGAGGAAATAAGGAGGACATACACACAAGTAACAATGTTATGTTAAAAATTGATAGGAGAGGGGAGAGAGCCTCAGGAAAAATAACGAATGGGTACCAGGCTTCGTACCTGGGTGATGAAATAATCTGTACAGCAACCCCCCATGACACATGTTTACCTGTGTAACAAACCTGCACATGTACCCCAGAGCTTAAAATAAAAGTACAAAAAATGTATGGGTACATTGTGACCTGGGCAAAGGCAAAGAAGTCTCAGACTTCCTCAGACTCCTGCTGATGCCCACATGTCAATGTTCGCCAGTTCTCTCCTGACCTCAACCTCCTTGTTCCCCCCTCCTCAATATAAAAGAAGCTTGAGCGTCGTCGTGACTTTTAAGATGGTTCTTTAGCACATTAGTCTGCCATTGTCTTGGTTTGCTGGCTTTCCAAAATAAAGTTGCCTTCCTTGCTCCAACTCCTTGTTTCTTGACTTACTGGTTGTCATGCAGACAGAATGAGCAGAACGAGTGTGGAGTTGGTTACAGGCACAGAGGAAGCAGTGTGGAGTGAGGGGAAGGCTTCCCAGGAAAGTCTGGAGCTGAGGCATAGGCTGTTGAGGAGTGACTCAAAGTCCTCCCTGGGATCCACAGATTCCGACTCCACCTCTGAGGCACATGGTGGGTGGCGAAGGTTATTGTTGGACAAGGGTTCTTCATCTCAGGGGAACTTTTGGAGACCCAGGAGAGTGTGTGGTCACTGGGGTGGGGGAGCTGTTGGAGGAGGGAGATGGAGTGTCTGATGTAGCAAATCAGGTTCATGAACTTGGAGACAGCTAAATGACATCAGGAATGGACCTTTCAACCCTCCTGCTTCCTGAAGGCTCTCAGCACATCACAGCCTTAGCTCCCCTCGGTGGAGAGGAGTCAGGTCCCTGGGGCACCTGGGAACCAGGCCTGGGATGATTGGAACCCGAGATCAGACGAATTATTCCTAATCATGCCGTCTGTTTCCTATCAAATGCCACCCTTCTTTTCTTTCTTCTGCCTTCTCTCCTTTCCTCTGACTTTAGCTGAGCATTTCTTCTGTTGTGGGCCCTGTTCTGGTCAGGCAGGGGTTCAAGATAGAATGAGACACTGTCTCTGCACTCCAGGGCCTCCGAGGGCTGAGTGGCAGACAGGTGAGAAAACAAGCACCACCTCCATGTCCTGTGGGAGGCACTGGGGTCAAGGAGACCCAGGACCACATGGAACCCCATTGAGGCCCCAGAAGAGGCAGGCACTCTGTCTGCAGCCCCAGGGAGGCATTAATACAGTCTGCTCATGTTGCTTATGTAGTCGCACCCCTCATCTTTCTGACTCTCCACCTTGAGGCAAAATCTGGGAAACAGTTTCCCTTTTAGAGAACAAAGGTTGGAGCGTGGGGCCAGTCGACACATTTACAAAGCCTCCACAGCAAGTGCTGGCAAGGGGCCCAGAACAAAGGAATAAACTTCACACCTGGCCAGTCTCAGACACACAGCAGTTGGTTCTTTGGATTGATATTCTGCTTGGAGCTTTGGTTTCATTTACATCCTCCTGAAATTGGGGCCATTTTCTTCCTTCTGTCTTTGGCAAACTTGACTTAATCTTATGTCATATTTAGGATAACCCCAGGCCCATGATCTCTCAGTGCCCCGCCTTCCCCTGGGTGAAGAGGCGTGGAGACCTTGTACCGTGGCTCGGAGGGAGGGGGAAGAATGGGAATCTCAGAGAAGCCCCTTCCTTTCTGACCTGTTTTTATTGAGGTGAAGTTCACATCATACAATTAACCATGTACAGCTTATGATTCATCATGCTGTGTAACCATTAGCTCTCTCTAGTTTCAGAACGTTTTCATCACCCCCAAAGGAAACCCTGATTCATTCGGTACTCACCCTCATTCTCCTCTACCCCAGTGATCACTAATCTGCTTTCTGTCTCTATGGATTTGCCTATTCTGCACATTTCACGGAAAAGAAATCATATAATAAGTGACTGTTATCGGCATATGTTGAAGTCCTAACCTCCAGTACCTCAGAAGGTTTCTGTGTTTGGAGACAGGGTCTTTACAGAGGTAATTAAATTGAGGTCATTAGGATGATCCCTAATCCGACCTGACTGATGGCTCATATAAGAAGAGATTAGGGCACAGACACACACAGAGGGAAAACCCCATGAGGACACAGGGAGAAGGTGGCCATCCCCAAGCCAAGGGGAAAGACCTCAGAAGGAACCAACCCTGCCAACACTTTGCTTTGGACGTCTAGCCTCCAGAACCATGAGGAAATGAATTTGTTGTTTAAGCCACCCAGCCTGTGGTACTTTGTTATGCAGCCCTAGCAAACCAATACAGCAACTTGAAAAAAATAGATTTTATTTTTTTTAGAGCAGTTTTATGTTCATAGCAAAACTGAACAACAGTACAGAGGTTTCCCATATATCCCCCAGCCCCACCTATGCACAGCTTCCCTAATCAACGTCCCATAGTGACAGGGCCACTCTAGGATGCTTTCAGGGTTCATTCATGCTGTAGCATGTATCATTGCTTAATTCCTTTTGATGGTTGGATAGTATTCCATTGTCTGAATATTCCCCAATTTGTTTCTCCATTCCTCTGTTGATGGACATTTGTGTTGTCACTGCCTTTTGGCTATTGTGAATAATGCTGCTATGAACATTAGCGTACACATACAGGTGCTTTCATTTCTCCTGGATATATACCCAGGGGTGGAATTGCTGGGTCATATGGTAATGCTATGCTTAACTTTTTGAGGTGTTTATAGCCTTTTTCCTTGACAACAGTTGTTCACAATGTACCAATCGACTGTCCAGAACCCAATATAGTGTCATAAAGAAGAACATGATTCTGATGATGAACTGCCCAGTTCATAGTATGGATTCACTCCTTCCTGGCTGGGGGACCTTGGGCAAGTTAATAAACTCTGTTACTCATTTTCCTGAGGTGGACCTTAGAGGATGGTTGTGTAGATTAAATGGAAATGGATGCAAAGGACTTAATATATATGTCATTCAGTAAGTTTTTCCTGCTTAAAATCTCTGAAGGCATACTTAGACACATAGTGAATGCTCGAATAACTGGCTGTTTTTATTATTGTAGTTCACCTTGAAGGATCTGGACATGTGACAATGTCAGCGAAATCTAGAAAGAAGAAAGAGTGAGTCAAGGAATGGTTTAGGGACATATTGGGAAGGTGCATTTGGCTGGAGTGAGGTATAGGAGAGGAAGTAAGTAGGGGCCAGTCTTCAGAAGTCTTGAGGACAACCTACTCTTAGTAGGGCCTTGAATGCCAACCTTGGTCTCAGTCCTGGAAGTTCCAGAGCAGGGGGCAGATGTCACTGAGATCAGCGTGGGGAATGAGGGTGGGGTCAGTTTGTACTCTCACGTGTGAATGGGTGGGAGGCCCTTAGTAACTGCAGCTTTGCCTACCATGGTTTATGATATTGTAGCTAAACGGCTATACTCTAAATTTTCAAAATTTGTAGGCAAGAAGAGATTTTTTAATGCAGAAGTTTCTTACACCAGAGCCAGAAAAATGTGCCCTTAACATAATAACTGATGGAAAGCCCATTCCATAACCATTTTGCCAAGCCTTTTGCAAAAATAATATAGGGAAGAATGCAAGAATGAAAAAGACATCACATTGTAAACCAGGGTGGCTGGCATAAAAACTTAACAAGGGATATAGTTGGCATAAGATAAAATGTATTTTTGAATTCCGAAGAAGATAATTCAGGAGTGAAGTTACCTGCCATAGCAGGCATTTAAAAAAATCAGTTTTTCATAAAGCCAAATTTACTCACTTATATAACTGCCATTTCTCATGACATTAGGACTTTCCAAATATATGTATATATACACACATACACCCATACAAAACATATATGTAATATATCTCTAACTATATATTTTATGTACTATATATAACCATTTACATATGTATAAGTTACTATTTTAATAATTAAACATTGTTTATTAAAAATAATGTGTACATGCTTTAAAAAATAAGTAACATGATTTTTTAAAAAAGCAAAGAAAAAGCTGCCTCCTACAATTATTCTCACCAGAGACAACCACTTTTCATCTTTACAGAGATGGTTTTTAATACTGATCAATCTGGTTAGTGCATGCATCTCTTGGAACTTATATTTACAGCATTTAAACAATAGGTCAGACTTTTATTGCCTTCTCCAAAAATGTCCTATTTTTGGTCCAGTCAAATGTGGGGCTTTTCACGTAGGTAACATAGGGTCTGCCAAGGATTATAGTGAGGAGAAAAAGGGCTTCAGGCCTAACATCTTCCTTGGAATACTCAGTGCCAACTTAACACGACTTTCTAAATTAAGAAAGGATGTCTCCAGACCAATAGAATCATTGTCTGAAACAAGCCCTGAAATCAGGGTTCCTGGGTTCTTGTCACAACAGTCCCTGGCTTTTCTCCTTCTCTCTGTTACTAGAGGTGGAGTGGAAAGAGCACAGGCTTGGAATCCGAAGGTCTGGGACACACCGGCCCTCAGGCAATTGTGGCTAAGCCCTTTGCTTTCTCTGGATCTTGGTTTTGACATGTGGGAGTAAAGGAGTTGGGAGAGATGTTTGTATCTGTATTGGTTGGAGTTCAGGTGCAAAATCACCCAGGGTCTTGCAGACTATTACAGCGGTTACAGAATCACTGGGAGCATTGAAAAAACAGATTTTAGGTTGAAATTTTAGGAGCATCTCCCAAAGCCACACACACAACTGGGACACCAAGGGAGTTGCTGCTGCTGCTAAGATGCTGGGTCAGGAAGGTGCCTGCCAGGTTGAGAGGCCCCACTGCTGCTATAGGCTAGGGCCATGCTACCTCTCCATGATTCAGACAGGCTGAATGGATGAAAAGCCCTGCCTTTCTTCAAAGTGAGGGATCAAACGCTGGGACTTCTGCTACAGCTGCATCAGAGACACCTGTGACTGGGCTTGTCTGCAGAAGGGGCGGCTGAGGCATTTTCTCTCCCTGTGATGCTCCTCTTCTGCCTTCCAAAGCTTGCACGGCAGCATTTGGTTGGCAGAACCTAATCACAGTTAAACCCCAGGTGCAAAGGAGTCCAGGAAGTATAGCTTGTAGATCCCCACACTGCAGTCCAGACACACATTAGAAGAAGAAACCTCCTAGTGGAAGCTGAAGGAGCTGGGATTCCAATTTTTAGGCTTAACAACTCAAAATCTTAGATTTGAATCCTGGCTCCTTCTCTCGCTCTTTTTTTTTTTTTTTTTTTAGATGGAGTGTTGCTCTTGTTGCTCAGGCTGGAGTGCAGTGGCGCAATCCCAGCTCACTGCAACCTCTGCCTCCTGGGGGCAAGCGATTCTCCTGCCTCAGCCTCCTTTGTAGCTGGGATTACAGGCGCACGCCACCATGCCTGGCTAATTTATGTATTTTTAGTAGAGACAGCTTTCATCATGTTGGCCAGGCTGGTCTTGAACTCCTGACCTCAGGTGATCCACCCATCTTGGCCTCTCAAATTGCTGGGATTACATGTGTGAGCCACTGCACCTGGCTACTTATCCTTCTCTTGCTGACTGTGTGACCTTGGATGAGTCGTGCTGCCTCCTTGAGTCTCAGTTTCCTAGATTGTAAAATGTGAATAATAAAATCAGCTATGTCCCCAAATTGTATAAAGGCATAAGAAAGTGCCTGGCATGAGGTAGGTGTTCTATAAATACGAGCTTGCCTGGCCACATTCCATCTATTTAACATGTGAAACTGAGGTTTAATGAGGGGACATCAGGGCTGAAACTCAGGTATCCTGATGCCAAGGCTCTTGCTAGTTGGGAAGAAATATTTTTAGGATTAGTGTCTCCCTAGAGAGACTGTGGGTGGGGGCCACTGCTGGGTGCATGGGGGATAGTAGGGAAGTCATGACAAGGATGGGACCCATGATGTGGGTCATTTAACCATATACAATTGTGGTATAACAAGCAAGCTCAAAACTCAGTGGCTTAAAACAATAATGATTCATTCTCATGGATTTGTGGCTTTGCTGGGATGAGGTGATCCAGGCCAGGCTTGGCTGAGAGTGGGCTTGCTCCATATGTTTCTTCTCTTCGTCCTGGGGGACAGTGGGCTAGCTTGGGCATGTCTTTCTCATGGCGAAGAGAGAGGTAGCTTTTTAAGACTTAGGTCAGTCACATTCTGCCTGCTAACATCTCATTGGTTAAAGTAAGTCATAGAGCCAAACCTAGAGTCATGGGATGGGGAATTTGCCCTTACCTCTCCCCTCCTTGGAATGTGAGGATCCCACGAAGTTATATGTCCAAGGGTCATAATATAGGGAGAGAGGAAGAATTGGGGCCATTAGTACAACCTACTTCAGTAGAGTTACTGGTTGCTCAAGCCTACTATTTACAGACCTAGCAGTAAGTAGATTTTGAATTACCCTATTCTATATTCTTCCTCCTGTATCTTGGGGCCAGGAGATAACTCTGCCCCTACTTCCACTCACAAGTTTCCCCAAGTTGGCTGTTCCATGACAGGCAGTGAGAGGTTGCCCAAGTCTCCTGGTCTTTCTCTTTTTTGTGCATTGAAAGCCATGTTGGATTGAAGGTTAAGAAAAGTTAAGCAGAGACTAAGGATTCGAGAGTGTGGGAAGAGGAGATAATAATAATAGTAGTGATAATAATAGTAATACTACTACTACTACTAATAGTCCAAAAACAAATAAAACCACCAACAATGAAGGAAGAGCATTATTCTAGGAAAAAAAGATCAATTTGCTTTAAGAAAGAACATCTGACTACTTTCCTCCTATGACCATGTTGTCCCAGGCCCATACAGCTCTGCTGCTGGGCATTCAGGTGCTACTGCATTATGTTGTGTTGAGAGGGAAGATGGAGTGTCTGGAGGGCTAGGGACAGTGCTTGAAGGCTCAGAGAGAAAGGACCATGAACTAGGAAGTTCCAAAGGAAAGAGAAGCCTGGCCTGGAAGAGGGGAATTGTGAGTGGATTAACTCCTAATATGCTATGCACACTGAATATCTCACCTGGTACTCAATATCTATCCTCATCCTTTTCTGTGTACTTTCCAGGAAATCTAATAATGGCATTTCCTTGGCTCCCTTGCAGCTAGGTCTGAATGTAAGTTGTATGTTCCACTGATGAGATGCACTCATGTGAAACTTTGGGAGGCAAAAGCGAGGAGAAGGGGACCATTTTCATCCTGCTATTGCTGCCCATAGGCAAAGTTATAGAGAGACACGTGTTTGTAGCAGTTAGAGTTAGTATTCTAGGTTCTAGTCACCAGCTCAGAGGGGTAAAAGCAGTTGTGTCAGCAGCAATGGCAGTGACTTTCTGCTTTTTGGATGTCAGCTCCCTGTGGTGTCCAGTGAATCCCCTGTATTAAATTCCTTCCTGCATGTGAAACACCTAGGATATTTTCTACTTCCTGTCCTTGACCTGTGAGACCTTTGCCAAGTCTCCATACCTCTGGAGCTCATGTAATGAGTGGTGTGGGTGAGACGTTAACAATGCACTTTCCCATTTTGCATGAGATTTGACCTTTCATTAACTTGGTAGCTCTGTTCCCCTGGTAACTGCATAAAAAGGATATGTCAACCTTGTTACTAGGCAGTATTTCTTGTGGCAGAAATGATCCCCTATTGGTAAGCTACTTGTGACTGGGGAGAGCTACCTCATAGGAGGCCATATTTTTGAGCTTCTCTGAGTGCCATGACCCTGGCCCCAGAAGTTGCTACAAGAGGTATTGGCTCCTGTGGGGCAGGTAGGTTCTCAAGCTGGCCTGATGTGGGTCTTGTCTCCCTGCACTTGAGCTATATTGCTTTGTGGGCTTCTCCAAGGGCTCCTGTAGTTTAGAAACCCTTGATGCCATCCTGCTGATGAGCAGTGTCCCTATACCCTTCTGAGTAGACTGGGCTGACGATGACGTATGATAGTCTTGTAAGTCACTGAAGTTGGACCTGAGAAGACTCCATGGTGGGCCTTGCAAGGGAAATTCAATGAGATGGAGTCTGTTATTGCCATTCTAGAATTTCATCTTTCTAGGGATGAAAAACTCACCAGCCACATTGTAACCCATCAGCTCAAGTTCCCAAGGAAACAGAACCATAGGCAGCAATTTATATATAGTCATTTCTTTATGTCAGTGGGGAATTGATTCCAGGACCCTGACAAATACAAAAATCTGTGGATGCTCAAGTTCCTGATATAAAATGGCATTATATTTGCATATAACCTATGTACATCCTCCCACTTACTTTAAATCATCTCTTGATTATTTATAATATCTAATACTATGTAAATGTTATACAAATAGTTGTCACACTCTACTTTTTGTTTTTTTTTATTGTATTGTAATTTTTTTTGGTCTGTTTTTTCCAAATGTTTTTGATTCACGGTTGTTTGAATCTGGGATGCAGAACTAGTGGATTTGGAAGGCTGGCTCTATTATCATTACAGGGGAAAGCTGTAATGATAATCCCAAGAAAGTAAGAATGGGGTAAGCCAGGCACAGTGGCTCATGCCTGTAATCTCAGCACTTTGGGAGGCTGAGGTGGGTGGGTCACTTGAGCTCACAAATTTGAGACCAGCCTGTGCAACATGGTGAAACCCTGTCTCTGTGAAAAATACAAAAATTAGCTGAGAGTGGTGGCTCATGCCTGTAGTCCCAGCTACTTGGGAGGCTGAGATGGGAGGATGGTTTGAGCCCGGGACATGGAGGTTAAGTGAGCCGAGATGTCACCACTGCTCTCCAACCCGGATGACAGAGCTAGACCTTGTCAGACCTTGTCTTAAAAAAAAAAAAAAAAAAAAAAAAGAATGGGGTAAAGGGCAGTGAGGCAAGAGAGAAGTTCTGCCAATCCAAGGGAGTGCGTTACTGAGTTGACTAGTTTTGTGCAGTTCATAAAAGCTTCAAGACATCTTCAGAGGGTCTATTATAGCTTCAGTTTGCCCGAGGGAAGAAGGCAGAAGCATTTCTCTACTGGCTTCCTTCTCCTACAGGCCAAACTTTGCTCCCATGATGTAGTAACTTTACCCCTCAGCAGCCACTGGGGGGTCTAAATTCTCTAAGATGGCAGCAAGTGGACTTGAGTCAGAGGCACATACACCTGTCTGCCTGCCTCCTGCCTCCTGGGGCGCTGGTTGGGGGAGCCAGTGCTCATGTGTGGTCACTGAGCTTTTCCCATGGCCTCTAGTACATCCATGGCCAAAGGGAAGGGGCAGTAGGTAGGAGAGGCTATCAGGTCAAACCCACAAGCATCTTCCAGAGTAGCTCAGTCCAGCCATGTAGGTGAAACACCACAAGCTCAGGACCCCATTGTGAAGATGAAAATGTAGCCCAACAAAACTCCTTCCTATAAAGATCTTGAATTATTCTCTGTGACTTAAAGAAGGGCAGTCATGGCCAAGCAGTCTTCCCAGAGGTTACCAGTAACACTGAGCAGAAAACTATGGCTAGAAGCACAAGAGATTTGCATTAACTGAGTCTGATAGGATTGATTAGCTTTTGCCTAATGTTGAAATCTGGGCTGTCACCTTCCATTCTCTCAGTGTCAAGCAACTTGCATATGACCACACTGATGGGACAGTGGGGGGACACTTTGGGGGCAAAGAGGGAGGGGCTGGAAGGACTGGGTTAGAGGGGATGTGTGACTCCAGAATGCTTGTAGCTACAGGAATGTGGGCAAATGTAGCTGAGACTGTTTGAGGTGATATGCTGAAATGCTAGGTAGAACTTTCTGGACCTTGGGGATCAGATGCAATAATGGATACCCAGAGAAAACATTGCATGTGAATTGTAAAGACTTAGAATCCAAGGGAGAGAAAGGGCCCCAAGAGTCACCTTAGTCTACCTCTTCTTCAAGATTTGGATTCTCTCTATAGCAGGATATCCTTCACTCACTGTGACAGGGAGCTCTCTACTTTCACTCCCCACCCTCTGCCCCTCACATTTCCTCTCCTGGCCCTGGGAAGCCTTTTGGGATTTGTGATTTCCTCTTCTCAACCTCAGCACCCTAGTTCTATTCTTGTCCTTCATGAAACATAGATTCTAACCTTTGCTAGTGAAAACTCCACTGGCCAGTGTCCCTCTGAAGGGCCAGCGCCTGGGAAGAAAATCCTCACTGCAGACCAGTCACATGCCACTGAAGACGCATCAGGTTCAAACCTTTACCAGGTTTTGAGAGGGTGGAGGGCAGAGCCAGCGGCCTTTGGCAGCCCAACCCAACCCCGTGAGCCCCTGATTACAGGCTGCCAGGCTGCAGGCAGGCCTTTTCATTAGTGCCAGCAATCAGATGCCAATCTGAGTGATGCCTGGTACAAGGAGATGGAGGATAATAAGCCCCTTCCGTCTCTCTGCTCCCTCCGGCTCCTCTATCTGGAGCAGAGAGCATGAACTCTACTCCTCCCCTTCCCCTCTCAAACCAAGCTTCCAGTGCTCATAAAATCAATGATTGTTGGGGCTGGAAGGAGCTAGGGAGCCCTATCCCTCTGGATATATTTCCTGTCCACTCACCCATGCCCTTGGCTCCACCTGCCACCTTCAAGCTGGCTTCCCAGACTGGCATTTCTGGCCTAGGTGCCTCACTGGTGCTCCTGATCCACAGATCCTATGGCCTCATGGACATCTCCATTGGGATGACTATGGGCACCTTCCACTCAACATGTCCCAAACCAGGTCATCTATCTCCTCCAGCAAGTCTGTCTTCCTCCTGGGTGAACCCTCACCCTAGTGCACACATCCTGGTCTCCCAATTACCCACTACCCTGCCATTGCAACAGCCATCCGATGGCAGTCCCCAGCCCAGCCCTCCCTGGCCACTTCCCCTCCACAGTGGAACCAGGTCTCCAATCCCATCATTCTCCTGCTCACAGTCCCTCAATGGCTCCCCATTGCCTCATTGTCTGGTTATTAAGTTCTAACTTCATCTCCTGCCCATCTCCAGCTTCACCTCATCCCCTTTTCTCTTGCATTTAACTCCTTTGTCAGACCACACCCGGTGTGTTTCCCTCAAACACCCATTCTATTCTGTGGCTTCAAGCTCTTCTCTTTCTGAAGAACAAAGAGTGTCAGCACCTGCTCTCTGATCTGAGCCCTCCAGTGAGTACTTTTTGTATCTCAAAACCCTACTTAGGCATTGCCGTCTTCCTGAAGCCTCCTTCAATGTGTTAGAGATACTTATCACTCCTCTTAAATTACTTATATATCCTATACACACCATTCATTCATTCAACACATTTTGTTGAGTGTCTACTAGACATGTGACCCCCACCATCACAAAGCCTGCAGTCTGGTGTGGGAGAGACATTACATACACAGACACATGCACACACACAAAGCAATACATGTAATAAAGCAAAAGAATAGTGAAGGAATAGAACACACTGGTGGACAGGGGAAGGGAAATATTATTTAGCTTGGGAAAGTCATGGAATCCTTCACTGAGTAAGTGACATTTGTGCTGAGACCTGAGTGGGAGTTCTTCAGGGGAAGAATAGAGAAAGGGCCTTGCAGACAGAGCAAACATCTTGTGCAAAGGTCCTGAGGCAGGAAGGAGTGTGGCACATTTAAGGTAGTGGAGAATATGAGAGTGGCTAGATCTCAGGGTGCAAGAGAGTGGATGGGCTGTGATGAGGCTGGAGACAGAGGTTGGGACCAGACCACACAGGAAGAGAGGAGGCCTAGGGCAGGGTCTTGGATGAAGATATGTGTGCAGGAAGGGACTGGGAATTCTGCCAGTTGCCAGCAAAGTCTGCTTCCCTATCTCCTTCCCTGCCTCTTGGGGCAGGGATGCTGGTCGGGGAGGGAGAGGAGGTTAGGGTGTGTCCAGTGTGGGTGAGGCTGCGTGGAAAAGGGACCATGTGTGCAGCTGGCGAGCAGAGTCATTGCAGCAGATAAACACACCAGGAGCCGGAGTAGACCAGGAGAAATCTAAATCCTACACTCAGAAGGCCCAGGGGAGGCAGGAGGTGACTTTGGGTCTCTGACCTGCCCGGTGAGTCGGGAGTCAGAGCTAATGTCATTTGATTCTCAAAGCTGCAAGGCGATCCTGGCAGCCACCCGGGTGACCTTGATGTCAAGGTAGATTCTCAATAAATGTTGTGGATATGGATGTGAATGGAACTTGATTGGTCCCTTAGACCGGGAATCCCTCTGAGACATCTTAGTCCCAAGCAAAAAGGGGCTTTGGCTTTCTTCCACAATCCCTATTCTGCTCTCTACTCCAATTCCTGTTTGTTCCATTAACCAGACCCCCTTCCCTTCCCTGGCCATCCCTCGCTCCATTTGTGCCTTGCAAAGATTGTCTGATGTTATGCCTCTTAAAAGTGCATTTAAACATGACTCCCCCAACCCTGAATCCTTTCCAGAAGCTCTTGCTTTTTAAACATGAGGGGCTCTGAGCTCCATGGGGGGAGGGCTGCAGTCTACTCTTGAGCTGGTCCTCCCTCTTACTGGGCCCCTTCCCCTGCTCTTGAGCACTTAGAGCAGGCCTTGCAGAGTCAGCGATAAGCGATCCTATAGCAGGAAACACATACTTCAGCATTTAGCTGGCGACCACTAATGTGCCTGGATGTAATTGCTTAGAGAGCCCAGGACAGGAGTTGGGGGTGGGGATGGCACTGGGGCTGCAAGCCCAGGATTCAGAGTGATCTGCTTCCTTTCAGTTAATTCAGCAGTAATTGTGTCTTGCCCAAGACTCCTACCCAGAGCCTGGTTCGAGACCTGCACACAGTAAGACCTGCACACAGTAGGTGTTCAGAAGGACCCACAGAGGGCAGGTGTGAGGGAACAAATATCCCTGTCAGTTCTTGGTTTTCAGAAGGGCACTAGGGGTGGCCATGAGTCACTGAAGGGGCTGGCCTGGGAGGGGACAGAGAAGCACCTTTAATTTGCTGCCTCACAGAAGGAGCTTCCCCCAGGGCATGCCCTTCGTACTTCCCCATTTGTTCAATGCGGACAGTTATGCCTGCCTTGCAGGGGGAAGGCTAGAGAGAAAATGCATTACAGACCTGGCACAGTAGGTTCTCAAGAAATGGGAGTGCTTCAAAATCATGATAACCAACATCCCTGCTGCCATATTCCCCCACCCCAATCCATTGTCCCCAAAGCCTCCTAAACTGCTCACTTAGGCACGAATCTGAACCCGTCTACCCCTCTGATAGCTTCCCATTGCCTGAAAGATAAAGCCATACCTCCGTAGCTTGGTGTTCAATGTCTTTCCAGTTCTAACCCAGCTTCTCTCTGACCTCATTTCCTACCACACTCCCACCCACACTGCAGACATTCTGAACCTCCTGCACTTGACTGTCTCTGGGTAATGTCAAGTACATGGGATGCTCATTCACTTTCCTAGAGGTGGGTGCCATGCCCCAGCAAGGATGGGTACCCACCTTGAGCCTAGCTAATGCCTGCTCACCCATCAGTCTCAGCCTCCTATCCCTCACAGCTAGGCTGGGTGTGAGGTAGTACCATGAATCAGGAATCCTGTGGCCTCCAATCAGACTGCATGGGTGTGAATCCATGCCCTTCTGCTCAGGGGCTGACTCACCTTAGGACACTTTATGTAACCTCTCTGAGCCTCAGTTTCCTTATCTATAAAATGGTGATGCTAAATGCAGCACCTTGCAGGGGTTTTGTGAGAGTAAAAGGAGTTACTACTCCACAATTTTACCTGCCAGCCCTCCATTGCTGTGGTGCACATTTGCCTTTAAGACAAGAAATGCTTCCTGGAGGATGTGTGAGTAAATATTCCCTCCTTAAATATTTGATTTAAAGAGCTTGACTTGGAGGACAAAATAAAATAAAGCGGCAGCTTTTTGCCATGTATTATTAATGTCTGTAAATGGGTGAAGGTGCGGGCTCTCTGTCCGATGATGCTGTTTCTCAGAGCAGCGGCCTCCAAATGAGTTTCCCTCATTGAAAATTGGGCTGTAAGAGAGGGAAAAGGAAATCTCTCTCCACGAAGATGAGGCAGCAGGTATCCTGCATGTGGGCCAAACAGAGGCTGACTGTGGGACCTGGAGATGGCAGGGAGAAACATGGTTCATTATTTCACCCATCCATTCATCCACTCGTTCCTATCTCAGAGTGCATTGGTCTTTACACTTCCCTTTTTTCTTCCCCTCTAGACTCTACCTCCTTTCCTCCCTCCCTGTACACACTTCCTTTCCCTTCCTCACTCCCTGCCTGCCTGCCAGCTTTTGTCCATACTCAATACGACCGATGATGGTAAGGAATATTGTCTCCATTGTATCGATGAGAAATCTGAGCCTCAGGAGAGTGAACTTTACACAGTGAAGAAGTGGTGACTAGGGGCTTTGACCTCTGCTTAGGACCATACATAACTCACTTAGAGGCAGGAGTTGTGTGTGTGTCATCTTTGTCTCCCCAGCTCCTGGCCTGGCAAATCGCTCAGTGAAAGTGCCAATTCCTTGTCAGATGACCAGGACAGAAGTTATCCAAGAAGGCTTCAGGGAAGAGAAGGACTTGAAACAGTCTTTCAAGGGATGGAAGGACTTAGAATTCAAAACAGAAAGATGATTGTGATTATCAGTGAAGTCAGTTGCCATTTACCAAATATCTGCTATGTTTCTGCCGCTGGGCCGAGTACTTGTACATATCTACACTTAATTATCACAACAGCCCAGTGAGGCACGACTGTCTTGCTGGTGAGTAAACTGAAGCTCGGAGAGATAAAATGACTGGCCTGAGGTTGCACAGTGAGTAAGCAGTGGAACTGGTGTTTGACCAAAAATCTGTCTGACTCCAAAGCCTGTGTACGCTCAGCTGGTCTCAACCCTGATTACATGAGCATCCAGTCACAGGCTTTCCTCGTGAAAAAAACGGAGGGGTTTAGGAGGGAGTGGTCTTTCTGGGGGCCCCTTGCCTCTGACCGCAATGTGCTGATGCTGAAATTGTCCACACAGTGTCTTGTGGGGCTACTCTCTCTCCCTCTATCTGGTCCCTTCTCAGGGTTAACTTTTGGGTTTCTACCATTGGGTGAAGGAGAGCAGAGCCTCAAGTTCTGTCTCTGGATGCCGTATGGGAGACAGGGAGCACATGAGGCTCCAAGGAATTCCCTCCTGGGAGTTGGCCTTAGGGAGCAGAGGAAAGGTCTGCAGCCTTTCTCAAAGTCAAAGGATCATCTAGTATGGAGTTTCTCCATCTACAGATAAAGACATCTGTAGAGCCAGCTTGGAAAGCACTCATTTGGTTCAATCCTTTTTCTTTTCTGGAGACTGGATACAATCAACTCTTCATCCTTGCAAAGTCCACTCTGTCAACATACAGGGGGAAAAAAATCTCAGGAATATGAGCTCTGAGGAGTGTCCTAGCCAGGACTCACTCCACTCAAACAAGAGTCTAACTTCTTTTTTTTTTTTTTTTTTTTTTTTGAGACGGAGTCTCGCTCTGTCGCCGGGGCTGGAGCGCAGTGGCCGGATCTCAGCTCACTGCAAGCTCCGCCTCCCGGGTTTACGCCATTCTCCTGCCTCAGCCTCCTGTGTAGCTGGGACTACAGGCGCCCGCCACCTCGCCCGGCTAGTTTTTTGTATTTTTTTAGTAGAGACGGGGTTTCACCGTGTTCGCCAGGATGGTCTCGATCTCCTGACCTCGTGATCCGCCCGTCTCGGCCTCCCGAAGTGCTGGGATTACAGGCTTGAGCCACCGCGCCCGGCCCTAACTTCTTGTTAGAGTCCACTCATCATGGTTGTCATGTCATGGTGTGGGGGCGCCAAGGATGCCTGCTGGGCTTCTGGCTTGAGCAGTTGGGGCAGTGACAATGTCATTGATTATTGTCAATGTCAAAGATGTGGGAAAAAGAGATGCAGGGTGCTGAGCTCCACTTTGGATAGGCTGAGTTTGATATGCAGATGGAAAGATCCTCGAGAAAATTGGACATATGGATTTGGAGCCCAGGAGAAGGATCTCAGCTGCAGATAGAGATTTGGAATCTGTTACTTCAGTGGTTAGATGGGAAGCCCCAGAAAGGAAACTTTTCAGAAGGGAAAATTGCCTGATGACAGTAAATAGAATGAGGAGAAATGAGCCTGCATGTTGAAGATGTACTCAGAGGTCAAGGACCTTATCACAGAGACCCAGAAAAATCATCCCTGTGTTCTTGCAGCTGTTATTCAGGTGTTTCCTCTACTGCTGGTGGAGGTTAGATTTCAGGCTTGACCTTTTTGTTCATTTCAAAAGAACAAACCATGGTAACTCCTGTACTAAAGATGGGAGCACAGAGGCATCAGACATGGATCTGTCCTCAAGGTGTTTACACCCTAGTGGGCAAACCAGACAGTATCTTGTGTGAAGTGTAGAAATTGAAAGCTGCACACTAGTTCATCCAGGCATGCAACAGATTGGAGAAAACGATGCCTGCAAATGCTTCAGTAAAGGAAGGACCCGTTCAATGTACTGACAATACTGCCTGAGTACACGGAGATGTTTTTCCCCCAAGATCAAATTGATAACAACAGGTCCCTTCACTGTGCCTGATTTATCTGCCAAGCAGCTATCTCCCCCGTGTGACCACGCTGCTATACCTGTCACCCCCGATACAGGGACTAGACAAATGCCCTCTCTAGATTTCAGGTACCAGTAGGAGAATGAAATCATAACTCACTTTAGAAGCCAGTGATACATATTTATACTCTGACTGGCGCAGGGCTGAAAGAGCTCTTCACTTTGATTGTGCATTTCTTGGCCTCGGATGGGCATCAATCTTCTCTCCAGTTTGTTAACACAGCTGCCACTCAACCCAGATTTACCGTCACATGACTGACTGTGCAGCGACAGTTCATCATGGGAACAGTCGCTTAATTTGCCCCATCCGAATTGTTCCCTGCAACGCTGATGCCTGATACTGCTCTGTAAATGACATTTCTTTCCTGTTTAAAAAAATTCTTTCTGCACCCAGCCCCCCATTCTGCCCCACTTGTGTTTTCCACAACTTCTTGTTTAATAGAAGCAGCAAATGCTGCTGTAACTCTGCTGAAGGGACACCAACATCCAAGGCCAAACAAAACCCATGTAAACTGTCCTTGGCCCATGTTGAATTGGCCTGATTTAATGAACTGGGCTGATTATTTTTTGGAGACTTAACTTAGTTTAGCTATGTTGAAAGTTGAAAGTTTACATTGAAAATTTAGCCATACTGAAAAGAATCATCTATTTAATACTTTATATTCTCTCTGGGGATTATGTGCTCCCTCTTAGCTCTTTTTCCCATAGAACTTTCAAAGTTCTTTCTACTGTCTTTTTAAGCTGATTGAAATTTCAGCTGTAAGTACCTACTCTTTGCCAGACATTGAGATAGGCACTTTTCATTTATTATCTACTTTAACCATGGGAGGTAAGCATAATTAGAGATATCAAAACTTGTGAGGTAGATTGAATTCACTTGAATTTTTCTGATTCCAAACCCATGAGCATTCCTTACACGTTCAAGATTAAATTCCAGATTTCCCAAGGTCAATGGAGTCTTTAAATTGTCTCTGTGAAGTGAGGGAATGTACTGTAAAGACTGAAGCCCAAACTTTTAGGGATAGAACAAAGAAGCTACCTAGGGCTTATTAATTACCTAGGGCTTATTAATTACCTAGGGCTTATTGTATGCTGAGTAATATGGTTATTTTATTTAATTCTAATAATAATCCTAAATGGAATGTTCTACTTTTACTCCCATTTTACAGACAAATTTGAGGTCTGGAGAGGGGAGGCACTACAATTTGAATGTTTGTGTCACTTCCAAATTCATGTTGAAACAATCTCCAATGCAGCAATATTAAGGGATGCAACCTTTTAGGAGGGAGTTAGGGGATGAGCAACCTTATAAAGGAGTCTGTAGCAAATTAAGATAGGTCTTTATTTGCCCTTCCTACCTTCCGCCATGTGAGGACACAGCATTTGTCCCCTCTGGAAGACACAGAAGTCAAGGTGCCATCTTGAAAGCTGTGACTGAGCCCTCACCAGATACTAAACCTGCTTGTGCCTTGATCTTGGACTTCTCAGCCTCCAAAAGGGCGAGGAATAAATTTCTGTTGTTTACAAATTACCCTGGTCCTTGGGTATTTTGTTATGGCAGCACAGATTAAGACAAGAGGTAATTTGCTAGAAGTTGCACAGCTGATAAATGACAGCAGTGGGATAAAACTCAGATCTTTCCAACACCCAGGTCTGTATCCATAATCACTCTGATGGGCTCCCTATCACTTGGCTCCATGAATTCAGATTCTATGGCTGCAACCATTGGCGTGCTCAGTCAGGAGCTATCCAGGCTGGAGTCATGAATTCATGGCTGAAGGGGTGGGGAAAGGGGTTGGGGAGGAGATCGAAGTTTAAAATGAAAATAAGAGACTGGATTCGTCTTTGAGGGAGAAGATTTTTTAGTGTTTGTAAGGGTATTGTCAGTTACCTTCAGCATTTCTGGCTGGCGAAAGATTTTGTTATTTTACTTTAATGGGGATTTGTGGGAAACCCATGAAAGAGAGCTGGGTCAGTACTTGGGGGTAGGTGTTCGAGAAATGGACGCAAGTGTGGTGGAGGCCTTGGCACTGAGCTTGCTATAGACCAGGGGTCCCTAACTCCCAGGCCACGGACCCTGTTAGGAACTGGGCTGCACAGCAGGAGGTGAGTGGTGGGTGAGTGAGCTAAGCATTATCTGTATTTACAGCCGCTCCCCATCACTCACATTACCTCCTGAGTTCTGCTTCCAGTCAGATTAGCAGCAGCATTAGATTCTCATACAAGCACAAGCCTTATTGTAAACTGCACATGTGAGGGATCTAGGTTGTATGCTTCTTATGATAATCTAATGCCTGATGATCTGTCTCCCATCACCCCCAGATAGCACTGCCTAGTTGCAGGAAAACAAGCTTAGGGCTCCTACTGATTCTACATTATGGTGAGTTGTATAATTATTTTGTTATATATTACAATGTAATAATAATAGAAATAAAGTGCACAATAAATGTAACGCACTTGAATCATCCCCAAACTATTCACCCTTCACCCCAGTCCATGGACAAATTGTCTTCCACGAAACCAGTCTCTGGTGCCCAAAAGGTTGAGGACCACTTCTATAGACAATAACTGAAGAGAACAAATAGAAGAGAGGGATGCTGGAGGCTGACTTGGGCAACAAGGACAAAGCCTTCAACTCTTTACAAAGAAATTGGAAACAGTTGTGATTACAATGCTTGCCCCCTCAAGTACTATAAAATAAGGAAGTATTTCCAGGATGTATTCTGCTAGTGTGAGCTCCTTAGGGAGTCTCTGGGTGCTGGTGGCCTTCAGGACTCTGTCTGTCTTTTCCCTCTTGTCACTTCATATCCTTTCCGTGAGGAGCTTCATTCACTCCCATGGAGTCAACTCTCCTGCTTATGTCTCCAGCTCAGTTCTCCCCTCAGTTTTCCTTCTGGAATGCTCCACCATGTCCCTCAGGTCTTTCAGCACGAGCATGTCTGGAACTGACCTTATCATCTTGTTTTCAAGCCTGCTTCTCCTCTGGGTTTCATGTCTTACTGAATGGTATCTTCCTCCGTTGAGTCACCCACTGAGAGAGATTTTAGGGCCTTCCTTTCCCTCACCCAACTGGTCACTAAATACACATTTCCTACATTAAACTGGTCATGTTCCATACACATTTTCTACATTATCTCATTTAGTCCTCACAGATGACCTACAAAGGATGATCACCCCATATTACAGATGAAGAAACTGAGTTACAGAGAACGTAAATGATTTAGACAAGACATTTAGTACTGGTAAATGGTAGATTTTGGACTTGAACCCAGTTCAGTCAACTCTACCTACTTTCTAAATTGTTTTTGTGGATCAGGAAGAGATGTTGAAAAGTTACCATCATTGTATTAATTTGCTGGGGCTGCTATAACAAAGTACCCTAGCCTGGGTACTTTGAACAACAAACATTTATTGTCTCATGGTTCGGGAGGCTAGAAGAAGTTCTAGACCTTGGTGTTGGCAGGGTTGGTTTCTTCTGAGGACCCTGAGGGAAGTATTTGTTCCAAGCCTTTCTCCTTGGCTTGCCATCTTCTCTTCAACGTCTTCACCCTAATTATTTCGGTAATGATCTCATCTCCAAATATAGTCATCATCTGAGGTACTGTGGGTTAGGACTTCAATATATAATTTTGGTGGGGGGGTGGGGAGGAACATAATTCAGTCCATAATAACTACAAACAAACAAAAAACTTTTAAATGGAAAGGCACCCCTTGTTTGGAATAATAAGTGTTAATATTGTAAAATTGGTAATTTTCCTTACATTTACTTATAAATTCAATATGAAATCAATAAAATAGTAAGTAATGACAACATAATTCTAAGGTTCATATGGAAATGAGACCATATGAGAAAAGACAGGAATAATGTGAACATTGGCAGTGAGGACTAACCCTATGAGATATCAGAACATATTTTACAATGATATTGATGAAAATACTATGATATAGGGCATAGATAGAAAGTCCAGAAACATTAAAAAACATGAAGGAATCTGGCATTTAATAAGTTAGCATTTGAAAGAGTATGGAAAAGATGGATAAATGGTATTGGGTCTACTGGCTGGTCATTGGTGGTAGAGGATGGGCAAGCTGTATTTCTACTTCACTTGTTTGAATTGCAAAATAAATTGCAATTTAATAAAGATTTAAATGTAAATTATGAAACCATGGAGTACTAGATGTAGACATCGGTGAAATTAAAAGAATATTGGCGTAACAATTGTTTTTCTAGGCATTGTATATAACCATGAAGCAAAAAAAAAAAAAAAAAAAAAAAGAGAGAAGATAGACAAATGCATTAAATATAATTAAAAACACTTCTGCATGGCAAAAATGCCATATATAAGTCTAAGGCAAACACTGAATGGTGAAAATATTTGCAAAAATCTGAGAGAACCATTTTTTATTAAGAGAAGTTTTTGAAAGTTATAAAGGAAGAGCAAAAGAGAAAAGTGGGCAGAGGTTATAAACAGGATCTTTCCAGAAAAAGGAATACAAATGCACAATAAATGTTTGAAAAGATGCACAAACTTACTCATAACTAAACAAATGAAATTTAAAATAAAAATAAAATTGCTTTTTATCTATTATAGATTAATATATATCAAAAAAATATAGAAACTGAAAAACTTAAGTGTCGTTGGTAGTATAATGGCACATTAATTTGGGTAGGAAATTTGGCAATATCTAATACATTCGAGCAATTCTATTTCTAGGTATACCTTAGAAATCATCTTAGTTTTGCATGCAAGGGACCATGAACAAACACAGCAGAATTGCTGGGGTGCAGGGTATGAACATTTTTGAATTTACAAGATAGTGCCACATTATTCTCCAAAGAGTTGTACCAATTTAATATTCCATAAGAAATGTATGAGAGTTGTTTCTCTACTCCTCACCAACACCCAGTATTATCTAATGTTTTCATTTTTGCTAGTCTGATGTGTGAAAGGGGATCTTATTGCAATGTGCATTTTATGATTAACAATGAGGTTGATTATCTTATGTTTATGTTAGCCATTAGGCTTCCTCTTTACAGAACTGTTTGAAAATCTTTTGCCAATATTTTAATTGGGCTGTTTGACTTGTAGGAGTTCTTAATATATTCTGCATGCTAATCTTTTGTCAGTTATATACATTACAATATTTATTCCCAGTCTGGGGCACATCTTTTATCTTTATTTAAGACATTCTTTGTCATACATTAGTTTAAAAAATTAATGTAGTCAAATTTGTCAATTTTTTTCTTTGCGAATTGTGCCTTTAATGTCTTATTTAAGAAATTGTTTGCTACCCAGGGTCAAAAATATTTTATATATTCTCTTCTAAATCTTAAACCCCATCATTACAATAATTTTCAAAGACATTCAGAAGTAGAGAGAATTAAGCGAGGTATTCCCACATCCCTTTCCCTTAGTTTTAACAACCATCAACTTAATGCCACTTTGCTTCATCTGTTTTTCTCCTGCCTCTCCCACTTTTTTCTAGGGTATTTCAAACAAGTCTCAGACATTGTTTCATCAATAGCAATGTTAGGGCTGATTCCATGCCGCTCCCTTGCCAAGGAGAGTGAGTACAGATAGAGACGTGAAGGGCAGGTCTGGGCTGGGCATTGTGGGGAGTGTTATGCTACAAAGTATACCTTGCCTTTGCTCAAATCTGGCTGGTTGTCCTCACCCCATTGCCCCTGTCGAGTTCTGTTTCCTCTCTCTCCTGCACCCAGGGGTCTTTCCAGAGCATTGCGTCTTCTCCAGCCGAGGGAGCTGCCTTCTTTCCTAAACTGCTATGGAAACTGTCCTGATGTCCAAGACACTGTCCACTGTACCACAGCCCTCTGCTGTCTCTAGCCAGAGCACGTAACGTGCTCAGCCTGCACCAACTTCAGAGCTCTGCAGGGCAGTGGTTTTGTGGAAACGTCACATGCACTGGCGCCTTTTCCACAAATGTGAAAGTTGAGGCATCAGGAAGCTTCATTATTGGACTGCACAGGACTTGCTAAAAGCAAAGGAGAAAACCCCATTTCCTAGGCATGTGTCTTGTGAGCCATTTTCTTCAGGGACAAGTTCCAAAATGCAGCCTGAAGCTGCTGATGATTTAGGCGTTTTACACTTGAGATCATTAGGCTCATCTCAAGTTGGGCCTGACTCGTCAGTGTCTCAGAGACACAGATGGGACCTGATCCCTCAGGAACAGATAGTGTTCCAGCTTTGTGGGACCACTTTTAAGATGTGGAGCACTTGGAGTCATTTGAAACCCGCTATCTTCAGTAGGGACTTTCCCTTCTAGAGAGCATGTGCATTTTGATTTTACCTGTCCTCAAACTGACCTTTTGCTCATTCTAATAGTAAAGAACACACCTCTGGGTGGAGATTTAAGATGCTAATGAGACATGCAACATATGAACATCATGTACAGCGACTGCACGTGTGCACCCAGAAGGGCACCCAGAACATGTTTACTGGTAACACCTCTTTCCACTTCCTTATAATTAATCATGTCAAACTCCCAGAAAGGGCATTTCTCCAGCAGCAATCAATTCTGCCTCACCCTTACAAGCAGGCAGCCCTGGAATCTCCCAGGGTGTACTGTCTATGGTGCACTTAATTTTCAAAATATTCTTCTTCTTTTGCAATAAATTACTCTATGCTGTAAAAAAGTAACAATGTTAGTTGTAGGTAACAGATAAAGACTATTGAAAAAAAGTTTAAAATGTTGCTTTTCACATATAATAATCCATTTCCCTTTTACTGATTGGAAATGTCAACTAAATCATATATATACATGCTATATATATGTTACTGCTGTATATATGTGTGTGTATATATGTGTGTGTATATATACTATGTATACACACATATGTATTTTTTATATATATATATATATATATATATATATATATATATATATATATATATATATATACATGGCTCTCTATTCCAGTCTACTGATTTATTCATTTATCCATGGGAGAATAGTATGCTGTTTAAAATACTTTAGCTTTATTGGAAATGTTGATATCTGAGCCAAGTCTTTCTCATCATTCTCTTTCAAAATTTCAACACCATTCTTGGCTCTTTATTGATTCATGTGAATATTATAGTCAGATCGTCAAGTTCTAAAAAATGAGACTGTGAAGTTCTGTGAAAAATTTCAATGCTCATTTTCACTGGAATTTCCTTGAATTTGTAGATTTATTTGGGGTCATTCCTGGTGTCGAGTCTCCACTTGTAGAGAATGCTGCATTTCTTCATTAATTTATGTATTTTTTGTCATCAATTGTGTTTTATCATTTTTTCTTAAAACTCTAGGAACCTTATAGTTTCTATCACTATTATGAGTGGGAATTTTAAAAAATTACACTTCTAATTTGTTGTTGCTAGTGTATATGAAGTTGTTGACATTTATATATTGATCTTGTGTTTAGTGTCCTTATTTAACTTTCTTATTAATTTCATATTTGTAGATTTTGAATTTTCTGTGTAGGCAAACGTATCAATTGTGAATAATGACAATGTTGTTTCTTTTTCAATCTTTATGCGTTTTACTATATAACACATTTTTCTTGCCTTATTGCATTGGCTAGGAATTCCAGTACAATGTTAAATGGAAGGAGTGATAGTGGATGTCCTTGTTTTGTCCCAACTTTAAAGAGGCTGCTCCTAATATTTAATTATTATGTGAGATACTTGCTGTTGGTTTTTCAGAGACACACACTTCAGCCGATTACTGAAGTTTTCTTTTATTTCTTGCCTGCTGAATTTTCTTCATCTTGATGTACATCAATCTTATTAAATACTTTTCTCTGCATTTATGGAGTTATCATATAGCTATACTTCAACCTACTGATGAGATGGATTACCTTTGTAGAATTTTAAAGGTTAAACCGTCCTTAAATAAGGGGAATAAATACTATCTGACTAAATCATATTAGAAAAAAATTGCTAGCTTTAGTTAATAAAGCTTCTAGTTTTTAAAGATGGTAGTTGTTTAATTTTTAAAAGGACTTTTAATTATTTATCTTTTTAGTTAACCTAGGAAACTTTTAAGTTATTTAGTTATCTAAGTTTTTAGCATTTATGTAAATGATACTGGCTTAAGTTTTCTTTTCTGATGTCGTCATGTTTTCCACTTTTGTGGAGTGAATTTTTGTAGTATGTTCATTTTTTTCCAGAACACTATCCAGTTTGTTTTCACATTTATTAGTATAAAATGTTCAATATTATCTAAAGTTTTTATTAAATTTCTAGTCTATGTAGTTCTCCTCCCTTTCTATTCCTAATTTGTTTAAATCTTAATACTTTCTAGCTTTTTGTCTAGTTGAATGATCAGTTTCTGAGAAAAGTGTATTAACATTTGTGACCAAGACTGATGATTTATTAATTTCTTCTTGTAATTCTGTAAATGTATGCATCATAGATTGAGGCTATTTGTTATGTACGTACATGTTCAGGATTGCTGAATCTTCAAGGTTAATTGTTGTTTTTTCTTAATTAATACTTTGTTTTAATTCCTGTTTTGCCAGAAACTAAAATTGCTATAGAAGTTTTGTTTTACTGGTGCTTCCTGATATGTCTTTTCTGACCTCTTTACTTTCCATCATTTTGTATTTTCATATTTTAGGTAGGCTGGTAAAGTGTGTCTAAGTAAGCTAAAATAAATCTAATTTGAGAATATCTGTTTTCTTTTTTTTTTAAACAGTGGAGCATAGTCTATTTCTATTATGCGGTTACTAATATTTAAACTTACTCTTACCCATGTTTTCTATTTACCAGTATTTTTCTTTGCTTATCTTGTTCTCTCTCCTTATTATTTTCCAACTGAATGATAAGGTTTTTCTTATGCCCTTATTTGTCTCTGCTGATTTGGAAGTTACTTACTGTATTGCCATAATTTTGTGGGTTCCCATAAACTTCTAACATGTACCCACCAGCCGTCTGTCCACAGGATGGGGAAACAGCCCCAGCACCACTAGCTCACAGTGGCTGGTCTCTGAACTAAGGTTGTCTGTAGCAACCTTTTTTTCTAAGCTGTGATGCTTATTGCCAATTCTGGGAAAACAGGAAAGATTCTTTCCTGTACCACCTGCTCTGTAAATAATTATTATGAATAAATTGGTTTTCTGATCAAACCAGGTGAGGCCATACACAAAGCAAATGGGCTGAGAGTTTAACATGATTGTATTAGTTTTTTCTTGCTGTGTAACAAATTACTACAAACTTAGTAGCTTAAGATAACATCCATTTATTACCTCACAGCTCTACAAGTCAAAAATCTGGTTAGGCTTGACTGGGTTCTTTGCTTAGGGTCTTCCAGGACTGAAATCAAATGTCTGAAGGATGGGCTCTTATCTGGAGGCTCTGGGGAAGAACCCACTTCTCAGCTTATCCAGGTTGTTGGCAAGATTTAATTCCTGTGGTTCTAGGATCAAAGTCCCTGTTTTCTTGGTGCTGTCAGCTGGGGGTCGCTCTCAGCTCCTGCACATGGTCCCCTCTATCTGCAAGCCAATAGCATGCATACAATCCCCTGCATGCTTTGGGTCTCTGACTTGCCCTTCTGCTACCAGCCAAAGAAAACTCTTTACTTTTAAGTAGCTCATATGGTTTTGTTAGACCCATCTAGATAATCTCTACTTTAAGATCAACTGATTAGGAACCTCAAGTACATCTGCAAAAACCCTTCACAGAGGTATCTGGATTAGTGTTTGACTGAAGAACCAGGTGCTGGGAATCTTGGGTGGCCAGATCTTAGAATCCTTCTTAACACAATGATGGAAAGAGTTGACATGCGAACTGATCTGGAGAAGGGTGTTGGAGGCATTTTGGGTGTTTCTGAGGAAGAAAAGAGTGCTTCCCTGGGAGTCCAAATTTCTATATTATTCTAACAGTCATTTCATAATTTAATGTCTTAATTCTTCTAATAATCGATTGAGCACTGGGACAGGGGATGGGGAGTGCTAGGCAGACTGCTAGGCACTGGGAACATGGCTCTTACTGCTAATGGAAAAATGACTTGCTTTGGTGCCATACCCAGCTTGCTCACACCCCAAATCTGCCCCTAATTTGGTGGTGACTATGGTCTTGCCACTTGGCCCTATTAGATGTTTTCTTCATCTGTAAAATGGGGAGGCTACAGCCCCATCAGCTATCACATGACAACTTCATTCCTAAGAAACTCACATTCTCAATAATTGTCTTTCAGAAACATTTCTAAAATGAGGGAAAAAGGGTAAAAAGGGGTAAAGAGAAGGCTAAAGCCTTCTTTTAAACTCACAAGCTGTAGTTTAAATCAGGAGGGAGTTTTAAACATTAGCACCAGAGATTATTTTGTCATTGCACTTCAAAATAATAATTTGGTTGATTAAAACTGATACAATGAAATCCGAACAACATAGTGTGTCCTATCAAAATTAATGTGTTAATTACCAAAATAAATGGCGGCCACTGACTTAAGCAAAAGAGCAGGTGAAACTATTTCAGCAACCCCTCCCTGCTCCTGACAATAGATGTCCTTCTAACTTGGCTAGTTTGTCCTGGGGATATAATCAGCAAAGTGGGGCAGGGGATCAATTGTGTCCCTTAGCTAAACTTGGGCTCTCAATTTCATCTCTGTTGGGAGCATTTGTGCAAGAGAAGAAACGTCTTCAATACAGAGCCTCAGTGTTTCCATCTGTAGCAAAAGGGTGGCTTTAGAAAGTACTGCCAAAGGCGAAGCACTTGGCTCAGTGCCTAGGATGTCGGAATTATTTAACAATGTTAGTTATTATTTTTCTTATTATTCTTTGTCTCCACCCCAGTTCCTCCTACTGCTCTTTATGGGCTGCCACTATTCCCGCCCTCCTTTGGACATTCTCCAGTTTAAAAAATGCCTATTTCTCTGCTACCTTCAAGGAATCTGTGGTCGGGGGATTGAGGGGGAGGTGAGCATGTGTATGGCTTATCGTGCTGTGTGGTAAGTACTGTAAAGGATGTGGGTGGTGAGAGATGAGAAAAGGGGGTGATTTTTGCTGGACTTGGGGTTTGTCACATTTAGTTGTCATGGAAAGGTGATGTTCAGGGCAGAGATACAGTGGAATGACATCCCAGTTAGAGGGAGCAGAGGGCTCAGAAGTCTGGAGTTTCTATTCTGACTTTAGGGGCTCCCAGGAGAAAGGCACACATGAAGACCACTCACTCCTGGTAAATCAAGTGAAAGAATGTAATTCACAGGCCTGGAGTATGGTAGGTGCTCAAAGATGTCAGATCTCAGACTTTAAGGCCCACTTCTGATGCCATCCTTTTCCTGGCGCAAACACTGAATTAAGCTGACTTCCCTGAGGTAGTGGCTAACATTTTTTTATCCTGTGAATCTGGCTTGGTTTTCGGCTTCACTGGATTTTAATCAAAAGCCATGCTGAGAATTGTTTGTGACCCTGGGGACCATATGACAGGTAAAATGACCAAAGGGAGAAAAGGGCAGAGCAGCCCCCAGAGGATGCAGGAAACCGACTTAATTATAATCACACCAGCAGGCTGGCTGCTGCCCATGGATGGCTGCACCATGTGGCCGGGGGACTTTGTGGGTTGGCATGGGGTCCTAGGGAGTGGGGAGGAGCTGCCATCTAGGGGATTTCGTATGAGGAGGATAGGCAGCCACCCTCCTGCCTTGACTTTCTGATAGGGAGGCTGAGCTCGGGAGAGGCTTCTAGGGGCAGACTTGGCCTTGGCCTGAGGGTCATCCTGGGGCCGGAACCCTGGTCTGGAGAGACTTTGAGTCTGAGTTCTCAGTGGGTCCCCCTTGGAATTCAGATTCTTCTTTGAGACTCCCCCAGAGAGGCCATCCCTGGGGCTGCCGGGTCAATGAGAAGATGTGGGTTCCAGGAGGGACTCCGTCCAGACAAGGACTGGTCTCATAGCCCTTGCCATTTACTGAGTACCTACCCTATGCCAGGCACTTTACCATGGAGTGTTGTCATGCCCATTTTATAGATGAGGAAACTGAGACTCAAGGTCACGCAGCATGCAAATAATAAAGCTGTATATTTAAAAAAATTGACCTGGCTCAGTGGCTTACGCCTGTAATCCCAGCACTTTGGGAGGCTGAGGTGGGTGGATCACAAGGTCAGGAGATCGAGACCATCCTGGCTAACACAGTGAAATCCCGCCTTTACTAAAAATACAAAAAATTAGGGTGTGGTGGCGGGGGCCTGTAGTCCCAGCTACTCTGGAGGCTGAGGCAGGAGAATGGCGTGAACCCGGGAGGCGGAGCTTGCAGTGAGCTAAGGTTGCACCACTGTACTCCAGCCTGGGCGACAGAGCGAGACTCTGTCTCAAACAAAACAAAACAAAACAAAACAAAACAAAAAAACATAAATATCATTTCATCTGTAAATATTTCAAATGGAATTTCTGAAAGATAAGGACTTTAAATAGCATTACCACACCTAAATGAAACTAACAATAATGCCCTAATATGTCAAACACCCTCTCAAGGTCCACATTTCCTTACCTCTTTCTGGTTTGATAGTTGAGTTGGGATCAAACATTGTGATAGATTGATAACTTAGCTTTATTTCAATCGTAATTTCCCTCTCCATCTCTGTTTTCTCTCGTTGCCTTATTTTGTAAATGAATCCAGGTAATTCATCCTGTCAAATTTCCCACGGTCTGGATTTTGCTGATATGAAGCAGAAATTTGAACCCAAATGTTTTTCCAGAGCTTATATGCTTTTCAGAACATTAGTGTGACCTTTTCCAGTCTCTTTCTACCCAGCAGTCAGTCATTCTCTTACAATGTAACCAGATCATAACATTCATCTGCTCAAAATCCTCCATCTCACTCTGTAAAATCCAAAGTCTTCACAGAGCCAAAGCTCCCTATAACCTGGCACCTGGCATCGGGCTACTTCTCTGATCTTGCAAATTCCTTCTATTATTATTTTTTTTTTTTCTGGCCACACAGGCTTCCTCTCTGTGCTTAGAATACACTGAGCATATCCTGCCCCCAGCACACTTGGAGTCCCCCCAGGAAGTCAGGCACCCACTCTGCTCACCCAGGCTGCAGTTCCTACCTGCACTCGCAGGCAGCACTGTGACCACCTGGCTGGGAGGTGCTTATCCACCGCTGTGGCCCCAGCTGCTTGCATACGTGATTGCATCAACATCAGCAGGCCTAGAGGGAACCAGGGTCCAGGAAGCTTCCCTACCCTCACAGCTCCTCCTTCCTCCCTCAAGAGGCCCAGCCCTGCCCACCCAGCCAGTCCAGGCTGTGGGCGTCATATCCATGCTCTGGTGGGTGGGGTCTGGATTGTTCTTTGCTTTGAGCTCACCCTTCAGGGTGTCTGCTTCCTGGGTGCTCACCAGGCTGCAACTCTGCCCTAAACATCACTTACTCAGCTCAATCCATAAGGCTTGGATTTGGTTTCTGTGCTTGGCATGAAAGGATTTCCTCCTCAGCTAGCCTCTAGGTGGCCTTTGATCTGAAGGAACCCTCTCCACCTTTCTTTTCTTTCATTGTAATATTTTGTTGATAAAACCATAGACTGAGTCTTGTTAAATTTCCCACAGTCTCAATTTTGTGATTTGAAGCTGGAATTGAACCCAGAAGAAGCCCTTCTTGCTTGGGGGGATCCAGCTCCAGCTGTCATACCCAGCTCTCAGCAGTCCCCACCCTTCATGAATTGGCTCCTGCCCACCCCCAACAAACAACAACAACAAAAACGCCAAACCATTTTGTACTCTTCTCCGCAGAATACCCTGATCCAGGCTGGGGTGAGCCTGACTGAACAGGGCTTCTCTCAGCCTGCCGTGAGCTTTCAGAGCTGCCCCCGGTTCAACCTGAGTTCTCCACACTTTTGGGGACACTGAGTATTTGAGTTTCTGGTTGCTTCTTTTTGAATACATTATCTTAGCCCTGATTGTTATTAGACTCTACACATTCATTCATTCATTCATTCATTCATTCATTCATTCATTCATTCATGTAATGGTCACATATTGAGGCTTTTTCAGTCCTGGGCAGCAAACTGGGCTCTGGAACACAGTGGTTGGCAGACAGATAAAGCCCTGCCTTCACGGTGCTCAGGACTGAGTGGGGAGAGAAACAAGCACACCAGCAAAGCCCAGGCAGTGGGATGGGTGCTACCACACCAGGAAGGACAGGATGCTTTTGGAGTGCAGAGCTCAGGCATTAACACACTCTGGGGGTGAGGGGAGTCAGGGAAAATTTCCTGGAGGAAGGACTCTAAGCTGAGTTCAGATAGGTGATCAGGAGTAGATGGGATGTATTAGTTTGCTAATTAGGCTGCTGTAACAAAGTACCACAAATTGCATGGCTTAAACTACAGAGATGTATAGTCTTATAGTTTTGGAGGCTAGTGTCCAAAATCAAGGTGTCAGCAGGGCTGGTTCCTTCTGAGAACTGTGAGGAAGACTCTGTTCCAAACATCTTTTCTCTTTTGGTGGTTTGTCTGCAATTTTTGACACTCTTTGGCTTGTGGACTCATCACGCTGGTCTCTGCCCTGATGGTTCACATGGCATTCTCCCTGTTTGTGTACCTTTCTCCAAATTTTCCCTTTCATGAGGACACCAGTTATGTTGGATTAAGGACCCCACTAATGACCCCATTTTAATGTATCTTTTTAAAATTTCTATCTCCAAACAATGTCATCTTCATAAATACTGGGGCTAGAACTTTATGCATTTTGAGGGAACACAAACCTATCACACTGGGTGAAGAGAAATGTTATGGGGTGAGAATTAAGAGGGAGTGAAAGGAATTCCAGGTGTGGGGAAAAAGACACATAAAGTCTAGAGGTGAGAGAGGATATAGTGGGTTCCGATTACTCAATAATGTCCAGTCTGGCCGGATGGGAATTGGGGTGGGCTGGGGAATAGCAGGAGTGAGGTTGCAGACTTTAGCAGGTGCCAGATCTGGGAACATCTTGAAGTCCATGCACAGAAGTCTGTGGTTTGTCCTTGGACAATGGGAGCCAGTGAAGCTTTCACACAGGGTGTGTCACAATCCAAAGGTTTCGGATAGAACCCTTTGGCTGGGAAGATGGGGGCCTGAACCAGCAGGGAGGCAGTGATGCAGAAGCTGCTGGGTTTCAGAGATATTTAAGAGGGAGGCTCAGCAGGTGAAGGACAGTTTCTGTTTTGTCTGGTTGCTGGTGTGACCATCAGTGCCTGGGGCCTCAGGAGAGTCTGACACTGAGTTGTGGGCAAGCCCGTGGCCCACACCACCTCCCAGACTTGGTCCCCTTTTGTGGGTGACAGATGGCTGAGAATGAGTTTCCCTTTGGGAAACAGAGGAGTCAGTAGTCTGTGGAGGCTGGGAGTGACGGTGGGTTAATGATATGCTGTGACAGTGGGGCACATGGAGTACTTCCTGGCACTTAGGTCCTTACAGTGTCTATCCAAAGAGAAGGGAAGGCATGGCCTCAAACATTACCTTAGTAGCAGAGCCTAAGTGACCTCATTGTCCATGTTTAATGTCATCATTTACCCAGACGTGCCCAAAACTTCCAACATGGCATTCAGGCCCCTACAGGGTCGTTGCAGACTTCCAGCTTCATCTCCACTGCGCTTCTTCATTGACATCCTCCACCATACAGACCACACCTGCTCCACCCTGGTTCATGCCCTGGGCCTTCCTGCTTCCACAGTTTTGCTGCAGTGATTTGTCCACACTGTCTGCCTGAGTGCTATCCCCATCCTATATCTGGATGGCAAAATTAATGTTCTCCCTCCCCCTCAAAAACCTTACGACCAGTTCAAATGCCAGGCACTCTGAGGATTCGTTCTGGGCATCTCAGTTCTTCTCTTCTCTACACCCTCATAGTATTCAGGTACATTTGTGTGAAACTGCACTGTCTTTCATCCAGGCATTTAAATTTCTCGTGTATATTCTTGTCTTCTTTATTATATTACGAGCTTCTTGTCAGGCAAAAACATCTGATTCGCCTTTGTAGACCCAGAGTCCGCACATAGGGAGGAAAGAAATGAACATGCATTAAACTGATAAAATGCCAGTCACTGCATTACAAACTTTATGAGTAAGTTCACAGTTAATCCTTACTACCTTTCAGGCTTAGTCTTTCAAGTTAGCCCCATTTACAGGTGTAAATACTGAGGCTCAGAGGAAGGGAAGTGACTCACTTAAATGACTTAATCATAAATAGCACAATTCTAAAGCTCGTGCCCTTTCCACTTCAACCAGCTGGGTAAGTGCTTGTTGAATGAGTGAATGAATGAATGGAAAGTTGGAGAATAGGGGAGGCTCAGAAGAGCACTTATGACTTCATATGACCTCATTCGTTTCAGGATTGGAAAGGAGGTGAGGAATTCAGGTAGAAAACCTGTTCAATAAATAAAGTCAGTGATGAACTGAGCTCTGCCCATATTCCACCCAACGGAGCCCAGTTGAGAGTGGCAGGGGGAGAGAAGGCCTTTTGTTGCTTGGTAACCTCGAGCCCCCATCACTCCCATGGGGAAAGAGAAGGCTGGAGTCTCCATCTTTGAAGCTCCCCTTCCACTGGCTTTCTCTCCATTATGCTGACTGTTTCTGTGAACTCCCACGGTGATGGTGACTGATCTCATGTCAGTCTCCCTGAGAGCTCAGAGCAGAGGTGTGGGATGTGGATCAGCCTCTGTCCCCCTGCTTCTTTCCAGAAGATCCCTGATCATCTCAGCAGTTGACCCAACTCAAAGGAGACGAGACCATTTTACTCCAATCTGGGATGAGCACACTGTGGTACAGTCATCTCAAGTGAATCTCTGCTCTTGAATCTGCTGTGCTAAGAGGCACTTTTACTTGTTCAGTGGAAAGAATAGAGGTGGGAGGGAGTGTAGGGTATCAGATTCAGTCATAAGCCAAATGCTCTTAAAGTCCATTATCTGATATGAAAATGCTGAGTCCCAAAGTCTCTTTCCTTCTCTGTTCCCCTGCTCCCCACCCTTTTAAGACACAATGATGTTAAGGCTCCCAGAAAGCCTGTGCGATAAGCTTCACTCTGCCTTTCCCAGGCATGCTGGGCTCTGCTCTAAGGTGGAATTTGAACAATTGCAGAAGATTTTGCCTGCAATGTCTTCCCTCTGTTTTCTTTTCCCCATAAAATAGCAATGTATTTCTCTGTTCATACATTCTACTTCTTTCCTTCTTCATTTACTTGAAAATATTAGTGATGGCATCTTTGACCCTCTAGGATCCTCAGCTTCCTGGTAGAAAAAGTGGAGCTTGGCTGGGCGCGGTGGCTCATGCCTGTAATCCCAGTACTTTGGGAGGCCGAGGCAGGTGGATCATGAGGTCAGGAGTTTGAGACCAGCCTGGCCAATATGGTGAACCCTGTCTCTACTAAAAATACAAAAATTAGCTAGGTGTGGTGGCACGCACCTGTAGTCCCAGCTACTTGGGAGGCTGAGGCAGGAGAATTGCTTGAACCCAGCAGGTGGATGTTGCAGTGAGCCGAGATTGCGCCCCTGTGCTCCAGCCTGGGTAATAGAGTGAGACTCTGTCTCAAAACAAAACAAAAAACCAAAAAACCAAAAAAAAGAAAAAAAAAAAAAAAGAAAGAGGACCTCATTTTACCCCAATTCTAAATTTAGGATTCCATGAGCATCTTTACTTACTAAACTGTCTTGAATTGGAGAAATGGATCAACTCTTTACATTGTTTGCTAATATTTTGTTGAGAACTTTTGCATCTGGATTCATGAGAGAAATTGGTCTGTAATTTTCTTTTATAATTTGTTTGTCAGGTTTTGGTATCAAGAGTATGTTGGTCTTATAAAATGAGTTGGGAAGAGTTTACGTTCTCTGGAAGAGTTGGTGTGAGATTGGCATTATTTCCTTAAGTATTTGGCAGCATTCACTAGGGAAGCCACTTGTGCGGCTCTGAGGTTTTTCTTTGTGGGAAGGTTTCCATTATGGGTTCAAGTTTGGTAACAGATACATTATTTGTGCCCTCTTGTGTCAATTCTGTTAGACTGTGTTTTCTTAGGGATTTGTTAATTTCAATTATAGTTTCAAATCTATTGGCACAAAGTTGTCTATAACATTCTCTTATTATATTTTAAATTTTGATAGGATCCTGCAATAATGTCCTTTGTCATTACTGATGTTGGATATTGGTTATTAATGCTTTTTCTCTGTTTTTCCCTTGATGAGTTTTGCCAGAGATTATCAATATTATTAGTCCTCAGAGAATAAGCTTTTGTCTTTGCTTATCAACTCTATTATTCTTTGTTTCCTTTTTCATTGATTTCTGTTTTTTATTTCCTGTCTCCTACTTCTTTTGGTTTTATTTTACTGTCTTTTTTCAAAGTTTTTGAGATGGAAGCTTAGGTCATTGAGGTTCAGACTTTTTCCTTTCTTTGTAAAAAATTTGTTTTCAAGAACCAAGAGATGAAAGCAAGAGTATTTTCCCCCTAATATATGCAATTAAGGCTGTAATTTTCCCACTGTGCACAGTTTTAGCTGCATTCTATAAGTTTTGATACTTGCTATTTTCATTATCATTCAGTTAAAGTATTTTCTACTTTTCATTTTTTTTTAAAACTTTATTATTATCTTTTAGAAGCAGGGTCTCACTTTGTTGCCCAGGCTGGAGTACAGTGGTGCAATCATAGCTCATTGCAGCCTCAGTTGAACTCTTGAGCTCAAGCAATCTTTCCATCCCAGTTTTCTGAAGTACTAGAATAACAGGTGTGCACCACCACACCCAGCTGATTTTTAAAAATTATTAATTTTTTTAAAGTGGAGATGAGGTCTAGCTATGTTGCCCAGACTGGTCTTGAACTCCTGGCCCCAAGCACTCCTCCTGCCTCAGCCTCCCAAAGTGCTGGGATTATAGGCATAAGCCACCAAGCCTGGCTAATTTTAAATGTTATTTATTCTTTGACCAAAGGGTTGTTTTAAAATACATTTCTTTACTATGAAATGTAGAGACTTTTCTAGTAATTTTTTTTTTGAATTTCTATTGGAATAACCCTGGGTTTGAGAAGGGTTCTGAGTTCAGTGTAAGGTGTGCCATAATTGATTAGATGAGGTAGGTGAGTGGAGGCACAAGTGGTGTGTATGTATGTCCCTGTTCTAAGCCCAGGGCCACCTCTTCCAGGAGATATCCTTAGCTGCTCACCACACAGTGAGCTCTCCTTTCTTTGAGGCCTTTTAAGTGTTGACATCATCACTGAACTTGGAGGAAGGTGAATCCACAGATCAATACTCCGAATGAGAAGGAAACGGCAGGTGCTACATCTCAGCCAGGACATCTAATTGTTTGAGTTTATGGGGCATATCTCCAAGGGATTCCTGTACAAGGGGAGATTTTGAGCAGAACTAGAGCCCTTGTCTTATAGCCATCTGTGCCTGGTCTAGGGATATTATTACCCCTCTCCTGAGCTGAGGAATCATTGATACATAAACTTCTTCATTGTCTGAATAGATATCAGTTCTTTCTCTACAAAAACTTGAAGACAAAGACCATCCGTTGTTTTTCTCTGTGACCTTTCTAGGTCTTAGCATCAACCTAGATACTTAAATGCTATTGAATTGACCTGACACTTATTTTGATGGACAAAATATGAGAAGACGTTGTCCCAGAGTATGCAGTTGAGTTCATCACACAGAAACATCTGAAGCTAGTGTAAAACTGGTACCTCCATGTCAAGACTCAGGTGACAATAGCCGTGCTTTAGACTTGCTTTCATGGGAGGAGAAGAGAAGGTAACATGTAATTAATAATTATTGTGGTGGCAGGAATTTAGCAAAATCTTTTAATACACTATATATCATCTCATCTAATTTAACTCTCAAAACACTTTTGAGGTGTTATGACCACCATTTTATAAGAAAATTACCCGAGACTCAAAAAAAGTTGAATCGTTTGCTTGAGGTTACACAACTGACAAGTGGCAGTGCTGGGATTTGGCTCCAGGTCAACCTATGGTCTAAACTCCATGGCTTTTTCATTATACCATTCTGCCTCAGGTTGTCCATCCATCCATCTGTCAATTTACCCACCCATCCACTGACTCATCCACCCATCCACCCACCCATCCATCCATTTATCATCTATCCACTCATCTACCCATCCATCCATCCATCCATCCATCCGTCCATCCGTCCATCCATTCATTTGTCCATCTGTCCATCTATTATCCATTCATCCATCCATCTACCCATCAATTTTTCCATTCAATAAATATTTACTGAGCACCTACCATGTACTTGGTAGATAAGGTTCATGCCCTAATGGGAAATACGGACTATAAACAAAAGAGAGAATCCAAATATTACCGAGTGAGTTGATGCCAGCCAGGCCCAGAAGAAGGCAGCACTGAGTAGTGCATTAACAGGAGACCTGAATTTTAGTTCCAGCTCCGCACTGACTCATTGACTGACCTTGTGCAAAGCCCCTCACCTATCTGAGCTTCTGTTTCTCACGAGTAAAACAGAACTTTGGACTAGAAATATGATTCTGAATGTCTCCTGTAGCCCCCAAATTCTATAATTCTACATACTGGAGGAGTTCTGCTTTCCCATTCATTTCTTCATAAATAACATGGTGTGAAATTGCCACAAAAACAGGTACCCAAGGAGCCACAGAAGCAATTCCTGGTGTCTGAAATTCAAAGACTTTGTTATTTTGAGTCTAAGGACAATTTACCTGGATTCTGACCTATTTTCATTTGCCTCAGTGGTTTTAAGTTTCTCAGTCCCAAATGAGTCTCATACGGTGAGCCCAGAACTACATCCTGGGAGTGAGGGTGCGTTCATTTATCAAATCAAGCCCTGCAGTGGAAGCAGAGTCTGTGTTTGCACCATTCACGCACTCAGCAAATCTTGTTCCTATCATAGACAGGCATAAAAGTAAACTTCACCCCAAGAGATCTGTATTACCACAGGTTTTCAATCCCAGGGACTCTTAAAAATCTCCCAATACCTTCTAACTTGGACATAAGATTTACCACTGTTGACCATCCATTTTCTGGCTAAAAGAAAAAGAAAACACTTCAAATTGCAGAAATAATGCATCCCCAATGTTGAAAATACAGCAAAGAATAAATAAGAAAAACAACCACCCATAATCCCACCTCCCACAGATAAACACTATTAACATTTTATCGTATTTCCTTCCAGTCTTTTTATGCTTTCAAAGTAGTTGAAATCATACTTTATAACCTTTTTCTATCTTGCTCTTTTACTTAATGTTATATCATTAAGCATTTTTCCATGTCGTTAAGAACACTTCATAAGCATCATTTATAATGATGGCACAATATTCCATCTTGTGGAGGCAGTTCAATTTACTTAGCCGTTCCCTGATATCCAACACTTAAGTATTTTTAAACCATCATATTTTACAATTATGAATGACACTGTGGTGAACACATTTTCTGCATAAATCTTTGTCCACATGTCAGATTATTTTTCGAGGAGAGATACTCAGATCTAAAATTTACCAGTCAATTTTCTTTCCAGAAATACTGTACCCACTTTTACTCCCTTTGGCTGTCTCTGAGGGTACACAGTGCTCCACTTCCTTTCACCAGCACAGACACTTATCATTAAAAAAAAACTTTGCTAATTTTACAGGTGAAAGAACATTCATTCTTGTTTCATATTGCATTTCTTTCATTGTAGTTTGGTCAAATAAATACTATAATATTTATTAGTTATTTTCATTACCTCTTTTTATTTTCTTATTGCTTATTGTTTTCTTTTTCTTGAGATGGAGTCTTACTCTGTCACCCAGGATGGAGTGCAGTGGTGTGATCTCAGCCCACTTCAGCCTCTGCCTCCTGGGTTCAAGCGATTCTCCTGCCTCAGCCTCCCGAGTAGCTGGGACTAAAGGCACACCCCACCATGCCCATGCCCAGCTAATTTTTTTGGATTTCTTTTTTTTTTTTTTTAGTAGAGATGCGGTTTCACCATGCTGGCCAGGCTGGTCTTGAACTCCTAACCTCAGGTGATCTACCCACCTCAGCCTCCCAAAGTGCTGAGATTGCAGGTGTGAGCCACCATGCCTGGCTATTCATTACCTCTTTTTAAAACGGCCTGTTTGTGTTTGATTTTCCCTTTCTTTCTAGGTGCCGTCTCCTCTCTGGATTTTTATTTACAGATACGAATTCCCCAAATGAAAAACAAACGAGAAGAACTCAAGAGCAAACATGCCTTTAGATTCATTCACAATGTGCTGTGATGCTCCCTGTAGAAAAGTTGTTTTGGTCATCTATTGCTGTTTAGTATGTTGCTCCATAACTTAGTGGCTTAAAGCAACCATTTTATTTTGATCATGATTTTTGGGTCAGGAATTTGGGAAAAGGCTCACCTGGGCAGTTAATTGCTGACCAATGAGGCTTCTGCTGGGACAGCAGGGCCTGGAGAATCCACGGGCATCGTGTCTCCTTCACTCACATGTCTGGTGCTCTGGTTAGGAGAGTGACTGGAAAGCTAGGCTTGTGGAGATATTGATAAGAGCACTTACATGTGTCCTCTCCAACACGGTGGCCTCAGGGAACTTGAACTTCTTTTAAGGACATTCACAATTCCCAGAGAGATGGTCCCAAATACAAGAAGTAGAACCTTCTGGTTTCTTTCTTTCTTTTTTTTTCTGTTCTGGCCATATTTTTAATCTGTCCACATATTCCTCTTCTGAATTCCATGAAAAATGACAGGTTTTCTTTCTTTTTTAAAATTATTATTATACTTTAAGTTCTAGGGTACATGTGCACAACATGCAGGTTTGTTACATATGTATACATGTGCCATGTTGGTGTGCTGTACCCATTAACTCGTCATTTGCATTAGGTATATCTCCTAATGCTATCCCTCCCCCCACCTACTCCACAACAGGCCCCGGTGTGTGATGTTCCCCATTCTGTGTCTAAGTGATCTCATTGTTCAATTCCCACCTTTGAGTGAGAACATATGGTGTTTGGTTTTCTGTCCTTGTGATAGCTTGCTCAGAATGATAGTTTTCAGGTTCATCCATGTCCCTATGAAGGACACGAGCTCATCCTTTTTTATGGCTGCATAGTATTCCATGGTGTATATGTGCCACATTTTCTTAATCCAGTCTGTCATTGATGGACATTTGGGTTGGTTCCAAGTCTTTGCTAAATACCATTTGACCCAGAAATCCCATTACTGGGTATATACCCAAAGGATTATAAATCATGCTGCTATAAAGACACATGCACACATATGTTTATTGTAGCACTAAGCTTTTGGTTTCTTAAATCCTCAGCCTGGAAACTGGCACAGCATTATTGCTGCTGTGTTCTATTGGTCCAAGCAGCCACAGAGCATGCCCAGATTCAAAGAGAGAGCACATACAGCCCACCTCTTGACTGGAAGGTGGTCAAAGATTTAGAAGCCATCTTTAATCTGCCACAGAAGAGTACCTCTACGTTTCAGTATTAAATTAGCATGGATTAAGAGAGTGGAAGAAGGCAGGGAGTAAATGAATGAATGAATGAATGAACACTGAGAATTTATACAATTTGCAGAAAGTCACAGAAGATCACTAGGAGAGTCAGACTCAAACTTAAGGATATCTTTGCTCATGTTTAGGTCCAGAAATGTTCCTTCCTGCAGGGAAGGGGCCTATCTTGGCAATGTGTGTGGAAACTGGCTCTATATGGAAAGAAATAGAAGTTCTAGAATGAAACCATAGAGCAATTATCCCTCCTCACTTACATGTCCTGAAATAACTGTGTTCTCAGAGGGCAAGCAGGAGGGAAGTGAATTGAAATATCTAGGTCTCAGAGTCGACGACACTGGGTGGTAGATTATATATGTTAATATGCAAAATTTTCAAATCCTTGTCTCTCTTTCCTAAACAAGTGACCTGGAGTTATTAGCAGAGCTTATAGTGTTAAGTATTAGAGGCTGAGATTATGTGGCACAGCAGACTGCTCATCTCCTGAGAATTTAGGCATTTTCCCGACAGTGAGGTTGGCCCAGTAAATTCCTGGATGAGGACTGTCTTGGATTTGGTAATATGACAGAAAGGATTGCTTTGCTCCATTTCAGTGACTTATTCTACACTACCAAAGGCCATTATACAACCTAACACCTCCCATTAATTCCCAGCATAATCAGAACAGAAAACTTCTCATTCACTCATTAATTCACTCATTTATTCATACTCATCCTCAGCCAACAAATATCTATGGAGCCCCTCCTGTATCTCCAATACTGTGTGGAAGTACAAGGATGAGCAACAGAGACATGACCCTAGTGCTTACTAAATTCCTTGCCACACTGAGCCACAGGAAGAAAACAGATGGGGAAAGTAGATTTATTGAGTGCCTACTGTGCACCATGGATGGGCTAAGTACTTTATGCACATGATCTGCTTTCATCCTCACACCTGGGACTCAGGAATATTAATATTCACCTTTTAGAGTGGAGGAAGCTGAGGCTCAGAGAGAGATGCGATTGTGGAAGGGCACGCAGTTAGCTGGTGTCAGAGCTGGGGTGGAACCCTGATCTGTCTGACTCCAGAGCTAATACTACAGGAGTGACAGGAAGAGGATAGAAGTGACTTTCTGACTTTACAAGTGTCTGTGTTCCATCATTTCCTCAAATCTAGAGCTAAAAAGTGACCCACTTCGGAAAACTTGCATTCATGGATGTCCTCTGAGTTCAATGTAGAGTGGGACAGAACATCCTGTTTTGAGAATCAGGAGGTCTAGGTTCTCATCCTGGTGCTGTGTGATCATGAGAATCTCTTCCTTTCCAAATCCAATACTGGGACTGAGCAGGCAGGCAAAGGGGACAAAGAGATGGCATGAAGAAGAGTGGATTCCTGTGCTGAACCTTTGGTTTCTGTTAGACCCCAACCTGTGATTGGCATGGGGCAGTAAGGGAGGCTGGATCCAGTCCTTTGGGTTGGGGGAGGTGGCTGGCCACTGTTAGGCAGGATGTCAGCATCCCAGCCAAGCGGGCCATGTCCCCATGGTGGGACACTGGGGCACAAATTAATCCATCCAACAAATAGCTATTTAGTGGTAACTCTGCATTTTCCATGTATGCCTGGGAGCAAAGAGATGGAGTCACTGCCCTCATGATGCTTGCAGTAGAGGAGGAAACATGAATCTAACAATGACACTAAGAAATCAGCCTGACAGGGCTGGGCGTGGTGGCTCACGCCTGTAATCCCAGCACTTTGGGAGGCCGAGGTGGGCGGATCATGAGGTCAGGAGGTCGAGACCATTCTGGCTATCACGGTGAAACCGCGTCTCTACTAATAATACACAAAATTAGCCAGGCGTGATGGCGGGCACCTGTAGTCCCAGCTACTTGGGAGGCTGAGGCAGGAGAATGGCATGAATCTGGGAGGCAGAGCTTGCAGTGAGCCGAGATTGCACCACTGCACTCCAGCCTGGGTGACAGAGCAAGACTCCGTCTCAAAAAAAAAAAAAAAAAAAAAAAAAAGAAATCAGCCTGACAAACTGCAACTGTAACTTGAAGGAAAACCACAGGGGAAATGAGAAAATTGAATGGAATCAAGGTGATAATCTCTAGTCTGGGAATTGGGGCCTCAGATCAGGTTCAGGTATGGGACCTAAAGTTTTTACCTCCTCTCCCTCCAACTCGTGTTGGCTTCATCCTGTTATCTCCTGTGTCTTGAACATGTCTCATGTTTCCCCATGAGATCTCTGGGTGTAGCTTTTCCTTGGCTTCTCTTTACTTTCTCAGTCCTTTCAATTTTTGCAAGACATTTATTTCCATTATCATCTCAAATATTTTTTCATCTCCATTTTGATTTTTTTCTGAATCTCCTATCTGGATGTTAGCACTTTTACTTCTGCATCCATCTCATGTAGCTTTTTTTTTACTTAACTAATTCATTCGTTCACTGATTCCTCCTTTGGAGGGATTTCCTTGATCTGTTTTTCCCATTGATTAATTCATTCTTCAGCCATTCATTCCAATTGTTCTGTTCATTGTGTAATGATTCCATTTCCCATGTACAGTATTTCTCCTGGGTCTTTTTCTTTTTCCTGCTTCATATTGCTATGATCTTCCTTTATCTTCTTTCATGTGTTGATTAGGTTAATTTAAAATTCTTGTTGCCTCTGGTCTAACATTTCTGCTTTGGATGGAATTTCTGTTCCAGAATGCTGCTGCCGTTGATGTTTTGTTGTTGTTTTCTTCTGCCATAGCTGTGCTGCTTAAATGTCTAATCATGTTTTCCTATAAACTTATCTTTCCCCCAGGCATGTGGGCTACTACCAAGCAATGTGTATGCAGGGAGCCCAGCTTGAGGAAGTGGGCAAGCTGTGGCATCATAAAACCATAGCCAGTTACTCCTCACCTCACTAAACAGGTCCTCAGGTTGGGTTTGGGGTACCTATTGCCCCAGTAAAAAGCAGCATTTCAGCAAGCCCCTTCTTAGACTGCTTGAGAGTGTGGAGGGGAAGAAATGGGGAAGGGGCTGCCTGAAGTTAGTTGGCCCCACCTGGTTTTTTTAGCCTTTCTCAAGTACAGAGCTCCTGTATCTCTATGATTTTATTCCTGAGGTTTCCTAGGCTACAGATGTGAACTCCTACAGGTATAGGAGAGGCACGGTTTGTTCCAAGACCGTGGTAGCTGAGAAGGAACTATAAGACTTCACCTGTTCCTCTCCTCCTTTGCCTGCCCACAATCTAGCTAGGCTGACTCCTTATTCAGGTCAAAGACACTCGTCCAAGCCTGTTCAAATAAGACCCCTCCCCAAGAGGTTTCTCACCATTCTCCAGTTTCTTAGTGTCTTCCCTGTCTAGCTCCTTCAGTGCTGACCTTGGGAGAGGGAGCCAGAATGGTGCTAGCTCAGCATTTTAGTCTGTCATCCTTTCCATTCAGCCTCATCTCCATCTATCCCAAACCTCTTCTAGTTTTCTAAACACTTGTCCTTTCCCACCCTTCTGCTCTTGGCCACACTCTTTCTACTGTCTCTCCCAATGTCCGTCCTGGCAACACCTACTTAAACTTTGCAGCCCTTCCCATCAAGTCTCTTCTGACTTTCTTGATAATAACTGTAATAATGGACATTTCATGAGCTCTTGCTCTTGATGAGGCCCTATACCAAACACTTTCCATTGATTTCCCATTTAAATTTCATCAGAACCCTGGCAGAGAGAGGTTGAGTGACTTGCACAAGTCTACCCAGCAAGTCAGTGGTGGCAGAAATATTCAAACAGGCATTGGACGCCAGAGTCCATGTGCCTAAGCACTTGATCTGCTGCTTCCTTTTCACAAGTCTTTTCCATCTCTCTGTCCTAGCATTTACTTCTCTGGGTCATTGTTATTTGTTTCCCTCACTATCTCTCCTGTTCATCTGGGACTGAGTTTTTTCTCTCTTTCTTTCTCTGTCCAGAGCCTAGCATAGATTCTGGCTTGAAGAAGGTGAAGGAATGGATAGAGTAGTCTGCATGTCTCACTCACATCAGATGCCTTTTGAGGATCAGCACTGAGTAAAGTGCTTTATACATAGTAGGAACCAACCAACCAGTCAACCTACCAAGTCACCCATCCACCCACCCACCAACTAACCCACCAACTAACCAACTCACCAACCAACCAATCAACCAACCAACCAACCAACCAACCAACCAACCAACCAACCAACCTACTAACCAACCAACCAACCAACCAACCAACCAACCAACCAACCAACCAACAACTTATCCAAGCAACCAACCCACTAACCCACCAACCAAACCATCAACCAGCTATGTAACCCATTCCAGGAGAGAGCTGAGCAAGATGTCATATTCTTGCCATAGTTTACTTATTTCACTTGAGAATGTTAATTCAACAAACATTTATTGAGCATCTGCTGTGAGCAGTGTCTTTTTGACTCAGTCTTACAGATTTCTGCCAGAGAGTTTTACCTCTATTCTGTGATACTACTTCCCCAGGGGCAAACAGGAGTCAGATGCCCCCAGGGGCAAATAGGAAACAGGTATCAGGTGCTCGACAGATGATGATTTAAGAGTTTGGCAATGTAACTGTAAGAATGTGGATCTTTGATTCAGAAACAAGGGAAACAAGAACTCCAGATTCTCCAAGTTTATGAACAAAAGATAAACTATTCATGAGCAAATAGCAAAACTAAGTAAGCATAATACAAAATTAATAAGACATACCTTTTAGAACAAAGTAAAGGAATTAATAATAAACTACTATTTACTACTGAGAATTCAACCCTCCTAAACCCTGTTTGGTGATCACATAATGTTAGTTTATATTATTGCTTAAGAGGTGGCTGTGGTTGCTAAAATCAGATTCTCTTCAGTTTATGCTACCTTCGTTCCTACTGATGTTTTTTGAGAGTCTCTTGGCTTAAAATAGAGGTATAGTTCTTAAACAAAAAATGGTCTGTCTCTTCTGGGGATAAACTTTTTCTTTGCTTCAAGTCCTCTTTGCTTTCATAGTCATGTTAATACTACTTTAAACTGACTTACTGCTCTTTTTTTTTTTTTTTTTTAAACAGGGTGTGACTCTGTCACCCATGCTGGAGTGCAGTAGTACCATCATGGTTCACTGCAACCTTTGCCTCCTGGGCTCAAGTGATCTTCCCACTTCAGCCTCCTGAGTAGCTGGGACACAGTCATATGCCAACACACCTGCTAATTTTTGAATTTTTTTGTAGAGGCGAGGTTTTGCCATGTTGCTCAAGCTAATCTTGAACTCATGAGATCAAGTTATCTGCCCATCTTGGGCTCCCAAAGTGCTAATGCTAGAATTACAGGTGTGAGCCATTGCACCTGGCTCTGCCCTACTACTCTTGATTGATAAGCCCTTGTAGAAAGCAGTGGTGGATGGTGTTGGTCGCTCATCCAATTCTTTTCTTTTTGATTGATTTTGATTGGGGACAGTGTGCCCAGAACCAGGGAATAAATCAGAATTTATTTACTAAGACAGTCATGGTGATACTATTCTTCTTAGCAAAGGTCATGTGAATGAGATGTAAGGGAAAGTTGGCTGGGGGAGTCCCAGAAAGTTTGTCCATTCTTAAGAGATATATAGAAGGAGAAAGCCCTTTCCCTAATCCTTCGCTCCTTTCCAGTGGTGACCACTGTCCTGTGAGGAATGTGAGCTACTTTAGCCCGAGACCCTGATAAAAAGGCCAGGAGAACCTGGGAGGGGCTGACCCAGTGCTCTGACAACACTGATTTGCTGAATAAATCAATTCTGGCCCTAAATCCAGGATTCTTCTCATGTGAGATGATTGTATATCTTTATCGCTCAAGGAATTGTTTTTTGTTTTATTCTGTTACTTGCAGCTGCATGCATGCCAACAGGTACAACTGTTACAGGGGTCATGCCCTGATTTCTCCTGCACACATATGTGCCCTGCAATACACTACTCACACACACAACATTCTTCTTTTTAACTCTCTGCAGTGTCTTGTTAATACTGAAGGTGCTATTGTCTCCTTTTAACAGAATGAGAAACAGACTCAGTGAGTGATTTCTTTTATGGCAATTGATTGTGGTGCCATGCCTCCTGGCTTTTAGTTGCTGTAATTCTCTCAGTAATGTTGGAAATAGAAATAACTCAAATTTGTGCTTCCACACAAGATGTGACACTGTCCTCTTTGAAGATCTTAGCATTGGCTAGAAGTCTTAGGCATTGTGTTGGTTAATTATGTGTGTCAGCTTGACTAGACCATGGGATGCCCAGATATTTGGTCAAACATTATCTTGAATGTTTCCATGATGGTGTTTTTGGATGAGCTTAACATTTAAATCAATAGACTGAGTAAAGCAGATTGCACTCCTTAATGTGGGTGGGCCCCATCCAATCAGTTGAAGGCCTAGAAAGGACAAAAGGCTGACCTCTCCTACTGCTCCCCAAATTAAAAGAGATTACTCCTGCCTGACTGCCTTTGAGCTGAGACATCAGTGTTTTTTTTCTTGCCTTCAGACTCAAACTGAAACATCGGCAATTCCTGAGTCTCACATGTGCCGGCCTTCAGACTGGAACTACACAATCATCTCTTCTAGGTCTCCAGCCAACTACAGATCTTGGGACTTCTCAGCCTCTATAATTGCATGAGCCAATTTGTTATAATAAATCTGTTTCTATATATATTCGAATACCATTGGTTCTGTTTTTCTGGAGAACCCTGACTAATATAGGAATCATCTAACTTTGAAGCCAGCAGAATTTCCTTCTAGATGCAGGAAGGGAACAGGAACTGACAGGTTCTCTGTGGCCACTCTGTGCCAGGCACAGACACAGTATCTCATTTAATCTTCTAACAACCTTGAGAGGCTGGTCCTGCTGCTGCCTCTTATCAGTGGAGAAACTGACACTCAGAAGCAGAGTAGCTTGCCCAAGGCTACACAGATGGCAAAGGCAGACCTGGGATTTGTGGGTTTTCTGTTATATCGAACTGTCTGGGTGATGCTGGAGAAATCCGTGGGAGAGCAAATTTTTTGTTTGTTTTCCCATCAGTCCTTAAAAGAACTGTCTGCTTTCTTGTTTGGTCCTGGGACCTAAATCACCCTTCCAGCTCAGGGTCCCCCTGCCCACTTCCAAGGTTCTTGTCATTCACTCGAAAAGCTGAGTAATCTACAAAGACAATTCCTTGGCAGAGTCAGATGACATTTGCAGCATTTCCAGCCAAATGCAGACGATTCATTTTTAGCCTCATGTGAGAATTTTCTCCTGCCCTTACAACCTTTATTTTTCTTTCTCTTCTCTTCTTTTTTTGGTTTTAGTCTTAGCCTCCCGCACCTTATTCCTTCCACCCATGAAAGCAATTTTAACTTCATGAAACTAATTAAAGTTTTATATGCTTATGTTCCTTCATTGGACTGATTGTAGATTTCTTAGATTGAAATGGAACCAGGCCAAGAGGGAAATGTCTCTAGGACTTTCTTACAAATGTGGGGTTTGTGTGCATTGGTGTGGTGACTCAGGATGTCAGCCAACTCTTGGTTTGGGAATCATAGGACTTATTAATGGAACCCAAACTCCTCAGGACTAAGACAGTGTGATGGAAAGTCAGGCAGATGCCTGACTGAGAAAATACAGAGAAAATGTTTGTTGAATAAATGAATGAATAAATGGACACAAGAGTGAAGGGGAAATTATCACTAGTCATAATTTAAAAAATACTATCAGCACTTTGGGAGGCCGAGGCGGGCAGATCATGAAGTCAGGAGATCAAGACTATCCTGGCTATCATGGTGAAATCCCGTTTCTACTAAAAATACAAAAAATTAGCTGGGTGTGGTGACATGTGCCTGTAGTCCCAGCTACTCGGGAGGCTAAAGTGGGAGAATTGCCTGAACCCAGGAGGCGGAGGTTACAGTGTCGAGATTGTGCCACTGCACTCCATCTTGGGCAACAGAGAGAGACTCCATCTCAAAAAAAAAATACTGTATCATTTATGAGTAATTCTCATGTGCCAGGGGCTGTGCCACACACTTTACAGACATTACCTTAATACCTCCTACTCACCTTAAAAATAAGTACTATTACTCTGTTATTCCAGATAATGAAATTGAGGCACAGAAGGTTTAAGAGTTTACCTGTACATACTCAACAAATAATTGGAGTAACTGGGATCCAAAACAGAGTATTTGACCTCAATGCACTCTCTGAATGCTGAATATGTTGTGTTATTCACAATTGCTCACTCCCTTCCCTTGCTATGTTTTCCTGTAGGTGGCATGGCCTTCCCCACCCCTACTACTTTGCACATTGAGCAGGGGCTTTAAAGGCTCATGTGGTTTGGCTCTGTTTCTCGTGAGTTCCTTTTCTCTGTCATGAGAATAACACATCCCTGGCAAGTGCTGCTCCTTCACCCTGGGTCCCAGGATGAGAAAACACATGCAGCAAAATTAAGCAGAGCTGAACAGATAGACACATAGAACTAACCCACAGTCAGCAAGCGGCTCCCCAGTAATGTGAACAAAAGACAAACGTTTACATTGTAAGGTATTGAGGTTTTTTTTTTTTTTTTTTTTTTTTTTTTTCCCTGAGACCAAGTTTCACTGTCGCCTAGGCTGGAGTGCAGTGGTGCGATTTTGGCTCACTGCAAACTCCCCTGCTGGGTTTGAGTGATTCTACTACCTCAGCCTCCAGAGTAGCTGGGATTACAGGCACCCACAACCACACCTGGCTAATTTTTGTATTTTTAGTGGAGACAGTGTTTCATCATGTTGGTTGGGCTGGTGTCGAACTCCTGACCTCAAGTGATCTGCTCACCTTGGCCTCCCAAAGTGCTGGGATTACAGGCATGAGCCACTGCACCCAGCTGGCATTGAGATTTTGAGAATGCTTGTTATTGCCTCAGAAGCTAACTAATACAGTCTGTGTGTCATGGAGACTATTTTGCATTGCTTCCTAGAGGAAACTGAATGTAAATTCAGATGGGAAATTGTTTTATTAGGCTGAGAAATGGGAAAAGTATATTCTAGGAGGCAGAAGCTGAGAGAACAAAGGCATAGAGATGGAAAGATACATTGTAATTTAGGGGAATCAATGAGAAAACAGCTTGATTGAAGCCCATAATAGGGAACAAGGAAGACAGTTAGAAAATTGAGAGGTCATTGAACAACTTTGTAGACGTAAGAGACATTCTCTTGAAGGTTTTGGACAGGGAACCATGACAGTTTGTGAACAAGGAACATGGTGCTTTCAGGAACCTTCTCATGGTTTCTTTCCACGTGTGGAAAAACATCGCTTGTCACGTATTTCCTCTTATAATTCCTGACTTATCCTGTAAACCTGTTACTCTAGCTACAGCATTCGCCAGCAGCCAGAAAGTTGATTTCTTTTTTCCTTTATCTGGTGTCTATCAGGATGAGTGACTCAGTTCTCTTCAGGGAGGAAAAATGAAGCTGCCTTAGGAATAATAATAGTGATTTGCTTTTAAAAAAATCCAAATTCTATTTATATGTGCTGAGCAGGGTAAGGTCTAAGGTAGAGGAGAGAGAAAGGCCCAACATAGCAGGCTGGATTCATGTGGGTGTGACCTGTAGAGGTACACAGGGCCCTGCGCTGAGAGGCCCTGGACTTGGATGCAATGCTCTGCTATTGCATCTTAATATTTTGAATATGTTTTTTCCCCTCCCCTCCCCTCCCCTCCCCTCCCCTCCCCTCCCCTCCCCTCTCCTCTCCTCTCCTTTCTTTGAGATGGAGTCTCGCTCTTGTTGCCCAGGCTGGCGTGCAATTGTGCAATCTCAGCTCACAGCAGCCTCCACCTCCCTCCCCAGTTCATGCGATTCTCCTGTCTCAGCCTCATAAGTAGCTGGGCTTACAGGCACCTGCCACCATGCCTGGCAAATTGTTTTTGTATTTTTAGTAGACACAGGTTTCACTATGTTGGCCAGGCTGGTCTTGAACACCTGGCTTCAGGTGATCTGCCCGCCTCAGCCTCCCAAAGTGTTGGGATTATAGGCGTGAGCCACTGTGCTTGGCCTATATTCCGAATACATTTTAAACAAGAGACTCTGTATTTTCATGTTGCACTGGGTCTTACAAATTAGACAGCCAGCCCTGTGGTGCTAGGCGTTATAGTACAAGTCACTTTACAGACCTTATTTCACTTAATTTTCCTGAAAACCCAGTGAGGAAGGAATGATCATTTTTGCCTATTGCTGTGGAAAGTGAAACTGAGAGAGGTTAAGTGATTTATCCAAAGCCACACAGCTGGCACGTGGCAGAGCTGCGATTTGAAGCCTGATTACATTGTCTTCAAAGCCAGTGTTCACCTGACATGTTCACAGAACATTTTAGTTTTAAAGCACCTTTCTTTCCATCATTTCAGCTTCAGCTTCTCAACAGTCCTGTGAGGTCAAAGTCATTTTTCTCTTTGACATTGTCACCTGAATCCCATAGAAAAGTGACTGTCCCATAGCAAGTCAGCACTAAAGTGAAACTGGAATGAAGGTTTTTCAGGCCAGGGCTCCATGAAACCTGGGTCAGCAGGGCCTGTGTCTTGAAGAGTGGGCCCATGGAGGTAGGTGAGACCCAGGGTTAACAAGAGCCCCCCGGTCTCTTCACCTACTCTCTCATCTCTCAGAGTCTCTTAGCATTCGGGAACCACACTCAGAGTTAACTGATGACCTGGATAATGGAAGTTCCGTGACAACACTCAGTCCAAACCCTTTTCTATATGTATGGTGGAACTAGAGACTGAGAGAAATGGGTAACTTGTCCAGAATCACACGCAGAGCTGTGGTAGATCTTCTGGGGACCAGGCACTATGCTGGGTGCTGGGAATGCAGAAGTGAACAGGGTGGTCACAGACCTGCCCTCAAGAAGCTCATGTCTCATGGGAGAGATGGACAAGGCATGCAGGTCCCCTGACTTCAGGGGCCCTCTGCCAGGCAGGCCCTCACTTGGCAGTTACAAGCTGGCTAAGTGCCCTTCAGTAGGAAAGTCTTGGACACTTCTGGCTGGGAGAGATCTCAACTATTCTCTTAGGGCTGATGCTGGCTTTCAGATCAATTTGCATAAGACAGGTCCTATCCTGTTAGAACAGCAAATTAATAGCTCATTTTATAGATTGAGCAATCAACACCTACAGCCCATTAAATTTAACAACAAACTCAGCTGATGATCAGGCTTTCAGCTTGGTCCCACTGTCAACTCATGTGCTTCCTTTTCCTTCCTCCTGACCTTTTTATTTCCTTTCATCTCCCTTCTCATGAACCCTCCTCCTAGATCCTCATTTTCTCATTAGCAAACATGATGTTAATTTAACTCCCCAGTATCTTTCCCATGTTGGGGCTAGAAGGTCTTCCTAGACCCCCAAGTGGGTTCTGTCATCAGCAAGTGCCCCAAACTCCAGGCATCAGCACACAAGCTCATTTGGGGGCCCTTGGCTCGGCCATGGGAATGAGCAATCAATATTTTATAAAGGCGTTAAGGTGGTGATAAAAGATGCATGAAGTGGTGTGCAGGGAGGAGCTCGCTGACAAAGGAGTGGGTGACATTATAGCTAACCTTGGTGGCTATGACTTACGTGGATGGAATTCGCTAAGGAAGTCTCCACTCGAATCTTCCCAAGAAGATGGGAGGAAGATTTTTCATAAGGATGTTGTTAGATTTCTTAGACCCTTCAACTAAACCTTCCTTAAAAGATTTCTCATTGCTTTAGACTCATGGGTTATATGAATAAGGGGGTGAGGGCCCCAGATGATATGGTTAACTAGAACTCCATTAGCTGTGGCTTTCCATGAATTTTGCATGCTCCTGTAGGTGGGAATGTTTTGCATTATAACTATGCCTTACTGGCAGGGTCTGAGGGAGCCTGCAGATTCTGGATAAGTAAGATTGTGCACGATAGCTGGATTATTGGTCCCTATAACTCCACTGGAATAAGATAGCACAGTCTCACCTTTTGCCACTGCTTTGCTCTTTGTAGAGTTAAGTGTTGGGTTTGTCCATGTGTGTTGCTTTGGCCAATGGAATGATAGTGCGTAAGACTTGATCAGAGGCCTTCAATATACTTATGCAATTTGGTTTGGGCTCTTGTCATTCTGCCACTTGCCATGAGAAAAATGTGCCTCTGGTCCAAGGGGGTTGAGAGACATGTGGAATGGCCCTGAGGCAAACCTGCAGCCTGAAGCCTAGCCCAGCTAAGCTCAGCCAAGCTCAGCCAATGTGCAGGCTGAAGCAGAGCTGCCCTGCCAAGTCCAGCCGAGTCCAGCCTTGATCCACCAAGCCACAGTGACCTGCAGACCCATGGGCATGAGAACAAATGCCTGATGTTGTATGCCACTGAGTTTTGGGGAGATTTGTTATACAGCATTAACTTCCTCATACATGGTACAAAGGGCATATTGTCTGAAGTTTATCTCCTGCTTAATTCTTCAAGGCCTTTTTCTGCTACATTAAAGTAGATTTCTGAGAATCATTCACCAGCTGAGCCCTGAACTTCCTGCGCTGCCCTGATCTACGCTTGGCTTCCCTTGCATCCCATTCTCAGGTTGCTCCTCTTGTGACCTATTTCCCAATTTACAGTTTTACTTTTCTTCTTAGAAATGAATTTCTGGCTGTGATCTCCAGTTTCCTCTTCACCTCTGAGCAAGGCTACACAGTCTTCCTGGCACTCTCATTCATTAGTCAGCTCTCATTTGTTTATACAGGTGTGCAGCAATGAACACCTACCTCGTGCAAGATCCTGTGCTGGGAATTCACAGAACAGTCATAGACCCATTGTCAAGGAGTTCACGCTGTAAAGGAAGACACAATTGTTCCTCCCTCACTGTCTCCTTCCATATTCAAGTGGCCACCAAGCTCTGCAATGTGCATCCATGCCTTCTCAATCCCATTAGAGCACCATCATTTTCAGCCTGAATCATTGCAACAGCTTCCTGACCTCCTCTCCCCTCAATTCTACCCCTTTTCCATCAGCCTTTCAATTTCTCCTCCAAACTAGTGACCTCCTCCAAACTGGCCTGATCTTTCTTAACAAAGTCTGGCTGTCTTGCTGTCCTGCTAAAATCTGTTAATGGCTTCCTTTCACCTGCTGGATGGAGTCCATCTGCTTACTGGCATCAAGACCCTCCATGACTGGGTTCCTGCCAACCTCACCTGACTCACTTCCTCAGCCCCTCCTTCCGCACCATTTGTCCTCCACACTCTCCTCAAGCTGCTCCCCACATCAACTAGGACCCCTCTGGTCTCTGCACTTTAGTATATGCTCTTCCTTCTGCTGGTCATGACCTTCCTCTATTCTCTACTTGTCAAAAACTTACCCACGCTTCACAATCAGCACACACATCACCTCCACGGGGAAGCCTTCCTAAATCCCCCTTGGGCAGAATTCACAGATCCCCTCCCTGTCCCTTACATACACCCTGTACATGTTTCTCTAGTGCAGTATTTACTGCACAGTGTTGTAATGTTTTTTGTATTTAGTAAAATACTATTTTCCTATTTACCAAGTTTGCTTCTAAAGAGAGTGGATTAAGTTAACAGGCAAGCCTTTGTTCTGCCAAGCACCTTGGTGTATTTGTAGGTTAACAAGTTTGGGGTGAGAGCCAGAGTGGAGTCACTGTGCATAATGGTGGTAGAGGATTTTAAAGATCTAGGAGTAGAGTTGGGGGGTGGGAAAGGAACTTGGGGTGGCTCTTCTCTTCCAGGGATGGAGGACTCAGTCAAAAGTCTTCTTTCTCCCCTCCATCAGAAGGGCAGCTGAGAAGGCACTTAGGGAGTACAGGGAATGCCTGAGACGGGGATTCTGGGCTGATCACTGTAGGAGGTGAACTATGCCTCTCCTATCTGTTATTCAGGAAAGTCTGCATCACTCATGAATGCTTTTGAGTATATTGAGAAGTTGACAAAGTTCGGGTTCTGCTTTTGAGTGGATTTAGAGTAAAAACAAAGAGAGCAGCTTCAGACCCAGGTGCGGGGCAAATGGGCCCAGGAAGCTGCACATCTCTGGGAATAAGAAGCCATGGGAAGAGCTTTGTGTTCTTGGAACGAGGATGTCTGAGCCAGGCACCTGCATCTCCCAGGGTCAGGAGGGCCCAGCTGGCATCTTGGTTATATTCCTTTCTATGTTTGTCTCCCACATTAGATTAGCTCGAGGGTGGAACTTGTGCAGAATTTATCAGGATTCCTTCCCCTGTAAGGAATAGAAACCCATCTTGAGTTGACTTAAGTGAAAAAAGAAACTATTGTGTCACATAATTGAAAGGTTCCAGGGATACTTAGTGTCAGATAGGGCTGGATCTAGGTGCTCAAATGATGTCACCGGGATTTAGTCCTTAATTTTCTTTTTTCCTTCACATTAGTTTCATTCCCAGGGAGTTCTCTGTATTGGGTGGGCCTGGCAGTGCTATGGCTCTCTTGTAGCCAGATAGTTGAAAGAGAGATTCTCCTCTGAAATCTGGGGATTGGGACTCACTGGACAAATTTGGATTGCATATGCATTTCGGAATGGGTCACTGTGACCTGAAGGATTGGCCAGACCTGAGTCATGTCCCATCTTTGATTAAGGGTGTGGAGGAGATTGGAATCAGTTTTACCTGGGTCACCTGGACTGTGAGTCAGGGAGGGATATTTTCCTAGAGGAACATGAAGGAGCTGATCTAAGAAATAGAGGAAACATGTGCTGGGGCAGCAAAACCCACAGGCAATCCCATCCCATGCTCTAGTCATCTCTATATCGTGGTGCTTGAAATGGGGGAGAGGTTGACACATTTTACGACATTTGGTTTGGAAGAAAAATATCAGAATTTTGTCATACTCTCAAAATCATTCCATCTGTAAGTATCACTAATATCACCTGTTATTGAATGTACTGGCCTCTTAGGGTACAAACAAGAAACAGCTTTACTTTTCTCCCTCCACTGCCTTCAAACATGTTCTGTTGGCTCTCACTTCTTCACCCCTCCGAGGCATCTCAGACAGATCTCAGAGATTTTCAGTCACTTTTAAAAATGTTTTAAACTTGACTTTATTTTTTAGAACACTTTTACAGAAAAATTGAGAAGATAGTACAGAGAGTTTCCATAGTCCCAGGTTTCTGAGATTATCAACATCCTACCTTAGTATGCTACATTAATTATAATTAATGAAGCAATGTTGATACATTATTATTCAATTACTTTTAGGTATTAAACATAGTCCTACTTTAAGGAATTAAGAAGTCCAGGTCTAAATCAAAACTTCAATCTCCCATCTGATTCAGGGCTTCTCTTTGCCCTCAGCTCAGAGCTCATCTGTGGTTTAAGGACCTGTGGTTAGGAAAGGGGCTTGGTTTTGGTCTTCTCATCGCTTGAACATCATCACTTTGTTTTTCCACCCCACTCTCCTTCCCGTTGATGGTTTCTCCAGGGTCAGGGCCCAGGAGTGGAGAGATTAGGGGAGAAGCAGTGATGTCTTATGGGCTTATAGGACCAGTACTGTTGTAATTTGATGGCTGGTGACTTCCTGTGAGACGCATCTGTGGTTGAATAGAAACCCAGTATGGGACCTTGATGACTACACTCTCTGAAAATGCACACACAATTTCGGTCCTTGGCAGTTCACCTTCAACCATTCTCTCTTAGGGCCTCCTTCTCCCAGCAGGCAACCTTCTAGGGCAGAGTAGTTTCAGGAACCCTCTAGGGGATCCATTCGGTCCATAGAAACTCATGCACCCCACTGACTTTCATAGCCCCAGCTGCTCCTTCACTGCCTTCCCTTGGCCACCATCACAGGCAGCCTCAGCTACCTCTCTGCTCACATTTGCCCCAAACTCCTGGGACTCCTCAGAACTCCTCTTCAATGCTCCACGTAGTCCCTGGCACTGGGATCAAGAATTAACAGTTCAATGGGCACCCATGCTGGGTGGAGGATGCCAGGCTGTGCTTCTTCCCAGCACCCCATAATCTCAAGGAGCAGTTCACTCTTAGTGTTTTCTCTCCCACAGAGAGGGCAGGGGAAGCCCCACAGCTCTTTCCCCCTACAAATCCCCCCAAAGAATTCCCCTTATTGTTCCTTATAGACTTCTGGGGCAGATTGTGTTTTCCAAAGACAACTGCAACAGTATCTTCTGTCCCACATATTTTTCTAGACTCTAGAATCTTGTCATTCCTCTCTCAAGAGGTAGAGTCTAATTCTCCTATTCCCTTCCCCTTGACTCTGTGAGGGTTTGTGATGCAATGATGATGATGATGATTATTATTATTATTATTACTATTCTTGAGACAGAGTCTTGCTTTGTTGCCCAGGCTGGACTGCAATGGTGTGATCTTGACTCACTGCAATCTCTGCCTCCTGGGTTCAAGTAATTCTCCCTACCTCAGCCTCCTGAGTAACTGGGATTACAGGCACCTACCACCAAGCCCAGCTAATTTTTGTATTTTTAGTAAAGATGGGGTTTCACCATGTTGGCCAGGCTGGTCTTGAACTCCTGACCTCAGGTGATTCACCCGCCTTGGTCTCCCAAAGTCCTGGGATTACAGGCGTGAGCCACCACACCCCACCTGTGATGGGCTTATAATCCATTGAATGTGCCAGAGTGATGCAGTGTGGCTTCTGTGGTGAGGCAGGAAAGGCAGTAACATCCTCTTAGCCTGTTAAACACTCAAATTGGGGCCCTGAGCCTCTACTGAAGCCTGCTGGCCCTGGCCCACCTAAACTAGCCCATGTGAAGAGACTACAGATAGAAACCCCAAGACTACAGAAAGAGAGATAAATGTCCAACTACTCCAGTTTCAGTCATCAACGAACTACTGAGCATGAGACTCTAAGCCAGAGCTGCCCAGCTGAGTCCTTTCTGGATTCTTGATCCAGAGAAACCAGGAGAGATAACAACATGATGTTTTAGGCCACTGACTTTTGGGGTGATGTGTTACAAAGCAGTAATAACTGGAGCACCTCTAGGTTACAGGTGGTAAAGTGGGAGAGTGGTGAGAGGGTGAGTCTTGGAACCTTCTGGCTCTCTTTATTAAGTCCTATGCGGGATAGTAGCATCTCTTACAGAATGAGGGGTCAGGTCACCCTTTGTTCTTGGCTTTGCAGCCCTAGCTGGAATTCCTAGACGATGCTCTTCCTGTCGGATGGTGCTCCTTAAGGGCTAATGGACTAGTGCCAGTCTACAAATGCTCATTAGTTACCTGTGATAAGAACAGAAATTGGCATAAGTGTTTATTCCCCAAAGAAATTGGAATAAAATAACTTTTCTAGCAATTTGACAGATCTGTTGACTCTAATGATAAACATTTGGGGTTAGCAATTTGGTTTTTTTTTTTTTAATTTTTGTTTCATTTTTTCTAGCAATTCATTTTTATTGTGTTTTACAAAAGCACTGGTCTGCAATGAGATGGGAGTGAGAAAAAAAATAAAACACTGATCCTTCATAAAAAATAATTTAAGAAGCACTGGTCTAGGAAACTTCCATTTCATAGCAGTCACTGGGAATGGAATAAACAAAGACCTATTAGCTATATCCCAGGAGTTGTACTAGGGTCTTTTACCATCATGATCTCATTTAACTCTTATCATGACTTTGCAAGGGAGAAATTTTTATTTCTAATATGTAGGTGAGAAAACTGAGACTCTGAGAGGTTAAATAATTTATTTATAGTCACATAGAAAGTGGCTATAATCAATTTTATTATTCTTGCAACTATTCATCACTATCTCTTTCCCCACTAGATGATAGATTTACATCCTTTATCATGTAACTTGCCTGCCTCTGGTGGGTGGAGTATATGTCCTCACATCATTGATTTTGGGCTTACTGTATGATCTGCATTGGCCAGTGAAATCTGAGTGAAAGGGCAATGTACCAGTGCTGAACAGATGCTTTAGGAAGCACTATATATTTCCATCACTTCTCTGAACATCCTGCCCTTTGTCATGGGATATCATGCACCTGATGGAGGCTATTCTTCCAGCCTCACAGAATGGGTCACAGAATGAGAAGAGAGACAGAGTGGACTCGAGTCCATATGCAGCTGGGAACAGATTTAAAGAGCTACAGCTGAACTGCAGATGACATGTAACGAGAGTGACTAATCTTTGTTACTCCAGGCCTCTGAGATAGTGGTGTTATTTGTTATGCAGCATTGCTTCCAGAGAAGCTGACTGATACAATGGTAGAGCTGGGATTTTATACCCACCAAGTGGCTCTGAGATAAGTGTCCTTTCTTCCTGTCACATCTGATTTTCATCAATATTATTATTTACTGTTTTCATTGTACTTCTTTTAACTCATGTACAAGAAATACTACCTTGAGTCAAATTCATGGACCAGCCAGCCAGGATAGGCTTGTCTTGTTCTTTAAGCAAATGTTCTGAAATCTCCCTTAACTTGACACAATGTCTGAAATGACATCATTCTGGTGCTTTGTAGTCTTTTCTGTTAAGAAGTCCCTATTAAAGGGGAAAGACACTTGGCAGAGAAACAGTGTGAGACCTGATGAAACTTTTTTCTTTTTTTTTTTTCTTGAGATAGAGTCTCACTCTGTCATGCAGGCTAGAGTGCAGTGGGGCAATCATGGCTCACTGCAGCCTTGACCTCCCAGGCTTAGGTGATCCTCCCACCTTAGCCTCCCTGGTAGCTGGGATTACAGGCACACGCCACCATGCCCAGCTAATTTTTTGTAGAGCCAGGATTTCAACATGTTGCCCAGGCTGGTCTCAAACTCGTAAGTTCAAGTAGTCCTCCTGCCTCAGCCTCCCAAAGTGTTGGGATTACGGGCATTAGCCACTGCACTCTGCCTGAAACTTGTTATAGTTAAGGGAACAGTGAGGATAACTTGATGGCATATGGGTTAAGTTCTGGGATTAGAAGGGACTCACAGGAGAGGGCGTCTGAAAGGGAAGCAGAAATCTGCCAATAACAAGCTTTCCAATGTCACAATTTTACTTAAAACCAGTAATAGTTAGCCCTTGATTCTGTCTCTGCTTTGAGGTTCCATAAATGGATTCATTCATTCATTCATTCATTCATTCATTCAGCATTTCCTGAGATCTTGAGTCATGAAATCTTAGGGACAGACCTATATCTGACCATGTCACTTCCTTGCTTAAAATCCTTCTAGCTTCCCATTGCCCAGAGTGCTGACAAAATCTCCTGGGATCTGTCCTGGGCTTACTCTCCAGCCTTATCTCCCACCACTCCCCCAGGCCCAATTCAAATGCTGGATTGGTTAGAAGTTCAGGCTCTGTATGCGGGTTCAAATTCTGGTTCTTCCACACACTGCCCTTGAGACCATGGACAAGTTACTTAACCTCTCTGTGCCTCAATTTGTTCACCTGTAAAATGGAACATCAGATACTAGAGATAGAAGTGTGTAGCATCTTCTCCTCAGATTCCAGCCGTACTGAACTACTCAGAATTTCCAGCAGACATTGCACTGAATCATCCTCTTGTATTTTCACATTGGCTTCCCTCTTTACCTGGGACTCCTACTCATCTTCTAATACCTGTTTAATAGACACCTTCTCCAGGAAGCCTTCTTTGGGGGACCCTCTTGCTGCTTCCACAGCCAGCTGGGTTTACCTTCATTGTAGTCCTCATTGTTTGTTATTGTTTGTCTTTTAAGTTACCTGCCCCTCCAGGGATTGTCATCTTTGCATATCCAGAAACTATTACACAGTAGCTGCTTCATGGATGCCATTTTTTTTAAGCTCAGAAGATAAAATGTTACTTGACAAAGGCAGATTCAATTACAATGTACAAAATTGGATTATTTGGTAACATATGGTTTGGCTAATAGAAAGCTGTTTTAGATTCTGACTATAATTTGGTTCTCTTGTTCAAAGTAGTTTTTAAAAAACTTAACAATGTATATATACCTAGTAAAAAAATTTCAACTAAGACATCAGACCATAAAATGAAAACTAAAATTTCGCTTCTTTATCTTATTCCACGATTCCTTGTGTTCCATGAGTTATGTATGTACAAAAATTTTTTCATTACCTCTTTAACACACACATGTTGTGCATACGTAAACACACAGAGGCTCATACTATACACAATATCATGGACCTTGCTTTTTTCCCAGATATTTAATCTTACAGGCTTTCATATCAGCATGCTTGGGGTTCTGCCATTCTTTTAAATGACTACATACTATTTCATTTTATGGGTGTTTTATAATTTGCATAATCAGTGAATTCATCCGTTTTCATGCTGCTGATAAAGACATACCTGAGACTGGGCAATTTGCAAAAGAAAGAGGTCTATTGGACTTAGAATTCCATGTGGCTGGGGAGGCCTCACAATCACGGTGGAAGGTGAAAGGCACATCTCACATAGTAGCAGACAAGAGAAGAGAGCTTGTGCAGGGAAACTCCCCTTTATAAAACCATCAGATCTCATGAGACTTATTCACTATCATGAGAGCAGCATTGTAAAGACCTGCCCCCATGATTCAATTACCTCCCACCAGGTCCCTCCCACGACACATGGGAATTCAAGATGAGATTTGGGAGGGGACACAGCTAAATCATATCAAGCGGTAACCAATGAATGAATTTTTAGGTTGCTTCCAGGCTTTTGCTATTACAATACTGCAATAAAAATATTTGTTCGTGAATATATGCAAAAAAAAATCTGTCAGTTAAAATTTTAAAAGTAGAGTTGCTAGGTCATGAATTATAATCTCTCATACTCATTATTTTTCTTTTTAATTCTGAAGCATTTCAAAAATATTAAGAATTAGGGCAGCAGTCAGCTTCTGCAGACTTAACCGTTCCTGTCTGACAGCTCTGAAGAGAGCAGTGGTTCTCTCAGCATGGCATTTGAGCTCCAAGAATGGACAAACTGCCTCCTCAAGTGGGTCGCTGACCCCCGTGTAGCCTGACTGGGAAATACCTCCCAGTAGGGGCCGACAGACACCTCAAACAGGCAGGTGCCCCTTTGGGACGAAGCTTCCAGAGGAAGGATCAGGCATCAATATTTGCTGTTCTGCAGCCTCCACTGTGACACTCAGGCAAACAGGGTCTGGAGTGGACCTCCAGCAAACCCCAACAGACCTGCAGCTGAGGGACCTGACTGCTAGAAGGAAAACTAACAAACAGAAAGGAATATCATCAACATCAACAAAAAGGACATCCACACCAAAACCCTATCTTTAGGTCACCAACAACAAAGACCAAAGGTAGATAAAACCACAAAGATAGGGAGAAACCAGAGCAGAAAAGCTGAAAATTCCAAAAAACAGAGCACCTCTTCTCCAAAGGATCACAGCTCCTTGCCAGCAGGGGAACAAAACTGGATGGAGCATGAGTTTGACAAGTTGACAGAAGTAGGCTTCAGAAGGTCGGTAATAACAAACTTCTCCAAGCTAAAGGAGCATATTCTAACACATTGCAAGGAAGTTAAAAACCTTGAAAAAAGTTAGACGAATGGTTAACTAGAATAAACAGTGTAGAGAAGAACTTAAAAGACCTGATGGAGCTGAAAACCATGGCATGAGAACTTTGTGACACATGCACAAACTTCAATAGCTGATTCAATCAAGTGGAAGAAAGCATATCATGATTGAAGATCAAATTAATGAAATAAAATGAGAAGACAAGATTAGAGAAAAAAGAGTGAAAAGAAATGAACAAAGCCTCCAAGAAATATGGGACTATGTGAAAAGACCACAGTTTGATTGGTGTACCAGAAAGTGATGGGGAGAATGGAATCAAGTTAGAAAACACTCTTCAGGATATTATCCAGGAGATATTACCCAGGAGAACTTCCCTAACCTAGCAAGGCAAGCCAATATTCAAATTCAGGAAATACAGAGAATACCACAAAGACACTCCTCGAGAAGAGAAACCCCAAGATACATAATTGTCAGGTTCACCAAGGTTGAAATGAAGGAAAAAAATGTTAAGAGCAGCCAGAGAGAAAGGTCTGGTTACCCATAAAGGGAAACCCATCAGACTAACATTGGATCTTTCAGCAGAAATCCTACATGCCAGAAGAGAGTGGGGGCCAATATTCAACATGCTTAAAGAAAAGAATTTTCAACCCAGAATCTCATATCCAGCCAAACTAAGCTTCATAAGTGAAGGAGAAATAAAATCCTTTACAGACAAGCAAATGCTGAGAGATTTTGTCACCACCAGGCCTACCTTACAAGAGGTCTTGAAGGAAGGGCTAAACATGGAAAGGAACAACTGGTACCAGCCACTGCAAAAACATGCAAAATGGTAAAGACCATCAATGCTATGAAGAAACTATATCAATTAATGGGCAAAATAACCAGCTAGCATCATAATGACAGAATCAAATTCAAACATAACAATATTAACCTTAAATGTAAGTTGGCTAAATGCCCCAAGTAAAAGACACAGACTGGCAAATTGGATAAAGAGTCAAGACCCATCAGTATGCTGTATTCAGGAGACCCATCTCACATGCAAAGACACACATAGGCTCAAAATAAGGGGTTAGAGGAAGATCTATCAAGCAAATGGAAAGAAAAAAAAAAAAGCAGGGATTGCAATCCTAGTCTCTGATAAAACAGACTTTAAACCAACAAAGATCAAAAGAGACAAAGAAGGCCACTACATAATGCTAAAGGGATCAATTCAACAGGAAGAGCTAACTATCCTGAATATATATGCACCCAATATGGGAGCACCCAGATTCATAAAGCAAGTCCTTAGAGACCTACAAAGAGACCTAGACTCCCACACAATAATCACGAGAGACATTAACACCCCACTGTCAATATTAGACAGATCAACGAGACAGAAGGTTAACAAAGATATCCAGATATCCAGGACTTGAACTCAACTCCTCTGGACCAAGCAGACCCAATAGACATCTACAGAACTCTCCACCCCAAATCGACAGAATATACATTCTTCTCAGCACCACATCACACTTATTCTAAAATTGACCACATAATTGGTAGTAAAACACTCCTCAGCAAATGTAAAAGAACAGAAATCACAACAAACTGTCTCTCAGACCACAGTGCAATCAAATTAGAACTCAGGATTAAGAAGCTCACTCAAAACTGCACAACTACATGGAAACTGAACAACCTGCTCCTGAATCACTACTGGGTAAATAGCGAAATGAAGGCAGAAATAAAGGTGTTCTTTGAAACATCTTTGAGATGAGAACAAGGACACAATGTACCAGAATCTCTGGGACACATTTAAAGCAGTGTGTAGAGGGAAATTTATAGCACTAAATGCCCACAAGAGAAAGCAGGAAAGATCTAAAATCAATACCCTAACATCACAATTAAAAGAACTAGAGAAGCAAGAGCAAACAAATTCAAAAGCTTGCAGAAGGCAAGAAATAACTAAGATCAGAGCAGAACTGAAGGAGATCGAGACACAAAAACCCTTCAAAAAATCAATGAATCCAGGAGCTGGTTTTTTGAAAAGATCAACAAAATTGATAGACCACTAGCAAGACTAATAAAGAAGAAAAGAGAGAAGAATCAAATAGATGCAATAAAGAAATGATAAAGGGGATATTACCACCGATCCCACAGAAATACAAACTACCATCAGAGAATGCTATAAACACCTCTACGCAAATAAACAAGAAAATCTAGAAGAAATGGATAAATTCCTGGACACATACACCCTCCCAAGACCAAACCAGGAAGAAGTTGAATCTCTGAATAAACGAATAACAGGTTCTGAAATTGAGGCAATAATCAATAGCCTACCAACCAAAAAAAAAGACCAGGACCAGACAGATTCACAGCCTAATTCTACCAGAGGTACAAAGAAGAGCTGGTACCATTCCTTCTGAAACTATTCCAATCAATAGAAAAAGAGGGAATCCTCCCTAACTCATTTTATGAGCATCATCCTGATACCAAAGCCTGGTAGAGACACAACAAAAAAAGAGAATTTTAGACCAATATCCCTAATGAACACCGATGTGAAAATCCTCAGTAAAATACTGGCAAACCAAATCCAGCAGCACATCAAAAAGCTTATGTACCACGATCAAGACGGCTTCATCCCTGGGATGCAAGGCTGGTTCAACATATGCAAATCAATAAATGTAATCCAGCATATAAACAGAACCAAAGACAAAAACCACATGATTATCTCAATAGATACAGAAAAGGCCTTTGACAAAATTCAACAGTCCTTCATACTAAAAACTCTCGATAAACTAGGTATTGATGGAATGTATCTCAAAATAATAAGAATTATTTATGATAAACCCACAGCCAATATCATACTGAATGGGCAAAAACTGGAAGCATTCCCTTTGAAAACTGGCACAAGACAAGGATGCCCTCTCTCACCACTCCTATTCAACATAGTGTTGGAAGTTCTGGCTAGGGCAATCAGACAAGAGAAAGAAATAAAGGGTATTCAGTTAGGAAAAGAGGAAGTCAAATTGTCTCTGTTTGCAGATGACATGATTGAATATTTAGAAAACCCCAGCTGGGCACAGTGCCTCACGCCTGTAATTCCAGCACTTGGGAGGCTGAGGCGGGCAGATCACGAGGTCAGGAGATAGAGACCATTCTGGCTAACATAGTAAAACCTGGTCTTTACTAAAAATACAAAAAAATTTGCCAGGCATGATGGTGGGCACCTGTAGTCCCAGCTACTCAGGAGGCTGAGGCAGGAGAATGGCATGAACCCAGGAGGTGGAGCTTGCAGTGAGCCGAGATCGTGCCACTGCACTCCAGCCTGGGTGACAGAGCGAGATTCCGTCTCAAAAAAAAAAAAAAAAAAAAAAAAAGAAAACAAGAATACCCCATCGTCTCAGCCCCAAATCTCCTTAAGCTGATAAGCAACTTCAGCAGTCTCAGGATACAAAATCAGTGTGCAAAAAATCACAAGCATTCCTCTACACTAATAATAGACAGAGAGTCAAATCATGAGTGAACTCCCATTCACAATTACTACAAAGAGAATAAAATACCTAGGAATCCAACTTACAAGGGATGTGAAGGACCTCTTCAAGGAGAACTACAAACCACTACTCAACAAAATAAAAGAGGACACAAACCAATGGAAGAACATTCCATGCTCATGGATAGAAAGAATCAATATTGTGAAAATGACTGTACTGCCCAAAGTAATTTATAGATTCAATGCTATCCCCATCAAGCTACCACTGACTTTCTTCACAGAACTGGACAAAACTAAAGTTCATACAGAACCAAAAAAGGACCTGCATAGCCAAGACAATCCTAAGCCAAAAGAACAAAGCTGGAGGCATCACACTACCTGACTTCAACTATACTATAAGGCTACGGTAACCAAAACAGCATGGTATTGGTACCAAAACAGATATATAGACCGATGGAACAGAACAGAGGCCTCAGAAATAACACCACACATCTATAACCATCTGATCTTTGACAAACCTGACAAAAACAAGCAATGGGGAAATGATTCCCTATTTAATAAATGGTGCTGGGAAAACTGACTAGCCGTATGTAGAAAGCTGAAACTGGATCCCTTCCTTACACTGTATGCATAAATTAACTCAAGATGGATTAAAGACTTAAATGTAAGCCCTAACACCTTTAAAACCCTAGCAGAAAACCTAGACAATACCATTCAGGACATAGGCATGGGCAAATACTTCATGACTACCACACCAAAAGCAATGGCAACAAAAGTCAAAAAAGGCAATAGGATCTAATTAAACTAAAGAGCTTCTGTACAGCAAAAGAAACTACCATCAGAGTGAATAGGCAACCTACAGAATGGGAGAAAGTTTTTGCAATCTACCCATCTGACAAAGGGCTAATATCCCTTATCTACAAAGAACTTAAACAAATTTACAAGAAAAAACCCCATCAAAAAGTGGGCAAAGGGTATGAACAGACACTTCTCAAAAGAAGACATTTATGCAGCCAACAGATACATGAAAAAATGCTCCTCATCACCGGTCATCACAGAAATGCAGATCAAAACCACAATGAGATACCATCTCATGCCAGTTAGATTGGCGATCATTAAAAAGTCAGGAAACAACAGATGCTGGAGAGGATGTGGAGAAATAGGATCACTTTTACACTGTTGGTGGAAGTGTAAGTTAGTTCAACCATTGTGGAAGACAGTGTGGCAATTCCTCAAGGATCTAGAACTAGAAATACCATTTTACCCAGCAATCCCATATACCCAAAGGATTATAAATCATTCTATGATAAGGATACATGCACACATATGTTTTCTGTGGCACTATTCACAATAGCAAAGACTTGCAACCAACCCAATGTCCATCAATGATAGACTGGATTAAGAAAATGTGGCACATATACACCATGGAATACTATGCAGCCATAAAAAAGGATGATGAGTTCACGTCCTTTGCAGGGACATAGATGAAGCTGGAAACCATCATTCTAAGCAAGCTATCACAAGGACAGAAAACCAAACACCACATGTTCTCACTCATAGGTGGGAGTTGAACAATGAGAACACATGGACACAGAGTGGGGAACATAACACATCGGGGCCTGTCTAGGGGTGGGGGGCTGGGGGAGGGATAGCATTAGCAGAAATACCTAAAGTAAATGATGAGTTGATGGGTGCAGCAAACCAACATGGCACATGTGTACCTATGTAACAAACCTGCACGTTGTGCACATGTACCCTAGAACTTAAAGTATAATAAAAAAAAAGAAGTAACTGCTATCACATATATATTCACCAAATTATACATATATAATTTAGAAATATTATATATACATATATACATATATAATTTTAAAATATCAAAAATATTAAAAATGAACTGCTATCACATATACTCAAAATTATATACATGTATACACACACACACACGTATAATACATTTTGCCATATTTCCTTCAAATCTCTCTTTTAAAGAAGTACAATATCACAGCAATATGTCCGGTTCATCTTGGTCCTTTTTCTCAGTCTATTGTCAGAAGCATCCATTCCCCTAATGCATATCATTTTCATACACATTTTCATATACATATTCAAACTTTTGTTACATATATATGTTTACATTAACAACATATAGTATGTGTGTTAGGTCTAATTTTTTGAAATAAATATTATTAAAATATATTATTTTGCAACTGTTTTCCATTTAACATTTTGTTGTTGAATTTATCTCTGTTGATGTGTAAAGATCAGCTACTTTAACATCTACATTGCATTTCATTGTACTAACAAATCATTATTTATTTAATTTGCTATTGAAGTTGGGTTATTCTGCTATTTAAACAGTGCTGCAATAAACCTCTTTGTATATATCTCTTTCTGTGTATGTGTGTGTGCATACATACAATACATTATATATGTTGTATTAATATGTTTCTAAGGTAGAAAACTAGAAGCAGAGTTGCTGTCTCTGTGTATGTGTATATATTATATATATAGTTTTCTACTATAGAAATACATTAATGTAGCATATGTAGAACCATATACCATATATGCTTCTGAGGTAGAAAACTAGAAGCACAGTTGATGAGAGAAGAATTTGCACATCTGCAGCTTACTAGATAGTGCCAAATTTCGCTCCCTAGTGCTTGTAAAAATTTATATTCTCAACAGCAGTGAACAAACACCTTTTTCTCTAGGTCCTTGCTAATACTTCACGTTACCAGATTTGTAACAACAAATTGGCAAACTTGGTGTGAGATAATACCTCACTGTTTCAATTTGATTGTCTCTATGTGTGTTTATTGGCAGTTTCTGTTTTCTCATCCAAGAATTGCCTGTTCCTATACTTTGCTCACCTTTCTATTGGAATTTTCTTTTCTCATTGACTTTTTTTAGTTGAATTTTTATAGTTGAAAAATTCCTGGCATAACTGTTGATTCATATGAAGTTATAAGAAATAACACAGAAAGATCATTGTGCAGTTTCCCCCAATGGCAGCTTTTTGTTAAATAATGGTGTAAGATTGCAACCAGGCTATATTAACATTGATGTAATCTATCTTATTCTGATTTACATATATATGTAATATAAATATAATCAATATGACAAATATTAGATTTCTGCAGTATAATTGGTACTTGTGTGTGCGTGCGTGTGTGTGCACGTGCATGCTTTTTGGGAGGTAGACATTCAATTACAGATTCAGTTTTTGCAGTTTCTGTAATGGTTATAGATCTCTTCAGGTTCTAAATTTCTTTTTAAGTCTACTTTGATAAGTTATGTTTCGAGAAAATTGACAATTTTGGTTATTGTCATTATCATCTGAGCCCTCCCCTTGTAGTTCTTCTCAGCCTGAGGTTCTGTGATTCCTAAATTACAGAGTCCCTGGGATCCACACATCCCAGCACAGCTCCCCTCATCCATGCTAATGTGAGTCATCCTTTAGCGCAGAGTGATCTGAATGCATCAGAATCAGACCTTATTCCAAATTGCTTCCTCCATTCGGGTCTTTAATTCATTTCAAGTGGATTTCTGTGTGTGGTGGTGGGGAACCAGTTTCATTCTTTTGCATATGGATATGCAGTTTCCCCAACACAGTTTATTGAAGATACTGTCCTTTCCTCAGTGAATATTCTTGGCACCTTTGTCAAATATTAACTGATCACATAGATGTGGTTTTATTTCTGCACTCTCAATTCTGTTCCATTTGTCTATGTGTCTGTTTTTATGCCAGTATCATATATGTTGATCGCAATAGTTTTGAAATAAAGGTTGAAATCAGAAAACAAACAAACAAACAAAAAAACAACAAAAAAAACCACATCAAATTTCTTCCTCACTATGCAACCTTTTTAAAAAAATTTTATTTTAAGTTATTGGGGTACAAGTGGTATTGGTTAAATGAGAAAATTATTTAGTGGAGATTTGTGAGAACCTGGTGCACCCATCACCTGAATAGTATATACTGCACCATATTTGTTGTCTTTTATTCCTCGCCCTCCTCCCACTCTTCCACTCAAGTGCCCAAAGTGCATTGTATCATTCTTATGCCTTTGTGTCCTCATACCTTAGCTTCCACATATCAGCACACGCACGTTTATAGCAGCACAATTCACAACAGCAAAATTGTAGAACCAACCCAGCCCGTCAGTCAACGAATGCATAAAGAAACTCTGGTATGTAGATACAATGGAATACTACTCAGCCATAAAAAGGAATGAATTAACAGCATTTCCAGTGGCCCAGACGAGATTAGAGACTTATTATTCTAAGTGAAGTAACTCAGGAATGGAAAAACCTCACAATGAGACCTTGAGAAGGCAATTTAATCTCTCTGGGCAGCAGTTCCCATATCTATAAAATGGGGGTAATAACACTGCCTCCCAGAGTGAGATGGAAATCAGGAAGACCTTGGTCCAGTACATGGCAAGTACTCAATTAAAGCAGCTCCCTTTCTACTTTGTATCTTAATACTTATATGCAGGTCTTTCTACCATAGGCAGTAGCAGTCTGAAGGTGGAGACTGTGTCTGATCCATTTACGCATCCTTCTGATTCTGGCATGCCACAATCATTCTGAGAATATTTACTGAATGGAAGAGTTGAACCTAGAGGAACAAGATTCAGCATTTTGGTGGTGTAGAGAGGGAAGGCATCTGAGGTGAAATCACATATCCAGGGCATTGGAGCTAGGCAATGCCTGATGGTTAGAAATGTGGGCTTTGACTAAACAGAGACGGGTTTAGATCCCAACTTTGCTACTTGGTTAGAATGCAATTTATCTGAGCCTCAGTTTCTTCATTTGTTAAATGGAGTTAATAATAACCATAATAGCTAACAACTAATGAATGCTTACTATGTGCATAGACTGTGTTTTAAACATTTAAATGTCTTATATTGATTCATTTTATCCTCATAACTCCATGAAACAGGCAATAGTGTCATGCCCACTTTACAGATAAGAAACAGAGAGGCCAGGGGTGGTGGCTCATGCCTGTAATCCCAGCACTTTGGGAGGCCGAGGTGTGTGGATCACCTGAGGTCAGGAGTTTGAGACCAGCCTGGCCAACATGGCGAAACACCATCTCTATTAAAAATACAAAAATTAGCCAGGCATGGTGGTGGGCACTTGTAATCTTGGTTACTTGGGAGGCTGAGGCAGGAGAATTACTTGAACCGGGAAGGTGGAGGTTACCATGAGCTGAGATTGTGCCACTGTACTCCAGACTGGGCGACAAGAGTGAAACTCCGTCTCAAAAAAAAAAAAAAAAAAAAAAAAAAAAAAAGACAGGGAGAGATTACATATCTTGTCCAACACTTTATAGCCTATAGGTTGTGTAGGTAGGATTTTAACTGAGGCAGCATGGCTTCAGTGTGGCTCCTGTAGCCTAGATTTGGTGAGGATTAAAGGAGATACTCTGCATAAAGTTCTCAGCAAGGCGCCTCCCACGTAGTGAATGCTCAGCAGGAACGTAGCTATTGTTACTGCCGTTATCCTGGGTTCCACATAGCTCTCCTTGAGCCTTCACCAGGTCCAGCCAGAGTTATTGGAGTGGACTCACAACCCTTCTCTCGGCTTGGCATCCCATGGCTGATGATGAAACGTGCTTAATAATAGAGCTATCCTTGATCACCTCCCTGGGGGTTGATGCTGTTTCCCCAGGCAGCTGAGGGAGAGTGTGTAAGCCTACACAGCTGCTATTCTTGGCATCAGTGCTGCCTCTTAGGGAAATGACTTTTTTGACACACCTTTTTCTGTTCTCTCCAGAAGCTTGTGTTTCCTTTGAGCAGAAACCCCTGTTCAAATGGTGAAACAGCTCCTTTTTTAAAAGGACAAAGTCATGCAGGAACACAGTCATGACATTTTTCAATTTTGTGAGCTTTTAGCATGTCTGATGGATATAGTGGGAGATAAATCTGGAGAGGTCAGCAAGGCCAAGATTCATCTAGCATCCATCCTTCATCTAATCTTCTATTCATTCAGTGAGACATCTAATTGCCCATCTACCCATCTATCCATCTATACATGCATCCATGCGTCCATCCATCCATCCATCCATGTATCCATCTGTTCATTCATCCTTTCCTCCATTTTCCTTCCTTCCATCTATCCATCCAACCATCCATCCATCCAAGACATTTTTTTGAGCATACACTATATGCTAGACATTGTCACATATGCTCAGTGTTCATTACATTTGCCTGATGAAGGTGATAATTCTGGGATACCAGAAGAAAGAGATCCTTGAAGGCTTCCTGAAAGAAGCAGCATTTGATCTGGGCTAGGAAGATTGTTCATACAGTGGGGCTATTGGAGCTTATGGCTTAGTAAGTGAGGCAGAATGCATGTAAATGTTGATACATATGAGTGTATAATTACCAATGAGATACGTGCTCTTAAGGAAAGGAGCCTGGCTCTGTGACACTCTGAACTAGAGGGTGGGTGGCAGAGGAGTGGTGGCTAGGGGAGGCCTAGAGATCTGTATTTTCAAAATGTCCCAGACAATTGTGGTCACACATGTTTAGGATCCATGGCTGTAGATCTATGCTTACCAGTTAGTAAGTTGTGAATGACTTGTCAAGGTGCTGAGATTCTGTACCCCTCCAGCCTGGGGTTGGCCAGTGGGGCCTCCAGGGCTGGCTACTCCTAGCAATGAGCAGCTCAACCGTTTTCTCCAGTGTGCTGGACAAATGCTGCCATTTTCAATGTAAGCTGTGAAGTAATGCAGCTGGAAGCACGACTGGAGCAGCATGAAGCCATCAGAGGTTGTTAAGCAGGGCCATGTCTTGGTCATTTGTGCCTTCTATTAATAGAAAGCTCTGAGGCCATAGTGTGCAACAGGTGCTGGTGGAAGAGGGACCAGTAGGAAAGGAGAGCTGTGAGGAGGCCAGGGTGTCATCCCTGGGATACGTGGGGAGGCCTGAGCTCCAGCCATTGTGGCCATGGTAGGGGCTGGAGAGCAGAGGATGAGTCAAGGCACATGTGATGTTCTTACTTCTAAGTGGGACCTAAGCTATGGGCATGCAAGGGCATACAGAATGGTATAATAGACATTGGACACTCAGAAGAGGGGAGGATAGGAGGTGGGCAAGGGATAAAAAAAAATCACCTCTTGGGTACCATGTACACTCTTTGGGTGATAGGTATACAAAAAGCCCAGATTTCACCATTGTACAATTTATCCATGGAACCAACAACCACTTGTACCCCTAAAGCTATGGAAAAAAAAGAGCACACGTGGGAGGAAGAATACACACGGTGAGTGGGGAAAGCCAGGGCTGCTGCCCAACTTTCTGGCCGGGCTGATGGCGGCTTCCTTTACTGAGACGGGGACACAGGAGAAGCTGGGCTGGGGGTGGGGATAGGAAAAGATTTCAGTTTTGGATGAAATAAGGACTTTCAAATAGTCCAGATTGCATGTCTGTGATGGTCCTTTGATTACAGTCAGGGGCCCTTGAGCGTGGGCCATTCAAATGGACATTATTCCTGAATCAAAACTTTTGCCATCTGCTCGTCCCCAAAATGTGAAAGCGGAGGGAACTTATTTCCCGATGAGACTGGTGAGGAGGAAGAGAAATGCTCTTTAAATGCACGCAGGACATATGTTCTTCATTCAATATCACATTTGTCTGGAGTGCTCCGCTTATTCCTGGGGGACATGGGGGAGCAGGGAAGAGGAAGGAAGAAATTAGAGGGGGAGGCTGTGTTCCTGAAGAGGGGAGCCGACTTCAGGGCCTAGGAGAGGTCCTCCTGGGCGCCTGTGCCTCTCCAGGTTTAGTTTGTCTTCATAGCCCAGATCGAGTCTTGCTTCCTCTGGGAAGACTTTATGGTTTTCTTCTTAATCTGGGCACTGAGCACAAATAGCCAAATAGTGATTTAGCTTTTCACCAGTAGCTCCAATGTGGTCTGCCTGTTAAGAAATTGGGTCTGGCGTAGTGGTTCTCAAACTTGGCTGCATGTTGGAATTGCCTAGGGACCTTTAAAAAATAGTGATACCTCATCCACCCCGAAGATTCTGATGTAATTTGTTCAGCGTGCTGCCCGGGCATCAGGAATTTTCACAGCTCCCCAGGTGACACTAATGTTTAGCCAGGTAAAACTTAATAGCTGATTAATTCCCTTCCACCCAGATGTGTGGATGTGCTTTTCTTTTAAGCATTTTTAGAAGGGAAAAGCAGCAATTCCACCCAACTATCACTCAAATAAAAGGGAGCTTACTGCTCTTAGCCAAGAAGATGCCTGTTGTGGCAGGAGTATTAAATGACCAGCAGGGATGGATTCCAGGATGAGGAGCTTTTGGCCGCTGTTTGTGTCTTATCTTGCATAAGCCTGTACCTTGCTTTTGCTGTGCCATTTTTGAAGGGCAGCTTCCTTCTCTCAGAGCACAGCTGGCAGGGCATTCCAGGGCTGGTGTTCAGATGGAGTCAAGACCTATACACACGGGTTCTGAGAAGCAGCACAACATGGTGTATTCAAACTACCTGGGAAGCATCCTGCTTCTGCTACTCAGCAGCTTTGTGACTTCAGGCAAACAATTTAACCTCTCTGTGCCTTAGTCTCACTATCAATAAAATGGGAAGATAATAGCAGCTATTCCCCAGTAGCGACTGTTATGAGGAAGAAATGACTTATATGAAAGTTGCTTAGAACAGCGCTGGGCATAGACGAACTCTTTGCTTTCATCAGTGTGGCTGGAGATGTGAGTACTTACTTCCACCAGTTTCTCAGTTTCTTCTTCTTTCTTCTTCTTCTTTCTTCTTTCTTCTCTTCTTCTTCCTTTTTTTTTTTTTTTTTTTTTTTTTGAGACAGAGTCTCACTCTGTCACCTAGGCTGGAGTGCAGTGGCATGATCTTGGCTCACTGCTGCAAGCTCCACCTCCCGGGTTCATGCCATTCTCCTGCCTCAGCCCCACAAGTAGCTGGGACTACAGGTGCCCACCACTATGCCCAGCTAATTTTTTGTATTTTTTTAAGTACAGACTGGGTTTCACCGTGTTAGCTAGGATGGTCTTAATCTCCTGCCTGACCTCATGATCCACCTGCCTTGGCCTCCCAAAGTGCTGGGATTACAGGTGTGAGCCACCGTGCCCGACCGATTTTTGTATTTTTAGTAATGATGAGGTTTTACCAGGCTGATCTTGAACTCCTAACATCAAGTGATCGGCCCACCTCAGCCTCTCAAAGCATTGGGATTACAGGCGTGAGCTACCGTGTCCAGCACTTCTATCAATTTCTTTATCTCTGGTTTATAGTTTTCTGCAGGACTGAGGCCTTAACTCAACATGGCCTCTGGTCAGTCCAAGGATGGCTTAAATGGAGAGCAGGGATGGGTTCCAGGATAGTCAGACTGGCTGGACCACAGGTAGGTATATTCTGAGACTGGCAACTTCCCAGAATGGATGATGTCAGAGGCAGGAGTGGGAGTGAAGGTTACCCAATTGTAGTGGACTTAGGACAGGATTTGCAACCTTGGATGCTTATCAGAATCACCTGGGGTGCTTTTAAAAATCAGACCCAGGCCACACCCCAGACCAGTGAGAGCAGACTTGCCGTGGGTGGACCCAGCCATCGGTATTTTTTAAGGCATCTGGAGATGATTGCAATGTGGATCCATAACTGAGAACACTTAATTTTGCTAAAACATTTCCTCAATATCTTTTGGGGCATAGAGCTTTGTGAATGAATGCGTTTCTGTTTCTGTTTTTATGTTTTTTTTCCCCTCGAGAAAATTTCTTTCTTTCTTTCTTTCTTTTTTTTGAGACGGAGTCTTGCTCTGTCTCCCAGGCTGGAGCGCAGTGGCGGGATCTCAGCTCACTGCAAGCTCCACCTCTGGGATTCACGCCATTCTCCTGCCCCAGCCTCCCGAGTAGCTGGGACTACAGGTGCCCGCCACCATGCCCGGCTAATTTTTTGTATTTTTAGTAGAGACGGGGTTTCCCTGTGTTAGCCAGGATGGTCTCAATTCCCTGACCTCGTGATCCTCCCGTCTTGGCCTCCCAAAGTGCTGGGATTACAGGGGTGAGCCACCGCGCCGGCCAAGAAAACTTCTTAATGGCAGGGTCTTCATCTTAGACTCCTAGTAAAAAGGAATATTAGAGATCATCGGGCAGCTTTCTTTTTATAAATGAGGACTTAGAGGTGAGAAGGACGTTGCCCAAGGTCAAACAGCAAGCTGGGAGCACACAGCATCCGTAGCCTCCATTTAGGTCCTTTCTACCCCCATCCACCTCCAGAGGGCGAGCATAATGCTCTGTAAATACTTACCTAGGAGACAAGATGACGAAGCAATCCCGCTGACAGACAAGGCTTCCCCTGACTCTGCTACTGTTTTGTTATTGGTTCCACTGCCTTCTGCCTTCTCTCTCTCCAGGGGTGCCCTGGGAGTCGGAGGGGCAGAGTAGAGAAGCGATAGGGCCTAGGTCTCTTAGACAAGGAAACTGTTGCCCAGAGAGGGGGATAGACCTGGTTATGCGCACAGAGCAGCTCTGTGGGACAGCCTTGAACAACCACACCCTAGATACCCACACGAGGGCTCCTCTGTCCCACGCTGCCGCCCTGTCCCTGGCCCCTCTGCTGTCTCTCATTTTCATTCCTGCCACCTCTCTTTGTCCTTGGACTAGGATTTATTTCAGCTTCTTTGTCCTTGCACTAGGATCTATTTCTGCTTCTTCCAAGCTCAGATCTCGGCCCAGGGTTCCTGGTACTGAAGGTGGAGCGTGGAATAGGCTGTGAGTCCTTTCTGAGACCACTCCCAGGGTCAAGCTAGTACAAACCTGGTCTCAGGCTGGCTGGTGTCTAACTTGCAAGGCCACTTTATGAATTCAACTCCATACACATCTTCTTGTTAGGCCCTGGGGTTGGACACTGGGACTAGACATTATTGATTAATTGATCTATGACTTACCTTAATCTAGAAAGAAGGTAAAGTATCTCACAGTGATATGTAACATATGACAAACATTAATATCAATAAGAAAGAGGATGAGCAAAGAAAAAAAAGTGTGTGTGTGTTGTGGGGGGTGTTGCGGGGGGACAGAAGGCAGAGCCACCATCATGGGTGGGCCATGATTTAGCCTCCTTGTTCATTCATTCCTTTATTCATTTAGTTATTATTACCTGATCACTGAGTAATTAAAGAAGTATATCTTCTTCATTCATTCAACCTTGCCTTTTATTCTGGGGCACTTTTGTTTTATCTCAGTGGGAGCCAAGTCAATGAGATATTTTCCCTATAGCAATTCAGAAGACATGTGGCTCTGCCTTTCTGATCAAACTAGGGCCTGGGGAGAGAAGGAGGTGGAGGGAGATAGGGCAGGGAATTGCAGGGTCTGACTGCCCAGATAAGTTAAAAATAAATCTACAAAAGAGGAAATGGCTGTGGCATCATCCACGAGAGGACTCTAAGCCCACCCCCTTCCCGTCCCTCATCTACAGGGGGTATTTAAGTATGCGAGCTTCGTTTGTTGGAGAAGGACAAAGAAACTCTGCAATCGAAGATCCTGATTAATCCACCCTTGTTGCTGAGGTGTCCTGGAAACCCAGTACCCTGCTGGGAACCTGAACTCCATTCTGGGTTCCATGGCTAGTCAGAGCTGTAGATGGGATGTACACAGTGTCTGCTCCAGGATTCCTTCTCTCCCATCTCACAGATGTTAGGACTGAGATCCAGGGAGGCCCTGGCAAGTGTCTCACTACTGTAAAGAGTGGGAATGCCGAGGCTTGGACCCTGGCTTTTGCATGCCTAACCTCCATGGACTGCAAGCTGGGATGGCCATTCTACCTCCCCTCTCTGTAACCAATCACTGCAGCCTTGCAGTTCATGAGAGCTCTCTGTTGGCATACCTACCTCAGACTGTCACTTACTGGCTTGTGTGCTCATCTCCCCCATCAGACTCTGATGCTTAGCATGAAGTGACCTAGTCTGACTCATGTCTGTATTCCCTCACAGGCAGCACAAGAGCTGTCCTTTAGCAGACACCTGGTAAACATTTGATGAATTGAACTGAACACCAAATTCCTAGCACCACCGTGCTTCTAGTACACAGACAAGAAGACTAACGTTAATATCAAAATAGTACCAGTTGACATTTACTAGGGGCTTGCTATGTGGCACGCATAATTTTAGTTACCCTTTACAACCACTCTGTGAAATAGATTCTCCAGTGCTTCTTATTGTACAGATGAGGTCAAAGAGGTGGAGTCAGGATTGGATTCAGGTCTGTCTGATGCCCCTGATCTTGGATACCACACTCTCTGCCTCCAGTGGATGCTGAAGAAGCCCTGGATCTGCACAACACTTTCAGTTCTGCTAAACAGAAGTTGTACTTCTGCTAGTACTTTCCTTTGAGATGTTGGGTAAATCCTCAGCCTTCTCTGCTTCAGTTTTCACAGGAGAGGGTTCTAGGAGATGAGCTGGAAGTTCTCTTCCATGTCCAGCCTTCTATGAGCCCATGAAATTTGTAAATGTGTCCTGGTAGAAGCCTCGAACTTGAGCTTTCTAATCTGTTGTGGAATGGAGTTACATTCCAGGGAAGTAAGTTGGTCTGTTTATGAAAGGTTGTGTGTTTTTGTGTATCTGTGCATGTGCACGTGGTGTGTGTGTGTGTGTGCGTGCATGTATGCATCATGGGTCTGCATGTGGGAGGATGAGTTCCTCACAAATCACAAAGACAAAGTCACAGGAAATAGCTCACCAAACATGCCCTTATCAAATAGATTTTCACTCTCTAGTTTACTAAAAATGGATCCTGATCTCAAATCATGTATATTGGAGCCGTGGTGAAGCCAGGAACTCAGAAGAAAATGCGTTTTTCTTGCTCTTAGAGCAGAATAACTTACCATCCCCAACTCATCTATATTAAAACCTTAAAGTTTCCTTCTTAGTAATAAAAAAAAGCCCTGTAATCCCCAGGGACCCCAGTTATATGCATTGAGAGACTCATCTTTAATCTAGTCAATGAAATTTCTTTACCCTAATGGGGGTATTAATGGAAGACTTTTTAACATCACATTAAAATATGGAATGTGGAATTCAGAGCTGCCCCCAAACATCTTTCTGGTTTCTCCACTTCCTACTGCCTCCTGCTTTATGCCAAAGTTTATGAGTCTGTAATTTCCAGGAAGTTTATATAGCATGAAAGAAGGAGACATGATAAAATATGCAATTTAATTGCAAAAACCACGTACTAATCTTGCTAATGTGCTAGATTAAGACTGTAATGCAAGAAGCTGCAAGGTGGTTAAACTGATTTAGAGCAAATTGTACCCCTAAGTCTCTTTGTCTGTGCCCATATTTTATGCTACCCAGACCTAACAGTATTCTTATTTTGGTTATTGATTTATAGTCTAAGAATAATAATGTCACGTCAGACTGTACATTATTTAGAATAATCTCCTCTCTTGTTGCGCTGGATGAGTACCTCTAACACAAACCCTGCTCGTGGCGCTGTGCCTGCCAGAGGACTCAACTCTGCTCCTAGACCACATGCCTCTTATTTCTGAGTCACAGCTCAGCCGCCGGGGCTGGTTCCTTGAGGCAACTACCTCTGGTGATGTCCAGAAAAAGAACTTCAACTGGAAGTAGCCACTCTGACTTTCATTCCACATCCTCATAGACACCACGGGAGAGCCAGGGCTCGGAGACCACGTGGACTGGCTTTAAGCTTGCTACCCACAGTTCACTCCACATCTCTGAGCCAAAGCTTTGTCATGTAAAATGAGGCTGTTCATGCCCATCTCCTGCTCATCTCATAGAGTTGGGGTGAGGACCCATTGAGTTGATTTGCCAAGTTTAGCACTCCCAATTATGGGTAATTCCTTCTCCTTTATTTCAGATTATCAGAGAAGGTGGGGGGCTTCTAAGCCATCTTAATAAGATCATCATTTTTGAGCTTCAAAGCATGTAAAGCCATTTGTGGGGAAAGAAGCAAACCCAATTCACTTAGAAGTAACTGTTCATCTTTTATGTGCCAAATTCTACCTCACACTTATGAACTTAATAAGGAAAAGTCCTAGAGAGGAAAGAGGATGCTAACGGTATAATAAATGTGCATAAGTCATGAGTGTGTGGTGGGCGGGGCAGGGGACACTGGTGTGGAAATTTCACTGCACAGGAAGTACCAAGACTTGGACTGTGGCCCCAGATCCGTCATGCACCTGGTTGAATTGCCTTGAGCAGCTTCCTTCACTTCTCCAGGCCTCAGTTTTCTCTGATAAAGTCAAGGGTCAAACTGGGTAACATCTAAGGTCTTTCTCCCCCTAGGGATTCCAGGACCCATCTTTGGGGATGGTCACTCTGTGCTGGAAGCAGGTGCAGCTTCGTCCTGAAGGTGGCCAACAATGGAGCCCAAAGGCAGATATTCTAGGCAGATGGGTAGAGACCAAGTAGGGCCAGAACTAGGAGGAGGAATTAACATCAGGCCTGGAATCCAAAGGCAGTCATGTGATTTCCTGGAAATGCGCAGAAAACCAAAGACCATGTAGCTCATTGTATTTCTTTCTGACACTTTCTTTTCAGCTCCCCTCTTTATTTCCATCCCTTTGAGATGCCACAGATCACATGATCATATGGTCATTTCATGGTCTTCAACTCTTACGACCCCTTCATAGTATGAACTTCACCATTTCCTTTTAATTTCCTAGTGAGTTAAAAGAAGCATGAAATGGAGCCTTTTCTGATCTCCTAAAAAATATTTAATTTTTACAGATATTTGCATAGGGTCTACTATGTGCCCTCATCATGTTTCATCACATCTTACATCTCTTTCTAAATCTGTCTCTCCTTCCCCCACTAAATTTTGAAACCTTAGATGGCAGAGATTCTGTCTTTTTGTACCTAAAACCATCTGCCAGGTTCCATACTGTGCCTTCCACATGGTGGGGACACACAAACACCTGCACCAAGCAACATGAGAGAGAACTACACTGGAAAGAAGAAATAATGAAATATTGTCATGCAAATTTGAGAACCAGTCCCACAACCCACAAACCACTGAGTGTCTTCTAGATGCCAGGCATTGGGCTGGGTTCTTTGGAGAATGTAGAGATTGTAGTGGGAGCTGTGGCATGCCGTGCAGATATCTCTCAGGACCCAGGCTCCCCCAGCTGCTGGAAGTACTGACTACTGTTGACTCACAGCTGAGTCCCTCTAAGCAATTGCCCTTGGCTCAAGGGAGCTACCTCACCCAAGGTTGCATCCCCTCCCTGGGGCAACACTTGGGACAACTTTGCAGTGTTATCTCTGAGACATCTGTTGCAACTGCGTCACAGTTTAATTTCCGTATCTGCCCAACCTTGCTTCCTTCACTCCCTGACAGCTGTTAATTCTGACAGCACCCCCAAGTAAACAACTTCAATGCAGACATCTATCTTAGAGTTTGCATCTCAGGAACCTGATCTATGATCAGATGAATCAGAATACACACTTATGCTGAGAACCTAAGAACTGGGGACATGATATGGGAAGAGGAAGAGCTGAAAAGGGAAGACCATGGGAAGGAGATCACTAGGGAGGCCATGGAAGGCCCTGCTGCATCAGATAATGGCAGCAACATGAAGGAAAGCCTGCTTTGGTTACCATTGGAGAGGGACAGCATTATGGGAATACATAAGCTCCCTGGCATAGTCATCTATTCTGCTCATTGGTGGATTCACATTGCCTGGCACTTAGTGCTCAGTAAACATTTGGTGAATGCTCCAGTGAAGGCAGGAGAGGAAGAAACAAGGCACTCTTCAGGGCGATGGGAGCCAAGGTGTTAGAATTAGAGAGGGGAAGGAGGAGTAAGAATGCACGGCAGGTCACTGTGTCTTACAGAATCTTCCCCAGCAAACACCTTATATGCATTTCACATGGGTGAATACAATGGTTCCTGGTTGATAAGGTTTTGCTCTGTGTCTCCATCCAAATCTCATCTCAAATTGTAATCCCCATGTGTTGAGAGAGGGAGGTGATTGGATCATAGGGGCAGCTTCTCTCATGTTGTTCTCATGATAGTGAGTGAATTCTCATGAGATCTGATGGTTTTAAAAATGTCTGACAGAAATGTCTCCTTCTCCCTCCTGCTGCCTTGTGAAGGTGCCTGCTTCCCCTTCCACCATGATTGTGTTTCCTGAGGCTTCCCCAGCCATGTGGAACTGTGAGTCAATTAAACCTCTTTCTTTTATAAATTACCCAGTCTCAGGGAAGTTCTGTTTGGTGGTGTGAAAATGGACTAATACACTGGTGGAAACTTCTTCCTCTTCTCCTCTCTAGACTCTCTTATCCTTTGTTCTTTCTTCTACATTTTATTTTCTAGCAGCATGGCTTGGAAGTGGCTACAGGAATAAGTGGGTAACTTTTCCCCCCTTCTCAAATCACTATTTTTTTCTTCTTCAAAAGTTTACATATAGCATCTTGACATTATGTAAATTCAAAAATCACCACTGCATTACCTGGGATAAACTGTGCTCTCATTTCATTCAACCATCTCTAGTTAAGATACTACCAGCATTTTTTTAGAGCTTAAAACTCAGTAAGGGACAGAAAAAGGACCAGTCAAATGGAAACTTACTCCACAAAGGGTATTTCTTAGCAGCAGCAGAAGCCTTGTTTTGATTCCTTCTGTCTTCCCAACTTCTGCCCTGGGCTGGCATGGACTTCTCTGTAGGCTGAGGCTGGCGAGGTCAGATAGGCAAACCGAACCCCTTGGGAGAGTTGAGAAGATTCCTAGACGCATAGAATGGATTAGAAACTCTTTGTGAGTTAACCCGGGACCCTGGGGGAGAAACATGGCTCTGAGGAGCCCCAGGAATTCAGATATTGAGGGAGAGGCTGGGGGTGGGAGGATTCTTTGCCCCCTTCCAGCTTAAATCAAGCCCCCTGTGTTGTTTCTTTCCCTGACACATGTTGGACTTTTGCATAAGATTTGAAAGAATTCCGTGTCGAAACCATTTGGCCAGTCTTCCCACCCATTTTACAGATGAAGAGACTGAGGCCCAGATAGAAGAAACAAGTTATCTGTGGTGACAGGGCATGTCAGGAGTCGACCCGTAGTTCCCATAGTCCTTGCTGAACTGCATGTATTAAATGAAATATTACAAACTCACAGATATTGCTATTGAATGTAGGATCTGCAGTGTCTATGAAAGCTGAACATGAGCAACTCCCTCCATCCCTGGGTATCTATCTATCTTCCAAAGGCACAAGTACAGAAATATTCCCAGCAACTTTATTCATAATAGTCCCAAACTGGAAACAATCCAAATGCCCATCAGTGGTAGAATAGATAAATAGATTGTGATATATTCACATAATGAAATACTACATAGCAATACAAAAAGAACAAGTAGGCACTACACACGACAATACAGAGAATGCCACAGATCTAATATTGAAGGACAGAAGCCAGACACTAAAGAGTGCTTATGGTGTAATCCCATTTATATGAAGCTTAGGAACAGGCAAAAGTATTCTATGGAGATAGTGCTCAGAATAGTGGTTTCCTCTGAGAAGAACAGATTGGAAGGGAGCATAAATATGTTCTATGGGGTGGGAAATATTGTACATCTTAATTTGGCAGATGGTTTTGCAGGTATATGCAAATGGAAAAATTCAACAAACTGTACCCTTAAGAGCATTGCCTGTCATTGTGTGTATGTTACTGACAATGTGAATAAGGAAACTATAAATATTAACACAAAATTAGATAGTAGTAGACTCTGGAGTGTTTGTGTATATTAGTAACTGAGGTTCAAATGGAAGATGTCAGCTACTCTCAGGGCTGGGGAGCCATTGTAAGGCACTCTACAACATGCATGGGAATCACCTAGAGAGTATGTTAGTGCCCAGGTTCCTGGACTCCATCCCTGGGGTCCTGGAATCACCGAGTCTGAGGTGGGACTTGAAAGTCTTGCTTTACTTAAAAGTTCCCAGTTGATGCTGATGCTGCTTATCCACAGGCAACACTCTGAGTAACACTGGTCTAGTGGTCCTCAGAAGCAAGTCAAAAACAATCCATGTAGCATCCCACAGTCCAGTGAGTCTCTTCCCCATGGTCCCACTCCATGCCACCTTCTCCATGAAGTGTTCCTGTATCATCCCCTTCACTGCTGTTGGGCTTTCTCTCCAGAGAACTCTCATTTTTCTCCCTCCTCAAACTTGATGCATTATATTAGAAGTTATAGCATTAATTTATTTGCTAACCTTGAGCAAGTCACTTCACATCTATCAGCCCAAGTTTCTGCACCTAGAGAGTGGGAGAGATAATCCAGCATCAAGTATTTCCTCCTAGGTACTGAGAACAAAGTCCATATTGCTTCCATGGTCCAGGAGATCCCTCTCTGGGTTACTCAGCCACCTCTTCAGTTCCTCTCCTACCACCCTTTTGCCCTTTCTTCCTCCCTTCCAGCCACACTGGCATTCTCTTGGCCTCATTGGGAAGCTTGTTCCTACCTCAGAACCTTTGCACAATCTGTTCCGCTCCTTGGAGTGCACTCTCCCAGTTTTCACACAATTGTTTCTTTCTCATTATCTTAGTTCATGGACTGTGTCTTCACAGAGGGCTTCTCCATCTAAAGTAGGCTTCTTGTTATTCTCTCTCAGAGTACACTGTTGTGCTTCCTCATGGCACTCCTACCACAGCTTTTAATCATATATTTATTGAATTGTTTATTGTCTCTCTTCGCCTCTGCATTGCAAGCTCCATGAGCCCAGGGATGGAGTCTGTTGTTCACACAGGACATCCAGCACCTTGGAGAGTGCCTGGCAAAAGAGCCCCTAGTACAGTAAGTATTTGTTGAATGAATAAATGAAGGAATGAGAGTCTGTTTATTATTCTCCTTTGGAAACAGCAAAGCACTGTGAAAATATGGGATTTCTTAATGTTGTGTTTTTCCTCTTCGATCTCAAGTCCTTGAGGGTAGTGATTGTGACCTTGCTTCTTTCTCTTGGCATTTGCTCCCCTTCGCCCCGCAACGTAATTGTGTCCACTTCTGCATCTAGCCAGGGATTTAGCATCTCTCAGTCAGACTCTTGCAAGAGTTGCCTAACTGGCTGTATTACACAGAGCGCTGTGGGCTCCAAGGGACAGACACCCAGTGTGGCCTGACATAGGCAGAAAATGGAATTTACTGGAAGGATACTCAGTGCCTCCTAGAACCCAAGAGCAGGAGTGTAACTGGGTCTCAGGAATGGCTGGTACCAGGACTTCAAGTGCTTCCCATCCTTTCCATAAGGATGTCTTCTTTGCTTATGTTATTTTTCTTTTTCTGCCTCCTAATTCCCATTCCTGCCATATCATCTATCTTTGCATCTCACCTCCACACATGCCTTGCCTAAAGCTTCACACCTTATAGGGCTAAGCACCAACGTGGGGCTTTCTGGCTCTCTTTAAGTGCCATGTGCTAAAGCCGACTCACTCAGTTGATTTTTTCAGTGCAAGCAGTTGTGGCCAAGACATTGGGGCATATAGGAACTTTTCAGGACATGGATAGAGTGAGGGGAATTCCCAGAAGAAAAGGAGAAAGGTAGTTACCAGGAAAGCAAAACAAGAGGTACCTACCATTCTCCTAACCCTGGTCTTTTCCCTCCAAACCAAGTCACATAAAGTCATTTCTTTCATCAAAACACTACTGGAAGAAAAATGTTGTCAGGGCAGCGACCCTTTTAATCACTACCATATCCCCAGTGCACAGCACAATGACTGGTGCACAGTATGTATTTGACAGATGTTTGTTGAGTGAATAAAGAAAGGAAATGTGACTACAGAATGAAATCTATCTCATGAGTGTGGCAGTCAAGGCCTTTGTGGTTGGTTCTTCCCTGCTGTTATCTCCATCTCTGCCTCTCTCATATGCACCTTGCTGTAGCCCCGCTGGTCTGCTGGCTGAGCTCACTATGATCTACTCATACAGGTTCCCATTTTCTTCCAAGTAAAACCCTTCCCGGCATTTGAGGTCTGCCCCTATGCTACCTACTCTGTGACATTTTCCTTGATTCTCTTGGTCAGATTCAGCATTTATGGAATGTGGCATCTTCCTCCATTTGGTACTTCCAGACTCTGGCATCATAGCAGGCAAGCAGTAAAAAAATTTTTACCTTGTCATTGGGTTTTATCTTAGAGTCAGCTTGGTACATGTCTGCCTCCTCTTTTAGATCAAAAGGTTCCTATTTTCCAAAATCATGCCTTTGTAGCACCCTACTGTTTAGTTTGGTACATTCTTTCCTTCTGCCTCACATTTTGGCTAATTTGCGCTGTCTCTCATAATGGACACCAATAATTATGTTCTATTAATCACTATGTTTCCCTGCATTGGGGGAAGGCTGCAGCCTGGCTCTTTCAAGGGGGAAAATAATGGGCCTGTCTCAGACTTTGCTGATCACAAAAATATGCAGTTGCTGGATTCAAAAGAGAGTAGTGGTGATGTGTCAGAAACTAAGTTTCTACTTGGGAAACAAAATTTTCACTAAGATTCCACTTGGCATTTCTTGCAAAGCCTGGATAAGGTGAACCAATACTCATGTTATTAGTTCTGATATCAGGATGAAGTGTGGTAACAGAATCCAAAGGATTTGAAGCAAAAAAATAGTATTGGGCATCAGGCCTTCCAAATGGTTGAAAGAATTGGGATGTGGAAGTCATGGAGCTACCAATGGTCTATTGATTGAAAGGGCACACAACTGTAGCTGTGGTCCAGAGGTTAGGAAGCTGCTGCTGATGCCTCACCTTCTCCCCTCATTCATGAAGCTGGTGGCTAGACTGTGGAATACTGAGCCTAGCTGCGGCGACATCCTCGTCTCTACAGCCTTGCTTTCCAGTGGCAATGGAGGTAGGAAGATGGCCTGTGCCTCCCTTCTGCCATCTGAATCTCACATGAATGCATCTCATTGGTGGAGTCAGATTTGCTTCCAAAACCTTAGCTGCAAGTGCATCTGGGTAGTGTAGTTAGTGTCTGCACCTTGCAGTAGTAGAGGGGGGTATGTAGAAGGAGGATAGATTTCAAGTGTCATTCAATCACAATCTACAGTTCCCACCCAGCTGTCACTGCTGATGCTCCATGTGCTCAGGGCGCTAATGTGAACACAGGTGTTCTGTCGGGTGACTTGAGCTACTGACAGCTGTTGTCTTCTGGGGATTTTTGACACAGTTTCTAGTCTAGGAAGTCAAGTTTCAGATTGGGAAAGTCTGATAAGAATTGTTAACGGAGACAATAGTTTCCTTGTTTAGCTCAATGATCCAAAAAGAAAACTAGGATTTAGTTCATAGATGGCTAGAGCTAGAAGAAGCAACCCTGTTTGCAGCTGCCCACTCCCCTGCCATTTCTCAGATGAGGAAGCTGAGCCTCCAAAAGGGACAAAGGTCATCTGAGGAGGGCTGAGACTTAAACCCCTATGCCTGCATTTCTGCATTTTGTCTGATATAGCCTGGAGTCAGAGGCCTGCCTTCTGGTCTTGGTTCCTCTGCCTTCTAGCAGCGTGACCATGAAAAAATGACCTAACCTCTCTGTGTCTCAGTTTCCTTTTCTGTGAAATGGATTTACTAATAACAATCACAAGAGGTCTGGTCAAGAAGGCACGAGATCATAGATTGAAAGTGCTTAGCACGGTGCCTGAAACATCATAAGTCTTGAAAAAATGTTAGCCATTCCTATTTTTCTAAGGTTTTTTCCAAGAAAGTTTCTGAGAGCCTAGTCAGGTACTATCACATTGCCCCTAGAAAGGCTGGTTTCCATAAAATAATAAAATAAAACAATATAAACTAAAACAAAGCAGCAGTTTGGGGAGGGAGGAGGTTAACTCCTAGAGGACAAGTTGATCTCACCTGTAGCTGCAATGAATGGCTACCTTGATGGGATCCTTTGGGGTGAACCACCAAATGACCTTTCTCTAGCGTTTCTCTGGCTCTGTTACAGATAGACGCTGGAGAATGCATTACCATTCTGATGATACTTCTTTGGGCCTACAATGCATTTTTCCCGAGGTTTCAGATGGAAATACTTAAATAAGCACCATTAATGCTGGGACTCCTACTTTTCCACCAGCTCTACTCTGGGCCAGTTCTGTGCCGGAAGTTTCACACATGCTATGTCCAATTTTCACTGCAAGTCCCCTTGGTGGAAACTACCTGGCAGCTGGCTGAGCTCCAGATCTTAAAAGAATGAGAGATGGTGGCACTGAGGCAGGCATGGGGATGGCAGGATGGAAGTCTACTAGACGCTAGGCACTGCACCGGGCACCTTGTTTTTGCTATTTCAATGACCTTTCTCAGTGGTTCTGAGAGGTGGAACATTATTCCCGTTTTGCAGATGAAGAAACTGAAGCTTAGAGAAATAACATGCCTGGATCCTAAAGCTAGTAACTGCTGGCTCCAGGATTTGAACTGCAGAATGATTCCATTTTTCATGTCTCCTTCTGTCTTATAGAAAGGAAAATGGTAAGGGTGAAGTGGATGACCCCAAAAATGTATTTGTGACTTCATCATTCCTTGGAGATAATGAAAAGGAGAGGTATAACAGTCCCGGAGGAGTAATTAGTGTCCAACTTCTGCTTATCAAAAGTTTGCCAGGAGGCTTGGTCCACAAGATTCCAGGATTCGTTTGTTCACTTGTACACTCCATCAGCATCAACTGTTGGAGAGTTTGCTAGTTTCCATCTAATGTCTATCCTTTCTTTCTTTGCAACAGAATCTCAATCTTATTTGCAATGACAAAATACCCAACTGAAAGATTATATTTCCCAGCCTCCTTTTTAGATGTGTCCAAGTGACTGAGTTCTGCCCAATGAGATCTAAACAGATTGTGTGAAGTTTTCACGAAGGCATCTTCTTAAGGGAAGCTTATTCCAAATGATCACCCTGCTTTGCACCCTCCTCCTTCCTGAACCCCCCTGCTCCAGGAAGGACAGCCAGAATGCCAGCAGCCACCCTGGATAGTGAGGAGGATTTGCAAATGGAAGCCACATTAAAAATGATGGGAAAAACAATATAAGTTTGTATCCCCAATGTCTGCTTTTACTTCAGAGAGGAATGAATGTCCTTCTTGTTGAAACTACTGTTATACTGGGTTTTCCGTGATAAGTAGTCAAACCTGAGCTTAATGGCTATATCTACTGTGTAGAGAGAATGGTTGTAGGCACCATGGGGGATACAGGATGAATCTGTCATGGAAAGTCCATGCTCAGAAAGCTCCCTGTCTAGTAGGAGAGATGAAACAAGGATGGAAGACAGGATAAGAGCAGAGAGAAGTTAGTGAGTGCTGAGATAGTTGGGTGTGTCTGGAGGTCAGGGGCAACACTTGACTAGGGACATCTCCTAGAGAAGGATGTTTTGGGTCTTAACAAGCAATGGGCTAGCAACCTCCATGCAGAAGGAATGACATGGGCAGACCCGTGTGCAGAGCACAGGGCATAATTGTGAAATGGTGAGTTTGTCTGTATTCATGAAGAATGAGTGATTTGACCTGAAAGAAGCTTTGGGGAGGCTTCAAAGGCTGGAGAGTCAGGGAAGGTCATGAGCAGGAGGGCACCTTCATCACCTCATCACCTCATCATATCTGATCATTGACATCTCCCTCCCACTAGCCGAGGCCAGCCTCAGGCTTCTCCCAACTCCAGATCCCAACCAAGAAGAAGAAACTTGATTCCATGTCTTTGCTCTTGTGAATAGTGCTGTGATGAGCATAGGTGTGCGTGGTTTTGTTTTGTTTTTTTTTTTTTGAGATGGAGCCTCACTCTGTCACCCAGGTTGGAGTGCAGTGGTGTGATCTCAGCTCACTGCAACCTCTGCCTCCCTGGTTCAAGTGATTCTCCTGCCTCAGCCTCCTGAGTAGCTGGGACTGCAGGCACGTGCCACCATGACCAGCTAATTTTTGTATTTTTAGTAAAGATGGGGTTTTACCATGTTGGCCAGGCTGGTCTTGAACTCCTGACCTCAGGTGGTCAACCCATCTCGGCCCCCAAATGTGCTGGGATTACAGGTGAGATCCACCACACTCGGCTGCATGTGTTTTTATGGTAGAATGGTTTATATTCCTTTGGGTATATATCCAGTAGTGGGATTGCTGGCTTGACTGATAGTTCTGGTTTTGGTTCTTTGAGGAATCACCACATTGCTTTCCACAATGATTGAACTAATTTACACTCCAGCCAGCAGTGAGTAAGCATTGCCTTTTCTCTACAACCTCGCCAGCATGTTATTTTTTTTTACTTATTATTATTTTTTTAAACAAAAATCCCCTTTAATATGGGAATCTTCAAGCATATACAATATTAGAGAGAATGGCATAATGAAACCCCATGGCCCCATTGTCTGACTTTAACAATGATCAACTCCTGGCTAATCTTGATTTATCTACACTTTTATTTCCAGAATGTTTTAAAATGTTATATATTGATTGATCCATAATAGCCATTTTGACTGGTGTGGGATGGTATCTCATTGTGGTTTTGATTTGCATTTCTGTAATGATGAGTAATACTGAGCGTGTTTTTATATGTATTTTGGCCACATGTATGTCTTCTTCTGAAAAGTATCTGCTTATGCCCTTTGCCCACTTTTTAATGGGGTGGTTTGTTTAAGTTCCTTGTAGATTCTGGATATTAGATCTTTGTCAGATGTATAGTTTGCAAATGTTCATCAATGGCAGACTGCATAAAGAAAATGTGCCACATATACACCATGGAATACTATGCAGTCATTAAAAAGAACAACATCATGTCCTTTGCAGGAACATGTATGGGAATGGAGGTCATTATTCTTAGCAAACTAACGTAGGAATGGAAAACCAAATACCACATGTTTGCCCTTATAAGTGGGAGCTAAATGATGAGAACAGATGAACCGAAAGAGGGGAACAGCACACACCGGGGCCTACTTGAGGGAGGAAGATAGGAGGAGAGGGAGATTCTGAAAAAAAAGGAAAACCTATTTGGTACTATACTTAATACCCAGGTGACAAAATAATCTGTACACCAGATCCCCAAGTCACGAGTTTACCTGTACAACAAACTGGCACAGGTACCCCGAACCTAAAATAAAAGTTAAAATATTTTAAAGAATACAAAAAAGAAGGAACTTATTTCACTACTGGTTCTTGTAAACTTTGTAGTGGCTGGAGCCCCATCTTTCACTGTCCATTCCTTTTTTAAAAAATACATTTAAAGTTTAAAAAAATTGTGGCAAAATACACATAGCATAAAATTTACCATCTTAATCATTTTTAAGTGTGCAGTTCAGTGTCTTTAAGTACATTCACATTGTGCAACCATTACCACCATCCATCTTCAGAACCCTTTTCATTTTCCTGAACTGAAACTCTGTGCACATTAAACAATCACTCCCCATTCCTCCCTCTCCCTACCCACTGGCAAGTAGCATCTTACTTTCTGTTTCTATGAGTTTGACTACCATAGGTACCTTATGTAAGAGGAAACATTTAGTGTTTGCCATATTATAACAGGCTTATTTCACTTAACATAATGCCCTTAAGATTCCTCTGGCATTGTAACATGCACCAGAATTTCCTTCGTTTTCCAAACAATATCCCATTGAAGGTATAAACCACATTTTGCTTATGTGCTTATCCACTGATGAACACTAGGCACTTGGATTGCTTCTACCTCTTGGTTATTGTGAATAATGCTGTTATGAATGTGGATTTACATGTTCGGGTCTGTGCTTTCAATTCTTTTGGGCATATACCTAGAAGTGAAATTGGTGGATCGTATGGTAATTCTTGTTTAATTTTTTGAGGAATGGCTGTACTGTTTTCCATAGCGGCTGCACCATTTTCCATTCCCATCAAAAGTGGTGAAGGGTTCTGATTCATTATATGCGCTGTGTGTGTTTTCTTTAATAGTAGCCATCCTAATAGTTATGAGGTGGTTGCTGTTCATTCTGTTAGAAAAATTGATGTAACCATTGATTGGAAAAACAAAAACAAAAACAAACCCAGCATCTTGAGAGACTGTGGATTCCAATGAGCCTCAGAAGCTCCTGAGAATCAACCGATAACAGCAGCCCACCAAAAAGCAGCAGAAAATCCCAAAGGGCAGCCAAATGAAATATCTTCACTCCTTTCCTTCCAAAGAGCAAACACTCCCTGAATCTAAAGAAAACATTTCTGCACACACACCAGACTATTGAAGCCAGTGTGTGGAAATGCTTCTGCTACATTCTGAAGGTCTCCTTCCATTTTTGGCCTCTGGAAGAGGAGTTCTATTTTGCCTTCTCAGTGGCATAGTAACAACCACATAATTCAAAAATAAGTTTTCCTGTGCATTTCCTTGTTGAATCTTGCACATTGAGCTTTTTTTTTTTTTATATTCATGCATTCTTTCTTGATGCTTAAATGTTTTCTTTGAAATATCTACTGTATTGGTTTGTAAATTAGATAGTCTTCTGTAATAAAATACTATTTGTGCAAAAAAAAAAATCTTTATACAGTGGCTGTTGGGAAGGAACTGGAGGGGCAATGTGGGAGGGAGAGAGCCCTATTGGAAAGGTGTTGCAATGAGCTGAGGGAAGAGTTGCAGCCTGGCTAGGGTGGTGGCAGTGAGGACTCATGGGGAGGGAGGTCAACAGACATTTCAGAGACAATGTGCAGGACGTAATGCACAGTCACTGCTCAGGTCTGAGGGATGAGGAGGAGGCAAGAATGACTCCCATTTTTCTGGCTTCATGGAGAGAGAGGTGGAGAGTCAGGGAATAGAGCAGAGGGGACAGTGTTGACTTCCATTTAGCCCTTCAGGGCCCTGCAGGCCACCTGAACTTTCAGTCGTGTTCAGTGAGACAGGAGCCTGGGTTTGGAGGAGTGAAGGGGAAAGGAAAGTTGGGGGATGGATTGTAATGGGTCTTGGAGGTGGGCTTTGGTGTGTGGGTGTGTGAGCTTGACTCTCGGGGCCAGAAGGTGCATGGTGAGGTGCAGGGTGAGAAAACATAGCTCTGCACTGGGCCAGGCCACTGGAGGTGGACATGAACATGGAATCCTAGGTCTGAAGGGGCCTTCATCCAGTCATTCCATGGTGCTGATGGGGAAGCCAAGCGACTGCCCAAGGTCTTTCAAAGGATTGGCGGGAGAGCAGGGACTGGAACCCAGGTATCCTGACTCCTGGGATGGGAAGGGCTGGCGACCTCTCCATTCCTCAGCCCTTCCTGATGTCCTCAGGGCATCCCATCCCCACATCCTCCCACCCTACTTCCGAGTATGCCCATTGTGGGCTAAGGCCCCGTGCCTGCTTTTGACTCAGAGTGCCCTAACTTCGAGTCCTGTTTCCACTCACAAGCTGGAAGGCTTGGGGTGGTGATCTTTGCTCTGAACTTCATTCTCCTTAACTTCACTTTCCTCAGTGATCACGTGGGGTCACTGATGCTTCTATCCTAGGGTGGGCTCGTTTAATGACATAAGGCACGTTAGAGGGCTGGCAGATTGCTTGGCACCTGTGAACACTCAGTAAACAGTGTTGAAGTTGGGTCATTTCAGAGTCAGCCTGGACATCATCTCCTCCAGGAAGGCTTCTTTGGTCCTCTCCCCCTTAATCACACAAGGTCAGGTAAGATCACCTTCCTCTATGCCCCCAAAGCACTGAATTGGGCCATCCTCTCTGTCTGTCTGTTTGAGAACAGGGGCTGATATTTAGCAGTATAGTTTAGTTCTGGCATCTTAGAGATCTGAGTTCAAATCCTATCTCTGCGACTTCTTATTTGTGGCATATGGAACAAGTCTTTTAATACCTCTGAGCTTCAGTTTCCTCATCTACAAAAGGGAAATGGTACCAATGATAGCTATCTCTTGGGGTCTTTGTGAGAATTAAATGATAATACATAAACACAGTCCTTAGAATGATGCTTGACACATAGTAAGTGCTCAATGAACGTTAGCTATTTATGCATTATTATTCATCATCACTGCCATTTTTACTTGTAGGCCTATTGGACTGGAAGTTAGAAGACCTGGATTCTGGTCTCAGCTTTTTATTCTGCTGATCTTTATTAAAATTTGTATGTATCTGGGACTCTTTTGGATAAGTGGTTAGGTAATAAACAAATGAAATTTTTAGTGAAGAGAAGCCCTAGCTCTCCCTCGTCTGTGTTATTCACTGGTGCAGGAAAACCCTGGGTGATGCATATGTGTTTGTGGAATGCTCATTTGGGAGTAGACTCTAAAGCGGACTTTGTCTTCCTTCCCATGACCACACAGGTCTCTTTCCTGGGGCTCAAATTCATGGTGGCACCTGCTCCAAGCGGGCTGGGTTCCTATCTCCCTGCTTCCCTTGGACCCTCCCACAGAGGCCCTGTGTGTTTGCAGACACAGCTGAGGCACTTGGCCTGGGGTGCACACCCAACTCGTTAGACCTTGTTCTCTGCACACACGCATATATACATTTTAGAAATGTTTCTCTTAATCATATCTTGAATTAATGCAGGACTCGTTCATTCCCAGCTCTCATTACCCTCTTAATTAACTCGGCACAGATGGAAAAAGTCGGAATTGCTCTAGCCGAGTTGTTCTGCTAGTTTTAAAATGAGATGGCAGATGGGAGGACGAGGTGGAATGGGCCGGCTCGGAGGGAAGAGATGAGTTTCCAAGCTGTCACCGGAGCGTCAACAAACGCTCCATCTGTCGGTGGTAAGGCCTGGCCGAGGCCTCGTGCAAGGAGCTGGTGTTCTGAGGGCCGGCATGGGCCAAAGCTCAGAGGTCCTGGCCACTGCAGGTATCCTGGGGACGTGGCCCCCAGCACCGGGAAGAGCTCCAGGATTTCTGGGGTTCTGATGCTGATGGAGTCCTCCGCCCCAGACCATGAGGGAAACACTCATGTCCCCCATTCCTGTTTTGGAGCCAAGGAAGGGTTTTATTTTCCTTCTTACCTAAAATAGTCTTAAGGAATGAGTTACATCAACTCCACATGGCTGTCAGCGTGAACTTTCTAAAACACACATCACTGCTGCCGGAGACTCATCATAGGCCCCCAAATCCCTCAAGGCAGGGCTGTCCCTGCCAGAGTCTCTAGCCTCTTCCCACCCTAGCCCTCTGCGTGCCCTGCCCTGACAGCAGCCATGCTGGCCTGCCGTGGTCTGTCTTGATGCTGGGTCCTAGCGTTTGCTGTTCCTGCTGTTGGAAACCTGTGCCTCCTCCTCATCCTTCAAGACCAGCTGTATGAAATATCCCCTTAGATTCCTCCCTCTCTCTGCTTCTTGTGCTTCTCCCATCTAAGTGTTTTACAAAATATGCTTTGCTTGTAAATGAATTAATAAACGATTCTTCAGCAACGGCTTATGAGAGGATATTTGACTTGTTCAAGGACGTTTCTCAACCTGCAAAGATCATAGAACCCTAGAATTGAAAGGGATGTTAAGAATCTCTCAGAGTTCACAAATCCTCTCTTATGCATCCTGGTGAACCGAACATTTAGCTTTGTCTCGCATACTCCCAGGGACAGGGAACTCACTGTCTCCTAAGATAGATACCCTATTGATAGACAGGTCTAATTGTTCACTGTTCTCTTGGTTGGACAGGGATCAGACTTTTGTAATAGGCATGGAAATAAAATCTTCTCCCCTGCCCCACCACAGGGAAGTCCTTCAGGGGCTTGACAACAGCACCCAGGTCTTCCCTGAGCTTGTCACCCTCAAAGACAATATGGAAGGCAGAGTCCACTGACTGGTTTCTGATACTCCTGTGAAATGACAGGATCTTGGGATAACTGACCATTTTGTCTTATGTCCCAGAGGTTTGTGGGGTGGTAGACAGATCTTGGACTTTGAAGTCAAATAGACCTGTTCTACTCTTTACTAGTTGTAAGACATCGAACAAGTGACTTAACCTCTCTGAAACTTGGCTTGTTCAGCTGTATAATGGGGGTTGAAACAGATGGTTATTAAGGCCTCTTTCAGTTGTGACTCATGGAGTTCCACATTGCTTGTCTCTGAGCCTCCTGCTTCTAATTCAGGGACTTGTTCCTGTCTCTGACCTCCTGACTCTTGTTCCCTGCCCCTGCCCCCAACCCTCTATCATAGTCCCTGGTTTGTTGCACTAACTCTTTGGCTCCCTTCAGCAGGTTTTAAAAAATAATTCTGTTCTGAACAAATCACTCCCTGCTTCTGTCTTTATGGCTCCCAGCAGTTGCTAGTGTGTGTCCAGGCTCCCTAGAGCGGCCCTCAAGGCTCCAATATCAGGCCTTGTCAGTATCTCCAGCTTTTCAAACAACTCTCCACTTTCTACTCTTCCTTTGGAATTCTCCAAAAGCACTTTCACTCCACGCTTCGCAGACACTGTTACTTCCACCCGCAAACTCCTATTGATCCTGCAAAACCCTATTCCGGTGTCACCCTTAATATCTGAAGCTCTTCCAGACCACTGCCCCCCCCCGAGACAAAGTTCACCATTTCTCTGTACTCCTTTGCAAGCATGATCACTGAATCAATCATGGTGTGTTTCAATAGTCATTTTCTGTGGCTCTTTCCTTTGTAAGAGTTGCAAGGCAGGGAGATGCTGATTTCTTCTCTGTGCCCCTAGCATTGGGGATGGGGCCTGGCAGGTCGAAGTCCCTACCTTCATGACTTTTGTTACTGAACTTTTGATCCCAGTCTCTTTCTTCACCTTTTCCAAGTGAAAATGACAGCGGTTCTTAATCAGAACTTCTTAATGACACCACATTATCCTTCCGAGATGCTTTTACCTCCAGGAACCCATTGATTCACCACTCTAAATTACTATAATTACCACAAATGATAAAATAGCAGCTTTCCCAGTTTTCTTTACCCTTGCCAATTTGCATATGCTAATGTTCTAACATCTCCTTTTGGCCCCCCTCCTGCTGGCTCTTCAGAGACATTTTCTGTAGTTTGTTCACTTGTCCCCCATCAACTAGGACCAGACCAGGGCAAGGAAGAAAGAAGTTCCCAGAAGTTCCTAATCCATTCAAGCAATGGAAGAAATACATTTTCGGTCATTTTTAAAATACAGTAAATACACTGAGGGAAATCTTTGTGCTGCCGTAGGAGAGGACAGGATGGTGCAAAGCAAAGGGCACTGTGGAAATGAGAGGCAGGAGGGACCTGGGTTTAAGGGGCTGCCTCCAGCAGCCCTGGCTGGCCCACCTCACTCTCTGAAGATCCCATTTCTCTTCTGAAAACTGGAGAGCCTATACCCCCTTGAGAGTTTGTAATGAGAAAGAAATGTGGATTCTTTTTGAATTTTTAAAAATTATGGTGAGATGGGGTTTCACCATCTTGGCCAGGCTGGTCTTGAACCCCTGACCTCGTGATCCACCCCCCTCCCTTGGCCTCCCAAATTGCTGGGATTACAGGTGTGAGCCCCCATGCCTGGCCCAGAATTTCCTTCCTTTTTAAGGCCAAATAACATTGTATTATAGGTATGTACCACATCTTGCTTATCTATTCATCCATCAATGAACACTCGAGTTTCTAGAAATATGAATGTACATATTAAAATATCTTCTAAAATGTAAAGACCAGCAAAATTTTAGGAGGTGGAGGTGGTTAGGGCAGTGGGCTTTGGTGCTGCACTTGACTTTGAGACCTGGATGGATATCCTTGAGCTCTAAGCCTCAATGCCTATTGCATGGGGCTGTCATGAGGTCTGCGATCCAAGACATGTCATTGACTTAGCACAGAGACTGGGATTTGAGCATTCATTCTTTTAGTCATTCATTCAACACATTTTTACTGAGCACCTACTATGTTTCAGACACAGCTAACTACTCAGGATAGAACAGTGTGTATCTTGCAGAATGCCTGATGGCAAGAAGGCAAGACAAGTCATGAGCAAATAAGTAAGAGAATGTATATTATGGCGATGATGATAAGTTCTTTGGAGAGAAATGGAGCAGATTAAGAAGGGTAGTGAGTGCTTGTGGGGATGGCTCTATTCGATACAGGGTGAGCTGGGGAGGTCTCCTGAGGACGTGAGAGTTGTGCAAGTGAGCCTGGTGAGGATGAGAGAATAGAAAAGGCGATGACCACAAAGGAAAAGGATGTCTGGAGTGTCCTAAAAACAGGAACATGTCTGGTGTGGCTGGAGAAATTTGAGGCAGAAATTAGCTGCAGATAAAGACAGAGGAGTAGCTGGGGTTAGTGCTACAATGTCAGGTAAGGTGGGGTGAGTGAACTCAGCGGGCACTGAAGAGTTCTGAGCAGGGAAGTGATAGAATCTGACTCATACTTTAAAAGCTATCACTCTGCCTGCTGGGTTAAGAATCAGCTACAGTGGGGACAAGGGTGAAAATAGAAGGACCTATGATTGTAATAATCTAGGCCAAGGATTGGCAAACTTTTTTGTGAAGGAACAAAGAGTAAATATTTTCAGTTTGGAGTGCCATATGGTCTCTGTTGCAATTACTCAGTTCTGCCCTTGGAATGTAAAAGTAGCCACAGATGACATGTAAACAAATGGATGTCGTTGTGTTCCAATAAAACTTTATTTTCAAAAATAGGTGGTGGGCTGGGCGCGGTGGCTCAAGCCTGTAATCCCAGCACTTTGGGGGAACGAGACGGGCGGATCACGAGGTCAGGAGATCGAGACCATCCTGGCGAACACAGTGAAACCCCGTCTCTACTAAAAAAATACAAAAACAAACAAACAAACAAAAAAACCCCAAAAAACTAGCCTGGCGAGGTGGCGGGCGCCTGTAGTCCCAGCTACTTGGGAGGCTGAGGCAGGAGAATGGCATAAACCCGGGAGGCGGAACTTGCAGTGAGCTGAGATCCAGCCACAGCACTCCAGCCTGGGCGACAGAGCGAGACTCTGTCTCAACAACAACAACAAAAAAATAGGTGGTGAGCTGAATTTAGCTGATCCCTGCTCTGAGCAAGATGGTGGTGGGTTGGACCATCAGTGGGGTTGTGAGAAGTGGTTGAATATGGGATACATTTTGAAGGTAAATATCAACAGAATTTGTGTCCAATTGGAGGTAATGTGTGAGAAAGGACAATCAAGAAAGACTTTAAGTTTTACGACCTGAGCAAAAGAAGGTTAGAGTTGCCAATTACTGAGAAGAGAGACTCTATGGATGGAACAGGGTTTTATTTTATTTTTTTGTAAAGGTGTGGAGAGAATTAGAAGTTTGGTTTGAGACATATTGGGTTTGAGATGCCCCTAAACATTCAAGATAGATGTCAGGAGAGAGTTTGAGACTGGAGGAAGGAATTTTGGAGTTGTCAGCACGTGGATGAGATTTGAAGACTTGAAGTTAGACAAGATCACATGGAAAAGAAGAGTGGACAGAGAAGAGAAGGCCTCTGAGGACTGAAATGAGGAGCCACCAGCAAAGGAGACTGAGAAGGAGTGGTCACTGGAGTGGGAGGAAAGCCCAGAGAGCATGTTTTCCTCAGAACAAAGAGAAAGACGTGTTTCATAGAAAGAATAGTCAACTCTGCTAAATGTTGCTGTAGTAGGTTGAACAGTGTTTCCCCTAAAATCATGTCTACCAGGAATCTCACAATGTAATCTTTTTTAGAAATAGAATCTTTGCAGATGTAATTAGTTAAGATAAGGTCGTACCGGATTAGGGTAGACCCTAACTCCAGCAACTATTTTTCTTATAAGAAGAGAGGACACGCAGAGACACAAAGGGAAGAAGGCCGTGCGAGGACAGAGGCAGGTGGAGAGATTGGGGTGATTCAGCTACAAACCAACAAATGCCAAGAAAAGCCAGGAGCTACTAGAAGCTGGAAGATGCAAGGAAAGATTCTTCCCCAGAGCCTTCAGAGGGAGCATGGTCCTGCCGACACCTGGATTTTGGATTTCTAGCCTCCGGAACTGTTACAAATGCATTTCTTTTGTTGAAGTTACCTTCAACAAAGTAATTTGTTACAGCAACCCTAGGAAACTAATATCTGCTGCTGATGGGTTAAGGAAGACCAGGACCGATGAAAGATCTCGAATTTGGCAATGTTGTGGGTGGAGGGTATCATGGGTGACCTTGACAAGCGTTGTTTTCAGTAAAATGGGTGGGGGTGTGAAGTCTGATTAGAGTGGGTTCAAGAGAAAAGGGGAGGAAAGGCATTAGAGACTGGGTATAAACCATTCTTTTATTTTAAAGGAGAAAAAATGGATGGTAGCTAGAGAGGAATGGGAGAAATAAAACATCGTCTAGCATTGATAAGAATGATCCAGCAGAGAGGTGAGAAATGATGATGCAGGAGACAGGGAGACTGAGTGGTGTCCTTGAGGATGGGATCAGTGGACACGTGGGGAAGCTGGAGTGTAGGAGGGTCATCCATGGGAGCAGGAGGGAAAGCAGTGAGTGTGGATGGGCGTGGTTGGCAGATGCGGTGGAGGAACTGTGAGACTTCTTTTCTGATTGCTTCTGTGGTTTTCATGAAATAGGAATCAAGGATATCATCTGAGACTGAGGCTGGGGAGGAGGCAGTGAAGATATGAGTAGAAAGAAGGGATGAAATGGCCAACTGGGAGAACAGGGTGTGATTCTTATTGGGACAATGTCTTTGGCTGACTGGGAGGCCACAGGGCCTGCTTGAACTTAGTGTCTGTGAATTTAGAGTGGGCAGAGTCAGTGGGGTTGTGTGTTTCCCTCTTCGCACATTCAGCTGCTGGGTCCAGGTTGAGAGCAGGGGGATAGTGGATAAAACCAGCAAGGATAGTGAAGCAAGAAAGGAATGAGGAAGGTGAGGGTTGTATCTGTTATCTATTGCAGTGTAACAAACCACTGCAGCATTTGGTGGCTTAAAATAACAATAATTTTGGTTGTGAATCTTTAATTTTTGGCAGGGCTTTTGTACGAACAGCTTGTCTCAGCTCAGCTGGGATGGTTTAACTGGAAAATGGAGGATCTACTTTTAAGACGGTCTAGTAGGTTGATAATGGCCCCCAAAGATATAGGATCTTAATCCCTAGAACCTATAAATGCTACCTTGTTTGGAAAAGGGGTCTTTGCAGATGTAATTAAGTTAAGGATATTGAGATGGGGCAGTTGTCCTGGATTATCCGTGTGACTCCTAAATGCAATCACAAGTGTCCTATAAGAGACAAGCAGAGGGAGATTTGACAGCAGAAGAGGTAGAGGCAATGTGACCACAGGGAGGAGATAGGAGTCATGTAGCTACAAGTCAAGGAATGCCTATAGGACCAGAAGCTGGAAGATGCAAAGAACAGATTCTGTTCTAGAGCCTCCAAAAGAGTGCGGTCTTGCTGACACTTTGATTTTGGACTTTTAGCCTCCAGAACTGTGGCAGAATAAATTTGTGTTGTTTTAAGGGCCACCCCAGTTTGCTGTGATTTAATATAGCAGCCCTAGGGGACTACCGCAGATGGTGAATCACGTGATTGGCAGGTTGGTTCTGCCTGGCATCTGTGAGCTGGATCTGAGGACTGAGGGCTTTCGTTCTCCACATGGGCCTCTCCTGGGGTGGTGGCTGGGTTCCAAGAGAGAGGCAGAAGCTCCCTTGTCTTTTATGACTTGCTTTGATATCACTCATGGCATAGTCATAGCCCCACCTAGAATCAAAGGGAGGAAGCACAGATTCACCTCTCAATGGGAGGGGCGTCAAAGTCAGATAAGAAGGCAATGTGAGATGCACATGCATAAGCAGTACATGTGAGATGGGAGATACTGTTGTGGCCAGTTTTTAGAAAATACAACCTAACAAAAGGTTAATGCAACATGATGATAATGATGGTGGTGGTGGTGGTCGTAGTGATGATGGACTGTGACCTCTTAATTGGGTAAAGAGGGAAGTGGGAACATATGGAATAAAGGGCAGTGAAAATATGGCAGAATTAATGGACCCTAGGACCCAGTGAGGTGGAAGAATCATTGACCTCCGAGTGAACAGAGGTCAGAGTGTGGGATGCTTGAAACTGAGTTATGGAATGAAAACAGTTCTTGTAATGATAAGTTACACAGTGTGACCACAAAGGTGAGTGACTGAGGTGTGGCTTTTGGATGCCAGGAAGTCAAAGAATGATAGACCAGGCTTTTGGGAGGACATCTATGTAGACATTGAAACAAAGTCTGTGTTGAAGAGAGTGACAGTGATTCAGGAGAGAGAATCTCTATGGGCCGAGGGTCAGTGACCTCCTGCAAGCCTGAAGATGACCATGAAAAAGAGAGGGTAATGGTTGCCCTAACATGATGGGATGAGCTTCAAAGGTGGAAGTTTTGGGGAGTGAAACAATGTCCTGAGAGCATCAGGGAGGAGCATCAGTATGAGCGACAGCGGGCGTGTGGGAGAGAAAACAGGTGCTCTTGAGGGAGCTGAGGGAGCAGAGGGTCCCCAGGGAGAGTCAGATTTCATCTGAAGCCAAAAAGCAAATGTTAACTGAAGAAGTGTAGTTGAGAGTAGGAGGGATTGCAGAGCGCATGGTGGGAGGTTTTGAGGCATTGGAGAGAGTAGGGATATAGAGCACAGTGGGGATAAAAGTCTCCAAAAGGGGCAATGCCCTGGAAACCCTTGGCTTCTTAGGGTGACTGATGTGAACCATGATGCATGACATGATGGGATTATATTTTGGGTTCCTAAGGCAGACAGTGATGGTGCATCTGGGCTCTGAGGGATGGAGGGAGGAGAGAGAAAGGGTTAAGACTGTGCCAGGAATCCCAGAGCTCTGGGGTTCCTGCTTTACTCCTGCCCATGGCAGTGGGAGGCCAGAGGAGATGCCAATTATCCAGTAGGACTAGGAGCTCAACAGACATTAGTTATTGCTACCATCGTCATCATTTTCTAGGTTAAGCTGCTGATTTCGTAGATGGGGAGTGGGCATCATTGCACTTGTCACACTGTGTTGTAATTATCTGTTTTCCTGACTTCCCCACAGGATGTGAGCTTCTGGAGAGTAGGGTCTTCATCTTGTTTTCTTGGAATCTATCCCTAGTACCTAGCACTGTGAGCAGCCTAAAATATTTATCAACCAGCATATATTGAAGGAAAAAGTCCCAGAGGGATGTACTGACCAATCCAAGGTCATACAGGAAAAACAGAGCATGGACAAATCATTTGGGTTCCTGATGCTCAATTTTTATTTGCACTCCTGCAGTATCCAAATTCCTCTAATCCTTGTAGTGGTTACTTTCTTCCATCTCTCTCCCCTTTGCCCATTTATTTTTCAGTGAGATCTGCAGCTCCAGCTGGAGTTGGAAGCCCAGAACCTCCATCAATGTTCAAAGCCTCTCTCTTTTTGCTCATGTTTAATCTTCAAAAGGCCCTTTTCTCCCACTGGTGATTTTCCCTGGGGTGCCCTTGGCTGGCCCTACTAAAATAGGAATTGCAGGCTGGCTAAATAGGGATTTTCAGCTAACAGAAGAAATTACTGACAAGGGAGAAAATAGGGGAAAAAGGCGGGTAGATCTGGAGCTTTCTTATCATCTGCATTGGTCTTGGCATTGGGGGCTGCTTAAGTCCATTAGCCTCTGTTAATTTCTCTAGTTCTTTATGGTGAAGGGGATGTAATGGGCTGGAAATAATCCTTAAGTGGGGGTGGTTCACATCCGAAGCTGACAAGCTGAGATAAACCCATTTAGGAAAAGAAGCACATCTTGTCAACCCATCCAAAAAATTTGAGGAATGGGAGGAGAGAATCCCATGGTCCAGTGCCATCCTCTTGTTCACAGACTCCCTTCTGGGATGCTGTCAGCCGGGACCCTAGTGCTCCAGTACTGGTGAGTTCCTGCTTTGTGATCAGCTCAGACACAATGGATTCCATTCCTCAATTTTTCCTCCTGGAAACTTCAGAACCTGGACAGGCACCAGGGACACAGCTAGAGATGAGCACAAAAAGGGAGCATCAATCCTACCATTACAGCGATCCATGGGTGCATGTATGTGTATGTCCATGTGGAGGGTGTGTATGTGTGCATGCGTGTTTAGTGAATGGGTGGGGGATGTAGCTATGAGGGAAGAGAGAGAGACAAAGACAAAAGACATAAGAAGCAGGAACATCAGCAAATGCCAGCATGTGGGAGTCCTTCCACTGGCCTCAAGAGAGAACATCCATGATATGGTTTGGATTTGTGTCCCTGACCAAATCTCATGTTGAATTGTAATCCCCATTGTTGGAGGAGGGACCTGGTGGGAGGTGATTGGATCATAGGGGAGGACTTTCCCCTCGCTGCTCTCATGATAGTGAGTGAGTTCTTATGAGATCTGGTTGCTTAAAAGCATGTAGCCCCTCCCCTCTTTCTCTCTTCCTTCTGGTCCAGCCATGTAAGACACGCCTGCTTCCCCTTCACCTTCTGCCATTATTGTAAGTTTCCTGAGGTCTCTCCAGCTATGCTTCCTGTACAGCTTGTGGAACTGTGAGCCAATTAAACCTCTTTTTAAAAATAAATTACCCAGTGTCAGGTAGTTCTTTATAGCAATGTAAGAACAGACTAATAGAATCAATTTCTTGGAGCACAAAAAAGCAGGAGGGGGATGAAGTCTCAAAGTCTGTGGAGGGAGTGCTGAGGAAAGGAAGTGATTCTCCTTATTGGGCCTCTAGAGCAGAGAATTGGAACTATGTGGGGTAGATGTCACTAGAAGACAAAAAGCAGCACACTTTGGAAAGGCATTTCCTATCATGTTGGGAGTCTCCCGTGGGCTGCTGTGGGGCATAAGCGCCAGTGCCCACAAAGTGTGGACCCTTGTGTGAGGACCAGAGGGCACCACATGGCCAAGTGACCTCCAAGGGCCACCTGGGGCAGAGTGGAAAGCAGGGAGAGAACGTTCAGGGTTCTTCTTTTCCCTCACCTCCCATACACAACCCATGGGCAAGTCTTGTTGGTACCAGAACCCAATTATAGCCCATCCTGTCTGTCGCTTCCAGCTGAGCTGCTAGCATCCTACTCCAAGGCATTCTCTCCTCTCCTTGGACAGCTGTAGTAACCCCTTAACTGGTCTCCTGGCCTCAACTGTTAGTACTCTATGTCTCTGTCTTATAAAATGTAAATTAGATCATGGCTCTCTTTATTTAAAAAAAAAATCATCCAATGGCCACTTGTTAAGATAAAATCCAACTCTATCCAACCCAAGAGACCATGCACCATCCATGTCTACTCACCTCTGACCTGCAGTGAGCAAGGGCCACATCTTTTCTCTCTTCCTCAAACGGGTCCTTTTTATCTCAAGGCCACGGCTCCTGTTGGTCCCTCTGCCTGGAATCCTCTTCCCACAGATCTTTGTATCTTTAATTTTCTTTATTTTTTAGGTTTCAGTTCACCCACCTGTCACTTGCTCACTGGTACTCCCCTCTTATCCCCCAACTGGAGTTAGTCCCCCTTCCCCACCTCTATACCTTTATCTGGTTTTATTTTCTGTTTTTTTTTTTTTTTTTTTTTTAAATTTCCTGCTATTTTAAGTAATCACATGAATGTATTAGTTGGTTTGTGGATTTTCCATCTTCCACTATGAAAATGTGAGTTTTGGGAGAGCAGAGAGCTTGTTCCAGTGCCAGGCATGTAGGAAACTCCCAAGACAGTTATGGAATGAATTAATGAATGAATAAATGAATGAATAAGTCAGGAACACCTGGGTTTGACATCTGGATCTACCACCCACAAGCCGAGTAACTGAAAAGGTTAGTTCACAACCTGGGGCCTTGTGTGTAGAGTGAGGATCATGACATTTACCCTAAGAGTGCCATGTGGCACCAATGCTGTAATTAAGTGAAACTTTCAGCTTAGCACTTGCTTCCAGAAGGTAGTTAATTAAACCCAGTTCCAAAGGAAAAAGAAAAGGCAGGTCCCTTTCCTTCCTGGTTTTCCAGGTGTGGATTCCACATGAGAGGGGAGGATCAGGAAGGTCCACCCTCTCTCAGTAGTACCATTGGGAAGTCTGACCAAGGGGAGGGACAAAGGAGCACCTGTCTTCCATGTGCTTACCTGGCCTCCTAGTCCTGATCTTGTCCCCATTTCCCACCTTGCTCACTGAGTCCCAGACTTTAACCATATCCCTGTTGCCACTCCTCTCCCAGCACCCTCGTTCCTTCCAACGTCTGCTTCATAATACTCAAGCTTCTAATTTAAGCCTAGCACTCAAGGCTCTTTAAATAAAGGTTTCATTTTATCTGTCCAATTTTATGCCTCTGGGCTTTCAGCTGCCCTTTTACTCTGCTCAGGGTGTTGTCTACCTCATCCCTTGCAGTCCAGTTTCAGCCTTCTTTAAACACACTGAGAGCTGGATCATTAGCATGCAAGCAATTAATGTGCTGATTACAAAGTGACCCATTTATATTCCTTAAAGGGTACTGGCAGCAGTTTTACTAGGATATACTTTCAAAACTCACTTGAGTTGAGCATTTCTTTTCTATTTTGATGCTTCTTTTCTGGTAGTATAAACTTTCAGGGCAGGGAAGAGAATCTTGTCTGACTCTCATAACAGAGGGGGAAGTGGGGCCCAGAGAAGTAAAGTGCCTTGCCCAGGTCACACAGCAGGTCGACAGCAGAGTTGTGACTAGAACTGAAGTCTCTTGCCTCTACACTAAGAATTTTGGCTGCAGGGAGCCAGTGGCTGAGCTCAATTTGGATTCAGCTTGGGAAGGAAGCCCATGGTCCAGTCTGGTTTGGCTGTGCCCACAGGCACAGTGTGGATGGCAGCAGCTGGAGGCCATTAGGGGTGTGTGAACCTCTCTTTATCACACCCCCTTCTACAAACATTATCCTTGGAGCCTGCCTCAGCTGGGATGGTGCACCCATGTGTCTGTCTAATGTGCCAGCTTGCATGCCCCACAGCCTCCTCTGAAGCCTCTCTATTTGGGAGGTTTGAGCTGAGCTTTCCACCAGGAGAAAGGGTACCGGGCTGAGTCCCTGATGGTTCTACCCAGGCTGATGGGTTCCTGGGTTCAGCCAGTCTTCTAGTGGTTCTCAAAGGTAGAAGTGCTACCTCCTGTTAGGTATTTTGGTTAGAGATGTGAGTGTTTCTGATTGTCTCAATATTTGAGAGAGCTCTTAGCAATTGGTGGGTGAGGGCCAGGTATGCCCATTATACTGCCTTGTGCTGGTAAATTGCATGTCACAAAGAATCAACTTGAACCCCGTGACACTTTCACATGTCTTACTAGACGTGTGTAAGTGAAAAATCTGTTTATATACGCCTAGAACTTTCTCTGTCTTTATCTATCTATCTATCTATCTATCTATCTATCTGTCTGTCTGTCTGTCTGTCTGTCTGTCTGTCTGTCTGTCTATCTATCATCTATCTACCTACTTATCTGTTTGTATCTATCTATCTATCTATCTATCTATCTATCTATCTATCTACCTACCTATCTATCTAATCAGTCTATCAATGAATGTATATAAACAAAGTATTTTCTGCAGAGTTTTAAAATTCATTTAACTTTCCAGGAATTCAACTACTGGGTAGAACAAGCAAAGACTGTTAATTTGTTTTGTTCAAAATTTCATCAAGAATTGTTCACCATTTCAGAAAATCATGCAGAGGTTGGCAAGGCCGCTGTGAAATTGAAGACACCAATACAATCCCCTTGTCTCAACCTGCCTTTGTTGTGACAAATATAGGAAGGTACTTATTTAGCCCTTATTTCAAAATGTCAGATAGAGAGGCAAATGTGTCAACAATATTCAGTTAAATATTGGTTTCTGTCTCTTCAGTCCCAACGTACTCATTAGAAAGAGGTGCAAACATCTGATTACTTAGGGTGTCTTCTTTGTAGTCATGTCTGAACGTTTACTTATTGAAATATATATTATTTGGTTATAAGTTGTCTCCTTTTATTTATCTTTATAATACATTTTATTGATTTTTAAAAAGTATGTAGGTAGGCTATACTATCCATGGATTTTATTTCATCATACTAAAAGGGATGTTACAATATAATTCTACACGAAGGGGGCTTTGAATCTGAGGATAATAAGTCTTGATACCTCCCTTCCAGGGACACACATCTGATTTGTCAATACCATTTAAATCCCATCTTCTGGATGAAAAATCTCCTGTTTTTTTCTTCTTGGATTCCTGAATAACATCTAGGTATGTGATCCTCACCCATTCATTTATTCATTCAACATATATTATGCTCATTCATGTGCCAGGCATGTTGCTAGGCACTTCATGTACATTTTCTCATTTAATCCTCATAGTACCCTGCAGAGAAGCAGTTATTAGCCCTCTCTTGCAGGCACAGGTCCAGGTCCTAATGAGGTCCCAGGCAGTGGAGGACACAGATAAGTAAATGGGTATTTACAGTCCAGCATGGTCTGTGAGTTCATGGGGCAAGCATAGGAGCTGCAACACCCAGAGGATGGGTTGTCTAACCCTGTTCCAGAGGCAAAGATGACTGTTTTCAGGAGGGTTCCTGATGGATCAATATCTGAGCTCCGTCTTGACAAATAGGTAGAGGTCAGCAGATAGAAGAAGAAAGTAGTTCTTGGTTGAGCCAGTGCAGTTGCTAGGGCATGGTGGCAGGAATTACCATGTCAGGCTTGGAGTTCTGCATGCTGTTCACTATGGTTGGAGCTCAGAGTGTGAATGGGGATGGTGAGACAGGAGGCTTCTGGTAGGGAGGAGCCAGTCTGTGGTGGTGGTACATGTAATGATCCTCAGTTAAAGCCCTGAGGAGCTCTCACTTTGTCCCAAAGGCACTAGGGAGCCATGGAAGGGCATATGCAGTGGAATGATGCGGTCAGTGTTGTGGCTTAGAGTGATTACTGATGTTGCAATCTGGAAAATGATTGGTGGAAACTGAGGAGACTAGATAAGTGGCTCTTAGCACAATTGAATAATTAATTAATTACTTCAAATATTTATTGAGTGTCTCCCATATTGTAGTCACTGCATGAAATTGGCCATAAACTCAACAAGTCAGAAGTCTGGTCACGTGTTAATTCCTATTAACCCAGTATGAGCCAGAATCAAGATAATTAAGTCCCTGGGCTACACTGGCCCCATAGACTTCTGTGACCCCAGACACTGGGTACCCAAGTTATTTATTTACAGTGCTAATCCAGTTACCACTTCTCCCCCTAAAGCAGCCAGGAAGCCCTTTGGTTACAGGTTGGACTTAATTATGGATAATTTACTATTATTCTGCAGCATTTTCTTATCGACTGAATATTAATTGGCTGGAGTCCCACGCAGAAGATGGAGATATTAAACTGTCATTACAAAAATGCTTGTTTGTGTTCATCCCACACAGTGCAATCATCAGTTCTGGCTGCCTTGAGAAACATGTCCTGTATAGAGATCCCCCCACCGAAGCTGAAATTTTTTGACTTTAAAGGCCAGTTAGTCACAAAGGTGACTAACAGAGACCCGCAGGTGAATAGGTGACTGGAGATGTTGGGGAAAAGATGACTAGATGTCTGATCTTTAGGGAAATGTAAAAGGAAGATCATGGAGCTGTAACAAGCTGACCGAGGGATCCTTTCTGGCTAAAGGCTTTAGAGACCTACTTACCCTCATTCACCCACTCAATAAATATTGCTATACCACTTGCCATATATCACAGATATCAAAATGACACAGCTCCCTTGTGGAACTTATAGTTTATTTACTGAGGGATATAGATATTACACAGTAAATTACACAAATAATTATTTAATCAGAATGATGATGAATGCCATGAAAGAAAGGAAAGTTCAGGGTGGTATGAGAGAGAATGAATGGTTTTAGGGCAGGTTTGTTTGAGGAAGTGATGTTTGAGGTGAGACTGGGGAGCACGCAGGAGACCACAAGGCAGGGTAAAGAGTGCAATAGGCAGAGGAAATAGTGGCTGCAAAGGCTCAGACATGGCCACCCCAAGAAGGCCAACAAAGTTAAAATGCAGCCAATGAATGTAATAGGAAAGTGAGAGAAAGGGCTCAGGCCAGGGCATCTTTAACCCTCTCAGCTGACTCAGGCAGGGAGAAAATAGCAATGGCTTGGGTCTTCTCAAATACTTCAACAAAAAGAAAGGGTCAATTAGAATCTAGGATGGCATGTAGAGGATATTTTGATCTAGTAACAATGGAGTCTGCCCAGGAGTACTCTGTTGAGAAGGATTCAGAGATTCTATTTAGCTTTCATGATGAAGAGTGGCAAGATTGGTTAGTGAGGTCTGCATGGGTAAGGGAAAGGAATTATTTGCCTATGAGGCCTTTATTTGTTGTCCCAGTTACTAGTGCTATGAGCCAACCACCCCAAAATGTAGTGGAGTGAAACAACCAGTTTACTACACTCACAGATTTTGTGAGCTGGCAATTTGGATGAGGGATAGCAGCAGGGATGATTTGTCTCTGCTTCATGATGTCCAAGGCCTCAGCTGAGAACACATGAAGGTTGGAGGTGACTGATGCCTAGGAACTGAGATCATCTGGGGGCTTCTTCACTCATATGACTGGCACTAGGCTGGGCTCACTTGAAGGCTGGGCTCTGCTGGGATGGTTGATCAGAACATGTGCACTTGCCTCCCCGTGTGGCCTGGGCTTCTCTCCTATCACGGCTGCTGGATTCTGAGCGGAAGCACCCTGGCTGATGTCAGGAAAGGGAACATCCCAAAATAACCATTTAAAACCTTGCATGGCCTTTGTTTACCTAATCTCCAAAGTCAGACACTGTCACTTCTGTGGCATTCTCTCAGTTTTAAGCCCAAACTCAAGGAGAGGGAAGAAAGACTCCACCTCTCAATGAAGGGGTCAAACAAGTATCAAAGAATCTGCGGACATGTTTTAAAATGGCCACATTTGCTGACCACTTATATTAATAAGTTTCAGCTGCAATAAGGCTGAATAATAAATAGCTCTGAGATTTCAGAAGCTTACCTCACATGTTCAGTTATATACTCTTGGGTCTGTTGATTGGCTGTGATTTGACTGATCTAGGTGGGGCTTGTGGACTCACTCTAGACTTCTGATTGGGTTCAGGTCTGCTCCACATGAATTAATTCCAAGATCCAGGCTAAAAAATTAGTAGCTCCCTGAGTCATACTCTTGTCTTGGTAGGGCAAGAGGTCAAGTCAAGCCATATAAGCATGTCTACTAACATTCTGCTGGCTCCAGCAAGTCACAAAGGAAGCCCAACATTAATGGGGTGGTGGGATATACTGCAGTTACTTTATTGGGTGGCACTACAGAGCCACATGGTAAGGGGTGTGGCTGCAATTCCATAACAGAGAGAGAGTAAAGAAATGTGAACAGTGATCCAGTCTGTCACATTTTTATAGATGAATTTTAAGAATGTTTGTAGCTTAAATGTGTGAATTATATTCTAAATATGTGAATCAGTTACTCAGGCTGAAAGTCCAAGAATACTTTTGACTCTTCTCTTTCTCTACACCAATCACAAATTTCTCTCTGGTTCACAACCTTTTTACCATCTATCTATGCATCTAGCAATTTAACTATCTGTTTGTAGTGCTTTGCTTTTCTATTCTACCTGCCTTAATTTAAAGATTGAATCATTACTCCTTTTCCAGACTATGAAACTTGACTTTATTTATTCATTCCATAAACAGAAATAAAATGTATTTATTGATTGTCTGCTATGTATTAGGCACTGTGCAGGGGGCTAGAGCTGTGAATCAGAAAGAAAAGTTGTCTGCCTTCATAGATCTCATGATCTAGTGGGGGAGAGATATATTAATGCATAAATAAATAGAAAATTTATATATTTCAGCAAATGCTTTGAAAGATATGGCATTCTGAGATGCAGAATAATGATGATGGTGTGGGGGAAAGTTTCATTAGATATGGTGGTCAGGGAAGGCCTCTCTGAATAGGTGTCAAGACCCAATGGAAGAGAGATAGCTAGGGGTGAGATGAATGGGTAGAGGAGGGTGTTGCAGGCAGAAGGAAGAGAATGTGCAAAGGCTGAGAGGCAGGAAAGTGCTCAACACAATCAAAGATCTGTAAGGATTCTAGTGTGAGGAAGTCACAGGGAAAGATAGGGAACATGGCAAATGTGTGATCATCCTAGACATCAATCTCTTTTCCTCCAATCTGTCCCTCACAGTCACCTAGGCTGGACCATCTGAAGTCTACTCCTGAAACTTCAGGGGCTTTAAATTGATCTCAGGATCAATTTAAACCATTCATTTCTGTCTTTGAGGCTTTGATCATATAATAAGTATTTTTCCTCTGCTCTTATGCAGCATTTGCTCTGGTACAACTGGTCTACCCAGCAGTCCCTGGACCCATATTAAAAACAGGGATTTTCTCCACCCCTTCTTGTTCAGTGAACAGGAAGGACTCAGCCATAACAGAATTGTGTTTAGGTTTGTAACTCACTCAGTTGGAGGGTTGACAAACTGGTGGACTTGGTGGGGAGGGTGTTGGAGCTTAGTACCCAGGAACCAGGATAATGTTTAGCCTAAGGAAAAAGAAAATCCACGGCTAAACCTCATGGAATGCTTCTTTTGTGTCAAGCACTTTGCTGAGGTATGAGGCAGATACTATTTTTTTTTTTTTTTTTTTTTGAGATGGAGTCTCGCTCTGTCGCTCAGGCTGGAGTGCGGTGGTGGGATCTCAGCTCACTGCAACCTCCGCCTCCTGGGTTCAAGCAATTCCCCTGACTCAGTCTCCCGAGTAGCTGGGATTACAGGCATGTGCCACCACACCCAGCTAATTTTTTTTTCTTTGTTTGTTTTTTTAGTAGAGACAGAGTTTTACCATATTGGCCAGGCTGGTCTCGAACTCCTAACCTTGTGACCACGCCTGGCCCAGATACTATTTTTATTCCTATTTTTCAGATGCCAAAACACAGGCTTGTAGAGTCTAAGTAACTTGCCACATTCAGAAAGTTTTAGCGCTAGGACTCAAACCCAGGAAGCCTGACTCCAGGGAGCTGGCTCTTAGCCACAATGCTAGCCTATTTTATGATAGACCTGCATTATTCAACGTTAAATAGTGAAAACGCTTATTGCAATCCTCCTGTGTGCCAAGCACAGGGCTACATTAAAAGGCCTGATTCATTCACAGTTGTTCATGCTTATATCACTTTCCTCTCTCTTTAATTCAAGTATTTAGTGAGTGTCTACTATGCTTCCGGAGGTTGGAGCAGATAAGGCTGAAGAGATTTGTCTCATAGATGGGGAAGAGGTAGAACTCACAGGAGAGTTTTCCAACTTCTTGGAGGCAGATGTCAACTCTGATCTGGAGGCAATTCCTGATAAACAGAGGCCTCTCCTATGGAGAGGACTTTGTTGGTAGGCAGTGAGCTTACCATCTTTGGAAATGTGCTAGTATTGCTGAAGGAACTTCTGCCTTGATGGAGTTGGGTAAAGAGCTTCTAAGGTTTTTCCAGCAGTAAAGTTTCATTATTCAAAATCAGTGTTTCTCAAAAGGGGTCTCCCCAAATGACCTTGGAGTATAATGTGCATATTTAAAATGAAGATTCCAAGGTCCACGTCAGGCTTCTGAATCAGATTCTCTATTGAAGTAGTACAGGAATCTGCATTTTAGCAGTTTCTCAGTAACTCTTGTAAATTCTGAGGTTTGGGACTCCCGTGATATCAAGAAAGAGCTAGTGATGGGACAAACACTCTGGATGAGTTTGGAAACCAACCACCAAGTTCTGCCCTTTCTAATAGCTCACTCACTGTGTGACCTTGGGAATGTCTTCTCTGGACTTCAGTTTCCCATTCTATAAAATAGAGGTGTCACTCTAAGATTTCAAGAAAGTGAAAAATTCTTTTGTGAAGGAAAAACCTAACTTCTAACTTGATAAAGCTCTATTTTTTATAGATTATCGTAAAAGTAAAAAACTGCCCAGAGACTCCACACATTTATTTTTATTATGTAAGAACACTTAACATGAGATCTATCCTCTTAACAGATATTTAAGTGCATAATGCAGTATCGTTGACCATAGGCACGATGCTGTACAGCAGGTCTCTAGAACCTATCCATCTTACGTAACTGAAACTTTATGCCCACTGATTAACAACTCCCCATTTCCCCCTCCCCTCATTCCTGGCAACTACTATTCTACTCTCTGCTTCTATGAGTTTGACTATTTTAGATCCCTCCTGTAAGTGGAATCACGCAGTATTTGTCCTTCTGTGACCAGTTTATTTCACTTAGCATAATATCCTCCAGGTTCATCCATGTTGTCTCATATTGCAATATTTCCTTTTATAAAAGGCTGAATAATATTCCACTCTATGCATATACCACATTTTCTTTACCCATTTATCCATCAATGGACATCTAGGTTGTTTTCACATCTTGGCTATTGTGAATAATGCTGCAATAAACATGGGAGTGCTAATATCTCACTGAGATCCCAATTTCAATTCTTTTGGATACATTTCCAGGAGTGGGATTGCTGGATCATATGGTATGTCTATTTTTAATTTTTATGAGGAATCTTTGTACTGTCTTCCACAGCGGCTGCATCATTTTACATTCCCAACAGCAGTGTACAAGGGTTCCAATTTCTCCACAGCCTTGCCAGTACCATTTTTTTTGGGGGCTAATAGCTATTCTAACAGGTGCAAAGTAATAGGAGGCAAAAGCTTCATGCTTTTTTAAAGGAGCTAGATAGGTTTGTTGTTGTTTGTTATTTGTTTATTGTTGTTATTTGTTTATTGTTGTTTTGATGATATGTTATGAGATCTAAAAACAGATAAACAAAAAATTTGAATTCCTAAAACATACAATTAAAAAAAGAGAAAAAAGAATGAAAGGACTTTAGAAAAAAATGTTTAATGTAATTGACAACTTAAAAACAACTTGAAAGAAGACTCTGCCTTTCCCCCCATGGTTCCAATAGTGGTAACAGTGATGCTGACAAGTCCTTAGAAAAAATCATCTTGAAACTACCAGATTTTACCTCAAAAGATGCCCACATGGTTTGGAAATGGATCCAGTTGGTGGGGAGGGGAGGTAGCTGTCTTATATTAGGCTTCCTGAAGATGGACTCTGAGAAGGAGATTTGCAAGCAGAAAGTATTGGTTCAATTTAGATCTTGGGATGACTCCCACAAGAGAGAAAGGGAAGCAGGACTGGGCAGAGGAAAGACTTGAGGTGCAATGTGTGTGCAGCAGAGACCTCCGCTGATCTTGTAGGAAACCCTGAAGCTGGGATGGTCCTTTAGAGTTGCTCTTAATCAAGGTAAAGTGGCTGGGTCTTTGCACCTTCACATGGAAGTGGGCTGTCCCTGAGGAGGGGGCATGACTGTGCATAAGGCAGCTCCTTTTGGCTAAGGGCAATTCCTGGAGAAGGATGCTTTGTGAGCCTCCAGGAGCCAATGCTCCCAGAGGAAGCTAGGGGAATGAGCACCTTGGTCCCAGAGGGGCACCTGGGAGGCACACAACAGTGTCCACTATAGCAGTGGAGAGGGTCTTGCCATGGGAAGGCATTCTTGGCAAGTCTGCCATCCACCTGGGAGGACATTTGCAGGAGTATGAGGCTCATGGGGCAAGATTCAAGTCTGGTTTATCTTTCAGGTTATTTAGCCCCACAGATTCTAGGATGGGAATACTCAGGCGACTTTTTTTTTTTCTTTTTTTTCTTTTTTTAACATGAATGAATGAATGAAAGAATAGGAAGGTGGAGTTAAGTCATATTGGAGAATTATTCTGAAAGATACGGCTGCCCCATGGGAGGAAAAGAAATCCAAGTGTTGCAGTTTTATTTCTAGTCCACATGTATTATTGTTTTATTTCATTCATTCATTTACTCATTCATCCACTTAGCATTTATTAAGCAGCTTCTCTATTCTAAGCCTTATACTAGGCACTCTTGATGCTAGATACTGAGGACATAGTCTATCGAGTGAAACCAAGTCACCAACAAAAATGATTCCTGTGGCAAGATATGAGTTTCAAGAGGGATGTATAAAGAGCAGAGGGGGCACCTAGTAGGAACAGAATGACTGCCTGGAGAGTGGTATCTTATAGGAGGTATATTTTAATAGGACTTTGAAGTATGAGTAGGAGTTTGCCAAGCAGGCAGGAAAAACCAGTTCTTTTCCTAGTATTATTGCATTCTTTTCAATCCAGGACAAGAAAGGTTATTTTATACTTTCATTGCAGCCAACAGAGATTGAGTGGAAAGAGATACAGAAAATTTTGAGTAGCTTTGGGAATGACATGACTCAGTTTCTACTAACCTCAGGCTTTCATGGCAGTAACAAGGAAACCTATGGAGAGGAATGTGCTTTATGTGGAATTGGTTTGGTTTAACTCAGATGTCTCCTGCTGCACCGTATTACTCTTCGATAAAATCCAAGCCCAAATCACTGAACACATAGATTAATGTATCATGGTGAGCCCCTTTTCCCCATCCATGCCTTTTCCCTGGGATTTAGCATCTAATTAGCCAAACATTCGTTATCCAGGGAGTTCCAAAGTTTTCAATGTAATACATTGGCCCTAAAAAAGAAACCAGCATCATATTTTAAAAGTCACGATTGCAGTTGTTTTTGGTGAATTACCATTTATACATTTTCCATCTGTGAGTATTTTTCTGGAGTACCACCTGTTTTTCCCCCACTTTGGTAGTAGAGAATCCAACAGATCATATCTCAGAATAAATGCATTTTATCTATAGTAGTTTTCCACATTTTCAGCAACTTTTTTTTTTTAATCTTACAAAATAATCTCCTCTAAATACAAACCAGCTTTTAGAGCTACAAATAGACATGGAGGCTTTAAAATTTTTTCTTTCTTCAAATCTCTCAGGAGAGCCCTGGGAAGTCAATTTAAAGAGAGAAATTCAAAGTGACAGTGAAGATGATGAGAAACCCGAGGTGGGAGACACATCTTGTCCTAAGAGCACTTCAACAAACTGCGGAGGAGACAGACAAGAGAAACTTCAGCATCGTGGGGCTCCCGAGACAGGAGAAATCCTTTCTTAGAATCGTGGGGTCCTGGATTTCACATTTCTCCGTGCTCCTTATTTTTGTGAGACCTTATATAAGTTACTTCACCTCACTGGCACTTTATTTCCTCATCCATAATATGGGGATAATGATGCTAACTCCAGAATTGTGATTTGATGAAATGATGCCCAACATATTATAGATGCCCAGTGTGTTAGTTTCTTTTCTGTTCAGGTTGCTTTCTATGCAGAGTTTCTGGGTGAAAATTTATCTTTCCACTCTCAGCAAGCAGCTCCCGTCTGATAACAGCAAAGGCCTCTGGGATTGCCTTTCTGAGAAGCTTGCCAGGAGGGTATCCAGAGCCCCTGAATAAACATAGAGCATCTTCCAGGTGGTTCAGTTTTATACCTTGGCAACTAATTTAAAGCACAGTTTTCAAGTTAAAATAAACATGCATATGCTTTAATATAGATGGAGAATTCTATGTGTTTCCCTTGAAAATTCAGAATTCAGAATCTGTTGCGGAAGCGGAGGGCAGTACCTGTGGGCCTTCTGGGGGCACAACTTTCTGCTTTTCTGGCTTTAGGGACTTATCATTCTGGGGAAGGGTTTGGAAGCACTGCTTAGGAGCTGGCAGAAAGACCTTTGGTCATTTTGCCATCATCACATGCCTTCCAAGGGACAATCAGGGAAGTCCTGTCAAGGAGCTGTAAAGAACTTTTGGAATATGATGGCTTATTTTGACAGATGGGTATGAGAAAAATGTGCAAAGACTATAGGACAGAAGATTCCAAAGTAAAGCATCATGGTCATCCATTGGTGAGGAGTTGGGGCTCCTAAAGGCAGCTTTTTTTTTAGTGCTCTATCAATGGGGTGATCATGTCATCTATCATTCAAACTGGGACATTTGAGAGTGCAGGGGGCAGCTATTAATAATTACACTGGGGCAACAGACAAAAACCAGGACTGTAGGGTGATCAGAGCATAGAGTGGCCCTATGTATATTATCATTGTTCCTTGATTCTAAGAGCCCATGAATCATATGACACATCATTAACTTAATAACAGCCTTTTGGAAACAAAGAGAAAAAAATTAGTACAGCCATTGTAGGAGGCATGCTGATTTCAGAAGTGTCTGATGTCAATGTTTTAGAATTGAGAAAATTCATGTGTTTGTGAAACTGGCAATTCTCCTCAGCATACTACAGCTCTGAGGAGTGGTGTCAGGAGGAAGGCTCTTTAGCTGGGTGTAACCCACCCTCCAGGAAACAGGCCCTCACATCCTCTGGACCCCTAGTTAGGCTGGCTAGGGAGTGTTGCTATAGGTAGCTGATCCATGCTCCTTCCCCAAGCTCATGCCCACAGGCCTACCCTGTTTCCTTCCCTCTCATCAGCAGCCATCAATGAATGGCAGCCATCAACATCTTCAAGAAGGCCAACTGAAGCTTCATAACTGATGTATTCATTCATTAGTTTATTCATTCCATACCCTGTACCAAGTACTTCCCTGGACACTGGGGAGATGTTTCTACTTTCAAGGGTTTTAGAGTCTAGATGAGAAGGTAGCCAGGTAAACAGGAAACCACTGTAGTGGGAGATATAGGGGATGAGGGGTGTAATCTAGGGTGTGGATTGGGTAAAAAGTCTCTCAATCCCCAGGGACAGCCCAAGACTGGAGGTGCTGCACTGGATAGGTATGGTGCAGAGTTTTAAGGAAGGGCGGGCTCCAGTCAGGTTCACATGTTAGGAAAAGCACTCTGGCTATCTGCTCTTGGAGTAGGCCAGGCTAGAGGCTGGAGGACCAGTCAGGAGGTACCAGTCTAAGCCCCTCAGTAGACCATGGTCTGGGTGCGAAATGGTGACACTTGATTAAGTAGTAGTGGTGGGAGGAACAGCCAGGAAAGAGTCCCCTTCAATTCCTAGGTTCCCAGGACTTCAACTCTATTGACACACAGCATGAAGCACACAGCGTCTTTATACAAATAAGGAAAAGGCATCCCTTTCTCCAGGTAGTTGTAGCCCTGAGTCAGGGCTCAACAGCTTGGCCAGGAGTCCCTGCTCGGCTCCAGACTGAGGTGCCCCTGGGAGGACACAACCTTCACACGGGACACAGAGCTGTAACGAGAGAAAATGTACAGAACTTAGTTGTTGTTGGGTAGAGGGATGGGCTTGGAAGAGGGAGGGAGTGGAGGATGATGTCCTGGTACTGGCAGGGAGGTGATGGGCAGCCTGGCAGAGGAGGAGTGATATGGGAGTGGAGGGAGATGTTGAGCTCTACTGGGAACCTTCTGAGAGGAGGGGCTGCCAGTCAGTGGGAGAGATGCCCATCAGCTAGTGGCTCTGTGGATATGGGACTCAGTAGAGATCCCAGGCTAGAGAACTGATTTGTGAACCTTGGATTTGTGGGTCAGAACTGAAGTCATGGGAGGGATGAGACTATCCAGGGAGGGGATGCTGAGTGAGAGAGAAGAGAAGAGCATCTTCTTCAATATGGCACCCACAGGAGGGACCAGGAGACATGGAGTCCAGGCTTGGACATGCTGGCTGGAGGTACCTGGGGGCCCTCCAATGGCAAGAGTCAAGAGGTTTAGGGCTCAAGAGAAGTCAGGAAGGAGTTATGGATTTGGAGGTCTTCATATCTCAGCTACTGCCTTTGGGAAGGGAAAGAATTTTGAACTGGCCAAGGAGTACTGGAGTTCTGGCCATTTACTCACAGTATGACCTTGAGAAGTTATCTCCTTGACCTTCAGTTTATTCCTCTGAAATGAAGGTGATTTGACTAGAGGTAAGATTCTAATGGTGTGTGTTTTAAGATGTGTTTGATGAATTGATCTTAAAACACAGATTATATTCATTCATTCATTTGTTCATTCTTTCATTTATTCATCAAATATTTATTTGGCACCTGTTCCAGGCATTAGGGGCACAGCAGGGAATAAAACAAGCAACAACCTGCTTTCTAGGAACACAGAGTTTAGTGCGGAGATAAGTAAACATAAGGGGATAAAGAAGTACTTGAGCAAGGTCATTCCAAATGCATATAAAAGTTCTCTAAAACAATGAACGATGAGGCTGTGATAGAGAAGGACGAGACATGGGGTAGGCTCTATTAGACACAGTGGTCTAGGAAGAACCCTGTGAAGATGGACGTTTGAGTGACCTGAATGATAGGGATTGAGCTATGCAAAGGTCTAGACAGAGTGTCCTGGGAAAAGAAGAGTAAATGGAAAGGCCTTGGGGCCTGGCACAGAGTGGTCAAGGCCAGTGTGGCCAGAGCTCAAGCAGGGAGAAGAAGATGGGCTACAGCCAAGGTCCAATATGTGGGTTGGGGACCTACCAGACCATGGGGAGAAGTTTAGATTTCATTTCAGACATCCTGGGGAAAACACTGGAGCATTTGAACAGAGTGGTCACAGGTATGATTTGTATTAAAAGTGACAACTAATGTTGGCTGCTGTGTGCATGGTGGATGGCATCTCCTTAGAGTGGTAGCAGCGAGCCCAGTGAGGAGGCCCAAGCAGGGATGGCAGTGGTGACCCCTGACTTGCTAGCATTCAAAAGATCCCTGGTGAACTCTTGCCTCCAACAGTTCATGTTGCCAGTGTCTACCTCTGAAAGCCTGGGTCAGGGTGGTTTGCCCAGCGTGGCAAAGCAGAAAACGAGACAGACAACATCAATCACCCAGAGGAAAATTTCAGGACACTGGACAAGGGGATTAAGGAAAAGGATAATCCTGAAAAAAACCTGCCTCCTGGTTATCTCAGTGCTTCAGTGATGCAAACAATGCTGGCCTGGCAAGGAAGTGTCAGAGATGCAAAAGGCAGCGAGAACACTTTTTAGCCCCAACCCTTCTGCTTTAGGGGAACATGTTCATAGTGCCATTTAGAAGCACAGAAGGTTTTTGTTTCTTGGACCCTTCTGAAAATATTCCTTGGATTGTGGGGACAAGAGTCACCCTCCCTAACTGTCCTCCCTGCCCCGTTCTCTCCCCACCATCACTTACACTTACACATGTTCCTTGGGTCTAGGAAGGTGGATAATGGGGAGGAAACATCTGCTCCTTCTTCCCGTGCTCTGCCTTCTTCACCTTCTCTATGCCATTCTGTTCCTAAATGGGAAAAGAACAGAACAATTGTCTTATGAATGTCTTGGTTTTTGAGCAATCAGAGGAGAAAGTGCTAATCTGGTAGGTCAGAACCCGACATTTGTAAGACAATAACTTCCTATTGTCTGTTTCAATGGACTCCCTTACAGTGGGTCCCACTGCAATTAGGATAGAGACTCAGATCCTTAAATGACCTTGAAGGCCTTGCAGGACATGGTTCCTGACTCCCTGTCTAGGTTCAATACCCGCTGCTTTCTCCTGCTCTTGCTACAGTCTGGCCACCTGCTATTATTCCAGTCTTTCATGCATGCTATACTCTTTCCAGCCCCAGGGCCTTTGCACACGATGCTCCTTCTTCCTGGAAGGCCCTTGTCCTCATTTCTGACACGACTGGCTCTTTTCCCTTTGAGTGTCAGCTCTGCACCCATGCTCTGGGTGGCCTTCCCTAACCAGCCCAACTGACGTAGGTCTTCCCCTTGTCATCTGCCATCTCAGTTTTTTGTGGTTCTTTTTTTTAAATTTCAATAGTTTTTGGTTACAGTTGGTTTTTGGTTACATGCATGAATTCTTTAGTGGTGATTGCTGAGATTTTAGTATGCCTGTCACCCAAGCAGTGTACACTATAGCCAATAGTAGTCTTTTGTGCCTCACTCCCCTCCCAACCTTCCCTGCCAAGTCCCCAAAGTCCATTATATCATTCTTATGCCTTTGTGTCCTCATAGCTTAGCTCCCACTTATAAATGAGAACATGCAATATTTGATTTTCCATTCCTGAGTTACTTCACTTAGAATAATGGCCTCCAGCTCCATCTAAGTTGCTTCAAAAGACATTATTTCATTCCTTTTTATGGCTGAGTAGTATTTCATGGTGTATATATATACACCACATTTTCTTTATTCACTTGCTGGTTGATGGGCACTTAGATTGGTTCCATATCTTTGCAATTGCAAATTGGACTGCTAAAAATATGCGTGTGCATGTGTCTTTTTCATATAATGACTTCTTTTCCTTTGGGTAGATACCCAGTAGTGGGATTGCTGGATCAAATAGTAGTTCTACTTTTAGTTCTTAAGGAATCTCCATACTGTTTTCCATAGTGGTTGTACTAATTTACATTCCCACCAGCAGTGTAAAAGTGTTCCCTTTTCAATTCTGTGGTTCTTTTCATAAGCCTGACACAATCTGCCAGCATAGTAGCTTGCTTCTTTGTGTCAAGGGTCTTCCTTTCGAGAAGGTGAGCAATATGAGGACAAAAATGACTTCTGCCTTGTTCACTGCTATAGCCTGAGTGCCCAGGAACAGTGCCTAGGATATATTAGGAGCTCAGTACATATTTGTGGAATGAATCTATGATTACTAAATTAATCAGAGGGTCAGAGGAGATCTCTGCAGTCACCTCCATCTCTAAGAGCCTTGTGTTTAGAAATCCTTTGTCACTGAAGCAGTGGTGACCCACCCCAGAACCATGACACATAAAAATGTAAATCATTCCATCTGGATGAAGAGGCCTCTATACCAGACACAGAGAGACTGACCTGGAAGACAGGGAGTCTGCACATCTTCCTGCCAGGGCCCATTCAGGAAATTGGATGTCATGCCTTTCTTCCTGGCATGCACACCCCATCCCAAACACAACATTAGAGCATGCTGACCCCCATGCCAGCTGTAGTCTCAGGAGCAGCCGTATATCACACAGCCATCCTGAGGCGGGAGCATAACCTGGGCCTGAGTCATAGATCACCAGGCACGTGGCGGACATCGTATATCACCTAACTCCATAAAGCCTCTGCCTGGCACCTGGGGAAGCTCGCGTGAAGCGCTTCGCTGAACAACGGCTCGGGGAATAATTGTCCTCATATGTAACTTTCCCCGTGCTTAGGAGGGCCGTCTTCTTTTCTTTTTCATTCTCTCTCTCTTTTTCTTTCTCATTCTATTTTTCTTTCTATCCTTCCCTGACTCCTCCTTCTCTTCTTTTCTCTTCTTTCGTTTTCTAGGACAAAGCAGGGCTACTGTTGTCTTTGTCTAGAAAAACATGATGTGCTCAAGGTAGGTAAACTGAGGCAAGAGGTGGAGGACACACAGGAGGTCACAGAGCACAAGGATGGCAAACCCAGGAGAAAACCCCACTGGGAAGTGAACCTGCAGGGAAATTTAGCGAGGCTGCTGTGATGTGCTGGGTTCTCCAGGAGTGGAGGTGTGGTGGGTGGTTCGTGGGGGACAGGAGTGTGGTCTTGGGACCTGGTTCAAATCCTAGCTTCCTCCTTTACTTCATGATATGTAGTAAGGAACTTCACAGTATCTAGAAATGAGGGTGGACCCTGGAAATAGTCATGTATACTTCCAAATGCCTGTCCCACTATTCTTGTAAACTGAGCACCCTCCTCCTGTCTTGCTTTTCTCTTGTCTGAGTAGTGAGATAAGAACAGTGGGTCTCCCATGATGCTGTGGTGAAGAGTGGAGGAAACAACAAGCAAGGAGGCGCCTGGCACACTGTAAAGTGCCTTATGAACAGATGATAGCCACGGGCAGGCTCATGAATCTCTGTGAATGATGCAGTAGCACCGCTCACAGGGAGCAAGGTCCAGAGCATCGTCTCCTGGAGCTGCCTCCTTGGGAGGAGATTCTGGTGCCTTGTTCTGCTTCACCCCAAGCTTTTGCACATGCCTGTCTTTCCTCTGACCCATCCCAGCATAACATCAGAGGGAGGTGGCCCTGATATCCAGGTCATCTTTTACTTCCAGCCACCTCTGTTCTCCTCTACCTGACAGTCCATTGCACCCAAACTATCCACACAGAAACTATAGTCAATCACTTCTTCTGAACCTGGTCCTCCTGCGAGATGCCCCATTTCCGTGTTCAGCATCATCCCCCTATCCCAGACCAGACACTTGGCATCATCTGTGACTCTTCCCTGTCCTCCACTCCACATATACTGTCTGTCACCAAGTTGTGCATCTTTACCTCCTAAATATCTCTCGGCCCTACTCCCTGCAATCCACAACCACTTTCTCTGCCTGTGCTGAGGCCTCTTCTCTTTCCTGGACTTTGCTACATTTTTCTGCTGGGTTCCTTGCCTCTGGGCTGACTTCTGCAATCCATCCTGCCTGCATTCAGACGAAAATTCCTGAAGCATAGCTCTGGCCATGGGATGCCCCTGATCAGAATCCTTCTGTGGCCTCCTTCTGTGACCTTTGGAATGACATTTGAAACACGAGACCTTATGCTACCTGGTGCCACCCTCTCTTACTCCTCCTTCCGTCATCCTACACTGAAGTCAAATGACTGTGGGTTGTTCCCACGCATACCTGCTGCCTCTCTGCATCTGAACCTCTGCCAACTCTGTTCCCTCTTTCTGGAACGTCTTCATATGCATCTCTGTATGAGCAGACTCTCTTCTGAGATCAAATCCCAAGTGGCCTCCTCTGGTCTCTCAATCAGGAAATTTGTTTCCCACAATCTCAAGCAGGGACACTTCATCTCTAGAGCATCCCCTGCCTATTAGGCTAAGAGAAGTCTTCACTGTTTCTCTCACATCATTTCTCACATCCTGTTTTCTCTCCTGACTCAGCCAATAAATGAATCCCCCCCATTAATCTCAGGATTGGAAGGAACCCCAGAGGTCAACTATTATGAACTACCCCTGTGTGGTTGAAAGCTTCTGAAGGGCCTCTGAAATAACCTGTTTTTGAATAAATCATATGTGTTATCAGAGGAGGGGAAAGAAAGATTATAGATCCTTGACCATTTGCTGTTTGCATGTCGCCATGAGAGCTTGAGAAAGGAGGCCCCGTGTGGCTCTATGAATGGACAAAAAACCAAAACAACAACAAAAAAAGGCTTTTGTTTTCTTTGGCCACTGGTTGACCCAGGAGATGGCAGAGGCATAGAATGGTTATGTGTGACATCTGTTCCGTATTTAGCAGAGCCATTGGAGCAGCTGGACTGGTGGCAGACTGGCTCAAGTGTCAGGAACAGCATGGGCTCTGGAATCCCACAGACCTGGGTATCTGTATGACCAGAGCATGTTATTCAAACTTTCGAAGACTCAACTCTTGTACCTAGGAAACACTGTTGAAGTCTAAAGTCCCCTGAGGACTTCTGAGAATTCCCTGGGTCAGGGTGGGGTGGGGTGGGGCATTCTAATCCCATGGTCACCCAGGCTGCTGCCTCTGTCCTGCATTGGTTTTATACCATGATGATTCAGATGGGAAAGTCCTCAACTTCTCCAACATCCTCCAGACACAAAACACTTGGATCCCAGTTTGTGAAGATCTGGGAGGGAGCTGGAGGAGGTGTTTCTATCACAGGGATCCAAAGACTTTAAAGTGGATTCCAGGCATCTCCATCCTTAAAATGTTGGTTGTCTGCTCTCCACCTGTTGGTTGCTTCAGCTCTTGTACCTCTCTCAGACTCACCCCTTCTTGCTGGGTTCTTGTATTGATTTCCCAGGGCTTCCATAATAGAGTGGCACAAATTGGATGTCTTAAGACAAGAGAAATTTATTTTCTCACAGTTCTGGAGGCTGGAAATACAAAATCAAGATGTTTGCAGGGTAACACTCCCTCCAAGACTTCGAGAGGAGAATTCTTGCCTCTTTGAGCTTCTGGTGGCTCCAGGCTTCCCTGGCTTGTGGTTGCACAATTCCAATCTCAATCTCATCTTCCTGTGCTGTCTTCCCTCTGTGTCTATGTGTCTCTGTCTTCATGTGGCATTCTCCTCCCTGTGCCTCTGTTTTCTCTTCTTATAAGGTCACCAGTCACATTGGATCAGGACCCAGCATAACTAACTATGTCATCTTAGCTTAGTTACATCTGCAAAGAACTTATTTTCAAAAAGGGTCATATTCACAGGTATCTGGGATTAGGACTTCAATGGATCTTTTTGTGGGGACACAATTCGACCCACAACAGTATTCTTTTCTCTTATTTCATCTCTGTACCTTCTCACCTTGCTTCTCTTGGAAAGCACCCCAAAAGGCTCCACTTCATTCTCTATTATGCAGAGCCCTTTATCTTTCCTGGTGACCTATAGCCAATGTCTATTCTCAACTTATCTAAAGTGACCAAAATAACTATGGCTTTCAATTTAGCAGGGTCCATCCTCCCTACGAGCTAGACCACAGCTCCTTTCTTTTTCTTTCTTGTTATACATAGTGTACAAATGGGATCCATACTGTTATATATCTCACTTTGTAAAATAGTTCTTAATAAATCATGAACATATTTCCATGTCAACAAATATATTTCTGCAACAGGCTTTTAAAAGGCCACTTATAAGTTCATCATGTGTGCCTCTTCCATAGTTTAGGTTAACCAATCACCAATTGTCAGGCACATATGCCGCATCTACTTTTGCACAGCTGATTGCATTACTGTGATGAATACCCTCACACACGTCTGCAAATATGAGTTTTGGAATTTGGTGGTTTCCCTGGTGGGCTGCTATCCGTGTGCACATTCTCTGGGTGAACAGGAGGCACACGCTTTGCCAAGCCAGCAAAATAATTGCAGCCAGAGCTAAAGATGAGGGCAAGTTCCTGACGCAGCACCTTGTGCTGTCCATTAATAGGGCCGAATGATGCTCTTCGATGCCTTAAATCTGCAAGCCTGTCTAATTCTAGAAGGAAACGGATGGCGCCCATCCTAGAGTCAGTGTTTGGAAACATACAACAAAAGGGAAGCTTTATTAACACTGGAAATATACCCTCAGCTCCGGCTTCCTTTTCAACACCCGTCTTGTTCATCTCACAGCTCAATGAACTGTTAACGTCACATATATCTTTTGTTCCAGCCGCGAATCCAGTTACTCCAGGCTTCTGCTAACTGCAGACAGATGAGATTTAGTTTTCCCAGGGAGCAGGGGAGAGAAAGAGGGAGAGATTAAATCTGTGTAGATGGCCCTGGCAGGGCCAAGGTGGGGTGGGGGTGGTGCATATTGATCTTTTGACCCGAGCAGCAGTGGACACTTACATCTTCTTGTGGTGTGATTGTAAACTTCCATTTTTCCTGTGTTGATGAAGGCCTCTATTCAGTCCATTCTTTGGCAAAAAGTATTGAATTGACTATGGCTGCTGCTTGTGCACTTACAGAGAAGCTGAGAGCCAGCAGGATTCAAGAAAGGGGCAACTTTCCATTCAGGCCCAGAGGAGGATCTGTCATTTAACCCCAATTTCCCTTGTGTCTAAGGGAAATTGTATCCCTTGTATCTAAGCCCACACCAAACGACATAGTGAGGTTATGGCCAATGGCAAATTTAAAGACAAAAAGTAGGATGCGTTCTCTTACTTGCTTGAATGGGGTTGACATCCTCCTTGACTTGACCTTGAAGGCTTACTAACTGATGTCGGTCCTTGCCTCTAATCCTTGTTCTTAAGCTCCCTGATTCCCTGTCAGAACTTTTTCTTGCCTATCCTAATCCAGTGGTGTAGTGTGTCTGGAAGGCGGAGAAATATGTTAGGGCTTCATGATAAATTTCCAATTCAGAAGAGCCCTCTCAGGTTTGGTTGCCTTTCCAAATCAGTCACTACCCCTAGGCTACTTCATGGACCTGTGGCAATGAGGCTGGAACTCCTGCAGTCAAATCAGGCCCTGAAAGCAACAGGGCTTTAGAATCAGACCTATGGGCTCTAATTCCTCGTATGGTTTATTAGTGCTGTCATTTTGGGTGAGCCAAGATCCTTCCTCACCTGCGAAATAGGGCCTATGAGAAATCTAACTTCTGTTCACCTCTATGGACTTTTGCCACTTTCAAGGAAAATGTGAATGAAATAACACTTTGGGAAACTGCCAGGTGCTTGATAACTGAGACTCACTGATTTCTGGATAACAACTGTGAGTGGTGATTTGGAGTTTGGTGGATGTGGGTTTGAGTACCTTTTTCACCACTCTGAGCTGAATTTCCTCATGTATAATATTTATAATAGCTAAGACTCATTGAGAATTTACTCTGTGCTATGCAAAGTTTGAAATGTTTTGTGTGGGCTAAGGCATCAATTTGCAATATAACCGTCATTGGGTAGGCACCATTTATATTCTCATTTTCAAGGAGAGAAAACTGAGGCACAGAAAGATAATGTGCTGAAGATCATCCAGCTAGTAGTCATCATAGCTGGGGTTTGACAAACCAGTCAGAATTCTACCTCCCTCATTGGGTTTTTGTGAGAATCAATGTCTTCCAGATTTCTCAACTAAAAAGTCGCCATTTTTCCCTTTGTCATTGGCATTATGTGGTGAAATATTCCAAGATTATGCCAATATGCCATTACTTATAAAACCTCCACGCACTAACTTTAGCATCCATTGACAATTCCTGCCTAAATAACCTCTACAATGATGGTTGCCAAATGGTGATTTTCTGTTTTCATCATTCCTTGCACATTTACTAGTTGACATTCTATGTAAAAAAGAATTTTTTCTTCTCCTTCATTTGCTAATTAACAAATATCCGTGCAGAATTCATAAAGTCCTATGTTCTTTAGTGGGATATAATCTATTACTGTCATTATTTACTTTGAAAATTGTCCCAGATTTTCCTAGCGGAAGCACCTTCAACCTGCCTCTCATGTGCTCTTGAGCATGTCTTTACTTTCTAGTCCATGATGTTCCAGATTTATCTTGTACTTTGCTACCCTGCCCTGGTCCTGGAATCAGCCATTTCTTCAAAGGTTCGTGGTTTCTGTTAGTGGAGGGTGGTATTTAGAAACCAAGAGGTGGGGGGCCTGGGTGCTCATTTCTACTGGATCATCATTTCTAGACCATCTCAATAGACAGAGCTAGGAAACATATATATGTATATATGCATACACATACATCTCTATGTCTCTGTGTCTTTATGTCTCTATCTAAATCATCAGTTCATGATGATACTTCCAATTACAATTTGACACCTCAGTGTTCATTCTAGTCTTCTCCTTTCCTATAATTTTAAATCCCTTCTCTGACAGTGAACAACCTGGTTCTTATTACTCTCATCATATTTACTTACTTGCTAATAGCCTTGTATTTAACCAACCTCTCAATCAGATCACACTGACTGCTTCTAGGACCAGCAGGATCCACTGTCTCCCAACTCCCACTGCCTGTCAGACACCAGGCATGCTTCTGCCTCTACTCCTCTCAGGAAGAGAATTTCAGGGAGGAGCTCTTGATATGAAAGGAAGGTCTTCCATTTGGACTATTGAAGGAGATAAAGGGTCATGGTGACATCCTTGTATATCCAGGTGCATTTATTGACCTTTTGCTTGGTGCCACTCACGGTGCCAGATGTTGGGAACACATGGAAATTAACCCTGACCTGAGATTCAAAAACCTCAGTGTTTCATAAGGGAAGCAGATATGTGGGCTGATAATGCTAATAATAGTGTTAAAGATGCCATGTAGAGTCCCAGCCATGTGAGTGACTCTTCTGGGAAAATAGAGGAGGCCTAACAGGGAAGGGACCTCACTGGGTGAATATGAGTCATCCAGGTGACTAAGAAGGCAGGAGTGAACAGGAGCAGGGAATGCTAGGCAGAAGGAACAGCAAGTCAATGGTGCACAAGCATAAAACTGTACATTGGTAATGTGGCAACTCACATCACCCCTTGGCAGTCAGGAAGTTGACTCTTTTTTTTTTTTTTTAACTTTTATTTCAAGTTCAGGGGTACCTGTGCAGGTTTATTATGTAGGTAAACCTGTATCATGTAGGTTTGTCATACAGATTATTTCATCACCCAGGTATTAAGTCTAGTACCCATTAGTTATTTTTCCTGATCCTCTCCCTTCTTCCACCCATCACCTTCCAGTAGGTCCTGGTGTCTGTTGTTTCTCTCTGTGTCCATGTGTTCTCATCATTTAGTTCCTACTAATAAGTGAAAATATGTGGTATTTGGTTTTCTGTTCCTGCGTTAGTTTGCTAAGGATAATGGCCTCCTGTTGCATCCATGTTCATTGTAGCACTGTTCACAATAGCAAAGACATGGAATCAACCTACATGCCCATCAATGGTGCCTAAAGAAAATGTGGTTCATATATACCATAGAATATGATGCAGCCAAAAAAAGAATGAGATCGTGTCCTTCACAAGAATTTGACTCTTGAAGGTCAGATGATTGATTACTCATGGTCAGGGATAGTCAGAGACACGTGTGTTCACTTGGAAGACTAATAATTTAGCATCCCATCAAACTTATAGTATTTAAATATTAATTCAGTATTCATTTGGGAGGAGCAGGAAAATGGTGGTTGCCAATTCATGAAAAATATGTACCTCTTTATTGAATTGAAAAATAAAATACTTGTTACCAGATCTTCCAGGTCATACAGCTCTTTTGGAGGTAGCCTAAACAATCAGATGGCTGGTGTGGGGCTGGTAGTATGGAGTACAGTTGCACTATGCTCTTTGTACAGATTTAGGTGGGTGACTGCAGGACTTTCTGTGACAAGGGAGTAGAACCAGATGACTTTTCCATTATGTAAGGAGTTGCAGGTAAGAAGCTGAGTTATCTTTCTCAGATGGGCACGGCATTTCAGGTGGATTTCAGCAAGACTTTATTTAGCACCTCTTATCGACTGGTATCCCGAACAATTGTCCAGTTGACCATTGCGTATTCTAGTTTTCCCATGGTTCCAGAGTGAATCAGAGGTACAGCGAATTCTTCTAATTGATGGTGATATTCTTTCACTCTTGTGCTTTTTTATTTTACCTAAAACTCATCACTTCTATTTCTATCCAAATATTTACTCCATCAAATATCAATTGGTCTGCCCAGCTTGGACAAGGAACAGAATAGAAAAAACAAACAAACAAATGAACAAACAAAAAACAAACAAAAGAAAACATTTCTTTTAAGGTGGGCTCCCTCCAAAAGCTCTTGAGATCCCATCTGCCACCACTGAGACTGGAGGCAGCAATTATGAATTTGTCATGATTCTCTCACACCTGGGCCAAGTGCTCCTCTGTGCAGGCCATGGAAGAGAAAGTTGGAGAAGCAAGCTGGTGTTGTAAACAAGCTCTCCAGGGCAATGTTTTCTCATGAAAAGAAATTGTTTACAAGCTCCATGGGAGCATCATTTACATAAAACAATCACTATGCTCATTACCCAAGCATTCTCATTTATTTATTAAAACAGGTACCTGCAGGACTTGGCAAACCTGTGTTCACTGGTTTCTGTGGATTCCTGTTCCTCCAGAGGGACAATATTCACTTTTTTTAGCATTTTCAACATGGTGATAGTAACAGGTACCATTTACCGAGCGCTTACTTGGTCAGGGCTTTTGGATGCATTTTATGTAGTTTAATCTCCACAACAACCTGGTGAGGTAGGTATTATCATCCCATTTGACGTATGAAGAAAATGAAGCTCACGGGTATACTGTGGCTTGCTCAAGATGTCCTAGCAGGTAACCAGCAGGGCTGGGCTGGCTGCTTCTCTGGGGACAATTGGATGGGATGGAGCTTTTGCCAGTCAGAAAGAGGGCATAGACTAAAGATCAGGCAGGAAACATGCACACTTATTTGGCTTATTTCTTTGTGCAGTTCTACTTTTTGCAGAGGGCTAAGAAGCTCCAAAACATTTGCCGAAAGAGAGATTTTACAGTTAGTTAGTGAAAAATAACCCATGACTAAGAGTCAGTTTAGGTGTAACCTTGACCTGAGTGAAGACATCTGGGTCCAGCCCTGCCATATTAATTTGAATCCCATTGCTTCTCTGGGCCTCTGGTTCTTTGCCTATAAAATGAGAGGGGAAATAACTAGTTTGAGGAATTCACGGGTCTTGATGGGATCCATTGATAGGGTTTTTGGATGAGGAAACCATGAATTCCTTGAAATTAAATGCAAAATGATGTGTAGGTGTGCATTTCAGATTCTCAAAATGATTTGTGGCCTAATAATTATGATAACAATGACAATAATAAAGACCATTTATTAAGTGCTTCTTAAACGATGAATCTCATAAACTCTACGAGCGAAGGATTATTATTATTTTTATTTTAAACCCAGCTAAAAACTGAAGCTCAGAGAGGCTGAGTAGCTTAGTTAAGACCATGGGTGGTGGAACTCAGGATTAAGACCCTAGGGAGCCCTTCTTCTTCTTCTTTTTTTTTTTTTTTGTGAGATGGAGTCTTGCTCTGTCATCCAGGCTAGAGTGCAGTGGCACGATCTCAGCTCACTGCAAGCTCTGCCTCCCAGGTTCACGCCATTCTCCTGCCTCAGCCTCCCCAGTAGCTGGGACTACAGGCCCCTGCCACCACGCCCAGGTAATTTTTTATATTTTTAGTAGAGATGGGGTTTCATTGTGTTAGCCAGGTTGGTCTCGATCTCCTGACCTTGTGATCTGCCTGCTTCGGCCTCCCAAAGTGCTGAGATTACAGGCATGAGCCACCATGCCTGGCTGCCCTTGCTCTTAACTACAATAGTATGTAATACTCTTCTTATTCTGAGTTGTTTCCTCAAAGATGTAAGGAATGACTGAATGGAATGAAAACCTCAGGCAAATTGTGGTTTGGAAGAGGGGATTATTAGGAGTTGTTGATTAGTACACCCCTTAAGCCTCTCCCTGGAAGGAAAGTCCACCATTTTGTTGGACTCCTCAGCCATTCATTCAACAAACACTAAACCATAAGAGGCAGACCTTGTGCCAGGTGCTGGGGATGGAGCTTTCTAGAGTTCATGGCCTGGCCAGAGAGTCCTAAGTGACAACCAATGGAAGATGTAATCAGTACCAAGGCTGGGGCCCAGGGAGGGCAGGAAAGTCTTTGCCAAATAGGCAAACTAATTTGGGTTTTGAAGAGCTTTTATGAGTCTGGGACAATCCCAGTGTCCATGCCAAGAGAACAGTGACAACAAACTAGTGTTTATTGAGCCTTTACTATCTTCCAGGAATTCTTCTAAGTGCTTCCAAGCCTGATTTCATTCAACTCTTGCACCAATTCTTTGAGTGGGTACTCTTCCATTTTACAGTTGAAGAAACCAAGGCTCAAAGAGATGGAATAACTTGACAAAGTTCATGCAACAAGTAGTGGCAAAGACAGGATTTAAACTCATGTCTGTCTGATCCCCAAATATAGGCATGTCCTCACTGAGCACACTGCCTCTATCATTCTTGCAGGAGAAGATTGATAAGAGCCTAGAAAGTGGCAGCCTTTGGAGAGAGAAGGATTCCTATGTTTGGCATGCTCTGTACAATACAAGGTATTCTCTCCATTTAGAAGATGCAGAACTGAGACCCAGAGAGGCCATGGGCCCTGCACAAGGCTGTGAAGGTAATCAGCTCTGAGATTTTCCTGCTGAACCACAGAACAAGTGTTTTTAACTCTATGCCCCCACTCTAGGCTAAAGAAAGCCCACAATCAGCTTTACCCACCCCAGTGGGTTATTCCAGTTCAGGGCCATCACACAGCTCAGGCTGCTTTTGAATCTATGCTCTGCTTCTTATTAGCTGTGTGACTTTAGACAGATTATGTAGCCTCTCTGAGCATCTCTTTTCTCAACTGTAAAATGGGAGATAATAGACAATACCAACTTCAGAGCGTGAGGATAAAGATGAAACAAGGCACAGCGCCTGGCTAAGAGTAACTAACTGCTTCATCACTGCTTACTTTCACTGTCCTTGCAAATAAGAAGGCATGGCATTCAATAAATTATAAAGTTGCTGTACTGATGAAGGAGGGAGGAGGGGTGTTAGAATAAAGGCCTTTCGACCTCTCCTGAGCCTGTGATTCTCAGATTCGGTTATTATACTTGTATGTGACATTTTTCACACGCCTACTCTGGGAAGCTAAACCAGGCACCTAATTAGCAAAGGCCATTTAGTTCCAAGAGGCTGGGTTGTGCAGTTGCTGGGTGACAGCCTGGTAGGGGACTGTGGAGTTGTGGGAGGGGGTGCCAAGGGCCTGGTTTCTGGTCTTTCTCTTTGCAGCCAACCTTACTCCACTTCTCTCTCCCCATCCCACCCGCTTGAGCTCTGGAGCTGCAACCTGTGTGCTCCCAAAATAGGAAGAAATGCAAGTCACAGGCCTGTCCCATCACACTTACCAAATTAATCTAAGAAAACAAAGATGAGGCCACATACACACACACTCACTCACTTAGGTTTAGTTATGAGGAAGGAGGAAGCTGAGACCCAGGTATTTATGTGAGGCCTGGGGTTGCAAGATGCAGAGCTGGAAGACAAGCCCTGGTTTTTGTCCCCAAAGGAGTTCTCTTTCTCCCACATATACTGCCTCTCTTCTTTTTATCTCAGTCTCTTGAGACTGAATATACAAGTGGACAAAGACCATCTATAACAATAGAGTTCTAACCCATAACTTTTGCAGCAAAGGGCCCCAAATGTCAGGACTTGGCCAATGACTGCCAGCTTCCCTTTGTCCCTGCTTCTGTGAACAAAAGTTCTCTGAAAAGGAACTCAGAGGAAAGAGACTTTATTCCAGTGAATAGTTTGCAAACCTGGGAGACACAGCCTCCGGCAGCCTCCCACATGATGTAAAACGAAGGTGCATTCTATTCCAGAGAATAAACAGAAGCTTCCAGTTTTATAGCAAAAGGCCCTGCCTAGCTTTCCAATCAGGTCCATTCATGCAAATGAAGAATTGAAACTCACTTAGTTCTGATTGGCTGATACAGCTGAGCCCTGATTGGCCAAGGCAGGTGAGCTCTGATCAGTTGGTTCTGGTGAGTGCTGAAAGTCCCAGAGTTAAGAGGGCCAATGTGATGAAACCCCATCTCTACCCGAAATACACAAGTTAGTTGGACTTGGTGGCAGGGGCCTGTAATCCCAGCTATTCAGGAGGCTGAGGCAGGAGAATTGCTTGAACCTGGGAGAGGGAGGTTGCAGTGAGCTGAGACTGCACCACTGCACTTCAGCGTGGGCAACAGAGTGAGACTCCATCTCAAAAAAAAAAAAATAATAAAATAAAAAAGAAAGTCCCAGAGTTAAAAAGGTACAGGTTTTGAGGGGAGCTCAGAGTATGTGCATGACCTTTGGTCAGCACACGGCTGCTTGGCTCTGTTTTAAATTTAGTCCCAGTTAGCCACTTGGGATCCATCTTCAAGGATTGGCTCTTTTGGGCTCATATTTGTTCACATATCTCACCAACCAGAGAAAGCCAAATATATATGCTTCCTGGGACAATTTCATAAGATGCCCACTTCTAGTCAGCTTGCTTCTGACTTTCTCATTCCAACAGTCTCCAATCTGAGTACACCTGAAGCCTCCTTCCTTGTCCCCACTAAAATCTTTCCCATTTCCCTGCCTGCTTTTGAGTCTGAGTCAAATGCCAGTGATGGTGGCTGACTCCCTTGCTATGGAAGTTGTGAATAAATAGCCTCTATTTGTTCTCATGTAGGTGGCCTTTGTTTATTTCCACACTCTCCAGCCTGGCAAATCTACTCTCTAGCCCAGGACAGCCTTCATTTGAATACGAACTATTGCATCAGCCCCTGGGGAATCTCATTGCCCATTCTTTTCACTACTCAGTCATTGCCTCATGAGTCTTCCTCAAATTCGGTGACTCTGTCACTGAATTAAATTAAATTAAAACTTACCAGTGACTCTCCATAGCTCAGGAAGCAAAGTATTGCTCCCATTTTGCTGGAGAAGGATGTGGTTAATGTGGTCATTTCAAGGTGGATGGCTGGGTTCAAATCTTTCCTCTGTTACTTACTAAAAGGAAAAAACTGTAAGTGTGTGCTCAAATGGCTCTGGATCTCAGTTTTCTCATCTGTAACATGGGCAGAATGACAGCGCTTCCCTTATGAGACTGCTTTGAGTCGTGAGAATTAACCAGTTCATTTCTTAAACCAACAGATATTTACTCAGTGCCTACCTACTGTGTGCCAGGCATGAGGATACAGCAGTGAGCAAAACAAAATCCCTACCCTCAGGGAGACTGCATTCTACTTTGGGCAGACAGAACATGCCACCCTCCCGCCTACACACGTGATGTATCAGGTGATTAGTGGGAATAAAAATGATACAGCCACTTTGGAAAACATTTTGGCCTGCTTCTTTTTTTTTTTTTTTTTTTTTTTTTGAGACGGAGTCTTGCACTGTTTCCCAGGCTGGAGTGCAGTGGTGCGATCTCTGCTCACTGCAAGCTCCGCCTCCTGGGTTCAGGCCATCTCCTGCTTCAGCCTCCCAAGTAGCTGGGACTACAGGCGCCCGCCACCACGCCTGGCTAATTTTTTTGTATTTTTAGTAGAGACGAGGTTTCACCGTGTTAACCAGGATGGTCTCGATCTCCTGACCTTGTGATCTGCCCACCTTGGCCTCCCAAAGTGCTAGGATTACAGGCGTGAGCCACCGTGCCCAGCTGGCCTGCTTCTTATAAAATTAATGTATTTTTACCGTAGGACCCATCATCTCATTCTTATATATTTGTTCAAGAGAAAATAAAAGCGTTTGTTGACACAAAAATCTGAACAAAATTGTTCATTTATAATCACCCCAAACTGGAAACAATGCAAACGTCCTCTACTGGGGAATGGATATACAAACCATTATACATCCCTGGAATGGAATACTATTTAGCACTAAAAAGGAGCAGATGACTTCTATATGCAACAGTACATTATGCCAAATGAAAGGATCCAGACTCAAAGAGCTACACGCTGTGTGATTCCATTCATATGACAACCTCAAAAAGCAAAGCTAAAGGAACAGGAAGCAGATCAGTGGTTGCCAGGGGCTGGAGGTCAAGGGAGGGGTTGACTACAAAGGGAATTTTTTGAGTTAATGGAAACTCTTCTTGATTGTAGTGGTGGTTACATGACTGCATTTGTCAAAACTCATGGAACTTATAACAAAATAGATGAGTTTTACTTTATGTAGGTTGTACCTCAAAAAATATATTAGTGCTAAGAATATAATATATAAATGTTAGAAGAAAAGTAAAGCAGGATAAAGCAGGTCAGAGAAGGGCATACCAAAAAGGGTTCAGGGAAGACATTGGGGCAGAGACACAAGTACTGTGTGGACATTTGGGATGATACCTCTAGGAAGCAGGAACAATGCCCAGAGTTCCTGAGCTTGGGGCAAACTGTCAGGGGACTGGGGCAAATGGTCAAGAGGCTGGAGTAGAGGTAGGTGAGGGGCTTAAGAAATGAGGCTGGGTCTTTATAATAGAATGATTTATAATCCTTTGGGTATACACCCAGAAATGGGATTGCTGGGCCAAATGGTATTTCTGTTTCTAGATCCTTGAGGAATCACCACACTGTCTTCCACAATAGTTGAACTAATTTACACTCCCACCAACAGTGTAAAAGTGTTCCTATTTCTCCACATCCTCTCCAGCATCTGTTGTTTTGTGACTTTTTAATGATCACCATTCTAACTGGCATGAGATGGTATCTCATTGTAGTTTTGATTTGTGTTTCTCTAATGACCAATGATGATGATTGCAGCACTGTTCACAACAGCAAAGACTTGGAACCAACCCAAATGCCCATCAGTGATAGACTGGATAAAGAAAATGTGGCACATATACACAATGGAATACTATGCAGCCATACAAAAGGATGAGTTCATGCCCTTTGCAGGAACGTGGATGAAGCTGGAAACCATCATTCTCAGCAAACTAACACAAGAATAGAAAACCAAATACTCCATGTTCTCACTCATAAGTGGGAGTTGAACAATGAGAACACATGGACACAGGGAGGGGAACATCACACACCGAGGCCTGTTGGGGAGTGGGGGTCTAGGGGAGGGATAGCATTAGGAGAAACACCTAATGTAGATGATGGATTGATGGGTACAGCAAACCACCATGGCACATGTATAGCTATGTAACAAACCTGCACCTTCTGCACGTGTATCCCAGAACTTAAAGTATAATAATAATAAAAGACCTGTCACAGTAAAAAAAAAAAAAAAAAAAAAAAAAATTGAGGCTGGGGAGAGGGAAGTCATGGAAGATTATGCAGGCACTTGTAGACCATGGAAAAAGTCTGAGTTTTATTCTAAATGTCCATGAAGCCACTGGAGGGTTTTGAGCAGGGACAGGCAGGATCTGATTCCCATTGTATGTGGAGCTACCTGGTTGCTCTGAGCAGAATAGACTGGGAAATGGGGATGGGGTCTGCATGGAAGGATTGTACAGGAAGTAAGCACAGGATTGGTCAGCTTGCATCTTGCACACTATGTGCTCAATAAACTTCAGTCATATTATTCTTAATTCCTTGTGCCTTCCAACATCAGGAATCTCCCTTCAGCCAACTGGGCCAATTGCTGTCTTCAAAATATATCACATGAACATCTTTCTTCTCTGCCTTTGCTCACCTGTAACCCTGCCTGGGATGCCTTCCCTCCTGCCCTCCATCTCAGGACTTTGTAGAGAAGAACTAAACCTCTCAGAGCCTGGGACTAGAGCAGCACAACTGGCTTCCCTGGGCTTTTGTGAGGGGAAAATGAGATGCATGTGGTCATCTCATACTGAGAAAGACTCAAGTCATTTAAACATGATGAGTCCCTGGTTATGACATGGCCCTGAGGCTACTGAGGACTTTCCTTGCACTCTCGGCAGAGGGGGCTGGCACATATGCCCTTTAAGAGTTTTGAGTGGGTTAAAGGAGTTGCCTTACTTGAAAGTACTTTGATAGCTCTGCAGTGCTTTATATACAGAAATGAAGGCTATTAAGGATTGTCAATCTTTTACTTGGCCTTTCATGGCCTCAGTTTCCATTTCTATCAAGTGGCCTCTTGTTGTGTGACTTATTGGGGCCGTCCTATATAAATATGCACCCCATAAACCCCATCTTTATCTTTCTTCTTAGGACTGATCACTATATATGTTACTTATCCTGCCTATTGTCTGTCTCGCTCACTGGAATGTAAGCAGGGGCTTTTGCTAATTCTATTTGGTGCTGTGTCCTTGGCACCAAAACAGTGCCTGGCCCACAGTACCTGCTTAATCAATATATGTAATAAATGAATGAGTAAATCTTATGGATCACCCTATCTCAAACAACTAGCTCAGAGGCTGACCGAGACGAGGTGGTTCCACATGTTTGCTGAATCAAGGAGTGAATGAACATGCATGCGTAAAAGCACAGACCCACAAGATGCAGAAACCGAAGACAAAACCCAGTTTCACCTGTGGGAGACTCCTGGTTCTTTCGGTGTCTGTGACTACTTGGTTTTTGTTAAAATTTGCATTAGCAAACAGAAACCCGTCCTTTGTTCTTTAACCTCCATTGTCATTTGTTGGCACCTGGGCCCACAGCCACAAGCATCCCAGTTCCTGCAGGAGGGGTGGGTTTGGAGACGCCCACAAATTGTCCATGAATCCTGCCCATCCACTTCCATAAGATTTGCATCCACTTCACCCCACGTCCCTGCCTTGCTCACTCACTCTATGATAATCCTTTTTAAGCAAGGATGGGCCCCGGCCGCAGCTCTGCTCCATCTCCGTGTGGTCACTAGGAGCATTTCCAGACTGTTTCATATGGATTAGGCCGAGGCACGGAGTCCTCCCATGCTTCTCGGTGCATTTTGGAACCTTGTGAAATTACATTATAGATTCATTGTGTAAACAGGACACTGAGCATAGCCATTGTCAAGCAGACCCACAATCGAATGGCCCCCGTCGGGAGGCCGGCTGAGGCCCAGGCTGGCAGCATGCAAACCTTGCAATAAACTGGTCACACGTTTGTTTATTTAATCTCCAGCTTCTAAGGGCCAATTTGCTAGTGAAAATAACCTTTTCGCACACTTTAGCAGGGAGATAATGGGAAGAGGGAAGTGGCTGGCAGATGCAATGCAGAAAGTGTCCCCTTTCAAGTCTAAATGGGGGTAAGGGGGGCAGAGGTTGGGGGACAGTGCAGGGCCAGCTGCTCACCAGCTGTGCAGCCTTGAGCAAGGAACTAAGCCCCTCTGAGCCTCAGTTTCCTCATTGTCAGAAAATGGTTGGTACTATCTGTACCATCTTGTTATAAGAATTAAATGATGGTTGTGGATGAGTACGAGGCCTGACTCCTAGGAGGTGCTTAGCAAATATGACATTCTATCCTCCTCCGTGGAATCTGGTTTCAATGAACTTCACTCCTTCACTCATTCATTCATCGCTCAGAGTCCATGGATAATTGAAAACACAGCACGCACCTTCACTCACACCTCCCCGCCCCAAGTGACATTTGTGTACCTGAAAGAGCTTGACCTTCACAATTAGTGTCCTGGGTTTGAGTCCTAGTTGTACCACCTCCTGGTTGTAGGACCTACAGGAAGAAGCCTGTGTGAGCCTCAGCTTCTACATTTGTCAAATAAGGATTTCCATCTTATGTGATTATTATTGGGATCAGATGGAATAGAGACTGTGAAGGTGTCATAGAAATGACAGATGTGACACTCGAGTTAATCATTAGCATAATGGTAGTGCGCACTTAAAAGGCACTCTTCTAAGCATCTAACATGTATTTAACTTACTTTTTCTTTTTAACAACCTAAAGGGTTGGTATTATTGTTATGCTCATATTGCACATAAGTCAACTGGGACACAGAGAGGTTAAGTAACTTGTCTCAGGTCATCCAGGTGGTAAGAGGCAGAGTCAGAAACTGCAGCCGGGCAGTCTGGCTCTAGAGTCCTGTCTTGTGACCACTATTCTATGCTGCCCAACACTAAAACAGTCATGATAATAATAGCCATTCCTTACTTAGTGCCTACGTTGGGGTGGGTGTTGTTTCGGAATATCCACCCATGTTTTCTCAAGTCCACATAGATCTGTCAGTGCTGGCTTCTCATTGGTTCTTTTAAAAAATTATTTTAATTGACAAAAATTGCACGTATTTATTATGTACAACATGTTGATTTGAAATATGTGTACACCATGGAATGGCTAACTTCAGCTAATTAACATAAGCGTTACCTTACATACTTATTTTTTGTGGTGAGAACATTCAAAATCTATTCTCTTAACAATTTCCAAGAATACAATAAATTGCTATGAACTGTAGTCACCCTGTATATAATGGATCTCTGAAACTAATTTCTCCTGTCTAGATCAAAGTTTGTATCCTTTAAGCAATATCTCGCTAAGCCCCGGTAACCACTATTCTACTCTCTACTTCTATGAGTTTGACTGTTTTAGATTCCATGCGTGTGAGATCGTGCAATATGTGTTTTTCTGTGCCTGGCTTACATTACTTAACCTAGATGTTTCTTGATGGCAACAATAGAAGCCCACTCTGATCCACTTAGAAATAAAAATTTCTTGGGAGGGTATGTGAGAACTCACAAAATTAATATGAAGGTTGGAGAACCAAGAGGCAAGAACCAAAGGAAGCAAATTCAGCCAGGATCTGGTCACCTCTAGCCCCGAGCTGCCCGCAAGCCCGGCTGCCGTGCCTCAGGCCTCTCAACTCTGCTGAAGTCGTTATGGGTGATCTCTGACCCTGTGCCCTGCAGGTCCTGGGCAGAAACTGGGGTACTGCTCAGGTCCCGTGCTGTGCTCTAAACTCTGCGTGACTTTGGGGTTGGGTAGACAGGGGATCGGCCCATTTGGTTTCCAGAATGGGAAGAGGGCTTCTTTTCTTTCTTAACTTGGAATTGACCCAGTAGGGAGGGATTTGGATATTCTGCAGCCTCAGATGGCAGACGGCAGAAGGTCTTATCCCATTTAACAGACATGGAGGTCAAATGCTTTGCTCCAAGTCTTGGAGTTGACAAAAGAGCTCAGCACTGCCAGGCTGACCGCCCCTGCTCCTAACGGGACCCAAGCTGCCTTTCTGAGGACACAGGGGGATGTGACGTAATTCCCTCGATGTTTCTTTCTTAATTTTCAAAATCCAAGGATTTCTAAAAAATGTTTATATCCCTTGATCCAGTTTTTCTACTTCAAGTTTCTTGTGGTGTGGAAATAAAGACTATGATACAGATTTACACAGAAGGGTGTTCAAGGCAACTTTATTTCTTATATAGTGATACTGGAAATAAACATTCAATATCAGGGAATCTGATATTGAAATAGGTTAAGTGAGATGTCTATATGGTGAAATATTATATATTCATTAAAGCTGGTTGTTTCAAAATGTTTCCAATGACTTGAGAAAAGTAATAAGTAAAAGCAAAACAGAACAAAATAGAACTGAATAGAGAATATAATGTAAGTTTTTTTGGGAAAATATTCTCCCATATGCATAGAAAAAAGACTGAAAAGAAATGTTTAACTTTTTGTACTGATTATTTTTGGTCGGAGGGGTTATGATTAGTTTATCTTTGTTTCTATCTGGATTTTTTATAATGAACATTTTTCTTTTGTTGTTTGTTTTTCTTTTTTCTGTTACAAACAGAAAAAAGGCTGAGAAAAACAAAGTTAGAACATACAAAATGATACGGCTTCATGGTGAAAATAGTACTGGTGAACTCCACTGGTGTAGCATGAGTTGGTGCAATTTTTTGGGGATAAAAACAAAATAATAGATAAATGTTCTGAAGAGGTTTATGGCCTTTGACTCCAAACACTTACTTTGGGGAATTTCTCCTTTATTCTGGGGATATAATTCACTAGAGACCAAGAGCTGTGTGTAATGAAGATGCTCATTATAATGTTATCTGTAACAACCAACACCGTATAAAAGCTAAATGTCCAATGATTGGTGAGCAGTTCCATAAATTATGGTGCATCAACATGAAGGAGTATTATGGCACCATTAAAATGATAATTATGAAGACTGTAGCAATGCAGAATACATTTCTGATAGGATGCAAAGTGCAAAATGCAGAGTATCAAGTCTGCAGAAATATAACACACACCCAAACCTAGAATAAATACTCAATACATGGGAAGCCATACAATTATTGAGGTCGAGTGAATGCGATTCAGGGAGATTATTATTATTTAGTTTTGTCAAAACTTGATTTAAATATTGTTGATGCTTCTTCTTCTTGCTGGAGCTTGCATTTCCCTAAAAACAGCTCTTTTGATACTGGTTTAAAGCAGGCTGGTGGAGTGATGGGGGCGCTTTATAAGATTCAAATACTTGAGCAAGAGGCAGCTGAAGAGCCTGGGTGTGGTGTGGATGGGGCTTTGCAACCCTTTGTGTACCTGGGATTTCAGGTTCACTTCTGGAAAATGGAGGGATGAGGAAGAGGCTTAGTCGCTGAGAGTCTCCCAGCTCTGATATTTTTCAAATCTATGTTTATTCAGCCTTCAGTGTCAGATACATTGTAATGCATTTTGCTGATAACCACTTTTTGGGGTTGGTCCTATCACTGACATCATTTTGAGGACATCGAATGTCAGATTCAGAGCAATGAAATGGCTCCTACAAGGCTAATAGCCAGCAAGTGGTAGAGAAAAGGTCCAATTATTTCATCCCATCTCACATTTTATTTTCTTGGCCCAGCATCACTTTAGCCTGTGAGGCCCATTGCAGCCTGTTCCTTATTCACTCCTTCCTCCTTTCCATCTCTAGAGATCTGAGACCCAGTTGACTTGTTACAATTGCCTTTTGACTTCACAGAGCCTTCAGGTTCACCAGTCAGTAGGAGAATACATACTCATTGTCTGGAGATGGAGATAGAAAAAGTATAGGAGATTTGCTTTTACATGTGGGGTTTAAAAGTGGATTAGGTTTTGGGAGGCCGAGATGGGCGGATCATGAGGTCAGGAGATCGAGACCATCCTGGCTAACACGGTGAAACCCCGTCTCTACTAAAAAATACAAAAAACTAGCTGGGCGAGGTGGTGGGCACTTGTAGTCCCAGCTACTCGGGAGGCTGAGGCAGGAGAATGGCGTAAACCTGGGAGGTGAAGCTTGTAGTGAGCTGAGATCTGGCCACTGCACTCCAGCCTGGGCGACTGAGCGAGACTCCGTCTCAAAAAAAGAAAAAAAAGTTTATTAGGAAATCATTGTTATGACCTTATCATTATTACTATTTTTTTGAGACAGGGTCTCACTCTGTTGCCCAGGCTGGAGTTCAGTGGCATGATCTCAGCTCACTATAACCTCCGCCTCCTAGGTTCAAGTGGTCCTCCTGCCTCAGCCTCCCAGGTAGCTGGGACTATAGGCTCACGCCACCACCTCTGACTAATTTTTGTATTTTTGGTAGAGATGGGGTTTTTCCAGGTTGCTCAGGCTGGTCTCAAACTCCTGGGCTCAAGTGATTTGCTTGCCTCGGCCTCCTAAAGTTCTGTGAGTACAGGCGTGAGCCACCGCACCCAGCCTGAACTTATTTTTTATTATGTATATTTTTTCCCTTAAAAGTGCAAAGGTCTGGGAAATAAATTGATTAAACAAGGTACAGACAGTTATGGCTAATCTAAAAATTTCCATTTTTGTTAGTACAAAGAGTGGTAATCGCTAACATCATTTGTATCTATTAATAAATTAAACCACCACATATTTCTTGAGGATCTATTAGGTGCTAGAGATGAGAAATGAGGTCTGTAATTCGAGGAGTTCAACAAAAAGTGCCTTAGAGTATATTCAGGCTGAGTGGGAGGCAAGGAAGATCTGATTTAGAGAAATCAAACACAGGATGTATTTCCCAACATACCTAAATTGTCCAGGTGGTTCATGAAGTGAAATAATAATTTTCAAAAATTAAAAAGAAGAAAGTAAGGCAGAATGGGAGTGTAGAGGTTACACGGTTTCATGCAGAAGCACATTCACCATGGCAGTTAGGGTGCCTGGGATGATTTTCCAGTAGGTTATGAGCTTTTGTGAGTTATCACCTGTTTTGAGAAGAGGCACTTCCTTTGGGGCAGGAAGAACCGTGGATTCAGGGACAGGCTAGACCTGATCTAGTCCCAGTGCTGCTACCTATTGTGTGACTTTGGGCAGGTCATAGAAGCCTAGGCCCTTTGTGGGATGGGGTCTTAAAGGGGTAATCAGTTCAACCCCCATCCCATTCTGAGCCTGGAAATGCCTTTACCCCATTCGGTGAAAAGGACAGTGAAACGACAGCTAAGACAATAGCCACCCCTGTTTGAAGACCTACTACGTGTCCTTCCAAGCTGCAGCATTCAAGAATGTGAGACTCGAGAGAGAAAGAGAGCAAGCACTGTTTATCCTGGGGAATGTTCTGGGTCCACCTAAAAGTTCATAGCAGAGATGAAAAGGATGGAAACGGCCAGGGAAAGCAAGATTTCTGGGCTTCCCCTCATACAAGGATAGGGCCCTGGACCAGATTACTGGCAGAAGGGAGAAGTGTGTCCATGCGCAAAGCCTTTATTGCACAGTTGCCCTCCCTGCTAGCAAGCATGGCTCAGCCCAAATCCTGGAGTTTGATTACTCTATTTATAACTCTTTTAGGGGTGGGTGTATGTGGGGGAGAATAGTGTTGGTTGTGGCCAGCAACAAGAAGGAAGTGTTTTGAGGTCCCCCTTAGAGATTTTACTCTTGATAAAATTGGGATAATAATATCTCCTCTAACTGTTGCAATGAGACACAAGTGAACAGAAAGGGTCTCCAGATAAACCAGAAAGCACTGTGTCTGTGGATGGGATGGTTTGTCGTCTTCTGACCATGTCTATGTTATATGAGGTGTGCCCCAAGCAAATTTTCTGATGGAGGGGAATCACTTCCAGATCTCCTTTGCTCCCCTCTCATCTGTCAGGAAGACAGGAGAAGCATTGCTAACTTTTGCTGGTCTTGAAACATACCAGGTGCACTCCCAGACCAAGGGCTGTGCATTTGCGAGTTTCTCTGCCCAGAACACCTTTTCTCGAGATGTATTCTCCATGTTCTGCTCCTTCACTTCATTTATGTACGTGTTCAAACGTCATTCCTCCAAAGAGGCCACTCCTGATGGGATGCAGAAGGTGCTACAGGGGCCCCGCCCAGATCCCACAGGGTTGTGAGTGTTGGCTGCTCATGGGCACGGCTGCCTTCTTTCTCCGGAAGACTGACCTTGGGTGATGAAAGTCTTCTCACCTAGCAGATTATGCCCCTCAGTCTCCCTTATCCCTCACTTGGCCAAAGCTTGACTTAAGCAGATCTGTATCTTTAATCCCATCTCAGCTCCTCATCCAGGCTTATTCTGCCTCCCTCCCTTCCAAGTTTGACTGTATGCACCTGAGTCCCAGTTTCAGGCTCTGCTTCTAGGGAATTCAGCTAAGACCAACTCCAATTAGAACCACCTGTGGTCACTCTTGAGTCCGGTCATCCTGCTTCGTTTCTGCTTCATAGCCCAAATTCTGCCAGACATTGCATTCTGCATTCATTTGTTTGTTGTCTGTCTCTCTCCTGTGCAATGCAAGCTCCCTGAGAGCAGGTCCGTGTCATTCGTACCTGCTGCTTTGTCCCTAGGTCCTACTGCAGGGCTGGGATCACAGTAGGGTGATCCTTTTTGTGGAATAAAGGGCTCTCTGTGTGGGAGCATAAGAGCTCAGAATGTTCCACAGTTGTCAGGCTAAAAGGATCCAGAAATGAGCTCTTTTGATTCTCAACTCTAAAAGAATTTTACTCACTGTCAAGATAAGGTCAACTAGAGCGAGATTTCATACAACTTTACTTCGGATTTCTCTTGGTGTGTGTGCTTAAAATGTGAAGGAAAAAGGCAAAAGATTGGAGACGTGTGACATTAATAATTCTGAGACATGAGGTATTCTGGAAAGGGTTCTGGTCTCAGCTTTTGAGAACAATTTGTTTATTTATTTGGCTAACATTTCCTGAGGGATCACTCTGTGCTGGACTTGGTGCTGGGTCCGGGCGACCATTCAAGACATGGCCTCCACCTTAGGAAGCTCCCAGAGACCTGGATTGTAATATTGGGCTCGTCCCTAATCGGCCCCGTGACCTCAGACAAGGTCTGCCCTTCTCTGGGCTTGGTTTTCCCGTTTCTAAAGCAAGGGCACTGGGCCAGGTGATCTCTAAAGCTCTCTGCCAGCTCCATGTCTCAAGGAGTGAGTCTTCCTTTCAGAGAGGCTGATTTTCATGGCCATCAATATTTCTCTAATCATCACCTTCCCTTATTTTCTCTGGGGACTGGAATTAAAGCTAACTGCTTTTACCAGATATAATTTTAACATTGTCACAGTCAATGCAATTGGATCAAACCTGGACAGAGAAGAAGGTGGGGGCTCCCCACCCATATTAAGCTTAGTTTGAGCCCAGTTTGTGGTCCTGATGATGCCCCATTACCCACCGTGGCTCCTCAGACTCAATTCCCCTCTGCCACAAATGTCTGAAACCGGCGCTGTCTGCATCCTGTCTCGTACCCCCAGCACATGCTAATGAACGCATTGATTTTCCTATTCTCTACCACAACAGTTATTTCAGAGATAAATGCCTCCTGTTTGTGGTTATTAAATCTGCTTCATGTTGGACAGCTGGGGGTGGGTGGGTGGGAAGACTGGTCTGGGTAGAGCTAAGTTGGGGACAATCTGGGACAGATCCCAGCTCCATATCTGACAGGCTGCAGGACCTTGGACCAGCCGCTACTCTCCCAGCCTCAGTTTCTTCATCTTTAAGATGACTGTTGTGGTGGGTCTGAGGTTTAAAACAAAATTGCTTAAAGCCACAGAATGCTTTGATTACAGAAAACCTTGTGTATGTGACAATGTGTAAACCACAGAAAGGAGAGGCTTCATTTGGAATGGGGTTGTGGGGGGAGGCTCCCCATCCAACCTCCTCCTTGTTCTCTACCCAGAACTCTGGGACACCTTCAGCAACACTGAGGCTCTGGGGAGCATAGTTTGAAAACTGCCAGGCTAGATGGACTCAACTAGTATTTTAGAGTTCTCAATAACAGATGAGGAGATGGAGCATGGGGAAGTGGCAAAAGGAAAAGACAGATCAAGTTGGCCTGATGGATAAACTCAGCTGCATCTGAGGAAGTGGCTGATCTGATTGCTCTTCACTGAGCACTCATTTCCTAATGCCTGAGTTTCACTGCTTTTTGTCCAGAATCTTCTTCTCCAGATAAATCACAGGTAGAGGCAACCTGGCCCCTGTGGGTGGTTAAATGCACAGACTCTCTGGTTTCAATCCCAGCTCAGATATTTTCTAGCTGTGTGATCTTGGACAAGCCTCCTCACTTTTCTGAGACTCAGTTTTCTCATCTCTAAAATGGGCATGATAACCCTGAGTTTTCTCATCTCTAAAATGGGCAAAATAACACTCAGTTATCGCTTCCCATATGCACCATGTAGCTCTCTGATTCAGTGCAATCATATGCATTTTAATCCTTAGAAACAATAATAATATGATGCTAATCTTTATTGATCACTTACTACATATCAGTTCCCATGCCTTTTAATACCTATGTCTATTCTTCACAACCACCCAGCAAAAGAGGGGCCATGGTAATTATCTTCTAGGTGGGGTTTGCAGAGGAAAATCTAAAAAGGGCTCCAAGATTTGAACTCAGGTTTGTTTGACTTCAAAGATTATTAGGTTTTTGATTCTATACTAACCGTCTGAAACTCTTTTAACCACCCTTCTCTGCTATCGTTGGGAAGCACTGAATCAAACCATGTTTGTCACAATCTTTCTGACAAACAGGTCCAGATCCTTGGCCTGGAAAATAACTTGGAGAGTTGTTTTATCTACTTTCTTCCTCTCAGTAGGCTGCACATTCACATTGCTTTAAAATTCCTGCAAGACACAGAAGGCTGACCTTGACCTTGTCTTGGCAGGCTGTCACTGGTTCCAGTGGTCCCAATTAATCCAATTACTTGCAATCATTGAACAATGGAACCACTTATCTGTAGCAGTTACTATATTGCTTGTCGGGTACAAGGGAGTCAATGAGACACAATCTTTGCCCTCAAGGAGCTCACAATTTAATGAAAGAAACACACAAGCATCAGAAAACAATCTTGCAGAGTGGAAACTATAATAAAAGAGGGATTCTGGGAGGACAGAAAAGCCTAGAAGGCTTCCTAGTGGAGGTGGGCCTCAGCGTTAGACTAAAGGATGAATGAGTGATAGTCAAAGCCACCTGAGAAAAAGAGTAGGCAACGGGGAGCTGGAAAAGCAGAGAAACATTATGTGCAAAGGTATAAGGGTAAGGAAGGGCATGGGGCATTTGAAAGAATAGCAGTAGTTCAAATGACTGGAGGAGGAACAAGGGGGCAGGTTAATGAAATGGCAGTGGACAGGCCTTAGTGTTCTGAAACAAGAGAGCCAAGCGGCTGCAACTTGGAGCCACTGAAAAGTCTACAACAGAATTCTGGAAATATTATTAAAGGAGTTCCATGGAGGCTGTGCTGGAGCAAGATCCCAGGGAGGAGGCTGGGGAGGTGACCCTGGAGAGAGATGATGGAGTTTGGATCAGAGTGGTGGCAGTGGGGCTGCAGTAAGAGAGGTACATTGAATACATCTGGGGGCTTGAGTATCCAGAATATCATGGCTATTGGCCGTGGAGTCCAGTATGATTTTGAAACCGTGCCCCAAAGAGTTAAAGAAACAAGGAACTAACAGAAATTCTTGAGTGCACAGGATGACAGATAAGAAAAGAAACTTGCTGAAATGTTGAAACTCCCTCAGCTTGTAAAATAACAACGCTGACTGAAGTCAATTAGAAACAATATGGCCAACTAGAGTGTGCACAGAACCAGCTTGCTGATGTCACAGCCCGAGGTTCTACCGTATGTTTCATACTAACTCCTCCTCAAATTTGCGCTGGCGATCCATGAGGGAGCATGAAGAGAGAACTGCGCATGCCCAAGGACTTTCCAGCCCTTCCCCTTTCTTCTACCAATCACCTACTAACCTAAGAATCCAACTTCTAAACCTTTTCTAATAAAATTACTGTCTTGAAACCAACACAGGGAGACAGATTTGAGCTGGACTCCTGTCTCCTCATTGATTGTCTTGCAATAAAAATCTTTTCTTTTCTCAAGAAACCCCGGTGTTATAGTATTGGCTCCTACTACATCAGCCAGCAAGCTCCTTCTGCTCGGTAACAATTTCAGGATTTTTCTGGTTTGTGCAGTGGGGTGGGTAGTGATGCCCTTCCCCAGGCTGGGAATCCTGGAGGAGCAGGGCTGTGTGGCTGAGGATGAGCTCTGTGTGGGACACGCTGGGTGTAAAGGGCCAGTAGTGGGGGAAAGGGGGGGCATTCAGGTGGAGACATCCAGGAAGTTCTTGGCTACATGGGCCTGAACCTGTAAGTTAGGAGAGGAGATTTGGATCACTAGCTTGTATACTGAGAGAGGTTGAGATGATTTGGAAGTATATGCAGAGAGAGAAAAGGAGACTGACAAGGAAACCCAAACCCATCTGGTTGAATCAAGCCATAAAAAGGTAAGAAGGCTCTTTGGAAGACAGAAGCCTTTTCCTGGGGCATGTAAGGTGTTTTGCAATTCTGCAGCCTCTTTACAGAGCAACACTGGAAGATGCCTCCATCTCAGGGTGCAAGCATCATGTTCTCACAATATTATTTGAGGGGTGTTACTAAATCCATATCACATCCAATTTTTCCATTTTACAGAGGATAAAAAAAATAAAGAAAATAACTGTTCAGTTTGGTTACTATTTCTTTCTAACTATATTCCCTTAATGAGGCATTTGCCTGCAACACGGTCTGTTATGTATTCCATGTTTTATAAAAGATCTCTTGGGGAAAATAACCCAGGAAACACAATTTTTCGGCACCATCTCCTTTTATTAAGAATAATGAAAAGGAAACAAGAATCATTCTCCCAGTCAAACACACTTCTGCTGCCTCTTATTGGTGTTTTTATGACAACTGCCAGGTAGTACAGGCGGCCATGAAGTTGCTTTCATACAGATGCGCATCCATTTTATGGCCATTCTAATGCCCCGGTTGCATGTATATCAAGGCAGGTGGGTGTATGTATATAAATCTATTGTACACATATATTTATATATTGCCTATATCTGAGTAAGTGTTTGGGATGGTGCAAGCCCTTAAAATTACACACACAAAATAGGCTCTTTGCCCAGAAAAGCAATCATCCTTCAAAATGGGCAGAAGAGCAAATAGGGAAATTAACCCAGGAGGGGAAATGCAAAACAAAAGTGATTCTGTTAATTGGAAACCCTGCTCGGGTTTTTGGACATAGCTGGGGGTTCTTCACACCCTCTCTCTGGGTGTGTTTGGCCACGCTCGTGGCTGGACTGCTGCCCACACACAGACAGCTCCTGCCCATGGCTCCAGCCTAGACCTCCCACCAACAGTTCAGATGTGTAGATCCTACTGCCAACTGGACATCTTCCCTGGCATGTTCCACAAGCACCTAAACTCTGCCGGTATAAATCTGAGTCCGATTCTCCCTGCCTCCTCTTCCTCAGTTAATAGCTCCACAAGTCATTCCATGGCCTCAGGCAAGGGTCACTCTTGACTCCTCCCTCTCTTTTAACAAAGTCCGCAGATATTTACTGAGCCACTAGTAGGTGCCAAGCACTAGTCTGGACTCTGTGTATTAAAGGTGACCTAAAACATGTTCCCTGGTCTCAAGGAGCTCGTAGTTCCACGACGAGGCAGAATCACTCAGTAGTTAGGAGCCTAAGGATACAAATTCGGAAAGATCCAAAGTCAAATCCCACCCCTGGCATGTATTTGTGCCTGATCCTGGGCTCCTAAGCTTCAATTTCTTCCATTGTAAAATGAGAGCAATAATAACAGATTCTACCTCATAGGTGTGTTGTTGTAAGATTTAAATGCAATCCTTCATGTAAACCACTTACCACAAAGCCTGAGCACAGACTAGAAACTTGACAAACGTAAATCCTTTTTAGGTGTCGGCTGGACGATAAAACAGAGATTGCCTATTAACTCCCGTGTCTATTTTCCCCTTCTTCCTGAGTGGTGTTTTAGTGGGCTACATGGCTGCCCGAAATGAAGACACATTTTCTAACCTCCTTTGTGGTTTGGTGTGGTCAATGTGGCTCAGCTATGGCCAGTGAGACTTCTAGAAAGGCTGCTTACGAAGGGATGCCTTCTTTACCCATTTCTCCAAACTGCTGTCTGGAATGTGGATTTGATGGCTGGAGTCACAGCAGCTCTGTCAAACCATGCTTTAGTCAGGGTAGATGTTGCAGGTTGGGTCCTCCAGGAGGCAGATACTGAGATGGAGTTATGTACAAGAAGTTTATCAGGGAGTGCCACTGGGATCTAAACCTGAGGCAGGAAGAGGGAGGAAGCAGGACTGGGCAAAGGGAGGGGCCAGTTGTGACACAGTAGTGATAGGGGTGGGCCTCTATACCCCTCTACTTCTCTGCTTCAATACTGGGATGTGGGCTGCTCTAGGAGGGGCATGACTCCAGAAGGTAGCTCTGTAGCAGAGGCAGTCTTTGAAGGGACAGTTGGGGGTTGTGTGCTAGCAGCAATTGGGGCAATATACCTTTTTTGAGGGGGAACCTGGGAGGTGCCACTTCGTATCCATCTTAGTAAGTCACTGCTGTAAATGGGGAAACACAATAAAGTTTATTATTCACTCCTGTGACAGCCCATCACATGGATTCCTGGTCTGGTGGTGACTCAGGGACACAGGCTTCTTCCATCATGTGACTCTGCCATCTTCTAGGGCCTCAGAATCCTCTTAGTTCAACAGGCAGAGGGGGAAAGAGAAGGCAGGACTACTTGGGAGGTTTTGTGGGCCAGGCCTGGTAGGGAGGTTCTGTCCACATTTCATTGGCCAGATCTTGGCCAGTGGGAAATGTCATTTAGATGCAAATTCATGAAGACAATAGACAGGATTTGGGGAATGCTGGAGCAGTCTTTTTCAGAGACTACGAAGATGAAGGCTAAACTCTGGGAAAGGCAGAGTGGTGGCTTGGCAGGAGCCTGGGTCTAGGGAGTTGGGGCACCAACATGCCCACTTTGGACAAGTTGCCTTTGGGCTTGGCTTATGTAGGACAGACATAAATGTCTACCTTTTCTCAGCCTCTGTTACGCTGATTACAATCTAATCCCAACTAAACTGGGCGGGGAGGGGTGGCGGTAGGAAAGCAAACAATACTGGGTGATGGGTGCTGAGATTGAGTAAACACAAAGGAGGGGCAGTTGCTTTCTCCTCAGGGCTCACAGAGGGCTTCTTGGAGCAGTGACCCCTGAACTGAGATTTGAAGAGTGAGTGGGAGTTGACCAGCGGCCAGAGGTGATGGTGGGAGGGTGCAGTTCTAGTCACTGACCCAGAGCCAGGGCACAGATGGTGTTTTGCATGAGTCTGAAGACTAAAAAATAGGTGCTTTTGTGATAAACCCCCACAGGACAGAGAGGTTCATGAAACAGGGAGGATACTCCTTTTGTTCAGAGACTGGTGCAAAAGAGAAATAAATAAATGAATGTGTGAAATTTTCTCGACCAACCCCAAAGCAATTTGATGATCCATTGTTCCCTTGGGGCCCCATAATCATCCCTGACATGATTCTGTTATAGTACATATGATGCTGTGCTCTAATTACTATTTGATGTGTCTGACACTCCACTTGACTTCAAGGTCAAGGACTTTATTTTTATTCATTCCTATGCCCATACCACCTAATGCAGTCTGGTACATGGAGTCCTAAACAAATGTTTGCCAAATGAGTGAACAACACATAAGTCCATTTTGTTACAAAGAGCAAGGAAGCCATTCTGTAGTTGAACTGAAATCCATTTCCTTTTACCTCTCACCAATCCAACTTCGATTCTCAGACATTTATTTAGTGCCTGTGATATTCAAGGCTCTGTGTTAAATTGCAGAAGGTGGGCTATAAAGACAAAGAAGCCCCCTCCTCCACCCTCTGGAGCTTACCAGACTCTATCATAATAGCCCACCAGGGAAGAAAGAAGAGTTCTTATTCAGCGGCTTCCCACTGGCTCTGTGTGTGTCCCTGAACCTGCCTGGCTCCTCGCATCCAGGTTGCTACACCAGGGGAGGTCCAGCCCAGGCAGAGGAAAGCACACTCTCGTGTTGCTGGGATAGCCTGCTGCTTCTAAGCTTTTGAAGTAGGAGTTTCAGAATCTGCCCTTCACCAGTGTGCAAGAGCTCTGTCCCAGATGACTGCTCCTCATTCATTCATTCGTTCATTCCATTTCATAAAGCAAGCACAGGGCCAGGCACTGGGTGGGCATCAGGACTTTAGAGATCAGTAAGGTGTAGCAGATGCTCTACCCACTGTGGCTCTCACTACTCCCATCCATAACTGCTTTCTACTGCCAGCACCTGTGAAGTTCTACCTGCGGGCTTTCTCTGGCTATTGTGTGTCCATGGGCTGGCAATGCTGGGAATCAACCTGTGGCAGGTGGGAGATGGTGAATAAATATTTCAGCTGCCTCATGCATCATGTGGGGCCACTCTGGTGCGTGCCTGACACTATCTCCCAAAGTCCCCAGGGCTTTGAGCTCTGGTGGCCCACAGTGGAAACCTGCCCATCAGTGCACCCTTCCTATCTTTCTGTCTCTGTATTATTTCCCTATCCTCCTATGGGTACTTCCTGGGATTGCCACCTACATCAACTACATGCACTCAAATTCTAGTCTCAAGGTTTTCTTCTGAGGGGAGCCCAACAAACCTAAGACACTAGATATCTGTCCTCACAAGGCTGATCCTCTATTGAGAAAGTTTGATGCTTAGTTATATGACAGGAGAGTAGATGCTATAACAGGGAAGATACAGGAGCCAGAGGAGCTCACAGCATGGGCCCAAGGAAAGTCTTTTGCAGGAAGTGACTTGAAGCTGAATGTGTAAATTTTGTCAAATTTTTGCTTTGGATATTGATATGGTTTGGTTGTGTTCACACCCAGATCTCATCTTGAATTATGGTTCTAATAGTCCCCACGTGTTATGGGAGGGATCCAGAGGGAGAGAATTGAATCATGGGGGAGGTTACTCCCATGCTGTTCTCACAATAGTGAGTGAGTTCTCATGAGACATAATGGTTTTATAAGGGACTTTTTCCCGTTCGCCCGACATTCATTCTCTCTCCTGCCACCCTGTGAAGTGATGCCTTCTGCCACGATTGTAATTTTCCTGAGGCCTCCACAGCTATGTGGAACTGTAAGTCAATTAAACCTCTTTTCTTTTTTTTTCTTTATAAAGTACCCAATCTCAGGTATTTCTTCATTAAGAGCAAGTGTGAGAAAAAACTAATACAGATATCTTCTATCTACCATACCTTGTTATGCAACAATAGGTCTGAATAGCCTCCTACCCATGGTGTTGTGTAGCGCACTCTGTTGGGATTCCTTCTGAATTCCTTTGGAAGGAAAGGGGGATTTGTGAGAAGCAGCTGCAGGTGCCAACCAGGAAGGTGATTTATATTGGCCATCTTCTCTAATTCTAATTCTCAGGTCAGTCCTGGGGGGCTGGAGTCATGATTCACAGTTTAGAGATGAGAAAACAGACTCAGGTAGGTCCTTCTTGCCCAAGAGCATACATCATGCTTTGGAGATGACCTTGAGCAGCAGGAATTATCACTCTGATGTTACTGATGAGGCAACTACTGTGGCTTAGCCAGCAGGAGTGATGGTCTCAGAGGCACATTGTGTTGGAGCTGGAATCAGAAACCACCACTGCCTGACTCTGGTCCTCCACTCTCTCCTCCCTCTCAGGCTGCCTGTGAGCCAGGTGGGATGCCCCTTGAAACCACTATGGGGAGTGCCCACCAAGCACAGCCCTCCACAGGGCTCTGGGAGCTCCAGGGAAAGGATGGTGCTACAATATAGTGTCATGTTTAAGAAACAGCTCTGGACTTGTACCACCTGTATGCAAATCTTGGTTCCGTAAATTAGAGTGATATGATTTGGGCAAGGCATTTACCTTCTCTGAGCCTCAATTTTCTCATCCATAAGATGGGGATAATCATAGTAACTACCTCATGGGGTTGCTGTGAGAATTAAATAGAAGGAAAGTGCTCCAGATAGTGGCAAAACAATACACAATCCATAAAGCACTATAGATTCAACTTGCTTAATGTTGCTAGGAATGGACGCTGAGTTGAGATACTTAGAAGCATGATTCCATTTTGTCCTCAAGAATCAGTAAGTTTTGGTTACTGTAGCCTTATAGTATAGTTTGAAATCAGGTAGTGTGATGCCTCCAGTTATGTTCTTTTTGCTTAGGATTGTCTAGGCTATAGGGGGGTCTTCTTTGATTCCATATGAAATTTAAAATATTTTTTTCTAATTCTGTGAAGAGTGTCAGTGGTAGCTTGATGGGAATAGCATTGAATCTATAAATTACTTTGGGCAGTATGGCTGTTTTCATGATATTGATTCTTCCTATCCATGAGGATGGAATGATTTTCCATTTGTTTTCTGTCCTCTCTTATTTCCTTGAGCAGTGGTTTGTAGTTCTTCTTGAAGAGGTCATTCACATCCCTTGTTAGCTGTATTCCTAGGTATTTTATTCTCTTTGTAGTGGTTGTGAATGGGAGTTCATTCATGATTTGGCTCTCTGCTTGTCTATTGTTTGTGTAAAGGAATGCTTGTGATTTTTGCACATTGTTTTGTATCCTGTGACTTTGCTGAGGCTGCTTATCAGTTCAAGAAGTTTTTGGACTGAGATGATAGGGTTTTCTAAATATAAAATTATGTCATCTGCAAACAGAGACAACTTGGCTTCCTCTCTCCCGATTTGAATACCCTTTATTTCTTTCCCTTGCCTGATTGCCTTGCCAGAACTTCCAATACTATGTTGAATAGGAGTAGTGAGAGAGGGCATCTTGTCTTGTACCAGTTTTCAAAGGAAATGCTTCCAGCTTTTGCCCATTCAATACGATATTGGTTGTGGGTTTTTCATAAATAGCTCTTATTATTTTGAGATATGTTCCATCAATACCTAGTTTATTGAGAGTTTTTAACATTAAGGGATTTTGAATTTTTTTTTTTTTTGAGACGGAGTCTTGCTCTGTCGCCCAGGCCGGAGTGCAGTGGCCGGATCTCAGCTCACTGCAAGCTCCGCCTCCCGGGTTTACGCCATTCTCCTGCCTCAGCCTCTCGAGTAGCTGGGACTACAGGAGCCCGCCACCTCGCCCGGCTAGTTTTTTTTTTGTATTTTTAGTAGAGACGGGGTTTCACCATGTTAGCCAGGATGGTCTCGATCTCCTGACCTTGTGATCCGCCCGTCTCGGCCTCCCAAAGTGCTGGGATTACAGGCTTGAGCCACCGCGCCCGGCCCCAAAGGCCTTTTCTTTATCTGTCGAGATAATCATGTGGTTTTTGTCTTTGGTTTTGTTTATGTGATGGATTACGTTTAGTGATTTGCATGTGTTGAACCAGCCTTGCATCCCAGGGATGAAGCTGACTTGATCGTGGTGGTTAAGTTTTTTGATGTGCTGCTGCATTCAGTTTGTCAGTATTTTATTGAGGATTTTTGCGTCAATGTTCATCAGGGACACTGGCCTAAAGTTTTCTTTTTTTGTTGTGTCTCTTCCCAGTTTAGGTCTCAAGATGATGCTGGCTTCATAAAATGAGTTAGAGAGCAGTCCCTCCTTTTCAATTGTTTGGAATAGTTTTAGAAGGAATGGTACCAGCTCCTCTTTGTATTTCTGGTAGAATTCAGCTGTGAATCCATCTAGTCCTGGGCTTTTTTTGGTTGGTAGGCTATTAATTACTGCCTCATTTCAGAGCTTGTTATTGGTGTATTCAGGGATTCGACTTCTTCCTGGTTTAGTCTTGGTAGGGTGTACGCATCCGCAAATTTATCCATTTCTTCTAGATTTTCTAGTTTATTTGTGTAGAGGTATTTACAGTACTCTCTACTAGTAGTTTGTATTTCTGTGGGGTCAGTGGTGATATCACTTTATCATTTTTTATTGTGTCTATTTGATTCTTCCCTCTCTTCTTTATTAGTCTAGCTAGTGGTCTGTTTTGTTAATTTTTTCAAAAAACCAGCTCCTAGATTTGTTGATTTTTCGGAGGGTTTTTCGTGTGTGTATCTCCTTCAATTATTCTCTGATCTTAGTTATTTCTTGTCTTCTGCTAACTTTTGGATTAGTTTGCTCTTGCCTCTCTAGCTCTTTTAATTGTGATGTTAGGATGTCAATTTGAGATCTTTCTAGCTTTCTGCTGTGGACATTTAGTGCTATAAATTTCCCTCTTAACATGCTTTAGCTATGTCCCAGCGATTCTGGTATGTTGTCTCTTTGCTCTGATTGGTTTCAAAGAACTTCTTGATTTCTGCCTTAATTTCATTATTTACTCAGGAGTCATTCAGGAGCAGGTTGTTCAATTTCCATGAAATTGTGTGGTTTTGAGTGAGTTTCTTAATCCTGAGTTCTAATTTGATTGCACTGTTGTCTGAGAGACTGTTTGTTATGATTTCAGTTCTTTTGCATTTACTGAGGAGTGTTTTGCTTCCAATTACACGGTTGATTTTAGAATAAGTGCCATGTGGCACTGAAAAGAATGTATATTCTCTTGATTTGGGGAACAGCGTTCTCTAGTCTACTAGGTCCACTTGATCCAGAGCTGATTTCAAGTCCTGAATATTCTCGTTAATTTTCTGTCTTGTTAATCTGTCTAATACTGACAGTAGGGTGTTAAAGTCTCCCACTATTATTGTGTGGGAGACTAAGTCTCTTTGTAGGCCTTTGAGAACTTGTTTTTAAAAATCTGGGTGCTCTTGTATTGGGTGCATATATATTTAGAATAGTTAGCTCTTCTTGTTGAATTGTTCCCTTTACCATTGTGCAATGCCCTTCTTTGTCTTGTTTGATATTTGTTGGTTTAAAGTCTGTTTTGTCAGAGACTAGGACTGCAATCCCTGATTTTTTTTTTCTTTCCATTTGCTTGGTAAATTTTCCTTCATTTCTTTATTTTGAGCCTGTATATGTCTGCACGTAAGATGGGTCTCCTGAATACAGCACACTGATGGGCTTTGACTCCTTATTCAGTTTGCCAGTCTGTGTCTTTTAATTGGGGCATTTAGCCCATTTACATTTAAGGTTAGTATTTTTATGTTTCAATTTGATCCTGTCATCATGATGCTATTTGGTTATTCTGCATACTAGTTGATGCGGTTTCTTCATCGTGTCACTGGTCTTTATATTTTGGTGTGTTTTTCCAGTGGCTGGTACCAGTTTTTCCTTTCCATATTTAGTACTGGTACCAAAACAGACATATAGACCAAAGGAGCAGAACAGAAACCTCAGAAATAACACCACACATCTACAATCATCTGATCTTCGACAAACCTGACAAAAACAAGCAATGGGAAAAGAATCTCCTATTTGTTAAATGGTGCTGGGAAAACTGGCTGGCCATATGCAGAAAACTGATACTGGATCCCTTCCTTACACCTTATACAAAAATTAACTTAAGATAGATTGAAGACTTAAATGTAAAACCCCAAACCATAAAATCCTAGAAGAAAACTTAAGTAATACCATTCACGACATTGGCATGGGCAAAGACTTCATGACAAAAAGTGCCAAAAGCAATTGCAACAAAAGCCAAAATTGACAAATGGGATCTAATTAAACTAAAGAGCTTCTGCAGAGCAAAAGAAACTATCATCAGAGTGAACAGGCAACCTACAGAATGGGATAAAATTTTTGCAATCTGCCCGTCTGTCTAATATCCAGAATTTACAAGGAACTTAAACATATTTACAAGAAAAAAAAACACAACCCCATCAAAAAGTGGGCAAATGATATGAGCAGACACTTCTCAAAACAAGACATTTACACAGCCAACAAACATGAAAAAAAGCTAAACATCACTGATCATTACAGAAATGCAAATCAAAACCACAATGAGATACCATCTTATGCCAGTCAGAATGGCGATTATTAAAAAGTCAGGAAATAATAGATGCTGGCGAGGCTGTGGAGAAATAGAAACGCCTTTACAGTGTTGGTGGGAATGTAAATTAGTTCAACCATTGTGGAAGACAGTATGGCGATTCCTCAAGGATCTAGAACCAGAAATACCATTTGACCCAGCAATCCCATTACTGGGTATATACCCAAAGGAATATAAATCATTCTACTTTAAAGACACATGCACACGTATGTTTATTGCAGCACTATTTACAATAGCAAAGATATGGAACCAACCCAATTGTGCATCAGTGGTAGATTGGCAAAGAAAATGTGGTACATTTATACCATGGAATACTATGCAGCCATAAAAAGGAATGAGATAATGTCCTTTGTAGCAACATGGATGAAGCTGGAAGCCATTATTGTCAGCAAACTGACACAGGAACAGAAAACCAAACACTGCATGTTCTCACTCAAAAGTGGGAGTTGAACATTGAGAACACATGGACACAGAGAGGGGAACAACACACACCAGGGCCTGTTCTGAGGTGGAGGGTGAGGGGAGAGAACTTAGAGTATGGGTCAATAGGTACAGCAAACCACCATGGCACACATATACCTATGTAACAAACCTGCACGTTCTCCACGTGTATCCCTCCCTTTTTTTTTAAGAAGAAGAAATAAAAAAGAGTCAGTGAAGTTGGCATTATTGCCTTCTGTTTTACAGAGGAGAAGAATGGGGCACAAGGAGCTTAAGTAACTTGCTTAGAGTCACACAGCTGGTGGCAGAGCTGAGCAGTCTGACTCAAGCTGGTGATCCTGACTGCATAGTGACCCTTCCTCTTGGTCTAGCAGTGTCTGTGACTGCCATTGGAACCTGATCCAATGAATCCTAGGCTTGTCCTTCACTTTGTATGTCAGCACTGGCTCCTGGTATCAAGGCCTCTGAGGGCAGTTTGGCCATTTTCCTAAGTAGTGTCCATGGCAGCTCGCTCCCTTTGCTGCCAACATGGAATGCTGGCAGGAATGGCCAGAGCTGGATTCATGCTGTCTCCATCCGAAGTCCCAGATTGCACAATCTTCTCTCATCTCCATTCTGCAGGGACCCCACAAGCCCTCCAAAAGGTGCCCATGAGAGAACTCACACTACCCACATCCCAGACTCATCTTCCCATCTCAAGAGTACTTAGCAATGTACCCGTCTTTTAAATTTTGGGCCCTGCTGTAATATTAAGGCAGTAATTTATACACTTGGCTCCGAGGTCCTGGCTGTTTCAAAGGCATTGATCACCCCGGAGCACTCATACATGATTCAGGCTTACTCCTCCAACTCCTCTGCCAGCTATTGATTCCAATGACATTATTTATCAATTACGAAAGGTTTATTCCTCACTCGCTCCTGCACAAAAGAATCCGCGCATTTGTTTTACAGCATGATTTATTGACACGTCACCATGCATTACATGGAAAATTGAATTTTTGGAGGCTGGAGAACGTTAGGAAATTTCACAGGTTCAATTAGACAGGAGAACATCAAAGAGTTTAATGATACAATTTTTCATCCATTTGCTGCAGCACTGGGAAAGGAGGGGCCCCAGGGCCAGGTCAGCTCAGAGCCCCAAACTATTCTTTAGTTCAGGTGTGCACCTAAGGATGAAGTCCTCACTGTCTGAAACCCTCCCTCAGACACTTTTAAGCCCTGGCTCAGGGCTTTTATTTATGACTCTCAAGGTCAGGATATTTCTGACCTTGAAAAGTTGAAAGTTGGGTTCAACTTTTGTCCCCAGAGCAATAAACCTTTCCTTGAGCTGTTAGGGAGACTTGGACAGATCTTTCCTTGAACCATGATGGAAGGAAGGACCATCTACATTGGTAGATGAACCTAAGAGAGAAATGGTGATGTGATGTTTAGAGCCCATTTTGCATCATCTCTCCATCCATCAGACCCAAGCTTAATCGTGAGTTCCCAGAGGAAGGCTTCCCACATCTCCCAGGTGGATCAGACCCCCATCTATACTCTCCCAATACTTTTCACAGCTTGTTTGTATATTGCTGTGATGATTTGACTAATGCCACCTGTACCTTGGCCTGGGACTCCCTGAAGGTACTGTGCAGGAACTTGGCAGTGTTCCCATTCCCATCCACTGCTGAGAACTTTGTTTCCCAGAATCTGTTTCCCTGTAGAGTTCCAGGTTAGAGTCAGCAGCAGATGAGAGGAACCTGTAGATGCTTTAGATGGTGAAGCAGAAGCAATTATTCTCATGATGGTCCTGCTATGGGAGCTCCTCTCCTGGAGTTCTCACTTTGGGACCTGACTTTGGCCCCCTAAATGTAGTGGCTTCTTAGACTTTCCTTTGAGCTCTGGCTCCTCTAGCTATTCCAGCATTTGGGGCTGAAATCTTATGGGACTATTACTCTGATCCTCTAGGCCTTTTCCTTCTACCCCTCCATTTTCCCAGCTCCTTGCACATGGGTATAAGTGCTAATTCCCATATTAAATCCTTTATTCCTGTCATACTCCTGACAAGTCCATTTTCCTGACAGGATTCCAGACTGACACAGTAGTGGAAATGTGTTTTCCTTTTCTTGCATTCCTCATGGCCAAGTGCATAATGGAGTATATAATCAAATATGTTGCCTTTAATTGATACCTTCTTCTGGCTGGTTAACTCCTACATGTCCTTTAAAACTCACCTCCTCCAAGAAGCCCTCCTTCATTCCAAGTGTGGGTCAAAGGCACCTCCTCTGGGATCCTGTAATCAGAGCACATATGGTGCTAGATGACAAGTATGTGTTCCCTTGCCTATCTGCTGCAGTAGATGATGAGTTCCTTAAGGCTAAGAATGAATCTTAGTGGTCCCTGTTTTGTTACTTTTAGAGGCCTGACCCTCAAAGGGTCCTTAGTAGACATTTACGGATGGAATTAATTATTCATTTACCCACCTTCACTGTTGGGTATAAGAACAATATGTATGAGCTACTGCACCACCCTTTCACATCCAACCTCTTAGTTGATCCACATGATAAATCCACAGACTGGGCAGGTGGTGCCTTCCCTGGGAGGACAATGACACAGCACGAGGGTTGCCCATCTGGAGGAGACACTCAGGGTTGGAAGGGAGCCATCCTTTCCCCAGTCAGGGTGTGCTCCGCAAACCTAAGCTAGACAAGCTTTGGAACAAGCATTAGGCAAATAAAAGGAGGAACAATAATAAATTATATATTTGGAGCTAATATAGTGATAATCAGGCAAATTGGATATTAAAGAAGCAAATGGCATCTATAATTGTAAAAGGCTCAAATTTAACATTAAAACTGGTGCTTGAAATGTTTAAAAATGACAGATCATTTGGATCACTAGAGCCACCATTTATTTAATCAACTCTCTAGTTTCTAAAATGGACTAGAGATTAATTTATATCCCTTTGTAACTGTGACAAAGACACACGTCACTTGCTATGGATACACTTTAAGGAACAGATTCATTCCCCTAAGGCTAGCCTTGAAGCAGATTTCTCTAAAGTGAATTAGATTTTCTCATTGATTCACATGATTAAATTAAAGATGTGTCCTCATGGGAAAAGTTGACCAATAAATGGAATTAAATTTTTTTTTTAAAATGCAAGAATGGGGTAGGGGAGCACTTGCAGAATATTATGGGTGCGGTGGTCCATTACCAGCACCGTGCCTGCTGGGAGCTATTGTTCTCTCCCCACCGTTGACTTGCTTTGTGGCATCATTTTTTTTTTGCAATGTATAAGGCACTTTCTTTTCTAAACTTTATAAATAGGTGGGGGGTCAGGCAGAAAGGGTGGCCAACATTTACTGGGTCCTTATTCTAAGCTGGTTGCTAAAGGAGAAACTTTTAAATTCTCACAACTACCTTCTGAAGGAAGTATTTTTATCCTTATTTTAAGGACAGAGAACTTGAGGCTCAGAAACACGAAGCCACTTGCCCAAGGTCCTGGAGCTGAGTCTGTCTGACTCCAAGGCCTACGCTTAGTGAGCTTCATTATCAGGATGGAAAGTGATAGTAAAAATAATCCAAAGCCTCAGATAAAGACAAGATTGACTTTCTGTTTCTCTTTTGGATGAGATCATGTTCCTATACTCAAATATAGAAATGTCAATTGCCTATGAATTCTCTCAAAATAAAACAAAGATGTTGCTTTGTGGGTACTTGGTCCTACTGGCATGGTGGCTGCCTGCTGTGTACCTCCCTGTTTCCGCCTCTAAGTTGGTGATAAGTGCTTCGGTCTTTGTGACTCATACCAAACACTGGCTCACATCTCTGGGGAAGCAAAGGGGACACTGGTTGGGCGGGGCGGTGAAGCAGAAGTGCTGCATTTTCATCCAGGTTCTGTCTCTCTCATTAGCTGCGTGATCTTGGCTAAGTCCCTTTTCCTCACTGAGCCTCAGTTTCCCTTTTTTTTTGAGAGACAGAGTCTTGTTCTGTCACCCAGGCTGGAGTGCAGTGGTATGATTTTGACTCACTGCAACCTCCACCTCCTGGGTTCAAGCAATTCTCATGCCTCAGCCTCCTGAGTGGCTGAGATTACAGGCATGTGCCACCACGTCTGGCTAATTTTTGTATTTTTTGTGGAGATGGGGTTTCACCATGTTGGCCAGGGACCTCAAGTGATCTGCCTGCCTCAGCCTCCCAAAGTGCTGGAATTACAGGCATGAGCTACCCATCATGCCCGGCCGTCAGTTTTCCATCTGTCAAATAAAGGGGCTACACTGGAGATGCTCTTTGAGGCCACTTCTCCCTCAGATCTGATTGGCTTCTTTGATTTCTCTCTGACTGCTCTCAGAGTTCACATGAAACCAAGAATTGACCATAAGTATGGAAAAAAACTGATTGGCCATTTTGTGTATTTAACGACTGGCATTTAAACTGAGAGATATTTCAGGTTAAAGATGCTATTTGCAAACATAAAAAATATCATAAAAGTCAAATATATGCAACCCATACACACACCAGTATCAAATCAAGTACACAAACAGAAGTTGCGTTGCATCGTTATAAACTCCTGATTGAGAACCAAGCTGCAGCAGTTTCGAAGGCAATTTTCATATAAAAATTGATTTTCTTCATGCCTCTCCTATGATTAAAATGAGAGAGGATGATGACTTTTGTTTTAAATGAAGTAGGTTCTTTAGAAACATGAGTTTTGAAGTTTAAGCTCATATTAAAATTTCTGAATCTAATGCATCAATGACAAATGTGAATTGGTCTAGAAGACCCCAGAGATAGAGGCAGAGCCTTAAATTTCATATTGTATAAAATTAGTTGATAAAGTGCTTTTCTGTGTTTCAATCAAGCTTCATGACCTCATCAGGCAGGTAATGTAGTTCACATTCTACAGATGAGGTGAGGCTCCCAAAGGAAAAGGAACTTCTCTAGGATTAAAAAACTAGTAATTGGCAAACCTGAGACTTGACTCAAGGGCTTCTGACTCCAAATTCAATATTCTTTTAAATGAGACGATTATTTGTCTGACAATTTTTTTTTCTATTTCCATAGGTTTTTGGGAAACAGGTGGTATTTGGTTACATGAGTAAGTTCTCTAGTGGTGATTTGTGAGATTGTGGTGCACTCATCACCCGAGCATTATACACTGAACCCAGTATATAGTCTTTTATCCCTCACTCCTTCCCACCCTTTCCCCTACTCAAGTCCCCAGAGTCCATTATATCATTCTTATGCCTTTGCATCCTCACAGCCTAGCTCTCACTTATGAGTGAGAACATACAATGTTTGGTTTCCATTCCTGAATTACTTCACTTAACATAATAGTCTCCAATCCCAGCCAGATTGCTGTGAATGCCATTTATTCATTCTCTTTTTATGGCTGAGTAGTATTCCATCATATGTATATATCACAGTTTCTTTATCCACTCATTGATTGATGGGCATTTGGGCTTATCTGTCTAACTAAGTTTTATTGTGTGCTTAGTACATGCTGGCTCTTTATCTTAGATTCCAGATGATAGTCAGAGGTGCCACTTTTGGTAAGTTCACACAAGTATTTTCAACAACTAAGTCCATTCTTGCTATCCAACATGCTCCACTGTCCTCAAATTTCTTATAAGCCACCATTGGGAGTTGGGGCTTCATGTTAGAAAATGAGTGGCCATGTCTACGGTTCTGCTTTGGGAAGATCACTCTGGGCAGTGTGGAGGGGGAGCTTGAGAAAGGAGTGGAACATACAGAGGCCAGGAAGCTGGAGGGATGCTGTCTCAATGATCCAGGTGGGATATCAATTAAGGTGGAGAAGAGGGAGAGGACCCATGACTATTCCCAAGTTCAACTCAATGAGACTTGCCAATGCATTTGATGGGAGGAGAGGGAAAATTTGAGGTGACTGTCAGCTGTAGGGGGTTTGAATAGGCTCAGTAAATAGCAACTTCCTCCTGCCTAAGTTTTTAACCAACTGGGAAATAAAGCAAGGGGTAAGCAACATAGAAACAAAAATAGCACTTTTATTACAGCTAAAATAGAGGCAGGAGAATGTGGCTTACATCTCAGCCACAGGTGCTTCCTGATACTGAACCTTAGAATCCGGAAGACCTCTCTGTCTTGCAGCATGGATGGGACAGTTTGTCCCTGGAGGCCGCTTGCTTCCAAGAGAAAGGAGAGAGGGGTCTGTACTCACATGCTTTTTGCCCCAGGGCAGGAGTGAGTGATGGGTGGAGAGATACTGGGCTTCCTTCTCATGGCAGCAAACATCGGGAGTGGGAAAAGTTTGGGTTTCTGATTTGTGCCATTTATTTAGGCAGCAAACACAGAGTAGGGAGCGATTTGGGGAGAAGTTGATGAGCTTGGTTTTGGGTTCGTGAGGATCTCGTGTATTAGCCAGTGGAGATGGCTGGCAGGTAGCCAGCTGGCTCTGTAGAGTCCAAAGCTCAGGAGAGATTGATATAGAAGCTGCCAACAGATAATAGTGGTTGGAATCATGGTAATAAATGAGGGTAGCCAGGTGAGGGATGACTTTCTTGAAAAAGAAGAGAAGGCAGAGGGCAGAATGTGAATGAGAAGAAAAAAAACAGCTTTCGAAGGAGACTGAGAAAATGTAGATAAGAGATAAAAGAAAAATAGGAGGGCATGGGATCAACAAAGGCAAAGAAAAATAATGTCTTCGAAAGGGGAAAGAACAGAGCAGGAGACTTTGATCCTAAATAACTTGGATTCGAAACGTATTTCTGTCATTTTTTTGCTATGAGATATCGAGTTAGGTGCTTTTTAAATGGTAGCTATGAAGATAATGGTGACAAAGATGATGATGAAGATTGAAGAAAGTGGTTGCAAGTGTTGCAAGAAACAGGAAGATCAAGCTGGACAAGATCCAAAAAAGTAGAAGAGAATAGTTTACTCCTGTAAAATCTATTTTGAGGAACAAGACGAACACTCATGAAACAATTAGATTTTCTCCTCATGACTTCACCTTACACTTTCCTAACACACTTGTTCTAATAAGAAGGTTAAAAAAAAACCCAAAACTAATATTACAGACATGGAGGCGGATGCATATGCAAGGAAGTTATTAAAACTGCCTTGATTTTAATAAATTTACCACCAGGTAGCAATCTCTCAATGTCGCCTCTTTCCAATTTGCATGTGTAACTGGCATCTCGTTAAAACATCATTAAGAAATTGAAAACCAGGAAGACATAAACAGACACAGAGAAGAAACAGAGGAGCTCGGGAGGAGAGGCTGTGGGTAGCAGAAGAGAGGATTTCTTGCAGGAAACGAAACAAGAAACCTAACTTGGTTCTCCAAACCCAACCTGATTAGCAAGTGATGGGAATCAGAGTTTACGTAGATACTGTTTGCAAATTGGCAATTACAAGACTCGTGTGAAATCTTTATTTTCTTGGAATGATTGAAAATTGCAATACAGGATGCTGTCACTTTTCCTCAGCTGGATCATCATGTAGATGTTTGGGAGAGCTTCTTCCAAGAATGCACACAAGCCTTGGATACACAAGGTGCGTCCTTGGAAGAAGCTCTCCTGAACATGTAAGTGTTGGTCAGGACAAGCCCCACGGTGACTGGGCTCTTGGATATTGCATCCTCTTCTGTGGCCAGATTAATTTTTATTTATTTATTTTTGTATTGGTGCATTTAAGTGTGTGTTTTACTGTTATAAAAGTAATAAGTAGCCACTGCTGAAAAACTAAGCAAAAAAACAAACAAAAAACTATATGAAAAGACATTTGGCCAAACTAATCTTAACAGGTGTTACGGTTTAATGAAAAGAGCTCAAGTTTGGAGATAGGCAGGGCTGGGTCTGACTCCAGGTTCTGCTGTTTAATTATTGTGCACCACGGGTCAGAGTTTCCTTGTCTGTAAAATGGGGAATGTTGTTTTGGGTGGATGAAATGAGACAGTGTTAATGAAGTGTTGGCATATAGTATTTTGTACTTTGAAGCATTCAATATATGGTTGTTACTATTTAAAACGATCTTCCTTTTCTTCCTTCTAGAAATCACTCTACCTCCTTTTTTTTTTTTTTTTTTTTTTTTGAGACGGAGTCTCACGCTGTTGCCCAGGCTGGAGTGCAGTGGCGCGATCTCGGCTCACTGCAAGCTCTGCTTCCTGGGTTCACGCCATTCTCCTGCCTCAGCCTCCTGAGTAGCTAGGACTACAGGCGCCCGCCACCGCGCCCAGCTAATTTTTTGTATTTTTAGTAGAGACGGGGTTTCACTGTGGTCTCGATCTCCTGACCTTGTGATCCGCCCGCCTCGGCCTCCCAAAGTGCTGGGATTACAGGCTTGAGCCACCGCGCCCGGCCTTTCTACCTCCTTAAAATTCTTTACTGGCTTTATGAATACTGACAATCACTGGCAAACAAGGCTTTCCATTATCTGGCCCTAACATATCTGTTCGGTACTTTTCTGTATAAGTATCAGAAAGACAGAAATTGTTGTGTGTGTACATTTTACTGGTCTGTGTAGGCTAATGATTGAAACAACCCAGACATTTCAGGGGCTTAGCCTGGAATTAAAGCTTGTTTCTTTTTCATACCACAGTATGGCATGGGATGGGGGTTGCTCTGCTCCATACAGTCATCCAGGCACCCAGGCTCCTCCTACTTTGTAGCTCTGCTCTTCTCTAGGTCCGTGGACTTCTCCCATTTACCCACAGAAATAGATAATGACAAGGACACAGCCACTCTTTACTGCCTAGGCCTGATGGTCCCACACTTATCACTTCTGTCACATTCTGTCAATGAAAAATAGACCCCTGGCCCCATCAAGATGTGAGGGCAAGCTGAGGACTATAGTCTGTCTGTGAGCTCTGAAAACAGTGAGAATTTGCAGATGGGGGAGGGGGGGAGTTCTCCCAGTCTCTGCTCCATGTGTGGCTGCAACATATAGAGGTCCAATCAAACAATGTGGAAAAGACTCTAATTGGCTCGTCTTGAGTCAATGCATGTAGCCTCCTGCACAAGAGTTTCCAGGTACTCAGAATGACATCTCCCAACCTCAGTCACATGACTCAAGTGAGAGAGGATCTGTTTCTTGGAAGAAGGGGGAAAACCATGCTGAGCAGACTAACGTAGCTGCTGACCACTACAACTAAAGCGTCCAACACCCAGCTGGGTGGCCTGAGGGATGGACATGTGTGATGGAGAGGACACAATCCTCACTCTCAACATGCTTGTACCTACCAAACCTTAGGGAATAATTCTGGCTAGGGTTGAACCAAATGCTAGATGATAGGGATTATATCAATAATGCAAACTGAATTCAAAGAAGAAAGAAATGGGAGTGCAAATGGAGCAGCCACAGTGTGGCAGAAAAAGGATTATTTGTTTAGGTAGGAGACCATCCCTGTGTAACTTTGGGCAAAATGAAACTTTGGTCTCTTTCATTGTTAAAATGAGGGATAATTCTATCCCCATACAGCATGGCCGAAGGTGTAAGAGAGATAATATACAGTCATGTGCTGCATAACCACATTTCAGTCAAGGATGGACCACGTATACAATGGTGGTCTCATAAGATTATAATACCATGCTTCTACTGTATCTTTTCTATGTTTAGATATGTTTAGTTACATGAATATTCATCATTGCATTATAATTGCCTACAGTATTCAGTACAGTACCATACTGTACAGGTTTTAAATCTGCAGCAATAGGCTATACCATATGGCCTAGGTGTGTGGTCGGCTGTACCATTTAGGCTTGTAATAGGCTATACCATCATCAGCCTAGATGATATAGCCTAATACACCCCTAGGCTATATGATATATTTCCATTGCTACTAGTACACTCTGTGATATTTGCACAATGATGAAATTCCCAGACACATTTCTCAGGATATATCCCCGTCCTTAAGTGATACATGACTTTACATGAAAAGTTCAGAAGAAAAAATTTAATTTGATAATCACTAGTATTCAGCAAAGACTTCATGGAGAAATAGAATTTCTGGAGGTTGGGTGGGTCAAAGGTACATGGCGGGTATGCAGAGAAGAGAGGTGCTGAGGGCATCCCCAGCCAGGGAACAGTGGAGGCAGTGGTCTGGAAGTGGGACTGAGCCTGTCGTGTTGGAACAGTGGAAGAGATTCCTTGCATGGACCTCAGCCTACAGAGCTAAATTTTCCACTCCTTAACTCCCCAAGTCCTTCTCATGATAAGAATTTGGAACCCAGGCCAGGTGGTTCTGCCTGTGTGTAACCATTCTCCAACTTTCCATGGGCAGCTGGCCAGACCAGTTTCTGAGGGCGATTTACAAACCAGAGGCAGGGCTGCTGCCCGCCTGGAGATCCAGTGTAAATTTGACTTAATGAGTCCCTGTTTTTCTGGCTTTACACACACACACACACTCACACACACGTACACTGCAGATCACACAGACCCATGAATTACTGCCCAGGTTAATGACCTTCATATAAAAGGCTCCTAACTCTCCTCCTGGTGCTAGGGGCAGCATCTCCTGAACTCGGACCCGTGATGTATGAAAGCTAATTGGGGCCAAATGGCTCTACAATATGTATCCAGCTGATGGGAGAGGAAGGCTGCCTTCAGAGTCTTGTCCCAGAGCTTCTAGCAGATGTCTGTTCCGTTCACATTGTTGCCCTGGAAGGATGTATAACAACATTTCCATTTCACCAAGGAACATAGTACATAGTAAGGCCTGGAGCCCTCAGATGGCTTGTTTGAAATCATGCAGATATACTTGTGGATTTTTGTAGAGTGCCTTCTACACGCCAGACACACACTATGTGTTGCCTCTGACCCTCACAAAAGTACTGCAAGGTAGATGTTTTTATTCCCATTTTACTTATAAAGAAAATGAGGCTCAGAGAGAAAGCAATTTTCACAAGGTCACACAGTAAGTAAAAAAGACAAAGCTGGGATTTGAGATGAGATCTTTCCATTATAACCAGCAAACACCAGGGATAGTGGTTACTTTGATTATGAATAAGATTAGCAGCAAATGTATATTGCACACTTGTTCTGAACTAGGCTTTATACTGAGTGCCTTTATATACAAGACCTCATTTAATTCTCATAACTATCCCAGGAGATTAGAATGACTGTTACTGTGGCCATTTCACAGGTGTAGAAACTGAGGCTTGGTCAACTTGAGTTAAGTAACTTGCCCAAGGTTCTCCAGAGGAAAGTTGGGGTGTCAGGCTTTGAACTCAGGCCTTCTGACTCAGTTGCTCTTGCATAACCACTGCATTAAACTGCTTTGTTAAGGGTAATCCTTACATTTCTTTAATTTTTTGTATACTCTTATGTGTCCTAGAGATGGGTATAGGAGGATAAGGTACTACTATTAGGTTAGTGCAAAACTACTTTTGCATCAGCCTTTTAGTGAGCACCTACTCTTTTCAGTGCTCTATGTAAGTTACTTCAGTAACCCTCACGATGACTCTACATGGTGGGAACTCCTGCTATGTCTGTTCCTTAGGTGAGAAAACCAAGGCTCAGAGATGCAGGGTGACTTGGCCAAGGTCACAGGATGTGACCAAAGAGATCTTTGGTACCTATAACCAAGAAGCCTGGAATCTCCTTGAGATGGCTAGGCATAAACATTTATCCATTATTGGTTTAGGTCAGTATGTGGCAAGAACCTGAAGAGTTCCATGCTGAAACAAATTAGGACCACCGATGAAAAGGATAAAGGAGCACCCAGCTAGCTGGTAAAGCAGTGTTTCTGTTTGTCTGTTGAAGGTGTTTCCAGAAGAGATGAACATTTGTAATCTCTTGTTAGACTCAATAAAGAAAATCTGCCCTTGGCTGGGCGTGGTGGCTCATGTGTGTAATCCCAGCACTTTGGGAGGTCAAGGCGGGGATCATTTGAGCTTAGGAGTTTGAGAACAGCCTGGCCAAATGGTGAAACCCTGTCTCCACTAAAAATATAAAAATTAGCCAGGCGTGGTGGTGACACCTGTAATCCCAGCTACTCAGGAGGCTGAGACAGGAAAATCACTTGAACCTGGGAGGCGGAAGTTGCAATGAGCCAAGATTATGCCACTGCACTCCAGCCTGGGTGACAGAGTGAGACTCCGTCTCAAAAAAATAAATAAAATAAAATAAAATAAAACAAAATAAAATAAAAGTCTGCCCTCACCAGTGTGAGTGGGTATCATCCAGTCCATTGATGGCCAGGATAGATCCAAAAGGTACAGGAGGGGAGAATTCACTTTCTTTTGAGCTGGGACATCCACCTTCTGCCCTCAGACATAGGGACTCCAGGTTCTCAGGCCTTCAGACCCAGATCGATTTATACCACCAGCTTCCTTCAGTCTCCTGCTTGCAGACTGGCATGTTGTGGGACTTCTTGGCCTCCCTAATTGCATGAGCAAATCCCCATAATAAATTCCTTCTTATTTCTCTCTCTATCTATCTATCTATCTATCTATCTATCTATCTATCTATCTATCTATCTATCTATCTATCTATCTCCTATTGGTTCTGTTTCTCCGGAGAACCCTAACACACAGGGCAAGGGTTCAAAATCAGATATATCTGCTGTCAAGGGCATTTCTCTAGTGTACATTGCTGCCCTGTGTTTTTCATCCATGTTCCTAATTTGTTTCAGCACGGGACTCTTTAGGTTCTTACTGCACAGACTGAACCAACAAACGGATAAATGCTTCTACCCAACCACCTCAAGGAGATTCCAGGCTTCTTGGTTATAGGAACCAGATGTTTCTTTGCTTGTATTCCCCTAGGCTAAGAGCCCCATGAGATCAAATAGGGAGAGATTTCTGTTTAAATCTTGCCATTCATTGAGCACACAGCCTGTGTCAGGTATTGGCCTAAGCACTCTAAATACTTTAATCTACCCACGACTTCAAGGTAGGTATTGTTATTCCTGGGATCAGAGGGGATGGGTGACTTGCTCAGGGTCACCCAGCTCGTGAGGGGAAGTGCTGTGATTAGAACCCAGACCTCCTGCTACTAGGTCCTGGCTGGTTTCCATTGCATCACTGCCTTTGGGGTGGTGGAGGTTTATAAAAAGAAAGAGCTGGTACCAGAGTAAAAGCATGTCGACTGCCCTACAAGTTAGAAAAAAAAAAAATGTGTAGGTAACTTTATTTGACTCCAAACACTTTACTCTCTTTCCTTTTTTTTTTCCTCTTTAATGTATTTGGAATTAAAGATAAGCTTGAAAGATGCCAGCAGGGCCTGCTAAAAGCCTGCAAAAATGACAAGGAAGATTACACAGCTGGAAAAAACTGTTTCAACATTTCTTGCGACACAAAAAAGCAAAGCCTGAAACAACAAAAAACCTACACGTAAGAGATGAGAACATCTGTGGAAAACCAGTGGGTGAAAATCACAGGAATCCCGGCTCTAAATCCATATAAAGAAGACCTCCAGCAGCCAGAGTCATCCAATAGCAAGACAGGCTTCTGCAGAGAGAGTGAGGTCCCAGTTCCTAGAAGTATGCAAGGGCTGCTTACCAGATGCTGAAGGGACAGGGTAGGAGGTGACTCAAACATCTAAGGACTTGACTAGGTAACCCCATGAAATTAATCCCATCTTTACCCCATTGTATAGACCAGAGGCTTACCATGACCATTTTTACTGATTGGGCGTATTTTAATTGCCAGGCACTGTGTTAAGCAATTTTCTTACTCAACTCAAGTATCAATGGGGCATGCTTTACTCTTTAAGAGCTAGGTAAGATCAACTTGGATCCTTCCTGATTTATAGAAAGTCCAAAACCCTCCCCATGGTTTCTGTATTTCCAGGGCAGTGTGTGTATGTGCAGATATGTGCGTGTGTGTGTATGTGTGTTTCATGTATGTGTGTTTCATGTATGTGTGTTTCATGTATGTGTGTTTCATGGGGTTCACTCAAGGGCATCTCTAGCTCTGGGTTTCTGTTTCCACTGAGTCAGTTCACTTTGTGGAAGGACTTTCTTTCTGCACATGTACCTGTTTCAAGATTTGGAACTCAGTCTCATTCCTTGATTTCCACAAAGAATCACTGGTGGACCTGTAATGGACTGTTCAGAAGGTTTGCAGCCACAGAGATTACTTAAGTTTACTGTCACACTGGTCTTTAAGGTAAAAAAAAAGAGATGATTGAAGCCGTAGTGTTGAAAGCAGCAAGGGATATCAGCCACCCCAGTTCTTAAAGGAGCTTTTTCACTGCCCCATTCTTGGGCATTCTGCACTGGCCATCCCACCTTACATAGAGTCTGGTCATCTCCTCAGCTCTCTGGCTTCTTTCTTCCCTTCTCTCTTTTCTCCCTTCCCTGTCAAACAACCAGCCAATGCACCATCCTATCCACAGACTAACTAGTCACCCAGCCAGCCAACAAATCAATCAACTACCTAGCCTGCCAATCATAAGCCTATCATTTATTTATCTAGTTTTAGTTGCCCAGGTTGGATTTGAACTCCTGGGCTCAAGTGTTTCTCCTGCTTCAGCCTCCCAAATAGCTGGGACTGCAGAATTGTACCACCATGCCTGACTCTTGACATCATTTAAAAACAAAAAGTCACCACATTACATGCCATATCAAACTTGAAAAAAAAATATACAAAGGAAGGAGAGAAGGAAGGAAACAAAAGAGAAAAAGCAGCCTCTTCTTTACTAACGCAGAGCAATTCTGTACTCCCTCGGCCCTGAACTCTAGACCTGCCTTCTGGTTTCCTTCCACCCAAATAGTTTATCAAGGTGTTTTCCAAAACTCACACCCACATTTACTTTGAACTTTCTGCCTCCAGTCCAGGCACTGTCAGGCACTTCAGGTTTGCAATCTCAAAATCTTCTTTAATCCCTGTAATAACCCTGTGACACAGGGAAGACTATTATTCTCATCTTCCATGTGAGGAAACTGAAGCTGGGAGGGAAGAAGTCACTCCCCCAAGGTGCATGGCTGGTGAGGGGCAGAGCCAGGAGTGTGACAGGGGCAGGTTGTCCCATACTCATACATCTGAAAGATCAGAGGCCCCTTCTTACCACCTGAAATCTGGTGCTATTATTAACACAACATCTTATTTTTTGACTCCACCAAGCAAACATTATCTCATTTTCTCCTTAGAGCAGCCCTGGAGGTAGGTATATTCATCCCTACTTCACAGTTCCAGAAAACCAGGGTTTAGCAAGGTGGCTTGCCCAGGGTACCAATCCCTCTGAGGTAGTGTAACCAGGGATTTGAATCCATGGCTCCCTGCAGTTGTAAAATTCTGCACTTGATCTCACTGTGCATGCCTCCTGGATACAGGCATTAATGAAATGCAGAGATACAGAGAAGTGGACATCTAGTGATATTCACAATGATCAATTCTGTAACAGGACTTCTTGGAGCCTAACTATTACAGAGGAGGCATGGCCAGCTCTGCCGCCCCAGGGAGGCCTTACAGAGGAAGTGACCTGGAGCAAGGTTCAGAATGGTGACTAGTAGCTTACTACACAAACACACCTGTGAGCAGGGGAAGGGCATTCCAGGCAGAGTGGACCTCCTAGGGAATGACAGCCTCATACAATAGTTGTGCCTTTGTGGGGAGCTACAAGCAGGTTGGAAAGACTGGCTTCTCTGTAAGAAAGGGAAGTGGTACAAATGGAGATCAAAGAGGGCAGCAGGGACCAGCTCTGGAAAGGCCTTGAATGCCAGGCCAAGGGGTTGGACTTGACCCTCAGGGTCGATGGGGAGCCATGGGAGGCTTCTAAGCAGGGGAAGGATGTGGTTGCTTTAAGCAGGGTGCCAGGGCTGCTGTGGACACCACACACATGCAGGCACATGCCTTCCCTTTCTCAACCACATTCATCTTCTTTTCAGGAACGGGTACGGAGGTTTTAATGAACTCATTACTCATTCCACTGTCAGGTGAGTCCAGTTGCAGTGGGAGGGCGGGCAGAGGGCTCTTCCCGCTGAGGACATGCTGTTGCAATCTCATCAGCAGCCGCCCTAGCCCTTTCCCTGGCAGAAATTCACCCAACCTGTTCCACCATGACCCTCCCCTCCCACCTCCTCCCAATCCCATGGTTTGCTGCCTCCTGAACTTGCCAACATCCATTTCAATGGACTTGATTGGAATCATGTCTCCCCAGAACTTACTACTATCTGTCTCCCTACGCCATTGTCTCAGTGGGTGCCTCTGCATCTCTGTTTCGTGGCTGGGTGCAGGAAGCTTCTGTTTGTACCCTGGACAAGCAATCTGTCTCTCTGTCTGTCCTCTTTGCACCCCTACCTCCAGCCTGGGTCTGCCCATCCAGCATCTCCTCCTTCCCCTTCTCTTCTCCTTTCCACCTTGGACTTTTAGCCTGACTTGCTCTTTCTTTCCTTACCTTAAACTCCTTGTCTGAATGTCTGTTTTTCTGTCTCTTCACACCTTAGACCCTCTGACTGTTCACCTCTTTCACTTTCTACCTCTCTGCCTTTTCCAGGCATTCTCTGGAAACAGACTGCTCCAAAGTCTATTCAATAGAAGGGTATATGGTGTTGCAAATTCCCAACCATGTGGATTAGACTAGAGTAATCTGTAGAAGGGACTTCAAGTGAGAAAGGAACTTGTCTTTCCGCTTATCACTGTGAAGGCAGAGATGAGACCACTAGGGACATAAGCATGGGGTACTCCGTTGTTCTGGATACCAGGCACCTCCTTTTCTTCCTCTCATCCTTTACCACATGGCCCTTACGCAGGCAGGAGCCACAAGTCAACCTGATGTTCCAAGTTAGACTGTAAGCAGCCAGAGGGCAAGGAAAACCCTCTGTGTCATGGGATCATGGGCTTCCATGGGTGAAAAGACCTCTTGAGATTCATCTGTTACCAATTTTCTATTTCTCAGATGAGAAGTTTGAGGCTGAGAAAAAGGCATGAGTTTAATGACTGCTTTAAGGTCATTCATAAAGAGTCAGCCTAGATCCTAGGCCTGGTGACCTGCAGATGAGGGTGCTTCAGCCCAAAGAAGCACATGGCATGTGAAGCTCCTGTCTGGGGCTTCCAGGCACAGGGTAGACAATGGTCTTCTGGTTTGCATGTAGCCTGATTTCACATCTCTATAGTAACACAAACGGACCATAGCAACTCTCTTCCTTCAGTATTTATGGCATAATGTTTACCAAAATTTATGTTTTTCTTCCTTAGTGCAGGGTTGTTTCTAGGGAATGGCTGCCCAATCATAAACTACATTTCCCAGCACCCCTTGCATATATGGGGGAATATGTAATTAGTTCTTGCCATTGGATTGTGAGTGGAAGCAATGTGTGTCATGTCTAGATGAAAGTGTTTAAGAAGAGGTTGTGCCTGATCCACACATTTTCCTTTTTCATGAGCCAGATGCAGAGACTCCAAGGCCGTAAGGGATGGCAGAGCCACAGGACAGAAGGAACCTGGGTCACTGAATCATACAGATTCTACCTGCCAACCAGGAGCACCCACATTGACCTATTACCTGGGAAAGAAGGGATTTGTTTGTTATAGCCGCTGGCATCTCCCTAAAAAAATACAGTGTTGACCATAGGTTTTATACTTATAGGGACTCACCAAATCTGCTTCCTAAGGTATAGCCATTCTCATTCACCTATCTGTAGTGAAGAGGTCCTGTCCTGGAATCTTCTAAATTGCCAAATTTCAGAAAACAAGTAAATGGTAGAGGTGAGACTGACCCATCACTGCCTGATCATGGCTCACACAGCTCTCTGAGCTCTCCTGGTTGCCTTGAATTCTCACTTATCCCTCCAACTTTCCCTTCCTCATTATTTTGCCCCACCAGTATTCTTTTTAAAAATTTATTTTTTATTATTTATTTAATAATAATTATTAATTTTTATTTTCAAAATTGCTGTGTTAAGCTGTTTGTGTTGCTATAAAGGAGTACCTGAGGCTGGGAAATTTATAAAGAAAAGAGGTTTAATTGGCTTATGGTTCTGTAGGTTGTATGGGAAGCATGGTACTGGCATCTGCTTTTGATGAGGGCCTCAGGAAGCTCACAATCATGGTAGAAGATGAAAGGGGAGTTGTCAGTCACATGGCAAGAGAGGGATTGAATGAGAGAGCAAGAAACAGAGAGAGAAAGAGAGAGAGAGGGAGAGAGAGAGAGAGAGAGAGAGGAGGCACCACGCACTTTTAAACAACCAGATCTTGTGTGAACTCAGAGCGAGAGCTCACTCATCACCAAAGGGATGACCCGAGCCATTCATGAAGGATCCACTTCCGTGATCCAAGCACCTCCCACTCAGACCCCACCTCCAACATTGGGGATTACATTTCAACATAACATTTTCAGGGGACAGATATTCAAACCCTATCAATTGACAAATAAAAATTGTATATATTTATGTCACATAACATGTTGTTTTGATATAGGTATATGTTGTGGAATGACTAAACGAAGTGAGACTTTGGTCTTTTATTCTGTTCCTCAAACACATTGGGTATACTCCCACCTTAGAGCCTCTATACCTGCTATGGTCTCTTCTTGGATTGCTCCAACCCTAGATCTTCTAAGACTGTCTTTTTTTTGTTAACCAAATTCTATTTCAGACACCCCCTCTTCAGTGAAGTCTTCTCTGACCGCCCAGTCAAATGCGGTTGACTCCAACTCGCCATCAACTATCGTCCAACCTCTATCACAGCTTCATGGTTTATGTCTTTAATGGCCTTTGTCACTACTTAAAATTATCTTGACCATTTATCTGTTCACTCAGTTATTGTCACCACATACCTCCCTTTAGTCTCTGCTTCATTTAAGAAACAGATACTGAGGAGGGTAGTGTAACTCGCCAGAAGTCACATCACCACTAAATAGTGGTCTCAAGATTTGAACTGGTCTGACAGATTCTGCAAACGATGGTTTCTCCTATACTATGCTGTTCTCTAGACAGCAATAACTAGAGGGATGCACTTGTTTTATTAGGACATAACTTTAATCGTGAATTCCAAGGCAGGGTGATATAGAGGAAAGAGCATGAATTATTGGGTTGGCAAGCCTAGGTTCATGGCCTGGCATTGAAATTTTCCAGTATTAAACATCTCTGCATGTTTTTCTTGCAAAACAGAACTAACGTACTCACTTCAAAGAGGTAACATACATTACCTTCAAAGAGGTAATATGAGGACTGAAGGAGATAATGTATAGAGCAGGTAACCCAACGCCTGCACACAGTGGGTCCTCAGGCATGCACTTCATTTCTTTTCTAACAAAGATATCAACATTTATCCTGAGCATTCTACCTTCATCAGTGAAAAGAGAAAATTGTAAATTTGAGTGAAACCACAAGTGATTCTAAAAAGTGGCTGATTCATTCCTAACTTCTTTCCCAGGCTTTGTTGGGAAGTTAAAATCCAAGTCAGACTCCTAGACCTCATCCCAGTTACTGTGCTGAAAGCAAACAGACTTTAGGATTAAAATTTTTCCCTCATTTCCCCCCCTACAAAGCACAAATGTCATGGACAAGGGGCAAACTCATTATAGCTAGGTTTCTATCTGCCTAGTCCAGATGTATGTGCTAAAATTTGAGGCCAGTTCCAATGGCCAACATCCAGGACCATGTGCACTGTGACTAATGTATGTAAAACACACACAGGGCTCCTCTCTCCCAGCATCTGGACCCCAAAGCAAAAGTTAGCTACAGAGAAATTTCAGACAGACTCTGCAAAGTCTTCACTGGCTTTTCAAGTTTGCAGGCAGTGAATCTGGCTTAAAGCAAAAAAGCCCTTAGTTGGGACTGGGATTTTTTTTTTTTTTTAATATGGATGTTACTATCCTGATGGTGTTCACTGGCCCCTGGCTAAAAGTTCACATTTTCTGTATCAGTCAGAACAGCCTAGGTTGTATACTGATAACAAATAACTCTGATTTCTCAGGGGCTTAAAACAACAAGGGTTTGTTTGTTGTTCATGCTGCAGGTCTAGTGCAGCTTGCCAGGTGATCCATGCTTACTATAACCACTCAGGGTCCTAGGCCAGTGGAAGAGTCACCATTGCAAACTTTGCCTGTTGTTGGGCCTGGAGGAGAAGAAGAATCTCATAATGATAATTAACTGTTCAGTCAAGAAGTGACATCTGGCTCTTACACTCCCAAAATATCTGCCAGAGCTGGCCACATGGCTCCATCAACCACAAGGGGAGCAGAACCTGCAAACCTACTATATGCCCAGAATGGGGGGAACCAGAAATATTTGTGCACAGCATCTTATTTCTGTTCCTCATGCTTCCTGTATGGGTTACCAAGTCAAGGTGATTCAAGTCTCATGAACAAAAAAAAAATCTCATTCCCTTTGCTCCATGGCTATGATCCCTGCTTCAGCTCAGGCTTCACAGCAGTTAGGCTTGTCTGCTAACTATTGCATCCACACCAATCTTGTCTCTTTGCCACTCTTCACCTTGTATTTCATCCTTGACTTCTCAGTCAGAGTGATCACCCAGACCTCCCAATCTACCAGGTCATTCTCTTCCACATAACAAAGCTTGGGGCCTTCTGACACCATCTTTCCTGCAACCCAGCTTAGATTTGTAGAGAGAGGAAGATAGAAGATATGTTTGTTTGTTTCTAGGAAAAATCCTTTCAGGACCCTTCTGAAGCTGTGATTCTAGAGCTCTATTATTCTTCTCATCCATGAAGCTGCAGACACACACCTCCTGTAGGGGGTCCAACTCAGACACTTAATTAGCAAAGAAAATTAAACCCCAAGGAACTGGGTTCCACAGTTGCTGGATGACTTCTTGTGTGACCTGCTGCTCAGCTGGTGGGAGGGACATGAGGTGTCTGGGCCTCAGTGTTGGAGCATGCTGGACCCCTCACAACCCACTGGCCTTACCTTGCCTGGCTGCCTTGTTCCCAGGGATGTCTCCCAGGCCCTCCTGTATATTCCACCCACTTTCCCTTGGGGAATGTTATTATTCTCTCCCAACAGATGAACATCAAAAGGCAAAACCCCCATTCAGTCCATCCAAATAAATGATAACCCTCCCTCCAATGAGCACAGGCCCACCCCGTTGACAAAGCATGTTCACTGACAGTGGCGCACTGCATTTTTTCAGCAACATCATGAGGTGGATTTAATCACCATCCATGTTGGTAGGTGTAGAAATGGAGGCTCAGGGTGGCCAAGTCGCCAGTCAGTGAGCTGCACAGTGGGAGTTGGAATCCAAACCTTTGGGTTCTACTCCCAGGGTAACTTTCTGCTCTACTTCTTGGACTAGAGACTCTGGATTGCACCTCCCACAGAACTGGATGTTTAGAAAGCCACACTCAGACTCAGTTTCCCTGAACCTTCCTGGTTTGGCCTGGGGCTGTGGCCAGACTCAGAACCACAGGCCAGGAGATAATCAGGCTGTTCCCTGTCTGCTCCCATAAGCAACAATGGGCCAATTAAGACAATTACTGCCGGTTTATATAACAGGAAATAGGGATCACCGTGCTCAACTCCTTGAAAATCTCCTATAAAAGTGCTAATAATGCATTAATGTATTAATCCCCTTAATCCTGTCAAATTACCACAGAAGTGCTTTGCGGAGCTGACAGTGGCTCTCCCTGTCCCTGCGGTGGGCACCGCTGTCTGTGAGGCTCCAGGCGCTCCTCTCCGGCCACGCTTCCCCCCTCAACACTCCTCAGGAAGCTCTCAGGGGCTGCAAGGACAGGATGGCAACTGAGGACTTTTGGCAGGAGATAAATATTGATTCTTTTAAAGACAGATGATGATGCGTTAAACAAAGATTCTTTCTTGATTGTTTCTGAGCAAGGAGAGACTCAGCTCTGGGCAGCCGACTCTATCGCTTGCTGTGTGGTCTTGGGCTACTTTTCTAGGTTCTTTGAGTTTCCAATTCCTCATTTGTAAGACGTGGTCATAATAGCTCATTGCAGAGTTGTTGGAAGATTCTAAAGCTGCAGGCAAATGCCTGACACATGAAGGCATTCCATATATCTGCTGTCGTTTTTCCAGCTATGAAACGGGAATAAGAATTCCCACCATGAGGGTTAAATGAAATTGCGTGCCTAAATTTCCTGACACAGTAGGGCTAACATGCACAGTAGTTCTTTCCCTTCTCATCCTTGTTTGTTGTTTTTGTTTGATTAAAATGCTGCCTGACTTTCAAGAGAGCTTAGGAACAGACTGTGGTGCTGAATGAGTTGTTTAGATATTTCATTTGTTCTAAAGCAGGTCATATATTTTCTGAGTCCCACTCTTCAAGGTGGAGAGAATTTCATCCCCAGGTCAGCCTACATGGGGTTGCCCTATTATTCCTTACAGGCATGTTAGAATGATTGGGGAGGAGGGTGCTGGGTTGGGTCCTGGACACCTAAAAGTGGGGAAGAGGCTTCAGTCTCTGACTGCCTGTAAGGTACTGGGGCGGTTTTGGTGTTGGGATGCTGTGGTCAGCCTGGTCTTGCTCTCTGGCGGTCCTTGAGGCTCCCAGAAGACACTTCAGGGCCCTGCAGGTGCTTCTCAGTGGATGGTGGGTGATACCACAGAGACCCCCTATTACCTTTGAGGCCTCAGTCCTAGTGGCCACCTCCACAGGCATCCCACAGTTTCCCCTGTTGGAGGCCATGTGGGTATCTGTGGGCAGGGCTCTGCCATTCTTTGGAGTTGGAATTTGGAAGGGAAGAATCCATATTCCCATCCCTGTTGCCCATCCAGTTTTGGGGAGCTCCTGTCTCTCAGAGTCAGCTACTTCTGTTTCCTCCACTTTCAGCAAGTGTTGGGGTTCATGAGGAAGAAGAACTGAGAGTTATTACTTTCCAAGTGATTTTGGTTTCTTGCTCTAAAATATAGACACTCTTAAAAATACCCTCTGGCAATGGCATTCAGACACAGAAAGTTAGGGTTTGACTGTTTATCGGAATGGGGACAAAGGGAAAATGTTCTTTCTTTCTTTCTTTCTTTCTTTCTTTCTTTCTTTCTTTCTTTCTTTCTTTCTCTCTCTCTCTTTTTCTTTCTTTCCTTAATTCCTTCCTTCCTTCCTTCCTTCCTTCCTTCCTTCCTTCCTTCCTTCCTTCCTTCCTTCCTTCCTTCCTTCCCTCCTTCTGTAGTGTGAGAGTTTTAAAGTATATCCACAAATTTGTTGATACTACTCCCTCCAACAGGTGAAGCCTAAGTCCCCTCCCCCTGAATGTGAACTGAACTTAATGACTTCATTATAATGAAGAAAATATGACAGAAGTAGTGGTGTGTGATGGTGCAGATCATGAAAAGTATTTGACTTTCTCCTTGCTCTCTCTGAAGCACTCACTCTGTGGGGAAGGCCAGCTTTCATGTCATGAGGACAATCAAGTAGCCCTCTGGAGAGGGTCTTATGGTGAGGAACTGAGGCCTTCTACCAATAACCATGTAGTGTGCCATCTTGGAAGCAGATCCTCTAGCACCAGTCCAACCTTCAGATGACTGCAGCCCAGGCCAACATCTTGACTGCAACTTCAAGAGAGACCCCAAGCCATAACCACTCAGCTAAGCCATTTCCAATTCCTGATTCTCAAAACCCATATGAAATAATATAATTGTTTGTTGTTTTAACCCACTAAGTTTTGAGAATTACGTACTATGTAGCAGCAGGTAATTAACATAATTAACAGTAAAAACAAAACACAAATTGATATTTCAATAAGTAACCCTCAAAGGCCTCCTGGGAGCCTCAAGTACCACCAGACAGCAAGACCAGGCTGACCACAGCATCAATAAGCACCAGTGTGTGTGTGTGTGTGTGTGTGTGTGTGTGTGTGTGTGCCTGCAAAAATTGTAGACTGTGTTCACTCATTTAGCACCTATTTATTAAAGACCCATAGCCAGATATAGGGTAAATGAAGATGGGCAAATTACAGGCCCAGTGTCTAGGAGGCTCAGTTTAGAAGGAATAGGCAGAACAATATAGAACACTGGCAGACAAGAGAACTCAGATGGCTATGGCAGCCAAGGACAAGGGGCCCATGAGCCAACCTAGCTTTGTGTCCAGGGAAGGTTTCTTCATGGTGATGACAGCTATTCTGAGAATCCAAGGATGAGTAGGAACTAGCTGGGTGAAGATGAAGCATGGGGAAGAGTGCACCAGGCAGAGAGAACTGCTCATGCAAAGGCCCTGTGTGAGTGGAAGTTCATAGCCTTCCAGAGTATAAATTGGTTAAGGTATAGTTAAAACTTAGGGGCATGGGAGTGTGTGTGTGTGTGCATGCACGCACGTGTGCATGTGTGTTTACATGCTTGCATATGTGTATGGAGGGAAGAAAGGGAGGCATAGAGGACTGACAAGATAAAACAGGAGGAAGAAGAGAAATACAAATTGAAATCTTTGCCTCCCATGTCATAGGTGTGTGATTTTGGACAGGTCGCATCATCTCTCTGAGCTTTATAGCTCCTTCTTTCTAAAATGAGAATCCATTCAATAATATATTTAACAAAGATCTTACTACATCCAGGTTCTGGGCTAAGTCTAGGAGTACAATGATGTTGACCAGAACAGCAAATCTTGCTCCTCAGGAGCATAGAGCTGAGGGTGGTCCAAGTGTGTGTCATGTCCTTGATCTGTGCCAGCAGTTTGGCCAGCATTCTTCTGGGGCTATGTCTTCTTCCTCTTCTCATCTCCAAGGCCTAGCACAGACTATTGTGGGTATTGTTAATATGGCTGAGCATGACCTAATGGCTACACTTTGAGTTCAGAAGGACTCTTGCCCAAGATAATAGACCTGGGACTTGAACCCAGCAACCAGGCTTGGGTCTGGTGACAAGTCTGAGGCTCTGACATCAGACTTCTTGTCTTTTAATCTCTCCTTCAGCACTTGCCAGTCAGATGATTTTAGGCCAGTTGACTGTTCGTCTTTGTGAGCCTCGGTTTCTTTATATAAAAAATGGGAATATTATAATAAAATCTCTGTTAATGGGTTTCTGCAAGGATTAAGTACCATAATATAAGTTCTTAGACATTTGGTAACTGCTCAATAGTTGGAAGCAATCTTTGTGACTATTTGTTAGCATGAGAACTTGGTAGACATAGCATTCTGGTTACATGCTGGGACTCTGAAGCCTGGTTGCTGGGTTCAAGTCCCAATTCTGTTACTTAACAGCTCTATTATCTTGGGCATGAGTTTAATTTCTTGCTGCCTCACCATTTCTTCTTATGCAAAGTGGCAATAATAGGCGAACCTACCTTAAAAGTTTGCTGTACTTTACAAACTAGTATATGTGGAGTGCTCAAAATAATGCCTGGCATTCAGCAAGGGCTATGTAAATGTAAGCTATTATTTTTTATGATGCTACCTTATTCTTTGCAGTTTGCAAGAGGGTGTTGGGCAGGCATAAGCAGGAGAAATCAGCCATGTTGTTGAAGGAGCAGAATGGAGGCTGTTTATCAACCCTTAGAGGATAGCGGCACAAAGAAAGCGCCCCTTGGGTAGAGTGATCTAACCCATAGAGTGATCTAAGCTACGCCCCACCCAACCCACTCTAATGCCATCCCTCCTGTTGTCCAGGAGACCCAGAATGCACTGCGGCACAGAACCAATCCCACTCCCCCTGCCTGCAGCACTGTCCCCTCCGCCCAGCAACAGGGACTCGGGGATGTGTGTGCTGGCTTAGCAGGACTTGGGGGTTAGCCAGGGAGGGCGGAAAGCAGACACTCTCTCTCCTGCCCCCTGCCATCAGCGGGCTTGAGGACTCAGACAAGCCCTCAGCTTAATTGGCAAATGGATTCTCTAAGGGTAATTTCGTTGATGCGCGCCGTGGGAGGGTCTGCAGGCCTTAATGACCAACTCTGCCTGCTAAATGTGTTTACCAAAAAATAAGGTTATTGATTCCACAGATATTTTGTTTGGCCCTCACCGTCAGCCTATTAACGCGAGTTTTATGTAACAGGACAAATAGATAACAGTGTAAAGTCTTTTGAAAATCCCTTGTGAATGCTGTAATAATGCTTTAATGTATTAATCCCCTTAATCCTGTCAAACTTCCAAAAGAATTTCAGGACGTGCTGACAGAAGATCTCTCTCCCAGCCCTGGCAGCCACAGCTCCATGCGGCAGCTGCTGCTTTTAACCTTTTGTGGATGGGCCGAGGAGAGGTGGCTGTGTTCGTAATGGCTACAGGGTTATGAGCTGATGTTTGAGGGTGTGGGAATAGATGGAAGAGGCACCGATGCCGGCTCAGGAAAACGAAAGGCAGCCTAAAGAAAGTGGCAGCCCCCAGGGCCTTACAGCACAGAGCTGGCTATGATAGACTTGGGAGGCAATGGCGCCTGTCATGCACTGATCTCTTCATTCCTCCCTTTCATCTCTCTCTGTTTGTCTCTCCTTCATTCTCTTTCTCTGCTGGGCGCTGAGCTAAGCACTCTACCTGTGTTGTTTCATTTAATCTCCACAACAGCCCCGTGAGGTAGACACTGCTATTCTCTGGACGTTATACAAGTGACTGGTTTGTCTGGATTGCTGGCAGGTGGCAGAGGTGGGGCTCCAAGCTTGGTCTCACCTGGAAATCCAAGCTGCCTTCTTTCTCCTAGGCTGGGACTCAGCAAACTTTTTCTGTCAAGGGCCAAGGAGTAAATAGTTTTGGCTCCTTGTGCCATATAGTCACTGTTGTAAGTGTTCAACTCTGTCACTCAGCATGAAAACAGCCATGCAAGCACAATACAAAAGCACATGGGTGTGGTCGTGTTCCAATAAAACTTTGTTTATCAAAACAAGGGATGGGTTGAGTTTGGCCTGCAGGCTGTAGCCTCCCACCTCTGTAATAGCAGATAATGGCGGCCAGTGGAATTCCTGTAATGGTTTTGTTGGATGGTGAGTCTGAGAGCTTGGGGGATAAACTTCCAGGGTGGCATCTGCAGGGAGGCGCTGGACATCCGCCTCACTGCAGGGACCTTCATCTTGTGATGCTGGAGAGACCAGCTGAAACCCAATCGATGGCTGGACTGAAGGCCTGCTCTCTCTTGGGCTCTGGGTTGAGTGGGCCAGGACCTGGTTTGGGGTAGCTGGGGTGCAGGCTGCCTGGCTGTGTGGTCCTGGTAAATTCCTTTCCCCTCTCGGGGCCTCAGTTCCCTTATCAATGCCATGACAGTGGACTTTGCTGCTCTTCAGAGTCCTCTAGGTCTGAAAGCCTGCATCTGAGCAGCCGGTCCCCAACCTTTGGTAATCACAATACAAGGGAGCACTGCTTGACCTCATGCACTGAGAATTCTCTGAAGGCTGGACCTGCCTTTGTTTCTCCAGAGTGCTTTATATCAACAACTAAAATAAGGACCACCAACAGCCACTGAATGCTCCCCACTTCAGTTACCCCAGTTGCCCAGGCTCGGAAGCTGTGCTCAGTCCTTGATGTCGTCCCGCTATTCATACTCAGGCACCAGTCCATAGAATCTATCCTGAATCCTTTCCCACTGCCAGAGCCAGATGGAGGGAGGGGGACGCTTCAGCCCATACTTGGAGATGGCAGAAACCTCCTGAGTCCAGACTCCATCAGCATGCAGCTAGATCACTCCACATGGGGACCAGCCTGCCTCTTCAAGCTGGATCCTATCACCCTATTTTTAAAATACTTCAGAGGTGCTCATGATAAAGTCCTAATTTCTGCTAATGGTCCCCCAGGTTTCTCTTGTCTTCCAGCCCCTTTCCTTGAGATACCACATTTTTACCACTCAAGCATGCATTCCATTCACCCACAGTGAGTCTCCTGGGTTCCTTCACTGTCTCCAGGGAGAGATCATGTCTGTGGGGCAGGCTTCCCTCCTTTTTTTGCCTGGTTAACTCCTGATCATCCTACATGTCCTTTTTCCAAGGAGCCTTTCCTCATCCTACACTTGGGGGAGGTACTGCTGCTCTCTGATCTCGTGGCCCCACCCTGAGAAGGAGGAGATCTTATCAGCTGGCTTTGTAGTCATCTCTCTGAGCCTGTGGGTCTCCCCAGCCAGACTGTGAGCTCCCCCAGGTCACTAGCATATCTCCCCACCAACGAGTAACAGGTGCAGGATGTAGTAAGTAATCAATGAATATTGGCAAATGCTGGATAAAGGTGGGTACCACGCCAGTACCTAACATGCAGGATCTCCTATACTCACTCTGGACTTTCAGAGGTCTCTTTTGGATATAAGGTAAAATTGGATTTCACAATGCATCATCAATTCAAGGTCACACAGCCTAAAAGGGGGAACAGAGACAGAATCTGAGTTTGGGTCAGTCTGCCTCTGTGCCCATGTTCTTCCCACCTTTTCTATATATCCTGCACTTTTAAACAGTTTCCCAGGTTGGTACTACTAACCCCATCTTATTCCTAGATATTTGGCTGGGCGCAGTGGCTCATGCCTATAATCCCAGAACTTTGGGAGGCTGAGTCAGGCAGATCACTTGAGGCCAGGAGTTTGAGACCAGCCTGGCCAACATGGTGAAACCCTGTCTCTACTAAAAAACTACAAACAAATTAGCTGAGCATGGTGGCAGGTACCTGTAATCCCAGCTATTCAGGAGGCTGAGGCAGGAGAATCACTTGAACCTGGGAGGCAGAGGTTGCAGTGAGCCGAGATCGTGCCACTGCACTCTAGCCTGGGTGACAGAGAGATTCCATCTCAAAAAACAAAAAACTGATCACTGGATATTTTACAGCTTGGAACCAAGGCTCAGAGAAGTGGGATGACTTGAAAGCTGAAAGCCACACAACTAGAAAGTTGCAGAGCCAGGAATCGAACCACACCCTCTGCCTTTCCTTTTTCTGCTAAACCATGTTGTCAGCCACAGTTTCTAGGGCCAGGCTCTGCGCTGAGTGGGCACCCGGATGGATTCATTGACATCCTCATTTCCAAAGTGCATTTCCAGCCTGGGGTAGTGCCATCCCCCCCACTGCTGCCCCCGAGAGGAGGAGGCATTAGAGTTAGAAAGAAAAAAAATGCATCTTTAGAATATATCATGAATATATCATGAAAGACTTCTTCAGGCAATGCCACCAATTTCCCATGGGAAAAAGCCAGTTTGCCCATGATGCCTTTTCCTCCTCTCTTATGAAGCTCAGCACACAAAGGCAAACTGCACAGGGAGGCCAGGGCTCAAAGAACCCAGGCAGGACTTGTCTCCCAAACAAATGGAGGCTCTAACCTCTCAGCCACTGCAGATGCCAAAGGTGGCCTTGCTGACTCCGCTTTCTCTTCATTATGAAGGTGTCAAGTTAAAAACCAGCCACAGGCCTGCTAGGTATGAAATTTTCCTGGGAGGCAGTCAGGTTATGGATTCAATCCTAAAAAGCGGGCTGAACCCCTTTATTAGTTTGCTAAAGCTGCTGTAACTTGGTTGGTACCACAACCCAGCCACAAACTGAGTGGCTTAAACAACAGAACTGTATTGCCTCACAGTTCTGGAGGCTGGAAGTCTGAGGGTTGTTTTCTCCCGAAGGCTGTGAGGAAGAATGTTTTCTGTGCCTGTCCCCTAGCTTCTGGTGGTTTGCTGGCAATCTTTGCCATTTCTCAGCTTGTGGAAGCATCACCCTGATCCCTCTCTTCATCTTCATATGACATTCTCTCTCTCTCTCTCTCTCTCTCTCTCTGTGTGTTCAAATTTCTTCTTTTATAAGGACATCAGTCATATTAGATTTGGGGCCCACCCTGCTCCAGTACGATCTCGTCTTAGCTAACTACATCTGCAATGACTCTATTTCTGAATAAGGTCACATTTTGAAGTACTGAGAGGACTTCAATGCATAAATTTGGGGGGTACACAGTTCAACTCGTAACAACCACAGACATATGTCTCTCCTGGATTACTGCAAATGCCCCTTAATAGGTTGTGTCTTACCATGCTTAAATCCATCCTTCTATAGCTCCCGACTTTTTTCAAAACACAGATTTAATAATCCCTCTTTCTTTTCATCCTTCCTTTCATTATTCCTTTTCTTTTCCCTTTTATCATGGACCAGGCATTGACCGGACAGAAAGTCCAAAAGGAAACAAGACACATACATCTCATTGGATCTTACAGTGTCAGCAGCACCAGCATGAAACACACAATGACAGCAGTCCATGATCTGACAGGAGCATTGGAGCTAATTCAGAGGAAGATCTAGGAAGGGCTTCCTGAAGAAATGATGCTTCTTTGAGTCTGTGAGATGATGAGGAATTATCAAGGTGAGGAGATAGGGGAAAAGTATTCCGATCAGAGGGAACAACACATGCAAAGACCGAGAGAGAAAACGGCACCATTGGTTTATAGAAAGTAGCTCAGTGAGGTTCCCAGTTGCTTATAGGATAAAAATGAAACTCCAGAGTATGACATTCAAAGCCCTACAAGTTCTGCTCCAGGTTCACCTCTGGCCACTTCTTGACATCCCACCATACCACAGTCACACTAGATTCTGTGAAGTTCCTGCATTGTGTCACCTTCTCTCCTGCATCAGTGAAGCATGACCTGGTTTGTTTTATGACATGTCCATCCCAGGACACAAAAATAAAGAGAATGCATCAATTCCTGATCTCAAGTTGCTCGCAGCCTTAGTTGAGAAATGCATCATTTCCAGCCTCCAAATGGTATAGTAGATACCTGGCATAAGGTAGATACTCCATAATTTTTGCTGAGTGAGAAAATGAATGATTATGATGAAACAAAGAGCTGGGGAAGGCTGGAAGGTGGAGTAGCCTGCCAATGATTCTGCATGAGGAGTTGGAGCATTCCAGGCAATGGGAATAGTGTGAACTAAAGCCAGAAAGTATAAGGGCACAAGGCATACTCGGGGAACACTGGGAAATTAGCGTGGCTGGCGTGCTGGCCATGTGTATGTGTAGGGGGTAGGCAGGGGGTGGAGGTGCAGATGGAAGGACACCGGAACAAAAGGACCATAGGGCCTAGTAAGGGCTAATGAATGCCAGGCTGAAGCATTCACATTTTTGCAGTCAATAAGGAGCCATTGAAATAGTTTGATGTGGTTGGACCTCATGTTCCAGGAAGACTGGCCTGTGGACATGCAGTGGTCACAGAGGTCACATTGAGTGGAAATGTGCCATAGAGTTACAACAGTGGTCCAGGCCCAGGAGATTGGAGTGGAGATGCAGTCCTCAGATGGTGGTGAAAAATAACGTGACTGATGTCAATGCACACAGAGGAGAATTCAGGTGCCTCAGAGGTTTCTAGCCTGAGCTTGGTGGACTGGGTGAGCCTTTAGTTGAGAAAAGGAACAGAGACCTCATAAGAGCACAAAAGCGGTTAGTGTTACAGAGCATTATCTGTGCATCAGGCTCTGTGCTCAATGCTCCACATGCATTACTGTATTCAGTCTTCACAACTTTCTCCTACACTAGGGGATCCCCAGAGAAGTGGATCTTACTGAGCCCATTGTGCAGATGGATAACTGAGGTCCAGAGAGGTTAAGCAATGTGCCTGTGTTCCAGCAGTTAATGGATGGTAGATCCTCGATGGGATTCCAGGCCCCAATTCAAAGTCCTCCTCAGGGAACTGGGCCATCCTGGGGCCATCCAGGGCCTGAAGGCTGTTTTGTGTGTGGAGCATATAATACACTTCAGATCCAGGTTTCAAATGGCAGTCAATGATTAGAGTCAAGAGAGATGAAGTCAGGGAAAAGAATGAGGACCTCTTATCAGATGTAGGAGAGCCTCACCCTGGGCCAGGTGAGGACAGAAAACAGGCTTTCAACTACAGCTGCAATGAGGCCAAGTGTAGCTCTATAAGAAGATAAAAGTCGGAGGCATGGGTCCATAAGTGCTCAGCATCCTCAGAGAAAACTGAGGCCCAGACAGGTTAAGGGTTCTGCTTAGCATCACACAGCTAGAACATGGCAAAAGGTAGCTTCAAATTCACGGCTGTTTGACCTGTAAGCCTGTTCTCTGGAGCTCCATGTTCTCTTAGCACATCTCTGATGACTAAAGAATCTCTTAAAGGAGCCACACCAGGCCCTTTAGTATAGGCAAAAATCTCCAGGCAGACCCTGGCAGTGCGTGAGGGAGGGCTCCTCTGTGACAAGCACAGGTGCCCAGCTCCAGCACCCTCAAGCTCCGGGTGCACTTTCTTACTCTGATCCCTGCTCCCTCTTGGGTCCCAGTCCAGACTCCATGCTGTGTCCCAGGCTCCCCACTCCACCCCTGGCCAACCTCCCATGCACACGTGCTGCAGGCTGCTGCCCTGGCGTCCACTTATACACACACACACACACACACACACACACACACACACACACACATACACATTTCTTTTAATCTTTCTGCCTAGATCAATTTCTGCATTCCTCTAATCATTTTTGCTTGTTCACTTTTGAACTCCCTCTAATTTGTCTGCTTTGACCTGGTAATGAGGTGCCCCTGAAACCAAATGCAATATTCTGCATGTGACTTCGTCAGGGTCGTATAGATTTTCTTGCTAACTATCTCTTCAGACTCTGGGTGACACACTTAGTGCAACAACTCTATTAGTGATTGGACTCTTATAAAGATGCTGTTACAAGTCACAAAATGATAGAATGTACAGCCACGTAAACATTAAAAGTTGTTCTGATCCATATCTAATTCTTCTGTCTTGTACTTTCCACCTCAGTTACTTTGAACTTTTTTACTCCATTCTTTTACCTGTGATGTTCCCTTGGCCAGAGATGTCCTTCTCTTACCTCTCCTTTCCACCAGTGCACATAGACAATGCTTACACCATCTCTAAGACTGAGCTCAGTGTTGTCACCTCCTCTGTGAAGCCTGCCCTGGTTGCTCAGGCAGAATGCAGATGCTCATCCCCTGTGCTCTTGGTATGTTGGTACATAACTCCAGTGTCAGAGTGAACGCTCTAAACTCTCATCGTATAGTTGTCTGCCTCTCCAGGGAGGCTGCCAGTGCCTTGGGGAGCAAGGCCCACATGGTTTTCTTTAGGATTATTGATTCTTCAAGACCATACAAAGGTAAAGCAGTTGTTAGACTGTGTAGTGGAATTTTCCCATGGAATATAGTTTTTCACTTGTGTGCACACATGCATGCATTTGTTTGTCCTATTCTCACAGACTCTTTGAGTGCTGTTTACATGCTGGATGCTATGCTTGGTGCTGGGGACCCAGTGGCTAGCAAAACAGACATGATCTCTGCTCTGCGGCTCCAGTCGAATGGGTAGACGGATGCTAATTAAATAAATGTACTAATATGCAGTTGCAAACCATGGAAAGGCAAAGTATAATAATCTACAAAAAGGAATTCTGATCTTGCCTGGGTCTTTCAATAAAGTTTTCCTTGAGGAAGTCTCCTTCGAGTGAAACATGAAGGGTGAGTAGATGTTAAGTGGTTGAAGATGGTAGGGAGCCTGGGAAAGAGCATTGCAGTGAGTGGGAACACCATGTGTTAAGGCTTTGTATCAAAGTACATAGTGTATTAAAAGACCTAAAAGCATTTCAGTTTACCTGGAGCTCAGAGTGGTGAGAACCAGACTGAAGAGGTGTGCACAGAGGAGTCCTGCAGTGCAGCAAAAGATTGTTTTGCTTTCAAGCCCAGTAGATAAGTCTTGAAGGGGTTTAAGCAGGACAGTAGTAAAGATGATCCTATGGGCATTCTGCAAAGCCACTCTGGTTGGAGCATGGACAATAGGTTGGGGAAGCAGATGTGGATCTCAAGAGGTCAGTTTGGAGGCTTTGGAAAATGCCAGATGGTGCTAACCTAGACTTGGGTGTTGACAGTGAACATGTTGAGAAATGGATGGATCAAAGGAGGTAAAATCAACAGGTCTTGTGATGGGCTGCATGTCGTGGGGTGAGGGAGAAGTCTCAAGATACCTCATAGATCTCTGGCTTGTAGCATTGGCAGAAGGTGGCAGTATGGCATAGTAATTATGTGTACAGGCTCTGAGACAACTCTTAGCACTTGCTAGGTGGGTGATCTTGGGCAAGGCACTTATTCCCTTTATGAAAAAAATTGAGCCATTTCTAATACCTGCCCCACAGGCATGTGACATGGATTAAATGAGTTGGCACAGGTTGACACTTGGAGCACTGTCTGGAATATAATTAACACTCAGTCATTATTATTTTTATAGTGATATCCCTCAATGGGTAAAAACATCAAAAAGGACCAATATTTCTTAATAAGATGGCGTACTGGACTTTGAACATGTTGATTATGTTGTGTCATTAAGATATCCCAATGGAAACCTGGAGTAGGCACCTAGAGCTATGGGTCTGTTTCTTGGAGGAGAAGGCTGAAACTGGAGCTTTAACTTAGGAGTCATCGTTTTCTTTCCTTGGAGTACAAGAAGGAACAGTTATACTACCCATGTTTATGGTTCAGGACTAAGCAAGTTTTTGGCTTAGAATATTTGTTGAATGAGGCAACCTTGTGCTGGTCAGCATATTATCGGCAAAGTGATGTTTGGATTTCTACTAATAATAAAACTGTCTTTCCCCAAGTAAGAGGAACAAGTCAATAGTAGATGGTCCTGACTTTGGGTATAAGAGCCTTGGGCCTTGTCTGGAAGAAGCTTGTCTTGTTCTGATGGACAGAGTTGTGGGAAAGGTGGTAGTGTGAGCACCATAAGGGGGCTGAGCCTCAGAGTGTAGGGTTTCATGATACGCAGTCTTCTTTGTACTCTACTTCAATGAGTAGAAAATCAACTCAACTTTGCATTTTTCCACACAAGAACAAGCCAAGCAACCCAAATGGGGCCAGCAGACATATAGGGCCAGAGACAAGTAACAGTTCGGGAGAGCAAATGAGCATCATAAAAAGAGCTCCCTGTCTCACAAGGTTACCCAATCCAATTTCAAAGCACTGCAGTTGTTAGAAATGTCTTCCCTTGTTGAACAGAACATGTCATCTTATAACTTTGATCCTCTTGGTTAAACCCTTGAGCCACACAATCTTGGTCTGCTCTTTCCCAAGAAAACCCTTCAGTGATTTGAAGTCAGTGGACAGGTTTTTGGCAGTATTTTTTCCCTTGATTTTAACAGGCTGTGACTATGGGGTCTTGAGCTGTCTTGGCCACTCTCACCTGCATGAATTATAATTATTCAGTCTGTTACAAAATGTAGATCGTAGAATGAACCCAACTCCCAACACTCCAGTTGTAAGGATTTGAGTGGGGAAAGAGAGAGTGACAGATAGAAAGAGACATATGGAGAGACAGATAGAGAGAGATTGATTAAGAATAAAGATAATGAATAAAATTATGGACAAATAGATCAATAGACAGATGGTAGAGATGGTTTCTAGTGATACTCAGAGTGTGATCGATGCTTCTGAAAATTGACTCCAGGCAAGGGTCTTTGCAAAGAAATAAATAGATTCTTTACATTTTATTTTTATTGTAATTCTTACTGGGGGGTTGGTCCTGTAGAAAGGTGAAATCTTCTCCAACCAAAATATCTGCTTTGCTACATGCCAATCAGAGATAGCAAATATATATTTTCTGTATGTTGTTCTGATATCAGCTCATGGCTGATATCATTAATTCATTATAATACCCTTCTCTGCCTAGCCTGGCTGTAGCCTCTGAACCTTTCCTAACTTAAAACTCTAGACAGTCACGGCCAATGGAGCTATAGTAGTATGTGTCTTGTTATTTATTGTTATGGCAATAGTGCTGCATAATAAACAGCTATGAAACCTCAGACATATGTAAGATATTATTGCTTGTGTGCCAGGATGGTTGGAGCTTGGCTGGTCTTGGTTGGACTTGTTTGACACTGGCTGGACTCTCTCATGCATCTGACTGGGGGCTCTGTTCTAGCTGGGCTGGACTGAGTCATTTTAGCTGGCGCAGTTCTTTTTATTTATTTATTTATTTATTTTTTGAGATGGAGTCTTGCTCTGTCACCCAGGCTGGAGTGCAGTAGCATGATCTCAGCTCACTGCAAGCCCCACCTCCCAGGTTCATGCCATTCTCCTGCCTCAGCCTCCCAAGTAGCTGGGACTACAGGGGCCCACCACTAAGCCTAGCTAATTTTTTGTATTTTTTAGTAGAGACAGGGTTTCACTGTGTTGGCCAGGATGGTCTCAATCTCCTGACCTCATGATCTGCCTGCCTTGGCCTCCCAAAATGCTAGGATTACAGGCGTGAGCCACCGCGCCTAGCCTTCTGCTTGCAGGATCTCTCATCCCCCTTGTGAGACCAGCGGGCTTGTCTGAGTATGTTCTAATGGGAATGGCAGAAGCCCAAGAATGAGCAAAAACACGCAAGGCTTCTTGTGGCCTAAGCTTGTACCTGACCCACTATTACATCAACTGCTTTCTAATAAATTCATACAACTGGGTCCAAATTCAAGAGGTGGAAAGTACACTCTACCTCTTCAATGAAAGGAATTTCAAAGATGCATATCAGAATGTGTGGATATAGAGAGGGGTAAAAAATTGGGACTCTTAATGCAGTCTGTTGTGCTGTGTAAGATGAATCTACACTGCTGTGTGTTATGTGCTAATTACATGACTTATTTATCTTATTAATATATATTAATATATCTGCTCTAGAATGACAGTCTGCACACCATGCTTTCAAGGTGGGGAAGGGTCAAAGTCAAAATACAAATTCCCTCTGCTTAGCTCCTGATAACCCAGCTCAATTCAACAGGGGTCAATAAGATTTCATTCCATAAAGATAGGTGAGGTCTAACACACAAGTATCCTCATGGGAGCAGGCGGGCACTACAGAGTTAAGCATGACTCACTGCCACCACCACCACCACCATCATCATCACCATCCTTATCCTTGCTGCAATGTATTGAGAACTTACTCTATGCCAGGTACTTCACCTCCAGTGTATCTCATTCTACAGGATATTCCAGCAAGGCAGGTTTATGTGCATTATTTTGTAAACAAGGGCACAAGGGTTCAAGGAAGTGCCATGATATACCCAGGACATTCGATGAAGAGCCCTACCTGAAACAGGCTTGACTGGGTCCCTGAAGAAAGCTCTTCTGATGACCTTCAGCAGATGCTGTCTATGCTTGGCTAACTCCCTTCTCAGGTCCAGAAGGGCTCCTTGCACCACCCTCTGTTCTTCTATGCCTGCCCTGGGTGCTCTACTTTCTTCTCTCCTTGCTTGGGCTTCTCTGGCTCTACTTTCTTTAGGAGAATAGCTTATCTATTCTCCCAAATCCCTACTCTCTAATTCTCTCTCACTGCTGATCAGTGGAGAGGAACCAAAACAATTTCCATTAGGAAATGACATGAGTTATGATGATCAGGGACACTGGTCAGTATTATTCACTCCTTTTGAGAAGTTTCCTTAAAGGAGCTTGGACCAAACAACTTTAGAAGAAAAACTGACATCCTGGTAGTGAACTATGGTGAGATGGGAGGGGGGTACGTTGCTCCTCATGGGGGTTACACGCTGAGGTGGGAAAAAGGGCAAGGCAGGGCTGTTTAGGTTCCAGTGCACCACAGAGTTTACAGAGCAACTCTTTGGATTTTTATTTGTTTTTAATGAAGTACGATCCTTCTCTCACCTTAGAATTTAAACATGTACTCAGGGGCTGATCTGGGCAGACTACAGCCATCAGGGTATATGCACAATCACTCTTCCTCAGGGAAAACTAAAGCTTTGTTTAGTTGATGATCCTCCTCCTTCTTCCTCCAGGATGAGTCCTCTCCCAGGAGTTTCTCCAATTTACAGCCTTACATGTTGACCTCTCTTCGGCCCTCAAACTCATTTAATTAAGTATACACATCCACTCTGGTATGATAAAGGGCAAATATCAGAGTCAGAGGGGCTCTGAGGAGTCATTTAGTGTCTGCACAGATGGGGAAACTAAGGCTAAAGTATGAATAGGAATTGTTCTCATCTCTTCTCTGATGTGGATGCTGAGGAATCACCAACCACAGTTGAGGGCTGATGGGTTCACAATATGGGAGCCAAGAAAAGAGGCTGGGAAAGTTGAAACCAGAGTCTGGTTCAGTCTACCCAGAAAGGGGAAGGATGTATTAGAATTGGCTGCTATGAGATCTGATATGGTTTAGCTGTGTCCCCACCCAAATCTCATCTTGAATTGTAGCTCCCATAATTCCTACATGTTGTAGGAGGGACCTGGTGAGAGATCATTGAATCATGGGGGCAGTTTCCTCCATACTCTTCTCATGGTAATGAATAAGTCCCACGAGATCTGATGATTTTATAAGGGGTTTCATTTGGCTCTGTCATTCCCTCTTTACTGTCACCATGTAAGAAGTGCCTTTCACCCTCTGCCATGATTGTGAGGTCTCCATAGCCATGTGGAACTGTGAGTCCATTAAACCTCTTTTTCTTTATGAATTACCCAGTCTAAGGTATGTCTTTATCAGCAGTGTAAAAATGGACTAATACAAAATCAGTCCTTAGATCTCTGAGGCTTAATGCAAAAAGTTTATTTCTTGTTTCCATAAAGCCCAGTGTAGCTTGTGTTAGTCAGGTGGGCTCTCCTGGGCCCTCTCCTTCAAACAAAATGGATGCCAAAGTAGGTGGATTGCTGTAGCCAAGGAGTTCAAGAACAAACTGGGCAACATAGTGAATCCTTCCCTCTACAAAACATACAAAAGTTAGCTTGATGTGGTGGCATGTGCCTGTAGTCCCAGCTACTTGGGAGGCTGAGATGGGAGAATCACCTGAGCCTGGGAGGTTGAGGCTGCATTGAGCCATGATCATTCCAGTCTGGGTGAGAGAGTGAGACCCTGTCTCAAAAAAAAAAAAACAAAAAAAACAAAGATTCAAGCTTCTTCCACCTGAGCCTTGGAGTCCTTTATCAGATCATTTGTCTCCAGACAACTGACATTGAGGAGAAACAAAGGAGAGGATTGCTTGGCAGATTTTAGAGCTAGGCCTGGAAGAAGGGAGCAACATTTCTGCCCACAGCCCATTGGCCAGAGCATGTCACATGGTCCCTCCTAGAAGAAAGGAAGATCGAAAATTATAGTTCAGTAGTGTTCTCAGGAGGAAAAGGAAGAATCAAGTAAGGAATTTTTCCATAGAAGATCTGAAGTAGAAGTCAGGGGCCAAGGTGTTAGAGAGTGTGGTGGAATGGATAACTTTAACTACTTTTGCATGCAGGTCTTTTGCCATTTGACCTTGCAGTAGTACCTCCCACTAGAGTTTTGAGAGCATATTTCTCTTTCCCAGTAGTTTTGGTCTTGCTCATGTGACTTGCATTGGCCAATGAAATGCTGGAAGACATTATATGAGCAGAGACTTTATGTGTGCTTGTGTGATTTAGAATGGTCTTTTGTACTCCTGTAATTCACTGTGGGAAAGAACATGGCCTGGGTAGCCTCTGGCTCCTGAATAAAGACATATGGAGCATACTTAAACTTTACCCACAGCCTGGAGTCAAGCCCAGCTAAGACCAGTGATCCCATATGAACCCCTGAGAACCTGCAAGGATTGTAAACCACCAGCACTTTGAGGTTGTTTGTTATACAGCATTATTGCCACAATAGCTGACTAATACAGGGTGGCAGAGAGTTTGAATATGAAGACCCAGAAGAGTGGGAAGATGATCTGAGTAGTCTGGGAGTAGTGGCTTATAGCAGCTAAGATGATGAGACTTTTAAATTCAAAATTCCTGGATTCATCCCAGCTTTCCATGTCTTCAACTTATGCATTGTGTGATTTGGGGCAGATTGGTCAAGCTGCCTTTGACCCAACTCTTGTCTTATAAATTGGGGGTAATTATAAAAGCCAACCTCAAAGGATTGGTTTGAGAATGAAATGTGATTATGTAAGCTCAGCACAGGGCCTGACTGATGCTCCCTTTACTTGAAAATTATCATCTCATTTTTTCCTCTTATTCTCTTGTTTACTCTTTATAATTCATATGAGATAACACTTCTTCGTAGATGCCTTCCTTGACTGCTACTTTCCCACTCCAGAATAGAACCATTTCTCCTTTATAACATTTATAGTAATTCGAAGTGACATAAAGGTATAACTTTTGGAGGTATTGTTAAATGTTTACTCCAAATTTCCTCTACCAGTTTCTACATATTGAGAGGGCTGAGACAATGTCTGTATCTAGCACAGTGCCTAGAACATATAGGAGATTAATGAATGAATGGGTAAAAATAAGTACTAATAAATAGCAGTGATTCTGATCTTCTGCTCACTTTTATCCTACACACCTTCCTTTGCTCTTTGCACTATGTGTTGGAGAATTGGATTGATTTAAAGGATTTGGGTGAGCCATCGGCAGATGTGGGACTGAAATTCAGGTCTCCCTATTTCTAGTCTGGTGGTCTGCCTTGCTCACAGCACCATCTTCCACTGTGCCCTTCCAAAGCCACAATTTACATGGCTGGCTTGGAACCCTGCCTCTCTGCCTGAGATTAACCAGCCTCCCATTTACCCACCAATGGATGGAACATGCTCCCTTTGTGTGCAGCAGTTTAGCTAGCATTTTGCTTTAACTTTTCTATGCATGCTGTCTGGTGTCCCAAAATTGGCCTTTGTGGGGAAATCAATAACAGCTCATGCATACAAGGCACACATCCCTTCCACAGGACATTAGGCCAGCTATTGAAGTAACTGTGGCTGGAAAGGAGAGTTCTATTTGTAACTGAGGCAACTGCAGATGAAATGATGCTTTCCTATGTGTATTTGGGTAGAAAACACTGATTCTCCCCCTCCTCATGTCTCCAGCTGTTGGCAGTCCTTCTCTCATTTTAGAGCTGTCTGCATCAGTTGCTTTCTTTCAGGAATTCTTAGTCATACACACACTGCAAATGACAAAAGAGGGGGCTACTTTCCTCTTGGACTGCTGTGGTCGAATTCAAAGGTCCAGGTCCCTGATCTGAAGTCAGAGGACCTGTATCCTACTCAGTCTAAATTTGTCCAGGGCCTCACTTAGCAAGCCAGCATAAGTCAGTTCCGTTTTTTAGGTTGTAGTATTCCCATCTGGAAAACAAAGGGATTAAATGTCATGACTCTCTCCCTCTCTCTCTCTCTCTGTCTGTCTCTCTCTGTCTCTCTCCCTCCCTCCCTCCCTTCCTCCCTCCCTCCCTCCCTCCCTGTTGCTGTATCAGCTGTGCCATGTTAACACTATCCTTACAGGAGTAATGGGGGAAGAAGAATGAACATCTATGAAGTACCCTCTATCTGTCACTTAACAATCATCATCTCATAGAATAGTCACAACAACCTTATTATTTCGTTTTTCCATACAAGGAAACAGGCTTAGAGAGGGAAGATGACTCATTTGAAGTCACAGAGTTTAGGAGGATTTAAGTCCACATTTTCCCCACCACATTAGGTAAGATGTTGAGATGTTGAGATGATAGCCGTTAGCCACATGTTAGGTGTTAAATTGTGTCCACTAGAATTGATATGTTGAAGTCTTAACCCCCATTACCTCAGAATGTGACCTTATATTGGAGATAGGGACTTTACAAATGTAATCAAATTAACATGAAACAACTGAGCCATAGGAGCTGAGGTCTGAGTTTAGGGTAATATTCTGGGAAAACCAGGCACAAGGCAGATCAGGCAAGATGCAAAATAATATTAATGAGAACAGAATCTCCTTACTATTTAGTATTGATAGAGCATTTTCTCATTGATTCTTTCAATTTAAACTTCACACATCATTATCCAGGTGAGGAAACTAAGACTGCTAGAGACTAAATGGCTTCTGAAAACTACATAAACATACACAAACAGTTAATGATAAAGTTGGGACTCAAAATCATGTTTGACACCAAGCCCAGTGTTATTTTCTTAAGCACAGCTCCTAGAGTCACAGAGCTCTTCAAAAGAGGCTTGTGCTACAATGAAGATGATGATGATGTTGATGGCAGTGCTAATGGGTATTGCTAATGATAGTGTTGATAATGATGACAATTATGATGTGATAATGATGAAGATGAAGATGATGGTGTTATTGATAATGACAATGACAATGGCTTGCCCTCTTCAAAAACGTATTTCCAAATCCAGCCTCTAGCCTTTGCTCTTACAAAATCCCTATAAATACTGCGCTTTATGGCACATTGATCAACAGAGATGCTCTGCAATGAGAAAAGGCTTGCAAGGTCCCACACATTTGGGGAATGCTATACATTTTGCCCTTCTCTGGGAGAAGCACAGTGTGTGTTAGCATAGGAAAGGTTCTGAGACATCTTGTATTAATGTACCTATTTTGCTTCGTGTAATACATATTTCCAAAATCTTTTTTTACTTGAGAACCCCTTTCTTATGTAATTATTGTCTATTGATACCCCAAATAACAAGTGCTCTTTATAAAGCCCTTGGGAAAACAGTACCCCAGCCTTTTTTTGTCTCCTTATCTAATCTTTTAGACCAACCCCAACCCATATCATTCAGCAAATCTTCAGAGATACCTCCATGGGGCTCTCCTCCCACCCCACTGAGCTCTAATAACTTGCCTAGAGTCCTTCACTGGACACATATCCTAGACCTTTCCCACCCAGGATGGAGTCATGGAGACTATGGAGCCAGGGTCACAGGCTTCATTCACCAAGGCTATCCACTGGGGAGAAAGTCTAAATGCAAAGCCAGAGATGGCTGCTGTAAGGGACATCTTCGACCCTATCCTAGAGGGGGCTGGAAGATGGACAGCTAGGAATGGGAATGAGGAGGAGATATGGATGAACTGGGATACCAATGCTAAAGGACAGCTTCAGCAGAGAAGATACCAGGAATGAGTCAGGGACCACAACATGGAGCATTTGATCACAGACAGAAGCCTGTTTGGGTGAAATCTCATGTTCCTGTATCATGCCCTGATATGGTTTGGTTGTGTCCCCATCCAAATCTCATCTTGAATTGCAACTCCCACAACTCCCACATGTTGTGGGAGGGACCTAGTGGGAGATGGTTGAATTATAGGGGTGGGTGTTTCCTGTGCTATTCTTGTGACAGTGAATGAGTCTCATGAGATCTGGTGGTTTTAAAAATGAGAGTTTCCCTGCACAAGCTCTCTCTTTGTCTGCTGCTCTGCACGTAAGAGGTGACTTGCTTCTCCTTCCCTTTTGCCATGATTGTGTGACCTCCTAGTCATATGGAACTGTAAGTCCACTAAACCTCCTTTGCTTCCCAGTCCTGGGGGTATGTCTTTATCAGCAGCATGAAAATGGACTAATACAGTAAACTGGTACCAGTAGAGAGAGTGGTGCTCTCCTGAAAAGATACCTGAAAATGTGAAAGTGACTTTGGGACTGGGTAATAGGCAGAGGTTGGGACAGTTTGGAGGGCTTAGAAGACAGAAGAATATGGGAAAGTTTGGAACTTCCTAGAGACTTGTTGAATGGCTTTGACCAAAATGTTGATAATGATATGGACAATGAAATCCAGGCTGAGGTGGTCTCAGATGGAGATGAGGAACTTGTTGGGAACTGGGGCAAAGGTGACTCTTGTTATGTTTTAGAAAAGAGACTGGCAGTATTTTGTCCCTGCCCTAGAGATCTGTGAAACTTTGAACTTGAGAGATGATTTAGGGTATCTGGTGGAAGACATTTTTAAGCAGCAAGGTATTCAAGAGGTGACTTGGTGCTGTTAAAGGCATTTCCATTTCAAAAGGGAAACAGAGAATAAAAGTTTGGAAAATTTGCAGCCTGGCAATGCAATAGAAAAGAATATCCCATTTTCTGAGGAGAAATTCAAGTTGGCTGCAGAAATTTTGCCTAAGTAACAAGGAGCCAAATGTTAATCACCAAGATAATGGGGAAAATGTCTCCAGGGCATGTCAGAGGTCTTCACGGCAGCCCCTCCCATTACAGGCCTGGAGGCCTAGGAGGAAAAAGTGGTTTTGTTGGCCAGGCTGAGGGTCTCCAAGCTCTGTGCAGTCTAGGGACTTGGTGCCCTGCGTCCCAGCCACTCCAGTTGTGGCTGAAAGGAACCAATATAGAGCTTGAGCTGTGGATTCAGAGGGTGCAAACCCCAACCCTTGGAAGCTTCCACGTGGTGTTGAGGCTGCAAGTACACAGAAGTCAAGAATTGATGTTTGGGAACCTCTATTTAGATTTCAGAAGACGTAAGGAAACTCCTAGACGTCCAGGCATAAGTTTGGTGCAGGGGCAGAGCCCACATGGAGAACCTCTGCCAGAGCAGTTCAGAAGGGAAATGTGGGGTCAGAGCGTCCACGTAGAGTCCCTACTGGGGCATCACCGAGTGAAGCTGTGAGAAAAGGGTCAACATCATCCAGACCCCAGAATGGTAGATTCACCAACAGCTTGCACTGTGTGCCTGGAAAAGTCACAGACACTCAATGCCAGCCCATGAAAGCAGGAAGGAGTGGGGCTATACCCTGCAAAGCTACAGGGGCAGAGCTGCCCAAGGCTGTGGGAACCCACCTCTTGCATCAGTGTGACCTGGATGTGAGACACAGAGTCAAACGGGATCATTTTGGAGCTTTAAGATTTGACTGCCCTGCTGGATTTTGGACTTGCATGGGACCTGTGGCCCTTTTATTTTGGTCAATTTCTCCCATTTGGAATGGCTGTGTTTACCCAATACCTGTACATCCCATTGTATCTAGAAAGTAACTAGCTTGCTTTTGATTTTACAGACTCATAGTTGGAAGGGACTTGCCTTGTCTCAGATAAGACTTTGGACTATGGACTTTTGAGTTAATGCTGAAATGAGCTAAGAGTTTGGGCGACTATTGGGAAGGCATGACTGGTTTTGAAATGTGAGGATATGAGATTTGGAGGGTCCAGTGGTGGAATGACATGGCTTGGCTGTGTCCTTTCCCAAATTTCATGTTGAATTGTAACTTCCACAATTTCCACATGTCATGGGAGGGACCTAGTTGGAGGTGATTGAATTATGGGGGCGGATCTTTCCTGTGCTATTCTCATGATAGTGAATGAGTCTCACGAGATCTGATGGTTTTAAAAATGAGGGTTTCCCTGCACAAGCTCTCTCTTCTTTTTACCTGCTGCCATCCATGTAAAACATGACTTCCTCCTCCTTGCCTTCTGCCATGACTGTGAGGCCTCCCCAGCAATGTGGAACTGTAAGTCCATTAAACTTCTTTTCATTCCCAGTCATGGTATGTCTATTAGCAGCATAAAAACAGACTAATGCATGCCCCATACTCCTTTTACTCATTTTTGGCAGCTTCCTTTGGACCAATGACCTACCTTGAAGCTTCAGAACTGACCCAGACTTCAGCAGAAGGAGACAGAATTGGTTAATGATTCTCCATTATCCACAATGGTTCATGTCTTTGTATCTTTTAGTTTGACACAAAGCCAAATCCATGGGAAATGGTTGGTAAAAAGTCTTGATTTGTTGTTAATAACAGTAATATTAATAATAGTGGATTGCATGCTGAGAATGGATAATGTGACAGGCAGGCACTGTACTCTGTACTCTACATCTATCTTAGAGTTAATTCTTCCAACAGCCTGTTACATTGTTATTATTATGATTATGTATAGATGAGGAAACTGAAACTCTGTGATATGAAGTAGCTTGCTCAAGAAAACCAGGTTGAAGTGCAACATCCAAGATTTGAACTGAGGTCTAATAATAAAGGCACCTACAGGATAACTAGCTAGTCAAAGCAAAAGCATTCTCCAATTTTTCTTCTCCAGACCTCTAGTGACTCAGTCTGTCACAGAGCACAGGAAAAGCTGGAATTTAAGGTGGTTGTATTAGAGGTGACTTTCCACTGGACTGAGAATGGAGCTGTTGCCTGACTTCTACTTGGAGAGGTCATGCGTGGAGGCAGGAAGAGGCCCTTTGGCAGGGACTCTGAAACTTCCCCACCCACTGAGGCAGAGCTGGGACTGCCTGTCACTGGGACAGACAGGTAGAACCCAGAAATCATGTTAAAGCTACAGACCAGCTATGAGGGTTGATATAGTTTGGCTGTGTCCCCACCCAAATCTCATTTGAATTGTAACTTCCATAATTCCCATGCATTGTGGGAGGGACCTGGTGGGAGGTAATTGAATCACGAGGGAGGGTTTTTCCTGTTCTGTTCTCATGATAGTGAATAAATCTCATGAGATCTTATGGTTTTCAAAAGGGGAGTTCGCAGGCATATGCTCTCTTGCCTGCCACCATGTAAGACGTAACTTTGCTCCTTATTTGCCTTCCACCATGATTGTGAGGCCTCCATAGCCATTTGAAACTGTGAGTCAATTAAACTTCTTTCCTTTATAAATTACCCAGTCTTGGGTATGTCCTTATCAGGAGCTTGAGGACAGATTAATACAGAGGTCCACAAAGCAGTGCTGCTTGAGAATCTAATGAACGTGAGAAGGGAGGGCAGCAGTCAGAGTGACCTTTCTAGAGAACAGAGCCAGGTGTTGCCTTAAAACCTGTCAGAGTCTTCCCTTCTGCTCAGGATAAAATCTTAAGGGCTGACCACGACCTCTAAGAACTGCCATGACCTGGCCTCTCTATCTTCCCAGCCTCATCTTTCATTACTGTTTTGGACTGAATTATTTCCCCCTAAAATCCATATGTTGAAGCTCTAACCCTAAATGGGACTCTTATCTTAAGACTGGTATTTTAGGAGTAATTAAGGTTAATTGTGTCATAAGGGTGGGCCCTAAGCAGATAGGATTATAACCTTATAAGAAGAAGAAGAGAGAGGTTTCTTTCTCCCTCTCAGCTATCTGAGGACATAGCAAGAATGTGACCATTTGCAAGCCAGGAAGAGAGCCCTCATCAGAAATGACCATGCTGGCACTCTGATCTTAGACTTCCAGCCTCCAGAATTGTAAAAAAAAATACATTTCTCTTGGTTAAGCCACTCACTCTATGGTATTTTGCTATGGAAACCCAAGTTAACTAAGACAACTTCTTCACTCCTTCCCTTTTATGCTCCAACCAGGTCAAACTCCCTCCCAGTTGCTTGAATTTACCATGCTCTTGCTCTGTTTTGCTTCCATGATTTAGCATATGTTATTAGCTATGTCCAGCATGCCTTTTTTTCTTCTTACTCTTCACACTGCTAACTCTTGTAATCCTTCAGGACTCAGCCTTGGATGATGTGTTAGTCAGGACAGACTAGTTTATGCTGTGGTAACAAACATACCCCAGATCTCTGTAGCTTACAGAGCTTGCTTTTCACTCTGTGACATGTCTGATGTGGCTAGGCAGGAGGTCTCTCTTCATTGTAGCCACACAGGAACCCAGATATATAGAAACACAAGACTTTATAACCTCTGAGGCAACAAAAGGGGATATGGTGACTAGCTAGTGAGCTAGTACATGCCAAAAAGTGACATGTACCACTTCTGGTCACATTTCACCTGAGCAATCTACACAGCCATCCCTCACTAACTGTCATAGATGGCTGCAGCAATGGCCTGTGACTTGTTATTTCCTCCCTGTATCTGTGCGTTTGGGTAGTCCCCACCCACACTGATTCTGGGAGGCTCTGTGATTTGCTTTGGCCAATGGGAAAATAACAAATTTGATGCAAGCAGAGACTTGAAAAGTGCTTGTACAGAGAGCTTGCCCTCTCTTGCTATTCCTGGCAAGAAATAATCACCATAATCACCAATATGTAACCACCAATATGTAAATAAGCTCAGTCTAGCCTGCCAGTCACACATGGCCCACAGTCACTCCAGCCAATAGCCAGCAACAGCCACCAGGTGTGTGAAGCCATATTGTAGAGCCCACCATCCCCTATCAATCTGCCAGTCAGTGGAAGTCACATGAGAATGTAGGTGAGACCAGCCCAAACTGCCAATTCACAGACCAGTGAATGGTTGTTGTTAGGCTACTATGTTTTGGAATGGTTTGTTACACAGCAAAAGCTAACCGGTATACTATTTCAAAGTGTATGGGGAAGTGCTGTTTCTGGTATTTAGAAAGAGAGGGTAATAGGGTATTGTTAAATAATACTAATGACAAATTAGTAACTACCACAAATCCCTTCTCCTACCTCCAGGAAAGACTTTGAGTCTCCTGTGAAAGCTAAGGTGGGGCTCCTCTTCTGTCCTCTTTCAGTTTCCTGGGCTTCTCTGACACCCCTGCAACCCAGCACTGCTCTCACTTTGTAGCAATTGAGTGGCTCCCCTAGAGCATGTCAACCAGCAGGCTCTGAATGGGTAGCAGGAGACTCAGATACTGGGTTCCTTAGCCCTTGGAGTGGCCAGGTGGGCCCTGGGTTCTTCTGCTTCCTTCAGCCACAAGTAGCCTCTTCTGTCTATTCTAGTGGGTTGTGCAGATTCAATAATTAACTGTGTGTAATGTGACATAAAAAACATTGACCTCTTGTCTGGTACCCCAGGAGGCTGCAGGTTTTGAGAGAGCAGGGCTGTGTTACATTCATTCTTTCTCAGATCCTAGCACTGTGTCTGACTCATCGTAATTGTTCAATAAATATTTGCTGAAACAAGGGATGGTGAATGAAGTTAGCTAGGAGTTGTAATCAGGGTGGCCTCTCTGTGGTTAAGGCGCCAGAACTGAGGAAGGGGGTCAGCTAGACCTGCACTGTCCAATATGGTAGCCACCAGCCACAAGCAATAGGTTGAATTCCCTTCCCCCAAAATCCATATGTTGAAGTCCTAACCTCCACTTCCTTGGAATATGACTTTATTTGCAGTCCCTTAGGACTGGTATCCTTATAAAAGGGGAAATTTGGAGACAGACACACACATAGAACATCATGTGAAGATGAAGACAGAGATGAGGGTAACATTTCAACAAGCCAAGGAATGCTGAAGATTGCCAGCAACTCACCAGAAGGTAGGTGAGAGGCATGGAACAGACTGTCTCTCACAGAACTCAGAAGGAAGATGCCCTTCCAACACTTTGATCTTGAACTTCGAGCCTCCAGAACTGGGAGACAATACATTTCTGTTGTGTCAGCCATCTAGTGAGTGGTACTTTGTTAAGGCAGCCCTGGAAAACTAATATACCACATGTGGCTATTTAAATTTAAATTAATCAGCATTAAAAATTTAGGTCCACAGTCCTACCAGTTATCTTTCAAGAGCTCAATAGCTACACGCAGCCAGTGCTTCCTGTATTATAAAGAAGGTAGAAAACAGTTCCATCACCACAGAAATTTATCTTGGCTAGTGTTGAGCAGTAGTAATCATTCTAAACTCTGATTGCATGTTAGACTATCCAAGGAGATTTTTCTTTTAAATTAAAGGTCACAATTTGAGATGATTATAGATTCACATAAAGTTATAAGAAATAATACAGAGAGATCCTGTGTGTTCTTTACCCAGTTTCCCCCAATGGTACCATTTTGTAATACATTAGGAAAAGATCCCAAGTAGAATATTGGCATTTATATAGTCAGATGTAGAACAGTTCCCTCTCCAAAGGGATCCCTTCCTGATGCCTCTTTTAAATTTATTGTCATTGACAAATATGGTGCTTAACATGATGTTTTGATACATGTATACATGGTGGAATGGCCAAATCAAGCTAATTAAAATATGCATTACCTCTCATATTTATAATTTTATATGATGAGAATGCTTAAAATCTATTATCTTAGCAATTTTCAATATACAGTACATTGTTATTAACTGTAGTCACCATGTTGTACAGAGATCTCTCGAATTTATTCCTCCATCTAAATGAAACTTTGTACCCTTTGACTAACATCTTCCCAATCCCTCCACCCCCAGCCTCTGTGACCACCATCCTACTCTCTGCTTCTATGAGTCTGACTTGTTTAGATTGCAAATATAAGTGAGGCCATGTGGTATTCATCTTTCTGTGCCTGGCTTATGTCACTTAGCAGGTTCATCCATGTTGTCACTTATGACAGGATTTTCTTCTTTTTAAAGGCTGAATAGTACTCCATTGTGTATACAGGCCATTTTGTCTTTGTCCCTGATGACCCCCCCTTTTTTTTTTAGCTAATCCCAACTCTCCCTGGCTAAGAGAAGAGAGACATATTCTAGGCACAAAGAATAACGTGTAAATGACCAGAGCGAAAGAAGGCCTGTCTGGGTCCTATAGTTATTCCAGCACAGAACAGAGCATTAGAGGTTTGGAGATGACAGAATTATTCCCTAAGGATGTGAACTAATATGGACCAAGACAACACATTCCCTACTTCCCAGAAGAAAGCCATGAGCAGAGAGAGTATTCCATTTAGAAAAGAGGTGTAAATCTTGACTTCCCTGGGTCCTGGTTCACTCGAAGTTTGCTGGTTAGCAATTCCTTGTAGCACCATGATTCCACGATGGATCAATTACTTTTTACTTGGAGAAGTTTTTGACCAGTTGGGAAGGAGGGGAAGGCATTGGGGTTCTTGAAGTCTTTCTCATTCTTGGGGGTGTTCTGGGTTTGAGGGTTGAACGAAGGGTTTCTCACTCTCCTTTTGCTACTGTAAGTTTTCTTTCTATGATCTCACTTCCCAGAGGGAACAAAAAGCAGAGAAATGGGCTGTAAATCCCATTTATATTCATTAATACCCTAAAGATGAAAAATACCTTTCCATTATCCCTGGGATAATTCAAGCCCATTGCATAGGAAAATGTTATAAATCTTTGTCACTACAATCTCAGGGGCATGAGATTAGGATGTACTATGCAGAGCAAACCAGTATGGGCCTGCCAGAAACTTTCCAGTCCTGTTGATGAGCTGGGTTTAGAAACCAGTGTTAAGGCATTTAAAGCACAGCCTTCCCAAAGAGGCTCCTGGAGATGTACCAGGGCCCTGAGCTTAGCTGAGGGAAGCAGAGACACCCAAAGAGGCAACAGAGGGGCTTCTGCTCTTTGAAGCACAGTCCATAGGCTCCTCACAGTCACCAGATAATAATAAAATGTACCTAACATGTAGTGAATTCTTCTTCCACGCTATGAACTATGCCAACCTAATTCTACCTCTTCCCTGCCTCCATTTCAACTTTGTTGATTTATTTATCCATTTAAGATTTTTTTCATAATTGAGGTACAGCTTATGTACGATAAAGTGCACGTATTGGGTCTGTGTCAAGTATCCACTTCAATGAATGTTCACCTATGTGTTCTCCATCTCGTCACCACCCAGGCCAAGACATTGAATATTTGCAGTGCCCCAAAAGTTTCTTTAGGCCCTTTCCACTTAGCATCACCCTCAGGTAATTACTCTTCTGACTATAATCACCATCTCTTAGTTTTGCCTGTTTTTGAACTTCGTATAAATGGACGCTTCCAGCATGTATTGTTTTATTTTTCTCTGCATAATGTCTGAGATTCATCCACATTTTATGTATCAATAATTCATTGTTTTTGTTGCTGTGCATGATTCCATTGCATGAATAGATCTCAGTTTATTCACTGTTCTGCTGATGGATACTTTGGGTGGCTTCCAGTTTGGGGCTATTTGAATAATTTGTTGCTTCTTTTTTTCTTCATTGTATTTATCATTACTTGACATACTAAATATCTTACTTCTTTATTTGTGCTGTTCTCCCCTAGTTAGGATATAAGCTCCATGAAGGCCAATTTTTTTTCCTCTCTTTTTCCCCTATGTCTCCAGCATCAAGAACACTGCCTGGCATACAATGGACACTCAATCAACATTTGTTGAAGGAATGAACAATGGAATGAATGGTCATATTAACCATCATATCTGGTGACAAACCAAACTTGACCAGGTTTGCCTGGGACTTCAACATTCAGCACTGTAAGTTGTATATCCTGGGAAACCCCTTTGCCTTGGCGAAACTTATGTGTGGCTTTTATTGTGATTCCTGATTTGCAGCTGAGGACATTGGCTCAGAAAATTTCAGTGACTTGTCCAGTTACCCCATCAGAGAGCGGTAGAGCCAGGGCTACTCAAGGCCGGGTCTTTGATGCGAAAGACGGAATCTTTACTCATATCTACTAAGCTGAGGAAATTTGAGAGTTCAAGCACGTTGGAACTAATAGTTCTGAGTTTGATTAATATTTATGTATTTATATTTTTTGAGACAGAATCTCATTTTGTTACAGAGGCTCGAGTGCAGTGGTGCAATCATTGCTCACTGCAGCCTCAAGCCCCCGGGCTCAAGCAATCCTCCCACATCGGACTTCAAGTAGCTGGGATTACAGGCATGCCCCACCATGCCTGGCTAATTTTTATAATCCTTGTAGAGGTGGGGTTTTGCTATGTTACCCAGGCTGACCTTGAACTCCTGAGCTCAAGTGATTCACCCACCTTGGCCTCCCAAAGTATTGGGATTACAGGTGTGAGCTGCCACACCCAGCCCTGGGCTTGAATATTAGTGCAACCATTTGCTGTCACTGTGAGCCTGGGGAAGTCACTATGTTTCTCTAAGCCTTGCATCAGTGATAAGGGGATTCAAATTCCTCTCTCACAGGTCAGTGTGAGGATTCTATAATTTGATGAATGGAAACAATCAACTCTATCCTGACACATAGAGGCAGCTTAACAACTGCTTTCATTATTATCACTAAAAACAGTTGTATTAGTTTGTTCCTGCTGCTGTGAAAACATACCCAAGACTGGGTAATTTATAAAGAAAAGAGGTTTAATTGACTCACAGTTCTGCATGACTGAAGAGGCCTCAGGAAATGGACAATCATGATGGAAAGGGAAGCAAACATGTCCTTCTTCACATGGCAGCAGAGAGAGAAGTGCTGAGCAAAGGGGGAAAAGCCCCTTATAAAACCGCCAGATTTCATGAGAACTCACTCACTATCACGAGAACAGCACGGGGTAACCACCCCCAAGATTCAATTACTTCCCACCAGATCCCTCCCATGACATATGGGGATTATGGAAACTACAATGCAAGATGAGATTTGGGTGGGGACACAGCCAAACCATATCAACAGTTTTGTGAAATGCACTTGTTTCTAATACATCTTTATCATCCCATACATAGTGTCATACTCAATGGTGAAAGACTGGAAGCCTTTCCTCTAAGATCAGGAGCACTCACCCACTTCTATTCAACATAGTACTGGACATTCCAGCCCTAAACAATTGAAGAAAAAAAAAAAAAAGGACAGAAAAGAATCCATTCGCATTGGAAAGGAAGAAGTAAAATTATCTTTTCTCCAATGACATACTCTTATATGTAGAAACTAAAGATTCCACAAAAAAGCCTGTTAGAACAAATAAGCAAATTTACCAAAGCTGCAGGATAGAAAACCAACACACAAAAATCAGCTGTGTTTCTATACACTAACAATGAAAAATCTGAAAAGGAAATTAAGAAAACAATTTTATTTATAATAGCATCAAAAGGAATAACATATATAGGAATAAATTTAACCAAGAAGTAAAAGATTTGTACACTGAAATCTACAAAATGTTGCTGAAAATAATGAAAGAAGACACCAAAAAAGGAAATAAATTCCCTGTTCGTGGATTATAAGACTTAATATTGTTAAGATGTCAATACTGCCCAAAGTGATCTACAGGTTCAGTACAATTTCTATCAAAACCCCAATGATGTGTTTTGCAGAAGTGAAAAAATTCATCCTAAAATTCATATGGAATCACTAGGGACCCCAAATAACCAAACAATCTTGAAAAAGAACAAAGTCAGAGAACTCATACTTCCTGATTTCATAACTTACCACAAAGCTATGAAAATAAACACTGTGTGGTAAAGGCATAAAGAAAGACATATAGACCAATGGAATAGGATAGAGGGACCAAAAATAAACACTTACATATATGGCCAAATGATTTTGGCAACAAGGATGCCAAGACCATTCAATGGGGAAAGGACAGTCTTTTCAACAAATGATACTGGGAAAATTGATATCCACATGCAAAAGAAGGCAGTTGAAACTGTACTTTGCATTATATACAAAAATTAACCCAGAATAGATGAAAGGCCTAAATATAAATACTAAAACTATAGAACTCTTGGAAGAAAATATAGTGGAAAATATTCAGGACATTGGATTTAACAATGATTTCTTGGATATGACAATGAATGCACATATTACAAAAGAAAAAATAGATAAATTGTATTTCTTCAAATTAAAAACATGTGGATCAAAAGACACTATCAACAGATTGAAAAGCAGAATGGAGTAAATATTTACAAATCATATGTGATAAGCAATTAATACCCAGAATAGGTAAAGAACTCCTACAGTTCAACAACAATAAAACAAACAATCCAGTTAAAAAATGCACAAAAGACTTGAATAAACATTTCTCCAAAGAAGAAATTCCAAAGTTAGAGGACCTAGAGTTGCATTTTTCAAATTTCAGATTGGGATTTTTTAGTGGTCATGAAATCAGTGGAGGAGAGCTCTGACTAGAGTAGAAGAGGAATTACCAGATGTGGTAGCACAGTGGATAAGGCCGATTGGTTGGGCTTGAATCCCAGTCTTGCCATTTTCTGGCTGTGGGACCATAGCCATGTTACTCAAGGGGATTTAAGTCTCACTTCCTTCACCTATAAAATGGGCATAATAATAGTAGTTACTTCATAGGGATGAATTAATATTTATTAAGGATTTAGAGTAGAGCCTAGAATATAGGATATGCTATATGTGTTTGCAATTAGTAACAAGACTTATTTTGTAATACTTAACGTTTTTGTCTATTCATGTATACATGTACATGTACAGGGCTATGATATAAAACACAGTTCTTAGTATGAGTTGTGTATTTCCTATTCTGATCATCCAGTTTATGCCTCTTTGGGTCAATGTGTGGAACATTGCTTACTGTTTCATCTCACTGTCTTCTGAACTATGTACTGGTATTAGCATCATCCTATAACGCAGGTGAGAATACGAAGACTCACAGTAGTGGGGAAGTTGTGTCTCCAAGTCCACGCAGCCCAGGAGTGGGAGAACCTGGATTCGAGTGAGCCCTGGTGGTCTGCCTTGAGGACCACTATGTTTTCAGAGCCTTGCCTTGCCTCTCAGAGGTGAGAGCCACTTCTGTTTCAACAGGGCCATTGCTGGTGCTGAGGCAGCCTCCTCATCGCCCCAAGCAGGACAGATGCTCTTTGGCTCCTTTGGGTTGGTGAGTGAGGCTGTAAAATGGCTTTTCATTTCATATTTGTGTGTTGATGTACATACGCCTTTTCCCTCTGAGCCTTTGGTTGTTGTCATCTCTCCTTTTTCCTTCCAGTAATAACATCTAATCTAATTTCCAGTAGATGTAACTGAAATTTTATTTCCAGAGTTGGGTCCCGCAAAGCTGTCAGTGGCTCTGGGGACCTCAGAGAGAGATTCAGGCTGGCATGGGGAGACAAATCGATCCAGGCCAGGGAATTACCCTAATATCTGTGCTGATTATGGCACACAAATAATAAGATGCATCTACAGCTGGCTGGGGATCAATATCCCTGAAGAGGGGAGTGGAAAGCGGCTGTAGCCACAGCAATGGGCAGGATCTACAGGCATGCACCATTATGCCCCGCTAATTTTTATTTTTGTAGAGATGGGATCTCGCTGTGTTGCCCAGGTTGGCCTCGAACTCCTGAGCTCAGGTGATCCTCCCACCTTGGTCTCCCAAAATGCTGGGATCCAGGTGTGAACCACCATGCTCAGCCGGTTCCAGGGGTCTTATAGGACATCGAGACATTTGGGGACTAGGTGGGCATTTAGTATCAGGTATGTCATCATCTATCAATGCTGCCAGCTGCTGGAACATCCTGATTCTCAGTCCATCTCAAGAGCAAGATGCCCCACACCTGGTCTGGAATGATGATCACACTCTGATAGTAGAGACAAGATACTGCCCATTCGTATAGGGAGTGACAGTTTTATTCATTTCAGAGCTATTTGGTCCTCCCAGAATAGCAGAATGTCAAGACAAGAGGGATCCTCAGGTTCTAGTAGAAAGGTGCATCCCCACATTTAGCATAAATGGGACCACACTATCCTAATAATTCACACTGCTACTTGCAGAATGGCCAAGACACGCCAAGGCTCTGTTAAATTATCTTTACTCTTCACCTACACAAACTTTCAGTAAGAAGTTATATATAGTTCCATTTAATAAAAGATGACATGAGGGCTCAGAGGGGTTATTTAAGTTGCTTAAAGTCACATAGCTACAAGCAGAGTTGGGATTTGAACCCAATGTGTCTGACTCTAGAGCCTCTAGGTTTAGTCTATGGGTCAGCAAGATTAGTATCACTTGGGAGCTTATTAGAAATGTAGAACTCAGGCCCCTTTTCCATACTTTGGATCAGAATCTCTGTTTTAACAAGATCCACAGATGATGTGTGGGCACATTAAAGCTTGAGAAGTGTGAACGTAAAGGATTTTCCTTCCCATTGCTGTGTTTCATAGAATCTGGCTGTTACTAAATAAACAAACTGATTAACTAATTAACTAATGAACAAGCAGATATATACCAACTTGAATTCCAGGGTTAAAGAGTAATCTTCAGCGAAACATTTAATTTTCACAGTAGTATCACTAAACATCTGCAGTCAGGAGGAGAGGAAAGTGATTTCTTCACCTGGAGTTAGGTAAAAGATCATGGTGGGTGCAAAGAGTAGTGAGCAAATCTACTTAATCTCCCCATTTTGTTTCTCTCCTAAGGAGCACAGATACCAACTGGACATGAAGGGCAGGGACAGGAGAGAGCCTGTGTGGAGAGGAGGTTCTTCCAGGAGGTGGTAAAAGAACCAGTTCTCATTCATCAAGTGTCTACTTTGTGTCAGGCACTGGGCTGAGTACTTCGCATATGCAATAGCTGTGGTTTCAGTCTACAAACCCATATGAACAAGAACTAAAATAAAACTCCCTTTCCTTTTTCTTATCATTTTGAGCCTCCAGTTCACTAAACAGGAGAAACCTAATCTCAATTCATTTGGGTCCTACCTTGCCTCAGAATATATCTAAGTTCCAGGGATCTTTTTAAAATGTAAATTTAAATGTTTTAGAGACAGGGTCTCACTCTGTGGTCCAGGCTGGTGCAGTGGCATGATCATAGTTCATTACAGCCTAGAACTCTTGGACTCAAGCGGTCCTCTTGTCTCAGCCTCCTGAGAAGCTGGGACTATAAGCATGCAGCACCATGCCCAGCTATATTAGTCCATTCTTGCACTACTATAAAGAAATACCTGAGACTGGGTAATTTGTAAATGAAAGAGGTCTAATTGGCTCATGTTCTGCAGGCTATACAGGGAAGAATGGCAGCTTCTTCTACTGGGGAGGCCTCAGGAAGCTTTCAATCATGGCAGAAGGCAAAGATGAAGCAAGATCATCTTATGTGACCAGAGCAGGAGAAAGAGAGAGAGGGGAAAGCTGCCACACACTTTAAAATAATCAGATCTAGTGAGAACTCACTCACTATACAATACCAAGGGGTATGATACTAAACCGTTTGTATAAACTCCTCCCCCATGATTCAATCACCTCCCATCCAAAACTGGGGATTGCAATTCAACATGAGATTTGGGTGGGGACACAGGTGCAAATCATGTTATTCCACCCCTGATCCCTCCAAAATCTCATGTCCTTCTCACATTTCAAAATACAATCATACCTTCCCAACAGTCCTCCAAAGTCTTAACTCATTTGAGCATTTCTCAAAAGTCCAAAGTCCCAAGTCTCATTTGAGACAAGGCTAGTCACTTTCACCTATGAGCCTGTAAAATCGAAAACAAATTAGTTACTTCCAAGATACAATGGAATTATAGGCATATTATACTTCCATTCCAAAAGGGAGAAATCAGCCAGAAGAAAGGGGCCAAGGCTCCATGCAAGTCTAAAACCCAGCAGGGCATTCATTAAACCTTAAAGTTCCAAAACAATCTCATTTGACTCTATGTCCCACATCCAGGACATATTGGTGTGAGGGGTGGGCTACCAAGGCCTTGGGCAGCCCTGTACCTTTGGCTTTGCAGGGTTCAGTCCCTGCTACTGCTTCCAAAGACTGGCACTGAGTGCCTCTGGCTTTTCCAGGTGCAGGGCGAAAGCAGTTGTTAGATCTACCATTCTGGGATCTGAAGGATGATGGCCATCTTCTTACAGCTCCACTAGGCAGTGCCCCAGTGAGAACTCTGTATGGGGGCTCCAATTCCACATTTACCATCCACACTGCCCTAGTAGAGGTTATCCATGAGGGACTCTCCCCTGCAGCAGGCTTCTGCCTGGACATCCAGGCTTTTCCATACTTTCTCTGAAATCTAGGTGGAGGATCCCAAGCCTCAACTCTTGCATTGTGTGCACTTGCAGGCTTAACACCATGTGAAAGGTGCAGAGGCTTACAGCTTGCTCCCTCTGGAGCAGTTGCCTGAGGTATACCTTGGCTCATTTGAGCCACAGCTGGAGGTGGAGAGGCTAGTATGCAGAACAGTGTCCTGAGGCTGTACAGGGCAATGGAGCTCTGAACCTGGCCCACAAAGCCATTCAGGCCTCGTAGGACTCTGGGCTTGTGATGGGAGGGGCTGCCATGAAAGTCTCTGGAATGCCACCAAAAACTTTCTCCCATTGTCTATCAGCATTTGCTTTCCTTTTAGTTATGCAAATTTCTGCAGCCTGCTTGAATTTCTCCCCTGAAAATGGGCTTTTCTTTTCTACCACATGGCTGTGCTGCAAATTTTCCAAAAATTTATGCTCTGCTTCCCTTTTAAATATAAGTTCCATTTTCAGATCATTTATTTGCTCACACATAAGCATAGGTTGTTAGAAGCAGCCAGGCCAAATATTGAACACTTTGCTGCTTAGAAATTTCTTCCACCAGATACCCTAAATCATCACTCTCAAGTTCAAAGTTCCACAGATTCCTTGGGCAGGGGCACAATGTCTCAAAGTTCTTTGCTAAAGTGTAACGAAAGTGACGTTTGCTCCAGTTCCCAATAAGTTCCTCATCTCCATCTGAGATCTCATCAGCCTGGCCTTCACTATCCCTTTTACTATCAGCATTTTGGCCACAACCATTTAACAAGTCTCTAGGAAGCTCCAAAATTTCCCTCATCTTCCTGTCTTCTTCTGAGCCCTCTACACTCTTCCAATCTGTGCCTGTTACCCAGTTCCAAAGTCGCTTCCACATTTTCAGATATCTTTATAGCAATGCCCCACTCCTTGGTACCAATTTTCTGTATGTGTTTGTTCTCGTACTGCTATGAAGAAATACCTGAGACTGAGTAATTTATTAAAAAGAGGTTCATGATTCCAAAGGCTGTATAAGCAGCATAGTGGCTTCTGCTTCTGGGGAGGCCTCAGGAGACTTACAATCATGGTGGAAGGCAAAGGGGAATCAGGCATACCTTACATGACTGGAGTAGAAGGAAGAGAGAGAGGGGGAAGATGTTATACACTTTCAAACAAGCAGATCTTGCGAGAATTCACTCACTATACAGTACCAAGGGGGATGATACTAAACCATTCATGAGAACTCCACCCCCATGATCCAATCATCTCCCACCAGGCTATATCTTCAAAACTGGGGATTACAATTCAACATGAGATTTGGGTGGGGACACCAATCCAAACTACATTACTGGCTAATTTTTATTTTTGAAGAGATGGGGTCTTGCTTTGTTGCCCAGAATGGTCTTGAACTCCTGGGCTCAAGTGATCCTCCCACCTTGGCCTCCCAAATTTCTGGAATCCCAGGTGTGATCCTGGCCAGTTCCAGGGGTTTTATAGAGGATCGAGGCATTTGGGTACTGGGAGAGAGTATGGGCATCTAGTATCAAGTATGTTATCATCTACCCACGGTGCCAGCTGCTGGGACATGCTGGTTCTCAGCCCATGGGTCCCATGGGTTGCTGCTGGGTTCTCCTTTACCCTGATTGCAAGGCATCCTCTAATGCCCTCAGTTGTGTCCCCACTGCTCTGGCCCCCAGGATCTTTCTGTGGTGCCTGAACTGCCCTGGGAGCATGAATGCTGGGAGGTAGTCTCAGGATGTTCTGCCTAGATCTGAGACTCTGCTACTTCTACAGAGAAGATTTCTGAGCTGTGGTTGGGAACAGAAGCCCCCTTTGCTTTCAGATTCCTGCGTCTATCTAGAACATCTCTCACCCTCCCTTCAATCCACCACACACACAGATGTGTGCTGCTGGGGAGGATGGGACCTCCTTCTCCAAAAGCCCTAACATATACTTACTCTTTGCTTCTCAGGAATCTTTTCTTCTACTTGGGGGACAGGAAGCCTTGTTTTGACTCCACATTGTTTTCCTCAAATCAATATTAATATCCTAGCTCCCATAAGGTCTAAGCTTTCAAATCTTTTCTCTGCATTCTTAGCTGATATCCCTTCCCTGCAGCAATGAATGCCTGGGAGAGTAGCCACCTTTCTGCCTGGGTGAGAAGGGTAAGCACAATGGAGGACAAAGGAATATGGGTAGAAACATCCTTAGATTGTAACTCACAGTATTATTTCATTTAATCTTGCAAGTCTGCAAGACTTAATATTAGCTACTAGTATTACTCTGAAAAATGGAGAAACGAAGCCATAAAAGAGCAAAAGATTTGCCCAAAGACACAGAGTTAACAAAATCTGGAGCCAAGACAGAAACTCAAGACTCTTACCCAGGTCTAGAGCCCAGGAATGTGAGTAAGACCATGAAGGTTTGACTCTTAGTGTGGCCACTTCCCAGCTGTATGTCTTTGGCCAGATCCCCTAACCTCCCTTAGCCTTCATTTCTTTATCTTCAAAATGAAGATAATAGTGGTGGGACCACCTCATGGAGATAACCTAGAGGTAATGATTACAGAAATTTCTAGTACATGTAACTGCTCAATAAAGTTCAGCTATTATTAGTATTGTTTTGTCATTATATTGTCTTTCAAGCTGATAGAACACAGCATCATTTAAAATCCTGGGATCTTAAGGTAAATCTCAAGATGTCATAATTGAAAGAAAGAGGCTTTAGAAATAAATCACTCCCACTTCCTTATTTTACAGATGGAAAAACTGAAGCCCAGGAAGGGAAAAGAGGATACCCAATGACACAGTTTGATGCTATTAAAAAGACGAAGAACTGATTTTGGTGAAAGGTAAAGAGTAAATTTTACAAAGGTTGAATCAGAGATGCCTAGGAGACATTTCGGTGGAGACGCCCAGCAGCAGTTGGACATACAGGCTTCTCAGCAGAGTCATCTGGGCTAGAGCCTGAGATTTAAGAGTTGCTAGCATTTGGGTGGCTAAAACCCCATAGGGATGGCTGAGATTACCCACGGGAAGTGTGAGGATTGGTAAGAAAGGAAGGTAGGCATGGAGTTTTAGGGTTTATCAACATGTAATAGGATAACAGAGACAGTGGCTATTGAAGAGACCCAAAGAAGGAAAAGAAGGAGACACAGAAGAGAACCAGGAGAGAATGGGGCTGCAAGAAAAAAAATAAATGCAGCTTTCAGTTGCAAGAAGAATGAGTTTTGGAGAAGCCAGGTGGAGCAGGGAAGGAAAGGAAAGAAGGTTTAGTCAGGAAGCAGAGTTTGTTTAAGGCTGAGTAGGAGCTTGAGAAGTGTCTCTGAACATGATCAATCCAAGTGAGGGTTAACGATGGCCATGCTGTCTGTTGAGGACCATAATGATGAGCAACTTTATTGAGCACCTTCGATCATTGGAATTATAATTAATTATTCACTCATTTCTTTGTTGCTTGAAAAAATAGAGCTTTGTTGTAGATTTTCTTTGTTTCTTGCCATGGCATCAGAAATGAACCAGGTGACAGTTTCCCAATCAGCAAGGTTTTGGCTGTGCATCCATCTATGCAATTGTTTTCTTGGAAGCTCAGACTATGAGCCGGAAGAGGTCTCGCAAGGTAAATCATTTGGCTGTTAGTCCAACGCAGAAATGTCTACAACATCCTTGGCACGTGGTCCTCCAGAATCTGCTGGAGCACTTCTAGGGAAGCTCATTGTCCACCCTGGGCATTCTATTTATGAGTTAGTACCTGGAACTCCTACCTAGTTCTTCCTTACATTGATCTCTTTCTGAACTTCCACCTAAATGACCTATATCTGTCCCCTGGAGTCACATTGAACCATCAATTTCCCTTTCCAGTGGCTTTTCTTATTTGAAAACATCTCTTGTGTTACCCCTTCAGACTTCTCTTTTCTTGTTAAACATCTCTGTTCTGTCATCCTCTGGTCATTCTTTTAGCCCCCATGAGGCACATAAGGACACAAACTAAAGGACTATCCTGGCACCAGCCCAGCTGCTACAGACTTAGTTCTGAATCAACCCAGTCACTTGCTTGTACCTCTCGTTACTCTTTCAACCTTTTTATTGCTGACACTGTTCTCTTATCTTTCTGATCTTGGTCTTTACTTAACTGATTATTAATTTGAACCTTGGCTTCCCCATATACTAGCTGTGTGATTTGTGCAAATTTTTCAAACTTTCTAAGCTCCATTTTATTTTATTTTACTTTTATAATTTCACCTTATATCTTAGATTCAGGGGGTACGTGTGCAAGTTTGTTATATGATATTAATATGTTGCTATATATATATAATATATATGCTGAGGTTTTGGATACAAATGATCCTGCCACTCAGTAAATGAGCATAGTGCCTATCAGTTTTTAACCCTTGCCCCCCTCTAATAGTCTCCAGTGTCTATTGTTTCTGTCCATGAGTTTCTGTCCATGTTTCTGTCCATGAGTACTCAATGTTTAGCTCTCACTTTTAAGTGAGGATATGTGATATTTGATTTTCTGTTCTTGCATTAACTTGCTTAGGATAATGACCTCCAGCTGCACCCATACTGCTGCAGAGAACACAATTTTGTTCTTTTTTATGGTGCGTAGTATTCCACGGCTTATGTGAACCACATTTTCTTTATCCAGTCCACTCTTAATGGGCAACTGGGTTGATTCCATGTTTTTGCTATTGTGAATAGTGCAACGATGAAATGTGAGTGCATGTGTCTTTTTGGTAGAAAGATTTAGGACTTTTTGGGATATATATCCAGTAATGGGATTGCTGGGTCTAATGGTAGTTCTGTTTCAAGTTCTTTTAGGCATCTCCAAACCACTTTCTACAGTGACTGAACTAATTAATTTTCCCATCAGCAGTGTATAAGCATTTCCTTTTCTCTACAGCCACTCCAACATCTGTTGTTTTTTGACTTTTTAATAATTATCATTATGACTGGTGTGAGATGAGACAATTTCTCATTGTGGTTTTAATTCGCATTTCTCTGATGATTATTGATGATGAGCATTTTTTTCATATTTTTTTGTTGGCTGCTTGTATGTTTTCTTTTGGGAAGTGTCTGTTCATGTCTTGCCATTTTTAATGGGGTCTAATCCCCATTTAAAAAATGAAGGTAATAATTGTTCCATCCTCATGGGATTATTGTAAAGAGTAAATGAGAGAATGTGTGCAAAGTTTATAACATGTGGTAAACACTGAAAAACAGGTTAGCTGTTATTGATGGATTTATTTTAACAAACACTTATGCCTAATTACTATGCATCAGACACTGTTCTAAATATTTTGTAAAAACTTACTCATTTAGTTTTCATAATGACCCTGTGAGGGATAAATACTGTTATGCCCTTTCTACAGATGAGGAAACTGAGCAGTGAAATAAATAATTATGCATTGTGCTAATACTTTCTGCTCATGGTATCAATTAGCTTTTGCTCACAACAACTTCAAAACTTCAGTGACTTCTGCCAGAGCCAACTGATGTGGGTTGAACTCTACTGGGCAGTTGTGCTGGTCTCAGTTGGGCTCACTCATGTGCCCACGCTTTTGCTGGGGACTCTGCTCTAGGTTGGGTTTTCCTGGGGGGTTTAGTTCTTGCCACGCATCCTTCATGCTCCTTCTTGAACTAGTGGGTTACTTAAGGCACATTCTTCTCATAAGAGCAAGAAAGCCCAATTGTACATGTGTTTCTCAAGACACCGCTTGCTACATCTGCAAACATCCTGTGGTAGGCAGTCTTCTAAGATGGTCCTCAATAATCCCGGCCTCCTGAATTCATACCCTTGGGTAATCCCCTCCCTTTGAGTAGGGCAGAGCCTATGACTTGCTTTGAACTGATAGTACACAGCAAAAGTGATGGGCTGTCAGTTTTGTGATTAGGTCACAAGAGATTATGACTTATCTCTTGCTAGCAGATTCTCTTTAGTGTCTCCTCAGCTTATGTGCTTTGATGAAGTAGCCCACACAGCAAGAATGGAGAGCAGCCTCTGGCCAACAGCCTGGATGGAACTGAGTCCCATCAATAAAGCACATAAGCTTGGATGTGGAACCTTTCCCAGTGGAGCCTTGACGTGCTTACAGGTCAGCTGACCCCTTTATTGCAGTCCTGTGCAATGTGAGACCCTGAAGCAGAGGACCCAGGTGAACCATACTGAGATCCTGGTGCTGAGGAACTATGAGATAATAAATGTGTGTTGTGTTAGGCTTTTAAGTTTGGGGGTAATTTGTTACACAGCAATAGATAACTAATGCACATTCCTTTGGCCAAAGCAAGTTGCATGGCCAGGTCTGGGGTGGGGGATTATGCTTTGTGTATATAGAGAGAACATTGTGAAGCTACAAGATAAAGTGGATGGAAGAAGGGTAGGGTGGAGAATTGTAGCCAAGAATGCAGTTTACGATGTGCACTAATTGTATGCCAGGAGACATGAACATGGGAGATGCAGAGCTGAGTATGACCTTGGCCTTGCCCTAGGGAAGCTGATGAGCTAGTGGGAGAACCAGAACAGCCTTTTGGAGTCCAAGTAATAATGTGTTGAATTGGCACTTGACACTGATTCCATATGGAGCTTCCTAAAAATGTTACTACCTTTACCCAGGAATCCACAGAGGGAGTCTTACAATTCTGGGAGCATCCCCAGGCACTCTCAGGAGTAGAGAGAGCTCAGGTGCTTTGGAAATGTAGCTTCAGTGGCCCAGCTCTTGCCAGCTCCAAGCAGAGACCTGCAGGCTATGAAAGTCATCTGTCCAATAAATAGGTCTGGGCAACCATGGAAACTGAAGCCTCATTCATCACTGATGGCAATCAAGCCAATAGGAGGTGGTTTGGCTGGGAATGAGGCAGGGAAGGAAGTGGCCGCCATGAGGAGCCTGGTATTGGTGTGGGTAAATCTCCTCATACACTTTACTTGGTCTGTGTTGGACACTGTGCCAGGCATCATCTCATTTTAGCATTACAATGGCTCTATAAAGGAGGCATTATTATCTCCATTTTGTAGGTGGGAAAGCTGAGGACCAGCGAGTGAAGTCACCTGTCTGTGACTTTTAAGTGTTGGAGCTTTAAAGTGTTGAAGCTAGGATTTGAACCTAGGGTCATCTAATGCTAAGCTGCTGTTCTTTCCATAGGACGAGCTTTTATGTCGTCTTCCTCTTATTTCCTGTTCACCTTGATTCTAAGATTTTAGAACACTGATTCTGATGCAGTAGAAGGAACACTGGAATAGGAGTCAGATTTTAACTGCCAAAGTTGGGACTTCTTGTATGATTCTGGCTAAGTCACTCTCCTTCTCTAAATCTGGTTTTCTCATCTGTAAAAAGATAGGTTTGGATTTTATCAGTGATGTCAAATAAGTTTTATTTTGCATGTCAACTCCAATGGATGGTGGTTGCAGCCTGAATTGGGATATTGATGAGGACTACGAAGCCGGATTTGGGCTCAGTGGGAAGGAGTTCGATGCTAGGTCAGTGAGGCCTGCAATGGTTGTAGAATAGGAGATGATCTCCAAATTTCTTTGAGTTCTTTGAGTGTGTTTCCCTTCTTCTATATTCCTTTTTTTCTTAATGGGATTTTAATCAGGCTAAGCCAATCAAGAGTGGTCCCATATGCCTCTGCTGAATATTAAATTGATGTATGCAAATAGCAAGCTGGCTGGACAGCCCAAGATCTGCAGGGGGTTGAGACCACACAGAGACACATATGTTGCTGCTCTGATGGTGCCATTCTACTGCCCAGCGTAAAACCCCATCTGTAGTGGGTGACCTGTGAGAGCACTGAAGGCAGTGCTTAACCCTGAAAATCATTGGCTGAAGGGCCATAACCTCTGTTAGGGCTATCAACTCTTGAATGCTGCCCAGAATGCACCTTTCACATGGTATTCAACCAGAGGCAAACGTGAACGCTCAGTTTCCCTAGTTCAGTTTCAAGTCTCCTGCCTAGGTCATAGGCAGGGGAGGCACCTACTCTGGTGCCAGCCAAGGGCAGCTTTCCCACTGGTCACTGTATGCTGTCTTTCTGGATCTTTGATGCTTTGGTTAGAGTTGGAGACTTGTAGTCATTCCATAGACAGCAATGTTGAAGGCCTGAAGGCAGTCCTTTGCCCAACCTGGTGACATGATGAACCATCCAAGGATGCTGTGAAACAGTCATGGAGGGTTTACTCTAACCTGCTCCGCCCCTATCTACTGCAGTGTCAGCCACACAGCACCAGGGGGACCTCCCATCCCGCAACCCCGCCTCCGCCTCCCCGGTGCTGATCCTTCAAGCTAGGGAGAGACAGCAGCTGGAGAGTGGTATGTGCCTGCAGCAAAGTCACCTGCCAAGCTTCCCCCAGGAGAGAAAAGGCCCCCTCAGGGCTCACCAGAGATGCAGTTCCCTTGAAAACATACTTTGATGGCTTAACAGAAATGATTGTATCAAGAAACACTTTTAGTCAATCAAAAATAACTAGCTGACTCTTGCTTCATGAAGGGGTTATGAGTCTGAAAACACAAATTGGATGCTTCGGGTGGAAAAGTATTTTGAGTCACCTTCATTAACAGGAGTAGAGGGCTGAGGGGCATGAAATCAGTGTAATGGGGGATATTCATCACCTTAAGTATTTGTCTTTTCTTTATTCTAGGAACATTTGAATTATTTTCTACTAGCTATTTTGAAATGTACACAGACTATTGTAAACTATAGTCATCCTACTGATCCATTGAACACTAGGTCTCATTTCTCTGATCAAACAGTATATTTGTACTCATTAGTCAACCTGTAATAATCCCCCTGCCTGCTATATGTTCCAGTTTTATATAAATTATAATATTCCTTCTCCAAAATTTTATAGCAGAATGGGAGGCTTTGTAGGTTCATGCCTCCAGGGTCTTATTTTCTTTGGGTTGGTCAAAGCAGTGCAGCAAAGCTGTTTTCTGATGTTTCAGACCACCTCCACCTTCCAGATCCAAGAGAGTCCTGTTTTAGTAGCTACAAATGGTCTAACTGTTAAGTTAGAAGCTTGAGTTGCATGGGGATGAAGTTTACGATCTTGTTAGAAGTCATAAAAAGCACAGGGAAGAGAGTTATAGAAAGAAATGGGAATTTCTTAAGCAACAGGCTGAAAGTAAAGGGAAAGTCCATGGGCAGATGTCTGCCAAGTCAAGTTCACTGCTAGTGTTGTGTCATGGTGGTGAATGGGAAGAGCTACCTTTCCCCTGCCTGCCTGGAGCCACATCCTGTTCTAAATTAGTACCAAGGCACTCTATCCTCAACACAGACGAGCACTTGTTTTCTTGAAGACATTTCCATGTTTTATACACACATATGTACACAGATTCTCACTGTACCTTTATGTGGGCTCATTCTGCTTTGTAAACTGCCTTTTTCACTTAACTCTGTGGTTGAACTTGGCCCTGCTCTCTTTGGATTCATTTTTCTTGCTGTCTCTGGAGGCTATGCTGCAAAAATAATACTTTCAGTGCTGTCATAAATTTGACCTCTTTTATTCCAACCCCTAAATCCTCCTGCCCTGTGTCCCTCCAACTGATATTGTCATTGTTTTTGGAACTCAGAATCCAGCCTTACTCTGTGTTGGCTGGTCTGAATCGGTCCAATGATCTCATTTGCACCTGAGCTTCTGTAGGGGGCTCTACATTGGGAACAGGACTTCACTTGCTTCCTGGGAGCAGGGAAGTCTCAGCCAAAGAAAGGATGTTGAAACCAGCTGGAAGAGACTCATCTGGTAATGACCCTTCTGGTGCCAAGAGTTAGAGGCTCAGCTCTCTGAAACCAACAGGAATGCCAGGTGCCTAGCCTTTAGAGAGGACTTAGAAACACCGTTTCTGACCAGGCTTTGTTCCCCATGTTAGCTGTCATAGGGGTGACAATTGTTGCTGCTTCTTTTTTGGAGGTGTCCAGTGGGGCCCTCATAAAAGAGGAAGAACAGGACAGGAGAAGAGGACAAGAAGGAAAGGGGAAAAGGAAAAGAAGTGAAGGACTGCCAAGATATCAAAGAGGGAGTTTGTGTGGGACACAGGAATGGTTGGTTTACTCCTCTGTCTTCCCAACTGGATCTAAGTTTCTTCAGCACAAGCATAGAGACGTTCTTTTCTGTGCCCCACTTCCTAGCACATGCTCTTGGGAAATGTTTGCTGAATGAATAAGTGAATGAATTAGGTAGTGCCGCTGGGTTCCTGTACTGTGTTATGAGAAGTTTCCATAGGATTCCTGTCCAGTGTTTCTCTTTTCTCCCTGCCTTCCCAAACTGAGCCCATGCAATGTCTGGTCCTGTCAAGAAGGTGGCAGCTCAAGGTCATAGAAACAGCATAGGCTTTGGAGTTGGACAGTCTGGGTTCAGACACACCCTGTGCTGTGCACTGTCCATGTGTCATGAGCAGGAGGTTAGCCTTTCTAAGCCCCCGAGTTTCCTTTTCTGTAAAATGGGGATAATAACAGGGTCTGCCCTGAGGCAGAGTCATTGTGAAGAAGAAATGGGATAATGATGTGATGCACCGGCTACTTCTCAAATTTTAAGGTACATAGGAATTGCCTGGAGATTTGATCAAAAAGCAGATTCTGGTTCAGCAAGTCTGGGGTGGGAGCTGGGAGTCTGCAGTCTGAACAGTCCCCCACGGGATACTGATGCTGCTGGTTCATGAACTACTTCTTGAATACATTCCACCAAATATGTTTTCCCTCCCTTTCCCCTTCACTGGTCCGCTGGAACCTTCCTGAATATTTTGTTTCTGAATGAGTCTCCAGGAAAGACCCATCCCCCAGTCTCCCCCTCCCAACCTTCCCACCCAGGGCTTATTTTTTTTTCCCCTGGAGCCGGACTAGCAAACTGCCCCATAGCTCAATTTGTCTGATCATGGGAGTGAGGGTTGAGGGTAGGTCAAAGCCTTAGAACCCAGCTTCCCAGAAGTTTCTTCAAGGTATTACTGCCTCTTCTTTCTGATGTGTCAGTTAAAAGATTCTCTGGCTATTCTTCTTGGGGCAGGCACAGGGATGCCAGAGCTAGGGGTGGCTCAAAAAAACCTGCCCAAGTGCAGAACAGCCCTGAGGTCAAGCCTCATAAGATCTGTGTTCCTTGCTGTGTAACTGGGATAGGTGTGCATATCTGATTAGGTCCTAGTTTTCTCATTTACAACAAGAGGGTTAGATTTGATCACTGGCTGTCAAACTATTTTCAGAGGAATCCTAAGAGCTCAAGGAGGTGTTTTGGGAGCTCCAGAAATCCAACTCAGAGTAAAAATATAATTTAAGTCCTTAAAAAACACCATAAGAATCATAGCTAACACTTTGATCATGTTTTGTTTCCAGGCCACGTTTTACAGGCTGTCCATGGATTGACATATTTAATTCTCACGCCCATCCTATGAAATAGGGACTCTAATAATTCCCCATTTTTCAGTTGAAGAATCTGAGGCTAAGAAAATTTAGATGACAGGCCCAGGGTCCCACAGCTGGTTTAGGGATGGTGCTCTTAATCTCTGTACAAAATAACATACACATTCCATTGTGTTGTTTTCTGAACTTTAAAACATTTTGTAGGCCCCTAGGGTGTTATCTCAGCTTCCATTAGGGCTTCTGTCTTCTGCTCCTTTTCCCCACCCACGCTCTCAGCGGATGATTCTGATGATTGCTTGCCTATTCTATGGAGAAAATGGAAGCACTCACAAAAGAAATTTCACATTTTCCCCACTTACCTCCGACCTGCACTGGGGGTCATTTACTTTGTCAACATACTCAAACCTTTGTAAATGAATATTTAGTTAGTGAAATTGCAGCTGCCAATGTCTCTTTAAAAATTGCTCCTGTGCATGTCTGCTCCTGTGAAAGTTTTTCAGTATATATACTAGTGTAGCACTCACGGGCTGAGAAATAATGTTTTTCTAAGGTCAACTGAAATTCCAGGCAAGGCTCGGGTACATCTCAGTCACCTGCTCTCCTCACAGTGTAATAGTTGTACAGTGAACATCACATCATGTTGTGATAATATCATGTTATTGTACGTTTTGGGTGCTACTTGACTGACGTTTAGTTGCCATAGGACTGACAGCTGATAAAGTGTCAGCAGGAAAATTGAAACTTAATGTTCAGCCTTAACATTACAAAAAAAAAAAAAGATAAATTAGGCTGGAAATTTCGAAGGTGTATCCAGTGGAAATGGGCAAGATGAGATTTAAAACACGATTTTGTTTAATAGCTCCTAATGTTACAAGATACATTTCACAAGGGTTTCCTGCCAAACGGTGAGGATTTTGACTGGTGGAGAAACCCATTTGCTGACTCTTTCAAACAGTACTGGTAATAATAAAAGTTAACATTTACTGAGAGCTTTTAATATGTGAGACACTATCCTAAATACTGTATGTACACAAGCTCATTTAATCTTGGCTGAAGGACCTGGTGAAAGAACTGAAGCCCAGAGAGGGTAGCTAACTTGCTCAAGGTCACACAGCTAGGGAGTTGTGGATCAAGGATTTGTAATCAGGTATCTTGCCTCCGGAGTCCACACTCTTGCCTCCTTCCCTCCTCAGAGTTATATGGCAGAACCACACTTGTCATAACCAATACTCTGCCTACTGGGTACCAGCCCCAGAACAGTCGAACAGGCTAGAGAAGAGTGCACAGCAGGCTGGCTGCCTCCCTTCTGATTCACGAGTCCTCGTCTTCTGTGGGCTGTTACGCTGCCTGGCAACCATGATACGTTTCCCTGGTCCATTCACCCTCCCTCTCATCTAGATGATTTTTTTTCATGACTTCTCCTTCCTCCTTGAACCTTCAGCACCTCCTCCCCCTCCCTCACTTCTATCTGATGACCAGTTTCTCATTTCACAGAGATAATAAAAGCAACCAGGAGAGCTTCTGTGGGTTCCCACCATCCACTGCCGCTTTGCCTCAGTGTGTTGTGCCTTGCCTTCCTTCCTGTTACTGCAGATGCACCGTCCAACCGTAGATGCGTCTCCACACACATCCAAGGGCACTGCTTCAGCAATTCTCCTTCTCCCGCCTACATAGTAACATGTTTTCTCTGTCCTGGATCCTTGACATCACTGTACAAACATGCTAAGATTTCCCCCCACGCTAAAACAGACAACAAACAAACATCCCCATCCAACCTCCCCCTTCAGTTGCCATTTCATTTCTCTGTTTCCCTTTATAACAAAAATCCGGGAAAGATCCCATCCTTACTACCACCCCAATCCCTCTCCTCCATTGCCCTCTTGCAAATGCCTGGTTAGGCTTCTGCTCTTACTGCTCCATCAAAACTGGACTTGCTTCTGCTCTTACTACTCCATCAAAACTGGACTTACCAAGTCACCCATGACCCATAACCTCTGCATGGCTAAAGCCTGCAGTCTAGTCTCAGGACACCCCTTATTTGTCCTGTTAGCCTTGACCCTCCTCCTTTCTGATCTCATTTTCTACAGCTCTCCCTCTTGCTCAGCCTCCCCGATCTGTTCAGCTTTCTTACTCTTCCTTGGGTTGGCCCAGCAGGCATCTCTCTGTCTCTCTGGGGCCTTGGCACTGGCTGGATTGCTCTTGCCCCAGCCTCAGGGCTGGCTCCCTCACTCCTTCAGACTTTTGCATAAACCTTCTAAGTGAAGGTCCCTTGACCTATTTCAAATTGACTCACTTTTGACCCTGGAGTCCCTAAGCCCCCATTTCTGCTTTATTGGTTCCCATAACACTTATCACCATCATCCTATAGATTTTACTTAGTGTATTTATTTTACTGATTTTCTGTCTCTCACATGCCAAAGCTTTAAGCTTCAAAGGAGAGGAGTGCTTTTGTTTTCCTCACTGCCATATCTGGGCGCTTAGAGCAGTACATAACCCATCGTAGGCACTCAGGAGGTATCTGCTGAATAAATGGGTGAATGAATGCACCTCTGCATCATGGATATGATCTGGAATAGGGTAGTTTGTATAATTCAAGTAGATCTCTTTGGCTTCCTTTTAAAACCTGTGAGTCACTTTGAAAAATATTAGAAGATTGTATAACCACCTTTACTTTTTCTTCTTCTTCTCTTTTTTATTTTTTTTTAACCTGTCAGCATTTGCAGCCACTCATCTGTGTAAATAGTGTTTTCAGGATATTGTACAACCAAAACTAATGAAAATTATCAGGCTGTTTTGATAAACACAAAAGATGTGAAGTCAGAGGGTTATGAGTGACAACTGCAGTTTTGTATCAACCTGAGCATCCATTTTATTTAATCAAAAGAGCCTTGTTCTTACTGATTGACTTTATAATAAGTAAAGGTTATAATCTGTATATATAAAATAAATTCACACAAATAAAATGTTGCTTTAAAAACTCAGCTTTGTATGTTGCACCCTATGAAAGATTTTAAAAACAGCTTAAACTAAGTGGGAAAACCATTGACTTACACCATAACCTCTGAGAGATCTTTCTGCTTCAGTATTGTCCTGAAGCTACACTGGTCATTACGTAATTAGGCTAGGGTCCCGGTGAAGATATTTGCATTTCCCCTGGCCTATGACTTACTCATTTCTTGTGACATTGGCCTGGGATTTGGTCTCTAGAGGATCCTGACTCCTCCCTTTTCTCTCTATCCCAGACTTTCCTGCCTAAACTTTGAGAATTGGTTCCCATTTGCATAATTTAATATCATGAACATTTACTTCCCATACTCCTAGAAAGCCCCAGAACTAGAGCATATCAAAGCTGGAAGGACTTTGTGGTTCAGATGGGGAGTAGGTCCAGGGATGGAAAGCAACTTGCCCCAAGCTGCACAGAGATTCAGAGGTCAAAATGAGTCTAGAATTCAGGCCTCATTTACTTCAGCCCAGAGTTCTTTCTGCCATATTATCAAGCATCCTTTATTGCCAGTTAGGAGTCTAGTTCATGCCTGAGGCTCATCATTAAAGACTGACTTCTTTTATCAAGAGCACTGTGGTGCAGCGCTGAGGTTCATGGGCTTGGGAGCCAGATTTTCTGGGCTTAAAAATCCAGATCCACTGCTTAGTTAGTTAATCTTTGCAGTACCACAGTTTTCCTATCTGTAAATTGGGGAAAAAGAGGAGTATGGTGGTAAGATATCAATCCACCACAGAGGGTTGTTGTAGTCTGAAGGAGTTAATAAAAATAAAGTGTCCTTTTCACATGGTATTTTCTAAATGTCACTTATCGTTGTTATCATCAAAGGAATTAGCCTTCATAAAGTAGCAACTATTCCTAAGCAAGTGGCAGGTCATATTTGAAGACATATGAGTCACTCTCATCTTAGTAAGAATGTCTATCTATGATGCTATCTCTCAGCTCAAAATTCTTCTATGGCTCCCATATACCTAAAGGAACAATCCCAAGCTCCTTAATGGGAAATGCAAGATTTTTCACATTCTGGACTCGTTTGCCTTTTCGGCATTACCTCTTGCCACTTTGCCCCCACTTTGAACTTCATCATTCAACTACATACACCAGTTTTTCCTTATTTACACATGAAAATCTTTCATACCTCCTTGACTTTGCTTACACCATCTACCTGGAACACCCTTCCCCATATCTGCCAGATTGCCTTTTACTCTTTTCCCCAAATTTAGCTCAGGTGTATGTCCTCTTTCTGAAAAGCTTCCCTGTCTCCCTGCCCTTCTCATACCATCCTCCTCCATGTTCTAAATGTTTTTCTACGAAAAAATCTTACTGGTAGTTGGCTTTTATTGAGCATCTACCATATGTGCCAGGCCCTGGGCTAGCACTTAACATGAATTTTCTTATTTGAGCTCCACAAGAATCCCTAGAGACAAATACAATTCTTATTCCCATTTTACAGATGAGGAACATGTAGGCAGAGACAGAAGTAAAGTACCTTCCCCAAGGTCACATGGTTAGCAAATGCGAGAGTCTTCTCGAGAGACTGAGTAATTTTTGCAACCTCCGTGGCCAGCAAGGGTTGGCTACTGAGTAGGGACCCAGTGAAAATTGGTCATCTGGATTCAGATTCCATCTGGTCTCTCTGTTTACTGAGCCCATGGAGTGTGTATTGGCCCAGTTGATCCTCTGCAGGGTGTGAAAATTCCCCTGTTCCCTTTGCATCTTTCCTCTGCTATTGATAAACTTCTTGAAATAGGCCTCTCTGAACAGTCTCAGAGTTCCCATGCCTGTAGGAGCTCTCGTTTTGTCCTGAAAATTGTGACAAGGAATTTCTGAGCTGTGTCGGAATGGAGTTTATTATCACTAGCAGACCTGACGTTGGAAACTGCGCGAAAGACCTAGTAAATAATATGACACCGACTGGAACTCATTCCAGCCTGTGAGCCCCAGGCAGGCCCACCAGGGAATATGCGAGGGGCTATGGGTGGTTCTCTTGCGTAAATGCTGTGGCTTTATTTGAAGCTGCTCCCACATTTCACTAGGAACGGGATCATGAGGAAACGTAATACAGTGTATTGGAAAAGATGTTGGGGGAAGATGCGGAACAACTGAATTCAAGTCTTGCAGGGTGAACTTGGCAAAGCTGCTGTTCCCCTCTGTGCTTCCCTCTGAGGAGAGCATTTAAGAATCTTGGGCTCCTATAGGCTATCTAGTTTAATCCTTGTTCTGAGGCTTGAGTATCTTCTCCCTCTCTGTCTCCTCTCTTTCTGTGTATATGTGTGTGTGTTTATGTGTGTATGCGTATGTAGATATGTATTCATATACACATATACATATACATATGTGTATATACACATACACATATCTACAAATGCATACACACAGACAGTATCCCTGTGGTATCCCATTTGTAAATTTAGTTGAGCGGTGAGTACAGGAGTGGAGTGAGGCTGTGGCATTGACTCTGACTCAGGCAGTTAGTGGCAGGGCAGAGATAGAAAGGCGCTTATGTAGAGAGAAAGGCCAGGATGAGGATGATGGGTCCTTTTCCCATGGTGTAAGCTGATGGAATGAGAGAGGAAGAAATCTATATCTGGGTAGGGGATGTAGAAGTTGGCAGGAGGAGGCATGAGAGGTGAGGAGTAAGCAGATGCAAGAGAACAGCCAAACCCCTGCAAATTGAGAGGTTGAAAGCAAAGATCCAGACTTCAGAGTTGACAGTCAAAGTCCACCTTGGTCCCAGTGGTGTCTCTGCTTGTTCGCTGCTCCTTCTGAGGCCTGTGTGTTGCATTCTTTTCCAGGTATCTGACTTTTACTTAAAATCGCCCAATACCTAGTATTTCAGTTAGCTGCTGCAGCATAACCAACAGCACATTATTTCTCACATGTTTCCAGTGTTGACTGGGTAATGCTGGGCTTGCTTGCATGTCTGTGGGCAACTGGTGTGTCAGCTTGCTGTCTGGTCTGGCATGGCTGTGGCTGTGATGACTCGTCTTTTCTCCACATCCCTCTCACATCCTCCAGCATACAGGCCATGGCAGTGACTGCATCCAAGCGAGAGAGGTGGAAAAATACAAGCGCGTTTTCCAGCCTCTGCTTGCATCAGGTCACTACTCTCCCATTGGTGGAAACAAGTCACATGGCCAAGTCCAGCCTGCAGGTGGGAGCAAACAGCAAAGGCTGAGGACACAGGGACGCCATTATCTGGGGCCATTAGTGCAATCGATCTATTACCCTTGAAGCCACTTACGTGAATTTCTGAAGAACACTGGCAAAATTAATTAATGAAACAAACATTTACTGAACCTCTACTATGTACCCAACCCTTTTCTACTATTTTACGTGCTGGGGATTCAGAGGCAAATGAAAGATTATGTGTATCATCCCAACCTCGTATTGAAAGTGAAGTCCTAAAGGGGACCTCCAAGAACTTCCATTCCAACTCCCTTATTTTCAGATGCACAAACTGAAGCCCAAAATAGGGTCAGGGATATGTGGCTGGGCACAGAGTGAGTTAGGGGTAGGGCTTGAATCAAACCCCAGGACTCCTGACCACCAGCTCACTCCAGCTGGTTGCTCTCCAACCGTGCAATTGTGTCTCCATTGTGACTGTAAAAGGACCCTCTCCACACGTGACCCCACGCCACTAGCCTCCCACCTCCATGCTCCCCTGGAGGCTTCCTTAACATTTGACTTACAACAGAATCCCAGGCTTCAGCAACATTACCAAACGCATGTAGAAGCATGAATCTCCGAAGTTGAGGAGGGAAAGGCCTGGAGAGAAAATCTATATTCGAAAAATCGTTAATTTCACTTAAAAATCACATCTGTGCTATTGACTATGTCTGCTGCTTGGAATTTAGTTTATGCTTCCACTTTGTGGTTTGGATGCTTGGGCTGGGAGGAGGAAATCCAGAAGTGGGGAGCTGATACATCAATGTCATTTTTTGTGCAGCCACATTTGACGCCTGCTCAGAACAGGGTAGTTTGAGGAGGAGGGAACTAATATTTGTGGAACCCCACTGTGCCCCAGTGGGGATTCTCATCCCAAGTTTATAGGTGAGGAAATAGGCGTCAAGGTCATGACTGACCCAAATTCAGACAGCTGCAGATGGTGGAACCTAGACTGGGTTGGATTCCTGGTCCACTACTTTTTCCCTTTGTTCCACTGGCCATCCTGCCATTTCAAGGACCTGTTTCTGCCGATAGGCTTATAGGTACCATCTTCCCACCCCACCCTCTGTCTTTTTTTCCCTCCCTGGCAGTGCAAGGACTTTATTTTCCGAAGGCACAAACTGTTCCCGACATAAAATCATCCCCGAGAAGATATACTTTCCTGGGTGACTTATCGTTCTTTGTGTTTTTAGTGCTTTAAGATTTTTATGTTTCCAATAACCCAAAGAAAGATGATGGATATATAATAACACTGAGCAATAACAGACTGTATTTACAAACACATATATATGCTCCATCAAATGTACATATTTTTATACCTCTCACCCATCTTTCTAGGGCAGCTGCATTTTTTGAATTACACGGTGTAAGCAATGAGCCCATCATCCTGTTCACACATCCATAAATTACCCAGAGGGAGCGGGGCGTCCTGGAAGCATCCCGGCTTTAAATCACCTGCAAATATATTTCCCTCCCTCCTTTTCCCTGGATGGCTCACTTGGGAACAGAGTGGTGGGCATTTTAGAGTGGTGGGAAAAAGGTTACACTGGGAGGGAAAAAACAAGTTCTGGTTCTCTTTCTGGCTCCATTATTGGTTGACTGTGTGACACTTACTGGCTGGGAGAATCATTTCTCTACTCTGGGCCTCAGTTCTTCTATCTTTGAAATGGAAAACTGAAACCAGAGAGGAGAAGCCCTTGATCTGGATTATTCAGCCAGGCAATGACAACAGGGAGAACAGACTAAGACGAGGCCTCCCTTGTATCCCTATACTGTGTGAGCTCTTGCAAGACCAGCAGGTTGATAGTATAAATAGCGCCTCTTCTTTTTCCTACCTCGGTGGTGCCTGATGACAACTTTGTCCAAGAATAGCCTTTAGGAAAACTCACAAAACTGTAGTCTGGTGACATTGCATCAGTCATCATTACCTGCATTGCATGAAGTAGTTGTTAGGCTTAAGTTTAATTTCCTAATAAGCTATAGAGGAAATGGAGCATAAGAAGGGTAACGTTTGAAGGCTGCTGAGGAACAAGGTCAGAACTGAGGCATTGCAGAAGTTGGCAGGCCAGTGTAGACGACTCTACATTGCAGAACCTAGGGAAGGCGGGGCATGCATCTGAGGCAGAGCATGGAGAACCACTAGATGAATCATGTATAGCAGAACTGCCTGCCGTGGTCACAGCTGAATTCAGCTTGAGCATCCAGGTTTTTCCCGTTCATCTTTAATTTACCCGCCTGGAGTTTTTTAGGTCACCATGCATTATTCATGAGCCCCTTGTGAATGTAGCATCCAAGGCTCTGGATAAAGAGATGCCAGAACCAATGAAACACAAAATTCTATCCCTAAGGAATTTAGAGGCACAACCAGGTGACTCTGAAAACAAAAGAAGTTGCTGCTGGACCCAGTCTTTGGGGAACTCTTCTCCAGCTTTTTCCTGGGCTGCATCTGCAACTGAATCTTCATCTGAGGGTCCTCCCTTGGAAAACAGCTGATGAATAATTGAATCCTCATCCCCCTACTCCCTCAGCAGAGGAATGCCAGAGCCCCCAGTTGTCATTGGAGAGAAAAATGTACCAATTGGTATATTTGCATGAAGGGTACTTAGTGGGACTAAAGTAGAAGGAAAAGTGGAATAAGAAGAAAATAAGCCACTTTAATTGTTAAAGAAGTTGTCAAACATTGTTTTGTCCGTTATCTCAATTCTTTCACGTCTCAGAGCCCTCACTGTCCTTTGGCACCAGGTGCAGCACTTCACAGTTAATGCTTACAGCAACCTTGGGAGGGAGGGGTCATTATTATTCCCATTTTACAGAAGAGGAAACTGAGATTCAGGGAGGGCAGGTTATTTTTCCAAGCCAGTTTGCAGAGAGGTAGTTTATTTTGGAGCATGATTCCCGAGGAATAGAGGATGGAGAAGGGCTGAAAATAATGAAATAAGGAAGGTGGGAGAGGCCCATCCAAGGGTGTGTTACTGACCTGGTTAGCACCTAGGGCAACTAGGGCTCAATTCTACTGGAGATCCTCTGAGAAGTCATGTAGAATAGGCATCAAAATTGTCTACTGAAAATACAGAAGGAGGAATATTTATGTTCTAGTTTCTGTCCCTTTTGGTCCATAGTTGACAATTTCCTCACACTTCCAGGTTTGTGCCTTGTGAATGTTAATTTTTTTGTGTCAACTTGACTGAGTCACAGGTCCCAGATATCTGGCTAAACATTATTTCTTTGTGTTTGTGAGGGTGTTTCCGTTAAGTGATTAGCATTTGAATGGGTAGATTGAGTAAAGCCAATGGCCCTCCCCTATGCTTGTGAGGATCATCTAATCCATCAGATGTATCTTGAATAGAACAAAAGAGTGGAGGAAGGAAGAGTTTTCTCTCTCTGCCTGACTGCTTGAGCTAGAACTTTGATCTTCTGCCCTTAGACTGGGACTTACCATTGACTTTCCTGGTTCTCAGGTCTTTGGACTTTGGGTAGAACTACACTGTTTGTCTCCTGGGCCTCCAGCTTGTAGATGGCCATTTGTGGGACCTCTCAGCCTCCATAATAATGTGAGCCAATTTCTTAATATAATAAATCTCCTTTTATATGTATATGTATCTTGTATTGGTTCTGTTTCTCTGAAGAACCCTGACTAACATGCATGCACAATAATGGCTGAATGGGCTTCCAAAGCATTTTATGGGGGCAGAGAAAGCCCGTGGTGCAAAGCAAGAGATAATGTAGCTAGGTTTCTGTCAGGATATAACTGACTGTAGGTTGCCACCGCAACAGCTGGGGCAAAAAAGCACACCAAGAAGAAATAAAACAGGTCATAAAAAAAAGTCTGACACAGTCCACCCTTTGCATCTGCTGTGCTCAACGTGAACTTCAGTCTATCAGTCTGCAGGCCGTAGTTGGCTGCAATCTCTGAAAAACAATCTATATAGACAGGTTAGTAGATTGGCCTGGCACAGTGGCTCATGCCTGTAATCCCAGCACTTTGGGAGACCAAGGCGGGTGGGTCATCTGAAGTCAGGAGTTCAAGACTAGCCTTGTCAACATGGTGAAACCCCGTTTCTACTAAAAATACAAAAATTAGCCAGGCATGGTGGTGCACACCTGTAGTCCCAGCTACTTGGGAGGCTGAGGCAGGAGAATTGCTTGAACCTGGGAGGTGGAGGTTGCAGTGAGCCAAGATTGCACAACTGCACTCCAGTCAGGGTGACAGAGCAAGACCCCATCTCAAAAAAATTCTCAAAAAAAAAAAAAAAAAGATAGATAGAGTAGTAGATCAAATTACAATTCCTGCTCTTACAGCAGGTCCTAAGGCCATAATTGATCTTTAGCATTTCTTACCTCAAGAAACCATTCTAGATTTCCTTTATGTTTAGCAAATATTTCAGCAGATCTAGGTTTCTTACCTTGTGCTGAAACATAAACCTTACTCCTGAAAAGTCAGACCTCTTAATTGTCTTACTGTTGTCAGTTGTGGTTGTTTCAGCTGCCGTTTACAGTGACTACACACTATGAAATCACCAAGAGATGATACCATCCCCCCACACACACACACACACCGCCCAGTGCGTCCCCTGGGTTCAGATGTGCTTCTTTCTGCCACCATTACATAGCAGAAGTATCAGGGTCAACTATCCCTGACAATATTGGTAGATTGTTTTCCCCCCTCTTCAGAATAAAGTTCCCTCCTCCATCCCATGGATACCAGGATGCAGGAATGGGAGCATAAATATCATGAGCATATCATGGAATGAGAGTCAGAGAGACTAATCCTACTTGTACTCTTGATTCTTGGACCTGTAAATTCTAGCTATTAGTGACCCAGCTTCATATACCTCATCCTGCAGGTCATATATCTAGCCTTGCAGGTCATCGTTTCAGAGTTGGCCCCTTTAATTAAGCCTTTAGTAGATTATTTACATGTTCAAATGTCCTGAAGTGTTGTACTCATTGTTACAGCTCTTTCATGAGTCTCTTAGTCCAAGGTGATATTATGTAGATAGCATTTTAGCAAGTTACGTATTCTTTTAAGTCCATAATTGATGGTGTTGGCTACAGGTAAAGCAGAAAGAGGATAAACCCATAGCTAGAGTGGGTATCTATTCTTATACAGACAATTTCTGCCCTATGTTCAATAAGATAAGCCTAGTGTAGTTAATCTGCCACAAAGTGGTTAGATGATCTCCTCATGGTGCCATTTTGAAGGCTATTTTCTGTCTCTACTGCTGTTAGTTTTGGCATTCATCAGTGGCAGTAGTTAGATTAGCCTTAGTGAGAAGGAGCCCATGCTGCTAAGACTATGCATAACCTCCATCTGTGCTATCATGGTTGGTCTGTTCATGGGCCCCTTGCACAACACTCAGGCTCAGGTGGTCAAGGAAGGATACTGGCTGACATCCACTGGTTGGCTCATCCTATCTGTCTAACTGTTGAATGCTTCTTCTGCTTGGATGATCTTTTGCATGAAATAGAGTGAGACACAAATATCTGCGTGTATTGTATGCACATTCATAGCTACATTCACATGCTGCTTCTCCAAGTTTCCCTGTTCCTAATCTTTGACTATGGTCTTTCCAGGCCTCTGATCCACCAGCCAAGCCACTTGTCATTTCCAGGAATCTATCTATAGTCATACCTCAGCCCCTTTCTCTCTCCATGCAAGGTGAGCAACCAAATGTACTCCTCAAAATTCTGCTAGCTCTGAAAAATCCCCTGACTTCTGTCCTTCAGGGTTACCCTGGGGAAGGCTGTAGTGCAACCGCCATTCATTACTATTTGTTTTGAAGAAATAGTACCAGGCCTCAGTTTGGTTGGTCATGAGAAAGTTCTCTTGAGGTCATGGGTGCAAGTTGAGAGAGAGCTGGTGCAGTCAGGCTGCACCCAGAGATACTTGTAACTACACAGGTGGCTGCAAAAGCAGGGACTAGAGTAAAAAGATGGGTTGAGGGGATGTGAGATGGGGCATTTTAAATATCTAAGATTAGGCTGTAATTCCCGTTGTACTCATGGGAAGATCAAGGCTGGGAGAGCTGGTAATTATAGGAGAAGAGAAAGGAGAAATCTGACTTCTATTGAGAGCCTATGATATGATGGGGTTTTGGTGTATGTGACAATATTTAATCCTCCCAACATTTCTATTAAGGTGGGTTGTACTATTTTCATCTTATAGATTGGGAAACTGAGATTTGGAGAGAGAAAGTCACCACCCCAAGGATACATCATAAGTTAGTATTGGAGACAGGTTTTAATCATGTATCAGTTTGTCTCTGCATCACTTGCAGGACTAGATCTACTGTACTGGCAGGACACAGAATGCTTTTCTTATTTAATTTTACCTTTTGGACCACAAGTTCTCCTTTGATTGGGGAGGACTAGTTATAGGAATCTTCTGTGTGCCTGGATTCTTAGAAGATTCAGCCCCCATGATGAGCAAACTCATGAAATAGTCGTCTTTGTCTGACCCTTTCCTCCAAGGCACTCATTGCATCAATAATCTCTTTAATCTTTGATCCTTGGATAAAGAGTTGTCCTCCAAGAGCATCACTAGCGTTCCCTATCTTCTGAATATTTCAGCAGTCACCAAAGCTTACCCTTCCAGAGTCTGGTTCCCAGAGGGGAGCTTTGAAGGGGAAACACGATCAAGTTTTTGCTACAGAAATTATAATAGCTAATATTTATTGGACACCCACATGTGCCAGGTGCTGTTCTAAGCCTTTTACATGTATCAACTCATTTAATGTTTTCGGTAATCCTATGAGATAGGTACAATTTCCATGTCTGGTTTTTACTTGGAAAAACAACAACAACTAAGTAAGTGCAGAGGTGTGTTTTGCCTGAAGTCGTGTACCTAGAAGGAGACAAGTCCAAAATGAGAGCTTGCACTGTAACCATTATGCATACCACCTCACTTAGGCTGCAGTTTGGAGAAGGATGGTAGGATGCCAGGCTGGAGGTAAGAAGACCAGTCAGTGATGATTGCAAAAGTCAGATGGTGACCTGGACAGAGAGAGAGGAATCTAGAATGGGGAGAATATAGATGATCAGAGAGTCATTTAGGCAATAGACACCACAGGGCTTGATGTTGTAGCTGACTCTGTGGATGTCCTGCCTGCCTCCCGTGAGTTCCACCACTTCCCAGCTTACTTACAGCTGCAATGTCTGTATCTCTTTGCCTGAAGGCTCACTCTGAAGCCAGGAAACTGCCTGTGGGTAAGACAGGATGTAAGTGCCAGGGAATTAACACCCTCCAGGAGTACCCTCAACCAATAAATGATGTTATCATTCTGATGCTTTTTTTCTACACCATTTCCTCAAGTTTCCAGGTGGAATTATGCTTCAATTGCCCACAGCACAGATGGCTTGATACGTGATGTGTATCACGGGCTGACTTCATTCTCTTCCCTATCTCATGTTCCTACTCCCTTATCCTGGGTTTTCTGAAATCCCCTCAAAAACTATTTGTATTTAAATCCTCGGCTCAGCATCTGCTTCTGGGTAACTCAAACTAAGGCACAGGTGAGTGGTTATGGGGAGTGAAGAAGAGATAAGAGTCAAAGATAATCCTGAAAGATTATGTGTCCAGCTTGAATGATGTTCTCTGAAATCTGGAACTCTGGGGCAGGAATGCCTTTGAGAGGGTGGTGAGCTGCACTCAGGACCTGGTGAATCTGAGATACCTGTGCGACATCTTAGAGGAGGTACTTCACAAGCAATTGGCTCTGTGGGTCTGGAACTCAAGAAAATGTTCTGGGTTGGGGAGAATCTGTGTTAGGGTCTTCAGGATAGTTCATGACTCACCTCAAGGAGTGGGTGTGGGTATCCCTGCTCCATCTCCTTAATCATGTCCGATCTTTTCGACTCCTACCCAAATGGAAGGAAAGAATATGAAGGTTTTTAGGTGGGCGGAAGCTGAGAAAGTGCTTGTTAGAGGGAAGAGAAAGAAAGCACGTTTACAGTGAGGGAGTATTTATTGAAGTTCTGTCAGTTGCTGCAAGCAAATCCCTGATACATTTCAAAAAAAATGTCTGGAAGATTTTCCTTGCCCTGCAGGGAGTGTTTTTTAATAAGTGATGTGGTCAGAAATGTCGGTGTAATTTTTCTCAGTTGGTGCTGCAGACACTCTAAGAGTTTGTTGGAGAAATTCATTTGGTCTTTATAAAGGCTAACATAGAGATATCAGCATGCCTTGTTAGCACTCCCCACTCTCAGAGCAGAAGGTGTCCTTGATGGCATCTAGTCTAACATCCTACTTAGTAGATGCTGGGATCCCTCTGCTGTATCTCTGGCTAGAGGTTGCCATACTTGAACCTGGATTCTTCTGGTGATAAGCAGCTCATTTCTTTACAAAGTAGACCATTTAATGCTTCAACAGTTTTCATTGTTAAGCAGTTCTTTTACTGAGCTGAAATATGCCTCCCCATCACTTTGGCTCACGGGCTCCAATCTTGTGGGTACCACACTGACTTTCTCTCCTCCCTGTGCACAGGAGAGCCTTGCTAGAGAGCTGTAGGTAGTAGCTTCCCAAGTTCACTTGAGTCTTCTCTTGTTTCGACTGAACTTGCTTTTGATTGTTTTGCTCCCAAAGCTGGGGAATGGTCAATCCAGAGTCAAAAGCTAAGGCCAGAGAGTTTAACATATCAGAATGTACAGGCTGCTATGTAGTCTGTTCAATCTTAGGGAGCACCATTTGTATTGCAGACATCCTGCACAGCCACCCCTGGCAGCCTTGAGAATGGACTTCAACTTCTTCTCAGCAACTGTGTAGATGCTGGTTCCTCAGAAACACCCAGTTGCTTGTTAGGTAGACAGATATTTATGGAAAATATCAATAGATAGAGTTAAAGATAGAAATAAAGATAGAAAGAGCAAGAGCGTGAGCTTATAAAACCAAAGTGAATGGTTACATTTTCAACTTGTCACTCACACTTCTTTTCACCAAGTCCTGGCAAGTTTGTCTTCTCCTACATAGATCCTAAATTCACCTGCCTATCTCTGTCTCACCTGTCACCATCTCATCCAGTCTATCATCATCTTTTGTCTGGATTATCTCAATAGACTTCCCACTAGTCTCCCTTGATGCCTTCCCATTCACTCTCCACACAACTGCCAGAGTTATCTTCTTTAAATTCAAATTCACGGCATGGCTTCTTTGTTGAGAATTCTTCAGGGTTTCCCAATGTTCTTAGGCCAAAGATCAACATTTCAACAAGGGTTATCCCAGGCATTGCATGATCCAGGACCCCATTCTCCTGTTGAACTTTTCTCTAGCTAAGGAGCAGCTATGACTGGATGGGTGCAGTAGGAGTGTCTTAGTCCATTTTATGTTGTTATAATAGAATACCTGAGGTTGGGTAATTTATAAAGAACGGAAGCTTATTCAGCTCACAGTTCTGCAGGCTGAGAAGTTTAAGGGCATGGCCATGGCTTTTGTTGAGGACTTTCATGCCGCATCAGAACATGCAAGAAGGTCAAAGGGGAAGCAAACATATGTGAAGAGGAGACAAAACCTGATGGGTGTCCCAGCTTTCTAAAAACTCACTCTCAGGAAAACTAATCCATTTCCTTGAGAACTAATCTAGCCTTGCCATAGTGATAATTCACTAACATGAAAGTGGCACCAAGCCATTCATGAGGAATCCACCCCCATTACTCAAAGACTGCCCACTACACCCCACCTCACCACACCACCACGCAGGTGACCAAATTTCAACATGAGCTTAGCTGGGCACAAACAAACCGTATCCACACCATAGCGAGGAGGTAGCGGGAGACTTTAGATAGAGCAGAGTTTCCTCAACCTCAGTGCTGTTGGCATTTTTGGCCAGAAAATTCTTTGTTGTGGGTAGTTGTCTTGTGCATTGTAGGAGGTTTAGAAATACCCCTGGGCTCTACCCAGTAGATGCTATTAGCACTGCCCTCCCCTACCCCAGTTGTGATAATGTACAGTATCTCCAGACATTGCCACATGTCTTCTGAGGGCAAAATAACACCCAGTTGAGAATCACTGCTTTAGGGAGAGACCTAGACTTGAGTCCAATCCCAACTCTGCCTGTTTGTGGTTGTGTCATCTTTCATAGGTTGCTTAACCTCTTTGGGTCTGTTTCTCACCTATAAAATGGGATTACTAGTAGGAGACACAAAATGCAGATGTGACCATCAAATCAGATAATTCATGTATAATACTTGACAAGATAGTGTGAAGTATAGAGTAAGTGTTCAATAAATAAACAAATACGCCATTATTATTGCTATTATTGTTGTTAGCTTTGTCTAACTCTGTGAATGGGTTGACACTGGTGAGAAAATTCCTTCGCATACACACAATCGCGCACTCCCACCAACCCCAATTAAAAAAAAAATACTGCTTCCTCTCAAGTCAGGGAAGAAATCAACCTGTTTTTTTTTTTTTTTTTTTTTTTTCTGAAAAGTCAGTTTCTTGCAGGAATGAGCATAAATGGGCTCTCCTCCTTCGGGAAACAGTGGCCTTTTCCAGGGGATGGTTTAATCTTTTGGAGACAGATGAATATGAGCTGCAGTAATCCTGCAATGCTACCCCGAGAGTTGGGGAGAGGGAGAGAATTTCAATAGGGCCTTGGAGACTCTCAGGGTGTTTCAATAACTGCACTTTGTGACTTGAACTCCCCCACTGTGACGCATTCCTGGAAATAACAACCCAGGCTAATAGGAGGGAATTTCATGAGTGGAAGGGGTGAAGGTCATACCTTTTCCAAGATCATGTCCAGTTCTCTGTAGTGGGCAGGTGTGCTGGGTGAGCTGTTTGCTCCTAGATCCTCTTTCCATCCTCCTCCCTACTGCTCTGTGTCCTGGGAGGTCAACTCTTATAGAGCACATCAATGCATTTCCTTGCATTTTAAATTCCTGTTGGATTCAGCCAATGGAAGGCAGCAGTAGAAGATCAAAGGGTGGAAGGAGACAGAGGTCAGACTAATTTTCCTTCCCTTTTCTCCATCCTCAGACAGGCCCCTTCTAAGCTACAGCCACCTTGTCTGGATTTGGCAACTGCTGTCTGTCTCCATTCTACCCCCAGCCCTCATCTAGAAGTGGTGGCTCTGGAATACTGCCCTGACCCTCTGGTTTGCTGCAGCCTTGCCGTAGCTTTTGTAAATAAGACACTTTGTTAAACTCCTCCAATTGCCATGTTTGAGCACAACCTCTGGTTTCCAGCTGGGCTTCTGATGCAGCAGATCTTCAAGGGGCCCAGATAAAAAGGGTAAAATGCAGTTTTGGATTAATCCCCCCCACCAGCCGCTGGGTTGTTAGGACCATGTTTTGTTCATTCTGATTCCTCACTATAGCACCTGGCACAGAGTAGGTGCTTGGTGAATGTTTGTTGACCTGAATTAATGGGATTTGGAGTTAAGATAGGAAAGTTAGATCAGAGAGCTCCTTCACTCTGAGCTTGCCAATACATGCGAATGCTGTGGGCATCTTAGGGACATTTTGCTACGTGGCAGAAGATGTGGATGGATTCTGTGATTTAGTCATGCGGTCTCAACCTCAGGGTCTTCTTGGGCTTATGGAAGGTTCACTGGGGAAGTTGGCAACCCATGTGACATGTATGGGAAGGGCAGTACTCTAGTGGAGATTCTGGAGATGAGGGGAGTGGGAAAGGCTCAGAGAAGGAAAGCTACCTATCCAAGGCCACACAGCCAGGAGGGACAGAGCAAGCTTAAAGCTTGTAACCCATTCACCAGCAACAGTGTTCAATTATTGAGCACTTACTGTGGCCAGGTGCACTGCTTAAGCTTATCTCGGTTTTCACAATGTTGTAAAGAGGATATCATCAGCTTTTTTCACAGGTGGTAAAACAGAGGCTCAGAGAGATAAAGTGATTCACTCAAGGTCACACAGCTAGAAAGACACAGCTGAGATTCAAATATAACACTAAAACTGTGTTCTTAACTTCTGTTTCAATTTGCTCTCTATGGCTGTTAAAAAAAACTGTCTAGCCAGGTGGGTGCTGCATGCCTGTAATCTCAGCTACTCGAGAGGCTGAGGCAGGGGATTACTTGAGGCCAGGAATTCGAGGCCATAGTACACTATGACAGTTCCTGTGAATAGCCACTGCACTCTAGCCTGGGTTACATGGAGAATCCCCATCTCTCTTTTTTTTTTTTTTTCTTTTGAGGCGGAGTCTAGCTCTGTCGCCCAGGCTGGAGTGCAGTGGTGCAATCTCGGTTTACTGCAAGCTCTGCCTCCCGGGTTCAGGCCGTTCTCCCGCCTCAGCCTCCCGAGTAGCTGGGACTGCAGGCGCCCACCACCAGGCCGGGCTAATTTTTTGTATTTTCAGTAGAGACGGGGTTTCACTGTGTTAGCCAGGATGGTCTCGATCTCCTGACCTCATGATCCACCCACATCAGCCTCCCAAAGTGCTGGGATTACAGGGAGAACCCCCATCTCTTAAAAAGGAAGGAGAAGTGTCTAAATCCACTCTCCTAGAAGTGGCTTCAAGGAAGCAACATTTAAGCTAAGACCTGAGTTCAGGATGTAAGTACCAGTGGAAAGAGAATCTGCAAAAGCCAGGAGGAGGCTGATGAACTTGAGGAAATTAGAGAAGTTCAGTGGGACAGGAACAGGAATGCGGTTGGAGCAGGTGGAAGGGGAGAGATGAGGTAGAAGGACTTTCCAGAGGCCAGATTTTGGAGGCCTTTCGAGGATGTGTGGAGGAGTGTGAACTATTCTATAGGTACCTGGGAGCCACTGAAGGTTCTTGAGCAGCCTCGGTGAGAACTAGAGGCTGGCTATGGCTGCCTGGCGGAGGACTGTGTGGAAGGAGTAGTACTGAGGCAGGAGGGCCCACAAGGAGGTTGCAGAGAAGTTTGGGTCAACTATGGTGCCCGTCTAGACTGGTATGATAGAAGTGATGGAGGAAGTGGATAGATATGAGAAATTTTAGAAGGTAGAGATTATTGGACAGGAAGCTGGTAGAGAAGGATTATTTGGAAGTAGTTGTCTCATTGTGGTTTTCCATATCCTCACACTCTGAATGAAGAAGCTAGACCCCAAATTTCAGACAATGAACCTGATCCTGCTATTCATTATACCTCTGTTCCTTCTTCTCGGAGGGACCCATGCTTTACCCATCCTGTGACCCTAACTTCAGCATTAATCATTCCAAAAATATGTATTGAGTATCAACTATGTAGCTGCTGTGAATCTACAGCATTGTACAAGTCAGACAAACTCTCCACCCTCCTGGATGCTAACATTTTAATGGGAAGACAAATGAAAGAAGATGACAATTTCAGAGACAAATGCTATGAAACAGTAGATAAACTAGGGCAATGTGACAGGGAGTGATTGTGCTGGGCAATTCTAGATGGAGTGATGTCTCCAGGGAGATGTCTCTTGGGGTCATCAATGTGGGGGCATGGAGAGAGTTGGGGGCAGGGGTAGGGGGGCCATTATCAGGAGGGAAAGTGAGTGCACTCAAGAACTGAAAGGTGGGGAGTGCTGCTGGTTCGTAGCCGGAGGACAACGTCAGAGAAGCCTCTGTGGCCTGAGCACACAGGACTGTGCAGACTTTGGCAAGGAGTTTTGATTTTATTTTAGGATTGTACACGGGAGTGATGAACTGATTTTTTCTTTGGAAAGAACACTTTTGCTGTTGTAGCAAGAACAGATTGTAGAGATCCCGTTGAGGGTAGATGGAGGGAAACCACTCCTGAGGCCCTTGTGTCAATCTAGGTGGGAGATGATGGTGACTTTGACAGTGGTGGTACCACAGGAATGGAGAAATGAGCAAACCTAGGGGGCGGGTGTATGTGTTACAGTAGGTAGATGAGACAAGGGGGATTATGGGGGAAAGTAAGAAATCTTCTTGGTCCTGGACAAGCTGCTGGAGTCACCTGTCTGAAGCCTTCGGCATTTTGTCCTTTCATACCTTTTAGGATCTCAGAACGTCATTCCGTGTGAGGAATGGAATGGGATTACCTGCTCGTCTCCTGTCGAGCATGGAGTAGCACTGCCTCTTTTAAGACGGCTTCCTTCTTGAGAGGTTGAAGAACCCTTCCCAGGACTGGGCCATCTTGCTCTGAGGTAGACATCTCTTACCTTTGTTCCCAAGAACACCTTCCTTCTTATTTATTTTCTTTTTCCAAAGAATGTGGCAGAAATATCTACAATGTCTCAAGCTCTCCTTGCTGTTCTTTCACGGTCGCAGTGATTAAAGAAAATGGGGAGGGAGGACAGGGACTATTTTAAGAGACCCAAAGAGTCCTGGCTGACAGCTCCCCTGGTAATCTAACATGGTGCCTAAAATTCCACTGTCGTTGAGCATCTTCTTCAGGTTAATCACAGTTCTCTTCAAATGCAAATGAGGCTAGAATGGGCATTGTACATTAATCTCCACCTACATATCAACTGTTTTTTTGTCCCTAACACAGAGAAATCACACAGGCTAAAAGTTAGATACCTGGGAGTGGCAGAAAGAGCACAGACTTTAAAACCAGAAAGATTCACCTTCGAGTCTCGGCTCTGCCACTTACTAGCAGTCTGACCTTGAATGGTTTCTTACCTTCCTTGAACCTCAGCTTCCCCGTTGTAAATGGGGGCTCAAGAATACCTCCCTTGCAACATTATTTGAAGATGAAAGTGACAGAAGTGAAGGACCTAGTGCACTGCTTGGCCCATAGTAAGTGCTCAGAAAGTTCCCTTCCTTTTCTTACTTTTGAGCTTTGTGTCAGGCTCCGTCCTGTCTGCTTGGCCCAAGCTCCTCCTCCTTCTTTGGTCTTGCATGGTTATTAAGCGGGTCTTGGCTGAGACATCACCTGTGGCAACCCATGGCAACCTCTCCTTGCAGAGGCTGCCAAATGTCAGCCCCTCTATAATAAAACTTTCTTTCCCCTCCAGGCTAGAAGGAGGGCTAGACAGCCTGATTGTGCCCGTCCCTCTGTGATTAAGGTCCGTAATCAGCCCAGCTGCTTGATGGAATCGGAACTGGCTGATTAGCAGGGCACACTTTGGCCTCAGGTTAATGGATGATTTCACACTGTGGCTGCAGAGTAATTACCAGTTAAAAGGTCTGAGGCCAGGGCTCTGTGGTCTTGGGGAGGTCTGGCCCCATTTAAATGCAGAGTCAGGAGAATAATCTTCTATTAGCCAGCAGCAGGTAGCTAAGATGGGAAGGGGGATTGGGGGTGGGGGCAGGACCTCATAGATGTGTCTCCAGAGGTCTAGGCTCATTCTCAAATTGGCCAGGTGGACTTTACTTACCATTAGGGAGCCAGTTCAGGGGTGTGACAAGAACAGGTTGAGGGATTCAGACAGACTTGGGAGGAATTCCAGCTGGACCACCTCTTGTCCATGGGATCTTTGGCAATGCATTTAACCTTTCTGTGCCTCGATGTCCTCATCTAAAAAGTTGAGTTAAAAATGCCTGCCTTATAGGGTCAGTGTGAGCTTAATCAGTTCTATGTACACAGGTGCATAGAGGTGCTCAACGCAAACTATGTCTTTCTCTTCCCAGTAGTATGTACCTCTGGCTGGTCAGTGATTCTCCTTCCAATTCTCTGCACAGACTGTTCCTGAAAATTGATTGACTTTACAAGTATTTACTAAATATCTGTGGTGTGCCAACTACAATGTCAGTTGTGGGGTAAGATGCAGTCCAAAAATTCAAGGAGCTTATAATCTTATGGAGGAGTCAGGCTAAGAAACTGGCTGCCGGAACAACGTTGTGATATAGATAAACAGGATGAGTATGGAAACCCTGAGCTGAGCCCTTAACTTAGACCACAAGTCAGAGAGGCTTCCCGGAGAGGGTGATTCTAAACCAAGCACTGTAGTTGGAGAAGAGCAGAGGTAACATTTCAGACTATGAGAACAACTGAGGCAAAGGCCCAGAAGAGAGGTAGGCATGAGACATGTTTGTGGGAAGAAATGAAAAGGGCTCAGTGCCTGAGACACCAGTGGGTGAGTGAACTCATGAATGAATGTATGAATGAGTAAACAAGAAAATGGGGCAATGAATAGTGAATGAATAAGTGAGGAATGAGTGATTGAGTGAATGAATGGATACCTGCATGGATGAAGGAGTGAATGAATGATGTCATGATGCATGGATTCAGTGCATGCATTCAGTGATTGAGTGCATGCATTCAGGGCACCACCCCTACAACACTGTTTCAGTAAGGGCTACCTTGTTCACCTTACCAAAAATTGCAAACTCCCCACTCCTACCTCACACTCTCAATCACCCTTTTCCTCCTGTGCTTGTTTTTCCTTTAGCCCTCAACACCCTCTGAATACATGTAATGTGTTGATTTATTAAATGTACTGAGAATTGTGTGTATCCTCCCTCTTATCCACTGGGGCAGGAAATTTTTTGTTTTGCTCACTGACCTATGGTGCTCTGGCATGTAGTAGGTATTTAATAGATGCTTGTGGAATAAATAAATTACGTGAGGTGTTGAGTAAGGAAGGGACTGGAGGAGGGAGGAGAGGGTTCTCAGAGCCTGAGCTTCTGGGCCCAATTCTCATGCTCCAGTGAATGTATACACCTGACCTTCTTTCCGGATATTTCTTTTTTATTTTTATTTATTTTTTTTTTTGAGAGAGGGTGTCGCTTTGTCACCCAGGCTGGAGTGCAGTGGCACGACCTCGGCTCACTACAACCTCTGCCTCCTGGTTTCAAGTGAGTCTCATGCCTCAGCCTCCTGAGTAGTTGGGACTACAGGCACACGCCACCATGTCTGACTAATTTTTGTATTTTTAGTAGAGACAGGGTTTCACCATCCTGGTCAAGTTGGTCTTAACTTGTAAACTCAAGTGATCTGCCCGCCTCAACCTCCCAAAGTGCTGGGATTACAGGCATGAACCACTAAGCCTGGCCTCCAGATATTTCTTAACAGAGCTCAGCAGCCTGGCCACATGGATCCTCAGAGATGCTGCCCTAGGTCTGTTGGGCACTGCCCTGAGGCTGGCCTTGTAGTGGGTGGTGTGTGGCCCCTGAAGGAAAGAAGGGAGGGAAGGAAGGGAGGCAGCAGGAAGGCAGTTGCTGCTGGGGAAAGCAATTCTGTCTCCTTCGGCAATCTCAGCAGTGGCCACTTGTCAGAAGAGTCGGCAGGGAAAAAAATGACAAAAAAATCAGGTCCAATTTATCACCTTCAAACCGTGTTGAACAAGCTACTGTAGCTACTTGGTTTTGAAGAACTCCCCCTTCTTCCCCCTACACAGAACAAACACCACTAAATGCCTCTCCACCTGCGCAGCTGAGCATTGGCAACCTCGCTGCCAATTAAAGGGCTCCCTGCTGTGGGGGCTGATCCAGGGTGGCTGTCGAGGGGGGTGGTGGAGAGAATAGAATCATTAAAATGGGAGAACAAAGGAGGTAGGACAAGTTCAAATGAGATTAAGGCACAAAGGGAAAGGCTGCCTTTCCGGGGCATTTATGCCTAGGGACAGCTGGGTGCCTCTGGCGAAATTTACCTGTAGCCCAAGCAGTTGGTAATAGCCAGATGCCTACAGCGGGGGGAGTCGGGTCCATCTAAACAGAAGACTTTCAGGGCACCCCAGATATTTCCATACCTCCTGTGTCCCTGTCTTCTCAGGTCCCCAGCTCACAGGGAGCAATGGTCAGCATGGTTCCCAGACCTGGTAGAGCCAAGGCTTGCCCCAATCAGTGCTTCAATGGACTCTTCTGCAGCTCCCTGAAAGGTCTGATGACCACCACAGTGGGATGCCTCCCACAACAGGGAGCTGTTTACCTCCAGCAGCAGCACCTCTCCCTCTTGATTCTGGTAACAGTGATGACAAAGAGTCCGAGTTTACTGAGCACTTGCTGTGTGCTAGGCACTGTTCCAGAAGCTTTATAGGTGTTGAGTCCCATTTACTGTGTTCAGTGTCCTCCTGCCCCTTCTGCTCTTTGTTTTCCACTCTCCAGCTGTCTATCTTCTCCCTCTCAGAGTCTTTGCATGGGCTGTTTCCCTCTGCTGGGAGGAAACGCCATCCCTGCCTCTCTCAGAGTGCTGTCGGGCTGAAATGGGTTGATGAATGTGAAAGCCCCACACATCTTGCAGCCCCTGGAGAGAGCCCTGCAAATGACAGCTATTTTTATTGTCCACCCAGAGTTCTAGCTTCCATTGACTATGAAATAAAGTTTTCTCTCGTTAGAGGCCCACAGCTACGATGATTCTTTCACTATACACCTGGATGCTTATTCGCCATCTCTTAATTTAAGAGTACCCCACCTCATGGGGTCTGGTAAGAGTGTCAGCACAGCCTGGCTTAATTAAAAGGCAACATCGTCTTTTCATTTGTCATCATCACCACCACCACCACCACCATCATCATCACTTTCATATCATTGAAGTCTGCCATATTTTGAGCACCTATTTTAGGCCAGGCATTCTGTCAATTGCATCACATCTGTTTTCTCGAATCTTTCAAAAAAACAGTGGATGAGATGAGATTAGGGCTTGCCAAAGCAAAAGAGCTTCCTGAAGGTTGAACAGCTACTAAACACCCTAACCAGGATTTGAACCCGTATTTGTCTGACTTCATAGCCTCAGTGCTTTTTATTGGGTCACTGGCCATGCATCTTTGTTTTCCATTCCCTTTGCCAGCTTTAGAAGATGCCTCAGTTAAATTCTGACTGTACATCTGACTGTCATGTATTTGGGACAACTGTAAAAACTCTCTGTTTAATTTAGGGCTGCCTTCTACAGAGCTTGCAGTTGTTTCTTACTTTTAAATCTTTTTCATAGAAACTTCTCTTAACCTGTATTTCTTCCATTTGGGGGCTTAGGCAGTGGACCTTTGGGTCAAAATGCAAACATTTTACATCCATCTTTATGTGTTGGGTGCAGCCTGGCTTCTAGACCCTGCCTCAGTCTGCACCCTATCCCCAGATTGAGCACTTGAACCCCTCTGTGACTTCATCTTGCCACTGGGACTAGGACTGTTCCTGACTTGAGGCCAGAGGGGCTCCAGCCTCATGCTCTGGACTCATCATTGAGTTCTCGTCCCCCACCCTCCATTCTGTCCCAGATCTGAGGGGTCCTGTTTTCTGTCCCACATCATGTTTCCATTTTGTTACCTCCTGCTTATCCAGGCCCTTCAGTTGAAGCCTCAGTCTTGCTACTGTTGGCAACATGACTGCCCTGCTCCACCCCAAGACATGGTGGTTAGGACCAGGACTTAACTTAAAGGTCAACCTTATCTATTAAGCTTTTCTGAACCTCCACTTGTCTCCACTGGTAGAACTGACCTTAATCTCCTTTGTAATCTGGGACAGTGGACAGGTTCTATCTCAGCACCAGCATCTCCAAAGCCTTCATTTCTCTGACTCCTTTCCCCAGGCAGTGAAATGAGACCATTTCAAACTGGTTCCTTTTAGTGCCATATTGGTCAGAGGTTGAGGATTTTCCTTCAGGCCACAATCATCCATAAGGTGTCCAATACCTCTATTCTCTCCTCTGGGGTCCTTGAAAGTGTCAAAGACCCTGGGACCATGGATGGTTTTCATGGAATGAACCAGTGGGAGGCACAGTCTGCAGGGCACAGACAACCACCATGGAAGGCTGAATGACCAAAGGTTGAAGGGCTTGACCTCTGGCTGATGGGGTCCCCTTCAGATGCTGCTGAGGCAGTTTGCATTCCTGTATACCCTGACACTTAGGTTCAAGGTCATTTTATTCCTCGAAACAAATCTCCACCTCACCCTTTTTGGTCCCCAGGGTCCCTTTTCAACTTTTTCTCTCCCTTTTTTCATTCTTATGCCCTTTACTTGGTTTCTGCAATCACAAGAACTCTCTCTGACTCTGTGAATTTGAAAGCATTCACAACAACCTTTGTTTTACATTCCACAATAGATGACTTATACCTTCACAAGCAGCCTGGGGAGCTGGGAAAAGAAGAGTCCCTTGGGGTACAATTGAAAGAGTCCATGACCCCAGAGTCTAGGAGCAAGCGCATAGATTAATACTTACAAGCATTCCCTACCACACTGCATTTCCCACAAGAGCAAGGATTTGGCCTCATTTGTCTTTCTCCCCACAACACTTTACCTGGTGCCGGGCCCACAGCAGGTGCTCAATGTATGCTACAAATGTTGGAATGAATGCAGATCTAGTTTTCTGTTGCCGATTTCCAGCTGCCATCATTTCTGGATGTTGTTACTGGATGCCAGGGACCATGGTAACTCCTTTAAGGAGCTTGAGCCTCAGGACATGTAAGTAATTCCCCCGAGCCCCCTAACTAATCACCTGAGTAGTACGTGGTGGAGCCTGGAATTGAACCGAGCTCTTCCTCACTGATGTTCCTACTGTTCATTAATCACCTCTCATTTTTTCCTAAAATGATATGAGAACCATCCCATGTCTGCTTCAAATCACTCATCCATACACTTCTTATGTATTTCTGCTTAGACAGTTTTTGGCTATAATTCTTCAGGTAATTACTTAAACTCTCTGTGCCTCAGTTTCTTCATCTATAAAATGGGGATAGTAATAATATCTACCTAAGGGTTATTGTGAATTGTTACATAATGTTATGTATATGCAAAGCATTTAGTTACAAGACTTGGATATAATAGAATTATGCAAATGTCATATAAGTGTTGGCCATCATCATGATCATCATCATCAATGGCAGGGGAAGGGTATATTTTGATGGTCTACTCATTCTTCAAGACCCCACTAAAATACCATCTCTTCCATGAAGCTGCGCTCAACCCCCTGGCCAGAATCAGTCTCTCTCTCTTCCTTACTCCCACAGTCCTTTATCTGTTGTATCATTTGTGGTACTTTTTAATGCCTTTCTCTCATTGGACTGAGCAATATAGGACCAAATATAGACAATGGGCACTCTATAAATCCTCAGTGAATTGACCAAAGCCTGGAGGATTTGTCTCCTCGGACTTCCTCCAGATCAGCAAGGGTTAAGTGAGCCATCCCTAGAAGATGCCAGAAGGTGGACTTTTGGCTCTGGGAAAGCCTGCTTCTTCCTTCACTTCCAAGCATTCATCATCACTCCTGTCTCCTGCCTAATGAGCACCCAAAGTGATTTTCTATTGCTTGTAATTCACCAGAATTGTTGCAACATTTAGAAGGGCCCGGAAATTGACAGCCTAATACCCCTGCTTGCCTGTCGTCTCGATGACTTGTCGAAGGCTGAGCTGATTGCTTCTCCTGCAACAATTATCCTGGAGCTTCAGACAACATCAGAGGAGATAAACAGTTGGAAAGGTTAGAGACAGGGACTGGAGGAAAAACTCAGGGAGAGCATTTGAGAAACGGGGTGAGCAGGAAGATGTCCTGAGCACTCGTGGGGAGGAAAGGTGGAGAGGAGGAGCCCCTTCCCATCCTAAGCTCTCATGGTTCTTAGGAAGCATCCATGATTGTTGGAATCTGAAGTGATGCAGGAGACAGCAAATTTGCTGCTTTTTGGAATTCATGGGGATCTTCTGGAATTTCCTGGCCCCATATTCTCATTTTATAGATGAAGACACTGAAGCCTAGATAGGGGAAAGGGTTGACTCTGCAGAGTGGGTGGCAAAGACAGGATTGAAGTCAGATCTCCTGTCATCTCTAAAATGGATTTAAGGGTATGAGAGTGCAGATGTCTTTTCAAGATCTTGATTTCAATTCTTTCTTTCTTTTTTTTTTTTTTTTTCTTTTGAGAGACGTGGTCTCACTCTGTCGCCCAGGCTGGTCTTGAACTCCCGGTCTCAAGTGATCCTGCTGCCTCAGCTTCCCAAAATGCTGGGATTACAGGCATAAGTCACCTGCCTGGCCTGATTTCAATTCTTTTGGATGAATACCCAGAAGTGAGACTGCTGGATCATATGGTAGTTCTATATTTAATTTTTTGAAGAATCTCCATACTGTTTTCCATGGCACGGGACATCATTTTATATTCCCACCAACAATGTACAAAAGTTCCCTTTTTCTTCATACCCTTACCAATACTTGATGCCTTTTGTGTTTTTGGTGATAACCATCTTGACAGATGTGAGGCAATATCTCACTGAAGTTTTGATTTGTACTTCCCTGAAAATTAGTGAAATTGACTACCTTTTCACATGTGTTGGCCATTTGTATGCCTTCTTTGAAGAAATGTCTGTTCAACTCTTAGCCCATTAAAAATTAATATGTAATTGCTGTACATATTTTGGGAGTACTTGTGATATTTTGATACCTGTACACAATGTGTAAGAATGAGATCAGGATACTTGACATATCTATCACCTCAAATGTTTATTTTTCTTTGTGTTGGGAACATTACAAATGTAGCTATTTTGGTGTATACAAAACGTTAGATTTTGGGGATTCTTTGGCTATTGAGTTGTAGAAATTCCTTATATATTCTATAAATTAACACCTTATGAGATATATTGTTTGCAAATGTTTTCCTTCATTGCATACTTTGCCTTTTCACTCTGTTGATTGCTTCCTTTTCCGTGCAGACACTTTTTAGTCTGATGTAGTCACATTTGCCTATTTTTGCTTTAGTGACCTGTGTTTTTGGTGTCCTATCCGTGAAGTAATTGCCAAGAACAATGATATGGAACTTCTCTTGTGTTTTCTTCTAGGAGTTTTAGGAGTTTCAGGTCTTAGGTTTAAGTGGTTTAATCCATTTTGTGTTGATTTTGGGAGAAGATCCAATCTGAAACTTTTGCATGTAGGTATCCGGTTTTTCCAACACCATTTGTGAAAGAGAATATCTTCTCCCTAGTGTGTATTCTTGGCAGCAGTACTATTTATAATAACCAAGATGTTGTAGAAACAACCTAAATGTCCATCTATGAATGACTGGATAAAGACAATGTGGCATATACATACAAGGAAAAACTATTTAGCCTTAAAAAAGAAGGAAATCTTGTCATATGTGACAATATGAATGGACCTTGAGGACATTATGCCAAGTGAAACAAGCCAGGCACACAAGGACAAACACTGCATGATTCCACTTATATGAGATAGACAGGGCCAGGCAAGGTGGCTCTCGCCTGTAATCCCAGAACTTTGAGAGGCTGACGAGGGAAGGTCACTTGAAGTCAGGAGTTTGAGACCAGCCTGGTCAACATGGTGAACCCCCGTCTCTACTAAAAATACAAAAATTAACCAGGTGTGGTGGTGCAGGCCTGTAGTCTCAGCTACTTGGGAGGCTGAGGCAGGAGAATTGCTTGAACCCAGGAGGCAGAGGTTGCAGTGAGCCGAGATTGCACCACTGCATTCCAGCTTGGGTGACAGAGTGAGATTCCGTCTAAAATAAAAAACAACCAAAAAACAAAGAGAGAGAGATATATAATAGTCAAAATCATAGAAGCAGAAAGTAGAATGTGGCTGCCAGCAGCAGGGGGTAGGGGAAACTGGGGAGTTACTACTGATCTCAGGTGTGCAAGATGAATAAGTTCTAGAGATCTGTGGCACAACGTTATGCCTATAGATAACAATGCTGTATTGCCCACTTGAAAGTCTGTTAAGAGGGTAGATCTCATATTAAGGGTTCTTACCACAATCAAATTGAAGAAAAAAAAAAAGAAAGAAAAAGAAAATAACCTATAGCTAAAAGGGAGCTTGTCCTAATAGACACCATGTTGGACATGTTACATATACTTTCTTGTATAATCTTGACAATTTCATGGGAAATGGGCATCATTTTCTGTATTATAGAGATGTAGAAACTGGAGCTCAGAGAGGCTGAGTCTCTTTTCTAAAGTCATCCAGCTACTAAACAGTAGGAAAAGGATTTGAAGCCAGTAGGTCTTGCTTCAGACACTGCATTCTTCTACCATGCTGTGACTTCACTTTATTAGTCTGCCTACTGCTAGAAGCCTTTGTACATATTAAGTTATAATTAGTTCATCTTGTCCCTTTCAAATTTTTAATTATGTGACTGCCAATCAGAGTATCTAATCAGTGTGAAAGTCCAGTGTTTCTGAATTGAGTTAATAATGACTTAAAAAAATGAGTCATATCATAGTAGACTGTCAATTCCTCAAGGGTGGAGACAGTTTCTTAACCTGACTACTCATTTCTGCATCCCAACATCTAGTCAACGGCTGGCACATAGTAGGCATACGAATTAGCTATTACCACAATCCTATCGCATAACAAACATCCCTAAATCTCAGTAGCTTACAGCAACATGCCTTTGTTCTTAGGTTTCCAGGTCTGTAGATTGACTGTGGGTGGTTCAGCTGATCCAGGCTAAGTGTCTCTGTTTCAGGCTGTGGCCAGCTGGGTGTGGCTCCAGACTGGGGGATTGTTTTGGGGATCAGGCTGAAGGACAGAAGCTACCTGGGAAGTCACCTCATGAGAGGTCACATGAGCACAAGGGCCTGGGCAATCTAAATAGGACATGTAAGGCCCTTACTTGCATAACGTGTGCTGGCTTCCCTGGGCCAAAGCAAATCACTGGTCTGGCCAACATCCTACCACCATAAAAGGAGAGGGGAGTGAATATTTACTGAATACTGTGACCTGGGTCTTCAAGAAACATTGACTTGAGCTTTGGGGCCTGACCTTAGATAAATGGTACTCCCATTCCTGAGTCAAGCATCCGAAGACTAATCTCTTTGATTATTGAGGATCTGGGATCACAGGTCTGGAGCCTTAGAAAGTGGCTCTAACAAGGACCCGCTCAGGACCTCATTTGGTGAGTGCCTTATGTGTGTTTGGGGGATCATCCAGACTTGTAACTGAGGGTAGCACAGGGTGATGAGAACAATATGAGCTCCAGAGTCAGGTGGACTGAATCCTCCATGTGAAAGATAACCCAAACTCTACTAAGACGTGGCCTGGCTTTGCTTCTGTATTTGACCTCACCTCTCCTTTCCTCTTCCCTCTGATTCTTTTCCTCTGGGCTCCCTCTGGTTCCTGGGGCACAGAAGCTCCTTCCTGCCTCAGCTTTCTCTTGCTATTCCCTTTGTCTAGAAGGTTCTTGCCTGAGATATTCACATGGATGATTCCTTCTTATTATCGAGATTCTAGCTCCAATATCACCTGCTCACAGAGATTTTCTCTAACCAACTGATTTCAAATAGCACCCGCATTGTATTCTCTCTCTCACCACCTGGACATTTATTATCTCCCTTGTCATTATCTAAAATAATCTTATTTATTTGTTTTCTTATTTATTACTTATCTCTCCCTTCTAGAATATAAGCTTTGTGAGAGGAAGGATTGAATTTGTGTGATTCAGAGCTATTTCCAGAGGTTGGAACTGTGTCTGGCATGTGGTGAGTGCTGAATAAATATTTGTTGAATGAATGAATGAATGAACAAAGGAATGAACAAACAAATTGGTGGAATAACCATAGGCAAATTACTCTGAGGACTCAGTTTCTTTTTCTGCAAAATGGGACCACTAATGTGGGTGTTGGTCATTGGCAGGTTTTGAGATAATGCATGTACAGTGTTCAGTGTGATGGCAGCTACATAGCAGGTGTTCAAAGTGGCAGCTTCTGCAATAATTGCTGTTGTCTTAGCTTGGGGCTTTCTTGATGACCCATTCTAGCCTAGGGTTCTCTTGGCTCTTCAGAGCTCTTTCCTGGCTGGTCTTGGCAGGCCCCATCTCCCCACCCTCAAGGAGCTGGAAAGGCCAAGAAAATGGCTGCAGCAATGAAGGGAAATGAGATTGGAAAGGGTCCTTAATTCTAAAGGATTGTCCCCAAACCCAGAAACTGCATGTTAAATCAGAGTCCTTCCCATAACTCATAGTCTATCTCCATGGAAATGGGCACCATATGGAGTTAATTAGTAGAACAACAAAACAATCAATTAGTTCCTTAATTAGTTTTACTAAGAAATGATAACAAACAAACACAAACACTTTATTCCAACTAATGCCCGAGCTGCAGTGATAGTTTAATGGCCTTGGAAAGCCAGCTCAGGCGTTGGGCCGCTGTGAGCAGAGATTTATTCCCATGATATTGACAGGTTCCCTGATCTCTGTCCAGGCTATGCATTTCATCTTTATGATCAATTATTTACAATATCTGAACACAGCTGAGGGGTCGTCTGGGAGCTTTTCTTTAGAGATAGAAAAAAAAAAATGCAATAACTCAAATCCTATGAAGCCACCAGCTCTAGAATGATCATTCCCTGAATCATTTATTTGACAAACATTTACTGAGCATTTTCTATGTGCCAAGCATGGCACTGGGCATGAGGTAGACAGGGGAATGAGGAATGATTGACTGTGGGGCTCACATTTAGAGAAGCATGGAAGATCAGACAAGCCAGTAGACAGTTTCTACCTGTGTGGTTAAGTGCTGGAGTTAGGGAGGACAGGGCCCGCGGTGGGGCTAGGGTGCTGTTGGAGTAGAGAGGAGGTATCTGTAACGCATTTGGAGGGGGTGGTGGCTAAGCCTGCATGGATGAGTCACATGCAGAGCTGGCTCCACTGGTAGCCTCATCAAGTGGAAAGAGCACAGGAGTGGGAATTGGAAGACCTAGACTCTCCAGTCTTATGGTTGAATCAGAATCTACCTGTCCTCTCATCTGTAAAATGGAAGAACGACACCCACATTTCTCCTCCCAAAGGGTTGGTATAGGGATCCAATAGTGTTGGTATAGGTTTGCAAACCTTTTGTAAACCACAAAAGGCTTTACACAAGCAGATATAAGATCTGAGCAGAAGGCTGGAGGTAAGACCAGGGGGTCCCAGAGATGCTTGACCTTCCCAAGGGATCTATAAGGAAAAGGGACATTCCAGGAACACTTGGGGTATATCTCTATCTATCTGTATCTACATCTGTCTATATCTACATCATCTACATGTGTGTATATACTCATATGTGTGTGTGCATATATAGGCCTACATGAGTATATCTTTATCATCTATGTCTCAGAAAATTTACTTTTAAGAGATGATATATGTTAACAATAAAAAATGGAAGCAGTGAAAAGAAAGCTTCTCACCCTAACCCCCTGTTGCAAAATCTCCAGAAGCAACTTCTGTGAGTTGTTTCTTCTGCATCCTTCTGGGGAACGCTGTTCAAACAACACATTTTTATAAGTTCTGCCTTTTCTCTGAAACATACTGTTGTGCACTTTTACTTTTCACATATCACACCCTGGAAAATGGTCTGAGCACATACGTTGGGATCTACCACCTTATTTTTAATGGCTGGATGATATTTTATCATGTGGATATATCTTAACTTATTTAACCACCTCCCCCAACCTTTTTTGTTTAAGTGATTCTCCTGCCTATGCCTTCTAGGTAGCTAGGACTACAGGTGTATGCTGTCATGCCCAGCAAATTTCTGTATTTTTTGTAGGGACAGGGTTTTGCCATGTTGCCCAGGTTAATCTTGAACTCTTGGACTCAAGCAATCCACCCACCATGGCCTTCCAAAGTGCTGGGGCTACAGATGTGAGCCACTGCGCCTGGCCTCCAACTGTTCCCTTTTAATGAACATTATGTTGTTTTCTGTATCTTGCTCCCATAAGCAATGAGTTCTCCTGTTGGTTACCTATAAAATTTTTCATAATATATCAAATTTTCTGTTTTGTAAGCTAGGATCTGTTGACATATTGGATCTTTATTGGTAGTTTGAGGAGTAATTGATACCTCCCTTATTTTTATGTTTTTTTTTCTTTATTTATTGCCCATAAGGACTTAAAATGATCAGAAATAATTGCTTAAAAATACACACATCAAATCTAGGATTAGTGTTGCAGGTATCCTCGCTTGACTCACTACTATTGCAGGGAGAGAAGCAAGTATTAACACTCCTGAACATACATATTAAATATCAGCCAATTAAAGGGTGCACACAGCATCTTTCCCCTTCCATCCCTCACCCCTAAGCCTTCACAGGTGTTTAGATCATAATTATGGTCTTCCGATCCTTGGCTTACCTATGGTCTTCCGTGGCTTACCTATGACAACTCTCTCTTGAGACAAATTGAACAAAGAGAACCAGTGGTGGGCACTGCAGGATGAATCTTATAAGACATGGAGCTGCCAATCATGTTGGATCCTGGGAAGCAGAGGAACTTGGCTGACAGAGAGCAGACACAGGGAGAAGCAGAAACCATGTGGCCAGGAGGGGCTGGTGACTTTGGTTCCTGGTACTTTCCTGCCCCAGATTCTGCAGCCTGCTGAACGCTCTCTTCCTCTGAGCTAAATCAGGGAGCACATCTGTTTCTTTGCTACCAAATAGCCCCTAAGTCCAACAGTAGATAAAGATGATATTCCACTACTATAAGATTTAAAGAGACTAGAATCACATCTAGATACAATGTGTTAATTTTGTCAACAGTCCTTAAATATTATTAGTTATTTCTTAATCAAATCCTGATTTCCTCCACAGGCTTGGGTAATACATATCTTTCTACCTCCATTTTATGCCTTTAGCTGAAGACATTTTTTTTTTCCTGAAGTTTATCCAAATATAGGGTTTTATGCTTATGTGGCCTGAAAGTCTTGGAAAGGCAGGTACATGCAGAGATGAGAGTGTAGATTCTGGTGTCAGGCTGCCTGGATTCAAATCCCAGCTCTGCACTTACCAGTTGTGTGACCTCGAACAGCTTGTTTAATCCTTCTCAGTTTCCTTGTCTGTAAAATGGAAATACTAATAATAATAACAGCATGGGTTATCATGAGGCTAAATGGGCTAACCCAGGGAGTTACTTAGAAAAATCTTGTCTTGTGTAGAAAGTAGTATGTGAACATTTCTGCTATAATTATTTTCTCCTATGTGCTGGCCAGGACTGTTGGAAAACCATTAGTTTTCTTAGTGAGCACAACAAATTTCCCTTCTCTGTGTATTCATTTCTCTCAGTTTCAGTGAACTTAAGGGACAGACTATTAAAGAGAATATAAAGCAAGCATCTTTTCTTCCATTCTTAGCATCTCCAATTAAACAAAGAAAAACAGTACAATCACACCACAGGTCTCTTCCCACCCTGGGACCTTAGTCAGACCCTCAGTTTTTCTCTAGTTTGAAGAAAATAATTTTACCCTCTCACATCCAATCAATATCTTTGCTGGGTCTATTGTGAGCTGATAATTTAAATACAATTGTTTCCTTAGCAACCATCCTTTCACTGTCTGCCTTCTTGCCTTTGAAAGAGCTTGCAGTTACAAAATTCACAGTTTCAGCCAGAAACTTTGTTTTTTTCTACAGGAGCCAGATTCTCTCCCAAAACAAACTCTTCAAAAAAAATGGAAAAATGGAACAGGATTTCTGAAGTAAAAAAAATTATTTTTCTAATTATAAAGGTAATTGGACAGGATTTTACATGGAGATGGAAGAGGTTTTATTGCCTTCACTCTTTCCTTACAGGATGGTTTATTTGGGGCAGGTAGAATCCAATTAGAATGACAAGATGTTGGAGCTGAAATAAAGTGTAGGGATAATTTAGTCTAATCTCCACTTTTTCCCTCCTCTGTTTTATAGTTGAAGAAACAGAAAGCCTGATATTCAACTGCCTCACCCAGGCACACACAGCTTCTGGGATTAGAGGCCATACTTAAGTCCAAACCCTATCCTTTGTCTCCAGTCTGGAAGAGTTCTTGCCTCCAGAATGTTGCCTCTGAGCTTCTCTAGGGAAGGTCATGTACACATATAAAAAGCACAGGGCTTTGAAATCAGGTAAACCCACATTAGAATTGTTGGATATGGTGACCAGCTGTCCCCACGGCCCGGGGGTAATGGGGTTTTCTAGGATGTGGGACTTTCAAAGCCCAAACTGGGAAAGTACTGGGCAAATCTTCACAGGTAGGCCATCCTCCTGTAAAGTCAGTCTCTAGCTGATTTGGGGGAAATTCAAGCCTCAGTTTCCTCATCTGTCATCTTAATTATAGTTCTTCTCTTGGACTGTAGTGGGAATAAAATAAAATAACAGGAGGAATATTAATTTCCCTCTTTCCTGATCCTGATGTCTTCTGTCCAATAAGAAGCTCTAGATTTTCTTTAACTGGAAAAAGCTTTACCCAACTTAAAAGAGATAATGATGATTCTTTCCTAGGTTGGCACAGATTGGGGAAGACAGAGGAATGAGATCTTCATTCTAGAAGGTCCAAGACTCAGAGAAAACAGAGATTCTCCCAAATGCCACCCACAGCATAAGAAATCAAAATTAGCTTCTTGGCTGCTTTTGGCAGCTGTGATTAATCATTTCATAACAAGACAGTCGAAGCACAACTATTTATTTGCATTGGATCTGGAGGATTATGGAATATAACATTTTCATAAATTTGTTAGGATTCTAGATATACGTTAGTGTGATGAATAGTTTAGGCTGCGATAGATGTTTTCGTTTCAATAAAGTTATTTTGGGATATATTTACATGATGAAATAACCTATTATTTATCCAACTGCATTTTTATGAACTAATTTTTCTTTTTGTGCCAACTTGCAATGGTGATTCATTACTTTCTGCCCTTCAATGTTTCTTTCCTTATAAATGGTTTCTTGTTTATTATTTTAAAGTGTATGTCTCCCTTCAGTTCCATTGACCAGTTTCACATGAAATCTTCACTGTAAAACACACTGCTTCCAAGAATCTGGGAAATTAAAATAAAATGAGTCATTTTATTGTAGTTATTTCTGGACTCTGCAATCTTGACTAAGTCACTTTCACTCTCTGAGACTCATTTTCCTGACTCAGGAGGACCTTGGCTTATATTATGCCTGCAATTAATGCGTGTTGAAGGATTAAATGAATGACTAAAGGAGGTGAGAGTAAAGACATTTGTTTGGCTGTGGGAAAGGTTTTAGGTTGGAGGGTCCATTAGGAGTTGGAACTCCTCTAATGAAGGAGTTCTTTAGAGGGACGTTTGTCTGTTACCTCACAGAGAGAGGTAGATAGAAACATCTCTTTTTTACCAGTTTGCTCACCTGCCACTTCATCAACAATAAGAAGTGGCTATGAATTCTTGAAGGCTTTGGACACCTGGTATTCTACTGAGTTTGGGGAATTAAATTCCTCAGGAAAATAGTTGCTTTTGGTGGGGAGATTTTATATCTACGTCCTTCAAATAAACCAAGCCAACCTGAAGAAAATGAAGTTGAAGATAGAGAATTTTATCAAAGAATGTTATTAGGTGGATAGCCAACCTGAAGAAAATGAAGTAGAAGATTGATAATTTTATCAAAGAATGTGATTAGGTAGATAGTGACAAAGGTTCTTTGTCTGACCAAATTTAGTCAGGCTCCTAAACTTTCCCCAAGGCCCATCTGTGTACTTCCTTGTAAAATACAGTTTTAGTAAGAATTCTGCTAAGTCAGTGTAGCAAGAATATCCTCCCCTTGATACCTGGTTGCCCTTAATATCTGATCAGGTTCCTTACCCTCCATCATCCCTCAAGTGATGTGTGGTTACCCTGGCCTGTCTTCACCAAGAATTCTGTTAGGTCAGTTGAGCCAGAATCCCCCTTTATCCCTGATGCCTCCTCGTAGTAATTATCCATCCACTGATTCCCATCTTGCTCCTCAGCCATACATTCCCGCTCACCCATGCTGTATTAGGCGTTCAGCCCAATTTTCTCCTTCACTGCAAAATCCCATTGCAATGTTCCTCATACCTACTGCAATGGTCCTGAATAAAGTCCTCCTTATCATGCTTTAACAAGTGTCATTGGATAATTTCCTCTTTAACAATAGCTATCAAGATAATTCAAGGTAGAAAGTAGATTCAAGAAGAACCAAGAGCCAGAAGTTGCAGGTCCCAGTTTGCATTGCTGTGTGACCTGGAGCAAGCCACATCCCCCTCTGGGTCTCAGTTACCTCATCTGTATGACAAGGAAGTTGGAACAGGTGGCCTTAGGTTATTTATAGTGTTTCTTAAACTGGAGTCATGAAACTTTGGGGTCTAAAAATACTTTCTTGAGGCTCCTTGAGTTACAAGAACTTATTTATCTTTTGGTTTTAGTTTTCTTCTCTTTTTACAGGTTTTATAGACAAAGCTTCTTTAGCAGTGGTAATTTACCATTGAAAGACATTTGCATAGAATGGTACTTCACTTTCTTAAATAAAGTTAATGTTTTCAAAGCCCAGATCTGAAGACCTGGGAGAATTGGGCTGGTTGTGAGAATCACTTTCCCTTAAATGGAATTTAGATATTATTCAAATTCTGGAAATACTGGTTAGCTTATATATACATCAATACAAAATTTTCAAATACCTTCGAGGAGACCACAGGAGGTAAAGCATTAGAAAGAGATGAGTAAAGTGCTCTGTTTTTCTGGGAAAGGAGAGATGAGAGATGATATGGTTTGGCTGTGTCCCCACCCAAATCTCATCTTGAATTGTAATCATCCCCACACGTCAAGGGTGGGGCCAGGTGGAGATAATTGAATCACGGGGGTGGTTTCCCCCATACTGTTCTCGTCATAGTGAATACATCTCATAAGATCTGATGGTTTTATAAACGGGAGATCCCCTGCACAAGCTCTCTTGCCTGCTGCCATGTAAGACATACCTTTGCTTCTCCTTCACCTTCTGCCATGATTGTGAGGCCTCCCCAGTCATGTGGAAATGTGAGTCCTAAATTTTTTTCCGTTATAAAGTACTCAGTCTTGGGTATGTTTTTATTAGCAGCATGAGAACAGACTGATACCGGAGGGAAGAGGAGAGGAAAAGAGAGAAGAGGGGAGAGGAAGGGAGGGAAGTAAGGAGAAGGGGAAGTGAGCAGAGACAGAGCTTGAGGTGGTGAGAGGAACTGGAGATTACGAGAAGTGGTTGGTGAAAATTCTTTGATGGTGGCAGGACCTGAGGACACACTAAAAATAGTGATGTCTAATGTTTGTTATGAAATTGTTTATATTCATATGATGTAAATTCCTTCTCTGATCAGTAAAGTTGACTATGCCTAAGAAAAAGTTGTGTGCATGAAATGTTTCTGGTGACAACTGTAAGGATTTGAGTTTCCTGTTGGGTCTAAGTGGTGTGGAATAGAAGTAGAACATGAGCAGAAGGCAGATGCCCCATGAACAGAGAAAATTCCACAAAAGCCAAAGGCCAGAATTAGGATGACTCTGGAGGGCTTTGTGCTTCCACAGATGTGGAATGGAAGATCAAACAGATTATCATCTTCATTCATTCAATCATTCATTCATGCACTCATTCAATGCCTATTTATTGACCTCCTACATGTACCAATAACTGTCATAGGCACTGAGCATACAGCTGTGAGCAAAACAAAATTACTGCTCTCAGAGAGCTTGCATCCTTAGAGAGGAGACTGACTAAAAATAAATAGAGAAATGTGGGATACTGTTTCAGGTAAGGATAAGAGTTGTTAACAAAAATAAAGCAGGGTGGCTGGGCGTGGTGGCTCATGCCTGTAATCCCAGCACTTTGGAAGGCCGAGGTGGGTGGATAACCTGAAGTCAGAAGTTCAAGACCAGCATGGCCGATATGGCAAAACCTCTGTCTCTATTAAAAGTACAAAAATTAGCTGGGCGTGGTAGTGCATGCCTGTAGTCCCAGCTACTTGGAAGACTGAGGCAGGAGAATTGCTTGAACTCGGGAGGTGGAGGTTGCAGTGAGCCAAGATTGCATCACTGCACTCCAGCCTGGGTGACAGAGCAAAACTCCATTTAAAAAAAATAAAAGGGGTGAGGGAAAGACACAGGGGTCACAGTTTAGGGAGGGTGGTTCAGGAATCTTTGAGGAGGTGGTCGTTGAGCAGAGACTTTAATTAAGTGATAGGAAAAGATATTGGGAAATGCCAGGAAGAAAAAGTAAGAGCTTTCCCCATCTTGCTTGTGAGCTCAGGCAAAAGGCAACCTTCTGACGTTCAGTATTTTCATCTGAGATTAGAGTTGAAAGGTCCACCTTTGGGGTAGAGATAAGGGTTTCAAGGACTCATGGAGGTTGTTTGTAAATAGAGAATGCAGAAGAAATGCAAGGGATTGTGGAAGACCCAGCCAAGAAACAATTAATTCTACCTTTTGCTGTGGCATTTGGTTTGGACCATTGCCTAAGGTGAATTGTGTGAGCACTCTTAGGGGATTTGACGGATATGGGGACTCAGTTCAAAGTGTGCCATGTATTAAAGTGTGAATGTCCAAACTCTGCTAAAGTGACTTGGGAGAAGTGACTTAGTACCGACTATTTGCAGAAGCTCATGAATTCTGTATCACAGCGAGTTATCCCATGATTCTGCAATTGTGTTGCTGATAATGCAGTCCCTAATGTTTTCTTCATCACAACTCAAGCAGAAAGACCTGATAAATCTTCTCTGCATAAGGACTTGGCTACTTCCTTCTTGTTCCCCACCTAATCCTTCATCTACTGGCCAGTCCCTTTTGAAGAATGACCTAGAAGCATTTGGCATTGTCTTTGCCTTTTCCTGGCCTTGTGGATATTTGTCGTTCTTCTTGGCTGCTGTGGTAGACTTTGTTGGTTGCCTGTCCGGTAGCTATTATTCTTTCTCATTATTGAGGCTGAAAAGATCAGATATTGTTTTCCCAGCCTTCCTTGCAGCATGGCATGTGTATAATATGCCAATTATCTAGTGCCATAATAATGCTCTGTAACAAACCTTAGTGGCTTCATGCAACGAACTTTTATTTAGCTCATGAGTCAGTTATTGTCAGTTTAGCTGGAGCTCAGCTGTGTGGTTCTTCTGGCCTGGTTTCTCTAGGCACACTCACATGCCTGAGGTTGGCTGGCTTTCACGAAGAGATACTGGAGTGATGGAGCCACATGTCTCTCATCCTCCATCAGGGAAAGCCCAGGCATGTTCTCATTATAATTTCAGAGGTTGAAAAGTAGAGATACACATTCTCTTTCGAGGCCAAGCCTTAGAGCTAGCACATTGTTACTTTGTCTATATTTAACTGGCCAAGGTAAGTCATAAGTCCAACCTTGATTTGAGAGATGGGGAAATATCCTCTGCCTCTTAGGTGACAAAAAAATACAAACTCTCATGGTAAAGAGAGAAAATGCAGAAAGCAATGAAGAATTGGGGCAATTATACCATCAATCAATCATAGTAAATGACCTGATCCTAGACGATGTGATGCTTTGCATGTGGTGGCTGCCTTGCAACCATGAAGGGTCGAGCCTATTGACCAAGCCCATATAATGGGAAGAACAAAGCAGCAAATTGGAAGCCGAGTTCTTGATGATATAATTGACCCTCTAGACCAAGCCTGGAGTCATCTACCTGTGGATATCTTGTTATGTGAGACAATTTATTTTTCTCACTGTTGAAGTCACTTTAGAAAGATTGGCTATTCAGTGACTTGCTCTTGAAAGCATGTCCTTCTGCTGGGCCGGACGTGGTGGCTCACGCCTGTAATCCCAGCACTTTGGGAGGCCGAGGCGGGAGGATCACCTGAGGTCAGGAGTTTGAGACCAGCCTGGCCAACATGGTGAAACCCAGTTTCGACTAAAAAATACAAAAAATTAGCCACGTATAGTGGCAGGTACTTGTAATCCCAGCTATTTGGGAGGCTGAGGCAGGAGAATTGCTTGAACTCAGGAGGCGGAGGTTTTAGTGAACTGAGATCGTGCCACTGCACTCCAGCCTGGGCAACACAGTAATACTCTGTCTCAAAAAAAAAAAAAAATTATGTTTTACTGCTATGGCAGCCCATGGATTGAGGCTTCTCTCTTCTCTGTTTTGCGAGTCCCACACTGTAGGAGCAGAAGTCCAATGCTATGACAGATGCTGGACTTGCTTGCTTTCCCAGTCTCCCTTGCAGCAAAGTCATGGGCCCATGACTCAAGTGCTCACATTTACTCCAGATTTTAAATTGGAAGGTGGCAATATGAAGAAACAGTGCTTGATCACCTGTGATGGCCTTGATGGCAATGGCCTCTGATTTCTTGCGTGTCATCTCCACCTGGTGAAAATGTGATGTCTGGAAATCCAGTGATATGTGGATGAAATCTCAGGGAGACAGATGAATTTGAGCCAGAAAAAGTTTTAGCAGAACCCATAGGGCTACCTAGATGCTGAGCCAGCACCTTTCCCCACATCTGGCAGCAATTACATACCCATGGAAGACAAAGAAGACCTCTCCTGGTTGAACCTCATCATAAGACTCATATTGCAGGGCAGAAATACCTTCCAGGGACTGGCTCCAAGAATTCCATTCCTAGTACCCTTCTGACTCTGCTTGGCTTGTTCTCACAAGCTATTTTCATCTTTGGAATCTAGTCCCTACCTCTGGACTCAGACTCTCTCTTGTGTGGACCTCTTGGCATTTCAAAGCAGATGTGCTCCTGATGCTAGGTGACCCTTGCTCTGCCCTTCTTCTCCTCCTTAACATGGCAGATTGAAGTGGAAAAAGTCCTCAGCCTCACTCTTCTGAGAGTCACCCTTCTCAGACACTCCTGCCTAAGACACTGACTGACCTCTGTCCTGGCTGTGGCTTCTCATTCATGTTATATTTTCCACAGAACTCTGGGCCACCATGTTCTGCTACCCATGACCCCACATTGACAAGTAAAGATTTTATCTACTGCACTCTTGTGATTGCCTGAAGACCTGTCTTCACCTCCCACTAGGCTCTACGACCTTCCAGGGCAGGCACCAATCTTCATCTCATTGCAGTCTCAGTGCCTTTGGTATATAGTAGTTGTTTTACCCAAGCAAGAGTTCAGACCAAGCCTCAATAAAGGCAAACTAGAAAATGAAGGGGTGATCATTCAGAGCCATGGCAGGTTCATTAAAAATTAACCCAGTTTCTTCTTTCTTTTTCTTTTTTTTTTTTGATAGAGAAATTAACCATTTCGGAGATTTCTTCCTGATTGTTAATCTGAGGCTTTAGGTATGAAGCAAGGCAAACAGATGCAGAGGCATCCTGTTCAGAGAGATTTTCCTAAACATTAGCCCATTATCCATCACTCTTAGCTGGTGCCCTCTTCAGTGCCTTCCTCACTAGACTGTGAGTTCTATCTACAAAGGCAGGAAAGTTATTACTCACTGTCTTCTCAGACTCTGGTGCAGTGAGCCTGGTGCACAGTGAGTATGGCACACAACAGGTGCTTAATAAAGAGTGAAATAATGAATTGACATCATCCCACCTATAGTGGCATAATAATTATCCCCCAAATATGTCATATCCTAATTCCTGGAATCTGTGAATATGTTAAATTACATGGCAAAGGGGAATTAGGGTGGCAGATGGAATTAAGGATGCTAATTGACGGACTTTAACATTGAAAGATAATCCAAGATTATCCTAGTGGACTCCATGTAATCACAAGTGTTCTTAGAAGTGGAAGATGGAGGAAGAAGAGGAGGTCAGAGTGATGCAGGGTGAGAAGGTCTTGACCTGACATTGTTGGTTTTGAATATGGAGGAATGTGGCCATGAGTCAAGCAATGGAGGTGGCCTCTAGGAGCTTTGGGAGGAACATCTCTACACCTGGTGTTGTTTGAGGCACCAAGGATACAACAAAGTAAGCAGGTAGTCCCTAGAAGCAGGGACACATATCCTCTCCTGGAGCCCCCAGAAAGAATGCAGCCTCAACAACACCTTGGTTGTAGCCCAGTGAGATCCGTGCTGGACTTTTAACCTGCAGAACTTTAAGACAAATAGACTTGGCATGGTGGCTCACGCCTGTAATCCCAGCACTTTGGGAGGCTGAGGAGGGCAGATCACCTGAGGTCAGGAGTACTGGACCAGCCTGGCCAACATGGTGAGACCCTGTCTCTAGTAAAACTACAAAAATTATCCAGGCGTGGTGGTGGGTGCCTATAATCCCAACTACTTGGGAGGCTCAGGCAGGAAAATCACTTAAACCCAGGAGGTGGAGGTTGCAGTGAGCTGAGATTGTGCCCCTGCACTCCAGCCTGGGCTACAGAGCGAGACACTGTCTCCAAAACAAACGAACAAACACAAAACAAAACAAAACAAAACAAAAACCAAGAAAACCTTTAAGACAAATAAATTTGTGTTGCATAAAGCCACTGAGTTGGTGGTAATTTCTTACATGAGCCATAGATAACTAATACACCTCCTCTGACTTCATGCTTCAGAGGGATGCCTTGCTTACCTTAAGGGTGCATTCTCTGGTACGTACCAGACATGCTCACCTGGAGGAAAACCCCTTGTCTTTGGGCCTGCCTATTATTTGCATTAATGACTGATGAGGTTATTGATGGTATTATGGTCTAATGTAGGGGTGCTGTGAGACCTGAAGGAAGAACAGGCTGTTGGATCATGGTCAGACTAAAACTATGGGTTTGGATTTTTAAAATATGAAAGGAACAGGGAGCAATTGTAAAGTCCCATGCCTGTGTCAAATAAAATGCACAGGGAGATTGTGACTTTGTCAGTAGGAAGGTGGTGAGGATGGTTTTGTGAATAAATGGCCATTTGGTGGGTGGCCAGAAAGGACAGAAGCGTTAGTTGGGTGACCTAGACCCAGTCTTTTGAATCTCACATATCGTCTCCTGGAGGTCTTTACTTTTTAAGGAATCTAGACAAGGACTGAGACTCTGGGAGATTGGTTAATGACCTCCTAGTTTGCAACCAATAAGAACTCCTCTGGGTCTTAGTTTCCTATGTGTGAAATAAGGACCCTCTCAGCTATGGTATCTCTGGATCTGTCTGGAGTAGGCCCCCTCACCTTGCTAGGCTTCTGTCCTCCAAGCCTAGTTCAAATGTCATTGTTTCCTAGTGGCTTTTAGTTACATCTTCACCCTCCTTCAAGCACAGCCTGTTGCTCTCTGCGATTGATTGATTCTTTTATTGATTTGTTTTGTGCTATTTTTATTACAGTCATTTATCTTCAAGCTTATATTCTAAATGCCGGGGTTTATTTAACTCTGTAGCCCCAATGCCTGGCAATTAGTAGGTTTTGTTTTAAACCTTTGTTGACTAAAATAGAACTCAAGTTGCAAGTTGTTATTTAGAATCATTTAATTTTAAACACTGGAACTAGACTTCAGCAATTGCCTAATCTAATATCTCATTTGACCAGTGAATAAACTGAGACCCAAAGGGTGAGAACATGGACTTGCTCAGAGCACCACACAGCATATTTGAGGCAGAGAATAGAACTCAATTGTCTTGATTTATGATCCAAAGTTCTTCCTACCCATGTGGGCTTTTCTTTATCTATCTAGGTTACGGTGACACTACCTGCTGTAACAGAGAAGTCCTGAGACCTCAGTGGATTCACATAATAGAAGTTTATTTTGTGTTCACATAAAGTCCACTGGCAGTGGGATTGGCAAAGATGCTGTCATCTTCAACACGTGACCTCCAAGATTGCCTTGAGCATCAGTGTCCAGCTGGCAGGTGGAGAAAGAGAGAACAGAGGAACACATGGGGGATTTTTATAGGCCAGGCCTGGAAGGGGCATTCCCTGCTTTTGGCCATAGTCCATTGGCTGAAACACAGCCTAGGAGATGTAGTCCAACTGTGAGCCAAGGAGGAAAGTGAAGCTGATTTAATGGAAAGATAGCCAGTCTCTGCTGCAGATGCTAGCTCCTTGTATGGGTTTCTACTTCTATCATTGTATTTTAGTTTGTTATGTACCTACACAGAAGAGTCCCATAGGCCATGAAAGAGCTAAAATTATATCAAGCAATGTTGCTACTATTATTGTTGTTGTTACTTACACTAATAATAGAGGGGGAGTAACAGACAGGAACCAGTGTGAACTACTTTCCAGTGTTTAACCCAAAACACGTTTTGCCAGGCAATTTCCCCTTAATCTTTAGACCTATGTGTATTTCAAGGGAAATTTAATCCTTGTGTTTCTGATTCATTTGCACTTAACTCATCAAAATGTTGCTTTGTAAGGCACGTTTGATGTACAAGAAGGCTCATAAGCCTTTTCATAAGCCTTTCAAATGCCTTTTCTCTTTGAAGCCAAAGTTTGTGCTCTTCCAGCGCTAACAGAGCTAAAACCTGGAAAGTCTTCCATTACCTTCCACCCTAGAGGCCACAAATTAAGGTGGTTTGTACAGGTAAGCAGTGGAGGCTGCTCCCATTTCCTGAGTGGAAAGAAAACAATACCATATGGTTAAATGCCCATGGGGAGTGAGGACATAACCACTGTATTATTCCCTCATGCCTCCAGGCACTGGCTCCTCTTGGCCCATTGCCTGCAAAGCCCGAGCCCTCCCGCATTGCTTACTTATAGAAAAGGCCATCTCTTTCAATACTCATATTTCTGCACCTCTCTAAAATCCTCTTTTTTTTTTTTTCTGAGACGGAGTTTCACTCTTTTGCCTAGGCTGTAGTGAAGTGGGTGATCACAGCTCACTGCAACCTCTGCCAGCCGAGATTCAAGCGATTCTCCTGCCTCAGCCTCCCAAAAAGCTGGGGTTACAGATGCATGCCACAATACCTGGCTAATTTTTGTATTTTTAGTAGAGACGGGGTTTTGCCATGTTGGCCAGGCTGGTCTCGAACTCCTGACCTCAGGTGATCCACCCGCCTTGACCTCCCAAAGTGCTAGGATTATAGTCATGAGCCTCTGCACCTGGCGTCTAAAGTCCTCTTGACTGCTTTTAAGAGCAATGAGTATTTATTTCTCTCTTTGTGCCTCCCTATATCCTACTCTAATAGTAATAATTAATAGTTAACATTAACTGAATACTAATTACATGCAAGGTACTCTTCTAAGTACCTTACTTGTGTTAGCTCACTTAACCCTCCCAACAACTCCGTAAGGTAGACATTATTTTCCGTGTTCTTTTACAGATGAGGAAACCAAAGAACAGAGTAAGTAGCTTGCCCAAGGTCCCACAGTAGGAGAGCCAGCAAAGTGCCTATAGTGTTCAACTACATTTAACCGCAGGATCCGCTAAGCTGTCTGAAGGTAGGTGCATATTCCTGCGTCTTATTATCAGAGATCCTGGCCCTTAAAAACCCCGTGAGAGGCTGGATAGAACATGGAGCCAAATCCTGCCCCTGACACTTTATTTTTTTGAGATGTTAGACAAGATGTTTAACCACTGGATGCTTCATTTTCTTCATTGTCAAATAGGGATGATGAAAGCACCTATCTTGTAGGGCTGTTGTGAGGATTAAATGAGCTAATACATGTAAAACTCTTAAAACACTGACCCATGGAATGTGCTTAGTGAGTGTTAGACATTATAACTGAATGAAGAAAAGGAGATGTGGATGGCATGGATATCTAGTTTTCCAGAGCAGGATTCTGGACGGGTCAGGGAATGTTTTGGAAGACGGGCTCAGGATGCACAAAAGATCTCAGCAGCTTATGATTTGAGATTGAATCCTACAAAATTAAACATCATGGGGATAACTGAAAATCCTGTGCTGATATCTAAACACCAGCAGCACAGGCTTTGTATGGCAGGGAAATACAGCTAAGACTCTGTACCTGTCAATGATACATAGATATTTGCATTGATAGTGTCCCCAACTCTATTATATGCTACTGGCCACCTTAAGCTGCACTATTAGAAATGTATTGCCTGGAACAGGGAGAAGCCTGCCTTGTCCTTTTATATACTTGGTGCATGCCAGGAGTTCAGTTATTTATGGAATTCCACTTCATGATTTTTACTTCTAATACATTTCTTCCGATTATAAAATATAGTTGCTGTTGCCAATTTAGAAAACTTAGAGAAAAACGAGGACAAAAAAGGAGATAATCCATAATTGTACAACCACCTCTTAATAGTTTGGCATATTTCCTTCTCTGTAGTCTTTTATATACATATGCATATTGAGGTGTGAGCTGAGATTTCTTGATCCCTTGATATGTAGATACATTTGGCTTAGATTCTCATTACAGACTTTATAGGAGTTCAAACGTCTCCTCAAGATTGTGCAGATATCTTAGGAACTTATATTTTTACCACCACTTCTGGCTTAGATTTCTTGTCTCCCACAAATTCTTGTTCTTGGAGTTCTTTTTGCTTTTTTATATTTAAGAAGCATCCCTGTCATGCATGGAGATGATGGCCCTTTCTCCTTAGTTTTTGCCTGTGCAAACATACACATAAGATTGTGGCATGCAGAACTTTTCCTGAAGGATTGTGGAGAGCAGGGAGGAGTCTCATTGCACTGCAACCAGCAAACAACCCAAGCAAACAACTGGAAAGCATACTTCAAATCCGCTTGTTTTCATTAAATGCTTTCGGCCACTGTCTTAGTCCATTTTGTACTGCTACAACAGAATACCTGAGATTGGGTAATTTATTAAAAAAAGACATTTATTTGTCACAGCTCTGGAGGCTGGGAAGTCCAAGATCAAGGCACTGGCATTAGACGTGGTGAGGGCCTTCTTGCTGTGCTCTCACATGGAAGAAGGTGGAAGGGCAAGCTAGCGAGTTACCTGCATGCAGCATGAAGCCTCTTCTATTATGTAAGGGCCTTAATCTCATTAACAAGGGAGAACTCATGACTTAATTATCTCTTAAAGGCTCCACTTCTTAATGCCTTCACATTGGCAACACCTGAATTTTGGAGGAAAACCATTCAAACCTTAGCAGCCACTCTCATGTCTCTATCTCACGTTTGATCAGTACATCCTATTAGCTCTACTTTTAAAACACAGTCATGCACCACATAACAATGTTTTGATTAGCGATGGATGTAACCGTAATGTTGTAGTGCAAGGCATTACTCACATGTTTGTGGTGATGATGGTGTAAGCAAACTTATATAAAAGTATAGCACATGCAGTTACATATAGTACATAATACTTGATAATGAAAATAAATGACTGTAACTGGTTGATATGTTTACTATCCTAGCTTTTTATTGCTATTTTAGATGGTACTCCTTCTACTTATTGAAATAAAGTTAACTGTAAAACAGCTTCAAGCAGGTCCTTCAGGAGGTATTCCAGAAGAAGGCATTGTTATAGGAGATAATGGCTCCATGCATGTTATTTCCCCTAAAGACCTTCCAGTGGGAATATGGAGGTGGAAGATAGTGAGGCTAATGATCCTGACCCTGTGTAGGCCTAGGCTAATGTGTGTGTTTGTGTCTTAGTTTTTAACAGAAAAGTGTAAAAAGTAAAAAAAAAAAAATAAATTTTAAAAGTAGAAAAAAGCTTAGAGAATCAGGGTATAAAGAAAGAAAATATTTTTTATATAGCCATACGAAGTGTTTTTGTTTTAAGCTAAGTGTTATTACAAAAGAGTCAAAAAGTTAAAAAAATTAAAAATGTATGTAGACCAATAAAGATAATCTCAGAAAATGTATTTTCTTAGAAAGAAAAAGATATTTTAATAAATTTAGCATAGCTTAAGTGAACAGTGTTTATAAAGTCTACAGTAGTGTACAGTAATGTCCTAGGCCTTCACATTCAATCACCACTGACTCACTGACTCACTCAGAGCAACTTCCAGTCCTGTGAGCTTCATTCATGTTAAGTGCCCTAGACAGGTATACCATTATTTATCTTTTATGCCATATTTTTTACTGTACCTTTTCTATGTTTAGATATACAAATACCGTTTTGTTGTAATTGCCTACAGTACTCAGCACAGTAACATGGTATACAGGTTTGTAGCCTAGGAGCAATAGGCCATACCATGTAGCCTAGGTGTGTAGTAGGTTATACCATCTGGGCTTGTGTGAGTTCCCTCTGTGATGTTCACAGCACTATGAAATCACCTAATGACATAGTTCTCATTTCCAGGATTCAACAGCACAGTAGGATGGCTATAGTTAACAACGATGTACCGTATATTTCAAAATAACTAGAAAAGAAGATTTGAAATGCTCTCAAAACAAAGAAATGATCAATGTTAGAGGTGATGGATATCCTAAGTACTCTGATTTGATCATTACACATTCTATACACATATCAAAGTATCATGTGTCCCATAAATTTGTACAACTATTACATCTCAATAAAAAAATGTAAATCAGGTCCCAGCACTTCTCCCCTCAATTCACCCACCATGGGTTTCCATTCCTGAGGACTGCCTCTAAGACCTTTTGTGATCTGGCCTCTTGCTTGCCTCTGCCTCATGTCCTGCTGCTTCCTGCCTGTGCATTACACTCCAGACGCAAAGAAATGCTTTTCTCTTCCTTCCTGTGACCTTTGCACTGCTGTTCCTTCTGCTTAGAAGGATTTTTCCTAGATACTTTCCAGATGCACGCTGTGGGTCTTAAGTCCAATGCAAGACTTTTGTTCTGAGGTCACGCCATGCTTAGAGAAGGAGGTGACACTACTGAGACAAGATTCAATTTTAACTCTCAAAGGTTGAATTATGGTTAGAATTGCCTAATGAATGAGATGCAGAATTGAATCAACAGTTCCCTTTCTTCTATCCCTCAGGCACCATATATTAGATGCTCAATAAACTTCAGCACCTTTGACTTATGGTGGTGATGATGATGAAAATGAACTTGAATCGAGCATGTGCAAAGTGCAGATGCTGTTCTAAGCACTTTGTATGTATTCACTGAGAAAAAACTGTTATCTCCATCTTACAGTGAGGAAACTGAGGAGCAGGGAGGTTAGACAATGAACTCGATGACGCTCAATTATTAAATATTGGAGGCAGGATTCAAACCCAAGCCCAATAATGACATTTATTAAATAAAGTGTATATTATTAGCTGAGTGTTTTTATGTAACTTATTAAATCCTTAGTTCAGCCCTGGGGTGTATGTGTCATTGTCTCAATTTTACCAATGAGGACGTGGACATTTCCAGACTTAAGTAATTGACCCAAGGTCACCTAGTGTGTAAGTGCAGAGTCAGGCTTTGAACTAGATCTGTTCTGCCTTCTAGTGCAGTCTGACTCTGCACTTCAGGGCTGCACGCTATCACTCAGACTCAGAAAGAGATCATTGAGTACATAACCTCTCCCTGTACCCACATCCAAGCACTGAACGCACTGGGAGATAGTGTTTCATTTATTATGTGTGGCGGGTGAAGTTATACATAAAGAACCGTGACACTAATGCCATTATATTAAAAGTGCAAAGATTCCAATAAGTTTCTGAGTACACGTGTTACAGTAGTCTTCTCTCTCTCCCCAAGCGAGTGTACAGCTTTCTGTTGATTTGCTTCGCCTCACACAGTTATTACAGCATGATTTCCCCCAGTGTCCCAGCCTCCCTTCAGCTCTCATTTAGATTTCCCTCTTAGATGCAGCCATTTAAATGCATATCAGCAGCAATTGAACCCACCAGATTTCTTTCCCGATTAGCTGGGAAGATGGTCCTGTTAGTTATCTGTGAGCAGAGTAAAAAATCTCAAGGGTTGGGCAAAATTCCTTTGTGACATGACCTGGTTTTGCCTGCACTGGCAGTGGGATGACTTGCAGTGAGCTCCCAGGGGGATAGTCTTGTTGGGGAGGGCATGGGAAGGTATGCAGGGAAGGGAATGTAGAGAGAGGTGTGTGGGCTTGGGTGCATGGAGGATGGCAGACATATGTATTGGCATGAGGCTAAATAAGTGGAATGGATTGTTCATGAGAGCGGGTTTAGATGACAAAGGAGATATGTGTGTGTGTAAGGTGGTGGTGGGGGGCATAAATTGTTTGGATGGATGGATGGATGGATCGATGTGTATGTTGTTGGTATCTCAGAGGCAACTCAATAGTGTGGGGGACATGCCTTTCAACATGGCAGTCCACTCAGGCAGGATTTTGGGCAGGAAGGGGCACAGGAGAACTGCACTCTCAGCATAAGCTTGTTCTCAAGAAGGAAGGCTGAGCTGATCTGAGCTGATATGAGTGTGCTCAGTGTCTCTTCTCCAATTCACAAATCAGCTATCAAGAATCTCTGCAGGTCCCCTGGGCAGACAGAGACAAGGAATAGAGAAGCCAAGAGTTACACTAATTGCACCCTTATCATTGGCAGGAAACATCGGGGGCCAGGAAGAAGTGCTGCTTGTTTTCATATGAGCAGACTGTGAGCTCCATCACTGCCGTCCTCCCAGCATGGCACCTGAGCCCCTGCAGGTGCTCCATTATGTGTGGTGCAAGAGAATGATGGGGTGTAGATGGACTGGTGCTCCCAAAAGTGGACATGTAATTGAGTGACATGTGGGTTTGATGATATGTGGGGCAGGAGTGTGAATATTTGGAGAGATCAAGGAGTGTTTAAGAGGCTGTGCCTGTAAGCATGAGGGCTGTGCATGTGGATGTACAAAGGAGACTGTGTGCTGGGTGGATGTGAGGGTGAGTGTGTGTGTGTGAGTGAGAGAGAGGGTAGTGGGGGAGAGAGAGACAGAGATGGAGACAGACAGAGAGACAGAGAAATAGCAAGAGAGAGAGACAGAGAAAGAGGGCAGGAGGGTGAGTGAGAGATGGAGAGACAAAGAGACAGAGAAAGAGACAGAGAAACAGGAAGAAGAGACAGTGAGAGAGACTCAAAGAGAAAGAAAGAGAAAAGGGTGGGGCGAGAAAGACAAACATACGAACACACACACAAAGACAGGGTCAGGGAGAGAGGTGCAGAGAGTGGGTGGATGTTTTCCATTTCTTTTCCTGTGAGTCTCTCAACTTTCCCTTTTCTCTTCCTAGCCCCCCTTGTACTTTTTCTTTTTTGCCCTAAGGCATCCTGAGAGTAGATGACACTTTCACCCCAACACATGTGAGGGCAATGGCGTCCCACACTCACACACCACGCTCAGACTCCCACGCACTGCACACACGGAGCTCCTCGAGGCGGGTGCTCTCAAGGAGGTGGCATGCGTCCATGGAGGACAGCGGACAATGACTGAGCGCCGTTTGTGTACCTGGCTCTGGGCAGAGCACCGGGCACCATCTCATTTGATGCTGATGAGACAGCTATTGTGAGCACCTGGTGTAAGAAGAGGAATGTGAGGCTCAGAGAGGGGAAGAGACTTAGTCTGCTGACTCCCTTCCCATGGGTCTCTAATGGTTATATTCACTGTCCCTTTTCTCCTCTCCTCTATAGGCAACAGGGGCCCCTTTTTCCTGCCTGGCCCCTTTGTCCTCACCTCCACCCTGAATATCCCTTTCCTGGCCTGTCTTCAGGCATCCAAGACAGCAGGTATCTGCCTCAGAATTGGGTTCCCACCCTGGGGTCCTGAAGGCAGCTGGCTTGGTGGCCCATGGGGTCATGAGACAGAGTGTGGAGGCTAGGATTTAGAGTCGGTAGACTTGGGTTTGAATCGTGGTGTTATGGTCTAATGATGTCGTCTCACCAGAACAGTCCTCTTCTCTGATGTTTACTTGCCTCATCTGCAAAATGGAGATGATTAAACCTGCTTCCTGTGGCCGCTGAGGGCATTGAGTGTCCAGTGGTAACATCCACAGAATGCTCGGCTTGGAGTAAGCATCTAGTGAAAGCCGGCTCCTTACCTGTACGCAGCTTCTTCCCTCTTCCCTCCTTTTGGCCACAGAGGCCAATGTCTTGGCCATCAGAAAGGAAAGCTGAGGACATCACCCATCAATTCGCCTTTTTCCTCTCTCAATTTCCTTCAGAGCTACCATTTTCTTGTTTTATTTGTTTATTTATTTAAGACAGAGTTTCACTCTATGACCCAGGCTGGAGTGCAGTGGCTCCATCTCAACTCACTGCAACCTCCACCTCCTGAGTTCAAGCAATTCTCCTGCCTCAGCCTCCCAAATAGCTGGGACTACAAGCAGGCATCACCATGCCTGGCTAAATTTTTGTATTTTTAGCAGAGACAGGGTTTCACCATGTTGCCCATGCTGGTCTTGAACTCCTAAGTTCAAGTGATCCACCTGCCTTGGCCTCCCAAAGTGCTAGGATTATAGGCATGAGCCACCGCGCCCAGCCTTTTTAAAAATTTTAACTGCAGCTGGGTGCGGTGGCTCAAGCCTGTAATCCCAGCACTTTGGGAGGCCGAGACGGGCGGATCACGAGGTCAGGAGATCGAGACCATCCTGGCTAACACGGTGAAACCCCGTCTCTACTAAAATACAAAAAAAATTAGCCGGGCGTGGTGGCGGGCACCTGTAGTCCCAGCTACTTGGGAGGCTAAGGCAGGAGAATGGCGTGAACCCGGGAGGTGGAATTGCAGTGAGCTGAGATCCGGCCACTGCACTCCAGCCTGGGTGACAGAGCGAGACTCCGTCTCAAAAAAAAAAAAAAAAAAAAAAAAAAAAAAAAAAATTTAATTGCTTTTTTTTTTTTGAGACAAAGTTTCACTACTGTTGCTCATGGTGGAGTGCAATGGCATGATCTTAGCTCACCGCAACCTCTGCCTCCCGGGTTCAAGCGATTCACCTGCTTCGGCCTCCCTAGTAGCTGGGATTACAGGCATGCGCCACCACGCCCGGCTAATTTTGTATTTTTCGTAGAGACAGAGTTTGTCCATGTTGGTCAGGCTGGTCTTGAACTCCTGACTTCAGGTGATCCGCCTGCCTTGGCCTCCCAAATTGCTGAGATTATAGGCATGAGCCATAGTGCCCAGCCTCTCTACATCTCTACCAACCCATTAGACTCAAGATGCCTGAAATCAAGTTTAAATCTTTGTTCATAAACCCACTTGTGTTTTGTAAGAGCCTTATATAGTAGGTACCATGATTAGTCTTGCATTACAGAGGAGAAAACCAAGGCTCAGAGAAGGCAAGCCACTTGTCTAAGACCACACAGCTAGTAAAGTGTCAGAGCTGGGTTTAGATTTGGGCCTCTTGGAGCTTAAGCTTAGGTCCTTTCCTAATACCAGGCTGCCTGCCTTATGTGAGAGTGCCAATTGCAAAATGGTACAGGTGAGAGAAGGTCACCCAGACCCCCATCTCACCTGCTACTGGAGGGCCCAGCCCATGCCTGGCCTAGGGTGAAAGTTCCTGGTAGAGGTTTGGAGGTTGAGCTGAGGTGCTTCCTTACTGCCTCTTCGGTCACACCAGCTGCATAATCAGCCCATTAGCAAGTCGCCCCAAGTGCAGAAAAGCCTTTCCTGACAAGCTGTCAGAGGCTAGCCCAGAGGCAGGCAAGGGGGCCAGAGTGTGCCAGGGGGAGGAGGGGACCGCCAGCCCTGCTGGATCCACAATTTAATGCCAATGCCATGTCTTCAATCAGTTTCATCTCTGCTAAACATTCAGTGAAGTTTTTTCTTTCTTACTTTTCGAATAACTGAGCATTACAAGGAGAGGCAGGTGGAGGTCATGGCCGAACCCAGGCACTGGGGTCAGCCACACTGCTCTGCCTCCAGCAAGGACACACAGGAATTGCGTTGTGTGGTTCTGAGTTGGCCCTTCACCTCTCTGGGCTCCAGAGGCCCTCGTTGTAAGGCAGTGATGATAATCCCTACCATTTCAGGCCTGGCATGAAGAAAGTGCGTTCAAACAGAAAGCCAAAGAGCAGAGTGTCTGAGCTGAGGTTTGTTTCCAAAGCTGGGCTTGACATGTCCCTCCCTAGCCAAGTGACCCAGGGCAAGTCACTGGTTCCCACGGGGCCTCAGTAATCTTGCCGTGTAAAACAAAGACAAAGGGATCTCACTCATGAGGTGAGGCAGGGATTAAATGAGCGAATACATTTGATCCTTTAGCATACTACCTCACACATGATAAGCAAGCAAAAAATTAAAAATAGAAACAAAACCTCCCAATAACTAACCAACCTGTGGTTTTCAATCCTTACAACAAGCCTGTTTTGTGGGGTTTGTTATCCCCATTGTGCAGAGGAGGGGGCTGAGCTTCGAGAGTTTCATGAACTTGCTCAAAGTCATACGGAACAGGGGTGGTAGAACTGAGATCTAACCCTGGGCGGTCAGACTCCAAAAGGCCTTTTTTCCTTTCTACAATCCACAGAGGCAAAGCTGGAGGCAGCCGGGATTTACCCAGCCAGGAGGCCTCAGTCATGCCCATCGTCCCCCTGAGAGGAGGAGATGGTGGCTATTCTGCTTGGACATCGGGCTGTGGGGAGGGCCTATCCTGAGGGCATGTCTTCAGAAGAAAGATACCTCCCAGGACTTTCAGGGCATCCTGAGGGAGTTGGGAAATGAAATAATGCAAAAGCTACAACTTAGCTGGTGCATACATTAATATGCACCAGGAGCAGTGCTGAGCGCCTAAGGCATAAGGAAAGTGAGGCTGGAGAGGTGGATACATTTGACCTCTTATCCTCATTGCATAACTGCTGGATATCAACCTGTCATTGCATTGAGTCTTGGTTCCCATCTGCAGCCCTCCCCAGACATACTGCAATGGCAAAAGCCCCTAGTTGGGTCTTAGGCATTCTTTCCACCTGGATTGTCCCATCTGATTACAGAGGTCTCTGAGCCTGGCCCACCCATGTGGGAGTGAAGATCACAGCAGCTCAAAGCAAGAGCCAGAGTGGAGAAGACGTCCTTGGCTGCTGCTGGGGTCCAATAAGCCAGCTTCTACCATGTGTGCTCCTGAAAAATCTCCTGAAATTCTAGTGATTCCCTCAAATCTCCCAAGGATGCTCTTTGGCTGTTAAACTCCTAAAGTCACTGTAGGATGCTGAGGACACTTGCAGCACATTTGGATCTGCCTCTCCAGCTTTCGCTATTGACATCCATCCCTCTTGATTCAGAGAATGCAGAAGAGAAACCACCAGGCTTCCTGGGGCTAGAGGGGAGTGTCTCTTTTACTGGCAGTGGAGGCATTCAATTTACAAGGCATCTGCCTTGCCGAAGGCTCCTCTCTGGTCTTCTTCCACCTGGGGCCTGGGTCTCTCCTCTCTTAGTTATGGACACTTAAATTCCCAGCAAGTTTACCAGGAATGAGGGGAAGGGGTCATGGAGATTTTCTTGTCCATCTCCCTCACTTGTGATGGGAAAACTAGAGAGGTGGGAGGGTTTGTCCAAGTTCGTGGAAGAAGTCCGTGGTATAGCCAAGACCACAACATGTGTCTTTTTTTTTTAACTTAGCAGGAGTAAGGGCTGTGTGAAGAGACCATTTGCAGTCAGGCTGTGGTGCCAAATAACCATCATTGTCCTTTCCCTTCCCCTCTCCCTCTTCCCCCTTGTCTTGTTCCTCCCCTTCACCCTCCTATCATTCTTACCCAACAACAATAGCAACATCAATAGCAGACAAAGCAGTTTTTCAGTGAAAACTTTCCATGTAGCAGGCATTGCACCAACTTTAAAAAATTGTTTATTTTAGTCCCCATAATGACCTCATGAGATTGACATTATTTTTCCCATTTCAGAGATGAGCAAAGTGAGGTTTAACAAAGTTAAAAAAAGTTTCCCAAGATTATACAACCAGTGAACCCAGGTAAGCCTAGCCAGGCTTTAAACCAGTACATTATTCTGCCAGGATCTCTGATGTGAGACAAATTTGACAAGATCTGCTACCTGCCTACCGTGTGGCTTTGGGTAGGTCCTTTTACCTCTTTGAGTCTCAGTTTCCTCATCTATAAAATGTAGCTTTTAATAATATTATCCCCACCTTGCCTCAGAGAATTATTGGAGGCTCTAGTTAGGAGGGAGCAGAAAGGGCCTTGCCAATTGTGAAATGCAATGGGCCCAGTGGTTTGATGAGAATGGGCACACAGCGGGGTTCCTCTGTTAAAGCCCAGCACCTGGCATATGTACAGCAGGTGAATAAGAAATACTTAAAGAATAAGTGAATGATTATCAATCTGCATAACCCCTTTCCCTCCTCAGCAATTCTACTCCCTAAAGACATGGGATTCTGACCCACAGAATTCTCCAGTACTCTACCTAACTGGAGGGAGATATAGTACAAATTCTTGCCTAAAACCTTTGCATCTCGATGTTCTGTCACCTGTGGAAAGCCTAGGGTCTAAAAAAATGTGTGGTTTTGTCCTCACAGCCTCCAGAGCTCAGTATCCCCTGGAGGTTATCAGCATGGGCTTAGAAAAGAGGCCTGGACCTGTGGGCGAGGGATGGAGGCAGGCTGTCCCTTCAAAGCTTTTCCTCCTTCCTTTTTCATTTTTAATTTCATTTTTTTCTTCATCCAAAGGCTACAGAGCTGAAATAATTTATTTTGGATTTGAATAGGATGTGATAAGCTGAAGAAGGGGCAGCCTGGATGGACATGGTGGAAGCATTAAGTTTTAAATTAGTCATTTGATGCTGGTTTGGGGACCAGAGCAAGGGCTCTGGCTGACAAAGAGGCGCCTGAGTCCTCCTGGCTGGCTGCAGCGGTGGGTGGTGTGGGAGGGAAGAGGATGCTGCCAAATGGGCTGTTGCAATGGATTAGGGGTCAGGCATCCCGGATGCCTGCCTGGTTTTGCCGTAGGACCATTACAGGCTTCCTCGTCCATTTCACTGCTTCTACTTTTAAGCTGTATAACCTTGGACAAGTCACCTCCCCTCTGAAAGCCTCAGTTTTCTCATGCATTGAATGGGGATAGTCGTTCCCTCTAAAAAAGTATTGCAAACACTTTCTCCATACAGGGCCAGTTCATAAATATTTTAGGATTTACAGGCCAGATAATCTTTGTTGCAATTATTCAGCTCTGCTGTTGTACTATGAATGTAACTATAGACACTACATAAACAAATGGATGGTGGCTATAGTTTTAAAAATTATTATTTACAAAAGCAGACAGCAGGCAGCATTTGGCCCATGGGCCATAGTTTGTGGACTCCTGTTCTAATATCACTGGGAAAGCTCAGCGGGATTACAGGTGTGAAGTGCTGGGTTTGCTACCTCCCTGTAAGAGGTGCCCCCAAGTTAATTTTCCTCTTAATATCAGCCTCCTCAAGTCAATCTCCATGGACTGAACTTTCTAAATCCCAGCTGTGATAATGTCACCTACCTGCTTAAAAATCCCAAATGGCTCCCTGCTGTGTGCAGAATGAAGCCCAAATGCCTTTTCTTGGCACTAGAAGCCCTTCAGAATTGCCCACCATTTCCACAGCCCTTATCGTTTTATTTTCTCTCTGTACTAGCCAGTTTCTTTATCCACCTGGGGATAAGCCCAAAACTCTCATGTTTCTGGTCCTTTGCATTTCTGCTTTGGGGCTCTCTGTTCTTCCCCATTTTCCTGTGAACTTTCCCCATCCGTTAAAGCCCACGCCAATGGTCCCTTATCCACAAAACCTTCTCTGAGCCTCAGGAAGAACTGGCTACACCTCTGCTTATGAAGAGCATTCCAGGTTAGTGATCCGTTTTGTTTATGCTCACACTGAGGAGAAAGGGGACTCACATGCCCTGAAATTGGGCACTGAGTGGCCTCCCTGGGGGCAGAGGATAAAGACTGTCAGCATCTTTGCCTTCCATAGGCCACTTCCTGGGAGCTCTTTTCTGCCTTTGCCTTAGAAAGGATTTGGCTTGTTCCAGTAAAGACCACTTCCTTTATGCTTGCCTATTCCATTAAGAGGGAGGTAGATGGTAACATGGTGGACAGAGAAGGGACTTCGCTGGCAGAGAAAGTTCAAACCTTATTGTTAATGATTACTTTTCTCATGGGTTATTTCTTTACCTCTAGAAGTTTATTTTCTTAGCTTTTAATGAGGCATATGTCCATTTTCAAGAATTGTCATGGGGATAATAGAAATAATAGTCATAATAATGGTGACAGACATTTATTGAGTCCTATCTTGAACCAGAAACTGTTCTAAGTGCTTTACAAATATAAATGCATTTAATCCCCACAGTGACTTTTGAGGTGGGGAGTACTATGTTTACCTTGAGCTTCAGATGTGAAAACTGAGGCTCAGAGGCATCCTTCATGAGCAGTCTGGATAGGTGAACTGACTCCAGAACCCATGCACTATGACCTCGCTTAATGGAATGACTGGGAGTGCAGGTGCAGTGCTTAGCACATAGTAGTTACTCAAGAAACATCGTGCTCTTCCTGCCCTCTGCAAAGATATCTAGGATGAGATATTGTGAGATAGATTTGACTCATTTGGGGCCTAGGCTGGTCTCTAAAAGTCTCTCGTTTCATTCCCATGTTGTTGCCAGGGGAGTAGGGAACATCTGGGTGTGCTGTGGGTGGGGGCAAAGTTGGGGGCATGGTGGGGAGGGCATGCAGTTCCTTGCTCAATCTCACCTGCACCCATTAACCAGATGGAACTTAAAATGAACCTGAAAGCGCAATGGGGACAACTTGGGAAGGAGATAAACACCTGGTGAGAAAGATCTCTATTTTCTCTTTAGAGCCCATTAAGTTTACAGAAACTCATGAACTTAGTGCAAACCTAATTAAGCTCAAATAAGGATGCCTAAGTGAAGGGAATGAGTACAGGGAGGATTGTGGTAGTGGTGAGAAAAGCAAGCTCTGGAATAAAGCGAGGCTTGATATAAGGTGATAAGCCTCTATGAAAGGTGGAAAAAAGGGTAAGTGTTTAGTCGTGACGTCTGGGTCCAATCTTTAATCTCCCCATCCATTCCTAATGGTGTGAAAGGTAGTGGGAGGTGGCCGAAGTTTTGTGTCTGTCTGTCAGGACAGGTTTCTTCTTTTTTCTTTTCTTTTCTTTTTTTTCCCTCCCTCCCTCCTTCCCTCTCTTCCTTTTTTTTCCTGAGTCTCTCTCCATTGCACAGGCTGAATGAAGTGCAGTGATGTGATCTTGGCTCACTGCAACTTCTGCTTCCTGGGTTCAAGCAAGCCTCCCAAGAAGCTGGGACTACACCCAGCTAATTTTTGTATTTTTTGTAGAGACTGGGTCTCTACAAAAAATGCTCAGGCTGATCTTGAACTCCTAGGCTCAAGGGACCTGCCCGCCTCGACCTCCCAAAGTGCTGGGATTACAGGCATGAACCATTGTGCCAGGCAGGCCAGGGTTTCAATCCTGACTCTTCCATTCCTTAAGCTTGCAATTTATTTTGTCTGCACCTCGATTTCTCATCTGTGAAATGGGAATATTTACTTGTAGGGTATTGTGTAGCTGAAATGAGATAATGTTGCTGGGTGTCTGGTGCCATGCTTGGAGCACTACGGATGCTCCGGAAATGGCCACTATTGTGTTGGTTGATGTGTGCTCTGGTGGAGATAGGAGAGGAAGAGTTCTTTCTCCCTACCCTCATTTCTCATCCAGCCTTCTCTGGCTGTTCGCTTGATTCCTCCTGTGCAGACTGATTTTATTGACAGCCTCCATTCATTTCCTTTCCCTGTGCTCTGCAACTTTGCAGGGTCTTCTCTTTTGATGCTGGGCTTGGCCAAATAATTTTGGATGGCAACAGGATATTAGCAAATGTGACACAAGTAGAATCTTGAAAAATGCTTGCACGTTGCAGCTTGCTGTCACTTTTGTTCCTCTGTGATTCCCTGGAGACTATCTCCACACGATCCTGCTGGAGATTGAAAAGCAGGTGGATAAGTGTTGTGTTACTCAGAACATCCCAGTCAAGGCCATCCTAGACTGTCTGACTGCCGGCCAACACCAAGATATATGAAAATGACAGCCAAGATCAATGTAGCCATCCAATCAAGGTACAGATTTATGAGCAAAGATACATGCTTATTTTTTTTTTAAGCAACTGAGTTTTGGACTGGCTTGTTACACAGCACAGCACTATTTGTGGTATAAATAACTGATATAGCACACATCCAAGTTCTAGCTAGCTTTCAAAGCTCAGTTCAAATTCCCACTCCTAGCCAAGATATGGAATCAACATAAGTGTCTAGCAATGATGGATGAATGGATAAAGAAAATGTGAAAGTGTGAAATATATATATAATGGCCTTTAAAAAGAAGGCAATCCTGTCATTTGCAACAACATGTATAAACCTGGAAGACATTATGCTAAACAAAATAGGCCAGACACAGAAAGACAAATATCTTATGATCTCACTTATGTGTGGAATCTAAAAAAGTCAAACTCCTAGAAGCAGAGAGTAGAGTGATGATTTCCAGGGTCTGGGGGTGGAGGAAAGTGGGGAGGTATTGACAGCAGGATACAAATTTTCAGTTAGACAGGATGAATACATTCTGGAGATCTGTGTGGTGCTTATAGTTAATATAGTCACCATGTATTATATACTTGAAAATAGAGAATCAGTGTTTTTAAAAAAATTTTTAAATTTTACTTTAAGTTCCTGGATACGTGTGCAGAATGTGCAGGTTTGTTACATAGGTAAACGTGTGCCACGGTGGTTTGCTGCATCCATCAACCTATTACCTAGGTACTAAGCCCTGCATGCATTAGCTATTTGTCCTGATGCTCTCCCTCCCCTCGCCCCCACCCAAGGCCCTGGTGTGTGTCGTTCCCCTCCCTGTGTCCATGTGTTCTCATTGTTCAGCTCCCACTTATGAGTGAGAACGTGCAGTGTTTGTTTTTGGTTCCTGTGTTAGTTTGCTGAGGATGACGGCTTCCAGCTTCATTCATATCCCTGCAAAGGACATGATCTCGTTCCTTTTTACGGCTGTATAGTATCCCATGGTGTATATGTACCACATATTCTCTTTTTTGAGACCAAGTCTCACTCTGTCACCCAGGCTGGAGTGCGGTGGCATGATCTCCGCTCACTGCAATCTCCGCCTCCTGGATTGAAGCGATTCTCCTGCTTCAGCCTCCCAAATAGCTGGGATTACAGGCGCCTGCCATCAAAACTGGCTAAATTTTGTATTTTTAGTAGAGACAGGGTTTCACCATGTTGGCCAGGCTGGTCTTGAACTCCTGACCTCAGGTGATCCGCCTGCCTCAGCCTTCCAAAGTGCTGGGATTACAGGCATGAGCCACCACGCCCAACCCACATTGTCTTTATCCAAAAATAGACAATAGATCTTAAATGTTCTCAACACACACAGGCGCACGCACACGCACACACACACACACACACACACACACACACACACACAGATAAATATGTGAGGTGATGGATATGTTAATTAGGTTGATTGTGGTCACCATTTCACAATGCATACATGTATCAAAGCATCACAGTGTATACCACAAATATGTACAATTTTCATTTGTCTGTCATATCTCAGTAAATCTGGGAAAAAAAATCATCCAGGGAATATTCCAGGGACTACCATCTGTAAGTGATGTTCCTCCTGAGACTCTTGAGGGCCTATGCTTTGTTGTTGTTGTTGTTGTTGTTGAGACAGAGTCTCATTCTGTCACCCAGGCTGGAGTGCAGTGGCATGATCTTGGCTCACTGCAACCTCTGCCACCCAGGTTCAAGCAATTCTCCTGCATCAGCCTCCCAAGTAGCTAGGATTACAGGCGCCTGCCACCGTGCCTGGCTAATTTTCCTAGTGTTAGCAGAGACAGGGTTTCACCATCTTGGCCAGGCTGGTTTTGAACTCCTGACCTCGTGATCCACCCACCTTGGCCTTCCAAAGTGCTGGAATTATGCCACCGTGCCCGGCCAGGCCTATTCTATATGATACACACTGAAGTTTTTGCCAGGTCTGTGGGTTCTGCAAGAATCTGTGAAGGTCTAACCTCTGTGGCTTCAGGTCCTAGCAGAGTTTGAAGCAGAGTAAACAGTTTTAAAAAAAAAAGCATTTGATAAATGAGTTAACATGTTCTACAAATGACAGTGTGTGAACACAGGAACGCGTGCTGTGGTTCTCTTTGGTGACATCTCCCCCAGCAAGGTTGATGGTAAAGGATGGAGTTTGGGTCCTGTATTTTCTCTTGCTCTTCTTTTCTTTCTTTCTTTTTTTTGTTTTTGAGACAGAGTCTTACTCTGTCACCCAGGCTGGAGTGCAGTTGCGTGACCTCGGCTCGCTGCAACCTCCACCTCCCAGGTTCAAGGGATTCTCCTGGCTCAGCCTCCCGAATAGCTGGGATTAAAGGCACACACCACCATGCCTGGCTAATTTTTGTATTTTTAGTAGAGATGGGATTTCACTATGTTGGCCAGGCTGGTCTCGAACCCCTGACCTCAGTGATCCGCCTGCCTTCGCCTCCCAAAGTGCTGGGATTACAGGCGTGAGCCACCGCACCGGGCCTTCCTCTTGCATTTCTCAGAGCAGCCACCAGGAGGAGTTCCACAGAGTAGGAAAGCTCTTTGTGTATTGAATTATGATGTTTTTACTAATTCCATGTGGCAGTAACACTGGCAACTACTGTTATGAAATTATTACCATATGCCTGGCTAAATGCCTCACATAGGTTATCTCAGTGAATTGGCATAACCCTCATGAAGGAGGGACCAACATCACCCCATTTTACTGATGAGAAAGTGGAGACTCAGGAAAGTAGAGTAATTCGCTCAAGAAGACATGATAAGCCAGTGGCAAGGGCCCGGGTTTGAACTGAGTTTTGCTGGGATATGAAGCCCGTGGTGGGGCTGATAGTTCTTGACTTCTTGTCTTGTATGGCAACTGAGAGCTCAGCTGGGAAGAGTGGACAGATTGGAATGGAAGCAGATTTTGGCTCAATAAAGGAAGGTTTAAGATAATCACAGAAGGTGGAACTTCATCCTCCCTTACTGTGCTACTTACTCTGACATGCATAACAGGAACTCTCAGAAGTTTAGATGAAAAAGCTTCTGCCTGGCTGTAGCCTGTCGCTGGCTCCAAACTTTAGGAAGAGGAGTGATGACCGGGCGCGGTGGCTCACGCCTGTAATCCCAGCACTTTGGGAGGCTGAGATGGGTGGATCACGAGGTCAGGAGATCGAGACCATCCTGGCTAACACGGTGAAACCACATCTCTACTAAAAGTCCCCATCTTAAAATCTTTAACTTGGTCATCCTCAATGTCCCTTTTGCTACATAAGGTAAAATTCACAGGTCCAGGGATTAGGACGTGGATGTCTTTGGGCTGGCCATTATTCAACCAACCGCAACATAGAAAGTACATTTTCTTTAAAATCTTCTATGCCAAGCCTGAGTCAGTGAAAACAGGACTGGCTTTAGCACCTCACAGACTTGTGTTCAAACTCCAGTTCAGACATTTCTTTGTGGGGACCTATGACTTATCATTTCATCTTTTCTGTATCTCAACTAGTCCATCTATAAAATGGGGTCACCATCCTATTTCACAGGGTTGCTGTGAGGATAAAGATGAATGTGTATTTAAAGGGCCAAAAGCCCAGGAGAAAAAAATATGACTGCTTTCCCTGGATGTAGTGCTCTTTCTTTCTTATTTTCCCACAAAGAACATTGGTGACCCAGGGCTTCCTTCCTGCTACCATTCAGGGGATCCTTGTCATTGTGACTTGACACACATCTCCTGCTGTCTGTCTTTTATCTCTGTGAAATCTCCCCCTGCACCCTGCCTCTGCTTCCAGCCAAGGCTCATGGCAGAAAGGCATTTTTCCAGCCTTGGACCAAGCAGAGCAGAGACGATGAACAGCACACCGGAGGATGACCACACAAAGATCCACAGCCAGACCCACCTCCACCCTATCTGCTTTGAGGCCAGACATGAAAGGCCTTTGTAGAGAAATACAGGGAATTGTCATTAGAGCCTTTCTTCTCTTGATAATGGTCCTGCCAGAATCAGAAGAAAAAAAAACATGTTGATGTGCTATTTATTATAATACATGGGTTGCAGGGTATATATAATCATGAAAATCATTCTTTGACTAAAACTGCTACTGTATTTGTGCCAGTTTAAATACTGTGTACTATCTCAGATTTTTCTATTGGTAGTCTCATAAAAAAATTACAGAATGTTAGCATTTTAGGGAAACTCAATACCATTTAATCCATCATTTTTTTAAAAAAAGCCAATATATACTAATTCAGTCTCTACTTGCACATCCCTACTGACAGTAAGCTCACTACCCCTTTCCTCCAAATTTCTTTCTTTGGGATGTTGAGGGTGATGTATAATCACACCTTGTCCCCTCCTATTTTAAATCAATTACAAAAGAGACAGCAGAGTCAGCAGGGGATAATATATGAGTTTTCCTGCTGGAAAAAGGGGGAATGGAGTAGGCAAATTAGACATGAGACCAGAATGGGCTTTCTATGCCTCCCCAAGTCTAGGACCAGCTTACAGTGACAGGTAGATTTTCAGGGCAGCCTCCTATGCACCTAGCCCCTTGGTGGTTGCCTTATACCCTACTTGGGCCCAGAGGGTACAGGAATGCAGCACTGTGCTGCCTTGTGAGCAAGTGGCATGTGGCCACGTATCCCACCTGACACGCAGGGACCAACGGATGTCACACTCTCTACCAACGGGATAAATCACTCCTCTTCCTTTGTCTTTTTTTTTTTTTTTTTTTTTTTGAGATGGAGTCTTGCTCTGTCACCCAGGCTAGAGTGCAGTGGTACAATCTTGACTCACTGCAACCTCTGCCTCCTACCTTACATGGTAGGCCCTAATTATAATCAAAAGGGTCCTTGTAAAAGGGAGCCAAGAAGGTTAAAGGCTGGAGAAAGTCATGAGATGATGGCAGCAGAGCTTGGGAGTGATGTGGCTGGAAACCAAGGAGTGCTGCAACTTCTAGAAGATGAAAGGAGGAGGCAAGGAAGGGATTCTCTCCTGGAGCTTCCAGAAGAAATCAGCTCTACCAACACCTTGATTTTAGCCCCTTGAGACCAAAATGATTTTGGACTTCTGGCCTCCAGAACTGGAAGAAAATTAATTTGTGTTGTTTTAAGCCATGGGGTTTGTATTTATTTGTCACAGGAGCCATAGAAATCTAATACATATACCATGCTGCATAGGAGATGCACCTTGATCATCACATCTTGTTGATTTTCCTTAGGGAATAAGCCTATCTTGGCCTTTATTGGGTTGAGGAATTAATTAAGTCAAATGCTTCACTCTTGCAAAGTGGGGATGAGACTAAGTGACTGTTAAATGATCACTTTGACCTTTGGTGGTCAAGGACAGTGTTAGGGAAAGTATGGTCCACAGGCTGGTGCTGGTCTGTGAACTGAAAGCATCTGCCCCGCCCTACCCCATCACTAACTCTACCTCTTGGGAGGAGTAATAAGTTCAGAAAATGAGCTGCAGTAGGTGTTCAAAATCTTTTATAGCAATTTGCCATTGCTGAGACATCCAATCATGCTATTCAAGAACTCTCCTTGTTGAACAGGGTGCAGACAAGTTTGGTTGCTGATGAAAGTGGGTGATGAGTTTCAGGTGGCATGAACCATGTCGTAGTCGCATGCAGTCATCCATGCAATGGTCCATGATGAATTGGGAATTAATAACAACAGTGTCACCACTGACAACTCTTCCTTCACTATAGAAAGTTTAAGAATCACTGGTCTAGGGCTCTAACATTGTGAGGGTACAGAATTTGTGAAATTCAAATGTTTCAAGCATTTTACCAGCCTATAGCTATCAACAGAATCATATTAATATTTATATTCATATTTTGTGGATTTGAATCCTTCAGAGAGAGTTGCTCCCCTGGCTTATAGATGCTCGTAAAAATTCTGCCCTTGTTTATCCGCTCTGGCTTCCACTACAAACATCTTTCCTACTGTTTTCCATGCTCTTTTTGAGATTTCAACTCTCTTGGCATGCTCTTACCTTCTGGCAGCCCTGCACAAAGAGAACAGCGGAGGAACATGGCAGCCTTTGGTAGCGTCGGGGAATGAAGATTCTCTCCTGATTCTGTGCCACCACAATGACCAGGATAACAAAGCCAGACTGCTTGGACCCTAATTTCCACACAGCCTGAGCATTGACATCTTCTTTGGCTTCTCTCCTATGTTTTTGCTCTTCTGGGACACCAGACTTATCCAAGGCACTGGTGGGGAAGGGGACAGAGGCCATGCCATCACCTCTGTTTCCCATCACTTCCATTGCTTTTATCTGCACAGTCTCCTGCTGATCTGGGCAGTTAAAATCCAACAAGGACAACAAAACCTCTAGAAGTTTGAGTTTAATCTTGAGACAGAATCAACAGGATTGGTGATGGGATTAAATATATAAGGTAAGGGAGAGGAAATAGGCTGGGATAATGCCTAGCTATCTCACCTGGGTTCTCATGCAGATGGTAACATCATTGATCAAGGTCGGGAGAGCATTGGGGAAGGAACAAGTTTCAGGGGAAGACAACAAAGTTGGCACTGAACATTCTGAGTCAGCATCCATAGGTGGTAAAGTAATAAAACTGCTTTTCTTGTATGACGATGGGACAGAGAAAAACAGCCTCTGGTATCTGGGATCTGGCCTGGAATTCACAATCAGACCTTGTCAGTGTTCTTAGAACATAACCTATGGTGTTCTCCTGTCAGACATAAACCTCAGAAGACACCAGCATCAGACAAGGTCTGATGTTGTTGTGTGTGATGGTGATGAGGTCACAAGACCCCTTCATAATCTTGTCTGTACATAGACAAAAACAAGGTCACTGTGCAAATCACAAAAGGGCCAACTCCCTCTTCCAGCTAATATGAGTGACTGTTCTTCTTTAGCTATTCCAGTTTTAGACTTGCTGTATTCCCTATCCCTTTACATAAGATTTATCAAGGTACCCAGTCGTAGCATTACCCCCACTTGCTGACAGTATTCAATGCAGTAAACCCCACTTCCTGGAACTCTTCATAAATCATCTAACAGAGGTTCAAATTCCATAATAATTCATTCCCAGCACTCTCTCATTGAGACTCCTTATGGTTCCCCTATGGTATGCATTTTCCTTTGTTATGAACGCTGAAGTCGACTTTGTTTGACTAGAAGTATGTTCCTAGTGACCTTTTGACTGAGGAACATTGACAAGTGAAGCAACACAAGCTATCAAGGGATGACCAGAAATTGCATCTCTAGATAGCATGAAATTATCTCTTTCCAAGTAGGTTCCCATTGGCCCTCACTTTGGGTCTTGCCAAAACAATTCTGCTGGAATCTGAATCTCTCCAGATAGTTTGTCTTTTTGCAAAGCGACTCAGGGGTTTCCCTTTGCCCCAACTCTGTGAACAAGCTTTGCCTAACACGTCAGTACTGCGGAAGAAGAAAAGCAAACCCTTTGTTCAACTCCTTGTTAGAAGAGAGAACCAGGTAGCAGAGAGTCTAGGCTCTAAACCTCACCCCGCAGCTCTGACTGCCCTGAGGATGCAGCTCACATTCCTGGGACTTGGATTGCCATCGATCCTTTCCCGAAGTCTGCAGTTCTATTTGGCTATTAAAAAGAGCCTGCCATGTTGATGAATTATTTAAACCTTAGCAGCACCCAATTATGCAAATCCAATTATCTGTTTAAGGGCAGCTTGGCTTGGAGCAGCTTGTAGTTGTGATACTTATTATTATTATTTTTTGGCTGAAAAACTGGCAAATTCAGTTGAAAGCAGAGTTTAATTTCACCCGAAGCTGCTTAGCCCAGAGCTACCTCCTTGATGGGGGTGGAAGGCCCCCTTGATTCTCCATTGGAAGGCCTTCCTCCCTGTTGTTTCCATACAAGTGACACCTGAGAAGGACCTTTGAGACAAGCTGGTTCTACCTGTTACAAAGGAGGAAACTAAAGCACAGAGAGAAATAATGACCTGCCTGGGGGGCCGTGCAGGTTTTTGGTGGAGTAAGGAATTAAATCCTTGCTCCAAGCCTAGGATGGTCTCTCCCTATGTCTGACTGCCTCTGTGCTATCAGTGGGTGAAGATAGACAGCAAGCTCAGTGCTTGGCATGTCATAGGCTTTCCACCTGTGTCTGCTGTAGTTTGATGGGTGAAAGACAGCTTTAAGGGCAGCACAGAAGAATAAAGAACCCTTCATCTGGATAAATAAACTCTATCCCTGACCTGCTCTAGGATCTTGGCCAAGGTTTTCTCTTTCTCTGACCCAGCTCTCCCAGTGAACAATATGGGAGCTAGATTTGGACTAAATGATCTCTATCAACATTTTGAGTTCCAGTCATCTGATAAATTATTGTTGGTCTAAGCACACTAGCCAGGTGTGCAGTCATTCAGGGCCCCACACTTAGAAAGGCCCCATGCATGTAACACTCTGCTGTTGTCATTTCAAAATTCTTGTTTTGAACAAGGGGCCCTGCATTTTCATTTTGCACTGGGCTGTACAAATTATGTGGCCGATTTTGACAATACTGTTCTTAGGGGGTTAAAGCTGAAGAAGTTGAAGGGCAAACTTGCTTTATGCTGCATCTTCCCCACCAAATAGTGGCCCAAGAGGAAAGCACTGGGTTGACCCCTGTCCTCCCCATGACCCCAGAGGAACTGGAAGCCCTTTGCTGTACTTGCTCATTTCGTTCTTCAAGTCGTTTCCTAGTGGGTTCTTTTCTCCTTGGAACTTCCCACTTCACTGGCTCTTTGTCACTGACCTGCTAACCCCACTTAAGCCTGATAGAAGAGCCTTTTGTGTCCCCTGCAACACCACAGACCAAAGTTCATCCCAGCCCAACCTCCTTGGCCATTGTATTGAACAGGTCACACAACAAACACGCGACAAGACAGAGGATCAATCTCAGCCCCTTCTTGGGGGTTGTGTGCAAGTACCAGAGAGTGGCAGCGAGGAGCTGAGGGCAATCCCCACTGATGGCCAACACAAAAATGGAGACCTCAGTCCTATGTTTGCAAGGAACTGAATTCGGCCAACAAGCATTCAACTTGGAAGAGGACTCCAAGCCTCAGAGGATAGAAAAGCTAGCCCAAACTTTGATTTCAGCCTGTGAGACCTGTGCATAGAATCTGGTTGACCTGTACTAAGACTTTGAACCAATGATAACTGTGAGATGATAGATGTGTATCATTTTAAGCCACTAAGATTGTGCTAACTTGTTGCCGCAACAATGGAGCACAAATCCATTTTTGGTATCAGATAAAGATCAGGCATTTCTAGTTCTGACCCTTGCTGGATTAGTCATCTATCATTTAGTGCAATGGTTTTCTAAGTTTTTGGTATCAGAATTCCCTTACAGTCTTAAAAAATTGTTGTGGCCCCAAAGGGATTTTGTTTATAGGGTTATATTGGTTGAGATTTATCATATTAAAAATTTAAACTGAGCATTTACTAAAAGCAACAACAATGACAAAACAGTCCTTCCTTCCATCTGTATTCTAAATGTGCCGCTCTGCAAGGTTCTAAACATGTTACTATAATTTGCTGCTTTTTATTGGTAGGTTATTTGCAGTTTCCTGTTCTTCCTTGAATTACCTAGCACAATAATGGGCACACGGTCACTTCTTATGTGTGCTTGGGGACCTCACTGGCTTTGTGAAGTTCTCTTTTTGTTTCGTCATCTTTCTGGCCTAAGGGGAGATGGAAGTGATGGCTTTGGTCCATGATGGACATGATGGATGGAGACCACAGCCACACCCAGTTGGTTTTTGTTCCCAACCTGGCCTGCTCTTTCCCACCTCTTATATAGACATTAGAAAGAAGCCTTGAATGTGGAAAGGAAGTATGGATGTTGCTCAGTCAACACATCCTCTAGGTTTGCTTCCAAACATCTCTGGGCTTCAAACTTTTTGCAGCATCTCTCCCCTGAGCCATTACAACAGTTCCTTGATAGTCTTCCTACGTAGCATCTCTCCTTCCCCCATCCCTCCTCCTGTGCCGCAAGAGGCACCTGGTCATGTTGTTCTCTGGATAAAAAGTTCCCATAGCTTCTCAGTGCCCTAAAGATAAAAATAGCAAACGCCTCAGCTTGGACTCAGGACCATCCATGGCCCAGGCTTTGCTGATTTTCTCAGACCCATCTCTTGTCACTGTTGTTCTTGCCTGCTGTGTTCCAGCCCTGCTTTGCTGCTTGAAGGGCTTCTCCCTCATCGTGCCTTTCTTTTGTCCCCCAGGTTCTAGAACATTGTTCTTCCCCAGGTGACTCTCCCTTGTCCTTCCAACATCTCCTCTTCTTGGGAAGTTTTCCCAGATTAGTAACATTCCTGCTCCATCTCATGGCACACTGAACTTCTCCCTTCCACAGCTTTCATCTTGCTGAATTATAAGTTCTGCTTTCTCCCTGTTCCACAAAGACTGGGTCCATCCTGGTGGCTTGTGTTAGGTCTTGGGACTTAACACAGTGCCTGGAACTGAGTAGGGGCCCAGTGTTTGAATGGCTGAATTGGAGATTTTGGGATGGAAAGGTGGACTTAATAACTTTGGATTTAGAAAAATCACTCTTGATGACTGGGGTGAGAATGGGTTGGAAGGGATAGGACTGGAGGCAGGGAGAAGAGTCAAGAAATATTCCCAATATTTCTAGTAAGAAATGATGGCACTGAATTGTAGTGGAAGCAAGGCTGGAATTTATCGTACAGGCAAAATTATGACAGTGAATGGAAAAGGCTCATTAAAATGGCATCTGGCTTGCAGACTGTGATGTATCCTCTTTAAATTCTCTGCTAACTATCTGTGAAGCATGAGACAAACTCACAACATCACCCGAAACTCCAATTGGTAACCTACTGAATACAGGGTCAGAGAGAGATTTCCATGAACTCTAACGTAGATGGAGTTGGACTGAGAGAAACCTGTTTTACCTTTGTCTTATGAAACTGAGACCGCCTGAAGAAAAGTGGGAAGGGACTTTGAACTGCTTTCCTTGACTCTGATATACTGGAACCATAATCAGAAAACAGAGCAGCCATCCTTCTGCTGCGAAGCAACCAGAGCATTGCTCCTTTCCCTTCCCTCTTTACTCCTACTTGCTTTTCTCCTCCTTGCATCCCCTCCCGGCCTGCTACCTGTATTCAATCAGAGACAGTAACTCTTAGAATCTACAAGGACAGAAAGTGTGTGTGTGTGTGTATGTATATGTGCATGCATTAATAGCACCATATTACACTGTGATGGTCAAGCCCCATAACTGAGATGCTGTAGGCAGAAGACCAAACACAGGATGAATCACAATACCACTGCATGCTGGGAATTGTAGTTTTCCATGTATCTTACCTGTTCAGAGGGTTGGAGAAGTAGTCATCAGTGTAGGAGAAGAGGTCCTCTTCATCAAGCTGAGTTATCTGGTAGAAACTGAGCTGTTAGCTGTACACTTAAGTCTGTCCTCCTTAAGAAGATCTGAAAAGACTTAGCCATCACCCATGAGAACAGAGAGTGAGGTAGTACATTCTTACATTCTGTATTTTTATAGAGTTTTGATAGACTGACTTTCTTGAAGATAAAGAATAGGAAAGAAAAGGAAATAAAAAGTCTATGAAAAATATTATTGATCAAGAGAAAAGACCTATGATGAAGTTGCATTTCTTTATAGCATCCAGAAAAAAAAATCAGGAAACTATTTTGTATCCTTGGAAAACATTAAGAAGACATGGTCTGTTCGGAAAAACAAAACAAAACAAAACAAAAAACCAAAACCAAAAACAACAACAACAACAACAACAAAACCAGCATAAAGCCAAAAGGAACCAAGCTGAGCTGAGAAGGATACTGGATGAGATAAGGAAGGATTTCAATTACTCTTTAGTCAAGATTGAATCAAAACAAACTATAATTATAGGCTGTGTAGAATAGTGTAACAGTGAGAATACAACTTATCAACACTGATGGAAGTTGAGTTGCTAGAGATATACCCAAAGAAATATTTATAGCCTTTAACAATTTTATCAGGCAAGAAAGAGAAAAAATATACAAATAGGTGTTCAACTTAAGAAGTGAGAGAAAGAACCACAAAGTTAGCCCAAGGTAAGTAGAAAGAAGAATAAAATTCATTTAAGGTCAGAAATCGATACATTAGAGAAGAGTAGTAGAATTGATAAATAAATTTAAGATTCACTTTAGAAAAGGATACAGAACAATCTTTGAATATCTTAACAATTAAAAGGGATAAAATGTAAGCATTCAGCATTTTATAAGACAAAGGGATTCTAAACATAAAGTAGAAATTAAAGGCCGGGCACGGTTGCTCATGCCTGTAATCCCAGCACTTTGGGAGGCCAAGGTGGGAGGATCACAAGGTCAGGAGTTCCAGACCAACCTGACTAACGTGGTGAAACCCCGTGTCTACTAAAAATACAAAAAATTAGCCGGGTATGGTGGCATGCACCTGTAATCCCAGCTACTCAGGAGACCGAGGCAGGAGAATCACTTGAACCTGGGAGGTGGAGGTTGCCGCCACTGCACTCCAGCCTGGGTGACAGAGTGAGACTCCATATATATATATGTGTGTATATATATATTTATATATATATATTTATATATATGTATATATGTATATATATATTTGTATATGTATATATATTTATATATATATAAATAAAGTAAAATACTATGTAAAGCTTCCAGTTAATAAATTTGAAAATCTCCATAAATGGAATTATTTTTTAGCAAACATAATCCAAGTGGACACAACACAGTATTTCAATAAGTATGAGAGAGATTGATGGAAATCTCAAAGAACTACCTCCAAAAATTGTGAAATATTATGTGGTTAGTAGGCAAATTCTTCTAAATTTCATAAAATAAATAACTTCTTTCCTATGTAAAATTGTTCAAGGTATAGAAAATATGGAAAGTCAAACTATATATTAAAAGATAATGTAGGAATTTCTACAGAATATTGGAAGACAAAATTGTGATTCAAGATTTTTTTTTTTTTTTTTTTTTTTTTTTTTTTTTTTTTTTTAGACAGAGTCTTGCTCTGTCGCCCAGGCTGGAGTGCAGTGGCAATCTCTTCCCACTGCAAGTTCCGCCTCCTGGGTTCACACCATTCTCCAGCCTTAGCCTCCCAAGTAGCTGGGACTACAGGCATCTGCCAGCCACCACACCTGGCTAATTTGGTTTTTGTATTTTTAGTAGAGACGAGGTTTCACCATGTTAGCCAGGATGGTCTCAATCTCCTGACCTCGTGATCCACCCGCTTCGGCCTCCCAAAGTGTTGGGATTACAGGTGTGAGCCACCGCACCTGGCCGTGATTCAAGATTTTTATACCCAGTCAATTGTACCATGAAAAGATCTTGTTGGCTATGTAGACTGTATGCTATAATAAGGACAATATTTTTCATTAGTGAAAAAGAATGGATCAGTCAGTAAATGGTGTTGGGATGACTGACTATTCATAGAATACCTGTATTTAGATCACTATCTTATATAAATTACTCAATTCTAGGTGAAGTAAAGAAAATCTTTTCAAAAAGAAGGTGTATTAAGATGAAAACAAGTAACACATAATAGTTACACAATTGTGAAATGAGAAAAATCTAAGTATTAAAACATCATTAAGGAAAATATTGATGGATTTAATAAAATAAAAATAAAATATCGTACTTTAAAAACCCCATAAAAGTGTTCGCCTAGTGTGCTGGTGTGTTCCTGTAACCTCAACTACTTAGGAAGCTGAAGTAGAAGGATCACTTGAGCCCAGGAGATTGAGACCAGCCTGGGCAACATAGGGAGACCTTATCTCAAAAACAAAACAAAACAAAACAAAACAATTTTAAACATTAAATATAATCCAAGGGAATATTTACAGCATATATGACAAACAAGTGGTTAAAATGTTAAGTCTACAAGGAAAAAAAAGAAGCTCCAATAAGAAAATGAGCATAGGATATGAGTATGTAATTCATAAAAGATGAAATTCAAAGGTCCAATACTTGATAAACAAGAGAATATTATCTCGCTGGTGATCAAAGAAATACAAAAGCAACACTGATGTGCCATCACCCATTAAACTGGCAGAAATGAAAGAAAATTACCATCCGAAATGCTAAGTAAGCGTGTGGAAAAAATGGGCATTTTCATGCACAATTGGTGGTGTGTAAAATATGTACAATATGGTGAAAGGAAGGGGTCCAGTTTCATAAGTGGGAGCTAACCCTTGAGTACACATAGACACAAAGAAGAAAACAATAGACACTGGGGCCTACTTGAAGGTGGAGCATGGCAGAAGGGTAAGAATAAATAAACTACCTATCAGGTACTGTGTTTATTACCTGAGTGACAAAACAATCTTTATACCAAACCCCTGCAGTACACAATTTACCCATATAGCGAACCTGCACATGTACCTCCTGAACCTAAAATAAAAGTTGGAAAGAAGATAATATGTACAATATGTATGGAACGTAACTTGGCTAAATGTGACAAAAGTCTTAAATGTGTGCATATCTTTGACCCAGCAGCTCTATTTCTAGAAATGGAACCTGAAGAAATAACTATCTACATACATAAAGGTTTCTGTGTAAGAACATACATTGGGGCATTATTTAGAATAGTGAGTTCCAAAATCAGGAGATTGGTTAAATTTTGTACTCCCGTTGATGTATTAGTCCATTTTCATGCTGCTGATAAAGACATACCTGAGACTGGGAAGAAAAAGAAGTTTAATTGGACATACAGTTCCACATGGCTGGGGAGGCCTTAGAAGCATGGCAGGAGGCAAAAGACACTTCTTACATGGCAGTTGAAGAGAAAAATGAGGTGGATGCAAAAGCAGAAACCCCTGATAAAACCATCAGATCTCATGAGACTTACTCACTGCCGTGAGAACAGTATGGGGGAAACCTCCCCCATAATTCAAATTATCTCCCTCTGGGTCCCTCCCACAACCACGGGGATTATGGGAGTACAATTCAAGATGAGATTTGGGTGGGGGCACAGAGACAAACCATATCCTATGGTATGGAATACTATACAGCCATTTAAAAGATATAGAAGAAGAAATTCAGTGGTGTGTGAAATGCTCTTGTTGAGTGATTGAGTAAAAAAACATGGAGGTCAGACAAACTGAGGGATGTGATCTCATATTTGCAAATGTGGGTGGCATGAAAATAGCATGCCAGCATGTACACATGTGGAAAGAGCATTCAAGGATGTGTACTAACCAAAACACTAACAGTGGTTTCTTCCTCAAATTTTTCTGTATTTTAAAAAAATCTTCACAATGCACTTGTTTGACTTTGTAATCAGAAAAAGGTACTTAGCAAATCAACACAATATTTCCATCATATATTACCCATTTTCATCTTTTTCCTTACATCTCTCTTCATGTATAAAATTGTAACCCGGGCTGGGCACGATGTCCTATGCCTGTAAACCCAGCACTTTGGGAGGCCGAGGTGGGCGATCACTTGAGGTCAGGAGTTCGAGACCAGCCTGACCAACATGGTGAAACCCCATCTCTACAAAAATACAAAAATTAGCCATGTATAGTGGCTTAACCTGTAGTCCCAGATATTCCGGAGTTTGAGGTGGAAGAATTGCTTGAACCTGGGAGATGGAGGCTGCAGTGAGCTGAGATCGCACCACTGTACTCCAGCCTGGATGACAGCAAGACTCCATCTCCAAAAATAATACAAAGAAGAAAAAAAATGTAACTCAGATGAGGCCCCTGATTCTCTGACTCTATGCTGCAAATGTGTATAGATTTCTTCTCACAATTTCAGAGAGTTTCTGAGGTCCACCTCTCCTATGCTTTTCCCTGGTTCATGATCCTGTGTCTCTCCATATTATTTTTATTTTTCTTTGCATTGGTTTGAGAACAAAGGCCAGTCACTTCCCTCCATGCCCTAGCAGGCTACTCACCACCAATTGTGCATGAGTTCATAACTTGACTGAAGGGTGGGGTCTCATAGATGGTCCCAGGCATTCTACAGCATGGGATCTTCTGCCTCTTTTTCCTTTTTTCCATCTGCTTTTCCTTCCTCCATGACCATCCTTTCCTGGAGTCACAGGAAAAAGTCCCTGCCTTCTGTCACTCAGATTGGTTTCCACATTTAGTGCTCTTCTTCCCCAAGAACGTACCCAAATGCCATTCTCTTACCAAAAGGAATCTGGGGAGTGGGAGGTAAGGGGGGAGGAGGTAAGGTAAAAATCTCTCCATCTTGTTAGATTGACACATATTCTATAAAGGCACATGCATATGCACTGTTATTCACTGCCTTTTCCCTTGCATCAGAACATTTTTCATATTGCTATCCAGTTTTCAAAATTATCTTTTTTATTGGAAGAATAGGTGATCTACTTATTAAGACCACTTTTCTCTAAAAACAGCTACATTTCCCTCATTCATTCTGGCCTCTGCATTCTCTCCACATTGAAATAGATGGAATCACTGAGGTTTTCTTTAGGAAGGAAGGCTGGCATTGACTGAGGACCTATTACATGCTAAACAGTATGCTTAGGCCTGTATCTAGATTATCTCATAAGTGTGTCAAATCCTTTCTGGAACAAGGTGGGTGTATAAATACATTCTAAAAATACATGATCTCATTGAATCCTCACAGCCACCTGGGCAGCATCCCAGTCCCAGGTAGGGAAAGTGAGACTGACAGGAGAAGGCATTGCTGGAGATTTCATGGTGGGCAATTGCAGGTTTAGGGTAAAATCTCAGGCTAGCCAGCTAGACCATCCTGAATGAATGCATACTCTAGGCACCAGGTAGTCTTTCTGCATCTCTCCTAACCCATTCTCCACCTGAGCTCACCTGCGTGCCTCTGTCTTGGGGGTTATAGAAGGTGGGAGTAAATTTGCCACTTCTATATCCAAATCTCTCTAATTCATTCTCTCTCCTTTATCTTCTTTTTGAAACCACACAGACTGTCATCTGGAAGGGGATGAGTGGAACCCTGGAGCTGTCATTATTTCTGCTGACCTGGACTAAATCCAGGCTCACTTGAGCCGGTAACATCTTTGACATTCTCAAGCCCTGGAAATGAAGACTTCCTTCCTTCAGCAATGGGCAGAGGCAAGAGTTAGAACCAGTGCGTCTTGGCTAGAAAAGATGGGATAAATGCCATAGGAGACCACTTTCCTCTTTCCAGTTCAAGAGCAGGGGTATGACTCATTTCCAGCCTCCCTTATAGGAAGCAGAATAGTCTGGAAGCTGAGCAAAACCTACATGGTGTCTCCTGGCCAGGGCTAGCACTCAGTTCTGCCCCTAGAAACCCCAGCACCAGTTCAGGGGCATCAGTAGCATTGAGAAACCCAAATCCTGCCTGTCTTATTCTCTTTGAGTCATTGGCTCTGTTTCCTCAGGGGCCTGATGTTTAGCCATGTGGACACACACCTGTTTTCTCCAGGCAGTGTGGTGAAGTGGAAAGAGAATCAACATGGGGTCAGAAGACCTGGCTTCCAGGTCCCTTTGATACGCTGCACTCCCTTCTCTCTGGGCCTGTTTCTTCACCTGTAGGTAGCAGTACAGGTTTTCATCCTCTCTCCATATATTTCCTGCATCGGTACTCCTTGTAGTGAAGTTAGCAGAAAATATCCTATGATGAGGTCACTCAAAGTCAGATAGGAGAAAGCATAGTTTAGCATTATTAGGTACTGGAGACGTTCTAGCAAAGCTTAATTTTTATGGTGCAAATGGCCTGATTTTGTTTTACATGTGTCTCTCCAAAGGCTCTTGCTCCTTGTACTACGTTAAATAGTGTCCCTCGAAATTCATGTCTACCTGGAACTTTAGAATGTGATTTTATTTAGAAAGAAAGTATTTGCAGATGTAATTAGTTAGATGTAGTATACACTTAAGATAGGGTTATACTAGATTAGGGTGGACACTAAATCTAATGACTGGTTTCCTTATAAGTAGAGGAGAGGGCATATACACATGCACACACAGACACACACACGCATGCACACACTCACAGAGGGAAGATGCTATGTGAAGACCAAGGCAGAGATGGGAGTGATGTAGCTATAAGCCAAGAAACACCAAGGATTGCCAGGAGCCACCAGAAGCTAGGGAGAGGCAAGGGAGGATGCTTCCCTAGAACCTTCAGAGGGTGCATAGCACTGCTGACATTTTGATTTCAGATGTCTAGCCTTCTGAGTTGTGAGAGAATAAATTTCTGTTGTTTTAAGTCACCCAGTTTGTGGTAATCTGTTATGGCAGCCCTAGAAAACAAATACACCCTTTCATTTCTGCCCTCGTGATCCAGATACCATATCCTGCAAAAGAACCAGATGTGTTTGAAAATTAAGTGACACTTCGTAGTCACAAAGATGAAGTGGGAATTATTTGGGGTTGGGAGAGGGCATTGAGGAAAGGAGCTTAAAAAGATCAAGGAGGCCGGGCGCGGTGGCTCAAGCCTGTAATCCCAGCACTTTGGGAGGCCGAGACGGGCGGATCACGAGGTCAGGAGATCGAGACCATCCTGACTAACACGGTGAAACCCCGTCTCTACTAAAATTACAAAAAAAAAAAACCAAAAAACTAGCTGGGTGAGGTGACGGGCGCCTGTATTCCCAGCTACTCAGAAGGCTGAGGCAGAAGAATGGCATGAACCCGGGAGGCGGAGCTTGCAGTGAGCTGAGATCTGGCCACTGCACTCCAGCCTGGGCGACAGAGCGAGACTCCGTCTCAAAATAAATAAATAAATAAATAAATAAATAAATAAATAAAAAAGATCAAGGAAAAAGAGATGGTGCAAAAATTGAGCATGTGCAAAGTGAGGGAGGTGGCCACATGGAGTTTTCGGAGCTGGTAGGACCATGGCCTCATACCCAAGAACAGAGTTGGGGGTATAGCTTGAAGATGTTATGGAAGCACATACAGACTCCTGGAATCCTGTAAGTTCTCTATGAGTTATTATTCAGCTGATTAAGCCTGAAGGATAAGACCACATTCAATAGTTCCAAGATTTCTCTCTCTCTCTCTCTCTCTCTCTGTCTCTGTCTATCTCCATACTAGCAAACAATAAAATGGCTTTGTTGCAGAAAATGTTACCCATTCCTTCCCCCATGGAGGGTTTTGTGCTGAGGCTTCATGTGAAATGAGTCAGGGGATGTTAAACACAGTTTGGAGGATGAAGCCTGCTTCCTCCTTTGGGCTGTCACTGGAGAATCCACATTGGTGGCTAGCATGGTTTGGCTCCGAGTCCTCACCCAAATCTCATGTGGAACTGTAATCCCTATGTTTTGAGGGAGGGGCCTGGTGGGAGGTAACTGTCATGAGGGCAGACATCCCCCTTGCTGTTTTCATGATAGTGAGTGAGTTCTCATGAGATCTGGCTGTTTGAAAGTGTATAGCACTTCCCCCTTTGCTCTCTCTCTCTCTCCTGCTCTGCCATGGTAAGGCATGCTTGCTTCCCCTTTGCCTTCCGCCGTGATTGTAAGTTTCCTGAGGCTTCCCAGTCTTGCTTCCTGTTAAGTCTGTGAAACTGTAAGTCGATTAAACCTCTTTTCTTCATAAGTTACTCAGTCTCTGGTAGTTCTTTATAGAAGTATGAAAACAGACTAATGCAGTGGCTCTGTACACAAAAACCAAGGAATGCTGTCTTTACAGTGTGAATTGGAATTGACTGGAAGCTACTGCCTGTAATCTATGTGTGGACAGGGAGTTAGAAGATCTAGATTTTAGGTATAATCCTCATGTTTAGTAGTTAGCAGCCTCTCTGAGCTTGGACTTGCTCATCTGTAATATGGGCAGGTGGACATTAAACTTTATTACAGAGTGGTTGCACTTACTGGTTTTTCCTAGAGCTCAGTCGAATCCAGCAGCGTTTTGAGTATAGAGTTTGCTGAACAAACAGGTGTCTTCCTTGATTCTGTCTAAAAGGTTCAGTCCATTGCTCATGCATGAGTAAGATTGGTTTCATGTTTTGCTTTATCTGTTTGAGGGTGCTGGCACCCAGCACCTGGCACCCTGGTGGGTGGGAGGCAGGTGGGAGATGTCTTGGCCTTGGGTAGTGAGCATGATTCACAGAAGGTGAAGTAAGAAGCTGCTAATCAAGCACCTCTGAGGTGCCCAGGGACCTGGGGAATGGGCAGTGCTGCTTCCTGGCCCCTGTCTTCCCTCATGTGGGTTCTGCTATACTTTGCCTGACTGGTGTTTCTTCTTCCACCTGTGTCTCTCCCTACAATTGCTTCCCTCTCCCCATGCAGAGTGCTTAGTTTACAGCTTAAGTCAGATTACTCTCTGTTAAAACTCTTCACTGCCTTTCCGTTATACTTGGAATAAATTCCAAACCCCTTCTGAGGTCCACCGGGCCCAACCTGGCCTGCGTCCCAGCCCCTACCCCAACGCACTTCATGCCACTTTCTCTACGCATCATGGAGCTCCAGCCCTCATCTGCTGCCTTGCCCTTTAGGCTCTAGAACACGCCATGGTCTTTCTTGCTCAGACCTCACTGTGATTGTCCCACTCACTTCTGTGTCCTCTCGGCACCTGGCACAATGCACCCAGCAGGCACGCTGTAAGTCATGGCAGCCAATGCTTACTGGGTGCTCAGCATGGGGCAGGTGCTCCTTCAAGTTCTTTACATATATGAACTCATTTAATACCCACCCCATGGCAGCTTTTGAGATGATGTCATTCTCATTTCCATTTTACAAAGGAGGTTAAGTAAACACAAGGAAATACAACTAGGAAGTAACGGAGCCAAGATTCAAACCCAGGCCATCTGGCTTCATGAGTAGCACTCCTAACTGCTACATTCTCCTGCCTCTCTGTAAGTAAGTGTCGAATGAATATGTGCAGTACCTGGGGCGCCTGTTTAGCCCAGTGGATGTTAAGGCTTGGCATGGTGCTGAGATACTTCAAATAATGGAGTCTGGAAAACTGCAGCTTCTTCTTTTGCCATCTTGGCTAATACGCAGTGACAGCCACAGCCTGTGGCAACTTCGTCCCTATCCCTCGAGTGGTCTTCAAGGTGGTGAGTGGAGGCAGCTGGCTTTGGGATAAAACCAGCCTGGGTTGCAAACTGGGCAAGTGTCTCTGTTCCTGTGAGATGATTTGGGCATGGCAGCCAAGCTCTCAGAATCTTGGTATATTAACAAGTAGAATAGGGATTATATTTTCCATCTTGCAAGATTGTTGGGGATATTTAGAGTTGTAATTGATGATACTGATTTGCAAGATGTTCACAAAGGGGTGATGTTTTTCCCTTTTCTCTGAGGGTTTTGCTGTGAGCTCCAAGGTCGGCACTGACCTCTTCTGTGTCCTGCTGGGTGTGATTCCTCATGGAAGACTCCAGCACAGCTGCTTAGCCAATCTAGGGCCTAATCAGCACTGCTGTGTGTTATGTTCTGGGAGAAATTCAATAGGACGGAAGTCCCAGCTATGAAACCCACGTGCCTCTGTCCTCACCACCCTCCACTATCTCTTCTATTCAGGACCCCACCCTGCTGGGACAGTACCTCTGCCAAAGGGGAGGAAATCATTGTATTATTACTTAAACTTGAGGAGACAGGAGTGCTTTCTCAGCCTCGCCTCTCTGGGGCACTCAGAGACCCAGAAGATGTTGGAAGCAGAGATTGGTTGTACCTTCATTCTTTCCCCAGTCCCAACAACCATTCTCCAGACTGGACCCAGCGTCATCTGCCTAAAACACAATTCTGAGAATGGCCTCCCCTGCCCCAAGCCTTCCCATGACTCCCTATTACCTTGGAGTCAAAGCCAAAGTTCCTTGTCCTATTTCCCACCTTGCTCTCTGGGGGCTTATCTACCTCCTTGTATTAGCCAGGGTTCTCTAAAGGAACAGTACTAATAGGATAGGTGTATACATGAAGGGGAGTTTATTAAGGAACGTTGACTCACACGATCACAAAGCAAAGTCCCACAATAGGCCACCTGGGAGCCAGTCTGAGTCCCAAGACCTTGAAAGTAGGGAAGGAGACAGTGCAGCCTTCAGTTTGTGGTCAAAGGCCCGAGAGCCCCTGGCAAACCACTGCTGTAGGTCCAAGAGTCCAAAAGCTGAAGAACCTGGAGTCTGATGTTTGAGGGCAGGAAGCATCCAGCACGGGAGAAAGATGGAGGCCAGAAGACTTAACAAGCCTAAGTCCTTCCAAGTTCCTCTGCCTGCTTTTTTTCTCCTAGCTGCACTGGCAGATGATTAGATGGTACCCATCCGGATTGAGGGTGGGTCTGTGTCTCCCAGTTCACTGCCTAGAATGTTCATATCCTTTGGCGACACCCTCACAGACACACCCAGGAACAATACTTTGCATACTTCAATCCAATCAAGTTGACACTCAATATCAACCATCATACTCCTAAACTTCCCCAATTGCTTGCACCTGCTCTAGCCATCTTGCACTCTTGGCGGTCTCTCAAAGCACCAAGCTCTCTATTCTCTGCCTGGAATAACCTCTGCTCATTTCTTTCTCAGCAAAGTCCTCCTCATCATACAAGACTAACTTCCCCTTTCCTGGGACATCTCCTCGCTTCCTCTTTTCCTTTCCTTTTACTGGATCCTATACACATTTCTTTTTCTAATTTCAACTTTTATTTTAGAGACAGAGGCTACGTGTGGAGATTTGTCACATGGGAATGCTATGCGATGCTGAGGAAGTCCTGCACATGCTCCTCTGTGGCACTTATGACTCAGAATGGCAAGGGCACCCCTGTCTTCCCCATAAGTGGGAGGTTCATAGAGGACAGAGATGTTACTTTTTCTTTTCTGGAGCCTCACAGTTTATTTTTTTGATTTTTAATTTTTTTTTTTTTGAGACAAGAATCTCACTCTGTCACGCAGGCTGGAGCGCAGTGGTGCGATCTTGGCTCACTGCTACCTCCGTCTCCTGGGTTCAAGCGATTCTCGTGCCTCAGCCTCCTGAGTAGCTGGGATTCCAGGCACACACCACCACATCCAACTAATTTTTGCATTTTTAATAGAGACGGGGTTTCAATATGTTAGCCAGGCTGGTCGCCAACTCCTGAGCTCAAGTGATCCGCCCGCATCTGCCTCCCAAAGTGCTAAGATGACAGGCATGAGCCATGCACCCGGCCAGCCTCACAGTTTAGTACAGCTCTCTGTCCTTAAGTGTTTCTCAAATGTGTGTTGAATGAATGAATAAATCATGTAATCTCAGAATTTGAGACGTAGAAAAGATCAGCTGAGTCAATCCTCTCCTTACTTACTAATAATGAAGAGTCTTAACTGGTTGGGATGTCAACATGAGATCCTTAATTTCTTTCCCTCTCATACCTGATCCAGCTGTGACTGCACACCCCCTTTCTCACTGAGTGGAGGGTTCTCTTAACAATAGCTCAGGGTCATTCTGGGACTGTCAGTTACTTTGGGTTATTAAGAGTCTTATTTTGGTTATTAAGAGTTGAGTCTGTTCATTTCTAAAACTCCAATCTCATATTAGATTCAAAGGTCCCTTTACCACTCCGCTAAGTCTAGAGCTGATGTCAGTGGCAGAGGGGGGCTTGGGAGAAGAGGTCCACTCTCTCACGTAAACCTACACCCTCTTCCCTGCATGGTCTTCTCTGGCATCGTGGGGTGGGAGGAGAAAAGAGGGAAGAGCACGTTTTCTCACTTGATTGCCCACAAAAATCAAGTTTTCTTCACTTTAGTTGGGGATTAGTGACCTGGTGTGTGGGTTGTAAGCTCAGAGTGGACTTGGTAACCCGAGGTACCACTGTTGAGTAACTCAGTCCCAATCACATTCTCTAGGCTTTGGAAGTTCCCTGTGTGGCAAGGCTAAATCCTGCAGCTGACCCCCTTCAGGCAGCTTAGTGCCAGGGCCCTCAGATGGGAGCTCCTCTTAGCGCCTCCCCATGACGGTCCCAGATCCTAATTTCTTTCCGTTGCAGGACCCCAATGCTATGTACTCATGATCACCCAGCTCTGCCCACCCAGCTGGTATGTCTTGGTGATGGGATTAAACCCTTGATCTCAAATTCTGATCTCAAGTTCTTTTCATTAAATCACCCTCTCTTCTAAGATAATGAGTCAAAATCAAGGAGTGACCACAGTTAATAAATGTATATAAGTATGCACAAAGGAAAACCAATGAAAATAACAACAGAAAGAGAATTCCAGTTTTCACTGAAGATTAAGGTGGTTCCTAACAAGCAATCCTACTGAGTATGTGGAAATGGGCAGTCACATACGCTGTGTGTAGAAGCTCGTATTGACATCACTTTGGCAATTTGGAATATCTATTGTGAAAGTTGTCAGAATCAAAATAGAGTCACTTGTGTCAAACCCTGACAAATGGAGCTGGGGAAGGCTGTGAAGGGAGGAATCTCACGTGTTTGCCTGATAACAAGAACTATCACAAAAGATTCAGCAAAAACCACAGACTTGCATAAAGGATACCACAACCTTAAAAAAAATTACTTTTGTGAGCACATTTGCTCACCAACTGCCTGTCCCTCCTTGGACTGATGCCACTCTTGTTTTTGATACTTGTAGCCGAGGATAACTGTCTCAAAACAACTTTTGCAGCCTTTCTGCCTAAAGGATTTCCTTTAAAAACCCTTGTTTTCCTTGATCTCCCTGAATATACTCACATGTATTCCCATCAGAATGCCTATTCCCAAGCAGATATCACTTTCTTTCTTTCTTTTTTTTTTTTTTTTTTTGAGACAGAGTCTCGCTCTGTTACCCAGGCTGGAGTGCAGTGACGCCATCTCAGCCAGCTCACTGCAAGCTCCGCCTCCTGGGTTGATGCCATTCTCCTGCCTCAGCCTCCTGAGTACGTGGAACTACAGGTGCCTGCCACCACGCCTGGCTAGTTTTTTTTGTATTTTTAGTAGAGACAGGGTTTCACCGTGTTAGCCAGTATGGTCTTGATCTCCTGACCTCGTGATCTGCCTGCTTCAGCCTCCCAAGGTCCTGGGATTACAGGCGTGAGCCACCACACCCGGCCCAGATGTCACTTTCTTTTAGAGTCTCCCTCTCTGTCTGTTATTTAGGTTTGACACTATCAAAATAACAAATGCAAATGCAGTTTGCCTCTGTAATTCTACTTTTGGGAATTTATCTTACAGATATTGTTGCCCCATGCCAGTTGGACCAGAAGGTTTGCTGATGTTTGTAATCATGAAATACTAGAAGTGATCCAAATTTCCATCAGCCAGGAAATGGTTAAAGTATGATAGAATGTATCATAGAATATTATAAGCCCTGTTAGTTTTCTTTACCTAGTACTTACCATACGCATTTGCTTACCATATGCATTTGTTGTATGTTTCCCGGCCCATACCTCCCAGACTGTGAATCAATGAAGACAAGACCCATGAGGCATTGTGGGTTTGCATAAGAACCTTGACTCTCGAGTCAGACTACCCGGGTTCAAATCCCAGGCCCACCAAGACCTAAACAGGGTGATTTTGTGCAAGTTGCTGAACTTCTTTACATCTCTATTTCATATTCTGAAAATAGAGTTGCTAATGGTACCTATGCCATAAGCTGTTCTAATAATAAGAGAAGGTCTGTGTAGAAGGCTCTCAGTGTTCCTGGCACATGATGTGCCCTCAGTACACATCAGAATGAAGGTGATGAAAGTGGCACCTCATATAACTCCTGGCATAGTGCAGTGCTCAACAAATATTTGAGGAATGACTGAATGCAGTGTATGCATTGGCATAGAAGGATGTCTAAGATATACTGTTGGAGGAAAAAAAGCAAGCTGCAGAACCGTTTATCTAGCCCAATCCCATTTATATAAAATATATTACAAATTCTGTTAGGGGGTAAGACATAAATAATATGGAATGTTTATCTCTGTGAAAGGGGTTTGGGAGGCAGATGGAAAGAGGGGACGTGTTCACTTTTCACTTCATTTGCTCCTGTACCAATTGATAGTATCGCAACAATCGTGTGTTACTTTTAAAATTAAAATTAAAAATCTATCAGGTTCAGAGGGACACAGGATTACTTCTTCACAGGAATAATTATTTTGATCATTTCAGGATTTTACCTTTTAACTTCAGTCTTCAGTGAGATTAAAAATAAACATGAGGCTGGGCATGGTGACTCATGCCTCTAATCCCAGCACTTTGGGAGGCCAAGATAGGAGGATCACTTGAGGCCAAGAGCTCAAGAACAGTGTGGGCAGCATAGTGAGACCCCAGCTCTAAAAATGAAAAAATTCACTGGAGATAGTGGCGTGCACCTGTAGTCCTGGCTACTCAGGAGGCTGAGGTGGGAGGATCTTTGAGCCCAGGAGTCCCAGGTATAGTGAGCTATGATCATGCCCCTGCACTCTAGCCTGGGTGGCAGAGCAAGACTCTGTTTCAAACAAAAGGAAATGAGCACAACAGAAGGGATGTGGCAAGCGAGTGGGAAAGGCATGGTTGTCCATGTGATCCTTGGAAGTGATTTGATCCAACATGCTGCAGCATCAGAGAGTGTCTGAGAATGAATTAGTGCTGCCTATTTCATGGCAGAGGCTATGCATGACAAAAAGAGGGACAATGCAGTGGCCTTGTCCAGTAGGAATTACTGTGGCAACACAGAAAGGGGCTGTGCTTTGAAGCCACCAAACCTGCACTCAAGTGGACTCATTTCCCCTTGAACTAAGGCCCAGTCTCCTCATCTGTGAAATGGAAATACGAAGTATGAATATGCTATAGAGTTATTGAGGATTAAATGGGATGATACATATTGCTCAGCGTGTTGCTCAGGAGTCAGCATTCCATGGGAGGCAAATTTTGATGATAATGATAAAAACTGTATGACCTTAGGAAAACAAGTATGTCACAGCCTCTTAGCTTCAATTTTCTTATTACAAATTAGGATAACAATACTTATTTAACAGGTAGATATGCAAACATATAAATTTTGTACAGTAAGATACATATATATTTATGAAATATTTGAGCCATTTAATATACAGTGTCCAAACATTAATACAGTTGCCATCTTCTTTGTCTGAAAAGCCCTTATTGAACACTCACGTTGTTATCACCTTCTCAATAAGGGCAGCACTTGCTTCCAATTGTTCCAGGTAAACCATAAGAATGTGACAGAACTGAAAGCAGAGGCCATAAGTTCAAATATGGCTTTTGAGTTAACTGGCTGGGAGATGCTCTTTAGTAGCAGGGAAGCTCCAGGGAAATGATAGCTGATCTCTGTTTTTGATCAGCTTCTATATTGGTAATTCAATTCCATCTATCACAGTGGGTTTGCAGAACTGGTGTCTAAGTCAGGTTCTAGGCAGGAAAGAGAAGTCCCTTTGATGAATTCTGGGTGGCTTAGCTAAAGAGTATTTAACTAAAGGACCACTTATAATGAGGTGAGCAGGGATAATGGAGTAAACAAGGGAGGTGGAAGCACGAGAGTACAGCATCAGTGGGACCTTGTTTTACCATGTCTAGGGCTGAAGGAACCAAGAGAGGACAGAGGGTTCTTGTGGGGGCTTTGTGAGAGGGAATCATGGAGACTGGGCATCCAGGTGGGAGCTGGGATTGGAAAGGGTGAGGTCATTGCCAGTGAAGTGGTGCTGGGCAGGACTGCAGCATTGGCAGCAGAAATGCCCATGCCCCTGTCTTCCCACTTGCTGATCTCCTGCTGGGCCTCCCATTGGCCAGAGGAGGAAGGGTGGTGATATCATCCTCAGCTGTGAGCTTCCTGGACTATAGACGAGCACAGAGAAGGGCTGAAAATGGATCTGGAGAAAGGGATGGGAGGCAGAGGGAGAATTACCTAAACATTAGGCTTCCCGTCTCCATGTTCCTCTCCCTTCATTCCCTCCCTACACCCTCCTTGGCTGCTGGCCAGCCTTCCTTTCTCCCTTCCTTCCTCCCTTTCTCCTTCCTTGCCTTTTAGACTTCTCAATTTCCTTCCTTCTTTCACTAAATACTTAATTGCAGTCCCAGGCCCCTCACCTAATCTTCTGGTGCTTCAGTGAGCTCATCTGTAAAATGGGAGGAAGCTCTCCTGCCTTGCAGAATTGCATGAATTAGTTGAGAAAACGATGAAAGTGCTTTGTAAACTCTATCATGCTGTACAAATATAACGCATTTTTATTAATATTTTATCCTAGAAGTATTAATGTGACTGGGGTGGGTAATTAGGACAATTTTGCATAAACTTCTTGCTTTGAAATTGCCACCAGAGATTCAGCAGGATTAAAGGGACAGCTCTCTGCTCCAATTTAGCAGTGACATTAAGGTGATGATAAAGTTCTTTCTTCATCTGCCCCTTTTTTTTAAATTGCTGCTGAAGGGTGAAGAAATGTTTTTCTCCCCTTTGCTTGGAAGCCACAATAATATTTCATCACCACTGCTTACCCTAAAAAATAGATTTCCTTTTCATCCTCAGCTGGTGATTTGGTTTGCATTAATGCCTTTCATAACTCATACATTTTGCTATTAAAAATTAATGCTTGGCACTGACATAAACAAATGAAATTTGTATTATTAATGTTTTACATAGGTAAAGCTCTGTAATAACAGATTCATCATAGTAGACTGTTTTAATTAAAAGACTCACTGGTTCTTTGAACACATATGGGAGGCTGGTTTTGGAAGAACCAGGGATGAAAAAAAAAAATGACAGGTAGAGAGAGGACATCTCTGAATCCTGAGACATTAGTATTTTGAAGCTCTCGATTTTGAGAATGATATCACTTGTAGATATTGTGAGCAGAATGCTTAGCATGGGACTTACGTTATAATAGGTGCTCAGTTAATAGCAGGACTTATTATGAAGGAGAAAATAAATAGAATGAATATTTATTCCTTGACTAATATTGTCCATTCATTTGTTAATTCGAGTATTTAGTAAGCACTAATTATATACCAGGAATGGTTTCAGGTACTGGGGATAAGTCAGTAAAACGAAGATTGCTCTCTCATGAAGCCAACATTACAGTGAGAAGGGACAGATGATATATATCATGTCAGATGGTAATAAGGGTTACAGAGAAAAATACAGCAGCTTCAGGGGTTGGAGAGGGCTTGGCAGGTAAGTCCACAGGAGAAGGTGACGTTTAAGCAAAGGATTGGAGGAGATGAGGGAGTGAGCAGGGAGACATCTGGAGGAAGTTTGCCCAGGAAGAGAGAAGAGTAAGTGCAAAGACCCTGGGGCAGGGGCATGCGGGCTAAGCAGAGTAAGTGAGAATAAGCCTCCAAGGAGGTGAGTTCTGGGAGATGGGGTGGGTGGGTTGTAGGACCTCAAAGGCTAATGTGAGGACTTTGGCTTTCATCCTTTCAAGTAAGGTTGTATATATTTTCTCCACCTCCCAGATGGAGAAACTGAGGCACAGGGTGGCTCACCCACCAGGGAGAAGCCAAGGCTTCCAACCCAGGCCTGTCTGATTCTCTCCAGTGTACTGCATTGCACTGTTTTCAAGTGGAGCTTAAGGGAGGCAGATTGGTCATCTCTGTCCAAACATGTCCCCATACTTCTAACATCTTAGTCTAAGAAGCTTATGTGAAAAGAAAAGAAAAGAAAAGAAAAAAAAAGCTTTGTATATCACGTAATTCAACGTGCTAATTTCACATACGGGAAACACAAGGTTCCAGGTGTGATTTTGTCGGGTTAGTCAGAGAGCTAGAACCAATGTCACAGAACAACAGGGCCACCAGTTCCCCTGGAGCTAATCTCGTCTCATTCTGCCTTGCCCAAGATGCAGGATAGCCTGGTGGTTAAGATCCTGGGTTGGAATCTTTGTTCTGCCACTTACATGCTGGTTACCTCAGGATGCTTATTTGTCTCTCTAAGCCTCCATTTTCTCATCTGAATAAAGAGATGACAATAATCTAATTTTAATAGAATTATTGGGAAGACATGGTAATGAGGCCAAGTACTTGACACGATTTGTGACACATAATAAACCCTCCATCACTGGTAGCCGTGAATGGCATTATTGTTTGTAATGGTATCTTATGCAACCATCACAGCTGAATGAGTTGAGTGTTATCTTCTGCGTTTTACGGATGGACAAACCAAGCCCAGAAAGGGGAACATTTTACCTAAGGGCAATCAGCAAGTTGGGGGACTGCTGCTTGGGCTCCCAGTCTCCCATGACAGTGCTCCTCTCAGATCACTCGGGCTTTAAAGAACACTTTTGCTTTCTTCCTTGATGCTCAAGCCCTGTGGTGGACTGAGTTCTTCCTGTCTGGTCTTCCATGACTGCTGGGGAACCAGGAGTGGAGTTTGAGCATGACTGACCATCACAGTGGTACTGGTGAGTGCAGCATGGTGAGAAAGCAATTTACCAGCTCAGCTCCCAATTTTCAGGGGATGGCACTAATGGACTTTTCTTGTCCATCTGAAAATATCAGTGAAACAGCACACATCCCACCAACGGTGCTTCAAAAGTCCTCATTTTCATGTGGCAGAGGTGTCATGGGTGTGAGGGAGTGGGGGACTGCCTTGAACTATAAATTCATTAGATGATGATCATAATAGCTCCTGTTTATTAAGTACCTATTATGTGGCAGGCACTAAGCAAAGTGCTTTGTATACTTTAAGTCTCCTAACAACTCTGCAAAGTAGACATGATAGTTGTCATTTTGCAAGGAGGAAATGAGGGATCAGAAAGTATATTTCCCAATCTCACACAGCTAATGAGAGCTATTTATTTGGTCATTTATTTATTCATTCATTCAGTTGGCTGATCAGTTCTCATTAAACACCTCTGTGGGTCCAGCACTCTGCTAGGTACTGAAGATATATTGGTGAAAAACAAAATCAATGCAATCATGAAGCTTACGGTCTAATGAAGAAGGCAGAAAATAAACAATAATCACAGCCATAAACATATCGTTATGATTTGGGGGCTATGAAAGTTTCTTTGAGTGAGAACAAGAGGGGCCTAGTTAAGTGACTTGCAGGAGGACTCCCAGTATTGGAGCTGTCAGAGTTAGAAAATGAAGCCTCCTTTGAAACACTCAGAGCTGGGAAAGCCTTGGCTTTTCCCATTTCCCAGCAGAGAGAGACAAGCTTCAGAGGAGACTTGGTTTGAATCCCAGCCCTACAACTTCCCAGTTGAGTATTCTTGGAGCAGCCACTTCACCATTTTGAGCCTCTGTTCCTATTTTGAAAAATGGAAAGAATATTCACCTCACTGAGCTAGCATGAGAATCAGACAAGATAGCTTAGGAGAAACACTTGAAAAGTCAAAAGTGCTCTGCATATTGTATTAATAACTATGATTACACAAATGAGGGTCTTGCACTGCTTGGGTCAAATGATAGTGTTATGCTGGAATTTCGATACTGTTACAGCTTTGCTAGGGAAACAACTCTGGGCAGGACCAACTTCTTGCTTTGCTTCGGGTTTCACAAAATCTGAAGGTCAAAGTCTTAGGTCTTGTCTCTTGAGTGCCAACAGCCCTGAAGAGAGGACACAGAGAAGGAGATTGTTCAGGTGAGGAGTGTGTGGGGCAAGAGCATCAGAAACTTAGGTGTCTGTATCCCAAGCTTTCTCCCCAACAATATAAGGCAAATTTCATGATGGTAACACTTAGAAGGGAAGCAGGTGGTATCGTGACCTTCTCTCCTTCCCTGTCCTCTGTCCACCATCACTGTGTCTGGAATAGTCAAAAAGGAAAAAATAAAAGCATCCTTGGACACCCACTGTCTCAGTCTGTTTGTGCTGCTATAACAAAGCAGCCGTGCTTACCAGCCACAGACTAGGTAATTTATAAAGAACAGAAATTTATTTCTGACAGTTCTGGAGGCTGGGAAGCCCAAGATCAAGGAACCAGCAGGTTCAGTGTCTGGTGAGGGCTGCTTTCTGCTTGCAAGACGGTACCTTGTTGCTGCATCCTCTGGAGAAGACAAACTCTGTGTCCTCACATGTTGGAAAGGATAAAAGGCAAAAAGAGACCTCTCTAGTTCTCTCCATACGTTTTATAAGGGACTAATCCTATCCAGGAGGGTGAAGCCCTCATGGCCTAATGACCTTTGAAATGCCTCACCTCTTTACACCGTTGCGTTGGGTATTAACTTTCAACATGAATTTTGGAGGGAACATGAACATTCAAACTATAGCACTCACCCTCATATTTCTTCCAAGAAAGTCAGTCTATTTCTCTGAGTGGTAGGACATCCTCAGTAGGTGACTCTGGATTAGGAAGTGGGAAGGGGCTATAATTACGGAGGACACTACCTCATAAATGCATATTGTTCACTGACTGCAACAATTGCAGTGTAATTACATTAGTAAATGTACTGTACTCTGTTTGGTAAAGGAATGAAATTTTAATTGCATATGACTTGTCCAGCCCTGCCTGGGTTTCAGGCTCTGCAGGGATGTGTGACCAGTCAGTGGCATTCCTAGGGGGAAGGACCAGGAAAGAAAGGAAATGAGTTGCTGAAAGTTCTACTATGTGCCAGCCACTGTGGTTCATGCTGTGTAGTCAGCACAATGGTCCCAGGAGACAGCCCCATTTCTAGATGAATACCCTTGAGGTCAGAAGAAGAAGTGACACAGCTGAGTCCTCAAAAGTAAGGTTAAACCAAACTGATGGGCTCCAGTTTGAGACTTTTTTATTTTACATTATGAGACCAGGAAACTAAGAATCAGAAGCTTGATCCAGTTTCTGTTGAAGGTTTAATTTACCGCAAAGGAAAAGGAAACGGATTCTCAGAGTATTACCCATTTGAGATCAGCAGGGCTGAGTGCATAGGAGGGGAAAGAATGGTCATTTCTTCTCAAGGAGATGCCAAACGATGTGGCAGTAGAGACTTCATAGGGGAGAATCTGAGGATACTAGGGTAATCTGGGAAGGCTTTCTGGAGGAGGTGGTGTTGAGGAGTGATGCCATAAAGGATGAATGACTATCTCTATCAGAATATGTCACTCTGAATCATGTCCTTGTCTGGTGCCCAGTGGGCAGGGGCTGTCTTATATATCTTTATAGGTGGCTATCACAGAGCCTGGCACACAGTAAGTGTTTAATAAATGTTGTTAAATAAAATTCAAATCTCATATGAGCTCTAGTCACTGCTCCATAACCATGGAAGCCTGGACATTCTGAGGGTTATATGGAAAGAATGCCCAGACTTTGGTGGATATCTCTGCTAGCAGCTCTCTCTTTGACAGGAGCACGATGCACACGGAATTAATAAGAAGGATTAATACTACTATCATTACTACTAATGATTATAACTATAGATAACAATGGTAATATAGCCAGTGATAGTAGCTAATATTTATGGAGTGCTTACTATATGCCAGACACTCTGCTAAATATTTTACGTGTAATTTTCTCATTTAATCTTCACTACAACATATGAGGCAGGTATCATTATTATTTACATCTTACAGATGGGAAAACCGAGGCCCAGAAATGTTGGGATGTTTGCCTTGGATCCCATAAGTAAAAAGAGACAGAACAAAGGCCTGAATTCAGGTCTGCTCTATGCTAAACCTCATAGGATTTCATGACCTTCTACTGTTCGCTCTGCCAGGAGGGCACAAGGAATGGTCAGACCAGCCTAGGTTAACCTTCAAAGTCATTGAGGATAAGGGAAAGGTGTTCTAAGAGAAAAAATGAATGGAGGTTATCACCAAAGTGCATTGATTTTGCCTAATTCCAAATAACCGAAGAAAGCCCCATTAACGAAGTGATTTGATCCAGAACCCCTGCTGCAGAAGTGTAAAGCCCAGAGTAGTTAGCTAAACTTATGTGAATCCTTTCTCAACCTGCCAAGATGTGAAATGAAGTCTGGTTCCATACAGTCCTTTGTTCGGTATTTACAGACAGATTACTGGCATGCCTTCAAGAGGCCACAAGAAGATAAAAGGAGACCTCTGGGACTGAAATTGGGAGCACACGCCACTTTGGAGCGCTTGCTGCTTCACCATCTCCTAAGAATGCTCTAACCACGCTTGCCAGGGGACACCGGGGCTATTACGATGATGGGAGAAGAAGCCCAAACCATGAGGAAATTGAGCAAAGCTGATCGAGGTTTAGACAAGCGGTACCAAAATGTGGCTCAAACCCAGACTGCTAGGCTCCAACATGACTCCTCTTTCTTTTATGGCTTTATAGATTGGAGAACTAATGAGCAAATGTGGAACCCAATTTTTTTCCCCTCAAAGTCTCATTTATCACAAATGCTAAGGAAAATGATTCATAAAGAATCAACTCTCTTGGGATTAGCAGAGTTGGGGAGCTCGGGAATGTAATAATTTATCAGCTGTCTCCTCTAGGAGATGCTGAACCATGTGACAGGCCTCATCCAGGGGAGTTCAGGATGAGCTGGGTTAATCAGGAAGGCTTCCTGGAGGAGGTGATATTTGCAAAACACCTTCCCTTGAGATTGCGAGCCTGGGGTGACCATAGTTTGTTGTTGCAGTGGTGTTGGGGTCAAAATCTGGTCACCCAAATCTTAAGATCCTGCTTGATAAATTAGTATTTCTTTTTATTATCCAGAAACCTGAAGGAACAAGATTATCAGTGACAGAGTCAGGGCACCTTGGTAACAGAAACAGAAAGAGCATGGCCTGGGAGCTGAGAGGCTGACTGAGCTCTTCATCGTGTGTTACTGTGGGGTTGTGGGTTCTTCTCTGGGGCTCTCAGGCCCTATTTGTGTGAAATAAAGGCAGTGGACCAGATTGTCTCTCAGGTCCCTCCTCGGAACTCAGACATTCTGAATGTTTCCCATTGTGTGATGTGTCCTCATAAGACACAGGTATCAATAACCAAGCAGTAAGCATTGTGTTCAGGCAATGATGCAGTCAGTTGGGAGGAAAGAAGCTTGATGAAGGGAGCAGTTGGCTGGAGTGAGCTGGCCAAGGCAGGCTTCCTGGGAGAGGTGACTTTGAGCTGGATCTGAACAAGGAGCAAGGTTTTGTTAGATAAAAGATGGTTGTAGGAGAGGAAGTGGTCCAGCAAAGGCTAAAGGAAAGAACGTGCACAGGTTTTCTGGAAACAGTGAAGGGTCAGCAGGAGTGGGAGCAAGGCCACTGGGTGTTCTGGGCCTCTGCTTTATATGAGCATCACTTTGCCTGGCTACTGGGCTCAGAGCTCCTCTAGGGAACAGGGGCCACATTGTTCCTTCTGCATTCCCACATCCTGGCACAGAGACAGCCCTGGAGTAGCACATAACAAATACTCATTTAATGATAGAGGGATTTCTCTGAGTCCCCAATATCTAGCTGCATTTCACCAGATAACTTTGAATGAACAAATGGACAAAAGCTGAGTTCTGCTAACATTTCACATCTACTCGAGAGACTCAAAGGGCATATCCTTTGGAAGTTTGTGGCTCCTGGATATCCTACATGATTTTGGGAACAAGTTTCTGGTTGTCAGCCTTCAAGCCATTTTTGGATCCTCAGAGCTTTAAGACCGAGTGCTTTATATAGACTATATATATATATGCATGTATGAATTATTTTATTATATATTTCTTCTCTGATTTTAATTGTTGCTGAGCTCATGCTTTATTTTAATTAATGTTTTAATTTAGTGCATGCACCATGAGGCACTTTCTTGGAGGGTATAATTAAGTTAGAAAAAAATTGGCTACTCCAGCATTAGGGGCTGGAAAACCAAGGCTCAGCAAGGGTGTGTTTTGTCATTAAGAAAATTAGGGATGAATTTGGGAGATGAATATGGAGCACCTACTATGTGTCAAGCAGTCAAGCACAGCTACGTGTGATGTGTACTACAATGTTATGTAGTTCCATTTTAGACTCTCAGCAACCCCATAAAGCATAGATGAAGAAGAAGACTCAGAGGTTTAGTAACCTCTTCAGATTCTAGCAAACTGTAAAAGAGTCAAAATGTGAGCCCACATCAGTTTGTTCTTTAATCTTTGGTTTGTTTTACCAGACTGCACTTTGTTATTTGAAGTTACACAGAACTCTCTCTCTCTCTCTTTCTCTCTCTCTCTCTCTCTCTATATATATATATATACACACACACACACACACACACACACATACACACACACACAGATGGATTTTATATATATACATATATAGAGAGAGGGATATATATATATATATATATATATATAGAGAGAGAGAGAGAGAGAGAGCGAGCAAGAGAGACAGGGTCTGACTCTGTTGTCCAGGCTGGAGTGTAGTAGCACAATCATGGCTCACTGCAGCCTCAAACTCCTGGGCTCAAGTGATCCTCCCACCTCAGCCTCTCAAAGTGCTGGAATTACAGGTGTGAGTCACCATGCCTGGCCAAAATTTGCTGAATGAATGAATGAATGAACAAATAAATGTTCAGGAAATGCTATTTCCAACCCTCATTCCTTTCTGTAAACTGTGAAGTGCAACTGATTGTCTGTTATAGCAGAAACAACAGATACTGTACCCACTTGACAAATGAAGAGCCTGGGAACGAGAGTGAAACACTCATCTCCTATATTGTACAGTTTTTTCAGTTGACCGAGAACTTCCATGGTGTTTCATTCATTCAAGACATGTGCTGAGTGTCTACTGTGTACTTGGCCTTTCACAGTTGAATCTTGTGACCTGCCTGATGGGTAGAAAGCACATGTTCCATTATGCCCATTTCTCAGGAGCCGGGGAATGCCCCAGGCAATTATATGGCCAAACTCACTGAGTCTCTAATGCTGCATTCCTACTTGTCTCCCTCAACTGACCTGCTTCAGTTTCTGTCCCCTCATATTGGTCTGCCTGGAGAGTGACTCCTTAGAATTTTCATAGGCTTGATGTTTGCCTGGAAGGCAGGGGAGAAACTGTTAGGGGGAGAGGAGACTGGAACTATAAATGTCTTGCTTCTTGCAGTATTCTGAGCACGTGCATGGTGTCTGTGACATGGAGTGTGTTTAATAAATACATTCCCTGCTTAATCTTCCCCTTCCTCCAGTGGCTGCCATCTACTCAGGATAATGTCCAAACACTTGGCACGGCTTATAAGGCAAGGAATGCAAGTGTACAGCTGAGAGGGTATCCTCACTTCTTGCATTCCATTTGCCCTCCAGGCCTTCCCTGGTATTCTCAGACCGGGCTGTCCTGTAAAAACACCAAGTAAAAACAAATCGTGGTCTGTTTTCTTCCTCTGTGTTCCCAGGAGATTTAGGGTTTCTTAAGGACAAGGCCATCTCTTCCACCTCTTTACCTCCAACACCTGCAACAGGGCCAGGTGCATAATAGAACTGTAACAAATGTCTGCGGAAGTGGTTGAATGAAACTTGTTCACTCCAGGAGGCGGTGTGGACTGGAGTGTGTTCCTGTTGCTCACTTGCGTTGCCTGGTACTGGGCCCTCCCCGTGGTGGTGACTGGCCTTTGCTGCATCTTCCAAAGTGCATTGTGTTGCAGGTCTGCAGCTGTGTGTCTGGCATGAGCTCACATCTATCGCTGCAATTTGTGAGCACTGAAGCCATTTAATTAAACGGGATGGAATTGAATCTGTGAGGTTGTTACCGCCGATATTGTTTTCTGCCCATGATCGTTCTGCAAGGGAATCCACGGGAGGCCTGGGTGTGAGCGCCTTGCTCGTTCTGGGCCTACTCCCCACCCCCAGCCCAGATGGCATGTGGGGGCGGCTGAGATTCTGGGCACAGATCTGAAGTCAGAGGTTCAAAGACCCTGCATGTGCGTGTCCCTGTGGGTGGGTCGCGAGCCGCTGACAGACGTGTGCCTCTCCCCAGGAAGCAGCCAGAGCTGCTTAAGCTAATTTTGCTGAGGGGAACCTTGCCAAGCCAGAGGGAGCTTTCATTTGCCTAAGTTTGCATCAATAATTAATCCAACCTGGTTTTACACAAGACTCAACATAAAATTATTAGCTCTGAGAGCTTTTCTTGAGCTGGTCCCAGAAGAGGGCTATCATGAGCCCAGGAATTGATGACCTAGTGAGGCTGCATGGGCGGCTCAGAAAGTTGTTTTCTCCTTCCCCATTTCAAGCTTTCTCCATGGCTCCATCCAGGCCTCTGCCATTGATGGCCGTAACCTTCTGAAGTGCAAGGTCATTTCTCTGCTCAGAAACCTTCCATGGCTTTCCACTGTGTCCCTAATTCAACACCAATTTCTACTGGATTTTCTTATATTTCCTAGTTTCCCTCTCACAATTCCCCTCTATTCCATCAATATTGCCAGACTGCCTCAACTGCCTGTCCATCATTACAAGGTTGTAACCAGCCTTGGCTCATGCTCTCTGCACCATATTTTTGTGGGTTGAACACTTACTCATTCCTCAAGACTAAAATCCAATGCCACCTCCTCTAGGAAGTTTTCTATGATTTCTTCAACAAGGATCATCTTCTTTATTTCACCTTCCAGAGATCTCTATTTTGAAAGGTAACAGTTTCTCGTATATGACAACATTTATATACATGTCTTCATCCCCAAGCAAGTGTGCGTTTCTTGTGGGTGGGTAGCAATAATTAATAAAGAAATGTCCACTAGACGTTGGGCAAGGGAAGGGGAGAAAACTGCAAAGCGAAGCTCTAATGAAGGGACGGGGGCAATTCTGCACTCGCCGTTTCTTTCCCTGGATTGGATTTTCAATCTTATTTCCAAATTTAGCCAACAGCACCATTAGCTTCTGTTATGTGAGCTGGAAAACTCGTCTTTTGTGAGTGTGCTTTTTCCTCCATCCAAATGGCTACTAAGTCTTGTCATTTATCTTCAGGAATATCTTCCAAATCTACCTACAGTCCCTTTGCTATGACAGTGGACCTCAAAATCTCTTGGAATAAACAGCTTCTCATCTGCGGTTTCTGCCTGAGGTCTCCACTAACCCAGTCTTTTCCCAATACTCCCACAAGAGCCTTGCTCCACTTCTCACAAACCTCCCTAAGTTGGGCCTAAGGTCAGAGCCTCACCTCCCCAACCAGGCATTCACAGCCTCACTCCTCACCACTGCTCAACCTACACCAGCTCCACTGAACTTCCCCTTGTGGCTCAAACATGCCCTGTTCTTCAAGGCCTTCCTACAGTTTCTTCTGTTGAGAAAGTTCTTCCAGCTCCCTTACTCTTTCAACCCTCAAGGCCCAACTCAAAAGTCCCCTCTCCTGTGAAGTCAACCCTGTTTCTTCTTTTGCAGAGTTACGGGAATTCCTCTTTGCTCCAATAGCACTTTGCTTGCACCTTGATGATAGCAGTAGTCCTATTGTATGAAATACAGCTGACCCTGGAACAACACAGGTCTGAACCGCATGGGTCCACTTTGACAGAGATTTTCTTCTACCTCTGCCGCCTCTGAAACAGCAAGATCAACCCCTCCTCTACCTGATCCTCCTCAGCCTACTCAACATGAAGATGATGAGGATGAAGATCTTTATGATGATCTACTTCCACTCAATGAATAGTAAATATATTTCCTTTTCCTTTTGATTTTCTTAATACCATTTTCTCTCTGGCTTACTTCATTGTAAGAGTATAGTATATAATACATATAACATACAAAATAGGCCAACGCGGTGGCTCACGCTGGTAATCCCAGCACTTTGGGAGCCTGAGGCGGGTGGATCACCTGAGGTCAGGAGTTGTAACCAGCCTAACCAACATGGTGAAACCCCATCTCTACTAAAAATACAAAAATTTGCTGGGCGTGGTGGCAGGGGCCTGTAGTCTCAGCTACTTGGGAGGCTGAGGGATGAGAACTGCTTGAACCCAGAAGGCAGAGGTTGCAGTGAGCTGAGATCATGCCATTGCACTCCAGCCTGGGCAACAAGAGTGAAACTCCTTCTCAAAAAAAAAAAAAAAAAAAAAGTGTTAATTGACTGTTTATATTGTTGGTAAGACTTCTGGCTTAACAGTAGAATATTAGTAGTTAAGTTTTGGGGGATTCAAGAGTTATATCTGAATTTTCAACTGTACAGGGGTCAGTGATGGTTTAAGGGTTGACTGCATTGCTCACCTCTGCATTGTTTAAGGGTTGACTGCATCTTTTATTCATGCATTTGCCCCTTGAACTCTGATCTCTTTGAAGGCCGTGATCATATTTTCTTTGTTTCTATATTCCCTTCTGCAAAGGTTTAGCCCACAGCAGATGCTCATGAAATATTTGTTGAATTGCTACATGAATATTAGAGAAGTTGGACATTAGAGAAGGCAGTCTTATGATCTATTGGGTGAGAAGATATCTGCTGTGGTTATCATCATTGTCTTAGTTGCTATTATTTCTCACCTGTCAAATAATACATATACTATACCCACCTGGCTCAGGTGCTCAGGCAAGTTTAGATTTCAAATATCCTGATTTTCTGTCCCCTTGAAGAATATTTAGACTTCTCAGATCAGATGCCCCAATATTTTGTTTTTCATGAAAGTTTCTTCAAAAATACATTAAATGCTGACTGTATCCTCAGTCCTGGTCAGGTGCTGGGAAGGGTACCTGAAGCCGCATGGTTCCTGCATGGGAAAATGTTCACCATCTGCTTATGGGATAGGACAGACTAGTGTAAAGCAGGCTGTGCCTAATAATGACATTTCTGATCATAAAGTTGATCACCAAAAGACAACCTCTATAGTAACAGAGCTAAAACTGTGTTCTTTTAGCAGTCAGTGCTAGCAAGGAGCCTGTTTTGTTTTGTTTTGTTTTAAGACTAAGTCATATTTCTAAGTTTTACTCCATATATAAAATGTTGAAAGTGATGTGGAGTGAGGAGGGAGGTGGAGAGGGAAAGTATATGTATTTTAAAAGGTCTTTCCAGGGATCTGATATATCACCATGTTGCCCAGGCTGGAGCGCAGTGGCGTGATCTTGGCTCACTACAACCTCCGCCTCCGGGGTTCAACCAGTTCTCCTGCCTCAGCCCCCCCAGTAGTTGGGACTACAGGCACCTGCCGCCACACCTGGCTAATTTTTTGTATTTTAGTAGAGATGGGGTTTCACCGTGTTGCCCAGGCTGGTTTGAAACTCCTGAGCTCAGGCAATCCGCCTGCCTTGGCCTCCCAAGTGCTAGGATTACAGGCGTGAGCCACCACGCCCGGCCTGCGAGGAGCCTTTAAAGTGGGAGAATTAAATCATCCTGTTTAGAAAGGCATCACTGAGGTGTAGTTTGTTGAGCAAGATGGATCGAAAGTGTCTGTGTTTTGTTTGCCGGTCGACCAGCACACCTTTCACCAGAACCATTTTCTTTTTTTTTTTGCTCCCACTTCTCATACAATATCAACTGCCCTCTCTTTTTTTTTTTTTTTCCAATAAATCTCCTTTTGTTTCTCTTGAGACTCTCCTGCCAGCCTGTCAGGAACTCTGCATAAAATAGTGTATTTCTGTCAAGAGTTCCACGTGAAGTGTTAACTGGCTTTTGAACACAGGAGGCAGCTGAGACGGTGTGCAGGAATACCCTTGTCCCAATGCCTGTTTACTTCCTTTCTGGCAGGCTCTGAGTCTGCCAATTCAGCTGCAGACATGGAGAGGGGGCCCATGGTCCTGCTCAGCTCCCAAAGGCTCTCTTGGAAACAGCCTTGGAGATGAGAGGATGCCTAAGGTCTTGTAGCTGAGGGGGAAGCAGGACCTTCTGTGACCCCTGTGAATAATATTCTTATCTCAGAGCCACAGAACAGCACCATGCAAATGGGTTGAGGTGAAACGTTTCAGCTAACCTGCTGTGTGTCTTCAGGTCAGGTGCCATCCTTGTGTGTTTTCAGTTTCCCCATCTATATGAAAGTGAGAGCCCATGGTCCCTAGGGTGCTTCCAGATCGGTCATTCTATCATTTCACAAATCTGCAGCAGCTAAAACTTGTTGAAATGTGATTCTCTCTTGGGGATCCAAAGTCAATAGAAAAAGAATGGTCTAGGAGGTAATTCAGAGACCCAGGAGGGACATTCGTTCAAGGCCGTAGAGATAACAATAATAATAAAATCTAGGATCAAAGTGCTTTTCCATCTCTCATCTCATTCGATCTTCCCAACAGTCCTATGGGGAGAGAGTCAGATACACAGGACTTTTCATTGGAACATCAGAGCCACTGTGTGCAGATGTTCAGTTTGTACACTGCATAAGTGTGGCACATCTGAGGAAACACCTTTCAAATTAGAAATATAGACTAACTTACATGAGATAGTGTACACAGTCATGGAGAATCCAAGCCTTCTATCTTGCATACAGGGCTGTGCATACACCCAAGGGAATCAATTGTACAACACACTGGTGAACACACATGTGCATGGCTGCCCCAGTCCTGAACACACTTTGGATGACTCCTGAGCTCACCTACCTATTGCTCTTGGAGATCCAGTTCCATTTTTCCTCTCACAATCTGACACCATTTCTTCATCTGAGGGGTGAGACTGAAGTCTCAGAGAGTGTGCTCCGCAAATGGTGTGTGTGCCTGTGCTGGGCAAATGTGGGAGTAGACAAGGTGTGGGGTCAATGGGGTTTGCCCACTGACTTCTGAAAACCTCCCCTGGGGCACAGTCAGGCCAATCCAAGGTGGCACATCCACACAACAGCAGCACTACATAATTCCTATGGCACATACACACTCTGGCCACCAATTTGAAAAGAAGCTGGAGATACTGAATGTGCTTGTGAATTTTAGCTGATGGAATAGATTAAAGTGAGGGCTAGAACTTCCCCTCCTGCCCTATCCCTTCACTTCTCTTCCTCCACCTCCCCCTTTACATGAGGGCCATGCCAGGGGCACTAACAGAGCTGGAGGGGCCATCTGCCCACATCCCTGCTCTGCCAAAGCCAGACCGCTTAGGGGTATGCTGGTTAATACACCAACTTTAAAAAATGTTGCTGGAGCTAGGCCGTCTTTTCTTGATTTGCACAAAGACGCATTATAGGCTAGCTGTGGACATGTGGACTAAGGTGCATGTGTGGGGCTCTCTGTGGGCCATCATTTGCTGCACACCTCACAGGTATCTTCCCAAGATACCTTTGATACAGGTTGGATCATGCCACCTGCTCCCTCAAACACCTTCGATGGCTCCCCATTTCTGTGACAGAGCTGTGCAATGGTGGAGGATAAAGGGCACATGCCAGAATTACATGGGGCACATGATCAAAGTCCTATTTCTAAGTTTAACCCCAGATATAAAATGTTGGAAGTGATGTGGAGTGAGGAGGGAGATGGAGAGGGAAGGTATATTGAAAAGGTCTTTCTGGGGATCCAATACACCAGCCTGGCTAAGAAACACCATGTTGAAGGATACTACTTAGACTTTGCCATGGTTTTCTAGGACTGGCCCTAGTCTAATTTTCTAGCTTCCTGTCCTGCCAGGCTCCTCCACACACCCATGTTTCAGGCCACTCAGTTGAAAACCTGAGTGTCTGTTATCTGGACACTATAGTCTAGGTGCCATCTCCTCTGTGAAGCCCGCTGTGATTCTTTGGTGCAAATGGCTCCCTTCTTCCTTTGTGCTCCCATATCCTAACTGGGTGGGGGCTGAGATGTGGGTATATCAAGAGTGTAGTCAATATCACCACAGTGTTACACACACTGCTCCATCTGCTCAACCCATGGCTTTAGTAGTTTTTTTTCAGGAAGGAAAAGGAAAGAGATGATGGATATGCACATGTACTTGTGTGTTTGCGTTGCTGTGTTTGTGTGTGTGTGTGTGTGTGTGTGTGTTTATATGTGTGTGGCTGGGTGTCTGACTGGGAGGGAGGAGGAGGAAAGAGAATGATGACAGGATTTGGTGGCCTCTGTGCCCTGCTGTCAGCAGAAGCAATGGATTTTGAGCATTGATGGAGGGATGACAGTTGGAGCTGAGAGGCTGGATCCCTCCCGTGTGAGACCTCAGGGCAGGCGCAGCCCTGTCCAGGGCACAGTGCAATCTAGAAGTGCGTAAGGGATGTCTCCTGCCCTTACCCTCTCAGCCCCAGACCCCCGGTGCACCTTGGCTGCCGAGCAGAGTTAGATGCTGCCGCTGGAGCAGTGACCACTGGGGTACTGGCAGGGGTGGGGAGGTGCCTCAAGGAGAGAAGTTCAGAGTAAATAATCCACAAGAATTCTTCCCCAGTGATAGTATTTGAGAGGGGCCAAGAGTTTAGAATGTCAGAGGTATCTGATGGTGCCCGCAGTATCTTCCTAGGGCTTCCATAGCAAACTACCATAAACTGGATGCCTTATAACAATAGGAATTTACTCTCTCACAGCTCTAGAGGCCAGAAGTCTGAAATCTAGATGTTGGCAGCACCACGCCCTCTCAAAAGTTCTGGGGGAGAATCTGTTCCATGCCCTTCTTTTAGCTTCTGATGTCACCACCAACCCTTGGTGTTTTTTTGGCTTGCAGCTGCGTCACTCAGAGCTCTGCCTCTGTTGCCACATGGCGTTCTTCTCCCTGGGTGTGTCTGTCCACACACAGCACTCCCTTCCCTATGCCTCTCTCACCTCTTCTTATAAGGACACACTCATATTGAATTAAGGGCCTACCTTACTCCAGTATGACCTCAACCTAACTAATTATGTGGATAACAATGGCAACAACTCTATTTCCAAATAGGTCACATTCTGAGGTACCAGAGGTTAGGACTTCAACATATCTGTTTGAGAGTACAATTTACCCCATAACAGGGCCGCAATAGTGCTGCCAAGGCCTGGACTTGAGGAGCCTGGATTCAGGTCACTATATCAGTGGCCGTCCTCTAGTTCTACCACGATTTCTCTTTCTCCTGCTACTATTACTACTACTTCTAGGTCATACTACAGTAGTCTGCCATTATCTGTGGGGCATATGTTCCAAGATGCCCAGCAGGTGTCTGAAACTGTGAATAGTACCCTGTATATCCTATGTTTTTTCCTATGTATACATACCTATGAGAAAGCTTAATTTATATGTTAGGCACAGTAAGACATTAACAACAATTACTGATAATAAAATAGAAAATTATAACAATATACTGTAATGCAAGTTATGTGAACGTGATCTCTATTAAAGCATCTTATTTTACTTTACAGTGGGTAATAAACTGCAGAAAGTGAAACCGCAAATAAGGGGAGGACTGTTGTAAATGAGCATTTACTATAAGCCAAACACTGCTGTAATCGCTTTGCTGTGCTGCTAATTTGCTCTAAACTTCATAACAATCCTATTGAATAGGTGCTCTTATTATCCTCATTTCATAGATGAGTAGACTGAGGCATGGAGAGGGAAGCAACTTGTTCAAGGCCACACAGCTTGTATGTGGCAGTGTTGGTAGTAGAATCCAGGTTGTCTGGATCCAAAGGCTATGTGCCTAATACGTATGCTAAACCTCTCAAGCTGGTTTGTGGACACATTCAATAACCTAAGGGAAAATTTTAGAGATACTGAGGGCAGGAGCTGAAGTGCTCTGGGCCTTGCCTGTAAATCTCAGCCCTATCAAGACTTAAGTAATAGTGGCAGCATCCGCACTTTGAACAGGCTGGTTACCATCTGGTCACCACCCATATATTATTGTTCCTGGTAAACCCAAATGTCATTGTGTAATAGGTCCTTTGCCCACTTTAACCTTCGAATACTTATTGCATGCCTAGTAGGAAAGCCAGTCTTCCTTTTCATACCTCCAGAGATTTTAAGGGGCTTTACTCCCTCTGTGCCACTTCTGCTTCCATTTAGCTTCTGCGGTTATCTTGGTCCTCTCATCTTCTCCCATTTTGCACATCTTTCCTAAGCTGAGCAGACCCTCATGGGACAAAACCCAGTGTTTTCACTTCCCCCAAGAGCCAGCAACCGAGACGATGTGTGGCAGCATGAAGCTTAGGGGATGAGGATCAGGGGCATAATGTTGCAGGATGACACGAACATTAACTTAAAGTGAACACCAAATACCCAGTTTCTAGAAAATTTCCCTGCAGGAGTTCTAGCCACTGCCTAGACCTTACTATCATCATGTTGATCAGCTTCTTCTTGGTCTCTTCCCACCCAAGCTCCCCTCACTCCTCATACTTTCTGTTCATTCTTTTGCAGATCTTTCTTATAGCCAAGGATCATTTAAATAATTATTTATTGTACATTTCTTATACAATGCAGAACACTGCAATGCAAGATCAATGCAGGTGCTCTTACTGTACTGTGTTTCACATGCTTTTCCCAGACATACACTAGGTGGATATGTTGGGGTTACTTTTCCTACCCAAAAAGTACCTTTCCAGGTATTTCATTTTCCAAAAAAAAGCTATCCATGCTAGAGGAAATTATGCCCCATTTTAGGCGCAGAGTGACTGCTGTAGTCAGTTTATAGTATTACTTTCCCTTTGTTACCTATATTGGAATTGGTTGTTTACACGTTCTTCTTTCCTGATGGATTGTAAGTACCTTAAGGGCATAAGTCCTGTCAGTCACTGCTTTTGATCTTTCTTTGCACTTAATGCATACCAAAGGCCCTGTCAACGTTGATTAATTGATAAAACCAAATTGAAATCAACTCTCCAAGATGGCTGATGGAGATGTAAACTAACATTTATTGATTCTCTACTATGTGCTATTTGTTACACTTAATACACATTGCCTTTATTTGATTTTCAAAATGATCCGATAAGATCGATCTCTTACATATCAGATTAAACCCTTACATGTAAGAGGATTTCAGCTCACAGGTGTGGAGAGCTTCTCCAGGACCATAGGATTGTAACTGGGATCTGTAATAGGTATGTGAGTAAGAAATACAGGAGTCTCCCGGGTTACCTACCACTAGGAAAATTACCAAAGACATCTCCCTTCAAGTCGATCAGCATTCCCAGGTATCTTATCTGCCATGGTCTCCAGCCTTCCGCCTAGTGACAACTGCCCTCTGTCTCCTGGTACTCCCACCCAATGTCATCTTCTGGTTCTGGCCACAGTGCTGATGGCTGATTACATCTGTAGGCTCCATCAAGTTTGTGTAAACCCCAAGCTCCCAGGATACTAGGATGATAGTTTTTTGGTTCTGTTTTTCTAGCCTAACCCTTGGTGACCAGGCTGTTATGAGTGGAACACTGGCCCTTTCCCCACTGATGTTACACTCCAAGATATGTCACAGACTCTAGTGAGAAGGCCTTCTTGGCAACTTTCTGATCACTCAGACAATGGTTATGCTCCAAATAGAACTCATAGTGTTGCTTCCCTCTCAAATGTAATGCTCATCTGTCCCTCCCCATCTCAGTGAAGGGGAACATTATCTGTCCGGTTATGCAAGCCAGAAGTCCCAAACTTACTTTTTACAGTATCCTTCTTCTTATCTCACACATGAATCCATCTCTAAAACCTGACAATTTTACCTCCTCAGTTCTCTCCTCTCAATACTTCTCCATGCTCTAGCCTCACCTCTAGTCTCTTGCCTGGATGACTTCGATAGCTTCCTGCTTGGTTCCCCCAAATCCACTTGATATACTCTAAACAGTCCTCCATACTGCAGCATGAGAAATCTTTTTAGTCTATGGCCATACCACCCTGAACACGCCTGATCTTGTCTGATCTCGGAAGCTAAGCAGGGTCGGGCCTGGTTGGATGGGAGAAATCTTTTTAAATGCACAGAGTCAATTAGTGCCCAAAACAGTTCAATGAATTTCCACTGCTCTTTGAATAAATATCATGTAGTTTAGAAGCTAGTTGAGTCAAGGACAGAGCAGGGACTAACAGGTGAGAAGAAAGGCGAGTGGGCAGATCAAAACCCCTGGCCAATGCCAGTTGCTTTGTGGGTGGATGGGTATCCTCCTGGCATGAAAGTGGAGAACTGAGTAGAGAAATTTGAAGTCATATGTTTGTTTTTAGAACTGAAGGGTATTCTGTGATAGGTGTTCCTATTCCATAGGTGTTGCCTTGCCTGTAGCAATGGGGAGGACATTAAGTGGTCCTTGATCTCACAATTTGTGATACTTCTTAATCTTAAAAACCTGTTTGTTAGGCCAGGCACAGTGGCTCATGCCTGTAATCCCAGGACTTTGGGAGGCCAAGGTGGGCAGATCACCTGAGGTCAGGAGTTCAAGGCCAGCCTGGCCAACACAGTGAAACTTCATCTGTACTAAAAATACAAAAATTAGCCAGGCATGGTGGCAGGTGCCTGTAATCCCAGCTACCTGGGAAGCTGAGGCAGGAGAATTGCATGAACCCAGGAGGCAGAGGTTGCAGTGAGCTGAGATTGTGCCACTGCACTACAACCTGGGTAACAAGAGCGAGACTCTATCTCAAACAACAACAACAACAACAACAACAACAACAATCTGTTTGTCATCTCAGTTTACTCATCTATTATTCATTCTATATGCTCCTTATTTACGCCTACTCAGAGGAATGATAATAAGGGCTAATATTTACTAAACACGTACTACGTACTCATCCTTTATATAGATTGCCCTATTTAATGCTCATAATAATTCCGCAGTTTGGTTCTTATTCAGCCCATTTTACAGAGGAGGAAAACAGGGACCAGAAACTCAGTAGCTTCTGTGGTGGTCATATTGTTACCAAGTGGAGGGAGTAACATCTAAACCCAAGTCTGTGGGACACCAAGGTATGCGATATTTCTTCCATGCTAAATAGGCAGCTGATCTCTTCAGCCTCTAGTGTTATTTCTGCCTCTAGGTTATTCTTACCCTACAGCTACTTATCTCAAGGTGGAGCTGAGGTCCGGGCCCAGGTTTATTAGGCTTCATGCACTTGCGGCCTGGTGGTTAAGAATTCAGAGCCTGCAGCCAGACGCACCTGAGATGCATCCTGTATTAGCTAAGTAATCTTGGACAAGTAACTCAGCTTTTCTGAACCTATTTCCTCATAGAGTTGTGATGGGGATTAAATAAGAAAGTATATTTAAGAATTTAGCAGAGTGTCTGGCCTATAGCAGGTGTTCAATGAGTGGCTGCTAATGAAGTTATCTGTCCACTCACTAAGCATTAATGGGAGACACACTGTGTGCTAGGTGCACTATCCACTCCCTGTATCGAGGTTATGCGCCGTAATGAATTAAACTCTGCCCTTCCCTCCTTCCTAGTCTTTGCTGGAGCCTGTGCTGCATATGGAGTGGAGACCTTTCCTTCCCCCGAGACCTGCGGGGAGCTGCTGCTCTTATTTATCATTTAGGAAGCATCTGCTCTTTGGTGAAATATCACCCTCGTGAACAAACACAGTGCGGGTGTTTGACCTTTTTCGATGAGCGTTGGCTTCTTTGCTTACTGCGAGGAATGAAGCAGATTTGAGAAGGAGACATGCATCAAAGGACCTTTCAAAGGAGTCACCAGATGGGTGCCTGGGTGCTGACCCTGGGGCTGAGAGTAGCAGTCAAGAGGAATTTGAAGCTGCAAATTAATAAACCTGATCCTGTTATTCCAAGAGGCCAAGAAATCTCCTCAACATCTGCAGGTGCAAAATCTGAAAATGAAGTCAGCCTGGCAGATGCCAAGAATGCAAGGCAGGCATCAGCTGCTGTGGCCCTTGCTGTCTTGCTCTGGTCTCCCTCTCGCGCCCTCTGCAGCAGCAGGTGGCATCTGTCAGGCAGAACCCAGAAGGCACAGCTGGCCAGGCTCTCTCAGGTGAGCCTGCAGATGGCATCAATGAGCCCTCAGGTTTGCAGTGGCATCAGAGCAAAGTCTCTAAATCCTCCCAGGGCCTGTGACTGGGAGTGGTCTGGGCTGGAGGCTGGGATCACTGGGAGGGGCAAAAGCAATTTTGTAAACTAAAAATCACTAGACATCGCACTTGGACAGGAGAGCAAAATTGCAGTACTAATCTCACTGCAGAGGGGCTGTGCCACTTGGAGCAAAATGATCTGCCTCTCAGGGCCTTACCTTGTTCCTTTGCTCACGGGGCAGGCAATCTCTCCACCTGGGGGTCTTACAGGGCTCTACTTAGGAATAGAACATTCATGCAAACTGCTGTTCTAATGTAAGGGATTATTATGAATTGTCTTCATTCATAAGCATTTACTGTGTTCCAAGTTCTTTCTGGAGTTTAGTGGGGACACAGACATGAACTGAACAAAGTCATTGCCTTTGCAGAGCTTAGTATTTAGTGGGGTCAGGATTAGGGGTAGAGGTGGGGAGAGGAGAGAGGCAGAGGAGGTGAGACAAAGACAAAGTCGCTGGCACAAAATAGGAGGCACAAGGTTTTTACCACTGTCCATGTGAGATGATGCTGCAGTGGGTTTAGGACCTGCAGAAGAAGAAGGGTTGGAAATTGGGAACACGGAGAATGAAGCAGGCTTGGAGCAGGAAATCACTGCACATTTACAGTCAATGGGATAGGCCCATACTCCTAGGTAGGAGAATAAATGAGGTTGTGGGATCTAAAATTTGAAAAGCAGCTTGTGGCTGAACCACGCACACCATGGGTACTTTCTTCTGAAGACAATAAGAAGCCACTGAAGATTTTCAGGCTGTGCTTTGGGGCATTTAATATTGTAACATTTTGTAAGCTGTGTTGGTGTTGGAAGGCGCAGTAAGACTAGAGGCAGGAAGATTAGTTAAGTGGCTATTGCACTAGGGCAGAGGGCTAGAAATTAATATCTCAGAATCTACCAATTTCTGTGGTCACCTTCGTGACCAATCACCAGCCAGGGGTCTGCATATGGATAGGCTGGAGATATGTCTGGAACATTATCGTGGAGGAAGTAAGGAGGCAACAAATAAGAGAGTGGAGACAGCATGAAATATTTTCAATACCAGAGCTGCTGAAAGGAGTCCGCCTCTCTCATTCCCTTGACCTCTCTTTTTATCTGCCTTATTTTCAGCTGGGATCTCAGATTCTGCAAATGCGTCAAGAACAAACAAACACACGAAAATCAATGCAAACTAGACAAAGACATTTCTGGGCTGAAAAGTAAAGATGGCAGGAGGTCTCCATTAATCCCCTTTCTCACAGGGTGGATGCACGGGTGGGAGGCAGGGTACAGTGAGCCATGGTGGAGCCAACTCAGTCCTCTGCCTCTCAGTAGTTGGACAACCTTGATCGAATTCATTAATAACTCTGAGTCATCGTTTCCTTGTCTGCGAATGGGGTGGTCATCATCTCATGAGGTCGTGAGTGTTACGGTACCCTGAGAAAAATATTGCCCAATCAATGCTGGCTTCTCTTCCCTGTCACTTATGAACCTGATGACCAGTTGTTTATTGTAGCTAAAATACTACAGTAAGAGTATCCTTTTTCTAGCCAGCTTTAACTCAAGATGGTGATTTTGGTTAGCTTACAATTCTCTTGACAGAGGTTGTCAGTAGTCATTTACACCTCAGTATGAACAAATTTTAATTTACAAGATGTCCAAGCTGGAGATGTCTGTACAGGTGACCAAGAACAACCCACTTGTTTTAGTACTGGGGACCCTTTAGTCTAGATAGGGGAGCAAAGTTTCTCAAAGTCTTAAAAAGAGTTAGAGAAAGAACCAGGATCAGAACTCGCATCTTCTGCCTGCTGATAAATTGCTACCTTTTCAATTATTCATGATAAGAATTTATTTATTTTATTTATTATTTTGAAAGCAGGCAGATGCTAGAGCCTGAGATAGGAAGAAGATGGCTGGGAAGAGAAAAACTTAAAGTATGCTACCACCATTTTTCAGGCTTTCTTGCATTTTGGGATCTGTGAAGATAGTATGTCCGATGTGATTGCAGGATTGAAGCCAGCATCTTCACTGGAAGAGCAAATGAGATGCTCTTGAGCCCATGGAACAGCTAGTTGAGAAGTGCAACATGGCAGATGCATGACCCTGGGCAAATTACTTTATCACTCTGAACCTAAGTGACTTCATCAGTAAAATAGGAACATTCTTATAATCCACACATCCAGGACTCATCAAGCAATGGTGAAGAGATCTTGACAGCTGCAAGACTTCACTGACAAGGCATTAGGGCCTCAGCCCCAACAGAATCTTCCCCAACTTGGAGGAATCCTCAGATTGGGAGTGTCCTCTATAGCCTCATAAATAAGCATAGATGTGTGTATATGTGTGTGTATGTGTGTGTGTGTTGCCTCGTAAATAAGCATATGTGTGTGTGCTTTGCTCTTGGACTCTGAGTCTCACCACTGTTTCTGCACTGAAACTCCAGTATCTGACCAGGGATGCTGGAGCCCAGCATCCCAAAAGCCACTGTCCATGTATACAAGGCAAGGATGCCCTCTTCCCAGTTCTTTACCTCATCATGTCACCTGAACCCCAGAACAATATTCCTTGTGCTCCACACTTCATCCAGTCCCTCAGGGAACAGCTCAGGTGGTGGCTGGGTCTGCTCGTCTCCCCACTGGAGCCCCAATCTTTCCAAAGATGTGGTGGGTGCTGGACATCATGCTACCCTCTGCTGCCTTATTTTTCCCCACCCCCTTAAGTTCTGCCCACACAGAGTCCCTATTTTCCCAGACAATACTGTGAGATCTCCAGCAGAATGGTAGTGCTGGAGAGTGTGGCTCAGGAGGCAGGCTGCCTATGTTTGAGACTCACCCATGTCTGCCACACACTAGCTTTGTGACATAACCTCTCTCTGACTCAGCTTCTTCATCTATAAAAAGGAGATGACAGTAATACCTGTCTGGTTCAGAATAAATGAGTGAATAGAATCTAGCATGCAGTGGGTAGTCAATAAATGTGAGTAATTAATATATGTATAAATATACAAATATATGCATTCTGTAAAGAAGTGTGCATTTCACTCTACCTACCAGGAACCTCTGAATTTGGCTACGATTATTTGTTCAATGTCCTATATTCTGCAAGTCTTGGGACAATATTACAATCTCTCATCAGTGGATGTATAATTACTAGGCTGAAGGACTCTTCTTAGCACTGGGCAGTGAAGCACTTAGCTATTTCCCAATGGTTATGAGCTAGGCTCAGGAAGAGGGGTGCAATGTTCTGGCAGAGGAAAGTACAAGTATCATGTCTTAGGTTGACTTTCCTGGGAAGTAGATTCTGGGATAGAGATCAGCTTGCAGAATGTTTACTGGCCAATGCTCTTGGGAAGGAAAAAGGAGCAGGCAAAGGGAGAAGCTGAACTGTGTTGCAGGCCTAGTGAAAGCCTCAGCTGACCCACAGAGCACTCTAGATCTTGGTGGCCCTTTAGAGTTCTCCTGAGTTAGGGTGAGGCCAATAGGCCTTCCTTCCCCACAGTCATTGGATTCAGACTGTCTCTGGGAAGGTGCCATGACTTAGGACAAGACAAGCCCTCTTCAGCAGAAGGCAGTTTTAGAAAGAATTGCCAGCTGAGTGCCATCTTCCACCAACACATCCAGCAGCTGATGGAATAAGTCCTTCCTTCCTGAGGAGGATCAGTGTGGCTCAGCGTGGCCCTCATGACAGACCAGGACAAAGAAATTACAATGGGGTCATATCTGGGGCCCTCTTACTAACCATCCTTGCAAGCAGACTAGACTCAAATTCCTCAGCAGGGCATATGCTTATCTTTATGATCTACTTCGGCCTCTTCATATCCTGCCACATCATTCCTTATTTCTTAGGCACTCAATCTTTCACCCTCCAAGAACTTCTTTAATTCTATCATGTCCTTCCCTCCTTCTGTGCCATTGCATATGTTGCTCCCTCTTCCTGGAATACCCTTCTATCCCTTCTTTTCATTACTTGGGAAACATCCTCATTCTTCCAGATCCAGATCAAATATTACCTCTTCTTGTGTTCCATCCCATTTTGTATGGATCTTTAACATTCATTTATTCAAGTATTTAACATATATTTGTTGTGTATCTAGAATGTGCCAGGCTCTGAGCTACCACTTCCCATGGTCCTGCTAGTAAAGGCAAGGGCCATGTTTGATTCATCTTTGTGCTTGTGAACATCTAGTCTAATGGCTGTCACAGAATAGGTGCTTTTAAATTCTTGTCTAATAAAAGAAACGCAGTGGATTCAGAGTTAGGTAAGATGAACCCCCAGTGTCCTTTCCAGCTAGAATCATTGTGGATTTGCAATTCTTAGACTGATAGGGGATATGGGGATCATGCTTCATGTGACATTATTGAGCACCTCCCAAGTTCCAGCCACTCTGCAAAGCCCTGGAGATGCAGTGATGTCCCTGATCTCAGAGAGTTTAGATTTTGATGGGACACAGACATGTTCATGCATAGAGTATCACCTGAATACCAGATGGGATGTACTCAGTGTCTAAAGAGAGGCCCCAGGCTCCCAATTACTTTCTTTCCCCACTGATGGGAGCCCAGCTTCCTAGGGTCTCCTTTAGTTTAGCTTTCAAGACCCTTCCAATCCCATAGACTCAGAATGACTGTGCAGGACAAAGAAATTTGTACCCCAAACTGCCCTTGACTCTGTCTGCCTGTGATTCTATCCTCCTGGTGAGGAGGAATCAGAGTAGGTCCCATGGATGAGAGGTAAGTGAGCTGATGCTTGAAGTATGGGCAGGATGTGGAGATGGAGGCATAAAGTCCCCGGGATCAGTTGTGGGAAGGAGAAATAATCTACTTTGGTAATAATAACATTTAAATGCATTTTTGCCTTTCACATAAAACTGATCTTTGCCTTTGATATCATCTGGCAACATCTCTTGAAATATATTTTCATGGCATTATGGTTTTGGGAGGCCATTAATATGTGATATTCTTCAAAAAATAAAAAGTTCTATGGGCAAGTAGGACTTTGGGCTAAAAAAAGTTGAGCAATTCTCTCCACTGCAGGCCTTTTCATAGCCTTTAATGTCACTGATGGGGAGACAGGGCAGGGAGCATTCCCTAAACTTATGGACATCGCAATCGTTTCATTCTGAGCTTAGCGTTTCTGAAAGTGTGTTCCAGGGAGCAATCTGTCCTCCTTTTCTGCAGTGTCAGCTGGGGGGCTGCTTAGAATCAGGGAGAAGGCCATGAAGGCCATGTGTAGGGACAAAGGCACAGGCTCCAGGTCTTATTCTCCCAGGCTGACACTGTAAGGAGGGTAAAGGAACTCGACATTTGAATTCCTGCTTTGTGCTTGGTGCCATGTCTCTTACAGATGATGGTGTGTCACCTGACTCCCTGACACAGATATTCTGATTTCTGTTTCATGGAATACAAGAACAAGAGAGGCAAATGGACTTTCCCAAGGTCACACAGGTTGGAAACAGCAGGCTTGCGGTTTGGACCAGGCCCGTACACCTCTGGTGTCCATGCTTTTGCCTATAGTATATACCCACGTGACAACTCAAGGTTTCTTCTGACAAAAGTTTCCAAGACCTTTGAAGCAAAACTTTGCTGAGCTCTCCGTATGGCCCCAGGCTCCCAATTACTTTCTTTCCCCACTGATGGGAGCCCAGCTTCCAAGGGTCTCCTTTAGTTTAGCTTTCAAGACCCTTCCAATCCCATAGACTCAGAATGACTGTGCAGGACAAAGGAATTTGTACCCCAAACTGCCCTTGACTCCGTCTGTCCCTCCATCATGCCTCATCCCCCACTACCAAGGAGGAGAAATGCCTTTATTACAGAAGGGCCATCCCAGCCTCACCTTATTACCCGTGCCTAGGGTGGAGGGTTCCTATTTCAGGGGAAGGGAGAGCAGACACACTAAATTACCAGGTGGATTAAAGCTCCTTTTGACTGGAAACAGAGTTGGTTTTTTTTTTTTTGGCAAATGTCCTTCCTTGATTTTTGCACTGTCAGAGGCTGTTTTTACATTTTATGTTTTCTGGTCTTTTAGCATTCTGCCTGGTTTGCTCTCACACTTTACTGGGCAATTTTCAAACATTACACCTCAGTCGTGCCAGACTTTGGGTGTTGGGGAGGTCAAGCCTTCCAGGCTGTGATGGCTGTAGAATTGAAGGAATGGGTGCCAGGGCTAAGGACAACTTGGGAGCTGCACAACCCCACCTGCTTCAAGAAGCCTTCCCTGATTGCATCCAAAGCTGGAATTCAGCTCTCTCTGCTCTGCAACCTACAGAACTCCTCTTAGGGAGGCAGTTTGGTTCAGTGGTTAGGTTCATGACTCCATAGCCTCACTGCAGGCCACTTACTTGCTGTGAGACCTTGGCCAAGGCACTTAACCCCTCTGTGCTTTCATTCCTTTATCCTGTAATGAGGGAAGTAAGTGTATTGACATTAATATTAGGGTTGCTGTGAGCAGTAAGTGAGTTGTTACATGTAAAGCACCAAAAACGAGCTCAGCACATAGTAAGTGCTCAGTAAATGTCAATTAACACAATCCTAACAGCTTCCATTTATTGAGCACTGGCTATGTGTTTTATGGATCTCAACTTAATTCCTGTAAATACTGAGTCTTGGTGTTGACCTCATTTGACAGATGAGGAAAGTGAGTCTCAAGGAAGTTGAATGACTTCCCTGACATCACACAGCAGGGCAGAGGGGACCGGGAACTGAACATCGTTCTGTTGAACTTCGGTGTCCAAGCACCTTGCACTTCCTAGTTTGTATTAAAGATATTTGAGTAAATGCTTTCTGTCCCCTATGAGAGCAGAATCCTATGCCAGTTCACACTGGTAACCCCCATAGCATGTAGCACAGAGCATTGCTCTATAGACATTTATAGAGTAAGTGAATGATCTCAGGGACAAAATGAAGATCGCATATATTGAGTCCCTACTGTGTGCTAGACACATTGCCAGGCATCACTTCAAAGTCTCACAGGCAGGTATTATCTTTGTTTTACAGCTGAGAAAGCACCAGAGGACTTTCTTAGTTCCAAAGTTAAGAAAGGAGATTTGCTGCCAGATGACCTTTCTAATGGCCTTTGCAAAGATACACTTAGAATAAAATGGAATGTTAATGCTGAAAGGAACTCCAGAGAGGCAAAGCTAATGCACTTCACCACCACTGTCTAGCGGAAGGCAGTGCAATGGTAAGAATAGAGGCGTGGGAATTGAACAAAACTTTTCCCTGCCTTGGCTCTAACATTTTCTAGAGATATGACACTGAGCTAGCTCCTTGACAGCTTTGAGCCGCCATAGAAAGCCCTGGGATGAGAGTGCTCTGAGAAGGCATAGCCAGTGAAACAGCCTACGGATGGGAGAACCTGGTACTGGAAAGACAGACAGGTCAGGGAGGCTGCAATGGGAGAAACACGGTGTGAGTGGAAAGAGTGAGATTGCGCAGGGGCGTGGACCTCAGCAAGGCATGCAGATTTCATTCAGGATGCTACAGTTAAGCCATTCAAGAGTTCTAAGGCAAGTTAGGAAGTTGTGATAATTTTTCAGGTAAGGGCTGGTTGTGGCTTGGAAAAGAGAAATAATGACAAATGGTTGGATTCAGCTTATATGGTGGGGATAGAGCCAAGAAAATTACTTGGGTTGGATATGGAGTCTAAGGGCAAGAAAACAATTTAAGACGACTTCTAGGTGTTGGGCTTGGGCAATTGAGTGGATAGTGCTACCTTTATTAGTATGGGAACAACTTGGGGTGGCAGGAGAGTGTAGGAATCGAGTTCTGATTTGAGCATGTTACATTTTAGATGCCTATTAGATATCCAATTGGAGAGGCTGGAAGGGCAGTGAATTAGGAAAAGGTCCTGGAATGTACATGAGAGTCATTACATATACAAAGATCAGGTGAAGATATGGGAGTGGTGGAGATTCCAGAGAGTGGGGCTCACAAAGAGGGTGGGGAAGAATCCTAGGGCCGGGCAGCATTCTGAGGTTGAGCCAAGTGTGGGAGCCAGCAAAGGAGGCCAGGGAGGTGAGAGGAACACAGTGAGGGTGAGGTGCCAAGGATTTCTAGAGAAGAAAATATCTCAAGCAATGGGAGTGAACTTCCAAAATAACAAGAGGAAGACAGAGAACTCACTACTGGTTTGGCTGGAGGTGGGCCAGAGATGACTTTGATAAGAGTCATCTTATCACTCAATGGAGTGGTGGGGGTATAAGCCTGATTGGAGTGGGGTGAAATTACAGAGGGAGGTGACAAAGAGGGCATAACAAGGATAGTGTGGTTTTCCATGTAACTTGCTGAGAAATGGGATAATAGCAGGAAGTGGCTATGGAGTCATAGGATTTTATGAAGCTAGGTGGTATTATGACACATGTATGCCATCATAGGAAGAATGAATCCATATTCAGTAAAAACAATTACCACCCAGTGCACAAAACAGTAAGTGCTTGAAAAATGAGGGTTATTATTATCATTAAACATATCTTGATTAAGCATCATTGTGCTCTGGAAGTTGCCATTGTGGTCATCATTAGTGCTGCTCACCAATATTTGGAAGTCTGCACTTTTTGGCTCCCTGGTGCAGTCATGAGACCAGGCAAAAGAGTTGTGATGGAAGCAATGTGTGACATGCTCCCACTGGAACATTTTATTGCCAGCATGTGATCCTCCAGAACTCTGCTCTCCTGGTGTGTGGTCATGGAAGCACACATCAAAGCAGAACTTTCATCAGCTTGGGCCACAACAAGCAGTCTCCTGAGGACAGAGCCATGTACTATGAATGAGACATAAATCCAAAACGGTGAAAAAGTAAATTTATGTTGGTTAAGACACTCAGCCTATGGTACTTTGTCATGGCAGCCATAGCAAACTAAGGCACACAGCCTCTGCTGTGTTTCTAAGTTAAATCCAGGAGCTATCTGGAGCTAAGACCTTCAATAGGAAGCACTCTCAGAGCCAACCAACAAAAGGCTTCAAGGTCTTTGGCATGGGGAGGAGAAGGAGCCTTAGATCTTTACGGCAACTGAAAGAATGCTGATGTTTCACCTTCACATGCTGTTTAGAACCTACCCTCGTGTTCTTAGGGGTTGCCACCAAAACTATGGTGGTAGTAAGTCAGACATTGTCATGCCCAGTCTAGTCTGGCAGCGCATGGCACGCATTTGAAATTCACCCTTTTTCTCTCTGGAATTCTGAGGGAAGTTAGTACAAAGATCAATTGGCAAATGAGAAGTCAAGTTTGACTTTTTATGAAGTGAAGTGATTCCCCATAACCTGGTGAAAAGTACTGGTAAAAACTGAAGAACGTGGAAGAGGTCCTCATACAGGAGGCTTGAGGAAGGTTTCCCCCAATTGCCCTGGATCTCTATTTCTATTATACCTCACTATCTGCATCCAGAAAATTGATGACTGGGGTCACGGTTAGGGAAGAAAGACCAGTTGGAAGCATAAGGCACATGAGCACATTTCCCCTAAAGTGTGGATGTGCTGAGTTGGTCCAACTGCCTAGCCCTTACCTGGGGCAGTAACCCTGGCGAGGCTGCCAACATGGAAGAAAAGGCCACAGTAAGGAGATAACTGGGGATTGAGTGCTTTTCAGAGCCTTGGTGCTCTCAGCAGTTCACGAAGCAGGAAGTACGATTAAATAGGAAACAGGCCTCCTGCATGTGAATGCAAGTGAAATATTGGAGAAGAGGGTAGGTCTTTCACATGCTGGGACCCACACCAGTCATTAGGTGAAACATGGTCCAGAACTTCAGGTCCAGCCACTCAGATGAATGCGTCAGTCCTCCTTTGGGTTGAATTAGCAAAGGGTGGCAGGGAGCCTATTCATGCTCCTTCATTGCTGGCCATGGCAACCTAGGCTGAAGTCCTGTCCATGACATAACTGACCTGTCAAGGTTACAGAGAGAATGTGACATCCCCCTTTCTGAGCATGTTTATTCAGAAATAAGATCCACTCTCCTTCTGACCCCCCTTTTTCTATCTCTATTGCCATTCACTTCCATGCCCAAGTCCAAAATGATGGTGGGAAGATGGGCCCTGGGCTGTAAGGGCTGGTTAGGTAACTGCTCCACTTACATGTTTTGCTCCCACCTCAAGGCCTGGATGAGAGAGGTGTGAAATCTAGCAGTGCATTTCAAGCCCACATGATTCAAAATATGTTTCCTATTTTTAAATTGGGTTTATTTATATATTCAACAGTTACTTTTTATAAATAGAATAGCAATGAAAATCTTCTCTTTTTATATCTTCACAGATTCCTTAAAGTTCTGGCCCTGGATTCCCCCATTTCAGCTGCATGGCTCTGGCCGATGGGTCAGATGGGGCAGTGTATCTGCCTTTCCCTAGACCTATGGCACAGTTGCTAGTTATACATTCAGCCCATGGAGGTCATGTTGGCTTTGAGGAATTTATCTTGTGAAAAGTCTGACCAAGTTTGTATTCTTTGAACTTGAGAAGGTGAGGAGTGAGGACTTGGATCGGATCAGCATTCTACTCACTCATGGTTAATGCAATATCCCATTCAATGTCAATTGCAGTATCACTGCCAAAGTCTCTCAGGGAGGCCGGGTGTGGTAACTCACACCTGTAATCCCAACACTTTGGGAGGCCAAGACAGGCAGATCACTTGAGCCCGGGAGTTCACGACCAGCCTGGCCAACATGGTGAAACCCCGTCACTACAAAACATACAAAAATTAGCTGGGCATGGTGGTAATCCTGGCTCCTGTAATCCTCAGCCATTCGGGAGGCTGACGCAGGAGAATCGCTTGAACCCAGGAGGTGGAGGTTGCAGGGAGCCAAGATCGCGCCATTGCACTCTAGCCTGGGAGGCAGAGTGAGACTCTGTTTAAAAAAAAAAAAAAAAAAAAAATTCTCTCAGGGAATTTCCTGCGCTGAGCTCCCACAGGGCCTAATGTCACCAAGGCAGGCCACATCCAGACTCCACGGGCCTTACATTCTGTGTGTCATGGATCTACCCAGGAATGTGGATGCAGCCATTCAATGCCATTAAAGTCAAAGTTATTCTACCCTACCCTGTTACTGTGAAAGAACTTGAAGAAACACAATAAGAGCATTTGACATGGTGCATATCACAGATTTATTCAACAAGTCCGAACTCTGTGCCAGGAGAGCAGTACAGTGTGGAACTAGAGTTGAGGCTTTGGAATTGGTCCTGTGTTTGGACACTGGACTCGCCACAAATGGGTTGAGTAAACATTGGCAAGCTGTTTCACTTCTTTGAACTCCAGTTTGCTCATCTCTGAAGGGGGACACAAAAATGCTAGCTTTGCTGCATTGTTTCTAATATGAAATAAGGAAGTATAAGTAGGGTGGCTTGTGCTCAATAAATGTTGGCCTTGTCTCCTTGTTCTTCCGTCAGCACCATGCTGGGAAGTGCATTAGAACAACTATCTTGAAGGAGCTCACAGCGTGGATGTAAGCTGTGGGAGGTCAGGTACAAGTTTTCTCTATTCTCTGTTGTATCCTTAGGTCTCAGCACTATGTGTGCCCCATAGCCCACACTTGACAAATATTTGTTGCTTACCAACTCAATATACATGTATTTAAGGAACATAAATCTGAGGCAGAAGAACATGATCCACCTCTTGGGAGTAGTCAGGACAGCAAATGGCAGTGACTGAATTCGTACTGGAGTTTTGATGATGACCAGCATCTAGGAAGAGGGAACAGCATTACAAAGGCACAGATGGCAAGGAACAGCACACTGAGAGATATTGTTGGAGCATACAGTACAAGGTGACAGAGAAGGGGTGATGGGAGATGAGGCTGGAGCAGTAGGCAGGGGCCAGGGCATGGAGGGCTTTGAACTTGACTCTGTGCATTTCAAGCCCACATGATTGAAATCATTCAATGGTTCTGTGGGAACTATTGAAGGGCTTTGTTCAGAGGTGTATCATGGTCAGACTTGCATTTTGGAAAGATCACCTGGGATGAATGGGGAGACACAAAAGTAGAGGCAAGGAATCCAGTTAGGAGACTGTTGCCCTGAGTCTGGAAGGCAGTAACCATCAAGATCGTGATGATGGGAGTGCAAGGAAGGGAAGCTCTAAGGGTAGTTGAAGCTGCACAGACTATGGGACTCAGTTGTCACTTGGTGACTGGTGCAAGTCCTAGAGCCTACAACCTGCTTGGAAACAAAGGGTAACCTTTGGATTCTACCCCACTCAGTGGGATGGGAGGCCTCTTGTATTTCCTAGTGAGGGCTGGGGCAACGCACTGTCCTGCTGGAAGTTCCTTCCCAGAGGTGTCTGTTAAGGGCAGAGGAATCGCTGTGCATCTCTTTATTCACCAGGGCTGTCAATCCGGTAAACAAAGGTATTGTCAAACTGCCTTATTGAGAAGTAGTTTAAATTAACCTTGACAGGTAGATTAATAAATAATAAGGCCTGAATGGCTTATAAAGAAATCAATTACACTATAAATTTTAGAAGAGCACGTGCTCAGCTCCAATCTAGTGAAGCTGTGGCATTCTTGAGCCAAATATGCCCAAACTCAATTCCAGGCAATTTTATTTTTGGGGAGATTAGACAGGATGCATTCCATGGTGCAGACTACTGTACATTCTAGAATGGCTAAGGGATATTTAGTGGGTGAGTATGATTTGTAGAAAACAAGATAATTTACTCTCATTCGCCTACCTGTAATGTGTAGCACGTGATTCTGGCATGTCTCTCTTTGCATAATAACTCTGCTTTGCCTGGGCTGGAAGGAACCCAAGGGTCATGTGACCTAGTAATTCTCAAACCTTCCAGACTAATATTTTGTGATGCTACCTTTATTATCCTGAAATGGGATTCATAAATTATATAACCCACCTAGACATCTCATTTTAAAAATCTATATAATGCCCAAACTGCAAAGTCAATGAAAAATAAAAAGCAAAGTAATTTATAATAAAATAATATGTATTTTGATAAGTGAATGAGTGGATGTGACTAGACTGGAACACATAATAGCAGACAGATGATTGCTTGATAGTTACTGAAATGGATGTGTGGAATTGGCCACTCAAATACACAAACAGCATGGCCTTTCATGTTGTGATTTTCTGAAACAGTAGCTATCTAAACAAAGCACAATTTCTTAATTTGCATGATACCGGCATCCAGGAAAATTCAGTGCATATACATGTATATTACAATCATGCAAAAATGCTTTCTCTGTGTGAAATGGAACTAGAATCTAGACCCAGATAATTACAACATAGATTTTTCATTTGTATGTCGGGTGAAACATCTCAAAATTGAGTGGGGTGTGGGTGAGTTCTTCATTGGCTCGGTCTTCCCTTTTGCTGCAGGCTGTCTAGCATCCAAACGCCACTGGAATCCCTTCTATCTGCTATGACAACCAAAACTGCCCTGGAACTACCCAAATCATTCTTTAGAGGTAGAGTTGCCCACACCGAGATCAATAGTTCTTATTTAACCTCCTCATGGTTCGGATGGAGATATAGAAAGCCAAGAAGGGGAGGAACTTGTTTCTGGTAGAGGGAGGCTGAACCCAGGTCTCATGTCTGCCAGCTCAGTGCTGTCCCACTGGCCTGACTCTCTCCTGCAAAGTTGGTCCTCCTGTAAATATCTTCAAAACCTGGTATATAGAGAGATCCTTTTGTTCAACGGAGGTTCAGCCCTTAACCTGATCATCGTGAATTCTGGGCTTCTGTACTGTGTATATATTCTTAAAGTGGGATTCATCTGCATTTTAACATATTACTTCTTTTTCCTATTGTCTAATAATTCTCAGCAAAGGCCTATAAAGGACTGAGGATAACACTGTATGCCTTGTGATCTACAGGGCATTGAAAAGTTTCTGCATCAACACTTCTTCCTACCAACTGACTAGGATGCCTAAAATTTCCCCATACCTTCAAGCAAAACCATTTAAAATTTCCTTTAAAATGCAGACCCTTTTGATTTACTCACATGAGTTCTTAGCAGACCTCTTAGGTCCTCAGTTGCTTTATCTATATAATAGGGATAACACACCTACTTTATAACTGTTATGAAGATTAAATGTGATTAATGAATAAAATTAAAACACTTGTGATATACTAAGTGGCAAAACCTTGTTTATCTTCCCACTTCTTCACAAAGAGGTCTGGTAGGTATAAGGCATACATACTGCCACCCTCTCCCACCAATCTCAAGGCAGACATCAATTTATTTCAGCACTCTCACGCATGGACACCAACATGGCCTTGGGTAACTTCTCGGATTAGAACTCCAGGCAGCCAAGACTAATTGGAATCAGCACAGGAATTGAAAGCTTTCTTTATCTTTGCTTTAGCTAATTGCTGGACATTAACCCCCTTTATGTTAATGAGAGATGAGATAATCCCTCAACTACCAGAGCCTGGAGGGATGGAGAAAGTTCTACGGAGAGGCAGAAGATGAGAGAGAAAGGAAGAAGGGAAGGTACCTGAGCATGCTCAAGAGCAGGGCACTGAGCTGTTGGCACATAGCATAAGCCCTGCCTTCAGAAGCTAATAAGCCACATGCTACGAACCTAGCATGTGCCTATCACACATGGGTGCTCAATATCCAATGGTCCTCTTCCTGCTTGTTCACTTCCTTCACTGTTTGTTCAGGTCTCTGAACTAAGGCACCTTGCTGCCATATTGCCCATAGAGTTTAACCCAACTTTAATGATAATTAAGAATCACTGGCCAGGTGCAGTGGGTCACACCTGTAATCTCAGCACTTTGGGGGGCTGAGGACGAATCACGAGGTCAGGAGATCGAGACCATCCTGCAACATGGTGAAACCCCGTCTCTACTAAAAATACAAAAAATTAGATGGGTGTGGTGGCATGTGCCTGTAATCCCAGCTACTCGGGAGGCTGAGCCACGAGAATCACTTGAACTAGGGAATCCGAGGTTTCAGTGAGCCAAGATTGCACCACTGCACTCCAACCTGGCAACAGAGTGAGACTCCATCTAAAAAAATAATAATATAAAAATCATTAACATTTATCAAGCGTTTATCACATATCAGAAATCCTCCTTAGTACTTTCTATCAATTATGTTAATTTAGCCTCCCAATATCCTTACGAGGTGGGTACTATGATACTTCTCATTTTACAGATAAGTAACCAAGGGCCTAGAAAAGTTAAGTTGTGCTCCAGCTAGCGAGTGGTGGAGCTGGGATCTGAACCTAGGCTTCTGCTGTTGAGGACAGCAGCATCATGCTGCCTTCCTGCACCACTGTGAGCCTGACCCTGTGATAGGTGATAGGAGGCGAAGGGCACAGTCCTTGACATCAAGGGGGGTTTTATTCTGGCAGTAGAGGCTGGTGGTGAGCCATCCTTGGAAGGTTTCTGGGGTGACTGGTCAGAATAGGAGGAGCTGCGGTCAAGCAGGTGAGGTGCTGGAGACTGAGATCCGGGTGTCAATGTTAAAAGTTTGAATTTGTACTCTATTGAGGCGAGGGGCAGCCCAGGGTTATAAGAACTGAAGACACTAGAAATACTGCATTCTGTATTTCTAAAAGTCAAAGACTGGGTGATTCTAAGACTCCATCCCCCATAGCTTAGAGAGTTAATTTTTCTATAATTTCATAATTCCTACATGCTAGAATTAAAAGATTCTATGATCTCACATTTCGTTTTATTATAGAATCCACCCACAGAGCCAGAAGCAGGCTTCCCTGCATCCCCTTTGGTTATGTTTGGGAATCACTGCGGCTTTCCTTGCCTTCTGGCTGTTGCTGCTGTTGCCCTCTAGATGGCGCCCAGCCCTCTGAGCAATAGTGCAGGTTACCGGCCCGGAAACTGCACAGCTCTAGAGAGCTTCCAGGGCCAAATCTGCAGTTTGGTTGCTTTCTCCTGCAGTCAAGGTGGGAGTCTTAAAAGCACGGGGAGAATACGTCTACTCAGCAGGGAGCAATTTGGGATGACGCAAGCATTCATAGGAAGTATGGAGAGGCTTGGTAAGTGTCATACCAAACAAGCACCCTGAAAGAGGGTTGTCATCACTGCTTTGTAAATGAGGAAACTGAGGCACCGAGCAGTGAGGTAACCTGGTTCAGGCCCCAGAGTTAGTAAATGGTAGAGCAGGTCTCAAGCCCACCTCTCTCCTAGTCCGGTTTTTCACTGCAGAGGCTGCCTCCTGAAGGACACTAGGAAGGGAATGGGGAATGTAACAGGGCCCTTGGCAGCCAGTGCTGTGGTGTGGAGGTCCCATGGGTCCTAAGTGCTCAGAGGAGGCAGGCCCCCTGTGGCCCCAGCTCACCAAAGGGGCTCACCAGGACCACTGCAACTTCTTCCCCAGGGGTCTCCCTGCCTTCTGGCGGTTCTTTCTCTGCACTAGTTGGTGACCTCTTTGTGATGCAAATCCGATCACATCACTCATTCCTCAGAATCCTTCAGCAGCTTCCTGTTGCCTATGCATTTCAAAATCTCTGTCTTGAAATTTAAGCCTGTATGGTCATGGACCTCCCCCTCCCCCCATATCTGCAACCTCTTTTCATATACTTTATCTACTCTTCAACCATGATCATCTTTTGTCTTTGTATTAGTTTCTGATTGTCACTAACAAATTGCTGCAAACTTAGTGGCTTAAAACACAAATTTATTTCTTATAACACAAATTATTACCTCACAATTTTGAAGGTCAGAAGTCTGAAACGAGTCTCACTAGACTGAAGTCATGGTGTCAGCAGGGCTGTATTCCTTTCTGGGGGCTATGGGGAAAACCTGCTTTCTCGCTGTATTTAAAGCTTTTGGAGGCCACCCGCATTCCTCTGCTCATGGCCTTGTTCTTCCTTCTGCAAAACCAGCAGTGGCCGTTGGAGTCTCTTACATTGCATCACTCTGCCTCTCCTACCTCCCTCCTTTGCTTTAAGGCCCCTTATGATTATATATTAGACCCACCTGAATAATTGAGGCTACTTTGCCTATTTCAGGGCCAGCTGATTGCCAACTCTGGTTCCATCTGCAACCTTAATCCCCCCTTCCCATGGAAGGCAATGTATTCGCAGCTTCTGGTGATTAAGACTTGGACATCTCTAGGGGGCATTATTATGCCTAGCACCTGTTCCATGTTCTCGTTGGCCTCCATACTTTTGCCTAAAATGCCATTTCCCCCTTCCACAACTGGAAAACTCCTATTCTTTCTTAAGGATTTAGCTCCAATGTTGCCTCCCTTGTGAATTCTTTTCTGAGAGCCGTTAGATGCTCCTCCCTCTTTTGGGTTCCCACATTACCTTGTGTGTGCGTGTGCATGTGTGTGTGTGCGTGTGTGTAACACTTCTCAGACTGTAATTTTACTATTTGCTCTCTTGATCATGAACTCCTGACAAGAGTAACCTGATTTACTCAGCTCTGTTTACTCAGTACCTGTTTACTGCCTGATACAGTGTTTGTGTTCAAGAAAAGTGTATTGAATAGGAGAATGAATATATTGAAAGCTAGAAGTTGGGAAGCCTGCTATATTTTAATTTAATTTTTCAATTTTAATTACGAATTTTGGACGTCCCCTTTCTGGGACGCAGTTCTCCCACCCTGTAGAGTTAATGTCAGGAATTAGAGGAATGTGGTCTCAGTTATGATTAGGCACAGCTGAGAGTGTTTACAGAGTAGCTTAAATGCGGGGGAAGCTTATTTCTTGTTCACATGAAAGTCCAGGGCTGCTAGGGGCTGGACTCTTTGCCCATGAAGAAAACCAGGAAGAGCAATTCTAAAGAGATGTCCAATAACAAAGCATCATTCTCCTAGCATTAAAGTCATCAGCCTGGTAGCTGAGATCTTTCCAAGTTTCCAGATCTTTTACCTGAGGTGGTGTAGAGGCAAGGGATGATTAGATTGACAACTAAGAATCTCAACCCTTATCTGCCAATCAAGTGGTGTCATACCATTGGTCATGTGATAGCACCCAGCTCTTTCCAGTTCATCCCTCCACCATCTCTATGATGTGTCCTTTGACTTCAAGGTCCAAGGAGAAACTCTGGCCATCATATCCATGTTTGTCACAAAATGATGGAGGAAGGCAGGAAGGAAAGGGCAAAGGATATCAAACAAACAACTGCATCTTCAGAGAGGTTTGCAAAAGTTTCCACTCAACACCATTCACTAGAATTAAGTTACATAATGTACCCCCTGTTCTGGGTATCTAGATTCTATTGTTACAAAACAAGGGAAGCATGGATATTAGGGGGCCATCTAGCAGCCTCTGCCATAAGCCGTAATTTTCCAAGGATTAAGAAGGTCAAGAGGGGCATGTATCATGACCCATCCTAAAGAAGTTTAGTAGTAACAGGAATGCAGTGAATCTGGAGGAAGGCAAAGGCCTTTACCCTAAGGCTGGGTGACTTTGATTGGACAGCTATTTGCGTATCTACCTTTCTTCCATCCTCTCCATTTTAGCTAATTGATCTGGGATACAGCACTTGCGTTAAATAACTGAGTTTACAGATTTTGGAGCTAGTTACACCCTGTAAATTGGGTCACTTTACACTCTGGCTTGTCTGGAACCATCCTGGTTTATGCCTGTTGTCCTGTGTAATGATCCAGAATGCTTCTCCCCCTCTCGGAAGTGTCCCAATTTGAATGAAAAATTGTATAGTCACTTGCTTATAAACAGTGTAGCATATTGGAAGAGAAGGGGAATAGTGATTTATATTTGACTCCCAGGAATATGAAATCTAGAATTCAGGATTTTTTTTTTAAGGTTTGGGCCAGTGGAAAAGTAGAGGATATGGAGTCAAGATATAAGATATTGGGAATATCAGTCCTCACAGGCTGAAGAGCCTCATGAGTAATAGCATCCAATGACTTTTAGAAATATAAACATATCTATAAGGGTCTATCCACCTGTCTCAAAGACTCTTCTTCAGCATAGCTTTTCATGATCATCCAATCAAAAGTGGCTTCCCCCACCTCCGTTCCTTCTTGTCCTCTCACCTGGTTTTGCTTAATATGTGCACTTTTCAATATTTGAACTTACCTTGTTTCTTCATCAGATTACGAGTTTATTTTGTGTTTCTCCCATAGCTTCTGCCACTAAGAATCTAAACTTCCTATGATCACAGGACTTGTCTCACCTTCACTTTTGTGTCCTACTGTGTAGGACGTATTATATTAATACATGAGTAACCTATGGGTGGATGGTTGGATGAATGTGGGTGGTTAAGATAGATTTTTGGAAGGTGGAAAGGTGAAAAAATCAGGAAGAGATTGGAAAGGTGGAAGGTAGCAGGTGGAAAAATCGGGAAGAGATTTAGAAGTCACTCAAAATCAGGAAGAGATTTAGAAGTCACTAAAATTAATACTTATACAATGTTTGCGTAAACTTTTTCTGCAGCGGGCTGGGATGAGCCTTGGTGTGATCGCTAAGACATGGGATAGACCACACTGGCAACAAAATCCACAAACGCTTTGCCAATCAGAAGGGCCAGAGCTTCATGGGGAGGTGGACTCTGGTGGTTGTAACATGTGTCACTTGTTTTCTGCTCTGCCAGTGCTATTGCATTAGTTTCCTGGGGCTGCTATAATAAAGTAAAACTGGGTGGCTCAAAACAGCAGAAATTAATTCTTATAGTTCTGAAGCTTGGAAGTCCAAAATCAAGGTGCCTGTGGGGCCATGCTCCTCCTGAGGGCTCTAGGGGACAATCTTTCCTTGCCTCTTTCTAGCTTTGGTGGTTGCTGGCAATACTTGGTGTTCCTTGGTTTAAAACATGTCACTGTAATCTCTGCCTCCATCATCATACAGCATTCTTTCTGTGCATATCTTTGTGACCAAATTTTCCTCTTTTTATAAGGACACCAGTCACTGGAGTAGGGTCTACCCTACTGCAGTATAACCTCATCTTAGCTTGATTGCGTTTGCAAAAATCCTATTTCCAAATAAGATCACATTCACAAATATCAGGGGTTAGGACTTCAATATATATTTTTTGGGAATGCAATTCAACGCACAACAGCTATGGCACTGGTGGGATTAAAGAGGTGTGCATCTTCCTTCTTTTCCTTGCTCATCCCCATCCTAGTAAAGGGACCCTAAGCATTTTCAAAATCAGGCTCGATCCATTTGGCCCTGAGCAAGTGCACAGACTTTTCATTTTCTCACAAGCCCACTCTCTAGGTTATCAATAAAAAGTAATCCTACGCTGCAAACTCTTTGTCCATGAGAGAAACCAGGAAGAGCAATTCCGAAGAGATGTCCAATAACAAAGTATCTTCCTAGCATTGAAGTCATCAGTCTGGTAGCCAAGATTTCTCTTAAGTTTCTGGGTCTTTTACCTGAAGTGGTGTGGAGGCAGGGGGATGATTGACCTCTAAGAATCTCAGCCTTGCCTGGCGCAGTGGCTCATGCCTGTAATCCCAGCACTTTGGGAGGCTGAGGCGGGCAGATCATGAGGTCAGGAGTTCAAGACCAGCCTGGCTAACATGGTGAAACCCTGTCTCTACTAAAAATTAAACAAAACAAAAAAAATTAGCGGGTATGGTGGCGTGTGCCTGTAATCCCAGCTACTTGGGAGGCAGAGGAAGGAGAATTGCTTGAACCGGAGTGGTGGAGGTTGCAGTGAGCTGAGATTACACCACTGCACTCCAGCCTGGGCGACAGAGTGAGACTTTGTCTTGATGGGGGGTGGGAGGGGGGTGGGGGGGTGGGGGAAGAAGAAGAAAAAAGAATCTCAGCCTTTGTGCTGCAAATTAAGTGTTGTTCATACCATTATGCATATTATGGTTCAGAAAGAGTCTTCTTTCAGGGGAGAGAGGCAAAGATGTTGAAGAATATGGTGCTGAGATGTCAGGTGACCCAGTTCTTCTACTGACAGAGGGAGACTGTCTCTCTGAGCCTGGATTTTCTAATCTCTAAAGTGTGCAAATGAACTTCTGTTATTTTACTCCCAAGCTTCCTCTGAAGATTGATTATGAGAACAGATGTAGATGAGCTTTAATAACTCCAGAATTCTTCTCTGTATGTGAGCTGTAAATGTTAAGACAGGAGGAAAATGGCCAATGGCTTTTACATTTGTTTTGAAGTGTATTCTTGCACAATTTGTCTTTTTAGGATCTGAGGCTCAGAGAGGTTAAGTCATTATATTGAGGTAGCACAGCACTTAGTTGGCACAGGCGAATCATGCTGCCTCCTGTTTCTTCTTGCGTTTTTTGGTCTTGGCTGTTTGTCCCCTCCAAGTATGACAACTGAGCTGGCATTGTGCTCTTCCTGTGAGCCCTTGTCTTCCCGACCTGCCTTCTCCCATATTCCCCTGGGAAAGTGCTAAGGACTAGCAGGAGGCTTTGCTTTCCAGGCAGCAAGGCTATCATGAGTGAATGGGAAATCTGTTTGTGGTTTTCTTGGTCACAGCGTGAGGGAGGAAGTGGCACATCTGGAATGTGAAGCAGCCTGAGGCTGTGAGAAGGGATCCAAATGCTGCCCAGCCCCAGGGGAGGCAGCCAGGGTCTGAAGCTGCAGCCAGCAGCCAGGACCAAGGTTAATATTCTTGGGGTCACACACCCAAGGCAGAGGATCTCAAGTCACTGCCTGTGTGTGTGTTCACTGCCTTGTCAGGTTTCATCCTGACTCCTGGGATGCTTGTCTGCCTCTCCATGTGCCCACAGGTTTTAGAGTTTTCAAAACATTTTCACACTCTATATTTCATGTGATCCTCACAATAAGCCCACAAAGAAGTTGGCTTAATTCTCCCCATTTTGTAGATGGAGAAACCAAGACACTGCATGAAAAGGGACTTATGTAGGTCACATAGGAGACCTGGGAGCATCCAGAGCTTTCTTCGCCACACCACACCACAGATTATGCTACAGCCCACGTGGCTTTCCCATGGGTGTCCTGCCAGACAATCAAGAACAGGCATCCTTGTCCTCTCACATCACCCAGCCTCGTGGCCCAGGAGCCCTGCTCTCTGGTTGGCCGCTTTACCTCTCTCTATCCAGATCAGTGTCTTGAGTTTCCCAGCCTGTGTTAGCCACCTCTCCCCTTCTCTCAACAGGCACCAACAATCTTAATTAGTTATGGATACATAATTCTTCTCAACTTGTGTTATTCCTGCTTTTGAAACTAGAGATTAAATTGCTTGAGAACAAATTCTTATCTAATCATGTGATGAGGCATTTCCCCAATGTACCTGGTTTAGGTCTCAGAACATGGTAGATGATCAGTAAAGATCTGGAGATGGGCAATAATAGTAATGGCTTTTTATTAAATGCTTATAACAGCATGGGAGGGAGATGCTAAGATGCAAGAAAGAGTCCAGAGGAGGGTGCAATGGTTGAAGTAAAGCAAAGAACTGCCTCCTTGTTGTGTGAATAACCTCCCAAAGGTCTGAGAAAGAGCATTCAGGAAAAGCCAGGTGCCTCACTCAGGCTGTCATATTTAATCCTTAGAATCATGTAATGAAAATGCTATTATTCCCACTTTAGAGGGGGAAAAACTGAGTTTCAGAGAGGCTTAGCAACTTGCCTAAGGCCTTATGGATTGAGCAGGGCAGAATCAGAAGTTAAACTCAGTTCTGTTGGATTTCAAAGTATTTCCCAGAAGAATTTCCTAGGTCTCAGTTTAAGAACAATGCCTTGCACATAGTAGGTACTTAATAAATGCCTATCAACCAATGTTGACCTTTATAGTCATTCTTAGAGAGACATGACAGCTGGTGGAACCAGGTTTATTTGTGTTTATACTCCCAGCTCCTGACACATACTAAGCCCTCCATAAACTCCATAAACTCAAGTTGTAGCTGGGGAAGGCTAGACTCCAGGAAAAAGCTACAGATGGTGTGGCTCAGGCTTGGACCCAATGCCCACCCTCTTTGTCCTATAGGGTGCTGCCACAGATTTATAGACAGAGATGGAGCTGAGAAGATGGTACCTGTGGACACAGAGGGTTGGGAGGCAGGACTGTATTTCATCTCAGCATTTATATTTCCCCAGAGTGGATCCCACTGCATTTCAGGACCAGTGCAAAGTACTTAATTGAAATCCGTAATTCCAGCCCTCATTAATAACCAATCTCGGCAAGCAGAGAGCTCCGTGACCATTAATGATGAGCACAATGCAGGCGAAGGTCTTTAGAGGGGAACAGCAAGTCCCTGGTTCATTTTACAGTTGATTAGAGTGAGTTAAACTTTGCCCTGTTTGTAAGTTGTATATTAAATATAAGAAGTTGGCAATATGTAAAGTTATCAAAATACCACAGGTGCATTGGCGGGCCTCCAGCAGGCATCGCTCATCCTAAACAGCGTGGTGACCCTGCAGAAATGGGTCTGGGACGCCATGGCACAAGATGGATAATTTGATTGAACCTAATCAGTCCCAGGGAAACGAGAGACCTTCATCAGCTGCCTGCAGATGCACAAGGATCCTAGTCCGTAGGCGCGCTTGCCACAGCGCCCCCTGCTGGCAGAATCCACCCCTTCCGTGGGTGTGATGGGAAGGATCTCTGGACTCAAGTCTTGGAATCCTGGATTCTCTATTACTGATGTGCAGTGTGGCCTGGGGCAAGATTTGCTTTTTCTCTGGTCCTCTGTTTTGCCATCTGTACAATGAGATAACTAGGCTCCATGACGTCAGACTGTCTGTAATCGGGCATATTGCTCCCCAATCCATTTTTGTGGGAGTTGCTGTTCCTGAGACCTTGCGGGAGATCATTGACAGCAAGTGGACAGTTTTTGCTTTCCCTCAATGATCGCCTACCATGTGGACTCTTTTCTTCTTTCCCATCTCCCTCCCCAGCTGTCATATTCTAGAATCTCTTCATGCCTGACGATTTACATTTTAAAAATATGTTCACATCGTGGACGCTTTGTTCTTGCTCATTTAACCATCTTTGGATGCCTCCTTCATTCTTTAGACATCATCTCTACCTGGGAGGCTTCTATTCACCCTTCAATACCCTTCATAAATATGCCATCTGATTACTTTAATTCTCCTGGGACAGTGAAAAGAGTGTTCAGTGTAGAGTCCAGGTTTGAGTTCTGCTCCTAACACTTACCTGTGACTTTGAGCCAGTCATCAAGCCTTAGAGAACCTCAAACTCATTAATATGTGTTCACTTATTTAATTAATTAATTTTAAATTGGCGCATAAAAATTGTACTTATCACATACATGTAGCATGTACATGATGTTTTGAAATATGTATACATTATGGAATAGCTAAATTGAACTAATTATGATATATATTACCTCACATATTTAACATTCTTTGTGGTGAGACCACTTAAAATCTATTCTGAGTGATTTTCAAAACTGCAATACATTGTTATTAACAATAGTTGCTATGGTATACAATAGATCTCAAACATATTTCTCTTGTCTAACTGAAATTTTGTATCATTTGACCAACATCTTCCCAATCAATCCCCTTACCCTCCAGCCATTTTCACCTATTAGAGAACTCAATACACATTAGAAGATCAAAAATTATCTCCTTTCTTGGTATCTAAGACAGAGTTAACTTCTTCTATACCTGGGGTTGGCAAAACTTTCCTGTAAGGAGCCGGGTGATAAACACTTAGGCACCGTGGGCTATAAGGTCTTGTTACAAGAACACAAGTCTACCTTTGTAGTGTGAAAGCTGCCATAGACAATATATAAATGAATGGGTGTGGCTGTATTCCAGTAAAACTTTATTTATAAAAACAGGTAGTGGGCTGGATTTGGCCAGTGGGCTGTAATTTGCCGACCTCTGCTTTATGACATCTTGGGCAAAGACTCAGCACACTGAATAGCACCTGGTAGCTTATGTGTCAGTCTCTCCTGCTAGACTGTGCCTTCCTTAATGAGGGATTGCTTTATTGTTCTTTGCATCTCCAGGACCAGACCCATGCATTATACCATTTAATTCTCTCAGCAACACTTTAAGTTAGAAACACGTATATTCCTACTTTCTCGATGAGAATACAGAGGCACAGAGAGTTAAATAATTTCATTGGTAAATGGTGAAAGCAGGCTGGCCCCGCAGTTCAAATCTCAACCATGACTCCACAGTAACTGGGACACGAAGATCTGACTGTCATTGGCTAACTGATCGTTGACGCCAGTAATGGCATAATTCCCCTGCCCTGCATTTATGGGCCTGGTTTTCAGGACCTAGAAACAGGATTTACCATTGTCCCAAAGCAGCATTTATTGTGCATCTGTCTCTGTTAAATTCCACCCTGTTAGATTTGGCTCGTCTCTCAGACCTGCTCCGATCTTTTTGAATCTTGATACTTTTGTCTAATGTGCTCATTCCCTCTATCTTTTGCTTTGGAACTGACCACCCTTTTCTCTGGAGCTGCCCCAGCCAGAGATGACTGTTAAATTAATTTTGCATCAGTGAATAAAGGCCTGGACAGAAATTGGGTTAGAAGTTGTGTTGGTTCTTATGGTGCCTTGCCAAACCCATTTCCTGTGGATTAAGTCCTAAATCCCTATAGTTTAAAAACAAAATCTGTTAACTTGGCACCTGGAAGACTGCAAGTCCTTGAAATTCTGGTCTAGTCTCTAAACACTCATGGTCCGAGTCAGTGGAAGTGGTTGGATTGATTTTACTGAAGTATGAAATGCATGTGAATTCTGTTCATTTTAGTTTTCATGTACTTAGCACTTCTTATGGACAAGGTTCTGTGCTAAATGCATTATACACTCAGTCTCTTTTAATGTGTACTGAGACCCTCTGGGGTATGTGACATCAGTCTCATTTCACAGATAAGGAACCTGAGGCTCAGCAACTTACCAAAGGTCACAAAGGCATTAAGAAGGGAAGCCAGGACTTGCACCTAAAGCTCTCACTTCAACATCAATATACTAGTACTTGACCTGTTTAGCTTGACTTATAGGAGTAAAAGACCAAGTAGCCTGTACTAATACAATTACTGTAAGAGTGGAAGGGGGCTTGGATTTACTGAATGTCTATTGCATGTCCTGTGCTCTGCCAGTCTAAGGAAGTTAGGTTTTCTAACATCTCTACAACCCAAGAACTTTTTTCTTCTCATTGTATAGATTGGGAAATGGCTACTCAGAGAGGTCACACATTTCCCTCAATGTCACAGGACTGATAAACAGTGGAGTAACACTGAGTCCAAGGATATCTGACTTCGAAAGTTGACTCTGATCCTTGGAGTAGAGAACTCTTGCCCTTTGGAGGCACAGGGGATTCTTTAAAATAGAGATATCTGACCTGACCCCAGCAAATTTCTGATTTAGTTGGGGAAGGGGGTCAGGGATGGAGCCCACACATCTGTATTTTTAAAAACACCCAGCAGATCTTGATATATAACCAGGGTAGGAGCCATACTCGTTGTGTAAGGGTGGAATTGACTAGGGTAACTGCTAGCTCCTTTTCCACTTCCCAGGAGTCTATTATCACAGGGAATTAGAGCAATAATTATTATGTTTAGGGTCAAGAATAAGGATGAAAAAATATTAATGCTTATATCAGAGATTCAGATCACAAAGTTGTAATGAGACAAAGTCTGAAACCAAGGAAACATGGGGGCCTGGGATTCCTAAAGTCCTGGAGGGGAGGGGAATGAGAGGCAATCCTGCAAGAGGCAGCTGAGCATGGTGCTATGAGCTTTGACCTAGGCCCACCCATGGGGATTCAAACCCTCACAAGCCATGCAGCTGAATCAAAACCTGCAACCACTCAGCTTTCAGTTCCCATATCTGCAGAGTGAGGATGGAGATGGTGTTAGGGAGATGGAGGGGGTGTGGAGCACACAGAGAATGCTGTATGTAGCAGGCTTGCAGTCCCCATTAGCAATTGTTGTATGTGATTGCAGGCCTAAGTTTTCTCTGATATGATGATATCCAAAGGCAAGGCTTTTCCACTCTCTGACCAAAAGAAATCTAATGGACTTACTTATCCAAGGCAAGGTTGAGCACAAGCTAAGCCCCCAAATGTGACTGTGTTCATACTATGTGTCTAACCTGGATCTGTTCCCACATTCCTACAAGGGTCAAAGAGAGAGGAATGGAAAGGGCTGTGGGCTTCAAGGACAAGGTACCCAATGCTTACTGGGGCCAGTAAGCAGAGGGGACGAGAGAGTGGGCATGCTGCAAGGAGGGTGATAGCCAGCAAGTGTCCAGTCTCACTGCAGGAGCAACAAGCATAGTGCTAACAGCTTCCTGTGCGTTATTTCACTTAACCCTTTCCCCATACCCTGATCCTCTGTGTTTGAGGAAGTTGCCTCCCTTCTCCGGGCTTTGGTGTTTCCCCCCATATAACAACATTTTAAGACTGGGTGATTCCATTTAAGGCACGCAGGGGTACAAGTCATTTTTATGACCCGGTGTTCCTTCCTGAATTAAAAAAATAAAATAAAAAATAAATGCAAAAGGAAACATGTATCAGCTGATTTCTGAGGCCCCATCTGGTCTAAGGTGGACAGCGACTACTGTAAAGAAGAGCATTCATGAATTCTTCCCTGAAAATATTTATTGAGCGAGAATTCTGTAACAAGCACTGTGATGAGCATTGGCTAAACAACGGTAAGTAATGACAGGAGCTGGCATTTATTGTCTACTTGCTGTGTGCCAGGTTCAGTGATGAGCTTTTTGCATGTACATATTAACATTTAATTAATTATAAATTCCTATGTTATTATCCCAAGTTTACAGATAAGGAAACAGATGTGGAGAGGTTAAATGACTTTCTTGAGGTCACATAGCTGTAAGTGGCAGAGTGTGGGTGAATGAGGCAGCAGTCATCCCTGCCCTCAGGGGACTTAGAGTCTATCACGGGAGACAGAGGAACAGATGGTTAGGACAGCAGTTGATCAGGCCTATAGATGTGCTGACGGGCCCAGAGGAGGCTCCTCACCCAGACTTAGGGGCATCAGGGAAGACATTCTGGAGAGAGTGACAGATCAGTAGAAAATAATTATGAATTGTTAGTACAATTATGAGGGCTGGGGTGGGTGGAGCAGGTGGATTGGATGTGTCTGCCAGCCAGAGGGCACAGGATAGGAAGCCTTGGCGATGAAAAAATTCATGGACCATTAAAAATAGAATGAAAGTTTTCAATGTGTCCTGAGATGCTGGGTCAGGGTTACAGATTACAGTGAGCATTTCAATACCTAGGGCAGGGTCTTTAGTCTCTGCCTGATCCCCCTGTTGGGGCAAGAGTAAAACCTTAAGGTACCCTAATTCTCCAAGGACTCTTGGGTTTTCATTTAGTTTCAGAAGCCCCTTCCAATTACATTAACTCACTTCTATATTGGTTCTGGGCCATTCATGAAACATCAGACCAAAAAAAAAAAAAAAAAAAAAAAAAGAGAAAAAGAAAAAAAGGAAACCAATTCCAATAAAGAACCAAATTAGATGTGATTCAGAAGAGGGAATCAAAGACAACTGGATTTTATTTCAGAAGGATAAAATAAATTGGCTTCTATAACAGAACAAGCCAGAGCCATTACTGAGTACAAGCCCCTTTTGTAGGAACGTTGAGCTATTGGGCTATAAACCTTGACTGCCTGGAAAGGGCCAGGAAGGAGACTTTCTGGATAGATGAATTGTCTATATAACTGAGGTATTAAGCACTTTTCACTTAACAAAATTGTTTATCCAATGGTCTAGTCTATCCTATACCATTAATCTGAGAGCAATGACTATCATTCAGCATTAAAAAAAAAAAGGACACACACTGTTCTTGCAATAGAAACTGCGCTATGATCTATTTTGGTTTGGAATGAATTCTTACATTCTTGGCTTCCATGAAAAACACTCCACCTCTTCCTCTATAAAACACTAATTTTTTTCTGTCTTGTTTTATAGTTGTATACTTCATCTGTTTCCTTTAGGAGACTGTATGTTCCTCAAAAACAAGGATTGTGTCTTATTTTATTTTTCTTTATATCCTCTGTAGCCCAAAGCATCCTCAGAGACTGCTTAGTCAAACTTTTCACTTCCCTGCTGAAAACCCAAGTGCTGTGAGTTAGTGGACTGGCCAGAAAGAAAACCCAGATCTCCTCATCTCCAGTCCTGTGATTGCTCTTTCTGTTAAGTTCTCATCGTGCTTGTGTCTGCACCCTCCTGCAAGCCTTGTGCCTTCTAGAAGACAATGCGGGTTAGACTTCTGTGGTGAAGTCAGTGTAAAGAAACTCCAAGCAAGAGTAGGAGGTTCTTGCCTTGAGTTTAGACACCTGAGCTGGTAATGATCTCTTTGGTTATGCAGCTGTGCTTGTTTTCTTTGTTTTCCATCTAACATAGTGATTAAGATCATGGATCTGGGGTAGACGGACCAGCTCTGCCACTTACTAGCTGTGTCTCCTTAAGCAAGTTACTCAGGCTTTCTGAGCTTCTGTTTCCTTCTCGGCAAAAAAGATTGGTTGTGAGAATTTAATGCGATGAAGCATTTAAGTGCTTGGGTGGGTCTCTCTCTTTGGAGGTAGTGTCACTGCATTATGCAGATCATGTTCTGAACAGGTAAGATTGTGAGATTACCTAATTCCCATTTGGGTGATAGATGAGGAGTCACCATATCAAAAGATATGTTGGGAGTCTTGGGACATTATCTAATAATGACTATCCTTCTACACCAAGCTCTCTGCCCTGGCTTTTCCCCACAGGACGTTGGGCTGAGCTGCAGCAGTGATTTCACGCAAACAGGACCCAGGATGACAACTTTTATTACCTAAACCTATAACCAGAGTCTTTGGAATTGGGCCAGAGTCAGGGAATTTAAAAGTAAGAAAATATTTTGAATAAAAGAAGTGATTGTTGCTTACGGGTTTTTACATAGATTCCATGGCTTTAACCATTCCAATTCACTCTGCAACCTGGTAGTAAAGATGCCCCTATTGTTTAGATGTCCCCCAAATCACATTGCCCTGACCTCCCCTAGACCCATGACCCATCCCTTTGAAGTCACTATTTCTTGCTGATTAAAAGCATAGAGTTGGGTCCCAATTCTGCTACTTGCTTGCTGTATGATCTTGGGAGAGTTACTTCACATCTCTGAGACTCAATTTCTTTATAATGCAGGACTGATAATGTATATGGCGTACAGCACACGGAAGAATCAGGACAAACCTCCTTTTTTTATTTCTGACAGAGGATAGTTCAGTTTATATTAGTTTACATTAGCTAAAAAAGAGATGAAAACGTCCCTCAAAGGAAAACAAAATTGTATTTCCAAAAAATTATAGATCATTCCAAGTTTTGTGGACAGAACACATTTGCATTATCCAAGTGGCATTAAGGTAGCAAACTTATCTTTTGTAAAGAGAAAACTTGTACTTTTAGATCTAAAAATAAGAATGCAATGTGGCTAACATGTTTATTTATATACATTGGCCCCTCTTTAAGGAGCTTAAAAAACACTATGGATACAATGAAATACTCTCTTATAACACGTAGGCAGGTCTGTACATCACTATCATCATTTTATAGTCATTAAGGTCTAGAGACATTGAATGACTTGCTTAAGTCACACAGTAAGTTTAGCTTAAACCTCAGGCCCACTGACTTAGGGATGACCCATTAAAGCACTATACCCTGTCCACCAAATAAAGAACCCCAAGTGAAACACTGATTGTTGAAGAAGGAAAATAGCTATTGAGCTACGGAAGTTGACATTTAGCCAGCCAGAAATCATTAATGTGGCCAGGTTTAAGGAGAGCTCTATTAAACTGTCCATCAAACGCTTTACTCTTAAATGAATTTATTGAGAAAGGGAGAAGACGGGTAGAGAGAATGTATTAGAGGTGGCTTTTTCTTTGTCTGCTGGAAGTTCATGGTGAGTGGCAGGGAAAGAGGATGCCCCTGGAGAAGAGTTTTTAGAGTAAAAGGAGGAATTTATTCGGGCTTTGGAGCCAGGGAGAACCAGGTTGGAGTGTTGGCAATTAAACCTATTAGTGTGTCATCAGACACGTTTCTTTTCTTCTCTGAGCATCAGAACAATGTTGTGAGGATCCAAGGTCATGATGTAGGTAAAAGGTGGATCCTGGCTCACTGTCGCTGTATTATGTGTAGTTATTTGATATGATTGCTGTTATAGTTAGTGAAAAATAAAAGAAGAAAAGGAGTTGAGCCCCAGAAGCTAAACAGGGGAAGACCCAGAGTAGCCAAGCAAGTCAAACCTGTTAACAGGAGAGGAAAGAGAAGGGTGAAAGAACGTAGTCCAGGTTCAGTGTCATCATTAGCGAGGTCCAGAAATAGAAAGTATGCATCTCCTCAGGGAGGAGCAGCCCAGAGATTCAGGAGGGCTGGGAAGAAGTGGATAGCCATAGGTAGAGAGAAGCACGTAAAACTTTCTTTTCAAATGGGGACACAAATTTTAGCCCCCTTCCTGCACAGAGTGGCTAGAGAATTAAGTTGGATTTCTCACCCTGCATGCTAGCCCCTGTGATATGTGCTGGCAACCCATAAAAACAAAGCTGTAGCCCAAATTGCCATCGTGGTTTTTATTGCAAACCACTAGCTATAACCCACTCCTTGATAGAGACATCATTCTGAATCCAGCCCTCTTGGCTGTTACCCTTCATTTCATCATTCGTCAAACATGCCTGAGCACTGACACCCACTACACTTAAAGGTACACAGGTAAGACAAATGGCTGAGATGGGGACTGTGGGCACACAGGGGAATCATTAACCTGGTCTGGAAGCCAGAAGAAGGCAATATCTGGGTTTGCTCGCAGAGAATGAGTAGGGGCCATGCAGGATGAAAGGAAGGAGGAGGTCATTCCAGGAAGAAGAAATAGTGAAGCAGGGCCCAGGGGGAATAAATCACTTGGCTACTGTAGAGATTCGAGCCATTTGAGGTGACTGAGATATAAAGAATGGGTTGGAGACAGTCAAGAGAAGGCTTTGGAGAAGACATTTGGGCTCAGATTATGGGGGACCCTGTGTGCCATGTTATAAAACTTGGGCTTTTTTCCTGGTGGCAATGGCGAGCCCTGAAAGGGCTTGTTTTAGAGTGTGTGTATGTGTGTGTGGTGTGACCAAATGTTTGTTTGGGATAGAGCACCCTAGGGCAGTCTGTAGGAGAAGGGGAGGAATGGACATAGGGTAGAGACCATTGAGAAGGCTGCCCCATCCGTCCATTATTCCCTGGCCTGGCCCTTTGGATCTGACACTTCGTACCATGTTTCCTGGATAAGGACTTAACTCTGTTGGTCAAAAGTTCGGGATCTCAACTCTGTGTGTTTCCTTGGGTGGCTGCAGCTAATTATGCCATATTTGAATGGATTCCTGGATCTTCCTGCCTGGGCAAGGAGAGAAACCAGACAAAATGCCCTGTGTACTGGAAAATCCTCTTGAGGGTTGTGAAACCACCTGCAAGAGGCCAGCTGAGTTTCTGGAGGACTGAAAAATCAACAACCTCCTTGGGCCTTCCTTCCTTCCTTCCTTCCTCCCTCCCTCCCTCCCTTCCTTCCTTCCCTCCTTCTATAGAATAATCAATAGTGCTTAGTCTCTTACATCAAGAGGAGCTTTAAAGGTTAGTGTCCAATAGCATGTTGTGACATTGGAGAAGGGGGTCACAAAAAAGGATAAGCCTAGTTGTATCAAGATTTGAAAGGGTTTTCTAGCGGAAATGATACCTGTGCTTCTGATTCTCTGAAGATAAGCAGATACCCTGCAGTCAGAAAGGACAACAGACATTCTGAGTAAAGGGGGTTGTGTAAACAAAGCCTCAGAGGATGGAAAAGTATAATAAGGGCAAAAGAGCTGTAGGACATAAACCCCAGGACCTTACCTTATGATATAACTAGACTTGCATTCCATTTCTACCATTCCAGCCATGTGAGCCTGTGCAAGTTACCTGATCTCTCTGAACCCTAGTTTTCTCATTCACGAAATGGGAGAAAATTATGTTTAATTTGTAATGTTATGAAAGGGGATAAATGAGATGGTAATTGAAAAGCATCTAGCACAGTGCTTCTTCAATAAACAATGGCTATTATGATACTTTAAAAAAAATTCTCAGGGCCTAAAGGTTGAAAACAGAACCTAAGTCAGGTATGCCAAAGCCGTTTCACCTTAAATGTCAATGCTCATTGATCAGTACTGGCTGCCTGGGGCAGAGAATTTTGCTGAGATGTCATGTGAGGTTGTGTATGAGATCAGCAGGAAGAAGTGCTGTGATCAATTAATAATGTCTGAGCAGGAGAGGCAATGGGAGTGATGGTATCCATGCCAAGAATTGTCAACCCTAAAATAAATGTTGTTTAAGAGCTATGAGTTCTGAGTATAGATCGATATGTTATGGGAGAATACATGAACAAGGTGTGAGACTTGAATTAGCCCTTAAGGATGGGACAGGGGACAGGTAGAGAGGATGGAGAGATAATCTAACACAGATGAATTTGAGTTTCATTTTGTTGGCAACATAATATTCTATTTTGGGGCCCCAGCCTCACAAGCCAAAGTTTTAAAAACTCATGCCTTATTGACTGACTGCAAAACAAACATATGTCCTCTTCCTTGGCAATGGAAGGGCTGCTTGAGCAAGATCTGAGTGAGGGGGCAAAAGGTACGTGCTTCATTTACCAAACCCCCAGGTCTCTGGTAACTTTCCGGAATGCTAAGCTGTTTATTTTGGGAGTCTTTAAGCTTAGTCAGTTGGTATTTAGAGACAGCTAGGAATTTTGGATTTCACTCTCATTCCAATAGAAAAAAGAAAAACTTAAATGCCTTCCAAATACTGGTAAGTCAAATGAGGACAGCCTGGCTCCAATCTGGTCTCCTCCCCCACTCCCTACCCCCTCTCATAAACTCACAGAGAAACACAGAATGAAAAGAAAAAAAAAATGACATAATAGATGCACTAAGCCACAAGTTAAAACTTCCTCTGGAGAATGCTAGACAACAAGACTCCCTTCACATTAGCTGATGCAAAAAGCATCCATCAGTATTTGTGAACGTCCAAGCAAGAGGAGGGGGCTGAGAGAGCCAGCAGGGTCAGTGCCTAGCTGGAAACTCCACAAGGGTGTCTCCTCTGTCCTTTGTGTGGGGCTCTCACACAAGCCTTTAAAAAGCTTCCATTAGCAATGTAATTGATCTTCTGATGGGAAGCAGTAAGAAATCCAGCAAAATAAATATGTGATTACAATGTGCAAAAGTAGACACATATTAAGTAGTAGGTTTAATATTTACTGTCACAGCCATCTATAAACCATGCTTAGATATAACTTTCATTATTTCTTTGTACCTGTCCTTAGCTCATGAGTCCCTATCTCTGCCAGGGGCAGGAAACTTAATCTTGTACATTCAAATAACTCAGCAACTTTCAGCTTTAAATGTGATTGATTTGGGATTTAAATGTAGGCAGGTTAAAATTCTATTTCCCTTCTTCTTCTCTTTTCCCCAAAATGGAAGGGGTGAACTAATTTCCAGCAGCCTTGGCTTGTCAACCTAGTATTGGCAGGGGGGCATTTGGTGCTTGTGCAGCTCCACGAGGTGACCTATCACTTCACAGGTCATTGGCCTCTCTCCAGATGCATTGACTGCTGTTGGTGGCTTCTCCCTGGCTGATGGTTGTCAGATCCTCACACCTCCTTTCCTGCATCCTGACTTAAAATCTCTTCAGCTGTGTACATCTTCTGCTCTTCTACTCCACCAGCACATCTCAGCTTCTCCTGGAGGTATGTGGGGTTTATGAGTCTGTCCCTGGCTCATCCATCTGGACATCTCCCTATGCCATGGCTGCTGACTTGTGCAGGGACATCAGTTACCAGGCAGCAGTCCCCCTCCTCTGTAATCTCTCAAGTTCACTTGGGTTCCAATCATCCTACCCTCAGTAGATTGTGCGGCTGGCCCCAAGGTTTTGAACCTCCTAATATACATGTAATTTGCATGAGACTTTGAGATTCTTTCTATAAAAGCAGGACATATTCCCTTCTCACTGCTACCTACCCTCACCCTGCTTGACTTTGAAGTCAGCCATGTGATTTGTTTTGGCCAATACAGTGAGGCAAAAGTAATGGCAGGTCATTTTCAAGCTTTGGTCTTCATAAGCTTTCACAATTTTCTTTTGCTCTTTGTGCCTCTGCCATCACCAATAAAACATTCTTTAGCTTGCCCTCTGGTCCAAGAAGGAAAAGAGATACACCGAGTAGAACCACCCCTGCCAAGTCCAGACTAAACAAATGGACTCCCAGCTGACTTGTAGATGGATGAGAATAAAAGCTCATCATAGTATATGTCATTAAGACTTTGTGTTTGCTATGCAGCATTTTTATGGCAAAAAGTAACTGATATACTCCCACACCCAGAACTTAGCTCAGGACACTGGAAACCTGGGGTCCTAAGATCTAGTATTTCTTCTTCGGTGTTCCTTTTCTTATCTTATCAAACTTTGATCTCCTTTCTCAATGGAGGGAAAACTTCTCTTTAAGAGCCATCTATTTTTCTTTCCCCGACTATGATTTACGCTTTCAATTTGATGATCTGGGTCCTTCATGTTTTAGGTTTTGAGGAGTAAAGTGATTTTTATGGACGTCAAAAAGTCATTTTCCCTCTCTCAAAAAGCCTAGTTTTTGTACACATTGGCCTCTGAATCTGCAGTCTCAGTTTTGTGGTAAAAAACAAATCCATTGAGAGAGGCAAATGACTCTGTGTTCTTGGCTGTTATCTGCTTTTCTTTGGAGGTCATTGTATCCAGAGAAGTACAGTATCTACTTTTCCAAATAGTCTAAACAATGGGAGAGGTAAGAGGCATGTGATGAGTATGAGAAAGTTGCAATGAGAATTGGCCACTTGCTTTTTCAGACCAGTATCCTACCACAAAGGTGAATGCACACAGAGCCAGCATTATCATCTCCATTACTTCCATTCATTGAGCACTTTCTGCATGAATGTTATGTGGCAGACACTTGTTTTTGTTGCTGTAAAATGCACATAACATAGGATCTGCCATTTTAACCATTTTTAACTGCATGGTTCTGTGGCAATAAGTACGTTCACATCGTTGTGCAACCATGGGAAGTGTTTTTAGACATTTTTCCATTTGTCACAACATCCCTACATGGTGTTATTATTCTTCCCAGTGTGCAGGTGAGATACAGGGGCTGAGAGAGGCTAAGTGATGTGCCAAGGTCACACAGCTATTGTCTGGCAAGTCAAAAACTCATATCTGCCTCATAGCATTTCTGGACTATGAGGGAATCTTAGGCAACATCTAGTTCAGTTATTTTCAAACTTATTTTTATGAACTGCTCAATCCTTTTCATAAATACAATTTCACATAGAAGCTTGTGGTCACAAGTGTTCCTGGTTTCAGTCTTTACTCCTCTGCATACCTGGGACCTTGGCTCATGCACCTGTGCAGTGCCCTTCTACCATGGGTGACTGGTCCCATCCCTTGACCCTGAGTTGGCCAGAGCCACACGATTTGCCAATAGGATGTTAGCAGAAGCGACATAAGCAGAGGCTTGAAAAAAGTGCTTGCATTTTCGTGCTTCTGTCATTGCCATGGGAAAGATGATGCCTGCACTCTCCCACTGGTTCCAGGAGGATAGGAGACACATGAAGCAGGCCAAACTGCTCCAGCCAAACCCAGCTCAGGCCAGTTGACTCCTTCCTACCAGCCTTACCCTAGGATGCTGAGTGTACATGGCCAAGATATAAACTGCCCAGTCCAGGTCAGCTGACCCATGCAGATGTGAGAGACAAGTGTTCACTGTTGAAGTCACTGAGGTTTGTGGGATTTTATAAAATAGCAACTTCTTGGCAATAGTTAACTGATAGAAACCTCTACCCCAAAAAACAATGAAAATGGAGCTTTTCTTACTGAAGCAGTGGGCGGGAAGCCTGGAGTCTGAGCCATTTGTCCTCCCTCATCCTCTGTGGCTGGCTGTGAGGCCATATGTTAGCACCAGGTTCCATGGAACACACTTTGACAAACCGTCGCTCAATTCCACACCATCTGCCTGGGTCTGGTTTCATTCCCTTCTTCTTCTCCCGGATTAAATCTTTGAATTCTCTCTACAGCATCTCTGTCACGCTTTCTCAACTTGAACACCTCCGTCACAGGGAGCTCCCTCTCTTCTAAGACAGTGAGTTCCACTTTAGAAAGCTCTGGTGATTGGACAATGATTCCTTATTTGCTGGGGAGCTCAGGGCTACAGCAGAAGAATGGGGTAGAATATGGTGGGAAAGAGACGGTTTCTGGTCGAGCTTCTACCAAAGAAATAGCTGACATTTTTGCCTCAGATTCTTCTCTTCCAGGATAAGTGGGTGATGGCACACACACCTCATAAGCAGGCCCAATCACCCACTTTTTATAATAATTGTATTGAGCACATACTAGGAGTCTGGCACAGTGCTAAGGATGTCAGATGGGTAATCTTTAATTCTTTGAGATAGGCATTATAATTAGCCTAATTTTGCTAATGGGAAAAATCAGTCTTGGAGATGGTGAATAACTTGGGCATGATCTTGCAGCTGGTCAGTGGTGTAGGTGGTCTTTGAACTCAGGTTTGTTTACTTGGAAACTGGTGTTCATAGGAACTGCGTATTAATAATAACAACAATCATAGAAGCAATTGCAACTACAATAACCATACCATGGCTATTAATAACTAACTTTGATCAATTCCTTAAGGGTTAAGCCTTGTTCTAAGAGCTTTTGTGGACTAACTTATTTAATCCTCACAAAAGAACCTGGAAGGAAGGTAATTTCCCATTTTTAGAGATTAATAAACTGTAATCCCACCCCAGCCTCAGCATTTTCATCACTTACAGTGAATTCCTTCCTTATTTGAAATAGTGAGTTCTCTGTCATAGAAGGCATTTGAATCAGCACTGGAAGAGTGCTTTTTAGGGGTGTACTAATGCTCTTTAGGGGTATACTAGGCAGTGGAACCTACTAGTGACCACTATGGTGTCTTTTCCACCCTGACATCCCTCCCCACCCCCTCCCCACCCGCTCCACACCGCATCCTGATTCCTCTACAACTCCACCCCTCATTACCACCCCCATCACTTCCATGTTTGTGAGCAAGAAAGAAGGAATCCCTTTCACTTACTGGGTTTCTACTACAAGCCAGATCCCAAACTAAGTCTTGTATGTCATTACTTTATTTCAAGCTCACGCCAGCCTCCAGAGAATGCTGATATTGCTCTTCATAGTGTTTGTTGCCATTTATTTGCTTGCTTGACAATTGTCTTGCCTCTAGACTACTATCTTGGGGAAGGCAGGAACTATGCTTATTTTATTTCTCTCTAGGACTACTGCACTTAGGAATTCCTCACTAAAGCACTGTGAACCCCGGCTCACAGAGGCATGACTAACTTCAAAGGTAGCCACACAATGGTTAAGAGCAAGGCTCTGAAGCCGAACTTCCTGAGCTCAAATCCCAGCCCTGCTACTTACTAGCTCTGTGGATTTTGGCAAGTGATTAGCTTCTCTGTGCCTTAGGTTTCTGCATATTTAAAAGAAGAATCACATTTTTACTGTACCACGGAAGTCAAGCACAGCGGTAAAACTAGGGATTCTGGAGACAGACTGCTCAGGTTCATATTCCAGCTCTGCCCCCATCTCCTAGGGCATCTGAGACAAAGCATGCCTCTGCCTCTATTTCTCCCCGGAAAAGTTAGCAGAGATAATAATAATAGCTTCTCTCTCACAGAGTTGTTGCAGGGTCTAAATGAGCCAAGACTTGTGAAGAGCTCAGAATGGGTTCTGGCACAGAGTAAATAAACATGGCAGACTCAAGGTCATCTGGCTAGTTAGCAAGCTAGTTGAAATTTGAGTCCAAGTTCACCTCAAAGTTCATTGCTCTTTAAAACACCCCCGAAGTTTTGAGATGTGCTGTTTGCTTGAGTTACTTTCTTTCAGCACCTCTAAGAGAGCAGACCCTTTCCTCACACTATTTCTCCAATTGACATCCTGACATACATGAAACATTTTCTATTTCGCTAGAGACAAACATATTTTCTACCCAGGGAGGAAGTGGAGCCTGCTTCTAGAAGGGAGTGAAAAGAGTCATCAAAAAACAGAGACCAGCAAAAGAAGATGCAAAAATAATTAAAGTATGAAACGTGCTGCCGTCTTCGCAGGATTTCAATTTTGCATTGCCTAAGGGGAGAGGGGTGGCAGACGTTCACTTTCTCACACTGATACGCATTTTGATAAAGTGTGATAAAGACTTAGAAAAATTGACAGATTAAATTGGAATAACAGCTTTGGACATTTGCATCCTGTAAGCCAGGAGAAGGGGTGAACGTACAGAGAAGCTCCACGGGGTTTCCAGCCTCTCCCTGCATCACACAACAAAGCAACTCAGGTGCTTTGGGTCCTTCCGTAGGGCTCTTCCAGCTCTGTGGCAGGGTCCAGGTTTAGTGATGAAGACATGGAGCCCAGAAGGAATAAAAACTTCCTGTGGTCAATGGGTAAGTCCTTGATTTGGCAGAGCTGGGATTAGATCTTGGGTCTTCTGATCCCTGGTCCATTGTTCCTCTCAGCCATCATTCATTCATTCATTCATTCAGCCATTCAGCCATTCAGCTATTCACTTATTTAATCAATATGTATTAATGGTCCTGTACTGGGCATCAAGCATTCAGTATGAAGGGAACAGGATCGAGATCAACAAACAGCAATGACAGCTCATGTTTGTTTTTATTTTCACTTTCTCTTTTTCTACTGAGGACTGTTACTCTTTCCAGCCCTTTCCATTTCTCTGTCTCATGTGAGCATCAGGCCAGGCAGGCAGAGGTTGGTTGGGATTTTCACCCTGTGTCCTCATCTGTCAATCAAGCCTTAGTAGAGTCATTTGCCCATGGCTTGATGATATATTTTTCCCTTCCTGAGTGCTGGGAGAAGGCAAGACGGTACCACCACCCTCAGGGACTTTAGGCCACTTGTCTCAGATTCAGGGAGTACAGCATTCCTTGGTATTAATTAACTCCTTGAGTTAAATTGCGCATTTGCAGAAGCTCAGAGGCCAAGTTCAGAGGAGAAGTGAATGTGGACATCTTTGACCATTGCGTCATTTATTTGAATAGCACATGTTTATTGGGCAGCTACTATATGCCAGGGCCTGTGCTAGGTGGCTGAGGTGTAATCTTTAGAAGCTCCTGGACTATCAGGAGAGGTGTTCTCAACAGACAATAGTAAATAGGTCTCAAGAAGACAAAGATGGTCTTATCTCAGGGGTCAGTTCAGACCTAACAGGGTAATATTTTTAAAGTCAGCTGGAGTTGAGTCTAAAACCCACTTGCTCTAATGAAGACCTGCATGTCACTCACTCTCTATGAATCCCAGTTTCCTGTTCTATAAAATGAGGTGACAATACCTAACTCACTGGGTGGTTGTGAGAAATCACATGAGATAATGTTTGCGAAGCATCTGGAACACAGTTGGCCCTGTCAATATCGATTTCTTTTCCCTTCCTCCTGAGACATGCCCTTGTTTCATGCCGTGAACTGACCAGGCCTGTTGCCAATCAGATGGCCAGATCCTCACGGACAGGGGGAAGTATTGCTGCTGGCCATGTGACCTGGGCACCTGATCCACAGAGTGAGGGTAATCACGCCTCCTTTCCAGGATTATTGTGAGTGCGGCCAGGACTCCAGAGAGGCGAGAGAGGTGCCAGGGTCCACAGTGTAAGGAGGTGCTCACGGTTAGGGGTGCACCTGTGAGTACAGAGTTGGTGCTTGCCTTGTTGGTGAGCACCAAATATATCCACCAATGCAAAGTGGGGATCCCAGAACCCGTCAGTAAGTGGGCATAGCTTTTGGCTGGGGTTATGTGCATGAAAGAAGTGGAAACTCACTCAAGCTATTTCAAAGAAAAGGAATTTATTTTAAAAACATATGTTCCCCCATTTAAAATGGGGGAACAGGGTCTCATGGGAATCATTGAAGAACCAGGACCCAAGAATGGAGCCAGGTTACGGGGAGCCCGGAGTGGTGGAGGGCCAGTGGAGGATGTGTGGTGGCTCCTGGAAGTCCTTCAGGAGTTCAGGGCTCCCTTAGTGTGGCTTTCAAGGTCCTACAGAACATGTTCCTCTCCTGCCTGCTTCCCCAGCCTCAAATCTGACCCCTGTTTTTCATCAGATTCTGTCCCTGCCCACAGCCGCCCTGCAGTCCCTGAGTGCCGAGCTCTTTTGCCTCTGTTTCCTGCATTTGTGCCCCTGCCTGGACACTCTTGTCTCCTCTTTTCACCAGGAAAACCCCTGCCCTTTTTTTAAGAGCTGGTTTCATTGCCATTTTATTCAAGAGGCCTCCCTGGCCCCCTAGTACAATTTAAGTTGCCTGTGATTCTCTCTCTCAAGGCACTCTTTCTGTAGCTACATATTTACTGGCGTAACTATTTGTTCAACATCTGTCATTTCTCACTAGACTGCCAATTATGTGATGACAAGGACTGATCTGTTTTGCTATTTACTGTACCCCAGTGCCTGGCACAGTGCTTGGCAATGGGAGGCACTCCATAAATATTTATTGAATGAATGAAGGAAGGTCCATTTCTTTACTCCAATAACCTGCCATTCATGTGCATCAGGCTGCACTCCATTTATGAGCTGAATTCTGCTACCATTTGCTTTTCTCTGCTTCTAGAGTTTCTGAGTTATTTTCTTCCATACTGAAATTTGCTCCTGGCTCCTCACAGCCTCCAAAACCCCCATCCTCACCTTTCAGCTGCAGCTTTTAACACCAACTGGCAGTCTTTTTATGTTTCTTAGTTCAAATTACCTAGAGGAGAAATGTGACTGGTCCAGTTCACCTTGTCAGATGAGATCATAGGGTTGAGTCCATGATGGACAGCCAGTCTATGGATCAGTTGCCTTTGGGGCAGGTGTCCACATAACCCTGTATGGTCCACACAGTCACCGGCCACATGGGGTTATTAAACACTTGAAACATAGCTAGTGTCACAGGTAGAAGTGATACCATTTCTACATAGCGGCTCAATAAAATGTTATTCAAATTAATTTTCTTTGTCTTTTTACCTTGTTTAATGTGTCTCCTGGAAAATCTAAGATCACGTATGTGGCTCGTGTTACATTTTCATTAGACAGCGTTGAGGCAGTCGTTGCTGGAGAGTTGAGGTAGGGAGCCAGATTACTTGGTGTAAAACAGGGGCCACCTGAAGAGCAGGAGATGTGTTTAGGAAAGCTTCCTTTAGAAGGGGACACTGGATAACATCTGTTATATTTTGACTACTGCAATTGTATTAGAGTCCATTGGCATGTATTTATTATGTATTTTCACAGTAACATTAATCATGTTATCCTATTGTATTAGTTATCTATTGCTGTATAACAGTATCAGGATAAATATGGTGTCCTAAAGCAACAGACATTTATTAATTCACAGTTTCTGTGGGCCAGGAGTTCAGGCATGGCTTGTCTGGATCCTTTGCTGTAGGGGCTCATAAGGCTGAAATCAAGGTGTTGGTTGGGGCTGTCCTCTCATCGTGCTTCTTAACTGAGTAGTTGTGGGTGGTTGTGAGCTTACTTGATTTTGGCAGGATTTAGTTCCTTGCAGCTGTGGCACAGAGGACAGTGTTTTGCTGGCTGCTGGCTGGTGTCTTGTCACATGGGCCTCCCAACATGGCCACTTGTTTTATCAAAGGCAGCAAGCGGGAGAGTCTTCTGGCAAGACTGATGTTACAGTCTCATGGAACAAATCGCAGAAATAACATCCCATCATCTTTGTCCTATTGGCTAAAAGCAAGTAACAGGCCCTGCCTGCATGAAAGGGGAGGGAACCACGTGAGGGAGTAAACACCAGGTATCATGGGGGGCTCCTGAGCATCAGGCCACCACATTATACAGTGCTTACGTTGGAGCTGGGACTATAGACATAGGCCACCATATGTTCCAGATATAGCCATTATATTAGGAATCATTGGCTCCAGTTACCCCACAAGGAAACTGAGGCCCAGTGTCTTAGTCCATTCGAGTGGCTATAACAAAATACCATAGACTGGGTCATATATAAACAACAGTCTTTTATTTCTCATAGCTCTGGAGGCTGTGAAGTCAATATCAAGGCATTGATAGATTCCGTGTCTAGAGAGGGCCCATTTTTTTGGCGCATAGATGGCTCCTTCCAGCTGTGATTTCACACAGTGAAAGGGGTGAATGAGCTCCCTTGGGTGTATCTTATAAGGGCACTAATCCCATTCATGAGGGATCTCCCTTCCTGATCTAATCACCTCCCACAAAGCCCCACCTAATACCATCACCTTGGGGGTTAGGACTTCAACGTATGAATTTGTGTGGGAGGGCACAAACATTCAGACTATAGCACCCAGAGAAGGGAATGGGGCTGCAAAGATGCCACAGGGGGTGTCAGCAGTGGGGTCAGAATGTGAAACTCCCCACTCTATATCCCACCAGCTCTAACAGCAAGTGGTGGAATTGAGGCAATGAACTTTGTTCTTTGCACAGAAAAGGTCATAAAATTCTGTAGATTAGGAGAAAAGGCTGATGGCAGATCACCCCTCCTTAGGGGTGCGATGGCTTTGAACGGGCCTCTCTCATTGGTCAAGCATCTTGTGTCCTGGTCACTGCAAGAAGACAGGCAGAAAATGCCCTGCTGTTTGTGGCCATTAATGGCCCTGGGGCTTCTCAGGCAAGTTGAAGGCTGACTTGCAGAGGCCCAGCAGGATCTCTAGTTAGCCACAGTTGGTTCTGCTTCCAATTTCTCGGCTGACCAGCTGGAGACATGGCTTCTTTCTTACTTCTGGAACACTGTGAGGCAATATTCAACCACATGCAGAAGCTTGTCAGTTGGGAGTGTGTGTACACACAGCTCTAAAAGGTGCAGAATATCATCCCTGAATTTAAGAGTATAGGAAGTCCTTTAGAGCTAACAGAAATGTTGTCTATCTATTTATTCATTTATTTATTTTAAAACATAGTAATATAGTAGTGATGGCCAAGCAAAATTCAACTTATGCTTTTCGAAGAGGTATGTGGCTTAACAATTTTCTGTATTATTATACTTTTTCTGCTAAAATGCAATTTATTCATAATGTAGAATTGTCTTTGTAGAAAAACTTCCCTTGTTAAAAAACATCTTTATTGAACTATAATTGATATGTAAAACTGTACAAATTTCTTACATATAATTTGATGAATTTATATATATATATATACACCCATACAACAATCACCATGATCAAGACAATGGACATATCCATCACCTCCAGAAGTTTCCTTATGCCCTTTTTTTTCTGTTCATTTGTTTTTGTTTCATGCCTAGTAAGAGCACTTAACATGGGATCTACCCTCTTAAATTTTTTTAAGTACACAATACACGATTATTGACTCTAGGCATTATTTTATATGGCAGATCTCTAGAACTTATTCATCTTGTATAACTGAGACTTCATACCCACTGAATGCTTCTCCTCATTTCCACTGATGAGAGGTGACAACTGATATTGACCTCATGTTTGCAGAGCACTTGGCAGTCACACACCTCACAAAATACAGTCACCTGTATTTTGAATGACAAAGCTGAGCCTTAGGGATAAGCTAAGTGATTTACAGAACTAGGTCTCAAATCCATAGTTTTAGTGTCAACCTTCTCCATCCCACCATCTTTTGCAGGACAAAAGAACATCTGGACATGTAGTAATAAAGATAGTAGCAGCTTCTATTGTGTGTTTGTCGTGGAGCACATGCTGTTTGATGCACTTCCCATGGACTAGTTCATTTAATCCTCACCATAATCCTGACAGGTAGAAATGATCATCACTGCCACTTCACGGAAAGGAAACTGAGGCTCAGGAATGTTAAGACACTTGTCAAGGTCACACAGTTTATAGGTGGGAGAGGAGAAATTTGAGCAGACTCCATAGACTTAACCACCATGCATACTTGCTCAGTATGGGGCAATCTCTATAGTGCCCTGACCTTTCTATTTTCCATATGGAGAAAGTGAGGCCTGGAAAAGTGAAGTGGCTGGATAGAACCTGGAACTCAGGTGTCCTGTTTCCCAGGCCAGTGGGTTCTCCCTTTGCCAGATTCATCTTTCAGAGCTAATGGCTTTTAAATGTTCCTGGGTGTCCTGCCCCTCCACAGGAGGAATGCAGGATAATTAAAATCTATCTTTCCCACCCTTGTCTCCCTTTCAACATGTTGTAAACTATTTTTTTCCTATCATTTTGGCCATTTCCAGCTGCTCATTTGGATAAGATCTGGTACCCTGGGGTTTCTCTGATGAGCAACATCACAACCCAGTCCCCTCCCATGGGAAGCCAAGGAAGGGGACAGGGAGGACAGGAAACATTTTCCATTAAATTGGCCTCCTGCAATCTCTGGAGTTTAATCTTAACTTGAAAGTGTTTTTGATCAGCTGGCAGGTTGCTCCCTCCTTCCGGCCCACCCCTGTTTTTGGGCCCAGCACCCTTTCTCTCCCCTGCATTCAAAGTTATGTGTGATTGGAGGTAGGGGGTGGGATGGAATGAGTGGCCGTTCTTTTATCTCCATCTTCCAGCTGCCTTTCTGACCAGAGAGAAGTGCTAACTTCAGTACCTTTTGTAGAAGCTTCGGATCAGCTGCTATATTGAGATCTGACCTGGCGTCTGCATTTCAAAAGCATCCTCTGCCCAGTGCTCACAGCGGCAGCCTCCTCCTTCTTTCCTCCTTCCTCATGTCTCCTCCTTCTTCCACCCCCTCCTTTCCTTCTACCCCTGACCTTGCCTTCTCTTCTCTGCTCTTACACCTTTTTCCGTGACTGTTTCTGTATTGTCCTTTTATGCTTTGGAATGAATCACTAACATAGTTTTCCTGCCAAGCAAAGCAAGGTCTGATATCCTTCTAAATGGTCCAGGATTTGCAGGGAAAATAATGTCTCAATGTTCTGAAGGCCTCGTTATATATTCATTTGGCAAAATGCAGGTTTACAGAGAGAGGGAGACCATTTGCTTTCTCCATAAATGAATTCTTGGCAAGGCAATAGCCATCCAGATTGAAAGTATCCTCAGGTTCTCTTTTCCCCAGGGGAGCTATGAGGCACTATTATTCCAAATAAACCAAATGTATATTCACAGCTATGGAGTAGAAAAACTCTGGACTTGGAAAAGCTAGCCATATCCTTAGTGTTTGCCAGACCTAGGTGTGAGATCCGGTCCTGCCGCCCTCTTGCTCTGTGAGCTTGGGCAGGCTCCTACCCTCTCTGAATCAGCATAGTGGGGATAATAATGGTACTTACTTCCTAGGTTTGTTCTGGGGATTCTATCAGATGATACTTAAACGTTTCACTGGACCAGGGAAAATGCTCAATGAATATCAGTTCTGTCTCCCTTTCCTTGGGGTCATTTACAGGGAAGACAGTTTTAGTTTTGGAACCCAACACTCTGCCCACTGACCCCCATTTTGAGAGATAACTGGACAACTTTGGGAAGAACAATGGCTTGGGCTACTTTTTTGAGACTTTGTTTCCTCGTCTGTAAAATAAAGATAATTCTGGCTCTGATTGTCGTGAAAGCTCCATTGCAATATAATTAATGCTCTCCAAGAACAAATTCATTTCAAATAATCATGTCATATTAAAGAAAACATATCTATAGGGCTTCTAGTTTTTAAAACATTTTCATAAACTCATCTTTTTTTATCTCAGTATCAGAAGAAAATCCATTTTCAAGGCTTCTGCTAATTATAAACCATTTCTATGTATTTATTAGAGCAGTCCCCATAGACATTTCTGTTCTACCATGTTGTATGTGTCTAATCCATGCTACTGTATACTTTAAAAAGTAACCCCCCATATTTCCCTATATTGCTTTATTGTGCAAAAGTTTCACTCATTTAGACCTTCTCTATACGCACATATACATACACACATAGAAAGATGCACATTGAAATTTTAAATTTTTTTGCTAGAGAAAAATAGGAAAGTCTAGCTTATTTTTCATGCAAGCAACCTTAGAGGAGGAAAGATAGCTGAGGATATCTATAACAATGGGAGGCCCCAATGACTCAAGTACCTCTTCATCCCCAGGTTGGTGTTTGAAATTCTGCCATCAGAACTACATCATTTAGCTTATGGCTTGGATTCCCTATATGAACGCAGCTGTCCTTGGCAACCTACACTGTTATTAGTCATTCATACCTTATTTATGCATAGTCTAAAAAAAGATGAATTGCAATGAGGGATGTTGAGAGCGAGGGCATAGGGTATATTTGGGAACAGAGGAGGAAGCAGTACCAAGAACAGGAAAATGACTTCAGAAGCTTGATGTTTTTGAAGTTTGTTGATGTTTGATTGGACCATCTTTCCTACTCACTCCATCTTTACTGCTTTAGTTCAGGACCTGCTGTTCTCTTTACCTGGATGGCTGAAGTGTCCTTTTTACTTCACTCCTTGCCTCCGGAATCAACAGTACTGTCACCAGCATGGTCTTTCTAAAACCCACATCAGATTATGAGAGATTAGAACAATTTTTCTCTAATGCAGGCTAAACTGATGCATGATCTCTTTGGGCCCTCTGTTTCTAATAAACTGGGGGTCTAGGTTCTTGATATCCCTTGGGAAGGCAACATTCACCATAGTGTTTCTTCTCTGTGTAAGAGAAGGAAGGAGAGATTTGAGCTGAATATTCCTCAGGCCCCAGCCATCAGCCACTGCTGTGCCATCTCAATTTCCTGTGTTTCAGAGACTCCTACCTGCAGTTCTCCATAGCCACCTGGTGTTCATCTCCTTCAGAGCCGCTGACTCAGGTGTATGCCCTGTGTGAGCATGAATTTACTGTGAAATCTATCTCCATCATCTCCTGTGACTTCTGAGTCCATTTGTGTGTGGGAGGGGTGAGGGCCTTTGCCTCTGCTATTCAGCGCCGCATATTTTAGAAGGAAAAACAGGAGCAGGTGGATGATTAAATAAACATGTTGCTAGTGGTCAAGGTAACACAAACAAAAATTTTGTATCTATTGGGACCTATTAAAGAGCTCTCAATTTGCTGTCAAGATTCTCATCTTGGCTCTGTCTCTGAATTTATAGGACAAAGTACTGCCCCTTGCTGGACCTTGGTGTTGGTGTCCTGTTCTTTAAAATAGGGATAGGAGAATGCATTGATCTGATGAACTTTAAATCCAAACTGTGCTTTGCTAAATCTTCAGCATACCATATTTCACAGGTTTGTTTTTTCCCCTCACATTTTAACATTTATGAAACTGATTTGCATCTCACAATCAATGGCATGTCATAGTTTAATTGGCAACATTTTTTCTTTGTTGGTGATGCATAAAATTATAATGTGTCATGCAGTTGATGGCATTCCAGTCTGATGAATTGTGCTTCATTCATTATTCCTTCCTTCTTCTTATGACCATGTGGGCCAAGAGAAGGAACCAGCTCTGATAGCAGACAGTGTCTTCTTTCTGTATCCTTTCTCAAATTATGCCATCTGGTTGTAACCTTTAGGATTAGGCTTAGCTGCATAAAAAAGAAGCCCTGCAAATAACGTGGCTGTATAAAAATCATTTCTTTCTTTCTCATATATGAGAATTTCAGAAGAAGGCAAGCCAGGATTGGTATGGCAGCCTTGAGATGCTCAGGAACCCAGGCTTCCGTTATATTTCATCTTCTTCATCCTAATGCACAGCTTTGTACTCAAGCTCACTGTTAGCCCACGATAGTGGACGGAGCTTTAGTTTTTCCTTGGCAGGGAGCAGGAAGAAAGAAAAGAAGGGAACAAATGATCCGCTTTCATTAACTCAGGTCGCTTTAAAAGGACTTTATGGAATTATCCCACAAAAGTGCTTACTGTCTGTTCAGAACTTGGTTGCATGATCAACTCTAGTTGAAAGGGAGGCTTGGGAATATAATCTTTTTGCTTGATGCTTTGCTGCTTCAAATAAAAGTAGGCTCTTCTATTAAGGGAACAAGGCTATTGGGTAGGCACCCAGTAGTCTCTGCCATATCAGTGAGGTATGGAGTCTATGAATCTGGGCATCAGGCGATAACATTTCTAATTTCATCTTTCCTTACTTGGCCTCACTTTTCTCATAGACATAATGTGGTTAATAATGTTTCTATCTAGTGGAAATAATTTTCTTGCAAGTACGTGAGACATAGTTATGAAACAGCTTCTTTAATAAAAGATATACTCTAAAATTAAGGGATTTGGTTTTTAAAAAAATTTATCAAGAAAATCTTTACAAAGATAAAGACCATCATGAATGGTCTGGCTTCTCACTCTGCAGATCTTCATTTCCTAACTTTTATTCTTTTTTCAAACATGAAAAGTGGCTTCCAGGTCTTCTAATCTATGCCTCCAAGTCCAGCCTGGACCAGGATCAAACGTTTTGAGCTATGGGAATCTATGTCTTTAAGCATGAAGCTGTCCTTGTTTCGACTCTGCTGCCTAGAAACCTTCAGACCATTCTCTTTTTACTCCAGTTGTAATCCCTCATTCTGCAGATTAATTCCCTTTCATTTCTTCTGCTAGTGACAGACACTGGACACTGCATGGGCTCTTGTGACTGACTGGGGTTTTTCACATGAATATGGAAGTAATTTTGAGGCCAGGGGAGATGTGAGAATCAGGCTGCCTGTGTTTAAATCCATTGACGACTTTTATATCTACACAACTTCGGAAAGATTACACCCCGCCCCAGCCCACCACCACCTTGCAGTTTCCTTGTAGGAAACATAGAACTGTTGGAAATACTAAAATCCAACCTGCGGAGATGTGAGGATAAAATAGATGCGGTATGTGTAAAGCCCCAATACAGTCTCTGACCCAGAGTAGGTACCTTTGTTGACTCTGCAATAAAGAATCCTGGAAATGTAGATCCAGGAGAAGACTTAGAAATCATTGGTTCTTTCCCTTTCTTTTTATAAACAGAAAAGAAGGCCAGAGAGTGGAGAGTGACTTGTCTGTGGTCACAAAGCTAGTATGAGTATCAGAGCTCTAACTCAAGTCTGAATCTTCTGACTCACAAATGCCAACTTTTACCCACATCCCAACTCAGAACACCATCACACATGTAGGCTTCTGTCTGTAAGTTTTACATTAAGAAACTAAATGCTTACATTAGAAAAAGGGATGAACTCCTTTTCAGCCCATGGAATGTGTCTGACATGGGAAGCAGGTCTTGGTGGCTGGTACCATTCATCTCTCTCACAGCATTTGAAGCAATCTTCAGTGATGACAGAAGCTACAGAACACTCGTGACATCAGCCTGACCCCCTGGACTGGTGGGGTCAGGATGGGGTTGTCCCCCGACAAGATTAGAAACAAAGCAGACGTTCCTTGGACTTGGCTGTCCACAGGGTGCCAGCAGCTGCCATTGTCGGGAAGTGCTGGGCTGACGGCTGATAATGGGGTGAAGCCCTGTGACAGCTGTGGCTCTCACTAGGGGCCTGGATTTGGAAATGCCCATGAACATAATAAAATTTCCTGCGATACTGCTACATAGAGACAGTCATGCTCTGCTGGGTGTCTGGCTAATGTCCATAAACTTATAGATAGCATTGGCTGATATATCTCCAGCACTGACAAATAACCACTGTTGCTGATCAGCTCCTCCTTCAAGAAAGAGCTCGTGGTTCAGTGCAAGGACTGGGTTAAGGGATGGCATCCGGCTGCTAGATCTTTTGGGCTCACCTGAGCTTTCAAGATGAGGTCATGTTCTTCTTGGGGCAGCCCCTGTTTCTCAAATGATATTTTGCTCTTTCTAATTACTTTATTAACCCAGCAGACATTTGCTAGGTCCTTGTAAATAAAAGACAGCAAAGGTGGAGATCAAAGGTGCTCTTAGACCAGAGGAAAAAGCATGCAGTAAGCCAAGGAGTAAGGAGATGAAGATGCCTAAGCCCCACCCTCAATGAGCCTAATGTGTGACAAAGAGGAGTGCCTGATCATGGTAGTGATGCAGATCCCTCGAGGCTTGGTGCTGTCCTTGCCATAGTGAGTGAATTCTCATGAGATCTGGTTGTTTAAAATGTGTGGCAGCCCCTCCCTTCTACTGTCTATCTTGCTCCTGTTTCCACCATGTGACATGCCTGCTCCTCCTTTGCCTTCTGCCATGATTGTAAGCTTCCTGAGGCTTCCCCCAAAGCAGATGCTGGTGCTATGCTTCCTGTGCAGCTTAGAACCCTGAGCCAATTAAACCTCTTTGCTTTATTAATTACCCAGTTACAAGTACTTCTTTATTGCAAGGCAAGAATGGCCTAACACAGCAGGTTTTGCAGAGGTATTGGCATTAGTTTTGGACTTTGAAGTAAAGACTGTGTACACCAGAAGTAGGGATGACATGGCTGGCAATCAAGGACCTGAGGTGTATTAGCCTGTTTTTGCATTGTTATAGAGATATATCTGAGGATGGGTAATTTATAAAGAAAAGAGGTTTATTTGGCTCATGGTTCTAAGGGCTGTACAGGAAGCATGGCATCAACATCTGCTTCTGGCAAGAACCTCAGGAAGCTTCCACTTATGGTGGAAGGCTAAGGGGGAGCAGGTGCATCACACGCTGAGAGATGGAGCAAGAGCAAAAGGAGCAAGAGAGAGAGGAGGAAGTGCCACACTCTTTTAAACAACCAGCTGTCATGTGAACTACCAAAGCAAGAATGCATTAATCACCAAGGGCATGACGCTAAGCCATTTATGTGGGATCTGCCTCATGACCCAGACACCTCCCAGCAGGCCCCACCTCCAACATAGGGGATCATATTTCAACATGAGATTTGGAGGGGACAGATATTAAAACCAATCAGGGCATCTGAGTGGAGAAAAGAAGAAGGCAGGAGATTACGCTCAGTACTTAACAATGGTAAGTTTGTTCATTTTGCCACTTTGCCTGGAGCTAAGGGGGCCCTGCCTACCTCTCCAGCTCATTCAGCCCTCTATCCCTGCTGCTAACCTTTAGTCCCATTGCCTTGTCAGTTCCTAGATGTCCCAGGCGAATCTCCACTTTTACATCTTGCTTATGCTGATCCTTATGCCTCGAACCTTCTCTTCTCATCAGAGAGGATATCTCTTGTGTTCACCGCTGTTTCTACAGTGCTCAGCATGGACGCTGGAACATAGTACGTACTCAGTTATTATCCATTGAGTGAATGAACAACAAGAATAACATTGAACAGGCAGGTTGGCAACAATTCTTGAACCTTCTTAAAAGCTGACTTAAATAGACTGAGTTTTATTGTTAAGCAATGGAAAAAACTCATACTTATTCATTAAAAAAAGTTCTCCAAACCTCCTTGGTAAGATTAATAGTGTCTTATATATCTATGGCACATCTATATACATTATCACATTATCCTTTTAGTGATTCCTTGAGAGCATTTAGGAAAGTCCTTGCAGATAAGTCTGAAGCTCAGGCAGGTTGAATGAGGGGTAATAAGTTCACCTAGCCAGGCTTGTGACAGAGTCAACTTAACTCTAGGTCTAATGACTTCACATTCTTACTCCTTTTTTTCCTATTGTGCTATTTTTCTTTTTTTTTTTTCAGTGTAATGCTATTATTTTCTTTTTATTATTATTATTATTATTATTATTATTATACTTTAAGTTCTAGGTACATGTGCATAACATGCAGGTTTGTTACATATGTATACTTGTGCCATGTTGGTGTGCTGCAACCATCAACTCGTCAGCACCCATCACCTCGTCATTTACATCAGGTATAAATCCCAATGCAATCCCTCCCCCCTCCCCCTTCCCCATGATAGTCCCCGGTGTGTGATGTTGCCCTTCCCGAGTCCAAGTGATCTCATTGTTCAGTTCCCACCTATGAGTGAGAACATGCGGTGTTTGGTTTTCTGTTCTTGCGATAGTTTGCTGAGAATGATGGTTTCCAGCTGCATCCATTTCCCTACAAAGGACACCCTGCTCCTGTATGAATACTGGGTACAGAACGAAATGAAGGCAGAAATAAACATGTTCTCTGAAACCAATGATAACAAAGATATAACATACCAGAATCTCTGGAACACATTTAAAGCAGTGTGTAGAGGGAAATTTATAGCACTAAATGCCCACAAGAGAAAGCTGGAAAGATCTAAAATTGACACTCTAACATCACAATTAAAAGAACTAGAGAAGCAAGAGCAAACACATTCAAAAGCTAGCGGAAGGCAAGAAATAACTAAGATCAGAGCAGAACTGAAGGAGATAGAGACACAAAAAACCCTCCAAAAAATCAATGAATCCAGGAGTTGGTTTTTTGAAAAGATCAACAAAATTGATAGACCACTAGCAAGACTAATAAAGAAGAAAAGAGAGAAGAATCAAATAGACGCAATAAGAAATGATAAAGGGGATATCACCACCAACCCCACAGAAATACAAACTACCATCAGAGAATACTATAAACACCTCTACGCAAATAAACTAGAAAATCTAGAAGAAATGGATAATTTCCTGGACACTTACACTATCCCAAGACTAAACCAGGAGGAAGTTGAATCCCTGAATAGACCAATAGCAGGCTCTGAAATTGAAGCAATAATTAATAGCCTACCAACCAAAAAAAGTTCAGGACCAGATGGATTAACAGCTGAATTCTACCAGAGGTACAAGGAGGAGCTGGTACCATTCCTTCTGAAACTATTCCAATCAATAGAAAAAGAGGGAATCCTCCGTAACTCATTTTATGAGGCCAACATCATCCTGATACCAAAGCCTGGCAGAGACACAACAAAAAAAGAGAATTTTAGACCAATATCCCTGATGAACATCGATGCTATTTTTCTTTATTAGAAGAAATAGCATTTTGTACATTTGAAATAATCAGAAACCATAGAAGGCAGTGAATATGGATAAAAATATATGTGTATTCTCAGGGGCCCACAGCACACAGCAGACCAAATTTACTAAGAGGAAAGCTGATGTCTTCATGGCAGGAGTTATTTCTTGTGCCAGTCAGTCCTAAACCAAATACAGATTATCCTATTTGAATGCTTACTGATTTGAATAGTCAATGAAAATAGGTGCAATTTATGTCTTTACAAATAGTTTTGGGACAATTCTTCTTAGCTCCTTAGCTGCTATGTTTCTACTCCTTACTTTTTTGGTCATTCGATTTTGTTTGAGATGCAAAAAGAAACAGAGGCCCAACATTAGAGCTGCCTCTCCCTTGTGAAAATGAGAAGTCACTGTGTACAAATAGGAAGCTTATTTCCTAAGCATCTTTTGAAATCTCAAAATCCATTCAAAGGCAGAAGATGGTGTTCTCCAGGTATGCTTTTTGTTTAGAGGACTGAGCTGCAATGATGTCAATTCTTTGGGGGACAGTGCAAAAGTGGAATACAGTACAGAGGTTCCAAACCTAGCTTATCATTCAAATTACTTGGGGGTAGTATTTAAAATATTTGGTTGGTGCAAAATTAGTTGAGTTTTTTGCTATTTAAAAGAGTAATGGCAAAAACTGCAATTACTTTTGTACCAACCTAATACAAGAACCTCACCCATGGAGACTTAGCTCCTATAGGTCTGAAGAGGGATAGTGGGGATCTATTTTTAACTCCCATTAAAAGTGATTCTCATGTTAGCCAGACTTGAGCCCCCAGATGCAAGAAAAGGAGCAATATCATACTAGTTCTTTATCATATATATCAATGTATAAAACCTGATAAATAAGATTTACTCCATGTAGGGGAAGCCTGGTTCAAATTTGAAAATCAACCAATGTAATCTATTATGTCAATAAACTAAAGAAGAAAATCGTATGATCACATCAATTGACACAGGAAGAACATTTGAAAAAATCCCAAACTAATTCATAATAAAAGCTTTCAGCAAACTTTTATCCTTAACTTGATAAAAATCATCTGTAAAAATCCTATAGCTAACGTGACACTTAATGGTGAAAGATTAAATACTTTATTCCTAAGACTGGGAATAAGTAAAGGATGCCCACTCTTATTCGACATGGTACTGGAAATGTTAGCCAGGGTACTAAGACAAGAAAAAGAAATAAAAGGCATATTTCAACATAACCAAGAGAGTAACTTCCAAATGTCTCACTATAAAAAAATGATATGTAAGTGAGGTGAAGGAGATGTTAATTAGCTGGGTTTAATCGTTCCTCATTGTCTACATATAGCAAAACATCACATTGTACCCCATAAATATATACAATTATAATTTGTCAATTAAAATAATAATGTAAAAGGGGATTAAAAATTAATAAAAACAAATTAATAAAATGTTTCCTATTTGCAGACGACATGATTTTCTACATAGGAAACCCAAAGTTTAGAATCTATAAAATCAAAACAACAACAACAACAACAACAACAAAACTCATGTTAATAAGTGTGTTTAGCAGGCTTACAAGTTCCAAGATCCAATTTTAACACAAAAATCAATTGCATTTCTGTATACTAAAAATGAACTTGCAAATATCAAAATTGAAATAGAATATCATTTAGAATCATGCCAAAGAAAATGAAATACTAGATATGCTTTTAAGAAAACATGCACAGGATCTCTATGCTGAAAAATATAAAACACTAATAAATCAAAGGAGACCTAAATGAATAGAGAATAATACTGTGCCATGGAATGGAAGGGTCAACATCATATAAATTCTCCCCCAAATTGATCAATAGGGTTAATGTAATTCCTATCAAAATCTCAGGAAAGTTTCTTTGTTGACACATACTTATTCTAAAATGTATATAGGAGGGCACAGGCTCTAAATAGCTAAAATGATCTTGACAAAGAATAAAATGAGAGGTATCACTCTACCTGATATAAGGCTCACTATATAGCCACAATAATCAAGACAGTGAGGTATTAGCCAAAGGATAGACATATAGACCAATGGAACAGAATAGAGAACATAAAAATAGCCACACATAGTTATGGCCAACTGAGTTTTGACCAAGGTGCAAAATTAACTTACTGGAGGAAGAACAGCCTTTTCAATAATTTATGTTGGAGCAATTGGACATCCTGGGCAATAAATAAATAAATAAATAAATCCAACTCCTTACAAAAAATTACCTCAAAGTGGATCATAGACAAATTTAAAATATAAAAGCATAAAACTTTTAGACAAAAATAGGAAAAAATATTCAGGATTCAGGGCTAGGAAAATAATTCTTAGACTTGACACCAAAAGCACAATTTGTAAGGGGGAAAAATGATATATTGACTGGATAAACATTTAAAAAAGTTTGCTCTCTAAAAGTCTCTGGCTGGGCGCAGTGGCTCATGCCTGTAATACCAGCACTTTGGGAGGCTGAGGTGGGCAGATCACGAGGTCAAGAGATCAAGACCATCCTGGCAAACATGGTGAAACCCCGTCTCTATTAGAAAAATACACAAATTAGCTGGACGTGGTGGCATTGTGCCTGTAGTCCCAGCTACTCAGGAGATTGAGGCATGAGAATCACTTGAACCTGGGAGGTGGAGGTTGCAGTGAGCCGAGATTGTGCCACTGCACTCCAGTCTGGCAACAGAGCGAGTCTCCATCTCAAAAAAAAAAAAAAAAAAAAAAAAAAGTCTCTATTTAAAGAGTGTGAAAAGACAAACTACAGACTAGGGTCAAATATTTGCAAAGCATATGTTTCACAAGGAGCTATTATCTAGAATATATATATTTTATATTATAATAAATATTAAATACTTTCTAATTCTCAAAACTCAACAGTGAAAAGGCTAACAATCCAATTAGAAAATGGGTAAAAGAGGGGAAAATATCAAAGAGGATATACAAATAGCAAATAAACACATGAGAAAGTGTTTAATATTATTGGCCATCAAGTAAATACATATTAAAATAAAAATGAGATATCACTATACACCTATCAGAATGTATAAAATAAAACATAGTGACAACATAAACTGCTGGAAATAATGCAGACAAACCAAATCACTCATACACATGACCCAGAAAATTTACTCATGCACCTTCCTTCTAGAGATATGAAAACTTATGTTCACACACAAAACTGTACACAGATGTTCATAGCAGCTTCATTTGTAATCACACAAAACTGTAAACAGCCTATATGTCCTTCCACAGATAATGATCAAACAAACTGGTACATTTATTCTATGGAATATTGCTCAGCAAGAAAAAAGAACAAGCTGATGATGCATGCAGTAATTTAGATGAATCTCTAGGAAATTATGCTGAATGAAGAAATCTTTATCCAAAATTGCTATACACTGTATGATTTTATTTATAAGACATCTCTGAAAACACAAAATTTTAGAAATTGAAAACAGGTTAGTGGCTGCCAGGGGTTAGAGAGGGTGGGATGGGCCATAGTCGGTGTGGTTATAAAGGGGCAAGAGGAGGGATCCTTGGAATCTTAGAAATGCTCAATATATTGATGGAGGTGGTAGATACATGAAGCTATACATGTAATAAAATAAGAATTATATAAATATATGTTAGCATGCACACACACACACATGTAAAATGGGATAAATCAGAGTAAGTTCAGTGGGTTGAATCAATGTCAGTATCCTGGTTGCGATGTTACACTATAGTTCTAGAAAACGTTACCATGGTGGAAAATGGGCAAAGGTGCAAGGTGTAAATGAATCTACAATTATCTTAATACATATTTCAATTAAAAACATAGAGTATTTGGTTTTTTGTTTTCCTGACTGGACCCAGTCAATACATATCGCCTTAGGATGAAGTCAACATGATATAAAGTAGAGCAAAAAGATGCAAAATAGTTCAGGTCTGCTATGATCTTGCTAAGCCTTGGATCAAACCAAGTTGAATGTTCATTCTATCTCTGTACTTCCCAATCACATAAGCCAATACATTTTCTTATTGTTTAAGTTGTATGAACGATCAATAGATTTTCCTTTCCTATTACAGGGAAAGTTTTCATTCATGCATCTGGGAGGCAAACTGAAGATAAATTTTACGAAACTCACTTGTGGGTGACAGTGATGATGTAGCAGAAGTACACAGTATTTGGAAGTACTTAAGCTTGAAGCTCTTTAATAGGTGGGTGACCTTAAGCAAATTATTTATCTTCTCTGAAGAGGCTACTGAGTTCTAAGGCTTTTGTGGTAAGGCTCCATCCATGAAACAAATACTAAGTGTTTTGTCTGAGTTTTAGAACAGCAGGTTAAATACACAAAGTCTCCACCTCATAGAAGTTTCATTCTAGCACATGAAGACACACCTTAAATACATAATCAATTAAATAAACAATATATTGTGTTGTATTATAAGCAATATAATACATTAAAAAACAATACTCAGCCGGGCGCGGTGGCTCAAGCCTGTAATCCCAACACTTTGGGAGGCAGAGAAGGGCGGATCACAAGGTCAGGAGATCGAGACTATCCTGGCTAACTCGGTGAAATCCCGTCTCTACTAAAAAATATGAAAAACTAGCCGGGCGAGGTGGCGGGCGCCTGTAGTCCCAGCTACTCGGGAGGCTGAGGCAGGAGAATGGCATGAATCCAGGAGGCGGAGCTTGCAGTGAGCTGAGATCTGGTCACTGCACTCCAGCCTGGGTGACAGAGCGAGACTCCGTCTCAAAAAAAAAAAAAAAAAAAAAAAAAAAAAAATACTAAAAGAGAAAAACAAAGCAAGTATTAGAGTGTTGTGGGGTAGGAGGGTGGGGGCTGATATTTTATTGTGTGGTCAGGGAAGGTGTGAATTATAATGTGACATTTTAAAATGCCTTTAAGTTCAGGGGTACATGTGCAAGTGTGTTACATAGGTAAATGTGTGTCATGTGAGTTTGTTGTATCATTCAGGACGTAGGCACCGGCAAATATTTCATGGTGAAGATGGCAAAAGCAATTGCAAGAAAAGCAAAAATTGGCAAATGGGATCTAATTAAACTAAAGAGCTTTTACAAGCAGAGTAAACTATCAACAGAGTAAACAGACAACCTACAGAATGGGAGAAAATTTTTGCATACTATGCATCTGACAAAGGTCTAATATTCAGCATCTATAAGGAACTTAAGTAAATTTACAAGAAAAAACCCCATTAAAAAGTGGGCAAAGCACATGAACAGACACTTTTCTGAAAAGAAGACAGACATGTGGCCAATAATCATACAATATGACATTTGAACAGAGATTTTAAGGAAGTGAGTAAATGAGCCATCTGGCTATCTGGTCGAAGAGCACCCCCAAGCAAAAAGAGGAAACAGCTTGCCTCTTCAGGCATGTGTTTATAGAGCTGTTAAAAATGATCTGGTTAATCTCTTAAGGAATCTTTATTATCTGATTGTCCAAAATATTGTATTGACTAGATGTGTAGTAAGAAACTAAAATTTTTATTAAAATAGTCACTTTTCAGTTGCCTGAGTTGGTTTCCTATGAAAAAACCTGTATGTCAGCTTTTGGCTCATATGGATGGAGAAAACATGTGTAATTCCCTATCAAGGGCAATGAGCTCAGATGTTAATTTCTCTTCTTTTTCCATCTCTGTAGTGTGGCATGCAGAAGAAAAAAAGGTAAGTGGGTGTTAGTGGACATGAGCTTGGAGGTATCTGTGCCCAGTATTCTCATCTATCAAAAAGTCATACTTGTAAGGTTAACTTCATAACGTTGTGGATGTGTGAATTATGTGAGGAAATGGAGGAAAAGGCACTTTTACAAACTTTAATATCTTTAGTTTCAGGTCAGTGAGATCATTCCCATGACTTGGTGGCCCAAAACCTTTTCTTGTGGGTAGGGAAATAGGCATGAAAACCCTGGACCCTAACACCCCGAAAAAAATGCACATATAGGCAGTTTTGCATTTGATTTCAGAGTAAGCCTGAGATACTCTGAAACCCATCTAATGAGGCTCAGGTAAAGACCCCTATTCAACTATTAGGTTGGCATTTTAAAAAAACAAATAAAACATGGGTTATTATAAGAGTAAAATGAGAAAATAGACAGGAAAGGACTTTGTGTGTTGTAAGATGGTGTATCTACATGGGTTATTAAATGTTTATGAGGACGCATTTGTGTAGAGGCATGAGTGAATTAGTGCATTCATCTGATCCTGTGCTTGTTGTGATGGTAAAGGGAGATGATGTATTGCTTGTTTGTGAAAACATATGCAGGAGTCCATTTGTGGGCCCTGGTGGGCATAGTTCAAACATATGTGTGAGTGTGTGCATCTGCGGATATGCCTCTGTGTCTGCGTGCCTCTGTTACAGCTTGTTGGAAGTGAAGCCCTCCCTTTTGGATCAATGCACCAAAAGATGGATCTTGTATAGAGCAGGAGCCGACATACTGCAAGGTTGTCTGAAAAACTCTTTTGCAGGAAGATGCTAGCACAGTCTGAAAAACATTGACCATGTTCAGAATCATGTCTGCTGATTTTCTGCCACTTTTAAAGGGAAAAGGAAAACATAATCCTCTCTTTGGTCTTCAGTTGTTTTCACTTATTTTGTTCCTTCTAGTGATGGAGGTCCAAAAAGGAGAAAAAAGTTTTTATCAGGAAATGAATTTCTTCTGCTCCCTAGATTTTCAGGAGGAGGGGACAGAGCATGGTATCAAGAATTTGAATTTGGGAGTCAAAATATATGAATTCTAATTCCTTCTATACCATTGGGTGGCTGACACATCTTGGACAAGTTGTCAAAGCTTCCCAAGCTACAAATCGCTTATTACTAGGATGAGGATAATAGCTATTTTTACCACATTTTGGCATTGTTGAGAGTATTATAAGTGGTAACATGTGCAATAATTTGCATAGAATAAACACATTTATTTTACAAAAGAGTTACATTTCATGTCTAGTCAACAAATGTAAAATCCTTGGGAGAATTACATAGTGCTTTCTTTTCTGTAGTGGGCTTTCTAGATTAACTCTGAAAACGAGCTGGGGAAATTCTCATTATGTATTTATTTATAACAGATGTTTTCCCAGCACCTATTTTATGCCAGGCACTGTGTTAGGTGTTGAAGATACAGTGGAAAGCAAATTCCTTTTATAGTAATAATCCCTACATAAAGAAATCTACAGTTTACTGAGAGACATAGGCATTAAGCAAGCAGACAAATAAATGTATCATTAGAACCGTAGTAAGAGTAAAAAAGGAATACCAACAGGAGCTGTGAGAGACCTAATGGGAATGATCTAATGTAGACTAAGTCATCAAGGAAGGCTTCTCTGAGGAAGTGACTTTCAACCCAAGATCAGAAGGGAATTGGTTGAATTGGTATGGAGCTAAAAAATTCTCTAAATTCTGCCTCTTAAGATCTGTTTTTCTCCCTGTGATTCTGTGAAACAAACATGAAATTGAATTCCTATTCCATGCTGGAAAGTAAGTAAGAGAAAAGGGTAGAGGAATATATGTAAGGAGAATATTAAGAGATAAATCTTATTTTTATATTATATCCTCTTTTCTTCAAACTGTTCCTAATCCCCTGATTTTTGGCTCATAAATAGATAGAATTTTCCCTCATGTTACAGCCTTGCCTAAAGACAATGAGTGATTTCACAACAACTGATTTATGTACTGAAATCTGGAGAGATTTTACTCATAAAAATACTCCAGCCGTTTGTCTTGATCACCCGATATATCAGAGCACACAGATGCCTCTGAATTAACTGCAAATTAAATGATTCAAGCCAGTTGATAAAGTATAGTGGGGAGTGGGGTTTGTGGGGGATACTGAAGGAGGATGATCACCACCGTGATTGTATCCTCATCAACTTAGAAGGCACAAGGCTTCCACTGCTCATGGCAGGATTGAAAGCAAGAGGGGTGGATGTGAGAGCTGGGACCTTGGGGACTTGCTGGGTGGTTTAATGTCCAGTCATTAACTCTTTTATTGAGTACTGATCATGTGTTAAAACAGTGAGGATGCAATGGTGAGCACATCAGATACGAGTGCCGTTCTCTGAGAACTTTCAGTCTTATGGGAGGAGAAGATGATAAAACAAACAAGATAGCTACTAATAAATCTTGATTACAGTGTCACTTCAATTTAGCAAAAACTGAGCATGGATCAGACCATGTTGCTGCCTTCCAGATACCACGACTTCATTTCCTCTGCTAAGTAATTCTCAGTCTTCTCATATCCACGTATTCGATCATCCACTTGCTTATTCAACAAATATGTTTCCCGAGCTTCTCTTATGCTTTTTATTCCATGTAGGAGCCCCAGAAGATGAATCAGATGGAAACCCCAACTTTAGAGAAGCTTATAATCACATAGGGGCAAAAAGTCATTCTTGCAAATCATTACAGGACAAGGCAGAATTACGTAAACATGTAAGAAGAGTTTTATTGGAGAAGTTGTAAGTATTCAGAGGGAACTGAGATCTTATTTAGTTGGGGTATTGACTCCATTGAAGAAGCCAAGAAATCTACAAATATGTACCGAGTGCCTTGCTCTAATGTCGACTATGTGCAAGTTTTTGGGCTTACAGAGGTGATCAGACAGAGGCACTGCCCAATGGCAGGTTCCACTGTAGAAGATGGGACAGACATTTAGATAATAATTTCAGTACAATGAAGGCCATTTATCCATTTAACAAATATTTTCCAAAGTTCTACCATGTCCCAGCCTTTGTGCTATTTTATGTGGGTGTAAGGTGAGTCCCCTTGTCCCTGTGGGACTTTCATGCTTACTATCTGACAGATATATTTGATTATTTTACTAGGCATCACCAGTTTTAATTATTTTCAGATTGAGTAGCAATGGGGGCACCCATGGTTAACTAACTTTCCTACTGTGGTCAATGCATTGAAAATCCAATGAGCAAAATTAAGCTAGGAGTGATTCAACGAGCAGCCTGCCTCCTAAAAATCCAAAAGGTGGACTAGAGTGGTCAAATTGGAAGACGGGAGAAACTTGAAGTCCAGGTAGTCTGCCAGCAGACAGAAGGTCTGTTTGAGGAGAGGGAAAGAAACTAACATTTACTAGGCATGTACTACTAGGGAAGACATTATGCTAGTTGTTTTATATGCATTATTATTATTATTATTATTATTATTATTTTAGTCTTTACAATGGACAATTACAAGAGAAAGTCATGGCCCAGATCTAGGTAGGACTTGGGATCCTGGTCATACCAGAAAAACACTAAGCTAAATTTCTAGGAACTCAGTCACACAGGGCTGGAGGAAAAGAACAGGGCTTTAGGAAAGAGAAAGGAGTGTGCTGATGAAACATGTGAATTTATTCACTCATAAAGGCTGGAAATGAGTGATATGATGGATGATCAGCTGAAGCTGCTGAGAGCCTTCCTGCCCTGCATCATGTTCATATTGACCCTAAAGCCCTCTGCAGGTGAGGGCCAGTGGTGCCCTCTACAAACAGAGGAGGGAGGTGAAGACTAGAAACCTATAGAGTTGGCATAGAGGAACAGAGCCATACATTTGACCCGCCAGGACCACTGTTCTTGATTTCCATTCTGAATGTCCCCCATGTCCAGATGAGATCAGGTAACTCCGATGTATACTCTTGAAGCCCTGGTGGTTTTAATTCATGGCACTTGTATTAGAAATTGTTTAATTGCAAGTAGCTAAAACCCAATTTAAAACCAGCTTAAAGGATAAAGAAAATCTATTTATTTTTAAAGCTTTATTGTTATATAATTCATAACCATATAATTCACCCATTTAAAATATATATACAATTCAATTAAATGGTTTTTAGTATATTCACAGATATGTGCAATCATCACCACAGTCAATTTTAGAACATTTTCATCACTTCAGAGAGAAATTCCATATGTTTTAGCTATCAGTGCCTATCAGCCCATCCCTCTCTCACCTAACCAACTGCTAATCAACTTTCTGTCTCTAGAGATTTTCCTGTTCTGGATACCTCATATGAATTGAATCATACAATATGATTTTTAAAAAATGACTGGCTTCTTTTGCTTAGCATAATGCTTTTGAGGTTTATCCATGTTGTAGCACGGATACTTCATTTCTTTTTATAGCTGAATCATATTCTATTGTATGGATATACCACATTTTTCTTATCCCTTCAACCTGAATTATTTCCATCTCTTGGCTGTTATGAATAATGCTTCTGTAAAGATTAATTTACAAGTTTTTGGGTGACTATGGTTTTATTTCACTTGGATATGGCAAAGATGGAATTGGAATTGGTAAGTCAAATGGCAACTCTATGTTTAATCATCAGAGGAACTACCAAACTATTTTCCAAAGTGGCTGCATCCTTTTCTGTTTCCACCAGCAGTGTATGTGGGTTGATTTCTTTGCATGCTCACCAACAGTTGTTAGTATCTGACTTTTTGTTTCCAGTCATCTTAGTAGGTGTGAAGTGGTATCTTATAATAGTTTTGATTTGCATTTCCCTGATGAATAATGATGTTGAGCATTTCTTCATGTGCTTATTTGCCATTTGCATATCTTCCCTGGAGAAATGTCTATTCATATCATTTGCTGAATTTTAAAATTGGATTGTTTATTTGTCTTTTTATTACCGATTTGTGTGTGTGTGTGTGTAGATATTCCCAGGTATGGCAGGTTTTATATGAAGCTAGATCCAATGGCTCAAGCATATTGCCAAAACTTCATTTTCTTTATACATCTTATTCTTCCATCTACAGAGATTGACTTTCTCCTGTTTGGCTCTCTTGCTGGTTGAAAAATGGGCTGCTAACCACTGCTGGGTTAAATACTTTCCCTGCCACATCCACTGGCAGAGAAAGGGTGTTTCCCTTCCCACTACAAAAGTTCTAGACCTCCCTTTGGTAAGATTTATTTAGGTCACATAATCACAGTGGTGATGAGACAGAATTTACACAGATTATACTGTGCTGTTTCAACCACATTTAAAGAACTGAGATTAGGCTCGGTTCCTGTCCCCAGTCCAAATGTGCATGGCTACTATGCAATGGAAAGGTAGCAACATAATCTATTCTAGCACTTTTGTAACGATTGGTTTATATGATTATCTGATTAAAATCTATGCTTCCCATTGGAGTATGAAGGCAGGGAACCATATTACTTTGGCTTACTTGCATTTAGAATACCATCCTCATTCTCATGATATTAATGAACAGCCATGGACCAGATACTATGTAGGTGGTTTGCATGGATTTTTGTCATAAGTTTGGGATTATTATTACTATCCTCATTTTATACATGAAGAAATTCAGGCTCAGACAGGTTAAAAGACTTGTTGAGTGAAAGTGGTGGAGCTGGGATTTGAACCCAGGTTGTCTGAGTCCTTAGTTACTCTTGACTATCTTTCTTGTGAATAATGAATAATTTTCATCTTAATAGCTCCTTGCACAACGTGTGGCACAAAATAGGCATAGGTACTCAATAAATATCTATCAAATTGCAGTGAAATCTAATTCTAATATTTTTAAATAAAGGCACGAATTTCTCTTTTGTGGCAGAAAAGTATTAGAGGTCAGAGACCAAACTGAAGAGTCAAGTGCCTGGAAGAGTTTCTCAGCAGCTCCTTCCATCACACAGATTCTGCTGCCCCTAGCTTGGAGACAGAGGTCTGGGTCAGAGTATCTGAGGGCCCACATGTCAGTCAGACACATCCTTCGACCTTCATTGAGCTGTCCTCCCAGGAGGTCATACCAACTTCTTGATGTGCATGAGTGAGTGTAGAAATCCAGAAATCAACTTTGAAACCAGGCCTTAAATGCCTTCTGTGATAAATAATTTAAAAGTCCTGTAGGTTCTTTTTTTTTCCATCCTTCGAATCAAAAGAAAAATAATGTGAGATCAAAACCCCCAGAAGAATATGAAGAAAAATATTCAGAAAAGATATGGGTGCTTGGAATAAAAAACATTTTCTTTTCCCATGCATCAAAAGACGCTCCCAGTTTATCAGACATTTTCACGTGGGCTATAGCACACTGGGACGAAAATAAAAGCATAGCAGTGAATTCTAGGTCATTAGACTGGAAAGTCAGCTGAAAGAAGCAGGATCTTGTCTTTCCTTTGAGACAGACACATTGCAAAAGATGTTTTCAATTTATGACTATTTCTCAATTTTCTCTCCATATTTGGGATTGAGAGAATATCTTGTATGGTCTGAAAAATAAAATCTTTAGGTGAATTATAGTTTATACTTTTCTATATTTTTTAGATGCTTTCACTTGCATCATCTCATATGATCCTCATGACAAGGATTGTATATCCCTTTTGATGCAGGAAGGTTAGTATTATTGGTCCAATTTTACAGAACATAAAATTGAGGCCCATGATGCTGCACTGATATCTTGAATGTCATACAGCTGGTGAGGGCAAACACTGAAATTCTACTAAAATCTTTGTCCCTCTGTGGTTTGAAGAATAAAAATATTAAAGCTTTCTGGGAAATGCAGACATGCACGCAAACCGTCTGTCATGTTTCTAGCTAGGTGGCTTTAATCAAGTTATTTTAACTTCATCTTCTTCATTTGTAAAGGTAGGTTAATACCTACATTGCAAAGCTGTGGTGAGGATTAAGTGAGACAGTGCATATAAAGTGTCAGATTGGGGGATTTGAGATGGCCCGATAGCAATTCTCTTTTCTGAGTTTGAACTGAATGAAAAATAGAATTGCTAAAGTAGGCAGATGGGGCAAATGAAAATTATATTGGTAGAAACCGGAGTCCTTAATATTGAACTCTGAAAGCAGGAAGACTTATCATTCAGCCACACACAACATCTGGTGATCCAAGGAAGGATGGCACTGTTCAACTCAGTGTTTGATTTAGCATCAAGGAAGTTTAAAATTCTGGGGGACATGATTATCAAATATTATTTTATTTAAAAGAGTCATAATGTGGCTAAAGAAATGGAGATCCAGAAATGGTATCTGACTTACCCAAAGTTATACAGCAGCCAGGTAGGGACAAAGCTGGAAATAAAATCTAGTCTTTTGACTCCCAAGATGAATCTCCTCCCAGTACACCATGCTGTCTCATTTCCCAGAAACTAGAATGATCTTGCAAGAAGTGTCTTTGACACACTGATTTCAATTCTTTTGGATATATACCCAAAAGAGAGATGTAGTCAACAGATCTAAGAAAAAATGCTCCAACTCTCTAATCATCGGGGAAATGCAAGCTAAAACCACAATGAGATATCACTTCATGCATGTTAGAATGGTGATTATCAAAAAGATGAGTAATAACAAGTGTTGGTGAGGATGTTAAGAAAAGGGAACCCTTGTACATGGTTGGTGATGATGTAAATTAGTGTAAAATTTGGTGTGTCAAAGAGATATCTATACTCCCATGTTCACTGCAGCACTACTCCCAATAGTCAAGATATGGAATCAGCCTAAGTGTCCATCAAGAGATGAATGGTTAAAGTAAAGGTGGTATAAATATATAATGGAATATTATATAGCTTTTAAGAAGGAAATTCTGTCATTTGTGACAACGTGGATGGAACTGGATGACATTATGCTAAGTGAATAAGACAGGCACAGAAAGACAAATACTGTACAATTTCATTTATATACGGAATCCTAAAAAGTTGGTCTCACAAAAGCAGAGTAAAAAGGTGGTTACCAGAGGCTGAGGGAGTCAGGAGAGGGAGAAGAACGGGGAAAGGGAAGATGTTGATCAAAGGGTATGAAGTTTCAGTTACACTGGAGGAATACGCTTTAATAATCTATTGCACTGTATGATGACCACAGTTAATAATTATGCATTATATATTTCATAATTAGTAAGATAGATTTTTAATGTTCTTACCACAAAACAATGATAAATTTGTGAGGTGATGGATAAGTTAATTAGCTTGACCAAATCTTTCTATAATGTATGCATACATCAAAACATCACATTGTACCTTATAAATATACACAATTATTATTTGTCAATTAAGGAAAAGAAGTGTTTCTGGAGCAATCCCATTACTGGGTATATACCCAAAGGATTATAAATCATTGTTCTATAAATTCACATGCACACGTATGTTTATTGCAGTATTGTTCACAATATCAAAGACTTGGAACCAACCCAAATGCCCATCAATGATAGACTGGATAAAGAAAATGTGGCACATATACACCATAGAATACCATGCAGCCATAAAAAAGAATGAGTTCATGTCCTTTGCAGGGACATGGATGAAGCTGGAAACCATCATTCTCAGCAAACTAACACAAGAACAGAAAACAAAACCCCACATGTTCTCACTCATAACTGGGAGTTGAACAATGAGAACACATGGACACAGGGAGGGGAACATCATACACTGGGGCCTGTCAGTGGGTGGGGGGCTAGGGGAGTGATAGCATTAGGAGAAATACCTAATGTAGATTATGGGTTGATGGGTGCAGCAAACCACCATGGCACCTGTATACTTATGTAACAAACCTGCATGTTCTGCACATATATCCCAGAACTTGAAGTATAATGAAACAAACAAACAACAACAACAACAACAACAACAAAACAAAAAAAAAAAAAAAGAGAGAAAGGAAAAGAAGGGTCTTTGAATATTTCTTTGGCCAAGCATGACACATAGGTCTTGGTCACAAAGCCAATTAATAAATTAACTCATGCATGCATTCTTTTATTTATAAAGTTTCATTGAACCTACTATGTGCAAGACATTACATGTGGGATACCACAACAAATAAAGCAGAAGAAGATCCTTTTCTCATGTTACTTGCTTCCTTTTCTCATGTTACTTGCCTTCTGGTGGGGGCTTATGGAAAATAAATAACAAGCAAGCAAGCAAACAAACAAAGAAACAAACAGATATTTGCTATTTGAGATGGTGATGAATGCCATGTAGAAAAAATAAAGCAGGGCAAATGGATAGAGAGAGAAGCACGGTGCCATTTACATGTTAAATTCAAGGAAGGTCATCCTGTGGAGGTGATATTTGAGCAGAGAGCTGAAAGATGTAAAAGGGTGATCCGTGAAAATATCTGGGAAAAGAACATTCTGGGTGGAGGTAAAAAATCTTTTAGGCAAGTGCAAAGACCCTGAGGCAAGAAGATGCTTGGCATGTCTGGCAAGGAGGTCAATGGGCTAGAGCAGAGAGAGTGAGGGAGAAAGACAGTAAGGATTGGGGGTCAGACTGTCAAGCAGAGCCCAGGTCATACTGATTCTTTTGGGAAGTTATAAAGACATGATTTTAACACAAAATGAGATGAGAAAGCATTTGAATTGTATTTTAAAACACTCCCTCTGACTGCTATGTAGGAAGTGAAGGATAAAAATGGAAGTTGGAGACTAGTTAGAGCGCCACTGCAATGATTTAGGCAGGCTGAGAAGCTGGAACAAAACTGTAGCAGTAGAGGTAGAATGAAGGGGTCAGTCTCTGGATTATGCCTGTGCATTGGACAGAATGGGTAGGCACATCACTGCGTACTGGGTTAGAGAAGATGGTGAAGGAATATGCTCAGGAGAGCGACGTTAGGAATTTGGTTTGGGACATGATGGGTTTGAGATACTTATTAGATATTCAAGAGTTTTTGAACAGTAGAAAGTTGGCTATGTAAAACTGGATTTCAGGTGAGAGGTCAGGTGGGGAATGCAAACATGGGAGTCATTGGTCTATAGATAGTATTTGCAGACATGATGCTGGATGAGATGACCTGGAGAGTGAGCGTAGCTGGAGAACTAAAGAAACCTGAGAACAGAACACTGGGATACTTGAAGGCTAAGAAGCCAAGAAAAGGCAAAGATTTGGCAAAGAAAATTAAGAGGTAAAAGGAGAAACAATGGAGGGTAATGTTCTTCATTCCAACCAAGAGAAGCATTTCTAGAGAGAGGGAGTTTAAGTAAGTTAAGTACTGAGGTTTAACAACATGAAAATCATTGTTGACCTTCACAAGAACAGTTTTGCTGAAATAATGAAGATTAAAAAGTGTGATTCTAGTCTGGCTTAAGAGAGAGGGGGAGAAGATGATATGGAGACAATGAATATAGTTCATGGCTAATTCTCTCAAGGAAATTTGCTGTAAAGCGAAATTGTAAATGAGTCAATAGTAGGAGCAGGGTGTGGGGTAGGAGGGGTGATTTTAAGAGAGAACATATTACAGCATGTTTGTTTGCTAATGGGAATGATCCAGCAGAGAGGGAAAATTTGGGAGTGCAGAAGAAAATGTGGAAACCACTGTTGAGGTGATACTCCTGAGACTATTAGAGGGTATAGGAACTTGTGCCTTGAGTGGGAACAGGAAGAGTTCATTAACGGTAGCAAGGATGAAGGTGGAATGTATGGTCAGGTACAGAAGGCTTAGTAGATAGGATGTTGATAAAACAAGTGGAAAGTTCTCTGTGGGTATTTTCTCATTGAACTAGAAGACAGCCTGAAACTGCTAGTGGAAAAGAAGGTGTCAGAGGTTTGAGGAGACAGGAGATGGTTATGAAGTAATTACCTACCACAATGGAAGAGTGATTGAGCTAAGGAACTGTCCTGGGAATTCCAGGCAGTCCATGAGCTTAGTGGCCAGGAACTTAAAGTAAGAACAAACCGTTAAAGTTGTCTCTTCTTCTCCTACTCAATTAAATTGTGTGGGTGCAAGTGGGGATGAGGAAAAGTTAGGTTTAACTAGGGCTCTAATCTTGCCAAGCAATTGTGATGGCATGTAAAAAGCAAGGGAGTTGAGGTATACGTAAAGTACGGTTGTAACTATGGATCATATAAGTGTAGATACAACAAAAAGTGAGAGTGTGAAAGACTGAAAAACAGTGAAAATCTGTAGGATCAATGAATTGTAGGTCACAGTGGGGCCAAAGAATTTTAGGAGTCTGGGAGCTATTTATTATGAACTAGAAAGGTAAATGGTGTTAATAGGAGAGTGGGATTCCTGTAATTGAGATCATGGAGCTGTTGGAGTTGTTTTCAGTGATTAGGTTAATGTATGGCTGTGGGAATGAATGATGGAGGTGAGGCAGAGGACGCTATCACTGAAGGAATTAAGGCCAAGGAACTTAGAGCTCAGGGTGTGAAAAGATGATGTCAGTGGATATCACAGTCAGGAATGATCATCCTAACGTGGCCGTTAGCACATGGTGATATTAAGATTGTTGTTAAACATCATTAGTTACCAGGAAAATGCAAATTAAAACCACAATGTGATACCAATAGATGGCTGTAATGAAAAAGACAGACGATAACCAGTCATGGCTGGTGGGAATGTAAAATGATGCAGCCACTTAGGAAACCAGTTTGGCAGGTGCTCAAATTGTTAAATATAGAGTTACTATTCTACTCCTAAACATATATTCAAGAGAAGTGAAAACATATGTCCACACAAAAACTTGTACACAAATGTGAATAGTAGAATTATTGATAATAGTGAAAAAGTGGACACAAGCTAAATGCCCATTAACTGATGAATGTATAAATACAGTGTGGTATATCCATGCAATGAAATATTATTCAGCAATAAAAATAAATGAGTTATGAATACATGCTAGAACATGCATGAACTTTGAAAACGTTATGTTAAGTAAAAGAAGCTAGGGACAAAAAGTCATGTTGTCTGATTCCATATATGTATAATGTCCAGAATAGGACAAAATTGTAGAGACAGAAAGTAGATTAGTGGTTGCCTAGCACTGGGGACTGCTAATGGATACAGGGTTTCTTTTTGGGGTCATGAAAATGTTCTAAAATTAAATTGTGATGGTTGTACATTTGTACAGCTCTGTGAATATGCTAAAAAACCTGTAAATCATACATTCTAGATGGGTAATTTTATGGTGTGTGAATGCCATCTCAATAAAGATGTGATTTTTTTTTTTTTAAAGAGCTATACTGGAAATACTGTTGAAGAGAGTGAAAGCAATCCAGGAGCTCAGAACTTCAAGGAATAAGGGGTGGTGACCAGGGGGCTTGCAGATGACAGGAACAAGGAGAGGGCACAGTCTAATGGTATAAGCTTCACTTCTAGCGTGTGTGTTTGTAGGAGAAAAGAAGAATGATCTAGAAAAGGTGATGAGAAAAAAGGAGACCTTTTCTCTTTATAATAAACCCATGAAGTAGGTACTGTTATACCCATTACATCTGCCAGGAGCTTCAAAGCAGTTTAAAAACCCTTGCTGGTTTATCTTTTTTTTTTTTTTTTTCCCAGTAGTGGAGGAGTGAAGACTCAAATCTAAGCAATTTTACTCCAGTGTCCACCACAAATATAACTCCCCATCATAATCGAGGCTACCAGTATCTCTCTCAATTCAGTTCAATTCTGCAAGTTCAATCCTTAGCTTCTTCAAGCACAGGGAAAGAGAGGACTTTTGGAGAAGAAATTACCTCAGAAATCAGCTAGATTTCAGGTAGACCAATATCATGGAAGGAACCTTGAGGGTAGTGGTTGAAGACACAAGGATCTTGCTGATGAAAGCTGTGATTTGCAGAGGGCACTGTGGAAAGACTGGGGAGGTGGGAAGAGGAGTAGAATTTGGTGATATCCAGAGCAATGTAGGGATGAGAGTCTGGTTATGAGAGAAGACATCAAAGTTTGGGGCTTTTGTAGTGATTGATAGAAACAGAGATGTAGCATTTGACAGGATTCCTCCTGAAGGTCTTCAAGGCAGACTTGATAATGAGGCTGTGAGTATTGCAGGAAAGAGGTCTTGCCCCTTCTTCCCTCTTGCTGAGCATACTGTCAAGGCAGAGGAAACTGTTCTTACCAGGAAGTGAAGTTATAATATTTCCATTATTTTTATCAGTATGTACATACTTTGATGGAAGGAAGCAAAGAGGTAGGGTTGCTTGGCGCATCACTCTAGGGGCATCATTTACCTTGCAGTCTTTGTAAATGCCCCCAGGAGTTGTGTATCACAGTGGTCCTCCATGGAGAATGCATTCCACTCCTCGTGCAACCTTGGGAGTCACTCACTGTAAAATGGACAGGGTTGGGTGGTTTCTAAGGGGTTTTGGATTTTCTTTGCTTAGCTCTGCTCTGCATTTCCCTCTTGCTGAGTATACATATGGCTTTTTCTGTTAGTGTCTTGACTTCTTACTTTGGGAGCCCCTACAGCAGTAAGATGGAAATACCGAGGAGATGTGAATGCTGTCTTGTTCCCTTGAGTCCAGTCAAACATATGGCCTTCCTCTCACAGAAGCTGCTTCCATCCTTGGATCCATTTCACTCCCATGGATGGGATTTCTGTAGAATCAGGGGTCAACTGCAGGCCTTAGCAACACTGATTACTGATATCCAAAGTAACAGCAGAGATAGAAGCAATTTCTTAGAAACTGGAGACAACCTCCAACTGTACTCACACCCTCTGATGCTACAAGATACTTTTGGCAGATGTGTTGATGATGGGGATGGAACTATTAGATTAGATTGCATGACCATTCCACAGCTCTCAAAGGCAGTCATCTGAACAGGAGGAAAAGGAGGAAGGGGAGGAGGAGGAGAAGGAGAACACCCCAACAGTCCTGATGGACGCTAATTGATTGATTGTGTCATTCTGTGCACTTTTGCATGGTTTTTTTTTTTTTTTTTTTTTTTTTTTTTTGAGACGGAGTCTCGCTCTGTCACCCGGGCTGGAGTGCAGTGGCCGGATCTCAGCTCACTGCAAGCTCCGCCTCCTGGGTTCACGCCATTCTCCTGCCTCAGCCTCCCGAGTAGCTGGGACTACAGGCGCCCGCCACCTCGCCCGGCTAGCTTTTTTTTTGTATTTTTTAGTAGAGACGGGGTTTCACCGTGTTAGCCAGGATGGTCGCATGTTTTTATCTTTATAATAAATCCATGAGGTAGGCACTGAGTTCAAATCCTAGTTTTTCCTGTGTGGCTTTAGGTAGGTTATTTACCATTTTTGACCTCTAAGTTTTTACTTAGAAAATAAGATTGTATTGGAACCTACCTTATTAAGTTATTGAAAGAATATAAGGAAACAATATGTGCACTTATTAACAAGAAGCCTTACATATAGTAAGTACTAAGTAAATGTTTGCTGCCATTATGCTATAAAACCAGTCAGATGTGTCCCACCACTATAAATGCAGGCAAAGTAGTACTTTGTGCCTTAAGTACTTTTCAGAAAAAGGCAAGGGAGGAAAAGAAAGAAAATAGGAAAGAGTAGGATGGATGGAAGAATAAAAGGAAGAAGAGGGCGTGGATAGTCTCCTTGAATATGTTGAAGAGACTATAAGTTTTGGAATCAGACAGGCCTGGGTTTCAATCATGAAGCAAGCCATTTAATCTCTTAGAGCCTCATTCTCCTCATAAAGTGGAAATAAAAATGCCTTCTCCTAGAATTTGAACAAATCATATGTCTGATCTCTTTTTCACTCCTGACATAGGAAAATATTGAACAGGGTTGGAAAAAAGGAAGTAACATTTATTAAGGGTTTACTGTGTACCAGTTGTGAAGTTTGATAGAGATAATGCATGTAAAATACCTGGCACATCGTAGGTGCTTAGGACAAGGTATTGGTATGTTGGGAATAAAATTTCAACAAGAGACCCAGAAATTCCTAGAACAACTATGCTTTTCATCTTCTTTTCCTTCATAGTTTCCAACTAAGAGGGCTACCTACATGGAGCAATAAGACTAGAGCTCAAAGTATCACTATATTAATAACTTTATTAATAAGAATCTGCTATCTGAAGAAAAGGCTTTTCTCATAAAAGTTAGATTTGAGCACACAGCTGGAGGCCTAACCAAAGCTCCTGATTGCTCTACTCAACCTGAATCTGACCTACCATTGGTGCCAGTGTGCTGAGGGGAGAAAGGGAGGGCCAGGTACCTTGCCTCAGCTTATAAATTTCTCTGGATGGTGTAGAAGCTGGAACTACCAGAGAACAGCTGGCCTACCCCAAAGGACAGCTTACCTGGGTGTGAGGTAGGATGTGCAAATGATGAGGAGGACAGGGGGTCTGACTTGGAGGCTTGATAACCTCCCTCCATAGTAAAATGTGGCCCAAGTAGTGCCGTGAACCCTGACTTAGCTGATAACTCTTCTTCCTACCTGTGGGGGCTGCCAGAAAGGGATCTGATGTGGAAAAGGAGGAGTACTCTGTCCCCACACTCCATATATTCCCAGGGGAATTCTTTAGGCTTGTTTTTGGATATTTTCTCTTTCAAGGGGGTCCTTGTGTGTGGATTTCATCTTCCCTCTCATCCAACTCCACGTTGAGCCTCTACGTTGGGCTCTGGTTACCTCTCCCTGAATCCGATGCCACAGTTTCTGACCTCCAGCTTCTCTGACTTTCTCCAGTCACTCTTCTCACAACTACCTGTGACTTTCCTAAAATACACTCCCCAGATCAAAAACTTCACTGGCTGCAGACTAAAGGTCACATCTCTTAGCATGATGCTCTAGACCAGGGGACCCTAACCCTTGGGTAGTGCTACATGGCCTGTTAGGAACCAAGCTGCACAGCAGGAAGTGAGCAGTGGGCAAGCCAGCGAAGCTTCATCTGTATTTACGGCAACTCCCCATTGCTTGCATTATCGCCTGAACTCCGCCTCCTCTCAGATCAGCTGCAGCATTAGATTCTCACAGGAACACAAACCCTATTGTGAACTGCACACACGAGAGATCTAAGTTGCACGCTCCTTATGAGAATCTAATGCCCAGTGATCTGTCACTGTTTCCCATAACCCTCAGATGGGACTGTCTAGTTGCAGGAAAAGAAGCTCAGGGCTTCCACTGCTTTTACATTATGGTAAGTTATGTAATTATTTATTATATATTACAGTGTAACAATAATAGAAATAAAGTGCACAATAAATGTGCTTGAATCATCCTGAAACCATTCCCTCACCCCGCACCGGTCTGTGGAAAAACTGTCTTCCACAAAACTGGCCCCTGGTAGCAAAAAGTTTGGGGACCGCTGCTCTAGACCACCACACACTGACATCACCTATCCTTTCCATTCACAGAACTTTCAATTCAATCAATTATCCTCCTGCACAGTGCCCTTATGTAACCGAGCATATATTTCTCTCAGTTAACTTTCAACCCCTTAAGGCAGGAACTATAGTTCATCAATCTTTATAGCTGATATGTAATGTTTGGTACATAGTAGGTGTTCAAAATATTGAAGTGGGCTTTTGGAAGTAGACTTCCAGTTTAGATCTGCTGTCTACCACTTACTACGAGGTTTTGGAAAAAGCATTCAAAATCTCTGCACTTCAGTACCCCCATCTTAAAAATGAAGGTGAGAATAATATGTACCTCATAGGGCTAATTTGAATATTAAATTGGTTAGTATTTTTAAATTCCTTTTGCTAGTGCTTGGTATAAATAAGTATGCAGTAAAGGTTAGCTGTTATTACTATCACCATTACTCACAACCATCTCAGAGTGGAAGGCTTACAGGAATTAGCATGAATTATAACCATCATGATCCATCATTTTTATTTGAGGCTTTACTACTTTCATCACATTTTACATTAATAATTTAAAATGATCCTCACAACCAATTCTGTGAAATCCCTTTCTTCAGATAAGGAAACTGAAACAAAGAGGAGTTTAGTGGCCTCGCCATGTGATGGTGAAAAGACGCAAAAATAGATTTTTGCCTGTCTGGTTTACTATTCATTTCCTTACACTGTGACTTCCAAAGTAAATTAAGTCTAAGCCCTACATTAAATTGATTTAATTTACTCACCTTTTTAAATTTTAAAAATGAGACAGTGAATGTCTTGATTGCTAGGACCATGTTATATTTTATCTGTATTCTCTGAATTTCATGCAATACCTAGGAAAAGGCCCGTACTCAAATATTTTTGAAAGGAAAAAATTAAAAAGAAAGAAAGAAAAAATTGGAAAGATTTTAAGGTATGCAAAAATCTCCCCCATTTTTCACATACCTATAATGTAACTTATATTAACTATTCTTTATCAGAAGTGAGTGTCCTTTTCTTTTTAGTTTAGGTACTGGCTAAACTAGTTTAGCTACAATAGGTTTAGGTACAAATTTGTTTAGGTACAAATGGGTACTAGCAATCATCTCTCAACCAATTCCTCTTTAGAAAATGCAGAATGGCCGGGCGCGGTGGCTCAAGCCTGTAATCCCAGCACTTTGGGGGGCCGAGACGGGCGGATCACGAGGTCAGGAGATCGAGACCATCCTGGCTAACACGGTGAAACCCCGTCTCTACTAAAAAATACAAAAAACCAGCCGGGCGAGGTGGCGGGCGCCTGTAGTCCCAGCTACTTGGGAGGCTGAGGCAGGAGAATGGTGTGAACCCGGGAGGCGGAGCTTGCAGTGAGCTGAGATCTGGCCACTGCACTCCAGCCTGGGCAACAGAGCGAGACTCCGTCTCAAAAAAAAAAAAAAAAAAAAAAAAAAGAAAATGCAGAATGCAGAGTAAGTGGAGTAATATTCCCTTGTAAGAATCCTCCTACAATTTCTCTGACATCATGAAAACATTCATAGTACAGCTCAATCTGAGAGAAACATTAATTATATTCAAGAGTTTATGTCTTAGGAGTTGCTTGAGATGAAATTAGCAAACTCCTTTAAATTAATGAAAATCCAAACTCATAGAAGAGACTCATTCAGCTGCCTTGTTCTATCTTGCAAAATCATCTTAGCCAAAATCTTGGAAATCATAACATCCAAAAGAGGCTTCATTAGAATAAATGCTCCATGAGAGCAGACTGCCTATTTGTGCTCTGATGTGCTCCCAAGTGCCTAGAATAGTGCCTGGCATGTAGTCAGAGCACAATGGTTATTTGTTGAATGAATTAAATGGATCCAATAAGAACCTTTGAATGAGAGTGCCTGTGGTTTATTTATTCAGTTCAAGTCAGAAGCACTTGCATTTGCATGATTATAAGTCTCTTTTAAAAATAAGTTGATCCCAATTCTCCTAATGATTCCGTGAAATCAGGCAGACCTGGCTGGATATTTATGATCGACCTTACTAATTAGTAAATGGATAAGCTTCCAAACACAAACCACGATACCTGACTTTTGTATACAGCAGAAAATCCAAATATATTCAAATTGTTCACATTACCACCGTATGCAGTTTACCAGAAGATTTGACTGCCTTCTTTTGAGCAATGCCTGATGTAGCTGTACCTCAAGCTGCTTTCATGAATCACACCAGCTGGTTCTTTTCGGGACCCACGACAAGGATGCACATTGTCTTTAATTCTAATTGAGGGCTTCAATCCTGGGACATTTCAAATATTGTAGGTGACACATGCTGTCTCTTCCAAGGCCACATTTTGAAAGGTTTTCTAACAAGGAAGCAGCCAGATTTGAATATGGTGACATTAGACCTTGTCAGACAAAAACATCAATATTGGTGCATAATTAATGCTTGGAGCCTCTCTGATATGGACAGAGCAGGCCCAGAGTGCTTTCAAAAATCAATTTGCTACCTGAATTACAAACATCGTAGATGCAACCTGACAGGCTGATGCTATTAGAACATGGGGGCATCTATCGAAACATTTGAGCAAATCAAAGATCTGATCTGTCTTTCACTCCTGATATAGGAAGAGATTGAACAGGGTTGAGATAAAAGAAGTAACATTTATTAAGGATTTACTGCGTGCTATACAAAGTACTCAGAACTATATGGACATCATCTTATTTCAATTCTCAGAATACTTGAAGAAATAAGAGTTATAGTCCTAATACTAAAGAAAGGAGAATAAAGTCTCAAAGAGATTAAAGAACATAACCGGGCCAGGTGTGGCAGCCCATGCCTGTAATCCCAGCACTTTGGGAGGCTGAGGCAGGCAGATCATTTGAGGTCAGGAGTTTGAGACCAGCCTAGCCAACATGGTGAGACCCTGTCTCTATTAAAAATACGAAAGTTAACTGGGTGTTGGTGGCACACACCAACACCCAGTTAACTTTCGTATTTTTAATTTGAGATGAAATTAGCAAACTCCTTTAAATTAATGAAAATCCAAACTCATAGAAGAGACTCATTCAGCTGCCTTGTTCTATCTTGCAAAATCATCTTAGCCAAAATCTTGAAAATCATAACATCCAAAAGAGGCTTCATTAGAATAAATGCTCCATGAGAGCAGACTGCCTATTTGTGCTCTGATGTGCACACCAGTTAGCCTCCTGAGTGCCAATCCCGCTACTTAGGAGGCTAAGGCAAGAGAATTGCTTGAACGTGGGAGATGGAGGCTGTGGTGAGCTGAGATTTCACCACTGCCCTCCAGCCTGGGTGACAGTGTGAGACTCCATCTTAAAAAAAAAAAAAAAAGAAAAAAAAAAGAAAAAAGAAAAAAAGAACACAACAAACATTACATGCTAGTAAGTAACACAAGAAGTGGCATTTGGATGCAAATATGGCCCAAAATTCCATTTTTTCTTTTACATTTTTTCCCCAGGACCATAGCATATTTCTACCTTCTTTGTCCTTTTAGAGTTATTTTTTCAAAGCTTTGTTCCAGGGAATGGTGAGTGCTTCTGCAGAAGTGCATTGTGACTAAAAAGTAAATAAGTTAACTTAAAGGTCACCTTACAAATTATAATAAAAAGGTACACATTCCATTACATAATATGACAATTTACATACCACAATGACTACCAAAGAACAAACTTATTTTGTGTGTGTATGTGTGTGTAGACTTTGGAATATGTCTGCAGGCTTTGGAATAAATGAAATTAAACTTTCTCTCCTAGTCTGCATGTCCATCCATCCATCCATCCATCCATCCATCCATCCATCCATCCATGTCTGCCTATCTATCTATCTATTTATCTATCTATCTATCTATCATCTACCTATCTTAGAAATGTAAGTGTGTCATTATTTAGAAGCTTGTAACCCTGGAGTGGGGTTTTATTTGTAACTCAGAGAAGTGATTTTTCATTCATGCAACACTCTGTAAGTAAGTACTACTACTTATCTGTGAGAAATATTTTTCTCAATAAGTGTGACTCAAACCAAATACTAAAACATATTAGCTTCTCAAGCTATTTTAAGACCGTAAGTCTTATTCAAAATCCTTGCATTACTGTTTTATTGAATAAAACATCATTTTAATGAGGGGTGTTTAAACAAGTGTTGTAAAAAGGAACTTAGTAAATAAATGCATATTATGAAGATGTGCTTTCATCTGTTTTCCATATTACAACATTACATTTCCTATGTAAAATTGCATTTTTATAAAGGGTTCTATGAAAGCAAGTTGAAAATCATTGAGCTAAAGAAATTGGGACATCCACAAGTTCAATTCCTTTGATCTAAAAGATTTCAGGTGGCTCACGCCTGTAATTCCAGCACTTTGGGAAGCTGAGGCTGGTGGATCACCTGAGGTCAGAAATTCCACACCATCCTGGTCAACATGGTGAAAGCCCATCTCTACTAAAAATACGAAAAATTAACTGGGCATGGTGGCAAGCACCTGTAGTCCCAGCTACTGGGGAGGCGGATACAGGAGAATTGCTTGAACCCAGGAGGTGGAGGTTGCAGTGAGCTGAAATTGCACCACTGTACTCCAGTCTGAGCAGCAAGAGTGAAACTGCATCTCAAAAAAAAAATTAATAAATAAAAAAAGAAGAAAAAGAAAAACAAATGGAAGGTTTCGGTTAATTCAGTGTCTAAAAATAAGTATAATGTTAACCATAATAGCATAAATGCCCAAAGTGGATTTTCATACATAAAATCTACTGAAGACCAAACTAATAAAACACAACTCCTTGATGAGTTCTTTTTCCAGACCACAGCTTTTCCACAATATGGAAATAGTACCAAGAGTGGGGTTGCAAAAGAGACCCAGAGATAAAATGTGAAACTGGCTGCATATAGTGCCACATCAGGCACTTTTTAATAAGGGGATCAACAACATTTTCTCTTTGGATATGCACAAATTTAGTTCTGCCTCTTGCTTCACCCATTCCTCAAGCCACTTGTGCTTTTCTTTTTATCCTGGCTTCTATTTCCATTGCTGACTTTTCCATTTCTCTCTTCATTGCAGTCTTCAAATTTAATATAGTTTTTGTCTCCCTTACTGCAGTCTTGCCTCCTGTCAACCACCATCTGAATTCTGTCTCCACTTACAATTCTTTAGGCTGTTCTAGTTAAGCAAGTTTGGTGCACTAATTACACTAATGATACTAATTAGTGGCCTATTTGAATCTGCATTCTTTACCTTTATAACTTCATAGTTTCCACTCTCTTTGACTCTGGGATGATTTTGTGATTTGATTTAGCCAATATAATGCAGTAGAAGTGACAGTATGCTGATTCTGATCTTAGTCCTCAGGAAACTTTGCCTACTTCCACTTCATCTCTTTCATAATTGGTTTTCTTATGCTTATACTATGGCCTTGACCCCCAAGAACCTGATTGAGGGATGTGAGAGACATATAGAGGCTGGGACATATGGAGAGTAGAGGCACCTTGGCTGACAGACTAGCCAAGACCAAAGGAACTGTCCACACAATTCTAGCCTAAACTGACAACCCAGAATTATGTGATAAATAAATAGTTGTTGCTTTGAATTACTGAGTTATGGGGTGGTTTGTTATGTGCAAGAACTAACTGACAGAGTAATCTTATTAGACTAGACTTAGCCCCGTTTCTCCCATTGGCTTCAACTGGGTTCTGCTTCCTGCCTGGATATGCAGCCCTTAATCTGTTCTTCCTTCATAGAATTTAGCCCTTTTTGATAATTTTACCCAGATTATCTTGGTTTATATAATCTCAAGATGGCAAACATCTTGAGAATGAGGTTTGTGCATAAATCCGTCTTGCCCTCTAAGATCCAACTACATTGCACTTTCGACAGTTCCTGGAATGTGTCATTACAGTTTGCCTTGGGTTTTTGGCACTTACCGTTCCTTTCGATGGAGACAATTTCCCCCAAGCATTTCCCATTCTTCTCACGGCTGGCTTCTTTGCATCTTTCACATTTCAGTTAAAGGTCACTTTCTACTAGAGGCCTCCCCAGACTACTCACACTAAATCCTGTATATCTTCCCCAACTTTATTGTTCTCTACCACAATGCTGTTTCCCTCCCAGGATCTTACAGTGTGCCATTGTCTTCTGTACTTACTTGTTTTCTTGTTGATTATCAAGTTCCTTCACTAGAATATAAACGCAATGAACACAAGAACAAAATCTGAAATTTTCTCTTCACTGTGTCTTGAATGCTTAGCTCCTTGCTTGGGATATAGGAGGTATACTACTAATATTTATTGAACAAATGAATTCATTATACCTTTCTGTATCTTCTCAGAGGTCTTGTACATTGTAGATGTACAATGTAGTGAATACACTGTATGAAGTGCTCATTGGCTGGTTCATTGAATGATTTTATTCTATCACCCAAAAGCCTTATGAGGTCACTATAATGTCTAGGAGTATCTTTATTTTCTAGATGAGAGAGGTTGGTGAGGTTAATTGCATACCCTGATTCACTGAGTAAGTTAGGGAGCATGATGATGAGAACTCAGATATTCTGAGTTCCTTCCTGGGACTGTTCAAACCACTCCACAGTGCTTGTACACAGCAAGTTTAGCGGAAGATTTGCTCATTTAGAAAAATTAGGATGAGAATGTTGTGTATTACCAAAGTCTCAATTATAATTTAATGATTAAAATAGTTGTCATCAATTCACAAATTCACATCACAACTCAAGCTAATACAATTGTATATAGTATAGCTCTTCTGAGATCCTTTAAAAGCAAATATATGAGAATTACTTTGCAATTAGCCAAGTAACTCTACATGAATGGAGGTCTGAATCCAGCCTTAAGCCTTCACCTTCATGTCACACTACTGCTATGGTTCCAATGCCCCAGCACAGTTGGCTCAGTTAAGGTAGTTAACTAGCCTTCTTTCCTGTCCTGATTACCAAAACTTTTGAATCCCTAGTTGAATTTTTGTAAAGTCTAAATTAATGGAGCTGAAATCCTGATGTCAGATTTTTCTTGGAATGCTGGAGATTGGCTTAGATATGAGGCAACCTTATATAGGGACAGAGTATCCTAAATAAAAATACCAAGGCAGCCCATGGGGATGATGTGGTGTAGCAGTGCACTGGACAGGGACATCACTCATGGCCTCTGTCACAGAGGCCAGCAGGCAGGGATTTTACAACAATTTAATCAAATTGACACTCACCCCACCTTCAGGTTTAATTCTGTCCCTGGAAGTCAAATGCTTAAGCAAACCAAGCCAAGTGTTTGCTCACTTTAAATGGAGTGATTCAAGGACATGCAGGAAGACAAAGGATTAGTCATAGAATGTTCCAGCTGGGGGGGTCCTTAGCAATCACCTAGTCGGAGAAACAAATCCTGACCCACATAAAGGAGATAAATAAACATAAAGTATTGTTAATGTGAGAAAGCCAGAGATGTGTATAGACAGTGCCTTGTGCTCTGGCGGGGGGGGGGGGGGTGCTGGGCTTGAAAGCAGGAAACCAGGAGACATCCAAGAAAGCCATTTCTGAGACTTCGCTCTGGGCAGGACATTTCCAGGTGTGGACCTCGGGGTTTGGATTTCTAAATGAGGCATGTGTGTTGGGGACGTGGTGGGGGTGTTGATTATGGCTCTCAGGTCTCTTCCAACTCTTGGCTTTCCTGGAATAAGTAAAGGCAGCACAAACCAAGACATTGAGAGGCTGAGAGAATTTGGATTCTAAAAGGCAGAGAACCCAGAAATCTAGATTTTAATCTCTGACACCACCTCTCTCCAATCAGAAGTTTTCAAAACAAATATCCTGGGTTGAATAATTTATAAACCAAGGCAAAAATGTTTTAAAAATAATCCAAAAAGTGTTTCCTTAATTACTCTTTAACTCTTATATCACACTAGTCTCCAGCATCTAACTGGGAGAAAAGAAGACATTGAAATTTAGCAAAATGAAAGTGGCAGGGTGAAAGGAAAAGCAGAATTATCCTTGTGCCAGTATAGAGAGGGGAATCTTGGAGCCACAAGCTGGACTCTGGTTTTGCTGGGTTGGGAGTCTGCCCCACTTGTTTCTGGTACTTGGCCTCTGTCCTTGGTGATATACCTGTTCCTGCAGGGCCTTGGGGTCTGGGCTGGCATCAGTCACTGACCTTGGAGTATCTATCGAAAGTACTCACCTGGAAGGCCCCTTGTGAACTCAGGTCTTTGTTGAACCACTGTTCCTTCTCCTGGGGGACAAAGGGAGGACATTCCAGGCCCCCTCAGAGCACACATAGGCTACGGGGGTCAGCTGATTTCACTTTACCTGTGCTGGGTTCCTGCCTTCTTGTGTCTTAGTGCATTCAGTGAAGAAGTCAAACAGCAGCTGGGTGCCGTCTTATTTTGTTTTCATATCTAGGGGTTGTAATGGATATTTTACTGTGTTATGCCCTCTTCCTGATCCTTCTTTGAGTTGAATCACTTGGGGTTGGTGGGGTTCTGAGTCTCTTTCCAAGGACCCAGGCCTCATCCCCACCTGTGTCTTATTCCTTCCAAATCTTCATCTCTAGCAAAATATGTACCTCTTCCTCTTCCCATCTGTTGGAAGCTTGAGTTACGTCATATCCTGAAAATTTGTTTGTTTGTTAACCCATGACATGGAATAAAATTTAATGCTAAGTTATCCTGGTTGGGCTCTTGATGTCTAATGGTAGCTTTTAGAATTTAGCAATCCCTTTTCTCTCTAAACAAACTCTGAAGACTATTGTTTTACTTTAAAAAAATCTAACTTGATTGTGTAAGTTGTGCTATAACTTCATAATTTTAGCTAGTAATGTCCTCTCTGTGAAGCGCTGCATGAAACACATGGATTCAATACCTAGGGAATGACAGTTTGTTATGAATTGAGAGGAATGGAAAATACATTGCTTTGTATTATCAAAAATATCATATATTTTATATGAAGAATAAAGGAAAAGATGAGAAATATGGTACAGTGTGGTATAAAGAGCAGGTGTCTGGGACTCAGGAAACCCCAGTTCCAGTCCTGTCCCCTGATCCTACTGAGCTTTGTAGCTTTCAGTAAGTCATATAATCTTTCTGGTCCTCAATTTTCCCCGTGGTTCAATGAAACCATTGGGTGATATGGATTCCTAATAAGGGAAAAGGATTCTGGCTCGCAGAAGCAGAGGAAAGCAAAAAGAAAAGGCAGATAAGCTATAAGTCTGCCTTTCTTCATGGTCCAGAACACTGACCCCTCCTGTGCAAATAACTTACAATCTTCCTGCACCTGATTTATCACCAGACCCTTGACTGACAGAAAAATGCAAGTTAGCTCACGGCAACCTTGGCTTTGTCAGTACTACATGTAGCCTTCTCCAGCATAAGCACCATCTTATAAAATCCCCAGCAAGCCTTCGTATCCTTGTAGTCAGCTTTTCTCTTGCTGACCTGCCTGTTGCACCTTTGCAGCATATTTTCGTATCTCCTTAGTAAATCTGCCTTTCTTTACCTACAACTGTCTTAGTAAATTCCTTTATGACCCATGCCACCAGCCCCACTCGGTCACCACCTGCAACAGGTAAGATCATCTAGAAAGTTCCCTCGCACTCTAACAGGCCAGATGACTGCTAGTTTTTCCCAGGTTCAGCATAGCCCCTCAATGAGTATGGAAGGCAGGACAGTGCAACAGAATGAGGGCTTAGGAGTCAGGCAGGGATGAGTTTAAAGCTCAGCTCTGCTGATTTTCTTGCTGTGTCTTAGGCAATACCTTCACCTCTCTGTCTCAATTTTCCTATCTGAAAAATGGGGGTTTTAAAACTTGATAAATTCGTCATGAGGATTAAGTGATGCAGTTGATCTCCCTCAGTATGAGGTCAGGGATATGTTTATTTTTGTCCACCACTGTATTCCTAGTGCCTATTATAGTCCCTGGTGTATAATACATTCTCACAAATATTTCCTGAATAAATGAAAGAAAGAATGATGAATTTAAAATACAAAACAGAGAGCTTAGGCATGGTAGATGGTCTTTGAGGTCTTCTTTCCTCCTTTATGTCTGTTTTCCTTATTTTTTTTATCTCTCCCTTCCTTATTCATTCCTCTTTGTTCATTTCCTTCCTTTTTAGTTTGTGTAAAACTCTTCCTACCACCTGCAGGAACCCTGAGGGGATAGGGCCTCTGGCTGAAGACCCCAGAGAACACATTCAGGCCGATCTGAGTTGGAAGAGGGGTGTTTCTGGGGCCTTGGAGGAAGAAAAACAGAGGCTGAGCTCTGCTCCTCACAGCTGGGGCTGCTGGCGCCTGCCACACAGGTGGCGAGCTGCCTGGTGGGTAAAAATAGGCTGCAGGAGTGGAGAGTGTTAGAGCTGCCACCTTAGGATTGATTCTCAGAAAAACAAAGCAACATATGGTGAGGCTTGAGTTGATGGGGATGGGTGGTGATGGGGGTGGGGAAGAGGGGATCAGGGAGCAGGAAGAAGGAGCAGGGTAGGTCGCTTAATGAGCTCTTTGTTCAAGCCAGCCAAACTGCTGCTCACCATTCCTTTGAGTAATTTTAGGCTATTAGAGCTAGGAGGATTCTAAATGAACCTAGAACTTCCCCATTTTGCAGATGTAAATGCAGAAGCTCAATGAGGAGCTTGACCTGCTTAGGTCACAGAATGAGGTCAAATAGCAGCAGTTCATGTATTCCTGAATGCCTGAGCAGGATCATGAAGGCAGTAAGTCAGTAGGTGGATGGGCAAGGCTGGACCGAGCATCAGAAAGGTATGTCATCTCTGGTTTGAGAAAGCACACACATAGAATGGATGAGCTTTGCCAAAGGACATGCTTGAAATACACAGGCCCTGGCAGTCCCTGAGTACTCCTGCAGACTCAATACCTCTCCCTTAGATTTGTGGGAGACAATTTAAGTCTTTAAGCCCCTCAAATACTTAAAAAACTGCAGCACTGAAGCAAGCCTGGCCCAACTGGCTGAAGTTGCATACAGCCCAAGATAACTCAAGACTCTATCAGGTGTCTGATCTTTGAAACGTGGCTGAATCCTCTGGCTTCTGTGTATGCCCCACTTTTAGAAATGAGAATAGCAGAGTAATGGTGGTGGGTGGGAGATACCCTCTCCCACTGATGCTAGCTGGTTATTTTGCCCATTAGTTGATGCAGTTTCTTCACAGTGTCAAAAACCCCATCGTCTCAGCCCCAAAACTCCTTAAGCTGATGAGCAACTTCAGCAAAGTCTCAGGATACAAAATCAATGTGCAAAAATTACAGGTATTCCTATATACCAGTAATAGACAAACAGAGAGCCAAATCATGAGTGAATTCCCATTCACAATTGCTACAAAGAGAATAAAATACCTAGGAATACAACTTACAAGGAATGTGAAGGACCTCTTCAAGGAGAACTACAAACCACTGCTCAAGGAAATAAGAGAGGATACAAACAAATGAAAAAAACGTTCCATGCTAAAGAATAGGAAGAATCAATATCGTGAAAATGGCCATACTGCCCAAAGTAATTCATAGGTTCAATGCTATTCCCATTAAGCTACCATTGACTTTCTTTACAGAGTTAGAAAAAACTACTTTAAATTTCATACAGAACCAAAAAAGAGCCCATATAGCCAAGACAATCCTAAGCAAAAAGGATAAAGCTGGAGGCAACATGCTACCTGACTTCAAACTATACTACAAGCTACAGTAACCAAAACAGCGTGGTACTGGTACCAAAACAGATACATAGACCAATGGAACAGAACAGAGGCCTCAGAAATAACACCACACATCTACAACCATCTAATCTTTGACAACCCTGACAAAAACAAGCAATGGGGAAAGGATTCCCTATTTAATAAATGGTTTTGGGAAAACTGGCTAGCCATATGAAAAAAACTGAAACTGGACCCCTTCCTTACACCTTACACAAAAATTAACTCAAGATGGATTAAAGACTTAAACGTAAGACTTAAAACCATCAAAACCCTAGAAGAAAATCTAGGCAATACCATTAAGGATATAGGCATGGGCAAAAATGTCATGACTAAAACACCGAAAGCAATTGCAACAAAGCCAGAACTGACAAATGGGATGTAATTAAACTAAAAAGCTTCTGCACAGCAAAAGAAACTATCATCAGAGTGAACAGGTTACTTACAGAATGGGAGAACATTTTGCAATCTATCCATCTGACAAAGGGCTAATACCCAGAATCTACCAGGAACTTAAATAAATTTACAAGAAAAAACAACCCCATCAAAAAATGGGCAAAGGACATGAACAGACACTTTTCAAAGAAGACATTTAGGCCACCGGCAAACATATGAAAAAAACCTCATCATCACTCATCATTAGAGAAATGCAAATCAAAACCACAATGAGATACCATCTCACGCCAGTTAGAATGGCGATTATTAAAAAGTCAGGAAACAACAGATGCTGAAGAGGATGTGGAGAAATAAGAATGCTTTTACACTGTTGGTGGGAGTGTAAATTATTTCAACCATTGTAGAAGACAGTGTGGTGATTCCTTAAGGATTTAAAACCAGAAATACCATTTGACCCAGCAATCCATTACTGAGTATATACCCAAAGGATTATAAATCATTCTCCTATAAAGACACATTCACATGTATGCTTGTTGCAGCACTATTCACAATAGTAGACTTGGAACCAATCCAAATGCCTATCAATGATAGACTGGATAAAGAAAATGTGGCACATGTACACCATGGAATACTATGTAGGCATAAAAAAGAATGAGTTCATGTCTTTTGCAGGGACATGGATGAAGCTGGAAACCATTTTCAGCAAACTAACACAGGAACAGAAAACTAACCACCACTAGTTCTCACTCATGAGTGGTAGCTGAATAATGAAAACATACGGGCACAGGGAGGAGAACATCACACATCAGGGCCTGTCAGTGGGTGGGGGGCTAGGGGAGGGATAGCATTAGGAGAGATATCTAATGTAGATGACAGGTTGATGGGTGCAGCAAACCACCATGGCACATGTATACCTATTTAACAAACCTGCATGTTCTGCACATGTATCCCAGAACTTAAAGAAAATTCAAAATTGAAACCGAGAGTCCAAATAAGGTGTTTTTTCTCTCTCAGACTCACTTTGTAACATGGGAGCTATATAGATAGATTCATGAACTCTGTCACTAGTTACCAGACATGAGCTCTGTGAAGACAGAGGTATCTGTCTTCTGTTTGGGGTAATGTAATCCCAACGTCTAGAATAGTGTTCTAGTCATGCTTAATAAATAAATATATATGTGGCATGAATAAATGAATGTATTTTGAAATTAGGTAAAGTTGAATGAATTCTAAACTCAGTTCCACATCTCACTTAGCCATGTGGCTTGGACAAGTCACTCCCCTTTTCTGAATCCTCATTCTTCCATTAATAGATGGAATAATCAGATCTAGCTGATTAAGGTGTTAGGAAGGGTAAATAAGATGGGCTATGGAAAGGATTTAATAGAATAGTACAAAGTTGCACAACTATGGGCAGTATTCTGGCATTGTCACCATCATCACTGCTGAGGGGCTTTCTCCCAGGATTGAGGGAGGGCTCCTCATTTAAGTAGAAAGATCCTCAGGAGTCCAATCCACTTTGGGTAATACTGTGTCCCCTTGTGCTTTTTTCTGGGGCCAGTTACTATTATAGGCATCTCCCAAACCATGTTCTCTTTTCTGTTTAACAGGCCTCTTAGTAATACCCTGGACCTCCTTTTGTCTTAGAATTTCTTACCTTTCCCAAATCATCATATGAAAGACACCCACACTCCTATGTTTATTGCAGCACTCTTCACAATGGCAAGGATGTGAATCAACTCAAATGTCCACCAATGGAGGACTAGATTAAAAAAATGTGGTAATACACACTATGGAATACTACTCAGCTATAAAAAAGAATGAAATAGTGTTTTTTGCGGTAACATGGAGGGAACTGGAGACCGTTATCTTAAGTGAAACAACTCAGAAACAGAAAGTCAAATACTGCATGTTCTCACTTATAAATGGGAGCTAAACAATGGGTACACATGGGCATACAGAGTGAAATAATAGACACTGGGGACTCCAAGAGGTGGGAGACTAGGAGGGGGATGTGGTTTGGAAAACTACCCATTAGGTACAGTGTTCACTGTTGGGGTGATGGGTACACTAAAATTCTAGACTACACTACACAATATATGCAAGTAAGAAATGGCTCTTGTACCCCTTAAATATATTAAAAATTTTTAAGTTAAAAATAACATAAAATAAAAAGGCTTTTGAAGATGGTGAAAAAAAAGAAAATTTTACCTTTCCCTCATAGACGTGCGATTTACAGCAATCCTTCTGACTCATCCATGCTGGTTATGAGAGAGGACCAGGGGATGTCTTTGGAGCCAAATGCCAGGAGGGCTCAGATCTATCCAGACTGTTTCCCAGGGCTCTCATAGATGGTTTGTATATGCCAAAAGATGCAAAAAGTCATCAGAAAAAGCACAGTGCTTAGCAGGAATGGCTGATGACAAACACCTCAGTGAAGCCAAGGTGGCTCTGGGAAGACCTTTCCTCCTGTCTCCTGTGATAACATCCTCTCTGCTGGTACTGGAATGTGTGTTGTCATGGAGATGGGGTTGGGCTGCTGAACAGAAAAGAGTTATGCAACACTGAAATTAGAAAATGTTTTCATAGTTGATGTTATTGTGGTTTTGACTTACACAAGAATTTACCAAAATGTATTCTTTTGAGATGAGAATGTGACATTCCCTCTGATATCAATAAAATTTCCTAAGATTCAGCAAGCTGGAGTAATTGCTACCTTCCTTACATTAGTCAGAAACCAAGACATCTTTTCAGAGGGTTCTAGTACTGGTAACATCACTCACTCACCCACTCAAGCAGCAAGTGATTTTCTGGTCTGTGGAGGAGTCATCCATTGAACAAATAAATCTATAAGTGCATAAAAATTTCAAATTTTAATCAGTTCCGTGAAGTAAAAGTACAAGGTCCTATGAAAGAAAATTACATGAGAGAAAAGTTTAGATCTGGGTCCCTTCGAAAGCCTCTTTGAGGAAGTGACATTTCAGCTGGGACCTGAAGAATGAAGAACTAGCCAAGAAAAGAATTGGAGTGGAGGGTGTTCTGGGTGAGTGGGTGGGTGGATGTAAGTGTGGGTGTGAGTGTTCCAGGCTTTGAGGTGAGAAAGAGCTTGCTGTGTATGAACATCCAAAAGAGGACTGCATTTGGGAGAAAAGTTCCAGGCATTTGTATATATCAGCACTGCAGCAATCTCATGCTTACCTATTGGGAGGCCGGGACAATCCTTGACTTAGCCCTAGGAGATGACGTGTGATACAGGAACTGTCTTTATACCGGATGCACTTTGTGATCTTAAGAAAGTTGCTCTCTGAACCCTGTTGGGGGCAGAGCAAGAAGCCACCTCCCCTTCACCTACCTCAGCTGCTGAATGAGACAATAGCTTCTCAGGTGAAGAACCGTCACCTGTCAGTGTCTCCCTGGGCTTAGCATGGTGTTTGGTATACATTTAAAAAGTTTGTTGATTAAGGGAGAGGAGGAATTATTGTATGGATGAAAAAGGAGTGCCTGAACTTTTGAGAGGAGGAAGCATCTGTCTACAGGGGATAGGACTGCCTTTAATTAGATGCCAGATGTACCATAAACCTCTGGAAGCATCTCTGATCTGAGCAGGAGCTGACATTTAAGCCAGTAGAAAGACCAGTGGGAACCCATAGGTGTCAAGAAGCAGATGGCTCCAGTTCGATTTGCAACAATCATAAAATGGCCCAGTGGAAGGCCTGCCATTGGGGATGAGCTCTGTCTATACAGTTAGGGAGTTAGATGTATGCCTTCCTGACCTGCACACACAACCCAGGCTTCTTGCCTTATATCTTTGCTGGGCTTCCTACAGATTGGATGCTGCTATTCTGGTTTGAATTTCACCGGAATGTAGCATCTATTGGTGGTTGCAGCTTTAATATTTCATTTCTGACTTAGCCCCTTAGTCAGTTCTTCCTGTCAGAGGAGTCTGAATTCCCCCTCTCCACTTATTCTAAACTACCTTATGGACAGAAGAGACTGGGGCACTTGAAAAGAGCTTTGAGTTGGCTGGAAATTAGGAGAATTGAGTTCAAATCTCAGCTATGTTAACTTTCTGTAAGGCCTTGGTCCACTCTTGTTCAATGCTTGGATTTCAGACTTTCTATCTGTAGAATGGGCTAGATCAGTGGCTTCCAAACTTCCTTCCTTCCTTGATCCCTCCCTTCTTCCTCCCTTCTTCCCTTCCCTTCCCTTCCCTCCCTGCCTCCCTCCCTCCCTCCGTTCTTCCTCCCTTCCCTTCTCCTTCCTTCCTTCCTTCCTTCCTTCCTTCCTTCCTTCCTTCCTTCCTTCCTTCCTTCTTTCCTTCCTTCCTTCCTACCTTCCTTCCTTCCCTCCCGCCTTCCTTCCTTCCCTCCCTCCTTCCCTCTCTCTTTCCCTCCTTTTCTCCTTCTTTCCTTCCTTACCACCTTCCTTCCCTTCCTTTCTCTTTATCTCCCTTCATCCTTCCTTCCCTCTTTCCTTGCTGTGTGTAGAACATAACACTTTTCCTTCTAAATCAATATTTGTTGGATAAATGAATGAGTGAAAGGATATTTCATTTGAGATTTCAATATATTAAAAGAGAAAAAAATGGAGATTCTGAGTCAGCAGAGGTGGGGTCCCTGAGATATCCAAAAAAGGCCCTGGGCTGCTTACAGGGAGTCCTGGGGACTGCAGTTTGAAAACAATTGGATAAGAAAAATTCTAAGGCATTAAATTTTTGTGATTATTCACTGCTGTGATCATTAGAGAATACTTCAACCATCTATGATCTTTAAGGTGAAGAAGGAAAGACAAGGATAGCACGAGTCAATCAAGAAAGTATCAGAATCATAGTTTATTTAGATCTGAAAAAATTGTTAGATATCCTACAGTTCAGGCCAATGCCTACTCTGATTGATTGATTGGGAGGCTATCTCTGGAGCACTCTGAGAGAATTCTGCAGTTATGACACAGTTGGAAAGAGTGCAGAGATCCATTAGTGATGTCTGCATTGAGTGCAGAGGTGGAAAATGATGGTGTTTATGCCATCTATATGTTCCACCTGCCTGTCTATTAGTACCCATTTAATGTTACGTATTGGGAAACTGAGGCCCAGAAAGGACAAATAACACAATATATCCCACGGTTAGTAAGTAGTAGATCCAGAATTCAAACAAAGTCTGTCTGTCTCTGGTTTTCTTGCTTCATAACTCAGAAATTCTAGAGGGCCCTGCTGTTCTGAACTGTGACCATGATGATCTGAGTTCTGGCTTCTAACTTGGGTCTGCAGGATACCTTAGGCTTTGTCATGAGCATTGAAAGTTCTAACAGCTGTCTTTCCTTACTGGATTGGGCTCTATCTTTTTCTTTCTCTACCCTCTTCCTATGACTTCCAGGAACTTCCTCGTTGCTATATTAGATATTGCTCCTTGATACCGCACTTCCCTATTGCTGTCTGCTTTCTTGTTCTTTCAATATTGCCTGTTGTTGACCATCACCATGCCCCCACACCACTTCATTAAGACATAAGCTCTCAGGTCAAATGGAACTAGTTTCTAGACCCAGTCACTCACTAGCTGGACAATTGAGGAAATCAATTGACTTATCTAAGCCTCAGTTTTCTCACCTGTCAAATGAGGACAGTAATAGAATAATAGTACCTCTCTCCTAAGTAGGATTGTAAAGATTCTTTGAGATCAGATACTTAATATACTTAATACAAGGTTAATATATGATAGTTGATTCAGAAATGTGAGTTACTATACTGATAACGGTGATAATTATAACTCATTAAAAACTACTTTTATCATGCATCATTATTATCATTATCATCATCTTGGGCACCAAGCTGCTTGCCTGTTCACGTCTTCTTAAGATGGTTATAAATAATAGTAGCAAAATGATAATTCTTCCCATTGTTGTGTTTTTACTCTTTGCCAGTGCTTTACATAAATATCATTTGTCTATCTATTATCTATTAATCATTTTATATTTTTTATCTTCCATCTATCTATAATCCACAATCCCTCTATGAGGTAGGTGTTATCATCCTAACTTTACTAGAAAGAAAATAAAGAGCTTAGGGAAGAAGTGCAACTAGCTCAATTCATATACCTGCCAGGTGGTCCTGCTCAGACTTTCACTAGGGTCTGTCCAAGTCTGCACTTACATCTGTCTAAGTCGACACTGCCTCCTAACACTGTACCCAACGGCCAGGACTTCCTTCCAGCCCTTGCTCCTTGGTATGCATCCCCAGTGGTGAGTCCAAATCCTTGTCCCAGCTTTTCCCATTTTGCCATGCATTTGTCTTCAAACTCTCTACTTCCCATCAGAAACCACCAACACAGAGAGTGCCTGAGGACACATCACAGAATGAAAACCAGAGAGGTTAAGCAAATTTCCCAGCCTCTTCCAGTCACCAAGTGGAGAATTTTGGATGTCAACTCTGTCTCTCTCTCTCTCTTCCCCAGGGTGCTAGCTACTAAGCCAATTCCCTTGACAATAGCGGACAAACAGGAAGCGACATCTTGGGTGCCCCAAAATGTCACATAAACCATCTGTACAACACTGGGGTTCAAATAGCAGTAGGACATTAACAGCATTGTTTCCCTGCCTGTGGAAAGCACAGAGTCAGGGAAATGGCTGAGTGTTTTCAAAGGGCAAGATAATTCCGTGTAACCAACAATAACATTTACAGTTATTTAAGCTTAGATAAGGGTAATTAAATCTCATGCTTCATGAGCTAAGCTGATTGCCTGCAGGGGTCAAGGAGGACTGCTCCCCCTCCTCAGTACAGCATCCACAGAGTGATTATCCAGGTGCATTGTGGGACCTCTAAGAGAGAACAGGTTTCCTCTAAGGCTGAGGCACCAAACAAGGTAGCCCCCATATCGGCATCTCAGGGGAGGGGCACAACACATTGGATTCAATGCTCTATTGCACCATGGCTAAAATTCAGTCTCTGGAGTTATACAGCCCTATATTTGAATTCTGGCACTGCTAAGTGCAGGGCGACCTTCAGGGAGTCACTTGACCTCCATTTGAATTAGTTTCTTTGCTTGTAAAATGGAGATAGCACTGTGTCATTGGGTGCTTAAAAATATGAAGAACAACTAGTATTTATTGGGTGTGTTCTAGAAGCCAGACTGTTTAAGTGTTTTTCCTTACTTAATTCTCACAAAAGCCATGTGGTCATCCCCTTTCCTTTCATCATCCTGCCCTCTGATTATCCTCCTTTGGCAGATGAAGAGACTCAGGCTCAGAGGAGGGGTGACTTGCCGGGGATCCCATTCTAGAAGTCAGTGCATAGCCAGCATCAGATGACACACTCAGATAAGGTAACTCAGGAGAGTTGAGGAAGGGCCTACTTAAAAAGGGGTGTGCCAGGAAGGTGGATAGTGAATTTCCCTAGGCTAAAGGGCAAGGGATGGAGCAGTTACCAGAACTTGGCAAAAGTAGCTGTGACCTAAGAAGGACTGCCCTAAAGGGGATGCAGTCCTGGCCAGGTGGACAAAGAAGTGGGGACAGGGTGTGATGCTGTGGCCCTTACTCTCTTCCAGTGCATTGGCTGAACCCAAATGGACCATACAGATCAACTCTCAGGGCACAGAGCAAAGTGGAAAAAGGCAGAAAGAATCCAAAGAAGCAAAGCAAAAATTTCCAGTCCTCTGGCTGGAGGGTGATAGAGGCAGGAGGTGACTTGCAGTAGTCTGAGCCCCAAGCCCACCTTCACTTCTATGCTATGCTGCTTCTCACCAGACGGCATACAGTAAGTGTTTAGTAAATGATTGCTACTGAAGTTTGTTTGCATCTTTCCCACATCCCCCAAACAGAAGGGGAATGCATGACTGTCTTGTCTCAAGTGGTAGTTGAAGCTTTTTCCCCAGCTCAAGTTGAAAATAGAGATTTCCTATTCCATTTGGGGAATAGACGTGATTGTCCCCCTCCATGAAAAGAGGATGGGTAATTGCCATCTTACCCCTGGACAGACACACAGATCACTCTGGCTGAGTGTGAAGATTGGAGTGGGGCAGACTGGAGGGAAGGTGAAGAGCAGTTGGGAAGCAAATCTCAGCCTGGAAAAGGCAGAGACAGCATGGATGAGGAGGAAGGGGCAGAATCGAGGACTGGTTCAGGATGCGACGGCTGGATGTGGAGAGAGACGCAGGGTGCATGAATGCAGAGAAATGGAGTTGCGTCCTGCTCTGGGCCCAGAAAAGAAGGGTATAGAGAAATAAGTGGGCTACTCTTGAGAAAATTCTTAGTGTTAGTGACCCAGGGGCTGCTACATACCCAGAGAGGTGGAAGCTGTCAGAGAGCAGCTAATTGTTTCAGGAGGATGGCAGAGTTAAGCGATCAATTTATAGAGACGGGTTTTCCAGCTCCGGCAGGTAAGGGCAATTCAGTCCAATTTATGTCCAGTGAAAATGGACACTTAAGGGGAAAATATTTGCAGTTCGGTATAAATTCAATCTTGCCCCTAATGCCAGCCACAAGCTGAAGGGGAGGAGGAGGAGGAGGAGAAAGGGGGATCCTCCTTCCTTTCTACCTTCCTTCTTTTCTCCCTCCTTCCCTCCCCCCTTCCCTTCCCTTCCCTTCCCTTCCTTTCCCTTCTCTCCTTCCTTCCTTCCTTCCTTCCTTCCTTCCTTCCTTCCTTCCTTCCTTCCTTCCTTCCTTCCTTCCTTCCTTCCTTCCTTCCTTCCTCCCTCCCTCCCTCCCTCCCTCCCTCCCTCCCTTCCTTCCTTCCTTCTTTCCCTTCCCTTCCCTTCTCTCCTCCCTCCCTCCCTCCCTCCCTGCCTCCCTCCCTCCCTCCCTTCCTCCCTCCCTTCCTTCCTGCCTCCCTCCCTCCCTCCCTTCCATCCATCCATCCATCTTGGAGAACAGCTAGTGTTGCTTCTGGGTGGAAAGAAAATTCAATTTGCCTGCATTCTTTCTTTATCTGCAAAATGGAGAGAATTTCCCACATCATCTCATTCTCGAGGTTGTGAAAATCCAATGAATGTTTGTGAGAGCCCTTTGCAAACTGAGATGTGACATATTCATAAACTTATATAATGAACGATTCAACTTTTGGTATTATTACTATATTACATGCTGTAATAGATAAGAAAATCAGTGGCTTGAGTCTCAAGCCTGATTTTACATCCTTAGCTTTTCTATTTAGTAGTTGTGTGCCTTTGGGCAAGTTACTTCACTTCTCTGAAACTCTATTGTCTCATCTTGAAAGTGGGAATAGTAACAGTTTTCTAGCAGGAGTATTTTATCGTATGAGAAAAAGTATGCCAGCCGGCTAAGACAGTACAAAGTGAGGATGACAATTATTACTTGATTGATAAACCCAGGATAAGGTTCATTAAAGACAGCTTCCTGCATGATTTGCTATGTGCATTCTCTGAAAACTGTAACTTAGTTTTGGCTTCATAAGGGTTTCTCAATAAATATCGATTGAGTTTGTTTTGGAGTGATGAAAACTGTCAAAGATGAATAGAATCTGAGTAGAAGTAGAGGAGAAGAAAGTCAGACATTCTAGGATGAGAGGTCAAACTGAGCATAAGTGTGAGTACAAAAATAAATATGATTTGTTTAGGAGATAAGGGGACCCCTGAATCTAGAACTTTGGGTCTGGGAAAGCCATTGAGATTATGACTTTGATCCAGAGGTCAGGATCAAGCGCAAACAGGGGCTAGATGGGTGACATACCTGAGTTAAGATTGTTGGTGAGACATAAATGAGGACTGTGCTCACTGGTAGAGCATGTATACCTGAAAACATTCCCATTGGGATGTTATAAAATCCTACGCAGACAAACAAAGCACATAGGCTCTTAGATCATGAGTTTGAGACCCCCCATTTAGTGCAAATCTCATCTTACAGGAGGGAAAAATGACACTCCAAAGAACAATGACATTACAAGATTAGTGATTGAATGGAGAACTTGAAGGGCTGCAGAGAGAGGATGGGTTACTAGAGGGCCCCCCACCTACTCAGGGAAATCCTGGAGAGACTTAGTGGAAAGAGACACTTCCTTCCTTCTACACACAGAGTGGTCTATGTGTCTGTCCAGAGGAGGTTGGGGGTTAAGGTTGACTAGTGGGAGGAGACTTATCATGCATAGGCCCCAGCCATCACCAGGGATTGTAATGTATATTTCAGACACATTGCTCTCATTTAATCTTCAAAGTAATCCTGTGAGAAAAAGGTATTAATGTCCTCATTGTACAGATGACAAAACCAAAAGTCAGAGAGGTGAAGTGACTTCCTTGTGGCAACATAGATTGGAGTAGGAGTTAGATTTGAACCTGAGTCTGCCTGGGATCCCAACTCAAGTTCTCTCCTCTATCCCATTCCTGGCCAAATGGCCACCTGCTTAATAGCTATGCTGTTTTGTTTCTTTGTGCTATAGACTCCCATCTGCCTTGGGCAGTGTTCTCTCCTACTAAAAAAAGACTGGAGCCCACAGTGTTCTCTTGAGTCTATTCCCCAGTGGCTCCCTGCCTCTGTACCTTCAGGTAAGGTATGGGGGTGTGGGCCACCCACTGATAATTTTAATGAAAAGAAATAAAAACTGAGACCAGCTTGTCAGGTGCTGTTGGAAACCTTGCGTCACTGTCTAAAACAGGCTTCAGAGCAGCATGCCCATGGGAAGCAGGGACAGCCCTGGGAGGTGTCTGTGTTACTCAATCCCCTCAGTTTCCTCTGCATTCTCTATGTTCCTTGGTCATTTTTATTTCTCCAGGTTACTGTGAGTCCTAAGACATCATGATACCCGCTGGTTGGCTTTGAATACTTTAGAATCCCAGAATGCCTCTTCTATTGCTGGTCTTGTCACTTAAAGACATAGCCCTATAGGATATGTCAGTGAATCCTCTGACCCAAGCTTACCTGTCCAGCCTCATCACCTGCCATCTTCTGCCACCAGACACACAAACACATACACATGCATGCACACACATACATATGCACACATGCTCACACACACTCACACAGGACACACACTACATGCACACACATACAAACATGCATATACATCCACACATATGCAATGCTCATGCATACATGCACACACGTGTGAGCACACACGCACACATACATGCATGCATACGTATGCACATATATGTACACATGCATATGTGTGTATGTGCACAAACACATACAGCACTTTATGCTCTAGCAAGAATAGATTTCTTTTTCTACTCTGTACATACTATGCTGCATCAAGTCATCCCATTCTGTATGCTATTCCTGTATCCCAGAGCAATCAACATAGTGGACATCTCTCAATTTTCTTCTGTACAGCACTTCTTCCTGTGAGGAACAGACCCCTCTCCCCAACTCTATGTAAAACTGGTGAAGCTATCAATCCTGTAGCTCTGACAAGATGACTTGAGATACCTAATAGAGTACTCCAGTTCCCTCCCTCTGAAGATGTGCATAGTGATTGGCTTGGGGCTGGAGAGTCTTTTTTTTTTTTTTTAACCCTAATTTAGAGATTGAAGGGGAACCTCATTCTTGCTCAGGGGCTCTGGAGTCATCTTAGCTTGGAGCCTCCCAGAGTTATCACTCAGCCTTGTGGAAGATACCTGTTTGCAAATGAAGCCAACAATAGTCAAAGGGGAGAGAGAGAGAGAGAGAGAGAGAGAGAGAGAGAGAGAGAGAGAGAGAGAAAGAAAGAGAAGAGAGAGAAAGAGAGAGAGGAGAGACCTAATGACATAATCCTTAGATCTAGCCATTCTGGAAGTCAGATCTATTCCTCAGACTTCCAAGTTATTTAAGCCAAGGTAGTCCTCAGTTTTTTTTAGCTTAAAGTATTTTAAGTTGTTATTTTGTTAACTGTAACCCAAAGTCCTGATGTAATGATACAATGCTAATCCCTTAACCCCTATTGTATTAATATTATTTAATCCTCCCAACAGCCTTCTGAGGTAGACACAATTATGTCCACTTTTCAGATTAGGAAACTGAGGCTCAGAAAAGTAAGGTGAAGTAACTTGCCCAGGATCATGCCCACTACCTCCCCACCACCCTGCTATTGTCTTAACAGTCTCTATTTTCTGTTTTAGTCCAGGCAGCTCCAGCATCACTTCTTCTGGGAAGCCTTGCCTGAATCATTTATGACAAGTTGGACCTTTCTTCTCTTCTCTCATCATACTTTGGGGGTACACCCTGAACTTGATAGGCCCCAAGTTATATGGCAATAGTCTACAGCCCTCCAAATATCAGAGGCTAAACATAACAAAAATTTATTTCTAACACGTTATATGCCCAGTTAGGGTTCACTGAGTGGGATATGTGTATTCAAGCCACTCTAGGAGGCAGGCCAGTGGAGGCTCCATCTTGAATTCTAGGCCCACCATCAATGAAGTAGGCAGAGGGGAACAATGGGAATTAATAGTATCCCTTAAAGGTGTTTGCCTGTAAGTGACACATGTCACTTTCACTCATGTTTGTTTGCTAATGTGAGTCAAGTCACCCTGCTCCAGTTCAAGCCGGTGGGGAAGTGCAATACTACCACGTGATTGGAAATAAAAACTCCAGAACATTTACTGTGACACAGTGAACTCTATGAAATAAAGACTGTCTTATTCATCCCCAGAACTCTGGCACCAAGCACTGGGGCTACTACAAAGTACAAGCATTGGGAGAGTGTGTTCAATGGATCTTAGAGCGTATTGCATACTGCCAATTGTTCATATCAATGGTAAACATTTCTAGGGCATGAATTATCATTGTCCCTGTATCCCCAGTACCTGGCTCAATGCCTGACATCGAGTAGATGCTTAGGATTCATATAGAATTAGCAGTAGGTGATATCTGCTCACAGTGATGCTTATCATTTCTTTCCATCTGGTTGTGCACCACTTGTTAGTACCAAGGCCAGGGCAGCGAACCTGGATATGGAGAATACACCAAGATCATATTCTAGAGAGAGGCTAGACAGCACATGCCAGCCTGGAGCAAAAGGAAAGTCTTGGACAAGCCTGGTAGGAATCCAACCAAATAACAGAAGATTCCAAGAATGAATTGGGCTTTTGTTGGAAATCAGTTTGCTGTCCCAAGTTTAGAGACAGTAAAGAATAAAGAGGGCCAAGTGTGGTGGCACATGCTTGTAATCCCAGCACTTTGGGAAGCCCAGGGGGAGGACGGCTTGAGCCCAGCAGTTCAAGACCAGCCTGGGCAACATAGCAAGTCCCATCTCTACATAAACTGGATGAAATTAGCCAGGCATGATGATGTATGCTTGTAGTCCCAGCTACTCAGAAAGCTGAGGCAGAAGGATTGCTTGAGCCCAAGAGATCAAGGCTGCAGTGTGCCACTGCATTTCACCTTGGGGAAAAGAGTGAGACTCCATCTGTTTAAAAAAAAAAAAAAAAAGAATATGTAGGACAAGATCAAGGGACCAAGATATATATGAAAACCAGAGCTACTTGGGGAGAGAGGCTCATTATTTTTTAACTTGCTCCATCATATGTTCTTTTTCTTTTGGAAGAAACTGTACTCTTTTGGCATAGTCATAGCAAAAATGCATAGCTGATGAGTTGTGTTGGCAGCTGGTTAACTCCTTCACTACCAGACTGTAAACTCCTTGAGGGCAAGAACAATCTTATTTATCACTGATTCCATATCAGTATTACCCAGCACAGGACATTGCAGACAGCAGTGATTCAGTAAATGTTAGTTGATTTGTACTGAGTGTGCACATGCGAATCTACAAGGAACAGGGAAGACTATTCAGAGCAAAGTTAGAAGGCATACAGTAGTCAATAAAGTAGGTCTCACTGGAGCATTATGAGATACAGAAGAATACTGGGTCTTCATCATTCTCAGGGAATAGGTGATTCTGCAGAGTAGGAATATTTATAAAAGCCAATCTCTTCAAACAGAGAATTCCTTTTAAAAAGATATATATATATATATAGCCACCAGATTGGGTACCTATCTAAACAGATCACGCACTCCCTGACTTTTTAAGCAGGGCATTCACTCTACCATTTTGTGAGGACACAGAGTTGCACAACAATTGTTCCATGCTGCATGGTCCCAGCACACAGCTCTCAGGGACACTGTTGCATGCAGAGCCACCAGACCCTGCAATGAATGGTACCAGGGCACTGTGCTTTATGTTTTAATTGAGCTGATATTTACCATCCTCAGCTTTGTTTCACTCTCCTCTCTTGAAGTCAGATTGTCAGCTATTTTCTTTTGTCATTTCTCACCAGCAGAATCTTTTTCTATGAATAATCTCCTGGTGCTTCATAAATAAGATAAATAAGGCTTAACATTCAAGCAAACAAACCATCTAGTGAACACCGCTATTTTTAAGACACTGTGCAGGATGCAGTTTGGAAGCTATGAGGTCTCCTCACAGGTACGTGGGTCATACCTGACACATGGAAAACAAATGTTTTCCTTTTTTTAAAAAAAATACTTTATGCTCTAGGGTACATGTGCACAACGTGCAGGTTTGTTACATATGTATACATGTGCCATGTTGGTGTTCTGCACCCATTAACTCGTCATTTACATTAGGTATGTCTCCTAATGCTATCCCTCCCCTGTCCCCACTCCCCACAGCAGGCCCCAGTGTGTGATGTTCCCCGTCCTGTGTCCAAGTGATCTCATTGTTCAATTCGCACCTATGAATAAGAACATGCAGTGTTTGGTTTTCTGTTCTGGTGATAGTTTGCTGAGAATGATGGTTTCCAGCTGCATCCATGTCCGTACAAAGGGCACGAACTCATCCTTTTTTATGGCTGCATAGTATTCCATGGTGTATACGTGCCACATTTTCTTAATCTAGTCTGTCATTGATGGACATTTGGGTTGGTTCCAAGTCTTTGTTATTGTGAATAGTGCCACAGTAAACATACATGTACATGTGTCTTTATAGCAGCATGATTTATAATCCTTTGGGTATATACCCAGTAATGGGATGGCTGGGTCAAATGGTATTTCTAGTTCTAGATCCTTGAGGAATCTCCACACTGTCTTCCACAATGGTTGAACTAGTTTACAGTCCCACCAACAGTGTAAAAGTGTTCCTATTTCTCCACATCCTCTCCAGCACCTGTTGTTTCCTGACTTTTTAATGATTGCCATTCTAACTGGTGTGAGGTGGTATCTCATTATGGTTTTGATTTGCATTTCTCCGATGACTAGTGATGATGAGCATTTTTTCATGTGTCTGTTGGCTGCATAAATGTCTTCTTTTGAGAAGTGTCTGTTCATATCCTTTGCCCACTTTTTGATGGGGTTGTTTGTTTTTTTCTTGTAAATTTGTTTGAGTTCTCTGTAGGTTCTGGATATTAGCCCTTTGTCAGATGAGTAGATTGCAAAAGTTTTCTCCCATTCTGTAGGTTGCCTGTTCATTCTGATGGTAGTTTCTTTTGCTGTGCAGAAGCTCTTTAGTTTAATTAGATCCCATTTGTCAATTTTAGCTTTTCTTGCCATTGCTTTTTGGTGTTTTAGACATGAAGTCCTTGCCCATGCCTATGTCCTGAATGGTATTGCCTAGATTTTCTTCTAGAGTTTTTATGGTTTTAGGTCTAACATTTAAGTCTCTAATCCATCTTGAATTAATTTTTGTATAAGGAGTAAGAAAGGGATCCAGTTTTAGCTTTCTACTTATGGCTAGCCAGTTTTCCTAGCACCATTTATTAAATAGAGAATCCTTTCCCCATTTCTTGTTTTTGTCAGGTTTGTCAAAGATCAGATGGTTGTAGATGTGTGGTATTATTTCTGAGGGCTCTGTTCTGTTCCATTGGTCTATATTGCTGTTTCAGTACCAGTACCACGCTGTTTTGGTTACTGTAGCCTTGTAGTATAGTTTGAAGTCAGGTAGCATGATGCTTCTTGCTTTGTTCTTTTGGCTTAGAATTGTCTTGGCAATGCGGGCTCTTTTTTGGTTCTGTATGAAATTTAAAGTAGTTTTTTCCAATTCTGTGAAGAAAGTCATTGGTAGCTTAATGGGGATGGCATTGAATCTATAAATTACCTTGGGCAGTATGGCCATTTTCATGATATTGATTCTTCCTAGCCATGAGCATGGAATGTTCTTCCATTTGTTTGTGCCCTCTTTGATTTCATTGAGCAGTGGTTTGTAGTTCTCCTTGAAGAGGTCCTTCACATTCCTTGTAAGTTGAATTCCTTTGAAGCAATCGTGAATGGGAGTTCATTCATGATTTGGCTCTCTGTTTGTCTGTTACTGGTGTATAAGAATAATTGTGATTTTTGCACATTGATTTTGTATCCTGAGATTTTGCTGAAGTTGTTTATCAGCTTGAGGGGATTTTGGGCTGAGACGATGGGGTTTTCTAAATAGACAATCATGTCATCTGCAAACAGGGACAATTTGACTTCTTCTTTTCCTAATTGAATACCTTTTATTTCTTTCTCTTGCCTGATTGCCATGGCCAGAATTTCCAACACTATGTTGAATAGGAGTGGTGAGAGAGGGCATCCCTGTCTTGTGCCAGTTTTCAAAGGGAATGCTTCCAGATTTTGCCCATTCAGTATGTTATTGGCTGTGGGTTTGGGTTTGTCATAAATAGCTCTTATGACTTTGAGTTACATTCCATCAATACCGAATTTATTGAGAATTTTTAGCATGAAGCGCTGTTGAATTTTGTCAAAGGCCTTTTCTGCATCTATTGAGGTAATCGTGGTTTTTGTCCGTGGTTGTGTTTATATGCTGGATTACATTTATTGATTTGCATATGTTGAACCAGCCTTGCATCCAGGGATGAAGCCCATTTTATCATGGTGGATAAGTTTTTTGATGTGCTGCTGGATTCAGTTTGCCAGTATTTTATTGAGGATTTTTGCATCGATCTTCATCAGGGATATTGGTCTAAAATTCTCTTTTTTTGTTGTGTCTCTGCCAGGCTTTGGTACCAGGATGATGTTAGCCTCATAAAATGAGTTAGGGAGGATTCCCTCTTTTTCTATTGATTGGAATAGTTTCAGAAGGAATGGTACCAGCTCCTCCTTGTATCTCTGGTAGAATTCAGCTGTGAATCTGTCTGGTCCTGGACTTTTTTTTGGTTGGTGGGCTATTAATTATTGCCTCAATTTCAGAGCCTGCTATTGGTCTATTCAGGGATTCAACTTCTTCCTGGTTTAGTCTTGGGATAGTGTAAGTGTCCAGGAATTTATCCATTTCTTCTAGGTTTTCTAGTTTATTTGTGTAGAGGTGTTTATAGTATTATCTGTAGTAGTTTGTATTTCTGTGGGGTCGGTGGTGATATCCCCTTTATCATTTTTTATTGCATCTATTTGATTCTTCTCTCTTTTCTTCTTTATTAGTCTTGCTAGCGGTCTATCAATTTGGTTGATCTTTTCAAAAAACCAGCTCCTGGATTCATTGATTTTTTGAAGGATTTTTTTGTGTCTCTATCTTCTTCAGTTCTGCTCTGATCTTAGTTATTTCTTGCCTTCTGCTAGCTTTTGAATGTGTTTGCTCTTGCTTCTCTAGTTCTTCTAATGGTGATGTTAGTGTGTCAGTTTTAGATCTTTCCAGCTTTCTCTTTTGGGCATTTAGTGCTATAAATTTCCTACTACACACTGCTTTGAATGTGTCCCAGAGATTCTGGTATGTTATATCTTTGTTCTCATTGGTTTCAAAGAACATCTTTATTTCTGCCTTCATTTCATTATGTACCCAGTAGTCATTCAGGAGCAGGTTGTTCAGTTTCCATGTAGTTCAGTGGTTCTGATTGAGTTTCTTAGTCCTGAGTTCTAGTTTGATTGCACTGTGGTCTGAGAGACAGTTTGTTATAATTTCTGTTCTTGTACATTTGCTGAGGAGTGCTTTACTTCCAACTATGTGATCAATTTTGGAACAAGTGTGATGTGGTGCTGAGAAGAATGTATATTCTGTTGATTTGGGGTGGAGAGTTCTGTAGATGTCTCTTAGGTCCTCTTGGTGCAGAGTTGAGATCAATTCCTGGATATCCTTGTTAACTTTCTGTCTTGTTGATCTGTCTAATGTTGACAGTGGAGTGTTAAAGTCTCCCATTATTATTGTGTCTAAGTCTAAGTCTCTTTGTAAGTCTCTAAGGACTTGCTTTGTGAATTTGGGTGCTCCTGTATTGGGTGCATATATATTTAGGATAGTTAGCTCATCTCACTGAATTGATCCCTTTACCATTATGTAATGGCCTTCTTTGTCTCTTTTGATCTTTGTTGGTTTAAAGTCTGTTTTATCAGAGACTAGGATTGCAACACCTGCCTTTCTTTGTTTTCCATTTGCTTGGTAGATCTTCCTCCATCCCTTTATTTTGAGCCTATGTGTGTCTCTGCATGTGAGATGGGTCTCCTGAATACAGCAAACTGATGGGTCTTGACTCTTTATCCAATTTGCCAGTCTGTGTCTTTTAATTGGACCATTTAGCCCATTTACATTTAAGGTTAATATTGTTATGTGTGAACTTGATCCTGTCATTTTGATGTTAGCTGGTTATTTTGCTCATTAGTTGATGCAGTTTCTTCCTAGCATCGATGGTCTTTACATTTTGGCATGTTTTTGCAATGGCTGGTACCGGTTTTTCCTTTCCATGTTTAGTGCTTCCTTCAGGAGCTCTTGTAGGGCAGGCCTGGTGGTGACAAAATCTCGAAGCATTTGCTTGTCTGTAAAGGATTTTATTTCTCCTTCTCTTATGAAACTTAGTTTGACTGGATATGAAATTCTGGGTTGAAAATTCTTTTCTTTAAGAATGTTGAATATTGGTCCCCACTCTCTTCTGGCTTATAGTGTTTCTGCCGAGAGATCTGCTGTTAGTCTGATGGGCTTCCCTTTGTGGGTAACCTGACCTTTCTCTCTGGCTTCCCTTAACATTTTTTCCTTCATTTCAACTTTGGTGAATCTGACAATTATGTGTCTTGGAGTTGCTCTTCTTGAGGAGTATCTTTGTGACGTTCTCTGTATTTCCTGAATTCGAATGTTGGCCTGCCTTGCTAGGTTGGGGAAGTTCTCCTGGATAATATCCTGCAGAGTTTTTTCCAACTTGGTTCCATTCTCCCTGTCACTTTCAGGTACACCAATCAGACGTAGATTTGATCTTTTCACATAATCCCAAGCAGAAATAATAGGCAAATGGTACAGAAGCTGGAAATGAGAGAACTTGCACACAGTAAGACAGCCTTTTCTTTTGAGGGATCCACAAAAGGAACACAAGATAGGGCAAAAATGTAAATTGAGTCTAGCCGGGGGTTGGCAAACCACGGCTAAGGGTCACGTTAGCCCATTGCCTGTTTTTGTGTAGCCTGCAAGCTAAAAATATTTTTTTCATCTTCATATGGTTGAAAAAACCAAAAGAAGAATTTGTTATGCATAAAAATTATAAGAAATACACATTTTAGTGTCTACAAATAAAGTCTCACTGAAACACAGCCACTCCCATTTGTTGATACATAATCTATGGCTACTTTTGGGTGACAGAGGCAGAGCTGAATAGTTGAGATGCAGAGAATAGTTGGCATGCAGAGCTTCAAATATTCACTATCTTGCCCTTTATAGAAAAATTTTGCTGATCCATGGTCTAGATCCTAAAATGACCTAGATCTAACCAGGGATTAGATTCAACCTGTACCCCACAGGGAGATACAGAGCTGGGGAAATGGTGGTGTCAGGAATGAAAATGCCACCCTTTCTGATTATCACAGGCTCGCCATGCCCCCATTAAACACCATCTCCTCTATAATGTTCTCCATATATGTGCTTTCACCAAAACTTCTGTCCTTTGAAAAGACAAACCCATTCTTCTTCCTTTTCATGTGGGAATTTTTAAAATGAATATTCAAATGGGCTTTCTACCTTACTTACTAAGTACAGACAGCTCTGGGCCTCACGCTAATCAGACTGGGTGCCATTCTGTAAGTCATTTTGTGCAATTTCATGTTCTCTCCCTCTGAAAGGAGGAGAATTACTTTGATAGATTAAAGCCGTTTCCTTATTGGAATGGGCGTTTTGTCTCTTTCTCTCTGCTCTCGTCCACTGTCTCTCGATGCCTCCAAGGTAGGGAGGCCCTAATTTCCCTGAGTCGCTCTTCGTAAAGCAATTTCTCATCTCCACCGGCCCTCCAGGGTCTCATTTGTAGAAAGAGGGGGGCTCTGGTGAGGGTAGGAAAGGGAAGGGGCTGGAAGGTGACCTGCTCCTTTCTGCTGTAGATTTGTGTTATAAAATATTTTCCATGCAGAGGCAGATGCTCCTGGTTGTTGGTCAAAGGAGTTTCTTTTAACTCTGGTCTTTGCAAGGGCTATGGAAGGGCATATGGAGAATAATTGAGCTCCCACTGTGGAATAAACTGGACACTGTGCTCTTTGAACTTAAACCTAAATAGCTACATTTACAACTCCGTATAATATGCAGGCACAATCTGAGTAAAACACTGGGTTAATTGCTAATTCTTTCTTAGAGGGATTTTGATGCACATAGTAGTGCTTATACTTCAGTGTATTTAAGAATTATTTGAGGGCCTATGTTAAAATGCAGATTCCTGGACCCCACCTCCAGTGATTCTGATTTAGTAGGTACAAGGTTAGGAGTGGCAATCAGTATTCTTAACAAAACCCTTGGATGATTCTGATGCTGGTACTCCCAGAACACCCCTTGAGAAATGCTGTCTCAAGATAACATTATATCCCTGGCTATTTTCTTAAGGTTGCAGGAGATACCCTAAGGACCTGGCACATACAGGGGGCAAAATAAACAGTGGCTATTGTGATTACAATGTAGGTTTTGTCCTTATAGACATTATTGCTGTATATTTTTTGTGCTTCTAATCTGTGTTGTTTGCATTTATACTCTGCTGATTCATACTGGATTCATGATTAAATTCTTGGAACTTCTGTTTCCTCCTTGGTGGAAGAGAAAGACAAATACCTAACCTCAAAAGAATGTCTGTTGTTATGCTAAATGTGAGAAATTCTCAGGTCATCAAGTGAATTTCTGTTGCTTTATTCTGGTTCCTAATTCCTTCCGCATAAATCCACATAGGAGAAGGCAGTTCAGATGAGTGTCTCTGCTTTGCCCTGTGACCTTCAGATGAACATATGCTCTGCCCAGGTAATACTCTCTGCTGGAGTAGGGGCTGTTTTCAGGACTACCCAGGATGAAACACATGCAATTTCATTGGTGGGTTTCTGTGGCAGGAGGCAAAATGGGCCAAACACAGGGTTAGGAAACCTGGGTCTGCCCAAACATTACAACTGGTGCTGCAACCAGTTTCTATCGACATGCAGGCAAAGATAACATACACCTAATTTTTCCCATCATGCTATTTTCTATTCATAATGTTTGTTTGTTTATTTTCTGTTTATTTACTAATTATGTTCTACTCATACAATTTTTTTGGGGGGGGGGTGGGGGACAAGGGTTTCACTCTATTGCCTAGGCTAGAGTGCAGTGGTGCAATTTTGGCTCACTGCAACCTTTACTTCCTGGGCTAAGGTGATTTTTCTGCCTCAGCCTCCCAAGTTTAGCTGGGACTACAAGTGGGCACCACCATGCCCAGCTAAGTTTTGTATTTTTAGTGGAGACAAGGTTTCACCATGTTGGCCAGGTTGGTCTGAAACTCCTGGCCTCAAATGATCCACCTGCCTCGGCCTCCCAAAGTGCTAGAATTACAAGTGTGAGCCACTGCGCCTGGCCTCCTACAATTTTTTTACTCAAATTATTTAGTGTTGTAAAACTATATTCCTAAAATACTGTCAGATTTCAACAAACACCTGGGCACATTGTTATCACGGTTTACACAAATCTAATGCTTAACCATTGCAATGAACAGTTCATTCAATCCTGGCTCCCAAATGGAGAGAAATAACTTCCCCTGAACCTTTCCTTGAGAATGAAACTTCTCTAAGGTGTGTTCATTGCTAGCTACAGTGAAGTTCATTTTAGAATCACAAGCCCTTGGAACTTCATGTTAAGAGTTCTGCATTCTTGGCTGGGCGCAGTGGCTCATGCCTGTAATCCCAGCACTTTGAAAGGCCGAGGCAGATGGATCAAGAGGTCAGGAGATCGAGACCATCCTGGCCAACATGGCGAAACCCCATCGCTACTAAAAATACAAAAATTAGTCAGGCGTGGTGGCATGCACCTGTAGTCCAAGCTACTCAGGAGGCTGAGGCAGGAGAATCGCTTGAACCTGGGAGATGGAGATTGTGGTGAGCCAAGATTGCGCCACTGCACTCCAGCCTGGGCAACGAGAGCAAAATTCCATCTCGGAAAAAAAATAAATAAATAACAGAGAGAGAGAGAGAGAGAGTTCTGCATTCTTGGAGGGGTTCCCAGTGGCAGCTCACCTACTACCATTGTGCTTCTCTTTGCTACATCAGGGTTACAAAAATGAACAGGGCAGTGTCTCCAGCTTTTCCAAGCTTATACAACAGTAAGAAAGACAGACACATCTGAAAGAAAAAAGAAGTCTATGGGATAAAATAAAGGTTTGTGCAACATGTGTGGGGCTGTGGTCATCAGCAGGAGTGATGAAGTCCTGTCTGGAGGAGATGCCCCTTGGACTCAGGCTTGCGAAGAAGAGAAGCTCCTGCATGAGCTCAGGAAGTGTCCAGGCATGGGCATGGGCAGAGGCCCAGAAGTCACTAATTCACTGATTCATTTGCTAACCATTAAAACAAGCAACAAACAAACAAACAATATTTGAGGGGACTAAGTCAGGCATGGTGCCATGGGTTTGAATGAAGACAAATGACATGACTGGGGAAATAGGAAGATGCCTATTTTGGTAGTAGTGGTGGCTACAGAAGATGAACCTGGAAAAGTGCTTTAGGGCATGTTTCATGGAATTTTATAAGCCAGTGGAAGATATTTGTGAGCAATGTAGAAACCCTGGAGCACATAAAAAAAGCAGAAACTCAATGCAAGCAATGCGATGAGTATTCATAGTCAGAAAGAATTATCAATAGATAAAGAATGTCCGTGGCATCCTTAGACCCCATCTCTACCCTCCCTTGTCAACCAAGATCACTCTCTAAAGTGTCCCCTTCACCCTGGCTTTGAGGGTCTCCTCAGAGCCTGGAGTCACATCACTCCTCCTTTGGTGTCTTTGCTCTGATCAATAATTTGTACCAAATCCATTTTGGGAAGTTGTTTTTCTTCCATGACATACATCACAGGATATTTTTATAGCTTGATGAATCTAACACATCTGTGTAATCACACAGTTTCCAGAAATCCAGATGTTCCCCAGAGCACCTCTGGCTCCCACGCTCTTGCAAACATTTGCTGTAAACACCAAAGGCTGTTTGTTGGTTTTAATGTTCTAGCTCATCTCATTACCCAGGGAAGGTGAAAGATTGAAGCCAGATAGTGTTGCCAGTAAATGTTTTCGCCCCTAATGCATCTATTTCTAGTGACTGATTAGTATGCAGTGGGGCCCACAGGCCTACACAGTCTAAATGGCCAATCGTGTTCTGCCTGCTGTGGTGCAGACAGGGAAGTCAGGCAGGGTGTGTAGATTCACTTAGGTTTTCTGGCCTGCAGTCCCCAGCTGAACAGAGGGCTCAGCCAGCTGAGATGAAACAGGGAGAAACAAGGAACCATTATCAAGCGCTGTACCACTGGGTTACTAGGACGATGCTATGAAAGCTGAGTGTAAAATGTTAACTGTATTTGGAATATGAACAAACCCTTCCAAAAGGGAGCTCTTGTGCTTACTCTTATAACCATGGTCTATAACAAAGACATGCACATACTGTCTTTAAAAAGCTCCGTGGTAATGGAACTTAACCCCGAATCTGAGGAAAGAACACTAGAACAGGAGTCAGGGGACTCTGGCCTGAGCCCTAGCTCTGCCACTGCATCATTGTATGCTCTAAGGCACATGCTCCACCTTCTCTAGGTACAAACCTGTCCATTTGTAAAGTGAAGAAGTTGCCCCAGATGATACCTAAGGGCCCTCCCGGTTCTAACGCTTCTCTTAAGAGGCTGCTACAAAAGCAAGAGGAAGCATTTCAAACTCTAGAGGTGGTTAACTGATCACCTAAATTGGAGAATATAGATGCTTTTCCCCTGTAAAGTCTTAAAGAGCAGGTAGGAGGAGCTGGTTTTGGGTGAAGAGCCTTTCTTCTCTTTGTCCTCCTTGAGTCCCCTTCCAATCTGCTATCTCTATTCAGCTCATACATTTAAATGGGGTCTTTCTCCAACCCTTGCCTAATGACTCTCACCAATGAGACAAATTAGGTCCTTTCTGTTATTATGTTGCTTAGCCACACAGATTGAGACTATGTATTTTGTAATTATTTCATTAATGTTGATCTCTCCCACTAGATTGTAGGCTCCATGAGAGCTAGGACCATGTGTGTTTTGACCATCATTCTATCACCCATGCTGGTTATGCTGAATCAGTATTTACTGAATGAGTAAATAAATAAATGAACGAAGTCTTGCTGGGGAAGGGGGATGGGTTAGATAGCTGCCTTCTGAGATCTCAGAGTCCTGGGATATTTTATAAAGCAAATATACGGATACAAAGTGATGGGCAAGTGCAAATACTGGCCAAAAAGCCAGATGAGCAGAAAGGAATCACCTTTTAGCAAGGACAAAATTCAATTTTAGAGAGAGAAAATGGGTGGCAAAAGGAGAGAAATGAATAGACTATTAAACAGTAAAAACAAACAAAAAACCCACAAAAAAACAAAAACTGTCTCACACACAATGAGAGCAAAGAGAAACCAATGCAGGGCATAATGTTTGAGAGAGGAAAGGACAGGGAAGGGTTTTCTGACTGAAGCCTGAAGATCAAGGATGGCACTGAGCACATTAAATATTTCACAATCATTATCAACTTATTAAGACAGAAAGATTGATTTGTTCTTATGTTCTTGAGAGAGAACTGTGAAAAGCAATAACCCATCTCGAGCACAATAAGCTTGCCTTAATCGGAACAGATAAAGCTTAGAGGATTGAGGGAGATTAAATGATGAAAGAATGAGTCCCTGGGGGTTTTTGGGGAGGCAGTGTAGTGAAGAGGAGAGAATGAGCAGGGGAATCCTACAGATGGGGATCGAAGCCTGGCTTACTGCTTAGAAGCTGGATGACCTTGGGCAAGTCTCTTTCCCTCTCTTAGTCCCAGTTTCCTTTCCTCTAGAATAGGGGTAGAAAAACTAGGGACCATGGGCAAAATCCAACTCCCCACCTGTTTTTTTTTTTAAATAAAGTTTTATTGAAACTTTTGTATTGTCAGTGCTTGTTTTTGGATTACACAAGGAGAGTAAATGGTGATAGGGACTCTATAGACCACAAAGTCCCAAATCACTATAATGTGACTTTACAGAAGAGGTTTGATGACTCTTTGACTCTTGTTCTGAATGCTAAAAGTGATGACCACTGAACAGGTTTGTTCTGAATATTCATTCCTTTGGTGTCTAACATGAGAAGGTGCTCAGTAAATGTTGGTGGGGTTTGATTGAATCAGGAAATATGCATGACTCACCTAATATACCAGAATGGGTAAAGACAGATGGAGGATCAGATCTCAGCTCAACTCTCTAAGAGCTATGCAACTCTGGGCAAATTACTTTCCCTCTTTCAACTTCTTTATCTTCTCACCTGTAAATTGTATGGAACAAAATTTATCTTACAAAATGGTGGCTGGTAAATAAAATGTAGTATGATTGCTACAAATGTAAACACTCAATAATTTGTTATTCAAGAGCCTAAGGAAAATAAAAATAATTGTTATTGGTCAATTATTGCCTCTGAGGTATCAAAATGTAGTGGAAATTGTTGGAGTTCTCAGCTGAGGTTCAGAAACTACCTCCAGTAGCCACTAACTTGGGATCATGGTTCAGAATCAGGGGTTCTTTGAGCTGGAGCCATCGCCTGAGTCCTAGTACCATGCCTGGAACATAATAAGAGCTGAATATTTATGAATGAATGAATACTGCATGCATGAATGAATATAGGCTTAGGCATCAGCTCCAGTTAAGACTCCCCATTGGGTTAAAGTAGTGCCTTCCAGGTCTTTCGGTGTCATCTCTAATGTTTCCTAAGTTGTTTCAGACAGAATTTGGTCCTTTCCACCCTGTTTGTGCTGGAAAGAATGCTGGGGCCATTGTCCAGAGGATATTCATATAGGGCTTTTCCACTGTCATCTGTAGTTGGCAGTTCTCAATATTTCTGAATGAATGTGACTGTTTACAGAAAAGCCTACACATTAGAAGCAACTTGGGAGCTCTTTTTTTTTCCCTTAAAGCTGATGTATATTGTCCACATGAGAGCAAATAAATTAGAGTTTATTTTTGGATGGGTTAAGGCATTGGGATTTTTAAAAACCTCCCCAGGGATGGAGAATTTCTGCACTGGAGGCTGTGGTTTAGCCTTGCTCCACTAGACCCTGAGGTCTCTTTGGCGGGTTTCTGGGCAGCCTCGGGCATGTCTGCAGTAGAAGTTCAGCTAAAACAGCTTCCAATCTTCTCAGCTGAGAAAGCTGTAGAAATCTGACATTGGATCTAGGTGTTTCAGGAAAGTATACTAGTTCATAAAACTTTAAGAAGTTAAGGATTTTATCCTGGGGGTGGAGGATCCTGAGTTGAAGGTATCTATTCTTAGAGCCTAAACCTGCTGCTGGTGGTAGAGCAACCTTCCTTGGTTTTTCAGAGATTGAGGAAAAAGCATCTCCTTGGATCCTGGAGAGGGCCAGTACAAGGGATCCCTAGGGCCATGAGAAACATCTGGGTCCAGCTGACTAGTAGCAGAAGGGACAGCTAAAACTACATTGCTGAGTTCGAGGGACTAGTTACCTGCCCCAGAGTGAAGCTGTGTCATAGGAGGGAGGATTTAGGGCCCTAGGGTCTGGTATAGGAAGAGGTATAGGGAGCCTTCCATGGGAAAGAGGCTTCTCAGTCTCAGGAGAGGCCCAAAGGCATGTGATCAATTTGGAGAGCTTGGCTAAGTCAGTTTTCAGGGGTCTCTGAGACTGAGGACAAAGTTGAATCAGTTTGGCCAAGACCCAGGCTATTCTAGACTAGCAAATGGATTTAATGTTTTGTCCCAAACATGACCTGTTGGTTGTGACTGCCTGGAACACTGTGTTAAGAAAGATTCTGAGGTCGTGTCTGACTTGCTAGGAAAAAGTGCCATGATTCTTGAGGTTGGCTGCACATGTGAGAGAGGGAGAGTGCTTATTAGAGAAATGGCAAGAAGTTGGTGTGTTGGAAGATTACGAGACAGGACAGGAGCTCTCAGGGAGACAAGGCTGGGGCCACATTTTGCAGGGCCTTGAATGCTAGGATAAGAGTTTGAATTTGAATTTTTTAGATCTGAGAAATTCTACTATGCCCTCTAAACAGAGGGCTAATATTATCAGATGGAAGTTCGGGAAATATCTTTTAACTGCAGTAAGGAAGATAGCCTGAAGGAGGTGATTATGGCACTGGGTGGGGGAATAAAGAGGCTATTGCAATCCACGATCCAGGCAAGAGATGAAAGATTTGTTTGTCCTTTTAATAACTGTTCAAGTGATGAGGTGTGAGGGTGGTAGTGGAGTGGACAACTGTAGGATGGTCCTCTGACTATATGTTGTTTACTCCACAAGGTTTGGGTGCTTGGTATCCTGACCCTATCCCTTCTTCCAAAATGAAAAGTGAGAGGAAAGCAAGTTTTCCTTTACTCTGATCAATAATAACAGCAGCTGTAATAACAGCCATTTATTTAATGACTTTTTAAGTGACAGGCACTGTGCTATGCACCTTGCATACATTATTCTTTTTAGTCATCACAACAACCAAATGAGTTAGGATTATTTTATCATTCTCATTTTGCTGATGATGAAACTTCAGCATGATTCAGAGATGCTAGGTAGTATGCCCAAGGTCTCACAGCTAGAAAGCAGCAGACCTCAGTCTAGCCTGGCTGAAAGCCCACACGCTTCACCATTGCACTACCATACCCCGGTCTCTGCAATCAGCCACTCCCGTGGGTCCCCTTTGCAGCATTAAACAGACCTGCAGGCTTTCTGATTCCACAGGCGTACTGAGCTCTGATTGTTTCTCGTTAGCAGTTGTCTTCCCTCTCTCCGCGGGCACTTGGTTACATAATACCTGAAAATATTAAATTAGTTTTCCTTTACAGGAAATTATGTTCCATTAGGGCCACTGACATAGCTATTCGGAGACCTCCAAGAGAGTTGTGTGCTTTTGGAAATGTCTGACAAATCCGATTGCTCTCTGGCAAGGAGCTCTCTGAAGGCCTTGTGGCTGGTTGAGTAATTAGACATTAAGTGGCTTTAATAATAGAAATAGGAGGCGCAGACAAGAGGGTTCCACCTGTGATCATCAGAGCTGCCTTGGTTCCCTCTTCTGGCAGAGAAAAGGAAGGGGGCAGAGCCACATGGTAATCTTCAAAACCATCCTGTGACTTCGCTTCCCATCACTCAGCACTCAGCACAGGCAGAGACTTACTCCAAGAAGGAGACCAAGTCTCTGATCCTCTAGGGGACTCTGCTTTGATCAATTGCACTGTGATACTACCCTGCTTGAGTCATGCCTTTAACTCAAAATGCCCAGCAAGGTCCATCTTGATTTGGCATTCAAGATCCTACAAGCTCTGACTTCCATATATTTTTCAGAATGCTTCTTTATATGAGCTAGTGGTCCTCATGACTTCCCATTCCTCTTCGTATTTGTTACTCCCTTGTTCTTGCTTAAGATGCTTCATCATGAAGAAGACCCCCCTTTTATGTCTACATTTCCATATAGACCCTAGAGTTCAAGCCTTAGCTTTAACACCGCCTCTTCCTGGAAATTTTCTCTAAATTCTCTTGCCAAAGAAATCTTTCTCTCTCTTTTGCATACCCACAGCACTTTATAGCACTTAAACTAATTATCCTATTTCCTCTCACCTTGTATTATAATTATTTTATACAAATCTCTCTTTGCTATATGGTAAATTCTTCAAATGGATGGGCTATGTTTAACCCCTCTATATAGCTTCCCTGGTTCCTGTTACAGAGCTTTGCATGTTGTGTTTCGTAAATACATGCTATATACATGATTATCACTTTGAAGACAGATAACATAGCTAGAGTTTAATGTCCCATGGCCGTGTATCCATCCATTCATTCTCTCCCTCTAGTAGCTGTACCAAAAACTTTTCTCCACTCTCGTGCATATCCCCATTACCAATATGGTATTGATGCATGCTGGGGAGGGAGGCATGAGATGTTAAGTCTCAACACACAGATTGATAGGTGAGAATCTTAAGAGTGGAGCCCCATTTCTCTAAAGGTAGGGTACATTTCAGACTTAATAGATTTGATATGTGGTATGGAGGAAGGGTACTGAAATTACGTGATAATTTGGTTATTTACTCTCCCACTTCTTAAGAAACAAGTTGGCCTTTCCAGCCTTATCTACCACCATCCGTACCCTGCCCTGTGATCTAAACACACCAAACCATGGACTGACCCAGTAGCACATGATGGGAGATTTAAGCCTGTCAATACCCGGCTACTACTCTCCTCCAGATCCAGTCAATTTAAAAATGAACACAAAAACATAGGTAAGAAATAAAACCAGAAGCAGATTCACTAATGGTAGAGTTCGATTAAAGAATATGCCTGCACCGGGACCTTCTTTCCTGAATCAGGACTGTGGACCCCACTTTTATTCCCTCTTGAGACTGATGGAGAAGCTAGCAAACAGGCCTGCTTGAGCTTATAGGAGCAAGCCCCTCTGCCCAGAGCCCACCAACCTGGGCAGAGGTAGGTGAAAGGATCCCCATGAAAGATATCTTTCCTCATGCCTGGAACACACCATTCTTTCTTGCTCTTTCCCATGTATGCCCTTTGGATGATGAGATGAACTGCTCTTTAGCCTTACCAATCTAGTCTATTACTCCTCTTGTGGGGAGAGGTGAGTAAGAGGGTAGATAGAGATACCTGAGAAATCCCCAGTTCTCTCTCTTTTAGGAGAGGACTAGAAACCTCTGCTTCTCAATAGATCTGTGACATCTGCTTCTCAATAGATCTGTGACATCCCATGATATACATTGTGTATCCACTTGCCATCATGCCTTTGCCCAGGCTGATCCTTTTCCCCAGAGTTTCCCTCTCTCCTATTTCCACTTCACAATGTCCTACTAAAATGCCACCTCCCCCAGAAGTCTTCCCAGATCCGTCTCTATTCTTTGCAGGAATTCAATAGCTCCCTTAGGTTTTCTATTAGCTTTGGTGGTGCTGTTATAACAGCACTTACTCCAGCTTGTGTTCTAGAGACATGCATGCAATGTGTCTCTTTTCCCTCCTGCATTCCCACCCCTGCTCCCTGGACGGCAGTCTCCATGAAGGACAGCCCCCACACCTCTAGTGCCCACCTTGAGCCCAGCACAGGGTTGGTGCTCATGAATGTTGGTTGGATCTTCTCAGAGAACTGGCTCTGTGATGGTACAGGGGCAAGTGATGGGATATTTAACTCTGAGCTAAACATGGACAACATTCTTTGTTGGCATTCATATTCCTACATTTAGAACTGGACCATGTGGTGCTGGAGAGGCCATCACACTGACTGGCAAGAGAAGACCTGTTTCATGGTGGTCCACAGAGCAATTTCCCTGGCTTCACTCAAGGCTAACTCTCCTCCAGCAAAACACCCCTCTTCTCCTCCCACAGATGAAGCAGGTGAGTGACTCCATCGGTTCTAGAGAGCACTCTTGTTACTGTAGCCTTAGAGCACAAGCTTACACCCTAATCATAACACCAGTGGGAGAGGCCATCAATGCTGGGTGGATATTGCAGGAAGGGAGCTCAGATTTGGGGCCTGACAACTCCAGGTTCTTATACAGTTCTTGGTGTAAATGAATGGTTCATAAAGTCTGATTTTCTTCCTTCTTGCAGCTTGAAAAAGGGCATGATATTAGTGGATTCTCACAATAACCCTGGGGAAAAATTTTATTGTCATTATTAATATTTAAAAATTGTCTGGTTTAATCTTATGTAGGAGAAAAGAGAAGTCTTTGCTTTGAAGCAAATAAAGAAGGGAGGGTGTTTATCCAGTGTATAAGAATATAAAGACTATATTGATAATGTATGGAAAGTGCTTAGCATGACAGGTCATAGCAAGTGGACACTCAGTAACCACTATTATCGTTACGATCAGAGATGGGGAGTGACTCAACCAAAGTCACACAGCTAGTTAATGACAGAGCATTGCACCTGGAACTTTAGGCTCTGGGTTCCCTGCCCTTGCACTTGCCCTTCCCTACTTTCATGGCTTTGTGTGTGCGACCTTCCAAATCCTTTTTATGTCTTGGCCAAATTCATTCTGCCACTCAGCAGGCACACACCTGCATGCACACACATGCGCACACACACAAACCGAAGACCAGAAATGTAAAAAATAAAAAAAAACTCTTCCACCACGATACAGGGAAAAAAATTACCCTTAATTACTGGGGCTTCTCTACAATTATAGGACGTGCTTTTGAACTCTGAAGGGTCCTCTCCTGAGGATAACCTTTATTTGCCTGATTGCGTCTGTTCAGTTAATTCTGGCTAATTACTATTTTCTTCCTATTAGATTCTAATTATATACAGTATTTTCATTATAAAGCGTAATGTTTCCCAGAGAACCATGTCAATTATACAGGCAATATTACCGGAGGTCTGGTTTACCTCATTAAGCCCAAGCGATGAAGCCATGCATCTGATTAAACCCGCAATTTGCAGGGTGGACTTTAACTGTATGTGGGTACCAGTGAGTCTCACCTAAAACTTGCTGGGTGTGGGAGAGGGCTAGAAAGTCTAGGAGAAGTTCTTCAAAGGATGTGGTGGCCCATTTGGATGTGTTGGATTTTCTGCAGGAAGAACAACTATTGATCCATATTGTCTATTTTTAAGCACCCCATGATTTCTAGTTAGGCTGAGGCATGAATTTGATGTTGTCATGAAATAGTGGGTCTTACCCTTGTTTCAAATGATTCTGGTAGAACACCCAGCATTTCCACCTCCATGCCTCAATATACTGACAATCTGATATCTTTCTGAACTTCTGGTTTACCCACCAACCATTTGATATTTCACAAGATGTCTGATAGACACCTTATCCTTAATATACCCAAAATAGAATTCTTAACTTCTGCTCTCTCCGAGCCCCAAACCCATTCATGCTTATATTACTCCCATCTCAGTAAATGCCATAACCGTCTACCCAGATGCTCAAGTGAAATGCCAGGAGCTCATACTGCTGTCCTTATTTCCTTTATCTCTCACATTGAATCCACAAAGTCTCCTGTGGACCCTAGATCCCACATATATCCTGGATCCATCCAGGTCTTCCCACCTGCACTGCTATACCCCCAGTCTAGTCCAACGTCACCCCTGCTATATAGTGACCTCTTACTTCGTCTCCTTGTTTCATTTCCTTCCACATACATGATCCCTTCTCCTAATGCTATCAAGGTAGTTTACCAAAAAGAAAAAAAAAGTCCATAAAGACCATGTTACTCTCCTGCTTGAAAACCATACAGATGTTGTTTTGGCATTAAAAGCAAACTTCTTCCTACATCAGTAAGACCCTCCATGATTATACTTTTGCCTACTTATTCAACAAGTATTATTCAAGGTCTAATATAATATGTGCCAGACACTGTTCTGGAATAAACAGTTCTTGTTTGTATGAAAATAAAATAATAAAATAGACACAATCACCCTCATGAGCACTGCTTTTTCCTATCATCCTGATAGTACTTAATATTTCATGTTTGTTTTTATCCAGCTGGCTTGTCTAAAAGGCATGGGTCCATGTCTGTTCCCCATACTCTAGACCCAGCCCCTATACCTAGAAGCTTCTCAGGAAATGTGGGCTCTTCTGCTATGATTTGACACTTAGGCAGGAGTTGAAAAACAAACTTGATTAAAAAAACACACTTTTATTGGATTCTAAAGGAATTAATAAAATCCTTCCTTTGGGGATTAATAAAACAGGATTTTTTAATATTAGCTTTATTTTTTTTTCTACTTTATAAAAGCATTTTAATCAACATTCTGGGCTTTAAAGGATAGATTCAAGCTATGTTCTCTATTTGGGATGTGGGCAGGGGTTTAATTTATAGATAAGTCCCAGTTTTGATATTTGCTCCTCTGTCTGAAAAGTGCTGCCACTATTGTTTCCCTAATAAAAATCTTTGGAGTTCAAGCAAAAAGAGAAGTAACCTTTCTTGAGCAACTCATAACTAACAAGTTATTTTATGATGATTATAGGCCATGAGAATATTGCTTTAGTTTATAGAGATTCAGTACATTGTTTAAATTCCTAGATGAATTAGTTATAGTAACACTGACTATGTGGGCTCTGGGGTCAAGAGGCCTGGGTTCAAATTCCAGATTTTCCATTTATTACCTGTCTGTGACCTTGAAGACATTTACTTAACCTTGTACTTCACTTTCCCTATTTGTTAAATGGGGGTAGCAATTGTTTCTACTTCCTGGTATTGTTTTAAAAATTAAATGAGTGAATCCACTTAGAACAGTGCCTGGCATATATATGCTCTATAAATGCCAGCTGCTATTATCTGAGTCTAAATCTAGACTTGTCTTCCCCCAAACTACCATTCCTACCATTAACAAATACCACCAGCAGCATTAGTAGCTTTCATTAAATGCTCTCTACAATCCAACCTCTTATGCCTTCAAGACACTTGTAATGCACACATTATTACTTCAATTTACAGATGAGTGAAACTGAGGCTCCATAAGGTACTCGTCCAAAATCAGGCAGAAGGTAAGTGACAGATCTAAAAGTCATACTCATGTTTGCCTGTCCCCAAAGCTCACATTTTTACAAGTTGTTCCATGTTCTCTTAACTTCAAAATGCAACTTATTCTAGACATAGAAGGTGTTATAGACAGAATTATCTTCCCCTCAAATTCACTACTCAAGGTGATTGCATTTGGAGATAGGGCAGTTAAAGATGCAATGAGTTGAAATGAGGCTGCTAGAGTGGGCCATAATCCAATCTAACTGATATTCTTATAAGAAGAGGAAGAGGTACCCGAGGTGCTCGGGCAAAGAGGAAAGGCCATGTGAGGACACAGTGAAAAAGTGGACATCTACCCACCAGGGAGAAAGATCTCAGGAGAAACCAAGGCTGCAGAAAATTTAATCTTGGACTTCCAGCCTCCAGAACTGTGAGAGAATACATTTCGGTTTAAACCACCCCGTCTATGGTATTTTGTCATGGTAGCCCTTGCCAACTAACACAGAAGGAAGCATTGTTAGTAGGAAAAACACAAAAAGAGATGTCAGGTGACTTGTGTCTTATTTACTGGGCTGTTTCCAGTGCTCAGCTCCATGCTGGGTTCATAGGGTGAGCTTAGGAAATGGAGGCATCAGTGTTTAGAAAGTGCCTTCTCATTCAAGATCAAGGATGATATCTTCTGCCCAGCCCTGATGTGGCCACCATGGTATAACCTGCATGGCAGTAGCCTGTTTTCCCTACCAGACTGGGTGCTCCATGATGACTAAAACCAAGTGTGTCTTTTTGTTCAGCTTAGGCATAGCCCATGATAGCATTCTGATAATTACATATTATCTGCATGTTTGCATAGCCATGAGGCCTGTGGGTTGCCTTTCAGCTCTACAAGCCTCTTCTCTAAGGAGTTGCCCTTGGCAGGTCAAGAAACTCAGGTGTGGGGAGTGGGTTTTACGTGGCTGTCCTGCTGGGCCCCTGCCAGAGTGCTTGGAGCCGCTGAGTCTGGACCATGCAATCTGTTTACACGAGCATTAGGGAACATTGCTGAGATGTACTGTAAACATGGGGCAGGCTGTCAGCATTGTGCTCGTTTCTGCATTATCTCGGTGCCATCTCAGAACAGAGGCAGGCCAGAAAGCCCCTGCCAAGTGGAACTGGAGCCTGAGAGATAGGCATGAGCCTCCTAAGTCTGGCTTCCCTGCAGGGATGAGCCTTCCTGAGGGTGGGCTGGATATGGGTTCATACAACAGAGATGCTGAGCCAAGCTCCCATTCCACTTAGGGGCTTGGACCAGGGTGAGAGATGGAACTAACTTGTTAAAGGAAAAAAAAAATAAAGAGAAAAAATTTGAAAGTTTTTCACTTAAAAATATAGATTAGGGTAGATTCAAAGTCATTGTGCTAATTTCACCCTTACTATATTTCATTTACTTTCTTGAATTAGAAAGCTCTTCCTAGATTTTAGCTGAATCCAGAATTGTGCCTCATCATGAGTGTGCCACAACAGAGGCACACTCATGTCTAAAAGGCCTGGGTCCATGTCTGTCCCCCATACTCCAGCCCCAGCCCCTGTACCTAGAAGCTTCTCAGGAAATGTGGGCTCTTCTGTTATGATTTGACACTTAGGCAGGAGCTGAAAAACAAACTTGATTTAAAAAACACACTTTTATTGGATTCTAAAGGAATCTACAATTCCTGAGAGCTATTGAACTAACAGAGCAGGCCATGCAGAATCATTTAAGGGGCTCTTGGGAGCCTTCTTTCTCCCAAATAATTACTTCCGGGAGGCCTAAAAGTCTTCTCCTTGAGTTGTTTTGCTGTAAGAACTTGAAGTGGTCATAGCCTCCTGACGGGTGGTCCCAGCGCTGAGCCTGATGACCTGGCTCTGCTGCCCAGTGCTGTCACTTTGTAGGTGTGTCTCCTTGGGCTGGTCCCTGGATGGGGATCCTATTTTGTCCTCAGTTTCCTCACTGGTGAAATGAAGAGTTTGGTCTAGAATCATGACTTTCTCTGCCTCTATGAATTTAGAGCAAAGATACCTCCATCTGGATGTTATAGCTCCTTATGCCAAAGATCAAGCATTTGGCAAAATCAAGGCATTCTTTCAGAGGTGACTGAGGTAGAAACTGTGGCAGTTCATCTGCGTGGTGCATATGGTAAGGCAAGTGTGTGGGTTGGGTAAGAGGAGAGGGCATGAGGCCCCCAGATCAGGCATCATATTGTGTGTGACCAGCACCTGGACCAGCTCTGGGGACATGGGTTCTGGTCCTGATTCCAATACTTGAAACCAAGTTAGGTCATAAAATTGATTTGTAGCCAGTAGAATGTAGGCTGAAATGATGTACACTGCTTCTAGGCCCTTACAACCTTGTATGAACCTCCACATTCTCCTCTCTTCTTCTTTTGTCTTCCCTTATCCACCTTTCCTTTCCCTTCTCTTCCCTCCTTTCTCTTCCCCTCCCCTCCTTTCCCATTGTACTTTCCTCTTTTCCTGTACTCTCCTCCTCTCTCCACATACTCCTCCTGCACACTTTTCTTTCTTTTAAACTTTTATTTTGGATTCATATGTACATATGCAGGTTTGCCACAGGATATATTATGTGATACTAAAGTCTGGGGTATGATTGAACTCCACATCCAGGTAGTGACCATAGTACCCATTAGATAGTCCCTCAATCCCTTGCTCCCTCTCTACCTCCTCCTGTAGTTCCTAGTGTCTATTGTTCCCATCTTTATGTCCATGTGTACTCAATGTGTAGCTTCCACTTATAAGTGAGAACATGTGGTATTTAGTTTTCTTTTTCTGCATTAATTCACTTAGGATAATGGCCTCCAGCTGCAACCATGTTGCTGCAAAGGAAGTGATTTCCTTCTTTTTTATGGCTACATAGTATTCCATGGCATATATATGCCACATTTTCTTTATGCAGTCCACCATTGTTGGGCACCTGGTTTGATTCCATATCTTTGCTGTTGTATATAGTGCTATGATGAACATAAGGTGCATGTATCTTTTTGGTAGAATGTATGAATGCATGTGTCTTTTTGGATATATACCCAGTAAAGACATTGCTGGGTTGAATGGTAGTTCTGTTTTAAATTCTTTGAGAAATCTTTGAACTGCATTCCAAAGTTGCTGAACTTACTGAACTAATTTACATTCCTATCAACAGTGTATAAGCATCCCCTTTTCTCCACAGTCTTGCCAACATCTGTTATTTTTTGACTTTTGATAAGAGTAGCCAGCCATTCTGTGAGAGAGTGAGACTCTGTCAAAAAAAAAAAAAAAAAGAATAGCCATTTTGACTGGTTGAGTTAGTATCTCATCATGTTTTTGATTTGAGTTTCTCTGATGATTAGTGATAATGAACATGTTTTCATATCTGTGTTGCCCAATTGTATGTCTTCTTTTGAGAAGTGTCTGTTGATGTCCTTTGCCCATTTTTTAATGGGATTATTTGTTTTTTGCTTGTTGAATTGTTTAACTTCCTTATAGATTCTGAATATTAAACCTTTGTTAGATGTATAGTTTGTGAATATTTCATCCTGTTCTGTAGATTGCCTGTTTACTCTGTTGCTAGTTTCTTTTGCTATGTAGATGCTCTTTAGTTTAATGAGGTCAATTTTTTGTTTTTTTTATTGCAATTGATTTTTGGGGACTTAGCCATAAATTCTTTGCCAACGCTGATGTCAAGAAGGTTATTTCCCAGGTTTTCTTCTAGGATTGTTATAGTTTGAGGTCTCACATTTAAATCTTTAATCCATCTTAAGTTAATTTTTGTACATGGTGAGATGTATGTGTCCAGTTTTAATCTTCTACATATGACTAGCCAGTTATCCCAGCACAATATATTAAATAGGGAGTCCTTTCTTCATTACTTATTTTTGTTGACTTTGTTAACAATAAGATGGTTGTAGGTGTGTGGCTTTATTTTGGGGTTCTCTGTTCTATTCCATTGGTTTATGTGCCTATTTTTGTACTAGTGCCATGCTGTTTTGGTTGCTGTAGCCCTGTAGTATAGTTTGAAGACAGTTAATGTGATCCTGCCAGCTTGGTTCTTTTTGCTTATGATTGCTTTAGCTATTTGAGTTTTTTTTCTGGTTCCATATGAATTTTAGAATAGTTTTTTTTCTAATTCTTTGAAAAATGACATTGGTAGTTTGATAGGAATAGCATTGAATCTGTAGATTGCTTTGGGCAATTTGGCCATTTTGATGATAGTGATTCTTCCAATCCATGAGCATGAAATGTTTTTTTCATTTGTTTGTTTCATTTTCATTTGTTTCTCTCTCTGATTCATTTAAGCAGTGTTTTGTAGTTCTCCTGCTCATGGATTGGAAAGGACTCCCTATTTAATATATAGATTTCTTCTTTTTCTTTTTGAATGCCTTTAATTTCATTCTCTTGCCTCATTGCTCTGGCTAGGACTTCCAGTACTATGTTGAACAGGATTGGTGAGAATGGGCATTCTTGTCTTGTTCCAGCATTCAAGGGGAATGCTTCCAGCTCTTGCCCATTCAATATGATATTGGCTATGGGTTTGTCATGGATGGCTCTTACTATTTTGAAGGATGTTTCTTCAGTGCTTAGTTAGTTGAGGATTTTTATCATGAAGGGATATTGGATTTTATCAAAATCTTTCTCTGCCTCTATTGAGATGATCATATGCCTTTTGATTTTAATTGTGTTTATATGGTGAATCATATTTATTGATTTGTGTATGTTAAACCAACCTTGCATCCCAGGAATAAAGCCTGCTTCATCATGGTGAAGTAAGTTTTTGATGTGCTGCTCGATTTGGTTTGCTAGTGTTTCATTGAGGATTTTTGGAATCTATGTTCATCAGGGATATTGGCCTGTAGTTTTCTTTTTTCATCACATCTTTGCCAGGTTTTTATATCAGGATGATTCTGGCTTCACAGAATGAGTTATGGAAGAGTCCCTCCTCCTCAATTTTTTGACCTAGTTTCAATAGGATTGGTACCAGCTGTTCTTTGTATGTTTGGTAGAATTTGACTATGAATCCGTTTGGTCCAGGGCTTTTTGTGGTTGGTAGGATTTTTATTACTGTTTCAGGGAACTCATTATAGGTCTGTTCAGTGTTTCAGTTTCTTCCTGATCAAATCTTGGGAGGTTGTATGTTTCCAGGAATTTATCTACTTACTCTATATTTTCTAGTTTGTGTGTATAGAGATGTTCATAATAGTCTCTGAGGATCTTTTGTATCAATTGTAATGTTACCTTTGTCATTAGTGATTGTGATTATTTGGGTCTTTTTTCTTTTTTACTTTGTTAATCTAGCTAGTGGTCTATCAATCTTATTCATCCTTTCAAATAACCAATTTTGGTTTTTTTTATCCTTTGTATGGATTTTTTGGGTCTCAATTTCACTCAGTCCTGCTCTGATTTTAGTTATTTATTTTCTTCTAGCCCTGGGATTAGTTCTTGTTTTTCTAGTTTCTCTAGGTGCAATGTTAGATTGTTAATTTGAGATCTTTCTAAATTTTGATGTAAGTATTTAGTACTATAAACTTTCCTCTTAACACTGCTTTTGCTGCCTCCCAGAGATCTTGGTATGTTGTGTCTCTGTTTTCATTAATTTCAAAGAATTTTTTAATTTACACCTTAATTTATTGTTTACCCAGAAATCATTCAGGAGCAAATTATTTAATTTCCACATAATTATGTGGTTTTGAGAGATCTTCTTGGTATTGATTTCTATTTTTGTTCCATTGTGGTCTGAGAGTATGTTTGGTATAATTTCAATTTTTTTTAAATTTATTGAGACTTGCTTTATGATCAAGTGTGTGGTCAATCTTGGAGTATTTTCCATATGCACATGATAATGTATTTTGTGGTTTTTGGATGGAGTACTCTATAGGTATATTTAGTTTCAATGGTCAAATGTTGAATTTAAGTCCAGAATTTCTTTATTTTCTGCCTGATGATCTATCTAACTCTGTAAGTTGGGTCCCACACTTTTTTCATGTTCATCGGACACCAGATAAAGAGGACCCAGTTGAAGACTCTATGGCCTTAGAGGATGAACAAGCCACTAGATTAAAAAAGCCCAAGTCCCTGAATGATTTTGTGAGCACCGCTAATCCTGCCAAGGCTGTCTGTCCCCCTCGAGTTAAGCCACTGTTATTTTGGGGTTGTCATAGCAGTTGACATACCTTGACTAACATACAAGAGTTCTGCATTTTTGTGCCAGTAACCCCTGAGAAGACGTTATCTCTTTCCCTGCATTACAAGACAATATATGGGTATGACATAGACTCAGGGTGCCCTGGAAGCACAAACTCAGGCTTGACTGGTTTGACCCAGAGTAGGTGTTCCAGGAAGTCTTCCCAGAGGAGGTAGAAATGTGGTAGAAACAGCAAAGACTGAGGTCTCATAGAGTTGGGGTAGGATCCTAGTGCCTCTAATCATGAGTTTTTCAGCTTCAGGTAATTAACCTACTCCTACTCTTTGCCTAAATTGAGCCTACTCACCCTTCTGATCTCTGGAAATGTCACATCCAGATAGTATTTTTTTTCTGTCTCCCAGGCTGGGCAATCTGCAAAAGCCCTGTGCTTCTCTTTTTAAGCCCTTGCTGCATTTGTTATACCTTGTTCAATCTCTGTATCTCCTGTTAATAAGCTTCAAGAGTACAGGGAATGAATGTCAATTTCAGCCCTATTATCTTCACCTTTCAATCGAGTGTCTGGTACACTGTAGATGTAAAATAAATAATTGTTGATTGAATAGATAAATGTATAGATGAACTTAAGCTCTTTAAACCTCAGTATCATTATCTATAGAGTGGGCATAATACTAGCCATATCCTGGGTTTTGGTAAAGATTAGTTGAGATCATGTATAGAAAGCCCAACCTAGCACAATACCTGACATATCACAGACAACAGTAAGTGTTAGTTTCCTTCAGCCTTGATGAATAAGAAGTTTGTTAGGCTAAGAAGAAGGGAAAGAGCATTTGTAGTGGAGGGAACAGAATTATTTTAAGGCAAAGCAGTGCATTTTGTGCTTGTGGAAGCTGATTAGTGGGGCAAGTACCAAATTATAAGAGTCTTATGTATTGGATGCACAAGAAATAGGCACATTACTGTGCCTTAAAGCCATCAAAAAGTGATGAGATTATAAATATTTAGCAAATAAAAGATGTACCCTTGTTAATATTAATTCATGACCTGTGACAGCAAAGAAGGCTCCTCGGGGATGGAAATTTGCACTGAGTCTTATAAAATTCACATTGCTGAAGAGCAGAAGGAAAGTCATTCCAAGCAGTATTTACAGCCATAGGCAAATGGATAGAGGCTGGGAGCCAAGGGGGGAAAATCTAGTTTGGTTGGAGTGGAGTTTATATTGGGGATTAAGAGGAGATGAGGTAGTATGGAACCAGATCATTATGGATCTCTGATGCCAGGTGGAAATGCTTAGACTTGATCTGAGTGGCATTACACACACACACAGAGAGAGAGAGTGCCGTAGAAAGCCTGAGTGTTGTGAGCATCAGATGGCCACGCTCTTCTTGCCTGAGGGTTTTTAGAGGCAGGAGGCTGGACCAGATGACCTCTGGAAGTTTCTTCCAACCACAGGGCTTCGTGGCAGTCAAAAGACAGATAGAGAGAAACAAAAACCTGAGACCTTGGCCTGGATTTTGCTCCCTCATAAATCTCCTCCGCTGCCCAGCATCATCTCTCTGTCCTCAGATTAATCTTCTCTGGCTTCCTGCAGGAACAGAAGGACCTATTGACCTCATCCTGTTCTCCAGGCTGCAAGTGAGAAATGGGGTTCTCAGACTTGAAGAAGCCTCAGTGTGGGTAGAGGCAGCTGGGGCCTGAGGCATGAGCCCCCAGAGGAAAACACAGGAAGAAGATGGCCAGTCTTGTTCCAGAAGGGCTCTCACCAGGACTGCCCCAGGGTCCACACCAGATTATGAAATATGCCTTGCGGTTTTGCATAAACGTCTTTGGCTGAAGATTGGCAAATGTTGGAGGAAATGGCAACCTCTTATCAGATAATTTTCTGAAGCAAACAGTAACCTGGACTGATTGTGATTTCCATGAGTTTCTCTTCTTGGTTTTTTTCCTTCTTGGTATTGGTGGCTCAGATGCAAGGCTCTGTGGTTCAGTAGGAAGAGCAGGCGGTTTGTATTGGAAATCCTGTGCTCTGACTGGCTGTGTGCTGTCTGTGCCTCAGTTTCTTCATCTGTAAAATAGGAATAAGAATATTACCCACCTCAGATAGTTAGAGGGAGTATTAGAACTCCTTGAATACTGCTAGGCACACAGTAAATACTGAAGAAATGTTAACTAATTATTAATCTCACTATTTATTAGAAAATGGGGATTAAAGTACCTGTCTCACAGGGTTGTTGTGAGAGTCAAATCCATTCATTCATTTGTTCAACAAATACATACTGAGCACCACTATGTGACAAGTAGTATACGAGGCACAGGGCTGCTGTGTTAAAAACAAAATGAGATCATTCTGTACTCCCCAGAACAAACAGACTGGTGGGGGGAGAGAGATATTAAATGCATAAAAGCACAGACATAAATGTGAAAATCTGTTGTAACAATGCGTTGAAGGAAAATGTGTGCTATTGAGAGAATAAGAGGGGAAGCTGCCTTAGGTGGTGATGTGGTTTGGCTTTGTCTCCCCACCCAAATCTCACCTTGAATTGTAGTAATCCCCATGTGTGGTGGGAAGGACCCAGTGGAAGGTCATTGAATCATGGTGGCAGGTCTTTCCCATGCTGTTCTTGTAATAGTGAATAAATCTCACAAGATCTGATGGTTTTATAAAGGGGACATGCTCCCTGCACATGCTCTTGGCTGCCACCATGTACGATGTCCTTTTGCTCTTCCCTCGTCTTCCACTGTGATTGTGAGGCCTCCCCAGCCACGTGGAATTGTAAGTCCTTTAAACCTCTTTCCTTTAGAAATTACCCAGTCTCAGGTATGTCTTCATGAGCAGCATGAGAATGCACTAATACAGGCGGGGTGGCCACAGAAGGCTTCCCTGAAGAGGCAGGTGTTGAGCTCACCTATGAAGGATGGGTAGGAGTTAAGTATTCCAGGTAAAGGCAAAACATACCTAAAGGTCTTACCTTAAGGGGAAAAAGGGTGAGGTGAGTTTGAGCCTATGAATGAGGTGACAGGGTTAGCAGAAAATGGACGGGACAGAGGATGAGTCCTCTTCTGAGTGTAAACCGCAAAAGCAATGGAGGAGGTAAATGCTTTTATAAAGTGTAAAATCCACACATCTATAACTTTAGTATATTTTCCAGCATAAAAAACTAGGAGTTGAAGTTTCACATGGAGGCCAGGGGAGGAGTGAGTTCACCTCCATGGCCTTTGCAGTTTGCACTCAGAATAAAACCATTGCCTAAAAACTACAAATGTTATGGCAGAAAGTGTATGTGTCAGTGTGTCTGTGTAATCCGAATTCCCAAAGTGCATTTGAAAGCCAACAGCCCTTTCCTCGTATCTCATCATCTGGATGTGCATCAGCTCTTTGAGCCTCAGTTTCCTCCTTTGTAATCATGGGGCCGTTTCTTTCTTCCTCTTTACTAATGTGGCTGTTTCCTCATAAGGTCGTTCTGAGAAAAACTCCAGTAAATGTTGATTCCCTATGCCTCTTCTTTTTTCTGTGGCTTAAGCTTCACTGTCTGGTGCTTCTGATGACAGTCTGCATTTGAGAGAAGGCATTAAACATTCATAGCTGGCTTTTCATCAAAATGTGTCCTGCCCACCACACAATCTTGGAGAACCCATTGGCATCTGACCACTCTAGAGATTGCCCCTTTCTTAAAGGAGCCCCCTGACTGCCCCTATCCAGTACTAAAATCCATCCAATTCACACACCATTGCTGTGGAAGTTAGTCCTCCTTTTAATTCTGATCAAGTGAGCAAAAGGGGAAATAAGGAGGGATCCATCAGAACAGCTCATGAAAAATATGTACGTTCTTTAAAGGAAGACAGCATACAAATGGGATATATATTTTTTTCCGAAAGGGAGGGGGAAAAACACGCAGGCTTTTAAACAGAAGACTTTAAGCGGGGAGTGAGAGAGGAAAAATATGTCTCTTAAATGCATTCAGCGCCATTGCCACAAGGCTGCTGAGCCAGGATTGTTTATTAGAAGATAAGATAGTGAAAAATGTATTTTGCAGAAAGAAAATAGTAAAGTCAGGTCTGAGGCAGATAAGAAGCCAAATTTCTATTTTATGCTCAATTGAGTGACTCAGTTACATTATCTGGGAAGAAGGGGTGAAATAACACCCTTCGGAAATGAGGCCTGGGTTGCTCTGGGTCTCCTTCCAGCCTTGGCCAAGCTGAACTCTGCACAGCTGCGATGCTGCCTTCTCAGAGCAGTGTATTTGCCGTCTAGGGAAGAGGGGAAGAAAGGTTCTGATCTTTTCTCTTCAGCTCCTGTTTTCTCTCTGTCTTTTCATATGAGGACTCCAGTTCAGCTTCATACCTCCCCTTCTGCTGCCGAAGGTGAGAAAATAAAAACACACACATGCATACAAGATGAAGCTCTGCAAAGACCAACAGATGTTGAAGCCAGAAGCATCATTAGAGTTCAGCTGGTGTAGGGGTCTGTGGTCAGTGCTTTATTTGGCAAGCACAGACATGTCATTTGAGTGTTTTTACGTAGGGCATTGTTCTCTAGTTTGCCAAAGATCCTACTACACCTTTTAAAAATTTTACCTGGCTGCTTCACACATTTTCATTATGTGTCTGGTCCCTGGAGAAATATAAGATGATTTCTCTAGCCATCTTCCAGAATCCTCAGTGAAAAGATGGAGAAACTTCCCTCCAGAGAGGTCAAGCGGCTCATTAAAAGTCACACAGCTGGTGAGAGGTATCATTACAAACAGGCTGTACTTCTAATCATCTCTTATCCTTTCCTAATGGTTCAGCTTTGGGGCCCTTTTCCACTTTGGAGATCCTTAATTTATTATCCAGTTGGAGATTACAGGAATTTGAAAAATGGATATTGACTTTTTGGGCCAATAGTCAGTTCAAAAACTCACTTAGTTGTGCATTGGTAAGCCTGTGGTAGACAGAATAATGGCCCCTGAAGATGTCCATATCCGAATCCCAGAAACCTGTAAATAATTTTGCAAATGTGATTAAATTAAGGATCATCACCTGGAGAGATTATCCTGAATTATCTGGTTTGGCTGTGTCCCCACCCAAATCTCATCTTGAATTGTAGCGCCCACAATCCCCACATGTTGTGGGAGGGACCCTGTGGGAGGTAATTGAATCATGGGGGTGGGTCTTCCCCCATACCGTTCTTGTGGTAGTTAAGGAGTCTCATGGGACCTGATGGTTTTATAAATGGGAGTTCTTCTGAACAAGTGCTCTTGTCTGCCACCATGTAAGACATGCCTTTGCTCTTCCTTCATCTTCCACCATGATGGCGAGGCCTCTCCAGTGATGTGGAACTGTGAGTCCATTAAACTTCTTTCCTTTATAAATTACCCGGTCTCGGGTATGTTTTTATTAGCAGCATGAGAACAGACTAATACATCTGGGTGGGCTCAACCTAATCGCATAGGTCCTTAAAAGTGAAGAAATTTTCAAGTTCAGAAAGGGAGAGATTTGGCAATGGAAGAAGGGTCAGAGAGATGTAACATTGCTGCTTTGAAGATGAAGGAAGGGACCCATAAGCCAAGGAATGTGATCAGCAAAACTGCAGAAGCTGGAAAGGCCAAGGAAACAGTTTCTCACTTACAGCCTCCAGAAAGGAACACTGTCTTGCCAACACTTGATTTTAGCCCAGTGAGTTCCAGATTGAATTTCTGATCTACAGAAATAATGACAATATAATAAATTTGTGTTGTTTTAAACCATTAAGTTTGTGGCAACTTGTTACTACCATGATAGGAAATGAATACTACAGTTGTCTAAGTCCTAACAACATTTCATACCCCATTCATGCTCATATTTTTCCTTTGCCTCAAGATTTCTATGTGGTCACCTGTAGCTAATTTTTAGGCCCATTTGGAACTCAACTTTGAGATAAAAGTCAGCTCCAATAAAGAGATTAACTATAAAAAAAACCTTTGAATTTGGTAAGCCATTGTGTATTTGAACGTAAGGAGTAATATTGTCATCTTGTCCTAGTCCCTTAGATATATTTTTTTAAATCAAAAATGGGTGCTCAGAGAAGTACTTCCCCAAAGTAGCATAGGTAATTAATGTCAGGATAAAAATTAAAATTCTGGTTTTCCATCTTCTATCCCACTGTTCTTAAGATTAAGATTACTTTTTTTTATTGGTTAAAAGTACTATCTGTCCAGACATTGAATCACACATATTTTATGATCTTATTTACTACAAAAACATGATTGGCATTCAAAGGGAAAAGAAAGATTTTTATTTGGTCAACTGAATATCCATATGGACAAAAATCAACTTTGACCCTTCTTTCATACCATACACAAAAGATAATTAAAAATAGATTATAGACACAGATGAGAAAGGTAAAATAATAGAGGTTCTACAGGAAAACATAAAACATCTTCATGACTTTGAGGGAAACAGCTCTTAAATAGGACATTAAAAAAATCACTAGCCAGAAAAGAAAATTTATGGTGCACAGTAATTAGGCCATTCTTTTTCTTTTGGTATTTCATGAGGTTCTCTAAAGAGAATTTTACACTTTGAATGATAAATAAAATATTATTAAAATTAAGAACGTTTGTTTATTGAAAGACACCAATAGTGAAAGTCATAGATGGGGAAAAGACATTTGCAACATCTATATCTGAATGGAGTTCATATTAGTAATATGTAAAGAACTATTAATAGGAAAAAGACAATGAGAGTGGAAGATAGACAATGGCGACTTGGAAGGCTGAAGGGTGGGAAGGGGTTAGATGATGAGAATTACTTAATGGGTGCAATGCATATTGTTTGGGTGATGGTTATTCTAAAGCTTTGACTTAACCATTATTCTATCTATGCATGTAACAAAATTGCACTTGTACTCCACAACTTTATACCAAAAAAAAGCTAGCAAAGACTTGAACAGGCAAGAACTTGAATATAAAAGAGATATCACAATGGCCAATAATCATGTGAAAGCTGCTTAGCATATTAGCCACCAGAGGAATACAAATTAAACACCAGAGGATAGCAATGAGATGCTATCCTACACCCACAAGAAAGGCTAAAATTAAAAGGACTGATAATACCTAGGGTTTTCAGGGATCTGGAGCCACTGGAACTCTCATACATTGCTGCATGACACTTCTTCATCATATCCCTTTTAAGTTTTTTGACAGCGAAACTCATGTTTTATTCATATTTCTCCCACCCCCTCACCTGCCCTGTGCCAATAATAAGTGCTCAAGTTTTTGGACTGCAAGTCCCACTCTAGATACAAAGCCACCAGCACAAAAAATGTAGTAGTGACCATGATGAGAAGAGATGGCCCAAGTAATCTTCCAAATGGGAGTCTAATAGACTGTTTTTGCACCAAACTGCCTGCCTTTCCCTAGGCAAATATGCAACTCTTCATGCTGAGTGTGATTCCATGGCCTCAGGAAGCAGCACAGCACTGTGGATTCCTCTGGGCTCTGGAGTTAGACGAATGCTGGATAATATCCCGTAACAGCCATTTACCAGCTGTGTGACCTTGAAGCAAATGACTCAATGTCTCTGTGCCTTGATTTTCTCATTTACAAAACAGAAATAGTGATGGTATCTACATTCTAGTATTGTAATAAGGATAAGTGAAATGTTAGAAGCAAAGTATCTGCCCAATTTTAGGTGCTTAGTGATTAGACCATTCTTTTGGTTTTGAGGCTTCACGAAGATTTCTAAAGAGAATTTTACAGTTTGCATCATGGTAATCTATTTTGTCGGGAGCAGTTGTGAATTCTTCTTTGCATCTTCTGGAAATATCTTGTGTACCTTTAAAACTGTCCCTCAATTAAAGTTCTAACCAGCATTGTCCAAGACCTCCACACCTTGTGGCCAGTGGATTCGGAGGTCCTCTCTTTGGGAAAGGCAGGGCTTTGGGCACCCCAATGCATCGATCACCTTTATGTCCTATCCTAGCTCTTGCTGCACTCAGGATTGATGAGACGGTGGTCAGGAAGGAAGCCATAGAAAAGCAGCCCATAACCCTCCATCATCACACCTCCTATGGCAAAGGCAGAGAGGCCCTGGAACAGTTACAGGTGGCTCATGCTGAGCATATGCTGGAATTGTTTATGCCTTGTAGATAAAAAAGCTGGGAGTAAATATTTACAGTCAGGGAGCCCCAGCATGCTGATACGCTGATGGAATGAGAAATTGTGCATGTATGAATGAGTGTGTGTGTGTGTGTGTGTGTGTGTGTGTACTTGAGAGGAAGAGAGATGGAGAGAAGGGGGAGAGAGTTTTGCCTCCTTTCTTTGCCTGTAGTTGGAGAGATGGTAGGTGAAGCAGAAAGAACCATTCCATGGACTACAGTCAGGTGCCCTCTGGACTGATCCCTGCTCTGCCACTTGTCTGATTTACTATGTAGGAGGCAAGAAACAGAGACTTCCTCAGGCTAACTAGGGGGAGAGCAGTTTATTACCTAGATGAATATGTTCCGGTGAGGGGGTTTTATAAAGAGCAGTTCCCCTGCACTTGCTCTCTTGCCTGCCACCATGTAAGATATGCCTTCTCTCCTCTGCATTCCACCATGATTGTGAGGCTTCCCCAGCCATGTGGAAATATGAGTTCATTAAACCTCTTTTTCTTTATAAATTACCCAGTCTCAAGTATGTCTTTATTAGCAGCATGAGAACAGACTAATACAATGACTCAGAATCCAAAGAAGTTTAAGGGCCTTTGGGAACAGATTTGATTGAACTTGTAGACTCTGGAGTCAGATGGCTTCACCTGGAAATAGGGCTCTTGGCAGTGGGAACTTGGTCAAGATCCCCGGTTTCTCTAAAACCATAATTTCATCTTCTCCAAGATGAGAATAATTAATAATATCTCCTTCAGAATGGTGTTGTGTAGGATGATGCACATAGAACACTTAGCATAGTGCTCAGTATGTAGTAAGAATTTATATTGCTGTCATCGACATTGTTTTCCTTTTTGGATGCAATTAAGGGGACCTAATTCTCGGGAATACCGGTTTTCCTCATCTTTGCTCTGTGTCTCTTCCCCACAGCTGTGGTTTCCAGTGTTCCCTGGAGCAGCAGGATGAGCATCACCTGGGTAAAAGTCATGGGTGGAGGTCCTCTCCTTGGGAAAGGCAGGGCTTTGGGCACCTGCAATGCATCGGTCACCTTTATGTCCTATTCTGGTTATACAGAATTACATGCTCCACCCTGTGTCCTATGGGAGTACAAACTCTGGGGTGGGCTCAGCAATGTGTGCTTTAGCAAGCCTTCTAGGGGATTCTGCTGCACACTGAAGTTTAAGAATCACGGACCTACACTGAGGCTGCTCATTACCTCCAGGCCATTCCCTCATAGCTTCTGCTTTCTTGTGGTACATGATGGCCCTTCTGATCTGGCTTCTCTCCTTGCCCTCAGAATCTATCCTATGCATAGCTTACTTTTTAAACATCCTACAATGGCTTCCCATTGCCCTTAGAATAAAACCCAGACCGTAGCCTCAGCCCAAAGGCCCTTTGTGATGTGGACTCTGCCTCCTCTCCAACTTCCTCTGTCCCCTCCCTCCTTCAGCCACTGCCCCCTCCCATACCTTTCCCGTTCCTGACTACGTGTCTCTGTCACCCAGGCTCAAGTGCAGTGGCATGATCATGGCTCACTGCAGCCTCGACCTCCTGGACTCACACAATCCTCCCACCTCAGCCTCCCAAGTGGTTAGAACTATAGGCACGTACGACCACATCCGGCTAACTTATTTTTTGTAGAGACTGAGGTCTCCCCATGTTGGTCGGACTGGTCTCAAACTCTTGGCCTCAGGCGTTCCTCCCACCTCAGCCTCCTGACATGCTGAGATTATAGGCATGAGCCACTGTGTCCAGCCTTTATCTTGGTTCTCTGTAACATTTAGGCCTCAGCTTACCTGTTCCCTCTCAGGAAAGCCTTTCCCTGTCCTCTCCCAAGCTAAAGAAGCCCCACCCCTTCACACTATCAAATGCTCTTGTTTCATGGCTATGAAGGCTCTTATTTCTTCCCCATCATTTGTTTATTTATTTGTTTATATGTTTACTGATTGTCTTCCCTACTAGACTATAAGGTCCTGGAGAACAAGGGCCTTGCTCACCCCTGTTCCTCTTATATCCAAGATGGCTAGAAAAGTACCTGGCACAGGTGCTCAGCAAATATTTGTTTGTTAAAATAATGACTAAGAATGAATAGATGGTTGAATAAATTAAACACAGCAGAGTGTTCCAGGAGAATAATGCCTGAAAGCTGTCATTTAAGTCCTTCTAATCCAATGAATTCATACTTCTATAGTTTAATTCAGTGATTCACAAGAGGGTGGACCTGCTCTTCCCCTCTCTGGGGGAATTGAACATGTGGAGATGTTCTGCAGTTAAAATGACTGGAGACACTCAGGGCATCAGCATCAGGTGGGTGCGGCAGAACAGCCTGCAATGTGCAGAATCGTCCTGTTGGACAACGCATCTTCCCTACACCCCTCTCCCAGCAAATGCCAGCTGCAATCCATGCAAGAAACAATGGTTGTTGAGCCTAATCACTGTATATTACAGTAGTTGGAAGCTGGGGATTCCAGGTATTTCTAGGCTCTCAGCCCCTTGTGTTTCACCCCTGGCCTGTGCAATATTTATAGCTTCACTGAAGAAACTCAAACTGGCTCAGAAATAGTTAATCCAGGCTGAGATAGCAGCTATTTTGCTCGTGAGTCTTTATTTTCAGTGACTAATAGGTAAAAGCGACACGAGTTCTCCTGGTCTGTGGAGGCTGCGGCATAAATGATGTCTCTGAGGCCCATTCCTGTGATTACTGAGCTGGATATGAGCGATAGGATATTTTGAGGAGATAAAAATGTCTGACCAGCTAATAACTACCAGACGCCGGCTCCAAAACAGGGGGCAGAGACAGGGAAGGAGGGGAGAGAGAGAGGGATGTAATTCACTCAGAGACACAGGCCTGGTGAGGAATTCATGCCAGGCATATACATTTACACACACACAGGCACATGCAACACAGACACTCAGATACGCAGCACACTCACCCTACACACAGACATATAACACAGTCCAGAAACACAGAACACACCCAGGTACTCCATATTTTAACCCACAGGGCACAGACTACACACATAAGTACACACAGGCACACAATATACACTTATGCAGAACACTTCCTTCCTAGATGCACCACGCATCCCCATGCAACACCCAGCAACAACACTGAGACACACCCACACTGCATGGGCATATGAAACACACCAAACACAATCAGCTCATGCAATAGATGGGCACACATATATAACACACACAACCCATGCACACAACTCACTCATATAAACAATACCCATTCTTACACCATGTGCACAAGTAACCACAATACACAGATACATACAGACACATGCAATATTACACGTGTAATATTCAGAGATGTGTGTATACAAATGCAGGTCCATCTAACACAGATACAAATACAGGTGAAACATGCAAGCACACATACACATACATTCCACTAAAACACACACATCCTTAAAAGTACGCATGAAAGGCACAGTACATACACACACACCTCTAAGAGATACACACCCTTAAGAGACAATAGAGATATGTGTTCATCCTTTGCTAATAACCACTTTTAAAAATGAACTCTCAGACTCCTACTCCAGCATGAATGACAATTCCAACAACAAATCGACACAATATACAAACTCTATAACTGTCAGGTTAAAAAAAAATCATCGTGGAAAGAAAACTAATGTGTCATGTGACTCTTTGACCTTTGTGAATATTGTTTCATCCTTGCTACAGGCAGAAATTCAGCCTTTAGCGTGGCTGAGGTGGGGCTTGTTCTTGCTCTTTTCTGGCTGTGGCAGGAGGAAAAGAGAAGAAGCCAGAGCTCTTAACAGGCTGTTGAGATGGTGCTGGCTTCAGTAGCAGGACACCTGGGTTGTGGCTCTACAATCTGATACAAACCTACTGTGTGACTTGGGAGGAGGTGTTCCCCATTTCCAAACCTCAGTTTCTTCATCTGTTAAATGGCTATGAACCTACCTCATGGGGATACAATAGATAAACTAGGATCTAATCCAAATGTGAATTGTAGGCTTGACCTCATATTTCTAAGAGGAGATGAACCCACTGATGATACTCCAACAAAGGCATCTGTTTTTAGTTTGACCCCTTCACTTGCCTTTTCTCCAGCCCCTGCAAAAACTTCTGCATGGCATGAGTAGCTAGTACAACTGGGCTTATCTTAAAGAGGGACTGTAGATTATTTCATTATCTTCATTGAGTTTTTATTAAGTATCTGGTCCTGTGCCAAGTGATTTACCTGTATCATCTAATTTAATCCTCACAACAGCCCTTTACAGTGTGTTCTGTTATTATTTCCATTTTGCAGAGGAGGAAATTGAGGTGGAGTTTGGTCAAGAGACTTACTTGCTCAAGACCTCCCAAGTTGGTAAGTTTTGGAACCAGGATTTAAAACTACTCTGCAGTGGTGTAGAGTGCTGTACCTCTCCCCCTTCCCCACCAAAGCTGGTCATAAGGTTATAATGAGTTAGTAGGTGACATCAGCTTGAAGTCAGAACCCAGGGTGATTCTAAGAAAAGCCCTCTTATTCTGGTACATTCTCCACTGTGACTCAGGAGCTGGACATCATAGTTTTTTAGGCCTTATCCAGGGTATTTCTTACTTCTCACTTAACACACAGTCTCTATTCAAGTTTGTAGCATACTTTCAACCTTCTTAAGGCCTGCCTTCTCCATCTATAACCCTTATCTGTCTCTATGGTCATGAATTGGTCAATATGTCCTATCAAAAGCATGCCAAGTGGCAAGTCATTCTCTATGTCCTTTTTTGCCCTCTCCACTATCGATGATTGGTAACTCTGGGTCAATCAATATGCAGTGTTTCTGTAAATAATATTGGAGGTTTGTGTGGGTATTAGAACTCCTTTGTAGGCATTTAATATTGCCTTTTTATACTCTACACAGCAGCAGGGCTGTGATTGAGAAACAAGAATTTAGAGTCAGGCTTTTTGGGTTCAGATCCTGGTCCTGGTACTCTAGGTAACCTTGAACATATTACTTTACTTTTGTGTATCCCAGCTTATTTTTACATAAAATGGGGCTTATTCACAGTACAGAGACTTTTTGAAGTTGTTGTATGCTCTAAATGAGTTACTATTTGTAAAGTGCTTAAAATAGGATCTGGCACATAAATGTTAGCTATTACCATCATCAATATGGGCCTGCAGCTTTTTATGCTGTTTCGATTTGACTATGCTCTTTGTTTTACATTTAACTTCTTCAAGTTTGGGTCACTTTGCTTGCCTTCCTTTAGTCACCTTGGTTTCCTTGATTACCATTCCTGATGTCTAACGTTTTGAAAATAACAGGATGTCCCAGGCTTACCTTGGCTTTCTCTGTGTCGGGATTCAGTGCAGGTTGTTCTCTATGGAACTGTCTTGACTTCTTTTAGTTGAGGGCAATGAGGGAAATTTAGACATCAGAGGTGCACATTTACCTACCTCTGGTGATAGGCAGGTGACACCAGAGGGGGCATGATTAATTTTAATGACAAGGTGCACAGGAACCTTTCAGAGACCTGAAAAAATGCTGCCATTTCCCAGTTAATTGTGCTTCCTGAAGTCCCTTTTCACCTTGCTCCAATCAAAGAGCTGCAATTTCTATTTTCCTTGCTTTTTCTGAGTTATCAATTTCTCTTCTTTCATTTACAAAATCCTCCCAACCAACTTTGATAGATCATGCTGTATTTTGTCGCAATGAAACTTGTGTTTCAATTACTATGTAATCCAAAGATTTAGAAACCTAGATATCTGCTTTGATAACATTAGATCTTATCCAGGTGTACCTTTGGTGGAAAATTCACTCTACTCTCAGTCATCTAGTGTACTATTCTGATCTTTGAGGAAAAGTGATGTGGTTTGGCAGGAGTATGTGGGCACCACCGCCAACAACTTCAGATTGTGTGTGTTTATGTACATGTATGTGTGTGTGTGTGTGTGTGTGTATACTGTAGGTCAAAAAAGTCCAATACTGGCAACCCAAGAGGGTTCAGACTCAGGTTTTGCCTCAAAAGAGATAAAACAATGTCTGCCCACCCCGGGATGGTATGTGAGAGTTAAGAAATGACGGATTTCCTGGATCATAAATAGATTGCTTACTATCAAATTTAATTCTTATCTTTCCCATTTTCTTGATACTGGCTCCACAGTTCATGTCTTTGTCACAGACCCTTTTAGGCTGAACTCCAACTTCTTAGAAAGCCTTGTACACAGCAGATGCCCATTGTCTAAAGTTTCAACCACCCTAAAACCACCTTGGAGCAGTTAAGAATATTAAGACATCTAAACAAATTGATATAAGGATTATTAAAAAATAGACATCAGACTGGGTGCAGTGGCTCACACCTGTAATCCCAGCACTTTGGAAGGCCGAGGTGGGTACATCACTTGAGGTCAGGAGTTCAAGACCAGCCTGGCCAACATGGTGAAAGCCTGTGTCTACTAAAAATACAAAAAGTAGCCAGAGCATGGTGGTGGGCGCCTGTAATCCCAGCTACTCTGGAGGTCAAGGCAGAAGAATATCTTGAACCCGGGAGGTGGAAGTTGTAGTGAGCCAAGATCATGCCACTACACTCCAGTCTGGGTGACAGAGTGAGACTCCGTCTCAAAAAAATAAAATAAAATAAAATAAATAAATAAAAATAAAAAAAAGACATCACACTCGATGCTAGAGAAATCACTATCTTTCTCTGAGTCTCAGTTTCCCTCTGAGTATCAGTTTCCTTATCTGTGAAATGGGGACAACATTTATTTTAGTGGGTCATTGTGAGAATTAAGTGAGAGGAGCTGGATCAGGATTTGTATGTATAGGCTCATGTTTCTGAAGCTGGATCTGGAACCAGACTGAGCAGGGCTTTGGAAGAAAGTATAGGAAGTTTGAAATTATATTCTATAGATGATGGGGAATAATATTCACTCATTCATGAATTATTTCATTCAACTTCTATTCATTGGAAAGATAATGATGAATAAATTAGATTCAGGTACTTTTGGAGCTTAGAATTTTTAATGTGCAACAGATGTAATTATATAATCACACAAATATATAAATTGGTAGCATTTAAGATAAGGAGGGGCTGATGTAGATTGGGGAGAAATTCAGAAAGGTTTTGTTGAAGAAGCAACAGTAGTGCTGAGACATGAAATTAGGTAGGCGAATGGGTAGGAGCTCATTCTAGGCAGAGCAAACAAGATCTATATAGAAGTCTTCACGAGGTGAAAGGGAGGGTGGCCCATTAATAAAAAGGGCGAGGATGGTTGGAGCCTATGATGAAGGGAAAAAGTTGTATGGAATAAGGCTGGAGAGGTAAAGGCTTGAGAGATGGGCAGGGGGTGGCTAGATCAGGCAGCACTTTGCAAGACATTGTAGAATGTCTTTGGCTTTTTCATAAAGAGCAGTGGGACACATGTGATGCGTTTCAAGCAGGGGAATGACAAGCTTATATTTGCTTTATACTAGGATCTCTTTTGCAGCTGAGAATGGATTAGCTCAGAACAAGTAGGGAAGATGGAGATCATGGGAGGAAATTGTGGTAGTCCAGGGGAAAGATAAATGGTTCCACCAATGGCCATAATGGTAGAGCTAGAAAGAAAAGGATGGCTTCAGCATATATTTAGGAGATAAAATTGGCAGTGTTGAAATAGACACTGAGGTGGCAATGAAGGAGGAAAAGGTATTGATGACTCCCAAGCTTTCTTCTTGCCAGAAGGATAGTGGCAGTGTTTACTGACACTTTAAAGATAGAGGATTAGAGAATGCCATTTACCAGTCTTGTTGAGATAGACTTTTCTTATTCTGTGGCCGTCCTGTGGGAATTTATTTTGTCTCTATAATTATATTTATTCTCCCTTCTAGTGTCCTCTGTGGTTCTGGGCTCACAAGAGGGCATCTGGCAAGGGCACAGAACTGTAGAGTGAGGGATACCTCAAGCACCAACCATTCCACCACCTAATTTTATCAAGAGACAAAGAGATCTGTGACTGATGACCCCAGAGTGAGGGAGCCACAGAGTTGGCTTACAACTCTTAGGCCTGGGTCCTCTTCATTGCTTCTGCTGCTATGTACCCTTTGATAGATGAAGAGAATGTAATGAAGAGCTGTCCATTGCAATCTTCTTGTTCAAAACCCCTCAATTCTTACTGTAATCCAATTAAAGACTTTATTCTTTAAGCAAGCCCTCACTTCTGGCATTCAAATTACTTGTAAGGATTAACTGAGTTAATACAAATAAAACATTTAGAAAGTTCCTGGGATAGACTAAACACTATGTAAGTTTTTGCTTCTGGTATGTTCTCACCCTACATGGCCCCATAACAGAGATCCCCAGTATCCATTCTCTGCTCCTCTTTTCTTTCAATAATGCAACAACCCTTCCTGCCAAGTGTGGCTGGGCACATGGCTGCCTGAGCAGTCACTATGTTTCCCAGCTTCCCTTGCAGCTAGGTGTGGTCATGTGACTAGGTTCAGGCCAATGGAGGGTACATGGAGGGAAGGTGAGTGCCATTCTCATTTCTAGAAAATTCCAGGCCATTTCCTAAGAGGCAAACCTGCCTGCTCTTGACTCTGTGTCCTTATTTCCCTCTGGCTTAGATATGGCAGCAACTGGGACAGCTGCCTTGGACCAAGGGTGGAAGCCCCATGTTGAGGACGGTAGTGCTGATCTAGAAGCCTGAGTCACTAGGTGACCATTTATAGCAGAGCTGCTCCTGCCCCTACCCGCTGAAATCCTGGGACGCTCACCACAGATTACTCCTGTGAGGGAGGAACAGACTGCTCTCTTATGTAAGCCCCTGCATTTTGGAAGAAGTCTCTTTGTAGCAGTAGCTTAACCTGAACACAATTGACACAAGCCTACCTACCTTTCCTACCTCTCTCCTATGACTGCCTTTCACTTATTCTGTGCCGCGGCTGTGCTACGAGTACACTACTGTTATTGCTATTTCTTATAGCATTGATTTTTCTTCCTCCAGGCCTTTGCTCACGCTGTTTCCACAACTGAAATGTCTCTTCAGTACACACACAAATGTCTCAAGAGTGTGCCTAGAGAAAAGCACACAGGCTTTGTGATTAGAGAGGACTGAATTTGAATCCTGGCTCTGGAACTTTCCAGAGTGCAGTGCCTTCCAACTCCCTGAATGTCAGTTTCCTCATCTGCAAAATGGGTCTACTGATGCTTGTCTCATGGAGAAGTTTATAATTATTGATGTGAAGTGTAAGTACAATGTCTGGTTCTCAAAGAAAGCTGGAGACGACTATTACTATTGTCACCTAGCAGCCAAGTCCCTGCTTGAATGGCATTCACTCCAGGGAATTTGGAAGTTTTCCAAATTTCCTTCATGATATGAATCCTGGGGTTCCTGTTAAACATGCAGCTTTCCCAGCTCCTTCCCTAGCCCCTTTCTTAGAGATTGAATGTGTGTTATGGTTGATGACTTTGTATTAACAAGCCTCTCAAGTGATTCTCGTCATCAGTGAAGTTGGGAAAACTGACCCTGTTTCCCTAGCTGGAAGCAGCTGCCTCTTTCTCCTTTGATGTAGCTGAGCACTTTTTGTATTTTTCTGTTTCATCCATTTCTACTTTGCATTATTATTTTTGTAATGTACACGTCTTTATCTCCACTAATAATAGTTACTACTTATGGAGTGCTCATTAGGTACCAGACACTATGTAAAGTACTTTACATACATTATCTTACCTAATCCCCTAACCCCCCTTTCATCAGCTGCTAATTGAGAAAACAATAATGGCTACTTTCATATTGTGCCTTTAAAATGTGCCAGGCATGAAGCAAGGCACCTTTCATGCATTAGCTCATTGTTCCTCACAGAAGCCTTCCAGGATGGGAATTAGGATCCCTGTTTCACTGGAGAAGTAGCTAGGTTTAGAGAGGCAAAGTGACTTTTCCAAAGACACACAGCCTGAAGGTGGAAGAAAAAGAGTGACAGAGCTAATCAAAGACAGATGGTAACAGCTGGATAAATCTTCTGACTTCTGCAGGGAGAACATAACTTCTCTTGCAAGCTGATGCCACTCACAATAACTCCATAAACCATCTCCACCCAGAGATGGCAACCAAAGAGAGTAACTTACTGCCTTCCTTCTTGCTTTTCTGGAAATGCAGACAGCTGCAGCACCCATCTGGGCACCTGGGGAAGGAGAATGAGAGAAGAAAGGCAGCTTCTATCCACTTTCTGTTGATCAGGGTTGGGTGTAATAAGGATGGCTTCTCTTGCAGTGTGTGCCGTCAAGAGTCATCTCCATTAGTAGCTGGGAATGCCTGTAGGGGCCTAGATTATTCAGAAATTCTTCAATATGATTATAATGGTTTCTAGTTAATGAATCATTTATTAATTAAATATTTACTAAACCTACGAAGAGATGAACTGGGTGCAGATTTTGCCCTTAAGAAGCACGGGAGAAGAGTTAACTATTACTCCTGTTTCAGTTAAGGAAAGTGAGCAAAAAAAAAAAAAAAAAAAAAAAAAAAAAAAAATCAAAAACACCCTCCCTCCTCATCATCTCCACCTGTTTTTTTTTTTGTTTTTGTTTTTTTTTGCTCATGTCACAAGGGTATGAATGTCAGCTCTGTACTCAGAACATCAAAAAGACCTTGACTGTTGCTTCCATACTTCACCTCTTCTACATTGTTCCCCCAATTGATGTTTGAGCCTTCACTATCCCCTGACCCCCTGGGAATCAGCCCTTATTTTGAGGGAGGCAGAATTGCTGTAGAAATATTCTATACTATAAAGAAATGCAATCTAAAACTGTCAATGTATGCAGAATGTGGAATTTAGGAGCCGTGTCAGTCCTGTATGAGCAAAGAGAATAATTGATCAGTGGCAACCTTCTATTTAAAAACATTTCACATCCTAAAAGATACTCATCATTTACATATGAACTGGCACTTTGGAGTTTCTGAGCACTTCGTGCCCATTATCCTATTGAGCCACCCAGAAGTCTAGTGAGATAGATTAGTAGCGAAAGACTCAGAGGTTTGGTACCTTACACGTCTCATGCAGTCTGGGACCCTGACTCAATATTCATTGCTCCATTCACTAGACCAAGCAGCTACTCTAATCAAATCACCCTTCAGATTTCTATTTGCTTCACTGAAAACACCCCATTTTTCATATGAACATTTCCCCCTACTTTCAATCATCTCTGATGTGGGGTAGAAATGCAGCTATATTAAAGAATGATTCCATCAAGTTGCAGAGCAGAACCATAGCAAGAGATGAAGTGTTTCTGGTTGAGAGCTCCCTGTTCTTCCAAGTTAGTGCCAAGTACAAGGGGCTTCTTGTACCGTAGTCAAGGAGAATATCCCCAATAACAGATCTCCTAGGTGACCAGCCTCCAGGTTGTCCTGGTAATTGGAGTAGCCAGGTAGAGCCATTGGCTTCTCAGGAAGCAGCTCACGTTTAAGTCAAACAGATGGCAGGTATGTCTGGAAATAGATCTTTCCAGGATTTTCCCTGCAACCAGATTCTAAGAGAGCCAAGACAGCTGAGTCATTATCTCATCAACTTGGCCTGTGTTGACTGCCAATCGGGGTAACTCAGGATTAGGATTCAAGTCATGTCTGGTAGACCAGTGGGCCGAGAAATGTCTGGAAGATGGATACAGGGCATCAAAGATGATGAGGTTAGCTAAGTGAGGACACTTGGATGGTGAGAGAGTAAGGCAGTGAGTTTCTCTTCTGGTACAGACACAGTTCAGCTTTTGTTCTGTTTTGCTTGCTTGGTGGGAGAGTAGAAAAGGCAGGTGGGCTCCATAATCAGTTCATGAAGCACCTTGGAGGTTCAAGGACTATCACGTAATGTTTCTCACTTTTGTTTTCATTTATCTATCACAGGTAATAGATAAATGTTTCCTGCCCCCAAAAGGTGCCCAGCTTTCTCCCTGACCCACTTCCTTTAATTGCATATGTTGTGCCATAAGGTCCTCGCACTCCTGAACTTCTCCAACACCTGATCAGGATCAGTCCTCAGGAACAGATTTTGTCGTTAAACATAGAGTTAAAAAGGCTGTTACAAATAACGGTGTGGTCTTAGCATTTTGCTGGTAGGTAGAGTGTCCATGTCTCAGGGTTCCCAGGACAAAGTTTACATCTGTGGTCCTGGTGTCTCCTTAATTCATAGTACCTCTTTTCACTCTCACTAGTGTCCCAGTTTGGATCATAAATTATGGACCCCTGGATTGATCTGTAAACGTGGGTACAGAAAGGGTTAAGTGTTCTGTTTGAGGCACAAAGGGGGTTGGTGACAGCTGGGATGGAAACCATTGCTCTTCCTCCTAGGCCAAGGCTACCTGCTCCCCGAGTACCCTTTGTTAGGTATTCACTTATTTATACTTTGCCTCATTGCAGAGAGGATTTGAGGCCCGTCACTCCCCCACAAAGTTTAATACCTTGTCATTACCATTTACCACCTCGAATCATAGAAGTTTAGAGCTTCCCCTCATAAAACCAACTTGGAAATGTGGTATGCTTGTATATCAGGAACATACATTAATTCCAACCTCTGCGGGAATTTAAAAGTTTTTCCGGAAAAGTCATTCTTTATTCTAGAGTTTTTCAATGACTTTAGTCAGAAGCAATAATGCTCTTAGCGGGATTATAGCTACTGGAAGGCATTTCAGAGGCATCTGGAGCACCAATTAAGAGCACAGGAGAGGGAAACAGAAATTTCCCAGCTGAAGTCGTAGCTTTATCATTTATTAGATGTGTTACCTGGAGCAAGTTTTATCACCAATCTGAGGCTTGACTTTGTTATCTGCAAAATGGGATGTCTAGTAGCAGGTAACATTTTTTGGATACATAGTAGGTACCTGGTTATAGCAGTTGAATATTTTATATACACCACTTATTTTCACCCTTATAGCAACCCAAGGAAATAGGCACCATTAGGATCTCCAGCTTAGAGACAAGGAAACTGAGACCCAGAGTGGTTAAATAACTTGCTCAGTGTCACACGGCAAGGGAGTGGCAGAGCTGGGATTGAAATCCAGGCAGAGCCATTGATACTGACTATAACCAGAAGGATTACTCTAGCAATCAATGGAAATGACTGCAGCAATAGGCACGACTAGAGCTTTTGAGCACTGACTATGCACAGGCACCAAGTTAATCACTTTATATGCATTAACCTATTTGATCCTCAGGCTACATCAATGAGGTAAATACCTCTTAGTATATGATAGGTGCTCAATAGATAGAAATTCCTTTGATCTTGTCCTATGTTTTCAGTTTCTAGAGGCAGAAACTGAGGCCTAGAGAAGGCAAGTGATCTAACTTGCACAAACCCTATAGCAAGGAATGAAAACTGGGATAGGAATCCAGGTCATAACTCCATCTAGGGAGATATTACTCTATCAGGACCAGCAGAGAGTTGACCTCTGCATGGCCACTCCTTTTAGCCTTCATTGGCTCCTATGACCCTACTCGCAATGATCTCACCATTATCCCCATGCAATCTTCCTTATAGTCATTTTTGCTGGTTAGTGTTCCTAGGCAGACCACACACATCCATGCCTTCAGCTTTTGTTTCTGTTATGTTTTCAGCCTGGAATACTATTCTTGGCTTTGTTCATATGGGAAATCCTTGTTCTTTCTTCTAGAATCAGCTTATCTGCAAAACCTTGTCTAACACTCTGCTGCTCTTGCTCTCCCACCCCAGGCAGAATGAATACCCTCTTTGGACAACTCTGTCATACCAATATCATAGAGCAGCAAAGAGGTTAGGCTGGGTTTGAGTGTGGCTCTGTCCCCTTGGGCAAGTCACTTAACTTCTCTATGCCTCAGTTTTCTCATCCATACAAAGGGTGCACTTTAATTTACAATTTTAATTTTACCTTCCTTCTACCGTTATGAGGATGAAGGGGGAAATACTCTGTGTAAACTGCCTGGAACATAGTAAATGCACAATAAGCAGGAGAGACTGTTGTCATTGCCTGTGTTCATCTCTTCTGCCAGGCAGTGAACACTTTCGAGGTGGGGAATGTGTCTTTTCCCCTTTGTCCTCGATGTTTAGTATTATGCCAACCTAGTACATGGTAGCTGTCTATAAGGATTGAATGTAAACTTGGTTTCTACCCAGAAGCGTGTGCCTCTCAACTGCTGGTGGAGAGGGGAGAAAAGTCCTGGGCTGGTGCAGAAAGTCTTTCCCAGGGGTAATCAAATAATCAAATAGATAATAGTCATTCATTCATGTATTTATTCACACATTCAACACATATTCATTAAGTGGCTAGTATTTGCCTGGCACTGGGAATATAGTGGTGGTAAAGAAGACAGATAAGGTCCTACTCCTCGAGTTTATGGTCTGTTGAATGAAAATGGACACAACGGGCATGTATCAGTTGGCCAAACCATCCCCAGAATTTAATGATTTAAATGACACCTATTTATTTTGTTCACAATTTTGTGGGTTGGTCGAGAACTTCTGGTCTAGGGGCTCTGCTGGGCTCACTTATGCATCCCTGGTCAGCTGGCCAGTTGGCTGGCTGCTGAATGACCCAGGATGGCATCATGCATGTCTGACAATTTGCAGGATGTTGGCTGGGGAGTCAGCCAACTCCCCAGCTTGTATCTTTCACCCTCCAGCAGGCTAGCCTGAGTTTCTTCAGACAGTGATCCCACTGCCTCAAAAGCAGCGAGAAAAAGCAAGTTCCAATGTGCAAACACTGTCCAAGTCTCTGTTAGCATCATGTTTGCTATTGTCCTATTGGTCAAAGAAAACCTCATGGCCATGCTCAGAGTCAGTGTGACAGAGGACTGCTTATGAGTACAAATACAGGGAGGGGAAGGATTTAGGCCTGTTTTTGCAGTCTTATTGATGACATTATCAAGGATATTTCCCAGAACCTGTCACTTCTCTCTGTTGTCCCCACTACCTCTCGTGGAGTCCGACCTGCCATATTATTTTGTCTGGCTCCTTATTTCTTCCCCTGCTTTGACCCAGCCTGTTCTCAACTCAGTGATCAGAGTAGCCTTTGCAAATCATAAACCTTGCATATCATTCTCTGGTTGGAACCCCTCAATGGCCTCCTCTTGTTCTAAGGATAAAGACCAATGGACTTATAGTGGCCATAAGCCCCTGCATACTCTCCCCTTACCTGCATCATTGGGCTTGTTCCCTCGCCCTACACCCCATCCCACCTTTCTCCTTGCTCTCTGGGGTCTAGAAATACTGGTGTCCTTCCAACTCTTGAAACACTGGTGCCCTTTCTGGCCCCAGAGATTTTGTTCATGCTGCTCCTTCTTCCTGGAAGGCTTTTCTTCCATCCTCACCTGTTTCACCCCTATTCATCATCCTTCAGGTTTCAGAGCTAATGTCACCTGCTTGGGGAGTATCTTCTGAGTCCCACATAGATCAGGCCTTAATAACATGCTTTTCTATATCACGTACTCTCCCTCTGAAGCAGGTGCCCTCGTTATAATTATGCGTGTGCATGGTTACTTGGTCATGTCTGTCTCCTTTGCTAGACTTTAAATCCCAGAAGAGAGAGAGTCTATTTTGCTTGCCATGGCATCCACAGAATCTAGTACAGGGTCTGGTACACAGTAGGCACTCACTTATTAGCCTTTTAATGAAGACGGCTTAGGCAACTCCCACGTTGCTGCTCTCACCTCCCTCTCGCCTCTCCTCTGTGCTTCTGTGGAATTTGTCAGCAAGAGAGCCGAGAATTTGTCCTGAATTTTAAACAACATTTGATTCCAAAATGGGGAGATTTAGCAGACAAAGCTCTTTCCTTTATCTTTTTTTTTTCTTTTTTTAAACTAAGGCTGAGATGCTGCTCACCCTCTGGGGACATTTCCACCCCCCTCTCTCCCCACAAAATGGGCGCTGTGAACTGCTCTCTCGGAAATCTTGTGAAAAGGGCAGGGTATTGGAATTTGAGACAAAGGGAAGAAAAATGAGCTGGCTTGAAAAGTCTGCCGGCATCATAATGAGCAAGATTATTCTGGGAAATGCAGGAGTCTGCTGTAAAAGGCCCTAGTAAGAAGCAGTTTATAACTAGCTTTGGGTCAGACACACAGCCGACCCGCACACACAGACACGGCCATGCAGCCAGCCTCCCTGTACCAGCCGTGGTCAGAAGCCTTACTCCAAGTTGGGAAATTCAGGGTCAGCATGGCTGGGCAGCTCTTCTGAGGGGAGAAGGGGCAAGAGAGCCAGGTCTTGAGTTGAGGTTACTGGCATCACCTGGTGCCACCAAATTCAGGTATGGGGCTCTAGTTTTCTTGCTGCTCAAATACTTCCAATCTCTAGGCCTACCTTGTGTGAGTCGGAGGAAAGTAGCTCAGTGGGGCCAGAATCCACTGAATTCAGCCCAGGGACCTGCATTTCAGTGTCAACTCTACTGCCAACATGCTGTGTGTTCTTGAACATGTCACTCTCCTTGCCTCAGTGTCTTCACTTTTAGTAATATTTAGCATTTTAATATTGCTCTTTATTGAACATTTGTACATGTGCATACTAGGCACAGGTACGTTAATTATGTTTCATCCTCACAACAGTTTTAAATGGTAGGCATTATTATTTTCACTTATAAACACCAAGAGTGAGGCTCAGAGAGGCTGTCCAAGATCTCACAGCAAGCAATTGAGAGTGCCAAGATCTTAAACCCAGGGCTGCATGTCTTCAAGGCTAGAGCTCATGGATCAGTGTAGAGGCTTTGGGTCCCCAAGTGACTCATCCTCATTGCTCACCTTCTTATCCAAATTCAAGCAGAGCACTGGGGACATTCAGACACATGCCTGGATTATTATTATTTTTTAAAAATTTATTTATTTATTTATTTATTTTTGTAAAGATGGAGTCTTGCTCTGTTGCTCGGGCTGGAGTGCAGTGGCACAATCTTGGCTCACTGCAACCTCCGCCTCCTGGGTTCAAGCAATTTTCCTGCCTCAGCCTCCTGAAGAGCTGGGATTACAGGTGCACACTGCCATGCCTGGTTAATTTCTTTTGTATTTTAGTAGAGACGGGGTTTCACTGTATTGCTCAGGCTGGTCTTGAACTCCTGAGCTCAGGCAATCCACCCACCTCAGCCTCCCAAAGTGCTAGGATTACAGGTGTGAGTCACCGTGCCTGGCCTGCATTATTTTAATGGTATGGAAATTATACTATCTGATTGGCATATCAGTTGATACTAGTGTTGTCCATGTTTTACAGATAAGAAAACAGAGGCTCAAATTAAGTGACTTCCCTCAATGTTTCAAGGCCTCAAGGACAGCCAGGATACAAACCTGTGTCTGTCTTACCCTAGGGATTATTTTGTTTAATCTATACACTGCTTTAAAATAAGGGAGTTGAGTCAGAGAACTAAGGTCCTCTGGGTGACATTGTATGACAAGCAGGTGAGCGTAGTGTACTTAAGAGTCTGGACAGGCCAGGCTCAGTGGCTCATGCCTGTAATCCCAATACGTTGGGAAGCCGAGGTGGGTGGATCACTTGAGCCCAGGAGTTCAAGACCAGCCTGGGCAACATGGCGAAAACCCAGCTCTACGAAAAATACAAAAATCAGCCAGGCATGTTGGTGTGGGCCTGTGGTCTCAGCTACTTGAGGGGCTGAGGTGGGAGGATTGTCTGAGCCCACAAAGTTGAGGTTGCAGCCCAGGAGGTTGAGTCGTGGTCACGTCACTGCACTCTAGCCTGGGTGACAGAAAGATATCCTGTCTCAAAAAAGAGTGTGGGCAGGGCTGGACTCCTCAAAAGATGCCACCTTGTTTGGACTCTAGTTAGAGTGAAGCAAATGAGGCACACACTTCAGGAGCAAAATTTAAGGGGGCACCAAAAAAAAAAAACCCTCAGTAATTAAGATAATAAGATGAATAATACATAATTTAACATTTAAAAAAACCTTGAAATCGATGTGAAAAATATCCAGATTGTTGAAGACAGAATCAGACCTTGTACTTGATAACTTATTTCTCTTGCCTCCCCTTAGCCCTGGTCCTGCACAAGATGTGGTCTTGTGTTTCAAGGTCTGGCTGTTGATCATGAACTCCTGTGGCCTGTGGTGAGGAGGGAGGGTCGCTGTGTCTGTGACCAGAGGGGAAACAGCTCTGGTTACCTGAGACTGGACTTCTGAGTTGACCTGGCATAGGCCACCATTGGAGAATGATGGATAGGAATGGGAAGACATGAGCTTGGAGATCTAATGGCACTAAATCTACACCTTTCTTCCTTGGGAACAATGGGTAGATGAACAAAAGTGTCTAGCCTCTCTGGACCACAAGATAAATACCCTGTGCCCTCAGAGTACAGTAGTCCTAGTGATCTTAACTTTTAGGGTTTTGTTTTACCCGAGAGTCATAAACATGTTGAACTTGTTGCCCGGGGGAAAAAAAATGCCCCTACATGAACACATAAAAAATTTACACATGAGTTCAAGAAACTCAGGGATACCCTGAACCCCATAAATCAAATTCTAATAAACCCCACTTAGAGATTTGGCAAAGTGACAAGTGCATTGTATTTGGACAGAGAAAAACAAAATTCACCAATAACAATCTGAGTAGGTAACTTTATTCCCTGAACCTGTTTCCTCAGCTGGTAAATGGGGTGGAAGCAGTACATCTGCCTGCTCAAAATATTGTGAGGTTCAAACAAGTTAATGGAAGTCAAAATGCAATATAAACTGTGAAATGCTTTCCTCTCGGGGACGTTTAGTTTAACCATCATGGTTATTTCACTGGATCTTTAGAAAGCTGACTAGTCTTTATTTCATTCTTTTTCGTGGCTGTGTAATATTCCCTGGGGGTGTATATGTACCACATTTTCTTTTTCTTTCTTTCTTTTTTTTTTTTTTCAGACAGAGTTTCGCTCTTGTCACACAGGCTGGAGTGCAGTGGTGTGATCTCAGCTCACTGCAACCTCTGCCTCCCGGGTTCAAGTGATTCTCCTGCCTCAGCCTCCCAAGTAACTGGGATTATAGGCATGTGCCACCATGCCCGGGTCATTTTTGTATTTTTAATAGAAACTGTGTTTTGCCATGTTGGCCAGGCTGGTCTCGAACTCCTGACCTCAGGTAATCTGCTTCCCAAAGTTCTGGGATTGCAGACGTGAGCCACCATGGTTGGCCCCACATTTTCTTTATACAAAACATTGTTTATGGGCTCCTAGGTTGATCCCATGTCTCTGCTATTGTGAATAACTCAGTGATTAACATACATGTGTCTTTTTGGTATAATGGTCTATTTCCCTTTGGGTATATGTCCAGTAATGGCAGTGCTGGGTCCAATGGTAGGTCTGTTTTAAGTTCTTTGGAGGCCATAATCCTAAGTGAATTAGCATGGCGATGGAAAGCCAAATACTGCATGTTCTCTTGTATAATGAGAGCTAAACATTGAACACACATGGACACAAACCTGAGGACAATAGACACTGAGGATTATTAGAGGGGAGAGAGAGGGAGAGGGGCATGGTTTGAAAAACTCTCTATTAGGTAATATGTTCACTACCTGGTGTAATATACCCACGTAAAAATCCTGCATATGTACCCCCTGTATCTAAAATAAAGGTTGAAATAAAAAAAAAAAAATGGCTGTCCTAAGAATCTACTGCCCTGGAAGTCAGGGAGGGGCTTCTTCTGTGGTGGGTGGGGTGAATTGGGCCTGGCTGGTTCTAAGGCTCTGGGCTTGGCCCCCCTCTGTTCCTGTCCTCCTTCACCAATCACTTCAAGCCCCTTGGAGAGCTCTTTCATGCAGACACGCACCCCTCTCCCTGAAGATTAGTCACAGTAGCAGATAAAGAGGGTTGAGTGAGTTAGGGAGGCCATAAATGAGATCCCATTAGCGCCGTCTGCGTGTCTCTAGTGGAAGGGGTTGGTAAACAGTTAGCACTTATCTTGCTCCTCAGCATTTAGCTGATTTCCATAATGAGCTCCATTGAACTGCGAGGCCCCAGAGGTGTCCCAGGGCTTCCAAAATGCACTGTGCTCTGTAAATCTGATTTATGGAGAGGTGAAGGCAATTAGGTTAACAAATCAGAGTGGCACCATCAATGCATAGACACTGCTTCGGCAGGGGGCAGAGAGGTCTCTGTCCCTAGGCCCCAGACTGGGGATACTGAGGCACCCAGGGCCTTGGCAGACTCTGGTGGGGGATATGTGGCTGCCAGGATTCTGCAATAGCCTTTTCTAGGCACAAGGAGAGAGGAACTGAGTTGAGGTACCAGCACACACTGGCCGGTAAGGGGTAGGTCATAGGGTCTGAATTGGACTCAACCTTTCTGAATTTTTTCAAGGGCAAATGATATAAAGGAGGCAATGTGTTCTGATTCCTTCTGCAGCAATAACTCATGTCCCAGCCAACCTAACTGTAGCAGATGTGGCAGACTTAGAAAATAAGGTATTTACTTGTTCTAAGTATTTACTATTTATCTACTCCTCCCTCCCTCCCTCCCTCCTTCCCTTTTTTCCCTTCCCTTCCTTCCTTCCCCTTCCTCCCTCCCTTCCTTCCTCCCTTCCTTCCTTCTTCCCTTCCTTCCTTTTCCTCCCTTCCTTCCTTTTCCTCCCTTCCTTCCTTTTCCATCCTTTGCCTTCCTTCTATCCTTCCTTCCTTCCTTCCTTCCTTCCTTCCTTCCTTTTTCCGTTCCCTATTTCCTTCTTTCATTCAACAAATATTTATTTAGGGCCTACAACATGCTAGATTGTTGTGCGTATTAAAGATAAGACAATGTGCTGTAAACAAATCTGGATCATGCTCCCATGGAATTTACAGTCTGTTGGAAGAGATGGAAATTAATAAAATCATCAAATAAATAAAAGTAAAATTGCCACTTGGAGAAGAGCTATGAAGGAGAGATACTTGATGACAGCCTCTGACAGGGGAGAATGACATAGTTAGGGAACACTTCCCTGAAGAAGAAATGCTTGAGTTTTGAGATCTGAAGGAGTTTTTAAAATAGAGAGGGGAGAGATTTCCAGGCAGAGGGGCCAGCTGGAGTGAAGACCCTGTTACCAGAGGGAGGATGATATCAGTGTATTACTCAGATTAGGCTAGTTTTGCTATAGAAACAAGGAGCCCCCAATTATTAGAAGCTGAACATAATTGTCTTAGTGAGCTCAGGCTGCTATAAAACTATAGACCAGGTGGCTTAAACCACAAAAATTTATTTCTCACAATTCTGGAGACTGGGAAGTCCAAGATCAAGGGACTGGCAAATCTGTTGCCTGGTGAGGGCCTGCTTTCTGGTTGCAGATGGTTATCTTCTGGTTATATTCTCACACAGCCTAGAGAAAAACCATCTCTTTAGTGTCTCTTCTCATACGGGTGCTAATTCCATCCATGAGCGCTGCAATTATGACCTCATTTCCTCCCAAGGACTCTACTTCCCCTAATATCATCCCCTCGGGGGTTTGGATTTCAACATACAAATTTTGGGGAGGAGGCACAAACATTTTGTCCATAACAGTGATGAAGATTTGTGTCTTGCTTGTACTCCATATCCATCATTAGTTAGCATAAAATCTCTGTTTCAGCAATACAGATGGATGGAGCTTACATCATCAGGAAGTTTGCAAGTTGTTGTGAAGCAGCGGAACTAGAAATAGTTGGTGAGCAGCTCTGATGATTCTACAGGGTGTATGGTAAGATGGCCAACGTGCCAAGACAGCAGGAAGGAGGGGCATGTGATCCTGGACAGGCAGACAGGGGTCTGATCCTGTTTGGTCTCCCAGGCTATTGTAAGGATTTGGATTAATATACTAAACGCAATGGGCAGCTGTTGAAATTTTGTGAACACAGAGGTCTTAACAAGAGGAAACTATCAGTATTCTGATTTTACAGATGTTGATATTGATAGTAACCAAGAATTGAGTACCTACTCTGTACCAGGCAATTATTCCCCCACTTATACCACCCTAGTAATTCTGAGATATTTAGCATTTTTATCCCTATTTAATGAGGAGGAGATGAGACTTAGAGCAGGCAAACAACTTACTTAAAGTCACAGGTACTATGTTCTTCCCAATTCATCATTCTAGTCTTAGAGAAAGTTAGACCTCAGTAAGGGGCTAAAGGTCATTAGAGAAAAAACACAGGCAAAGGGGAATGAGGGACATCTCACATATGGCAGCCATGAGCCTTGCCTGAGTTGATAACTGCCACATCCTCACCCCTGGCACAGTGAATGGTACCTGGAATACACTTTATGCATGGGAAGGATGGATGGATGGATGGATGCATGGATGGATGGATGCATGGATGGATGCATGGATAAATGAATGGGTGGACAGATGGATGGATGGAAGGATGAATGGATGAATGGATGGATAGATGGATGGATGAATAGACAGATGGATGGATTGATGGATGGATGGATGGATAGATAATGAAGAGAAGAAATAAAGGGTGGATGGTCAGATGGATAAATGAAGATAGGCAGCATCAGGGAAGTTGGTTAGCATATGGCAGTCACCCAATATCAAACTTGGTTTTATGGGCAGCCTTCTCAGTTCTGCAGATAAAAGGTGGGACCTGAGAAGAACAAAAGCAGGTCTGCGTGTTAGGGCAAGATAAATGAGTCTGAACAGACCTATAATTTCAAGTGTCTCATATGCATTAGGTACGTTTAAATATTATCTTGTTTAATCTGTGAGTTAGAAGCCCATGGGGCTAAAAACAGATCTACATTTACTAGGAAAAAAGTGTGTCAGATTTTGCATACCTGAGAGTTGCTGAATTACCAATTTTTGTACTATTAAAAAGCCAAATACAGGAGAGAGGAAGCTTCAGCTCTACTCCATAAGGTCATGTTAAGTGTGATTCTTAATGCAAATTAGTCAACAAACAAAGCGCTCATCAAAGGGCTGCTTCTCACATTGTTAAGAGCCTTGTATTTCTCACATCTTATTTTAGTCTCTATTGATGAGGTTATTGTTCCATAACACCCTTCTGGAATACACACCTAGATATCCTGTGTGATTTCTATCTCTGGTTAGAAAGTAACACCAACGCGTGTCACTGGTATGCAGCCTCTTTGTTAGTCAATCTGTTGCTTTATAGAGACTTCTTTCATGCTCTTGCCCTGGTTTTCATTACTTTCCTAGGAATTTTTTCAGGTTCCCTGGGTTGTAAGAATGAGTAGACTGAAGAGAAAGAAAGAAGGCATTGGATTTTTCTTTCATTATGTACTTCATCCAGTACTTCCAAGTTTGGCCAAATCTTCCCTAATATTACTCAGCTCAGGCCTTGCACCTCATAATAACCAGTGATACCCCAATAGCTCTTGTTTTCTTCAATCATTTGTTTATTTGACTACTTATGAATTAATTCACTCAGTTACACACAGTACATTTCAAGCCCATTGCAAGTGCTCGGCACCCCCCTACAAACTCCTTTTCTGTTCTGTATGCAGATTCTTCTTTTTAAAATATGTCTCTCATCATGACTTTCCTTAGCTCAGGAATCCGCAGTATTGCCTTTCTGTCTACTGGTTGTCAGAGCTCCCTGTAATCCTATCTCTGATGCTCGCAGTCCTATCCTCTGGTTAACTTTCTCCCTACCGCTGTGTTCATGTCTTCAGGTTCCTGGCTCTGTATTTTTGCTTATGTACTTCCTCACTTATCCAGTTCACCATTTAAATCTTGCATAGCCTTTGAGAGCAGAGTCCATTCTCCATTTTCTCCCTAGCACTTTTTCTACCTGCTTCAGGCAGACTTATCTTCCTGTAACCCCAGGTAGCAGTGATTTTTGCTTATCACTCTCAACTCAATCATGCTGTCCTGGAGTAGTAGACAAATTTATTAACTAGAGAGAAGCACATTGAAGTTGCATACCAGACTCTACACTCTTTTAATTTCATTCATTCATGGTGTAGTGGAAAGAGCTCTGCTTTTAGAGCCTGAGAATGTGGGTAGTACTTGGCTTTTTTGCTTACTAGCTAGGAAACCTAAGAAAGTTATTGAATGCCTCAGAGCCTGGTTTCCTCTTCAGGAAAACCAAAATAGTAACACCCATCTCAAGGCCTGTGGGGCTGCCAATGAGTTCGTTAAAAGTACCTGGAACACAGTAGGTGTTTAATGAATGTCAGCTGCTCTGGAATAAATCTTGAATGCTTACTATGTGCCAGGTTCTGTGCAGGGCCAGCCTCTGATCTTGCCATCAGGAAACCTAGAGTCATCTGGGGGTGGTGACGCTGACAAAAATAAGATTAAATGAGATATTGAGTAGAAAGTGCTTAGCATGATGCGTGCATCTATTAGGTGCCCTGTAAGTGGTGTTGTAAACTGCTGATGTCTATTTATTCCTCTACATCATTTAACATAAAGCATATGTGAGAAAGTATGGCTTAGTTGTGAGTCTCAAATGGTTGCTCTTTAATCATATAATAGTATTGAGTCAGAGCTGATTTCAGAATGTAAAGCCTGCTAATGCATATTTGCAGATTTGTGCTATTAATGGACAAAAATGGTGTGACTGAGAGAACAGGTTGCTGAATAAAATCACAATGCAGGGAGTGGGGTTTAGAGAGCAAAGGAGTTAAGAGTGACTCACAGTCCCCGTCGGAGTGAGAACACTGGCATGTGATGCCCCAAGATCCAAGACTATGCCGTGAAGCCTCCTCCAAACAAAATGGGATTCCCAAGGGCAAAAGACATCTGAGTGTCCCCTGAAGTGAGCACAAGAGTTCTGGATGAGAACACCGAGTTTTTGGTGACTCGGAGCCATCCACTGATCACCAGGAGAGAACTGATGCAGTTGACTGAGAAGTGAGTAGGTCCCAGAGTCTCTTTCCAGCTGAGTCTTGGCCAAGTTGCTTGACCTCTGTGAATTTTATTTTGCTTATCTGTAGAAGTGGGGCAGTCAAACTTACTACCCAAATTATTACAAAGCTCAAATGAACTTCAGTAAGTGATGCAATGTCTCAGGGCCATTGTCCATGGTTCTCCTAATGGGCCAACAAGCAAGTAATGGCTCTCCTGGGCTCTCCCTTGAGTATGGGTCAGAATAGTGGCCTCCACAGAGAGTGCTGCAGAAGTGTCAACTCTTCAAAACCCATTTCTTCCAATTGACTCTTCCCAGGTATGACCTTATGGGAAGTCATGAAAGATCATTTTGGCTATAAGTCTGAGTGGCATCACCCAATTCAGTTTTACCTGTAATAAAGCTAACATTTTAGTTTCCATTTGTCTCCTGCATCTGTTTTGCACTTGGATCAGACCTGATGGGCAAAGAGGTCAGTCACCTTACAAGGCTGAGTGAGAAGATGTGCGTGAAGACACAGCAACCAGTGGGGGCTGAATAGATGCACATACTCAAAGTCAGTGGGGACTTTTCCTAAGAGAAGTGATTGTCAAGTCATGGTTCTTAGGCAAAAGGCAACACAAATTGGCAGATACAGATCTGGGTGTACTGGGGAATCACACAGAGCTTGGGAATCATGGCAACAGAAAGCTAAGACAACTTCCCTAAACCCCACCATATCATCTTATTAGTAAAAGCAATCTTACTTGCTACTGTGTTTCCTTTTTACATTGAGCTTTGGGGTCAGACAAATTTGGATTTTAATCCTTAAGATCCGTGTATCTCAGTTTCTCCACCTGTCAAATAGGGATAATAATGGCTTTCTCAGAGTTGTTGGAAGGATCAGATGGGTAAATGCATTTGTCAGCAGCACAGCACACACACAGTAAACACTCAGTAAGTGACAGTTATGATTGTGTGGTCCCCACTATTATCCTATAAAATAATTTTACAATAATCAGCCTACACTATAAAAACCATTGAAGCAGGCAGAGCAGATATTGTTAATTAAGTGGGCAATTATTCAATTTAATAAATATTAATCAAGACCTACTATTTACAAGGCAGGAGTAGACACTGTAATAGTTAAAGACAATGGATCTTCCAGGGGCTGGAGAAAAAGGAGGAATGGAGAGTGATTGCTTAATGGATATCAGTTACCTGTGGGATGATGATAAAGTTCCAGAACCAGCTAGTAGTGAAGATTGCACAGCATTGTGAATGTACTTAACACCACTGTACACTTTCGTACTAAATGTTATGTTTTGTGTTTTATCACAATTAAAGACAAAACAACGAATTAGGTCCCATGTTCTCAAGGAGCTTACAAAATAAGGAAGGGCAGTTGTACATCATTTAAATGATCCACATCAGGGTCATGGCTAAAGGAAGGTAGCTCAGGGACTCTGAATAACTTGCTAAGAACTAACTGTAGGTGAGGGAAGGAACTGGGACTAGGGCCAGCCTTTCATAGCCTTGTAGCTCAGGGTGCTCCCTTCCGTGATGGGAAAGCTAGGAGTTGTTATAGGACATGAATCACTCTGCAATGGAAACCACGGAATAATGCCTTTTTCCCCAACTCTGCCGCAGTCCCAGACTCTCAGGGTAATGGGATTGATGGTAAGTGTGTGCTTGGAGGAGAGACAGGCAGTGATGGGCTGCTTGGGTGTAATTGTATATTTTGGAGTTTGTGGAAAGTGTAACATGAGCTTTTCTCCCACCCTCATTTAATATTCCACAAACACTCACCACATAAACAACATGTCTTTTCTCAATCCTTATTATCATTCCCAGAACCACTTGCAGGCTTTCAGAAACCCATTATTATAATTATAATCAAGAATCTTAGGACAGAGCCATTTGTGCCAAAAATACATTTACACTCAGAATTGTTTGCAGAAGAACAAGAGCGAGAGATGCCGTTTTGCAGCTCTGGAAGCTATTGGTAGGAACTCCTATGCCATTTAATTTCTTTTCCTCCGTTTAATTTCTTAATTTAAATTTTTGTTGTCAAATTTCTAAATAATATTTGCTTTTGTCTCCTTGTTTTTTTTTAACCCCCCTTGGGCCTTAATTTTCAGAGAGATGCCTAAAAAATGCATTTATCTTCATCCTGTTGGCTTTCGCATCAGGGATAGCCACAGGCAAGGGTGAAAAAGGGCTGATTTCAAAAGCATCGAGGGGTCTCTCATAACCCCCACCCCCCCGTGAAAAATAACTATCCACACCCTCGATTCTTTTATGTTAGAACAAAGGCTTTTATTCCATAATTAGAAATAAATCAATGTAGAATTACTTTAATTCAGCTCACACTTATTTAGTTTTTTTTTTCTTCTGTAGGCATATATAGATGAGTCAAACTTAGCGCTAGTCCTCAAAAAGAACATGGTTCATTATGGGACACAGACTGTGAATAAATATTCAATGTGATGAGAGCCATAAAAAATGAAAAATACAAAGCAAAACACCAAAAACAATGATGTGCCATGGGAATGAAAGGAGGGGGAGAATTATGAGACTAGGTTTGATAGAAAAGGGAACAAAGAAGTGGGCTCTTTTATTACATTTTGTGAAAGAGGTGGTTGGTATTTGGTCACATCTAAGGTCAAATCTTGGCCTTATATTTACTACATGATAACTACAGATGAGATAGATAACAACTCAATGCCTTGGTTTCCCCACTTGCTAAATGGGAATTATAATGTCTATTCCATAGTTATAAATGTTCAGAAATTTAACTATAATTAGCCTGTAATCCCACTAATTCTACAGCCAATGGAAGTCCCCAGGTCTGCAGGTGCCGCGGGTCAGGTTCCCCAGGAAGCAGATTCTGAGACAGAGTTAGTATGTAGTATGTTTCCTGGGAAGTATCCTTGGCATCAACAACACCTGCACAAGGCTGGGGAAGGAGGGAGAACTGGGCAGAGAGAGAAGATGAGTTTTGAAGCAGCCCCGGTGACAGACAGCCTCAGCTGACCCTGCATGCTCTCACAGCTAAAAGAGCTCTCAGAGCTGTTCCACTCTGGGTCCCAGATGACTTGGCCCTTATACTCTTGATTCCATTAGGCATTGAGTATTGGACACCTAGGAAGGGGATGGCCTTGGTCTGCAGCTGAAACAGTCCCTGAAAGGGCTAACTAATGACAGCTGTCCCCAGGTACTGAGCAACCAGTCTTTCTTCTAGTGGGGATGTGGGCCGGGCATTTCTAAGCCCCCTACCCCAGTAGACCACTATACGTACTTTCCAGTGGCCTCCTATGATTCCTGGGCTTCATGTTAGGTTTGCTTCTGTACAGGATTCCATAAGAAATACACATGTGCTAAGCATGCTGTAGGTCACAGATTGCACTACTAGCTTGGAAGTCCTAGAGAAGGATCATATTACAGAGAGAACATGTGCTTCCAGCACTCGCTTGGCTCCTTCTCCTTATGCTCTCCTTCCCTGTCCCTTCTCTCTCGATCTGATGTGCACAGCAATGTAGCAGAAAACTTGTGTTTCTGGTGCAGACCCTGCATTAAAAGCTTTATTCTAAATGAATACAGTGTTCTCACCTCTCCAGAATCCTGAAGAGTAAAATTTTCTCTCTCATTACACAGGTCATACATTAAATACATAATAAAGGTTTTTGTTATTATTCATTAATATCTACTTTATGAGGTCTGACTCATCCATAGACAGGAAGTCACTAAAGTGTGTCTGTCTTTGGGAGAAGTCTCAGCTTCTCTTTTTGTACCTTTGTGTCTTTTTGCCTTTTCCCATATCTGGGGCTTTCTCTTAGTCATCTGTGAATCCACAGTTCCTAGAATCTGTAAATTCAAGTGGGTGTAGTTTGATGTAATAAGATGTACCGTGGAGCTAGATCCAGAATAACTGGCGTTGACTTCCCTCTGCCCCATTTATCCTATTCTTTGATCTTGGTAGCTTCTGTTTATTCACTTAGGAAGGGGAATGGTAATGCTCATGCTGCAGTGTGTTCTGAAGACTAAGTCATCATTCATTCATTCATTCATTCATTCATACATTTACTCTTTCCTTTGTTCAACAATTATCAAGCATCGATTGGTGTCAGCTCTGAAGATATTCATACAATAGTGACCAGGACAGATACATTCTTGTCCCTGTAGAACATTCATGCTATTGAAGCAGAAAGACAATAAGCAGGTAAATTAATTACTTTGTACAAGTTGCAAACTGTGCTGTAAATAAGGGAACAGGGCCCAACAATAGAGAAAAACACACCACCAGTGTAGATGGTAAGGTCAGGAAAGGACTGTTTGAGAGGATGTTGGTGACCCCAGAGAACAGCACGTGCAAAGATCCTGTTGCAAAAGTCTGCAGCAGAGCACTGTTTCCTTCTCTGAGCATCCACAACACTTGTAGGTACCTTTGTTATAGCACTTGTCACCTTCTATTATGACATGGTGAACTTGATTATTAACCATGAACTTTCCTCCTCACTCCTCCAAGACTAGGAATACTAGTAAAGGCAGCATGTGACAGCAGAATAAAAACATCACTTTCTAATCACATAGATCTTGTTCAAATTTGTAGCTATCACTTTTACTGACTGTAGATAAACATCAGCATAAACTGGAGATTTATGACATCTCATTTATAAATGGGACTTTTTATGTGGGCAAAATCATTTGAGTCTATATCACAGAAAGAACATGAGCTTCCACCCATGTACTTTTTTCACATAGTAGGCACCCAAGAAATGTTGACTGAACCTGTTACTTTTAATTCTTAACTAATATTCAAGGTTTTCTGAGTCTAAACCTACCTCTCAGGTTTAGGTGAGAATTAAGCAATGCTTGTAATGACTGCAGTGGCTCTCAGCTAGTAGGTGTGCAACAAATGCCACTGGAATGAACTGATTGGAAAGGGTGGTGGAGGTGGAGCCCCAGGGAGGCCATTGCATCACTTATTGGGAAGTTTGGGGTGGAACAGGCTTTGTGGGAAAACATAAATGCAATCTGTTCCTGGATTTTATTAGTCTGTTACCCACGTCTTCGCTCTTGAAACACTTTGCAATCAAAAGAATTTGGAGTGGACTATTTTCAGCCCTCAGCCTTCACCTCGAGCTGCACTAAGAGGAAAAGTTGATTAGGGAAGCTCTGCGGTGTGCACATAAGTCAGAATCACCAGTATCCATCCTCCGCAGGATTAGACCGTTAATTTTTCCCCAGAAACATTACAATCATGTTTTCAATACCCTACTGTCACTCTTCTTAGGATTCATTACGGCAAAGACCCTGAAATCTATGACTCCTTTTAGCTAACTTAAAACTTCTTTCAAGACCTGGTTCAAAACTTCTCCTTGACTAAGATGCCTTCTCTAGGTAACCCTTCCTTCCCTAGAAAGCTTCAGTCACCTTCTGCTGCACAGAAACTCCAATGTACACTTGCAGCAACTCATACCATGATAATTTGCATTTGACTGAATGTCTCCTCTTTGATCTTCTCTATACATAAAAGAAGCCTGGATTTAGAATCAGACTACCTATCATTAATTCATTTCCTTGAACCTCTATTTCTTCATCAGAAAAAAATTATGGGGAAAATAAGATTTATCCTTTAGAGTTGATTACAATAATGGATGTCAGTATTTTCAAGGAATTGTTGAACACTCCATAAGTTTTCCACTATTATATTTTCCTTGTGGATATGGCTGGTCTTCCTAAATTATATTGTAAGATTCAGGTGGCCAGGGACCAAATCGTCTTTCACTGACTTTCCATGTGATCTTGTGAAAGATCTTTTCTTTCTGCAGGCCTCGGTTTCCTTATCTGTTCAACTATAATTTTGAATCTGATAGGTGGTTTTTAAATTTTAGTACATATGAGAGTACACTGGGGAGGTGGTTGAAAATGCATATTCCTATGCACCATTCCTAGAGATTCTGATTTAGTAGGACTAGGGTGTGGCCCTGTAATCTGGATATTTTGCTAGCTGCTGAGGAAATTCTGATATATGCTGTCTCTGAATATCAGTGTACTGGGTGATCATGTAACACTAGCCTTCTCAGTGTTTGCGAGGTATATGTAAGCTTGTCTAAGACAAATTCTTTGTAGGCTGTCCTCTCAGAGAAGGAGGAGGCAAAGTTCCCGGGGAGCCATTTATGGCTCAATACCTACCAATCACTTCAGCTCAACTGCACGGCCTGAGATTCCCAATCACAGCTGGAGATGGGCTGCTGCTCCTTCCAGCCACAAATGTGGATCTGCCCACTTTGTCCCAGCCCATGACTACACCAGCAAATAGGCTGTGTTTTCTCAATCACAGAATTTCACAACCCATGGTTTAGGGTCTATATTAGTTACTTTTCATGCTGCTGATAAAGACATACCTGAGACTGGGAAGAAAAAGACGTTTCACATGGCTGGGGAGGCCTCAGAATAATGGTGGCAGGCAAAAAGCAAAACAAAAACAAAACAAAAACAAAAACAAAAAAACTTCTTACATGGTGGCAGCAAGAGAAATGTGAGGAAGAAGCAAAAGCAAAACCCTGTGATAAACCTATCAGATCTCATGAGACTTATTCACTATCATGAGAATAGCATGGGAAAGATCAGCCCCCATAATTCAATTACCTCCCTCTGGGTCCCTCCCACAACACATGGGAATTCTGGGAGACACAATTCAAGTTGAGATTTGGGTGGGGACACAGCCAAATCATATCATTCCACCCCTGGCCCCTCCAAAACTCATGTCTTCACATTTCAAAACTAATCAAGCCTTCCCAATAGTCTCCCGAAGTCTTAAATCATTTCAGCATTAACCCCAAAGTCCACCGCAGTCCAAAGTCTCATCTGAGACAAGGCAAGTCCCTTCCACCTATGAGCCTGTAAAATCAAAAGCAAGCTAGTTACTTCCTAGACACAATGGGGATACAGATATTGGGTAAATATAGCTATTCCAAATGGGAGAAATTGGCCAAAGCAAAGGGGTTACAGGGCCCATGCAAGTCCAAAATCCAGGAGACAGTCAAGTTTTAAAGCTTCAAAATGATCTCCTTTGACTTTAGGTCTCACATCCAGGTCACGCTGATGTAAGAGGTGGGTTCCCATGGTCTTGGGCAGCTCCGTCCCTGTGGCTTTGCAGGGTATAGCCTGACTCCCAGCTGCTTTCATGGGCTGGCATTGACTGTCTGTGGCTTTTGCACGTGCATGGTACAAGCTGTCGGTGGATCTACCACTCTGGGGTCCAGAGGACAGGGGCCCTCTTCTCACAGCTCTGCTAGGCAGTTCCCCGGTAGGGACTCTGTGCGGGGACTCCAACCCCACATTTCCCTTGCACCCTTCCCTCGCAGAGGTTCTCCATGCGGGCCCTACCCTGTAGCAAACTTTTGCCTGGGCATCCAGGTGTTCGCATACATCCTCTGAAATCTAGGCAGAGGTTCCCAAATCTCAGTTCTTGACTTCTGTGCACCTTCAGGCTCAACACCACATGGAAGCTGCCAAGGCTTGGGGCTTCCACCCTCTGAAGACATAGTCTAAGCTATGCATTGACCCCTTTCAGCCATGGCTGGAGCACCTCGGACACACAGGGCACCGAGTCCCTAGGCTGCACACAGTATGGGGACCCTGGGCCCGGCCCATGAAACCACTTTTTCCTCCTGAGCCTCCAGACCTGTGATGGGAGGGGTTGCTGTGAATGTCTGTGACATGGCCTGGAGACATTTTCTCCATGGTCTTGGGGATTAATGTTAGGCTCCTTGCTGCTTGTGCAAATTTCTGCAGCTTGCTTGAATTTCTCCCCATAAAATGGGTTTTTCTTTTCTATCACATAGTCAGGCTGCAAATTTTCCAAACTTTTATGCTCTGTTTCCCTTTTAAAATGGAAGGCTTTTAGCAGTACACAAATCACCTCTTGAATGCTTTGCTGCTTAGAAATTTCTTCTGCCAGATACCCTAAATCTTCTCTCTCAAGTTCAAAGTTCCACAGATCTCTAGGGCAGGGGCAAAATGCTGCCAGTCTTTTTGCTAAAACATAACAAGAGTTACCTTTGTTTCAGTTTCCAACAAGTTCCTTGTCTCCATCTGAGGCCACCTTAGCCTGGAGCTTATTGTCCATATCACTATCAGCATTTTTGTCAAAGCCGTTCAACAAGTCTTTAGGGAGTTCCAAACTTTCCCACATTTTCCTGTCTTCTTCTGAGCCCTCCAAACTGTTCCAGCCTCTGCCTGATACCCAGTTCCAAAGTTGCTTCCACATTTTGGGGTATCTTTTCATCAATGCCCCACTCTACTGGTACCAATTTACTGTATTAGTTCATTTTCATGCTGCTGATAAAGACATACCTGAGACTGGGAAGAAAAAGAAGTTTAATGGGACTTACAGTTCCACATGGCTGGGGAAAACTCAGAATCATGGTGGGAGGTGAAAGGCACTTCTTGCATGGCAGTGGCAAGAGAAAAATGAGGAAGAAGCAAAAGCAGAAAACCCTGATAAACCCCTCAGATCTCATGAGACTTATTCACCATCATGAGAATAGCATGGGAAAGTCTGGCCCCCATGATTCAATTACCTCCTCCTGGGTGCCTCCCAAAAGATGTGGGAATTATGGAAGATACAATTCAAGTTGAGATTTGGGTGGGGATGCAGCCAAATCATATCAAGGTCTCACATCTGGAGTCTGATATTTGGCTCTACCAGATAGCTGCGTGCTGTCCTATGGTGCAGTTTAAAATGGGAGACTATCTACCTGCTGCTATTCCTGTCATCATGAAGTTTTCCCCAACAAATGCTGCTTTTGAAGATCTGGGGTGTGTGCTATGTGGCCGTTTGCCTTTGTGTGCATTGCAGACATCTTCAAGCTTGATACTCCCTGAATAATATGTGTAAAAGAACACTTCAAACCATAAAGATTAATTTTTTGTATTATTGCCTACATTCCTTTAAGCCTGAGACCTGTTTCTGATCATGCTGTCACTATAATTTCTCCCCTCACCAAACTCAGAATAGTGCTTAAATCATTCATTGTATTAGTTTCCTATTACCGTCATAGCAAATCATCACAAACATAATGCCTTAAAACAACACAAGTTTATTATCTTACAGTTCTGAAGGTTGTAAGTCTGAATGGGTCTTATGGCTAAAATGAAGCTTTTGGCAAAGCTGTATTCCTTATGGAGGTTCTAGGGGAGTATCTGTTTTCCTGTCTTCTGAGCTTCTAGAGGTCCCCGGAATTCTTTGATTCATGGCCACTTCCACTATCTTCATTAACCTCTGCTTTCATTGCCCTGTCTTCTCTTCTAACTCTTATCTTTCTGCCTCCCCCTTATAAGGATAATGAAAATCACATTGAGTTTACCCTGATAATCCAGAATAATCTCCATCTCAAGACTCTTAATCACATCTGCACAGTCCCTTTTGCCATGTAGGCATCAGACATATTCACAGGGTGAATATTTTGACATATTCACAGGTTCCGTTAATTAGGGTGTGGACATCTTCGGAGGTTCATTATTTAGCCTGCCACTATGTGCCAGCTGGCTGGGAACATGGCAGTCAATGAGACAAATATGGTCCCTGACTTGAGGAGACTTACTGAAGGGAAGATAGACTAGCACATGGGTAATGAAAATAAAGGATGAGGAAGGTTTTGAAAGGAAGAATAAAGAGAACTATTTTGGAACACAGTAAGTACCAAAAGGGCTCCTTTATGCAAACCACCTGCCTAGACTGAGTCACACCAGCCTGCACTTCCCAGGTCTGTGTTCTGCTTGCATGGAGCACTACCCACTCCCATATATCATCAAATCCTGGCTTGTTTGGGTTGCCATCTATTTGACAGTCTGCCAGCGGAACCTTATGCTCCTCTGCTTGACTGGACAGGCAGTAATAGGTTTTCTATACCCGCACAATACTTGGGGTTGAATCCTGGTTTCTTTTTAGGGTTGGCCACGCCTTGCTCCCAGGAACTGGGTCATATCCAGTCTAGTCCTAAGCCGTAGAACAAAATGAGATAGTCAGTGCAGAACAGTTTGAAAATGGACACATAAATGCAAAGGATCCTTGTCATGTCCTCTAAATGTGATTGTGTCTCACTCCTACTTCCCACCTCAGCCATTGTTAAGTCCACAGTGGCTTCTCACCATGGCATTCAAGGTCCCTTGAAGCTGCCTCCCTCTCTAGCTTCAATCCCTACCACACAGACCTTCAAAACTAGTGCTCTAATAATGCAATTATGGCTTATTGCCCCCTAAAAGACTATGCTCTTTTATGCATACATATTGTCCAATGATCTTTTCTTCTCTTGGAATGGCATAACCCCTACCCCAGCTTTCCTATTCTAATCTAACAGATTCCTCTATCTTTTAAAACTAAAATAGGTATCAAGGTAGCTTCAAGAAAGCTTCCCTGACCCATCTAGAAACAGTCAGTCATGGCTGCGGAATGCCCTTCTACCCTGAATGTGCTTCTATTTCTACTCCTGCCACAAGGACACATGGATTGCTAATTTATGTGTTTGCAAGCCTGACTTTCCTACTTGCCTATGAGTTCCTTGAGGGGAGGGGCCGGCACCTTCTTCATTTCTGTATCTTATATAGCACTGACCCTTTTAGGGCTCCCATATCTTGTAGCACATTCTCCATTGTTCAACAGACTATGATATGAATAATCATAGCTGGAGTTGCACAACATGGTTGTTCTGGCTACATCGTAGATTTCAGTACCTATTTGTGAATGAATGAATGATTGAAGTCTAAGAATGAACATGTCTGTAAGAAGACAACAGTGATGTATACTCTTAGCACCAACATCAACTCCATAATCATAATAAAAAGTTGATGCCTTGTGTGTATGCTTCTAGGCACTGTGTACCTTGCTTGTGCCGTTCTGCACCCGTTCCCAAGCAAACGCTCTTTGGAGAGGTGTGCCTGTCTCTGCTGACACCATTAGTGCAGACAAATAGGTACATAAAACAGTCATGCTGGCTTCTGCTTCATTAGAAACTCAAGGGGAAGGTGGGGGAAAAAAATCTATCAATGTTTGCCACTCAGAGATAACATCAACAGAGGAAGGAATTTTAATTTTTTGAGTTACTGAGAGGTTATTAAAGAAGTGCAAGGTAAACACAAGGTTGGATGTCGCTGAGATATTGTGTCTCTTCTGACTCAGAGTGACAGCCACTGAACACTTCACTGGAGTACTTCTGAACCAGGATAAGCCACTAGCAGAAGAGAACAGAGGAAAATGACTCTCCTTTCTGACTTTGGAAGGCTTCAAACGGATTTATTCATTCATTTAGTCATTCATTAAATATTTATCAGCACCTATGTAGCCAGCATTGCATTAGGTGGGCAGTGAATTCAAAGATGACTGAGATCAAATCCCAGATTTCAAGAAAATTGCAATTCAGTGTAGCAGACAGGTAGATAAACCATTAAGTTACAAAATTTCAAGCTCTAGATAATAACAAACACTTCCTAAGCACTCAATCTGTGCCATGTGATACATTATATACTTTGAGCACATTAATTCTTTTTGTATTCACAACAATCTTATTAGGTTAGTGCTAGGTTACTCCCATTCCTCAAGTGAGAAAATGGAATTACAGAGAGGCTTGATTTCTTGCCCAAGATCAAAAAGCTGGTAGGTTGCAGAGGAAGGCTTTGCACCTAGGCCCTCTCTCTCCATTGTCTGTGCCCTCAGTCCTCCCGCTATACTGATGGGATGATAATCTATGCAGCTTTCTCTGGGATTCATTCAGTTTAGAAAGGGCTGGGGACAACTTCTCAAAGGTAGTGACCTGGGATCACATGGTCAACAAGGTATATAAGGAACTGTATTAGGATTCTCCAGAGGGACAGAACTAATAGGTTATAGGTATATATGAAAGGGAGTTTATTAGGGAGAATTGGCTCGCACGATCGCAAGGCAAAGTCCCACGATAGGCCATCTGCAAGCTGTGGAGGAAAGAAGGCAGTAGTGTCTCAGACCAAGTCCAAAGGCCTCAAAAGCAAGAAAACCGATAGTGCAGCCTTCAATCTGTGGCTAAAAGCCCGAGAGCCCCCAGCAAGCCACTGGTGTAAGTCCCAGAGTCCAAAGGCTGAAGAACCTGGAGTCTGATGTCCAAGGACAGGAAGAACAGTAGGAAGCATCCAGAACATGAGAAAGATGAAAGCCAGAAGACTCAGCAAGCCAGCTTATTCCAACTTCTTCTGCCTGCTTTGTTCTACCCGCTCTGGCAGCTGATTGGATGGTGCCCACCCATATTGAGGGAGGGCGTTTCTCTCCCAGTCCTTCGACTCAAATGTCAATCTCCTCTGGCAATACCCTCACAGACACACCCAGAAACAATACATTACCAGTTATGTGGGCATCCTTCAATCCAACCAAGTCGACACCTAATATTAACCATCACGGGAACTAAGTATAATCAAAGGCATGGAGATGGGCATGAGCAGAATGTGTTCCAAGTATTGTGGCTAAAGCAGGAAGGGTAAGCAAAGCAGCCCAGATCCCATGAGATACACTGTGATATCTGAGGTAGACATTACTAGTCACACAAAACAAACTTTTAGAAGTAGTGTCTAAGCAAAGAAGGAAAGATGCACATTACTGATGATTCATTGGTAATGTCTGGGGAGGGAGCGGGAGTCAGTGCCTTGTTGCCTTTTGTCCTTCCCAGTCTAGGCCTGTTGGGTATTTGGGAAAAACTGGAAAAGGATGAGGCTGGAAAGTTGTCTGAGCAGACTGCAGCAGGTGGTAGGCCATGGTAAGAACTGGAGGCTTTGTCATGTAGGTGATGGTGATTCAGGGAAGTTTGTAGAAGCTGAGAGGGGGATGGATGGGAGTATGGAGGGATTCGTGGGGTCATTCGTCCCTCTGTTCTACTTCACCATGATTTCTGGCAGGAGGCAAAGTCAGTGATCAAGAAGTCCTAATGGATGAGAGTCAAAAGAAAGGATGTGAGAACCTTACTGAGAAAGGTTCAAACTTATTAAAGGAATCCAGAGTTCACTGATTGCAGATAATCTTGTTTGGGGGAAGATTTGGGACCAGTAGAACAATCTCCTTGCCTGGGGAAGGGAGGAAGATGAGAGTTGGGAAAGAAGAGAGAAGGGATAATAACTTCCTAAGATTGACTAAAGCTTTTTGATTAAGAATTTTTGGGAATCTGTGAGAGTTTGCTTCTTTATCACTAGGGTGGAGTTGCCTTCTGCCTTCTTCAAACCATTAGCTCCTTGATCTTGCCAATGCATCCTTCCTTCTTTCATCAGAGTTCCTCCACAATGGAAGGAGAGCTGGACCAGGAGCCAGCAGGAATGTGTTCTGGCCTCCACTCTGTGGCTTATGCATTGTGTGACCTTGAAAATGTCACTTTCCCTCAGTAAGACTCCATTTCTACACTCATAAAATGAAGGGGTTGGATTAAAACATGGAGGAATAGCTATGGCATGTGTGCTCACACTCCACCAACTAACCCATGGCAGACGTGATTAATCGATCATAGCATTCTTTATCCAGTGTGTCTGGAGCTGGCTTTTGAATTCTTCTCCAACACAGTACTTCAAGATGTCAATCAAAGTTGACATATGGTTCCAATTCTACTTGCCATTCCTGGAATAGATGATCTCAAAAACCTCTTCCACTTCTGATATTCTTAGATTCTACAAAATATCATTCCTGGGAGTAGAGAAGAAAATTCTAGAAAGATATGTTGATGCCAGATATTTTAGGAAGGCCTTGAATGCCAGTCTGAGTGTCAACAGTTTTGGTATTTCAAGCAGGGCCACTCTTCCATATGCTCAATGCAACATAACAAATGACAGCCTAGTGGCTTCATTTTAATCGGCCAGGGCATAAGAAGCCGTGTTCCTATTACAAGGAGATCTATAAGGAATCACACCCATTAATGGTTCCCATTAAATTCAGGGCATGTGGGGAAAATTGTAGTTTGATTTAGTTTAGCAACACGAAGATATTGGCAAGATAATCACATAAAAGCAGCATCTTTTATGGCTGGGCTATTAGATTTTATGTCAGCAGGTTTCAATTTCCCACATTTTTATGATGGCATATAGGTTACCCCACCTAATGTATGCATTAGCCCGAGTAAAGGTTAAATAGATTGTTTCAACATTCAGGATTAAAACCTGATAATAATAATATAAAAATATTTCTTATTATAGAGGACCCCGCCTCACCTACACCGTATCTGTTACTCCTCCTAAGTCATTCTCAGGCTGAGTGATAGTGAGAGTGTGAAGAAGCCAGTGAAGGACAGAAGGAAAGAACATGGGCTGAACACTCAGAGGCCTGAGTTCAAATCAAGTAGGGTGACTGTGGTTAAGGGGTTTTCCTCTCCATAAAATGCCTAATTTATAAAACAGAGACTATAAGACATACCCTGTGGATTCATGATAAGGTAAGTAAGCAATAATGAGGAAGGAGTCCCAGGTAGGGGTAGGCCCCAGGTGAGGGGGAAACAATGAACAGTTATTCTGAGACATGGCTAATTACAAACAACCCCTGGCACAATGACCCCGAGTTCCATCCACATGTAGCCCCAGCAGCACAACCTCATTCTGTAGGCCCCTCCAGCACAACCCTATGAAACTTTCCTCCAGCCCCTTTCTCTTGGCAGACAGCCCTTTCTCTACTAGGCTGCCCATTGCACCCTTGCAAACATATTTTCCTACTTTCTCTAAGTCTGCCTTTCTTTACCTGCAACTGTCTTGGTAAATTCCTTTACCACCCTCTACACAGGTCCCAGCTAGTTGCACCTGTGACATCCCCTGTAGGGTTCCTGCCAGGATTAAGTGGGACAATGCAATAATGAGTCTAGTGCAGTGTGGGGGTACAAAGTAAATCCATGATAAATTCATACTCACCCGCACCCTGTACAAAGGACAAGGAGCAAAAATGAGAGCCCGTCATCTGAAATTAAATTTCTTATTTAGAAAAAAATATAAAAGGGTCATTATTCCTTTCTCAGAACATAGTTCTAAAGGCCCTGATGACTTCCTGCCGTGTATCAGGAGATAACAGCTGGGCCAGGTCATCTGACCACTCGGAGACTGCTAGAAATTAGCTCCTCAGTGACAGCGACCGAGGCACTGGAGTTATTTAATAGACATTGTTTTGGGGCTGAAAGGAGGGAGACCAAAGGGGAGGCCCATTGAGCTATTTGCTTTCAATATCCACCCAAGTCCTGTACATTTAAGCCCTTAATTCATCTTCTATTTAGGCCTCTTCCTTTCCCTGATAAGTTTTTAGGGGTGTTTAGAAGAAAGACGAATATTACCTCGGCCAAATGTAATTGGCAGTCCCCTCCCCACTGTGCCATTGTTGAAAATCTCTTGGTTCAGAAGCCTGGGTTTCTATCAGGGGCTGAATCTCCAGAGATTATTTGGTGGACGCCAGGAAGATAATTCAAACTGTCCCTTTAAATCTATCCCTCTGACTTTCAGTTTGGCCCTATTTAAATATTCCAGACAATTTGAAGACTTAATAATGATGAATATGATTAAGATTAGTGTTTAATAACGGTGTTAAGAAAAGATTTTTCATTCTGATGGAGGTGGGCTGCTGTGAGGATTGAACTGGCACCAGGTTTCGCAGGTCACACTGACTAGGAGGGTTCCTCACCTCTCCCAGCAGGTTAACCCTCTCAGGTCAGCATCCTAGGGAGAATCTGGCACATTACTCATATCTCTTATAAAGAAAACCCCCAACCCTACTGGGTTGGGGACAGGCCACTATCTCACCCCTCCCAAGTCACTCTCAAGCTGAGCATGTTCTTCATATGCAAAACTCACCTGGCTACCCATTCAATTCTCACTCAATGAAAGCCCTTTGTTATAGTTTGTAGGGGAGATCTGGACAGACAAGAAAGAAAAACCTAGAAACTACTAATCCTTGTCCCAAACCTGGACCACTTTCACCTACAAGAAGTCTAAGTGAGATGTAATGAGTCGAAAGTGGTGAATGGGGAAGCAGAATCATTAGAATTCCAGTACCTCAAACTCCCTCTTAGATCAAACCTGGATTTGGAGAGTTTTACATACATGGGCCTGGCCATAGGGGAAAAATGGAAATAAGTAAAGAGAAAAGCCCTGAATTCAAGAGACAGATGTAGACCAGGGTGAGCAAACACTTTTCTTCTCTAAAGGGCCAGAGAGTACATGTTTTAGGCTGGGTGAGCCTCATAGTCTCCTGGCAAGTCCTCAACTCTGCCCTTGTAGTTGGAAAGCAGCCGCGGCCAATACCTAATTAAATGGGCATGGTGTGGCGTGTTCCAATAAAACTTTATTTATGGACTCTGATATTTAAATTTCATGCATTGTGAAATAGTATTCTTTTGATTTTTCCAACCATTTGAAAAGTGTAAAAACTATTCTTAGGCAGCTGGATTTGGCCTGCAGGTGGTAATTTGCTGACCCCTGGTCTAGACTGTTTTAATGTGAAGGAACCCTCCCACTGGTAATAATGGCCCATTTGGTGTCCTGGAATCTAAAAAATCAACTTAGAAGCTATCTTTCCCTGCAGTTTGGGATTGGCATGAGGGCCTGTGACACACTGGGGCTCTTTGATTGTGTCTTCAACTGCTTTGCAGTCCCAGTCTCCTGCCCCACCCCATACCTGACAGCAGCCTTGCCCTTTTTGACCTACTCTTGGCTGCCTGAACCCCCGATTTAGATGACAACAGTCATTTCTGCTAGCCCCTCCCTTTGTTTCCCTTAGTGTTCCAGCACTCAGCACACTGCTTCCTAAACATGGTGTTCCTTGTGGTCCTTCCTTTCTCCAGAACCTACAGCGACTCCCCAGTGTTACAAGAATTCTCTTGACCCCTTCACTGGAGTTGCAATGGGGGTACCCATCTGCTCAGCTTGCCTCACCTCACTGAGTAGACGGGGCACCCCTGTTGCAAGTCGTTCTTGAGGGAGGGAGCATGTGAGCCAGTCAGTGCGGGATCTGGCTGGACTCTTTGGGCTCTGGCAAGAGCAAACTTTATGCAGGCCCTGCAGCAGCACTCAGGTGGGGGTGCCTGTGACCCCTGAAGCCTCAGAGGGTGTGTTACAATGATCTTCTTAGCTCTGCTCTCTGTGGACAGCAGTGTGTTATCAGCTCAATGGGCCCTTTGCCTTGTTGCATGGGGCGGCTGCCCTCTGCCAGTGAGAACAAAAGGCCAGTGTGACAGCCTTTTTTGGGTACCCGCACTTGTTGGGGCCTGAGCTCTTGTCTGGTGCCCAAGAAGAATGAGGTCACATGGACGAATAGAAGGATGGAGAATGTGCAGAATTTTATTGAGAGCTGGAAAGGGGATGGGATGGGCAGTAATCTTCCCCTATAGTTGGGCTATGACTGGCCAGCTCTCCTCTGAAGTCCAGCCATCCCTCTGAAGTCAAGTCACCTCTCTCTCAAGTCGAATCACATCTCTCCCCTAACTAATGAGTCTGGGGTCTCTATAGGCACAGGATGGGGGTCAGGGCATGCAGTGGGTAGTTTTGGAAAAGGCAACATTCAATTGATAAAAGAACGTTATTCAGAAAGAACCAATCAGGAGGGAGCATGCAAAGAGGGATAGAAGTTCTCACTTTGGGCTGCAGGTTCCAGGCTTTTGGCTTGAAGGTGGGGTTTCGCCAGGGACCCACCCTTGCCTGCTTCTATCACCAGCATATTTTGGATCAACTGCAAGTCCTCATTCTTCTTTCAGGAATCTCTATCCTCAAAGTTGACCTTGTCTGCCCAGCAATCTCTCCCACAGCTCCCAAGAACAAATCTTCCACCTGTGTCTTGTCAGTCTCCCTGACCCAGGTCTCTCCATGACATTTATCTCCTCTGCACCTTGCCACATGCAGTTCCCTCTGCACTCTCCTTCCTCTTGCTTATCCCTCAAGTCTCCTCTCATGCAAGATTCCTTGACCGCTGTTTATATTCCTTGGCCTCCTCTCTGCCCTGCCGCTCTTTGCATATGCTGGTGTCTCTGTCATATAACCACACTTTTTGCTCTCATTCATCTACAGCTTACTGGGCACCACTCTGTTGTGTGGGATGTCTGCCCTCTGCTGCTCTTTGCATGTGCTGGTGTCTCCGTTATATGACCACACTTTTTGCTCCCACTTATATACTGCTTCCTGGGCACCACTCTGCTAAGCATTACACTAGAGGACCCTCTTCAGGCAAAATCAAATGTGTCCCTGATTTCCAGGGTCCTGAAATTGGCACATATTTTGAAGCTTAAAGCCTGTCCTCCTCTGGAGACATCCATGGTCCTGTTTTATGCTATGTTTGTATTTGTTCCCCTCCCCCACCCATGGTATAGGAAAGGGTTGAACACATGGAAAACAACCAATAAACATATGTTAAATTGAATGGTTCCTCTAGGCATAGGAATGCAATGACTACCCACTGAGCTCAGGTAAAAGCTCCCAGGTTAAAAGGATGAATTACGAGAATTTTACTATCTGGTTCTTGCTTCCTTCTCCTGCATCACCTTTCACACCTTCCGTCTCTCTCCATTCCAGCAAACCTGAACTTCCTTTCATTCCATCCACTCAACACAGTTGCTCTTCAGTCTGGAACTTTGCATGGATTTTGCCCTCTGCCTTGCCTTCTTTTTCTAACTGACCGGCCTAATTCCTGCTCATCCTGATGATGCCAATTTAACAGTCTACTTTGTGAAGCCCTCCCTGCCTCTGCCCTCACACTCCGTGTCTCCTGTAGGTGTCTGTTTTAGGTACTTGCCTCTGCGTAGCAGCAGTAACAAGCACCATGAGGGCAGGGGCCTTGTCTGTTTGTTCATTCCTGTATCCTAAATGTCTAGCATGGGGCCTGGCATGTTTATGGTTAAGGCTTTATAAACTGATTTTTTAAATGGAATGAATTTGAAATTTGGGAATAATAGGCTGGAAGGTTTTTCTTTGTAACATTCCTTCTGGGGCCAGATGAAAGTGTGTTAAGTATGAGGACTATTAATTTGTGTTACTGTGGGTAACAGTTAGAAAGGGCAAATTGGGGATTGGGAGCAGAGATGGGCTATAAAGCTGATGGTTAACCAGGGGCAAACAGCTTTGCAAATCAGCCCTGGGAGAGGAGAGGGAGACAAATGTAGAGTACATGGGTATGTAGCCCAGCTTTCCAGTATTCATTTGTGGGAAAGAAGCTGAGAAAAGGCAGAGGGCCTGGCATGGCCCAGTCTAAACTGGGGAGAAAGACAAAATGCCTGTGAGGCCCAGGCAGAGGCAAGAGCCAGAAATGAGAAGGTGTCAAACTTTGGAATTCAGGAAAGTGAACTCTGGAATCAGGATTCAGGAAAACTGTGACAAGCAAATGTCTCCAGATATTACCAAATGTCCCTGAGAGAGGCAAAATCAGCGTTCTAGTGAGTCAACATCTATTTTCTTCCAACCCTGAGATTCTCTGATTCTCCAGGTCATTTATTCATGCCCCCTCATTTTGACTTTAAGGAAACTGAAGCCCAGAGAGAAGCTAGAGTTGGCTCAAGGATTCAGCCAGCTTGTGGCATCATTGCCTTGGCCTCCTAAGCTCGAACCACACCCAAATGCTCAAACCATGTCCATTCTTTTAGGCCTTTATGCTTTGGCATGTGCCGTTACTTCTATTTTCTCCCTTTTCCCCTACAACTAGAGAATTCCTACACAAGCTTCCTATGGCTGATGCTGTTTTCTCATTTCTCCATTAATGCAGTCATCTCGGTGCATCTGAATGACTCACTTGTTCTCGTTCCCTCTCAACCGTGAGGTCCTAGGGAAGATGGACCATGTCTGACTCAGCTTTGATTTTGCACAGAGGCTGGCATATAGCACACACTCTGTAACTATTTATTGATTAAATAAATTAAAGGTCATCTGATTCAGCTGCTTTCAAGTTTTTTTAAAGCTAGCGCATCCTTTGTTGAAATGCATCTTGCATAGAAGCATAAATGAACAAAAGAGATAAAAGCAGAGGCTCTGTTTAAAACTGGGAGATGGGATGTAGATACTCCACTTCCTTCCCTTCATGACTCTCTTCCCACGACCTCTGCCCCTTACCCTCATCATCATCCTGCAGCAGTCCCAGAGGAGCTCTAGGACAGAACTTAGTTTTAAAAGCACTGATCTGGTCCAACCTCCATTTGATGCTTGAATTCTTGCTAATTAGGCTTATGATTCTTAAACCTGACTGTCCATCAAAATCACCTGAAAGAGTAAAAAGTACTGATTCACAGACGCTATGGCTAAAGATTCTGATTTAAAAGGTTTGTGGGCCAGGCACTGTGGCTCATGCCTGTAATCCCAGCATTTTGGGAGGCCGAGGCAGGCAGATCACTAGGTCAGGAGATCGAGACCATCCTGGCTAACATGTTGAAACCCCGTCTCTACTAAAAATTCAAAAAATTAGCTGGGCGTGGTGGCGGGTGCCTGTAGTCCCAGCTACCTGGGAGGCTGAGGCAGGAGAATGGCGTGAACCCGGGAGGCGGAGATTGCAGTGAACTGAGATCGCACCACTGCACTCTAGCCTGGGTGACAGGGCGAGACTCCATCTCAGAAAAAAAAAAAAAATGGTTTGTGGCTGAGCCTGAGAGTATGCATGTGAAATAATCTCATGGGGTGCTGGATATGGATATGTTAATTTTTCTGACTGCAGTAATCACTTCACTATGTATATGTAGATCAAAATATCATGTTGTATACCTTAAACACATACAATAAAAATATTTTTAAAAAATATTGACCCTTTTCTTACACCAAACATAAAAATCAATTCCAGGAAAATTGTAAGTTAAATGTGTTAGGTAAAAAAAATTCTCACCATGTTTTAATAATTCAACAACACAGCTAGATTTGGGGAACTTCTTCATGCATACCCTATGGGGATACTTCCTCTGATACTGACCTCATTCTCTTCCTGAAGCCCATTCCTCTTGAAACCATTCTGATGATTAGAAAATTCTTGTTACTTTTAAGACTGTCTTAACTGTAAACCTTTTAGTATCTTTCACAGCCCTTTGTAATTCACGCATTCCAGAAAATATTATCTGGTTGGTTGAACCTTGACTATAAGCAAGTTTAAAAAGGAAAGACCAGAATGAAGGGCAATGTTTCATTGGATCTTGTTTTGGTTGACCTTTCATGTTGTCCCTGCCCCATCCAGGAAATGGGTGGGCTCTCAGGCCTGGCAGTAGATCTATAAGCTCTAGAGTCTGTCCATGATGGGGGAAAGCATAGAAAGTGGCTGTTCTGTCGACAGCTCCAGCAACCCCCAAGCTCTGTGTGTCTTCCAAAGGCCATGCCTTCCTGCAAGAGTTCAATTTGCCTTTGAGGACTAGGGAAACAGTTGCAGAGGGAAAAAGACCTAGAAAGAAATTCTAGCCCCCATGATTCTGTGCCTCGATTAAACTGGGGGAGCAAATGTTTATATAGGAGAAAGGAGCCCAGTGATTGGAGTTGGAAACTGAATTCTAGTTCAGGGTTTACCATCAGCTGACTGTGTGATCCTGGCCTCTTCACTTCAACCCTCTGTCTATTCATTTGTAAACTGGTGATAACATACTTCTAACCTCATAGGGAACATCAAATGCAACTGGGGTATTAGAGCTACAGAGTAAAGCACAGATGTGTGGTAGTTCTTCCACCAGGATTTAAAAGAGAGGCTAATGATAATTGCAATACATGCCATTTATGTTCCAGATGCTGTATTCACATATTATGTAGATTACACATTTTATTTAATTCATCCAACAATCCCGTGAGTATCCTTGCCACCATCTCACAGGTGAGGGGTTAAGTAACTCACTCAAGCTGCTAACTTACAACTTTTGGTTGGCTTCTGAGGCTGCTGGCTTTAAAGCTTGGAGTCCTAAGCCTCAGCTTATACAAAGATGGAGGATTTGGAGCAAGAAACTTTCTAGTTAAAAGGACGATCATAGAGAAAGGGACCAAAGTAGGAAGGTGACAAATTTATTTGGGAAACAAAGGCCATCAGAGAAATGGAAAAACAGGTGAAATTGTTAAAGGTAAGGCTGAACAGCAGGAGAAAGGGAGACCATGGAGAGTTTTGAATACCCCACTGGAAAGTATGGATTTGTCCAAGCAGGCAATGAGGGGCTGTTAAAAGCTTTGAGTATTGCACGAACCATGGTAGAGCCCTCAGTGAATAAATGGATGAATCTGAATCCAAAGGAAAATAACAACTAAGATGTTAAGGAAGGAAAAAAGAAAGGGAGGAAGTAAGACAGGAAGGAAAGAAGGAAATAAAGAAGGCAGTTTCTAAAAAAGCCCCCAGTGATCCTCACCTCGCTGTCCCTGTATAATCTCCTTGGGGGTGGGCTTCCTTAGTCACTTGTTTCTAAGAAATCAAACACAGCAGATATGACAGTATATCCATCCTGAGATGAGGTTACAGAAGACTTTGCTATTTTTCCTGCTCCACTCTCTTGCTCTCTTACTTGCTTACTTTGGTGGAGCAAATTGCCACACTGCGAGATGTAAAACTGTGATGGGTGACAAAGCCAAGGCTTGAACACAGGTCTTTCCCCAAAACCTGTTCTCTTAACTATTATGATGCAATACATCAGACATTTGGTAAAAGGAAAGGAAGTAGATGAAAGTAAGGCTATAAAGGTAGATGAATTTGATAGTGAATTTGGATGAAGGAATGTGAATCTGTGGGCAATAGAGAGACTTCGAGTGCTCTTGGAATAGGAAAGGAAGCAATGGAGCCATAGAAATGTAAGCCCCTTGCCTCCTTTTAGCAGCTCCTTCCTTTGCTTTATGCACCATGATCCTGGCATGTTCAGAATACTTTTGTTGTTGCTGTAACTGTGATTTGGTTCTTGACTCTGCCTCCCAAGTGCCCTCCAAGATACGATGTGGAAGAGGCACCAAAGCAGTAACTTGGAAGTGACTTATTCTTGACTTGACTCTTTGCCAGGGCTCATAACCAACCCTGAAACTGGTCTTTTTCACTGTTATTTGGATGATCGGGTATAAATATACATTTTAATTATTTACTTAATTAAGTCAGTAATTTGCTGCTGATCCAATATGTTTGACAATATTTTGGTGCCACCTGTCTCCTAATTGGACTTAATCTTCAAAAGATGTTACCAAAATAGTCACCGAATAATTACACACACAAAAAATTCAAGCCACGTAAAACAAACCCTTCACTGCCCTGAACTGCATTCGTGGATACATATGAACACACAATTTATGCGTGGTGGGACAATACAATTTATCTCACCATTTGTAGTAGTTCTAGGTATTATGTGTGTGACCTGATAGCTTATATTACATATTAAAGGTATTAGGTAATATAGGAAAATTGGCCTATTTTGGCCCTGGAAGGCAGGGTGAAGAGCTGACTCTTTGTGTGACCTAAGACAGGTTGGTCTCCTTCTTTGGTCCTTAGCTCTGATGTGCACATAACTTGGGTTCCTTCTGGTACTTGAATGTCTTCTTCATTGTATGCTGTTCCTGTCACATGGATGCTACTCCATCGTTGGGTATGTTTTATTACTAAAAGGACCCTCTTGAAATATGGGCCTGGGTGAAGGCTGACTTTGCTTTGTGACCTTGAACAAGCCCTTTCCCTTCTCTGAGCCTAAGGCCTATTATTCGGTAAAATAGAAGTAATAATATCCAATATTGGTTATGCATCCTTACTCTGCTGGATAACCTTGTCATGTAAAATAGCATTTAGGTCATGAGAGAGACTGTAAAATCAAAATGCATGGATTGGGATTCCTGCTTCACCACTGACCAGCCATAAGCCCTTGAGAATGTTATTTAGTCTTTCCAAGCCCCAGTTCCCCCATCTGAAAAATGAGGTTCCTGACAGGACCTTTCTCCTAGGAATATTGAAGTTTAAATAAGAGTATGCCTGAACAGTAGCTGATGTACAGCAAGCTCTCAATTAATGTTAATTGTCATTATTACAAAATTGTTTTAAGAGTTTCATTTGAAAACCTGCTTTGAAGGACAATGAAAAGTAGTCAATTCTTTTTAATTTTTCGAAGTATGTGATGCTTGTACACCAATTAAAAATATTATCCTGTGGGTTAAAGAAAACTTTATCCTCATTTTATAGGAGAAAAACAGGGCAAAGAAGACTTAAATGAACAATCAAGAAAGAACTCTTGTAGTTCAAGAAGACTTCATTTCTGCTTGCAAGAAAAGCATTGTTTACAGAGCTGTCTTGTTTTTTCTTCAGATTTCATGGCTCACGTTGAGTGGACAAATTATTTTTCATATGTGTTTCTCCACACACTCCTAATCTTGGAAAGAATTAATTATTAATTAATAAACTACTTTATTATTAATTAGTAAAGAAACACTTTTGAGCACCTATTATGTATCAGGTGCTGTCCTAGGACTGAGAGCTTAGCAGTGGATAAGATGGTCAAGTCTTCTCTACTTCCGATATACATATTCTAATGAGACACCTACAACCCCTGCCCACCAACATGTGACGTCCAATGGTGAATTAGGGACTCAGAAACAAAGCAGGGGGGGATTGTGTTCCATTTTCAACAGGGTAGTAAGGGAAGCACTTCATGAGGAGGTGCTGGTTGAGAAACTTGTTTGAAGCAAGGGAATATGCATGTGGGTATCAGGGAGAGGGTGCTCTAGGATGAGGCTGCAGCAAATATGAAGTCCCCAAAGGGTGACATGCTGGCTCATTAGAGAGTCTTAAGAAAGCCAACATAGCTGGAGCTGAGCGAGGGGAAGAGTGAGAGGAAGCAAGGTCAGAGTGACAGCCAGTGACTGGACTTGTTGGAAGGGGAGGGTCAGATTTATGTTTTAATACAACTATGGTTCTTGCGTCAAGAATAGATAGTAAAGGCTAAGAAGAGAAACAGAGACCAGATTGGAGGCTATCATGGTGCATTCATGATACACTATGGCAGTGACCTCAACAACAGATGTGAGAGAGATGCAGGTAGTAAAAGTGACAAAATTCTGGACATGATTTAAAGGCAGATTCAACAGGATTTGGGGGGTACTGGGGAAGGGAGAGGACTCAAGGATGACTGCTAGGTATTTGACCTAAGCAACTGAGGGAACTCGTTCATTGCAGAGATGGAGGACGCTAAGTGAAATAAATTTTTTTTTTAAATTATTTTTTAGGATAGGATCAAAGGTTTCATTTTGGTTATGCTAAGTATGCCTTAAATTTACAATGAGAATGCATCACCGCACAGATGCTGTTGAAGTCAAGGTCCTGGATCTAATAAGTATGTAGCAAGTATGCTACAGTAGAGTTAAAAACAGTTCAAAGTCTTTCACCTGGAATACTCCAATATTTAATAGGAAGGGAAATTAGTAGGAACCAGGAAAGCAGACTGACAATGGGCAACCAGGAATGAAGGAGAAATATCTGGACATCAAGTATACTTGTTTCCTAGGACCGCCTGCTGAAAACAATGGAAGTTTGTTCTCTCAGAGTTCTGGTGGCCGGAAGTCTGAAATCAAGTTGTTTGCAGTGCCAGCTCCTTCTGAAGCCTCTAGGGTAAGATCCTGTCTTCCTTCTTCCAGCTGCTGGCGGTTGCTGGCAATCTTTGGTGTTCCTTCGTTTACGGAAGCATAACTCCGATCTCTGCCTCTGTCTTAACATATCCTTCTTCCCTGTGTCTGCTCTATGTGTCTTTAAATCTGTCCCTAAAAGTGCACCAGTCATTGGATTTAGGGTCCATTCTAATCCAGTGAAAACCTTAACTAGACTCCACTGCAAAGATCCTGTTTCCATATAAGGTCACATTCACAGATACTGGTGATTAGGACTTAAACCGAACTTTTGTGGGACATGATTAAACCCACAATAGGAGGTAGTAACAGTTTCTGGTTGAGTCTATTTTATGTCTTCTGGCAGCACTGCCTGATAATCATAGTGAATATTTAGCTTTTAATTCTCTCTTCATTGGTCATTTGGGGAAATTCAACATAACAGCACTTTCCAAATAGTAATTAGGCAGGATGTTAAGAAAGTATGAACCTGAAAGAAGGTTTTTGTGGTCAGATACATTGAAACAATCCTCTGTTAAACAAGTATTGTTACTTGTTTGTTGTTACTGTATTTAAATTGTAGGACTTATCAGTGCCTTTATTGCATGAATGAGCATTAGGGATCTCCAAGAAAAAGTATGGTGTATACAACATTCCCTTTAGTTCTCAGAGGCTTCAGTTCATAGAGCGTATCACTTTCAAATGAACGGGAAGGCATGGATGGCTGGAATGTGAAACTCTGAGGGAGTGCTAAGATACTGAGAAATCAAGAAGACAGCCCTACAAATGACTTATAAATAACCTTCAGTGGTTTTTCCTCCGGAGAATGCTCCTGTGCACACTGTACCATCTATTCACAATCAGCAAATTCCATTATGCAGATGAAATTCTGGGGAAACAAATATGACATGAGGAGAGAGAAAAAAAAGTTTAATCTACCTCAGACGTTTGATTTCATTTTAACCTTCTCAGGAAAATGTTTCCTCTGTAAAGTTTCCAGTGGATTTGAGTTGATCCTATTATGCTCTGTATTTATTCATTCTTTTCCAACTAATATTTGAGCGTTGATCTGGAGCCCAATGTGGGCCAAGTACATTAAGGATATCATCCCATTTAATCTTTCCCGTGCCCTAAAATGTTTCCCCCCTTTTATAAATGAGAAAACTGAGGCTAAGAGAGGTGAAGTAACTTGCACAATATTGCAAATTTAGTAATGGTGGCAATGGTATTCAGTCCTAGGGCTGTCTGTCTTTTAAACTCATGATTCATCCAAACTATTCTGGATGCCTTTTGCTTATTAGTTTGTTTTTTGGAAGGAAGAAGGGAAAATTATTTTTAATTCTCTGAATAACTTGCTACTATTCTACATTGACTTTATATGGAATATCAAATAAGGGAGAGCAAGTTATTAATGATAATAACAGTAGCTAATAATAATTGCGTTTTTACCATTTGGCAGACATTTCTGGTTGAAATATTCACAACTTTGTTATAAAGGTGACATTTATATTACCATTGCAGAGAGAAGGAAATGGAGGCTTTGAGTGACTTTCCAGCTACAAAGTGCTAAAGTTGGGATTAGATACCAAGTCTGACTCTGGGGTTCAGAATTTTGTGCCATTTGTTTTCCTTTTTGCTATCTTTAAATGGGCTCTTCCATTTGATGGTGTTGGGAGGTTGTACGTATAAATGATGGTGCTTATTTGAAGCATTGTGTTAAGAAGGATCCTGGGCTATCTATCTGGGCTCAGTGAGAAAGAATTATATTTAGGTTTGGTGATGTGTGCCCTGGGGATGGAGACCACAGGCATGCATGCTGTCATTGTTATTTTAGCTTAGCTCTTCCACTGTTCTGAAGCACCTGTCTTGTTTTTTCATTTCCCCTTTTTCATTTTTCCAAATTTCAAAGTACCAAATGGATAGTTATGTGAATAGTTTTCATTTAAGAATAAATAAATTATAATGCTACCTAGCAACACCTTAACATTGTACTACCATTCAAGGGCACTGTCATATCCCATTGAGTTAGTTGATCCCCACAACAGGTTTGCAAGGTAAGTAGAATATACTTTATTATCCCGCTTTAAAGGTAAGGAGGCTGAGGCTCAAGGAGGCACAGTGACTCCTTCAGGCCCTCACATAGTCTCTAAGTGATATTCACAGGTTTAAACACAGGTCTTCAGCCTTCAAATCCAGTGGCCTTGCTACTACAGAAATGCTTATCTTAGTCTGGTCTGGTCATCACCATAGATATGCTCAGAGAGTTGGGATAAGACCAAGATAGAGGTGAAATTAATCCTGAAGACATATTAGGTTGGTGCAAAGTTAATTGTGGTTTTGACCAATACTTTTAATGGCAAAAACTGCAATTACTTTTGTACTAACCTACTTTTGCACCAACCTAACAATTTGGGTGAGATGTAATGGGCATGGTTGGGAAGGAGGAAAGTTTAGAGATGAAATTTCAGTACCTCTCCTTCTCTTCACAGCCAACAATTCTTTCCTATATAATAATATGACAATAACTAACATTTTTGGGTGCTTACTATAAGCCAAACAGTGTGCTAGATGGCTTCCCTGGCTGATATAATTTAATCTTAAATACAGTTCTGCTAATGAGGCCCAATTTGTGCCCCCTATTTTACAGATGACAAAACTGAGTCTCAGCCAGGTTTACTATTTGCCCCAGCTGGGAAGTTTCTGAGCTAGGATCAGAATGCACGGGATTCCAGAGCCAGCTCCCTCATCCAGCGTGCTCCTCTGCCTCTGTGAACTCCACTGTCAGACTAGCGGGGAAGCATGGATACCCTTTTGATATCTATTTTAAGATTCCAAAGCTATTGTTTGCTTATAAACATCAGATCTGCAGCTGATGTAACACACAGCACAGACTCACAGCGTGTCACAGAGCTGGCTGCACCAGGTTGGGGCCGGGACCCAGCCAGGCAGTCACGTGCCTGCTATAAATATAGCCCTTTCAGCTGATGCAGCCAGAGATGTAAAGTCTTCCCTTTCAGAATTCTGACTTCAAATACATTTTTTTCCCCAGGCTTTCTGTCTTTTCTCAAATACCCATATAAATCCTCAAATTTGTTGTTACCTTAACCTGGATCTATTTTTTCTTGCTTTGTATTGTTTTTAAACAGAAAAAAAACTGCTTTTTTTTTTTTTAAACCCAATTTAATACCCCATTTAGAGTTGTCTTGCCAATCAGGAAATGAAATACAATCACATCAGACAAGGCTTTAAAGTCAGCCCTGTCTTCATATTTTGCTATTCGAGTCCTGAAATTTACACAGCCTCATTCCCACTCTAATTGATTCTTCTAACCTGACCATGACTTTTACCATCCTGTGGTTAGAACACTCGACTGGCCTTATTTCTCTGCTGTCAGAGCATATATCACCTTTAAAGGAACCCATACTGTCAGGAAGTTTATGTCTCAAATTTAAGATTTCTTAAATGAAACAAGAACTGCCGGGCAGTTTAGAGAGCTTAATATAAATAATAAAACATTCAAACATGAGGTTTTTTTTTTTCCCCGAAAACTTTATTAAAAATATGACAATAACATCTCCCTGTATCACAGACATGCCAAATGCAACCAATTTCTTCCAGCCTTATAAAACTTGTAACAACAGAATCTACTCTCACTTGAATGATGGTATCATTAGACTTGGGCTTGCAAAGGGTAATCCTTGCCCTATCTGTTAAAATAAGAAAAGATTGGCCAAGGCGATTGAAGCTCTAAGAGAATATAGTTGGTATGTTTAATCTGCTTCAGAAGTCACACTGGTTAGACTTAGAGAACACTCCATTCATCACCTTATGTCATTATGTTTGCAAATACTACCAACAATTGCAAAGAGACCTGGGAGTGGTGGTGGAACACACATCAGACTGTGAGATCACAGTCCTGGACTCTAGGTTCAGTTGTGGCACTTAGAGCCACCATTTACTATGTAACAAGCACTTTCTTTTCTTTTCTCTTCTTTTGTTTTCTTTCTTTTTTTTTTTTTTTTTTGAGACAGAGTCTTTCTCTGTCACCCAGGCTGGAGTGCAGTGGTGCAATCTCAGCTCACTGCAAACTCTGCCTCCCGGGTTCACACCATTCTCCTGCCTCAGCCTCCTGAGTAGCTGGGATTACAGGCACCTGCCACCATGCACGGCTAATTTTGTTGTATTTTTTAGTAGTGATGGGGTTTCACTGTGTTAGCCAGGATGGTTAGAAAATTGGAATTTGAGCACGTCTGACTGACGCCTGCCGCTTCTCTTAGCCAATGTGCTGGCTCATTGTTCTTAGACTGGCCACTTCCCATCAGGTCTTAGTTTCCTCAGAGTGGAATAGGGAAATTGATCTACATAATGTTTCCTGCAAAACTAAAATGAACTTGGAGTCAGAAGACTGATCTTGAGACCCAGTATTTCTTTATAAGTTTTGTAGTCCTAGCTGGGTGTGGTGGCTCACGCCTGTAATCCCAGCACTTTGGGAGGTCGAGGCAGGCAGATCACAATCTCAGGAGTTCGAGACCAGCCTGGCCAATATGGTGAAACCCTGTCTCTACTAAAAAAGTACAAAAATTAGCCAGGTGTGATGGCAGGTGCCTGTAGTCCCAGCTACTCTGGAGGCTGAGGCAGGAGAATCGCTTGAACCCGGGAGGTGGAGGTTGCAGTGAGCTGAGATTGTGCCACTGCATTCCAGCCCAGGCAATAGAGTAAGACTCTCTCTCAAACAAAACAAACAAACAAACAAAGAGTTACGTGGTCTTGGGCAAATTGTTCAATCCTTCCGAGCCTCAGTTTCTACATCTGTAAAATGGGGATAAAATCATTATGTAAAAATCCAATGAGATAATACAATTAAGAGCTTTGTACACAGGCAGGGGCTTACTTTTATTCATTAAAAATGGTTGCAGTAGGACTTAAATCTTAAAAAATCATGTGAATCATGTCAACAACTAGCTTTAAAAATATTTCTATTCTTACACTGCTCTCTAAGATACAACTGGCTGGTGGAGGAGTATTGAAGAGTAATTACAAGCAGGACTATAGAATTAGACAGACCTATCTTCTCTATCACACACTAGTGATATTACTTTGGGAAGTGGCTAAATCTCTTCAAGGCTTGTTGTCCTCTGTGAATGGAAATCATAGTGGGGCAACTCCATGGTGCTGGTATGACAATGACCTGGGATAATAATACCTGAAAGGTACTTAGCACAGGGTCTGAGCACACAGCGGGTGCTCAGTCGGCATTAATAAATGAGAGAACATCTAGCTTGGTGGCTCACAGAGCACCCTGGACCGCAACACAGAAAACCTGGGAGATCTTCTGAGTTTTTTAAAATCATTTTTCTTATGAAATTATATAATTCACTTAACCTCCCAGGGCTCTTTGACCTTGTGGCCCTCCCTGCCACCTTTCCAGCTGTTAGCATTATGAAATATGAATGAACTGAATCCTTCTGCAGGAAGGAACCATGACAAGAAACCTGGAAGGAGCAGAAGACAGAGACGATTTACATCTCAAATTCAGAGATAATTCTTCACTAATTCTTACTTTCATCTAGTTGTAGGCTCTGCACTAAGTTCTTCTGTGTGCATGATCCAATCTGATCTATAGACAACCCCATGAATAATGGAACTGACATTCTTGACACATTTGAGAGGCCAGAGGCTGAGGCTTAGAGAGCTCTGAGGAATGACTTGTCCAAGAACACTCAGATAAAGAGTGTTGGAGCCAGGATGAAAATTCAAGCATTCAACTATATACACATATATGTACATGTACACAAACATACACACGCATATAATTTCACTTTTCCCTTCCTTGCTTGCCATTCAGTGACTGCTCCTCTCACTTTTAAAAGAGGATTGTTTGTCACTGAGGGATAAGAGTATAAGAAATCCTTGGAATTTTTGCAAAGGATACTCTGGAAAAGTGCCTGGAATCTATAACACATGGAGACTATATTCTAAAATATATTTTTAAAAATTCGTTTCCATTTTCATTGTTTCCATCTATGGTGAACAGAATAATCACCCCCTAAAGATGTCTGTGGTCTGGAACTTATGAATATGTTACCCTATTGGGCAAAAGGCTTTTTGCAGATGTGATTAAGTTGTAAATATCTTAAAATGAGGAGATCATCCTCAATTATCTATGTAAGCTCAGTATAATCACAAGAGCCTTTATAAGAGGGAGGCCAGAGGGTTAGAGTTAGTGAGATATATAAGGATACTGTGCAGCTGGATTTGAAAATAGGAGGAAGGGGCCATGAGCCAAGGGACATGGGCAGCCTCTAGAAACCGGGAAGGGGGAAAGAAATGGATTCTCCCCTAGAGCCTCTAGGAGAATTGCAGCCTGGCCCATGCCTTGATTTTAGCCAATACAATCTATATCAGACCTCTGACCTCCAGAATTTTAAGATACTACATTTGTCTTGTTTTAAGCCACTAAGTTTGTCCTAATATTTTTACAGTAGTCATTAGTAATGAATACATCACCATTCTCTCTTGCTAAGAGAACTTCATCTAACTCCAGACTGGTCTCTCTCCTTTTACTCTGCCCACCCCAACCTACGAAATCTATTCTCCATACAGCAGCCAGAGGGGTCATTTAAAATTGCAACTTGCTAATGTCCCTTGTGTGCTTAAGATCCTCAACAGCTTCTTGTCACACTTAGGATAAAAGGCAGACCCCTTATCATGGCCTCATTTTCCCACCTAAGGCTTGAAGGTTAATAAACTTGCCCAGTCACTCCTGGGAGGTTAGGGGCAGAGTTGAGCCTAGAATCCTAAGATCTGGACTAAGTTCCTCTATTTGGGGATATGTAAGCACTTTCTTTGATCTGGACTAGGTTCTTAAGAGCAAGGAAGTAACGAGATTTTCCCCAAAAATGTCAGAGCAATTGCCACAAAATGTCTGAGGTTTCTAGATGGAAGGCTGAAAGGAGCGGGAAAAAATATTTTGGAACTTTCTCCTTCCGCTTTTAGAATTTCCTGTACTCAGAAATATATAAAGTGTTAGAAAATCAACGACTCAGGGGAATTCTCTAGGAAAAACAAGGACCATTTTAACAAACTACTTGTTTCCCCAATGCATAAATAATAAATAAATAATAACATATAAAGTATATACTTATTCATGTAGGGTTATAAACACAAAATGCCTGCAGTCCCAGGCTAGAAACATATGGGTGGGTGTATAGGCAAAGTGTTGCTAGATCTGCTTTTTCAAAAGAAAATAGGAATCTGGAGTTTTATGTGAAAAAAATCTAAATTTTTAAATACTGACAATGGAATGAAACAATTCTTTTAACCTTATGAAGACCAAATGGAAGGTTTCTATGGACTGAGTAGGGTCTATGATCACGTGCTTAAGATGCTGGTCCTCCAAACTTAAGAGGCATGTCCTTTCTGACTTACTGGGGTTCTATGGTCAGGTCTGGCTTCAGTCTACATTAATGTCTTTCTTCACTTTGGATCTTGGTTGGCAAATGGGAGCCCAGCAGAGCAGCCAAGGGTTGAGTGCCAGGGATCTCAGAGCACAGCACCCAAAGACCACAACCCTGGGTCAGCTCATGTCTAAGGAGTGTGTCATGCCCATGTTGGGTGCTGAGAAGACAATGACTTTAAGAGCCATGCTCTTTCCTCAATTTAGTTAAACTTTTAAAATACCTGATGGGCCTGCTTATGCTCTAGGATCGATGTGTTAGAGGCTTCAGTTACTGAGCTGAAAAATACAGGATCCCTGCCTGCAATAAGTTCATGGTGGGGGAGTCGGGTCATTGTGAGACACACAGATAAACATGTAAGAATCACAATTTGCTCCGTGCTGAACATGGATTTATAAAATTACATACATCTAATGGTATAAAGCCCTGCCTTGGAGGACTGTTAGTCCAGGTAGGATTTTTAGAGTAGGTGGCTTGAAGTATAAGATTTTTTTTTTTTTCAGATGAAGGTGGAGAAGTGTTCTCCAGGAAGAGGGAACCCCTTGAGCAAGAGTCTTTGCTCTAAGTATCATAGATAAACTCTAGTTAGGGAGAATGAATGTATATTTGAGGAAATTAGATGGTAAGATAATGCGTTGGAACAGACAGGACATCAGGCAGAGTATGGCAAAGAAAATATGCAAAAGAGGAATAAGATGGTGCACAAGAATGAGGGTCATAGGTCCTTATGCTAATCTCCTTGGCTTTGCACGGACTTTGCTGAAAGTCTTGGCTTTCTTTCCAAGGTAGGGTCTGTGCTCATCATCATTGGCACTCCAATGATGCCAGGGAAGGGGCCTCTTTTTCCCTTTCTAGGTTCTCACTGATCATCTCCCAAGGCACAGAAAGAGTCCCTGTGGCTGGCCTAGCATCAGTCACTGGGAACCAGGTTAGGGACAGCGTCTGTGTTCAGACCAGCACAAACAAGTCATATGGCTTGCATCTGCCTAGCCTGAAAAGAGAAGGATAGTGACAGGGCAACCTCCCCCTTTTCCCCGTGATTCACTCTGACCACAAAACTAAAAATCCAAGGTCAGTTCTTGAAACTCTTGATCATCTTAGTTCTAGCAAAAATATTCTATTTGAACTCTCACACTTCCACTGCATTTTTCTATCTCTTCTGACCCCCAAAGCATCACTTTTATTGGTTTACCATTGTTCACAGATACCCTATTCATTTTGCAACTTATCTTTCAAGTTTTGTCATTAATTCTTTACTCAAAGGCACTGCAGTGAGGTCTGTTTTGACAATTCTATTTAACCTCCCCCGCAACAATAACTCCCTATCCTTCTATTTCAGTTTATTTTCACTAGAACGCATTCTCTGACAGGACAAGTAGTTTTGTTGTTTTATTTATTGCACCATCCTGGCACCTATGACAGTGTCTGACACACAGTAGAATGTCTTTCACATTGACATTTGTTTCACAGATATGTATTGAGCTCATGGTATGTGCCAAGTCTCTACCCTCACGGAACTTACAATCTATCTGCCACTTGAATATCAGCCATTCCATGGCCTCTTATCCATTCCTGTATCCCCAGATATAGGATGATGTGTAGTACATGGGAGATGCCCTGTAAAGTCTTGTTGAATGAATTAATCTGCTTAACGTGGCCCCCTACAATACAGCCAAACTGGGTTTCTCAATAATCTTGAGAATGTCCATGTCTCCTGAGACCTTTTAACTATTCTGTGCAAAAATGGATTTCAAATTCTCTCTCTAATATCACTAACTCATCTGTAGTGATGCAATGAAGTACTGAAAATATGAGCTCTGGAGTGAAATAGATGTGGCTTCAAAACCTAGTACTAGCTGGGTGCAGTGGCTCATGCCTATAATCTCAGCACTTTGGGAGGCTGAGATGGGAGGATTGCTTGAGCCCAGGAGTATAAGACCAGTCTGGATAACATAGCAAGACCTTGTCTGTACAAAAAAACTTTAAAAAATAGGTGGGCATGGTGGTGCATACCTGTTGTCCCAGTGGCTTGGGAGGCTGAAGTGGATTGCTTGAGCCTGGGAAATCAAGGCTGCAGTGAGCCATGATTACTTTCCAGCTTGGGTGACAGAATGAGACCCTATCTCAAAAAAAGAAAAAAAAAAGAAAAACAATATGGTGAGCTAATATTGGAACACCTGCACACATACGACACAGTGATCCCAACACTGCTACAAAAAGGCAGCTCTTAGTGACCCGCTTTGAAAATGAACTAGGACTTACGAAGAAACTTAGCACTGTTATTTACTGCCTTTGTGAGTGTGGTTACTTAGCTTAACTTCTTTAAATCTTGGTTTCCTCACCTTTAAACAGAATTAAACAACAGTGTTCCTCTTATTAGAATTCTATGAGGTTTTAGTAAGATAATGCATTATAAAACACTTGGTACATCAAGAACTTAATAAATATCAATCATTAATAATATTTTTTAAAACGACCTTTATTTACAGTCTTATTGGATGATTCTAGTACCTCCTTTATAATGCTTGACTCAATTCATCTTGCAGTATAAATGCTTACATATTAATCTTCTTTCTAAGTTGTATTCCTTGTGTAGAATATGTTTATGACAGATGAGTAAGGTGGTAAGAGTAAAAGGTAGAGGTTAGGCAGGTGATGAGTCAGATCTGAACTTTGTTACTGGGTAGCTTTGTGAGTAGGAGCAACAACATCCCTTCACTTCTGTGACCTCCACTTCCTCATCTGATAAATGGGCATGGCAATGTCTGCAGCACAGAGTTGATAGGAACGTTCGACAAGATCCTGTTTGGATAGAGTTTAGAACACACTTGATAGTTAATACCTGTTAATGCCTGTCTCTTGGCCATTTAAAATTCTTTTCATAGGATGGACTGTCCATTGAAACCAATGGCGCTCTCCCTCCTTCCTTCTGGGATCTTGTACCTTTTACTGTATCCCCTTTTTGCATTTCATGAAATCCCACTGCAATGAGAAAGCGGGATGGAAATATCTCCCATCCTCTTGTGGATGATTGGTTTGCACCTAAATCACAAAATCTGATTATAAGTTTGTAAATGTCTTTGCTTGCCGAGAGAGACCTATATTATTAACGGTCATAAAATTAAATTACCCAGTGCATTTCTATTCTGAAAGAAAAACTGATCCATGTTCCCTAGTCAGCCTGCATAACGTAGATGTATAAACAAAAATGGGAGGAGAAAAACACCCGCCATATTATTTATTCAGTTCCAAAACATTTTCCACACACCATATGGCAGGATTTTTTTGTTCCCTTCTCAAGCCTTCTTCACAGATGTAATTATAATTCTTTTCACCTTCCCCAGAGAGATCATCTTGGGTATTGTAAAGATTGTGTGAAACGTGAGACCTTACGCAGAACTTTGTTATTATAGCCATTGGTCTCCTCCTCCTTTTCAAAATTCAGCCACTGGCCCAAGGACACTTGCTCTGCTGAGCATCTGGCCCGGGGTTTTCCCTGGGGACTGTTAACAATGGGTGAAGGATAAACGTCATCATGCCCACTTTCTCATCTGCATCACCATCTCTCTGGTAGGTATGCAATTCAGCTGGACCAGTGAGCTGCATGATCAACCTGAAACATGCCCCTGACCCTCTTTTTCTCTGCCTTCTTTATCATCTTTGGAGTGTTTTCTGATCCCATTTCAATGCAGACCTTTGCAACGTTTCTGTACCACATTCTTAGCTTGAGAGGCCTTATCATGTACCTCTCATTTATGCCACATGAAGCCAAGCATGGGATTGAACACAAAGAGGCATTTGCTCAATTCTTGTCTTCGTCCGTTTGGGCTGCTATAATGAAATACCATAAACTACGTAGCTTATAAACAACAGAAATTTATTTCTCACAGTTCTGGAGGCTGGGGAATCCAAGATTAAGTTGCCAGCAGGTAAGTGTCTAGTGAGGTCCTGCTTTCTGGTGCATAGATGGCACCTCCTCACTATGTTCTCACATGGACAAAGGAGTGATCTGGCTTTCTGGAGTCGTTTTAATAAGGGCGCTAATCTCATTAATGAGGGCTTTGCCCTCATGGCCCCATTACTTAACAAGAGCCCCACATCCTAATACTATCACACTGGTAATTATGTTTAAACATCTGAATTTTGAGAGACTACAAACATTCAGGCCATAGAACTTACCAATTTTAATTTTTCTGGTGCATAGGATTATTAATAATGATTGATTTAGATCAATCCAGAATTGTATGCAGATATGGCCAGGCATTCCTGAGAAGGCAAAGAACGTCCCCACTTTTTATTAAACACTCTTCTTGTGTTAGACTTTGTACTAAGTGTTGTGTGTACATGATCTCATTTGTGTTTATAATAACCCTGCGAGGTGAATATTATCATTTATTTCACCCAGGTGGAAACTGAGTCTCAGAGCGTTTACATGCTTGGTCAAGGTCACAAGTGGTTTCTCTGTCACAATGTCGTAATGATAACAACAGACACAGTGACCTAGTATTGGACGCCCTGCACACATATGACACAATGACCCCGACATTGCTACAAAAAGGCAGCTCTTAGTGACCCCCTTTGAAAATAAAGTAGGACTCATGAAGCATAAGCAACTTATACACAAGTTCCCACAGCTAGCAAATGTGTTCTTACCCAGTTCACCACACAAAATATACAGCATGTCACACACCCTCTGAGTTTTAAAACATGGAAACCTAACCTCCATTTATATCCTTGTTTCTATGGGATGATGTGATCCAAACTCCAAACATCTGAGTTACGAAGGCACTTTTGGCAGCATAACCTGTTTATGTGTTGAAGACTGTCTGTATCTTCCATGCTGATAGGGTGCGTCTGGCAAGAACAAAAATTGTCTTGTGATTTACCAGATGGCAATTCAGTTCTCCAGCTGGATTGGAGATCCCAGGGGACCCATCTCTTCTAGCAGGATTCCAGCAGTAGCACCCTATGCTGCAGCTTCACCACCAGGCGCAGGTCTTCCAGGGCCCAGATTGGAACCACACGGCGCCCACAGAATGAGAAGGAGGTCACCCAGGTTGACAAGATCCCATGCTTGGTGTTTTCCTTGGTAGTTCCTCAATGGACACATTCAGCATCAGAATAATCACAGCCACATGCCTCCTCCAAAGTTTTATATTCACAAACCATTAGCTCTAAAAGGTGAAAACAGTTCTGTAGAAGTCATCCAGGGAAGGGCTCTGCTCAGTGGCTTACAGTAATGTTTTCAAGTGATTTTGATCACAATTTCCAGAAAGATGTACATTTTATATTGTGACCCAGTGCAGCCATAAATATATATGCATATATACATACAATTAAAATACATATGTAAAACATATATGCATGTGTATGTAACTACAAAAGTTCACAAAACAACACTGACTCTTAATTGTGTGTGATTTGCTCTTCTTTTTCTATTCTAATCAATTTCAATTTATTCAATTTTATTGTTTTCCATTAAAAATTGTGCTAGTTGCAACCCACCACATTGTTTTTACATCCTGCAGTTTGTAAAACACTATTTTTGTGTGGGTTCCAGTTACAGCTCTGGGGTACTGGACCTAGCCTCCTAACGTCAGTTTTCTCTTCTGTAAAATGGATATAATACCATTATTTTTGTCATCTGATTGTTGTGAGGACTAAATAAAATGATGGTTACATATGGATCCTCAATAAATGAAAGCTTTTATAATAAAAATCATGAAATATTATCTAATTCATATTCTTCACTTTAAAGATGGGAAACTAAGAGCCACTGAATGGGAAGAAGTCCACCAGAGGTTACCCTAGTAATAAGCAGAGTTTGTGGCCAGAATCAAAACTTCTGATACATTCTAGTACTCCAGGCCACCTCTAAGACATCCTGCTTTTAGAAGTTGCACTAATTGCTCAGGATGACCACATGTCTTCAAATGTCCCACTTCTTCTGTGCCTTTTCCAGCCTCTCGGAAACCCATTTTTACCAGGTTCCCTGCAGAGGCTTTTCAAAATGCCAGTGCCCCAGGGAGACCATGTGTTTTCCCACCTGCTGAGTGTAACAGCCAGTAAATGGATGTCTTGGTCAGGGAACGAGGCCACAGGGATGCTCAAATGGAAGGAAAAAGTCTCCCAAAGGGCTCGCTTATTCACTCTTAAGTCCCTCAGAGGGACTGACGCCGGGAAGATGAGATGACAGAGTGTGCTTAAGTTCTGAGTCTGGTCTATAAGAACCGCAGAGGCATAAGTTCAGGGTTTCGTGGGGAAGCTGATAGCTGTGAGTAAAGAATGTTTTTATCATTTTTGTACAGGTGTGGGGTGAGGAACTCAGCCAGGGCTTTCCAGCCCCATCATTCCTGGTGATTACCTAGTGCTTTCTCACCTCCCTGCCTTGGCTCAGGCAAGTTCTTCCTGTCTAGAGCATGGTTCCTTCTTTTACCATGTATTCAAATCCTTCCCATCCTAAGCCTTTCCCTGATGCCTCATGTAATCCCCCGCTAGAAGATACCTCATGGCAGCTGCTCATTCCCTAGCTGTGTCATAGGTAAGGATATAAAATTGTTCTCCTCTACTGATACATAAGTCCCTCAAGGGGCAGAATCTATATCTGATTTATCTTCATGTCTTTCTCTGCCCCTAGCAATACAGATACTTCTTGGCTTACGTCAAGATAAGCCCATCATAAATCGAAAATATTGTTAAGTCAAGCAAGCATTTAATACACCTAACCAACTAAACATTATGGTTTAGCCTAGCCTACCTTAAATGTGCCCAGAACACTTACATTAGCCTACAGTTCGGCAAAGTCATTTAACACAATATATTTTTATAATACAGTGTTGAATATCTCATGTAATTTATTGAATCCAGTCCTGAAAGTAAAAAACAGAATGGTTGTATGGATGCTCAAAATACGGTTTCAACTGAGTGAATATCATTTTCGCACCAAGTTGACAAATTGTAAGTTGAATAATCTCAAGTTGAGAACCGTTTGTATTTCGTTCATGTAAGGCATTGAAATGTGTATTGGGTGAATGAATGAGTGAAAAAATAGATGAGCATGTAGGTAGGTGAATATTATGAAACTGCTTAGTACTACGAGAATACATTATTGAGGATGTGTTTATGTGTGTGTGTGTGTGTGTTTTCCATAACTAAATTGCAAGCCACAAGTTCTCAATCTTGGGTGCTCATGAGCATCACCTGCTGAGTTTATATTAAATACTACAAACCCACAGACAGAAATTCTGTTTAAATTGGTCAGGGCTAGGCCCTGGAACAACCATATATTTAACATTCTCTCTTGGCTATTCTAATGTGCTATGTCATGGTTCAGAGCCCACTGCTGTTAGCTTTTTGATTAAAAGGAAAATGATGCATGGAAGTGCCTGGTGAAGTAGCTGGTACATGGTAGTGCTCTCTAAATGTATATAAACACTGCCTCTTGTTCCTTCCTCCTGAGGGTTGGAACTCTATTATACCTTTTCCTATTGTGCATGGAGCTGAGGTCAAGGGACAAGTTAGAGAGAGGGCAGCAGATGTTTCAGTGGGGAATGTTATCCAGTGTCCAATGAGGCAGCCCAGAAGATGTTACATATTCAGAACTTGGGTAAAATAATTGTAGACTACTGCATTCAAGGAGAACTTTGCAAATACAGTTAGGATTGAGTTGGCAGTCACTTCAATGGGCAGAATTTGATGAACTGGTGAAAAACATGCAGGACATTCTAGAAAAGGAACATAGCATCATCAAAGACAGGAAGATGGGAAGGATCATCATGTGTCAGGCAAGGCACTGAGGACTTTACATGCACGGTCTTATTTAAAACTCATAGAAACTATTGCTATCCTTACATTGCACATGATGGGACAAAGTTCAATGTAGGTAAGCAATTAGCTCAAGATCACATAGATAGCAGGTGGTGGTCCTGAGATTTAAATGGGGATTTGTCTGAGATATTGACTGCTGGAAAAAAGATAGGGAGCACAGTGTATAGACAAGTCTGACTGGTGGACTTGGAAAGGGAAGAGGTAAATCGATTGGAAAGGCATGTCCTGGCTAGAATGTGGATATTAGTATACCACCAGACTTTGATTTACCTTGAGGGCCATAGGGAGTCATGAATTTTTGAATGACATGATACATATGGCTAAAAAGTACAGAGAATCAAGAGTTAGCAGGGTTGACAGGAGCCTTAGGGTAAGTTACTTAATTCACAACTGGCCTAATGAGGAAATTGATTTTACCATTGCCAAGTTATTCTTGCTGGGGATCAAACCCAACGAATCAACCTTTTTTAGAAAAAGAAATTTGTAAGCATCTGCACAAGCAAGTTTGTAATCTTATTTCAGATTTTTTTTTCAGGGGTCATTCAATAAGAGCGTTTTTACTGAACACCTCCTACAGGCCAGACCCGGTATGGTGAGCTGCAGAGAAAGAACTAGAGAAGACTCTCTCTCTTCTTTTATTCCTCCCTGTGGTGATGCCCTGGGAAACTAAACTGGAATTGACTCATCAGAAGTTTTCCATTATCTCCCAACCATCTTTTCGCTGAGCTGAAAATGCACAGAATTACCTTAACATTCCCAACTGGGTCTTATTTTCCAGGCCACTTTCATCCACTGTCTTGTTTTCCTTTGAACTACATCCAATTTATCACTTTTTTCTTTTCTTTCTGGAAACATGATGCTTAGAATTGAACACAGCCGTCCAATTAAGTCTTAACCACAGCCAACTAGGGCATAGTAATTGTCTAGCTTGTTTTACACAGTGAATTCTTATTAATAGGTAGACAGGGAAGAGGACAGAAGTATACTTGGGCCATTTGAAATTTTATTTTGAAGCAGCACATGCAAAGGTGGGCAGCAGAAACTAATAAGCCAAATAAGTCATCAGCTGCCTTAGGAACATTCTTTTAAGTTTTTCTGTGACATGTTTTATTTGGGAGGGTTTTGCATTCACTTATTTTATTACCTTGACATTTTTATACCCCTGGTAACAAAATTTTTTTTTTTTTATATAAGTTAAGCTTTTACTTAGGTACAGTGCAAAGCTGTTCTTGAGATGAAAGCTGTTATCTGATTCAGAGCTTAATGTTTAAAAGTTCTCAAGCTGGTGAATCTAAAGACATTCCCTGCATAATTGTGTACTTAGAATTCAGTGGCAGTGTAAAAGAGAGAGAGCGCTTCATGTTCTGTCTGGAGTTACGAAAAAAGACAATTTATTTTTAAGTGAACTGGGGGAGAAGGGGGAAAAGACTGCAATGAAGGTGTTTGGCTGAGTGACTGAAATACCATCTGGAGACTTGGCTGGTAAAGAAGAGAAACCCTAGAAGGAAGAAGAAATGGAACACCTAAGCTGAAAAGAGACCAGCACGTTCCGGGAGATGTAGTCTTAATCAATGATGTAAATTTGTACAGAGTGAAGGGAGTGAGCTAATTAGCCCCTTTTGATAACAAGATAATTATTATTTAATTTTTTAAATTGTGGTATAGCATACATCAGAAAATTGATCGTTTTAACCATTTTTAAGTAGACAATTTAGTGGCATTATATACATTCACAATGTTATGTAATCAACACCATCATCCATCTCCAAAAGATTTTTTCATCTTCCCAAACTGAAATTCCATACCCATTAAACAATAACTTTCTACTCTCCTTCCCCCTAGTTGCTGGCAACCACCATTCAATGGGAGGCCATTATGTTTAAAAGGATAGAAGGAAGTAAAGTCTTTGTGTCAGGGCTCAACCAATCACACCAATTTTATGAACCGACTTCCAACCATTCCCATGCCATTGTTTTCCTCCAGCCTCAGTTTAGTCTTTCTTTGATGGTGGCTATAGTTCCACAGTTCTATGTTGTCTGTCTAACCAGACTATGATGTCCATGAGAACAGGTAGCCTTAAGGTCACCTTCTATGGTGCTCAGGGTTCCTGTAATACTGGATGCTAACAGCTAACTCTTCTTGAATGTTTGCCACCTGCCAGGCACTGTGATAAAATATTTTACATCTTTTACTTCCAGAATTCTCACAGCAATCCTGCAAAGGAGGTAACGTTAAACTTGTCTTCCAGTTGAAGAAACTGAGCATATGACAGTTTAAATAATTTGCTGAAGGTCAAGTGGAGAAACCAGAGTTTCAATATAAATCCATCTGTTTATCAAATATGGGCACTTTCCAATGTTCCTTTTAAAGCAAATGTTCATCAGCATCTTTGTCTATAAGAAGATGGAACTTTCAGATACAGAAACAATGTGGTTAGTAGCAGTCCATTTCTTTTCAAAGATGGTGTTCCCCAGAACACCATCTTTGTTGCACAGGATGGTAGTAGGTACAGTATTTCTTGAAACTGAAAAAACGGCAGAAGGGTAGTGAGCACTTTTCATGTGTGATTCAATACTTTTGGCATATATTGAGTTAAACACGGGTAAACAAAATCTTTCTTACAGGACTTCTCAGAGCCTAGAGGATTCATCCAGTTTGCAAGCTTATTTTTCTTTGTTTTATGACAATCTTGTGAATCCAGTACTCCGTAAAAAAAACTTTGGCAAATACCAGGGGTGACATTCAAAATATTTAACAATTGTTACAGCCTGGTTGGCCGATCATAATGGGTAGCAGTCTAAACAGGATGAACATGAGCCAACAAGTGGTGTGGACACACTGATGGGTACTGATGGGAAATACCACCTGCAGGACATCGGGCTTCATCTTAACCTATCAATGCTCCTGGAACATGGACATTGCAGGGGCTGGGGAGCAGCTAAGATGTCCAACTGTCCCAGGAGAAGGCGGAAGCCAATTTTCTAGAAATGCTCCTTGGGGATGTCCAGAGTTCATAGATTGGTAATAAACTGTTGTCCGTCTCTGATGTAACCCCTTGGCTAACCTATAAGTATGCCTCAAGTCTGTCCATGGTAGATTTTTGCTAGGCTCTATTTTATTTTAAGTAGTGGCAGCATAGCTTATTGAAAGGAACATTAGATAGAGATCCAGAGGGACTCTGCCTGGGATGCTTAGTGACTAGAGGTTGGTTTTTGCTCTTTGATTTGCCTGTCTTTGTAGTGAAGGGTGTGGGCTAGGTTATCAAAGTTCTCTTCAGCCTCTAACATCTCACAACTCCATCTTTTGGACAGCTCATAGATTTGCTGATTCCCATTTTTAAAATAACTATACTTTTCTTCTCTCCTCAAGTAAAGGTAGTGTTTGTTTCTTCCTTACCTGTCATACTATGCTACTAAAGAGGAAGTTTCCGGACTTTTGAATTCTGTGTCTGTCTGATCGTTTTTCATGCTTGATGCAGCCAGGAGTGGAGTGGGGACATGTATCTTTCACATTTATTAAAGGGCTTCAAATCTCTGTAATCTTTACTCTTTGCTCCTGTTAAATATTCTAAACTTCTTTTTTGTTTAAACATGTTTGAGTTGTCTGTTCATGGGCTGATGTGCATCCCTTGCTTTCTCTGCATCTTTTGCTTTCTCTGCATCTTCTGCAGTGGGACGGGAGAGTAATGATGAGGCTTACGGGACATGTTTAATGCTCATGTCAATTCAGTTTCTACTGTGTCCAAGTTGAAGCAATCTAACCTGGAAAACCCACCAGTTTGATTGATGTTTAGGAAATTATCACAAAGAAACCAAAGTTATTTGTTTGAAGATACTTGTTGTCATGTTATTTATTAGAGTGTAATATCCGAAGTGCACTATGATACAGCACAAAGAACATGTTTAAGTAAAGTATAATAGAATGGTAATTTTATGCAGTTATTTAGGTTTTAGTCCTGAATTTGACATAGAACTTTAGGGGAGCTCTATGGCTATGACTACATAAACTGTACAACTGCCTGCCTACGCACAAGATTGAAGAGGAATGTGGATGAATAAACATGACTGATTTGTTAGGGTAGTGGGATTATAGATAAAATTGTTTTTTTTCTGTCAGTTTCTGTTAGTTGCAACAAATGTTTATTCAATGTATAAGATATGGGGAATCATGTTATATATGGTGGAATAAACACCGACTTTAGAATCAGACAAATCTAGATTTAGATCCTGATTTTTTGTTACATCTTTATGTAGGATTTTGGGCAAATATCTTATTCCCATATAGCTGGTGTGTGGCAAGTGAGTTCTTTTCTTCTTCTAAAATCAAATCAAATCAAATTAAAGGGAACTTCTATATTATAGTAAAACTATCTAGCATTATAATAAACCGGAGTTTGACCTTTCCTGATTCATGATGATCCCTATTTTAAGGCTGTCCTTGTTCTAGAATTAGTAGGAGACACTATAGCATCAGGGTTCTCCATTTGAGCTCCAGCATGCCCGTGTCCTAACTGCATGCAAGGCCTTGGCACCCTTGCCCTTCTGAGCTTCAATTTCCTCATCTGTTGAGGTTTGACCTGGGTAGCAGGCAACAGTCCTCTTTTTGTTGCCTGAATTTAGAACCAGCTGAGAAAGAGACATCTGAGTCACGGATATGGAGATCAGAATATTACCTTCATTCCTTTAAAACCGTTTTGAGAATGTAACATGGACACACAGCATGGATGTGTCTCCTAATCCAGTTTTTTTTTTTTTTTTTTCCAGCTATATACAGCACTGCACAACCATAGAAATTTCTTCCTCAGGTAGAACAGGCTCCTGTAAGTTCACAGGAAGGGTGAGCAGAATGCGTCCAAGAGAAGCAAGACTCAAAGACCCAGTTCCCTCTCCCAAACATACCCCTGAAGACTCAGTGGGATTGCACACATTGGTTTTTATACAATAGCTGGCATATAAATAGTGCTCAATAAGTAGGGACTGCTACTGTTCATCTACCAGCTTCCCAGGTAAAAGATTCTTCTGGATGCCTTCATGGATGAATTGCCAGACCAGCGTGGCCACATGTGGCCCCATGGCCAACCTCATGTAGCATGGGGTTGAGGGTGTGAACTTAGAAACTAGATGGTCTGGATATAAATCCTGGCTCCAGCATTCCTGGTTGCATGGCCTTGGACAATTTACTTAACTTCTATGCATGTTAGTTTCTCCATCTGTAAAATGGGGATAGGAACATGGCCTTGGACAATTTACTTAACTTCTATGCATGTTAGTTTCTCTATCTGTAAAATGGGGATAGGAACAGTAACTACTCATAGATTCTTTATGAGGATTAAACAAGTTAATATTTGTAAAGCACTTAGAGCAGACTCTGGCACATAGTAAAAATGTTTGGTAAATATAAATAAGTAATGAAGATCTAGATGTTAATTATGGGGCCTCCCCACTCCACAAGCTCAGTGGATTTAGGGCACAATGATGACATACTGGATCGCCTCTTAATGAGTGTATTAGAGAGTTTTCTCATCTCTGTGAAACCGCTCATCTCTGTGAAACCTCCCATCTCTTCTTTGTTAGAAAAAAATTGGTGTATGGCTGGCAACAGGAATGATTCTGAGTGGAACTGCCTCCATTAGCATGTGCAGAGTTTTAGACTATGGATCCACAGTCTTCTTCATGCCTCTTACCACCCTAAATTTCTTGGTTACATTTCCAGCAAGATGAAGATTATTTATAATTTGGTCCTAACTGCAGCCCAGCAGGAGAACATGTTAATGAATTCATTAATTAATTAGCTTGCATTTGCATAGTACTTTAGCATTTGCAAAGCCCTTTCAGGTTCATTATTTCATTTTATGATCACAACACCCCAGCGAGGAACAAGGCAGGGGTTATCCAGATTTTCAGACAAGGAGTCTGTGTCTCTGTGAAGCTAACTGGTCTGCACCAGAAAACTACCTCAGTGGCAGAGCTGGGATTAAACCCAGCTCTCCGTTCGTTTTAGGCAGAGACCCTGGATTCTTTTTGACCCTCATTTACATCCTAACTCCAATCTATATTACCTGTGTGATCGTAATCAAGTTATTCAGCTTCTAGGATCGTTAGTTTTTAAATCTCTAAAATAAAGATAAAAATAGTACCAACCTCATTAGGACCATAAGAATATTAACCAAGATAATACACAGAAAGCACACACTGTAACTGTGTGGCTTATGGGAGGTAATGCCATTATTATTATAAAGAATGAGGCCGGGCACAGTGGCTCACGCCTGTAATCCCAGCACTTTGGGAGGCTGAGGCAGGCAGATCAGTTGAGGTCAGGAGTTTGAGACCAGCCTGGCCAACATGGTGAAACCTTGTCTCTACTAAAATACGAAAATAAGTTGGGTGTGGTGGTGGGTGCCTGTAATCCCAGCTACTCAGGAGACTGAGGCGGGAACCTGGGAGGCATAGGTTGCAATGAGCTGAGATTGCGCTACTTCACTTCAGCCTGGGGAAGAGGGCAAGACTCCATCTCAAAAAAAAAAAAAAAAAAAAAAAAAAAAAAAAAAAAAGAGAAAAAGAGTGACAATAATCTTCTACTAAGTGTAACATAGTGTAGGCTGTGGAAGCAACATATTCAAAGAGAGAATAAAGAAGAGATGAATCGGATCCCCTTTATGCAGTTGGGGAATTGGGAAAGCCCTCTTTGAGGCATAGGGGCTGAACTTTGGCAAATATAAATTTTTCCAAGCAGAGAAAGATGAAATAAAATATCAGCAAAACTCTTTGGCCCAAACCACAGTGGTGGTGAACCTATTTTCTGTCTTTAGGGACAGGATAACAACTTAGTTAGGGAGCTGGTGGAAGGCACATAGTAGTGAATGTGATGGCAGATACGTAGATTTGATATATCATGGGATTTCTGTGGTTGTGGTCATTGATGGGATATGGCATAGTGATAGCACAGGATACCTATTGGTTGAGGTGGTGGTAGGGGTGCAGGCATACAGTACCTAGTGGCTGAAGTGTTGCTGGGGGTGTTGATAAGGAATAAATTATTGATGAGATGAGCTAGCATGGCAAAGATTAAATTGTAAAAGGTTTGGAGTCCATGACAGCAGGTTTGTACTTTTATGATAAACCATATAAATGATGTGTGTCTATTTTTTTTTAAGAACAGGGAGTGATTTTATCTGATCCATGTTTCAGAAAGATTGCACTGATTGGGAGCACATGGGGTGGATTGAAGATGAATCTTTCTATCACAGGAGCAATATTCCTGGCTTATCCTGGAATGTCCTCTAAAAAAGAACATGTTTTCTTTTTCTCACTTTTGACTTTTACTTTGAATTTTCCAAGGGTCTGTTTCATTCTAAGACTGCAGCATAAAGTTTGAAGTGCAGATTTGAAAATGCATAGTGTCTTTCCAAAACCAAAGGGCTTAGATTCATAAATTTATAGAAATGTAAGCTTTAATGGGACCTTAGAGACCTCTAATTCCAAATTCTCATGGAACAAGTTGGGTAACAACAGTAGTCTTTACACATGTTTCTTTGGGCCTCTGACTCTGCATACCTGTGAATCAGACTTGTAAGTCATCTGGCTGCTCAGGGCAAATCACACTCATGGATCACTCACTGTTAGATGCAATAAAGGGCGTCAGAGCCCCTATAGCTCAACATCTTGCTATACCATAAGACAATACCTGGTTGAATAAGTTTGGGGAATTTTACTGTGACGGTTAATTTTAATGTACCAAATTGACTGGGCTAAGAGATGCCCAAATAGCTGGTAAAACATTATTTCTGGCTGTGTCTGTTAGGGCGTTTCTGGAAAGGTTGGCATTTGAATTGTAGACTGAGTAAAGAAGGTCATTCTCACCAATGTGTGTGGTTATCATCTAATCTGCTGGGGTCCCAAATTGGACAAAAAGGCAAAGGATGGGAGAATTTGCTCCATTTAATCTAGGATGTTCATTTTTTCCTGTCCTAGGACATCCATGTTCCTGGCCCTTGGCACTTCTGGTTCTCAAGTTTTTAAACTTGGATGGAATTACACCACAGGCTTTCCTAGATCTCTAGCATGCAGAGGCAGATTATAGGACTTCTAAGCCTCTATAATCATGAGAGCCAATGCTTATAATAAATCTCTCCCTCAACACATGTAGGAGTGCACAAGTGCATGTACACACGTGAGTACGCACACACACACGCACACTTTTTTACTTTGGCCAGTCACACATCATATTTGTATATTAAAGATTTTGCAGGGAAACAAAAGCAGCAACAAGCAAACAGAAAACCAGCATTTCCCAAAATTAATGGACAACGAAAACACCATTTTTTAAAAACAGAAAACCTTTCTACATCCCACTTTGGGACATCCTGATCCATCCAGTCTTCTAATAATCAGATAAGATCTGTGAGTTTGCTAGAGATACTGGAGTAGTTACTGCTAGAGCTCTGACTAGAATCCAAGTTCAATGTCTGGATGTTCTCATTTTTGTAAAAATATTCCAAGTTCTGAGTCTCCTGGCTTGGATCTCCATTATAAAGATAGATTTGGGAGAGTATCAGGACACACAAGAGCATAGCTATCTATCAGTTATGACTATATGAGTCGCTGGAGAGTTTTTCTTTCTCTAAGTAACCAATATGCACTGGGGCTTTCTTGTTATGAAATGTCTTGAAGAGTGAGGGTTTTATTTTTGTCTCATCTGTTTCTTTATCTGCATCTTGCATTTGTAGCAATCTAATAGTAGTTGCTGCTTTGTCCAAACAGAATATTCTTTCAGAGGATGAAATTTTGATCTGATAGTTTGTCAGAGTGATATGTTGGTTAATTGTGTTTTAATAAAGTCCAGGGAAGGAGCTAAAAATAGTTCATTTTTTATAAAAACGAAGGCATAACAGGAAGGTTACCACCTTCTTCTCCAACTCCAAAAACATTGCAGTGAACACAACTTGGATATCAATGGTTTGGCAGAGACAAGCTTGATGTTCACCAATCCTACCTCTTGGAAACAAAAGAAGACTACATTTCCCAACCTAATTTGAACTTAATTTAGGACCGTGTAACTTGGTTCTGGCCAATAGATGTGGGTTGAAGTGATTGTACTCAATTTCCAGTGTTGGTTCTAAAATCTCCTGTACAAATGTTTTCTTCCCTCTGTCTTTCTCTACTCGGTGACAGTGAAGGTGTTGTGTCAAAGATAGGGCCAATGCTGGTGGAAGTTTCTGAGTTGCCACTGGAGGAGAATCACCAAGAGATCTCCCCAATCTGAACACTGTGGCTCAACAAGGAACAAACTTTTGCAGTGTGAAACTATTGAGATTCCAGGGTCTACTGCTTACTTCAGTCTAGCCTAGTCTATTCTGATGAATACAAATAGCATGTCAGTGACTTTAATTTTCCCTAATATATTTGAATACTGCCTGCTGGAAAGAAGGATTGATTCCTTGAACTTTAAGCATTTGTATAGCACCTCACAAAGACAGCTTCACATCTCTCTACTCTCCTTTGATCCTTCCAATACCCTATGGAGGAAAATCAGAAAAATTGTCATCATGCCCAATTTATAGGTTTAGGGGGCTTAACTTAAAGAAGATTGTCCAAAGTAACTTGGGGAGGGGGGGTCAGTGTTTTATCTGAATTCCAAACTCTGGCTTCCTGTCTTTAACTCCAGGGCTCACTCACCATACTCTCTCTGCAGACTGGCATGAAGTTAGCAGATGGCAAAGCCAGCCAGGACATTCAAGATGGTTTATTTTATATTATCTATATTCTGAAGATAGGAAGAATTTGACTATCAAAATTTTAGAGCCAATGACGTTTCCAAGTTAAGAAAAACAAAATTCTTCTAACCATATTCTTACATTATTTTGCTTTCGCTGCTAGCTATACATTATTTTTCTGTGTTTTCAGTGGTTACTCAAGAGATTAAAAATAAAAGTAGTATCTTTTGTCTTATTTAAAGACTAATATAAATTCACACTTTTTGATTTCCTGGAAAATACAAGGACCTTAGAACACTTCTAATTCCCTTTACTCACTTCACTCCTTCGTGTTATTTCATTGAGTTTTAATTTATAACTCAAATTTGTAAAATTAGAATTTTGTAAATATTAAAGCTCACAAAGCATTATTTTATTATTGTTTTATACAGCCAGTATTTATGTTGATTTGCCACATCTCTGCTTACACGCACTTCAATCAACATACTTTTCTTTCAGTCTGAAGTATATTTTTAGTATTTTCTATAGTGAAGATCTATTGTCAATGAAGTCTCTAAGTTTCATTTTTCTGAAATTATCTTTATTTTGCTTTTTGCTTTTTTTTTGACTGGTATAGAAGTTTAGGTTGGCAGTTATTTTCTTTCAATCTTTGAAAATAAGATTAAATTTTCTTCTAGTCTCATGACTTCTGTTGAGAAGTCAGCTGCAATTTTCATTGCTGCTCCATTCAAGATAATATATATTTTTTCTTCTGACTACTTTTAAGTTTTTCAATTTTTCCTTGGATTTCCTGTCTATATAGTTTCTTTGTGTATATGCTGATGGGGTTTGTAGTACTTTTTGAATGTGAGGCTTGATGTCATTCATTGGTTTTGAAAAGTTCTTGATCATTATTCCTTCAAATATTATTTCTGCCTGTTATCTCTCTCTTCTCCCTCTAGTATTATGAAGTTTGAAAATATATATATAGTGTATGTATGTATGTATATATGCACACACACACACATACATATACACACACAGACCTTTTGACAATGCCTCATTGTGTCATACTCTTTTTTCTATATTTTTAATTATTTTTCCCTTTGTGTTTTAGACTATATATTTTCTTTTGACTTAACTTCCAATTTATTAAATCCCTCTTGTGCTCCATCTCATCTTCTGTTAACTCACTCATCTATTGTGTTCTAATTTCATCTTGCATTTATTGCATTTTTTCATCCTGGAAACATACTGAAACTCTAGAGAGGATTTATATTTGCTTCTAATAGACTGTCAGATTAAGGGTAGATTTTAAAAACTGAATCAGATTAAGCTAATTTGAATATGGTTTTTAGTATTTTTAAGCACTTTAGTTCTAGTTGGTCTTATTCTTGGGATAGGGTCTCTCAGATACCCCTAGAGCAAGCTTCTCCTCCTTGGCAGACCCTGAATTTAAATTTAAATTTAAAACACTCCAGTCACATAAGGTTACTCTGTTTAGCTTTTTCCCCTCTCAACTACCATTTTATGACGAACTTGATTAGTTTTTACCCACTCAGGCACATTTTTAGAATCATCATATGCCTCTAGGGATTAAGTAGCACCAAATGCTACATTCACTTCTCTCTCTGGAGTGGTAACCTCTCAAGTCTTGGTAGTTCTTAGATGCCTTCAGAAGGATAACTGTTTTGTTTTGTTTTGTTTTGTTTTTTCTGATGGAGTCTTTCTCTGTCCCCCAGGCTAGAGTGCAATGGCACGATCTCGGCTCACTGCAACCTCCGCCTCCTGGGTTCAAACGATTCTCCTGCCTCAGCCTCCCAAGTAGCTGGGACTACAGGCACCTGTCACCACACCTGACTAATTTTTGTATTTTCAGTAGAGACAGGGTTTTGCCATATTGGCCAGACTGGTCTCAAACTCCTGACCTTGTGATCTGCCCGCCTAGGTCTCCCAAAAAGTGCTGGGATTACAGGCATGAGCCACCGCACCCGGCTGGATTATTGTTTTTAGCATGGATTTAATTGAGAGAACTTTCTAGTTGTTCTCCATGGAACTATTGGTCTGAAACAAACTAGTCCACTGTAGCCAGAAGCAGAATTCCCCTCCTAAGCACTTTCTGGTAAAATCTTTAGACTTCTTTCATTCAGTCATTTTCTTTTGCAGAATCTCTTGCTGCATTTAAATTTAAATGTGTATCTTCATGCAGAATTGAGCCGTTATGGCCCCAGAATAGAATTTCTGAATATTGGTATAATTGAGGGAATGTATCTGGCCTTTAAAACTACAGGAATATACCATAATTCTGAAAAATGTTTCAGATCTTGGGAAACAAAATGAACTGAAGGATAGAAGAAAGAAAATTATGAGCTCAGTATTGGAGTCTTGTGCCAGCCTCTATCTGCCAGATGTTCTCCCATTTTCTACTTAGAAACCATTCCCCTATTTAGTCAAGGGGAGACGGGCTGACTTTTTATTTGGTAAAGGAGATGGGAAACATACATTAAGAAGTATATTATTCTGGAATTTAAAGGGATGGGAATGGAGTAACAGGGGAAGGAAAGCTTTGCCTTGATTACTACTTTCTGGACATAGAAATTAAAGTGCAACAAATAAGTCATTTTACTACAAATGAATGGTAGCACCACTTTCATAACAGTAGCAAATCTAAGGAAATAAAGTCTAGTCTACAAAGTCTATGAGAGCATGGATTTTGGCTACTTTTTTCACAACTTACATCTAGTGCTAGCTTGGTAGGTGTTCTAGAAGTACTTTTGTAAGAAACAGTGGTTGAAATTTAGAGCCCTATAGTGTCTTTTTTTCTCTTTTTCTAAAGCTGGAATTAGGAACTCTGTATATCACCTTGTTTAACCCTCTTATTTTACCAGTGAAATAAGAGGTTGCTATCTGTTGGTTCATATTTGTTGGGTTAAAAGCAGAGTAAGAACTGTAAACAAAAATACCAGAACCTGAAAAAGAAAAACTGTTTAGAATTAGGCATTGTTGCAAAGCTATAAGTGTAAAAATATGTACACATATACTGCATGTACAAACATATACAGAAATGCACACCCACACCCATACAAATAATTTTTTTTCTGGATCACTCTGTCACCCAGGCTATAGTGCAGTGGCATGATCATGGCTTGCTGCAGCCTCGACCTCCTTGGCTCAGGTGATCCACCTACCTCAGCTGGGTAGCTGGGACTACAGACATACACCACCATGCCTGCCTAATTTTTTTGTATTTTGTAGAGACATGAGGTTTTACCATGTTGCCCAGGCTAGTCTTGAACTCCTGGACTCAGGCGATCCACCTGCCTTGGCCTCTCAAAGTGTTGACATTACAGGTGTGAGCTACTGCACCCAGCCTTATGCAAATAATTTTGACTAAGAAGCTAGATGAAGGACAATTGAAAGTTATTGAAGGAAACTTTCAGTAAATCCACCAGGAAAAATAGTGAGCTACATCCTGTGGTATCCTGGGAAGATTACAGGAGCTGATTCTTCCACACTTTCTGCAGTGGGTTTGAGTACATTGGCCAAAGTGATTTAGCACAGAAAAACCTGTGTTTTTTTAGTGGATGATTGCCTTCCATTGTTTTGATAAAAGAGTCTCTATCTCTACCTTTCAAGGGAGAATCATCTGTTATCAACATCTGGCCATTGGCATTTAAGTGCACAGAAACTTGGGCTTAAAAGAGAAGACTGTATTTAAGTCAAATGTCAAGTCTAATTTTTGAAATGGAAGCCCTCATTGCTGTCTGAAGTAATTATCAGAATGTGGATTTAAACAAAGTAATTTTATTTCAGCCAGTGCCCTATAAGTTGAGATCAGGAAGTGGGTTGACTGCCTTTTTCTTTTTCTTTATTAGATTCTCTGTGGAGAAAAAATAAAACCCCTCATTTTAAATCTGTATCAGATGATACTTCGCTGACATGTTATCTGCTGAAATCAATGCAGCACCCTGGCTAATTTGGAGTGGAGCTGTTTGCAACAATTTAGAACATAGCTTGGGAATTAGCTATTCAGCAAGCCTACATTAAAATTAATTTGATAAAGTATACATTAACATTCTTGACACTTCTGTAAGCATAGATTTTAATAGATCAGTGTATGGGGGGCTTGGCCAGTAAAATAAAAACCTCCTCAATGAAATGGAGGGAGAAATTCACCATCTCACCCTCCCACACTGCAGGACTAAACCCTTCAGCTATCAGTACAGTACTTCAAATTTAAGAGTCTTTAAATATTAAATATCAGTGTGCACCATGAAATGTAATAAACCCACTTTTCAAATAATGTTTCATTCTGCAACATCAAAATGTGTGAGGAGTTTTCTTTTAAATATACTGTAGAAGTTAATTAAGTTCACTCAAGTTTATTACACAGATTCACTAAGACTACATTAGGATATTTACGACCAACCCAGAATGCAACTCACTGAAACTTTTGATATGTTGATAAGTGATAAGGATGTCATTTGAAGTTTATTTTTTAATAATAATTTAATTGTCATTGTAAAATGCCTCATAGTTAGGACAGATTAAATTGCCACCAAAACCATTACTAAAATTCATAACCTCTATAAATGTAAAGTGTTTTCTGCTGTGTCATAAATAACAACACTTGTTCCAGGAAAATGAGGTGCCTGAAATAAATTAAGAAAACCAAAACATATAAATGCATTGACTGCAACAATTTCTGGTTGCTGATGGGAACGCAGCTGAGTGGAGCGGTTGATTCTTTTACTGAGCAAGGGTTACTTATGATCTCAATAAATCTTAGGTACTGGAGGATTTCTACTTTGTGTTTTATTTTTTTTAACCTTTTTGGCACATTTGGAATATACTTCCTTTCCTCACTGAAGAGGAGCAGGAGAACCTGGGAAAATTAGAAGAAATTACATCACTAGCAAGGTGACCTTGTCCAAGTTCCATGGCCTTCTTGAGTTTCATGTTCTTTGTCTGCAAAATGGAGTCATGTTTGCCAATTGTTTTGAAGACAGAAGACAGCACTGGGTTTTCTTATGAAGTCCTTTCCTATTCTAATCGCCACTAGACTTGTCTGAATAATCACCTTCCCTGGAAAACATGTTTTGGTTTCTTAAGTAGGCGTGGACCTTCTCTCTCTGCCATTCATGGAATGTCATTTATCATATGGGTATTATTGCATGCTCAGAGGCTGGTTTTATTCATCAGGGCATGAACCACTCAAGGCCAGAGTCTGTGTGCTCATCTTTGTATCCCTGTACCCAACAGACTATCAGATACAGTAAGTGCATGATAGATCTTGGTGGGATATATAGATCAATATGTCATTTTGTATATTTGGAAAAGAATGTTTTTATATAGTTAAGGGGAATGCATGGTTTATATGAAAGAAACTCTCTTAAAAATTTACTTTTTGGCACCCGACAGTTCAGTGTTGGGAATGAGGTTAGCTTGCTATTGGAATGGGCTGCTCAGGAATGTTTGGAGATAAAAGATTGAACAAAAGGACTGGTTGATTTATCTACAGAACTAGCATCTGTCTAAAACATATTGAGCTGATAAACAATACAGCTGCCATGGAACTCACACAGAGAAGTAAACATGGGGGCCATATGCAATTCATTGTCTGTGTTAATTAGAAAATTTTAAAAAATTATGGAAGAAGCAGAAAACATTCAGAAAACTGATCATCATAGGCACAGGTCATAGATTGAATGGTACTTGCCCTGGCTAAGAAATATTACCTGGGCTGAATTCTGTTCTTTGAAGAATTCCTGAGCTTTACACAGTGGGGAAAAAAATCAACATTAAGGTGAAAGCTAAAAGATTTGGATTTTAGTCTTGACTCGGCCACATCCTTTCTCTGTGACCTTGAATAAATCATTTCTCTCCCTGGGCCTCAGTTTCCTTGCATGTAAAATGAAGGAGCTGTGACGATTTATACATTTTCTTCCATGTATCTTACATATACCATGACTCATCTTTGGATGCCCAGATGGCTCTAAGAGATGGGAAAACTGTCAGATAAGAGATGTGGAAAGCTGCAATTTCCATTTTTGGGAAAATGGAACACGAGGTCATCAAAGTTGGGAGGTGGAGATGACCTAGCATTTCCACTTCCTCATAGCTGAGTTCTCATTGTTCTTTTGAAGTCAGAGCCAAACTAGAAAATGATTAGAAACTTGCAAGACACCCAGGATAAAAGGAGACTGAACAAGAATGAGAAAGTTCAACTTCCTGGCCCTTACAGCCAATTACAGCACATACCCTCCAAGTTGGGTGTCCCCACTGTGTTTAACAACCCAGCAGGAAATATAGCCTTGAAGAGACTTCACAACTTCTCTCCTAGACATGAAATAAAACAAAAGAGTCCCTATTAGTGGGTTGAGAACTTAGGGACAGTAACCAGGAAAAAATAATAAAGTTATAAAAGTTCTTTCCTTTTTAATAGAATTTTGTGTTAGTACTGTAAATTAATATAAATGTCACTTTAAAAGAGAATACAGAATAAAGTCCTAATAAAGTTGGATAGCACCACAGGGGTGGTGTGTAAATTGAGGGAATGTCTGATTAGATTTCAAATGCTGCTTTTTAATTTGTGGCCCTCTCTTCTCCCAGTTTATTAGATGTATTGGTTCAGCGTGAGTTTCCTGGGCTAAAAGGGGCTGCATTTCACTTCTAATTCCATATTAACTAGTAGATCACAGGGATGATGTTTAGCATTTGTATAGATTCTGCTTTTGTAAGTGCTTTGAATTGTTAGTCATTCCCTTTGAGAAAGTTAAGTGGAAGGATTGTCCAACAAATGACCAACAAAAGAATCTGGAGACCAGGGAGGTGAAGTAAACTGAGGTCATACAACAAATTGAAAGGCGTTCCAGTTCCTGCATGAGTCTTCCAGTGCTGGTTGCAGCTCTGGAAGGCGGAGAGCAACTCTCCCTTATGTTTATGTATTCTGCCTGACCAGGCATATGCACATCAGGATCATATAGTAAATGCTGATAGATTCTAGGTTCTGCAAGCATTAGGTTATAAAAGCACATTTTATTGGGAACTCTTTAATAGCAGAAAGATTCACATAGACACCTTATACTTGAGACTTTGTTCATCATTCTCATTTATATCTCATTAAGATCCTCCAAGAACCATGGGACTTGGGAGGTAATGTTCTTCATCATTAATGCAAACCATACCTGGCAGCAGAGCCAGAACATTAGACATCTAGTTCTGACTTACCCAAGGTCACTTACCTGGGTGACCTTGGGCAAATCCCTTTTTTTGCACTGGTCCCCAGTTTCCTTATCTGGAAGAGTGGATTAGACTAGATTCAATATGTTTCACTCAGCACTGGTCCCGTGAGATACTTCTTGGTAAAAGTAGCCATCCTTACCATGGCTAGGTGTGCTTAGATAAGAATGTGATCCATGCCCATTCCTAAGAGATGTGCAGCACACTTCAGGTAAGAAAATCTGCGGAACTTCAAGTTATTCCTACCAAGATGTATGTGACTTCAATCTGTTTCTGAGAAATGTCCATTGACACCCTTTAGATATTTTGTGACATACACTTTGACAGCTGTTAGATAAGATGATCTCAAAGAGCTCTTTCAAATCTACTATTTACTGTTTGTGCATGACTATTTATCTCACACAGATGAGAAAACCTGAACTTACAGAGAGCAAATAACCAAATTAACATGACAGATGAACTGGTAGTTACATCCGCTATATGGATTCCTTGTTTGGCAATATGTATCCTACAGACATTGCAAAATCCACATGTCCTATGTATTCCATATGGCCACATTGACATTTAAAACTGTTCTCAAATGTCTAATAGGTCCCAAGCTTTCTTCAAAAGCCTTCACTGAGGAAGCCAATCCTGAAAAACAGGGTAGGATTAGGGAAGGATGATAGTTAGAATAAAATAGGAGGCAGCCCTTGTGTGTCCACAGCAGGCTTTTCTGACTGCTCCCACCTCCCCAGGTTGAGTTAGGGAGAGTTTTTGTGCACATATCTCTATTGGGACTCTTATTGCATTTTCTTTTTAAATTATGTTTGTGGTTTTTTTTTTTTTTTTTTTTTTTGAGACGGAGTTTTCCTCTTGTCGCCCAGACTGGACTGCAATGATGCTATCTCAGCTTACTGCAACCTCTGCCTCCTGGGTTCAAGTGATTCTCCTACCTCAGTCTCCTGAGTAGCTGGGATTACAGGTACCCACCAGCATGCCCAGCTAATGTTTGTATTTTTAGTAGAGATAGGGTTTCACCATGTTGGCCAGGATGGTCTCGAACTCCTGACCTCAGGTGATCCACCTGCCTCGGCCTCCCAAAGTGTTGGGATTACAGACATGAGCCACTGCGCCCTGACTAAAATTATGTGTTTTAAATATATATGTTCTTTAGAAATCTCTTTATACTTCAGTGTTCCTAACATAGTGCCTGGTACATAGTTGGTGCTCAGCATCACTCTGAAACTGGAGAGTGAAACAGTGAATGAGTAAGCAAATGAATGAATAAATGCTGATTGAAACCAAACATTTTAAAGCCACATCTCCACTGTTACTGGTGCAATGGGACAGGATTGAAGGAACTGAACCAGAGACTGTAAGCCCAAACTGACTGCTTTTACTTCTGGATCCACAGTCTCCTGTTATTTTCAGTTTTGTTTTAAACTTTACCTGGGGCTATATATTACGTTGGAGATCTCTTCCATTAACACAGCACAATGATCCTAAGGACAGCCAAGGTCTCTTTCTTGGTGTGTCTCCTTCTTTTCTAAGGAATAATGTATTTGTTTACATTTTTAAGTAATTAAAGAGATAAACAAATATATCTGGTGGGATGACATTGTGTCAGAAAATAATACTAGGTACAGGGGATATGGTGATTTGTGAAGAAAACAGAGGAAGGAGAAGATGCTAGAATTCAGGACAAAGTGTCTAGTTCAGTGTTGGAGGCCAGAGAAGGATTTATGGAGGAAATGAAAGCTAAACTGAGATCTGAAGAATACATAAGAGTTAGCAAGAAAAGAAAAGGATAAGTGAGTTGTTGCAGACAGAAGGAACAGCAGATTAAAAAGCCTGAACATGAGAACAAATAAGCTACATTTGGAAAACTGGAAGGTATTCTCTTCAGCTGGAGTAGATCATGTGAGGCAGGAGGTGAGAATGAGATGGCTGAAGTTATGAGCATGAATGGATAACAATGAATTGCATGCCACACCTGAGTGCACCTGTGGGCAATGGGCTGGCAGAGCCAGAGGGTTCCAAGCAGGTATTTGAGGAGAACAGACTGACGCCTTAGCACAAGGATAGGTTAAAGCAAAACAAAATTCAAGGAGCTTAATCAGGAGCTTCCCATGATCATTGAAGAAGTGCGTGCATCCTGGGCTAGGGTAGCAATAGTAGGAATAAGAAAACAGTTTGGCTTTGAGACTTTTTTAAGGAAGTTGAATCAAATTGGAAGATGAATTAACTTGATAATTAATTAAATGTGAGAGATGAGTGAGAGAGATGAATTAAATATGATTCCCAGTTTTCCGACCTGACAGCCAGGTGAAAAGTGATAGATACCATTCATTGATATTGGAAAAACAAGAGGAGAAGAAGGTTTTTAATAATGTCAGGGATTTTATGAGTTGGGATCTCAGTTATATATTTTCTTCCTGATTCAAAATCATTTGTTATGACTGTAACCACTTATTTTCTTAATTAATTTACCCACCAGTATACAAAGCACACTATATAAAAAAGTTTAGGTTCCATAGATAGAAAATAGCCCATTTATACAACTTTGAATCTATCCACAAGTTGATTGCCAGGGTCTACTCAATTCAAGCAAAGCATCTGGAACATTTTGAAACAACTAACAGTTTGGTTCATCATATCTTATAAGTGAGGTCACTTGCACCTTTGGGCAGTAGAATAAACAAAATAATAAAAATGCTGTAGAAAGTACTGGTGAATGCTTTGAATTTTATATCTTTTTGAGGAGCTGGAAAAAGAGTGAAACAGGTTTTGCTTCAGCATGTTACCCCTTGCAACTAAAAGTATTGGTTTTGGGGAGGAATTCCTTAACTGGGTTATTTGAAATACTTCTAGACAAGTGTGATCAGAAGGGTAAAGTAACTTAGTAGGTGATGTAAGTTACTGTGGGGGAAATTTGGAATATTTGATTTTGAAAAAGAGAAGCTGTAGAGAGGGTAGGAATAGCTGTTCAGAAGCACACAATGACTCTTGTAGGTAAGGCATGGTTGAGGTGTATAAATGGTCAAGTGGGAAGATAGTGTATTTTTGAGTTGGACATGGTTGGCCTCTGCCTCAGGTATAAATTGTATGAGCTTGGTGAGTCCTTCAACTGTCCCAAGGCCAGTCTTTTCATCTATAAAATGGAGAAAATAATGCCTCCATTGCAAGGCTGAAAATAAGGAGAATGTGATCACTTGTCAATGCCTATAATTTTATAATTTTACTTCCTTAATCTGATTCATCTATCTTCTTATTTCCGACCACATTACAACCATCCTTAGTCTGACATCTTACATCTATGATTCAATTCTACCCTAACTGTTCTCTTTGCCTCTTGTTTTGCTTTTTTTAACCACCATCTACGTGGCTCAGAGAATGGTTTTTCTAAATTCCAAATATAATCATATTTTCTACTGGTTAAAAATTATTCAACAGCTCCCCTTTAGCTGTACAATAAAGTCCAAACTCCAAACTCCTTAGTGCATTTTCCAAGTCCCTGGATGATATGACCCTTCAAATTATTACTGAGACTGCCAACCTGAGCTTCTGTCAGATCAAATTGTGCTTCCCCAAATTTGACTAGTATTTTGAGACAATTATGCTTCTGCTGAAGTTTGTTCCTTTCCTTGCAATTTTCTTATCCCTTCCCTTTACTACTCTCTTGCAGACAGCAAATATCTACTGTGACAGAGAAAATATGATGGTTTAGTGCACTCCATTCCATCTTATGCCAGAGACTACATGACTACATTTCCCAGTCTCCTCTGCATTTAAGTGGGGTTGTGAGATTTAATTTTAGCTAAGGGAATGTAAGTGCAAGTAATATTTGCTATACATACCAGGCCCCTTAAACATTCTTTGCAAAGCTTCATTAAATTTGTTCCCTTGTCTATTGTCTGGATGCAGATGATGCAGAAGGGGACTTTAAGACAGTGGAATATGGTAGTATCATTAAATAGAAGGGGCTTGAGTGCTAGAATAATTATATGAAGCCCAGATCTTCAATCATCAGTGAATTATGAGAGAAATGAGTAGTACATTTTATTATATTAAGCCAGTGAGATTTGAAGGTGGTTTGTATAGCTTCTAGCCAGCTGTTAACCTACCTTAAATCATTATGCCTACTCAGCTTTCAGGATCTCTTTCAAAAGTATCTGGGTTCAAATCCCTAATCTATCACTTTCCACTTCTCTAGTAAGTCACTTAACACCCCCACCATCTCCCCGTGTCTTGTTTTCCCCATTTTTCCAGTTGGTGATAACACTATCCTTTGGTTTATTATGTTGACTGAGGATTAAATGAGATAACGCATGCAAAATGCATGGATCAGAATGAGTACAGGATAAATGTCAGCTTTCATTATCATGTAATATTACACCAACCATGATAATCCATTATTGATGATTTTTCAAAACCCAGAGCCAACAATCCTGAGAAATGACCTCAAATGTTTTCCCCACAGTTCTGATGAAATAATTTTAGAATATAAGCTGTAGGAAATACATGGAATCCTAGTGAATTTTTAAAAATCACCTGCAGTGCCTTTTATAAAGTCAATCTGATGAAAGGATAATTTTGATTGAATCACCATCAAGGTGTAATCTTGGAAGAGAAAAGCTGTAACAGCAGTTATAAGGAGTCAGGGGCTGAAAATGACAAACATCATGAGATGAAGTTTTATTGTTATCCTTAGTCGGCTCAAAACTTTGTCACTGAAATAACACAGACCACTAACCATCTGTTCTCTAAGAGCCATGACTCATTCATTTCATGCTCTTCAAATCTGGTGCTTAAAAAGTCATTAACTATGCGAAGTTGTTAGAAGAAACCCCCCACCTACCAATTGCATCCAGCACTACTATTTGTTGTATATTCTCTCAATGCTTGCTGAGATGTTTTGCTAACCATCCAACCAAAGTTGTAATTAACTCAGTTTCTATGGGGTCATGGAAAAAGCATAGCTTTTGGCATAAGATAGACTTGCTTGGAATATAGGACCCATCCCTGAACTGGTCCATTTATTTTAACTCACTTAGCCTCATTGTCACTGTCTATAGAATGGGAGAAATTATGCACATCTTGTTAGAATTTTGTGAAATTTGGACATAAGTAATATAAAGTGACTGGCACATGACAGGCACTCAACAAATAGTGGTACTATAGCCTATATTTATATCTATATATAAATTTACACATTTATATAGGTATAAACATACTTTTTTCTTCTTCCATTAAGACCTTATAGAGTGGATTCTGAGATGGCTAGATCTTACGCAGTTTAGGCCATAAACAATTATGCAGAATTTTGCTCACAATATCTTCAAAATGTTTCAGAACTATTCCATGACATGAGTGCTTTAATATGAATACCTGTATACACTCCCCTTTACATAGCTCCATTTATTTATTCCCCAAGGAAAAAGGCTGAATTGGGTTATATATGAGCTAGGTATTAGGCTTAGCTATGAGTATCAGAGACCCCAAAATTGTGGCTTAAATTAAATTATTTATTGTCTTTCATGTAAAAGAAGTCTGGAGATAGGTGGTTTTTATGGCTGGTATAGTGACTCGAAGACGTTATCAAGAACACAGACTTCAGTTATTCTACTTACCATATTAATTTCATCATCAGGCCACTAGCTGGTCAGATATAGTGTCTAGATCTTCTGCAACGCAAGTTGGAAAAAAGACAAGGGCAGAAGAGCTGAAAGGGCATCCTGCAAGATGAATCAGTCCCATTAAGCAGCCTTCCTGGAAGTTCTATATATTACTCTCTTGCATGTTGTTGGCTAGAATTTGACAATATGGCTTCATCTAGCTGCAAGGGCATCTAAGACATGTAGGCCTTTATTGTGGGTGTCAGTGTTCTAAACTAAAAAGTTGTGTTTCTATTATTACAAAGAAATAAGAGAAGACATGATGGGGTGAGATGGTGAACAAGACTGAAAGATACTGGAAGTATAACTCAGCAGCTTCTAAGATATTTCAATTCATGGACCAACTCCAGTTGATTTATAAAGAATCCCTGGAACAGAGAGTCAAGTGGGATGCTAGAGCCATAAATAAGGACCCTGGAGGGACAAAAAGTACTTTGACTGTTGAGTGTCCCTCACGTGTGTAGATTGGAGGTGGGTGACAGCAGGCTCACCATGGGTTTGCTATTTGTGGTTTAACTTGAGGATAACGGGATTTCAGACAATGTGGTATTGGAAGAGTAGGTATTTTCATACCATAACAATGACAAATATTTGTGCTTTCTTCTACATTATAAAGATGCTTCTTAAATCATTTTCTTATTTAATCTCTCCCCTCAAAAAAGATGGAATGGGCAAAGATTATTAGCATCTGCATTTGGCATTTGCAAAAATAAACTCGGATGCGTAAAGCAAAATGCATAAGGTCGCATAGCTATCAAGAGGCAGACCCAGGATTTAAATGTCTGCCTCATGACTGCAAGTATTAAGCTATTTATATTGGATTTGACAAGCACTCAGAAGCAGTGTGGCATTGGGGTCAGATAAATGTGGGCTTGAATGCAATCTCCACTCTTGTGGAATCTTTCTGTTTTTAAATGCAGTAGTAATTATTGTTTTTTGGTGTACAGTTCTGTGAGTACACACTTATGCATAGATTCTTGTAAACACTACCACAAATAAGACACAGCACACTTTAAACATCTCAAATAATCCCCTTGTGTGGACCCCTTGTAGGCTGTACAGTAAAGTTAGTGAGATGCTTCTGCCTGTGTTGCTATTGATAATCAAGATTCAAAATAACAAGAGCAAACTCATTATGAGTATATGATAGATTTATTGATTCCGAAGGTTTGGGCCTCAAGTAACAGGGAACACAAATGAAGCCCAAAAGAACACAAATAAGTCCAAAGAAAACATCTTATCTCACATAGTGGGAACTCACGCCAGTGGTGGCGTGAGTTGCAGGTGCTGTGTGTCAGTGCTCCTGGCCTACTTTTCTACAGTGCTCTTGGCTGTGTCTCTATAGGCTTTATTCTCAGAATGTTCACAAAATGCTATGGATGTTCTAGGTTTCACTCTGAGATGCAACATACCCAGAGACATAAAGGTGCCACCATTTGCTGTTTCTTTCTTAGAGTAAGATATCCTGTCTAGAAACTCCAAAGCAGAGCATCCCTCTCATCTTTGTATATATCCTTAGTGCATCATTGTATGACTACTACTGGATCCCATGCCTATTGGTTAACTGATTATGGGCCAGGGAAATAAGATACCCCTGAATGGCTAATGCTAATCAGGATACAACAGCTAGGGCTGGGATAGTGTCAGCTTCCCACGAAGCACATAGTTGTATGGTGGATTCTGTTAAGATGTGGAAGTGGGATTATGCATACTGGGTAGGGAATATACAATAAGTGTACAGGTGAATTTCTGTTGACAGCTCACATCCCGTTCCAGACCACTGCATCACTCTCTGAACCAACATGAGAGAGAATTATCATGTCATTACAATCTTCTCCCTCAGAGTCCTTCAGTTTTGTTAGAGCTTCCGTGTGTGTGTGTGTGTGTGTGTACGTGTGTGTGTGTATGCATATGTGTGTGTATGTGTGTGTGTATGAGAGAGAGAGACATTATAATAGACACAGAGGAAGGGAGAAAGGGTGGGTGAGAGGGAAAGACAGCGAGAGGAGAGACAGAGAGAAAACAAAATAATTGCTACACATATTATATGAACATACTTGAGCCCTACAGTGACAACAGTATAATGTTTACTTATTGTAAATAAAATTAAAATCCCACCAGAAAGTCATTAGTTATAAATCTCTGTATCTCTCCATTTGGTGGTTCCAGTAAGACAATTATTTCAAATCCAAACAAGGTCGAGAAGAATAAATTAGTTAATTTGTGATAAAATAATACAATTTATTCAAGTATTTCCTTTTTACTGGGTAAGATACAAAGTAAAGTTGCTGTATAATTAGTTCATAAATTACTCATCTGAGAGGTTGAATGTTGGTTCTTTTTAAAATTTATATTTTCTTAAGACTTTCCAGTGGCTGGTTGGTAGGGGTAAAACATTTCCAAGTTTTAAATAGTGTTTTGGGAGAGGGAGTTTCATTTAGTGCTGATAAAGGAACAGTAAGATGTCTTAACAGAAGTCAACCAGTAAATTAGCAGGAGGACTGGGGTCATTATCTTGATTTACAATCCATCTAATCATATCCATTCTCTTTATCACTTTCAAAGCATGTTTATAAATATGTGGCCTCCTTAAGGGCAGAAGCTGTGTCCTATTCATCTCTGTCTCCAGCATTGCCTATCAGAGGGTCTGGTGCATAATAAGTGCTCAGTGAACACTGGCTGAACTAAACTCACGTGGGTGTCTCTGGTACTTAATATCCCTGTGTCTATCTTATCCTTAGCGCATCTTTGTACATATCAAAATATGTTTATTTTTCACACCTGTTCTTTTCATTGAGTCTGCCTCAGGTAACGTAGAAATTTAAAGCAATAGGAGTTCTTGCTGTTTAATCTCAATGGATCTGGAAATATTTCTTTTTGTGTGGCAAGATAACAGATAAGGTTTTGTGAAGACCAACAATTACCATCCACTAACCCTGATACCATAAACTGAAGCACAGAATTGAATGATCTTGCCCAAGGTTACTGAGGACGCCAATACCCCTAGACCAGAATTTCAGTTAATTCCAGATGGATGTTGTTGCCACTGTTATGTGGTGCAGTTTGATATTCAAAGGAAAATTCTCAACCAAAAGATACATCCCATCTATTGATGTCTGTAATTTCACCTTTAATGTTTAGTCCCTTTGCGCCAAGTTTCTAATTTAAGATTACATTTGCATATCACTTTTTTAGTTTACAAACTACTTTCAAGATCTCATTTGATCCTTACAGCAGCAGGGAGAATTGGGCAGGGAAGGCATAATTAACCCTGTCTTGGAGATTAGGAGACTAGCTCAGAAAGGCTAAATAACTTGGGAAGTCAAAGGACCCTGAAAGATATGAGTATATTACCTTCAAATTAGTAAGCCCTTTGTTCACTGCCCCCCACACCCTGCAAACCTTCCCTGTTTTCACTGGTTGGAATTCATTATTTCATGATCTGTGTTCTAGACATCTGTCATATCCTGTTATGATAGCGTTTGACTTGTTCTGCATTGTTTTTATAGAATCTCAACACTTCTAAGAAACTTCAAGTTAGTCTTGCCCAAACAGATTTGATGCTTGAATTCCAGCTATACTATGCCTTACAAGAAGCTGTCCAGACTCCTTGAATAATTCCATTGACAGGGACTCACCACCTCTTGAAGCAGCATGTTTTCTTAGGACACCTTCGTATAAAATTCTCCATTTAAGACATGTTTCTGCTGTGTCTGGGAGAGTGTAAACTCTTTAAGGACAAAGCTGGGCATTCTGATCCTTCCTATATTTCATCCCATTATAGCAGAAGCTCAATAAAAGTTTGTTGAATTAATAAATCAGTGAATGAACAGTTGGATGAGTTTCTAATAAAAGCTTCAAACAGCTCTGTCTAGTATCTTTCAGAAGCTATTGACCTGACACCTAAGGTGTTTTTAGTTGTTAATTTATTTTCCTCTGGTTGGGGTTTTGGAATTCCTAATGCAAATATTTTTGAAATACAAAGCACAAGCCATCGGTCTGGCCTCTCATAAACTAGATGCTTATCATAACTGAATGCAAGAAGATGTGAGATATGAAAGTGTAATAATGTATGGAACAGTCAGCAGCAGGGAGATATAAACTGATAACTGGCTGCAGAAAGATAACAGCTAAGTCGGGGGAAAACAGGAATGTTGCTTCATATTGGAAAGGAACAAGCAGCAGAATGATTAGAGGCAGTAGCATGGTAGGCAGGCAGAGGTGGAACACCCTAGTGGTTAAGTTTGTGCACACTGGCACAGATGGCATGCATTTGAAACCTGGCTCTATTGCTTATAGCTGCATGACCCTGGGAAAACCACTCAACTTCTCTATCATTGGTTTCCTTGTGTAGGGATATAGATTAAAAGAATTAATGTATGCATGAAAAGCACCCAGAACAGTGCATGGGGCATAAATTATCTTTACAAAGGGACTGGTGTTCAAATAGCCTGGGTTCCAGCCCTGGTCTGCCTCTAACTAGCTGTGTGATTTGACCTCCATGTGTATTTTACCAAGTCATTATTAGTAAGGGAATGAAAATGTACTGTAGAGAGTGGTTATATTAAATGAGATAAATACATATCTTGTTTGTTAGCTAGTTGTCAACATCTCTGAGATTCAGATAATCTGGTTGGAACCCTGCTCACTGTGCCTCCTGTGAATAGACAAACCTTTCCCAAAATATGTGTGAATTTTAGGAACACTTACATCCCTAGCACCACCTGGGATTCAGCTCCTGTACTGCTGAAACCGACTTTTGCATCATGTTGACTGTGATGTAAGGTTCTGCCTCTTCTTCGGTTTTTATAATAAATACAACTAGTCCTTCATTCAGGTACTTGTAAATTAGGTAGACACTGCTGATGACTTGAAGTGAATGGGTGTGAGTGCTCGCATGCATGTGTGTGAGTGTGTGTTGGGGGAACAGGGAAAAACCACAGCCATACCTCCCAGCCTCCTCCCATATATGGCCTTCTGCTATCTCTTTTTCATTTCCTAACACCTAGATTGTCAAGAGAACCCCAAATTATTCTTTCTTTTATAAGGGGCAGTTGATCTCCTCAGATGTTTTTGTACCAGCTGATATTCAACTGTGAAATTCCGTCTTCCATTCTAAGCATTTATTAAGAATTTTTTTTTCAAGTAAATGCAGCCCCGCTTCATGACATCTCCAGAATCCACTGGTAAGTCTATAAAATTTGACTAGGTCTTCAATACATGTTACTTCACTCATATTCACTTTCAGTTTAATAACTTTTTTCCCTCACTCCCATTTTCTCCCTGTTACCTGGTGAGATAAATTCTGTTTCCCGAAGAATGGAACAGAAACACAGAAAACACAGTATAGTTCAGCCATTTTCCTTTGGAAGCCAGGACACATGTCATCCAATCTTGCACTAAACCCTGACTCAGGCCCAGCTGACATTGATAACAAGGGGACTTGCTCTGAATGGAGGATCTAAAAATGTTCAAGGAACAAAGGAACCAATCAGGCAATAAATACATGAAGAGGAGTCATCCAAGTGCAGAGAAAAAAGGAAGAAAAAACTGGTCTGAACATTTCTCTGCAGACTTTGACACCACCCCTCTTATCATGCTCTGATAACTCCCCAAAGGCCAAGCTTCCTTGTGCATGCAAGAGAGAAAACAACTAGCTGACTTCCTTTTTTCTACGAAGGAAACAAGATTTTCCCTAATCTCATTTACAGAAATTTTGAGAACTGATGAGAACATTAAAAAAAAATTATAAAGGGTTTAGAACAACAGAGCCCCATGCCCCATGCATCCATTGCTAAGTGGACACCACCTCCCCTAGAGCAAGAACAATTCTTCAAAGAGGTGAGCTTTCATACATTCACCTAACTGCAAATCAGGGCCAGGCTCCGTGGCTCACTCCTTTAATCCTAGCACTTTGGGAGGCCAAGGTGGGTGGATCATTTGAGGTCAGGATTTTGAGACCAGCCTGACCAACATGGTGAAACCCCATCTCTACTAAATATACAAAAAGATTAGCCAGGCCTGGTGGCACATGCCTGTAGTCGCAGCTACTTGGAAGGCTGAGGCAGGAGAATTGCTTGAACCTGGGAGGTGGAGGTTGCAGTGAGCCCAGATCACGTCACTGCATTCCAATGTGGGTGATAGAGCCGGATTCCGTCTCAAAAAAAAAAAAAAAAATGCAAATCAGCACTGAAAGCCAGACACTGTATTAGGCTCCTTGAATCTTAAAAACAGAAATAATCTCTGCCATCATAGTACTTACACCTTAAGCAAATATTTATGTAAATTATTATATTATGATTATTTTAATGCTTATTATGAAAAATACAGGCTACCATTAACGTGTAAAAGGAGGCCTATTTTGAGGAATCAGTGAGCAATCCATGCTTGAGGAAGGACCATTTAAGTTGACATTTGTGATGGTTTATGTTTCAACTTGGCTTCGCTATCTAGTACTCAGTCATTTAACCAAACACTACTATAGGTGTTGCTATCAGGCTATTTTGTAGACACAATTACATCTACTTGACTTTAAGTTAAAAGAGGTTACTTTTGAATAATGTGAGTGGGTCTCATCTAATAAGATGAAGGTTTTAAGACTAAAACTGAGATTTCCCAGAGAGAAGAATAAATTCTGCAATATTAACTCCATGAAGTTTTCAGTCTGCTGGCCTTCCATACAGATTTCAGGATTGCCAGTTCCACAACTGTGTGAACCAATTTCTCATTAAATAGATAGATATAGATAGACAGATAGATAGATAGATAGATAGATGCAGATAGATAGATAGATAGATGCAGATAGATAGATAGATAGATAGATAGATAGATAGATGTAGATAGAGTTTATAGACACATAAACATACACACACACATGCATGCACACTCATAATTTCCTATTGGTGCTGTAGATACCAAATGATGATACAACATCTAAAGGCAGGTAGAGAGTGAAGAGAAGAAATTGGGGAATGTGTTCCAGGCAGAAGGAACAGCCTATGAGAAAGTCTTGCTCACCATTTCTCATTGCATGCCTTTGGTGCCTCCAATAGCATGTTTTTTGGAATGCTTCAGGATTTCCTCCACTTGTCTACCTGCAGCTGCCTTGATGAAACTCCAGGCTCTGCAGGTTTAGAGTGTCCCATGGAGCAGCCAGCCAGTAGGAACTCCAGGGAGTTGCCTATAGGCAGAAAGACTCTTGGCCTTGGAGTCCGGTATCTTTTGTGCCCAGATCCTCATTTCTTCCCTGGGAATCCTTGGGCAAGTATATGAGTCTCTCTGGAGAGACTCTTTTGTTGTTCTTCTATGAAATGCAAAACGTAATAATAGTTAATGTTTATTGAGTCCTTAATATATTCTGTGCACCTTCTAAGCATATATGTTAATTCAGAGAATCCCCTCAACAGTCATAGGAGATGGGAAGTACTGTTACTCACACTTCACAATGAGGAACTAAACAGGTGAGGAGATGCTTAAGGCCCCACAGCCAACAGATCCCAGGTACAGGCTTTGAACTCAGGTGGAGTCCAGCTCTGGACTCTTTGCTCATAATCATGACATTCACTCACACTCATAATCCCTGTGTCTCCCACTTTCCAAGGCTGATGAAAGTGTTATATATCAAAGAGCCTTTTTAAACTCATAAAGCTACATGAATGAAGATTCTTGTTCCACTATTTTCCTCTTCATCTCAGCAGAAGGCTCTGAGATCTTTTCCAAAATTGTCTTAAGATTTGTTTTATGTATATTGAGTATTTATTTTCTGAGTAGCAATCTCTGCAATATCTCATTTTTTTCTTGTATTGATTCTATAGGAAAGACATTTTTGTTTTAGGGCTAGGGGCTCTGAGGCAAACAGGTGAGATGAGAGGGCAGTCATGTGCCTGAGGTCATGTAGCTACAATTTGTACAAAGATTTGCCTGAAAGGAGAGCCCAAGCTGATACTTCTTAGGTTTCTACTATCCCTACCAGCCTCTCTGCCATTCACATCTTGACAGGCAAGGTTGTGCCGGAATCAGCTGTGGCCTTCCTCCTAGACTTTTCAAGGAAAGAAATAGTTTCATCAGCTTTTTAACAAATTTACTTTAATCACTTTTGACCATAAGCTCTTCAACTTGTGATTTTGATTCATGAATTTGCACTGCCTTCTCTTTTTTCCTCAGCAATGTCTGTGGCTTACTCAGATGTAGAAACTCAGGGAGCCTCATATCTTTCTCCCTCCTTCTATCTTCTTGCCCAACTGAGGGTCCCTTTTTTCATTTGTGTTGAATCTTCTCTGGATCTGTTTTTCTGTTCCTATTCACATCCCTGCTTGCCAATCCTTTATCTTGCAGCTGAAGCCCCTGCTTCAATGGGCTCTGAAGCTATTTTGATGTTCTGCTTGTTGTGAAAATAAATTTTCCCTCACACACTCACACGCAGCGTGTGTTCTCCTAATGGAGTATGTGGTATGCATTTGTATGCAATTCTGGTGCAAAAAAGAACTGTAGAGTCCAGGAGAGACCCAAGCAGGTGTTCCAATTGCAGAGGTGTTTTCATGGAGAGAGTATCTTACAATTTATTTACATTTTATTCTACCTTAGTATCAGCTAACTGCCTACTATGTGCGTTTATCGCACTGATTTTTTTAAATCAGTAAATATTTTGAAGCTCTCTTTATATCAGAATTATTAGGGATAATTGGGACTGGGTAGAGAAATTAGGGAATTAAGAAAATAGAGGTTAGATAAATAGATTTTACAATGATATTCAGGAAAGAAAGTAAGCAACAGCAGCACAGAATGTCCAGGCTATATTTGCAAGTTCCAGAGGCTGTGGGGTGGTTCTGGGGAAGCGTAGGGGTATGAAAAGGGGACTGGTGGAGCAGTAAGATCTATTGAGGGCTATAAAATCCCACATACTAGAGAGGAGGGTTGAAAAATGGAAATAGGACACTTTGATGTGACTATTTTGATGTTATGAGTTTGCAGGCATTTTAATGTGACCTAAAACAGAAACCTTTAAACCTTCTGTTTTTATTTCTATTGTAAAGTAATGTGAGCAGAAGACATCCTCAGCCCCTCCCTGATCTTGTCCTTAAGTCTGAACCCATGCATGAGATTGATTCCCCTTTTCATGGTATTCTTGATGCTGTCTTTCTATCCCTGTGCCTTGGTTCATCCCTAAGCCTCTGGCTGCCAAACCTCCAATTGGTTGTATCCAACAGTCCTGCTTACAGAGTAACACCTGGGTGAGCAGAGAGAGTTCTTTTATGGTCACGCTGTAAGTTAAATAAATATTTCCCAAGGCATTTGTCTACCTGAGCAACCAAGTTATTTTGTATCTCTTGTCATACAGAGAGTCTTGCAAGGGAGACATCAACAACAAAGCTGTGACAGTTTTTGACTAAAAGTCTATTTTGTCTGATACAAGTATAGCCGCTCCTGCTCATTTTCGGTTACTGTTTGCATGGAATATCTTTTTCTGTCCTTTCATTTTCAGCTATATGTGTCCTTAAATCTAAAGTAAGCCTCCTATAGATGACATATAGTTGGATCTTGTTGTTGTTGTTTTCTTTTTTTTCACTAAGTCACTATCTTTTGATTGGAGAGCTTAAATCGTTTACACTTAAAGTAATTACTGATAGGGAAGGGCTTATGGGTGCCATTTTGTTAATTGCTTTCTGTCTGTCTTGCAGTCCTTTTGCCTCTCTTTTTCTCTTTCTGTCACCTTTTGTATTTCATTGAATCTTTTTTGTATTAATATGCTTTGATTCCTTTCTCTTTTTCTTTTGTGTATGTTCTATAGACATATTTTTGAAGTTACCATGGAGCTTATAAAAACATCTTATATAATAGTTATAAGTTTATTTTAAACTGATAATAACTTCACAAAAGACAAAGAAGGACATTGCAAAGTGATAAAGGTGTCAATTTACCAGGAAAATATACTAATTGTAAATATACATGCACCAAACATTGGATCACATAAATATATAAAGCAAACACTGAAAGAATTGAAGGAAGAAATAGACAACAATACAATAATAGTGGGAAATATCAATATTCCACTTTCAATAATAGATGGAACATTCAAACAGAAAATCAATAAGGAGACAGAAGACTTGAACAGCACTATAGACCAGAAGGTTCTTACAAACATGCAGAACATTTCACCCAATAGTAATAGAATATTCATTCTGCTCAAGTGCATGTTAAATATTCTCCAGGATAGATAATATTTTAGGTCACAGCACAAGTGTTAACAAATTTAAGAAGATTAAAATTATATCAAGTGTCTCTTCTAAACACAATGGAATAAAACTAAAAAATCAATAGCAGAAAGAAAACTGGAAAATTCACAAATACACAAAAATTAAACAATGTATTTCTGAACAACCAATGGGTCAAAGAAGAAATTGCAAGGAAAATTAGAAAATATATCGAGATAAACAAAAACACAGCATACTAAAGTCTATAAACACAGCATACTAAAGTCAGAAGCAGAAGTTCAGAGGAAAGTTTATAGGGATAAATGTCTACATTTACTAAAAATAAAAATCTCAAATAAAAAACCTAACTTTATACCTCAAGGAATTAGAAAAAGAACAAACTAAGTGCAAAATTATCCAAAGAAAGGAAGTAATAAAGATTAGAACAGGCTGGGCACGGTGGCTCATGTCTGTAATCCCAGCACTTTGAGAGGCTGAGGCGGGTGGATCGCCTGAGGTCAGGAGTTTGAGACCAGTCTGGTCAACATGGTAAAACCCCTCTCTACCAAAAAAGGAAAAATTAGCTGGGTGTGGTGGTGCATGCCTGTAATCTCAGGCACTCGGGAGGTTGAGGCAGGAGAATTGCGTGAACCCAGGAGGCAGAGGTTGCAGTGAACCGAGATTATGCCATTGCACTCCAGCCTGGTAAACTGAGCACGATTCTGTCTCAAAAAAAAAAAAAAAAAAAAAAAAAAAAAAGATTGGAACAAATATAAATAAAATAGAGAATAGGGAACTAATAGAAAAAAATCAACAAAATCGAGGTTTTTTTTTTTTTTTTGGAAAAAAAGAAAAAAACAAATTGACAAACCTTTAGCTGGACTAGAAAAAAAAGAGAGATTACTCAAAATCAGAAATGAAAGAGAAGGCATTACAACTGATGCCACAAAAATAGAAAGGATCATAAGAAACTGCTATAAACAAGTATATGCTGACAAATTGAATAGTCTAAAAGAACTGGATAAATTCATAGAAACATGCAACTACCAAGATTGAATTATGAAAAAATAGAAAATATGAACAGACATAACCAGTAAGGAAAGCAAGTCAGTGTTTAAAAATCTTCCAACACCACCAACAAAGCCCATGATTAGATTGGCTTTTATAGGGAATTCTACCAAAAATTTAAAAAAGAAATAGTGCCAATTCTTCTCAAATTCTTCCAAAAATTGTATAAGAAGGAACACTTCCAAACTCATTTTATAAGATTAGCCCGATACCAAAGCCAGACAAAGACACTACAAGAAAAGAAAATTGCGGACAAATATTCTTGACGAACATGCATGCAAAAATCTTCAGTTAAATACCACCATACCAAATTCAACAGCATGTTAAAAGGATCATATACCATGAACAAGTGGGATCCATGACCAAGTGGGATCTATCCTTGAGATGCAAGGATGGCTTAACATATAAAAATCTATTAATATGATATATCACATTAACAGAATGAAGGATAATCATATGATAATCTCAATAGATGCAGAGAAAGAATTTGACAAAATTCAACATCATTTTAGGGAAGAAAACTTAACAAAGTAGAAATAGAAGAATATTACCTCAACATAATAGAGGCCATATGTGAAAAGTCCACAGCCAATATTATAGTCAAAGATGAAAAACTGACACCATTCCACTAAGATCAGGAAAGAGTCAAAGATCCCCACCGTGACCATTTCTGTTCAACATAATACTTGATGTACTAGTTAAAGCAATTGGACAGGAAAAATAGATAATAGGCATCCAAATCAGAAAGGAATAAGTAAAATTATCTGTTTGCCGATAGCATTGTGTTATATGTAGATGGCTCTAAAGAAGAAAAGGTATTAGAATTGATAACCATATTCAGTAAAGTTGCAAGATACAAAACAATATACAAAAATAAGTTGCATTTGTATGGTAACAACAAACGATCCTAAAAGGAAATTAAGAAAACAACACATTAAGAAAACAAAACAATTAAGAAAACAATTATGTCAATTTTCAATAGCATCAAGAAGAATAAAATACTTAGGAATAAACTAACAAGGTGAAAGACTTGTACATTAAAAACTATAAAACATTGATGAAAGAAATAAAAGGTACAAATAAGTGGAAAGATGTTCTTTGTTCATAGATTAGAAGATTTAACATTGTTAAAATGTCCATACTACTGAAAGCAATCTACAGATTCAATGTGATTCCTATCAAAATCTCAATGACACTTTTTTACAGAAGTAGAAAAAAAATTATAAAATTCCTGTGGTACTACAATTGATTCTGAAGAGAAAACATACCTTGAGAAAGGACAAAGTTGGAGATGCATCATCCTTCCTGATTTCAAAAATATATTACAAAGGTATAGTGATTAAAACTAGCATGGTAATGGCATGAAGACAGACATGTAGACCAAAGGAAGAGAATAGAAACCCCAAAAATATGCCCATGCATAGACATCTGATTTTCAACAAGAGTACCAAGAATAAACAGTGGGGAAAGAACAGTCTCTTTTAGAGAAGAATCAAATTGATGCAATTAAAAATGATAAAGGGGATATCACCACCGACCCCACAGAAATACAAACTACCATCAGAGAATACTATAAACACCTCTACGCAAATAAACTGGAAAATCTAGAAGAAATGGATAATTTCCTGGACACTTACACTCTTCCAAGACTAAACCAGGAAGAAGTTGAATCCCTGAATAGAACAATAGCAGGCTCTGAAATTGAGGCAATAATTAATAGCCTACCAACCAAAAAAAGTCCAGGACCAGATGGATTCACAGCTGAATTCTACCAGAGGTACAAGGAGGAGTTGGTACCATTCCTTCTGAAACTATTCCAATCAATAGAAAAAGAGGGAATCCTCCCTAACTCATTTTATGAGGCCAACATCATCCTGATACCAAAGCCTGGCAGAGACACAACAAAAAAAGAGAATTTTAGACCAATATCCCTGATGAACATCGATGCAAAAATCCTCAATAAAATACTGGCAAACCGGATTCAGCAACACATCAAAAAGCTTATCCACCATGATCAAGTGGGCTTCATCCCTGGGATGCAAGGCTGGTTCAACATTCGCAAATCAATAAACATAATCCAGCATATAAACAGAACCAAAGACAAGAACCACATGATTATCTCAATAGATGCAGAAAAGGCTTTTGACAAAATCCAACAGCCCTTCATGCTAAAAACGCTCAATAAATTCGGTATTGATGGAACGTACCTCAAAATAATAAGAGCTATTTATGACAAACCCACAGCCAATATCATACTGAATGGGCAAAAACTGGAAAAATTCCCTTTGAAAACTGGCACAAGACAGGGATGCCCTCTCTCACCACTCCTATTCAACATAGTGTTGGAAGTTCTGGCTAGGGCAATTAGGCAAGAGAAAGAAATCAAGGGTATTCAGTTAGGAAAAGAAGAAGTCAAATTGTCCCTGTTTGCAGATGACATGATTGTATATTTAGAAAACCCCATTGTCTCAGCCCAAAATCTCCTTAAGCTGATAAGCAACTTCAGCAAAGTCTCAGGATACAAAATTAATGTGCAAAAATCACAAGCATTCTTATACACCAGTAACAGACAAACAGAGAGCCAAATCAGGAATGAACTTCCATTCACAATTGCTTCAAAGAGAATCAAATACCTAGGAATCCAACTTACAATGGATGTAAAGGACCTCTTCAAGGAGAACTACAAACCACTGCTCAGTGAAATAAAAGAGGACACAAACAAATGGAAGAACATACCATGCTCATGGATAGGAGGAATTAATATCGTGAAAATGGCCATACTGCCCAAGGTAATTTATAGATTCAATGCCATCCCCATCAAGCTACCAATGAGTTTCTTCACAGAATTGGAAAAAACTGCTTTAAAGTTCATATGGAACCAAAAAAGAGCCCGCATCTCCAAGACAATCCTAAGTCAAAAGAACAAAGCTGGAGGCATCACGCTACCTGACTTCAAACTATATTACAAGGCTACGGTAACTAAAACAGCATGGTACTGGTACCAAAACAGAGATATAGACCAATGGAACAGAACAGAGTCCTCAGAAATAATACCACACATCTACAGCCATCTGATCTTTGACAAACCTGAGAGAAACAAGAAATGGGGAAAGGATTCCCTATTTAATAAATGGTGCTGGGAAAATTGGCTAGCCATAAGTAGAAAGCTGAAACTGGATCCTTTCCTTACTCCTTATACGAAAATTAATTCAAGATGGATTAGAGACTTAAATGTTAGACCTAATACCATAAAAATCCTAGAGGAAAACCTAGGTAGTACCATTCAGGACATAGGCATGGGCAAAGACTTCATGTCTAAAACACCAAAGGCAATGGCAGCAAAAGCAAAAATAGACAAATGGGATCTAATTAAACTAAAGAGCTTCTGCACAGCAAAAGAAACTACCATCAGAGTGAACAGGCAACCTACAGAATGGGAGAAAATTTTTGCAATCTACTCATCTGACAAAGGGCTAATATCCAGAACCTACAAAGAACTCAAACATATTTACAAGAAAAAAACAAACAACCCCATCAAAAAGTGGGCAAAGGATATGAACAGACATTTCTCAAAAGAAGACATTCATACAGCCAACAGACACATGAAAAAATGCTCATCATCACTGGCCATCAGAGAAATGCAAATCAAAACCACAATGAGATACCATCTCACACCAGTTAGAATGGCAATCATTAAAAAGTCAGGAAACAACAGGTGCTGGAGAGGATGTGGAGAAATAGGAACACTTTTACACTGTTGGTGGGATTGTAAACTAGTTCAACCATTATGGAAAACAGTATGGCGATTCCTCAAGGATCTAGAACTAGATGTACCATATGACCCAGCCATCCCATTACTGGGTATATACCCAAAGGATTATAAATTATGCTTCTATAAAGACACATGCACACGTATGTTTATTGCAGCACTATTCACAATAGCAAAGACTTGGAATCAACCCACATGTCCATCAGTGACAGATTGGATTAAGAAAATGTGGCACATATACACCATGGAATACTATGCAGCCATCAAAAAGGATGAGTTTGTGTCCTTTGTAGGGACATGGATGCAGCTGGAAACCATCATTCTTAGCAAACTATCACAAGAACAGAAAACCAAACACTGCATGTTCTCACTCATAGGTGGGAACTGAACAATGAGATCACTTGGACTCAGGAAGGGGAACATCACACACCGGGGCCTATCATGGGGAGGGGGGAGGGGGGAGGGATTGCATTGGGAGTTATACCTGATGTAAATGACGAGTTGATGGGTGCTGACGAGTTGATGAGTGCAGCACACCAACATGGCACAAGTATACATATGTAACAAACCTGCACGTTATGCACATGTACCATAGAACTTAAAGTATAATAATAATAAATAAATTAAAAAAAAGAACAGTCTCTTTTGCAAATGGAATTGAGAAAACTAGATATTTACATGCAAATAAATAAAATAAAATTTGTCACTTAAACCATATATCAAAATTACTTCAAATTGATTAAAGGATTAAATATAAGACATAAAACTGTAAAACTTCTAGAAAAAATGTGAGAAAACCATCATGACATTGGTCTTAGTAATAATTTCTTGGATATGACATCAAAAGCACAGGCGAAAATACAAAATATTAAGAGGTAAGTGGGACTACATTAAACTAAAAGCTTCTCCATGGCAAAGCAAACCATTAACAGAGTGACAGGCTACTAAAGAATAGAAAAAAATTTGCAAGCCATACATTTGATAAGGAATTAATATCAAAAATATATACAGAACACCTACAACTCAACAATAACAATGACAAAAGCAAAAATGACCCAATTAAAAAATGAGCAAAGGACTTGAATAGACATTTCTCTGAAGAAGATAAATAAATGGCCACAGGTATATAAAAAGGTGCTCAACATGACCAGTCGTCAGAGGAATGCAAATCAAAATCCCAAAGAGATATTGCCTTAACTTGTTAGGATGACTGTTACAAAGTAAGCAAAAAAGAAACCAAACAAACCCCCAAATCACAAGTGTTATTGAGGATATAAAGAACAGGAAATCTTGTAAACTGTCGGTTGAAATGTAATATGGTGCTGCCACTATAGAAAACAGTATAGAGATTCCTCAAAGAATTAAAAATAGACTGCCATATGTTTCAGCAACTTTATTTCTGGTATTCAAAATAATTAAAATCAAGATCTTGAAAAGATATCTGCAAAGATGTTCATTGCAGCATTATTCACAATAGCCAAGATGTGAAAATGACCTAAATGTTCATTGACAAATAAACGAATAAAGAAAATGTGGTATATACATATAATGGAATATTAGCTTGAAAAAGAAGGAAATTCTGCCATATGTGACAATATGGACAAATCTTGAGGACATTATGCTAAATGAAATAAGCCAGTCACAGAATAAAATATACTGCCTAACTTTATTTATATGAAGTATCTAAAATAGTCAGCCTCATAGAAGCAGAGAGTAGAATGGTGATTGTCAGGGAGTGGGGATAAGAGAAAATGGGCAGCTGTTTAATGTGTATAAAATTTCCATTATACATGATAATTAAGTTTAGGAGATCTACTGTACAATATTGTGGACTATAGTTTGTAATATTGTATTGCACACTAAAACTTGTTAAGAAGATAGATCTTAGTTAAACATACTTACCACAATAAAAATAATAACATAAACCAAAACACGAAAGCTGTGAACACACACTGAAATTAATTTGTTTCTTTTGGGGGAGAAAGGCAGCATGCTATATTGCAAGGATCTTCAAAACAGACTCAGGATGTGTGGATACAAGTCTCAGTTCTGCTTCTTGCTAATTCTGAATCATTAAATAAGTAATTACATTTTTCTGACCTTCAATTTCTTCAACCTGAAAAATGGGAATATGACATTTGAAAAGGCTCCACCATCTAAGTTGGTTCAGAAATTGTCTTCCCAACTTCTTCATGAGAATGCCAAGGCTTAGTGTGTTTCAAAGACATGCTCAAGGTCACATAGCTAGTAAATAATAGAGTTGGAGTTAGAATCTAGGTCTTTTGGTCTTTAGTAGAGTGCTTTTCTTGGTATGACATTTCCATATTGTATAATTTAGAAAAAGACATGGTCCTATCAAAAAAGGGTTTTGTTTATTTTTTAGCATCCAACGATTGTTTCTGAAATTTCTGATAGTAGCATTACATCTTGATCAGCTTTCTGGACACATGTACTTACTGGGTTAAGAATTTGAGTGAATCAAATTTGAGTTCTGGCTGAGCACAGCCCCCTAGAGAACGTAGTTCTCCTTTAAGGGAAGGCTCCTACAGAAGTGGAAGTTTTCCCCCACCACAGTTTTCTTCAAGGTAATTACTCACCAAGAAATGAACAAAATGAAAAATATTTTATATGTAATTGGGCACTTTTGCCTGGGCATGGTCTTCTGGTAAGCTCTTATATCTGATATTTGAATAAAAAGCTAGCCTATACTCAGAGCCTACATACAATACAAGTAAAATTTACATACTCAATGGGAACAAATAATCTTTCCACTAAAAGATCCTTGAAATTATCACCTTAGCCAGACCCTGTTGGTTTTATCTTTTAGACTTGCTTGTTCTGTGGAGCCCTCAGAAGTAGAATCTACTGGGCTGGGATTCAAAATCTTGCTAGTATTGAAAAAACACATCCCTACGTAAAACAATTAACAGGCCGGGGGTGGCGGGTCACACCTGTAATCCCAGCACTTTGGGAGGTCGAGACGGGCGGATCACGAGTTCAGGAGATCGAGACCATCCTGGCTAACACGGTGAAACCTTGTCTCTACTAAAAGTACAAAAAAATATTAGCCAGGTGTGGTGGCGGGCGCCTGTAGTCCCAGCTAGTTGGGAGGCTGAGGCAGGAGAATGGCATGAACCCGGGAGGCCGAGCTTGCAGTGAGCCGAGATCTCGCCACTGCACTCCAGCCTGGGTGACAGAGCGAGACTCCATCTCAAAAAAAAAAAAAAAAAAAAAAAGGAAAAAAAATTAGCAATCATATCAGATAAATAGTTCATTTACTCCATCCCTTTATCCTGAAAAATCACGCAAAATTTACAACTCTCCATTGGTAAAAATCTCAATAATATTGTTAGGAATTTTGCCAAGAGCTAATCAGGCTCTGAAGGTCTCTTTTTATTTCTGTGTCTGGACATCTATCTCTTGGGGTGGTCCACAGTGTCTGAAGCCAGGGGATAGGTGGGAATGGATGAAGATATTTGGTAGTTTTCACAGAGAGCTTGGGGGAGCTGGTGGGACATCAAAAAGCTCTTAGAGAAAAGTCAGCAGGTGACTTTAGAATAAATGAATCTCTTAAAACATTTAGGGTGTAAAATATTAATGGAACCAGTGCTTGACCCCAAAAGCATTTGAGATTTTTATTGATGCCGAAACATTTGAAAAATAGTTAAGCAATGTTTAACAACCTGGAAAAGCTGAGCTGTTCACCCAATTCTGTGTTACTTGTGAAGTGCTTGAAGAGCCTCTGAAAGAACAGCACATCTGCAGGGACTCCATTAAGGAAGGCCCCTTGGAGGTTCTTTTAAATGGGGTGGGAAGGAAAAGCTGAGTAAGAGTCTCATCAGGGAAATGAGAAAATTGCGGAAGTGTTTCCATATTGCATTGAATTGCATTAGTCACTCTCCTGGAAAAGAATCCAGAGTTATCAGCAAAACACTGAAAGAAAGTGTCTAAAATATGAAGATTACAGTCTGCATTGCAATGACTACCACGCAAAAAGAATCACCCATCTGATTTGATAAAGGAACAACAAGGTACAGTTTGGAGTTGCAGAAACAGTTATTAAGGTTAGGATATACTGAGCTCCTTTCCCAAATTATCAATAGAATGATTTAAACAGGCTAGGGCAAGGGAAGAGAGGTGAGTTTTAAAAAGCCTGTTGATTTCAAGGCACTGGACTGAATGTTTTCAAACATTTCCTCATCTTAGTATTAACTATTGTAAAACATTACTGTATCTGTTTTAAAAATTAGAAATTAAAGATAATGGAGTTGAATAAATTGTATAGGGTCAAACAGTTGATAAATGGCAGTACCTTGACTTGAATCCAACTCTACTTAATTCTAAAGGCCATGCCGAGAAAGAAAATCATATGAAGGATTCTCCTTTTTTGAAATCTACACATCCATCTAACTTTAGGTCTTTCTATATGCAGCCTAGTTAGGTCTAGTTCCAGCAGAGTTGTGGACCAGTGTCTTTAATACTTTGTACAGATATCAGATTACATAACGTAAGACTTGGAAATCTCTAATAGTTTTATAGAGTAGCAGACTTCCTACCTCTTTCCTCAACTTTTTTTTTTTTCCAATATAAAGAAAAAAGAACCTCTGGGTTAGCAACCAGTGGTTTTTAATTCTAAAACTTGTCCAGCTTTTTCTAGCTTTGTAAGTTTGAGAAGTTCACATAACATTTCCAGACAGAATTTCGTGAACTATAAAATGTAGTAACACTTGGTTGTCACTTACTTAGATAATTGTCATGAAGATCAAATAAGAGTACAAAGTGATTAACCAAGATGTGGATCTTCTCGGCCCTGAATAGAGTGTGCAATGTGTAGTAATAAGAAATTACTAGACCCTGAATAGCCAAAGCAATCTTGAGCAAAATGAGCAAAGCTGGAGGAATTCTACTACCTGACTACAAAATGTACTCCAAAGTTTAGCAATCAAAGCAACATGGTACTGCATAAAAGCAGATACATAGACCAATTGAACAGAGAGCCCAGAAATAATTATGCTCATTTACAATCAAGTGAGTTTTGACAAAGGTGCCAAGAACACACAGTGGGGAAAGGGCAGTCTCTTCAATTAATAGTGTTGGGGAGCTGCAGAAGAATGAAATTAGACCCTTCTCTCACAACATACACAAAAGTAAACTTGAAATGGGATTCAAGACTTAAATGTAAGACCTGTATCTGTAAAAGTACTAGAAGAAAGCATAAGGAAAAGGCTTTATGACATTGGTCTGGACATAACTACTTTTTAGATATCACCCCAAAAGCATAGGCAACAAAGGCAAAAATAGATAAACAGACTACATTAAGCTCAAAGGCTTCTGCACAGCCAGGGAAACAATCAACAAAGTGAACAAAAAACCTACAGAAATGGATAAAATATCTGCAAACTATACATCTGATAAAAGGCTAATATCCAAAACACATAAAAAACCCAAACAATCCAATAGACAAAAAAATCACAAATAATGTAATTAGAAAATGGGCAAAGATTCTGATAGATATTTCTCAAAAGAAGACATATAAATGATCAACAGATGTATGAAAGAATATTCAACATCACTAATCATCAGGGAAATGCAAATTAAAACCACAATGAGATGTTAGTTCACATCTGTTAGAATGGCTATTGCCAAGAAGATGAAAGATAAGTGCTAGAGAGGATGTGGAGAAAAGGGAACCCTTGGATACTGGTAGTGGGAATGTAAATTAGTACAGCTATTATGCGAAGTACTTTGATAGTTCCTAAAAAAATTAAAAATAGAACACTATATGACCTAGCAATCCCACTTTTGGGTATATATCCAAAAATTAAATCAGCATATTGAAAAGATATTTGCACTTCCATGTTAATTGCAGCATTATTCATAATAGCCAAGATATGGAATCAATCTATGTGCCCATCAGTGGATGAATGGGTAAAGACAATGTGGCATACATTTACAATAAAATGCTATTTAGCCTTACCAAGAAGGGAATCCTGTCACTGGGCACAAAAGCATAGATGAACCTGGAGGACATTACATTATCAGCCAGGCACAGAAATTGGCTAGGCACAGAAAGACAAATACCACAGCATCTCACTTATATGTGGAATCTAAAAAAGTTGAACTCATATAAGTAAAGAGTAGAAAGGTGGTTACCAAAGGTTAAGAGTATAACGGGGTTGGATAAATATTGGTCAAAGGACACAAAATTTCAATTAGATAGGAGGGACAAGTTTAAGAGATCTGTTGTACAACATAGTGACTATAGTTAATAACAAAGCATTGTATTCTTGAAAATTGCTAAAAGAGTAGGTTTTAAGTGTTCTCACAGAAACAATGTTAAGTATGTGAAGTAATGCATATGTTAATTAGCTTGATCTGGCTATTCCACAATGTATGCATATTTCAAAATGTCATGCTGCACATGATAAATATATATTTTTATTTGTCTGTTAAAATAAGTAAATAAACAATGAAGTTGGGCTACTCATTAATTCCATTTAAATTCAGGTAAAATTAAATATTTTAGAGGAAGTAGGTTTAACAAAAATTAAATTAGAAATATACCAATAAACATGGATATATCCAGTTGAGAAATAAAAAAAGCAAAATATGGAATTATTGTTGTGACTCATTTATAAAGGTACTCATTTTTATTAATAGGAAAATTTTTGTTTTCTATCTAAAAACTGTTAAATTGAAAACAGAGTAAGTGTTTTTTAAATTTTCATGGCCTTATGGGAACCTTATATCTCTATAGATTGACAGTAGTGTGGAAATTAATGGGAGAGATTTCAGGTAACCATGAACCCTTTGATACTGCATTCAAAATTTTGTGAATATATGATTTCTGAAAAGAAGATCCACAACATTTGTTATACTCCCAAAATGGGTCCATGGCTACAACAATATTTAGAAAGTCCTAAGGGTCAGATTCTACAATCACATAGCTTTGGATATTGGGCTTATGGTTTGAAGAGACTGATAATTTCATATACTTCATCTATTAAGATCTAGCCAGGAAAGCAGAAACCACATTACATATTTTAACAAACGAGATTTAGTTGGTTATACCAGTTGTAGAGAGCTATAAGAGGGACAAAAAAGAAGTGTCAAAAATATTTCAGAGATTAAAAAAATGCTTAGAGAAGTGATTACTCCTAGGCATGGGGAACCAAAGGAGAGACTCAGCATCTCTAGACCTTGGAGCTTGTAGGAGGGACTCTGTAGAGCTGATGGTCAGATCTCTGAAAACAGAGGCACCACACACTTTCTGAAAAGGCTTGATAAGACTGCTTCTGGAAGCACTGAATACAGCTTGATGCTGGAGCAGACTACCACTGAGATGAGTTTTACCACAACACAAATAGGAAAAATGTCCCTCTTCTCCTTATTCATTCTAATCTCTTTCTAGTGTTTTCTATTGGCAGAACCTGAGATGACAAAGCAGTCTGAGAAAGGTGGTTTGCAGAGTCCCTAGAGCATTTAAAGGTAGATTTTGATAAATAACTTCCCCGCTTTGCATTTTAGTGTTGTCTATGTAGTCTACATAGCAGGGATTCCTTTATATGTTTGGAAGGACCTACTCAACATGCTTGAACTGGTGTCTCAGGGATCCTGTTATTTCAGAGAAAGTGGAATGCATGTACATCAAAGCAGAAACCCACTAAAATCCTATGTGTGTTTCCAGACACCTTCCTGACATTTTCTTAATAACCTATGTCGGGACAAGTGCTACTGCTGAGGTGGTCTAATGGGACTTAGGCATGGAAAGGGATGTTCATCATTCTGGCTGGCTTCACCAATAATGTGAGCACTGAGTTGAACTGCCGTATTTCAGGTATTTATGTGGTCAAGATGAAGATGGAAGGGTAGAGTGTTCTGAGTAAGAAAAAGGGAAAAAGTAAAGAATCTGGAAATTCAAAGGAGTCCAAAGAATAAGTAATTATTGTACAACTCTCATACCAAAGACCTCAAGGGAAGCAGATACACTAGTGATAAATATGACTAGAGACCCACACACTTAATTTGGAAAACGAAATCACTACACTTAATCAGACCTGACACACCTTCTGAACTTGGCATCTTTTTGGATAGATTTGACCTTCCATGCAAGCCATGGTAGTTCCTTGTTGGATAAATCTTAGCTCCCAATAAGGCCAGGAGAGTTAAACAACCAGGTAGGTGTGGGCTATCTTTTTTTGCTCTTGTCGCCCAGGCTGGAGTGCAGTGGTGCTCACTGAAACCCCTGCCTCCTGGGTTCAAGTGATTATCCTGCCTCAGCCTCCTGAGTAGCTGAGATTACAGGCGCCTACCCACCATCACACCCGGCTAATTTTTTTTTTTTTTTTGTATTTTTAGTAGAAATGGGGTTTTACCATGTTGGCCAGGCTGGTCTCGAACTCCTGGCTTCAGGTGATCCGCCTGCCTCGGCCTCCCAAAGTGCTGGGATTACAGGCGTGAGCCACCACGCCTGGCCAGTGTGGGTTTAGGACGCAACTCAGCAGGTAGATTCAGACGAGCAACAGCACCAAATGGAGCTCTCCATGGTTCTGACATTTATAACCACAATGAGTCTATTGGCTGATGGCCCCAAAACTGCCTTGTTGATTTCTTACTTTCCACCTTAAATCTCCCTACTCTGATAAGTTTGCCATTATCCTTCTCTGGGTAATTAGTCTTTATATTGAACTTTATTAATAATAAAAACAAAAATTATATTGTGCTTATACTTCTTAGAAGACCTTTAATATCTATTAACATATTTAATCATCCCGTTAAACCAGTGAAGTTGGAACTGATGATTTCACTTTCCTTTACAAGTGAGGCAATTGAGGTTTCAAGGTTAAGTGACACGATCAAGGACATAATTTTTAATGACTCATTAGAGACTTGAACCCAAGCCTAATTCTAAAGCATGGGATGTTTCCAATTTGTATGGTTATTTAAGGGACTAAATTACTAAGATCTTACTCAGACTGTCTCAGTCATTACTATAAGTCTTTGTAATAGATATACATAAAAAATAATCTATGGTTCAAACAGATTTGGGAAACATTAAATGCGATATCCCCATCTATGCAATTAATAAAGCATATTAAAATATTAAAGACTCTTAAAAGTCTTACAGAAAAAATCTCTAGCTTTTGGTTTCACTTAGAATTTTCCCATTTTTTGATCATAGATAGATTATTTATCAGTATGGAGAAGCTGTTTATATCAAATGTGATACCCATATTTCATAAAACACTGGGGAAATACTAACTCATCCCATATTCTGACCCTTGACCTTGCAGAATCAAAATGTATCTTCTCTGGAGACTGTCACTCCAACATTGGGAGTTTTCAGGCAAGACTTGTGGCTGGCCGGAAGGATTTTTCCATATTGACTACAGGATGCCACACCAGACCTATCCTGTCACCAGGTTCAGTGACTGAGGAAAATGATTTTAATATTCACAAAGTTACTTTGTGAGTGATATCCAAGGTTCGTGAGCCAAGGTGATTCCATCTATCATATGGCCTATGTTTTCTTTTTATAACACAAGCTTCTAAATGCTCTGTGGTCATTCATTATTTATCAGACTTCAGTGCACTCAGTGGCTCCCTCTGACAAAATGATCATCTTGGAATCGAGTTTTTTTTTTTTTTTGTGGTACAGTGGTTATTAGAAGTTGCTCAAGTAGACAAATATTAATAGAAAATTAATCAGGCAATAGTTGGAGAGAGAACAGAAAAATAGGGTATTGACAAGAAAACATGGGGCACAGTTCAACTCATAGGAGTGGCAACAACTTTGATCTAGTTTATTTTTAAAATATCATTTCTAAGTCATTTGAACTTTGACATTGTATCTCCAAAAGAAATGCAGCATTCATTGAATGATTGTTTTGTCCTGAGCATTGTGCAGGGGGAGTGGAGGAGGCAGAGATGAGTAAGATTAATTCCTTGCCTTAAGTCTCTTGTGCTCTAGTAGTGGGGAGTTAGGCATACACAACAGTGTCCAAATACTCTATAAAGCAAATACAACAGGTATCAACCACAGAAAAGGGGCAATAAAGTCTCATGGGGTGGTGGCCTGGGAATGACTCTCAGAAGAAGTGACATTTCTATGGCTATTTGAAGGTGAGTGGGAAATCTCTCATGCCATTGTTCCCAGTATCATCTGCTGCCACTCTACCCTTTGCCCACCACTTCCTAGAATTCGCTCAGGCTTTCTCTCAGGCTCCCTCCTCAGGGCCTTTGCATATGCTGTTTCCATTGCTAGAAACCCCTGCCTCCTCCTTTTCATCTGGCTAACTCTACTCACCTTTCCAGTCTCTGGTTAAAGGTTACTCCTCAGAGAGGCCTTCTCTGTTACTCCTTCCCCCAGGAAATGTTATGTCTCTTCCATTGTTCTTTCTCATCACATTTTGATGATTTAATTTTTAGCTGGTACCATATGTTTTTTACATTTTTGTTTATCTCTTTACCACGTGGTTTTGGAACCTTCATGAGATCAGTAACTGACTTTATTTTGTTCAGTGTCTCTTTCAGTGCCTTCCTCTCAATAGGGGCTCGGTAACCATTTGTTAAGTGAATGAATGAAATCAAGTGGGGCATCTAAAACTGAATGAGAATCTTGAGCAAAGGCTCATTGACATCAACCTGAATAATGTGTGCGTTAGTGGCAGGTTCTAAGTTGTAAGGAGAATCCAGGCCCTGCCTATCCAGGAAGGGAAGAAGCTCAATGTGGGTAAGGATAAAGGCATTGCTAGGTTACATACAAAAAGATGAAATATTCATTGAGGCAAACAGAGGTAATAAATTCCTGGCTTTTTACAGCATATTTGATTTTTTGATTCACCTTTTTGATTCATGCAGCTAATGTGAAATGCCATACCTGGGCTTTCCTCTTGCAGAAAGCTACCTTAATTCTGGAGATGTGGCTCTACATCTTAAGAACAACCTTCTCTACCAAGTACCAACTAAATGTGATTTTTCTTGGGTTTAGCTTTCTGAGCCTCCCAGTACTATGAGAATGATAAGACGTCAATGAAACTGGGATAAGGGACCAGAGCAGACATGAGCCTGCTCTGAGTTAACATCTTAGGCCAAAGTAGACCAGAAACTTTCATGTTTTACATGAAGTCCAGCATAGCTCAGCAGGACTAGGAGACCACATAGGATCTGGGAGCAAATTCTTATAAAAGAAGGATAATCATAGCTCTAATCATATGTCAGGTACTGTGCTAAGCACTATATATGCATGTTATAATTAAATCCTGGCAATAATATCATGTGACATAGGTCCTATTATTATTTCTGTTTTATTGAGGAGAAAAGTTAGGCTTTGTGAGATGAGTTTGGGTAAGTTAGGTGTATCAGTTCATTTTCACACTGCTGATAAAGACATACCAGAGACTGGGAAGAAAAAGAGGTTTAACGGACTTACAATTCCACATGGCTGGGAGGCCCGTCAATCATGGCAGAAGGCAAGGAGGAGCAAGTCATGTCTTATATGGATGGGGGCAGGCAAAGAGAGAGAAAGATTGTGTAGGGAAACTCTTGTTTTTTAAAACCATCAGATCTTGTGAGACTCATTCACTATCATGAGAACAGTGCAGAAAAGACCTGCCCGCATAATTCGGTCAAGTCCCACTGGGTTCCTCCCACAACACAAGGGAATTGTGGTAGTTACAATTCAAGATGAGATTTGGGTGGGGACCCAGCCAAACCATATCATTAGGCTTCCACAGACTGAGAGTAGTGAAACTGATGCAGGGCAGATGAGTCCCAAAATTAGGGCTTAGCCTAGGAGGGTTCTTGGCTTCACCTAGGAAAGAATTCAAGAGCTAGCCTGTGGTGTTAGACAGCAACTTTTATTGAAGCGGCAGTGTACAGCAGCTGCAGAGGTACTGCTACTTGTGGAGCATGGCTACTGCATGGGCAGTGTGCCGAGTAGCAGCTCAGAGGCAGTTCTGCAGTCATATTTATACCCACTTTTAATTATATGCAAGTTAAGGGGCATATTATCCAAACATTTCTAGAAAAAGGGAAACTTCTGGGTCATCAGGTCATTGCTATGGAAAGGGGCAGTAACTTCCAAGTGCTGCCATGACAATGGTAAATTGACATGGCACATTGATGTCTTATGGAAAGTTGATTCCACCCTGTCCTGGTTTTAGCTAGTCTCCAGTTTGGTCCAGTATCTGAGCTCTGTCTCTGAAGTCCAGTCCCACCTCCTGAGTTGAGTCTCACTTTCTACTTCCAAGCCATTGAGCTTCATAGCATGAGTGCTTAGCCTACTACATATCTATCTATGGAATTTGCAGTCACCTTAGGCAGTTACTTGAAGTTTCTGGGTTTGAGATCCCAGCCACATTTTCCTCTCTCTCTAGACCTGAGAAACAAGATCACCAGTTGGTTCACAGAGGGTGGGTGGGTTGAGAGAAGTACATTTTTATGATTGGTTGTAGAGGATTTTGAGTGATAAGCTAAGAAATCTGCATTTTAGTCTTGAGAAAATAGATCCATGGTACTGGTATAAAAACAGACACATAGACCAATGGAACAGGTTAGAGAACCCAGAAATAAAGCCACACACCTACAACCATCTGATCTTCGACAGAGTTGACAATAACAAGCAATGGGTAAAGAGTACCTATTTAATAAAAGTGCTGAGATAACTGGCTACCCATATACAGAAGATTGAAACTGGACCCCTTAATTTTACCATATGCAAAATTAATTCAAGACAGATTAAAGACTAAAATGTGAAAACTAACACTATGAAAACCCTAGAATAAACCTAGGAAATACCATTGTGAAAATAGGCCCTGGTAAAGATTTAGTGATAAAGACTCTAAAAACAATTACAACAACAAAAAAATTGACAAGTGGGGCTTAATTAAATGAAAGAGTTCCTGTACAGCAAAAGAAACTATCAATAGAGTAAAACAGACAACCTACAGAATGGGATAAAATATTTGCAAACTATGCATCTGATAAAAGCCTAATACCTAGACTCTATGAAGAATTTAAGCAAATCAACAAGCAAAACACAAATAATCCCCCAATTAAAAAATGGGCAAAGGACATGAACAGACACTTCTCAAAAGAAGACATACACATGGCCAACAGCATATGAAAAAAATGCTCATTACTAATCATTAGAGAAATGCAAATCAAAACCACAATGAGATACTATCCCATACCAGTCAGAATGGCCATTATTTAAAATAACAGATGCTAGTGAGGTTGCAGAGATAAGGAAATCCTTACAATCTGCTGGTAGGAATTTAAATTAGTTTGTACACTATGGATAGCAGTTGTAAATTTCTCAGAGAGCTTAGAACTATCATTTGACCCAGCAATTCTATTAATAGGTATATATGCAAAGGAATATAAATCGTTCTACCAGAAAGACACATACACACGTGTTCATTGCAGCACTACTCACAATAGTAAGAACATCAACAGTGACTGGATCACTGTTGAGATACCCATCAACAGTGGACTGGATAAAGAAAATGTGGTACATATATACCATGGAATACTATGCAGCCATAAAAAAGAATAAAATCTTTTCCTTTGCAGCAACATGGATGCAGCTGGAGGTCATTATCCTAAGTGAATTAACAGGAACAGAAAACTGAATACCACATATTCTCACTTACAAGTGAGAACTAAACAGAGTTCACATGGACACAAAGAAGGGAACAATAGATATCAGGGCCTACTTGAGGGTGGAGAGTAGAAGGAGGGTGAGAATCTAAAAACTATGTATCTGGTACTACACTCACTAACTGGGTGATGAAATAATTTGTACACCAAACCCCAGCCACATACAATTTACCTATGCAGTAAGCCTGCACATGCATCCCCTGAACCTAAAATAAAAATTGGAGGTAAACAAAAATAAAAAGGGAAAATGGCAATTATTTTTAAAAAAGAAAAAGAAAATGGAACTAAAGGGATGGTTTGAATGACATGCAAGAGAACAAAGGGACAGAGAGTGGCAATTGGGCGTTACCAGATGCAGAAATCTGCAGTATTACACAGTTCGGGAAGCCTGAACCAAGGTTGTGGTGATGGAGATGGACTGAAGAGTCATTTTAAGGCAGAATTGATAGGACTTGGCAACTGACTGGTAGGGAAAGAGCTTCCTGTTGCCACTTAATGATGAAATACATATCCCTACCTTCCCAGCCACAGACTTCATCTCAGCAAATACACTTTTAATGATTGGTCGGTATTTACTTAACATCTTCACTTTACCAAGAAATATGAATTGGCTTCATCTTTGAAGAAGCATGAATTTCTGAGCCACTCTGACTTATAAGATTGGTGTTGAGATACAGTTTTTGATGTGAAAGAATAAAACTGCATACATATGATCCTATATGTGTGCTGCTCTGTCACACTAGTACTTATGAGGCCAGATTAATTTTATTTTTATGTCTTTACAACATAACATTATGACTTCGTTTATTTAAGGTTTATGTTCTACCAACTTCTCTAAAATATTGCAGTGACAAATTAAGAAATAGAGAAAAGGTAAATTAAATGTAAAGACAGATTTAAACAAATTTACATGAGCAAATAATAAATATGTTCTCTGAGTTGAGCTAATTTGCTAACCCAGCACATAACAAATTGTTTATGCTATGTATCTACATCTATATCTATAAATCTAAATGTAATTGTTGATTTTGTTTTCATTATTGAACAAATGAATGAACTGACTTACCTGCTAGGATGAGGAACTGAATTTGAGTCTCAGTTTTCTCATAACTAGGGGGAAAAGGAAAATAAAGAATGGAATATTAAAATGTAAATATAAATTTATAGCCACATCACGTGACTAAAGAGAAGATATATTTATCCCAATGGACAAGCTTTTGGCATAGCAAAGAATTCAGTGAGGAATTTGTTTTAATGGACTTTTGAATAATAAATCTTAAAGTAAATAATATTAATTCCTCCTCCTGCTGCTTCCTCCTACAACACGTTTGTTTGATTGATGTGTGTTTTTGTTTTTGTGTGCTTAAAATTTTGGGTGTAACCAAAGCAGGGGTGCAGAATCATTACATTAGGTTAGAAGGGCTCAGTAGGGCAGGAGAAGCAGTGTAGGCTGGTGGTTAACACAATGGGCTTTAGCAGTGAGGAACTCACTTCTTTACCTGTGAAATGGAGATAGTAATAATAATAATAGTAAATAATATGTACTTCACATGGATACTGTGAGGATTAAGGGAGATAATAAAAATGTGCTTGGCATGGCAAGTGTTTGAGAAGTGACAGCCACATAGTCACACCCCCTCTGATTTGGAGCTATCACTTCTTAAACACTGCCATAGAGCAAGCATTTAAGAAGTGACAGCTAGCTAGGCACGGTCACGAATGCCTGTAATTCCAGCACTGTGGGAGGCTGAGGAGGGTGGATCATGAGGTAAGGAGTTCGAGACCAGCTTAATGAACATGGTGACACTTGGTCTCTACTAAAAATACAAAATTTAGCTGAGCGTGGTAGTGTGCACCTATAATCCCAGCTACTCAGAAGGCTGAGGCAGGAGAATCACTTGAACCTGGGAGGTGGAGGTTGCAGTGAGCCAAGATCACACCACTGCACTCCAGCTTGGGCGACAGAGCAAGATTCTGTTTCAAAATAATAGTAATAATAATAATAATAATAACAATAATAATAATAAAAATGACAGCCCCAAATCAGAGGGGGTCTGACTGCCTGCTGGGGATATCTTGCATTGTCTCTCTGCCTTCCCCTGTTTATGCTCTGTTAAAGAATAAGGTGTGAGTAGCACCACTGGTAATTAAGGATTTTTGTTTGTTTTTCTCTGGAGCCTTGTTTCCTCCGAATGCATAAAGGCTGTGTGACTTCAGTAGTTCCACATGACAATATAAAGCTCAGACAAATATGCTTTTATCTATTTCCCATTGCATGGTGTCCTGCCAGATTTAATTTGAGTAAATCTGAAAGTCCTCATTTAGATTGCAAGTTTCTCCAGGGAAAGGAGAGTGACTTCTCTTCTGTTACCTCTACTGCTCAACTGAATTCCTCCAACACTTATATTTGGAGCAGCCCAGAGTGTTCTAGGCCATGAGACAGAGCAGTGAACAAGCAAAGTTCCTGTTCTCATGAAGCTCAGCTTTCAATGAGAGGAACAGATACAGCAAGTAACCAAATGAATAAACATGACAGATTCAGATAATAAGTGTTATGCAGAAAATTAAAAAGAGCCAAGTGACAGAAGACAACTGGGAGTTCATTGATTTATGGATCAGGGAAGGATATTCAAGGAGATAGTAAATGGATGAAGCTTTGAGTACGGCGCAAGGAAGCCAGCCATGCTGCCATCCAGAGCAGAGCGTTCCAGACAGAGAAAGAACAGGGACAAAGACCTTGAGGTTGAATAAGTGTTCAGAGACTAGGAAGATGGCCTGGGTGGTGGTTATGTGGTAAGGAGAAGGGGAGTAGGATCAGCTGAGACCAGAACCCAGAGCTGGTCTAGGAAAGAAACTCTATAAACACCAAGAAAGAGATTGTACTGCTAAAAGAAGTTCCTCAGGGCAGGGCCAAGTTCTAATCTTCATGATGCTTCTGGATACCTCCTGTATCCAGAGAGATTCATCTACATGATGGCTACTGTTAAATCTTGAAAGAAATAGTATTGGGAACTCCCAATACTGTTTTCAAAACATCATCTAACTTGGTTCTCAAATTAACCTTGGGAAGCAAGTTATTGGGATTCCTGCTTTATGAGTGACTGATCTACAATTTAGAGAATTTGACAGATGTATTGCAGATTTCAAAGTTGTTATGTTAGAATTTGTCTTGGCCTTCTTACTCCAGGCTCTGGGTTTCTTGCACAGCATCGAAGATGCCTCTCAATTCTTTGGAATCCTCTTCTATCGTTTAAAACCAATCTTTTACGTCGGTGTACAGAAACATGGGGAGTAGTTATCAATACTTTGATTAAATTCATTCAATATGCACTGACGTCACTGCCATCACCATTACCACCAGAATAGTATTAACAATAGTTACTATTTATTTAGCACCTACTTTTTCAAGAAACATGCTAAGCACTTGGAGTACACCATTAAATTTCCTTTGTTCAATAATCCTAAGAAGTAGGCATAATGATCACCTTCACTTTATAGATGACAATAAAATGACTGCTCAGAAAGTTTAAGTAACTTGCCCAAGGTCACACAGCAGGGAGCTGGAATTAATGTAAACTGGAGGCTGGACAGCTCTAATGTTTACCTCAACTACATGAACTAGGTCAGCTACTGGGGGCCATGTGATGGAATAAGATTGAGTTTATGACCTTGAAAAGGTCATGGTGTAGAGAGGGATGTCTCTCTGAAGGGAGCTCAGCCTCTGTTCACCTGCCAAGCCTGCCCGGGCAAAGTGAGAACAGAGCTTGGTTCTGTTTGACAACTTGGCAAGTTAGCATCTATGGCTGTAAAGGCAGGAGTGGAGGAGGAGCTGGGCTGGAGGAAGCCAACCAGCACCACATATCAGCACCAGCATCTTGGGAGGGAGAGGGTGAGAACCAAGGACCTTGTGAGCAGTTAAGAGGCTCCACCTTGCCACGGGAGATAAGTGGAAATTCTGATTTCCCCAGACCAGACTATTGAACCACAATCCAGGCTGTGGTTATTTATATTCCCCTAACAGCCTTGTTTACACAACCTGCCTGGATGCAAATCAGCGCATGGAGGCAGTGAAGGCGGCGAGGTGTGCCCCCGGAAGGGACTGGGGGATTGGTTTTAGTCATGTAGTGTTAACACAGCCACACATGACTGCCCACACTTCTGCAGCTGAGGGAAAGAATGAGAACATGTAGTCCCCAGGACACTTGCCCAGTCCTGCCTGAGTGGGAGATAATGCAAAGAGTGGAGTGGACTTTGATTATCCCAATCACTTCCTTCACAATCCGCTTCCTTTTCCAGCCCCATCACTCACCCCATCTGCCCCCTCCCCTCCTGCGTGCACCCTCCGTTCCAGTCACTCCTGGCTCTGAATACATCATGCTCCTTCATGGGTTTATGCTCTGGCTCAGACAGTTCCCTGTGCTCAGAATGCCCTTTCTCTCTCTCTTTTACAACGTGTGTTATGTGTAACTGATGGGGTGCCAGACAGTGTTAGGTAGTATGCAGACAGAATTCTTATTTTATGCAAATACTTATTATGTTAGGACTGAGTCAATTTAGACAAAGACACTGAATCTATAATAGTACGGGTAGAATATAGATAGGGCAAATAACTTGATGATGGAGTAGAGGTTCTTGCCATTTGGGAAACAATGCTCTTATTTAATCGAACATGGCCTGCCTTTTATAACGTGAGGGACAAGATTGGATTCTGTTTCGATCTGCAGTGCCCTCCCCGACCTTTGAGGTTCACACATCTGGTTACATGACCTTCCTTTGCTCTCTGTGAAGGCCATCTGTTGCCTCCTAGTGCATGCCCCATTGTCCCATTTGGCCCACAGAATTGTATCTTTTTCTCAAGCCCAAATTCTGCTGTCACCAGTGAAACATAGCAACTCTCCAAGAAAAACCTCTCCAAAGAGCCAGCCTCATCCCTCCACTCCTCTCTCTCTCCCACTTTCCTTCCCTGTCCCTACCTTCCTCCCTACCTCCTGCCCTCATCCCTAACCTCTAGCTACCACTGGTTCTTTTGGGTTTTTTTTTTTTTTTTTTTTTTTTGAGATGGGTTTTCACTCTTGTTGCCTAGACTGGAGTGCAATGGCGAATTCTCAGTTCACTGCAATCTCCACCTCCTCGGTTCAAACGATTCTCCTGTCTCAGCCTCCCGAGAAGCTGGGATTACAGGCATGTGCCACCACGACTGGCTAATTTTGTAATTTTAGTAGGTATGGGGTTTCTCCATGTTGGTCAGGCTGGTCTTGAACTCCCAACCTCAGGAGATCTGCCTGCCTTGGCCTCCCAAAGTACTGGGATTACGGGCATGAGCCACAATGCCCAGCCCACTATTTTTTATTTTACGATTTTTGACAATTTGTGTTATATAAATGGAACCATAAAGCGTGTAATTTAGAGGGTTTTTTTTTTTTTTTCTCAGCATAACTCCTTTGATATCCGTTCAAATTGTTTGTTCCTTTTCATTGCTAAGTAGTATTCTATGGTATGGCTGTACTATAACTTTTTTTTTTTTTTTGTATTTTTTGTGGAGACAGGGTTTTGCTATGTTGCCTAGGCTGGTCTGGGACCCCTGGGCTCAAGCGATCCACCCACCTTGGCCTTCTAAAGTGCTAGGATTATCGTTGTGAGCCACTGCGCCCAGTGCATAATTTGCTTAAAGGACTTATTAAAAGGACATTTGGGTTGTTTCCAGGGCTTGCTCTACTATGAGTAAAGCTACTATGAGCATTCATACACAGGTTTTTGTGTAAATATAAGTTTTCCTTCCTTTGAGATACATGTTTACTTCAGTTGCTGAGTTGCATGGTAAGTGCATGATTAATTTTATAGGAAGGTATCATACTCGTTTCCAAAGTGGCTGTACAATTTTCTTTCTAAGCAGCAAAGTACGAGTGATCCAGTTTCTTCACATCCTTGCCAGCATTTTATGTAATCACTATTTTTTATTATAGTCCTTCTTTTAAATATGTAGGGTTATCTTATCATGGATTTAATTTACATTTCCTTAATAGTTAATGATACTAAATGTCTTTTCATGTGCTTTTCATAGAAATGTGCTTTTAGTGAAATCACTAAAGAGACTATATCCCTTGCCAATTTTATAATTGAATGTGTCTTGTTTTGTCTTAACTATTTCATTGTAAGAGTTCTTTGTATGTTCTAGATACAAATCCTTTGTCAGATGCATGATTTGCAAATATTTTACACCAGTCTTTCACAGAGCAAATTAAAAAAAAATTAAGATCCAACTTATCAATGTTTCCTTTATCTGTATCAAGTTTTTTTTTTTTTTTTTTTTTTTTTTTTTTTTTTAATATAGTCTAAGAACTGCTTGCCTAGCCTTAGGCCACAGATATTTTTTTCTTATTTATTTATGAAAATTTTATAGTTTTTTTTTTTTTTTTTGAGACAAAGTCTTGCTGTGTTGCCCAGGCTGGAGTACAGTGGTGTGATCTCAGCTCACCTCAAGCTCTGCCTCCTGGGTCCAGGTGATTCTCCTGCCTCAACCTCCAGAGTAGCTGGGACTACAGGCATGTGCCACCATGCCCGGCTAATTTTTTGTATTGTTAGTAGAGAGGTTTTCACCATGTTGATCAGGCTGGTCTCAACTGATCCATTTTGGGTTAATTTCTGTATAAGGTGTGAGTTTTAGGTTGAGGTTTATCTTCCCCCCTCCCCCCGTGGATATCCAATTGCTCTAACACTATTTGTTGAAAAGCCTATTCATACTCCATTAAATTGTTTTTGCACCTTGTAAAAAATCTATTGTATATATTTGGGTGGGTTTATTTATTAGTTCTCTGTTCTGTTTTATTAGTCTATGTGTCTCTTCCTCCACCAATACCACACTCCACAATGTCTCAATTACTGTAGCTGGTAAGTCTTAGCATTGAATGGAGTGATTATCTCACTTTATTCTTTGTTAAGAATGTTTTAGTTATTCTAGGTGCTGGCTTTCCATGTAAATTTTAGGATAAGCTTGTTTATTTCTACAAAAGGCTTGCTGAGATCTTGATAGGAATTGCCTTGAATCTGCATATCAATTTGGGGAAAATTAACATATTACTATGCTGAGTTTTTCAAAAGAACACAGGACATCTCTATTTATTTAGGTCTTCCTTGATTTCTTTCAGCAGCATTTTGTAATTTTAAGCATATAGATTCTGTACATGTTTTATTAGATTTATACCTAATTATTTTATTTTCCTCAGAGAAATTGTAAATAGTATTGTATTCTTAATTTGTATGCAGATGTTCATTGTTTATACATGAATATATGAATGATTTTGTGTATTGATCTTATCTCCTGTGATTTTACTGAACTCACTTATTACCTCAAGTTTTTGTGGAATCCTTAGGATTTTCTATGTAGAGTCATGTCATTTACAAATAGGAATAATTTTATTTATTTATTTCTAATTTATATGCCTTTGATTTTTTTTTCTTGCCTTATTGCACTGGTTAGAACTTTCAGTTTCATTTGAATAAGCATTATGGAAGTTGACATTTTCTTCTTCCCATCTTAGAGGGAAAGCATTCAATATTTCACCATGATGTATGATTTATATAGGATTTTGTAGTTCCTTCTTTATGAAATTGAGAGCATTCCCCCATATGCCTATTTTTCTGGGATTTTTAAAAATCAAGAATAAGTCATGGATTTTGCCAAATGCTTTTTCTGCATCAATTGATATGCTTATATGCTATTTCTTCTTTAGCCTGTCAGTATGGTGGGTTACACTGATTTTTGAATTTTAGGCCAATCTTGCTTATATGGCAAAAATCCCACTTGGTCGTGCTTTATAATTTCTTTCATACATTTCCAAGTATAATTTGCGAATAATTTGTGGATTTTGTATATAAGCTTACGAGAGATATTGTTCTTATAGTTTTCTTATACAATATTTGTTTGGTTTTGTTACCAGAGTAATATTAGCCTCTTAAAATGCTTTTCCTCTGCTATTTTCTGCAAAATATTAAGTAAAGTTGATGTTAATTCTTTTTAAAATTTTTGGAATAATTCTAAAGTGAAATCATCTAAGGCATAAATATTTTTCTTGGGGTTCTTTTAAAATATAAATTAAATGTCTTTAATGGTTATAGGATGATTTGAATTATCTATTTCATCTTGGCTTAGTTTTGCTGGTTTATGGTTTTTGAGGAACTCATCCATTTATTCTAAATTGCCAATTTTCATTTTTGTTTATGGAGCAAAAATTGTTACTCTCCTTGACAGATGTCTATATCCTAAAATATGTAAAAACAAAAACAAACACAAAAACAACACATAGCTTTTCATGTGGATTTTCTAACTTAACTCTACTGCCCTGATCTCTATCCAATTCCTTATTCATGGTTGATGGTTTGGTTTTCTAGAACAGTGGTTCTCAGCCACTCTCACTTTTGCCCCCACCCCAGGGGACATTTGGCAATGTCTGGAGACATTTTTAGTTGTCACAACTAAAGTAGGGGTGCTATTGGCGTTTAATAGGTGGAGGCTACAGATGCTGCTAAACATATTACAACGCACAGGACAACCTCAACAACAAAGAGTAATCTGGGTTAAAAGTCAATAGTGCAGAGGTGGAGAAATCCTGCTCTGCCCTTGTTCCTCCTTGTGTGTTCTGCAGATCAGCAACATCTGCATCATCTGTGAGCTTGTTAGAAATGCAGAATCACAAGTCTCACCCTAGACCTACTATAGCTGATTCTATAGTTTGCAAAATTCCCAGACAATTCATATATACATTAAAATTTGAGAAATATTGCCCTGGGATAATTACTTCTTGTATGAGTTTCTTACTGTTGTTGTAACAAATTATCACAAATTTAGTGGATTCAAGTGACATGAGTTTTTATGATTACCATTCTGTAGGTTAAAATTCTGAAGTGGGTCTCAGTGATCTACAATTAAGGTATTAACAAGGCAATGTTTCTGTGTTCCAGGCTCTAGGTGAGAATCCATCTCCTTGCCCTTTACAGCTTCTAGAGGCTAACTGAAATCTTTGGCTCATGGTCCACTTCTTCGGTCTCCAAAGGCAGTGCCATTTGGCCAAGTCTTTCTCATGCTTGTATCTCTTTGGGTCTGTCTTTTCTGACTCCCTCATGTACATTTAAGGATCCTTAAATGTGACTTCACTGGGCTCATCTGGATAGCCCAGGCTATTCTCTTTATTTTATGGTCTGTTGATTAGGAAGCCTAATTCCATATGCTACCTTAATGTCCCTTTCCCATGCAAGGTAACATATTCACAGGTTCCAGGGATTAGGATGTGTTATCTATTGGAAGATCATTATTCTGCCTCAAAACTCCCCAAGTAGACTGAGCATTAGTCACTTGGAGAGCTCTTTATTTAGCTCTCAGGCTCTAGCCATATCCAATTGAAATATTTTCTGAGGTAAGGGCTGAGACTGTTTATTAAAAAAAAAAAGAAAAGAAGAAAAAAAAAAGCATCCTAGGTGGCTCTGATGATCATCTAGGTTTGGGAGTCATTGTCCTAGCACTTCCTTGGGCGGCCCGTTCCCCAGGAGTGTTGTTATTATTGTTATTATTATTATTATTTGCTTTCACTCTCTACTGAGCAATACTCACAGACCTCCCTGGTGCCTTAGTGTGTGCTCTCCCAGAAGCAGACTTTGAGACAGTGCAAGTGGTTTATTGGGGAGGTGATTCCAGGAAGCACTAGCAAAGCAGTGGGGGATGAGACAAGGAAGGGAAAGCAGCTACTAAAGGGTGATTATAAAGTAAGTTACCACTGTTGGAAACTTGAGCTTAATACTGATGAGCAAATTTGGGAGCCTGTGTACGGCATAGGATTCAAAGTTATCCCATTTGGGACAGAAGTAAGCTGGAGTATTTACATCAACTTCTGTTGGCCCTTGGTCAAGTGATGTTCCCGGGCTGGGAGCAGGGGTTGATTTCCGACACATTTGGTCTGCTGTGCGCACTGCTGTAGTGGTCATTTGTGGCCAGAGAAAGCCTTTAGCAAAGAGACAATGATGCTAGCATTTGGAAGCTGAGAAGTGTGCACTCAGATGATAAGGTCTAGAATGCTACGGATAGGGCACCAACAGCATCTGTTACATCTTGAATGTTGAGTGAAATCTTTACTGAAGTCATTAAGAACACAATACTTACAGAACAGAAGTAATAGAGGAATTTCATTCTATCCCTCAGAATAGATACTAATGAGGGAGCAAAAATCCAAGCTCCTCTTGGCCTTCAGAGTCTAGAGCAATTATTATTCCTCACCTTTGGTGACTCTTCATCTTGGCTTTCAGTCTTTGATAGCTCTCTTTTTTCCTGAGATGGAGTTTCACTCTTGTTGCTTGGGCTTGAGTGCAATGGTGCGATCTAGGCTCACTGCAACCTCCGTCTCCCGGGTTCAAAGGATTCACCTGCCTCAGTCTCCCCAGTAGCTGGGATTACAGACATGCACCACTATGGCCAGCAAATTTTTGTATTTTTAGTAGAGACAAGATTTCTCCATGTTGGCCAAGCTGGTCTCGAACCCCTGACCTCAGGTGATCCACCTGCCTTGACCTCCCAGTGTGCTGGGATTATAGTCCTTGATAGTTCTGATCTCACTTTTCCCAGTCCAGAGGCAGAGTCTCACTTTAAATCTTACCACCACCTTAACAGAGCTCAGGGCACAGAGCATGCAGAGTGTATTTAGAAAGTCACAGGATTGGAGTCAATGCCCTAATAATACATTTCTTAAGGGATGTTATAAAGTTTCATTGAAATAGTGTTGGAAAACTAGCCACCTATGTGCTTCAGGTGTGCTGTAATCTCTTTAAATGCTAGTTTCTTGTCTTACAAGCCTAAGTAGAAATGGAAAAGAACCTTTAAAAAATATATATAGCCAAGTATGTCTTTCTTGACCTTTATAATAAAGTAAGTTCTCTTAGTAACTGAGGCCAGATAGGGATCCTTCCTATCAGAATGGGATTACAGAACCAAAAGCAAGGTGAAATGGCATTGTGCCATTGTGCTCCCTTCTCCCATCCATCTTTCCATCACCTGTTTCTTCTCACTCATGTTCCATAAATAGAAACACTGAGGATTTATTTCACGTAGTCAGATCTCTGGCCAAGATTGACGTACAGGTGCTGAGTCACATTATTGCCCACAAGTCCTGTGATCCAATGTGAATTTTGGCCACTGATACTGAATTCTCTGACCCAGGTACAGTTTTTTCCTTGCAACCAGTGCAGGGACCTTGCATTGCTTCTGAGTTTCAAAGTGCCTCTCTATCCATTGTTAAGACCTGCCATTGTTCCTGACTTCCTAACCCAATGCACCCCGCTTCTCCTTCTCAACCAGCCTAGGTTTCTCAAAAAAAATTAATGCAAAGTGGTACAAATTTACAAGCGTGGCAGTGAATTGGGGAAGTGGTGACATATGCCACGAGGTTTGCTAGAGAGTCTTCATTTTAGCCAGCAATTTTTCTATAGTGTTATTCACAGATATGCAGTTGCTCTTGACATTCCTCACTATTTACCCGAGTCCTCTTTAGCATAAAGCATCCCACAGCTTACCTGAGATTCAAAAAATAGGCATGAAAAAAGTCTATCTTATTCAGCAAACCTATTCTCCAAGGTATTTCTCCCCCATAGAAAATAAAACGTGCATTGTTGCATAGGCGTAAATTGGACTAGAAGACTTTTGGAATGTTGCTGTTTTTGTGCGTGTCTTATGAACATTCATGCATTTATCCTTAAGCTAGCTTGATACACATTGTGCTGTGTTAGCTAAATGTTAAAATCGCCGCCGAGTCACCCCAACAGGAGCGATGTTTTTGAGGTGACTTGAACTTAGCATAAGCTTTATATATACAATCAATTATAAGGGGGCAGAGGCAGATGTATGCTTCTTGCCAAAGGGAGGAAAGTAGGTTTATCAGAGCCGCTCCACTTGAGGGAAGCTGCTGCTTTTATCAAATCTCTGCTCTCCTCCTAGGACTGATTACCAAGCAGGAGTTGAAACAGAGGGCACATGTTTCATGGGATCATAGCACAATGAATGAGAAGGAAGTTTAAAAAGTACATGAAACCCCATTCATTTGTAGGTAAAAAAATTTAGGCTCAGAGAATGAAAGATTTTCTGAATGTCACACAGCTTCCCTTGAATGAGCCCCCAACAGGAAGGAAAGTCTCAGCACATAAGCTCCACCTTTTCCTGGGTTTTTGTGGCATTCTGACTCTATGCCCCTACTCACAAAAAGGCCAGAGAGAATCGAGCTTCCTAAATGGGCTGTGTTGATCACAGATGAACATGAAGCCAATGCTCCATTCAAGCTTGGGAAAACAGCCATTTTCAAAAAGATACTGATATAGGATGTGACCCAGGCTGGAGTGCAATTGTGCAATCTGGGCTCACCGCAACCTCTGCCTCCCAGGTTCAAGCGATTCTCCTGCCTCAGCCTCCCAAGTAGCTGGGATTACAGGCATGTGCCACTATGCCTGGCTAATTTTGTATTTTTAGTGGAGATGGGGTTTCTCCATGTTGGTCAGACTGGTCTCAGACTCCTGACCTCAGGTGATCCACCTGCCTCAGCCTCCCGAAGTGCTGGGATTACAGGCATGAGCCACCTACGCCCAGCCACAAACTGACTTAATGAGTAATAACAATGTTTTTGTGTCAAGCAATAGGCTTTGAGAAAGATGATGAGCTTGAAAAGTACACTGTTAAATCATTCTGTTTTCCACCAGAATAGAAAATGTGCTGGGCTACAGTGATGGTGAGAAGCAAGAGTGGAGGCCCCACGTCATTTTGCCATTGTGGTTCAGGAGAAAAATACTGCTGTTGCATCAATAAGAAGACCACACTAGCACAGACACTTTGTGGGTGGAGGAAACAGGTTGGAAGAGGGCATATACACACACTTGGTGGAGAAACTCTTCATTCCAGGCGTGTTTGTTTTGAAAATGTCGCAGTACTAGGTCATGGAATTCATGAATAAAACCCCGTCCTTATTTTGACTCGAAAAGAATAGAGATTTATTACCATCCTAACCAGGGAAACAGTATTGACCCACTGGCTATTTGAGATTTTTAACATTGTGGGCAAGAATATTTATTGCTTTTAATTACCATAAAGTAGGAAGGATCTTGTTTTTATAGATTTTCTCCCATTCCCCTGCTCTTGCTTTGCAGTTCTAGGTGAAAGGAAGAGGGAAAATGCTATTTTGATGTTAAGTAAAAATTCTCAGAAAAAGATGATAAATTAAAAATGACCAAGGCTTGATTTCAAGCTCTTTCTACTTTCTCTTTAATTCCACAAAATCAAAATAGTATCATGGATGTTAGGTGGCGTTAAACTGGCTCAGGTTCGCTGCATAGTCTTCTGCAACTCAGTTAACCTCTCTGAATCCCAAGATGCTAGACTGAAATAAGGGCAAGAACACACTTGGGTTGAAGAAGGGTTACAATAGTGGTATCCTAACCTGAATTATTAAATAGAGCTGCCTTTGAGCCCGGGGAGAAGAGTGGAAGAACAGACTCTTCCTGGGACTCACTGATTATCTCCTTGGCCTGCAGAGAGTTCCTTCACTTCTCTAAGCCTCAGTTTTTCTCATTTATAGAATGGGGAGAATAATGCTTCCTTTGCAGGGTCATCACCATAACAAAATACAATAATGGCTTTAAAACATCCTTAACAGGGTTCTTAGCCCATGTCATTCAAAATGATAATCATTTTTGTAATTGGAGGTCTAGATACCAGATTCTCTCTCTCAATCTTTCTACAGACACACACACACAAGCACAAAAAGAGAAAAGAGAAAGATTCAGTCTCCAGGCCAATGTTGTTGGGTTGTGCTATTTCCAAGGAAGAGTTCTTCAGTTGTTGACTCAGTCAGCTAAGGGCCATGTATCTGAGTCCTCATGTGGGTCTTGTGTGGACAAAGGAAGGAACTTCTAGCAATTGCAGGCCATGTGTCAACAACAAATACTCAATGTTATCATGGAGTAAGATAAACTCTCTTACTCTGTGCTACCAGTGAAAAAACTGAACAGTGGAAAGAGTAATTGGCTCCACATTGGAGGTAAAACATAGTGTATGAACTCTTAGGTACAGGATCCATAGGGCGGGGCATTAAACTCAATTTAAATGCCGCTCCAGATGAGCTTAGTCTACCTGTATCTGCTTGCTCAGTGGTGAGCCCTTTCTGTCACCTCTGTCTCCTCACCTGCTGACACCCTCTCCTTCATCTCGCCTGACATGGCCTCCATAGTGTGCACTCTGATGAGAGCTGTCACAACATGACTGAGCATTTGGCTACGTTTTCTTGAGAAGTTGTCACCAACCATGTAACATCTTGAATTTGCTGTTTCCCTTTTCTTGCTGACTTCCTTTTTTCCCCCAACTTGGGCATCTGGCCTTTGATGTAGGCTCTATTTTCTAGGGAACCTGGGCTATTATAGGAGGCAGATGTAACTGCTGAGTGCTATCAGGTAGAAAAGAAAGTAGAAGTGGCTAAAGCCTGTCCATCAAGGTGGTAATGAACAAACCATTTATTTATTTAGTGCTATTATGTTCCAGGCACTTTTATAAACACTACACACAGGTGTCTGAGGCAATAGGGACCATTGGTTAGGAGTGAGGGCATTATGGCAGACTACCTGAGCTGCTCCAGTCACTAGTATCATATCCGTGGGCAAGTTGATTTATTTTTCTGGGCCTCAGTCTCCTCTCCTATGCTATTGGGATGATGATAAAACATCTACCTTACAGGGTTGCTATGACGACTTAAATACTTGTAAAACATTTAAGACAAAGCTTGGTCCACAGTAGGGTCCCAATAAAAGTGAGCTGGGTATACTATTGTTCTAATTTCAGTTGGTCCTCATACAATCTCAAGTGATCCAATTCATTATTCTCATTTTACAGAGGAGAAAACTGAGGCTTGGCAACTGGCTTGAGGCCACACCACACACAGGTAGTGAGAAAAGAGCCAGAATCAATTCATTTACATATATACAGAGCATGTATCATCTATATTATGTATCTGGCACTATTGTAGCTCCAGAGATTCAAATTGTAAAGACACAGCTTTTCCCTTCAGGGGGTTTACACTCTAATGAAGGAGATGGGTGTGAACAGACAATTATAATAAAATGCAAAGAGGGTAACAATGGACTTGTGTGCAAGGTGGTAAACAGCCATGGAGGAAGAGCACCTAACCAAGCCTGGGGGAAGGTGGTGGAGGAAGATTCACAAGCACCTCGCATATCTCCAGGGATAAGGAGGATGAGGATTGGTAGGGAATATTTGCAGACAAAACAAAAGCTTTGAGGTGTGAAAGCATGTTGCTGCGGGAGATTACAGTGGAAAACAGAGAGTTAGATGTAGTGTGAGTGAAGGGGTGAGCAGAGCCTTGATAGTGTGGGGATGAGCAATGCCAAGGAATTCTGACATTGTCTTATAGTTAAACAGAGGCCACTAAAGGGCTAGAAGGAGGAGAATCCAAGGTATGCTTTTTGTGACAGAGGCTGCTGTGGAGGCTGATGTAAGGACGCAGATGAACCACTTTGTAAGAGGGCTTGGATTAGGGACACGGAAGGTGTGGCGACAAAACAGCGATTCAAGTAGCAAATGTTTAAAAACTAACATAGTTTGGATATGTGGGTCTAGGAAAATAAGTGAGCAGTGTCAATGGAAATATTTGTGTCCTGCCTAGGTGATAGTACAAAGAGCAGTGTCTTCAGGTGTGAGAGAGAAGACAGAGAAAAACCAGGAATGGGGGCAGGGAATGGGGGATAAGGTAAGTCCACTTTGGGACATGCTGAGTTTTAGGCACCTGGCATATAATTCTGGGGTGGAGGAAAAAATGCAGATTGAGGTTTAAAGTTGGGGGCTCATCAGGATGTTATTGGGAGGGAGTTGATGCAGTGTAAATGGATAAAATCAGCCAGGAGGATGGCAGCTAGGAGAAATGAGCAAGAAATCAAGAGCAAAACTCAGGCAGCTGATGTGTAAGGGGTAGGCAGAGGAACTGGATCCCTGACAAATGCAGGAACGGAGGGGTCCAAGAAGCAAGAGGAGAACAAAGGAAGTACTGGGTTACCGAAGCTGAGGTGAAGAGTTTCAAAAGGGAGATTGATCCAGCATCAAATACAGTAGAGCTTTTGTAAGATGAAAAATTGAATATGATCATCGGACTTGGGAGAGATGAGGTCATTGGTGACCAGGAAGGGCCAAAAGAGTGTGGGACTCAATGCTGGACATGCACTTTTGCTCTGCCAAATTGCACAGGTACCGTCCTTTAAGTTATCAGAATAGGAGAGTGAGGAATGGTATCTGGTCAAGTGGTTGAGAGACCTGAATCTCAGTCTTGATTTCATCACTAACTCCTGGGGGAACATCCTCTACATTTTTGAACCCCTCAGTCTCTATATTTGTATAGTAGCACAAGTAGCTACTGAAAAGTTTGCAAAATGTTTTGATGTCCCCAGGAACATTCAAATTTAAAAAGCCCCATAGATACTCTGCATGACTTTGCATAACCATTCTGTAGAGGAAGAACAGAAAATTGACTTGCTCAGGATCTCATGGCTGGTATGTGGTTGAACCTGGGTTGGAAGCCAGATTCTATGGGCCCAAAGCTCATGCCCTGCCTGCTGCTCTCCTGATCCTGAGAACACATGATTTCAGCCTTACACATCAGGCAGGGTCATTTGAATCATTGCTCTCTACCCAGAGCCTCTTTCTGATTCAGTCATTCAGCCCAATTTGAGACTGCAGTTTTCTTTCCATTTTAATTCAAAGCTAAAAGTCAATTATAAAGACTATATAGATGAGTGATTATCTTTTTGTTCTACCATATCCTAATTGCCTGACATTTAACAGATTCCTAAACTCATCAAGTCTTAGTTTTCTTTTCTGTAAGATGGGAACAATATATATACCTATTCATAGGATAATTGTGAGAACTACATAAGATAATGTATGTGAGGCTTACTTGTCAGTGCCTAAACCAGAGTCTACCAATGAATGGAAGTTGTCATAAAAGATCTTTGGATCATTGCTTTCCTTTTCTGTGGGCAAATTCTATAAAGAATATTTACCCCATTGATTTTCCACAAAGGAAATAGCAAATTCATGCACACATTTACGTGACATTACCCACCATTAAAGTAGTAATTGCAGATCAGATTAATTTTTTCTGGTTTTGGAACTCTCGGACTTTCCCCTGCCTGATAAGATTCAACATGTAGTGTCTGCATTCACAAAGTGTAATATACACACACTGAGCCTGAGAGAGGCACCTTGTAAGTAAAGGAGAGTGAAGAGGTTTTGGCTTTGTGAAACTATAAGGAATGGAAATATCTTAGAAAATATAAATGATATTGATTAAAGAAAATTCTTTCCACCAAATTCCCATATTAACTCACGGATTGCCATCAGTGATAAGTGTCTTAGGTTAAGCACCACTTTAAGAAATGCGATGACATAATAGATAGCAGAAATTATATTTAAGGGATGGATAGAGCGAGAAAACAAGGACGGTGAGTACAGAATGAAGAAATTAAGGTTTGGGGAATAGAAAAGGGAAAGACTGAAAATGGAAAGTTCAGGGAGACTGAAAGAAGAGAAGGAGGGAGGGAAGAAAGGAGGGAGAGAAAGAAAGAAAGGGAGAAGGGAGAAAACAAGAGAGAGTGAAGCAGGAAGAGAAAGGAAGGGACTGTGAGAAGGGAAATAGCAAGAAGGCAAAGCAGGGACTTAAAGGAGACACTAGAAAATAAGAAGAATGGGTAAAGAAAGAAAAGAGGAGGAAAGGGGACCAGGATTTTTTTTTTTCTTTTCAGACTGATGCCTGCAATAATCAGGTCTGCGATTTGCCTGGTCCACTTTAACTGATGACTTCAGCAATGATTTTTCAAAGCAAGGGGGGCCAGCTGTGCTCAGCTAACCTGTCTGCTTCCTGCTGTACCTGCTGGGAAGACAGCAATGCTCTCTGCAGGTTGGAAGAGGACAGAGATGCTTCTTTCTTCCTTGCCTAACAACTCACTCCTGGAAATGCTGCTTCTTGTTCTTGCCTTTCAATTGTTTGTAAAGAAAGAAAATAATAAGAGAGAAGATGAATAGAGATTCTTTTATATTTTTACTGAAAATGACCATGGACAGGAAACTTTTCCATGTGAATGGCTCTCTTGTGGGGCTTTACAATTCCTCTGCACCAGCAATCAGCACAACCAGACATTGTCTTCTTTATTTTGGGGACCCCTTCAGAGCTTTGTAAGGTGCCTTTTTTTTGCAGTGGTGACAAACAGATATTTGTTATATGAATGGGACCACTTGCCTCCTACCTTTTCAGACTAAGTAGAGATAAGCAGAATGTGCTGGTCATTTTGTAGAACTTTAACTCGAGTAGACCTGAGCAAGCATTTAACCCAATAAAAGATGAAAACATAAGGTTCAGAGAGGCAAAGGGATTTGCTCTAAGTCACACAGCTGGTTAGGAGCAGAGCCAAGTGACCCCCCACCATAAGCCTTTTTCCCTGGCACATTCCTCTCCCTTGAATTTTGTTGATTAGTCTGTATACTAAGAAAAGTAAAATTTCCTTCCCTTAAAGCAACTATATCTCACTTTATAAATTGAATATTTTCCTATTGGTTAAATGTTTTCTAAATTTATTTATGAAATACCCAGTTTTGATCATCAGAGGACGCCCTCTCATTAGCAATAGTGATTCACTGGGACATGGGCATGTGACCAGCCTAAGTAATCAGTGTCTACCGTTAGTTCTTTCCTTTGTCAACAACTCTTGACAAAGTTCCTGTGCACCAGAATCGCTGAATCGATGCATTGTGAGTCTTCTGCCTTAGCTGGCAAACATGTCCACAGTTCCAAGGGAGTGAAGGAGCAAGATAAAGTCCTAGTGACATTACCAAGGCCCTGGATGCAGTTGTTCCTGAAGCCACTCATAACTATCACTGGACTTCTCGGTTATATGAATCAGTGTATGTTCTGTCCCTTGCTGGTTAGTGGTGTCGTTATCATAGCGTAAGTTCTCAATAAATGTTATTTCTATTTTCATTGCTATTCAAAACCTGTTTTTATTACGTGACTATAGACTTTCCAAGAAATAGCCTTCGGATAAGCACTGAATATTGTGCACTTTTGCCTATAAGACTAATGAAAAAGAAAAGTAGTATCCAGAAAAATATCATTTATTAAATACCTAAATGCTTCTCTTCTTACAGAAGCCATTTCTCACATTACTTAATGATTATTAAAGAACCTTTTCAAAGGATTTTCTAATTTATCCTCAATATGTACATACATACATACACACACACACACATTTTTCATATGCCAGTCTTTTTTCTTAATAAGCTATGCCCTCAAATATTGCAGTTATGAAAACAATAGTTATTAAAAGTCATATCTGCACCACACTCCATCTACCTATGAATGTTTTTACATCCATGGTCTCATTTTATCTTTACAATATCCATTTAAGATATGAAGAAACTAAGACACAGAGTTTGTGAGGCATAGCCAAGAATGGAATGATTTGTTCAAATAAGACTTAGAGATAGAAGACCAGAGAATGCGTGACTATTGATTTGGAAGCCATTCAAATTACTGGGTTTTGGAAATTGATCTGGTTTCAGATCCTTTTCTGGCATCTATTAACTTAGTGACTTTGATCAAGCTTCTAAGCCTTAGTTTCCTCATCTGTGAAATGGAAATAAGAAGAATGTAAGTTTCATAGACTTGTTGCAACAATTAAAGGTCTTGTACACAGAGTTCTTAGCACATGTTCAATACCTTAGCTGTTATTATTTGGTAGACTTTACCTCTCCACTCAATTACTGACAGATTCTCTGTATTTCTCCACTTGATCTTAGATGTGCAGATAAGACTACATTTCTGCACACAGAGGAAATGTGTTTTTACATTTGATAACAGTTAACCTGCCGTTTTGTTCTGCAGAGCATAAACACGTCCACTTCTCAGTTTAAAAACGATCACTGCTGATTCATGCCTTTGCCTCATCACTTGTTTAATCCCATTTCCCCTTCAGGGGAATGCATTTTCTGCCAGATAGTCTCTTTTATAAAAGCTGTCATATTTGTGGTTTTTTAATTTTTATGTTTCAGCAAGTTGGGCTCTCTCTTTTAAAGAAACATAAAACATCAGCATCTCGGTCCTCAGGACAGTTTGAGCACCAAAAATAGTCAAGTAATAAGCTGAAGGTCTCACTTTTCCAGGGGTGAAGGCAGGAGGGGGACTCCTTCTGCTTCCTGGGACCTCTGAACATCAGAAAAGTTGTCTAGTCAGGAGGATGCTGACCACACAGGATGCCAACAGCCTGGATGTTTAGGCTAATTCAGCATTTGACCTTGGAGGAAAGGGAGGGTCTTCCTGTTGGACCTCAGTTTGCTCACCTACAAGATAAGGTTGTTGAATCAAATAACCTCTAAGATACTTTCCACGCTTGCATTTTATTGCTTCTATTGCTGAAATCCTGTCAAGACCCAAAGGAATTAATTTTAACAATTGAATTTCAGGCACTGTGTGACTGTGGGAGGGATAATTGTGGGCATGGTCAGTGCCTTTCAAATCAATTTACTTGGTGACCCCTAACTCTGCCTAATTGTCAAGAAGGGCCCTTCAACCAATCTTTGAATAGACTGAATCATAAGTTAGACATGTCCATATCCAGAGGTACATATTAAATAGAGATGTTTTATAGACCATAATTGTACATGTACAATACAGTAAAAGCTAGTTCACCTGCCATTCTATAACCAAAACCCTTTATTATCTGGCAAGTTTGAATATGCCCTGTCTACATTTTGCTTTTATGCAAAAGTGAAAAGAAAAAAATTATGAGTCAACAAGCTGATATCCTGGATTTATCTTGAGAAAATACATTCCTTGACATGTCTTGGGGTCAGTATGTATTTAATTCAATTCTATACACCTTCAGTAGTCACTTCCATAGGCTAGTAATGCTATAGAAATAGACTAAAGGAACTGAAAAATTCTGGAGTGCTGTTGATTCACCAAGAAAAAAGTAAAAAGGCTCAGCTCTAGTGGATATCTACAAAATAACAGCATAAAAATTAGGATCAAGGCTTCACCATTTCTTTAAAAATTATTTAAAAATTTATATGTAGTCACTTTGGGGACCTTTATAACAACTCACTGAAGTGGGAAAAGCATTACTATCTTTAGCATGCAAATGAGGAAATAAAACTTTAGAGAAAAACAATTGCTAGAGGTAAGTTGTTTGACACTTTACATGTGTGATTTCTCTTAATTGCTGTAATCATCATGTGAAGTTGGTATTTTTATCTCCATTTCACAGATGAGGCTGTAAAGTCTTGAGAAGGTTAAGAAGAAGGCTCAAGTTCACAGTTTACTAATATCAGAGCAGGGTTTCACGTGAGGCATCCTTTGACTCTGTTAATTCATGTTCTTAACTACTTTCTTACCCTGTCTGGTGACTTGTCCAAGGCTTCACATCCAGTACCACGGTAAAAGTTAAATTCCAGCCCAGTCACTCTGTCTCTAATTACTGTTTTCCATCTCATTTAATACATTGTGCTCTCTCTTACATATTGTGTGCTAAGTCTTTGAAAAGCAGTAAGAGTTATATGGCATGCTTTGCATTTCTCTTGTAACCAGAACATTTTTTTATTCCTTGGTCATTCCTGATAGCAGAGAGCTTACTTTTAATTTTGTACCAACCAGTAAAGGCAAAAGAAAATTGAAAGTGCATTAGTATTCAGTGTGTTAAGTGTCTGCCTCCTGGTATGTTGTGGTTCCAGGCACGCAGAATAACTTAGCTAGGAGAAATTCTGGGTAAAATTCATCAATATACTTAGTTTAGCCAAATTAGAAGGAAAGCTTACTTGTATTTTTGGGAGAATGGAGCAGGTATGGAGGTAGGGGGTTTTCTTTGCCTTCTCTAGCATCAGGCCCTTCATCACTTGTAACATCTCTCCCATCCTTCTACTTATTTCCTTCCCATTGCCATTTTCTCTGGCCATGTCACCATTGTCTCTTTCTTGAACTGCGCAACAGCCTTCTAACCAGCTTTTCTGTAACAGCTATTGCCCCCTTTGATGCATTATTTGCACTGTAACCAACGAGCTCTTTTCAAAATACAAATATGATCATGTCTATCTCCTGCTTAAATCCCTCCAAAGTCTCCCCAATGCTGGCCCAAATCCCTATTTTGACTGACTTATAGGGCTTTGCATTTTTAAACCCTGCCTCCCTTTTAGACCACTTCTCATCCCACTCTCTCCCTTCACTTTCTTCCATCTTCTGAATTTTCCATATTCAAAGTTCCTTTCTGCCCCAGTGCCTTTGCATGGATCTCTCTTTCCCTGGGGCTTTCAGATTATCTTTCCGTTTTAGCCACAACCCTTTCCAACCTTTTTAACCCTCAACCTCCACACATATACCCGTTCATTCAGTCATACTTAAGAACCTCACAAGCTCAAATTTCACATCCCTTTATCAAGGAATTACTCCTGATCTCCTTGATTGGACCTTATACAGTTCTTATACAGTTCATTTCTTCTCTGCAGCATTCATCCTAATTTTTATTATTTTATTGTGTATTTAGTTACTTGTTTAGTTTCTGTGATCCTCTCTATACTATAAGTTCTAGGGGAACAAGGGACCACATCTTTCTTCCCTAGTGAAATATCCTTTGTGTGTCTGGCACAAGGCTTAGCATACACTAGCTATTTGATGATGCTGCATTTATTTGTTGGTGGAATAAACAAGTACTCAGGATTATGCAGCTTTACCTTCAACTTGATCATTCCAACCCAGCACCCAGAGATCATCTGACTGACTCTATTGCCCCATCTTTGCTCACCATAGCTTCTTCTTTTCCAGTATATACACACTCAGTTCTAAGACTCTATTGATTTGAACTTAGCTTTAGTTCTTCTAAAGTTTGCTATGCAAAAATAAAATCACTTTTATTTTTTCATCCACTTACTTTCTTTCTCCCTTTTCAATCCACAATATTCTCCTTTACCAAACCACCGTTAGCATAATGTATCTGACCTATGGAGAAAAAAATAATGTATGACTAAAAAAAAGCAATCCTGTCAGTAAGTATCTGGACTCTCAGGTTAATTTATGCCTAGGTAGGCAATAAATCAAATAGGTCATGCCTCCAGAAAAGTGCTGCATTTTGAGAAGGTGCAAACATTTACAAAAGCCTCAGTGAAAGACAGAATATTCCCTAATTGAATAGTTGAGGTTTTTCTCTATTTTTTTCCTTTGCAAAGGAAAATATTTTCAAAACATTTTTACCTTCCTAACAGTCAAAAGGTTGTTAAGCGGCTTCACACATTTTTCCCTCTGGGGTGTTCATATCCACCAAAGTTAATGGATGGAAAATTAATGTTTCTCTCCAAATGTTTCCACAATCACAAAGCAAATAGTTGATTCTGCCAAGATGAGAGTGTAAATCTGACCTCAGGAAATGGCTTCTGCCACCATTACCCACATCATTCAGTCTCAATCCAGAGACTAGCCTAATTATCATGATAATTTAGGAAATGTGGATTAAGATTCCTCAAAGGCCATACTAAGGATACAACTGAACACACCCTTTGATCAATTGTCCATCCCTTTGTTGTTTTAATGCCAGGTAGACTTAGTTTCACTTGCATACAACAAAATTTTTTTCAGTAGTGCTTTCCAAATATTGCAACTCAAGTCAACACTAGCTGAAATATTTTCTAGGCAAGTAGAATGGTTTAATTATAAATCACTTTCCAAGAGCTAGATTGCAACTAAAGCCCATATGTCCACAGAATGAATGGACTGTTACCAATTTATGCATTAGTGTCCTGTTTATGCTTCTGTTTCCAAGGATCATCATTTAATTGGTGTTGATTACAAGGGAGAGCACATCAACATGTCCCTTGAGTAAAATGCAAGATATGAGGAGTCTAAAATTAGCAAATAGGCCGCTTGCGATGGCTCAGGCCTGTAATCCCAGCACTTTGGGAGGCTGAGGTGGGTGGATTGAGAGGTCAGAAGTTCCAGACTACCTTGGCCAACATGGTGAAACCCTGTCTCTACCAAAAAAAAAATACAAAAATTAGCCAGGTGTGGTGGTGCGAGCCTGTAGTCCCAGCTACTCAGAAGGCTATGGCAGCAGAATTGCTTGAACCCGAGAGGTGGAGGTTGCAGTGAGCTGAGATTGTGCCTCTGCACTCCAGCCTGTGTGACTGAGTGAAACTCCATTCTGATTTACTGATTGAATAAACCTATAGAAAATCCATACTCACACAAATGGTCATAAGGATAATTCAAGTGTAATAAAGATTTTTGCTGGAGGATTATGTTGTTCCTTGGTCTTTTTTCAATTCTTAAAATTACTACTATTTTTAATTGACAGATCATAGTTGTATATATTTACAGAGTACAATGTGGTATTTTGATACATGTATATAATATGGAATGATTAAATCAAGCTAATTAACATATCCATCATATCATTTACATATCATTTTTATGGTGAGACATCTGAAATTTATTCTTAATTATATGAAAATATATAATCCATTATTATTGACTATGGTCACCATCCTGTGCAATCAATCTCAAAACTTGTTTCTTCTGTCTGAAATGTTTTACCTTTTGCTCAACAACTCCTCTTTCCCTTCCTCCCCACCTCTCCGGCCGCCCTGCCTCTGGTAAACATCATTCTCCTCTCTACTTCTGTGACTTCAACTTTTTTAGACTCCACATGTAAGTGAGATCACGTGGAATTTATCTTTCTGTGCCTGGGTTATTTTACTTAGTGTAATGTCCTCCAGGTTCATCCACCTTGTCCCAAAGGAAAAAAATTCCTTCTTTTTAAAGGCTGAATAGTATTCCATTGGATATGTTTACCACATTTTCTTCATTCATCTGTTGGTAGACATGGGTTTATTCTACATCTTAGTTATCGAGAATAATGCTGCAATAAATATGGGAGTGCAGATATCTCTTTGACATACAGACTTCCATTCCTTTGAATATATACCCAGAATTGGGGTTACTGAATCATGTGATAGTTGTTTTCTGAGAAGCTTCTGTATCATTTTTCATAATGGCTGTACTGGTTTACATTCCTGCCCCAAAGTTATAACTTTGTTTTTTGAATTTTAGAGACAAGGTTTCACCCTGTCACCCAGGCTAAAGTGCCATGGCATGATGGTGGCTCACTGCAGCCTCGACCTCTTTAACTCAAGTAATTCTTCTGCCTCAGCCTTCTGAGTAGCTAAGACTACAGGCACATACCACCATGTCAAGCTCTTTTTCAATTTTTTTTGTAGAGATAGAATCTTGCTATGGTACTCAGGCTGGTCTTGAACTCCTAGCCTCAAGCAATCCTCCTGGCTTGGCTTCCCAAAGTGTTGGGATTACAGGCGTAAGCCACACTGCCCAGCCTCATCTTTTTTATAAAAGTCATTTTAACAGATGTAGGATATCTCACTGTGGTTTTCATTTGCATTTCTCTAATGATTGGTGATACTGAGCATTTTTTCATGTACCTGTTGTACTCTTGCATACCTGTTTTTGAAAAATATCTGTTCAAGTTCTTTGCTAGGGTAATTTGTTTTCTTGCCATTGAGTTGTCTGGGTTTTTTCTATTTTGAGTATTAACTCCTTATCAGGTGTATGTTTTGCAAATATTTTCTCCCATTCCGTGGGTTGTCTCTTCACTTTGTTAATTGTTTCCTTTGCTGTGCAGAACCCTTTTAGTTTGATGCCATCCCATTTGTCTATTTCTGCCTTTGTTGCTTGTGCTCATATAAAAAAAAATGTTGCCCAAATCAATGTTGTGAATCTTTTCCCTATTTATTTTTTTCTAGTAATTTCACAGTTTCAGATCTTATATTGAATTCTTTAATCCATTTGAGGTGATTATTTTGTTTGCCTTGAGAGAGGATTGAATTTCATTATTATGCATGTGGATATCCAGTTTTCCCAGGGCCATTTAGTGAAGAGACTATCTTTTCCATATTGTGTGTTCTTGGAACCATTGTTGAAAATCAACTGATCACAGATATGTGGGTTTATTTCTGGGCAATCTATTCTATCCTATTTGTCAATGTGTCTGCTTTTATGCCAGTATCATGCTGTTTTGATTATAATAGCTTTATAATATGTTTGGAAATCAAGTGACCTTATCCTTTTGAACTCCAACCAACTACTATCAAGAAACAGTGAGCATGGAAATAACTAAAAAAGCAAACATTTAATGGAACTTCCTGAGAATTACACACTGTTCCCAGTAATTTGTGTAAATTAACTTATTTAATCCTCACAATAACTCACAGAATTAGGTGGCTAGTATTATTTCCATGTTACAGCTGCAGAAACTGAAGCTCAGAGAGGTTAAATGACTTGACCAAGGCCACACAGCTATTTAGTGGAAGACTCGGGATTCAAAAAACATGGCAGGATTCCTTTTGAACCTATCTATTAACCATTAGTCTATAGTGACAGATAAGTTCTAGAAAATTGAAATGTTAATAGTTCTTGTTGGAGGATCTGCCTTGAATTCTGGTTTCATTTCCTGCCCTAGGGATAGGCCTGGGCCACCTAGAAAAAGCCCAATAACATGGTCCTCTCTATCTTTGGCCCACTTAAGTCTGGATTGCAGATCTTCTCTAACCAGGCCTGCATTGTCTCTACCCATCCCTGAGATAAATGCATATCCTAAACAGAAGGTGATTCCTGGACCAAAATAAGGCAGCACAAAGAAAAGGAAAAGACTTGTTTGATAATCCAGTGACCTTTAGGAGCCATGGGATATTGAGCTGGCTCCCGCTTACACGTGAAAGCTAAATGGTAAGAACTTATAAACACAAAGAAGGAAACAGCAGACACTGGGGTCTACCTCAAAAAAATGTTTTCAAACTTCTCACACACTTCTGAATTTCTCATGCTGTCAATCACTGTCCCATAGGCCTTGCCTCTTAGTCACTGCTATCTGTACGTCAACAGAAAAGAAAACAAGATTGGCCAAGCCTTATTGCAGGGGTGAGGTAATTTTCTCCTCCTTCTCTTTCTCCAGCTCTAAACACCACCCTGCGCTGACTTAATGTATACTTGTACCTTTCTTAATGCCTTCTGCTACAGCAACCAAACCCTCATGTCCACGCCTGTGGACCTTTGGATGCTTGGGGTTACATGAAAATATGGACCAATCAGAATTCTAGGGTATTTTATTGCTCATATAATATAACCTTTCTATAGAGCCAGACTAAGTTTCAGTCCAACTTTCTCTCAAGAGAGATTGTCTTACCAAAATTTCATAAATAAAACTTACCAGTCCCCTTTCTTAATTCAATCTTATTCCCACAAAAATACTGGCACCACCCTTATGACAAAGGGATACATGTGGAGAAGGAATATTACTAGGAGAGTTGGAATTATGAATTTAATAATTTGATATTCCATCTATAAAGCTTTTTTATTCCATTGTGTCTAATGACATTTCAAAAATAAAAGCAATAATAAGACTGCCCATGCTAAGCAAAGCAATTCATTATTTACTTGTATTTCATTCCCCACAGGAGAAAGTAAACATACTTCCCCTTTATGACATTTTTATCATGCACTAGGGTTTATATCTGGCTTATATGTTTATATGTATAGGAAATACATCTATTTAACAGAATAAGTCTAATTCAATTACCCAGGAAAGGAAGGAGCAGAAGGAAGGTCATATATATATATATATACACACACACACACACACACACACACACACACACGCATGCATATATATGTATACATACATACATATATACATACATACATACATAAAACCAATCAGAGTCAGGACCATAATGACTTCAGAAGGGCAGCAGTCAAAAATTCATTGCTTAAATTACTGGACTTCTTTATAGCGAATGAGTCTTTGTAGGTATAATAGACATTATACCTCAAATGTTTCATCATTTGGACTATTTCTTGATTGCAAAGGTTTCTTGCTAACGAGGTAGCTATGCACATGTAATGATAACTGACAGGATATTCATGTTATAACAAATATTTATTGAATACTTACAATGCAGAAAACATTATATTAGGTACTGTTGGTAATATGAATATGGTTTTCATGTGCTTCCTATGTCTAAAAAGCATGTAGTTCAGCAAGGAATATAAAATAAGTACCATAAATATGCAGTTAACAAACTGAAGTGTAATCAGTACTATATGAAAAATATATTTAAGTCACTATGGAAATTTGGAATAAAATGAAATCTTATTTAGCTGAGGGATCTTCAATATAATAATAAAAGAGACAGTTTTTAGCTAGAATTTAAAACATGTATTTGGAGATGTGAAAGGTATCCCTCCTTTAAAAAAACAAAAAACAAACCAAAAAGAAAAAAAAAACGAAACAGCTTGAACAAGTCTGATGTCAGGAAATGCAAGGTCCAGGGTAGTACTCCCTGTAGTTTCGATAAAGTAGAATGGGAAATTATGTTGGAAGTGTAGATTGGGGGCAGTTAAATGATAGTTTTGAATGCTGAGTTAAGGAATGTGAGCTTTCTGCAATCAGTGGGACAGTAATAGAACTATTAGAAGAGCAGTATGAAAAAATCAATTAAGCAATATTATTTAATATGGATTAGAATGGAAGGACTGGTAACAGAGATCCATGTTAGGATGAGAAAGGGAAGGTAACTAATATTTGTTGAAGTCCTACTCTGTGCTAGGAGCATGGCTAATCACTTTGCACATGTAAACTCATTTTATTTTCACAACAAATCTGTGACAGTTTTATACTCACCCTCATTTTTATATCTAGGACAACTTAGATGACATCAGAATTCACACAGTGGTAGTTAGTGTAAGAGGCAATGTTGAAACTCACACTAGTGGGGCTTCTTGGCTTGCGTTCCTTCTATTATACTGATTTACTTCAAAAGAACAGGCAGGAGGCAAGAGAAAATGAACCCTGACATAGGGTAGCAGCACTGAAATGAGCGTATGGAACTTCTTTTGTGAAGTAGAGATGCTCTCCAGCCTTGGAGCCAGACACAACAGTGCGATTATGGCGACTAAAATCTGGGTAAGTAATGAATTGTTTTGGTTAACACAGAGTCTTATTACAGGGTCACATGAAAAGAACTTGACACTTGTTTAGTTGTGGGAGAAAGAAGTAAAGAATAACTTCTAGGTGCTAAAATTAGTTTATCTAAAGGAGGAAAGCACTACAAAAAATGTAATTAAGAGACAAAGAGTTGCAGAATTTTAAAGGGAATATGAATAAGTTTCATTTCAGACATATTTGAGGTACCAGCCACACCTGATTTAAAGGATCTAGCAGGTGGTTGGAAATATGAAAACTTATAGCTAGGAGGATCATCAGAAATAGAAAAAGAGATTTCAGTGTCACCTCTACAGAGGTAATGGTCCTAGAAGAGATTTTCTCTGTAAAAAAAAATTTTGTGTGGGTACATAGTAGGTGTATATATTTATAGGTTTCATGAAATATTTTGATACAAGCAGGTAGTGCATAATAATTATATCAGGGAAAATAAGGTATCTATCACCTCAAGAATTTATCCTTTGTGTTTCAGATAATCCAGTTATACTCTTTTAGTTATTTTAAATTGAATAATTAATTAAATTCTTTTTTACTATAGTCACTCTATTGTGCCAACACATGCTATATCTTATTTATTCTTTACCTATTTTTGTACCCATTAACCATCCCCTCTTTCCCATACCCCCCATGCCAATTACACTTCCCAGCCTCAGATAACCACTCTGCTACTCTCTATCTCCATTAATTCAATTGTTATAATTTTCAGCTCTCATGGATAAGTGAGAACATGTGATGTTTGTCTTTCTGTGCCTGGCTTATTTCACTTAACAAAATGAAGGGATTTTCAAAGAAAAGAATATTAGTATAATTTTAAGAAATTAATGCAAACAATGTGGAAGACAAATGCATTTAAAAGGTAAAAATAAGCAAAACAGGACTGAGCAAGGTGGCTCACGCCTGTAATCCCAGCACTCTGGGAGGCTGAGGCAGGTGGATCACTTGAGGTCAGGAGTTCAGACCAGCCTGGGCAACATGGTGAAACCCCATCTACTAAAAATACAAAAATCAGCCAGGCATGGTGGTGCAAGTCTGTAAACTCAGGTACTCAGAAGGCTGAGGCAGGAGAATCACTTGAGCCTGAGAGGCAGAGGTTGCAGTGAGCTGAGATCATGTGACTGCACTTTAGCCTGGGAGTGACAGAGAGAGATCCTGTCTAAAAAAATAAATTAATTAAAGGCAAGAGAATAAAAGGAGAAAAGGAAGGACTTGGGAAAAGGCAATAGATTAACAATAATATGTTATGATGGTGGGGGAAAAAAGAGAAAGAGAAAAAATTCTGCCCTATAGGACATAATCACTAGTCACAAATTTTCAGAGAAGTCACAGAACTTAAAGACTGAGAAAATGATTGCTGGTGTTGCAATTGGATGACTCTTGAAAGATCTTTTTCAGTGTTCAATGATGTCATGTAGCAATGTAGAAATCCAGATTTCTGGAGAGTGAACATAATAAAATACTTTTTAAAACTTCTTATTAAAAATCTCTAATTGCTTAGCATGAATATGAGGAGTGTGCCATTCAATAGACTTCAAATACTAGCCAAATTTCTATTGGAAAGAGATAGCATTGCATTCATTTTTAGACATTCCTGATGGAAGGCCAGCTGTTGTCCATGGTGCTAAAAGAGTCATCTGGCATTATAATATTACAGCAATGTGACCAGTATAGTTGGAGTAAATTAGGTGTTTCATTACATGCCGCTATTTGGGGGATTTATTTTTCATTGAGATGAGATTTTTCATATATATATCCCATCTGGAAGGTTTTTTCAAACTCCCCAATGGTTAACGTCTAGAAAGCAATTGCTTTTTTTTTTTTTTTTTTCTTTTTTAAAGAAATCCCTTGAAACATGAATATAAGAAATCAAGAAGAGGGAAAAATAGAAAATAGAAGACATGTTGAAAAGGTTATACAATTTCTTCTTTCAAAATATCTGAAACCATAAACTGTCTACTCAATTCTACTCCTCCCAGAAACATTCTAATTAAAGCTATTTGGAATTTAGGCATTCTATTGAAGATCACAATTAAAAAGTGAAATGGAAGAAATAGAGTATGGTTGCTATGAATAATCACAAAGTATTAAAGTGCTTGATAAGGGAGCCACAGTCGTACTTCTTTCATGTTCCTCCCTAAAATGCATTTTTGAATCATCAGAAAAACAGGCAATACAACAATACTATTTCCATAACATTCCCAATGGAATCAGCATAGCTACTATTCAAGGCCACATAGGTAGGAAGCACTTTGGAGAGTTGCCGATGAATTTGTGAGCTTGAATTGAGTAAATTACCAAAATATGTTTTTCTGCTCAAATATTTAGTAACTTGACTGATTGGAAGACCAAGTTAATTAGGAAATAAAAGGTCTGACTCTCATCATGAAATTAGTATTCAACCAAATGTAATCAGTAAGTCCATGATGTGTCACAACAGAGAAAGAAGGGTAAATAGAATTCACTATGAAGAGCTGAATGATGCATTCTTGGTTTGTTCAGGAAATAAGACTTTTAGAGAATGGTATAACCATCTACAGTTGTTCAGTCAGTACCGGGAACTGGGTGTTTTTGATGCTGTGAGTAGCTGCAGTAAGGAAAACTAGGCATGGCCGTTTAGAAAGATAAGTACTTAATATTATACTTACATAAATCATTACAATGTTAAGGTGGTATGCTATGGGGTGCTATGGGAGCATATGAAGAGATAATTACCTAATTCCATGGATTACTGGGAGACTTCTCTGGGAAGTGATGTCTACATTAAGACCTGAAGAATTCACAAACTGACAAAAATAATATTTGGGGCAGAAAGAAAAACATGTGTATAAATATGGAAGCTGTTGAGTGGATACACTTAAGGACAAAGAAAATAAAAGGTCATTGTGGCTGAAGAGAGATGAGTGTGAGAAGGAGAGAAGTCTGTAATGAGTCAAAAAGGGCCAGTAGATCCTATCATGCAGCCACTTCTCTAGACGATATTCATGCACATAAGGCATTGATCTTTATGCATTAAGGGAAACCATTGAGGGGTACATTACTCATGGTTTGGTCAGAGAAGCAGAGTATTTATTATAGGGACTTGACCTTATGCAATTGTGGGAGCTGGTTATATAGTCATGTACAGTGAGGTCTTGCTTCTGTGACTGCAGATGAAGCCTGAAGTCAGCAGAGTGGGCAGTCGGGAAGGGAAGATGGAGATGAGATAGAGAAGGCAAGAATAAACTGAAACCTGTGAGGATGAACTGCCATCCACGGGTACTGGCTGAGAATCACGTCCGTCTCTCACTGCCTCCAGTCTTCAACTATGACAAGGGAGTGTCTGGCAAGAGAAGCTGCCATCCTTTGTCCTGGCCAAGCACACCTGTTCCAGGCATGGGAGAAGCTAAAGGAGGAGATTTATGAAAGCTGGAGGAGCTTGTAGGCCTGGCTGTGACCCCACAACAACGATGTGAGTCAACAGACAAGCACAACATGCATGAGATGTGTTTTAGTCCAAGTTCTTTAAGGAAACAGAACCAACAAGATGAATATGTATATATAGAAAGAGATTTATTATAAGAAATTGGCTCATGTGATTATGGAGGCTGACAGGGGCCAAGATCTGCAGTGAGAAAACTGGAGACCGAGGGAACTGATGGTGTAGTTTCAATCTGAAGGTTGGCAGGCTGGAGATCCAGGAATAGCTGAAGCATCAGTTAGTCTGATAGCAGGAAAAAAAAAAATGCCCCATCTTGAAGGCATTTGGGTAGGAGGAGTTCCCTCTTACTAGAGGGAGAGTTGGCCTGTTGTTCTATTCAGTTCTTCAACTGATTGAGTGGGGCCCACCCGTGGGGCCCACCCACATTAGAGAGGGCAATCCACTTTACTCAGTCTACTGATTCAAAAATGTTAATCTCACCCAGAGTCACCCTCACAGAATCATCTAGAATAACGTTTGACCAAATGTCTGGACAACCTATGCTCCAAGTCAAGTCAACACATAAAATTAACCACCAAGAGTACCTTGGGCCCTGTAATAATCTTCCAAATGTAAAATGAATATGAATGCTTCTTCAGTTCTGCCTTCCAAACTGTACAAAATATGTCTTCTGGCTCTGCTCATTCTAAAGTATTTAGTAAAAAATATTCTGGAAAATGTAGTGCCAACTCGCCAATTAAGTTGGTATAGGCATCTACCACTAAAGGGCTTAAAACAGAGGTGTTCAATCTTTGGCTTCCCTGGGCCGCATTGGAAGAAGAAGAATTGTCTTGGGCCACACACAAAATACGCTAACACTAAGGATAGCTGATGAGCTAAGAAAGAAAAAAATTGCAAAAAAACTCACGATGTTTTAAGGACTTTTACAAATTTGCATTGGGCTAGATTCAAAGCCATCCTGGGCCACATGCAGTCTGCGGGCCATAGGTTGGACAAGCTTGGTTTAAAAAGAAGTATGTTGTTACCAGAGCTGAATTTAAGAAAGATTACACTACGGACAGTATGAAGAAAGGGTTAGAATGAGTCAAAAGTGGATATCTTCATCTTCCAGTGAGAGAAGGAATTAGGATGGCATTATGTGATAGCAGTCTTCAATTGCGTCATATGACAGAAATAGTCTTAAGTGGAGTGTTTCAGTCAGAGATATCAGAGATAGGACGTGTCCCATCACTGAGAAATATTCAAGTATAAAAAAAGATAATGTCTTCTCACAGATGCTTCAAGGTCATTTTTTAGTTGCATGGATATTTGGGCCACGTTATTGCTAGGTTGTTTTCTAACTTTGAGCCTGTGATTCCTGTTCTTAAGGCATTTTCGCATATCACAAACAAGTAAGGCTATCACACTGAAAAAAAAATATAGAATACTTTAAAGTATTGGGTTGTGAAGCAAAAAAAAAAAAAAAAAAAAAAAAGGGGGGGGGATTGGTAGATACCATGGACAGTGAGAGAGCTGAGATATGTGTATGAGGAACAGCTTCAGGGATTTACAAAGGAGGTGGAATTCAAGTTGAGCATTTGTATATCGATAGGACCTTGTTAGGTAGAAAATTTGAAATGCAAATTCTGACCACATCATCCTCCAGCTTAATTGCTCTAAGTGCTCTCAGGATAAAGTCCACAATCATTAACATGGTCTATAAGGCCTTGATGGATATGGTGTCTACCCCACTACCAACCTCAGCTCACACCACTCTATACCCAACACCCGCTGTTATTGCTATGCTGATTTTCTCTTATTTCTTGAAGTTGTCAAACTCCTTTCCACCTAAGAGTTTGTCTGGAAGTTTCTGTTGTGGCCCAAAATGCTCTTGCCCTGCTCTTTATCTGCATGAATCTATTCATGGTTCAATCACAGGTTCACTATCCTTTCCCAGGGAGGGTGTTCCTGTTTCTTTCTCCCCACCTCTCAACTAGGTTAACCCCCTAGTTATATAATATTGTTGCTTCCTCTGCCTCTATTTCATCCCACTGATCATAATTGCAATTCTATAGTTATTTTGAAATCATTACTTTCCTTACACTAAACTGTAAAGAAAGTGAGGTCAAGTGCTGCCCCTCCATCACCTCACATGACATTTTAGGGTTGTTAGGAATTTTTTGAAGGAGTAAGAGAAGGAAGAAGATAGACTTTTTGAATAGTGAAATACTGGGATCAATATCTATGTATATTAGTCATTTAATTTAAGGGGAAAGGTGATATCAGCTTTTGATGCTGAAAACATCATCTTGTACTCCTTTCAGCCCTCTCTCTATTGAAGCCAAAGCAGTTTTTATTTTGGATCTACTAAACACAGTCTAAGCGTCTGCAGCATCAGAATAAACTGAGCACGTCGCTCGGCATTTCATATCTTCCTTGGATTGCCCAGGAATAGTTCATCATTTTCCTGCTCTCATACTTGAACATTGCTTTGCAAACATCTGCTCTGAGTCCAAATTCCTAGGGAAACAGGATTTAAGACAACATTGTGTCTCTATTTCTATGTTTATCTCATTTCCTCTCTGAAGACTTTTTCCCTTGAGTTCCCACAAGCTAAGAACATTCTGCAAATCCTCATCTGGGAGTTGGTTGTAGAAGGAGTTCAGAGTAAAAAAAATATCTTGTCTGGGGTGTTGAGAGTTTGGCCTCATCCCAAATACTTATGCCTTCTCTGTAAGAAATAGGAGAAGCACTCTGCATCTCTTTGGTGTAATCTGAAGAAAGAAAGTTAGGGAGTAAATCAAGCAATTAGTTGGTGAATAGAAATGTCTGTTTGAGTTTTTCAGTCTATAATTCCTCTTGCAACTAAATATAAATATAACATGCACAAAGAACAAGGCAGGCAGTTTTTGATTCTGCATGATAGAGCCAGGGAAGGCTTTTGCAGAGAAGGTGTCATCTGAGATAGCGCTTGAAAGGTAAGGAAGATTTTGCCATACAGTGGAGAGGTAGAGGCATTCCTTTCAGAGAAAAAAAATCATGCTAAGAAAGAGGACACTGGATGCGTGCAGGATGGATAGGGTGAGATTAGGCGGATAGTAAAAGCAATGAGTTAAAAAAATGTGCATTTTTTGTTATGACTTCTGCATTGGGGATGGTGAGGACAGTTTCCTCACCAGGAATGGGGCTTGCCTACATTACTTGTCTGTAAACAGCCTCAGGAGTGAGGTGCCATGTAAGCCCACTTGAACCTTCCTTTTCTATCTCTATGGAGTAAGGTAGAGCACCTAGCTTTCAGACATTATCCTTTCTCTCTTTCCACCTCCTAGTTTGACTTATTCTCTAACCTTGTAGAAAGAGAGTCTTCCTTCATCTTTCTGACATGGACAGGTCAATTTCTCTTTCTCCTTTTTGTTATGTCATCACATCGATTATTGCAAGAGTGAAGAGGCACTATTTATCCCTCTAGGTTGATGTATCAAGAAACTTTGCAGAGCTCTTTTGTTATCAGTTCCAGTGGCTAGGCTATTAAATCTTTTGAATTTTTCATGTAAATTATGATAGCTTTATGAAAAATTATGTTGTCTGAGTAACAGCAAATGATTATGTAGAAGTTATGTTTTCTAAGCATTTTACAAATATTAACTCATTTAGTCTTTACAATAATAGCTCATTGCTATTTACCATAATCATTGAAATCTTAATTTTATAGGTGGAGAAATGGAAGCATAGATTAAGAAACTTGCCCAGGATTTCTCAGATAGTAAACATGAAAGCCAAAGTTTAAACCTGTGTGTGGCTTCATCATCTGTTCTCTTTGCCGTTAAGTCACCTGCCTCTCTGTTACTATTTTGTCTCCTTTCCAGGATATGACTCTTAGGCTTTTTCTTATACTTTTGCATTGGTTAATATCCTTTATGATAATGTTGAACATTAGGGGTACACCTAAACTTAAGGGTGATTCTTACAGTTTCATCATTAAGTGGAACATTCACTCTCCCAGTAGGAATTGCATGCATGCTGAGACTTTCCTTGAAAAATGAAAACAAAACAAGCCATGATAGTGATTTCAACTAGTCACTGCAAAATCAGACTCATGCAGGAACTGCCATAGTTAAATCCACTTCTTATATGCCTCGTGCCTTTTTCGTTCCTCTATGCCTTTAATACTTTCTTTCATAGTAAGTGAATATTTTTTCGTGTAACATTTTAGTTGCTTTAATTTTTCCCAATGTATATTTTTGTTATTTTCTGAGTGTTTGCTCTAGGGCTTACCATATATATCTGATAGATGGCCTATTTTTTAAAGCCCCTTCTTGATTTAACATTCTCTTATTTTAAGACTAGAAGCAGCAGGCCTGCTGGGCACACAATCACAAGTGCTGAAGGATGACGGAGGTTCATTTTGTGTGCAAAATCACCCTGATTTTGACGGAGAATATAGTCATCTGCATTTATGAGGTATAAAATTCCTTATTTTAGGTTGGACCTTTAGGTCTTACCTACAATCCTCAAGTAGGGCAGGGGATCCAATATCAGTGTTACAACAAGCTTGCTGTCGATATAGTAAAATTTCCTTAGTTTTTGTGTTGGTAATTCTGAATTTATAATTTTCTTACACTCTCTATGAGTGAAAGGATTTGCTAAGCAAATGTATAAGGAAGTAGCAAGGGAGACAGTTTACTTACTTACCTAAACCAACAGCTTTTAAGAAATTGAGTACATGGTTAGAAAGTAAGTGGATGCTCTTTATGAAAAATGAACTATATTTATTCATTAAAACAGAGTTGAGGCTAGGGATGCTATCTTCCTAGGTGATCCTTCAAGGGTCTTCTCCAATGCCATCTCCTCTGGAAAATCTACCTCAATTACTAAGAGTAAAGAACAGAACATAGACTCTGGAGTCAGAGAGAACTGAATTAAATCGTGTCTCTTCTCCTTGATAATTGAGTGAGTTTGGGTAAGTTATTTAAGCCCTTTTTACCCAAAGTATGGCCCTCAGACCATCTGCATCATCTGGAAGATTGTTAGAGACTTCGAGTCTCAGGTCCCATAGACCTGTTGCATTTTAAAAAGATCCTCAGGTGATCCATTTGCACACTGAGGTTTGAGAAGCATTGGCTTAAGCTCTCTAATCCTTAGATTTTCATAGGGTGGTTGGGGAAGGTGAAATGGTACAGTTATGTATGGCGCCTATTAACAGGCTGGTACAGAGAGGGTTCTCCAGAAGTGCTGGTTTTTTATAACTACTGTCGTCATTAATGTTTCTGTTGCAGTCATTGCTCAGTTCTTTTCCTCCCCAGCCCCCATCACCTGAAGGCATGCACTGCCTTTACTCTGTAGAGTGGAACCTTGCCAAATCCATGGCAAGGGAATTTACAACTTCCTCTGAGCCTGCTTCCTAATCTGTAAAATGGGATGAGCATTCCCACTGAGAGGGTTGCTGTGAGGATTAAGTGAGGTGGTGCACAACATGGTTTCCAGATGCCAGGTGCCATGCTCAGCACTTTACATCCATTCTTAATTACATTTCATTAAATCTTCACACTGCTCTTACGCAGTGGAAAAACATTCAGAGAGGTGACAGCATGTGTTCAAGGAAACACAGCTAGTAAGTGGCAGCACTTTGTACTCAAATCTGGAGCAAGTCTGAGTCCAAAACCTTTACCTACTTGGTTCTGGGCATTTCCTGTGGCATGAAAATTGTGATGCTCATCATCCAGATGTCCTACAAATTATCAGGTGTCCCCTGCCATGAGGAATTATCAACAACCACTGAGTGGTGGGCTTTGACTTTCCACCCTGTTGTGCCTACCCCAGTTGGAGGCAGCTATTTTGCTCCCCTGCCCACTTGGCTGACACCCTCTGACCAACCCAATTCCCTCCATCACTACCCTATTTTTTTCTCCAATAGCTCAGACGGCCAGATTCAGAGTCAGTTGCCGCAGGGAGTCAGGTGTGACCGCTCTTGTTAAGGAGCCAGTGCCTGAGCTAATTATAGTAATTAAAGCTTCCTATTTACATAACACCTCTCAGGCAGAAGGAACACAGAGCTCTTTCCCAGGGCTCTGTAGAAGAAGCTGTCCAGCTCCTCACACTGTTGTGTTTCTTCTTCCCTGGAGACCTGGAGCAGAGACTTGGAAGTAGCATATGTCTCTGCCACATTGAAACACCTCAAATACAGAATAGGAGGAGGCACTGCAGATCCAGATAAGCAACAAACAGGCCTCTAAAGTATCTAGAAAGTGGATTCCTTGCGGGGCCCAACAAATCCATAGCCTGAACCTACTCACTGCCATGTTATTCAGCGGCCCTTGTATAATGAGTGTCTTGCATTACAAGGACAACCTTCTATCAAGTTTTCTGTCATTGCTATGTATCTTATGTCCATAACATTTAACTTTTATGAGAGCCAGATGAGGTAGGAACTACTATTTCCATTTTACAGATAAGAAAAATAAGGTTTAGAAAAGATAGGTAATTTAATCAGTGTCATACAACTAGTGAGTGGGGTAGTTTATTTTTCCACCCAAAATATGTGGAATTGCAAAGCCCATGAGTGATCCACACACCATAATGCTTTCTGAAGTTCACCAATCACCAAGTGCTTTCATCAGTACTTACTGTATATAATCTTATGATGTGGATGGATATCACCTCCATTTTATAGACTAAACACGCACATGTGCACCTGCACTCATACACACACTGGATTCAGAGAGACCTCACCTCTCTTCCCTGTTCATAACTCTAGAGAGTGGTGGACAATGCTTCCAAGCCTAGGTTGTTTTTTTCCACCACAGCTTGCCGTTTCCCTTGGTCTAGAAGTTTTATTCAACTAGTATGGTCTTTTAAAAAATCAATAAATGGTTAGTGATGCCTTTAATAGATATTGAATGAGTACAAATCTCATGTTATTTATCACAGAAGTGATACTTTAAATATTTATTCCCATCCCAGTAACACTGGCTATATCCAACATGCATGATTGTTATAAGTGGAACCCTACTACCTGATTTCTGGTGTAGAGATCAGTCCATGGTAATCACTCATCAGATAAGTTATTTCTCCTCTGCCATGAGTGAATCATTACCTGTTAACATAAACCTACTTGTTCAGAACCACACAAATAGCAAATGGCAAAGCTAGATGTCTGAATCAATGATCTTTCCATTTACCTATATCTGAAATAAATGTAAGACTCCATGTTGGCCTTCACTTAGTCAATAAGTAGTTATAGAGAGTCTATTGTATGTCAGGCACTGTGCCAGAGTTTGGTATACAGCCCTAAAGGAACTTGGCAGAGTTTGGACCCTCCTTGGAAAGATAAACAATAAGCAAGTAACCAAACACATATACAAATCCAAGCTGAAATTGAGACTGAGAAGCAACAAAGGAGGGTGCAAGGGAATAATGGGGGAGGTTATTACGTACAGTTGGAGAAAATGTTTCTAAGGAAACGAACATTTAAGCTGAGACATAACACGTAAGAGGAGTCAGCCTAGCAAAGATTAGAGGTTAAAACATGACAGACTTATGGAACTGTATATATGAATTTCCCAAGAAGAGGAAGAATTTGGAAAGTTCAAGGAGCTGAAATGAGGCCATGGTGGCTGGGGCTCAGTAAGAGAAGGACTGAGTGGGAAAAGATGAGGGAGGGTGGAAAGATGTGCAAGGGAAAATGATGTAGGGTCCCGGAGAACATGGCAAGGACTGATTCTACTTCAAAGTAAATGTAAATTACATTTTGAAAAAAGATTACTCTGGCTCCTTTTCTCAGGATGAATATGAATTTCTTTATATTTTAAATTTCACAGTGGAGAAAATACTGGACTTTGGAGTCAGAATGATCCAGGTTTAATCCTGCCTTAGCCAATTATTTGCTGTAAATCCTTGGTGAGTTACTCATTCCCTGCTGAGCCTCAGTTTCCTCATTAGTGAGGTCAGGCTAAGTACGACTGCAGTGGCAACAGCAACCAAATTCCCAGCATCTCAGTGGTTTAATACAACAGAAACTGATTTTTGCTTAAAGTCTACTGCAGATGTCGAACAGCTAGCCAGGGCAGGCTCATCTGTGTGTTGGCCCAGCATTCCAGATGCTTTCATCTGTGGCATCTCCAGTTTGGTACGTGCTCCCACCACTAGCTGTGCAGAGTTTGTCACCATGATAAAAAATTTCCTCCCAGTAATGAAACCCATCACATGTGCTCACTTTCTATGGGTCACTCCTGACCGAGGGACTGGGTAGAGGTTATTTATTCACTGGAAGACAAGTGGTTCCAGATTTCATGACATAGTGACCATAATACAGTTTTTTACCCATAGAGTGGCAAATGTTAGAAATGATATGTGCAAAGTGCCTATTCCATGTCTGACATAATGTATGCCCAGTGAATGGTTATGATTGAATTCCTGGTGCTGTTCCTCCTTGGGATCTCTTCCAGAGAGCTTCATATTGGGTGCTGTGATGGTCTAAACATGATAGAACAGCCTAGTATGGTAGGAGGGAAATATGGAATCATCACACACTTTAAATCAAGGATCAACAAACCATGGCCTGTGGGCCAGACCTGGCTGGCACCTGTTTTTGTAAAGTTTTATTGGAACACATTCATGACCATTCACTTATGTATTATCTGTACCTACTTTTCACACACAATGGCAGAGCTGAGTAGATGCAGCAGAGGCCATTTGGCCTGCAACATCCAAGATATTTACTATCTGGACCTTTACAGAGAAATTTTGCTGACTGCTGCCTTAGATGATCTTTCTAATTGCCTGCCCCATCCCATCCCTACACCTACCCATCATTCAAACTTCCCTTCTCTGAAATATTCTCAATTTGCTCCTTAATTAAACACACTATAACATTTTAACCTGCAGCACACACTCTTGTCTTAATCCTAACTGCATTTTCATGTTGTTTTCCCCACATAATTAAAAGAGAAAGAAATCAATGAGGAACTTGAATTCACCCTGTACTTCTCAGTTTTCCTCTCTTTTCAGTGGCGCTGGCTATGATGTGAGCATTGAAAGCTAAACAGTAAACTTCCTCCAGAACCAAATTTCTGATCCCCCATGGGGGTGGCTGCTGATAGCTGCCACTCCCTCTTTCTTCTTTATCCATGACACCAGTTTCACACTACAATTAGGATGCCACTTTTCACCTGTTTATCTCTTGACGTGAGCACCGTCTAATGGGGAATGGATCCTGAAAAGATCAGGGGAGCTTGTCAGCAACTGTTGAATTTTTTATTTTTTTAAACCATGTTAGGTGGGGGAAAACCTGCCATAAATCCTGTCCAAAAATACTTTATAGAGTCCATCTGTCCACAATGGATAAATCAATTGCTCTAAATTAAATTCTCTAAACCTGAAAGGTCTGGGTCTGGTACTGGATTTATTCAGACTCCAGGAAAACAGTAATTTTCTAAGTCAACATCCTGACCCCACTTGAGTCAGCTACTGATCATGATAAAACCTTTCCTCGCCACTTACAACTCCTTTGAAGGAGTGAGACACACATCCCAGGGAGAAACGTACCCAAGTCCAAGGGACAGAAACTAATCAAGATGTGTCAGCCGAGGCAGGAGGCACACTGTGTCACAGACATCTACTGCCAGGTTCAGAGGCTGCTGGCCCCTGCCTGGTGTGAGCATGTCACAGCCAGGAAGCTGCAGCTGGCCCGTTAGCTCCTCTGCTCATCAGTGCTGATGGGTCATTAATTAAGCTTCCTTTCTTCACCTTCCACTGGTTTCAAGGGCATAATCGTTCGTCCTGTGGATCCCTCTGTGTCCTGCTGTTCATTCTCTCCCATAAACTTCACACAATCCAGGATCTGAGACAGGTGTGGCAGCATTATCTGGTGCCGACTCTGAGCTGTGACTCCAGAGGGAAACTTTGACAGTCATAGCCACCCATGTGAAATCACTTTAGCCTTCTAAATGCCCCTACCTCCCATACAAATCCACTTTTCCAGCTAAGAATCAGAGCTTAGTTGGTAGGTTTGATGTGTGGTCATGTTTCTACAGCTGGAAGAAAAGAATATTCCATATTGATATGGTTTGGCTCTGTGTCTCCCACAAATCTCATCTTGAATTGTAATCTCCACATGTTGAGGGAGGGACCTGGGGGGAGGTGATTGGATCATGGAGGCGGTTTCCCCCATGCTGTTCTCCTGATAGTGAGTGAGTTCTCACAATAGCTGATGGTTTTAAAGTGTGGCACTTCCTTGCACGCTGTCTTCCTCTCCTGCTGCCATGAAGACGTGCGTTGTTCTTCACCTTCTGCCATGATTGTAAGTTTCCCGAGGCCTTTCCAGCTATGCAGAACTGTGAGTCAATTAAGCCACTTTTGTTTATAAATTACCCAGTCTCAGGTAGTATCTTTATAGCAGTGTGAGAATGGACTAATACAAATACCATGTGGCTTGAGTTTTTTTTTTTTTTTTTTTTTTTGAGACGGAGTCTTGCTCTCTTACCCAGGCTGGAGTGCAGTGGCGTGATCTCAGCTCACTGCAACCCCCGCCTCCCCAGTTCAAGCAATTCTCCTGCCTCAGCCTCCTGGCTTGAGTTCTTTATAGGAGAGAGGCTGAAACTCTGAGCACTAAGGTCACACAGCCAGTCAGTGGTGGAACCGTTTGTCGCCTCTTTTATGCTTCTTCATCCCAGTAAGCTAAAGTGTAACTGCTCCCCCAGGAATAAGACGGTTTTTGTTAGCTTGAGGATTTTGAAAAGTGAAAGGCTTTCACAGTGATAGGGAATCAAAACACTGCAAGGAATGTTTAAGACCATCTGGGGTTAAGCTCCTTCAGCTGGGAGGTGTGCTCCCAGTAGGAGTCCTTGTGATGCCCCAGGGTACAAGTAGGATGTGCACCTTATGCTTGGGCTTCTAGGAGCTTCAGTGAGACCTGGGAAGATTTCATAGTTTTATTTTTTAACTTTTAAAGTTTGTATAAACTTATGGGATACAAGTGCAATTTTATTGCATGCGTAGATTGTGTAGTGGTGAAGTCAAGGCTTTTAGGCTATCCATCACCCAAATAAAATACATCGTACCCATTAAGTAATTTATCTTCCACCTTTCTCCCACCTCTTCATTCTTCTGAGTCTCCACTGCCTATCATTCTATACTCTATTCCCTGTGTACAAATTATTTAGGTCAATAGATGATTGGATAAAGAAAATGTGGTATATATACACCATGAAATACTATTTAGCCATAGAAAGAATGAAATGGTGCCTTTTGCAGCAACATGGTGAGATTGGAGGCCACTACCTTAACTGAAACAAGACAGACACAGAAAACCAAGTGTTGCATCTTCTCACTTATAAGATTTTGTATTTTTAAAGCCCTCTCTCAGGGCCATTCTAGTCTCCCATGCTGTGATCAAAGTAGTTCCAAGGATTGATGAATTTCCTTTAGGAGACACTCTTGGGATGAGGACTCACCTTACTCCCTTGCAAAAATTTGCCATTACACTGTAATCACAATTTGAGGCTCCCTGGAACTTGAAGTCTAACATGAAATGATTTTGCTCTTCTTTCTCCCCCACCTTTATAGATCCTGGACACCACTTCCTGAAGCATTAGTTTTATTGAGCGCTTTTGGAAGAAAAATTAAGTAATTTAGCTAATGTGGAATTTAAGACTCGTATATTCAAGCAAGGATATAGTATAAAGAAGACTGCAAGAATTTTAAACATAAAACATATGACTTCAAATAAGTATCTGTGGCAGGCCACTTTATTCACTAAGCCCTTCCCCAGATCTCCACCTCACTTATTCTCTGCAGTTTAGCTGCATTGTAGGAAAAAAAAAGTAAAAACCTTAGACTGATATAATGATTCTGTTTACAGATGAGAAATCAAAGACTTGGAGTTTAGTTGATTTGTCTCAGAGGCTACATCAGACACTGGGGAAAGCTTGGACTTTGGGATCCAGAAGAATGGATCTTGTTTTTGACTCGTGCCTTTTTCTACTGAGTGACTTTGGGGAACGTTTTGAACCTCTTCCGGATGGTTTCTGCAACTGTAAAATGACTTAAGACAAGATTGTGTAGATTTTTTTATAATACAATAATGTAATTAAATAGTATTTTTAATTACATGCAAAATATCTAACACTTAGAAGTTTCCCAATAAATGCTAGGTACGTTTCCCATGTGGCACAGGAAAGACTACAACTGAGCTCTTTAACTTTTTTATCTTTCAATAAGTCAACTCACTAGGTACATTCTTCTATATTTTTACGTATTACTGTTTATTCTTACATTTAGTTTGTCTTGATTTTTAGAGGTGGTAGAGTTTCTATTTTTATTTTCCACATAAATTAATTCCCTCATCCTAAGAATTCTACCACTGGTAGAGTAGATTTCTACTCATTCATCTTTTAAATTGCAGCTCACATTCTAACTTCCTTACAAAATGTGCCCCTGCTTTGTCCCCTGCCCCAAATCTCTATCATCACCCACCTTCTCAGAGCATTTTGTAAGTTTAACACTTACATGTTGTGTTGCAGTGATCTCTTGTAGGTCTATCCACCTGACAATGAACTCGCACAAAGCAGGGACTGAGCCCACTTCCCTTCTGAATCTCTGCCCCTAGCATTGAGTTTGGGGTGTGTAGGTGCTCAATAAACAGATGAATGTATGAACAGATAATAGAGTTTATCACTTTGCTCTGCTCCCTTGAAGGGATAAATTAAAGTCTAAACTTCCCCTCAGTGTCTATGAGAAGGTAGACCCTTAATTGTAGGGGAAAACCTGAGACTAAAAAGTGAATGTGCCTGTGACTGGCCTCCCTGTCATCTTAGTGAAGAGCAGTTCCACCCCCACTACTGCCATGACCGATCCAGCCCTAAGTTCATTTCTATCCCACCACACACTGACCTTTAAGGTTGTGATTCCCTGTCTGCTTCCCTTCTGTGTAACCCGCCCGCCCGCCAGTTCACCTCCCCTGCAATTAGCACCGCCAACCCTGTCTTAAAAGCCAGGCCAGGACCTGGAGTAATTGCTGCTCAAGATTCCTCCTGACACAAATGTTGACATTCTGTTGGCATAACTTGCAATAATGTATGCAGATTGCATCCTTCCAGGGCCATAATTATTACTTCTCGGCAAGAAATAGTCAGGTTATTCCCTGGCTTGATTTCTAGGAGCCAATTTCACTTTCAGAGCCAGCTTGTTTAGAGAAATGAGAAAGAAAAGGAGAAGGAGTCACTGGGATGCACCCTCAGAGAGCAGAGATGCAGGGTGGCCAGGTCTGGGCTGCAGGAGATAGCTGGATGGTGGAGAACTAGGGCAAGGGGTCCTGGACGACTCTGCTACCAACTTGCTGTATCTTTTGTAACATCTAAAGCTGGGTCCCAGGAATATGTGTTTTGTAAAATCCTCAGATTATTCTAAAACACAGTAAAGTATCCCAAAAATTAAAGGCTCCCTCAACCCCTCTTCACTACCATGAGTAAGGAATTCTGATAAGGGATGGAGGCATAGTGAAATCCATAGGGACAATGGGTTGGCTCACAGTACTAATGTAGAGATTTTCATGGACCAGGTAAAAAAATTAGAAGCTATTGGTTTTCATCACTTACTTTGTATTCTATCATTGAGAAAATGTATTATCATGTGTTGGAAAATATTGTCAGCTCTTAATCTTTCCTTGTTCCAGTTAAATCACCAGCTCTTTGCATCTTTAGGGTGGAGAATTCTTGACTCTTGTACTCTGTAACTAGAAACTGGCCCAGTTTCTGTATTAAAATAAAAAGACTGAAACAGATCCCAATACTCTAACAAAGTCTATCAGCATGTAAAGTTCTTTTTAGTCTATTTTATAACATTTACAATTAATATATTCTAGAATTGGAATTTATTATATTTGAGCTCAACTTCAGATTCACTGAGATCTCAGGATCTTTTTTAATTTCTTTGTACTCGGTTATCTTTTTCTTTATGGATGAGAAGGTATGTGATGACGTCTAGCTTGATACCTGGCATATAATAGGTGCTCAAATATAAAACCGTTAGTTGAAATGGAGAAAACTTCAGCAGGATTGGATGATCATACCCCTCAAGAATGAGATTGCTTTGCATTCTTTAATTTTTGTCCCATCTTCAAGCCTCAGAGGAAACAATCTGTGTAGGAAACAGTGGCCAAATCCTGAATTACTCCCAGAAAAAGAGATCATCTGTCACCTATTTGTGCTTTCCCCCTTGGGTCTTTGGAGAAAGAAGTGGAATCAGAGAAGTGAGAATGACAAACAGCACCTGGCCTGGATACCCATTCTGGAGAAAATTGTTCCCACCTGAATGTTCAGGACACTCTTGTCTAATAAAGACTCATGGGTTCACCCATAATGTGTATGGTTTTTCCCAAATGAGGACTGAAGGGTGGAAGTACGTCAAGTGTTCTCTTCTCCCTCCCTTTTCTTCTCATTTTACAGAAACCTCACCACATCATAAACTCTGCAGGATGTCTCCCTTGGGGCCTCTTCTCTTCCCACCTCCATCTTCACTGCAGCCTCCTGGTTTCTGGCTGCCACTGCTGCATATCTGTTGTTTAAATGTGTGAGGTGGCAGAGCCAAAAGCCCTCACTAAATCTGCTCATTATTTTGCCTCATGGCTAACTCCAGATGGAGCCAGACCCATCATGAGATGACGTTTCATTTGGTACATCAGCCATTTCGCAATGAAGGGAGAATCTTTGGGGTCTCATGGCTACCTAGGCCAAGAACAGGGAATAGACAGCACCTCCCTCCACTCCCTAGGGTTTAGCTCTCTCAGTGAAATGGAGATTGAACCAAAGGGGCCAAACACCACCTTTCTCAGAATTATGTACATCAGACTTCCAGAAATGGATATTTCCACCATCCTTTTCTCATGTCAGTCCCATACTTGGAAACATCTGGTGGATCTTCAGCAATTCTGCTGCTGAGTAAGTGGTTGTATCAAAAATACAACTTCATGCACATTTTTATCATGTTCATGAAGCACAATTCACAATTGGAAAGAGTGCCCACCAACCAATGAGTGGATAAAGAAAATGTGGTATATGTATGTATGTGTGTATATATATATATACACACACACACACACACACACACACACACACACACAAAATCATGGAATACTACTCAGCCATAAGAAAGAATGAAATACTGTCCTCTGCAACAACTTGGATAAAACTGGAGGCCATTATCCTAGGTGAAATAACTCAGGAATGGAAAACCAAATAGAGCATGCTCTCAGTTATATGTGGCAGCTAAGCTATGGGTACGCAAAGGCATACACAATAGTATAATGGAAACTGGGGACTCAGAAGAGGAGATGGTGAGTAAGGGGTGAAGGATAAAAAAAAAGCACCTATTATGTACAATGTACACTAGTCAGGTGACAGGTACACTAAAAGCCTAGACTTTACCACTTTACAATTCATTTATGTAACCAAAAACCACTTGTACCCCTAAAGCTATTGAAATAAAAAAAGGGGAAAAAAGAAACATCTGGTGTCTCCTCATACCAGCCACAGAATAAAATCTGCACTACTGAGCATAAGCTGCAAGAACCTTCATGTCTGACTGCAAACTTTTCTTCCAACCTCATTTGCCTTTAGGTTCTGTTCTTACTCCCTACATTACAGTCAAATCAGACCCCCTTCTTACACTAACATGTGCCCTTTGCGTTCTCAACCACATGCCTTTGCAAACCTAATTTCCTCAACCCAGAATGCCCTCCCTAGACCTTACCATTTAAGTCTATCAAAATCCTACATAAAAGACCCAGGAAAATGTCATGTCCTTACTATAAAACATTCTTATTTTCTCTAATAGAAAGTAATTCCCTGTTATTATTTTTTCTCTTATCCTATTCAACCTGGACTTGGAGTTGTATAATTGTGTTTCTAAAAACCTATCAATATAGAACTGTAAACTCAAATGGAACCACTTCTTATTTATCTCTCTCCCCCATGGTGCCTAATATGGAATCTTTGAGGTGTTCATGAAATACTTAAATTAAATACCATTCTCTGCTCTTGTAGGGACCTAATCTATATGATAGGCCATGCCAGGACTACTCCAATGACTAACTCTAAAAAAAAAAAAAAAAAAATGTGTTTTTCTTAGGGTCACCATCTTGGAGGTTTGAAATAGGTTCAAGGTCTTTCCAATTTTTACAGAATAACTTAATATGAATCATCAAATTGTCTTGGATTTTTCTGGCAGATACCAACTGAACTATCCTGCAGGGGGGTTTACACCTCATTTTCCACCATCTTTGTGTCCCATATACCTAGAATACTGCTTCTTAATGATTGATTTATAAGGTAGCACATGAGGCCTTTTAGTTTATCCTCTGGCCTCTAGCCTGAGCAGCAATGAAGCCATCCCTGAAAAATGACCCAGTCATATTTACCTTCTAGAGCTTAAGCTGCACCATCCATCCTCCCCTTTCCTTCCTGTCCCAGTAAGTAGATAATAACATCAAACATACTTTATTAGAAGAAAAAAAAATTCCTGGAACCTCACATTTTAGAGATTCATTTACTCATTCTTACATTCAATAAATATTAATTGAATATATACCACATGGTTATTAAATATTCTACCCCGCAGTTTTCTGAAGAAAGCCATTTGGTGACTTTGGATTGTCTCCAGGATAAAATTGAAATTTCTTGTCTTGCCACCTCTCTCATAGTAAATACATTGCCTCCTCTACAATCCACCATAGACAACTCTCTACGCTCATATTTTCTTGCCTATAAGCCAATGTGTCTGACATTTCCCCTTCCCCCAATTTTCCTCACTGCATCTTTCTCCAGTTTCACCATTCTTATGGCTGAATCCTACACTTTTCTTTTAACATATAGGACAAAGCCTTTACTGAGTCCAAGAACTGGGGTAGTGGCTCCTTCTTTGTGTTTCTATAGCCCCAGTTATTTTTCTTTATTTTGTAACACTTAATCACAAAATATTATAATTTCTGTTTGCTTGCTTTTCTCACCCATTAGATTGCAAATCCATGAGGAGAGTAATCAAGTTTTGTTTTTCCTGATATGCTTAGATTGAATACCCTACCTGTAAATAGTAGGTGTTTAGAACATTTACTTAACAGATGAATAGTGGTTTCAGTGCTATTCTAACAAAGCAAATATAAATCATATCCCCTGCTTCAGGAAGTTCACATCTAGTGGGAGAAGAAGAATTTAAGCAGAATAATTATAATACATTGTGATAAGTGCTACAACGGAGGCTAAATAAATGGAAGGCTAATATGTACCTGGCAACTTCTCAGGAAGGAGAAGGAGAATGGTGAGTGGGTTGTGTTTCAGCTCAGGATGAAAATTCAGCACCACGAACAGCGACATTGCATTAGTTAATAGTTGTGTGCAGAATAGCCCAGGTTCCTATAGCAATCTATGCATTGATCCCCATCTACAGCTTTTGTTCCTGTAACCCAAGTATCCTTATGAGGTTGTGTATGTTTTCATGAGAATCCTTCTACATTGAAGGATGCAATGCTTATCCCTAAATGGTTGAGCCTCCCGCTTCCTAGTTGCTTAGTTTTATTCTGAGCATCCTCACTCCTGCAATGTTCAGATACACAGAGTTAATCCTTCCACCTCATCCTGGTACCAAATATTATTTTGGCATTTGGGCATTGTGTGCTACTCACCTGGTTGTATGCCTATGGTGTATTTCAGTTCTCTAGGTTGTTGAATGGGCATAGGAGAAGGTCTGGGAAAAGGGATTAATCTCTGAAGTAACAGCCAGGGTTTTAAAAACACAGTTTTATTTCATGCCTCTGAAGGCCTGATGGACAGAGCAGCTCCTGGGTCATGAAAGGGGATCCCAAAGGCACCTCAGATCTCAGTGACTTTGAAAAAGATGATTCTTATAGTAATTGAGAGTTAGCTTTTTTTTAGTGTTACCTGTCATGTATTTAGCATCTCCGGACCATTTTCTGTGCCAGGGACTATATATAGGAAGTTCAAAAGCCAAAGAGACCTAATTTCTGCCACATAAAATTTTCATTAAAGTATAACATATTTATGAGAATTCTGAGTTCTGCACAAGACATCATGAAGCATGTGTCAATTTTATGTGTAGGAGTATATGTTTGCAGAAAAGCCTTGCTGGAAAATGAAGGCAGAGCTCTGTCTTAAGGGATAAAAAGTCATACAGGTGAAGAGGAGGTAAAAGTTGCTCCATGAAGCAGGAAGTACAAAAATAAAGTGACAGAGGAAGGGAGCAGTGAGGTGTATGTTGTGTGTGTGAGTGTGTGTGTGTGTGTAAAATACAAGGAGCTCTATCATATTGGACAGTACTATATGGTCAAGAAATGGAAAGAAATGAGTCTGAAGAGGATGCTGGGAGCCATTTAATGAAGGATCTATAAAATCAAGCTAATTAGTTTGTAATTTACAACAAGAGTAATGGGGACACACTGAAGCGTTGTAAACATAGGGATACCTGGCCAGATTTGTTTTATAAAGGTAACTAGAGAGTGAGCCTGGTGCTAAGTCCACGTCTCTTTCTTTCTTCTGTGCCTCTTAAAAGTCACATCTCTCCAGAATTGATATAATTTCTCCTACACCTAGTCCCTAAAACCCCATGGTAGTTCTCCCCCTCTCTGGGTAGAAAGGGAGAACAGCTGGTCACCATCCCACTTGAAAACTATTCTTGAGATGTTTCCCAAAATGTGCTATATGTCTCATTCAAATTGGATTTATTCTGGTTTCCACAAGCAGCGCCCTAGTTAGCTGTTCCATCAGAGGTTCCTTGATAGATGCATTACAGTCTCAGGAATTCGAGATGCGTTATATGATGACATGTATAGGGTTATTTTTTCCTTAAGCACTGAATGCAACCATCCCTCCAGCTAATCAATTAAAACTATCACCATCATTGCATCTTTAAATTCTTATATAAACATTGGAATTTGTTCATTTTACAAGAAACTTTCTTATGATCCATATAAAAGAGCTTCTCAGGGAAGGCAATTTAGGAATATTATACCCATTTAACAAATGAAGAAAGCAGACATATGAGGTCACTGGAGACAATGGAAAGAAGACTGGATTGGGAAGCAGGGTTCCTAAGTCCCTGTCCTGACTTAGGTATCAACTAGCTGTGAAATCTTGTTAAAATTAGAGCATATGTTTATTCTAAGGACTATTTGCATTCTAAGGAGCATATGCAAAATAAAGGACTTTTGTTTTATTCATATATTTAACATTAATTTCTTGACTACCCTCTTTGTGTCTATAACAAATTGTTATAGACAGAAGTAAAAGAAAAAGAACTATCCCCATGAAACATACATTTTAGCAAAGGGAATTAGACAAGAAACAAATAAAAAAAGTAAATACATAACACAATATCAGACATAAGCACAACAGAAATCACAAAGCATGGTGATAAGACATTAAACTAGAGAGTGGTATCTTCGATACAGTGATAAGAAATTGTCTCTCTGAAGAGGTAATTTCTAACAGAGAATTAAGACATTAAAATTCTTAAAATTTAAGAATTTTAAACTGAATTAAGAAAAAGGATGCGCCATGCATAGACCCAGAGAAAATAACTTCAGACTGAGCAAACCACAAGTTCAAAGTTCCCGAGGTAGGCATGTGCTTGACATGCTCTTAGAACAGCAAGGAGGTCAGCATGGCAGAGGCCAGATCATGTAAGGTCTAGCAGGTCAGGGTGGGGACTTGGATTATGCACTAGGGTGATAGGAAACCATCAGAGGGATTTGAGAAGGGAGTGACCTGATCAGATTTCGCTTTTAAAAACACCACTCCGGCTGCTGTTGGATAGTGGGATATTCATTGGAAAGGGGTAAGAGTTATAGCTTTGCAAAGAAACACTCTTCAGAGGCTGTGCCTTTATACACGATTGAGCCTATGGGAATAATGAGGGTTGTGGTCTCGGCAAATCCTAAATTTCTCTATGTTTTCACAAGCTATACATGATCAAGTAAATAGTGGAATTCAGCTATTTTGAATTGTGGTCTCGTGTGCTCTCCTTTCCAATAAACTAGATATGGTTCAGATGAGCCAGTTTCACCCTCTGACCTATCCTAAGCCATCCAAGGGGATTCTTGTTACCATGCTGTAACTGAGTATTTCAGAAAAAAAAAATGTGAATATATTTTGGAGTCCTCATATGTCTTTTCTGAAAGTGGGATATGAATGAAGGGGCACATCACCATTATTACACCTTGCTCATCCTGTTTACCCTGCCCAGAATGTTTATTCTAATCCTGCTTATCCTTCAAAGCTCCGATAAAATAAATTATGCAACTTTAAGGGTGGATTTTGCAATTGCCAGGGCCCACAGTCACCTCATTATATATCAAGTGCCTACTCTGTGCCATGTTTTAGGTGCTGGAGATTTAGCAGTGAAGGAAACAGACATAGTCCCTGCCCTCAAATAATTTCTTATAATAAAACTGATCATTAATATGCAAACAAATAAGCCAGATAATATCAGACAGTGATATATCAGGAAGGAGGAGTGTGCCATGAAAGAGAGTTCCTGTAAGAATACTTTAGATAGATTGATCAGGTAAGGTCTGTGTCTGTCCAGGTTTCTTATCTGTTTAATGAAAGTAATAGTCACAAGATTGCATTGAATGAAGGAAGCCACATGAAAGTTCTTACTCTATTTTTATGAATCATATGTGATTAACAAATGTTACTAGAATCTGAATGAGTGGGGATCAATAGCAGGTAGTGGTAGAGGGAAGAAAAGAAGGAACGAGAGAGAAAGAAAACAAGTGCTATATTGGTGCCAGAGGTACCAATGAGAGCACATATTGTCACGCGAGTGTGTCCTATTTCTGCTTCTACAAAATGTGTTTCTGCAGCAGAGTGACGGTGGGATGTAGAATAGCCTCTGTCAATGGAGCTATGGAGCAGGTTTTCAGTGTGTCCTCACAGAAGCAGTCTTCCTGCATACCACGGAGGACCCACATTGCTCATTGGTGATGGGAAGCAGGGGAGGTGAAGAGGTTAAGTGTTGTCTCCTCTGTCACCTTAAATTATCTGGGGTTTTATATTCTATACAAAGTTGTGAGGGGGAGACTCTAATTTCCTCCAACAACGATTTCAGTTTCCAATTAATATGCTAGGAAGAGAAAATAGAGATGCTCCTCTGGGGAAACTGTCGTTACTTGGTGGCATTTGTTAAAATTAGCAGATGGGCAGCCTTCTTTTTCCCTATAGAGACCATGAGAATCTCACATCTGCCTTCTTCCCTCTACCCACCCCCCACCCCATCATGTTCCATGGCTGAATAAAATGTGACTTTTCTCCTAACTGATGGATGCTCTGTCTCAATCTCCAAAGCAGTATAGGCTTAGCAAACGAGATGGTGTTTCATCTTCCCTGCTATTGGTTCTAATGAAATATCCCCAGATAGGCTGATAATTTTTTAAAAGGAGAGTGGTTAAGATGGGGCCCAGTGTACCTTATGCTTACTAGGCCTGAACCTCTATCTCTGGTAGCTCCTAGTTAGAGAGGGAAAATGAAGGAAAGAAGGATGGATGGGGAGAGAAGCCAGGCCGTGGCCATATTCATTCACTCACTCACTTTCTCACCCACCCGTCACTCACCTATCCACCCGCCTATTTATCTTTTTTTGTTTTGTTTTATGAACTGACCTATTCATTTATTTACTCATTTAGTCACCTGCTTTATCTATCAAGGTTTTTTGGTTGTAAGTGACCCAACTTTGAATAATTTAAGAAGACAAAAGAGGGGCTATTGAAGTAATGCTGAAACAGCTTATAGTCTGTAAAAGCTGAAATGATGGATATGGGTTGGATTTTGTCCCCCTTGCTCCTAAGTTATGCAATCTTATTTGGAAATAGTATCATTGCAGATGTGATTAGTGAAGATAAGATGCAGTTATACTGAAGTCTGCTGGGCCCCTACTCAATTATGACTGGTGTCCTTTTAGCAAGGGAAAATTAGGACATGCATAGAGAGAAGTTGATGTGAAGAGACACAGGAAGAAGATGGCCATCTACAAGCAAAGGGGAGAGGCCCAGATCATATCCCTTCCTCACATTCCTCAAAAGGAAAAACTCTGCTGACAACTAGATCTTGGACTTCCAGCTTCCAAAATGGTGAGACAATAAACTTCTGTTGTTTGAGCCACCTAGTTTGTGGTACTTCGTTATGGAAGCCTTAGCAAAGCAACCCAATGCTACATATATAAGAATTAGCAAAAGCAAACAAACAAACCCAAACCCATGAAACAAATAGGACAGCTCCAGGAACCTCAGCAATTAGGCCTCTGTGATCTTCCTTGCAGAGCTCACCATGAAAGGACTCAGCTCCCACTGTCTTCTGTCTCATGTATCTTCAACGTAATCCCCACAGCAAGCAAGAATCTGAGTGGCTTAACTTTAGTCCAGGGGGGGTCTCTGCTTTTGTATCAGTTAGCCTTGGCCAGTGCAGAATGGAGTGGCACGCACGTAGCCACTGAGGAATCTCCAAGAAGTTGGCAGAAACCCAAGTAAGATATATTAATCTCACACGAGGCACCTGCTCTGGGCCTAGGTCTAAGCGGAGTTCTAGGAAAACTGTTCTCAGGGAAATTTTCTTTTGTCTGTGTCTGATGGAAGAGATAAAATATGTATACTTTAACTAGATAGAAATGGAACCGCGATCTATAAGTGATGCAGGCATAGGAATAGAAGTTCACAGATGACTTTTACAGGAGTTCAAGTCAAAGTTTTATTAAGAAGTGGTACCAAATTAAGACCTTGGGGCCAGGCGCTGTGGCTCACGCCTGTAATCCCAGCACTTCGGGAGGCCAAGGTTGGTGGGTCACTTGAGATCATGAATTTGAGACCAGTCTGGCCAATATAGCGAAACCCAATCTCTCTTAAAAATACCAAAATTAGCCAGGTGTGATGGTGCATACCTGTAATCCCAGCCACTCCGGAAGCTGAGGCATGAGAATTTCTTGAACCCAGGGAGGCGATGGCTTCAGTAAGTCAAGATTGCGCCACTGCACTCCAGCCGGGGTGACAGAGTGAGACTCTGTAGTAAAAATAACAAACAAACAACCAAACAAAAAACCTTGAGGTGTGGGTGGGTACAATTTGGATGTGAAGGTATTAGGAGAAGGATTTTCATATGGAAAGAAGACCACAAATTAGACATGGAAACAACCAAAGGATTACTCATGATGGAGGGAGGGAAAGTCTACCTAGCAGGGACTAAGTGACAGAGAGCAGTGATAAGTTTATTCATTCAGAAACACTGTAGCCAGATCACAAAGGCTTAGGTTGCTTGGCTTTGGGGCTTTAACTTTATTCAGCTGATAGTGAAGAGTCAGCATATGCTTCTGACAAGGGCAATGCCATGATTATAGCTGTGCTTTAGGAAGATGAGGCCAGCAGTAGTGGGTAGAATAGATCGGCTTGGGGGAAACCAAAGCCAGTGACACTAATGAGGAGTCAGCCTAGCTTAGGTAAATAGGCTAGAAGAGAGGATGAGGTGCTCAGAAAGAGGTCTGTGCACTTCACTAACACCTTCCTGCCTCTGTGACATTGGCCTTGCTGAAACTACCATGCAGAATGTCCTATTCTCATCTTCTCCCCTCTCCCCACTCCATGGGTCAACCTTATCCATGAAGAATTCTCTGAGTTTCTCAGCTAACATACATTTCTTCCTCCTCTGGGTTCCTGGTGTTTTAACTGCACTGCACAGCTCTTTATGGGGTATAGAAAACTTTCATTCACAAATTTATTCATGAAATAATTAGCAAATGCTTACTGTATGCCACACACAGCACTGGGCACTGGGGCTCCAGAGTTGACTGGCCAGCTTCTGTTAATGTCCAGAAGCTATTTTTGTCCAACTTCAACCTCTCCATCTAGACTGTAAGATCTTTGAAGAGAGAAACCATACCTACTTCTAACCTCGGTGACTCACGGTGGCTTACACAGTGCCCCAAACACAGTGTCAACTCCTCATGTATGGACTAAATAAATGACTAATAGCAAGGCCTTTTTATTTCAATTGAGAGTTTTATTTCATCTTAAACATATAAATGCACAACTATATACTCTGTGACCTTGAATGTAGCCACTTGCCACTTGCTTGGGCTTAGTTTATAAAATAGAAAGGGTAGGTTGATTGATTCTTTATCTTAATTACAAATCTTTTTATGCTTTTCTATGCCTATAATATCATATTATGTACCTGAAATGTCTGCATACAAGTACCTCTCAATGGTGATTGAACATTCAGCACTGAGCTCGGAGGAGCGACAAATAGCCTCATTATTCCTTTCGGCATCTTGGAGAGGCAGTTTAGAGACTGGCATCATTTTCTATGCTTCCTAAGTGAAGAAATAGAGGCCCGGCTAGATCTGGTGGTGGACTGAGGTCACAGAGCTGCTTTCACTTTAGAATCCAGAATTATTTCATGGTAGATCTACAAGGTCCTGAAAGACCATGCATAGCTCCCTCTTTACAGATGGGGAAGTTAAGGGTCAGGATGATAAAATAACTCTATATCCAGAATGAGTTAGTGAAAGTTTTAGGACCAAAGTTGTTTCTCCTCTTCTGGTCATCAAGAAAATCTCACTCCACACCCTTCCTACTCAACAACCAGAAGTTAATAACTTCCTTTGCCTATGGTTTTAGTTATCTACACCCCTACTTTATGTACATATTTTTGTCCTTCTCCCCACCTCCAGGTCCCTAGGGGTCTCTGATCAGCCCTAGCTTCTAGTGCCAGGGAAAGAAATAGAATCAACTAATTTTTACTTAAGTGTTAATGACCTCAAATTTATAGACCTTTAAACACTTCAAACTCTCAGCCTTGCACTTAGTGAAGGGATTTCTCCACTGTATCTTTAACAGGTGATCATTCAGGTTCTGCTTGCTTACCTCTAAGACAGTGAACTCACTACCTTTTGAGTCAGCTTATTTCATTCACGGACGACTTTTACCTTTTGATGGACACATAGAGGGGAACAACACACACTGAGGCCTTTCAGAGGGTGGAGGGTAGGAGGAGGGAGAGGACTGGGTAAAATGACTATGGATACTAGGCTTAATACCTGGGTGATGAAATAATCAGTACAATAAACCCCCATGAGGCTGGGCATGGCGGCTCACATCTGTAATCCCAGCACTTTAACAGGCTGAGGTGGGTAGATCACCTGAGCTCAGGAGTTCAAGACCAGCCTGGTCAACGTGGCGAAACCCTGTCTCTACTAAACAATAGAAAATTAGCCAGCGTGGTAGCGCATGCTTGTAGTCCCAGCTACTGGGGAGGCTGAGGCAGGAGATTCACTTGAACCCAGGAGGTGGAGGTTGCAGTAAGCAGATTTGCACCACTGCACTCCAGCCTGGGTGACAGAGCGAGTCTCCATTTCAAAACAACAACAAGAGCAACAACAACAACAACAAAACCCATGATACAAGTTTACCTATGTAAGAAATCTGCACTTGTACCTCTGAACTAAAAAGTTAAAAACACAAAAATTTTAAAGCTAAAACTTGCCAAGAGGCCTCTATCCATCGGACACACAGAATAAATTTGCTTCCTATCCACATGGAAACTTTTACAGTATTTGAAGACAACTATCAAGCTACTTAGTCTTTGCTTTTCCAGGCTAAACATTCTCACTTCTTTCAAAAGACTTTCCAGTGACATGGGTTCTATCCTTTCATGATCCAATGCACTTCTCAAGAGCTCAGTCTAGCCTTTCAATACTCTTTTCAAAATATGATCACACAGAACTGAATCTGCAATTCCAGTTGAGAAATAGAGGCCCAGCTAGATCTGGTGGTGGACTGAGGTCACAGAGCTACCAGTTGAGGTGTGCCTATGGCTTCACTTCCTTTGTTCTGGTCCTTATGACATATTATTACTGCCCACTGTGCACTTACTTTGTTGGTCTATGAACTCATGTTGATCTGGTGGCTAAAACTGCCAGCTCTTTTTCATAAAGGCTATTACAAAGTTGACTTTTTCCATTTAGCTGTAAGAACTTCTTCCAGGGTTGTTTGCTTTCGGAGGGACATCTGCATAGTTTGGATAACATTCTACTCTAAGGAATGGCTTTCTAATGGCGCCATTTAGACACTGTGACCCTGAGGAGAGGTACTTTTGACAGCAGTTGTCCTATACCATTTTTTCTTCTGTTTCTCCTCTTTTCTATCCCCCAGTCTCCTTTCATTCACCTCCCTTGTGCACCAGAGGAATGATGGGAGAGTCCACAGAGGCTTGGAAGCCTTTTATTCAACTCATCTTCTCAAACATGGCAATACTGGTTCCAAAAAAATATATAATTAGCCATAAATCCATGTAACTGTCTCCCAAGTGGCCTCAAGTCCTGCATTGCTCACAGTCATGGATTTTTACGGATATTTCATTAACACTGGAAGATGGCACTTCCTTGCTAATGATTGCCTAACATTTAATAAACACAGCCCAAGAGTTTTACAACCTGTTAACTTGCAAGTGGCAGTAATTAACCAAAAATGATAAATAATTAAGGCCTAATTACATGGTATCAGTCATTTCATTTTCCAGCCTGTGCAGTAAGTGGGTTTGAACTGCCTACCAGGGCTCTTTCTCCATCTCTCTGACATCGTCTGAGTAGGGCAGGGGAACACTGGGGCTGCACATGCCTTTATGAGGAGATGAGAGGAAAATTGGCTCATTAAATCAGTAATTGGACTGTTTCCCTCTCCAAAGCCCCTTCCCATGGAATTGGTTGTGTGCCCTGGGTTTGGAAGAAGAACAAACGGCCACACATGAGATCGTGGCTTCTATGAGTGGGGCTGAGGAAGAAAGGGGCTGTTTGGAGAATGCAGTCTATGAGGCATAGAAGAAAATCATGGCCATGAGAGGCAGGCTATTGAAGCTCTCATTTAGTAGTGTGTGGGGCTACAGCAAGATACCTCCCCTCTCTGGGCCTCTTATGTGTGTGTGTGTGAAAGCACAAAAAGTTAGGGGATGACTAATTGAAACATCCAGAAGTTAAACATTTTCTCATGTGGCTAGTACAGTTGCCTCCAAAATATCATCAGAATCTCTCTTTATCTCTCAATTAGGCTTATTTTGTGTTGACTTCCTTGACAGAATGAATGTCCCCTTGTATTCACAAGTTGCTCCCATCACATTTTGGGGCTGCTTTATTGCAGGTTCATGTCCGGGGAAAGGTGGGGAACTAGATCTGTTTTCTCAAAATGAATAACAATTGAAATAAATATGACAGTGGTGATGAAGACAAGGGAGAAGAAGAGATTAAAGCAAACATTTGTGAACACTTCCTACAGCCCAGGCAATTAGAAAAAAATGTGTTATACAAGTTATCTGATCTAAGCCTCACAGTAAGGCTGGAAGATAGGTTCCATTACGATTCTCATTTTATAAATAAATAAACTGGTCTAAAGAGATTCATTCACTTAGTTACAGAGTAGTGGAACTGGGGTTTAAACACCACTGTGCTGGTGCACCTATATGCATGGTAGTTAGAGTGCTTTGGTATTTGGGAGTTCTTCAGGCACTCAACAAGAATCCTGTAGAATGGGCATGAGCATATCCATCCTCATTTCACAGATGGATCTGTAGGCCCAGAGATGAAAAGACATTTGCAAGAAGTTATATGCAGACACATGGCACAACTGCTTCTATAAAATGAGGCATTAGATCAGATCAGCAATTTTCCAGCTGTCATCCTTGGCTCCTAAAGTACCTCAAAGAATTGTCCCCAGGGAAAGGCGCTTGGATAGAGGTGACCCTTAAAGCCCTTATTCTTCAAGTAAGTCAGGGCAGCTTAACTTTTGTCAACTTTACATGTCAGTGCTTTACTTCTGATTTCTCTTGCAAAATAGCTTGGTGTTGTTAAAAGAAGAAAAGGTATGATGAATATTCCAACTGATTAAGGTCCCTTCAGGCTCTTGACTGCTGAGAGTCCATAAACATTTCTTGGGCCTGTTCATCAGGGCCAACTCCCTAAGTCCTTGTCCCACCTTCAGAAGTGGCAGGGGAGAAACACCTAGCATCTGTGGTTTCATTGTTAAATAAATGGTAGGTAAGCAGGAGAGCGGATTTTGAACTTTTCCATGGCAAGCACTGCAGATGGAGGAGGACCGGACTCAGGGAATTCCTGTAACTGGCATAGAAGTCTTCTTCTAGGTATTAGCCTAAGTTACCAAATATGTAGTCACAGACAACAACCCTGAATCCTGGCTCTGTTACAGATTTACTCGAGGACACCAAAGGCATCACGCTGTCTCTTTAGGTTTCAGTTACATCACATTTAATTAGTTATTATAATAGTTTCATTTAATGCATCTCTTCCTCTCCTAGACTTTAAGTCCCATGATGAGGAGGGAGGCCTGGCAGTCCTGGTGTTCTGTGCAGGGCCCACACTTATCCGCTCAATAGATATTTGTTGAGGATTCATCTAAAAGGAAGGGGTTGTACCATGATTTGTGGGGCACTTCTCAGCTTCAAATCCTCCAGGACAGTGTGGACTCTAGTGAGTATGGATAAGTCTTGGGAGTTTTGTTGATACTGTTAAGTTGGGGTGAAGCCAAACAACATTGAAGGAAAGACTGGGCGCTGCACTCCATCCTCAATGGATGAAGGAAGCGAGTAGAACCCAGACATAGCCTGTAGTGCTGTTGCTGACAGTCCTCAGGGGTGGGGTGGGGGGTGCAAGAGGATCAGGGTTCCAGTCCAGAAAGGAGCAAGTTCTGGGTGCCTCTGAGACTGATCCCTACCACCTCTCACCAAGTTCTAGCTCAAGCTCAAGACTGGGTGAAAAAAATTAGATGATAATGGGCCTCCAGAGGATGAGGCAGGACATCCGTCTGTCCACCTGCCTCCCTGGGGTCCTGAGGCCCCAGAGATGAAAGGCTCAGTTGCATATTATGCATGAGGGGTTGGAAGGAATTGTGCTGCTTGAAGTAAACAGCATCTGTTGCTGAGTTCATGTGAGGACTGCAGCTTGTCCTTGGGAAGGAGGTTAGGAAATATTTTGCTTACCGTGAAGTGGGGGGAAACCTACCACAAAGATTGACCCTAGTTTGCTTCTCCAAAACAGACACCACCTCATCCCTTCAGGAGAGGAAGTTTGGACAGTGGTATGGTTAGAATCTGTGCAGAGAATTCCAGATGGTCCTGGAATCTGGCTCTGCCTTTGTTGTGAAGGTGCTAGGTGACCTTGGGTGGGCTGTTATCACTCTCTGGTGCAATATTTGTCAAGCGAGAAGACTAAAGCACAGTGTTCCTCTACCTTCCAGGAAGCTAATTAATAACTCAGCCTGGTAGAAAAAATAAAATTCTCCCACCCACACCCCTGTTTCCTCACTCTGCTACTGTCAGCCTTAGCTTCTCTCTAGGGGAGTGGGACTGACAGATGGTGGAAAGAAACAGGGAGCAAAGGGGGCTTAAGTCTATTTTTGGTTCCTCTTTTTAAGTTCTTTAAGGAACTTCAGGAACAGCACTCTCTGCTCTGCTTTCTACTTGCTTTATATTTCACACAACTGGAAAGATGTACATTCTCAAATGCTAGAAATACATGCGCACCTACATTCACACATAGCGTTTCCCAATGCACGTGTATGTTGGCTCTAATTATCATTTATTAATCCCTTACCTTGACATCCAAGACCCTTTGAATTATCACCTTGTGGATTCCTTCCTGATGCCTCTGGGTCTCTCTATTCATAAGACTTTCCATTGAATGAGAAGAGCCAGACAAATAAATAAGTGATGACGATGTCAGCAAACCACCCTTCATGACATGACCCAGAAACTGTTCCCTCCAGGAAGTCATCTCTGGTTTATCTTCATGTTTCCATAACTCTTTCCTGGTCCTGTGATACTGATAATTACACTGTATGGTGATTTCTGCTATAATCTCTACTGCCAATGGTAGGCTCTGTAATTGCAGGGACACATCTATCCTTATTCACTAGCACTAACATAATCTTGGCCACATCCTGGGCTCAAGATAAATGAAATCTGTTCTTAGGCTATCCCGCCAAGTGCAGTGGCTCATGCCTGTAATCGTAGCACTCTGGGAGGCCAAGGTGGGCAATTGCTTGAACCCAGGAGTTTGAGACGAGTCTGGGCAACATGTCAAAATTCTCCTCTAAAAAAATACCAAAAAATTAGCTGGGTGTGGTGGCACACACATGTAGTCCCAGCTGCTCAGGAGGCTAAGGTGGGAGGATCATTTGAGACCAGGGAGGTCAAGACTGCAGGGAGCCAGGATTGTGCCACCGAATTCCAGCGTAGGCAACAGAGTGAGACACTGTTTAAAAAAAAAAAACAAAAAACAAAAAACAAAAAACTCCCAAGAGCTGTACCATCTACTTCTCTTTTTGAATAGGTACCCCTCTCCCAAGTCAGAACACCCACAAAAATAACTGTGACCTCTGAAAGGAATGCTCATCTGATCCTACCTAGGTTTTTTATTTTGTTTGTATTAATTCACTCAATGGTTATCATCTTCCAAGTAAACAATCTAATGCTATCTTTCAAATAAATAATAAAGGTAGTGATAATAAAAATACTACCTCCAGTCATTTCCACAGCAGTTCACATTTTGAAAAGAAGCTCATCTATTCTGTTATTGAAACAACCAACTTGGTTTCAAAGGAGATCCAGTACCCCTTAGAGAGACTGATACTTGTTGGACTTACCTCCTACTCAAGTTCCAACTCGATTGTCTTATTGTCTAAAGCCTCTTTCTCTCAGCACAGCACTCACCCTGTATACCTTGATATTGCCCCATTAAATATTTATGCCAAGATTCATTATTTTTCCATTAAATATTTATCTGCTTGTGAGCCTATATCAGACGATATATATTTCCTTCTCCAGCAATAGTCTGATAATGAAATCCAAAGTCCAAGAGTTTCAAGGCAGCCTATATTGTTTACTTTCTGTCCTATCCCCAGAAATCTAGCCCATTATTCACAAAGCCATTTGACTACCTGCCCCTTCTGTTCCTCTTTGTCAGGTGATTCCTGCCACCTGTGGATTCTTCAACCAAGGCAGATTGGTTTCTTCTCCAAGGTGGAGTGTTGGAATAGGCAGATAGCCTACGCCGCAATCCCAGATGTTCTCTGGGAAAGGCTGGCAGTGAGCTCCCTTTTTAAGTGAGATTTATGGTCTGAGCATGCACTGAATTCTGTGACATTTAAGGACAGAATCCAAAGACAGAGGGGACTTTTTTAGGGGGGGTTGGGGGAGCAGTCCATGAAAGTAAAATATCGACATGCCCATGGATGGACATTACAGGGAAACAGGATTTCTCTCAACAGAAGCCTTTTGGGTCCCTATAATGACCAGGATGGACCAGAAGCCATTATTCCAATTAGAGGGTTATGGGACTCAATCTTCACATCACCTTTTCCCCCAAGCCTCCCTTCCTCCATAAAGCCTCTCTAGGTTACTTGGAGAGAGGTGACCTGGGCAAAATCCTCTTCTGAGTGTACCGCAGTAGCACTGTGGGCTGTGCATTGGGAATGGAGGTAGGATCGTGAGGACATCTGCAGTGCGGACTCGGGGTCAAAGATGTTGGGTTTGGTACCCATTTTTCCCATTTTTCCCCTTTACTGACTCCATGACCTCTGTCAAGCTATTGACTTTCTCTGACCTGCAGATTGGGGGCTTACTATGTGCTGGGCACTCCGATAATCACTTCACTTATATTATCTTATGGAATCTTCACAACGAGATGTCTCTTATCTCTTTTTCACAGATGACAAAGCAGATGCTTAGACTTTATATGACTCTCCCCAATGTCAAGCAGCTTGTCAGAGGCAGAGTTGAGATTTGAACCTAAGCACTCTGATTCCAGATCTCCCATGTCAACCAGACTCTGAGCCTGAGTTTGCTGATCTGAAAGTCAAGTACTCATACCACCTCGTGGTTGTGGGGGTTGAATGAGATAGTTTACTTGCCACAGGTAACCCCACAGCTGAGGCAGAGTTCCCAAGAAACACTTGCTGGTGCTAGTAGCATAAATCATCACTGGTATAACAATGTTTTAACTGAGTGATTTGTCCCTAGATGAAATGGATTCCTGAGCTATGAGCTTATTCAGGAATGCTACAATCAAGTTAGTCACAGTAATTGATGGAAGTTCAGTAAAAGATATATAAGTATTAATCAGGGGAACTTTAAGATCCCTCAGGCTCTGTAGTCCCAGCACTTTGGGAGGCCGAGAAGGGTGGATCACAAGGTCAGGAGATCGAGACCATCCTGGCTAACATGGTGAGACCCCATGTCGGCTAAAAACACAAAAATTTGGCCGGGTGTGGTGGCGGGCACCTGTGGTCCCAGCTACTCTGGAGGCTGAGGCAGGAGAATGGCGTGAACCTGGGAGGCGGAGCTTGCAGTGAGCCAAGGTCGTGCCACTGCACCCCAGCCTGGGCGACAGAGCGAGACTCCGTCTCAAAACAAACAACAACAAGAAAACATCCCTCAGGCTCATTGCTCTATGATTCTAAGAATGAAGCCCTAGGAAAGTAAAACAGCACTTAAGTCATTTTACCTTGGGTCTCCTCCAGCAAAGGCAGTACTCTGGGAGGAAATTTGGCTCCAGAGACCTCTTCTCCTCTTCTGCTGCAGCTGACCTGAGCATTCAAGCGGCCCTTTTCTGACCCAGGACTGTCTTTTTCTGTCCTAACTAGCTCTGCCTCTTCTAGCATTCTGTATGCAGGACTCTACCTTCACACCCCCAATTCTAATAAAGCAAAGCCCTTCTGGTTGGAAGTAGAGCCTGTACCCTGAAGCCCATCTGATTTTAGAGTAATTGATATAAGGATGTTGAGGAAGTAGCACGATTCCTCACAGGTGCTATGTTGGGTTTTAAAGAGGACTGCGTAAACATAAAGAGAATCTTTTGTATAGAGGACCTTTAGGCTACTTTAATCACATGTAAACATTTGCCCTATTTTGAGTGTGTGAAGGATCAATTTATTAAGTAAAAGTTATTGAGCATGTACAGTGTAGCAAATGAATGAGGCTACAAAATCATACATGATTTACATTGAATCACATGTAAAGTTTATAGTCTGAAGAAAAAAAATTTTTGGCCGAGTGCGGTGGCTCATGCCTGTAATCCCAGCACTTTGGGGGGCCAAGGCGGGCAGATCACAAGGTCAGGAGGTTGAGACCATCCTAGCTAACATGGTGAAATCCCACCTCTACTAAAAATACAAAAAATTAGCCAGGCGTGGTGGCAGCGCTTGTAGTCCCAGCTACTCAGGAGGCTGAGGCAGGAGAATGGCGTGAACCCGGGAGGTGGAGCTTGCAATGAGCTGAGATGACGCCACTGCACTCCAGCCTGGGTGACAGAGCGAGACTCCATCTCAAAAAAATAAATAAACAAATAAAAAATTTTAAAAAAAATTTAATCATAGAACCTTAGATTGTAATAATCATGACATCCACTTTGAGTAGGCATCTGTAGAGGAACTTCAAATGTATTAAATCTAATTCTTTCAAAAGCAAAGTTGTTTTATGTGGTGACTCTTATCTCACAAGAAAAGCTAGCCTCCTTTAATTACTTAGAGTTAAATCTCAAGAAACATTTAAAGTGTACCTGTGTTAAAAACAAGAGGAAATTATATATTCTCACGTAAATGGATAGCCAGCTTATGATATTTAGCTCTTTAGAGAAGAAAACATCTCTTTTTTTGTTCCTTGGTGAATGAGTTGATTTTTACTTTGACACGTGCTAACTGGCCAGGTGTGCAGTGGGATAAATGAGACAATGTATATAAAACTCTTGGCACTATGAGTAAGTTCTCAAAAATACCAGTTCTATTTAATCTAGCCAACTTCTCCATCCTCCCACCCTGGAATCCGTGTCCTAAATATTTTTACTTTCTAGTTGCCCTGCAGTTGGAGCAACTTGAGTGCTGAGAACTTCCACATCCGGGAAGAATACATGTCCTTGGATCAGCATTAGAAGCACCTGGGACCTTATTAAAAATGTACATTTTAGGGCTCCACTCCAGACTTACTGAATCAGAAAATCTGGGGGTGAACCCCAGGAAACTGTTGTAATAAGCCTGCCAGGAAATTTTGGTGCATATTCAGGGTAGACAACTACTGATCTACATTATGAGAGAGCCCATTCTTTCCTTTGTATATTTTTTAAAGTTATAGGGTACATTAGTCAGACACTGCATGTGCTCACTTACAAGTGGGAGCTGAACAATGAGAACACATGGACACAGGGAGGGGAACAACACACACTGGGGCCTGTCAGGGGTGGGGTTGGGGAGGGAGAGCATTAGGAAAAGCAGCTAATGCATGCTGGGCTTAACACATAGGTGACGGGTTGACGGGTGCAGCAAACCACCATGGCACATGTTTACCTATGTAACAAACCTGCACATCCTGCACATGTACTCCAGAACTTAAAATAAAAATAATTTTTTAAAAAAATTATAGGGTGCAAGTGTAGTTTTGTTACATGGATATATTGGGTAGTGGTGATGTCTGGGCTTTTAGTGTAGCCATCACTCAAATAGTGTACCCTGTACCCCTTTAAAAATAGGTCTTTTTAGTGCACCCTTTTTCCCCCATCCCATATCAACTACTAAAACACCTTAAATAAACCAAACTGGCAGTAACATCACTGTGCTTTGCAGAGGCTTCTAGAAGGCACCGAAGTCACGAAGGCTTCTCCATGATTACACGAAAGAGAGCAGTTCATAGCATTCGGAACTACCTGGCAACCCACTGTTCTTTTCTCTCTTACAGTCTGACAAGGAGGCAGTTATCACTCAGACCTATTGTGTTTTCATTAGCTCCTCTGGCCCCACAAAAATTTGAAATGCAATTTTAACACCATTTACTTTTCTTGGGACTTGGAGTCAGGAGAGGAGGAGAGGAGAAGGCAGAGAAAGGGCCTCTTTCTATGTCGCCAAATTTGTGTAATTCCTCAGGCACACTCTTCAGCCATGTTTCAGCATAAACAACCCTCTCATCTAAACACACAGACAACTAAGCACTGTTCTGATTGCCATTTATACCCCACGCCTCTAGCATGGTGTCAGGTACATAGTAGGTGCTCAACAAATACTTTTGAATAAATGCATTATGCTATACTTTTAATTATTATCTTCAAGAAAAGACCAGAAGAGCATATCAAGAAGCTGGTAAAATCGTTCTTTTTTTTTTCCCCCCCTCAGGCAAGGTCTTACTCTGTTACCCAGGCTGGAGTGCAATGGCATGATCTTGGCTCACTGCAGCCTTGACCTCCTGGGCTCAAGTGATCCTTCCTCCTCAGCCTCCTGAGTAGCTGGGACTACAGGCATGTACCGCTATGCCTGGCTAATTTTGTTTTCAGAGAAGGGGGTCTCACTATGTTGCCCAGGCTGGTCTCGAACTTTTGGGCTCAAGTGATTCCCTCACCTCAGCCTCTCAAAGTTCTGGGATTGCAGGTGCAAGCCACTGCCTATGATCTTTTGAGAACAAAGAGCTCCATCACCAGTAGCTGACCTCTTCAAACAAGTCAATTGCTTTTAATAAATTGAGCAGATGTCCATCCTCCAAATAAAATGCCAATTCCTAAATAGAAATGTCAGCATAGAATTCCATTTGCCAAATGTTGACTTATATAACTTATTGTACCTTCATTCTGATAGAGGGATTTTTTTTTAAAAAAAAGATGATTATTTTTCATTATTATTTTGGGGGGTACATAGTAAGTGTATATGTAGTATATGTAATATTCTGGTACAATCATACAATGAGTAGCCATCACATGAGGGTAAATTGGGTATACGTCACCTCATTTATCATTTCCATGTGTTAGGAACATTCCAATTCCACTCTTTTAGTAACTTTAAAATATATAATAAATTATTGTTTGCTATAGTAAACAATAGTTGTGCTATCAAATACTGTCTAACTATATTTTTGTTCCCATTAAGCATCTTCACTTTCCACACTCCTCCATGCAACCCTTCCCAGCCTTTGGTAACTACTCTTCTATGCTCTATTTCCATGGTTCATTTAAAAAAATTTAGCTACCATGAATGAATGAGAACATGTGATATTTGTCTTTTTGTGCTTGACTTATTTCACTTAACATAATGTTATCCAGTTTCATCCATGTTGTTGCAAATGACAGATGTACCACATTTGTTTATTTATCAGTCTGTTGATGAGCACTTAGATTGGTTCCAAATCCTGGCTATTGTAAATCATGCTACAATAAACAGGAGAGTGCAGATCTATCTTTGATATACTGATTTCCCATCTTTTGGGTATGTACCCAGTAGTAGGAATGCTGGATCATATGGTAGGTCTGGTTTTAGTTTTTTGAAGACTTCCAAACTGTTCTCCATAGTAGTTGTACTAATTTGAATTCCCACTAACAGTGTATATGAGGGTTCCCCTTTCTCCACATCCTCATCAGCATTTGTTATTGCTTGTTTTTTGGATAAAAGCCATTCTAACTGGGATGAGATAATATCTCACTGTGGTTTTGATTGCATTTCGCTAATGGTTAGTGATATTGAACATTTTTTTTCATATATTAGTTGGCCATTCTTGTTTGAGAAATATCTATTCAGATCTTTTATCCATTTTTAAATTGGATTATTAGATTTTTTCCTTTCAAGATGTTTGAGCTCCTTATATATTCTAGGTTTTAATCCCTTGTCTGATGGATAGTTTACAAATATTTTCTCCCATTCTGTGGGTTGTCTGTTAACTCTGTTGATTGTTTTCTTTGCTGTGTAGAAGCTTTCTAACTTAATGTGATCCTATTTGTCTGTTTTTGGTTTGGTTGCCTGTGCTTCTGAGGTTTTACTCAAGAAATCTTTGCCTAGACCAATGTTCTGGAGAGTTTCCCCAATATTTTTAGTACTTTCATAGTGATAGGTGTAATTTTATCAAAATGAAGAATTTAACAAAGAACTATAGATTCTGTTATCATAAGAATATGTTTTTTAGGTTCACGAAGAGCATAATTGTTTAGAAAATATAATCTCTCATATTTTAAAAAGAGGAAATGAGTGGAAATAAATGGAAATTTTTCTAGCTTAAGGAGTAAAATAAAGCATCCAACACACACACACACACACACACACACACACACACACACACTTTTTTTTTTAAGAGATAGCTGCTAGAATTAACTTTGTTGAACAATTTAGAAATCATGTACATTCATAGTGGAGTCTCCAGTTGTGATGCCACCAAGCCCTTCTAGTTAGTGAGATGCCAAGGTTTTGAGACCCACTGCAGGAAGGCCCTGTGAGATGGGAAGAATTTGCTTAAGAAGTCAGATAGGCACCAGTGTAAGTATAAGTAAATAAAATGAGAGGAAACGTTCCTAGGAACATTCTTGAGATGATGGGCTCACCCTTTACCCAGGACAGAGCAGATCAGCATTGTCCTTAAGTATATTCCTGGGAGAAGCTCATTCTTCTTGAAATAATCTGCAGCAAAAGAATTTCTGTTTGATTGGATTTGGAAGATTTTCCCCATGTTGGATAGCCACAACTTGTGCACGTGCTTAATGAAAGCTTATGGAAGCCCTGCAGGAAAGACTTTTTCCTACCCAGTGATTTTCAAATGTAATCGATCAGTGAAACCTTTTGCATATGTACCACCTACTAATAGTCTGCAGAACTGGTTAAATCCACTCAACACACTTTGGCAAACAAACTATATCCTGATGTCATTGATCTAAGTTAACATCCTTGGGAAAAACCACTTGTACCCGGAAAAGTGATAGGATTGCAGTTTCACCTGTTAGGATTCTTCACATAGAGTCAGGGCTGCACTCTATCCTCTTTGTGTTGGGAATTTCAGAATCTATCTCACAGCGCCTAACAAGCTATAGTTACACAACAGAACTTGAGATGAGTTTGGTAAGCACTGGTCACGAGACAGAGACCATGAAGTCCTCCTCAGCACAGGGGGCAGGTGTGTTTCCTGAGCTCTGGCTACTGCTCCTCAAAATGAATTTATTTTAGAGAATAGTGATTAAAATGGCCAAAGGGAAGGAAGGGATTAATTACATCCTCTGGAGGGAGAGTAACACTTTGTTTCAGAACGGTGAAGATTTATAGGAAATAATGATTAATGAATTTGGACAGCACTGAGCACATACTTTGTGTGAAGTACTGGGAGCAATATCTAGCTGAATGTTTGAGTTCCTCCTGTCATACGCGTCCGTGTGAAGAGACCACCAAACAGGCTTTGTGTGAGCAACATGGCTGTTTATTTCATCTGGGTGCAGGCGGGTTGAGCACAAAAAGAGAGTCAGTGAAGGGAGATAAGGGTGGGGCCATTTTATAGGATTTGGGTAGGTAAAGGAAAATTACAGTCAAAGGGGGGTTGTTGTCTGGCGGGCAGGAGTGGGGGTCACAAGGTGCTCAGTGGGGGAGCTTTTTGAGCCAGGATGAGCCAGGAAAAGGGATTTCACAAGATAATATCATTGCTTAAGGCAAGAACCAGCCATTTTCACTTCTTTTGTGGTGGAATGTCATCAGTTAAGTCAAGGCAGGGCACTTGCTCTTCTTTTGTGATTCTTCAGTTACTTCAGGCCATCTGGGCATATACATGCAAGTCACAGGGGATGCGATGGCTTGGCTTGGGCTCAGAGGCCTGACACCTCCATTCTCTATCTCATGTGCTGCCCGGTGTCTATAAGATTGTCAAGATAACCAAACACCACATGTTCTCACTCATAAATGGCAGTTGAACAATGAGAACACGTGGACACAGGGAGGGGAACATCACACACCGGGGCCTGTCGGGGAGTGGGGGGCTAGGGGAGGGATAGCATTAGGAGAAATACCTAACGTAGATGATGGGTTGATGGGTGCAGCAAACCACCATGGCAAGTGTGTACCTATGTAACAAACCTGCATGTTCTGCACATGTATCCTGGAACTTAAAGTATATATATATTAAGAAAAAGGTTGTCAAGATGAACAGAGAATCATGCTTCACATCTTATATTATAGAACCTGCATAAATTTGCCTGAAACAAAAGCTTTGATTTAATAAAAGAATAACTGCCACCATGTGTAATACACACATTGACTTTATTTCTCCAACAAATAGACCGAGAAAAAAAGGAGGTTCACTAGCAGTTCATAGCAGATAGGAGTTGGTAAAAGAGTTCCGGTATCAGACAGCACTAACCTATTATCCCCTCTTTGTGGACTCATCAAAAACTAATCCTACAATTAGAAAAAAACATGGAACAAGACTCATGTTCTTCCCACTATTTGTTTAACAATGGAAGCAGTTGTAATGGTATACCCTCATTAAAACTTCCTGTTACCATGAGTAAAAGACATATAAGGCTCTTCACTTAATTCTCAGAGCCATTTCCTGTCTCTTCCCCTTTTTGCTGCTCTCTTTGCATCCAAGATTCATTGAGTTAACTCTATTTTCATTACAAGAGACGCTCTTCTTTGTCTTAAAGCATGGTATATGCTTTGCTTGTAAAGCCCATGTGATAGTTAATACTGAGTGTCAACTTGATAGGATTGAAGGATGTGAAGTATTGTTCCTGGTGTGTCTGTGAGGGTATTGTCAAAGGAGATTACCATTTGAGTCAGTGGGCTAGGAGCGGTAGACCCACCCTCAATCTGGATGGGCACCATCTAATCAGCCGCCAGCACAGCTAGGATAAAAGCAGGCAGAGGAAAGTGTAAGGACTAGACTGGATAAGGCTGGCCTCCATCTTTCTCTTGTGCTGGAAGCTTTGGACTCCAAGTTCTTCAGCTTTTGGACCCTTGGACTTACACCAGTGGTTTCCCAGGGGCTCTAGGGCCTTTGCCTTCAGATTCGGCCTCAGACTGAAGGCTGCACTGTCAGCTTCCCTACTTTTGAGGTTTTGGAACTTGGACTGGCTTCCTTGCTCCTCAGCCTGCAGACGGCCTATTGTGTGACTTTACTTTGTGGTTGTGTGAGTCAATACTCCTTAATAAACTCCTTTTCATATATACATCTATCCTATTATTCCTGTCCCTCTAGAGAACCCTGACTAATACAGCTCATCTGGTGAACTCCTTGTCAGTCTTCAAGACTTCGCTCCAGTGCCCCCTCCTCTTCAAGTTATATGTATTTTGTAAGACTCACACTCTTCTAGCTAGAGGGGATTTTCTCTTCTCTATCATACTATAGTACTTTGTATATATCTCCACTCAGGGGTCATCCCAAGCACTGACTCATTAGAATGGATACCAACTGTTGATCTAGAATAGGGTCCTGGTAACCTCTGCTGGACCCTGAAGTCTGAGGTGGGGAGAGGGTAGGGTTGGCAGGGACAGTGGGTGAGACTGGAGGCTACTGATGGGCTCCAGAAAGCATGTATTTATAAAAGCATTTCAGTATTTTATCAACTTGTATGGTCATACCAGTGCTCACTATCTCAATATCAGCTCTGCTTCTACTGTTTCTCATCACACAGATTTAGAATTATTTACTTGTCTGCCTTCCCCATTAGACCAGGACAGAGACTTTGGGTCTTATTTATCTTTGTGTCTCCAGAGTCTAGCATGGCGCCTGGCATGGAGCAGGCCTATTGATCTCTGAGAAGAACTTAAGGGCTTTCCCTAATCAATCAAGAGGAAAAGCATTTCCCTCCACCCCTGCCTGAACTCAATTGGTCTTATATAAACTCACTGATTGTGCTGGGATTGTTGTTGTTGTTGTTGTTGTTGTTGTTTGTTTTGCTTTGTTTTGAGTGGACTTTTTTTTTTTTTTTTTTTTTTTTTTTAAAGACAGGGTCTTGCTCTGTCGCCCAGACTGGAGTGCAGTGGCTAGATCTTGGCTCATTGCAACCTCCACCTCCTGGGTTCAAGCGATTCTCCTGCCTCAGCCTGCAGAGTAGCCTACAGGCACGAGCCACCACATCTGGCTAATTTTTGTATTTTTAGTAGAGACAGGAGTTTTGCCATGTTGGCCAGGCTGGTCTTGAACTCCTGACCTCAGGTGATCCGCCTGCCTCAGCCTCCCAAAGTGCTGGGATTACAGGCATGAACCACCACACCCAGCCCATGTGAATTTTAAAAAATGAGTTATTATGGTGATAGTCACTGTTTAATTCATCTTCCTACTTATTGGAGGGGTGGGTTGGACGAACTTTTTTCTTACCTCTTAGTGGTAAGATCCAAGGATTAGCTTCAGCTGTTAAAGGTAATAAAATAGAGTGGACCCCATAATCTGCTTTTATCTAAAACTCTTTAAGACTAACAAGATTAGGATAAAAGAAATTATCAGGTTTAGCTTCCTAGAGTTTTCAACATTGAAGTTTTGGGGTAGAGCCAGAGTTAACAGTAGTGTCACTTTGCCTTATATTTTATCAGACATTTTGTGATCATGGATTTGGTGCAGCATTTGGAGGTTCTCAAGTTTCCTGGTCATAATACTGGTTTCACACTACCTTAATAGCACCCAAATATTACCCTAATATCTAATGCAAAATAATATACATTAAAAAAACAAAGGAAGAAAGGAAGGAAGGAAAGTAGGAAGGAAGAAAAGGAAAAAAAGGACAAGTTGAAGAAGCAAGTCATCTGTCAGGCATCAATGAGCTAATGAACAGACTGAAATGGGGGTGCCATCTGAGAATGTTCTAACAGCCACTAAGCCAGGTCTGATTTTGGAAAACAATAAAATTTGTAGTGGGGAAAAAATAAATCTTGTTTTCTCTGAGAGACAGAATATTGGTATTCCTTTCAGAATCTAGGAGCTTTAGTTCTGTTACAGGGTAGTGTTTTTCTCCCAAATAATATTTTCAACATCATAGCCCTTGGCTAACATTGACTGGCCCAGATATCTCATTTTCAGGTTGGCAATGCACCCCCTCCCATGCAGAGCTAAATGCAAGACTATTGAAGGGACATTGCACCACAAACCTGGTCCTGTGGAGTCCAGTTAATCAGTTTGCTTTGTAAGGTTGGCTGTGGGACATGGGAACGCCACAGTTTTGTGGAGTGCAAATGCGCAGAATTCACTTGTTGAGTCATTAATAATGGACCAAAGGGGGAGAGAATCCAGGGATCTGACAGATGGTAAAGTTAGAGGCTGGATTTGTGCTTAAGTAGTTTAAAGTTTAGCAGAAAAAGTAGCTAGACACATACGTAATTCAAGGCAGGAAGAGATAAGAGTCACAGAAAAAAATTCAAATAATCTACTAGGGGGATTCCAAGAAGGGGAAGAGGGGGCTCAAATCTTCAGAAGGTAGAGAGTGAGATTGAAAAGGGAGTTCAGAAAGGTGGACACATTTGAATAGACTTAGGGGAGTAAAAGAGATTGAAATAAGTGATTATTGTTAAAAAATAAAAAAAAAGGGGGCACCCAGATGAAGGGAAAAGCATGAGCTAATGCATGAACTACGAAAAGTGTAAAATATGTTTAAAATGTTGTAATATGACTGAAGAGCCAGAGCTATTCTGAATGACTTTTTCTCAGAAGAGTGACAAGATAAGAACTGTATGTTGGAAAGTGTTCTTTAATTCCAGTCAATGTATGCATCTGGAAACCAAGATGAATCTAAGGGAATTACTTTAGATAATGAGGAGATGATGGATCAGTAGATTCATAGATACATAGATAGATAGTCAATTACAACATAGAGAGGTAGAATATTGAGAAAAATGGTGGTTCGCCATAGTGTAGCAGAAAAAACTGTGACTCTAGGAAATTTATAGTTAAAATTACAGTTCACATTAACTTCTTGAGGTTTGGTTTTCTCATTAATAAAACAAAGATATTTTAAAAAAATATTCTTAGGGTTATTTTGAGAATTTTGGTGTGTGTTAAAGGATGAAACACGTAACATAGGTAATTAATATATTTTTGCTTAATCCCAGTCTAAATATCAGATGCTTAAAGTTTAGACATCAAGAATGTCAGCATTAGTAAGAGTTACACAAGAATTGTTCAGCATCCAATTCATTCCATTCATTCTCTGCAAACTAATTGAAGACAAAGTGTTGAGTTTAGTTCTTCAAAGACTAAAAATATTTCATTAAAAAGACCACCTGAAGGAAGATAGAGTTATTGAAGGTAAATAAGCTCATGGGAAGAAGAGACCTGGCAAATCCATTGGTTATGTCTGTACAGTCAAGATTAGGTAGGCAGGCATTCTTCTTTTTGAAATAACCAAACTTAGGCAGACACCCAAGGGCCCATGACTCCACAATTAACATGATATGTGGCCCTTTTAATATTACTCCAAATTTCTTTGATGGGATGAGTCCGGTTGATTCCATTTTCAGGTCCAGACTTGAAACTTCTGAGCTCTCAACCAACAAAGACCCAAATGCATCTTTCCTTAGTATAATGAGGCTTTTGGCTTCTGCTTTATGACAAGTAAGTGAATTTGCCCTTTTGGTGACAAGTCCTTCAAGGAGTGATCTGAAGACTTGTGCAACAATGTCTTCAAGGTAGTAGGTCATTAAAAACAGTTGTCCAACTATTAAATTAGTTATCGATTAATATTCCAACAAGAAGATCATTACACTATGAAGGAAAGGGAAGTAACATTTATGTTCTTGGTCACATCTTACTGAGGGCTTTCAAGGTAGAACATAGAATTATTGCTACTTGACAAGAAGAATGATAGTTAGAATGTTCACATGCATTTAGGAGAACTAAATGGCCATCTCCAAGAATGATTATCTGTAATCTTAGAGAGACATGTGAGTGTGTATGTGTGTGTGAGCTTGTGTGTAAAGTAACTAGTCCCATTCTGCCCTAGTCTGGAGTTAGATATTGACATTTATTTTAGTACCAAATTATTTTAGAACCTGAGTTTTGCCATCATTCTCTGCATCACCACAAAAATAGTATATCTGCCTGGGGTACATTGTGAAATGTTTTCTGGAACAAAGTTCTAACTTTTAGTAATAAAATGCATTGTGACCAAGAAGACTCTGTAGGAATTTCCATGACAGCACTGAAGAGGGAGTGAGAAGTAACCTGGTGGAATTAGAAAGACTTTTCCCAAGGTAGTAAAATTGGAGCTGGGCTTTGACAACAAGTAGAAATTTGCCCAGGAAAGGGGACTAAAAGACATTTAAGTAAAGGAAATAGCATTATCTAACAGATAGTTGCAAAAAGATGATGGTGTTACAATAGGAAAAGAACCTGATTACAAACAGCTAAGAAACTTAATCTCATCTTGGTGTGAGGGGAGACCTTCCTTTGTAGAAGTAAGTCAGGCAAAGAGTAGTGAGAGAGTTAGATTGCAGACAGAGGAACCAGCAGATGGGGAAGGGTAAAGGAGAAGTCATCTTGTCTGAGAAAGGGAAATTCTGTCAGCTAGCCTGAAGCATGCTGTGCAGAAAAGTGAATGATGCAGGATGAGCTGAGAACAGTAGTTAAATGATCACGAAAGGTCTTGCAAACCCTATTGAATAATTTGGATTTTGTGTTAAAGGCAATTAAAAATCATTAAAGAATTTTAAGCAAGACAGATATGATCGAAGATACATGATTAAGAAAAGTACTCTGGTCATAAGGACAATGGATCAGAGTGAACCGAGACTAGGGGTGGGTTGACCAGTCAAGAAACCCTCTGAGTAATCCTATGAGGTGAGTGATGAGGAATTGGAATAGATGATGACAGTGAGATGGAGCAACGTGAAATATGGAGGTGGAAGCAACAGAATTTGTATGCATATAGCACAGAAGAGCCTGCTGCGTATGGAGAATGTCAAATGGCTCATTATGGATTGAACACAGGGTCCATGAGGGTGTGTGAGGGGAGATGAGCTTGCAAAGGCAAGTTGGAATCAGACTATAAAAGGCTTTGAATGTTCTGAGGAGTTTGGCCTTATCATCAGGATTTATGAGCTATGCTCTCTAACTTCCTGTGTCTTGGTAACCTAAACTGTTCTAAACATCTATTATAGGATTCCAATTTCATTAGCATTTTAACACATTACCACATTTTCACCCTTGAGCGGCCAAGCATAGTTATATCTTCATATTGGAGAGTAAGTCATCATCAGACAATCCAATACTTTCCACTCCATAAGGTTATTTTCTCGACATTTCCCATTGTGTAATCACCAGCTATCTGCACAGTTCGTGTTGAGGTTTCACTTACCCGCACTGGCAATTTCCATATTGTATCACTGCACAACAGAGCACTCGACGTGGGATTACAGAGTGTCGGAGCTGCAGGTGATCACAGAGAACAGTCTAGTCCAATCTCTTTATTTTATAGTTGGGGTTCAGAGACTTGAAATGATTGGTGCAGGCAAATGCAACTATGCAGGTTCAGGTAAGATTCACTTGAACCTTTCTCCCAGCCACAATTCCTGGGAAATACAATGTCTGCTAGGCCCTGCTTGGGTCAGCTGTCCCACCTTTGTCTATCTGGGACCATGGAATAATAATTCTGGCTGAATAATCTTTGGGAAGTTTCCTACCAATCTACTTTGTTGCCTACCTTTCTGTTCAAAGTGCATAGCTTTCAAACTATTCTCCACTCTCTAGTGTTGGGGAAGTTTTAAGTGAACCATTGAACCCTTTGGGGAGAGTATGAGCAGAGTCCTTGAGAAGTAACCATGATCATCAATATTTAGTAGGGCTCTAAATGTGCCAGCCACTGAACTAAGTGCTTTTAGCTGCGATTAACACATATAGTTCTTATAACCACCCTACGAAGTAGGTACTATTATTTATCTACTTTATAATGTGGATACTAAGGCATTACCAATCTGCACAATGTGAAATTTTGACTACATAGTGGTGCCAGAATTTGCACCTAGGCAGTTGGATAATCCAGCCTTATACACTCTTCACACCACAAGATAGTGCTGATAACCACTATGCAACAAAACATTTAAAGCTGAAATGGTGATGCCATCTCATCGCACATTTGTATTAACATTTGCATTGCCAGCTAACTTCTTGATTTTAGAAGCTTATTAGAACAATATTTATTATCTCCAATATTTCCGACTTTGGAATAGTTGACTTCTATGAGCTTATGATAATAAATGGACAGTCTTGTGGAGTTGGAGCTGGGTGGCTGTGCTTGGGTCATTTAGAAGCCAAGGAGATGAAAGTAGCCTGCGATAAAAGAGGAGAGTGAAGCTAATCTGAAGCCGTGACCTCAGGGAGAGAAGTGGCCCTAATTTCTGATGGCTTTTCAGTCTATGAGTACACTCCTTTGTGAAAGCCAGTTGAAATTTATCTTCATAGCTTCTGTGGGCTACCTTGGTATCTTGCCTCTTTGTTCTAAAAACTTTAACCAACTCATCTGCAACATTCTCATTTCAGAACAGTGGAGTCACATGGGACCAAAATTGGCATCAGGAGCCTTTCTTAGTGATGTAGGAAAGGGACTAGTTCTCAGAAAAGGGATTTTGAATTGGAGCATTCCTTAGATGTATCTATCACACAGCATACATAGTGACTGTCCCACCTCACATAAGAGTAGAAGCGGAAAAGCACTGACATTTAGCTTACTGCCAACTGCTGCTGGAAATACAGATAGGGATAATTTATCTATGGATAATGTTAAAAAGGCAGGCTTTCTCTTGAGGCAATACTCTGGAAATGAGGGAGATGTATAACAATATTAATCAATTATCCTTTATATCAGTGTAGTATTTTTTGATGATTTTTTTCAGGTATTGCTGTCTTTCACAATGATCTTATAATATAGTATTTTTATTTTGTGCACAAAGCCTCATAGAGATGAAATAACCATTCAAAAGACATGCAAATATTGGGAATAATGAATACTATCCTAATAAGCTTCAAATATCAGCAAATTGATAGGCAATGCCAATGTGAATGCAAATGTGTAATGCCAACGGTATTTCAGTTTTGGATACTTTGTTCTTGGGAATTAGCAGCATGGTAAATTTTCTCCATGCTTTATTTGTGAAGATCAAATAGTCCTTTATATTGTGATATTAACTTCTAATTTGTTTTTATCTAGGGAAATAGAGTTAGTAGATTGGAAGTAGATGCTTTAGGGAGTCACATCATTCATGGTCTAGCCATGACTACAAGCATTCCAGTCCTATCTAGTAATCCGTTACCTCCAGATCTTATGCCCATTAGATAGGAACAACAATAACTGAACATGTACAGCGTATTTATTTTGTGCCAGTCACTCTCCTTGAGTTCTTTATGTCCTTGAGTGTCTCAAGCTGATCTAATCCCCTTGCCCCTGAAATTTCCCTTTCAAATTCCTTCCCAGGACCATCTAATACTCCTTATCTATGCCTCACAATCTCCTCTATATCTATTATCTGTTTAACTGACACACTGTAATTATGCATATTTATGGAGTGTAACTTGATGTTTCAAAGCATATACATATACAATCAGGGTATTTAGTGTATCTATCATCGCATGCATTTACCATTTACTTGTGGTAATATATCTATTATTTCATTTTGAAGCATACTGCTTTCACCCCCTTGCCTTACCTGAAATGTGTCTGTCCTGAAGGTGTTGTGTCTCTTACAACCCTTTGAGGAGGGCAGTTTTTCTCTCCTATGTTACATACTCCCAGACCAGTAGTTGGAGCAGCTGGATTTCTTCCATGTATTGCTCCTTCTCTGCCTTTTGCAACAGTTTGTGTTCTTTAAGATACAAAAACTGCTTTCCGTTTTCTTATTGTTGTCCACCAACATTCTCATCATTCTTCAATTTACTTCTTGGGTCACAGTCTATCTGTCTATGCCCTTATCTATACTCATTCTTGGAAATGTCAAAAAGCCGCATGGCCAGCTCATCCAGCATTCACAATGATCTGTTTCTTGACCTCCTTACTTCACATGAACTTTTCTTCCATTCCACCTCAGTCACTTACTCCCATGGCCATACTTTAGATCCACATCACTTAAAACCACACTATCTTCACAGCCTCCCTTGCAAACATCCAGTTTCCATGGTTCTCAGTTCATTGACACCACCACTTTAACTTTCCATCAATACCTCCCCCTTTGTTCTTTTCTCATCCCACTTGGATTCTGCAGGTCATCGTAATACCTAAAATATCATAAAAATCCTCAATGCTGGTGTTCCTCACTCCTTTGTATTATCTCACATCTAGATGGAACTCATAATAAATACCTCTTCAGTTCCTGTGCACAGGCATTTGACAAATTCTAGAAGAAACTGCAGTCCTCAAACCTCAAAGGTGCTACAAATTCTGGACCAGATCCCTTCTACATTTCTCTGGTCATCTTGCTTCTGAAGACATGGAGATCACTACATTCAGCCTTCTAATCTTTGAGATATGGTCACCATCCACTCCTTCTCAACTTCATCAATACTTCATTAATAAAGTACACAACCTCCACAAAATATTTAAACCTGCATTTGTACTTTCTCCTTGCCTCCCGCTACAACCAAGGAAGGCTTTTCTTTTTTCACATCAGAGGTACATCCCTCCACAAAGGTCTCTGATTCAACCTCCTCTCACTTCCTCACTTCTTTCTGTCCCTTACCCACCTCGCTCCTATATTATCAGCCTCTCCTTGCTAGAGATCTCTTCTCTCCCCATACAAACATACTCTGCCATTTCCTCTCTCAGTTCACTTTCTTCCTGAGTTCTGCATCTCTCACTAGTTACCACCTTACTTCATATCTTACCATTACAGCCAACTTCATGAAAATGTTTCTACTCAAGTCAACTCTCCTTGAACTCCCAAGTATTCCTCAATCCACTCCAATCTGGCTTTTCCCCAACAGTCCACCAAACCTGCTCTTGTCAGGGTCAATACTAATAACCTCATGTGTGTCAAATCTAATGGTCATTTTTTTCTCTTCATATCTTATTCAATGTCTTAGCAGCTTTAATCAAAGTTGTTCACTTTGTTCTCAAAATAATACATTTTCTCTCTTTCTGGATGTTCTTTCTTGATTTTCTTTGTATGGTTTATTCCTTCTATCTGATGTGTAAATGCTGGAACTTCCCAGGGTCCATCTGCCTTCCTTCTCCATACACCTCCCTTTGCAAATATCCAAGGGCCGGGCGCAGTGGCTCATGCCTGTAATCCCAGCACTTTGGGAGGCTGGGGCAGGTGGATCACGAGATCAGGAGTTCGAGACCAGCCTGGCCAATATAGTGAAACCTCGTCTGTACTAAAAATACAAAAATTAGTGGAGCATGGTGGTAGGCGCCTGTAGTCCCAGCTACTCAGGAGGCTGAGGCAGGAGAATCACTTGAACCTGGGAGGTGGAGGTTGCGGTGAGCAGAGATCGCACCATTGCATTCCAGCCTGGGCAACAAGAATGAAACTCCATCTCAAATAAAGAAAAAGAAAAAGCTATCCATTTTAATTTCTTTAAACACCATCTGTATGCTAATAACTCCTAAATGCAAAACTCCAGCACAAATTGCTCCTTGAATTTGCTCCAGATTTATATATCTGTCTACCTGATGTGCCTTTTTCACGTCCCAAAACTGAATAATCTTGCTCTTTCTCTGTCTTTACATCTCATTAAATGTCACTACTACTATCCAGTTGCTGAAATCCAGAACCTTAAAGTTATGCTTGACTCTGCTTTCTCCTCAACACTCAAATACTTATCAAGTTTTCTGTCATTTCTACTTACAAAATGATTTCAGGTCTTTCCTTCACGCTATCCCAGGCCTCCATCATCTCTCTCTTGGAACACTGCAATGGACACTCCTACTCTGATCTTTACCTAATCCCTTCCTCATAGAATGGTCAGAGGAATACTTTAGATACATAAGCATACCAAGTCAGTCTTCTACTTTAAATGCTCCAGTGGCCTCTCTTCATACTTAAAATACAGCTCTCTACCTTCCACCCTACATAATCTGGCTTCCACTGACTTATCTCACATTATCTTGTGCATTTCCTCTCACTTCAAGACCACAGAAAAAGGACTGGGCCCCAGAATAAATTGTAGGGTATCTATCTGGCAAAGGTGAACTCTTTTGTTAGTCCTCTTCACTAATCTTTGTTCATTTTCATCATAGTACTTACAAGTTATGATCATAAATTAAACATTTGTTTATCTCCTTCATGTTTTCCCTCTCATTAAATTGTAAGCTCCATGACTGCAGGGTTTATGTTTGTTTTTGTCACTAAGATGTCCCAATAGACGGACAGTTGATATTTTATAAATAATCATTGAGTGAGTAAATGTTGATGGAGAATAATGATAAGAGATAGAAGTAGATAAATGGCATATTTGATGCCCAGAAAAATCAATGTTTAGACTGTACTTTGCCTCAGAACACATTTTGAGTTAATTCTAAGTTTCATGCCACACACACTACTTTAAAACACCTAATATATTAAAAGGACAAACACGATTACTGGCGGTTTAGTATAATCATCATCGCTGTCATTGTTGCGGTTCCCATCACAATCATCAGCAGTTTATGGAGCATATTTATTGAATTCTAAGAACTGTGCTAGGTATAAAGTTGAAAAAAAGGAGGTGACACATTCCTTGTCTCGAGTATATTTGTGAAAGAGAAAATAGAGAGACGTTAAAAGCCACAAAAGTACATACAGAAATGTGTTTCTGTGAGTTGGACTTTAAATCAGGTTCCCTTTGATGAAATAGAAATGAGGACAAGTGGATCCAGGTACTTTGGCATGCAAATATTATCTTCATGTACTAAAAGCAGCACTTTAAAACCAGAAAACAAAAAATTAAGTCACGGTCTCTTGTCTCAAGGAATTCATATCCTGGAGAAATTAACTCCAGCATTCTTATTATATTAATCTACACTCCAAATAGAGGATGTATTTCTGTTTTTATCCATAACATTGCTGCCAGATTAATAAGAATTTTCAAGATGTTAATGGATTGATTTCAGCATAATTGTAACTATATTAATTCAGTGCAATTACCTCTCAGTAAAATTTAAATGAAGCTAAATTGAAGAAATTAGAAATATTTGAAATCTCTAGTTGGAAGCCTGAAGGCATTGTAACCTTGCCTATTTTCATCTCAGAGCATCCATAGGCAAGCTCTAGGACGATAGCAAGTACTTTTCTTGCAAGTTTCAAACCCTACCAGCACTTTAGAACTTAGATTGAGCAAACCAATCAAGAGGGAGTAAAAAGTCCCTGAACTGCCCAAGGGTTGAACAAATGTGCCCAATCACTCAACACATGTTTGAGTGCTATACTGCAAGCAGATGCCACAAGAAAATACCTCGACATAGAGAAGTTAATATATGAGCATAGTTCAGGCTGAGGCTATAGAAAAATTGAAAAAAGAATCTCAAATGGTAACATCTTAACAAATAACTCTTTATTAGAAGGATCAAGATAATGTGGTAAAAAAATATCCTGAGCCTAGACTTAGAGGATCAGCTCTGCCGTTTATTGGTTGTTCAACTGCAGACAGGTCACTGTGTCTCTTGTTTCTGTTTTCTAATGATTCCTGCTCTTCTTACTTTGAGGTGCAATGGTGAAGATCAAATAAATGTTGAAGCACTTCGTCAACTATTGAAAACTTTACAAATGTATCTAAAGGGGATGATTGGAAAAGCACTTCAAATTGTAATTAAATAAGTGGAAAGAATCTGGTAGCAAAGGCTTCTTAAAGACAATGTCAAATTTATGAGGACAGGCTCAAATATATTCCAGAATCTTCTGGCATTGTAAATACATGTACTTAATAAAGAATGTTGACTCAACTCTTTTATTGCAAATCTACCATGTGCAAGTCTTTATGCTAGTGTCCATGACAGCTGGTAAAATACAGAACGTTGATGTTTCATGTTCTGTGCAAGTTCAGAATCAAATTGGAAAAGCAAGGAAGGAAAAGTATTATTTAAATGCTTGCATTATGGTAGATGTTCTGCATACTAAATTTCACATAAATGTGATAAATTAGAGAGGATTTTTTCTATTTTACAGATGCAAATAAAGTCAACAGATATTAAGTGAATGTCTAAGTGTGAAGTTTAATAAAAAATCAGAGTAATTTTTAAAGCCATATGCTTCCTGCTATACTCAGTGCCCTCCACAAGTTAAAAAAAGTTATAAGCAAAAATATTTAAAAGTAGATATTAACTATCAAATAAGTGTTAAAAGCAATAAGCTCTTCCCCTATCTTGCACTGTATGCCTGGCTTGCACCTTGCATGGCTGTTTTCCAGGTTTCTGTTCAAATATCACATTCTCAGGCAGAACTTCCAGCCCATCATATGTAATGTCAGGTCCACCTCCACCCACTTATTCACATGTCCTATTATATCACTGTGTTATTAATACCAGAATGTCCATCACTCTCCTCGATTTTCTTTTCATATGTTTCCCTTTATTAGAGGGTAATATAATCATTAGGAGTACAAAGTATAGACCAGTGCTATCTAATAGAAATGTAATGCAAGTTACATGCAACTTAAAATTTTCCAGTACCTGTATTTTTTAAAGGTAAAAAGAAAAAGGTAAAATTCATTTTAATAATATAAATTTTTTGAAACTCTGTAAGTACAAAATATTATTATTTCAACATGTAATCAATATACACAGAAAATCAATAAGATATTTACATCTTTTTTTTAATACTAAGCCTTCAGAATTTTGTGTGATTTTACACTTATGGCACATATCCATTTGGACTAGCCATTAGCCAGGTACTCAATAGTCAGATGTAGCCAGTAGCTATCACATTGACAGTCCAGCTATAGAGTAAGGCTGCCTGGCTTTCATCCCATCTCTGACACTCACTAAGTATTTAACCTAGAAATTAAGCTCCACTAGAAAAGCGACCTCATCTGCTTTATACATCTCTATAACCCAAACACCTCTGTAACAGAAACAGTCAATGCAGTAGAAGATATCAATTGCAGCCAATGCTCATGGTGAGCATCCTGGAACAGGTAAGCTTTCAGCCTAGTCTTGAAGTGTGAGTTAGATTCAGACACGCATAGAGGAGGCAGGGAGCAGATTTAGAAGCTTCAGGGGCATGGGCAAGATTAATGACAAATGACCTTGTTCATATTTAACAAACAATACACAGAATCGTCTTTTGTATGGGGAGATGGATAGGCAGGATGCTTTACATCTATTTATAATTAGCTGCTTTTAATTGATTGACACTGCAAATTTTGCAGAGTGATTGTGATTCTGAGCAGGGAATTTGGAATCAGGACTAAGTTTGAATCCCAATTCCATCTGTGTGGTCTTGGTGGGCAACATATTTGATCTGTCTGTGCCTGAGTTTCCTTATGTATAAAATAAAGACTGTTAATCTTTAAACATCTAAGGATGAAATAAGATATCACAGGCAAAGCATCCAACATATAGCATGCATTTAGCGATGCTAATCGGTATTGCTGATCCAACTGTCATTGTTATTTAACTAATATTATTATGCGAATGAAAAGAGAATTTGAAGCCTTCATTGTGAAGCTACAGAATCTGGTCTTCATGTGCTAAAGCTTCCACAGTCATGTTTTGATCAATGCCAATCTGCCCTCAACCCTTCCTCAACTCCTCATCACTTGTTGATTAAAACCTAAACTACTTCCCAATGAACTTAAGATTCTCCACATCTTGGACTTCACCAGCACCATTTTTCCTTTAACTCTTTACATACTACAGTCTAACCATACTGAACTGCTTAGAATCTCCCGAATAGCCTATACTATTTCACACAACTTCGCTTTTGCATGTCATTCCTCTCCTTTTGTCATTCAGCTGTCTGTATGGAAATCTCTTGCATGCACTCCCAAATCCACATCAAATTTTCCATCTCTGAAGGAATACAGGAATATTGGGCCACATGTTCCATAGAAAACATTTTGTAATGCAATTTCTTATTCATATGTCAATCTCCCATCCCTGCCACTGGATTGCTATACATTTGAGGGGAAAAAACCAAGTTCTACTTACCTATGCATTGTCAGCATGCAGCACAAAATATATGTTAAATAAATACAGTGTTTGTTAAATAGATGAATGTCTATGCTTCAGGCAATTAGGAACTCTTGAAGACTGCTGGACTACTAAGGTATTTTTCTAAAAATATAGTGGGACTACTATAATTTAATTTTTTAATTTTTTGAATGGCTCTTGAATTGATTATCTAGGAATCCCATTCTTTCTGAAACAACTACTGCCAGTGTCTCACATATCAGAAAAAATTAAAGCCAAATCCAGCTTTCCTGTTATTTATCTTCCTCAGCAAAGCATTAACTGCTTCTGGCTTATAAGGTGGGATTTCCTAATTGTGTTTAAATCTCCTATCTACTGCTGGTCATAGATGTGCTAACAAATGAAAGTTTCTGTATATGGGAAAAAAGAAAGAAAGTTTTGCCTCTTATAGCAGGGAAATAGTTTGAGGCTATGTTTTAATTAAAATGAATATCTGCGCTATCTTAATGTTATTGCCAGTTAAGTGTAGCAGGGTGATTTAGAGTTCTATAACACAATTATACTCTGGTAATGAAGCTCTGCAGAATTATCCTCGGAATTTAGAATGCAGAAGGGAGCAGTAGCTCTCATTTGTAACCATGTTACAGCCTTTATTGTTACAGTATTTTCTGTTTTCTTCAAAGATTAACTCAATCGTATTTAAGTCTCTGGCTACATTACAGAGAGGGAGAAAACGGGCAGTGGGAACTGTTTTACTGTCTCTGCAGCCCTTCTTAATGCTCTACTGTTAGGACAAAGTAGCAGGGAAATTTCAACGTAGCATCACCATTCATATTGTTCTACCCCTGGCACTCCTGATTAAGCTCCCCTCAGGCTGGTCCATGCAGTTTTTGGCTGATTCACTAGGGATTGTGGGATATGGACACAGAGATTAGAAAGCAAGCCAGGGAAGGCTACATTCCAACTAGAAGAAATGCAAGTGTGTGATCTGTGCTGTCTGTCCTTGGTTCTGAATCCTCCTAAGACATTTGAGGTGGGATGATGGCTGATCTGGCTCCAAATAAGTATCAATAATGATTAAAAATGTGAAATCTGGAACAAATCCAATATCTATCATATATCATTCATGGGACTCCAGGCAAGTTATGCAACCTATTCAGGTCTCAGTTTATTAGTGTATAACATGAGGTAGTACTAGAAACGACCTCACCGAATTGTTTTACGAGCTAACCAAGAGATGGCAGACATGTAACTTAGAAGAGCAACTAGTGCTTGATAAGTTCTCAATAAGTAATAGCCAACTTAATTACTAGAAAAAATACTCACTCTTGAGCAACTAGTTTAGAGCTTTGTTTTTCTCAGGTGGTATCATCTGAAGTCTGGGCAGAGACTAAATCATACATGTGTAACTTCTCTACAACTCACATTTCTTCGAAACACTCAAAAATAAATTTTAATTCAATTTAATTCAAATTTAACATCTATTATGTGCAAAACCTCATACTGTGCATTTCAAGTAAAACAGAGATGAGGTATATGTTGCTTTTGTCCTTAAGGATCTTATAGCATTATAGGGAAAGATAAGCATGCACAAAGACATTCTAAATAAAGGAATATGATGGACGATAATACAAGATAAGGATTCATTTGTCTTGGTTAGAGTGGATTTTAATGAAACAGCGACAAGCAAATTTAGCCCTAGGGGAAAAATAAGATTTTTATAGGCAAACGTATTGGGAAAGTGTTCCAGGTTGGGAAATAATCTGGACAAAATTTAGATCCACCAAAGTACAGGGGAGGATTAGAGAACAGGAGAAATCTATTGTGTTTGTAGCATGGAGTTTATTGATTTGGAAAGAGAAGAGGAGGCATGTGACATGGATGATTTTGCAGTGATCAAAGTCAAATCATTTTGGCAGGTGAAAAATGCAGGTGAAAGAGTTTTAACATAACTCTTAGGAAGTTGAATAATTTTTAGGAAAACCAACCCATGTCCTGACCTCTTCTATACTTGCTTCTGGGCTGACTTAGGCTCAAGGACACAAGATGCCATATAATCCTTAATGCTCTCTCTACATCAGAAGTCTCAGCTTTGAAAGATCTGGCAACCTTACTTTCCTCTTGCTTCCCAGAAGAAAAGATGTTAACTTAAAGTTATTTTAAAAAGTTCCTTTTTTTTTCTCTCCCCAAAACTTCTCTTTCTTCTTTCTCCTCCATCATAATAATGAACATTTATTGAGCATTAACTCTATTTGAAACACTGTACTTAGCTGTTTACATATGAATAATAGATGACTCTGTGAGTTGGGGGAAAATAAAGTTTTCATAGGAAAAAATATTGGAAAAGGATTCCAAGTTGAGAGATAATCTGGACCAAGTTTAGATTCAGCAAAGTACAGGGAATGACTAGAGAATGAGGAAAAAACTGTGTGAGTTTTCTATATTATTGTACCTATTTTTCAGATAAGAAAATAGATGTTCATAAAAACCAAATGGCCTACTATTAACTCAACCAGTGAGTAGTAACACCCAAGTCAAGGTCTGATTTCAAGCCCCTTAGGCACTACTCTGTGCTACCATAAATGGGATCAGGTAGTTGGCAGGTCTTGAGGGTCACAAAGATAGCACTTTGTTGGCTTCGACTTGAGAGCCAGGAGATGTGAGTTATGTAGCCAGACAATACCAACTGGCTCTGTGACATTTTTCATGTCATTTGACTTCCCTAGGTCTTCACTTGTCCCAACAGTACAATTAGATAATGAATCTAAAACTTTTATGTTTTTATATAACTTGGCTGTTTGTTCTTTCATACCTGTTGACCTATTGGCTTTGATTCCCACCATAATCCATAATAATCCAATAATCCACAAGAAGCATTGCCTTCATTTTATATGTAATAGAACTCAGACTTAGAGAAGTGACTTTCTCAAGTCCCTGAGTCTGGGAAGTGTCAGAGCCAAGACTTGAGCACAGGCTTTCTGCTAACCAGCTCAGTGCTTTCCCCACCACTCCAAACAGAAGGCCTCCCCCAACAAGATTTTTGCCATATTTAATCTACTATCCCATGCAATCATTTTTGGAAAAGTGTGAATATTAAATTATCTTCTATATTATTATTATTATTACTATTACTATTATCTTGAGACGGAGTCTCACTCTGTCCCCGAGGCTGGAGAGCAGTGGCAATCTCGGCTCACTGTAAGCTCCGCCTCCTGGGTTCATGCCATTCTCCTGCCTCAGCTTCCTGACTAGCTGGGACTACAGGCGCCCACCACCACGCCTGGCTAATTTTTTTTTTTTTGTACTTTTTTTTTTCAGTAGAGACGGGGTTTCACCGTGTTAGCTAGGATGGTCTCCATCTCCTGACCTCGTGAACCTCCCACCTCGGCCTCCCAAAGTGCTGGGATTACAGGCGTGAGCCACCGAGCCCAGCCTCCTAAATTATTTTTAAACTGCCACTGACCCTTTTAAAATCAGCATACAGCACCAATCTTCAAGTTACCTTTGTATAAGCTAAATAAAGGCACTCTAATGAGTTCATACAGAATGCTTTTCTCCAGTGCATATTCTCTGGGAGGAGAGTTATGCACATTTCTTTCCATGCCATTGAATGGATGGAGTTAATCGTGATGCCCCTAGATATTTACATCACAAATCTCTTTGGTGTCCACCCTCCAGTCAAATGATATTAAACCAAGATTTCTCAGTGGTTTACAGTGATGTCAGAGGGTGTAGTCTAGACACAATCAAATCCTGAATTATAAAAAATTACCCCAAACCATAGCATTAGGAGATCTACCTAATGTAAATGACGAGTTAATGGGTGCAGCACACCAACATGGCACATGTATACATAGGTAACAAACCTGCATGTTGTGCACATGTACCCGAAAACTTAAAGTATAATAAAAAAATAAATAAATTTAACAAAATTACCCCAAACACTCCAAGGCAGTGGCTGGGTAGAGCATCTCAGCTACACAGTTGTTAGCAACAGCACATGTAAATTACGTTTCCTGGATGGAAGAACATAATCATTTGTCGAGAGAAATCCCCCTGAGCTCTAAAGTGGACATGCTGTAAATAATTGGAGCTTTAACAAATTACAATGAGAATTTGCTTATCTTGTGGGGACTGCTCCCCGCCTTGTTCTCCACCTGAAAACCATTTCCTTTATGGTGATTTGAAGAATCTCAAATGTTCTAAGTTGGCATATGAAAATATATGGTAGTTTATCTTACTTGGATACCCAAAATGTTCTCTCCCACAGAAGTGGTCTTCTCTGCCTAGCTAGTACAATATGACCTGGCAGCCTATGGTCAAAGCTGATTGGACCTGATAGGTACACAATGAGGAAGCCAACCCGAAGGGTGGGCTATGCTATTCCAATTCTCTCTCCTAGAAATTTGGAACTGGGATACAAATGAGTCAATGAGATAAAGATCAGCAGGCTCTTGTCCACTGAGCAACTCAGACTGCCATCTGTGCTAAGTCCATGGTGAATGTGGCACAAGTGAAAGAGTTGGCCAAGGAATATGGGCTCATGAAGAGAATAATGAAGCAAACAAGCAGAAAGAGACATACATGAAAAACCAAGTGACCTTGGAGAGAAAATGAGAAAATACATGTCCTACTTTCTGCCTCTGAGACTTGGATGCACTTCCTGTTCTTGAGCAAAGGAAAGAACCCTACAAAGCTTTTCAGTACTTTTCATTGTCTTCTTGTTTTACTTATGCTAGTTACTGTGCGGCTGGTAACATGTTCTCTTTTTAATAAACATTCACATATACTCTTATACTCTTAATAAACTTTCATTTTAATAAATAACAAATTATTTACATTATCTATAAATAACATATATGTTATTTGTATATTTCAAGGACATATCTAGCATATATCCCTGAAAAACTAGCTTAAGAAAACATGGTCTAATTTCATAACTCCATTAGAATCATGTGAAGTTGAAACCATAATAACCATTTCACAGAAAAGGAATTTGAGACTCAAAGAGGTCAAGTGACTTCTCCAAGGTTATACAGCCATAGAAAGCTGAAAGGAAGGCTTAAATCCAGTTCAGACCCTTTACCATCTTGACAGCTGACTGAGAGAAAAACTGTGGAAGACTCATGAGATCTGGCCCTGTGATGTGCTTCCAGAGGGGTGAGCGAATGAGGCACGGGGAGAGAGCATGTAAGAATGACAGTGGCCCACTTTATTTTCTACCTGGAGAGGTTCAGAGATATCGTAATCAAGGGAAAATTTATCATCACATCACTTGGGACTGTCAGAAAAATTGTGAAAGACTTTAAAAAGGGCAAAAGGGTTATTGGAGGTTCTGCCTAGTCTACTCTTTCGGGTTATAGATATTGTCTTTATGTTGGGTTATATTTCATTGTCTTTGAGCTATCTTACCACTTCATAAGTCAAGGAAAACTAATATTAATGCAAATGATGATTATTCTCTAGGAATGCAAATGTGTCCAGTGGAAGATATGATTGATTACTGCTCTCTGGATATTGATCGATTTTGCACCTATTTGTAAATCTATGTCAGCCTCCTGGTTGCCTATGTGTGTTCCTTAAATTTTCTTTGTAGTGGTTTGCAACATCGTATTGGCTCCCTCATTAATTCATGAGTTAAATAAAATATTTGACATGTGTTCATTTCATATTTATGTGAAAGTCATGGTATTATCTTTTGTTAAAATTGTTCTTAAATAGGACAGATCTGCCTACTGCATTATACAATAAACCCAACTAGGTATAAGCAACTACAAAGGAATAATCAAAAGCTATCCTTGGTTTCACAGATGCAATCAGACCAGAAAGAACCCCATGCACTAGATGGAAGAGAATGGAAAAATTAGAGCTATGAGAGACAAGAAAGAAAGGCTTCCCTTTCTGTTTCCAGGAGCTGGTTATGGAGCAGCAAATGCTACAGCTGCTTTAGTGACAGCTGAGCAGCCTGAGGAGGCAGCATGAGGGAGTTGACAGACAATGTGACCAGGAGTCTGGAGAGCTGAGATCTTGGTCCAACTCTGCCATTAACCAGCTGTGTGACCTTGGGCAACTCACTTAACCCTTCTGGCTCCCCATCTGCAAAATGAGAGGCCAGAACCAAATTATCTTCAAGGTCCATTCCAACAATAACTGGCTATAGTCTTGTGATTCTAAAGACACTAGGTGGTCATGGCTCAATGCCTCCTGAGCAATTCTTAGCTCCGAAATTAGCAGGCTTGTGGTAGAAGCCAAGGACTTGATGATCTGTGGAATCTGGAATGAACTTCTCCCTTGTAAGCTTTTCTTCCATTAAGAATAATGGTCTCTGGCTAGGAGAAGAATATTGGGTGGGAAACACTGAACCATCCATGTGGAAGAACTCAAACTAAAAAAATAGACTCTTTTACAGGATATATTTTTAAATCACTTCAGCCTACTGTAATAGAGAATATATTTTAATTGCTTCACAAAATAAAATTGAAAGTCATAAGTTGAGAAAAAAACCAATGCTTTTGAGAGGTTCTGCTATTCACTGTTTACTTTTACCTAAGTTTACCTAGAATCATCCCACAATTCCTAGAGTTTAGCTAGAGTTTGGATAACATTATTTTTTTTTTTGAAACGGAGTCTCGCTCTGTCACCCAGGCTGGAGTGGCCCAAGAACGCAGTGGCACGATCTTGGCTCACTGGAGCGAGCTCCACCTCCCGAGTTCATGCCATTCTCCTGCCTCAGCCTACTGAGTAGCTGGGACCACAGGCGCCTGTCACCACGCCTGGCTAATTTTGTGTATTTTTAATAGAGATGGGGTTTCACTTTGTTAGCCAGGATGGTCTCAATTTCCTGACTTTGTGATCTTCCTGCCTTGGCCTCGCAAAGTGCTGGGATTACAGGCATGAGTCACTGCGCCTGGCTGACTTTGGATAACTTTTTGTCTGAAAATACAACAAAGGATTAAGTACCAGTTGAAGAGCTAGGTAAGATGTCCCCTAATGCCCCCTATACCACACCTAACCCAAGTATTATGATTGGAAAGAGTTCCTCCTTGTTTCCTCTTTTATCTCACTTTCAATTCCAGTGGCTGTGCATTGAGCTTGGAATATAGAGATTTTTGTTCAGAAAGTCACTTCGTCTTTCTAGGATTTATTCCTGTACCTGTAGAATAAGGGTGTTGGCTTTGATACGATTAAGGCCCTCTAAGTTCTGAACTTTGTTAGCACCTACAGTGTGCCAGTGGTCTGACAGGAGGGCAGAAAACAGAACTGAAGAACAAGATTCTTGACTTCATGGAGTTTAATTTCCCAGGAACACTTCTGCCCATTGGATTTGTGCCTGTGAATTCAAAAGGATTTTATTTGACCTTGGAATCTATTTCCATAGTTCTAGATTGCCTGGAAATTCTCCTTCCCCAATCCTCTGCAATTGTTTTTAAGATATGCAATTGATACATTTCTACGAATGTTTCCTGCACATGACATCTAGTTCTCCATGGTTCAAAATGGTATTCTATTCCATTCTGTGAAGATCAGTGGGGTGAAACCTTAGACTTTTCAGGATATGAGCAATGATAAAAGAATTTATAAAGTAACAACAAATATCTGGTGTTGTCTCAATCCGAAGTAGTAGTATGATATTTATCAGATAACCTTATCATCCAATGTCACAAAGTAGCTAAACCCAGGAGGTCTGGAGTCAGCCAGAACAGGACCACAATCTATATTCCTCTCATTACTAGCTATGTGACCTTGGGCCATTCCTTTACCTCTCTGAGCTCATTTTCTCATCCTAGAGTTTTCTATGAATTAAATGAGAAAGTGCATGTAAAGCATTTAGCACAATATCTGGCTCACAATGAACACTCAATAAATGATTGCTGTTATGAGATTAATAGCCAATAGCATGAAGATTCACAAGTCACCAGAATGACTCTTTTTCCAACTAGCCATAGTTTCAAAATATGTTGATCCTAGACAAATCATTTTACTCTTCTAGACTTCAGTCTCTCTATCTGTAAAAATGGGGAGATAAATGAAGTGTTCTCCAAAAATACACCTTTTAGGAAAAGTGTTCTATAATCATGAAAGCAAAGAGGTTTCATTACATTAATCACTTCTGTAAACTCCAACGGTTGATAAGTCAGTTTTCTGGGATGTCTTCTTAGAACAGCATAGTGATTAAAAGCACAGATTCTGCATCCAGATTGCCTAAGTCTTCATTCCAGTTTTCTAGTTTATTTACCAGGTATGGCCTTAAGCAACTTACTCAATCTTGTTGTGCTTAAGTTTTCCTATCTGCAAAATAGGAATAATATGAATACTTACCTCATAAGATTGCTGTGATTATTAACTGAATTAATCTATTAAAAGCCCCAGGTGTCTCACAAGGAGTGAGTGCTATATAAGCGTTTGTTTGTTGTTATTACATTGTTGCTGCTGCTGCTTCTATTTTGAAGGATTCGGAGGTCAATTCTGAGTTCAAGAGAAACAAACACTGTCATTGGCTAGCTATGTCTAACAAAGACCTGGAAGAGGAAATGGCAACATATGTGACTGAAACAAAAAGTGCTATCAGTAGGTCATTGGGTAGGTCATTAGCTCTGGAGGAGAAATGGTGTGACCTGCTATACAAAAAGTTGGCTTCATTGGAGATTGGAATCATTTGAGAGATTAGAATCAGGCTCATGAGGGAGAGGCAGAGAAGGAGGAAAGAGCTTTTGGACAGAAAATATGGTAGAAATGGTTGCATCCTCAAGTCTTTCTGGAAATTTCCAAAATATATTAGAGCCCAGTACAAGGCCTTATTTTTGACAGAGCCTTTTTCTATTCCAGAGATTGAAAAGATTTAGCCTCTCAAGTCACTAATTACCAAACTGGGTACAGTGTAGAGCTTAAAACTCCAATCCTAGTTCTGCGCAGGAACAGTGGTATGTTTTATTTGGTCCCATTTTATTTCAAGGAAATGTGAATTCTAATTCTTATTTGTCAGTTGCTGATGGTGTTAGGATTAACTTAAATATAGTTATTCCTAAGTACTTGGTGAAACTTTGAATTTACAGTAAAGCTTCACTAATTTGGTCTTGTGTGTGTAGTAAGGGGGAGTATAGTTTTTGGAGGAGGGCATTCAGAAGGTGCAATGCTTTTAAACATGCAACTTCAATAAAATTTTTTCAAATAGAATCCTTTTAGTGAGAATACCCATTAATGGAATACTTACTACAGTTCTCTGTGGTGTTAATATTATTCCCATTTTTCAGATAAGGAATGAAAGAATCAAGACTCAGGAAAATCTCTAACTTACTTAGGGTCTGCATTAGTTACATATTGCTGCATGTAAAATCACCTCCAGACCTCAATAGCTTAATCAATACTCATTTATTATCTCTCATAAGTCTTCCCATTTGGGTGGCTCTGCTGATCTGAGCAAGGCTCTACTAATCTTGGCTGCGCTCACTCATGCCTCTTCAGTTAAGATGGCAGACCAACTGGGAACTGGCAGGTCTAGGATGACCCCACTCACATGTCTGTCGTTGTCTGGCTGTCAGCTGGGTGATGAATGTGACTGTCTCACAGCTGTCATCATCTAGCAGGTGAGCCTAGGCTTGTCCTTATGGCAGTAGCGGGATTCAGTGCACATGTGTGCAGAGAGAGAGGAAAAAGAGAAGGAAAAGGAGGAGGAGGGGAAGGAGTGTCAGGAGAGGAGCCACTATCCACCTCAAGTTCTCCTGAGCCCTAGGCTTGGAGCTGGTACATTGTTACTTCTACCACATTCTATTGGTAAGTCCAGATTCAAGGGAGTGGAGAAACAGACTCTTCCTGTTGATGAGAGGAGCTACAAAGTCACATTACAAGGGCATAAATATAGTGGGAAATGAAGACTTGCAGCCTTTTTGTTTGTTTGTTTGTTTTGGTAATCTATCAAACACAAGTTTCTATCAAGAAGATAAGAGTTAATCCTTGACTAAGGGTTACTCCAGAGTTTAGGCTTTTTAACCAACTAGCTGTGTAGATTCGACACAATTGTAATTAGTATTGGAATTGCTGGCAGCCCTGTCTTCTGTGAAGGCTTCATCTCAAAGTTTTTTATTTCAACCATGGAGTAGAGGGTTAACTGTCAGCTGCAGCCACTCTAGTATAAACAACTTGCTCACACTGATAGATTCTCCTCTATGTCTTTATTTTTCCAAAGTAAGAAAACAAAAACAAAAACAATCGACAAGAATCCCTGTAGTCTGGCAGAGCTCCATGTAGGAGGACATGTGACATATTAAAACAGGGTTCAGTCATCAGCGTGGGGAGGAAAGGCACATGTGTCCTTTCAGTTGATCTCTGCATTGGGACACCAAATACCAATCCATCTTTAACTTCACCTGGTGAACCAGCCTGTCTTACACCAAAGTATTTATGAGAAACAAAAGACACTATTGCCAGAAAACGGCCTCATTCTTTTCTTACAGTGGAACTACCATTAGGAAGTACAGTATGAGGGGCACAGGTGCCTCTACCATGGGAAACACAGAGTTTTGGTGTCTTGTATGCAGGTGTTTTGTTCTTATAAAACCAATTTCAGTTTAATTATCTCATTTAATTTTTACAAGCATTCTTAAGGGTACACAGCATAGAAATTAAGATTCCCTCAACAGTTGAGGAAACTGAGGTATGGGAAAAGGAGATTCCCAACATTGTAGGTTAGAGATGAGCTGAACAGAAGAAACTTGTGAACTTAAAAACTAGTTGGGTTTATTTTTTTTCCTGATTCCATTACCTGGGGATAGAGACGAACGACCAATTCACACTTGTTCTTGTGAATATGGAGGCAGCTGGGTGAATAACAGGCAGGTTAAAACACCCGCATAGAAAAGCCTTCAAACAAGAGGTTGCAAAATAGCAATCTATGAGCCATACCTTCCCTGCTGATATTGTATCTGAATCATGCAGTGTTGAAAAACAAATACTTTAAAAACATTTTGAAATTATGAGGTCTTCTATAAAAACCTGGATTTTGTATTCTCTTGAAAGATAAAATCTAGAAATACTGGGCTCACTCACATTCCTATATGTATGATAACAACAGACCAGAGTGCAGAAAAGGCAGACTTTGGGATGGCCATTCCTTCTTTAACTTTCATAGTCTCCTTCTGGCCAGCTTCATCTTGTTCCCCATAGGCATTTATATTTACAGCCACTTTCAACAAGTGACACTTACAAAACAAACAAACAACAACAACAACAAAAAATAAAAACAAAAAAACATAATCACACCTTGAGATTCCATTGTATTTTTGTAGAAATGTATTTCCTCATTCTGTAGTTGAGAACAACTTTTCCTTCCACCTTAATATGATAATTATCAGAGCAAATTAACTCACCTCTGAATAACAGGCTGTATGCTTCTTCATTTTGATTCCAGGCTGAGGTATTTGGAAGGGCTTCCTCTAAGAGACATGTATTAGTCTGTTCTCATGTTGCTATAAAGAACTACCTGAGGCTGGGGGTGGTGGCTCATGCCTGTAATCGCAGCACTTTGGGAGACCAAGGTGGGTAGATCACTTGAGGTCAAGAGTTTGAGATTAGCCTGGCCAACATGGTGAAATCCCGTCTTTACTAATAATACAAAAATTAGCCAGATATGGTGGTACATGCTTGTAGTCCCAGCTACTTGGGAGGCTGAGGCATGAGAATCACTTGGACCCAGGAGGTGGAGGTTGTAGTCAGCCAAGATCGTGCCACTGTACTCCAGCCTGGGCAACAGAGTGAGACTCCATCTCAAAAACAAAACAAAACAAACAACAACAACAAACAAAACAAAACAAAAACTACCGGAGACTGGGTAATTCATGAAGAAAAGAGGTTTAATTGACTTGCAGTTCTGCAGCCTATTACAGAAAGCATGGCTGGGAGGCCTCAGGAAGCTTACAATCATGGTGGAAGGCAAAGGGAAAGCAAGCACGTCTTAACGTGATGAATCAGGAAAGAGAGTGAAGGGGGAAGTGCCACACACTCTGAAACCATCAGATCTTGTAAGAACTCACTCTCAGGAGAACAGCAAATGGGAAATCCACCCCCATGATCCAATCACCTCCCACCAGCTCCCTCCCCCAACATTGGGAACTACACTTCAACATGAGGTTTGAGTGGGGACACAGAGCCAAATCATATCAAGGCATCTCCTGAACTAGGTCTTGAGAAGTAGGTAAGAGTTAGCTGTGTGAAATAAAAAAAGGCAAAGACATCCCAGGTCGACAATATATGCTAAGCAAAAGCAGAGAGACTTGCAACAGACTGTGTATAAGAGGAAATCCAAGTCAGCTTCTTTTACTGGAGGAAAAGAGTAGCAAGAATTGAGACCTGACAGATAAATGGTGTCTAAGTCACACAGGCCCTGTATGTCATGTGAGGAAAGGTGACAATTATTTTTTTAGACAATGAAAAAACAGTTAAGGGTATTAAGCAGAAAATGAATTTACCCAAAGAGCTAAGGGTGTTAAGCAGAGGATGAATTTATTCACAGGATGACATGGTGATATTTGCATTTTTAATAGATTATCTGGCAGCTATGTAAAGGATGAATTTAATGGCAGGCAAAACTGGAAGCAAGGACACCATATCAAAAGTTACTGCAAGAATCCAAGTAACAGGTCGTGAGGGACTCATTTGAGAAATCCTATAGGAAGTAAGACCAGCAAATCAAGAGATATATTATTTGGACATTTATTGAACACTAATTGTGTGTAGAATACTACGGGAGAAATTAACTGTCTAGTCCTACTTTCTATGTAATGCCTCAGTTCCCAGTAAGTGGTTCCCCAATCTCTGATTGGATATTACCAATGGCAGGGAGCTAACACCTCATGTCATAGTCAATTCCTACTTTAGTTATTATAAACTACTTTCTTATATTGAAAATTTAACCCTCCTCTTCCCCAAATTTCTGGTTTTGTCCTCAAGCTACAGTGACGAAACTTAATCCCTATTCTGCATAACAGCATTGCAGGTATTTGATGACAGGAATCATGTTTCTCAAAATTTCTGCCCTTTTCAACTAAAAAGTTATTTAGTTTTTTTGTAGAATTCAATACATACTCCACCTGCTCCCAGAACACAACATGTTCGAATTCTACCCATTGTCTAAAGGCTGGCTTCAATGTCACCACATTGCCTCTGTGTCATGTATCAATGGATAGATTCCAGTTTCCAATGGGCTTCTTAAAATGTAGCACTCAGAACTGAACCTCATTTTCCTGAGTGGTCTAACACATTTATTTGAACAGGCTCTCTTCTCTTCCACCTTGTGGGATACAATGCCATTACTAATGCACTTAATGATACAAAAGGCCAGAAGGTTCCATTGAGATAGGATTGTAGAGCACGAGTGCTCAGCATCTGGTGCTGGAACCAGCAGCATCAGCATCATCTCAGAGCTTATTAAAAATGCAAATTCTCAGGCTCTCCCCTGATCTGATTCAGAATCTGTGGGGGATGGGCCCAGGAATCTGTGTTTTCAAAAGCTTTCAGAGTAATTTTTGCACATGCTAAGGTTTGAGATGCTGTAAAGGGTCTTTGAGCATGTGTTTAAGGAGATTTTAAAAGACCAGGTGCTTATCTTTAAATAAACGCTTTGTCTTCTCTCAAATACAGGCTTACGCAACCTTTCTTAGGACCATGGACAGTGCCTGCAAACTATGAACATTATTAAACGCTGGGGAAGGGAAATACCATGTGGCTAATTAAATTTTACAATCCAGTGGTTGTGAGAAATACAAAAAAAAAAAAAAAAAAAAAAAAAAAAAGAAAGAAAGAAAGAAATAAAAAGAAAACAAAACCATATGCCTTTGGTCAATCCATCACAAAGAGGACTGAGCCACTGACCTTTTCATTCTGCCTGTGCTGTGCGCGCAGCAACTCTGTAACCTTTTCCAGCTGGAATAGAAAGTTCAATTAAGTTTGTTGGCTCAGAAATCTGCCCGTGTCCCGGAGAGCAGATTAGGCACTTAGGGGCTGCAATTATCCATCTGCTGCTTCTGCAAAACTGAAAAGAATGCACACGTGCCGTACCTATCTCTGGGCATATGCAGAGGCGGATATGTGTATATCTGTATGCATGTGCACACGCGGGGGCTACAGACAGGCAATGGCTGCAGCTGAGAAATTCAATCGTTTCCAAATTTGGGTTCTTTATGTATTGTTGGTGATGATTTTTTAAGTTAGACAAGAGCCTGATAGTTGGGACCTGCCCAATTCCTGGCCACGACATTCACCCTCCCTTTATAACTGGATCTTCTGACCAACACCATGGACCTTTCCCCAGGTTTGAGGGCAGAGCATGGCCTTAGTCATAACTAGGGACATTTACTGAAGCTGCTTTCAATGTTCAGGTGACTAAATATCAAAGTCTACCTTGCTTGGGAAAGTAATATGTGTAGAGATTAAGAGTACTAGCTGCAGAAGTTGTGTCTGCGTCTCAGCACGACAATTTACAAACTGAAAACTTGAAGATGTCTTTTTAACTCTCTGAGCTTCAGTTTCCTCATCTATAAAATGGAGATAATAGTATTAACCTCATACAGTGGTCATGAAGATTAAACGAGGCAGCATATTTCATTTTCTGGTACATAGTCTATTGAATAGATAATAGTTATGTTTCTAATGATATAATTGAGAGTCACTTTGAATTTAGGCTGTGGTTTGCTGGGTGGATCTTTTTTTTTTTTAAGACCCAAGCTGGAGTGCAGTGGCATGGTCAAAGGTCACTGCAGCCTTCATTTCCTGGGCTCAAGGGATCTTCCTGTGTCAGCTGCCCCAGTAGCTAGGGCTATAGACATGTGCCACCATGCTCAGTTGTTTTTAATTTTTTAGTTGAGATGGGGGTCTCACTACATTTTCCAGGCTGGTCTCCAACTTCTGTCCTCAAACAGTCCTCCCACCTTAGCCTCCCAAAGTGCTGGGATTACAGGTGTGAGCCACAGTGTCCGGCCACTGGGTCTTTAAATTTCTCCTGTAACACCTATGTCCTATGTCTAGAAACCGGGGAACCATCTTCCCTTGCCTTGATAGTATCTGTAGTACCTCACTACCTGTAGGATTATGTCCTGTCTATTCTCTTGTCATAATCTATGGTCTTCTCCAAATTTGACAACCACTGTAGCATGTTCTAGTGGTTATTCTTGGAAGACCAGGAAAGTAAGCTTTTAAAAGTGTAAGTTAGATCTAATCACTTTCCTTAATCTCATTCTATTCCCAAGCATAAAGCTCTCCAATGGCCTTCCATAGTCTTTAAATAAAATCCAGACTCTTCGCAGTGGACTATAATGCCCACTACAATCTGGTCCTTGCCTAATCTCATTTTGTATTTATTGACTTCTGGCTCACAATTCTCAGGACACAATAGCTTTCTTTTCAGACCCTTAAATATACCCAGATTCTTCAGCCTCAGGACTTTTGCACTGCTGCTTTGTCTGCCTGGGGTGCTCTTTCCCTGGGTCTTCCCCTAGACCTTAGCATCCATGGTTCTTTCTCATCATTTAGTACCATCTCCTTGGAAGGTCTTCCTGGATTACCCTTTCTAAATTAATCCACAGCTGCCACCCCACCCTCCAGTCACTCTTTATCCAGACTCAAGATTTATTTTCTTCGTAGTTAACTTGTTATTGATGTGTTACATATTTATTATCTATCTCCTCACCAGTAAATTACAGACTTCATGAGAGGAGGGACTTGGTTTGTTCCGTTTTACACTCTGTCTCCAGCACTAGAAAAGTTCCCTACTTGAATAAAATATAGACAATTTAACATTTGTCAAATGAATACATTAACAGGCTCAAGCCTAGGGCCTGGTGCCCTTCTTTGATGACATTTGCTTGGGTCATATATTGTTCTTCACTTCTGGACCCTATGTTGCTTGCTTGGCTCAGACACATCCCACTTCTTTTTGGATCTCCCCAGTCCCAGTCACCTCACTAATTCATTTCCAGGTATTCGGCATCATAGTTCCTGAATACATGTTTTGTGTGCTCTCTTTAACTTCTTCATCATTTTTGCACATAGGTGTCTGTAAGCCAAACACAAAGTCAGCTCCAATTGGTACATCTGGAGCAATATTCTTAATGAAGTCTAAAATTCTTAAGGAAGAGATATTTGCTTCTTTTCTACCCCTGCAGCCTCACCCTGCCCCTTGCTGCCTGAGATACTGAATATATAATTGGAAAACGGCCAGACCGCATTTGGCAGTTGTATTAGTCCATTTTCATGCTGCTGATAAAGACATACCCGAGACTGAGTAATTCATAAAGAAAAAGAGGTTTCATGGACTCACAGTTCCATGTGACTGGGGAGGCCCCACAATCATGGCAGAAGGCAAAAGTCATGTCTTTCGTGGTGGCAGGCAAAAGAGAGAATGAGAGCCAAACTAAAGAAGAAGCATCTTATAAAACCATCAGATCTCATGAGACTTATTTACTACCAGGAGAAGTCTATGGAGTGAAATCACCCCATGATTCAATAATCTCCCACCGGGTCCCTCCCCCAACACATGGGAATTATGGGAGCTACAATTCAAGATGAGATTTGGGTGGGGACAAAGCCAAACCATATCAGCAGAAAAACTCTGACCCACAACCTCTGCAGCAATTGGCCCCAAATGGTCAGGATTTGGTTAATCCTTGCTACTTCCTTAATTTTTGCCCCTACTTCTAAGTCAAGACCAACCATAGGAAGTCAAGCACTCTTCATAAACCAGTCATATAGGATGCCTCTTTCTACTTTCTTGAGCCAACAACCTCCACTCTGAGCACCTGAACCCTTAGTTTTTTCCATTATAAGCTTCTCCCACTCCCTTGCCTGCTTTTGAGTCTGTCAAACACTAGTGATGTTGACTGACTGCCTTGCTACAGAAAGTTCTGAATAAAGAACCTCGTCCTCTTCTCATTTGAGTTGTCATTCTTTATATCCACATGTATGGTCTAGGTATCTACTGCTGTAAAACCAATCATCCCAAAATGTAGTGGCTTAAAATACTCGTTTTGCTCATAATTTTGATGTCAAGAATTTAAGAAGAGGTCAGATAGGTGGCTTCTCTCTGAGCCATCTGGTATCAACTGTGCCAGCTGGGCCTGGAGGATTAACTTCCACCGTGGTTTCTTCTTGGTCATGGGTGGAGGCATGTCTGGTAATTCGGTGCACTTTGTCTTTTGTTTCACTCCATGAGGTCTTATTCTTCAGGGCCCTAACATGTGATATTCTCAGGGCAGTCACACTTCCTGCATGGGAGCTGGCTTCCAAGTGACAAGAAGCATATGCTGCCAGGCTAGTTAAGAGCTACACCTAAAATGGCCCACGGCCGTATCCATCATATTTAATTGGTCAGATCAATCATGGGACCCACTGGGATTTTAGGGATATGTGGCAATAGTCGCTATCTCTTAATGAGGGAAGGCAACAATGTATTATGGAAGAGCATGTGGGATGGGAGATATTGCTGTGACTGTCTTTGAAAATACAATCTGTCATGTTTCCCCTTCCTTTCCGTTTTCCAGCCTCACTAGTATGACTTTGTTATCGCAAATACATGATGTTCAGGATCTTTGCAAACACTGTTACTTCTGCCTAGAATGGCTTCTTTCCAAATCCTTGTCTAGTTATATTTAACTTCCACTGCAAATTTTAGCCACAATATCACTCCTTTCATATCCTTGGGGGAAATATTTCTTGATACCCCCCTTTAAGTCCACACACAGAAACTAAATCAGATCTCCCCAATTCTCTTTCTTAACAGCATTTGTCAAAGTTTCAAATTATGATCTTGTACTCTTCCTGAGTTAATCTCTATTTTTTCTCTTCCCTACATGTGGATGTAAGCTTCAGGGGAGCAGGGTCTGAGCTTCTGCTCCTCAACATTTTACCCCAGTGCCAAGTACAGTCCTTGACACATAGTAGGTGATTAATACACTTTTGTTAAATAAATCAGTGCCTGAACTTGCTGTTAGGGACTTGAGCCCATTGAAGAAGTCAGTTCATGGGGAAATTACACCTGCTTAACGATGTCAAAATGTAAAGATTTTTCAGCAATTATTGTTGTTCTCATTTAGTGCCTCCTGAATATTGACCAATCGTGCTAAAGGCTCCAGGTCAGTCAAATAGAGTGAAAATGGCCTTGACTTTGTCTTCAGGAAGACTTGAATTTCTATGCTTACTAATTGTGAATTTAGGGGATTTATTTAACATTTTTGACCTTCCTAATTTCTCCATCTGTAAAGCAGGAATAATAATATATGGCTTATAGAATCTTCTTAAAGATTATGTTAGATAATAATCACATAATGGTTAGCATAATGCTTGATCCAATAATCACCCCGAAAGTTTAAACTTTATACAAACAATTGAAAACGCAAGCTTTAGCATAATGCCTTACCCTTTTTCCTTGATATATCCTATTGGCAGTGGATGATGCAATTTTTGCTTATACATGGTATTTCATCTTTAGTCTGATTTTAGTGTGCTTGTTAAGGTAACCTGTAAATATTTCACTATTAAACATTTTAAAAATTCAAATTGACTTCTAATAAAATCAGCATAATTGATTTATTGACTCAAAAAAAATTAAAAATGGTCTTCTATGGCTATTTCAGCTATTAATTTATTCATTCACTCTCTTTTTTATCATTGGGTAGAACAACAAAGAAAACATTTTGAAGGGGATTTCCTTATCTGAAGGAACTATAATACATTTTGGAAATAAGTGATGTTTAGAAAAACTAAGTTGTTTGGGAATAGTAGAGACTGAACTCTAAAAAAGCTTGCAGCACCAGTGATTTAGGTTGCATCAGACTCCACAGACAGGAGTTTATTACACAGATGCCAGGGACTTTACATACATGACCTGCAATCATGTTCCCAATTTACAGATGAGGAAACTGAGAGTCAGAGAGAAAACAGTACACTAGCAGTAAATGGTGCAGCAAGAATTTGTATCCAATTTTGTGTTAGTATTAGCAGGTGCTCTTTCTCCTCTGAATCCTTTCACAGCTTTTTTCCAGCCATGAAGAGATAGGCAAAGCAATAGAGAGCTATCACAGCAGGGAAATTAATTTCAAGTTGCCTTAGTCATTGCTGTCAAATTCAAAAGCCCTGACATGGATTAGTGGCCTGTCCACTTCCTCCTCTGAGAGGAACTACCAGTCATGCTCGTGTGTGACCAGGGTGGCACCCCCAGAGCCTCTGCCAGCCCCGCCATCAGACAGGACGTGTCTGGGAAGAAGAATTTGCAGCCAACTGCCCTGCCATTCAGGTCCCCATCTGTGTCAATTGAGTAATTTATGGATGCACTTTTTCCTGCACTGCAAAGGAGATGCACAGGACCTTTGGAAATAATTCAATCTCTTTTAAGGAAACACATTTGGGGAAATTATTGTTAATGCATCTGAGTAAGAGGTGCTCAACCCCAGCAAATATTTCATGCAATTATAGCAAATATGAGACAGTGACAACCAGTGACCATCAATCATTCCCCAGATCAATAATAACCATGGAACATGAAATCAAACCTAATCAACACCCTGTGACAAAAGAACAGGGCCTCTTTTCTTTGCTCATAGGGTCATAGTCCCTTGAAAGGATTGGCCTGGAGTCCTTGAGATTGTACAAAATGCAGAAACAAACATAAAAATATGGGCTTTAATATTAAGCAAGCCTGGATAAGACACTATAAATACTTGCTCTCAATATTGAACAAAATTATATAGTATAATAATTAATACTCGCTGTATACTTTTTCTTGATACCATGCATTATGCTAAGAACATAATCTATTCTCTCTCATTTAAGTCAAATAATGTATGTGTAGGTCATGCACCAGTGTGTCTTCTTTACAATGAGGAAACCAAATCTCAGAGATGGGCTTGCTTACTTATGGCGACATTCACAGCAATTGACAGAACCAGTACTCAAATCCAGTCCTGTCTTACCAAAGCTTTAGTAATTTTTATGTTGGTTGCACATTAGAATCACCTGGGGAGATATTTTAAAGAATCACTGTCTGGTCTCCACCCACCTTACAACATCTGAATCATCACCTTTTGAGGGTGGGGATTCAGCATGTATTATTTTAAGCAAACATCTTGATAAGTTGTAGCAGACATACAGAAAAATATACAATGATATGTGGCACAGCATATTGTCACAAAGTAAACACACACCCATGTATGTAGCACACAGTTCAAGAAACAGAACATTATCAGCACCAGAAGCATGCTGGGGGCCCCTTATGCCCTTTTCCAATCACTACCACCTCATTCTCTCACAAGGATAATCATTATCCTGACTTTAAGCAGGGATTTTTTTTTTTTTTTTTTTTTTTTTTTGAGATGAAGTCTCACTCTGTTGCCCAGGCTAGGGTGTAGTGGACCAATCCTGGCTCATTGCAACCTCTGCTTCCTGGGTTCAAGTGATTCTCCTGCCTCAGTCTCCCAATAGCTGGGATTAAAGCATGTGCCATGTTGCCCTGCTAATTTTTGTTGCTGTATTTTTAGTAGAGATGGGATTTTGCCATGTTGGCCACGCTAGTCTCAAACTCCTGACCTCAAATGATCTGCCCACCTCGGTCTCCCAAAGTTCTGGGATTTACAGGCGTGAGCAACAAGGGACTCAGAGCCCAAGAATGAGCAGGAGCTGTTCTTCCTGGGCCAGAGGTGCTGCTCTGTCCTCACCATTTCTAGGAAATGATTCCCGCAAGTAACTGAATGACGGGCCAAAGGATTCCGGAATTGTTGAATCTTACTCCTTAGAGTTATCCCTTTATCCTGGTCTCCCACTTGAGACTACCAATGGATGGGCCCAAAGGGGTGGCCAAAATAGCCACAACAATGATTAAAGAGTTGATACTAGAAAAAAAAAAAGACAGCAGAGATTTATTATTTTTCCTGTTTCTGAACTTTATGTAAATGCAGTCATACAATCGACATGCTTCAGTGTCTAACTTCATGTATTTATGGATTCATCAGCATCTTGGGGTATATTAGGGATTTGTTCATTATTGTTGCTGTAGAGCATTTCATTGTCTGAATCTATTACAGTTCATTTAGCCAATCTGCTGTTGATGGACATCTTTCCCATTCTTGGCTATTATAAATTATGCTTCTACTAACATTCTTGTATCAACCTTTTGCTTATCAAAAGTGTTTTCCTTTCTATTGAGTGTCTATCTAAGATTGGAATCACTGGATCACAGGCTATAAAAGTATACTCAGCCTTAGTGAATCCAGGCATGTGTTCTTTTAAAAGTTCCCAGGTAATTCTAATGCACAGCGAGGGTTGAAAAATCCTGCATAAGCCTGTACCGCTTCCTTTATATAGAATTTAACTGATATTGCTTTATGGAACAACATAATAAAGTCATACTAAAGTTCTAGGTAGAACATTTTATCATCTTACTAAAGAGAGCCCCTTCTGGTCCCTCTAATCCTAAATACCATTTCCCTGAACCACGGCTTCCTAACTTTTTAATGTCTAAGCCTCAAAGCTGGCTAGTCCTGGAAGAGAAAAGAGACTGGAAGCTTGTGTCTTTTATTCTTAGAAACAGGAAGATTTTTGTCATTGCAAAGGAGAGTATAAATCTAATAGTATCATTTTGGCACGAAATCTTTTAGTCATTGAAGACCCATGAAAGGAACCAATGGTGTTAGGAGAGATAATAAACATACAAAGTGCTTAGTACAGAGGCTGGCCTTCAGTGAATGGTGGTGTAATTATGATTATGATTATTGCTATTATCAGTAGCAGCCACAGAAGTGAAAATGTGCCAGAGCTGTGGTTTCTTCATGAAGCAGACTTGCTCAGTCATTTCTGAATACTCATACGTGTACTCTGGGCCAGAATCTGTATATGGCACAATAAATTCAGGGAGGAACAAACCAAGCTGTCTTGAAGACACTCACTGTCTACCATTGTCTAGAGGGTGAGGGTCAGCTCCAACTTGATTTCACTCTACTTCTTGTCTTGAACTGCATCTCAGCTCTTTCTGCCCATGAGTGCCCTATGTGGTAGAGAAGGCATGTTTAAAATGGTAGATGACTCAGAGAAAGTGCATCCCCATTGTTCCTGGAAAATGGAAAAACAAATACCTGCGAAGCATGGGCCATGAGCTTTATTTGATGCCTGAAGGGATCTGAACACATAGAGCTCCTCCCCCAGACACCGCCTGCTTTTGTCAGGGTGCTTCTAATCTCAAATGAGAGAATAACTCAATTTGACTCAGGAAGAAAAGGGTGGGAGAGATTTGGGTTGAAAGTTTCCATGCGCACAGGAGCCCAGCAGTAAACTGCACCATGAAGCCTCCAACAGGGGGAAGTAAGTAGCTCCAGGAATGAATGGGTCTATCTGTTTTGGTCCTTTGATCTCTGTGTTTGCATTTGACTCTGACCACCTATCTTTTTGTCTCTCTCCACCTCTCTCACATTCTCTGTATGTCATGGGTCCGCTTCATCTGTCTATGCCTATGCTACTTTCTCCCCTCTCTTTTCCAGATTTCTCTCTTTACTCACAGTCTCTGCCTCACAACTTTGGTGTGCACAGGCCTTTGGCTTGCCGTGTCCTTAAATCTGTCTCAATTTAGTGTTAGGGTTTTTGGAATTCTAGTGTCCCTGTATATTTGCAGTTTTCTTCTGAGACTCTTCATTCAAACTTCCACAGCATCTTATTGGCTCAATTGTTTAGTGCTATCCACTTGAATCACAGGTTGACTCACTGGCTTTTGGAAGGGTGTCCTCTGTGTTAGGGACCTAACTCCAACATAATCTGCTGTAGTTAGAAGAGGGTTTCTTCATCTGAACTACAAACTGTTCAGTTAAAAGATGGACAATGTGTTTAAAGATGCGTGCAATAGGCCATGAAACACAATTTTAAAACCTGTTTATCTTCAGAGTCTTAACATTTGAAACTTGCTTGGCCAGGGGCTCCTGAAAGCCAGAAATTTTGTTTTAGACCTCTTTGAATATTCAGCAATTTGTTCATTAGGCTCAATAAATATTTCTGAAATAAATTAGTTTACTTCTCTATACTCTGCCTCTTTTATAAGTGTTGCTTCTCTTCATGTCCCAAGACTAGGGTTTTGTACTTTCACTTACTCGTTCAACAGATCAGATATTTACCGAACATCTGCTTTGTACAGCACACTATTTTAGACACTTGAGATTTAACAATAGATAAAATAGGCTAAAACTCTGCCTTGTGGAATGTAATAGTAACTGCTAAGAAAAATGATAAAGTAAGGTAATGGGATAGTAATGAGGAGAATTGTTTATTTTCAGCTTTGTTGAGGTATAATTGACAAAAATTATGTCATTTAAGGCATGCAATGTATCTTTTCCAAGGTATTTTATACAAATACAAAATTGTATATATTCAAAGTGTACAATATGTTAGTTTGACATACATATGTTAATATGTACATAGTACATATGTACTATGTACTATACAATATGTACTAATTACCACAATTAAAGTGATTAACACATCTTCCCTACATGTAATTATCATTGTGTTTGTGTGTGTGGTGGGGGAGGAGGGTTAAGGAGACTTAAGATCTGCTCTCTTAGCATACTTTAAATAAATAATACATTATTAGCTATAGTCACCATGGTTACATTAGATACCCAGAACTTATTCATCTTATAAGCGAAAAAGTATGTAACCTGTAACCAACATCTCCCCATTTTCCTCACCCCCATTCCCTGACAACCGCCATTCTATTTTCTGCTTCTATGAGTTTAACTTTTTTAGAATCCACATATACATGAAATTATACAGTATTTGTCTTTCTGTGTCTGCCTTTATTTCACTTAGCATAATCTCCTCCAGGTTCATCCATGTTGCCACAAATGGCAGGATTTTCTTCTTTTTTAAGGTTGAATAATATTTTATTGTATGTATACACCACACTTTACCTATTTGTTTGTCAATGGACACTAAGGTTGATTCCTTATCTTGGCTATTGTGAATAGTGCTGCAATGAACATGGGCTTGCTGGCTCCAGCCCCTCTCAGTTGCATTCTAAGGGCAGTCCTGCCTGTTCAGAGATCCTTGGAGGATACACTCTTCCATGCCTCCAGTGGTAGGCCCACCAAACCGACCTCTATTCCACTGTGGGTTTTTACAGGACCGTGCAATCCCTCTTCATACTTTCCCATATATATTTATATACATACAGGTACACACACATATACACATTGTGAAATGCTTACTGTAGTCAAGCTAATTCGCATATTCATTACCATGCATAGTTACAACATTTGTGTGTATGTGTGTATGTGCATGTGTGTATTTAAGATCTACTTTCTTAGTAAATTTCAAGTATGTAATACAGTCTTATCAACTATAGTCACCATGATGTGTACTGGATCTCCAGAACTTGTTCTCACTGTATAGCTGAAATTTTCTACCCTATGACCAACCAAGGGAGACTATTTTAGATAACGTGGTGTGAAAAGCCTGGTTTGAAGAAATAATGTGAAGTAATTAATTGAATAAAAGTGGGGAACAGACTTGCACAAATTGAAGGAGGGAGCTTTTCATTCAGAAGGAACAAGCAGTAAGTAGGATGAGCTACCACATACAGGTCTGTAAGACAGCAAGATGGTATGACAGCTGGGTTCTGTTAGGGCCCCCAGTGACCCTTACTTCAGGGTATGTCTTCCCTTGTATAGTGTCCTTCCATCCACCTTGATTCAGAGTTAGTCTGTGTGATCAATAGAGTATAGCAGAGGTGACAGTGTAACTTCCTCTAATAGGTGAGAAGAGGCACTGGCGATTCTGCCTAGGTCTCTTAGATCACTCACTCTGGGAGTAGTCAGTGCTATACATTGGAACACACAGGAGTCCTATAGAGAGGTCCTTGTGGAGAAGAACTGAGGCTTTTTGCTAACAGCTTGCATCAGCTTGCTGGTCATGTGAGTGAGACACCCTACAAGTGGATATGCCAGCCCCTATCAAGCCTTCAGATGAAAGCAGCCTCTGTGGACAACTTGAGTGCAACCTTGTGAGAGACCTTGAATTAGAACAGTTCAGCTAAGCTGCTCCCAAACTCCTGACCCACAGAAACTGTGAGAGATTCTAAATATTTACTGTTTTGAGCCACTAAGTTTTGCAATAATTTGTTATGCAGCAATAGATGGTAACTACAGGCAGGCAGTGAATCTAGAACAGAGTGAGCTTTGGAAGAATGTTGAGAATTAGCTTAGAGAGGGAGCACATGTTAATATCATATATGACTTTGTAGGTTATGATAAGGAATTTGAATTTATTCTGAATTTGATGGAACATCATTGAAGGACTTTGCTCATAGAAGCAGCATTCGGTTTTAAAAATATCATCCAGACTACTGAAGAGACAATTAAACATAGGCACAAGAGTGCAGGCAGGGAGAGCTGTTAGATATTTATGTGATTTGTCCAAGTGAAATGTGATGGTGGCATGGACTTTTCAGGCTCTGTTTGAATGGTTGAATTGATGGAATTTTCTGATGGATTGGATGTGAGATTTGAGAAAGTAAAAAGTCATGGTGAATTCAAGTTTTTTTTTTTTTTTTAACTATCAGAAACTGGGAGGAAAAGATGCCATTTGTGGAGGGGAGGGTCACAGTGGTGGTGGTGGTGGTGGTAATGGGGGCAGATTTGGAGGTTAGAGAATGCAATATTTAGAGATCAATAAGAAGAAGAGGAGCCATCCATGAAGACTGAGAAGGAATATCCTGGGAGGTAGGAAGAAAATTAGGGGAGTGCACAGTCCTAGGGGCCATGGGAAGGAAGTGCTTAAAGAAGCAGGAGTGAATGACTAGATGAGAGTGTTTTGGTAAGATGAGCTGTGAAAACTAAGCCCCAAATTTGGCATAGTGAAGATTGTTGATAAACTTAGGGATAACAAACTGTCTTGCAGATACAGTTATAAATTAATTAATCCCAAAGTATATTTTGTTAGGTTTTCTTTTCTGTGCTATGAGAAAATAAATGCAACCACCACTGTTTGTCCCTCATCTGTCATGTTTATGCAGCGATCTTCATTTTATGAATCTCCTCCATATCAACTGACCTATCAATGGCACCTGAATCTTTATGCTTGGAGAACTGTAGTTACTAAGAACCTGTCTTGCATTGGAAGTTAAGAATCCTGTGTCAATTTTTGCTTTTGTTGCAATTGCTTTTGGCGTCTTCGTCATGAAATGTTTGCTTGTTCCTATGTCCAGAATGGTATTGCCTAGGTTGTCTTCCAGAGTTTTTATAGTTTTGGAGTTTACTCTTAAGTCTTTAATCCATCTTGAGTTGATTTTTTGTACATGGTGTAAGAGAGGTGCACAGTTTCATTCTTCGGCATATGGCTAGCCAGTTATTCCAGCACCATTTATTGAATAGGGAGTCTTTTCCCCATTGCTTGTTTTTGTCAGCTTTGTTGAAGATCAGATGGTTGTAGGTGTGTGGCCTTATTTATGGGCTCTCTGTTCTGTTCTGTTGGTCTGTATGTGTGTTTTTGTATAAGTGTTATGCCGTTTTGGTTACCGTAGCCCTGTAGTATAGTTTGAAGTCAGGTAACATGATGCTTCCAGCTTTGTTTTTTTGCTTAGATTGCCCTGGTTGTTGGACTCTTTTTGGTTCCACGTGAATTTAAAATAGTTTTTTTCTAGTTCTAGTTTCTAGAATATCAATGGTAGTTTAATAGGAATAGCACTGAATATATAAATTGCTTTGAGCAGTATGGTCATTTTAATGATATTGATTCTTCCTATCTAAGAGCATGGAATGTTTTTCCCGTTTGTTTGTGTCATCTCTGATTTCTTTGAGCACTGTTTTGTAATTCTCCTTGTAGAGATATGTAATTTCCCAGGATAGCTGTATTCCTAGGTTTTTTATTCTTTTTGGGCAGTTGTGAATGAGATTGCCTTCCGATTTGGCTCTTGGCTTGACTGTTGTTGTATAGAAATGCTAGTAATTTTTATTCGTTGATTTTGTATCCTGAGACTTCACTGAAGTTGTTTATCATTAACAAATGGAATCTAATTAGACTAAGAGCTTCTGAACAGCAAAAGAAACTATCAATAGAATAAACAGACAGCCTACAAAATGGAAGAAAATGTTTGCAAATTATGCATCTGAATTATGCTAATATCCAGCATCTATAAGAACTTCAACAAATTTACAAGAGAAAACCCCAAACAACCCCATTAAAAAATGGTCAAAGGAGATGAACTATGAACTGACACTTCTCAAATGAAGATATACATGCAGCTAATAAGCATATGAACAAAAGCTAAACATTATTGATCATTAGATAAATGTAAATCAAAACCACAATGAGATACCATCTCACACCAGTCAGAATGGCTATTTAAAAAAAAAAAAAAAAAAAAAAAGATGCTGGCAACTTTTTGGAGAAAAAGTAAACATTTATACACTGTTGGTGGGAGTGTAAATCAGTTCAACCATTATGGAAAGCAGTGTAGCAATTCCTCAAAGAGCTAAAAACAGAACTGTTATTCGACCCAGCAAGAACTACTATTCAACCCAGCAATCCCATTGCTGGGTATATACCCAAAGTAATGTAAATCATTCTATCATAAAGACAAATGTATGTATATGTTCACTGCAGCATGATTCACAGTAGCAAAGACATGGAATCAACCTAAATGTCCACAAATGATAGACTGGATAAAGAAAATGTGGTACATACACACAATGGAATAATATGCAGCCATGAAAAAGAATAAGATCATGTCCTTTCCAGAAACATGGTTAGAGGTAGAAACCATTATCCTTAGCAAACTAATACAAGAACAGAAAGCAAAATACTACATGTTCTCACAAGTGGGAGCTGAATGATGAGAACATATGGACATATAGAGGGGAACAACACACACTGGGACCTACAAGAGAGTGGAGGGTGGGAGGAGGGAGAAGATCAGGAAAAATAACTAATGGAGACTAGGCTTAATACCTGGGTGTCCAAATAATCTGACAATAAACCCCCATGACATGAGTTTACCTATATAACAAACCTGCACATGTACCCTCGAACTTAAAATAATAATTAAAAAAAAATAGGAATCTTAATGCCTAGTGAAAAGAAGAGCTAAAGATGAGGAGGCCAGGTGGAGCAGGGGTCAGGTAGTAAACCCTTGGTTTAATCCTCTGGGCCTCATGGAATCATGGAAAGTTGTCCTATAGGTATTTGATATTTTCACTTTGTACTTTATCAAGCCACTGGTCAATAGAGAGTTGTAAAGGTAGGAAGGAGATGCTAACTGCATTTAGGAAACTATTGTGACAAAGCAGGATTTGGGTCATAGAGTTGTTAACTAGGAATAAAGAAATGTTTTTGCTAGATTTTAGGGACCTATAAAAAGTGTAGGAAGTGGAATGGGGGTGGTGGCGTCAGAGGACTTGTATGATTAAGAATCACAGATCCAAGAAATTCCCTTTCTTCTGTACTAGAAAATTGGAAAGATAGGCCTGTTTTAAATTCCTTGCCTCAGTTTCTCTACCCAAAGATGCTTGTTGCCTTAATCTGTAATGTTTCCATCACAGGCTTCTCTCAAAGAGGTCAAGAGAGCCCCTGCCTCCTCACATCTGCAAATAGCCATCCATTCCCAGAGGAAGCGGCTGCTTATGCAGGTGAGCAAAGCAAACCTGAGGAGGAAGTGAAGTATATCTCCTCCTCTCTGCAACTCTACAGCTTTTGCTTCTCTTATTTGGAACTTTGAAATAAGATTACATACATAAGGTGCTAGCAATTAGCGGGTGCCCAGCTAACATCACTTATCAGAATTGATGTTGTTTGCCTTATATTCTGTGTATTGGTTCCCTTCCTTCTGGACTTATCTCCCTACCAGGTGAGAGCACCTTGAGGGAAGGAGTGCTTTTTATTCACCATGTATTCCCAAAGCCTAGTGCAGTCTTACGTAGTCAGTACATGAGGCTTAATGCTGAATTTAAATTTAAACTCAGTGTTTGTCTCTGTGACTTTTCAGTTTTTGTACCTCCCCACAGAGCCCACTGACTTTAATTAATTTTGACTTCACAGGGGATAGTAAGCCAAGGTGGTCATTCATTCATTCCTTTAATTGCTATTAGCTGGTCATGCTAGATATTGCACCCAAGTGAGAAAGACAGACATGGCTTCTGCTCTCTCAAAGCTTACAATCTAATGCCGAAGCTCCTCCATCAGACTTACCTTGGGAACTTTTAAAAAATGGAACTCCCAGGACCATATTTCTATCCTATCGATTAACAAGTATTCATATTGGGGACAGGGGAATAGCAAGTACTCCTGTGTGATTCTGGGACTGCACCTTTGATGAAACACCGAGTTATGTCAGAAGGAATGGCACATGTATTATTCGTGATTCTACAACTTACATTGAGACCTTGGGGAAGTCTCTTAACCCACCTGACCCTCAGTTTGTTCACCTGCAAAGTGAGAAATATGTCTCTCCTTCCTACCTCCAAGGGCCGACGTGGGGAGAATATGAGATAATCAATAGTTGTGTGCTTTGTGTACTTTACATTTCTATATACAAGTTATAAATCATTGTTATTAGGTATTAACCAGTATTTAGGACTTACATGTAGCTGAACCTTACTTACTAATTTAAAAATACATTACTGGAGCACCTACCATGCAAAAGTTAGAGTCCTTTATCTCTCTTGGACTCTGGATAGGGATTCACTAAATTGGCTGTAAAATTAGTGGCCGATGACATTTTAATGTAGCACCTCTCCAAGTACATTTGATTTTAACATCTTGAGGAAAATCATGAAATAATATAATTGATAATAATAATAGCAATCATTTTATGGAAATTTTACAATGTGCCACGTGCTGGGCTAAGCACTTTACCTAGAGCTGAAAATAACTTTTGGAAGTGTCCGAAAGAGGCCACAAATCAATGTATATTTGATCATTTTTTTAACCTTAATTGTATTTTAAAAGTCAGTGCAACTAAGAACAAGACAAATTTAAGAGAAATATAAAAATCATAATCTATTATCTCACAAAAGATTGATAGCAGACACCACTGTCACCTGCTTGAGCCCCTAACTTAGGCTCAACCCTCCCATTTCACAGATTAAGAATCTGATGCTTAGAAAGGTGACATGGCTTATGGACAATCTTCACATCTGTCTGAGTGTGCTGGCTTTTATATGAAATTGCCTCTTCCATTAAGCAGCCATCACATTCTCCAGTTCAGTCAATTAACCTGGTGCCTCAGCCTTCCACCAAGTTGCCTACCATAGACTGAGCACAGCCACCTCCTTCATAGCGTGACCTGCCATGATCTCTAGTCCTTGGTGTCTCTCAGAAGGCTCCCTCAGGCCCTGTGTCTTTCATGTGTTCTCTCCTCTGCCCCAGTGTGCATCACAGAGAAATCTTCCACTGGGCACAAACTCCTGGCGTTTCCGCTCATGATCTCCTCCTCACCTCATTAGCCACTTGGTACCCTTTGTCTGGAAGACAGGTTTCCGGCACGGCAATTTAAGCAGTCAATTTAATTGGAAAATTAGGAAAGACCTGGTGTCTCGGCCGTCATTTGAGAATAGACTAAGCAATGATCCGTTTTAAAGCATATTCAGGCTCTCAATTTCTGCATATTTTTCACAGTTCTCAAACTCTTCTAAATAGTTATGGCACCACTGGTCCCTTCATACGTTCATGTCTGTGTCCAAGCATTGCCTCTGCAGAGAGGCCTACCTGACAGTCTTGTCCTTTGTGGCCCTCCATTGCTTCCTGTGACTCTGTAATATGGTAGTGGATTGACTACTGGCTTCAAGTCCTAACCTGCTTTTGTATCCATACCCTTTGCCGTGTGATCTGGCAATTTCTCACTCTAAAGGGGATGTAGCAGACAAACTGTAAGGTCTGAAGGTCTTAACCAGTTAAGACCCCAATACCTTACCTCCTGGTGTTCACGCCTGTGCGTAATTCCCTCCCTTGGAATATGGGCAGGACATGTGTCCTGTTTCTAACCAGTAGAAGATGGCAAAGGTGATGGGGCAAGATTACAATGTGAATGTGATTATGTGACTACATTTTGCCATAAAAGACCACCATCTTGCTGACAGACTCACTCTCCATTGCTGGCAGTGAAGAAGCGAAGCCACCATGAAGCATTACCATGTTGGAGAAGCCCATGTGCAAGGACTGCCAGCAGCATCTAGAAACCAAGCAAGAAACTGAAGTCCTTCGATTTACAGCCATAAGGAAATTAATCTGGTCAATAACCTGAGCAAGTTTGGAAGTGGGTCCGTCACCAGTTGAGTCTCCAGATGAGAACAGAGCCTTGGCTGACACTTGAGTTGCAGTCTTGTAGAGAATGCAACAAAGCCTTGACCTGCAAAACTTGACCTGCAAAAGCTATGAGATCATAAGTGTGTTTTTGCTTAAGTTGCTGTTTTTAGTCATATGTTATACAGCATAGAAAACTAATGTTGCATATTTCCTTACTTTTTCACTTTGGGTTTGGCTGTGTGACTTGCTTTGTCTCACAGAATTTGGCAGAAATGCCATTATGCAAGTCCCGTGCATGACCGTTAAGAGGTTTCATATGTTTTTGCCTGCTGTCTTAAATTTTTGTCTTTTTTGGGAGAAGCATATGCCTAGGCTAACTCACTGGTTTCAGAAAGAGGAAAAGAGACATAGAAAGATATTCCCCAGACAACTCCAGCCTAGACTGTTCATTCCCTAATGGACCTGCAGATATGCAAGATACACATGCTATTATTGCTGTATGCCACTGAGTCTGCATCAGTGTGATTCACAGAGTATCTGGCAGACCAGAGGCAGGAGCCCAAGTCTTCTGACTCTTAGCTAGTGAATTTTCACCTGCACCACATTTTAGTACAAAGCAACCAAAACTAAAGGCTGGTATTTATATTTGCATAATACTTCAGGGTCTGGAGTTAGACTGTGGGATTTATAGAGAAGAGTCATGAAGGTATTCTTTAAAATAGTTAAAATTATGTACTAAGTTTTATGTTTTGTGCATTTTGTGGAAGACATAATCTATAATGGTGCCTCATATTTTAAAAAGGATTCATAACATTCCACCTGTTTAAGAACCACTGATATTAATGGAAATCATATTCTCCCTTGTTAAGTTTAGGGAATGGTATAGTTCACTGAAGAAACATAATTTCCAGACCCAAGCCATTTCTTTTCTTAAATCTTTAAAAAAATTTTATGGATTCATTTTTGGTGACTTTCAGGCAAGACGCTATTTCTTTATACCCGTGCATTTTCTTTCTCAGTTTAAAAATAACAGTATCCCCCTAAGGAGACTGATTCTAATAAAGACATTTTTAAAAATCCAAACACCAAGACATATTAAGAACGTGAATTCTGTTAAGCTATTTCAGTTCTCTGACTCAGAAAGATATTATTTGCCTCTACGTGAGTATGGCAATTTGGTAGGAAGCATGTGTCTCCACCTCTGCTCCTTAGTTTTCCTAAACTCTAAGTTGGGAGAATCATAGCTATACTGACAGGGTTGCTGAGAGGATTAAATGAACTAAGATGTGGAAACACGTTTGGCACAAAGGCCACAGTAACCGTTGAAAGTTATAATACATTACACTTTACACAGCCTCTGCTTGATTTGCAACCCTTCAAAGTGGGAAGACCCCCCTCTTTGTCTCAAAGTGGTCACAAGAGGAGTAGAAATGGGCTGTTTGTTGACTATTCACCCATGCTTCTCCCTTTGGGAGCAATATTATTATATTATACATCTAGAACTATTACTTTGGAGTGTAAGCGGCTGTTGTGGTAAATACATTGAAGAAGGAAGGACCCCGGATGGTTTAACAATAAAAGTAACAATTAGCATATTTCTTGTTTTGCTAAAGACTTAGAGTTTAAGAGGCACTCAGAGAATTCTCAAATATTAAGGAGACTTAAAGATAACTAATCCACTTTTCTCCATTCCCATTGAGAATGCCCTAGTCTCAGCCATCAATCCATCTCTTATCAAGAGCAATTAACTGCTATCCCTGCCTCCAGTACTGTTCCCCTTTAATTTATTCTCTTCACTGCAGCCAGAATAACCTCTCTAAAATACAAATCAGATATATTCTCTTCAAGGCCTTCAGTGGCCCTTCAATGACTTTAGAATAAAGACCAGACTTCATAATGTATTCAAAGCTGGACATTTTCTTTTCTATCACTCCACCCCTCCTCATTCTCTGTATCTGATACTTTAAATTTCATCTATTTCTTCCAACCCCTCCCAACTCTCTCTAATGGAGGTGGTTGAGGGAGTTCAGTACATTGTATTCCTTTATTTCATGCCTGGCTCTGGAGGAAGATGAAATCGACACAGGCTATTAGGATATCACCCTTCTAACTGATGATGCTGTAAAAGAAGCAAGTGGTATTAGGACCATTTGCCAAAGGGGCTTCTAATCCTTCATCCCTGAATTACATGGAGTCACCCACCCCCATTCTTGGTAGAGCTGAGTGGTCACGTGTCTTCCATAATGGAGAATTTTCCCTGTCAAAACTAGGGCATGGAGGAGCAGAGCAGAAAATCTTTGAAACTTGATGGGTAGGCAATGATTTCTTAGATTGGACACAAAGTCATAAAAGAAAATAAATCATTAATTGTATTTAATAGAACTACCACTCTTCAAAAAACACCAGTAAAAAATGAAAAAGCAAGCCACAGACAGAAAACAATAGTTGCAAAGATTTAGCTGATAAAGATTTTGTACTAGACTATAAAAAGAACTCTCACAACTCATTAATAAAAAAATAAACCAGTTAAGAAATGGGCAAAAAATTTCAACAGGTGTTTCACCAAAGAAGAGATGGTGATAAATAAACACTTGAATAAATGCTCAACATCATTAGCCATTAAAGAAATACAAATTAAAATCACAATGAGTTGTTACTGTATACCAATTAAAATGAGGGGTGGGGGACTAATAATATCAATAGGAGGGTATATGAAGAAACGGAGACTCTTACATTGTTTATTGGAATATAAAATGGTATCGCCAATTTGGAAAACATTTTGTTTTTTATAAAGTTATACATGCACTTATTATATGTCTTAGTTTCTAGGAATGCCATAATAAAATACCACAGATTAGTATTTTATTGGCTTAAACAACAAAAATTTATTTTCTCATAGTTCTGGAGGTTAGAAATCCAAGATCAAGGCATTAGCAGGTTTGATTTCTCCTGTGGTCTCTTTCAAACTACATCTTCAATACAAATTCTGTCTCAAATACATTCACATTCTGAGGCACTAGGGGTTAGGGCTTCAACACATGAAATTTGTGGGGACACAATTGAGCCTCTAACACTATACGATCCAGATATTCGAGTTGGGTGTTTATCCTAGATGAATAAAAACATATGTTCACACAAAGACATGTATCATAATGATTATAGTGCCTTCATCGAACATCAAAAACTGGAAACAACCTTGGTGTCCTTCAACTAATGAATGGATAAACAAGATGCAATGTACCTATAATAAGGAATTCTACTCAATCATGAAAAGAAGCAAATTATTAATGTAAGAAACAACATAAATGAATCTTAAAAAGCATTATGTTAAGTGAAAGAAGTTGGACACAAAAAGCTACATGCTGTATGATTCCATTTATGTAACATTCTGGAAAAAGCAAAACAATGGGAACAGAAATTAAATCAGTGGCTGCCTGGCACTGGGGCTAGGGGAGGCAAGTGAATGCAGAGGTGCATACAGGAGCTCCCAAGGATGATAGAAATAACTACACCTTAATGAAGTTGTGTTTACATGATTTTTTGTTTGTCAAAACTCACCAAACTGTACACCCCAAGATGGTGAATTCTACTTAATGTAAATTATATTTAAACAAATCATACTTTAAAATCACACTTAAAAAGAGAGAAACTGATTAGGGACCAGAGGTTTATGAGCTTGCTCAAAATCTCCCAGGAAGTTATTTATACAGATTTAACTTGCACTTAGGACACTGTTCTTAGTATAATCGTTGTTTATCGAAATGTTAAGGAAAAAAAATTGTCCCATCCTACAAGCAAAGAAACCACATTAACCACCCTTTCTGAGAAGGAATGACAATGATAAGAATCCGCTGATCACATCACTGCCCTTCAGAATCTGCACTGGCAACAGTCTTGCAAACTATCATCTGGATAGGGCCAGGCCTCTGGGAGGAGAAGGGCGTGTTCATTTGAGAAACTCTGTGACTTTGCATTCTACTCTTGGGGAAGTCACATACATTTCACCGCTATGCTGTCTAATTTCTCCAAATGTGACGCTGCACATTCCTGTCTCTCCAATCCTAGGGAATATAAGAGCCTTGAGTTCCTCAGAGTCATATCCAGTGTTTGTTTAAAATGACATAATAATCACCGACATTTTAAAGATGCTTATCATGTGCTACCCACTGTGCTAACAATTTACAGGTGTGATGAGTGCCCATTCCATTTCCCAGACAACCCCATGTGCTACAGAGGCTGAGGCATAGTAGATGTGGTTGGTATCTTTTCCCTTTCCCTTCACTCTGACCACTTCAGTGCTCTTGACCTGACTTCCAACTTCCTGAACTCTTCCTCTATTAAAAGTTATTTTTCCCAAATATGCAGCAGGATGAAAATAGCCCCACTGCACAAGCTTCCTTAACCGGAGTAGGTATGCAAATCTCCCAGCTCCCTGGCCCCATGGGTGAGATGACTCTGAAGTCTACACTCTCTACTGGCTTCCAGAATTCCCATGGAGAGTTTACTCCTCAGTCACCCATCCTTTACTGGCTGCCTTCCTTTCACGTTTCTAACTTCTCCAGTCTACTATTATGGGGTATTGCTTCCCCATATAAACTACTTGTACTCCAATCGTTACCTCCTGTGGTCTGCATCTAAAGTAACCCAAACTAGGAGCCACAATGGCACCTTGAAGAGTTACTGCAGTAATAACCATGAGAGCCTGTTCTCAAAGGAAGCTCAGAGACCTCATGTGGAATTGAATTAAATTCTTTAAAACATAGAAATAATGTCCTAAATGTCAAAAGGAATAGAGTTCATGGAGAGTTGCAGTGAAAGGAAGAGAGTTCATGGAGAGTTGCAGTGCAGAGGAAAGGCATCTGGAAGTGGTGAGAATTGAGTTCAGCATTTAACCGTGAGTTAGAGCAGAGGTGTCCCTTTAGTTGCATAGCATAAACCTGTGGCTGAATTGTCATAGTTGCAGGAAGAACACAGTCATAACACTGGTCAAGGTGAATAGGTGCAGGATGTAAGCTATGGCCCAAGGTGGACAGATTGAATCTGCCTGGAAGTTTAGCTTCTTTCCACAATACCACCACTCTACAAACCAGTCGTCCTCCTTTCACGAATGTGCAAGAAAGCAAATAAATTGTGTGGCCAGCTCATGTGATGATAACTGATGGGTAACCCCAGATTCCTGAGTGTCTCCAAACTCCTTGCCAGGACCAGGGTGGGCAGCAGTGTCTGAAAAATATAGTGGCTCCAGGAGCAATTTCTTTCTGCTGGTTCCAAAGAGATAAACTCAAGTGGTGATGCACCAAATATGATTACCTTTGTGAGCATCTTTTGCATGTGAGTAATAATACCTATGTCATGGGACTGTCATGGGTAGTGGCAAAAGGGTGATCTTGTACTTGGTCCCAAGGCTTGGCCCTTGGAGGAGTGACTTGCCCCCTATGTCAAAACCATAAAATGAAGACCACAATCTCGACTTCCTAAGGTAAAGGTTTTACGAGCTGCTGCATGTGGAGTGCCAAACTGATGCTCAGTAAGTACCATTAAATTGCAACCTAAAGACATATGGGGAGGGCCAGACTTGGAGAGAAATGAATCACATCTTTTTCTGAGTCACCTCTCCCTACTCATTTTACCCAAGGACACAGTTTCAGGGTGAAGGAAGATTGGTCTTGAAGCTAATTAACTTGCACTTCAGGGCTCCACAAAGCCCAGAATTTTGTATTGATGCTTTGACTTAGTTTTGTTAGATAGGGCTTCCTCTCCCAACTGAACAAGCTTTGGTCTCTATACCTGGATCTGCTTCTGACTAGGGGCAAAGTTTCTTGATGGGAACATTCTCTGGGCTCGCCTTGGAGTACAGATGAAACTAAAGAGTGAATCCCACCAGAATAATCCCCATAGGTCCACTGGGCCTTCTTTTGGTTTCCTCTTCCTTCCTTTATCATATTCTCCTCTGTACCTCCCTTGCATAACAGAGTCACAGAATGTTCAAGCATGGAGAGCAGCAAGTTTTACTTTCTGATAAGAAAGAAGGAAAGAAAGAAAAGAAAGAAGAAAGAAAGAAAGAGAGAGAGAGAGAAAGGAAGAAAGAAAAGAAAGGAAAGGAAGGAAGGAAGGAAGGAAAAAAGGAGGGAGGGAGGAAGAAAAAGAAAGAAAAGAAAAGAAAAGAAAGGAAAGGAAATGAGGGAGGGGAAGGAAGGAGGGAGGGAAGGAAGGAAGGGAAGGAAGGAAAAGAAAGAGAGAGAGAAATAAAGAAAGAAGAAAGAAAGAAAGAGAAAGAAAGAAAGGAAAGGAAAGGAAGGAAGGAAGGAAAGAAAGAAAGGGGAACTTTGCTCAATGGCTGGATCAGGCTAGAACTTAAGTTTCCTGTATTCCATTCGGAGTGCCTTTCTCACACTGTGCCTTCCCTCCCTGCCTTCTTTTCCCCCCTCTTTCCCTTTCTTCCTTCTTTCCTTCCTTCCATTTATTTCCTAGAAGTAAAGAAGTTTTATCTTTTCTTTACAAGGAAGTAACTTCATGAAAGTAGCCAACAAGGGACTAAGAGTTGTCTAATTTTTTTGGCGTCCTGCTTTGGGATTCAATTGTTTTCACTGGCCTTTTGCGCTCTTAGTTTATGAAAAATCAATAGTTTAATATAGGAAAAAAAGTCCCCTGGCTATCTATTTAGAGCCGTATTGCCTTCATTGCAGGAGTCTGTCTCTGCCTGCCTGCCTGCCAAGAATCCCTAACTCAGATTGTCTCGTGCAACGTCGGCCCAGTTCTCTGGAGCCAATCCACCAGGTGCAGAATGATAATAATAATAACACCAGGAGCAGAACCCACACATGTGTCCATGGTTTAGCACTTCTCAGAGGCTTTTCATGCATAATGACACTCATGTACATAGTTGACAATCAATAAATGCTTAACTAAATTGCTTCAAATTGATAAATGTAGTGCCCAAATAGAGTAAATGCCATTAACCCTATAATAGTAAAAGAAGCTGCTGTGCATTGAGTGTCTACTGTATTTCTCAGTATTGGTATTAGTTTTATCATTTTTTCAGAATATTCATCTAAGGAAATAATTACTACCCCATTTTATAGATGAAGAAGCTAAAGCGAAGAGTTGGTATGACTTGCCCAAGGTCACTGTGGAAGCATAATTGGTATAGCAGCATCCCCTTAATCTGGATAAAGCCCACATTTTCTCTCCTAACCCTTAGGCTCCCTTCTCTTACGGAGTGATACAACCCAGAGAGACTTAGTGCTGATCTCCTAAGCAGCCATACTTTGAATCTTTTCCCTTGATCTTTCCCCAATCTCAGGTGTCTTAGTCCATTTGGGCTGCTGTAACAAAACACCATAAACTAACCAGTTTATAAACAACACAAATTTATTTCTCACAGTTCTGAAAATTAGGAAGTCCGTGATCAAGGAAGATTCAGCGTCTGGTGAGGGCCTGTTTTCTGGTTCATAGATACGACCTTCTAATGGTATTCCTGCCCAGTGGAAGAGGCAAGGCAGCTTTCTGGAGTCTCTTTTGTAAGGACACTTATTCCACTCATACAGGGTTTACTCTAATCACCTCCCAAAGGTGCCTCCTATTACCATTACCATTAGTGATTAGATTTGGGCTCTTACATTTTGGGGGAGCACAAACACATAGACATGCATAACCTTTGTGCTCCCCCAAAATGTAAGACTGTACGTAGCACCAGACAACAAAGACTGGATTAAGCAATGTGCACTCTTCAATGGAGGGACACAAATTCTTAGGCTCTACGGTGGCCCATGAGCTGTGCTCTGATTCAAGATGAGGCAGGCCCCTGGGTTCCTTCCTGAGGAGTTTGGACTTGGGAAACTCAGGGAATGAACCAGTTGGTAGCCACTTCAGGTGCTGGAAAGTCTTATAAAAACCGTGACTGGGGCAGCCCTCATTGTCAATGCTTAAAATGAGACAGAAGCTGCTTGGAGATACTGCCTAAAGTAATTTATATATTCAATGCTATTCCCATCAAACTACAATTGGCAATCTTCATAGAATTAGAAAAAAACTATTTAAAATTTCATATGGAATCAAAGAAGACCCTGTATAGCCAAGATAATCCTAAGTAAAAAGAACAAAGCTGGAGACATCATGCTGCCTGACTTCAAACTATAATACAGGGCTTCAGTAAGCAAAACAGCATGGTACTGGTAGCAAAACAGACATATAGACCAATGGAGCAGAACAGAGACCTCAGAAATAACACTACACATCTACAACCATCTGATCTTTGACAAACGTGACAAAAACAAGCCATGGGGAAAGATCTCCTATTCAGTAAATGGTGCTGAGAAAACTGGCTAGCCATATGCAGAAAACTGAAACTGGACCCTTTCCTTATACCTTATACAAAAATTAACTCAAGATGGATTAAAGACTTAATTGTAAAACCCAAAACCATAAAAACCCTGGAAGAAGACCTAGGCAATACCATTCAGGACGTAAGCATGGACAGAGACTTCATGACAAAAATGCCAAAAGCAATTGGAACAAAAGCCAAAATTGACAAATGGGATCTAATTAAACTAAAGAGCTTCTGCATAGCAAAAGAAACTATCATCAGAGTGAACAGACAACCTATAGAATGGGAGAAATTTTTTGCAATCTACCCATCTGGTAAAGGTCTAATATTCAGAATTTACGAGGAACTTAAACATTAAAAAAAAAAAAAACTCAAAAAGTGGGCAAAGGATATTAACAGACACTTCTCAAAAGAAGACATTTACTCAGCCAACAAAAATATGAAAACAAGCTCAACATCACTGATCATCAGAGAAATGCAAATAAAAATCGCAATGAGATACCATCTCACACCAGTCAGAATGATGATTATTAAAAAGTCAGGAAACAATAGATGCTGATGAGGCTATGGATAAATAGGAATGCTTTTACACTGTTGTTGGGAATGTAAACTAGTTCAACCATTGTGGAAGACAGTATGGAGATTCCTCAAGAATCTAGAACCAGAAATTCCATTTGACCTAGCCACTACTGGGTATATACCCAAAGGGATATATATCATTCTACTATGAAGACACATGCACACGTATGTTTATTGCAACACTATACAAAGACATGGAACCAACCCAAATGTCCATCAATAATAGACTGGATAAAGAAAATGTGGTACCTATACACCATGGAATACTATGCAGCCATAAAAAAGAATGAGATAGTTTCCTTTGAAGGGACATGGATGAAGCTGGAAGCCATCATCCTCAGCAAACTAACACAGGAACAGAAAACTAAACACAGCATGTTCTCACTCATAAGTGGGAGTTGAACATTGAGAACACATGGACACAGACAGAGGAACAACACACACCAGGGCTTGTTGTGCGGTAGGGGGTGAGGGGAGGGAACTTAGGAGACAAGTCAACAGGTACAGCAAACAATCACGGCACACGTATACCTATATAATAAACCTGCATGTTCGGCATGTGTATCCTGTGGTTTTTTTTTATTTATTTATTTTTATTTTTATTTTTTAAGAAGAAGTAGAGGGAAAAAAAGGAGAAGCTTGGAAAGTGAAGTAGGAGGAGAGAAAGTGAGCAAGAGGGAGAGAGAAAAAGGTTATGCATGTCTGTGTGTCAGGGTGTGGGGCTAGTGGGGAGAGAGGCATCATGCTACCTGACTTCAAACTATACCACAAGGCTACAGTAAGCAAAACAGCATGGTACTGTTACCAAAACAGATATATAGGCCAATGGAACAGAACAGAGACCTCAGAAATAACACTACACACCTACAACCATCTGATCTTTGACAAACCTGACAAAAACAAACAATGGGAAAAAGATCTCCTATTCAGTAAATGGTGCTGGGAAAACTGGCTAACCATATTGGCAGGGGCAGAGAGAGGGAGAGAGAGGTGGCCAGGCTGCAGCTGCAGTCCCCAGCTGTTCCTCCTGAAACCTGGTGTTTCAGCATTTCCTGGAGGCCTAAGGAGATACACCCTTTGAAATTAACCTTATTCCCTATTTTCTGATAGAACTGGAATTAAGAAGCCACATCCAAACAAGTGATTTGGCTAAATTCAAAGAATGAGTCCATTGTGGAGCCAGGAGAACCCCAATTTTCTGAAACCAGCACAGTGTCCCCACTACCAAGCTGGGCTCAGATCAGCAGACTACAGCCCACAGGCCAAATCTAGTAGCTGCTTGATTTGTAAATAGAGTTTTATTATAGCATAGCTACACTCTTTTGTTGGTATATTGTCGATGGCTGTTTTCAGGCTACAATGGCAGAGTTGGGTAATTGCTACAAAGACAAGATGACTCACAAAGCCTAAAATATTTACAAGCTGAATATTTACAGAAAAAGTTTGTTGACTTCTGCGTTAAGCCCGAGGAATTCATGGTACAAGAGGACAGGACTTGTGTTCATAACTAAGGTCACTTTAAGGTTTTATAGACCCTGGACATTCTTATCTTGGGAAACCTTGTGAAATGCCTTCACACCTCACATTACATATATTTCCTTAAAACTTAAAATGGACTACAGTTGACATAGTTAACATACTGTTACATTTTAGAGATATTTTATTAAACTCTTGATTTTTATTTTATAGGTTGCATTTGTGTGTGTCTTTTGAACACACTATTTACTTCTCCCCCTCCCCACAGAAGCTCATGAACCCTTGAAAATCTCAGCTTCATGCTTATATAGACCCTTGTAGATAAAAGGGGCTGACTCATAGCAACTTAAATGTCACTCTTTCCCTTTATTCTTTCAATTCTATTGTTTTTAATAGCTTCACTGAGGCATAATTTACATGCCATAAAATTCAATGATTTTAGAGTTTTGACATTGAATTGTACAATTCAATGATTTTTAGTAAATTTATAGAAATGTGCAACCATTACTATAATCCAGTCTCCATCTAATTTTAAGGTAACTTTAGATGTTATCTTGTAGTATACCTTTCTTTCCAAATAACTTATCACCCTTCCAAGATGTTATGCTCCTTGAGGGCAGGCATGATCACCTTAATCCTGTATGCCTTCATATTAACTTGATTATATCTACAAAGACCCTATTTCCAAATAAGAGCACATTCTGAGATTCTAGGTGGGCCTTAACTTTGGGAGGACATTTTAAGCCCTGTACAATCATCATAATTATCATCATCATCATCATCATCATTACAGAAGATGAAATAAAAAGTGCCTGGTAAATTCTAGCAAAGCATAAGTACTCAATAAAAGGTAACCTTTAATAATAACAATGACAACACTAATAATAATAATAATAAATAAGACCAGTATATATAATATCTAGTATCATGCTTAACATATAGCAGGACTGTTCATTCTCTTTTTCCCCAGAGCACCTAGCACATAGGGATACACACAGGAGAGCGCTCAATAAATATTGAACAAAGAACACATTTTCGTTTCTTAGTAAAAGCCCCTCCATTTTTCTCCAAGAAATTGCCATCTGATGTGGGCTGGAGCAGCCAGTGGGCCTGTCACCTGTGAGCAGGAAGTGTGAGTGGATGATGGGCAAGCTCCCCGCTGTAGGCGCTGATGGCCACTCCTAATGAGACAGAGTGAGAAATGAGCTTGGTCCATGGAGCTGGAGTTTAATCTTCCTGAGCCCACAGGGTCCCCGTGCAGTGACACCAGCTGTTTTCAGATTCCTTTCTGGAAAAGCCACGTTGGTTTTTGTTTAAAAGTACAAGGGGGTACCCTTAGGACCCAAGCTAGCCCTCTCAACACAATCTCCAAAATAGCCAGGCAGAGAAGGAAGTGGGAGGGCTTGGATTCTAAGCCTGACTCTGCACCCAGGATCTGAAGGGCCATGGGCTAGTTCTTTTCGGTCTATGACCCTCAGTCTCTTCATCTGTGAAGCAGGCACAATTTATCTACCACACTGAGCTGTCTTGAAGATTAATGAGATAATGAGTATAAAGAAATTTTATAACCTGGAGAGAAATGTAAACATGTCATCTGTCTAGCAGTCTCACCCTACCAGATCTAAGCTTTTCCTCCCACCTGGCAACTTTCCTGACTGATATGGATTGCTTGTTCCCTGTTCATCAAACTGCATGCTTAGAAAAACATACAAGACTGACTTAAATTCTGATATCCATGAGTAATAACTTCAAGCCTTACTTCCTTAGGGGTTTCTTCCCAAGGGGGACCAAAACCTTAAGCTAGATAAATTTATTTATTAATTCATTCATCCATTTATTCATTCATCTATGCATTTATTCATTTGTTCTTAGATCTAGCATCCATTTAGCCATTATTTATTGAGCACTTGCTCTGTGCCAGGCGTTTCCTAGGTACAGAGATGAATCCAGGAGGGACTCAGTTTTCATGATTCTCAGAGGCTCAGGTGGGAAGTATGATATAAACACCAATAACTCCAAGTAAGCACAGGGTTTTGTGATTTGGGGCAAGTCTTTTCCTCTTTCTGGACCTCAGTTCCCCATCTATAATATGAGACAGTTGTAGCAATTGTCCCTAGAAAGGTCTCCTTCCTCTATCGATCTAAAAAAACAACTGTGCTATTGAAAAGAATGCTGAACTGGGAAGCAGAAAATTCAAGTTGTGGTCCTAACCCTGCCACCAACTCACAGTGTGAACCTGGAAAGTCCCTTTCCACTTGGTGTGCCTCAGTTTCTCTGAGTGTACATGATGAAACAGTTTAAAATAATCACCAAGATTCTTTCAGCTTGGAATCCTGAAGTTTATAAAATCACTCAGCTCCTTCTCTTAGGTTCAGTGACACAACAGTAGCAGCTGAGCAGATTCAGAGGAAGATACTGAAGGAAGACACGAGGATAGAGCTCCTGGAACCCTCAGTTCTTGGCAGCCATTTCCTGGGATGATTGGCATCCTGATGGGGCTGATGATCTCTGTCTTCCGCTCTCACAAGCTGAGCATGAAAATGTTCGAGGCCGACAATAGGTATCTCCTTTCCCTCACTGATGCCATCCTGGCATCACAGCTCTGTGTCCTAATCCAGGTGATGTGATCAGGCAGGATACAGGAAGGACCTTAACAACCTGTGGTGTAGGGAGTTGGAGGGGACCAGTGGATGGAGCAAGGTCAGGCTGAATCGACCTTTCCAGAGAGGAGTTTTTTTTGTGGTGGTCAGCCCACTATTGATTAGTGTCTTGTTTTGGCAGCTTTTTGTAGCCGAGGAGGCCCAGTCCCAGAGGTAGGGCAGGAGGCTAGTAGGAGGAGTGGCAATGGTTGGGTGATGCTGGCTCATCAGCAGACACACAGCTGCTGCTGATCAGACTTAATACAGCAGTTTCCAAGCCAGTGATGGGGTGAAATCTCAAGGAGCTTTGAGAAAACATTTTTTCTACTGTCTGGGCTTGTGGAGCCCTGATCCTTTGAGATGCCTCTGATGGCCAAGTGGTTAAAAGCACCATCTTGAAACTCACCCTGCCTACATTTGAATTCTGTTTCTCCCACTTCCCAGTTGTGTGGCCTTAGGCAGATCTCTTAACCTCTCAATGCCTTAGTATCCTCATCTATAAAATTACAGCAATAATTCAGGTTGTTAAAGTCATTAAGTGAGTTGATGCTTATAAAACACTTAGAATAGTGTCTGGTGCATAGTAAGCAACAAGAAACTGTAGGTTCTATATGATGTGATGGAGAGAAGAAAACACTGCTACTACTAATACTAATACCAATAATAACAACAATAACTCCCTCTTAGAACTTCCCAGGTAGTAGCATGGTCAGGGTTTTCAGAAGTGGTCTTACAACACAGAAACCCAATTAGCCTTCTCAAGTTGGAAATTTTTTTCTCTTATACAACATCTGTCAGCACCTCAGAAAATGTTCAAGCCCAACCCACTCATTATAGAGATGGAAAAACTGAGGCCCAGGAAGGGGAAGGAGTTGCCAAAGGTGGCTGTGTCTAAGTTTTGCTCATAGAGCCACAGCAGTACTGATGTGCCTATGTCTCCCAGGATGAGGTGGCTGAAACTCAGGAGTAGTCAGACTTACTAGAAGAGCTGGTAGAGGAGCAGCCCTGGGCTGCCCAGAGGAGGGAGGCATCCCTCTTCCTGCATGATGAGTACAGCAGGGCTGCTTAGAGGATGTCACCTCCAACCTGAAATCTGAAAGATGAGGAGCTGTCAGGTATAGGGTGTAGGGGAGAAGCACGGGAGAGAGAGAGAGCAGCATGTGCTCCAGGGACTGAGAGAGGTTCAGTGTGGCTGGAGCACTGATGCTGTAAAAACTGAACTTAGATCTTGAAAGCATCTCAGAAAACAAATGACCAGCACTCCAAGTTCAGTTCAGCAATGAGCTCACAGAGTAACCTGGGTTGAGCTTTCAAACCTCTCAATGAGGAACATTTTCTCTAAATGCTAGGCCTCCTTTAGTTCTCTGGTTTGGAGGAAGCCTCTCTATGGTATTTTCAAGATGCTGCATATGTTTGCTCTTTACACACTCTGCCGCCTTTGGGCACTGAAGACTGAATCTTGATTTGAGCTCCATCAGACACCCATCTGGGTGACAAAAAGGCAAAGATGATTAGATGTGTACCCCGGAGGGAATTTTTCTCTTTGCCCTTCTTGCTTTGCACCATCCATTTTTCCCAAGTATATTTTAAAAAGATGTGATGAGTAAAACCGCTGAGAGGAAGAGGCTGAATAGATGGCCAGAGAGATGAGATTAGAGAAAAAACGATCTGTGTTACTTTTAAGGTTAATGTGAACAGACAAAAGAGGGTTAATCTGGAAAATCGGATTACAAGTAAGGAGATAAAAGAGGGACACGTTAATGGCGACAGGGTGGGGAGTTGTAAGGGACATTTAACAAAGAGGAGGCAGACAGGAGGAGCTGGAGGGATTACATACAGGTCCTCGAAGTTCATCAGGAGAGATAACCACCTCCAGGCTGCCTGGAATGGGATCTCCTCCTGGAATATCTTCCCTCTGCTGGGCTCCTCCCTCCTATCTATCTCCACCATGCAACCAGAGGGGTGATTCTAAGACACAGGTAGGCTCCATACTGCCTCAAATATAAGGTCTAAATTCTCTTCGTTGGGCACCAAAGATGCTTTACGATCTGGCCTCTAGCTGTCTCATCTCCCTATGATAGTTGTCCCCAACCACATAGTGTACCTGGATACTTCCTGAACATTTTGCATCTTCCAGTGTCCCCGAAGTTTTCTCTCTGGACAAATAATCCTTTTTCTCTAGTTGGTTGCTGTTATGGCTTGAATGTGTCCCTTAAAAAGATATGTTGAAGTCCTAACCCCCAGTGTCTATGAATGTGGTCTTATTTAGAAATAGGCTCTTGGAAGGTGTAATCAAGTCAAGATGAGGACATACTGGATTCGTGTAGGCTCCAGCAATGGCTGGCATTCTTATAAGGAGAGAGAAGAGAGGAGACACTTTCACAGGGAAGAAAGCTGTGCAGGGGTGGAGGCAGAGATTAATTAGAGTGATGCAGCTACAAGCCAAGGAACACCAAGAATTGTTCATGGCCACTAGATGCTAGGAAGAGACAAGGGAGGATTCTTCCCTAGAGCCTTTGAATGGGGCATGGCCTTGCCAACACCTTGATTTCAGATGTCTATCCTCCAGAACTATAGGAGAATAAATTTCTGTTCTGTTAAGCCACCTGGTTTGTGGTATTTTGTATCAGCAGCCCTAGAAAACTATTACTGTTGATTTTTTTTTAAAATTTTCTCCAAAGTGGACAGCTGTCATTTTTGTCTGCTCAGCATCTCCTCTCATCATGGGTGCCTAAATGCACTTAGAGAAACTGACCCTGCCCTATGTCAGCCAAAGAGTGGATTAGTGACCTGTTACACCATTCAGGTATTCCCTCTTGGAAATCTGAATCTTACAAGCAGAGTGGCACCCAATGGATGAATGACTGGAGCTAAGTTCCCCTTTTGCCTTTGTTCTAAAGAGACTGCCCATGTGTTCCTTCTCCCTAGGTCTCCAGAGCAGCCTTTGTTTCCCCTTTTTCAAGACCACATCCTTTCAATAATTTTTGTTTGCTTGTTTTGTTCGTTATCTTCTTGAGTTAGCTAGAGGTGATTTCTGTTGTTTGCAGCCAAAGAACCCAAACACCATGCAAGCCCCAGCTCAAGTTGTCTCTCCTCTCCAAAGTCTCCCCAGACTCAGGGAAGTAAGTAGGCTCTCCTCTGTGTCCCGGACACTTCATATGTGCACTGCTACTCTGGCACTCACATGGTGTTCTGTGTGTGACTCTGTGACAAGCTTCCCCACCTTTCACTTCAAGAGAAAGGACTAGATTTCTCTTTGTATCAGTAGTTCTGGGGAATTAGAGGCACTCAATTAATCAGTGTTGAATGGCTGAATGAAAGATTCCTCTCCAGAGTCTCCCATAGTGTTGTGCATGCATTAGGTGCTATGAAATGATAAATTAATGTATTTAATATTATCTCCCATCACAGGCCCCACAGAACACCTTCCACAACTCAAATGAGACCAAAACAAATATGCTCCAAAGCCAGGATTAGAATGAAGGCAGTAAGGCATCCTGGTAGGCAAAATTTAAGGAGATGCTCACTCTAATGATCAGAGTGGTACAACTGCTACCCTTGAGTGTTTCCTTAAATTTAGAGCTTATTCCTTGCCCTGATATGCTCTCTTATTAATTAAACTATTCAATATCCCAGAGCTTCAACATCAAATTCTCAAGAACCTCAGCCTAATAACCCAACCACCGGTTGCATTCTTCCATTTCCTTAAGGAAAGGACCAGATATCTGAAAATATGTGATAGACACAATGGGAAAAACTCTAGACTAGGAGGCAGGAAAAAGTGAGTTTTATTTCTGTGCTTCCTTTTAATAGTGTGATTTCAGGGACTTAAATTCCATTGTGTGTCAATTCCGTCATTTCTAAAATGGGAGTTGAATTATATCTTATTATAATCATATTATGTTATAAAAATTAACTAGTATGTTTAAAGTAGTTAAAACATGAGCTCATAGAAAGCATGACATAAATGGTAGTTGTTATTATGGTTGCTTGACTGGCTTCATGATTCTGTGTTAATGTCTTTTTTTGTTGTCTTTATAAAACAGAAGGGAAAAATACTCATATTCACAACTTACAGTATTGTGTATCTACAGATTTATTTTATTTATTATTGTTATTTTTTTTTTGAGATGGAGTCTCACTCTTGTCTCCCAGGCTGGAGTGCAGTGGTGCTATCTCGGCTCACTGCAACCTCTGCCTCCTGGGTTCAAGTGATTCTCCTGCCTCAGCCTCCCGAGTAGTTGAAATTACAGGTGCCCACCACCACACCCAGCTATACAAATTACAAAAAAAAAAAAAAAAAAATAGAAAAGTGAAAAGTATGGAACATCATGTCTGTTCCAACAAGGGTGTTTAGTCTGCAAAAATGAGTTTGGGTTCAGATGGTAATTAGAGATTCAAATCTCAACTCTGACACATATTTGCCTTCTGATTGTGAGCAAGTGAAGCTAACTTTCCAAGACTCAATTCAGTTATCTTTTAATTAGGGATACTAACAGCCCATACCTCATAGGATTTTGTGGGAGTTAAATGGAGTTATAGATGTAAGCACTTTTCATAGATTCTGACACACAGGTAGTGATCAATGAAAAGTAATTGTTATCATTCTTGTTGTTGCCAATGTTTCTGTCAAAGTGAGGGTTAAAAAAGACAGTTGCCTGTGACTCTGGAAGGTGATTTATAGAAGCCCATGGTTCTCGTCAGCAGGCACGAGAAGGATATCAATTGGTGAAAGTAAGCTGTAAGTGAAAATTGAAACTGTCAGATGGTGTGGACTCCCTGCTCAGTCTCTGGCAGTTTTTTCTCCCTTCTTTTAATTAAAAGTTTTTGTCTTCTGATGTAGAAGTGGAATAAATCACTCCTGACCTTAGCATGGTCAGGCCCTACCTGGAGCTGAAGCCTGCCTTTGTGTGCTCAGATGTCTTCCTTCTGGGAAATCCAGTACTGAGACCTGCTCCCTAAATTCACTCTGTTGGCAGGACACCCAGGGCAATAGTCACAATGGCTTTGGAACCTGACTTGAGTTTAAAACCCAAATTTATGACTTCATTCATGTTGGAGTTTGTCTGGTTGTTCTCAGACACAGTTTTCTTTTTTAATAAAATAAAGGTAATCTTATTTATTTTAAAAGGTTTTTTCAAAAATTAAATCAGGGAAAGTATTTCTAGCACAGAAACTCCTTGATGAAGCTTGGCCCTCTTCCCCTCCTCCCGCCCTCACCCTAGTCTCATATGCCATGTTCTCTGCAAACATCTAACATTGCTAACCTTATTAGCCAACATTGTTCACTTAAGGACAAAGTATGGCCCCATGCTTAAGAGTATAGACTCTGGAATCATATTGCCTGGATGTGAGCATCTGTTCTAACATCTATTACGTGACATTGATCAAGCGAGTTAACCTCTCTGTTTATCTGTTGTGACATTTAAAACTCCTTAAATTTAGCAGTTTGTAATAACAATTTTATTTTGAACACAATTTTGTGGATAAAATACTCTGGGGTCAGCTGGGCAGTTCATCCTGAATCCACATGGCATCAATTGGAGTGCCTGGGGTGGAGGAATAGCTTCCGAGAGGTCTTGTTCACACACATGCCTGGTGCCTCAGTGCTCCTTGGCCTGTGTGTATCTCCACATGGCAGCTCATGCTCCAGGCCCTCCAGACCCCATGGTCTGGGCTTCTCACAGAATGACAGCTTCAGGGTTATGGAATTTTAATGCAGTTTTTCAAGGTTTTAAGAGAGAAACTTCCAAAAAGGACTTCTTATGACCTACCTTCAAATTTCATCAAAAGTTACATCACTTATGCTGCATTCTTCTCATTGAGCAAGTCATTAAGATGGCTCAGATTCCATCTTAAGATGGGAATTAGACTCAATATATCTCAATGGGAGGAACAGCAAGGAACTTATAATAACCATATTTAACTTACCACACCCTTTAAGCCTTGACTGTGTACCTCTTGGAACTTTTGGAGAACTAAATGAGATAATGAACAGAAAGCAATTAGCATAAAACCTGATGCCTAATAATCAATCAATGAAAGGTTAGCTGTAATTATTAGTTGTCTCTTCTCTAGCCAAACCTTCCTCATGGCCATTACCTCTTCTGCCCCTCCTCTCTCCCCGATACACATAAATTGAAGTTTTTCCCCACTCCTGAAAATGTATATGAAGGATGAATTTAGGAGAAGAAATGGGATATTCCAGTGTGGGATATTGCAATAATTCAGGCCTGAATGGTGATAGATGTTGTGGAAATGGACAAACTGGACAAGCTCAAGAGCTATTTAGGAGTTACATTGATAAGAACTCAATTATTGATTGATTGTGATTAATTAATTATTTAATAAAATCTATGTATTAAAAAAAAGAAAGAGATAAATCAAGAATATTCCCATGTTGTTGAATAGGGTGACTGATTGGATGGTGGTGTTTTCACTGACAGAGCAAACACAAAATTTAGGTTCTTTTAGCCACTGCTTCATTTTGTTAAACACTTGTCTTCCCCATATCTGGGCAGCATGCAGGCATCCTAGAAATTTAGACATTGCTCTTTCAGTAACAGGGGGCCCTGAAGCTTATTGATCAGAGGAGTGACATGAAACAAGTTTTTCCTTAGGAAGATTACCTGGTTCATAGTGAAGTAAAACAGATGACTCTACCTTGTGTCATTTTGGTCTGTTCATGTCTAAGATTCTTCACTGCTGCTTACATGACCTCATCTTTTGCATGGATAAATTGCAATCCTTGTTGGAAAATTTTGACTTTAAAAGAAAGTAAAAACAAAACCGCTTTGTTCTCTTTCCAACTAAATGAGAAAATAGGCTGCCCAAACTCCCAGGGGGAAGGTATCTGCTAACTTTGTTATTATTATTCAGATATTCTACCTCTCTGTGTCTCCATCAGCTTACAGTGGCATCCCAAATGAAGACTGCCTATCATGTTGCCTTCTGTACTCCATTCAGCTTGATCTTCCCTTATACTCTTTGGTTCAAGTCTTTGATCATAGCTCTTTGCACAGCCCTTGGCTTTTCCAAGTACCCTCTGGCCATGGAGAGCTCTTCTGTGATATATGATCTTCCTTGTGGCTCTAACTGGTGCCAAACAGGTCTAGTTTCTCCATAGAATAAATGCGCTACAGAAGAACTCTGTAAACAGCACATATCATGAAGTCATGAATTCAGATGTAACGTGATGGGCAATTTCCTCCCCTCTCCATAACTGCTTTATTCTAGTATTTCTTAAATATTTCCATAATATGATCCCACATTTTATGCCATTAAATGTTTAGATTCCACGTGAAACACTATAGTGAAGTATTACTAACAATAATAATAATAGTAACAATAAAAACAGCAACGAAACTGATAATAATAAAGATTATAGGCCAGGCATGGTGGCTCATGCCTGTAATCCCAGCACTTTAGGAGGCTGAGGTGGGCAGATCACAAGGTCAGGAGTTCAAGACCTGCCTTACCAATACAGTGAAATCCCATCTCATATATATATATATATATATATATATATATATATATATATGTATATGTATATACACACACACACACACACACACATACATACATACACACACACACACACACACACAAAAGTAGCTGGGCTCAGTGGTGTGTGCCTATAATCCTAGCTACTCGGGAGGCTAAGGCAGGAGAATTGTTTGAACCTGGGAAGTGGAGGTTGCAGTGAGCCAAGATCATGCCACTGCACTCCAGCCTGGGCAACAGAATGAGACTCCGTCTCAAAAAAAAAAAAACAAAAGTGACAGCAACAGCCAGCTTTAAAGTGTGCTTGTTACATACCTACCGATCGTTGTATTAAGAAATGACTATATGATTATCTCACTTAATCATCACAGGGGCCCTGTGCAATAGACCATTTTTGTGTTCATACTACAAATAAAACTCAGAGAGGTCAAGTAATTTGCCCATGGTCAAACAGCTAAGAAGTAGTAAAGCTAAAATTCATATCCAGGCTTTTCTGACTTGGTTTCCCTAGTTAATAGGAATGTTCACATTATATTGTCCTGGAACTTTTCTTGGATCCATTGGGTTTGACCTGAACTTCGTCTTGATGATCGAGAAACTGCAGTCTAGACTGGTTTACTTTACTAAGCGCTGTTCAGAATCCTGACATCCTATTGGATGGAATATGATAGGAATATATTAGGCAATTAAAATGTAAACGTTTCCACTTAAAAAGCAAGTTATGGAACACATAGGGGACTTGAGATCCATTACATTGGAATTCAGCAGTAAGAGTAAGAGATCCGGAGTATGGTAATAAGTTGCAGACCAAGGGAATGGCTGAGTAGCGGTGATTTAATTACAGATAGTGGGATAGTCTTCATTCCCTGTTCTGCTACTGACACAGGCAAGTGGCCAGGGCTCTGGAGGACAGGTGACAATCAGTGCTTTTCACTAGGGCTCCAGGGGAGATTTGCACAGACTTCTTGTCTGCACTCTTTTCTGGCTAAAATCTTAGACCCTATTCATGCAATTATTATGCCACAGGTGTCAGGCAGGAAATGTAAGGAGTGCAGAGGGCCAGGTATAACAGTTCCATACAGCGGGCCAGGTATGAGAATACTGGGAAGTGGGGCAACCTGAGAACACATGCTGTTTCTGAAGGGGTAGCCTCTACTTAAGCTCATGGTTATGTATGGTTCTTTGCATAGAAGCTAGATGTCAGGATGTTTTCATGAAATTTGCAGATTTAGAAATATTAAAAAATCAGAAATCGAGAAAAAAGTCCTCTGGTCAAGACATCCCAACATCTCATGGCGAAATAGATCCCTAGCGTTTTTGGTTGGAAAGACAGGATTTATTCAAATGTCACTTCTTCTGGGAAGTCTTCTATATTAGTTTGCTAGGGCTGCCATAATGCACCACCAATTGAGTGGCTTAAAATAACAAAAATGTATTTTCTCATAGTTCTGGAGGCTCAAAGTCTAAAGTGAAGGTATTGGTAGGGCCATGTTCCTTTGGAAACCTGTAGAGGAATCCTCCCTTGCCTCTTCCTAGATTCTGGTGTTTTCTGATGATCTGTGGCATTCCTCAGCTTGCAGCTGCATCACTTTAATCTCTGCCTCCATTTTCACTTGGAGTTCTCCTCTTGTGTGTCTGTGTTCCCGTGTCTCTTCTTCTCTTCTTACAAGGATACTAGTCATATCAGATATGAATCCGCCTAATGAACTCACCTTAACTTGATTGCATATGCCCAAATAAGGTCACATTCACAAGAACTGCGGGTTATGAGTTCAACATATCTTTTGAGGAGGTATAGTCCAACCCATACACTTTTTATGGCACCTCTCTGCCTGTAGACTAGGTCACATATATTTATACATTAACCTGTGTTATTATTAGTGTCATGTCTGCCTCTCCTCTAGATTGTAAGCTTATGAGGCAGGAGCTGTGTCTGTTTGGATAGCCATTATAGCTGTATAAGAGTGGAGATGCCTAGCAGGTGTTTTATAAATATATCTGGAATAAATGAATGAATGCAGAGCCCACATAATCTGGATGTTGCCTACTCCCTCAACCTCATCACTCTATTACTCTATTCCAGCTGCACTGGTCTTTTCATTTCTCTAGTCTGCCAAATGCCTTCTTAGCACAGCCTGTCACCTCTGCCTAAAATGCTATTCCTGGACTCTTCTTTTGATCAGTGGCTCCTGCTCATCCTTAAGCCTCAACCAAAATATAACTTCCTCAAAGAGGCCAGCCCTAGACACTTCTCTCCACATAGAAATAAATCTATCCCATTTTTTTTGTCTGTTCTATTACTTAACAAAACATATCACAATCTGTAATTACACGTATATTTTTGTCTTAATTTGATTGGTGTCTCTATCCTCATTACAATATATATATATTCCAGGAGGACAGGGATCATTCCTGAGCTACTTGAGCTGCCACGTCAAAACTTGACCAACCAGTAGGCATTCATAGGTGATTGGTGAAGGTTACTGTTAAAAGTTCTGTGACTGTTTAGAAATGCTATTATACGCTTATGACATAAAAGACACTGTCCCTGCTCTTGATCCTAAATAGGGAGAAGAATTGTAGGTGAGTATATTAGGAAAGCGCTATAAAGGAGGTGGCATTGCCACATCATCGTCAACAACATGGGGCTTTAAAATCATAGCCCAAGGTTGAATTCTGGCTCTCCTCATTAATAACTCTGAGACCTGAATAAGTTGGTACTTAATGCATGATAGTATGAAATAAAAGATTATTTCGTTTCCTTCTCCTCTTCCTCTTTGGCCCCATCCTTTTTATCTGTTGAATAGTGTTTGTTATGGGAACCAGAGGGAGATAAATACCTTGAGAGAAGAGGCTCTGGAGGTCTTTACAGGAGAGACATTTATGCTGAAGGGGTGTGGTCATGAAGGATAAATAGAAATTTAGTAGATGAGGAAGTGCATTTAGGGAATAGAGGTATTCTAGGCCAAAGTAAAGGGTGTATGCCAAGGAAAATGAAACTTTCCCTCAGGGAAGAGTTTTAAGGGTTGATAATAGTTGGTGTGGCATTCAAGGCCAAGAATACAGTGCAGTTCAAACCATGGGTGTCAGAGAACAGAGTGACTTGCAAAGCAGGTAGCAGCTGGGGATGCTGGGACATGTGGGGAAAGGAGAGAGAGATAAAAATATGAAACTATTTTGTAAAGGGCCTTGAGTCCCTGTGTAAGGAGTCTGAATCAATGATGTGACCATGTGGAATAGGAAGAGTTAGATTTAGAAGATATTTCTCAAGTAGAATAAACCAGAGGCAGTATTTAGGCCACAAACTTGGGTGTGCAAGGAATAGGACTTTTTTCCCCACTTATAACTGGATGTAAATTCTACATTAAGTCACCACTCTACAACAGGACAAGAGCTTATGAGGTCCCTGCTGAATCCCCCCATCTTTTTGGCCACAGGTCTCTTTGGGTTGATCATCTTCTCACTCCATGCTTGTGTCATCACCCAGAAGCATTGTCATGATTTTTGGGTAACTCTAGTAGACTGTCTCAGTGCCATCTCCCCAGGCTGTGGGGTCTTGTAAGCTTCTAGGTTTCTACCCAAGAAATATGAGCATATTTACTCTCCATTCTCAGAGTCCCTATGCCTATGATGGGTTCCTCTAATTCACTGGTTACCTCTGAGAAGATAGAGCCAAGCACAGCTTCTTCAGTAATATGAAACTCACTTAATTTGTTTCACTTTTCATCTTCCCTCTTCCTCCAACTTGGGTTATCATTGTTAATCTCATCATTAGGAGTTAAGGGGAATTCTTTCTCTAACTCAGAGGTTCCTAATAGGACGTCTTACAGATTCCGAATAGCCAGAAACTTGAATGAAAAAAAAAATTTATCTTTATTTTTATAAATTTTGAATGTAAATTTATTATTTCCTTCTTTCCATTATAAATGTAAGCCACAAATACATTGGTTTTGGCAATACCTATGACTTTGTCACACAGAGAAATGACAGATACTTTCATAGCCAATTATAGTCATTGCAGATATTCTGAAATACTGTTGATTTACATTATTCCATCAAAATTATAGTATTCATTGTGATACTGTGTTAACTAACATGTTAGTAAATAAGTAGATATATTACTCTATCACAAAATTTTCAAGTGTTTTAATGAGTGTATTCCAAAATAATTAGTTTCCTCTCTCTTTCTATCTATTTTGCTAGGAAAAAAATTGTAAGAAAAACACAGAATTTTGGAATGGCAACAGAATGAATATTAGTTTTCTATAAGATGCTGGACAACCTCGAATGCCTCCTTTGGTTGTCCGACTCTATAGTGGACTTCATCTTTCATTGCCCTTGAGCTATTTTACAGCTCTGAACTTGAGAAAAACTGAGAGCAATGCAAATAATTCTTTTCCACAGAGGTGAAATTTGCTTATTAGAGCAAATTTTGATTTCCCCAACCTCTCCACTTACGGCCTTTCCCACCTACAAGCAAGTTTTGCAGGTATTAATGCATGCATTTCAGCATCGCTGAGTGCCTGCATGTTTCTGCTATTTGAATTCCCCTTTGAACCAGTTTGTAACACCTAACTGATTTTCCTCATTCATTAGCAAGTTAAATAAAAACTTTGAAACACGTTCACTTGATATTTGTACAAGAGTCATGATTTTACCCCTTAAGAACATTATTAAGATGGTTTACGCACGTAAAAACATTATGCTAAGAAGGTATCCATAGGCATCACTGCAATGCCAAAGGGTTTCATGGGATAAAAAAAGGCTAAGTTGCTCAGCATTTAGTCCCCCTGAGTACCCTCTGGACCCTGGACTTCTGACACTAGGAAGCCTTTTCTTTTCTTCTGCAGTACTGTACCTTTGCCAAAGCAATGCAAGCAACATGGTTCTGCTACTGCTTGTGAGAGGGAGCCACACTGGGAAGAAATAGAACAAGGGTGTGGAGGGGCAGGTAGAAGAAGGAGAAGCATTGACTAATCATTATCAAAATCATTATCTAACCACCTGAAGGAAGGCATTATCATTTTCATCTGACCGAAAAGGAAGGCACTGAGCTTTAGAGCCATGTTAGGAGCTTTGTTTAAAGTCACTCTAGAACCCCAGTCACCATTTCCCATAGACAGTATTTCCAGGGCATTTAGTGGGTTGGAGTGGGGGGGGGCAGTGTCACCGTCCACTCTCTTAGCAGAAAGGAAAGCTGAGAAACGCTGGCTACAGACAGCATCTTTGACCATGTGGTTGTTTAGGCTGAGCAGGCATTTGGCTTTTTATTGTAGCTGTCGTTTTTCTCAGTGGGGCCATGGCAGGGAACTGTCAAGCTGGTTCCCTATTGTACACATCAATGTAGCTGTGTTGTTGCTGGTGTATTTTTTTTTTTTAATCACAAGTCTGGGCCTCCTGGTGATAGACGAAACATGAGCTGCTGCTTGCCTCCTTCCCTTTGTGGATGTCATCAATGTAATCAGGAAACAGGTGGGTACAGGTGATTAATAGGGTAGGAAGGGGAGGAGAGGGGATCTACTCAAGGTTGCAGGGGGGAGAGTTAATTTGACCCGAAGCTCAGATGTACTGTCTCCTCCAGCAAAGCTGCCACAGCGGTTATCGGTGGAAACAGCCTCTCTCTAGCCTCTCATTTCCAGTCTGGGCATGCTTGAGAAGCCATTACCATATTTATAGAGCTACGTGGCCCCACGGCACACGCATGAGAGGGTTAGAAAGACCTATCTATTTTTCCAGCTGTGCTGCTATCCTCAGCAGCAAGGCTGGCGGGAAATAAGGGAGGGCCTCGATCCCAGCATTAGAAGGACAGAAGAGGATTAGGATGCAGAGCCTGGCTGGAGAGAAAGTATGAGCTGGCCTTTTGCTTGCCCCTTCCAACTGGTTGGGCTGAGCCAGTGTGGCCAGCCTTGGATCTATCAACTCTGAGAGGTGAAGACTGGTGGACCCCTGGTTAGGGAAAGATTTGCTGGGAAGCTAGTGTCAATGTCTACTCCCTTCTCATTCCCAAGCTGGTACCCTTATTGAAATTCAAAGCTGTCAGTGGATAAGGAGGACTCTAGAAACAGTACCTGAAAGCAGAAGAGCATGAGCTGAAGGGTCAAGGGGATTTTATTAGTTGTATAACCTTGGGCAGATTATCTAATTTCTTTGAGCCCCGTTTTAGTCTTTTGCACAAAGGAGCTGATAATGGATTGTTGGGAGGAAGTCATTACAGACATAGTTAAACGTGTCTTAATAAATGCTGCTTTTCCTTCCTTGATTAGACCATTCTGTCTGACACTTAAGTTTTGACTTACATCACTGCACTGCACTGTGCTACGCTTTGTTGTAGTGGGGTCACAAATGCCTGTATAATAAATTTATCCACTGTTCACTACCATGCCTCCATTAGCATATGTTCCCTCTCTCTCTCTCGCTTTCTCTCTCTCTCTCTCTCTCTCACACACACATACGCACATGCACACACACACACACACACATACAGAGAGAGAGAGAAAGAGAGAGAGAGAGAGAGAATAGTATTTTTCTTTGATTACCAGTTGTGGCATATCTATCCTATTCTTTACACTACTAAAGTAGCTCTGAATCTCAGAATTATAGTTCCAAATAAGGGTACAGTGATATTTCTGATTGCTTGTGTCTCCTGGCAGCCCACGTTTCCATGACCATCTGTCATAATGCCAAGGTTGCAATGATAGCAATTAACAGCATGTTTTATCCCCTGCCTTCAGTTCAGCTAAAAGCCAACATCTTTAATAGCAATTAGATAATCTATTTTACTTGTTGCATTTGTTCCGATTGGCTAGCAAGGAAAGGATAGCAAGTATCTTGAAGCAAACAGTTTTACAAGAACTCTAAACCTGAGTCAGTAAAGAAACTATGAACTCACCAAGTTGGGACTATTTTTGAGTGCTATTTACATATTTACAATCACCCCTTTCTGTCTCTCTCTCTCTCTCTCTTTTTTTTTTTAAATAGAGAAAATAGATTCCAGGAAAAAGTCTCTGTCTGATTAGAGGTGTGAGTAGTATATTAGTTAGGTTCTACAAAGAAATAGAACCAGTATGGCCAGGCGCGGTGGCTCATGCCTGTAATCCCAGCACTTTGGGAGGCCGAGGCGGGCGGATCACGAGGTCATGAGATTGAGACCATCCTGGCTAACAGGGTGAAACCCCGTCTCTGCTAAAAAAAAATACAAAAAAATTAGCCGGGCATGGTGGCGGGCGCCTGTAGTCCTGGCTACTCGGGAGGTTGAGGCAGGAGAATGGTGTGAACCCGGGAGGCCGAGCTTGCAGTGAGCAGAGATCGCACCCCTGCGCTCCAGCCTAGGCTACAGAGCGAGACTCGCTCTCAAAAAAAAAAAAAAAAAAAGGTATTGGCTCACTCATTTGTAAAGGCGGAGAAGTTTCACTATCTGTTGGTTGCAAGCTGAAGACTCAGGAATGCTGGGGGGTAGCACAGTTTGAAAGCCTGAGAGTAAGAGAACCAATGGTATAGATTCTAGATATGAAAGACCGAGAACCAGAAGCACTGGGGACAATAGAAGAATGATGTTCAAGTGCAAGTGGTCAGGTAAGGCAGGGTTACTTCCATCTTCTTTATCTATTCAGTTCATCAATGGATTTGATGATGCCAACACATTGGGGAGGGCCATCTGTTTTAGTAAGTCCACCAATTCAAATGCTAATCTCTTCTGGAAACACTCTTACAGGCACACCCAGAAATAATGTTTAACTAGCTGTCCGGACATCTCTTGGCCCAGTCAAGCGGAGGCATACAAACCATCACAGGTAGGAATGCCAAATAGAGGAGTCAGGATGAGGGAGGACTAAATACATTCTTCATAAGGAAGAAGTGGTGAAACTGGCGAGGAACACACACAAGGAGGGAGAAGGCAGCCAGAAAAGGTATAGGAGATAGGGTAAATGGAAAGGCGATGGTGCTAATAGCTGCAAAGGAAAGGGGAGGTGACATCTGCTACTGAGAAAATCAGGGGAAAGATTAGGAATTTTTGGCATGCAGTATGCAGTGTAACCACCTTTTCTTCCTCTCCATAATCAGCAAAGTATATATTTGTCATCAATCCTTGGGAAGATGGGAGTGTGAGTGTGTGTGTCTGGATGTGAGAACTTCCGAACCTAGACCTGAGGAATTTGGATTGTAGTTGGGTGAGAGATCCATATTACTATATGGGCAGAACTCTAGCCTTTGACAACTTGCCTGGAGGGACTCTGAAAGTATGAGTCTCATCCAACATTGACAAGAAAAGGAACTAAGAGATATTCATGTTGGTGGCAGCAGAGTCCTCAGCCCACAGCTCAGCAAAACCTTCATCTCTGCTACATTCTACTATTTTATTAAACCTAATATATCTAGAGCTGGTAAACAAAAAAGAGGCTGGAAATATTACTTTTGCTTCTGGGAGCTTGAAATCAGACATGACTTCTCTGACCAACCAGGCAGGAGGTGAAGGAAGAGATTTGTGCTTTCAGAGACCCTCAAATTGGCATGAACTTCTCTGTCTACTCCCACAATATACAGTATACATATGCAGCTGTAATGCCCTGTCTATCCAAACATACTTATTTTCTCAGACCATATTCAAAGTCTCTTCCCCATAAAGAATGTCTTAGACACTAAGCTCTCACCAGGCTTTCAGTTCTCCGAGCAGCTACAGAACTGATGGTTGTTAGAAAACCCATCCGACTCTCATGGGACTGACACTCTTTTGTGTCTCTCTCTGTCCTAACTTCAGTCTAACCTCCCAGCCTTGTTTTCAATAACTACACTGCATGCAGGTAAGACTTCTTTTTTCTAAATGATATACCCCCAAAAGAGGAAGTCTACTTTTATCTTTGTCTTTACAAAGATTCTCTCAATCGTTTGTTTTGAATAATGAATTAATGTTTGAGTAAGACACATTTGTCTAAAATAACCTCAAGTAACATGAATTCTGCATGTTTGCAGAGGTTTATAGAGGCCATGTGACAGAATCAGTAACAAATGAGGCAAAGACCTTTAACATAGATTCAGTGATTATTCATGGCAAGTTGGCAATTGCACATGTTGGATGTCATTGTAAACGAGTCTTTTAAAGATCACTCCAAAGGCAATACAGCAAATTCTGGGAAGATGACATTGATGAGATGGCTTTTGCATCTCCTTAAATCACCACTAAAATCAGAACTGGAGTGTCAAAACCAAAAACCTACTGATAATATCTATCTAAAATAACTACATAATCAATGTAGCTTCTAAACCCCAAAATCATTCTGATACTATCAGATCTGAAAGTGTTTGAAAGTGATGTGTTGAGGACAACATGACATCACTTTCAGGTCTGTATAGTGTTAGCATCTGGAAGGGGAAACACAAAAGGGTGAAACAGGTTCTCTGATGGCCCTAAAAGCAGAAGAGCCAAATCTCCATTGGGTATTCAATGGAAGGCAGAGGGAAGAATTTGGGAGCAGCATCTTTATCTGCTGGGGTTTTGTACACTCTCATATGCATGGCACTGCAGATATCCCCAAGAAGGTCTAGAGGGGCTGGAATAGCCTGAGTTCAGTAAGCTTTCAAAAGGGTCTACCTGAGCTCCATTCTAGAACAAACTCCCACATAGGTGGGAAACTGCAGGAAATAGAATCCAAATTAAGCTGGATAGAGACAATAGGACGAAAGAAAGAAGATAAAAGTGGGAGAGCTCAGAAAACACAAGGCTGTATTAGGAAACAACAGAAGAGAATGCTCTAGTACTATGAAGCTAGAAAATCTGTTTTGACTCACTTCTTCCTCCCAAGAGCTCAAGAAAATTAATTTCACATAAGAATAGGCAACAAAAAAGGATCAAGTTTGAGTCCCATACAAAGGTATTAATAAACAAGATTGAGAATGAAATCTCTATTAGCAATCTACTAACAATAAAACACCATAAAAATTCCTACAAAACAGATGGAAACTGTAGCCTAAAACTCTGAAATGAACCAAAAGAAATTAATGAAATTATGGAGAGATGAAAGAAAAACATAAATCAGAAAAATAAAAAGTTAGTAATGAGGTTATAGAATTCAAGAAATAATTGGCAATAAAAATGTCATTTCAGAAATAAAGATGAAACTGGAAAAACACACAAGCGAATACATACAGCAGACAATGCCTTATGAAATAAAAGTGAAAAGGAATAAAATTTTAAATATCAAAACAAGTGAGAGATGAGATTTAAAAATATTTCAAAGTGGCAGAAATAGAAGATAAGAACACACACACGCGCATATTGTATATAATAAGAGTTCACAGAGAAGAAAAAGCAGAGTGAATCAAAATAACATTTTAAAGCAGCTTTCCTAAAATTAAAAATGAACAATGAAAGATTGAAAACACATACTGAAAAAGAACACTGTATAGTACTTGAGAAAAATGACCCAAAATGACCAATGCTAAAACATCCTAGAACATATTCTGGGCTCTGAGGCAAAAGGCGTAAGTCACTTAAAAAAGGAAAGAAAATCCGATTGTCGTCAGACTTTTTGACAGCAACGCTTTATGCCAGGAGACAATGGAGTGACATTTTTAAGATACTCAAGGAAGGAAAATATGAGCCATATATTATAAATCTAGCCAAACTTACTTTCAAGTGTAAAGACTGCAGACAAACTGCTATCAACAAGCAAGAACTTAGGAAATATTGTTCCCAGGAGCCTTTCCCGAGCAAACTACCAGAGAATGAAAATGACTAGAGAGACACTAACAGGAGGCCTGGGGGTAAGCATTAAGTATATACCTGCCTGTGGAACTAAGTATAAATAATGGTTATGAGGGAGAAAGTATAGGCTATAACACCTATATGCCCTGAAACTGTAGGAACAATGCATGTATTTTTAAAAAGGAGGTAAAGGATAGAGCATATGAAAAGTATATTAAGCTTATGAGGTCTTTATAGTTATTAACTATAAGTTAATAAATGAGTAAAAGGATCTTGTTTCAAATTAGTTGCTGGGATATAAAAAGGTGAGGAAGATGTTTCTAGCAAATTTCAGTATTATTCATAGTACCAAATTGTACGTTGGCAGTGGGGGAGACAAGAAGTATTATACAAAGGTATACAGAAGGTAATTAGGACAAAAGTACAAACCTTCCTAAGTGCTCCACTCCCTCCCCTGAAAAAACTCCTTAAAAAGATAGAAATACATAAAATAAATTACATTTTAAAAAACCAGTTGCCTAAAACATAGTATACTTATAATACTAGATAATATGACACAGCAGAGGACAAATATAACAACCATATCAATAAATGTCAGGGCTTAATTCACCTGTTTAAAAAATCTAGCTTCTCTAACAAAACAAATTCTATACTCTTCTATCAACAAGAGATACAGCAAACTAAGACTAAGAGAGATAGACAGGTCAAAAATAAAGTAAAATTTTAAAAAGAAAAAGAAAAAGAAAAGAATATATATCAGCCTAATGAAAATAAAATAAATCAAAGATCAGATGGTTGTAGATGTGTGGTGTTATTTCTGAGGCCTCTGTTCTTTTCCACTGGTCTATATATCTGTTTTGGTACTACTACCATGCTGTTTTGGTTACTGTAGCCTTATAGTATAGTTTGAAGTCAGGTAACATGATGCCTCCAGCTTTGTTCTTTTGCTTAGGATTGTCTTGGCTATATGGGCTCTTTTTTGGTCCCATATGAAATTTAAAGTAGTTTTTTTTCTAATTCTGGGAGGAAAGTCAATGGTAGCTTGATGGGAATAGCTTTGAATCTATAAATTTCTTTGGGCAGTATGGCCATTTTCACGATATTGATTCTTCCCATCCATGAGCATGGAATGTTTTTCCATTTGTTTGTGTCCTCTCTTATTTCCTTGAGCAGTGGTTTGTAGTTATCCTTGAAGAGGTTCTTTGCATCCCTTGCAAGTTGTATTCCTAGGTGTTTTATTCTCTTTGTAGCATTTGTGAATGGGAGTTCACTCATGATTTGACGCTCTATTATTGGTGTATAGGAATGCTTGTGATTTTTGCATCTTGATTTTGTATTCTGAGACTTTGCTGAAGTTGCTTATCAGCTTAAGAAAATTTGGGGCTGAGACGATGGGGTTTTCTAAATATACAATCATGGCATCTGCAAAGACAATTTGACTTCCTCTTTTCCTAATTGAATACCCTTTATTTCTTTCTCTTGCCTGATGGCCCTGGCCAGAACTTCCAATACTATGTTGAATAGGAATGGTGAGAGAGAGCATCCTTGTCTTGTGCTGGTTTTCAAAGGGAATGCTTTCAGCTTTTGTCCACTCGGTATGATATTGGCTGTGGGTTTGTCATAAATAGCAAATTTGATACAAACAGGCAATGGGGAAATAATTTCCTATTTAATAAATGGTGTTGGGAAAACTGGCTAGCCATGTGCAGAAAATGGAAACTGGACCCCTTCCTTATACCTTATACAAAAATTAACTCAAGATGGATTAAAGACTTAAACGTAAGGCCTAAAACCCTAAAAACCCTAGTAGAAAACCTAGCCAATACCATTCAGAACATAAACAAGGGCAAAGATTTCATGACTAAAACACCAAAAGCAATGGCAACAAATGCCAAAATTGACCAATGGGATCTAATTAAACTAAAGCGCTTCTGCACAGCAAAAGAAACTATCATCAGAGTGAACAGGCAACCTACAGAATGGGAGAATATTTTTGCAATCTATCCATTTGACAAAGGGCTAATATTGAGAATCTACAAGGAACTTAAACAAATTTACAAGAAAAAAACAACCCCATCAAAAAGTGGGCAAAGGATATGAACAGATACTTCTCAAAAGAAGACATTTATATGGCCAAGAAACATGGAAAAAAAGCTCATTATCACTGGTCATTAGAGAAATGCGAATCAAAACCACAATGAGATACCATCTCATGCCTGTTAGAATGGTGATCATTAAAAAGTCAGGAAACAACAGATGCTGGAGAGGATGTGGAGAAATAGGAACGCTTTTACACTGTTGGTGAGAGTGTAAATTAATTAAACCGTGGTAGAAGACAGGGTGGCAATTCCTCAAGGATCTAGAACCAGAATTACCATTTGACCCATCAATCCCATTACTGAGTATATATCCAAAGGATTTTAAACCATTCTACTATAAAGACCCATGCACACATATGTTTATTGTAGCACTATTCACAATAGCAAAGACGTGGAACCAACCCAAATGCCCATCAATGATAGACTGGATAAAGAAAATGTGGCATGTATACACCATGGAATACTATGCAACCATAAAAAGGATGACTTCATGTCCCTTGCAGGGACATGGATGAAGCTGGAAACCATCATTCTCAGCAAACCAACACAACAAGAGAAAACGAAACACCACATGTTCTCGCTTATAAGTGGGAGTTGAACAATGAGAACATGTGGACACAGGCAGGGGAACATCACACTCAGGAGCTTGTCAGGGGGTGCGGGGCTAGGGGAGGGATAGCATTAGGAGAAACACCTAATGTAGATGATAGGTTGATGGACACAACAAACTACCATGGCACGTGTATACCTATGTAACAAACCTGCGTGTTCTGCACATGTATCCCAGAACTTAAAGTATAAAATAAAATAAATCAAATAATGTTTTGGATTTTTCTGTTATTTTGTTATTTTTATAACAAAAAAACCCACACCCATTTGCAGTCAACTTGCATTTCCCTCCAACCCCCTAGTCCTAAGCAACCACGAATCTTTTTGTTTCTATGGATTTGCCTATTCTGCATGATTCATAACAACAGAAGCATATAATGTGAGCTCTTTGGTGACTGCCTTCTTTCACTTAGCATAATGCTTCCAAGGTTTATCCATGTTATAGTATGTATTAATATGGCAGTCCTTTTTATTGGCAAATAATATTCCACTGTGTGGTTAATTCATTTCATTCATTGGTTGTACAATTCTGTGAATATACTAAAAACATTACGTTCCATATGTTAACTGGGTGCATTATATCTTAGTGAAGCTGTTACCAAAAAAATAGATAGATAAAATGAATCAAGATTCATAATCTGAGAAAAGGTAGAATTTAGATAGGATGACTAACTTGTTCAGTTTGCCTAGGACATTCCTGGTTTTAGCACTGAAAATTCCCACTACAAGAAATGATAGAAGGAATTAAATTCATAGTGGTATCTAACATATCTAACTCAAGCAAAGGCACATAAAGTGGACAATATCTAATAATATTTAGAAGGCCTAAACCAGATAATCAATAAAATAAGTTTCCAAACTTTAATAACTCAGAATAAAAGTTATTTTCTAGTGTGCATAGAACATCCATGAATTTATGTTTATTTTAGGAATAGATGCATGTCTACATACACAAATACACCCTCCGTAAATTCCATCAAATAGAAGTAATAAAAATTTATGACATTCGAAAAAAATAGAAATATATAAAAATTTTTAAAGGTGTGTCTCTACCAATGTATTTAGCAACACAGTTACTAAACAAATATTGAGGAAAGAAAAACAAAATTATAAAATTATTTGAAAAAGCTAATAATGATGAAAATATAACACAAAAAAATCTATGGAATAAAGCCAAAGCATTTTCTAGAGAAAAATAGCATGAAATTCCTACACCAATATAGTTTTTAAAATAAAAAATATAAAACACCTAATTCAGAAAAGCTAGTCAAACTGCAAGAAAGTAAACTAAAAGAAAGTATTAAGAAGGCATTAATAAAGATAGAAATTAATTAAATAGAAGGCAGAAAAAATAGAACTAATAAATAATCCCAAAGTGGTACTTTGAAAAAAAATTAAATAAATAAAATAAGTCACTAGAAACCACAAATCAAAATCTAAAATGAGGAAAATATAGACATATAAAACTTAAAATAAGGTATAAATAACTATTAAAAGAAAAAATCTTAAAAGACTGCTTTCTATTTGAAAAGCCCAAGAAATTGATACTTTTTATAGAAAATTAGAACTTGGTAAAACTGAACTCAGTAGAGACAGAAAGTCCAAACAGACCAATTGCTGTCTGTTCTAGAGGAGTTGTAGGAGAGACTGGGTTATCAGCTGCCAAATATGTTGTTCAGGGAAGTTGTTTTTGTTTCTGAGAAGGAGTCTCGTGTCACTTTGTTGCCAGTTTGGAGTACAGTGGTGCCATCTGGGCTCACTGCAACCTCTGCCTCCCCAGTTCAAGAGATTCTCCTGCCTCAGCCTCCCAAGTAGCTGGGACTACAGGTGCGCACTGCCACACCCAGCTAATTTTTGTATTTTTAGTAGAGACGAGGTTTCACCATGTTGTCCAGGATGGTCTCGATCCCCTGACCTTGTGATCTGCCTGCCTCAGCCTCCCAAAGTACTGGGATTACAGGCCTGAGCCACAGCGCCCGGCCAGGGAAGTTTTATACTGGCTAGAAAGTTAAGGACTAAAAGTCTTTAAAAAAAAAAAAATTCTAGCATAATAATTATTTTATCCATGGAATAATTGGCCAAAAGCCAAAAATAGCAATATTTTTGTTGTCTCCTATCCATTTTGTCTTCCCTCCAAAGAGTCTCATTCTGACCTTCACCTAGACTTTCCTGGATCCATCCTAGGACATTTCACAAATAGAATGTGTTTCATAAATTCCTATAATTCTGGAAATGATTGCAGACTTTAGACATTTCTCTCCTATGTATTGGAACATGTATATCTTATGACACATCACCTCAAAGTCTTTAAAGATGATAGTGTATGACAAATTATGATCTCATGAATCAAAAAAAAGGATAATATTTTTCTTCCCAGGAATTGTATGGTAACAGAGATATTTAATGCCTTCATTGCTAAAGACAGAAGCACAGAATTTTAGAATTTGAACAGCTCAGTGTCCTCATCAAAGACGTGGGGAAAAAACATTGTGAATTGTCGTAGCAAGTAGACAGTGCGAGTCAGGAAGGAAACCTAGGTTTCAGCTCTGGATCTCCTTCTCAGAAACTGTGTCATCTTGTGAAAAGATCAGCTCTGCCAGAGAACAGGAAAAGGACAGGAAGACACACACACACACACACACACACACACACACACACACACACACACACGCATTATGTTAGAAATGAGGAGTCCTTCCAGTATGGAGAGAGAACAGGAGATGTTGTGGAGACTTGCTAGGTGGTTTGGGGTCAGCCTGTGAAAAATATTGAATGTCTCATGAAGAATTTGACCTTAGTCTGGTTTAAAATGTGTTTTCACTGAAGATTCTCTAGCAAACTAATAGCATGATCAAAGTAGCATTTGATAAAAAGAAAAAGGACACTTCCGAAGTGGGGTTCAGATTTTCTTTGACAAAGACTAGGACCTAAGAGATTAAATAGGAAGCTCTAGCCCAGGTGAGGGGTGATGAGGTCCTGACTTAGGACAGGGACCGTATCAATACATGTTTGGTTGTGAGAACGTGTAGATGATGGAGTGATTGCCTGGAGGAGACAAGAGCCAGGGAACAGTTACACACTACTCTGAGATTGTCAGTCTAGATTTTCAGGAGTATTTTAGGAAGGAAGTAGAGTATGCTGGTTAAGAACATAATGTTGGCATAAAACTTACTCTCATTTGACTCCTGAATCTGCTGTTTAATAAATACACAAAATTAGGAAGCTGCATCTCCCCTTATAATCTCCATTTCTTCATCTATAAAACGGTAATGACAATAACAGAAACTTCATAGGATTACTTAGCGGACTCTGTAAGAAAATTCATAAAGGAATTTAGCAAAATAATCAGTACATGGAAAATGGTCAATAAGAATTATATATAATTATTAATTACTAGATAACATATGGAGGATATAAAGTAAAATGGGTTCGAAGGTAACATTTTCTAGAAGTCAATTTTTCTTAGGCAAAACCAGAAAGTTTTTTAGTTTTGTTTTTTTCAATTAAAACAGTGTTTCAGTTGCTCCCCTGGCATGACTAAACCAAGGTTCTGAATGTTGTAAGAACTGTTTCCGTATTTGTTTCTGCTTTTCTCTTTGTGCAAGTTTTGTCTTCTTGGAAGGTTTTGTCTTCATGGTGAGGAGCAGGGTTACAAGTAGTCTGTGGCTGTGTACACCAACTAAGGGCAGGTTCCCTGGAGCACCATTTAAGATTTTCCAGGTAAAGATTCTCCTCAGTCCCTTGTGTCCAGGCATTCACTCCTGGCACAATCAGTTGCATCCAGTGGGTGGAGAGGGTAATCAAATCCTCATTCTTTCTCATGGTTGGAGTGGTGGAAGAAACATTACAAAAATAATGAGTCTACTTGGATACCTGTCGACTTTGCAGAGCTGACTTTACAATTTTGCGTAAGTGGTGGATATACCTCCTCTGTCTATTCTTTCTTTGTTGGGCATAGGAACTGAAAAATGAGCCCCCCTTCCCCACCCCACCACCTTGACTCTCACTGTACTCCCATTTTAGGCTCAGGTGGCCAGATGACATCCTAGATACTTGGGCATCGGGGGGCTGCAGTGGTTCAGGCATGCCATCTGCCTGGGCCAGCCACCCTGCTACCACTTGAGATTCTGGGCAGAGCTGTGAATGAACACATTTCAAATGCTATCAATATTTTATGAATTTCCATCCACTTACTTTAATGGGGAACTGTAAAAGCATTTAACCATATTACACCCCAGCTCTCAGGCACTGCATTATTCCAACAGAGCTGTTTTATTAGAGTCAACCACCAGGGTAGTCAAGATGCCTTTATGACCCCTTCCCCCTTAATCTGTCCATCTGCATATGTGTAACTCTGTTTGTCTGTCTACCAACCTATCTCCAATGTATGTATATTGAGCAAATAAAACTAACCGATAGCAAAAGAGGCATAATCTTGGTAATGCATCTGTACATGCAGCAACACGTGTGTGCACACATCCATACACACATGCTAATACACTAAGAATTGCTTCATCTCTTAGTGTCACTTAACTGCACTCATGTTTTAAAAGGACTTTCTGGCTTTGTGGACTTCCCTTGGGTTCTCATCTAGAGCAATAGCTTCCTTGTCTTCTGAAAAAACATGTTCGGGGACACATCTTACCTGAAGTTTAGATATCTGAAATTAATGCTTGTCCAGGCATTGAAGTCAGATGAACTTGGGCTTCACAGCTCTGTTCCACCATTTACCTTTATGATCTTGGGTACATCATTTGACCTCATGGAGCCACCTCTGTAAAAGGGGGATTTCATACTTTTCAGGGAGTAAGAAAGATTAAATGAGAGAATATATGAAAATGCTTCCCAAGGTACCTGCACAGCAAGGTTCCATGATGCTTTTCTCTACCCACTTTCTAGGTATCTAGAACTTTTGGCTAGAAAATGCGGCTCTTCCTGTCCTGACCTACTGGAAATAGTTTCTGCCTGTACCATACACCCAAGCAGTGCTTCCCTCCCATCACAGCTTGTCCTTTTCCCCAAACCCCATACTGCAGCTAGGTCACCTCCTTCAGGACTTCCCCCAATCCTCATCTCCTCTGGGAAATCTCCCTCAGTCCCTCCAGCTCCCAGGCCCTTCTCTGAGCTTCCTCGTCACCACCCACTCTCTCTCCGCATGGCCGCATTTATCTCACCCTGTTGTAATTGTCTTTCCCCTTATGGATGACAAACTTTTTTTTTTTTTTTTTTTTTTTTTGGATAGGGTCTTGCTCTGTCACCTGGGCTGGAGAGCAGTGGTGTCATCATGGCTCACTGCAGCCTTGACCTCCTGGGCTCAAGTGATCTTTCCACCTCAGCCTCCTGAGTAGCTGGTACCACAGGTGTGCATCACCATACCCAGCTAATTTTTGTATTTTTTATAGAGATGAGGTCTCCCTATGTTGCCCAGGCTGATCTGTAACTCCTGGGCTCAAGTGATCCTTTTACCTCAGCATCCCAAAGTGCTGTGATTACAGGTATGAACTACTACAACTGGCCTGGGTAGAGTTCAGATCTTATTTCTTGACACAATTAACAATGCCCTTCAGGATCTGAGCTCTGCCAACCTCATCTCTGAAGGTTTATTCTAACCACCATCCCCTTCTTTGTCTATATCACATCCAGCCACCATTCTGTTCAGCACTTACTCTGTGTCTCACAGGGTTCTAACCACGGTATAGGCAATAACTCATTTAATCCTTATGCCAACCTTATAAAATAGGGACTATTGTGATCCCTATTGTACAAATGAGGAGCCTGAGGCTCAGGGAAGGTAGAAAACTTACACAAGGTTCTCAATTAGTAAGGGACAAAGCTCAGGTCTGAACTCTGTTAGCCTCATTCTGAGCCTGCACTCAGCAGCACTATACACCATTCCCCATTTACATCTACTCTATACTATGGCTCCAACAAAACTGACCTCCACGCAGCTCCTCTTGTCCATGCCGTGTTTGATCTCAGTTCCCTGCCTTTGCACATTCTAGCCCTTCTTTCTGGAATGCCCTCTGCCTTCCCTACTTATCTTCCACTTGTCCTTTATGAGTCAGAACGCCTTCCTCAATGCCCTGTGTTCACTTGGAACAAGGCACTTCTCATAGTATATCAGGACCTATTTACTTGCCTTCCTGCCCATTAGACTGGAGGCTTCTTGAGGTAGTGGCTATGACTTACTCATGTTGAATCCCTGGTATCTAATGTAGTTCTTGGTCCTTTAGGGGAAAATTAGTACCAGTTTGTTGAATGTGGCATTCCTAAGATCTGAAAAGCCTTTCCCAAAATTGTCATCTTTTTTAACCCTGACTTCTATATATATATGGTACATGTAAATCTCTATCTTCGATAAGATGATTATCTACATGCACAACTAAGATGCCAAATCAAATTAAATCACTGTTAGATCTACTGTAAAAGTAATGTATTTCTGTCTGAATTGTTTAAAGACTGACCAGGTGAGTTCTGGGACTTCAAAGCCAAGATGGTGCTTCTACAAAGTGTTCTGGGTAAGGGTTTGGTATTTCATCGCTAATCTCCTCTGGAACTCACTGAAGAGGAAACAATGCTTATATGGAAAATGGTAAAATGGGGGAACAGAAGTACAGATTTTATGACTAAAAGTATCTGGGCCCACTTTCCAAGTGACCAATCATCTTTGCTAAGAGATGCTGGTATACAAGGCCTGTGATCACAAACTTAAGTATTCTATATTCCACTGAATCTAAATGGTAGGGTCTGCAGAACAGACTCTGAGTCTACTTACTCAGACAGGCTCTGGGACAAGGACTGTCATTCAGCAGGATGGTAGTCACTAGTGGGGAGGCAGCATGGGCTCACATATGCTTCATCATCAAAGCAGTGACCCTGCCCACTAGTTAAATGAAGCCCAGTGAATATCAGGCTTTGCTATCCAGACCAGCAATTTCTCTTCTGGAGGGTGTGTGTGTGTGTGTGTGTGTGTGTGTGTGTGTATGTGTGTGTGTACACACGTATGAAGTGAAATATTCTTTTCAGGTTGAAATACCAGACAGATAGTAGAAAGTTTCTTCTTCTCCCACTTGAATGCATTTAGAGTGACTCTTAAGAGTAAAGAATGCCAGAGCAATGGGTCTGAGACAAAATTCCTTGATGGACAGTATTAAATGTTAAGGTGGGAAAATCAAGCTAAGATATCAAAGGGCAGAATCAGAAGACATATAGTCTTGGAATAAAATGGTAGCTGGTGAGTAATGAAGAGAAAGGTCTTTGGATTTTCTAAAATCAGCAGTGAAATTTGCCTTATCATCTTTCAAACCAGTAGATCAAGGTCATTAGCAAGTATAGGGCTGACGGGCACTCCAGGAAAGTAATGGTATTCTGAGTTGATGGGTGAGGGGGACCTTGGCTGGAGCTGATCTGCCTCTCGTTGGCCCCTGTTCTCATCCATCTCAGTGGGTCTGGTGTGCCATCTGGGTGGGATATCTAAGCTTTCTTCCCCTCTGCAGTTCCCTAAGCTGCTCTATCCTTAGCACAAGAGTGAAGATTATTTCTGACAAAGAAATAAAATCAGCTGCCAAGCCCCATCAGGCACCTGTGTTCTTTCCCTCCTTATTTCCAGCAAAACTATTCTCCTGTGCAGACAGCAAACATTTCAGCCTCATGACAAACCCCTGTCACTCCGACGCCCTGTGTCTCACTGTGGACATGATAACCGAGTATGTGAGACAGACAGTGTTTGTCTGAAGCTGGAGGCTTTGTAGTGGAATCACAAGACTGAGATGAAGGAGGCAGGTTAGGGCTGGGAAAGTTGGGAAGCTGGGGCCCTGGGGAGATCTAGCCTCTTCTGTCCATCTCCTGCTTACCAGGCTGTTGCAGCAGCAACAAGCGTTCTTGGTCTAGAAGAACCCCATTCCGTTGTTCAAAGAGTTTCAAGGTAAAAAGTTTCATCTCCAGGCCTAAGGGTTTTCAGTAAAACATCTGGTTCAACTCACTTGAACACAGATTTCCTGAGAAGATCCTACTTGGTGTCATGCAAAAGTGTTTGATGCTGAGAGGCTGCAAAGAGGAAGAAAAAGGAGAAAAAGAAAAAGAATTATAATGGCAGCTCCCATTGAGCAAACATTATGTGCCGGGTTCTGTGGTTACTACTGCACACGAATTTGCATTTAATCATCTTGGTAATACTATGAGTATGATATTAATAGCCCCATATTATAGATGAAGAAACTGAAGATCTGAGAGGGGAAATAGTTTGCTAAGCTCCCGCCAGCGATGAGTAATAGATCTGGAACTCTTATTTAGGTTTCTTTGGTTCCAGCACGTCTACTGTTAACATTTATGTTCTATTTTCTCCAATGAGTCCAGCAGGCTGGAAAGTTATATATATGCCACCCTTATATATAGAGCCTATAATAAAACAAAGTCTTATTATAACCAAAAGGAAGAAGCACAATATATAGCATTGATAGGCTGGCTTTGAACTTCTTCCTTTCCTAATAGCTGTGTGAGACTATAAACTCCTCTGAACTTCAACATCCCTATTTATAACATGGAATAATATCTCTGTTGTGGAATTATGGTGAGGGTTGAAAACGATAATATATATAAGTATACATAGTTAAGAAGTGTGTGTCTCACTTCCGGCTAAGCCTTTTGATGCAAACTTGCTTGATCCTAATAACCTTGAGCAAGATACTATCATTATTATTCTTATTTTACAAGTTAAAAAACTGAGGCTTAAAGCGGACAAGTAGTTTGTCCAATGAAGTTAATAAATGGCTGTGTAGGAATTGAACTAAGTTCAGTCTGACTCCCAAAACCAATCCTAAGTGGACAAGTCAGTCTTCATTGATAGATAGAATGGCTTAAGATCTGTCTGAAGATTACTAAGGACTACACAATACACTCTTGCCATTCCAGGCTGTCTTCTTTGACAGGAGAAATGATTGGGGAACCTGTGTTATTTTGTTGACTTTGTAAGAACATTTTATTATACATAGGAGATTGTTTGGAAATTGTCCCTAATATTCTCTTTTGAATTATTGATGTATATCAATTGCATACACATTGAAAGAAAATAGAGCCCTCTTTTTGGCATCCATGAATGTTTCCATAGCTTATGCTTCAGAGTAGAGCAGGTTCAATTACCAAACATGTTTTTCTAAAAGAGGTAGATTAATACCAATTAACAGGTCGGGATAGGAGTTGAGACCTTAGCCAGTTCACCGAACGAGTTGTGATTTCATGTCATCTGACATATGCATAATTACACACACCAGGAAGCATACACCAATGCACACATCACAATAAATGTGTGCTTAATTACAAGTCACCATGCATATATGCTTAATTACACATCCTGCTACCTGCAGGATTAATTACATGTCGTATTACATGCACACAATCAGAAGAGGTGACATTTGATGACATTAAAAGAGCTAGGAGAACATAAAGGAGCAATTTTTAAACAGTTGCATAATGTGTGTGCTTTTTTTTCTTTCCACAGAAGGCATCAGACATTAATTTCTAGTCAATCAATCAAGAAGCACTTATTGAACCAGCCCTGTCAATTTTACTTTTATAGTGTCTCTTGCATCGATCCTTTCCTTTCCATTTTCATGATCACTAATGTCATCTCTTGCCTGACAGACTAAGGTAATGGGAAGGACAATGCATTCAAATGTTCTCTCTCCTAACCCTGGGCCAGCACCTTGGTCTAAGGCACTATTATTCGCACCTGCATTACTGCAGAGGTCCCTAAGATCCACTGGTTCCTCCTGGGTCTTAAACTCTCCACCACTCACTAGGCAATATTTTGACAACTCAGCTTTAGTCATCTCAATCTCATCTAAAACCCCTCAATGATTTTCCCTTTTTCTAGAACAAAGTCCAACATTCTGAAAATGAACTACAAGGCTTCATTTGTCTTGACCCCTGCCCACCCCCCACCCCGCCCCAGCCTTTTGTCATTCTCATCCTCCATCTCTAAGTTTCAGTGACCGTGCTTTCTCCCCATCCTTCCAGCAGACCATAACTCCTCCTACCTCAAGATCATTTCATACATATTGATCCTTCTGTCCAAAAAAAGTCCTCTTTTCACTCTATTTATCTAATTAAATCCTACCTAACCCTCAGATCTCAGCTGAAATATACCTTTCCCAGAAAATATTTCACTAGTGCTCCAGATCGAGTTAGTTCCTGCTTTTACACCCTGTACTTTACCTTCCTGAGAAATTATCACAATATACTGTTTAAAATTATCTATGCAGTCGTTTTTATTAATGTCTGCCTCAGTCATTTTAAGTTCCAGGAGGACAATGATTGGGTATATTTTATTTTCCAATATGCTCTTATATCCTAGTAAAGTGCCTGGTACATAGTAACCTTATATATAGTAGGGTTGTCAGATTTAGCAAACAAAAATACAGGATGATCAATTTAATATGAATTTCAGATAAACAACAACAACAATTAAATTTTAATATAAGTATGTCCCATGCAATATTTAGAACATACTTGCACCAAAAATTGTTTATTGTTTATCGGACATTCAAATTTAATTGAATATCCTATAGTTTATCTAATAATTCTACTTTTAGGCTCTTAATATTTGATGGTTAAATGAATAAATAAATTAATGGTTAAATGAAGGTTCAGGAGACCTTGGTTCTCCTTCAGTCCTGGTTTGTTTTACCCTCATCAGCCTCTTCACTTATCTCGACATAGACAATGAGGGTCATCGATGTATACCTAAGACTCCTATAATGCTGACAGGAAGTGATGGGAACCTATGTCAAAAGACAACTAATGATCCTGTCTTCCATTGTCATCTCCAGGCCAGCCCTTTGTTTCTAGAATTATCTGACCGGCTAAATTATTCCATTCTCCTTGTCAAAATTGTAACTCTCTCTCTCCCATGACCATAAAAATAACTTAAAGATTCCCTTTCTTTGCATGTTCTTCTAGGTCCTTTGTAATCTGAGACTGTTGTATTTTGGATCTAACAGGCAGGACTGGGGCTGATATTTAATATTAATATTTTAAAAAATCAAAATCAATGCAAAAATCCATGATGAACAAAATGCCAAAAGTTTAAATAAAAACAGAATCAGTATTACTGATTTTTCTTTTTGCCTCAGGCTTCAATATGCTTTGGCACAGCAATTTTTATTTAAACTTTTGATATTTTGCTTATCATGGGTTTACTCACATTGACTGTGATTTCTTAAAATATTGAATTAGTGTGTCATGTATGTTGATTACTGGGTATTTTGGCATCCCCTTCCATTTTGCTCCCAATGCAAGTGTCTCACTCACGCCACCCTAGTCCCAGCATCAGAGGAGCCAGCTTTTCAAAAAAATTTTATTTTATTTTATTTTAAGTTCCAGGATACATGTGCTGGACATGCAGGTTGGTTACACAGGTAAATGTGTGCCATGGATGTTTGCTGCACCTATCAACCCATCACCTAGGTATTAAGCCCCGCATGCAGCATGCCTTAGTTATTTATCCTGATGCTCTCCCACCCCCACCTCCCAAACAGGCTGCAGTGTGTGTTGTTCTCCTCCCTGTGTCCATGGGTTCTCTTTGTTCAGCTCCCACATATACACCATGGAATACTACGTAGCCATAAAAAGGAACAAAATCATGTCCTTTGCAGGGACATGGATTTAGCTGGAAGCCATTATCCTCATTAAACTAATGCAGGAACAGAAAACTTAACACCACATGTTCTTGCTTATAAGTGGGAGCCAGGCTTTAGAAGGGAAGATACAGTGGAGAGAGAGCTATGAGCCAGATATACAGGGTCCAAAGTGCCAAGCTGAGGGTTCAGAGTTTATCCAGTGGACAAAGGAGAATGAAGAGGTTTTGAGGAGGGGAGGAACAGATTGTGCTTTGAGTGTTAGAGAGCATTACTCTGGCTACTGGCTATGCTATAGAGAACCGGTTGGAAGGACTGTGACTGTGACAAGAAGACCATGGAGGGAGACCGGTGTAGTGAGCAGGGAGATAGAAACCACAGCCAGTGCGATGGAAATGGACTGACTTCACGTACTTGGAGGGAGTCGCTTTTCCTTCACCTTTACTTCTTGGCTCTTTTCTGCTGTCTCTTCTCTGTTGAGCTTAGCATGTCTTGTAGGAAAAGAGTAGGGAGGGAGAGAGAACAGTGGGCTGGCTTGTTAGCTTCAATAACTAGAATTCTGACTACATAGATGCTCCCTGATTTATTTGCAGACCTTCTGGGCATTTTCCCAGCCCCTACATAAATTAGTTCCCCAGAGACCAATACATCGAATATCATACTCATTGTTCCCTGCATATGTTCCCAGAGGTGGGCCAACAAATTCGCTTTCTGAAATGATCTGGAAAAGGACTGTGTTATTGACACTCTCTCCTGTCATATTTGTATTTCAAAAAGCTACGTGCTCAGGAATCCATCATTTCAATTAAAACTCATCTAGGCCTCCTATGAAAGATAAATATCAATATTGCAGAGTCCCCAACCCAGGAGGATTCACATTTGGCTTTCAGCTTGAAACCATCATGGACTTGCTGTGTGGCCTTGAATACACTGCATGGTTTTTCTGTGTTTCAAGCTTACCTTTAGGAGGGAGCTTGCAGTAGACAAATGGGCCTGAGCTATGGGATTTAAAGCATGATCTTGCTATTCACCAGTGGTGTGACCTTGGGCAAGTTGTTGAGCCATTCTGAACTACACATGCCTTCTCTTCCTGTCAAAGAATGAGAATGATGCCCTTCCTTGCAGGGTGGTGATGAGGATAGAAGGCATTGATACCTGGCAAGTGCTTAAAACTTAGCAGGTATTCAATGAATGTTACCTCTCCCCTCCCTGCTATGGTTAATAGAATTGGGTAATTTTTTTTAAGTGCCAAAAATAGTGAAATGTCATTTTTTTCTTCAGCTGGTAAAATCTAAGTGAAATTGCATGCCAATATATACAAATACAATGAATAATTTTGGAGTAATTTTACAGTTTTGTATACAGAATGCCAAAATTCAGTATGACAGTGCATTTCAGTGAGGTGGAGTCATTCAAGCTAATTGTAGTGCCATGTAGGAAAATGTTTGTGTTTGTCTTAGTAATGTTTTGTAATGGCGTAGTTAAAAATAATAGTTTGTGGCCAGGTGCGATGGCTCATACCTATAATTCCAGCACTTTGGGAGGCCGAAGCAGGCAGATCGCCTGAGCTCAGGAGTTCGAGACCACCCTGAGCAATGTCGTAAAATCTCATCTCTATTAAAATACAAAAAAATTAGCCGAGTGTGGTGGCACATGCCTGTAGTCCCAGCTAGTTGGGAGACTGAGGCAGGAAAATAGCTTGAACCTGGGAGATGGAGATTTCAGTGAGCTGAGATCACGCCACTTGCACCCCAGTTTGGGCTATAGAGTGAGAGTCGGTCTCAAAAATAAATAAATAAATAAAACAAACTAATAATAGTTTGCCATTAATGATCTGTTTTGATAAATTCAGAGATGTAGTATTCAATCATTGTGTATTATGTTCTTAAATTTAGGTTATAAGAATAGGTATACATATTAAGCCATTGTTATTTCTTGGTTATTCAACCTCATTATCCCTTTAATGTTTGTTTGTTTATTTATTTATTTTTTGATTTGGTGTCTTGCTCTGTCGCCAGGCTGCTGGAGTGCAGTGGTGCAATCTTGGCTCACTGCAATCTCTGCCTCTCGGGTTCGAGTGATTCTCCTGCCTCAGCCTCCCAAGTAGCTGGAACTACAGATGCACACCATCACATCCAGCTAATTTTTATATTTTTAGTAGAGACGGGCTTTCACCATGTTGGCTAGGATGGTCTCATTTTTAAGTTGGGGATCAAGTCAAAATAAATGCAGTACCAAACCATAGTGCATACAACATTTAGCTGGAGGATTTTTCCACCTCCTGTGAGATGGAACCCATGGCTGCTTCCTAGGTGTGGTGTAAACACTAAATAAGAAAATATATGAAAAGAACTTAGCTTCGTGTCCAATACAGAGCAAAGATTCAGTGACTAGTTATTGTGACTATCATCATTGTAGTAATAATGAATAAATAAAGTGTTTTCTTTATTCTTTTCAAATATTTTCTGATTTTTTATTGAAAGGTTTCTTTCAACAATGTAAATGGATCTCAGTTTTAATATTGTGGCCTTGTAAAGTGATGTCTGCTCTAGTTTCTCTTCAAAAAAATGCCATAGAATAATTTTTAGATACAGATTAAACAAATGAATGAAATCACCTATCTTATTAGAAATGTACTTTTCCATAGCAAAATGACGTTCTCAAGACTCCTGGATTCTGTAAAAAGTTCGTCAGTTTACCCGAAGTACCAAGCAAGATCTTCAATCAAGATCACTTTCCACTATTCTCTCAATTTTTTTAACTTAACGTGGTCTCTGTGTATTTTCGTCAAACATATTTAAATTTGAATCTTACTTCATATCCTTTGGAAGATGGTTGAAATGCTTCCTTTCTTTCCCCTCCCCTTAGTTCTGCTATTAGTTGGCAGGTGCTCTATGAATGCAAATTCATTTTTACATCAGCAAAAGCAAAATTGAATAAGGAAGGCCATCTGATATGTAGTAAATCAAACAAAACCACAATGAATTTCAAAGCCAAGTATAAATTTTAAGACACAGCATGATGTGTAGGAAAGAGCAGTGAGCTCAAATCAGGCAATTTGGAGTCTAGTTTAGACTCGGCTACTGACTCACTGCATGACCTTGGGAAAGTCACTTTGTTCCTGTAGGTTTCTGTTTTTCTTTGATAAAATTATAGTGCCAGATAATCAGAAATTAATCACTAATTCAGTAAACATATTATAATTATCATTGGTGAGCCTAAAAAATTAATCCTCAATCTCATCAAGTGTTATAAAGTAATTCTGTAGTTTATCAAGATTAAGTTACATGTTAAAGCAATCTGATTTTCTCTTATGGATGTATCAGATAGAAGAATCTCAGGTATGATATGTTTCAATTTCAGCAAATGACAGGATCAAGTTTTTCCTTACACAATTCTGGACAAGTTGAAAACACATAGACTAGATCAATGGTAAGTGTGTGCTCTTGAGAGACAACCACAATTTCCAGGAAGTTATTTAAACATATATGTTTCTCAGAAATCGTGATTGAGATGGTCCTGGGTAGGACCTGGTGATCACAACAATTTCCAACTGATTCTGAAGATCATCTTGTTTTGGAAACCAGTGGGCTAGAATAACCAGGTAGATCAGTCAGTGGTGGAATTATCGGGGTTACTTACCAGGGTAAGATGCAGGTTTGTGTCCTTGAACCAGTGTTTGTCAACACGTCTGCATGATTAGGCTGAAGATATCGAAGGGGTGCTGATCAGGTATACAGATATTGCAGACACATTGGAAGACAAAATAAAAGCTCAAAATTATCTTCATGGGTGGAAATATCAGGAGAAACAACCACAGTGAAATTTAAAGGGGTACATGAACTCTTGCACTTTATATATATATATATATATATATATATATATATTTTTTTTTTTTTTTTTTTTTTTTTTTTTTGAGACGGAGTCTCGCTCTGTCGCCCAGGCTGAAGTGCAGTGGCCGGATCTCAGCTCACTGCAAGCTCCGCCTCCCGGGTTCACGCCATTCTCCTGCCTCAGCCTCCCGAGTAGCTAGGACTACAGGCGCCCGCCACCTCGCCTGGCTAGTTTTTTTTGTATTTTTAGTAGAGATGGGGTTTCACCGTGTTAGCCAGGATGGTCTCGATCTCCTGACCTCGTGATCCACCCGTCTCGGCCTCCCAAAGTGCTGGGATTACAGGCTTGAGCCACCGCGCCCGGCCTTTATTTATATTTAAAAACAATAACAAATATAGTACCAGATGAGGTAAATCTAACCTGAGAGCCATTCATGTGGCTCTTAGACATTGAGGTTTCAGGGAACTAGAGGAACAGCATCTTTTTGAGAATAAAATGAATTTTTATATAAAAACACTTTGTATAAACTGTTAAACATAATAGAGTTATTATAAAACGAGAACGATGCTACAACTGATCTCGAGCAGAGGCAAGAACAGAATAGTAGTTCAAAGTCTGAGAGTCTCAAATTCCAATCCTGACATTACAATAGACAGTTGTGTGATCTTGAGCAAATTATTTAAACATTTCATGCCATGGCTTCCGCATGGGGATAATACTCTCCTCACAGGTTTGTATTAATGATGAAAACATTTAGCATATGTCTGGCACACGGTGACATGCAGTAAAAGGCATCTATTGTTTGAGGTATCATTATAAAGTATCCAGAATAAAGGAACTAGGTCAGTTATATTCTGTAATTTCCATGTGACACCTGAAGAATTGTCTCTGGTTCTGGGCACCATACTTTAGGAGACTGGTAGACCAAAGAGAATGTGTTCAAAGGTACATAGTAGCACATAGGACCAGGAGGGTGAGTGGCTTTGAAGTGCAGTTAAATGCATTTGAAGAAACTGAGACCATTTTCTCTTGAGAAGAGAAGCTGAAAGAGAACATCAAAGGAACTGAAAGGCAAAAACAATAAAGCTGTTTTGTCTTGACTGCACAAAGCAAGGCTCCATTTACAGGTGGGCAGAGAGGTTGAGAGAGTATGTCTTAAAAGCTATTTTTTATTATTAGAGGGGTATGGGTTTCGTAGGGAAGGAGGTAGTTTCTTATCCTTCCCTATGCTCAAGCCCCATGGTTGGGGTCTTTGTCAAGGGGACTCCTTTCTAAGTTGAGAGGTTACTTGGACTAATGACCTCTAAGGTCTTTTTGAATGTTATAGGATTACTGGGGGGGAGGGGTGGTGCCATTCCCAAAGCTGTCCTGAAGGCCCTCATGTGCTAGGTGATGGGCGGGGTTAATGATGACTAGCTACTCCAAAGATGGAAAGTGATTTGTGTTCCCATCGAGTTTAATGCATCTGTTTTTCACCCCAGGCGTCAGCCAAGTGCCAACATATTGGGCCCATTCATCTTTTCTGCATGACAGAATTGAGGTGGGGTGGCATTTGGCTAATGAACCTCTTCAGAAAAGCATACTTCTTCAAATTAGGTTCTAATTGGGTTGGGAAACAGCAATTGCCTGTGACCTGTTAATATTTCAGGAAGTTTCATCCACCTGAGTGATGTGAGACCTGGCAGCCTTGCAAAGGGCTAGACTACTAGGTTCCCAGGCTGACACCCCATTACCGAGCCTTCCTCTCTTTCCACATCCCTTCAAGGAATCTGAGTTTGAGCCTTGGTCTGTTCTGGACTAAGTCAGAACTGGCTTAACAAAATTGAACACTGATGGAATCTTTTCTGTTTGTTTGTTTGTTTGTTTTGAGATGGAGTCTTGCTCTGTCTCCAGGCTGGAGTGCAGTGGTGCGATCTCAGCTCACTAGAATCTCCACCTCCCAGCTTCAAGTGACTCTTCCGCCTCAGTCTCCCGAGTAGCTGGGATTACAGGTGTGCACCAGCATGCCTGTCTAATTTTCGTATTTTTAGTAGAGACGGGGTTTCACCACGTTGGCCAGGCTGCTCTTGATCTTCTGACCTCAGGTGATCCACTCGCCTCAGCCTCCCAAAGTGGTGGGATTACAGGTGTAAGCAACCACGCCCAGCCCCACTAATGGAATTTTAATGTCTGAGGATCTTATAACCAAGTGGGATTAGAGTTATGTAGCCACAACACTTGGATTTGCAAGATTGGAATAGACCTATGAAAATCATATAGTCCCACTCCTCGCTTAATCAATTACATCACCTGGCAATATCCCTGTGCATAGCCTTGAGTTTCTCTTTAAAAATCCTTCGAATTGGGCAAGTCACCACCATTAGATATTCCATTCATTTTTGTACAACTTTGAGAGGTATAAAGGTCTTATTGAGGCCAAACTATTATAATTTGCCTAGTTTCGCTGGGGAATTACACTAATGAGGATGTTCATAATAGTCTACGTTTACTGAACACTGACTACCAATTAAACACTCTAGTAAGTACACTTTCTGGCTTAATTCTGATTATTGTGCTTTGGGATACATGTTATGTATCCTATTTTATGGATTAGGAAACTGAGGTTCCCATGATTTGCCCAAGGATTGGAGGTGAGTTTGAAACCTAGATTCATATGACTGAAAAAGCACATTCTCTTAACTTCTTCCCTATACTGCATATATGCATGTACGTGGGTCCTTTCCAGAGTGGGACCTTTTTAGATCTGCATTCCGTCTCAAACCTGTCCTCAGGCTTGGCTCAAATCTATCCTCAAGTTTGGCTTCAGTTCATACAGTTGTCACTGCCCCACAGCAGAGGTTTTCAAAATATGCTAAGGGAAGCTTTGCACTTTGGGTAGAGGGATCCCAGGGGCTACTATGGGGACTGAGGGAAGCTGGGCTGATAAAGCCTGAAAACCCCATCATCAGCCAGGGTAGTTTTCTTTATATATATATACACATATATGTGTGCATGTGTGTGTGTGTGTGTGTGTGTGTATATATATACACACACATATATATTTAAACATACTGGACTTTTGCAAAAGCTCTCAATTGGAGAAAAGATTCCATGGCTCATAAAAGTTTGAAAACTATTGCACTGGATTAGAATATCGAGATAAAATTTAAATATGAATGGGCTCTCTGATATAATAGATTAGTCTAATGTAATACCAGCCCCTCCCAAGTTCAACTTTGAAAGCATTAATGAAAAATATTGATTTAATAAAGGAGGAACTTACATGTCTGTCATGCAGCTAAGTGTCCTGAGCATTTCATCTACTTGTCCTGGTTCTATCTCCTATGTTTCATTCCTTGTTGCAGCTGCCATCTCTCTGTTTCTCTCTTTCTCTCTCTCTCTCTCTTTTTTCTTTTTTTTCTTTTTCTTTTTTTTTTTTTTTTTTTTTTTGAGGTAGAGTCTTGCTCTATCACCCAGCCTATAGTGAAGTGGTGTGATATTGGCTCACTGCCACCTCTACCTCCCAGGTTGAAGAGATTCTCCCACCTCAGCCTCCCTAGTAGCTGGGATTACAGGTGCACCACCACACCTGACTCATTCTCGTATTTTTCATAGAGATGGCGTTTCTCCACATTGGCCAGGCTGGTCTTGAACTCCTGAGCTCAGGTGATCTGCCTGCCTTGGCCTCCCAAAGTGCTGGGATTACAGGGATGAGCCACCGAGCCTGGCCTCTCTCTTTCTTTAAAACAAAAACATACACTCACTCTTTGAAACACAGCTCTCCTCTCAGTCTGTCTCTGTTCCTCTTATCTGCATCTAAACCTTTGCTTCTTCCCTACTCCCCACCTCTCCCCTTTGTTCCATCCTTAGGAGCCTGCTGTCTGTATTAATCATGCTTTTTTATTTTCTATATTTTTGATGTTTTGACATCTTGGGGCCTTTCTCATCCTGAAGGGACTGCCCCTCCCAGGGCTAGTCAACTCCTAGAGATAGTAAAGGACCTCCTTGCAAATGCGTCTTTGGTGTGCAAACCAATCAATGCAGAGCCCATACCCCCAAGCGCTTCCTTGACTGGGTTCTTGTGCTCTGGGCCATTAATTCTTCTGCTCTAATCACCCTAGGGCAAGGTACCAGACTAGTAGAGACAGCCCCTATGCACTGAAATTATTTAAACTGGCCAATACGAAACCTGCTTAGCCTGCCTTGCTCCATGCCTTGCCCAGTTCTTCCCACAGAAACAACAATGAAGACTTTAGTCCGTGTTTTCCTCTGCCCTCTTCTGCCTTCCAACCAGCCCTGGTGCTTCCCCGTGTGACCACTACGGTATGGTGTGTCCCCTCCTCTTAAGATTTGTGAGTTTAATAAACTGTCTTTCCAATGGCAATCATCTCGTGATCTGTTAGCCTCACTGCACCTGAATAATAGGAAAACTTATATTTTAAAACTACATCCCTTTCTCAGAGTTTAGCCTCTCTGCATTTTCAACAAAAGCATTTTTTTTTATATTTTGCTTTCAATAATTCAATTTCATTATTTTCAATAATTGCATTCAACAAAAGCAAAACCAGATCTGCTTCCTAGGATTCTTTCTCCTAGGAGAGCCTGAGAAGAGTGTGGACATACAGATTTTGAATAGTTAACACTTTTTTTTCCAATTAAAGTGATAAGCATGCACCCCCACCTCCCTGCAACATACATATCCTGCTCCTGCTCCTGCTCCTCATTTACTGCCCCAGCTCTTAGTTTTTGCCTCTGGGCTGGACCCTGCACACCTTTCTCATGTGTACTGGCTAGCAGGGCTTCTTGAACTTCACCCTCTGCCTTTCTTCTTAGACAGAGCTGACACATATCCTTTCTTTTGCCTGAGCTGCTTCAGTTGTTCCAAGAAATGATCCCAAGGCCAGTGCTTCTGCTGTGTCCTTCATCTGCACTCCTCATATGTCCCCTACCACAGGCTGAGCTCACTGGCTTACAAGTTCCTGGTTTCTCTTTAACTCCTGTACCTGGCTGGGGACTCCATGAGGCTGGAATCAGCATAGCACCTGGCTTACAGTAAGCTCTCAACAAATACTTCTTGATCAAGTGAATGAATGAATGAATCTGATTTGTGTTTTCTGCCTTTTTTCCCTTGCTTTCCTGGGAGCCATCAGATCATCACATACACACACACACACACACAGACATATGCACACACACATGCACACAGACATACATACACGCACACAGACACATTCACACATATACACATGCTCTCACACACATGCATACACACAAGCTGTTCTTTACCTTAAAATGATGTCTCTGTTTATCTGTGGACAAAAATACACTGAACTATGCAGAAACACAAAGTAATTTCCTTATAATAATTTGTAGGTAATATGTCTTGAACTCAGTGAACTTTTTTTAATAACACAGGAAAGATATCTGAAAATATTAATTTGGGTTCAGGGAAACAGAAGAGAGAGAGGCCCCTTTCCCCCACCAAAAAAAAGATGAGGGAGGAATGAGTGAGTAAAAAAAAACTGAAACAAGAAAAGAAGAAAGAAATTGTGGAGAGAAAAAAGGAAAGGGAGAAGGAAGGAAAAAAATTTATTGATTTGCTCCCGTTAAGACAGATTACTTGTTTGGTAGGCTCTGGGAGAGTGGGCTACGGGACCTCATTCCCTGAACCAGAACACACTTCCCTGAAATCACTATCTCTCCTTAGCCACACAATTCTTGAACCACTGTCAGCATCTAGGGATAAGGCTTTTCAAATGGCCCCCCTATTTGCATTTGGGTGCACAATGCTGGAAAGACTTGAAGAGGTGGAAGGTGTTGTTCTATCACCTTCTGGAGCTGTCCAGATGAGAACCCACGTCTGTGCTGTGCCCTCACCTCATGCTTTTTTCTCAGGCTCAACAATGGGTGCAGTTATCCACGCCCCCGTTGCTTTCCACGTCTTTCTCACAGTCTAAAGAAACATGACAGATACGCGCAAGCTCTGAATTAAAATGATTGGTGTGACCTGTGTAAGCTCCATGAAGCAGATGGCATTTGAACAATAGGTAGGGTTTGGCATGCCAAATTGGAGGGTTGGGGAGCTATTCCATTCAGAAGAATCGTAAGACATTCCAAGCCCTTCTTTCTGCCTCTCCAGTTCATACATCCAGAGACTTCTCCACCAGCCCTGCCCCTGGCTTCCTGCTGAGCCACCAGTAATTGCTACCTCCATAAAGATGTTACTGGCTCCAGTTTAGAAAGGATAAGGAGATCTGGGACTCTCAGCCTGTCTGCCTAGTCGAACAGAGGCGTCACTCCTTGTCTTTTTCCGAGCCTTGTTTATCTCTTCCTTCCCTTGGCCCTTGCTTCATTTTGTTGTAATTTCAGCCACGGGGGAGGGAAACAGAAGTCAGATGCGGAGATATCACTGGGAACAAATGGCATTTGCTGTTAATGTGGCGGCAAATGGCCTCCTCTCTGACTTGTGATATTTTAACTCTCTTAAGAAAGGAAGTGGCACTGCAGTTCTCTTATCCTGCCTGGCCCAAAGGTGGAGGAACATTATTCATCTGGATCATTAACCCTAAAATATTATTTTACCCACAGCAGCATTCCATGGAGGGCAGCTACTGTGGAAAAATTGTGATGCCAGGCAGAGCTCAGGCAGGTCTGAGCATCAGAACCTCAGTTTCTTTCTACATCCACTGTTCACAAGCTGTGTGACCCTGGGTTAACTTTCCAGGACCTCAGTTTTCTCATCTGTAAAATGAAGATGGCAGCCTATTCCTTGACTACTTTGAATCATGATGGTGAGGATATCATGAGAGAGTGCCAAAACCTTAAGGGGGCGAAAACACCATATAATTATTTGTTATAATTGTGGATTTTTTGGACCAGTTGCCAGCACATTGCTAACTCTGCACATTTTAAAAAATCCTTTCCGGTACCCAGTATACAACATTCTTCCATCTCTAGCTCTCCCTGGATCAAATCCTCTTCTCAGAAAAGTTTCGGGTATCAGCCATTTATGGGTAACATTATTCTTTCTTCCTGCCCCTGGTTTCTCTAGCTCCAAACCATTTTCCACCATGCCAGCAGAATTATCTCTGAAACAGACACACCATCCTACTCACACCCCCCTTTCCCTGTGGCTCCAGCTGCCCATGAGTTTATCTGATGCATTCAAGCAAAATTTAGCCATCTCCTACTATGCCTGCCAGGCACTGTTGTAGGTGATGGAACTATAGCAGTAAATAAAATAGGGAAGGCCTCTGCCCTCCTGAGGTTTACATTCAAGAAGACAGAAAAAATAAACAGGTAGATAAACAAAGAAGATCCCTTTAGATGGTGATACACTGGATGAAGATAGTAAAACAAGAAGAAAGAGAAGAGTGGTAGGAAAGTGAGAAGCCTTGCATGTTTGAACTCTATTCTAATAAGAGAAGCAGCAGACATGTGTAGCCTTGGGGTGAGAGGGTTAATGGGAAAAACTCCGCAGTCACAGAAGCTTGGTTACAGGATAGGCCTGGCAGAGCCGAAGGACAGCAAGGAATTGTGATGTGAGCAAAGGGAGAGTGGCAAGAGGCATGGTTAATGGAAAAGCTAGGACCCTGGAGACTATAATAAGATTCTCAACTGTGTCCTACCTGCAAAGGGAAGCTTTTGCCAGATATGAGGCAGGAAAATGACGTGATCAGATTTACCTCTTAAAAAGATCACTCTGGCTGCACTGTGGAGAATGGAATTTTTGTGACTGAAATTCCAAAACTGTCTCAGAACCCTTCACCAGTTGGGTCCAACTTCCATTTCCAGCTGTATCTCCTATCACAAGCACACACATCCTGTACTCTTGACATGTTAGACTCAATATTGTTTTCTACATGCCATGTTCCTTCACACATTTTAATTCCACTATTGCTGTCCTCTCTTCTGGTAATGCCCTCCTGCTTCCCCAGGGGCTGTCACACCATGCATCTGATGACCCATGTTGCATGCTTGGATGTGGGGCCAGAACTGGGGCATTCTCAAGAGCTTGAAACAGATCAGGAAGATAAGCAAGCAGTAGACATCTAGTGTGCTCCCATTATGTGCCTGGCACTATGCTGGGCTTTTAGGATTCAGGTGGAAAGAGGCAGACACAGTCCTTACCTTCGTGGAGTTTATAATCCAAAGGGTGAGGACATGTAAAAAGGAAATATGAAATAAATTAGGGATTCTATGCCTTGAAAGAAAATCGGGAGCTAGTAGTACTCATCTTGGAAGCACAAAATCACAGATTTATGGTCTCATGGAATCTTAAGCTTATAGAATCAAATCATCCCAGGAGAAAAAATACTAGGAATTAGAAATGAATATTTATCAAGTCTCTGGAGGATGGGGTGGCTGTATAGCTTAGAAGTGATAGAAGAAATCACAAAGGAAAAGACATAAAGCAAACTGGAAAAATACCCACAGCAAATATGACAAAGGATTACTATCTTTATTATGTAAAGAGCGCATGCAAATCAATTAAATTCACTAAGACCCAGTAGATAAGTGAGCAGAGGGCAAGAACAGACAATTCTCAAAAGAGGAAATACATACAACTGGTTAACAAACACAAGAAAAAAAATGTTCACTCTCTGTAATAAAGAAAGGCTTATTAAAACCATGAGATAACATTTTTTGCCTATTGAATTAGCAAAGTTTAAACAAAAACAAGAGGATGTCAATGCTTTTGAGAATGGGATGATATAAAGAATCTCACACATTGCTGGTAGACATGTCAACTAGGGCGACAGTTTTGGAAAACAATTTGGCAATGTGCATGAAGACTCTTAAAATATGATTTAATTTTAGTAATTTAATTTCTGGGATTTTTTCGAAAGAAAAAATCTAAAAATAGAAAAAAAGATATATGCATGAAGATTTTTTTTTTCTGGAGTATTATTTATAGCAGCTAACGCTGGGTGTGGGGGGGACATGGGGGGGCGCACAACGAAAAAGCGAACTGAGGGGTACAGTTATCCATATAAGGAAACATTTCATGGCCATTTAAAAACATGTTTGTGAAATTCTTATGCTCTGTACTAAAGTTAAGTGAAAAAGGAGGACAGAAAAAGAAATTGCATATTCAGTACGATCGTGTTCACAGGGAGATGATCATACACGCGATGACTTAAAGATTTCCAGGTTGTCAGATAGATAAGAACATCCATAGAGATGTTGCATGAAATGGTTTGGGGCCAGGGACTTGGATTGGGCCATCTTACTGGTTCCTCCCCTAAGGTTGGAGATTTGGTGAAGAAATAAGAAGCAGTCCCAAGCTTCCTTGGAGAACTTAATGCTTTTAAGCTGTATAATTTTAAGAAACCCGACGGGCTTGACTCCTCCATTTTACAAATGAGGAAACAGAGACCCAAAATGGTTTAGTAACTTGTTCGAAGTGGCACAGATTTGGGGCAGAGCTGGGACTGGAATTCAGACCTTCCGAATTCAAACCAGTGCAGCCTCCTGCCTCAATGTGCCTATGCCTGAGTGATTAAACATTTGCATTTATTTGGTGGGGGGCGGGGGATGGAGGGTGTTTGTGCTACATCTCTACACTTGTGCCTCTGGATGTGTACAGCCTTCATGTGTATTCAACTGACAAGTAACCAACCATCATGATTTGCGAGATTGTCCGGGTTTTATCAGGCTGGGACTGTGGCTCACTCTAAATGTGTGTATGTTTCACCCTGTTTCGTCAGCACGCGCTTTGTGGACATTCTGTGCATCTCTCGGTATGTCTGGGTTTGTTTTTCTGCTCCAAACAAGCTGCCCTTTGGCTCCAGTCAGTCCGTCTGCTCCACAGCGTCTCCATCCCCGGGCCAGGCTTTTCCTGTTTTGCTGACTGGAGGAGGAGAAGCTCGCGGGAAGCCCCCGGGTCCGGTTCCCATAGGCCGGTGTTCCTTTGCAGGCAGCTACCACGGCACCATCCAGCCGGCTTTTTGGAAGCTGGTAAACCTCCCTCCCAGCAAATCCCCCAGCCTCGCTCAACCCAGAAGTACATGTGTTTTTTTTCACCACACGCTCGCCTCTTGCCTCTCGCGGCTTAATTAGCTCTAATGGGGGCGGAGTGCGCCCTTGGACGGCTTCCCGCAGCTGCCCTCTGCTGGTCGGTGGCCGCATTGGCGGCTGGAGCCTGGGGACCGCCTCAGAGCCTGTGGGCCTGGATGCACGTGTCGGCCACAGCCGCCTGGAGACTTTGGGACGGTTATGATACAAGACTTTATTACCAGTCCGGGCACACCCACTAGCCCCAACCTCTCCCTCCTTGAATAAATAGATACAAAAATGTCCTCATTGTGTCTGCTGGAAAGGCAGGGTTATTCAACCATTAGCCTGTGTGAGCCGGGTGTGGTGGCAGGTGCCTGTAATCCCACCTACTCGGGAGACTGAAGTGGGAGGATCACAGGAGGCCAAGAGTTCAAGGCCAGCTTGAGCAACAGAGCAAGACCTCGTCTCTAAAAAATAAATAAAATAAAATAAAATTAGCCTTTCACGTCTCTGGGCTGCAACTTTGTCGTCTGTAAAATGGGCAGTGCAATGGCATCTATTACATTAGGTCCGTAACCAGGAGTGGTGGTGCACACCTGTAATTCCAGCACTTTGGGAGGGCAAGGCAGCAGATCACCTGAGGTCAGGAGTTTGAGACCAGCCTGGCCAGCATGGTGAAACCCCATCTCTACTAAAAATACAAACATTAGCTGGGCATGGTGGTGGGCACCTGTGATCTGAGCTACTCGGGAGGCTGAGGCAGGAGAATGGTTTGAACCCGGGAGGCAGAGGTGGCAATAAGCTGAGATGGAGCCATTGCACTCCAGCCTGGGCCACAGAGGGAGACTCTGCCTCAAAAAGCGAACAAACAAAAACAAAACATTAACCCGTAGTCCCAGGTGGTGTACCTGTAGTCTTGGGAGGCTGAGGTGGGAGGATTGCTTGAGTCCAGGAGGCCGAGGCTACAGTGAGCTGTGATCATGTCACTGCACTTCAGCCTGGGTGAGAGAGTGAGACCCTGTCTCAGACAAAAAAAAAAGAAAGAGAGAGAGAGAAAGAAAGAAGAGAAGAGAAAAGAAAAGAAAAGAAAAGAAAAAAGAGAAACACATTAGGTTCTTTCAAGGCTTAGTGGAGAATGTCTGTAAAGAGCCTCACCCTCACCTCACCTGCCACACAAGGAATACCGAAGAAAGGTGTCTGTTACTATCAACAGTGATGCTGTTCTCACTGCAGTGGGAGCCAGCGATGACATGAGCGGGTCTTTTCTGCAGCATCGTGGTGGAAGGCCACATGGAGGAACTGCTTTACAACCTGGCTCCTCATGGATTGCTAGGATTTGACTGACATTTGTGTAATATTGCAATGTGCCAACTGTTGTCCAAGAAATTAGAGGGTTATAGAAGTGAATAATTGGCTGTTCCCAAGTCAGAATAACTGCACTAAATTTGAAATAATGTAAAGAACTTTTATATTCAACTGAAGCATATTTTTAAAATAATAATGATAACAGTCTCATGTCTGTCCAGTGTGTTTCAGATCTGAGTCCTTTTCCAGGCTCCTCAGAGAGATAATGGATGTGAGCACTTTAGAAAATAGACAACTTTCTGCAAAATTAAGGTGATTTGTATTGAGGGGTGAAGTTTGTCTATATCCCTCATTGACTAAACAAATCATTTGTGCCTCTTAGATTGATAAAGACGATCACAGAGCCATAACATTCTGGGCCCTCAGAGCTAGAAGATACTTTATCTGCTTCTATTTCCATCCATTGCTGTCTGCAGAATACCTGTCAGGTGGGAATCTATGCTCTGTTTGAATGCTTCTGGGCATGGGGTACTCACTTCCATCCTAAGTAAAGGTCGATCTGTCTTTCCATAAGCAGGTACATTGAGTCTTCCATTTTCCCTCATACTGCCTAAATCCAGACAACCAGTTGTGTTAATTTTGCCCTAAATATCTCTCAGCATCCTCATCAGTACTGCCCCTGTACAAATATCACTTCCATTGCAATTATTCTCATTTTCTAATTAGACTGCTAGCTTAAGCTTGCCCCTCCCTCTTCACCCCTAATCCACCCTGTATGTTACTTTACCACATGCAAATCTGATCTTGAAGTTGCGTTTAAACCCTTTGCCTTTCCCCTGCCTACAGAAGCTCATCCTCTTTAGCAAGGTCTATGCTATCTTTAACAGCCCAGCCCCTAGGCGACTTCGGCAGCTGACTTTGGTAGACTGTGGCTCATGGACCAAATAAAACCCACAACCTATATGTTCCATGAACAAAAAAACATGGTTTGACATTTTTAAACATAAAATGCTAATCAAACCATTATACTTTTGGAGAGAATGGTTGCTTAAAAAGTTAAGGACATTGCCCCTTGGCCCACAAAACCTAAAATATTTAGTATCTGACTTTTTATTGAAAAAGTTTGGTGACACCTGGAGAATCAGCTCCTAAGATCCCTACACACTTGACTTTGCAGCAAGCTGGCACAATTTGCCAAACTCCAAGTATGACTTGCTTTTACACACCCGTGTCATTCCCTCTGACTGACATCCTACCCTGCCTGCCTCTGTGATAAACTCTTACTTTTTAATGATGATGATAATGATGATGACAATTGCTAATGGGTGTTAAATACTTACTGTGTGCCCATCACTGTTTTAAGCACTTTACACACATTAATTCATTTAATCCACACAACAAGCCTATGAAGGAGCATAATTATTATTTCCATTTTACAGAGGAGAAGATTAACATGCCAAAGATAAGGTTACTTGCCCAAAGTTACAGAACTGTGCAATGGCTGAGAACTGTGCAGTGGCTGAGATGATTCAAGACCCAGCTGTGCTGTTTCCTGGAAAGCCTTCTCAGAATTCATGGAGGTGGTTTGCTGTTCTCTTTCCTTGGATAATGTATACCTGGATCATAACATAATCCCTAGAAGGTTGCCACTGTCTATGACAATGGTCTCCTTCCCACCCAGGTGGTGACCTGCTGGGGATAGGAGTCTTATATTTTGCTTTTCTGACATTCTCCCCAGCACATATCCCTAGGCCCCCGTGCTATGGGTGCTGAAAACACCGTTCAAGTGAATCAATTTGCAGGGCTTCTTGCAGGTGACCCTAGTGGCTATTTTAGGAATACATTGACAGTGTGAGCCTACAATAGATGTTGTTGACTGATATGGTTTAGCTCTGTGTCCCCCCCAAATCTCATGTTGAATTGTAATTCCCAATGTTGGAGGAGGAACCTGGTAGGAGGTGATTGGATCATAGGGGCAGATTTTCCCCTTGCTGTTCTTGCAATAGTGAGTCTCACAAGATCTGATGGTTTAAAAGTGTGTGGCACTTCCTCCTTTGTGCTCTCTCCTGCCACCATGTGTAGATGTGCCTTGTTTCCCCTTCATCCTTCTGCCATGATTGTAAGTTTCCTGAAGTCTCCCAGCCATGCTTCTTGTATAGTCTGCAGAACTGTGAGTCAATTAAACCTCTTTTCTTCATCAATTACCCAGTCTCAGATAGTTCTTTATAGCAGTGTGAGAACAGACTAATGCATTGACTCAAGAGCAAAGGATATGTCAGGACCCCAGAACTGAAAACTCTTGCTGTAAGACTTGATTGACCGAGGAGTGGTGGAGAGGGGATAGGTTTTTCCAGAGTTGGGTTCCCTGAGAAGACTGGAGATTTAAGCCAGGAAAGACCAAGAGACCAACTTCTATAACAGTAGCAAAAAGAGTGACACCTCTATGCAGGGGTGTTATAAATTTCCTATATGATAAAGAACACTATAAGATATGAAATGCTATTTAATTGTTATATATATATATATAAAACACAATATAATATTACATATATAATATTACATATATATTATATATATTATACTTCTAGCTTTAGGAGTGGGGAATAAGTCATAGGAAGGTGTATAGGAAAAATATGTTAGAAATTTTTATACCTGTGGCTTATTATCCTGGGGTCTTGAAAATCTCTTCTGTCCTTAAGTCTTAGGATCCCAGGATAAGAGTACAGTAGGTATTTCAGTCCACATTTAAGAACCACAGATGATTAAGCGATGAAGAAGCCTTAATGATCATGCAGTTCAACCCTGTGGAAAGAAATCCTTAGGCAAAATATTACCTTAAGCAAGAAGACATTCATCCACTAGAAAACACGGGAGCATTTTACAAGCCTTGTGTAAAGGGTATATCTGGGTTGTAGGGACACTTGGAATCAGGGACTTCACTTAGCAGAATTGTACCTTTCTTTATGTCTTTCATTTCTGCATGCCAGTTCCATTAGATAAACTGCTGGCTTCCTCTATAAGGCCATGGTTCCTACCACTCATATTTCATGACTACCACCTGAGAGAGACTGAGACTCTTCCTTTCTCTCCCTTTAGTTCTGGTAAGAAAATCCTAGGGAAAAACTCTGAGTGGCCTGGCTTATACACAAGGTGTACTTCTGGGCCAGTTAGCTATGGCTTGGGGCTAGGGCCAAGCATGGCCACCAGCATTCCACCTCTGTGTACTGAGATCATTCCGAAAGTGAGAGAGGTGTAGAGAGCTTAGTGGCTGCTTCCGTTGATATCCACTGCAAAAGATGAGAAATGGGGGCCCAGGGAGGTTGTTACATGCTCCCCACCCAGAAATATCAATTTTTTTTTTTTTTTTTTTTAAGATGGAGTTTCCCACCCAGGCTGGAGTGTAATGGCGCAATCTCGGCTTACCACAACCTCCACCTCCCAGATTCAAGTGATTCTCCTGCCTCATCCTCCCGAGTAACTGGGATTACAGGCATGCGCCACCATGCCCAGCTAATTTTGTATTTTTAGTAGAGACAGGGTTTCTCCATGTTGGTCAGGCTCATCTCTAACTCCCAATCTCAGGTGATCCACACGACTTGGCCTCCCAAAGTGTTGGGATTACAGGTGCAAGGCACCGCGCCTGGCCTCAAATTTTTTAATAGAATCTGGGACTGAGGAAGCCTGTTTTGAGTCTTGGGTCCTCCTTTTAGGAAGAAAAATTATGGGAGACCTCCTACAGGCTAGTTGTTTTATATTTAATTCTCAAAGCAACCATATGAAGTGGTTATTTTTACTCCCATCTTACACGCAAAGAAATAGAGGTTTAGGGAGGTTAACTAACCTACCCAAGGATGCATGGTTGGTGAAGGCCTAGCCTGGGAAGAGAAATGAGAATCTGGGTCATCTGGGCTCCCGAGCCCTTGCTCCTTTCTTTACACAATGTAACCTTCCAAAAGCTAGAAAGTGACTTTATCCTTTTGGGCATTGGCTCCTTCTACGAAATTAGATCTTTTCGAATTTAAAAATTCATCTTTTCTAATTTAATTTTCACACTTTTTTTTTTTGTTTTTCCCAGTCTCAGAAGACATGTATGTCTCTAACTCTGACAATGGACACATTCCCTATTATTATAGAGGAAGCACACTCTTGTCCTGTGAATTTCTGGAGGGGAAGTAGTGGGCTAATCTCTTACTCTTGGTTTATGGGGGTTGGAAGGGGTATGGATCTGATGCAAAGAAAACCCATCATCTAAAGACCAGGCTCTTAGTGTACCTTCCAGGTTAATCTCTTGTGTAAACGTTGGTAAGGTGCTTCCTCTCCTCATCTTCCTCAATACCCTCAACTACTGAAAACAAACAAAAACAACAACAACAACAAAAACAAAACCATACTACCTTACTTCACAGCTCCATGAACTCTGTAGGTTGGCAGCTAAGGAATCTTTTTAAAAACAGTTCATGTAAGTGAACTTTTAGATTTAGAAGTTTTCCCCTTTCATGTTCTTCCAAGTCCTTGGTTTTCTTATCAGTAAAATGATAGAAGTTGGACTAAACACTTTGCCTCCTAATACCTCTTAAATTCTATTTATTTATTTATTTAGTATTATTATACTTTAAGTTCTAGGGTACATGTGCATAAGGTGCAGGTTTGTTACCTATGTATACGTGTGCTATGTTGGTGTGCTGCACCCATCAACTCGTCAGCACCCATCAACTCGTCATTTACATCAGGTATAACTCCCAATGCAATCCCTCCCCCCTCCCCCATCCCCAAAATAGGCCCTGGTGTGTGATGTTCCCTTTCCCGAGTCCAAGTGATCTCATTGTTCAGTTCCCACCTAGGAGTGAGAACATGCGGTGTTTGGTTTTCTGTTCTGGTGATAGTTTGCTGAGAATGATGGTTTCCAGCTGCATCCATGTCCCTACAAAGGACACAAACTCATTCTTTTTTATGGCTGCATAGTATTCCATGGTGTATATGTGCCACATTTTCTTAATCCAGTCTGTCACTGATGGACATTTGGGTTGATGGCAAGTCTTTGCTATTGTGAATAGTGTTGCAATGAACATACGTGTGCATGTGTCTTTATAGCAGCATGATTTATAATCCTTTGGGTATATACCCAGTAATGGGATGGCTGGGTCATATGGTACTTCTAGTTCTAGATCCTTGAGGAATCGCCATACTGTTTTCCATAATGGTTGAACTAGTTTACAATCCCACCAACAGTGTAAAAGTGTTCCTATTTCTCCACATCCTCTCCAGCACCTGTTGTTTCCTGACTTTTTAATGATCGCCATTCTAACTGGTGTGAGATGATATCTCATTGTGGTTTTGATTTGCATTTCTCTGATGGCCAGTGATGACGAGCACTTTTTCATGTGTCTGTTGGCTGTATGCATGTCTTCTTTTGAGAGATGTCTGTTCATATCCTTTGCCCACTTTTGGATGGGATTGTTTGTTTTTATTCTTGTAAATTTGATTGAGTTCTTTGTAGGTTCTGGATATTAGCCCTTTGTCAGATGAGTAGATTGCAAAAATTTTCTCTCATTCTATAGGTTGCCTGTTCACTCTGATGGTAGTTTCTTTTGCTGTGCAGAAGCTCTTTAGTTTAATTAGATCCCATTTGTCTATTTTGGCTTTTGTTGCCATTGGTTTTAGTGTTTTAGACATGAAGTCCTTGCCCATGCCTATGTCCTGAATGGTATTACCTAGGTTTTCTTCTAGGGTTTTTATGGTATTAGGTCTAACATTTAAGTCTCTAATCCATCTTGAATTAATTTTCGTATAAGGAGTAAGGAAAGGATCCAGTTTCAGCTTTCTACTTATGGCTAGCCAATTTTCCCAGCACCATTTATTAAATAGGGAATCCTTTCCCCATTTCTTGTTTTTTCTCAAGTTTGTCAAAGATCAGATGGCTTTAGATGTGTGGTATTATTTCTGAGGACTCTGTTCTGTTCCATTGGTCTATATCTCTGTTTTGGTACCAGTACCATGCTGTTTTGGTTACCGTAGCCTTGTAGTATAGTTTGAAGTCAGGTAGCATGATGCCTCCCACTTTGTTCTTTTGGCTTAGGATTGTCTTGGCAATGCGGGCTCTTTCTTGGTTCCATATGAACTTTAAAGCAGTTTTTTCCAAATCTGTGAAGAAATTCATTAGTAGCTTGATGGGGATGGCATTGAATCTATAAATTACCTTGGGCAGTATGGCCATTTTCATGATATTGAGTCTTCCTATCCATGAGCATGGTATGTTCTTCCATTTGTTTGTGTCTTCTTTTATTTCACTGAGCAGTGGTTTGTAGTTCTCCTTGAAGAGGTCCTTTACATCCCTAGTAAGTTGGATTCCTAGGTATTTCATTCTCTTTGAAGCAATTGTGAATGGAAGTTCATTCATGATTTGGCTCTCGGTTTGTCTGTTACTGGTGTATTTTGCACATTAATTTTGTTTCCTGAGACTTTGCTGAAGTTTCTTATCAGCTTAAGGAGATTTTGGGCTGAGATGATGGGGTTTTCTAAATATACAATCATGTCATCTGCAAACAAGGACAATTTGACTTCTTCTTTTCCTAACTGAATAGCCTTTATTTCTTTCTCTTGCCTGATTGCCCTGGCCAGAACTTCCAACACTATGTTGAATAGGAGTGGTGAGAGAGGGCATCCCTGTCTTGTGCCAGTTTTCAAAGGGAATGCTTCCAGTTTTTGCCCATTCGGTGTGATATTGGCTGTGGGTTTGTCATAAATAGCTCTTATTATTTTGAGGTACGTTCCATCAATACCGAATTTATTGAGAGTTTTTAGCATGAAGTTCTGTTGACTTTTGTCAAAGGCCTTTTCTGCATCTATTGAGATAATCATGTGGTTTTTGTCTTTGGTTCTGTTTATATGCTGGATTACATTTATTGATTTGCATATGTTGAACCAGCCTTGCATCCCAGGGATGAAGCCCACTTGATCATGGTGGATAAGCTTTTTGATGTGCTGCTGGATTCAGTTTGCAAGTATTTTATTGAGGATTTTTGCATCGATGTTCATCAGGGATATTGGTCTAAAATTCTCTTTTTTTGTTGTGTCTCTGCCACGCTTTGGTATCAGGATGATGTTGGCCTCATAAAATGAGTTAGGGAGGATTCCCTCTTTTTCTATTGATTGGAATAGTTTCAGAAGGAATGGTGTCAGCTCCTCCTTGTACCTCTGGTAGAATTCAGCTGTTAATCCATCTGGTCCTGGACATTTTTTGGTTGGTAGGCTATTAATGATTGCCTCAATTTCAGAGTCTGCTATTGGTCTATTCAGGGATTCAACTTCTTCCTGGTTTAGTCTTGGAAGAGTGTAAGTGTCCAGGAAATTATCCATTTCTTCTAGATTTTCTAGTTTATTTGCGTAGAGGTGTTTATAGTATTCTCTGATGGTAGTTTGTATTTCTGTGGGGTCGGTGGTTATATCCCCTTTATCATTTTTTATTGTGTCTATTTGATTCTTCTCTCTTTTCTTCTTTATTAGTCTTGCTAGCAGTCTATCAATTTTTCAAAAAATCAGCTCCTGGATTCATTGATGTTTTGGAGGTTTTTTGTGTCTCTATCTCCTTCAGTTCTGCTCTGATCTTAGTTATTTCTTGCCTTCTGCTAACTTTTGAATGTGTTTGCTCTTGTTTCTCTAGTTCTTTTAATTGTGATGTTAGAGTGTCAATTTTAGATCTTTCCAGCTTTCTCTTGTGGGCATTTAGTGCTATAAATTTCCCTCTACACACTGCTTTAAATTTGTACCAGAGATTCTGGTATGTTGTATCTTTTTTCCCCCTGGTTTCAAAGAACATCTTTATTTCTGCCTTCATTTCATTATGTACCCAGTAGTCATTCAGGAGCAGGTTGTTCAGTTTCCATGTAGTTGAGAGGTTTTGATGGAGTTTCTTAGTCCTGAGTTCTAGTTTGATTGCACTGCAGTCTGAGAGACAGTTTGTTATAATTTCTGTTCTTGTACATTTGCTGAGGAGTGCTTTACTTCCAATTATGTGGTCAATTTTGGAATAAGCGCAATGTGATGCTGAGAAGAATGTATATTCTGTTGATTTGGGGTGGAGAGTTCTGTAGATGTCTATTAGGTCTGCTTGCTGCAGAGATGAGTTCAATTCCTGGATATACTTGTTAACTTTCTGTCTCGATCTGTCTAATGTTGACAGTGGGGTGTTGAAGTCTCCCTTTATTATTGTATGGGAGTCTAAGTGTCTTTGCAAGTCTCTAAGGTCTTGCTTTATGAATCTGGGTGCTCCTGTATTGGGTGCATATATATTTAGGATAGTTAGCTCTTCCTGATGAATTGATCTCTTTACCATTATGTGATGGCCTTCTTTGTCTCTTTTGATCTTTGATGGTTTAAAGTCTGTTTTATCAGAGACTAGTATTGCAACCTCTGCTTTTTTTTGTTTTCCATTTGCTTGGTAGATCTTCCTCCATCCCTTTATTTTGAGCCTATGTGTGTCTCTGCATGTGAGATGGGTCTCCTGAATACAGCAAACTGATGGGTCTTGACTCTTTATCCAGTTTGCCAATCTGTGTCTTTAATTGGACCATTTAGTCCATTTACATTTAAGGTTAATATTGTTATGTGTGAACTTGATCCTGCCATTATGATATTAACTGGTTATTTTGCTCGTTAGTTGATGCAGTTTCTTCCTAGCCTCGATGGTCTTTACATGTTGGCATATTTTTGCAATGGTTGATACCGGTTGTTCCTTTCCATGTTTAGTGCTTCCTTCAGGGTCTCTTGTAAGGCAGGCCTGGTGGTGACAAAATCTCTAAGCATTTGCTTATCTGTAAAGGATTTTATTTCTCCTTCACTTATGAAACTTAGTTTGGCTGGATATGAAATTCTGGGTTGAAAATTCTTTTCTTTAAGAATGTTGAATATTGGCCCCCTCTCTCTTCTGGCTTGGAGAGTTTCTGCTGGGAGATCTGCTGTTAGTCTGATGGGCTTCCCTTTGTGGGTAACCTGACCTTTCTCTCTGGCTGCCCTTAACAGTTTTTCCTTCATTTCAACTTTGGTGAATCTGACAATTATGTGTCTTGGAGTTGCTCTTCTCAAGGAGTATCTTTGTGGTGTTCTCTGTATTTCCTGAATTTGAATGTTGGCCTGCCTTACTAGGTTGGGGAAGTTCTCCTGGATGATATCCTACAGACTGTTTTCCAACTTGGTTCCATTTTCCCCCTCACTTTCAGGCACCCCAATCAGATGTAGATTTGGTCTTTTCACATAATCCCATACGTCTTGAAGGCTTTGTTCATTTCTTTTTCCTCTTTTTTCTTTAGACTTCTCTTCTCGCTTCATTTCATTCATTTGATCCTCAATCACTGATACTCTTTCTTCCAGTTGATTGAGTCGGTTACTGAAGCTTGTGCATTTGTCACATATTTCTCATGTCATGGTTTTTATCTCTGTCAGTTCGTTTATGGCCTTCTCTGCATTGATTATTCTAGTTATCCATTCTTCTGTTCTTTTTTCAAGATTTTTAGTTTCTTTGTGCTGTAATTTTAGTTTCTTTGTGTATGTAATTCCTCCTTTAGCTCTGAGAAGTTTGATGGACTGAAGCCTTCTTCTCTCAACTCGTCAAAGTCATTCTCCATCCAGCTTTGATCTGTTGCTGGCGATGAACTGCGTTCCTTTGGAGGGGGAGATGCACTCTTATTTTTTGTATTTCCAGCTTTTCTGCCCTGCTTTCCCCCCATCTTTGTGGTTTTATCTGCCTTTGGTCTTTGATGATGGTGATGTACTGATGGGGTTTTGGTGTGGGTGTCCTTCCTCTTTGTTAGTTTTCCTTCTAACAGTCAGGACCCTCAGCTGTCGGTCTGTTGGAGATTGCTTGAGGTCCACTCCAGACCCTGTTTGCCTGGGTATCAGCAGCAGAGGCTGCAGAAGATAGAATATTCCTGAACAGCAAGTGTACCTACCTGATTCTTGCTTTGGAAACTTCGTCTCAGGGGTGTACCTCGCTGTGTGAGGTGTGGGGTGTCAGTCTGCCCCTAGTGGGGGATGTCTCCCAGTTAGGCTACTCAGGGGTCAGGGACCCACTTGAGCAGACAGTCTGTCCGGTCTCAGATCTCAACCTCCATGTTGGGAGATCCACTGCTGTCTTCAAAGCTGTCAGACAGGGTCATTTGCATCTGCAGAGGTTTCTGCTGCTTTTTTTTGTTTGTTTGTTTAGCTGTGCCCTGACCCCAGAGGTGGAGTCTACAGAGACAGGCAGGCCTCCTTGAGCTGCTGTGGGCTCCACCCAGTTCTAGCTTCCCAGTGGCTTTGTTTACCTACTTAAGCCTCAGCAATGGTGGGCGCCCCTCCCCCAGCCTCGCTGCTGCCTTGCCGTTAGATCGCAGACTGCTGTGCTAGCAATGAGGGAGGCTCTGTGGGCGTGGGACCCTCGCGGGCATGGGACCCTCCCGGCCAGGTGTGGGATATAATCTCCTGGTGTGCCATTTGCTAAGACCCTTGGTAAAGCACAGTATTGGGGTAGGAGTTACCCGTTTTTCCAGGTGTTGTGTGTCTCAGTTCCCCTGGCCAGGAAAAGGGATTCCCTTCCCCCTTGTGCTTCCCAGGTGAGGCAGTGCCTCGCCCTGCTTCAGCTCTCACTGGTCGGGCTGCAGCAGCTGACCAGCACCGATTGTCTGGCACTCCCCAGTGAGATGAACCTGGTACCTCAATTGAAAATGCAGAAATCACCCATCTTCTGTGTCACTCGCATTGGGAGCTGGAGACTGGAGCTGTTCCCTTTCGACCATCTTGCTTTGCCGCTCCTACCTCTCAAATTCTAAGCCTTTGGTTTCTTCATTTTTATTTTTATTTTATTTCTATTTCATTTTTTAAGAAATGGAGGCTTGTTCTGTCACTCAGGCTGGAATGCAGTGGTGTCATCATAGCTTACTGCAGCTCTGATTCCTGGGTCCAAGTGACCCTCTCTCCTCAGCCTGCTTAGTAGCTGGGAATGTCTACAGGCACAGACAACCATGCCCAGCTAATTTTTTAAAAAAAGTGTGTGTGTGCGTCTGTGTGTGTGTGTATTTGTGTGTGTGTGTGTGTGTGTGTGTGTGTGTGTGTGTGTGTGTGTGTATAAATGAAGTCTTGCTATGTTACCCAGGCTTTTCTCAAACTCCTGGCCTCAAGCAATCCTCCTGCCTTGGCCTCCCAAGTTGCTGGGATTACAGGTGCTAGCCACTGCATCTGCCAAACCTCTAGTTTCTATGTCCATGAAAATTCATGCCCAACCCTTGCCTTTCCCACTTTGCCCCTCACCCTACTCCTGTGGGAATTCCTGTCCCTGTGCAGTCACCTGAGCTGTTCCCTGCCCTCCCCTGCTTCTCTCTCCTCATCATGATAGTGACTCACTCACCCCCAGCACTCCTAGAGATAATTCCCAGCAGCAGGCTCTCTTCTCTGGGTTCATAAGATGGCCACACGCTGGGCTAAATAAGCTGCTTATCAGCCTGGGAAGGGGTGGCATTTAGAGTGCCATGTCTTTTTATAGCTTTGCTTTAAAAAGAAGCTGATTTGGGAATGTGTTTGGAAGATGTCCCTAATTTGGTACTTGTGACTCCATGAATGTGGGGACAGAGGGAAAGAAGTTGCACTATTTTGTCTCCTTTGGTGCTTGTCTAACCCTTGAGAAGTATTTTACCATCTCCTATGCCCCTTGAAAATGATTTGGCTCCCTCCAGAGCCTAGCCATGTCCATGTTGGCAAGGCCTTGATACTCTGGACAAGGAGTTAGAAAATCTGATTGGTCATGTGCCCTTGGGGAAGTCACTTCACTTCTCCTAGCCTTGATTTCCTCTTTCATAAAGTAAAGCAATAATAACTGCACTTACTAAGATAGTTAATTATAATAATCTGAGCCAGTATATACTGAGTGCTTACTATATGCAAGACACTGTCTAAGTAGATCTTTATGCATCATCTTATGTAATCATTATAATAGTTCCTGGATTAAAATATTGTGACTAATATTTTACAGGTGAGGAAAGTAAAGGTCAGAAAAGTGAAAGAATTTGCCTAATTTAGGAAATGTCATATTCTATAATACAAACCCAGTTCGGTGTGACTCCAGAGCCAAACACTCAATAATTACACTAAACTATTGAGTTATACTAGGTAGATGATGTTTCAGTTATCTATTGATATGAAACACACCACCCCAAAACTTTGTAACACCAGCAATAACCATTATATGATGCTTGTGGATTCTATAGATAAGGAAGTTGGATGCAGCACAGTGCGGATGTCTTATCTCTCTACCTTACAATGTCTGGAGCCTCGGCTGGGAACAGGCTTTTGGTCTGGCTGCTGGGCTGAGATGACTCAAAGGATGGGCTCATTCTAGAAAGGTTGACCAGAGTGCCTACCCTGACCTCTATATATGAATTGGGCTTCCCCACAGCATGGTGACCTCCCAGGTATTCTAAGTTTTTACATGTTTATTCAGGAACTCTAAGAGAGTGAGAATTCCAGTTAAAAAATAAAAGTAGAAGCCACATGAACTTTTATGAGCTAGTCTCAGGAGTCACATGGTAACACTTCTTTCTACTCTGTTGGTCAAAGCAACAAAAAGTCCATGGGTAGGGACATAGACTTACTTCTCGATGGACTGAGTTTATTTTTTTTTAATTGCTGTGGTCATGTTACCAAACCACCATCAATTAGATCACTGTGAGCTATGCTGGGGCATCAGCGTAGGTTGATGAAGACTGAAGAAGCTGATGGGATCATGACTAAAGAGAGCTCATTAAGTATCAGGTTGGCCTAAAAATGAGCTTTCCGAGAGTCCAAAGTATAGTGGCCAAAAGAGTGGAGAAAACTCAGTCTTGCTCTGATCTGTTGTTTGTGATGACCTAATCCATGGTATCCTATAATGCTGCAGAAGTTTCCAGGCAGTGGTGATGGGCAAAACTAACCAGGAAGAAGATTATGATGATATAATTTGTTGTTTTCTGATTATAGATTATGGTTGAGAGCATGAGTTTTGGAAGCAGACAGACACAGGTGCAAATGCAAGCATAACTGTTTCCGAGCTTTGTGAACCTGAGTGAATAACTTGACCTTTCCAAGTTTCAGTCACCACTTATGTGAAATAGAGTAATGAAAATAGTACCTATCTCACAGGGCTCTTGTGAGAATTAAATGTAAAAGTGCTTAACATGGCACCTGGAACATAGTAATCACCTAAAAATATTAGTTGTAATTAGTCATCCATTCAACCCCTTGTTACACAAGTATGTGTTGGGGACTTACTTTGTGTCAGCCAAGTGCTTACTATTATTGCAGCTATTCAGACATTGTCTGAAAGAGTATTTGGAGCAGCTCTTTAGACAGAAGCTGAGAGTTCAGAAGAGAGGTTGAGCCTAAAGGGAAGTAGGGGAAAGAGGCTGAGGTTCAGGAAACCAAGCTTGACAGCCAGTTGTATAGACTGGCAACCCTGTGGGGTAGGGAAAGCCCAAAGCTCTGTTTCAACACCTAAGTACCCAGGAGTCTCCTCAAGTGTATCAGCAAGACCATTTCCCATTTCCGGGGTAGGTGAACTTAATCTGGATGGACTTGGATTGGGGTTTTTGTGTATCTGCAGTGATAGTTGTTAATGCCTACCACTGTGTGACTGATGAGTGGGGACAGGGAACAGGGGCAAGGCTTTCCCCATCAGAGTTGTGAACCTCAAATGACACAAAGGGTTAGAACGAGCTTTGCAAATAGGGAAGATTTGGACACCATTAGAAGGGCAACGTGAAAGACGTATAGGCTCTGAAGCCAGCTATGCTCTTGGTAATTTTCACCGTTCCTTAATGTGTTACACAGGGAAATAAGCAGGATCTGAAGTCACACTTTCCTATTAGCTGTTATAACTTTGGAAAATTTTTCTTTTCTCTAAGCTTTGGATTTTACTTCTGTTAGATGTGAATAATGATAACAATAACTACCTTCACTGGTACAAGTCTTAAATAAAATTGCCACATAAATCTTCCAGAATTGGTGGGGTCTGAGGCTGGATTTCTAAAAAGGAGGCCAGGAATTAATAGAAATCAGTAGGTGAAGAGGACTTGGGAAAACAATGAGGCACCCAGCTTTGATAACCTTCTTGATCTTCCAATAAAAAACCCAGCTTGTCCTCTCTCCTCTGATGCTGGCTTTCGATTCTATTCTCTGTCTGGGTACACTCCCCAAAAAAAGGAACCAGAAGACTCTAAGCCTAGTGGCAGGAGGATGGAAAGGAAGTACTCTGAGCTGATTCTCTATGAAACTGCACTTATTTTGACATAGAGTAAGCCAGCTATTTTTAACTTTTAAGTTCAGAGATACATATGCAGATTTGTTATGTAGGAAAACTCATGTCACAGGCTGTATTAGTCTGTTCTCATGCTGTTAATAAAGACATATCTGAGACTGGGTAATTTATAAAGGAAAGAGGTTTAACTGACTCACAGTTCCACATGGCTGGGGAGGCCTCACAATCATGGCAAAAGAGCAAGGCACATCTTACATGGTGGCAGGCAAGAGACAGAGCATGTGCAGGGGAACTCCCCTCTATAAAACCATCAGATCTCATGAGACTTATTCACTATCACAACAACAACCCAGGAAAGACCTGCCCCCATGATTCACTTATCTCCACCTGGTCCCACCCTTGATACGTGGGGATTATTACAATTCAAGGTGAGATTTGGGTGGGGACACAGCCAAACCATATTGCAGTGGTTTGTTGTACAGATTATTTTGTCACCCAGGTATTACGCCTAGTACTCATTAGTTATTTTTCCTGATCCTCTCTTTCCTCCAAACCTCCATCCTCTGGTAGGCCCCAGTGTCTTTGTTTCTCTCTATGTTGATTCTTCAAAGACCTAAACACAGAATTACCGTTCAACCCAACCACCATTTTTAAAAGTGTCCAGGGATTCCTGTGTTAGAATCCCCTGATGTACCTATGAAAAATAGAAACCCCAGATCTGCTCCTGTTAAGGCCTCTCCACTTCTTTATTTTGCTTCAAATTTTCCCATAATAATTACCACCTGGCATTTACTTATATTTTATTGTCTATTTTCTGCTTCTGTCCTGTCCATGAACGTAGGAACTTTTCTGCTGCTTTGTCTCCAGTCTCTAGAACAGTACTTGATGATAGGAATAAAAGAACAAATGAATGAATAAATGAGTGAGTGAGTATCTCTGAAAGTGAATCTTCAAATTAATTTTATGTATGGTCACCACAAGGGATTCTTACACACCCTCAAGTTTGAGAACCACCTTAATCAACTTTGGTTGTTCCTTCCCTTCCTTCCTCTTTGAGGGTCTATTCTCAAAATTTATTGTGTATTGTATACATTTAAGGTATACAACCTGATGTTTTGATATAGCCAGTGAAATTGCTACAGGCAAACAAATTAACATATCCGTCACCTTCCAGTTACCCATTATTAACTATAGTCCTCATGCCATGCATTCAATCACTAGACTTATTCATTTTATCTAACTGCAAATTTGTACCCTTTCACCTGTTTCCTTCCCTGCCCCCCACCTCTGGCAACCATAGTTCTATGCTTCTGTTTATTAGACTTTTTGTTTGGTTGTTGAATTTGCTTAAAGAACCAAATTACATAGGGGAGATAATAGAGCAAGCAGCTCTAGGATGGATACCTATATCTGATTCACCATCAGCCCCCATCCTCTGTTACAGAGATGAAAATAGGGGATAGGTTCTCGGTTGGTATGCTCTGATGCTAGGAGTCTCTTAGACATGGACATCTCACAACCAGGTGCCTGGGGTGTAGGAGTCAAAGCAGCCTGCTTACAGCCTCCACCTCCTGCTCAATTTGACTTTGGCCTGGCCTGCTTGCCTCTCACCCTATTAGACTTGAAAGGTAGCCTAGCTCTTGACCAAAGGAGGCATGGCTTCAATGCCAGGAGGATGATGGAGGGTTCAGAACTGGAGTTTGCTTCCTGAGCCTAGTTGGCTCTGGGTTGGGATGAAAGATTCAGCTTCCAAACCCAGAAGGGAGCCGAGCCTAGGGCATAAGGCTGACTGCATCTAGGGGCCATGGAAATAGATGGTGAGTTGAGGTCTCACCAGGCACACCAGGGCCTATGAAAGACAGGTTAGGGAGCTGATGTGCATGGCATGCCTATTACCCTATTGTTTGAATATCATCTCTTCTGGTTTTGAAGGTTTCACAAGTTACTGGCTGTGTGACTTTGGGCAGTGACTTCCCTCTCTGAGCTGCCTCTGTTTTCATTGGTAAACTGGAGGTGATAGAGACATCATCTCCCAGAGGGCATCATAAGGATTTTTTGGAGATCAGAGGACTCTATCTGGCATATAATAAGCACCAGGTATTTTCTTCTTTCTTTTTCAACTCTTTAAATTCCAAGAAGTTTAAGAGAACACAAAGGAAATCATCAGATGGAGGAGGGTGGCTGCTGTGGGAGGCAAAACATGCAGCTCCAGGGCCAGGAGCTGAGGGGAGAGACGTGCTCACTGGGGAATTTCAGAACCACTTGACTTAAGAGGCTTGAACTAATCAATCCCTCTCAGCTCATCATGGGGCCTTGCAATCAGGGCTCCACCTGCTCACCTGCTGCTCTATCCTTAGGGAAGCCACCAAAGCCAATCACAGGGCATTGTTCTTCCAGCTCTGCTCCTTGGAGGAGCTCTCTGGCCCACAGAGAGAGCCTGGCCAAGGCAGAAGAGAGCAGGAGAAGAGGATTCACAGAATCTCAGATGTGGGGTTTAGAGCTGGACTGCCTAGTGCAGCACCTTCAGTTCTCTCGTGACAATAAGGAGGTGATGTGACTTGACCAAGGACATCTAGAAAGCCAGAGTGGAAAGAGAGGAATTAGGAATTTGCCCATTTAAATTTATTCATTGGCTCAATAAGTATTTCAATTCACTCAATATGTACTGTATTTAAATTAATTCACTTAGTAGTTAAATGCATTCATTTATTCATCTACTTATTCAATAGCATTTGCTCATTGCCTATTATAGATTCAGGACCTCTAAGGCCACATGCAGCCACATTTAATTCTTAATCCTGTACTCTTTCCAATGCTTCAGGCTTTCTCCTTTACAGATCCAGGCATTCCAGTGGTAACTTACTCAAATCCAGACAGGGGATATGGAGGAGTTCCTTCTGCCCTTCCCCTCCCCACATCTCAGTCGTAGATTCTCAAGTCCTAGAAATTGCTTCAGACACCAGGAAAATAGGGATCTGATTGGAGTCTGTGGAATTTAGTTTATTTGAATTGACTTCAACTGAATGAAATGGAATTACTAAACTAAATGGAAATAATTGAATTGAAATATAGCAAATTAGATTGAATCGAGATTAACTGAAATGAAATCAGTTGAGAATGTATTGAATCATGGTACTGGAAAAGGTTTAGACATTGTCTCCTCAACCCTACTCATTGCACAGTGAGGCAACTAAAGCTTGGGAAGTGTGGGGCAGGGTATGATGGAGGGTCAGTGACTTTGACAAGGTCAAGAAAGTGGCAGAGCCAGGCTTCAAAGCCAGGCTATCTGCCTCCTAGGCCAGCAACTATCCCACCATGTATACTTCCAGAATTGGTGGGGTCTGAGATTACATTTCTGAGCAAGAGACCAGGAGATGATAGAAATCAGCAGGTGAAGAAGACTTGAAGAAATAATTAACATCCAATGTTAATAATCTTCTTCACCTGCTAATAAACAACCCAGCCTGTCTTCTGTTCTCTGAGTTTGGCTTTCCATTGCATTCTCTGGGCCTACTGCAGACTTGACCCTACCCTGATATCCTAGAGAAATCCATGGAAGGAGTTTCAGGTCAGCCACGAAGTGACTTTCCATTACTTTGGCTTAATCTCACTTTCCACTTTTAGCCTTATTCCAGTAACTGTTTTGTTCGTTTGTTTGTTTTTTGTTTGTTTTTGTGTTTGTTTGTTGTCAACAGGGATGTTTCAGATTATTATTTTTTTCATTATTATACTTTAAGTTCTAGGGTACATGTGCACAACGTGCCGGTTTGTTACATATGTATACTTGTGCCGTGTTGGTGTGCTGCACCCATCAACTCGTCAGCACCCATCAACTCGTCATTTACATCAGGTATAACTCCCAATGCAATCCCTCCCCATAATAGGCCCCGGTATGTGATGTTCCCCTTCCCAAGTCCAAGTGATCTCATTGTTCAGTTCCCACCTAGGAGTGAGAACATGCGGTGTTTGGTTTTCTGTTCTTGCGATAGTTTGCTGAGAATGATGGTTTCCAGCTGCATCCATGTCCCTACAAAGGACACAAACTCATCCTTTTTGATGGCTGCATAGTATTCCATGGTGTATATGTGCCACATTTTCTTAATCCAGTCTGTCACTGATGGACATTTGGGTTGATTGCAAGTCTTTGCTATCGTGAATAGTGCCGCAATGAACATACATGTGCACGTGTCTTTATAGCAGCATGATTTGTGATCATTTGGGTATATACCCAGTAATGGGATGGCTGGGTCATATGGTACTCCCGGTTCTAGATCCTTTTTCCTTTGCAATCAGGCCCCTGGGTTGTGGTGGGTACACAAAGATAAAGAAGCCTGAAGACTCTGAGCCTAGTGATGGCAGAAAGATGGAAGAAAAGTTCTGTGGGCTGATCCTCTGTGAAAGTGCATTTACTTCAAGGAATAAGGATATAAAGTAGCTGATGACCCTTCTTGAATTCCCAATTATAAGATCATTGTGCCTGAATATCTATGTTAGTGTCATTCCTTGGGTAATGTTTCAAAAAAAACTATTAAAACACACATATGTTAACTGGGAGAGACAGCATGTTTAATATCCACCTAAAAGTATGATAATCTTATCCTATCAACTATTTAACACCAGAAAGAAGGCTTGTGGTGGGGCACAGTGGAAAGAAATGGCTTGAAGAGAAAAGTTGGATCTGTGGCCAATGTTATTTTTAAAAGTTGGTATAAATTGCTTTACCCAGAGATTTGAATCTGCAAGTCTCTATAATGAGCAGGCATTATTCTTATGATGAAAGTGTTATGTAATAACATGAGTCTGGATTCCTAACAAAAAGGCAAATGGTAGCCCATTTACCTCTCTTGCCCTTCCCTCCCCACAAGTGGTCACAAATGATAACCATTCCTCAAGAGAACACATGGTTTCATAAATAATCTTCCTAACAACTCTGGAAGATAAGGCAGGCACCTTTGACCTCATTTTACAGAGGAGGAACTGAGCCCAGAGATCTTCAACAATTCACCTTAGGTCCTGCAGTAAATCAGAAACAAAGCAAGGAGCAGATCTCTATTCTCAGCTCACTAAATCCAGAGCTCTTTTAGTATTATATGCTGGCAATTTTACAACTGAAATAGATTTTCACACCCTCGTTCCTTGTTTGTGCAGGATGGGAGTGGTAGAAGTCATGGGGTGGGGGCCTTGGAAAGCAAAGGGTGGCTCCAGTCCATTTCACAGACTTGAGCCACTGATGGGGGCAGCCTCCAAGTGTGTAATCGTCCTAATGAGCTGTGGCGCTTGTCAAGTTATGTGGTCCAGACGCTTGTTGCTGTGATATGGAGATAATTGGCCCTGCCACAGGAATGGCAAACTGGCCGACAGGCTCTTAGCAAACCACAGGCTGGGCAGAATGACACAGTGAGAGATGCTGCTAGCTGCTCTGGCTCCCGATTCCTCTAATGTTTATGATCATGGCCATCTCTGGTCTTACCATCAGGCCCTAAAACCAGAAGTAAGGGCTGTTTTGGAATAGATGGATATGGCACTAGAGGTTCACACCACAATTTTTTTGGGCTCAGTAGGTCCACACTCCACTCCCCAAGTATTTCAGATGAAAGTGAACTGGATTGAAGAAAGATAGCAAAGGAGAATCCTAGTCACCCACTTGAGACCCACCCATCTCCAATTCTGAGGACAATAGGGCCTACTCCGGGCTTGATCCTACCCTGCTATCCTACTAAAATCCATGGAAAGAGATTCAGGCCAGTCACTAAGTGACTTTTCATTATTTTGGCTTAATTCTAGTTTCTGTTTTTACCCTAGTTCCAGAGTAACTGTTTTTTGTTTTGTTTTGTTTTGTTTTTTTTAATGTCCCTTGTTATCAAGCCCCTGCATTGTACACCAGTTTCTGCCACTTGACTCCAATCATCCCTTCATTTCATGAGTATTTAATAAGCACTGTTTACATGCCAGGTAGTATTCTAACTAGGGATATAGTGGTGAAAAAGGTAGACAATGACTTCATAGAGATTGTCTTCCACAGGGAGACAAGTAAGCAAAAGAGTAAATGAAAGTGCACTGCGATATGCAGTAGTGAGTATTATCAAGACAAATAAGCGAAGGGAAAGCATCAGAGGTGCTAATTTAGATCAGCAGGGGTGTCAGATAGGGCCTCTCAGAGGATGTGGCATTTGAACAGAGACCCGTACAGTGGAAAAGTTGTTCCTGTGCCTATCTGGGTGGGGGTCAGTGTGTTCCAGGTGGAGGTAATTAGGGGCACCAAGATGGGGCGTGTGTGTGTCACTCAAAGACCAGCAAGGCTGCAGTGCAGTGAGGACAGAAGAGAGTGGTGAGAAATTAAATCCATTAGGGAGCTGGGCTGGATCTGTGAGAGAGCCTTGGAGGCCAGGGTAAACGTGTTGGAGTCTTTGGTCCTGCCCATATTCTGCCAGATCCCTCTGATGCTGGTGACCTCCTGATGTGACAGCTACCTGTGGCCTGACGATGGTTCCTTCTGTGCTCTTGCTCAGTGGTCTCGAAGTCGGCTGACTCCAACTGTGAACTTCTTTCTCCAGGCCTCACTGTACAAGGCAAGAGTGACAGTTAATAAGGCTGAATGTCACAATGTGGACTCACAGGGCCCTGTATTTTACACCTGGATTTATTTCTCTCCCCCTATACTGAGCCCAAGTCCATTTTAGCATAAATCTGGTCCCTGCTGATGACTCTGCTTTCCCGGGTGCATCTGCGAGATGATTGTTGTTTTCACTGATGAGCCCCAGAACTACGTGGGGAGCTGGCTTCCCTACAGTAAAACAAGAACACTTTGTAATGAGATTGTAACTGGAAAGAAGTTTGAATAATTGATGCATTTTCTTCATTATTCTTGGTGGGAGAAACTGGCCCCAACTAAGGTTTCATACTCATTCCCTGCCACTTTCTCTCTGTAGCCCTTTCTCTCCCACCACATTTGAAGTCTGTGAGCACTTGCAGATCCTGTTTCCTCTGCTGAGATTGTGTACTCCCTACTCCTTCTCTGCTTAACAAACATACTCACAAGAGAGCCTTTTTGGAGAAGCCTCCTGATGACCCCAGGGAGCCATGCAGGCCTCTGGTGGGCTCCTTTGACTCCTGTGCCTCCTCTCCAAATTTATGTGATACCCTAATTGACTGATCCTAAACCTATCATTCTCACTAGAGCGAGTCTATCTACCTAAAGGACTTGGATTGGCTGATTAACTTAGTTGTTTGGAACTTGACTGCAGAGTTATGCTACTCGAGTTCAAATTCTGGGGCTGTCACTTCCTACCTACCCTAGCTATGTGATTTGCAGCATATTATTTAACCCTTTGATTCCTCTGTTTACTCGTCTCTAAAGCTGAGATAGTAATAATGCTTACCTATTAACGTTGCCTTAAGGTGACAATAACTGCCAATTCATCTCCTTGCTTATCTCCTTGCTTATCCTTGTACCCGTCTATGTATAATAGCAACCACAGTGAGTTAAACAACTGTGTTCTTTCCAGAGATTTTTCACATGCTCATGACCTATTTCTCATCATTCAAGTCTCAGCTCCCCTTACTGTTCAGAAAGGCTTCCAGCAGCCATGACATTTTAAGTAGACCCTCTCTCTATCCAAGCCAATCTCTGTCCCATTACTTTATGGGGTTAGTAGCCAGTGTTGTTTACCAAAGATATCCAGTTCCATCTCCTTCTTTGAACTGGATAGGATTACACGCTTCATTTCTTCTTGTTAGGTGGGAATCTATGCCCAGTTCTGGTCAATGAGTTATGAGCAAAAATAACATTAATTACGTTGAGCATTGTATTTCCAATACAAGAACTTCCAGAGAGCTCTCTTCCCTCTGACAGGATAACTGACAGTACTGGAGATGGGACTCTAAGTGATTAAGATGGCAAGAGATTCCCTTGCCCCACCATCATGACTTAAGATAAGCAACATTCAATCTTAAGCCACTAAGATTCTGGCATCGCATCACCTAGCCTAATCTGGCTGATACACTCTTTGCATTACTTATTATTATCTATTAAAATGATTGTTTTTCCTCAATATCTATTATTTCTTTCTTCAATCATAACAGAACCCTTAACTTTTTGCTAAGGAATGGCTGCACAGAATAAAGGCCACATTTTCTAGACCTCTGGCAGGTAGCATAACCATGCAACAAGGTCTGGCCAAGGAGAGGTAAGCAGAAGTGAACTCTGGCACTTCTCGCCATTACAAACTGGTAAAGGAAGGTATTCCCTTTCCTTCCTACTGGCTAGAAGGTCAAAATAATGGTTACATCTTTAGCTAAGCAGATAAGGGAAACACCTTAGAGATGATAAAGCAATGAGGAGGAACCAGTTTTCCTGACAGTATGGAATCACTATACCAGCCCTGGATTCATTACGTCCGGGCTCTTATATGATTAAAATCAAACTTTTTATCATATACGAGCTAATGTTAAATGCAGTTGCTATTACTGCCATCAAGTCCATTTGCTCACCATCATACTATCTCAAGTCACCTTGCTTGTTTATTTAATTGATTAATGTCTATTCCCACTTCTCCAACACACGTGCACAAATGTAAGTTCCATGAGAACAGAAATTGTTTCTGTCTTGTTCATTGCAGTATCCAGAGAGTTCAGTGCAGTGCTTGTCAGAAAGCAAAGTCTTAAATATATTCATCAAATAAGTGAGGATAAATGATCTACAATAATCACTGTTATTAGTTCTTTCTCTTAATATTCTAGAACGGGTTTCTCTACTGTCCATCATAAAGATTTGATCATGTGACAATTCCGGAGACTTCTGATGTTTATTTTGCTTGTAAAAACATTTCTCTTTCTCCTTCTTTGCCAAATTCCTTCGAGAAGGAGTGCTGGACTCATGATAGAGGCATATAACATGTTAATGCTAAAAGGAACCTTAGTGGTTCTGTGACATAACACAGTCATTTTACAAGTGTGTGAACAAGCTCAGAAAGGAGGATTGATTTGCTTCGAGTTACACAGTTGACTGATGACAGAAGAGCTTGAAATCTAGAATGATTGCCCTTCTTTTAGTGTCCTTATTATCATGAGAAATTCCAGCTCCTTTTGGGTTTGATCAGCCTTAATGGATATAGGTAGACCATGTTTTTCAATAGTTCCTACATTGGGACAGCTACTGTGCAACACTGTCCCCAATTTTACACCCTATGACTTGTCCACATCTGGAGCCCAAAAAGGCTAAGTGACGAGAAGGTCACTTAGAGGCAAGTTAGGTAGCTCTTTAGTTTTCTATTAAGACACAGAAAGAGAAAATAACATCCTTGGTCACACTTGGATCACTTAGGGACATTGGGGAGGAACTTTAGGCATTCCCTAAGGAAATGATGCCCAGAGAAGAAGTGGGAAGTTTTGGAAGATATAGAGTTCCACACTCCTGGAAGTATTCTCGCAGACTGTGGACATCAGATAATAGATAGAGGGGTGAGGACGCTTAGGGATCATGTGGGTTTCAATAAGATCTGCTGCCAACTCTGAGAGAAACATAATGCAATAAATACGATTCGCAATACAGACAAATACAATACAATACAATTCGTTAAGTGGTTTGAATATCCTTTCTTTTCCAAATTTACTTGCTTTGAGTCCAGGAGAAGTGAAGGAGAAACCAGAAAAACAATGACTGGCATAGAGCAGAGGCCCAATTATTGTCCCTGAAATCAGTTAATCTGACCCCTTATTCAGCTTCTTGCAGTTTTCCCTCTGTCTCTAATTCCCACTGGTTTCTAACTGCTTTAGGCAGTTATGGATTTGAAAGGATCTCCAGGATTCGTCCTGCCCAGCAGTTCCCAGATTTGATAAAAAAGGTCTGTTTTAAAACATGCTTGCTTGATCAAATACTCACAATTCAAGTTAACATATTGCTCATTCTGAAATGTCTCATGATAAAAAACAAAACAAAACTTGTTGAGTTTCTCAACCCTCTATTTTCCCACTCTACTTTATTATGGAACCCTTTTAAAATGTGTTTTGTAAACTACAGAAATGCCGTCAAACACTTTGGAAACACCACATCTAGTCCAAATGCCTCATTTTGTGTATGTAAGAAGTAGAAGCTCAGAGAAGGGAAAATTGTCAAAATCAGAACAAGCACCCAAGGTCCTCCAATGCTGAGTTCACTGCACGAAAGACATCTTCCTTATGAATAAGACAGCACATTTCTAAAGCAGTTCTGAGTGGCCAGTGTTTTATTTAACAGCTCATCTGCCAATGGATTGTGTCACAGAAATACGTGAACAAGACAATGTGTTGTGAAATGAATGGATTTACCAACCAGGGGACCAGCCCTGTGCCCTGCTCATTAGGAACAATTTACATGCGGAACATCAGTGTGACAGGCCCAGCAAGGGATTTGTTTAACTCATTTAGAGTAATGGAGACAAGAGATTAATCACTTGAACACTGGTGTGCCTTGCCTCTGCGGCCCCACTGTGCACTGTGACCCAGCTGAACCTGATTTGATGCGATCTTGTCTCTGATCTCAGTGCACTGACAGTGCTCACATTTGTGTCTGAAACCTTCGGGGTCTGGCCTGGGGCTTCCACCCACAAACAGTGTGGACCTACCCACCACATGGACCAGAGGAGTGACTCAGAAATCAGTCACATCAGTCACATTTGTCTTCAATTCCTCCATAGCTCATTTCTTGATTCCTCATATTCGCTGGGCTTGGAATCACAAGTGGCCTTCAGGTCAGGTTTTCTCTAACTCACATGGGCACCCTACCTGTGCCTGCTCCAGCTATTCACTTCTTCCCTCCAATGCAGCAGGAACAGTCTCTCATTCTGCCAGCGACCATTCCCTCTGCTTGTGCTCTGTACTTCCATTCCCTCCAGCCAGTTCTGTTTGTCATCCAACCTCTGTTCTTCATCATCAACGTCTCCCTCTCCATTTGGGTCTTCTCAGCAGTTGACAAATATACCTTATTTTCCTTTTATATTGTCAAAACAGAGAAGTTAATTAACTTGCCCAAGGTGACACAGCAGATATATCCATAACAATTAGGTAGCAACATATTTCCCTCCAGCTATTGACAAATTTCTCGGCTTTTCTTCACATCCATACTTCTCAAAAACATTGCTGTGATGGAGTTTCTTTTTTTTGTTTAATTATACTTTATGTCCTGGGATACACGTGCAGAACGTGCAGGTTTGCTACATAGGTATACACGTGCCATGGTAGTTTGCTGCACCCATCAACCTGTCATCTACAATAGGTATTTCTCCTAACGCTATCCCTCCCTTAGCGCCCGCCACACCCCTGACAGGCCCCGGTGTGTGATGTTCCCCTCCCTGTGTCCATGTGTTCTCGTTGTTCAGCTCCCACTTATGAGTGAGAACATGGGTATGGAGTCTCTATTCCTCTCTATATCATTCAGTCTTCAATTCAATTCAAACAAATTTCTGCCCCATCACCCCATCCCACCCCAGCTACCTTCATGTTATCAAATCTAAGGTACATTATGAAGTATTCAGCTTATTTGATGTCTGTACCATGTGGTCAACATTGGCCATTCTGGGAATCCTGTCTTGATTCACCTCATCCCACTCCAGCTCATCATCCCATCCCACCCCAGCTACCTTCATGTTGCCAAATCTAGGCTACCTTCTGATATGTTCAGTTTATTTGGTGTCTATACCATGTGGGCAACATTATCCATTCTTGAAATCCTGTCTTGATTCTCCTCCCACTAGGCTGCTCATTTATTCCCAGTTTCTACTGTAAGCCCCTACTTTTTGACCTAAAATGTTGGATCAAAACATTTCCAGAGCTGAATGGTGGGTCTCCTCTTTTCCTGGGTTCTCTGCATTGCTCTATTGTGCTCTACCATTCTCATTGGTCACTTCCTCATTGAAGAATCCCAACCATTCCCACGATGTTGAGTACCATCGATATGCAATGATTCCCAGATGCATCTCCCCAGCCTGAATTGTCTTCTGAGGTCTGAGCTCATGACCAGTCATTGACCTAACATTGCTACATGTCCCAAACTGAAATTTTCACTCTTTGCCCAGCCTTAGACACATTGCCATCTATTTATTTTCCTCTGGTGTTTTCCATCTCTGTTAATTACCTAATTTCTTACCCTGCAAACTTGGGGATCATTTTTGATAGCTTTCATTCTCTCTTTTTTCTGCTATCATAAACCATCAATCACTAAATCTTACTGAGTTTATGTCCCAAATGTTGGACAAATCTATCCACTTTTCAACACTCTCACGGCCACCATACTAGTCAGAGGCAGCTGCGCCTTCACATGGTGCCTCTCTGATCTGTTCCCAATGCTACAGGCAGCATTTTTTGTTTCCATTTTAAATCACAGATCTGATCATTTTGCTCCATCACTTAACATTTTCAGTTGCTTCCTTTTACTCCTAGTTTAAAAGTCACAGTCCGTCACCTAGCCTGCAAAGACCTCCTTGCTCTGACCCTCTGGAGCCTCCCATCTCACTCACTGTACTCTCTTCTTATTCTTCGTGCTCAGCTCACTCTGACATTTTGTTTGTTAGTCTAACACAACATGTTCCTTCCCATCTCAGGGTCTCTGCACCTTCTGGTCTCTTCTTCCCTTTTGGGAATGTCCGTGTCTTACCAGTGTCCCCTAAGAGAACCCTCTCCTCGCCTATTAGATCAAATAAATCCTCCTTCCCACCAAGAGCACTAAAAACTCTTATGACTGCTTGTGTTTCTTTTATTTCATTCGTCAACATTTAATTGATATAGTTATTTGTGTAATTACTGACTTCATGTCCGCTTTTGTGATTAGAATGTGACATCCTTGAGGGCAGACACCGAGCCTGTGTGCTTTACCATTGTAGCACCAGCCCTGAAGCTGGCGTACAGCATATCCCTGTGCAGTAAATGTTTGTAGAATAAAAATAAATCAATCTTACTAAGATTCCTTGGAAAATGAAGAGGTTGTTTTCTCCATGATCTCTAGCAACCCACTCAGCTCTAGAGTATTTCAAACCAAGGTACTTCATCTCTTTGGATGCCCGTATCCCTGCCTGGGAAATGAGAAAACAAAAATCTGCCTTGATTATTTCACAGGAGGGGGGCTGATAAGAGAGTGGGTCAAACAGGGCTTCGTGAAGCTCTGTAAACATGTAACAAACTCTTTTTAATGCTTTTTGCTTCACACTGGCTCTGTAAGGAGGACAGTGCGCTACTTTCATGATGTGAAATATGTTTGGGTTTCTAATACTGACACTTACCTCCATGGTCTTGGGAATATGGGTCTCATTTTCTGGATCTGTTTCTCCAGGTACGAAATGAAGCAGTTGGGACAGATATGCCTCTAAGGAAGGTGCATCCTTTCCATATTATTCCATGATCAACTCATGTACACCAATGTATAAAGTCTCAATCAAAATTATCTTTGGCAGGTAATTTGCATTTTCATAGAGAGTCAATAGGAGAGGACAAAGCTTATCTGCAAAGAAAGCTTAATTCTGATGGCAACGCAGGCTTGGTGACACCAGGTGAGCCAGTCCTCAGTAACAAGCCTCAGACTTGGTTGCAGACATCAGAATTTCAAATCCAGGTTTCCTCCTTGTCAGATGCAGAATCAGGGGCTACTCCCTCATAGTCTTAGTGCCAAAACTTAGGGGTTTTCTTATCCAAAACTTAAGGGTGATAAAGCTGACTGAGCTATAGGGAGCAGCAAATGAGAATATCATTGGGAGAGTCAGTCATGACTTCCAAAATGATTCCCAGAGGGATGATGCTTCTTCCTAACCATTTTAAATAAGCAGGCACATGAACCTCTTCTGCCAAGCGGGAGTAGGTCCTATTATCTTTCCCAAAAGAAGCCTGCTACAGAACTTTGGAAGCAAAGGGTATCACAAGAAGCCTGAACACTTTAAAGCAGCACATTGCTCCCAGCTCTTAGCCTGCAGTGCAGAGCACAATTTTTTATCCAGAGATGGCAAAATTGGACTTGGAGTAACTTGATACCTCAGGCTATTGTCTCACAAATGATTTATTAGCTGGGGCTGCTCTGAACTCAGAAGTTTGCACACTGCCCAGGGCCCATGTTTCCAGAAGGGAATCTTGCCTCTCCTGGGAATAACTCTCCAGAGATGAATATGAAAACTCTGTTTGTCCCCTGACACTCTCCCAGAAGCTCCGTTTTTAGCTATGCCTTAGGATAGTCCTAGCGTCCAGCATGTGACTTGGCTGGAGAAGGACAAGAGCTCCTGGTAAGGGGTATGTTTTAGACTATGCCTGCCTAAAAAAAAAATAGCATTTTGTTTTCTGTGAGAGAGGGACATCAAATATAAATAATTTAAAACCCAAATTTTGCCATTCACCATGTTTACAAACTTCAGAAAATTGTTTACTTGTTTGGGTCTCTATTTCCTCTCTTAAAAAAGGGACCTATTAGTGCCTCTGTTATAGGATTTTGTGAGCATCAAAAGTTAAAATACAGGTCAAGACTTTAGCTCTATGTGTGACAAGATACAGCATCAGAGCAGGTGTCAGTGTGTTTCCTTCCTTTAGGAGAGGACAAAAAGTCACCCAGGCCATACAATTTGAAAAGTAGTACCTGCATCAAATATTTCTCAGTTTTTAGTGTTGTAACAGTCATCTGTTGCTGCATTTCAAGAAACTACACATTTCAGAAACCATGTAATAAGCACTTATTTATCACATATTAATAGCTCTGCTGACTTCAGCTGGGCCCATCTAGGTGGCTCAAAGCTGCAAGTTGGGTGAGGTCGGCTCCATTTACTTCTTGCCTTGGACCAACAGGCTAGCCAGGTGTATTCCTCTCATGAAACTGGCAGGGGTGCTAGAAAGCAAATGGGAACATGAGACAAATTTCAAAGCCTAGACTCAGAGCTGGCACCCTGTCATTTCTACCCCTAGTCCATTGTCCAAACAAGTCATATGGCTTAGCCCAAATTTAAGGGATGGCAAAGTGTACTCTTCCTTTAGTGAAAGGATGTAAGAAAAAAAATCACTTGGCAAAAGGTGTGAATTCAGGACATGTGACTAATTGGGGCTATTAATAAAATCTCTTATAGCTGCTGTGTATTCAGAGACCCCTCTTACATGTGGAAAGGGAAGATACCATAATATGTAAAGGGAGAGTTCTAATTTTCTCTTCCTAAGCAGAAGGGAGAAAAACATTTCTTCACCCTGCTTCCAATAGCTTAAGTGTGGGAAAAAAATTTAAGCAGAACAATCATGTATTTATTCCACCCTAGGCTATTGAATCTTTAAAAAAAATCTATATTTTTGGAAATAACTTTAAATTCATCTTTTTATTAAGCAATGTATGCACATGGTACAACATTTAAAGGCTTTAAATGGTCTTATATAGTAAAAGACATATTGCCTTTCCCCATTCTCCAGTCTCATAGTTCTGTTCCTAATTGCACAGACAGATAGTCATCCAGCCCATGGACTTTGAGAGGTATCTGCCTTACTATTCATTACCTAAAAATTTGCGGCAATGTTTGTCTTCTCCACCATTGTTTAGTATTCCCAGTTGAGGTGCTTCAGGTTACAATGTTCTCTACCTATGCATGAGCACTGGTTTACAATTGCCGTTTACTAACAATGTATTGTGAACTGGTTAACAAAGGAGCTCCAAGGAAATGAGATAGAATGTGTGAGATTCAAGTTTCATGCTGAAAACTTCAGTGGTTCCATGTGGCTTATAGAATCATATTCATACCTTTTGGCATGTGGGTACTCCACAATCAGACACCAATTTGTCTTCTGAGGGATCTTTTTCATTACTCCTCTTGGTAGATTCTCCATCATAGGGGTGATAGACTAAAATATTTTACAGAATATTTATTCTCCTCTCTTTTCCCAATGGGGTGGAGCATCATATCCAGCTCCACTTTGAGACTGGCTATGTGCTTTGCTGTGACTAGTGGAAGGTGAGGTCTTAAATACGCACGTGCAATTTGGTTTGTTCTCTTGAGCTTCTGTCACCCACCATAAGAACAGATCTGAGTAGCTGGTAATCCGAGGAGAAAGCCGACACATGTGGCATTGACGTGCACCAAACACAAAGTCTGGAGTGTGAGTGGAAAGAAAAAAGCTGTTGTTGTAAGGCACCAAGTTATGGAGTGTTTTGCTATGCAGCATGTTTGCAGCAGTGGCTAACTAATATAATAATCAAATTAAAGAATCCTCTGCTACCTGTGTCAGTCTTATCTGTAGACATTTTTGCTTGTGTCCCATCCATCTGAGATATCCTCTTTTTCTCTAACCATTGTATCTGCATGTCTAGAGCATAACTGATAAGAAGGTATGAGCTGGAGATAAGAAAACATAAGCTTTAATTCCTGTTCAGCCATGTACCAGCTTGGGGAAATCAAAATTTCCTATGCTGCAGTTTTCTAAAGTGTAAAATGAGATTAATAATGTCTATCTTTAAAGGACTGTGCAAGGATTCACTGTATCATATATGTAAACCTTGACACAATATACTCAGTAAATGTTTACAATTTATATTACATGTTTTCTTGGATAATTTTGCAACAACCATTTGCGACAGGTTATATTATTATTACCATTTTACAGATAAGGAAACTGAGACTCAGAGCAATTAATTCACTTTCCTTACAGTTAAGTGGCAAGGTACAGACCAGGCCACTGTTTCCAGCATTTGTAACTCTACCACTGTATTATGTTGCTTGGATGATTGCTGAAATTTCTTTCAGTTTCTCTGGTGTATAGTTCCTTGGTCGGAAATATGTCAGAGGCCTCAATGACTGAAATGTCTTATTCTAGCCGAGCATTTTCCAAAGTGTGAGATGCATACCACAGATGGTCCAGGAGGTGATTTAAATGGGACAGGACACTGAAGACACCGAATAATATTGTGAGAAAGTCATTGCCTTTTCAATTATCTTTAAATGTCGAGAGAGAAAATCTTAGTTGGGTGCTAACATCTTTGAGATCTCTAATACTAACTAATCTCCCCACTTCTCCACTCTTTTTAAAGACAAAGACACAGCAAGTTCCATTATGAACAATAATATGTTTTCACTTTTTTTTATTGTGTTTGATTTAAAACACATTATTTTTGTCTTTCCGTTTACTATGGTCAAGTTCTTCTATAACATGCATATACTTAACTAATTAAGAAAACAAATAAATAGTAGAGTTTATAAATAGCAACAAATTATGAAGATGATTGTTGAATGACAGTGGCTTATGAAATACTGTTTTATGAGAGAGTTTTGCATTGTACTTTAGTCTACATATCTGGTAGCCTCTGTCTTGTCCTCTATTCCTCAACCTTTATTTTATTCCTATAACAACTTCTAAGTAGTTAACTATAACCAAACTGAATAGAGCTCTGAGTATTTGAAATACAAGCACTAAATCTGGTTGTTTGAGATAATGTGATCCCGTAAAAAATACACTAAACAGGACAGCAGCAATCCTGGGTTCTCTTCTGGTATTTGCTACTGGTTAGCTGTGTGGCCTTGAGTAAATTGCTCCAGCTCTCTGAGCCCCAGTAGCTGCTTAAGAAATAAGGAGTTTTAACTAGATGAATGATCTCTAAGGTCCTTTCCAATACAGAAGTGTATAAATATTTTCAGTATTATTTTTATTAAAAGAATCACTTAACCATTGAAAATTTCCATTTTTTAGTAATAAACCTCCAGAATCAGGGGCAACAATATATTTGCAATAGAAAGTTCATTAGCATATTTTGATAGTTTTTGATCGTTTTTTCATGTATTAAAATGAAGCATTTAGTAAAAATTAAACATTATATGCAAATGAGTGCAACAAGCCTACTTTTAGAATAATTCATTATCTCTTATAATATATGTGAGTGTCTTCTCTTTTTTTCTGGTACACTGTAGATATCAAGTCAGCATATTGGAGGTTTACCAAGAAAGTGTAACAGAGGATCCTATCTTTCATTTGCATAAATCCCAGAATTCCACCTAAAATTATAAGCTATTAATAGGTGACAAGACTGTCACTAGATATTCATTTATAATATTGTCATTGAAACCTAGTGAACATTTAGGACATATGTCAAAAATTGATTTTTTTTTTTGCCAGAAAGAAAAATTTTGTTTGTGCTATAGCAAAAAGGTTTTACACTAGAAAGGTAAGCTAGCAGAAGTGTAGATTTTTTTTCTTGTGCAATTTTCCTTCTTTGCTATTCAAATATAGAATCATATGATTATGTTATTAAACTAGAAGGAAATCTGAGAATTTCTACTTTGATGTCTTAATTTTATAGGTGAGGAAATTTAGAGCCAAAGGGGTCTAGCTGTTTGCTCATGGTCACCAGAATTAACGGCAGTGTTGGTGCTAGAATCCAAGTCTTCTGACTTCTTGTTGATGTGTTTATGTATTTCTACAAGTGTTAGTATATAAGATATAATTGCACAGGCTAGAGAAATGTATGCAAATATAACAACCATTATGCACATCGATTTATCATCAAGGATAATTCAAGAGAATCACAAAGTTGGTCAAAGTTTTTCATCAATATCGTAGCCCTAGCTCCTCCCTGACCTCATTCTGAACTGCTCACCCCAGTCAAATGATATCCTTTCCTCAACACTGTCAGCAATTGCTGCCTGAGGAATTTTTGGAGAAATTAACTTGTGCTGTATTGTGTCATTGTTTGCTTGAAATTTTAACTCAGATTCTGTTTATTGCTGTAGCTTGTGTATTCCTTGAGGAGTGAGACTATGATCTCTCCAGGTTTCTATGCTTTCTGGCACCTAGTCCAGGGCCAGAATATAGAATTACTAAAATGTAAATTAATGCTTAAATGCTTAGAATTATAATGCTTTAATGCTTAAAGACAGAACAATTAAACCTACTAATTTCACTAAATTTAATGGTTTGTCTAAGATTGCACACTACTTGAAGATGGGGTCCTAATAAAATCTATATAGCCTTCAGATATTGACAATAGAAAACAGTAGGCATCAGAGATGGATGTGTTCCACATTTGTGACTTTAAGGTAACTAAAAAGTATGCTAACTAGATTTCATTACAATAAACCTTAATATCAGATTGGCATATGTATACATTTTACCGTGACCATGTAAACATTGCTTTACTGAAAAAAAAAAAAAAAAAAAAAGCTAGAAAATTCATGGCTGCAATTCCCCCAAGCAACATAAATAAAAAGTGACTGGGGCATATTCACAAAGATTGAGTCTCAGGATGGTCTGGAATGTAGGCTCTGGGAGGGGTGAAGAACCTTTAGAGGTGAGACCACAGAAAGACAGGTAAACAATGCCTATCATGTTTCCTAACTTGCCCAGTCCATACAGAGAAACGTTCTACTTTAAAGGTGTACCATATGCATAGTGACAGGTGGCAAACACTGGCTTTGGAATCAGAAACACTTGGGCTTGATTCCTTGTTCTTCTCTACTAGCTGTATAACTTAGAGCCAGTTAATTAGCTCTTCTGAACTGTATCTCATTTGCAAAATGAATATTAACTACACTTGCATGATAGGGTTGTTTTTAACATTAAATTAAAGGTGAACACTTAGCAAAGTGTTTTGGACAAGTAATTTTCATATAGTGATTGATAAAAAGTAACCATTAATAATAGCAGACATACCTTCATAATTGTAGTATTTAACCAATGTATTAGTGAAACAAGACCCCTACAACATCTAATTGTATTAATTTTAACTTGCCTTATACTGTAACCATATTAATAATCTTATTCTTTCTGGACTACAAACTCTTTTGGGGGAGATGTTCCCCAAATTACATTGCAGATATGAAAACTGAGGCTCAAAGATACTAATGTTCCAGACTGCAATTATATCATTCCCATGAAATCCTAAAATTTGAGTAATATCAACTGATACAGAAATTTTTGCATATTTTAAGACACAAAAAGGTCATTACTCCCTTGCTCATCAAATCATTGTGAATAATTTATTACTATTTAGTATGATATTCAAGGTCCTCAAATACAAGCCTCATCTACCTTTCTAGTCTCATCTAAATCATGAAGAATACATTTCAGTTACTCTGGTTTTCTAACCATTTCCTGATGATGTTCTATTGTCTCATTCTTCCTGTGCTATCCTATTTACCTTCTTTTCTGTCTTGAGAAATCCAACTTAATATTCAAGATTCAGCTGTAAAGCTTTAATCAACCACATCAATAAAATGGGAATGTTAATCTTGGCTACTATTGACTACTATTGAGCTTTTCTCTGTGCCAGATACTGTGTGCCAGGCAATCACACCATGTTCTGTGATTTCTTCCATGATACCATTTGTCTTGTTGATTGTTTATCTTAAAAATCTTTATCTACTCGTCATCCTTCCAACTAAAGATTGGGACTTAAAGGCAGAGATCATGTTCAGTCATCTTTGCAGTCCAGAGCAGATCTCAGTGTAGGTTTCCAACCACTCTGTTGAAATGATGAACAGTAAAATTAGAGTTGCAATCAATAAGTCCTTATTGAATGAGAATACTGTACAGAAGATTCAAATATCAGACTGGAGATTGGGCTAATGACTCCAAATTTCCTTCCAACTGCAAGATTTTTATGATTTAGCTACTCACATGTTTAAATAAAACCCTCATATTGGGAGTTATGAATAAAAATGAAAGGCAGAGACATCCAAGATCTCATGCATGTTTGAGCTCCCAGACATCCCTATCCAACAAAGGACCAGACGTGGATTCACGTGCAGTCGCACACATCTGGAGCTATTCTTTTCCCCTGCCTTGGCAGAATCCCTATGGCTTTTCAGCAGACTGTGCATGAGGGTATCTATAAATAATCACCCAAATGTAATGCCACCCAGCCCGCTGGGTTAAATATAGACATTGGCTTAGCTCCAGGGAGGAGGGGACAAGTGGTTCCCAACTCAGAGAAATTGTTATAAATTCCATTTGCTGCATGAATATGTACAGTGGATGTTTCTTTCCATAAGGACACCAAAATAGCAATTAACTCAAGGCTAATGTTATAGCTGTTACTGTCTCCCCTACTTGATGTCTCCCCATCTGGATTCCAACACAGATGCTGACATGTCTAAATGTGTATGTCAAATGACAGCTCTCCTGATACCTGTTCTAAGTATACCTCCCTGCTGCTTACTGCCTCTGCTTCCCTTTGACAGGAAGTGGGGTGTGTTACATTTATCTACATTTTTGCCTTTATATCTTGCATCTCAGTAGAATAGTAGAAATGGTAGACATGACTGACCTTTAACTTTAGTCAGAACTGGGTTGAGTCCTTACTTCACAACTTACTGGCTGTGTGGTCTTGGGAAATTTACTTAACCTCTCTGAGCCTCATCATTTTTTATATTTATAAAATAAAGGCAAACTCGTTTATCTGATAGTCCACTGGGAAGATCTGTCATGGTGCTCTATGTAAATTGTCTGTCACATCAGTAGACTTTGGGTAAAATAACTCATCTTCTTCTTACCCTGTAATCCCATTTTATAGACCTGTGGATATGAAATGGTCATAACTGAAATATCTAGTCCACTGGTATCATTTAATAGAGGAGGAAACTGAGAATTATAGAAGTAAACAATGTGTTTCAGAGGTGTCAGGTGAAGTTAGAGATTGAACGAGGTCCAGCTCATGAATATGTGTACCGCCTTAAACCAGGTTTCCTCTTAATATCATTCACTTATTCATACTATCTATTGCATGTTTTTCATATTTGTTGAGCACCTATCAAGCAGCAGGTATTGAAGATATGGAAACGAGCAAGCAAATATCTCCACCACTATCGCAACCAAAGGTGGTCCCATGTTGGCACAGCAAAGAGCTAATAATATTAGCTAACTACAAACCAATAATATTAGTTCTTAAGGTCTACTCACACTCCACTAAGTGTTAGGAACTGCTTTAAATATTTTACATACTAAATTATTTAATCCTCTCCAAACCATGTGAGATATTGATACTATTATCTTCCCACTTTTACTACAAGAAAAACTGAGGCACAGGGAGGTAAAAAGATTGGCACAAATGTACATAGTCAGGAAGTGGTTGTTATAGGATTTGACCCCACGCAGTGTTTTTCCAAAGTCACACTGTGAACCACTCATTTATATCATCTATTAATGCAGAAATAAAAGTGGTGATTATAGCACAACAATCCAAAGAAGCACAGGAACTGCAGGAGTTGAACGCTGGGCCGCCTCAGCCGTCAAGTGAGAGTCAAGGAAGGCTTCCCAGACAAGTTGATTTTGTGAGTGATGATGTCCATGATATTTTAAATGATATATGATATCATTAACTCCAGAGGTGAAGATTTGGTAGAATTACATAGGATTAGGCCTAAGACTTCAAGTGAATCACAGAAACCCAATATAGAAGAGACCAAACTTAAATTTGGTGTCACTTTAAAATTTTTAAAGCAACTTTCGCACATTTTGTTTTTGCTTAAGCTGCACAGAACCACCTTTGTGATGATAGCAGGACGTGAGTTAGAGAGGCAAATTTACACATAAGAAAACCTAACTGAGAGAGAGAGAGAGTTGTTTTGATCAAAGTTGCAAGATTGTGTAAGAACTGGAAATAAGAAATGGTTCTAGATATCCAGGGTACATTCCTGTCCTTCCCTCTATTCCTCTCTTTCTTTCTGTTTATCTAACATAAAAATGCAGAAAACCTTAATAATTTAGAGAAAGGGAGGATTCGTCTGCCATTTGGACTGTCTCCCCAAACATGAGCTGTTATATTAAAGTTTAGTATGATTCTTAATCTCAAATAGATCTCAATGAAATCCTTCAACAAGAAGATGTGGTGTAGATATTCAACATTGTTGGCTAGTGAGAGGCATTTGTTGCCAGAAGCGGGAGGCTTTGGGGAATGATGGATGTGTATTCTTGCCCTGGGAAAAAGATTTACCAAACCTAGGGTAGGTCTGAGCAAAAGAAGGACACAGATAAGCTCATCATTTTTCAAAGAAAATGTGCTTTGGATCATACAAAGGTTCTGCTCTATAAGACAAAAAATAATAAGATTATCTGTTGTAAGCTTTTTATAGCACTCTGGTCATCCAACATGTAAACCTCAGTGGCCTCTGGCAGCATGTCATTTTGAGGACATCTTCCTGATAGGATGAGTCAGCAAGGAAATGTACCCCTTAATAGATTGGACTCCTATGTGAGTGTCGGGCAGTGTGAACAGGTTCAGATAACATCATACAGTGGTTCTCAACATCTTCTGAGGCACTTGTTCTTTTTGACAACATGATGTAAAACCAAGGGCTTTCTCTTCAAAAAATGTACATAGGCACATACATGCAAAATTTTAATACATTTTTCAGGGACTCTAGAAACCACCCTGAGACTTAAACATAGGCATTGTAGTGTTGCATAAATTAAAGCTTAAAATTTCATGTGTTTTTTTAATTGCTTAGTTACACTTAAGAGGTATTGGCTTGTAAATTTCCCTAAACAGGGACTGTGTCTTATTATTATGCCTCTGGTAACTAGGAACATAGTAGGTATTCAAAGTGACTTGCTCAAATAGAACTGATCTATAATATAGTTAAGTGTTATATCAGTTAGTTATTGCTGCGTAACAAACCACCCCAACACATGATGGCCTAAACAATGGCCATTTATTTAGCTCATAATTCTGCAGGTTAGCAATTTAAACCAGGCTTAGCTGAGTGGTTTCTTTGGTCTCAGATGGATTCTATCATGTGACTGTGGTCAGCTGTGAGCCAGCTGTGTTTTTGCTGATATTGGCTGGACTTTCTAATACATTTCAGGCCTTTCTTAGAAAAATGAATGGACTCATCTCTGGTTCACATTTTCCATCATCTTCCGTCGGAGTGACATGAGTTAGGTCCTATGATAGAGACAGTGAGAAACATACTTTCAGGTTGAGGGCAACCTGGTTAGTTTCAGATGCCAAGGGTACTTTATCTGCCTGTCTTCCTCTATTCTACATGGAAACAAAATACTCGTTGGCCCCTTTAAGTGCCCCATGCCTCATATTGTCTTTCCTTTCCTCTCAGCTAGAAAAGAACTGAGTCATTAATTCACACAAATACATTAATGGCTCAGATAATTTCATGCTATGCCTTGCATTCAGAGGTCATATTTTCAATGGGTGGCATGGAGGTTAGCAGTTTGGAAGAAATTAGCAGTGGTATTGGCCACTGGAACAAGAAGGAACCGATGAATAGCAGAGGGACAGGAACAGAGAGTTGAAAATTAGTGAACCGATTAAAAAAAGTGTTCAGGCTATAGCTTCAATTATATGTGAGGGCAACTTTCCCACCTCCCCACTCTCACCATCAGTATTTCCTAGATGGAATCACTGGGGAAGAAAGCAACTTGATATTCCCAAAAGCTAGAATATGAAGTCTGAAAGTATTGAGATTTGGGATATTGTTACTAATGTGATGTATGCGTACAGAAGAGAGCACACAGAGAACTTTCTAACTGTCCCTCCTCCTGACCACCCTAGGAACTCCTCTGCTCCTTGTACTTTCCCCATCACCTGTATCTTGATTCCCTATTCGGTGGACCATGTTTTTCATTGAAAGTGCTATGAGGGCAGAGACCTCATCTGTACCACTGCCATTATTGTACTCCTGGCACACAGTAGGGGTCTGGTATGTCAATTTACTTACTTACAACTCTCTATGAATAACATAAGAAGTGAAGAGAAAAACAATAGCAGGTCTAGGATATGACAGAGCAGGATGCAGTATTTAGACTTGTGCCCCCATCATTCCGTAATCATCCATAAGATTTGCCACATGTTGAATCTAATTCTCTGATTCAACTTCAAGACCAGGTGTTTTCAGGAGATGACGTGTTGCTTATGGTGAACCTATCAAAATGCAAGCAATTTTGATGTAGGTGGGGAAATAATGATAATTGTAATAATCATTATAAAAGAGATGTGTTGTTCTTTGCAACTCTCATTAACCTGGATTTTGTTTACGAGGTTTCCAATTAGCTTCTTGTATCTGCACGGTTAACCTTTTCTGAACTTTTCTCTTCAGGCTCTCTCTTCCCAAGCCCTTAGCCCTCATTTCTGCCCATGGAGGCTTGCAGGAATAGCTGGAATCCAGCCTCCTGAACAGCTCCTGAGCATGGGATAATTGCAATATAATTAATGAATTAAAAAGAACGAAATGTTTTAAGTGCTTTCAATATTCCCTTTCCTATAATTATCTACAGGAAACATGTTCATTAACAATCTTGTGCTGACAACCCCCAGGCTCTGGATAAGCTAGCTCAGCTTCCAATAGGAAAGTGAACTGATGACCTCTCTATATTGTGCCTCCTACTTCAACGGGGAGAGAAGCAGGCAAAACCGGACCCTCCCGTGAATAACTGTTGACCAGATCTGACTCTTTTCCTCACCTTCAATCTCAGGGCAGCATGGCTAGTCTTGAATGCCAAGGGCATTTTCTCTGCTTGTCTCCCCCAGACCTGTTTTACTCTGTCCCACAAGAAAACAAAATGCTAGTTGGCACCTATTAATTCTCCCATGCCTCATATTGTCTTCTCATTGCCCTCAGCTAGAAAAGAGCTGAATCATTAATTAACACAAATATATTAATGACAAAGATCCTTTAACGCTGTGTCTTGCAGTCAGGAGTAACATCCTCTATACTGGGGAGCCAGCAGGTACTCAGTGCCATTGGATATATCTGGTGCAGATGCATGAGGTTCAGTTTTATTTAACCACTGGGATAAAATATTTAAATTAAACTAAATATTTATATCTTATGAAAGAGAATTCAAAATGCACATGGATTTTAAAAGATAAATCATTATATTTAAAAAGAAATCTTGCTTATGTGAGGCTGTTTCAGTCTGAGTCCCTGATTATTTCAGGAGCACCTGGTCACTGACCACATCACTGGAGATATTTGATAAATATGATCTGATGAAATACTCCCACTCTGGGCACATGGTACTGGCCCAGGGTAACTGTTCTTACACTATAAGAGTTCCGTGTATATGACAAACTAATGAGAGGGACATTTTTGGGTAGGATCCCATCCCAGAACTCCCCAGTTTAGTTATTTATTAATATGTGAATTTCTAATACGTACAAGGTACTAAGCCAGGTCCAGTGTGGAATTCATTGATGAATGACAAAGGGATTGTGCACTCAAAGGTTTTATAGACTAGTGGGGGAGATAAGATTTCTATCTATAAATAACTATAATAGAGACAGGACTAGGAGCTGTAAGACAGGAGCAATAAAAGTGCTATGGAAGTCCAGAGGAGGCTGATATTGTCTCCAGCCAAGGGGATCTGAGGATGTGTCATGGAGGAAGAAAATTTTTGGCTGGAACTTGAAGGATGGGTAATATTTGGATGAGAAAAAATTCAGGAAGATGGTTATGATGGTATAAGGAAACAATCCTTAGCAGAGGTGCAGAGACTGAATCCAGGGAACAGTGGTCTGCCCAGGATGGGCCAGGGATGGGGTAGTTGAGGCTGAATGTGCAGTTAGGGTGTGGCTTCAAGGAAGCAAAGCTACAAGAGCAGTTTAGGAAGAGTTTTCATGGGCATTTATATGTCACATTCAAGAAATTGGGTTGATGACAGGTTTTTAGCTAATGAGTAAAAAGGATCTTTGTTTCAGAAAGATAGTGCAGCTGGGTGAAACATGGTATAGGTGTGCAGGGTAAGAATGGAGGTAAAAATTCAAGTTAGGAAGTTAGTGAAAAAGTTCTTCTATCAGGCAATAAAGAAGAATTGATCAGACAATATCAGATTGAACCCCACCACCTACAATGCATACAAAAGGGAAAACTAACATGCCGTTTTACCTTGGAGCAAATACAAATGAACAAAAATTGAAGAGTAGAGCAGTTGAGGTGATGATGAGAAGCCACAGAATACACTAAAAAGATATAAAAGCTATAAAAATAAAAACAAATCAATTTCTTTGCAATCAACCCATTGAAGTCTATGTTTTTGAGATGGAAAAATTGGTAACCAATAAAATATTCATTGGGTATGTTTTTGAAGTACCTACAAAATTCTGTTTGGGGCACAGGCTCTTGAAGGTAGGCTTGCCAGGGATACTGATTAGATTTGTTGGGTAGGCATTCATTGGGGCAGCTCTCAATGTAACAAAAGGACTGCAATGAGTGGGCAGTTTAAGGGTTTTTTGAGGTCAGGACAGGCAAGGACCCAGGCATGCTGACTTTGAGTGCCCTGGTCAGAGGTCCCTAAAGCTGACACTGCACAGAGTTTAAGGTAGGCAGAGATAGTCAGTCAGTCATAGAGACAGTGGCAGTTGCTTTCAGACCCTTGACAGCTTTACTGGCACTACTCCGGCACTATTCTACCAGTTTGGAGTCAACTGGAGGCTTTTACAATCCTCTGAAACCAGGAAAAATTGTGTCTTAATCTTTTTTTTTTTCAAAGGAGCCCCACCACTTTTATATTTGTTCCTTAGTTTGAACAAAGCATCATCCTCATATCCTCAAGATGGTGTGGTCTCTGAATTACAGTGAAAGATCAAGACTTCTGATCTCACAAGGATAACAGAATATGGCTTCTGAAGTTAGACCTTTTGGATTGACTTCTCTCCTCTCTCTCTCTCTGTCTCTCCTCTCTCTCTCTCTCTTTCTCTCATGGTCTGTTACTCACTGAGTAACCATGAGCAAGTTTCTTAAAATCGGTGAAGGTTAGTATCCTTATCTGTTAGCTAAGATTATGATAATATTTGACTCCAAAGGGCATTATGTAGATTACATTAGATAATTAATGTAAGTAATTAATTAGAGATTCTAGTATTCATTAAATACTCAGTAAAAGTTACTATTCTTTCTCTAATTATCATGGTTATTCTTGGTATGCTGTTCTCAAGTTGTCTGACCAGCTAGCTCTTAAAAGAACTGTATTTCAATTTCAAAATTTTTCTTTTTTTTTTTTTTTGAGACGGAGTCTCGCTCTGTAGCCCAGGCTGGAGTGCAGTGGCCAGATCTCAGCTCACTGCAAGCTCCGCCTCCCGGGTTCACGCCATTCTCCGGCCTCAGCCTCCCGAGTAGCTGGAACTACAGGCGCCCGCCACCTCGCCCGGCTAGTTTTTTGTATTTCTTAGTAGAGACGGGATTTCACCGTGTTATCCAGGATGGTCTCGATCTCCTGACCTCGTGATCCACCCGTCTCGGCCTCCCAAAGTGCTGGGATTACAGGCTTGAGCCACCGCGCCCGGCCAATTTCAAAATTTTTCTATTTGCTCATTGCCTCAGAGTATAACTTCTTGGAAGTTTTTTTTTTTTTTTTTTTACAAAAAGACTAAATTCAGACTCTGTTTTTGAAAAGTGTACATATTATTTGGGATTATCTGGTTGCAAATAACAGAAACCCAAGTAGCTCAAGCAAAAAAGAGCATGTGTGATCCCGTAGAGCATGCCTCAAGATGACTGGAGGAGATCAAGTCGAGGTTCAGGAATCTCTGTCTTGCATGTCTCAGCTCTGATTTCTTCTGTTGGTTTCGTCATCAGTAGATGCAGGATGGCCCTCAGTGGCTTCAAGTAACCCAAGCAGGAAGTTGTGTTTCAGCTAAAGTATTGAAGTGAACTGGTCTGATAGGAGTCTCCTGCCCTCCCCAGTAATCTTCTATGACAAGGTGACCAGAGGTGGTTGAAATAAACTAATTAGCTGGGTCTGGTTCATGTTCTCAGTCTTTCATTTTTATTTGTTTATTGTTTTTGAGACAGAGTTTTGCTCTGTCACCCAGGCTGGAGTGCAGTGGTACAATCTCAGCTCACTGCATCCTCTACCTCCTGGGTTCAAGTGATTCTCCTGCCTCAGCCTCTAGTGTAGCTGAGATTACAGGCTCCGCCACCATGTCTGGCTAATTTTGTGTTTTTAGTAGAGATGGGGTTTCACCTTTTTGGCCAGGCTGATCTCGAATTCCTGATCTCAAGTGATCCACCTGCCTCGCCTCCCAAAGTGCTGGGATTACAGGTGTGAGCCACTACGCCCAGCCATGTTCTCACTCTTAAAGCCAAGGGCTGATATTAGCATAGTCTAAATCTCTTGGACTGAGAATAAGAAAAGGTGGATTTCTAGTACAGTAATTCTCAAAGTGTGGTCCCCAGACCAGTAATGTCAACATCCCCTGGGAAATAGCTAGAAATACAAATTCTCAAGACCTATCCCAAATCTACAAAATCAGAAACTCTGGGAAGAGGATACAGGGATCTGTTTTAACAAGCTTTCTATGTGATTCTGATATATGCTTAAGTTTGGGAATAATTATTCTAAAAAAAGACACATGAACTATTTCCAGAAAAAGAGAAAGGTTGAGAAAATGGAAACAACAGATGCCTAGCACAGCTTGCACCTAATAAATCATCCTGCTCACTTTATAGATAGAGGATATGAGGATCCGCAAGATAATGGGACTGGACCAAGGTCTCATGTCTTATTATCCCAGAACCAGGTCTTGGATTCAGATATTCTGGTTTCTAAGCCAGCACTCCTTCCACCAGAACACTAAAAGAAAATGAGAGAAGAAACTACTCACTGCAAAGCATTGCACCTGACTGTGTAGACTGTTCATTTTTTAAGGATCTTTTCCACATAAGTAACCACTACCTAATAGTGGAATGCCCAAATGTATTTTCAAGACACAAGCTCCTCTACAACCCTAGAGGGAATCTGCCCCTGAGAAGTGATGAGGCTACAACAGGTAGCAGTTTCCATTTCGTATCTCCTCATATCCCAGAAAACTTCCCCATGCCCAGAGGTTCTGCATGGCCAGATGACATGATTATCTACAGATGTTACTGACTCCAGGGCCAAGTTATTCATATTTTACATTTGAAAATCATCTCCCAGCTAAGGCCAAATGAAATGACCTTTGCAGAATGAACTAGATGGAAGTCAACAAGAATTTATTGAGCAGGGAGCATGTGGCCAGGACCGTCAGTCATGGCTGAGCTTACGAGGGACGAAGAAAGCATGAACACTTCCCCAAAGGAGATCACAAGTCATTGAGGCGGATGAGATGAACACAACTAAAACTATTAGAGAATTTTACTGGCATTCTCGTCCTCCAGCAGTGTTGCCGTGTGCCCGCATCTGAATCCTCTTTCTATGTCTGGGGAGTTTTCCACCCTACAAATCTTGATAGAAAACAGTTCACTTCCCACTATAGAAGCTAAAAATAATAATAATAAATATATATGAACTTTCCCAGGTATCCAAAGAATGAGGGAATGGTTGGCCAATTAGAAGTGTCTACTAGGGCCAGGCACAGTGGCTCACACCTGTAATCCCAGCACTTTGGGAGGCTGAGGCAGGCGGATCACCTGAGGTCAGGAGTTTGAGACCAGCCTGACCAGCATGGCGAAACCCTGTCTCTAGTAAAAATACAAAAATTAGCCGGGCATGATGGCAGGCACCTGTAATCCCAGCTACTTAGGAGGCAGGGAAATTGTTTGAACCAGGGAGGTAGAGGTGGCAGTGAGCCGAGATCGCGCCACTGCACTCCAGCCTGGGAGACAGAGAGAGACTCCATCTCAAAAAAAAAAAAAAAAAAAAAAAAAAAAAAAGTGACCAGGACTGATGGTACAAGAAACAGAAAATAAGAAAACTGAAAAAAAAAAAAAATCCGATATGATGGCAGCAGTGACATTTGCCTATTTTCCAGGGCACTAGTAACACAGAAGCTGGAGGTGGCCCCACAAGCCCTGTGCTGAGGGTGCTGATGGTGCTAGCTACAGAGTTCAAAGTTAAAACAATGGAGCCATCAGTATCCTCACCAGATGGCTTATGTGGCTTGATGGGTTTTGGTTGTGAGCACCCATTTTGTTTGCTAGGCCTTTCTAGTGATGCTGGGAACTTATCAGTCTTTCCAATAGTTTTCCACGTGATTTAAACTTAACCAGAGTCAGTTTCTGGTTGCTTGCCCCTGTGTGTCCTGATGGATGAACCAAACCTCAGAATATCTTGCTCTGTTCCACCGAGAGCTTTGGGCAGGGTATTTCCTCCACCTAAGCCACTCTTTTACCCTTTCTCTCTCTCTGCCTCCACTTAGTTAACGCCTACCCACTCTCTAACCCTCCAGATCCCAGCTTGGACATCATTTCCACATGGCAGCAGCCTTACCTAAGCCACTGGGGTGCTTTTCTCCTTATCTACTCTTGCTACCTTGAACTTCTTCGAAACAGTTCCCTGGAATGCAGTGGTGCAATCATAGCTCTCTCCAGCCTCAAACTCCTGAGTTCAAGTGATCCTCCCCCTTCAGCCTCCTGAGTAGCTGGGGCTACAGGTGCACACCACAAACATCTGGCTAATAAAAAAAATTACAGATGAAGTCTTGCTATGTTGCTCAGGTTGATCTTGAATTCCTGGCCTCAAGTGATCCTCCTGCCTCAGCCTCCTGAGCTGCTGGGATTATAGGTGTAAGCCATGGTACTTGGCTAACACATGACTATTGATTGCTCTCTATCTTGTCTTAGTTCATTTGGGCCACTATAACAAAATACCTTAGACTGGGTAATTTATAAATAATAAAAAAGTATTGCTCACAGTTCCAGAGGCTGGAATATTGAAGACCAAAGCACCAGCCAATTTGGTGATTGTTCAGGGCTCACTATTCCTCATCACTGGAGCCTTCTGGTTATGTCTTCACATGGTGAAAGGGGTAAATAAGCTCCCTCAGACCTTTTTTTATGAAGGCATTAATACCATTCATGGGAGCAGAACCCCTATGACCTAATCACCTTTGAAAGGCCCACCTCTTAATACTATTGCACTGGGGACTCAATTCCACCATATAAATTTTGGGAGAACACAGACATTCAGACCATAGCACTTCTCAAACTAGACTAAAGATATGTGAGGGTAAGAATTGTCCTTTGCTTGCCATAGTATGACCACTGCCTAGCATGATGCAAAGTACGTGGAAGCTGTGTACCATCTGAAATTGTTGAAGACACCATTGAGTAGTCCTTCTGAAAGGGCTAAGGAAAGTTTCCCAGTGCAGGTGGAGCTTGAGTTGAAGCATGTGTAGGATTTGAACTGGACGAGGTCAGGAGTAGAACACCCTAGATCAAAACAACAGCATAGATGCCAGAGCAGGAAAAGAATATGTCATTGTGTGCTCGAGGAATAGGCAAGTGACTTATCAGCTGGAACAAGGGGTCTGTGTAAAGAGAAAAAGTAAGTTAAATAACATAGGTAGGAGATAGCAGATTTTGGTGGATTTGTATTTAAAGAGTTTGTTAGAAGTGCATAGGAACTATTTCATTCTGCACAGGTTCCTTATTTTGCCTGAACCTCAACTTCTCCATTTGTGAAACAAGAATAACATGTAATTGATACTGTCCTTGAAGTGAAGAATATGGTAAAGTAACTTACAATGTTCCTTTCGAAAATCAAACATGAGTATCTGATACTATGAACTCTGCAACTGTAGCCTGCAAGATGAAACCTGAGACCCAAAGCCAGGTTTTGATCTTAGTCATGTGATTCACATCTATTTTCAGTCTGGCTTCTTACTGATCCATCCTCACATTTATTCATATTTCCTCTATCTCTTTCATACTTATGTGTCTTTTGACATCCTCTTCCCTCTGACTGTAATGGCTTTTATTTTCTTATTTCCTTTCCTAGTCCATCTGGTGAACTTTATTAATTATCTAAATAAACTCAGATCATGTCATCTCTTCCAGGAAGCCCCTATTGATACAGAGCCAAGTATTTTGACTTCTTTCATGCTTTTCATACATTTTGATCATTATGTTTTTTATATTTTCCTGTATCCCATCATTACCTCTGTGCCTAGGACATAGTAGACACTCGACAAATGTTTATTAAGTCAAATTCCGTTTGCAAGTTAATGGACACTGGACAAATTCCTCTACTGTGCAGTAAATACTTTGGGTATCCATTATGTTCCAGGTTAAGCATTAGGCAGCAGTAATGTGGGTGCTGGTGATTGTGGTGGTGGTAAAGAACCACACAGACTCATGAAATCTCCTTAATGGAACTTGGAGAGCACCTAATCCAATGATTCTCATTGTCAGATAAGGCAATCAAGGCACAGAGAAGTTAAGCATTTGTTTAAGGTCACAGAGCAATTCATAGCAGAGCAAATGAAGATCCTACTTCTTGTGGCCTTAGCTCGGGAATATGTCCACATTACTTTCTGCTTTTATGCTTATTATGGTTATGATTATCCCGCCTCTTAGCCACTCTGGTTAACTCTTATTTTTATAGCTTTAGCTAATGTTATAAAAATTAATATTCTTTTCTCCTACCTTTATTATCATATTATATGACTTCAACAAAGCCATAGCATATGTTTTCCCTTGTTTTTAAGATGGGTGTACAAAAAGCGACTTCCTAATATTTAAAGAATTCATAAATTATAAATTCAGAACATTTCCATTGCCACCCACCTCCTTTCCTGCGGTAGCAATTCTGGAGCCATTTGGTGATGATTTGTAAATCTTTGAACCTGTAACAGGAGAATGGATAATTCTAAGAGTGCATCTAAAAGAAATAGTTAGCATCGTTTAGAACAATGAACCATTCTGTAATTGAATAGAAGACCTGAGACAGCATGAATGAGATCATGTCTATAAAATGGTCTGAGCCCCTCAGAGACAGCCACTCCATAAATACAAGGTATTGTTGCTCCAGCATTTGTAACACCACATAATATGAGCACTACTCATTGTGAGAGGAAAATGGTCTACATGAGCCTTCATAAATAAAAGCGTGTGCTTGCCTCACTCCTCCTCTCACTGCTCCCAGCTCTGCTCTGGCCTTCTGGTACAGTATTTTTCCCTATTTTCTATCTTGCCTCTTAAAATAGGCATGAAAACATTAGAAATAACTCAAAAAAATGTGCCATTCATTTAGTAATGCATCAAATCTTTATGAATAGCTAATATTTGCCAGTAGTATGCTAGGTCCCCAGTAGGTTGATATGCTCTCCATCCACAAAATCTTATCCTCAACCTCCCCTTTGGCCCCAAGAAGCTATGGCTGCAAGTGTTTATTTCACCACACTGGGACATCTCCCTTGTGCTGTAAACTCTCTGAGCTCACCTTTGTGCACACATTTTACAGGTCATTTCATAAGATCCCCTAGGAGAATAGCCATTTCCTGTTTTTGTCCCACCACAAAAATGCCTTAGCTAGTGAGAAACTGCTGTGATTTAGGGGTAAATGAAAATTATTCATTCAATCATTCATTAAACAAATATTTACCAAGTCCCTACGATTAATGGGTAAGCACTAAGTATATAGGCATAAATGAAGGTGATAAATTCCATACCCTTAAAAAAAACAGATAACCAAAATATAAACAAGTAAGGACATGCCATAGTGACAGGTAGCGTATGTTTTGTGAATAAAAATAAACCAGGATGAGAGGCTTAAAAATGACTAGGGGGCATTTTACACAGGTTAGTGACCTCTAGGTAAGAACAGAGTGTAATAAGGAATTGAGCCATTTGGGTGATTAGAAGAGGAATATTGCAGGCAGAGAGAAAAGCGAGTGCAAAGATCCTGAGATTTAGGTACACTGGGGGCATTCCATTAGGCTGATGCAAAAGTAATTGTGGTTTTTGCCAGCAGTATGCCAGGTCCCTGGTAGGTTGATATGCTCTCTGTCCACAAAATTGCCATTAATTGCCATTAATTTTAATGGCAAAAACCACAGTTACTTTTGCACCAATAGGATCAGAGCAGAGGTCAGTCTGTTTAGAGGATAGTGAGTAAGGGATAGAGCAGCAGGAAAGGAGGCGAGAAGGTAGTCAGAGTCTAAATTATTCAAGACATTGTTGGCCAAGGTAAGGAATTATGGGCATTCCCTGGAATAAATTGAGTAATACTTGCTGTCCAGACTACTGCAGAGCTTTTCACTGCCCTTCCTGCTGCCAGGGTCTTTTCTTTCCAATCATCCTTGTGCATCTGACTTCGAAATCTTCATCCAGTTTCGGGTTAGATCATGTCATATCCATTCTCAAAACTTCACAATGGCTGCCTGACATTAAAAAACTAAGTTCAGACTACTCTTCATGGTAGTGAAACATCCTAGCAGCAGATGTGAGCCTGCATTTTCCAGTCCTACTTTCCATTATACCTGTCTACCCTTCTTGTGCTCCAGCTGCATCAGACAACATGGCATTCCTTGAAAATGCTTGGCTGTTCTTCAGCATTGCCCATCGCATTCTCTCAACCTTCTTCCTGTTCTTCATTGTTCATTCTTCAAAATGAAGCTCTAATGCCACACCCTCTTCAAATTTGCCCTTACAATTAAGCTTTCTTCCCTGCATCCTGCAACACCAGCATTCCATTTATGCTGTGTTTAATTCTGCCTCAATGAATACAACTTGTGAACATGTCAGGTTCCAGTGACAGCATCAGGTTTTGAGGAACGGGGATTTTGATCTTAGTTATTCTCAAATCTCCAGCACTGTGCAATGCCTGGCATAGGACCAACCCTCAGGAAAGGTTTGCTGAGTGGCTGATAATCTTCATGTAAGCAAACAGCCACAGGAACTAACATTTGTTGAGGACTCTCATGGGCTTAGTCCTGAGGTAGGAAACCTATGCAGATTATATTATTTAGTCTTCACAAAAACCTAGGAGTCAGTGCTGTCACTGATGCAATTTGCAGAGGAAAAAACCTGAAACTTAAATATGTAAGAAACTTAACCACGTTCAGTCTGATACCAAAGTCTGTGCTCTTAAGCATTATGTTAGACAAAAACTCTGAGGTCATTAAGCTCCATTTCCCTGGAGGTCAGAACCAATTCAAAGCAAGATGGAGAGATTCCAGTTGGCTATAAAGAGGGACTTCCTGGAAATTAAGGTTTTTCAGTTCCAGAATGGATTGCCAAGGGCATTGTGCATGAAGCAAAAATTGCCATGACCCGTCCAGAAGGTGGCTAGGATTCCTCACTCTACAGGTAATGTTCTGAGAGCTCTTTCTCCTGAATTTACTCTTAACATCCTATGTCTTACCCAAAGAGAATAAAGGTCTCAGGCTGATATTCAGAAGTCCCTGGTTCTAATTCTGATTCTTAGTATGACCTACCTACAAAATCTATAGTTTCTTTGCCTTTGAAATGGTAATGATCATATGTTCTGTTATTATAAAGCTTCAAAAAGTTGACAGGGCTGACCGTCTTCCTCTCTCCTTCTAATAGCATATACTAAGTAGATATTTAACTCCCAGTAAACTTCAAGTACAATATACATAGACATGTGACGAGTAGTCCCTATCATTGTCAAGGAGTCTGTGTTAGAGTTGAGAAGACAAGTCATGCACACGGAGAATCATAATACTAATCATTATATGATAAACCCCAAGGTAGGACCTTGCACATAGAAAATGCTGAATAAGTGTTTGTGGATGACTAACTAGCTGAGTTAATTAAATAATTCAAGAAATATTTGTCAGGCATTACTAAGTTTCTGGTCTTATATGCTCTAAAAAAATGTGGAAAGATGAACCATGTATGTCTGGAGTGACCTGACAAGGCTTCACTCAGGAGGTAATATTTGAGAAGAATCTGTGAAGTCCAGGCTCCAGAAAATCAGGGTCTTATTTAATTTGCTATTGCATACCTGAATCCAAGACAGTGTTGGCATGTGTAAGCACTTTCTACATATTTGTCTTATGAATGAATAAATACAATTGCAATGACCAGATGGCAAGTGCATGTGATAAGTAAGAGCTGAGCTGGCTTTGTTGTAACACAGCCACACCCACACATAAAAAGTCAGAGGAACACCGCTCAGCTCCAAGAGTCATGATTGCACTCTGGGCCTCAGTCTCCTCATCAGGAAGCTTATCTGGACAATCTCAGAGGCTCTCTTCCCTCTACCATTCTGTGCTATATCTTGCATTGCTTAGAGTCATCAGTAGTCATCATCATGACTAATATGTTCTAGGACCTGCAGGATGAGTGGGTTTCTCCATGTGCTCTTTTCTGCTAACAGAGCAGAAATCACCCTTCAGCTCTCAGAGATGGGCTTCAGTATGGTCACCTGCCCACACCATGCTTGACAGTCCTGTCCCCAGAGACAAGGGCTCGTGAATTTCATGGCAGTGCCTGGAACATGAATCCTGGACTCAATTTAGGTTCTAGGTAGGAGGATGTTGTCACTCAGAAGTCAATTTCACTCGATCAATGGAAAATTCCATTCCACCCAAGATCTGATGCCACAGTGATCCAGAACAAAGCTTTTGTTTCTGAAAACCTTGAAACAGAGCCCATTAGAGGAGGTTCTCCAAAGCCCTACAGATGAAAGACTGAGAAACATTTTACTGTGTGGTCTTCTAAAAATTATTCACCTTCCCTTGTCTTTTCTCTGCCTCCCTTAGAAAAGATGCTAGGGTGGGAGTTGAACAATGAGAACACATGGACACAGGGAGGGGAGCATCACACACTGGGGCCTGTCTGGGGGTAAGGGGTTAGGGGAGGGATAGCATTAGAATAAATACCTAACGTAGGTGATGGGTTGATGGGTGCAGCAAACCACCATGGCATGTGTATGCCTATGTAACAAAACTACACATTCTGCACATGTACCCTAGAACTTAAAAGTATAATTTTAAAAAATAAAATAAATAAACAAATAAAATAAAAGATGCTAGGGAGTTACAAAGGATTTGAGATCCTCCCAGGCATAGTGGAGGGAGGTATTTTATTAACAAACACTGCACCTCTTATACTCAGCTGTGCCCTCAAAATTGTTATGTGACAAGGGACACTCATTTTTATCCCTTTCAAGTTCTGATTCCTTTTCTAAAATGGACACAGTGTTCTCTACCTCCCAAGGCTGTTTTAATAATGAATAAATTAATGCTTGAGAAGTAAAGTTTGAAAAGGACAACACCGTAAAATAGAGAAAACAGTAAAGACTTCAGAGTCTCTTGGACCTGGGTTCTGATACTTCCTCTATTCCCTCTAAGCTGCATAACCTTGGACAAGTTATTTTACTTCTTGAGCATCAATTTTCCAGTCGGACAAATGGGAATATCTTGAAAGATTATTACAGGGGTTAAATGAGATGCTGCACAAGAAGTGTCTTACACAGCATCAGGCACCTGGTAGCATGCAGTAAATGGTTTCTGGCTCCTTTTCTCTCTTTAAAAATATAACTCATAGATGTATCAATAAGACATACTGTGCAATGCAGTGTTTCTGTTTCTAAAAGGCTGAGTGTGCTCTGGCTTTACTGGGAGTCTTAAAGTAAGACAGACAAGAGGAAATTAATATTGTCCAAGGGAACCCATGAGGCCTGCCAGAATTGTGGAAGAAGAAAAACCAGTATCTCAAGCCTAACTCTAAAAAACTTTTACTTTTCATTATTATTTTTTTTTAAAGGACGGATAAAATGACTTTATCCAAACCAACAGTAACATCATTTCAAGAATTAGTGGCATAGATTTGAATAGGGGATCCTTGGACTTTTTTTTTCAAATTATTACACTTTAAGTTCTGGGGTACATGTGCAGAAAGTGCAGGTTTGTTACATAGGTATACATGTGCTATGGTGGTTTGCTGCATCCATCAACCCGTCATCTACATCAGGTACTTCTCCTAATGTTTTCTCTCCCCTAGCCCCCTAACCCCCCAAGAGGTCCCAGTGTGTAATGTTCCCCTCCCTGTGTCCATGTGTTCTCATTTTCAACTGCCACTTATGAGTGAAAACATGTGGTGTTTGGTTCTCTGTTCCTGTGTTAGTTTGTTGAGGATGATGGTTTCCAGCTTCATCCATGTCCCTGCAAAGGACATGAACTCATCGTTTTTTATGGGTGCATAGTATTCCATAGTGTATATGTACCACATTTTCTTTATCTAGTCTATCATTGATGGGCATTTGGGTTGGTTCTAAGTATTTGCTGTTGTGAATAGTGCTGCAATAAACATACGTGTCTTTCTAGTAGAATGATTTATAATCCTTTGGGTATATACCCAGTAATGGGATTGCTGAGTCAAATGGTATTTCTAGTTCTAGATCCTTAAGGAATTGCTACACTGTCTTCCACAATGGTTGAACTAATTTACACTTCCACCAACAGTGTAAAAGCGTTCCTATTTCTCCACATCCTTCCCTGTATCTGTTGTTTCCTGACTTCTTAATGATCGCTATTCTAACTGCTGTGAGATGGTAACTCATTGTGATTTTGGTTTGCATTTCTCTAATGACCAGTGATGATGAGCTTTTTTTAATCATATGTTTACTGGCTGCATAAATGTCTTCTTTTGAGAAGTGTGTGTTCATATCCTTCACCCACTTTTTGATGTTTTTTTTTTTTTTTTTGCAAATTTGTTTAATTTCTTTGTAGAGTCTGGATATTAGCCCTTTTTCAGATGGGTAGATTGCAAAAATTTTCTCCCATTCTGTAGGTTGCCTATTCACTCTGATGATAGTTTATTTTGCTGTACATAAGCTCTTAGTTTAATTAGATCCCATTTGTCAATTTTGGCATTTGTTGCCATTATTTTCGGTATTTTAATCATGAAGTCTTTTCCCATGCCTATGTCCTGAATGGTATTGCCTAGGTTTCCTTCTAGAGTTTTTATGGTGTTAGGTCTTACGTTAAGTCTTTAATCCATCTTGAGTTAATTTTTGTATATGGTGTAAGGAAGGGGTCCAGTTTCAGTTTTTTGCATATGGCTAGCCAGTTTTCCCAACAACGTTTATTAAATAGGGAATGCTTTCCCCATTGAGCATGGAATGTTTTTCCATTTGTTTGTGTTCTCTCTTATTTCCTTGAGCAGTGATTTGTAGTTCTCCTTGAAAAGGTCATTTACATCCCTTGTAAGTTGGATTCTTGGGTATTTTATTCTCTTTGCAGGAATTGTGAATGGGAGTTCACTCATGATTGGACTCTCTGTCTGTTGTTGGTGTATAGGAATGCTTGTGACTTTTTGCAAATTGATTTTGTATCCTGAGACTTTGCTGAAGTTGTTCATCAGCTTAAGGAGATTCTGGGCTGAGATGATGGGGTTTTCTAAATATACAGCCATGTCATCTGCAAACAGAGACAATTTGACTTCCTCTCTTCCTATTTCAATATGCTTTATTTCTTTCTCTTGCCTGATTGCCCTGGCCAGAACTTCCAATACCATGTTGAATAGGAGTAGTGAGCAAGGAGATCCTTGTCTTGTGCCAGCTTTCAAAGGGAATGCTTCCAGCTTTTGCCCCTTCAGTATGATATTGGCCATGGGTTTGTCATAAATAGCTCTTATTATTTTGAAATACATTCCATCAATACCTAGTTTATTGAGAGTTTTTAGCATGAAGCACTGTTGAATTTTATCAAAGGCCTTTTCTGCATCTATTGACATAATCATGTGGTTTTTGTCATTGGTTCTTTATGTGACAGATTACGTTTACTGATTTGCATATGTTGAACCAGCCTTGCATCCCAGGGATGAAGCCAGCTTGATCGTGGTGGATAAGCTTTTCAATGTGCTGCTGGATTTGGTTCGCCAGTATTTCATTGAGGATTTTCGCGTTGATGTTCATCAGGGATATTGGCCTGAAATATTCTTTTTTGTTGTGTCTCTGCCAGCTTTTTGTATAAGGATGATGCTGGCCTCATAAAATGAGTTAGGGAGGATTCCCTCTTTTTCTATTGCTTGGAATAGTTTCAGAAGGAATGGTGTCAGCTCCTCTTTGTACCTGTGGTAGAATTCAGCTGTGAATCCTTCTGGTCCTGGGCTTTTTTTGGTTGGTAGGCTATTATTTATTGCCTCAATTTCAGAACTTTTTATTGGTCTATTCAGTGATTCCACTTCTCCCTGGTTTAGTCTTGGGAGGGTGTATGTGTCTAGGAATTTATCTATTTCTTCTAGATTTTTTAGTTTATTTGCATAGAGGTGTTTATAGTATTTTCTGATGGTAGTTTGTATTTCTGTGGGATTGGTGGTGATCTCCCCTTCATCAATTTTTTTATTGTGTCTATTTGATTCTTCTCTCTTTTCTTCTTTATTAGTCTAGCTAGCAGTCTATCTATTTTGTTAATGTTTTCAAAAAACAAGCTCCTGGATTATTGATTTTTTGAAAAGTTTTTCATTTCTCTATCTCTTTCAGTTCTGCTCTAATCTTAGTTATTTCTTGTCTTCTGCTAGCTTTTGAATTTGTTTGCTCTTGCTTCTCTACTTCTTTTAATTGTGATGTTAGGGTGTTGATTTTAGATTTTTCCCACTTTCCCCTGTGGGCATTTGGTGCTGTAAATTTCCTTCTACACACTGCTTTAGTTGTGTCCCAGAGATTCTGGTATATTGTGTCTTTGTTCTCAGTGATTTCAAATAACTTATTTATTTCTTCCTTAATTTCATTATTTACACTGTAGTCATTCAGGAACAGGTCGTTCAGTTTCCATGTAGTTGTGCGGTTTTGAGTGAATTTCTTAATCCTGAGTTCTAATTTGATTGTACTGTGGTCTGAGAGACTGTTATGATTTCCATTCTTTTGCATTTGCTGAGTAGTGTTTTACTTCCAATTATGTGGTCAATTTTAGAATAAGTGCAATGTGGTGCTGAGAAGAATGTATATTCTGTTGATTTGGGGTGGAGAGTTCTATAGGTGTCTATTAGGTCCACTTGGTCCAGAGCCGAGTTCAAGTCCTGAATATCCTTGTTAATTTTCTGTCTCATTGATCAAATATTGACAGTGGGGTGTTAAAGTCTCCCATTATTGTGTGGGAGTTGAAGTCTCTTTGTAGGTCTTTAAGGACTTGCTTTATGAATCTAGGTGCTCCTGTATTAAGTGCATATATATTTAGGATAGTTAGCTCTTCTTGTTGCATTGATTCCTTTACTATTATGTAATGCCCTTCTTTGTTTTGTTGTTGTTGTTGTTGTTGTTGTTTTGTTTTTGATCTTTGTTGGCTAATGTCTGTTTTGTCAGAGACTAGGATTGCAACCCCTGCTTTTTCTGCTTTCTGTTTGCTTGGTAAATATTCCTCCATCCCTTTATTTTGAGCCTATGTGTGTCTTTGCATATGAGGTGGGTCTCCTGAATACAGCACACTGATGGGTCTTGATTCTTTATCCAATTTGCCAGTCTGTGTCTTTTAATTGGGGCATTTAGCCCATTTACATTTAAGGTTAATATTGTTATGTGTGAATTTGATGCCTGTCATTATGACGCTAGCTGGTTATTTTACCCATTAGTTGATGTAGTTTCTTCATGGTGTCGATGATCTTTACAATTCGGTATCTTTTTTCAGTGGCTGGTACTGGTTTTTCCTTTCCATATTTAGTACTTCCTTCAGGAGCTCTTGTAAGGCAAGCCTGGTGGTGACAAAATCTCTAAGCATTTGCTTATCTGTAAAGGATTTTATTTCTCCTTCACTTATGAAACTTAGTTTGGCTGGATATGAAACCCTGGGTTGAAAATTCTTTTCTTTAAGAATGCTGAATATTGGCTCCCACTTTCTTCTGGCTTGTAGGGTTTCTGCAGAGAGATACACTGTTATTCTGATGGGCTTCCCTTTGTGGGTAACTTGTCCTTTCTGTCTGGCTGCCCTTAACATTTTTTCCTTGATTTCAACCTTGGTGAATCTGATGATTATGTGTCTTGGGGTTGCTCTTCTCGAGGAGTATCTTTGTGGTGTTCTCTGTAGTTCCTGAATTTGAATGTTGGCCTGTCTTGCTAGGTTGGGGAAGTTCTCCTCGACAATATCTTGAAGAATGTTTTCCAACTTGGCTCTATTCTCCCCATCACTTTCAGGTACACTAATCAAATGTAGGTTTGATCTTTTCACATTATCCCATATTTCATGGAAGATTTGTTCTTTTTTTTTCATTATTTTCGCTCTAATATTGTCTTCATGCTTTATTTCATTAAGTTGATCTTCAATCTCTGATATCCTTTCTTCTGCTTGATTGATTTGGCTATTGATATTTGAGTATGCTTCATGAAGTTCTCATGTTGTTTTTTTCAGTTCCATCAGGTCATTTATGTTCTTCCCTAACCTGGTTATTCTAGTTAGCAACTCCTCTAACCGTTTTTTGAGGTTCTTAGCTTCCTTGCATTAGGTTAGAACATGCTCCTTTAGTTCGGAGGAGTTTGTTATTACCCACCTTCTGAAACCTAGTTCTGTCAATTCATCAAACTCATTCTCCTTCCAGTTTTGTTCCCTTGCTGGTGAGGAGTTGTGATCCTTTGAAGGAGAAGAGGAGTTCTGGTTTTTGGAATTTTCAGCCTTTTTGCACTGGTTTTTCCTCATCTTCATAGATTTATCTACTTTTGGTCTTTGATGTTGGTGACTTTCAGATGGGGTTTTTGTGTGGACGTCCTTTTTGTTTATGTTGATGCTATTCCTTTCTGTTTGCTAGTTTTCCTTCTAGTAGTCAGACCCCTCTGCTGCAGGTCTGCTGCAGTTTGCTGGGGTCCACTCCAGACCCTGTTTGCCTGGGTATCACCAATGGAGGCTACAGAACAGCAAAGATTGCTGCCTGTTCCTTCCTCTGGAAGCTTTGTCCCAAAGGGGCACCTGCCAGATGCCAGCTGGAGTTCTCCTGTATGCAGGGGTGTCTGTCAACCCCTGCTGGGAAGTGTCTCCCAGTCAGGAGGCACAGGGTTCAGAGACCCACTTGAGGAGGCAGTCTGTCCCTTAGCAGAGCTCAAGTGCTGTACTGGGAGATCCGCTGCTCTCTTCAAAGCTGGCAGGCAGGAACATTTAAGTCTGCTGAAGCTGCATCCACAGCTACCCCTTCCCCCAGGTGCTTTGTTCCAGGGAGATGGGAATTTTATCTATAAACCCCTGACTGGGGCTGCTGCCTTTCTTCCAGAGATGCCCTGCCCAGAGAGGAGGAATCTAGAGAGCTACTTTTCATTATTATTTTGTTAACGATAGCACTTCTGGCTCTGTCCAGAGCACAGCAACAGTCCTAATCCTCCTCCTTGAACTCAGTCATTAGATTATCAAGTCCAAGCAGAAAGATGAAAGTTTTCATATTTTTTTTAGGGTTTCCATCAGATATTCCCGGGATTCATGTGGATCTCAACATCTTGTATATTCATCCCCCTCCAAGTAGTATCTCCACATGGAGAGAGGTTCCCATAAAATATTGGAGTCAAAGATACCCTGATACCTGTGTGTTTTATCCAACAGCCAGAAACCAGGCATCAGAATAAAGAGGATACCAGATACATAAATCCCAAGCAAGGACTATAGTTCACATGTACTAGTGATTACTCCCTTGCTAAACAGTTAACCTTGATTACCTTTTCTGATCATCAAAGTAATACTCAGAGACAGGTCACTTTCCTTTCTACATTTTTGTAAATGAAGACTTAAGCTTAAAGAACTCTCGTAAGTTACCTAAGCTCAACACATTAGTAAAGGACACAGCTGAGATTTGAATCCAGGCTGGCTGGCTACACTGTCCTTGCCCTTAACTTTGATCCAATCCTGTCTTTCAAAGACACAAGCCTCTGTCCTGGGAATACCCAGAAGGGTAACACTAAGGCACTTTGAACTCATCCTCAACATAGGTTGACTTAATTCCACTTGCATGCCCTCATTCTGGGCTTGCCCTACATGGGAGCTCCTACAGTCTGATCAAGTCAGTTTCTTCTATAATGAGGGCTTTAGATGAGAATTTCATGGAGAAAAGCCAGAGGATCCAAAGCATACAAATAATGCATGTGTGTTGGGAGGGGATGGGGGACAGGTAAGAACATTTTATCATTGATATTGTCTAGCACTGCCTATTGAAAAACAGACCAAATTTTAGTTAATATTATTGGTTTATATTAGTTGTTTATTGATTACATTATTGTTTTTAAATTCTCTACAGATAATATACCCCTACTGCCTACACCCCAAAGTGAACCATCCTCCCGCGCCACCCTAGGTACACCACTAGGGAAGAGTAAAGATTCTAAAAATTCCTTCCCCTCTGCCCCAGCCCCTCCATTTGCCAGAGACCTTTGATTTCATGTGGTTTATATGTTGGGGTTTGGACACAGCTTTGGCTGAGAAACAGGCTCATGACTAAAAGAGAATTTGAAACCACTCAGTTGGATGCTGTTTGTGGCACTCTGGACATTGCATGATTCTAAAGTGACTCTTCCCCAGGAAGGCTGACAAAAGCACTGACTTACTTAAATGCACAAGTTTCCCAAAGGCCCTTTGGAAAAGACTGTGCACATTCTGCACTTTATGGCACTTATTCCTGATGTTTGGACTCAATGATTATACATTTATTTTTTTAAAAAACGAACAAAAAAATTATTCCTCAGTCTTCATTACTTGCCAGGCACTGTGCTAGGGACTGACATTTCAGAAATGAGAAGAATAAACATGTTTCTTGGTCTTAGGAGGTTTGGAAATAATAAGGAGGGAGAGAGAAAGAGAGCAACAAATAAGCCTAAATAAATACAGAATTGCAAATTAGGTAAGTGTCAAAAGGACGACGATTGTGTTAAAATAGTGTGAACCAGTATAAGAGACAGGATCACCATTTAGAGTGAGAAAGGGTAAGAAGAGTTTTCTTGATAAAATGACGTACAATCAAAGACCAAAGAAAAATCAGTGATAGATGGTCAAGGAGTGGGGAGAACAAAATTCCTGGTGGCAAGAACAGAACATACAAAAGCAGTGAAATAGGAATGAGTTGGGTCCTTTGAGAAAAGGAAGGGATGACTGTAAGTGGACTGTTGCAATGAGTGGGGAGGTATGGGTTAGGAGGAGGCCAGAGAAGCAGGCAAAGGCCACATCTCACCAGACTCTGGAAGCCACGGCAAGGATTGAGGAAGTCCCTGAAAGGTTTTCAGCTAGAAAATGCCATGACCCAATTTTTTATTTTAGAAAGACTTGTCTGGCTATGCCATGGGGAACTGAGTCACGAAAATTCGCTGAGTCATCCTGAAATATCTTTATCACAAAAATAGTGTTCTCCTTGAATTTCAATGAGAACATTGTGGATTAAAGTTTTGGGATTTGCCTGAGTCAGCTACAAGCCTTTTGTGCACAGTAAAGGCCTGGGGGTTCAGAGCTTAGAAGATCACAGACACCTTTTGTGGAATGTCCCATGCTACTGGCTGATGTGCCCCCCTCCTTCCTTCCTCCACTTGGTGAATCATAACTTTTGTCCAAAGTGGGTGGATCCTCCTGCCAGCTCCCACCCTCCCCATCCTCATCAGAGGAGGCAGCTCTGCCAAGTCCCCCTCCAGAGTCAGGGACACCACCTGTCATGCTGCGTCCTCCTCCTACTCGGACATCTGACAGCTTCCACAACACGTGAGCCGGGAAAGCACAGACCATCAAAGTCAAAGGGACCTTTGAAACCATCCAGATCAGCCACCCAATTTACAAGCAGAGAGTAACAGGGTGCCCCTGAGGACCATAGTTAGCTAATGGCAGTGTCAGGTAGGGTAAGCTACAATACAAAGGAGCTGGGGTGATAAAGCCCTCTATCACAGACTGGTCCTGGAATTTGATTTGAGACAGTGCAGGCAAGGTGCTCTAATTGGCATCCAATGACCTGAGTTCCAATCCTAACTCCAGAGCTGACCTGCTGTGTGACTTTGGACACATTTCCTTCCTCTCTGACCTGCACTGCTTTCTTCTGGACCATAAGAGGATTGGTCTACTAAATCTCTGAAATCTGTTCAAGCTCTCAGGTTGCAAGACATAGGGCTCTAGCAGGAACTTGGAATAGGGCGGTCCTGGTGACAGATGATATTTGACCGACCTCCCATCAAGCTTGAAGAGACTAAAGTAACTGTTGCTATTACAGGACCATCATCCCCACACCTACACACGTGTGAGAGTTTGCCCTCCCATCACCATCAACTCCAGACCCTACTCAGCTCTGCTTTTCCTGACAAACATCCTCTCACCCTTGGCAGTTCCTCATTCCGTCTTCCACATCAAAAGATATTCATCCTATTGCTCATCTTCTGTGATTTTCAGTCACAGAGCTGGTCATTCTGCCACTACATCTTACATAAGAGATCAATGGCTTGTGAAGACAACAATAATATTGAATGAGACCTCTACTTCATTTGCATCTCCTCATTTAATCCTCTCCACTATGCTATAGTGTGAAAATGACACCAATAACAAAAACAAACAAAAAAGAACAAAAACCATTTTATACATGAGAAGATAGCAGCCAACAGAGGTACAAGAGGTTGCCAAAATCATTCAGATAATTAGTAGTGCAAACAGGATTCAACCTTGTCTCTAGGCCAAGATTGTAACTAACTCACTGTATGGATAAAAAGTTAATACATAAACATCTCCCCTGCCACCCCTGCCAAAACATAAGCACTTTTCCCTAAGCTCAAAGAGTGACTTGTGGGAGATGATCCAGGGTGCTGAAGAATAACTAAGGGGAGACTTTGGGGTGGAGAAGAGATTTCCAACATGCCAGGCAGGCAGCCACCCATCTGCCTGGCCTTGATTTTGCACATGATGAAAGACATCCTGTCCCCTAATCAAGGAGGCTTCTCTTACTGGCCATTTCTCTTTCTTGCCCTCTCCCTCCCTTTTTCTATGTCACTCAATAATGTTGATTTGTTTCTTTAAGAAGTCTATTACTTTCATGTGCAGCCCTAAATGGATCATTCAGATGGCCCCCTGGCATCCTTGCCCTCTGAATTAATACACACACATGGATGCACACATGTACATGCACATATATACATGCACACACACATATATGCATGCGTTTGCAGTCACTAAAAAATGAGTGAATGATAGAAGCACTGTGTATATTACTGAGATCGTCTGATTGTGACTTTGTGTATATGAAGGGATGGGCTTGTTTTGTGGGCCTATGAGCAGTGCCTATGGAAATATTTATAACGTACATGAGTTTCCCCCTTCCAGTACTGCCTCTCTATTCCTTGAGGGTAGAGTAAATTTTAGGAATAAGGTAGAGAACAGGTCCTTATTTCATGGCAGGGGATGCAGTTTCCCTCTGTATGCTGAATCCTTTGACTACAGATGTTGATCCAAGGTAGAGCTACCCCATAAGGCACTGAGATGCTTTGCATAGTGGTTCCTCTCATTGCACACAGACATGGCAGCACACTCTCATTTCCAAGGCCAGTGTCTGCTACTCAGATACTTCCCCTCTCTAGGCAGTCTCCTCCACTCCTGTAAAACTCTTTCCATCACTCCCTCCAAATAAATGACCACTTTTCTCCTTCCTGTGGTCATCTGGGATGTTGCAGCATAATTCCCTTCACAGGCCCAAGTCATAAATGTTGGCTCCCTTCCTTGGATGACAGTGGGGAAAAAAGATGTCAATGCAAAATGGTATATTTTCTAAGTAACTTACCCTTTTTAATAAACTTGTTAAAAGTCAGAAAATAGTCTGGAGATAGAAAAATTGATTTCATAGTGGCAGTGAATAGAATGGTGGTGACTAGAAGCTGGGAAGGGTAGTGGGAAGGGGGGATGAAGAAGTGTTGGTTAATGGGTACAGAAATACAGTTAGATAGAAGAAATAAGTTGTAGTGTTCAAAAACAAAATAGGGCAATTATAGTTAACAATAATTTATTGTATATTTCAAAATAGCTAGAAGAAAAGATTTGGAATATTCCCAACCAAAGAAATCATGAACATGTGAGGTGATGAATATCACAGTCACCCAGATTTAATCATTACACATTGTATACATATGAAAATATCACACGTAGCCCCTAAATATGTACAATTATTATGTAGTCATAAAAATTAAAAATTAAAAACACAGAGTTTGGAAAAGCTAAGTGGAGGGCAAAGCGGGGGGAGTCTATATTTTTGTTCCACTGATAGGGAATATATAATGATTAAGAAATGCTATGGAGCTGTTGTTGTAGGAAGGAGCTAAGATAATGTAGGCAAACACCGAGTGTCATATTTGACACATAATTTGTGTTCAGTAAAGCATTTTGTGTGTGTGTGTGTGTGTGAGAGAGAGAGAGAGTATGCATTTGTGTATGTGTGTGTGTGTGTTCATGCAGTCCTGCAAGGCCTCTGTGGCCCCTTGGGTTGGAACAGAATGAAGGACAGCACTCTCTTTTTCTCTGTGACAAGTGATTTCCAGAAGCACTTCTCACTACTCTAAGGCCCGAGCTGAGATTATAATTAATAGCTCTTTGTCACTCAACCCAGATTGCTTTCTCTCATGCTCCAAAATGCTGGCAGCCTGTGCACTTCATTTTTGTTTGGCCAGAGGGGCCGTTTGTATCGGCTGAGGTGCCAGGTGCCCCTCTGCCATAGCAGAGCTCATTAAACGCACGACCTGTCCTGAACAGGTGCTTATGGAGGCCCGAGTGCTCAAGGCTTCCAGAGTGGTCTGGCTCTAGCCAAGTCTAGTGGTGGGGTGAGGGTAGCCAAAGTCTGCCAGCCTTGGTTGCACTTACTCACACCACTCGTAGAAGCCAAACTCCAGTGGGATTTAGTCAACATGGGTCACATGTTTTCAGAGAGTTTACAAAAAATCCAAAGTCATTCTTTGCATAATTACTTTACATAATGGTAAAATGAAAACCATTTTGGTTTCGAATTAAGCAGCCCTACATGGATTTGGGATTTGGTTCTGACACTCAAGGCACTGGTTATGAGACCTTGGGTAAGGTTTCTCACCTACCAACATGGGGCTGGGTGCTTTCATTTTGCTCTTCCAAGCACTATGGGTTTAACCACATTATAGAAATTTCACCACTGAACTTTAATCACCAATTTACTTATTTGCATCTCCACTAGACTATGAGCTCATTGAGGGTATGGACCACGTCTTGTTTACCAATATAATCTCAGTCCCTAACAAGGTACCTTCATTGTAGTGCTCCGTAAAATATTAGGTTAGGTGGGTGAGTAAATAAGTTGGTGGATGGATGAATGGATGGATGGATGCATAGATGCATGGATAGATGCATGAATGGATAAATTTATCTAAAGCAAGTATTCCCTAATCTGTAAAAGGACAGAAATACCACCTACATCATAGAGAGGTTATGGAGATTAAATAAAATGAGAATCTCTAAATCCTTATCACAGTCCTTGACTATAAAAGATACTGAACAAAAACTGACCCCTCTCCTTTGTCTATTCATCTTGCCCACAAGGTGACAATCTCACTATATTTTATTAGGTACTGATTACCCATTTGTGAGCTTTCAGCATTCTAATTCCTTACATATGGCCAGGATAATCTTTAAAACTACAAATTCGACCACTTTGCCCATCCACTAAAACCCATCAAGGGTCCCAATAATTAGTGATCAAAGTAAATTTTCCATCAATCAGGTATCAGAACGCTCATTGTAGCCCACAGAGTCCTGCCTGAGTTGATTCTCACCCACCTCTCCAGCCCTGGGTTAATCCTCTCTGTCCCCCAGCTGCACTGGCCTTATTTTGCACACTAGGCTTAGATCACACTGGAACACTTTCTCCTCATGCCTTGCCGCGGCCTCCTGCCTGCAATAGCTCCCCGATCAAGCTAAATCAGAATTTCTTCTTATACACACTCGTACCTTCATAGAATTTTTTCCTTCATTAAGCACAGTTTATGATATTTGTGTGATCACATGATTAGTGCCAGTCTCCAACATGAATTCTATCTTCTTTGCTATATCCTTACCACCTAGCCTATTATCCTGACAAACACAAAGGTATCGATGAAAATTTGTTGGTGAAACCCTAATTTTTCCCCAAACCCTGTTCTCACTTAAGCCCCCACACCATACACACTCACCAGCAAAGGTGTGTACATTTTCCTTTCCATCCTACATTTAGGGAGTAGCCATTGCATTTTTGCCCCTCGGCCTGGTAAGCTCCCTGGCAAGCTGCAGCTGACACATGTTCTGATAGAAGCTCAGCATTCCTAAGTCCTGAGGAACTTTAGATATGCTTTCTTATTCAGCTCCACTCTTTGTCAGTGCACTGGCAATGTGCTGTAGCCCACGTTTCTGTGCCCACTTTGACTGCTTCCTTCCTCCACGTCATGGCGATTACATCCTAGGATTCTTTGGAAGAGGAAATAGGCAGCTGAAGCAAATTATGGAGACAGCAGAGATGGTCTTGCTGCATTCAAAACATCACCACATTTGCTGCCTTTCAGATGATACAGGTCAATAGATGATGCCCCAGAAGAGAAGTAAGACAAGGTCCCCTGGATCCAGCTGTGAGCTAAGTCTAAACATAAAATCCTCTGGAATCAATAAAGGCAGAGTTCAGAACACGCATCCATTGAGGAAAGAAATGCACAAAGGTGACTGAGGAATAGGTGCATATGCAGCTTGGAGGAAAAGAGGTGCACATTTCTAACAGCATCCTTTGGAACAAAAGCTCCTTTTTAGACTTTATTTTGGATCAAGTCACACTAGAGAAAGGACTCTTGTCCTACAGGGAACTCCCTAGTCACGTCTTTTATTTTATTTTATTTTTATTTATAGACTAGTGTCTGGGCACTTGGAAAGAGAGAGTTATTTACAGCATGCCACTTTGGATCAAAGAATAAATATGCCCCTGGGTTTGAAAGCATAATCCCTGAATTGTATAGAGGGAATAGTATGTGTTTAGAGAAGGACGAACTGGATCTTCTGTGCATCCACAACCTGGCTGGCTGGCCCTGTCTCATTCTCACATTCTTTCTGTGACTGTTTCTTTGCCATTAAACAGGAAGATCTGTGTGTCATATCAATAGGGTTGATGTGAGGTTTCAATGTGACAATACACTATCTAGGAAAGCTCTTGAAAAGGTCATCCTCTTTCCAAATTATCTTCTCACGTAACCCAGATTTGGTGTGTTCCTTGGGAAACTTTGAGGTGATGGAGCCTGCCAAATTGGATGAGAACCATCATGAACAACTTCCTCACTGGTTACATTGGAGTTCCAGCCATTGGCTGGAGCAAAAATTTGCATTAGGTAGTCGGTGTTTTAATCCTTGTTGCTTGAATTAGACCTAAAGTGAAATCTAGTTCCAAATTGGAATTATATATCATTTCCTTGAGAAAAGTATATAGGAAGTCATTTAAGGTACACATATACATCTAGAGAGATATTTCTTAAAATTATTCACTTGAGTATCCAATTTTTCATTGAGACGTGACACCTATTCATTTAAATTGCCTCTCTGAGTTGACATTTTATCTCCATTTCTGCAGCCATTCTTCAATCCAGGCTTCAACCATTCAGCTTATGGATATTTTTGAGCCTCTAACCATGTGGTATAGATCTTCAATACCTCTGTCTGGATTTCTACAGCAATCTCCTAGCCAGCCCTTCAATGCCAATTCCTCTTTCATGAGCCATAAGAATTATTTTCTTAAAATCCTGCTCTTATATTGTCACTCCCCTGTTCCCTATTGCCTTTCAATAAATCTTACTGTTGGCTTCCAGGTAAGTCCAAACTTCACTGTCTAATTGGAAGGTTTTCCAAAACCTAACTTCATCCCATCCCTCCAAACACCTCCCTATGTCCCCTGCTCACCAGTCACATCGGAATTATTCTTCCCTTTCCCAAACAAGTCACGTTGAGTCCCAGTTCTGTGCCTTTGCTTATTTTCTTACCTTTCCTGAAATGTATTCTCTCGGTATTTTCCTGTTGAAGCAGTATATATATGTATTCAGATCTTATCCCCTACTCTTGTAAAGCTTATTACCACTTTCTCTAATATCCCCTCCTATTCTTCAAGATCACTTCAAATCCAGTCTCAACCAGGAGGCTTTTGTTAATCTATCCAGCTCATTTGACCTTTCTTCTCTAAACTCTAAATACATTTATAATTAGTCAAAAGAAAACTACTACTTAATTATTCTCAAATGATTCATATATTACTTTGCTTTGGTTGTTGCTTTTCTTGTATTTTTTTCTGTGCTTTCCAAATGAAAATGACTGTTGAGTGTTGCCCTGATGTGCCAAGTTCTCAGGCAGTTGCTGGCTGGATCTCATGAGTTTGGGGGAAAGTTTTGAAACTGACTTCCTGTGCCTCTGCCCATCTGCTCATTTCTTTCCTAGTTCTGCCCAGGATATTCATTGCAATACTTTTTACCAGTAAGCAGGGTTACTGTGTCACTTATTCCATGCACAGGCACGGTGCTCTCTTTTACCCTTTCTTTGTTCTACGGTCAGTCATATGCTTACCATCACAGGTGGCTAATTCAGGGACTGCCATCTGTGCAGATCCAGCCGCATCTTTTTATTTCATCTCTCTCCTGCCTACTGCCTACAACTGATGAGTATATGGGTGGCTCACACTCTGCAGATCTTAAGTTCCCTTGCAAAGAACAGAGAGAATGGCTTAGGCCTTCAACCCTTCTAAAAGAAATAACAGAATTCATGACCATCACAAGGAAGGTGACTTGAAGCAGCTTCACAATGTCTGATTTTAACCTCTATCTGTACCCTTCCATAACCAAATATCCATACCCTTCACTGTCTGATAGAGTTATCCCATTCTTTTTTTTTGAGACAGAGTCTTGCTCTGTTGCCCAGGCTGGAGTGCAGTGGTGCAATCTCGGTTCACTGCAACCTGTGCCTCCCAGGTTCAAGTGATTCTCCTTCCTCAGCTTCCTGAGTAGCTGGGATTACCAGCATGCACCACCATGCATTGCTAATTTTTGTATTTTTAGTAGAGATGAAGTTTCACCACGTTGGTCAGGTTGGTCTCAAATTCCTGACCTCGTGATCCACTGACCTTGGACTCCCAAGGTGCTGGGATTACAGGCATGAGCCACTGCGCCCAGCCAGAGCTATCCCTTTTATAGACATCACAGAAATTTATATCAGAGGAGCACATACAGATCGTCTTCTCCAGTGTTTTCAAAGGGCACATAATAAAACAATAACTCAGAGGAAATGTGATTTTTCTGGATGTCTCAGGTCAAAGCGAAGACAGAATCTGAACACAGATGCTCTCTAGTCTCTTTACCCTACACGGTTTCAAGGATGACCTGTTCCAATGCACACAGTGGCGAGTTTAACTTCTTTTGGCTCCCATGCCTATATCTCACCAGAAAGACAGCCTCTGATGCAAAAAATGATAAATTAAATTCATAAATACCATTTCCATTCAAGGGTATTCATGTGCTTTGTGGGAAGGAAAATCTTGTGTTCCAAAGAAGGTGATCGACACACAATGGCATGACCAATGACTACACTGTGAGCCAACGGGAATCTTCTTCTGTCCATGAATCCTGGAAATGGATCTCAGACCCTTGGAGTGCTCAACGATAGGTTGAAAGTGGGAACATGCCTGGCATGGCTGGAGGGCCACAAAATGTCCTAAAATAATTAGAGAAGGAAGTCAGGAGTGACACTTGACATTAACTTCCTCAACTCTAATAACGCAAGGGTGTAGAACACATAAAGTCCAAAATGAAATGCTGTATTTGAAACAGAAAAGAACAATACAAAACCAAACATCCAAAAACCTCTTTCAGTTGTAACTTTCACCTGAATTCACAGATGATTTAATTCCACTTAAAACTCAGCTCAAATTTCGCTGCTTCTCCAAGACTTTTCTCAATCCTCACTGTCAAGTACATTTTTTCTCCAAAATATCATCATAGAAGTTTGTTAATATTTCACTGTGGGCTTATGTGCCTTGTGGTTTAGCTATTTATGTATTTGTCTGTCTTTTCCACTAGATTGAGAGATTCTTCGGGACAAGAAATCCCTTAATATGTGTTTATATCTCCTTTAGTTAGGATGGCAAGTGTGCAATGTTCTGCCTGCCTTTCCCTCATGTCTTGCTCCAGGCAGACATTAATAATCAACCACAGCATTCCTTACCAAAATGTTTGGAAAAGACTTCAGAATCCTTTAAAACAAAGCTCCCTGGACTTCCTCTATTGATGAATCTGAGTTTTCATACAAAAAGTATTTATTTATTGTATGTACTTACCTCAAGTAGTACAGTGGTTTGTGCAGCATTGGTGTTCAGTTAATATTTGTTCATTTGAATTAATACCTAACAGGCATACCTAAAAATGGCTTATGAGGTGTGTGTGTGTGTGTGTGTGTGTGTGTTCACAATGATTAGGACCTGCAGCATGGAGCAAGGGAAGAAGAGGGCTCCAGAGCAGCTTCCTGATGTTATAGGAACTTTAGGCCATAGGATCATTTCAGTGGGCTATGTATGGCAGAATTGGGTCCCAGACAGAGACTAACCATGGGGTCAACAGATGGGCTTGTTCCAGCTGGCCCATAACTTTGCTTATGTTGGCAAAGACAAGATAAACTCTAGAAGCATTTGTTGTAGTACCTTGCAAATGTAACTTTCATGCTCTGTATCTTGCACAGAGTTGCATGCTCTATATCTTGCACAGATTGAATGAATTAGAAATCTGGGATGGCTCCATGGGTTATTTCTTCTAGGCTTATATGGTGTCTTTATTATGTAGTTTTTTCACCTGTAAATCTAATGCTTTATTTTTCTCTTGTTTTGAATTAACTAGTTCTTTCATTTTTTTAATCCTATTAGTTTAGTTAGCTAATTAAAATTATTCCTACTGGGCAAAAACTTGGCTTCATGACAAATTAGAGATCACTGGCCATTTATGCAGGGATTGCCTCTGAATCCAGTTTACTACACAAATGGCATTTTTATTCAAAGAATAACCAAACACCACTTCCTTTGATGACTTTATGTGGGCTCAGATTAGTCTGACTTAGACAGTGGCAGAGATTGATATGGTTTGGATGTTTTGTCTCCTCCAAATTTCCTATTGAATTATGACCTCCAATGTTGGAGGTAGGGCCTAGTGGGAGGTGTTTGAGTCATGGGGGTGGACTCCTCATGAATGGCTTGGTGCTGTCCTCATGGTAATGAGTGAGTTCTTACTCTATGTGTTCACATGAGATCTGGTTGTTTAAAAGAGCCTGGCACCTCTTTCCTCTCTCTCTTGCTCCCTCTGTAACCATGTGATATGCTAGCTCCCCCTTCATCTTCCATCACGATTGGTAACTTCATGAGGCCTCACCAGAATCAGATGCTGGTGTCATGCTTGCAGCCTGCAGAACCATGAACCAAATAAGCCTCTTTTCTTTATAAATTACCCAGCCTCAGGCATTCCTTTATAGCAATGCAAAATGAACTAACACAGTGGCATTGGTAGCTCCCATGCTGGATCTCTTCAGTACAGTGAGGGTTCCACTAGAGTAGGCGGTAAAGTCTGGATGTCAGTCCATAGGACTTAATGGAGGGAAGACAGATTCCAGTGCAAGGGGAAATTAACATACCCAGTGATCACCTCTGGCACCTTGAGATTGGCTAGGATTATCTTCAGTTTGACTGAGTTTCCAAGATATTCTTGAACCTATAGTTTGCCCTATTTCCTAAATCTTGGGAAATCCTTCAACATTATCTCTTTTAATATTTCTTCTGTTCTATTCTCTCCTTCTGGGACTCCAATTATACCATTTGTTATTGTCCTACATGTGTCTTTTTCATTTTGTTTTTTCTGTGTGTGCTTCAGGTTGGATAATTTCTATTGATTTGTCTTTGAATTCATTGTTCCTTTATTCGGCTGTGTCAGGTCTGTTGTTAGACGTGTCCAATATAATTATTAGTTTTAATGAGTATATTCAGATCTGTTATAAGAGATTCTGTTTCTCTATCAAATTCTTTTTTTAATCTATTTTTTTTCTTCTAAGTTCTTTTAATATTTACAGTAGTTTTTTGGAGGCCATTATCTGCTAATTCTAATATCTGGGTCATGCATGGGTCTGCTGTTTTGGCTATTTTCCCCTCTTGTTTATGGGTAACAGTTTCCTGCTCCTTTGCATAACTTGAAATTTTATTGCATGCCATATATTGTTATTTAAACAACTTTAGGGACTGGGGAAAATATTAGTTTATTCCAGAGGGACAAACTCTTTACTAAGTCAGAAAACCAGAGTAAAGGAATGATGACTTCAATTAGATTCAATCATGGGTTGAGTTAGGCCACATCTGGGCTACAGCTTTATTTACTTTTAGTTCACCTCTTGTTTCAAATGTGTATGGCCAAGATAAGGTCTTGCGATTATTACCAGCCCCCATCTCTAGGAGGACTTTGAGCTCTGAGGACCATAATATAAAAGGAAATTGTTCTCTTTCCATCCCAATCCTCCACCTCCCAAAATTTGAACATGCACTTAGCCAAAGTCCAGTGGGGAAGAATCAGTGGGTGGGGAGAAATAGTGCTGTGTTGTTGGAGTTGGAGTCTCACAAATTTAATTTTCACATGGCCTGGCACAATGGATTGAAAAGATTTGCTGGCTTATCCCTGACCCCTACAGGACTGTCTGTGGAAGGAAGGTATAGTCTTCCACCCTTTCAGGAGTAGACATGGCAGATACTGCCAGGGAAGAAAGCAGACACTATTGTCTGCTCACACAGAAAGGCTCCACTTTCTCTGGAATTTAATTCTTTTAGATTTCTTTGTGTTTGTAGTTAACTAATGTCTTTGAAACCTATATACTATTTTCTGTTCTTTTTTTTTTCCGGCTTTGTTTGCTTGTTTGTTTGTTTGTTTAGACAGGGTCTTGCTCTTTTGCCCAGGCTGGAGTGTAGTATCATGATCTCGGCTCACTGCAACCTCTGCCTCCCAGGTTCAGGTGATTCTCGTGCCTCAGCCTCCTGAGGAGCTGGGATTATAGGCATGTACCACCACGCCTGGCTAATTTTTGTATTTTTTGGTGGAGACAGGGTTTCAACCTGTTGGCCAGGCTGGTCTTGCACTCTTAACCTCAAATGATCTGCCTGCCTCAGGCTTCCAAAGTGCTGGGATTACAGGAATGAGCCACTGCGCCCAGCCTATTTTCTGTTAGTTTTAGTTGTGGACACAATGGTCTGTCTTGAACTTACACATCCTAAGCAGAAGCAGAATTCCCTTTGGTAATTGTTATGATCATATTCTAAGACCTCATTATGAAGGGCCCAGAGCTGCTTATATTTGTCTTCTTTTGTGAAGGTCGGCTGCAGCACATATCTTTGGTAGGTCCTGAGACTCTCTCAGCGTAGTAGTTACTGCTGGTAAAAAGCTCAATGACTTGCAACAAACATTTATTTTCTTGCTCATGAAGACTTGAGTTGGTACTGCTTCACTGAGATCATTTGGGCTTAGCTTTATGCTAAGAATTGGGTTCAATTATGATCCATATGCCCCATACCTCTCTTTGGCTATCGGGGACATACTCTTTTTATGGTGGCTCTATGAGATTAATGGGATTATGATATATGCTATGGACTGAATTTTTGTATTCTTCTAAAATTCATATGTTAAAACCCTAATCCCCATTGTGATGGTATTTAAAGATGGGGCCTTGAAGAAGTAATTACAGAATGAGGGTGGAGCCGCATGATAAAATTAGTGCTCTTATACAAATAGTCATGAGAGTGCTTGCTGCTTCTCTATTCTGACTCTGTCGTGTGATCATACAAGAAGACAGCCATCTGAAAATCAGGAAGAGTGCCTTACCAAGCACTAGATCTGCCTGTACCTTGATCTTTAGCTTTCCAGTTTACAGAACTATGAGAAATAAATGTTTGCTATTTAAGCCACCTAGTCTATAGTATATTTGTCATATCAGCCTAAACTGATGAAGACAAAAATGATATACAAACAAATTTAAAGCTTCCACTCATGTTATATCTGTCAACATTCCACTGGTCCGGACAATTTATCAAGACAATGTCAACGTCAATGGGGCAGGGAAGGAGACTCCACCAACAGAGGGAGACACTTCAAAAGCCAAACGTGGATGCAATTTTATTACAGAAGAAGAAAGGATTTAAAAACATAATTCAATCTTCCCTTTCAGGGTAGGAAGATCAAGGCACCGCTGCATTAGCAAGATCCTGAAGAATGCACTGTTTCTCATAACCATAAAAAGAATCCTTTAAGTTTTCTGCATTAACCTTTTTATACTGAGCACCCATATGGCAAGTCTCACCCAGGAGGAAGGGAAAGAATAGATTTGAGGCAGCTAAAGCCAAGATGCTGACCCTGCTCCAGCTGGAAATGTTCCTCTCACCTGTTTCTCTCAATTCAGATGCTAATGGGCAAGTGGTCTATTAAGGAAAAGGAAAATCAGTTGCCTCATGAAACAAAAAATCCAACTACAGTAGCTCAGACGGCTCACAGAATTGTTGCTGTTGGTAACATACATCTCTATTTGTGCCACAGAATCTGCCCTAGTATGGTAGTTCTCAAACTTTAGCAAATAATGTCATTACCCAGAAAGCTTATTAAGCAGAGTCCTGGGCCCCAAACCTCAGAGTTCGTAATTTAGTGAGTCTTGGGTGGGACTCAGTAATTTGCATTTCAAGCAAGTAGCCAGGTGATGCTGCTACTGCTGGTCTGGGTACTAGAGATTGAATACCATTGCTATAGGTCAAAAATTCTCTCAAGCACAGGCAGTTTCCACTCTCCTGAGGGTAGTGGGAAGCCTTCATCTTTGAGTTGCCATGATAGTCTGCTAGCACTTCTGATGGGCTGAAGATATTTACAGACAAAAATATGTGAAACTGCCGCCTGGCATGTTAGAGAGAACCCTGTGTTAGGATTGTTGGGTTTTAATTCATCTCTATGATTGACTTGTTTTGTAACCTTGGAGAAGCCATTTTCATCATTCGGGGTCTCAGGCTTCTGATACCCTAAAGAAAATCCAAGCATTAGATGGCTGGTCAGTTAGTTGGCCTTTAAGGAATCTAAAAACATTGAACTAATAGAAACAGAGTAAAACAGTCGTTGCCAGGGGCTAGAAGGTGGGGAAAATGGTGAGATGTTGGTCAAAGGATACAAACATCCAATTATAAGATGAATAAGTTATAAGGATTTAATGTAAAACTTGGTGATTATTGTTAATAATATTGTATTGTTTACTTCAAATTTGATAAGAAGATTTTAAGTGTCCTTACTACAAACACACAGAAAGCAAAAACGGTAACTATGGGTATCAATGGATGTGTTAATTTCGTTCTGGTCATGATTATACAGTGTACATGTATGCCTAATTATCACATTGTACAACTTGAATATATATATAATACTATATAAATATATATAAATGTATACAAACTAAATATATGTAGTTTTTATTTGTCAAATATATGTTTTAAAATAAAAATCTGTTATCCACAAATTATATAATTTTGTGGTATCATTATTGGTAGCTCTGTGACCTTGTGCAATTTGCTTAAATTCTACAAACCTCAGTTTTTAATCTGTAAAGTAGATATAACAATAATATTGACTTTAGAGGACAGTTGTGGGGATTCAGTGAGATTATACATGCATGATCTTAGTAAATGCTTACTAATATCACGTGTTGGTATCATTTTTGTTATTCTGAATCATATGGAATTCACATCATGGTATTAAATTTAAGGGGAGAGAGAGAGACCACTTCCAGAGGAAAGAGAAGGGAAGATTTAAAGGAGAAAGGAGCTCTAGAGCTGCATCACAAAGGTCAAGTGAGATTTGGGCTTGTGGACATTTCAGGTAGAGAAGAAAGGGAAAGGTAGGCGAAGGAGGAATGTGAATGTGAACATAAAGCAGGGAAAATACAGGCTGTGTCTACTGATCAGAGAGGAGCTAAATTTACTGGGAAGCTGCATGTGTGAAGCAATACAGTGGAAAATAATTTAAGTCTGGAACTAAAGCAAGATAAGGAAAACCTGGGTTTACAAGACCCATGACTTCAGATTTTATTTGGGAGACAATGAGGAATAAATAATAAGTTCAGAGCACAAAGAGATCATTAGACTTGGGATTAAGGCTGCATTACTTTAGATATTTACAGTTTCAGATGGTTCCTTCAACATTCTGAGTTTGTTTTCCTCCTCCTGATTGTGAAATGGAGCTTATGCATATACAGCATCATGCTGTTACCAGGATTAAAGGAGAATACATACATGAACACATTGATAGTGGTTTTCTGCACATAGTAGACCTGAAAATAACGTTTTTAAAAAAGTTCTTTTAAAATAACTTTAGATTTACAGAGGAATTGCAATGATAGTACAGAGTTTCCGTATACTTGCCACCCAACTTCTCGTTAACAATTTAATGCCCATGATTCATTTATTAAAACTAAGAAACTAACATGAGTACAATACTATTAACTAAAACAAAGACTTTTATTTGGATTTTAACAGTTTTTTTTTTAACTAATGTCATTGTTTTCTGTTCTATAATAACTAATGGAATTTTTTTCTGTTCCATAATCTAATACCCTGTTATATTACATCATTTTATCTCCTTAATCTCCTACAATCTGTGATGGTTTTTTGGTCTTTCTTTTGTGTCTCATGATCTTGACACATTTGAAGGGTATTGTTCATGTGTTTTGAGAATGTCCCTCAGTTTGGGTTCATTAGATATTTATGGTTATACTAGAGTTAAGTATTTTGAGGAGGTCTATCAAAGAGGAGATACCATCGTATTAGGTGTATAGCTAGGGTTGGCTGCATAATTTGCAGGGACCAGTAAAAGTAAAAACGGAAAGCCACTTGTTCAAAAAGCAGAACAAAATGTATTAAAGATAATAATATATAAAGCTTTTATCTCTCAACTTGTCATGATGTTTTTTATTTGCTATCTAATATTATTCTAAATAAAATATAACATTTTAAATTATTAACAAATTTTATTATTTATCTTTATATTGTGCAATGACAATCTTAAGTACATATATAAGAGCATTTAACTCATATGCAGAATCACCAAAATTGCACAATTAGTATTTTGAAGTTTGCACATGAATGTGTCTCATTTTTACCCAAACAACAGAGATGATGCACAAAATGAACTCAACTGTTTTTTATTTTGCATCTTGATATGCACATATTCTACCAACACTCCACCTGCAGTTTATTGATGAATAAGAAAGGACTGAAAATCAAAGAAACATTGGTTGCCCTACATTTCACTTTCCTTTTGTTATATCATTTTCAGCATAATTAGCTGAAACATGGAAGTAACATGGGTAAAAAAGGATATGATAGGATTTCATGGTGATTTATGTTTCAGAGAACACCTCTGCTTTCCTTCTCTGTTCAAAGAATGTTCTTGTTTGAAAGGAAGTATGGTTTCTAAGTGCTGTCAGTGTCCCTGCTTACTAAGTCATAGATGTTACTAAGTGTATTAACATTTCCCTTGTACTTGCTTTGGGCTGAACTTCATGCACCATGGGCTCCCTGAAATCCTGTGCTTGTGGGCATCCTAGCTATTTGTAAATCAGGTGGCAAAGACTAGTAGACATTCAAATTGTACATTATCCTCTCTGCTCACAGACAAGCTCCATTTTCCCATCACACTTCACTCATCATTCAAAGAACATAAGTCCAAAGATAAAATTATTAAGAATTTCAAGATGCCAAGAGCAGAGCATTAAACCAAGTGTGCGGGCCTTACCAAGCATGGAGCTGTCTGGCTGCACAGGTTACACATCTGTGAAGCCAATTCTGGGTACGAAGTATCAGTGTTACCATTGCTGTTAACCTTAATTGTTTGGTCAAGGCAGTGTCTGCCAGCTTTCCATTGTAAAGTTCCCAGTTTTCCCTTGCCACACTCCATTTGTTAGAAGCAAATCACTAATTCCAGCCTATATTCAAGGGGAGGGGAATGAAACCTCATATCCTAGAGGGAGGAATCTCAAAAAATTGGTGGAAATATGTTAAAATTACCACAATTATTAATATAAATTTTGGGGTAGCTAATGCTTTGTGGATCTCACAACTCACGGGCAAATTTTGGAATCTCATGACCCACATCTTACCTTCAGTTCTGTGATACTATATATGGCAAAAATAGTGCAAAATCTAAGAAATTAACAGGAGTATAATACTAAGAGCAAGAGAGCAAGTTAAATCTCCCTGCACTATAGCTCTCAGCCTCTTAGCAGTAAGAGACTGTAGGTCTTGGAACTGACCCAGACAATAGGTGAAGTGACCCTCTCTATCCAGGAACTGCGCTGACCTACTTTCCTTGGAAAATCTTTTCCTCTGTGGGCTATGGACACCACGTGGTGAGGTGGAGTTCTATACATAGAATCATCTCCAAGTGGATGACTGGGAGTAAGTAATTATCTGCCCATGGTGCAGGGAGCTCCAAGCCCCCTCATCACCCATGGAGTGCACAGCATCTCTGCCTGCCCGCAATTCCCCTCGTTTGGCAGATGCTGTCGGCAGAAGACGCTGAGTGCAGGCGAATTATTTCCACTACTTCCTGCTAATTTCAGTACTGCATTCATCCAAGGCTCTCAAAACTCTTAATCAACAGGAATATGCTACCCTGAGACTGGGTCACAGAGGGACAGCCTAGAGATCTGGGTAGATTGGTGGCAGCTGCTGCCCTCTCTCTGAAGAGAATTAGTGTAGATATCATCATACTTGGTGACAGGAGGAGGGATGAGACAGTCTTTTAAGGTCTCTTCCAATCTGGGAAGTCTATGAATATCGCTACCAGCTGAGAGTGATTCTCCATGCTTTATTCATCATGAAAATGACGCAAATTCAGAAAAGCAGCTCTCTCAAAGGTAGGTGGCCACTAAACCAAGCATTGAGACACTTAGCATTCTGAAAACACTTGCTGAGGAATGTCCTTGAGTTTTTAATAAAAGGTCATTTCAGGTATAGAGAGAAGCATACCATAGTTAGCGTAATGCATGGAAATAGACTGAAGGGCTTTAAATTCTATAGCAGTGAGCTATGGTTACGTAGAAAAGCTATTGTAATTCTAGACTGTGTTAACAGAAGTAAAAGCTGTCGGATAAGGAAGGAGACAATTTATTTATTGTGCTAATCAGACCTTACCTGGACTGTACTGTTCCATTCTTGTTATACTTGGGAGTTTAGGGGAAATCAAAGACTTTCAAAGAAAGGTCATCCAGAGCGTGAAGGGTCTCAGAATCATGCAAAAAACAAAGCAAAGCAAAGCAAAACAAACAAACAAAAAACAAACAAAAAACAAAGCAAAAAACAAACAAACAAACAAACAAACAAACAAACAAAAAACAGCTGGAAGGATCAGGCAGGTAAAGCCTGAAAAACTAGAAACTGATAGACTTATAACTGTTGTCTTCCCATACGATCGAATGAAATGTGAAAGAAGTTTCAAGAAGCTAACAACCAGTTCTAATGAGGTAGTGATGAGGATTTTTGTCTCAATAGTTTGTAAGGAAGAACTTTATAACATCCAGAGCTGTGCAATGATGGAATTGTGGGTCCTGGCACACACTCATCAGAAGTAGCCTGAGATAGCTATCAATGATGCTGAAGAGGTGCTTAAACAGTGAGTAATCTATTTCTAGCTGCAAAGACTAAATACAGATATCAGTTTTCTTCATGGGAATCTCTAAAATTCACACAATTGCAATCAACACCTTCTCTAGGATTTTTTTATTTTAAAAGTTTTCAAATATACAGTAAAATTGAAATAACGGCAGCAAACACCATATACCCACCACCTAGATGTTATCCTTGACAACTTTTATAATCACAACTTTATTGAGATATACCATAAAATTCACCTATTTAAAATGCACAATTCATTGTTTTGCAGCATATAGTATTCACAGAGCTATGAAACCATCACCACAATTGATTTCATATTTTCATCACTCCCCCAGAAAACATTCCTATTAGCAGTCACTTCCCTTCCCATCCTCACTCCGCATGTTCTTTCCGCCACCTAGTACTAGGAAACCAACAATCTACTTTCTGTCTCTATAGACTTGCCTATTCTAGACATTTCATACAAATGAAATCATACAATATGTCACCTTTCATTACTAGATCTTTCATCTAGCATAGTATCTTCAAGGTTCATCCATGTTGCAGCATGTATCAGAAACCCCAGAAATATGTCCATGCATATACTTCTTTTGAGATGGAGTCTCACACTGTCGCCTAGGCTGGAATGCAGTAGCATGATCTCACCTCATTGCAACCTCTGCCTCCTGGGTTCAATGGATTCTCCTGCCTCAGCCTCCTGAGTAGCTGGGATTTACAGGTGCCTGCTGCCAGACGCAGCTAAATTTTTTTTTTTTTTTTTTTTTTTTGTATTTTTAGTAGAAACTAATAGTTTTGCTATTTTGCCCAGGCTGGTCTCAAACTCCTGACCTCAAGTGATCCACCCACCTGGGCCTCCCAAGGTGCTGGGATTATAGGCATGAGCCATCATGCCCAGCCAACATTTTATTTATTCAGTCATCAGTTGGTGGGCATATAGGTTGTTTCTGCTTCCCAGCCTCCAGAACTGTGAGCAAAAAATTTCTGTTGTTATTAGTAAGAAAAAGAAGGAAGAGAAGGAGGAGGAGGAGGAGACCTCCATGAACATTCATGTACAAATTGTTGTGTGAATGTATATTTTTATTTCTCGAATGATTGGATTTGCTGGATCAAAGTAAGTATGTATTTATATTTATCAGAATCTGTCAGAACTTTCCCTGAAGTAGTTGTACCATTTTATAATATATACCCCTTGATTATATTCTTTATAACCAAGAATATAAGAGAGTTCTGATTGTTCCACATCCTTGTCAACTTCTAATGTTACTGGTATATTTAATTTTGGCCATTTTCTTAGGTGTGTAGTTATATCTTCTTGTGGTTTAATTTGCACTTGTATGATGACTAATAATATTAAGCACTTTATGATTTGCTTGTTGGTCATTTGTATATTTCTTTTGTAAAGAGTGTATAAATATTTTGCCTACTTTTTATTGAGTTGTTGGACTTTTTATGTTTGAGTTATAGGACTTATTTATATACCCAGGGTAAATAGTACTTTATTGAATATTTATTAATATTTTCTCACAGCCTATAACTTTTCTATTCATTTTCTCAATGGTGTCTTTTGATGAAAAGACTTTTTTTTAATTTTGAGGAGGCCATATTAGCATGTTTTGTCTTTTATAGTTACATTTTCTATGAGCTGTTTAAGATATCTGCGTCTATCCCCAATAATGAAGATCATCAGCTATGCTTTTAAATCACAAAAGTTTTATGGTTTTAGCTTTTATATTTAGGTCTATAATTCACCTCAAATGAATTTTAGGTAAGGGTTGAAATTCAATTCTTTTTTTTTTTTCATAGGAACACCATTTGTGCATAAGAACTTGTTTTTATTATTGTTATACTTTAAGTTCTGGGGTACATGTGCACAACGTGCAGGTTTGTTACATATGTATTCATGTGCCATGTTGGTGTGCTGCACCTACTAACTCGTCATTTACGTTAGGTATATCTCCTAATGCCATCCCTCCCCTCCACATGCAATAGGACCCGGTGTGTGATGTTCCCCTTTCTGTGTCCAAGTGATTTCATTGTTCAATTCCCACCTATGAGTGAGAACATGCAGTGTTTAGTTTTCTGTTCTTGCGATGGTTTGCTGAGAATGATGGTTTCCAGCTGAATCCATGTCCCTACAAAGGACATGAACTCATCCTTTTTTATGGCTGCTTAGTATTCCATGGTGTATATGTGCCACATTTTCTTTTTTTTTTTGGTTCCTAACTTTTTTTTTTTTAATACTTTAAGTTCTAGGGTACATGTACACAACGTGCAGGTTTGTTACATATGTATACATATGCCATGTTGGTGTGCTGTACCCATTAACTCATCATTTACATTAGGTATATCTCCTAATGCTATGCTTCCCCCTCCCCCCTCCCCACAATAGGACCCGGTGTGTGATGTTCCCCTTCCTGTGTCCAAGTGATCTCATTGTTCAATTCCCACCTATGACTGAGAAAATGCAGTATTTGGTTTTCTGTTCTTGCGATAGTTTGCTGAGAATGGTGGTTTCCAGCTGCATCCATGTCCCTACAAAGGACATGAACTCATCCTTTTTTATGGCTGCATAATATTCCATGGTGTATATGTGCCACATTTTCTTAATCCACTCTGTCACTGATGGATATTTGGGTTGATTCCAAGTCATTGCTATTGTGAATAGTGCCACAATAAACATATGTGTTCAAGTGTCTTTATAGCAGCATGACTTATAACCCTTTGGGTATATCCCCAGTAATGGGATGGCTGGGTCAAATGGTATTTCTAGTTCTAGATCCCTGAGGAATCACCACACTGTTTTCCACAATGGTTGAACTAGTTTACAGTCCCACCAACAGTGTAAAAGTGTTCCTATTTCTCCACATCCTCTCCAGCACATGTTGTTTCCTGACTTTTTAATGATTGCCATTCTAACTGGTGTGAGATGGTATCTCATTGTGGTTTTGATTTGCATTTCTCTGATGGCGAGTGATGATCAGCATTTTTTCATGTGTCTGTTGGCTGTATGAGTGTCTTCTTTTGAGAAATGTCTGTTCATATTCTTTGCCTACTTTTTGATGGGGTCGTTTGTTTTTTTCTTGTAAATTTGATTGAGTTCTTTATAGGTTCTGGATATTAGCCCTTTGTCAGATGAGTAGATTGCAAAAATTTTCTCCCATTCTGTAGGTTGCCTGTTCACTCTAATGGTAGTTTCTTTTGCTGTGCAGAAGCTCTTCAGTTTAATTAGACCCCATTTGTCAATTTTGGATTTTGTTGCCATTTCTTTTGGTGTTTTAGACATGAAGTCCTTCTCATGCCTGTGTCCTGAATGTTATTACCTAGGTTTTCTTCTAGGGTTTTGATGGTTTTAGGTCTAACATTTAACTCTCTGATCCATCTTGAATTAATTTTTGTATAAGGAGTAAGGAAAGGATCCAGTTTCAGCTTTCGACTTATGGCTAGCCAATTTTCCCAGCATCATTTATTAAATAGGGAATCCTTTCCCCATTTCTTATTTTTGTCAGGTTTGTCAAAGATCAGATGGCTGTAGATGTGTGGTATTATTTCTGAGGGCTCTGTTCTATTCCATTGGTCTATATCTCTGTTTTGGTACCAGTACCATGCTGTTTTGGTTACTGTAGCCTTGTAGTATAGTTTGAAGTCAGGTAGCGTGATATCTCCAGCTTTGTTCTTTTGGCTTAGGATTGTCTTGGCAACGCGGGCTCTTTTTTGTTTCCATATGAACTTTAAAGTGGTTTTTTCCAGGCCGGGCGCGGTGGCTCAAGCCTGTAATCCCAGCACTTTGGGAGGCCGAGACGGGCGGATCACGAGGTCAGGAGATCAAGACCATCCTGGCTAACACGGTGAAACCCCGTCTCTACTAAAAATACAAAAAATTAGCTGGGTGTAGTGGTGCATGCCTGTAGTCCCAGCTACTCGGAGGCTGAGGCAGGAGACTAGAATGAACCCAGGAGGCAGAGCTTGCAGTGAGCCAAGATGGTGCCACTGCACTCCAGCCTGGGCGACAAAGCGAGACTCCGTCTCAAAAAAAAAAAAAGCAGTTTTTTCCAATTCTGTGAATAAAGTCATTGGTAGCTTAATGGGCATGGCATTGAATTTAAAAATTACCTTGGGCAGTATGGCCATTTTCACAATATTGAGTCTTGCTATCCATGAGCATGGTATGTTCTTCCATTTGTTTGTGTCTTCTTTTATTTCACTGAGCAATGGTTTATAGTTCTCCTTGAAGAGGTCCTTTACATCCCTTGTAAGTTGGATTCCCAGGTATTTTATTCTCTTTGAAGCTATTATGAATGGGAGTTCATTCATGATTTGGCTGTCGGTTTGTCTGTTACTGGTGTATAAGAATGCTTGTGTTTTGCACATTGATTCTGTATCATGAGACTTTGCCGAAGTTGCTTATCAGCTTAAGGAGATTTTGGGCTGAGATGATGGGGTTTTCTAAATATACAATCATGTCATCTGCAAACAGGGACAATTTGACTTCTTCTTTTCCTAACTGAATACCCTTGATTTCTTTCTCTTGCCTCATTGCCCTGGCCAGAACTTCCAACACTATGTTGAATAGGAGTGGTGAGAGAGGGCATCCCTGTCTTGTGCCAGTTTTCAAACGGAATGCTTCCAGTTTTTGCCCATTCAGTATGATATTGGCTGTGGGTTTGCCATAAATAGCTCTTATTATTTTGAGATACGTTTCATCAATACCAAATTTATTGAGAGTTTTTAGCGTGAAGGGCTGTTGAATTTTGTCAAAGTCCTTTTCTGCATCTATTGAGATAATCATATGGTTTTTGTCTTTGGTTCTGTTTATATGCTGGATTACAGTTATTGATTTGTATATGTTGAACCAGCCTTTCATCCCAGGGATGAAGCCCACTTGATGCTGGTGGATAAGCTTTTTGATGTGCTGCTAGATTCGGTTTGGCAGTATTTTATTGAGGATTTTTGCATCGATGTTCATCACGGATATTGGTCTAAAATTCTTTTTTGTTGTTGTTGTAACTCTGTCAGGCTTTAGTATCAGGATAATGTTGGCCTCATAAAATGAGTTAGGGAGGATTCCCTCTTTTTCTGTTGATTGGAATAGTTACAGAAGGAATGGTCCCAACTCCTCCTTGTACGTCTGGTAGAATTCGGTTGTGATTCCGTCTGGTCCTGGACTTTTTTTGGTTGGTAGGCTATTCATTATTGCTCCAATTTCAGAGCCTGCTATTGGTCTATTCAGGGATTCAATTTCTTCCTGGTTTAGTCTTGGGAGAGTGTAAGTGTCCAGGAAATTATCCATTTCTTCTAGATTTTCTAGTTTATTTGCATAGAGGTGTTTATAGTATTCTTTGATGGTAGTTTGTATTTCTTTGGGGTCGGTGGTGATATCCCCTTTATCATTTTTTATTGCGTCTATTTGATTCTTCTCTCTTTTCTTCTTTATTATTCTTGCTAGCAGTCTATCAATTTTGTTGATCTTTTCAAAAAACCAACTCCTGGATTCATTGATTTTTTGGAGGGTTTTTTGTGTCTCTATCTCCTTCAGTTCTCTCTGATCTTAGATATTTCTTGCCTTCTGCTAGCTTTTGAATGTGTTTACTCTTGCTTCTATAGTTCTTTTTATTGTGATGCTAGGGTGTCAATTTTAGATCGTTCCTGCTTTCTCTTGTGGGCATTTAGTGCTATAAATTTTCCTCTACATACTGCTTTAAATTTGTCCCAGAGATTCTGGTATGTTGTATCTTTGTTCTCATTGGTTTCAAAGAACATCTTTATTTCTGCCTTCATTTCGTTATGTACCCAGTAGTCATTCAGGAGCAGGTTGTTCAATTTCCATGTAGTTGAGCAGTTTTGATTGAGTTTCTTAGTCCTGAGTTCTAGTTTGACTGCACTGTGGTCTGAGGGACAGTTTGTTATAATTTCTGTTCTTTTACATTTGCTGAGGAGTGTTTTACTTCCAACTATGTGGTCAGTTTTGGAATAAGTGTGATGTGTTGCTGAGAAGAATGTATATTCTGTTGATTTGGGGTGGAGAGTTCTGTAGATGTCTATTAGGTCCACTTGGTGCAGAGTTGAGTTCAATTCCTGGATATCCTTGCTGACTTTCTGTTTCATTGATCTGTCTAATGTTGACAGTGGGGTGTTAAAGTCTCCCATTATTATTGTATGGGAGTCTAAGTCTCTTTGCAAGTCTCTAAGGATTACTTTATGAATCTGGGTGCTCCTGTATTGGGTGCATATATATTTAGGATAGTTAGCTCTTCCTGATGAATTGATCCCTTAACCATTATGTAATGGCCTTATTTGTCTCTTTTGATCTTTGATGGTTTAAAGTCTGTTTTATCAGAGACTAGGATTGCAACCTCTGCTTTTTTTGTTTTGTTTTGTTTTCCATTTGCTTGGTAGATCTTCCTCCATCCCTTTATTTTGAGCCTATATGTGTCGCTGCACGTGAGATGGGTCTCCTGAATACAGCAAACTGATGGGTCTTGGCTCTTTATCCAGTTTGCCAATTTGTGTCTTTTAATTGGACCATTTAGTCCATTTACATTTAAGGTTAATATTTTTATGTGTGAACTTGATCCTGTCATTATGATATTAGCTGGTTATTTTGCTCGGTAGTTGATGCAGTTTCTTCCTAGCATCGATGGACTTTATATTTTGACATGTTTTTGCAATGGCTGGTACCTGTTGTTCCTTTCCATGTTTAGCACTTCCTTCAGGATCTCTTATAGGGCAGGCCTGGTGATGACAAAATCTCTAAGTATTTGCTTGTCTGTAAAGGATTTTATTTCTCCTTCACTTATGAAACTTAGTTTGGCTGGATATGAAATTCTGGGTTTAAAATTCTTTTCTTTAAGAATGTTGGATATTGGCCCCCCTTTTCTTCTGGCCTGGAGGGTTTCTGCAGAGAGATCTGCTGTTAGTCTGATGGGCTTCCCTTTGTGTGTAATCTGACCTTTCTCTCTGGCTGCCCTTAATATTTTTCCCTTCATTTCAACTTTGGTGAATCTGACAATTATGTGTCTTGGTGTTGCTCTTCTTGAGGAGTATCTTTGTGGCGTTCTCTGTTTATCCTGAATTTGAATGTTGCCCTGCCTTACTAGGTTGGAGAAGTTCTCCTGGATGATACCCTGCAGAGTGTTTTCCAACTTGGTTCCATTTTCCCCCTCACTTTCAGGCACACCAATCAGACATAGATTTGGTCTTTTCACATAATCCCATATTTCTTGGAGGCTTTGTTCATTTCTTTTTACTCTTTTTTCTCTACACTTCTCTTCTCGCTTCATTTCATTCATTTGATCCTCAATCGCTGATACTCTTTCTTCCAGTTGATCGAGTTGGTTACTGAAGCTTGTGCATTTGTCACATAGTTCTCGTGTTATGGTTTTCATCTCTATCAGTTCTTTTAAGGACTTCTCTACGTTGGTTATTCTAGTTATCCGTTTGTCAAATCTTTCTTCAAGGTTTTTAGTTTCTTTGTGCTGGTTACGTAGTTCCTTCTTTAGCTCTGAGAAGTTTGATTAACTGAAGCCTTCTTCTCTCGACTCGTCAGTCATTCTCTGTCCAGCTCATCGCTGCGTTCTTTTGGAGGGGGAGATGTGCTCTGATTTTTTGAATTTCCAGTTTTTCTGCACTGCTTTTTCCCCATCTTTGTGGTTTTATCTGCCTTTGGTCTTTGATGATGGTGACGTACTGATGGGGTTTTGGTGTGGGTGTCCTTCCTCTTTGTTGGTTTTCCTTCTGACAGTCAGGACCCTCAGCTGTAGGTCTGTTGGAGTTTGCTTGAGGTCTACTCCAGACCCTGTATGCCTGGGTATCAGTAGCGGAGGCTGCAGAAGATAGAATATTGCTGAACAGCTAGTGTTGGTGTCTGATTCTTGCTCTGGGAAGCCTCGTCTCAGGGGTGTACCCCACCTTGTGAGGTGTGAGGTGTCAGCCTGCACCTAGTGGGGGATGTCGCTCAGTTAGGCTACTCAGGGGTCAGGGACCCACTTGAACAGGCAGTCTGTCCGTTCTCAGATCTCAACCTCTGTGCTGGGAGATCTGCTGCTCTCTTCAATGCTGTCAGACAGGGACATTTACCTCTGCCGAGGTTTCTCCTGCTTTTTGTTTAGCTATGACTTGTCCCCAGAGGAGGAGTCTACAGAGGTAGGCTGGCCTCCTTGAGCTGTGGTGGGCTCCACCAAATTCGAGCTTCTGGCGGCTTTGTTTACCTACTTAAGCCTCAGCAATTGTGGGTGCCCCTCCCCCAGCCTTGCTCTGGCCTTGCAGTTAGATCTCAGACTGTTGTGCTAGCAATGAGGGAGGCTCCGTGGGCGTGGGACACTCTGGGCCAGGTGTGGGATATAATCTCCTGGTGTGCCATTTGCTAAGACCCTTGGTAAAGCGCAGTATTAGGGTAGGAGTTACCCCATTTTCTAGGTATTGTGTGTCTCAATTTCCTTTGGCTAGGAAAAGGAATTCCCTTCTCCCTTGCACTTCCCAGGTGAGGCAATGCCTCGCCCTGCTTCAGCTCTTGCTGGTCGGGCTGCACCCACAGACCAGCACCAACTGTCCAACATGACCCAGTGAGATGAACCCAGTACCTCAGTTGAAAATGCGGAAATCACCCGCCTTCTGTGTCGCTCACGCTGGGAGCTGGAGGCTGGAGCTGTTCCTATTCGGCCATCTTGGGCATGCCCCCCCTTTTTAATTTTTTTTTTTTTTTTGTAACATTGAGTTGCTCTGGTGCCTTTGTTAAAGAAAACAAACAAATGACCCTTTAAGTCTGGGTCTATTTCTGAACTCTCTATTGTGTTGATCTATGTGTCAATTACAGTGCCAGTGTCATGGGATCCTGATAATTTAGGTCTTCTAAAATATTTCTCAGCAACATTTTGTAATTGAAGTCTTGCTTATATAAGAAGTCTTGCTTATATATTGATAATTTTTTTCTAAGTATTTTACGCATTGATGCTACTATAAAGGGAATTGCTTTAAATTTCATATCTTTATTGTTTGCATAATTATGTATATAACAATACAATTGATTTTTTAAATGAAGTATACATGTACAGAAACTGCACAAATTATAAGTGTATATAGCTCTATAAATTTTCACAGCATACAAACTACTTTTAAAAATAGATTTTATTTTTTAGGGCAGTCTTATGTTCACAGCAAAATTGAGCAGAAGGTACAGAGACTTCCCATATACCCCTTGGCCTCACACATGCATAGCTTCTTCCATTATCGACATTCCCAAACACAGTGATACATTCATGGCAATTCCTGAATCTATATTGACAATTATTATCACACAGAGTTCATAGTTTATATTAGGCTAATTCTTGGTATTGTACATTTTATGGGTTTAGACAAATGTATAATGGCATGTATTTACCATTATAGTATCATACAGAGTGTTTTCACTGCCCTATAAATTCTCTATGTTTCACCTATTCATCCCTGTCACCCCTAGACCCTGACAACCACCGATCTTTATGCTGTCACCATAGTTCTGTCTTCTCCAGAATGTCAGTTGGAATAATACAGTATGTAGCCTTTTCAGATTGCCTTATTTCACTTAATTATATGCATTTAAGTTTCCTCCATGTCTTTTCATGATTTGATAGTTCTGTGTGTTTTTGTTTGTTTGTTTGTTTGTATGTTTGTTTTTTCATGTTGAGTGATATTTCAATGTTTAGAAGTACCAGTTTATTTATCCCTTCACCTACTGAAGGACATCTTGATCACTTCTAAGTTTGGGCAATTGTGAATGAAGCTGCTATAAACATCCATGTATTGGTTTTTGTGCCGACACAAGTTTTCAAATTCTTTGAGTAAATACCAAGGAATATAATTGCTGGATAGTGTAATAATAGTCTGTTTAGCTTTGCAACAAACCACCACATTATCCTCCAAAATGGTTGTACCATTTTATTCCCATCAGAAGTGAATGAGAGCTCCCATTACTCCATATCCTTGCCAACAGTTGGTGTTGTTTATGCTCTGGATTTTGGCCATTCTAATAGATGTACAGTGGTTACAGTTAATTTTTTAAACAAAATCTTGTATTCTGTAACTTTGGTAAATGTACTTACTATCTCTTATGTAGCTTTTTAGATTTTTCATGATTTTTTTGGTAAATATGTCATTTTCATATAGACAGTTTTGCTTCTTCCTTTCTAATTTGTATGCCACTGACATCTTTTTCTTATTATTGCAAATGGTTAGGATTTTCAGTGTGATGTTGATTAGAAGTGGTGAAAGTGGGAATCCTTGCCTTGCTCCTGATCTTAGGGGAAAAGAGTACAATATGATACCACAAAGGATGATGTTATCTGTAAGTTTTACAGATTCCCCTTATTTGTTTGAAAAAGTTTCCTTGTATCCCTCATTTGCTGAGAAGTCTTATCATTATTTAGTGCTGGATTTTGTGTAAATGTTTTTTCTGCATCTATTGAGATGATTGTATTGTTTTAGTTTTGTTAATATGATGAATTACATGCATTTTTTGTTGAAGTGAAACTTGCATACTATAAAATTAATCATTTTAAAATGAACAATTCAGAGAATATAAAACCAAACGGCATTCATGGGATAAGCTCTTTATGGTCATAATGATATGGGAGCAGGGCAGGGAAGTGCTGGGTAGAGAACAGTGGGGTCCCTGGTGAAGGCTCCGCCTTGGGCCTGTGCCCACAGACCTAAATAAGGACAAGCATATCTGTCCTCACGCCCAAAAAGTTGCCTTTTGGTCTACCACACCGCCCATCCTGTGCCCATAAAAACCAGGAACCACAGTGGACCACACACAAGCGGCTGTCGAGAGAGCAGAACACACCCACAGACACTAGCAAACACTGGCAGGCCACTAACGGCAGAATGACAGGTACTCTGAGAGGAATTCTTCTGCGGGCAGTCAGAGGAGAGTCCAGCCACTGGGTGGCCCCTCTCCAGGGGAAGACCACCTTCCCACTCCATTCCCCTTCTGGTTTCCCAACCATCTCACTGGGAGCTACCTCCACCACTCAGTAAAATGTTGCATTCATCCTGTAAGCCTACGTGTGATCCGATTTTTCCGGTACACTAGAGCAAGAACCCAGAATACAGAAATCCCTCTGTCCTTCGAATAAGGCAGAGATTCTAGTTGAGCTGATTAACACAAGCCACCTACAGATGGCAAAACTGAAAAACGGCACTGCAACACACTCCCACTGGGGCTTCAGGAGCTGTAAACACTCAACCCTAGACGCTGCTGTGGCATCAGAGCCCAAAAACGCTCCCCCAACCTGCATGTTCCACATAGGAATCTGAGCAACAGGACATGGAAGAAGTGAGCCACACCCCTGTCCCGCCCTGTGAGCAGGATTAGGGAACGTCTGCCATTTCAATAAGTTCTCTTTTAAGGCCAGGCATGGTGGCTCACGCCTGTAATCCCAGCACTTTGGGAGGTCTAGATGGGTGGATCACCTGAGGTTAGGAGTTCAAGACCAGCCTGGCCAACATGGTGAAACCCCATGTCTACTAAAAATACAAAAATTAGCCAGGTGTGGTGATGTGTGTCTGCAATCTCAGCTACTTTGGAGGCTGAAGCAGGAGATTGGCTTGAACTCGGGAGGTGGTGGCTGCAGTGAGCCAAGTTGGTGCCAATACACTCCAGCCTGGGGGAGAGTGCAGGACTCTGTCTTGAAAATAAATAGATAAATAAATAAATAAGTTGTCTTTTTAATATACTGTATTTGATTTGCTAATACTTTGTTAAAGATTTTCACGTAAATGTTCATGAAACAAATTGGTCTATAATTTTCTCTTGATAATGCCTTTGTGAATTTTGGTGTAAGATGTTACGTTGGTCTCATAAAATGTATTGGGATGTATTTCTTCTTCCTCTATACTTTCAAATATTTTATATAATATTGTTGTTATTTCTTTCTTAAATATTTGTTTGAATTCACCAAGGAAACATTTCTGAGGCATGGGTCTTTGTGGCAAGGTCTCTGATAACAGATTTATTCTTGAAAATTGACAATTTATATTTCTGTTTTATCTCTGTCAATTTGGGTCACTTGTATTATTTCAAGAATTTGTCCATAGATTTGAAATGGTCAAATTTGTTGGTATTAAGTGGCTTATAATATCTGTTATTTTTTAAAATATCTTTATTAAATATTTTAAATATATAATTATTTTTATATTTAATCTGTGATGATAGTCTCGTCTTCATCCTTCATATTAGTGATTTGTGCTCTTGCTCTTTTTTGATTTGGGGTTTTTTTTTACTCAATCTAGTTGAGAGTGTATCGATTTTGTTAATCTTAAAATAACCAACTTTTGACTTTGTTAATTTTCTTTATTTTTACATTTCATTTTCTTCTACTTTTTAATATTTCCTTTCTTCTATTTAAATTGGATTTATATTGCTGTTTTTTTTTTTTCCTGGCTTTTTAAGGTGGTACTTTAGGTCATTAATTCTAGCCATTGGTCCCTTTTTAATATAAGTGTTTGAAACTATAAATTTCCCCTCTGAGCACAGCTTTAGCTGCATCCTACAAATTTTGATATGTAGTCTTCTTTTCATTCAGAAGAAAATGTTTTCTAATTTCCTTTTTGACTTATTTTATGATCCATGGCTTATTTACTACCATATTATGTAGTTTCCATTTTTCTTCTAGATATCTTAATTGTTATTAATTTATAAACTAATTCCATTGCATTCGGAGACTATTCTCTGTATTATTTAACTCTTTTAAATGTATTAAGGCTGTTTTTGGCCAAGCACATGTTTTATCTTGTGCACTGGGAAAGAATATGACAACTGTGCATTCTACAACTGTTGGATATAGTGTTCTATAAATATCAAATAGGTCAAGAAAGATGATACTGTTCTTCAGATCATCTCTACCTTTACTGGTGAAATTTTGACTAGTTGTTCTAGCATTAGTGACAGAAGGGTGTTACAATTTCCAGCTATGATTGTGAATTTGTTTATTTCTCTCTTGATTTCTGTCCATTTTTGCTTCATGTAATATAAAGATCTGTTATAGGGCAAACAGATATTTGTGATTGTTATGTCTTGCTGATGAATTGATCTTTTTGTCATTATTAAATATTCCTATTTACCTCTGGAAATACTATTTTCCTGAAGTTTATTGTATCTGATATTCATGAAAACTTACTCATTTTCTGATGCTTATTGTTTGCATGGTGTAACTTTTTAATCCATTTTCTTCCAAACTAGCTGTGCATTTATATTTATCATATATCTCTCATGGGTAACATATAATTGGGTCTTACTATTTTAGCAATTTTGATAATCTCTGTCTTTTAATGGAAGTGATTGTTCCATTAACATTTAAGATTGATAATGTTAGATTTAAATCTATCACGTTTATCCTTTGTTTTTGTTTGTCCTTTCTGATTTTGACTCTCTGTCCCCTTTCCTGATCTTTTTTGAATTATTTGAGTGTTTGTGGAACTTCATTTAATTTATCTATTGTGTTTTCAGCTATACTTCTTTGCATTATTATTATTCTAGTAGTAGCTCTAGGGATTAAAATATTTATTCTAAACTTTTTGCAGTCTACTTAGTGTTAATATTGTACCACTTAACATAAAATATAGAAAACCTGAAATTTTAAAGATCTTTCTTTATTATTTCCCCTTCCATCCTTTGTTCTGCAGTTATCACATATATTAAACAACGTATATTACAATCTCCACTTGGCAGCATTCTAAATTTTGCTTTAAACTGTCATATATTTTTAAGGAGTTAAGAGAAAAATAGCGTTTTATATTTACACAGAAGTTTACCATGCATAATGCTTTTTATTCATTTCTGAAGATCTTATATTCTCTCTGATGTCATTTCCCGTTAGCCTGAAGATCATCTCTTGCTATTTGATTTAGTATGGGTCTGCTGGTGACATAACCTTTCAATTTTAGTATCTTAATATAGTTTTACTTTTGCCTTCATTTTTGAAGGTTATTTTTGCATAATATGAAATTCCAGATTCATAGTTGGTTTTTTTTTCTTTCATCACCTTAAAGATGCTGTCCAGCTATCTTCTGGTTTTTGCAGTATCTGATAAAAAGTCAGTGATCAATTCACATAACTGTTATTCTGTATGCTGTTTTGAGTTCTTTCCCCTTTTTTCCCCTCTTTTAAAATTTAAAAAATTTTACATTTTATGGGTACATAGTAGGTGTTTATATTTATGGGGTACATGAGATGTTTGATACAGGCATACACTGTGTAATAATCACGTCATGGAGAATGAGGTATTCATCTCCACAAGCACTTATCCTTTGAGTCACAAACAAATTAATTATGTTCTTTGAGTTATTTTACAATATACAATCAAGTTATTATTGACTATAGTTACCCAGCTACTTTCAGTATTTTCTCGTTATCATTTTTTAAAATTTGACTCTAATGTATCTGAGCATGAATTTTTTCAAACTTATCCTGCTTGTAGATTCTTGAATCTGTCAGTTAATGTTTTTCACCAAATCGGGAAATTTCAGGTCATTATTTCCCCTAATATTTTTTTCTGCATCAGTCTTTTTCTTCTCCATCTTCTATTATAATTACATGTATTTAGACATTTTAATATTGTCCATTATTTTCAATATTTTTTCTATTCTTCAAATTAATAATTTATTTTGATTTAGCTCCATGTTTACTGACTTGCTCCTTTGCTGTCCTCATTCTCGTTTTAAGTCCATTCAGTGTTTTTAAAAAATATTTTACATTGTCGTTTTTGATTCTAAAAAATTTATTTGGTTCCTTATAGATCCCATTCTTCTATTGAGAATTCTTATATTTTTTCCATTACAAGCATATGATATTTTACTTCATTGAGCATAGTAATAATACTTACTTTAAAGTCATTGTTGTTAATTTCAATATTTGGGTTATCTCAGGGTTGACCTTTATTGATTATCATTCTCTTGAGAATGTGTAACATTTGCCTGGTTCTTTGAATAACAAGTAATGTTGTGTGTCTTCTGAACATGGTGAGTATTATATTATGGAGATTTGGGATTTTGTTATCCCACTCCTCTGCAGAGTGTTGATTTTTGTTAAGCAAAAAACTAAATGATCTCAAATCACAAAGTCTCTTACATAGCAGTTCAAATCACAGCTCAACACTTCTCCAGCACCCTGAAGTGAGTTGTTCCCATCTGCCTTACATATGTGTGGTTTAAGGGTCAGTAGAGATTTTGTTAATTTTTAGGCACAGAATTTGAGACTTTTTTCCAGGCTTCCCCTTTCACTTTTCTGTTCTTGTAGTTGGCCTCAAATCAACATTGTGGTTCCTTAGGCCAGAAACACTATAGATTATTGGAGTTTCAGATTATTGTGTGATACAAAAACTGGAAACTGTCTTCCCACTAAAAGACAAAAGAAAAAAGAAAAACAATTGCCCTTTGCCTGTATCTTTTCTTACATTTTGACTCATCTCCAGGATCTCCCTAGTTTTTCACTTGTCAGAAGTTTTTTGTAGTTGCTATTTGTTTCTTATAATGAAGCATTACGACTTTGCTGCAATACCTAACTGGGAAATAAAAAAAAAAGCCTGAGAGTCATAAAAAAATAATTTGAAAGAGAAGAACAATGAGAAGAGATTTTCCCAAGTAAACTTCAACACGTAATTCCATGATAAATAAATAATGTAGTATTCACAGCCAGGCTCGGTGATTTACACCTGTCATCCCAACACTTTTGGAGGCAAAACTGTGTGAATCATTTGAGCCCAGGAGTTTGAGACCAGCCTTGGCACCATAGTGAAACCTTGTCTCTATCAAAAATACAAAAATTAGACAATCTTACAACCTGGTCTGAAAATAATTAAACAGGTGAATTTTTTTAATGTAATATTCACAATAAAATAGTAAATCAAAATGAGATATCAAGAAAGTGATGATAGCATATTGAAGATGTAGCACATTATAAAAATGGCATTTTTAGTCAGGGTCAAAATTGATGAGTTATTCATTAAATAGTTATTGTAAAAGCTTTTCACATGGAAAAAAGTTTGAATTCTATTTTACATTATATTCAAAAAATAAGTTTCAAGTCCTAGACAGAGCAATTAGTCAAAAGAAAGAAATTAAGAGCATCCAAGTTGGAAAGGAGGAAGTCAAATTGTCCCTATTTGCAGATGACATTGTCTTATATGAAGAAAAACTTAAAAGTTTTGGCAAAAAACTCTTAGAACTAAATTTAAAAATTAGCCAAGTTGCAGGATACAAAATCAACATACCAAAAGCAAATAGCATTTCTATACACCAACAACAAACTAGTGGAAAAAGAAATCAAGAAAGTAATCCTATTTACAATAGCTGTGAATACAAACAACAACAACAAAAACCTAGGGACAAATTTAACCAAGAAGATGAAAGATCTCTACAAGGAAAACTAGGAAACACTGCTGAAAGAAATGGAAGAGGACATAAAAAATAGAAAAATATCCCATGTTCATGGACTAGAAGAATTAAAATTGTAAAAATGGTCATGCCACCAAGTGTTATCTACATAGTCAATGCAAAACATATCAAAATCCCAATTACATTCTTCACAGAAATAGAAAAAACAATTCTAAAATTTGTACAGAACCACAAAAGACTCCAAAAAGCCAAAATGATCCTGAGCAAAAATAACAAAACTGGAGGCAACACATTGCCAACTTCAAAATGTACTACAAAGCTATAATGATCAAGAGATCATGGTACTGGCATAAAAACAGATATATAGGCCAATGGAACAGAATATAGAGCCCAAAAATAAATACACAGATTCACAGCTAATTGCTTTTCAGCAAAGGCACCAAGAACATTCCCTGGGTGAACAATAATATCTTTAATAACTCCTGATAGGAAAACTCGATATCCATATGCAGAAAAATGAAACTAGACTTTTGTCTCCCATCCTATGCAAAAATCAACTAACAATGGATTAAAGACTTGCTATGGTTTGGATATAATTTGTTTGTCCCCACAAAAACTCATGTTGAAATTTGATCATCAGTACAGTAGCGTTGAGGGTCCTAGTGGGAGGTATTTGGGTTGTGGGACTGAATTCCTCATAAATAACTTGATGCTATTCTCATGGCAGAGAGTTCACAAGACTGGATTAATTCTCATCAGAATGGATTCGTTGCTATGAGAGTGGGTTGTCATAATGTCAGGACATCTCTCAGGTTTTCCCCTCTTGCTACAGGCCCACTTTCCCTTTGACGGTCTCTCAGCTGTGTTGTGATGTAGCATAGTAACTCTCACCAGAAGCCAGGGCCATGCCCTTGAACTTATGAGCCTCAGAACCATGACCTAAATAAACCTTTCCCCCCCCCCCCCAAAAAAAAAGTACTCGGTCTCGGGCATTCTTGTATTGCAACACAAAATGGACTAAGACAAGGCTTAAATGTGAGACCCAAATCTATGAAACTTCCAAAAGAAAACAAAGGAGCGTTCCTCCAGGACATTAATCTGGACTAAGACTTTATGGAGAAGACATCAAGCACAGCAGCAAAAGTAGAAATAGATAAATTGGATTATATATATTCTGCACAGCAAAGGAAACAATGAACAGAGTGAAGAAATAGCTTGAATAATGGGAAAAATATTTGCAAACTATTCTTCCAATAAGGGATTAATATCTAGAATAGACAAAGAACTAAAACAACTCAATAGCAACAAACAAATAAACAAACAAAAACTCTTACATAATTCAATCTGAAAATGAGCAAATGAACTGAATAGACATCTTGTAAAAGAACATATACAAATAGTTAACAGGTTCCTGAAAAAACGGTCAAGATCACTAATCATCAGAGAAATACAAATCAAAACCACTATGGAGTAACATCTTATCTCAGTTAGAATGGCAGAGAAAGGGGAACCCCTATATTGTTGGTGGGAATATAAATTTAAGTCATTATGAAAAATAGTATGGAGGTTTCTCAGAAAACTAGAGATAGAATTACCATATGATATCTCAATCTCGCTACTGGGAATATAGCCAAAAACAAATGGAAATCAGTATATTGAATAGATACCTGCCCTCCTATGTTTATCACAGCACTATTCAGAATAATCAAGATATATAATCAACCTAAGTGTTTATCAACAGGTAAATGGATAAGAAAATGTCATCTATATACACAATGGAATATTATTCACCCAGAAAAAAGAACAAAATTCTGTCATGTCACTCACAGCAACATGGAGGAGCTTAGAAGACATTACGTTAAGTGAAATAAGTCAGGCACAGAAAGAGAAATATCTCGCATATTTCTCATATTTAGAAGCTAAAAAATTTAGTCTCATAGAAGTAGAGAGTAGAATAGTGGTTACCACAGTCTCATAGTTTAGGGTCTCATATTTAAGTCTTGTCTTAGTCCATCTGAAGTTGGGCAAGGGTGTGAATAGCCAGAGATTGGTTAACAGACACAAAATTAGAGCTAAATAGAAGGAAAAGTTTCTAGTGTTCTATAGTGCTATATGGCGCCATTAATTAACAGCAATTAGTTGTGTATTTTCAAATATCTAGAAGAGTGGCTTTTGAATGTCCCCAACACACACACACACAAAATAAATGTTTGAGGTAATACACATGCTAATTACTCTGATTTAATCATTACACATTGAATACACACATCAAAATATCACACTGTACAACATAAGTACGTACATTTATTATGTCAATTAACATTTTTTTAAAACTCCAAAATAATTTAAAAAATAAGTTTCACATGTATAAAGAGCAAAATATGGGCATAAAGTCATAAACTGAATAATGGTAGAATAAGGTAGAAGGTAATTCATAAAAATAAACCTAGTTTGCCAAAGCCTTCTTATAGAAGTCACAATACCCAGTAGAAACAGAGAAAAACACAAACTGACCGATGTGTGTATGTGTGTGTGTGTGTGTGTGAGAGAGAGAGTTGCACACACATTTGTGTTGATTAACAATAGGGATACATTCTGAGAAATGCATCATTAGGAGAGATTTTATCATTGCGTGAATCTCAAAGAGTGTACTTACACAAACTTAGTGTGGCCTACTACACCTCTAGGCTATATGATATAGCCAATTGTTCCTAGGCCACAAACCTGTACAGCATGTTATTGTACTGAATACTGTAGGCAATTGTAACACACTGGTAAGTATCTGTGTATCTAAACATTCCTTACCATAGAAAAGGCACAGTAAAATATAAAAGATTAAAAATTGGTACACCTGTATAGGCACTTACCATAAATGGAGCTTGCAGAACTGGAAGTTGTTCTGGGTGAGTTAATGAGGGAGTGGAAAGTGAATGTGAAGAGGTAGGACATTACTATACACTACCATAGACTTTATAAACACTATATACTTAGGCTACCCAATTTATTTTTATATTTGAATTTCTTCAATAATAAATTCACTTTAGTTTACTGTAACTTTCCTATTTCAGAAACTTTTAAACTTTCTGAACTTTCTTACTCTTTTTGTAGTAATGTAAAAGAGGTAGCTTAAAACACAAACATATTGTACAGCTGTACAAAAATATTTTTCTTTATATCCTTATTTTATACACTTTTTCTATTTTAAATGCTTTTCACTTTTCAAACTTTTTTGTTAGAAACTAAGACACAAACATACACATTCATGTAGTCCTACATAGGGTCAGGATCATTATTATCACTGTCTTCCTCCTCCACATCTTGTCCCACTGGAAGGTCTTCAGGGGGAATGATGCACATGGAGCTGTCACCTCCTGTAACAATGCCTTCTTCTGGAATACCTCTTGAAGGACCTGCCTGAGGCCATTTTACAATTAACTTTACATATACGTAAGATGTAGAAGGACACTTTAAAATATGATTAAAAATATAATAACAGTAAATACATCAACCAGTAACATAGTCATTTATTATCATTATAAAGTATTATGTACTGTATATAATTGTATGTGCTTTACATTTGTATAAGTTTTCTTACACCAGGTTCACCACAAATACCTGAGTAATGCATTGCACAATGACATTATAATGGCTAAGATGTCACTGGGCAATAAGAGCTTTTCAGTTCCATCATAATCTTACAGGACCACTGTTGGTCCATTGTTGATGAAAATGTTGTTATGTGGAACGTGATTTATACATGTCTACATAGAAATATATAGAGATATATAAAACATATATATATATATGAGAGAAACAGTTACAACAAATTTAACAGACAAAATTGAATACAAAATATATAAATAGTTTTTACAGTCATGATCACAAGGCAAACAACCCATTTGATTAATTAGTGAAAGCTGTAAGCCAGCAAATTAAAAAATGGCTAATTAATACATGGAAAACTAACCCCATTCACAATTAAACAAATTAAAACTGAGGCACAATTGAAATAATAGTTTTCATTAAGTCAAACAGGCTTGTATGTTGCATCTGTATCTGCCAGGTAGATGATGCCTGTCAAACATGTATACACTGACCTTTGGTTAATTCCTGCAGCCAATACTGACAAATGTTCTATGGTTTTTGTCAGTTCCTTGTACTTAGTGGGTAGGCAGGAGGCTAACCCACATTTCATTAGGAAGAATCCTAAAGGAGATTATCACTGCCTTTCTGCCCCAGAACACAAACAAGGAGGGTAACTAGATTGATTTTCTGTTGTGAGTATAATGAGTGAACCCAAACTTAGTGGTTTAAAGAATACAAATTTGTTATCTTACAATTCTGTAGTTGAGAAGTCTGATATGGATCGCACTGGGCTAAAAGCAAGACACTGGCAGGGCTGCACTACACTCTGGAGGCTCTATGGAAGCATCTGTCTTTGCCCACTCCTTGGTTCATAACCCTTTCCCCCATCTTCATAGTATCTCCCTGATTACTCTTCTGTAAACATGGTTCTCTCCGATCACAGCTTGGAAAGGTTTTCTGCTCTTAAGGATTCACACAGTTAGACTGAACATACCTGTATTATGCAGGATAATCTCCCCATCTAAAGATTATTAACCACAATCACATTTGCAATCTTTCTTTTGTCTTGTACAGTAACATTCACAGGTTTTGGGGATTAGGGCATGGACACTTTCTGGGAACCATCTTGCCTACCACAGCTGAGCTACTTGCAGGCTCAGTAGGGTTTCTACTCTGTTTGAGTTGTATCACCTACAAAAAGACTTATTGTGAAGGATTTAAGACCAACAAAATTTGCCCCTATAGTGAAGAGAACACTGTTAAGTCTTCAGGAGATTAAGTTTATTATTTGATATGGTTTAGTTCTATATCCCCACCTAAATCTCATGTTGAATTGTAGGTGCCATCATTGGAGGATAGACCTGGTGAGAGGTGATTGGCTCATGGAGGCAGACATCCCCCTTGTTGTTCGCATGATAGTGAGTGAGTTGTCACCAGATATGATCATTTAAAAGTGTGTAGCACTTAGGCTGGGTGTGGTGGCTCACACCTGTAATCCTAGCACTTTGAGAGGCCGAGGTGGGTGGATCATCTGAGGTTGGGAGTTTGTGACCAGGATCATCTGAGGTTGGGAGTTCATGATCAGCCTGACTAACATTTGGAAACCCTGTTTCTACTAAAAATACATAATTAGCTGGGCATGGTGGCATATGCCTGTAATCCCAGCTACTCAGGAGGATGAGGCAGGAGAATTGCTTGAACCCAGGAGGCAGAAGTTGCAGTGAGCGGAGATCATGCTACTGCACTCCAGCCGGGGCAACAAGAGTGAAACTCGGTCTAAAAAAATAAAAAATAAAAAAATTTGTAGCACTTCTCCCTTTGCTCTCTCTCCTGCTGGCCATGAGAAAGCATACCTGCTTCCCCTGTTGCGAGAAGTCCGGGATCCTGAATGGAGGGACCAGCTGGAGCTGCAGCAGAGGAACATAAATTGTGAAGACTTCATGGACATTTATCAGTTCCCAAATAATACTTTCATAATTTTTTATGCCTGTCTTTAATCTCTTAATCCTGTTATCTTTGTAAACTGAGGATGTACGTCACCTCAGGACCACTGTGATAATTGTGTTAACTATACAAATTGGTTGTAAAACGTGTGTGTTTGAACAATATGAAATCAGTGCATCTTGAAAAAGAACAGAATAACAGCTATTTTTAGGGAACAAGGGAAGACAACCATAAGTTCTGACTGCCTGCAGGATCGGGCAAAAAGAGCCATATGTTTCTTCTTGCCGAGAGTCTATAATGGACGTGCAAGTAGGAGAGATATTGCTAAATTCTTTTCCTAGCAAGGAATGTTAATATTAATACCCTGGGAAAGGAATGCATTCCTTGCGGGGAGGTCTATTAATGGCCACTCTGGGAATGTCTGTCTTGTGCTGTTGAGATAAGGACTGAGATATGCCCTGGTGTCCTGCAGTACCCTCAGGCTTACCAGTGTTGGGAAACTCCACCCTGTTAAATTTGTGGTCAGACCAGTTCTCTGCTCTCAAACCCTGTTTTCTGTTGTTTAAGATGTTTATCAAGACAATACGTGCACCACTGTATTGTACTGTATTGTACTGATAAACCCTTATCAGTAGTTCTGCTTTTGTCCTTTGCCTTGTGATCTTTGTTGGACCCTTATCAGTAGTTCTGCGTTTGCCCTTTGTCCTGTTCCCTCAGAAGCATGTGATCCTTTTTAGACCCTTATTAGTAATTCTGCTTTTTGCCCTTTGAAGCATGTGATCTTTGTACCTACTGTATGTTCTTACATCCCCTCCCCTTTTTAAAACCCTTAATAAAAACTTGGTGGTTTGAGGCTCAGGCAGGCATCATGGTCCTACCGATATGTGATGTCACCCCCAGTGGCCCAGCTGTAAAATTCCTCTCTTTGTACTGTCTCTTGTTATTTCTCAGCTGTCTGACACTTATGGAAAATAGAAAGAACCTACATTGAAATATTGGGGGTAGGTTCCCCCAGTATTCCCCTTTGCCTTCTACCATGATTGTAAGTTTCCTAAGGCCTCCCCAGCCATGCTTCCTGTATAACCTGTGGAACTGTAAGTAAATTAAACCTCTTTTCTTCTAATTGCCTAGTCTCAGGTATGTCTTTATAGCAGTATGAGAATGGACTAATATGGTATTCTTTACTAAATTAAAAGAACTCATATTCCTTGCTTGTGCCTACTGACATCATTCATCATAATAGTCCTGTGACAACCATCCATTCCGTTATTAGAAAAAAATCTCAAAAATTGATGGCATTGTGTGTTGTGAAATATTTGGAGACATGGTACTTCTCTATAATGTTGGTGGGTTTGTAAATTGGATCAGGCTTTTTTTCTTTCTTCTTTTTAATTTTGTTTGAAGGCAGTGTGGCAGTTATCTGTCAAAATTTCAAAAACATGAATACTCTTCGACCCAGCAGTTTCTTAGGTGTCTATCCTATAGAAAACATTCTCACATTACACAAAGACAGGTACAAACTTCAACACTGGGTTTGTTAAGGCATATCTGGAAGAATTTCCATGATCATTAACAGAGAAAATGTTAAACATATTCTGGTAGATTCACACTTTGGAATATGAGACAGATTTTAAAAGGATGAAATAGATCTACATAGACTAAAATAAGAAGATAACGAAGACATAGCAAAGTAAAAGAGCAAGCTACGGTATGAGAAAATATGATCATGTGTGTATAATTCATGCATATATATAAAGTCATGAAAATATTTGGAAATACATAAGCAAAATTTTAACAATGATTTCCTTTGAGGGGGCATTGGTATGAACTTGGGTGTGAGGGCTTTGAAAGTAGTCTTTTATTTTTACTTATAATTTTAAAATTGTATCATAAAATGTATTTAAAATGAAATAATTTTAAAATGACCAAATGAAAGAAATAAACCCCTGATTATTCCCATTCTTTTGATGACTCTATAATTGCATATTCTCCCTAAATCAATGAATCATCAAAAGATTGAATCCAGTTGGTCTTACTCCAAGGCTAAGCATTATTATTCCAATTTTTCAGACAGTGTTATGAATTAACTTTTTAAATAACCCACAGCTACTTAGTAGCAAAATCAGAATTGGAAGAGTCATTGCTCAGTTCATTCATAGCCTATCTAGTTACAGCATAGCTGGGAAGGGGCAGAAGCAGGTTTCTGGATACTTTTCTGAACCACTCTCTCGGAAGTGTAGTCCCCCGTTCTTCATTTTGTAGCCATGTCCTTCACCATACACATTTGTACTTTCTCTCACAAAAGGCAAGTGTATCTCTCTGCCTCTTGACTTTGAACTTGGCCATGTGATTTGATTTGGCCAATGGGATGTCAGTAAACATTATATAATCAGGGGCTTAAAATGTGCTTTTTCAATGGGGTTTGTCCCCTAGAGCTTCTGTCATCTTCAGGAGCAGAGTTTTCCTCATGCAACTGATGTCCCTGGGCTCCAGAATAAACACAAGTGGAACACAGGCACTCCAAGTAACCAACAGAGATGCTGCCTGAAGAAGAGTCCCCTCAGCTGAACTGCAGATCCATGAGCTAATGGTTATTCTTTTATGCTCCTGAGTTTCGAACTTTTCTTGAAAATTTAATAAATGGTCTTTTCGTTAGTCAGGGTTCAACCAGAGAAGCAGAACTACTGATTACACACATGCACACAAACAAATACAGGTTCATCACACAAACTTATACCTATATATAAAATTCCGGTTACTGGCTTTTGGCCTTTTGCAATTATGAGAGCTGGTTAAGTGTGTCTGTAAGTCCATTGTCTCTGCATCAAATGCTAGATGGAGCTCAAAGCTCAAAGGGCTGGAAGTCAGAAAGGTAAGATAGATGTAAAGCTTGGAGGTTGAGGGCAGACTCAATCCACAAGCATCAGCTGAAACCCCATGAGCATGGACTGAAACTTGTTGCTTCTGGCCTTGGTGATGTAGGTATTCTACAGACACCATACATATCACTTGTCATAGAGTTAAACATAGCACCTGACCCAGCAGTGGTAGAAGCTGAAGGAGGACCCAGGGAAAAATAGAGCAGTTGCAAGCCCAGCTGCTACTTCAAGTCAATTAGGTGAGCCAGCTTGTCAGTAATAACATATGTGAGGTATTAAATGGCTACTGGTCCACCCTCCAGAACTTTGCAGGGCTCTTCCTTATGGTGCAGCCTAACCAGAAACATAAAAAAGGGAATTCTGGGAAATGTAGTTCAGCCTACCTACATAGACCCATTATAAAGTCATTATAGCTTCTGATATTCCAATTTAACAGGTAAAGAAATAATGTCCCCAGAGAGCGTGTGGGACCTGATCAATATCTCATAGCTGGTAACTGGTAGAATTGGAACTTGAATCAATCTGTCTGATTTCTGGCCCCTGTGTGATCCCCATTCTACATATTGTAAGTAAATCTTTCATGTCATTTTTTACATATGATGACAGCTTCTCCTGAAGCTGGAGAGATTCATCATGAGTGGGAGCAGGGAAGGCTCATTGAGAGGCATGAGGCATTTAGAGGAAGGTCAACCTAGGTGGAGTCCAGGAAAGCAGGTGTCATGGGACAGCCTGAGATCAGGAGGTCCTTGAGAAAAGAGTCATATATATGGAGAATACACCCCCAGGGTTTGTTCCTGTGTTTCATTGTTGTGCGTTGTTTTATTTATTTTGGCTGATAAACATTATGAAACAGGCAGGCAGGTGGAATGCAACAGACTGAAACAATCAAGCAGACATTGGGGCAAGACCTGAAAACCTCCCCAGGAGCGGGGAAGCACTAGAGAGGAAGGACAAGAGAAGACAATCTGAAGCAGCAGGAAAGATACATTGTGCAGTAGAGCGTTGGACAGTCTACCGCTAGCCCATGCTATGCTTTAACAAGGGCTCCCCGCAAGTGTGGCTTGGGGAGTCTATGGCAATTTCTTGAGAGCCAGATAGATGGACAGGACAAGAGTTAGAAAGTGACAGCACCCTGGCCACAGCATGAAGGTTCAGGAATAGAAATCTCATCAGCAAGTGAAGAGACAGGGAGAAAGAACTGGTACCGATGCTTCTGATGTCCTGAGGGGATGCTTACCACTGCAGGGCAGACTGTATCCTCCAAGAGGATGTGGATATCTTAAGTATTCTGGTTACCATAACAACACTAGCCTGGCACCCTGCATGACAGATGACAGTAGTCATTTAAAAAGCACCTATGGGCCAGGCACAGTGGCTCACGTCTGTAATCCCAGCACTTTGGGAGGTTGAGGCGGCCAGATCACCTGAGGTCAGGAGTTCAAAACCAGCCTGGCCAACATAGTGAAACCCCATCTCTACTAAACATACAAAAATTAGCAGGGCATGGTGGCGGGCGCCTGTGATCCCAGCTACTCAGGAGCCTGAGAGAGGAGAATCACTTGAACCCGAGAGGCAGAGATTGCAGTGAGCTGAGATCGGGGGTCACTACACTCCAGCCTGGGTGACAGAGCGAGCCTCCATCTCAAAAAATATACATTAATTAATTAAAAAGAAAAGAAAGAAAAAGCACCTATGAATGACTGAATGCATATCACAGGCTTTGGTGAAAACGAGCTTCAGATTCAAAATCTCATCTCCATCATTAACTTGTCATAAAAACTTGGCACTTTATGTAATCTGCCTTGGCCTCAGTTTCTTTATCAATAATATGGGAATAATAATATCATTTACCTTACAGGTAAAAGACAAAAATATAAATGATAGAAGCTATATACAAGATCTGGTTTATAAAAAATTAGGGTCCCAGGAGTGTTAGTTTTCTGTTATTCTGGTTCGAATCTCAAGTCAGGGTCAGGAACATAATCAAGCATTACAGTTATTAAAACTAGGGTCTCGAGCACAGGTCTGGCTGCATGAAAAGCACTAGGGAAAAAGGTGAAAGAAGAACCAGTGAGAGCATCAAGTTGCCCTTGACATTCCTGAAGGTTAATCAATGACTCATATAAATTCTCCATCAAGTCACTCCTAGGACGGGCTGGCCCTATAGAGGAGGTTTTGGAGTAGGCAGGTCTGTGCCAGTTGCACACTCCAGAGCTGTCTGTCTCTGAGAGCCAAGGCCCGAGGGGAGGCAGTGGCAGGATGAGTGCTGGATGATGCAGTGGGGCTCTGAGCAGAGAGCAGCTAAAAGACTGCCCAGTGATTTACAGCCTTTAAATGGCTCTACCCTTCTGCAAAACTCTTAATTTAATAGACAAACATCTTGGAATAAGGGCTCACTAGAGAGAACTGATGGGATAAATGTTGGAAGATTAAAGACCTACAGAGGGGAGTGCATAACTCAATTATGAAAATGGTAAAGAACTTTTCCAGCAGGAAGCTTCCCCACTCCCTATCCAAGTGGCAAACTTGAGAAAAGCCACCAACAAAGAATCTAAGATATTGACTGTTTCAGGAAAACAGCCACCACCCTTGAAAGAGACCTTAATTGCTGCATTGTCTAGCATTTTTTACCCACATGTTATGCAGATGGGAAACTGAGTTGGAAGAAAGTGGAGTGTCTCAAGTCCTTCTTGATCCTGAAGTGGATTAGGTGCCGCTGTTGCTGCTCTTGTTGATTCTAGAACTGTAGTCAGACATGGGACTGGAGGACGAGCGAAAGATGCTTCCCGAGTCCGGAGATCCTGAGGAGGAGGAAGAGGAAGAGGAGGAATTAGTGGATCCCCTAACAACAGTGAGAGAGCAATGCGAGCAGTTGGAGAAATGTGTAAAGGCCCGGGAGCGGCTAGAGCTCTGTGATGAGCGTGTATCCTCTCGATCACATACAGAAGAGGATTGCACGGAGGAGCTCTTAGACTTCTTGTATGCAAGGGACCATTGCATGGCCCACAAACTCTTTAACAACTTGAAATAAGTGTGTGGACTTATTCACCCCAGCCTTCATCTTCTGGGCATCAGAATATTTCCTTATGGTTTTGGATTTATCATTTGTTTCTTATTTGTGTAACTGTAAGTTCACATGAACCTCATGGATTTTGGCTTAGGCTGGTAGCTTCTATGTAATTCGCAGTGATTCCATCTTAATAAAATTCTGTGTTCTGTGATCTGCAAAAAAAAAAAAAAAAAAAAAAAGTGGGGTGTCTCAATAATGTGTGTCATTAGCAAAGTTAGTGCTAAGATTTTGGTGTCTAGGCTTCCCATTGATTCACAGTAGACAGTAAACTATTGGTTCCAACTCGCACACTCTTGTACCCTCAGTAAATAGCAAAGTGCTGGACACATAGGGGGTCCTCCATTAATATTCGGTGAATAAATGATGTGTCTGCAGGGCTTTCAGGACTATCCTCCTGGAAACCTACCATCTTCTTCTGCAAGGTGCCTGAGGTTATTGATTGTCTGGCAATTGAATGTTTAGATTCTCATTGCTTCAATGCTTGCTTTCCAGTCCTCACATCCCATTGCTTCTTTATTTCTCCCAATTCCAGCATTCTTTCTGTGACACAGACATTAGACTGACCTGAACATTGAAGTAAAAGAATCAAAGGAGACGTGGGTTGACTCAGATAAGGTAGTGAGGTGAAAGATCATAAGCGAATCACTTAAGTTGGCTAAGAGTTGAATGGATGTGGGGTTGGGGGATGACCAAGGCTATGCACTTGATGTTGTCAACCTAATTTTTCAATCTAAACATTAGTGTGTGGACTACAGATAAAATGCCAGAACTGGCTGGCATGAGAAAACAAAAATGCTAAGGGGAACTAGATATCTTACACAAATGGAAAACCCAGACTAGGCTCTTTGGAGAGGGATCTGAGGGCTCTAGACCTGCCTTCACAGGGGTTTCTTTATTGGTCTTTAGGGAATTGTACTTTGAGTCTTGATCTGACAGTACTTTCTCTTGTAGTAACTATCGATTAACTGTAGCCAGTGTTTCAAACTATGTAAGAGTACCTACAGACACTTGTGTACAGTCGCAGTAGTGATATAACAAAGCTTAAGTCCTACATCTGATCTTTCCTGTGTACATGACCTAGAGCAATTTATGTAACCTTTTAAGTTTCAGTTTTATCTTTTATATAGTGGACATGACCATAGTATCAACTTCAATGGGTTTTGGGGAGACTTTATTTTTAATTTTTATTTTTTCTTTATTTTGTTATTTTTTTCCTCAGCATTCTTGCAGGTTTTGGGGAGACTTTAATGAGACTTAGCATAATGCCTGGCCCACAGTGGATGTTCTCTGGGGAGTTAGTTCATCTCTCTCTCTCTCTCTCTCTCTCTCTGAGTGTGTGTGTGTGTGTGTGTGTGTGTGTGTGTTTTGAGGGGATGGATGCTTTATTTCTGTGTGCTGCTTCCTCATGCTCATCGAAACATCCTCAGAAGGCCATCAGTATCAGCCATCACCCTGCTCCTGTCTTCAGGGAAAGTATTTTATGTACCTTCTCAGTTTTAGAGTGCTTAGTCTCATTTTGAATACAGCTACACCTTCTGGTTTTTGACTTCCATTCAGAATTTAATTTACCTTTACAACTTTGTGTTCCCTTTCATCAACTTTTATATGGAGGATACTCTTATTTTTTCTCTGTGTAGTTTCCTTGGTATTTTTTCTAAATTAGGTTTGGTAAACCTCTTTCTTGGTTTTGTTCACCTGAGAGGCATTTGTTGAACACTGGTTACATGCTAGATGTGATATCTTTTGTATGCTTCATAGTACCAAGTCTTCATACACTGTAGTGATTTTTGAAGATTAAAAAAGAAGTAACAGGCCAGGTGCGGTGGCTCACACCTATAATCCCAGCACTTTGGGAGGCTGAGGCAGGTGGATCACGAGGTCAGGAGATCAAGACCATCCTGGCCAACATGGTGAAACTCCATCTCTACTAAAAGTATGAAAATTAGCCAGACATGGTGGCACATGCCTGTAATCCCAGCTACTTGGGAGGCTGAAGTAGGAGAATCACTTGAACCAGGGAGTCAGAGGTTGCAATGAGCCGAGATACCACCACTGCACTCCAGCCTGGCAATAGAGCGAGATTCCCTCTCAAAAAATAAAAAATAAAAAATGTAACAAAGATAACATAATTGCCTAGGGTGCAGTTACATTGTATATAAACTTCATTTGCAACCATAATTTGCAACATGCTAACTAACAGTAGGAGTACATGGAAGGTTTATTAATTGAATTTTCTATGGCATGAAGTTCAGAAAAACAGCCAGTACACTGAATAATAATCAGGATTCAACAACTTTTTGACTAATAAGAACACTGGATCAAATCTAAAAAGATAAAATTGAATAGGACAAATATCAAGTATTCACTTGGATTTAAAACTTCAACTCTATAAATAAGAGATGAGGAAAATATGGTTTGGAGAGAAGATAGGTTTAAAGTCTGAGGTTGTATTTCTATTTAAGTATGGCAGTGGCATGAGTCAACAATGAGCTCTGACTGGAACAAAAAGTGCTAATGCTATTACAGGCTGAACTAAGAGTTGTTTCATGCTTGATGGGGGAAAAATGATAACCCTACTCTAGTTAACCATGGTCCAACCACATCTGCAATTTGTGGTTCAATCACAATATAAACTTGATGGTGACAAACCACCATGAGGCTAGAAGAAAAGGAAGAGCAAATCAGAAACAAAGAATGGTTGGGGAACCTTCTTAATCTTAGCCTGGAGAAAGAAAATGTTGGGAAAAGTATCTTGGTACTGATCTGCAAACATCCAAACACTTGTAGAGAAGAACAGTGAATGTTAGAATAGTACAGTAGGTGGAAATTGCAGGAAGATATAGATTAGCTCAGGATCACTTCCTAAAAATTAAAGCTGCCTCCTCAAGAAATTAGCTGACATGTAGGTTCCCTCACTTCTTTGAGCACTCACACGTGGGATAACCATCAGAACCATCAGGTGGCACTGTTATAGAGGGAGTTGGAACTGCATTGTATCAAGTCGAAGATCATAACTTACACATTTTATATGCACAATAAATGTTTGTTGAATAAAGAATTAGTCAGATAGAATTGCTTCCTTGAATAACAAACGTGATTAACCAAAAAACAAATTTTCACTACATGGAGAAGTAAATTTTGAGAAGCTTGATTAAAATTCTAAAATTGGAAAAGGTATAAAGACTTAAAAAAGGAAGGTGCTCACCAAAGTTGAAGGTATGAAATAGACCATAAAGTTTAAAAGAAATAATACTAATTACTGACTTACATAGAGGATCTCAGAGTTTACAGCACACTTGGCCCCATGATTTCGGATCTAAATCTCACCAAAACAAGTGTTATGAAAAGGTGTAATAGCACTCTTATTGTGCTCATTTAACATATGAGGTAACTAAGGTGCAGACAGAAAAATGGATTGGCCAGGATATAGAGCTGGATTTCAAAAGTAAGGATTTTTATTCCAAATTCTTTGTTTTGATTTCGTCTTTGTTTTTTTTTTAATTATTTTTTATTATTATACTTTAAGTTCTAGGGTACATGTGCATAACGTGCAGGTTTGTTACATATGTATACTTGTGCCATGTTGCTGTGCTGCACCCATCAACTCGTCAGCACCCATTAACTCGTCATTACTACATCACACTAATGGGGACAAAGGAAGGGAATAATCTGGAGAAGTAGAGAAGTTATTACTTTAAACGTGGTGCAGGCTAAAAATATAAGAAGTTTCAAGTCTTGTTTTTAATAAAAATGAGAGTATGATTTTAAGAAAGAAAAGCTCAAAGGCCATGAGGAGGAGAAATGAAAGAAGTTTATAGACATTCAAATGGTTGCTGTTCAGATGAGGTAGTAAACCCACAAGGCGGGCTGAATTCTGGTGTGTTTGTTCCTTCCTGGCCTTCATGTGACACAGCACACAATGAAGTTGGAAGGAAGGGGATGTAAGAGAGAATGATGCTTCCTTTGGGAGCTGGGCATTGTTGCTTTGCTGTGGTGAACAGGTAGTTTTGAAAATTACACGCTATGGTGTCAGGTAATTTTCTTTTTTTATAAATTGTGAGACCTGAGTTGAAATTGAGAAGGAAAAAAAAAGACATCTAAAATGATTAGAAAGGAGTTCTATGAGCTTGCCTGAGTATGGCCAGTGTGATCAGTTCTGGGGGTTACCTAAAGGAGGCAATGTCCATCCTGCTCTGAGCCTAATGTGAACTTGTCCAAGGACTTTTCTAGAGATAAGTTATGCCTGCATCTCCAGATATGGTTGTTCCCCACCCCCTCTCCCTTAGCATCTTCTAATGCCATTATTGTAGCACACATCACAATTTATTATAATTACTCCCATCTTTTCCCACCTGTTCTATGTGACTAGAAGATCCAGCACTAAGGCTCAGAAGACTCTGTGGATATAGTGGTGATGAAGACCAACACTGTACCAGAGTGTTGATGCTTAGAAAAACAAATTGTGAAAAATGAATACCTACCATTATAGATGAAGTCACTGAAGCCCAAGAAAGAGAACTGATGGTCTGAAGGAAATTAGGGAAGAATATTTTTATGTGCACTGTTTCAGTATACAATCACAAATAATGTAGACCCTGCCCTCCTGGAGCTTGCCATCTAGTGGAGAAGACAAGTATTGAATCAGTGATGCAGATCCCCAATAGAAAAAGTTCAAATATATATACATATTTTTATATATGTGTGTGTATATATATTGATATGTATATACATATATATGTAATAATTAAACAAAAATTAACTTTGCCCTAAACTAGGGGTTATTTAGAATTTTGTGATCCACTGATACCTTTGAAAATCTGATGAAAGTTATGAATTATTTGAAACAATGTACATATGTACCCAATATGTAAAATTTAGATATCGTTTGAGGAACCATTCATGGACCCCTAGATTTTGAATTCTTGTTCTGAGTCTTTCTTAGGTGACTTCACCTACTTCTAGTTCTCCTTTCTTTTGGATCATTCCCAGTGTGTACTCTCCAGATCAGATATCTCCCCTGCAATCTAGAAGCCTGGACAGCTGTCTACGGAGCAGTTCCCTAATAGTTCCACCAGACTACACTGCTATCAGGAGGTAGCAAGAGCTGCACTTGGTAAACAATTACATGTGCTGTACTAGTCCGTTCTCACACTGCTAATAAAGACATACCAAAGATTGGGTAATTTATAAAGGAAAGAAGTGTAATTGACTCATAGGTCAGCATGGCTGGGGAGGCCTCAGGAAACTCACAATCAATGGCAGAAGGAGAAGCAAACACATCCTTCTTTACATGGCAGCAGGAAGGGGAAGTGCAGACCAAAGGGAGGAAAAGCCCCTTTCAAAACCATCAGATCTCATGAGAACTCACTTACTATCACAAGAACAGCATGGGGGGACTACCTCTATGATCTAATCACCTCCCATGAGGTGCCCCCCTGCAATGTGTGGGATTACATTTCAGATTGCAATTCAAAATGAGATTTGGGTGGGGACACAGAGTCAAACCATATCATGTATTAAAGATGAGGTTAGCAGTGGCATTGTGGGCCTAAGGAGATTGATAAAAAATCTCCTGGTGCACAGCAGAGATTGTTAATAGATGATCATAAAATTGTGCTTATTGCTATGAAAAAGGTTAAGAAGAAGATGGCAAGTTTAGAATTGTTAGACTATGAGTGTAGGTTAAGCCTTGAGTTTGAGTGGCATTGCCACAAGAGAGAGTGTAGAATGAGAAGAGAAAAGAGTAGGGGGAAAGAAAAGAGGAGGAAAAAGAAGGACAGAGAAAGGAAAGAAAGAAGGGAGGGAAAAGGAAAGTATATTGAAGGAAAAGATATAGTCAAAGAGAATCGTGGGAAACCTTAGTATTTACAAAGTCAGTAAAGGAAAAAGATTCTTTGTAGGAGCCTGAGAATCCTGGAAAGAAGTCCATTTTGAGGAAGAAGTAACCAATAGCAAATAGTACAGACACCCTATCTAGAAAATAAGAAAGTAAGTAAGAAATAAGAATATCCAGTGGGTCTTGAAATTAGGATATCACTGGTGACCTTGGCAAGAGAAGATTGAGTGAAATTTTGGAAGAAGAGTTCCAATTCCATTGGCTTGGGAAATGAATGGAAAGTAAGAATGTAGAAATAGTCAAGGCAAAGAAACTCTTCAAGATGCTCATCATTGAAGGACTAAGAAAAGATGAGGTGTGGAGAGAACATGGCATACTTGAGGAGCTGCTATGGGAGATAGATGTGATTATTGATAGGAAGGCAGAGGTAGAAAAGGAGAGTTAAACATCTCAGAAATGAAAGACCCACTTGAAAAAATGTAGTCTTACAGGAGGTGTAGAGAGATGAGTTTAAAGATATGGAGCAGAAGGAAAAAATCTTAGGTACCACAAAGTTCGGAAATAGGAGAGAAGGCAGGGAACAAGTGTAGATGCAGTTAAGTTTGTAGGTGGGTCAGGGAGGCAGTGAGTTGAGGGGCTATAACTGAAATCTTGAGGTTGTCCAAACGGTTGGGGGTGCTGTCCTGCTCCTCACTTTCTCTTCACTGCAGCCAATTTCCTGTGGGGCCCACCCCACCATTCTCTTTGTGGTGGGGACACTAAAAGCCACAAAAACAGGGCTGGTTTTAAATAGCCCTGAAGTCTGTCTGAGTCACTGACCCTCCATGAACTCAACCTTTTTAGAATACAACCTTTAAAGAGAGTTTAAACATTAGACATCAAAAACAAGGGGAAAAATGTTCTTCCTGATGTTATTTGCAAATGTCATTTTAGGGTTGAGGAGTCTGGTTGGGAAACTGTGAATCCTGTATCATTTTCTGTGGGTTACTTTAAAGTCTGAATAACATACAACCTTCTTCCAGACCTTGTTGGAAGTGAAGAAACCACTATTTCTGGTCTGCAATTACTGTCACTTCCTTTCTTTAGTCTCAGTCTCTTCATTTGAGGAAAGTGATTCTGGGCATGGTGATATGAAAGATCTCTTTCAACCCTGAAAAAGATTGTGACGAGAAAATTTCTTGGAACGTGATACAGTTTGGATACGTGTCCCTGCTCAGTTTTCATGTTGGAATCCCCAATGTTGGAGGTGGGGCCTGCTGAGAAGTGTTTGAGTCATGGAGGTGAATCACTCATGTATGGTTTGGGCCATCCCCTTGGTGATGAGTGAGCTGTCACTCTGAATTCACAGGAGATCTGGTTGTGTAAAAGTGTGTAGCACCTCCTTCATCCTCTCTTGCTCCAGCTTTTGCCACGTGATATGCCTGTTCCTTTGCTACCTTCTGCCATGACCTCCCTGAGGCCTCCCCAGAAACTGAGCAGATGTTGGTGTCGTGCTTGTACAGCCTGCAGAACTGTGAGCCAATTAAATTTCTCTCCTTCATAAATTACTCAACCTCACGTATTTCTTCATAGCAAAGCAAGAACAGCCTAATACAGAATCCAAAGTGTGTGTGTGTGTGTGTGTGTGTGTGTGTGTGTGTGTGTGTTGAGGGGGGTGGTTTAGATAGGGTCTCACTTTGTTACCCAGGATGGAGGGTAGTGGCATGATTTTGATTCACCGCAGCCTCAACTCTCTGGGCTCAAGCGATCCTCCTGCCTCAGTCTCCTGAGTAGCTACGACTGCCACCACATCAGCTAATTTTTAAATTTTTTATAGAGATGGGGTCTCAGTATGTTGCCCAGGGTGGTCTCAAACTCCTGGGCTCACGTGATCCTCCTGTCTTGGCCTTCCAAAGTGTTGTGACTACAGGCATGAGCCACTGTGCCCAGTTCCAAAGTTTTTATTAACTGGCACATTTAGCTATGAATCATAACTCACAGGATCAAGAAAGGAAAGAAAAGGAAGGATAGACTCATGAGCAAGAAAAAAAAAAGTAAAAGCAGATGTCCTATCTTGATCTGATCTTTTCCAGGAAAGTTCAGCCCTTTTTCAAAAGCCCTCAGCACAAAAATATTCTGCTTTATGTCCTTGACTCACAGGGGCAGGTCAAAACTAGTCTTATATCTGTTGCTTTAACTTGACCTGAGTATAGAAGAGAGCTGAATACACAAGAGATCAGGCAATGGTATTAGGGGAAAATGCAGCTGAGAAAATCCAAGGAAACGTGCAGAAAAATGTTTTTCATTTGCCACATTTTGGGGCTGCTTGAGGTAGGGACTCAGCACCTCATTACCCCTTCAGAGAATCATCTGCCATGGTTTTCAGTTTCCCTACAGGAGGAATTGTGAATAGGTTCATTAGGCTGTGGATTAGTGGTCTGAACCTTTAGTTTGAAATCAGGTTTTGCAGTGTAACAAGCTGAGTAGACTTAGGCCATATAAACTCTTGTAATAATCATTTTGTTCATCTGTCAAATTGGAAATAGGATATATATTTACAGGAAAAATCAAAACCATATGGTATATGAGGAGTTTGCTGATGTTGGAGCCTGATTAACCTGGATTCAAATTCTACCACGTTTTCATCATCCCTTCACCATGACTATTTGATTTCTTCTCTGTTTCACTCACCTATCCAATACCTCTCCTCCATCTCTCACTCTTTGCTCAGACGTTGCTACCTATTTCATGGGAAAATTGATGAGAACATCTACAAACCCTATCACTATTGCCAGCCTATTGGGATTTGGGCCTCTATACTTTCTTTCCCTCCTGTTTCTATAGATTATTGTTCATGCCTGTAAATATCATCTCTGCCTTTCTCCATCCCAGCCAAACCTCCTCTCAAGGTCACTGCTTTAGTAATTTAGAAATCATCCTGGCTTGCCTAAATCATATTTTTCCCCTCTCCAGATAACCTTCTCAATTAGCATAGAAACATGACATAATGCCTCCCATGGTCTAAAAAAAGTACCCTAGACCCCAGGTTCATGGAGACAGCCCCATTTGCAGTAAATACCAGCTCTATTCTTCCAGTTCCTCAGACCAGAACTCTGGGCTCGTCTTTGTCTCTTTTTTCTTTTTCTCTCATAGTTCTCATGACTACTGCTATCATCAGCTCTCCAGGAAAAGAGCAACAGCCTCCTCTCTGGTCTCCATGCTGCCACCCTTGCCCCCTCAGTCTATTCTCCTAGCACCCAAGTAATTCTTTTACAGTATGAACCATTGTTGTTATTTCCCTACTCAAAATCTTCCTCTGATTAATAGCTTTCCATCTTATTTGGAGTAAAACAAGTGACTCTGACTGGACAATAACCAGGGCTGCCCTGTGTCATCTGGACCCCTTGGGACTCCATTGGGGAAAAATATTCTCCCTGCTTGCATGCAGCTCACACCAGATTCACTTTCTTGCTGTTCCTTGATCCCATCAAGCTCATTATCTCCTTAGAACTTGAGCTTGTGCCATTCTTTTTACTTATCATGCTCTCATCCCAGATGATTTTGTATATATTGGTTTCTTATTTCTTCCATGCCTCTGCGCAACAATGACTTTCAGAGAGGTCTTTGTCAACCATCCTATATAAAAGTAGGACACACTGTCTTGAAACTATAATTTATAGTTTTCCCACGGCACTCATTACCTCTCATATGATCAATTCCTTTATTTATTGATTGGATTATGATCTATCTGTCCTATGAGAATGAAAGCATGCTACTCTGTTGTATCACCAGCCCCTAGAACAGTGCCTGCCATATAATAGAAACTAAAATAGTTTCAGATAATTCATTCAATTTTGCTAAGTCTGGCTTTCTTTAATTCTAGAAATTGAGATGATATTGCCTATTTTGTAAAATTGCCATAAAGATCAAGGATAAGATATATGAAATGCATGGCATGTAGCAAGAGTACAATGAAGAGCATGCATTATTATTAATGTTGTGTGGATTAACTGGAATAATGTATGCAAAGGTCTTGGCATACTGACAACGGTCCAGGTTTTATAGTTGCACAACGGAGTTCAAATTTCAATGCTGCACTTTATAAGGAAATGGACTTCACACAAGTTACTTAACCTCTTCTTAGTTTCAGATTTTTCATTTGTGGAATAAAAATAATAGTATCTTACTTGCACAGGCAATTAAATCCTGCTGACATATTGCAGGTGCTTGATAGAGATGCAATACTGTAAGGCTCAAATAAGGTCTGCATATAAAAGTGCTTGGCACAGACTGTGGAATTACTAAAGTCGGGAACATATATTCTTGACCCACAAGTGCTTGACAGTACAGGATACTCTTAAATCACTGTGGCAGGAAGAACAATGGCCCCCAGAAAGACTACATCCTAGTCCCTGGAACCTGTGAATAGTTAGGTTATATGGGAAAGAGGACTTCAGGTTGCTAATCTGCTGATTTTAAAATAGAGAAATTATCCTGGATTATTGGATGGTGCCAATGTAATCACAAATGTCCTTAAAAGGAAGAAAATAGCAAAAGTAAAGAATCAGAGAGAGGGTAGCATGAGAAAGACTCACCTGGCATTGCTGGTTTTAAAGGTGGAGGAAGGGGCCATAAACTAAGGTATGTGGGTGGCCTTTAGAAATTAGAAAGATCAAGGCAAGAGATTGTTCTCTAGAATGTCTAGAAAGAAATGCAGCCCTGCTGACTCCTTGATTTTAGCCCAGTGACACCCATTTCAGACTTCTGACTTCCAGAACTTTAAGATAATAATTTGCATTGTTGAAGCCATTAAGATTGTGGTAATTTGCTAAAACAGAAACAAAGATAATCACTAATCAACTCTATAATACAGGTGATAACAGACCTGCCCCTCACATTTGTGAGGCTTAAGGCAAGACTAGAAATAGAGGGTCCTGGCCTGCAGCCCCCTTAACTTCTCTGTTTACTCCAGCTTTTTCTTACATCAAGAGGATCTTCATGTGCTTGTGTGTGGAAATCCCAGGCCTCAAATTCACCCTTCCATCTAAGACATACCCTTCAGGCACCCTTCATACTAGAGACATGCACATCAACAGCTGAGCCCATTCTCAAGGCACCAGATCCATGGATGGGACTCTGCAAGTGGACTTGGAGTCGTCTGGGTGGATCATTCTGGGCATGATGCAGGGTCTGGAAGTTTGGCTATCCCTTTATTCCCATATAGTTCTCACTTCCTTTCTCTGAAGAAGAACCAGAGAGAGGTTCTCTAAAGTAGCACTCCGAGTACATCTTTCTGTGATGATGGATATGACCTGGCATTTGTAACTACAGAGCACTTCAAATGTGGCTAGTTAACTTTGGAACTGATTTTTTTTCATTTTATTGCATTTTAATTAATTAATTTAAATTTAAATATCCACATGTGGCCAGTGACTCCTATGTTAGGTAGCACAGCTCTAAAACATGGGGTCCATGACAGGGTGTCCAATTGACAAGGTTTTCAGGCGATACTGATGATGAGGTACATGAAAAGAATGGGAAAAATGTTTTGGATGCAAATATAAAGAAGCTATTAACCCTTTAAGGAGAGAATCCATGGTCTTCTTAAAAGAAATTAGTCACAGTTAGAGTTTGATAGGAATTCTGCTCTCTCTCTCTCTCTTTCCTTCAGATATTTTGGTACATGCTCTCCTTCTTTCTGGGTAAATTTTTTTCTGGCCTCTTAGTGCTTGGTGCTAGCTTACAGCATCAGTTAGTCTTTGCTGTGTAACAAATCACCCCTAAACACTGCAGCTCAAAACAACAACCAATGATTTTGCTTATGATGCCATTTGGCAGTTTGGGGTGGGCTCAGCAGACAGTTATTCTGGTCTTTGCTGGGATCAATCACGGTCTCTGGTCTACTAGTGGGCCAGTTAAAATGACGTCAGCTGGGATAATTCATCTCTGTCCTACATGGTCTCTCATTCCCCAGCAGGCTACTTTGTTCATGTAGTGGTTGCAGATTCCCAGGAGAACAAATGAAGGCTCCCAAGGCTTCTTGAAGCTTAGTCTCAAACTAAGATACTAAGGAACTTCAAAATTACATAGTGAAGATAAAATACAGGAGGAAATTTTTAAAAAAGTGAATGTTTTTAAAAATTTACCTTTCACCTCTCGTGGATAGTTTTCCAGTATCCTGTAGCTGAACTTAGGTGCCTGTCTTAGTTCAGTCTGCTTTAACAAAGAGTCATGGACTGAGTGTCTTAAAAACAACAGAAATTGATTTCTCACAATTTTGCATGCTGAAAGTCTGAGATCACGGTGCCAGTATGACCGGGTGCTAGTGAGGGCCCCCTTCCAGGTAACAGACAGTCGTCTCCTCCTTGTATTCACATGAGGATGAGAGAGCAATTTTTTTTTTTTGTCACTAATCTCATTCATGAGGCTATACTCTCATGACCTAATCATCCCCCGAAGGCCCCACCTCCTAATCCCATCACATTGAGGCTTAGGTTTCAGCATGAATTTGGTGGGGGATACAAACCTTCAGTCCATAATAGTGCCAAACCTTAGACTTCTAATATTTGTCTTTCACTTAATTTTTACCTAGCTTCATAAAGAAGACACTTTAATAAATATTATCCCCAATTTAGAGATGTGAAAAGCAAGGACCAGAAACTTTTCAAGTTCACACAACACATGGTAGAACTGGGGTCAAGCCTACCGGTGTCTGATGGTAAATCAGAGTTTCTCAGCCTTGGCACTACTGACATTTTAAACTAGGTTATTCTTTGCTGGTGGGGGGCTGTCTTGTGCTGCGTAGGATGTTTAGCAGCATCCCTGGCCTCTGCTCACCAGAAGTCAGTAACAATCTTCCAGTTGTGACAACCAAAATATCTCCGGGCATTGCCAAACGTCTCCAAGGAGTGGTGGGAGAGACCAGAAATAGCCCCCAAGTGAGAACCATGGTTCTAAATCATGGTTTTCACTCCACCTTCCAATAATGCCTCTCCTTGAGTGAGGGAGTGGAATCCTACTTACAGTCAATGCTCAGTATATGCCTTCAGACTGAAGTGGAGGACTGAAGCAAAGCTGGGGCAGTAGGATTGAAGCAGAGGTGGGTCAGGGGTCAGAGTTGCTACCACCATTCCAGCAGGCTCCTCTCAGAGCTCTCTATTCAGCATTAAGCCTTTTCTTTTTCCAAACGCTCTCAACTTCTCATTATGAACTCAGCATCCTCTACCGGGTCACAGTTGGTGAGAACCAGCCAGTTCTTCCAGAATGTGAAACGACGGCCCCACAGCAAGCTAAAGAGAAAGCTCTAAGTTGGAATGGCTTTACCATCGGTGGCAGGGAGCTAAATATTTCATTTTCATAAAATAAACATAGATCATCTTATCATGAAATATACATAAAAATGTTTAAACGTGTTAATTATTAAACCAATATTGATTCATATTGGATGAGGCATTAAGGAAAATTTAGCTAATGTATTTAATATCTCCTCCACAGTTGACTAGTATCAGAATTCATCATATCTAACCACCAATAATCATAAAAGTGGCAGACAATATTTATGATCAGGGGTGAGTGAGTGCCAGGCAGGAAGCAATGAGGATGGAGGAAATATGAGGATCTAAAGGACAGAGCCTTTCAGTTGTCACAGCTCATCCTTGGAATTTCAGACATAAATCACCGGGTGCAGTCACATCATCAGAGTTTGATAAACCTTTCATATTGGGACAGTTATTGATCATTTGGACCTGGCTTCCTTCTCAAAAATGAAATGGCATGGCTGATGCAATGTAAAGGTAGAAAGAGAATTGGAGCAGAGCTTTAAAATCCTGGATTTGAATTCTATCTCACTGATTTTTACAGCCTTAGGTTCTATTTACTCATCTGCAAAATGGGGTAATAATATTTATGGGTGGAATTTTATTCTCATTGTTACATATGTTTTAATCTTACCTCACCAAATGGATTTCAAATCTCTAGTAGAGGCTTTTGCCTTTTGTATTTTTTTCTTCTGTGTCCTGATAACAATTTATTTAGTTATTTTAGTTATTAAAAGCCCTGCTGTGGAATTAGAAAAATCTGGATTTGAATTCTGAATCTTGAGCGAGTTTCTTTGTGCCTCAAGTTCCTTGTGCTTATAACAATTCACCTGCCTCACAGGTTCACTGTGACTATAACCTAACACAGTGTGTATAAAGTGTTAAGAATGTAGCATATGGGACATGTTAGGTACTTGGTGGCTGTCATTAGAGCAGTGACAGAGAACTAAGCTGACAATTATTCAATGAAATTTCAACAGGCTGTTTTTATCAGTAATTTATGAACTTTGAACACTGGATGTAATTTTAAATATCAGTCCCTGTGGATAACTGTGGAATCATGCAAACTAGCTTCTAGCCCTAACACTGCCTTTATTAGGGCCAAATCTTGAGAAGAAACTCAGCTTGTTGTGTCTCCAAGTTTAGTGTCCTTCCACCTCCCTGCAGGTTCTAGAGCTTGGAAGGAAGAATCTCTCTCTGATGTGAAGACCTTCTTGGGAAGAGCTAGTTCGATTCCCTTCTCTGCCATTGATTCAACCTCTGAGACTCAATTTCCTCATCTGTAAAAGAGAGATCAAAATATCTAACTCACAACTTCATTTTGAGTATAAAAGAAACTTAAAAAACAACCACAGACACATGTTGCCAATTTAGATATATCAGCTATTATATTTTCTAAATTTTGAGGTATACTTTTTTATTATTTAACATTTCTGAAATTGGGATATCTCACAATTGACATGTACATTAATGCAGTGCTTCTCTCTCTTTCTGCCCCCCCCCCCCAAGGAGCTCTTATTAAATAAGTTGCATGTCTTATAATTGGAAATGTCTTCAAATCAAGGCAGAATGATATTTATTATCCATCTCACCATAATTGTATAGACCTTCCTAAGAAACAGCAGTGCTTCCCCCTGGATCAACTATTCTGGGGTCAGGTAGTTGCTGGTAAGTGAAAAAAGTCAGTGAGACCTAGATGTATTCTCTTATTTTGTTCTGCAATAAAGTATATCAACTTACTGTGGGGGTATTCCTCAGCTAAGATGTGGGGAAAATGTCAGACATGTGGATATTTCCCAAACACGTATTCCTGAGATGCATTTTGGCATCCAGGAAAAGTTGATGAGAAATGGTTTGTGTATCAGGACCCATCAAACTCTGAGACTGAAAACCTCTCCAGTAGTATTTCTTGGCTACCAGATGTTACACAGCTGCATTGCAAATTGTTATCTGGCTCAAAAGGGAAGAAAATAGAGGATTGTTGAAACCATGAAGGGACATGACACAGTAAATGGTGCATTTAATTTCAACTTACTGTGAGAGATAGCATGCATTAGACAAATATTGTCTGATCATTAAAAGCATGTTTATGGAAGTTTAGCAACTTTGTTGGGGATGTGTGACTAATAATACAGAATTGTGAGGTCTCAGAAACATATTTGTCTTAATCGATTGGTGTTTAGTTTGGATTGACTGTTGAATCAAAATAAAAGTTTTTCACTTGAGGTTTCGCATTTCATTCATGACAGATTTGTCTTCATCCACATACTCATATTGGATACCGAGTTTGCCCATAAAAAAGCGTGCTCTAACAGAATCATAGAATTTCTATGTTGGAAAAGTTCTTAGAAGTCCAATCTCCTTCCAGCTTTTTTCCATGTAAGTGCATTTTATCTGCTTTGAATTACAACTATGTTTTCTGAATAGATGTAGTGTTACTATTTTGAGGAAAATTTTGAAAAGAAAACAGATCATCTGTATTCCTTTCACCATAACATTCCCTTCCATTTCGTTTTCTGTATATCTCTGTGGGTTTTGTACATAGTGGTAATTGTGGTATATGGGTAAGTTATTTCTAAACCTTCTTCTTCATTGTTACTCTGTAGTTTTTATGATTGCTAGGTTTAATAACATAATACTGTTCTAGAAAATGGCTGTGCTGACTGGGCATGGTGGCTCACATCTGTAATCCCAGCAGTTTGGGAGGCTGAGGTGAGCAAATCACTTGAGGTCAGGAGTTCGAGACCAGCCTTGCCAACATGGCAAAACTCTGTCTCTACTAAAAATACAAAAAATAACCAGGTGTGGTGGTGCACATGTGCAGCTCAGCTACTTGGGAGGCTGAGGTACAGGAATCCCTTGAACCTGGGATGGGAGGCAGAGGCTGCAGTGAGCTGAGATTGTGCCACTACACTCCAGCCTGGGTGACAGAGCAAGACCCTGCCTCAAAGAAAAGAAAAGAAAAGAAAAGAAATAAAATAATAAAATAAAATAAAGAAAGAAAAGAAGAGAAAAGAAAAGGACTGACTGTGCTACAACATACTGAACTATTTTCTTTCTGCTGTTGAGACTTTTAAGTTGTGTCTGGTGGAGCCAGACTGCCTAAGTTATTATCTTGTTTCTACGCACTTATCAGCAATATCACCTTGGATAAGTACCTTAATGTTTCTGTATCTCAACTTCCTTATTGGTAAGATGGGGATAATATTAGTATCACCGCATAGAGTAATTGTGAAGATTAAAAAAATTAACCCGTGTTAAGCATTTGAAACTGGCAAACAATGGACACCTCATAAGTGTTAGTTATTATGTTGATAAATAAGTCAGCTGTAATTATTATGGATATTCTTTCCTAAAATGTTGAATCTTGTTTTTCTTAAAGATGATACCCAAGCCATTTTCATAAAATTTCATAGAAATTGTAACTTAGACCCTTTCTGATCATTTCCAAAGTCAAATAATCGATTACCTACCTAGACAGGTTTTTTCACTATAGGATGGCTTTAATTATTGGGAGTCTTTCCATGTTTAATCTAAATGAAACTTCCAGTGACTCTCATGAAATGACTAGGTTCTATCCCTATAATCATGCAAATTTTTTCAATACATTGAATCTCAAAGCATGTTCCCCGGGACACTAGTCATCCCCAAATCCAAGCCATTCAAGTTGCATTGATTCCACCTTTAAAATGTCTTGAAACCATTCTCTATTTTCTATTTTCATCACCACCACCCTGGTTAAGCCCTCATCCCCTCCGGCCCTGGTTACAACAAGAGACTCCTAATTGGCTTCTACATCTGCCTTTGGCACATAGCCACCAGACTGGTCTGATACAAAAGCTAATATGATCACACAATGTGTCCGTGAATGGCCCAGGCTACCTCTAGTGACCATGTTCCTACCCTTGCCAGTAGAGAACTATAGTCTTAAGGACCTTGGCTTTGATTTTAGAAGAAAAAACTAAAAAAGCACATGAAATACTCTACAGTTTGCACAAAACCATGAAGATAAATCTTTCAATTATGCAATTAGAGACCAGGATGCTGAACGAGATGTTAAATAGATCCTTTCAAGGTAAAGTTTTACATGATTAAAGTTATATTATTTTTCCCAAAAAGGCAAACACAGGAAGCACCATCATGGTAGAAAAAAAAAAAAAAAAAGAGCAAGCCGTGATGTGGGGTTTATAAATAACTTCAGGAAAGAATTGGCTGCAATAATTTTATTTGTATATTTATGTGTGTGTATATATGTTTGCATATGTGCATATGTATGTGTATTCGTGTGTATATGTTATCCCCTTTTTAATTGCTATTTATATTTATAAAAATAGTATACAGTCATGTTTAATTGATGAAAATGTTTTCAAATGTCCTATCCTTATGTCCTGCTAGTCTCTGGAATAGGAAAGCACTATTGTTCTAGGATACGAAATAAGAGGCTCAGAGAATAGAAGAAGCTTGCCTGTATAAGTTAAATGGGAGGATCAAGACTAGACTCTAAAAACACAGAGGCAGAGAGAGATAGGGCAATGAGGTCAGATTTCAAAGTCAGAGAGATCTGGGTCTGTATCATATATATGCGAAACCACAGGCCTCAGACAAAGCTCTTTAACCCTTCTGACTAGTCTCCTCATCTGTACAATTAGAGCTTAATGCCTGCTTTTTAGGACACTTGTAAAGATTAAATCAGATAATGTCTGTGAGGCACTTGGCCCAGAATGTAGCATCTACTGGCTGGCTCAGTACATGAGCTTTTTCCTTCCCCTAATCCTGGCCCCTTTCTCCTTTTCTTCTGGCTCCACTTTCCAAAACAACTCAACTGAGATGATGTAATGCTTCAATTGCCTGACCCAGGCCTGCTATGGGATCGTGGCCACTGGCCTTGCTTGATAAAAGCACTACATAAATATGCCTCCTAGAAATGCTGACATGACCCCAGTTACCATCAGGTGACACCTATGGAGGAAAAGAAATGGATGTTTTGGTCCCAGCTTGTAACTAGAGAGAACTGGCCATAGGCCCAGCTTCATACCTGGGCATCTCTGGACTCACAGGTGTTAGTTAAACTGAAGGTACATTACATCCCATCCACAGATTAACGCTCATTCTGGATGGATATGTTCTTAAATCCACCTGTAGTTCTTTCCATCTCACCCCTCTTTGTATGTTGGGCACGTTCAGAGATATGTGGAAAGAGCAGGGTTTGGAATGAAGATATTCAAGTTCAAGTCCTGCTTTGCAACTTGTTGGTTCAGTGACCAAAGACAAATTAATCCAAAGGCAAATTCAACCTCAGTTTATCCAGAAAGGAAAAATGATGATTGCTTGTGTCATAGGTTTAAGCCAGGATCAGCCTCAAGCCTCCTTTGGAAGAGATGGTAAGTATGCTGTTCTCCCTCTCATGTGGCTTTTCCTGGAGGGTATCCAAGTTAGCTTGACTCTGTGAATGTCCAGGTTCTCAAACTTCCCTGGGCAGGGACAGGAGAACACTGTCCTCCAGATCTCCGACCCTCAATTCATCACTGGACCCTTCCAGAGAGGACTTGCAGGACTCCTAACTTTGGATTCTACCTGGCTGGTCAGGCTCAGACACAGACATAAAGACAGGGGCCTCAGTATCTGCCTGCCCTCTTCTTAGACTGGGGCACGGGCAGGAACTGAGTTGCATAGACATGAGGAAACTATAATCAAGACCCCGGAGCATTTAAGGTGCCACCTGGCAGAACACATCCTGTCTTTAGCATGCCAGCAGTAACAAGCAGGAAAGGAGCACTAGACTCAACCAGTGTCGTTCACTGTGGATGGGGAGCAGGGTGGGATGCAACAGAGAGGAAGAATGGCAGTGGCTGAGAGCACTGGCTTTGGAGTCAGCCTGCTGAGGTTTGAATTTTGACTTCCTCATGTCTTACATAGGTGAGCTTGGGTGAGTTGTTTTACCTTTTTTATCCTCAATTTATCTTCTGTCAAATATGATGAAAAATACACCTACCTGTTATGTTTAATAAGATCACAATCACATGTTAATACATATCGAGGCTTAGCAACTCTTGAATCAAATGAAACTCTGCATGAATATTGTTTGGTATAACTAAGAGCTATGCCTACTGAGTACCAGTTTCCAAGCTAAACCTTTTACCCGCATTGTCCCCTTTACTCCTCAGAACAACTCCATAAAGTTAGTTATCATCAGCCCATTTTACAGATGAGAATGTGGGGAATAAGATAAGAGTTGTCACCTGCGCAAGGTCATGCAAGCCAGCTTCACCCTGGTCTGACTCCAAAGCCTTGACTCTGAACCCCTGAACCCACATGCAGTGGGAACTTATATTTTCATCTATAGAATGATAACCATAAACATCTATTGATATGTTAAGTATCTCTAAATATATACATGTATTTAATCTTCATAGCAACTTTTTGGGGCAGTTGGCTTTATCATCACAATTTTTCATATGAGGAAACTGAGGGTATTAACAAAAGTAATCTTGAAGGTTTCTTCTCAATCTATAATTTATTTAATTAAATTCAATGTTTTCCAAGTGTGTTCAGTGGAACACTAATTTTGTAAGTTTCTCTATAAAATAAAGGCTTCCTGCTGCAAACACATTTTGGAAATACTGCCCGGGAAAGCCCCCTCTTTGAGCTACACAGTGCACATTTACATATCAAAGGGACAGAGGAGCCCTGTAGGGAGAAAACCTGTCCAACTTTGTTTAACCCAGTGTTTTCCAAATGTATTTGACCAGAGAGACCCACCACCCCTTCTCTCCTACCTCACATACCTGCACAACGTCTGTCAACATGCTGCAAAGCCTTTTGGCAAAGTTCATTCTAATTCAACTCAACTTACAATCATTGCAGGTCAGGTCTGTACCCATCCCTATAGCTGGGTACAGGACTTTATAGCTGGACTTTCAGGACTTGTAAGAGAAGTTGTTCTGCCTTTCTGCAAGTTTATAATCTTGGTGGAAAAGAAAAGTACACAATAAATATTTAGAAAATACCCCAAATCATTAATTTAGATGTTTGATGCCAAAGATGCCTCTCTGGAGACAGGAAAGTGGTCCAGGAGAATAGGAATAGCCTGGATGAAGGAAAAATTTAAGCTGAACCCCATGCAGAATGAGTACCTCAGCCTGACCTGCAAAATCAAGGCAATTGGGCTCTCGAGAAACCTCCTACTATCAAATAAACACTTATTTATCAGTGATGGGGAAAATCCCATTCCTAGGACTAGATGGTTTCATGCTCACAATAACAGATACTTTTCTTGCAATAATTTTGATAACATGGGTTGCATATAGTTATTATTAGGATTATTATTATTGTTATTAAATTAGATGATTAAATGGTTATAAAACCTAAATATCTCTGAGCAAATCCTGTGTTTGATTTGATTTGTCTGTTTCTAGTACCAGCTCAAACTCTATGACTCCTGCAGGGTTCTTATCCGTTCCTGTTGCTTTTATCACCCACTGCTTAGATAAACAAAATAAACTGCCTCTCGTAAAGAAGCGATGTGGATCACCCAATTCAGCAGCTTCCTCTCTTTTCTTTCTAACGTTCTTATTCTTCATCTCTATTATTTCTGAATTGCACTAATTAATCCCTAACACATTTGATTTTCTTTTTGAAAAAATCCAAAAGATTAATAACTGTATTTGGTTAGGTGACCTGGAGAAGAAAGGGTACACCAGGCAGTGGGAACAGTAGAAGCAAATGCTAGGAGGTGGGGAATGGGCACATGCACAGTGGGCTTCAGAAGGGCAGACTGAAGTGGTGGATGTGCCTTGCGGCTGCAGCTTGGGATCACCACTTGGCTTTGATGAGCTGCTGAGTTCATAGCAACATCTCAATCCCTTTTGCTGCCTCCATAACATTACTCTCCTCTCTGCCAAGAGATCCCAGTGCAGCCAGTTTTCTGGACCTATGTTCATCTCCCTGACTCCTGTGGGTTCTGGCATCAGAGTCAGTCTCCATGATGGAGCTCCTGTCACATCTTGTCACATCTTTTCCTTGTTAAGTGTATTGATTCAAATATTCTTTAGAATTTTGGGGCAAAGTGGCTAAAACTTTGGATGAAGTTGTATGGCTTAGAAGCAATACATCTTTATATAGCATGTCTAACATACACTAGTTATTGAGTGCTTAATATGCACTCTGCTGAATACTAGAGGTATGAAATGAGGGTTTCTGGCTTTAAGAATCAACAATTAGGCTGGGCATGGTGGCTCATGCCTGTAATCCCAGCACTTTGGGAGGCCAAGGCGGGTGGATCACCAGAGGTCAGGAGTTCGAGAACAGCCTGGCCAACATGGTGAAACCCCATCTCTACTAAAAATACAAAAATTAGCTGGGCGTGGTGGCGGGTGCCTGTAATCCCAGCTACTTGGGAGGCTGAAGCAGGAGAATCGCTTGAACATGGGAGGCAGAGGTTGCAGTGAGCCAAGATCACGCCATTACACTCTAGCCTGGGCAACAAGAGTGAAACTCTGTGTCAGGGGAAAAAAAAAAAAAGAATCAACAATTAGATAGGAAATTAGCTCATGTTTATGGTATGATTTGATACATAACAGCCATGCATATAATGTGAAATAGGAAGACACCAAAGGGAAGGATCCTATCAGGGTTTGATACAGAAATGTATGCAGGAGGTCACATTTGATTTGACCTTAAAGGGTGAAGAGTGAGTGAGAATGGGAAGAAAATATACACAGAAAACCCAAAGCACATCTTTGTATAGGGGATAGAGAGTGGAGTATACTGATTAATACCCAGGCTCTGTAGCTAACTGTCTGCATTCAAAACCCTCCTCTGCTATTTACCAGCTGTGTAATCTATAACTGGGGATGTCCAAACTCATGATTCTTGGGAGCTGCAGTTTTTTAATCTGTAAGATGGGGAAAATAATAATATCAACCTCATCATGTTGCCACAGAGAATTAAAATGAGTACACACACATAAAGCAGTTAGAAGAATATCTGGCACATAAGTTTTGAATACATGTTAGCCAATATCGTTAAATTTAAGAATTTAATAACAACTCTGACCATGTGCCAGGCACAGTTCTAGGGGCTGGAGATATCACAATGAACAAGACCCACAAGGCCACCGATCTTTTGGAATATGTGTTCTATTGGAAACATAGAAAATGAAGAAAATGTTTAAAGGTGATTTCAGATGCTGTTGAATAATTTGTGCTGTGATGGAGTTGTTGTTTAGTGTGGTCTGGAACAGTCTTCCTGTAGAGGTGATATTTGAACTAAGACTCCAGCATTGAGAAGGGTTAGCCATTTGAACATCTAAATACAGAAATTTCTAGGAAGAGAGACAGCAAGGGCAAAGACCTCAGGTAAGAACAGTCCTTCCAGGTAGAGGCATGAAAAAGAGTCCAGGCTGGTTGAGGTGGAGTGGTTAGGGGTATGGAGACTGGTCAGAGATTAGATCGAAGAGGTAGATAAGAGCCCATGAGGTAGGCCCTGTAGCACAGAGTAAAGCATTTGGCATTTATTAGATGTCACACAGTCAGCTAGTTGCAGAGTTGAATGAGAAATGAGAATAAAGTGAACAGAAGGCTTGGCTATTTCTGAGTTTAAAATTTTACTAGACCTGAGGAGGGAATGTATTTTCCTTATTATGTTTTGGGCCACTTTGGACCAGAAGGAGTTCTCTCTTTGGCTTTCCAAAATGGGCCCCTTCCACTAATTAAAGTAAGAATATTAGTAACCATTGAGGTCAGTTTAGCCCTTATTTTGTACTCCGGACAGGAGAGAAAAATTGAAATTATAACTGAAACATAATCATGGCCTTCATTGCTGTGTAGCAGTGGCGGCTCTCCCATTGATTTAGTCAAATGTGGTATAGGGGAAAGACCTGGATTTGGAAGATGTTTCTTTCATTCATCAGCCAGGGGTCTGGCTAACAACTGATTCCACACTTCAAGGAGTGACTGGAGATGGCTTCAGGGAGGAACTACTGACAAAGGTATGGTGGAGGATTAGGGAACCACCAAGAGATGATAAAGCAACTTGAGGATAAAGACAAAGGGATCCTGTTACCATTCCAGGCCTGATGGGACAAGGTGGAGAGAGATTGCAGGGACCCTGAAAGAGCCATCTTTGTAGGAAAGGGCCCTTGAACAGAGCTGTGGCTTTAACAGAAGGATGCAGCTTCGGCAGAAATGCAGATCAACAAAGAGATAACCAGGGGTGGGGGAAATGAATACCTGGACCTCTGTCTCTTCTCGTTTTGATCTTCTGCCAGTCTTTCATTGCTGAACCTACTAAATGCTAGGAAACAATTTATCTGTGGTAGGTAGAATACTAGCTCCTCAAAGGTGTCTACATCCTAATCTCCAGAATTTATGAATACATTGCGTTAAATGACAAAAGGGAACTAGGGCAGAACATGGAATTCAGGTTGCTGATCAGCTTAAGATAGGGAGATTGTCATATTATCTGAGAGGCCCCCCCGTAATCTGAAGTGCCCATACAAAGCAAGAAGGAGGCAGAAGAAAACTAAGGATGGACACATGAGAAGGACTTCACCTGACATTGTAGGCTTGGAAGGGGGCCACAAACCAGGGAATGGAAGTGGCCTCTAGAAACTAGAAGCAAAGAAACAGATTTTCCCCTAGAGCCTCCAGAAGGAACAAAGCCCTACCAACAACTTGATGTCAGCCTAGTAAGACTCATATCAAAATTCTGGCCTTCAGAACTGTAAGAGAATACACTTTTATTGTTTTTAGCTGCCAGGTTTGTACTTTGTTATAGCAGCTATAGAAAACTAATACAAAAGCCCAGCTGAAGCATTCCATAAAAGGACAGAGTAGAGCGGAGAAGAGTAGAAAAGATATCTTTGGTACAATGGAGAATATTTACCTGAGTTCAAGTCTTAGCTCTATCCTTATTCTATGGCTTTGGTCAAGCCACTTTGCCTGCTGGGCCTTAGTTTCTTCACCTGTCAAATGAGGGCCATCCAGCTACTTTAATGAAGCGCTGTGGGGATTAAATGGCAGAATGGATGTGAAAGTGTTTTATAAACTAGCATTGCATAGAAGTAAGGCATCTGAGACATCTGCAATATAATGACCACAGGATAAATGATTCAATGAAAAATCCCCACTTAGATATTCCTGAGTTCAAAGACTTACCTCTTGCCTACATGCTTTGCCCATTATGTGAAAAATTAGGACATGTCTCTAAAGCATACTTCCCCATAGGGCCCAGAGCCATCCTGGCTGGGCTATAAATCTTTTATTTCAATGTAAGGATTTATGGTTCTTGTTGGAAAAGATAGGTTGCAACATGCATATACATAGTCATGCATCCAGACACATCTTGGATGTTCTAGAAAATGAGACTGCCCATGAGAGACATAAATAGGAAGTTCATGACTTTTTAATCACACATCCCACTAGCAAATCTATCAGCCTCATGCACATACAGACACTATACATCTTCATATTAATTAATACATGTCTCATAAAGGACACTCAAATAATTGAGCTTTCCAGCTCTCCATGAAGCACACGCATGATAAAACTATACTCACATATATACCCCACACCTTCCTTACCTCCACTGGACTCACAATGAGTTTTGAGGCCAAATAAATGCTTAACACTGGCAGAAAATGTGTCTCCTGCATGACAGTCATGAGGAAAAGTCAAATTACTTTTCATGACTTTCAAAATGGCTTGAAGAAGACAAGTTGGTTTATGTATTAAATTTATCTGGAATTTACATTTTGATTGGGCAACAGTCTGGGCAAATTCCACAGTAACCTATCGATCTGACAGAGACATCTGACAGCTCCGAACAATTGCTGAAACGGCTTTTAAAACCCAGCTGGCCGGTGAGAGCTGGGGACATTTTCCCAGTGAGCTATCTCTCATTCATCTTCCAACAGTTCTCACCTCCCCCACCAGCCTTGGGGTGGCTTTCAATAAAGCCAGTGGAGACATATTTCTAGAGATACGAAATAAAAAAATCCTCCTGGAGCCTGCCTTCATTGCCTCTCCTGCCTTTGGCTACCCATTTGCCTCCTTTCACCTTTGATCACAATTTCAGGGCTCTCTTCCTACATACTAAATTCACAGTCAGTTCAGAGGCTGCTTGCTTGATAATGATGAAGACAGTAACTAAGTATGCCTCTAGGTTATTAGCCCTGGCATCTTTCTAAAATGCTTCCTCTTCTCTGTGACCCCAGGTCCAGATACTGAGCCAGGATTCATACCTATTCTACTCCTGTCCAACACACAATGTCGTCTACGATTTTTAAAAAATTATTCCAAACCAGCATGATTTCTTCTATCCTATGTCTGCACCTATCACTTCACACTTACCATCTGTCTTAGATTACTGTGGTTTAATTCCATGGAAATAAGTATCTGCTATGTTCAGGGTATTGCTAAAAGGAATGCAGAGATAAAGATAAATTTGCAACAGGACTTCTAAAATATTATAATTTAAAAGAATGGTCATTCTCAAAGTTTGGTACTCAGGCCAGCATCTTCAGCATCTTCTGAGATCTTGCTAGAGGTGCAAATTTTTGAGCCCTTCCCCCATGCTACTGAATCAGAAACTCTGGGTGTCTTTTAACAAAATTCCCAGGTGAATCTAATGCAAGTGAAAGTTTGAAAACCATGTTTTAAAGTATTTGAGACACCTGCACAAAAGCTGATATTGATTTCTACAGAAAATGTGACAATAGAGTGCTAACAGAGATTCAGAGGAATGCTTGATGAACCCTCTCAGCCAAGGTAGGGAGAATTTGGAGGACAATAGGAAGGCTTCAAGGAAGAAAGGTTGCTGTGCTATGCTTTGAAGGATGATCTAAAGGACATTCTGAGACCCAGGACACAGAGAAGCAAAGGAATAATGCCGGCATGGCAAATGTCTAACACTCAGACTGCCCTTTTCTATTCCCTAACCACGGCAGACATTACTAATAGATCATGGCAATTTTTTTTTTTTTTTTTCTGTTAAACATTGTGGGAGTCTCAGGATCTTTTAAAACACACTTCCCCTGGTATCCTGTAGCAATCAGTTTGAGTTGGCAGAAATCAGCCTATTTCCTGTTTCTGGAGCTGAGTCAGGAATGCTCTGACCTTCCAGTGGGGAAGACTTAGGGGAATAAGATTTAGAAGGTGCCAGGTTACATAGGCTTAAATAGGGCCTTGAATGGCAAGTAAGAGTTTGGACTTGTGTCCACAGGCAATAGAGAAGCTCTTAAGGATTTGATTCAGAAAGTGATGTGATCAAGGCTATCTTACAATTAAATGTTTTGTCTTACACTTCCTTTAGATAGGAGTTTCCAAACTTGGCTGTCCATTAGAATCACCTGGGGAGCTTTTAAAATTCCTGATGCCCAGACCACACCCTTAACCAAATTAATTGTAATTTCTAGGAAGTGTGATCTGAGCATCAGTATTTTTTAAAGCTTCCCTGGTGATTACACAGGGAGGCAAATTTGAGACCCAGTCATTTATATTATAAATTTATTGAAGTGAGGAGTCTTTGTTATCCCTCCTTTCCCATATACTGTATCATCAAGCACAGTGTCTTACATAGACAAACACAATGTCTTACATAGGGATTGCTAGTGAATTAAGGCAGCATCTAATTGGGCCTGATGAGTTTCTCCGTTACCTTTTACGTAAAATTGCCTTCCCTTCTCAGATGGAAAGGTTTCAAAAAAGGCACAAGCCAAATGTCTTGAAATCATAGCAGCATTTTTATCCTAAATTTAGTAGCTGGGTGTTCTGTTGAGAGAACCGGTGATCCCAGAGTTTCCAGAGTTGGATAAACAGTGATTTTATTCTTTTTGTCCCTGTTGGAATGGCTTGTGGAGAGCGCGAAATACAGAGGAATTGGAGAAAGGGTCAAAGGATTGCACATTAAAATGTGGATGGGATTACACGCATGAATAGGTTGGAAATCTGGGAGGAGAGTAGTAAACTGGGAGATCAATGTTATTTCTGTTATTTCCTGAGTCTGGTTTTGCTTTATTCCTCCCACATCTCAAATCCATCCCCAAATCTCATGGCTTACTGGGTAATTACTCATTTCTCCCTTAGCATAAACTACCAGTTTTGTGTTTTTTTTTAAATATTTTTCTCCCTAGTTAGAAAATAATTTATCATTATCTTTGCATCTCTCATAGTAGTGTTTAATTCTCTAAATTTGTATTCTTCTTAGAGAAGTTGGTGCTGCTCAGAATGCCCTTCCACACTTCCCCCACAAAACCAACTTTTGAAAGCTCCAATTTAAATGTTTCCTTCCTGACTTCTCAAGACAGATGTGGTTCTCTCAAAGCAATGACCTCGGTCAAAGCACTTGTTCCACTATAGGAAAATGATTTTTCCCATTTCTCCCTTACTTGTTGCTTCGGATAAAACTAATATGTATATATTCTCTTACACAGAGAATTTCTGTATTTAAAAATATAAAGAAGGTGCTTTGAAAATCCTTTATAATTTTGTCTCCCAGGAAAAAATCATTCACAATGGTTTAGCATTTGAGCAAGTTTTGTTGCTGTGTTAACTTACCTGAGATCGTAACTTATATGGAGGAATATTCATAATTTTGGAAATATAGTATTGATGTAGACATTTTTTAAAATTAAGAATCCTTCAAGACCATATAGAATATAATTCCATTTGCATGAAATATCCAGAATGGCAACTCTGTAGAAACAAGAAACAAATCAGTAGGTTGAGGGTGCAAGAGGGATTAACTGCAAAAATCCACAAGAAAATATTTCGGGTGATATAAATATGATAAAAATAGATTGTGTTGGTGGTAGCCCAACTCCATAAATTTACTAAAACAATTGAATTTCACACTTATAATGGGTAGATTTTATGTTACAAAAATTATACCTCAATAAAGCTATTATAATAAAAAACCTCCCCAAATCTAATTTACAATGAGTACTCTAATTTCCATCATATAAATATACCACCATTTTAATCAATACTCTGAGTATATTTTTGGTTCTGATTAGACTATTATTAAAACATGTGCACACGTGGTGCACAAACAAATCTCTGCAATGTATACATTTGAGTATTTTGTCTGTGTTACAAATTATTTTTGCACCTTTTTTTCTGTTTCTTTTTTTGAGACTAGTCTTGCTCTGTCGCCCAGGCTGGAGTGCAGTGGTGTGATGCAATTGCAGCTCACTGCAACCTGTGTCTCACAGGTTCAAACTATTCTCCCGCCTCAGTCTCCTGAGTAGCTGGGATTACAGTCATGTGCCACCATGCCCAACTAATTTTTGTGTTTTTATTAGAGACAAGGTTTCGCTATGTTGGCCAGGCTGGTCTCAAACTCCTGTCCTTAGGTGATATCCGCCCACCTCAGCCTCCCAAAGTGCTGGGATTACAGGCGTGAGTCACCGCGTCCGGCCTCTTTGCATCTTATAAATAGAAATACTGCTTTAAAATATTTGAATGTATTTGTCTTTATACACAATTGTTAAGCTGCTATTTCAAATGATGCAGAAATTTATATTCCCAGCAGCAGAGAAGTGTGCTTATCTCAGAGATCCCTGTGTGGAGATTTTTTTTTCTAGTTTTGCTAATTTGAGAGGTGAGGATAATAGCTCATTGTTTTAATTTGCATTTATTTAATTGCTAGCGAGGTTGCCTTTTTAAAACATATGTTTATTCAGCATTTGTATTTCCCCTTTTGTGAATGCCTCTTCATGGCATTTTATAGCCCGTTTATCAGTTGGAATCTGAATGTGTTGCATAAATTTTCTTTATATGTTAAGAATAACTCTTATTCTGTTACATTTGTTTAAAAATTTTCCAGTTTTCCCCCATAGTACTTCAATTTTACCTTCGATGCTTAGGTAAAGCTACTTTATATTTTCATATGGTAACATCTAATCTTTCTTTTTATATAATTTCTTACTTTTTAAAATTAAAAGTACCCTCTTTCCAATTACCCCTCAATATAATCAATTATCAATATTACTTCTTGCTTTTAAATATTACATTTAATTCTTTTATAAATCTGTAATTCTTTCAAGTAGACAGTATTGGGGAATGTTTCTCTGCAAACCAAGGCTTCATCTTTGGGTAAAAGGGCTCATAACCATGTATTAAAATAATATTTCTAGCCTGGACAACATGACGAAACCCCGTCTCTAGAAAAAATACAAAAATTAGCCAGACATGGTGATGAGTTTCAGCTACTCAGGAGGCTGAGGTGGGAGGATTGCTTGAGCCCAGGAGGCGAAGGTTGCAGTGAGCCAAGATCACACTACTGCACTCCAGCCTATGCAACGCAGCAAGACTCTGTCTCAAAAAAAAATAATAAATAAAACAATCTAATAATATTTCTTCAATAGATTTGTGTTATTATTTCAATGTTGTATTAAATTTCTATTTTTACACCAAAAACATAATGTTATTTTAAAATTATTTATGCTGTATAATATAAGAGAGTAAATATTTCTAATAATTATTTTTATAACTGACAGCTATTTTTACCTATTATTATTGTGGATGAATTTCAGAATTACCTCGTTAAGTTTTTCAAAAGTCCTGTTAAGATAGGTGGAAAATCTGATAAATCTGTAAGTTAATTTAGAAGAAACTACTCTCTTTACATAATTGGGCCTTCTGCCCAGGAACGCTGTTTATCTTCCCATTTAGCCAAGTATTTTTTATATTTCACTGTAAAGTTTTGTGGTTTTCTTTATAAGCATCTTACATATTTCTTGTTAAAGCTATTCATAGGCATTTTATGTTTTCTGTTGCTATTGTGAATAAGATATTTTAAAATCATACTTCCCAACTAGTCATTGCCAGTGAAGAAAAATGCTATTATTTTGGTGTATTTATCCTGTAACCAGTCTCTTTGCTGCACTCTCTTATTAGTTTTAATAGTTGTTCAGTTGATTCTATTGAGTGTTCTAGATATCAAAATATATATTTCTATAAAGAATGATAATTTTGTTTTCTTATTTTCAGCCATTATAATTCAAGCAAAGCCATCTTTATTGCAAAGAATAGAGACTTCTGTAATACGGCACAGTAATAATGAATGCATCTGGTCAGGGTGGCAGAGAGGCTGTTACTGAAAGCACACCATCAGGCAATGCTGTAGAAGCAGGAATCTGATACAACCCAGTTTAATGAGAACTGGAGCTAGGAAGCCACTAGAAACCAAGGCCACTTTCTGGCTCTTAGGAGCTATATGATACTGTATGATATTTTGTTTCCCTCCATTTCTTGAATCTCTAATCTCTCCTTGTCTCCATCCTCTTTTTCTTAGAAGAATTTTTCTTCTGCCAAATGACTGCTAAACATATACCTGTCCTCTTAGTGCTAACATCCAATATACACCCACTATCTTCTCTCTGGTTTTATATCTAACTGCTCAAGAGAGAGACTGATCATTACTCCCAGGCGATGGATTGGCTGACCTTGGTTCAGGGCTCCACATCTTGTCTGTTCAGTACTGCCCAGATTGGGGCTGGTTTACGTGATGGAAACACAGCCTGTAAAGTTTTTCTCTTCAGGTCTATTGCTACTGTTTTTGGAAACTCTTGATGGTTTCATACCATAAATGAAATAGCTATTCCACTTCTCTGTTCTTGGAGGAGTTTATAAAGTATAAGAGTTATCTTTTCCTTGAAAGTTGGAAAGACATTACCTAGAAGAAAAAAAACATTGTTTGGATCCAGCAGTTTTCAGGGAAGTAATTCTTTGATGATGCTTTCAATTTCTCCTGTAATTATTGTTCCAATCAGGTCATGAGTATTTCTCTATGTCTTTACTAGATCATGATCTCCTGGACAGCCAGAACCATGTTTTATTTATCTGTTTGTGGCCAGTTTCCAGCCCTGGGCCTGGCCTTGAGCAAGCCCTTGAGTTGTGTTGAGTGGAAATGATTTAAATCAGAGATGGCACAGATAATAAAAACAGGAATGGATATGGAGGCAGAGGATGAGAATTTGGGTATTAGCTTGGTTATTTACTAATTGGAGGGATTTAGGTAAGTTGCTTCATTCTGAGTCTCACTTCCCAAATTTGTACAGTGATGAAGTTTGAGATTGGAGTATATGTGGAGAGAAACCTCCAAAACCTTTGCCATGCTTTAACATTCTAACTTAAGTTTAAATGAAAAACTGAATTTTTACCTGGAAAGAAAAATAATACTGTTCAGAATCCTGTGTTAATCCTTGTTGGTATTAATAAACAAGTAAATAAAGTAAATACATGCGTTAGGTTTTATTTACCCTCCTACAGTGGAAGATAATCATTTGTTAGTTCAAGCCCTGAGGCATTACCTTCTTGACAGCTGGTGAGTTACGTGTGTAAAATCAAAATATTTTTATGAAAAATCCTAACAAAACATTGCTGTGTGTGCCTGTTATTTTAATGTGAAATAACAACCTTATTCTAACAATTTATCACATTTGAAAATATAAACTGGACCCCTTATTCATGCATTTTCTGAAGATGCTGCTTTGGTGCTGACATTTCTTGATACCTTTGGTGATAGGAGTGTGTGTGGACCCATTCATATTCTCTTCTGATTTAGATCAGTGGGCAAGAAGGTCTTACACACACTTACGGATCTTTCATATGCTCTTTGTGTTCTCAATTATGTAGGGGATTTTGACTGGCTAGCTGCAATCAGTCTGTGAGAAAAAAGAAAGAAAATGACCATGACCATCACACACTGAGGTAATTGGGTGTCTTCCCTGCCTCCTGGTGATGACCAAGGACGGTTCCCATCAAAAACACCTAAATTCAAAGAAGTCAGCAGTCTGTTGAATGGAGTCCCGGGATCAGGTCACATCAAACTCCAGCTTCCATTGTGCATTTCAAATATGAAACATAAACACTGATTGCAAATCTGAAGACATTTTCATTTAGCCCTGGGCCAGGATTTTTAATTTAAAAAAAAATAAACCTGTCAAGGTCTGCAAGAAAGGCTCTTAGATATTCTGGCCAATGGTTTATTTAAAAATCCAATAATGCAATTTCCCTAGCAGCAGGAGGCAAGAGACCTTCTCTGAGCTGAATGTCCCATAACTGGATGGTAGCCAGATTCCCAGTACGTGAAACAGAAGTCCATGAAACAGAAACACATTCCCAGTACATTAAACCCCTTTTTAAAAGGGGTACTACCTTGAGGGCAAATGACAGGATATTCTGATTGCCATTTCTGCCCAAAATAACTATGTATATTGGGAGCAAGAAGACCTGGCAATCCAATCTCACTTGCTATCCATGTGAACTTGGCCATTCACATGGATTATTTATTTATGTATTTATTTATTTATTTATTTATTTATTAGTTTATTTTTGATTTTTTTACTTTAAGTCCGGGGATGCATGTGCAGAATGTGCTGGTTTGTTACATAGGTATACATGGGTCATGGTGGTTTGCTGCACCTATCAACCTGTCACCTAGGTTTTAAACCCCTCATGCATTAGCTGTTTGTCCTGATGCTCCCTCTCTCCTCACCATCCCCCAACAGTTTCTGGAATGTGTTGTTGCCCTCCCTGTGTCCATGTGTTCTCATTCTTCAACCACCACGTATGAGTGAGAACATGCAGTGTTTGGTTTTCTGTTCCTCTGTTTGTTTGCTGAGGATGATGGCTTCCAGCTTCATCCATGTCCCCGCAAAGGACATGATCTCATTCCTTTTTATGGCTGTGTAGTATTCCATGGTGTATATGTACCACATTTTCTTTATTTAGTCTATCATTGATGGCATTTGGGTTGGTTCCATGTCTTTGCTATTGTGAATAGTGCTGCAATAAACATATGTGTGCATGTGTCTTTATAATAGAATGATTTATATTCCTTTGAGTATATACCCAGTAATGAAATTGTTAGGTCAAATGGTATTTCTGGTTCTTGATCCTTGAGGAATCGCCACATTGTCTTCCACAATGGTCGAACTAATTTACATTCTCACCAGCAATGTAAAAGTGTTCCTATTTCTCCACAGCCTCGTCAGAATCTGTTGTTTCTTAACTTTTTAATAATTGCCGTTCTGACTGGCATGATATGGTATCTCATTGTGATTTTGATTTACATTTCTCTAATAATCAGTGATGTTGAGCTTTTTTAGATATGTTTGTTGGCTGTGCAAATGTTTTCTTTTGAGAAGTGTCTGTTCATCTCCTTTGCCCACTTTTTGATGAGGTTGTCTGTTTTTTTTCTTGTAAATGTGTTTAAGTTCCTTGTAAATTCTGGATATAAGACCTTTGTCAGAAGGGTAGATTGTAAAAATTTCCTTCCATTTTGTAGGCTGCCTGTTCACTCTGATGATAGTTTCTTTTGCTGTGCAGAAACTCTTTAGTTTAATTAGATCCCATTTGTCAATTTTAGCTTTTGTTGCAATTGCTTTTGGTGATTTCATCATAAAATCTTTGTCCATGCCTATGTCGTGAATGGTATTCCCTAGGTTTTCTTCTAGGGCTTTTATGGTTTTGAGTTTTACATTTAAGTCTTTAATCCATCTTGAGTGAATTTTTGTATAAGATGTAAGGAAGGGGTCCAGTTTTAGTTTTCTGCATATGGCTAGCCAGTTTTCCCAGCATCATGTATTAAGTAGGGAATCCTTTTCCCATTGCTTGTTTTTGTCAGGTTTGTTGAAGATCAAATGGTTGTAGATGTGTGGTCTTATTTCTGAGGTCTCTATTTCTGTTCCATTGGTCTATATGTCTGTTTTGATACCAGTGCCATGCTGTTTTGGTTACTATAGCCTTGTAGTATAGTTTGAAGTCAGGTAGCATGATACCTTCAGCTTTGTTCTTTTTGTTTAGGATTGTCTTGGCTATGTGGGCTTTTTGGTTCCATATGAATTTTAAAGTGTTTTTTTTTGTTGTTGTTGTTGTTTCTAATTCTGTGAAGACTGTCAATGATAGTTTGATGGGAATAGCATTGAATTTATAAATTACTTTGAGCAGTATGGCCATTTCACAATATTGATTGTTTCTATCCAAGAGGGTGGAATGTTTTTCCATTTGTTTGTGTCCTCTCTTATTTCCTTGAGCAGTGGGTTATAGTTTTCCTTGAAGAGGTTCTTCACTTCCCTAGTTAGCCATATTCCTAGGTATTTTATTCTCTTTGTAGCAATTGTGAATGTGAGTTCATTCACTCACATGGATTATTTAAATAAAAAACTGAAATTTTAAACCCCCAATTTAAAACGTGTCATATAACTGCCAGTCATCTCTCAACTTCAGGTGTTTATAGACCAAGAGTAGAGAAAGAGCCTCTCTACATATTGTTTAGCCCTGCCCTGTTGGTCAGAACTGGCCCAGAGAAGCACCACTGACTATTTGGAGCAATCAAACTTCCTCTCTCTAGAATTTAAAATCACTAACCTGAAAAAGGGACTCAGCTATAGGCATTGAAGCTATAAAAGCCAAAGATCTCAAGGGTCAAAACAACCATTTAGGAGTAGCTATGATGGACTATGGTTAATCTAAAGAAACTGGTTCTTAGACAAGAAACTAGCACATATGGATATGCAGAAGCAGGAATGGGAGGCTGTGCAACCCTAAAGAGCAAGAGAGAGGAAGCAGACATCTGATAATATTCTAGTTCCTATGAGGTCTGGAAGTTGAGTTCATGAGAGTTTCTGCCTTCCTATTCCTGGAAAACAACTACAAGAGAATTTCATAACTTTTTATCTGAGCAAAGTTTAGGTATCTCTTGTCTTACCAAATAATTGAATTCACAAATACTTATTGAACATGTTTTATGAACCAGGATCTATGATGAAAGCTGAGGAAAAAGCAATGAACAATATCGGTCCATTTCTGATTTCATAGATCTTGTATTTTAATGGGAGGATAAAAAGACCAAACTAAGCCATGAAAACAAAACCCATATGTACATAAATAAGTACATAATGACACATTAACACATTTAAAAAAAAAAACAAATGAAAAGACAAAACATGCTTTCAGTTCAAAGACTTAGTAGTGTTAAGACTGATATATTGATCAAGATTTAAGGCAATCCTTATCAAAATTTCATTGGACTTTTTAACAGAAATTGACAAGCTGATCTTAACATACATACCGAAATGCAAGGGACTCAGCATAGCAAAAAATCTTGAAAGACAAAAAAAAAAAAAAAAAAAAAAAACCTAGAGAACTCAATGTTCTAAATTAAAACTTAACACAAACTGACAGTTATCAGGCATAAGGATAAAAATATAGATAAATGGATAGAGAGCCCAGAAATAAACCATCATATTTTTAGATAGTTGATGTTTGACAAAGGTGCCAAGACAATTCAGTAGGGGAAAACAATACTTCTTTCAACAAATGATGCGAAGATGACTGAATATCTACATTGAAAGGAATGAAGTTGGACCCCTTCCTCTCACCATACACAAAAATTAACCAAAATAGATCATAGCCATAATATAAGAACTAAAACCACAAAACTCTTAGAAAAAAACATAGGAGTAAATCTTTGTGACCTTAGATTAGTCAATAATGTCTTAAACACAACATTAAAGGCACAAGTGACAAAATAAATTGCACTTCATCAAAACTAAAACCTTTTGTGCTTCCAAGGACACCATGAAGAATGTGAAGAGACAATTTGCAGAATGGAGAAAATATTTGCAAATCATACGTTTGATAAGGGGTTTGTATCTGGAATACATAAGGAACTCTTACAACTCAATTATTAAAAGACAATCCAATTTAAAAGTGGGTGAAATATATAAATCTACATTTCTCCAGTGAAAATATACAAATGGCCAATAAGCACAAGAAAAGATGCTCAACATCATTAACCATTAAATAATTGCAAATTAAAACCAAAATAAGATATCACTTCACACACTCTAGGATGTTTATAGTTTAAAAAGATAATAAATACTGGCAAATATGTGGAGAAATTGAAATCCTCACACACTGCTGTTGGAAATATACAGTGGTACAGTCACTTTGGAAAATAGTCTTAACTGTTCCTCAAAATGATGGAGGAAATGAGGAGTGACTTCTAATAGATATGGGCTTTCTTTGGGGGTGATGAAAATGTTCTTAAATTGATCATGGTAACGGTTGCACAACCCTGTGCATATTTTAAAACCCATTAAATTTTGTACTTAAATTGGGTGAATTGTGGAATAATATTGTTAATAATATGTCAATAAATATAAATATATTTTGTTAAAAATAAAATATACGGGCAACAATTCTTCCCTTGCAGGAACATTAGCAAAATTGGGTCCCCAGCTATTTGTTTGAATTTATATTATTGTTGTAAGTCATCCTAAATAGTTCTTAACCAACCATGGACTCAAAGTGTCATAGCTACTTATATTTGTGAAAAAGTATAGTCTCCAAATGGAAGGGAATATCCCTACACATTACATCTAAGAGTGAAGGGGCATTCTTAAGTATTGTTAACAGGAATTTCAGAAAACAAAGTGAAATTTTTTTCCATATAAAAAATTGCTTTAACATATATTTTTTTCAAAATCAGATAAAGCATTGAACTTGATGATGATGTTACCATACATTTAACTACTTATTATGTGACCAGTCTATGCAAAGCACTGCACAAACGTTAGTTTCTGTAATCCTTCCAACAACTCTCAGAGATTTATTTTGTTTCCCTTATTTTTGATGGAGTGATTGAAGCTCAGTCAGATGGGTTAGTTAACTTGTCCAATATCACACAGTCCATAGGAGCAGTTTGAAATTTGAAAGCCAGGAATGGTTGATTTCCAAATACACACTGTTAATCTCTAATTATGCTTTTCCTTTACTAGTGCATTTGTGTTTTTAGTTTTTCTGTTTTTGTATTTTAAGCATATAATTATGTAATTAATGATGTACTTAAAAGTATAAAATTAATGTAGGTCCTTTGTAGAAATGTTGAAAAAATAGAAGTGTGCCATAGGTGACACTGGGAATAACCGGGGTTTGAAATGGGGAAACAAAATTGCTGATGAAATTATAATATGTATTTGTATTTAATACTATTAAAGGATACTTATGACAATGAAATTTAGGTTATAAAGCAGTTGAATTGTATTAGCTGTTTACATATACAGTTGACCCTTCAACTGTAGGGTCATGAGTTTGAACTGTCTGGGTCCACTTTTACATGGATGTTTTTCAATTAAGGTTACATTGAATGTGCTTGCTTCTGCTTCCCCTTCCAACTCCTCCACCTGTTCCATCTCTGGCACCACTGAGATGGCAAGACCAACTCTGCCTCTTCCTCCTCTGTAGCCTACTTAATGTGAAGAATACAAGAATGAAGACTTTTATGATGATCCACTTCCACATAGTGAGTAGTAAACATATTTGCTTTTCTTTATGATTTTCTTAATGACATTGCTTTTCTGTAGCTTACTTTATTGTAAGAATATAATATATAATACATATAACATACAAAATATGTGTAAATTGACTGTTTTTGTTATTGGTAAGGCTTCTGGTCAACAGTAGGCTATTAGTAGTTAAGTCTTGATAAAGTCAAAGTTATACATGGATTTTTGACTTCACAGTGTTGAGGTGCCCCAACCCCCACGTTGTTCAAATATCAGTCATATTATATACGTTACATTACTTTACATATATTACAAAATATATTATGTATTACATATGTAAACTATATAAGTAAAAATATCTGCAAATAAAAAGGTCTGTAAGTATTTGTACCAAAAGTATTTATACCAACATGTATAGATTTATACCAAAATACTAATTGTCTCTGAATGGATTTAGGCATGTATCTTTATTTATTTGAGTTTCTATGTTTTTAAATTGCTTTAACATCATCATCTTTGACTCCTCAATGAATCAATTTCTGGATGCTTTCCATTTCCTTTGGAAATATGAATAATGTCCCCTGTAAGTTAGACTCTTAGTTGGTATACTGGTCTTGAGTATTCTAGCCCACTTCTGCTTTAACTGACTTTTCATTAACCTACAATTACAGATCGCAATCTCATCAGATAAGAAGTACTTTGTTGTAATGAGGGCAGGGTGAGCACCCAAAGTCAAACAATTAGTAAACAGACTGCATCGACACAGTTGAGTTGCTCTTCAAAGCAAAAGAACCTCACACATAAAGCTTCAGAATCCATGCCCCATGTTCCCAGGCAGTTACTGCATTCCCCTGCCCCAAATTTTTTATTAGTCTTTGAGATTTGTCTTTTTTTTTTTTTTTTTTTGGTTATTTCCCTCATATTTTTAACTATTAGTATCTCTAGGGGAACAACAGTAACAAAAGTGGTAATGCCAACAAACCAATCTTGACTGGTTAAATTGCTTCAGTTAAAAAAAAAAAGGGACTTTTGCTATTTTGAGTCCAAATGTCACAAAGCATTTATTTCAGCAGAGAACGCATTGGAAATATTTGGATATTTTCACCTCATTTTAATTATTTGGAATAACTTGGGAAACCAGGAAAATCCAAGAAGACTGATGGCAGATTTATCTGTTTTTATTAATGATTACAAATTACATTTCTTAGAAATGACAACATGCATTCACAGCTCTCTAGGAGTTCAGAGAAAGTCACTGCTTTTTTCAGAAGACAAAAAAATAAGGTCTTTAGAGTGAGCTTTTCTTCTGATGATAATAAATCTCAGAATGTAGAGCAGGAAAAGACCTTAGATACTGAGTCCAACTCCCATATTTTACAGACAAGGCGCTGAGGCTTAGATGGGGAAGTTGTGTTAACAACTTCCAAAGTAACAGAGCAAAACACTGGCAGAGCCAGGGAACAAAATTGAGTCTCTTGACTTTAGGTTCTTATCATACAAGGTCAGGCAGTTAAAGCAAATAGATAATATTCACCAGGGTAAGACAATAGGGAATGGTTTGAACTGGAGGGAACTGGAAATAACATGGTCTGCCACTAGTCTGGAAAACACACATACATCTTCAGACTGGATTTGGTCCCTAGCTTTCCGTATGCATGCCCTACTATATCAAACCTCTCATTTATAAACTCGAACACATTTATAGATGGGTTACATTATTTACATTGAGTCGATGACTCCATGGTTTTAATAAAAGAGCCGTGGAGACTTTAACTTAGTCTTCAGCTAAAAAGTATCGTTTGCAGTCATCAATCTCAACTTGAATCTTTCCAGTGATGGGGAACTCACTCTCATAGAATTTAGCTCATTTGATTGGCAGGCAGCCTCAGTCATTAAACTTATCTTTATTAAAATAAAGTAAACTTCTCTGTGACTTTTCCTACTAGCCAAATGTTTACAGTTGAAGCCAAACAGTATTAAGTCTCATTCATTTGAAGAATGGCAGCTTTTAAAATACATGAAGATAATTTGCATGCTCTTCCACATTTTCTCATCTCCCTTAACCTTTCTTCATATGATATATGATATTCAGCTGGTGGTGTATTCAGAAAGGTAAGGGGAAAGTCCTTCCAAACCAAAATAGCTCTTATAACAGTATATCATGATGTCTAAAATTAATTCAAGGTACTAAAGTATTCAAAGAGATGTCAAAAGAAGTGGAAGAAAGGTTCAGAAAGGAAACATGGAGAAGGTATTTGAAGTTAGTATTAATAATAATGGCATGTAACATCTATCAAAATCTTATACTATGCCAAGGAAATCTGCTAAAATCTTTATATATATATAATTTTATTCATCTCTCACAGCTACCCTTTAGAGAGGCATTTTGTTCCCATTTTATAGATGAAGAAATTGAGCCTCAAGAAGGTTAATTGACCTGCCATTGTCACTTAGCTTGAAAGTGACAGAACCAGGATTTAAGCCAAATCTCTCTGATTCCAAAATCAGTGCTCTTGTCTACCACCCTGGTATAAAGCATTAGAAAGAACGATGGAATTTGAGTCAAAATGCTTGGGTACAAAATCTACCATTTCCTGCTATGTTCTAAGCATTTTAGTTAAGCTCTTTGAGCCTCTGTCTTATTGTCTGTTCTTTATAATTTGTTCACTTCTCTCTCTTCTGTTGTAAAGATACAACTTCAGATAAGAACTGGACATTCTTCTATGAAGAAATTTTAGCTGTTTCTATTGGTCAATGGATGAACAAAGATAATACATAATTTTTTTGCATAAAACAAGAACCCTTATCTTCTAAGCTCCTACCAACTTTTCCAGATTTTTTTGGTAACTTTTTATTCAAGCACCCAGTATTGTAAGCACAATAGACTACTTGCCACCCAGAAAATTTGCTGTATACTCTCTTAGCTTTGTGCATTTCTCTCTGCTTTGAATTTTTTCTTCTACCAAGAGAAATGATACTGAATTTTCAAATCAGAGCTCAAGGTACCCCCCCATCCATTTCGCTTCTTAACCTCATCAGAATTAATCCATCCTTCCTCTTCCTCCTTAATAAATTGATTCATATCTTTATCACCATAACACCCCATTTAAACTCATGCTACTTTTAGAATGTGAACTTCTTGAGAGCAAGGAGAACATTTTATTTATTTCTCGTTTATAAACAATGTATAACACAGTGCCTTACACATTTAAAAAACTAACACCTACTATGTGCAGGATGCAATTCATACTAGTTGCTATAACATCATAATGCTTGACTATTTCTTTATTGAATGAACAAATGTACAAAACTAGAAAGACCAGGCTTCCTTCCTCTGCATCAATTAGCATTTTATTAAATGTGATGAATTCCATTTGCTGCAAAACTATGGCCCTTAAATGACTTTCATTTGGATATAGAGATGTACTTTCACATTCAGAGAGCAGAAGATAAAATCAGGTGCCCTGTCATTATTACAACCACTACCATTATGGTTATGATGATGAATATGAGATTATTATTATTTTTATTATCTTTAGCAAATGAGTTTTCTTTCTTTTCTCCAGAGCTTCCAGGAATGTTTCTCATGTGTTTTCAGCTGCCCCATCTTGTTTTGACACTTCTGACAGGGAGCTGTATAGAGATGGGAAGAGGATCCAGAGGCTGACCTTGGACTTGGGCTGGCCTACTGATTGCAGACTGCCTGGGCTGCTGCCACTGCTTTGTCTCTCTCTCCAGCTGCACTCAAGGCCCCCATTGATCAGCCCACTGAATGTTTTACAGCTACAGCTTTGGACAGGTCATTGGAGAAATTGATTGCAGTCAATTCCCAGCAGATTGAGCCACATCGACTTGTCTCCTGGTCCCACCAATAAACACCTTGACTCCCGTCTTTAATTACCCTAGTAAGCCTCTGCATAATGGTCAGGGCACAAGCTGATGAGGAAGACAGACAGAGAAAGAGAGAAAGAGAGAAAGAAAGAGAGAGAAGGAAAATGTGGGGGCTGAAATAAAACAGCCTTCCCTAGAGTTGGGTGCTTTCTTAACTTGTGCCAGGAAACTGGGTCACATTTGCTCATTATGAATTTAGCATGTAGATTATTAGAAAACTTGATTACAAAATCAAGAATCAAGTTGGGCTCAAGACTCAATTCAGCCAACTAATTTAGTAAATTTGGCAAGTTATTTTGCATAGCTGGGACCCGTTTCACATCTGTAAATGAGAAAATTGCTAAGGTAACCTTAATAACTACAAACATGTGTAAATAGTAATAAAACCATCACCCCTACTACCAATACAATGAAGACAAAGATGGCAATGAGTGCTAGCATTTATTGAATATTTAGAGGTTTCCAGCACCATGATAAATTACTTACATGAATACTTTTTTCTCACTAATTTTTAAGATATCATCCTATGATAAGACATAGAAAATATTTTTCTCTATTTCACTTAAGTAGACACTGAAGCTCAGAAGTTTAGGCTCTTGTCCAAATTCATAATATTAAGAATCAAACTCAAGCTTCTCTGGAGTATATGTGAAATATCAGATAGCTTAGAAACTATGTTTACATACATTCTCTTGATTTCATATGAAGCCTTGCAGCTCTATATATTCATACTAGGAGATAAACTTGATAGGAGGCATTTTGGCTTAATAGTCTTGTGGTCAAAGAGGCCCAATCCTACTTCTGTCTTAGCACAAAGGGAAGCTCTGTGCCGCTAGTATTTACATATTTGCATCTTTGCTCTTAAGAAAAACTGGAAATTTAAATTGACTGTTGTTTCTTTTTTTTTGAGACGGAGTCTTGCTCTGTCGCCCAGGCTGGAGTGCAGTGGCCGGATCTCAGCTCACTGCAAGCTCCGCCTCCCGAGTTCACGCCATTCTCCTGCCTCAGCCTCCCGAGTAGCTGGGACTACAGGCGCCCACCACCTCGCCCGGCTAGTTTTTTGTATTTTTTAGTAGAGACGGGGTAAATTGACTGTTGTTTCTATCCTGTGCATCACTCTCAAGGCTTCAAGATCATTCAGTGATTGATTTCCACAATGTGAGCAGCAGGCTACCTACTTCATCTCCTGGAGATCAACGTCTCCTGGGGGACTTGTTCAAAAACATATTCCTGGCCCACTCTAGCACTATTTAATCCAAATTCTTAGAGAAGGGGTCCAGGACACTGCATTTCAACAAGGGCCCCTGGTGATTCTTGGGAATACTAATGTTTGAGAACCACTGTGACTGAGAATCATGTTTTATCCAGAGCTCAAATTCAAGGTAATACCTCACCCTCATACCACCCAGCAGACCCTGATTGCCACAACCCTCACAGAGGGTTTTGGCATTTTTCTCATTCTTTGTAGTCTGAACTCTTAGGTGTCTACCCATCAGCCATCCCCACACCGCTTCCTCCTCCTGCCCTGCTTCCTTGAATACAACACCCAGTTTCATCCAGAACAATGTACTTAGTCATAGAGGATGAATCGTAATTGTTCTAGACCATTGAGCCATCCCTATTCTTTTTTTCCAGTGACTGGATAGGGGTGAGAATGTCATCTAATTCTGGCTAATATGAGGCAAAGTCTTTTCGGGGGACTCTTGGGGAAACATTTTAATTTATCATAAAAGATAAATCTACATAGGGGGACGGTCCTTTGCTCAATTCCCTCCCTTCATACTTTGGACACAGACCTGTGAGTATGTGACACTTGGAGGTTCTACCTCAATCTTGCAACTAGGAGGTGACAGATGAGAAGCCAATGAGAAGCCAGTATGGTGAGGGTGGCAGAGCAAATAAATCCCTGTGTCCTTGAAGACAAGCTTAGAGCTACCCTAACATTCCTGAGGTCAACTGATTCTAGTCTAATTATATGAATCATAGAAATCTTTTTGGGTAAACCACTTAGTCAAGATATCTCATCGCAGCTCAAAGCATCTTAAGTTTCTCCTTACCCTATATTGCCCTTAAGCATTTCTTCCCCTTTAAAATCAATGTAGAAAAATCATGCTGAAGTTTTATTGACCCAGCCTGCTACCTATCATGTGAGAGAGTGAGGTGAAGAGACATTAACATGGCCATGTGACCCTGCTGTCAAATATCAGATGTCCTAACTAATCTTTGGATTATTCTGGCTTGCGGTAAATTGGTAGTAGGATTCTCTAAACAGAATTGGTCCTATAGAGTAGGGGTCTGAAAACAATGCAAGCCAAGTCTGGTCTACTGCCTGTTTTTGTAAATCTCATTGGGACACAAACATACTCATTCATTTACATATTTTGTATGATTGCTTTTATGCTACAATGGCAGAGTTGTGTTGCTGAAACAGACACCAAATGGCTCAAAAAACCCTAAAACATTTACTATCTGGGCCTTTTATTTTAAAAGTTTGCCAATCCTTGATATCAATAATCCAGTTTTTGGTCAAAGAGCAAATCTTCTGTTTGAGATACCAAATGGAAAGGAGACCACAGTCATCCCACTGGAAAAATTAGAAAATCAACCTTTGCTCTCATCAAACAGAAAGGCAACACACTTCACCAAAGGTGTAGACAGAAGTGATAGTTGAAAGCAGAACCGAAATTTTCTCACAGGGAAGAGACTCAAATCTTCCCCAGCCTTTTGGCAGGAGAATGGCGTGAACCCGGGAGGTGAAGCTTGCAGTGAGCCGAGATCGAGCCACTACACTCCAGCCTGGGTGACAGAGTGAGACTCTGTCTCTCCAAAAAAAAAAAAGAAAAGAAAGAAAGAAAAAAAAAGTATTCCCCAGTCTCTTAACAGGCAGAAGAGTAGAGGATGGCAAAGCTCAAACCTGGATGCTTACCAGAGTAGTGGAACATCACTTGGGAGACATGGGCACAGTCAAGAGCAAAGCTCAATTAATTACTAAGATTCAGAAAAGAAAGAAAGCTCAAGTTGAGAAATGTGGCTTCTAAAACTAAGTGCCAGAAGTAATGGGACTTGGGGAATCAAGGATGTAGGATCAGGTAGTTCAGCCTAATTTTGATGGACTGTAGTTTGTATACCTGGAGTTTCCCTTTAACTTGCTCTTTAAGGATGTCATAGGGCCATCCTGGTGTACAAATAGCTGCTAAGAGATAATTGGGTGGCTGGTGACGTACCCACATTTCTGTGTAGCATGAGAGAGATGATTTGAGCCCCATTTTTTTTCTTTAGGGTAAGAATCACCAGATAATCTCCTTGTTCACAGAATTATGTAGGCACCTAGATAAATATCTCGTTGTAGGCAAAAGGCAAGCTGAAGTACCTTGCTTTAGTCTTTAAAAGGATACTTATGGCCACTGGAACTACATAAAATGCCTGACTTGTAATCTTGGGCAACAGCTGCACCTCTGAGCCTGTTTTCTAGTCTGTAAAATCAGCATAGGGGGTAGGGATAAAAACATGCAAGGGTGTGCATATTACATTTATAAACCCTTGTAACAACTGTCTCCTAAATTATAAACTACTCTGCAAATGAGAAATGTCCCCATTATTGAATAAAAGTACATTCTGATAGGCCTACAGTTGAGTGAACAGTAAAAAAAGATACCATAATTTACCTGTTAAATGGGGATAATTTAGGACTCTAAGAGGTAGGCAAATGCCATAACAGGCTTTTTCTGCTTAATCTAATTGACACTGAGGGGAATCCTTGTGATAGTAATTAGCCACCAGGTTTAACTTCTTCCAGAGATTGCTCCTTCTCAGACGCAATAAAGGAATACAACTTGCATGCAAGTGTATGCCCATTTTCCCGCTTGCTAGAAGGAGAATGTGCACGCAGGTTGGTCTCCATAAGCTCCAACATTCAGATCAAATGGAATACAGAGATATAGTTGGTGTAAGGCCAGAAATACATTCCTGGGTACTAGGATGTTTTTGGTAGCACTATCTGGAACACTGGAAACTACACTAACACAACAAAACAGTTAAAGGGATACTTAAAATCCACTGAACAGGATGTTTGTAGAATGAGCTACGTGTTTAGGCAGCCCATGGTCTCATGTCCAGCTCAGAAGGAAATAGGTAGTGTCCAGATCACGGAGGTTAGAAAGTCAGTGAGACCAGAGTAGTAAGCAGGGTTGGGGATCTTTGACTCTTGGGCATAAATGATTTACTCCATGCCTGATTTGGGGCCTATATCTTTCTAAGGAAGTTCTCTGAAATATTTCAGAATTCATGTTCATGTGCAGGAGCTGCTGGGCTCCAAATTAGACACAGTCTTTAATATAATACATTGATATGATATATCTAAAATAGTCAAACTCATAGAATCAAAGAGCAGCGTGGTGATTTCCAGGGAAATGGCAGTTACCAATTGATAGACACAAAGTTTCAGTTAAGCAAGATGCATAAGCTCTAGAGATCTGCTTCACAACATGGTAGCTCCTAATGTTAACACTAACGTATTGTGCAGTTGAAAATTTGTTAAGATCATAGATCTCACATCATGTCATAAAATTAAAAAATGATACTCCATGTATCAAGTGTTGAACTTGAAGGGTGTTAGCTTGACCCATCCCTTTTTACTTTTTAACACATCTATAGCTTGCTTATATTTATAGTATCCATCCTATTTTTTCACTTGTTAAGTGTTATGACCTTTATTCAGATTCAGCGATTTTCTCTGTTGATGCTTTGTGCATGGTCAGATCCATCCAACACTGAATTTGTAGTCACCCTACGTGAAACATTTTACAAGAATGATAATAAATGACCTAAAACTGAAAGCAAAAGTATGGATAAGTCTTACACATATACGTTGTGCTAAAGAATTCAGGCACAAAAGAATACATATAGAATGATTCAGTTACATAAGTGTAATGTACAAAAATGAAAAATACAGAGAAGTACAAAAACAGAAAAAATAACCCATCATTGGACATTGCAATAGTGGTCACCATCAGAAAAATAGTGACTAGAAGGGATAATAACACAGATTTTTGGGGTGCTGTTCATGTTCTTTCTTGATTTCAGTGCACAGATCTATTCAGTTTATAAAAATCCATCAAGCTACACATTTATGAGATTTCCACTTTTCTATATATGTTGTATTTACATAAAAAGTTTTAAAAAATGCATAAGCAGCAAGGGATATAAGACAAACAAGCTCATCAGCAACTCAGCCCCGAACTAGTCATAGCACCTTGGGCAAGTCATTTTACCAGGCTGACTGCTGGATGCCTCATCTGTGAAAAGATACTAATGATCCTTGCCTCACAGAGTCACTGGGACTATTAAATTGAAAGGAACAACTACATGTAAAGTACTTAGCACAGGGTCTGATACACAGCAGGAACCCAATGCCTGGTTGCTGTTATGATTATGATCCTTCCATTGTCCAGGCTGACACCATTTCAGACTGGATGATCTGATGTCGACTGTAGTCTCAGGTCCATCAAAAGACGCAAACTCCCTGCATGCAGACGGGGCCCCCAGACTGTACAATGAAAGCAGAGAAGAGATGAGGAGTAGCATAAGACTAGAAAATAAAGCTGGAAACGCTCATTGAGGAAGAGATCATTGTGGTTCAAAAAGCCCAGAAGTTGGATTTTATTTTGTAGATGGAAGTTACTGAAGACTTTATGTTTTAACAGAGAAGTCACATGGAGCTGAAACTCAGCCAGATCAGTCTTCTAGAAAGTTAAAAGACATTAAAACAGAAGACTTGGGGATAAAGCTTACCTTATAGAAAGTGTGTCAGGTCTGCAGAAGTCAAAATATGATGATGTTCTTGTTATTATTATCAATATTATAAGAAATAACAACCACTGCAATCGCTATTATTTTAGTGTGCACCTGCTGGGTACCAGATATTTAAAGGTACTATCTCATCTAATCCTTACTCAAAGCACAAGGGGGAATAGTTGGCATTTACCAGGTTCTTACTAAGAACTAGGCACTCTTCTAAGTATTTTATGTGCGTTAACGCATTTAGTCGCTATGACAGCCCAGTGAGACAGTCACTATCATTATCTCCAGTTTATAAATGAGGATACTGCAGTGAAGAGAGATTCTAAGGCCATACTGCTATCGAGAAACAGAGCTGGGATTCAAATTCTGGCAGCTCAACTCTAGCACCCATCCTTATGCCTATTATGTTATGTCGACATCCTAGGTATCATTATGCTTATATTCTTAGGGACTAACAGAGACAACAGTAAAATTACTTACTCAAAGTCACAAAGAGGGTGATGTAGTTTGGATATTTTCCCCACTCATACCTCATGTTGAAATATAGTCCCCAGTGTTGGAAGTGGGGCCTGGTGGGAGGCAATTGGATTATGGGGATGGATTTCTCATAAATAGTTTAGCACCGTATTAGTCAGAGTTCTCTAGAGGGACAGAACTAATAGGATAGATGTATATATAAAGAGGAGTTGATTAAGGAGTATTACATTCACATGATCACAAGGTCCCACATGGGCCATCTGCAAGCTCAGGAGCAAGGAATCCAGTCTGAGTCCCAAAGCTGAAGAACTTGGAGTCTGATGTTTGAGGGCAGGAAGCATCCAGCACAGGAGAAAGATGTAGACTGGGAGGCTAAACCAGTCTAGTCTTTTTACTGCTTTTTATTCTGGCCGTGCTGGCAGCTGATTAGATGGTGCCCATCCAGATTAAGGGTGGGTCTGCCTTTCCCAGCCAACTCACTCAAATGTTAATCTCCTTTGGCAACACTCTCACAGACACACCCAGGATCAATCAATACTTTGCACCTTTCAATCCAATCAAGTTGACACTCAGTATTAACCATCACAAGCACCATCTCCTTGATGCTGTACTCGAGATAGTGATTGAGTTCCTGTGAGATCTGGTTGTTTAAAAGTGCATGGCACCTACCCCACTCTCTCTTGCTCCCGCTTTCATCATGTAACATGCCTGCTCCCTCTTTGCCTTCCACTGCAAAAGGAAGACTCCTGAGGCCTCCCCAGAAGTAGATGTTGCTATGCTTTCTGTACAGCCTGCAGAACCATGAACCTAACAAACCTCTTTTCTTATAAACGAAACACTTCAGGTGTTTCTTTTCAGCAGTGCACAAATGGCCTAATACAGAGGGAGAGACTCTAGTTTGCTTGATGATAACGCTTATGATCTTCATCACTATCCTGTCTGCTAAAGGCAATCATTTCTAATCATGGCTGGGAACAAATGAAACCTCAGTCAAATGTTTTGGGAATGAAAAGATAGCAATAACAATCTGCTCATTTATTGAGCACTTATGTGCCAGGAAATTTACATGTTATACATGTTTATAGGTAGTTTGCTTGTTTGCTTGCGTTAATTAACCCTTACAGAAATCCTACGAAGAAGCTGCATTTTTTTATCCCTGTTTCACAAATAAGGAAACTGAGTTTCAGAGAAGTCACAAAAGTAATGAGTAAGAGATCCAAAATTATATCTTATGCAGCCCAACACACATACAAAAATATTCTTATTACTCCACTAAACTTCCTCCCAACAACAAGAGAGCTGGTTCCAGAATCCTGATTCCCTCCTCTCTCTACCCCCATCCCCAGTGAATTCTGCACTTACTGGTGTCCTGGGGCAGTTTTAAAAGCATTCCAAGTCTTCACCACTACAAGGAGTTCTCAGCTAACCTTTCCAGCATAAGCTGCAGCAGCAAATTCCTTCCCAGGTTAGTAGAAAGCCTCAGGGCACAGAAGAGCAGGTGCTTGCCTGACCCAAGTGTCACCTGCATCTGATATATCTCATTAGCCTAGGGGAGAAACGCAGTCTGGCCTGCTCTTTCTCCCAGATGTAGTCTGGTGCGCCAGAAGGAAGAGCCAAAAGCCTGCTTGTGAGGGAGCCAGAGTGGCTCCTGAGAGCATGGGAAGGGCCTGGCTCCCGGTATGCGCACACTCTTGAGTGCATGGACTCTGTTCTGATGTAAGGCAGCCACTGTCCCAGCAATGTGGCTATGGCCAGCCCTGGGCTTAGAAGGAGCAGCTTCTTCCATAGCAGCAGGTGAGAGGAGTCAAAGGCTCCCTTTCCATAAATGTCTTCACTTTCAGTCCTGTCTTGGGGTCTGGAATCCTCCCCTATATACCAAAGTGTTTAGGTAAAGCTCCTTGTATCAGTCAGGCTTCAAGTACAGAAGTAGCAAAGCAGACTAAAGAAGCCGAATCACTAGGACACACACGCTCACACAGACACATGCACACACGCACACACGTCTCTCTCTCTCTCTCTCTCTCTCTCCACCCCCACCCCCACCCCACCATAGGAAAAGCCAGCAGACTGGAAATTCTTGTATAGAAACTTCAGTTCACTGTTGGATTTCCTCTGTCTCTGAAAAACCTTAGTCTTGCTCTTAAGGTTCTCAACTAATTGCATGAGGCTCAGGTTATGGAGAATACCCTCCTTTGAAATCAACTGATTGCACATGTTAACCACGTCTTGTAAATACCTTCATAGAAGCACTTACATTAATGTTTAATTCTGTACTTGATCATATAGCCTAGCCAAATGAGCACTTGGCACATAAAACATCACACTCTTCATAGTATAATGGAACGGCTACCAGAATAATGGTTCTGGCTCAAACTTTCTGTTATCTTGGTGTCTTAATCTGTTTCTATGGCTATAACAATATACCTGAGACTGGGTAATTTAAAAACAACATAAATATATTGCTCACAGTTCAGAGACTGAGAAGTCCAAGATCAAGGTATCCATAGATTCAGTGTCTGGTGAGGGCCTATTCCTCATACATGGCACCTTTTCACTGAATCCTCATGTGACAAGAGAGCAAGGGAGTTTGCTCAATCCTGTTTTATAAGGGCACTAAGCCCACTCATGAGGGGAGAATCATCATGACTTAATCTTTTCCCAAAGGTCCTACCTCTTAACTCTATCATACCAGATATTAGGTTCCAACATATGAATTTGGGGGAGACACTGACATTCAGACCATAGCACTTGGGGAAGTTCTTTCTTCTCTCTGAAACTCAATGTAAACTTCTGTAGAATAGGTGGAGTAAAGAAAGTAAAAAATGAGAAAAACCTGAGAGTTGTCTTTAGCTATTTTGAAGTGTGTGTCCTGGAAGGAATACTTAGGCTTGTTCTACGGAATTTCTGAGGGCAGAACCAGGACCATTGTATGGAAGAAAAAATTCAAGCTGGGCACGGTGGCTCACACCTGTAATCCCAGCACTTTGGGAGGCCGAGGCGGGTGGATCCCTTGAGGTCAGGAGTTCAAGCCCAGCCTGGCCAACATGGTGGAACCCTCTCTCCATCAAAAAATACAAAAATTAGCCAGGTGCAGTGGCAGGAACCTGTAATCCCAGCTACTCAGGAGGGTGAGGGAGGAGAATCTCTTGAACCTGGGAAGTGGAGGTTGCAGTGAGCCGAGATCTTGCCACTGCACTCCAACTTAGGCAACAGAACGATACTCCGTCTCAAAAAAAAAAAAAAAAAGAAATTTAGTCTTGATTAAGGAAGTTTGTCTCACAATGAGATTCCATTATGAAAGGGCATACTTTATTATACACTGACCTCCTTGCCTCAGAAGTTCAAACAGCAATTGAAAACAAATTTATTTGGGGAAGAACAATGTAGAAGGCATTACATTTTAAACTAGATAAACTAAAAAATCCCTTTTAGTATCATTATTCCTCACCACTAGAAAGGTTTGTCTTCTTTTCTCCCTCTGGAACCTCCTTTCACCCAAAGTTTGTCAACTTACTGTGCTGTAGGCAACATAAAATGTAAGCAAAGCCTGGGAGTAATATTACTAATTAGCGCCTATCAGATGCATTTGCCAGGTTTATTCATGAGATTAACTGTCCATACCAAGGTCATCTCTTAAATCAGTTTAGATCCTTTCACTCAGCTGACACTGAAAGATGAAGCACAGTAATATGTTTTTATTTGGTGTGTCAAGTAAAGCATACACCGGTAACTGTTGTATGCAAAACATTGCTTTGTATAGAGATCCAATATGAACTAGGAAAGCCCCTGGCCTTGGGCTGCATGGTTACAGAGTGAAATACATGGAAACTTTTAGTAGATGTATTAAAAGAAGATTATAGGACCATGGCATAGGGAGAGATTAATTATGATGAAGATAAGAAAATACAATTTTGTAGATGGGAAATTTGAGCAGAGGCTGAGATGGAAACGACTTGAACAGATGGATGTTCTGGATAAAGGATTAAGGATGAAGAGTACAGATTGGTAGAGTCAGGGTCTCAGAAGTGTTGTTAAGCCAGACCTAGACATGGGGATGATGCCCACATGGTGCTAAGTCTTCAGGAGTTCAGTACACTCAGAGGCATGGCTATCCCCACCTAGATTTCAAAGGATTCCTCAGAAAGCCTCAGGGGCCAGACAGAGAACTGCCAAAGGGGCAGGCTGCAACAAAGAGCTTTTACCAGGGTTTTGTCTAAAGTTGTGAAAGCGAGGCTGCTCCAGAGACCTCAGAACTGTGCAGCCACCAGCATGCAACACCAGCCCAGGAGAGCCAGTGAAAGAGAGAGATTACAAAGGCCATTGGAATAATGATTACATGGTTTTTAGAAAATTGGAAAAGATGATGGGGACCAAAACAAGGGAGAAGTTGAGGAGAAAATAGTGACAATTTCCACTTTTAGGAAATTACCAAGGGACAGACTTTTTATTAGGCTTTTCCTTGCTAGCTTTACAAACCTCCTATTTGAAGATGTCACAGCACATCTTCAAAGGACCACTGGCCTGGTGGAGAGTGTGTTGGCTTCACTATGTGGCCTTGGCTATCTCTCAAAGCCTTCGTTTCCCAGTCTTCAAGATGTGTATAACATTCCCTGCTCTGAGGGCTGGCATGGATGCTGCTTTGCAAGCTGTAAATGGCTATGCAAACGGCTATGCAAACACTCAGGTACTCAGGAATGGATCTTGTTGGTCCTGGGGGAGTTTATAGCAGCTTTAAACCAAGTCAACAATCAGCTATATGTTGCCATCAAGACAGAGGCACCAGAGTTGACACAGAGCCTGGTGACAGAGACGTCCACCTTGAGGCCATCAAACCGTGTGCTGGTTGTCTGTGGAGTATGGCAGCTGCTCAGATTGTTCAGTGTGAAATTTAATTTGGGCTCCTGGGTGAGCAGGGAGGAGGGCGTGAAAGATATGACACTGGTTAATTTCATGTTTTACAGGCCCAACAACCCAAACTTACATTTCTCAGTGAAAACCGAGAACCTGCAGGCCACTGCATGCAATGATATGCAGTCCAGGGGGAGAATGAAGATAGAGAGAGGGAAAAAAAAACATAAAGAATATATCATTTCCTGAAATCAAATAAACTCAAAAACCTTCCATTCCAATGGATTAGATTGACAGGCAGAGAGAGAAAGGCAAAAGAGGGTTTCTTTTAACTCTTGCCAATACTTTTACACATAACTGCAAACATTTCTATGCTTGGCATTCAAAGGTCCTAGCCTCTGCCCCAGTCCATATTTCCATGGTCAGATCTGGTTTTATCTTGCTCTTGCTCAAAATCTTTCCATGCCACCTAGTATACAGTGTAAAACCTAAACTCTTAAGTGTAGCAAAAAATGCCCCCTATTACATTGTCCCCCCATCTCCAGAGTCATGTCCTTCAGCTTTCACTCCCACCCAACCCCTTCTCGACCAGCAACATTCATTAGTGGGTTTCCAAATCTGTGGACTCCTCCACCTGTCTCTGCCTTGTATGTGAAATTCCTTCTCCCTAGAATTCCTTTTACTTTGGATCTCCCCTGGGTTTCAGGGAAACACAGGCAGTATCAGTAACAGCTAAGAGGGAAAATTTTGGTATCAAGTAGATCTGATACTGACTTCTTGATATACACTGTATACTGACTTCCCACATCCTGCCTACTGTCTTCAACAAATTGCTTAACTCCTCTGTGAGTTTCCAGTTGTCTTCTCTTTATGAAGGAGAGAATGTCCCCTACCTTTTGTGGTTATTATGGGGATTCAGTCAGTTAATACATGTGAAGTATGGAGCACAATGCCTGGCACAAAAACGTACTTGGTGAATGACTTATTTTATTATTAATTTAACTCATATTTTACTATGACATCTCCCTTCATCATCACATGAAAACTTAGGTATGTTTTCCATGAATGATCCAATTTCGCCTAGAATATGACTAATTTCTGCCATCATTATGTCATACTGTACGCAATAGTCATTTGTGTGTTCCCCTCCCCACCATTAGGCTGTGTGAATGGGTGCATAGAATCAAGTTTGGTTATCTCTGTATGCCCAGTGCTTAGTCAAAAGCCCAACACAAAATTCATACTTGATCGATGGATGAATTAATGAATGACAAAATGAATGATTAATCACATGCATGGATCACCCTTGAAGGCCCAGATCAAGTGTCAGCTGTCCTGGGAAGTCTTAGCTGATCCTATCAGTAGAACAAAATGTCCTGTCTTCTGTGTCATGGCTTTTTTCCAAAATCCTTACCATGTCATGATCCCACTGTGAGCTCCACACGGAAAGCTCCATGTCTTATTAATCTCTATGAAGCCATTAGCACAGGGCTTGGAACTCGGCTTAAAATTCAGCATAGGTTATTTTTCTTCTCTGTCGTCATTCTTTTTCTTCTCTTCACTATCACTATTCCCAGGGTGGCCAATATTTGGGATAACATTAGGGTCAGGATGGACGAAGGGCATGCCAAATGCAGGGGCAGTCATGTGGCTGGATTTAGTGCCCAAATGACATATACACTTGCAGTGTGGAGCAGGAGTCCCTGGAAGATTGTCCACTGGCTGCCACAGGCAATCAATATTCAGGAGAAGCTGTAAAAGAATTAAGAAAGCAAAGAAGACCTTTACTCATGAGTGAGAAGGTCTGTGTCAGCTCATGAGCAATATCTTGGGACTTGTTGGTTCTTCTGAGGAAGCTATCAATTGACTGAGAGTTTTGAAACAAAGAATTAAGTTTTGAAACCACTCCAGATAAACAAATCTGGAGTTAAAAATAACTACTGGATTTGTGCATGTATATTTGGAACTATTTGTAGAGTGTGTTTGTACATGAAACAAAATATGCATGATACAAATTTAGTGTGCATTTATTATCTGTCAGGCACTGGGGTAAACACTTTACTATGTATTAACCCTCTCAATACACACCACAACCCTGTAAGGTAGATATTATTATTCCCACTTTAAAAATGAGACTCAGATACAGTGAATAACTTGTTCAAGGTCACATGGCTAGTAAGTAGTAGACCTGGATTTGTATCTTATACAGTATAAAACCTAAACTCTTAAGTGTAGCAAAAATATCAATTCTGGAGTCAATGCCAGGTCAGTCCCTTGCTGATATCATTCGGCCCCATTTGACAGAAAACATGGCATGGCAGGTGAGGGTTGGGGAAGCAGCAGAAGGTATGAAATGTGTGTTGCGTTGGGGACCGGTGTTCATTGATAAGTGATCAGCAAAGCTTATCAGGAGGAGTCCGTTGACATTTACCTCCTTTGATTTGTCCTCACACACTAGTACAGAAAGGTGTATAAGCCCATCCATCAGTTATGATTTCCAGATATCAGAATTGATATTGTCATGAATATATAGGAGATCTGGGGGTGTTAAAAATAACTGAGAACACACTGGGCCTTTCAGAGGGTGTAGGGAGAGGATGAGGAAAAGTAATGGGTACTAGGCTTAATACCTGGGTGATGAAATAATCTGTGCAACAAACCCCCAGGACACAAGTTTACCTATTTCACAAGCACTTGTACCCCTGAACTTAAAAGTTAAAAAAAAGAAAGACAAGGAAACGGAGCTTCAAAGAAAATAAAAGAAATAACTGAGAGACTTGTGTATGTGGTGTGCTTTATAAAAACATACTCAACAGGCATTTATTGAGCACTCACTACTTGTCATGCCCTGTGCTAGGTTAATTGGGGGATAACAGGATAAATAGGACATAGCCCTCTTTCAAGGAGCTTGCCAGCTGGTGAAAGAAAGTATAGACCAAGGCTGGGCACAGTGGCTCATGTCTGTAATCCCAGCACTTTGTGAGACCAAGGTGGGCCAATCACTTGTGGTCAGGAATTCGAGACTAGCCTAGCCAACATGGTGAAACTCCGTCTCTACTAAATGTACAAAAATTAGCTGGGCATGGTGTTGCATGCCTGTAATCCCAGCTACTCAGGAGTCTGAGAAATGAGAATCGCTTGAACCTGGGAGGTGGAGGTTGCAGAGAGCCAAGAGTGCGCCACTGCACTCCAGTGTGGGTGACAGGGGAAACTCTGTCCCTGCCCCCCCCCAAAATAAAAGGTGGGGGGTAGACCTAAACAGATATTAAGGAATTTATTTCAGTTTAATAAACTCATTTTTACCATTGATTCTGTTCTAGGTCCTTGGTAAGTAAAAATGGATAAGACATAATCTATACTTTCAAGATACTCAGATAGTATCAGGCCACAGCAGTTTTAAAACAAACATACCAAGTGCTGCATGATCATTTAACACTAAATTCCTCACAATATAAACCCGAAGCCCCCTACATTGATCCTATTGCATATTACCACAACCTCTAGTGACTTTATCTTTTAGAATAAATGTCCTTCCAAATGGGAATTCTTGTCCTCAGTGTCTACTCCAATAGTTGGGACTATTCTAGGCTCCAACTCACTGAACTTGCCTTATCTGATGTGGTTAACCAGGCTGCTATGGAACACATTGGTTATATGTATCTGCTATGCCCAATCTCTCCTTCTAAACAAAACTGCCCCATGAATAGTGCCCTTCTGTTTGTAGGTAGATGTACTTACTAATTGGACTATGCATAGTCACTTGATATAAGAAGAATCAGTTCATTGGCTGGTAGTGAAGCATGAAATAGCTTGTCCTGGTAGGGTGACCTGAATCCATCAGATTTCTCCTTTGAGAATTGAAACCAGAAGGACAGAAATAATTTGGTTCATTGGAAGCGAACAGAGAAACTAACTAAACAGGTTAATAGAAGAGTACCTGAGTGCTCCTCAGAAGGCTGAGTTGTCCGCATCACCATATTTTCTGCCATCTCTGAGCTGGGATAGTCAACAGTCCCTGGGCCCCCATTGTGGATTCCTGAAGAAAGTCCCCAGGCTTGCATAAGCTCCAGTGGCTCCCTCTCCCTGGAAATCATAACTGATGGATGGGCTTATACACCTTCCTGTACTAGTGTGTGAGGACAAATCAAAGGAAGCAAATGTCAGCAGACTCCTCCTGATAAGCTTTGTTGATCACTTATCGATGAACACTGGTCCCCAGTGCAACACATACTTCATACCTTCTCCTGTTGCCCCAATCCTCACCTGCCATGCCATGCTTTCTGTTGAATGGGGCCTAATGATTTCAGCAAGGCATGATTTACTGACCTGGCATGATTTACTTTGGAGGTTCATGCTGATAAAGACAGCCAAGGCACTTTTCAGAGGGATGTGTAGCAGCAGAACACAAAAGTATACCTTGAACATCTACTGTAGGCTATGGATACAGAGAAGAAAGGTTGCCCTGGGGGACCTACTAGAATTATGACAGAAACAGCTTTATAAATGGACAGTTCCAATCTGGGATGCAAGGGGCTTGGGTGGAGGAAGCACCAGGTACTGGGCAGGCAGTAAGAGTCTACTCACTTGGCTTGGGGAGGAAGGATAGAAGGATAGTGTGTATGTGTGCATGTCTTAGAGTGGGTCAAGGAAAGCTCTGCAGGATGTGATAGATGAGCCAAATTTTTAAAGAGAAGAAAGAGTTTTCAAAGAAAAGGATGAAAGGGGGCCAGGGCATTCCTAGAGATGAAAACAGCATATACAAAGACTGGAAGTTGCAAGACAGCATGGTTTCTCTGAGAGCAGCCAAGATGAGGCTGCAGAAATGAGGCTGCAAAGATGGCAGAAGAGAGCCTTAAGGGAACCTTATTTTCCTGAACACTATGGAAGGAGGACTGATTTTAAGCACCTGCTGGCTAGTCTTGTGGTGTCATGGAGCCTGGATTGGGGTGAGTATCGTGGTAAAGCTCTGTGAAACAGCTGCAAGTTCACAAAGAAGGGACTGACTTGATGGCAGATGGCACATGCACACTTCTTCCCAGGGAGGGAGAGGCATGTGACCTCATGTGACCTTGAGGTCAGCCAGTCCTTTGTTAAAATCTCCACCATGCCCATGGCCTGACTGTGTCGCTATGGGCAGGGTTTGTCATGTCTCAGAGCTTCCACTGCATCACCTGTAAGTCAAATAAGCAGCCTTGGGAATATCAATTGCGAAATGCCTTGATGTATTTTATGCTGTCCATTATTTATTGGTTAATTGTAAGCAGGTGACGTTGGGTAACTGAGTGCATGTGTGTAGATGGTGGGGGGTTGTGCAGTTCTGTGGGTGAGCCTGAGTAATGGCTGGAGCCCCAGGTGTATCTCAAAGATAAGTGGCAATGCTCTCTACTGTAAAACTGCAACCACCTGCTCTCACAAAAAGATCTCATAGACCAGCTGGGGCTGACTCCATTCTGCCCTAAGTTCCCCTCATTAAGCAGGGGCCTCAGATGTAAGCAGGGCCTGTAGGCTTCATTGGCATTTCTGTTCCTACAGTCGCAACATTCTTTCAGAGACCGAGTCTCCTCAGAACCGCCATAACCTGCAGCATGCCACCATCCAATGCCCACATCTTCTGACCCACTTTCTGCTGGGTTATTCTGGTGACAGAGAGCTTAGGTCCCACCCCAAGAGCTTGTCTCATCTCTCTCCCTTCCCTGCTCCTATTCACCCCACCCACACAGGGCTCCCCTAGTGTTTTGTCTGGTTTTGTTTTGAATGACATGCTCCTTCCTTCGTCCGTCAGGGCCTTTCTTCACTTACTGTTCCCTCTTTCTGGAACATTTGTTCTCGTTCACTTCACCCAGCTGAGTCATACTCATCTTTGATGCCCCATTTATTTATCCCATCCTCCCAGAGGCCTTTCCTAACCCCTCACCCCTGATGGTCTGACTAGCTTATCCTAGTTATACACTCTGATAGCTCCCTGCACACCTCTCTCACCACACAAAGTTGCTAATATAATATATTTTGTGATTGTTTTTGTTTAATATCTATCTTTCCCCATAGACCAGTGATTGTCAACATATGGTGTAATTTTGCTTGTAAGGGACATTTGGCAATAGCTGGAGACATTTTTGGTAGTCACAACTGAGAGATGCTATTCCTAGGTAGAGACCAAGGATATTGCTAAATACACTACGATACACAGAACAGTCCCCTCAACAAACAATTATTTGGTCAAAAATTCAATAGTGCCACTGTTGGAAAACCCTGTCATAGACTGTAAGCTTTATATGGGCAGAGATCTTGGCTGTCTTGTTCATAGCCTTATGTCCTGCATTGGGCCACAAGCACCTTGTTTGATTTATGGGTGATGTTTGATAAGAATCTGGTCATAGTCTTGTGCGTAAATCCATGTTTATGCAGCCCTCCCTTCGAATGGCCACTTTTTTCACATACAGGACCTCCCACCCTAGAACTGTGATTCACACATAAAGGTATGCCATATATGCATACACCTCCTATTAGGTAGTATATAATTCACCTCTTCCTCATCAAATAAGTCTCCTTAGTAGTTACTACCCATGCCCATTTGCATCCAATACCCTCTCACATGTGTTTTTATGTGTATGTGCACCCACATAGAGGTCTGGCACACTCACTTGTACCTGCACCTCTTCTTATCACACACATCAACTGGGCAGCAGAGGCTTTCTGTTTTATTTTAAATAAAACAGGCTGAAACCAACAGGTATGCACACACACAAATGTACACACATGCTAGCACAGAAGGTGATGCGGGGAGGTAGGGGCAGTGGACTTTACCTCCCTGTGGTCCATCCTAGCCATGGGACTGTAAAATGTGTGCCATCAAAACTAGATCTGAGACCAGACATCAAGCAGAAGTATCAAACCTAACTCCTATTAAAACCTCTCTCTCTCACAGACACACACAGACTCACACACACACCCCTTTACAAATTTTCTCGTTAAAACAAGAAGTCAAACTGCAGAAAATAATTTTAATCAACATCATGCTAGTGCGGGCTGAGGGTGAAATAGCATATTAATGCTTTTATCTCTGCTGGGGACATGGCTGACTTCACCATTGATTCCATTCGAAGCCGCACCCCAGGTGTGTTCCCATAGCATTTCTGCATTAAGCAGCTGCGAGACCAGGTCTAACATCTTTTATTATCTCGGCAAAGCTGCACACACTGAGTGGTGGGGCCATAATAAAAAGATCCAATACCCCATTAGCACAGCTAAATATTTGACTTCTAAACTCAAGTGGAAAATGAAACTCAGTGCCTGGAGAGGAGCTGGTGAGGGGTTGCAATGTCTGGGAAGAGAACCACAATTCTTTCTTGTTTTATAGCACTTGAGGTTTACAATGCCTTGTAGATGCATCTTTTCACTTAATTTTCTTTTCTTTTTTTTTTTTTTTTTTTTTTTTTTTTGAGACGGAGTCTCACTCTGTCGCCCAGGCTGGAGTGCAGTGGCCTGATCTCAGCTCACTGCAAGCTCCGCCTCCCGGGTTCACGCCATTCTCCTGCCTCAGCCTCCCGAGTAGCTGGGACTACAGGTGCCCGCCACCTCGCCCAGCTAGTTTTTTGTACTTTTTAGTAGAGACGGGGTTTCACCGTGTTAGCCAGGATGGTCTCGATCTCCCGACCTCGTGATCCGCCCGTCTCGGCCTCCCAAAGTGCTGGGATTACAGGCTTGAGCCACCGCGCCCGGCCATCTTTTCACTTAATTTTCACAACTGCTACCTGATGTAAGCATTATCATCCCTATTCATAGGTGGGAGAACTGAAGCTTGGAGATGTGAAGTGACTTGTCCAGATGATTGGCCCTTAAATCCGCATGGCCTGACTCTCAAGCAGATGTGGTCTCTAAGGTACATGGTGCAGTAGTTTTTGATCCATGTTGATTCCCTTTTCTTCTGCATCCTTTGGTTCAGATGCTCGGTGTTAAATAGACAATTTTCTAAATGAAACTATGATTTTGGCTTCACATTTGGGAAGAAACTATCTTCCTTCCTTTGCTCACTTCTTGCCCTCCTGCCTTTCTTCTTTCCTCAATCCCTTCCAACAAAAACATATTGAACCCCACCACCTCCTATGTGCCAACTCTGTGCTGAGTGCTTGGGATGGAGCAGTGACTAGGACATATGATGTCCCTATCATCATGGATCTTCCCTCTAGCAGAAAGAACGGACTAACATTTCTAAATCATGACAGAAAATGATGAAACAGAGAAATGCAAGGGAATGGAAAAGTTGAGAGGATCTAGAAGGATAGGTTATGGAAATTGCCCTCAGACAATGACATCAAAGCTGAAATTCAGTTAGAACTCAGTCATGAGAAGGCGGGGGGAGTGTGCAGATGGAGGGAATTCCTAGAAGAAACAACATGTACAAATGCTCAGAAGTATAAGAGGACATGCTGACTTGAGTCACTGAGAGCGGTTTATTATGACTAGAGGATAAATTGGTTGTAAATTGGCCAGTAAAGTAGGCAGTGGCCAGATCTCCAAGGGGTTAAGGCACTGAGTTAAGAGGCTGTTATGCTAATACAGGTGAAAGTTGACAGTTGCTATGGGAAAGGATAGGACTTTTTCAAGCTTTAATGTGTAAACAAATTACACCTAGAGATCTTGTTAAAATGCAGATTCTGATTCAATAGGTATGGGATGGAGACTGAAATTCTGACTTTCTAACAAGCTCTCAGGTGATACCCAAGATGTGGTCCACAAACCACACTTGAATAACAAGGTCTAGACCTGTGCTGTCCAATGTGGTCACCACTAGCTGCATGTGGCTAATCGAGCAATTGATATGTAGTTGGTTCAAATTGAAATGTAATGTGAGTGTAAAGTACACATTTGATTCTGAAGACCTAAATAGAAAAAAAAATGTAAAAATGTCTCATTAGTTTTTAATTATTTGTATATTGAAATGATACTATTTTGGATATATTGGATTAAATACAATATAGCATTAAAATGAAGTTAACCTGTTTTCACTTTTTGAATACGCCCACAAAATTAAATCACATCTATTGATTATGTGCTTACCTGTATATTGGTTTAAATGAAATATATTATTATAATTAATTCTACATGCTTGTTTCTACTTTTTAAAATGTGGATGCTAGAAAATGTAAAATTACATATGTAGCTCTCATTATCTTTCTACCAAATCGCCCTGCCTTGAACTGTCTCTGCCACGGTTAATTTGCTCACTGTTTCTTTAAGACAGGGCACTTTCCTACTCTGAAACCTATGTTCACTGCTTCCCCTTCTTAGAATGACCTCCTAGCTATTAATACTAGTCAACTAATTCATCAGAAAATGTTGGTTTGCCTGGAGCAGGGGTTCCTAACATTTGAATCACCAGGGGAACTGGTGACCTAACCCTAATTGGTTCTGCTTTAAATACTTTACCTGCAGTGACTTTAATGTGTATTCAAGGTTGAAGATACTAAAAAGGAATTTAGACTTAATCCAACCCTATTTTTTAAATGACTAAACCAAGTCTCAAAGTCAGACTCATTTAGGGTCACAAAAAAATCAACCCAGGTTCCTGGATTCTTATCATTTCTCAATCTCTTCTTTGCAGCCTACTCAAATGTCATTCATACAGGCTTACCATTGTGCTCCTCCTTCAATGTTATTTGCGTTTAATTGTTTTGATCACACCTGGAAGGACTCTGTCAGCTGTAAGCCTGTGGGTACCCCAAAAAAGCGGAAAAAGTCATCCTTCTAGGACTAGCACCTCTGAGATATACTAGGGGACCGAGACCATATTCCAAAGTTGTAAAGGTTCACATGGTGCTAAACTAAAATCATAACCTAACTAGGATGTGTAAACTTACTTACTGGCTGGCAAAATTAATTCTTCACACACACACACACACACACACACACACACACACACACACCCCTACCTTTATGTATAATTTTATTTGTAGAAAATGTCAAAACAGGAGGCCTTCCAAGAACATGAAGCCACTTGCTGAATGGCCCATTCGGCCCCAGAAATTGGCCCTGCCTGGGAGTCCTTACACCATGCCTTGCAGGCTGCCACCTGGTTTGCCAAAGCTGTACTTCAGTTGCAGTTCATACCCAATGTTATTTTCTTGAGGACTGAATTTTTGCTTGTCTTTTCTCTGTGATCTCTGAGATATCATCCTAATTAAAATATCGTAAAGAATGTCAGTAGGAGACCACCAGAAAGCTTTGATGGCAGACCAGCAATTCTTGCCCTTACTTGAAGAATGCATCTTTCTCCCTTCTCTGGGAGCTCATAATTTAAAGTCTGACATAATAGATTTAGATAATTCTCAATTATTCTAATTTTCCTGAAAATACCCTTGTGGGCAGGAAAAGGGGTTTTTGAAATGTTGCCTAATAATATCTAATAAATCAGAAGGTAATTCAAGGCTGGTATTTATTTTTCATTTTTTGAAATGAAGTCTCACTCTGTAGCCCAGACTGGAGTGCAGTTGCACGATCTCAGGTCACTGCAACCTCCACCTCCCAGGTTCAAGGGATCCTTCTGCCTCAGTCTCCCAGGTAACTGGGACTGGAGGTGTGTGTCACCATACCCGGCTAATTTTTGTATTTTTAGTAGAGAATGGGGTTGGCTAGGCTGGTCTCAAACTCCTGATCTGTATTTGATGGAAAAGTTTGGGCCTGAGCTTCATCATTCCCGTGTCGGAATTCCAGACTTATGAAGTGTCTTAGAAGTCACTGTTGTTGAATCCCTTTAATGTATGGATAGACAGATATTGCCCAGAGCTGGGGTGACTTTGTCAAGGCCACAAAGGCAGTTAGTGTCTCAGAGGAAACAAAAATCAAGTTTCTGGACTCCCACGTCTTTTCATGACCCTCAGATGTAATTGTGTGTTTGTTGACAAGAGGCCCTGCCAGGGACAACTTCAGTGTTTCTCAAATGGCTGGACACACCAAAATGAACAAAGCACTGCTCTTGGCCTCAAAGGGCTTAAATTCAGCATAACTTTATAAGCATAATTGGAGCTATGATTCCCGGTACTTTTTCTCATCTGCATATATGGGCTTCCATCCTTGAGGGATTTTTTGTTGTTGTTGTTGTTCACTGCTACATCTCTATAGCATCTCTGTCCAATAGACATAGAATGTGAGTCATACATTTAATTTTAAGTTTTCTAGTAGCCACATTAAAAAAGTAAAAAGAAATACATGTACATAATTTTGAACATTTTATTTGAATAAATATATCAAAATTTTATCCTTTCAACATCCTATCAATAGTAAACAGTATTAATGAACTATTTTATATTACTTCGTTCATACAAAGTTTTTGAAATCCAGTTACAGTACAATTCAGTTTAGAGTAGCTTTATATCAGTGTACCAAACTGTGGCTACAGTGACTAGTGGCTACCTTATTGGACAATTCAACTCTAGAACTTGGAAAAATGTCTAGCACATAGTAGGACCTCCAAAAAAGTATTTATGAATGAATGACTGGACTAACAGAGTCCACTTCATCGAACACCTAATACAGCCTGTCAGTATCAGAGGAAGGGAAACAAGCCAGGGAATGACAGTGACTTACTCTGTAGTGGTCCAATAAATTGCTTTCCTTCCGGACTAGAAATTAAGTGCAGCACCCAGCCAGGGATCAGGTCCAGCCTACCCTTCACCATGATTAATCCAGGGCTCAACACAACACCTGACACATAACAGGTGCCCAGTGAATATGTATGGAGGGAAAGGTCACTTCATTAATTGATAAGAGAGCAGAGTAGAAGACCTGGGATTCCTGCCTCCTGCCCAGGGCTCTTTTCACTATACCCTGCTGTCATGAAAATTGATTTATACTCAGGACCTGGAAGAGTGCGTAACAATTGCATCAAGGACATGCTAGTGGGGTGCAGACACTGAGGCACTGATTACTGTTTAAATTTCTTTGTAAATAGGTGTCCAGTAGGCACAGTTGGAACTCATCGTGCCGGGATCTGAATCTGCCTGCAGTAGGAATGCTGGATGTTATTTAAATAGCAGAAGACCAGCACTGGTTACCCTGGTTCTTTTTAAACAAACATATGCTTTCGGAAGTGCCTGGAGCTCACTGGACTCGGAACCTTTGCTCTTAAGCCACAGGGTGTCAGAGCTGGGAAAGCATACTTCCAACATTCTCTTCTGCTTCATCTTGATATGTCTAGGTTCTTCTCATTCTTCAGGGCCCAACCAAAAGTAACATCCAGGATGCCTTCCTGTATCAGCTGGTGCATCCAGTAACACTTTTTGCTCCTTCAGCTGATAAAGCAAAGTTTCTATTGCTTTTCACCTTGTCTCACAGAGACTGCTTTCCAAGGGAGAAGTTGTCTCTGAGAATCAAGTAACTTTAAAATATCTGAGCTTAAAGAAGTCTTGCACATCTCCTAAAGCAGTTTCTCAAATTTCAGGTGCTTGCATACTATCTCACAATATTTTTTCTTCATTTTTTGAGGCAGGTCTCGCTGTGTCATCCAGGCTGGAGTACAGTGGCTTGAACACAGCTCACTGCAGCCTCTCCCTTCTCACTGGGCTCAAGTGATCCTCCGACCTCAGCCTCCTGAGTAGCTGGGACTACAGGTGCATGCCACCATACCCAGCTAATGTTTAATTTTTGTAGAGATGGGGTCTTGCCATGTTGCCCAGGCTGGTCTTGAACTCCTGACCTCAAGTGATCCTCCTGCCTTGGCCTCCTAAAATGAGCCACCATGCCCTGTTCACAATCTTTGTGGTAGCTATTGTTACATTCATAGTGAATCATTTGCTTTCAATCTTTCTGCTTTCTAAGGTTAAATCAGTGTATTTCCAAAGGAAAGCAATATCTTTGAAAACATGAGCATGATGTGTATGTTATATATTGTCTCCATATAAAATAAGCATATAGCTATTTTGCTAAAATCATAACATTCTTATTGTTTATAAATAGCTATATATAGCTAAACAGCCTCTCTGTGCACCTCCTAAAACCAACTATGTTTCTACCAGTGATGCATATATCTTGCTTGTAAAACATTTTTCCAGGGCATCACCTTCATTAGACAGAGCTTTGAACTGAGGCTCAGGGAGAGGCAGGTTCTGTCCCCAGGCTGGTATTAATAGAGATTTGGTGGCAAGGCTGGTTTGGCACTCAGTCCTGTGGTTCTCAGACAACAACTCTATCAGCATATTCTTCTCCATTTGCATCAGTCAATCGTGTGCTCCATGCATTGGTCTGATGTTACAAGAAAATATGGGCTTTCAAGTCATAGGTTCAAACTCCAGCAGTATGTTGTCGCTATACAAGTTTCTGCCAAGTTTATGCTTAATCCTCTCCAGTCTATTTCCTTTCAGGCAGTGGGGATGTTGTATTATCTGGGGTTGTGAAAACATTTACAATTTTAACCTGGCTCACTAAGTGTCTCATCCCATAGACTAGCCAGGAGCTGTCCAATAGAAATATGAAATAAGCCACATAGGTCATCTAAATTTTATAGTGACAACATTTTAAAAAGGAGTGAAAAAAAGGTGAAATTAATTATTACACAATATTTTATTTAACCTTTTATATCCCACTTTTATTTTAATATGTAATGAAAATAAAAATTATGAATAAAATAGTTTCCTTTTGTTACACTAAATTTGCAAAATCCAGTGTGTATTTTATACTTAAAACATATGTCAATTCAAGCTGAATTTCCATCAAATAACTGGATCAGAATTTAGATTTTATAAAGCTTATACAATTGAAAATATAGATTCATATACCCAAGATTTCCAAACATACTTAAAATTGTTCCATTAACTTAATTATCAGCTTTTAACTTTAAAAATATTCAGATCAAAATATTTGAAAAAGATATAAAAATTCAACAATAAAAATACAAACATAATACAGTACAACTACTATTTCCACAGCATTTGCATTGTATTAGGTATAAGTAATCTAGAGGTGATTTAAAGTGTACTGGAGGCTGTGTGTAGGTTATATGTAAATACTACACCATTTCATATAAGTGACGTGAGCATCCGAGGACTTTGGTATCCTCAGGGTGAAATCCCCTTCAGATACTGAGGGGCAACTATATTTAAAGTCAAATAAAATTAAACATCAAATTCCTTATCACATTGGCTATATTTCAAGTTCTCAATAACCACGTGAGACATGTGGCTACCATATTTGACAACGTAAGTCTAGCATCTAACCTCGTTTGTTTTTATATTTCCTGTCTTGTAAAATAGTCATTGAATGTATGTTGAACTTAAACATCTTTAAAATATTTGCACCTTTGATTATCCTGGTCATCACAAGATCCCATGAGACAAGCTGGATAGAAATTAATATCCTCATAGTAGAGATGGCAAAACCAGTGCTTAGGGAGGTTAAATAAGTAGCCTAGGGTCACACAGATAGTAAATGGTAGAGGCAGACCTAGAACTCTGGGCAGACCTAGAACTCATTTCCTGAACAAAGCTTTGCTCAGCATCCTTAATGAAAATTTTTAGTTTACCTACCATTTAAAGAGCAGTTAGATTTGAAGACTAACATGTCAAATTTATTCCTTTAAAATACTCATTTTATCACATACTTGGTGTTATGTGTTAATAGTTTGAGTCCATCATTTTTTTAAACTGAAAGGAAGGGAGATGAGGTTATTGGCAAAATGCTGAACTAATTAGCTTCACTGTAGGTTTACTTGGAAGGCTCATTTTAGCAGCTGTATTATTTAAGCATCAGATAACTGATTTGTTAATAACTCTTTTTCTTCCTCTAGTGAGTATAATTTTCTTCTCTGGGGTTCATAAAGGTAAAACTTTTCCCACATAGAGGCCTGATTGTCATGTTCAGTCTTTGATAAGGTTTATTCTTATGCCAGATTTTCTGATTTTTCTTCTTTTCTCTCCCACCCCCACCCCTCCCCTGCCCCGGGTTTCAGGGTGTGTGGGAGTGCTAATCTATACAGGATCTTTTTTTCGCCTCCTCTGTTTGTCTTCCTTTGACTGTTTTCTCATGTGAAGGCAAATACAATAATAACATCTTACTTTCTAAAGCTCTTTTCATCCTGATTGAATTCCGAGCACCACAGAACACATTGCATTTCAAAACTTATGGAAATGCAGTCTTACAGGTTACAAATTTAGACAACATGAAAAGTCAGACACACAGGGCCCTTGAAGCACATTAATTCACTCACAACATGCCTCGTCCTCTGAACAGCTACAATTAATCGTCACCAAGCTAAGCTAAGCCTTTTGCTAAAGGTAGCACAGACCTTGTTAAGAGAAGGAGAATGATGTTTATTTCTATGTCTACATTTTCATGTGATTACTGGGAGCCCATGAAGCTCTGTTGGGTTCAAACCAGCAATATTGGAAGAGGAGTTTGTACTCTCACTACAGTTTCCCATATGAAGCAAGAGTTTGCATCTATTGTAAAGCTCACTTCTCCTATCCCTTCTTTCCAAGGCTGTGAAGTCCATGTCCCTTTTAGAAACTGTGTTAAATCTGCCTATAACAATTTAGAAGAATAAAACCCAAATGCCTACCATCTTGTATGAGGCTCTACTTAAATAATAGCTCCGCCTCATCTCAAATAGTGGATATCTGTCATTCACACTGCCCAGCCAACCCCCTTTGCTGCCTGTGCTCTCTGCCCTCAGCCACATTGGGGATTTTGTGTGGATCAAGCTCCTTCCAGCTTCCAGAACCTCTTCTTAGGCTCTTCTGTCAGCTGGCTCCTTCAAATCTCCGCTGTCCTGGCTCAAAAGGATCTCCTCAAATGGGCCTGCTCTGCCCACCTGTCTATTTTTGTCATATTTTACAGCAGTACTGTTCCTCTTTCAACTCTTCACTATATGCCTCTTGTGTTGTTTTGTTAATTTGTTCAGTTGTTTAGTGTTTGGTCCTCCCCATTGAGGTTCAATTTTAGTCATAAAACTGAGTGTGTAGCGGTAGCCCCAGGAGTCTATTATTCTCAAATGCATCACCTTTGCGAAAAAGAGGGGTTGGAGATACACTCACTCAGTAGTCTTTAATTACAACAAATATCAGTGTGCAGCATCCAAGAGTGATTTTTATATCTATCATCTATGTTGGAGGAGAGTAACTTAAAGAGTAGCAACTCGATCCTTGTGTCTCCCAGCTCGTGGCTGGAGGAAATCATTGTTCACCTGGTCAGACTGGTAAGGGAATATGGCCAGGGAGATTTGGAATTACTACCTTTTTCATCCAACTACCTGACATTATTTTTTCCAATTAGTATTCTCTCTGGGAGCATCTTATTCAGCTCCCATATTTATAGCTACTTTTTTTAATGGTATGTAATGGAAGGGAGCCCTAAAATGAAAAGGAACCAAAATAAATTCCTTTCACTGTCCTTTAGTCCTAAATCAAAACTCAAGCTGATTTTTGGCAGAAGAAATGAGCTTGTGCTGATTTTTGGCAGAAGAAATGAGCTTGTACTACACTACAGCCACACAGACTTTGGAGTAGAGGGAGATGGAGGACAGGGAAGAGAGGAGAAAATTTACCCTTGTTTAATGTCAGAATTTCCAAAGTCCTTTCACATACATTGTCTCATCTAGTCTTTAAACAAGGCTAGAGTAGGAGTTATCATCTGCATTTTCCATGTAAAGACTGTGAGATGCAGACAGGAAAAGAACGACTTGCTTGGGCAAAATGATGGGTTGTGTATGTATCAAAAGGAGTGTGTTTCCTTGTGTGTTTATGTGTTTCACTTGGGTTTCAATTTAAGTATTTGATCTCTCTTGGTAGTGTGTGGAAGAAGAACTGCTAGGAAGGATTCTGAAGCTGTGTCAGAATTTAGCCAGAAAGCATGATGATTGATGAATTATGTCTTTCAGAGACATGGGAGCAGTGTGGTTATGGGGTAGTGTGCATGCCATGTAGTTTAGAACCTTGGTAAATCCAAAGTTCCAAAGCCTGAGCCATCGATGCAATCTAAATTTTGAGTCCCTGAGATACCTGGATTCTATTTCTGACTTTTCCAATAATGAGTAGTGTGGTCTTCAAAGGTCTTTAAAGCCTGACACAATAGATTTAGATAATTCTCAATTATTCTAATTTTACACTTCCTTCTCAAAGGTTATTACAAGTCTATAAAATCAGAATATTAGAGTAGATGATTGATAAGGCTTTATCTAGCTGAAATAGTCTATGATTTTATAAGAAGTTTATAATGACTGTATTAGTAGAACAAGCATACTCACATAGTAGCACATTTTATTCTAATATACCAGCACATTTTTTTCTTCTCTTTTTCACTCAAATAGATTATGTATACAGGATGTTTACTTATATAAATAATGTAACTATTTAAAATATCCACATCGACTCATATAGTGTTAAATTTAAAGTATGTCATGTGTTTACTCTAGCACATATTGGGAAGCAGTCAGATTCTCATTTCTTCTTATTTTTCATGGTGACAGCGCTTGACCTACACAATACACTCTGTTCACTGAACATATGCTGTTGATCATGAAAGTCACTGAGTAGAGAATCAGAGAAGCAAACTTGTAGGAAAAGGGGATCAAAAGACACTATAATTCATATAGTCATGAGGAATTTTCTTCCTTTCTACAACAATATAAAACATGTTCATTATAGAAAGATTAGGGAATACAGAAGAGAAAATAGCTTGTGTATATAGTACTTGATAGCAGGAATTATGTTTATCTCACCAACCATTGTGTCGTCAATGATTTGTAGAGTGTCTGGAACTAATTAACAGATATATTCTGAATATATAAATAAGTAAATGAATAACAGCAAGAAGTAAAAAAAATCACAGCTAATAACAAATATATTCTGAATATATAAATAAGTAAATGAATAACAGCAAGAAGTAAAAAAAAAAAATCACAGCTAATCCTGAAACACAGAGATAACTAGTATTAACAAGTAGTATATCTCCACTTAGACTTTCATTGGGCAAACATATACATGTTTATCTTTTAAAACCAGCTTTGTTGAGGTGTAATTTATACACAATAATTATCATCAGTTTTAAGTATGCAGTTCAATGAGTTTTGACAAATATATGTACACATAACCACCACAATCAAGATACAGAACATTTTCTTTACCCCAATATTCCTTGTGACCCTTTGTAGTCAATCTCTCCTCATCCCTGACCCCAAGCAATCACTAATCTGATTTCTTTTATCATGAGTTTGCAGTTTCCTGAATTTTGAGTTAATGAAATCAAACAGTGTGTTCTTATTTGTGTCTGGCTTCTATCACATAGCAAAAAGCTTTTGATATGTATTCATGTCATTACATATCAGTAGTTGGTTCCTGATCATTTCTTTATGGTTATACAATTTGTTTATTCATTCACCGCTTAGATAGTTAGGTTGTTTCCAGTTTTGGTTATTGTTATGAAGCTATTATTAACATTCCTTTACAAGTCTTTCTGTGGACCTATGGTTTTCTTTCTTTTGAGTAAATATCTGGGAATAGAAATGCTGAGTTAAATTTTAACTTTATAAGAAATTGCCAACTGTTTTCTGAAGTGGTTGTATTATTTCGCATTCCTAATAGCAATGTAGGAGAGTTCTATTTGCTCCATGTTCTCAACAACACTTGCTGTTGTCATTCTTTCCAATTGTAGCCATTCTAAATGGGTGAGTAGAAGTACATCATTGTGGTTGTAATTAGTATTTACTTAATGATTAATGTTGTTGACCATCTTTTTTTCCCTCTATTGATTTACCATCTATATACTCTTCTTTGGTGAAGTGTCTCTTTGAATTCTTCCCCTTTTTTTCCCCTCCTTTTTTTGCTTTAAAATAATCTAGATGCTTATTGTTTTGTTAAGGGAGTTTATAATGGGTTATGTGTATGTGCTATTTACAAGATCTTTATCAGATATATACTTGTCATTTACATTTCCCTAATCTGTAATTTGCCTTTTTATTTTAATTACAATGCCTTTGAGGAACAAAGGATTTTAGTATTGATGAGGTCCTATTTGAAAATTCTTTACAGTTGGTGCTTTGGGTATCCTATGAATGGAATCTTCCTTCCCTAACCCAAGGTTACAAGGACTTGCTTATATATTATCTTCTAGAATTGTTTGTAGCTTTTATATTTAATTATATGATCTACCTGGAGTTTAATTTTTGTGGCTCGTGTAAGCTAAAGGTTGAGATCCATTTCTACATATGTGGCTATATCATTGTGCCAGCACCATTTGTTCAAAAGAATAATACCTTTCTATCTTGGATTACCTTGGATCCTTTGCCACAAATAAATTTACCAGTTATGTTTGAATCCATTTCTAATAGTCTATTATGTTTTGTTGATCTGTAAGTTATTCTTAAGCCAAAATAACTATGTCATAATTCCACAGCTTTATATAATAATCAAGTCTTCCAGTCAGGTAATTTGAATCCTCCAACTTGTTATTTAAAAGAATTATTTTGGTTATTTTAGGTTGTTTGCATTTTCATGTGCATTTTACAATCAACTTTTAAATTTCCACAAAGAATGCTTATTAGGATATTGAATGGTATTTATGCGAATGTATACATTAGTTTGGGGAGAACTGACACCTTAAATATATTAAGTTTTGTGATTTGTGAATATGGTATATATCTCCATTTACTCACCTTTTTTTCTTTTGGCAATATTTTTTAGTGTTCATTATGCAGATACTGGCATGTTTTATTACATTGTCTTTATGTGTTCATGCTTTTTTGTGCCATGGTAAATAATATTTTTTAAAATTTGAATTATTAATTGTTCATTGATAGTATATGGGGAAATAGATCTATTTTTATACATTGATCTGGTATCACACAGTCTTGCTAAACTCACTTGTTAGTTCTACTAGCTTTGAAATAAATTTTGGGGGGAATTTGGACATAAGTAATCATATTATCCACAAATAAAGGCAATTGTAATTAATGTTTTCTAATCTGTATATCTTTTTTTTCTGTTTTGGGTTGTTGCTCTTTTCTTATTACTCTTGCTCTTGTCTTATTACTGTAAGATTGCCAGTGCAATAATGACTAATAAAAATTATTCTTGCCCTATTTTTGGCCTTATGAGGAATTTATTCTGTTTGTTTGTTTGTTTTACCATTAAATAAGCTAATAGGTTTTTCGAATAAATGCTCTTTATCAGATTAAAGTTTCTTCTTCCTTTCCTTTTTTTTTTAGTTTACTGAAAGTCTTTTATGAACAAGTATTGAACTTTTTCAAACATGCATTCTACATAGATTGAGATACTCACATGGGCTTTCTTGTTAGTCTAATAATATCGTGAATAACATTGATAGATGTTGAATATTGCTAAATGATAATTGTTTCGTCTTTACCCTTGGTTCCTGGGATGGATCTTCTAAACTCTTGTAATTTCTTGATTGATAAGAGTGTCTTTGTTATTCATGGTGGTGTCTTTTTCCTCTTGTTAAATCTGGTTAGAGTTTTCTTTAATTTTATTGATCGTTTCCAGTAATCAGATTTTTATTTCATTGATTTTCTCAATTGTTTTCTTGCTTTCTGTTTTTCAGTCCCTATTTTTATCATAAGTATTTTTTTGGCTACTTATTTTAGATTTCATTTTCTTTTCTTTTTCTAATTTTCATACAGAAATTAGAGCATAGATTTAAGTGTCAGTACATAATACTATAAATTTCTCTTTCAACACTGGTTTACCTACATCTTACAGTTTTTTCATGTTGCCTTTTTATCTTCATTCAATTCGAATAGTTTTCTAAACTCCTTTGTTATTTCTTCTCACACCCATGAGTTATTAAGAAGTTATTAACTCACACCCATGAGTTATTAAGAAGTTATTAAGAAGTTATTAATTTAATATCAAATATTAGAGTTTTTTCAAGTACATTTGTGTTTTCTGGCTCTAATTCAATTCAATTGTGTCAGAGAACATATTCTGTACACTTTCTATCATTTTAACTTTATTTATATTTTTAGGGGGCTAGCCATAATTTTTTGGATATTCTTAATTAATTCCTTTATGGGTATCAACATTTTTATTTGATATTGTGCTCCTCACATTGGAAAGATTTCCTTTAACATTCCTCATAATGCAGATCTGTTGACAAAAATTATCTCAGTTTTCCTTGATTTGAAAATACTTAATTTGTCTTAAAGTTTGTTATTATTGGGTATAGAATTCCTGCTTGAAGGTAGTTTGGTTCCAGCACTTTAAAAAATGTGGTTCCATTGTCTTCTGACCCTCATGGTTTCTCACAAGCTATGTATTGTAATTTTTACCTTTGTTCCTTTAGAAGAAATGTGACTTTTTCTCTGAACACTTTTAATATATTTTCTTTATCACTGGTTTTCAGCTGTTGAATTATGATAGGCTTAGGTACAGTGTTCCTTAATTGCTTCTGCTTTGGGTTTGTCAATGCTTTGGGGTCATTGAGTGTACTGTTTTATACACATTTGGAAAAATGAGCTACTTTTAAAAATTTCTTTTACTTTTCTATCACCCTGCTGCTTATATTCTGATTATGCACACATTCATCTGCTTGATTTTTTTCCAGATCTTATTGAAGTCTATTTAACTTTTTTTCTGCTTTTATTCCCCCTCTGCTTCATTTTGAAGAATTCCCATTACTGTGTCTCAAGTTCATTGATCTTTTCTTTGGCAGTGACTATCAATTTTTTTAATTTTAGATGCTGTATTTTTGTATCTTGTATTTTTGTATTTTGTATCTTGTATTTTGTATAACTTCCATTTTCATCTTTTTAAATTCCATTTCTCCTCTCATCATGTTCATGTTTCTTCTATTTTTCTGAACATATTGAATATATTTATAGGAGTTGTTTTAAGTTCCCTTGCATTCAAATTTCCTTATTTACATTATGAATCTGGTTCTATTAATTTGTTTTATTTTCTGGTTGTTATCATAGTTGCTAGCTTTTTTGGATGCCAGTAATTTTTTTATTGGATGTTAGATATTGTAAATATGTATCATTGTATGCTGAATATTCTGTATTCATATAGTATGTTTCTTTGTTCTGGCCCACGTTACTATACTATACCATACATTACTATACTTGGGAAACAGTTTATTTCAAGATTTACTTTTAAAAAGTTTTGTTATGACTGGTCCAGAGCAGCATTTATGCTGAGACTAATTTAATCCTACTCTTAAGGCAATACCATTCTCAGAATTTGGCCCACTGCCTCACATATTAGCAGTTCTTTATGCTCTAGCTTGCAAAAAGAGGCACTATTTCTAGCCCTCTATAAGCTCTAGAAATTAATCAGCCTACTGCTCCTGGAAATCCTTTCTTTGGTCTTATTTAACTTTATCTCATACTTATATAGGTCATACTCAGTTACACACCCGAGAGCAGTCCTATATAGATCTCTAGATATATTTGTGTGGCCCCTTTATCTCTTGTACTCTGCCCTGAAAACTCTAGCTATCTTGGCCTCCCTAAACTACAATCTTCTTCTCAAGTTGGGAAATTTCTGGGTTTCAATTCTGTTCTATCTCCTTGTGCTACTACCTCAAAAGTGCCTCTCAGAGTAATCAGAGGTAGTCAGTGTACACCTTATAATCCTGTACTGCCTGTTGTTCAGTGTTGTCTTCAATTTGTTTTTCTTTAATGTTGTCTAGGTTTCTAGTTATAAAAGCAAAATCCCATAGCAGTTAATCCCTCATGGGCAGATGTGGAGATCTCATACATTGTGAAAGGGATCATATTACACCTGCTGTCTTATAGATTGTTTTGTTTATCCACTTACTATAAAATTTTTCCTAAAACATTAAATGTTCTTCAGCAACTCAATTTTAAATGCTGTTGAGTAGTGTATGAGTTCATTTAATCAATACTCTATAGTTGTACATATAAGTCATTTCATTACCAAACACGATGTCATTGATATTTGTATACCTTAAAAACAAAATTTTAAAATTAAAAAACCAAACTTTCACTGCCTCTAGTCAGAGTACAGAACTAGTTAAAAAAAGTCATAGAATCTTCATCAGAGAGTTGTTTACAAAAACCTAGATTATTTGACTGGCTTGATCAAGAGATTAGGAACAGAGACATTTAATACACAGTTGCAAAAATGCCTCTGAAGTTGGAATTTTATCTCCTAGCCTCCTTTGATCAGAATCTTGAGCAAAGAGAGTATACTTCTGTCTTTCATGCTGTAAGAAAGAGAGAGATACATAGAAACCATATGATTAGTTAATTTTCAAATTTATCTTCTAAGGCAGGCCCTTGCATTATAATTAATTTAGTTCAATTTTCTTCATCTTCCTCATCTTCAACTACTGTAAGTTAGAAAAATTGTGAAGGGTCATTTTAAAACAGTGATCTTGGTGGTACTCCTGATAGTGCATCCCTAGAACTAAAAATATCGTAAGTCTATATTCTCTATACATGTAATTTATGCATAAATGTTATGCGTTATTATATCCATACAGTATGTTTGTCATCACCTATATACATAAGAAAAATAAACTTTGAAAGATGAAAAGCATACAGAAATAGAATTCTAATATTTTCTCCTCAAAATTCATAATAGATCATCTTTCCATCCCTACCATGTGTGTTTACCCACCTTGGAGACCCTTTTTCCTCAAATATAAAGTAGAATAAAATAAATGAAGACCAGGATACGTAACTGACTTCTTAAGTTGACATATGACAATTCAATAAAGCACAAGCTATTATTCAGATTTTATACATAAGGAACCTGAGGTTGAGATGGGCTAGAAACACCTAAAATTGTATATAAGGTAAACAGGAGAGTTCAGTATAAATGCAAGTCTCCTCATTCTGATTCAATTAACTTGCCTTTGCACAACTGTGTCCCCACTCTTTGAAAAATGTTACTTCGTTCCTGATATATAAGGACAATGTATCTAATCAACCTACTACCGTTAACTAAAAAAATCCTTCAAGATAGGCCAGGCTCAGTGGCTCATGCCTGTAATCCCAGCACTTTGGGAGGCTGAAGCGGCAGATCATGAGGTCAAGAGATTGAGACCATCCTGGCCAATATGGTGAAATCTTGTCTCTACTAAAAATACGAAAATTAGCTGGGCATGGTGGTGCATGCCTGTAGTCCCAGCTACTCAGGAGGCTGAGGCAGAATCACTTGAACCAGGGAATCAGAGGTTGCAGTGAGCTGAGATCGCGCTACTGCACTCCAGCCTGGCAATAGAGCTCCATCTCAAAAAAAAAAAAAAAAAAAAAAAAAAAAATCCTCAAGATATGATTAGAATCTTCATTTGCAAAACAAATCACAAAAGATATTTTATTAAATTAATACAACTTAATGATGATATTAGTAATCATATCATAAAATACAGGAGATGACATTTAATCCCATGTTTCTACATCATTTGCTTTTCATTCTTTCTCTTATTTCAGGTATGGGAAGAAGTGAGGTCAGTGGGAATTAACTTTTCATTTCCAATTAATGAGGTGAGACTTTTGGAGAAAAGTAGGCCTAAAAAATGGCATGGAAATGGGCTAGAAGGAGGGAGGCAGAGCACTTGGAGAATAAAGGAATCTTTGGGGGAAGTCCCAAATCCCAGCTGTTATCCACCAAGTAATCACATACAGCAGAGAGTGAAAGAGTGGACCAGATTCAGTCACTGACCTGGAGATGAAATTCTCCATTTTCCATTATCAACTCAGCCAGAAATTTACTCCCCCTGGAGCCATATTTAGCCAACTTGCTATCTCCCTCCACCCTGTCTGGTTCATAAACACAGATATAGGCATGGAGGTGAACAGACCCAAGCATTCTCTTCCCAAAGGGCAAACTATTTTTGTACTGCATCAAGCGGAGTGCAGGGACCAGAAATGGTTGTTGCAAATAAAATAACAATATTAAATCCTGTTTGCAGTCCTGAGAGTGATAGGTAAAAGGAGATAAGAAGAGAAGATGAAGAATCAGACTGAAAATCTTCAGCCCACTGGCTATAGTAAAGTAAATACGTTTTAGAGAGGTGCAGGTTGGTATCGGAGAAAGAACATAGGTTTGACAGTGGAAAGAACTGTGTTTATGCTCCCCATTTTACCATCTTCTGTGGCTATACTTATAGCACAGCACCTCTACGTTACTGGCCTCAGTGAGATGGCATTTCACATGGGAATGCAATTTTTGATGCCACCATAGAGTCGTTCTGGATATTAATGTGAGAGTAAACATGAGAGTGTTTATTTAGTGTTTATTTTTTGCCTTCTACTCATTCTGTAGTGTCATGACTAAGTGACTCTTCCCTTCCACTCTCAACGACTTTTATGTATGTGACCATTCCTTTTCCCAAATCTGTTCAAATAGCTTGTCTTAGCCACATTACAAAAAGTAAGATGAAATAGATGAAATTAATTATAGTCACATTTTATTAAATCCCATATATCAAAAATACATCACTATAACATATCACCAATATAAAAATTATTATAGACATTTAACATTCCTTTCCACACTCTGTCTGCAATACAAGTTGTGTTTCACACATACAGCATATCTCAATTCAGACTTATCACATTTCAGTTGTTCAACAGCCACGTGGGGCTAGGTGCTGCCACTTCTAAGAGCTGGTCCAAGAGGAGACAGCTTTCTCCATTTCTGTGGATGGGTTACTTTCCTAAGGTTACTCATGGCTGGCAAAAACCATGTCAGTGGCCTGGGGAATACACTGTAATACCAGCTCAGTTTTAGAGTTTTAATCAGTTTAACCATTTTATTTCTGATACTTGAGATTCAACCATCAGATTGAAATTGGGATGGAATAGATTTTAGAACCCACCTTTAAACATCATTTTAGCTCTAATTCCTGATTCAGTGCCCCACAAATACTTCTCCAGTTGTTCAGATAAATAAAGCTGAGAAGAGAGTGGGCCAGACCAGATTAAAAGCCCAGTGCCCTTCTTTTTCCGTCAGCAATGTTTAAGAGTTAGAATGCCACTGGATTCCAAGACATTCCAGTTTGTGCAGCATGAATGCAGAGACCCTTGCTCAGTCTACCATATCCTAAATTTGGCAAACTCACTAAAGCATGGAGTATTATTCAGTTTAAATTGAAGAAGAATGGTGATCACTGTTAAAAAATAATGTCAACCACAACAAAAATCAAAAACAAAAATAAAACAGAGACCCCTCATTTACTAATAAAATAACATTGTATTCCAAGTCTTTAGACTAGACCAAAGATCTAGAACCAGACAGTCCCAACTGAATCTGTTAATCCTGGAATTTTAAGGCAATTATGTGGAAAGGTTTTCTTGTATTTCTAAAAGCACAGAAGCCCCAGGAGGGGTTTAGTTTCCCCTACATTTTGGTAGAGGCCTGTGTGAAGGTCTAGACCTGTGACCATTTACTAGGCAGTTGAGACCCACTGGTCTTATCTAAGATAGACGGCACCTTCCCAGGAGACAGATGTTTGTGCAACGAATTTTGGGCACGGTTAAATAGGCTCACAACTTGAGAGGTATTTGTTTGCAGAAGAGAAATGCAGTTTGCATTCCACAAGAGACCTAGAGAGCAGCAGAATATCAACACAGCTCTCCAGGAGTATATTCAACCAGGTTTAAGCCAGCAATGAACAGGCGTAACTATTCTGACTTGGAAATAATGCATGCGGCCAGCACTTGAAAATGGGTTGAAAAAAAGCATCTCTCTACCTTTTCCCAGCTCACAAGCCGCGTTTTTGTGAGAACAGTAAGAGGAGCAAGGAACCAGGTCCGATCTTAGTTCATTGATCATGGGATTTTGCAGCAAGTCTTGTCTATTTAATATCAATGGGAAATGAAGGATCCCTTTCTCAGGAAACCCCTTGACTTTGAAGAGCAAGTGGGATCTCTGTTGTCCCACCCTGAATAACTTATTAAGGGCTTGGGAAAACAGCTAGAGAGAAAGCACTTGCTGGGGCTTTTTCTAGCTCCTAGGTGCATTTCTGCTACCAGTTTTATTGTTGTTGTTGTTTGTAGAGTGAACTTTTTTTTTTTTTAAAGTGCCTCCTTGACTTTCTTTATATAGTATATGATAAAAATCACTGGTATAGTGTATGATAAAAATTACAACATTGTATATAATAGGGGAATGTTTTCCATTGTTTGAGTAGTTTCAGCAAGCAGAAAGTATATTCTGGTTGCTCACTATATGTTACAGTTTACTAATATCTCTGCCTGTAGGAACAAAGAGATAAAAATTTAGATTAGGTATTTGTGAGCTTAGGTGTGTTGATTTTTTTTTCTTTCCTTCACTCAGCAGACATTGACCGAATCCATACCCCATGCTAAATAATGCCTTAGGTCCTAGGTTTCAATCCTAAATCTACCACATATAAACCATGAGGTCTAGGGCACTTTCTGAACCCTTATATCCTTGACAATGACATAATACACCATCTGCTTTGGTCATACACTGGATGAAGAATTAAGTGTGTCAGATGCTATGCCAAACAGTAATATTTTAAATCCTTACTCAGTTCTCTAAGCTAAGTATTGTTGGGCCAATTTTACATATGAGGCCAATTTTACATATATAACTTGGAGAAGTGAAATAACCTAGACCAATTGAATAATGGCAGAGGAGGGATTTAAATCCAAGTTCATCTGGCTTCAAAGATTATGCTTTTAGTTACAGTTTTCATAAATATGAAAGTCTTCTAACCACACTGAACTATTTTGTAATGTTTTGTTACGATATAGCTAATTTCATGTACTAACTCCACATATCTCTATAGACTCTTAGGAGCTTTGTGATTGCTTTTACCCATCAGATTTTAGAAGGTGGGAGATAACTTGGCAGGACAGAAAGTGGATCATTGTGCTTCTTAGGTGCAGTGCATCAGATAGATCAACATTTCAGCTGGGATTTTGTTGCTCTAGCTGAGACCTGAGCAGCAGAGTTGGTGCTGGATTGGGTCCTGAATCTATACCTCATGGGTATAATAGACCAGGTAGCTATGCTGCAATTATGTCCTAAGTATACACGAGAGCTCATGGAGTCACCAGTCATCAGAGATGAAAGGTACTTTCAAGATGCTTTCACTAAATTTTCTCAAAACAGAGGCCTACAGAGATTAAACAGCTTTCTTAGGTCTGTATGAGAGTTCTCCAGAGAAACAGAGCTAATAGAATAGCTAGAGCTATTATTGATAGATAGATGGATAGATAGATATTATAAAGAATTGGCTCATGTGATTATGGAAGCTAAGAAGTCCCAAGATTCCGTAGAATAATTTGACAAACTGGGCTGAAAATGTAGCTGCAGTCTGAGTCTAAAGGCTGAGAACTAAGAGAGCTAATGTTTCCGTTCAAGTCTGAAGGCAGGAAGAAGTCAATGTTTCAGTTGTAAAGCAGTCAGGCAGGAGGAATTATCTCCTGCTAAGAAAAGACGGGGAGAAAGGGTCAGCCTTTTAGTTCTATTTTGGCATTCAACAGATTAGCTGAGGGTATCCATATTAGGGACAGCAATCTATTTTATTCAGTCTAATGATTTTAGTATAATCTTGTTCAAAAATACTCTTATAGAAATACCCAGAGTAATATTTGAGCAAATATCTGGGCACCCCATAGCCCAGTCAAGTTGATGCATAAAACTAGCCATCATGGAGTCACACTATTGAATAGGGGAAAAAGCCATGAAGAGAACACAAGCCTTTGGATTGCATTTTTGGATTCTTTTCTTTTACACACTGATTTCATAGATTCCATGATGTATTGATTAAAAATAGCCATTTGTGTACATTAACAAAACCAATTGATCTCTAAACGGAGGAGTTGGAAAATGGCATATACAGATTACTGCTAAGTGTTTTACTGGTATTTTCAAAGATAGATACCTGAAGTATGCTCTGTAGTTTACTTGATCCAAGGAAAAGAGGTAGTTAAAAAACATTTTAAGCATTCCCTTCCTAATCACTTTCACTTTCTCCTGTTATTTGTGATGCTTTTGAATTTACACAAGTAAAGTTAAAAAAAATAGAATCATTTTTTCACTATCTTTGCTAATGTTTAATAACATCATTAAAACATTTCAAGATTAACTGTGACCATTGAATTGTAAAATGTGTAAGGTTCAGCAGTATTTAAGAATCTTTCTGATAAAGTGTTCTGGGATTCTGAAACAACCTTGAAAAAGATGTAAGAAAAATATTATCTCCATGTTGAAGATGAAGATACTGGTTTAAGATGTTGTTGAGGATCACCCAACTAGTGGTGAAGGTGACTGTCCCAAGTTTCACCTAATGTTTTTAAGGTGAAAATTTAAAAGAACATATTTAAAATTTCAAATTATTTCTTTATATCTTTGCCTAGGAGCAACTAATGGAAAAATTTGATTAGGGTCAAAGAGGCTGGTGATGTGGACATTTGTTGTGTGATATTGACGTAGATATGTATAGCACTTATCTCTTTTTCATATTTCTGGTAATATCATGCCACTTTTTTTCAGAAGTCATTTTTTTTTCTTAGTTATTCTGGTTGAGATAATGTTGAGATATTCCCTGGGTTCGAAGTGTGAGAGGAATATAAGGGGCAATCATTGATGGGAACACAACATTATTGCAGCCAGTAGGACACAATCGTAATATTTCGTTTGGGACTCTAGGGAGCAGTTAAGATTGGCATTTGAGCTATGCATGGAGAAAGTCGGCCTGAGGAGCAAGCCAACCCAGAGAAAGAAAGAGCCAAGAGAGGCAGGATGTGTCCTGGCAGGATGTGACATGGAGACAAACCTGAAGAATGTTCTACCTTCTGACTTTTCAGTTACATCAACCAAGAAATGCCTTTTTTTTTTTCCTTTTTTTGCTTCATTCAGTTTCATAAGAGTTTTCTGTCATTTACAGGCAAGAGAGTGCTAATTGATATAACAAGTCTGATTACTCTCTCTCAAAATCTGTCTGAAGTTGCTGTAGCCCCCTGGAGTGTGTAGTGATCCTGCAAGATTATTAGCATGGAAAAGTATATGGCTGGGTTGTATCATTGTCTGATTATTTTTTATTGATTGATTGATTTTTTTTAGATAGAGTCTCATTCTGTTGCCCAGGTTGGAGTGTAGTGGTATGATCTTGGCTCACTGCAACCTCTGCCTACCAGTTTCAACTGATTCTCCTGCCTCAGGCTCCCAACTAGCTGGGGCTACAGGTGTACACCACCACACGCAGCTACTTTTTGTATTTTTAGTAGAGACAGGGTTTCATCATATTGGTCAAGCTGGTCTTGAACTCCTGACCTCATGATTCACCCATCTTGGCCTCCCAAAGTCCTGGGATTACAGGCGTGAGCCACTGCACCTGGCTGGTCTGATTATTTAATAGTGTCATTATCAGCAAGATCTAATACAAACAAATGTCCTAGCACAGAAGAACAATGACTAAATTCATTAACCATGGCTTTGTTTACCCTCTCATTGTTAAATCAAACAGACATTCTTGGTATACCTGTCCCTAGTAAAGCTTTCAGTGACCACATATTAATGAAAGAGGATTTGATAGCTACAATGTCTGAATTGCATAAATGTATTTCACACAAGCAGCAGCAGGGTCTCAGGCTCTGTACATAATTTTCTTTGCTGACATCTGTAATAAAACACAGATTATGATACAGGATATGCAGCACTTGACCTTCAACATAGAAAGGTAAAGATACTCTTAATTTGGAATTTAGATAATTCTTTCTATTTCATCTTGCTATTGGACAGACACGCTTTTATCTCTAAAATCTACAAAAGGCTTTCAACCATCTTATGTAGAGATTGAAACTTAGGTTTCATCTCCTTTGCCGTATCTAATTGATTGGTAGTTTTTGCTTGAGGATTTTGTTTTGGGTTTTGCAAGGGAGAGTTCCATGATGGATTAGTAATGGCCCAGGCAAGACGTGTACAAGAGATAGTACTAGGGAGAAACCAAGAGATATTGAAAACTGATGAACATGTGATAGTTTGAAACAAAGACTAACCAGCTAAATTCAAGCTAATTAAAATAGAAGTAAATTAAAACAATGATAAAAATATATACTTGTTTTAAAATAACATCCAAACCATACCTCCTCAAAATAGTGAACCTGAAAATGAAACTGTAAAGAAAATGTGTTTATATGCCAGTGTGGCGTCACTTAGCGCTCAAATAGAAGAGACTGCGGTCTCTGTGTTACACAGGATAGTTTGAGAAAGTGCAATCTAGCTGAGCACAGAAGAGCACAACAATTAACACAGACTATAGGGTTTTTTTGTTTGTTTTGTTTTGTTTTGTTTTTAATGAAGCTGCAAGCATTCTGCTTCTGTGCTTTTTATCTTTTATTCATTTAATTTTTTTGAGATGCAGTTTTGCTCTTTTTGCCCAGGCTGGAGTGCAATGGCGCGATCTTGGCTCACTGCAACCTTTGCCTCCTGGGTTCAAGGAGTTCTCCTGTCTCAGCCTCCCGAATAGCTGGTATTACAGGCATCTGCCACCATGCCCAGCTAATTTTGTATTATTAGTAGAGATGAGGTTTTTCCATGTTGGTCAGGCTGGTCTTGAACTCCCACCCTCAGGTGATTCGCCTGCCTTGGTCTCCCAAAGTGCTAGGATTACAGGCGTGAGCCACCACACCTAGCCCTGTGCCTTTTTTGTTTGTTGTTTTGATACAGTCTTGCTCTGTTACCCAAGCTGGAGTGCAGTTTAATTTATTAAGCTAAATACTATTTGTGAAGAATTTACCAAACTTTCTGGAACATTATAAGCATGAAAAATGCAAATAAAACAATTAGAACCAAAAGCACTACTCCTAATGTCATTTTGTGTAACCCTTGATCAATAGTGGTAACTTGGTTAGAATTTGTTGTGTGTGGGGTATTCATGGTATGCAAGTAGCATATGCATTTGGGGTATTGGGAAACTTTCACATTCAAAAAACAGTCAAAAACTCTCTACCCTGTGTCATCCCTTTTGCTTTAAAGGCATCTAATGAGAATTATTAAGAAATCATAGTAACACGCATTGACCTGTGAGCCCAACGATCTGTATTTATACCTCAGTCTGATACTTATCAATTATTTTCTTACTGGGGATGATAATCATATCTACCTCTTGGGATGTTTTGTGGTGATTATATGAATTAATACACAGAAAAGAAGTTTGAGAAATGCCTGACCTGATGTAAGTACTCAATAAATACTGTTATTAATAATCATATAGCTCCTTTTGGGAGGTATAACCCCTCCAAGCATGGCTCCCACTGAATGAGGCTGTCAGGCTCCACGCTAAATGCTTATCTCATTTAATCATTACAACAACCTTTTTAGTGTAAGTATTACTTCCTAATGAGATTATATGCTCCAAAAGAGAGTAACCTATTCATTGCCATTAGACTAGATATTTGGTTCAGAGAAGATGCTCAAAACATAAGTTCTGGGTAAATTGTTGGTTCCTCATTTGCCAAATAAGGACACTGAGACTGGGACACTGAGAATGGTGCATGTGAGGTTCCTAGTAAGGCTTACTGTGTATCTTTCCAAAATGTGTGATGACAGGTTTGGGCTCAAACTTATTTGACTCCAAAGTCTATTTTTCACATTCACTAAGCTCACTGACTTGAAAATAATTAGTGTATATTCACACCTCAAAAAATGATGTCACTGGATCAGAAGACCATTTTACTGGGAGCAAGCTGTGGGGGCAAAGGAAACTCATTTTCACATGCCCACCCCCAATGATTATGTTTATCCAGATGGAATGTACTGCATCAACAGGATAAGGCTTTATATAGAAAATAAGTCGCTGGATGGAAGAGCTTTGCAAGTCGGGTGGGAGGGTGTTTTTTCCCTCTCTAGTTTGTAAAGTGTTTATGAATAGACATGAGACGGATTATCAGGGATTGGGATGTATTATGGGAATCCCCAGATAGTTTAGCACCAGCAGTTATTGCCACCGGAGAAAGTGATATTGGAATTGAAAGGGAAGACTATAGAGACATTTTGATAAAACTACTTTATTTATAGAGTATATTAGTTTTCTATTGCTATGCAACAAATTCCCACACATTTAATAGCTTAAAATATACATATTTATTGTCTCACTGCTTCTGTAGATGTCCAGAAGTGGAGTGACTGGATACTTCACTCAGGATCTCATCAGACTGAAATTAAGGGGTCCTCTAGGGCTGTGGTTGTCATTTGGGGCTTGGTGTTCTCTTCTAAGTTCATTGGCTGTTGGCAGAATTTCTTTTCTTGTGGTCATTCCTGCTAGTTGTCAGCAGGGACACCTGTCACCATCTAGAAGCCACTCATGGATCCTTGCTACATACCTTCCACAGGCAGTTTATGAGCTGAGTGTTTGCTTCCTTTCCTGGAGCACATCTCTCAGACTTCCTTCTTTATAGCCAGTGAAAACATGCTTTTCAAAGCTAACATGGTTTAGTTGCCCATCCAAGATAATAATTCCCCTTTTTTCATATAATATAATGTAATCATAAGAGTGATACCTCATTATATACACAGATTCTACCCACGCTCAAAGTAGAAGGAATTCTACATGGCGAGGGGGCATTAGGTATCATCTTAGAATTCTGCCTATCACATAGGTTAAGAATACATGGTCCGGAGGGACAAAGAGACTTGACTTGTGTAGGGCACAGGGCTTACCAGGGGTAGAATTGAATTAATAGCAATTCACTTGGCTCCATTTTCATTTCTCTACTTTTGGTCTCTCTAAATCAAATGTTTCAAAGTTCTGTATCTAAAACTCCATCACTCTGATTTATAATGCTCTAAGATACATTTGGTGGCAAGTGACAGAAACCCAAACCAAATTGGTTAAAGCAGAAAGGAAAGCAATCAGTTTATAGGGTTAAGTATGTGTTTAAAGACTTCAGAAACCTCTGGATCCATTCCACGTTTCCTTCCTTCCCAGTCGTACTTCTTCATTGTGGTGGCCAAGGTCATTTTCAGAACTCCAGGTTTGAATCCTACCAGCTAAATATGCCCATTATCGCTATTTTGTTTTCAGGAGTACTTTTTTACAATGGGTCCAGCAAACGTTCTGGAGCTGACTCTCCTGGACCAGTGTGGATCAATCTCCATGCCTATACCAATCATGGTGACCACTGGGATAGAACACCCTGACTAGCCAATCTTGGTCATGTGCCCTAGAGCCAGGGGACAGGATCAGCACCTCTAGAACAAAATGAAGTGAGAAACTTAGAAAAGTGGTTTCCAAAAGGAAAACAAAGGTGCTGATAGCAGAAGAGGGAAATGGACGTGAGATAGGCACATGCTAAAAATTACCTACGTAGGGCTCCCCCTCGTGGAGTGTGGCAGAGCTTGAGAGAAGGGGTAGGAGCTGCCTGTTAGAGGAAGGAGTTAGGAGGGAATGAGTTGAAGTGGAATAGATTGATCATTAAGCCACCTAAAGCAGTGTTTAACACAGAAATAAAGAGAGAAGCAGTACACCAGCCTTGATGAGTTTGAATACCTGGTTCAAGCTGTGGATCCATCATTACAAAGGGTTATCCTTCTATGAGTCATTCTATGTCCCCAAGTCTCTATTTCATTTCTATAAAGTTGGGCTACCTGGTGTGCCTACCTCATCTTTCCATCATCACAAAAAGTGAGATTGCTAAAACAAAATAAAACAAAACAAAAACAACACACACACACAAAACAGAGCAAAACAAGGAAGACACTATCTGAAATTTCAAGAGAACTTGCATATACTGAATTATTAATTCAAGTAGAATATTGAAGGAATTTGCAATAGGGATGTTCCTTGAGCTTCAGCAAACAGGATAATATTTTTTCAACACCTTTCCTAAAACCTTTTTTTGGAAGTTGTATGTCACCAGGGCAAAGGCCTGGGCAAGTGCAGGTTTAATGAAGCTAGAACTTTAGCAACATGGAAAGGAGAGGGAGGAGAGAGAGAGAAAGCTGGGTATGTCTAATAAAATCATTTTGCATGCTCTCGTGTCCAAACACACCCATTTTCACAGCTGGGAGAGCCTGATGGGAGACTATGAAGGGTCCAAATCCTGGTCAAGGAGTGAGTAGGTAGAAGCATGCCTCCAGATATTTGATATGTTTGCTGAAGAACCATAGCTGATAGCTGGGAATACCAAGAGCAAGGTTCCAATATGCAAATAGTCATCATGAAAGAAAGTGAAGAATGCCACAGAGTCAGAGGAGAATGGATAAGTTAAAGACTGAAGGCTTGAGAAAGAACTTCTGTTTATTGAATACATTTGTATTGGGCTTTTCCCCTGTAAAGGGCTAGGTAGCTTAGCGGCCACATTTGGCTTCTATAGCAGGGTGGCCTCAGTTCGAATTTTGGTTCTGATATATGATAGTGGGCAAATTGTTCAGCCTCTCTGTGCCTCAGCTTTCTTCATCTGAATATGGAGGTAATAATCATAATGACAATATGGACATCACAGGGGTATTAAAAGGATTCGATGAATTAACATTTGTGAAGCACATAGAGCAGTTCCTGGGACATAGGGTATAGTTAACACAAATACACTGTGTCTTCATGTACTAAGCTCTCACCAGGAAAATATCTTTTATGTCTTTGAGTTTTAGTTCTAGCTGGGGTAACATATATAAAACAAATAATGTCACTGATAATTGTTGAATTACAATGATGATACATGTTGTGACAGAGAAATTCAGGATTGTAAGAGAAATGAGAGCCTTGTTCTGGGGGTCAGGGGAGTGACATTTACACAGATACTCAAAGGGTAAGTAGGACTTGGCTAGGAGTGGAAAGCAAGCACAAAAGCCTAGAGGCAGAAAGGAACTTGGTAAACTCTAGTGATTGGAAGAGAGCCAGTGTGACTGGAGTGGAGAGAAGGGACATGATATTAGAAGGAAAGTTAAGGTCAGATCATGAACAGCTTTGTACACTTCATGTAAAAATGTGTTTTATCCTAACTGAAGTGGTCAAGGATAAAGCATATGAACTAAATGTTTAAGGAAGGGTAAGATTTGGTCATGCAGAAATGATGGGCTGCTAGGGAGAAAAAGACCTGGGAATAAAGGGACCAGCATGCACAGAGAAAAGGAAGCTGGGAGTGAAGAACAAGTGAGCAGTCCATTTTTGCTAGCATAGAAGGTACAGGGTGATAACTAGGTATAAATAAGTTTGGGAAAAAAAAAACCAGGACCAGATGATGGAGGGCATTAAATTCTGGGTAAAATGGTTCTGACTTCAGCATACAGTTAAAAGTCTACCAGATTTTAGATAAGTAGAATGACAGATGACAACTGTGTTCTAAGCACATTGCCCAAACAGAGTTGGTATGGGTTGGGAAGGAGAAGAGAAAGATAGAGAGAGAAGGAGAAAAGGATGGAGAGAGATAGGGAGAGAGAGAGACAGAGTGAGAGAGAGAGAGAGACATTGAGAGAGAGAGAGAGAGAGAGAGAGAGAGAGAGAGAGAGAGAGAGAGAGACTAAGAGGCATAGCATTTTTTAGTTTGAAACATGATCTGGCTCTGTAGCCCAGCCTGGAGTGCAGTGGTGTGATCTCAGCTCACTGCAACCTCTGCCTCCCAAGCTCAAGCCATCTTCCCACCTCAGCCTCCCAAGGACACATCACCATGCCCGGGTAATTTTTATAGTTTTTTGTTTGTTTGTTTTGTTTTGTTTTGGTTGTTGTTGTTGTAGAAAGTGTTTCTTCATGGTGCACAGGCTGGTCTTGAATTCCTGAGCTTAAGCAATCCACCTGCTTTGTCCTTCCAAAGTGCTGGGATTACAGGCATAAGCCGCCATGCCAGGCCAGCATAACACTTTTATTCAATGAAAAGAGACTCATAACAGCCTAGATGAGAGACACGGAAGGCTTAAATGTTGCTCACACATATTAATCACTCAATAAATATCAGTTATTATGAATTCATCTGTTTTTAAAATTAAAGAAAAATAGCTGATTATAGGTGTAAAATGTTATACCTAACATGGAGGCAAAATTTTCCTCCTTTTAGCTTTTCAATATTTCCTATAGACCCTGAGCATGCCTGCTACTTTCTATGGTGTATTCTGATTATTTAGGCATGGGTATGGCTCTGCAATGGATTTCAGACTCCTAGAAGACAGAGACCAGGCAAGATATTTATCTCAGAATCTTTCATACTACCTCACAGTCAGTAGGCACTTAAGAAATACAGGCTTCTTTCAGCAGTTGTTCAGTATATTCTGAACCTAAAGCACCCTAGATTAAGGGATTTTAACTCCTTTGAGATTTGACAGGAGTAGTGAACTTAAGCTTTTGAGACAGCAGCAGGTGGCTGAGAGTCCTACACAAACAGGACAAAAATCTTATCTTTATTTAAGGAAGGGTAAGTGAAACCTCCATTTCATCACTGGACATTTATCTATATTTCTTGTCGATTTCTAGGAAAAAAATGATGCTTACCTGTTTATTAATTTATTCACTGGATATCCCTTTGCAATTTCTTAAGCTTAAATCTAAATACAACAACCTATAAAATCTAAGGTCAGATTACAGACCAGAAAAGCCACCTACTCTAGAGTCCTAAAGCTGGGGTCCAGGGATAGATATTAACAAATGAGACTGGCAAAGACAAATATAGTGAAACTCCATGTGAAATTGTGTGGGATATTTTATAAGTACAGTTTCTACAACAGAGAGGGTCTATAGCAAAAAGGAGGTTCTTTAAACAGTCTGTGATATTAAAAATATTGTCCATTGATTTTCAAATCTATCATACTATGAATGAAATGCTGTGAAACATTCCATTTACTTATTAAATGCCATTGTACAAAAGGTGCTATTTTATTGTCACCCCAAAATCTACAGACAGGAAGTTCTTTCTTAAGTCTACCCTAATCTGTTGGCAACTCCTCCCTATGGAAGCCCTTAGTAAATTCGGTGGAAATAGCAAACAGCTGCTCAGCAACACCCACCCCAAAGAAAGAACAAGACATTTCTCACATATCTCAAGCTGCCTTAAATGTTCTTTCTTTGGCAAAGAAGAAAAAAAGAAATATATTTTTGGCCTCTAAACCTTTTCCCACCCGTGTGTATTTCTGCAAAAATGTTATCCATATGGTTTTGACTGCATTCTCCGTAAGTCATTAGACATGCTTTGCACTGAGAAGTTTTCTGATGACCAAGGAGTCTTTGGAGACATTTTAAAATGGCCCTCTTAGCCTTTCTTCATAGAAACAGGGAAGCTAAACTGAGCCAAATGCAAATGAACTAAGACCTGGAAAGCTTGGAGTTTTATTCAAAACTCAGAAACCATAAGGCTCGAGTGAGCCTTAAATCTGTCCATGCAAAGTCTTCACCTCCTTCTCCAGGGACAAGATACATTAAATCATCCATTGGGATGGGGCACAGATAATGCAATGCCTCCAGACATCTAAGTTGATATTTAGGGTTGGGTGCAGTGACTCCATAAAATTCCAAGAACTTCTAATCACCCCAGGGCTTCCCCATTATTCCCAGAGGATAAAGATTTTGGACTTGGACTTGGGTGTTGAATTCCTAACTCCATCACCTACTAGCTATATTTTGGCATGCTACTTAAGTTTTTCAAGACTCAATTTCCTATTCCGTAAAGATGGGATAGTATTTTCTATCTCATACTGCAAAGTATTTTCAGAATTGTAAGCAATAATATTCAAAACATTGCAAATAAAATGCTTGGTGCACGGTAAAAGTTCAAAATTATCTCTCCTCTTTCTCTCTGTGTAACAGTAGTTGGAACCAGGAAGAGCTCTTTGTTTCTTTAGGGAAATATTGACTGTGTGGGGTGAGGAAGAGGAAGACTGGACAGTGTTCCAAAGCATTAAGTCCCATCTTTCTAAGGTATGTGGACCACAACCCATCTTGGGAGACTGATTATAAGGAAAGGGTTAAGAAGAATCAGTCAGAACTTTGGTCTTCATCTGAAGTTGCCTGACTACGTTGTCTCAGATTGATTTCAGAACTGCATTATCAGCAGGGTTGCTGTTGCCTACTAACCGTCATGGAAGTAGATCTCAGCTGGGGGATGATGGGGAGACAAAGAAAAATATAGCGACGAAAAAAAGAAGGAATGGGGTACAGACAGAAAGAGAAGGAGAGAAAATAAAGAAAGGAGGAGAGGCAAGAGATAGCGACCTGGGGTTTCATACTGCGTTGGGTGGAAGAAGCAGTGTGTGTGGTGGGATTATTTTTTCATGGTCAGAATCAAAGTCAGAACTGCCATGGGGAACCTGTGTTCAAGACCTGGACGTGGGCCAGAAGCCAAGGGAAAGAGAAAGTTGCCCAAGAAAAAAGGGAGAATTTTCCACCAGGCGGAAAGAGAAATCGCTGGGTGAGTTAGTGGTTGGAGAGCTGTCCGTGGTGCTGACTCCTCCTCATTGGGATTCCAGTGGAGGCTGAAAAGCATGCACTGGCTGCTGCTCCTCTCCCTTTCCTCTCCCCTCAGTCCTGACCTCCTGAGAGCCAGGATCATTCTGGCTAGCTCTATGTCTTCTCCTCTCTTTTCCCCTTTCTCTTTATTGATTAAATAATTTTTTCCCAAGTTCCCAGTTCATCACTCAAACATTTCTCTTCCATTTTGTTTCAAGACTCCTCTTCCTCCAATTAGTTCACTGGCTCTTAGATTGTTCTAGGCCTCCCTGGTGGTCACATCTCTCTCTTATCATCCTTTGAATTAAAAAACAAACAAACCAAAAACATACAATGGAAATCATAAAAGCAGACAGCGTGCACTGAGCACTCACTAGGTGTCAGGGAGCAGTCTAAGTGCCTTTGCATACGTTAACTCATGAGCAGTCTAAGTGCCTTTGCATATATTAACTCATTACAATTCCACATCAGCCCTATTAGATGGGTAGATATATTATTATTCTATTAAATAGACAAGGAATTGAGGCTTAACGGGTAAGTAATTTGACCAAGACCACACAGCTACAGGACTCCAACCTCTCTCGAGCCTGCACTTCTATTGAATCTGGCTCTTTTATATTTTCCATCACCTTTTCCTGTGACTTCCTGCCCCTCCGTCTGGTAGCCTTAATGCTTTCTATTCTTGCCTAATCTTCAAGGGACTAGGAATCTGCATTGCTGATTTAGTTTAAATCAGAAGGGAAGCAAAGTAAACAAATATACAAAATGTGCGCTGTGTGGGAATTGAGATCATAGGAGGGCTTTATTTTCTGCTTCAGGGAGAGGCCCCATGTTAGCAGCCCCAGCCTGCATCTCAGGCTGATTGTGGAGTCTTTTGCTTTTCATTTTCATGTCTTACTCCCTGTACCCTCGCCCCTTCCCCGCCTTTGGTGGTCTCCAGAGAACTTCGTGTCCCCTCAGCTTCTCACTCCTACATCCTGCCTACGTAAAGAAGCTCTTGCTTCATTCTGGGAGGTTACGTGGGCTCTCGCCTACACACCGAGAGAAACAGTGTCAAACACTCACAGAGAGACGGGCAGACACAAACGGACCCACACGGGCACCTCCCAAGACAAAACCCATACTCGATGGGTCCACGCGGCCATGGAAACACCTGCGGCCCCAGAAACACTCAGGTACTCGCGACACACACAGTACAGTCACGCTTAAGGGCACCAGGATTCCGGGTTTGCGCATACGCACGGTCCCCTTGGATGCTCGTGCTCATAGACACAACACCGTACACCCCCCAGACCCACGAAACTCCCCACAGCTCAGCCCCAGCCCACCCGGGCCGCCCTTCCCTCGAGGCGGCCTCCCGTCTCTCATCCTCTGGCTTCTCCTCCTCCTTCGCCTAAAGATGTACAAAACACTCCTCGGAAGCAACCCCGGCGCTCGGCTCCTCCCTCCCCGCCCCCAGGCCGCCGCTCCCCCATTCATTTTCGGCCGTCGATGGCTAAGTCCCTCCCCCCGCGTAGCCCGGCCTCCGCCGCTCCCCGCCCGGAGACCGCGGCGCACTTGGACTTCCCTCTCCATTCGCCAGCCGCCTTGCTCCCGGTCCCCACGGCTGCAAACTGATCTGGCGCGGGGGGAGGAGGAGAGCGCAGGCGAGCGAACCCGCGAGAGAGGGAGAGAGCGAGAGAGCGAGCGAGCGAGCAAGAGCGAGAGCGAGACAGCCGGGAGGCAGAGGGAGTAGTGACCGCCTTCCGGAGCCGGGATTCATGCCTGTCCTCGGGACCAGCGAAGGGGACTTTACGGCTGAGTATGAGCCAGGCTGCTAGGAGCCAGGTACCCCCACGCCTGCAGTCCCCGCGCCGTGCCCGGAATGCGAGCTGGACGCAGGGCTTTCCCAAGTTCCCACCGAGCCGAATAAAAAGCGTCCGCCCGCAGCTCTCCGCCAAAGACGGACATTGACTCCAGGTAAGGCGGCGCCGGGTGCAGCGCCCAGCAGCCCCGCTGCCCTTGGACCCGGCCCCGGACCGCATTAGGGGCGCCCCCGCGCTGCCCTGCCCCTCCCCCTCCGGGCACCCTTGTCCGCTCTTCACCTGGCCGCCCCGCCGCCTCCAAGTCTTCTCCGGTTCTAGGGAGGGGGTTCCTGTGCCTGGGCTCAAAGGGTTAATTGCGGGTTTGAGTGAGTGGCGTGTGTGTCCCCGCGCGCTCCCGACGTGTGCACCATGGTGGGAACTTGATGTGGTGCTAGTGTGTGTTTGCGTGTGCGGCGTCGTTTGCGTTTGATGCGTGTGTGTGGTGTGTGTGTGTGTCCGTGTGTGTAAGGGAGGGGTGAAGAGAGAGAGGTCCTATAACCTACTTACGGCGCGATGTGTGTGTGCATGTTTGTACGTATGTGTTTGTGTGTGTGCGCTCGTGTGTCTTTTTAATTAGGTCTCTCCAGCTTACACGGAATGGGACCCTTACTATAGGATCACGTAGTCATCGGGAAACCCGCTGTGGACTTCCTCTTGGGGCTCTGGGCTTGGGGTTTGGGGAGGATTATGGGGCTGTAGATGGCACCTTCTTTAGCCCAATGTTGGTACGTTTGAAGGAAAATTCCTCCAAACGGTGGAATCCTGCTACCCTGGGACCCACCGCTTAATATGAAAGAGACATGGCCAACCCCCGAGGCAAATGAGACGCTGTCACTTTAAATTCCACACTGGACAGACTCCAGGATTCTGATGGGAATTTGGAGACACTGGATAGTGGGTGACAGAGAAAGGGGGAAGTCAGCCGTGGCCTCCTTATCTGGGGCTTGGCAAGTCTGGGATAGGGATTTACCCTGCATCCGCGTTTGCAATCAACACAGCCCGTCTGGCTTCTGGTGCTTTTGGGGAGGATCTGGGCAAGTTTGCATGGATCCCCCCTCAAGGGAAAGGAGAAAGCGTCCTCGGGGACTTGCTCATCCATCACAGTTGCAAAGGGTCTCAGAGGAAATTTCATTTAGGGGCAGCTCTGGATGATATGGAAGGAGATGGATGGGGCACTTTCTAAGACAGATTCGTCTTTCTTTCCCCCTTTCAGGCGGGGAAGCCCCCAGAGAGTCTCTTCCTAAATATGCCTCTCCATGGCTCCACTGGAGTTAGGAGGATATTGGGAGAAGGCAGAGAAGTGGGAGGGAGAGAGAGAGAGAGAGAGAGAGAGAGAGAGAGAGAGAGTGTTTCATTACTGAGGGAGATCTACAATTTGAAAAGGGGCTCTGAGTGGGGAACCTATAACAGAATGTGGCAGTAATTGACTTAAACTGCTGTCGGTTTGCACCTCGCATCTCTCACTTGGCTCTGAAATACTGCCAAGGGCAGGGGGGCCATGGAAGAATCTCAGCCAGGAAGGCAGTTTGGGTCAAGGCCCTCTTTCTTCTTTCCTCCACCTCCTGGAAGGCTCTTTAGGTAGGTCTCTTGGCCACCCTGGCTTGGTACTGTTGGGCTTGGGCTCTGGGGCCAGCCATTGATTTGATTCCCAGCTGCCTCTTAAAGGCTTGCCCTACTCAGCAAAAATGCTGAGTTTTACTGCTGTTAGCATGGCTTCCAGACTCGGCAGCTGTTACTTTCTCAAGGTAAGCGGCAGCCGTTCTACTCTCAGCCAGGGAGGCTAGGAGAAGACAAGGGCTGTGACGCTGGGACACAGCCTCTTGTCTAGCTCAGCTCGGAGGGGCCGCTGACAAGGCCTCTTAGGGAAAAAAAGTAGAAATATACTTGGCCTAAAAAATGTACACATGTATATTCTAGGAAGAAATATATATGTATATATAATACACACGTGCGTGCGTGCGTGCACACACACACATATATGTATATATTCATATTCTGGGGAGAGATAAAAGCAAACATGTATTTGTAGGAACCTGCCCTGACGGGTGGGTTCTACCTGCAGGCACTTGCAGACATACCATTCTCTGTCCAGAGACTGATACCTCAGGCTGAAGCCTTCACACAGCCACAGAGAATCTCCTTCAGGATGTCAGAGCAGACCTCCCTGGATTGTCTTGGGTAGGGGGTACTAGAGCCAAGGAGGAGACTCCTTTTTGGGAACTGCCTCATTTTCTCTCTTTCCTAATTCATAGATGATTGAAGTTGGAAGGAATATTAAAGAGCAGAAAGGCAGTGTGGCCTAAAGAGGGGATGAGAATTCTCCAATATTCAGTAGTGAGTGAGTGGCATGCCTAGGACTAGAATCTAGGCTTATCAGCTAGAGCAATACCTTTCCACTCCTCCCACACTGCCTGGGACTGTATATTGCTCCCACCCCCATCTTGCCACCCTGCCACCACGACCCCTACCAAGACAATCGCTTGTCTTCCCTCATGAAACTTCACATTTTCAGAGATGCATTTCAAGGTTTTTCTATCTGGAAACATGACCCTGAAAAGAAAAGGTCCAATGCCTCAATCACTGTTCCCAAAACACACAAACACACACACACACACACACACACACACACACACACACACACACACACACACGGGGTGGGGTGGGGAGGATTGAGAGAGACAGAGAGACAGAGAGAAAACATAGATTCCTTCTCCAGTGTCTTTAGAGAATTACCCACAAGCAAGGACCCAGTACTGAGTATGACTGGTAGGCAGAACCCAGCAAAGTGTCTGGTCTGTATCTGAGATTTTTATTAAGGAATGCACTGGTTTCCAGAGAGCAAAATGTACACCCATCCACCAGTGCAAATACTTCAGGCAAATTAATTTCTTTATATTAATTAGAATCTCACCCCTAGACATTTATACATGTTACAGGCACAGGAACATCTGCAAGCATACATGAATAGGTGTGCTTATACACACATGTGCACACAAAGATCCAGAAACCTTTCCTACTTGCTACATTTCCAAAAAAGAGAACCTCCACACGAAATTGTGTTCTCCCATATAAAGCATCTCCCATGTGACAACTAGGACTCATAAACTCCAGGAAGGAGAAATGTAAAGCCCTGTGAAAGAGAGACCTGGAGAAGTCAGAATCGAGTTCACTCAAAAGTGTGCTCTTAGACTTCTAGATGCCTGTTTCCGGGTGCAGGCAAGTACTGAAAAACATGGGGGTTTTAGGCCCATCTGCAATAGAGCCTTTTCCATGCAGGATTTTCCGGGGCTAGATGGCACTTTAGCTCCCAGAAGGGGGAGCTGTGACTCCATTTCAACCAAGGAGAAACAGCTCAGAGATTCCAAATCAGCTCTTGGGCCCCCGTTGAGTTTAGACGACCCAGCTCAGGCTGCAATGAGTATCTTTGCCGCTGGTACAGGCAAGGACTGTAAAAACACCCTCCCCTGATCAGGTCAAATTCAACATCTCTTTCTTAGTGCTGGCAAGAGTTTATGTTCTGGATCATAAAGTCCTCCATTTTTCTGAAAAGGTCTTTGCCCAGAGGCCCTTCAGTTGTGCAAGGAGACATTTTTTGATTAGCAGCCTCTCTGTTTTTCCTTCCCAATTCCTTGCAGGAAATCACCAGTACATTATCACTTGAACAGGCCATTAAGGTTAGACATACCCTACCCTTCTTTTCCTGCTTTTCCCTTGCTGAAATACAAAGCTTAACAAATTGGCTGCTGAACTACTGGTAACCATGTTAAAGACAAGATGGAGGTCATGTGAAGAAGACAGGTCCTTAAATGTCATTCTTAAATAATTTTTCCAGTTGTGCTCCCTTCTGCAAAGATTATCTTTATTATTCTTTCCACTAGCTCCCACATTCAGCCACGACTTTTATCAAAATTCCACCCATATTTCAACATGTAGCTCAAATGACCCTTCCAAGAAGTCTTCTCAAGATCTTATTTTGGAATTAATCTCTTTATCACCTGATTTTTCTGTACCATTTTATCTGAAACTCTATTTTAGTTTGTGTCGCTGTTTGCCCTGCTCTATAGTGCCCTGGGTATAGGTCTGTCTTACCCTCTTCAGTATGGTCTCAGGAGCAGGGACTGACACAGAGTAGTTGCTTTATAAATGTTTGCCCTTGCATTTCATGTTGCATCTCAATGGCAACTGTCATCTCTCTGTCTGTCTGTCACACTTTCTAGCTAACAATTGCTTCATATTCATTTAAAGCAATGACGTTATGGCATTTTTGCCTATACCAAGAATATGGGGATTCCAATGATAATACAGACAGATGAAAATTAGACCCTACTTGGAAGTGAACATTGACTTCCTGTGTTCCAGGGTCTTTAGTTTTGCTCTCTCATGTAGTCTTTCTTTCCACCCAGTGGGACAGATACAGCCCCTTTTACAGAAGAGGAAAGTGAAGCCCAGGCTGGTTAGACTCCTTGACCAAGATCACATAACCATCACAGCCAGAATTTGAATCTGTCTTCCTTCTTACGTCATCTCTGCTCTTTTCACGGTACCACTGAGTTAATGGTAACTGTTATGAATGGCTGGCAACATCGGGTTGTTCAATAGATGCTAGAAATAGCTGGGACTTATTATGAACTCTTTGAAATTGATGGTATGAAGGTGTCTTGAGTCACTGGATCAAAGAAAACCTCTGAAGGTTTCTCAGTAACCAAACTTTTCTCCATTTTCAGGAATGATGAGTTCTTTTTGTAATGCCAATAATACATGACCAAAACGTCAGTTTTATTACTTTTAGTGACAGCAAGTTCATTACCACACAAACCAGCCTATGCCATATTTGAAGAGCTTTGTTGGAATATTTTCTTACTTTGCCCCTAAATCATCCTTCTATCCATTTGTCTCTGAAATCGCACAAGTGTAATTCTCTTCCAGTTATCAGTTCTTTGAATATTATGAAAGCAAAATTATTTCACATCAATTTTCTTTCTGAATGGAGGGGGTTGTCTTCACAGCCCTGTCTTCTGTAGCATCTGCTTGAAGGCCTTTTGGCACCCTGAATACTGTCCTAGGGAAATTGTCTAGTTTACCTCACTTTTAGGGCTTAGATACCACCAAAAAACGGGGAAGGATGAGCTGAAATTGAGTGAGGATTTATTCAACAAATATTTGTTGGGTGCCTACTGTTTGCCAAACATTGCTGTAGACGAGAACTGTCAAATGGAACTATCTGTGATGATGGACATGTTTTTTGTGCTGTCCAATATGGTAGCCACTAACCATGTATGATTGCTGAACACTTGAAATGTGGCCAGTGTTGCTGATGAACTGAATATTTAATTTTATTTAACTTACATTAATTTTTATTTTAATTTATATAGCTGTATGTGGCTCGTGGCTACTGTATTTGAATAGCATAGGTCTGGGCTTTAGAAATGTAGCATGAACATGGCCATGGCCTTGTTTTCATTAAGCTCACAATCTAGAGGAGAGAGATGAATAATCAATGAGTAAACAAATAGATAAGCAAAATAATTTTATATAATATTAAATGTCACACCACTAGTTGTGGTAATGTGCTAGAAAGGAATGTGGATGGTATAATTTTAGATTGAGTAGCTAGGAGAAGCCTTCTCTGAGAAAGTGATATTGGAACTGAGGCATAAATGAGAAGGAATCAGCCATGTAATTTTGTGGGGAAAGAGCATTAGAGGCAGAGAGAAGAATAAAATGGAGTTGGCCGGGCTTGGTGGCTCATGCCTGTAATCCCAGCACTTTAATAGGCTGAGGTGGGAGGATCGCTTGAACCCAGGTGTTTTAGACCAGCCTGGGAAACAGCAAGACCCCATTTCTACAATCATCATCATCATCATAATCATTGTGGTGCCTGTAGTCCCAGCTGTTCAGTAGGCTGAGGTTGAAGAATCACTTGAGCCTGAGAGGTTGAGGCTGCAGTGATCTGTGATTGCACTACTATACTACAGCTGGGCAGCAGAGTAAGACCCTGTTTCAAAAAACCAAACCAAACCAAACAAACCATGGAGTCACTTCACTGGGACAAGCTTAGGAAGTCTAAGAGATGGACTACCTGCCAGTGTGGCTGAAGCTTTCAAATTGGGAAAATGACATAAAAGGGAATTAGGAAGGTAGGCAGGGGCTGATCACAATGGCCTGTACAGGAGAGTGAGAAGTTTTGACATCTTTTCCTTGACATCTCTCGTTGGAAGTTTGAGGACTAAGGAGAGTTTGAGAATTGACAGGTCATTGTCAAGTACTCTTGATGGGTTTTTATTAAGTCCATGTTTAATCAGTAATTTCAACAAGTTTTCTTATTTTAATTTCTAGTCCTACTCTGAATGCCATACACTGGAGATACAATAGTCTAAAGGGAGGAGAAACAAGAGTAGGGGAAACGGATAGAAAAGGAAGAAGAGAATGAATACGTGGGGATAAAGTAATTTAAATGAAGTCTTGTGAAAAAGAATGAAAACTGGAAGTTTTCAGTTTGGATCAGCAAATATTTATTGCATATCTTGTCTTGGAAAGGCTTTGGATAAAGTGACTTGGGGGGTATGGTGATGAATCTTGCTAGGTGCTGGCAATCTAATAGTACCGATCTGCAAATCTATAAATAATTGTCATTCATGATAGATTGATAATTGTCACTTCAGAAGTTCTGTGGGAATTTTGGGTAAGGGGAAGTCTAAAGGAAGACACATCAGTAGTGATACTGGTGAGGAGGACGTCGACAGTGAACTGTAAGGTCTCAGAGATCACAGGCTGTATCTTTTTCTTTTATGTCTCCATTAATTCAGAATGTTATACAAAAAGAGCACAGGGACTCAGGGTACCTAATTCCAGCCCTGGCTTCCATCACTATATATGTAGACCTCCTTAAGAACCTATCTTTATCTCTCCAGGCTTGCCTTCTCTAAATTGAGAAGGGCCCAGCTGTGGCTTGCTTCACTGAAGGTATATTGCCTGGCTCTAGGAAAATGTTGCAGTCAGGCGCGGTGGCTCACGCATGTAATCCCAGCACTTTGTGAGGGCAAGGCAGGCGGATCATGAGGTCAGGAGTTCCATACCAGCCTGACCAACATAGTGAAACCCTGTCTCTACTAAAAATACAAAAATAGCTGGGCATGGTGGCGTGCGCTTGTAATCCCAGCTACTCAGGAAGCTGAGGCAGGAGAATCGCTTGAACCTGGGAGGTAGAGGTTGCAGTGAGCTGAGATCGCACCACTGCATTCCAGCCTGGGCGACAGAGAGAGACTCCATTTCAAAAAAAAAAAAAAAAAAAAGCAAGCAAAAACTGTAACTGGGCATAATAGTGCACACCTGTAGTTCCAGCTACCTGGGAGGCTGAGGTGGGAGGGTCACTTGAGCCTGGGAGATAGAAGCTGCCATAAGCCAAGATCGCACCACTGCACTCCAGCCTGGGTGACAGAGTGAGTCTCTGTCTGAAAAAAAAAAAGAAGAAGAATATGTTGCATGACAAAGTTCTTGTAAAAGAGAGGGACACTCACGGTAGCTGTGCTTCCTCATAAGATTTAGATGTCTTCTAAAAAATAAGCAGATTTAAAAGAGGTCGTACCTTACAGCACAGACGTGTTTTGAGACAGTGTGGCTGAGTGGTGGTGAGATAGTGATTCTGTGCTGTGGCAACTCCTGATACCAAAGTGATTAAGTGTTAACATGAAACCCACTGTCCTCATGGAACACAGCAGCCCAGAAAGACTGCCTAGAGATCCATAGACAGTCTTTGCTACTGAGGGGGCAAAGAAGACAATTAAGGAGATAATGAGGCTGAGAAAAAGTGAAATTAATTTTTTTTTCATATGAGGGTGAAGGGGATCTTTGTCTCCTGAGGGAACTATCTTTTGGAGAATGCAAGTGGCCTTAAGGAGAATAGACTGAATAAGACTGGGTATGAGAAAGTTAAGAGTCATAAATTACCCGGGCTTCCTGCTATCCCCACAAAGGAATGGAGAGCCTGGCAAGGACACAAAATATATCATTCTGAACAAATTTTGTTCTCCGTTTGCAGGGGTTTTCTCACAGGGTGCAGAGCTGTATACAAGGAAGTTGGGGCCATCTTGGGATAGCTAGAAGACTGTATTCCCCCAAGGGTGGGAGGTAGATTGATAAGGCAATTAACAAAAGCAACATGCAACCATTTTTGTGTAAACTGCAAAGGTCAGAGCAGCAGGGCTCTGAGTAAATGGCCTATGTGAACAGCTAGAACCCTATGTAAGGGTTAACCCAGTACTGGCCCTGGGAGATTTCTAAGATATAATTTATCTAGCCTTGCAAAGGTCCTGCAAATGAGTCAGTGGGAACCTCTGTGAGAAATAATGGATCTTGGGGATAATGGAGAACAGCCGCGTTACAGATTACAAGCTGATTCAGATGGAGGAAAGGCAGACATCCAGGATATGATTGCTTTTTGGGGAAAAAGTGGTGAATTCTCAAGTCTCCATTCTAAGATTTAGCAATCCTCAAAAGTAGATGAAACTCTAGTAGGCTGTGGAATTCCTAGAGTCCCCAGGAACTCCAAGATAAACCTAGAAGAGCAAACAGAGAACTGTGAAAGAGACAACTGCCTTCCGTGAGTACGTTTCCCTTCACATGGTAGTAGATAAGCCAGATTTCTTATGGAATTTGTTGGGTTCTCAGTTTACAGGCACATGATAAAGGAAGGACCTACAGGAAGTGTTGGCTGGGATGATAAAAACATCTGCACAAGCATAGGGGCCATTAAAAAAGAAAATCAGCACTTTGGTATGTTTAGGAAAGATTGAAAATTAGATTACCTGGCAAGGGTTGGTAATATGGTTTTGCTGCTGGGACACATTTTGGAGATATAGTTCTTTTAGGTGAAGTGGTCCACATCAAATGCCATTGCCAGAGTTAGCGAAGGCTGGGGAGGACTGAGAGGGGTTATAAAGAATTTTATTCTGAATGTATATTGATAGGACAACAACATTGAAAGCCCAGTGAAGGCTTGCAAATGATTCCTGAAAATATTACCAAGTCAGCTCCAGTTTTTGCTTACCTCTCTCTCTTCCCTGACAGTGGGAATGATACATGTAGGCAGAGCATGGACTGGAATTTGAGGGGGCTCTGGAAGGATCTTCATCCCTAACATTTAGAGATGGCTGAAGTGTCACTGCCCTAAAGCCGTTCTTGGAGTGAAAAAGTGGATGTGCCAAGCACATGACATATTCTTTGTGCTGCAATGGATACTTGATATAGATAGCCGACTAAATATTCTCAACAAGCTCATGCATGGGGAGTATTGTGCCCCATTCTAGAGATGATGAAACTGAGCTCAGAGCAGTAACGCCACTTGCCCAAGGCCATATGCTGAGTCAATTGTGTTTTCTCGTGGATTTGAATCTACTTCTTTCTGACTTGAAAGTACAGAGGTTGAAAGCCTGGGTCTGCTGGAGTTTGAATACCTGCTCTGCCACTTTCTAGCTATTTGATGTGGGGCAGATGACCTGATGTTTCTGTGCCAGTTTTCTCATCTGTAAAATGAGTACTATAATGATAGTAACTCCAGGTTGGGCATGCTGGCTCACACCTGTAATCCCAGCACTTTGGGAGGCTGAGGCAGGAAGATCACTTGAGGCCAGCTGTTTGAGGCCAGCTGTTTGAGACCAGCCTGAGCAATATTTAGCAAGACCCTGTCTCTACAAAAAAATTTAAAAAATAATTAGCGAGATGTGGTGGCGTGTGCCTGTAGTCCTAGCTACTTCGGGGGTGCTGAGGCAGGAGGATTACTTGGACCAAGGAGTTCAAAGTTTCAGTGAGCTGTGATCATGCCACTGCAATTCAGGGTGGGTGACAAAGTGAGATTCTATCTCAAAAACAGCAGCAATAATAATAGTAACTTCGTAGAGGTGTGTGTGGATTTAGTTAGTTTATATGATAGGTGCCTCAGACAGTGCCTGGAAGATCATCAACACTATATAAACATTAACTGTTACTGCTTTTTATGATTTCCACACCATCTTATATTAGATTAGCCATTGCTCATACTCTCAGGTATGTGCTCAAACTGGAAATAACATATAGGAATAAAAGCATTATTAGGTTCAAGGCACTGCCTTGCAAATGAGCGCATTCAATTATTTCTACTAACCTCCCCACCATGTGGCAGTGGGATAACAGTGATTAGGCGAGAGAGAGAGAGAAAGTAGGATAAGGCATGGGAGAACGCAAAATGACAGAGGCAGATTTCCAATTTCTCTGTGTTATAACAGGCCAGAAATGAGATATAGATGTAAAGACCAGATATAGACATAGGATCATCTACCATAAAGGCAGAAAGTCATCTTCAACACAGTCCAGCTCAAATTCCAACCTCTCTCTCTCCTTTTTTTTTTTCTTCTTGGAGATGGAGTCTCACTGTGTCACCCACGCTGGAGTGCAGTGACACGATCTCAGCTCAGTGCAATCTCTGCCTCCCAGGTTCAAGTGATTCTTCTGCCTCAGCCTCCTGAGTAGCTGGGATTACAGGTGTACGCCACCACGCCTGACTAATTTTTTATATTTTAGTAGAGACAGGGTTGCACTGTGTTGCCCACGCTGGTCTAGAACTCCTGACCTCGTGATCTGTCTGCCTCAGCCTCCCAAAGTGCTAGGATTACAGGCGTGAGCCAACATGCCCAACCTCTCCTTTTTTTTTTTTAATACATATAAACTCTTTTTAAGATCAATCCATACCTGAGTTGGTTTTAGAACCCTCGCCTTGTACAGCCCATCTTACTTTTGATTTGGTTTTCTAATATGTGAGACAGGGTATTCATCAGGTGCATAAGGGAAAGTAGATGATTGACAGCGTGATGGATGCTCTTGTGTGAACTGTATTTATCATCCTTCTTATGATTCCCCTCTTCGTCCTTATTCTCATTTATTTTATCAAGTGTTTGCATGTGGTCACATGTTATATCTCATTTAACCTTTACAGTAACACTCTGAAATTGTAATATACTCACCATTTTCCAGATGAGAACATTGTGGTCCGAGGTAAAAGGATTTGCCCCAAGATATACAATAGGTGAGAGCATCAGGTTCCAAGCCCAGTGTATGTTATCAGCGAGTGTATGTAATATTCTGTCTTTGAACTGCCATTCCTTTATCCACCAGCGGAAGGCATTGTCCAGCTTTTAGCAGCTTGGTGGTGTCCCAAAGACAAGGTTGAATATTGCTGCCTAATCTCTATTGTCTTGGACTAGGTTAGTCATTGCAAATCTTCTTCCACTCTGTCATGCAGACTCTGTCTTCAATCCTGATCCTGTACATGCCTAAATCAGAAAGGCATCCATCTTTCATGTTCCAGGAGATGTTATAAATGGTGCCACTGGAAGGAGCTTTCTTAAATCTCCTTAACAATCTACATTTTACTTTCTCTCCTTTATCTGTCAGCATCAAGAATATCTTCCACTCTTCCAGTGCTTTCTGGCTGCCAACTTCATAGCCTCTTAAAATAGTAATTTAACTTCACAATGTCTCGGCAGGAAACCTTAGCTTAGCATGTTTATCTGCACCCTTAGTTCAAATGTTGCTGACACCAGGACCAGTAGTTATAGAATGAGCTACTTTCTAACTCTGGCCAAGAGCCAGGATCTTACTTTTCCTGGGAGTAGAACCACCAAAACCACCAGTGATAACAGTAACACTTTTTCAAGTCAGAAAATAGCAGGGTAGAGTTAGCCCAAATTGTGACAGCCAGATGTTACAATCTCTCTGTCTCTCTCTGTTTCTTTCTCTCTGCTTCACTTACACACACACACACACACACACACACACACGTGCACGTGCATGCATGTATAAAGAAAGGAATATTGAACATGGTTGAGAACAGGTAGAAAGAAGAGCAGTTGATATACCAGAAAATGTCCAAAGCAGATTTCTCCTTCTCTAGTAGTAGAACATGAGCCCAGATATGCTATTAAGATCACCTACTATCAGAAGATAATCTTGGGGTGGGACTTCTGTCTAAAAATGGAATGAGGAACACATGTGACCAATAAATGTATAAAATACAGGATATTTTGTTCTCTGGTAATCAAATAAATGAAAATAGCAATGCGATGCTATCATCAAAATGGCTTTTTAATTTAGTGGCAGCATCCAGTTTTGGCAACAATGTAAGGAAAAGAACACTGTCACACAGTATTGGTGGAAATCTATTATTAAGTATACCCTTTTATGAAATATGATTTTCCATTCTTTCATAAACAAATAAACTTTTTTTATTGTTGTTTGTTTTTTTGAGACAGAGCCCTGCTCTGTTGCCCAGGCTGGAGTTCAATGGTGTGATCTCAGTTTACTGCAGTCTCCGCCTCCTGGGTTCAAGTGATTCTCCTGCCTCAGCCTCCCGAGTAGCTGGGATTACAGGCATGCACCACCATGCCCAGCTAATTTTTGTATTTTTAGTAGAGATGAGGTTTCACCATGCTGCCCAGGCTGGGTCTTGAACTCGTGACCTCAGGCAATCCACCCATCCCGGCCTCCCAAAGTGCTAGGATTACAGGCATGAGCCACCGTGTCCAGCTAAACAAACATTGTTTATTGAGCACTTATCCTTTGCCAGATGCTTTTTTATGAGCTATGAATACAGCAGGGAATCAAACTGACCAAGTTCTTACCATCATACAGCTGACATTTAATTGAGAAAGGAGATAATTTATAAATAAAGAAGTAAACATATAGTGTATCAGAGAGCGAAGTGTGATAGCGAAAAAGGAGGTAATGCATGTGGACCAGATGGCCTGGTGAGAGAGGACTTTCTGTTTTGTGATACCTATTTTTTAAAAAGGAAAGAAGGTACAAATGCTTCTGAGGGGAAAAAAAGTGTCCCCTTCTAAGAAGTCAGTTAATTAGATGTGTACAAGTCTGTGAGGAAGAAATGTTATCAGGATGTTTGGAGGAAAAAGGAAAACAAAACAAACAAAGCATAGAATGGAATCCTCTGCGGTCCTTAAGAATGATATTAGGAAAGCGCATTTGTACCTTAGAAGGTGGGGTGAAGATAGGGTGTATCATTTTTAAACAGGGCTGATAACAACAGTACCTTCCTTCTAGTTATGCTGTTGAGAATGAATGTCGCATGTGCAAAGCACTTAGCAACATGCCTCACATTCAGTAAGTACTCAATAAATGGCACTTATGACATTTATCAACAGCAAGTTTTTTTTGTGAATTACCAGTTTAGAAAAGCATAAGATTCAAAATATCATATAGAGCATGATTATTTTATATGATGTATCCTAGTATTTGAATAGTCATCTTTGGGTGATGGGTTACAGTGAATTTCATTCTTTGATTCTTACCTGTATTTTCTAGTATTTCTTTAATGAATGTGTATTGCTTGTGTAATCAGCATTTTAATTAGTGGGATGTGGGGGATCAGTGAGCAATTTGTGGTAGGAACAGGAGCCAAAGCAGAGGAGAAAGCTTTAATTCTGTTTTCTCAATTTCTAAGTCATTCATCCACCCTAAATCAAATTTAAATAGACTAAGTTTTTTTCTCTGTTTTGCTCAACCTTGGCCTGAGCAATAATGCCAATAAAAACTAGAGATTTGTCAAGTGATTTATACTTACTTTTTTTCTCTGAGACAGGGTCTCACTCTGTTGCCCATGCTGGAGTGCAGTGACATGATCATAGTTCACTGTAGCCTTGGATTCCTGGGCTCAAGCAATCCTCCTGCTTCAGCCTCTTATGTAGCTGTGACTACAGGCACATGCCACCACACCTGGCAAGTTTTTATTTTTATATTTTTTAGAGATGGGGGTCTTGCTATGTTGCCCAGGCTGATCTTGAACAGCTGGCCTCAAGCGATCCTCCTGCCTTGATCTCCCAAAGTGCTGGGATTGCAGGTGTGAGCCACCATGCTTGGCCTGATGTATACATTCTCTAGACCCTCACATCTCCTAAGTTTTCTCACTTGCAAAATAAAGCCTGAGATTTGACAGCAGTTCTAAGAAAACCACTGAAGCCCACCACAAAAGCAGAGAGAGGTTGAGCAGGTGAGCCTGGATCTGAGATCATCCCCACTTTGCCGCCCACATCAGAGCAGCTCCACGTTTTCCACTTAGCTTCATTCCATTTTTGTGTAAGCTTTGAATAAGGGGTTCCCAGGCTTTAAAACATGACTTGAAATCATTGGTTTACACTTTAAACCATCTCTAAAAGTGGATTTATGAGTGACAGATTTTGTCCTATATTTTTCATTTAATTTTTACTAATATTCTGTATAGCATACTTTAGGAAACTCTACACTAGACAAAATGTTTTTTTCCATAAAAACAGAATATTAGGCACGTCAAAAAATGTATACAAGCAATTCCGATGATTCATATTGTTTCAGAAATGATGATGATATTTTTAAAAAATTACCAAAGAATAATAAGAAAGAAACTTTCCCAATGGTAAGAAGGGGTGTTTAATGTAAGTTTCACCTCTTTCTCTGTCCCTCATTCTCTCCCTAGTGAGTCAAGGGAGAGGGAGGTTAAAGATGACTTCATCCAAAATTGTTCCAGATCTGTTGAGGCCTGCTCTCTCTAAATAGTGCTTCCAGAAACAGCAGGGTCTCAATTATCTCACCGTGGGCTGTGAAATTCTAAAAAAAATAAAAAAGTTCTCAAAACAAAATTAAGTTTAATTTGCTTTAATTGAAAAATAAACACATGCCATGTACAGCACTCTCAATAGGAGGAGAAAGGGCTAGAAAATGAAATGAACAGTTGGGTGTAGAAGACCCTCAATTATTGGATACTCTGAAATGGGAACTGGTGTTGATTGAGAAAATAAATTCAGAGTTAAATTCAGGGACAGAAAGTGTGGGCCTCCTTTCTAAGCAACAGTTTTCTTAATTTCTCATGATGATATTTTTATTATTATTAAGAAAACTATAGAGCAGATGTGGGATAAAGGAAGGAGCTCTAACATGAAACCACAGAGTTGGAGTTTTACTCTTTTTCTAACACTGGCGTTATGTGATCTTTGTTAAGTGTCATTTCTTTTTTTTTTTTTTTTTTTTTTTTTGAGACGGAGTCTAGCTCTGTCGCCCAGGCTGGAGTACAGTGACCGGATCTCGGCTCACTGCAAGCTCCGCCTCCCGGGTTTATGCCATTCTCCTGCCTCAGCCTCCCGAGTAGCTAGGACTACAGGCGCCCGCCACCTCGCCCGGCTAGGTTTTTTTTGTATTTTTTAGTAGAGACGGGGTTTCACCGTGTTAACCAGGATGGTCTCGATCTCCTGACCTTGTGATCCACCCGTCTCGGCCTCCCAAAGTGCTGGGATTACAGGCTTGAGCCACCGCGCCCGGCCTAAGTGTCATTTCTTAGCCTCAGGCTCCACATCTGTAAAATGGGGATAATAATGCATATATCACTGGATTCCTATGACAATTGGATAGTTAATATACATGAAAGCTCTAAAGTACTGTTAAGAGATGATGGAGAAGGATAAAGAGGAAAAGGAGGGAAAGGTGGAGGAAGGTTAGAGGGAGGCAATGAAAAATAAGAGGAAGAGGAAGAGCACCACAATGACTCAACCAACTCATTCAAGCTCAATATTTATTGAGAGTCGTCTATGTTCCAGGCCTTGTGCTAGATGCTGGGAATAAAAGGACAAGAAATAGCTGAGGTTTGCCTCAGTGGCACCGAAATTCTACCAATAGATATTCTGAATCTTTAGGCCATAAAATGAAGTCATGGAGGAGATTGGAGCTACTGGAAGTTTTGAAACGCTTTGAGGCATGCTTTAAGACTCTTCTTTTCAGTGGCCATTCTTTCTTTGCATGCTGACTCTACCTCCCACATTCAAATACAGACACTTTGGCCCTTGACTTAGGCTCCTACTTTCTCGAAGAAAAGGGTCTGAAAACCTCATTTGTATGAAGTTGATAGTGATTTAGAATTGTAAGTTACAGTGTCAGAGTCTTATACTATTAGCATCTTTGAATCATAAGTTGTAGGATTTCATAATTTATCAAATGTTGGAATCAGAGAATGTTAGAACAATAAAAATTCAGAGTCAGAATAGACTCATGGAGTATAATATTTATGGAATATAAAAATTGAATCTGACCAGGCATGGTGGCTCACACCTGTGATCCCAGGACTTGAGGAAGCCAAGGCGGATGGATCACCTGAGGTCAGGAGTTCGAGACCAGCCTGGCCAACACAGTAAAACCCCATCTTTACTAAAAATACAAAAATTAGCTGGGTGTGGTGGTGCACATCTGTAATCCCAGCTACTCAGGAGGCTGAGGCAGGAAGTTGCAGTGAGCTGAGATCGCGCCACTGCACTCCAGCTTAGAAATCATAGAATCATGAAATGAAATGAGAGCTTTTTAAAAGATAACAGCATTTTGTGGTTATCTGGCCCACCATCTTTCCCAATTCAAAAAAAAAATACATATATAGCACTAAAATATAAATATTCTTGATTATAATTATGTAGGAAAAATGTCTATGAAGGAAACATCATGCTTAATAAAAACTGTGTTAATCATACTGACCGAATGCACTGATAGAAAAGACGGATGGAGCTTCTGCACGTTATAAATGTTCTTGTTGGGATTTTTGTTGACTTTACTGTTACCTAAGATAAGCATTTATCTTGAGTAATAGAAAACTTGAAGCAGGCCGGGCATGGTGGCTCACACCTGTAATCCCAGAACTTTGGGACACTGAGGCAGAAGGATCACCTGAGGTCGGGAGTTCGACACCAGCCTGGCCAACATGGTGAAACCCCATCTTTACTAAAAATTAGCCAGGCATGGTGGTGGATGCCTGTAATCCCAGCTACTCAGGAGACTGAGGTTTGAACCCAGGAGGCGGAGGTTTCAGTGAGCCGAGATTGCGCCACTGCACTCCAGCCTAATCGATGAAGTGAGACTCCATCTCAAAAAAAAAAAAAAAAAAAAAAAAAAAAAAAAAAAAAAAACCAACAACAGAGAGAGAGAGAGAAAAGCAAAGAAAATTTGAAGCAAAAGCAAAATAAGAATAATGACTTTTCTCATTGACTCTTATACTATAATTATTCATGTTGGCCCAACGTATTCATGCTGTCATGTCAGAAAATAAGCCCCTAAACATTGGTCTTTCCTAGGACTGTAAGCTTCAAGAGGGTACAAGTGATACGTGACTATCTGGTTTCTATGGGCTCTGTAGAAAAGTGCTTTGCATCATTAGGTGCCTCAGGAGTTCAGTCCTATCTTTCCCTCAGTGCTTCCTCTTGTATGCAGATAACGAACTATTGTTGATCTCCATCCTTGTGCTTCCTTTGAAGCATTGGCTTGTATTGTCAAGACTTTTGTTTTTTTTAAACCCGGCATCCATTTCATGTGTGGTAGTTGTTTGCTTCGCCTTCCGTGTTCTTCTACAGGACCTCAGATCCAATGGCATAACTTGATAGATACGGGAAGAACCTGGCTTAAAGAAGTGTTTAGAGTGAGTAGAGCTCTTTGTTTCGTGTCAGGCAACTCTGTGTGTGAATGTGTATGCAAGTGTGTGTGCTGCTCACATAAAATGTGAGCTTGGAAGTTTTTCACTTGCAAATGAGTTTGAATGTGTTACATGGATTTCTAAGTGCATTAATAAGTGGATAAACTTGTGTGGAAATAATATGTTTATGAATAGATGAGAACACATGGACACAGGGAGGGGAACATCACATACCTGGGCCTGTCGGGGGTTGCGGGCAAGAGAAGGGAGACAAATACATTAGGACAAATACCTAATACATGCGGAGCTTAAAACATAGATGACGGGTTGATAGGTACACCAAACCACCATGGCATACGTATACCTATGTAATAAACCTGCACGTTCTGCACATGTATCCCAGAGCTTAAAGTAAAAAAAAAAAAAAAGACATATAAATACATTTGTGGTTTTTGACATACATTTGTTGAACATCTACTGTGTTTCTGATAATGAAGCAGGTGCATTTTTATATATATTTGATTTCACAACCATGAAGTGGGTATTACAGTTTTTATTTTGAAGATATGTCAACTAACACTGTTAGAATTGAGCTGGCCAGGGCTGGTACTTGAAATGGAGTTTCTGTGTTTTGAATGTGCTGGTATGTGAGAGTAGGGATGTGTGTGTGCACATGTTCACGGACGTGCGAGTGTATGCGCAATCTTTTTTATGTGTATTTCTTAATACATGTGGAGAGATAGATATATTTTTATATTATATGAATGTGCATGTCATAAATATGTATGCACCAGCTGATCCCTGAGTCATCCAGCAAAGCAAACCCATGTGGCTGATCTTAGGGACCAGGGGAATGTGAGCTGTATGAGCTGTAGGAGAAAGCATCCAGGAGATAGAGGGCGGCAGCTTAGTATAAATTCATCCGTGTTACTGACGTGACTCTGTGTTTTCCAGGAATTATATACCATAAGTTATTAATCCTCCAGAGCTTGTTTTCCAAGTAAGTGCATCTAGACCCTTTCCAGACCCAACGAGTCAGATTTTCTTGGGTAGGGCTCTGACTTGAGTGTTTTGTTAAAGTTTCCCTGTTCTAAAAAGCATCTCAGACTAAGATCATCTGCTCTGGCTGCCTTCATCCAGAGCAGTTGTTCCCAAATGCTGTTGCGTGTCCCCACCACACGTTGGATGTTGATTGACAGGCAGGATTCCAGCCTTCAAAGTCCTGGAACCTTACTCACTAAGTCCATGGTCAGGATCCAAAATCATCTAAAAAGCACCCAACCATGTCCGTTTTGAGCGATCCTGAAACTGCAGTTTGTGAACTATGCATCTAGATCTTAAAGCAGACTTCAAAGATGGAAGAAGAGGGAGAAAAAGGAAGCAAATGCTGGAGGGTGTTCATGATACAGAAGCTTAAGGAAGAGAAAGAAGTGAGGAACTGGGAGTAGAGTAATGCAAAGGAAGAGGAAAATAATTTTCTCAGTGTCACACAGGAACCGAGCTGGGATCTGAATCCAGGTTTTCCTGCCTACGTGTTTTCCCCTCTGCATTTCCCCTCCACAGATCCCTCTGCTGGGGGCTTTTCACTGACTACAACCCAAACTCACATAAATCTCAAGCAGTCTGACACCCAGCCAAGCACAAAAACATTCCACATTCACTGCACTGATGCTTGGAGGGGCTGAAATAGAACTTTGAAATTCTCCTTCACTTTTAATTAAAAAAAGATTTAGGCCAACCCTGGGTTCCCAGTTCTATTTAACTGAGACTGCTTTTAACCGTTGCTGTATTTTTATTGTTACAAGTGTGCCGCACCGATCCATCTTCCTTGTAATGCTTCTCGGTTTCTGCTCCATCTGCTGAAGAGAAAACATTTGCAGAAATCTCTCGGCTTCTCTCCAAGAGCTGAAACTTAAGTTGTAGCAAGGAATGCAGTGCAGGGAATGGGGCTGGCCATCGGTGAAGTCAGGAGACTGGTAAAATCTGTTTCCAGTATGTTTTTGATAATTGTTTCTTCACACTAACAGTTGTCTCATATAAGCAGCCAGTGCAATTGTGTTCCTCTGTGTGATCTAGGAGGACTCCAGGCACCACACATTTTGGTTTTTACACTCTCCCTTACAATGGAGCCAAGAATTTTGTTCTTATCATTGCCTGTCACCTATCCTTAGCAAGTTCTTACGTGGGGGTTTTTCTAATAAACTGTCCTTAGTTTCAATTCATAAGGACTATATTTTTGTGTGGGAGGGCCCTTGGAAGACTTGAGTTCAAGTCTTTTCTTTGCCATGTTTCAACCTGGCAAATAGCTCAAACTCTCTGAGCCTGGATTTCCTGCAAAAGCCCCAGGAGGTTGTGAGGATCAAATGGTTTAATTGAAGCACAAATGCTTTGCAAATTGTGAAATGCTACACTTACACCACACTTACCCTGCCAGAGCATTCACTTGTCAGTGATTTGATTTGTTTGCTTATCTATTTATTAATGGGTCATTTGCTAGATGAATGCTATGCACCAGGCCCGGCTTCACTGTGCGTGGTATCGAGATGAATGAGGCAAACTCCAAATCCTCCAAAAGTCCACACATATGACAGCATAGTAAGTGTTGAATTAGAGTCATAAATAGGCTGTTGTTTCCTCTTCCTGTGGGATCAGGAGATTCTTCAAAGAATGACCTTGAACTGAATATTAAAGAATAAAAGGTTCCCAAATCCAGAACAGAGACAAAGCCAAATGCTGACAAAAATAAGAAGCAACAGTAATTCTCACTGATTGCTAGTGGGGATGCAAAATGGTACAGCCACAGCTACAAAACTAAACATACTCTTACCATAGAATCCAGCAATCAGGGTCCTTGACATTTACCAAAGATGTTGAAAACTGATGTCCACGCAAATACCTGCACAGAGATGTTTATAGCAGCTTTATTCATAATTGCCAAAACTGGGAAGCAGCCAAAATGTCCTTCAGTAGGTGAACTGAAAATCTGTGATATCTAGACAAGGGGATATTATTCAGAGCTAAAAAGAAATGAGCTATCAAGCTGTGAGAAGACATGGAGGAAACTTAAATTCATATTACTAAGTGAAAGAAGTAAATATGTAAAGGATATGTACTGTATAATTCTAACATGCTAGAAAAGGCAAAACTATGGAGATACTGATAAGATCAGTGGTTATCAAGGGAGTATGGGGCAGGGGAGAAAAATAAATGGAATACAGAGGATTTTTAGGGTGGTGTATCTATTCTGTATAATACTATAATGGTGAATACATGTCATTATCCATTTGTCCAAACCCATAAAATGGACAACACCAGGGGTGACCCCTAATGTAAACTGTGGACTTTGGGTGATAATGATACATCAGTGTAGGTTCATGGATTGTAGTAAATGTACAGTTCTAATAGGGCATGTTGATAATGGGGGATGCTATGCATATGACTGGATAAATGTATATAGGATAGCTCTGTGTCTTATTTTGCTGTAAACCTAAAATTGTCCTTAAAAAATGTCTTAAAGAAAAAAATAAAAGGTTTATTAGGTCTGGGAATAGTGATAGGGTCGGGAGAGCATTATAGGCAGAAGGAACAGCTTGGGAAAAAGTGTCCATGGGGTTAAACAGATTGGGGCTTGCAGAATGTATCTGCAGGGAATCTAGGAAGCAGAGGCAGAAATGTTGGGAAGGGGCTGGCCAGTGAGATGTGGGGAATAATGGGGTGAAGTAACAACAGATAATTGTTTACATTTAGAGGTGGGAGGAAGCCATTGATCAAGGTGAAATCAAAGAAGTAGCCCAACAACAATAATGATAGCTGCCTTTTACCAAACAGTACGTGCAGGACACGGTGTTCATGGTTTATATTCATCATTTCATTGAAAGCACAAAGAATGTAAGATCCTTTGAAAGAGGTATGATTTAACTGGTGTGGGAACTGAGGTTAAAAGGGTTTCTGTGACTTGCCCACGTAGATAGTGGGCCCTATAGCTTGAGCCAAAGACAAGCCTGTCTGCTTAAAGTCTCTGCTCTCAATCTCCTCACTGCCCACCAATTGGCATTTCAGGAATAACTGGATAGCTTGGGGAAGGAGCTAATAAAGGGAGAGGCTGTGCAAGTAGCAGATTGCTGTTATTCTTGAGGGTAAGAAAATCCCTTGGAACTGTAAAAACGAAGTCACTCTGCTGGTAGGTTTGCAGGCATAATTCCAAGCCTTTTCTTGAAAAGGCTTGATTGATATTTTGGGGCAAGAGGGAGAGCTTCCAAGAAGTAAGTCTATGTGGGCAACTTTCTGCTGTACCTGAGGAAGAGGTGGGAATCTGTGAAGGAGCTGGGCCTTCTGGCTTTTGCTAGTTAACAACCTCCACGTTGGGTCTAGTGAGCTCTGTAGAGATACCTAACATGTCCGGTTAATGTCATGGAAGCTGCCTTTCTTGACAATCCGCCAGAGGCAGAACCCCAACATGAAAAGGCCATAAAACAACCCAAAACCTTTATTTTATTCCTTTTAGAAGTATATTTTGGTAGCATTTTAAGTTCCTTGAAGGAGGAGCCATAGAATCACAAGCTCTGTGGTCTGAAATGTCTTTGAGATTTTCATTCTCTTTCTTAATTTGTGAATATCCCTGTCAGAACCCCTCAATTCTATCTTGTGATTTTATCATTGCAATCTCTGCCTGTTGGGATTTTTTTTTTTTTTTCATGTCTGTACCTTTCTGTGTCATCCATCTTTGGCCAATTCTGGCAGGCTGATGGCTCTTAAGTGCTGGTCTAAAATTTGGTGTCAAAATTTGAAGAGTAATATTTTATTTTGATATTATGACCTGCATGTTTCATGTTGGTGGTTAAAATGTCCTTTCCCTTACAAAATTCTGGTAACAGTGATTGCAATGTCTGTTTTGTTAAATAACCTTCCCTAGAACCAGAAAATGTTGATAATTTCACATTGGTCCAAAAAATTGGTTTTACAAATTTGATTTGGCCATGGGGTCAAAAAGGCTGATGTTGATATTCTAGATCAAAGAGAGTAAGTCTATTTCATATTTCACATTTGAGTACAGACTACTATTATATCTTTGTAATTTATTATCTTCTATAATATGTTGGTAATGTCTTGCCCGTAGTAGGTCATCATTAAATATGTATGTAAATGAGTCTCCAGGTAATCAAAAACATAGAGTACCTTTTTAAAAATATTCTGGCCTGTTTGATGCACGGTTTGATGCATGTACTTAATAAGTACATTTCAATCTGATATAAAGCCTACCATCAAGGCATCAGAGTTGAGTATGCTTTGTGGTTAAGAGCTCAGGTTCTAGAACTAGACTGCCTGGGCGTGAGCTCAGGCTTCCCCTCTAACTAGCTGTGCAATCTCAAACAGGTCACTTAGCAATATAGTGTCTCACTTACCCTGTCTGTAAAGTAGGTGTGATTAAAAAAAAAAAAAAACAAAACCCTCGTAGAGTTGCTATGAATTTAAAGATCTTAGAGCAGTGCTTGACACATGGTATGTGCTCAGTAGTTGTTAACTCTCATCATCAAAGCTTACACATCAGAAATGGTGCAGAAGGGAGTCCACGCTGATTTGGGTCAGAAGACTTGGGTGCAAGTTTCTGCTGTGCTACTTACTAGTTAAGTAAACTTGGAAGAGTCACTTAACCTCCTAGTATAAACCTGAATTTAGAACTAATAGTACAACTTTAGAGATGGCTAATGTGCATGGGATGGAGAAGTTGAAAAGGCTGCCATGAATTGGAACCTTAAAGGAGGAGTAGGTATTGCTATGAAACAGATAGTAAAATGGGGGAGCAAAGAGGTGAAATCACCTGTGGAAAATATTTGGAGCCACTTACTTTCCTCTTTCTGAAATGTTCTTTGAGGAATTAGTGAGATCAGTCCTTTCTTTTGGGATGGAAGAGCTTGAAACTATTACAGCTAATAGAGCATTCTTTTCCATAGAGACATCCAGAAATAGATTTTTTTTTCTCCCAAGAAATTTGCTACCATGATGAAGACCTTCTTATCATAAGAGAGTTGATGAAAAGATGAAACTAAAGTTTAACATGGAGTTAAGAGAACAAAAATTGTTAGAATGATGTTGTTCAGGGTTTGGAATTGTTATCAAATATACTTAAGACAGGATCATTCTGGAAAGGGTTTCTACACGACGTGGGTGGAATCAGATGTGTGTGTGAATATTCAATGAGACGGGTTTTGGGTGCTTCCGGCTCTCTGGATTTCACTTGTTCCCAGAGATTAGGCTGCCATCTGGATGCTACCTGCATTCAAGATGTTACATGCATTCTTGCTGATTTTCAGAAGTTTGTCAACAATGTCTTTTATTTGTCTTCGTGCAGAGAAGAAATAAGTACCGGAGCATTAAAGCTATGGGAGAGAACTGATCATATTGGGAAGAGGGCAAGAAGTCTGGGGCTCTGTTTTTTAATGTGCTTATGGGGTTTTTGTAAGCTACTGCAGGGTTATGTTAAAAAAGATATCAGGCATGAGCAGAGGAGGTCAGTGGATAGTCTGAGTACTTCTTTCAGTGGAACAAAGCTATTTGCATATTTAGCTGGTGGCTGTGGCATCTGAGATTGAATGTGTGGTGTCAGAAACTGGGAAGTGGAGGTAGGTTCATAACCTCAGCACTGGGTATCAGGTAAGCATTTAAACTAGAGCATCTTGGAAATCCATCTATCCACCCACACATTCATCTGTTTATGCAATGAGCTTGTGTGGAAGGGCTCTTCCTTGTACTAGAGGCTGTGGTTAAAACGAGCAAGTGGATCTGTTCCTGCTCTAGAGGAGTTTAATCAGTTGATAAATGTGTTGTCCACCTATTGTGTTGTAAATGCTGGTAACATAAAAGTGAGCAAGACAGTATGACCTTTACTTTTAAGGAGCTAACAGTTCAGGAGAAAGAGTAATATTAGCCAAATTGAATATAGCATGAGAATGCTGCACTATGTGTGTGTGTTTATACGTATATATATTTATGTGTATTTTCCCAAATAATAATAATGTATGTTTATTGAGCATTTACCACTGCAATAAAACATTTTATGTGCACGGTCCCAAATAATTCTCCCTGCTGGCTTCTGAAGTAGGTAGCATGCAGTTATTATCCAGATTTTACCAATCAAGAAACAGATTAAGAGATGTTAAACCAATTACTTAGGGAAACAGAAAGAATCACAGCAGAGTGGGAAACAAACTGAGCTCCTCTGACTCCAACATCCTCCCCTGAGCTTCTCTCCATCTGTACCATCTCCCCAACATGCAATAGGGGCTCTGGAGGAATGAGCAACTAAAAGCATTGCGATTGAGGATGGGGAAGCAATTGAGACAGAGGAGGGAAAGGTGTAAATTGGGTACATTAGGTCTAGTAAGAGATCACTAGGAAGACATGTTGGGGAAGAGCATTTCAGGCCTTGAGAACAACATATGTAAACACATGGAGGTCTGAACAATCATATATTGTTGAGTGGCTCAATGAACTCAGAGTAGGTGGGTTGGGGTCAGCCAGGGAGTCGAGGTGGGAGAGGGACATTATACTTCCTCTGTATAGCACAGCCTCAGACAGACAGTGCATCTCAAATTTCAGTATCTGTCAAGGATCACTTACTTCTTGGGGACTGAGTGAGGGAGGAATGATTCACTGACCTGATTAGGAAACACCCTACAGAGATGGAGATAAAGAATGAGGAAGCAGCTATTAAATGTAGAAAGATGGGCTTCTAGGTATAAGAACTCCTTTGGGAGGCAGGAATGGCTTTCAAACAGGGTACTGGTGCCGTGCAGGAGGAGCAAACATGTTGAAGAAGCCAGATTCATAAAGTGAAATGTAAATGTAGTGTAAGTAGTAAATTCGAGAGGTGAGTGGGGGAGAAATGTTGCATGGTGCCAGGCCGGGAATGGAGCAGTTGTTAAGTTCAAGGTTTATGACTTGAAGAATGTGACCCATATAGCCCGCTTTCTCTTACTGATGTGTTTTTAATCGGTTGTTCTTCTAAAATTCACCCTTCGCTGACTCCACATCTCATTCCCCGTAGGCAGTGTGGAGCAATCTGTTTGCATCTGCACTTTATACAGCTGTGGGTCCTTCTCCCGTCACACCTGGTGGGTTACATCTTGGACACAGCACAGCAGCCAAAGTACCATTCTGCTGAATGACCTGGAGGAAGCTCAGCTTAACACTATGTTATAATAATGGAAGCATTTAGTGCATGCTTCCTACGTTGCAGGCACTCTGCTAACGGCTTTACATGTGTGACTTGATTTGACCCAGGCATCCAACTAATGTATTATACTCATCTCTATTTTATAAATCTATAAACTGAGGCAAAGAGAAATAAAGCAACTTGCCAAGGTTGAACTGTTCTTTAGTATTATAATAGAACACCTAGGATTTGAACTGGAGGATGCCTCAGTTCCAGAGCCTGTGCTTAACTTTTGTAGCATATTGCTTGCTTGATGCCGTGCATGGATTTTCCAGCACAAGTGTAAGGACAGTTTGGGGCAGTGTTAAAATAGTAATTATGTCTTAAGAACAGGGATGAAAGTAATATCTGGCCATCACAAATGACACTGAGTTGATTTGGCTCACAAATCGCCTCTCATTCACAGAGGTGGTTCTTACAGGTCTTATATATCCAAGACCAGGCATACCGTGTGTAGAGGTCTGCCAGGTGATGGATATATAAACCTTGGGTCCAGCTCCAGGCCATGATGCAAATGCACAAAGGCTCCCATTTTGTGGAGACATAAATGGAGGCTTAGGCAGATGAGGAAATAGTCAGAAGGTAATTGTTGTGATTGGCAGGTTTGGGATTAAAACTGAGGCTAATCTGGCTCAAAATTTCTTGTTCTTATATGACACTTTGTGCAGGCCATTTCCCTTCTTTGTGTCTCTGTTTCTTTGTCCGTGAAACAAAGGAATTGGATTAGATCAATGTTTCGGAAATGCTAGTCTTTCGGGCACCACTTTCACAGTTTCTATTGTCTTTTCAATCCATCTGCACTACTTAATATTTCTCTTTAAATCAGTCCACTTCTTACTTAAATTCAAATATTTCCATAGGAAGTTTCATATCATTACAACTGAAAAAGGTATTATTTACACTACATAGATGGTAACTGTATGAATAAATACAGTGAAAACCAAAAATCAATACAATCATACTTTTGTTTATATTCTAGCATGCATATTTGGCTATATTCTTGCCTATCCAAGTGTCTGATCTTTATAACTGACTTCTTTGTGTTAAAAGATAATACAGGCCGGGTGTGGTGGCTCATGCCTGTAATCCCACACTTTGGGAGACTGAGGGGGGCAGATCACCTGAGGTGAGGAGTTTGAGAGTAGCCTGGCCAACATGGGAAAACCCCGTCTCTACTAAAAATACAAAAAAAATTAGCTGGTTGTGGTGGCATGTGCCTGTAGTCCCAGCTACTCGGGAGGCTGAGGCAGGAGAATTGCTTGAACACGGGAGGCAGAGGTTGCAGTGAGCTGAGGTCACGCCACTGCACTCCAACATGTGTGATAGAGTAAGACTCCATCTCAGTAAAATAATAATAATAATAGTAATAATGCATATGCTCTTGGACTTATAATGGTGTTACCTGCCATTAAACCTATCATAAGCCAAAAATGCATTCAATACACCTAATCTACCAGACATCATAGTTTAGCCTAGCCTACCATCAACATGCTTAGAACACTTACCTTTGCCTACAATTGGGCAAAATCATCTGGCATCACCACACACTGTAGAGTGTCAGTTGTTTATTCTCATAAAATTGTGGCTGATTGGGAGCTGTGGCTCACTGCTGCTGTTACTGGGCATTGCAGGAGAGTGTCCTGTTTTCTACTGAATGCGTATCCTTTACACACCATCCTAAAGTCTCGAAGTCAAACCACTGTAAGTTGGGTATCGTCTGTATTTGTAAATGTTAGAAGAAAGCTCAAGACATCATGACACCCAAATGAACATTTTTCCTGGATATAATCAGGATTAAGAGAGAACTGGAAAGGGATTTTTCTTTCTCATTATGTGGGTTAAAGTTAAGAAAAATCGAGTCTCCATTTAAAGCTATGCCTACTCTGGCCAGTATAGGCCGCTGTCATTTTTCTGAAATGCTGGATGTGGGAATCTGTGGTATCTTCCCAACTTTTGCATTCCTTAACTTTAATAATCCTTTAGGGGCCTCCACGTACTTAGAGATCCAGTTTGACAGTAGTAGACTTGTTGAGAGATGAAGTGACAGGCATGAGTCTAGACTGCAATATGGAAGAAGAAAGTCCAAAGAGAGCCATTGCTGTGCTCAGCTATCTTAACACTTAGAAGAGAGGCAGGGATTGGAGCTGATAAAATACCCAGTGCTGGACATTTGTGTCCAGAGCCACATCTCCCTGTTTGAGCCTTTTCATTCTTATCCTTTTGCTGTTAATGCTCACTAGCTCCCTACTCTGCAGACCTTCATATGATTCTTACCTACGTGCCCCTCCTTTGTTCTCCAAGGACTGATAAATTTAAAAAGCTGTGTCTAAGGAGGATATGCCTTGTCACAGTTCTTTAGGAGGAATGAATATGGATCACAAGTTTACTCTCCTCATCATAGGTTGGGCATTTGGCATTTTTTATTTCTCTTCTCCCAACACCTCAATGACGAAAAAATGGGTTAGGGTCTTTACTTTACCCATCAGAAAATGAGGTTTGGTGAGTATCAGTGACTCAGTTGAGACCTATGACTTCTGAGCCCTATATAGAATGGGATTGTCTCCTCTTTCAGTAGTTATGATACACTGAAGATTAGCTGGACTGGGGAAGAGGAGGTTCTTGGATGGGGCAGCCTCTGGATCTGTGCCTGCCTCCTGGGGTTGGGGCTCACTGTCACACCTCTTGGCTCAGCCTTTTTTTTTTCCTCAGAGGTTGGAATATGATGCTAATAAGACTCTACTCATGGATTTTAGCCCCTTGGGGGCCAATTAACTTTACTTTACTTCAGCTGCTGGGAACCTTAGAACTAAATCCAGATCAATTAGCTCATCCCAGGTGCCTGGTAATATCTGTTCCTTCACTCGTTTTAACTATTCTTTGTTCCATTTTTATTTTTAATTGTCCTGATTTATACCTTATTTAACTTTGTAATATCACTTTAACTGTTCTTGGGGATAGGTGGGGTGTGAATTCTAAATAAATAAGTAAAATCATTTTAGGTGTCATCTCTGGAGAGGAAGAACAGCTTGTGGATCCTTCTCTGGATGGAAGCTGAGGTTATTCCTGAGATAGTGGCTTGGGAAGGTGAATTCTTACTGAAACACAGGGGGAACTTGGGGAGGGCAGGGAGAGGGAATGAGTGTGGAAGCAGCTGGGCAAACAAACCCTGTTCATGTGGCTGAGTGAGTATAGCCTAATAGTGGAACAAGACTGTTCATAAGAACTCACTGGGGAGCCAGACCCATCCAGGATTCCGGGGCCGTGTAGAATGGCCTACATTCTAAAGGAAGAGGTTGCAAAGAAAGTTACATTTGCTGTAGTGGGAAAGCCTTGGATTTGAATCCTTTCTTTCAAAATAATGAGTGAGTTGTGTGACTGTGGGTGAATCACTTAACCTCTCTGAGCTTGTTTCCTCATCTGTAAAATAGAAGAAATAATTCCTGTAGAAAATTAAAAAGACAGCAAAGTGCAGTGCCTGGCACTTACTAGGGGATAAGTGATGGAATCCATTTATTCCAAAGATATGTATTCATTCATATCCAAAGATATGCATTCATATGCATGCATTCATTCCAAAGATATGTATTGAGCTTACACTTTGTGTTAGGCATTGTTCTAGGAATTGATGAATACACAGTTGACCCAAACAGATAAAAGTTTCTACCTGACCTCTTGATGCTGATATTCCAGTTGAGAAGACTAATAATAAATAATCAAATGAAACATAAAACATAACACAAAGTAGTTGTAAGTTCTGTAGGGAGGAAAGAAAGCATATTAATGTCTAGCTCAGAAGTTGGCAAACTACGATCTGTGGGCCAAATCTGGCCCGCTCCCAGTTTTTGCAAATGAAGTTTCATTGGAACACAGCCATGTTCATTTGTTTATTGATTGTCCATGGCTACTTTCTGGCTACAGTGATAGAGCTGAGTAATTGAGATAGAGACACTGTGGCCCATAAAGCCTAAAATATTTACTACCTGGATTTTTATAGAAAACATATTCTACTCTTGGTCTAGAGGAAAAGAGGATTAGTAGAAGCCGCATAGAAACTCAGTTTCTCTTTATCTTCCCCTATCATTTAGTGCCTCATTTTTCCCCTCTCTTATTTCATCTTCTATTCACTCTCCTCCTCTCTTTCTCCCTCTCTTCTTTTCTTCCTTCCTTCTTTCTCCCCATCCCCCTGTTTTTTTTTGAGACAGTGTCTTGCTCTGTCGCCCAGGCTGGAGTGCAGTGGTGCGAACTTGGCTCACTGCAAGCTCCACCTCCTGGGTTCACGCCATTCTCCTGTCTCAGCCTCCCAAGTAGCTGGGACTACAGGTGCCTGCCACCACTCCCAGCTAATTTGTGTGTGTGTGTGTGTGTGTGTTTAGTAGAGACGGGGTTTCACTGTGTTAGCCAGGATGGTCTCAATCTCCTGACTTCGTGATCTGCCCGCCTTGGCCTCCCAAAGTGCTGGAATTACAGTCATGAGCCACTGTGCCCACCCCCCGCCCCCGCCTGTTTTTTGATCTGAAATATTCCTTCTATTTCAATCTTCTCCACTTATGGAGAGAGTACTGAATTCCAGAAACTGGAAGTGACTGCCAAAGTAAGGTGACCCAGGAGTGGCTGTGAGGGGAAAAACACCTTATCGTTGGTGTTCTTCTCCCTGCATCGTTCACCAAGTACCCAGCACATTGTTAGGGGATGAGAGTAGACAAGAGATATAAAAAACAGGAACAGCACCTAGTACAGTGCCTGGCACGTAATAAATGGTCAATGAAGTTTAGTTGGTTTAAAGAAAAAAAAAAGCCCCAATCTAATTGCGGAGGCAAACAAACAAACAAACAAACAAAAAACTCATAATCTGAATACCAGAAACTAATCAGAGCCTTAGAGATTGGAGATTGGTGTTTTTCAAGGAAGCAGCAGCATTGGCCTAGGTATCCTCTCCTGCAACTCAACACTCCTCCCTGCATCATATCTACCTCTGAGCCCACTTTAAAAACTGCTGACTTAAGCCAGTATCTTATTTCAAACGGGGTGGAAATTGAGTCTCAGAGAAGAGGGTAACTTGCCCAAGGCTGCCTGCCCAGCAAGGTCAGGGGAAGATGTGGGGGAGCCAGGATTAGAACCCAGGCATCCTAAGTTCCCAGTGAAACACTCTTCTCACTGTAGTACTCTGCTAAGTAACCATGGAAATGTGGTATATCTTTTGAAGGACAAAAAACACTTATATTCCCTCCAAGCTATAGGATTTAAGAAAGGGCTCATGTCATCAGGAAAAGCTTCCTAGAAGAGGCAGGGCTTAGGTGGGACTTGAACTAAGTCCAAGAGGCAGAAACAGGCAGAGGAACAGCTGAATCCCAGTTGAGAAGACTAATAATAAATAATCAGATGAAACAAAGCTGTAAAGACAGCAGTAAGTTTCCCAGCTTGTCGAAATTGGACTGACTGTGGTCACAGGTTCAATTCTGGATATAAAGCAAAAGCAAGACTAGGGAATTAGGTTAGATCTAGTTAAGGGAGAATCTTGGGCTTTTAATTAAGATGTTTGGACTTGATCCTGTAAGTCTATAGTCATAAACAGGTGCACTTGTCAACACATGGATATGTTCTTATATTTGACCCTCACAGGGCTAGAGTGGAAGAGAGAACATTGGTCAATACTTTAAATAGGAGATATTTCATATATCTGTATTTCCTCCTGGCTTATCCTGAGAAAACAAGTGACCCAGCATCCCAAAGATCTCATTCCTACATGGAAGCTCTCTGCTGTCCTTCCAGACTGGGACCTGTGCCTACGATTTGTCATCGTATTCCCTTTTTAGACTCTACCCCTGGCCACGTCATTCCTTTGTGGTTACTGCCTGGACTGTGGGTTTTTAAGTTTGCATTCTCCGCAGAAGTGGTGATGTGCTAAACATTCATCATCATTGACAAGATGAAATCAATGTTAGGGGCTGTTTATTTGCTCATCAAACATATATTGAGCATCTCTTTCCTGCAAAGGTTTAGAAAGGGGAGGATTGAGTTCAGAAGCTGAATTAGGAGGCTGGTCCAGTCAAATGAGGCAGGATGAAATCTGCTTAGAAATGGAACCATCAAGATGGAGAAGAGGTTGGTCCCTTCTCTCTCTCTCCCATTAATCCTTTTCTTACAGAAAAGGCTTCCCCATCCCATTTCTGTAGAATCAGATGTTTATCCCTTTAGACCCATTCACCTGGTTGCTTTTATATTGTATTCATCTAAAAGGGATCTGTCTTCTTTCATTCGCATGTTTTTCTTTTTTTTTTCTCTTCTCTCTCCCATTCTGTCAAGCAAACACATCCCATCTGGTCCCCATTCCCCACAATTCACCCCCTGCATACAGAGTAGATGGTTCTCAACCTCGGAGGGTGGGTGTGTGCCTTCACAGACCTGCTGAGAGCAGACCAGGAAGAGCCAGGCTGGCAGCGTCAGCTCAGTGAACTGCCTTTTCAAATCAATACGACTGCTTTGTTTCCATCTCTGCGTTTGACTGCAGCATTCTTGCTCCTTCTGCTCCCCAGCACATACTCTCTCTCCTGCATTTCACTCCCACCCTCACAGCCCACCCTCTCTATCACCTCTCCAGTGTGTTCCCCAAAGGCCCAAATGTCTCTCCATCCTTCACACACATTACAGCGTGATTGCTCTCAGAGTAATGAGAAGCCGAATTTGGGAAGTTGACTTCCTGGGAAACAATTCCTATGTTAAAAACAAAGGAAAAAAAACCCATCAAAAAGAAATCAATGTATGTAGGAACAGGAGAGGGTGTTTGCAGTAGTAAAAACCGTATGCAGGAGGAGGCATGAAGATGTGGTCTATACTTTTGGTTTCCTGCCATTAACTAGCTATGGGACCTTGGGCAAGCCTTGATTTCCTTTTTCATAACATAAAGCAACTGCATTTCATTCTCTTTAAGGACCATTTAATTTAAGATACTCCACAGCACTTGAAGAAACATCACCCTGACATTTCCGATGGGTTTTCTTTTCAATCTATACCTGACATGTAAATGGTGATGCCAATGACACATAATAAATGTGCACACCAAGAGACTTTTACCCATACATATCAGCCTTAGCAAGAACAACCTCCCTGGAGATCAAGCAAGTCTCAGGTGAGATTCAAAAGAAGAACATCCTGACTGCATGAAATCTTAGTAGTTCTTAAGGAAAACCCTTTCTCTTCTCTATGGGTCATCAGGAATAAGATGCACATCAAACCATGTTGTGAGGCTGCACCTCCTGAAGATAGAAGGCTGGATTGGATGATACCTTTAGGCCAGTGTCCACCTGAGGAAAGTATTGATAATCTCACAGAAAGCAGATTTTAGGTTTAGAGAAGTCCGAGCACCCTGCATGGCACTTGAAAGGTGTTCATTAAGTACCTGTTGAACGAATCACTGATATTAGATAGGTGTCCTTTAGGTACCTGTTGATCCAATCACTGATATTGGATAGGTGTCCATTAAGTACCTGTTGAATGAATCACTAATATTGGGTAGGTGTCCATTAAGTACCTGTTGAATGAATCACTAATATTGGATAGGTGTCCATTAGGTACCTGTTGATCAAATCACTGATGTTGGATAGGTGTCCAATAAGTACCTGTTGAACAAATCACTGATATTGGAAAGGTATCCAGTAAGTACCTGTTGAGTGAAAGTCACCGATAGAGTGTGTCATACAATGCCTGAGTTAGAAGGGCCCTTAGAAATCATTTAAAACTTCCAACTTTGTGCGCAGACTTACTGAGGTCTGTGGATGGGACGAACCTTGACTCAGATCACATAATGAATTAGAAACCTAGCTGGGCCCTGAGCTCAGGCCTCCTGACTCCCAGATCAGTGCTTGCTGCACTCACCAGCTCTCTTGGCATCTAACCACATAACTTGGCTCCAGCAGCCTTACGTTAACAGTTTCCAAAGGCCAAAGGCCCTTCTGGGTTTTCTATAAATTATCTTAGCCTTTGAGGGGACATTCAGCTGGTGCCTTCTCTCCCCCTCCTGAGCTGGCTGTTTCTGTTGGTCTCAGTCAGGAGAATATTATAATCTTTCTCCCTGCTCTCCAGCAGTGCACGGCCACCCCATCACTCACTCTAACAGACCCTGCTGAGCTCCCACAGTATATCTGGAAGCCATTTTCTGTTTGGAAGTCAGTGGCAGTCAGCCAACATTTCAGTAATACTTGCTTTCCTAAGGCTTAGACAAATCAAATCCATTCACTTCCTCAGACTCGCTCTCTCTTGTCTGGCACAATGTCCCCTCATCCAAGGCGAGCCAAGATTGAGCATGATTCTTTCTCTCTATTCCCCTACCCCAACCCCTCCATAAAGTGCAAGTTTCTTCCTTATTTCACTAGTAGAGAATTATAGTCCAAGACAAATACTGTGATTCTTGGAAGAAACGTAAGAAAACACTTAAGTCTACCTTCCTGGTTGCACAGGTGCAGAGACCAAGTTCCAGAGATTTAGGGATATCAGTTGCCCCAAGTCTTGCCTCTATAGTGGTAGTGGAGGCAAGAATTGGGGTATTTTCACTTAGCCTAGTTCAGTGTCAGCTAAACCTCATGGCATGCTCTAGTTTATCCTCCACAAATAACCTTGCTTACGACTTTATCTTGCCCTTGTTGAATTCCTAGGGCTGGGGTCTGATTAGGAAGGAGCATGAGAGTGTGTCTGGGTAATCTTAGGCACACTACTTCAATTCTCAGTTTCCTTGCCTGTGGAGTGATGACTTAGTTTCCCCATTGTGCTGACAACATGGTGTTGTGAAAACCGAATGAGGTAATATCCCCCTCAATTCGAAGGTGCTAGAAATATGCCTGCTCCTGCTGGGTGGCACGATTGGCCTTCTTCCTTGAACAGGAATTTTCATTAGTTCAAAGTTGTGTTTATTCTATAATGAGCATTCGGGGCATCCTGGCAAGGAAGCAGGTATGATATTTTGAGGCAAAGGATCTCTTTCAGGAAACCTTCCATTCATCTAACTACCTACTGTGTGCTGGGCCCCTCCCAGCAGGGAAGCAGCCTTCTTCTCAGGCTGCATTTAGAGCTGCCTCTGTCAGGGAGTGTATGGGCTAGAAATAGACCAGGCATTTCCTTTGGAGTTTCACAAAAATGGATCCTTTGGGTCAAAGGCGTCTTAATCTGCAAAACACAAGCTGTTTGCCTGACTTGAGGCCTCAGCAGACTTCCTAGACTTGAAGGGGCTTTGGTATGGAAAATGGTTTGTGTTTTGAAGATTAAGCGTCCTTTCATCCAAAAGATGCAATATATATTTTTTTTCTTAGGCTCCCAATGAAACACCTTGTTCCTTTCTGACTTAAAACCTGCAAGCTTCCTTTCTTATGCATAGATGGATTAAGTTAGATTGCACATTCACAGCCTATGAGATGGAAAGAACTTCGGTGAATACTCAGTGCCCCCTCGTTTAGGACAAGCCCTTCTCTCCTACTCCAAATATAGGCCATTCATCCCCACAAATGCATTAAAATAATACATATGGGAGTGTTTTAAGACTACAGACTTTCGGACCTCACCTCCAGAAAATTTATTTTATTTTCTTTTAAGATTAAAAATATTACAAGAACTTTTTTTTTTTTTTTTTTTTTAAACAGGGTCTCACTCTGTTTTAAACAGGGTCTCACTCAGGTTGGAGTGCAGTGGTGTGATCTCGGCTCACTGCAACCTCTGCCTCCCAGGTTCAAGCGATCCTCTCACCCCAGCCTCCCGAGTAGCTGGGACCACAGGCGTGTGCCACCATGCCTGGCTAATTTTTTTGCACTTTTGGTAGAGACAGGGTTTTGCCATGTTGCCCAGGCTGGTCTCAAATTCCTGAGCTCAGACAGTCCACCTTCCTCAACCTTCTAAAGTCCTGGGATTACAGGCATGAGCCACCACACCCTGCCAGAAATTCACCTTAAAGTCACAGACTGCTTGAGACTCACAAGCCACGCTAGATTAAAGGCACATAGCTTGGGGACCAGAGTCCTCAACCCAGTAGCTGACAGTTTAATGTGAATTAAGAGCCTATGCTTTGAATAGATCTAGCATCAATCCCAGCTTTACCTCTTACTATTAATGATGTGACTTTCAACAAGTTACTTTGCTTCACTGACCCTCAGTTTTCTTATCTATAAAATGGGAATATTAATATTACCTAGTGTATCTGTTAGCTATTACCATAAACTTGTTATATAACAACCTCTCTCTTCCCACCATCCCACCCAATTCACTGGCTTTAAACAGCTGACACTTGAAGCTCATGCATCAGTAGGGCAGCTAGGGCCAGCTGACCTAACCCAGGCTCACTGATCTAGGCTGGGCTGCTCTTGCCTGCAGTTCAGTGGTGGGGCTCTACTCTAAACTTGGCTTGACTAAGGCGTGTTAGCTGGAGAGCCTGCTCTGCATGTCTTTCATCCTCCCTCTGAAACATCAGGCATGTCCTTGTGACAGTAGCAGGAGCACAGAGGTTAAGTACAGACTCACAAGGTCTCTTGTGTACAGGCTCAGAACTGACATGCCATCACTTCTGCTTCATCTTACTGAACGAAGGGAGTTATGAAGATGAGCCCAAATTCAAGGAAAGGGGAATAGACTCTACCTCATTAGTAGAAGGGCTAAAAAGTACATGACAGAGTGCCTAATGATAGGGAGGGGTGACGTGTTGGCGCCATTAAAGTAATCCACCACAACTATCCCAGGTAATGTCTACAAAGTTCTTGACACAGCTCCTGTCATAGTGAGTGTTTGCAATTTATTTTTGTCATTAGTAAATTATTATTAATATCATAAGGACTAAAAATAGTGGCTAGAATGGTTATATCCAGAGTGCCTGAATCTAGCAACACAGATAGGAAAATAGATCCTCGGAGTGGTGATGTAGCCTTCTGAAAATCACACAGATGGGGCTGATTGGGCCCTTAGAAATCAGACAGTGCACGGCTTTTTATTCAGAGTTTGAAGATAACAGGAAGGACCCTGGTTCTAGCTCATCAGGAGCTTGTCCCTGCAACAATAGTAAGGCATTTCTTAGAGTTCAGCGATGGCCTCAGCTGACCCTGCCCATCTTCATCCCCAGCTTGGATAGTGGCTCTTACCCATTAGTATATAACATTCACCTGGAGAATTTACTAAAAATGCATATCCCTGTACACTTCTTACTAGAGAGATTATGATTCAGTAGGTCTGGTGAAGGGTCCAAGAGGTTGAATATTTATTAAGCATCCCTGGTGATTTTGACCAAAGTGGTCTGTAGAATACTTTTCGTGAAACCTCAGATAGTGTCAAGGGGATGGAAATAGTGAATTTCTTGTATCTTTGTATCTTTGGTTGATTCTCACATTAGTAAAGCTGGAAATCCTGGGCAGAATGGCAGCTATGCAATCAATGGAGGCCTAGAAAAAGCTAGGAAGAGAGACTGGTAAAGGATTAAGACAGACTTCATCATCTACCATATTTACAAACAAACACTCATGACTGCAGGAACACCCCCAAACCAGTACCATAGAAGAAGCCGATTAGATTATACTGGAACCCCCATGTTATATATGGATGCAGATGTTGTTGACAAATTGCTATTATTTCTTTGGGCTCTGTGTGTTGCTAGCAACAGCGAACCAAGCTGAAATTTTCTTAAGGCAAGAAAAATCCAAAACCCAAAACAACAAAATCATGTGATTATCTTATGTAACTAAAGCTTGTAAACAGAACTGGGCAGCAGGTTGCTCCAGAGTTTCTCTAGTCTCATCTTAGAACAAGTCTTGGTCCTGCCTTTCCAAGCCTCCTCCTCACAGTGATAAAATGGCTGCCAACACTCCAGCTTCTCATCCCTTTAGGTTCACGTCTGGTAGCAAAGCCTTGCTTTCTTGGTCCTTGGGGTCTTTTACATTTTACTTCTTTAAGTCAAATCGTGGACTGATCCTGAAGCTATCCATCACAGTATAAGAACTGAATGTGGGAAAGCAATAGAACTCCAAGTAAAAATTGATGACTGGTTTTTTGTTTGTTTGTTTGCTTGTTTGTTTTGAGATGGAGTCTCACTCTGTCACCCAGACTAGAGTGCAATGGCACCATCTTGGCTCGCTGCAACCTCCGCCTGCCGGGTTCAAGCAATTCTCCTGCCTCAGCCTCCTGAGTACCTGGGACTACAGGTACATACCACCATGCCTGGCTGATTTTTTGTATTTTTAGTGGAGACAGGATTTCACCATGCTGGTCAGGCTGGTCTCGAACTCCTGACCTCGTGATCCCCCCACCTCAACCTCCCAAAGTGTTGAGATTACAGGTGTGGGCCACCACATCCAGCCTTGATGACTGTTAAGAAGGGAAAACAGGCCCCTGAGAGGGAAATAGGAAAGGTCAATCCCCTTTATTGCATGCCAGTTTTTATGTTAAACGTAAGGATATAGTACTGTGTTAGAACCTGGGCCTTACCTCTAGGATGCTCATCATTCAGTCTCAGAAACATAAATGTCAACCATGGAATGAGATGGAAACACAAAGAAGAATGGACAATGTCAGCAAAGTCCCAAATATGGGAGGGTTCACTCCTACCAATGTTCAAATAAAGGCTTCCAGAGAAGATACTGGAGATGAATTGTCAAGGAACAGTAAATATTTGCTCTTTAGTACCTAGAGACATAGAGGCATTTCAGAGAATTTGCAAAACCTTAAGGCAACTGTAAGATTTTGGTATGCTGGAGGGAAGAGCATGGGGGAGTGGATGGTGGTGAGGTGAGTTTGGAAAGTAGGCAGGGTAGAAATAAAATGCTTTGTTAAAGAATTTGGATTGTATCCTGAAGGTGATGAGGAGGTAAAGATCAGTCTTAACAGGGAAATTAAAGAGCTCTGGTTTAGCAAAAGGCAGAGAAAGAAAATGGTGAGCACTCCTAGTGTCTTTTCCAATTCTGAGACATGTGGAAAAGGTTAAAAAATATTGTCACCCTCTGTAATATGTTCACATCCCTCACTGGTGGACCAAGGATGTGCTTCTGTGTGGGAAATAAATTGTTCTCTATCAAAGTGAAGAATTATAAGAAAGTATAAGACTGGAAGCCCAGCTTGGGGCCTGTGGCAGGAGTTTAGAGGCAAGTCTACTTCTCATCCAAGTAGAACAGTAAATAGGTATAACTGGCTGGTGGATTCAGAAACCAGATTACATAGATTTGGATCCTGCTGCTGCTTCACACTAGCTTTGAGACCGTGGGTAAATTTCTAAAATGTTCTGTTTTTTTTTTTCTTACCTATGAAATAGGAATGATAATCACATCTTCTTCAGATGCTTGTTTTGAGGGCTCAGTGAATTATGCATGTTTTATTAAAATAATTTACTGGTGTTACCTTCCTGACTGTTCATTTTCTCATCACTGGAGTGAATAATATAAATCTTTGTCCTGTGTATGTTAAAAGTGGCCGAGAGATCAAATGGGAGCTTAGTTCCTTGGCAGCATGAAGTTTTACTGGAATGCAAGGATGGTGTGAGGAGAGCCTTGAGAGAGTGGGAAGAGGCAGAATGCTCGATCTCCAAACTGAATCTGTGATTGCCAGCCCAGGCACATCCAGGACCTGCTTAAACACTCGTGTGTCCCCTGCCTTCTTTCTTGGATTCTATGATTGTCACAGACAAGTGACAGCTGTTGCTGTACTTTTAGTTCATCATTTAAAAGGTACTCTGTGAAAGGATGACAACATTGCAGGAGAATTAGCTGGACCCGGGTAGTTTCTATACAAATGAATCCACCAAGAACTTTTCAGCTGATTTCAGTAGGGACCTGCTGGAAACATCAGGCCAAGGGTCAGAACTTTTGATGAGTAAATATTATAATTTGGATTCAAACACAAAACTTAAGTGTGTTATCTATTTGCTCCACTGAATATTAAGAAAAATTAACCCCAAGGAAGAACTCAGAGCCACTAACTCACCAGAACAATCTGTTTCATTATTGAACCACTATATCTTGAGCACTTGTGTAGTGCCAGGTTCTATCTTTGACATCTATTTCTGCCTCCAAGTCTGCCTCCAAGCTCTTCAATATGCCTCCATGGGGAGAGCAAACTTTTCTTACTCTACATTTCTTACTCATTTTTTCTTATTCATTTTAGTGGTGGGTTTTTATGATTCCATGCTTTTGCTCACACTGGTCTCATGACCTGGAAAACGTTCTCTTCTGGTTTTTTTGTTTGTTTGTTTTTGTTTTGTCCTTTCAGCTGGCACATCTTTATTTGAACCGTTAGAGCCCAAGTCAAATCTCAGCTCCCCTGAGAAGGCTTTTTTAACTGACTCTGTTTGAGTTCTTCCTTCCTTTGCTCCAACAACATTGTTCAGGTCTCTGATACTCAATCTATTGTTTTGTAATTTGGGTTTTACAGATTTATCTCCCTTATCAACCTATGGCTCCCTAAAGTAATGGACACTTTCTATTTAATTACCACTTTCTATTTAATTCTAGGATAGGTCTATCCTAGAATTAAATATACTAAAGTTTTTCCGTCAAGAAAAATAAAATCTTCCATTGACTGTTGGCTTCCCTCTCTGGTAGGGAGAAAGGAGAGCCATTGGCTCTTCTGCTCTTCTGCTCTTTCCATCTTAGCCAAGTACTTTATACTCTATATCTCCATTGACTCACATCCCGTTCATGCCTTAATCTCTTTCAATGAATCTTCTGTTTCCATCATGCTGTTGACAACTGTTGGCTACGTCTGTATTCTTTATTATTATTATAATTATACTTTAAGTTCTAGGGTACATGTGCACAACGTGCAGGTTTGTTACATATGTATACATATGCCATGTTGGTGTGCTGCACCCATTAACTGGTCATTTACATTAGGTATATCTCCTAATGCTATCCCTCCTCCCTCCCCCTACCCCACAACAGGCCCTGGTGTGTGATGTTCCCCATCCTGTGTCCGAGTGATCTCATTGTTCAATTCCCACCTATGGGTGAGAACATGTGGTGTTTGGTTTTCTGTCCTTGTGATAGTTTGCTCAGAATGATGGTTTCCAGCTTCATCCTTTTTTTTATGTCTGCATAGTATTCAATAGTGTATATGTGCTACATTTTCTTAATCCAGTCTGTCACTGATGGACATTGGGTTGGTTCCAAGTCTTTCCTATTGTGAATAGTGCCACAATAAACATACGTGTGTATGTGTCTGTATAGCAGCATGATTTATAATCCGTTGGGTGTATACCCAGTAATGGGATGGTTGGGTCAAATGGTATTTCTAGTTCTAGATCCTTGAGGAAGCGCCACACTGTCTTCCACAATGGTTGAACTAGTTTACAGTCCCACCAACAGTGTAAAAGTGTTCCTATTTCTCCACATCCTCTCCAGCACTTGTTGTTTCCTGACTTTTTAATGATCGCCATTCTAACTGGTGTGAGATGGTATCTCATTGTGGTTTTGATTTGCATTTCTCTAATGGCTAGTGATGATGAGCATTTTTTCATGTGTCTGTTGCTGCATAAATATCTTCTTTTGAGAAGTGTTTGTTCATATCCTTTGTCCACTTTTTGATGGGGTTGTTTGATTTTTTCTTGTAAATTTGTTTAAATTCTTTGTAGATTCTGTATATTAGCCCTTTGTCAGATGGGCAAAAATTATCTCCCATTGTCAGATTGCAAAAATTATCTCCCATTCTGTAGGTTGCCTGTTCACTCTGATGGTAGTTTCTTTTGCTGTGCAGAAGCTCTTCAGCTTAATTAGATCCCATTTGTCAATTTTGGCTTTTGTTGCCATTGCTTTTGGTGTTTTAGACATGAAGTCCTTGCCCATGCTTATGTCCTGAATGATATTGCCTAGGTTTTCTCCTAGGGTTTTTATGGTTTTAGGTCTAACATTTAAGTCTTTAATCCACCTTGAATTAATTTTTGTATAGGGTGTAAGGAAGGGATCCAGTTTCAGCTTTCTATATATGGCTAGCCAGTTTTCCCAGCACCATTTATTAAATAGGGAATCTTTTTCCCATTTCTTATTTTTGTCATATTTGTCAAAGATCAGATGGTTGTAGATGTGGTATTATTTCTGAGGGCTCTGTTCTGTTCCATTGGTCTTTATCTCTGTTTTGGTACCAGTACAATGCTGTTTTAGTTACTGTAGATTTGTAGTATAGTTTGAAGTCAGGTAGTGTGATGCCTCCCGCTTTCTTCTTTTGGCTTAGGATTGTCTTGGCAGTGCGGGCTCATTTTGGTTCCATATAAACTTTAAAGTAGTTTTTTCCAATTCTGTGAAGAAAGTCATTGGTAGCTTGATGGGGATGGCATTGAATCTATAAATTACCTTGGGCAGTATGGCCATTTTCACGATATTGATTCTTCCTATCCATGAGCATGGAATGTTCTTCCATTTGTTTGTGTCCTCTTTTATTTCCCTGAGCAGTGGTTTGTAGTTCTCCTTGAAGAGGTCCTTCACATCCTTTGTAAGTTGGATTTCTAGGGATTTTATTTCCTTTGAAGCAATTGTGAATGGAAGTTCATTCATGATTTGGCTCTCTGTTTGTCTGTTATTGGTGTATAGGAATGCTTCTGGTTTTTGCACATTGATTTTGTATCCTGAGACTTTGCTGAAGTTGCTTATCAGCTTAAGGAGATTTTGGGCTGAGATGATGGGGTTTTCTAAATATACAATCATGTCATCTGCAAACAGGGACAATTTGATTTCCTCTTTTCCTAATTACCTCTTTTCCTGAATACCCTTTATTTCTCCTGCCTGATTGCCCTGGCCAGAACTTCCAACACTATGTTGAATAGGAGTGGTGAGAGGGCATCCCTGTCTTTTGCCAGTTTTCAAAGTGAATGCTTCCAGTTTTTGCCCATTCAGTATGATATTGGCTGTGGGTGTGTCATAAATAGCTCTTATTATTTTGAGATACGTCCCATTAATACCTAATTTATCGAGAGTTTTTAGCATGAAGGGCTATTGAATTTTGTTGAAGGCCTTTTCTGCATCTATTGAGATAATCATGTGGTTTTTGTGTTTGGTTCTGTTTATATGATGAATTACATTTATTGATTTGTATATGTTGAACCAGCCTTGCTTCCCAGGAATGAAGCCCACTTGATGCTGGTGGATAAGCTTTTTGATGTGCTGCTGGATTTGGTTTGTTAGTATTTTATGGAGGATTTTTATATCGATGTTCATCAGGGATATTGGTCTAAAATTCTCTTTTTTTGTTGTGTCTCTGCCAGGCTTTGGTATCAGGATGATGCTGGCCTCATAAAAATGAGTTAGGCAGGATTTCCTCTTTTTCTATTGATTGGAATAGTTTCAGAAGGAATGGTACCAGCTCCTCTTTGTACCTCTGGTAGAATTTGGCTGTGAATCCATCTGGTCCTGGACTTTTTTTGGTTGGTAGGCTATTAATTATTGCCTCAATTTCAGAGCCTGTTATTGGTCTATTCAGGGATTCACCTTCTTCCTGGTTTAGTCTCGGTAGGGTGTATGTGTCCAGGAATTCATCCATTTCTTCTAGATTTTCTAGTTTATTTGCGTACAGGTGTTTATAGTATTCTCTGATGGTAGTTTGTATTTCTGTGGGATTGGTGGTGATATCCCTTTATCATTTTTTATTGCATCTATTTGATTCTTCTCTCTTTTCTTCTTTATTAGCCTTGCTAGCGGTCTATCAATTTTGTTGATCCTTTCGAAAAAACAGCTCCTGGATTCATTGATTTTTTTTGAAGGGTTTTTTGTGTCTCTATCTCCTTCAGTTCTGCTCTGATCTTAGTTATTTCTTGCCTTCTGCTAGCTTTCGAATGTGTTTGCTCTTGCTTCTTCAGTTCTTTTAACTGTGATGTTAGGGTGTCAATTTTAGATCTTTCCTGCTTTATCTTGTGGACATTTGGTGCTATAAATTTCCCACTACACACTGCTTTATATGTGTCCCAGAGATTCTGATATGTTGTGTCTTTGTTCTTATTGGTTTCAAAGAACATCTTGCAGGGCGCGGTGGCTCATGCCTGTAGTCCCAGAACTTTGGGAGGCCGAGACAGGCGGATCACGAGGTCGGGAGATCAAGATCATCCTGGCTAACATGGTGAAACCCCGTCTCTACTAAAAATACAAAAAACTAGCCGGGCGAAGTGGCGGGCGCCTGTAGTCCCAGCTACTCAGGAGGCTGAGGCAGGAGAATGGCATAAACCCAGGAGGCAGAGCTTGCAGTGAGCTGAGATCCGGCCACTGCACTCCAGCCTGGGCAACAGAGTGAGACTCTGTCTCAAAAAACAAACAAACAAACAAACAAACAAAAAAAACAAGGAACATCTTTATTTCTGTCTTCATTTCATTATGTACCCGGTAGTTATTCAGAAGCAGGTTTGTTCAGTTTCCATGTAGTTGAGCGGTTTTGAGTGAGTTTCTTAGTTTTGAGTTCTAGTTTGATTGTGCTGTAGATATTTTACATCTTTATCTTGTTCTAGCACTCTGTAGCCTTTGAAACTTGAGACCCTTTTCCTCTTACACACCCCTGCTCCCCTGGCTTTGTTGCCATTATTCTCTCATAATTCCCCTTTACCCATCGTACTATCTCTTTTCAGTCTACTTTATGGCATCTCTTCCTCTTCATGCTGACTAAAAATGAGCGTTGCTTACCATTTATTTGCATTACTCTTGACTCATGTGTTTACTGAGTGGTCTCATACACTTCTGTAGTTCTAACCACCACTGGTTCATAGTAATTTACAAATATTTACCTCTAGCCCTGGCTCTTCTTCCTTCTTCCTTCTTCCTTCTTCCTTCTTCCTTCCTCCTCCTCCTCCTCCTCCTCCTCCTCCTCCTCCCCCTCCTCCTCCTCCTCCTCCTCCTCCTCCTCTTCCTCCTCCTCCTCCTCCTCCTCCTCCTCCTCCTCCTCCTCCTCCTCCTCCTCCTCCTCCTCCTCCTTCTTCTTCTTCTTCTTCTTCTTCTTCTTCTTCTTCTTCTTCTTCTTCTTCTTCTTCTTCTTCTTCTTCTTCTTCTTTCTATAGTCTACTAGAAATCCTAACTTGAATGTCAATAGACACCTCAAACGCAACAGATCCAAGAGGGAACTTGTCATCATTTACTTAAAACCCATTCCTTTTCCGTTATTGTTTATTGTCATGAATAACACCACCATTAACCTGGTTTCCAAAACAGACTAGGAGTCATTGTACACATCTTCCTTTTCTCACTTCACCCACCCAGTCACCAAATCTTGCTAATTTTGCTTCTCATTTTTTTCTTTCCATCTAATATAAGATGTCTCGTTCAGACCATATATAATCTATAGTGTCCTCAATTGCTTCCTTATCCTACTTTAAATCTATTCACTAACCACTGCAGTTGGAGTAATTCATCTGAAATGACACTCTGACATAAAGCTACTGTGTTTAGAAGCCTCCCATGGTTCCTTGTGATCCCATGGAGTAAATCCTAGCTCTCAATTTGTACAGTTCATCCATTCAATAAATACTAATTTAGTACCTACCCAATAATTAGTTCCAGATGCTGGACATACATGGAAGGGGAAACAGGAATCTTGGTCCTCCACAGGGAGGGGAACAACACACACTGGGGCCTGCCTGGGGAAGGCAGGGTGGGAGAGAGCATCAGGAAAAATAGCTAATGCATGTCGGGCTTAATACCTAGGTGATGAGTTGATAGGTACGGCCAACCACCATGGCATATGTTTACCTATGTAACAAACCTGAACATCCTGCACATGTACCCCAGCACTAAAATAAAATAAAAAAGAATCTTGGTCCTCAGGAAACTACCAGTTGTTGGTAATGATAGGGTTATGTAATAAGTGATCCCACTGAGGTTTTGCTTCATCTGCCGCCACTCTCTGCCTCAAAATTCCCACTGCAGCAACTGGGAAATGTTTGTAGATTCCATACTCACAACACACTCCTTCATGCCATTTCACATGCTTCTCTTGGCCTGAAATGCAGGCCAAATTTTTCATTACCTCACAAATGTCTCTCTGTCTTCTAAGGCCTCATCTAGATGTCGTCTCCAGGAAGCATTTCCAGAGACCCTAGTTTAGGGGCCCATGTTCCACAGAACCCTGGATATATCCTGTCTTTGCTCTGTTATTACTTTATACTGAAATTGCCTATTTCTATGTCCATCTTGCATTCTGGACTGTAAGAGCCCATTAAAATAGAGGCTTAATAAATATCTATTGAATTTTAGCAAACTGGCCTAGAATAAACACTCCAAGATGTTTATTTCACTTCCCCTTTTGAAAGATCTCTTGCATAGACTGTTGATAATTTGGGGAGAAAACTCCAAAGGCAGTTTCCCTGAATTTAGACCCTCACATTTCTAAATGTGGGTCCAAATGAAATATTTAAAAAGTAAACGATACTATACATAACTTAGGTTTATATTGTTAATAAAATATAATGCTCGGGATCACAGAAAAAAGTTACAAAAATAATTATTCTACATATTTTATTTTTTATTGCGCTTTCCATGAACTTCTCTAGATTCACTATTTCCAGGAGTTTCATGCTTTAAGATGATTTATCAGAAATTCTCTTTATTAACATTTTTACAGTTGATTTGTGGTAGTTCACACTGGTCAAAATGAGAAAACTACAATTAGGGATGATGTGGTTTCTCAGCTTACTGTTTTAAAACCCTGAGTCATAGCACTTGGAATTGGTTTAGGTTTAATTTCAATTCTGCCATTTTTAGGTACTATGACACTGGAAAAATAATCAGTTACTTTAAAAGGGCCTCAGCTTTATCATCTGTAAAAATTGAAAATGCAATTTAATATCTTATGGGATTGTTTTGTGGATTTAATGCTATGGGCATGAGAGTCTGACATAGTATCTAGCAAGGAATACATGCTCAATAATCTTTCATTCACTCTTACTAATAAATTTAGCCATGAATTGCCTATTACAAAGTTGGGAAACAGGGATGGGCATTGCAAGAAGAGGGAACAGTCTAAACAAAGGCACTGAGGCATGGAGATTTACAGTATGTTCAGTTGGTGCAACTGGGGAGAGAATCTGGAGAACAAGATGAGTTGAGGATGGGGTGTGGAAGCATGGAAGTAGGAAAAGGACTCAGCTTATTGTTGAATGCAAGACTAAGGTGTAAAACAATCAATAGGGAATGGCTGGATCTGTTAAATTAGGTGAGTGTCATGGTTGCATCCGTATTTTGATAGATCACTCTGGCAACAAGTGCTTAGGATGGAGGTGGTAGAGAGACATGAAGCAAGATGACCAGTAGGAAGATGGTTGTGATAATCCAAGTGAGAGTTAGTCATGTTCCAAAGGTGTCAAGCAAGGATAGGCTTAGAAAAAGAAGTGTGTAAGGGAAAGGGAAGAGTGTAAGATTGCTCTGAGGTTTACAGAGATGGGAGACAGATACGACTGGCAAAGGAAGTAGATGGATGTGAAAGCAAAGTAAATTGACAGGATGTGGAGATGGTGGTGGCTGCAGTGGCAATGGCCAAATAGGGTGAAGGAAAAAGGAAAAGTCCCAAGCTTCTCACAGGCATGATTTGGGAGATTGTGTGGTTTACTTGGATGGGGAGTACTGGGAGACAGGAAAGTTTGAGAGGGTGATAATGAGTTTAGTTGGGGATATTTTAAGTTTGAGAAGCCTGTGGGATTTTCTAGAGATGTTGATTATGTAGTTAAAAATAATAATGTAAAATATACAAATTATAATGAACACTCATTCCAGAGATTTCTTTTTTCCTTCCTTCCTTCCTTCCTTCCTTCCTTCCTTCCTTCCTTCCTTCCTTCCTTCCTTCCTTCCTTCCTTCCTTCCTTCCTCTCTTCCTCTCTTTCTCTCTTTCTTTCCTTCTTCTGTCTTCTTTGAGACAGAGTTTGTTGCCCAGGCTGGAGTGCAGTGGCTCACTACAACTTTCGCCTTCCTGGTTCAAGCAATTTTCTTGCCTCAGCCTCCCCAGTAGCTGGGATTACAGACATGCGCCACCACACCCAGCTAATTTTTATATTTTTAGTAGAGACGGGGTTTCTCCATGTTGGTCAGGCTGGTCTCGAACTCCCAGCCTCAAGTGATCTGCCCACCTTGGCCTCCCAAAGTGTTGGGATTACAGACATGAGCCACTGCACCCAGCCATTCCAGGATTTTCTAGAATGTTTTTGTAAGATATGCATGTAGCGATCAGTAGAAATTTTTGGCAATATTCATTCCTATGAATGTGTTTATGTAAATTATTTACACATATTAATTTTACTAGCTAATATCTCAATTCCCCAGTGTTCAAGATCCACTTAGAGCAAGGGTCAGCATTAATGATAGCAGATGTAAATCCATACTTTAGTCTTCATGATTATCTTGAATCTTCTAATTTTTGATAAACCTGATTAAATCTCACTTTTGATTGAGCGTTGTAGGGTGGCTGGCCCTTCACCATTTTCTTGTTTGTGCTTCCTTGAATTATTTTCATTTTTGCCAATTAAAAGTTTCTTCCCAGTAGTATTTTGAAGTCACTTGCTCATTTTGGTTAAAGTCAGATGATATAATCCTAAACTCTATATCACTAGGCGCCGATAAAAACACCAAGTTATCACAATACCCGGGAAGTAAAGGGAAGACAGAACCCACAGTGCAGTGGGGCTTCTGCTCTTCACTTCACGACCACTGGTGACTTGTGACTGGTATTTGGGATGAGTCTTGAAGATAAGTAATAAATAAGTACACTAGAAATTGTAAGATTTTTTTTTTTTTTTTTTTTGCCTTATGTACCCTGATTAGTAAATTCTCATTGGAATTAATTGGACTTTTGTACTGAGTTGGGCACGAAGGTGTTTTAATCCATGAAATCTTACCTTTGGCTAAACAGGATTCATAGGACAAGATCAGAAAGAAACAAAAGCAAAAACCACTTGCTTCTTTTCACCCACTTTTAAACTTAACTCTTGGATCAGGTTTCCTCTGACATTTGGATGAAATGTTAAGGCCAGACCACAATTTTTTCAGGTGACTTTTAAAATTTGGGGGGTTCACCTCTATTCTCCATACACAGTCTCTGCTCAGTAATCAATGTGTCCAGTTCAGTATATTACAACGAATATTTTATTTAAAGTGGAAACTTCACTCTTCCTCCAGATTTTCCTCTTTCCCCAAGTTACAATTTTACCATGCCTCCTCCGTCTTGCTAACCTTGACCTCTGACTTCTTCAAGGCATAAGGTTTGGCCACAATGGAGAAGTGAGGAGGTAGAAGGATTCTTCCTTGACGAGTATTTTCTGATGATCTAGCATCAGTACTTTGCAGCCTTGGCAGATGTTTAATGCTAACCTTTTCTTACTGGCAACATTTATTTGGGGTATTTTTGGAGTTTTCCTTTTTCTCTGGGATTTCTTACTTGTGATTCCTTTGATGTAGGATAATGCCCCTTCAGCTGCTTGCCTGTCACTCATCCTTTGGACCCTTGGTACATGGCAGGGAGATTATTCCAGTTTCTTGTCTCTGGCATTGCCTCTCCTTCTGGGTCAGGATTGAAGGCAACCTCACCCAGTTTTCCCTTGCAGGTGGCCCACCTCTGATCTATGTGGAGGGGGCACATTCCTTTTACCCATGAACTAGGCAGTTACTTCCCAAATTGTAGCCCCTGCTCTGCTTCTGGGTTTTAGCCTGCCTCTCTTTAGATTTCTCTCTTTGGAATTTTTCTTTGAGATTTCTCTGATGTGATTAGACACCAATTCTCCATGTTCCCCCAAGCTCCAGGAAACATTTGCCATGCTCTTTGAGTTGTCCTGTGGAAGCTTGAGGTGAGGGGCCTCTATACCCCATTCTGCCCATGGGAAGTTTAGAGGGTAGGAAGGAGGGCTCAGCACTGTCAGAGGCCACTCAAACTCCACTCCTAGTCCTGGCATCTTACTTTTCATGCTGTGATGTGCGTAAGAAGTTAAGAATCCCCAAAAAGTGCATTTTGGCTGCCTGTTTTTATAAGTACTATATGATGGTCATGCACCTGTGTTTGGAATATGGTAGCTATAGTTTTGGGGTTCAGTTGAAACTAAAATAGTTATATTTTAAAATTATGTTTAATTTGGATCTGATCCCCAAGAGATGTGCATCCCCCTGTTACTGCCCACATTTTACAGATGAGGAAACTGAGGCACAGAGGGGGTTAATAACATACCCAAGGTCACTCAGCTTTGAAGGTCTGCATTATTGGTGAGAAGTCTTATCTGGAGAAGCAGATTTGAGAGTTAAGCCTAGATGAGATTATCCAGTTGACTCAGGTTTAAGAGGCAAATATTGTGGGTTAACTTCCCAGATCCGATCATCAGCCCAGTTTCTCAGGGACCTGGGTGGAGGGAGGGAGGAGGCATTCCCTTCTACCTCTGGCCCAGAATATGGGTCATGGCCCAGCAATCCATGCAGAAAACTCCAGAGGATGAGCTTGGTAGCAGCGCTGCTGGAAGGTCATTCTCTCTCATCTCCTCCTCCTGAGTGTGTGCCTCGGATGTAAATAATTTACAATAGCAACAATTAGAGAATGCACTCTGTGTGGGATGAACCCAATTCCCTTAATAACACTGCAGGCTTATATATAGCACAGTTCAGCCAAGGGCCCCACGTGCTCACCACGCCACAGCCAGTGTCGGCGGTTCTGGGTAGACCAGAGCCCTATGCAGCAAGGGGCCTGTGACTCATCGAAGGTCGCAGGAGGTCAAGGGCAGTGCTCAGAATAGAACCAGCCTCCCTTTCACAAGCTCTAAACTCCAGTGGCAGGAAATTCCCTTTGTGAATCTTTTGGAAGAACAACAGTTCTGAAATGCATAGTGATAGATATTTAACACTGTTGCTAGGGCATGGGGATTGGGAGATGTGGCCCTTGAGCATGGAAATTTGTATTTCCAGTGTATTTATTGTTAATTTGTTGATTTTAGAGGCAAGAGGCAAGAGGAGACTGGCTCAACCCAATGACTCTAAGGGAGAATAAGTTGGGTTCTACACTGTTGGTAAAAATGTGGAGATGGATGAATGACCTTCTGGAGCAGTGTCATAGAGTATGAGGGTTCATCCTGGCCCCCGCTGCCCAATAGAAGTAGAATACCAGCCACATATGTAATTTTAAAGTTTCTAGCAGCCACCTTAATTTTTTATTTAATCCAGTATTTCCCAGATCATAATATTTCAACATGTAATCAGTATAAAACATTAGTGAGCTATTTAAAATTCTATTGGCCAGGCATGGTTGCTCACACCTTTAATCCCAGAACTTTGGGAGGCCAAGGTGGGAGGATGGCTTGAGCTTCCCCAAAATAATAAAATTAGTCTCTACAAAAAATAATAAAATTAGCCAGGCATGGTGGCTTGTGCTTGTAGTCCCAGCTGCAGGAGGATTGCTTGAGCTGGGGAGGTCAATGCTGCAGTGAGCTGTATTTGTGCCACTGCACTCTGGGAAATAGAGTGACACCTTGTCTCAAAACACTAAAAATAAATTAATTGATTAAAAATAAATAAGTAAATTCCATTATTCTTGCTAAGTCTTTGAAATGCTGGTGTGTATTTTTATGAATAGCACACTTCCATTTGGACTAGCCATATTGAAAGCTCTTGATAGACACATGTGGTCAGGGGCTCCAAAATTAGGCAGCACAGCCTCCAGTTCTAAATCTGCTGTTTGCCAACTTTGTGGTATGAGGCCAGTCACTTTGCCTTTCTGAACCTTAGTTTCCCCTCCTCACCATGTGTAAAATGGGTACCATAACCCCTCCTTCTCACATGTGTAAAGCAATAAGTGCAGTTTCTGACACATAGTAAATGTCCACTTAATGTGTGATTTCTTCCTCAAAATGACTTTCACAGCAACTAAAGTATAAGCTCCCTGCGGGAGATGGAAATGCAACTTGACTTCTGATTATAGTCAAGCGTTGAACCCACCCTGTCCCTGTCTCTTTTCCTTTCTTCCACTAAAATTGCTTTTCCCTGCGGCATCTGCACCAGTCATCTCTTTACTTTCTTTAGGTCTCTGCCTGGAAGCCCCTTTATCAGAGATGCTTTTCCTGAGCAGCCTTGCATAGAAAGCAGCACCTCCAGTCTCAGACCTCTGACCTGCTTTGGTTTTGTTCAGAGCACTCTGCACCCACCACATGTAGAGTCAGTGCCCATTTGTTTCCTCCCCTCTCCCCACTAACCAAAAATAAGCTCTTTGAGGGCCCTGGCTGTTCTGTCCACTGTTGAATTTCTATCTTCTAGAAGAGTATCTGACACATAATAGTTGTTCAGTATGGTAATGAATGAATAGATAAATTTATTGAACATCCACAATGCCTTTTGACCTTAGCAGATAGTACAGAAATGAAATCCACAGTTCATTTGATGAGAGGGAGACAGAGTGAGAGATGGGTGATCAGCTGCCTCAGGGCTCTGGTTCTCCCTAAGCTCTCTGCCACCTGGTGTGCTATCCCCAGCACACACCTCATTACTCTCCTGCCTTCTCCCACCCACCCAAGGCTTTTGTAGGCCGTCTGTTCTGCTGAAATTTCCTTTTCCCCATGTGTGCTTAATAAAACTGTACATGCTATTTGAAACCCTTCTCAAGTACTATGTCCCTCTTCTATGGGGTTCTCTCAGTGCCCTTGCTGAAAACAGTTTCTCTGGCCTCCATTCCTCCACTGGACTTCTTTTCTTTATTATAGTATTTATGGCAGCATATTTCATATTAGAATTGTTCACACTTGGGTGTGACTCCCCCATTATATTTTGAATCTCCGGAGAGCAGGATCTAATTTCAGCTGGAATGAGATGGGGCTGGGGAATGCTGGAGATTGTACAGAGTGTGTAATGAGATATTCACAAGTTAGAATCCCAATACTGACACTTGGGAGTTGTGAGCTTGAGAAAGTTATTCAATGTCTCTGAGTCCTAAGGTGCTCATTTGTTAAATTGGATAACTGTACCCATTTTGTGGAATACATCTTTATTTGTAACTGCTCTGGACTGTATGCTTTGGCAACTACCAAGAAAACAAACCATTTTAAAGCCAGTATATAGTAGATGCTCAATAAATACCGATAATGTGACTCTCATATTATCTCGAGTCTCCAGCACAGTTGGTGCTAATATGGTCTTATTTACACAATGGGAGTCACTCCCTGCCATCATAACAAATATATATATATGGGTAACATATGTACTACTCCTTGTTCCAGCCCAACAAAATATCCATTTCCATTAATAGAGTCAAGGACTCTATAGAAACTTTCATTTTCATTTCTGGTGCTCTGTGGATTACTATGATGTTCTAAATCAACAGAGATATATTTTGACTTCTTCCAGGAAAAATTCATCTCTACTTGAGGAAATGTAGATTATATTACAGACCCTAAGAACAAAGCAAGTTGAAACACAGCATACATGCCCAGTGCCTGGCCAAGGTAATGTGGCAGAATGAGAAGAACTCTTAACTGAGAACTAGAAGATAGGAGTCTAGCCCAATTTGCCACTCAGGTTATGATCTATAAAAAGGAGTTGGATTAGAGCAGGGTTTCTCAACATTTGCATCATTGACATGTGGGGTCCCGTATTCTTTGTTGTGGGGGCTGTCTTGTGCAGTGTAAGATGTTTAGCAGCATCCCTGGCCTCCACCCACCAGATGCCAGCAGCATCCCCTCAGTTGTGACGATCAAAGATGTTCCCTGGGGAGCAAAAGGTCCACCCATGGGAAGTACTGAGTTAAATCTTTCAAATTTCAGCAAATTCTGGGACTATAGGCTGAGATTTCACTCTCCTACACACACACACACACACACACACACACACACACACACACACACACACATATTTCTCTTCCATGTATGACCTTGTTCCACTTTTGAGAGCTGCAGTGTTCTGAGTCTTGTTTCTTTGCGAACAGTCTAACAGCTAAGCATTCTCTCACAGGCTCCCACCTTGCACCAGTTTACAATAGAAGGCATGTAGAAGGGCTGTGTGGGTGACACGCTGTGACTTCAGTGTGTTGTATCACTACCAGGATCTCCCAACAATCGCCTTCATCCCCTGCTTGCCACTTGGGGGCTCTGGCAGACAGTTTGGCAGTTGTAGTTGTTACTGTTCTGCACTCAACATGTACGGCTTTGTTTTAGGCTCTGAACAAGACCTCAGGCCACAGCTTTTGCCAGCTCACTCTGCTCACATACCTTTCTCCTTTGCCCCTGAGAGCTGAGACTTGCAGTGACAAGCAAATTTTTATAGCAACTCATGATAAAACAGTGCAATGGGCAACAGAGAGAAATAACCAACTGGGCAAGAAATCACATCTCTCTTTAAAAATTTTTTTTTCTCTTTCTTAGCTTTGCTTTATCTTTCATATTCAACTGGAAAAGTAGACAAATGAGGTGTCATATTTAATCATGTGTATAGATGGGTTTACAGTTGACAAATTGTTTGTGTCCTTACCACATTTTCACATGGAAGACATAAAAATCTGAGGTCTAGAGAGGAGACATGACTGTCTAGAGTCATGCAGCTGAGCGAGAGTAGCCATAGTTTTCTAAAGATTATTTCCAGTTAAAGGCTTACAGCCCAAGGAACAAGACAGACATAGAAACAATTACAGGCATATCTCAGAGATATTGTAGGTTGTGTTCCAGATGACCACAATAAAGTAAATATTGCAATAAATGGAATCACCCCAATTTTTTGGCCTCCCAGTGCATATTAAACTTATGTTTGCAGTATCCTGTAGCCTATTAAGTGTAGGATAGCAGTGTGTCTCAGAAAAGAATGTATATGCCTTTATTAAAAACACTTTATTACTGAAATAAAAGGCTAATGATCATCTGAAATTTCAGTGAATTAAAATCTTTTTGCTGGCATAAGGTCTTGCCTCAATGTTGTTGGCTTCTGAGTGATCAGGGTGGTCAGATTGCTGAAGGTTGGGAGGCTGTGGCAATTTCTTAAAATAAGACAACAATGAGATTTTCCACATCAATTGACTCTTTCTTTCATGAAATAATTTTGTAGAATGTGATGCTGTTTGATAGTATTTTACATAAGGTAGAACTGCTTTCACAACCAGAGTCAGTACTCTCAAATCCTGCCACTGTTTTATCAACGAAGTTTATGTAGTATTCTAAATCCTTTGTTGTCATTTCAACAGTGTTCATAGCATCTTCATCAAGAGTAGACTCCATCTTGAGATACTGCTTTCTTTGCTCATCCGTAAAGAGCAACTTGTCATCCGTTCAAGTTTCATCGTGAAATTGCAGCAATTCAGTCATATCCTCAGGCTCTACTTCTAATTCTAGTTCTCTTGCTATTTCTGTCACATCTACAGTGATTTACTCCACTGAAGTCTTGAACCCCTCATGATCATTCATGAGGTTTGAAATCAACTTCTTCCAAATTCCTGTTACTGTTGATATTTTGACTTCTTCCCATGAATCACAAATGTTCTTAATGGCATCTAGAATGGTGACTCTTTTCCAGAAGGTTTCCAATTTACAATGCCCAGATCCATCAGAGGAATCCCTCTTTATGGCAGCTATAGCAATATAAAATGTATTTCTTTTTCCTTTTTTTTTTTTTTTTTTTTGAGACGGAGTGTCACTCTATTGCCAGACTGGAGTGTAGTGGCACGATCTTGGTTCACTGCAACCTCTGCCTCCTGGGTTCAAGCGATTCTCCTGGCTCAGCCTCCCAAGTAGCTGTAACTGCAGGTGTGTGCCACCATGACCAGCTAATTTTTGTATTTTTAGTAGAGACAGGGTTTCACCATGTTGGCCAGGATAGTCTCGATCTCTTGACCTCATGAAATGTATTTCTCAATAAAACTTGAAAGTCAAAATCATGCCTTGATCTATGGGCTGCAGAATGGATGTTGTTTCAGCAGGCATGAAAACACCATTGATCTCCTTGTATATCTCTATCAGAGCCCTTATGTGACTAGATGCATTGTCAATGGGCAATAATATTGAAAGGAATCTTTTTTTTGCACAGTAGTTCTGGATAATGGCCTTAAAATACTCAGTAAACTATGTTGTAAACAAATGTGCTGTCCTCCAGGCTTTAGATCACAAGCAGAGTAGATTTAGCCTACTCTTAAGGATCCTAGGATTTTTGGAATGGTAGGTGAGCACTGGCGTCAACTTAAAGTCACCTGCTGCATTAGCCCCTAATGAGAGACAGTCTATCCTTTGAAGTTTTGAAGTCAGGCACTGACTTCTCTCTAACTATGAAAATCATCGACATCTTCCAATGTAGAGCTATTTTGTATACACTGAAAATAGGTTGTTGGCCGGGTGCAGTGGCTTACGCCTGTAATCCCAGCACTTTGGGAGGCTGAGGCGGGCAGATCACTTGAGGCCAGGAGTTCAAGACCAGCCTGGCCAACATGGCGAAACCCTGTTTCTACTAAATGTACAAAAAATTAGCTGGGCATGATGGCGTGCGCCTGTAATCTCAGCTACTGGGGAAGCTGAGGCGTGAGAATCGCTTGAACCCGGGAGGTGGAGGTTGCAGTGAGCCAAGATCGCACCACTGAGCTCCAGCCTAGGCGACAGAGCAAGACCCTGTCTCCAAAATAAGAAAGAAAATAGGTTGCTTACAGTAGCCATCTTCATCAATAATCGAAGCTAAATCTTCTGGATAACTTGCTGCACCTTCTCCATCAGCATTAGCTTCTTCACCTTGTACTTTCATGTTATAGAGATGGCTTCTTTCTTTAAACCTCGGGAAGCAACCTCTGCTAGCTTCAGACTTTTCTTCTGCAGCATTTCACGTCTCTCATCCTTCATGGAATTGAAGAGAGTTAGAACCTTACTCTGGATTAGACTTTGGCTTAAGGGAATGTTGTGGCTGATTTGACCTGCTACCCAGACCACTAAAATTCTCTTCATTCAACACGAGGCTGTTTTGCTTTCTTATCATTCATGTGTTCACTGGAACAGCACATTTAATTTCCTTGAAGGACTTTTCCTTTGCATTCACAACGTGGCTAACTGGTGCAAGAGCCCTAGCTTCCACCCTGTCTTGCCTTTTGCCATGCCTTCTAGCTTTTGATTTAAAGTGAGAGACATAGGACTCCTCCTTTCACTTAAACAATTAGAAGTCATTGTAGGTTTACTCATTGGCCTAATTTTGGTATTATTGTTTCTCAGGGAGTAGGGAGGCCTGAGGAAAGGGAGAGAAAAGGAATACCTAGTCAGTGGAGCAGTCAGAACACACACATTTATCGATAAAGTTTGCCATCTTATATGGGTCCAGTTCATGGTGCCCCCAAATAACTACAATAATAACATCAAAGTTTGCTGACCACAGACCACCACAACAGATACAACAATAATAAAAAAGTGTGAAATATTTTGATAATTATCAAAATGTGACACCAAGACACGATGTGAGCACATATTGTTGGAAAATTGGTGCTAACAGACTAGGTAGGCTGAGGGCTGCCACAAACCTTCGATTTGTAAAAACTTTAATATTTGCAAATCTCAATAAAGTGAAGTACAGTAAAATGAAGTATGCCTGTAAGCATTATACAAGGTGATAAGGGCTAAAATGCAGTTACAGAAAATGAGCAACTATAGCTCAGAGGAGTAAACAAATAACACTTTTTTAAATGAATAAAAAAGGAAATTGACCTTTGAGGACATGACCTCGGCTGGCTACTGAAGGATATAAACAGGGTTTGGCCAGGCGGTGGGGATCAGGTAAACAAAAACACTGTCTCACAGGGAATAAGTTGACATCAGTATTGACATTCATCATCATTATCCTCATCATCATACATGCTATTTATTGAGCACTTACTGTATGCCAGGCACAAGAGGGAGCAATTGTGTCATTTAATTGTCACCTTGGTTCTGAGTGTAGGTGCTATTGTTAACCACATTTTGCAGATGAGGAAACTGAAAGTCAGAAAAGTTAAATACATGACCTGAAATACTACTGTTTCTAACATATACAAACTAGATTTAAAACTGCCTTTCAATATGGAGTAAAAGAAGCTCTGTTAGAATAAGTAGGATGGGGTCACATACATTTAAGCGAGTAAGTAGTCTGACAAGGAGGGCAGATCATGAGGTCAGGAGTTCGAGACCAGCCTGCCGACATAGTGAAACCCCATCTCTATGAAAAATACAAAAATTAGCTGGGTGTGGTGGCACATGACTGTAGTCCCAGCTACTCAAGGCAAGATAATCACTTGAACCCTGGAGGTGGAGGTTGCAGTGAGCTGAGATTGTGCCATTGCCCTCCAGCCTAGGTGACAGAGTGAGACTCCGTCTCAAACAAAACAAAACAAAACAAAAAGTGTATATTTTTTTTACAAAATTGGCATGACCCTGTGATTTCTGGTCTATTCTCTCCACAAGGAACCTCTCTACCAAAGCTAGCCCTTAGTCTTAAGCATTTCACCCTCGCAGCACCACTAGGCCATAATACCCCCTAATAAAAGAGCATGTAAGACCTATGACAAAATGACCGCCTTCAATTTTCCTTTGAACCCTGGGCAACCTTTGCGGCTGAGTCACCAAAAGACAAATTCTCTGGCCATATTTCTTTGGGTTTGGGAGACATTCCACTGAACGTTGCAGAAGTGAACTGTAAGCAAGCTCCATGAACTCTTCATCTCTAAAGTATTCAACCTAGATAGTCATGATAATAAGCCATCACAAGACTTTGTGCATTCATCTGTTCATGCAAAAGCAAAATGTGTACTCAGTGGATACATGCCTGGTGAGAGAAGGAAAAGGAACTCTTGTTTGTTGATACCTCTTTATGAGAGGCAGGTTGTTAGTGAAGACATTAACTGGTACAGTCACTTGAATTACGTCTCCATGTCTCATACTGGGTGTATGAGACTCTGTTTCTGCGTTAATTCATTTTATTCATTTTTTCAACACATCTTCCTTGAGCATCTATGATGTGCCAAGTGCCAAGCTATGGGCTCGTAAGCTCACCCTGTTTTACTTACGAGAAAACTGCATCCATAATAGACCAAACAGTTTGTATATGTTTAGACAATATGTGAACAGCAAAACGGGAACATGGGCCCAGATTTCCATAGATTCTATGTTTTTAACCAGAACTATACTGGGTTTTGTAAACTTTAAAGCACTCTACTGACATAAGGTATTATTATGAAGATGTGTTAATCACATTTTTTCTTTTCCTGTGTCTTTCTATTTCTTTTACTCCTCTCCCCCCCTCCTCTCTCTCTTTTGGTTTCTCTTTTTTTTCCTCTCTTTTTTATTCTTTCTTCTATAGGACTCCACAGAATGGAGCAAGAATGAGAGGAAAAAGGCCGGCAGAAAAGCATGAACTGGAGGTTTGTTGAGCTCCTCTACTTCCTGTTTATATGGGGCCGTATCTCAGTGCAGCCCTCCCACCAGGAACCAGCTGGGACAGACCAACATGTCTCCAAGGAATTTGATTGGCTCATTTCAGACAGGGGGCCTTTCCACCACTCCAGGAGCTACCTATCCTTTGTGGAAAGACACCGTCAAGGATTTACAACCAGATATAAAATATACAGGTAAGACCTGGGCTAAATAGCCCTTATCTTACATTCATATTGTGCTTTGTGAAGTCAGGCATTGATTGGTGCAACCCTTGCTGTGTGCAGAAGTGTCTGGGTCAAGGGTCTGTGCGCCTTCCACAAGCTGTTTTTGATTAAAATTTTTTTTTCTTTGCAGAATATGTTAGCAATGACAAGGAGACGATCAAGTAATTAATATTTATTGAGTACTTATTTATATGCTGGGCAGGGATCTTAATACTTATTATACCTTATCTCATTTAAACCTTCTAATAACCATCAGATATAGGTTTTGATTGTTTTTCCCACTTTACAAATCAGGTCATCAAGCCTCAACTAGGTTGAGTTACATGTCTAATGTCATACAGTTAGAAGTGGTCGGACTGGGATTTAGAATCTGGTTTATATGCATCCATATCATAATTTTAGTCAGCCACATCAAGTATAAGTAACGTTGTTTTGAAAATGCTGCTGATGTACCTAAGATCCTACCCAAATACATTCAAACATTTGGAAAACAAAGAAACCTTTTCTTGAGCAGGTCTGTACTAGTTCTTGGACCATTGACATTCTACTCATCCAAAAAAAGACTTAGCCCGAATTTTTCCTCTTTGAAACTATTTTAGAGTTTTCACATTCCACTTAACCGCCACATCTTTGATATATCCACAGCTCTCTACACTGACACCTCTTTAATATAAAATCATTTGGAATTAGAGTGCATTCTTGTGTATTTTTCTCACCTAACTGGAAACTCTTTGAGGGAATGACTTGTACAGAATTCATTTCTAGATCCCCAGAGTGATTTTTGCTCTGCCTTGTTACCATAAACACACAGTGAATGTTGTGGACTTAAATGAATAAGAGAGTGCAAAGAACTCTCTCAGGTGTAGTTAGGTGTGGTCTTAGGAGGTTAACTAGTTATAATATCACATGGCGGTAGCTACAATGCAGTTTTATAAAGGGAACTCTGGTCCATGTTAGATAATCCATATGTGTTGGTTATTGCTGTTGAAATAAGAGGTACCCTGAATGGAACCACAGATTCAGAATATTCAACAGTAGCATCCTTTTAGTGAGCACTTATCATGTGCCATGAAGGGAGGTTGTTCAACCCTCATAACCTCCTCTATGAGATGGGCAATGGCTTCTACAGATGGGAAAATCAGGACTTTGGAGGTTGAGTGTGTTGCTATAAGTCATCCATCCAGTAAGGAGTGGAACTAGGGTCTACACACTGATTTACCTGACGCCAGTGCTTTCCTTCCAACCACTCTGTTGGCTGCCTCCCTGGTATAGCTTCCAAATGCGGAGTGTTGCAGAGCTCTAAGAAACTTTTTCTAAAAATTTTTCTTTGCAATCATTTGTATACATGTGGGGGGTTGTTTTAGACATCTTGAGAAGTAAAAGGTTGCTATGAGAATGGGGGATTAAGACCTCTGGATACTGATTTCAGTTCTCCATGCACTTGTCTTATGACACTAGGTAAGCTCCCTCATCTTTTGCATTCTACTGTCCTCATTTATCAAATGATAGGGCTGATGTAGATCAGCAGTTTTCAACCTATGTTATTCAAAAATCTGAGGATTGATTAAAGTAGCCATAGAAACCATTGCAATGTGGGGAGCAAAGAGATGATCAGGCAGGATTCTGAGCCCTACACCTCCCTTATGCTAGAGAAGGTTTATATCTGCTTTTGTGTTAAGATTTCATGTATGGTTTACTTTGGATTCTACTCCTAAAACAGAGTTTGCAACCATCCAATAAGTTGTTTTCTAAGGTCCTATCTAGCTCCAAAATTACATTTAATATTTAACCAAAGTCAAATGGCTAGTTAAATGACGGAGTTCAACCCAAAAGTTAGGCCCCTGGTCGTCTAGTTATTCATTCCTTCTTTTATTTAATCCTCAAATAATTATTAAGCACCAGCTACAGATTCAACACTATGTTTAGGGCAGATGATACAATGATGAGTAAAATAAATATAATAGTTGCTGTCATAGGAGAGACTGACATTAATTAAACACATGCATATTTCTATGTATAATAAGTGCTATAAAGAAAAATGTGCAGGATAGGTATAACTGGGAAATCATAAATACCACAAACATTGATTTGGTACCTACAATGTCCAAGGATTAGGCAGAACTCTTGTCATAATGTGCATGTGAACCCATATGCAAATATGCACCCAGAGACATGTGCTCATCCAGATGCTGATCAGAGCAAAAGCCAACTAGGACATGATCATTGGGGCAATTGTGAATTGATACTTTTTCCTTCCTGTATGCCACTTTGTTGAAACACTGATGTTTCCACAAAGCATGTCCATAGGCAATTTCCATTGTGCCTGTCTTCCTGTATGCTAGCATGGACACAGCACATTACAAACTTGACATTTTCATCATAAAAAAAAAAAAAGAAAGGCCTGACTACCATAGTGCTACATTTTTTGATGCTAGAGAGCCAGCCTTACTGATCTGCCCAGACTTCAAACTTCCACCAGTTCCCTCCTCCCCAGAATCCTGGCTGGAACGCAGGGTGATTGGGACGCTTCAGAAAGAAATTGGGAAGAAGCTTTCTCTATTTATTTAACTAGGTTAAGGCCATCTTCTTTCTCCTGCCTTTGCACACAGAGGCTGGCTTCTGCTCATAGAATCATGGTCAAGTCACTGCTAGAGACAACAATGAGAACCTGTTTAATTAAAACCCAGCAGAAACATCTTCTTGTGTTGCTTTACAAGCCAAGCAACAGTATGCACACGTGCATTCGTTTGAGTGCATGACGTAAATGCTCTGTCACTCACAAACTTGAGTTGCCACCTGAAGGCTTGGGGGAGTTTTCTGCTCTTGAATCTGCCAGGGTGCAGTGGGAGCACTTTTGACCTCAGAGTCAGGGAAGTCGGGTGCTGATCCAGCTCTCCGATCTCCTGGTTGTGTAGTTTTGGTCAACTAATGGAACTCCTTTGAACCTTTGGTTCTTCTTCTGTAAAATGGGAGTGCTAGCCGAAGTGGTCTCCAAGGTCCTTCTTACCTCTGAAATTTCATGATTCTGTGAAATACTGTCATTTGAAAACACAGCATGTGGTAGTGGAAAGGATTTTGGGTCTGGAGTCTAGAGATTCAGGTTTTGTTCATTCTGGAAACTCTTTCCAGCTTTCTCATCCTGGGCAAATTCATGTATGCAGCATTCACTCACACATACATTTATTGTTTTGGAGTTTAACACCCATCATTATCCATAAATTGTACTATTATTTGCTAATATAGAGATGACCAAAAAAAACCCCAATAGATTACACACATATATCCTCCTACCCCCACATAACCCACACCCCCTCCTCCATCCAGCTCAGAGTTAGGAGTGAAGGATAGAGGGCATAAAAAGTGAATAATGAAAGAGTGATCTTTCCATGGATAGAAATGACCACTCAGATATTCAATTTCCTCCTCTGTAGAAAGGGATAATGATGTCTGCCGTACCTACTAGGTCAACGAGATACAGTTTGTGTGAGAGTGCCTTGTAAAATTTAAGTTATCTTATGCTTGAATTTTTTTCATTAGAGTTCTAAATCATCATTCGAACAAAGTAATTTATTTTCACTTTCTGTTAAGCCTATACATATATTAGTCGTTAACTCCTCATAGCCACATTCTGAAGGGAAATACTATTATTGTTGCATGTCACAAATGAGAAAGGCAATAAAGAGTACATTGTTCACATTACACAACTGGAAAGTGGCACAGCTGGGATTCAAAAGCTGGTTTCTGGGACTTCCCAACATGGGTCCTTAACTCTATGCTGTCACGACTCTCCCTGGTTCTTAGTTACCTGATTTATGACCAAATGCCAACAGGCTTCTTTTGACCATGGGCAAGTTTAAACCTCTCTGAGACTCAGTTTTCCCATCTATGAAACTGAGATGATGTTAAATGCCTCATGCAATTGGGGTGAGAAATAACTTATATTTCAAATATATAGAGCTTAGAAGTTTCCAAGAGCTTCACAAAGACATGTCAGAATGGTGGTTCCCTCTTCCACTTCAGATGTTGGTTGTTTACTAGGAATTATTTTTTTATTCTCATGGTAATTTCAAAATCAGTTAGTCCAAAGATTTTTCCTGTGTTTCCAATGCCTTTTTGTGTTTTATTTTCTGTTTTGTTTTTTTTTTTCCTAACTGTGAGATCATCAGTAGGTGCTGTAAATTTAGCAATTATTTCTAAGATGGTTTTAGTAGGATAGTTATGGTACTCTTTGGATCTGAAGAGTCAGGGAAAAGGGGATGTTCTGGTAATGGTGGTCACTATGTCACAAGTGGTGGTTCCATATTGAGTGGCTGTCCCTGCTGGTTGCAGAACAAGTGGTTTGTGGCTTACGTTGCATCTCCCTTTGAGCTCTAAATATATACCTGAAAGTTGAGTATAAATCAAATCTTGGTAAGCCAAGTCTAATTGCCTGGCTGTGTTGCATATTTATTTCAGAGTTGTATAGATCTCAGCCCTCCTCCGCTGTCCTGATAATTCCTTCTTGTGTTTCACAAAAATAACAGGTTTTGTGGTAAAGCTACTTGGCTAAATGGATGCTGCTAGGGATGGATGAATGGTTCTACTAAGATGAATGAGATGTGGTCTTTATACAGCAGTCATTCAAGAGTATAGATTAGGCATCTAGATGTGCCAGATACTGTATATGGGGAGTTTATCTTGTGAGGAACAGGATTCCTGCCCTCAAGGAGCTTCCAGACAAGTGGAGTTTAGAGAGAAGCCCACCCTTGCCCCACTCCAGGGGCTTGTGTTTCAACTTGAAAGAAGCCTTCAGCCTTTTGATTCCAGGTATAATCTTGAAATCATGCAGTACAAGAACTAGATTTCTATTAGTATGGCATAAAGTAGTGGAAACCAGCATTTCTTAATGTATGTTACAGAGAACTATAGTTCAATGTAATATTAAAAGATGTTTTCTGGAAAAAAAGAACACCCATTTGTTTTTCCATGATGACTCCCATAGTCAAAGAAGCAATAATCATCACAACAGTGACAAGTTAATTGTTAACACTGAAATCTTAAGAGGTTAGCATTGCACTTTATCTGGCATAAAAATTATTCCAACTGATCCTTACAATCATCCTGTGCAGTAGGTATTGCTATTATCTCTCTATTTATACAGCTTGTATGTGGTAAAAGAGTTAATTTGTGATAGAGTAGGACCTGTCACAGGCAAGTGTGATTCTAGAGGCTGCATCCTTGACCTTGCCCAGCTGCCTCCCAAATGATATAGACCTGTATATGGAAAACCCAAAGTTACACAGGCCCCCTTATCACAGACCTTTATTAAAATTAGACTATTTAACAGTATTTAGCCATAACTTTTTAACCATATAACCTCTTTTTCTCAACGGAATTGATGAGCAGGCTCAGGGAACTGTGGGCTCTGCCTAAATTTGACAGCTTGGGTGTTGTGTCTTTGGATTCCAAGCTACGTCAGAGCACACTAAAAGGGATACCTCTTTGTTTTGAATAACTGGTTAACTGGATGAGGAAGCCAATCTTCCTGTTAAGCTTTTGCTTTGAGTTATTTGGTCTAAATCTACCTCCTGGTTTATGATGGAAAAAAATGAGCAATTTCAGTTTTCTCATGACAAACCTTTTGTTCTTCCTTCCCCTTTTCATTTCAAATTCCCAAGTTTGGCATTCCCCCTGTGGTATAGATATACAAACCTCAACAGAGGGCAGAACCACAGTTGAGTTAGGTACAATTTTGATTCAATATACAAATAAGTGGCTGGATATTAGAGTTACCTGCACAGTTAAAAATAACCAATGCTTGGATCTTTCTCCAGGTGTTTAGATTTAACTGGTCTAGGAGAGACAGGAGCTAAAAAAAAATTATCGTCAGTCAGGGATAATTTTGCTTCCTATGGGGACACTTAGCAATTGTTTTTGGGGAGATTTTTGGTGCCCAACTGGTGGTGGTGTTTGTTGGGGGTGCTTCTGGCATCTAGCGGGTAGTAAGCAGGGATCTGGAATGCTGCTAAATACCTTACAATGCATAGGATAGCCTTCTCCAGCAAACAATTATCCAACATACTTTCAGTTGTATAGAGGTTGAGAAATCCTGCGCTAGTATTTCTGGGGAAGAAGAAAAAATAGAGTGGTGGGAAGAATACTTGAATAAATGGTCTGAGATTTTGGTCTTCATGAGGTTGAATTAGGATGGCTTAAATATAGGTGCCACTGTAATGACTGGATTCCCAGAGTGTATGTCCATAGGATAAAGTGGGGAAACAGTCATCCTTTTTTTAAGACATGGCCATAGACCAGGATGGCAGTTCAATGCGTGAAGAGAGGTGGATCCATTTTTGCTTTCTCCTGCATAGAGGGAGTGGTTAAGAGCAAACTAGTTCTCCAGTCAAAAAATATTCTTCCTTCTTCTGGAGATTCTAGTGCCTTTTGACTCTGACTACAGTATTCCCTAGGAAGTAAGATATTCAGTCTTCATTGTTAGGTCCAGATATACATGGATTGTGTCACTAAAAACCAGCTTAGACCAAGTGTGTTAAAAGACACTTTTTCTTCCCTTCAGAGCATTCCTGGTTGACTCAAAAGATGAGAATGGGATGATGCCCCATATTCATGTTTGTCAATTTCAGCCATTTAAAGGCTGACAGCATTGGAGGGAAGCATGAACCTGCATCTCTCCTTACCCTCCAGCCCACATACATCCCTCGCCTAATCCAAATTTTTTATCAGGGTCTCCCTGAATAGATAGAAGTGGAGAAGGATATCCAGCAAACATTTTTCTGGGCCATTTGGTGCCAATTCAAAGATAATCTTTAGTGTTGATTATTTAAAATTGATCTTCCAATTCTAAAAATGATAGCTTTATTGCTACCAAATTGGTATGTTTACAGTATTTTACCTCTTTGCTCCCATGCCATTACTGAACTGACTTCTGTGAGTTACAAACCATAGTTAGCTACAATTTCTACAGAGTAATTGTCCAGCTTTTGTCACAAGCAGTGTCTGAAAATGGGCCTACTTGCCCACCCACTCCTATGGACAGACTGACACAGAGTCTTTAAACTGATCTAAAGATAGCGATTGTTATGATTCGGTAGATTAGGAGGAGAAATGGAGAAAAGCCCTAGGGCTTCAAATACTGTGCTCCAAATCTTGGCCAAAGAAAAAAGGGAGACTGGATCTGTGATCTGGGGCACCTGCAGCTTACTCATTCATTTGAAAAAAAATGTTTACTGATCTCTAAACTCCTACTAGTCAGGCCCTGCACTGTTTCCTGGGGATAGAGGGAGGAAAGCATTGATCCTATCCCTCAAGGAATTCATGGTCTCTTTGGGGGAAACTGACTGAAAAACAAATAACCACAGTGCCGTGTGCCTTGAGAGATGCCACTGATGCTCCATGGCTGTAGGGAAAGGGAAATTATGAAAGGACACAAAGATAGATGTGTACCCGCCCCCCGCGCTACACCCTTTGTTCTGCTCAGTGGAGGAGCTCTCCTGTCCGTCTCGTTTTGCAAGCGAGTGAGAGTTCCAGGTTCAAACCTGTAATAAAGATCCTTGCTGCTTAGCTTTGACTCTGGACTCTGGTGGTCTTCTTCGGGGAATAAACGGTCTGGGCATAACAATTACATTCCACTGAGGTGGCAAAGTTGGGGAAGGAGAGGAGGAAGAGGCATGTTTGGAAAGGCATGCTGCAGGAAGACCTCTTGAACATAGGCTTCAAGGAGGATTAGGATTCATGAGAAGGCAGTGAGGAGAGAAGCACCTTAGGCAAATGGAATAGCACCCGCGAAGTCAGAAGACAGGAGAAAGCCTGGAACTATACGTCTTCATGTGTTTTGGGTGTATTTTGAGTAGTACTGATAGTAGAGCATAAGGTTGGAGAGCAGCTTCAAGCCAACAACAAAAGAAATTTGAGATAGCACATGGATTTCAACCAATCTTTAAAGTCTAGTGAATTGGCAGAATATTACTAGATAGCCGTTTAGAACAGTGTTTTTTCTTTGTTGATGTTTTCGTACATTTTTGACCTTAATACATGTGAACAAATACATTTGAGTTTGACACTCACTCAATAAAACCTAGCCAGAAATATAGATAAAAATATATGATTGAAATAAAAAAACTGAAAAAAAAAACTTAACCTACATGTGATGCTTCTTAAATATCAAGATATCTTCTATTCTATTCCATTCAAATATAATGTGTTCCTTTACGATTCATTTAGTTTTTAAAATACTGATGCACTAATGTGGTCGTGTTTTGGCTCAGAGGAAAGTTGTACCATGTGTGATTAGCAGAGTTTGCAATGGGTTTGTGTTAAGCAGGTTAGAACCTGTGTCTTGCCTGATGGGGGCAAAAAGAAAACAGTGAAGGCTTTGAAACTTGAGGCTGACATGCACGGATATACAGTTAGAATTGCTCTGGCAGCAGCCTGAGGAATGGGAGAAAGGGAGAAAGAGAGCTGGGTTAGAAAACTGTGGCAGTAATTTAAGGGAGAGAAAGGGAGTGCTGGAACTAAGACAAAGGCAGTGAAGAAGGGTTACATTAACCCTCAAATACCAGTCAGTGCCACCAACAGCTGCTGTGGACCTACTGGTCAGGCAGCCTTTTCTTGTGCAGCATCCAGGCTTAGGGACTCCAGTTCCATTCTCAGCACCCTGCGGCAGGATGCATTCTTTTATGCAGAGTTCTACAGCTACTGGATACCTTTGTATCTCTAATAAAAGGAACCAGAATGCTCAGGCTTCTGCCTCTGGGCAATTTCTTTATCTCTCAAGGCCTTCCTCCTGGGCACAAGAATTACTGGGTCTCATTAGCTATGGATTCCCAGACTGGCTTGGAGGAAGACTTTGCATTCCACCCTTTATCTGTACCTGACTCTTCCCTGCTCACCTTGATGGAAACTTCCGGCCTCAAGTTAGTGTCTAAGCTTATGTGAACCCTACAATGGTCGCTATAGCTTAGCAAGTCTTTAGACTCAGGCAGACCTTAATTTGAATCCTGGCTCTGCCACTTCCCACATTACTTAAATCATGTGAGCCTCAATTTCTCCGTCTGCAAAATGAAGATAAATTCCAAGATTGTTGTGAAGATTTAAGAAGAGAATATATGATAGACTTTAGCGGCCGGGCACAGTGGCTCACGCCTGTAATCCCAGCACTTTGGGAGGCTGAGGCGGGCGGATAACGAGGTCAGGAGTTTGAGACCAGACTGGCCAACATGGTGAAACCTCATCTCTACTAAAATTACGAAAATCAGCCGGGCGCGGTAGTGGGCACCTGTAATCCCAGCTACTTGGGAGGCTGAGACAGGAGAATCCCTTGAACCCAGGAGGCAGATGTTGCAGTGAGCCGAGATCATGCCACTGCACTCCAGCCTGGGTGATAGAGTGAGACTGTCTCAAAATTTAAAAAAAAGATAGTCTTTAGCACAGAGCAAATGCTCGAGGACTAGTAGTTAAAAGAAATACCTGAAGTATCCACCCCTGCAAATCCAGCAACAGGGACTCTGAGATGTCTTGCTGGAACTTCCAACATCTGCAGTGGGGATGATTGGCTAGTGGGCTTTGTAGCATAGGTGCCCTATAAAGGTAGCATTTGCTCCATTCTTAGACTCGGAAGACACTTTTTAGGAGGAAGCTAAAGAAAGAGGACCAGAGACAGAAAGATTTTTGATGCCCTGAGGAACACGTGACACCATACCGGCAAGGTCTCTTTAAGCTATCAGCATACATTGATTCATGTACACAGTGCACGTCCCACGATTCGCAAGAGTCTAATTTATTAATCAGCCCAGGTGATGGGAGCAGTCTGTAACATCTCGTCTTCTAGTTCCTGCTGCACCGTGCTCGCCAGGTTGTCTTTGATGTGTAATGCTCAGGGGACATTTGTCCCTCAGGGATTGCTTCTCACCCAAGCACATCCATGGCAATCGGCAGCCTTTCAAGGCAGGCTCTGTGTGTGTGGGTGTGTGTGTGTGTGTGTGTGTGTCTGTGTGTCTGTGTGTGTGTCTGTGTATGTGTGGTGGGGGTGGGGAGTTCAGGTAACTTTGCTTTTCCTCAAATTGCAGGTTTATTGTTCAGAGAAAGTCAGCAAGGTGCAGCCTCCATCCTCACTTGTGACAGTCTCTCTGCGACTCTAGCATGACACCCAGCTCACCTAGTTCTACATCATATTCATGGGGGAGTGTGGTTTGTATGAGAAAGAAGGAGGTAAATGCAAATGATATGAAAGAAACAAGTCTCCATGCTGGTAAACAGTTTGAGATAAAAGTGCTCACCTGTGCATTAATCCAACAAATATTTATTGAGTCCCTACTAATGTGCATGCACTGTGTTAGCCTCTGATGACACCGAGGGATTATTCATCTTTGCCCTTCAGGAGCACTTGTAGGGTAGTTGGGGAGAGAGAGACTAAAAGCAGCCAAATTGACAGCTAGTATGAGGAGTGTTGAAAAAAAGTATAAAATGGAGTAATAGTGCAAAGAAAGGGCATTGAGCTGGTCTGGCAAGATTAAGGAAAGATTCCAAGAAAATATTTTAAGTAGGTTTGTGTGTGTGTTTTGAAGTAGGGTTTAGAGGAGGGCATACTTGTTCTTGAGCTTGCAATGGGCAGAGAAGATGTTAGTATGCAGGCCAGAAAATTCAACAGAGAGGTCAAGTCATGAAGCTCTGTACATGTTATATAAAAGACTTCAGACTTTATTCTAAGGCGATGGATCCTATACTTTCTCATTTTAAGGTGTTCTTAAGGTTTCAATGATTGTTTTTTATGATTCCCACAGGCCAAAAAAAAAAAAAAACCAATAACACTGTTTATTAAATAGTTAGATCCAAACAACTTAATAATGAAGTATTTTTGTTGTGACAAATTTAGTGACCATTTGAAAAAAACAATACATGAAAATCTAAACAAAAGGCAATATTTTCATTTTATTCTTGAATAATCAGTTACTACTTCTTAAACTTTGCAATTAGATAAAATCAACACTCATTTTCTGTTCCTCATTAATTTTTCGCAGTACTTTGAAATTGTACCAACTGCCAGAAACCCAGCTTCACAAAGATATACTAACATTGAAAGGAATGCATTGTGTTCTAATGTTGAAACTGTGAACGACCTTGAGTTAGAAGTTCTTGTGATGCCCAATAAATGTCAAGTATCCTTCATTTCCCTTGAACACTTAAAATATCCTGCTGTGCTCCTATGACTTTGCTGTGGCACTCCGTGGCTTCTCAGCCTACAATTTGTGAACTATATCCTAACAACAATAGGGAGCTCTAGGAGTTTTGCCCAGAGATGGAGCATGATCAGGTTGTCATCTTAGAAAGATCACTTCTGTTATAATTGAAAGAATAGATTAATGGGGGAAAGATGGGAGAGGGTGCAAAGTATGTCATCCAGGTGAGAGAGGAAACTGTCTTGGAATAAAATGCATCAGTTGACGTTTGAGATGTGTATTTATTTGTTATAATTTTGAAAAAGTAACTTCCCAAGAAGTTGCTACGATAGTACAGAAAGGTCTTATGTACCCTTTACCTAGTTCTCGTCAATGGTTACATCTTATGTGACTGTAGTACAATATCAAATCCAAGAGATTGACATGGGTATAATGTGTGTTTATAGTCCTATGCCATTTTACCATATGTGTGGATTCATGTAACCACCACTGCGATCAAGAGACAGAACAACTCCCTCACCACAAAGATGTTTCTTGTGCTAGCCCTTTACAGTCAAACCTCTCTCTCATCCTCTACCATCCATAATCCCTAACCCTTGGCAACCACTAATTTGTTTGTTCTTCATCTCTGTGATTTTATTCCTTCAAAATATTATATAAATGGTCATAACCTGAGATCCTTTAAGGAAACATAAAAGACTCAGTATTTGGTGAGTGTTTGAATATGAAAGTTGACAGGGAAGAAATAGTCAAGAAGCAAGTAGACTGGCAAAACCATACCTTAAGTAATAAATTGACTGGGTCTAGGTTAAGTAAGGAAAAGACAGGGGGAACATTTTTAACTTGGTCAACTGGGTGAGTGATGGTGCTTTTCATTAATGTAGGGAGCCCTGGGAGACAAGGAGATTTTTTGAGGTTATCCATGTTTGAAGATGATAAGCCAGCTTTGAAAATGTTGAATTTAAACTCCCTGGAACATTCAAATAGAGACTTAGTAGGAGGTTGTATAAATGGTTCTGACCCTTAAAAGAGAAAGCTGGGGAAAAAAATTACAGTATTTATAGTTACCAGGTTACCAGTGATAACCCTTAGAGCTATGCTCACTCACAAAGGAACCTGTTTAGTAGGTGCCGAGTAAAGCATTGATAAATTGAGGAATGGTTGGTGGTACAGGAGGAAAATCAGGGATGGCTGGTACCTTGGAAGCAAAAATAAATGAATCTTTTAAGAAGGAAGGTTTAGGTAATCAATAGCTGTAGTTTCTAATATAGCACATAAGGCAAGAACTGAAAACAGTCTTTTATAAAATCTTGACCTTGGCAAGAGCTGCTTAAGCAAAGGGTTAGGGATATAAGCCAGAGTGTAGTGAGTTAAGAAGTGAGAAAAGGGGAGTAGAGATTTTATTATTTTTCTTTTTTAAAAAAGAAACATCACTATGAAAAGAAGCAAAGGTGTGAAATGAAGTTTTATTTATGTTCATTGGTTTTAAGAGGGAGCGGACCATTAAGAGAGGGAAGAGACTGACACTGTGGGACACAGTGGGGTTATTATCTTTTATTTTTTAATTTTTTGTTCTTAATTTTTCTGTGTACATAGTAGTGTATATAACTATGGGTTACGTGAGATATTTTGATACTGGCATGCAATGCATAGTAATCACATCAGGGTAAATGGGGTATCCATCACCTCTAGCATTTATCCTTTGTGTTTCAAAGAGTTTAGTTATACTGTTTTTATTATTTTTACATATAAAATTAAATTATTTTTTCCTGTAGTCACTTTGTGTTAGCAAATACTAAATCTTTTTCAACTTTTTTCTATGTTTTGTACCCATTAGCCATCAGAACGGGGTTATTTTTGATGAAGCGATTTCTGAAGTAGCAGGAAGGGAAAAAGAAAGAGCACAGGTAGGGGTAAAAGGAGAGATACCTTTTGTTGAAATAGGAGGAAAGAAGGGAAGGAGAGGTGTGGGTGCAGATAAATCTATTGATTTCACTTGTGACGATTTGAAGGGACTTCTGATGGCTTCTGTTCTCTTTGTGAAGTGGGGTGTGAAACCAATCACTGAGGAAGGGGGTACTGTGGAGTGTCAAAAGTTTTTATAGTGTTTGGGGAAACTTGGAAATCGTTAATCTGAAGAATTTTAGAAGGATATGATTAAGGAAATACAGAAGGGTCATTAAGAAACAGTGCTTGGATAAGGTTGGTGATCACCGATTTATAATGACTGTAATGCAGTTGGGATATCTGCATTTCCATATTCATGGAAATATTTTTCACAGTAGCCAAGATATGGAATCAACTTGAGTCCATCAGTGGATACATGGATAAATAAAATATGGTATACATACATGATGGAATACTATTCAGTCTTCAAAAAGAAGGAAATCTTGTCATTTGCAACAACATAGATGAACCCGGAGGCCATTATGTTAAATGATATAAGCCAGGCACAGAAATACATATAACCACATGTACTCACTTATATGTAGAATCTAAATAAGTCAAATCATAGAAGCAAAGAGTAGAATTGTGGTTACCAGGATCTGGGGTGAGGAGTGGTGGAACTGGAAAGATGTTTGTCAAAGGATACAAAATTCAATTAGATAGGAGGAACATCAATTTGAGATCTACTGTTCAACATGGTGACTATACTTAATAACTGTAATTAATAATAATAATGGATTGTACATTTGAACATCACTGTGATAGTATATTTTAAGTGTTCTTACCACCAAAAATATGTGAGGTAATACGTATATTAATTAATTTTATTGAGCCATTCCTCAATGTATACATACATCAAAACATCAGATTGTATTCCAAAAATATATGCAATTTTTACTTCTCAGCTAAAACAAATACTTTAAAAAAGAGTATTGGCTCAAAGTAAATGCATAGGTGGATCACTGGATCTAAGTTGGATACAAAAGAAAGCACGTAGTAGATAGTACATAAAGGGAAAGGAGAGGGTTATGGGCCTAGAGGTCCTGAAAAGGTGAAAAAGCTAGTGTTGTGATAGACTAGTTAAAAACTGGAATGTTTTAATACAATATGTCAAAGTTAGAAGGGTGTTGGGAGATGGCAAGTTCTGGAGTAATCATGGCAGGAAACAGGGGCCTGGAAGAATAGGGTGAAGGTCATTGAGATGGAATAGGTCAAGGGACTGAGAGCCTGCGAGTATTTGATGGTAGGTACATGGAATAAAGATAGGACTTGGAGTTAAGGCACAGTCTGAGTCATGTGCTGACATATTCAAATAACCTGAGAGAATACTCTGAAAGTTGGTCATTAAACACAAGGAAGAAGGGGAGGGGTGGGAGAAATCTCAATCTGTAAAAGAATTTAAGCATTCAAATCCTGTTTCATTCTATGTTAGATCTTTGAGTAGTGATCTGAGCCTCAAATTCCTTCTCCTTAAAGAGGAATTTATCTTTACCTGCCCCCCGGCCCCCAACAGAGCTGTAGAATGTAATACTCAAAAGAGGAACTGAAAGTAAATGTGCTTGGTAAACCATGCACTGTCATGTAAATATAGGCCCTATTGTTCCTGTTTACAGGCATGAGGGACGGACTTTGGATTCCTTTCACTGCTTTGATGGAAGATAGTGCTTTGGTACCTAATAATTGCATTCAAATGGCCTGATTTCAGATTATCATTTTAGGATAACAAAATGAACAGCAGTTGTAACATTGGAGACGGACTGTTAGATGTCCTATCTTTTAGATGTCCAGAACAAATGTGCGAGAATAGTTGACCCAGACAAATTGACCGATGAAAGGATAACTTGTGCTTCAATATAATGAGTTCAATATTCTTTTGATTTACGAAAAGGCACTGGGGCACCCAAGCCCGGATGCTTGTCAGCAAAGAAAAATGGAGATTGCATTGCAGTTCCTGCAGCCAGAACAAAGTTCTTTCTCTGTTTCAGCTCAACCTGCATTTATTATTATTATTATTATTAATTATTAGAAAGGCAAGGGAAAAGAATACTAAAGACCAGGGGTTTCAGGAGGCAGAAGTGTCTTACCATATAATTAACCCACCCCTGATGCTGACAGTTGAACCTAAATGAGCAGGATAATGGGAGAAAGTCCAAAATAGAATCCAGTTAGGGTTCATTTCAGAACCAAAAAGGAAGTTGAAATATAAAACAAAAAGAATGGAACGAATAAACTTATCTGATATGATACAGAATATGGTATTAATAGCTAAAGCTTATATAGCTCTATTAAGTCATTTATACTTGAGTGCAACCCTTGTGACAGCTATAGCCTTTAACCCATTTTACAGATGGGGAAATTGAGGCTCAGAAAAGTAATATGGCCAGGGTCACACAGCTGGGAAGTCATGACTCTGATTTGAACCCAGGCAATCTGGTTCCACAGTCTGTGCTTGTTACCACTGGCTATACAAGGCGCTGAGAAGGTGAAGGGAGAGCTGCCCTGGGAACCAAGGAGCCTGTGTCCTCCTCTGTCCTCAACACTGTATCATCCACCATGTGACCTGAGCACATTATAAACCTGAGCCTCAATTCCCTCTATAGTATTCATGTTTTGTACAGAATAATTGCTAAAATACTATCCATTTCTCTCTTTTTAAAAAAAGTTTTATTGAAGTGTAATTGATGAATAGGAATTGTATACCCTTAAGCTATGCAACTAGATGTTTTGACATGTGTAAACATTGTGAAATTACCACCACAATCAAGCTAATTAAGATATCCATCACCCACACAGTAACTATTTTCTGTCTCTTTTTTTGTGATGAGAACACTTAAGATTATTCTCTTAGCAAATTTCGAGAATACAATATAGCATTTTTAACTATAGTCACCATGCTGTATATTAACTCTCCAGAACTTACTTATTTACTTAACAGAAACTTTGTACCCTTTGACCAAATTCTCCCCATTTCTCCCCTCCCCGCATTTCTGGCAACCATCCTTCTACTCTCTGCTTCTGTAAGTTTGATCCTTTTAGATTCCACATACAAGTGAGATCATGCACTATCTGTCTTTCTGTGTCTGGCATATTTCATTTAGCATAATGTCCTCCAGCCGCATACATGTTACAAATGGCAGGATTTCTTTCTTTTTAAAGGCTGAATAATATTTCCCTTTGCGTGTGGGTGAGTGTGTGTGTCCATGCATCTGTTGTTGGACATTTATGTGGATTCCATATTTTGGTTATTGTGAATAGCTCTGCAATGGACATGAGAATGCAGATAGCTCTTCAACATACTGATCTCATTTCCTTTGGATAAATACCTATAAGTGGGATTACTGGATCATATATTAGTTCTGGTTGTAATTTTTTGAAGAACTTCCATACTGTTTTCCAAAATGGCTGTATAAATTTGCATTCCCACCTACAGTGTACAAAGGTTTTCTTTTTTCCACATTCTTGCTAACACTTGTTATTTTTCATATTTTTGTAATACCTATCCTAACAGGTGCAAGGTAATAGCTCATTGTGGTTTTGATTTATGTTTTCCTGTTGGTTAGTGATATTGAGTATGTTTTTGTGTACCCGTTGGCCATTTGTATGTCTTCCTGAGAAAAATGGCTATTCAGGCCGGGCGCGGTGGCTCAAGCCTGTAATCCCAGCACTTTGGGAGGCCGAGATGGGCGGATCACGAGGTCAGGAGATCGAGACCATCCTGGCTAACACAGTGAAACCCCGTCTCTACTAAAAAATACAAAAAACTAGCCGGGCGAGGTGGCGGGCGCCTGTAGTCCCAGCTACTCAGGAGGCTGAGGCAGGAGAATGGCGTAAATCCGGGAGGCGGAGCTTGCAGTGAGCTGAGATCCGGCCACTGCACTTCGGCCTGGGCGACAGAGCGAGACTCCGCCTCAAAAAAAAAAAAAAAAAAAAAAAAGAAAAGAAAAATGGCTATTCAGGTCCTTAGCCCATTTTTAAATTGAGTTATTTCTTTCTTTTGCTGTTCATTTATTTGAATGCTTTATATATTTTGAAAATTAACCACTCATTAGATACATGGTTTTCAGATACTTTCTCCCATTCCATAGGTTGCTTTTTCTCCCTGTTGATTTTTCTTTTGATATACAGATACTGTTTAGTTAGACGGAATCCCACTTGTCTGTTTTTGCTTTGGTTTCCTGTGCTTTTAGGGTCATGTCCAAAAGAATCATTGCCCAGACCAATGTTAAGAAGGTTTATCCCTGTTTTCTTCCAGTGTTTTTATGGTTCCTGGTTTTACCTTTAAGTTCTTAATTCATTTTGAGTTGATTTTTGTATATGGTGTGAGATAAAGGTGCAGTTTCCTCCTTTTGCATGTGGGTCTCTTGTTTTTCTAACAACATTTATTGAAGAGAGAACCTTTTCCTCATTGTGTGTGGTTGGAACCCTTGTTGAAGATTAGTTGACAATATATGCCTAGGTTTATTTCTGGTCTCCCTATTCTGTTCAATTTTGTCTGTATGTTCATTTTTATGCCAGTACCATACTGTTTTGAATACTGTAGCTTTGTAATGCAGTGACACACTGCGTGATGATGTTTCAGTCAACAACACACTGTGTATATGACAGTAGTCCTCTATGATTATAATACCATAGTCTTGCTGTGCCTTTTCTATGTTCAGATATATTTGATACACGAATATTTACCATTGTATTGTAATTGCTTACAGTAGTCGGTAAAGTAACATCTTGTACAGATGTGTAGGCTAAGAGTAATAGGCTATGCTATAGAGCCCAGGTGTGTAGTGGGATATATCATTTAGGTTGATGCAAGCACACTCTATGATGTTTGCACAATGACAAAATCATCTACTGATGTATTTCTCAGAATATATTCCTGTCCACTTTCAGAGTCCGAGGTGGGTGGATTGCTTAAGGCCAGCAGTTTGAGACCAGCCTAGGCAACATAAATGAAACCCCGTCTCTACCAAAAATGCAAAAATTAGCTAGTCTCATAACCCAGTCTCAAAAAGTAAATACTTAAAAAATAAAAAATAAAATTAAAAATACTAAAAAAGAATGCATTCCTATCATTAAGTGATACATGCCAGTGTATTTTAAAATCAGGAAGTGGGATGCATTCATCTTTGTTCCTGTACAAGATTTATTTGGCTATTTAGGGTCTTCTGTAGTTCCATACATATTTTAAGTTTTATTTCTGTTTCTATAAATAATGTAAAATTTTGATAGAGATTGCATTGGATATGTAGATTAGTTGGGTATTATGGACATTTTAACATTATTAATCCAATTCATGAACATGTGCTACCTTTCCATTTATGTATGTCCTTTTTTTTTTTTTTTTTTTTGACGTAGTCTTGCTCTGTTGCTCAGGCTAGAGTGCAGTGGTGTGATCTCGGCTCACTGCAACCTCCACCTCCTGGGTTGAAGTGATTCTCCTACCTCAGACTCCTGAGTAGCCGAGATTACAGACACACCTGGCTAATTTTTATATTTTTCGTAGAGATGGGGTTTCACTATGTTGGCCAGGCTGGTCTCAAACTGCTGACCCCAGGTGATCTGCCCATCTCGCCTTCCAAAGTGCTGGGATTACAGGTGTAAGGCACCGCACCCAGCCTTTCTGTGTCTTTTTAAATTTCCTTCATCAATGTGTGTGTGTGTGTGTGTGTGTGTGTGTGTGTGTGTGTGTGTGTGTGTGTGTTTTAAAAACGAAGTTTCATCTCTGTTGCCAAGACTGGAGTGCGGTGGTGTGATCTCGGCTCACTGCAACCTCCGCCTCCCAGCTTCAAGTGATTCTCCTGCCTCAGCCTCCTAGGGAGCCAGGATTACAGGCATATGCCACCATGCCCGGCTAATTTTTGTATTTTTAGTAGAGACAGGGTTTCACTATGTTGGCCAGGCTGGTCTCGAACTCCTGACCTCAGATGATTCATCCGCCTTGGCCTCCGAAAGTGCTGGGATTACAGGCGTGAGCCACTGTGCCCGGCTTCATTAATGTTTTATAATTTTCAGCATATATGTCTTTTACTTCTTAACTTTATTCCTAAGTGTTTTATACTTTTTCTTCCTATTGTAAATGGGCTTGTTTTTTATAATTTTTAAGATATTTCATTGTTAGCATTATTTTTGGATAGTTCACAGATTTCTGTATGTTTATTTGGTATCTTCAACTTCAACTTCATTAAATTTATAAGTTTTACCATTTTTGTTGCTGCTGAATCTTTAGGATTTTCTATATGTATCATCATGTCATCTGCAGAGATAATTTTACTTCTTTTTTTATTTGAATTACTTTGTTTAATTTTTCTCATCTAATTGCTCGGCTAAGACTTCCAATACTATGCTGAATAGAAGTGGTGAGTGGGCATCATAGCCTTGTACTGAATTTTAGAGGAAAAGCTTTTAGTTTCATTTACAGTACTCTACAGTTCTTATTTTTTCATCTTCTTCATTTTCTTTTTTTTTTCTTTTCTCTTTTCACTCTCTACCTCCTATTCAAACATACTATCTATATGCCTTAAAATTCACAACACGATGTGTCATATGAGGTAGCTAATAGTATCTAATTTTACAGATGATGTAGCAAAGGCTCTGAGTGAATAAATTATTTGTCCAGTGTGATATACCTGGTAAGTGATGAAGCATTGGCATCTATCTAAGTCTTCTGATGTGACTTTCATTACTCATTTTAACTTTCTACAACTGCCTTTTTGTTTCTTGGGTCCCTTCTTATCACTGATTCTCAGTTTAGGTACATCGCTGGTGCTTTTTGTAACACTTTTCAAGGGAGAATGGAGAAGAGTCTTGCTAATATGCAAATATGTCTCACCTTATTCATGCATAAGGATAATCCTTATCCAACATAAGGATTCTAGAGGTGACATTTACAAGAAGAACGAATGAGGAATATTTAGCTTGCAGAAAAAAAAAAAAGGAAAAAGAAGCCTAGATTTTTCCATTTACTAATTCTTGGAGCAGAACATAATCTTAATACATATATTTTATCACCTTTTCCCCCCGAGCATTCTTATAACATGTCATATTCCTGGGAAGAATTTACTTTCTCAATTTACTGATCATTTATACCACACAGTGTGGGCTTTCATAAGAAACCATATCACCTTTTAGGAAACTTTAGTCCAGAATATACATTCCATTGAGGCACGGATTTTTGTTCATTTTGATCACTGTTATGTACTCAGACAGAAAAAGTGCCTGATATATAGTAGCCATTCAACAGGTCTTTGTGGAATCTATGACTAAATCAATAAATACACTGTAATCTTCTCAGGGAAAACTCTTGCTAGTAACCTTGGTTCTAAACTCCCATTCCTGTGGTTCTTGACCTCATCTAAACATCTGATCTTTCATCTAGTCACCACTGTAAAATACAAACATACAAGCAGCAACAATAACAGCAACAAAAAACCCTCATCATTCAGCGTACGTCTTGCAGACCTTTGAGGGTAAGACTTTCGCCCATCACCTCTGGTATCGGTTCATATGATAAGTGCTGTTTGCCTGGGACTTCACTTATTGTATGAAAGACACTAATTCACATACTTTTCATACCGGAAGTTGGACTTTTCTGCATTGGCAGACTCTATGAAAGGCTGAACCTAATTAAGCAATAGATGAAGGACACTGTCTTATCCCTATTTATTTTCATTCATTCATTTATTCCTTTATTATGTAGATATTCAACCTCTATTTTGTACCAACCACTCTACTACTTAATATGAGTATGAATAGTAACATAATGTCCTGGCTGAAGGTGCTAACTGTATGGTGTTAATGACAGACAGACAAGTGAACAGCGATAAGATAAGGCTCTAAAGCTATAATAAAAGTACATATAGCTTATGTCATTATTTCTGTTTTGTGTCTATCCTATGTCCATTATATTTTTCTACTCCGTTTAAGCAGTCAACTTGAGCAGAGGTTAGTGTAAGAACACTGGGTAGAAAAACATGGAAGGGATCTTATGATACCTCAGCTCTAGTTCTAGCTTTATATCTAATTTGTTAAGTGGTCTTGGTCAAGTGCAGTGACCCATCTCTAAAAATAGATATTAGGGCTGAATATTTTCTGAGCTTCTTTCCAGCTCTTACATGCTATGGTTCTGTGAATCCTTTGCCTTCTCAAAGATTTCAGAAAATTAACTCTCATTGAGTGTCATTTTCTGACTCTGAGAATAAAGTATTTTTTTCTAAGATTGTTTTCTTAAAATTAGAAGACTGATGTTGTATTATTAAAAACAACCAACTCACCATGCTTCAGGGTAGAGATTCTTTTGTCTGTTGCTAATGGAGGATGTTAGAGAGAAGGTCATGGCTGTACCTATTATGCTGTTCTATTTCAGCCTACTCTATAATTCTCTGCTTTTTTTGAATCCTATTCTTTTGCTGAGTACCACCCACCTACTTCTGGGAGACAAGGCTGTGTGAAAGACATCCTCAGACGCCTCATCTGCTTCCTCATCCATCTGCCACTGGATGCTGGATTTTCACCAGTAACTTGGGAGCCTATTTCTCAAAGGGAACTAGAAAAAGTAGCCACTGACACTGGACCAGTATCTATTATGTGCAGGAAGCTTGTAAACATATATTCATAGCCTGTACTGGGGAACAAAGTTTCTATTTTTTTTTATTTTTTGAGACGGAGTCTTGCTCTGTCACCCAGGCTGGAGTGCAGTGGCCGGATCTCGGCTCACTGCAAGCTCCGCCTCCTGGGTTTACGCCATTCTCCTGCCTCAGCCTCCTGAGTAGCTGGGACTACAGGCGCCGCCACCTCGCCCGGCTAGTTTTTTGTATTTTTAGTAGAGACGGGGTTTCACCGTGTTAGCCAGGATGGTCTCGATCTCCTGACCTTGTGATCCGCCCGCCTCGGCCTCCCAAAGCGCTAGGATTACAGGCTTGAGCCACCGCGCCCGGCCCGAACAAAGTTTCTAATGAGCTAGCTCCAGAGAGAAAGTTTTTGGTGGTTACTGGAAGACAATCTTCAAAGTGAGAAAAGGTATTTAATAGTCAGATTTGTCAGAAGATAGAGGGAACACCTGAATAGAACTGAGTGGGCAGTCACTGTCCTGTCACCAAAGGGATTCTAATTAGCATAGTCTGACCAAGAAAGAATGTAAGCACAAGTGTGAAATTGGCTTCAGTGACCTTGTCAGATACACTTCACAACCTAAAGTTAGTTTTCTGAGTAGCCAAATATAGTTGCACAGTTTGTCTACTGCATGAGGGAACTTTGATAGAGAAGAACAATGGAGGCTCCATCCTGGCATGAGGATACATAATTATACCTGAAAGGAGCACTGTTTCTGCAATTTGTCTGCCTAGAGGGAGCAACTTTTTCTAAATTTTTTTTGTTTGTTTGTTTTGTTTTTTTTTTGAGACGGAGTTCATTCTTGTCACCCTGGCTGGAGTGCAGTGGCATGATCTCGGCTCACTGCAACCTCTGCCTCCCAGGTTCAAGCGCTTCTCCTGCCTCAGCCTCCTGAGTAGCTGGGATTACAGGTGCCCGTCACCATGCCCAGCTAATTTTTATATTTTTGGTAGAGACAGGGTTTCACCATGTTGGCCAGGATGGTCTCAAACTCCTGACCTCAGGTGATTTGCCTTCCTCAGCCTCCCAAAGTGCTGGTATTACAGGTGTAAGCCACTGCACCTGGTGCTTTTTCTAATTTTTATATGGCATCTGTTCTATCAATGGAGGCCCTATAGTCTGATTAATAATGCAGGGTATACTGTGACTGTTTCTAGATGTTTTATTGAAGTCTTTCATATGGGATTCTCTTCCAGATGTCAATCAAATGCTGCTGCCCTTCTCTCCATTTTCCCTGGGTTATCACACTTGCTTTCTCCTCTTCCATTATCACCTACATTCCAACAACTCCCAAATATCCGTATTCAGTTTTCATCTCTCCTTCAAACTCTAGAATTTTTGTACCTAACTGTCAAATGCATTTCCATTAGACTTCTTAATGAAACCTCAGAATCCTCATTCTCCTTCCCTACCAGTTTGTTTCTCTTTCTGAGTTCTCTGTCCACAATAATGGCACAATCATTGGTCAGATATTTTTATCTGAACCAGAAGATTAGCCACTATTCTTCGTGATTTTTCTTGCACACTCAAGAATAATAATAATAATTTTATAGTAACCACTAATATTTGTTGAGTGTTTACCATGTTTTGGACTCTGTGTCTGTCTGTTCCTGACCCCTGTTCTCCACTGCTCTGAGCCTGTGAAAGGTTGCATAATTCACCAATATTTATTGCCTTAGGGTTGGGGAGCACGCTTAGGCCAGGAAGCCATACACATGCAATTATAAACCTTTTTCAATTGCAGTTTTTCAAGAATAAACTCTTCTATGGCTTCTGTCTGCTTTACGTTCTTTCCATAGTTTTTAAATTATTGTTGTTGTTCTTTTAAATGTATTCAGTATTTATCATTACTTACCATGGAAAGTTTTGCTTGACCATTTCATCCTGCAGACTTGACCAGTTCCTGATTTAATTATTGAAGGATCACTGCAGGTGAATTAGCCAGTACTGGGAGCATGAGTGTAAGCTCGGACCAATCAGTAAGTGTTCAGAATTGCCCAGTCAAGAGATAATAATGCCTTGGACTAGGGGCTGTCATGGATCTTCTGAGAAATTATCATGTTCAAGAGGTTTAAGATGACAGGATTGTATCAATCCATGTGATCAGTTCAAAATCAAAACACTATAGCCTTCTGACTTAAGTCAATGAGTTATTAATCTTCCAGATTTCTGAGTTGAGGAGAACTTAGAATGAGTAACTGGTAGGACAGGCAGCATGCTTAAAATGCTATCTGTGGTAGCTGGGGTTCTGGGTAAGGTTATATCCTTTGGGATATTTCTCAGACAGATTAATAGAAGAATCTTAGACATGCGTTTTCTCACTTTCTGCATATCAAATGAGTCATCAACTCTATTGCTTCCAATTTACCTTTCCTACCTTCTTTTCATTTTCTACCTCTAACTCATGCCATCAGCTTCTTTCAGTCCCATAATTACAATCTTTTCCTAATCAGGCCTCCTCTTTTCACAGAACAGCCAGAGTTAACTGATCTCCTAAAATAAAAATGAGACCATGCTTTGCCTCTTCTCCGTCATCTTCACTGATAGAGAATACCAATTCTTCATCATCTTATAGGTAGAGAATACCAGTCCTCTAGCTTAGTATTCCAGTCATTTTCTAACTATTGCATTTCTTTATGTTGGCAAGGCCACACCCAATTACTTCTCAATTCCAAAATTTCATTCACATTGCCTTGCCTCTATGATTTTTCTCGTTCTGTTCTTTTGCTTTAGAATGCTCTTTCTCCTTGATCTCCGTGCTCTGCCTTTTAAAACGATATTCTCAGGCTTCAAGAATTGGTTTAAATGGGCCGGGCATGGTGGCTCACTCCTGTGACCCCAGCACTTTGGGAGGCTGAGGCGGGTGGATCACCTGAGGTCAGGAGTTTGAGACCAGCCTGACCAACATGGTGAAACCCCATCTCTACTAAATACAATAAATTAGCCAGGTGTGGTGGCACATGCCTGTAATCCCAGCTACTTGGGAGGCGAATAGCTTGAACCCAGGAGGTAGAGGTTGCAGTAAGCCAAGATTGTGCCATTGCACTCCAGCCTGGGCAACAAGAGTGAAACTCCATCTAAAACAAAACAAAACAAAACAAAACAAAAACCTCTTCTTTGGTGCATTCACCTATTTTCATTTAATTCAGATATTTTTATTGAGCACCTACTATGTGCCATTCACTCTGCTATATCCTAAGGCTATGAGGTTGAGTAAGAAGCCTTTTCCCACCTCTTGCTAAAAATGTCACCCCTAAATTGTGTGGCCCTTTTTTAAGATTTAGCAAAGCCCATTGCTTCCAGCTTTTGTTTTAAACATAGTAGACACTCAGTGGTTGTTTATTAATTCATTGACTGATGAAAGACCTCATTTGCTTTCTGTATTGTATTTTTGCTACTCTTTCTCATTACCACAATGAATCTGTTGGCTACTGAGGTCAAGGCCCAGGTCTCGTCATCCATTGTCTCCCCAAATCACCTAGCATTGTATTTTGCATACATTACATCATAAATCTATGTTTAGGATACCGTAAAAAAAATTTTTTTTAAAGAAAAAGTAAGTACCGAGTTGTGACTATTGCCATTTACATATTTGGCTTTCAAGAGTCACATACTGACAACATCATTCACAGTGAATTATTTACAGAAAGCTACTGGAGGTTGAAGTTATATGTCCTCCTTAAATGAATATTTTCAGGTGAAGGGAGAAAAAAGGACAATGGGAAGGAATCCTTTTGCGTGCAAATAAACCAGACATTTAACACCCTTGCACCTATCTGTTCCTATCCTATAATATCTCACCCTTCCTCCAAAGGCATATTTTTGCTTGACCCACAAAAAATTTTTAGAAGTAACTGTGGGTCTCTGAGTTTTTTTTTTTTTTTAACTTCTAACTTCAGTGGACATGTGCAGGTTTGTTACATAGATAAACGTGTTACATGGGGGTGTGTTGTATAGATTATTTCATCATCCAGGTATTAAGTCTAGTACCTGTTAGACATTTTTCCTGATCCTCTACCTCTTCCCACCCAGGTATTTAATTTTTCAGAAAAGGATATTTCAAGAAAAAAATCCAGATATCTCATGTTTTTTATTGAAAAAATTATGTCTGATAAACCTTTGCCATCGTTTGTGCAGATCAACAATGGGCTGGCTCTGTGTCAGGGCTGCTACCTCCAGATGTGAATACTGTCAGGCTTCACCACTCAGATGGCGTTGTAGCTACATTTGCACTTGACTGTCACTTCCAGGAACCTGAAAGCCTTTGAAATCTTTATTCCATAGGTCCTTTATATTCTCTTATTTCTGTGTTTGTTTCCTTGTTCATCGGGGAACAAGTCCAGTGTAGTAGGCTGTGTATTCTGATATATCTCACTAATTGAGTTATCATAAGTACTCTAGTGTAGAGATGTGACTATACTGTTCCTACTGATGAGGTGTTTGTGGTTCAGAGAAGTTATAAACTTGTCCCAGATAACACAGGCAATATGAGAAGAGCTGAGATTCAAACTTAAAACTGTCTACTCCCAGGAGAGTATGTGGAATAAACGTTAAAAACGTGAACCATCTCAGAGCAGAGATATGAGAAAATTTCATCTTGCAATGATATATTTAAGAAGTTATTCAGGAACTGTTCCTTGGAACCAGGCCTCTCTTGTGATAAGAAAGTAGGGCTTAAAGCACCATGTGAATTATTTAAAATGAAAGTGCTGCATATCCTGTAAACTAAGTGTTTGGGATAATCCAAGATGGGATACCCTTAGAGAAGAAATAAATCAGATGAGTTCTCTAAGGTCTGTTTTTTTTTGTTTGTTTGTTTTTTTGTCTTTCCTCCTATCTCAAATTTCTCTCCACCTTTGATTCCTCGAGGTGAAATTAACCAGACTATTTGGTGATGTGGAAAATACAAATGCAGCCAACCACATGTTGTGTAATTCAAGTGTTCCAAGGATCTTTAGGTCTGGAAAAGCATTTAAAATCCATCTAGCAGTTGCTTATCTTTTTTTATTGAATAACTGAAATCAGAGTGGATTGGCAACTTGACCAAAATCCTGGATGAATTAATGACAGGCACAAGGGTAGAACACTCTGTCTGGTGAGTTTCCCCATCCTCTTGTGCATGGCCTTGTATAGCAGGCATGACTGTCTCTGAACTTTCAAAATACCAAGTGGCATTCTTTTGACATTTAAAATTAGAGACTTACATTGTCTATTATCTCGTCTACACAGCCACATCAAAATTTCATATATGACAATGCTGAGTCTTTTTTCTACATTTTTCTAGTACATAGTAGACACATATTAAATTTGTTACTCTATTAAAAATGATGATGGTGATAACACTCTTAATGCCCTCAGCTATGCAGAGCATATATTGTTCATGGTGGAAAAAGTTGCTGGTAATATTCATGTTGGCAATGACAAAGATTGGTGGGGATGATTTTTGTGGTGATAATAATAATATCTACAGCTGGTATTAATGCTGATGTTCATATTAATGATGATAAAGTTGACGGCAAGGATGATTTTGAAGATGCTGATAATTGGGGGAGAATGATGAGTATGAATTGATTTCCAAGTTGCACAGCTGTTTGTTCAGGGATGTTTGTGGTTTTGTTTGAGCCTGTTTAGTTTTCCTTCCTGGTATAAGTTGGATCTCAGTTTCCTAAGAAAACAATGAGTTAGTAGGATATGACAACTGAATACCAGGAAAAGAGCCCACTGGAGTCACTGGTAAAGTTGTGTTTCTTCCTGAATGATACCAGATACACACCACTACCAACGCACCAGAAATCCTCTGGGGATACAAGAAAACCTAAGGAATAGTTAGATGAGGATGAAAAAGAAGAAAATGGGTAAATAGAAAGAATGAGGAGGTACAAAGTATCTTGGAGCCAAAGGGGCTGAACTTGAAGTTCCCTCTATGCTGTTAATCCCCAAGTACAAGACTTTGACAATTAGATAAGTAATTAGATTAAGGGTTATGATGATGGGCTTTGGAGTCAGAAATGCTTAAACTGAAACCACACCTCTAACTCTTATTAGCTATGTGGACCTTGAGTAAGTCAGTTAACTGCTCTCAGCTTCAGTGCTCGCTCATCTATAAAATGGGAACACCTGTATGTAATTGTTTTGATGGTAAGAGTTAAATGGCTATAAATGCTTGGATCAGATTACTCAATGCTGACACATGTATGTGATTCCCTCATTTTCTTGGTTCCCCTCTGCCATCCCTTTTGAATCTGCAGATCCATTCTGCACCAGCCCTCTGAGACCACGATGGTCTTTCTCACTGGCTTGTTCCATGTCCCGATTTCAGTGATTCTCTACAACCTATTTTTTTTTTCTTGATGCCTGCAAGAACTTGATTAGTATGCGAAGGAGTGGCCAGTCCACTCCACACTGCAGCAGGAGCCCAGAGCTGAGCAGAAGGCCTTGGGAACCGTGCGATGCATTTCTCAGTGGCAGGCAAAATGAACCCAGGACAAGCTAAGCTTTGCTTGTTTCAAAAGCTCCATCATAAATTAACGTAAAGATGCTCTTTTTCCTCACCAGCCAGAGGACTGGCGTGTTTCAGTAGGCAATTAATCTTGGCTGATCTATATTAAATATTTATCTGCTGAAATGAGCCCAGTATTGTAGTGGTATTTTTCATTATAGGACTTTATCATTTCCAAAGAGATTTCCAAGAGCCGGCTCCCTTGTATATATTAAACCCAAATTTCCTGTGGAATGACACATCTTTCTTGGCAGCGACCTTTCCTCTCTGTAACAAGTTACTGATATGTTGGAATTTACAGGGCGATAAACACATTTATTGAGAAAGAGGGAGTGGAGCAATATTTTATTCACTTCCCTAATAAAAACCCTGGGGACAGGCTTGAAAAAATGGAAATTGGTCCCAATTTTCAGCAGCACAGGGTGAGGGGACAAGTGGTTGAGATCAGATCTTGGAAAAGCCCTGAGAAAAGAGAGGGAAAGAGTTACTTTGTAAGAGTCATTATAATTCCTTGTATTTGAATTGGGGCTTTTACAGCCATTTCCATTATCTCATTTGAGCCTTACAACCACCCCCCAAAATGTGAGACTATCTCCATTTTTAAAATGAGGCTCCTAAAGCTTCCACATCTTTGCCAAACACAGAGCTAGGGCACAGCTGGTGTTGGAACTCAGAGGATGGCTGAGTTAGGGCCTCTTGCCTGTACCACATTGCCTCCCACAGGGGGAAGAGAAAACTGCAGCTTCATCGGATTCTGGCTCTAAGGTTGAAATTGGATATTCAAGTCTCTGGATAGTATGGAATTTGTAAAATCTGAGCATCAACCTTGGTCTGAGCCATGCTCCTAGAAAGCATGGGCTTTCCCAGAGAGAACTAAAGTAAAAAGAAAGCGATGCAGAAAGGAGCAAAAAGGGAAACCCAGATGGGAGGGGAGTGGAGAAAAATAAGAGGACTGGCAGCAGGCCCCTTCAAAGTTAATGTGTATTTGAATCAGCTGAGGATCTTATTAAAACGATGGATTCGGATTCATTCGGTCTCAGATGGGACCTGGGAATTCTGCAATTCCCCAGAGGATTCTGAAACTCACCAGAGGCGGCTGGTGGTGGTCCAAGGGCTGCAATTTAAAAACCAAGGTGATGTGAAATAGGCCTAAGGAGAAAAAGGAGGAATGATAGCATCAGGCTACAGTGTGGTACTTGTGTTGAAAAATCTGAGATGAGGCCAGGCGCGGTGGCTCACACCTGTAATCCCAACATGTTAGTTAGGAGGCCGAGGTGGGTGGATCGCCTGAGGTCAGGAGTTCGACATCAGCCTGGCCAACATGGTGAAACCCCATCTCTACTAAAAATACAAAAAGTAGCTGGGTGTGGTGGCCCATGCCTGTAATCCCAGCTACTCAGGAGGCTGAGGCAAGATAATCAATTGCTTGAACCCGGGAGACGGAGGTTGCCATGAGCCGAGATCGTGCCATTGCACTCCAGCCTGGGCAACAGAGCGAGACTCCGTGTCAAAAATATCTGAGAGTAGGAAAGGTTGTTTAATGTTGTTTAATTTCACCCTCCCCCTCCCACCACTTAAAAAAATTCCTTAGGGCAAAACTGTGTCCTGTGAAAGTGGCAAGTATTTTAGTGATCTTTTGAGTCAGTGATTCTCAAACTTTAACCTGCATCATAATCATCTAGAGGGCTTGCTAAAGCAGACTGTGGGGCTCCACCCACATTTTCTGAGTCACTGGGTCTGTCTGGGGCAGGGCTGGAGATTTTGCATTTCTAACAAGCTTCCAGGTGATGCTGAGGCAGCTGAGGCTGCAATTCCAGGGAGGACGAGGACCACTGTTTGTTTCCACCCCTTTATTCTAAAGAAACACCCAAGGAGGCCCAGAAATAACAAATGATCTCATTTACAACCACAGAGCTGGTGAGAATGCAGATTCAGGCTCCAAGCTCTGGGAACTGCTACTCTGGTCCTCTTTCTACCTCTCCGTAGCTCTGTATCCTTGGTCAAGTCCTGTCATCAATTTCTGCTCTGAAAAGGTTTAAAAGGAATCTAAGAAGTGGTGGTCAGAGAGGGCGGTAACTTTGGCAGCTGTGATTAATATAACGTTAAAGAGAGAAAGAACCTACCTTCCTCCCAGGGGCAGAGAGCTTTTGTGTTTGCGGTACACACGGAAAAGCGCAACCGTGAGAGGTAATCTATCACCGCTCTCTCTCCACTGTGACCAGCTATTACTCTCCCCTTGGTTTCACTCAACATGAAAAACATTATTTCTGGGCAAAATTAAATTTGGGGTTTTTGAAAATAAAAGAACAACATTCTTCTTCCCCAGTCCCCTTCCAGAATCCCTTTCTCTTTCTTTCAAAGGTTACAGCTCCTGGCATTGTTGCATATTGAATTTTTTAAGAGCTCTTCTGTAACAATAACAGCGGAGATGGGCTTATTTTTCATTGCTACTCTTCTTTAATTTCTTTCCTTTTCTTTTATCATTCATATTTGCTTTTCCTCTTTATTACTCTTCTCTTTTACATTCTTCTCCTCCTCCCTCTATCCTTCTTCTCCTTCAGTTCTCCTTTCATCATTGGATGTCAGAGCCAAAAGACACCTTCAATGATCAGACACAACTTCCTTGTTTTCCAGATGGGAATCCAAGTTTCAGAAAGCCTTACCCATTTTGCTGGATCTTATGGAAGGGACTTTGTGCTACTCGGTTGCAGGGCCATGGCTACAACCCAAGTATCCCAGCTCTTTCCTCCTGCGGATTTCATCTACTTTCTGTCTAAGCACCATTCTCAAGTTCAGCACTCTCACAAACACTGACATCTCATCTACACATAGTAATTCACAGGGAAGGGATGGAGGTGGGTGTGAGACAAGAACCACGTAGGTAGGGTGAAGGGCCTTTTCAAAACTATTCAAACCCTCAGAGGGTATGGAGAAGTCAACATTTTCAGACTTTGTTGATGGAAGTATGAGTTTGTATTTTTGAAAATTCAAGATACCTATGAGCTATGACTCCGTAATTCCACTTTGGGAATCATTTCCAAGAAATACTCACAATATGTACAGATGTGCACTTAACAATATTTACTGCAACACTGTTTGTAACTAGCCAAGAGGAACAAAACATGGAAACAACCTGAATACCTATCAATAAGGGATTGCTCAAAGAAATCATGGTGCATTCTTGTAATACCGCAAAGCCACTAAAAAGAATGAAAACAATCTATGTGTACTGATCTGGAAAAAAAAAACACAACATGATATATTGTTGAAATGAAAAATAAAGCAAGTTGCATACACATACACACACATCATGACCTTATTTTTGCTTAAAAATACTTATATGTCTATATGCATAAATGATAGATTTATATAAGCACAAATATATATATAAGGATGTGTTATGAACTAGCAGAATAATGAGTAATTTTGAATATTTGTCCAAAGAAAACACACCCTTCATATTCCCTGACAATGCTGACTTGTTCTCACTCACCCATAGAGAATCCCATACTACCCTATGATTCCTGTTTCTCCATTCTCTGCTTCTCACTCCTCCCTGCTCCCTGCTTTACTTTTACTCTCTCTGCCTCTCCCTCCCTTCTTTCTCATACACACTGCCTAAGTGATTTTTGAATGCTTACATCAATGCTAAAAGACCCACAGAGGAAGAGAACTGGTTTCCTGGTAGTTCTTCCGCAAAAGCAGGCTGATTGATTGCAGATTGCAACCAGGTCCAACTTTCTGTCCCAAATGACAAATGAAGAGCTCTTAAAAACAGAATAGAATATCCCATATTCAGAGAAGTATCTCTGCCAGGCCAGGCATGAAAGGCGGTGAGCAATGAGAACTGTGTGTAATTCCTGACCCACCCATAGCCTGCCACATTTCTACACTCTCAGAACCAGTGTCAGTAGGGTTGGCTGGACTCCCTGGCTTTGCCCTCCAGGTTCTTCCATCATCCAGCCTAAAACCCTGATTATCTCCAGCACCTGCCTTTCCTGCACCTCTGGGTGGTGCAAAGAATGTTTCCATTTCCTGGGTACATTGGGCACAGTCAAACCTCTGTGGCTTTACCCACATTTCCTCCATCTGTCAAAGTCCTAAGCAGTCTTCAAGGCATGGCTGAATGATTCCTCCTCTCAGAAGTCTTCTTTCATACACCCCTGCTCTTTCAGAATTAAATAAATCTCACTTGCTGTATTACTAGAGCAATTATTTAATGTTGCTTTGTACTGAACTGACTTGGGGCCAGTTCTTCACGCCAGATTGTTATTGAAGACAGGGAACATGTCTTTTCCTTTGTATACTGAGTGTCTCATACACAGTGATGTTCAACGAACAAAATAAAGGATGAATGAGAGGGGGACATTATTAGGTGACAAACTGAGTAGTGAGATTCCTGGTTCAGTTAGACCTACTAAGTAATTATTGTTGCATCTCAATTGGGTTTGATTCAACAGCATTTAAAAATACTAGATATTTTGACTGAGCACAGTAGCTCACACCTGTAATCCCAGCACTTTGGGAGGCCAAGGTGGGCAGATCACAAGGAGATCGAGACCATCCTGGCTAACATGGTGAAACCCTGTCTCTACTAAAAATACAAAAAAAAAAAAAAAAAAAAAAAAAAAAAAAAAAAAAGCTGGGCGTGGTTGTGGGTGCCTGTAGTCCCAGCTATTCAGGAGGCTGAGGAGGCAGGAGAATGGTGTGAACCCGGGAGGCGGAGCTTGCAGTGAGCGGAGATCATGCCACTGCACTCCATCCTGGGTGACAGAGCGAGACTCCGTCTCAAAAAACAACCAAAACAACAACAACAACAACAACAACAACAACAACAACAAAGTGTTCTCACTGTCTGAAACCAACTGCATCTTTTCTTTATATATTATCATATATCCATATATCTAACATGAATTTCCTACATTTCTTGTGAAGGCTAAGTCTGTAAACATGTATCTCTGTCCCAGAAAGTTTCTCCCAAGATCATCTACTGCTTTCTTTATGCTGGACATTTTATTTTATTGCCATTTTTTCCAAATTATAAAAAACGATGTTATGATCCTTTTGTGCATATAGCATTTTTCTTCTTTTGAGGTATATCCTTAGGATAGATTCCCAGGAGAAGGTTATAAGGTCAAAGCATATGATCATTATTATAAGCCTCATTAATTTTGACCCCAGTAATTCAGAATGTACACTAATTTGGGCAGGTAGTGAGCTTTCTTTTGCTCTCTCTTTGAAAGGAAAATTGTTAAATAATAAATGGGCATGAACGCAGTTTCCAGCATTCCTTTGACAATATTTCATGCAAACATTTTAAGCATGTTTTGTAGGCATCTTTTTCTTGCATACAGAATTGATATGCTAATTATGATTTATTTTCATCAGTTCATTAGTGCAGGCCTTCAGTGATCAACACTTGTTCAACCAATTTCCACCTTTTTCTACACAATTAATGTGAATGAGGCTTTGGCTACCTCTGAAGGGTTTTTCACGGGTTTCATTTGAGACACGTGTTTGAAGCACCTATTATTTGCTGGGTATTACTTTAAGTGCTGAGAATACAGAGGTAAATAAGATAGAACCCTTTCTCTCAAGGAGCTCAACTCTCTTAAGGGAGACTGGGCTGTGAACAGGTGCATCAGGGAGATGGTGGATGAATGGACAGGATGATCTGGAGGCCCCTCACAGGGGAGCCCTGTGTAGGCAGGTGCCCTGGCAAAATCCCCATGGTTAATAACATAGCTGAGTTGAGTTCTAAAGGAGTGGAAGTTTACCAAACTAAGAGTTTAGATAGGCACACTGTTTTCAGTTAATACATCCATTAGGTGATGTTTGTTTTCAAATATTAAATTACTCCTCCTTTTAATTTATTCAGACGGAACTTTCCCCAAATAGCCTGAGTTCATGTTATTTTATTTCTCTCTTGTGCACTGAGCATTGGGAAGTACCTGAGGAGATCAGAGTTCTGAACTTGGCTCTGTACTTGTGTTACTCTGAGCCCTGGTAAATCAATGTATATGTCATCTCTGTACCTCAGTTTTCTTACCAATAAAATGTAAGTGAAGTATTATATCTTTCTTTTTGGGGATATTTTGGGTATAAAAATCAATTGACAGAAAAATGCTTTAAGTTGTTTTTTGTTTGTTTGTTTGTTTTGTTTTGTTTTTGAGATGGAGTCTCGCTCTGTCACCATGCTGGAGTACAGTGGTGCAATCTTGGCTCATTGCAACCTCCGCCTCTCAGATTCAAGCAATTCTCCTGCCTCAGCCTCCTGAGTAGCTGGGACTACAGGCACGCGCCACCACGCCCAGCTAATTTTTGTATTTTTAGTAGAGATGGGTTTTCACCATGTTGGCCAGAATGGTCTTGATCTCTTGACCTCGTGATCCACTTGCCTCGGCCTCCCGAAGTGCTGGGATCACAAGCCTGAGCCACCATGCCCAGCCACTTTAAGTTGTTTTTAAAAAAGATGCAAGGTAAATGAATTTGTCTTATTTACTCACTTCTTACAGGGCATCCCTTAGTTCCTAAGGCCCCTTTATCCATCTCTTTGTTTGAAGACCCCATTGGAGCAGAGTCACAAATAGAATCTATGGAACATGAAAATGGTTCTCTAATAAGCTCTATGTGAGGCCAGAAAAACAGTGCCAAATAAAATCAGCCAACAATCAGTCAGCGAGGCAGCCCTGCCTCTGACTGTGTAGGGAATGGTTCACTGCTCAGAAAGATTAAGGCTCCAAGTGCAGCCAGTGCCCTCAGGGCAGTAGGCCTGTGGGAGAGAGGCAGGGAGGCGAAGAGGGGATCCATGGGAGGGCTGGAGTGAGGACTCCAGGAAGTCAGAGGTTCTGAAAGGGACCTGAGAGATCATCCAGTGAAAATGTTGAGTTGTAAACACAGAAGAGTCCCAGAGAAGGGGAAAAACAGGAAACAAGATTTGTCTACCTCCTCCAAGTGCTGGGAAGAAAAACAGTAGGGAAAAGACATAGGGTGGAGCCTGATTCAGTATAGATAAGGAATACCTATATAATATTCGATATATGGGATAATCCATATAAAGAATATGATTCAGTATAGATAAAGAAAAATTCCAATGCCATAGAGAGTTGCCAGCTACTGGAAAGTTTTATAAGCAGAGGTGGGGGGGAACCTCTTTTTTAATATATCAAACAAGCGGTTTGAGGAATAAGAAAAGAGTGGAAGATAGGATGGACTTCCCAATATTCTTCAATTCCTTCTTCATAGATGCCATACTTACTGCCTGGAGTGATTACTCGATATGCTTACATCTCAAGGAGTCCTTTCTTTTTCTAAAATGTTATGACATATTTTGTGCTAGTTCAAGAAATTAGGCACTAACTCTGATCACCAGGCACCTTTTCCCTCAGCGTTCACCTGTATTAATCTGCACTACTTAATCGGGCCTTATAAATGGCTTTGGCGTTTATTTCTAGTTCTGACAAAGTGGGCTCCTCTCTTGTAATCAGTAATGTGCTGGTATATGCTTAGCAACTGTTTCCAATATTTAATAATCATTAATGATGTTCACCCTCCCTCCCCCAAATAAAGCTCTGATCGTTAGTGTTTGCCGATTTCCACGGTGTAAACATCCCCACCATCAAGCTACCAACTTGGTGTTCCTAAATGTGGAATAGGAAGGAAGCGAGGAATACATTCAACTTCTATGAGCCCCTAAAAGCCGACTTTGACCACCCAATGCCTGGAGTTGTGTTCTCTGCTTCCTTCATGGAGATTTCAAAGCTATTGCATTGGACAAAAGAGGGAAGGAGAAGTGGATAAAAGGATGTGGGCAGAAGGGAAAAATAAAGACAGAAAACTTCAAATATCCTTCAACAGGTCAATGGGTAAAACAGCTGTGATGCATCTACACATAGGCTACTATAAAATGAATGAACTATTGATAAATTCAACAGCTTGAGCGAATCTCAAAGGCATTATGGTAGGTGAAAGAAGCCAGATTCAAAAGGCTACAAACTCTTTGATTTCATTTACATGACTTTCTGAAGAAGGCAAAACTGTAAGGATGGAGAGCAGACAGAACAGTGGTTTCCAAGGCTGAGGAGGAGGGCTTGATTACAAAAGTAGATTTGGGGATGATGGAACTGTGCTTTACTCTGATGGTGGTTAATAACACTATGCATTTGTCAAAACTCATGGAACTGTACACTAAAAATTTAAGTCAGTTTTATTGTATGTGAATAATAATAATAATCATCTACTACTACTACTACTAGAAGTAAAGGAGAGTAGAAAGGGAAAAGAAAGGAAATTAAGACAAATCATTTAAATCTGCTTTGGAAGGAAATCATGCAGTATCTACATCATTAAAAATGGACGAATCTTTTGACTGAGCTATGCCATCTCTCAGTATCTACCCTGGAGAAAACATGCACCAGTATAGTGGGAAGCATGGATGAGGGTACTCATTGACAGATGATTTGTAAAACAGGAGTGAAAATATTAGAAGCAGGTTACATATCCACTGATGCGTTAATGCATAAGTAAGTTGTGGTTTACTGATAGTGTAGAACCTTCTGCAGTAATCACAAATAATAAAACAACTAATTGTATTGATGTTAAAGATTCTATAAGGGGATTTTGTTAAAAGATACAAAATGATCCATAGAGTAGCATTTCACATATATATTAAATATACCCACAAAATAGTTTATATTTTCTAAGAGTATATTTATGCACATATACATGTGAAAAGACAAATCAGGAAGGTGTTCTCATGATAATGGCAATTATCTATGATTTAAACTTAAAAAAAAAACAGGGGACCGTATTCAAGTATTGCTTCTGTAGTTAAACATAAATTAACTGTCGTTAGGAAATATGATATACACTTACAGACTTTGTTTTGGATGTATTAAATACTTAAGAAGGTATCCAATTCAGATAACTGTTATAGATATTTCAGGAAAATGAGTCCTCGAGTAAGGATGTTTTGTCTGGCTGCCATGAGGGACAAAAGCATGAAAGAGAAGAAAAGGGGAAGAGAATGAAGAAGAAAAGATAACAGATAAGGAAATGAAGGAGACAAGGAAAAAAGGGAATATGAAAAGAACAGAGAAACTGGAGGAGAGAGGAAAGGATGGGAGAGGAGAGAAACAAAGGGCAGAAGTGAGTGGGTGATCAGATGGTGAGGACGGAGGGAGGATTTCGCTCTTTACTGCTATTTGGGGGTTCTCTTTTAAGGAATCCAGGGTTACCTGACACCCTTTCCCAGTTAATAGGTGTGATTTTGACATGCCTGTATCATATAACATATGAACCATTAGTAGAGCATGCTTTGTGAAGATAATAGCTACCAGAGACACACAGCTTATGCTTTGGAATTAATGTATCCAACAGAAACCAGTGAAAACAGCACTATAGGTATTACTGGAGACTTTCTCCTTTTGAGGTTGTAGGAGAGCTTATAGTATGGATGGACTTGGTCCCAAGCATCCTATATGTGGAACTGGAGTTATCCAACAGTGTGTCCATTTCAGGATTAATCTTGAGAGTCCATTACGTTAAGACTGTACATGAAACCTCCCCAGCTGTCTTCTTAGAACCTTGAAATCACTGAAGGTAATCAGTTGGGACAGAGTACCTATATAGTCCTGTTGGACTCAGCACACATTTTATGAGCATCTACTGTGTGCTGGTCACTGTGATGGACAGTGTCAAAAGGGACAGAGATAAACAGAATAAAGTTATACCCTTAAAGGTGCAAGCTCATAGTCTTATGGGAGCTGGGAATATATATGGACAAGGCAGGGCAAAATAGCAAGGACTTTAGAGATGATTTCGTGTTAACAGACTACAGTATTTCCTGGTTGATTATAAGGATTCCTATTCATTTGAAGATGGACTTTTATAAGCCTACATATATATTAAAAGAAAAATAGATACATTTTTTCTTTTAGATATGCATTATGAACTCCAGACATCGGGAATCAAGTAACTCAATGGTTCATGTACCCAAAATCTAGAGTCAGACAGAATTGGGTTCAAATCCAAGCTCTGGTTTTGCTTGTGGTTGACCTGTGGCAAGCCACATTCCTATCTATGCCTCAGTTTCTTAATTTATAAATGGAGATGTGATTTAGTCTACAGGTTTATTGTAAGCATTAAATAATGTTAACACTATACATTAAATAATGTATACACTACATATATAGTATATATATTGGCTATATCTATGGTATATATCATCTATGTGTATATTTGTATATACACATATATCTATAGCTATATCTATAACTTAATTACAAGATCCTCCAAGCTAAGTGCTGCATTTACTCTCTGTGACTTGAAGCCATCCCTCGATGCTTTAGGATTCTGATAATGTCACTGACCTCTCTGAGCTTCAGTTTTCTAATTTTTAGAATGGGTATGAAACTGATTCTGTGCATATTTTCTTATTTTGTCTCTGAGGCTGACCTGTGAAGTAGACAGAGCTGTTAGAATCATTTCCATTCTACAAATAAGGACACTGGTGCACAGCAAGTTAGAGAGACTTTCCCAGGGTTGCCCAGCAAAAGAATGTGTGTTCCTCCAGCTCTTCTAATGGCCTCTTCCAAATCAGGGCCAGCTGGGGCTTAGTCCAATGAAATGAATTCAGATTCATTGGCAAAGCATACAGGCTCTCAAAGGTTCTCTGTAATCTCAACCAAATCCATTTGTTAGTTACCCTGGAGGAATCATTTAACTCTGTTCACTCTTCATTTTTTTTTTTCTACTGCAGTTTGCTTCTCCCTCATAGGTCCTCACACACCAGGGTCCTGTTTTCCAGGGCTGGATCACTTAAGGCCAGCAAAGGGACGCTGAGTTCTCCTTCTACTCTCCTTTCCTGTGATGAATTCTGTATTTCTCTGAGCTAGGAAACAACTGCCATTTAGAGAGCATAGCCAGTGGGTGGGAGGAGAGGAGGACAACAAAGGTTTCCTTGGCTGGACAACCTGGAGAATGATTCAGGATAAACAAAATAGGATTGACTCAGTGGAGTAAGGCTGCCAATTGCATTCACTCTCCACGTGTAGATTCCTAGCCTGCTACAATCTGTATCTTTGTCTAGACATCCAGTATCATCTCATTTGAGTTTGCATGTTTATAATCAGCTTCAATTCTATGCCAGGTTCTGAAAATACAGAGGTAGAGGTGACCTGTCCTTGAGAAGCTCAACATCTAGTAGGAAAATCAGCCAAGGATAAACAGAATGAAGTGGTTGTTAAGAGATTTGATCTAGCTGGGTGAACGTGGACAAGGAACATAACCTCTCTGAGCCTGATACTTTTGCGTCTTGGCTTTACTAATACCTATCCCAACCCTTGTGGTTGAAATGGTTGAGTGAGATAATAATGAAAACCCATGGCTCAGGGTAGGTACTCAACAGTTGGTATCTACCAATGAGTACGAATGAGATCATCATAAAGGATAATTCAGGCTAAAGAGGCAGTGTGAATACTGGAAATCTGGAGGGCTTCTGGAGGGAAGTAGCATTGTGCTGGGCTTTGCAGTTTGAATTAGACTAAGTGAGCTGATCCTTGCATGCTTTCTTCATCCGTCCCTACCCCCACTCCATGCAGTTTTGAGCCAGCCTCCCTGACTTGCTCACGTTGCTCCCACCCAAAGAATTTTTTTTAATCCTTTTTCTTAACTGACTCAAATCCTCACAACCCCTAAAACCCAGGGGAGATTCTGCCCATCTGAGTGCCTCTGGCCTCATTTTGGATTCAGACTGAGAATCACCCAGGGTTCACAGTTACTTGCTCTCCAGTTCTTCCAAAAATTATAGTATGTTTTGTAAAGGACCTCAGGGATGTTATTCAAACTTTTGATTGTATAGATGGAGAATCCAGGGCCCAGGGAGGTGAAACTGCTTGCCCAAATTTAAAAAACATTTTGGTGACAGAGCCAGGAATAGGATTCTGGGTTCATTCTGTTTCCCGCTTTTTTTGAGTTTTGTCTCCTGATGCAGATAATACCTTTCTAGAATTCAATGCTATTGGTTTCTTATTCCTGTGCTGTGGATTATGACAGCACCCAGAACTGTGTGCAGGAAACATCAGGGCCCCGAAGCCCTGGCTGCTGGCCTGATTTCAGCACTTGCTTGTTGGAGGGGCCCAGGAGAGGGGCTTTTAGCTCTGCAGGAATTCTGTGTGTACTTTCTCCCAGCCCCACATTCTCTGGTCTAAGAACTACCTCTAAGCACAAGGAACCTACACAAGACTTAGCTCAAATTACTTTCAATCAATATAGCACACAAATTCAGGCTACTCGGAGTTATCAAATGGATAACAGAGAGAGCTAGTACAGGAAAAACTTCCGTGGAAAAGTGTCAGTCTCTGCGATGTGGCTGCTGGGGCCAGTTTGGCCAGCAGAGAAGTGAGTCTTTCATGGTTGCTGCTGCAGCAGGAAATGGTGTGGAAATAAAATGCCTGGAAGTAGCAAGCTCGCCACACACAGAGTCCATGTTCCCCTTCTCCTGCCCTCACTGTCCAGGCTATACCTGGGTAGCTGGCTTTCCTTCTCTTTGGAGCTAGCTTGTCAGGACCTTCAGTTGGTGCCCCTGAGGCATTCTTCCCAGCGTAGTAGGGGATAGCAATTTTGTTGTCGGCTTTCATGAATTCAGCTTTGGTCTCTCTTACTTTCATTTCAATATAGATGTGCAGGTCACCCACCTCAACCAGACATTTTGAAGTTCATCATCTTTAAAAAATAATTTCCTGCCGGGCGCAGTGGCTCACGCCTGCAATCCCAGCACTTTGGGAGGCCAAGGCGGGCGGATCATCTGAGGTCAGTAGTTTGAGACCAGCCTGACAAAAATGGTGAAACCCTGTCTCTACTAAAAATACAAAAATTAGCCAGGTCTTGGTGACGGGCACCTGCTACTACATCCTAGCTATTCAGGAGGCTGAGGCACGAGAATTGCTTGAACCCGGGAGGTGGAGGTTGCAGTGAGCCAAGATCACGCCACTGCACTCCAGCCTGAGTGACAGAGCCTCAAAAAAAAAAAAAAAAAAAGTAAGTAAATAATAATGTTTCCCACTTTTTTGTGAAAAGCGTTTCAAAATATTTTTTTAAAAAATTTAAAAAGGGAAGCAAGATTATGCCTATAGTCCTACCACTTTGGGAGGCTTGGCAGGAAGATTACTTGAGGCTAGGAGCTTGGGACCAGCCTGGGCAACATGGCAAGACCCCTGTCTCTATGTATTAAAAAGAAAAAAAAAAATGGTAGTTTCAGAATCCTCTCAAACTCTCTCCAGAAATAAATTAGCACGTGTTGGTGTGTTTAAAAAAAAAAATGTAATAAGACAAAGAAGTGAAGTGGCAGATCAACAGTTATGTACTCTTTACCCAGATTTGCCAATCATGAATGTTTTACTACATCTACTTTCTCCCTTTCTCTCTTTTTCTCTAGCTCTCCTTATTTTTTCTCTCTTTTTTTCTGAAAAAAATGAAAAACATGTTGTAGACATATGTCACTTCCCCTGTAATATTTTGACATGTTTCTTCTAAGAATGAGGACATGTATAAACAATAAATAAATGAATTTATTATATAAATAATACATTCTCCTATACATAATAAATACATTTCACAATAAATACATAATCAGGCCATATAAAATCTCTAAGAAAATTAATAAATAATAGTTGCATAATATAATCTAATACCCAGTATCCTCAATATTCTCTAAAACTCTTTCAACATTGTTTTTCCTTTCCAGGGTCAAATCAAAGGTCACATATTGATTTTTTTTTTTTTTTGGTCCTTCTGGTCTCTTCTGCCCAGTGTCCCTCTTTCCCTCATTTTCACTGTTTACACTCATCCTTTCACCCTGTACTAATCTTGATTGTTTCTAAATTGTTCTTATTCCTCATGTTTCCACTCACCTATGAGCTATTCCCTTTGTCTAAAATACTTCCTTTTCTTCTGTGCTCCTGGCTTAACCATTTCATCAGTTATCAGCTTAAATCTTACTTCTTCCAGGAAGCTTTTAGCGAAACACCTAGATTAGGTCAGACGCTACAGCTATGTACTCCCATTTCCCTCTTTATTTTGCAACCAAAAACCTTATATTGTAACATAATTTATTTCTTATAATTATTTATTTCTTATACCTACTCTATTTTCCTGCTAGACTGCAAATACTCTGAGGCAGAAACTGTATCCATTTTCCCCCATCCATATCAACACCAGTCTCTAGTTCAGATTCTGGTGAATAGTAGGCATATCATATTCACTGGATGAATAAATCTTTTTGGAAAGTGAATGGGAATGTCAATAATATTTCTTCTTTACATTTTTCTCCCCAAATCTAGATTTGTAAACTCAACTGCACACTGGACATGTCCACTTCGATGTCTGACTTCTCAAGTATATTGTGTGGAAACCTGTACTTCTGACTACCTCTTTCATTGTCAACCAAATCTATCTTATCTGCTGCCCTCCTCATCTCAGCTAATGGAAGATTCTTATTTCCAGTTGCTCAAGTCAAAACGTTTTACTGTTCCTTGGTTCCCCTTGTTTTCTCACACTTCGTGTCTAATCCGTTAGGAAACCCTAATTTTACTCCCTTGAAAATACAAACCCAGAGTCTGGCCACCTCTTCTCTCCTCTGTTGCTAGTGCCCTAATTCAAGCTACTGTCCTTAATCTCCTGGATTATCAGAATAGCCTCCTGTATAATCTTACTGTTTTTAAGCGTGCCTGTCCACATTCTACTCTCAACACGGGGTGATCTTTGTAAGCATAAATCTGATTGACTCATTCAACTAAATGCCCTGCAAATGACTTCCATTTATTTCGTAGCAAAACCCAACATCCTTACAGTAGTCAGTGAGGTTCAACATGGTCAGTCCCTTGTTTTCTCCCTGATATTACCCCTATTACTCCTTGCCCCTCCCTTACCACTCTCTAGGTATCAGGTCTCCTGGTGTCTCCTCTGCTTGGAAAGCTCTTTCACCAAGTGTCAATGTAGCTCACTCCCCTACCTCCTGCAGGTGTTTACTCAAATGTCACCTTCTCCATGAGACCAACCCTGACTATCCCACTTAACATTGCATCCCCTTCTGGCAGTGCTTCCAATCTCCCCTTCTCTGTTCTACCTTTTCTTTTTTTTCCCATAATACATAACGCTTTCTAATTTACTTGTTTAAAATATTTATTGTTTATCTCTTTCTGCTAGAAAAGAAGTCTCATAAAGAAGGATCTGTGAATGCTTTTTTTATTAATGTATCTCAAGGGTTTAGAATAGTGTCTAGTTCTTAATAAATATTTGCTGAAGAATATGTGCCTGAATGAATGAATGAATGAATGAATGAATGAATGAATGAATCATGTGAAAGCAAGTTCAAAATTTATATAAACCTCCTGGCTCCTCTGCTTTTTGACTCTGTGACCTTGTTCAAGTCATGTCACCTGCGGAACTTTAGTTTCTACGTTTGAAAAACGGATAAATAAAAATCTCTACCACGTAAGGCAGTCTTGAGGATTGAACTAGGATATTTGACATGTGCTTTGTAAACTAGAAGGCACTGAATAAATGTTAGTTTTAAACGGGGGTGGGGGTAGGAAGACAAAAAGAAAAGAAACCATGGAGTAAGAGTGACCAGCGGGGGATTAGATGGGCAAACTCTCACAATCCCAGTGTAAGCACTGGAGGGAATAAGACACTAGTAAAAATGAAGTGGAAGAAATTCAGGCTAAAACACTTCGTGTCCCTGAGGAAGGGGAGGGTGAATCATTCCACGAGCATTTACAAGGAATCTAGAAATTGCAAGTTCCTGTACTCAAAGGGAGTTGAACTGGTATTGATAATTTCACAGTGTTTGAAAAGGACAAAGCCCATGTGTAAAAATAATAGTAATTTAGGGTCACGAGATGTTCAGATGTCTGCTTTGGGAGTGCCAAGGAGGGAGGAATAATGATTATAAGGTAGTACTCACCATTTATGAGCACCTCTATGTGGCTAGCACTTTACACATTATATCTGATAGGAAGCCTGAGGAGGAAGGATCTTTAGAGCCCACACTGTGCGGGAAACAAACTCAGAGAATTTATGTGACCACTGCAAAGTCACACAGCTGTGAGAAGCAGATGTAGGACTTGAGCCTTATTCTGACTTGATTTCCAGGTGTATCCTTTTTCAGCTACATTTTAGTGCCTTTCATGTTTTGTGTTGAGATAGAAGTCTTAAGGAAGTTTCCATACACAAAGTATTTTGGTCTTGTTGGATGGGAGTTGGACAGGTGGTTTCTTTTTTTATGTGTTCAACAAATGTTTATTGAGCACCTACTAAGTGCTGGGCATAGTTAATAGGTTTTTGTGATGAGCCATGCAATAAATAAGACAACATCCTTGTCCTACTGGAGTTTGTATTGTAGTGGAATAAAGGGCTGAAGACTGGAGAATAGGTGGAGAAAAGACATAAAGTGTAAACAAATGAATAAGATAATTCTAGGCAGTGACACAATTGCCATAGATAAATAAAAATCAGGTAATAGAATGATGTCTACTTTAGCTTTGGTGGCCAAAGACTGCTTCTCTAAGCTGGTTGCCTTGAGCTTTCATGGTGCAAGGCAGCATGATAGAGATCTTAGTGCTGTGTGTTCCCCGCAAACTACCAAGGTATGAGAGTCAACCCATCCCTGCCTCTTTGAGGACCAAAAAAGACCACTTTGGGTAGAGATCTATTAATGGAGGATGGTAGAGGATGAAGTTGGGGAAATAAACAGAGGCCAGTCCATATCAGCTATGGTAGAGAGTTTCGATTTTATGCTAAAAAACTTTTATCTATCTATCTATCTATCTATCTCTTTATTTATTTTTGAGACAGAGTCTCACTCTGTTACCCAGGCTGGAGTGCAGATCTTGGTTCACTGCAACCTCTACCTCCTGAGTACAAGCGATTCTCCGGCCTCAGTCTCTTGAGTAGCTGGGATTACAGGCATGCGCCCCCACACCCAGTTAATTTTTGTATTTTTAGTAGAGAGTGGGTTTTGCCATGTTGGCCAGGCTGGTCTCGAACTCCTGACCTCAGATGATCACCTGCCTCGGCCTCCCGAAGTGCTGGGATTACAGGTATGAGCCACTGCACCTGACCTACCTGAAACACTTTCTTTGCTCAGCTTCTCTCTCATTCGTCTTTGTTCACTAGGATAGCCTTCTCAGTGTCATTGCTGGATTCGTCTCTTTTCAGTCTCTAGATATTGGTGCACCCAGAGCCTCAGTCCTTGGGCCTCTTCTTTATCTATGCCTATGGTTTCATGCTGTCATCTGTTCTACTGGTGTTATAGAATTTACCTGACAATTCACATTTATGTTGTCAATCTAGACAAATCCTCTAAACTCCAGACCTATATCCCCAGCTGTTTAATAGCTTTTTATTTATTTATTTATTTAAGATGGAGTTTCATTCTTGTTGCCCAGGGTAGAGTGCAATGTTGTGGTCTTGGTTCACTGTAACCTCCGCCTCCCGGGTTCAAGCGATTCTCCTGCCTCAGTCTTCCAAGTAGCTGGGATTACAGGCACCCACCACCATGCACAGCTAATTTTTGTATTTTTCAGTAGAGATGCGGTTTTGCCATGTTGGCCACGCTGGTCTTGAACTCCTGACCTCAGGTGATCCGCCAACCTCGGCCTCCCAAAGTGCTGGGATTTCAGACGTGAGCCACCGTACCTGGGCTTTAATGGCCTTCTCAAATGTATCATGTCAAAGTCTGGATTCTGGGTTGCTTTTTCAAATGTGCTGCTCTGCCTCTGTTTTCATTGAATGGCATCACTGTTGATCCAGATATTTGAACCCCAAGCAAGTAAGTATCCATGATTCTTCTTTTTCTTTCGTATTCCATATCAGCAAATCCTATAAGCTCTCCTTAGAAACATTATACTGTATGCAATAAATATGTACAAGTATTATGTGTCAATTAAAATCAAAAGAAAAGAAAATACATTCCTGCTGTATCTGCTTACTGCCCTCATCCAGGCCACTCCCTGCTTTTATGTGGATCACTGCAGTGACCGCCTAGTGGCATCCCTGCTTCTGATTTTGTCCTCCCTGCCTTCAGGTCTTCTCTACACAGCAGCTGGATTGATCTTTCTGAAACCCAACTCAGATTCTGGCACTTGTCTCGAACCTTTATAGTGGCTTTTCATCTCACTTAATACAAAATCTAAAGTCCTCCTATTCGGCCTTAAAAAAGAAAGAAATTATTTCATTTGCAACAACATGGATGGAACTGGAGAACGTTATACTAAGTGAAATAAACCAGGCACAGAAAGACAAATGTTGCATATTTTCGCTTATATGTGGAAGCTAGAACAATTGAATTCATAGAAGCAGAGAGTAGAATGGTAGCTACCAGAGGCTGAGGGTCGGAGAAATGAGATGATGGTCAAAGGATGCAAAGCTTCAGTTAGATCTGAGACTTAAATTTTGAGATCTGTTTCACACTGTGTTGAATATAATTAGTGATTGAGTGCTGTACATTTTAATACTGCTAAGGGAGTAAATTAAAAATGTCCTCATCACAAAAAAAAAGTTAAATACTCGAGGTTTTGGGTATGTTCATTAGCTTGATTTGAGCATTCCACATTGTATTAAATAATCGTAACTTCACTTTCTGTCCTACAATTTATACCCTGTAATTGCCAATATATAATGATAACAATAAAGTCTCCATCGTGGCCTGCCAGGACCTCCTTCATGTGGCCTCTGCTCCCTCTCTCTACCTCTCCAAACTGGCCTTCTTATCATTTTTCCAACATTCTGTGTTCACTTACAGCATGGGACATTTTACAGTTGCTCCTCCCTCTGCCTGGAACAGGTTGCTGCCTCTAAGTCTCCCTCTGGTTGTCTTTCTCCTCCTTGAGGAACATGGGACCTCCCTCCCCTGTCACTGTCTCCTGAACTTGCTCTATTTTTTCCATGAGACTTACCAGGTCTGGCATATCATTATATGTGCATTGGCATGTTTATCATCTGGTTCTCTCACTAGAAGGTAAATTCAAAAAGAATAACAATTTGCCTGCCCTATTCACTGTCTTATCACCTGCATTTAGAAGAGTACCGTAAACATAGCTTAAAAAGTCCTGGTTGAAAAGAAGAGAACAACAGACACTGGGATGTACTTGAAGGAGGAGGGAGGGAGGGAAGACGGGTAGGATTGAAAAACTACCTATGGGGTACTATACTTATTACCTGTGTGGCAAAGTAATCTGTACACCAAACCCTCGTGACACACAATTTGCCCATATAAACAAACCTGCACATGTACACTTGAACCTAAAATAAAAGTTAAAAAAAAAAAAAAGGTACTGATTGAAAGAATGAATAGGAAGTCAGGAAGTCATGGGGTCAACTGAGTTTGAAGAGACATGGTTATTCTTTCCTCGATGATTTGAGGACTGAATTTTTTTTTTTTTTTTTTTTTTTGGAATTGAGAAGGAGTCTTGCCCTGTCACCCAGGCTGGAGTGCAATGGTGTGATCTTGGCTCACTGCAACCTCTGCCTCCTGAGTTCAAGCGATTCTCCCACCTCAGCCTCCTAAGTAGCTAGGATTACAGGTGCCTGCCGTGACACCCAGCTACTTTTCTTTCTTTTCTTTTTTTTTTTTATTTTTTTTATTTTTAATAGAGACAGGGTTTTGCCATGTTGACCAGTCTGGTCTCGAACTTGTAGACCTCAAGTGATTCCCCAGCCTTGGCCTCCCAAAGTGCTAGGATTACATGTATGAGCCACCATACCTGACCTTGAGGGCTGATTATATGCAAACCCTGAGCTAGGTGTTAAGAATATCCCAAACAAGCTACCACTTTTCCATTCTCATGTAGGACACATCCTGTAGCAGTGACAGAGAAGTAAATGGACAATTTTAGTTCAGGGTGATACATACTTTGAGGAAGTGCAAGGTGATATTGGTGAGTAATCATGAACCTGAGAGAGTAGGGAGTGAGTTTTTCCAGTAGAGGAAACTGCATGTGGGTAAGACAACTTGGAAGTTAGAATGTGTACATTTGGATGGAGCATAAAAACAAAACAGAAAAAGGAGACAGGACAGACAGTGTCCTATTCAGTGTTAAGATGTCAGGGCTGGCCGAGGGTGGTGGCTCAAGCCTGTAATCTCAGCACTTTGGGAGGCTGAGGTGGGCAGATCACAAGGTCAGGAGTTCAAGACCAGCCTGGCCAAGATGGTGAAACCCCGTCTCTACTAAAAATACAAAAAAAATTAGCCTGGCATGGTGGCAGGTGCCTGTAATTCCATCTACTCGGGAGGCTGAGGCAGAGAATTGCTTGAACCCAGGAGGCAGAGGTTGCAGTGAGCTGAGGTGGCACCACTGCACTCCAGCCTGGGTAACAGAGCGACACTCTGTCTCAAAAAAAAAAAAAAAAAAATCAGGGCTACATTTTCGATAGTGGCTAGTTTCTGAAAGTTCATGTAAATGTAAGAAAAAGGTGAATGTGGATGATGCTAATTATGAATAGTTTCATACAGCAATATAAAGTGACTGGGATGAGGACAGGGCAATGAGGAAGGAGCTGGGAATTTGAACATAAGGCATCTTGAATATAAATCGAGAGTGTTTCCTATTTGTCTCACAGACAGTGGGGTTCATTGACTGCTTCCCAAAAAGGTGGAGGAGGTGGCATGAGCCAACTCAGACTTTGAGAAGATAATTCTGGCTGTCATATTTAAGAAGAATTGTAAGGTTGTCAAGGTAGAAGCAGGGGGACCAGGTGGGTGGCATTTGTACTTCTGTATGTCTTGGCAAAGAACCTTGTTTTATTTAATCCCATTAAGACTTCTTTCCTGCAGATCTCTGGCCTTACCCGACATGCTACTGATTGGAAAGGGGAAAAAATGAACGCACTAAGGTGTTAAGGATTCATTCCAAAATTCCTCACTTCTGAGGATTTCATTGCCACCTCTGCCTACGTGTGAAACAGGGTGAAGTAATAAATAGAAACAGGAAGTCACTGAAGACTTAGGCAATTTGGAAACAGAGTCCTAAGGTAGCTTGCCAGATTCCAGGGGCTCCGTATTGGCAGTGAAACAATCTGATTGCGGGAAGTGCCTAAGAACATGAGTTCCTTAGTGCTGGAAAGGAGAGAAGATCCATTCATAAGCCCATTTGTGTTGCCTTCATTTATTTAAGAATGGTTTACTGGGTATTTTATAAGTTCCAGGCAATGTACTGAGAGATGAGAAAAGTAGATACAGTCCCTGTCCAATGGAGATAACTGTCTAGTGGAGAGTGAGGACAATAAAATCATTGCCAGCTGGTCCTGGGGAGCCTGAGGCTGAACTAGTTGGGAGAGTCAACTAACGGACCCTGTAGAAGTGACCTTCAAGTCCAGGCCCAGTACTTTGAGAAGGAATTTATCAGGTGAGAATGGGGGAAAAGATTGTCCAAAGCAGAAGAGACATCAGAGGCACTTCAGTCCTGAAGTTCTTGGTTTCATCCTGTAGAAGAGTCACTTGGGAGCTTGTTACAAAGGCAAAGGCAAAGACTCTGGCCTGCTAAGTTTTGACTAAGCTCTCATTTCTGTATTTTAACATGGATTCTCACCAAATTCTGTTGCGGGTGGCTGATCTCATGTCAAAATAACACAGATGACATCTGTGTCTAACAGTTTTCAGATTGTGCCCCTGACCTGAAGGGCAGGATGGTAAGGGGAGAGGTAGGGGTGTGCATTCATCGCTATCCCCTGAAAAGTTCTACTTATATGTAGTTTACTTATTTTGTAAAATATTTATTGGAATGTTGTTATTTGTACTTCCTCCAGCAAAATGTACATTCTTTGGCTATAGTGTTTACTCCTGTAGTCCTAGCATGTAACATAGAGACAAAATCTTCCCCCCAAAATTATTTGAAAGAGTATATATTAACAAATCAAATGTTTCAAGTCTAAGTAAAAGCATGAAGGCCACTAATCCACTCCAACTGTTTATTTTACAGATGAGTAAAGTGAAACTCAGAGAGGAAACATTGTTTGTCTAAGGTTGTCCAGGTTATTATGTTAGAGTAGAGGGCTGAGTTATATGCCTGTGCCCACAGTTCAGTTTTGATTCCTCCAAGTCCAATTTCAGCTTTTTTGTTGTTGTTGTTGGCGTTGGAGTCTCGCTCTGTTGCCCAGGCTGGAGTGCAATGGCGTGATCTTGGCTCATTGCAACCTCTGCTCCCGGGTTCAAGCAATTCTCCTGCCTTAGCCTCCCGAGTAGCTGGGATTACAGGCATCCACCACCATACCTGGAAAATTTTTTTTTTGTTTGTTTTTGTTTTTGTTTTTGTTTTGTATTTTTAGTAGAGACAGGGCTTCACCATATTGGCCAGGCTGGACTTGAACTCCTGACCTCATGATCCACCCACCTTGACCTCCCAAAGTGCTGGCATTACAGGCATGCACCACTGAGCCCAGACTCAGCTTTTAAGGAGGGCAAAATATTGGTAGAATCTTGCTTAAAATACAGGAAGCAAGTAAGAAATATGACGCAGTTTAAGAAAAATTTATATAAATTCATAGACTTGGGTCTCATAATGGGCAATTAGCTTGCTAGAGAGAATTTTGTGTTGAAAGCAATCCTAAACCACACGTGGCGTGCCCATGATGCCATAGAGATAGTTAAACCTGAATCTTTGAGCTTAAGTTTCTTCATCTGTAAAATGAAATAATCACAACCAGCTCCCAGGGTGCTTGTAAGTATTCATGCAAAATGCCTGGCCCATATATAGGTGACCAACATTTATTTATGCTTAAGCATATGGACCTGGAAAATCAAACGTGTCCGATATTTGAAAAGAGATATTATTTATCTCTACATCTGCTAGGCGTTTAGGCAGTAAATACATGCAGGGGAGGGAGGGAGAGAGAGAGAGAGAGAGAGAGAGAGAAAGAGAGAGAGAGGAAGAGAAGAAGGAGGAGGGGAAAAGAGGAGAGGAAAAGAGGAGAGAAGAAAGAAAGAAGAAAGAATAAATGAAGGAGGAAAGGAAGGGAGGGAGGAAGGAAGGAAGGAAAGAAGGAAGAGAGAAAAAGAAAGAAAGAGAGAGAGAAAGAAAGAAAGAAAAGGAAGAGAAAGAAAAAGAAAGAAGAAAGAAAAGAAAGAAAGTAAAGAAAGTAGAAAAGAGTATTATTCTTCCTTCTGGAAAATACCATGTGAGCTTGCAGAAATACCATGTTGGTTGTTGGCAGTGGCTTTTGTAGGATATTGCCATAAATACCTTTATGCTCAAGAAGAATGGTAGTCATGTGTGGAGACAGGAAGAAAGAGGAACCGAGCACAATTTGATGGAGATAAACCATTTTTATGTGCTTCAGAAGAAAGAACAGGATTAAAATTCAGACTTTGGGGGTAACTCTGGGATAAAACAGGAAACTGGCATTTCTCAGTGTGTTTTGGAGTACTGTCCAATGAACTCAGAGCTGAAAAAACGTAAATAGGCAATCCCTACCATAACTTATCCATCATCTTGGTGCCTGTGTGAGACTAGCACGTGTCTGCGGCCATAGCGATGACTAATTTTTGATTGAAAGATGTTCAATTAACCTGGGTATCCAGAAGATAGTTCCTAATGTTCCATAAACATTTTTACTTGTCTGAAACTCATAGCATTTCCTAGTGAGTACGGACAACAATAACACTTTCTAACCACCTGTTGGATTCTGAATCCCTCCTATAAGCATCTCTGTCAATTAGTTATGCAAACTCTGCTTCAGTATCTTCAAAAACAGGGACCTCTCTACTTCCCAGAACAGCTTATTCTATTCTGATCAGTTCTGACAGTCAGCAAGAACTTGCTTTATTGAGTGTAATTTTGAGAGTATTGAGAACATTTTAAATTAAATTATTATTTAATAATTGCTGTCAATTATTCCTAGTCATTGCAGTTTTAACCCTCAGAGCCATATTTTCATGGCATTTACAACTCATCAGATCCTACCAACTAGGAAAATTGATGACGCCTTCCTTCTTCTTATGGTGCTTTGGTAATCAAATCAAATATCTCTAAGAATACTTTAGACGTCCCCAGTCCCATCGTTTTTCTATTATCATCGAGTATACTAAATCAATTACCTTGTTTCATCATCAAATCATAAATTCCACTTAAAACATTTATCTTCTTAACTCAGATGTGATCTGGGCAGTTTTTATCAGTTTCTTCCAATGTGTATTTAAATAATGAGTGTGTTATTCAGATTTAAAAGTTCTCCAAGAAGGTTATGTGGGAAAACATCCCTATTTTCTAATTTGCTTCAGCCCAGTAGTTTTCAAACATTTCGGGAGCAAGAGAATACTTTTGTCAAAACAAAACAAACGAACAAATCACTGATCTATCTCTGTCAGTGGTAGTACAATATATCACTTTCGGATCGTCCTTGATTATTTCCTTAAAATATATTATTTGGTGTCCGGGTCAATTAGATAAAACAGGATTAGCAAACTGTCTGTAAAGGGTCAGACAATAAATATTTTAGACTTTGTGGGCCGTCTGATCTCTGTTGCAGCTGCTCAACTCTACCATTGTAGTGCAAGAGCACGCACAGAGTATACAGCACATAAATAGATGATTGTGATAGTTTTCCAATACAAATTTATTTGCAAAACGGACAGTGGGACACATTTGGTCTTTGGCCCATAGTTTGGTGCCTTGTGAGTTAATCTAAAGATTTTGGTGCATTTTGGTTAAGTAAAGTATAGTTTTAGATCCCTGGTTCTTGATATAGTGAATGTAACTGAATGAATTAGTAGAAGAAAAAGGTATTTCTTAACTAGTTTAAAACAGGGACAGGGAATATTTCTTTATAGGAAAACGACAAAGGGTCTAGCTGAGAATGTGGATTTGGGGAGGCTCTGAGATGGCAGCATGCTCACTAATCCTAAAATATCTTAACAAGAAAGAAATTGGCAATTAAATGCAGTATTACTTGCCGGGAAAAAAAAGTTGTTCATTTTTCTTCTTAAACAAAGCACTGTGGCAGAGGGAATTAAGCAGTGACCTGGTGTGCGAGACCTGGATTTTAAAACCATCCCTTGTACTGACAGCTGTGTGTCTTTGAGAGCATTATCTCCTCTCTCAGAGTCCCTGTGTTTCCATCTAAAATTTAAGGCAGTGACAAAGACACTCTTTGTGGTCCCTTGGAGTTTTCAAATTTTGTGATCTGAAAGAAAAATTTCATATAATTGCAATGTTTAATAGGACTTATGATAATTGGAAAATAATTGCCATTCCAAACTTTTATTAATCTATATTTAGTTATGAGTCACACTTTCACAATAGATGCTTTGGAAATAAGCAAAGAGACAAATTGAGTCAACAGAATTTTAAATATTTTATTTATATGCAGTTTGTGTAATCCCTGGAGCCCATAGGCATATTAAGATCATTTAAAATATCCATTAAAAGTTATGTGTTATACAACAAACTCTCCTTTTAGAACGCCTTGCCAAAGGATACGTAGCTAACATTTATTGAGTAGCTACTACTGCCAGATTAATTGCATTCATTATGTTTAATCCTTCCAGCAGTGCTGCAAGGTAAATACTAATATTCCTATTGCACTGATAAAGAAGCTCAGAGATGCTGAGGGATTTGCAAATGCTCACTCAGCTAATGAGTGGCTTTATTGTAGGATTCAGAGCCAGACCAGTCCGACAATAGTCTGTGCTCATCCCACAGTACCAGAATGTCTTTGCGAAAGGACCTGTTTTGCATCCTCTTTCCAGGTGCTCAATGGAATAAGCATTTGCTTTCCTTGATATCCTCTATTTTGTTTTTCTGTAGAGCATTGTAGGGACTCCTGGTAAGGTGGGTTACAAGAGTCAATGACTCCCCCATTCACATGGGGACACCAGAATGGGCAGAGGAGTAGAGAACAGGAAGAAACAAGGAAGAGCCCAGTCTGAGAATCACAGAATGTGAATTTCTGTCCCAGCTCTGGTGCAGATTTTCCAAGCGGCCTTCACTGCTCTGGGCCTCGGTTTCCTCCACTTGTGATGGGGATGGTCATACTCCCTATCTTCCAGGTTGCTGGGAGAATAATGTATGGGGTGACAGAGATTTGTAAAGGACCAAGTGCACTACAGACCCCACAAAGTCAAGAAAATGGAGTAAGACAGTGGATCCAAGTGGAGAACATGGAATCTAAGATGAGGAACTTATTTCCTAGTCCCTCTTGCCACCGATGGTGCTGTGGCCTTAGCAAGTCCCTTGCTCTCTATGGGCCTCAGTTTGTCATCTGCGAAATGACAGTGATGGCCGTGAGTGCCTAAAGGCCCTCTATCCTGATGTTTTGGATTCTGTATGGCAAGGCAGCGAGCAGTTCCGGTGCATGGAGTATGTCTCGGGAAACACTGGGCCCTTTGGAGTCAAATAAAACAAGTGCATTCTAAGCTTCCTTTCCCACGATTAACTCTCATAACCACCATTGTGGCCCCCTGCCCTCAATAACGGTGCTTCAGGAAGAATCCCACTTGCTTTTCTGGAAATGGCCCATTTATATAAAAGTTGGGCCATTCCAAGTGTGCTTGTTGTGTTTCTATTTTTCCCTCTCAAGTTTCTGTGCAATGAGAAACACGTAGTCCCCTTCCAGTGTGCTCCCCTTAGATTATTTACCCCCATTGCTCTGAATTCAGCCCCATAAGAGCCTTCAGAACTGCTATGAGGCTGGCATAAGAGTAACACTGTCATTACTTAAGTGAACACCTTTGGAAAATAGACCTCTGTACACATTATAAGCAAGGGTTACTTTATTCTCTAAAGTTAAGTTGATATCTTTACTTGTAATTAAAATAATACTATTCATAATTACATTTTCAGAGATAGTTCTTTTTTTTCTTCTTCTTCTTTTCTGCCTTTCCTCACTTCACCTCTCTGGGGCCAAAATGCTCTGAGAGATCTGCCTGGATGCGGCTGTTTCTCGACTGCCTTGCCAGTTGTGTTCTGGGACATGAAGGCAGACAGAGGATTTGGAGCTGACACCCTCTTGTTAAGATGCATCATTTCTGCTTCACATATGCCCTTGGGTTCACCTTTCTCTGAGCTGGCTGAGGATCGTATGGGGAGTGAGTGGGAACAGCAGGCAAGAGAAATGCCCTCTTTCCTCTCTCAGCTCAATGATTTCATCTCACTCTTCTCCTCTGTGATTCCCCTTGTTCATCTCTGGGGATAATTTGCTGCTAACAATAACAGAAGCTGTCCCAAAGTTCTCCTCTATCACCCCGATACTCAGAAGCTCCTCTTTATCCATTTCCAAATGATTAGTTAATGCGACCAATGGGATAAGCCACCCAGGAATAAACAATTGCAAACATCCCATCACTGTAATCAATCATGCTTTCAATAAACATTTATTTGGGGTACAATGTCATTACAGTATTCCAAAATGTATTTTTGGATTAAGCCAGATGATCAGAAAGCTATATATTTAGACTATAATATGTTTGCCCCTCATGGAGTTGCTTTATTGTTGCTTTATTGTATGAATAGTGTATGAATAGTGCTTTATTATATGTATTAGGCTACCTTGAGCCCATCAAACTTACAGGAATATTGTTGAGAATATCTCCCACCAGCATCAACTATATTGATCTCTTTATGAGAAACCATGGGAAATGTTCGTGTCTTATTGTAGCATCCAGCGAATCTACTTCTCAAATAACTTTGAACAACTGCTCTGCTGTCTTTCCGACTGCATGGCTTTTGGCTATAATTCCCCTTTTTCCTCCAGTTGCAAGGAAGCTCAGACACTTGCAGTACACTTGAATCAAGTGTTCAGGACTTTACAGAATTAACTTTCCAAGCTTCATTTTCTATTTTAACCCAAACTTAATTTTCTATTTTCCCTTTTATTTTTCCTATTGTATGTATATTTTAAAGCCTATAAGATGTGTATGTTTTTTAATGTAACCTTCAACTACATCTGAGATCAGATTCATGTAAATGAACAAGTCATAAAACATGCATGAGAAGAGTAAAAGAACCCTTCGCTTATTCAGAGGTCATTAGGAGCTCGATTATCTAAAAACAATGGAGGAAACACATTGATCCCGTGCTCCCTATAGACCCAAAACTGCTGGAGGCATTCCCTTTACAACTCTAAGATGCAGAAATTGTCACTCCTCCACCCCATTTTACAGATGAGGAAACTAAAATAGAACCTTTTAAGCAATAGAAACATCATAAGTGTGTCCTATACAAATAATTGTAAAAAAAAATGCTAATACCAACAGCAGGTAACAATTGTTCATACCCTGTTCAAACCCTGCAATGTATAAAGAAGTCGTCTATTATTTCATTAACTCTCCCAGCACAATTTGAGGAGATGCATGCTTTTAGTCTCTACATATATGAAAAAATAGACTTGGATGGAATTTATAAACTATTGCTTTATTTCTTAAATTCAGCCTTGCTGCTTTCAGTTTACTTCATAAGAATCAGATCCCACCTTTCCCTAAAGTTTTATCTACTGGTAATTTTAAAAGAATGTGATTGTGTCCCCTCCCTTCTCACCCCACCATCTATCCACTATCACCCAACTTTCCAATGTAGCTGCCCGTGTAATCAGAACAACGATGATACTGATAATAACTTTAATATCTTATTGATGTTTTCATGGTTTAATATAATCCTAAGCCTATCCTTGTAAGGTAGCTACCATTTACATTTTACAAAGTATAAACCAATAGGTGGTAGAATCATAACTCACATTTTTACCCCTAGAGCCTAGGTTGGAGGATACAGGGTTAAAGATGATCCGATTCAATCAGTTTATTTCACAGGTGGAGACACGGATATCCAGGAATGAATACACTGTCCCCAGAGCGCAGAGCCAGTTCTCCTTCCTGTCTTGTTTTGTTTTGTTTTGTTTTGTTTTTGAGCTGGAGTCTCGCTCTGTCGCCCAGGCTGGAATGCAGTGGCTCGATCCCAGCTCACTGCAGCCTCCGCCTCCCAGGGTCAAGTGATTCTCCTGCCTCAGCCTCCCGAGTAGCTGGGACTACAGGCACATGCTGCCACACCCGGCTAATTTTTTGTATGTGTAGTAGAGACGGGGTTTCACCGTGTTTCCCAGGCTGATCTTGAACTCCTGAGCTCAGGCCATCTGCCCGCCTTGACCTCCCAAAGTGCTGGGATTACAAGCATGAGCCACTGCAGCCAGCCTCTCCTTTCTGTCTCATAATCATGTCTCCTTCTTCTGTGCAATGTGTCATTGAGCCTACACACATGTATTTTTTTTTTTTTTTTTTGCATGTAGGTAGGAAAGTAGAGGACTAATAAAGAGGATGAAGGAGGATTCCTATACAGGCAATGCTTTACTCTAAAAAGAAAGATTTAGACTTACAATTTTCTCTCCAGCCTCATCTTAAATCCAGCACCCCTGGCTGCAGTCTTCATCCATCCCCAGGCCCTGTCATTATCTGCCCTCCCACCTCCGGCTCCCCCAGTGGGATGGGCCTTGCTGCAGACACCCCATGACTTCCATCCAGGATCTTTTTTTAATCTCAATCTAATTGGTTTGCTCACCCTGCTGGGATGTTTAATTGGGCATAAGCATATTCCACAGATCCTATGCCATTGTGAGTTCTGCCTTCTCCTCCAAGGGTAATTTGCTTGTTCTGTGCACTCAGAAGGAAAGATATATTTTATGTTGTTCTCAGTTCCCTGAGAACTGACATGAAATTGTTCCTGGGCCAGCAGAGCAGTCAGACAACATGGCAAGCAAGACTTGCTTTCTTTTATGTATTTTCTTTTACTTTATTTTTTTTAAGATGGCATGTTGCAATGGAAAGGGTATTACACTTGAAGTCATGAGCCTTGGGCTCTGATTTAATCCTTCCCAGTCATTTGCTGTGTGATCTTGATCAAGTAACTTAATCTTTTTGACATACAATTTTTCCATCAGTGGATGGTATTAGTTGGATTTGATGACTTCTATAAATGGAGTAAGAGTGAAGCTTTTAGGACATATTACCCATGGGCCAAATATATCCGAGCACTTGCTTTTGTAAATAAAGTTTTATTGGAGCACGTCGACGCTTAGTTGTATCGTCTATGACTGTTTCACTCTACAAGGACACAGTTGAGTGGTTGCAGCAGATACCTTGTGGCTGAAAAATCTAAAATATTTACTACCTGGACCTTTATAGAAAGTGTTTGTCTACCCTTCCTTTAGAACATAAATCAGATTAGGTAGACTCAAAACCTTCTTTTAACTTTTCATGTTACTTCAAATTTTTAAAAATTTTTACTAAGACTGACAAAGCTTTTTGAGGTCTGTGTTCCTCTTCTTCATCTTTTGGTATTATTTTTCTTCTCATATCACCCCTATACTCATTTAGGCTGCTGCCCTTTGATGTTCCCCAAATGTGGCAAACACATTTCCACCCCAGGACCTTTGCATTTGCTGTTATTTTTTTCCTGGAACATTATTTCACCAGGTGGCCCTATAGTTCCTCCCTCATTTCCTTCTGATGTCTCCTCAAATGTCGTGAAATCATGAAGGCCTTTTCTGGTTACCTATATGAAATGACAGCCTCACCCTCTTCTGGACATCCCAGCCTCCTTCCCCTGATTTATTTGTTTTTATAATGCGTATCTCCCGTGACACATTACAAATTTGTTTCTTCGTTATCTGTCCACTGTCACCAGCATGTATGCCCCTTGAGAGCAAGACTTTCATTAATTTTGTTTACTGTGGTATCTTTAGAGCTGGAAAAATAGGTGCTCAAATTTCAAATATGTAATCAACCTTTTCATCTCTAATGTTGTTTAAATCTAGCTCTGAATAGATCTGGGTGCTATTGAGCCCTTTTACTTAAGTGTATTTTGGAAAAGAGTGTAAAAATCACAGAATCCTGTGATTATTACAGTCTTTGCTCCAACGTCCCTGTAACGGTTACAGAGCCATGTAAACCCGTCCTCAAAATGCTTTTAGCCTGGGTCCTTGGCCAATGAGAACAGAGTTTATAGACTGAAATCTACTAACATAGTTTGACACATAGTCATTCATCCTGTGGTCCCTGACAACCTCTCTGCCTTTAGCTCTTATCATTTATATATTACACGTACACATAGACACACACATTCCTTTCTTTCTAACTGTCCTATCCCCTCTCATTCACTTCCGTTTTTGCACATGGAGCTCCTTGTTCTTTTTTTCTTTACCATTTTTAAGTGTTCAGTTCCATGGTAATAAATCCTTTTATATTGTTTTGTTTTTCCCTTTGTTCCTCCCCAACTATCCTTCCCAGCCTCTGGTAACCATCGTTTCACTCTCTATCTTCATGAGGTCCATTTTTCATCTCCCACAAATGAGTGGGATATGTGATATTTGTCTTTCTGTGCTTGGACTATTTCACTTAACATAATGGCCTCCAATTCCATCCATGCTGCTGCAAATGACAGGATTTCGTTCCCTTTTATGGCTGAATAATATTCCATTGAATATGTATACCACATTTTCTTTATCCATTCATCCATTGATGGGCACTTAGTTTGATTCCACATTTTGCCTATTGTAAATAGTGCTGTGATAAAACATGGGCATGCAGCTATCTCTTTAATACATATTTCCATTCTTTTAGGTATTTGCCCAGTAGTGGAATTGCTGAATCATATGGTAGTCCTATTTTTAGTGTTCTGAGGAACCTCCATATTGTACATTATAGTTTAATACCTTCCCTGAACAATCATTTGTCCTCCTTCCCGCAGTGGACCAACTCCTCCGGATGAGAAACTGTCCGTGGTGCTGAGCAGCTAGTTAGTGCTTTAGGGTAACATCCCCAGTTACTGAGCGCTCCCCAAGTGCCTGACTCTGTGCTTAGCAGGTCACATACATTTCCTCACTTAGGCCTTACGTCCACCTTGTGAGGGATAAACTGGGTACCTGGCATAGGCATCTTTCTGAGTTTCTTTTCAAGGACGCAACACAGATGGCAGGCCCTGGTCTATCACTGGTGAACGTCACAGACTGTGATGGCTGTTTCAAAAAAAGGAATTGAGTCATGCCTTGTAATTTGGTCGTGGGGGTGGCATCATTCTTCTGTATTGGTACTGGTTCTACTATGCTTTTATAGCCTATCTCTCAATATTTACATTAAAAGAGTGATTTAAGAGTCAGGATGCCAGTTTTCTACACTCAGGTCTACCACTCATTAGCTACATGACCTTTAACAGTTACTTAACCTCTCTGTGTGTAGATAAATATTAATTTTAAGGAATATGGGTATGTTCATATGAAAACAGCAACCCAAGACAGTAAGTTATGAATAAAAGTGATATATGCACACACATATATGTATAACTATGTATATTTTTCTATATACTGATATATGAGTATGTTTATATGCATATATATATATAACCTCATAATTATAGGTATATATAATTTTATAAATTTCTTGGATTAGCTGATAATATCTCTTTTCTTCAGAGATATTTGGCATTTCTCATTGCTGTGTATTGATCAATTGCTGGTTAGCAAATTACCTCACAATTCAGTGTCTTAAAACAATATCATCTCACAGTTTCTGTGAATCAGAAATCTGGACGCCCTGTCTCTGGGTTTGTTACCAGGCGGCAATCATCTCAAGGCTAGCTTGGGAAGGGTCTGTTTCCTAGCTTAAGCCCATGGTTACTGCGAGGATTCAGTTCCTTGCGAGGCCTCATTTCCTTGGAAGCTGTTGGCCGAAGGATTCCCTTGGCTCCTTGCCATGTAGATGTCTCCATAGAGCATCTCACAGCATGGCAGCGAGTGAGAGCGAGGGAGGAAGAAAGACGGATACAGAGATGGAGACAGCAGGAGAGCCAATGCAAGAAAGAGACAGGGAACAGAGAGCCGGGGGTGAGGCAGAAGAAGAGACAGAGACAGAGAAAGACATGGAGGGACTTAGAGAACCAGAGATACACAGAGAGAGAATACACACAAAATAGACATCGAAGAATTTTGTAACTGAATCATGAAAGTGACACTCCATCACTTTCATATTCTGTTAATTAGAAACAAGTCCCTGGGCCCGAGGTCATTGGGACTCAAGCTGCAAGCTGCCTGTCACACCTGTATCATTTGTCTCAGCTGGCTGTCAAGGTCTTTCCCCCATCCCCACATCTGTCAACTACTTGTTCCATCTTGTTACCTCCCACACCCTCTTTTTCATGCTCCCCCTATTTTATTCTGTCCTTCTCATAATGTTTTCTATATCCCTGTTCACCATTCTTGACTTTTCCTTCCCATGGTTAGTTTTTTGTGGTTGTTTTTATATTTATTTATTTCTCTTTTACTTTTAGAGACAAGGCCTCACTATGTTGCCCAGGCTGGTTTCAAACTCCTGTGTTCAGGTGATCCTTCTGCCTTGGCCACCTGAGTGGCTGGGACTACAGGCATACACCACCATTCTGGCTGTTTTTGTTTTTAACCACACTTCATTGATCTAAATTCCATGCAAACTTAAAAACTGTAGTTCAAACATGACCTCCTCTCTGAAGCTTTCCCTAAAGGCCCAGACACGAAAACTTCAGGTTCCTCCTCCTGTGTCCTGTAGTCCTTGATTTATAATAAACTGAAAAGTCTTCTAGACTGTGAGCTTTTTTTTTTTCGGAGTGCAGTTGATTGCACTGGGCTCACTGCAAACTCCGCCTCCCGGGTTCACACCTTTCTCCTGCCTCAGCCTACCAACTAGCTGGGACAGGCGGCGCCTGCCACAACGCCCGGCTAATTTTTTTGTATTTTTAGTAGAGACGGGGTTTCACCATGTTAGCCAGGATGTTCTCGATCTCCTGACCTCGTGATCCGCCTGCCTCGGCCTCCCAAAATGCTAGGATTACAGGTGTGAGCCACTGCGCCTGGCCTACTGTGAGCTTCTTAAGGACTGGGACTGTGACATGTGTGTTCCCCTTCTGTGGACATCATATGTTGCCCTTAGTAGGTATCTTGAAGCGTTCACTGAGTGCAGTTGATTGACTTAAGTACCTGCAACAACATGCAAGGTACTCAGTGGACTTCAAATTTAAACTATGTCTTGAATTATGGACAGAGATTTCTTATGCAGACACAGGCCATGAGCTCTGAGTCTTGGAAAGATATGCTAATGTGAAAGCTTTTTTCGGACTCAGTTTTCTGTGAATCAGGGGTCAGGCACCACCGCTAAATTACTAGGGCACATTCTGGCCAGATACCCCCACTGTTCTGCTTCTTCTTTGCCCTGTGTCCCTTTCCTCATTCATCTCTCCCATCCAGTGGCAGGAGAGAGAGACCTTTTCCTTAAACTCTGGTTCCCATCATTTATCTCAGCTGACCTTACAGCCCTCTTGTCTAGTCTGTTTTTCTCAAGGGACCGAGAGCATGTAACTCAGGCAGGTCGGAGAGCTGGTCATTCTGGGGGAGCTGCATCTTTGGTAGGAACTGTGATCATTACTGAGTGAAAGCAACCTTCACTTAGTCCCTCTAAGTTTTCACTTGTACTCAGTTTGTATGCTCCGAGTTCACTGTATGTGAACTTTTAATGATTTACATTTACATGTCTGGGAACTTGTGGGAAAATAAAGTTATAAAACAATATTTCACTTTAAATTAGCACCTTGCAGTTTCCAAAGGTATTTTGCACTCTATGTTTCATGTAATTCCTGCATCAACAGTAGCAAATAGATAATATTAATTGAATTTTGTAGCTGAAGTAATATAGGTCTAGAGGGGGGACAAGATCACAACACATAATTTGCAAGAGGCAGAGTGAGACTTGGACTTCCAAATTTGGTGTTGTTTGATCTTGAGATCCTCTGTTATTAGTGAAGGCAAACATGGAAATTCTCCCACATGGTCTTTGGAACATAGCTTAATTGCTTTAAAATACTAGGTGCTCGATGAATACATGTTAACATTTTGGATTAAAGTGAGCTCTGGGCTCAATATTTGATTTCTGGATTATCCTAGAACAGGCCTCAGGTTGCTTTGTGCCTTAGGTCCTATATACTCTCATATATCCTCCTTCTCTCCCTCCCTCCCTCCCTCCCTTCTTCCCTCCTTCCTTCCTTCCTTCCTTCCTTCCTTCCTTCCTTCCTTCCTTCCTTCCTTCCTTCCTTCCTTCCTTCCTTCTTCCCTCCCTCCCTCCCTCCTTGCCTCCCTTCTTTCTTTTTCTTTTTCTCTCTTTCTTTCTCTTTCTTTCTTTCTTTCTTTCTTTCTTTCTCTTTCTTTCTTTCTTTCCTTCTTTCTTTCTTTTTCTTTCTTTCTTTCTTTCTCTTTCTTTCTTTCCTTCTTTCTTTCTTTCTTTTTCTTTCTTTCTTTCTTCCTTTCTCCTTCCTTCCTTCCTTCTTTCCTTCCTTCTTCCCTCCTTCCCTCCCTCCTTCCTTCCCTCCCTTCTTTCTTTTCTTTTTCTCTCTCTTTCTTTCTTTCTCTTTCTTTCTATCCTTCTTTGCTTCTTTCTTCCTTCCTCCCTCCCTCCCTCCCTTTCTTTCTTTCTTTCTTTCTTTCTTTCTTTCTTTCTTTCTTTCTTTCTTTCTTTCTTTCTTTCTTTCTTTCTTTCTTTCTTTCTTTCTCTCTCTCTCTCTCTCTCTCTCTCCCCTTCCTTCCTTCCTTCCTTCGCTCCCTCCCTCCCTTCCTTCCTTCCTTCCTTCCTTCCTTCCTTCCTTCCTTCCTTCCTTCCTTCCTTCCTTCCTTCCTTCCTTCCCTCTTTCCATTTGTTTATTTATTTCTCCATCTGGCATTATCATGAATCCTGCCATGTAACAGGCACTGAGCTATATACAGGGCTGTGTTAGGGAGTGCCTAAGAAGATTCTATTCTTGTGGTGTCATATACAGTCTAGCGAGAAAGATGGAAAAACAACTAGAAGATGATGGAGGACTTGGTCCTGTGAGAGGTATCGGAAATGGATAATAATCCCCTGGCACAGGGCTAGTGTGATCATTATATAAGAACTTAGACATGATATTCTTGGGGACTATAAAATGCCATGAAAATTTTCATCAGTACATTACCATCCATATTATCATCAGATTATTATTTTTATTACTTTTTCTTTTTCCTCAGTCCCTCTACCCATCCCCTAATAAAAGTAACTCCTGATATTTGTCTCCTTGGTGCTCTGTAAACAACTTGAGGGCAAGGATGTTGTCTATCTAGTTCAATATTCCTGTGACGAGAATAGTACTCAATAAATATTTGTTAGTTGGAGATGATTAGAAGCTGCCAATCAAAGCATCACTTGACACATATTAAAATTATAGGCACTTTCCCATCCAGATGCCTGGATGGATGGTTGGGTGGACTTTGGCTTGAGGGCAGTGGTGGTAAGTTGAGGAGTGTTGCTCATTTCTCCTGCCCAGGGAGTTTGCCCGTTGGAAGGTGAGGAACACAGCCATCGAGAGGAGAGATCTGGTCCGCCATCCAGTGCCCCTCATGCCGGAGTTTCAAAGGAGCATCCGCCTGCTCGGCAGGAGACCCACCACTCAGCAGTTCATCGATACCATCATCAAAAAGTACGGCACCCACCTGCTCATCTCAGCCACATTGGGAGGTAGGTCAGCAGCCACTGGGCCAGAGCCTTCTCAGGACTTTGGGTCTGGGATGGAAGGGAGAATGGGATGTCTTAACAGCAAAGTCTTCTTAGCCTCTCTGCCATTCTGCGTCACACAAAAGCATTTATAGCCAGGTAAGCCAAATTGTCTTGGCTGTTGTGATCATATCGAAGGATATGATTCGGTTCTATGGGACAGTCTAATTTGAGAGTTTACTAAATTTTCTGAAAATATTGCTTAACCTTGGAATTGGCTCCATTTGTTAAAAATGCCTAATCTGATCATTTTCTCAGTTCTTTTGGTCTAATCTGGGAAAATAATTAAATTTCAGATATTGTTTAGGGAATAGGCTTTGTTTATTTAAGTCTACTTTAGAGACTGATAACTTGAGGTTATCATTTAACAAACAGGCTATCATTTGTATCTCCTGTGGGCTTAGAGTAGGTTAATGGGAAAGCAGATTAATTTTTCCACCCTGCTCAGCCTTACCCATCCCTCCCCATCAGGGCCAGTCAGTTTTTGAATGATCAAGGGTAGGAGGGCTGGATAAAGGACAGGAAATAAATGCAAAGAGAATGAATGGAAAATAGTACAGACTAGTGCCTTTAGATGCTTGTGGATCTTGCCTGAATGCATCATTTAATATTATGAGCAATCCCTTAGGACCAGTTTTGCCACAGTGACTGGGTTCACTGAACTTTGAGGAAGCCCCTTTAGGGATAGAGCACTGTGCCACATACTCACAAAGCCGCCGACTGCATTTAGTTATGTCCCATGCCCACTAGGAGAGATTGGCATATTGATACAGGCAGGGTGGACTGAGATATAATTATAACAGAGGATCTTCTCCTTCCGAGACGTGTCGAGTACTACCAACTGGAGTGGTCAGTACAGACTTCTTGGAGGAAGTGACAGTTTTGGTCACCAGGAGCTGGTTAAGTAAAGGGAGGTGGCAGAGCTTTCTAGGCTCAGCATACAATGTAGGAAGACCCAATTCATAATGTGGGGAATGTGGTGGAGAGATTGGTTAGGCAAATTTATTCATCCCTACAATAATATTACCCACTACTTAATAGTTATTTGCCATATAGCAGACATTGTACATTGTCTTTAGCCCTCAAAACTGCACATGATGTCATATTACCTCCATTTTATAAATAAGGAAGCTGGGACCCAGAAGAAGTACAGCTAGTAAGTGATAAAGCTAAGTTTTTAACTGAGTGTTTCCCATTCATAAAGCGTGCATTCTGTTTTTGATCCAATGTCAGTCATCTCTTTAACCAACTCACTTCCCCACCAACCCAATACCCGCTCCAACAACCAACCAACAAACGTGTTAGTTGTCTGTTGCCAGTTAGATATTAAGTAGGACTTTGAATATTAAATCATTAGTGTAAATTCTATTCTGTTGTAAAGTGAAAATGAATTCATTTCTACATTAAGTGTAGCATTAACCTGAGCTCGGACATCCCCCGCCTCCATTTCACTTGGGGGAGAAAAAGGCTTTGAGACCAATTCAACTCTTCCATTAAAAGCTGTGCTCTTGTCTGAGTTCCTGGAAACCCCAAGTAACCAAGACCTTTCTTCCTCAATGAAATATATTTTTAATTTCTCTAAGGCAAGGTGGTGAATTATTCACAGAGCCTTGTTCCTCTCCTATTTTTACAACACAACATTTTAAAATATGCAAAGCTTTGGATTGAGATCTGGTGTTGTACAGCAGGCCCTAAATGTTCTCTAGCCCTCAGTGTGGAGGAGTAGAGAGAGGGAAGGCAAAGAGATTTACTGTTGATTGAACAGTATGTGCCAGAAATGATGCGAAGGTTTTCTTACATCATCACTTCATTCATTCACTTACGGAAAGCATGTTTTTTAGGAGCCTCCTCTGCAGTATGAGAGAAGGGAGGTGGAGGTGGGAAGTTGTAGGGAATGAAAGAGCAGGCTCTAAAGTTTGATCGCCTGGCTTCTAGTCCTGCCTCCTGCTGTTCACTAGCTTAGTGTCACTGTATTAGTCAGGGTTCTCTAGAGGGACAGAACTAATAGGATAGATGTATATATAAATGGGATTTTATTCAGGAATATTGATTTACATGATCACAAGGTCCCACAATAGGTCATCTGCAAGCTGAGGAGCAAGGAAGCAAGTCTGAGTCCCAAAGCTGAAGAACTTGGAGTCCGATGTTCAGGAAGAGGAGACATCTAGCATGGGAAAAAGATGTAGGCTGGGAGGCTAAGCTAGTCTAGTCTTTTCACATCCTGCCTGCTTTCATTCTAGCTACGGTGGCAGCTGATAGATTGTGCCCACACAGATTATGGGCGGGTGTGCCTTTCCCAGTCCACTGACTCAAATGTTAATCTCCTTTGGCAACACCCTCACAGACACACCCAGGAACAATACTTTGCATCCTTCAATCCAATGAAGTTGACACTCAGTATTAACCATCACAGTCACCTTGGCTAATAACTCAATCCTCTAAGCCTCAGTTTCCTCTTTTGTAAATAGTCACAATAATAGTCCTTCATGCATATTGCAAAAATTAAATAAAATCATCTATTGAAAGTGCTTAGCACACTGTCTGACACTTAACAAATTGTTGCTATGTTACTATTCTTGTTCTTACTATTGTTGTTATTACTTAACGGGGCTAAGAAACTTGGGAATCCAGATTAAGACCCAATTCTGCTACTCACTAGATGAGTGGGAGACACTGAGAAATTCCCTTTTCTGTCTGAATATAAATTCCTTTATCTATAAACAAGGAGGTGCAAAGAATTTTATTCACTATAATTTTTTTCTAAGACCACTGTGTTCATTGAGAAGAAATGCTTTCATAAGCTCTTTGACGTGTCAGGTAAGCTCACAAGGGGGTAATCAAATACTAAAAGATGCTTCTTAACCTTTCACCTATGAGACAAATAAATATGTTTGTTTGGCTCTTTAGGAAGAGGAAAGAGGAAGGGAAGACTATGGGAATGGAGAAGCAGAGGTGATGGGAGGGCCAACAAATAAGAGATTTCCATGGGATCTTCAGATTTTTGATGAAATCTATTAAACTAATAAAATATATCATGTGAATACTCTTCTGAAGGGTGGTGAAGAGAAAAACTGTGTATCTGGAAGGTCACACAAGAAAACGGGAGTAGAAATTTTCCTTAGTCCCCCTGATGACCATATCTTGGGGCCAAAGGAATCACCTTAGAGACTGGGTCCCTGTGTGACATGTGTGATTAAGCTTGCATGCATGACTATGCATGCATGGAAGTACATCTGTGTAAACAGATGTGCACAAATGCCTACCTGTATAGACAGATGTTCACAAAGCCTATTCCTGCTTAGATATGAGTTAATTTATACATGAGCATGTATTCATGCATATTGCACACATGTGTACACATCACTCACATATATATGGTTGCAACGTGTATATATATGTGTGTGTGTATGTGAGCATGCACATGCATATGAGTGTGTATATTGCACAAATGTCTTTTTATACATGAGGGCTCATCATTTTTGTTTATTTGTGTATTCATTATTTCCCTCCCTGCATTTTGGGAGAGGTCCCCTTGACTAAGAGGAAGGCTGAGAATAAAATCCCAGGGGCTCAGAAGGAAAGGAAGAGTTATGTCCCAGAGGTCGAAAGTCCAGACACCTCATCTCCTCTCTGGGAGCAAAATCAGCTCCCACTCTTCCTCATTCCCTTTGAGAGTCCCATTTTCTTCACTTCTAAGACAAGGTGCTGCAGAGTGAGGCAAAGTCTCCTGGAGAACAGAAAGACTCAGAAAAGGCCTATGTGAAGGAAGAGGCAATTTGCAGGAATGCCCAAGGGGGAAAGCAATTCTAAACAGAACATTCTCTTAATAAACAAGAAATTAAGCCTTAGTAATGCAACAAGAAGCCCATTAACCCCTCTTGATCTAAAGGTTTGCTTCTGCCAGTTCTCAGTCCAGAGGGAACCGGGCTTGTTTCACCTTCTCCTTCACAGGCCCCTAAGAGAGCCTGAGCTGACATGTGGAACATTTATTTCCTCTGCCTCATGGCTCAAACTCTTAGCATATTCACTTGTTTAACTTCTACCTTTCCACTCATCTGTCTGTTCATCTATACACCCATCCATTAATCCATCTATCATCTATCTATCTATCTATCTATCTATCTATCTATCTATCTACTTATCCATCAACTGATAACTGAGCATCTATTCTTCATCAGACCCTAGGATAAGCATTGGAACATTAGAAAGATGAATTAGGTGGCGTCCTTGTTCCCCTGCTCCATTTCCCATGGTCCCTGGAACTCAAAGTCTAATTGGATATAGCATTGGTTTTAAGCCAAATCTATTCAGGTTGCTGTGGGGGCCAAAGGATAGACAATCATGTATTACTACATGACAGTAAAGCTTCTAGGGAAACTGCAAACACAAGTGCTTTACTATGAACTTAACTCAAGCCTTGGCCGATGAAACCTGAGAGTTATTTATCTAGTTCAGGTAGGGAGGGAAGGACTGAGGGAAGGCATCCCAGAAGTGATGTCTTTGGTGATACCTAAGGTATGAGTATAAGTTAGCCAGGAGAAAAACAGAAAAGTAGAAGTCCTAACAATGAGGGAAAATGGGGGCACATTTGTGCAGGATAGAGCAAACCCAGAGAGCAGCAAAAGTTATAGCTGGAGTGCCCAGATCATCCAGGCCTTGTGGGTCCACATTATCTACAAGATGCAGGTGCCTACCCTTTCTCTGGTCTGCATTGCATTCTGTGCACCCCTCTGCCTTGGCCATTCACCTGGTATATTGAAATTATCTCCTATGACTCTGTATCCCTAGACCAGCACTAGCCAATAGATATATGATGTCACCCCAAGTGTGAGTCACATATGCTCCTTTTAAATTTTCTTGCAGCTACACTGAAAAAGACGAAAAGGAGAAATCAATTGAGAAAAAAAGGACAAATCAATTGAACAAACATTTTTACACTGTTGGTGGGAATGTAAATTAGTTCAACCATTGTAGAAGAGAGTGTGGTGATTCCTCAAAGATCTAGAACCAGAAATACCATTTGTCCCAACAATCCCATTACTGAGTGTATATCAAAAGGAATATAAATCATTCTGTTACAAAGACAGATGCACATGCATGTTCATTGCAACACTATTCCCAATAGCAAAGACAGAATCAACTCAAATGCCCATCAATTACAGACTGCATAAAGAAAATGTGGTACATATACACCATGGAATACTATGCAGCCCTAAAAAAGAATGAGATCATATCCTTTGCAGGGACATGTATGGAGCTGGAAGCCATTATCCTCAGCAAACTAAGGCAGGAACAGAAAACCAGACACCACATGTTCTCACTTAGAGCTGAACAATGAGACCACGTGGACACAGGGAGGGCAACAACACACACTGGGTCCTGTTAGAGGTGTAGGGTGGGGGAGCATTAGGAAAAATAGCTAATGCATGCTGGGCTTAATACTTAGATGATGGTTTATAGGTGCAGCAAACCACCATGGCACATGCATGTTTACCTATGTAACAAAACTGCACATCCTGCACATGTACCCCAGAATTTTTTTTTTAAAAAAAAGTTTGCACTAGTTTGTGATAATGTAGCTTCAGGTTTTCAACTGTTTACGAAATCAAGCATCTTAGAATGAAAAAAAAAAGAAAAATGAAAAAAGAAACATGCCCTTGTTCACAAAGTTGATAGAGAGTAGAGGCAGCTCCCTGGAGCTTCCTTTCAGGAGTTCTGGAGAAACAGTTCTTTATCCAAATTAAAACTCATCATAGTTTAGCAGTGTTACTGATCTATGTGTGCGTGTATAAGAAAAACTTCATAGAAGAAAATGTATAGATTTTTGTATTTGCATCTACATTAATTTAAACATGTCTATCATTCATCCATTTGCTTCCATCCAAATATCTATCTTTCTAGCTATCCGCCATTCGTTTATCTATTAAGAAAAGATCAGGGGGAGGGGAAAGAGAAAAAGGAAAGGAGAAAGAAATGAAGGAAGGGGAGATGGGAGAGTAGAGGAAAAGGAGGAACTGCATGATAATGAGGAGACAAAAGAGGAGGAGAAAATAATCAGAGAATATCTATGCCACATTTGCCATTGTATAGAAGAGACTGAACTTTCTTGGAAGAGGGGAAGGGGATTTTGTTATAAGATGATGCTGATGAGAAGCATGAAGTCGGTTATTAGGGGCAGGGGCTGGACTTTGTTGATGGGGGTTTTTTAATGATCCTTGTCCTAATGAAGCCTGGTGTTTACAGCCACCTCTAGACAATTTATTTTCATTGTGCCCTTGATTTTTAGAGGCCGAAGGAAATATGGGCCAAATTGGTTGGAGATTTAAGGCTGTTTTCAGCATCCAGGTCCCATACCTGTCCTCACACATGAAAGCTCGACAAACTTTCTTGTCTACTTTTCTTTCCCATCCAGGGGAGGAGGCTTTGACCATGTACATGGACAAAAGTCGCCTCGACAGGAAGTCAGGGAATGCCACTCAAAGTGTTGAAGCTCTGCACCAGCTCGCATCATCCTACTTTGTTGACCGTGATGGCACCATGAGGAGGCTTCATGAGATCCAGATATCAACTGGAGCAATCAAGGTACAGCTTGGGGGTGGATTTGGGCGGCAGGTTCTCAATACAACAGCACTACAATGCAGGCATTCTAAGAGTGGATGGACAGATATAATTTCTGGGTTCATAACCATGTAGCTCATGATGCCCTCTGCCAGCTGCTCTGATTGATATTGTCACATACCCTGTAATTAATATCAATGTGCATTGTCATTCCAGTGGCCATATGTACTGATTTACTAGAGTATCCTGGCTATAGTCATGGCATAATTATCAATAGTTCTCTCATTCAGTCTTCTGTGTGGAGATTATCAGATCTCCTTTATAGAGAAGAAACAGAGACTATGAAGAGGTAAATGATTTTCCTGAGGTCTCAGAGAGAGCAATGATTAGATTACTGACACCTAGCTCAGCAATATTTCAAACATCTATGTTTTTTATTCTTTCCTTCCCACTCACCATTTTACAGATGGGAAAACTAAGGCTAAAGGTTTAAAGCCTTTTTCTGAGGGTTACACAGTTAGATAATAACTTAACAGGAACTAGAACTCTGCTTTCAAGACCGGGGTCAACAAAAGTTTTCTGTACAAGACCAAACAATTATTTTAAGCATGGCGGGCTGTATGACCTGTGGTGCTGTTACTCAACTCTGCTGTTGTAGTGTAAAAGCAGCCATAGATGACATGTAAACAAATGGGCATGGCTGTGTTCCAGTATGACTTCATTTACCAAAACAGGCACTCTGTGGTTTGCTGATCTATGCTCGTCTACACCAGCACTGTCCACTAGTACCTTCTAAGACGGTGGAAAGGCCCTGTATCTGTGCTAGCCGAGAGAGTAGCCACTAGTCACATGGGGTTATTGAACACCTAAAATGTGGCTACCGAGGAGCTCATTGTTTAAGTTTTTTCCATTTTAGCTCATTAAAAATTAAATGGTCACATTGAGAAAAGCAGCCCTGGACTTTCAACTCAGTGCCTTAGAGCACAGGAACTTAAACAAGATTCCATTTTAAACACAACAAATTCAGACAGCCTCTATGAAGAGAATGTGGGAGGACATCCTCCACGTAAAGTGTTTGTTCTTCTGAGGGTTTTAGTGCAGATGTTTCCATCTCAAATGTTCTTTAACCAGATTATGCCTGCATTTTACATCTCAGTCTTTAATTTCTTCTAAAGAAAATGCAGACCTAGCCTTATATTAAGACTTTCCAAGGTATCTGTAGGGAAAAAGGGTGAGGGTAAGGCCAAGGGGTCTTACCCTGCCAAGGCTGGCAAGTGAGTCAGAAATTGACGAAGGAGAGAGAAAAGTGTGGGAGGGAGAGAGTCACTGAGGAGGGAGGTAGTAAGGAGAGAAATAAATCAGACCAACAAACAAAGGGCCAGTTTATCCGAAAAGAATCGCCTATATTTGGGGGATTATGTTGTTAGGTAACTCGGCGCAGAGAGATGGATCTTTATGAAGTCATCAGAGTTAGAGTGCCACAGAGGCCTGGTTTTCATTATCACCAAATGGTTCTCTCCCCTCTGGATGGGATGCAGAATTGAGATATTGAAGCTCTGTCAGAAGATAATCCTCTTTTGTGTGTCCTGGAAGTGCAGTCTGCCTCTGTAGGAGGAATTTCTCAGAGAAATTGCACAGAGGCCACTCAAGAAACCATTTCTTATGGTAGGCACTGTCTTCTGCACTTAACTTGGCCCTTGGATTTTTCATACCATTTCTTACCACTAACTCAAGACCAAGCTGTCTAAAACTTGTCTCACTATTGGGTCTGTTTTTTTTTTTTTTTTTTTGGTTTGTTATTGTCTTTTGGAGATGGAGACTTACTCTGTCACCCAGGCTGGAGTGCAATGGTGTGATGTTGGCTCATGGCAACCTCCACCTCCCAGATTCAAGCAATTCTCCTGCCTCAGCCTCCCGAGTAGCTGGGACTACAGGTGCGCGCCACCACGCCCAGCTAATTTTTGTATTTTTAGTAGAGACTGGGTTTCATCATGTGGCCAGGATGGTCTCGATCTCTTGACCTTGTGATCCGCCCACCTTGGCTTCCTAAAGAGCTGGGATTACAGTCGTGAGCTACCACAGCTGGCCTGGGTCTATTTAAGACCAGCCACTAACCTAGATGGAGAAGTTTTGCCCATTCACTGTTCTCCCCACCATAGGTATCTTTAGGAAAATAAAATGGTAAGTTTAACTCTCTCTCAATAATAAATATGTTATTATTTTGTATATAAAAATAAATTATTTGTAAAACAAAACAAAAAATACAAAACCTAATTATTCCCCATTTACTAAATATTACTGTACCCTAAGTTTGAAACACTTCAAAAATATAATCTCTTTACCCTATTTTGATGACTAATAGCATTACTAACATTTTATAGAAGGGGAAGTTGAGGCTTAGAAAGAGAAAGTTACTGATCCAAGGTTTCACAGCTGGAAAAGGGCAGAGAAGGTGCGTGTGGCTGCCTCCCAAGTCATTATTCCCTACAACGGATGCTGTGTTTTTATAGCTGGATGCAAACTTCAAAACAACCCTAAATAATGGGAAGCAAAGACTAAATAAATGAAGAGGCTTCTTTTCATACTAAGCCATTCTTATTTCAAGGTTATCTTTTTGAATAGCTGTTGCTCTCTTATCCACCACCTCAAGTCTTTCTAAGACAGTGTTTTGGAAATGCACATCCACAGGATTGGGTCATTTTCTCCTGTGGCAGCACAATGCTTCTGCTAAATCTTCTTTAGGAAAATGGGCATCATTTTCTTATTCTTGCCTAATAATAATATATATGTACTCATTACAACTTACGGAGCCGTTTGGTAATAAGGTACCCATTATGGAACACATGCCATGTGCCAGGCATTTAGACCCATCGTACCTGGTCTCACAACCTCTCTGGAAGAGATTTACTAGCTTTGGTTTGCAGATACTTAGAGAGGTTAATTGGTTCCCCTAGGTCCCAGGGTAAGTAAATGGCCTAGCCAGGATTTAACACTAATTTTTCTGATTCCAAAGTCAATGCTTTTGAAATATAGTGCGTCAACTTTTAAGTTCATGTCATACTTGCAGCCACCGTGTGAAGTGAGAACCAGTGGTAGGAATAGGCATGCACTCTGTATGCTTGACCACCCTGCTAGCCTGTCTACTCAGTGACAGCCGTGGTTGGTCCCAGACACAAGCACGGAGCTCAGAAAGTGACTATGGACTCAAACCAGGAGGCCTTTTCTGCTGACTCTGCTCTGCTGGGGCATGACTCTTCGGGGCATGTCCTAGACAAGGACTCCTGTCTCACACCTGTCTCATTTGATGTCTACTGCAGGTCACAGAGACACGCACTGGGCCTCTGGGCTGTAACAGCTATGACAATCTGGACTCTGTGAGTTCCGTCCTTCTGCAAAGCACGGAGAGCAAACTGCACCTTCAAGGTAGGAAGCCAGTGGAAAAAGTGGGTTCAGTGTTGGGGGAAGCAGCATGGATGTGGTATGTGGGAGAGGGGATCAGGAGGGATGGTGTGAAGGGAGAACAAAGAAGAGGAAGCATGGAAAATCTAATGAAAACTGCAGATATGGAAATTAGACAGTTATGATAGGTGTGTACATATATATTTAGAATTTTATCATATGCAGGACATTAAATTCATGATTATTAATTAGTTTTCAGATAGAAAGTAAGGAAATGTGAGCTTTAATTAACTTGTTTGTATTTATAAATATCTGTATTTCTTTGGTGTCTGCATATGTCAAGTTTATGTTTGGGGCTCCATATACATTATTTTAAAGAAAATATATCCTTTAAAATAGTAATTTCATCCTTATTAATTCACATCATAAAAAGGAGAGGAGATTGCTGGGAAGAGTTGGACAAGGCTTTAAGTACACATAGCACTGTTTTTAAAAAGCATAATGTATTATATCAAAAAAAGTAAGGATTTCAATTTTTCACATGAGAAGTCTAAGTGAATTATATTGCATTAATACAACATAATATTAAACTGGTACTGATGTTTATAAAGAATTTCCAATAATATGTAAAAATAACTTGATATAATGTTAATAAATAAAAGGTTTCTGATGGAATGGATGGCATGATCTTAATAATTTAAAGAGGTAAATAAAAATAGGCTGGGTGCAATGGCTTACGCCTGTAATCCCAGCACTTTGGGAGGCCGAGGTGGGTGGATCACGAGGTCAGGAGTTTAAGACCAGCCTGGCCAATATGGTGAACCCCAGTCTCTACAAAATTTATTAAATATTTAGTAATGCAAAATTACAAAATACAAAAATTAGCTGGGTGTGGTGGTGTGCGCCTGTAGTCCCAACTACTCAGGAGGCTGAGGCAGGAAAGTCGTTTGAACCTGGGAGGCAGAGACTGCAGTGAACCGAGATCCCGCCGTTGCCAGTCCAGCCTAGGTGACAGAGCAAGACTCTGTCTCAATAATAATAATAATAATAATAATAATAATAATAATGGCTGGGCGCGGTGGCTCACACCTGTAATCCCAGCACTTTGGGAGGCCCAGGTGGGCAGATCACGAGGTCAGGAGATTGAGACCATCCTGGCTAACACGGTGAAACCCCGTCTCTACTAAAAATACAAAAAATTAGCCGGGCATGGTGGCGGGCGCCTGTAGTCCCAGCTACTTGGGAGACTGAGACAGGAGAATGGCATGAATCTGGGAGGTGGAGCTTGCAGTGAGCCAAGATCGTGCCACTGCACTCCAGCCTGGGCAGCAGAACAAGACTCCACCTCATAATAATAATAATAATAATAAAGCAAGGAAATATGCCCAGGTATTAGAATAGCTTATCTCTGGATCTCTAGGTTGCTGATGATGTATTTTAGGCATCTAGTTTCTTTTCTAACTTCTCTACAATGATCACATATTAACTTTATAATCTGAAAAAAAAATGACATACTTTAACTTTGAGCAGACTAAAAATGTGACCTTTTAGAAAGGTATATGATAAAGGTGATTCTGAATGTCAGTGGGAGGAAGTTGGGTTGAGATTGGCAGGTAAAGCTAAGAAGAGCCTAATGTGACTTTTATATTCTGGTTCCTTGGCAACTCTTTGATTCATGCTCCTGTTACAGAAGGTGGTTAGAAAGCATCTCCTGTTTTCTAACATGCATGGAGGGCTTGGTAGTGTCACTTGAGGGCAGTGAATGAAAATTCCTCAGGGAAATTCGGGCCAAGAAAGTGGTTTACTATTAAATAACAAAACACAACACACTAGAAACTTAAATACATGGAGCATAACCCTACCCTGTTTAGTAGAAAAAAGAGTAGACAGAAAGATTTGCTAATGCCTGTTAAGAAAGTAGATAAGGAAAAACAGATCTTCCTTATGTGTGCCAGGGTTTTCAGTGTGTTAGTTCATTCAATACCTATAGAGACCATGTGAAGTGCGAGCCAGGATTTGAATCCAGGCAGTGAAGCTCCGGTCTGTTTGATCACCCTGCTGTGCATACTGAGGTTGGAAAGATTGTGAGTTATAATTGAAAACAAAAAAGAAGGAATTAATGATATATTCCTACCAAGGAAATCACTGAGATCTTAGGGACATTTAGAGGTTGATTTACCTGAAGCCAGTAAAGCTTAAGGTTCAAGGATTCTGCACCTTCCAACTGCCCACCTTGTCTCATTCTAAATACATACTTAGTTTCATACCTAATTTTGAATTTTTTAAAATAAAACAACTATTCTATAAGACTTATGTTCTCCAAAATCTAGGTCTGCCATGATAACATTATTAGAAGGATACTATGAATCAAAAGGGTGGTGGCAGGCCTGCTGTCCTACCCTAGATGGGTTAGAGTACACCTGGAGGATTGGATCCATGTTTGAGCATCACACTCCAGGAGGGATGTTGAGAAACTGCAGTTTTTCCTGAGAAAGTGTTTCACTATAATAAATAGTAAAAGAAGGTTAAATTGAAGCAAAAATGACTTGCTGCAGATATCTAAAAGGCTGTCTTGCAGAAAAGATAATCAATCCTATTAATATTAATAAAATGGACCAATCCCAACCTAGTAGGAAGGGGGAAATTATAAGGATCCCAGCTTTTAACCCAGTGTAAAATGGATCTTTCTAGTACACATTCATGACCAAACCTGGAATGATCTGCTGAGGGATGCAGTGACTCCCTGTTATCAGATAATTATAAATAGATTATATTTGGTACAAATGTTATAGAGATTATTTAAGCATCAGTTATGTTGGGTGATTGAAGCAGGTGGTTTTAAGTTCTTCCTAACACTGATTCTAGGATTTTATGAAAATGATGAATTATAAAACCTTTATTGAGACTAACTACATGCCAAAACCATTACTAGACCCTGGGCATATAATCATAAATCAGTTCAAGTCAACAAATGTATTTTTTAAAGAACTCATGTTGGTAATGAGACAGACAGAAAAATAAAGTCGTGAACAAGACCGACGTTGTTTCTGCCCCAAGGAAATATACATTCTATTAGAGAAGATGAGCTTCAAACAAACAAGAGTAGGTGTAATAAATTTTAATGGAGAAAAAGTATAAGGTTCATATAGCACTAGATAGCATGGGGACTTAACGTACCAGGGAGCCAGGAAAGTTTCTACTAAAAAGATAAGTAGGATAAGACCTGAAGGATGAATAGGAGGACAGAGGCATGGATAGAGAGGCAGACAGAGGATCTTCATGAAGGGATATTCAAAGAAATAAGAAACTCTTGTGAGATTAAAGCAGAAACATCAATGGTGAGAAAGACAAGATAATCTTTCAAGTCCTAGAAGGCTTCTGCAGCACATTAATGAGTTAAAAGTTAATTTGAGAGCAATGGATACCATGGAATGCTTTTTAAAAAAAGAAGTAGCATGAAGAGATTGATATTTTAGAAGATCATTCTGACTTTTGTGTGGACAGTTAATTAGAGGGGGTGGATTAGAGGGTGGTGACAGTTAGGGGGCTACTACAGAACTCAAGAGGAAATGCCACAGGTTTAGACCATGGGGGTACCAGTTGAGATGGAAGGAAATGGAGCAATCCCAGAGTTACTTAGGAGGCATTATGACGAGGATTTAGTGAAAGGACCATAAAGAATTTAGATAATTGGGTGAATGGCTTGTGGGGATGAGATAGAAAGGATAGATGGGCAAGTATCTATGATTCAAGATAATACATAATCTAATAGTCATAATAAAATAAGACATGGCGTTATGGGGATTCAGAAAAGGGAGTGATTCATTCTGCCTGTTCAGGTAGAGGAGTCACAGGAAAAAAAAATCTGAGAAAGTATCATATTCTCCTAGTGAAAGGCAAAACAAAAGTGCTCTAAAATATAAAACAGATTATCTCATGATTTCTGAGTGAGCTCATGTTTATTCAGTAGGATGCAAAAAAAAAAAGGCTGATAAATTGGATACATTAAAACTACAATTTATGTTCATCAAAATACTATTAATATTATAAGAATACAAGCCATAGAGTGGAAGAAAATATTTGTAATACATGTGCCTGACAAAGAACACTTATAGAATACAGAATATACATATTTTTAAAACTCCTGAAGTCAAAAAGAAAAAGGGAAATAGTCTTGTAAGAAAAGAAAATGAATGAAAGACATGAACAAGCACTTCACAAACAAGAGTGTCAAAATGCCAAATAAACACTTAGGTGTTCAACTCTCCTAGTCAGGAAAAAAAGTGTAAATTAAAGTCACAATTTAATGTCATAACACAGCAATGAGCATGACTCAAATCAAAAAGACTGACAATATCAAGGAGGGACAATGTGAAGCTATGGGAACTTAAGCACATCACTTATAGGAACACAAATTTGTACAACCACTTCAGAAAACTCTTGGCAGTATCTACAAAAGACTGCATGTGTCCTTGGCCTATGACCCATCGATTCCAACTCCTATGAAAACATGCTCACCAGAAGACATAAATGTCCACAGCAGCTCTATTTCAAATAACTCCAGCTGGAAACAACCCAAATGTCCATCAACAAGAAAATGGATAAATAAATTGTCATACATTCATACAATGAGCTACCATACAGAAATAAGAAAGAATAAACCGCTGTTTCATACAACAATATGGAAGAATCTTACAAACACAGCATTGAGTAAAACAAGTCAGACGTGAGTACAGGCTGTGGGATTCTATTCCTAGATGAGTGAAAAAAAAGGGAAAAACAAATATACAGTTTTAGAAGTCCAGGGAGTGTTAATCTTTAGGGAGAGGAATGGGGTAGTGGCTGAAGGAGTGAGAGACATTTCTGGGGATATTGGTAATGTTCTGTTTTTTTAATTTGGTTGGCAGTACATGGATGTGTTTGCTTTGTGAAAATTCAAAAAGCTGCACATGCTTTATTTTTATGTATACATTTCTGTGTATACAATACGTATCTATTTAGGTTTTATTTAATAACATGTCCCATGTTGACATCCTCTGCAAAGAGAGAACATGAATAAAGCAGGGAGGCATGGGAAAGTGGGAGGTGGTTCAGCCCAGCTGGAGGACAGGCTGCATGAACTGAGGTTAGAGGAACCAGGAATGACAATACATATTTTTTTTTAGTGCTTCCTCATATGCCAGAGATTATGCTAATTTATTTTTATTAGATTTATTTTTACTTATTTATGTATATTTTTATTTTAACTTGTTTTTATTTTATAATTGTACTTATTATATTTTTAATCTTCAACATGATTCCCATGAAGAAGGTGTAATATGTTATATTCCCATTTTTGCAGGTGAAGAAACAGGGGCCTAGAGAGGTTATCTAATAAGTGGCTGAGCTGGAGTTTTAACTCAGCCTAACTTCGACCTTCTTCAAATGTGTTTCCTCTGTGTTTCTCTATTCCTCATCTCATTCCTTTGAATGAGGCTGGGAGGGCAGATTCTGCAGAAGCCTACATTTGTGGATTGAGAACAATATCAATGGCACTCTAATGACTTTCACTTTGTGATGTTTCATGAAATGTTTATTAAACAAGGCAAAGGTAAAGCAAAATAGAAAAAAAAAAAGAAAGAACAGGATTGGAGGAGATTAGAAATGAGAAAGAAAGCATCATGAGAATGATCAGAGGCTATTAGTAGTCATAGCAGTAACAGCTCAAATAGTGGCAATAACACTAATGGAATAATGATAACTTCTTATTTTCATACTTCTCTTTCCAAGAAGCCCATTGAATGTTTTACCAACATTGTCATGTAATTTAATGTAGTATCCATATGGTGAAGTATACAGGGAGCAAAGCTGTGCCTCGGTAGCTCACTGATATGGAAAGGGATGCAGAGAGAATATTTTGCTGAAATCTATGGATGATACAGAAATTTATTATTTCATACATTTACTCATTTATTTATTTAGTAATATTTACGGAGCACCAACTGTATGGTCAGGTATGGTTTTAAAGCCAGATATGCAGCAGTGAATAAGATAAATGAATCATTTTTGAGCTTATAATTGATGTGTGGGTATGGGGAAAGCAGACAGTAAACAAATTTTTAAACTTCTTTATAATCAGAGAAATAATGAAGGAGCAGGTCATAGAGAAACTTGTAGACCATGGCAAAAACTTTAGATCAGATTTTACTCTGGATGCAATGAGAAGCAATTGAAAATTTAGGCAGAGAAGTGACTTGACCTGACTTACATTTTAAATAGATAACTGCGGCTATTGAATAAGACAGTAGAGGGCAAGAACAAGTATAGGATATCAGTTGTTAGGAGGCTGTCATGTTTATCTAGGTGAGAGAACATAGTAGCTTAGATCATGATAGTTGCAATGAAGGTGGTGAGAAGTAATTGGATTTATGGATGAATATTTAAGGTTGTCCTGACATGATTTGGTAATGAACTCAAAAGTATTTGTGAGAGAGAGGAGTCAAGGATGACCCCAAAGTTTTGCCTGGGCAACTGCAACGGTAGAATGGTCACATTGCTATGATGAGGCTGGCAAGGACCAGTTTTGATGGGACATGTGAAATTGGGTTCAAACCTAGTTGAGTTTGAACCTAAGTTTGACAAGTCTATTCGATATCCAAATGTAGATGTTGAAGACATTTGAAAGGTAAGAGGAGAAAACTGAACATACAAATTAGGATATAAATACTATTTAATTATCTGAGATTGAACAAGATTACTTGGGGAAAGAGTGTAGATAGAGAAAAAAATTCAGCTATTGAGTCATGAAGAAATTAATGTTAAAAGGTTGCGATGATGGAATGATGGAATGATGATGAGAAACAAGAAAAGGAAGCTGGGGAGTGGCCAGAAAAGTAGGAAGAGAGACAAGAGAGTATAGAATCTTGGATGTTATATAAAGAATGTTTTTCAAAACAGAGATAGCAGTAACTGCATCAAATACTGTTGATAGTATAATTAAAGTGAGGACTGAAAACTGAGTATGATATTTAGCAACACATGGGTCACTGATGACAAAGGATGTTTTCAGTGGGATTCTGGGGGTGCAATTCTGGAGCAAATTCAAATGAAATTCGACAGCAAACTCTACAGAGTAGTGTTACAGTAAATGACACAACAGCTTGCGGTGATCAGAAGTAAAGGGTTATTTTTTCTTTTCTTTTTAACATAGAAGCAACAAAACTTTTGTCCAATGTTGAGAATTATTCTGTAGAGAGGGAAAAATTGATACTGCAAGCAAGGGAGGAATGGTTTTACAATAAAAGTGGAGCAGGCAAGAGTAAATAGGGTCTTGTGCATAACTGGAATTATTTGCCTTAGATAGGAGCACATATTCTTAGCAGAGAGGAAAAGGAGAACCTGAAATCAGAGGCCAGTGCAATTTGTAGATGTGGTAATGGGGGCATTTTCTTGATCTTTATTTCTTGATTACCTGTCATAGATTTTAAATTGTATAATTTTTCAGATATCAATACCTCTGGAATTAGAATGCTTTTTATTATTGATGATGTGTCTTAGTTTAATTTGGCAGGGTATTATTTTCTTAGTATACATAAAACAGTGGTGTGTTTTACTGTAAATATCACCTTAGATTTGTAGAATCAATATCATAAGGTATTTCCCCTGAAAAATTGAGTGAGGTCGTTAGCTTATTCCCAGTTTCCAAAAGGTAAAGATGAATGCAAGGAGGATAGATATCATTAGGAGATGGAAGACTAGGCCAGGGAAGGGAGATTGAGTCAAAGACCACTAACTTGAGGTATCGTCTACCCTCTGCCTGAACCTCCAACAGGGCCACCTGAGACTTGTGTTTTGAGAGCCTTCTCCAAATCTTCACATTCAAATGGTCTATCTGGTTTCTTGGTCTTAAAGCATTTATCTTTCTTCTCTTCATCCTCCTCTTTTTTCCTTCTTCTTCCCATCTTCTTCCTCCTCTTTGACCTTTTCTTTTTCTGTGTCTCTGCTTGAAACCTCAGTTCCTTCTAGACTAGGCTCTCTTTCCTATCGCTCATGCACCCGGATTCTCCTCATGCCTAAAATGACATCCTCACTCTCTTTTATTGAATGTGGCCCATCTCTCAATGCCAAGCACTAATGTCCCCTCATCAGAATCATTCCTTCTCTGCCCTCTGCCTTGATTCAGCACCTCATTTCATCATTTCTCCCTTCCCCAGATCAGTACAATGAGGGTCAAAGCAACCTTGTTCAGATCTCACTCCTGTTGATCCATTGCCTCACAGCAGCCAGTGTGATCTTCTTAAAGCCAAATCAGATTCTCGCTTCCCTCCTCACAGGCCTTCACAGCCTCCATGAAAGTTTCGGTATACAGTTTAGATTTCTTAAGTTAACACTAGGCTGTTCAAATGCAAGCCTTGCCAATCTTCTTGGCTTTGCCTTACGCTATCACACAACATATACCATATCCATGCTCCAAGCCCATGCCATTTCTTACATTTCACTACAAGCATCTTTTGAAAACTATTATTTTTATGTTTTTATTGCCCTGCACTTTTACACAGCCTTTCTCTAATTCCTGAACTTTTCATCTCTCTCAGGTAAGCTTCTCTAAACTCCCCTCTCCAGACCATTAGATGGTCTGCACAACTTCTTCTCTAGGAGTTGCCACACAATAGTATCATCATCCTGTTATTAACCTGACTCTCCAGTTGGCCTAGATTCTTGCTTGGTAAGAACCATCTCTCTCTCTGGCGCAATACATAGAGACTGATATATAGACACTGCTCGAAAGATCTTTGCTGTATGAATGTATGAATGAATACATGAATGAATCACCTAGCCCATAGTGAACTCTGTTTTTCTCTTTGAACCCTTAGAGACTTCTTATCCCACATGATACTGGATTCAGTTCAACCTAATGACCATTTCCTGAGGGCCTACTGTATGCCATTCTCTGTGCTGCATTGCACGCACAGCATTCTTCAAAAGGGCATGTGCTTTTGCTGTTGCTTTGGATGTTATATCTTCCAAGCAGGGTCCTACCATTGAATTCTCCAATAGCCACCTCTTCTGAGAAGCCTCCTGGCTTCTTTTGCTTCTCTGACCTGCTACATGATGACCATTGTCACTCTCTTTCTTATATAAGGAGATACAATGTAGAATAGTGGCTTCAAGAAAAGGCCCTGGAGTCAAACAGACCTTAGTTCCAGTACTAGTTCTACCATTTGCTGGCTGAGAGGTTTCAGATAAGTTACTGCAGCCTCTGAGCCTCTATTACTCACTTACTTCCTATGGTTGTTGTATTATGCATGTAAGAATATACATTATATCTGGCTTAGATTAAGCATTAAACAATGTTAGGTATTATTTTTACCACCTCTATCAATGTGTTACTTGCACAATGTTTGCTTTATTTATATTTGCATCCTCCATGGCATATGTGCTTGGCCAGTATCAAGTGCTCATTAAATATATGCTGAATGAATAAATGCAGTGTTCCTTACATAGTTAGGAACTCAGCAAATCCATCCACAAAAAACACAGTAAGTATTTATGGTGTGCCAAATATTAAGAACAACCTCTGTGTTAATCATAGTGTAGAATCACAGTCTAGGGGATTAAACCAAATACATATACATAAAAAGCATACTTGGCAACTTTAAAGATAATCTCAATTTGATCAGTTTATTTATGAATCAATCAAGTAATTAATATTTTTCTCAATGGATTTTATTCAATATACATCAGTTCACCCCTTTGTATTAATCTTCCTAAGTCATAGCCTATTAGGACAGACGCTTGCCTGAAATAACTCCATGGTTTCCCCATGTTCGTGAGGTCCCAAATTCCCTTTCTAGCTTCATTTCTAAAGCCCATTGGAACAATGGAGGTGGGAGTTTCCTATAAGAGACAATGATAATAACCAACATGCCCAATCTTGCAGATTATCTTTCCTCCAGCTCACCCTCTTCTTTCCCATTTGTCTTTGCTCAGCCATATCCTCTACCAGAGATGCCTTGCACTCCCATCTCAACTCACTGGCATTCTACTTAGTCTTCAGGAACCATTTGAAATGGTATCTTGCATGCACACATGCACATACACATGACTGGATAAAAATTTCCCTCCTCTCACCCCTTTATAGCTCTTTGATTACCCCTCATTTTTTTTTTTTTTTTTTTTTTTTTTTTTTTACTCACCTTGCAACATATTCATTTATGTTTAGGTTTTAATCTTTTCTATTACATTAGAGTATAGGCCTCTTTAAAGGCAAGGATTTTTCCTGCCAATTTTACATTTCATAGTATTTAATGTAGTGCCATGGGCATAGGAATTACTTTATATATATATATATGTGTGTGTGTGTGTGTGTGTGTGTGCGTGCGCGCGTGTGTGTATACATGTACATACATGCATTTGCTGAATTGAGTTTTTGAATATAATTGGTGCTAGAGTGACAGTGGAAGATAACGAGAGAAGGAAGATTAGGAGGAAGGGGAAAGGAAAGAAAGGAAGAGAAAGAAGAGTGGAAAGAGAGAAAGGGGAGGGGAAGTGAAGAAGGGGGTAGAGGGAAAGGACAGGGCAGAGCAAGAGGAGCCGTCTGATGAAGGGTAGTGTCGATAATCCCATTTCTCAGTAGCTAGACATCACAGATGGAGTGAAGATGAGTATTTTCAAAATCATCTTGCAACAAGTAGTAGAAAAAGAAAGTGTAGGAGAAATGTTTAAAAGTAACGTTTTTTTGAGATGCTATCCTTCTTAGACATTGAGCTTATAACCATTAGCCCATTTATCTATCCCACCAACTAACAGTTAGGAATCATGTTCCCCACTATACAGATGAGGAAATTGAGGCTCAAAGAGGATGAGAAGACAGAGAGTGAATAGGTCTCCTTTTCTAAAACCCTCTCCTCTCCCACACGCCCATCACTTTATGTGGACTTGTAACCTCAGGGTGATACACTGAATGATTGTTGCCAGTACCTGGTCTCAGCAGCAGCTTTGGTGTGAATCATCTTCGTTAGGAATTAGTCTAGAGTCACAAGCAATGCCTCATGCCTACAGCCTCTCTTGTCCAGTTAGCAGGGACCTGGAAGCACTAATGGGAATTTATGTTTCTGGCTTCCTGTGGCTCTGCTGATGAGGTCCTTTCAATGAAAGAGCAGTGCCTTTAGTGTCTTCATGAAAAATGAGATTACTGATTTCCACCCAGCTAGCTGCATCCAAATGTTGCTTTTACTCTATGAACGTAGGAGCACCTTGTTCTATGCTCATCAGAGGAGAAGGATTCTTCTCAAGAAGAAAGGGATTGAAGATATCAATCAAAGACTCAATCAGAAATCAAATAGAATGAAGAGGATGGGCAGAGAAGATTTGCTGGTGATAAAGATCTTCGACTAGTTTATTAGGCCTCTGAGCTTCCTTAGGTCTTTAAATCTGTAAAATGGGAATAAGAACACATGTATCTCAGAGCTATTATTCTTCATTTATTTGGAAAACACATAGAAAGCACCTGACCTAAAAACCAAGAGGGTTCATAAAATAAGAATACTAATAATCAGGGCTATTACTTGTGAATAATTATCATGTGCCAGGTATAGAGCTCATCTCTTTATATCAATATTTCATGTAAACCTCAACACCGTCTCATTTTTCAGATTTTAAAATTGAAGCTCACAAAAGTTAAGTAACTACCTTGTAGAGCAGGAATTTGAACCCAGATCCACTCAGTGCTGGTACTCTTAAACACTACATCATTTTGCTTCCCAACCTGGGGCATATATGTAATAGTCATGGTTTTTACTAGATCAAGAATTTATGTAGCCCTTTCCATGTGCCAGCACCATAACCTTTCTAGGTTCTGCTATTTACTTTAGACAGTCTGTGATTTTCCTGAAATTGCTTGCCAACTTGTGTAGGTGTGACCGATTTCCATAATTATTCTCATATTCTGAAATGGATCTATAACCGGAAAAGACAAAAAACCCCTAGAATAGATGATACTAGGCTTTGCAGCAATCCAGGAGTATGTGACTATAAAAAGAGCTGCTTTTGACCTACAGAAACCTGGAATCTGGAGGGAACTTAAAGACTCATACTTGGGCAGGAAGGAGTAAAGAATTCTAAGCAGGTACAAACTGATGGGGTATAAACTGATGCTGAGAGAAGGAGTATCAGGGAGTTACTTCTTGGTATGTAGCCATGTGGGGCTATACCTTTCAAATAAACTTGTGGCCCAGTACATAGCATGGAAATCATGAGAGGTGAATGATCCATGTGGCAATTTGGTCTATTTAACAACCATGTCCCATTAGATTCCTTGTCGATCTCATTGATTGTGCAGAAATGAGGCATCAGGATGGCCAAAACCTAAATAAGTTACCCATGATAATTAGTTTATTGACTCCATGGAGATATGGCACCTGTTTTTTTTGTTTGTTTGTTTGTTTGTTTGTTTGTTTTTAAGATGATTGGGTCAATTCTTATCTTCTTCCTAACAACTTACCTTAGAATTAAGCTCTCCTTTTGCACGGTCAACAAAGCATTTTTAATGTGCCTCTATTATATTCCAGAGACATTCTGTCTTGTCTTATGTGTACCATTGTACACATCTGCCACTAAATTGTAACTGAGATCACTGACAGGAGAAACCACATGCTTTTTCATTTGTTCATTATTTTCTTCTCTTATAGAGTTTAGCTCATAGTAGGTGCTCAATAAATGTTTACTGATTTAAAGTTATTTGAACTGTCAAATCTATTTGTTTTGAATCTTGTTTATTGTTGCAGAATATACACAACATAAAATTTAACACTTTAAAACGATTAAAATTTAGTGACAGTACATTCACAATGTTGTGCAAATATTCTTACTATTTCTACAACTTTTTCACAATCCCCAAAACAAATTCTTTACCCCCTAATTAGTTATTCCCTATTTCCCCTTCCCTTCAGACCCTGATAACTACTAATCTGCTTTCTGCAGATTAGTATAGATTTGCCTATTCTGGGTGCAGTCTGCCCTCTATACCCTTGAGTTCCGTGTCTGTTGGGTTCTGGATCTGCGGCTTCAACCAACCAGATAGAGAAAATTTAAAAATTAAGAAGAATAATAATAATACAATAAAAAGTACAAAAAGTCAGTACAGTGTAACAACAGTTACATAGCATTTACATTGTATTAAATATCACAAGTAATCTAGGAATTATTTAAAGTATAAAAAAGGATATGTAGAGGGTATCTGCAAATACTATGCTATTTTATATAAGGGACTTGATCATTCGTGGATTTTGGTGTCAGAGGGTGGTAGGAGGGTGGAATTCTAGGACCAATCCCCTGCAGATACCAAGGGATAACTGTATTTCAAATCAATGGAATCATACAATATGTGGCATTTTGTGTCTGGCTTCCTCCATTTTACATTTTCAAGGTTCGTGGATGTTGTAGCATGTATCAGTACTTCTGTCCGTTTTATGGCAAAATTAATACTTCATTGTATAAATATACTACATTTTGGTTTTTCATTCATCAGTCAATGGACATTTAGGTTGTTTCCACCTTTGACTACTATGAATAGTGCTGCTATGAACACTCATTTACAAGTTTTTGTTTGAATGCTTGTTTACAGTTCTTTTGAATATACACTTAAGGTAAAATTGCTGAATCATATGGTAATTAAATTAAAAAAGATTTGGTGTAAAAAATACATGTATTTTGTGGCAGATTTCATTATTACATTATTGTTCATTTCCTCTAAGAGGATTATATACATACAGTGCATTTCCATGTGACTGGCAACACTGCACTGTGGGAGGCTCTGTGACTTTCCATTTTAGTGGCATTGGCCTTGGCCGTGTGATTTGCTTTGGACAATGGAATGTGAAAGGACACGGTACATGCCACATTTGGGCAAGACACTTTAGGAGGCATTGCCTGGCATGGCTTTTGCTCTTTTCCCTTTATCATGAGAATGGCATATTCCTGAAAAAGCCTGCACCTTTAGCCTACATCTGAAATGAAGAAGACATCTGGAGCAGAGCCAAAGCACAGCTGACACAAAATATGAGCAACAAATCAACCTTTGTGGTTATGAGTCACTGGGATTTTGAGGTTATATGTTACCACACAGTAATGTAGCAAAAACGCCATAACATTAAAACACTGGATTAAATAGCATAAATCACATTTATTTACTGCAGGACTTCTCAGTGCCTTGACTGTGCTAATGTGTATTATGAATCTAAAGAGGTGAATTAAGTACAGAGTTTTCTGAATGTATTTGGGTTTGGACATATTTGCAGATTTGTGATTCTGTGGTATACAACTTGGCAAATGCTGGACCATATATGCTATTCACGTTCAATCCTGTACAAAATCACTTTCCCAAACTCCTCTACTCTTATAAAAGTTAGAGACGTCTTCTTTTTTGTTCCTATGCAAACTCGTACATATGTATGCATATATTTTATTGTCATTGTACATTTATAAAGTTTTTTCTAGATTTATAGAAAAAGAGCCCCACGAAGGGCTAGTTTTTTATAGAAACTAGAGCCCCGTGAGGCCATAAACCATGTCATATTCACTTTTTGTATCTCTATCATCCAGTATAAAACTGGTTCAATAAAGTGGTAAATGAAAGGACCTTCTTAACCGATTCTCAATTTTGCATACCTACTATGATCTAGCACTGTGCTTGTTACCTTGGAAAGACTGCAAAAAAAAAAAAGATAAAGTTATTGTCCTCAAGAATCATAACTTATAACAATGGATCAATAACAAATTATGTGCTGAAGTTAGTGGTCAAGTCTTTTAGCACCATTGTTCTCTTAAGAATATTTTTGTGTCTATGTATTTTTTTTACTCAGATCTTTCTGAGCACTTGTCTGTAACTACTGAGATGAAATTTAAAAAGCCTCAAGTCTCAAGCTGTAATATTGTGAAAGAAGATACAGGTTTTGTTAATGAGGGATGGCTGTAGAGATGGGGCATGCTAAACATAGAAGACAGAACTACAGTCCTCTCTGAAAGACATTCTGTCTAAATTTGTCTTCATTCAAACATGTACTCTGGGTATTCAATCATGTGCTAGATGATAGGGAAATGGTAGATGAATGAGCTGTGTTTTGCATTCAAGAAGCTTATAGAGTAGGAGAGACATGAGCATGAGCACACATATGATACTGTAAGTGTCCCGTTGAGATTTGAAATATGTGCAAGGTGCTTTTGGTTGCCAGCAGAGAGGCTACCTGAGACCACATAAGACTTCCGGAGAAAGCAATAGAAAACGGCAAGGTCAGAAGATGATGTCACTTAAACAACTACCCTGTACTAAGAGCTCCACATGTGCTGTTTATGTGATTTTATTTTCAGGTTCATTGACATATAATTTACATACAACCAAATATACCCTTTTGAGGTGTACTCTTCTATGAATTTGACGAGCATATTCAGTTATGTAACTCCCACCACAATCAAGATATAAAATAGCTCATTTAATTTTTACACTAACTTTATGAAAGAAGCTCTGATAAGAAAACTGGGGATCAGAGAAGGTAAGCTTCTTAGCTTCTTCAAGGTCAAACCAGTTAGTGAGAGCCGAAGACAAAATATGAATAGGAGAGAACTTAGCATGCTTGGAGAACAGAGACAATGGCATGGCAGGATATAGCAAGAAAAAGAAGGGAGGTGGGTAAGAGAAGAATTTGAAGACATCAGCTGATCCAGGGATCAGGTAGCACAGACTCTTACAGGTATCAAATTTGGTTTGTATCATGACTTCTATGAAGAAGCTTATATTTAAATTGAACCAACCTCTTCTTAAAGTTTCAAGAACATGTTCATGTTGAAATTTTATGAAATTGAAAAAAAAAAGTTTGCTGGCCTCCTTATCCTTGGTTATTTCATAAATTAAACTATATTGTCTTTTTTTGAAGTTAAAAATTCTCATTTAGAAGTCCCCCTGGCCCAACCCCTCTAATCAGTGTAAATCCTTTTCTATTTTCATTTTTTTATTTGTTGTCTTCTCTCCCTCGCTACAAGGTAGGTTACATGACAGCAAGGATTGTGTTCTTGCCTTTCCTAGTTCCTTGTCTTTTCTCTAGAACCTAGAATAGTGTCTGCACATGACAAATGCCTTATTGATCTTTGCTTGACAAATGAATGAACAACAGCACAGAGCAGAATCATAGAAAAGTCAGATTGGAAAAAATCTTTATGGTCATCCAGTAGAAGCATTGGCAAACTTTTTCTGTTAGGAGCCAGGTAATAAATATTTTAGGCTTTGTGGGCCACATGTTCTCTGTAGCAACTACTCAACTCTTTTATCTGCATGACTGTGTTCCAGTAAAATTTGTTTATAAAAATAGACTGCAGGTCAATTTGACCATAGTTTGTCAACTCCTATATCTGTTAATATAAGCTAGGTTATGTTGTGCTAGCAAACAATTCCTGAGTCTCAGTGGTTTGCCAAAGTGAATGCTTATTTCTTCCTTATGTTACATGGTGGTCTGCTCCTCCGATGGCCCCTATCTGGAATATCGTTGGACTTCTGAAAAGAGAGATTGATGAGATCATATGTTGTTTTCTATAGCTTTGTTTGGAAAAGACACACATCACTCACATCCATATTTCATTGGCCAAAACATGTCATGTGAACCCATTTAAGTTTGGAGAGTGGGGATGTGTAGTTATCTTGAAGAGGGGACATTATAAGAAGGAGCATTGAATGTGGGTCAATGATAACTCACCCTACCACCTGCCATCTGAATCTTTGGTGGAACCAAGATTTGTTTGTGCTATGTCACCTTTCAAACTCTGCTTCCACACTTCCAGTGTTGGGGAGTTCTCTGCTACCAAAGCAACCTGCTTCATTCTTTAAAACATCTGATTGCTGAAAAGGTGATTTTATCATGCTGAATTCCATATACCTGCGTCTTTCACCTAAGGATTCCAAATCTTCTTAAGATCCTGCAGAGCAGAGGATTTTATTTATAAACACAAAAGATTACTCTAGCCAGGAGGGGGCATTTCCTAATTCTTATATCAAGGAAGCAGGAACCCACTCACCAACCCCCAGGTAGCTGCCTTTCTTCATTTTCCAGAGTGTAAATGACCCATCACGGAGACAGGGCTGAACTTCTGAATGAGATCATAGCCTTTTCGCCCTTTCTGCACAGTTTCACCCGGTGAATTATTGTCTTATTTTCATTCCACTCCAATGAGCTGTCAGCGATGGATACTGTAATTCATAGCAATAGAAACACAAACAGATGGGTAATTGACCTGCATGCCTTCATTACACTGGAGTTCAGCATGGCTGTTGGAGCCATAAAGTCCTTTATCTGCCAGTCTGAAATCCCTGGGCTTTCACAAGGAAGGGAATCAGGCTGACTTTTTACAAAAGGTACAGTCCTTGTTGTTGTTCTCCTCACCTTGTGCATTTCAGAAATGGACAGAATTTGACAAGCAGAACTTAGCGGTACAAGACAACAGCTGGGGCTCCTATAAAGCTCAGAGTTATCTACAGGGGGCACATTCTGATACAAGAACAGGTTAGAAAAATATTTATATTCAACTAAAATAGAACCTGTGTTTTTTTTCCTTCTTCCCTCAGCACTGTAAGAAATCGTGTATTTAATATCTAATGAAATAGGTCAGAAAAGAGCAAATCCATAAAAAATACCACTGTATTAGGTAATTAGGATATAGAATTAAAAAAAAAATAAAGCTTACCAAAAACAACCTATGACAATGCATGGTCTTTGCCTTGAATAAGAAAGACTTAGATTGACCCAAATTATGCCCTCTGCTATGGCATACTGAGTTGACTTTCTTTATCTATTCAGACCATGCTCATGTTTCAGGATTCAACCCACATCCCACAGCCATTACAAAGTCTTCCATATTCATTATTTCCAGGCCTGTTTTCTTTCATCTTCATAATAGATCACTGACTTATTCAATATTTGACATACATTTATAAAAACCTACTATGTGCCAGACACAATACTACTTTTAATGTTTTAATCATCAATCAAGGACTGTCTTTCCCATTCTTGAATTTTTTTTTTTGCTTTAGTTTTGAATATCTGAGTAACCTCTCTGTTTCCTTAGGAGGCAGGAAGCATGCAGTAAACCTCTTCTTTATTTCCTCCAACAATTCCTAATGTACTACTTGTTAAAAGAAGGAGAAAGAGACTGAGTTCCTGTCAGCAAAAGAGCAGAATCAAAGTCAGCAATGAAGATTGGGCTGTAATCTTCAGGTCCAGGTTCACCTTCAGCTTCTGTTGATTGGATCTTCTTTTCCAGATGTCTTTTCCAGATATTCTTCTTTCCCCAGCCTCACAGAGCACAGACCATGGTCAGTTGAACCAAGTGCCTGTGCTAGCAATATCATCAATGTTGTTGAAGCTCTCCAGAAATCCAACTTGAGGGTCCCCTGAAAGTTCTTCTGTTACTTGAGTACTCCCAGTGGTTGAAACTCATCAACACAGTGAGCCCCATTTTTTCCTGAGTCTCAGAATCCCTTCTTGTAATGAGTAAAGATCTCTCTTGTACTATAAGAAATACTATTTCCTCTAAGGAGCTCACAGATTTCTGCTCTGTGTCATCCTTCCCTTCAGAATTTTGATCCCTCATGTGCAAGAACTCTCTCTTCTTTTCTAGGGAACTTGTAAGCAAACAAACAAAAGAAGACGAACCTTAGTCAGAAAGAAATGTGAGGGCCAAGTTGACTGTCAGCTGGAAGGAGTTCTATGCCCGTGGCCTTTTCCGTGTTCTTCCCGCTGTCTAGACTGCTCTTTCTGTGGATCCTTCATCCCCTAGCACCTGTGTATCCATTAGGTCTCAGCTTAAATGCTACTCCCTAGGAGAGTAGTGGAGAGTGCTTTTAACACCCCTAATCCATTCCATGCTGAGTTAGTTGTTCTTTCCCTGTGTTCCCTGAAAAACTTGTACTTCTCGTAGAATACTGGTTTCATTGCACCCAAGCAGCTGGTTTACATCTCTCTCTCTTTCTTTCTTTCTCTCTCTCTCTCTGTCTCTCTTTCTCTCTCTATCATTTTCTCTTACTAAACAGTAAGACCTACAACAAGAGGGAGTTGTCTGCCTCATTCACCCTAGTATCCACAGCACAGCTGCCTGGCACATAGTAGGGCTTCAGGAATATGTGTGAAAGAAGGGAAGCAGAAAGATGGGAAGAAAGAAAGGAAAGATAAATGGGAAGAAGGAAGGATGGAAGAAAATGGAAGGAAGGAAGGAAGGAAGGAAGGAAGGAAGGAAGGAAGGAAGGAAAATTCATAGAAGAAAAATGATGGAGTAATTAAAAACAAAGACCAGTAATAATTATTTTAATGCTGATATAAGAAAATGCATTCTTGGCATGTTTTATACTGTCTCAAATGGTGCTATTCAAGGAGGATTTTTCAAGAAGGGTTCAAGTTTGGTCTAGGTAATGAATGTGATCTGATATCTGGTTAAATGGGGGGAACCTAACATTTGTTGAGCACTTAATTATGACAGTGTCTTGGTCTGCTCAGACTGCTGTAACAAAATTTCACAGACTGGGTGGCTTACACAAAAGGAAATTATTTGTCACAGTTCTGGATGCTGGGACGTCTAAGCTCAAGTACCAGCAGATATGGTGCCTGGTGAGGGAGGTACTGCTTCCTGGCTTGTAGACAGCTACAAGCTGTCTCTTCTCCCATCTCTTCCTCTTCTTGTAAGGGCACTAGTCCCATCACAAGGGCACCACCCACATGACTTCATCTAAACCTAATGACTTTCCAAAGTTTCCGGCTCCTTATACCATGGCATTGCAAGTGAGGGTTTTGGCATATGAATGTGTGCATGCAGGGGATGGGGAGCACAAACATTCAGTCCATGGCAGCCGGGTTGTGGCTTAAGTTTATGCCTTTTTTCTCTTTGTTAGTATACAAGGAAATTGGGATTTCAACCTCACAGGCAAAAAAAAAAATAAAAATAAAAAATAAAAAATAAAAAAATAAATCCTTGAGTTCCAGGGGGTATAAAACATTGCCAGAAGTCACACTGCTGGAGCCACCACAGGGGTTGTAAGCCAGGTCATCCTCAAGTGTGTCAGAACTCAAGTTGAATTCCTAGATTGGAGTCCTGTTTCTGTTAGCTTAGTTGTGAGACTTTGGCCAGGTCACCTGATTTTTAAATTCTAACACCCCAGAAGCCTCATGAGGCACCTTTCTTTGCATCTTGGAGAAGGAAGTGTTTAAAGTTCAAAGTTCCTTTGACTGGCAGGCTGCAGTGACTCATGCCTGTAATCCCAGCACTTTGGGAGTCCGAGGTGGGTGGATCACAAGGTCAAGAGCTCAAAACCATCCTGGCCAACATGTTGAAACCCTGCTGGGGAGGCTAAGGCAGGAGAATTGCTTGAACCCGGGAGGTGGAGGTTGCAGTGAGCCGAGACTGCGTCACTGCACTCCAGCCTGGTAACAGAGTGAGACTCCATCTCAAAAAAAAAAAAAAAAAAAAAAGTTTCTTTGATCAACAAATGAGTGCCTGGAGCCTACGCTGGGCTTGAGCTTAGTTTACACTTGGGGCCCTTAAAGGGCAGACAGGTCCCTTCTTCCCTAGAGCCTACTCTCTAATGGGGATGATAAAAAAAATATTAAAAATAAAACAAATTCAAAAGATAATTTCAGCCAGGAATTAATCCTATGAAAAAAATTGAAGATGCCTTTTAACGTGAGTCTGGGAGGGTCTGGATTACAGGACAAGGGATCAAGCAGAAACCTGAGGAGAGAATATTCGGTGCACAGGGAACGGCAAGTGCAAAGATTATGGGAGTAACAATATTGATGTATGTATTGCAGGTACTGAAAAAAGGGCAGGGTTTTTCTGATGTGTTCTGAGTACAGAAGAGAATATTAGGAGATAAGAGGAAGGAGGGAGGCAAGGAAATAGAGATATCCCATCACATGACACAGAGAAAGAGAAATAATATCTCAGCACACAAAGACTGTATACAAACTACAAAAAATATTGTGAGATGCACCTGTCGAAGGTGAATTGAAAGGAAAAAGAATGGGGCACAAATCAGGAAAAGAAAAGGGAGACATCTTGGGTGTTCCCACATATACATTGCCCACACACTCTGCAGAACAGTGAAACATTCCATTTTAAATTATAACAAGTTTTTTTAATATATAAAAAGATTGGGAGAAAAATATTCCATATGTTCAGTGTGGGTGAGTTGATGTTCAAATAAAACTCTCAACTATTGCCTGCCTGGGTTTTCTGAGGCAAAATTTATATGCTTGGCAATAACAGTAGCCCTTTTCTCTCTCATTTTCTCAGTTTTCTTTTCTGTGTGTGTGTGTGTGTGTGTGTGTGTGAGTGTGTGTGTGTGTCTGTGTGTGTGTGTGCATGTGTGTTGTGTCTTTGGGAACTGTGGGGACAGAATATTTTACCCCAGCCGGCAGCTGTATATCTTTCAAACAGTGGTTTCACAAGCCAAATCCCCCTCCAAATTATTTATGGCTCCCATTGAAGCAGGCAGGATTCAGGCGCCCACGTAGGAGGTCAGCACTGGGCCTCTTTGTTGGACACAGGCCATCAGGAGACGACTCTGGCTGTGACTGCTGTGTGAACCTCCGCTGCCGTAGAAATGGTTATGTAACTTTAAACAGTAATGACATTTTGCAGAAAAGTGCTTTTTAATTGCTATGTCTTCATTATTCTCTTTCGAAATTGCCCAGGAGATTCTGCCTCCAAGACAGCTCGGCATGTTCTGAGTTTCCATTTTTAAAGAGCAGCAAGTTTTGTATTTTAGCTGCTCCCAGAAAACCCCCAACCCCAAACTTCATCTGTTTTCAGTTGCATTAAATGGGGTAGGTAATACTGCCTTTTGTATCCTTGCCAAATGGAAAAATGATTTGACGCAATTTTCTATAAATGCTCTCCCCAAATTCCTTTTGGGCTGGGACCAAGAATAGAATATTTTATCCCCTACAGAAGGGAGAAAGAAAATGATGAGCAAGCTAGAAAAATAGAACTGAGAATAGAGTCTGTAGAGTTCCTTTAAGCAACAGAAACTTAACCCCGATCCATACACCCAGTTGCCTATGGGGGATTGGGATCAGCTAAAAATAAATTTGGCTCTAGAAGAGAAAATGGTGATATAGATAAAATGACTCAATAATGCACACTCTGAAAGAATCGTAGACTCAGTTCAGAAGGGACTTTATCGCTTGATTTGTTTTACCTCATGTGTGTTTTGGTATGTATGTTATGCCCTTGTATAGTAGCCCTCCCAAAGAGTCACTCAAACCCGTATGGACTCATTGCTCATCAATGTGGAGCTCACTCAGTCTCACAGCAGCCCATTGTTCACTGTATAGCTTAATCTGCTAGAATCCCTTCCATGCATATTGACATATACACCTTTCTCAACAGCCCTGTCACCAATGCTGGTTCAACAGGCACAGAATTGTAAACGCTGCTGCTTATCAAAGCTCTGCAAATATGTGAAGACTGCCTTTTGATTATACACCCACACCTGTTTTTCCTTTATTAATCCTGAAGGTTCTGTTAAACCTTTAACCACTTTAATCAGAGGAGTGGCATCATCATCAATATTGTCATCGTCATCACATCAAAAATAAGAATAGACAACATTTATTGTTTGCTTGCTATGTGCCAGGAGCTTTTCCAGATAATTTGCAGGCATCCTTTCATGTAGTCCTCTCAGTAATCCTTGTACGTAGATACTAAGAACCTTACAGACAGGCTGAATATTTGCTTTAAATAACTTAGGTAGTAAGTAGAGGAGCCAGTGCAGCCATGCCCGGGTTTTTGACTACAGCGTATGGTTTCCTGCCATAAGGCATGCTGGAGGGATCATCTTCTTCTTTTCCACAATGTTCCTCTGAAAATATTCTCCTGTAGCTGCCATGTGAAGACAGGTTGAAAGAATGGGGCTTATTTAAGTATGTATAAAACCTGAAGAAAATGGAAAAAAGATAAAAATCTAGAAACAACTGTGAGTAGAAAATGGAAGAAGTGCTGACCTTGTTCAGCAAATCCCTGGTGGGTAGGATTAAGGAGAGTCCCTGAAGCATAAATGAGAAAAAAATAATCCAAATAAGAATACAGTTCTCTTTTACACAGTGAGTAGTAGAACTACTACCTCATACTGGAAGCTAAAACTGCAGCTCCAAATGAGGTGGAGAGAAATGTCCTAAGTGAAAGTGCCCTAATGAATTAAGTTAGCCCAGATCTGTCCTTCTCTCTGGGCACCACAGACAATAGTGATTTTTCACAGGTACCAGAGTAGTGCTCATGCCCAGATAAATCCTTCTCTGTCGTTGGCTCTCTGTATTAAGACTTTGAATATTCAAGTATAAAGAGAAGAACATGAGATGTAATCCAGAGTGCTCATCCTATAGCCATGGGCTGGTCACTTCCTATTGGTGGACTATGGCTTCCTCACTGTTAGAGCAAAGAAAAGAAAATTAATTATCTAATGATGCTTGTGTCTAGTGATGTGTTAGTTTTTATGCTACAGTGGTCCTAGCAAATTATATCACTCTAATTATGTTACTCATACCCTTCAAAACTACCAGTGTGCACCTATGATCCACAGAATAATGTCCAAATTCCCTGGTGTATAATAAAGCCCTTTGCACACTGGCCTCTGTCCCTCTCTATAGCTATTTTCTACAGCATGAGCACATCCATTCATCCAAGTTCATTTCTTCACTAGGAATTTTCAGACACATGATGCCTTTCCTCTTTTAAGAATGTCATTCTTGTTCTTCTTTTAACCTAGTGATCTCTTACTTGCTTTTCAACCAGCCCAAATTCTGTCTCCTCTATGAAGATTTCCCTGCTATCTAAACAATGTTATTTGCAGTCTTCTGCTGTTCAGTTGCCTCATATGGCTGTCTCTGCTATAGGTCTATAAAGCCATGTTATGATGATGTGTGTCCATGTCTACGCCTGCTGATTATATTGTAAACTCCCCAAGGGCAAGGATTGTGTCTTTTTTTAAATCTCTATAGGCCTAGTGCCTAGCTCAAGACTTGTGTTTCATAAATAGGGTTTGCAAATACTTAAGGAAAGCAATTGAGGAAATAAAGAACAATAAACAATAATGTTATATTTTCAATAGGAGTTTTCTCCACAAATGGAAAAGGTATATGCCATATGTGGCTCTAGCCTCAGTCCTACCATAACAGAATAGAGTACGCCTTTCAGAGATAGCCAAAGCCATGACCTGAGAAGTTTAAGTAAAAGTGATGCAACTGGAAGCCTCACCGATAATGCCCTGTCTGGATCTAGGTTAGCCCAGAAATACATTGGTTCCAATACACAGGGAGAAATGTAGCAGCTTCAGATTCCTATGTATCACCTTTGGAAACTGTTAATGAAACACCTTTTTTTTAACCTTTCTGTTTTCCCTTCTTGCTATTCTCACACAGGTCTTCAGATAATCTTTCCTCAGTATCTGCAAGAGAAGTTTGTCCAGTCGGCCTTGAGCTATATCATGTGCAATGGGGAGGGGGAGTACCTGTGCCAGAACAGCCAGTGTCGATGCCAATGTGCCGAGGAGTTTCCGCAGTGCAACTGCCCCATCACGGACATCCAGATCATGGAGTACACGCTGGCCAACATGGCCAAGTCTTGGGCTGAAGCTTATAAGGACCTGGAGAATTCAGGTAGAGAGTCTCACTCAGTGCCACTGCATGAGTGGCCTTGAGCCAAGTCTGAAAGGGAGCTAATCTAACTGGAATTAGGACTGCTGTAAGGGAAAGTTCAGTGACCCTGAATCTTTCACTTTGGAGGGTCCAGATGCAAGTATAATAGCTGTCACAGAGCAGGCACTCAATAAATCTCCACTGAATAAAATTAATGAATAGCATAATCCAGTTTGTGGTCATATGATGTATTGTTTCTGTTGTACCCAGAAGACAGAAAGAATAAATCTGCATAGGAAGCCTCTGGAGAGGGAAGAGTCAGAGGTAGTTGTATTGATTCCTTGGGCTGCGTATGTGTGTGTGGATATTTGTGTGTGTGTGTGTATATGTGTGTGTGTGCACCCACACACTTCTGTCCATCTCTATAAATAGATAAACATATCTCTATGTGTGTATATATATATATGTACATATACATAGATATAGATTTCCAAAGAATCTGCAGACTATCAAAGCTCAAAGTCACTTTTTTGCTAACTTGTTATTTTCTGCCTTTCATAGTTCAGAAAAATGAGTTTCAGGGGAGGAGAGACAGTCACCCAAGCTCCTAAAGTGGATGAAATCCAAAGTAGGATCTCTGCCTTCATGGATGTTTGAGTTTTGTTGGAAAGCCAGGCATTAATTATGTAACCATGCCAGTGATTAGGAAACATCAAGGATACATCTGTAAAGAGGGAGGAACTGCTGTGAACAAATGATGTAGAGTTGGGGGTCAATGTGGTTAAGGAAGGCTACCTTAAAAAAGAGCAGAAATGGAAGTTTCTGACTATGGTGCAGATATGAGAAGGTGATTGCAGGTAGACCAATGGGAGGCACAAAGGACCTAGGAGAGAGATGACCATCACGTGGGTTAAGGAGATGTTACAAGTTGTAAAAATAGGAAGTGTGCAGATATGCCAAGATATTTAGAAGAAAAAAATGGCAGAGCTTGATGTTAGATTGTCTACAAGGTTGAAGAGAAAAGGGATATTGAGGTGATATTCATAAACCTCCTTTACATAGGCATGTTAGACAACTTGATAGATGTTGATATCCTTCATTGAACTAGAATACCCTGAAAGATTTGGAAAGAAGACCATGTGCTCACTTTTCTATAGGATAAGCTTGAGAATCCTTGAGACTTCCAAGAAGAGATGCCAAGCAGGTACTTAACATATAATATGTGCTCAAGTACCTGTTAAATAAATGGACTCATGCATAGAGCATTACTATCTTTACAACAACATTATATTTCTTAAATCTATTATAATAACCACCTTAAATGAAATAGTAATATTTCTGTATGACAGAGAAGGGAACACCTCTTCTATAATCCTCCTTCAAGACCCAGTGTTTTCCCTAGGGTTGCACAGTTAGTAAATGGCAGAATTGGAAATGGAATTCCTGATTCCAAATCTAGTGCTCACAGCAGCTTTGGTAACTTAATTTTACTTTGTCCCCCAGGCCTGAGGTTCCCTCATCTGATAAATGAGAAGACATGTTTGTGTTTTTAATATTTGAATTTATTCAAGTCTTTAGACAAGAAATTATTTGATCAAGCAAAATCTTACCTAGGAGCCACTGTGTACCACAGATAAAAGCAGAGTTCTATGGAATAGCATTTGAAAATAGCTGGTTTCCGTGAACTCTAAGTCCTAACCCAGCTCTGGGAGCCCGGAACGCATCAGGAATCCTGCTCTTACAGTGCTGTACAACTCAGATGGAGCTGTGGATGCCTTATAATGACACCCATTAGTGCACTGAAAATCCTGGGAGCCCGTAAAAGAGAAAAGTTCATGATGGCAATGTACTATGATGATTATTTGGCCCCAAACAAAGGAAGCATTTGATACAATGCTTTTTCAAAAAGGTTTCACTGATTACTAAAACAAACAAACAAACAAACAAAAAAACAGAAGGAATTTAGGCTATATGCACAAGGAATAAGACTCTTTAGCATACAATCCTTATTCCCAAGGAAAAGAAACCACTTTAAGTGGGTGTGTGAGGAAACACAGAAAACTGAGATGCTGCTGAATAAGCTGAACAGGCCAAGAAAATGATTTATGTCACACTTTATCCCCAAAAGGCATACACTCCCTCTAGATTTCCCGCGCTTCTCTATTTGAAATGGTTTTACCCTTTAAGACAAATCCATTCATCCATATGTGCATCAGAGGCTTGTGCTTATGAGTTTTCCTTTGGTCCATTTTTAGCCCTTAACCTTCACTACTCAGCCCGGGTGATTTGGAGAGATTAACGACCAGCCCAAAGTAAAAGGCATTGGTTCCTTGATGGCTCTGGAGTGTGGGTGGCCAAATAGGACCTAGTTTCCTACACAAATGGCAGTCTACATCTCCTTGCTGGGGGATTGGTTGGAGTACCTCTACTTTTATTCAAGAAAGTTGGCCGGGCGCAGTGGCTCACTCCTGTAATCCCAGCACTTTGGGAGACCAAGGTGGGCAGATTACGGAGGTCAGGAGTTCGAGACCAGCCTGACCAATATGGTGAAACCTTGTCTCTACTAAAAATACAAAATTAACCAGGCATGGCGGCACATGCCTGTAATCCCAGCTACTCGGGAGGCTGAGGCAGGAGAATCGCTTGAACCTGGGAGACAGAGGTAGGAAGGAAGGAAGGAAGGAAGGCAGGCAGGCAGGCAGGCGGGCGGGAGGGAGGGAGGGGAAAGGAAAAGAAAAAGAAAAGAAAAAAAAAAGAAAGTTAATGTATTTAACTGTTAAATCTATTTTCTTATCAGAACCAAATTTGGGTTCATTGGAAGGCCTGTGTTCCCCTTTGGCATCCACAGAACCCTCTGCAAGATAAGCTTTATGTTTTCCATGGGAGGAGAGTCCAGCTGTCCCAAACAGAACAGAGTCATCAGGGCCTATCTCCTGCCTTCAGCCAGCTCACTGAGTCAATCATCAGTGCAGAGTCTTGTGTCATTCTGTCAATCTCATGCTACCATCAGTCGAGTATTTTCTGTGTCTTAGGAACTAGTTAGGTAGATGCCGTCCTATGCCACTATGTCATTCTCAGCATTTGATTAGATACTATTATTCCTGTTAGCATATGGGGAAGCTGAGAGAATAAGGGTCCCACAGCTGTTCAGCACTCAAGATGTGACTCCAACTCTTGCCTGGCTGTCTATAATGAAGTGCCTGAGGTTTTTGTAGGAGTCAGAGACTTCTATTTTTTTTTTAATCACCTTTTATTTACTATTTTCTCCCAATGTACTGAGCCTCAGGATTGCCTTTTTTTATATGTCAAGAGGAAATATAATATACTAAGTAAGAACACAGGATTTGGAGTGAGACTCAAGTCTTAATTCTCCTATCTACTGGCCATTTGACCTTGGGCAGGTTTGCTAACTTCTCTGTGCCCTAGTTTCTTTAAAATGGGGGCGCTAAAATACCTGCCTCATATGTTTGCTATAAAATGTGGTTATATATGTTAGGTGATTAGCACTGTGCCTGGTGCCTGTCAAGAGCTATGTAAGCATTTTTAAAAATAAAATGAAAGCATAAATGCATAGTATACCTAAAATGTCCTTGGAGGTTTTATAACATGAAGTGAAAGTGTTAGGCTGAAGACTTATAATATTTATATAAATCCAACCATTAGCCTTTTTTCCTACAAAATGATCAACCCCTTGATATTTTTAATTTTCCAGGGATGGGGTGATAGGGATTAGAATTACAACGGATTGGATTATTAGATTGGAAAACAAAAACTCAGGACACAGGCCTGGATCCTGTCATGTATCAGCCACGTTACCTTTAAAAAATCATCTTCTCATTTTGGGCTTCGGTTTTCCTATTCGTAGAACAAGAAAGCTGAGCTAGATAATTTCTATGGATGTGCTAAGTTGACACTCTGAAACTCAGCATCACAAACTGAGGCAGAAACCTTTACCTGGGAGACCCAAGAGTTTGTCACCATCTCTTCAGCTGGAGTTTTTCTGAAATGTGAGATGATGCTAGATGGGGCACATATACAACTTCCAACAACACTGGATCGCCGGGTGTGGAAGTTGGTCCATTTCAGTTCTCTGTCAAACCTGCAGATTACATCAAAGAGAAAGTTTCAGTTTGGTGCTAGCATGCCTTTAACACCTCTCTAACACTTGCTGATTTCCTGTGTTTCAACGTGAGAGCAGGCATGGAAGTTTGATCATTTAGCAGGCAACACTGTCTGACTAGAATTTATTAACATTGTCTTCATCATATTTATTTTTACAGCTACCATCTTCTGAAGGCATGCAATAGTAATTTTCTTTGAAGAATTCAATAAACATTTTGTTTTCAATTTTTTTTTTTTTTTTTGAGACGGAGTCTCGCTCTGTTGCCCAGACTGGAGTGCAGTGGTGCAATCTCAGCTCACTGCACATCTGCCTCCCGCTTTCAAGCGATTCTCCTGCCTTAGCCTCCCGAGTAGCTGGGATTACAGGCACCAGCCACCATGCCCAGCTAATTTTTATATTTTTAGTAGAGACGGTTTCGCCATGTTGGCCAGGCTGGTCTAGAACTCCTGACCTGTTATCCACCTGCCTCGGCCTCCCAAAGTCCTTGGATTACAGGTGTGAGCCAATGCACCCAGCCTTGTTTTTGAGTTTTAAGTAAAAAACAATGACTTGATTCAAATAACATGTTAAGTAAATGTAATAATATGCGAACAGTACTATAAGGTTGATATTCCGATGCCAGAAGTTTGGGAAGCCCTGTCTTAAACAAGAATGCAGTATGCAGATTCCCTTCATAAGATAGCATAGTAGCTTTTGCCCTTTCTAGTAGGGGCAGGACAGACTAATGCAATGTTCTGTGGCCCTCAGGAAAAAAAATTATGTTTGCAGGACTGGTTTATTGGAAAGTGAGACTAAGCATTCGAGGCAACTTTAGATGGGTGCTATCATGCTTAGCCCTTGTCTCTCGGCCTTTGTCTCTCATTAGATGAGTTTAAATCATTTATGAAGCGCCTCCCCAGCAACCACTTCCTGACCATCGGGAGCATCCATCAGCACTGGGGCAATGACTGGGACCTGCAGAACCGCTACAAGCTCCTGCAGAGTGCCACAGAGGCACAGAGACAAAAGATCCAACGCACTGCCCGCAAGCTTTTCGGCCTCAGTGTACGCTGTCGCCACAATCCCAACCACCAGCTGCCTAGAGAGAGGTAAGTGCTGCCACCACCTCCATCTCTGCAGGCACCTACCTGGCATAAGCTACATTATCCTGCTGCAGAGTGAAATGCAATGCAGATGGTGCATTTGCAGGGTGGCAAGCAGGACCCTGCATGGTCCAGACTAACAATTTTCTGAGTCGCCTCTGGGTCCTCACCTTCTGGCTCCACATTGTTTCAGATTCCACATTGTTTCCAGAATGTACCGTGAATTTTCAGCGTCTGTGTTCTGTCTGATTCACCTGACTGAAGAGGGGAATTACCACTAGCCCTGATAGCTATATGGCATTATCCTGTTTAAAATATATTTTCTATTTAATTTTAAAATTACTGAGCAAAGCCGATTTTAGCATCCCCGTCTTAATGGTGAAGAAACTGGATTAACTAATTAATCATTCACCACCTTATTTATGAGGTCCTTTGAGCAGAGCCTGGAGTGAGTGACACAAATAAGGTACCTGTAGAACAAAATGTCAGGAGACACTCACTTGCAGGGTCACTGAGTGCAGGGTCCTTACCTGAGAGAATGTCACCTTCAGTGCCTGGCTACCGTGCTTTCCCCCCTAGCCCCAGCCCTGTCCTGGATATACCGGGTATTTTGCTAGATGGTGGCGAATACAAAGATTGGCAAGACAAGGCCCATGCCTCCACAGAATTAGGGTTTATTACTCTCTTAGGGGCACACAAGGAAGGAGCCAGGATTTGAATCCAGGTTTTGCAGACTCTATTCTTCCAGAGCATTTCTGATCTACAGCTGTAGTTCCTACTGTAGAGGTGCCTCCAGGGTTTCTAAAAGGCATCACAGGACAGCAAAAAGGGTAGGTTGGGGCTCTCCCTCCACCCTGCTTCAGACAGAGCAGCTCTGCTCTTGTTTGTTGCATATTTGGGGGTTCTACCTTCAATTTAGTTCTAAGAAAAAAGATCCACTCTTAAAAGAGTAAGTCCATTCACATTCACCTAGCACACTCTGTGTCAATCACATATTTATATATATGATTGTTACCCTGTTGTACAAATCCGGAAATGGAAACTGAGAGAGGTCAAGTAATTTGCTCAAAGCTACAATATAAATCAGTGGTTCTCACTTGGGGGTGATGTTTTCCCCAGGGGACATTTGAAACTATCTCAAGACAATTTTGATTATCATAATAGGGGTTAGGGGTATTCGTGCACAGGCAGTTCTCACAACAAAGAAATATCTGACTTCAAAACGTACTGTTGCTCACGCTTAGCAATTCTGATGTAAGAGAGACAAGATGCCACTTATTTTAGGTTGATGCAAAAGTCATCGTGGTTTTTGCCATTATTTTTAAAGTTTTACCATTAATTTTAAGTAACGGCAAAAGCCGCGATGATTTTTGAACTAACCTAAATAAATCTATAAATCAAAATCTTATCCTCCTAGCCAGGCTGTTCTACTAGCACTCAACATTTAACAACAATGGCTGTCTTCTACAGCAGTTCATCCACCTAATTACCCCATGGGGCGCACCCTTTCTTCTCTTGTTTTTCTTGAGTCAGAGCTAATGCTGTTGTTCCCTCCATGAAGTCTTTCTGGACTGTACTAGCCAATATAGAAGGCTTCTTATTCTAGATTCCTACTAATCTAAAATCCTTTCCTTGGTCAGCATGTTTCTGTCTCTTTCCCGCCTTATGAAACCTCCTCCTTGTACAGACATTCATGCTCATCTCTATTTTCCCCATTCCCTCCAAATTTGAGCCCACTGCTTTGCATCTAGTTTGTGATAATTATATTATTTTGCGGATCAAATAGAATTTCTTTTGCTAGTTTCTTGTTGCAATGCTGCTGAAGCAGGGATTAGAAAAGGTCACAAACTTGCTTTCTTGTCAAGCACAACAGATGCTCAGGCTGCTACCACGAACAAGTCTCTGAAGAAGCTTCCTTTTAGATCCATCGCACATCTGCCATGAGACCCGCATTGAGCACGGTGGGAAATTCAGAAATGCACACAGGGAACAGTGCTGTGGAAGATGTCTTGTAGAGCAGGAGTGGGGAGGGGTTCTTTTGTCAATCGGACCACATTTGTATTCGTTTATGACAGTTGCCATAACTAAGTACCATGGACTCAGCTGCTTAAACAATAGAAATTTATTTTCTCATGGTTCTGGAGGCCAGAAGTCCAAGATCAAGGTGTCAGCAGGCTTGGTTTCTTCTGAGGCCCCTTTTTCTGGCTTGTGGATGGTTGTCTTTTTCTCCCTGTGTTTCCATGTGTGCATCTGTGTCCTAATATCCTCTCTCTCTCTCTCTCTCTCTCTTTTTTTTTTTTTTTTTTTTTTTTGAGATGGAGTCTCGCTTTTTCACCCAGGCTGGAGTGCAGTATAGCGATCTTGGCTCACTGCAACCTCTACCTCCCAGGTTCAAGCGATTCTCCTGCTCAGCCTCCCCTTCTGAGTAGCTGGGATTACAGCCATGCACCCCCACACCCAGCTAATTTTTGTATTTTTAGTAGAGACGGAGTTTTGCCATATGGGCCAGGGTGGTCTCAAACTCTTGGCCTCAGGTGATCCACCCACCTCAGCCTCCCAAAGTGCTGGGAATGTAGGTATGAGCCACCATGCCACCTCTCTTAAGAGGATACTGTCATATTGGATTAGAACTGACCTAAATGGCCTCATGTTAACTTAATAACCACTTTAAAGACCCTGTCTCCAAACACAGTCACAGTTTGAGGTCCTGGGGGCTAGGACTTTAACTGTAAGTTTGGAGGGGTATGTAATTCAGCCCAGAATATTATAGGAGGTAGCTTTTGATCAGATCTTAAGTGAAGAAGCTATGCATCCCAAGGAGCAATGAAGCTCGATGCAAATCTGGTTGAGGAGGGCAACGTTTCACCATTATGAGAATAAGATCCAAAGGTCCAAAGACGTTGGGCAGGCATATTTATTAAAGGTGAGTGAAATCTCCAGAGCACCAAGCATCATCATATATGCTAAGTTCAGGGAAGACTCGAGAGGATTTTAGAAGGAGCGTAGCTGGATAGGCATTACAAGGGAAGAAGGAGGGACAAAGCTGGTAATAGGAGTAACACTGGGAAAAGTCAAGGAGTCTGGATTTATGTTCCACCATTAGTAAGCTGTGTGTCCTTGGACAAGTCACTTCATCATGCTCACTGCAGGTGTCTGCATCTTTGAATAAGTCTCTGCTCTCCTTTTGCAAGTTGTCAGGTATAGATAGCTAAAAATGTTCTATCATCACTGGGTTCTTCAAAGAAAGAGCTCACAGTGTTGCCCTCTCTCTTCCTAAGGAGGAGAAAACCTGCCCTAATCATAATATTCTTCTCACCTGGAGAGGACATCTGGAGTTCCACCATTGGCGGGTAACTCAATTATATTAATTTGAGGAGTTTTGAATGCTTGGTACCGAGGGGTGGGAGCACACAGACTCTAGGCTCTGTGGCCTGTTCCTTTGAAGCCTTCCCAGGAGAGATGAACTTCCTTGGCCTGGCTGTGGGCTGCTTCCTGACATCTGAATCTGAGGCTTTAATGAGCATTTCTCACACTGCAGGGCACCTCTCTGGCACAGAGCAGTGTCAGGTAGAGGTGCTAACACTGGGAACCTTGGGCCACCTCTAGCTGAGCAAGCTAGTATTTGCAAATGAACTGATTGCACGGTTTCAATGTGTCTGCTTGCTGAAGTCTGTGGAAGATGAGTGTGCTGAGCAGGTGCCATTACTGCAGCAGGTGCCACAGAGATGTTTACTTATCTCACAAACAGGTGGCATTGTTAAGGTGAGGTGGGAGAGGGAAAGAAGGAACAAGCACAGGGCCTTAGCCACACATGGACTGGTCCGAATCCTGGCTTCATCGCTTACCAGACACAGAATTTTATGTAAGGCCCTGCACCTAATTTGTGAAAGGGGATAATAACACTTGCCTTCAGGTTAAGTATGATGATTAAGATTTTAAAATTTAAATAGCCTTGGTAAAGTGCCTGAATCAGTTAAAAGGAAGGGAGGAAGGGAGAGAGTAAGAGACAGAAGGGAAGGAGCTGTCACTTAGTATATGTATTCTAAAGGTCAGGCACTGTTCTTTAGCATCTTATATGAGATTAACTAATTTCCTCCTCACTATAGTCTTATGAAGTGATCCTGTTACCATTCCTATTTTACAGATAAAGGAACTGAGGCACAGAAAGGTTAATAATGTACACAAGGTCAATAAATGTTAATTTATTGTTACTTCAAAGAAATGTTAAGATTTAGATTTAGTGAGAGGTCAATTACAGCTAATTAAAACTTGGCTTCAGTACTTGCTAGAAACTTAATATTGGCTGGAAGACAAAAGGGATATTTTGGCTATCTATTAGTGTAAAACAATTCACCCCAAAATTTAGTGGCTCAAAACAACACTATGTTATTATCTATTATGCATCTGTATGTTGACTTGGTACAGCTGAGGGTATCTCTAGTTGGCTGGGGCTCTTGTCATCTGGGGGCTTGACTGGGTGGCATCTCCGCAATGACACACTCTCAGAGCCAGTTGATGCTGACTGTCAGCTGGGCGCTCAGCTGGGGCTGTCGCTGGAGTACCCACACAGGACCTCTCCATGGGGACTGGACTTCTTGCAGCATGGCAGCTGGGCTCAGAGAGGGAGTGTTCTGAGACCAAATGGAAGCTGTAAGACTTATTCAAAACTTAGCCTTGGAAGTCAGAGAGCATTATTTCCACCACATTCTGTTGGCCAAAAGCCTAACCTAACTTCAAGGGTGTGAGTATTGGGAGGTGCTGTTCATTATGGGGGCGGGGGACATATATTTTGGAGATGAGGTACAATAGAAATTGAGTAGAATTGGAGCTAGAGGTGAGTATCAGATATAGGGAACATAAGATTAATAATAATAACAGCAATAATGAAGCAATAGCAGCTACTTACTGAGCAGCTATTATAACAAGCAATAGAGTTGGCTATGTGTAAAGATTCTGGAGTTAGACTGCCTTGGTTGAAATTCCAACTTTGTCACCTGGTTACATTGTAAGTCTGGAGGAAGTTACTGAAACCTTGGAGCCTCAATTTTCTTGTCTGTGAAATGGAGCTAATTATAGTGCCTACATCATAAGGTTGTTTTCAGGATTAAATGCTTTAACCTACATAAATTGCTTAGGACCCTGAGTAACACATGGATAGCACTCAATACATGTTAGGTATTGTTCTTATTTTTTTTTCCCCAAGCACTGGTATTTGGCATATACATTTCTTAGCACTCAGTAATTAGTTACCCGATGAAATTGAGCTTTGGTGACATATATTTTTTATCTAATACTCATGCCATCTCTGTGAAGTAGATGCTCTTGGATCATTTATGGGTTGGGGAACTGATAAGGCAGATGTGATTAATTTATCCAAGGTCACATGGGCAGGTAAGGAGCAGATGAGATTTATTTTGCTGACTTTACTGTTGGACTTGATGGTCAAGATCACTGTGCAGAGCAGCAAGAGCCCATGTTGTCTAAGCAGTGTGCAGTGGCAGATAGGTGACTGTACTCGGTTTGGGGTGCCCTGATTTAGCGTGTGGTAAAGCCAAAGGCAGGGTTTGCTCATCAAGGTTGAGGGTAGTAGACCAGCATTGAAATATATAGACTCTAGTGTGCTGAGATGCAGGAAATGGCTCTGAACATGGAGCCCTGAATTAACTCTCAAGCCCAAGCAGAAACCCAGAAAGACATATTCCCTGTAGGTAACCAGAAGAGGCCGGGTTCAGTGCAGTCCAACTCAGCATACATTTCCTGAAAGCTTACTGTATGCCAGGCTTTGGAAGCATGAACATAAGTAAGATTCATCCCACCCCAAGTCCCAGTGCTTGTTGAGAGGACAGCAGCAAGAGAATTCCAGACCACACCTGTTGATGGGGACCAGAGTAGGTCGACCAGATATTTATTGGGTAATCATTATGTATTAGGTTCTGTTTGAGGATCTGGGGATACTGTGATAGATTTCTGTTAGCCTGCAGGAGAGTTGGCCCTAGAGTCAGACTGCAGCTGGACATATCAAGGAAAGGCAGGGATCCATAGTAAGATTCCTGTGGCTTGTCTTGCCACCAGGAGATCCTTATACTGTGCAGTTAAAAAGGGAAAGGTGGGCTTTAGGTGTGGTCTCAGCTATTACTGGACACTGAGACGTTTTAAGCGTTGGCTTTATCACCTAAAAAATGGGTATAATTTTTTCTGATTGCCTACCTCAGAGGGTCACTATGGAGCTCACCAGGGGTAGTGTATAAATTTGTGAACTCTGAATGCTGTAGCTATGCAATTGGGGTGAAGTTGAAGCCAAACACGTCAGGAAGGGAATGGGAATGGGACTGAGTTCAGGTTCATGGCAACATTTAATAGTTAACACTTCTAAAGCATTTACCATGCACCAGCCACTGTCTTACGGCTTTCATCTTATTTAATCACTGTAACAACCCTATGAGGTAGCACTAATTTATCCCACTTTATGAATAGAGAAATTAAGGCATAGAAATGTTAAATGACTTGCTGATTATTAAATAGCAGGTAGAAGACAGGATTCAAGCCCACCAGAATCCCTTCTTGTTACTCCTCTGCTATTCTACCAATCCCCGAGGCAAGATGATCCAAGGTGTTTAAATGACCTGCCAAGACTAAAAACTGCTTTGCATAGTGGTGGAAATTGCCTGTCATGGCAAAAGGGAGATGAAGGAAGGAAGGAAGGGAGGGATGCAGGAGAGAAAAGGAAGAAAAAAAAAAGAAGAAGAGAGAGGGGAAATAAGGTAGAAAGGAAGGGAGGGAGGAAGAAAAGAAGCACAAAGTCATCTTGGGCAATACTGAATTTAGCCGGTTCCTGTGCAATTACATGTTTACTAACCACCTTATCTTCCAATCTTGTGTCAGCCACTGGAAGGCATTTAAAGATACAAGCAACTGTGCCTTGGTCCTCCAACCATCATTATCTAGCCTCTAGGTGTGTGAAAATGCATTGTTTTGTGAAGCCAGAGACCTGAGTTCAAGTCCTGTTCTGCCCTGTGTGGGCTGGACTAAACCTATGACCTGAGTTCAAGTCCTGTTCTGCCCTGTGTGGGCTGGACTAAACCTATAACTGATACTCTGGAGAGCACTGGGTAGAGAAATCGTGACTTGCAGAGGTGGAATGAAGGTTGAGTAGTGAACAATTGTACCTCACCTTAAACTAGAGCAGTTCTTTAGCGGTTTTCTTTATGGAAATTCTGAATTAAAATTCATTCGCGAACTTAAGGTGATTTTTCTTTCTTTCTTTTTGCTAAAACAAAAACAAGACTCAATTATCTCTGAGGTCCTTCCCAACTCTAAGAGACATAACATTTATAGAGAATGAGAGTAATAGTTCAATTCAAGAATATTGGGAGAAGGTCATTAATTGAATCTTTGAGCAGCATTGCTTTCAGATGATGCTAATTAGTCAATTTTAATGAGTAGCTTATATTTCAAACTAAAATCTTCTTTTGCCTGAAATTACAATGGCCTTTTAACTAAGTCTCCCAGAGTCTACTCTAGTCACTTTCCAATCTATGTTCCATGGCAGTCAGAATTATTACTTAAGAAGCAAATTCAATCTTGTCACATCCCTGTTTAAAACTTTTTGGTTACTACTTACTGCTTTTAGGAGAAAGAACGAAATCCTGAGGTGGCCGATAGATTGGCCATGAACTGGTTCCCACCTACCCCTTGGCTGGGTTCCACACCATTTCTTGACTCTCTCAGTGACAGGACAGTTCTGCTAATTTTATTTGAGTTAACTAAATGCCTAATTCGACCCCCTCCCCATAGCCCTTCATTTCAAACGCTTCACGTGGGCTGTTCCTTCTGCTTGAATGTGCTTCCTTTTTTTTCTTTTGTTCTTCACTATGGTAGCTTCTACCTGCCCTTCAGATCTCAGGCTCAAAGATTCCTTCCTGAAGAACATGGTCCCTGCATTGAAAGGCTGTTTCAGGACTTATTTTATGTGCTTCCTTATCATTCTAATTTTCTAATTGAACCCAAGTTCCAGTTTACCGTCCAATTTACCAGTATATCTTTTTTCTTTTTTCTTTTTTTTTTTTTTGGTTTTGTTTTTGAGACAGAGTCTTGCCTTGTCACCCAGGCTGAAGTGCAGTGGTATGATCATAGCTCACTGTAGTTTCAAACTCCTGAGCTTAAGTGATCCTTCAGCCTCAGCCTCCCAAGAATCTGGAACTACAGGTGTGCACCACCATACCTGGCTAGCTTGTCTAATTTTTCATATAGCTGGAGCCTCAGTTTATGTTGCCCATGCTGGTCTCAAACTTCTGGACTCAAGCGATAATCCCTCCTTGGCCTCTCAAAGTGCTAGGATTACAGACCTGAGCCACTGCACCTGACTCCCATTTTCCCTTTTTAAATCTATTTATTAATGCCTATCTCTCCCGTGAGACTATCAGCTCACTCATACATCTTTTTCTATATGCTTCGTAACTTTGTTCTTATAGCTTCCTACCACAGGACCTGTCACACAGTAGCCATTCAAAAACCTTTGTTCAATGAATGGACACATAGATTATTTGCTTCTCTGAATGTGCCACAAAGGCATGTTGACATAATTTTCTGCAAATTGAGTTCCATGTTCATATATAAAGTGTATGTACTTTCTACATATGTTGAATATATTTAGATTATCTTCCTCATTCACAAATGAAGAAACTAAGATCAAAGGGAGGTAAGTGAGTTTTCCAGGGTCACTCAGGGAATCTGTGAACAGATCATAACTAAAATTCAGGCCAGTAGACTGACAGTCCATTGTGGTAAAATCGAAACTGCAAATGGTGATCGTCTTCAACTGACCTGAATCCAAATCCTAAAGTTATTTCTTGTTATGTCTATTACTTTGGAAAAACAGATACTATTCAATTCAATGGAATGAAGTAAAATTAAGTAAAAATCTAAGCATCAAGTAGGTGCTTAAGGTCAGTGTGATTTGATATTTCTTCCTTACATCTGGCTATCACCTGGTTATTTTTAAAGACTAGAGTATTGTGAGGCAAATAAGATCCATGGAAGCTTAACTTGAGGGCAGACAGTAGAACTATTAGCATTTTCTGATGATGCTTGGTCTTTGATTTATTTTTGCTTCTCAAATTCACGTGGCCTTGACCCAGCAGTCCGAGCCTTAGCCAAGCACAATGTAATTATCCATTGTTGAGATGAAAATCTCATGGGGGCATCAACTTCAGGCTCAGATGCTGGGGCCGTAGCTTCTGAACCCATGTCAGCTTTTAACGTATTTCCTTCTCCATACAGTGTTTAATTGGTGTCTATAGAAAGACTCTGGCTACCAAGATAATCGTTATCTCTATTCTGACGACCCTCAATATTCACACTGATTTTGATTCTTCTCTGTGAACCCTGTACTTACTTGCCTCTGGATTTCATCTCCATAGACTCCTGCAGTGGGGCAGAGGGATATGGCTTCTTATTTTTTATTGAACTCAAGTCAGTTTCAGTTTATTAGACTGACAGTCCCGGCTCTGTCATTTATTAGATGTGTGACCTCCAAAAGTCTCCAAACCTGAGCCCTCTGTTTCCCCATCTGTATGGTTAGGATAATAAGAATAGCTACCCCACGGAGTTGATGTCCTAGTCAATTTATATGATATATGTAAAAATTCTTCATAACTTGTAAAGAAATATACAGATATAATATTAATATATTCAAGGCTGGGCATGGTGGCTCATGCCTATAATCCCAGCAGTTTTGGAGGCTGATGCTAGTAGATCACTTGAGGCCAGGAGTTCAAGACCAGTCTAGCCAACATGGAGAAGCCCTGTCTCTACTAAACAATACAAAAATTAGCCTGGCATAGTGGTGCACACCTGTAATCCCAACTACTCGGGAGGCTGAGGCATGAGATTTGCTTGAGCCTGGGAGGCGGAGGTTGCAGTGAGCCAAGATCACACTACTGCACTCAATTCTGGGCAATAGAGCAAGACTCTGTCTCAAAATAATAACAATAATAATATTTTCAAGAGCACAGCAGTAGTAGACCCTAGATATCTGATGACAACACTTTCTATTTCCAAGAAGCGGATGTTTCTGTTGCGTAAAATAAAGCATGAGCCTAACAAACAAAATGTAATCAAGAGAAACAAAAGAACTTAAGAACCTCAGGACTTCAGACTCTCTAGTCTGACAAACCGAAGTGTGTGACTATCATTTACTATTGATAGTACTTGGCATAGCATTAAGGCATTCAAACTTCAATTTTCTACATAGCATGATGGAGAGAAAAATAGTAGCCAGCCTTGGAAAGCCAATAATAGAACACAGATGCCAGGGTTAGCACATAGTAAAATGGCAAAGCATGAGGCTCTTCATTGGACAGAATTGGAGACCAATAGTTTGTTGGTTAATTGAAAAAGTGAAGTTAAACTAGGAAATCCTAAAATGTATACATGCTATACATATATGAACCATTTTATTTTAACTTAAAAACATATAAATGCAAATTTCTTGGTCAGCCTTGTGAAGTAAAGCCAAAATCTTGTTTGAGGGTGGTGGCATATTTTATTTAACATTCTACCAGTGTTCCTGCATAAACCATACCATAATTGCATAACATTTCAAACTTCGGTCTATTCAAAGTGGAGCAACAGTTTAGACTCTTAAAAAACAGCTTAAATGTTTGTGGATTTTTTGTTATTTCACCTTTATTTAAATCGATGGTCATTTTTGTCAATAACTCATCTTTATAGAATTTCCCACTGAATTCAAATTAGTTTCCACAGAAAAAAGCAATTCACATTTCATTGATTTATTTTAGTTTTAATTTACTTATTTTATAAGTTTTTAGCTATATTATAAATTATAATAATAGCAACTACAACAGGCATAAACAGGTTTGGGAATAAGTGAAACTGACTTTCAGGTTGTGTGCTTGTTACTTGGTGGAAATAGAAGCATGTGGAAGTGTAACCGACCAGACAAAAGTGTTCAGTGCACCATCAGCTTCACACACCACATCTATCTGATGGGAGGAAGAGCCATTTTCCCAAAGTTACTTCATGGAAGTCAATTAGGAGAGCTTGTCCCACTTGACAGAGAAGCTCTGATTCCTAGTAACTTGCCACTCTTAGTGGAACAACTTGCTCAAGATCACCTATTACAGTAAGAAAAAAATGATGGTAATAATAGCTGACACACATGGAACATTTATTATTATTGGCCATAGAATCTTTCTTTTTGAGGTTTTTCAAGCGATTGGGCTCCTCAAAACACAGCTTTGGAAAAAAGTGGTTTACACCAGATTAAGAAGCAATGACCCAGATTATTTGGTGTGATACCACAGGCTGTCATATTCCCTTGTTGTCAGCAGAGATCGTCATCTTTCAGTAAGTCTTCTTTGAGTTGAGTTTCTAACACCTTCTGCTTAAGCAGATGCTAATGGCTTTGTCTCCCTGTAGGTACCACCTCTGCTGAGAGGTGGCAAGGGTGCTAACCAGCAGCTGCAGAAGTAACAGCAGGAAGGTGCTCCATTTCTGGTATAATTAGGAAATAAATTTACCCCATGTGGCTTAGGGACATTCCTAACCTTAAAAAGTAAACTATCACCAAGACAAATACCTTATGTATAGGTTACTTTAAAGTCTGCAAAGGGCTTTCACACTGATGATGTTATGTGATCGGAATAACCAGTGGGTGAGCTAGAGTGAGGATCAGTGGATCTCCCCGTTTACAGAGGAGAAAACTAAGACTCACAGAAATGAATGACTTGCCCAAGATTATAAAGTAGTACTCGTTATTCTGTTGCCATCCTACATAGGCATAGGCCTCTTTTCTTGTCAAATAATATTTACATTAATATTTATACTGAATCTTCCTTTATTCATTCATTCATTTATTCATTTAACAAATATTTAGTGAATACTCACTAAGTGCCAGGCAGGATACAAGGGGAAGAGGGGTGAGCAAGACAATGAGTGCCCCTGCTCACAAAGAGCTTGAGATCTAGAAGATAGACTACCTAGAAGATAAAACTGGCCCAGAATTGGTTTTGCAACCATGTTTTACTTTAGAAACCTGAGGCTCAGGAAGGCTAAATGACCTAATATTATGAAATCATAAAATTTTGTACCTGAAAGAAACTTAAAAGATTGTCCAATCTATTCTTATCATTTTATTAAGGAGTAAAATGAAACAGAGTGTTTTGTCCTGAATTACTATGTTAATTTTTATTTTGTAGCAAATTACCATAAATTAAGAGACTTCATGTACATTTATTATGTCATAGTTTCCAGGGGTCAGGAGTTTAGGTATGGTGTAGCTGGGTCTTCACTTTATGCTTCACAGGCTGAAATCAGGTGTCACACAGACTTACCAGTGGGCTCTGGGGAAGAATCCAAGTCCAAGCTCCCTCAAGGTGTTGGCAGAATTTAGTTCCTTGTGGTTGTAGGACTGAGGTTATTTTGCCTAGAGGCCCTTCTCCAGGCCTTGCACAAGGTCCTCTTCATCTTCAAAAGAATAAAGGTGCATGGAGTCCTTCTCACACTTCAGACTTTTCTGAGTTCTGCCAAAGCGAGAGAAAACTCTCTGCTTCTAAAGGGACACATCTGATTGGATTAGGTCCACTAAGATAATCTTCCTCTGTAGGTCAACTCTGTTATGTAAAAGAACACAGTCACCAGAGTGCTATCTTATCACAGTCACAGGTCCTGGGGACTAGAGCCTAGAACCTTGGGGAGGAGGAAGGCATTTTTAGAACATTCCCTAGTACAGTAGCATAGTTTGGGAATAATAGAATGAAAAAGAGATAACCTGAGTTCTCTTTGGAGCTCATAAAATACAGTGTTATGAATATATATTTCTGTATAACAAATTGACCCAAATTTAGGGGCTTAAAATACCAATTATTATATTATGCTCCCGATCTGTGGGTCAGGAATTCATGCTGGAAGTTGCTGGGCAATTATGTTCTATGTGGAGTTGATTGCAATCACTTGTTGGTGTTTAGCTGGCAGTGAAGCTGGCCTGGAAGTCCCCAGAGGGCTTCCCTCACATGTCTGAAGCAGAGACGGCCAGAAGGCCGGCCTCAGCTGGGCAGTTCTTCCTTTCCAAGATCTCTCTGTGTAGTCCTACAGCAGAGTGGCCAGATTGCTTAAAATGGATCTCAGAGGTACAAAAGGGAGTTTTCCAAGAGATAGGAGGTGAAAGCTGCCAGTCTCTTCAGGCCTATACCTATAAACTGTGTGAATCACTTATTACATTGGTCAAAGCCATGGTAGGATCTTCCCAGATTCAAGGGGAGAGTACATAAACCTGCTGTCTTTATGGGAGGAATAGCAAAGGATTTATGGCTACCTGATACATAGAGTAGGTTTTTCATTTGTTCATTTTTTTCCAGTGTAAAACATTAATTTTTTTGCAAGCACTTTATTTTTTGAAAACAAATTTTATTGTGTTTATTTGAGGTTTACAATATGCTGTTATGAGATACATATGGACAGCAAAATCGTTACTATAGTGAAGCAGGATAGCCTAGCTATCATCTCACCTAGTTTTTGTTAGAAGAGCAGCTAAAATCTATTTAACAACAATCCCCAATGCTGTATTAATTCTGTAAATGTGTTCATCCTACTTATTTGCTATTTTGTATCCTTTGACCTATATTTCTCCATTTCCTCTCCCCCTACAAGCACAGTAACCACTATTTCCATTATCTATTTCTCTACCTTTGTGTATTTGAGCTCTTTTTTTCTTTTCCTTCTGCATTTAAGTGAAATCATGCAATATTTTTATTTCTGTGTCTGGATTATTTCACTTAGAATAACGTTGTGTAGATCTATCTATGTTGTAACAAACAGTAGGATATTATTCTTTTGAAGCTGAATAATATTATATCGTATACATATAGTCAGCCTTCCATACCTGTGGATTCCACATCCATGAACGCAACCAACTATGGATAAAAAATTTTTGATAAAATAACAATGCAATAATAAAAATAATACAAATTTTAAAAATATAGCATTATAACCATGTCATGGTATTTACATTGCATTAGGTAATATAGGTAATCTATAAATGTTTTAAAGTATACAGGAAGACATGGGTAGGTTATGTGTTTAGGTTATGCAAATACTATCCCATAAAAGAGTCTTGGACATCATCAGATTTTGGTATTTTGGGGGGGTTGAGGAGCCAGTTCCCAGTAGATACGGAGAAACAACTGCATATCACATTTTCTTTAAACATTTATTTGTTGATAGTTATTTAGGTTCTTCCCTTATCTTGGCTATTGTGAATAATATTGCAGTTAATATGGGAGTGCAGATATCTTTATCTGTGCTGATTTCATCTCCTTTGGGAATATACCCAGAAGAGGGATTTCTGTGTTGTATGGTAGTTCTATTTTTAATTTCTTTAGGAACCTCTATATTATTTTCATAATGGCTGTACCAATCTACATTCCCACCAACAGTATACAAAGGTTTCCTTTTCTTCACACCCTCACCAACATTTGCTATCTCTTGTCTTTTTTATAATAGCCATCCTTATGGGAGCAAGGCGATATCATATAGTGGTTTTAATTTACACTTCTCTGATTATTAGTGCTGTTGAGTACCTTTTCATATTCCTGTTAGCCATTTTTATGTCTTCATTGGAGAAATGTCTGTTCAGGTCCTTTCTTCATTTTTTAAATTGGGTTATTTGTTTTTCTGCTATTGAGTTGTAAGAGTTCTTTATAAATTTTGATTATTAATCTCTTATCAAGTATGTGGTTTGCAAATACATTTTCCCAGTCTGTAGGTTGCCTTTTAAGTTTGTTAAATATTTCCTTTGCTGTGAAGAAGCTTTTTAGTTTACTATAGACTCATTTATATTTGTTTTTGTAGCCTGAGCTTTTGGTATGATATCAAAAGAGGAACTTTCTACCTATGTTCTCTTCTAGGAGTTTTTTGGGTTTCAGGTCTTCCAATGAGACCTTTTATCCATTCTGAATTGATTTTTGTGTATGGTGTAAGATAAGGGTTCAATTTCATTATTCTGCATGTGGAAATCTGGTTTTCCCAGCACCATTTATTGAAGAGACTATCCTTTTCCCATAGTATCCTCTTGGTGCCCTTGTTGAAAATTAGTTCACCAGTTATGATTGGATTTATTTCTGGGCTCTCTATTCTGTTCCATTGGTCTATGCTTCTGTTTTTTTATGCCAGTTCTATATTGTTTTGATTACTATAATTTTGTAGTATAATTTTAAATCAGGAAGCATGATGCCTCCTACTTTGTTCTTCTTTCTCAGTATTGCTTTGGCTATGTGAGTTTTGATTTTTTGGGGATTGCTTTTTCTATTTCTGTGAAGATTGACATCGACATTTTTATAGGGATTATGTTAAATCATTATATTGCTTTGAATAGTGTAAATATGTTGATAATATTAATGTTCCCCATCCATGAACACAGTATCTTTTCATTTATTTGCATCTTGTTTAATTTCTTTAATGTTTTACAGTTTTCAGTGCACAAATCTTTAACTTCCTTGGTCAAATTTATTCCTTTTTTTTTTTTTTGTAAATGAGATACTTTTTACATTTCTTTTTCAACTAAGTTATTTGTGTGTAGAAGTGCTACTCATTTTTGTATGTTGATTTTGTGTAATTCAACTTTACTTAATTGATTGATTAGTTCTAATAGATTTTTGTGGGGGAATCTTTGGGGTTTTCTGCATATAGAATTATGACACTTGCAAATAGAGTTTATTCTACTTCTTCCTTTCTGATTTGGATGCTTTTTTATTTCTTTTTCTTGTCTGGTTGCTCTTGCTAGTACTTCCAGTACTGTATTGACTAGAAGTGGTAAGAGTGGACATTCTTGCCTTGAATCGAATGTTAGTGGAAAAGCTTTCAGCTGTTTCCTGTTGATTATGATGTTAGTTGTGGGTTTTTCATAAATGCCCTTTATTATATTGAGAAGCTTTTACTCTATAGCTAAGTTTATGAGTTTTAATAAGAAAAGATTTTTAATTTTGTCAAATACTTTTTTCTGCATCAATTGTGGTAATCTTATGATTTTAATCTTATGATTTTAATCTTTTATTCTGTTAATGTGATATATGACACTTACTGATTTGTATATATTATACCAGCCTTGCGCTCCTGGGATAAATTCCACTTGGTTTAGATGTGTTGTTAAATTCAGCTTGCTAATATTTTATTGAGAATTTTTGCATCAATGTTCATTAAAGACATTGGTCTGCAGTTTTCTTTTTTTTTGCAGTGTCTTTGTCTGACTTAGGTATCAAGGTGATGCTGGCCTCATAACATGTGTTTGGAAGTATTCCCTCTAGCTCTAGTTTTTGGAAGAGTTTAAGAAGTATTGGTAACAAATATTTTTTGAATATTTGGTAGAATTGAGCCATGAAGTCACCTGGTCCTGGGCTTTTCCTTGGTGGAAGGTTTTTAAATACTACTTCACTTCAATCTCTTTTTTAACGGTCTGTTCAGGTTTTCTTTTTCTTCCTGATTCAACCTTCGTAGGTTGCATTTTCCAGGAATTTATCCATTTCCTCCAGGTTATCCAATTTGTTGGCATATAATGTTCATAATAGTCCCTTATGTTCCTTTTTATTTCTGAGACGTCTGTTGTAGTGTCTCCACTTTCATTTCTGATTTTATTTATTTGAGTTTCCTCTTTTTTTTTAAGTCTAGCTAGAGGTTTGCTGATTTTGCTTAGTTTTTCAATGAACCAACTCTTGGGTTTATTGATTTTTTTCCATGACTTTTGTGTTCTCTATTTGATTTATTTCTGTTCTGATCGTCATTATTTCCTTCCTTCTGCTAAATTACAGTTTGGTTTCCTCTTCTTTTACTAACTCCTTACTTTATTTGGGATCTTTCTTCTTGTTTATTATTTATTGCTGTAAACTTCCCTCTGATAACTTCTTTTGATGCATCCTATATGTTTTCATATGTCATGTTTCTACTGTTATTTGTCTCAAGATATTTTTCAGTTTCCCTTTTGATTTCTTCATTGACCCATTGATTGTTGAGGAGCATGTTCTTTTATTTCCACATACTAGGGAATATGTCAAGATTTCTCTTGTTACTGATTCTAGTTTCATACCATTGTGGTTGGAAATAATACTAGATATAATTTTAATATTATTGAATTTGCTAAAACTTGTTTTGAGGCCTAACATATGATCTATCCTGGAGAACGTACCATGTGCTCTAGAAATGAATGTATAGTCTGCTGATGTTGAATGAAATGTTTTGTATATGTCTGTTAGGTCCATTTGGTCTAAAGTGCAGTTTGTTTTCAGTATATTTTGGTTATTTTTCTGTCTACTTGATCTATTCATTGTTGAAAGCAGGGTATTGATGTCCTCTACTATTATTACATAGATATTTATTTATTCCTTCAGGTTCATTAATATTTATATATTTAAGTGCTCCAATGTTGGATCCATATATATATTTATATTTGCTATGTCCTTTTGATGAACTGATGCTTTTATTGTTATACAATGATCATCTTTTTTTCTTGAAACACTTTTTTACTTGAAGTCTGTTTTATCTAATGTAAGAATAGAAGCCTCTGTTATCTTTTGACTACTCTTTGCAAGAAATGTCTTCTTACATCCCTTCACTTTCAGCTGTGTGTCCTTTAAGCTAAAATGGGTCTCTTATACGTAGCCCATAGTTGAATCTTTTCTTTTGTCAATCTACTCAGCCACTTTGTCTTTTGATTGGATATTTACAGTCCATGTCATTATTGATAGAGAAGAATTTACTCCTGATATTTGTTCATTATTTCCTGGTGGTTTAATAGATCCTTTTTTTTTCCTTTCTTCCTTGTTTACCTTTGTGGTGTGGTGATTTTCTGTAGCGCTAATCTTTGGTTTCTTTCTCTTTCTCATTTATGTATCTCTGTAGTATTTTCTTTTTTCTTTGTAGTTACTATGAGGCTTACATCAAATAGTTTATAATTATAATAGACCATTTTAAGCTGATAACTTAAATTTGGTGGCATATACCTTTTACCTTTACCCTCCCCCCAATTATTTATATTTGATTTATTTCTTGATTTATATTTTATTTATTTGTTGCCACAATTTATATGTTTTATACTGTGCATTCCTTAAGAAATTACTGTAGCTACAGTCATTTTTGGTCATTTTAACTTTTAACTTTCATACTAGAGATTAGATAGATTTATATATCACTATTACAGTCATGGGATAGTCTGAATTTAATTATGAATTTACCTCTACCAGTGTGTTTTATGCTTTCATATATTTTCTTGGTAGTAATTATCATCCTTTCACTTTTAGTTGAAGTACTCCCCATTTTTTTTTAAAGATGGGAATGTTACTCTGTTGCCCTGGCTGAAGTGCAGTGGCATGATCATAACTCACTGTAGCCTCAAACTCCTGGGTTCCAGTGATCCTCCTACCTCAGCCTCCCAAGTAGGTAGGATGACAGGCACATATCACCATGCTTGGCTAATTGTAATTTTTTTATGATTATTTTAAAAACTTTTGTAGAGATGGGGTCTCACTATGTTGGCAAGGCTGCTCTTAAACTTGGTCTCAAGTGATCCTCCCCTCTCAGCCTCCACAGTCTTTGAGATTACAGATGTGAGGCACCATACCTGGCTCTAAACATTTTTTCTAAGGCTGATCTAGTGGCGATGAATTTTCTCAGCTTTTCTTTGTCTGGGAAATCCTTTATTTCCTTTTCATTTCTTTGCTAGGTGTAATATTCTTGATTGAAAGATTTTTTATTTTTTTCTTTCAGTGTTTGAACTGTATCATCCTATTATTTCCTGGCCTTTTAAAATCATTTCTATGATGTCATTGATATTTCTATTATAATGTGCCTTGTGGAGGACTTCTTTGGGTTGAACCTTTTGGGAACCTGTGAGCTTCATGAATCTGGATGTTCATATCTCTTCCGAGACTTGGGAAATGTTTAACAATTATATCGTTAAATAAGCTCTCTATGCCTTTCTTCATCTCTTATTCCTCTTACACTCTCATCATGTAAGTATGTGCTTGCTTACTGGTGTCCCATAGTCCCACACACTTTATTCACTCTTTTTAATTTATTCAATTTTTAAATTCCCCCTTTACTGGGTTATTTTAAAAGACTTCTCTTCAAGTCCAGTATTTCTTTCTTTTACTTGATGTAGTCAGCTATTGAATATCTTAATTGTGTTTTTTAATTCATTCATCGAATTATTCAGCTTTAAGATTTCTCTTTGGTTCTTTTTAACGATATCTTTTTAATGATATCTTTTTGTTGAATTTCTCTCAGATCATGAAGTTTTATTAATTTTATTGAATTATCTGTTGACATTCCCTTGTATCTCAATGAGTTTTGCTTTTAAAGATCGTTGTCTTGAATTCCTTTTTAGGCAATTCACAATTTCCATTTTGGAGGACTTGTTATTGGATAATTGTTTTGTTCTTTTGGTTGTGTCATGCTTCCTTGTTTTTTCATGTTCCTTGTGTCCTCATGTTTATATCTGTGCATTTAGTGGACAATCACCATTTATAATTTTATAGAGTAGCTCTCATAGAAAAAGACATTCCCCTGCAGGTGAATCCTATAGTGTCAGTTGGGTAAGGTGCATTAATTCTGGTTCTGGGTGGGTGCACTGGTTGTAGCCATGATGCAACTTCTTCAGTTGTAATCAATGTCAGAAATTTCTGTGGATACCTTAATAGCCTAATCTACAAGACTTTGTGGCAGTGGTGGTGATAAGGTAGATTGTTAAGGTTATTGGCAACAAGGGCTTCAGGGATTCTGTTGTTCTCATTTTTTCCCACAGTGCGAAGACTTAGCTGAATTGAATTCGTTTTGGAGTTGGGTATAATATAGGTAACAGGCAGCCACGGTGGCGCTGTTTTCAAGGACACAGGTGCTTAGAGTGGCAATGGAACTGGGGTCCTATGATCAGTGTCTTGTTGAATACTGTGGCCCATGTGACATGGGTGCAGGTTTACTTTCTTAGCTTTCGCACCAAGCAGAGGATTGCAATTCCAAGGCACTTCAGTAGCTCAGGCCCAGATGGCAGGGATGTAACAGTGACTCTGATCCTGCATATTGGGACACAGCACTGGTATGCTGTAGAGAGGAAGGGGTGTTCCAGAGGCTCAGGCTCTGGGGAGCAGAATACAACTGCAATTTGGGTTGGAGAGCCAACAGGGCACAAAGACAACTTGGGCATCGGGAGAGAGGGTACTGCTCAGTGGTGACTCTGGACCCTGGAATGGTGGGACATAGCAGCTACCCAAATCAGTGAGGCTGGGTGCTGTAAAAGCAAGAACCAAGAATGGCAGGGCATGGCTATGGCTTGGGCTCTAGGGTTCAAATAGCAGTACAATATTGGCTTTACTACGCATTGGACGTACGGCCCCTCAGTCATGCATACTCCAGAGGGCTGGTCCAGATCCAGAGAAGTGGGGCGCTGCAGCAGTTTGACATAGTGGACAAGGTGATACAGATCAGCCATGGCTGTGCTTCTCTGGGGGTCAGGTACCATGTGGACTCAAGCACCAGGGTTGTGGCTGTTCCCTGGGCCAAAGCTCCATTTACCTGAGACTAGTTGGTTCAGGGTCTAAGTGTGCAAGGCTGCTTTGCCAGCTTGGGCGTGGCTTTTCTGCTGGGCTGGAGCACCTGGTCTCCAAGGGATAGAACACCACCAGGGCTTAGACACTGGGGTCATGGCTGCTTCCATGTGTCAAAGCTTCAGTTTCCTGGGGTCAAGGTACAGGTTGATTCAGGCATCCAGAAAGTGAGGCCTGTCTCCTGACTTGGGTGTGGCTTCTCTCCTGGGCCAGAGTACCTGGTCGTGGAGGGGCAGGGTGCCAAACTGCAGCTGTTCCCTGGCCAAAGCTTCATTTCCCTGGGGCTGGGGCAACAGACTGGTTTAGGCACTGAGGGGACACAGCTGCCTTACCTTCCCAGACATAGTTTCTCCACTGGGGCAGACTGCCTATTCCTCATGGGGCAGGGCACTGCCTGGGCTTGGGTGCCAGGGTCACAGCTGCTCCACTGAGCCTAGGCTGTGACCCTGGCATCTGAGCCCATGCAGTGCCTTGGGCTCGGGTGCCAGGGTCACAGCTGCTCCACTGAGCCTAGGCTGTGACCCTGGCATCTGAGCCCATGCAGTGCCCTGGGCTCGGGTGCCAGGAGCAGGGCACAGCAACAAATGAAATGGGGGAGATGGAGTGCCTCCCAGGCTGCTTGTTCCCCATGGGTAAGGAACTGCAGCAGCTTGGCTGGGGAATGGAGCACTGCTGTGTATGATCATAGTGCAATGATGTCAGTGCCTCAGGGATGGAGAAGTGCAGTGGCTACTGGCCACTAGAGAAAAACACACTCTAGCAGGGGCTCTGGTTTCAAAATGTCACAGTGCAGTAGCATGTCGAATAAAAGGGTTGGGGGTGGGATACAACATGGGCTTCTTTTCTGGAGTAGTACAGCCGTGCAAACTCCAGGCAGTTCCCTAAACTGGGCTCAGGGCCCATGAAAACTTTTCCCTGCAGGGAGAGGGCTCACCTGGTTCTGAGCTAATCCAGACTGGGGAGAGGAGGTAGCAGAGACAAGATGTTTTGTTTCCTTCTCTATAGAGTCATCCTGCTTTTCTCTGCCTCACAGGGTTTTCACCACCCCCTTACTGTACTTCAGTGCTGTCCATTAGTCACTATGGTCAAAATTTAGTTGTTCGTTCATTGTTTTGGTCCTTTTATGTGTTGGGGAACAAGTGTTAGCCACCTGTAGTCAGTCATCTTGCCCACCACAAGCCTGTGATACATTTTATTGCAAAGGGGAATGTACTCTTCAGAGATGTTGTGAGGAAATATTTTGTAATGCAAGATTGTCCTTTAAAATCTAGTCAATCAAGATTGTTGTTTAGTGGATTTATCTTAAGGTTTCAGCCCCTGTCTAGGTGCATATTTTGTTGTTGTGTGTTGTCATTGTTCTTGTGATTGTTTTTTTGATCTTCTTGAAAGCTGGTTTAAGTGGGGGCAAATGTCCCATAAAATACTATTATTCTATTATTTGGAGAGGTATATAGATATTGTGGGTACTGAACGAGGGAAGGGAAGGGATCCTACCAGTTGGTGGGTATTCCGGTTATGATATAATCCCCAATGTGCATTCTAGGACTGGGAAAGTACCACAGGAAGTATCCACTGGACCCGCTGTGAGATGGACCTGAGCTAAAACTGCATTCATCACCTGACTTCTGTAAACTCTTATTCTGACTGATAGACCACAGTGATATTTTGCATCTCCTGGAATTAATGTCAGTTTAGAGCCAGTGTGCAAAAGTCTTTGGAAAGCATTATTATTTCCTTTTCTCACTCAGTGCAGTCACCCAGGTAAGATGTTATAGGCCTCTTTGGAGAAGGCTGGGAGGAAGATAAACGGTATAAATTTTGGGAAGTGTGCAGCTCCTTCCTCAAGGGGAAGATTCTGGTTCTGGGCTTCCAGGTACTACTTGTGTGACCTCAAGCAGGTTACTTAATGTCCCTGGACTCTATTTCTCATCTGCCACAGGGACCAGGCCTTGCCTAAGTGTTATTTAGCTTTAAGGTTCTGGAATTGTCACTGTAAACTCACAGGCAGCTCCCCCCAGGAGAGGTTGCTACTTTGATAGCCCCTGACTACTGATTTTGGTGTGCATGCCTATGTGGAGTGCAGGGCAGGGGGTACAATTTGAGCAACCAAGACTTAATCTGAGTGTATATTAAATTGTCCTATAAATAAGAGGCACAAGCCCACATGTGAAGTCAGGCTAGCTCAGGGCATCTGGCTGTCAATCACAAGTGCTTAAAAGTGTCCTTCTAACTATGTAACAATGAAGCTTTTAGCTGAGAGTATCTTTGGAACATTTTTTCTATTTATGGGCAGAAAAAAAAAAAGGTAGTGAGGTCCAAAATGATGGCAACCGAGGGTGTACAGTCTAGGTGAGGAGCAGGGAGATGTGTGGCAGTAGCTGAGCTTTGCTGCGAGCGCTGTCCTGGGTTTATTTAAGACAACACTAGTAGGAATCTCTCCATTTTCATCCATGCTTGTCATTCTGCATTTGTAGCAAGTAGGGCAATTGACTCACTTGGCTGACGCAAGGCAAGAAAATAAGCATCTCCAGTTCCTTTCTGTTGTTTTTGGTTTTTTCTTTTTCTTTTTTTCCCCCTGTGGCTCGGAAGTAGCTTCCTGTTTGGAATAGAATCTGTAAGCTCAGGGGATTTAGTCAAAAATAGACATAAGTCTTATAATTTCTATGGATAGCTCTTTTTAATCCTCTGTCAGAGCCATCACCCAATTCTCCTGCCTACCTCCACCCTCCACGTCCTGCCAACAAACTCACGCATGGGTGAGTTTTAGTCCCAGTGATGTGACAAGTCACTAGTGACCATCAGGAAGTTACTTCTCTTCTCTGAGCCTCAGTTTTTTTGTATCTTTAAAATGAAATTTTAATGATATGAATGAAATGATACTCTCTCAAGCCAGCCTGGGACACAGATAAATTGTGAGGATCAAAATTAGAGAACAAACAGAAGAGCTTTAGAACGTTTGAAAGTGATGTGAAAATGTCATGTTTTTCTGCCTTATTAATATCATTCTGATTGTTTTAAAGGACAGTCTTTTCAGTAAATGTTTTACTAAAGTATTACGTACATACAGAAAGTGGAAACAACATAAATGTACAGGAAGATGAATCTTTACAAAGTGAATTCACACATATGACCAGCACCAGATCAAAAACTAAGGCATTCTCTGCACTGTACAGCCCCCCTGTGTCTTCTTCTAAGCCTTATCAACCTTCTCCCCAAGGGAATTATTTTTTCCACTGCTTCATCCAGTGTAGGTCAGTTTTGCTTTATATATTAAATGAACTCTTTGTGTCTGGTTTCTTTCACCTTTTCCTCTTTCTATGAGATATTCCTCCATTTTGTTTTATGTAGTTGTGGCTCATTCATTCTCAAAAATATGTTATTGTGTGTGTAGAATTCTTTTCTACTGCTCAGGGTCATTTGACTAGTTTGGCATTATTCCAAATAGTACTGTAATCTTACACATGTCTTTATATATGCTTTTTGGTTGAGTGCATATTAGGCATGGAATTGCTGGGATGTACTGTATTCCTATGTTCAACTTAGTGGATACTTTAATGCATACTTCCAGTTTTCTGCATTTGTTGAAGCAAGTTTTGTTCCTAGCAGTAGCCTAGGAGAGTTTCAATTGTTCCACAACCTTGATGACTTAGTGCTTACCTTCTTTTTAATTTTATATTCTAATTTTATTTTGCCATCCTGCTGAGTAATATATCATTGCTAGTTTAATTTGCATTTTTCTGATAGTGAATGAAGTGGAGATTCATTGCATATTGACCTTTTGAATATTCTTTTTGATGAAGTGCCTGTCCATATCATTTGCCTATTTTCCCTTTTGGTTATCTGAATTTTCCTCACTGATTTGTAGTTGTTTATGTATTATCTTAGTCTGTTCAGGCTGCTATAATGAAATACCAAAGACTGGGTAGCATATAAGTAGCATAAATTTATTTCTCACAGCTCTGAAGGTTGGGAAGCCCGAGATCAAGGCACTGGTAGATTTGCTGTCTGGTAAGGGCTTTTGGGTTCACCTTCTACCTGTGTCTTCACTTGTTGGAAGAGACAAGGAGTCTCTCTTGTGTCTCATTTATGAGAACACTAATTCCACTCATCAGAGCTCCACTTTCATGACCTAATTAGCTCCCAAAGGCACCACCTTCTGGTATCATTACCTTGGAAATTGAAATTTCAACATACAAATTTGGGGGAGGGGGTACACAAACTTTCAAACCTTAGCATGTCTTATACATACAATCTCTTGTTGGCTAGAGGTATTGCAAATATATTCTGTCATTGAAAGTTGTCTTTTCATTCTATGGTATCTTTTGATGAATCTGTTTTAATTTTTGTATGGTCCTGTTACTCAATTATCTTCTTTTGTGGTGAGCACTTTTAAGAAATCTTTGCCTACTGTCATAAGGATGCTCCCTTATATTTTCTCCTAAAAGTTGTTTTGTTGCTGTTGTTGTTTTTCTTTTTTCATTTAGATCTGCAAACCATCTGTTTTGATTTAGGAGTACAGAGGAAGTTAAGTGTCAAGATTTATGTTGTTTAATATGGATATTCAACGGATCCAGCAGCATTTGTTGAATTCTTTCCCATTCTGAGTTTTTAAATCTATAATTACTGATTTCAAAGGGATCATTTACTATGTGAGCTCAAGAGAAACATAGTTTGTTTGCATGAGAGACAGTGTGTACCTACTATATGTTAGAAACTTAATGCACATCATCTTATCTGAGCCTTGGAACAACCTTGCAAGCATTGTATTATTATTCCATTCTGTAGTTGAGAAAACTGAAGCTTAGAAAGGACAAGTAATTAACTCAAGGTTAAATAATGAGTAGCAGAGCTATGACTCAATATTCTTTTTTTTAATATTATTTTTGGATTCCAAAGCTCATGTTAGCTCTTTCTTCTTCAAGTATCTTGGTGACAGCATTCATTAGAACTGTGGAGACTGAATAACCAATGAGTTGAAGATATTAGGCTATAATCAACTCAGCTGTTTTAGTAACCAAGAGGAATAATTTTACTGAAAACATTTATAAAGCATAGTTATTCCTTGCCCTCAGTAACAATCATGGTTAGTAATGGTCAGTCATTACTTCTTTTCACTGGAAGTCTCTCTAGATCTTTGCATATTCCATCCTAGCTCTTAAGACAAAGTGAAAAGTAGATATTACCTTCCCCATTCGACAGATAAGAATACTGAAAGTCAAAGAGGCCAGGTGACTTATTTAATAAGCAAGGCCAAATATCCAAATATACAAATAGCAAGGTCAAATAGGGGTAGAGAAGGGCCCAGCACTTATTTAATTACTTCCTCACCTATGATCACCCCTTCCCACTGCCAAGATCATAGATCTAGATGACCATTATTGTACTTCAGGGTTAAGGCCCATTAGACCCTGGGTAGCCCCCTCTTATTTCATAGCTTTTTGGTTGGAGTCTTTTATTATCCAGTCTAACTACTGCTCAAGAAGAATAAACCACTCTTGTAGCCCTCCACCAGGGAGTGTCCTGCTGTTTTTAGCCTTTCTGTCACCGTTGAGAGGCTCCGGGCGCCTTCCTTCACTTGTCTTCCACACATTCATGCCCCAAAGCAAAATGCTGAATTTGAATATGCAGCTGATGTTGCCTGTCACCTCCTTCCCAGACACAGAACTGTGTAATTGCAAGAATTGTTTCATAATTCTCCTCAATTAAACTCCTGACAACCTAATTTTAAAGACCCTATTGGATTTTTTACATTAATGCTCTTCCCCTTCTTCCTTCTTCCCTCTTCCTCTGCCCTCTCTAGTAAGACCTATATTACCTTCACTCCACAATTGAAAATTAGAAAATAGCTTCAGCATGACAAGGGAACATAACATTTTCTTTTGGTATTTCTTCCTTATTATTATGAGCTACTCAAGGAGGCTGTGACACCATGTGAAGAACTGAGAGAAGGAAAAACACGTTATTAAAGCAATGTTAGAAACTCAAAGAGGGTAATGATTAAAAGCTAAATATTTATCGGGGAAAAATAGTGAACAGAGTGAGTCTGATGGCCAGTTATAATTCATACTAGCATATCCATAGCATTTCTGAGGCTCCTTTCAGTGGAATCTCAAGCATTCTGACACCATTGACTTGATGTATTCATCTCTTATAAATACCATTTCTTTAACACACACACACACACACACAGAGTCACACACAGCACAACTAAAAAACAGTGCATCATCAGAAACGTAAAAAAAAAGCTGTTTGTCTTCTCACTTTAGTCTGTGGTCTGTGGAATATATGTTTTGTGGAGTCACAGAATTACTCAGACACCCATTACAATGTCAAAGAAATGCCAAGGAGAAAGCAAAAGGCATAAATAAAAGAATAATGCACAACTCCAATTTCATTTTTTTCATTTCCTCTGTACTTTTAAATACACACTCCTGGTAGGCAAATGGGAGTTATGGATTATAGCTTTCTATTTTAACCTAGATCTGTTTTTCTTCCTCTCTCCTTGGCACTCAATTTGTATGATCTCCCCTAAAATGCCACTGGCCCCACACTGTATTCCCATCTTAGGCAAAACCTCCAATTAAAATCAGCAGGGAGTTTGCTTGAATTAGGAACCCCAGCCTGGGCTCCCCAGCCAGGGGGTTCTGAAAGGGAGATGTGTACCTTTGAAAGCACTGATGGGAAGCCCTGGGTGGTGGAGGCTGTCCTCGAAATGACGAGCGACTCCATGCTGTGTCACCAGGAGACCTGTCAGGTTGCCAGAAATTCCTGGCTGAGGCAAAGACAGAGCCTGCAGGGGGGCAGCTGAGGTGTTTCCATGGTCCAGAGCCTCTTTCTCCTCCAGTCGGGGGTTTAGAGGGCAGGGAATAGAGAGCATGGGCATTGAGGAAGTATTGGGTTTGGATCCAGGAATCCTGAACTTTGCTCTGCTACTCCCATGCTGTGTGACCAAGGTGAGTCACAGTCTCTCTGTGGCCTTCAATGCCCTGATCAGTGGGATAAAAATCACAAGGGAATCCTATCTCATGGGGCTGATGTGAGAATAAAGGGGTAACTGCCACAATGTAGAAAACACTTAAGAAACACTGATTTTTTTCGACCTCAGCAACCAAGTCTCTGAGTTCAGGCCTGAACATGAGAAAGACGAACATTTCCAAGGTTTCTTCTTGAAGGTTCCCTGCTTCTAATGGTCAAAACTGCTTTATTCAGAGCCAGTGTGGGTACTTATCAATCAGGCTCCAAGGTTTTCTTGTTTAGAAATGAAAATTCAGCTTCCTTCTTTCTCCCACTTCCTCCTTCCTTCTCTCCTCTCCTCCTTCCTTCTCTCCTCTCCTTCCTACTTCCTCCTTCCTTCAGCCCCCTATCAGAATGAATTGAAATCCCATCCAACAGAAAGATGCTGATTTGGATGTATTGCATCTCAGCTTTGGCTACAGATGGAAGATGCTTTGGATCCTTAGGGACAGAGAAAAGCACTTTAAAACCTGCTTCTCCCTGCTTCACACTGACTGGCTTTCAGTGGGGCTGTGTCAGCCTTTGTGAGACCCTCCCCTCTGGAGCAGCCTATTAAACTGCTTCTCTGTTGCCAGGGTTGAGGCAGGCTGTCGTCAACTAGCCTGGGAAATGTTATTTGTAGATCTCAGTCCCTCCTATTCCTGATCCCCAGCATCTCCCTATGCATTTGTCGGGAGCCCCAATTATCTGTGAGTGGAGGAAAGGGACCCTGGCAGATCCAGAGGAAGCAAGAAATGTGATAATAGGCCCTTCACAGGTGCAAACTTTCAGTATTTTTCCATTATTTCAGTATATTTCTCTTTTTGTGTCTTGCTTTTTTCTTATTGCTCACCTTATCATTATAATTTTACATTATGATACCTAGAAGAAAGTGCACTGATGCCAGAGGTAGAGAGTTTGGTATTTGAATGTGGGGAATACCTTTGTGATCTCAGACAAGTTATCTCACTTCTCAAGGACTCATTTTTCTTTGTCTGTAATATGGAGGTGGTTTCGTGTGCTATTGAGGGAGACAGTATGAAAAGCCTCCAGCACTATGCCTGGTATACAGTGAGAACTCAATAGTTGTAAGTCACAGATGCTCTCAGCTGATTTAGGGCACTGCCTGCAATTGAACCTTGCAGAGTTTATGACTATCCATGATAACTACGCAGAGAACTGGCTGGAAATGGAGAAGGTATAGGGGATTGATTTGATTGAGGCTTTTTCCTCATTATTGCAATTTGCTTGTATTCAAAAGAAACACACACACATACAGACACACACACACACAATGAAATGAGCTTGTTTTGGTTCTAATCTCAAAATGAAATATTGAAAAGCAAAGAAAGTTTGTTGACCTTGGGGATCAGGACTCACTGGTAACATTGCTTTACCTCTCTGCCCCCACTGTCTCTGCAATTGGCCTCTCTAGAAAAGGAAGAGAATGGACAACTAGCCCACCCTCAAGTGGCCCATACAATAGCTGAATTGGGACCCCCAGCCTGGGCTCTTCCCCAAATCTGTGAGTTAACACAGATGATGCCTTGGCTGCATCTCTTTGTTTCTATCCGACCCACTCTAATTTCATTCCATCTCATCCTCCCTGTCCGGTGTCTCCTCCATAGCCTCTGTCTGCTCATTTGCTCCACATTTCCCCACCATCTCCAACACCAAGTCCTTTTCTCCACTTATCACCCTTCCCCACTCTCCACCTTTCCCCTCTGTTTTCTTTCCTCTTTCCCTCAGCCTCGTGCTCCCTGCTCCCCGTGAACACCACCTGCTTTCTAAGTCCTCTTGCTGTATCATTAATGCCTTCTTTGATACAGCCCACAACTTCATGATTATTCTGAGGTCAGGAGATGCAGGTGCCACGCAGCTCGCAAATGTATCTCAGAGGCCCTCTGTCCCCAATTCCTCCTGCCTGACAGGGCTGGAATCCTAATTTGCCATTAGCCCCGTTGCTTATTGCAGCATCACCAGGAACTTTCATCTTTTTATTTCCCTCACCGAGGATTCTGAGAGTTCAGCCACAATGAAGCATTGATTCAAGGAGTGGGGGCTGCGGTCCTTACAAAGGGTCCCAATGATGAGACACGAGAAAGGGGGCGCTCTACGGGGTTATAGAATGCCTTGCAGATGGGAACAGAGGAACTCTAAATGGGGTACTGTCCTGTCACTTGGAGAGGGAGTGACAGGGGCAAGTGTGGGCCATGTGAAAGAGGCATTTTGAAATGACACTCTCGTCAGATGGAACCACGCAATCAGGGCCGTGTAGAGGGCCCCTGCAGCTCACAAAAATATCAGATGACTCATACCCAATATTCAGTCAATGTTCTGGTTTGGGAGGTGGGAGCCACAGAGCTCATTATTATTCCAGCTCCGTTTCCTGAAGGCTGGGCCTGCTGCTGTTCTCCAGGCTGTAATAGGATTGGTCTCACGAAGCAGAAACTGGGGAGGCCTGGAGCTGTGTGGGTGGATGGTACGGAAAACGAATACTGCAGTCCTGAGGGGAGACGGAGAAGTTTGTTTTTCCTTTTATAAATGAAAACTAACAAGAAAAATATGAATATTCTTTATGCATTCATTCATCAAACATTGATTCACTCAGCAAGTATTTGTAGAGCCAGGCTCTGGGCTAGGTGCTCGGAGAAGGAGGGACCTCTGCTCTCCAGCCTAAGAGCCTGGAGAGGAAACTGACAAAGAAACGAGGGGTTTCAATACAGTGTTTTGGATACTGTCAGGGAGGTTTTATCGCCAGGACCGGGTGGTTCTGTGGATTTGAAAAGGAGAGGATTTCAAGGAGCCCACTAATTATTCCGCCATTTTCTCCCAACCGATAAGCAACTCATTGAAAGCAAAGCATGCTGGGAAGCCATTTCAACAGTATCCATTTTCAAATGGATATAACAAAATGGTTTTCCTCAAACTCCAGAGCGATAGTGAAATCCCTGAGAGTGTCTCAATACCTTCAAAGGAAGAGCTTATTCTCTGGGATAAGAGTACTTTTTATTATTACCTTTTCCATAATTGCTCTGTGCCAGGCTCTTTTAAGCACTTTAAATATATTATCTCACTGAATCCTCTCACCAGCTGACTAAGATGGGCTTTATTATCCTCATTTTAGATATTGATACTGAGGCTTAAAGAGATGAAGTGACTTGATCCTGGTTATAGAATGCAGCTTTGAACTCAGCTCTGCTTGGGCCAACAACCATGCTTTTCAACATTAGGCTCTACTGCCTAATTAGGCTCTTGGTGTTTGTGGTTTGGGGATTGTGGCTCATCAGTGGAAGTGATAGAATAGATGGATTGTTAACACTTCCTACCACAGAGAGTACAATGCAAATTAGCTTCTGTTTCTGCTTTTATAAAATGGAGATCAGGAATCACTGAGAGCATCATTATCATCATCATCATCATCATCACCATCACCATCTCCACAGCACACGACAGCCTTAAGAAGAGTGCTCTTGACTCTCACTTGACCGACAATGCAAACAGCCACAGTTGTGAGCCAGGAGACTACTCTCTGATTGGTTGACTCTGAGTCCATCCTTTCACCTCTGAGCTTCCATTGCCATGTCTATAAAATATCGCTGACAGTCCCTTTGCAGGAATAACAACTGCTAACTTTTATTGAGCTCTTAATAAATACCAAGTTTGGGGCTAAGCCTTCACATAAAAATTCATATAATCCTCACATAGCTCTGTGTGGTAGGAATGATTGGGAAGGGGAAGAAAACTGCCCAGCATTACCTCAGCTTGCAGGTGGAGAAGTCAGGATTTTGAGCTGTGTCTGACTGACCTCAAGTCCCAAGGTATTTTTAGGGTGTTGCTGTGAGGCTCAAGTGAGAAAATGGGAGTGAATATACCCTGTGCAGGGTAAAAAGTGCTAGACACACAAGGGATTATTGGTAGCATGGAAGACAGCCAAAGGGTGACTTGCACTGAAAAAAGGAAAGATGAGAGGCCTTTAAGCTAACTGCCTTGCATATTTGTTCCTCCTCTGATGCTGCTTCTTATCTGATGGAATATCTGTCTTAATTAGAACGTTTCAGTGGCTGAAATCAGGTTATAGACTTTGGTGTCATTTATAGTGTTGAGGGCCTGTGGGGAGGGGCCCAGAGGCTGCAATAGAAATGCAACTGAATGGAGAGTTTGGAGCTCTGGAAAAATGCGGGGAAATAACCCCTTTCTTTTCTTTTCTTTCTTTCTTTTTTTTTTTTTTTTTTTAAATTTATTATACTTTAAGTTCTGAGATACATGAGCAGAACATGCAGGTTTGTTACATAGGTATACACGTGCCATGGTGGTTTACTGCACCCATCAGCCCGTCATCTACATTAGGTATTTCTCCTAATGCTATCCCTCCCCTATCTCCCCAACCCCCAACAGGCCCCAGTGTGTGATGTTCCCCTCTCCGTGTCCATGTGTTCTCATTGTTCAACTCCCAGTTATTAGTGAGAACATGTGGTGTTTCGCTTTCTGTTCTTACATTAGTTTGCTGAGTATGATGGTTTCCAGCTTCATCGATGTCCATGCAAAGGACATGAACTCATCCATTTTTATGGGTGCATAGTATTCCATGGTGTATATGTGCCACATTTTCTTTATCCAGTCTATCATTGATGGGCATTTGGGTTGGTTCCAAGTCTTTGCTACTGTGAACAGTGCTGCAATAAACATGCGTGTACATGTGTCTTTATAGTAGACTGATTTATAATCCTTTGGGTATATACCCAGTAATGGGATTGCTGGGTCAAATGGTATTTCTGGTTCTAGATCCTTGAGGAATTGTCACACTGTTTTCCACAATGGTTGAACTAACTTATACTCCCACCAACAGTGTAAAAGTGTTCCTGTTTCTCCACACCCTCTCCAGCATCTGTTGGAAATAACCCCTTTCCAATGTGTTCTGAAAAACCACCATGAGAATCATGTAAGACCATCAGTAGGGAAGCACTACATGATTTCTAGAGTATGATAAAATATAATTTGTTTTTGTTGAAGTTGTTAGATGTTATACACCCTCATGGGATGAATCTGTAATGGGGGTTGAAACGTGGTTTAAGTTAAACAAAATAATCCCTAAGGTCTTTTTCATTGCTGATTGTTTACAATATGTTGTCATCCAGAAGGGGTATTTGAGTCTAGACACTTTCATTTCCTGAATCACACTTCTTTGGGACTAGTGTATAATGGAATCACAGAGCTGGAAGGACCCCAAAGAACATTTACTCCACCCTGTTCACTTTGCAGATGAGGACATCGAACATTAGGAAGGTAAAGTACCAGGTCATGCAGCTGGTTTGTGGCCTTACGAGGAGCCACAATGTACTTCTTACGTTTATATTGGATGCTCTTCCTATTGTCGCTGCTCTGTCCAATCCTTTCATCCTTTGGGCAGCTCCAGTTCGCATTATGAGTTGGATAACTGTAACTCACAAACCCACTCAAGGTGGTTAACCTTCTCCATTTTTCCTCTATCTCCCAGGACAATTCAGCAGTGGCTTGCAAGGGTCCAGTCGCTCCTCTACTGTAATGAGAATGGGTTTTGGGGAACCTTCCTGGAGAGCCAGCGGAGCTGCGTGTGCCACGGCAGCACCACGCTGTGCCAGCGCCCCATCCCCTGCGTGATAGGCGGGAACAACAGCTGTGCCATGTGCAGCCTGGCCAACATCTCCCTCTGTGGCTCCTGCAACAAGGGCTACAAGCTGTACCGAGGCCGCTGCGAACCACAGAACGTGGACTCGGAGCGGAGCGAGCAGTTCATCAGCTTTGAGACCGACCTGGACTTCCAGGACCTGGAGCTGAAGTACCTGCTGCAGAAGATGGACTCGCGCCTCTACGTCCACACCACCTTCATCAGCAACGAGATCCGCCTCGACACCTTCTTTGACCCTCGGTGGCGCAAGCGCATGTCCCTCACTCTCAAGAGCAACAAGAACCGCATGGACTTCATCCACATGGTGATCGGCATGTCCATGCGCATCTGCCAGATGCGCAACAGCAGCCTGGACCCCATGTTCTTTGTCTATGTCAACCCTTTTAGCGGGAGCCATTCGGAGGGCTGGAACATGCCCTTCGGGGAATTTGGCTACCCACGCTGGGAGAAGATCCGTCTCCAAAACAGCCAGTGCTACAACTGGACTCTTTTGCTGGGCAATCGGTGGAAAACATTTTTCGAGACGGTCCACATCTACCTACGTAGTCGGACTCGGCTACCTACCCTACTGCGAAATGAGACTGGCCAGGGCCCCGTGGACCTGTCCGATCCCTCCAAGAGGCAGTTCTACATCAAGATCTCGGATGTGCAGGTGTTCGGGTATAGCCTGAGGTTCAACGCCGACCTCCTGCGCAGCGCAGTGCAGCAGGTCAACCAGTCCTACACACAGGGCGGCCAATTCTATTCCTCTTCGTCAGTGATGCTCCTCTTGTTGGATATTCGGGACCGAATTAATCGCCTGGCCCCTCCTGTGGCCCCGGGGAAGCCCCAGCTGGACTTGTTCTCCTGTATGCTGAAACACCGCCTGAAACTGACCAACAGCGAGATCATCAGGGTGAACCACGCCTTGGACCTGTACAACACGGAGATCCTCAAACAGTCGGACCAGATGACAGCCAAACTCTGCTAACCCGGGACTCCTTGCCATCGACTTTCCCTGTTGTTGTGCACACACAACAGAAAAAATGAAGCAAAACAAAACAAAAAAACCCACAAAAATTTGTAAAATGTAATTAATATTCAAAGAAAAGGAGGAAAATCTTCATTTGTTGGAAATGAAAACGTTGTAGCAACTGTATAAAACCGTTGGGCATGTTTGTTATTTCTATACTCTGTCATGAAGAAGGGTCTCAGCCTTTTGTGGAGCATTGAGGGAGTTGCTTCTTAGGCCTCAGGTGCTGTATTGAGGGGGGAGAAGGGAGAAAGCATATGCAATGAATTGTAAAGATCTCTGCTGTGCAGGTGCTAAGATTAAACACTAAAAAGAAAGATATATGTAATGTACAACTGACACTGCCATTTTTCCTTTTTGGAGGAAATGGACATAGATAAAGAAGATATTTCTTCGGTTAAGATTTCTTCCCTCTTTATGCTTAATTCCGTGTGTGTGTGTGTGTGTGTGTGTGTGTGTGTGTGTTTCTCTTCTTTTTGACTCTTTCTCACACAGTGGTGGGGATACAGTGACAATGCTATCTTACCCATAGGGCATCTTTCATTCTGAATACACTAAAACTAATGGAAGCTGGCCAGTAGGTGGGATTAGGAGGGGGTACATTCACATAATCACAGGACAATAAGTGGTTTTGGGTATCAGCTCATCAAACTCCTTAGTTTGAGAAATAGGCTCAGAGAGGAATGACATGCCCATCATTACACCCAGAGTTACTGCCTGAATGAGGGCTTGAACCTCACTTTCTGACTCCCTTGGCAATGCACCTTCTTCCAAATTACACTGGCTGCTTTTGTATTTTCTCCTTCAACATAGTTGCCAAGGGATGAAGTGTTTTTTTTTTCAGTCTGAGGTTGTTTAGAGAGAGAGAGAGAGAGAGAGTGTGTGTGTGTGTGTGTGTGTGTGTGTGTGTGTGTGTGTGTGTGTTTGAAGAAATTTCTCCCCTCCTGCTTTCTAAAAAAAAAAAAAAAAAATTGTTAGGTTTCCCAGAAATTCTTTCTATATTAAAGGTAAAGTTTTAGTTAAAATAAAATCAGTGACCAAAAAATAGGGTAAGTTTTAGTATTGCGTTGGTTTGCCAGACAGACTTCCCTAAGAAATATATATATATATCTGTCTTCTTTGATAACACACATGCACATCTACCACCTACACCTACTCCCCTTCCCCACACACAGAAATATAAACACTGCCACTTCCTTGGCATCTGTGAAATGGTGAGAGGCCTTATGAGGGTTAAATCAGGATGATAGACTAAGAAAGACAGCTTTAACTTGGGGGTTAAATCAGTTTGAAAGACTAACAAAGACAGCTCATTTGAAAGCAGTTCTGTAAAGGATTTGATCAGACATCACTTCTTAGTCTCCAGAAACTCTGAGTTCATCTTTTTGTTAAGGTGGTACTTGCAAGAGGTGCTTCCTGAGCACCTGGATTCTCATTTCTGCATTGGCAGAGAAATGCAGAATCGCAAAATTTCAAGGTTGGAAGAGAAAATAGAACTACTGTGATCTAAACTTCTTCCAGTGCAAATCTCTTCATCATTGGGAAATCACCACTATTCACTGACTAGATCATACCAGGGACAGGGAGCTAGCTAATTAGCTGTGTCTTCCATTTTCTTTGAATTATTAACATTATTTCATGGAAGAAGAGTAATAGCTCCCATTCCAGCTTTTGTTATAAACCAGATCTAATTGGAATATCCTTCCATACTTTGACCAGCTTTGCATACTTTCACCTACTGGCTCTAGTTCTGCAATGTGCATTTCCTTCTTATGGTAATGTCCTCCTAGATCAAATACAAAGACCTATCTCAGAGGTTATTGAAGTCTGTGTTGGCAGGACACAAAGGGAAGACCATCCCTAGTGTAGCTTATTTTAAGATGAAATAATGGGAGGGTTTCAATGCATAGAGGCAAAGAATTATCTACTTTGTCTAAGTGTGTCTGGGAAGAAGATTTTTTTTTTTAAAGAATAGTAAATTCCAACTTTAATATTTCAATTTTTAGTATTAATTAGCATATGTTCTATACCAGCTTTTACAGTGTGGCATGCACCTTACACTGACATAGGTATTTAGACCTCAGATTTTGAGAAGGTTCAGTGCTCGTTTAGGTTGAAAATCCTTTATGCCAGAGGTCACATCACAGCTTATCCATCAAGCATGAAATTTGGAAGAAGGCCAGTCAATGAGGAAACATTTCCTAAACACCTAACAGGTGAATGGGACATGTCAGAAATACATAGATTTGAAAGGAAATCATTCATGTTTTTGTGCCAGTCATGCACTAATGAAAAAGACAGACACATAAACCAATTTAAAAAACAATAGTAATTATAGTTTACCATGATCAGTGCTTTCATGCAGGCAGGCACACAGAGGGGAACACTGAAAGAGGTATTAACTCTTTGTGGGGTTGGAAAAGCCTTTCGATAAAGGACTTCCTCATTCTAAGTGTTGAAAAATGATCAGGAGTTGGGCAAGTAGAAAAGAATAGAGTGACCAAAGGAACAGTGGATGCAAAAACAATTATAAAGTATAAATATGCATTGCATATTATATATATATATATAAAGTATAAATATGCATTGCATATTTAAGGGTCAGTTCCAATAGTGATTTTAACAGGTGTTACTTGAAAGAGTAAACCTACCAAAGAGAGTGAGGATTTTGACTCTATATGAGAAGTGGAAACAATTATCCATAATCTTTACCATTTAAAGAATGAATTTAAGACTGATTGTTCCTCAGTTCCCTCCCTTTCTTTTCTCTTTCATCTATACCTTCCAGGCACTTCCAAAGACTCCTAATGTAAAAATCCCTTGTATTTACACTGCACTTTGCAGATTGCTAAGCAATCTTCATATGCAGTGTGCTACTTAATCCTTATCGCAATTCAATTAGGACCTTCAATCTGAGTTCTTTTCTAGACTTCACCCACTGCAGGTGTGGGAAAAATTATTCCCTTCACCTTGAAAATATTAACTCAGTCACTTCATCTTACAGAAAGAATACAGCATTGTCTAATGACTAGAAAGGTCAGGGAAATAGAACAATTTTCAAGGAGCGAGAAGGATTCAGACATCAAGATATTTATTCTATGGTGACAAAAAAAATAATTTGCTATGAAAGGACAAAAAGTTGTGTGGATTTCCAAATGTTTCCTGCTTGGGTCTGGCTGGCCCTTTGAGCTAATAAGGTTCCCCTCTAGCTGGAAGAGAAGCCTGAAGCCTCCAAGTGATATTTTAATTCAATTAGTGTCTTACCAATTTGATGCAGCAACCAAGGACCTATGGTGTCTGATTAATATGCTGATGCTAAGACACAAGAGTGAACAGAATGCCCATTTGGATAAGGCCTGGCAGCAAAGCATGGCATTGCTATGGAAACCACAGAAGGACATTAATTAGCTATCAAATAAAATCATTGGAAAATTCTGGACCCTGGCACATCTGCCCCCTTCAAAGAGAAGGGCAAGAAGAGGTCACACTAACAGCAAAGCTCCCTTAAGTGATTAAAATCAGAGTTACACAGAGACCACATGTTGCAAAGAGGAAGAAAGGTGGGGGAGCAAAACAGATGAACACAATAGGAATGAGTCTTAGGGATTATTCAAGTCCAAGAAAATAATTTGGAATGTGGAGTATCTTGTTGGGTTGTCTGTACTGATAAAATGATCCAAATGACAAATATGTTATCCTATACTCTGTTCTGTACAAAGAAAATGATAATAATGATACGGATCCATCCACTAGATGGTGATAAATGATCTGGGGTAGAGACCATAGAGTCCAAGACTGAGGAGTGATTAACTCCTAAGATACTAGATGCAGATCCTGTAACTTTTAAGTTAATAGAGAAAAAAAATTGAAAAGAAGGCAAAAAAAGACAACAAAAGAATCATTAAAATAGCTCGACACATACAAACAGGTATAATAACAAAATTTACTATACAGATAATCACAATAAATATAATTGGATAAAACTGGTCAGTAAAAAACCAGAGACTACGAGTTATAAATTTAAAAGTAGATAAAGGTTGAAAATAAAAGAATTGACAAAAACATGTTAGACACATATTGACTAAAAGAAAGCTAATGTAGCACTATTCATGGTAGTCAAGATAGATTTTTAGGAAAACTACTTTATTAGAGTTACAGAGGATTAATTTACCAGGACAAATGGAGAGAAGACTGGACAGGTGGAATTACAGACTTTTAGGGCTAAAGAAGACGTTACAGATCTTTAAAACTCCAACTTTTTAAATTATATAATTTATACAAAGAATTTATATAAAGAGATATTTATACCAAAAGTTATTCTTCAAGTTTGAACACTGACCATGAGTTTAGTCCTCTTTTTACTGTCTAGAAGTAAAAGGTTTTCTAGTCTAATCTTCTAGTTAGTATAAGAATTAAGGATCAACTCCATGATATTTATACTAATGGGTTACCAAACACTCTTTCTCTCTTCATATCTATATAAATATATACACACATATATATGCTGCCAGACCATATATATATATATATATATATATATATATATATATATATATATGAACATATAATTTCTTGTTACCAAAATTTTATACATAGACATTTTTCCAACTGAGAATCAACTAAATCTTTGGATGTTCATAATAATCTTAGGCTGAGTGGAGGTCAGTCTCTTCTTTAGAACTGCATATCAGTGACTCCAGCCTTAGCAACTCTGAAAACATAAAAGGAGGAGGCTGCCTGAGTAAACTCTTGTCAATATTCCTTCTCTCTCTAAATTGTTATCAGGACCTGCAGTTACACGTGTGATGCCATTCCTTACTTTTCAGTATTGGATCTAATTGTCAGCATTTGCAGTCAAGTCACATAGTATATTCTCTCACTACTTTCTCTTGGAACCCTCCCCTCTCAGCAAACTCACAAATTGACATGGATGCAAGGAATGCAATGGGATATATTTGAACCTATGAATGGGAAATAACATCATGTTTATTAAACTTGTCACCTAGTCAATTTGGGGGAAATTACAAATCTCTTTAATTTTAATTAATTTGAGGAAAGTTACAGATTTCTTTGAGATATCTGAAAGCTCTAGGCTCCTTCCCAATAAAAATGTACCTTCACATACACTTTTGAATAATATTTCACAGATCCCTTAACAACTTTTCTTGCACATTCTGGAATGCTACCAGTCTTGGGTGAGTACCTCTGATCTAGTCTAAACCATGAGTTTAGTTCCCTTTTCAGTATTTCATGCATAGTTTGAACTAGGATCACTTACTAAGTTAATATAGATTGCGTAGCACCCTCCTGCCCGTCAGAGAAGGCAGTCTTTATATAAAGATAAACATCTTCATAGGAATGGTAGTTATGGTCACTTTAACAAAACCCTGAAATATATCATAGAAGCACATTTATTAAGTAGATATATTATTTGTAAGTATTAACTGAAAGGAAGAGGCTTCTAAACTGGCAAGTAAAGAGTTAGGCTAAAGGATGAAGAGGAACGCCTTGATATATATGGTATAATCAGTAGACAGAATCCAGATCACTGAACCTGGGATAATGGTGGGCATGAGGCTTGAAGGAGACATTGTGAAATCAGTAAAAGAAGAATATCTGCCAAGTAGCTTGGAATAAACAAATGAGTTTCATGAATCACAAGTCGAGTTGCTCTCTGATCGAATATTTGACCTCCACTCCCAACATCCCTTGCTTGGTAGGTGTCCCCTGAAACTGTACTGATTCTACTCAAGAGCCAATCTCTCCCTAAGAGTGGTCAATGAGCCTTTTCCACAGTTCAGGCTTCATAGTCTTCATGAAACTTCTAAATGGAGATATTTATCCCAGGTCAGGAAGAAAATGGCCTGGATAAAAATTTTAAACAAAAGCTGCAGAGCTGATGATGGGGAGAAAGAAGGGAAGCCCACACTGAAAGTCTGAATTTTGTGCTGATGTCACCAGAAATGACTGTGCCTTCCTTGTCTAGTGATTCCCACAAGCTTTAACCAGGGAGCAGAGATTGTACTGACTTTGCCACAGGCCTGAATACATAAGGAGATTGTAATGCTGTTATAAATTAGGGATGATTATAAACACTGCCAAGGGTTTGTTAATTATATGGTGTTAATTGTGTAACACATAATTATAAATTAATAATAATGTCACCTCACATTTTGTGAGTGCACAAAAGTGTTCTGAGCTTAGAGACTAGACCCAGGTTTTGGGTTTTTCCTGAATTTTCAGGCACCTACGGAACCAGAATTAGAATTCAAATTTTCTAATTCCAGGTTAGTGATTTCACCATTACGCTCAACCTTATTCCTGACATGAGAAAATAACAGGCAGTATATGGCTGTGGCTAAGAGCACACATTTCAAGACAGGAAACGGGACATAGAACTTGGCCATATACCAGCTGTGTGACTTGACTGAGATATTTAATCTCTTTTGCTTCAAATGTTTCTTCCGTAAAAAGGAGATTCTTTATAGGTCCTGCCTAAGATGGGTGTTATAAGAATTAGGTACTTTTTAAAAACCTAGAACAGTGTCTGTCATGTAAGGAGCCTATCTATTTGTTAAATAAATGACACAAATAAAAATATAATTTTGATAAACAGATAGACAAATTAATCTTAATAATAAACTAAAATCAGTTGAGCTCATGGCACTAGGGAGAGCCAAGCACTATAGTAAGAATTTGATGCAAGTTATTTTATGTCTTAGTCTGTTAGGAGTGCTATGACAAAATACTTAGACTGAGTAATTTATAGGCAATAAAAATGTATTTTTCACAATTCTAGGTGCTGGAAAATCTAAGATTAAGGCATCAGCATATTCAGTGTCTGATGAGGGCCTGTTCCTCATAGATGGCCCCTTCTTGCTTTGTTCTCCTCACATGGTGGAAGGGGCAAGGGAACTTGAGCTTGTTACAAGGTCACTAATCCAATTAACGCGAATGTAGGGTCATGACTTAATCACTTCCCAAAGGCCCCACCTCTTAAAACTATAATACCCTAAAACTTGCGTATTAGGTTCCAAGACATTACTTTTGGAGGAGAATAACCAACATTCAGATCATAACACCTTATTTAACTTCATGGCAACCCAGTGAGGTGGATCTAATTAACACTTCAGTTTACACGCGAAGAAACTGAGACTTAGAAAAGTGATGTAATTTGACTATGGCCATGCAGCCAAGTAATCTGACAGGTGGCCATGATGGAATTATGATTTGTCAGTCTCCATAAAGAGGTCTTCTAACTATGCTACATGCGATTTCCTCAATAGATACAAATAAATCCTCTAGAAAGTTATCTACAAGGCTAGCTCAGTCTCTAAAGGCATCTGGCACCACACCTTTAACACAGAACCATGAAATCCCTCCATGAGCCAGAGTCAAGTGTATCTGGATAGTGTTAAATGTACTGACACCTGGAATCACAGAGCTTCTGCCTGTTCTGGAGGGCAGGTTTTCCATCTGGAAGAGTGTGGTCTGACTCAGAGCACTGATGCATTTCTTACTCCTTCTCAAACACCTCAGGGAAGTCTACTGGCTCCTGGTAGGGCTGCCAGCTCTCTCTGGCAAAGCAGTGTTGACTATGCATCACTCTTGTCTGGGAAAGAGTGGTACTAAGGCAGTGAAATGGGCAGACACTGAGCAGTGGCACGGGTAATTGAGATCAGGAGATGAAAACTGTAGTCTGTTCCCCAACACTAAGGCACATAATGAAGGCCCTTGATCTCCACCTGAACCAGTTCCCACATTTCATCATAGTGGGTATAGCGGGAAAACAGTCTGGTCCAAGCCCCCTGAAAACCTTTCTGAGGTACATTCAATGTAGACCGACACAGCTTGAGGAGATTTTTAGAATGAATGAGGAGGGAGAATGACTTCTGTAGACAGGAAGTGGGGCCCTGTGAATGCATCATTGTCCTTGTTTAGCATCCTCTGTCATTCTACTTTATCATATTATTTGTGTCTCTCTGATCCCAAAATTCCCAGAATTTTTATCCTTGACAATAACATGTGAACCAATTTCCCGTCTCTTGCAGTGGCACTGAAATTTTTGACGGGCGGAATGAAGACACTGTATCATAATGAGAAAGTTTAAGTGTTTATGAAAGCGTTACTTCTACAAGTGATGTCTCCCGAAAAGGGAAATATAAATACCATTTTCTGCCCTTCTAGGTTCAGTCAGGTCTTAGGATTCAGCACAAATTGATAGAAGAGGAAAAGAAGGCATATAATTTTTACCGAGCTTCTGTGATGTCCCAGGTATTTAAAATGTATATTATTTAATTCTTACAAATCTCTAAGACAGAGTTGTTATTATTTCAATCATACAGATGAGGAAACCAAGGCACCAGAAAGGGCTGGTAACTTCAGTTTTGCAATTACTGATTTAGCACAAGTGGTAAGACATGAGGATGATATGGAGTGGTTAGCAGCAGGGGGCCAAAGGCCTGAAGGGGTTTACTTCTTGGTTCTGGTCTTCACAAACTGTGTGGCCGTGGAAAGTTACTAAATCTCTGTAACCTCAGTCTCTTCATCTGTCGTGTAGGTAGAATAACTCCTACTTCATCTTGTTGGCATGAGGACACATCTTTTGCCAGGGAGTCATCGCTTACATGAGTTAGTGCAGTTAAGGCCCTGTCTATAACTTCCTGGCACCTAGTAAGCATTCAACTGAAGTTAGCTTTCATTATTCCCTTGAGCCAGGCATGGCTCAAGACCAAGACTTGGAATCAGTCTCTTGAAGTTCCTTGGCTTTCCCTATTGTATATGTGTCTCCTCTGAAATCCTCTCCAGTATAGGAACTAAGTGGAAGAGTTAGAGATAAATCTCTGCCTTGCAGAAGTTCACAAGTGACCAATGGCAAAAAATGTACTTTAAACTCAAAATGGCAGCAGGGTACCATCAGAGGAGACATCATTTTTAAATAATAAAAATTGAATCTGGGACGAGCGCAGTGGCTCACGCCTGTAATCCCAGTACCTTGGGAGGCAAAGGCAGGTAGATTACCTAACGCCAACCAGTGAAACTCCGTCTCTACTAAAAATACAAACATTAGCCTAGCGTGGTGGCACATGCCTGTAATCCCAGCTACTCAGAAGGCTGAGGCAGAAGAATTGCTTGAGCCCAGGAGACGGGGGTTATAGTGAGCTGAGATCATGCCACTGCTCTCCAGGCTGGCCGACAGAGTGAGATTCAAAAAAAAAAAAAAAAAAAAAAAAAGAAAGGGAATCTGGAAACAAGAGAATGAAAGACTAAATTTGTAAGGGAAGGAGCTCCCAGTGACTGTTCCCAGTGTCCTCTCCCCTGACAAAGCTTCCTATAGTTTCACTCCATTTCAAGGCAATCAGAGATGTTGCTTGGCAACCCCACCAGGAACAGTAGAGTGAGTTCTGTCCTAGTAGAAGTAAGTGTTGCTACTGCAGTCCTGAAAAGGCCCAAACTTTCCTTTAAAACCCCTCCTCCAACACAAGGGACACCAGCAAATTGGAGGCACCTGGGAAGAGAGGCCTCTGAGGGGTAAGGTTGAAAAGAAGGCAGGTAAAGGGGAAAATAATCCATCTAAATTAGTGGAAAAATGTAGAGAAAATATTATTTTTATTTTCTTCAAGCACTGCAAAAACTTGGTGGGTTAAGAGAGATTTGCCGAGCCACGAACTTGGCGAGTCAGCTTCATTGAATTTTGATGTGTCAGTTGAGGCCAGCAGGACATGCCCAGTGTATTAGTCCATTTTCACACTGCTGATGAAGACATACCCGAGACTGGGAAGAAAAAGAGGTTTAATTGGACTTATAATTCCACAGGACTGGGGAGTCCTCAGAATCATGATGGGAGGTGAAAGGCACTTCTTACATGGCAGTGGCAAGAGAAAAATGAGGAGGGAGCAAAAGTGGAAACCCCTGATAAACCCATCAGATCTCATGAGACTTATTCACTAATCACGAGAATACCACGGGAAAGACCAGCCCCCATGATTCAATTACCTCTCCCAGATCCCTCCCATACATGTGGGAATTTGGGGAGATACAATTCAAGTTGAGATTTGGGTGGGGACACAGCCAAACCATATCATCCAGTTGCCAGCTGAGGTAGGCAATCACTCCCAAAGCTGCAGCCTCTTGGTTACCACCTACAAGTTCAATCTCAAAGTAAGATATGGAGAAAATATCACCCCTAATTGGTAGAGACTGAAGGTGTTAAAGTTCAACTCTATGTCCATTCATTCAACACATTTTTTTTTTGAGGTGTGCAGTTCAGATAGGCAGTTGGGCATTAGTTTTTAAACGTGATACATGTTAAGGAGAGAGAAGTTTAAGATGCTAATGGAGTGTATGACATGGACTCTTAACCTAGATTGGACAGGGAGGGGAAGATTTCAGAAAGCATGAGAGGATCTGATGTTTAATAGGAGTCTTGAATGATAAGTCAAATTGAATGAAAAGAGCAAAGGAAACATTTTTCCATGGGGAGTACAGAGCTTAGGCAGTGGTCCAGTCCAGCTGGAAATGAGAGAAGTGGATGAACTGGGGATGGGGACGCAGAGTATTAGTAGCAGAAGATAAGGGTATTATGCAGTCATATGATGAAGTCTTGCAAGTCATATGAGGATTCTGGACTTTATCCTAAGAGCTACTGGCAGCCATTGCAAAATTTCCAGCATGACAGAATATAATCAAATGTACCCAGCATCCAGTCAGCCTTTCTGCTATCCCATCCTACTCTATTCTTGTACCACAGTATTTGGATCCCTGCTCCAGTCTCTTGAACTCCTTGATTTCCTTCTTAGTTTCCCTGTCCCTGAAGTAAGGGAACTTTGCAAGTTTTTTGCCATATCCCCACTCCTTCTTTGATGTATAGAGTCCTGCTCTTGCACATGAGCTTATAGCATCCATTTACCTTTCATTTCTTCTGTCTTTGCCTGTTACAAAACTATCAGTTATAGGGTTTATCCCTGTCACCCATTTCCATGCACTATTATGGCTGTCCCTGATGCTGTTTGATTGGATTACCTCTCTGTTACTCACTATTATCTTCATCCTCCCTACACTAGGTAAAACCCACTGAAGTAGTTATCTTCCCACACACTGTAGCAGCTGTGTGTGAACCCACTACTTGCCTGGGAACTGATCCACTCCAAAAGACCTGTCTCATTTTGAGTTCTGTCCAGAACAGTGATGACCCAAAATATTCATCCTAACCATTCATCTTTTTAGAATAGTGGCTAAGCACACTGCTTCTGGAGTCAATTTTCCTTGTGAGTGAATCTTGGCTTGCACTATGACTTACTGGGTGAACTTCGGCAAGTCCGTTCATCTCTCTGAGACTAATTTTATTATTCTTACATGAAGATATTGTTGCCCACCTTTTGGGGTTGTTGTGAAGATTAAAAGAGACTATGAAGAGAAAATATCTGGAATAGCCTTGCACTAGTAGGAACAAAATAAATACTGGTTCCTCTTCACCCTTCCTCTGAAAGCACATTACCTGCACATATTTCTGGTTTTGATCCTTACAATGCCTTTCTAAAATTGGAAGATCAAAGGAGATTCTGCATATAAAGCACAGACATAGAGTAAAAACAAAATAAATACAGCTAATATCATTCACTATTATTATTAATGAAGCAGCATACCCCAATTGAGAGATTAACTGTGTCTTATTTTCTTGAATATAGGCTCGTGATTAATGAACAAGAGGTAACCCTCCATCATGACAATTCCTTTCTGTGTATTCACATGTACCATGCACATACAGCAGTGTTTGTCTTCTAAGATCTCTTTTCCATCTTTGAGAAGGACCAGCAGCCTCTAAAACCTTCCTCTTAGTTTCAGAGGCTGTCCTGAAAAAACAACAACAACAAACCTTCCTTTTAGTTTCAGAGGCTGTTCTGAAAACAACAACAACAACACAACAACAACAACAACAACTCCCTCTGAGAGATTAACAGAATAGCTGAATTGAAAATCTTCATTGCTGCCTTTCTTATCCCAGTTTAGAAAAATGGCATCCCATGCAGCAGTAGATAGTGATGGTTACTATTATGGGCTGAATCGTATACCGCTAAAAGTCATGTGTTTTAAGTCTGAACCCTCAGTACTTCTAAATATGACTATGTTTTGAGATAGGACCTTTAGAGAGATGATTACAGTAAAATGAGGCTTTAGAGTGAGTTCTCATTCAATCTGACTAGTAGCCTTATAGAAAGAGACAATTTGGACCCATAAAGAAACACCAGGGTTGTGAGTCCACAGAGAAAAGGCTTTGTGAGTACATCGCAAGAAGATGGTCATCAACAGACCAAGGAAAGTGGCCTCAGAAGATTCTGAAACTGGTGACACTTTGATTTTAGAACTGCTGGCCTCCCAAACTTTGAGAAAATACATGTATGTTGTTTAAGTAACCCAATGGTATTTTGTTATGGAAGCCCTAGCAAATGAATACAGTGGCACATTAAAAATTAGGCAATCATTGTAGAGGTAGGGAGAGGCCAGGTGGAGAGAGACAAGTGTGTGAATCAGAAGAGAGATGGTTGTTTGGGCAATCCTGCCCCAGATGTCCTGAGAATGGGTGGATAGAGACCTGTACTTTGCTTTCCTACAGAGAACTGGATCAATGCAACTGCTGCCCTAGGTCAGCTTGGAAAATGGATGCCTGGTGTGTGCCCTTGAGGCCAGTATCTAGGTCCTCTTGTGAAGACTGTAAGACCATTAAGAGGACACTACAAGTGGCCTCAGTGTGACTCTGCATGGAAGCAGCACCCTCAAAGGATGCCTTCACAGCATTTCCAGAGACTGGTTGCAAGGCCGTGGTTTGACCATTAACCAGACCTCTGCCTCATTTTCCTGGGGCCGTATGTGCAGAATTGATGCAATCTCCAAAAGGAGGTTCCAGGGAGCTTCATTAATGAGTGCAATGGTCATCCTGCTAATCAGGTGGGTAGCCATTTAAAACCAGAAATAATATATCTTAAAAAGAAAGACATGTAACATTTCTAGCATCCATGTGTTGTGGAATAAACTAATATCCATCATATATAAACAGAGCAACTATAAAGTCACGTTGTGTATTAAGGTAAGAGGAATACTTATTTTGATCTCTGTTGCATTCCTACTGCAAGCACTGTGTCTGGCACCAGTATGTGCTCAGTAAGCATTTGTTGAATGAAAAAAAAGAAGCATTCATATGTTATTTCCTTCATTTCAGAGATGCACGAACAGAGGCCCAAGCAGTAAAGAGACCTCACCAAGGTCATGCTGTGAGTCAATTGCAGAGACAAGGCAAGATTGAAAACATTTGACTCCAATTCCAATGCTCTGCTGAAAGCCCATGTAGATATTTAACATCTTTTCTGCCTGGGCCAGAATGCGCAGAATTATCTAGTGTGACAAATCCTCTTTTCCTCTGTCCCCGTGCAAAGGGAATTGCCATCTTCTATGATCATCAAGCTGGCAACATCAATCTGGAAGTTTGTTAATGACACTGACCTAAATCTGTCACGTTGCAAGAAACTCTTCACAGCAGCTGGGATTTGCTCCCATATAACAGCTTTATGGTATGTGGAACTCTCTAATAAGCTGATTAAAAAATAAAATGTTTGAAACCTTAATATGTACTTTTCAGACATCTGATAATAAGGAAAGTGAGTGGAAACCTCACGCTGAGTGTAAAAAAAGCAGGGATCCTGTTGTATGAGAAGATGCACATCCTTGGGTTGAGGCACATTTCTCACAGTTATCAGAGAAAAGATCTGGCATGACCATATCCTTGTTTAAACCTTTCTTGGTGGTTTGTTTTATTGCCAGTTCAGCACATGCGGGATAAAGTCATAAGTAAGCAGTGGACCTTCTTAGGATGAATTGACTTCTGACTGTGGCTATGAAATAGGAACATTTTATCAATTATGTGCCTGACACTGAGGTGTACATCTATCTCTCTAATTCTCTAAAAGACTCTGAAGGCAAGATAGACATGGCCACCCTCATTTTACCGAATAGGAAACCGATTCTCAACAAGTGTCTTTGGTCTTGAAACTTTGGAGTAGCAGGATTCACACAAGCTCTGTCTGACACCCACACTCATATTATTAAGCCATTTTTTCTTCCTTTCAAATCAAGCAAATATGAGCACCTACTATGTGCTTGGTACTGCAGTTAAATGGCTTGCTACCTCAAAGCAAAGGAAAATGTACTAGAAATCTTCCTCAATTCAGAAAGTTTTTACAGTGTGCTTGAGTGTAGCAAACTTCTGGTTGAAATGTAGACATCATTATTATCAGTACTTTTCTATTGTAGTAGGAAACCTAATCTCATAGATGAGTGTTTTATAATTAAACATTGGGCAGAAAACGAAAGTTAATTTAGCAGACAGGGTTACTTAAACCATGCACATTCCCAAGCAAGATTTGTCTTCAAGGCTGGTCTTTGGCCAACTCCTAGGAGATGAGTTCTGAGCCTTGGTTTATTCTGCTTGACAAGAGTATTTTTGTATTCTTAGGGCCATGGACCATGCTGTACCAGTTTGACCAGATAGCTTCTGCTAATAAGTGTTGTTTATGGTGAAGCCCTGTTTTTGCTCTAGAGACCTGGAATCAAAATAGTTGAGATCAGTTACACAGCTGTTGCATGTCTATATAACCAGTCCCTGCTAAAAATTCTGGACATCAAGACTCAGGTGAGCTTCCCTGTGAGTCAACACTTCACATATATTATCACACATTGTTGCTCGGAGAATTAAAGTGTCCATGTCACTCCACAAGGACTGGACACCTGGAAGCTTGCACAAGCAGTTTCGCTTGTACTTCACCCTATACAACTTTTCCCTTCGCTGATTTTAGTTTGTGTTTTTTTGCTGTAATACTCTTTAACAGTTAATATGAAAACTTCTGTGAGTTCTTCCAGTAAATTGTCAAGCCTCAGGGTAGTCGTGGGCACCCCTATATAACTATCTGCTTCCCCACTCATCATCTTTATTCCTCTTCACATTCCTGAGAGCAACTGAGCTGGCATATCCATTCTGTGAATAAGGATTCCTAGGCTCACTAAGGTAAAGTGCCTCTTTGATGGTGTTTTAGGGGGTCCAAAGTCACTTGCAGTCTAAATCAGCTAACCTTGAGAATAGTTAAACAGTTGCAGATCTATGTTGTGCCTGTCACACTGAAAAAGGAGAGGACTGTGGATGTGGCTTAGGTGCACACCATAAAGGCTCTCTATGACTACACCCCAGAATTATGAGTATACCCACCCAGTCACGAACAGCCCTGGATGACTATAGTCCTCTGTGAGGAATGAGTTTCACTCCCAAGCTTATAGCATGTTAGGGAGAAGACTGATGCACTACTTTGCAAGGAGACACAGCCTAGAAAGTCACTTGGTCTCTCAAACACAACCATCAGAACACTCACTGCATTCTTACGTGAGGAATAAGTGAGGAAGCAGAGATGCATGAAACATGCTTCTGATTAATAGTTGCCCTTCTATGCAGACTCAGTGATAGAGAGGAAAGAAAATTGCTTGGATATTTCAGGAAGTCAGCAGTGCTGCCAGAACTAGAACTCCCAGTGTTCCTGGAGGCCAGGACATGTCCTCCGACAACATTCTACATTGACCTCATGGCAAACACTGTGCGTTTTACTATTGACTTCCAACTCTGAGGGTCTCCATGACATAAGATACTGCCAATGCTTAAAATGCAAAAAAAAAAAAAAAAAAAAAAAAAAAAAAGCAATAAATAACCTTCATTGAACTCAATTAGCACCATATAGTTGAGGAAAACAACCCCCCTCCCTACAGACCCCGGACTATTTCTAAAAGACTGTGCCTGAAATATAAGATAAGCATAAATCTTTAGTCTTCTCAAGCTGTTTTGCCTCTATCAGAATGTGGCCAGATATTCAGACTTAGCGCCATCGGCCACTTCTTAGTCCTGTCTCAACTGTCTCCCCTTTAATACACTTAAAAAAAAAAAAAGCTGTTGTGAAACATTGGGGTTCTGTGTCTCAGCTTCATTCATTCATTTGTTCATTTATTGAGCACTCATTAAGCATAAGCTATGTATTAAATGTTGCTCTATGTTTTGGGGCCGCAAGAACAATTAAGTCCTTACCACAAAGAGTTTACCCTCAGTTTTAGGAAGTAGGGCATGCTGATGAAACATAGAAACATGCATCCCCAAACCAAAGACAGACTCATTTGCAGGATACAGTCAAGATATAGATGAGAGAGTGGTAAATCTCTTATTTGCACTCTAAAAACACCTACTTCAGATCTGTCATTCACATCAGCTCCCCATTTTCTCCCCAACCTCCAATTACCTCTTTTTGCCCGATTCTTCAGTTATTCCCAACACCCACTCATGATTTGACTAAGTGCCCTCAGTACCTATATCCCTCACCCATGTTGGTTTGGACCAGATGCTCTATTGAGCCTAGTGCTCAATCTGTACCAGTTCAATTGCCATTCAGATTTGGGCCTTGCAGCCTGCCTTGGCAACTACTTCTGCAAGACTTTTGCCGGCAGAGCTCAAATTGCACCTCCAGAGAGCTAGAGGTTGTGTTGTACTTTCTATGGTAAGCCTATGACCTGGAATTGCTTATCCAAGCTGAAACACAATCTACTCACCTCCTGGTTTGGGGGCATGATTTAAAGCCTTAATGGTGTCTCATCGATTTTTTAAGGTATGCTCAGAACTGGCACTCTGCTCTTGCATATTTTAATCGTTACTGTTTTATTCTTGCATCCTGAGGTGATTTTATTGGAAGAATACATGCTTGAAGAAGTTGAATTAAATACAGGTAAATCTCATTAATTCAGGCTCCACTAATTCAGGCTGTACTCAAACATAACTTTGTGCTATCCAGAATTAAAAAAAGATTTTCTAAATAAATTAATGGTGGAAATAAGACCTCAGGGGGAAGAGAATGTTTCACCTGTTTAAAAGGCAGTGCTTCCAGACACTGTAGGGATTTCACAAAAGCCATCAACATATAAACAATTTCCTTTGTGTTTGTTTATTAAGGCTAAAGACTTATTCATCAAATACAAATTTCCTGTTTGGCAAACCTTTCCTTTAGTTTGTTATTTTGTAGAGTTGGAAAAAAATAAGGCAACACATCTTTTAAAATAGTCACCAAACCTAATCCTCTCCATAATGCTAAATATATTATAGATGTATTGTATCTACACATAAATACATGTGTGTATGGATTAAAAATACAATGAAAACCTCTTAAAATGAAGTGGCATATTTATGGTGAGTAGGAGAAAAGGTGATTTTTATATTCTACTTTATATTTGTAAGTATTTTCTGTAAAGAATTCTTATTTTTATCATCAACATAAACATGTAAAAAAATCACTAATGTTTTTGAATACCTAGCAGGTCTTTCTTCCCTCCAAATAGTAGATATTAAGTAAAGCTGAGTCATATTCAGCATTTATGAATGAAAAGACCTGGTAAGTAGTATAAGAAGCTGTTGCACCACAATTCCAAAATTTATCTCTAGGCCACCCTTGTTGGAAGCAATCAATCAGGCAGTCCATTCAGTTTAGAATATGAAAGGAGCCTTGACTACCTCTTACTTTGCATCAGCAACCACCTCTTATTATCTTCTCATGGCAGGATTGTGGGAGAAGTCGAGGAGGATGTTGATTCTACCTTTGTATGTGTTCCACAGAAGTTCAGAGGTGTCTTGGTCAAACTGAGGCAGCTCACACCCAGCACAGTAACTATGTGGTTACTGAATACCTTATAAGCCATTAGGAGTGCTAAACACCTCCCATAAAACTTCTCCAAATCCTATTGGTTACCATTACAATGATTACATTACAATGATTGCAGGTGAATTGAATATCTTATTTGTTCCAGGTAATTTTCCATGCACTTTAAAGATACAATTTACTTTTTCACCACAAATAATCACAGACTGATGCTCAGGGATAGGGAAGAAATTGCCCAGGTTTCCACAGCTGGTGCATTACAGAGGTGATACTCAAAGCCAAAGTCAGCCAAAAGAAAGTCCCTACCCTCAACACAACACAGCACTGAGTGCCACAGCCTAATAGCCACACCGCATTCCGGCTGTTGCAAATATCCATCCAGGCAGGGCACTGGGAACTTTAAAGGGCCTTGGTGTTTGCTGGTCACTCTTGAATTTGGATGTTTGATTCTTGAGATAAACATGAGGTTGGATTGACCAGATAACTCTCTTGAGACTGGAACATATTTATAGGCTCAGAAAAAGCACATTATCAAGAAAGAGCACTGGATTAAGGGTCAGACAGTTTGAGTTTTAACCTCTGCTTTTTCCCTTAATTAAATATATGATCTTAGCTTTGTATTTCACCTCTCTAAACCTCAACTTTTTAAATTGATCAGCATATACACCAATGAGGAGACAAAATGAGATAAAGTATTTTATCATGACTTGAAACTTTCTTTTATTAATATAATTTTAATTAATGACATCTTCATCTTCGCAATCAACTGTCCTCAATGATCTAAGCATGCAATTTAGAATTGTCTGAACTAGATAGTGCACATAAGCTTTTGTTTAACATAGACTTCAGTAGGTCTTTCTGGAAGTAAAGTGTCATTTTAAACAAGAACGTGAGTTCAGTCTGCAATCAGGCAGGTGTTAGTAATTTCTATTTTTCTTGCCTGCCCTAACCTTCTAAAACCCAAATCATGAACTCAGATATTTTATTATTGATAGGATAGATGTCAAATGGCTCGATAAATAACCAGTTAGGAAGGTTGTTCTTGCTGTAATAATCACAAAATCTCAGTGTCATAACATTATAAAATTCTCTCTCTCCATATCATAGTCCAGTGTCAATTGGGTGGCTCATATTGGTGTCTCCTCTGTAAGTAGAAACTTGATGCTCCAGGTGTCTTTTTCCTTGCAATGTTTGCCTGTTAACTATGTGTCCTCCAGGGATTATTGCAGAAGAGAGGGAGGGTCTTACTGAAGATTTTGGAAATCAGACCTGAATATGTTGTGTATTTCTTTAGGCCACATAATATTGCCCAGAATGAGTCATATGATTTCAGCCTACTGCAAGCCTTACTGTGTGTCCAGGAAGTGGAGATGGAATCTGTGAATATGGTGGTTTCTTTTCTGGACACGGGGCTGAAACACAGCCACCGTGCATCAGTATGCTGAGAGTCTGTTCTTACTGGCTGGTGTCTTTGCTGTTCCAGTTGTTCAGTATTATGCTGGCTGAAATTGCTTGTTATAGTGATTAAGAGCAGTATTGAAATAGGTTTATGTTTTGTTTCATTTCATTTTATTCCATTCCCTTCCATTTTACTTTATTTTATGAAGAGAGTGTAATTTTATTGCCACAAATTACCATCCCATATGTCTTGTAATTGGAGTCATAGAATATGTAGCCTTTCAGATCGAGGTTTTCACTTAGCAGTATGCATTTAATGTTCATCCATGTTTTCGATAGCTTGATAACTTACTTTTTTTAATTGCTTTGTTGAACTGCTGTACCACAGTTTGTTTATCCATTCACGTACTGAAGGACTTGGTTGCTTCCAGCTCTTGGCATTTATAATACAGCTGCTATACATATTCATGTGCAGATTTTATGTATATATAAAGTTTCAAATCAGTTGGGTAGATACCTAGGGCACAAGTGTTGGATTGCATGGCAAGACAATGTTTGATTTTGTAAGAGACTGCCAAAGTGTGCAAAACGTACCATTTTGCATTCCCAGCAGCAATGAATGAGAGTTCCTGTTGCTCCATGTTCTCACCAGCAATTGGTACTGTCAGCTTTTTAAAAATTTGTCATTCTAGCAGAAGTGTAGTTGTTAGACATCCTTTCAAAGCTTCAAATATTCTGGGACCAATATAAACACAGCCAGACAGTGGCCTAGAAAATTCTCTTGACATTGACATTATTCACTCTGCGTGGGTGACTGGATAGGTTATGATGTAAGGGAAGATACAATTTTCTCCATGCAGACTGGATAAGCAATTGCACAGGGTTAAGCTATATAAAATACTCATTCATTAGAGGGCTGAATGATCAGCTGGTAAAAATCTCTGATTTGACACGTCTCTTGGGCACAGTGACGGTGCCCTTTCCAGTGTTTTTCTCTAAATCCATCTCCTTCACACCTTCTTGGAACATAGGTTTGTTGCTAGAGCATCTCTGTAATCTATTTTCCATGGCAGAATTAGCTGAGAGATAAACAGATTTAAATCATCACTTAAATTATATAGAAAATCCTGACTCTAGGGCTTAAGGGAAACACAGAGACTTGTTCCTAGAGAAACCGAGAAATTGATTTCTAAGGAAAAGAATGCCTCCAGGGAAGAGGACACAGTGATATGATAAGAAAGAATCTTGAGTCCATACCTCAGAAACTAAGCTTCCAGCTGTTCAACTTTCTCTTCTCTTTACACAAAGCAAATAGCTAGTGTGAAAGAATAGCCTCCAGTCAAAGATAATTGATAGCATCATAAGATTCAGTATTTTACCTATGTACGATAGATAAGTGCAAAAACATGTGGGAGTACCTATATGAACAAACCTTCACCCCATACTCAGAGGGAAATATATTACTGAAACCAGGCAAGAAAGAATATAAAATGTACAATCAGAAGAATAAGCAAAACCATAAATTATTTAAAAGTATTCAGAAAAAAATACCTCATTGTCTGGAAAGAAAAAATTTAACTTCAGTAAAGAAAGAAGTCCCTAAAGTATTATAAAAGAAGAAAACAAGATGATAGGGTATAGACATAAAAAGTGAACTAAATTAATTTTTAAAAATTTAGAGGAGAATAATAAAACCATTAGAGAAACTGAATCATCATTAGAAGAAAAAAAAAAGTAGAGTTAAAACTTTACCGAATATCAAAATTTGTGAAGGACAAGTTTAGAAAAATAAGGTAAAGTAACAACAAATTGGAAAACAGTAAAAGTGATCCAAAAAATATAGCTAGGATTATAGAAGAAAACAACCATATAAGTGATTAATGTTTCTGAAAAAGAAAACAAATTGGGTAGAAAACAATATTTATAATGTAACAGAAAAACACTGAATTAAAAAAATACATACACAAAGTGAAAGTGTGTACAAAGTCTTCAAAAATTTGATTTAGCAGAAAACCATACCAAATGTGAGACATAGCTGCATAAGTTATTGTTTCTAAGATAAAAAACGACTCCTAAAGTCATTCAAACACACACACACACACACACACACAAACACACACACACACTCCCCTACAGAGAGGGGAATGAGCAATAGACTAGTTCCTGCTGTTTTTTTGTTTTTTGTTTTTTGTTTTTTCTAGGCAACAGTTAATGCTAGCAGACAGCGAAGCAATGTACACAGGCAAGGTGTACCCTGCTCTAAGGGAAGGGAAGTGTGACCCAAGGACTTCATGCCATGCCAAATTGATGTTCAAGAATAAAGGCAATCAAAAGCCATTTTTATACATGGTAGAGCTCAGAGCAAATGTCACCCATGAGCCTTTCTTGAAAAAAGATGTGGTCATAAAGTCCAGTCAACCAAGAAATGAAGCGAAATAAAATGCATAGAAATGGAGGAACTATGGTAACAAAGTTCTATGTACTGAATTTATTTTAATTTGAACTAACTTTAAAGAAAGTTTGGAATTTTGGTTAATATGCAAAATGTTGAGTATTATAAACCATGAAAATTATACGAAAATGAAACTAACATAAATTAGAAGTGAGAAACAGGGTGGTGAATGGAAGTTTGTGTATGAGTGTGTATTTGTATGTGCACACATGCTAATTTTTAAAAGTTTTCATTGTGGTTGGATAATTTTATAAATATTACTTATATCTGAGACAGCAAAAATTTAAAGATATCATTAATAAAAATGAATATAGCAAATAGGGTTTTACTTTTATTGTTAAAGAAACTTCTAACTTATCAGAAGGAAATCAGAAATAGAAAAAGAAACAACAAAACACATGCCCAAAAGCAAAACATAGAAAATATAATGGCACAAAAATCAGAGATAAACATAAAATAAAATGATGGAAGGAAATCAAAACCAGACAGGTTCAATTATAATGAGATGAACTCATATATTACTTTTAAAACTCGTCATATTGATTCAGAAAACAATATGGAGTTAGAAGAATTTAAAACAAGTGTCTTCAAACAATTGTAAAATACTAAATAGAGGCATACTATTCTAACAAAAATAAATCAGAAATTAAGTAACAAGCATAAGATAAAATTAAAATCAGAGTTAAAATAATTAAAAGAAGAGCACTTTCAAATGATAAAACAATGGAGGTCTCATTGTCATGAATTTTTATGTTTCTAATATCACAGCATTGATATTTTTAAAAATGTAAGGTGGGCGCGGTGGCTGACGCCTGTAGTCCTAGCACTTTGGGAGGCCAAGGTGGGCAGATTACTTGAGGCCAGGAGTTCCTGACTAGCCTGGCCAACATGGTGAAACCCCATTTCTACTAAAAATACAACAACAAAAAAAAAAATTAGCTGGGCATGGTGGCAGGTGCCTGTAGTCCCAGTTACTCAGGAGGCTGAGGCAGGAGAATCACTGGAATCTGGGAGGCGGAGGTTACAGTGAGCCAAGATCACATCACTGACTCCAACCTGGGCAACAGAGTGAGACTCTGTCTCAAAAATAAAAATAAAAAATAAAAAATGTCAAAATTAGCACATACAAACAACATTGTTGAGGCTTTCCAATAAAACTCTCAGTTGAAGAAAAATAAATCAAGTAGAAGAAAAAAATTAGATGCGAAGATATTATGTAAATAGCATAACTAATAAGGCACATATTATGAATTTTATACCACAGAACAGCATATTCTTTACAAATGCCCATGAAACATTTACATATCCCAATCTTGTGTTGATTTACTTCAAACTTGAAAACTTCAAAGTTAAAAACAAGAAATTGCATAATTATATTTCTGCTCACAATGAAATCAAAATGAGATTGCGAAGGCAAGATCAGAAACTCCATTTATCCCACACTCCAAATGATTCTTTGAACAAAAAGAAAATTACGACTAAAATTATTGAATATCTAGAAAATAATGATAAAGAAAATACCAAAGATCAGGCTATATGTCATAGAGTTATAATTATGCTTAGAGAATTCATAGTTATTAAAGTATTTGCATATAAAAAAGCATGAAAATAAATTACTCATTCATCTAAAAATTTTAGAAAATGAAAATCAAAGTAAACATAAGGAAGACAAAAGGTGGGAATTAATGAGCAAAAACCAAAATTAATTATTTTGAAAACAGAAACAGTAGAATTAAAAAATACAAAGACCATAGTCAAAGGTTGTAGCTTTGGAAAAAAAGATTCCTTAACTATCTAATTTTCTAAAAAGTGTATGCATGTTTATATGTGTTAAGGGTGGCGTATGTGACTAGGCAATGACAATATCAATGCTAAAACCAGATAAGTGGAACAAAATAGAAAAATACAATATATCACATCTCTCGATATTGTTATAAAACTCTAAAGTCTTAGCAAATAGACTCCATCTTTATATGAATAAATAGGAAAGCACATTATAATCCAGTCATTTTCTTTTTTCTAGGAAGGAAAGAACTATTCAAGATTAAGTATTACATTAATATTATTCAATATCTTAATAAAACAAAGGAAAAAAGACTCAGCATGTGGTTATCTTAATACTTAGTCAAACAAACCCACGATAAAATGTACCTAATTTAATTTGTATATGGTTAATAAAATAATGGAATAGAACCTCTTTTTTTCTTTTCTTTTTTCTTTTTTTTTTTTTTTTTTTGAGACGAAGTATCACTGTCACCCGGCCCAGGCTGGAGTGCAGTGGCACGATCTCGGCTCACTGCAACCTCTGCCTCCCTGGTTCAAGCGATTCTCCTGCCTCAGCCTCCTAAGTAGCTGGGACTGCAGGTGCATGCCACCATACCCAGTTAATTGTTGTATTTTTAGTAGAGACGGGGTTTCACCATGTTGGCCAGGATAGTCTCGATTTCTTGACCTCGTGATCCACCCGCCTCAGCCTCCCAAAGTGCTGGGATTACAGGCGTGAGCCACCGTGCCTGGCCAGAATAGAACTTCTTTAACCCTGTGTAAAACAAAAAGTTGTTAATTTTGAGACGGTAGAGGCATTTATTTTTTTAAGTCAAGAACAATGCAAAGAAAATACTGTGTAGGCTATTAGGAGAGTTCACAGTAGTGTTCTTTGGGTTGTGGACTTTTCAGAGAGACTGATTTTTGCATTATTTTACCATTTAAACCAAACGTTTACCATATGCATGCATTTCTTTATAGTAAAATACCTAAAGGAGGTATTTTGTCTAAAGGAGACAAAATGGCCATACTTTCCATTGAATAAGTAAGAGCTATATGATATTATTTGTAAAGGATATTTTATAGTTTATATCAATTAATTTACAAATAAATAAAATATATTCTATCTTGAATAAAAGGAACTAATAGATGATTGATAAATTGTAACACAGTGGTTAAAAGATTAGTTAGTCCATGGAGGCATGCAGGCTTAGCTGGAGTCATCATCCTGTCACTAAAACATGTGTAATCTCTAGTCTTCTATTCAACAAGCAACTATGCTCTATGCAGTTTGCTTATTTTCTATGAACCTCAATTTCACATTAAGGTGTGTATAATAATAGTAATAATAATAGTAATAATAATAGTGATAATTACATTAATACCTATTTCATAAAACTATTATAAGGATTAAATAAGCAAATGACTGTAAAGCTTTTAGCGCAATTTCTAACACAGTAATTACTTAAAATATATTAGCTATAATCAAAAAGAGTAGAAAAAATATGCCAGCCAGTCACCCTCTCACTTTAGTATTACCTATTATTATATAAGACGGAGAGAGAGAGAGAGAAAGAGGGAGAGAGAGAGAAGGAGGGAGAGAGAGAGATCTATGACAGACACCTATGTAAAATAGACATGCCATTTATCTTATTTATCTTCTAAACAAAGTGGCATTCATATAGCTTGAAAGCCTGATTTTACACATTAGCAATGTATTGCCAATATCTTTCCATTGCAATAAGCACACTTTTGTCTCTGTTGCCATGCCTTGATTCAAGCTACCACATTTGCTTGCCTGAATCTTTGCAACAGCTCCTAACCTGTCTCCTTGCCTCTATTCTATTTCTTGTTCATGGTCATGTTTCTCAAATTCTTCAAACTTGTCAGCATTCCCCACTGCCTACAGGGCCCAAGCTCCATTATATGGCATAGGAGGCACTGGATAATATAATATTTGTTTATTTGCAGGGCTTTTTATTTCATCACATTCCTCCACGAACTTTAGGCTCTTGTCACACCTTATTCAGCAGAGCAAAAGACTCTAGCACTTGCCTTTCTAGGAGGCAGAACAGTAGAACTTGGACATGCAAAGTACATGGACTTTGGATCCAGACCAACTTGTGTTTCTAATCTTGGTTCCAACACCAAGTGTGATGTGTGATGTGTGGCCATAGGAAATTCATTTGATCTTATTTGCTAAGAAAATTTACTTTTGATGAGAAAACCTTTTCTTGTTTAAACATCTAAATAATTGTTGGGCTTACAAACCAGAATACAGCAGTAACTTGCAAAAAGTACAGTGTTTCCCGGATAGTAATAGTTGACTTTTTTCCCCCTTACAACAGAGGCAGTCTTTCTAATAGCTGGAATTTTCTTTAATTTCCACTATCAGTACCTTAGTTCCCTTAGTCATTCTTACCTAGATTATGACAACAGCTTTCTAAACTTGTCTCCAAATCTCAATTCGGTCCCTCTTCCTATCCTTTCTTTCAGATTCATCTTTGTAAACATTTCTCTGATCATGTCTTTCTGCTGTTTAAGAATCTTCAATGATTTCCCATGACCCCAGACTAAGCTCCTACCTCCTAACAATCAATATGCTTTTCCAGGCATGATATCCCATTCCTCTGCCTTTGTCTATGCTCCAGCATTCTCTAGATCTTTCCCATCTCTGTGTCTGTGCTCAAATTGTTCCTGTTTCCAGAATGTTCTACTCTAAACACTGCCTTTGGAGATATTACTCCTCCTTTGTGCCCACATTGCTAACACTTCCATGAAGCTTTCTTGGATGCAAGTGGGTTTCACTTCTTCATATTGGCACCACATTGTTGGGATGATTCTCACATGTATATATTTTTACGTTATAAAATCTTTTTTAAACCCCCAGTAGATTGGGAGTTCCCTATGAACAAGGGAGATGACATTCATCTTTATACTTCCATCATCTGGAACCATAGTTGGAACACTATGGTAATTTAAAAGAACACTCATTAAATTAAGTGAGTGAATAAATGGCTCGGGAGCATAACTTTACCTCCATCTCACTACCAACATTGTGTGGTTGAAGTTCAGTTGAATAATGATTTTAGTGCAGTGCCATTGTATGGAAGGCTTAACAGCAATAATGCCTACATTTTTTGACATGCTAATTTTTGAAAAATTAACATATACTTATATAAAAATATATATACATATATACAAATAATATGTATGTGTGTATATGTATTTGCATATATGGATATACATATATATGTGTGTGTGTGTATATATATATATTTCATTTTATGCACATGGGGCCATCTGGAAAAAGACATCAATTTTATCTTGGGCACTGTAGTAGTTATTGTATATTTTGGTCACATTTCATTCTAACATCCTAACTAGACCCATTTCATTATCCCTACTTTACAGATGAGATAACTGAGATCCAGAGATGAAAACCTAACATACTTGACTCTGGCATTATACGTTTTCCTGTTATACTACATAACCTATAGAAATACAGTTCCTTTTTCATGGCATAACAATGACATGCCAGCTTCTGTGTTTGGCCCCTTACATCTGTCTCTTCTTATCTTATGCCCTTTTGTAGGACATGAGATTCCAGAGGTTAAATGATTTTCTCAAGGCCATTCACCAATAAAAAAAAAATTAAAACTGCTATCTGTCTGGCTTTTAAACTCCTATGCCCTAGATTAGACTCCATTGCTGCCTTAAAAGACATGCCACAAACTATTTTATTCTACTGAATGAGATATGATGTAATAACTAATTTGTTAGGCTGGTTCATGAGGTTCATCTAGGGGCAAGAGACAAAGTGTATAAGAATCAGATCACCAGGGACTTTGCATGCCATGCAGTTTGGACTCTCTCCTGCAGGCAAAGAGAAAACACTAACTTTAGCAGAGGATACACAGGCGGAAGAGATACCTATTGGGAATCTTGATGGTGGCTAAAGCACAGGTGATGAAGAGGAGTGGACTGAATTGAAAAAATATATTTGGAAGGTTGTCTATTTAACACCTCTGACAATTGCCTCTTAAGCAAACTTTGCAACAGTATGAAGTTCATTTCAGTCTTTAATGTAACCGTTAACACTAAAGTGAAATTTGTGGTTACTATTGCTCATAGGCCTCTGTCACCATTAGTGGGGATAAGATACTCTCCAATAAGAAAAATGATCATTTTGCTTCACAACATCATTACATCATTTTAGGAGATGGCAAGATACTGCCCTCAGGTTGGTGTACAAGTCTGTCTTTCCTTTGTAAAAGAATCAATAGCTGTTCTACCAGCAATGGCTACAAAGCACCTTTTAAAACTAATAATTGTGGAAAGGCTGAATCCTTCATAATAAAAATCTTTAAAACCTTTATAAAATCTCTCGGTAAAGCCACTTTCCTGGGGAGACCTATAATTATTGAAAGGCAAGATGAGAGCATCAGCCCATTTCACATAAACATGGGCAGTGTGAGTCTCAGCCGGGAAGGCTGAGGGCAGGGAAATAAAACTCAGATCTGAGAAAATGAACCAGGATCAATTTTTCTTCCCAATATATTTTATTGTATACAAACGATAAAGCATAAACAGCTTCTGATTTCCCACCAGACTCTGCTGATTTTTCTTTTCTAAAAAAGCTGTGTACTAACATTAAATCTCAAATCCTATCATTCCAATATACACACCACATTCAAGCTCCATGCATTCTGCTGAAGTTAACCCTATTTTCATGTGACTGCTGCTTATTATACTTGAATTTTAAATTCAGGTATTTAGTTAACATTTAAAATCTTCTCTGGGAGCAGTGGCTCACGCCTATAATCCCAGCACTTTGGGAGGCCAAGGCAGGCGGATCACCTGAGGTTGGGAGTTGGAGACCGGCCTGACCAACAGGGAGCAACCCCGTCTCTCCTAGAAATACAAAATTAGCCAGGCGTGGTGGTGCATGCCTGTAATCCCAGCTACTTGGGAGGCTGAGGCAGGAGAATTGCTTGAACCCAAGAGGCGAAGGTTGCAGTGAGCCGAGAATGCATCATTGCACTTGAGCCTGAGCAACAAGAGCAAAATTCCATCTTAAAAAAAAAAAAAATCAGAGTGGTGGGGTTAATCTACCCCTTCAATCTCTGCTCAATATACTGGATTAGCTGTTTTTCAAAAGGCAATGAGAAGAGAACCTGGTTAAAGTCAAGTTCACCCCAACTGCCCCTCCAAGCAATACTTCTGTTTTTAGCAACCTTTTTCAAGGTGTTGTTTCCAACAAAGTCTTGTAGGACTTAGGCAAGTCTTCTTATTTTATATTGCCTGGGCAGAAGAAAAAACAGAAGGCCAAGAAACCAAAACTCTATGTGGTGTTGGTGATCTATTTCATCACCTGGTCTCAGTTTATTTAGCTCTAAAATGAGGGTGTTGGGCTACTGCTTTGAGGATACATAGTTTTAATCTCTTGGATCAATTCTCATCAATCAATAGTGACTACCTCAAGTGTTGCCTGGATTCTGAAGTGGACTGCAGCCTCAGGAGGGGAGGATATCATGATTGATTAGAGGTGTCTACCAAAAGTGCAGGATGTGGTAGCAGCAGCATAAATGTCAATTTTTTTTATATTCTTGGAATATGGTACTTTCAGTTCTTGTGTGATTCCTGTTACCATTAGAAAAGAGGAGAAAGGCTATATACCTTGGACTAAGCATGTGGATTCAAGAGTTGTTGGAAAGGAATTCAATATTCCAGAAAATGATGACAAAACAGGTATTAAAAACAGATTCCAGAGGCAAGTTATTGATCATGAAATAAGAAAATCAGGGAGATGAAAGTGGAGACAAATATGCACAGGCATATAAATGGGCTGGCAATTGAGATAAGACCTGTTGTGTGCAGTTGGTTCTCCCTGGTTTGATGCTTGAGGTTTAGCTATGTATAATGGTACCCCTCCCTTACCTGAAGGACATATGGAAATGTCCCAAGACATTTTTGATTGACATGACCAGAGACGAGTGCTACTGGCATCTAGTGGATGGAGGCCAGGAATGCCACTGAACATTCTATAATGCACAGGACAGTCCTGTAGAAATAATTATCCAGCCCCAAATTCAATGGTGTCAAGATCGAGAATTTCTGTATTAAAAGAATAAATCAAAAATAAATAATTTAAATCCCTATTCTGCATGTAGTCTACTATGCCAGGGACTCCAGTGTTCATCCACATGCTTGAACTCCTCTTCTTCTTTAACCCACATCTGGACCATGTTTTCCATCCATTCTTTAAAGTCAGCTATGACCATATGATAGAGTTTGGTTCAATGGGATGGGAATGAAAGTTACATATGATGCTTCAGGGACTGACCCTTTAATAAGCCTTCCAATCTCTCTTTTTCTTCTTGCAACAGCTGAATGGAGAGGACTCTCTCACCTAGAGTAAGAAAAGTCACAAAATGAAGAGAGTGTGGGCCTTGAATTACTGTGCAGAGAACAGCAGCCCCTCAACCCTTAATTCCTCACATTGGATTGTGTCGTGCAGGAAATACAAACTTGAAACTTTTATTTCATCAAACCCTTGAAAGGTAATGGTGATATATGACAGGAATTTGGCTACTTGAGTAAACAATTTAATATCTGACCAATTGGACTGTCTTAGTCCATTCAGGCTGCTGAAACAAAATACCTTAGATGAGGTAATTTATAAAGAAGACAAATTTATTTCCTATAACTCTAGAGTCTGGAAAGTCCACTGGATTTGGTGGATTTGGTGGATTTGGTGTCTGGTGAGAGCTGTTCTCAGCTTCCAAGATGGCTCTTTGGTGCTATGTCTTCACATGGTGGAAGAGCAGAAGGGCAAACTCAGGCCCTTAAGTTTTTTTTATAAGGACATGGATCCCATCCATGAGGTTGGACCCTCATGGCCTAATTGCCCCTCAAAGGGTCCACCTCTTAATTCCATCACCTTAGAGTTTAAGTTCCAACATATAAATTTTGGAGCAACACATGCAATCAAACCATAGCATGGACTGAAAGTTATTCCCTAGCAGGATCAGAAGATCAGCATTTTTTCCAGCCTATGTCAATAGTCAGTTTGTTTCTATTTCTCTCTTTCAACTATCTTGTACATAGATGCAAGTTTTGTTAACTTCCCTTTTATGCTCTTTGTGTTTTTTTTTTTTTTTTTTTTTTTTGAGACGGAGTCTTGCTCTGTCGCCCAGGCTGGAGTGCGGTGGGGCAATCTCCACTCACTGCAAGCTCCACCTCCCGGGTTCACGCCATTCTCCTGCCTCAGCCTCCCGTGTGGCTGGGACTACAGGCGCCCGCCACCGCGCCCAGCTAATTTTTTGTATTTTTAGTAGAGACGGGGTTTCACCGTGTTAGCCAGGATGGTCTCGATCTCCTGACCTCGTGATCCGCCCATCTCGGCCTCCCAAAGTGCTGGGATTACAGGCGTGAGCCACCGCGCCCGGCCCCTTTTATGTTCTTTATTATCAGTGTAAACTTCTCCATTCTTAGGAACTCATTGTGCATCTTTTTTCTTTCTTTCCAAGCATGTTGACAATCTGCCTTAGTAGCTACAATGTCTCACAAGCAGGAACGAGGGGGTAAGTGCCCCCCCTCTTTCTTATATCAGGATTTCCGAGATCCCCAAGGCATCTTGACTTCACAACAGATTACAGGCACCTTGGATGATTTTATTTTTTTAAAATATAAAGTACTATATTAGGCTCTATGGATGATATAAATGTGTTTTATATCATCCTTGTCTTCGGAGAATTTATTTTCTGGTAAAATAAATGTAAAAATACAAGGAAAGCTAAGATAAATACATTATAAGAATTTTAAAATGTCCCAGAGGACTTCACAGAGTATCACATGTGGTCAGAAATTTCATAAAAGGATGAAGTGAAGCACTGTTCTTTAAGGTTCGGGAATGGGTGGAATTTTGAAGGTAGTATTTTTTTGATGATAATATTTTGATGGTAGTGTTTTGATGGTAGAATTTTGATGGTAGAAATTTGATGGTAGTATTTTGATGGTAGTTTTTTATGGTAGTATTTTGACGGTAGAATTTTGATGGTAGTATTTTGATGATAGTATTTTGATAGTAGAATTTTGATGGTAGTATTTTGATGGTAGTATTTTTTTGATGGTAGTATTTTCTTGATGGTAGTGTTTTGTTGCTAATATTTTGATGGGGCAATAAGGTGCCAATTATACTAGGGGGCAGCAGAAAGCATTATTGTGTAGTTTAGAGCAGTAATATCCAATAAAAATGTGAGTCACAAATGAAAACCAGATGAGAATTTTAATTTTTTAAGTAGCCACATCACAAAAATAAAGTCAGGTAAAAATAATTTAAACAGTTAATTTTAACTCAATATATCAAAAATATCATTTTTCAACATATAACAAATGCAAAAATATTAATAAAATATTTTACTTTTTTCATTTGGAATATTTGAATTCTGTATTGTGTTTCACACTTCCATCACACCTCAATTTGGACTAGTCACCTTTTAAATGCTCATTCATCTCCCATGTGCCTTGTAGCTATCGTATTGGATGGTACAGGACTAGAGAATATGTAGGTTCAATGACTTTATCCTTTTAAAAGTTATCTGCATTGTCCAGAGCACAAATATTTTTACAGTAGAACTCAATGCGATCTGTTAGGAACAGTTGTTTTAATACACGCTTCCACGGAAGACACAAGCTTATGAAGCTTCTAAGACAGACTTTTCTGTTGTGTTATAGAAAGAGCTATTTCACTACGGAAGAAAGTTTTAATTGGTTACCCCCCATCACCTTTCTGAATGCCAGTCTCTGATATTTGACTTTGACATTTTAATGCCTATCTTTCTGTCTCAGCTACAAGAGGCTTGTTGCAGTGAAGTCACCAACATCACCCTGGGACAGCAGGCTTTAATATTCTCAGACTTGTCAGCAACATCACCAACTTTAGTCCCTGAACCATGTCTGGGTCTTCCAGAGCTAATGCTGTAGTTCTGAGGGTTGCTCAAAATCACTTTGAAAACTTTTGGGCATTCTAGATTTAAAAATAATTAAACTTGATGTCTGCATTTTCTGTTTATCAAATTTTCTATTTTGTTTCTATGGCCATTTTTCCCCCCTTTGAACCCATGCTTGTCTAATCACCCTTATCTTCTTAAATTCTCTGCAAAAGTGTTTAATGTGCATAATGGAACTCTCCTCCCACCCAAAGGATATATGGAAATGTCTGAAGACATTTTTGATTGACATGACTAGAGAAGAGTGCTACTGGCATCTAGTGGGTAGAGGCTAGGAATGGGTAGCATTTTGATGGAGGAGTGAAGGCCAAGGCATTTTTCTTGTTCATATATTCACAGCTTACTTGATTTCAATACCCTTCAAATTGACCTCTGACTTAAGTCTCATCCCCCTCCATCAATTCTCCACGCTGTTGCTTGAGTGGTACTTCCAAACAAAATTGGGGCATGTTCTTACTCAAAAGAGTACCACTACTTCTGCAGTGCTCTCAAATTATAGGTCTTAAATTAGAGGCTGCTTTTGGAGTTTTATTTAGCCATGAACTGTGTATAATACGAGTCATAAAACATAACACCTTCAGGTGCACTGCTGAGTTCACCTCTTAACTGCAACTGCCTGGAATTTCCTTCTTAGGGCACTTAGCCTCCTTTTTGTGAATCGGAAACCCTAGGTTTATGGAACCAAGTCCAAACTTCCCACATTGATTGGCTCATCAGTGCAGTCTCAGATTACCTTTTACAAACTTACACAAATTTCTGGATGCTTCTTATATTTGTTGTTCCTGAATGCAAGGAGTAAGAGCTGAATAAAATTTCAGTGATTGTTATGTGCCAGGCACTGTGCTTGAAATGCAAGGGTTTCTTCAATTCTCAGTGCAATCCAATGAGACAGATGACATTTTCTAGAGTCAGAAATCAGGGCTATGACCTGAATGAGGGTCACAGAGCTACTACAGATGAGAGTGAGATTTCAACTATAAGTACTATCAGATACTAAAGTCCAGCAGTTAAGTACTCAGCTGTGTTTTGACGTCTGTGTAGTGTTACTCATGGCCTTCTATCACCCTAGTGAACCCCTCACTCCAAACTCCAGGTGACAATACCTTTCTTATTTCATTAGGCACAGACTAATTTCACCCTTTGTCATCTATGAAGCCTTCTCTGACATGTCCTGATAAATCATCTTATCCCTTCATTTGTACAGAAGGATTTGGTAAATACTTCACTAATACTGTCCTTTACATTGGTAGCTCGTTCAAAGTATTTCACCTACTGGCTCTTAATAAGTCACGATTTCTTGTACCTCAATTCCCTTTTCTTGACATGTATGTTCTAACAGTACATGTCTCATCGTGTGGTTGTGAGAAATAATTGCCAATGAGATAATTCTCATAGAATCTTTAAAATGGGGACAGGAACATAGGAAATTATCAATATTAGTTAACAGCTTTGCTATTATTAATTATCCTTACCATTATTACCATTAGACTGTGTATAAAGTAATTTGGTTTAGGTATTTCTATACCCCCTGTGCCTAGCATCACATCTTTGACACAGTGTTTCCTAAATGTCTGGTGAGCTGAATCATGGTGAACTGCTATTTCTTCCATGTTTCTTGGACTTCTACTCTGCAGAGCCTCTTATATCTATCAGCTTTTTGCTTTCAATAATTAATTCAGTCAGTATCTCTAATAGATCAGAACTCTCTCCTCTCCCTCCTGACTCCTCCCATTTTCCCCTCTTCCTCCTCATTCTTATTACCATATTACTGTTATTACACAACAGAATTATGCAATTTTTATCATGTAATATTCAATCTGTGTTCAATATTTCCACATTGTATAGCTTTTACTCCCAAATCAGAATCTGAACAAGATCTACAGATTTACTGTATTTGATATGCTTATTAAGTCTACTTTAATCAGTAACAGTTCTCACTCCCTCTTTATATTAGTTAACTCAAATGTTTTTGGTTTAGAGTTTACTAATACAAATCCTAAGTCTACATATCAGTACTTTGTACATAGCCATGTCTGTAGAAGTATATGCATGCTCCTTAGACCACACAGATTATGAGCCAGATGATGTTTAGCCATATGCTCCTTTGAGCCTATATGCCCCCTGTAAAGAACCACCATTCTGTTCTTTATAGAATAACTTACTTGTGCCTGTTTTTGAACTAAGCATAAAAGGAATTTCTTTTCTCTCTTACAGAATTAACATTATTTTTCCTTTAGAGAAAAAAACTGGGTTATCTGTCATGCAGAATTTCCCACGTTATGTATCTTATCTTATTGCATCTTTATAGTGTTATTATATATCCCCTTATCATGCGTATTTCATAAAATCTGAAAGTTATGTCTAGAGGATTGATTAGATTCAGGTTAGTAGATAGTAATGGGGGCTTCCTATTGCATTCCAGGGACACATGGCCTGATGGCCACTCTTTAAATCACATTAAGGCTGACTAGTGGGTTGTGAATTATTTTCCCCTCTATATTGAGATCTCCTTCGGGCTGGGTCAGTACCTAATATATTCCTGAAAGTTAAACACCTTGCTTTTTTCCTGACAGAGAGGAGGCACTGAATCAGTAATAATGGAGGGAAGAAAGGAAGAAATGACAAGTGGAAAACAAAAGTTTAAAAAGAAGGAAGGAAAAAGGAAGGAAGGAGGGAAGAAATGAAGGGAAAAAGGAAGAAAATGATGAAAAAAGGAAGGAAGAAAGATAGGGAGGAGAAAAGGATGAAGGAATGGGTTAAGGAAGTGATATGGATGATCTTTTTTACTAGATGGAGTTTCTTAAGACGAGAGTAATTTTCCTGTTCATTTTTGTGTCTCTAGTCCTTACCAAAAAGTAGTAACTATAAAAATAATAATAATAAATCCAACAAAAACATATTATCATAAGGTCATTCTTATTTGCAAACATTTCATTGTATTCATAATTCACAGAAACGTTTAAAATTGAATACTTTTTCTAAACCTTTTTTTTTTTTTCAGATGAATAAAATGAGGATCAAAGAAATGAAGTCATGTGCTCCTGGGCATTTAAAATGCCAGAACCAGGATTTTTTTTTTCCTGCCAGTTTCCATAATATCTTCTTTGGCACAAAAGGCAGATAATGTTTGTTGAATGAGTGAATGAAGTTGTAACTCAAGTAACTGGAACATAGCAATGGCTTATATCATGTCAGCCAATCTCATCATTAATTTTCTACTCATTTTTAGGGTCTTTATAAAAGGCCTCCTTCTCAGTAAGACATCCCATGTTACCAACATATATGGATCCTGCAATTGTTCATACTCACAACTTATTCACTAAATAGTTCATACATTGCTGTTTTGTCTTTTAGACTCAGTGAAAAGAAACTTGTGTGCAGAAACAGCCTCTAAAAGGTTGCTATGTCTGTCACTGTTTTAACTCCAGTGCCAGCTAAACAGTAGGCACTCTATAAATGCCTCTAGATGGATTGGTTGAAGTTTAATCTGGAAGCAGCTCTGTGCAGAAGGAACATGAGATTGACTGGCGAAGGCTCCAATTCTGGCTCAATTACTAGCTGTACAGGATGAGGGGGCCACAGGAAAGCCAATTAAGTTCTCCGTGCTTTGACTTCCCAACTATAAAATTGAAACGATAGTCTCTATCCCCATAACTCTCAGGTGTATGGTGAGGTTCAAATAGGATAATGCAAACTGTAAATTTCAGTGGCGTACAAGGTTTTATTATCCCAGTTACATTATAACCCTCTCTGTCTACTTGCTGCATATTACCACCTTCTCACTTAGGTGAACACTCAATATTCACCAAACGATTTTACCTAAACCAATAATATAAACAAAGAAAACAAGATGATCTAGTAAAAGAGGCTCAGGAAATTGACTCTCAGAGTGTATGTACAGTATTCTCTTGGAAAGGGAGGCTGATATAATATGCCACTAACTCTCTAAGTCAGAGAAGAATTTACCAGAATGCTTGCAAGTAAATGCATTTTCCACAATTCACTCTAGCACAGCAATTCTAGGGAGATAACACCATTAATACTCCATTTCAAATTAAAAAACATATGCTTTTTCCTCTTTTTTTTAAAGAAGCGAGGGAACATGTCCCATTTTCTTCCCTTTACAAAAACAAAAGCTTTTAAAATGATAAAAATTGCCTCTGCTTGATAAAACAGCCGTCTGTATCTGATTGAGTTAAGCATTATTCCTGTATCTTTTTATATTATTATTATTATTATTGCTGGTTGGGGAAAAATGCATACATACGAAGAGAGGTCTTTGGAAAGGTCACACTATTTCTAGTTCAGTCATCCATGAAACTTCACCTCACTTTCAGATTGACCTTAAAGTTGAATCCTAACCCTCAATAGAAAATTTTGAAATAAAGCTTGAGAAAATGTTGCTCATTTTTTATGTAGGATGTCTTACCTTCTCCCTCCCACACTTTTATGATGTTGGTGGAGAAGAGATTAAGAAACTTTAGAATAAAGAATCCCTATTGCATTTGGCATTTATATGACCCTCTATTATTGTAATCATTTTTATTAGTTATATCTCATGTCAGCTCTGGGAGAGAGACTGGATAAGCTTAGTATTCAGAGTGGGTGAGTTTCCCATATGCTGTTAACTCCAGTATGATGGTCATAAACACCAAATGGCATGCCATATGAAGCAAGCACAGGGCAGGTTTTCCAAATATGCAATTAAGATAAGGGGAGATGCCATCTCCTATACAAATGCTACAACGGCTTCAGAATTAATCTCACGGAAATAATTCCTTTGAGTTTAGAACAAAGAGAGCATGAGAGAAGGTTTGTTGATAATGCCCTTAAATGGACTGCATTGATATTACCAGCAGAACTCTGAAGATAAAGTAGCTGTGAGAAATGGGGCTGGGTGTGGTTTCGAATGTACATGTTTATGCTTCGATTAAGAGGTGGAAATGGTATTACATCAGATGAAGAATTAGAAAATCTGAAGACACGGATTCTGGTGGCCTGCTCTGCAACCTACACACTTCATGACTCAAATCCTGTTTCTCACATTTTTGTCTTCTGTAGAATGGGTATAATGACTCTAGCATGTCAGCATGTAAAAAGTGGGATTGTCAAAACAGGGCAACCTAGATAAGCAGAGTTACCAGAACATTCTAAGCAAAATGAGCAAAGACACAGAGGGGAACAGTCTCCATGGGTGATGCAAGAGGCTCAGTGTAATGGCATCTGATAGAGCAGTGGGATCTAAGATGAGACCAGATCATGGGAGAGTGGGGACATTATGCCAGAAATTGTGCATAATGAGCTGAGAAGTCGTGGCTTGGTTGCTTTTTATTAGAGTTCTTGGTTGGTTTGTGTGTTTATTTTTTAGCAAAAAAGTAAAATGTTAAGTCTTTCAGGAAAAACAAAAATTAATTCAATTAAGTTAAATGGATCGGGAGAGGAAGAGAAAAGGCAGGGAGGCCAGTTAAGAGACTTCTGAAAAATTTGGTTCAAATCAGGGCAATTGGAAAAGGAATGGAAGGCAGTGGAGAGCTGCAAGGAACAGAGTTAGAATTCTGCACGCAGCCCTTTCTGCATGACAGATCTATTCAGGCAGGATGTGATATCTGTTATAACTTCCTCTGCTGGGCTGTCCTTCGCCATTAGGAGATGACCCCTCTGATGATGATGACTGTGTTGTGTGCAGCTGTGGCTGAAGACAGTGACTTGAGGGAGCAGGATTTATCACACAAGTCAGAAGGCAGCCTTGTAGAGATGAGTCTGTAAGGAAGAGCAGGCGTTTGCTCCCCTGACCTCCCTTTTCTTTCAGAGCTCTCCCAACCTCCTCTCACTCTGTGTGCCCAGGATCCCGGTCTTCATAATGATAGAATCCTAGATGGTTAGAGCTCTGAGGGATGGACTTATAAAAGAAGAGTGACATACATATTGGCAGGTGTTGGTCTATAGGATAGTGAATTTGGAGGGGCAGGATGTTAGGTTCAAATTGTGTTTCTATGGCATCCCCATAGTTTGCTGTTCTATAATGTATATGTACTATATATATGTTATATATGTGTATATATAACATATTGTGTATATTTACTATAATGCATAAATGCAGTGGTTTCTGAGCTTAGGCAAAGATAAAGCATCTCTTAGCCTCTGTTTCCTCACTTGTAAAGTGGATATACAAATGCTTAAATTACATGTATTATTGTAGATAAATGAGATAATGCATGTAAAGCATTCAACACAGTGTACTATGAACACAGTGTTTATGGAACAAAAGCCAAGAAAAAATAAAGTAACTATTCTTTTTTTTTGAGACGGAGTCTCAGTCTGTCACCCAGGCTGGAGTGCAGTGGCATGATCTCAGCTCACTGAAATCTCCGCCTCCTGGGTTCAAGCAATTCTCCTGCCTCAGCCTCCTGAGTAGCTGGGACTACAAGCATGCACCAGCACGCCTGGCTAATTTTTGTATTTTTAGTAGAGATGGGGTTTCACCATGTTGGCCAGGATGCTCTTGATCTCCTGACTTCGTGATCCACCTGCCTCAGCCTCCCAAAGTGCTGGGATTACAAGCATGAGTCACCGTGCCCAGCCGAAAATAAGTTAACTATTCTAATGAGTAGGAATAACATTGCTTGCTACCCATGTCATATTTCTCCCCCTCATTTACTTTTCTCTCTCCATTTTCCTCTCTTTCTCTCAATGATAGTGAATATCCCCAAACAGGTTTTGCTCTCCTCAGAGAGCACCTTTAGGGATACTGAAAAGGCACCATACTGGAGGCTAGCATGGTTAGTATGAAGCAAAACCAGGATGACGTTTAGATGACATGCAGCCAGTGCACACTCTACATTCTGAGATTTTTGAAGCAAACATCAACAAGACCTGTTACTGTGCAATAGTCTTGGTATACTTTGATAAAGACCTTGTAAGTAAAATGGACATTTTAAAATAAAACTTACAACTTAAAAAGTTTATTTTTTTAAAGGAGAAAATTAGTCAAGAGCGGGATTGTTAATTATAGTGGACATGATGATTGATTCTCAAATGTTCAAGTTTATTGGTCCTATCCGGTGGTTCTCAACCCAGGGACAAGTTTATCCCCCAAGAGAACATATGGCAACGTTTGGAGATGTTTTTTATTTGTCATAACTGGGGAGGAGTGCTATTGTCATCTATCAAGCTAGGGATAATGCTTCTTCAATGTTCAGACTAGCATCCCCAAGACCAAGAATTGACTGGTTCCTAAATGTCAGTAGTGCCATGGTTGAGAAATCTTGGTCTTAGTAAATCATGCTAACTCTTCTCTCTTTACCATTGGTGGGTTCAGGAACCCAACAAGCCAGTGAGTGTATGCCATTGTGTTGGTGCCTCTCATTCATGAAAAAAAAAATTCATTAGGCACACATTCCAAATAGGCTAAAGGAAGAAGCACATTTCAAGATGGCAAATTTTGTCCCCTGCTCAATGTACATAAAGAAAAACAGCATCCCATTTGCCCCATCTCCTGAACTTTAGGAAGTGAGTCTGAGATTAAAGCGTATAATTCAAAAGTAATAAGAGAGGAGAGATGGAAAAGATTCAGCTTCTTGAAGACACTGAATCTATTTGCACTGAAGTCTACCCTACATTCAGAAATTTCATAATGTGCATAATAAATACTATCATTGCATAAGTTAGTTTACATTAGAGCTTTTCTTTTTTACTAGCAAACATAATTATACCAACTAACACTCTGCACAGGTGATTTCATACTTTTCCAGGAGTTTTGTTTCCTTCTGTGGTTTCCTGCTTGGAGTGCAATAATTTCCAAGCAACATACTCCTCCAGTACAATGCTTTGGCCCACCAGTTGGTACACAATTCTCCTTCTTTCTATTTCTCATTAATAGAGCTGAGACCAGATAGGATTCTTTTTTTTTTTTTTTTTTTTTGAGATGGAATCTTGCTCTGTCACCCAGGCTGGAGTGCAGTGGCATGATCTCGGCTCACTGCAAGCTCTGCCTCCCGGGTTCACACCATTCTCCTGCCTCAACCTCCCAAGTAGCTGAGATTACAGGCGCCTGTCACCACGCCTGGCTAATTTTTTGTATTTTTTGGTACAGATGGGGTTTCACCATGTTAGCCAGGATGGTCTCGATTTCCTGACCTCGTGATCTGCCTGCCTCGGCCTCCCAAAGTGCTGGGATTACAGGCATGAGCCACTGCTCCCGGCCAGGATTCTTAAAAAAAGAAAGAAAGAAGAGAAAAATACTTTAAAAGAAAGAAGTAAAATAAAAATAAACTCAGGAGAGGAAAAAGGGAAGCTTTAAAATGACAAGTTGAGTTACAAAATCTCTAGCCCCAATGACTATCACAATTCAACTCAATTCAAAAAGCATCAAGCATCTATTCAGAAACACTGAGAAAGTCTGTAGAGGCTGAGGATACATTGGTCAGAAAAGGCAGATTTTTTTTTTCCACAAGGAGTCCAGTATCTTGTGTGTATGAGAGTAGATCAATAAGGAGTTATGAGAGTATGGTGGGACGAACTCAGTAAGAGCACAGGGAGTAAGGAAGATAGCCACCCAGAGGAAGGAGTGATATAGCTGATCACTTTTCTGATTTCTCTCTTTGCATCTCCTAATTTATTTCAAAGTGAACAATCAAATGTTACAATTAATTGCATAGAATTATCTCCCAGCCACCATGATCCCTTTATGATCAAGATCACTGATAAATTCTCCACCCATCTACCATTCATCCTTTTGGTTGCTTTCTGGTTTGAGAGACACTATACACAATGAAACCCTGAACGATTGTACCTTTCAGGAAAGAACACGCATCCAACACCACACAGGCGAGCAGGGATAATCAGTCCAAACATGCTTTACATTCACTGCAAAATGATTCAAAACAATAAGTGATTATGCAGTGCAACAAAAAGTTGTTGAAATAACAAAACTTACACAAATGCAGATGTAGGGGAATCATCCCTTCATAAACCCATACAGGGGACACAATGTAGAAATGGAAAGAGAGGTGAACAAAAAAATATGTTTCTAAGGAAGAATCAATAGGACTTAATGACATGAGGAATAAAGTAGAGAGTGGAGGTGAAATGCATCCTGCATTTGAATATCAGATTAACTGGAGAATGATTGTTTCACTCACTAAGGACAGACTTGGGGGAGAGGTTAGGAAGAGAAGATGGTTTAGGAGAGTACTAAATAATTTATCTTGGTCATATTGCTTCATATCTACTAGGAATGCAGCCTACTGTTGTCACATTCCAGGCCTAATTAAAGGAAGGACCTGGCAACAGACATAAGGAAGGAAACTTAAGAAAAAAAGAAAGAAACAGGTTTTTTCCAAACTCTGTCTACCAGTGGTCAAAGATATCATGAGTTGATATGTCTCTCCTGTTTCCCACCCCTCCCATTTCTGTCAAGCATAAAAAATAGACCAATTTGTCACTGTGTCTGCATAGTGTTGAATACGTGCGTACTGTTCTCTTCCCTTAGCAGAGGTCACTGAAAGAGTGTCTCTAAGATTGTCTGAAGGAAAACAAATGAGCAAGCCCAGAAATTGGAGGCAAGGTGCTCTGCTGCAGCAGGGGAAATGCAGAGATGATGACTTTTGGAAAATTGCACTGGGTTTATCCAACACAGGACTGTTTTAATCACTACACCAGGGGACCTGCTTCAAGGACAGATGGATAATGCATGTTTCAGAAGGCTGATAGGGAGACAGTGCGCATCCTCAAACGTCTTGAGCAAACCATTAAGTGAGCAAACGTCCTTGGACATCTGCTTGGGGGCATGGGGCTCAGAGTTTCAGAGGAGACTTCAAGGTTTCCCGGTGGGCTCAAAGGAGTACTTGGGGAGGCAGACAGACTGTAGCAGTACTCTGGAGAGAGAGGAAGCACGTTCTGCTAAGTTCAATCAGGGCTTAACATCCCCCAGATCCACAGACAGTAACTGGAAGACAAATGATTGATAGGCAGATGAACCGATACTCTGACAGATACATTGACCTTGTTATAGTCTCATCTCCTAACTTTCCAAACCTTTCTTATGGAACTGATACAGGTGTCAAGGATTTAGGGAGGCACAAGGGAATGTGAGTGGGGGCTTGTATCTACTCTCAACCTTGTAATTTTTCAGGAACAGGAGAGCTGTGGCATTGATTATCCAGGTTTATATCCTAGCTTTATTATGAATTACTTGGCAACCTTGAAGAGATCTCCTAACCTCTCTGGCTCTTCTTTTGTAAGTGGAATAAGTGTTCCTATCTGATGGCACTTGCAAACCTAAAAGGTTATACAAATTTTTGTTGCTGTTACAATTATTATTTTTTTAATTTTTAGGGTTATTTTCTGATGAAGGAATTGCTTTCTGACTGTGGAAACGTCATATCACTTCCCTGGATTTTAATTTTCTTATATGATAAATTAAGTAGCACCTTGATTAATAATGTAAACACGAGTAATAATAATGATATTTAAGGAGCTCTCAATATGTGCAAAAATTATTCTAAACGCTATACAGGCTCACTATACAGGCTACTTTGGGAATGTTGGAGATTTTGCACCAGACCATTGCAATAAACCAAATACCACAATAAAGCACGTCACACAAAGTCTTATTTCTCAGTATATATAAATGCTGTGTTTACACTCTAGTTCCGTAAGTGTACAATAGCATTATGTCTAAAATAAACCAAAGTACAGACCTTAAATAAAGACACTTTATTGCTAAAAATGCTAACAATCATCTGAACCTTTAGCAAGTTATAATCTTTTTCCTAGCAGAAGTCTTGCCTTGATGTTGATGCTGGCTGACTGATCAAACGTTTTTTCTGCAGCTTCCTCACCCCTCTCATCCTTCACAGGCTTGAAGAGAGTTAGGGCCTTGCTCTGGATTAGGCTTTGGCTTACGGGAATGTTGTAGCTGTTTGATCTTCTATCGAGACCACTAAAACTTTCTCCATATCAACAATAATACTGTTTTGCTTTCTTATCATTCATACGTTCTCTGGAGTAGCACGTTTAGTGTACTTCAATAACTTTTTCTTTGCATTTGCAAGTTGGCCAACTGTTTTATGCAAAAGGCATAGCTGTTGGCCTCTCTTGGCTTTCAACACGCCTTCCTCACTAAGCTTAATCATTTCTGGTTTTGATTTAAAGTGAGGGACATGCAACTTTTCCTTTCCCTTGAACAATTAAGAGCCATTGTAAGATTATTGATTGGCCTAATTTCAATATCGCTGTGTCTCAGTGAATAAGGAGGCCCAAGGAGAGGGAGAGATGGGGAAGGGGTGATCAGGGGAGCAGTCGAAACATAAACATTTATCAATTAAGTTTGCTGCCTTATATGGGCATGGTTTGTGGGGCCCCAAAACAATTACAATAGTAACATCAAAGATCATGGATCACCATAACAGATACAATAATAATGAAAAGGTTCAAAATACCATGAGAATTACGAAAATGTGACACAGAGCCTCAAAGGGAGCACATGCTGTGGGGTAAGTGGTGACACTAGATAGACTTGCTTCACGTGAGGTTGCCATAAACTTTCAATTCGTCAAAACACAGTATCTTCTAAGTGCACTAAAGCAAAGCACAATAAAACAAGTAATGCCTGTAAATGATTTTACTAAAAAATAAACTTATGCTATAGGTAACATTATTATCCATCTTTTGAATTTGAGAAAAATGAGGCACTAAGAGGCTGAGTTTCTTACCTCAAGGCACACAGTTTGCAGAACTGGGATGTTATTTTAGACATTTTAACTTCAGGGCCACCTATCTAACCTCTTTAGTACCTTGTCTAGTGTGTTAATCCATTTTTATGTTACTGTAAAAGAATGCCTGAGACTGGACAATTTAGAAAGAAAAGAGTTTTAATTGGCCACAGTTCTGCAAAATGTGTAGGAAGCATGGCATTGGCATCTGCTCCTAGTGAAGCCTCAGGAAGTTTACAGTCATGGCAGAAGGTGAAGGTAGAACCAAGGTATCACACAGTGAGAGCAGGAGCAAGAGCAGGGGGGAGGTGAAGTTCCAGATTCTTTTCAACAACCGAATATTACATGAGCTAACCAAGTATAAACTCACTTATCACCAAGAGGATGGTGCTAAGCCATTCATGAAAAATCTTCTCCCATGACCCAATACCTCCCACTAAGCCCCAGCTCAACACTGGAAGTCACATTTCAACATGAGATTTGGAGGCAGCAAACATCTAAGCCATATCTTTCTACCACTGGCCCCCCAGATTTTATGTTCCTCTCATATTTCAAAATACAATCACGCCTTTGCAATAGTCTCCCAAAGTCTTAATTCATTCCAGCATTAACTCAAAATTCCCAGGTCCCAAGTGTGATGCACAAAGTCTTATCCAGAGATGAGTGCCTTCAACCTATAAACCTGTGAAATTTAAAAAATGAGTTATTTACTCCTGATATACAATGGAGGTACAGGAATTAGGTATACATTCCCATTCCAAAAGGCAGAAATTAGACAATAGAAAAGAGCTACAGGTACCACGCAAGTCTGAAACCTAGCAGGACAGTCATTAAATCTTAAAGCTCCAAAATAATCTCCTTGGACTCTGTGACCCACATCCAGGGAACACTGCATGAGGGATAGGCTCCCAAGGCCTTGGGCAGTTCTGCCCCTGTGGCTTTGCTGGATGCAGCCCACATAGCTGCTCTGATGGGTTGGAGTCCAATGCCTGCAGCTTTTTCTAGGCTGAGGATCCAAGCTGCCACTGTCTCTACCATTCTTGGGTCTAGAGGGTGGCGGCCCCCTTCTCAGAGCTCCAGTAGGCAGTTCCCTGGTGAGAACTCTGTGTGGGGGCTCTAACCTCTAGTAGAGGCTGTCTGTGAAAACTCCACCCCTGTAGCTTCTGCCTGGCACCTAGGCTTTCCCATATATCCTCTGAAGTCTAGGTGGAGGCCACTAAGCTTCCTTCACTCTTACTTTCTGTGTACTAGCAGGCTTAATACCACATGGAAGCTGCCAAGGCTTATGGCTTGTGACCTCAAAGCAGTAGCCCAAGGTGTATCTAGGCCCCATTGAGCCAAGGCTGGACCTGGAGTGGCTGGGATGCAGGGAGCAATGTCCTGAAGCTGAGGAGGGAAGCAAGACCCTGGGCCTGTCCCCTAAAACCATTCTCTTCTCCCAGCTTTCTGGGTGTGTGATGGGAGGGACTGTCTCAAAGACATTTTTTACTATTATTATTTGAGACAGTGTCTTGCTTTGTCACCCAGGCTGGAGTGCAGTGGAAAGATCATGACTCACTGCACTCTCGATGTTCTGGGCTCAAGTTATCCTCCCACCTTAGTCTCTCAAGTAGCTGGGACCATAGGTGCAGGCCACTGTGCCTGCTTAGTAATTTTTTTAAATTTTTTTTTGTGGAGATGGTTTCTCCCTATGTTGCCCAAGCTGGTCTCAAACTCCTGGGTTCAAGCAATCCTCCCATCTCAGCCTCTCAAAGGGGTAAGCAACCAAGCCCAGCCCCAAAGACTTCTGAAATGCCGTCTAGGCCTTTTCCCCATTGTCTTGGATATTAGCACTTGGCTTTCTTTTAGTTATTGTAATTTCTTTAGCAAATGGTTGTTCTGTAGCCTGCTTAGATTCTTTCTCTACTACTTGTCCAGGTTACAGGTCTTCTAAACTTTTATCCTCTGCTTTCCTTTTAAATATAAGTTCCAACTTCAAGTCATTTCTTGGCTCTCATATCTGATTATAGGCTGTTAGAAGCAGCCATGCCATTTCTTGAATGTTTGCTGCTTAGAAATTTCTTCTGCCAGATACCCTAAGTTATCAGTCTTAAGTTCAACCTTCCACAGATAACAAGGGCACAGTGAAGCCAAGTTCTTTGCTAGGGCTTAACCCAGGTGACTCCAGTTCCCAGTAACATCCTCATTTTCTTCTAATATCTTGTCAGTCTGGCTTTCACTGCTCATATTTCTATCAACATTTTGGTTGCAACCATTTTACCAGTCTAAGAAGTATCAAACTTCTGTCTCTCTTCCAGTCTTCAAAGTTTGGAACTTCTTAGAGACTGGGAGGGACAGAGAGACAGAGAGAGAGAAAGAGAGAGACAGTAATAAGTGGAGATGCTAGGCTTTTAAGCAAACTACTAACTGAGCAAGAATTCACTTATCACCAATGGGATGGTGCTAAGCCATTTGTGAGGGATCCACCAATCCACCCCCATGATCCAGTCACCTCCAACCAGGCTCCACTTTCAACATTTGGAATTACATTTCAACATGAGATTTGGAAAGGAAAAACATCCAAATCATATTATCTAATAATACATAACATGAGAATAACACTGGGTCAGAAATGGGTTCTTTACTGGTCTGTTTTAGTCTCATGGATATATCTTCCTCTCCAAAAATGTCTTATAATTAACCTTAGAATAGAAACCTCTGATAACACTAGCAGCTTCTCTTGGTGTGTAGATCTGAAAGACTAGAAGGGGAATTGCTTTAATGCAAGGTAATGAAAACAGCATTTTTAGAGAATCTTTTGAGGAGGGAGCTGTAGAGTCATGGAATGTATCAAAGATGGAAGAGACCAAATAATCCACTTTTCTCCATTTCCAGGTGGTGAAACTGATATACATAGAGGGAGGGAATCTGGCCCCAACGTCTGCTAGTTAGAAAGTAGCAGAATAGGGACTGGAATTCTGCTGATTCCTAAGCCAATTCTCTTTCTCTTACATCGTATGCCAAGCATTGAACTCAGACCTCTGTACAGTATTGAGTCCTTGCTATGATCTTTTATGTGCATAAGATTAAAACATTAATGTCAAAATACTAGTTTATTTTCATTTACAGACTGAAGAAATTGACTTTGAATAACGTGGAACATCTCTGTTGAAGCAAACACTTGGTTAATTGCTTAGTACATGACTGGGTACACAGCAGGTATTTAATCAATACTTCTCAAATTAGACTGAATGTCTTGTATGGCAGACACACAACTCTTCCATCTATCTTTAAATTGTTCTTTTTATCTCAAGTCCTTAACTGAGTTTTACTTCAAGGACATAATTTATCCTCATAATTTGTGAATCAGCAAATGGATCATACTTTATTTGATGAGCAACTTGAATTTAAAAAGACAATATTGAGGTCCTAATGCCATACCATTGAAAAAGGGCCTGAGCACAACTCCTGTCTCACAGTAACTCTCCATAAATATTGGCTATAGTATTGTTATTGTGAGAGCCCATAATACACTATAGAGATAAATGGTGACTAACAAAGTTTCGCCATTTTCTTCAGGAAGCCCCAAATAATGGGGATATTGCCACATTAACAAATGCTTATAATACAATTATTATTGGTGAGATGACAGAGAAATGTAAAAGACATGTGGATGTTAAAAGGGGGTAATTAATTATTCAGTGTTCTTAAAGGCAAACTCACAGTGGATCTCATGGAGAGGAGATGTTGAATGGGTTCTTGATGGGTGAGTAGGAGCAAGGAAAGCTACTCTAGTAAAATCAAATCAGAATGGGAAACCGCGGGGCTCAGATCATGAAGAACCTTCATGGAACTGAAAATAGACCATCAGCCATTGAGCAGAAGTGTGTTCCTGTCTGTGTTGGAGCAGTGTTGCGCAGAGATGAGGCTCCAAGATAGGAAGGGGCTGATTCCTTTATGCAGATTCAGAAATTTGAGTTATAGACTGAATGCAACAGGGAACCTGTGTAAGGTTTTAAATGAGAGAGCAACATGATCAAATTTCCATCTTAGAAAGATGACAAATAGCAGCATAGATACTAGGAAGCAAGGAAACAGTTGCAGAGAAGAGGGAATTATTTGGGAGGCTTTTGAAATAACATAGAAAAGATTATGGAGGCCTGAATACTTGGATGGAGTTGAAGAGAGGCAGACAGAAATTTAAGAAACAAACTTGTCGGGCCTCGGTAAGAGATTGAATATAGAAGCTGAGGGGGTGTGAGTGGAGCTTACCTCCCATGGTGTGATGAAACATGGACCTTAACAGACTCTTCCTCTCTCTAGTGAGCTTACATTCTTTCCAGCACAGGTATTCAAATTCCCCTCCTTTGCAAGAACTAAAATGTAAAAGATGATTGTTCTCTTTCCAGAGCCAGCTATAAGTGAGGATGCTGGCAAAAATCTCCCTCCTGCACCTCTCAACCCTGTTGTGTTTATCATTTGAGCTATTTGTCTTTGCTGAGTGAACATGACCGTCTGTTACTACAACCCAACTATGAAAAAGAGATGCTTTTATTTTTCGCATGTCACTTTGTACTGCTTGGGTGACACCTCAAGGAAGAAAAAAGGGCAGAAAGCAACAACAAACAGCATCCGTGATGAAAAGGAAGAGGCTAAGCTTCCATTCCTCACACATTTTTGCAACTAGCCACATAAAAGAACGTACAAGATGTGCAGTAATATCAGTGCAGATACTCATCCAGCTGTCTGTATACATTGTGGCTCTCACAGAGCCCATTTCTTATGGTGAAGTTATTTTTTTTTCCCCTTTCTTTGTAATCTCTTCACCTGGTGACAAATGTAAGTTTGTAAAAGCATACTCTAAGGTCAATAACTTTTCAGAATCTCTCTTTAACACATGGTGTCTATGCTGGAATTACTTAACCTGTCAGCTAAACCTCTCTACAATACAAACTCAACTCACTTTTCCCTCACCAAATCCCAATTTGCTTCCTCAGATATTCAAAGCCCTTACCAAATGCAACTACCTGTATTTCTCAGGAAAGTCTATGCCTTTCTCCCCTCATATCTATTCTGTAGCCCAGAATATCCCTTCCTAATGTCCCTTCTTGATTCTTGACTCTACTTAACTGACCTTCTTTCTATTCCACAGATACCATGCTACCTCTCTCTTCAGGGCTTTTGCACATGACAGTCCTTCTACCAAACTCTCTGACCTCCGTTTAACCCAGTCACTGTAGACATCAATGCATGTGTCACTTCTTCATGTATTGGACACCATTCTCCACTCTCATTGGATCACATCAAGTCATACTGAACATTTCTCTTTTTTTTTTTTTTTTTTTTTTGTCTTTTAGCTTTTATTTTAGGTTTGGGGGTACATGTGGAGGATTGTCATATAGGTAAACCACATGTCACAGGGGTTTGGTATACAGATTATTGTCACCCAAGTAAAAACCATAATACCCAAAAGGTATCTTTTTATCCTCTCCCTCCCCTCTCTCCACCCTCAAGCAGACCTGGTATCTGTTTTCTCCTCTTTGTATCCATGAATTATTTCTGTTTAGCTCCCATTTACAACTGAGAACATACAGTATTTAGTTTTTTGTTCCTTTGTTATTTTACTTAGGATAATGGTTTCCATTGCCTTCCATTTTGCTGCAAAGGTTATAATCTTGTTCTTTTTTATGGTTGCATAGCACTCTATTGTGTATAGGTACCAAATTTTCTTTATTCAGTCTACCAATAATGGGCATTTAGGGTGTTTCCATGTCTTTGCTGTTGTGAATGGTCCTGCAAAAAACATGCATGTGTATATATCTTTATGGTAGAACAAATTATATTCCTTTGGCTATATACCCAATAATGGGATTGCTGGGTTCAATGGTAATTATGTTTTAAGTTATTTGAGAAATTGCCACACTGCTTTCCACAAAGGTTAAACATTTCTTAATATGTAATAGTTATAGTCATTGGTAATGACACATATATGTGATCATTGGATTAATGTCTATGTCCTTACCTAGACTGCAAGTTCCATCATGCTCACCGTCCCATCCTCAATGGCTAGTGTAGTGTGGGTACACCATATAGTTTCAACAATTACATACTAAATAAACAAAGAACTAGAGAAGTGAATGAATTAATACATACATGTGAAAATCATATTCATTTCTCAAGGACTATCTCTAATGTCACTACTCTCATAAAACCTTTTCACATGTTTCCTCTCACTCATCACCTTAAAATGAAAATGCCAAAAGTGATTTCTTAGTCATTTGAATATGTAGAACATATTTTCTATTGTTTCTTGTGCAACTTTTGGAGGGTGGCTTCTTTTGGAATAGTAGCATTACTTTTTGGATCCCAAATTAATTGCAGAGTTTATAGGAAAACTTCTCTTAAAAACTGGTCTTCCTTCTTATTTATTTAGGGTCAGGCAAAGATATGACTTCTGAAAACTTTTCTGGGATTACCTATTAAATAGAGCCCCCTAAAATACCTCTAAGCCATATTCAAACTCTGTGTACCTAGTTTTAAGTGGTTCAAATTAAAGATGACAAATTTCTGATTTCTAGAAAGGAAATAAGTCGCCAGCAAGTTAGTGGCAACATTTGGTCTACTGCCCAGTTTCCCAACTTCCAGTTTAGTCCTATCTTTAATATTCTAAGTTTATTGTCATATAGACACAAATAGATATTAATATGGCCAAAAGAAAAGAAATAGCTTATTTATTTACCCCAATTGAAACACATTTTCTTAATGAGACACCCATAGACATTATTTACCTTCGACGGTGGGTTCCAATTTTAATACACCAAGCCTTCTTGCCAAAACTGGCAGGGCGATTCTCTACAAAGTTGCAAAGAATCGGTAAATTAGCCACATCCATCACACACTGACATGTTCCTGGGATGACACAATACTGAGAACCGGGAGCCCCGGTGTAGGTGTCATTAATAACAAAAAGTAATTTCACAAAGCAGAGTACTAATAGAAAGACTTTTGTAATTTTAGAGCTGGAAATTGTGTTGGAATCATTACTGATTTTACTTGAATATATATGTATGGAAGAGATAGTAATTGAGACTGTCTTAGATTTAACTCATTTTAGGAAGACAGCATGGTTTGCTGGGAAGAAATCTGTTCTACCACAAACTTGCTGTGTAACTAACCTTGGGCAAACCAACTCTTCTCTCAGTTTCATAATTTGTAAAATGAAACTATGTTATCCCATGTAAGTGCTAACGTTTAATGAATCATTTTGGGTTGGCTTAATAGAGAGTTTCTCCATAAATAACTCCAGGCGTTCGCAGTTCAGCTGAACACACAGTAGGTAAAGACCTACAATGTGAAAGGCACTGTACTGGGTTTTAGTCATAGAAGTAATCGAAGCATAATGCCTGACTTCAGGGTGTTCACAGCCTAAAGAACAGGACTCATATATAAACAACCAAATTAAATGAGTGTAATAGGAAATAGGAGAAAACTCAAATAAACCACGATAGGAAACAGAAAGAACTTGTAACAGTGGATACAAAGAAACCGTATACAGATGAAAAGATGAAAGAATGATGGATGAAAGAATGTGATGTACAATGCTTTACTAATAAACTTTAAAATATATAGAAAATTATTTCTGAAATAAACATAAATTATCAAGATTGAAGAAAGCATAAGTTGAAAGTACCCATGGATGTAATGTGAAAACTATTTAAGTAATACAGAGACAGCAATGCCCAGAGTGTTTAATAGAAAGGTCTTTAAATTTTTTAAAATGCAGTTTCTAGGTAACTTAGTTATTTAAAACAAAAGGAAGGAATTTTTAAAAATTTATTTCACTAATTTGGAATAAACACCATACTTATTCTAAAAGGTGATAAATATAGTACATAATTTTTGTTTTTGAGACAGAGTCTCACTCTGTCACCCAGGCTGGAGTGTAGTGATGCAATCTTGGCTCATTGCAACCACTGCCTCCCAGATTCAAGCAATTCTCAAGCCTCAGTCTCCTGAGTAGCTGAGATTACAGGCACCTACACCATGGCAACCCAATGTTTTTTTGTATTTTTTAGTAGAGACAAGGTTTCACCATGTTGGCCAGGCTGGTCTCAAACTCCTGACCTCAAGTGATCTGCCTTCCTTGGTCTCCCGAAGTGCTGGGATTACAGATGTGAAACACCATGCCCAGCCAATATATTATACAATTTTATCTATACATATAAATGAAAAATAGTGCAATAAAAACTATTAAATCAGGGCATGACTTCTAATAATGACTGCATGATGAGGACAGGTGATTTCTTTCACAGAAAATAATGATAAAAACTGGAGAACATCAAGGTACAGTGTGATATTACAATGCATGCATATTATGTACAATTATTGCATCAATTATAAATTTAAAAATAGTTTAAAAACTGGACATTAGTTTAAAAAACATTATAGATGAGCAAAATAATAAAGAGCAGGATAAAACTGGAGAAAAGCTTATGCTTCAGAGACTGTCACTGCACCAAAGAAGAACCAGGAGGTTGTGGCTTTCTTATCCCAGTGTCTTGCCCAGTCCTCACAGATTGGATGATGGGAAAACACAGCCTTTTTGGTTTGAGGGGAAAGATGACAGAGCAAAGGAAATACTAGAAATTTAAAAGAGAGTTTTTGAAGTAAGAAAGCGATTGAAAGACTGATATCTAAAATTTGAGTAGTAAGTCTGCTCTAATCCTTAGCTGGTCAGTAAACTGCCCACATGGAGGACCTCAGAGAGCTCATCAAAAGAATAAGTGAAAACTGAAAGGGTCTACAGTTGAAATAAAATAGCTACTCCTAATATGATTTGTGTGTTTGCTTCACCTTTGAGTTATTTTCCAACCCACACAGAATTTCAGTGAAACCTTCTTGGCTTACAGTGTTAAAGTAGAAACAGGAGCTGATAAAGGAATCAGAAAATTAAGTAAGAAACCTTGGGATCATGAAAATTACAGAGAGGTTAACCCCCCAAATCTGAAGGCAGAGTCTACCCTAAGTTTTGGCTGACCACTAAGGATATGCAGATATGGGAAATACCCAGAAGATATGCCTTAAAAAGCAATAGCTTTCTAGCCAAGATAAATGAGCAAATATATCAGCTGCTGCACACCACAGGGAGACGATTTCATAGTTTCAGTAAAGGCACATTAACTGCCTGTTAGAACAAACAATTGACAGTATTCAGAGGAACCCAACAAATTCCAGAATCCCTGAAATGTGATTATCAGGGAAACACATTATCTGAAATGTTCAATTTTCAATCAAAAGATATCAAACATGCAAAGAAGCATCATCAATATATATTCAGAAAAGCAAACAAAGAGACAAACAAAACCCAGCCAATAGAAATTGACTCTGAGTGTGTCCATCTGTTGGATTCAGTAGTCATAAACATCAAATAAACTAATGTAAGTGTAGTCAAAGATTTAAAAGCAAATAAGCTTGAAGAATTAAGACTATATGATTTAATGAAATAACAGCTTTAAAAAACTGAGAGAAAAAGAAACTATAAAGAGTAACATAAAAAACTTGAGATCAGAAGAAAAGTATAACAACTGAAGTGAAAACAAATCATTAGGTGGGTTCAACAACAGATTTGAGATGGCAGAAGAAAGAATATCTAAACTTAAATGTAGATCAATAGACATTTTCCAATCAAACTAAAAGAGAGGAGAAAGATTGAAAAAAAAAAAACAAGAAGCCTGAGAGACCTATGGTCAATATTAAGCAGCCCAACAATTAGAATCCCAGAATAAAAAGATAGTGTAGGGCAGGAAAATACTTGAAGATGTAATGGTCAAATTTTCCCTAAATTTGTTGAAGTAAAATATTAATTTATTGATCCAAGGAGTTAAAAAACTGTCAAGGAGTATACAGATAAGTGCACACATGCACACACACATACATGTGCACACACACACAAGCACATCATGGTAGAATTGCCAAAAGCCAAAAGTAATTTTAAAAAAGCAGCAAGGTAAAAAACAACACATTACTTGCAGGGACACAATGATATGATTAATGCTAGATGATCATTGGGAACAATGAAAGGCAGAAGACGTTGGATTGAGATATTCAAAATGCTGAAAGAAAAAAATGTATGGTGTAATGAAGTCATTTTCAGTTAAACAAAACTGACAGAATTTATTGCTATGAAACATAATTTAGAAAATGATAAAAGAAACATTTCCAGAAAGAAAAAAATAGTATCAGATAATGACTTTTGTACTTGTATATATAAGAAATGATAAAGAATACTAAAAATGGTGAATATATGTATATAAATCAGTGTTTTGTAGTTTTTCTTGCAGAGAACTTTCATCTCCTTGGTAATTTTATTCCTAAGTATTTTAATTGTTTGTAGTGATTGTAAATTAGATTTGTTTTCCTGCTCTTTTATTGTTGGTATATAAAAATGCTACTGATTTTTCTATGTTGATTTTGTATCTTGCAAGCTTACTGAATTTATTTATCAGTTCTAAAAGTTTTGGTGGACTTTTTAGGGTTTCTATATATAACAGTATGTGGTCTGCAAACAAGGACAATCGGACTTTCTCCTTTCCAATTTGGATGACCTTTATTTCCTTTGCCTAATTACTCTGGCAAAGATTTTCAGTACTATGTTTAATAAGAGTGGTGAGGTGGGTATCCTTGTCTTCTTTCAGGTATCAGAGAATACATTTTCAGCTTTTCCTCATTCAGTATGATGTTAGCTGTGAGTTAGTCACATATGACCTTTATTGTGTTGAGGTACCTTTCTTCCATATCTTGTTGGTTGTGTGTCTTTTTATCATGAAGGGATATTGAATTTTATCAAATGCTTTTTCTGTATCTGTTGAAATGATCATATGACTTTCATCCTTAATTCTGTTGATGTGATGTATCACATTTATTGATTTGAGTATGTTGAACCATCCTTGCATCCTGGGGATAATTCTCACTTGATCACAGTGAATGCTTTCTAATGCGCCTCAGCGTTTGGTTTGTTAGCCTTTTGTTGAGGATTTTTGCATTTATGTTTGCAAGGAATAGTGACCTGTAGTTTTTTTTTTATGCTGAGTCCTTGTCTAATTTTGGTATCAGGGTAATGCTGACCTTGTAGAATGAGTTTGGAAGAATTTTTCCTCTTCAACTTTTAGCATGTTCTCTTGAAGGTGATCCAAGAAATTCCTCTCCATAGTGAAGGCTATTTAAAGCAAAAATTATGACAATCATTTTTGGGTTTATAACATATATCTGTGAAATATAAATATAGATATGGACTCATATGCTACATATAGTGTGTGTATATATATATACACACACATATATATATACACGTGTGTGTAATATATGGCAACATAGTACCAAAAAAGGATGGAGGGTGGATAATTGGAAATTTACTGTAGCCAGAATTGTCTATCTTTATTTTAGTAGACAGAAGACATTCAGTATTATTTTAAGTACATTGTAACAAATTAAATATATATATTGTGTTTGCTGGATCAAAGAATAGTAACAATTCATGAAAATGTATTCAAAGATTCGTACACTAAAATTTTTGTTTAAAACAAAAGGATGAACATTAACAACAACCAAAACAAAAAAAACAAAATGGGACATTTGGAAAAGAATTCATAAAACTGGTGGACCAGGAGACATAGTAATTCTATGTTTGTATACACTTAATAACTGTTTCCCCAAATATATAAAGCAATGAAATAACTGAAAAAGAGAAATAAACAAATCCACAATTGTGGTGGGGGATTTTAAGGCACTTCTCTCCTGACTTATAATGAGAGTACATAAACCACCAGAGATACATAAATATATGAATAATATAATAATGTTGGCCTAATTTTTATGTTCTCACACTTCACTGCACAAAGACAACAATTGACATATATAAACACTGCATTCGATATTCTTAGCTGAGGCATATAAAGTAGCTACCTAAAGTGATGATATGATAGTACATAAAGCAAACCTTCACAAGTTATGAAGACTTGAGATCATGGAGAGTAAAATCCTGACCATAATGGGTTTAAAACTGAAAATCAATAACAAAATATAATTTGAAAAATCTACACCACCAAGAAATTAAATAATTTTGGGCCAAGAAAGAAATTGCAATAAAAATGTTAAAATATTTGAACTGAATGATTTTGAAAATGTGACCTGAGATTTTGTCACATGCATCTGAAGCTATGCTTACACTTAAAATCTTTAAATACAGTAGATAAGGAGTAAGACTGAAAATCAATGATCTAAACTTTTACCTCTTGATATTAGAAAAAGAAAAGCAAATCTTGTTGTGACTATAAAGAATCAAGAAATAAATAGCAAAAGCAGAGGTTAATTAAATAGAAAACAACAATTTAATAGAGGAAACCAACAAATTCAACTGTTAGACATTAATATATTAAGGAAATATATACGTTATTAACTCCTAGTTAAGATGTATGCCCTTGCTGCCCTAACAACATAAAAAAGCCAGATAAGCTAATCCTTTGGATAGCTGTAGACCCGAAGAAACCTATATAAATTAATTTAAAAAACAAGATATTCTTAGGAAAGCAGTAGCTTGCAACTGCTGTCATCTTGTTCAGAACAGAAAGAGGCAGAAGAATCTGCCATACATGTGGGTGAAGTGAAAGTAGCCAGACATTTTACCAAACTTTTAATATCTATGTATGGATTGCTCTGATGGATTAGAATCTCAAGACAGCCCAGCCACAGAGTAGGCCTGCACCCACTCACCAATTCTTTCCCATTGGCCTTTACCAAGTAAGTGCGCAAGACGGTAGGATTGCTGAGAGACATTCCTTTTTTGGTACGTTGTGTCTTACCAAAGTACAAGCTGGTGGTCCACTGAATGCTTAGAAGAGATTAGCAGAGTTAAAGGAAAGTTCTCAAAATTGCATTCTTGAAGGTATTTTACTGCACAACAAGTAAAAGAAATAAAAGGCATATTAATTAGGAAAATATGTAAAATGTAAATCTTCTCCTTTCCTTTTCTTTTTTCTTTTTGAGACGGGGTCTTGCTCTGTCATGCAGGCTGGAGTGCAGTGGCCTAGTCACGGCTCACTGCAGCCTCCACTTCCCAGGTTCAGATGATTCTATTACATCAGCCTCCCAAGTATCTAGGACTACAGGTGTGCACCACCATGTCCGGCTAATTTTTGTATTCTTTTTGTAGAGACAGGGTCTCCCCCTGTTGCCCAGGCTGGTCTTGAACACCTGGGCTCCAGTGATCCGCCAACCTTCGCCTCCCAAAGTGCTGAGATAGCAGGTGTGAGCCACTGTGTCAAGCAATTGTTTCTCTTTGCAGATGATATATATGCATACAGTTGACTCTTGAACCACAAATGTCTGTACTGCTCTGGTCTGCTTATATAGAGATTTTCTTCTGCTTCTGCCACTCCTGAGACAGCAAGACCAATACCTCCTCTTCCTCCTCCTCTTCAGCCTACTCAATGTGAAGAAAACAAGGATGAAGATGTTGATGATGATTCACTTCCATGTAAGAAACAGAAATAGTATTTTCTCTTCCTTATGATTTTTTTGATGACATTTTCTTTCCTGTAGCTTACTTTATTGTAAGAATGCAATATATAATACACATAACATAAAATATGTGTTAATCACCTATTTATGTTGTCAGCAATGCTTCCAGTCAATAGTAGGCTTTAGTAATTAAATTTTTTGGGAGTCAAAACTTATATGCAGATTTTTGACTGTGCATATTGGGGGATTGGTGCCCTTAGCCCACACATTGTTCACGGTTCAACTGTATATTTTAAAAAGGTTGTAACATATAATTCTAATAAATCTAAAATTATTAGAAGTAAAAATGATTTCAGCAAAGTCACATCATATTTCTGAAAAGTTGCAAAAAATAGAAAATGAAAGTTAAATACAGACTATTACATTATCACTAACACTGTAAAGCATGACGTATATAAAAAAATTCGACAAAATGTGTGAATTACACACTAAAATTATAAAGCATTATTTAGAAAAGCTAAACAAGAATGAAAAGGACACATACCATTTTCATGGATTGTAACATCCAGTACTCTCCCTGTATTAAGTTTTAGGTTCATTGCAATCTCAATGAAAATCACAGCCAAAAGTTTTTGACAAATTGAGAAGCTAGTTCTATAATTTATGTAGAAATGCCAAAAACCTAGAATAGCTAAAACTATTTTTAAATTAATGGATAAAATTACAAACTTTTAAACTATCTGACTTTAAGACTTACTATATAGCTGCAAGTAATCAAGGCCATGTGCTATCGAAAAATAACAGACCTATAGATCAAGAAAGAGACCCACACTTATATGTTTAATTGATTTTAGAGTGTCCTAGGTAATTCAATAGAGAAATTAGAATATTTTCAATAAGTGATGCTTAAACAACTGTATCTCTATGGAAAAATAAACACCAACTCATAAATCAGAGCAGTCATACCATTATGTGATGAGAATAGATCATATATGCCTAAATAGAAAAGCTAGTAATATAAAAGTTTTAGGAGAATAAACATAAAAAATTATCTGCAAACTTAGGGTAGGCATTTATCATAATAGGGAATTAGACTTTACCACAATTAAAATATTTTTCTTTCAAAAAATAACATTGAAAAAAGCAAACACAAAGAAAATATTTTATGCAGACATACACAAGAGAGTGTGTATATATATGTATGTAGTTTATATAATTATATACGTGTATGTGTGTATAATCTGACAAAGGACTGGTATTCAGAATACATAAAGACATTTTCAACTCAATAAGAAAACAAATAACCAAATTTAAAGGTAATCAAAGGTTTGAACAGATGTTTTAAAATATAAGATAAACAAATATCTAAAAAGCACATGAAAAGACATTCAACAACCTAAATTTAAATCTGTAGATTTTTAGAAATTCAAAACCACATAAAATTAATTAATGATGTAGAAGTCAGGACAGGTTTGACGTGTGGGAAGTAGTAATGAGTAGAAGGGGGCACAATGGGGCCTCTGTGTGCCGGTAAGTTTCTTGGTCTAGGTATAAATTGCACACATGTTCATTTGTGGTTTATGCATGTATGAATGTTGCAACTCAATAAAAAGCTTCCTAAAAAATTCAAAAGCTGTTTTTTTATAAAGTTGATAATGTTAAAGTTTATCTCCAAGAATGAAACTTCTGAAAATGGTACAAAACATTTTGGAGCTGAGTAAAGTAAATGGATTTGGGAGTTGGTAGTTGTGGTGTCAGGCTGACCTGAGTATTAATCTCAGTTTTACCAGATAATAAATAATATTCATCTCAGTTCTTTAGGTGAAATATTTATATAATAATTGCACTGTCTTCTCAGGATTGTTTGGAAGAATAAATCTGACGTATTTTGTAAAAGTAGTAAGCATTGTATATTGAAACGTAGTATATATGTTGGCCATGATCAATAAATGGTAGCTATTAAAATAATAACAGTGTGTATGAGAATAAGAATAATATTGATATGAACCAAAATAATTTTAAAATAGAGTAGTGATAGAGGAACAGGCTGATGGATTATTCTTAAATGTTCATAAACTGATCTGAGTATAGATAGGAATCAATACATAATACTGGTAGCATTTTAAGCAATGGGGATTAGATGAATTGAATCATAAATCATTTTTAGACTCAAAAGCAGACAGCAAAAGGAGATAAAATTTTCATGTGGCTTACATGACAAAGGATGATATAAAAAACTCATGAATCAATGAGAAAAAAAGATAAACAACTCAGTGTAAAGTGAATCAAGGACCCAATTAGAAAAATCACAAAAGAAAAAAAATATTTAAATACTATATATATAAATTTAATATGCAAAATAAAGTATATTCATATATACTCCATTGCTATAACCCCATCACAGAGGAGTTATATCAAATCAACAAGCTATATACTTTTTGCTTATTCAATGGCTTATCAAAGATCATATATTCATATTACCTTTGTGAGGAAGCAGACATACTTTGCGTTTGAAAGTGAAAATTGGTAGAATCTTTTTGGAGGATAATTTGGAAATATGCATCAAAAAGCTTAAACTTGTGCATCTTCATTGATCCAGAAATCACGTTTGCTAAAATTTATCAAAGAGAAGTAATTGTGATCATACTTAAGGGTTTAGATATAAAGAGAATAACTGCCTTCTCATTTGTAATGTGAAACTTTTGTTATAACTGCAGTTCAGATAATAGAAAATTATTACTTTCATCCAAGGAAATACTTTTTAGCACTGACAATGAAATTAAGAAATAATTTTAAACACAGGAGATAATTTTTGCAATATATTTTTCCATTTCAAAAAAACCCATTACAAAACAATGTGGATAGTATTACTCTGTTTTTGCAAAATAAACACATATATTTGGAGAAAAGACTAGAGGCAGAGTCCCACGGAATATTAAAAGTAGTAGCATCTGAATGACAAAATTATGGATGATTTAATTTTTTTCATACTGCTTATCTATATTTTCTCAAGATTTTATAAGGTACATACATTACTTCACGATAAAAAGAAAGTTATAATATTTCAATGAAATTTACGTAAAGGTAGCACCATTTGATGCATTGGTAGTAAAAATAAGGGAGTAATGTATGCTCTCCGCAAGGACAAATGCTATCTTTTCACAACCAGAGTTTGGTAGTTAAAAAGAAGACAATAGGCATGCAGAAACTGTGGAGAGCCTTACAACAGGCAAGGGAACATTATCTAAAAAGGTCAAGGAGTTATAAGCCATTTGGCAGACAATGGACAGCAATTACATGCCTACAGTTGCAAATCTCTGCCTCTTAGTTAATCTGGGTTAGAGGTGAAGTGGGAGATAGAAACAGAAGTCAGATTCTGCCGGGTCAGTCCATTATGTCATGCTAAGAAACTCAAACTTAATCCTTTAAAAACTGGGAAATCATTGAGTTAGCAGAGATCATGACCACATCGGAGTTTTTAAAAGTCCTGGTAGCATTGTTGGGGATGAATGGTATTGCTGGTGAGCAGATGGAGATCGCTTACTTAAGATGTCTTTGCAATGGTCCATGCATCAGTGAAGACTTGCAATAAGGCAGTTATTATGGGAGCTAAGAAATGTGAGTTTGTGAGAAATTTAGGGTGTACAATGAAAGGAAATTGGTGATTATTAGAATGCAGAAAGTGGAAGTGAGAAAAACATCAAGGAATCTCCAATGGGCTATTTTGAAGTATGAGGTATAGATAATGTTAATATTGCCTATATGCTCTCTATTTACCAGATTTATATGGATAGATAGATGGATAAATAGGAACTAGGCCAAGCCAAGCTTATACAGGTACCTATCTATATATATGTATATACACACAATATATACATATAATTAATTAAATTATACACACAATATATACACACAATTAATTAAAGACATGGTGGTGATTCCTCAAAGACCTGAAGACAGTAATACCCTATGTGTCCCAGCAACCCCATTACTGGTTATATACCCAAAGGAATATAAATCATTCTACTATAGAGACACATGCATACACATGTTGTTTGCAGCACTATTCATAGTAGCAAAGACATGGAATAAATCTAAATGCCCATCAGTGATAAACTGGATAAAGAAAAAGTGATTCATATATACCATGGAATACTATGCAGCCATTAAAAAAAACGAGATCAGTCCTGTGCAGGGAAATAGATGGAGGTAGAGACCATTTTAACTTCACAAACTAACACAGTAACAGAAAACCAAAAATAGCACGTTCTCACTTATAAATGGGAGCTAAATAATGAGAACACGTGGACACATAGAGGGGAACAACACACACTGGGGCCTATCAGAGGGTGGAAGGTGGGAAGAGGGAAAAGATCAGAAAAAATAACTACTGGATACTAGCCTTAAAACCTGGGTAATGAAATAATTTGTACAGCAAACCCCCATGACACATTTACCCATGAAAGAAACTTGCACATCCTGCACATGTACCCCTGAATTAAAAATGAAAGTTAAAAAAGATTTTAAAATATGTCGTTAAACTTACCCAAACCAAAACAAAACAAATAAAAATAATGAAGGTAAATAGGAGAGTGAGAAATGACAAGAAAGAAACAAAACTTACAATGAAAATAGGAACCAGGCCAAGCCAAGCTTATATAGGTACCAAATAAAACCTTTTGGCCACGGAAGCTCTTGTGAGTGAATCTATGAATCAGAGGATTAAGAAAGCACGGACAATGTTTGCTTGTGTGCTATAGATTCTGGTCTTAATGTAGAACCACTTTTTTTTCTGAAAAAAAAAAAATACCTGAATGTATTTTTCATATTAGATAACGCAACTTGATTTCTTCAATTTTCTTGTTTCATTTTTATTTAAAGATTTTCACGATTGTTGCTGCTTGCTAAGAGTGTAACTATAGCATTATATAAGTGTTTGCTATAATCGTGACTTTTTGTGCTTTTGTGGAAGAATTAAGTGTGGGCAGGAAGGCACCTTGGGTGGAGCAGAATGTACAGATTTGCTAGTCATAAGAGCTTTTCCTGGTGTCTGTAGCACCCACTCCCATCATGACTTTTTACACAGCATACAATGAGCTGTTGCTTACATTTCTGCCTCCCCCATTTGAGGGTGCATAATGCAAGATGAGGAAAGCACTTTCCTAGGTAGACAGATGGACGGATGGACAGATGGATGGATAGATGATAGATAGACAGAGGAATAGATAGGTTGGTGAGTCGTTCATTAAGCAAATGTTTAGTGAGGGACCTTTCTGTGCCAGAGATAAACATGGTCAAGTTCCTGACATAATGGAGCACACACATTGCTCAGTTTCTGCCACTGTTGGCTAAAACAGGCTGCGTTTAGCACTGGCTAAAACACGGAGTTAGGAGAAACTCCATACTCAGCAGCCAACTATGTTGACCTGGATGTTGGTCCTGATTATTTGCCTTTAATCATGTGCTCCTGCACATGTTGCTTGACTGAGTCTTCTGTTTTCACTGCAAAAGTTGTATGTGCTGAGGGATGATAAAAGAAGTGGGGCCAGTATCAATGCAGACATTTTTATAAAATGAATGAAAAGTGGGAGGCAGCTCATCCTATCTGCAGTCTGAAGTTGTCTGGGCAGCAGAAGCTGTCAAGTGTGTGTTTCAGATAATGACAGTGGGGAAGGACTTGGAGGCGGAAGTGTTTCTTATTCATGTGGTTATCCAAATGCCTGGTGATTAAGAGCGCAGATTGTGGAATCACCTAACTAAATTTTTTCCCAGTCTCCAGCTTTACTGAGGTGCAATGACAATTAAAAATGTGATGTTTTGATATATGTATACATTATGAAGTAATCCCCACAATCAAGTTAATTAGCATGCCTATTACCTCACTAGTTACCTTGTGTTTAGTGTGAGAGCACTTAACATCTATTCTATTCACTATGCACCCCATGAATATGTACTATTATTATTTGACAATTAAAATAAAGAGGAAGAAAAGATCTACTTTCTTAGCTCATTTTAAGTATATAATGCAGCATTATTAACTGGAGTCACCATGCCGCACATTAGATCTCCAGAACGTACTCATCTTGTAACTGAAAGTTTTCAAACTTTAACCAAAATCACAATTTCTCCACTCCCAAGCTCTGGCAACCAATGTTCTACTCACTGTTTCCATAAGTTTGATTTGTTTAGAGTCCACATATAAAATAAGATCCTGCACTATTTATCTTTCTGTGTGTGGCTTATTTCATTTAGTATAATATCCTCTAGACTCATCTATGTTGTTACAAATGGCAAAATTTCCTTCTTTTTGAAGGCTTAATGATATTTCATACTATATGTATTACATACCACATTTTCCTGATCCGTGAATTCATCAAAGAACACTTACTTTGTTTCCATATTATGACTATAGTGAATAATGCTACATTGAACATGGGAGTACCAATATCTCTTTGAAATACTGATTTCAATTTATTTAGATATGTACCATTTTTTTCAAACAAAAATAGAAAAGGCAATCTTAAATGTGTATGGAATCACAAAAGACCCTGAAAAACCAAAACAATCTTGAGAAAAAATAAAGCTGGAGGCATCACACTACCCAATTTCAAAGTATAGTATAAAGCTATAGTAATCAAAACAGTATAATATTGGCATAAAACAGGCACATAGTCCAGCGGAACAGAATAGAGATAAATCCATGCCTATGTGGTCTATTTATATTCCATGAGGGCACCAAGGGTGTGCAATGGGGGAAGGAATAGTATCTTCACTAAATGATACTGGGAAAATTGAATATCCAAAAGCAAAAGAATAAAATTAGATCTTTATGTTACACCATACACAAAAGTCAACTCAAAATGGGCTAAAAACTTAAATGTAAGGTCTGAAACCACAAAAATCTTAGAAGAAAACATAAGGAAAAACTTGACATTGGTCTTGGCAAGAATTTTTTGGATATGACACCAAAAACATAGGCAACAAAGGCAAAAATAAACAAGTGAGACTATATAAACTAAAAAGTTTCATCTCAGCAAAGGAAATCATAAAATAAAAAGACAACTTATGGAATAGGAGAAAACATTTGCAAATTATGTATCTGATGGGAATTGGTGTTGAAAATTTGTAAGGAACCCACACAACTCAAAATTCTGATTCTAAAAGTTTTTGTCCCACCAGTCTTTCAACTATGGTCAAGTTACATGACTTCTTTCTTCCTGCAAAAAATGAATATAACAATACCTTCCATTTATTGAATATATGCTGTATTCCAGAAACTACTACATAAACTCATTTTCTCTTCAAAACTGTCTCTATGAAGCAGACAATTTCCTAATGTCATTTTATACATTAAAAAGCTGAGAAACAAGAGTGGCCAAATAACTTGCCTAACATCACAGGGTAATGAGTGGTAGAGTTAATCAATAGTAAGCTTACTGATACCAGGATTGTGCTCCTAACCACCACATTACATTGCCTCTACCTGTAAGTAATATGATACAGTAATATAAAGCTACATTATAAATATAAAAAAAGCGGTAAGGGACTTGTTTAGGCTAAGAAGCAGTGGAAGTGAGTTGCAGGCACAAAAAAAAGCATCATTATTATAATGATAACTACTATATCCTGAGTCTATATAATACAGTAGGCAATATGTTGGGTGCTTTAAAAAGTTCATTTCGGCTGGGCGCGGTGGCTCACGCCTGTAATCCCAACATTTTGGGAGGCCAAGGCGGGTAGATCACGAGGTCAGGAGATCGAGGCCATCCTGGCCAACATGGTGAAACACAGTCTCAACTTAAAAAAAAAAAAAATTAATCAGGCATGGTGGTGTGCACCTGTAGTCCCAGCTACTCAGGAGGCTGAGGCAGGGGATTCATTTGAACCCAGGAAGCGGAAGTTGCAGTGAGCCAAGATCACGCCACTGCACTCCAGCCTGGCGACAGAGCAAGACTCCATCTCAAAAAAAAAAAAAAGGTTCATTTCATTAAATCTTCATATATCCCTTGACAGGTGCTTGTTACTATTTTTATTTTGTAGGGGAATAAACTGAAAGGTTAAATGACATGTGAAATGTCCCACTAGTTAGTAAGTGGCAGAGCCAAATTCAGACCTGCCGGATTCTGAGATCCCTGCTCTTTTCTCTATGCAGTTTCTGTTCACGGGTGAAGGGCCAAAGGTGAGAAATGATTGGCTCAGAGCTCAGGTTTGCACCTGGGGGAATGGTGGGTAATAAAGCAGAAGCAGAAGTTTGTTCAAATGCAAAATGCAAACTAAGAATCTTCGACTTTACCTGGCAGACAGTGGTGAGCCATTAATATCTAAGCAAGAATGTGACTGGAAATTATCCTATAAACATGTCTCTGTCTCTTGTTGCTGACATGCTAACTACTCCGGCTTCCAAATGCATCCCTCAAAACCTGCCAAGAAGCTTTTTTCTGAATAACCATTCTATAGTGGTTATAGCTTCCTCTGAAGCTATTTACTGATGGCACTTCCCATTGAACAACAACTGGTATTTATATTGTACTCTTCATTACTTGCCTTTTCATCCAGGTTGTGATTTCTTGGAAAGTTGGCATTGTTTCTAAGGTTTCTGCGCGTTAAGTGCCTATCTTCATGTTTGTACAGAGTTACATTGAATAAAGGCTAACTCTTGATGATATAACAGGTATGGCATCATTTTAAAAGGGCTGTCTCATCTCCAAAGGAGCAAGATAGGAGGAAAGGAAATTTTCTTCTTAGTAGAGTCAGAAGATTTGAACGCATCCCAAGGTGACCGTCAGTGATCACATTGGGAACACCAATTTCCTTAGCTATACAAGGGAGTCAACATTTCCTCTGAGAACTAGGTGTGAAAAAAGGAGTGATAAAACACCATAAACTATGCCTAGCACATAGGAGGCCTTCATTAATAGATCAAAGATAGAAGGATGATGTGGCCTACAATGAGAATATCCTATATTTAACCTCTGGTTTCATCAAGCTACTAGTTGACTCCCCCTACCCCAACACACACCCAAAGTTCAACACACAGTACCTCAGAATGTGACTATATTTGGAAATATAGCCTTTAAAGGGTGATTAGGTTAAAATGAGGTCATATGGGTGGGCTTTCATCCCGTAAGGCTGTTCTCCTTATGAGAAGAAGAGATTAAGACACATACAGAGAGAGACCATGTGAAGACATAGGGAGAAAGTGATCATCTGCAAACCAAGAAGAGAGCACTCAGAATGAAACCAACCCTGCCAACACCTTCATCTCGGAATTTTACCCTCCAGAACTGTAAGAAAATAAATTTTTTTAAGTCACCTGAGCTGTGGTACTTTGTATGGCAGCCCTGGCAAACTAATGCTTTTCTTCTGTGAACCTCAGATTGTAGTATAAAAAGGGAATTTTTGTGAGACTCAGATGTGATTTATGTAAAGTAGGTGCTCTATAAATGATAGCTGGAAGTTGCAGTGATGGCAGTAATAGTAGCAGGAGGGCTTGTGATTGGAAGAGTATTATTGGCTCCATCGTCAGGGCTGTTGAGGTGATCAATTGCAGGGATAATTTATATGCAAAATATAAATTTCAGCCTCTAAAATTAAAGGACCTAAATATGAATCCTGTCTCCACCATTGATCACACAGCTGATCTGGAATATACTCAATCTCTCCAGACATCCCTTTTCATACCATTAAATCAGGTAAAACCTATTTATTAATGAGGTAACCTATTATTAATGAGGTAGAACCCACCTCTTTGGGTTGTTTAGAAAAAGAAAAATGGTTAATATTCATGGAATACGTATTAGCATGTGTCAGGGACTATTCTAAGCCCTGTTTCTGCTTTTACTTATTTAATATGTATGAAAGTCCTAGAGATTAAGTAATATTGTTATCTCTGTGTTTTTTTTTAAATAAAGAATCTCTGGCATAGATGGGAAAGTCACTCACTCCATGTCAGAGAGTTAGTAAAAGATGGAGCCAGGATTCAAACTTGAGCAGAAACGCAGAGATAAAAAAAATAAGATATTTGTTCATTATACATTGTATTGTCTGACTTTATTATTCCTGCCTAGGCTGTTTTGTGGTTTCTTTCTTAAGCCCTGAGAAAGAGTGAACACATTTCTACCAGGACTAGAATCTTATCAGGGAGTACTTGGAGACCTGCCCAACTCTGAGAACAGTATACTGGCATAAGCACCTCTTAGGATTTTCCTTCTATGCCCAAATTCCTTGTGGTACACACTAGTGTTCTCTCACTCCTGAGCACATAGCTTTGGCTCCCTTGTGGGAAGTTGGGACATGTCACTACTTCTAGTCAATAAGGTATGGATATAAGTTACATGTGTTGCTCTTGGATTCAGGGCACTTAATTGTCAGTAGACTCTTCTGAGCTTAGCTTTCCTTCCTTTGACATGGTGACCAGCAATGGTTGTGAGGCTACCTGCATTGCCTGGGTTCCTGAGTGACTGCAATGACCAGAACAGTCCCCCTGACTCACAATAGACATGCAGCTCAAATGAGAAGTAGTGTTGATTTAAGCCATTGACATTTTGGGTTTGTCTGTTACTACAATGTAACTTGGTCATTTCCATCCCCTTTCACCCGCTGACTAATGCATTCATCTTGTTAACTTTAACCTTCTTCCTAAGACCCTTCCAAGTTTAATCACACTCAATCCCTGAAGTCTTCTTTCTCTTACTTTTACTTTCCTACCTTCAATTTTGTCTTTCTGTCCTATAAAACTCCTTTCTGAAGTGCTGCTTACCTTGGGGTATCTCTATGAGGTAACCTAAGTATAAATGAATTTAGGGGCAGAGTCACTTCATCTACCCTCTGCTCTGTTTCAGATTATGATCAGAATGTGGAGTCAATCCTTGGTCCTGCTTATGAAATTCACCCACTAAAGCCTGGTTTCTGAAGACTTAGGTGCAGTCTGGGTCACTGCAAGCAAATCATGCACTTCAGACCTTATCTTTTCGATGATAAGATTGTGTCGATCCATGACTGAATGGAGAATGTCCATTTAACAAGGACAAAAGAAGCTGATTTGTTCCTAAAGGGCCTTGAAAATTTACTCCACTAGTGTGAAACGGGTCAATAAAAACAAGAAATGAAATTGAGGTCAGAGACTTTCTCTGGAAGAGACAGTAGATAGAATCTAAGGCATCCTCCATCCTTCTGTCCCCACAGTGCTGCTGCAGATTCACCAGTAAAGGTGCTGATTAATAGCCAGAGGAAATGTGTTCATTATTGAGTGGGGTCCCAGGGAACACCATCCCCCTTTCCCAGGAGGAAACAATGAGTTGTGGGGAAATATTGCAAGCCAGGCTGCACCCTTAACAGGAAAGATCATTTGCTTCAATTCCTAATTCTATACTTGTATCTAACATCCCGGGTCTATGTTTACTGATTTTGCAGGAAGATTTGGTTGGATTATAAGTATTTTAAGAGCAGGGAGTAGGTCTCATTCAAAATTATATCTCAGTGCCTAACACAGTCCATGACACATAGTAAATGCTTATGAGTTTTGATGAATGACTGGATGGATCTATTGATACACTGAACAAGTTTCTCTCTTCATTTCTCTTTCTCTCTCTCTCTCTCTCTCTCTCACACACACACACACACACATACCCCCCACACACTCCAATTCATTAGCTGCATTCCTTATAACATTATATATATTCTTTCTTGTTTACAAATGTATTCATTGCATTTTCCACAGTGCCCTACTAAGAGTACCCTGGTAATTATTTGTGGGATTGATGATCTAGCCATCATTTACTATATATTAATATGTAAGGAGAAGAGAACATTGGAATGGGAGACAGGCCACACATATAGTTAATTAAACACTTATTGAATGTTAACTATGTGACTGTTTGTGTGCTAATTAACAAGCATGAGGATATGAACGAGGCGAGACTCTATTCTTACTTTCATATGGAACACAGGCCTTCTTACAAAGGATCTCAAATACGGTGTAAGTTTTAAAAAAAAGGGTGGGTGCAAATGATAAAGAGAGGAAATCTCACCCAGAAGAGAGAGGGAGAGGAAAAGATGAGCTCTTAAAGTGACAATCCTTGATCTGACCAATGAATGGATGCGTCAGAATTTGTCATCTGGCTGCATCAGAGAAACAGTATTCTGGGCAGAGGGAAAGAAATTGGAACAACATGTTATAGTTCCCCTCGTACTCCAATATTTATTTTCACATTTGACCTTTCCAATAACCCTGGGAATATAAATAGGACAGAGGTTGTGTTCCACCCTGAAAATCTTCAGTAGAGACAAAGTGAGAACTTCAGCTTCCTGCATCTTAACAGGCTTCACCCTTCAGCGTGATTTGTTTCATCCTTTGAAGCTCAGATCAAGTCTCACCACTTCCAGGAAGACTTCAGATTCATTTAGCAAAGGTTTCTACCACCCCGTGAGCTCACAGTCTGTGTCTCAAGCAAACTGCGTGATATCACAGAACTTATTTTTATTTTTCGTCTCTTGAAACTGTATTTTAATCAATAACATAGCACATAGCACAAAGTTCAGCATAGTTACTCAACAAATGTTCATTGAATCTGAACTTTAAATATTTAAATGAAGATAATAAAACCCATTTATTTGCTTCTGTGCAAGGATATGTGAGGTTCACATGACATATGCATGTGAAAGACATTGCTTGGAAAACTGTAAAAGGATGTAGCTTTATGCTTAACTGTAAAAGCATAAAGACTGGGGGCTCTGGAGCCAGAATGTGGGAGTTTGAATCCTATTTCCACTACTTGCCAGCTAGGGGAACTTCAACAAGTTCATTAACTTCTCAGCTCCATTTTGTTGTTGCTGCTGTTGAAATTATTTTTTTCTCATCTATGAAATGTTATGAAAATAAAATGAGTCAACGAAGGTAAAACACTTAGAATAGTGAGTGGCATGTAATAAGCACAGATGAGTGTTAAATATAATTTTTACTACACGTTGCTTCCATTCCTTAATACAGACTTCTTAGGATTAATAACAATAATAATATTACTTTAAGCCTCTTTCCCATGCTTATCTCAATTATTAAAGAAAATGGTAGCCTGAGATCAGGGACTCTGTCAGAAAATTCTAACTCATGATTCATGGTCCCTGGATCATAGCCACCAGCCTGCATGCTGTAAGAATCAAGGCTGGTGAATCATCTAAGCTGTAGGCACTCTGCTCCTCTGAGCCCTCTGCCCTCCTCCTTAACTGGAGGACGTTGTGGGGTTATCTGCCTTTTCTCCAGTAATGCTGGCAATACAGGCTTTTCTGCTGCTAAAAATATGCAGCTCAAGATTCAAGGTGAACCAGATGCATTGATTTTCAACCTGGACAAAGATGAGAGGGAGGGAAAATAGAATTCAGAAACTTCTGCTTGGATTGAGGTAAGGGGGTGGGGTAATGGACTTATGCTTTCATTTAAAATAATAAAAAAATCCACTGGCATTTCTAACTACTTTGATTAACCATTGTTAAAGTAGATTCACTAGCAATGTCTTTTTGATAGGTAGAGATAAAGAATTTCTCACTATGAGAGATAGAGCTTTGACATCATCAAAGAGTTTGCCATTCCTCAACTTGACCTTTATCTCTTTGGGTTTCTTTTCTGATGATTTCTGGTCCATGAAGTTTAGAGAGGCCTGCAATCCAAAAATATCCAGAATCCTCTCTTCAAGAGACTTCCATGAATCATGACTTCTGAACTAAAACTACACATGTAACATTTTTCCAACAATAATGACATGTCATGTGAGTAGCACCTTGTTCTAATCTGCGTGTTTTACCGATGCCATGCAGCATATCTGTATAAAGATGGCAGAGACTGAGGAAACAAAAATACTACAAAGGAAATGTTATAATGCTTGGCGTATTTAGTTAATAAAAAAGACAAAAAGTTATATATGTTGTACATATAACACATATATACACAACAATACCTTGTATAATCTTGATAACCTCCCAATGTTGAGAATAAACATCTATTGAGCATTTTGTCCAGGCAACAGCCTAGATACTTTCCATAAATCACTTCACATAATCCTTACCAACAAGATGATGACAAAGAAAGCAACAGCTCCATTTTACACATGATGACATGGAGACTCAGAAGGATAAATCAGCTTGCCTAAGATCACACAGGAAATGAAGAAGGAAAGATTAGGCCAAGTCTCCAAAGCTAATGCTCGGTCTACTTAAGGAAGCACTCTCTTTCAGGCCAGGGAGAACCAGGTTTTCAATTCAGAGGACAGTACAGTGCAGTCTGCCCAAATGGGGCCCCCAATTTGCAACACCATCATCACCTGGGAACTTGTTAGAAATATAAATCCTGGAGCCCACCCCAGACATACTGAATCAGAAACTCCGGAGGTGGAACCCAGCAATCTGGATCTTAACAAGCCCTGGGAGTGATTCTGATGACTACCATGGTTTCAGTAACATTGGTGAAGAAATCGAGCCTCACAGAGGCAGAGTAAATTGCCCACATTCCCAGAACAGAGCCAGGTTTGGAAGTGAGATTTCTCATCCCTTAAACATTTAATGTTGCATGAGGTTGTTTCTCAAATAGAAAAAATTCTGTAGTGCCTAAGCTTTAGTTTTCTCAGCTGTCAGAAACAGTATACTATTGTGGTCAAAGGTGAAGTTTCTAGATATCAACAGCCTCTCCCCTATTTACTTGCTATGTGCTTTACGCTATTCATTAATATCTTTGTGCTTATAGTTTCTTATCTGCTAAATGCTTATGCAGGCTGCTATGACAATCAAAGAGAAACTGCATGTTAAGTGCTTTTGTACAATGCCTGCCACATAATAGACACTCAGTAAATAGATAATTTGTCATTGATATGAATACCTCATTCTTTCTCTGTCTAGATGGAGAATATCCTTAATCAGTTCCTGGAGCATAGCAGGTACACAATAAATGCTCACCCTTTTTGTTCTTTTCCTAGTAGAGACTTCTTTTAGTCCCCTTGAACAGACTATGTATCTACCAAACTGGTCTTTCACCTTCCGAATTTTCTTACTGCAGCCAACTCCTCTAATATCAAGCAGCAAAAATGAATCCTGGGGAAATCAACTTCAAAGTCATTACAATAAAAGAGTTGGTTTCAGTCAACTTTTGCATTGAACTCTTACTAAGACAGCCTGCTCCATAGAGGAGTCGACCTGCAGCCCTTTCTCTTAAAAACTCAGCTTATTAACTATTTCCCCCAAAGAGACACCCACTCTTCTCCCTCTCGCTCCTTACACACCCTCTTTCTAAATGGTTCCTGCTTTTCCTTCTGCTGTAGCTTTGGAGAGAGTCACTGCATCCCACTTGGTAAAACATCAACTTAATACTATGCTTATTTTTGAACCAACAACAATATTTTGCTGAACACTGTAATTGCATTTTCCATTTTGCTAGAAAATTGAAAGCTGAGGCCTTTTGAACTTGTCACGTCAGTATACCTACCAGAAAAGCAACAGACCCACAACTGAAGGCTGTGGCTTCTTTGGCAATCATCCGTAATATCTCAAACTCTGAGAAACAGGTTTTGAGGACTCTCTGAACCCAGCTCAAGAGAAAAAAATTGTATGTATAATTTGACTGGTAAAGTAGATAAGTAAGTAAGTAAAGTAGATAAGTAAGTAAAGCTAGACAGGCATGGATTCTACACAAGGATTTGACAGTTGCTAATACGTAATCTTGTAATGAAATTACAACACTTCTCCTAAATCTTAGCATACATGTCTCTGAAATGAGAAGAAGACTCGTGCATACACTATTGGTCATTGAGAGGTTTAACAGATACCACCAAAGGTAATGGCTAACATTTAGTAGGTGTTCAATAAAAACAAGCCTGCCTTGTGGTCCAAAAAAGAAAATGTCTGAGAGAAATCAATTTCAGCATTTAATAAACAAACACAAGTAAAGCAAAAATGGTAGAACAATTCCTCCAGGCTTTGTGTAGAGGAAGCCAAGCTCAAAATAATTAAAGTGAAGTCGTTCTGGTGCTTCTCCCATCTGTGCTTATCACTCAGTTCATTGTCACACTTCTCCTGCATTGTCTCTATACTTTTTGTCACCTACACATGGCAGATAGCGCCTATGACAAATTGCTATTTCCATAAATCACAGGGCTGTTAATCCTCACCATGTCTCCTTAAAACACATCACTGCATTTCTCATGATGCTGTGCCTTCTTTACAAATCTTTTAGTTGCCTAGTTACTGGCGTAATATTGATAATACCTGCCCCACGCCTATTTACCTTGCTCTTCTCTGCAGCCTGGAGGGTCTCCAAAGCACCCTATGGGCGTGCTTCTGCCTTCAAACTGCTCTCTGTGGTTTCTCTTCTAGTTTCCTCTTTCCAGGCTTCTATTTCTCCACTCCCTCAAAAATGTCATGCAAAATTTTCAAAAGATAGGCTCCAGCTTTTTCTGTTCTTGATACTCAAAACACGTCAAAGCATGCCCCATTGTGAAGGCCAAAGCAGTTTGGGCTCTATGGATGTGTCACAAATTGGGAACAAAGAAATTTATAATCTTGGTAGTCTCATAGTCTTTTTTTTTTTTTTTTTTTTTTGAAGGGTTTAACTTTTCTACTCTAAAAACGAATCTAATCATTATTTAAAAATTGAAAAAAATCCTGACATCACAATGGCACCTAAAGGTAACCACTGTGAATGTCATCACATATTTGTTTCATGTAGAATAGATTCTTTCAATTTTGGCTTTATAATAATATGATAAACTTATTTGTAATTTGTAATTTTATATTCTGATTCTTTTAATTTATCTTTTCCATGTACCAGCTCTCCTGATTAAACTATCTTCATAAACGTAACTTAAATGGCTGCATATTAGTCCCCTGATGAGAGGTATCAACTTACTTAAGTATTCCCTTCATTTTACATTTCTAGGTTTGTTTTTCAATTTCATAGTATAACAAGTAATTCTGTGATTGGCCACTTTGCCAATAAAGCCTCCATTCCAGCAGGAGGCAACAGATTACAAACAGGAAACATAAAATAAATAAATAAATGGCATATTACATTAGGAATTAAGGAGATAGGAAGCAACAATGGGCCAATGGTCACTTTAAAATAGTGGTCAGGGTAGGCCTCGCTGAGAACAAGACCGAAAGGAGATATTCTTGCTGAGAACAAAAGACTAAAAGAATATAGCCATGCATATATGAAGGGAAGATCCATCCAGGAAGGAGGAATACAGAATGCAAAGGCTTTGCGGTAGAAGAATTAGAATGTGAAGACAAAGATAATTTAAGATAATTGTCCAAAGTCACACAGATAGAAGGTCTTGACAAAATAGTCTTAGGACCTAGATTGCTAGGATTCTATGTAGTGTGTCTAAGTTTTCAAACCTGAAAGCATCCGATGATAGAGCAAAACCAAGACGACCATAATATTCCCCTTAGGGCAACTCAACTTTACAGAAGTTTTTTTCTGGTTATAAGTTACTGACCTCCCTTTTCTTATAGCATTTACTTTAGGAAACTTTCAGTTGTTATTCTTTCTCTACTCCTTTGGGATGCAAATCTTCTCCCAGTCTCTTGCAAGATTTGCAATCTAGAAAGGTCTTTCTCAAGGACCTGGGAGTCATTCTTTAAAATATCATGAAAGGAGATAATGCCTCTATCTCCCAATGACTGTGGGGAGGTAGGAGCCTGACTTTATAAAGCATCAATTAGCAAGCACGGATGGCCAACCTCCCCACTAACATCATTCAGTACCTTTCCACTAGCTTACTTTGGCTCTTAACAATACTCTGCCTTTTGTTTCAGTGACGTTTCATCTCCCCTATCGCAAGTCTTAACCTCTATTGCAATAGGCTTGAATAAAGGCTTCCCTGCCTGTGTAACTCCATCTGGGGCAATCTTTCTTTGACAAGTATAGTCTAACATTTCTCAAAATGTCTTCCTTGGAACTCTGGTCCTCAGTATAAGTCTGCAAGTGTTCATCTTAACAGTCATAACACACACCAAATTATTTAAGGCTATATACCCATAGTTCCACAGCTGCATAGACCCAAAACCTAAGAAGCATTTTTTTTTTCACTTTTCCCTCACATTTCACCTTCCATCAGCAAATTCTATTGTCTCTACCTCCATAATATATCCCAGATCTAGACGTCTTTACTTTTACCTTAACCACTGGTCATGCCATCATTATCACCTCACACTTGGAATATTGTAGTGGCTTCCTAACTGATCCCTGCTTGTTTGTCCTTTATTGTTTATCTCCATAGAGTAAGAAGGAATCTTTTTTTTTTAGACAGAGTCTCGGTCTCTCGCCCAGGCTGGAGTGCAATGGTGCGATCTCAGCTCACTGCAACCTCCACCTCCCCAGGTTCAAGCGATTCTCCCTGCCTCAGCCTCCTGAGTAGCTAGGATTACAGGTTCCCACCACCACACCCAGCTAATTTTTTGTTGCTGTTGTATTTTTTTTTTTTAGTAGAGATGGGTTTTCACCATGTTGACCAGGCTGTTCTCGAACTCCTGACTTCAGGTGATCCATCTGCCTCGGCCTTCCAAGGTGAGGAAGGAATCTTTTAAAAGTAATAATGCACTCTCCTCCATGCCAGAAGCCTCCCATGGCTTTCTGTCACACTCTCAATAAACTCCAAAGTCTGTCATTGCTCCGAATACCCTACCTTGCTTCTCCAATCTCATCTTTCACCACTCATGTTCGTATTCATTCCATCCCAGCCATTTGACCAGCAGTGCTCTCACTCCGGGGAGCTGTGCACCTTGCTGTTGCTACTGCATCAACCTTCTGTACGGTTTCTGTTCTCACTGTGTAGCTACCTGCTGATATATCTCTTCCTGTTTCCATCTGAGTGTTCCATCTGAAAGAGTAAGTCTTGGCATTCTCTATCATTGCAGCTTGCTTTCTTAACACACAACAGGACCTGACACTATGGATTTATTTTATTATTGTCTAATTTCTCCACACATACAAACACTAGAATGTGCCATTTTGTTCACTGCTGCATTTTTGTAGCCTGACAGGTCCTGATATAAAGTAAACAATAAGTATTAAGAGAAGGAGGGAATAAGTGAAAGATATTAAGAAGTCTTGCAGCACACACACAATAATTGTTCAACTTTTTTAACCCACTATTTCCCAAACTTACTGACCACCAAATCCTTTTCCATGCAACATCTCTTAATTTGGAACCCAATCAGAAAGCACTGGTAGGGCACATTAAAGATGACTGCAAAACCTTGATTCTTCTCTGATCAAGAGATAGGATCTATGTTCCCTCTACCTGAATCCATGAAACCTCCGTGACTGTTTTATATAATAAATGTGGTGGAAATGGTGCTGTGCCAGTTTACTGACTCAGCCCTGGCAGCATTCGCCTTTCATATTGGAGCCCTGAGCTACTACAGAAGAAGTCTCATTACCCCGGCAATGTCATGCCAAAGAGACCATTCATAGACATTCCAGTGCACAGTCTCAGCAGAACCCAGCCTTCTCACCATCTTCCCAAGGCACTAGGTACATGAGAGAGGGAGGGTTCCCTAGATTCTCCACCACACAATCCCCCAGCTAAATAAAATTGAGTCATGCCTGTAATCCCTGCACTTTGGGAGGCTGAGGCAGACAGATCACCTGAGGTCAGGAGTTCCAGACCAGCCTGGCCAACATGGTGAAACCCCATCTCTACAAAAAAATACAAAAATCAGCCAGGTGTGGTGGCGGGCGCCTGTAAGCCCAGCTACTCAGGAGGCTGAGGCAGGAGAATCGCTTGAACCTGGGAGGTGGAAGTTGCTGTGAGTTGAGATCATGCCACTATACTCTAGCCTGGGCAACAGAACAAGACTCTGTCTCAAAAAAAAAAAAAAAAAAAAAAAAGAAAAAAGAAAAGAAATAAAGAAAGAAAGTAATTAAATGACCTCTGTTGACATAAGATGGAACAGAGAATCTCCCACTGAACCCTGACCCTGCCCAACTTCCTGACCCACAAAGTCAAAAGATGAAATAAAATGATTGCAGTTTTTAAAACAACTTAAACCAGTCTGTGTCTTAGGAGTTTTGTTATGCAGCCAATAGATAACTGTAACACTGATGAAATTCACTCTTTTCAATTTTTTCAAATGGGGAAACAAAGGCCTAGAGAGGAGACCGATCCTGTCCCATGATCTCTTAGTGCATGGTAGAACTGGAATAAGAAAACACATCTCCTGTTTCTTGTCTAGTCTTCTCCTTATGGACAAAGAACTCTAGGTGTTGCTGTGAATCCCAATTGCCTCTTCTCTAATATGGGCTTTCCCCTTCAGATTAAACTGGCATTATTAAACACATTCTGAGTGTCAAACCACAGGGTTAGGCATGTTTACGTACTCATTTCATTTAGTCTCTCCAACCAGGGGAGTTCTCTGGGAATGCAGACTGTGCCGACGAGCAAAGAGGGATGTCACCAAGGCTATAAAATGAAAGGCAAGTCCGGCTAGAGTGTAAATTTACCAGAATATATTTCATTCTCCTGGCTGTGAGGCCTCAAGCTTTTGAATGAATATGTGCTTAACTATTTATAATTGACCTTTGCACAAAGGAACATGAAATTTTTATAGCCCAAAGCTTCATTTATTAACTTTACTGGAGTGTAAAATATTGCTGTTTGCCATAAATTTATACCAGGACAAACAATATATATGCTAATTAGTAGTCTTGCCATCGTCTGCACGCTGTTGTGTTGGCTGGTCATTTCCAACAGGCAAAATAGCAGAATTCAATCGACAAATGACAATTGAATCGCTTGATACTTGCTGTTTACACAGTGAAGTCTGGAGTGGTGAATTAATGGTGTTCATTATAACAAGTCCATTTCCTTTTCATTTCCTTTATAAATTAGTCCAGGTAACACGCTGAGTTCCTTCGAGAATGGCTCCTTGGGAACCTGCTGGGGAACACCTGCAAAACCCACAACTCAGCAGAATCCCTCCAGCTCTCACCCTGCAGTTTTCATGTTGCTTCTGGAGTTTCTAAAATGTACTGATGTTTCAGGCTTGAAAGGGGCCTCAGAGATCATCTCTACTTGTTTCACAGAGGAGATTGAGGCTGAGGGAGGTTAAGCGAGTTGCTCAAATTCACACAGAAAGGTAGAGATGGAGTCAGGATTCAAGAGTGAATGTCAATGAAAAATAACCTGAGGACGCCCTTAGCAATCACTTTGTCCTACTCATTTAAAATATGTAGGAAACTGAAGATCAGAGAGGACAAGTTTAAATGTCACATACGTTGTGAAGCCTGGCACCACTAAGCAGAACCTGTAGCTCCATTCCACCCATGTATGCATTAATCTATTTTATTGATGTTTAATGATGAGTGCCTACTATGTGCTAGGTATGGGAGATAAAATTGTTATTCAAGAACATATATCCCCTTCCCTTAGGGAGTTTGAAGTATAGAGGGAGAGGCATATATGAAACAAATGGCACATATTGATATAGTAGCAAGATGTGGTAGACACTAAGAGTGTTATGAGGATGACAGGAAGGAAGGTAATCTAGTCTAGGGGACTTGACATTACGTGTGAGCTGGGATCTAAATGATAAAGAAGGATTGACAGATGATGTAGGTTGAGGAGTTGGGTAACAGCATATTCTAGACAGAGGAAATGTCACGTGCAAGAATCCTGAAGTAGGAAGAAGCTTGGTCCGTCATAAGAAGGAGCAAGAAGAGCATAAGATGAGTCTGGTTAGGTGGTCCCAGTTTATATTATACTGGACTTTGAGGGTTGCAGTTCTTTATACTAAGCCACACAGAGAACAACAACGATAACAAAAAACACTTCAAGGGACGTGGAAATGACATGCAAAACTACAACACTTTGTCTCCATTGTAGAACATATTATATTGAATTGCAGTGTTGCTTTCATGGTGGGATTCGTAACTGTGAAATGAGGACTGAAACCATGTCTATTTCTACTTTATGTTTATGGCATCTCGTTCAGCTTTCGGTACATAAGGAACACTTGAACAATGCCTGCTGCATGAAAAGACAATTATTCCAAGTCATCCGCAAAATACTGGCAGAGAAATGCCTACTGTTTCATCCTTATATCACATGGATCATTCTTTCTTTTCTCCTTTGTAAGTGTGAAGATGCAAAACGTGCCAAAGCCACCCCCTCTTCATCTTTGCTGACACAATCTATTTCTGAGACCAAATTCTCAGCTCCTTATTCCCCCAGTGATATATAAGCTGAAGCCTTCTGAAATTTTCCGGAAAGGTTTTTGTTCCTCAATAAAAGGGGCAAATGAAGTTGGTATGTCTCCTCAGCCTTTTTACCTTGAATTCAAATGCAATGACTGGAGCTGCAACAACTGTCTTGTGATCATGAGTTGATAAACATTAAAAAATGGCAAGGGGGACCGGGCGTGGTGGCGCAGGCCTGTAATCCCAGCACTTTGGGAGGCTGAGGCCGGTGGATCACTAGGTCGGGAGACCATCCTGGCTAACATGGTGAAACCCCGTCTCTACTAAAAATACAAGAAATTAGCCGGGCATGGTGGTGGGCGCCTGTAGTCCCAGCTACTCGGGAGGCTGAGGCAGGAGAATGGCGTGAACCTGGGAGGCGGAGCTTGCAGTGAGCCGAGATGGCAGTGAGCCTAGATGGTGCCACTGCACTCCAGCCTGGGCGACAGAGCGAGACTCCATCTCGAAAAAAAAAAGGCAAGGAACTAGTAATCTATAGACAACAGTCCCAATATTCTCGAGCTGTTAAAACAATTCTTCACTCTGAACCCTTATTTTACAAGAAAAAATAAACTTCTACTGGTTTTAGCCATTCATGCTCTTCACAATTCATGCTCTTCCCAATTCAGTCACCTGCTTTTCACTAATAAATGTTTTTCTTCTATGTTTCTCTACTGTGTCTTCTCTTCATTTGGTTTATTATGTGTATTCTAATATGAGAGAGAGAGAGAGATTGCAATTATCTTGAGAAGCTTTAAAGTTCTGTTGGAAGATGAAACACAGATACAATAAAATAATAACTTCATATCTCATTGTGTTGAGATACAGGGACAAGATCTGTGTTCCAAATCCTATTATGCTATTAACAGTAGTGTAATTTTGGAATGTGACTTCACCATTTGGGACCTTCATTAACTCTTTTGCAAAGTGAGGTTTTGATCATCTTTAATTTAATGCTTCTCAAAAGGTATTTCACAAACCACCAGCATCTAAATCACTGATGAAGCTTGTTAAATGCAGATTCCTGGGCCCCACCTGAGACTAAGTCAGAGTCTCTTGGGCTGAAGACTAATGATTGGCACAATAAATATGCTCCTGGAGTTGTTATAGCACTGAAGTTTGATAACTGTCGTTAAGTTCTATTCTTGATTTAGCATTCTTTGATTCACTTGAAGTTGAATTCACACGGTAGATTTTACATTATCCAGATAATATAGGAAATTGATGTTTTAAAGCTCTGTTTTAATTGATTTGAGAAGATTAACAGATAAGGCCCTAATGCAGCTGGAGATTCCAGTTCCTCCTGAACCAGAACTTAAGTTTAGTGACAATTGTTGGATTACATTATAAGAACCTCCACAGTATTTGCTGCTGGAGCTGTTCACAGTGTTGTCAAAATACCCTCTGTGCATATGTATCAGTGTGGATGTGTGTTTGGACACATGCATGCCTGTGTATAAATATATGCATGGCTACATATGGATGTATACGTGGGCATGTGTATGCCCATGTGCTTAGGCATATACTAATGTGTGCACATAGGGACTTATTGTATATCTCTATATGTAGCTACTTGTGTTTATAGAGGCAGATATTTTTGGACATCTGCACTTGTACTTTCACAAGAGCATACACATATGTATGTAGATGTACCTCTTTTTTTTTTTTTTTTGGGATGGAGTCTTGCTCTGTTGCCCAGGCTGGAGTGCAGTGGTGCTATCTTGACTCACTGCAACCTCCGCCTCCTGGGTCCATGCCATTCACCTGCCTCAGCCTCCCAAGTAGCTGGGACTATAGGCACCCGCTACCACACCTGGCTAATTTTTTTGTATTTTTAGTAGAGATGAGTTTTCACCGTGTTAGCCAGGATGGTCTCAATCTCCTGACCTCGTGATCCACCCGCCTCAGCCTCCCAAAATGCTGAGATTACAGGCATGAGCCACTGCCCCCAGCCAGATGTACCTCTTTTTTACATCATACTCACAACTCAATTGCAGGTTGAGTTGTGAGTAGAAAACAATAATCTTCATACAATTGCCCTTGAAGTGTTGGGAAATAGAAGAAACTGGATGGTTTGCGGAGGTTAGACTCATGATATTAATTTCATTTAGTTTCTTGAAATGCCTTTTTGTAAAGATAGTTTTTGATAACACAGGAGAGAACACTACTTGTCTGGTACTAGCACTGTGGATAATACATTGAATGGTCTTGGGCAAATCAGGTAATCTCCAGGAGTCTTAGTTTTTTCTCTTTCTATAGTCTCAGAGCTCTTTGTTCAAACATATGTGACAATACTTACAGTTTGTGTTTCCCTCTTTTTCTTAAAATATTAATATCCCCTTGATAATAGGAACTCTTCAGCTCCACAGCCCTAATGTCTATAAGAGAGTCTAGCATACCGTGATGGTGGTGGGGATGAAGATGATGATGATGGTGACAATGGGAGCTAATATTTATTGAGTTCCATGTTATAACAGCACTTTCAAGCACTGTACATGGATCACTTCATTTAATTTTCACAACAAACCTGCAAGTAAGTAATAGCATTTTCCACATTTTAGAAAGACATGGCTCAGAGAAATCAATTAACCTGCACAGTGCTAGCAGACTAGGAATTAACATAGCTTGAATTCAAATCTATGCTTGTCTGTCTCTGAGTGACCTTAATGGACCACCGTGCGATACTGCTCAATAAAGAGTTACTGAATAGTACAGTAATAGAATAATATTTAGTAGAATGAAATGTTTATGGGAGGCTCTTCACAAAGAACCTCGTTTACAGAGAATAGTTTAATTAATGGGAGAAGCTCGTTTAGGATCAAATCCAGAAAGACACTTTTAAAAGTAAAAGTGATCACAAAGCTCACCAGACCCAATATCTTTTTTATATATTAAGGAATTTGAAGCCTAAGGAGGTAAAGTGACTCACTCAAAGTGATACAATTATAGTTATGTTGCAACAATAACACTAGTATCTTCTGTTCTTAATTCCCAGTCCAAGACTTTTTTCTGCTATACCTGAGACCTTTGCATCATTTCCTCCTGTTATGCAAAAAGACAAAACAAATTCCAGGTTACCTCGCAGGGGTGCCCAACCTTTTGGCTTCCCTGGGCCACACTGCAAGAAGAAGAATTATCTTGGGCCACACATAAAATACACTCACACCAACAACAGCTGATGAGCTAAAAAAAATTGTTAAAAAAAAATATGATAATGTTTTTTAAAAGTTTGTGAGTTTGTGTTGGGCCACATTCAAAACCATCCTGGGCTGCATGGGGGACTGTGGGTTAGACAAGGTTGCTTATGGTATCTATGACAATGAAGAAAATCAGTGGAAATTTCCTCTACACAAACACAAGTTACAATTATCACTGTTATTGTCATAGTTATGCTGCTTAGGCCTCTGATCTCTGTCTGCTCTTAGAGTCAACGGACAGTCACCAGGACAAACAAATTAAACACTCGTAAGTGCCTATCATGACTCCATGTGAACCCAGGAGACAAAGCTCTCATGGGCCAATTGTCTCATTCCCCCAAACTGCCTCATCTCATAATTAAAAATTAAACCGTTTTCCGATGAAATAATTGTGCTCATTCTTCTTGCTCCTGCTGCAGAGCCTGTGGCACCAGCTAAATTTCGAATTAAATAATTCAACTGTAATACATTTAAAAGAGATCACATTTAGGGCTACACTTCCAATTGGCTGCAAAACCAGGCCAGTTGTACAAGATCCCTGTGGATGTCACCCACCAAGGATGTACAAGGCTTGGGATTCTGTTAATGAAAGCTGGCTACCTCTCCCTTCCCTTTTTTCTCATTATCGGCTCTAGCATCACAAAATCTTTTTTTCCCCCTTATCTATTTTGTCTCATCTTTATCCCTTTGTTCTCTTTTTCCTCCCCTTTGATTAAAAGCTTCCTTAAAAAAAGGAAAAAATAGAATACTCCATTTTGCCTTTCTGATGGGCTGTTCTCTGTTCGCTTTCAACACCTGCTCACTTGCTAGGACAATAGAGACACATTACAACTCTCTCCATGCAAGGCGGGTGTAGGTGGCAGGATGGATTGACTGACTGTGCTGAGTCAAATGCCTTCTTCTCCAGAGGCTGCCAGTTTTGATCTGGCTCATGTTGCCAGGATTTCAGAATCATTATTTCATTTGACAGATGATATTGTAAAAACAGCTTGCCCTGCTTATAGTCCTTACCTGGGGAGTCAGCATGACAGCCATGAGTGCTGTGGCCCAGTACCCCAGGCAGGCAGGGGGCATGGGTTTGATGTTCAGCTGTGTGATATTGAGGAAGCCACTTAACCACCCTGCACCTCAGTTTCCTCAACTGAACTCTTCTTTGCTCAGATATAGTCATAGTTTTATCTATTCTCAGGCTTACAAGTAACAGGGAAATTTAAACTGCACATGAACTTTAGGGAAGGTCCACCAGGATTACATGTTAATGAGGACAGCCAAACTAGGAATATCAACTATTAGGAAGAGAACAGGAATGATGTTTTCCCCACAAATCAAGTATTTGTTAAGTGAAGGAAATTCCTACTTGACTGCCAATTTACTTTCCGTTTCTCTCTGCTTTCACTCTTTCTCTGTTTCAGAGGATGGACTTGCTGAGCTTGAGAGAAGGATCTAGGTGCACTCATCAGGCATTTCCAGGCTGCCTTTTTTAGAGCTACCCTGTCCACAGGACCTGTATATCTCCATTCTTCTATTGGTAAGCTTCTAGATGCAGTCTCTGCTCAGATCAAGGTGGGGGTGTCAGGGCACAATGGTGCAGGGCTATCTACGATGGGCAGGTAAATTTAATTCAAGGGTAAGGTAAAGGAAGCCTCAAATGACCGCTCACCTGTTTTCCCATCCCAAAAGCTTTTGTTGGTAGGAAACCTGAAATGGTTGATCTTCATTGGTGTGCTTCTTGAATCTTAGTACCAATAAGTTCTGAATCTTGTAGAGAAAGAGGCGGTGTTATTCATTAGTCTTCTAAACTCTTTTTGTTATTGTAGAGGCGTGAGGAAAGATAAAACATGCCTTAGAAAGAAGGAAAAGTTTGGCTCTTTGAAGCCCTCCAGAGCCACTTAGGACCAACTATGGGAGGGAAACGTTCCCGTGGAAGGGAAATAGTGGAGGGGAAATCTCTGGAGGTAGTGAGCTCTCCATCACAGGGTGTGTTCTATTCTGGTACCATTAATCACTACTATGCACTTTTAGGCACTGATTATCTTACATTGATATAGAGATAGATGATATAACTGGGGAGCAGGTTTGGCGATATTGCTGGGTACTACTTGACAGGTGCAAGTCCTGCCCCTTTCTTCCACAAAGGCTTCGTCAGTGGCAGATGCCAGGATGGATGTGGTCTTGAATAATTAGTGGTCACTTGTGGCTGCATGTTTATAGAGAAAGAATACAAGTTTACAATGCCATGCTAAGGACATAGCAAACCCCTTGACTCCCTGTCAATACACCTATGGGGATACACAACACATACGCACACAAACACACACACATATACATGCATATGGACACACACATATTCAAGGATGCCATTCATTTGTCCTATTTATTAAAATGTGCTTGAGAAACATAGTCATTTTGGAGCAAATACGAGGATAAAAAATAGGAAGTTATGAAAAAAAAAGAGCAGAATCATGGCCCGGAGAAGCGACCAAGTTATGGCACAGTTAGATTGACCAGTCTAAGACAAACAGAAAAAATAGCAGATTAGGAACTCTACTGTGTGGCATGGCTTACAGAAGTGTGGAGGCCACCATGATTAGAGACTAAGGGAGGAGATCTTTGATCATCACATATTATCACAAAGTAGCTGATGCTTGTCAACCTACTTGCAGTAGCTTGTGCTTGATTCTGGGCACTACCAACTGATAAGCTTCTACTGATTTTACCTGTGGTCATAACTGGCTCTAGTAGGACAGGACCTGGAAGCAAAGGAGCCTGCCAGTCTCATAGGCATGGAGAGGCCTGGGGCTCACACTGGTCATTGAGAAGAGCCCCTCCTTCATTCCTGATTTTACCTTGGCCACAGTGGTCACCAGCATGTGAGCATTAAAGTCACCCATGCATATGCCACATTCTTGTTTGTTTGTTTTTAAGTTGAATATTAATCAGCAATAGGGAGAATACAGGATCCATAGTCAGTGATTAAAATTTAAGAACAGGGAGGTGGTGGCTGGGCATAGTGTCCCACGCCTGTGATCGCAACATTTTGGAAGGCCAAACCAGGTGTATCACCTGACATCAGGATTTTGAGACATACCTGGCTAACACAGTGAAAACTAGTTTCTACTAAAAATACAAAAAAATTAGCTGGGTGTGGTGGCGGGCACCTATAGTCCCAGCTACTCAGGAGGCTGAGGCACGAGAATCGCTTGAACCCTAGAGGCAGAGGTTGTAGTGAGCCGAGATCATGTCACTGCACTCCAGCCTGGGCAACAAGAGCAAAATTCTGTCTCAAAAAAAAATAAAAAATAAAAAAAGAGCAGGAGGTGGGAAACCAGTTTATTAACAGATTCTTCATCTGAGGTGTTAAAACTGCCATGCTTTTCTTTGCAAGCTTCAAGCTGAAACGAGAAAAAGAAAGTACAAAGAAATTTGAGGAAAGGCACAAAATGGAAAGTGCTCCTTTCCTGAATAAGGCCCTTTAGTTAATTTCCCATTCACCCAACTCACAGAATATTGGAAAAGAGGCCCAGTTTCTATGGCTGAGGACCTGGGCTTGAGAAAGCTTTATTGTTTCTAATGCTGTGCTTCTGGGTAATTTGCTTACCTTCTGGTCCTCCGTTTTCTCATCCATTAAATGGGGGAGAGGATCATAATAATAGCAATGTCTTCACTAGGTTGTAATTATCGGAACCAACCGATATGAAAGTATTGTAAAATGTGATATACCAGCATTCCTACTGTTTCCCCATCTAGAGTTCTGTGAGATTTCTATGGTTAAATAAAATATGTGACATTAATATAATAATGGTCCTGATGATACCTGATGTAAATAAACACAGAGTAAACATAGGGAAACAAAATCCTTGTTTAGTTTTGCAACCTAGTAGTTTTAACATCTGATTTTACCCTTGAATTCGGTTTCCAGGCGGTGCCACTTAATGTCCCATTTCATATGCTTTGAGGAATTCAAGGTTATGCAAAGAACTTCTGTTTTGGCAAAAGGACCAAGTTTGGGGTAGGAGAGGGGTTGATAGGCAAGACAAGGAATGCGTTGAAGATCACATGATGCCATCCCACCCCACACCAAATGCTTTGCTTGACAATTTTCTGAAAGTTTTGTCATGGATTAGATCAGGAAACCATTAAAAACATGGCTACATCCCTAGAAGTGAGGATTCAGTGGAAACCCGGACAAGTTCTTTTCCTTAAAAGGACCTCTATTTCCTCATCTATGCTCTGAGGCAAATATCTAGGGGAAGTGTCAACCATATCGATGATCAGCATGAGAATTACTCAGGTTTAAAGACAGATTCCTGAGCCCCACTCAGATTTAGAATAGGAAGAGAATATTCTCATCATCAGTAGTTTCCCCAATGGGAAATTTTATGCTCCCAAATGTTTAAGTGGTTGTTGAGAATAATCTCCAAGCCATACCAACTCTAGCATCCTTAGCTGCCTTTACATGTACGTATCTGAAGCAAGATGTCCACAGAAAAAAATAAAAGTAGAGATCAGGAGCCTCAGACAAAAAGCATCTCTTTCCCATGGGGAAAAGCATGGAAGATCAGCCAATACCACCTGTGCACTTGTCAGGACCCATAAGGAAAGCAAAGCAGAGTTGGCCTGTTATCTTGCTCATCCATTGCAATTCTAGTAAGGTTCACGCACGTGCATGTAGATGACTCTCTGAACTGGCTCATCTGAAGTCAGGACTGTTGGAGTGAAATACAAAACATCACAGAGTTGATTTAATGGCCTTTAAAAGTCTCTCCTGAGCGGCTGTGGAGCTCCTTGTCTGTTTCCCAGTGCACTGCTATGCTCATAAAGCTGTCATCATTAATCACTGCCCACCATCCTGATACCATTTGGTCACACATCAAGGGGACGAAAGTGGTTCTGAAGAGTTCTGGTGTGTGATGTGGCCACCTTAACCCTAAACCACATCTTCCTTCATTTTCAGTAGTGGGTGTGGCATCTAGTTTCTATTAGACACCTCTCTGGAGGCATCTGGAGGTAAATGCTGGCTTTACTTCTTTTAATTTAGAATATTTACTCCCCAAACTGCCTGGAGGCAGAATCTGAATTTATTCCAAGTATTATTTGGTTCTACCTGAACCCTATCATGAATTTATCCATCTACATCTGTGTATTTCTTGGACTTTGTTTTTCATGGCCATTATTACAGACTAATGCTGTCCAATAGGAACATAATGTGAGTCACAAAGGTGAATTATATATTAAATGTTAAATTTTCTTGTAGCTCCATTTAAGAAAGCAAGAAGAAACAAGTGAAATTAACCTTTAAAACATTTAATAGTATATTTTAACTCAATATATTCAAAATATTATCATTGCAACATAGAATCAATAATAAATATTTATAAAATTGTGTTTTCTTTTTATGTTGGGACTAGGTCATTGAAATCTGATATATATTTTATACTTAAAGTATATATTAATTTGAATTAGCCACCTTTCAAGTAATTAATAACATGCATGGCTACCATATTGTACCACAAAGTTTCAGAAGGACAAGAGATAATCTGGCTAATTGATTACTTTACACATTCATTCAAACACATACTAAGCACTGACTAAAGAATAGACATATTTCTGGGCACTAAGTTACAGAGATAAAAGTCATCTGACTTTCCTGGAATTTATAGTCAATTAGGAGTGACAGGCAATAAAGAAGGAGAAGAATAAACGGACAAAATAATTTCAGACTACAGTAAAGGATATCAAAGGAAAAAAAAGGTTGATATAACAGAGGGTAAACTAGGGAGAGGAGAGGGCTGGATTAGAACAAGTTATGAAGCAGAACCTCAGAACAAAAGACTAAATGACAAAAGTTCATTCACTTACCTTTTCATTGTTGACCAACCAACCATGTACCCTCTTAGGACGTAGGTGGTACAAGGTGTTATATTAAACATTTAGCTAAATTTCTGGTGCATAAAGAAGCACTAGGCTATAGTGAATATTAGACTGTCATCTCCAAGGAAGCAGGAAACGTATCCTCGGGGACTAGAAAGATCTCACTCATAATACCTACTCAAGATGTACTGATGGTTGGACAAGTGAATAAAGGAATAGCAACCCCTCATGAACCTTGGTTTTGCAATGAAATATACAGGGGAAGGCTGAAAATGTTAATTCAAGTTTTGTTGGTTTGTTTTTAGGATTGTGGGATCTGGATTCCTTAAGCAAGGACATGATCTCAATAGACACTGTACCACTGCAGACAGATCTACCCACTGGCGCCAAGAAAAAAGATATTTTTATGCTCATCCTTCCTAAGACATATGAATAGAAGACCAGCCTCAGAAAAATGTGCTCTTAAGTGCTGAGATAATTTTTGAAAATGCCAGGCCTTTCTTACACAAGCAATTTGCCAAGATACACAGAAATGAAATAAAATTAGAAATGTAACTTCTACAGCCATTGTATTTAAAATGAGTAAGAGCTAATGTGGTGTGTGTGTGTGTGTGTGTGTGTGTGTGTGCACATGCACTGCTGTTTTAAGAAGTATAGTGTTTTGTAAAACCATGGGAAGAATTTGCCTCAACAGATCAATGTTTCCAAAACAATAAAAGGTGATTCAGGAGAAGGGACACCCATCAGACTATATTTTTACTGCAGTCAAATCTAGCTCATTAAAGAAAATGATACTTTTAGAACTTTTATTCATTGTGCTTATTCTTTCTTTCTTTCTTTATTCTTTTCTTTCTTTCTTTCTTTCTTTTAAATTTTTTATTTTTTTTAGAGTTTCACTCTCGTTGCCCAGGCTGAAGTACAATAACGTGATCTTGGCTCACTGCAACGTCCACCTCCCAGATACAAGGGATTCTCCTGTCTCAGCTTCCCAAGTAGTGTGGATTACAGGCATGCGCCACCATGCCCATCTAATTTTTTTGTATTTATTAGAGACAGGGTTTCACCATGTTAGTCAGGCTGGTTGCGAACTCCTGAGCCCAGGTGATCCACCTGCCTGGGCCTCCCAAAGTACTGGGATTACAGGCATGCACCATTGTGTCCAGCCATGTTTATTCATTTTTACTACTTTTCTTTACCTTTCTCTTTCCTTTGTGACTTTGATGTAGCCAAGTATAGTTCTGCCAATAATACAGTAATAGCCATTACATATTTGCATGAATATGCCAGGCAATTTTCTACTTATTTTAAGTGAATGATTCTGTTTGATAATCAAAACAGTCAATAATTTAGGAAGACTGGTATGGCATTTTAGGAATATAGAAACAAAGATTAGTGTTAGTGGGCAAACAAATATTTGCCCAAGATCCCTGGAGAGCAGTTCTCAAAAACACATCTCATGATGTGTTTATATTCCTAAAAACTGGTGAGGACAACTGTATTAGTTTTCTATTTCTGCTATAATAAATTACCATAGACTTAGTGTCTTGAAACAACAACATTGCCACAAGTCAGTTGGCACATTTGTGTAGATCTATTTTCAGGTTCACTATTCTATTCTATTGATCATGTGTCCATCCCTGCACCATCTTAATTAATGTTGGTTATTACAATAAGCCTTAAGATCGGGTTGACCGATTGCTTTCACTTTTTTCTTCTTTATCAGAACTTCAAAATAATTGTCCATATCTACAAAACTACCTTGCAGTGACTTTGGTAAGAATTGAGTTAAAACTGTGTATCAATTTGAAAGAATTGAAATCTTTATTAGGTTGAGTCTTCCAATTCATGTGCACCATATGTCTCTCCACTTGCTTAGCCCTTTGGTTTCTTTATTCAGTGCTGGGTAAATTTCAGCAAATAAATCCTATACATGTTTCTTTATATTTATGTATATTTTGTTCTTTAAGTTATTGTAAATGGTATTGTGTTATTAATTTTGGTGTCCACGTATTCATTGTTAATATAAGGAAATACAATTGATTTTCATGGTTACTTTGTATGCTGTGATCTTGCTCAACACACTTATTAGTTCTAGGAGTGTTTTGTTTTATTTTTTAGGCTCCTTGGTATTTTCTATGTTTATCCTCTGTAAATACAATTTGTTTTTTATTCTTTTCTGATTTGTATGCCTTTTATTTCATTTTCTTACTTTACTATACTTGCTAGTTCTTCCAGCACTATGTTGAATAAGAGTGGTGATACTGGACATCCTTGCCTGGGACTTTGAGCCAGTCTGACCTCTGAGGAAGAGGTGGAAGCTTAAGGTTCAGCCCAATCACACTGCTAGTGATTTAATCAATCATGCCTACATCATGAAACTCCAATAAAATCTCTGGCCTCTGAAGTTTAGAGGAGTTAGGGCAATGGTATTCAGTCTTTCATCATTTAGCAAATTGTTAGCTGTTGTTATTATTTTTTAATAGATACTCCTTTTCAAGTTGAGAAAGTTATCTGTTTCAACTTTCTGGGAGAATGTATCATGAATGGGTGTTAAATTTTGTAAACTTTTTTTATGCAATGGATATGATTATGTATTTCTTTCTTTATCTTGATAAATAGTGGATCACTACTCTAAGACCAACCGCTATATTTCAACCCTGTTTTAACACCAACAGATACAGTACAATTCAGTCATGACACTCACACCTGGAGTTAGTGTAGACCTCACAAAATGAAGGGCAAAATACACAAGACCGACCTCACTTTAAATGCCAGCAAAAAGTTCAGTAGGTCCCAGATCATCCACACTTCTCATGGACTGACTCATCTCAGGGTTACCATGACCCCTTCTGGTTCACAATTTGGTAGAATGACTCACAGAACTCAGGAAAGCATTACAGTTACAATTCAAATTTTATTATAAAGAATATAACTCAGGAAGAGCTAAGTGAAAAAACACATAGGGTTAGATTTGGAAGAGAGCAAAATGCAGATCTTCAGTGCCCTAGCCCTGAAAAATCACATCACATCATCCTCCAAAGCACATTGATGTATTTACCAACTGGGAAACTCCTCTGAACTTCAGAGGTCAGAGATTTTATTGGAGTTTCATGATGTAGGCATGATTGAATCAATCATTAGCAGTGTGATTGGGCTTCACCTCAAGCCTCCACCTCTTCCTCAAAGAGGTCAAACTGGCTCAAAGTCCCAGCACTCTAATCATGCAGGTGGTCATCCTGGTGACCAGTTCCCATCCTGAGGCTACCTAGGGGCCCACCATGAGTCACTTCACTAGCAAAATGAGAGTGATAGCATAGTAATCCAAAGGGTTCAAGAATAATTAAAAGACACTTCTATCCCTCAGAAAATTCCAAGTGCATTAGAAAGAATTCAGTACAAAGGCCAAATATTATTAATATACAACAATAATATGGACAGATTTTTCAAATATTAAATCAGCCTGGCATTCCTGGAATCAACTCCAGTTGGTTATGGCAATCCAAAGGACTCAGGAATAAAAAACACACTTCTATCACTCAGAAAATTCCAAGTGCATAAGAAGGATAAGTACAAAGACCAGAAAACTTATTATACACCAATAATATTGATTGATTTTCAAGTATAAACCAGTCTGGCATCCCTGGAATAAATTCCACTTGGTTATGATAAGAAATTATTTTTATATGTTGCTTAATTTTATTTGCTAGTATTTTGCTAATGATTTTTGTGTCTATATTCACAAGAAATATTGATCTACTATTTTGTCTGTTTTTGTCTTTAATATTGGATTTAAGTGACTTTTGCATGAGGAAAATATTGGCTCCATGTGTGCATTGGAAAGATTTACTTCTATGTTCTTTAAGACATTGTGTAGAATTTGTGTTATTAAGAAAAATTAACACCAGGTGCAGTGGCTCACACCTGTAATCTCAGCATTTTGGGAGGCTGAAGCAGGTGGATCACCTGAGATCAGGAGTTCAAGAATAGTCTGGGCAGCATGGTGAAACCCTGTCTCTACTAAAAATACAAAAATTAGCTGGGAAAATTTACAAGAGAAAAACAAACAACCCCATTAAAAAGTGGGCAAAGGACATAAACAGACACTTTTCTGAAGAAGATATACATGCAGCCAACAAGCATATGAAGAAAGCTCAATATCACCGATCATTAGAGAAATGCAAATCAAACCCACAATGAGATACCATTTCACATTAGTCAGAATGGCCATTATTGAAAGGTAAAAAAATAAAAATAAAAATAAAAATAACAGATGTTGGCCAGGTTGTGGAGAAAAGGGAACACTTAAACACTTTTGGTGGGAGTGTAAATTAGTTCAATCATTGTGGAAATCAGAAAGGTGATTCCTCAAAGAGCTAATAGCAGAACTACCATTTGATTCAGCAATCTCATTACTGGGTATATGTCCAGAGGAACATAAATCACTCTGCCATAAAGACCCATGCATCTGAATGTTCATTGTAGCACTATTCACAATAGTAAAGCCTAAATGCCTGTCAACCTAAATGCTTATCAGTGACAGATTTAATAGAAAAAAACATGGCACATATACATCAGGGAATACTAGGTAGCCATAAAAAAAGAACAGGATCATGTCTCTCCTGGGAACATGGATGGAGCTGGAGGCTATTATCCTTAGCAAACTAACACAGGAACAGAAAACCAAATATTGCATGTTCTCACTTATAAGTGGAATCTAGATGATGAGAGCTCATGAACGCAAAGAAGGGAAAACAGACACTGAGGTCTATTTAAGAGTGAAGGTTGGGAGGAGGGAGAGGATAAAAAAAAACTGTTGGGTAAGAGGCTTAATATCTTGGTAATAAAATAGTCTGTACAAACCCCCATGGCATGAGTTTACCTATGTAACAGATCTTCACATGTACCCCGGAACCTAAAATAAAAGATTACAAAAACTACTTATTTCATGAATTATTTAGAAGTGTATTGTGTAGTTTACAACTGTAGGGAAAATTGTTTGTTATCTTTTGTTATTGATTTCTAGCTTGATTCCATTATGGGTTGATTCACATATTCCATATGATTTACATATTTTGAAGTTCTTGTTTGGTGATGCATATCTTGGGTTGCTGTGTTTTCTTGGAGGGTTGACGCTTTTATCAATATATAATACCTTTCGTGGTAATTTTATTTGCTTTCAAGTCTAATTTACTTGATATTAATATATTCCTCCTGGTTTCCTTTGATTAATAATTTCATGATACATGTACTACGGTATTTTCAGTTTTAATCTGACTGTATTGTTATATTAAAGTGTATTTCTTGTAGAAAACCTTTAGTTCAGCCATATTTTTAATCCAATCTGCCAATCTCTATTTAATTGGTATATTTAGACAATTTATATTTAATATATTTTAATATGTTAGGACTTAAGTCTGCTATTCTATTTTTTTCTATTTGTTTTCTTTCATTGTTTGTCTTTTTACTTTTTTCTGTCTTCCCATGAATTACTTACTTAAACATTTTTCTTGAATTCCATCTTGATTTATCATTAGTTTCTTAAGTTTATGTCTTTGCATAACTTTTTAATGTTTGCTCTAGGTATTACAAACTTTTTAATGTTTGCTCTAGGTATTACATCATATATGCATATATATGGTCTACTGGTGCCATCATTTTACTAGTTTGAATGAAGTACACAAATCTTAGCTCTCTTGTCTTTTTACCCTCCACCACTTAAAATATAATTTCCTATACATTTCCTATACAAACATGTAGAAATCAGACAATGATATGTCTTTGCTTCATCCATCAAATGCAATTTAGAAAAAGGAAAGGAATGCCTGCTACATTTCCCCATATTTTTGTGTATTCTAAGGATTTTTAAAATTATTATTTTATTTCTGTTTTGAGAACTTTATTAAATTCATTTAGGGCATATTGGCTAACAACAAATCTTCTCAGTTTTCCTTGATCTTAGAATGATTTCCTCTTCATTTCTAAAGCATATTTTGGCTGGGTATAGGATTCTGGTTTGCCAGACCTTTATTTTCAACATTTGAAAAATATTGTGCAATTCCTCTTTGGCCACCATGATAAAAAAATATGCAGTCATTTTAAGTGCTTTTCTCTTATTATTGAGATGTCATTTTTTTTTTCTTACCACTGTCAATATTTTGCATTTGGTTCTTATTTTCAGAGGCTATAATGTGTCTTGGTGTGGGTTTTTGTCTTTCAGTTTATCCTATTCGGAATTTGCTTAGCTTATTGAATCTGTGGACTTATGCCATTTTTTTATTACTGAAAAAATTAAAAGATAGAGTCTTACTACATTGTCTGGGTTGGAGTGTAGTGGTTATTCACAGGGGCAATCAATCACAGTACATTGCAATCTCAAACTTCTGGAGCCAAGCGTTCCTCCCAACTAGCTGGGACTACAGGCCCACCCAAGTGTTCATGGCTAAGTTTATGGCTTGACAAACTTCAGAAGCTTTCAGCCTTCACATCTTTGGGTATCATTGTAGCTATGCCATTTTTCTCCTTTCTTTCTGGGAAGTTGATGACAGAAATGCTAAACCTTTTGTTATAGCCCCACTGCTTTCTGAGATTTACTCATATTTTTCAGCCTATTTTATATTTGTTGTTCAGATTGGGTGATTTCTATTGTACTCTCTTCTAGTTTACTGATACTTTCCTTGGTGTCCTCTAACTGCTGATGAACCTATCTGTTGAACATTTTTATTTTGGTTATTGTATTTTTCTGCTTTACAATTTTCATTTAGTTCTTCTTCATATTTTCAGTTTCTTTGGTGAGACTTTTTATTTTTATAATTTGTTTTAAGCTTGTTTGTAATTGCTTATTGAATCTTTTTTTTTCAGTCATGGCTTCTTTAAAATCTTTGTCAGATAATTCTATGTTCTTGGTCATCTTAGTGTGACATATATTGGTTGTCTTTTTTTCCATTTGGTTTAAAATCTTCTTGGTTCTTTGTGTGAAGTCATGTTCTGTCAAAACCTATATTTTTTCACATTATGTTATGAGATTCTCTGTCTTATTTAAACCTCTTTACAGCAAACTTTCTCTGACACTACTTCAGAAAGAGGGACTACTGCCTGATTACATTGCCAGGTGAAGGCAGAAGTCCAGGTTTCCTACTTGACCTTCATTGTCACTAAGCAGGAAGCATTTCTCATTCTTGCTTCTCATCACCCCTTATTACTAAGTGCCAGCTTCCTGTGTGTCTCCACTGATACTGTCGTTAAGGTGGCCTAGTTACCACTTTGTGAGGGTGTAGGGCTGATTCTCCATAGGCCACCTCTTAAGAGGAATAGAAATAGTTTGTAACTGCAGAGTGGGTATGGAAGTCCAGGATTTGTATGTGGTCTCCAAGGCACCACAGGGGTCCCAGCTTCCTACTTTGCCTTCTCTGACACCACCTCAACAGGGATGTTGGGTGTCTGTTTATATCTTCATAAGAGTGAACGTCTAGGTTCTCCACTTGATCATTGCTGATGTGGGTGAGCATGAGGAGCACAATTTTTTTTTTTTTTGGCCTAGAGTAGAACAGTTATTCTGTACAGATTTTCCTTTTTGCTAAGACGATCCTTTTCTTGTCTTTTGACTAGAGAGACTAGGGTTTTGTTGGGGCTTTCTGTGTCTCTGTCCACAGGTGTCTGTGGGTGGTCAGCTTCTTCAACTCTGGGATCTATAAATGAGAACTCTAGGAACTCACTACCATGCCATCCATTACCTTCCAAGGTCCCTGAATAGTCTTCTCCCTCTTAAAACCTATCAGTCTCATATTTGTTTTATATGTAATGCCAACTGTATTAAGGTGCATTGCGCTGCTTGTGTTTATGAATAAGGTTTTATAGGAACACAGCTATGACCATTTGTTTACATTTGTGTCTATATTATCTACGATTACTTTCAAACTACAATGGCAGAGTTGAGTAGTTGAGAGAGAGACTATTGTTTGCAAAGCAGAAACTATTTGCTATCTGGCTCTTTACAGAAAAACATTGTGCAATCTATTCTCTTATAGGACATTTCCTGGAACTTGCAAATAGCACTTCTTTATTCTGTTCACCAGAAAGTGATCATATCAGGAAGCCTGATAAAGATAATATCTGTTCTTTTCTTTTGTTTTTGTTTTTTTTTTTGAGACGGAGTCTTGCTCTGTCCCCCTGGCTGGAGTGCAGTGGTGCGATCTCGGCTCATTGCAAGCTCCGCCTCCCGGGTTCCTGCCATTCTCCTGCCTCAGCCTCCCAAGTAGCTGGGACTACAGGCACCCACCACCACGCCCGGCTAATTTTTTGTATTTTTAGTAGAGACGGGGTTTCACCATGGTCTCGATCTCCTGACCTTGTGATCCGCCCGCCTCGGCCTGCCAAAGTGCTGGGATTACAGGCGTGAGCCACCGCGCTCGGCGATAATATCTGTTCTAAATGATTTGTGTCCAGCTGAAATTTACAGGTTTTATGATAAAAGAAAGAGAGAACGGATACTAGAGAAAACTAGTAGTCTTTGTTACACAAAGTATTGTAAAGATCTTCTTCTCTCTTGAATCTTATGGCAGCTATTTCTAAAAACTCGTTTGTTTCAAACAAACAAACAGAAAGCAAACAGAAAAACAACAGCTAAAACACTAACTTCACAGACTTCTCTCCCAAACCAACCAAACGAAAACAATCACAACAAAGCAAAATTGTAATTATATAGTCAATCATTGACTGAGTCACATCATATAATACTTTCGTTTGCTCATATATGTCATTAGTATATATGGTCTCTGAGAAACTGAAATTAAGTGACTTTATTAACTGTATTTTTGTTTTGTTTTGTTTCGTTTTGTTTTAGAGACGGAGTCTTAGTCTGTCACCCAGTCTGGAGTGCAGTGGCGTGATCTCAGCTCACTGCAATCCCCGCCACCTGGGTTCAAGTGATTCTCCTGCCTCAGCCTCCCAAGTAGCTGGGACTACAGGCATGCATCACCATGCCTGGCTGACTTTTTTGTATTTTTAGTAGAGATGGGGTTTCACTGTGTTGGCCACGCTGGTCTTGGACTCCTGAGCCCACCTTGGCCTCACAAAGAGCTGAGATTACAGGCTTGAGCCACCGCACCAGGCCAGTGATCTCATTAACATTGAACTAATATTTCCAAAACTTACTGAAGGAAGATCTCCTATTAATTGCATATTTTTTCCAAGTCAACCTTGTTTGAACTAACATCTTACAAACTTATTGAAGCAAGACCTTCCATTAACACTTTATTTTTTTCCAAACTGTATTTACAGTATTCTGGATGAATAAACTATATTTTATTTCTATATCCATTGTTTGCCAAACTTAGTTGACTATAAAATCATTTTCTTTACACAACACTTTACAAAATACTCAGGTTTGCCATATATGTGGCTTATGATTTTATTAAGGCATTTATCAAATTTTGTTTTCTGTTACAAGTGGATAAAATGATGTGGTTATTCTAAGTTACAACCTTTACAATCTATTTTTTATCTACCTAATTTGAGATACTGTTGTCAAAGCTATGATATGATTAACAGTCATTACCTATTAATAATCATTAACTTTAATAAAAATTATTAACTATTAACAACAAACTGATTAAATGTGTGTATATACATATAAAACTACATATATAGCATAGAGTTGTCACTCATTAAATATTAATTCATAAATATTTGTTTGCTTCTTCCTTTTTACCAAGACAAAATGGCCATGTTTTACTCATTTTATCATTCACAATAATAATAGTAACCATTTATTGATTTTATCCTGTGTGCAAGATTGATGACATATATTTCATCTTCATAAAAGCCCCATGAGATAAATATTATGATCTTTAACTACCAAAGAGGGAAATGAGTCTCAGATGACTGAAGATACATACTCTAAGATCACACATCAAATAATTCTAACAATAGTCTCTCTGCTTTTAATGTTGTGATTGTTTTGCTACCTATTTAAAAATATATTCCACATGGCTCCTGCATTCACAGGTCCAGGATAAGTAGCTCAATTGCTCTCCATTAAGCTGAGTAAACTAGCAGAACAGACATTGCCTTAGATTTTGAAAAGACTTCTGTAGACAGAGAATGCTCTTTTCTCCCTCAGCCTGTTAAACCAGGGAAAGTGGGACATGTTTAGGTTGCTGAAATGATCATTTATCTCTTCTGTTAATCAGCCTTCAATTTTTGTATCTCTCCCCTCTGAGGGACATCTTGACCTCTTGAGCCTCATATTCATTGATCCTTTAGCTTCAGTCTTGAAAGCTAGCTGCCATATCAATAAAATCTCTACTATTTTTTTTTCACTAAGTCATCATAACAGTGGGCTATCAAGATGGAAGACAGGTTTTACGTTAGAATCAACAGGACTTGGTGCTTGATGAGAGGGTAAGGAAGACACTGAAGGAAACACAGGAACCTAAGGTGACTGTGTGTGGTTTGTTTCACACAAGACAGGGACAAACAGCATAATTATGAATAACAGTGATGATCAATAGACAGATAGGTGACATTTATTGGGTGCTTACTACATAGGAGGTCTTATTTTAAGAACTTCAATGTATTAACTAATTTGATTCTTATACTAACTCTTCAAGAAATTTATTAGCATCCTCATTTTATACTTGCAGAAATTGACATAGGGGAGATGAAGCCACGTGCATGGGGCAGAAGATTAAAAAGGGAGAGTAATCAAGAGTCTAGTTTTGTGTTTGAGTTCCAGGGAGTGGTAGGATACCCAGTTGGAGTTCCCTAAAGCACTTGTGCATGTTCAGTTCCACATAGTCGAAGCAAGTGTGAACTGGTAAACATGCGTCAGCTCTAGTATTTCCCTGAACACAAGCCTTTTGACCTGAAACCTTCCTGAACTGCAGAACAGGATTAATAATTAAACTATGACTCTCTGAAGTATCCCAAAATCTCAATACGGTAAAGTAAATGAAATGCCCAGCCCCTTGTAGATTCCTGGCCAATGCTTCCTTCCTCCTGCATTCCCTCTTTTCCCTTTCATCCCCCCTTCACAGGAGTACCTGTGAGAATCAAATAAATAATGATTATAAAAGTGATGTATCAATATTGATATGGTTTTGCTGTGTCCCCACCCAAATCTCATCTTGAATTGTAGCTCCCACAATTCTCATGTGTCTTATGGGAGGGAGCTGGTGGGATGTAATTGAACCATGGGGGTGGGTATTTCCTGTGCTATTCTCATGATAGTAAGTCTCATGAGATCTGTGGTTTTATTTTATTTATTTATTTATTTATTTATTTATTTATTTATTTATTTATATTATACTTTAAGTTCTAGGGTACATGTGCATAAGGTGCAGGTTTGTTACATATGTATACTTGTGCCATGTTGGCGTGCTGCACCCATCAACTCATCAGCACCCATCAACTCGTCATTTACATCAGGTATAACTACCAATGCAATCCCTCCCCCCTCCCCCCTCCCCATGATAGGCCCCGGTGTATGATGTTCCCCTTCCGGAGTCCAAGTGATCTCATTGTTCAGTTCCCACCTATGAGTGAGAACATGCGGTGTTTGGTTTTCTGTTCTTGCGATAGTTTGCTGAGAATGATGGTTTCCAGCTGCATCCATATCCCTACAAAGGACACAAACTCATTCTTTTTTATGGCTGCATAGTATTCCATGGTGTATATGTGCCACATTTTCTTAATCCAGTCTGTCACCGATGGACATTTGGGTTGATTCCAAGTCTTTGCTGTTGTGAATAGTGCCGCAATAAACATACGTGTGCATGTGTCTTTATAGCAGCATGATTTATAATCCTTAGGGTATATACCCAGTAATGGGATGGCTGGGTCATATGGTACTTCTAGTTCTAGATCATTGAGGAATCACCATACTGTTTTCCATAATGGTTGAACTAGTTTACAATCCCACCAACAGTGTAAAAGTGTTCCTATTTCTCCACATCCTCTCCAGCACCTGTTGTTTCCTGACTTTTTAGTGATCGTCATTCTAACTGGTGTGAGATGGTATCTCATTGTGGTTTTGATTTGCATTTCTCTGATGGCCAGTGACGATGAGCATTTTTTCATGTGTCTGTTGGCTGTATGAATGTCTTCTTTTGAGAACTGTCTGTTCATATCCTTTGCCCACTTTTCGATGAGGTTGTTTGTTTTTTTCTTGTAAATTTGTTTGAGTTCTTCGTAGGTTCTGGATATTAGCCCTTGTCAGATGAGTAGATTTCAAAAATTTTCTCCCATTCTGTAGGTTGCCTGTTCACTCTGATGGTAGTTTCTTTTGCTGTGCAGAAGCTCTTTAGTTTAATGAGATCCCATTTGTCAATTTTGGCTTTTGTTGCTGTTGCTTTTGGTGTTTTAGACATGAAGTCTTTGCCCATGCCTATGTCCTGAATGGTATTACCTAGGTTTTCTTCTAGGGTTTTTATGGTATTAGATCTAACATTTAAGTCTCTAATCCATCTTGAATTAATTTTTGTATAAAGAGTAAGGAAAGGATCCAGTTTCAGCTTTCTACTTATGGCTAGCCAATTTTCCCAGCACCATTTATTAAATAGGGAATCCTTTCCCCATTTCTTGTTTTTCTCAGGTTTGTCAAAGATCAGATGGCTGTAGATGTGTGGTATTATTTCTGAGGACTCTGTTCTGTTCCATTGGTCTATATCTCTGTTTTGGTACCAGTACCATGCTGTTTTGGTTACTGTAGCCTTGTAGTATAGTTTGAAGTCAGGTAGCGTGATGCCTCCAGCTTTGTTCTTTTGACTGAGGATTGTCTTGGCAATGCGGGCTCTTTTTTGGTTCCATATGAACTTTAAAGCAGTTTTTTCCAATTCTGTGAAGAAACTCATTGGTAGCTTGATGGGGATGGCATTGAATCTATAAATTACCTTGGGCAGTATGGCCATTTTCACGATATTGATTCTTCCTATCCATGAGCATGGTATGTTCTTCCATTTGTTTGTGTCCTCTTTTATTTCACTGAGTAGTGGTTTGTAGTTCTCCTTGAAGAGGTCCTTTACATCCCATGTAAGTTGGATTCCTAAGTATTTCATTCTCTTTGAAGCAATTGTGAATGGAAGTTCATTCATGATTTGGCTCTCGGTTTGTCTGTTACTGGTGTATAAGAATGCTTGTGACTTTTGCACATTAATTTTGTATCCTGAGACTTTGCTGAAGTTTCTTAGCAGCTTAAGGAGATTTTGGGCTGAGACAATGGGGTTTTCTAAATATACAATCATGTCATCTGCAAAGAGGGACAATTTGACATCTTCTTTTCCTAACTGAATACTCTTGATTTCTTTCTCTTGCCTGATTTCCCTAGCCAGAACTTCCAACACCATGTTGAATAGGAGTGGTGAGAGAGGGCATCCCTGTCTTGTGCCAGTTTTCAAAGGGAATTTTTCCAGTTTTTGCCCATCAGTATGATATTGGCTGTGGGTTTGTCATAAATAGCTCTTCTTATTTTGAGATACGTTCCATCAATGCCAAATTTATTGAGAGTTTTTAGCATGAAGGGCTGTTGAATTTTTTCAAAGGCCTTTTCTGCATCTATTTAGATAATCATGTGGTTTTTGTCTTTGGTTCTGTTTATATGGTGGATTATGTTTATTGTTTTGCATATGTTGAACCAGCCTTGCATCCCAGGGATAAAGCCCACTTGATCATGGTGGATAAGCTTTTTGATGTGCTGCTGCATCCGGTTTGCCAGTATTTTATTGAGGATTTTTGCATCGATGTTCATCAGGGATATTGATCTAAAATTCTCTTTTTTCTTGTGTCTCTGCCAGGCTTTGGTATCAGGATGATGTTGGTCTCATAAAATGAGTTAGGGAGGATTCCCTCTTTTTCTATTGATTGGAATAGTTTCAGAAGGAATGGTACCAGCTCCTCCTTGTAACTCTGGTAGAATTCAGCTGTGAATCCATCTGGTCCTGGACTTTTTTTCACTGATAGGCTATTAATTATGGCCTCAATTTCAGAGCCTGCTATTGGTCTATTCAGGAATTCAGCTTCTTCCTGGTTTAGTCTTGGAAGAGTGTAAGTGTCCAGAAAATTATCCATTTCTTCTAGATTTTCTAGTTTATTTGCGTAGAGGTGTTTATAGTATTCTCTGATGGTAGTTTGTATTTCTGTGGGGTTGGTGGTGATATCCCCTTTATCATTTTTTATTGCGTCTATTTGATTCTTCTCTCTTTTCTTCTTTATTAGTCTTGCTAGTGGTCTATCAATTTTGTTGATCTTTTCCAAAAACCAACTCCTGGATTCATTGATTTTTTTGGAGGGTTTTTTGTGTTTCGATCTCCTTCAGTTCTGCTCTGATCTTAATTATTTCTTGCCTTCTGCTAGCTTTTGAATGTGTTTGTTCTTGCTTCTCTAGTTCTTTTAATTATGATGTTAGAGTGTCAATTTTAGATCTTTCCAGCCTTCTCTTGTGGGCATTTAGTGCTATAAATTTCCCTCTACACACTGCTTTAAATGTGTCCCAGAGATTCTGTTATGTTGTATCTTTGTTCTCATTGGTTTCAAAGAACATCTTTATTTCTGCCTTCATTTCATTATGTACCCAGTAGTCATTCAGGAGCAGGTTATTCAGTTTCCATGTAGTTGAGCAGTTTTGATTGAGTTTCTGAGTCCTGAGTTCTAGTTTGATTTCACTGTGGTCTGAGAGACAGTTTGTTATAATTTCTGTTCTTGTACATATGCTGAGGAGTGCTTTACTTCCAATTTTGTGGTCAATTTTGGAATAAGTGTGATGTGGTGCTGAGTAGAATATATATTCTGTTGATTTGGGGTGGAGAGTTCTGTAGATGTCTCTTAGGTCTGCTTGCTGCAGAGTTGAGTTCAATTCCTGGATATCCTTGTTAACTTTCTGTCTCGTTGATCTGTCTAATGTTGACAGTGGGGTGTTGAAGTCTCCCATTATTGTTGTATGGGAGTCTAAGTCTCTTTGTAAGTCTGCAAGGGCTTGCTTTATGAATCTGGGTGCTCCTGTATTGGGTGCATATATATTTAGGATAGTTAGCTCTTCCTGTTGAATTGATCCCTTTACCATTATGTAATGGCCTTCTTTGTCTCTTTTGATGTTTGATGGTTTAAAGTCTGTTTTATCAGAGACTAGTATTGCAACCCCTGCTTTCTTTTGTTCTCCATTTGCTTGCTAGACCTTCCTCCATCCCTTTATTTTGAGTCTATGTATGTCTCTGCATGTGAGATGGGTCTCCTGAATACAGCAAACTGATGGGTCTTGACTCTTTATCCAGTTTGCCAGTCTTTGTCTTTTAATTGGACCATTTAGTCCATTTACATTTAAGGTTAATATTGTTATGTGTGAACTTGATCCTGCCATTATGATATTAACTGGTTATTTTGCTCGTTGGTTGATGCAGTTTCTTCCTAGCCTCGATGGTCTTTACATTTTGGAATGTTTTTGCAATGGCTGGTACCAGTTGTTCCTTTCCATGTTTAGTGCTTCCTTCAGGGTCTCTTGTAAGGCAGGCCTGGTGGTGACAAAACCTCTAAGCATTTTCTTGTCTGTAAAGGATTTTATTTCTCCTTCACTTATGAAACTTAGTTTGGCTGGATATGAAATTCTGGGTTGAAAATTCTTTTCTTTAAGAATATTGAATATTGGCCCCCACTCTCTTCTGGCTTGTAGAGTTTCTGCCGAGAGATCTGCTGTTAGTCTGATGGTCTTCCCTTTGTGGGTAACCTGACCTTTCTCTCTGGCTGCCCTTACGATTTTTCCTTCATTTCAACGTTGGTGAATCTGGCAATTATGTGTCTTGGAGTTGCTCTTCTCGAGGAGTATCTTTGTGGTGTTCTCTGTATTTCCTGAGTTTGAATGTTGGCCTGCCCTGCTAGGTTGGTGAAGTTCTCCTGGATGATATCCTGAAGAGTGTTTTCCAACTTGGTTCCATTTTCCCCCTCACTTTCAGGCACCCCAAACAGACCTAGATTTGGTCTTTTTACATAATCCCATACTTCTTGCAGGCTTTGTTCATTTCTTTTTCTTCTTTTTTCTTTAGGTTTCTCTTCTCACTTCATTTCATTCATTTGATCTTGAATCGCTGATACTCTTTCTTCCAGTTGATCGAGTCAGTTACTGAAGCTTGTGCATTTGTCACATATTTCTCGTGTCATGGTTTTCATCTCTGTCCATTTGTTTATGGCCTTCTCTGCATTAATCATTCTAGTTATCAATTCTTCCACTCTTTTTTCAAGATTTTTAGTTTCTTTGCACTGGGTACGTAATTCCTCCTTTAGCTCTGAGAAGTTTGATGGACTGGAGGCTTCTTCTCTCATCTTGTCAAAGTCATTCTCCGTCCAGCTTTGATCCATTGCTGGCAATGAGCTGTGTTCCTTTGCAGGGGGCAATGCGCTCTTATTTTTTGTATTTCCAGATTTTCTGCCCCGCTTTTTCCGCATCTTTGTGGTCTTATCTGCCTCTGGTCTTTGATGATGGTGATGTACTGATGGGGTTTTGGTGTGGGTGTCCTTCCTGTGTGTTAGTTTTCCTTCTAACAGTCAGGACCCTCAGCTGTAGGTCTGTTGGAGATTGCCTGAGGTCCACTCCAGACCCTGTTTGCCTGGGTATCAGCAGCAGAGGCTGCAGAAGATAGAATATTGCTGAACAGCGAGTGTAGCTGTCTGATTCTTGCTTTGGAAGCTTCCTCTCAGGGGTGTACTCCACCATGTGAGGTGTGGGGTGTCGGTCTGCCCCTAGTGGGTAATGTCTCCTAGTTAGGCTACTCAGGGGTCAGGGACCCACTTGAGCAGGCAGTCTGTCCATTCTCAGATCTCAACCTCGGTGTTGAGAGATCCACTGCTCTCTTCAAAGCTGTCAGAGAGTCGTTTGCGTCTGCAGAGGTTTCAGCTGCTTTTTGTTGTTGTTGTTGTTGTTGTTTAGCTGTGCCCTGTCCCCAGAGGTGGAGTCTACAGAGACTGGCAGGCCTCCTTGAACTGCTGTGAGCTCCACCCAGTTCCAGCTTCCCAGCTGCTTTGTTTATCTACTTAAGCCTCAGCAATGGTGGGCGCCCCTCCCCCAGCCTCGCTGCTGCCTGCTGCCTTGCCGCGAGATCGCAGACTGCTGTGCTAGAAATGAGGGAGGCTCCCTGGGTGTGGGACCCTCTGGGCCAGGTGTGGGATATAGTCTCCTGGTGTGCCCGTTTGCTAAGATCCTTGGTAGAGTGCAGTATTGGGGTGGGAGTTACCCGATTTTCCAGGTGTTGTGTGTCTCAGTTCCCCTGGCTAGGAAAAGGGATTCCCTTCCCCTTTGTACTTCCCAGGTGCGGCGATGCCTCGCCCTGCTTTAGCTCTTGCTGGTCGGGCTGCAGCAGCTGACCAGCACTGATTGTCAGGCACTCCCCAGTGAGATAAACCCAGTACCTCAGTTGAAAATGCAGAAGTCACCTGTCTTCTGTGTCTCTCATGCTGGGAGTTGGAGACTGGAGCTGTTCCTGTTTGGCCATCTTGCTCCGCCCCTCGAGATCTGTGGTTTTATAAAGAGGAGTTTCCCTGCACAAATTCTTTCTTCCCTTACACAAGGTAAAACATGACTTTCATCTTCTGCCATGATTGTGAGGTCTCCCCTGTCATGTAGAACTGTGAGTTCATTAAACCTGTTTTTCTTCATAAATTACCCAGTCTAAGATATGTCTTTATCAGCAGTGTGAAAATGAACTAATATAAATATATACTTACCTACCTACAGAACTTTTTAGATTGTGGAAGTAAAATATTTCCCAATGCATATAAAAAGGTAGAAAGGAAAAGATGAAATCATGTTCAATACTATTAGCCAAATACAACAGCTCTTACCTAGGTGAGACTGTAAGTTCCCTGAAGGCATCATCCACACCTGTATCTATTAAGCAATGTATTGCCAACATCTAGAATAATGCCTGGCACAGAGTAGAAGCTCAATACAAATTTGGCAAACAAATGAATATAACTGTAGGTGTTTTATTACACATTAAAAAGCTTTCTTCAGTATCTACCATGTTCCTAACCTGATATTTCTTGCTGTTATAATTCTAGTGTTTCATTTTCTTAGCTTGTGTGGTGTGCATTTCTGCTGTAGATATAAGATGCACTATAATGGATGTAATCCATTCCCTACAGTGGATCATTCGGTTCCTCCATTTTTTTTTTTTTGGTTTATTTTATTTATTATTTATTTTTGAGCAAAGTCTCACTGTGTTGTCCAGACTGGAGCGCAGTGGTGCGATCTCGGCTCACTGCAACCTCTGCCTCCCAGATTCAAGAGATTTTGCTGCCTCAGCCTCCTGAGTAGCTGGGATTATAGGCACATGCCACCACACCCAGCTGATTTTTGTATTTTTAGTGGAGACATGGCTTCACCCTGTTGGCCAGGCTGGTCTCAAACTCCTGACCTCAAGTGATCTGCCTGCCTCGGCCTCCCAAAGTGTATTTTATTTTGTTTTAAATAATGCTAGTACAGTCAGAGGCATTTGAACCAGAGCCACTCCGTCTTCGATAGAGTCTGGGTAAAATGAGGCTGAGACCCACTGGGCCACATTCCCAGAAGGTTAGGCATTCTCAGTCATAGGGTGAGAAAGGAGATTGGCACAAGATACAGGTCACAAGACCTTACTGATAAAACAGCCTGTGGTAAAGAAAGTGGCCAAAACTCACCATAACCAAGACAATGAAAGCGATCTCTTGTATGCTAATTATAATACATTAGCTTCTAAAAGACACTCCCACCAGTGCCATGACAGTTTACAAATGGCATGGCAACATCAGGAAGTTACTCTATATGGTCTAAAAAGGTTGGGCGGAACCTCAGTTCTGGGAATTGCCCACCCCTTTCCCAGGAAACTCATAAATAATCCACCCCTTGTTGAGCACATAATCAAGAAATAAGTCTACTCAGTTGAGCAGCTCGCACCACTGCTGTGCCTCTGGAGTAGCCATTCTTTGGTTTCTTTACTTCTCTAATAAACTTGCTTTCACTTTACTCTATAGACTTGCCCCAAATTCTTGCTTGCCTGAGATCCAAGAACCTTTTCTTGGGGTCAGGATCAGGATCCCTTTCCGATAACAGTACTACTGTGCTTCTTCTAGTGATCCTTGATACCTTTATGATTGTTTCTTCAAGGTAAATTCTCAGAAGTAGAATCACTAGGTCAAAGAGTCTGTGCATTTTGTAAGATTTTGACATGTATTTCCAACTTACCTTCCAGCAACTTTTCTTTATCCACTTAACTAACATATATGACATTAAAAATTTTTTTGTTTCATTTGTTTGTCATCATATAAATTGTTTCTGTCCTTTACAACTCTTAGGCTGTGTTATATACCATGAGAAGCTTCAGAGAGCAATACACATGCAAGTAGAAAATTTACCTTTTTTGTATTCGTAACAGAAGAAAAAAACTCTTATAATATTGTATGAGAAGATAAAAAAGAGTGACTTGAAACAGAGTAATAATTTTGAAATCTACAGTGGGCTTTTATATAGGAGAAGGCTATAAAATATTCTGCTGAAATGCTAAAATTGGAGAAGAAAGAAAAGTGGATATGGAATTTAGTTATCAAAAATGGCTTTCTGGTTATAAAGAATTTGCTCATTCAAATAGTTTGCTGAAGATATTAAAGAACCTCTTTTTTGAGTTTTTTTTTTTTTAGTTCCCCCAAAGTCTATGTTTTTCCTGTTTGGGATATTAGAAGCTATATTCCACCTAAATACAGAGAAAAGGATGGCTTGAGTTGTTGGATCCGATCTGTGTCAAATTTCCTGTGTGAGACTGGGCTACCTGCTTGCCTGTTCTGGGTCTCAGTTTACCCATTTATGAGATGAAAGACATAACTTGATTGTCTGGTCCTGCTCACTTGCCCCATCAGCTCCCTTGCTGATGTCTTTATCGTCCCCAAATTTTCCAGGCTTCTTTACAGCTTAGGACCTAGGGTGCTCACCCCAACCCAACTGGTTTGACTCATTTTCACTGTCTTTCAGTTCTCTTTCTCTGAAAGAGAACTTTGGTGTATTATTTCTTCATCCTAATTCCTAACCATTAAGCACCTTGTCCTTTTTCTTAGCATGATCCACACTGAAATTAAATAGTTATTTATGTTTTAAAAAATTGACCACCTTTCCTGTATTCTAAGCTCTGTGAGACAGCAACCATGTGGTCATTTCCCTTATTGTCTTCAAGCAGCTGCTATTATGTCCAGTATAAGCTAGATTCTCAATGTTGCTGAGTGAAAGAATAAATAAACGAATGAATGATGGGTTGATTCACATCATTTTAACACCTGAACTATCCGTTGAGTCCATGCCATGACCGCTAAAGGCTAGTCCTGGTGGCTCTTACACTTAGGACTCAAGATTTCCAGTAAAGAATGTTTTTCTCAACTTCTCCTTTGCAATTCACCAAAACTTGTAAACCAACTTCTGGCCAGCAAACCCCAGGCAAGCAAAATATTACTAAACTCCTTAAAGGGGACTTAGCTGCTAGTGGTTGAGGCATCCTCTCAGGAATGGAGCAAGAGGCTCTCGCTAATCCTGCGAGGCTGCAGGAAGAGGAAAGGTGGGAAAAAGCAAGACTAGCTTTTGCAAAGTTAGGGCTGGTATACAAACACACAGACAGACACACACTCACATAGGTGACCACTGAGTGATTTTTCTTTCTTAAGCAGTAGCAGAAATCAGTGAAAGAGAGGGATGCGTACATTCTTTGGGAGATTTACAGAAGCATGAACTGTGTCCCCCAACCCAGCATAAGATGTAAGCAAGCAAGAGTCATAGTGATTTCAAGAGCTGCCCCACTTTCTGTCTTAGGTGAAGTGCTGCTGTAGCTCACTCCAAGTGGAGGATGGGTTAGCCTGCCTTACGACTGCTCTACTTCAAACTAAACTCCTTTGGGGGTTATTCTAAAGACTCCAGCAAGGCAGCATAATAATTCCTCTGCAATGCTGCTGCTCCTTCCTCCGCTGGACAGGATGCAAGGAGGGCTCTGTCTCCGCTTGTCCCTGCCCCTCTAATAGTTCACTTTTCAAATGGCGGAGGGCAGTTGGAAGATAGAAAAGTTCACCTAGCCATTTTTTCCCCTTTCGGTCCCCCTTTCTCACCCTGGCTCTTTAGAAAGCAGCCGGGTTTGAGAAACAGCAGTACCCAGAATTGAGGCGCTGCCAGGTGCCCTGAGGCTTCTGTAAACTGGGTTCTGGGCCTCTGGCAAATCGCCCTCAAGTAGCTAAACTTAGATTCTCATGATTTCTCTGTGAGTTCACCCTTCCCTCTCCTGCTCCAATTTTATTCCCCCACTAAAAGACAGTTTTAAAGTGCCCTCCTTCACTATCCAACTTTATGGGTCATCTAATTCTTCTTTTCTCAATGTCATATGGATTCCCTGTGATTTACCCCATTTCTTTGCTTAAAATACTGTGATGTTGGCTCATGGACTACAGAATAAAGCCCACACAATTTAATATGGTAAGCCTTGTTTCCTACTTTCTTTATTTACTTTTCTAGACTCACCTTCTGTCCTCTTCTTTTCATTTTGAATGTCTTTCAGTTCTTGAAATGTATCATACTATTTATTCTCTTCAGATATTTGTGCAGTCTCATTTGCTGGTAATGCCCTGTACTCCCTCTGTCCACAGCTTTTATGTGGTCCACTCCACCTATTCTTCAGGTCTTATTACGGGCCTTACTTTTTCATTGACCCCTGTTCACAGCAAGAGTAATTGTCCAGGGCCTATCTCCCAAGTCCACTATACAAGCTCATGAGGGCAGGGGCCATGTCTATCCTTTACATTGTTGTCTGTCGAATATAGATCTTATGGTAGAGAATGCTAATTGTTCACCAATATCTATTCTCCCCTTATTTAGCAGTGTATATGGACATCCTAAATTTTAGCAGTGTATATGGTCACCCAATTACAGACTATATATTCTAGCTACTCTTGTAGCTTTTTATGGCCAAATAATTAAATAGTAGTTATTAGAATGTAAGTAGAAATAATGCATATCATATAAAATAAATAGTTGCATACCACCTTGACTTTGAACAGTTTCTCGATGGCCAGAAAGGGATGAGAGCTGAAAAGTCACTTCAGACCAAGAGATTATATTATGCATAGTTTATATGCAAATATAAATTATATGTACATATATACACATGTAGATATCATATATACACAGATATCTGATATAATACATATATACCTAGAGAGAGAGGGAGACGGGGAGAGATGAAGTAATAGTAAACTTTTATTATATTCTAGTTATCAAGATATCAAAGTGATAGACGTTGCTCTAGGGACTTTACATTCATTAATTCATTGAATCCTTATAAACATTTTATGAATAGATACTATTAGTATCCTCATTTTACAAATGTGGACATTGAGGGCCAGAGAGGGAAGTGACTTGCCTGAAGTTAGATAAAGTTGTGATACTTTAAACCCACATAGTCTGATTCAAGAGCCTAAATTCTTAATCATTGTGCCACACTCTCTACTGAAGAACAAAAATCACCAAAACATAGAATGTCAGAGTCAAAATAACATGAGAAAATACCTAATCCAATTTCTTCATTTTACAGATGAGGAAACCGAGCCACAGTGAGAAGAAATGATTTCTTCATAGTGACACAACTAGAAAGAGATTTTTTATTTCCCAGAACAATAATTAATTCCAGGGGTAGAGATTTCCATCAGTTGTACATTGAGAACAAGCAAGGAAAGAGTGCCATGACAGGAGGAGTGATGCCAGGGCTAGAGACGAATCAATACCAGAAGGCACATATGCTACATTGGATATTTGGTCCCAAATCTTCACTTCTCTGTTACATAATTATACATCTGTACTTTTCATTATACCTTTCCTCATACAAGTTTACAGTGCTCTCCTATTGTGTACAGAGTACTGTCCCACGTGATAGATAGCGAGCTGGGTTATGTAATTTGTTTTGGTCAATGGAGTATTAGCAGACATCACTTGAGAAGAGGTAAAAATGTGCTTCTGTATGCTGACTTGTTCACTTGCACTTCTTTGATTTACCCTGAGAAACATATGCCTCACAATTCCGATTCAAGGAGAGGACAGAGATACATGGAGTAGACCAAAACGGAACCTGAATCCTAGGAATGAACCCCCTGGACCTGGACACTGAAACAAAGCTTCCAGAGCCACCCAAGGACCCATGGGCGAGAAAAAGAAACTCTTGTTATCATCAGCCACTGAGATTTGGGGTGGTTCATTATTAAATCATTATTATGGCTTGTGAAAATTTGGAGGGATGTGGAAAGTAGAGACTGGGAGCAGTTTGGAACATATTCTCCTTTAGAGAGCTTGGAAACTCTTTTAAAGGCCATGGGACAAATAGCTGTTATCTTACGGGATTCCTAAATATGGAATATAAGGAACAAAACAGTGCATCCTATAAAGTAAGCAGCATGAAAAAATAAGTGTTCTTTAAGATCACTCATATAATAATCTGGTTGAATACAACATTGCTAATTCTTATCACTCTTTATGTACTTTGTTCACTGCAATGTAATTTTTGTGTTCAAGGCTGTCTCTGTGACTAGCAAGTCAACTAGGTAAGGGCTTAGACTTATTTCTTTGAAATAAATATTAAAATCTTAGTAGTATCAGATGATGTTAGGGTCAGAAGTCTAGGAATCCCTGATCTCTGTTGTGCTAATCACTTCTGCTTCTATGGGATCCCAGGGAGCTAGTAAATAAACAAGTCACAGCACAACAGGATTAATAATTACCTAAGCACCTGATGCTACAGCACTCTAGGTAAAGACTGGGCTGGTGCACATGACTTTGGTTTAAGGTCTAAAAAGGGAATTTACTTCTCCATTGCACACACTCTCTCTATTATAAATCTTGACATCCAATGATTTTCTGTGAGCTGCTGGAAAGAAGTAAAATGGAGGGTAGGTAGTAACGTGGCCAGGCTTGAGGAGCAGAGTGTGACTCAGTTTACCTACTCTACCATGGGATGTAGAAAGCAAAGTAAAAAAGATTACACTTGATTGCCTTAAGGAGGCTACTTTTTGTCTGAGTATGTATGTAAGAAGCATGAAATTCTGTATTAAAGGCATCGTAATTTCATGCCTTAGAGAATGTGGCCTCTGCTCCCATCAATCAGATGACTCTTCTTTCTTTGCTGAGTGTCCCAGGCAGGACAGACTTATAAAGATAAGGGACTGAAGCTCTGCCTCTCCTATGCTGTGAATCACTACAACTCATCATTGGTATTAGGTCCAAGTAGATTGTAGCCACACAAGAGTATTTGTTGAACAAATGAAGAGTTGGGCTAGAGACAATGGAGTCCAGCAGAAAGTAAATAACAATTCACAAACTGCAAGAATTGATAATCTATGAGGAAAGATTAGAAATGCTCTGATATCAGTCGGTCAACACACATCTGTTATGTTCTCTGTGCTAAAACTTGGGAATACAAAGGCAAATGAGACTGAATGTCTGCCCTCAATAAATTCATGGTCTGGGGAAGAACATAATTACATTGATAACTCTGGCAAAAACCATGATAAAGCTAATAGAGGAAACTATGGGATGACAGAGAGACAGATGGACTTCACATCACACAAGCGAGGACTTCAGTTTTGAAGATGAGGAGGTGAAATCTAAGCTGATTTTAGAGAGCTAATTAAAATAAGAAAAGGAAGACCAAGAAGGCTTGTGTGTTAGTCTTTTCAGGCTGCTATGGCATGAATACCTAAGGTTCCACTTCTTAATACTATTGCATTAGGGATTAGTTTTCAACAAATGATATTGTGTGTTGGGGGAGGGGGGAGGGTGGGTAACAAATATGGAGACCACAGTAGCTTGAAAAATCCTGGCATGTTTGAAGAATGAATGTAAAATTCTGTATGGTCAGATTGTAGGTTGTATGTGTATATGTTGGGGTTTTGGTCTGGAAGAGGGTGAAACAAGCTGGACAGTTAGAAAGTGGCAAATGATGTTCAGAAAGTCTATGAACAAGATCAGATAAGTGCAGTAGAAGGTTGGCATGAGGTTGTAGAGTAAAAAAGGAATTGTTTATGAGTGAGGCAGTGTTATTCATATTGTTTATGAATAATAACAAAAATAGGCAAAGCCATGACTCTTGCATCTTTAATGTGTGCTAAATATTTTATATATACCATCTCATTGTATCCTCACTATCTCTTTGCAATAGATACATTTGTTTTCCACTATTTTATAGAAGAAAATACAGATCAGAGAGGTTGTGTGACTTGCCCAAATCACACGGCAGCAACTCCCGACCATGCCTGTCTGCTCCTAAAACAGATGCTCCTAACCTTCCGCTCCTGTAACTGTGAAATGCACTTTAATGACGGGCAAGATGTGGGAGGCAGAGATGGGGATTATACATTTTATATAAAGACTACAGCATTGGCCACCTCCAGAGTTCTGAGGTACTAGGCCCGACAGGGAGCCTGAGAAATTACAAAGATTATGAAATGGATCCCCAGGGGTCAGCACTTACCTCCCCATTGCATTATCCCAGAAGAGTCTGCTGTCATCTATTACAAGAGACACATATTCACCCTGAACTTGTAAAGAGCAATTTATAAAATGTGCACCAAAAAAAGTAAAACCTAGTACTGGAAGCTGACACTTGGACAAACTAGGGCAGAGAATAGTTTATTATTGTGCTTTAATTTTCCAAAAAGAGAGTGCAGAGTTTTATCCTATTTATAATAAAAGTCACTGATATAATAAAAGCATCTCATCACATCAGCAGTCATTTCTACAAATAGAGCATTGACGGTTTAGATATTAACATGTGTTATAAATGTCATTGATATATTAAGACATTTTAGACTGTCTGTCTAAAAATAGAAAGAAAGCCATAGGGGAGGGAGAGGAAGACACAGAACTAACTAATTCAATCTGAATATGGAGAATCTATTCTTGCACAATTAAGTCTTATATTTGTGAGCCATGCAAGTAAACACCTGAATCTGATTGATGATTTGAATTTGATTCGCCAGCAAAGTGTGATGCAGATAGGGGAAAAGAGGCAGGGAGAGAGGAAACAGAGAGTGGGGGATAAAAATATGTGGAATTAAATAATTTTAATATTGAAAAAGACTCAGTTTTATTTTCTTCAATCAGGTTCCTTTGCAGCTGTTGAAACTGAGTCTTGGGAAAGTTATGCAATTCATCCCAGGTCAGAATTTCACGGTGAAAGTCTTCTTAAATCTGACCTGTATGCCAAATCTCAAAGGAGAAAATAGGTGTTTTTCTCTAATAAAAAGCGGAAAGCTCTGTGGGTCAGAGAGAAAACAACTGACAAGGTGTGGGCATAAGAATTAAGAAGAAAGAGAAGGGGAACATCAATGATATTTCGTACCTGCCATCTGATGAAAGCATTTTATATATAATATCCAATGTGATATTGTAAACACCCTTGGAAGGGACAGCAATTAGATTCACTTATGAAGAAACTCATTTTATTCATGAAGGCTCAGAGAAGTTAAGTCATGCGCTCATGGATTGATAATTAAACTGGCGTCACTGATTCCTGTCACCTGAGGTGCCAGGCTGATTCTTGACTGTTGAGTCCAAGGATAGAGCTCCTGCTTTACATTTCAACCTAAGCCTTGACCTTGGCTTCTCAGTGCCCTAGAGTGACAGGGCAATCACCTGCACTGCCGTCTCACTGCACAGGAGGCAAGGCTGAAGGTCAGAGGGGAAGAGCTTTCTTGAGGTCTCACAGAACCCAGTTATGAACTCTGTTTTCTCTGCCTGGCACAAACCTTTAGCATTGTCTCCTTTCCTACTTTCCCTTAGATACAATTGTAGGACAGGTCAATTCTTGTCCTGCGTTAAAATTTCCAAACTGTCCAAAAACAGGAAAAAAGTAAGAGGACAGGGAAAAAGTGCTGGATGGGTGGCCTAATTAAATTAAATTGTATTTTATTCTATTTATTTATTTATTTTTTGAGACGGAGTTTTATTCTTGTTGCCCAGGCTGGAGTGTAATGGCGTGACCTCTGCTCACTGCAACCTCCGTCTCGTGGCTTCAAGCGATACTCCGGCCTCAGCCTTTGGGGTAGCTTGGATTACAGGCGTCCGTAACCATGCTCGGTTAATTTTTTGTAGTTTTAATAAAGATGGGTTTCACTATGTTGGTCAGGCTGGTCTAGAACTCCTGACTTCAGGTGATCTGCCCACCTTGGCCTCCCAAAGTTTTGGGATTAGAGGCATGAGCCACCATGCCCAGCCTGCCTAATTTAATTTTGAAACAATAGGAGCCAGTTATTGTACAATTAAGTCTTGTATTGGTGAACTGTATAAAAAACTAAAAGTCTAGTTTATGCTTTGAATGCAACTCATTATCACAGTATGTTACTGAGCAGGTTGAGCGATTCCACCTGGGGTGGGGAAGGGCACATGGGAAGAGGGAAGGAAAAAAGTAGAGAGAATAGATTTTGTGAGATTTAAAAATAAATGTTATGATCATTATAGTTGTAGTTTGCTAGTGTAAGCTAGTGTTGTTCCTGTTGTTATTATTTTAGGCTCCTCTTAAGCTTTCCTGGAACTCTGTAGCCATAAAAAAGCAAAGGAGGCTTTTTCTGCTCCTGCTTTTCTTCCTCTTTCTTCCACTTCTTTCTCTGCCTCTATCTCCTCTTTAACCTTACCCTTGCCTTTCTTTTTTTCACTTACCTGGTCACTAAAATTATAAATATGCATGTATTATATTTCCCCTACATGGAAGACTTAGCTCTTGATAGCATAAAATGCCTACCAAGGCATTTCACCTCTGCATTTTATTTTTTCTAAATACAAATTACTTTTATGATAAAGACAATACTTGCTTAATGTGAAAATAAACTAAACAAAATGAAAGCCTACACCACAGAAAGTGAACGTTCTTCAATGGTGTTTACAGGCTGTGTAGAAGCAGCACTCAGTGGTGAACCCCACTGCTCTACCTTCCTTCCACCTGGGTCTGTGGCTCAACTTTACCACTTTCCCCCTGTGTGACTTCGGGAAGGTCACTTAACTTCTCTGAGTCTCAGTTTCCTTAGGCGAAAACATTGGGACTCAACCTCATAACCTGCGTCTCAGGATTAATTGTGAAGATTAAGTACAATAAGGCACTTTAGCACAATGACTGACAAACGGTGAAAACTCTCACATGTTAGCTACTCCAGTGAATCCTTCCAGATATGCAAATGTATATAAGTAATAAGTTAATTTTCAGTATTGTATGCAATGAATGCTTTTTTCCTCCTAAAATATTACATGGCCTCTCCTGATGTCTGTAGACAGGTCTCATTTTTAAAAATATTTAGTTCATTTTGTAACTATACCTACTCAGTTCTTCAGTGACAGTAATCGAGAAGATACACTTTGTAACTTGGTTTTCTTTTGCAGAAAACGTCCTAACTCCAGCATCTGAAAGTGACTTAATTCTATCACTTAATTGGTCTCGTTGTTGTATGAGGCCTGCTGGGTTGCATAATCCCTTCTGAAAGAGGGGAAAAGATTTCCAACAATTCTTTTGCTTGGACTTGCCCTGACTGGGTCTCCCAAGACAGCGCATTCAGCAAACATTTATCAGGACATCCCATGTATTTGAAGACAAACCCTGAACAGTTCTGGGTGTGGAGACTCACAGTCTGATGGAGGAATGAGATGAGGTACTATGGAGACACTAGGAAATTAAACAGCAAAAACAAACTTGAAGTTATCTCTCAATTTTGGTAGAAAATGGTCAGAATTTACATTATGATTGCTCTATAAATGTCTCCCAGTTTTTGGCTACTCTTGAGATTCTTTTGAAAAGGATAATTTGGCCTCAGTTCCCCTGGGTCCTGAGGATGACCTGGGTCTTAGAAGAGTCTGGCTGGGTTTATCTAATTCTTGTCTGTGTCCTGTTTCCTTGGTCCCTGTTACAACCACAACCAAAGGGCACTATTAGAAACCTCTGATTTTCTGCTTCTCAGCAGCTAAACTCTCCTGTGCTTAGGGAAATATTTCCTTGAAACTTTTCTATTTCAAAATACCGCAAGCAAAACCTCTGAGACTTGGGTATGTAGCAGTGACTGGAAGGAAAACCAGAGAAAACAATAAACAGGGAGAGGAAAGGAAAGAGCTGACATTTTCTTTGTGACTGAATAATGCATTTGAATGTTTCATTTTGCTGTAGATTGAAAGGGGCTTAAGGGGGAAAGAGATGACAGGGGGAAGGAATGAGAAAGACAGAGAGATGCAAAAGCCCCAAGAGATGGGCACTGCAATCTAGAAAGTTATTTCTCAGCTGGGCTTAGTTCTAAAGTTCACCACTGAATTATGTGTTGGATGTTTGGAGACTTATCCCTGGTGTACTTGCAACACCTGTAATAGAATATTCTGGGTGTGGAATGATTCTTCCACTTCAGGACACATTACAACTTGTTCAATTTCCTTCTCTGGGCTTTGTTTCTTTTTTTCTAACTCTTATTTAATTTCCCATCTCTTTTTTTATCATCATAGTTATTTTTAAGTTACAGCATAGAGGCTTAGAAAATGTTTGCTTACAAACATTTGAACATCCCCTTTCTGTAATAGAAATTATATTTAAAACAATAAGACTAGATTACCGTTATACTAAAAATACTTCAGATAATGTATAATCCCTGTGGAACAAAATACACTTTAATTTATCCCAAATGATTATTTTTAGAAGGTGTGTGAAGAAAGTCTGCATTTACGTAGTCTGAGTCTCTCATATATTATGAAAATGTTCTTTTGGGAAAATAAAAGGTCTGAGATGGATGAAAATTACAGTTAAGACTTCTGTAAACCTTCTTAAGTAGGTTATAATATAAAGAAAAATATAAATATATCAGTTTGATTTTAATGACACTCAAAATCAGTTACAAAATATAAATGCAAGGTAGATGAAAAAATTTCTCAATTCTGGCACAATGGCTTAAAGACTTGAAAGGGGAAAAATGCAATGACAACTTAAGCAAAATATAGTGAGAATGAAGACCTTATTTCAGCTTCTAGCAAAACTTAGCTCATCATGGGTGCTCGAAATTTGTGGTGAGGAGGGAAAGAAGAAGGACAGAAAGGAGTAAAGAAGAAAAGGCATAAAACGAAGAAAGGGAGAGGATGAAGGATTGGGAAGGGAAAGAAAGACAAGAGGGCGGAACAAGTACATGAAAGTAAATAATTGCCGTGACTTCCTTATTTGGGTTGAAAATCAAAGGAGAAAGTATTCATTGTGCATTGGTGCTAGGAGGAACCTCTATAGAGAGTCCAAAGGAAAATTACTGGAAAATCTATAAGATTATGGCCACATCAACAGCAGGAAGTAAAGGGGAGTGTTTCAGGGCCTGGCTTAATTAACCACCTTCAATATCAGACTAGACTATGGTTCCTTTCCCAGGTTTTCTATTTACTAAATGCAAGGACTTGGACCAGTTATTCGACTTCCCTGTGCCTCAGTTTCCTCAAATATAAAATGGGACTCATGATACCTAGTGCCATAGAAAGAATGAAATGCTGAGTTTAGCACAACATCTGTGCAAATTATGTGTCCCTTCTTGATATTATTATTTATTTATTATTATTACCCTTTTGGAAAGCAATGGCTCAATATGTAGAAAGAGCCCTACATGTATTTATTCCCTTTGCCCCAGGAATCTCCTTCCTGGAAATAAATCCCAAGAAAATAATACAACACAGAGATAAAGTGCTGAGTGATGATCACTATACATTAGCATAAATGCCCCCCAAAATGAAACAACTTAAATATCCATCAATAAGGGAATAATTTATAGTAAATTAAGGTATAGCAACATTATAGGCTATTATGCAACTACTACAATGGTAATTGTGATGACAATGTAGTGTTGTGAACAAATGCTTATAATTTAATGGTAAGTGAAAAAATAATATATATCATACAATTGTAGTTTTGTAAAAATATGCATACATATGGGCACGGACTGGCATTTTACAAGCAAAAATTGAAATAATTATGTATATATGTACACTTAAATTTTTTTCTCTTTACAAATTGTTTTTTAATATTGTTTGGAAATCATCTATTCAATAATAAAAACATGCAGCAGGAGATGACTAAATAGAGAGGCATACTTGTTATAACTCACAGCAGAGAATTAATGGTAAAAACAGAGTTGCTTAGAGAGACACATACAAGGGCTCTGGGACATTTACGAGAAAATATGAATAAATAATAAGCAAATAGCTAACATATAATTTTTACTATGTGCCAGGCACTAGTCTGAGTGCTTAATTCATTTTACACACTGAATTTTCCCAAAGATGCTATTTTACAGATAAGAAAACCAAGACACAGGCCGGGCACAGTGGCTCATGCCTGTAATCTCAGCACTTTGGGAGGCTGAGGCAGGTGGATCACAAGGTCAGCAGATCGAGACCATCCTGGCTAACATGGTGAAATCCCGTCTCTACTAAAAATACAAAAAAAAAAAAATTAGCCGGGCGTGGTGGCAGGTGCCTGTAGTTCCAGCTACTCCGGAGGCTGAGGCAGGAGAATGGCGTGGAGGCAGGAGAATGGCGTGAAGCTGGGAGACGGAGCTTGCAGTGAGCTGAGATCGCGCCACTGCACTCCAGCCTGGGCAACAGAGCGAGACTCCGTCTCAAAAAAAGAAAGAAAACTAAGACACAGTGTGGTTGAGAAACTGGCTAGGAGTTGCATAGCCATTAAATAATGGCCTGGGATTTGAATATGGGCTGTCGTATTCCAGTATCCACGCTCCTAAGGTTGCATACACAGCCTTCAGCTATGGCTGGCTTCACGGGTGTGCAGCACAGGGCTCTGCACACACAAGGTTTGCATACATGGGGTTTCATGCTTTGTTGTTGCTGTCCTGAAATTGTTAATTTCGTCTTTGAATTTGCTTTTTGAAAGTGAAGTGTGATGGGACAGTAGAACGCATGCTGAGGTCTGAGAGCCACTGCTCACATGTGGCTCTGCTTCCTTAGGATGTAAGCAGCTCCTAGTCTCCATTCCTGGTGCCCTGGACCCTGCCTAGCCTCCACCTCCCCTCCTCCACCCCATGGCTACTGCCACTTTCCATCCAGAGTGGCAACCAGGTCACACTGGTAGGATGGAGACTGAGTTCCACCATCACCCTCTTTCCCAGTGGCGCTCTGGCATATTCCCTCAGCACCTTGGGGCGGGGTGAGGTGGTGGGCATCTTTGCCTCCACCTGGCATCACTGTGATGCATTTAGTGGATAACTCAGCAGTAGCCTCTTTCCTACCTTTTATGTAGATACTGAGAGTGTGCTGTTGTATTCAGAGGTTGTAATACCTGGGCTGTTGCCTGTCTGCAGTGGGTTAGGATAGTGAATCTGTGTGAACTTGGTGTTCTCACCCCTCATCAAGACCTAATAGAACTCTGTTGCATTGGTTACCACAAATTGCAGAGCTCTTCCTACCTTCTATCATGATTTTATGAAAAAAAAAAAAAAAGAAAACAACCTCGTGAATATGGTTTAAAGGGTGACTCCTAGGCTTGGCCTACCACAAATCAGAGGGCACAAAAGAGGGGAGAATTACAGAAATGACACTTCTGCCAGTGCCCTGAAATCACGCGCTTGCATAACTTTATTCCAGTGATCAGACTTAACCCCAGGCTAGACGTTACATTATCTTAGCTGTCTCAAATGCCAGAAGTTGGCAGTAAGTTTTGGCAGCCACTGTGTCATCAGGCAATACTGCTCCATGGTTAACAGCCACGCTTGTCACTGTTGTCTTTGTGTTGACATCCCAGGTATACCATAACTGTGTTACCTGAGTGACATTTAATTTGCCACTTTATCCATAAAAAAGGGATAAGAGTACCTTCTCACAGACTAGTTCTGAGGAGTAAAGCGGATAATGACTGTAGAGGAGCTCTTAGTATGGTGCCTGGCACAGAGTGACCACTCAGCAAATTTGACTTTTTATCCAGAGCTGAAGCTTCTACAGCACCCTAGGCATGAAAGGAAGAACACCGTGCTTCAGATACCACATGGAGGAGGGGACGGTGGTGGTTGGCATGCTGCTGGGAAAGTTTAAGAACCAGATAACCAGATATTTCAATGTTCCCATAAGTTAAACATATGTGAACAGCAGGTTCTAACAGGTATATATACATATATATGTGCATGTAGATATACACATACATATATGCCTGTTAGAACATATATAATGCATATATACACACACACATATTCACATATATGTATATATTCCTGTTAGAACATAAATACACACACACACAAACTTTTTTCCTTCAGAAATATGCTTTGAATGCTTTCAGGTACTTTTTTAAAGGCTTGATTGAATTCCCAGTCATATGAAATGCCACATCAGGGAGGCAATTTTGATTTGACAAATCAGAGCAAATGCTTGGTCATCCTTTTGTCCATTAAAAAAACCAAAAACTTAGCATTTCCACATGGAGTTGGACTGTTTCATAATTTCACATAGATTATTAAACTCACAATTGTGGGAGGCTTTTTCTAGCCCCTTCTAATGGTAAGTAAACAATAAGTTAGCTAAGACTATGAGGGAAGAAAGGGGATGTTGTTGACAACATTTAATGTGATAACATGTTTGCATATGCTTTAAAATCAGTTTTATTGAGGCATAATTTACACACAGTAAGATAAATGTGTTCATTTTAAGTACTCTATACAATTCAATGAGTTTTAATGAATGTGTACATACCTGTGATCACCACCTTGGTCAAAATAGAGACTATATCCATCATCCCCCAAAAAGATCCATTGTGTCCTTTGCCAGTGAATTCCCCACCCCTCACTCCAGGCAATCACTAATCTGATTTCTATTACTCTAGATTAATTTTCCTATTCTAAAACTGCATGTAAGTAGAATCATACAGCATCTCCTCCTGAGTCTGGCTCCTCTTGTTCAGCATAATGTCTCTGAGATGCACTGACACTGCAGGTACTAATAGTTTCTTAGTACTGCTGAGTAGTACTGCATAGTAGGGATATATCACATTTTGTTCCTCCATTCCACTGTTGATGGACATGTTTCCAGTCTTTAGTGATTTAAGATAAAGGTGCATGAACATTCCTATATAGGTCTTTTTTGTGCATACATATTTTCATGTCTTTGGGGTAAACAGATATTTTCGTTTCTATCAAGATGATTGTTGAATCATGGGGTAGGTGTATATTTGTATACACCTCTATGAGAATCTTTATAAGGGTCTGCTCCACTGCTTTTCAAAGTACTTACACCATTTGATACTTCTACCAGCAATGCTCAGTAAATATTTGTTAAATTAATATATTATTTCTTAATTAAATACTCTATTAATAATGAAGAAAGGAATCAGAGGACTTCAATTTTCCACCCAGCATCTCTCTGTGATAAATTGTTTCCTTTTTCTTAATAGCATAACAAGAAGAATCATCATACATATCAAATTTATACTTGCACTAGTTAGGGCTGTTCTAGCAAAGAACCATAGATCGGGTGGTGGATAAACAATAGAATTTATTTATCCCAGTGCTGGAGGCTGGGAGCCCCAGATCAGGGTGCTAGCATGGTCTGTTCTAAGAGGGCCCTCCTCTGGGTACAGACTGCCATCTTCCAGTTGTATCCTCACATGGTGGAAAGAGGAAGAGAGAGAGAGCCCTCTGGAGTCCCTTTTGTAAGGCATTAATCCTATTCACAAGGGCTGTACACTCAAGACTTAATTACCTCCCAAAGGTCCTGTGTTCTAATACCGTCACATTGGGAGTTAGAATTTCAACATATGAATTTTGGGGGGACAAAAACATTTGGTCAATAATAACAACCAAACTGTTTTTAGAAATAAGAAGTCCTCAGATGTTGTACATGGTTTAAACATTAATTTTGGCACAATGCTATATATAGACAGTTTAGTATATCAATTTGACAAAAAAGATTCAGAGTGAGCAATATAGGTAGTATATTATTAAGCAAGAGAAGCTGTTTATATTTCAACTGCAAATAACCAACTTTGGACATGTACCACTTTCATCCTCTGTGATGTGCTCGTAGGATCTTGTTCTCTGTTACAGAAAATCATACTCCCTCTCATGGGGGCTAGCTATATCACACATTGTAGTTGTGTTTGCACTGTCCATAAAATCCAAAAGAAAAATAAATAAAGAATGATTATAGAAATGCAACCAGTGCTAATTAACATTTTAACATTTGACTTCATAGTTTTCTTGCATAGATCCAAGGAGGCAGAAAGCCCTCAGAGAATGATTGTATTCACCTTTGCATCTTCCATATTCAGGAGACCTAGGTGCTCAATACTCAGTAGGAGCATAGCATATGAAATTAAACTGATTTTTATATCCAGCAGGTCATCATGAGCTCAAGTCATAGTGGTATGCAAATACTAACCTTTGCATCACACTTTATGAGCCCCCAAATACTTTGTTCCTTATGGTCTGATGTGATAGAACAAACCTTCTGGAAAGTCTGCAGAACAGAAATTCTTATTATCTTTACTTCCAGATCCATTGCACTGCATGGTGACGACAGTTAATAATAATGTATCATATATTTCAAAATTACTAAAAGAAGAGATTTTTAATGTTCTTGCCACAAAAAAGTTGCTGAGGAATATGTTAATTAGCTTGGTTGAATCTTTCTACAATGTATGCATGGATCAAGACATCACATTGTACCCCACGCATATACACAATTATTATTTTTCAGTTAAAAATAAATTAATAAAAAGTTGATGTTTAGGGAGTTTAATATGCCTGCCCAAGGCCACATGGACAACAGCACTGCTGTAACTTGGTGTCAATGGCAGGTCAAAGACCTTTATCTTCTGTCCTCAACTCCAGTGCTCCCTGGGTGACCATCACTCTACAAACTGAATTCTCTATGTCAAAATATTTCCCTTTTTGCTCCATAGTAGAAAATTCATGATCTGAATCATAATATCATTCTTTTTATCTATATGATAGCCTTTGTACCAGTAGCCTGAGGTCCATTGTGAAGGTGTGAATTGAACTTACAACTTCTGATGACAAAATTCCCTGGGCCATGCACAAGACTGTGTTTATACATAATAATCTCATCAGGGGGTTATGAGGCCTAATTAATTACTGTTCGTACAGCAGCCTGATGTATGAAACTGAAAGATTTTACCAGAGTGCACAATATTTATAGTATAACTGTAGCATGTATAGAACTAACACAAATGTCACATAGCCAGTGAAGCAGAGAGAGTCAGTGGGAGGACCTAATTCGTGGAATGCATATAACATCCTGTGAGATTCCTGGGAACCACAGTTCAAATCCCAGAAGCTAAACTCTAGTCTCTTCATCTTCTGATTATAGTCAGATGAATGAACTAATGATGGAACTTAGTGGTAGCTTGGATTTGACCTTGGAGTCTGACTGCAGGTGTCTTTCATTTTGACGGATTATGTTTGTAGAAGACAGATCAATGGGATAATAGTTACATGGTCTTTTTCATTTATAAGATCACACCTGGAGAGGTCTTTTATCTTTTAAGAAGAATGGGTACTCTCCTGAAAAGAATATTTAAACTGTTGTAAGGAATTGTGGTTGAGACATAGGCTTGGGGTCAGATCTGGGTTTGAATCCCTACTCCTTGCTAGTTGGATTAACTTGGCCTAGTTACTTAACCTCTTGAGCCCTCATTTACCTCATTCATAAAAGTATCTGTTGCAAATGAGAAAGTTAAATTAACACTGACTGGAATATCTGGCACATTGAGACTATTCTACCAATGAGGGCTTTAATAATTCAGAACAAAGACCTCCTAACACGCCCTAACCCCTAACACCTCCGAACCCCAATGTTTAAGAGATGAGGCATCTCAGAGAGAGAAAGTTGTTTACTGGAGGGAGAGACAAGTCTAAATCTTGGGTAATTATATTTCTCAACCCAAGCTTTGCCTCCTACACTATGAAAACACCAAGATGTATTAAGAGGAAGTGGACTTCTCATGATTCTAAGAGTTCACACAGAGCTTGGATTATTTTATTATATAATATTCTTTAAGAAAAACAGTCTTGAAATGTATCTGGGCTTCTAAGCCAGAAAGATTGGGGTCTATTACTCACCCTACTCACTCACTGTGTAACCTTGGGCTATGTTAGAGTCTTAGTTTCCTCCTCTGTAAGAATCAGGATCACGTATTGCTATGGACTGAATGTTTGTGTCTTACCCCAAATTCATATGTTGAAACTTTAAGCCCCAATCTGGTAGTATGATGAGGTGGGGCCTTTAGGAGACAATTAACTTTAGATGAGGTCACAAGGATGGGGTCCCACCATAGGATTAGCGTCCTCATAAGAAGAAGAAGAGACTAGAACTCTCTCACTCTGCACCATGTGAAAACACAGGGAGAGGATGGTTGCCTATAAGCCAGGAAGAGATTTCTTGTCAGAACTAGACTATTCTAGCACTGTGATCTGGGACTTCCTGCCACTAACCTTTATATAACACTTTATGGACCCCAAACACGTTCTTCCTTATAGTCTGATGTAATTGAACAAACCTTCTGGAAAGTCTGCAGAACAGAAATTCTTATTGTCTTTACTTCCAGATCTATTGCACTGCATGGTGATGACAGTTAATAATAATGTATCATATATTTCAAAATTGCTAGAAGAATAGATGAGTGAGGAATCAATTTCTGTTGTTAATGCTACCCATTCTACGGTATTTTGTTATGGTAGCCTGAGATGCCATATTATTAGTACTATTTTATAAATAATATGCATAAATTTTGTGTGTGGGTATATATACACACAATCATTTTGAAGGTCAGATAAGTCTAATAACCTAACTCAGTGCTAATGTGATGAAGTCACAACAGACACTAGTTCTCATCTTCTCTTTACTTTTATTGTAAAAGTCAGTAGTTTAGCTCTAGTTCTTGGCTGAATGACCTTCTTGGTTCTTGGATAACAGAATTGGATGCTTGACAATCATTCCACCTGCTAAAGTGTTTTAGTATAAGGAGGGAAACCTCCAGATGAAAAGTGTATTTGTATCTGCAATTCCATTATTATTATTGTTTCCCTGCAATCAGAGAGCTGCTGGTAAGACAGAAGTGCCAGAAGGTTAGCAGGGTTGTGATTTATTGGTCTCTTCCCTTTAGTAGGAGTTGAAATGAACTTTTATTTTTTGGAACAAAACTGCAAGAGACTTTGATTTCCTCTAACTGGCAAGCTGAGACAATAGGAGGGGTTAATGTATTTCACAATGAATTCTGATTTTTAAAATATGCCTAGAAGCTTATGAATATGGATATGGTTTCTGCAAACAAAAGGTCACATGGCTAACAACTGAGGGAAACAATATTTATGAATGCAATGCCATAGCAAGGACCAAGGTGAGAAAAGAAAGACATTTAAGAAGGGAGACATGGGAGTCTAAAAGGATGTGCAGGTTGGCAAAGACAGATAGATAAAAATAAAAAAGAAGGCAGCAAACAGAGGCTGCACTAACGCGATAGAGAGACTGGCCAAGGAAAGTATGAGAGGTAAATCAAGAGGTGTATGAAGAGGTGAGAAAGGTAATATGGGGTCTCAAAGCAGTTAGGGAAGAGTAGAGAAGAAACAGGTCAAGGCCACCTTGAAGTATTAATGTCTTCAGAGCAAATGAAAAAATTCTTGATAATGGATTGGGGAAATTTTTTTTGAAAGTCTTTCTCCTATGGCATTTAAACTAATAAATATGTATAACTCTTAGGAACTGTATGGTGTGTGGTATATGGAAGTACAGCTATTTTTGGTGTATTCAATTAAAGAATACTCAGTAGAATATAGTTAGGCATCCTATAGTACTGACTTCATGACCATGCTTAAAGAACTTTTTGAGTGCTTGGGGGTTTTATTTAGATTCTAAGAATTGATACCTGGATTGATATTTAGGTGTTAACAGGGCTTCCCAAATTGTTTGATTGGCTCACTAAGACACTAAAATAGCATAGAAGGAGCGACAAAGGAAAGGAGTTGACATTTCATGAGGATCTCTTATGGCCAGGACCCTTTACACAACCATCTAACTTACATTTTCCAAAAAATGTTGTCTTTGTTTCATTTGAAGTTCAATCCAAAAGGAGAGGGTATGATTCTATTGCATACATCCTGTAATTCCTAACTTATGTTAGGAATTGCAAAATGGAAACTTAAGTGTTTCCATTTTGAAAATAGGATGCCAAAATTATTCAGTTCCTACTCTTAATCGATGTAGGTAACATGGAAATGATTTTATCTTTTTATTTTTTTCTTTGATACAGAGTCTTGCTCTGTCGCCAGGCTGGAGTGCAGTGGCGGGATCTCGGCTCACTGCAAGCTCTGCCTCCCGGGTATACGCAATTCTCCTGCCTCAGCCTCCTGAGTAACTGGGACTACAGGCGCCCACCACTACACCCGGTAATTTTTTGTATTTTTTTTAGTAGAGACAGGGTTTCACCACATTAGCCAGGATGGTCTCCATCTCCTGACCTTGTGATCTGCCTGCCTCAGCCTCCAAAAGTGCTGGGATTACAGGCATGAGCCACCGCACCCGGCCCTGGAAATGATTTTATCTTAAGGTCCAGAGATAGATATATTTAATCAGAGCATTGTATCAATCTGACTGTAATCATCACTGGTTAGTTCAGAGATGGGTAAAGGACCCAATACTGTAATAACAGAATAAAACTTGACAATAATTAGAACCCAGAAATAAACAGGGACTCAGTCTTAATAACTATGTTGGAACTTCTGAATCTAGGTCCTTCTTTAAGAGAAAAAATACATATGTATTCATTCTCTCTCTCTCTCTCTCTCTTTCTCTCTCTCTCTCTCTTTCTCTCCCCCTTCCCCCCTCCCTCCCTATTCTAAGTTTGGTTCTACTACCTGTAAATAAGAGCCTGGCTACCACTGATTTCATTATCAATATTTTTGGAAGACATTGGATCCACATATTTCTTTGACCAATGTTTTTGGGAGACATTATTAAATCTTACATATCTTCTCTAGAGACTCATAATTTATATTAACATAAAGAAGTTTTATAAAGTTCTACCTCAAATAAATCTGTTTAATTTTGTTTAATACAGTAATTCCCAAATACATTTGACCATGACATTTTTTCCCCCAGAACACCTATTATATGTTCTTTAATGAACATTTTACAGAATATTCTTAAGAATCTGCTGGTCTAGATGAATCCTCACAAAAATTACAAGGAGGATATTCTTCTTCTTCTTTTTATATAAATAAACTGAGGCTTAAAGAGCTGACTTACTTGATCCAAGTCTCAGAGTAAATGGCAAAGTTGAGAGATGGAACAGGAACTCAGTTCTCATAGAAACTCAACTCTAAAGAGACTTGAAGCCAAAGGGAGCCTAAGGAAATAGGTAAGAAATCAGAGCCCAAGCCTCATTTATTTGTAGTGTCCAGAGATTGAACAAAGAATATTTGATAAGGTTTCTGTGGAATCGCTACCAAATATTCAATCCTATTGAAGCTGGACCCCCTGAATGCACAGAGGGTCCTTCTTCATTTAGTATCCATTGGATATATTTTGGTAACTTCTGGCCACATCCTGTTGCCTGCTTTCCAGAAGTTTAAACTCTAGATTTTTCATTTTCACTCAGAAAACAGGTAAAGAAGTTGGGGTTCTAATTTACACATGTCTGAAAAAGTATATATATACACACACACACACACATATATACATGTACACTTTGAATAATTCTCATCTATTTCCTCCTTGAAAGTGAGGTAAGAAATTTATAGCTATAGCTTTTTTTTCTATTGAGTCATGTGAAGAGGTGTTAATGGAAGATGGTCAAAGGATGTGCAGAGGAGTTCAGAGGAGGAAGTGCTTAGTTTAGGCTGAAAAGGATCACAAATAATTTCACATGGAGGTAGCTTTTGAGTTGGGTTTTAAGAGATGGGTGGAATGTTGACTGAGATCATCTCCATATACTGCTTTATTTATCTTAGGCAATGAAGAACTGACATCAAGTTTGGAATCTGTTAACTGGTGAGTATCTTTTCCTAAAGGAATGGCTGGCAGAGACTAATGCTCAGTTACATTCTTAAAAGGGCTTCCCAGTCAAACTACCCTTGACCCAAGGATGCTTACAATTCTAAGAGCGAATATTGACAGATGCACAAAAGTTATAGAAAAGTATCATTTTGAATGGTCCTGGTGAGGAGGAAGGACCTGCCCTGGAGGATAAGCGTCTCCCAAACTGTCTAGGGAATGGGTTCCAGCTTCGAGTTTCATTTCACTCAATAAACAACACCTAAATGAATACAGGAGAACTCAGATGTGCACATTAGGATGCAGGTAAAGGTGCTTTTGTAATAATTGCTGGTATTTACTTAGTCCTTATGAGTAATTTACATTGTGCACACAATATCCATCCATTATCTCAATGAATCTCATAAAACATATGCCACTATCAACCCCCATTTTCCAGATAAGTAAATTAAGCTTCAAAGATTAATTATCATACCCAAAACCACACAGTTAAATACAGATCTTGGATTTGAACTCAGGGTCTCCAAATCCAATTTGTTTTGAATTTTTATGCTTTATTTCCTTCCAAATGCCTCCTCCTCTCCATATGTCACTGCAGCTGATAGGCACAGAGACTTCGAGCCACACAGTGAGTCACAAACTTTCCAACTAGTGTTTATGCTGAGTAATGTGGAACAAATTTTCCTTATTATTTCAGATCACACTGGAGGTGGCTAGAAAGTAGGAATTAATGACAAGTCAGTTTTATAGTACTTAAAAAAACAGAATTGTATTAAATATGGGTATATCTTATGTCCCTTTAAGGAGTGTAGAGAAACGATAAAAGGCAGCTATTTGAATTGAGTTGAAAAATTGCTACTTTAACTAGGCCTACAAAGGACCTGCTTTAATAATTATCTAAAATTATGTGTAACTATCATACAGATTCAGGAACACTGCATCTGCCTCAGGGGTTGGTTCCATAGTCATTGTGTAAAGCAAAAATTTTCTATGTTCTAAACCACCTTTGAAAATTTCTCAAATAATAACAGTTATAACAACTACATATATAGTACTTAATATATGCCAAATACTTTATATAGTAATGCATTCAATCCTACAAGGAAGTTCAATGATCAGCTCCATTTTGTAGATGAGTAAAGTGTGTCATTGAAACATTAAGTCACTTCTCTAGTGTCCTATTGTTAACAAGTGGCAGTTATAGAAGTTGAAACTAATCCATTTGGCCCCAAAATGCCATGTTCTTCATTACTATGCTCCATGGCCTGCTATATGTAATAATGCAATACCATTACTTATCTCCATTGCTGACTTGGTTTAGGAGACATTGTATATAGTTATTTACTTCTTTAAATATCAGAAGCACCTTATGGTGGCAATGTGCTCAAACCATGCTTCAAGAACAGCTGATTCAGACTTTTCATACATAGCATAGGCCCTCTGGAGTGTACACACATTGAATGGACTGTTGAGAAAATTTCCCAAATTAAATATATTTTTATAATCTCTTTCTTGCTCTCTTATAAAGTTAGTATTTGAGTAAATTTAATGTGTTTGGTTGTACACTTACTATTGCAGAAAGGACTCATCATCCCCTTCACACCATCACTGGAATTCTCTCCAAGTCAAATATGTTTAGGTTGCAACTTACTCTATTTTGTGAATTTTTCTCATCCTACTGAAGACTAATAATAAACTGATTCCAAAATTCTTCTTAAAACATTCTATTTTCCTCCTCAGTTTAAAAACCCTGGCTTTATCTTTGAAAAATATTAGCTTTCCTATAAACAGACTTGAGCTACTGATGTCTCCACAAGAAAATGCAAGCTAGTGAAGTCTGAATTACAGAGTTAACTTAACTAGTGTCTCCTGAATCAATCCATCAAATATCTGCAACGCACTTTCCACTCAGGTGAGTGCGGCTGGTGATAAAATGGATCCATATGACAGTCCTTACCCTTAAGAAGGGACAAAATTTACAAATGTGGATTAATTAGTGAATAACAAAATACATGTATTTTGTTGTACTGAATTCAACATGCATAATGCAGATGATTTGTCAGAAGAACAGGGAATTATCAATCAACGTTTGCAGAAAAATCTCTTTAGACGGGGTAAGAAATGGGACGAAGTAGAAGCTGACATTTTTGAATATCTACAATAACAGTGATAATTGCAGTAGTAATGATAATAGATTTTTCTGAGCACCTATTATGCTTAGTCAGCATTGTGCCAGTCCATGCTTTACCTGCGTTGCCCTTATCAGGTATGTGATCTCATTTGTCTCATCCATATATATTTTGAATAGGTAGAAAAGTAATCTTAGCTCAATTTTGTAGATAATAAAGGAAAAGATTGAGAAAATATATACAAACTGCCCAAATTCATGTTCATTCATTCAAAACTATTCACGCAATGCAGGCTGGGCGCAGTGGCTCAAAACTATTCACGCAATGTACTCTGTGAAAAGCTAGGACTATGTGTTCAGCAAACATATAACGGTTGCTCTCTCAGAACACAGAATACTTAACATATTAATTATGTTATAAATAAGAATATAGAGGCAAGCTGGGATAAGTGCTACACAGGAAAAGTTGAAGTGTCATGAACATATAATAGTAACAGAGACTAACCCACTTCGAGAAACCGAGGCATATGACCCCTGCTGGAGGGTTCTGTGAATTGCTATCTGCAGGAAGAGGATAGAATTAATTAGTTGGAAGTGGGGCAAGGTAAGCAGGGGAAGAATGGATTTCTTGAGACTTTCCTGACAGAGGGAAGACATTGTATGAATAGACTGAAGTGAGGAGAAAAGGTTTCACAAAGACAGAAAGCATCTTTGGAGCTCAGGGGCAAAAGGGAGTATTGTAGAGGCTAGGCAAAAAAGTCCAGATTATGCAGAGTTCTGTGAGTTGTGTTAAGACATTTGCTTTTTTACTGTAGAGAAATGAGGAGCCCTTGATAAGTTTTAAGCAGAGCAGAGGAATGACTTTTGCATTAAAAAAAATCCCTTTGGTTGTAGAGTGGAGAACATATTAATGAGAGCGGGAGTAGAGAAAGGGTGCTGGAAAGGAGGATCTTCCAGGAGTGACGGGGGGCGTGGTGGCCTGACCTAGGTGGTGTCAAAGGGACTGGAAAGAAGTCAGTGGGTATGGGAGATTTTTACGACATAAAGTTAACAAAGCTTGAAGATTGACTGGCATGGGGGTGGAGAAGAGGCTAAAGAAATGGCAGAGCCAGTCATCTCAGATTCAAGTCTAGGGCTCTACACAATGTGACAAGGCCTGCTGGAGCCAGGGACTTGTTCTTAATTTAGATCTTAACTATATCTGCGCAATGAACAGTGAGTGTCGGAACTAGGGATACAGGGACTGGTTAGGAAATGAGGCCACTTCCCAAGCTCTGCTGTGGTATTTTGGATGCTGGAGTTGTGGGAATCTGTGGAGGAGGTGTGTGTGTGTGTGTGTGTGTGTGTGTGTGTGTGTGTGTGTGTGTGTGTGCGCGCGCGTGTGTGTGTCAGAGAAAGAGAGAGAAAGAGAGTTAAGTTTTCTCTCCTGCCCCAGTTTCTATGAGCTGCTCTGTCTTTTGTGTTCTTTGCCAAGAGGAAAGAAAACAGATTGTTCTTGCTTAGAGCATTCAGCTGACTCGACTGATGCCAAACCAAAAAAAGCCCTTAGAACATAATAATAATTGCTCATGTGTACACATCACTTTACAGTTTACCAAGGGCTCCACATTACACTCATAAAACTGCAAAGCCTGTGAGGCAAGCACTCTGCCATTAATTCTACTTCAATTTGAAAGAGACAAAGAATGTTCAGAGAGGTTAAAATGACTGGTTTCAGCCATGTAGCATATTCTCTTCATCCAGATCTTCCGACTTTACACTGAGATCTTCTTTCATTAGCAGTAGCAGGCTTGAGTTCACTGTGAAGGGGCCACCAATGACACGAAGGATTCTGTGTAGTCCTTCCTCATTTACAAAGTCCCTCTATATTGGACATTTTACCTTTATTACCACAACACGACTTAGGTTATTGGTCTCATTCTGTATGAGAAAACAAGGTCACAGATACCCAAGGTCAAACAGTCAGCAAGTAGTACAGTTGGAAATTTAGCCCTGTTCTTATTTTATTGCCCGTTTTTGCCTCCCGGAACTACTGTTAAGCTAAGGGGCATGAGATCTTAGGTTCAAAGAGAGAGAGAGATTTAAATAATTCAAATAAGATGTGTGTTGGGGATGCTCTCACAAATCCAGAGTCCAGGTTAAAGCTCTCCACTGAATGAGGCCAGGTTAGCAGCAGCTAGGAGTGGTTGGGTTAAGAGCAGCTGTCGCTGCAATCTCCTAATTGGAAATAATTGGGATTCTGTCTCAAACCACAGAGCCCTGATTTAGCCAACTCAGCCTCAACCAGGAAGCATCTGTTGCCATCTCCAATGGCAACAGTTCAATCCCCACTCCAGCGCACCATTCTTCCCTGCCAACTGGCAGGCAGTGACTACTCACACCCTGCCGGCTTCTAGACCCAGCCCTGAGGCCTCGGGAAGAATCAAGTTAGGTCAACGTCTCAAGTTAGGATAAGGTGAAGAGGTGGAGGCGGGGAAAGCCTTAGTAGCACAGTGCTAAATGATTGTCTTTTGGGAAAAGAGAACTAACCTTTCTGAGGATGTATCAGGTACTGTTCTGGGAGACTGACACATGCAAATCTATGTCATGTATAGATTCACAGGATAATGCCATTTTACAGAGGAAGAGATATAATGCCATATAACAGAGGTTATACTGTTGGTCCAAGGTCACAGTGGTGAGTACCACAAGGTGAGTGGTAGAGCTAGGATTAGACCTCTTGTCCCTCCTGTGCTAACGGTCTTTCCACATTTCTACTCAAGTTCATGTTTTGTCATTTCTGTTGCTTTTAGACTCTGTCCGGAGAGTTCCTGGTCTCATTTCTACCTCTATCTCAAGGTAGAGATTAAGAGCCACCTGCTTTTTGAAAATGTCCCTTTCCCCTCAGATAAAGGCATGGGCGGAAAATAGAATCCCAACACTAAAAAAGCTAGGAGAGGACCTTGGGAAAAGAACCCACAAGTTGCTGAGCAGCAAATGATGGTCGTTGTGTGATACTGGAAACAGACTTCTGTTTATTATGTTAATGAATCCGCTGTGATTCTCCACTGCTTGTGCATAATTAAGATGGCCTTTTAAAAAATACCTTCCTCTGGAGTTTGGGAAAACTAAAGTGTTTGTTTGGATTGGTAATAACTAATGACAAAAAAGTACAGCAACTGCTTCCAAAGGAGCTGCAGGAAATGAGCTATCTGCTGGCACAACGAGGATGTTGTGGAGGACCCAATGCCCATAACTCTGTAGGGGTGCAGGATTAGGGAGCCAATTACCTATTCTTCTCCAGTCAATCAATTTTAAGAGATTCCCGTGTCACATTTTAGGAAAAAATTTATAATTGGAACAGGTCCAAAGAAGAGTCTCCAGATGGCAAAAAGGCTTGGGATGCTTCCACACAGGGGTTGGTAAGATGGATAAACTCCTCTGAAGCTCATTTTTCTTATTTTAAAGATGAGCAAATTTGAGGCAATTGGTGTGTCTCAGTTTTACTTTTTTGTTTGCTGTTTATTATTTATTGTTTGTTTAATGTGGATGGAATGGAGTAACGGATCACAGATCACTCACTGAGAATCTACCTAGCAAATATGTATTGAACACCTACAATATGCCTGCTACAATCCCAACTACTCAGAATACATCCATAAACACAGGCCTGTGTGGGATGAAAGAAGCAAGTAAACCAACATATGGAGAAGATAATTTTAGATTATGATAGGGGATGTCAAGAAAACAAAACAGAATAATGAGGATAATGTGATAAACAGGAATGGAAAAGTTAATAGTTTGGATGTGAAGGAGGTAATAGTTCAAGTTGAGGATTGAATGGCCAGAAGGAATCAACCAGGCACGGATCTGGAAGCAAGGTGTTCCAGCAGGGGTAACAGCTAATGCAGATTCTCTGCAGCAGACGTCAGTTTGGTGTCTTTTTGGAATACAAATAGGCCTGGAGTGCTGTGGTTCAGTGTCTAAGAGGGAGAGGAGAAAAGATGAGGGCAGGGAATAAGGAAGGGTCAGATCATGTAGGACCCGGTCGTAAGAATGGGTTCTATTTCAAGTACAATGTGAGGAAGCCTTTTGAGGGTTTTGGTAAAGTAGTGCATGATATTTATGTAATGATATATTTGGACTCTCTCCATAATTAAATGTGCATAATCACAGATTCAATTATTGTTTTAGAGGTTCCCTGCTCTCCCTAAATCCCATTCATGCTCCCCCTCTATTTTAGAAGATTCTTAGGCTCTTTCTAGTTCTTACGTGATGTAAGTCTATACAATGCACATTTGAAGGAATTAGCATTGCCTAGCTAAAAGGCAGTAATTAACAACAATGTTTGATAATATAAAGAATGCTGAGCAAGAAAGGGTTTGTATTTATTAAATGGAATGCTGCAGTAGTTTGCACTGCTGGCTCCCATTTCTCACTCCTCCCTGCATGCCCTCTTCCATTCCCTGCTGCAATGTTGTGTTGAGAGTTAACTACTGGATGAAAAGACGCAAGTCCTAACCAGGACCAATATTTAGAAAAGACAGGAAAGGCGCATGTACCTCCTTTTGTTCAAGTCCTAAAATTCTTACTATCTCTTTCATGAAACCTTTCCAAATACTTGCATATTTATTTGTAAATATGTTTTGTTTCTTCAGCTTAAATTTAAGCTCCTAGAGTGCTGTATCCCTGCATGATTTATATTTAGATAGGGTCTTGCCTCTCCCAGTAGCCTGAAAAGATTTCAAAAATAGAGACCGTGTTCTCATATTTTTAAAAAATATGCGACACACTGTATTGTGGGCTGAATAAATTGTGTCTCCCTGCCCCCAAATCCCAAATTTGTATGTTAAAGTTCTAGCCCCAGTATCTCAGGATGTGATTGTATTTGGAGATAGTGTACTTAAAGAGGTTAATAAGGTAAAATGAGGTCATATGAGTGAGCCCTTATCTAATATTACTGGTGCTCCTATAAGAAAAGGTGGGTGGATAGCCTGATGTCGGGAGTTAGAGACCAGCCTGGCCAACATGGTGAAATCCCATCTCTACTAAAAATACAAAAATTTTAGCTGGGCATAGTGGTGGGTGCCTATAATCTCAGCTACTTGGGAGGCTGAGGCAGGAGAATCACTTGAACCCAGGAGGTGGAGGTTGCAGTGAGCCAAGATTGCGCCACTGCACTCTAGCCTGGGTGACAGAGAGAAACTCTGTCTCAAAAAAAAAAAAAAAAAAAGAAAAAAGAAAAAAAAAGAAAAGAAAAAAGGGTTGAGGGGATTAGGACACATACATGCACGTACACAGAGAAAAGGCATCTGAGGACACAGCAAGCCAAGAAGACAGGTCTCAAAAGAAACCAAATTTGCTTGATACTGGACTCCTAGCCTCCAGAACAGTGAGAAAATAAATTTCTGTTGTTTAAACCACCCAGTCTGTGGTATTTTGTTATGGCAGCCCTGGAAAACTAATATAGCCTGCCATAGAGAGAGAGAGAGAGAGTGTGTGTGTGTGTGTGTGTGTGTGTGTGTGTGTATAAATAGGTGAAATCACTCATTATTCCAGAAGTTAAATGCCCTAATATTATCGTAAGCTTTGTGAGGGAGACTATATTTCTTCCTTTCATCGCTACATCTAGTTTAGCACTTAACACATTGCAGGCATTCAAAGGTATGTTTGTTTAATCATCAAATGAACAGAGATTTCCTGAAGCTAGAAGGGATCTTCAAGGTCATTTAGGCCAGTAGTTATTAAACTGCTTTGTTCCAGTAGTATCTTTCTGAAAAACAAAATCTTATATGAAGGGCTACTATATAAAGTGGTTAAGAATAGAACTGCTGTGGTTGAAGAGAGAGTTGATAGACGGGGAGGCCTGGCCTCTCCTCAGCTGACTTGTGGACATTCTTGGGTAACTACGGTTGATCTAGAGGCAAGATCAGCTAACTTTTCCTATAAAGGGCCAGTGAGTAAATACATAGGATTTCTTTATAACTATTCAATGCTACCACTTACCAGAGGTACAGTCATGAGCAGTGTATATACAAGTGATAGCGGCTGCATTGCAATAACACTTCATTAACAAAAACAGGAAGGAGGTCAGATTTGGCCCATGGACCGTAATGTGCCAACCTCTGATCTAGAGCAACCTGGCTATTTCACAAGTGAGGAAATGAGCTCCAGAAAGGACATTGGATGGCTGCATTTATTAAGGCTCTGCTACCAGTTTAATTTCCTGCATCCTATAATAAGAGGTATCATTTTTTTTAGGACATACATGATCATATCTCTCCTTAGTTTGTTCAAACTCTGCAAGACTCCCCAACTCCAACAGGATAAAGTCTCAATTCCATAGACAGACAAGAAAGTTATTTGTGTGATGATTGCTGCTAATTCTTCGCATCTCCTCTTCTCCCACTTCTCTGTAATGACAGCGGCCTCCACTCCCATTCACATCAGGAGCATTCTGAATTATCCTTTTTCATGTCTCTGAATCTTTTAATATGCTATTTTCTTTATCTGGAATTATTTACCTATTTCTCATCATCCTGGATATTCTTTCCTATTATTCAAGATTTTGTGCAAATGTTAATCCCTTCTTTAACATGAAACTGTGTATTAGGGTACAGGATAAGCGGTATAATAACAGAGAGAACCCAAGACGATAGTTCAAACATTTACTTTCTTGTCCAGAGATAAGTGGTCTAGTCTCAGTTCTACGAGGTCATACAATGGCCCAGGTTACCTCCAAATTATTGCCCCATTGTTCCCTGGGAGTATTAATCTCCCCCAAGCAATTAAGCCTGGCTCACCAGCATCTTGTATTCATTAGGACATGATGGGGTAGGAGGAAGACAGTTCATTGAGGACAGAAATTGTCTTTTTAAAGATCATGACCCCACAGTTGGATATATCCCTTCCATTCACATCCGTTAATCAGAACTAAGCCCCATGCCTATGAAAAGGGGCAGGGGTCATGCAGCCAGCGAAATCTTGGCAGGTTTCATTGTTAAAAAGAAGGGAAGACTGGATGAATCCTGAGGGAGTATCAGCTATCTCCACTACAATACTTGTTTAGCCTTCTCTTCTTCTCCTCTCACATCATAGACACACCTTTATTCCCAACCTTATCACCTTGTTTCACAGTGAATTCTAAATTTGTCTAGATTGTAAGAACTTCAAGGACAGCTGTTTTCCCTTACTCAGCTTTGTGACCAAGGTTTTTAGCACCAGACTTAGCACCAAGTGAATGAATCCAAACAATAAAAATGGCAGGCCTAGAGAGCTTAAGTGACGCTTCCAGTTCAGTCAGTACCAGCAGAAGAGCCTGGCTCTTTCCTGTCCGGATTTGGAGAGATCATAAAGAGATGGTTATAAAAGTCAGATTTCAGGTAACAGAGCTAAGGTTTTAGGAAGCACTGATAACAGCTACCAGGAGAGGCTCAGGTCAGTTCACAGGGACAAATGAGGCTCACCCATGCTGCAATGTGTGTACTTGAGGGAGACTGCTCAGTCCCCATATGGCAGATGGGGACAGTTGTATGCCTCACTCCATGCCAGCTAGCCACTCTGTGCCCACTTCCTAGCTCTTTTCAAAGGCAGGAAGTTGTTTATCTGACTGGTCAAGTCTGAATCATTAATTGGGCCACAGAAGGAGAGTCGACAGGCTTACTATGCCTGGAAAATCAGAAATCAGATATTAGCACTTTTCTTGCACGTCCTCTACCTCCACTAGAGGCAGAAAGCACAAGCTAAACCAGCGTCCCCGCTGGGAAAAAGCTAAGTCTTTCTCCCTCGGGCAGGCTTGAGTGTGCTAGGGCAAGTTGGATTTCAGGAGCAGGAGAGCATACATTTAAGCTTTAACAGTAAGCATCAGCTCCAACCAAGCTCTTTACCAAAGAGCTCAGCCTTGTTTTCTTAGAGACTTGCACATGTAATCACACAACGTGGGACATGTGATTTTCATGGAATCATTGTTCCTTTATCTTCAAGACGTAATGCGTGGATTAACGTAGGCTTCAGGTCCCTCTTCATCCAAACCCTCTCTTCAGCTATCCTATCACCTCACAGCCCCAGAGGCTCTCAACATCACCCGAGCTCTGTGATGTCTGCACAGAGACAGTTGGGCTGCATGTCTGTGGGCGGTTTAAGATCCTGTGAATTACGCAAATCCTGGCTCTTATATCATCAATTATTCTGGTCCTTCGTGTGGGCCTGTGTGGGCTGCAGTAGTGTGATTTCTGGTTCTCGCCCTGCGGGGACACTTAGCAGCCTGACCTTTTGAGTCACTTCTTTACTGAATTGCTTTCCTTATTCGTAATGCCCCCGCTCCCACCTTTCTCTACTTGATACCCTTTTTGACTGGCACACTGATTCCTAACTTGCACAATTGTGTTCTCAGGTTCTCTTTCTCCCTTTTGGGTGTAGAGTTCATTATCCACCTGAAAAAAAAAATCAAGTACAAATGTTTCCCCTTTAGTTTCCTGATTATTTTAAAGCAATGGTTTGTTTCCAAAAATAATGAGGACGGGGAAATGTTCTACAAGGGTAATGGGAAAAACAAAACAACACAAAAAACCTTTCTTGTCTTGAGCACTGAATTTGTTTTCACTTTTAAAATTATATATATATAAAAATTATAATTATATGTAAATACATATATATAAATTATAAATATATTATATTATATAATTGCCCTAGCACACTCAAGCCTGCCTGAGGGAGAAAGACAGCTTTTTCCCAGTGGGGACGCCAGTTTAGCTTGTGCTTTCTGCCTCTAGTGGAGGTAGAGGATGTGCAAGAAAAGTGCTATCTGATATAATATAATATAATATAATTTAATAATTATATAGAACTATATTATATATAATTTATATATAATATAGTTATATATATATAATTTATATATAATTATATATAATATATAATTATATATAGAGAGAGGTATAAACATATATATCTTACTTAAAGAATAGTTTTCACATCAGAAAAAATAGTTATCAGATAAAATAAAATATATAAATAATATAAATGTGTATATAGGTATAGATGCAATTTTATACCACAGTCTACTGTCAGAAACAGCCTCCTAGGGATGGCTGTTCTGGGCATTTCACTCTCATTTTTTTTTGTTGTTGGTTGGTTTGTTTTTTTAGACAAGGTCTTGCGCTGTCTCCCAGGCTGGAGTGCAGTGGCATGATCCTGACTCACTGCAACCTCTGACTCCTGGGTTCAAGCGATTCTTCTGTCTCAGCCTCATGAGTAGCTGGGATTACAGTTGCATCCACCTCACCTGGCTTTTTTTATTTTTTTATTTTTATTTTTTAAATTTTAGTAGAGACGGGCTTTCACCAAAATGGCCAGTCTGGTCTCGAACTCCTGACCTCAAGCAATTCGCCTGCCTTGGACTCACAAAGTGCTGGGATTACAGGGGTGGGTCACAGTGCCCGGCATCATTCTCATTCTAATAGAGATCCAGTGGCACTTACACAGCAATGTGCCACCAGATAACTGCTGCTGTTGCTTCATTTCTATAGTTCTCTGAAGCTGGAATAATATTACCATCTCTAAAAGCTGGAATCTGGGAGTAGGGGTACACAGGTTGCAAAGCACCCCTTCTCCCAAAACCCTGAATGAGATAGCTGCTGAAACCATGGGAATGAGCAAGTCCCATGACACACATTGGCTTCCCAGCCTGTCCATGTATGGAAGGATCATACTGCCTAGCCGGTCAGGTGAGATGTGGTCTGGCCCACACTTAACAACCCTCACCAATAAAAATCTCTGCCAAATCATGGAATTAAACTTCTGCATCTATATAGATTTAATCATAATTGACATTCTTTACTTGTAAGTGTCTCTCCTGAATATGCAGATATCAAATAATAATGAAATGCATTAAAATAATGTTTCTCTCCAAAAACCCCCTGAGTGCATCACACTGTGGAATCTATATTTAGAATTTGTCTATAAGGCCACCTCCTTGGCTAATACACTGTTTACTCCAGCAGCAGTTTAACCGATATGTAATTGGGGCTTTTCTAGATTACCGATTTCTTATATAATTCAATTTGTTTAAAGTCTGTACTCTGTAAGATATTGATTTTGTAAAATTTATTGAGACTAATTTAATAGTACAGCATATGGTCTATCTTGGCGCACATCCCCTAAACACTAGAAAAGTTTCTATTCTTGGCAGTTTCTGGGTGTAATGTGGCAAAATTGTCAATTACATCAATAGATCTAAAGGTGTTATTCGTGTCTATATCTTTACCAATTTTTTTGTTTAGTTGTCTATTAATTATTGGAGAGTGGTATTACGATATTCAATTATGATGATGGATTTGTCTTTTTTGTCTTTAATTCCGTCAGTTTTGCTTCATGTCTTTTCAGTAAGGCACATATACATTTATGATGATTATGTCTTCCCAATGAATTGGCCATGTTTCAGTCTCGATTGCTGCTCTTTATACCTGGTTATACTCTTGGTTTTCATTTGGCAACAACCATAGTAATAATTGCTTCAGTAAGAATCACCTATGATTGCTAAAACAGGTAGGTGAAAGTTTAATGAGAACTAGCATATTTTCATGTTGTCACAGTATCTCCCAATAAGATACTTCTTAACGACAAAACAAAAATAGTAACCTTAGAGAAAAAACTTGGCAGGAAACACCTTAACCAAGTGGTTAAAGTTAATGACCAGAAATAGGACAAATTGATACAATTTTCTTCTGGATGTTCTGCAGTGAAAAAGACACAGTATTACTCCTAAGGTACTTCTGTCAAAAATGCATAATCTCAGGCTAATCATAAGGAAACATCATATAGGCCTAATTTGAGGAATATTCTACCAAAGAAGGCCTGTGATTTCCCAAAACCTCAAGGCCATGAAAGACAGGCTGAGGAACCATTCCACAACAGAGGAAAACGCAGGGGCATGACAACTAAGAGCAACATTTAATCTGGGATGAAATTCTGAACTAAAAGAATTATTTTTACTATAAAAAGACCTTAGTGATACAACTGGGGAAAATTAAATGGGATCTGTAGATTAGACACTACTATATTATCAATGTTAATTTCCTGATTTTGATTTTTGTATTGGTGTTTATGTAAGAATGTCCTGGTTTTTCAGAAACACATAATGAAACATTTAAGCATGAAAAGGAATTATGCATGCAGCATATTCTCAAATGGCACAGAAAAAAATCTGCCGGTGTGTGTGTGTGTTTGCGTGTGTGTGCGTATGTGTGTCTGTATGTGCACAGATCTACACACAGATAAAGATAGAAAGGAAGAGGGAATTGGAGGGAGGCAGAGATATGCAGTGAGAAATGTGGAGAAATGTGGTAAATGTTAATATTTGGTGAACCTGAGTAGACAGCACAAGAAAATTATTGCAACTCTTTTGCAGCTTTTCTGTGTATTTGGAATATTTTAAAAATAATGTTAACTACTCTTGTCTTAAAGTCAATTTTGTCTGATATTAATATAGTTATTCAGCTTTGTTAATCTTATTGTTCACATGGTATTTTTTGTTTGGTTTGGTTTTGAGATGGAGTCTCGCTCTCTCACCCTGGCTGGAGGGCAGTGGTGTGATCTCGACTCACTGCAACCTCTACCTCCCAGGTTCAAGCGATTCTCCTGACTCAGCCTCCTGAGTAGCTGGGATTGCAGGCACGCACCACCATGCCCAGCTAGCTTTTTTTTTTTTTATTATTATTGTTGTATTTTTAATAGAGGCAGGTTTCCACCATGTTGGTCAGGCTGGTCTTGAACTCCTGACCTCATGATCTGCCCACCTCAGCCTCCCAAAGTGCTGGGATTAGAGGCATGAGCCAGCACGCCCAACTCACATGGTATTTTTAATTCCATCCTTTCACTTTCAAACTGTTACTTCATATTTAAAGTACCATGCAGTGACATTGCATCTTACTGTTTTTTTTTTCTCTTAATCTATCTTAACCTTTTAATTGTAGGGTTGAGTTTATTTAGATTTAATATTATTATTCACATAGTTGGTTTTAGGTCTACAATTTTCTTATTATTCTGCAGTTTGTCTTTCTGTCTTCATTTGGGTTAATCAAATATTTTCCAGCATTTCATTTTAATTCCTCTATTGGCTTTTCAGCTGCACTTCATATTTTTTTAATGGTTGCCTTAGGGATTCCAATGTGCATCCCTGTTATTACAGACTACTTAGAGTTAATGCCAGTATTTCTATTTCTAGAAAGTAAAAGAGCTTTGCAACCTTACAGTTCTATTTACCATCCGCTTTTTTATGGTGTCATGTCTTCTATATCTGCAATATATATGCAATATTGTAATTTTTGCTCTAATCAAGTACATTTTAAGTAAAATAATAAAATATAAAAATACATTTTATATTTATTCCTATGCTTACCACTTCTGGTGCTTTTTTTTTTTTTTAACTTTTGTATTAAGTTCAGGGGTACAAGTGCAGGTTTGTTACATAGGTAAACTTGTGTTTTGGGGGTTTGTTGTACAGATTATTTCATCACTCAGGTATTAAGCCTAGTACCCCATTAGTTCCTTTTCCTGATCTTCTCTCTCCTTCCACTCTCCATTCTCCAAAAGGCTTCAGTGTATGTTATACCCCTTTATGTCTCCATGTGTTCTTGTCATTTAGCTTCCACTTACAAGTGAGAACAAAAAGACTTAAGTATAAAACCCAAAACTATAAAAATCCTGGAAGATGGTCTAGGCAATACCATTCAGGACATAAGTACAGGCAAAGATTTCATGACAAAGACACCAAAAGAAATTGCAACAAAAGCAAAAATTGACAAGTGGGATCTAGTTAAATTAAAGAGCTTCTGCACAGCTAAATAAACTATCAATAGGGTAAACAGACAACCTACAGAGTGGGAGAAAATTTTTGCAAACTATGTATCTGACAAAGGTCTAATATCCAGCATCTGTAAGGAACTTAAACAAATTTACAAGAAAAAAAACCAAACAATCCTATTAAAAAGTGGGCAAAGCCACTTTTCAAAAGAGAACATACATGTGGCCAACAATCATATAAAATAAAGTTCAACATCACTGTTCATTGGAGAAATACAAATCAAACCCACAATGAGATACCATCTAACACCAGTTTGAATGGCTATTATTAACAAGTTAAAAAATTACAGATATTGGCGAGGTTGTGGAGAAAAAGGAATGCTTATACACTGTTGGTGCGAGTATAAATTAGTTCAGTCATTGCAGAAAGCAGTGTGGTGATTCCTCTAGTGCTTGTGATTATCCTTCTGCAGATCTGTGAATACCTTTTAGCATGAAGAATTACCTTCTGTATTTCCTATAATTCCAATCTTTTGGAGAAAAATTTTCTTATTTTTACAAATCTAAATATGGTTTGATTTGCATTTATTTGTCTATGTATATTTTTGTTGGATATGGAATTCTAGGTTGACAGATTTTTGTATCCCCACCCCATAGTACTTAAAAATGTCATTTATTTTTCTTCTATCACCCATCGATTTTAACAAGAAATCAGCCATCACATACCATTGTTTTATTGATGTAAGGTATCATTTACTTTGGCTTTATTCAACATTTTTTTCTAATTTTTGATTGACTATGATGTCTCCAAGTATAATTGTATTTGTTTTTCTCTTTCTTGAAGATCACTACTGATGTTCTTGGACATGTAAATTTTGCTTTCTACAAAATTTTTGGAGAATTTTATTATTATTTCTTTAATTATTTTTCTGTCCTCATTATCTGTCTCCTCTGTTTTTTAGATTCCAGTTATATGGATATTGTAGAGCTTGATACTGTCCCACAAGTTATTGAGGCTTTACTATATATTTTTTTCAACCTTTTATTTTCTCTGTACTTTATTTTGAATTGCTTCTTTTATTATACCTTCATGTTCACTGATCTCTTTGTCTGCTGTCTTTAATCTGCTATTGAGTAAAATCAGTTAATTTTTCATTTTGGATATTATATTTTTCATTTCTAAAACTTCAGTTTGGTGTTTATAGTTTTTGTTTGTGTGCCATAGATTAACTTATTATGAACATACATTCCTTAAAGTCCTCGAACATATTTATAATAACTTTTTTAAGGTAACTTTTTGCTAATCTCTATACCTGGGTTATCTCAGGGTCAGTTTACTGATTTGTGGCCACATTTTTTAGCCTCCTTACATGTCTAGGTAGAGCATCATTATTATTATTACTATAGTATGCTGGACATTATGGATGCTATATTATTGAGACTGTGGATTTTCTCAGCCTCCTTTAGAGTATTACAGGTCTTTTCATTTACAGACAATTAATTTATTATAGAAAAAGTCATTGTCAGCATCCCTGTGAGATTGCCTCCCATCGTTTGCTTGAACACCTCTTGCAATGGGGAGCTCACTACCTCCTTAAAGAGGCCTAAATCACTATTTGATGACTCCATTAAAAAGGTATTTTTTGTGTGTTTAATCATAATGTGCTCTTTTTAATTTCACGAGACATGTCTGTTGCCTTTAAAAAAATGAAAGCACCTCTTATATCTAAAAACAGTGATCATCTTTCCCATCCCTCATTTTTGTAGCTTTTCATTTAGTCAACTGCTTTCCAGTTTCTTTTTTTAACAGAGATTTCATGGGAAAACTTTTGAATATTGTTCAACCCCTGAAATTGTGTGCCAAATTGAGATTGTTTACATACATGTGAGAAATTTTCTGGGAAAGGCTTTCACAACTTTCATCAGATTCTCAAAAACCTCAGTGTAGTCTAGAACTTCATAGAATGCAGTTATTCGAATCTTTGAATTATTTGAGACACTATACATAGAGCTTAAGAGAAAAGACTCTGGAGCCAAACTGTCTGGCTTCAAATCCAGCTCTGCTATGTGTCTTTAGACAAATTACATAACTTCTCTGTGCCTTGGTTTCCACACCTAAAATACGAATAATATTAACTACCTACTAATTGGACTGCTGTGAGGATTAAATAAATGGACATGTGTAAAACTAATTAGTAGTTCCTGGCATATAGTGTTTCATGAAGATCTATTATTACAGAATTAAAATTTCTTTTGGAAACCTTCTGCAGTATCAAGATAAGTGGACTGATCATGATCTACTTAACATGAAATTATTTTTTCAATTGCTATGGAGAACAAGTGGATGACACACATTTTAAGGAGAAATCTGGGGTGATACCTGGGATGGGGGAAAGGAGTGGGGTAGAGGCAGAAGGGGCAGGTGTTGAAAAGCTCCCTATAACCTGTAAAAAGACAAAGATCAGAACAGAGCTTGACCCACTGTGGGTCCCAAACTGACTACATCAGAATCATCTGGGAAGAGTTTAAAAACTTTGTATTTCAGAGTCCCATCTCAGTCCCACTAAATTAGAATCACTAGGATGGACCCCTGGGAAACTGAATTTTTAAACAAGCTTTCTCTTCCATTACCCATCCCTCATGATTCTGAAACACCCTAGTGGCACATGCCCATGAAGCAGTGTTTGGAGGACTGTAGGCAGTTGATTCCTAAGGGCTGTGTCAGCATGAGAGTGGATGCTTCTAGGTAAAGGCAGTGATTAGCAGCTCCTTTGTTTTACTGATGAGTGCAGGAAGAATGAGACAGAAAAAGTGACTGGATTCTATTCACTCAAAAAATGGAAAGGTCAGTCCAAAAGCTCATGTCTACTGACTTCACAGCAGGTGCTTTCAATAACACACAATTTTATCTAATGATTGTTTCAGTTGACCCAGAGGCTAGGTTTCTATCATCTGCCAAATGATCCGTCTTGATTTTCTGCTTTATGAGAGTCATTATTATCTCAGTTTATCTCTCTCTAAAATTGGTACAGTCCTGACCTCAAGGAATTAAGATGCTGTGAAGTTTAATTAATGTCTTCTGAGTCCCCAGATGCCTTAGATGAAAGGTGCTGTGTTGACGCAAAGTATTAGGATTATTATAGTTTACCAGTTGTCAGGGCCAGATCACTTGCTGGGCTGTGCATTGTGTCTCATCTGAAAGAACAAGACAGAAACGCTAACATATCAGCTGCTGCCTGGAAATCCAACCTGACCTTGAGCTTGCCCATTCCTTATATTCCTTATACCTGAGCATGAAACCTGTGTCATACCAACGGGGGGATGTGCAGCTTTCTAAAGCTCCTAGAGAAAGCTTATTGGGAAGCAAAGGGATAAAAATAAATGAGCTTCTGCTGGAGAGACAAAAGAATATGGGTTTGGATCCTGGTCTCCTGCTCAGTAACTGAGTAACTACCAGGAACTCTTCACCTCCTCTTGATGTAATGAAGATAATGCCTAACTTTGACAGGTTACTTTAGGTGTGTGAATAAGATAATGTATGCAAACCACTTTAGGTAGCATGTAATGCTGATTAAAGGCTGCCCGCATGATGGATTCTAGAGGAAGAAACTGATGTAAAGATATCAGGAGAGAAAATAATAATAAAAGAGAAGAGTGGAATCCCAGACCGTAGCCATTCTGTAAAGATTATATAGTTACATTGAGGCAATCAAGAAAATACTGTTAAGCTGATATTTTCAGACAAAATAAAGGCAGGTAGAAGTTGATAAAGTTATTTTATTCTTATATCAACCCTGATAGATGACTTTTACTGTCTTCATTTTACTGATGTGGTAATTGAAGTTCATAGACAGACTTGAGGTCACAGAAGTCAGGAATGGTAGAGATGTGCTATGACCTGCATTATTCTTGCTACATGACAGCTGCTTCTCACTCATATCCACATAGTGGACACAATGTGTGTGATTCATGGTCATGTTTGTTTTGATTTTATCCCAATACATGATTTAGTATTTGACAAAGTTACTTTTGCAAATCTTAAGAAATAAAACAAACTTAAGGGGCCATTTTAACATCTCAACATTAATTTTATTTTTTTCTTCTCTTACAACTCTGCAAGGGAAACAGAATGGACATCATTTTTCCCATTTTACTCCACTGGAAACTGAGTGCCAGAGAGCATGAAGACCCAGGGAATTATCAATTAGCATAATTTATACAGAGATCAAACATCTCTAGGGAGCTTACATACATTTTGCTTTCCTATTTTGTCCTAATCATATCATAAAATGAAATCAGCATTTCCTAAGGATTATTAGGCAGGGCATACATATGAAAACAAACTCTCCTTTTTATCTCCCAAGAGTAGAAGCAGTCACCTTCCGCCTAAACTGAAAGAGGCTCTAGGAAATAAACACTTTCCCTCAACACAGGCAAGGGAGCTCCCAAGTGGGATATTTCGTGCTCAAGACATTCAGCCCTCAGTTCCCCCGTCCCCCTGCTGTGTCCCTGAGCAGCAGTAACACACTACCTGCCATGGTAAATAACAGCCTTCTTCACTGTGCCCCTCAGGGTGGAAATGATCCAAGGAACCCTCAGAGGGCTTGATCCTGCAGGGTAGTTGCAGCTGAGCCTGAGACATGGCAAGGTTTACTGAGGTCCGGGGTTTTATTCTGCTTTTGTTCCCATCCTGATTAATATCACAGCTAATTATTCTCCAGACTTGGTGATAGATGATGCTCCATTGAGGACAGAAAAAAAAATGAGCTTTTACTAATTAAGTAGAACATCTTCATATGCTGAAAGGTTTTGCAAATGAATGTAACTCACACAGAATTATGTTGGCAGGAGAGTCCCATGGAAAAAACTTTTAAGACCAAGGAGCAGTGAAACGAAGACCTAGTATAGAAGAGAGGGAGGGAGACTTTTTTCTAAGGCAGAGGTAAAAAGTTAACGACACATGTATGCTTAGAGAGAGAAAAAGAGACACACAAAGGAAATGCATAGCTTAACATAAAGAGATAAAAGGCAAAGTAAAAATCTATACAAAGTCTGATATATATTAAGCGCACACTTGATTATTTTAGTGAGTGGACTCAGAGAGGTATTCAATAATATTCTGCTGACATTTTGAATACTTATGTCATATAAAGATGCTTGCTAAACTTCTGTTTGTTCAACAAATGTTTATATCGAACATCTTCTTTATATAAGGTACTGTGCTAGAACCTGGAGATACAATGATAAGCCAAACAAATGCAAAACTTCGTCGCTGAAGTCTAATTAGAAACACATTGATTAAGCAGAAGAATAGAAATAAATAATTCTGAGGTTGCAGTTACAGTGATGGATAGATGTATGGGTTTAGAAAGACATGTCCAACAGCTCAGTTCCATTAAAGTGTAATATAAGAAGGAAAGTAATAACATAACATGAAATCTGTTTTTCTGTATACAATTTTAAGGTTCAGATAAGTAGAAGATTGATCAAATTCATTGAGAAATGTACCTATTACATCCATTTTAAGCAAATTAAACATTTTTGTTTAGAAATTACACAATTGTGGAATAGCTCAAACATGTAGAAATGTATGAAACATGATACTTGAAATGGCCATTCATCACTGACTACCATAATTTGGGCTATAATCTGTATATTCACATCTTCCTGAAATTCATATGTCGAAATCTCAACACCAAAGGTAATAGGATTAGGAGGTGGAGTAATAGAATTAGGACATGGAGTCTTTCGAGGTGATTAGATTATGAAGGTAGAGAGCCCTCATGAACAGGATTAGCACCCTTGTGAAAGAGGCCCCAAAGAGCTCACCTAACCTGCCACCCACATGAGGACACAACTTATAGGCCTCATGTATGAGGAAACAGGATTTCACCAGACACTGAATCTGCTGGTGGCTTGATCATGGACTTCTCAGCCTCCAGGACTATGAAAAATGGTTTTTATTTGTCATTTATAAGCTAGTAGCCTCCAATATTTTGTTATAGCAGTCCAAACAAAGACATTTCATAATTCTAAATTTCAATCACTTAGAAAAAAGAAAGAGGAAAACTGAGAGCCTTATATCAATCAGATACCTTACTTGTATTATTTAATCTTTACAATCTCAAGATGCAAATATCACACCCTTTGTACAGATGAGATAACTGAGACTTTAAAGGTTAAGAAACTTTTCCAAGCGTGAACATAATAAGTGGTATAGTAAATAAAATTCTGACTGGGCACGGTGGCTCACGTCTGTAATCCCAGTACTTTGGGAAGGCAAAGTGGGTAGATTGCCTGAGGTCAGGAGTTCGAGACCATCCTGGCCAACATGGAAAAACCCCATCTCTACAAAAAATACAAAAATTATCCTGCTATGGTGGTGGGCACCTGTAATTCCAGCTACTTGGGAGGCTGAGGCAGGAGAATAGCTTGAACCCGGGAGGTGGAAGTTGCAGTAAGCTGAGATCACGCCACTGCACTCCAGCCTGGGCAACCAAGTGAGACTCCTTCTCAAAAAAAAACAACAAAAACAAAAAACAAAAAACAAAAAAACAAAAAAATCCCACCTAGAGTTTGTTAATTTCATGCTCTTTCAGAAATGGCACACTGCTCTAGAGTAAAGGGCAGAGAAAGAATAAAGAATGTTCAACCCTGATATTTGGAAACAGGACACCAGAATGCTTTCACTTTCTCTTCTATCTTGCTTCCCCTCTTCTCATTTTATTGGCTAGGCGATTAGGAGACTTATTTCTGTTCCTTATGGATTATTCACATGTTCACTCCCACTTCATCTCAGGCCTAAGGAATGTTGGCAGGAAAAGCAGCACACCTGTTCCTCCTTTTCCACTTCTTCCCTTCCTGTTCACATCAGCATCTGAAGCTGCCATCCTTTGTTAACTCATTGCCATGATCCCTCACTGAAGGCAATATGCTGCCAACTCACGGGTGTTGCTATGGTGACTATGATGTCATAAGGTGATGCTACGTGTTCGGGTGAGTGCAAGGATGAATTTTTTCTTAATCTAAGATATTAACTTCACAAATATAGAATGCTAGATATTAAAGTAGAAAGGAAACTGGGTTTTGCAGAAACCCAACATTAGTGTCTATTTTTCTTCTGAGTAATCAAGTTGGACTCAACAACCTCCATATGGTCTTTGCCTGCTCTAAGATTTTGTAATTATGGAAGTTGATGAATAATTACTTCTCTCAGACAGAAGCAGCCTCACTGGCCTAAGGTTGCAAGGGTTATGATTTAAATAGGATTCTCCGTTGAAGAGCAAGATTGTCTTCCGGAAAATCTTTAAGATCTGGGCTCACTTCCACATAGCATCCGCGAGGTCTTTCTTCCTCCTAGCCTCAGTTCTACCATCTGTTAAATAGAAATGAAAGCATCTAGTCTCAGGGAGCTACTGTAAAGACTGCATGAGAAAACATGGTCAAAGCACTTAGCACATAGTGGCTCTACATCAATGTTATTTTCTTTGCTTTAAATTCATTCAAGGCTATGTTACTTCACAGCATGAACTCAGGCAAGTCATTCTACTTCTTTTAGGCATAACTATTTTATTATCATTTATAAAAAATGAGGAAAGTTGGAGAAAATAAAGATAGAGGAGATACAAAAGATGAAAAAAAGAGAGTTATATTATTAAAGTCCTTCTGATTCTAGAGTTCACAATCTAGAATCTAAAGCAAATGATTCCAGGAAAAGAATAAATATATGTGTGTGTATTGTTCCTTTTAATTATGCAAAAAAAATCCAATTATTGCCAAATACGACAACGGATACATGAAGTAAAATACTTGTCTTCTTAGTGAGTATTGATGAGTAGGATAATGCCCAGAAAAGGTGACTAGGAATTTCAAACCTACTAGAATTGTTGGTTGGATTGGGGATGTTGAAATTGAAGGGAGAGAAATTCCAGGGAGAGGCATGATACTCGTTCTCAACTCTTTGAAGGCATTTTATATCCTAAAGGTAAAAGACTTTCTTCATTCGGCCACAGAAGTTAGGAAAAGTACCTCTGGATGAAAGTTAAAGATTATGAACTTTCGGTAGAAATTTCTTATGATCAGACTTCCAGCAGTTGAGTATGAAAAATTCAGAAAGGCTGAATTCTCCATTGCTGGAAATGTCTTTTTCAAGGTTAAGAAACATGTTGAGGTGTTTTGAGGGACCTAATGCATTAGATAAAAGTGTACATGGCAGGAAGAAAGGTTAGGAAGCAGTGGACCAGAGACCTTCAAGACCAGTAGTCGATTATCTCATCTTAGGAGGACATTTTACTATGAATACATTGCATTTGTCTCAGGCAACAAATTTGGAATTGATACATACACCATACATGCCTGCAGTGGAAATTGCTGTATAAATGCATGTTTTTTTCCCTCTGGCTTCAATTCAACTGCTAATGTCTTACATTTTGGGGGCATCTTTAAGAGATGAAATCTCTGGTTGACTATGAGAGATGGTTATTTATGAATGATGTAAGGGATAGTCAAGGAAGCAGCTGGACAATGCAAAAGTGAAAAATAGTTCATCTTTGATTAAAAGTAGTTCCACACGAATTCAGTAACTAGCCATGAACATGTAAGTCTCAGTCTGTGACTACCTCAAAGTATTCTGGTGATACTGGAGGCTAAACAAGGGACATAAAATAAAATCATTCTAAAAAGAAACATCACAATTATCTTAGTCTAGAGGGATGGGCCTTATAAAGGGGGTTGATATGGTTTGGTTGTGTCCCCACCCCAATCTCATCTTGAATTGTAGTTCCCATAATCCCCATGTGTTGTGGGAGGAACCCAGTGGGAGGTAACTGAATCATGGAGGAAGATTCCCCCATATTGTTCTCATCATAATGAGTAAGTCTCACAAGATCTGATGGTTTTATAAACAGCATCTCCTCTGCACAAGCTCTCTTGCCTGCCACCATGTAAGACGTGCCTTTGCTTCTCTTTTGCCTTCCACCACAATTGTGAGACCTCCCCAGCCATGTGGAACAGTGAGTCAATTAAACCTCTTTCCTTTATAAACTACCAAGTCTCAGGTATGTCTTTATTAGCAGCATGAGAACAGATGAATACAGGGGTTCAGGGTAGAGAGTAATATTGGCCAAATGTAGTTGAATGGGAATTTTATGCACCATCGGTCATAGTCTTGCTCATCTGTGAAATGCCATAATGTGTTTTTTAAATTTTATGAATAGTTATTACAAAAATAAGCAGACTATTAAGGTGATCAACTTGAACTGTAGGTCAGAAAAATACTGGTGGGCAAATAAAAGATAAGCATTTCAGGGTATTAGAAGGTCTGTTGTGATGATTCAATTTTGGGGGTGATTTATTCATTTCAGGCTTCCTCTCTGTCAGGTGCATGTGTGACTTCAAGGATTAAAATTGCAGGCTGTCAACAACTCAATGCTTCATCACGTATATGGCCTTGGGCAAACTTTTCTCTCCTTTGGGCTTCAGTTTCCTCTTCTGGCCATGACCAGGTTGATCACCATCTAGCAGGGAGTGTAAAACGGAAGCCAGAAGCAAATATTCCTTACCCCAAGATCAGTGATCACAACATTTTACTCTATGACCATTGTCGCTGGTTCTCTATCTTCTATGAATCTCCCTAGATTTAAGACCCTGTTTCTTTCATCTCCTTTCACCAAAGCTTGCAATGCCCTAAGGCCAGATTGTTGATGCTAGCTATTTCTTCATTCACTTAACAAACATGTGCCAACAATCATTGAGCTAGGCTGGCCAACTTTTTCTGGAAAGGGCCAGATAGTAAATGTTTTAGGTTTTGTAGGCCTATGGTCTCTGCATCTACTACTCAGTTCTGCCATTGTAGGGCAAAAGCAGCCACAGACAATGCATAAACCAATGGGAATGGCTGTGTTCCAATAAAACTTTATTTTCAAAAACAGGCAGAGGGCCAGATTTGTGTCATGTGTTATAGTTGAATCCCTAAGTTAGATACTGAGCATTCTATGTTGAATAAAATCTGGTATTTGACATCAGAGTTCAAACTGTCTAGCCCATTCACTTTTGTATTATCTATAGCTGCTTTTATGCAACATTGGCAGAGCTGAGTAGTTATGACAAAGGTCTTATGGCCCACAATGCCTACAATATTTATTATCTTGTCCCTTGCAGAAAAATAGTTTGCCAACTTCTGGTTTAGAATACTACAAGTGTTACTATTGGATAATAATTAAGAATAAAGAATTAAGAATGAGACAGATACTGTTTCAAATTCAATAAAAATGCTATTAAAATAACAAAAATAACCATGTGTCAACTATGTGATAAGCATTTTACTAATAATTTCAAAAATTTCATTTAATGTGCTAATCACAGCAATTATATAACATAATTATTGTTGTACTCAATTTACAAATGCAGAGATAGTTTACCTGAGTCACACACCAATTAGAATGTAAGAATTCAAACCCAGCTCAATGTGTCTCCAAAACTCAAGCTTAATTAATTTGGATCAGGAAGGATGAATAGGGAATTTGCCAAGCTGAGAGAGAGCATCTGAGGCAGAGAAAACAGTCCCTGCAAATGTGCTGAGGCATGAACGCATGTTCAAGATACAGGAAGGAGCGTTGGAATGCAGGAGAAGACTAGACTAGGAAGGGCAATGGACTGGGTAATGGAGAGGCTGGAATGCCAGGAGTGAGTTTGTCCTTGCAGTTTGTTTAGCCAGGACTAGCTGGTATCGATAAGCTACTTAGTGACGGTAGAGAGTATTAAAGCCCTGGGACATGGATTTCTCCCACTTATGAAACTTTTCTTGTTGCATTATGACACTCCCTAGGAGATCAAAGGTGACTCTTTATGGCATAACCATCCCTAGCTTATTGTTTAGATCCTTATCCTTTATTGGAGAGAACAGTGCCTCATCCTACTCAGGATGCTGCTCGTACACAGTTGCTCAATTCTGAAATGTACTCACAACAATTAAACAGACAACATATTAGCTTGCAGGAGATATAATGGGATTGGAGGCCTGGCTCATTTCAGAGATTGCAGATGTTATGTTATTTTAAAAGAGGCACAGGAATGCTGTAGGACACTCACTTCCAGGGCAAGGTCAAGTGCTCCAAAATGTCACAGCTCTGAGCTTCTGTTTGATATGAGCTTCTGTTAGATATGACCAGTTTGCATTTTTCGTGCTGTCCAGCTATAAAAGGAATGGTCTTCCCTGGGTCACAAAACTGGTGGAATGCTGGCTTTGTGCCAGGAAGGTTATGTAATTTGGGTTCTACATGGTTCAGAGTAGTGAGTTGCACTGGTCAAATGATCTGAATATGACTGAGGAACCATTTGACTGCCCAGATAAAATCTGCTTCAAGACTTTGGCTGGACAAATAGAGAATTATATCCTATTCTGAAAATTATGTTTAGTGAAAGGATTGGGCATTTACAACAGAGGGATTTTCAATATTTAGAGATGCAAGGAAAGGCAGATCTCAACTCAAAATATGGAAACACATTCTATGAATTAGAAATGATAGTGAAATAATTTTAATCAGATGATATTTGAGAGCTTGCTCATCATTTCTCCTCCTCCACGAAATGTTATGACACAAGGCCATAAGTATGTATGCATAGGAATCTAAGGAAGTGTAGCTCGAAATGAATTCTAAAGTTACAAAATGAATTTAAAGTCCTGTTTTATGTTAACATCCCATGCAAACTTTGCATTAAATTGAACAATATGTCTTTTTGTTTTAACGTAGCCTTTGGAATACTTATTATCCTGTAACATTGATTCTTGGCACACCCCTGGAGATATAGATGCTGTAATCTGAAAAGAAGCAACTGATATCATGTAATAATTAAGATAATAACATCTCAGAGTTGAAATAGACTCTTGGAATCACCCTTTCTGATTACTATCCAGTACAGATATTTGTGTAGCAGGGTAATTTCAGGTCATCTGATGTCCCTTGTAATTCCGAGAGTCTATGAGTTCAGACTTCAATGAATCCCTACACCAATATATTCCCAATAAGCTGATGTTCTCACCTCTTACACATTTCAAATATTTTATATTCATAGTACTATACACACATATGTACACACCTGCATATCATGTTTCATAAAACGACAAACCTTTAGATTATAGGCTTTGAATCAGGGAGATCTGGTTTCAAATTCTAGTTCTATGGAGTTGGTTAGTGCTGTGATTTCAGATACGTTTCTTAATTCTGCGTAGCCTCAGTTTCTTTATTGTGGAGTGGGAATAAAAACACCTTCCTCCCAGAGTTGGTGTATGTATTAAGAGGTAAGGAACATAAACATTTTACCACAGTGCCTAGAATATACAATCTGTACAGCAAATGAAAGCTAGAGTTTGTGTGTGCGGGCAGGGAAGTGGGTGTGTGAGTGTGTATGTGTCTGCATGCATACCCATGCCTGTTTATGTGTGTGCTGTTTCTTATGATGATGGGTAAAAAAAAATGATACACTTAATAAAAATGTGTGGACTTGAGCAGAGTTGAGTCACAGTTTGGGAATAGAGGGGTTTATGGATTCCAAGCCTAACATGTAAACTGAAAGAACAGTCCACTGAAAACATTTGTTCCTTTACTTCTTGGCTCCAGAAAGCTCCTGACACATAAAAAATTCTGGAATTCAGTCTGTAAAACTGAGAGTCTGAATTTCTTCTTCTATGCTCAGACATATGCACTGCATGCCCAGACACAACAGATGGCCAGCTCTTTGCACACAAACCAGCTTTGTAGAAAGGCACCGGGCATAACAGGGAAGACAGAATCTCTCCACCAACATTACTCTCCTTGAATTGAAGAATACACCTCTGTTGCTTCTCTTCATTGACAATGAGGAATTAACTGGAATTTTGGGATACCCTCTAAACCAAGAATTACCGATGGATAGCACTGATGTCGTTCAGTTTCTTCATTAAAACGTCTGCTCCCTAGCTCTAAATGTGAGCTTCAGATCAAGAAGACAGAGTTAATTATTTATTTTTCACTGGGAGAAGGATGGTGCCCACAAGGTAGGGAATTTCAAAAGTCCTTTTTTCCGCTCTAGGCAAAGGGAACTTCAAGTTATTGAGCTTGAATGTAGCTTAACTCCCTGGAAAAGCACTGTCTCTGGGCAGCTCATAGCAGGTACTCAGTAATCAAAGTACTGGAAAAAATCTGTACTCCACATAAATTTGATGATATGCATTAATAGGAGCTGTGTTATATACAGTGAATGTACATAAAAAATACAACTCTATTTATAAAATCTTTTTCAGGATACTGGAGCAAGATGGCTGAATAGGAGCAGCTCCAGCCTCTAGCTCCCAGCACGAGCGACACACATGATGGGTGATTTCTGCATTTTCAACTGAGGTACCAGGTTCATATCACTGGGGAGTGCCGGACAATCGATGCTGGTCAGCTGGTGCAGCCTGACCAGCGAGAGCTGAAGCAGGGTGAGGCATCGCCTCACCTGCAAAGTGCAAAGGGGAAGGAAATCCCTTTTCCTAGGCAAGGGAAACTGAGACACACAAAACCTGGAAAATTGGGTAACTCTCACCCTAATACTGAGCTTTACCAAGGGTCTTAGCAAATGGCACACCAGGAGATTATATCCCATACCTGGATGGGAGGGTCCCACGCCCACGGAGCCTCCCACGTTGCTAGCACAGCAGTCTGAGATCTAACTGCAAGGCAGCGGAGAGGCTGGGGGAGTGGTGCCTGCCATTGCTGAGGCCTAAGTAGGTAAACAAAGCCACCGGGAAGCTTGAACTGGGTGGAGCACACCACAGCTCAAGGGGGCCTACCTGTCTCTGTAGACTCCATCTCTGGGGACAGGGCATAGCTAAACAAAAAGCAGCAGAAACCTCGGCAGAGGTAAATGACCCTGTCTGACAGCTTTGAAGAGAGCAGTGGATCTCCCAGCACAGAGGTTGAGATCTGAGAATGGACAGACTGCCTGCTCAAGTGGGTCCCTGACCCCTGAGTAGCCTAACTGGGAGACATCCCCACTAGGTGCAGACTGACACCTCACACTTCACAAGGCAGGGTACACCCCTGAGATGAAGCTTCCAGAGCAAGAATCAGACAGCAACATTTTCTGTTCAGCAATATTCTATCTTCTGCAGCCTCCACTGCTGATACCCAGGCAAACAGGGTCTGGAGTGGACCTCAAGCAATCTCCAACAGACCTGCAGCTGAGGGTCCTGACTGTTAGAAGGAAAACTAACAAACAGAAAGGACACCCACACCAAAACCCCATCAGTTCATCACCATCATCAAAGAACAAAGGCAGATAAAACCACAAAGATGGGAAAAAACCAGGGAAGAAAAGCTGGAAATTCAAAAAATCAGAGCGCATCTCCCAATCCAAAGGAATGCAGCTCATCGCCAGCAATGGATCAAAGCTGGATAGAGAATGATTTTGATGAGTTGAGAGAAGAAGGCTTCAGTCCATCAAACTTCTCAGAGCTAAAGGAGGAACTACGTAACCAGCGCAAAGAAACTAAAAATCTTGAAAAAAGAATGGAAGAATGGATAACTAGAATAATCAATGCAGAGGCCATAAACGAACGGACAGAGATAAGAACCATGACACGAGAAATACGTGACAAATGCACAAGCTTCAGTAACTGACTCAATCAACTGGAAGAAACAGTATCAATGATTGAAGATCAAATGAATGAAATGAAGCAAGAAGAGAAATCTAAAGAAGAAAGAGGAAAAAGAAATGAAGAAAGCCTCCAAGAAATATGGTATTATGTGAAAAGACCAAATCTACGTCTGATTGGTGTGCCTGAAAGTGAGGGGGAAAATGGAACCAAGTTGGAAAACACTTTTCAGGATATCATCTAGGAGACCTTCCCCAACCAGGTAAGGCAGGCCAACATTCAAATTCAGAAAATATAAAGAATGCCACAAAGATACTCCTCGAGAAGAGCAACTCCAAGACACATAATTGTCAGATTTACCAAAGTTGAAATGAAGGAAAAAATGTTAAGGGCAGCCAGAGAGAAAGGTCAGGTTACCCACAAAGGGAAGCCCATCAGACTAACAGCAGATCTCTCGGCAGAAACTCTCCAAGCCAGAAGAGAGTGGGGGCCAATATTCAACATTCTTAAAAAAAAGAATTTTAAACCCAGAATTTCATATCCAGCCAAACTAAGTTTCATAAGTGAAGGAGAAATAAAATCCTTTACAGACAAGAAAATGCTTAGAGGTTTTGTCACCACCAGGCCTGCCCTACAAGGACCCTGAAGGAAGCACTAAACATGGAAAGGAAAAACAGGTACCAGCCATTGCAAAAACATTCCAAAATGTAAAGATCATCGATGCTAGGAAAAAACTGCATCAACTAATGAGCAAAATAACCAGCTAATATCATAATGACAAAATCAAGTTCACACATAACAATATTAACCTTAAACATAAATGGACTAAATGGTCCAATTAAAAGACACAGACTGGCAAATTGCATAAAGAGTCAAGACCCATCAGTTTGCTGTATTCAGGAGACCCATCTCACGTGCAGAGACACACATAGGCTCAAAATAAAGGGATGGAGGAAGATCTACCAAGCAAATGGAGAAAAAAAAAAGCAGGGGTTGCAATCCTAGTCTCTGATAAAACAGATTTTAAACCATCAAAGATCAAAAGAGACAAAGAAGGCCATTACATAATGGTAAAGGGATCAATTCAACAGGAAGAGCTAACTATCCTAAATATATATGCACCAAACACAGGAGCACCCAGATTCATACAGCAAGTCCTTAGAGACTTACAAAGAGACTTAGACCCCCATACAACAATAATGGGATAATAATGAGAGACTTCAACACCCCACTGTCAACATTAGACAGATCAATGAGGCAGAAAGTTAACAAGGATATCCAGGAATTGAACTCAGTTCTGCACCAAGTGGACCTAATAGACATCTACAGAACTCTCCACCCCAAATCAACAGAATATACATTCTTCTCAGCACCACATCACACTTATTCCAAAATTGACCACATAGTTGGAAGTAAAGCACTCCTCAGCAAATGTAAAAGAACAGAAATTATTACAAACTGTCTCTCAGACCACAGTGCAATCAAACTAGAACTCAGGACTAAGAAACTAAATCAAAACTGCTCAAATACATGGAAACTGAACAACCTGCTTCTGAATGACTACTAGGTACATAACGAAATGAAGGCAGAAATATAGATGTTCTTTGAAATCAATGAGAACAAAGATACAACATACCAGAATCTCTGGGACACATTTAAAGCAGTGTGTAGAGGGAAATTTATAGCACTAAATGCCCACAAGAGAAAGCAGGAAAGATCTAAAATTGACACCCTAACTTCACGATTAAAAGAACTAGAGAAGCAAGAGCAAAGACATTCAAAAGCTAGCAGAAGGCAAGAAATAACTAAGATCAGAGCAGAACTGAAGGAGATAGAGACACAAAAAACCCTCCAAAAAATCAATTAATCCAGGACCTGGTTTTTGAAAAGATCAACAAAATTGATAGACCGCTAGCAAGACTAATAAAGAAGAAAAGAGAGAAGAATCAAATAGACGCAATAAAAAATGATAAAGGGGATATCACCACCGACCCCACAGAAATACAAACTAACATCAGAGAGTACTATAAACATCTCTATGCAAATAAACTAGAAAACCTAGAAGAAATGGATAATTTCCTGGACAATTACACTCTCCTAAGACTAAACCAGGAAGAAGTTGAATCCCTGAATAGACCAATAGCAGACTCTGAAATTGAGGCAATAATTAATAGCCTACCAACCAAAAAAAGTCTAGGACCAGATGGATTCACAGCTGAATTGTACCAGAGGTACAAGGAGGAGCTGGTACCATTCCTTGTGAAACTATTCTAATCAATAGAAAAAGAGGGAATCCTCCCTAACTCATTTTGTGAGACCAACATCATCCTGATACCACAACCTGGCGGAGATACAACAAAAAAAGAGAATTTTAGACCAATATCCCTGATGAACATCGATGCAAAAATCCTCAAGAAAATACTGGCAAACCGAATCCAACAGCACATCAAAAAGCTTATCCACCATGATCAAGTGGGCTTTATCCCTGGGATGCAAGGCTGGTTCAACATATGCAAATCAATAAATGTAATCCAGTATATAAACAGAACCAAAGACGAAAACCACATATTTATCTCAATAGATGCAGAAAAGACCTTTGACAAAATTCAACAGCCCTTCATGCTAAAAACTCTCAATAAATTCGGTATTGATGGAACATATCTCAAAATAATAAGAGCTATTTATGACAAACCCACAGCCAATATCATACTGATGGGCAAAAACTGGAAGCATTCCCTTTGAAAACTGGCACAAGACAGGGATGTCTCTCACCACTCCTATTCAACATAGTGTTGGAAGTTCTGGCTAGGGCAATCAGGCAAGAGAAAGAAATAAAGGGTGTTCAGTTAGGAAAAGAAGAAGTCAAATTGTCCCTGTTTGCAGATGACATGGTTGTATATTTAGAAAACCCCATCATCTCAGCCCAAAATCTCCTTAAGCTGATAAGCAACTTCAGCAAAGTCTCAGGATACAAAATTAATGTGCAAAAATCACAAGCATTCTTATATACCAGTAACAGACAAACAGAGAGCCAAATCATGAATGAACTTCCATTCACAATTGCTTCAAAGGGAATAAAATACTTAGGAATCCAACTTACAAGGGATGTGAAGGACCTCTTCAAGGAGAACTACAAACCACTGCTCAGTGAAATAAAAGAGGACACAAACAAATGGAAGAACACACCATGCTCATGGATAGGAAAAATCAATATCATGAAAATGGCCATACTGCCCAAGGTAATTTATAGATTCAATGCCATCCCCATCAAGCTACCAATGAGTTTCTTCACAGAATTGGAAAAAAACTACTTTAAAGTTCATAGGGAACCAAAAAAGAGCCCGCATTGCCAAGACAATTCTAAGTCAAAATAACAAAGGTAGAGGCATCACCCTACCTGACTTCAAACTATACTACAAGGCTACAGTAACCAAAACAGCATGGTACTGGTACCAAACCAGAGATATAGACCAGTGGAATGCAACAGAGCTCTCAGAAATAATATTACACATCTACAGCCATCTGATCTTTAACAAACCTGAGAAAAACAAGAAATGGGGAAAGGATTCCCTATTTAATAAATGGTGCTGGGAAAATTGGCTAGCCATAAGTAGAAAGCTGAAACTGGATCCTTTCCTTACTCCTTATACGAAAATTAATTCAAGATGGATTAGAGACTTAAATGGTAGATCTAATACCATAAAAACCCTAGAAGAAAACCTAGGTAATACCATTCAGGACATAGGCATGGGCAAGGACTTCATGTCTAAAACACCAAAAGCAACGGAAACAAAAGCCAAAATTGACAAATGGGATCTCATTAAACTAAAGAGCTTCTGCACAGCAAAAGAAACTACCATCAGAGTGAATAGGCAACCTACAGAATGGGAGAAAATTTTTGAACTCTACTCATCTGACAAGGGGCTAATATCCAGAACCTATGAAGAACTCAAACAAATTTACAAGAAAAAAACAAACAACGCCATCCAAAAGTGGGCAAAGGATATGAACAGACATTTCTCAAAAGAAGACATTCATACAGCCAACAGACACATGAAAAAATGCTCATCATCACTGGCCATCAGAGAAATGCAAATCAAAACCACAATGAGATACCATCTCACACCAGTTAGAATGGCGATCATTAAAATGTCAGGAAACAACAGATGCTGGAGAGGATGTGGAGAAATAGGAACACTTTTACACTGTTGGTGGGATTGTAAACTAGTTCAACCATTATGGAAAACAGTATGGCGATTCCTCAAGGATCTAGAACTAGAAGTACCATATGACCCAGCCATCCCATTACTGGCTATATATCCAAAGGATTATAAATCATGCTGCTATAAAGACACATGCACATGTATGTTTATTGTGGCACTGTTCACAATAGCAAAGACTTGGAATCAACCCAAAGGTCCATCAGTGAGAGACTGGATTAAGAAAATGTGGCACATATACACCATGGAATACTATGCAGCCATAAAAAAGGATGAGTTCGTGTCCTTTGTAGGGACATGGGTGCAGCTGGAAACCATCATTCTCAGCAAACTTTTGCAAGAACAGAAAACCAAACACCGCATGTCCTCACTCATAGGTGGGAAGTGAACAATGAGATCACTTGGACATGTGAAGGGTAACATCACACACTGGGGCCTATTATGGGGAGGGGGGAGGGGGGAGGGATGGCATTGGGAGTTATAACTGATGTAAATGACGAGTTGATGGGTGCTAACGAGTTGATGGGTGCAGCACACCAATATGGCACATGTATACATATGTAACAAACCTGCACGTTGTACACATGTACCCTAGAACTTAAAGTATAATTTAAAAAAAAAAGAAAGAAAGAAAGAAAAAATCTTTTTTCTCCTTTTTTTTTCCCCCCCAAGATGTTCCTTTTTCCAAATTGAGCAGATGGGGTCCTGTTTTTCACTTTGGCAGTTTTGGGGCCCTTGGGAATTTCAAGGCATTTGTATATATGTGAATTCTTGTTATATACGTGTTTATTACTTAAGTTCAGTTAGTTATGATTGTGCTAATGTCTTCATTACACAAAAATATTCAATCAAATTATTGTTATAAAATTAACCTCTGTCTGCTGGGTGTGGTGGCTCACACCTGTAATCCCAGTACTTTGGGAGGCCTAGGTGGGTGGATCACGAGATCAGGAGATCGAGACCATCCTGGCCAACATGGTGAAACCCCATCTTTACCAAAAAAAATACAAAAAAATTAGCCAGGCATGGTGGTTGGCGCCTGTAGTCCCAGCTACTCGGGAGACTGAGGCAGGAGAGTGGCATGAACCCAGGAGGCGGAGCTTGCAGTCAGCTGGGATCACGCCACTGCACTCCAGTCTGGGCGACAGAGTGAGACTTCATCTCAAACCAAAAACAAAAACAAAATTAACCTCTGCCAAGGTATCTACTCCATTTCTTCCCATCTGATAAAAATAACTTTTTGTTGTTTTTTAGGCTGTCATGATTTTATAAAATATTTTGAGCACTAGCATCATAATGAGAATACAATGCATTTCACTTGTTAAGTGAAATTGTAGTCCTGTGAAAGCTACACAATATCATGAGGTTGATGAAAGTGATGCTAAGGTTTGCTAGAATCACATCCTAAGCCATTCGCAAATAAGGATTTGGCTGAGTTAGACCAATTAACAATTGAAAAAAAGAAAATCAACATGGAAGATGATTAGAAGCTTCAAAAGAGAAATATTTGAATATCAAAAGCTTAGGAGAAGTCTCAGGGGAAAAATGATGAATCTATCAAATATTTTTACAAAAATTACCTTTCTTCCTAATCATGATATGAAAGTTAAATGGAAAGTGAAGGATTTCATTTCATTTGATCATACAATTTTGTCAGAAAAATTACTGTTAAAAAATCAAGACCTGGTTCATTTTCTCATCATTTTATGAATTAGCTTGCAGTTAAAATTATTAAATAAATTCTGGCTCTAAAAGCTAAACTATATTTATATCAATGCATTTTAGTTTCATATGCCAAACTAAACTTTTTGCATGCTTTTTGCTGGAATTATGTTTCTATGTAAGGTAGACTCACTTTCTAGTGGTTTTGACTTCAGAGAAGTGTGCTGCATGGTAATTAAGGTAGTTAAGACTATGCACAGAATCTGGAGACAGGATGCTGGGTTTTGAATTCAAGGTCTCGTACTTATTACACAACGTGGGAAGGTTGTTCAGCTTCCCTGTTCAATTTCCCTGTGCCTAGTATTCTTTGTCTTGAAGGTTGAATTAATAGCAGTGTTATTTGAGAGAGGATTGGGAGTAAGGCAGACGATATTATATTATAACGCATCCGGGCAGCCTTTGCAGTTGAATGTGTCTGACTTCTCTGACTGTGGAGTCCATGATTTCTATGTAGGAATGTCTGATTTCATTCCTTTTTATGTCCCTTTCTGGAAACAATGTCCTGTTCCTCTTCTCGTAGTTACACATTTTCTTCTCAGCTTTGTCATTGACTGTTTCCAGAGGCCTTTCCCGACCATTTCTAATGCCATACAGATTAGGTGGCCCTTCACTACCATCCTTATAAAATTAGTGAATATTTTTATAACTTCTCTGGTTCAATCCTTTTTTACTTCCCCAATTTGCTGAGGGGTATATATCTTTCTCAGCTATGAGTAAACATATACCACATAGACACTCACTCACACACAGATTTTCATCTCTGTTTTCCTAGTGCTTACCACAGGCCACCCCTAATCATTATCAATGAGAGAATGATTGTCTCAATGGGACAGGCTAGGGTAGCAAACAAACGAACACGAAAAACAACTCTAGAGTGAGAGGAACTGACCAGGTCTTCCTTAAGTTGCCCTGGAACTTTGAACAATTCATTTATTTATAAGCCTCAGTTTCCACATACTCTAGAGTGAAGGAGCTAGATTAGTTAGATTCTGTGGGCTCATTCAGCTACAATGCCCTGTGGTTTGGTGACATCCATAAAACTGAAGTGACAAACCTGAAAGGGGCTATGTTGATTTTTTTTCTCAACCTGTAAAAGGGAGTTGTCCTGAAATAGTGAATGAAGTCTCATTGCTGTGCTCTGTTTTTACCCATTGATGAATATTTGAGCCCAGCAGTCTCTCAATTTAGATCAAGCGTGGTATTCTCTGCTCTATTCGCAGAGTTTCAGTTAAGTAACGCGAGTCATTAATCCTTGTGTGGGGGCTTGTGCCTCTGTCTGTGTATCCTAGTCATCCCCACCACCAACACCCCACCACTGGTACCCTTTGTTGTGAGCTACTGTCTTCCAGAAAACATGCTAAAAAATGCTTTTTATATAATATCGCATTTAATCCATGAACAAACTCAGTGAGACTGACACTATTGTCCCTGCCTAATGATTTAGATAATTGAAGCTAGGAGGGATTAGAAAGCATCTTGGAGGTTTCCTTGGCAGTAAATTACAAGTAGTCAAACCATCTCTCTGGCTTCAGAACCCTTGCTTTTAACCACCACATTTCACAGCCCCTTGAGTTGTATTCTATTGTGCCATTCTCTGACAACACCTTGTCGTATGAGTGTCTCTTTTTCCAGCTGACAAACCATTTGTTCCCTATGTTTGTGCATTGTGGGTGCAACTGAATACATGTTGAATTGTTTGGTAGGTCTCCTAAAGGCCTATAGACATGAAAGATAGCAGATACAAGAGAGGCAGAACTTACCCTGGATCACCACTGACGCAGCCATTGACAGCATAGGCTTTGAACCGCCAGCTTTGAAACCTAGGTCTGGCACATGCTAGCTGGGTAGTCTTGGGAAAGTTATGCAACTGTTCATGCTTCAGTTTCCTCATCTGTAAAATGTGAATGTATTTCCTACCTCAAAAGGTTATTGTAAGAATTTAATGCGTCAATGTATGTGAAGTACTCAGGATCACGTCTGGCATATACTAAATACAGTATTTGTTAATACCATTACCTTATACAATTTTCTTTTTGAAATGGCCAGCACAGAGCTGATTTCCTTATCTCGTTGGCCTGATCTCATGTCTCCTCCCCAGTTTTTTTTTCTCACAATAGCCTACCACTTTCTAGCTTTCCTGTTTCTAGGGGTTGTTCTTTAGGGATCACAGGGTTTTTTAATACACTTTTGAGAGTACAATCAAATGATAACTTTCTTCACATTTTTTCCTCTAAAACCCTCCCATTTGATCCTCATTCTCTGGTATTTCGTCTGAAAATTAAAAATGAACAAACAAATAACTATGTAAAACACCGCCACAACCAAAATAACAACAAAATGCTACTAGATGATTTCAAGTCCTGGCACTAAAAGTATTTGTTAATTCATTCTATCCCTCATTTCCATGTGTTACTCAGACCTCTGTGACATAAATCTTCTTTTTGTAGGCTTTTTACTTATGTGCAAAACCAGTATTCTTTTTACTTCTTCTACCTTGTCTTGGCTGCTAGAATGCTCACAGTAATATTTTGTATCCGTTTTAATAACTGGCAAGAACATAGGATCTGTATAATCTGAATTTTCCCTGATCTTGAATTTCCATATAAGTTTTAGATTCTCTTATTTTAATCAATTTGTATTTTTTCATTTTATTATGAATATTTTGATAAGCCTCTTCATATTCTCAAGGGAATAAAATAGTATATAATAATATAATAAAGACTATATTCAATCTTTGAAATTGCACAGTGACTAGCACTGCTTTATGTACATAGTTTTAGGTTAAAGCATGTGAACATTCCAAAATATCCAACTATTTTTGACCTATATAAATAGTAGTTTGTGATGATTCAACCTAATTTTTGTCTTAGTAATTGTTTGTCTTATTGAAAACCAGCACAATTCTGATGTATTCATAATACAGGGTAAATAAATATATTTTCTTTACTTTTTAAAAAATCACAATGACATTTCTTGATTGTTTGCCTTCCCCATTTTCTGCTTGTCAGTAGTAGCTGTTTATTCAACAAATATCATACCTGTCTGCCTTGGCTCTAATGGGACATGTAGCTGATGCCTGGAACCACTGTTATTTCCAACTACATTCATATTTAATTTATTACACAACTCTCCATTACTGCTTTTATTGATGAACTGTATAGTGTAAAGTGATTATATGTTAAATATTTCACAGTGTGTTTTTTTAGCTTTATAGCTACCAAAAAAATCCATCTCTCTGCAAAGGCATTTGAGAGGAAAAAAATGCAAGATAAAGAACTTTGTGGATTAAGGATCTACTCTGCTTACTCTCTTCATCCCCTGTTTCACATAAACAGAGTGGCCTTATTTTTCAAATAGACTTTCACTTAGGAAACAGATAAGAGGGATTCAGTTCATTTCCACGAATATTGGGAATCCACCATCAGTCAGGCTGATGAGAAAATGTTAAAAAATAATTGTGTTTCCTTACTACCAGTGAGGGGCAGGTCATAGGTTTGCACAAGAGAAAGACACAAACATTTTTCAGTGTGATGTCATATGTGCTCAGTTTCTGCTTTTTAATGGGAGTTTGTGTTTTCTTTTGATAAATACATGCTGTGACTAAACACAAAATTAATGACAATTTTAATAAAATGTATTTTTCCTACTAGCTCTGCCTGAGTCTCTGTTGGGGTCCCTGAGAGGCAAACCCCTTCTTCCTGGCCCATACCTTTTAACAATCACTATAAGTGAGATAAGCACAGAGGCCCCTTCAGAAGTTAGAAAAATATACAAATGTCACATTAAAAATAACAAAGAAAGAGTTAACTTTAGAGTGACTGGACTGCAACTCTTTGCGTCCACTTATTCTATCTCAAATTAGAGATAGAATTTGAGATGTTGTGGTCACCAAAAACTGTGGCATTTATTTTCACTAATTTATGGACAGAGTCATGGCCTTTGAGGCTTGAATTAAATCTTAGAGCCCACCTTGTATTAAACTTTGAGTTTACAGATAAAAGAAACTGAGGTTCGAAGAGCTATAAAGTCTTACCCAAGGTTAGGATCCAGGACTCTAAAAATCTAGTGCTCTATTTACAGTCTCAGATATTTCCTTCCTACCACTGAGGAGCAGCCCATGGGTCTCAGATATCCCCTGGAAGTCTCCATAATTCCCCAGTTGTGACTTCATTATCTGTATCCGACTCTAGTTTTATTTAATACATAAATATCTTTATTATTAATTATTACTATTTTAGACCTTTTTCTCTGTTTCTATCTCAGTTCAGTGTCCATTAGATTTCATAGTGATGTAAGAAAACAGGTCTTGGGTACTTTTGTCTTTGTGTGTCTCTCCTTCTCCCACTCATCACCATCTCCCCTGCTTTCGTATTCCTCCAAATGGGAAGAAGTTGATGGCATATGACAATGAAAGATAAATGTCACATTCTTCCTTCAGCCAAAGGGCATAACAGACTCAATGTAGCTGTGGAGTTGAAGCAATGTAATGGCAGGACTCATATTTGTAAGCATCTTCTGCTTTCACTGAACCAGTCCAGGGTGGAGTTGACCTGGATGTAGAAGACCTCCTTGTACAGGTGTGCTTTAATCAGTGAACTTTCAGAACATTCCTGTGCATTGCTCCAAAAACAGCTCTAAAGGACAATATCTTGAGTCTGTTTTCAGAATAAAACCATGAGCCATAATGATAAGATCAATGTTAGAGATGAGGAAGAAGAGGAAGCCAAAGAGGAAGAGAATTCTTTCTCATGCACATCCACATCTACAATGCTTCATAGTTCACTGCAGTTTTTTATGGCCATTATCTTACCCAGTTTTTGCAACCAACTTGTAAAGCACGTAATTTCATGCCCATAGCATGATTAAGATAGTTTGGCCACAGTGGCCAGGAATCTCCCTGACAGTGACAAAGATGTAGACTGAACACCTATTCAGTCAGTCAGTCAATATTTTTGGCCACTATGATGAAAACCCACAAGAAACAGCAGCAAACACTAGGGATAAGGTTTAACACTCAGCTGATCTGACTTCAAGTTTAGAGCAGCCCCCATAGAGCTGCTGAATTAATGACAACCAGAAATGTAAGTGCATTTTAGAAGTTGCAACCAACATGAAGATTATCAAAGGGAAAACCAATTTAAAGCTAGGGAAGTTTCACAGCACTTTAAATCTTTAGCTCAATCATGTATCATTAAATATAATTGGTAATTCTAGTAAATATCATATTGCTATATCTAAAAAAAGATGTATATTGTTATAGAAAAAAAGCATAAGTCAGTAGAAAGACTCTTCAATGCAGATAACCACAATTCAGGAAAGTAAAATTATCAGGATTAAAGAGCAAAACCCAGGCGCCCCCATCCATGTGGAAGCAGCTTAACATAATCTTTGTATATAGCGTGACAAAAATAGCATCTGAAGGCCTAATCTTTCAAACCCAAACTTATAATTATGCAAACATCTCCCCAGGACACTAGTTCACTTAAAAAACAAAGATATTTTAAATATATCCTTTGACTTCTTTTGAAACAGCTTAAGGTGACTTGGCAGTTAAGGCAAGTAGGAGAAATAACATATACAGTTATTTGAAAATGCATTTGAGAAAAAGCGGATAGAATTGGCACTTTCAGACACTTAAGTTGACAATATTATAGTACAATGACAATTAGTATATTTTCTGGCAGCTAAGCTATAAAGATAAACATTTGAAATTACACAATAATAGAAAACACACAAATTCATCAATAGAGAAAATTCTTTCTGGACCTTAACCCAACCAGAAATTTAGCATGCACACCTACATGTAAAAGAAATACAAAGGTAATTCAGTGTACTTTATCTGCAACCAGAATTTTACAAAAGATATAGATATATTCTTCTCTTGGGTGACTCACATACTAACCCTCCATAAAGGCAGACGGTATGACATTAAATCATAACTCAGGGCAGACAATTTTGTGCAAAGCTGATATAATGGTGTCCAAGCGCTCAACTTTTTGATGCCCTAACTTAAAGCTTGAATAAAACTTGGGAACTTAAGATGAATGGCTAGTTAGCATGTCTATTAGACTGCCGTTCTAAAAAGGAAAGTATTTAAAGTAAGCTTTGGAGAAGGACTGTATCTCTTCTTAAACTCTTATGGAGCTATTTAGCAAGTGCTTGTTTTGCCACTATTCCATAACATTTATATAAGGGGACATTGTGTCAGCTCTTTTGCTCACACATTCCAAGTGTGGTTTAAAAATCAAAAGCCAGAGGATGGTAACAATTAATATTTATATCATCATTTACTGTTTTAAAGGTATATTCTTTGTCCCAAGATAGACAAGGCAGTGACTACGTTACCCCTTTAGTGTGATGAGAAGGACTGTTTATCCTAAAGCCTGCAATTCATTCATACCCTGTACAATGTGGCTTTGTAGCCTCTCTCATCAAGAAATGTCATTCCTTCTACTGCATGAAACTGTTTTGGCCTTGGGATTTGCTCTGGACAAATGTTTTATAGCTGAAATGACTGTGTTGGTTTTAAGCCTAGACCTCAAGAGGTCTTTTCCACTTCAGCTGGGCTCTTGGAACCCTGCTGCTACCCTGGGAATACAACGTGGGGCTGACCTTCTGGAGCATGATAGGCACCAGTCCTAGGCATCCCCATTGCCACAGCCAACAGTCAGCCAACCCGCAGGAGCAGAGCTGCCTGCATGACCAGTCGTTTTCTGCAGGACTTTGAGGGAACCTGGCCAATCCCAGAACTCCTCAGCTGAACCCAGCTTCATTTGCGGACCAACAGAATGGTGAGCAAAAAAAATGGTTATTGTTTTAAGTCATTAGCTTTGGCTAGTTTATTTTACAATTGCTAACTGCTATGTACACTATTAAGAAATTACTAATACCTGAAATAACACCTTTTATTTGTACAGAACTTTATTGCTAAAGGGTATTTGGCACATATTATCTGAGTTGCCTCCTATCCTGAATGAAATAAAGACACTTATCCACAGCTCCCTTACAGCGTTGTTGTGAGGCTTAATGGTAGCATGAGGGCTGCAACACAGTAGGTGCTCAAAGGATATTCCGTCCCTATTCTGTTTCATGGATTCTCAACTTTTTTCATTATTATACCTCCTGAGGAGAAATTTTAGACTTTTTTTTCCTAATTGCCCCCCCTTTCTATAAAATTTTAATATCATGGATATACTGAATATCTGTTTCTATGCATTATGAAAGTCCACACTTTGTGTATAAAAAGAGTGAGTTTTTTTTTTCCTTTTTGTAAGAACGAATCTTCACCCCTTGGGAAAGCAGATTGTCTCATTGTCATTGAGAGTGCATGCTCTGTTGGTATCACAATGTGCATTTTTTTTTTTTTGACCCTGAATCATGAGCTGATTTGTAGTAGTAGGTCGTGTGGCTTAAAGACTGCAGGCCCCAAAGGTTAACCCAGGGCATTTGACACCAAGCCGAGCACTCTAGGTACTCTATCAGAGTGCTTAGGTTCAAATGTGCATTTAATCTAAGAGTGGATAAATTGAATCATCTATCTTTACAACTCTGGGGTGAAAACCAACTAATTAAACTGCTTGTAGCTGTTATAGTAAAAGAGGGAAAAGCTCTATACATGCTTAATAATCACATTGACAGAATTGGAAGATGCTATTTGCTTCTCTGTGTATAGAGACTGTTCTTCAGATGAAGAGAATTCATTCTCTGGAGCCATCCATCCGGCCTCTCACTAAATTCACTCACACTACATTTCTTTAAGGATTTATAAGACAGAAAAGAAAATAGCAGTGAGACAGATGAAAACATTTCCTTGATACAGGCATAAAACTCGAAGGACTAAAAGCACGGAGGGGAGCCACAGACAGGGAAAGACTGGAGAAGATTAAGTGTGTATGTGTCACTAATCACCATATTCAACCTTTAGAAATGCTCTTTGTGAGGAAAGGCATTTGCAGAAAGAGCGCTCATAAAGAAATGTGAAACCGACCTGAGTCACAAAGTTCACAGGACGAAATGCAATGGTTATTAAGCTCTGAGTGGCTTGCAGCCAAATGCAGAGCTGTCCACGTCCAGTCCATTTAACCTGACCTTGGTTAAAGAAGCAATTTTGCCTATGCATACGAGGAAGGGGCCTTGCCAGGAACTAAAATGTAAAAGCATCCAGAATCATCTCAACATCATCGTGTTTTTGTTTTAAGGACCTCAGAGTCTGACTAATTATTAAGCAATAACCAACACGTTTCTAAACTGGTTTCCTCCCAGAGCTCCTGGTTCTCTTTTTGAAGAACCTCTCCCTTATTACCCAGGTAACAGTAATTAAATGAGAAGTGATTTTTCTACCCCCAGTGATTTCCCACAGTAAGAAGGAATGACAGATGTTGTAAATATTTACAAAGGAGAAATAGAGACAAAAGAAAGTAGGTTGTGACTTCAAAAATCTTGCAAAGCACTAGCATTTTATAGATAGGGAAACTGAGGCTTCAAGGCAGAAAGTGATTTCTCTCAAATCCACCGATGGAGCTAAAAGCAGAGCATATTCATCCAAAGCACTTTGTACCACGCCAGATCATACCTCCTATAAAACAGTGATCTGCTGCCCTCTCAAGTATGGATTTAATTCTTCTACAGTTACTTTAGGGAAACAAACAAAAGCTCTTCTGGAATTACCTGTTGACGTTTTTCATTGAGATTGATTTTCAAGAAATCCTTCTTGCTAGAGAGATAATTCCAGCCCTTCCCTGTTCTACCATGAGCCCTTACTCAATCTCAGAGATAATTCAGGGGAAGAAGCACCTGTCTGTTCTCTGTTCTCATTGGGCCAGAGGAGCAGGTCCGCCCACTAGACCACCCTTTCCTTTGCACCCTTTTAAAGGAAAACTCTTCAAATGCGCTTCTAACATCAACTGCTCTTTCTAAATTATGTTTCTTTCATATGATTTCTCGTGATGCTGCTGGTCCCACTGGCCATTTCCTTGTGTGAGATTCATTGATTCTGGAGGAGCCCACAATTTCTCTCCTTTTTTCTCTCCCTTTTATTATCCTGCTTCATTTTTCCTGTCCTTGATGTCTGAGCTTCTTCTAAAGACCCGCTTTTGGTTTTGGCACTGTCATTCACGTGCAAAACATTTGGAAAATCTTTTCACTTATTGGCCTTAAGTGTTCCCACTTATAAATTAAAGAGAAGTGCTTCAGTCTTTAGTCATTCATTTATTCATTCATCCATTCATTGACTCAGCAAACACATATTGAGCCCCAGCTGCTGGGAAGCTTATTGATATTCATTTGAGTGATCTCCAGGGTGCCTTCACAGAGAGCTCATATGAGGTTGCCTCCTTACCTTTTCCTGCATAAGCCAGAGTGATTCATTTAAGACAGGCAGCACATCATCCCAGATCAGCCTGTGAAGGGTTGGAGCACCCTTATCTACAGGAATAAGCCAGAGTTGGAGTTGTGGTTTGCAGAAGGGGTGACTGAATTGGGAAAGGAAAAAATGAAGGAACAGCAAAGCTACTGTTTCACAAGTCCTTCCTACAGCATCCTGTGGTTGAAAATAGACAGGGAGCAGAACAGAAATAGCAGCACCTGCTTAAACCCACAGTCTCTTACAATTTGAGCTTCCTGAATGAGATCTGCCTGCAGGAGAACGCCCCTGCCATGGGGAACTGCAGAAGAGCAAGCTGGCCCTTAACATTCTTTCAATTATCCAGGTGCCTGCATTCCCTGGGCCTCTTCTTCCCCTTCCTCTCAAAGATGGGGTGGCAGACAGCACACTGGGGAGAAGTATGGAATGGGGTTTGACTTTGGCCTCAATTTGCTGAGAGATCTAGAGCAGGACTTCTGTTCTTCCTGGATCTCAGTTTTCCCATCTATAAAATAAAAGATTGGTCTTGAAAATTCTCTGCAATTCTACAGCCTGGACCCAGTGGCTCTTCTTCTGACCTACATTCTTTTCTTCTTTCCTCTCTCCTTAGTGTTATGCAATCCCTTTCCACTGTGGTTTTTTTTTTTTTTTTTTTTTTTTTGCAGGAAAGGCAGAGCTTTGCGTTCACAGTGCTGATGTTGGCTAGATAGACCAACACTGATGCCTCAGCTCACATCTCAGACCTTGTATTACTTCCCTGCCTTGGGAACGTCAAGGGCCAGAGATGATGTTGGCTTCTGTGGAGAGGCCAGAATCAGAGGAATCTAAGTTAAATGCCTAAGTGGGCCAGTTTTGTAAAATTCATTGGGGCTCTTCAGGGTTGCCATTTTACCCTGGGATCTCTCAATTGTGCTGCTTCTCCTTCCCTTTCTCATGGTCTCTTCCCATCCATTGTATCAATTTCTTGCATAGCATACATTCTGACCTTTTAGTCCACCTACAACTTTCTTACATCCTCATGACTTTATCATCCTTGCCCACTCTGTGCATTAACTCACTGCCTCCACTCCTCACCTGGGGCCTGCCTTCTTCTAAGAACCAACCTCATTCTTCATTATGTTTCTTTGCTCTTTCTTCTCTTGCACACTTCCCATCCTCTCACCTTCTGTTGATTTCCCTCCCTTCCCCTACATAGTGTAATAGAAAGACCATAGTCTTAGATGCAAGATGAACATGGATGGGTTCACATTCTGTGAATCTGAGAAAATTACCTAACTCAAATATGTAATTTACTCACATTTAAAATGTGACAATAATAGATATTACTCAATACTGCTGTGTTAATATGAGATAATATCTGTGAGAGCCTAGATCAGGAGAGATAACACTAAAGGTAGTGCCTTAAAAACAGGTATTAGCTGTTATAATTGTCATCATCATCATTTTCCGAATCTACATAAACCATGAGGCAATGTTAGTCTGCTCTTGCTTTGTTGTCTTTCCATTTCCTTAGTCTATCCCAACTCTAGTTTCTCCTGGAAGAGAATAAGTGCCCCTGGTGTGTGTTCTTATAACTCCCTGAGTACCTCCTCTCATAGGTGGTATCACACAGGCTTATAATTTCCTACTGACCTTCCTTCTGTTTTCTCCATTTGGAACGAGGGTCGTGTCTTGTTCAGTACTATGTCACTGGGTCCTGGGACAGTGTCAGAGCATATTAGGCACTAGGACCAGGGCTAGACTGGATCATAACTCTCAAGGAGGTTCTCAGTCTCAGAGTCCTGCACCTATATTAGGTATTCAGTAATAATGTATCATAAGCCTGTAGTCTCAGCTCCTTGGGAGGTTGAAATGGGAGAATTGCTTGAGCCCAGGAGTTCGAGGCCATAGTGTGTTATCATGGTACCTGAGAATAGCCACAGCACCAGCACTCCATCCTGGGCAACATAGTAAGAATCCCATCTCTAATATCTAACTAAATAAAAAGAGTAGCAAACAGCCTAGTGGATTATTTTTTTTTTCCGTCTCCACTTCCCCTATATTATCTCAATCCCATCAGTCTTCTTTTTGTTCTGTCTCTCTTCACTCTCTCTCTCTTCTGTTAACTGCTGTCCTCACCCATGCTTTACATGGCCCAACTCTGTCCCTTGAGTAGCATCAGTATGTTCTCTCCTTTTCTCCCCCTGCACTACTTCCATCAGACCTTCCCCAGCCCTTGCTCCTTCTACTTGCTTGAATCTGGTAAACTCTCTTCTCACTGCCTCTTCCTTTATTGATTTATGTGAGGTTATTTTGTCCATGGAGGAAAAGGATTTCTTTGATGCTCTAAAGGATAAGACTGGGCACAAAAGCTATGGACAGCTTTTGTTTGATGTGGACAATTTTATTCCCATTCAGTTCGCTGGGTTTTCAAACGGCTGCAGATCTCTGAACTCAAAACATCTGAGCCAGTACATCCTCTCTCTCTCCTGAAAGTGCACAGGCATTTTAAAGTCTTTAACAACCTTTCCTGTATCTCACTGAACAGAGGTCATATCATTAGTTGGTCCTTGAGTTCATACTGAAAAGGTAAAATTGTCAAATTAAGAACAGATCTACGTATTTTAGAATAAAAGTGAAAGGAACCAGTACATATCTAACTACTTCTTTCTTCTTGTCATGCGTTTGTTGCACCCTCTACTTTCTAAGGTCAAAACCTTTTTGAACACTCACCTCTACCATTTAAGTGTTATTCACAATTAGCTGTGCAATTATGTCTCCAATTAAAATATTCCCCCAAATAAAATCACCTTAGAAAGTTTCAAAGGGTGTATCAAATAGGGCACAGATGGCTTTACAGATTCTGAAAGCTGTTACGTAAGTTCACAAAAAAAATTTTTAGGAAAACTGAACAATACACGAGAGAGGATATGCTGTATTCTCTGTTGGGCATCTCCCACCCCAAATTCCTGTGACTCTCCAGAAATTTACCATGTATTGGCTAGCATACCCAATTTGTAATGCATGATGCTGGATTCAATATTTGCTCTAATAACTCAGATATAAGGGATTAAATTCAGGGAGGTGACAATGTAGATTCATGGGAAGCTCCACAGTTTGGAGATATTCTATCTGCCTGGGGAAGAACAGACAGTGTTGAGGTGGGTGAAACCTAAGCAAAGAATGCAAAAGGACCATCTTGAGCATAAGAAATGTCTAAGATTTGGTGGAAGGGCAAACTCCTGCATCCTCTCTGAAGATAAATTTAGCAATATTTTGCAACATTTTTAAATGCATATATGATTTGACTTAGCATTCCCACTTCTAATAATGTTGTTTACAAATATATTGGTACATTTAAGAAAGACACACATATAAGGTAAATATTGAGGCATTGTTGGAAGTGAGAAAATGACTGGAAATAACATAAATGTCCATCAATAAAAGCAGTTGCTACACATATGCCTTGAAATATCGTGGACCTGCTAAAAAGAGTTTTTTATTTAATAGTATGATAAATCTTTCTGACACAAGACCAAGTGCTAACATCATGTATAGCACGGCATCACTGGGATGCTTTTTGATGTAGCAACTTGGCTAGGCTGAGCCATGGTCCCAGGATGTACTTCATAATACATTTCTTATTAGGGAGAACTGTAAGGAATATTCTCTCAAGAGAGTTGGGAAATATAAAGAAAGCTGTGGCCTCTTTTTGTAGCATATCCACACTTTCTTCTGACTATTCAATCAAACATGAACGTAGATGCTACTGTGAAGTGATTTCACAGGTGTGATTTAAGTCCCTAAGCAGTTGACTTTTAGTTAAATAAAAGGAAGATTACCGAGTGTGGCCCTGATTCAGTCACCTGGAAGGCCTTTACGAAGTCTCAGGAACTTCCTAAGGCAGATACCTCAAACAACTGGATCTATAGTTGTTCTTTCTTGATCTTCCTTCCTGACCACTGCCTGTGCACAATGGGTTTCATCTTGTGTTTGTGCAATTCCAATTTGCATGTGATCTTCCCTTCCTGACTACCTGTCCTACAGACTTCTGATTTGTTCAGTGAGCCCCCACAATTGGATAAACTAGTTTTGCCTAATAAATCTCTGCACATGCATATCTGTGTGTATGCATGTATTAGTGTATGTGTGCATAAAAGTGTATGTGTGTCTCATACTGGATCTCCTCTGATCGAATCCTGATACACCTTCAGTGTAAAAAGACAAGAAATGAATATATATATATATATAGATAGATACACACACACACACACACACACATATGTTTTAGACTCTCTGAGAGGAAACACAGAAATCATTAACAGCTGTTGTCTCTGTGGAGGAAATCTATGGATTTAGGAGACAGAAACAATGGTGGAGGATCAATGTATTTGTAAACTTTCATATTTAACCTTGTGCTCTAAGTTTTTGAAAAGGTCATGCTTATTTTTTTTCTTTCCTTTACTGTGGTTAAAAAAACACGTTTTTTAACATTTACCATCTTAAACATTTTAAGTGTACAGTTCTCTAGGGTTAAGTATATTCACACTGCTGTGAAATAGCTCTCCAGAACTTTTTTAATCTTGCAAAACTGAAACTCTGTACCCTTAAAATAGCAGCTCTCCTTTTCCTCAACCTCCAATGACCATCCCACTTTCTGTTTCTATGAGTTGAACTACTTTAAATACCACATATAAGTTTAATCAGAACACTTGTTGTCATATTTAATTTTAATACAATGTTTGAAAGTGCTGCAAAAGTACCGGGTTTATTCAGTAATAACTTTCCTCTCCAGGGTAAGACTCTCATGAGTATTGGTTGACTGATTGCTTGATTAAATGTTGTCTGTCACTTAAACATAAAACTTACTTTATAGTTAGCTTCCATTTATTCAACAAATATTCAATAACTGCCAAAAAGTCATTACCAATAAGCCACTGAGTTGGATAGCTCAGTATATGAAGATGAATAAGGGGAAATAATAAAAGTTTTATTGATCTTATGGGTTGTCTTTGGAGCTACTGAGATAATGGATGTAACGTGACCACCACAGTTGTGGTATTATTAGTAACAAGAGTTAAGGTAGAGACCAAGGAGGAAAATTTTTATACTCTACTGCATATCTGCTGATTGCATCTGAGGAAGTCATTCGTCACTGGTCTGGATGCTTGTAGAGATAGACATTGGAGCTATATCCTCATTGGGTTGCATTGGTTGATAAGCCACGTGCTCTTGTATATAAACAATTGAGGTAAGCATTTTACCTTCCTTTAGACAAAGGAAAACACAGGACAAGAGTGTATAATGCACTAGAGGCTGGTTTATTCTTTGTTGTGTTTAATCTTCATTCTTTGGACAACTGAACATTTTTTAAATTCCCTTTATTTGTTCTTCTTCTATAATCTAAATAGGCTATTATTACTGCTATCAAAATGTTCATCTTATGAATGATAATTTTAGCCACTCATTGTGAATATACTGTGTTAACAGATGCTAAAGTCTTTACACGATATATTTATTTAGCCTCAACAAAACTCCTATAAAGTAGGTTATTGTACCCATTTTTTTCCAATAAAGAAACCAAGGCTTAGAAATGCCATTAAATCTGTGTTATGATCATGCATAGTCCAGGTCCTTTGTTACTGTGTGTGCTGCTCTACCAGATCATGTGTTATGGTGGCCAAGGGGGTATGCAGATGAGGAACATCAAGCCTCTGACCTTGGAGATAAGTGGAAGGCAGCAAATATAAACAACGAGTTATAAATCAAAGCAAGACAGCATCAGGGTCTCAAGAAACACGCAAGCAAAGGAAAGCACAACAGAGAAATGTCGGCTCTTGCTGACCTCGTATGTGGGAAGCCACATGTGCTTACAACAAAGCTGTCATCATTCAAAACAGATGTCCTTTTGGCAAACACTGTAATTACACTTAAATTACACTGAATGCATGCACACATGTGCAAATAAACACACTATTTGGTAACCTCCTGACCCTTCCAGTTACATACTAGGATTACTTAGTTTTTCCACTCTCTGGTTCATACCGAGTGGTTATTCAATTAAAATTAAAGAATATAGCTTAACAAAGAGTATAGATTTTGGATTCCAGAAGACCTGAAATCAAATACTACTCCATGAGGAAGTTATTTAACTTCTCCAGTACTTAAGAGTCCTTGTTTATTAAAAAGGGAAATTATAGTGTGATACCAACCTTATGAAATAAGATAAATCAAAATTATTAGTATCATGGCTGGCATATAGTAAGTGCCTAGTAAATATATGCTATGTTTGAGTCCTTAATAAATGACCCAAGCACCTTTTGAAGGATTAAGCCAGTAGAGGTTAAAAGAAAGAAAAGCCTGTTATATAAAACCTCACTCCATTTTGTGTGTGTGTGTGTGTGTGTGTGTGTGTGTGTGTGTGTGTGTAGAGAAAGAGAGAGAGAGGCAGAGAGAGAGAGAGAGAGAGGGAGAGAGAGAGGTGCAAAGCCATGTTTCTTTAAAATCTTTCTCTGTAAAGTATAAGCTACATGGGCTATTTAAATTTTGGATAAAATCAAAGTAAGTGTGGTTTGTGTAATCCCTTTGTACATTCAGTGGGAAAGTGAGCTAAACAATGAAATTGTATGTTGGTAAACTCTGAACTAAGTAACAAACCTGAACTAATCCAAGCCTTCTATATACTCAGAGGGTGGCACAGCTTGGATTTCACCTTGTCAGACCTCAGGATTTCAGCATTGACAAGTTTATTCCTATCTTTCATCAACTATACCATACTCTCCAGCTGTGGACATTGTATTCCTCCAAACTTCTCCTTCAGTCACTGATACAGAAGTGGGCTGCCAGGTTGTCAGTGGATGGCTTCTGAATTGGGATGAGGATCAGTCATCCACATTCAAATCAACTTGCTTTTCGTAGCAATTTTCTCCCTGCCTTCCCCTCCCAGATGCAAGCTGGAGTCTGGAAACCGCTTGCATATTACGGCTGTTACAGAACCAAGCTATAATTTTCAGGCTAATGGAAGATGTATTGGCAAAAGTTGACATTAAGTGGAACTAATTGCACTGTAACTGCTAAATAACTAAGAAATAACTACCCTGTAATTTATGGTGCAGTGTGGACTATTCAGTAACTTTGGAGCTCTTCATGTAGCAAGGAGCTCAGTGATGCATGAGCTGCCAAACTTTCCACCATTCAGAGGGCCTCAGAAGCTGAAGATTGTGTGTTGTGCAAACATGCAAGGCTGCAGTTTATAAAGACAACCTGCCTTACTTAGGGATAATGGCTTCACTCCAGTACTTAGTGAATGAGAATGGTGCCTGAGAGAGTCTTAGTTGCAGGTCTATAGTAGGTTGAAATCCCAAGCCTAGTGCATACGTAAAGAGTATGGCTTTTATGCTGTGATTCTACTAATGGATGGACATTCTTCCATGGACAAAATAAATTAAAGGAGAAAATAAGGGCAAGTGATGAGGCATAAAGGGTGTTACTCTCATCTAGACGACAGCCCTCACGTCTAGTTCACAACCGTCTTCTAATAACCATAGCCTTAATATGTGACTCCATTAATTTTCCATTAACTATTGTGATAACCTTCTAACTGGTCCCTCATCACTCATTTCTCTTTCCCACTACAGGTGTGTCCCCAGTCCATTTCTGCACAGTTACTACTTACCCTCTAAAATCAGACATTTGCTCAGACCACTTCCTCTGTTTAACTTCCTTAAATGATCTCCTACTGTCTAAAATGTCATTTTTTAAAGCTGTGATCCATGTAACACTAATCACAAGAGATGCATTTCTAAAACAATATGTATCTGGTTAAATATATTTTGAAAATGCTGAATACTATATTTTCCTCTTGGAAAATTACATCTTAAAGTTATAATAAATCATGTAGCAAAGAATCTTATTTAATTTTGATTAAGTTTGCTTTGCTCAAACTCTGACCTCAGGAATCTGTGTGTATGCATAACTGCGCGTGTGTGTGTGTGCATGTGTGTGTGTGTGAGAGAGAGAGAGTTTGTATATGTGTCTCCTCCAAATCTAATGTTGAAATGTGATTTCCATTGTTGGATGTAGGATCTGGTGGAAGGTGTTTGGGTAATGGAGGCAGGTTCCTTATGAATGACTTGATGCCATTGCCAAGGGAAAGAGTGAGTTCTTTATCAGTTCACTTAAGAGCTGATGGTTTAAAGAAATCTGGCGTCTCTCTTGCTCTCTCTCTTGCCATGTGACACGCCTTGCTCCCCCTTCACCTTCTGCCATGAGCAAAAGCTTCCTGAGGGCCTGGCCAGAAGCAGATGCTGGTGCCATGCTTCTTGTACAGACTGCAGACTTATGAGTCGAATAAGCCTCTTTTATTTATAAATTACCCAGTCTCAGGTGTTCTTCTACAGCAATGCAAAATGGATTAACAGAGTGTGTGTGTGTATGTGTGTGTGTGTGTGTGTATGTGTGTGTGTGTATGCATGTGTGTTTAATACCTTTATAATCCTATGCCCCTATATATCTTAGTATTCCCTGGAAAGAACTTTTGAGAAATGCTGGTGCCTATTTTAGATCTCAACTTTTTAATGTATATTTTTCTTTGATGACTTTATTTGATTCTTTCAGACACAGCCCACGGACACTGTCTCCATGAAACTTCTTTCCTGCCCAGCCAGAGTTTGTTGCTCCTTTGGGTTCCAATAGGGATTTGTCTTGATCCATGCACTTGTTTTGTAATTATTTGCCCTCTTGATGTAAGCCAGGATTTTACAATTTTGGTACTGTTGACATTTTGGACCTGAACATTTTTTACTGAAGGGAGCTATTCTTTGCATTCTATAATGTTTAACAATATCCTTGGTCTGTAGCTTCTAGATGCCAATAACTCCAATACCAGCTCACCATCCCAGTATGACAATAACAAATATCTCCAGATATTGGCAAATGTCCTCTCTCCAGATATCGACAAACGTCCTCTTGTGGAGGTTGGGGGGAGTAAAATAACCACTGGTGTCAGTTGTGAGCTCCTAGAGGCCAGAAGTTTTACCTTCCTTGTTCATGTATCTTTACACCTTACACGCATGGTTGGTTATATATAAATATTTAATGAACAGTTATTTTTCCCTAAATCTTTGCTAACTGTAGAAACACTGACAATGAATTTTAAAAATTTTCATTATCATTGATGTTTGCATATAGTATTATCATAATTAATCATTAAGTTAATTAATTAATCATCCAGCCACATTTTCAAAAGCTTACTTATTTTTGAGAGATTTATTGGAAAAAAAATGGAAAAGTGAAAGTATATTGTTGATATGGTAAGTAATAGTTGGAGCAAAATATTATGTAATAATAACTCCTATGTTTAGTTCTTTTGCATTGATCAATTTACCTTCTTATCCTCAGTATCTTCATTTATAAAATTGATATTCTGCTACCTTCTCCATCAATCACAAATAGTTTCTCTGGAGATCAATTAAGAGACATGTTTTAGAAAGACTTTGAATATTTTAGAATACTCAAGAAAAGAGATGATAACCTTTGTTTTATTCAACATGTCTGAGGACTAGACTATGCTATCCGTCATAAGTTTATTTTTCTCCAGATAACTCAAATATAACTCCCTACAGACCAAAAATGGTTTTTAAATTTTAATTTAACAATTTTAGATAGAAGCTTCTGTGAGTTACTTTACTAATATTCTATTTTTTAGTAATTGCATCATATTACACATAATTGAAGTATTATTTTATGAAACGGAATAATCATTACAAACATTCATGTGCATGTTGAATCATTTCAACCTCTTTCTAGAAGGCTCAGAATGCTGTAACTTCTGCTATTACTGCCTGGTTCTATTTGTTTTGTATCATTTCTTACTTTCTTCCATTAGTTGCATACCTGGAGCAGTCCCTCTTATTGTTTTCATTGTATATTTGCCTAAAACTTACCTTAAATAGTGCTGATTCTGCCTATCTTCTATAATGATAAAAAACAAGTAACACAGACATGTTCCATTTACTTAAAAGTAAGGTGAAAATAAATAGGGCCTGAGGATCTTTTCTAAAGAATATATATGAACATTACTGCACAGATACTAGGTACCAATTTTGAACTGCTCATAAGTCTTTTATTATTTCTCCTTTTAAACTTTCAAGTAGTCTTATTATAAGGAAATGACATTGTTGTTTGGGTGGGTAGCACAGGAAAAGTAGGGATTGCGTAATATTTCCTGCAGAGCCAGAAGCAGTGAGAGTAGGGAAGGATGGAAAAGAAGACAAGAAAGGATTTAAAAAAGAATCAATGGAATATCAAAGTAGAATGAAAGGGAGGAGATTTTGGAAATAGATTTGCTCCTTTAGATGATTTATTCCACCTATATTATTATCATGTGGTAGAAAAATATTCTTCAAAGGAGGATTCTTTGAGAATGTGTAAGAATGTTTCTCGGGTGAAGAGGTTCTTTCTGTTTTTACTGTTTTTAGTCAGACTAACATCTGGTTTATCAAATAACGGGTATCTTGAAAAACAATGCCTGCATCCACATGTAACAGCACTTTCTGGGTATCAGAGACCCTCTCTGGAAGGAACTAATTGATTTTCTCTAGGGAGAAAAAAAAAAGTAGACTCCAGTTCTTAGTTTTCCCATTGTTCTAGGCTAGGCTTCTGATAAGGAAGCCTTATCAGATACAGTTGTCCCTTGATAGCTATAGGGGATCAGTTCCAACACCCACTCCAGGATACCAAAATCTGTGGATGCTCAGGTCCCTTATATAAAATGACATAGTATTTACATATGACCCATGCACATCATCTTGTATACTTTAAATTATATCCAGGTTACTTACAATACCTAATACAATATAAATGCTATGTAAATAATTGTTAAGCTTTATTGATTTTAAGATTTGTGTTGTTTTTTATTGTCGTGTGTGTTTTTTTTTTTAAATTTTTGATCCAAGGTTGATTGAATCCACGAATGTGGAACCCATGGGTATGGGGGGGCTGATTATATTCTCTTCTCCAGTATTCTCCATCTGCTGTTACAGTGAGCTCAACGAAGCAGAGAGCTGGTAACCATGAATACCCCCCAAGCTTTGCTATACTTACTGTCCCAATTGCTTGACAAAACTTGAAAGTTCTTCACAATCTGAGCTGGAAAACATTTTGTTTTTGAGGATTTTGATCTGTGACATAAGGGTAATCTTATCTAACTCAGTGTTTCTCAAATTTTAATATAAATAGGGGTTAACTAGACATTTTGTTAAAATGTGGATTCCAATTTAACATCCCTGAGATGTGGCCAGATGCTGCATTCATATCATTCTGTTTCGTTCCTCTGTGTGTGTACACACACACACACACACAGAGACACACACACACACACACACACACAGAGGCAGAGAGAGAGAGAGAGAGAGAATTACTCTTATTTTCTAATAACATATATTAAAATAGAACACGCAGAGTGCAGATGAATTTTTTTTTAAGTATAAAGATGTTGGGATCTGAAAGTCTGAAAGTCCAGTCCTGTAATTTTAGGCAAATTACTTCCTTTCTTGAGTCACCACTTCCTGACCTATAGAATTGAAATGACTGCCCATATTACAAAAGTTAAATCAGAAAATGTATGTAAATGTCCTGGTATTGATTCCGGCAATCAATATGTGACAATTTTATTATATTGTTACAAAAGGCACAAGATATAGATAGTGGTATCTCATTTTGCACAACATGTGTGTTCCAAGATGGTTTCCAATTAGATTCAGAAGACTCAAAGAGGAAAAAAACTATAAGATAATTAGTATGATAAATGGAAACGTTTTACTTACAATCACTACAAAAGGCATTTGTGTCAAAGATGACATGGGAAGCAATTTGAGGATGCATAGCCCAACCTTCATTTACTTTCAATAAAAATAATAAAAGGAACATATTTTCATGCCTGTTAGAATTATGAAGTTAAAGTTTATAAATCCGTATGTATTTTATTTATTCAGAATAGTTCAGACTGAATTGGGTGGAGGTCTTCCTTGGTGCTATTTATGAAAAAAAAGAAAAAACACATTTTACTGTGAAATTAAGAGTGTGAAGCACATGATACGGAGGAACAGGAGTACAGAGAGGGTGCAAGGAGAGAAATAGCTAACTGTGAGACTGAGTCATAATTTACTGCTCACTCTTTTTAACCACATTAAAACATTTTCCTAGCAGCACGTCCAAGCCACTGGATCAGAAGCTTTAAATGTAGCCTTTGCTATAGCAGGTAATATGTAAATGTATGCAGTAGAGCAGGGATTGATAAAGTATGACTGTATGGCTAAATTTGGCCCTCTTTATCTTGTCATGAGTTAAGTTTCATTGTAATATAGCCATGCTCATTAATTAATATATTATCTATGGCTGCTTACACACTGCAACAGCAGAGTTGAATAGTTTTGACAGAGACTGTATAGACTGCAAAATCTAAAATATTTACTATCTAGTCCTTTTCAGAAAATGTTTGCTAAACTCTGCTCTAGAGCAAAATAAATCTAACATCTGTGAACTTCCTACTATATGCCGTGTATGTCATCCATGTAATTTTAATCAAGACCATTCTATAAAAATGTCCTGAATGACTTCTGTTTGCCAGGAAACATTGTGAATGCAGCAATAATCAGTAACACACAGTTGTTGCTATCATGCATTTTAGAGGTGGGTAAAAGTAATGGCTCTTATTAATGTGAATTGTAGGGTGTTACGGAGTCACATAGTTAGGATATGTAATTGATGTGGTCATGAAACACAATACAACTTTGAGATAAATATTATCATCTCCATTTTAACAACAAAGAAACTGAGACTCAGATAAGATAGAAAATATCCCAAAGCCAAGTAGCTAATAAGTGTCAAAGCTATGTTTTTTTTGTTTGGTTGTTTTTTTTTTTTTTGAGACGGAGTCTTGCTCTGTAGCCCGGGCTGGAGTGCAGTGGCCGGATCTCAGCTCACTGCAAGCTCCGCCTCCCGGGTTCCCGCCATTCTCCTGCCTCAGCCTCCCGAGTAGCTGGGACTACAGGCGTCTGCCACCTCGCCCGGCTAATTTTTTGTATTTTTAGTAGAGACGGGGTTTCACCGTGCTAGCCAGGATGGTCTTGATCTCCTGACCTCGTGATCCGCCCGTCTCGGCCTCCCAAAGTGCTAGGATTACAGGCTTGAGCCACCGCGCCCGGCTGTTTTGTTTTGTTTTTAAGAAAACATGTATATAACTACAGACCCATGCTAATTGCCAAACTGATACTGTGCTTCTGGAGTTTGTCTCAGAATTGTTTTCTCCTTGGTATGTTATGCCTCATCTTTTCTGCCTTGTTCTATTCTCTGGTTTCAGGAAAATGTATTTAATGCTGACCGTATTTCTGACATAACGTGATTCTTAACTCCGTTTTCTCTTTTGCATCTATGCTTTCCTAGTGTCCGACCCAACTGCCTTGACATTCTCACTGATATCTTATTTATGTGCCTTGATCTGAAGTTTGTCGTAATCCCTGGTTCTGCTTTGATAACATTTTGTTGTTGTTGTTCTTTTCTGCTCAGGTTTTCCCTCCGCATTTCAGAGCCAAAGGATCTGTAAGGCCCTGGCTGTCACTTTGGAACTAATAAATAAGTACTGAATATGTTGAGTCAATTTGTCTTTTGGAATCAGATGGAAACTACTGATTATAAAAGAGTCCTGCCTGTTTCTTCTGTAATTCCATAAGAAGTGATATTTTAAAATCATTTTAAAATATCAGGGAAGACCCCCGGTCATGGAATCAGTAGATCTGAGTTTAGGTTCTACCTCTAGCACTGAGTGTTATTTTCTCATTTGTAAAATGTAGATAATTATAGGTATCTTACAACTTACTATGAAGTTAAAATGAGCCAAATTTGGTGATGAAACTTTGTGTAAATACAGGTAATTGCACATATATAGGACAATGATATTAACATTAATTTTACCGTTAGGTATTGTGTAAATGCATTCAAACTGTCATGCTAATTCTTTAATATTGAAATGTGATGAAGAGAAAAAAATAAGAACATGGAATATTAGAAGTAAGATTTGAGTACAAAATACTGTTTTAGGAGAAAGTAGAAGCAGACTATAACTTGGAAGAGGACAAAAGACACAATGTCAGCAAACCTCTAATCCATGGGAAAATCAGACACAAAGGAGAACACATCCCCTCATGCCCAACTCTTTCCTGAAGACCTTGAAATCATTTCTATAGCTCAAAGGAACTAAATGCTTCCTCTTTCCTAATTTAACACATGTTATTGTTTGTAAAATCAAATGTTTTACAAATGAAGTAATGTTTTCTTTTTTATCTGATTAGTTTTCATTAAATCAAAAGTGTAGAGAATGACAATTAATGGATATGGTGTTCTTTTGGGGGTGATAAACATATTCTAAAATTGATTGTGGTTATGATGACACAACTCTGCAAATATTCTAAAAACCATTGAGTTGTATATTTTACACTGATTCACTGTGACACTCACCATGGTATTCACCACATGTGTTGTAGTTCATTCATCTAGGCATGTGGAAGAATTGCATTTTTTTTTTTTTTTTTTTACCACTTTGAAATTAGCCATGCCAGCTGATTTTCTTTGGCCAATGAACTATGAATGAGAGTGCACATGTCACTTAAAGACAGAAGCTCTCATAAGCCAGCATGTAATTTAATGTGTTTTATTTTTCTGCTTTGGTAATCACAGTTGAGAATGTTAAGATTAAGTGTCCATCAGGCTGTGTCTGTCCTCACACTTGTTGGACGAGCAATATGAGCAGAAGTTAAACCTTTATTTAAAAACCACTAGAATGTTGGTGTTGTTTGTTACCCAGCATAACCTAGCCAATCTGGACTGATAAATCTAGTCAGTTACAAACTAAATGGAAAGATCCCAAGCCTTTTTTGCAGAAGAGTTTGCAAGGCAAGTTTACCACCTACCAAAGAGCAGGTCAACACCTTAGGCACCTCTAAAAATAGTAGTAGTTTCAGGAGGGATGAAAAGTAGCAGACATTCTCATTTCTTGTCTAACACTCACCAATTAAATAAACCACTGTTTCCTGAAAGAATAAAGAGAAAGATCATGAGTTAGTCAAGTGAAAGTTCCATCACAGACACATGATTCCAGAGGAATGGGGGTTTCCTCTGACATGGAGGTAATTCACCTGCACTCACTCAAAGGATGTGAGATATCTCAAATGAAAAGTGTTACAGCTCTCCCCACTCCTCTTCATTTCTACCATTCCTTATCCTCTCTTCTTCACCTCATGCTGTGAGGATTAAGTGAGGTGACATATAAAAACATGTTTTGTCAATTGCACAGTATTATATTACTATGAGTTATGACTTTCTGTTTTGTGAAATGAAAACAATGTTCCCTGCTCTGTTAACCTTCCAGAATTATACAGAATCCCATTTGTATTGATGGACGCAAACACAATAATCTCATAAATTTTAAATGACTACAAATATCTAAACCATTAGTATTATTTTAATGTGTTCTCATTAATAATGTATGCATTTATTTGCTACCACACTGTAAAAGTTACTAAATCTCTAATATTAAACTAGTGGCTCCTCTTTAGAGGAGTTTCTCTTTCCTGAAAAATGGGGTGAATATGGCATCTATGTGTTAAGAACTAAATGAGAAGTTACATGTAAATTGCTCCACAGTGTCTAGAATTTTATCCTTAGTAAGTTATAGCTTTTACTGCTAGCCTTATTTTTGTAAAAACTATACAACATTTTGAGTCAACACTCTGTAGATATAACGTTATTTGCCATTGGCTGAAAGGTTATCTCATTAGCTGAGATAAGGCAGGGTTAAATGTGAAGAAGACCATTGTGCATACACACAAAGCCACATACCTCAATCCACCTTCTGTCCATAGTAACAATGGTGTGTGTGTGTTCACCTTCTCTTGAATCGTGTTTCCACCTATCTCTTTGTCTTCAAATTTCAACATCAGGCTGGGCCTCTTAGGGTCCAAAGTGCAGATTCCCCCTCTTCCAATCCTTGTTGGATATGCAATATCACAAAAATTAAACTTTTTCTTTAGCCCACTGAAATGTTGTCATTGTTGTCCAATATAACCTATCACATCCTGAAAAATAAATTTAGCCAGCTATAGAGCAAGTCGGACAACTCAAAACCTCCTCTGCAGAAAAGTTCATTTTGGCAAGGGTAGAAAAAGGAAATGTTACTTATTGACTTCCCAAATTTCCAATTCTTGGTTAATAGAGATGATTAAGATAACTTGAAGTTTATATGTTTGGTTCTTCTGAATTTGCCCATTGCTATTTGTAATACACAATTCTGGTTAAAACTTCGTGGTAGAGGCAATGATAAGAAAAAAGAAATGAATAATGATAGGAGTAAGAAAATTAATTAACCTAGGGAATTTTAAGGTTGGAAACTACATGAGGTAGTGTTCAGTTTCATATGTCATACTTGGCAGCCACATGTGGCACTGTAATTGAACTTAGATTTCTTTGCAACAAAGGGAAATAAAGCCAATGCTACAAAAAATGTAGCTGCCCCTTCTTGCCACCAAATAAAAGAAATGGAGCTGAGTAATCCAAATCCTTTTTGGATTTAACATCACTAGTCTGGTTTTTAATTTAAATTGTGACAAGAGTCAAAAAACCTTGCATTTTTATATACTTTTTTTGAAGTTCTCATGCAAAAAAACTACAATTTTAAAGAAGGAGCAACAACAACAACAAAAAGAACTCTAAGACCTGAAGGGAGATTCATTACCTATAGAAAGGAACACAGGTGGGCTTGGGAAAACAAAGACAGAATTTGAGCATTAAAACCAGAAAGGCAATAAAACAACTCCCATATAAATGCATTTACTTAATGTGAAAAGTAAACAAGATAGTGGAGGCTTTCAGAAATTAAAGTCAATCTACAATTTGTGACATGGCATGGTAGAGGAGTCTAACATTTATTGAGCACTTACTATGAGATGGTAATTACACTACATTACTATGAGGCTCATTTCCCCAGAAACATGTATTAAACACTTATTTGATGAGTATTTGCCAATAATTTTATATACATAGCTTTGTTTAATATATTTTTTAAATTGCCAATCTGCTAACTTAATTTTTTCAGCTTTATTGATGTATAATTGACAAATAAAAATAACATATATATTTTTTAAGGTGTACAAAATAATTTGTTTTTTAAATTTTGTTTTGGGGGGGGTTTCTCTGTGTTTTTGGATGTTTTTCTTTGAGACAGTGTCTCACTCTGTCATCCAGGCTGGAGTGCAGTGACAGGAGGATCACTGCTCACTGCAGAGTAGACCTCCTGGGTACAGGTGATCCTCTGGCCTCAGCCACCAGAGTATCTGAGACTACAGCCATGCACCACAAAGCCTGACTAATTTTTGTACTTTTTTTTGTAGAGACGGAGTTTCACATTGTTGCCTGGTCTCAAACTCCTGGACGCAAGTGATCCTCCCGCCTTGGTGTCCCAAAGTGCTGGGATTATAGGTATGAGCCACCATACCTGGCCCTTGATATACACTGTGAAATGATTACTATGATCAAGCTAATTCGCCTCATACAAACAAATAATCTGTGTGTGTGTGTGTGTGTGTGTGTGTGTGTGTGTAGTGAGAATACTTAACATCTACTTTCTTAGAAAATTTCAAGTATATAACACATTGTTATTAACTGTAGCCACCATGCTATGCAATAGGTCTTCTGAACTTATTCTTATACCTTTTATCAACATACCATTTCTCTTTCTTCCTTCTATGAATTTGAATTTTTAGATTCCCACATGTAAATGAGATCATGTGGTATTTTTCTTTCTGTGCCTGGCTTATTTTACTTATCATAATGTGATCCAGATTAATTCCTATTAAAATTCTAATAAAATTTTTATAGAAATAAAAAAAATTAAATTGTATGAAACCACAAAAGACTTCAAATAGCTAAAGCAATTTTGAGAAAAAACAAAGCTGAAGTCATCACACTTTCTGATTTCAAATTATATGACAAAACTATAATAATGAAAACAGTATGACACAGGCATAAAAACAGACACATAGATCAATGAAACAGAAAAGAAAGCCCAGAAATAGGTCTATGCATGTACCTCAACTAATCTTCAACAAAGATGCCAAGGAAAGGGAGAAATGATGGTTCCTTTGATAATGGTGTTTAGTAAACTGAATATTCGGATGCAAAAAAGAAAAAGAAAAAGAAAATTGAGTCATTATCTTATACCATACACAAAATTAAAATCAAAATGGATTAAAGACTTAATTGTAATGCCCCAAATTGCAACACTTCTAGAAAAGATAGAGGAAAATCTTCATGACATTTGTCTTGGCAATGATTTTTTGGATATGACACCAAAAACAGAGGCAACAAAATCAAAATTAAGCAACTGGGACCACATCAAATTAAAAGCTTATTCATAGCAAAAGAAATAATTAACAAAGTTAAAAGACAACCTATGGAATAAGAGAAAATATTTGCAAACCATATATTCACTAAAGATTACTATCCAAAATATACAAGGACTCATACAACTCAATAGTAAAAACACAAATGTTTTAAAAAAGAAAAATAGACAAAGATCCTGAATAGACATTTAAAAAAAAGGTATAAAAAGATACACAAATGGCCAACAGATATATTCAAAGGTGATCAATTTCTCTAATCATCAGAAAGACGTAAATCAAAAGTACAATGAGATATGATTTCACACCTGCTAGGATGGCTATTATCAAAAAGTCAAAAGCTAACAAGTGTTGGCAAGAATGTAGAGAAAAGGGAATCTTCTTATATTGTTGTTGAGAATCTAAAATTAGTACCAACCACTATAGAAAACCATATAGAAATTTCTTTAAAAATTAAAAATAAAAATGCCATATGATCCAACAATCTCACTACTGGGTATATAACCAAAGGGATGAAATCAGTATGTTGGAAGTTATCTGCTCTCCCATGTTCATTGCAGCAGTAATCACAATGGGCCAAAATATGGACACAACCTAAGTATCTACACACACACACACATATATACAAACACACACACACACATACACATGCAGGAATATTATTCATCCATAAAAGCAGTAAATCCTTTCATTTAATCTTAACTACAACTCTAAGTAGGCTGTTTTTATTTTCAGGTGAGGAAAGATAAAGTTAAGTAAACTCCAATAGTCAGTCAGCCAATAACTTGGTGATGTTAATATTTGAACGTGATGTTAAGATTTGAACCCTAATCTGATTAACCTCAAAGTTCAGGCAGTTTCCACAATGCAGAAGTGTCCCCTGAGTCTCTCTTGTCTCTTGTCCTCCATGGTGTATGAAGCTCATCCACAGCAGCCCTCTGCTGACATACGACTAATACCAAGGTTAGCAATTTGTCCTATATAGATGGATTCCACAGAATGTTTCCCCTTGAGTTGGAAGAGAATCAGATGCTTTGCAACTTCCATTCATTGGTATTAAAGGAGTCTTCTAAAACAACACAGAATAACAGTCATTTCTGGATTGAAAATAGCAATTTAGGCACTATTCAGTCTTCACTATAATATTTCTTGACCCTTCAAATCATTAGTTCAATGTTCCTTTAAATATGATGGTTGTAAAGGGACTGTTCTCTGTTTTGTATAGAGAAAATGTGCTTATTTTCTTCTCAATCATTCCCTGAGTACAGCATTCAAATTTAAAAGTTTCACTATAAGATTCATAAAACAAATTCTCTATTACTTAAGACTCCTCTATTTATAATTATTTGCATTTCCCAATTGCGAAAGAAGTGATACAAGCTATAGTGAAAAAATGGTATTTCATTGACACACAGTGGAGGATAAAATGACATAATTATGTCCAACATGCATGAATATTTTAGAACTTTGCCCAGAGAATGTTAAATAAATCTCTTAACATTCTGCAACTGCAGCAAGCTTTTGGTTCTTCTCTCAGTCTACTTTTGGCTCAGTGGCTTTTTAAGAGAATTAAAGTCACTAGACTCATGAGGGCTATTCCTTATATTTAGTCATCTATTCCATTTCTATCATTCTCAAAGTAGCCTAATATACTTACTCCTTTAACTCTCATGGATTATTTATTAAGCACAATTTTTGTAAAATGCATAATTTTGCTGTCTCCCACTTGGAGAAAGTAAAATTATTGTTTGAGGGGCATACACAAATAGAAAGAATCATTTTTATTTTTCAAAAACATTCTTATTCTCATTGTATACCACATGACCACTGTAACTTAAGAGATATGTCTACACCTCCAGCTGTTTTGCAGAGTGTTTAACTTCCAAAAGACCCTCAATAAGTATCTAATAATCAAACATAGTTACTAGAATTTCAAGGGAATTCTATTCGGCTATGGAAAAGATTATTGCATGATGGGAAGGATGGGGCACGGACATGAACCTTTGAACCTTTGCATTTCTAAGATTCAGTGATTTTCAAAAGGAGGAACTTTGGCACTGTAAGTTTAGCCAATGGCTCTCTGTTGTCCTTCAGACACCATTTTAAAACTTTGGTAAAGCTTACAAGGCCTGGCATAAACTGGCTTCTGACTGTGTCTTCACCCCAACTCCCTTCATACTTGTTTCTGTTATATCCTCCCTTCTAGCCTTGTTTGAGATTTATAAATAAGTTGAAGTAGTGTACACCAGAGCTTTTGCATAGGCTGCTCTTTCTGCTTGGAATGGCTTTGCCCTCACTTGACTAATTCCCTCACTTCAATGTCACTTTCCTAGAGAGGCCTTCCCTGTATACTCCCAGCATAAGACCAAGCATATAGTGGATCCTCAATAGCAAAGGTCTGAATTATTAAATGTTCGTTATCAAATATACCACCCACGTGTATTATCTTTACTTGACTAACTGAGAGACAGAACATAAGAAATACCCTTGAAGAAGTTTTACAGTAAGACTAAATTCAAAAGGATCTTTGATTGTTTTGGTGAAATCATTAGTATTGGGTGTGTTCACACAGCACCTTTTCTTGAGGAGGAGCTAATTTTTTTTTTTTTTTTGAGACAGAGTCTCACTCTGTTGCCCAGGCTGGAGTGCAGTGGCACGATCTCAGCTCACTGCAACTTCAGCCTCCCCAGTTCAAGTGATTCTCCTGCCTCAGCCTCCCAAGTAGCTGGGACCACCAGGGTGTGCACCACCATGCCCAGCTAATTTTTGTGCTTTTAGTAGAGACAGGGTTTCACCATATTGATCAGGTTGGTCTTGAACTCTTGACTTCGTAATCCACCTGCTTTGGCCTCTCAAAGTGTTGGGATTACAGGCGTGAGCTGCCACACTCAGCAGGAGGAGCTAACTTCTTTTCTGAAGTCTTAGGGTAGCAAAGGAGGTTTGGACTACATGTGAATGAGCATGAGAATATAGGACTTCTCATCCTAGTTACTTAAAGAACATTAGGGTTTATGTTTTGCTTGGAATAGCATCATGAGGTATACAAGTCTATTCTCATTATCCATCTTAATGGATGAGGGAGCAAAGAAGTAATGAGGGAGATTTGCATGCACTTTATCAAAGAAATGGGATACAGAGAGTCAGATAAGATGCAATTCTGCTGAATTTTTGGTTTCTGACATTTTTTAAAACTATAATTATTATTACTTGTAAATAACTCAAGAAGGAGGACAGTGCCAGTTGCCTATAGCAACAAGGAAGCATGAAAGTGTTGCATTCGTCTTGCCTTCATGATGGAAATGGCTATAATCTCAATGAATAGCTGCCAGTCCAGGGTTTGGGTTCAGTTTCAGGCGATGGATCACATTGATCAACCAGAGGAGCCCTACCTTATACCTTAAAGTAAAGCCATTCTATTGTTGTAGGAAAAGCATACCTGGAGTTAGGTAACACGAACTCATACCCATGATCAATGCCGAATAGGCAGGTTATGCTGAATTATTAACAACTCCCAAATTTCAGAGGCTGAAAACAACAGAACTTTATTTCTTTCTGAAAATACATGTCCCTTGCAGGTCAGCAGGGTGCTCTGCTCATTACAGTTAATTAGGGAACCTGGTTGATAGAGGGCACATCCCTACATATATTTCCAGGATTACCAGAGCACTGCAGTGTTTCACCCTGACACTCTAATGTTTCCTCCTCAAAATGACACACAGCATGTCTGTTCATATTTTTTGGCCAATCCAGTTGCATGACAACATCTAACTTGAGGAAGGCAGGAAAATGTGATATTTTTCATGTGCCAAGAATGGAGAAAATCGAGAGTATTTTTGAACAGTCCTAAAAACTATGGCAGTCTGCCTTTCTGGTGGCAAATATTTATTTCTTCTTCCTACTTATAAAACAAATTCATTCCCAAGCCAAGAGCAACCACTTCAGAGACAGCTCATCTAGCCAGTGTGACCAACTTGAAGTCCAGATCCTTGAATGGTTTCCTGTTGCTTCTTCATCATTTCCAGAGGTAGTTCCTTTTGGTTCAGAGATTTGAACAAAAAAAACTGAACTAAAAAGTTATATGATAAGCCAGGAAAATGTGCACAGGTTTACTGCAAGGAACATTCCCAGCCATAAATAGAGGTAATATAATCATTGGTCTACAGCAATTCTGAAATTTTATGGAGAGATGTAACAAGGTCCCCCTGGGAGTAGAAATGTTCCCATAATAGTGTCCCATTCTGCTCCCTGGTTGGAGCTCCTGATTCTTCATTTCCTAGAGCCCATGATCCTGTCCTCTGGAGTTCTTCCATTTCCATTAGCATCCTTGGTCACATCAAAAGTTGACATTAGAGAATATGCTCTCAGAGTGGCTGAGCATTGGTTTCAGCCTCTTTTCTGCTTAGGAGTTTGACAGCCCTAGTGTTATTTTAAATCACAAATAGTCACAGACTGTTTGTGATTTATTTGCAGCGCCACTCAACATGTTAGTAGGCTTCATATCTCTTTGGATGGAGTCGTTTCTGCATGCCAATACCTCCCTCACTGTTCTTTCCTAGATATGTTCCTTAGATTGACTGTGTTTTTGTTTGCTTGCTTCTTTTCCCTCTACCCCTTGTAACCTAAATTACAGCAACTTTAACCTACAAGACTTCCATAGGCAAGCCAAGACTTTTGTCTGTCTTTCTCCTGCGGCATTTTGTGCAATTGAATGTATGTATTGGATATCAAGCCCTTAATTATACCTTTTCTCTGAAACACCTTAATTGACTGAAAGATTTAACAGCAGTTTTGATGGCTATTTCTTTCATTTGATTCTTGCCGCAAGCATAAGGGTTTTTTGTTTTTGTTTTTGTTTTTTTGGCTTTTGTTAAATTCAATAACATCCTCAATGATACCTTTTTATAGACTGGGTTTGAAACAGTTGCCTCTCTCAGTCCCACAAATTCCTGAACTTCTTAAATCTAGTCCCTTCTGCTTTTAGTCAAGTATTTTCTGAACTCATTCTTTTATTGTAATATATTGCCAAATGTTGCCAAAAACATTTACATCATATACCAAATCACATTAGAATGATGATGATGATGATGACGATGATGATGATGATGGTAACAACAGAAGCCCTTAAATCTCAATGCTTTAATACAATTCCAGCATGAGTAAGCATAAATTTTCTGCTCGTTGTCATTTCTTGGCCCAGGTAGTTAGAGATACCACCTGGACACAGGCTTCCACCGTCACTGCAGAAACGCGAAGAGAACATAAAAGAGGATGTACTGTCTTATAAAAGCAAAAAGAAAACATAGAATGCTTCTGTTCACATTTTGTTAACACATCCCCTGACCATGTCCAACTTCATATCAGTGAGTAAGCACAGTACTAAGACACAGATCACAGAGGGGGAACCCGAAATATTTAGTGACCAGCATGAATAACCACAACACTTCCCATAGCTGAAGAATATTCTAGAATATCCTTTTTTATTCATTCTTCCTTTTTTGTTTTTGTTTTTTTTTTTTTGGCTCAATGAACTAGGCAAGAATATTGAATTTAGAAGATCATTAGTTGCTTCATTAAATTAGTAGATGTCTTCATGCTTATAAATATAAAGAAGTATGTTTAGGACAATGTAAGTATTGGGTTAAATATTGCACAGCTGTGTTTGATTGTTCAAGTGAAATGGAGAGTGAACCAGCCGTATACAATGTTTGTAACTGATAAGAAACACTGCTGTACTGAGTTAGCTTCACAAAATGGGAGAAGCTGCCTTACCTCTGGGGCAGTCTGACACTATGGAATACTCTGGGCAGGCTGAACTGCTACAAAGGTTGGGTGGAACTTATTCTTCTATAGACTGAGGGAGGATGACCCATCATCTTTGGAATAATTGATGAGGGATTTTTCTTTTTCTTTTTTCTTTTTCTTTTTTTTTTTTTACATATTGTTCACTTTGTTGGAATGCATTAGTTCTTTCTCCGTTCAGATGAGACTGTGTGGGGTTGGCCCGCTAGCTAGATTTATTCTCCTTACTCCTACCTGAAACCTTGGGATTAGGGAGCACTAAGATTTGGCAAATAAAAGTGCTCAATTGTGGATCCTGTCACAAAGCATAGTCTAAAATAAGGATGCTGAGACACATCTATAACTATGGCTATTACCTGGCTAACATTTTTTGGCATGACTGTAACTGTGACATTGGTAATTATGTGATCTTGACATTACTATTAAATCATCTCCTGACTCTGTGGCCCCATCTTTAAGATGGTATGATTAATTACATCTACTTTATAGAGTTTTTATGAAGATATTTATAACATACTAGTTGTATCAATTGCTGTACTAACATTAACATTTAGCATTGATTTCAGTAGTAATACTAACATTGTTGCTATTTATTGACCTTGCAGACCCATGAGGGAAACTCTCATGCATAGATGGAAGGAGAAATTAATATCACCATTCAAATTATTTCACCATTTCCATTTATGAATCAGTACAGATGGTACCAAGAATCAGCAGTGTTGGGGGGATCACTTTGCCTGTGCACACTGCTAGAATTTACCTTTACCCTCCTGGTAGGGGTGGTGGTATCCATTTATTTTGGCCCAAATTATAACATAAACATTTAGCATATAGGAGGATTTTCTGAAAATGATGTCTGGTCATCATAATATGAAAGTGATTTTTGGAAAGCGTTCTAGGTCTGGATAAAGTTGGGTATAGCCATCTGCCTGGAATGGTTTAAGTTCAAGCTTTAAGAAACAAAGTGAGTGGGTATCTGTCAGAGCCCAGCAACAGATGGTACAACTGATTCAAAACATTCCATGATTTAAAAATGATCACATTCTTATTTATCAGGGAAGAAAGATAAACTAGTGGTTTGGAGCATGGCAGCTGTGTGAGGCTACCTCAGCTCATGTGACAACCTTATCAGTCACTAGCTGTGTGCCCTTGGGCACATTACTTAACTTCTGGTCCTGCATTTTTCTATTTGTACCATTTAGCATCATATCACCTGACTCACAGGGTTGTTGTAAGAATTAAATACCATTGTACATGTATAGTACTTAGAACAATACTGACATGGGACATAAACTTAAAAACTACTAACTACTTTTAATAGGATGGAACCTCAAATAGAGTATACTTTATGTGACTACATATTTGCTCTCTATATTTAAACAGCGAACAGCTTGGCATTCGCTAAAGGTGTCACTTAGCACTGTTATAAAATAACATCAACAGTACTAGTAGTAATAATGGTAATGAGCATTGACTGAACAATACTATATCCTAAGAATTTTTAAGGTGATACATAGACATTATTTCATTTTTTCTTGTTTTACCCTTGAAAAAATTGAGGTTGAGTCCATTTAAGAATTTTGTTTAGTTGGAAAAGCATAAGGCTTGATGGTTAACTTGGGTCTGTGTAGTTGTAAATTCAATGCTCTTAACCAATAGGCTATATTTATTCCACGACATACTCTACTGCTTGTTTTGAAATCTCAGCCCCCTATAGCATCTACTTGTTGAATGCTCCTTAAATGCTTGTAGAATTAAATGGGCTCTTAGTTTTGGGGAATGGTGATTAAATATGATTGCTTAAGATTAAATTACCTAGGTACACTGAGCATACTTTAAAGAGTTCTTCATCTACTTGCCTCTCACTCTGTATTTCTTGTATTTTTTTTCTGAAATTGAATTCTGATCCTGTCTCTTCTTTCCTTAAAATCTTCCATAGGCTCCATTTATTATAAGATAAAAGCCAATCTCTTAGTTTTGAGTCTTATTTTTTTCATAGTCTTTTTCCCTCTTTTTCAGCTTCACAACAAAGCTGGTGAGAAGAATAATGGTAACATGCATTCAATGTCAGCCCATGCTTTTATCTTGTTAAATAAATTGCCTCATTTAATTCTAAAATACCTATTATGTAACCCAGAGGCTAGATGCTAACATTATTTCTGTTTCACAGGTGGGACAACTGAGGCACAGAGATATGGGTTAACTTGAAGGAGGTCACATAATTAGTAAATGGTAAAGTGAAGTTCTAAACTCAGGGAATCTGGCTTCAGGACATTAGGTAACACTCTATAGTGTGGGATAGGAGCACATACAAATAAACCAATTCTTAATCTAGAAGCCAGAAAACTTGGCTGATGAAGTGTATTCAAAGAAGAATCTGTCATGAGTAGGCATTCATCAATCAGAAAACACAGGGAACATCATTTTTGCTAGAGAGAACCATATTTGTGAAGACCTGGGAGAAAGAGAACAGAGAGAGATAGAGAAGACAAGAAGAGACAGAGAGACAGCGAGTGTACACACATCTTTTTAGAGAGTTTTGCAAACCACGTTAATGATAATGAAAAGACCCTGAGCTTTTAAGCAGAGAAAAGTAAGTGACATGTTGAGATTTGCAATGTTGGTAGCAATTCACCATGGTTGGAGAGAGGCTACAAGGAGAGAAAGCCCGGAGGCAGGAAGATCAATTAGAAATTTGTGAAAGAAAGTGTCCACTGTGAGATGGGTAGTGCCCTGGTCTTCAATAGTGATGATGGAGAAAAAAAATAGTGTAGATTTTAGTGATATTTACAAAGCAGACTGACAAGACTGAATGTGATAAGGAAAATTTTAGAATTCAAGATGATTATGTGACATGGTTTGGACATGTCCCCACCCAAATCTGTCCTGAATTGAGGTTCCCATAATCCCCGCATGTCATGGGAGGGACCCGGTGGGAGGTAATTTAATCATGGGGCGGTTACCCTCATGCTGTTCATGCTGCTCTCATGATAGCAAGTGAGTTCTCACAAGATCTGATGGTTTTATAAGGGGTGTCCCCCTTCATTCAGCTCTCATTCTTCTCCTTCCTGCTGCCATGTGAAGAAGGACACATTTGCTTCTCCTTCTGCCATGAGTTTAAGTTTCCTGAGGCTTCCCCAGCCCTGTGAAACTGTGAGTCAATTTAGCCTCCTTCCTATATAAATTATGCAGTCTTGGGTATATCTTTATAGCAGAGGGAGAATGGACTAATACATCATATTTGTTGGTTTTTACTTGAGCAACTATTTATTGAAAGGGTGATCAGGTTGATGAGGGAGGTGGAAATATGATGTGCAATAAATACAGTTTTGAACAAGTTGAGTTTGAGGAACTCTTAAAATGTCCATATGGAGAAATCTAACTAGGATTTATTCAGCATTCTCCCTCTCTCTATGAGAACAGGTTTCTTGTCTGTCTAATTCTCAGACGCTAGAATTGGAGTGGTATCAGACAGGTAGGCTACAGGTATCTCAGTGGCTTTTACCAATGAAGTCTTTTGTTATGTTCATTTGCATATTCAATGTGGGTGAGTGGGGCTCTGCTCTCACTATCCACAGTAGTACTCCGATTAATGGACGCTCCATCAAAACACAACTGTTCATAACCACTAAACTGGCGAAAACTGACTCAAACATTATCTATTATTATTTTCACCTGAAAGTGACACATTTCATTTACCAAAGAAGGTCACATGGCCACACCTAGTTTTGACAGACAGGGAAGAGGGATCTTTGTTTAATATTACATTACTTGTTTTACAGTACTAATGATAATCATCAGTAACCAGTCTTAGTTGGTAGCAAGATATAAGTTGAATTATAAATATGAATACATTTACATTGATGTCTGGAGTTCAGAAGGCCAATCTGAGGTAGAGAGACTTTCGAGACTACTGAAATATCACATCTATGGTATTCATTTTGCTCGTCCTGTATCACCAACCCCGCCCCAGATTTAGCTCAAGTGACCAGCTTTAGTGTCCACTATCTTTATAGCCTTATATTTAACTAACCTCATTATGTCTAATTATATGCTTGCATATGTAATTTTGCTATGTGACTGTAAGATCTGTGAAAGCAAGGTCCTTTCTCAGGCATCAATATATCCCAAGTCATTGGAATAACAGCTAACTCAAGGCATCAAATTTCCATTTTTTTCTTTCTTTCTTTTCTTTTTTTTTTTTTTATTTTTAAGAGACAGGATTTTGCTCTATCGCCTAGGCTGGAGAGCAGTGGCACAATCATAGCTAATTCCAGCCTCAACCTACTGGACTCAAGGGATCTTCCTGCCTCAGCCTCCTGAGTGACTGGGACAATAGGAGCATGCCACCATGCCTAGCTAATTTTTGCAGAGATGGGGTCTTGCTATATTGCCCAGGCTAGTCTCAAACTCCTGACTTCCAGCAATCCTCCCATGTTGGCCTCCAAAAGTACTGGAACTATAGGAAAGAGCCACTGTGCCCAGCCTAATACCTTTTTTTTTTTTTGTAATTGAGGTATTCTTTTTCTCTCTCCCTAATATTTCTTCCTTGATCAAAATGTGTACATTCACAGAGAAAATACATGCCCACGAAAATAATACTCCAACAACCTCACTGGGCCATCGAAATAGTCTGCTAAATTCATATTGCATGTAAGTGGAAATCACCGTGATAGTTCACAAGGGGGTATTGTGTACTCATTTTTATTTGATGAAATAATCTGAATCATCTTTCTCTGTATCATTCCAACACTTCACCCTTTGCAATCTCCCAGCCACCGCTTCACCTCTTTTGCCTTCCAAATCTGGCTTCCTTCCTGACATTCCTTACATTTATGCTCCACTGAGACACAAAGACCCAAATCCAGTTCCAGCAGAGAGCACAGATATGGAACCAGAGAAACATTTCAGTTAAACAGATTGAGTGTTACAGGGCCCGGAACCTGTAAATGCATCTGTTCAACAGGGCTTTTTGTTGAATTAAAATTTGGTGAAGCTAGGTCAGCAAAATATAATGATGTCAGTACTTTCACAGAGATGGGGATACTGCATTGCTAAACAGCAGCTTTCATTAGGTGATTTCTGTTGAAAGGTTTATTTCTGCCTTTATGAACAAAAACATGTATATATCACATAGATATATTGAATATCATTAATAATGTTTCAATGTTGATCAAATTTATCAATAGCAACTATTGCCTCATAAAATAGGTTCCACTTAATCAGTTGCTTACTATGTATCAGACACTGTGCTGTTTTATAATAGAACCTTTATCCCTGAACTTCCCTATTTTCCATGTGGATGAATTTCTACTCCAGTAACACTCCTGGCTTCCTATAGCAACCCTCATTCTAAGTCTCTCTCATAGCAGATAAGTGAGTCATCAACTGCTGGGTGACAGACATTGGTCTGTTTTTCCCAATTTGGTAGAGATAGTTTATTACAACTTAGTGAATGCTAGGAAGTCAGTCTCTTCCTTCCCTCTCTATCCTGTGATTCTGTAAGGCATTGATTATGGATCACTTGACCAAGGCCTTCACTTGCCCTTTTGATGCTATTCCAAGGCCTGAGGAGTATAGCAGTGGGCTTTAACCAGTCCATGTAGCCTCACACTAAACTAAACTGCACTGTTTGACAACTTTAAAAGAAATAAATGTAATATGTGATTTCAAACTGACTGGCTCCTGGATCTATTTCTGCCTGTGTCAGATTTAAGACAGACCTTCTTACACTATATATATTTATGTGCTATATAAACATAGACATAGATATATAGGCATAGATATACACTATATATACAACATCTTATATATATTATATATAATATATCCTATATATACATACTATGTATACATTTATACATTTATATACACACCTTAAATTTATTATAGACAATCAAATTATACATATCTATTATATATACATCATATATAGGTAATATGAATATATATCATCAGCTATAATAATAACCTTAAGAGGTATATATTGTCATCATTTTACAAATAGTCCTGCTTAAGCTAAGGGACCCGAAGGATCTTGTTTACAATTGTGCAGCCATTTAGCTGATGTTTAAACTAAAGTTCATCCTAAATTAAAACTTATGCTCGTAACCAAAAAAATCACTTCTTAAAAATTATTTGGCAAAGTTCGAGACCAGCCTGACCAACATGGAGAAACCCAATCTCTACTAAAAACACAAAAATTAGCTGGGCATGGTGGCACATGCCTGTAATCCCAGCTACTCGGGAGGCTGAAGCAGGAGAATTGCTTGAACCCAGGAGGCGGAGGTTGCAGTGAGCCAAGACCACGCCACTGCACTCCAGCGTGGGCAACAAGAGCGAAACTCTGCCTCAAAAAAAAAATTATTTGGCATATTTTAGAATCATGGATAAACTGTTTGTGGATATAGGGAACTAATTTAAATTCTGACTTTGTTATATAGCCTATACGTTTTGAGAAACATGAGAACTTGGACATACATTATGCAAAGAAAAAGAAAAGTAAGACAACTGTGCAGGTTTTCAGTAATGAAAGTGCATAACATTTATACAATAGTGAAAGATATAGTTTAATAGAACACAGAGTTTTGGAGGATTGGGGACAGAGTTACTCCCGACACAGTGGCAGAGTTTAAGACTAGAAAATAAGACTGGAACTTGACTATGAAAAATTTTGAATTCAACGCAAAGAACTTTGGATATTATATTTCTTTGTTAGTAGGAAGAATAACAAAACAAATGCCATTTGTTGAACATTATCCATCAAGTACTGTGTTAGGTTTCTTATATGTTATCTCTATTTTTTCAATAAACACTGAAATATAACTTTAATTATTGGTGGGGAAACTGAGAATCAGAGGGATTCAGAACTTTTCTAGGAATTACAGAAGATCTGACAGGAGAGCAATCACATCTTACTTTCAGAAAATGAAGTAGTTTCATGGAAAATGATATATTAGAGGTCAACCTTGAACAACTGGAAGTATTTGAAAGTAAGAATATGAGAAGACATAATTGTAGGCTAAGGGAACAACTTAAAAGAAACATGGAAATAGAGAATTAATGAGGCACCTAAGAGTTTGGGGAGGGCAGCAACCTAATATGTAACCATGAAATTACTTTATAAGGTGAACTGCAAGATGAAAACTTGCTCAAACATATTCTTCTGAGTCTATATGCATTTCTTTTTTCCATCTTGCTGTATAGGCTCCGTAGAGGAATTTAAACAAGATTTCCTATTACTGAATTGGATGAACATCTTTAAAAACAGCTGTATCTTTATCAAAAGACAACATAATATTAATTTCTCACTGGTCTTGGGAACTCATGTAAAATGTATAGGCTGATTCTTAATTTTCTCTAGTGCAGGTGGCATGCTGTGGTGGGGGTGGCAGTGTGGAAGGGGAGGAAATTTGTAGCAAAATCAGTTAAGTCACGCAGACCCATGCATGGAATGACCTTGCTTGCGTGCCAAACTTCAGGCGGAACAGTAATGAGAAGGTAGCAGAACTAATCAATTTGGAACAGGGCCCATTTCCTCCATCAGTCGGGCCACTTAGAATGCAGGCAGTGTCCTGAGATTTTCCTCAAACTTGCCCTTTGAACACAGACACAATGCCTTCTCTTACATAACTCAACAGAAAATGTAGATTTGCCATCTAAAATATAAGCAGAATTTGTGTCCATGCTAATGCAGCTTTTTTTTTTATTATTATCCTTTTCCTTCTTCAACTTTTCCCTTTTTCAGACCTTATGGAATACTTAGTCCATTGTACTAAACCTAACTCCATGTCTTTGGTGACCCCCAGAAACCAAGAGTACTTCAGGTATCCTTCTCATAGAATATTTGCATGTTCTTTCTGAATAAGCACCAAATTTCCTTGATCCTCAATGTTCTCATCTATGAAATGGAGACAAAACAGAGCTTTTATGCAGATTGAAAATGTATATAAAGCACCTATTAAGATTATTCATGAGTGTGTTTTAACCCTTCTCCCCAGATAGATCTACATTTGAAACATAGCTTTAGCACTAACTTGGTAATCTTAGGCAAGTTTCCTCATCTTTTTAAGCCTTGATTTTTGCCCTTTATAAAATAACAATCATTATATCAATCTTGTGAAATTGCTGTATAGATTAACTGATATGATATTTATGACATATTTAGTCAGTTGTTACTCACCTGTGTAATTTCTACAGCTCTTTTGAAAGTACATATGACTTGTACAATAGTGGGATATTAGGGAATGAAACACCAATTCAATAATTCCAAATTAAGGCCAAAGGCCTGAAGTCTGACATTTCTTTTAGTATGTGCTGCTCCATCTCACTTGTAGATGAATATATATTTTCACTTTCATGAGTGCTTTTGTCATTGGCTCCATTGACAAAAGCCCAGTAGAACCTTTCTCCCTAGAATTGCTTGAATCAGGGGCTTAAGGGGTTGAGAATCTCTTATATTTAGATGGTATCAAGCATCTTTGGTCAATGGTTCTGTTCAGTCATGCCCAGACAGCTTTAGCAAAGACAATTGTTCCCAAGATCGGCTAAGAAAATGCATTAGATTACAAATACAGAAGTTCCTCTGCTTAGGGACTTTCTTTTTATTATGATTATTGTTCATTTCAACTATTTTTTTTTTTTTAGGTTCAGGAGGTATACGTACAGGTTCATTACATGGGTATATTGTGTGATGCTGAGGTTTGGGGTATGAATGATACTGTTATCTAGGTAGTGAGCATAGTACCCAACAGGTAGTTTTTCAACCCTCTCTCCTCTGGTAGTCTCCAATGTCTATTGTTCCCATTTTTAGGGTGCTTAAGGACTCCCAAACTATGGTATTTCTAGATAGGGAAAAAGTTTTGAATCAAAGTAAAAACATATAATGTCTTTGTCCACCACTAACAGTTGGACTGTTAGCCTACACAGCATCTAATAAGCCTACGAACAAAAGAATGTTCTTTCGACCATAATACAGCTTTTTGTAGAGAAGTCTCAGTGCTTGTAAATTCTCTGGAAACACACACACATACACATTTTCTGGATTTTTGTCAAGATAGTTGTATCTCAATCATGTAGAAAATGACAATAACATGTGCTTTTTTTCATTTGCAGTTTTTTCTGGACTACTTTCGAGTTAATGATAGAGAGGTGGATAAACTTTAAGAGACTGAGATGTTCCCTAAACAGGAACACAGTAAGAAGTTATGGAAAAAATGAATCATCATGTATAGTTAATTAGCAGGAAATAAACCAGTACACTCTAAGTTTCTACCAGGCTCCTCTCTTTTGGGTTCTATGCCAGGTTCTTTTCACATTTATTCCATGTGATCATCACAACTCCATGAGGTCAGAATCTTTGTGGACATCTATAAATGATGATTCAAGTGCTTGAACCTTAGGTTAATGATGATTTGACTCATTGGGATTTGTTGTCCAAGCATAGAGATACAACGTCTACATCATTTTCTAAGGATGATAAGTTTCGCTCATTAGAGGACCTTTTATTTAGCTGAATAACTGTGATGACTTTGGATAAGCACTGTTGGAAACGAGAGATCATTCAGAGTTGAATTATGTTGTCTAGTACAGGAAAGAATAATGTAAAATGCCAAGAGAAAAATATTGGAGAGATGAACTCTAAGTAAGTCAGAATGGTATTTTCTTACATTCAGAAAGGAAAAAGAAACCCCCAGTGACAACGAATAGAAAAGAACTTCAGAGAAGTTGTATCTTTACATGGGGATATTTTTAAGTTGTCTGCTTAAAGATGTGTGATGTAATCTCATTCCTGTTCATTTTTCATACCTTTTTTTAGTTAAATATGTGCTGTTCACCAAATCTCTGGTACAAGTTAATCAATCAAAGGATTTCAAGAGGGTCCAGTTTCTGAATACAATTGTGTTGCAAGATAAAACAGCATCTTCTGTGAAACATGCAACCATGAAATAACACCTGTAGTTATGAAGCTAGAGTTCCAGGGGAAGACCTAACATGTGTGTGTGGGTTATGTATTTTGAACATCTAGCACATGGTTAAAAAAATACAACTCTCAAGATATATATATTGAGTTTGATTGAATTAAACAGATTTAAAAAACCTAGAAAGTGACGAAAATCAAGAATTCAATTCAAGAACAAAGAGGATGTTATTTAAACAACCATTAGAGTTCTTGCTTTCTTCATCAATGAAATTAGATTATTGGAAGATATGCTTTCAAAGACCCCATTAGTTCTTACATCTTTTATTTCTACAGACACGTCAGTTTATCGTCAGACACAGGCAAGGCCATAAATCTCAGGGCCTTTTCCAATGTGGTAAACAAGACACCAGAATTCCTTACTTCGCAGAAAGTGCTATATTCTATATTTCCAGAATGAGTCAGAATTCTTATCTTGGCAGATCAATTCATGGGTCCCAAAGACTATCCAAGGAGAAAGTGATATCTGTCAATGATTTCTTAATGCCAAATGTTATATCCCAGATATGGTTTGGCTGTGTCCCCACATAAATCTCATCTTGAGTTGTAACTCACACAATTTCCATGTGTCAATTTCCACGAGGAACCAGTGGGAGGTGATTGGATTATGGGAGCAAGTCTTTCGTGTGCTGTTCTTGTGACAGTGAATGAGTCTCATGAGATCTGATGGTCTTCCCTGCACAAGTTCTCTTCTCTTGTCTGTCGCCATGTGAGACCTGCCTTTCACCTTCCACCATGATTTTGAGGCCTCCCTAGCCATGTGGAACTGCATGGTCATTAAACCTCTTTCTTTTGTAAATTGCCCAATCTCGGGTATGTCTTTATCATCAGCATGAAAATGGACTAACACAATCCCTCTCTTGTTCCCATAGTTAAATAAATATGCTGGTATCTTCAGCCATTCCTTTATTATTTTATTCAAACATTTATTTGTTGAGTACTTATTATGTGCTGGGATCTAATCAAGACATAGAAGACTTAACAGTGAAGTGACAAAGACATTGTGCTCACAAAGCTTATAGTTCATGAGTATTGAAGACAAAAACAAAGTAAATGAATGAATGAAAAAATATAATCTCAGATCATTTTAAGTGCCATCACACAGGATGGTAAGATAGAGAGTGAGTAGATGGGATTACTTCATATGGGAAGATCAGAGAAGGTCCCTCAAAGAGTTGACATCTGAGCTGAGACCTGAGTTTTGAGAAACTCATGAAAATATCTAGGTGATGGGTGTTCCTAGAGAGGGAACAGTAAGAGTAAATGCCTTAAAGTGAGACATTATCCCTGACTCTTCTATTGACTTTCAAAATCCAGTACTGTTTACTGCTTATTTTTGCCCTATTTATACTACTTTACTTTTCCCTTTCTGTTTCATAAAGGAATTGTCACTTTCTAACATGCTATACTCTTTACATTTCCATTTTCTGTATTGTTTATCTCTCTCCCCTTTCTGGGATTTAAGTTCCAAGAAGATAGGAAGCTTGATCTGTTATGTTCACTGATCTATCTTGAATACCTAGGAGAGTTCCTAGACACATGTGTTGCTTAACGTTTTTTTTAGTGAATGTGTGAAAACATCAATAATAAGTGGTTAGTAATGGAAACTGTTTAGGAACAAAAAGAAAGGCAGTGTGACTGACACATTGTGAATATAGGGAAGTATGGTATGATAGGAAATAGAGATGGTAACATAAATCATGCACAGCTGTGTAGACCATATCACGGAGTCTGGTTCTTATTTTAAATGCGTTCATCCTCTACCAGATAATTTTGAGTGGGAGAATAAAGAGATCAAATTTACATTTTTAACAGATCACTATGGGTACTCCATGAAGGATGAATTTTAAGGCATGAGGGGAGAAGTAGAGAGATCTTCTAGGGAGTGAAGACATCATGATGCATAAGCTCACATCCTCAGGCCTAACGGATTGCTCACTGTGCGCTATTCTTCAAGTACAATTTGCATTAGCTTTACAGTAATGCATTATGGGGGATTTGCCAACTTCCTTTCTCCTGGCATGGTCAAAGGTAACAGCCTAGGGCTCAGTACAGAGCTAATCTGATAGAACATCTTTTATGCCAAGAAAATATAAGCATACGTCAGAGATGCTGCCTTGATTAAAAATACATGGACACTCTGTAGTTTTAAGCTGATGACATATGGCCTTTGATTGCCTGGCATTTTCAATTCATACAAGAACATCATGGTGCAGCATTATGGATTAGAAGACACATTTCGCTATCTTAAACAGAGGGGCTTTATGAGTTTTTGTTCTTCCCATCCCCATCCTCCATCACCTCCCCCCACCATTTCTTGCTCGGAGATTGAACTGTTCAATTAAGTCCTGATTAACTGTACTTCCAATTTTGTCATGAGAGTGAGTTCCACAGCCTTGGCTGCTGCCTTTCTTAGTGAAAATTAGGGCTGGCTATGCACTAAAGATGAAGTGTTCATGCCATCCAGCTCTGTTTGCTGGAAAGTTCTCTTCCATGTTTCCTTCACTATTCTCCACCGCAGCTTTAACACCCTCACTCCAATCATGAAAAAGTGAATTAATCAATTTTTATATAAAGCATCTGCTATATTCATTTTCTGTTTTTGCTTAATACTCACCAAAATGTTTCTCTGCCTTTCTGATTATGAAAGGCAAGACAAGGTAGTGATTATGAATATAGACTCTATCATAAATACACACACACACACACACACACAAACCACACACAAACATTGGAATTGTGGATCTATCACAAACTAGCTCTGAGATCCTAGCTCAAGTAAATGGATACCTTTGATTCTCAATTCTCTTTTCAGTGATGGGAAAAATTATAGTTCCTTCTTGCTGAGAGAATACCAGGAGGCCATGCCATGAGGTAATATTGTATAAAGGGTTTAGCACAGTGCGAGCAAAATAGTAACTCCATTAAAAGTTCTGGCTGCTATTATTCTTCAATATTTCTGTATGTGCTCTACACATATTAGCTGCTTAACTAACATTTTTTAAGTTAACCACTTAAGAGAAGTCATGATTCATTATTAACTGTAGGTGTGCCAATTCAATTCCTTCTCATCTGTGATTGCTTTCCATAACACACCAATCAAAAACAGTATTTCTTTCCTTCTCTGGCTTATATTTCTTCATCCATTGTGCACCCAAAATGGCATAGGAATTAACACCACCAGTGTGGAAGCCAAACTGCCTAGGTTTGCATTTGGGCCAAAATACATTCTAACTATATGATGTGTTCTGAATGTTGGCATCCCCACAGCATTCATCTGTTGAAACTCAATTTCCAATGCAACAGTATTAAGAGGTGATGCCTCTGGGAGGTGATTAGGTCATGAGGGCTGTGCCCTCATGAACGGGATTGGTGCCCTAGTAAGAGAGGTTTTCTAGAGCTTGTTTGTTACTTCTGCTTATGAGGCTACATAGAAGGCACTGTCTCTAAAGCAGTCAGCCCTCATCAAACCCCAAATCTACTGAAACCTTGATCTTAGACTTCTCATCTTCCAAAATAGTGATCCATACATTTCTATTGTTTATAAATTACCTAGTTTAAGGTAATATTTTATAGTAGCCCAAACAGAGATATTGTGAGACCTTGCAGAAGTCCCATGACCTGCTTGAACTATGATTTTTTTCATCTAGAAAATGAAGGTAATAGTTCCACTCACCATATATGCGTGCTGTGAGGATTAACTAGATAATACCTGTAAAAGCCTTAGAACAGAAACTAGATTAAAGTAAGTGATCAATAAATAAATAGTCTCATTATCATCATTATTATTTTCTATTTTTGCCCTCTGATAGCTCTTATACAGACTTGAAGATAAATTATCATATGTTAAGTGTGTTTTATTTCCTCTAAAAGAAGCTTGAACTTCTAATGTATGTACTATTCTTGTGGTGACAGTAGGCATGTTCTGTTACCAGGGGTGACTGGGAAAAAGAGTGACCACCATGCTGGTTTGCTTATGTCTAAGTACTATCACTGAAAGTTCTATGTTTTGGAAAATCCCTCCGTCCTGGGACAACTAGACTGGATAGTCATCTTGGCAGGCTGGAGGAGATTAAGGTTTATAATTTGACCTATTTTACAAAGAAAAGATGGAATATGGGAAGAGGATAGCAATTGGACTCAAATGTGGAAAAGATAATAAATATTTGTTTATCAGGAAAGCAGAATGTGTGAGAGCTATGGTAATAGCAAACCATCTACTACGTGAAACCTTGATCCTAGAAACATGAAGAAGATAATCAGAGTAGTCTAAATAAAGGCAGAAGGAGGGTATCAATGCTAATTGAGCGCCGCATTTTTACATATGTGAAATTAAGTCCGTATGTTTCTAAACCAATCAAGATAAACCAATCAACAAGAAAATATTAACCGACCACATGTTATGTACCAGGCTTTTGCTGGGCTCTTCACATCATCTTAATAATTTTTCCTAACAATCCAGCGTACTTGTTAGAATACCAATATTGCAGATCAGAATTTTTTAGGGTGAGACCCAAGCTTTAGTTTATTGTAAAGCTCCCCAAGTGATTCCAGTATGTACCCTCATAGGTTTCTAAATTAATTCATCTGAGGTGCAGCGTGGCCACTGGGATTTTAAAAATCTTCCCAGCTGTAGTCAGTTGAATACTATTTCTCAAATATTTATGTACTCCTAGAACCCAGAGATTGACCTGATTTGGAAATAGGGTCTTTGCAGATGGAAACTTAAGATGTAGATGTTTTGTCTCGTAGATATTAATGTTAAGATAAGATCATACTGAGTTAAATTGGGTCCTAAATCCAATGACTGGTGTCTTTATAAGACAAAGAGAGGACAAAGAAATACATACACAGGAAGGGAGGCTATGTGACAATGGAGGCAGAGATTGGGGTGGTGTAGTTACCAGTAAAAAAATAGCTAAGGATTGCCAGGAGCCACATGAAGATAGGGCAAGGAAGGATTATTTTCGACAGTCTTTACAGAGAAAGCATAGCCCAGCCAACACTTTAAATTCAAATTTCTGGCCTTTCGAAGTGTGAAAGAATAGACTCCTGTTGTTTTAAGACAACCAGTTTGTGGTAATTGGTTATGGCAACCACAGGAAACTAATAATATCAGGTAATTCTAATAACTACTGTTGTAGGTGGCTCACCCTGAATCACATTAAGTCATCTTGCCTTTTCCTCCTTCATCAGGGCATAAATTCCCTCTAAGATGTCTCTCACAGTTGCCCTTAAACGACACAACAGCTACTTTTAAAAGACCCCATATGACCCTTGTAGGGCAACACGGACACTTGCATTTCAGGAATCATGCACCCAATCCAGGTCTGCCCCTATAGATTCGTTCCCCTTTCTTTTAAAACACTCCCTCTATGAGTATTCTGAAGAGAAGATTTTCAAAGAGAAAAGAGCAATCATTACAGTTGAGAAACTGCTCTTGAAACTTATTAGCTCGTGACTCATACTCCTGAAAGGAGCTAATACCTTAATTTTATATTTCTCTGCTCAAATGCAGACCAAGACGTAAACTGAAATGAAACTTTACACTAATGGCTTCTTAATTATACCCATCTAAAAGCAATTACCTGAGTTTTAGCAGATACAAAGTTAGGGTTGATGGGACCAGCAGATGAGAAATAAGATGAAAGGTCATCTGCAAAAAAAGATCAGCGGAAAGGAGATAAAACACAGTGAGGAGAAAAAAAAAATGGAGATAAGTAAAGGTTGATAAATTCCTAACAATAGTTTTGCCTCATTTCTGAAACAAGTTTGCCCCTCTCTCCCCTAACTCAGAAATGAGACAAAAGAAGAAATGTATTATTTCAAGGGAGAAACTGACTAGATAGGAGACCTTGATCTCTGAACTACGATTACTTTATGCCATATTTTGAACGAAAATGTACTAAATTGCAGAACCGGGATTCTAAGACTAGAGTGATTGAATAAACATTCTTAGTAATTTATTCATTAAAAAGGAGCATACATAACATGAGCCTAGTTTGCAAAATCATATGTAGTATTCATTGTGTGTTTATCATGTGTGTGCGTATGCACAGGCATAGAAGAATTTCACTACAATTTTCAATTGTCTTCTGAGTGGGAGATTTTGATGGCACTCTACTTGATGCCATGCGCTTTTCTATTTTGTTTGAATTATTTACAATGGGCATACATTTATTGTGGATGAAAGGAAAATCCTAAAAATAACAATCAGATATAAATAAGCCAATGTAGCAGAAAGAAGTCAAGTTAAATTGATTTTATTTCTCCCCATTAAAAACTGCACTGACTTATCGATTCGAATTTGGGAGCAGGCTTGACACATTTCTGAACATAGAGCAGGGTCTCAAACTGAGACCTGTGGGTCAGAATTCATGCCACAGGGCACATGTTTTATTTCAGTCTGCAAAGTCATCAAGCATATTAAAATGTTAATGCATTTGGATGCTCTCTTTAGTCTAATTTGTCCCCTTCCTTCCTTTTGTTCTGTCTTCCTTCCTTCTTTCCATTTCTGTCTGTCTTTTACACACACACTGAGTTCATTTCACTTACTTCTTTTCAATTGCCTGACTCTTACCACTTGGGTTTGCAACCCTCTGCAGTAAGATGGAGTCTGTCTATTCTCCTTTTGAGGAATAAAATCAAGATAGGTGTAAATGAAGCGGTCTTCAATAAGAGTGATAGGTCTTCAAGTCCTTCATAATTTTCCTACTTTTCCTCTCATACTTTAGTCATTTGCGCCATCTCTTTATTATTTTTATTCCAAAAGCTGACATACGTTCTCTGTAGCCAGAAACCAGTTATAGATTAAGCATCATGAGCACAATACCAACTTCTAATTAATGATGCCCATTCAAAACCCTGCATTTTTTGCAATGTTTCTAGATTTAGAGTCAGTAGTAAGAGTTGGTTTACAGTCAGATAAGATCCTATGTCCTATTGCAGCATTTAGATATTTTTCAACTTTGGGACAGAATTCAAAAGACACAAAAACCTTTCTATCAGCACCAACAAAATTAAAAACAAAGTTAACATATGTTAGTTGTTTTCTGTGCTCCCTATTCTATTAGTTACTTTGTAAGTGACCATTAATTTTAATTTTCATAAGAATCCTCTGGAGCAAGTTTTATTCCTATTTTACAGATGAGGACATGACACTTATTGAAATAAATAAAATTCTGACAATAGCACATCTTTAAGTGCTAGCAAAAAAAATCAACAACCTAAGTTAGTCTGATACCAAGGCATGAACAATTTCCCTAGGTAGATTCCTGAAACAGATCTTTGGATACGGGTGTGCTAGAGCTGGCTGGCCTTGGCTTACAGATTCTGATTATGTGCATCCATTCCCCAGGCCTCGGTTCAGTGATGTCATATTGGTAGCTTGAAATTAGCCATGATGGGAGTATTTCCAGCCTCAAAATTGGCACATGCTAAAAATCAGATTTTGCGGGGGAGAGGACTTGTCAAGCACTGACTGGCATACCACTGCTTCTAAACTAGAATAAAGTTCCTTTCATTCACTGAGTTTTTTGTTAAGGCTCTACTGTTTGTCAGGCATATGATTGACACCAGAGAGACAAATGGTACCAGGATGACTCCTGATTTCAGAAATACACAGGTTAGTGAAATTTGACATCAAAGAAAACCAAAGATCATAATATCAAACAAACATCAAAGCAAGAAGTAAAAAGTAACCTCACTATGCCATAAAGAGAATAAGGATTAGAGATTTTCTAAAGTAAATTACAGATCATAAGTAAAATTCTAATAAGAATTGTTAAGATGAATTCTTCTTATTTACCTCTTTAACTTTCAAATTATATCAAATCCAGTTCACACTAACTGAAGCCATAAGGCTTAAGTCTTTTGTATTAAGGCTTTTTCATTGCTGCTCTTTTGACTGTTTTTGTTGTTGTTTCTTGTTTCTTATTATGTAACATGCAGAAATATACACTATTTTATTTGAAATGTTTTTTCTCTCTAAATAGTCAGAGCTATTCTTTTATTTTCATCTTCTCTGTTAATTGTAAGAGTGAATGTCATGTCCTCAGGAAGGAATTTTATTATCATCCACATTAAGACGTTTCCATAGTCACCTATTTTCATTTTTCTGTGTTATGGATAGAATTGTATTACTTTCCCACCCTCCACCCCCAAATATGTTGAAGTTGGAACCTTCAGGGCCTCAGAATATGATCTTATTTGGAAATAATATTTTTGAAGATGTAATTAGTTAAGTTAAAATGAGCTCATTGGAGTGGGTCCTAATTCAATATGATGTTTTCTTTTTAAAGGGGAAATTTGGACCCAGAGACACATACGCACAGAGGGAAGCCAATGTGAAGACAAAGAGGAGACTGTCATGAAGGCAAAAACTGTGGTGATGAATTTACAAGTCAAGGAATGCCAAAGATTGCCAGCAAACCACTAGAATCTAGGAGAGAGGCATGAAATAAATTCTTTCTCACAGCCCTCAGAAGGAACCAAGTCTCCTGACACCTTGATCTCGGACTTCTATCCTCCAGAACTGTGAGGCAATAAATGTCTGTGCTTGGGGGTACTTAGATATGGCAGCTCTAGTAAACTCATATACTCTCATATACTCTGTTTCAATTTTATCTTTCTGTCTACTTTCTTGTTTACTTACAGTCATGTGTCACTTAACAACCTGGATACGTTCTGAGAAATGCATCATTAGACAATTTTGTCATTGTAGGAACATCATAGAGCATACTTTCACAAACCAACATGGTACAGCCTACTACACACTTAGACTATATAGTACAGCCTATTGTTCCCTAGGCCACTAACCTGTACAGCATGTTATCATACTGAATACTCTAGGCAGTTGTAACACAATGGTATTTGTATATCTAAACATAGAAAAAATGCAGTAGAAATATGGCATAAAGGATAAAAAATGATACAGTATATGGGGCATTTCTCACAAATGGAACCTGCAGGACTGGAAGATGCTCTGGAAGAGTAAATGATTAAGTGCTGAGTGACTACGAAGGCCTAGGACATTGCTGTACACTACTGTAGACTTTATACATGCTGTTCACTTAGGTTGCACTAAGTTTATTTAAAAATTAAGTAATTGCACTACAATGTGGGTATGGCTACACACTAGGCCAGAGAAATTTTTTAGCTCCATTATAGTCCTATGGGACCACCATTGCATATGCAGTTGGTTGTTGACTGAAATGTTATGCTGCTCATGACGATTTGTTTTACTCTCTCCTCACCTTGGGTGGTGGGGACCTCTTGTTCAATGCCACACCTGGTCCTTGATTACTGTCTGCCATATGATTAATATTCAGAAAATATTCTTGGGAACAATAAAGGGAAGTTTATTGATATAGCTTAAGGAAAAGCTAGAAATATATTTTTAGATTTTTAGGTAAGTTTTGATGAAGGAACTTGATGTCACCAAAATCTACTCTCTCTCTCTGTCTCTCAGTCTCCTGGATAGTGATAACAGCTTTGTCCTATGTCTGGCTTCTCTAGTGGAAACAAGATTGCTCCAATTGCTCCAGATTTTATTAGTCAGGATTTTTAGTTATAAGCAAAAGTGGCTAACACTAAAATAAATACTCTAAAATTAGGAAAGATTTCACATGATTCTTGGGGGAACCAAATACAATAGATAGTTGCTCCCTTGGGCCACCTGCGTCCATGTTCAAATTCAGCAGAGAGAAAACATGGACTTCTCTGCTAACACAAATGAAGGTCTGGAACCTATTCTCACTTGCCCTCATTGGCTAGAATGAGGACATCATGGGTTCATCCTGGGTCCAGTGACCATGTTACTGTGGCCAGGCGCAAGGGGTAGAGCCTGAAGGTGGGATCATTGCCACCAAACTCAAAGACTTAGGCAGGCTAACTGGGGAGTTTCAGCCCGAAGACAAAACCAAAAATACTCTCCACATTTTCCAAATATAGAAAGACATTTAAAATATTGAACCACCAGCCACTGCCAGCATGACACGTACCAAACAAACACTTACCACGTCTGAACTGGTGTATTTTCTCTGCTTTTCTTCTAAGTTCTACTCTTCCAGATTAACTATTTTGTTTACCTTGCAGAACCCAAATTCAAATTAAACTGACACTTGCATTACTTACATTCCTTTTTCAAAGTGTGATGACTCAATAAATGGATTTGAATGGTTTGAAAAGATTTTCCGCATCTCAAAAGCACCCAACTGACCCTTTAAAGATACAAACCTCTGTTCAAAATGGATAGATTCCTGAATGTGGGTCTTAATATATAAACCAATCATTAAACATGGTTCTATCTACAATTCAGAAAGAGAGAAGGCAGAACATTTCTCAATTTATTTTTCCTTATTGTTGTGAAGGGAGGATTATTCCCTTTACCAATTGGTTTTATGTTTTTAAGTTTTCTTGATTGATGCTCTGGGTAAAAGCTTCAAATGAACAAAATTTCTGCTAAAAGCCGTACTTATGTGATTCGCTCAAACCACTAGCATTTAAAGGCTAGGAAGCACTGGTTTCTAGGGTATAGAATAAAAGGATTTAAGAACACAATTAGTAACTTGTTCCAGCAATTAGAGCTGAGTTTAATTACAAACTAACCTCTTGATAGACCATTTGACAGTCAGTGCGAAGTGAGAGAAAGAGATCAGAAAACTGCTAGAAGCAGCAACAAAAAAACTTTCCCACATATTTATTTTTGCTCACATTATCTCCAGGCCTGGTGTTGCTTTTATGAGAAAAAGGTAACAGATTTTGTTCTTTAAAATGTGTTTTTTTTTCTTTTAAAAAATACTTGGCAACATGGTTTTATTTTTGCATGCTTTCTCTTCCACCAATCCAAGAGCCAAGTCAGGACCCTGGATTTACTGCTCATCTCACACTAATGATACCCCGTGTGTCCCGTCTCCATCCCCAGAGACATGTCTCCTTAGTGGAGAGGAGGAAACCAAGCCTACTCAGAGCTTAAGGTATTAAAGTATAATAGGGCTTAGATTATCTGGCCCAACTGAAACATACTACAGGTGTGCCCGAATGAGTTCTGGAGAGGATGCACCTGGCTCAAGATCATGGGGCAGAGCTTGGACTAAGTCCTCAACATATGATTCTATAGGCTAAGTGGGGCAAGGGCCACTCTTTGGAACAAATATAGGGTTTATAGTTCCTGTGGCTGCTTTGGAGCAATTTAATTTCTTCCTATTAGCATTTCCCAAAATGGGGACCTCAAAAAGATCAATAGGAGGTCAATTTTACAACGGTGCATTTTTTTTTCCCTTAAGTACCAGGACTCAGATCCATTTAGTGAGCATATTGCATTGCTATAGCTCTATGCAGAGCCGTGCTGGCTCTGTGCACAGAGCCAATTACATTAGAGGCAGAACCGAGCTAAGTGGGAGACAGCATGTGGTTAGAAATTAGGAGAATTGGTATGATGTCCTATTCTGCTATTTTTTAGCCATAAGCAAGCCCTGTCACCTCACTTATATCACTTCCCTTGACTTCTGAATGGGAAAAAAATACTTTCTTACTCTACATTGCATATGTTAAGCAAATATTATTGGGCACATACAATGTGCTAGATACTGTCCTAGGTTCTAGAAATATAGTGCAAATGAAACAAAGGCCCTGAACTCACAGAGCTTACCTTATAACCTGAGAAGGTCTCTGACAAGGTGACCGTTTCAGTAGGAGGATAAAGAAAATAAGGGAATGTGTCATGTGACAAGTCAAAAGAGAAGCATTCAAAGCTGAGGGATTAGATCGTCCTTAGTTCCTGATGCTGGACACAGCAGGCATGACTGATGCAGAGCAAGAAATCCATAATTTTACATGAATCAAATGCTTAGTGTATGAAATAAAACTGAGAAGGTCGTAAAAATCTATGCTCATTATATATAATATTATTCTTATTAATGAAATCTGTTCTGTTAAGATTATATACAAATGAGTCATGTTTTCTGATTTTTTCTAATTCTCTGAAATCAATGCATAACACTTATATAATTTATTTATTTATATTTATTTATTTTTGAGAATGAGTCTTGCTCTGTCACCAGGCTGGAGTACAGTGGCGTGATCTCAGCTCACTGCAACCTCTGCCTCCCAGGTTCAAGCGATTCTCCTGCCTCAACCTCTCAAGTAGCTGGGACTACAGGCACGTGCCACTACGCCCAGCTAATATTTGTATTTTTAGTAGAGACAAGGTTTCACCATGTTGGCCAGGATAGTCTATATCTTTTGACTGTGTGATCCACCTGCCCCGGCCTCCCAAAGTGCTGAGATTATAGGCATGAGCCAGTACGCCCGGCCTATATAATGTATTTCTTTAAGCAGTTGTTAAAATTGTAAGATATGAAACCAGTAAACACTGTGCTGGTTTGAACACTTTGAACGCCAGCACTTTGGGGTTTCAGGTGGAGGTGAGAGGATCACTCAAGGTTCAAGATCAGTCTGGGAGATTTACTGAAACCTCACCTGTACACAAAATTTTTTTTAAAAAATTCTCCAAGCATGTTGGCATGTGCCTATAGTCTGACCTACTTGGGAGAGTGAGGTGGGAGGATTGCCTGAGCCCAGGAGGCTTCAGTGAGCTGAGATGGTACCACCACACTCTACCCTGGGTAACAGGGCGAGACCCTGCCTCGAAAAAAACAAACAAAAAACACTGGGCCCTAGTGTACTAATTTCATGTTTGGCAGAATCTTGGTTCCCTGTTCTCTTTGGCTACTTTGCTGTTTATGGGATGGTTTAACTTAATCTTCCAAGTACTTGGGTTACTTTTAGCTGGGAGATTCTTTGAGCAAAGGAAGAGTTGGGAAGATCCTCCCTTACCTGCCCCCATCTCCTTTCCTAACTCTTAGTAGTTTTTGCCAAGGTTCCTGAGTTCCCAAAGGTTCTCCTGGGTCACACAGCCTGAAAACATTTCTTGGGCTAAGCCTAGAGGCATTAGCTGGGTACACAGGCAGCAGAAAGCTGCACAGTTTCTTTCCCTTTGTTGTGATGATATTGTGATGGAATTACATATACAACTTCCATCAGATATTGTGATTTTTTTATTGTTGTTGTTTTGAGACAGGGTCCTGCTCTGTGGCCTAGGTTGGGGGGCAATGGCCTGATCACAGCTCACTGCAGACTTGACATCCCATACCCAAGAAGTCCTCCCATTTCAGCCTCCCAAGTAGCTGGGACTACGGGTGTGCGTTACTACACGCAGCTAATTTTTAAAATGTTCTGGAGAGAGAGAGAGGGAGAGAGTCTAGCTATGATGGCTAGGCTGGTCTGAAACTCTGGGTTCAAGTGATCCTCCCACTTCAGCCTCCCAAAGTGCTGGGATTACAAGTGTGAGCCACTACTCAGGACTGCTTGCTTGTTTTACTCTACTGCACATTATGTACTCTTTTTATTTTATTTTGTTAAGTTTATATATCATCTGGTGGACACAAAATATCAAGATTTAGCTGACACCCTCACTAAGTTTACAAGTAAATAAAATGATGCCTTATTAGCAGTAATGATATTATTTTCATTAATTAGCACATTGATAATTCATAATCAATGATGTCAAACATTTATTGAGAAATCAGGTTCCCTTTACATTCTTTAACTGAATTCTCAAAGTAACTCCATGATGGGCATTGTAATGCTTAGATCACAGATGAGAATAATGAGGAAGAAACAGGGCAAGTAACTTGTCCAAAGTCACACACCTTCTAAGTGGAAGAATTTCCAGCTGTTAGACTCTGCTTCTAGCCACTATACTTCATCGCCACTCCTATTCATTGGGACACTTTTCGAGATAAGATTAAATTATTTGATTTATTTCAGTAGTCCTTGACTATAGGTCTTATTACAACTGCCTCATTTTCATAAATAAAAAAGTATATTCTGTACAAGTTAAGTGATTAAACACAAATTTACCCAGCACCAGGTGATAGACCCAGGAGTCAAACACCAACAAGTCATAGACCTAGGATTCAAACACCAAAATCATGGCTTTAATTCAAGGGCACAAACACACACACACACACACACACACACACACACACACACACACACACACACAAGCCTAGGGAAAAATGTACAAAGAAAAATATGAATTAGAAAATTAGGACTCAAGATATATAACTGAATAGTAATAAATTTTCCAGGTAGCTGAGAGATTATGGGAAGCACTTGGAACTCCAAAGATCTGAGATCTAATCAAGCCCCTGTCACTACTACTGTAACTACTTTCCTAAGCAGAAGGTTTGGGACATAACGGTACCTTGTCTTAGCACCTTAGAGTCATGGTTATGAAAACTGACAATTGCTCTTGCTGTGACAGAGTGAAAATCTCAGTATCCACCAGTGTGCAGAAGGATGTATTTTCCTACATTGAGTGGACTAAAATTTACTTGTTTTCTAAGATTTTTGTCTCTTGGTTTTGTTTGCCTCAGTTTCCATCCTAGTTGGCAAACATTCTCTAGTCACTTTTCATCTGTCAGAGCCAGGAGGGAGAGGAGACATTCCCCAGAGAACCTGAGGAAAAACTCTGTGTGTGTGTGTGTGTGTGTGTGTGTGTGTGTGTGAGACAGAGAGAGAGCGAGAGAGAGAGAGAGAGAGAGAGAGAGAGAGAGAGAGAGAGATTGAAACAAAGGATACAAAATTGCCATTTTTATGATTTGTTGTCTCTTTGTTAAATTTTTTGTTCCTTTAATTTTTTCCTGACTGTGAAAGTATTTACTTGACATTTGAAGTGCTATTAACCAAGATTATAAAAATTTTTATGTCTATCCAAAGGGTAACATGGGTTTCAGGAAGACTGAGAAATACTGTTCCAAGATGGCATCCCTGTTTTTGTGCTAAATGTGTGGCTTGACTTTGTCGTGTGCTCCTCCCCGTCCTCTTAGTCCTCAGGAAATTATGTGCCCAGGAATGGGCCACAAGAACACCATTAAAAACAAGCTGCTTACGATATCAAAAATTCCTTCAGGGTTGAGAGTGGTGGCTCATACTTGTAATCCCAGCACTTTGGGAGGCCGAGGTGAGAATATCACTTTAGTCCAGGAATTTGAGACCAATCTGGGAAACATAGTAAGACCTTATCTCTACAAAACATTAATTTTTTTTTAATTAGCCAGGCACAGTGGTGCACACCTGTAGTCACACACACACACACACACAACTACTCAGGAGTAGCTGAGGGACGATGGCTGGAGCCCAAGAGGTCGAGGCTGCAGTGAGCCTTGATTGCACCACTGCACTCCAGCCTAGACAACACCACCACCCTATATCAAACACACACAGACAGAAATCCTTCAAGTCTATTTGTGTTTATGTCTTGGTTTTGACTTTTACTAATGGTACTGAATCTTGGATTGAGTAAGGTTAACAACAGTAGAAGCCATAACAATCCCTTTAATATATGCTATTACTAGGTTTCTGTTATCCACGTGATCGCACTATCACTTATTGTACTCGATCCTCATGGAAAACTTGGTAAAATACAACACACCAGATTTATCTTTCTACATTTGGTCTGTTACTCTTTTGGGCAGATGTTTTTATTCACAAACTGATTTAAGGGACAATTGTCAGGTCGACTGAAGAGTTGGCTCAACACCCATTTGGTTTTTCATCATTTATGTAAATGTATTATGTAGGCTACTGTGTATTGAGATATGCTGTTTGCACAATCTTCTGGGATGCATTGTAGGGATTTTCTTTCACCTATGTAAAGTGTAAATGTATACATTTATCCTAAGTTTATCTCCTCACAACATTTTTATTCATTTTCAAGTAAGAAATGGACTAGGAATGGGGAATATTACAGAATATATCCTACTTTGTTTTCTAGTGGTGCTTATACTATTCCTTTTTCTTAAAAAAAAAAATGACCTGTGATCATCACATTTTTGCTGCAGAGTGGAAATAAATATCTTTTCTCCTAAATCTAGAGTACCTCATAAGGTTCATTTGTAAATATGCATTGTATCATTGGGAATGACATACATGCTATTTCCTTTAGTAGGTATAAAGTTCTTTGAGGGCAGGGAGCATTTACTTCCCCAACTTCTCTTGAGGGCAGGTCATTTACTTATTTTACTTATTCCCTTATCCCAAGCCATGTGCACCAATGGGCTCAAAGTTGATTCTCTGATGATGACATATAGTCACTTTATTCACATCTTGCATTGTTGTGTTAACCTGACTTTTATCCTCCCCTTGTTCTTCTCAGACTGCAGAGGTCATATTTGTTTCCTGTGTCAGGGAGGGATCTGGTGAAAGAAATTAACATTACAAATCAGCTAAGCCTAGTGAACCATGCCAGATGCTTGTAGTTCTGCTATTTCATGGGGCAAGTGGAGTAGGGAGATTGAAATAGACTCCAGAGCTTCAGTACATAGGTTTGAATACTAATACTACTTATTAGCTCTGTGGTCTTGTCAAATTATTTAACCTGTTTGTACCTAACTTTTCCCATTTGTAAAACGATGGCACCAATTATGCCTACTTCATTAATAGTTAAGAGTATTAAAATAAATAAACCACACAAATTGCTTAGAATTCATGCTGCGCATATAAAAAAGACTCAATAAGTATTAGCCCATGTAATTTTGTCCTAATACAACATTGCAAGATAAATGTTTACATGTGAATACTGTTTACAAATGATAAAACTAAACACACGTTAAGGAATGTAGTTAATAACTGATAGAAAAACATAGTATGAACTCATTTCTAGAGGATGATAATAAGAATATGAAAGAATCGAGAATAGCCATACAATTTATTATGTTTCATATGTACCCTGTGGTGTGCTAAAAGCTTTGTAGACACTATCTCATTTAAACTGCAATAACACAGAGGCAGTTTCTATTACTGTCCAAATTTTACAAACGGTGACTTCTTGCCTTGTAAAGGTGACATTAAGTGTCCTAGACAAAGTAGCCAGTTAGTGGCAGAGCCAGGACTGTCTGATCTCAAGCTCACATACTTTGCTTCAACTCTACCAAGGTGCCTGCCAAAATGGAAAGCCATTCTTTGCTCTAAAAGGTAAAGGGTTCAAATAGTAGAGAGTGTGCATGTGTGTGTGTGTTGGCAGGGAAGGGGACGTAATGAATGAAGAGTAGGAACTGGATGTTGGTAAAAGAATGAATATAAGCAGCATTTTGAAAGAGAGCCATTTAGAAGCAAGATTACAGAATCTGTTTGAAGATTTTCCCAGAGGACACGTTAAAAAGATGGCATGCACGCAACTTAACGAGAGGTTAGCTGAAATGCACTGGGCTCTGTGTAGGCGAGATGCGCACTGAAAATTAAATCCACTTTGGAAATGTTAATAAATGCATACACATGTTCTTGTTTGTAACGTGCTCCTTGTTTTTCTCATTTTATTCATGCTAGAACAACGTGAGGGCGTCTCTGTTGGGTCTCCTGGGACCTGCCTTTCCCCCTCTGGTTGTTTTGCTTTCTCTCTCTGTTTCTCCCCATCCCACACCCATGCTCCCTGAATGCGATTTCACAGATTCAGACATCTAGGACCCAAGAGGGTGTCTATGCAGCAGGAATGAAGAATGGGAGAGCAGATTCTTCAGTCTTCTAGAAGACACATCACATGGTAGTCATAGTGATGTTAAAACCAATAATATCAGATTACTCTCTCAATTAAAGATGTCTAAGGGTTTAATATCAGATTACTCTCTCGATTAAAGATGTCTGTGGCTTATACAACAAAGTTCAAAGACTTCTGCAAGACGTTTAAGGCTTGAGGGAGTTGAACACCTTCCAGCCCTACCTGGCTGTCCTGACCATTCATGCCCTCTACATTTTCCCTGGCAGTCCCTTTCTACTGCCAATCTTCTTCAGTCATATCTAATTCAAATGTGGCCTTCTTTATCAAGCTTTCCATGCAGTTTCCCAGGGAAAGTCAGTGGCTCTGGGTTCTTGGTTTCTCTTGCACTTCATGTTCACCTTTTATGAGCCATTAATGTTAGTATTAATAACTAGCTTTCATTTATTAAATGCTTAACATGTAAGGATTGTTCCTAAACATGGTATATAACTTTTCTCATTTAGTTTACCTAATAAATGTGTTAGATCCATTCAGCACATGCTTAAGGTCCTATCACCAAGAGTGGCAGAGCCAGGATGAATGTTCTAATTCCTTTGACTTCAACATCTGTACCATTAATAATTACCTTTGGCCAGTATTTTACAACAGTGAACAGTGATTACTCACATGTGAGACTCACTTTACCGCTAGCCCCTTAAAATACTTGAAAGCGGCACTGATTTCTTCATTTTCTGGAGGCAGCAGGGTGGAGTAGTGAGAAAAACATATGTAATATTTTAGAGTTACTCAGACCTGGTTGAAACTGTAGCTCCTTTATTAACTGTGTGAGTTTAAACAAGTTACTGAATCTCTGAAAATCAATCTCTACCTCTGTCTCTGAGAAGTAGCAGTACCAATTATATAGAGCTGTGAAAAATAGAGGTCACATTTTCATAATACTGATATTATTGCAGCCACTCACTATAAGCTAGTTCCCTTTTTCTTTCTTTCTTTCTTTTTTTTTTTTTAAATGTATCTGCCCAATATCCTGGCCTAGAGTAGACACCCAGTAAAGAATACAGCGAAGCTGGGAAGTGAAAGATCTCTCCAATAAAAATTACAAAACACTGCTCAAAGAAATGAGAGAAGATACCAACAAATAGAAAAACATCCCATGCTCATGGAAAGATTCAATATCATTAAAACGTCATACTGCCCAAAGCAATTTATAGGTACAATGCTATTCCTATCAAACTACCAATGACATTCTTCACAGAACTAGAAAAAAATATTTTAAAGTCAATATGGAAACAAAATCCCCAAATAACCAAGGCAGTCTTAAACAAAAAGAATTAAGCTGAAAACATCTCGTCACTCAACTTCAAACTATACTACAGGGGTACAGAATTCAAAACAGCATGGTACTGGCACAAAAACAGGCAGATAGACCAATAGAACAGAATAGAGAGCCCAGAAACAAGGCAACACACCTACAATCATATGATCTTTGACAAAGCTTACAAAAACATGTAACAGTCAAACACTCCCTATTCAATAAATGGTGCTGGGATAACTGGCTAGCCATATGTAAAATATTGAAGCTGGACCTCTTCTTTATGCCATATACAAAAATCAACTCAAGAGGAATTAAAGCTTTAAATGTAAAACCAAAACTATATATATATATAAAAAAAGTAGAAGACAACCTAGGCTATACAATCCTGGACATAGGAAGAGGCAAAGATTTGATGACAAAGACATCAAAAGCAATCACAACAAAAGCAAAAATTGACAAATGCCATCTAGTTAAACCAAAGAGCTTCTGCACAGCAAAAGAAACTATCAACAGAGTAAACAGACAAGTTACAGAATGGGAGAAAATTTTTGCAAACTAATCATCTGACAAAGGTCTAATATTCAGCATCTACAAGGAACTTAAACAAATTTACAAGAGAAAAATAAAGAGCCCCATTAAAAGAGTGGGCAAAGAACATGAACAGACATTTTTCAAAAGAAGACATATATTCAGCCAACAAGCATATGAAAAAAGCTCAACATCACTGACCATTAGGAAAATGCAGATCAAAACCACAAAGAGATACCTTCACATATCAGTCAGGATAGCCATTATTATAAAGTAAAAAAAACAACAGATGCTAGTGATGTTGCAAAGATAAAGGAACACATACACTTTTGATGGGAGTGTAAACTAGTTCAGCCATTGTGGAAGACAGTGTGGTGATTCCTCAAATTGCTAAAAGCAGAATTTCCATTTGACCCAGCAATTCCATTACTGGGCATATCATCAGAGGAATATAAATCATTCTACCATAAAGACACATGCATGCAAATGTTCATCGTAACACTATTCACAAGAGGAAAGACATGGAGTCAACCTAAAATGCCCACCAATGACAGATTGGATCAAGAAAATACGGTACATATACACCATGGAATACTATGTAGCCATTAAAAAAAATGAGATTATGTCTTTTGATGGAACACGGATGGAGCTGAAGGCTATTACCCTTAGAAAACTAATGCAGGAACAGAAAAACAAATACTGCATGTTCTCACTTAAAAGTGGGAGCTAAATAATGAGAATACATGGACATAAAAAAGGGAATGACAGACACCAGGCTCTACTTCAGGGTGGATGGTGGGAAGAGGGAAAGGAGCAGAAAAAGTAACTATTGGGTACTAGGCTTAATACCTGGGTGATGAAATAATCTGTACATGAAACTCCCATGTCATGAGTTTACTCATATAACAAACCTTCATATGTGTCCCCAAATCTAAAATAAAAGTTAAAAAACAATGTGGGGAAAAAAGGGGGTGGGGGAGAAAAGTTAATTTTATTCTTAAAACTATGTCAAAAGTAAAATACAGCCACTGTTCTGATTCATTAACTGTGTTATCTAAAAGCACTGGCAAAGATTTGTCATTCCAGTAAGGCAGTAGAGAGGAATAGGAGGTCAAAATGTTTTCAATAGGAAATATGAGAAGCGCTTAGACAGATGGGAAGGAAGGGAGGCAGAACATTCCTTAGGGAGAGGAGAAAGAAGTTAAACTAATTCTCAGAAAGCCATTCTTAGTGTTCCACACCACAATCTTGGTCCAAAAGACACTGGAGTGAAGATTTGTGTGTTGGTTCATCGTTGTGCAATGGCATTATTACTACGCAAAAGGTAGAGAGGAAGAGAGAAGTTATGAACTAGATTTCTGGAGCTTCAGTGAGATAGAAAGGAAAGGAAAGTCTTTTGGTCCTGGATCTTAAGCTTTACTCTGCCACTTGCCAGCTTCATGAATTTTTTTTCGCTCCAGAGTAAGACTTGCCTTGTCAGGCTCAAATGTAACACACACACACACACACACACACACACACACACACACACACACACACTCCCTGTACAGCACACCTCACAAATCTTAAATTGCAAGGCTTAAATATATATTTATTTAAGCACTCAATAGATATTTATTTCATTTTGCTTGTTTTGGTTTGGTTTTCCCACATACCTCATCTCCTTTTTAAAAATTTTCTTTCCCTTCCTTCCTTCCTTCCTTCCTTCCTTCCTTCCTTCCTCCCTCCCTCCCTCCCTCCCTCCTTTCTTCTTTCTTTCTTTCTTTCTTTCTTTCTTTCTTTCTTTCTTTCTTTCTTTCTTTCTTTCTTTCTTTCTTTCTTTCTTTCTTTCTTTCTTTCTTTCTTTCTTTCTTTCTTTCTTTCTGACAGGGTCTTTCTCTGTCACCCAGGCTGGAGTACAGTCATGTAATCATGGCTCACTGCAATCTTGACCTGCCAAGGCTCTAGTGATCCTCCCACCTCAACCTCCTGAGTAGCTGGGACTACAGGTGCATGTCACCACAGCCAGTTAATTTTTGTATTTTTGTAGAGATAGCATTTCACTATGTCGCCCAGGCTGGTCTCAGACACCTGGGCTCAAGCAGTCCTCCTGCCTTGGCCTCTTAAAGTGCTAGGATTACGTGTGAACCACTACACCGGGCCCACTTCCTTTCTTTAGAGAAAACTAAATTCACTAGTTTAGAGAAATAGCTAAATGCACTTGTTGTTCTATTTGAACTTACCCAGTTTCCAACATACTCTCTGCCATCCTGCTCTCTTATGAAGCTTTGAGGAGTTGTGGACAACTTCAGGTCACCACTGTCCTACTCAAGGACAAAATACCCAAGTCTAGCTTCTCTTCCATTCTTGTTTCTTTTGTTTACCACCAGACTTCCAAGCCTCTTGCATGTCAGCCAAGCATGGTACCACTCACAGCAGAGAACCAGCGAGGAAAAACAAAGAAACAGATACATCAGCAGTGTGACATATGCATTGGTTAACATTTATCTGCCCATGTTTAAATTCACCCATCATACCTACTCAACAAAAGGCCACACTGGGCCTTGTGGAGGAACATGATTCAAGTAAGATGTTTCTTATTTTTAAGCAGAAACAAGAAACTAGCTGTTTATACCCAGCTTGAAACCTTTCTCAGTAAACCTTTTCAGTAAAATAAATGTCAATTGTTGGCACAGTTTTTGGCACATAGTAACATTAAATAAATCAAAGTTGAAATAATGGGGCGATGATAATAATAAATACAACAGTAGTAGTGGTGCTAGGGTGATGATAATAATTACGGCTGGGCCTGGTGGCTCATGCCTGTAATCCCAGCACTTTGGGAGGCCGAGGCGGGCAGATCACAAGGTTGGGAGTGCGAGACCAGCCTGACCCATATGGTGAAACCACGTCGCTACTAAAAATATAAAAATTAGTTGGACAGGGTGGCGCGTGCCTGTAGTCCCAGCAACTTGGGAGGCTGAGGCGGAAGAACCGCTTGAACCCTGCAGGCAGAAGTTGCAGTGAGCCGAGACCGCACCACTGCACTCCAGCCTGGGTGACAGAGCAAGACTCCATCTGAAGTAATAATAATAATAATAACAAAAACAATGGAAGTAGTGGTGCTAAGTGATAATATAGATTGTCATTATGATTCTCCCCCATGTCTGTTGTTAATTTCCTAGGTCTTCTTTTCTGAAAGTTTCAACAAGGCAAGTAGCTAGTATACTACTTAAAAGTATCAAAGGAGACTGGAAAAGGAGTTACTATACAGGACAGCCCTTCATTAAAAAAATAGAAGCCATCTGATTGGAGCCTCTTCACTTTTTATTCACAAATCCACAGATCCACCTGCTTCTTTATCCATATTCTTCTATCTAAAGTCAGTCCCTGTATATGAACTTTGGATCTTAATCATTTTCATCTTTTCAAGGGCTTTTTCTTTACATATATTCCTTATTTACTCTCTTTTGCATCATCCGTCTCTCCCTTTCTGCTGAATTAGTCTCATAAGCATACATAACATATGGTACTGTCCATTAGATCAAAGGAACTTTATTCTGACCTCACTTTTCCCTCTAGTTATCGTCATATGTCTTCCCCCCCCCCAACATTGTTAACTTGCTAGTTCAACTTCCTCATCTTTCATTCGTTCTTCAACCCACTCCATTTAGATTTGTGTCACTACCATGCTAGAATATTTGTCATCAAAATCACCAGTCACTTGATACATATTGTTCTTACCATCCTCAGGATCTTTTAACACAATCAATGACTCTCTCTGCTTTAGACACACTCTCTTCCATTTCCATAAGCATGTCAAGGTTAAAGTGGATAAAACTGAACTTATCCGAATGTTTGGGGGAAACTGAATAAGTTTTCTCCAAAATTGTTTTGTTTGTTTTTTTTCCCTCAGCCATCCTCTTTGGAAAATGAGTTCAAAATGAGTTTTGGTTCTCAAGCCAAAAAAATAAAATCTCCTGTGATTCTAATTATCTTCTGTGTGTCTCTTCCCCCCTCTATCTCTGTCTTTCTGTTCTTTTTTTCTCCTTCTCTCATCATTAATAACCAATCCCTTATAAATCCATCTTTAAGTGTAGAATATTTTCCAAAATGAATCATGAATCCTTTCATTTTTTTACCTTCACTACCACTATCTTCATCTAGACCACCTTCAACTCTTGGTGGAATACTGCAACACTTCCTAACTGGTCTCCCATTTCTTTGCTAGTCTCTTTCTGTTCATTAACTACTTCCACTAAAAGTTAGGTAAGTATGGTGGGGTCTTTTTGTATATTATTTAAAGTTTAACCTAATAGCCAGAATACAAGTACAAGCTCCTTAAAAAAACATAGATTTGTTTTCATGATCTTTCTTCTTGACTACTTTTTAAATCTCCTCTCTTGACACTTTTTGTTTACTACTTTATGTTCAGGCAACATGGATATGCTTAGGGTTCTTGAAATGTTCACCTTTCTTCTTCATTAAATAAAACCTAGCTTCTCTCCAAAGAAATCCTCTGAGACCCTTTCCAAAAGCAGAGTACATCATTATTTTGCCTCTGCTACCTCTGTATTTTGTGCACATTTCTATTATTAATAATTTCTAGATATGTTTGTGTCCCATAATAGAGTAGTTCTCCAACTTGGCTGCACATTGGAATCACCTGAGAAGTTAAAACAACACAAAACAAACAAAAAACAAAAAACAAAACTATGGCCTGGGATTTTCATACTCAGAGCTTCTGATTTAATTGGTGTGGAGTGTAGTCTGTGCTTTAAGAATTTATATATATTCCCAAGAATAAATATAAATATGTGCGTATATATATACACACATCATATATATATATATATTTATACACATCATATATATATATACACATATATATATATATATATTTATATCCCAGTGATTCTAATATGAATCACATCCCAGTGATTCTAATATGCGGTGAAGTTGGAGACTCACTCCTTGAGGCTAGGGATGATCTATTTTTATTTTTAAGCCCCGTATCCCAGGTGTTCTAAATTCTGTTTGGCACATAGTTGGAATTAAATTTGTGTTGGTAAAAATGAACTCACCAATGAATAAAGGGCTTATGATGCAATGTAATTCCCAAGCGAAACAGGTAAAGTTAAAGGAATGTGAATTTTCAGCAAGGTTTAAAAAATGTTAAATGCCTGGGATATACTTGTAGTCGATAAGTAAAATGCTAAAACTGAAAAGAGGCAAATAGAAATAAATGCAATATATAAATAGAAACGGTCATCGTTGAGATTAAGTCTGGGATCATTTGCAAAGTGAATAGAAGAAACTGGAGAGGGAGAATTTGACAGTGAGATTTTAAAAGTATGGGAGTGATAACAATAGGCCAAGGCAGGTATTCATGGAAGTTTTTTAGAGAAGGCAACACTAAAGTGACATAAGCATTGAAGAGAAAGACACGTTCTAATTGTGCAGCCCACTTTTCTAACTTCCAACAGTTAATGGGGCTTTGAATTCAAGTGAACAAATAGAGTATTTTTTGTTACCAACTATTATGGTAATGATAATATCACAGTTGAAGAAACTGAGATTATGTCCCAGTAAATAACATGAATTTTAGAGAAATATTACATGGATTTGCCAACAGCTGTGTGGCTTTTGGCAAGTCACTTTACCTCTGTGACTCAATTTTCATATGGGTAAAATGAGGATAACAATTATAACTTTTTCATGTAGCAATTATTACCAATAAAGGTGATTATTTATATAAAGTGATCAGAAAAGCCTAGCACAGAATAAATAACAATAAATGTTAGTTTTATCATTATAGATGTAGGAGTATCCATAATGTAGATAAATGTACACACACTTATGTATAGATGTCTAAGTTGCCCATGACTTAAACAGTGCCAAAGCTAATATATAAAGTGTTAAAAAGGGAAAGTGAGATTGTGTTCATGTGGTTTTTTAAAAATTATTATTATACTTTAAGTTCTAGGGTACATGTGCACAACATGCAGGTTTGTTGCATATGTATACATGTGCCATGTTGGTGTGCTGCACCCATTAACTCATCATTTACATTAGGTTTATCTCCTAATGCTATCCCTCCCCCTTCCCCCACCCCACGACAGTCCCTGGTGTGTGATGTTCCCTTTCCTGTGTCCAAGTGTTCTCACTGTTCAATTCCCACCTATGAGTGAGAACATGTGGTGTTTGGTTTTCTATTCTTGTGATAGTTTGCTGATAATTATGGTTTCCAGCTGCATCCATGTCCCTACAAAGGGCATGAACTCATCCTTTTTTACAGCTGCAGAGTATTCCATGGTGTATACGTGCCACATTTTCTTAATCCAGTCTGTCATTGATGGACATTTGGGTGGTTCCAAGTCTTTGCTATTGTGAATAGTGCCACAATAAACATACGTGTGCATGTGTTTTATAAATGTAAAAGTTGATTTCTATTTTAGAACTAAATCCATATATACATGTATATAGAAGATGCATTTAATCTCACTCTGTTTATCTTTTAGATACATAGGCACACATGTACCACCTTACAATTGCAGCCAAATCGCCAAATCAATGAACATTAAAATGATTCTCTAGAAACTCTTAGTTAATATCAAATTTATGTATAATCTATACATAGGTTAACTAACTGTTGCCTAGGAGAAGTTATTACGTCTTCACTGATTAGATAAGAATATTTTACAATTAGCCTAGAAATAGTCAGCATGAAAATGGGTTTATCTAAATTTCTTGAAGTGTTCTTGAGGTTACTATTCTCTTAGGTAGTTAATAGTCATATGATTCTGTTGACATGGTTAATTAATTTAATTGAAAAACTTAAATATCTCAAGTGTTTATTTCTTTTTTATAATAGAAGTTTCCTGTCCAAGTGATTACAAATTATCCTTAAAACAGGCCAAAATTACTAACTGTAAGTTTGAAGCTTAAACTTTTCTACAAGTCTTAATATTCCACTGATTCCACAAATTATCAGAGGCAACATATATATGTATTGTTACCAAAGTCTCTGTTTTTGACTCTACCTTTTCTTCTCTGTCTCTACAAACGTAATTTAAGGCTGCCAAATGTCTCATCTTCTGTGGAGTTTATGGAGTATTTCTCTTATTGGAGCTTCAGAAACACTCTGGGTCTGAATCATATAGCTAAGTTTACGCAAAATAATAATAAGAAGGAGAATTGATCCTGGAATACACAAAGAAATGCTTTAACTTAATTAAGTGTGCCTGAGGGCTCAGCTTTAGAGGATTCATTTTATGGATATAAAAGAATGAGTTATGATTAGTCTATACATATATAGACTAATACATATATACATATATACTTATATATCTAAGACTATTAGATATATTAGTGCATACACTAATATACATTTGTATATATATTATTAATATGTACAAATACTAGTACAATATATATATTAGTAATATATGTTAGTGGTCTCAAATTCGTATGGGTCTGCAGCAACCTCAATTCTACCTCCTCAGAAGAAATAATTCAACCTAGGAGGCATAAGGCAGAAGGAGAGACTGAGTCAAGTTTTAGCACAGAAATAAATTTTTATTAAAAAGCTTTAGAGCAGGAACAAAAGGAAGGAAAGTCCACTTGGAAGAGCACAAGGTGGTGGACTTGAAAGACAAGTGCCTCATTTGACCTTTGACTTGGGGTTTTCTATGTTGGCATTCTTCTGGTGTCTTGCATTACCGTTACTTCTCCCCTGATTCTTCCCTTGGGGTGGGCTGTCTGCCTGCACAGTGGCCTGCCAGCACTTGGGAGGGGCCGCGTGCTCAGTGTGTTCACTGGAGTTGTATGCAAGCTCACTTGAGGCGTTCTCCCTTACCAGCCGAATGTCCCTGAAAGCTCATATGTCAGTTAAACGCCACCATTTTGCCTCTTAATGCACATGCTTGAGCCTACTTGTCAGACTCCTGAGATCTTATCAGGAAGCTGCTGATCACCAATTTCAAGATTTTTCTGTCTATTGGGAGACTGTCTTTCACGGAGACCTGCTGGGACCAATTATTATTTTAGATAAACAGTGTAACCACCACCTTACCATCACCTGATGGTTGGTTCATATTCCTGGTGTCACTGGGGGAGCCCTCTTCTGCCCTGCTCATGGCTGACTAGCTACCTCCTGTAATATATAAATACTAATAAATACACTATAGGTACCAATATATGCTAATGTAATATGTACATTCGTTTATTATATAAACACATTATTTATTATATAACACATAGATACTATAGCTGCTGAGTTAAAATAAGTGGATACTCTTCATTTATCTTTTTAGTCTTCCCAACGGCAAGTTTATCTAGACCATGCCAACTTTCTTTTTCACCCCAAACTTAGCCAAAATATAAAACACTAAAAACAGTGAAGGGGCCAGTGGTATATCAGAGATAGCCTGTACTGGTTCACAAGCAGATTTATACATTTTCAGGAATTTTGCAAGCCAGTTGTTAATCTGAATCCTTAGTAAAAATTAACTTATATAAACTTACAATTAAATAAATTATATTAAAAACAAAGTTAATAAATCCTTAAAACTCATTACTTGCTCATTATTTTCCACATTTTTCCATCATCTATGTTCTTGATGTTTGATGTTATTTATGTCTATTTTTATCTTTATGTGCAAGTACTACATAATCATGCGCTATTGTGCATGTCTTCTGACTCCTGTGTTCAGTGCTGTCTTGTTGGTAGATTGTAATGAGCCACGGTAGGAGTATTTATACCACAGAATTTGGCCAATGACTCAGGCTTAAGTCAGTGCCTTTTTTCTCCGCTGCAGTCAGATGTTAAACATTTGCCATCATACCCCTGGAAGAATCTATTACCTAGTATGCTGCATACTTTTCTTGGATACTTGAAGACTAGTAGCTAAATTAGATAGTTGTGAAAGAAAAGCAGAATTGGTATGTAGATTACATATATATACATATATATATATATATATATATATATATATATATACACACACACACACACACACATACACACACACATATATATGTATAATATGCATGATAACCCACATAAACCTAGTTAACTTACATCCAATAAAGAAAGAACAGAGAGTAGAGGGAAGATTTCCCTGGAAACTGTCACAAAACACATGCATACATGTTTTTGAATAATGAATTTAATTTCCAGGCTTCACATAAAGCTCTTCCCTGCCTTTGCTCTCCCTTGCTCTCCCTTAACCTTTTCCTACTTCCTTTTCTTCATGCCTTTATCTGAACTTCTTAACGAGATGCAATTCTAACCTGTTCCCTCCCTCTCTATTATTGCACTAATCTGTCTCCACCCACCTAATTAAGGTGATCACCTCCTTCTTTCTCCTGTAATGCAGCATTAATCACCCCTCAGTACTCCGGCAGAGTGACCTCCAGCCTACATGATCTGGGTAACAATCTTAGAGAGCCTTCCCGCACTGTCCCTGTGCCTGCCCTCTTCTCTCTTCCCTCCTGGGAAGAGGTCAGGTCTGCTGCTTGGAAACCATTCTCCAACCTCTTAGCTATTCTCCACCTACTAAGCTGTTTATCAGCTTTGGTCAGAAAATCAAATTTTTTTCTACCCATACTTTTCTCTAATTACTTTCTCCAGTCCTCTTATAGACTCCCAGGAGACTGAATTAATCTTATCAAAAATCATTCCAGGAACAGCTGAAGGAGTTGTGGGTGTTAGCACATGCTAAAACAACTCAAACTCTTCAATTTCCCCAAAAAAGGAAGAGAATTTGCTCTGTGAAACCCATGGAAGACAGAGCCAGGAATTGTAGATTTTTTTTTAAAGTAAAATATAATTTCAGATTAAGACAGGAAATTTCACTTTGAGCTGCCCTAAATAAGTATCGGCTGGCGATCATGAGTGAGCTCCAGGTCTCAGGGATTATTTAACAGCCATCACAGAAATGATGCCTGGGTAGAGTAGATGGTTGGATTAAAGCATCTGTAAGTTTCCCTCTATTCTAAAACCAACTGGTTCCGTGAATCTCTGAGTTGTAGCCTGAAACACTGGTCATGGGACCAATATTTTTGACTTGCATTCATCTCTTGCTCCTCACCTCCCTCCCACTTCCTGATGCCTTGTACAATTTATAGCATAATTTCATATCCCTGCTTGAAAACAAAGCAAAGTTTCTTTATTACCAGATCCCCAATGGGTTTTGATCAGTTCCTCTTTGAAGTAAGCCTGCATTGCTTTCTTTCTTCAAATGGAACAAAAGGCTAAATTGTCTCCAGTGATATAGTGAAGTATTTCTCAAAGTAGGAAAAAAATAAGACAAAGTAAAACAAACTGTTAAAGAGCCTTAATCAAGCATTTCAGAAACAGGATAAAACAGAAAAGGAAGAACGGGGACTTGAATATTCAGAGTTAATAGCAGTTCTTACAATGCCTTTCATCCCTGGCTCTTAAACATCATGCAAAGCAATATTATTGCCCTCATTTTTCATCTTATTATTATTTAGCATTTATATTTGCAAGGAGTTTAGGGTTCATTTTTATTATCAATCTCTCACAATCCCATGGTGGGAAAGACAGAGACTTGAGTCCCCTCTGGTTCTGATAAGATAAATGGTCACAGAAGAATTAGAGGCTTTGATCCAGTACTGGCAGTGGATAGGGGTCAGGGTGAAATTGAAGAACCTGATCACTGAGTCCACATTCTGAACAGGGAGCATTTAAGCTGCACATGTGGAAGGAAGCATACTGTGGTGGAAAGAATACTACTGTGGCCATGATTGAACTTAGGAATTTTTTTTTTCTTTCACTGAACCTTGGTTGTCTTTTCAGTAATATGAAGGAAGAATAAAACCTACACAACTAAATAGAATCACTTTGCAAATACAGTAAGGTTAAACATTTGAAGCAGTAGTTGGTATTCTGTAAAACTCAGTTGCCTTTTACATCTCTTTTGATGTATGCTTAGAGTATGATTGTGATTCTACAAGCTTGTGGTAACTTGCTGATTGAACCACAGGCAGTAGGGTAATTGGTTTGTACTGGGAAAGCAGAGATGTGTACTGCCAGGTCCCTTCCTTTAAAAACCTAATTCCATAAATCCCAGAAAAAGGGCATTAAAGATGGATGCACGTTTGTGCTACTTGTTTCATTGAGAGGTGGGAGTCTGATACCATTAAGAGGTAAAATCTTATAGTATTAATGACTTGCTGAAATAGAAAATAGAAGAAGTGATGCAACGCCAGTTCCAGTACTAGCCTGTAAATGAACTGCTGATTTCGACCTTGCATATTGCAGTTCTGACCTTAGAAACGTATATCTGCACACCAACTGACAGCCCCAGCTGAGCCCACACTTAATAATTGACATAGGAGTAAAGCCATCTTGGATCTTCTGTAACAGCCCATCTGACAACCAATTACAGCCAAGTGACCTTTATTGATGCCACATGGAAGAGAAGATTCAACCAACTGAGTCCTGCCCAAATTCCTGGAACATGAAAATAGAATAGAATAGAATAGAATAGAATAGAATAGAATAGAATAGAATAGAATAGAATAGAATAGAAGGATTAATGTTTTATGTCAGTATACTTTGGGTAGTTTGTTATACAATAATGGATAACCAGAACACCAACTTCTTCCTGTCTAACTGGAGCTCCAATCTGAGCCACTATCTACATTTCCAACCCCAATTCCCTGAATACTTTGCACAACACGTGCTTCTCAGGAAATGAGTCCTCTCTCTAGCAGGCATACCTCTATATCCTCCCGGCCCTATGGAAATTTCACATCTTCACTAACTACCTTTTGATAATCTCTATCAGTCAAGATAAGTAATGCTGTCTGTTCTAAAATACGAAACTCAATGCCATTGCATGAAAAACACTTGTATTTTTCTTATTTTGAAGACTGACAAGCACTAGAATTTTCTCAGAGATGGCTCCTCTCCAAGAAGTATGACAGGTTTCAAATCTTTAGACCATTTAGGATTCCATCGTTGCCTTGGGTCTTCTTGATGGTCTCTGCTAGATCCCCTACATCAGGCCTGGTGAAAGAATATAATGCATGGGCAAAGAATCTCATGAAAGATTGCAGAGGCCGCAACTGAGAGTGACATGTACGTTTTCCCCATATGCTGCGATACAGTACTAGTTACATGGCTCCAACCTAACTTTAATAAAAGTTAAAAATATATAGGCTTACTGTGCACCCAGAAAAATGAAAGTAACTGATAAAATGCAATAGCAGGCGACATTTTACAGGTGTCTTTCCTCTATGCATAAAGAACGTTTAGCTGTTTAAGTTCAGATGTTACGCTTGATTCAACATCAAGTAGTTACTGTATACCAGGAGCTAGTCTATAGGCAGAGAGTTTTCTGGAAGAAGTTTTTGTGGATATAAAATAAACACTAAGCAAAAATTGAAAAAGACTAGGATTTACTCAGTCTCTGCGATATCGCTCTTGTCAAACAACGCAGAACTATGATGATTATGAGTGTTTAGATCCATATTGGTTTCAGATTTATTCCACACCATTTTTCTAGCTGTGCGAGCTGGACATATTATTTAACTTCTCTGAGTTTCAGTTTCAGCTGTAACGAGAACAACAATATCCATGCCATATAGTGAATAACATTAGTAAAATATAGTTTTCATAAAGATACTAAAAAATGTGTTTCATTCTTTGTTCCAACATGCTACCTAAAATACTCCCTGATGGATAGTCTCTCCTCTGGTTTTTTGGCAGACCTTGTTAATCAGTTATGACATTTTATTTTCTACTCATTCTGTTATTATTCTCAGAATTCTTCCTAGCATGTCTTTCCAAGCAGCCAAGGCCAATATATTAGAGTTAGTTTTTAAAACAAAATCTCATTTGTGATCTTTCATCTAACACATTCACTTGACAGGAAATCCTGCTGTTTGGTTTTTATGACTGTTATGTTTTTACATAGGCATGTTTGCTTCTCCAAAGGGCTGTTAACTCTTTGAGGAGTGAGATCCTGATTTTATTGTCTTCTCCATGGTACCCAACCATAACACTCAAGACTTAACAGATTGTCTCTTAATTGAATATATAATACAGAAAATAATACTCTTTATTCCAAGTCTACTAAGAGTTAAATGTGTGACATGCATAATTTTATTTAATGTTAATTTAAAAAAAACTCTATGAGGAAAGAACTATTATTGTGCTGATTTTGCTGATGAAGGAAAAGAAGCTTAAAAAGTTAAAGCATTTAATAAAATTCAACATCCTTTCATGATAAAATCTTTCAACACACTGAGTACAGAAGAAAAATACCTTAATATAAAGGTCATATATGACAAACCCACAGCTAACATCATCATACTGAATGAGGAGAAATTGAAAGCCATTCCTGTAAGATCTATAACAAGACAAGGATGCCCACTTTCACCACTCATATGCAACATAATACTGGAAGTACTAGCCAGAGCAATTAGGTAAGACAAAGAAATAAAGGATGTCCTATTTAGAAAGGAGGATATAAAATTGTTATTTTTTGATTACAAGATCTTATATTTAGAAAAACTTAAAGACACCACCATAACAACTTTCAGAGTTGATAAATGAATTCAATACAATTTTAAGACACAAAATTAACATATAAAATTAGTAGAATGTCTACACAGTGACAGTGAATAATATGAAAAAGAAATCAAGAATGCAATTCCATTTATAATAGCTAGAAAAAAATAAAATACCCAGGAATAAATGTAGCCAGAGGTGAAAAGTATTCACAACAAAAATATAAAACATTACTTTAAAAAACTGAAGAGGATACACAATAGATGGAAACATATCTCATATTCATTAGTCGGAAGAAGTAATATTGTTAAAATGTCCGTACTACCCAAAGTGATTTACAGATTCAATGTAAACCCTATCAAATTACCAATGACAATCTTCACAGAAATTGAAAAAAAAATTTAAATTCATATGGAATCGCAAAAGACCCTGAATAGCTAAAGGAATCCTGAGCAAAAGGAACCAAGCTGGAGACATCACAAAATCTAACTTCAGAATATGCTACCCAGAGGGTAGAGCAAGATGGCCAAATAGAAGCCTATACCATTCCTTTCCCTGAAGGAATACCAAATTTTTACAAGTAACTAAACACAAAAAAAAGCACCATCACAAGAACCAAAAATCAAGTGAACAATCAAAGTACTTGGTTTTAACTTCATGTGGTGAGAGAGGCACTGAACAGGGTTGGAAAGACAGTATTGAACCACGGATACCATCCCTCCCCCATCCCCCAGCAGCATGGAGAGAGAATCTCTGTGCTTGGGGGAGAGCAAGCACAGTGACTGGCGGGCTTTACATTGGATTCAATGCTGTCCTGTCATAGTGGAGAGCAAAGCCATGCTGTGTTCAGCTGATGCCCACACACACACAGAGAATTTGGACCAGATCTAGCCAGAGAGGAACTACCCATCATTCAGTGGGAACTTGGGTTTCTTGGCAGGCCTCATCACTGTGAGCCAAAGTGCTCTGGAGTTCTAGATAAATTTGAAAGGCAATCTAGGACACAAGGACTCCAATTCCTAGGCAACTCCTAGTACTAGGTTAGGCTTAGAGCTAGTGAACTAGGGCGGCATGTGACCTAGGGAGAAATCAGATGGGGTGGATAAGGGAGTGCTTGCACCACTTCTTCCCCAACCCCAGCCAGAGGAGCGCACAAAAACAAAAGTGACTCCTTTCTTCTGCCTGAGGAGAGGCAAGCAAAGAATAAAGAGAAGTTTGTGTTGCACCTTTGATACCAGCTCAGCCACAGTAGGATAGGGTACCAGGCAGAGTCAAGAGGCCCCCATTCCAAGCCCTAGGTCATGGACAACACTTTTAGACACAACTTGGACCAAAAGGGAACCCACTGCCTTGAAGGGATGGAACCAGTCCTGACAAGATTCATTACCCATTGACTAAAGAACCCTTGGACCCCGAATAACCAACAACAAAATCCCCGTAGTATGCCATGGGCCTTGGGCTCAGATATGCTGGCTTCAGGTGGGACCCAGCACATTTCCAGCTGTGGTGGCTATCGTGAAAAACTCCTTCTGTTTGAAAAACAGATGAAAAATTAAGGGGGACTTTGTCTTGCATCTTATGCAAATCTCAGGGTGGAGCACCAAGCAGGCTCTTGGGGTCCCTGTGCCAAGGTCTAGGCTCTTGGATGGCAGTTCTGGACCTGCCCTGGGCCAGAGATGAGCCTACTGCCCTGAAGGGTGAGTCCCAAGTATCGCACCATTCACCACAAGCTGACTGAAGAGCCCTTGGGGTCTATGTGAACATCAGTTCATGTGTAATGTGACAGAATTGATGTGACACATCACATAGAGTGGCCTGGAGAATGCCCTGTGGGCTGGTGGTGGTGGTGGCTACAGAAAGAGGCTCTTATGCCTGTGGAAATGGGAGGAAAGAGCAGGAAGTATTTTGTATTGTAGTTAGAGTGCCAGCTTAGCTGCACTAGAATAAAACATCAAGTAAATTACTAAGGATTTTACTCTAACACCTGCCTTCTAGATAGCGTCTCTGGGCCCACGCAGGACCTGGGAGAACTCACTTTCCTGAAGGGAGGGCACAAACCAGGCTGGCTTTGCCACTTGCTGATCACAGAGCCCTAGGGCCTTGAGTGGACATAGATGGTAGTCTATGTATATATATATAGATGGTAGTGGTTACAGCAGGCCTTGGGTGGGACTCAGTGCTGTGCTCACTTCAGATATGAACCAGTGGGGATGGCCTTATGTCCCCTTCCCCAGTTCTAGGTGGTTCTTGTGTCCCCCCTCTCCAGGGGTGCTTGTATACCCCTCCCCAGTTCTAGGTGGTCCAAAACAGACAGAGACAGACTCTATTTTGGGGGAGAAAGTAAAAGAAAATAGCAAGAGTATCTGCCTGATAATCTAAAGAATTCTGCCAGATCTTATCCAAGATAGTCAAAGTGGTACCTCTATGAGTCTACAAAAACCATCTTCTCTGGAATTCCATCTTCTCTGGAATGAGACTAGAAATCAATAATAAGAGAAATACCAGCTTTACTGGGCATGGGGCCCAAGTCCCTTCGAATACTTGGAAACTTTTCCCAAGAAGGATGGGCACAAACAAGCTCAGACTATGAAAATCACAATAAATCCCTAACTCTTCAATGCCCAGACACTGACAAACATCTATAAGCATCAAGAACATCCAGGAAAACAGGACCTCACCAGATGAACTAAATAAGTCACTAGAGACCAATTCCAGAGACACACAGATATGTGTCATTTCAGACAATATTTCAAAATAGTTGTGCTGAGGAAACTCAAGAAATTCAAAATAACACAGAAAAGGAATCCAGCATTCTATCAAATAAATTCACCAAAAAGAGTGAAATAATTAAAAAGACTCAAACAGAAATTCTAGAGTTGAAAAACGCAGTTGACCTACTGAATAATGCATGTCTTAATAGCAAAATAGATCAAGCAGAAGAAAGAATTAGTGAGATTGAAGACAGACTATTTGAAAATGCAAGGTCAGAGGAGGCAAAAAAAATAAAAAATAAAAAAGATTTTTTTTTTTTTAAAAGAAGCACACCTACAAGATCTAGAAAACAGCCTTAAAGGGGCAAATCTGAGTTATTGGCCTTAAACAGGAGATAGAAAAAGAGATAGGTTTAGAAAGTTTATCAAAAGGATAATATCAGAGAACTTTCCAAACCTAGAGAAAGATATCAACATTCAAGTAGAAGAGGTTATAGAATATAAAGCAGATTTAACCCAAAGAAGACTACTTCAAAGCATTTAATGATCATTCTCCTAAAGGTCAAATATAAAGAAAGGATTGTAAAAGCAGCAGAATAAAAAAATAAATTACATATAATGGAGCTCCAATAATCTGGCAGCAGACTTATCAGTAGAAATCTTACAGGCCAGGAAAGAATGGAATATTTAAAGTGCTTAAGAAAAAAAAATTTTTTTTACCTTAGAATAGTATATCGTGTAGTAATAACCTACACACATGAAGGAGAAAGAACAATCTTGACAGACTAACAAAAAATTGAGGGATTTCATCAACACCAAATATGTCCTACAAGAAATGCTAAAAGGAGTTCTTCAATATGGAAAAAAAGTATGTTCATGGGCAATAAAAAATCATCTGAAGGTACAAAACTCACTGGTAATAGCACACAGAAAAACACAGATTATTAAAACCTGTAATTTAGTGTGTAAACTACTCTTATCTTACGTAGGAAGGCTAAAATGTGAACTAATAAAAAATAATATACCTGCAACTTTTCAAGACATAGTAAAATAAGACATAAAGAGAAACAACAAAAAGTTAAAAAGCAGGGGTATGAAGGTAGAGTGCAGAGTTTTTATTAGTTTTCTTTTTGCTTGCTTGTTGCTTTGTTTGTTTATACAATCAGTGTTGTTATCAATTTAAAATAATATGTTATAAGACACAGAATTTTAAGTCTCATGGTAACCTCAAATTGAAAAACATACAATAGATACACGAAAATGAAAAGGAAGAAATTAAATCATATGACCAGAGAAAATTACCTTCACTAAAAGGAAGAGAGGAAGGAATGAAAGAAAAAGAGAAGACCACAAAACAACCAGAAAACAAATGACAAAACAGCACGACCAAGTCCGTACTTATCAATAATAACATTGAATGTAGGGGACAAAACTCTTCAATCTAAAGATACAGAGTGGCCAAATAGATTAAAAAGCAAGACTCAGTGAGCTTTTGCCTACAAGAGATGTATTTCACCTATAAAAATTTACTTAGAGTAAAAATAAAGGAATTGAAAAAGACATTCCATGCCAATGAAAACCTAAAAGGAGCAGGAGTAGTTATACTTAGACAAAATATATTTAAAGACAAAAATGGTAAGAAGATACAAGGAAGATCATTATATAACGATAAAGGGGTCAATTCAGCAATAGATTATAATAATTGTAAATATATATGCACCCAATGCTGGAGTACCTGGATGTATGGATCAAATACTATTAAAGCTAAAGAAAGAAATAAACAACAATAACTAGATACTTCAACACCCCACTTTCAGCACTGGACAGATCTTCCAGATAGAAAATCAACAAAGAAACATCAGACTTAATATGCACTACGGACCAAATGGACCTAATAAATATTTATAGAGCATTTTATCCAATGTGTATCCAAAAAATACACATTATTCTCAGTACGTGGAACACTCTCAAGGATAAATTATATGCTAGGTCAAAAAACAAGTCTTAAAACATGCAAAATAAATGAAATAATTTCAAACATCTTATCTGGAGTAAAATTAGTGGGCAAAGGATATGAACAGACATAGTGGGCAAAGGATACGAACAGACATTTCTCAAAAGCAGACATTCATACAGCCAACAGACACATGAAAAAATGCTCATCATCACTGGCCATCAGAGAAATGCAAATCAAAACCACAATGAGATACCATCTCACACCAGTTAGAATGGCAATCATTCAAAAGTCAGGAAACAACAGGTGCTGGAGAGGATGTGGAGAAATAGGAACACTTTTACACTGTTGGTGGGATTGTAAACTAGTTCAACCATTATGGAAAACAGTATGGCGATTCCTCAAGGATCTAGAACTAGATGTACCATATGACCCAGCCATCCCATTACTGGGTATATACCCAAAGGATTATAAATCATGCTGCTATAAAGACACATGCACACGTATGTTTATTGCGGCACTATTCACAATAGCAAAGACTTGGAATCAACCCAAATGTCCATCAGTGACAGACTGCATTAAGAAAATGTGGTTGGCCGGGCGCGGTGGCTCAAGCCTGTAATCCCAGCACTTTGGGAGGCCGAGACGGGCGGATCACGAGTTCAGGAGATCGAGACCACCCTGGCTAACACGGTGAAACCCCGTCTCTACTAAAAAATACAAAAAACTAGCCAGGCGAGGTGGCAGGCGCCTGTAGTCCCAGCTACTCGGGAGGCTGAGGCAGGAGAATGGCGTAAATGCAGGAGGCGGAGCTTGCAGTGAGCTGAGATCCGGCCACTGCACTCCAGCCTGGGCGACAGAGCGAGACTCCTTCTCAAAAAACAAAAAAAGAAAATGTGGCACATATACACCATGGAATACTATGCAGCCATAAAAAAGGATGAGTTTGTGTCCTTTGTAGGGACATGGATGCAGCTGGAAACCATCATTCTTAGCAAACTATCACAAGAACAGAAAACCAAACACCGCATGTTCTCACTCATAGGTAGGAACTGAACAATGAGATCACTTGGACTCGGGAAGGGGGACATCACACACCGGGGCCTATTATGGGGAGGGGGGAGGGGGGAGTGATTGCACTGGGAGTTATACCTGATGTAAATGACGAGTTGATGGGTGCTGACGAGTTGATGGGTGCAGCACAGCAACATGGCACAAGTATACATATGTAACAAACCTGCACGTTATGCACATGTACCCTAGAACTTAAAGTATAATAATAATAAAAAATAAATTAAAAAAAGAAGAAACATATCCAATAAAAAAAGAAATTAATAACAAGATAAATTTTAGAAATTATACAAATGCATGAAATTAAACAATATGCTCCTGAATAATGTGTGTCAAGAAGGAAGTTGAAAAATTTCTTGAAACAAATGCTGATGGAAACACAACATACTAAAATCTATGAGATGCAGCAAAAGCAGTAAAAAGAGGGAAGTTTATAGTTGTAAGTGCCCATGTCAAAAAATAAAACTTCAAATAAATAACCTAACGATGTACCTTAAAGAACTAGAAAAGCAAGAGCAAACCAAACCCAAAATTAGAAGAAAAAAATAAAAAAAGATCAGAACAGAAATAAATGAAATAAATGAAGAAAACAATATAGAAGTTCAATAAAATGAAAAGATAAATAAAATTGACAAATCTTTAGCCGTACTAAGAAAAACAGAGAGAACCCTCAAATAAGTAAAATTAGAGATTTAAAAGGAGACATTACAACTGATACTGCAGAAATTCCGAGGATCATTAGTGACTACTATAAGCAAAGATATTTCAATAAATTGGAAAATCTAGAGGAAATGTATAAATTTCTAGGCACATACAACTTACCAAGACTGAACCATGAAGAAATTGAAAACCTGAAAAGACCAATAACGAGTAATAAGATCAAAGCCATAATAAAATTTCTCCCAGTAAAGCAAAGCCCAGGACGTGATGACTTCACTGCTGAATTCTACCAAATATTTAAAAAAGAACTAATACCAATTCTCCTCAAAATACTTTGAAAATGGGAGAGAAAACTTATGAACCAATTCTACAAAGCCAGTATTACCCTGATATCAAAATCAGAAAAAGACATATCAAAAAAAAGGAAAGTACAGGCCAGTATCTCTGAGGAATATTGATGTAAAAATCCCCAACAAAATACTAGCAAACTGAATTCAACAACACCATTAAAAAGACCATTCACCATGGTCAAGTGGGGTTTACCCTAGGTATGCAAGCATGGTTCAACATTTGCAAATCAATCAGTACGTTACATCATATTAACAAACTGAAGGACAAAAAAAAAAAATGATCATTTCAATTGCTGCTGGAAGAGCATTTGATAAAGTTCAATATCGCATCATGATAAAAACCCTAAAAAACTTGAGTATAAAAGGAACATACCTCAATGTAATAAAAGTCATATATGACAGACACAGCTAGTATCATACTGAGTGGGGAAAAATTGAAAGTCTCTTCTCTAAGATCTGGGACACAACAAGGTTGCCCACTTTCACCTGGTTATTCAACAAAATTAGTGGTAGTCTTATTAAAGTAATCAGACAAGAAAAAGACATGAAGGACATCCCAATTGCAAAGGAAGAAGTCAAACTATCCTTGTTTACAGATAATATGATCTTATATTTGGAAAAACCTAAAGACTACACCCAAAAATATTAGAACTGAAAAGCAAACTCAATGAAGTTGCAGTATAAAATATCGACATACAAAAATTAGTAGCATTTCTACATGCCAACAGTGAGCAATCTGAAAAAGAAATAAAAAAGTAATCAAATTTACAATAGCCAGAAGTAAAATTAAATACTTAGAAACTAACCAAATAAGTGAAACATCTCTATAATGAAAACCATAAAACACTGATGAAATGAAAAAGTAGGCCAAAAAATTGAAAGATATTCTACATTAATGGATTAGAAGAATCAACATAGTTAAGCTGTCCAAACTACCTAAAGCAATCTACAGAATCAATTCAATCTCTGTCAAAATAGCAATGGCGCTCTTAACGGAAACAGAAAAATAATCCTCAAATTTATATGAAACCACAAAAGACCCAGAATAGCAAAGCTATCCAGAGCAAAAACAAACAAACAAACAAACAACAGCAACAAAAACAAAAAAACTAGAGGAATCATATTACCTGAATTCAAATTATACTACAGAGCTATAAACAAAACCCAAAACAGCATGATATTGGCATAACAACAGACATATAGACCAATGGAACAGAATAGAGAGCCCAGAAACAAGCCCATGCACCTGCAGTGAACTCATTTTCTTTCTTTTTCTCTCTCTCTCTTTTTCTTTCTTTCTTTCTTTCTTTCTTTCTTTCTTTCTTTCTTTCTTTCTTTCTTTCTTTCTTTCTTTCTTTCTTTCTCTTTCTTTCTTTCTTTTTCTTTCTTTCTTTTTTCTTTCTTTCTTTTTTCTTTCTTTTCTTTCTTTCCTTCTCTCTGTCTCTCTCTCTTTCTTTCTCTCTCTCTCCCTCTCTTTTCTTTTTTTTTTTTCTTTCTGGAGATGAAGTCTCACTCTGTCACCCATGCTGGAGTGCAGTGGTGTGATCTTGGCTCACTGCCATGTCCACCTCCTGGGTTCAAGCAGTTCTCCTGTCTCAGCCTCCCGAGTAGCTGGGACTGCAGGTGGGTACCACCACATCCGGCTAATTTTTGTATTTTTGGTAGAGACTGGGTTTTGCTCTTTTGGCCAGGCTGGTCTTCAACTCCTGACCTCAGGAGATCCATCCACCAAACTGCTGGGATTGCAGGCATGAGCCAAGGTGCCAGGTCTAGTGAATTCATTTTCAACAAAAGTGCCAAGAAGATACATGGGGGAAAAGACAGTATTTTCAATAAAGGGTGCTGGAAAAATTGTGTATCTATACGCAGAAAAATAAAATTTGACACCTATATCTCAAAATATACAAAAAAACCACAAATCAAAATTGGTTGAAGACTTAAATCTAAGAACTCACACCTTGAAACTACTACAAGAAAACATCGGGGAAACTCTCCAGGATATTGGTCTGGGCAAAGATTTCCCCAGTTATACTGCACAAGCACAGACAACCAAAACAAACATGGACAAATGGTATCACATCAAGTTAAAAGGCTTCTTCTGTACAGCAAAAGAAGCAGTCAACAAAGTGAAGACAACCCACAGAATGGGAGAAAATATTTGCAAACTACTCATATGACAAGGGATTAATAACCACAATATGTAAGAAGCTCATACAAGTTTATAGGAAATAATAAAATAATCTAATTTTTAAAATGGGCAAAAGGTTTGAATAGACATTTATCAAAAGAAGACATACAAATGGCAAATAGGCATATGTAAAGGTGTGCAACATCACTAATCATCAGAGAAATGCAAATCAAAACTATAATGAGATAGTATCTCACCCCAGTTAAAATGGCTTGTATTCAAAAAGGCAATAACAAATGCTGGAGAGGATGTGGAGAAGAGAACCTTCATATACTTTTGCACTATTCATGGGAATTAGTACAGCCACAATGGAGAATAGTTTGGAGGTTCCTCAAAGAACTAAAAATTGAGCTACCATATGATTCAGCAATCCAAATGCTGGGTATGTACCCGAAAGAGAGGAAATTAGTATATTGAAAAGGTATCTGCACTTCCATGTTTGTTGCAGCAATGTTCACAATAGCTAAGATTTGGACCCAATGTACATGTGCATCAACAGATAAATGAATTTAAAAATGTGGTACATATGCACAATGAAGTACTATTTAGCTATAAAAAAGAAGATGATTCTGTTATTTGCAACAATATGGATGGAACTGGAAGTCATTATTTTAAGTGATACAAGTCAAGCTCAGAAAGACAAACTTCGCATGTTTTTCACATGTTATTTGTGGGAGCTAAAAATCAAAACAATTGAACTCGTGGAGATAGAGAGTAGAAGGATGGGTAACAGAGGCTGGGAACAGAAGTAAGTGAGAAAAAAGGAAAGTGGGGTTGGTTAGTGGGTACAAAAGAAACAGACAGAATGAATAAGACCTAGCATTTGATAACACAAGAGTCCATAATAATTTAATTGTACATTTTACAATAACTAAAAGAGTAAAATTGGATTGTTTGTAACACAAAGGAGAAATGCTTGAGGGGATAAATTCTCCATTTTCCATGACGTGATTATTACACATTGCATGCCTGTATCAAAGTATCTCATGTAACCCATAAATATATACACTTACTATATACCCAGAACAAATAAAAATTAAAAATTAAAAAATATATACATTACAAAACTATAGTAACCAAAACAGTATGGTACTGGCATAAAAACAGACACATATCCAAAAGAAAGTAAATCACTATGTCAAAAAGATATCTGCACTTCTATATTTATTGTAGCACTCTTCACCATAGTCAAGAAATGGAATAAATCTAAGTGTCCATTTATGGATGAATGGATAAAGAAAATATGACATATATACACACAAAGGAATATTATTCACTCAAAAAAGAATAAAATCTTTTTGTTTCCCACAACATGGGTGAATCTGAAGGACACAGTGTTGAGTGAAATAAGCCAGGCACAGGAAGACAAATATTACATGTTCTCACTCATATTGGAGCTAAAAACATTGATCCCATGGAGGAAGAGAGTAGTTTGGTGATTAGCACAGTTTGGGAAGAGTAGGGAGGAGTGTGGATAAAGAGAAGCTGGATAAGTGGTACAAAAATACTGTTAGAAGGAATAAAGTATAGTGTTCAATAGCAAAGTAGGGGGACTAAAATTAACAATAATGTATTTTATATTTCAAAGTTTCTCAAAAGAAAGATTTGGAATGTTCCTAACATGCACACACACAAAAAAATGATAAATGACTGAGGTGATGGATCTTCCACTTACCCTGTGTATTAGTCTGTTCTCACATTGCTATAAAGAACTACCTAAGACTGAATAATTAATAAAGAAAAGAGGTTTAATTGACTCACAGTTCTGCAGACTGTACAGAAAGCATGGCTGGGAGGCTTTTTTTTTTTTTTTTTTTTTTTTTGAGACGAGTCTCGCTCTGTCGCCCAGGCTGGAGTGCAGTGGCGCAATCTCGGCTCACTGCAAGCTCCGCCTCCCGGGTTCACGCCATTCTCCGGCCTCAGCCTCCCGAGTAGCTGGGACTACAGGCGCCCGCCACTGCCCCCGGCTAATTTTTTCTATTTTTAGTAGAGACGGGGTTTCACCATGGTCTCGATCTGCTGACCTTGTGATCCGCCCGCCTCGGCCTTCCAAAGTGCTGGGATTACAGGCGTGAGCCACCGCGCCCGGCCTGGGAGGCTTTAGGAAACTGAAAATCATGGTAGAAGGCAAAGGGGACGCAGGCTTATCTTACATGGCCAGAGAAGGAGGAAGAGAAAGCAGTGGGAGGTGCTACACGTTTAAACAACCAGATCTCATGAGAACTCATTCACTATCAGGAGAACAGCAAGGGGAGATCCATCTCCATGATTCAATTACACCCCACCAGGCCTTCTTACAACACTGGGCATTACAATTCAATATATTTGCACGGGGACACAAATCTAAACCATGTCACCCTGATTTGATCATTATACATTGTATGCATGTTTTAAAATATCATATGTACCACATAAATATGTACAATTATCATTTTTTAAAATGTTAAGTACCTTTCCAATATTATTAGCTAATAAATGAGAGAATCTGGACTGAAATCCAGAGCTCTCTGATTCCAAAGGCTATGTCCCTGATCACAGTCCTGTATCATCATCAACTCTCCCTGTGTTTTTTTCCACCTTTCAAGATCACTCTTGGTTGTTGAGAGAGAAAAGCTGATTCAAAGGACAGGAAGAAAAAAAGAAGAAACACGATGGTGGAGATAGATTAGACAGGGAAAATGAGGAAATGAGGGCAGGTGAGGGAGACAGATTATGATGAATAAACAGAAGAGGAGGTTTGCATAAAACAAAGGCAGAAAAAAAGAGGAGAAGGTGAAAGAGAGACATTTGATTACAGTTTGGGGCCTGCATAATTTGCCTTATACTAATAGAAATTGATTCTTAAAATAAAGGAAGAAGAAATGTTATGAACAAGTGTTTGTTAGCAAACTTGAGTACTCTATTTGAAAAGGCTTTCTGCCACTGTGATTTCTTTACTTGATACTTCTTTGTACTTGCAAAACAAAGACAGGAAACGAAAGTGGTTTTTTGAGTGTTAGGTGTTAGACACAGAGGTAAATACTTTTTGTATATTGGTTTATTTAGTTTCCAAGAAAACTCTGAAGGGCTATTGGCCCTATCAAGTTCCACAAATGATAAAACCTGAGACTCAAAGAGAGTTCACTCATGCAATATTCGCAGCTAGTTAGTGGGAGATCCATGTTTTGTGTAAGACCAAAGGTTTTTATTGCTTTTTTCCCATACATGACTGTTTTCTTTAATATCGGCATCCATAGCCATTGTATGATTATGCATTATTTGTTTACTGCTTATTTTGCATTTGCAGAAATAGGACTTCAAGTGGAATGCTGTGTATAGAACAACTGGCATATGGTAAGTATTTGATGTTGATTCAAGTGACCACAACATCCAGACATAAATGGCTAAACCTTTGTTATTCATAGAGAAAGGAATACCTGTAAAATGCCACCTGCTATTGGCTCTGAAGATGATAGTAGAAGTGGGACTGCTAGTAGGGAGTAACGAGAAATTTCCTGGCGTTTACTACTTCTAACTGTTCATATATATATATGTATATATATATGAATACTGTCCTTTATCAGTTAGTTTGTAGTGTAGGTTCATGCTGTTTCTGCATATTACTCTAGGACTTTCTGTTTCCTCCTGTGCCTCTGCATGCTTCAAAAATGGAAGGGCAGTGCAATAAGAAATGATTAAAGAACTGGAAATGGAAACTTGAGATGCAAGATTAAAGGGATTCAGCCTGGAGAAAGATGCCGGGCCGATTTAACAGTCTTCCAGTGCCTAAGAGGATAGTATAAGAAGGAAGGTGACCAAGTTCACATCAGAAAAGAAGAACCTGGCTTAGATTACAGTTTTCAAGACTAAGAGGGAAATTAACGAAGAACTGTCTGGCTACAGGTCCTTAGGCACAAAAGCAAGCTATATGGAGGAAACTCTTTTTTCCTTCCTGGATAGAATCATTAAATCAATATATGTTTTTATGCCTTGTATTGAAGTAGTTTGTAATAAATTCATTAATTACTTGTTCCTCTGCTCTATGTCAGACATTGTGATAAACATTTCTTCTTGCTATTCACTCAGAAAGAGAAGGTCATACCCATTTTTACAAATGAAAAAGCTGAGACTCAGAAGTGGAAAGTGATTTTCTCTAAGTCAGGCCACTAATAAATGGCAGGGTGAGGATTACAGACTGGGTCAATTTGGCTACAAAAAACAAAACCAATGAAAACAATTATAACAATAAACGTATGTACACGACTTCATCTTTGGAAGGCACATTGTACTAAGAACCTTTGTATATTATGTTATTTGAACCTTCCAACGACCTGACTTAGAATGGTTTTAAGTCAGCCTGGCATTGTGGCTCAACCTGTAATCCCAGCCCTTTGGGAGGCCGAGGCAGGTGGATCACAAGGTCAGGAGTTCAAGACGAGCCTGGCCAAAGTGGTGAAACCCCAACTCTACTAAAAATACAAAAAATTATCCAGGCATGGTGGCAGGCACCTGTAATCCAGCTACTTGGGAGGCTGAGGCAGGAGAATTGCTTGAACCCAGGAGGCAGAGGTTGCAGTGAGCCGAGACCGTGCCACTGCACTACAACCTGGGCAACAGAGTGAGACTCGGTCTCAAAAAAAAAAGTTTTAAGTCCCTGATTCTCCAGTGAGGAAGCACTGCAGAGTGGTAATGTTACCTTGTCAAAGTAATATATTTAGTAAGTGATAAAGCCAGGATGTAAACTAAGATCTGTCTCATTCTGAAGACCCTGATCTTCCCTCTATGTCGTGCCACAATTGCCTCTCAAAATTTTATATTAAGAGAGTTAAGAGTTTCCAATAAATCCTAAATTAGTATTTGTCATATAATAGAGACATTATAAATGTCATATAGGGAGAAGACAAGTTGAAACAAGTATGATAGGATGAGCAGATAGGGTATCATGGTAGAAGTGACATTTTAATGGGGTCTTTTATGATGGTTACGGTTCCCTCTCAGACATAAGAAGAAAAGTGAGATAGGTTAAGGAAACAGAAAAAATGTGCAAAAGTAACAATACAAAATATGCAGGAAACATAAGGAAATTGAAAAAATATAAAATATGTTGCCATGAATCTTTTCCAGTAATTTTGGGCACAGAGCATAGAAAGCTTTCAAGTGACTACTGAGCATAAGATAGTGGTGGATATGTTTTATTTTATTCCTAGACATAAAGAAAGCCCAGATTTTCCAAACCCCTTTGTGTCTCAGTAAGATAAGGTGACTGAGTTCTGGTGGTAGAATGTGGGAAGAAGTGCCCGAGCGATTCAACCAACTAAGAACTTTTATGAGTGAAAAAGCAGCCACTAAGTTAACGGTGCTGGCAGTGAAAGAAGTACTCCTAGCTTGGGACTGTATCTTTTAGACTGGCATCTTCCAAAGTGTATTTGTCATAACATTTATCCATAGAAATGCTCCATTATAATGATTTTTGTGAAATATGCCTGAATATTCATATTCAGGATATTATATCCCCTCTGAGAGGCTCGTAATAAATACCAGGTTATCGAGGACTGTGAGAAGTCATGTAGTAAAGCAACCTAGTAAAGTGTTTAACTTGATGTTTTTCAAACACATTTTCCCCAGATAACTCATTCTAGTAACATCTACAATATCCTGGGAAACTCATGATTTATAGAACATAGTGTGGGAAATCATGCTCTTGTCAATGTGGATTCACTGAAAATGTTTCACTAGAGAAACAACAGTTTTTTCTTTCTCCCTAAGTCATGAAATTTCACCCTGTGGTTGCTTTTACATTAACTCATCAACTTTTCTTTAAGGTAAGAGGAACTGCTAATCTGAGTCAGAGTTCAAAATCTCGTTTGGACTATACTCACTTATAATGCTCACCGTGCATTTAAATTCCACATGAATTGGCTCTTCCCATATGGTTCTTGCTTCTTACACTAGCATGGTTTCACTTCTGGGTCAAATGACAAAACTAACTCTCTCTCTCTCTCTCTTTCCACTTTCTCATTTGGCATAATTCCCTAGAATCCTAATTTCGAGATTTGTATTTTGAAAGAAAGTGAATAGGTGAAAGTAGGAAGTACTTCCCAGGCTTCAAATGTATGCTACTTCTTCCAACTCTATCTCACTTCAGGGTATAACATCCGCTTTAATTCTCTGCATGCAGCTTCCTCAAACCTTGCAAAGAAGGATTCTATTGCAGGTAAAGGGGGCCAATTGCTTCCAGTCCCCTGCCAGAGACATCACTGCATTTGAATTATGCTTGAATCTCCATCTCATAGCAACTCAGAGTTAAGGGTAAAATCACAGCAATTAAGCGGTGCTTAATGTATCTTTAGCACTTTGAAGAATCAATTTTTCATGAAATAATTATAATCTTAAGGGATATATATCTGAATATTAAATAGGACCCTTTTGTTAAAAAAAAAAAAAAAAAAAAAAAGGAAGCTGTGGTCCAGAGAAGTAAAATAACTCTCCAAAGGAACTGAGTAGGTAGATGAACTCCATCATCCCAACCCCATTCCTCTAAAGTTCCCTCCACGGGCAACCACTATGACTCTGTACATGATAACAATAATACAATGTTTACCTCAGGGACTAAACAAGCTATCAGTTTCCTCCTTTAGCAATACTAATTCCCATAAGATTACAGTAGCCACCAGATAAAAGATTATTTTATCATTGTTATTTTTATCATTAATGTTTTCAGATATTCAACTCACAATGTTCTTATCTGCTTTGAAATAAAGCAAGTATTCCTTTTGAGATATGTCAAATGATAAAGTGAATTGGAAGAATCATAGTCTAAATATCAGTCCTTTGAGTTACATGTTTACAAGAAGTGATATCATGTTTTCAGTTTTACAGTTTTAAAATACAAGCTATTATGAGGTACATTAAGAAATACTATGGAGATTTATGTATTAGTAGAGACTAAACTATCTAACAATAATAGCTTACATTTGCAAAGCACTTTTACCTATGTTATTTCCTCTGATCCTAAGATTAACCTGTGAAACCGGAAGAGCAGGGAATCTTATCCCTTTTTTCTACAAAATGAGAACATCTATACACTGTAAGATACAATAATTTTCCCAAGGTCACAAAGTCAGTAAGTGCTTGAGCCAAAACACACAGTCAGGCCTCCTCTTAGACTCATGCTCTTATTTCACCATCATATCTTTGATGTGATGAGGACAGTAGAGAAAAAACAGATTTTGGTATGTAATAGGTCTGTGTATAAACTCTCTGGCTCCAGTTATTCTAGCTCTGTGCCCAAAAAGAAGTCATTTCACCTCTATGAGCCCTCACTCACTTAATGTAAAATCAGGTAAAGAATACTTACTTTCATTGTTTCCAGTATTGAGACATCATCTGTCAAATGTTTGGAACATAGAAAGTTCTCAGCACATGTTAGTTCTCTTGAAATGCTGTGAGTCTAAGATTGTCTTTTGGAGAATTCTGATTTCAGTTTTAAAGGGAAATGAGCCTCACTATCTCAGGTTGGCTCTATGAGGCCAAAGATATTCTGTTACCTAACATGTTTATCTTCATTGCCTGGTATTGAGCATGATGCATGTGAAGTGTTTGGCAAATATTATTTTTGAAGAATGAATAAAGAAACAGTAGTCGTTTCTTCTTTAATATTTGTTTGGCCTCCTACACATATAATGCATAGTCCAAGGAGCATTGTGAATTTCTGGCATGAAACAAGATCCTTGGCCTCAGAGCCCTCCCAAAGAGCACATGATGAATTGCAGTATAAAGGCATGTACCCAAGAGAAAGAGACTGACCCAACAGGAACCCAGGGCATGGCAATTCAGCAATTCAGCCATTTCTGTTCCTGGATGCACCAGAAAACTTTGCCTTTCAGGAGACCTCATCTGTCAAAACTTTTGGCCTGTTCCTCTGGCAGCTATCTGTACGAGCCAGCCTCTTATTCCAAAAGTAAGTTAAGGACCTCAGCATTCCAGTCCTTGATAAATAAGCCCCTCTCTCTGAGAGCCTCAGTGACAGATAAATCTGTCCACCCAAGGGCATTTCCCAAGCGGGACGGGTTGTTTAAACTCCTTACCAGATTGCAGCTGGCACCCGCCACGTTGATTTTTCTCTCTCCTTATAATCATAATGGGATCTCAGCAATAAAGATGGATTTGTTAATTTCCATCCCCTTCTCACTTTCTCTTTTAATCACTGTCGAGCATAAATTAATTTCAGCTTAAAGAGCTTTCAACAAGATTCCGTCACTGTCTAGGGCACCTAAAGGTCAAAAAACAGGAGCCTCTGAAAACACTCATCAGTTGTTTGCCAGGAATAAACTTTTAGTTATTGACACTTCATTATTTCTATTTTGTCCATGGCAAGCTCGAGTCAGGAGAGAGAGAAACCAATCTGATCACCCACCTGCTATGTTGAGTGTCACATTTTCTTCCAGAGTCTTTGAGGAAGTGGACTAAAGTTTCAATATCAGGCTTGATATCATATCAGGCTTGATATCACTTGCATATTTCTTCAGGGTAAGATACAGAGTCAAGTTTTTGGGTCACCAGGCCTATTTAAATTCCAATTCTACTATATATCAACTGGGGTGCCCGGAGAAAAATACATAACTTCTGAATTTTTGTCATCTAAGACGTCAATGATTGTGTTCATCTTACGGAATCATTGTGTGAAATTGATGAGAGAGAAGTACTGAAAAGTACGGAGTATTGGCCTAGAATGTCAAGTATCTCACAAAATGTAGCCACAATCAATAGCATTTCCCTTAAGATGTCTACCATTTGAAAGTTTACTGTGAGACAGGGACTCTGATAAAGGGAAAAAATTAGAGAAACATGTAGGATCACTAAGGAATGCTTCTTGTGTCTTACCATGGACAAGGGTCAATAATGTGGTATGGAAAAGCCTTTCTGAGTGACTTGTAAATATAAACCATCTTCCATGCTCTTTGCTGGACATTGGAGTAAAGTTTGGTGTTACTCATATCAAGCTTATGTCTCATTTCTGCTACTTACTAATTATGTGTGATCTTGGCAAATTAATTCCGTCTGTGAGCCTTAGGTCTCTCAACTGTACTATAGGTAAAGCACTTCCCGTATTTGATTATTCATGAACATCAAATGACATGATATATCCTATTAATAAACAGACAAATTTAGGAATACCAATAGTAAGTCTGCTTTGTAATCTACATGTCACTACACAAAATGATAAAAACACTAACAGTAATATTTAATACATATGGCACATTCTATGTGCTAGCAACTTTTCTAAACACTTTATATAAAGTAATTTATCTAACCCTCACTGAAAACCACATAATGGAAGTGTCAGTGTTGCCCTCGTCTTACACATGTGAAAACAGAGGTCAAAGGAACCATTTAACTTTCCCACTGTTATGTATTTAATAAGTAGTGAAATCAGGATTGAAAATCTGTGTAATCTGCATTCAGAGTCTGAGCTCTTAAGGATTTTGTACCCTGCTTTGGTTGGATCAGGGGAAGAAGATGCTAGTCTACCTAACTAGCTACTAATAATGTGGTATGTCATTACCATTCTGGTTTTTCTTTTATAGCATTCATTTATTCTGCATGTATTTATTGAATGTCTACTGTGTTCTAGGCATTAGTTAAGTTGTTGGAGATACAGTAGGGAACTAAACAGACAAACCCTTCTGTTTTTGCAGAGTTTATATCCACTGGTATTAATGGCTAGAAAAGGCAGATGTGGAATTATAATAAAAAGGCATAGATGAGGAACTTCTGGGGCCTGATCGTAATAGCAGTGCAACACTCTGGAGACACTTCAGGTCTCAAAACCTTATATAGAACTCTTATAACTGCAGGCTAAGAATTGTGTGATTTCATGCTCATGACAACCCTGGGAACCAGATACTGTTAATACATGCATTTTGCATATAAGGAAATAGCTGCATAAAGGGATCAAGTCACCTGTATAAGAATATATACAGGAAGTATTAAAGCTAGACTTTGGATGCAGGTTTGCCTAAGACAGGACCTCGAGGTTCTAAAGTCCTGGCTATATGGACTCTGATTTAATTGCAGTATTTATTTAAATAAGAGCAGTGCAGACCAGAGGATTCTTCTAGAATAATTGTTCTCAAGCCTTTAAAAACACATTTTGTCTTTCTAAAGTTTTGTCTCCTTTTCCTCCTCAACCTTAGCTCCATTCTGACCACTGCACACACCCCAAATATGTAGATTCCAGAGTAAGCCATTTCAAAATTATTTCTAATTGTGCTCTCAACTCAAAAGTGTCAGGTACATGCATGATTTCTCCCAAAGATCTGTAAATAAGGATACGAGGTGTGGAATATATTACTCTGGAGCTGATGGGGCTGCAGAGGTCAAAATAAAGTAAAGACAAAGGGTTCGGAAAATGAAATTCAGTTAGTATTTGGTCATTTTGAGTGTGATGTATTTTGATTCTGGACTTGGGCTGCTTTCATTAAACCAATGTCCACAAGGGAAGTCTTTACCTTTTTGTTTGTTTGTTTGTTTGTTTTTTCTTTTTGAGACGAAGTCTCATTCTGTCGCCCAGGTTAGAGTGCAGTGGTGCAATCTCAGCTCACTGCAACCTCCGCCTCCTGGGTTCAAGTGATTCTCCTGCCTCAGCCTCCCAAGTAGCTGGGATTACAGGCACATGCTACCACACCCAGCTAATTTTTGTATTTCTTGTAGAGGCGGGGTTTCACCATGTTGCCCAGGTTGGTCTCAAACTCCTGGGCTCAAGTGACCCACCAACCACCTCAGCCTCCCAAAGTGCTGGGATTACAGGCATGAGCCACCGTGCCCACCCGCCTCTAATATTTTTAACACGTATTATAGAAATTACATTTGGCTCAGTCCAGTACGTCCAGGCTTCTATTCCAGATATTAAAGGAGAGTTTGGGTGATAGCCAAGTCTTAGATTTCTAAAGATGGCAAATAGTGGTAAATAATTTTTAAGGTTTAAAACCCATGTTTACATACATTATCTTGGATCATCCTTAAGACAACCTTGTTGGTTGCTCATTATCACCTCCACTTTATCAATGAAGAATGAGAAAATCGAGTATTTTATGGACTTTTGTTTTTCCCCAAAATATACTCTGATGAACATTAGACATTGTGCTAAGCCACTCCAGAGACCACTGAGGAAGAACAGGAGGGACTTAGCTGGAAGTGTCCCATTCCAGTCTCAACCAGAGCAAATCTGCTTTAGGACTTGTGCAATATTTATTGAGTGTCTTCCATATCACAGCCACTGTGTAGGGTGGTTCAAACAGATTTTTGACCAAGACAGACTTGAAGGCCCTTTCCTCTTGATGTCTTTGTAGCAGAGACTTAGATAAATGCATTAACCATTATTTAATTATATTTCTGAGAAGTGCTACAAAGAAACAGATCAAGCTGTATAATAGGAGCTGGGAGCATTGATCATCAATGAGATTTAAATTTCACAGAGTGGTTCATGTCTTTAAAGAGTTTGAAAGCCGTTAGATTAAGAAAATAATCCCACATTTATTTCCTTATTTATTATTATTTTTAAAAATAATCCCACATTTAATGAGATCTCAGGTAATTCCCAGAAAAATAGAAACTTTGTTGAATCTCATTTTAGCATCTACAGTGGACTGCTTATAAACAACAGAAATTTATTTTTCACAGTTCTGGAGGCTGGGAAGTTCAAGATCAAGGAAACAGCAGATTCAGCATCTGGAAAAAGACTGTGTTCAGATTCAAAGATGTGCCTTCTAGCAGTGTCCTCATATAGTAAAAGAGGCCACTGAGCTCCCTCAGACCTTTTCTTATAAGGGCATTAATTCTATTCATGAGGGTTCCTCCATGACCTAGTCACCTCCTGAAGACTTCTCTTCCTGCCCATCACCTTGGCAGGGGGGTGGGGGGCCAGGGGTAGGATTTTAACATAGGAATTTTGAGAGGATGCAAACATTCAGATCACAGCAGATACCAAATGTGTAATAAAGATTTTTTTTCCTCAATAATGATTTTTTAAAAATTGTGTAAGGATTCCTTTTAAAATAAAGTTTGTTGTGTATAATTAAGGTATACACCATGCTGTGGGATACACACGGATAGTAAAATGGTTACTATAGTGAAGCAAACTAACATATTTTACATAGTTACACATTTTGTTTGTTTGTTTTGGTGGCAAGAGCAGGTAAAATCTATTTATTCAGTATGAATCCCATACACGGCACAGCTTTATTACCCAGAGTCCTCATGTTGTATATTAGATCTCAAGACTTACTCTTTCCACATATCTGCTACTTGGATTCTATTGTATTTATTTGGTCTGTCAAAATAATTGGACATTAAAAAAATTAGAGTTTTTAAAACCTACTAATAGTGATAATGACTCAATTTATTATATCAAAATATAAAACAATAAAAGTTTGTATTTAAAAAGTAGAACTTATCACACAAGCACTTCCTTCTACTATTAAATTCTATATTGATAACACCATTTCAGGAGGAACAGCTTAGTATTGACAATCGTTTTAGTTTTGGTTTCAGTGTATTTTTTGTGTTTCATTAGTAAGTTTGCTTCGGTGGTAGACATGTACAAGCCCTATTTTGAGAAGTACATGCTTAGATTTACACTTGAGTAATGTTATAATGAAAATAATTAAAACCTTCATGGGTGGTCCACAAACGATTGTTTACTCTTTAAATGAGAACTTTGTATTACATTAATTTGCCGTTGATGAGAAACACTGAACTGGTTTTGGCTGAGAAAAGGGCAAAACAAGATCTATGTTAAAAAAATATTTATCCACCACAGACAGAATGGATTGGAAAGGAACTAGGGGGGCAGGGAGACCAGATAGGAATTTTATTTTGTGGGAGAGACAGTATGAAAGCCTGAATCAATATAGAGACATTTTGGTGCAATAATAAACTCTTGTTACTGGTAATGATGATGATCATTTAGTAGCACAGAAGTTGCACCTCTGTGCCAAATACTTACAAGGTCTGTAGATTTCAGGCCAGAAATTAGTAAAGGGGCATTTTGTCAAGCTTAATTCCTTGTTATAGTTGTCTTCAACGGCCATTTGTGGATTTGACTTGATTACTTTGTGTGCATTACAACCCAATTAAATCCAAGCCATGTCTTCACAGAGAGCTAGGTCTATGAAGACAACATAACAAGGGCAATCTTTAGAATATCCCTACCATAATTCATCCTCATAATTCCAGGCAAGAAATCTGATTCAGAAAACTGCGGTTAGGAAGGCGATGGAAAGGATTGCTTAGTGATAGGAAAATGACCAGCCAGAATTTTATTTCTTCTAATGCTATCAGGTCTGAGAACTACAAAGGGAGAGAAATGACCAAAGGGAGATATTGTTCCCTCTTCACAAATATAAATGAGTAAATGGCAATTCCTGTTCATTAAAATTCTATGCAGATAAAGAATAAAAATTTGTAGATAATTAGCTGATTTCTTTATTTGCAGAAACTCGGTTGAGCATAAATAAAGAATGGCCCAGCTATCCATGCATGTGGTCATCGTCTACAAATGGAAAAATCTGCTCATCACCATTATATATAATTTTTCATGTCATTTGCTTTGAAGCACTAACAAAAAGAAATATACAATTAGAAGAATGAATGCTGCTTCTCTATTCATTGCCCCGACTTTTGCCTCAAATACAGCACAATCAGAAATGATGCCATTGTCTCCAATTTTGAAAACACAGTGGCAAGAATATCGATATCTTCTTAAGACCACATGCTTATTACTAGGTCTCAGGACAAGCATGAACCCCACAACCAAGTGAGGTCTCATTAATTTCTATATAATCTCAGATTTGTAAAATGTCATGCAGATTGCCCATCATGCCATAATCATGTCATGTATCATAATCTAATATTCAAAGCCAAGAGGGGCTTTTTTAATTCTGTGAGGGTCCACACTCTTTGTGTCTTGCTTTTGTTTCTCCTCTAGCCATGAATGACTCAAATTGATATTAGGCTCCTCCTGAGTCTTTAGCCTCAATCACATCAAAATGATGTATTTTATTATTCAAAAACACCTATTATATACCTTTTAGTGTTAATCATTACTTTCTCTGCACTCTCAACTATTACAGATTTGTTCAGATTACTTCTAATTTATTGTCATCATTATAATTAATCTTGTCTGATAAGAGACTGAAGATCGTGATTGTACTTTGTCTTTTTTTTTTTTTTTTTTAATCCTTTTCTTGGACTCTTCCAGTACACTGGACAAAGTAAGTTTCCAAAAGCTTAAAAAGTTTTCCAGCTAACACAAACCTTTCATAGAGCCTTTGCTTCCTTTGATTTTCTCAAGTACTTTATGATTTATTCTAACTTCATAATTGAGGCATAGGAGTCTTGAAATAATGTTACAAAGATCCTCAGTCACACAATTTACAGGTGATATGGTGGAATAACAATTAAATTTGAGACCAAGATACCAGGACTCTTTGCTCTACACCATTTGTGGAAAGTTGAAAACATGAGTTCCAAAACACCACAAATTTGGGACTCAGTTTATCTTTCATCCAGTGTTTTCCAGCTCCACTACTCAGAAAGTTCAAGAGGTCTTTCTGTTATGCAAAAGGAGATATTTAATCTATGTGTGTTGGCGACAATTTCTTTACCCCAGAGTAAGAGATGGCATGTGTATATTTAAGAATACAAGGGGCTGGGCATGGTGACTCACACCTATGATCCCAACACTTTAGGAGGCTGAGGCAGGAGGATTACTTGAGCCCACAAGGTTGAGACAAGTCTGGGCAACGTAGTGAGACCTTGTCTGTTAATTGTTTGGGTTTTGTTTTGTTTTTTTTTTTTTTTAAATCACAAGAGATTCTATTGTAAAATAATATGAATCACTTAAGATAAATGAAGACCACTCAGGAGCTTACAGAATCAGGCCTGGGAATCGTGCTCCTAACATCCAGTGTATTATTGAGAATTTAGGATAGTACAGAAACAAAGACATTTCAAAATACAGTGGTTTAAATGAGTTATTCATTTGTTTCTCACAGAAAAGCTCAGAGGTCAACAGATAGGGCTGCCATATAGCCTTCGAAATTATAGGTTACACTTGTGAACATCTTGATGGTGATTTCCGTGGAGAATGTGCTGGGCACGTGAAGAAAAGAAAGTTCTCCTCCATCAAATGCAGAACACAGGCTGGGCGCGGTGGCTCTCTCCTGTAATCCCAGCACTTTGGGAGGCCGAGGCGGGCACGTCACGAGATCAGGAGATGGAGACCATCCTGGCTAACACGGTGAAACCCCGTCTCTACTAAAAATACAAAAAAATTAGCCGGGTGTGGTGGCGGGCGCCTGTAGTCCCAGCTACTCGGGAGGCTGAGGCAGGAGAATGGCGTGAACCCGGGAGGCGGAGCTTGCAGTGAGCCTAGATGGCGCCACTGCTCCAGCCTGGGTGACAGAGTGAGACTCCGAGACTGTCTCAAAAAAAAAAAAAAAAAAAAAAGAAAAAAGAAAAAAAAAAAAAAAAGGAAAAAAGAAAAAACAGAATGCAGAACACCCACATTGTAAAGGCGTTTTGAGAATCCATTGGGATAACATTGATAAAGTACTTTTCCTGGTACCTGCACATAGTGGGCACTTTAAACAGCTAATTCTGTAGTCTCCGTGCTCTTATTTGTTTTAGTAATGGTAGCAATGGCTGTCTCCTCTACTTTCTCTTCCTTCTCTACTTATTTTTTACACCTTTCATTTCTTAAAACTTAATCAGGAAATATACTTTCCTTCATGAGAATTGCAGCATCAAAGATTGAGTGAGGCATCAAATTAGGTGTTCAAGAATTTCTTACTAAATTTTAATTGGATTTTCCATCAGTAGCGTTTGTCATCACCACTCCCTCTCACCTCAGAGTAGACACTAGCCAATATGCCCAGAACTTCAGTAATTTTATACTCAGTTGGTTAAATGCTGCCATCTTTGCTAGGATTATATGCACTGGTTCTTCTACACATGTTAAAAACAAACAAATCAACCTTCAAATTCAGCAAGGTGCAAGGAACAGAAGGAGACAGTGACTTGTACATTTTTCCCTTCTTTTTCCCTCCATTCACTCACTGTTCACTTCTGCAATGTATAATCATTCTGGGTTCTTCTTTTTCTCCTCTCTAAACCCATCATATACACACAAAAATTTATTAACTATTTTAAGTTTACTTAGTATCTCTTGTGTGGTTTTATGTATTATTCCCAAGAATGCAAATTCTGACCGGTGTCCATACCATTTTCTAGATGTCTCTTTTATTCCTTTCTATTTAGGACTAGTGGCATGTTTAACTAGAATGAACCTCTTCTCTCTCTCCCTTTTTCTTTGTTCTCTTCATGGCAGCTTTCAACTTTATACAGTAAGTGTAGTGTCGTGGAATACTGGGTAAAATTTAGATTAAGGTAAAGTGAACTGGAATCTTACTCTAATATTTGAAGTCTAGGGCTTATGAATTTTCAATGGCTCTGCTATGGCCTGAATGCTTGTGTTCCCCCATAGTTCACATGTTGGAATCCTAACCCTCAATGTGATAGTATTAGAGTGTGAGGGCTTTTGAAGGTAATTAGGTCATGAAAATGGAGCCCTCATGAATGGGAGAGTGTCATTATAAAAGAGACATAAGAGAGACTTTTAACCCATGTGAGAACATAGCAAGAAAGTACTGTCCAAGAACCAGTAAGGAAGCCCTCAGCTGAATCTGCTGGTGTCTTGATCTTGGACTTCCAAGCCTCCAGACCTTTAAGAAGTAAATTCCTGTTAATATAAGCCACCCAGGTTACGGTAGCTCATTATAGCAGCCCAATAAACTAAGACAATCTCTGTAAGTAATTTATTTTCGGGGCCATCCATTTGTAAGTACATTTGGCCCTTAAACAACACAGGTTTGAACTGTGAGAGTGTACTTCTACTTGGATTTTCTTCTGCCTCTGCTACCCCTGAGATAGCAAGGCCAATCCCTCCTCTTCCTTCTCTTCCTCTGCCTAATCAGTATAAAAATAATAAGGATGAAGATCTTTAGGATGACCCACTTCCACTTAAAAAATAATAAATGTATTTTCTCTTCCTTATGATTTTCTTAATAACATTTTATGTTCTCTAACTTACTTTGTTGTAAGAATTCAGTATATAATAAATATATATAACACAATATTTATTGACTATTTATGTTGTTATGTTATGTTGTTAGTATGGCTTCCAGTCAACAAAATGTTATTAGTAGTTGTATTGGGGAAGTTAATTATACATGGATTTTTCAACTACACAGGGAGGTCCATTCCCCTAACACCTGCATTGTTCAAAGGCCAACTGTACATATTTCTGTTAACTCACTTCCTCTATGCCATAATGTCAAGGCTTCATTTATCTCACACTGCAAGATAATAACTACCTGCCTTGTGATACTTAAAACAGTTTGATTTGGAGAGACCCTATATGCCAATGAGGGGCATCTTCAATCAATTAATTATTGACATCTTTCCCATAGGTTTTCTCTTTTCCATAATCTATAGCAAAACAATTGACAAATGGTAGGTTTCTAATAAAAGTTTCATAATGAATGTATATATAAATTAATATATACTGTGGACAAGAAAATTCAACAAGCTGCATACCTCCATGATTCTCTTGCCGTGGTATGGGTATGCAAAGATCTCCCAAGACAAAGTGATCAAACTGAGATTAGAGAATCATCTCCCAAGACATGCATATAATCCTGTCATATTTAATTTTCAAATTATAGAGCACAACCCATTGGTAGGTTACAAAAGTACTTTCGGTGGGCTGTGAATTAAAATTTAAAAATCACATTTATTTTACCATTGTTTAGTATTTCAAGGTGAATTATGAACGAATTTATATTTGTATAAAATTTATTTATGAATTATCTTCGAAGAAAGATACTGGTGGTCACCAACATCAGATATCAATGAATTGAAAATTAATACCTAGCTAAAATTTACTGAGGACTCTATTTCATTGCTATAATAAAATTTCTGGTGTCATTTCACTTTTGGCAATGGTGAAAATCTCCCACATATATTTGCACACCAGAGAGCTGTAGTCCCCAGAGTTTTAAAGCGAGATACCATTGTGTCATTTGTGCCACCTTAGATCAGCTGTGGTTTCCACCTGCTGCTATATGTACATTTCAATTTGAGTTATTTTTGATTTATTGCAACGATGATGAAAGCAATGAATTGAGTTTTTGGCTATTACAACATGGTACACATTGATACCACCCTCTATTTAGTCATGCATTCATTGTGATTTAAATAAGATTGTTCATTTAATTACTAAAAGAATCAGTATATTCTTCGCATAATCTTTCACCCTCTACATATTTTCTACGCAACTGACCTTCCAGGTTGTTCCCTGGAGTTGATTTCCCAAAGATGGGATGAGAAAATTTTCCCTGACATCCGTAGACATAATCGAGTATCTGTGAGATCTTTCTCTATCACTAGATATTTAGCTTTCTTGGAGCAATCATATTGCCTCTTTCTTGATGCATCCTTAGTGTTTAGAACAGCATTTATCGCATAGTAGGTGTTCAATAAATTTTTGTTACATAAATTAATATATAGAGTTTTAAAAAATCATACAGATTAATCATACAGATTTAAATATACATTTTAAAATTATATATTATTACTTAATATTTTCACACTTAAAACTTCTTCCAATCCTCCCAGTAGCACTAGGTAGTAAGCAAGGCAGCTAATGCTATGATTTTGTATGTTTGCAGGTGATGAAATTGAGGGTTGAGAATAATTCCCCAATATTAAGAATCCACAAGGAGAACTTTGTTAAAGGATATAAAACTACAGATAGTGAGGAGGAATAAGTTCTAACACTCTATGCCCTTGTAGGATGACCATAGTTAATAATAGTATATTATATAGTTGCAGCCAGCTAGGAGAATATTGAGTGTTCCCAACACGAAGAAGTGATAATTGAAATGATGGATATGTTAATTACCATGATCTAATTATTATACATTACATATATTTAAATATCACTATGTACTCCATAAATATATACAATTATTTTTGTTATATAAAAATATAAAATTAAAAAAATAAAATGAGTTTATTTAAAAAATATATTTAGCGACAGAACTAATGTTCAAACTCATGCTGCCCCATTCTTACTCTGGCGGCTTTTTTCCATAGCTTCCTTCCAACTCTTAGATTTTATGATTCAAAGTGAAAGCCAGGATGGCCATACTTCCCTCTCTCTGGTCCCCTTCAGAGACATCCTGGGCTACTTCACAGCTTCCTCCCACCAAAGCATCCTTAAGTGCTGAAAACACAGCACCGCTGAGCCTACTCATCAGCCAGTTGGCACTTTTTCAAATGAGCCACTGAATGGCAAGTGCACAGATAACACAGGGATAAAATGAGCTCCTCTTATTGATTTTCCAAACCAATATGGCACGGGTGCTCCCTCTTTGTGCCATCTCCTCCCTCTGCCCGGAGGCATTCTCTGCCCGTCCATCATTTTAATTAGACATTACACCTGGCACAAATGCTGAGTTGATTAACCTTAAAGGAGCTGAATAGGTTCTCTGATCGTTAACACGGGGCCCCTGACATATTATAACTCATGTTAACATGTGCTGTTGCACAAACTCACAGCTTCTTCAGCCGACTTTCCAAAGCCGTGGTGCGGGGTAATAGCATCTACAGAGAGCTCTTTGTGAAGCGTGCTCCCATAATGATGCCGTGAAAAGCAAGATTTAAAAGACGGATTGGTGTGGACTCTGCAGATACTACTTTTTAATGTTTATATAAATGCACCTTCCGTGTCAAGGGGGTTCTCAGGGGTGGTACTGCATGTTAGGATGTCGTAAAAAAGCGAACACTACTTTTGGAACCGGAAGGCACGGGATTTCATCCTGTGCTGACTGTGATCTTAGAACAGTCTTTTAATTTCTTTAGGTCTCGAACTTCTCCTATGGAAAATAGAGATCCAAAGGAATGTGAAGGTTTCCTTGCCTTGTCCATTACTATCACCCACCAATTTGCCTCTCTCCTAACATGGTACACAGAGAACACTCCAATGAATCCTTATTCTTTTTTTTTTTTTCTTTTTGAGATGGAGTCTTGCTCTGTCACCCAGGCTGGAGTGGAGTGCAGTGGTGTGATCTCGGCTCACTGCAAGCTCCGCCTCCCGGGTTCACGCCATTCTCCTGCCTCAGCCTCCCGAGTAGCTGGGACTACAGGCGTCCGCCACCAGGCCCGGCTAATTTTTTGTATTTTGTTTAGTAGAGACGGAGTTTCACCGTGTTAGCCAGGATGGTCTCGATCTTCTGACCTCGTGATCCGCCCGCCTTGGCTTCCCAAAGTTCTGGGACTACAGGTGTGAGCCACTGCGCCCGGCCGAATCCTTATTCTTTAATGCTTGTTAAATAGACTTTCTGCCTCAAATAATTTATCCTTTGTTGATGAGGTAGGCTGTCTTACAGATGTCAAAGAACGCTCTTTTGCCCTCCTCAAGTCCCCAAATAAATCACTCAAATCAGTTGTTATGTATATTTCCTGTAGGCCCCAACTTAATGTTCTGTCTCCTCCAGAGTTAAAAAAAATTTTTAAAATAATATCTTCATAATCAAAGCTGCCTCTGGACCTAACATGCTATTATGACCCAGTGGGGAGAGAGAAAAAAATTAAGGCAATGAAAATGAAGAAGGGAATTTTAATGATCATTTCCCTTTCTCACAGAAGCTTCCTCCCTTTGGTTTAAGGAAAGGATCATTTTTCATTTTTTCCTTTTTTTAAAATTACACTTTAAGTTCTGGGGTACATGTGCAAAACTTGCAGGTTTGTTACATAGGTATACATGTGTCATGGTAGTTTGCTGCACCCATCAACCTGTCACCTACATTAGGTATTTTTCCTAATGCTATCCCTCCCCTAGACCCCCACCCCATGACAGACCCTGGAGTGTGATGTTCCCCTCCCTGTGTCTATGCGTTCTCATTGTTCAACTCGCACTTATGAGTGAGAACATGTGGTGTTTGGTTTTTTGTTCTTGTGTTAGTTTGCTGAGAATGATGGTTTCCAGCTTCATCCATGTCCCTGTAAAGGACATGAACTTATCCTTTTTTATAGCTGCACAGTATTCCATGGTGTATACATGCCACATTTTTTTAATCCAGTCTATCATTGATGGATATTTGGGTTGGTTCCAAGACTTTGCTATTGTGAATAGTGCTGCAATAAACATACATGTACTTGTGTCTTTATAGTAGAATGATTTATAATCCTTTGGGTATATACCCAGTAATGGGATTGCTGGGTCAAGTGGTATTTCTAGTTCTACATCCTTGAGGAATTGCCACACTGTCTTCCACAATGGTTGAGCTAATTTACACTCCCACCAATAGTGTAGGTGTTCCTATTTCTCCACATCCTCTCCAACATCTGTTGTTTCCTGACTTTTTAATGATTGCCATTCTAACTGGCGTGAGATGGTATCTCATTGTGGTTTTGATTTGCATTTCTCTAATGACCAGTGATGATGAACTTTTTTTTCGTATGTTTGTTGGCTGCATAAATGTCTTCTTTTGAAAAGTGTCTGTTCATAGGAAAGGATCATTTTTCTACAGCAGGTCTGGAATTGAAGTCATGGATCGATTCCTCTGCTCTCCCCTGAAGATCAAAATAACCGGTAAATTAGACTTTGAGCTTCATAATAGTAGAGATCAAAATTAACTGATATTTGGTATCTCTAATGCTAAGAACAATGCCATATACATAGTAGAAATGAAATATGTCTTAATTGAATTGCATGAAATAGTGGAAATTTTCAGTATAAGCAAAGACTAATGGAAACATGTTTTTGTCTGAATGACATTTTCATTTCTCAAATAGCATTATTTTGGTGGCAAACTATTCTAATTTACCTTTGGCCAACTACTTGAATTATAAAGGGGAGAAGGGTTATTGCATAGGAGAAAGAACTTGCATGTTTGAGAAGCAAGATATTCCACTAGTTTGGCCGGTGATCTGGTAATAGATTCTTTTTGTTTGTTTTTTAAACACTGTGTGAATTTGGGCAAGTTACATGTCTCTTCTGAGCCCTATTTTCTTTCATATTTAGTTGTGAAAACTACATGAGCTAATATATGTACACTTTGTACCACAGAGTTATGCAGTCAGTGCTGAGCAAACAGCACTTAATAATCATTTCAACATACCACAAAGAGAGAGAGAGAAGAAGAATTTTGTGAGTTTCTGTCAATCATTCTATAAATAAAGAGAAGCAAAAAAGGGGAAAATTCTCATACTTTGCCTTAAAATGTAGGTAGAAATTAGGCTCTTTGGAAATTCCTGGAAATGAGAATTTGTGTTCTGACACAATAATCTTATTTCTCATATCCTTGTCTGGGAATCAAAGGCAGGGCCAGAAAGAAAGACCTATGAGCACCTCTTTTTATCTCTTGAAACTTAAGGACTTCAAAGGTGACCCACTTAAACAAAATCCCTGACCTCTAATCCTTGTCCATTTCTGTAGAAAGGTCAACATCTCTCTGGTTCATGGCTCATGGCAAAAGGAGAAATATTTAGCTTCACAGGGCAGCTTCATAGATTGGTGCCTACATTGTGCTGAGTTAATAGGCTTCATCTTCAAGAAGTAGAGTATTTGGAATTTTTTAAAGCACTTTCATCATTCTACAGTCCTGCTAAAGAAAGGTCTGTTTTTCCTCAATTTCTCCAGGACACAGACAGGACCACAGTTCCAATGTCACCAACTCTTTGGCACCTACCCTGACCCTCCTAGGTAGCAGGCTCCAGTGCTCTCCGTAGCATGATGTTTACCTCTGTCATAGGACGCGCCATTTGCCTGTGCTCATCTGGCTACTTCTTGCATCCCTGACTTAACTGTGTATTTTGTTAATCTTTGCCCTATGAAGCACAGTGTTTGCTATTGGTAAGGTTTTCAAGAATTGAATTTTTTGAATAATTAAATGGATGTACAAATTAACCAATAAAGCAAGATGGCCCATTGAAAATAAAACATACTTTCTATTGAAGAAAAGCTGAGTTCATACACTGGCCCTTCTCTGAACTGATTGTGTGGCTTATGCAAGCCATCTGGTCTCTTTAAATCATAGTGTTGTCATACATAAAATGAGTATAAACCTACAAACTATACTAGCTATTCAGCAAATGCCTCTCAACACCAAACCTACATTTCTGCACTGTTTAAAATATTTGTTTTCTTTATCATCTGGGGAATGCTGAAGTGAGGCTTCAAGACAAGAGACGAAGGAAAAGACACACTCCATTCCACCATGTTTTTACCTCTATCAGTGTAACTCAGCTAGGCTTATTCACCCAGGCAGCTGCAGTGCATTTCTGTAGCAGCAGGTGGTTCTGGGTTGCAGTTTTCTCAACACTTTCAGAAGCCACCTCATACATCACCTCGGAGACACAAGACACTCCTCCTTCTCAGAGGCCTGAATCCCAGTTCCCTGGAGCCCCTCCTCAAACCTTTTCAGTTTTAACAATTCTCATTTCTTTCATTTTGCTCCTGACTTAGAAGGGATACTGCTATCCTTTTTTTTTTTAATCCTGTTTTCAGCTTTTCAATTCTCCGTAATACGGTTAACCCTTTTTAGTTTAAATACTCTCTTTGTAAGTAACTGGTGCCGTTTTTGCCCTCTGATTAGACAAGCACTGATACATCCACCTTCTAGGATTGTGGTTTATGTGAGATGGCACATTCAGAAGGTCCTGCATGCAACACTCTTCCTTTAGGGGTGGCTTTTTACAGAAAATTTACCATTTTAACCACTTTTGAGTGTACAGTTCAGTGGCAATAAGTGTGTTGACAACATTGTGTAACCATCACTACTATTTCTTTCAAGAACATTTTCATTTTTCTAAACTAAACACAATACCCACTAAACAATAGCTTCCCTTTCTCCCCTCACTCCAGCCCCTGGTAACCACTATTCTACTTTCTTTGTCTATACAGTTGACAATTCTACATACTGAAATAAGTGGAGAATACAATACAATATTTATCTTTTTGTATCTGTCTTACTTTGATTACCCTAATATTTTTAAAGTGTATCAAATTTGAAGCATGTATGAATTTCATTCATTTTTATGACTGAATAATTTTCTATTGCAGCAGCGCCCAACCTTTTTGGCACCAAGGACCAGTTTCCTGGAAGACAGTTTTTCCATGGACCTGGGGGTCAGGGAGGATGGTTTCAGGATGAAACAGCTCCACCTCAGATCATCAGGCATTAGTTAGATCCTCATAAAGAGCGTGCAACCTAGATCCCTCACATGCGCAGTTTGCAAGAGGGTTCATATTCCTATGGGAATCTAATGGATAGGTTAGATTCTATCTGCTGCTGCTCTGACAAGAGGCGTAGCTCAGGCAGTAATGTGAGCGGTGGGGAGCAGCTGTAAACACAGATGAAGCTTCATTTGCTCACCCACTGCTCACCTCCTGCTGTGAAGCCTGGTTCCTAATAAGCCAGTCCATGGTCGGGGGGTTGGGAACCCCTGTTCCATTGTATGAATATATCACCTTTTATGAATATATCACTTTTTGTTCATCTATTCATACATCAATGGACACTTGAGTTGTTTCTACCTTTTGGTTATTACAAATAATGCTGCTATGAATATGAGTGTACAAATATCTATTAAAGTCATTGCTTTCAATTCTTTTGGGTATATGCCTTGTCTTACCATTAGGCTGCTATAACAAAAATACCACAGACAGGGTGGCTTAAACAACAAACACTTGTCTCTCACAGTTCTGGGGACTGTCTAAGATAAAGGCACTGAGAGATTCAGTGTTTAGTGAGGGCCTGCTCCCTTGTTCGTAGACAGTAATCTTCTTGCTACGTCCTCATGTGTTGGAAGGGACAAGTAAGCTAGCTTCCTGGGGTATTTTTTTTTATTATTATACTTTAAGTTCTAGGGTACATGTGCACAACGTGCAGGTTTGTTACATATGTATACATGTGCCATGTTGGTGTGCTGCACCCATTAACTCGTCATTTACATTAGGTATATCTCCTAATGCTATCCCTCCCCACCGTCCCCACAATAGGACCCAGTGTGTGATGATCCCCTTCCTGTGTCCAAGTGATCTCATTGTTCAGTTCCCACCTATGAGTGAGAACATGCGGTATTTGGTTTTCTGTTCTTGCTATAGTTTGCTGAGAATAATGGTTTCCAGCTGCATCCATGTCCCTACAAAGGACACAAACTCATCCTACTGGGGTCTCTTTTACAAAAGCACTAATCACATTCACAAGGTTATGCCTTCATTACCTAATTATCTCCAAATGCCTCACTTCTAAATACCTAACATTTGGATTAAGTTTCAAGATATAAACTTGGGGTGGGACATAAATATTCAGTCTATGGCAAACTAACAGTGGAATTCCTGGATCATATGGTAATGCTATGCTTAAGTCTTTGATTGGCTGCCATACTGCATTGCACATGATTTTACAGTCCCACCAGAAATACACAAGGGACTTAATTTATCTACATCCTTGCCACTGCTTCAACATTTCTGTTTTTTTTGTTTGTTTGTTTGTTTGTTTGTCGTCCAGGCTGGAGTGCAGTGGCACAATCTCCGTTCTCTGCAACCTCCGCCTCCTGGTTTATGCCATTCTCCTGCCTCAGCCTCCCGGGTAGCTGAGACTATAGACGCTCGTCACTATGCCTGACTAATTTTTTGTATTCTTTAGTAGACGGGGTTTCAATGTGTTAGTCAGGATGGTCTTGATCTCCTGACCTCGTGATCCACCCGCCTCGACCTCCCGATCACTGGAATTTCAGGCGTGAGCCACCGCGCCTGGCCAACATTTCTGCTTTTTTCCTACATAATAGCTATCCTAATATGTAAAGTGGTATCTGATTGTATTATTATTATTAATGTATAAACATGTGTAACGGAACAAATCTCCAATCTTAGAACTATGCATGGATACTGTCATTTCAGCATTAAAAAGACTCAATAGGTAAAGAGGGGTGGCTTGATAGTTTTCTCACTCTAATTCTGACATTACCACCACCATTATTATGTTCCCTGGGATGGCATAAATCTTTTCTTTTTGTTGCTTTTACATAACACAGATAAGCTAGACTAAAAAAATCTCTGGTAAATTTGGAAGGAAAGCATAAGAAAATAGACTAAAAATGTGAGGGGCAAAATAAATCATCTAACTTCTATAATAGTTGATTTTATAGTTTTTGTCTTACTTGGCTAGGTTCAGTTTGCTCTGGTAAAACTTATTGAGCATCTAAAAAATATTCCAGATTCCATTTTATGTATTAGAGACACAGACTTAATTAAACAAAGACTTTGCCCACCCTCCCACCGCTGTCCAAGAAGATCACTACCGGCTAGTATCAGTCAGAGAGTTTTAATCTATTTAAGTATATTGAGGATAAATCATTACACAACTCACAGGATGTGCCACTCTACTCTCTGGATTTCAGCCTTAAAATACATCTTAATATATCTGGGTACCTATTCCCAGCCTGACTCAACATGCTACTTAATCTGGGCCTTGAGGAGATGATGGGTGGGAAGAAACTATCTGTTTAAAAGTAGCTTCAAAAATCTTTGGAGAGAGAAAACTGTCTTTGTCTAGGAAAATGCATTGAAAACCTTCCTGGGGTGGTTGATGCCATCCTGAAAACATGGATTAAAGGAGTCTAGGAAACAAACAGCTAAACCCATCTAGGCAGAAATCTGGGGATGAAAAGAAAAATAGAAAACAGAAAACAGAGATGGACAGAGAGGAGACGGGACAAAAGAAGACCTGAAATGTGCTAGAAGGATGAATACTGAGAAGTGGAAACAATTAATGGACTGTCAGAGGCAGAACTGTTTTTACATTGTGTGTGTGTGTATGTATGTGTGTGTACTGTCTCAGTACAAATCACTTTCTATCATTTGATCCTTCAGTAAAGTCATCTACACATATATAAGCCTGTCAATTTTTGTTTGTTCATTTTTTTACATCTTTTTGGAAATCAAAGAAGGAAGACCTTGGCTTCCACATCTAAGTTGATCCAGTGTAGAACAGAAAGGTATCACAGCACTGAATGAGAAAATATTCCGAAGTGGTTTCATTGGAGGAAGCTCACAGCCAAAGGAGGGTCTGAGAAAAGAAGACTGAAAAATTCACAGAAAATATTGAAAAACTATTAGAATTGCTTCAATTTATGGCATGGATATTGGAATTATTCATAATTTGGTTTTAAAGACCACGGTGACTCTGCGCAACTAGAATACCTAAGAACATTTGAAATCCACAACTGGAATATCTAAGAACATTTGAAATCCCAATAAAATGTGTTGTGTAAAGTAGTAACTGGAAGCCCAGGCCTTAGATTCAGTCAGAATGAAGTTCATTTCTTATCTCTGCTTAAGTGTTTTTGGCATGTTACTTCTCTGAGTTTCAGTTTTTTCACCAGCTACATTGATAATAATGTCAAATTCATGGAGTGTTTTGAAGATTGAGTAAAATGATGCAAATCAAGCCTAGAAGTCACCAATAAATCATAGATGCTATTCCTGACTCTTTTTGGTACATTCACAATAGGATTTATGTTACAAAATTCTATTGACTTTCATCCTACCAGGGATATAAAAACCTGCTGAATAAAACAAATTTTACCTAGACATTACTGCGACTATACTGCCAGCATTTTCTTAAGTGTTTATCTCCGTGCTAGACTGTGAGCTCCCCAGGGCATGGAAGTACCTTATACATCTGTGTGGCATCAGTGCTTGCCAGAGTCTGTTACTTAAATAAATGCCCACCATATACATGCTGAATGGATGGTGGATGAATGGATGGATAGATAGATAGATGAAGATGGATAGATGAGTAGATGAAAAAAATTAATTGCTGCTGATACAGGACCATCTAGTGCTGGCGTTCCACAGAAATTCTAGGAAGAGACTAACCCGGAGACTTCTAAGCACAGACTTTAAAACCCTTCATGCCTACTCTGAGCTTGATCTCCTATAACCTTTCTCCATTGTGTTATTTCCGATTAATTCTGATGTCATGGAAATAACAGGCGTCTTAGACACCTTCTCAGCTTTTATTTCTCCCCTCTCCAGTAGTCCCAAGTTTCACTTGTGGTTCCCAGTGGTTCTGGGCCATGGTGTTTTGTTTTTTAGTTCAGTTTGCAAATTAAGCCTGTCATTGCAGGGTGAATCATATCATTTTTTCTTGCAAAACTGGAAGACAGAACAAACTTTTCTCCTTTCTCTGGGCTCTGTAGTATATCAATATAAGGCTATAAGGTGTTATGGCCAAACTTACTATCATGAGAAAAGCCAGGTCAAAGACAAACAAGGAGGGAAATCTTCAGCATCATGGAGAGAAATGGTGCCAAAGCCCTAATGTTATCATGAAACTCTGAGTCAAACTATTCCTGAAGTCAACATCACATCTCATTTATTACACTACATGATAATACAGACTTTGCTATAACTATATTGTTATTCGAGTCAGCTGAAAATGGGCATTCTATAACTGGATAGAGGAAGGCTATTTTTAATTCTGAACAAACTGTCTTCCAATAATTTTTTCTGGTTGGTGCAAAAGTAATTACGTTTTTTGCCATTAATTTCAATAATAGGATACCTATTTTTATTTTGGCGACTGTTTTTCCCTATGGCCTTGCGAATTTGGTCCCACCTCCTCCACAGCTAGGGCAAATCAGAGTTTTTCTGAAAGTCCAATGTATAAACTGAGGATGAGGTATCATCCTGATAATTGCTAACTAGATAGATAATGGAAGCCTGGGGCTTTTCCATGGTTCTTTTTGGACTACAAGAAGATAACCCATGTAATAATTAAGCTAACAAGACTAAAACAACATTGAATATTGTATAAGGCCTTGATGACATCATTTGAACACTTAGATACAACCATGTCTGAAGGAGCATCCACCAATTGCAAGTCTTGTCTATAAAACCAATAAAAAGGTTCTCAAAGAGGTTTCATGCGGTTTCCGTAACTTGTAGCTAGAACGGTGCTAATGAGAACATTGAACCTCTCATAGATCCTTAAAGTTCTCTTGATGAGTCCTGCTTCAGTGTTCTTGTATATGCTCTTCTTACTCTCTGGAAGGTGATATCTAGACATTTAGTTTTGCCAGCCAATGATCCACTCCAAAATTTTATGGCTTGAAACAATATCCATTCATTTGCCTCATGATTTTATGGGTTAGAAATTTGGAATAAACAAGCTAGACAGCTCTTCCAGCCATGGCTGGGATCACTGATGCAGCTCTTTAGCTAGGCTCTCTGCCTCGGGAGTTTGCTGGCACTTGTCTGGAGTGACAGCAGTGACTGGGTCACATGGCTTTTCTCATCCAGCAAGCTAGCCTACATACACTTGGTTGTACGGTGGTCATAGGATTTCAAAGAAAGAGTAGAAGCATGCAGAGCCTCTTGATGTTGAAATTTAGAACTGGCACAACATTGCTTATTGCTTCTACTGCACTCTTTTAGCCAAAGCAAGCCACATGTGACTATCCTAGATCTATGGAGCGAGAGAATAAATAAGGAAGAAGTGGACTTTGCCCCTTCATGAGAAGAGATACAAGGTCTAATTTCACAGAAGCATGGATATGGAGAAAAAGATAACTACAGCAGATTTGGCAAACATCTTTCACAGTGTTCAACTAGCAAATTTTCTTCACCCTTCAAAAAACTGCTTGGGTGCGACTCTGTCTTCAAAACCTTTCCAGATCTTTCCTGATTGCACACGTGGGCAAAACTCATCTTCATTTTAAACACAGTAGTTATTCATGAAATATTTGTTAATGAGTGAATGGATTTCTTCTCTATAAAAACTTATCAATATAGCTTTTATTGTATATTTTTATTAATATAGTTTTTATTGTATATTTATTGATATAGTTTTTATTGTATATTTTACCATTCACTGAAGTCATCTGTCTTCCCTTTGGGCTGGCAACCTCTTTAATTTTTTTTTAAAGCTGTATCTTTCTCATCTTTCTATCCCCAGTGCCTAGAACTGTTGTGTGTAGGGCAAGCATACAAATGTGTCAATGAACATCTTTCTGCCCAGAGTGAACTTTACCTTCTTGCCTACAAAAAAACCCCCAAAGACTGCAAATGTAGGTCAGAGACTCGGCTCACTGACAACACTGACAAATTGGATTACATTAGAGGTTCGGAACCACAAAAAGTACAAAACTCATGGTAGATAGTTAATCATAATGAAATTAGTTCAGTGAATCTCCACCTAAATCGAATCAAATATCCGTTTTATGGGCTTATGAACAGATAGAATCATTCTTGCAACTGAAAGAGAGTTAGGAAGACAGCAAGAGCCAGCAATGACATGAGAGGGCTCACATGTCTTTTTGTGTCACCAGGGACACAGAGGTAAAACAAATAAACAAACAAACAAACAAAAAAACAAACGAAGGCCCACATAAATAAATTGCAGTGGTTTAAAATCACCAAATTGATTTGCGAATGGGTACAAGACAAATTTCAGTAGGCTGTTCTAGAGAACAGATAGAAGTAAATTAATTATTTCACTACAGATGGAGAAATTATCAGAGATATATGAAATCTGATGAGAGACCCAGCTAACAATTTTTAGCAGTAAATTGTCTGTTAGCTTATTGTCACATGTGTATATATGTATGTGTGTATACACACACAAATAATTTAAATGTAAACATTTTTCATGATTTTAAATTGGGCTTCTAATTCGGCATTTATCCTACATGAAAAAGATGCTTCAAAGAGTCCCTATATTTTTGGTCATCTTTATGGGAAAATGACAAGGTGGAAATTAGGAGTTGAGAAAAGAGATTTTAAAAAATGGATGTCTGAAGAAACTTTAGATGAGAAAATAGAAGTGGTTTCAGATACCAATTGTGTTTAGTAAAGATAATTTATTTAGCACTTACTATGGGCTACTCATTTTTTAGTATCAAGGCTATTCAATAAATCTCAGCTAATTTCTTTCAGACTTGAGGATTATGCCACTATGACCTTTGCTTTTTAGTAGGCTGCCAACACAGAAATCTGGGGTAATGGTGCTAATGTTAGTAGTATCCCAACTTTATCATTTTTGGCACGTTTATTAATTTTAAGAATTATAATGATAATAACCAGAATCATCATTTTATGGCTTATCCAATCTTATCATAAATGTTATTGTACTGTAATGCTTATGTTGTATCAGGTTGAAATCAATATATTTATTTTACAGATCAGAAAAAATTGTGGCTAATTGACATGACAAAGATCACAGAGCTACATTTATGAAAATACTGATTCATACCACAAGCCGCTTTAATTAGTGTAGGTGTCCCCTGCTAAACACATTTCAGCACTAGAAAAAAGAGTAGGTTGGGATATTGGAACAGATGTCCTTCAAAAGTGTGTTTCTCTACAATTTGTTTATCAGTACAATTCAGTGAAATACAATGGAACTAAAAGTTTATGAATATAGATTGGATTCCTTGCTACCATCTCTTAACCCTTCCTCTAATTCATTCTCTATTGCCACAGTGGTCTTTTCAAAATGCCAATTTGATCATTTTTCTCCACCGATTAAAAATATTCAGTGGCTTCCAATTAATTTTCTACAGTTCAGTAATTCAATTTTCCTTGCAGAATAGTTAGATTCCTTGATTACTTCCTATTTCCACACTAGTCATACCATTTCTCACCTTCTTGATTTTGGAAGCTTCGTCTCTCTCTTGTCCACTGGGAAAATATCTAAGCTTCTTTATGGTTTATAGTTGAAAAATACATCCATGCACTCATTCGCTAAACATTTACATATTCACATACTTATTTACTCCTTCATTCATTAAACTAGTATTTCTTAAACACTGACTCTATACGAGGCACCCTGGTCATTATAGGGATATAGTGATAAAGTAGAATGATACAGTCTGGGATATTTTAAAACTCCCCTCTCAAACTATCCTTAATTCCTGCTGACCACAGTCACTTCAGTCTCTCTACTCTTGTAATTTCCCCTTTTAAGCACTGTAAACCTAATGTTTATTAACATATTTTACTACACAGCAGATATTTTTTATGAATATATTTCTCTAACTCCACACTATAAGTAATTCAAAGGACAAAATTAAGCCTGGTTTACTTGTTAAGCATCCTCACTACCTAGCACTGGGCTTTGTGTGTATTAGGAGTTATATAAATATACATTGAATAAATTAGTGCATGACTTGAGATTTTGAGAGAATGACACAGGTGTTAATTAAGTTCCTCAAGTGGGCATCAGGTGGCTAAAGGCTCAGGCTTTAGGTTGAAGAATCCTAGGTTCAAATCTTGCCTCATTCATGTACTATTTGCATGACCTCTACTATGTTATTTAACCAAAGTAAGCCTCGTTATTTTTATCTAGAAAGCAGGAGGAAATGGTGCCTTCTTATAATTATGTTATGCAGATTAAATAAGCTATTCGATATGATTTTTTAACCAACACATCTGACATATAATACACATGAAATGGATAGTATCTAATATTATCAAAAATGAAGCTATTGATGCACTATCACAAGACATTTTAAAATAGGAGTTGCTAAATATCAAGTATGTGGGTGAGAAGTAGAAACATTCAGATTTTAGATTTTCACACAAGCAAAGCTTTTGTTTTTTCTTCTCACATTTGTGTTCTGGCTCTGTATATCTGCTGAAGACTGAAAACTCTTAGTATCCATGGGAGTCTTCCACATACCCCTCCTCTTGCCCCACCCTCATTTCCGTAACCCAGTTTTAAGAGACCCATCTTAAATGCCATGAGACAGTCAGCAGAGTGATGGAAGTAGGTCTCATTAGCAGAACGGTCCAATTATGTCCAGCCTTCCCCACACCTTAAAAGCAGCTGTTCCCGTTTCATGCGCTGTACAGAGATGTAGGGTTTTTCAGGGTTACAATGAAGGTATTTATGTTCAGGGTCATTGGAAGACGCTTTAAATGGGAACTATCAAAAGGAGGCAGGTCTGTGAAAGCATTTCCCTTGCAGTACCCTTGGGCTTCTGCTAAATGATGACTTTGTGTAATTAAAATGAACAAAGTAAGTGGCAACGTTCTGTCTTCACAATCACAGCACTTTCTCTCTCCCTTTGTTTAACTGCTTTGTTCATCTGAAACTGATGTTAAAAAATAACGGAAATAGAAGTTGAACGTATTCCTGCAGGGCTGTATTTTTAATAGCTCATCACTTTGTGGAAGGGACCTGAGGTTGCAGAGTCTAATTATGAACCTAAGAAGATGGCACTGGGGAGAAAAGGGACATTGGGTGGGAGTGGGAAGAAAGAAAGTGGAGGGGGCAGTTAGTGGGTAGGCTGCTTCCTGCTAAACTCCAACCAGAACTAACCATGAGCTCCCTGGTGTGGGGGAGAATAAATCATATCAGAAAACAAAAAGACACCCTGGGTTTAAACATCACCAATACAAGTTTTTGATGTACAAGTTTTGTAACTGATTGTGAGAAGAAAAGCAACCTCTCCTCTAAACCACCTCCAAAATGACATTCCATAGTAAAATGCCTCCAGAATGAGACGAATTAAACCAAAGCAGACCGTCAGAGAGACAGTAAACAGAATGATGACTAATAGTGCAGGAAGCTGCATGGAGGTGCTGAGAGGTTAACCACAGAGAGGATGTTGGGGGTGAACTTTTTATATCTTTATTGATGATCACAAAGAATTAAATAGCACTTGAATGCAATTTATTATTGGTATTGATTTATGGGTGAGCATGTATATTTATAACTCTTTCATATCTGCCAAGTTCTTTTCCATCATCATTTTCAGTGTTTTATGCCTCAAAGCTGCGATAAGGAAAGTATCCTGGCAGATGGTGAAGGGTAGGTGCCATTCATCATGTTAAAATTTTATCTAAGGGTAAACTGAGGCATTTGAATAAGATGGATCACAGGGAGATTCTAAATTAAGAATTTGGACAGAAATAAAGTAGGCCAAATAGAAGAGCAAGAGAAAAAAAATAGTTAGCTATATTGATCTAAGTCTAACCGGACAGAAATAGGCCCTGAGAAATGTGCAAGAGATGCAGGAAAATGAACCAAATTACAACTGGACAAAAAGGTGAAGAAACCCAGGTATTGAATTGGTGAGCAGGTTTTGCTCAGAGCAGCCAATAAGACTTGATAAATTCAGCAAGTGTTTTTTTTTAATGCAAGATGATAAAGGTGCCTTATTTAAAGACAGTACTACTTTGGCCTACTGTCTCTAGCTTATTTTATAGTAAGCAAATGCTTCATTATAACAGACAGTATTTAGACCCAAAATTATTACTTCTTTTTCAGCCAATTACAAGCATCACCTCTGAGTAAACATTTATCAGATGATTACTGAATAAACAAATGATGCAATAAACTAAATGGGTACCATGGAATAAAATATGTGTTTTTGCTGTTGTTTTCTTGCTGTATCACTTATTTATTGTTGCATCATAAGCTACTCTAAGGAAATTAATAGCTTAAAATAAGCAACCATCATTTAACATTGCTCATGAGTCTATGGATTAATTGAGTGGATCTGTTCTTCTGGGTTAGCTTGATTGAGCTCAAGTGGGTCTGCTCATGTGCATGTGATCAACTGGTGGCTTGGCAAAAAGGGGCTAGTCGAAGGCCTCACACATATATTTGACAACGACAGGCAATGACTGGCTGCCACAAGGATGACTGGGCCACACAGCTCTTATCCTGCAAGTTAGTCCAGATTCTTCATGGGGCAGTGGCAGAGGATCAAGAGAGAGTGGACGTGTTCAAGGTCTCTTGATGCGTGGGCTCAGAACTGGTGCAACATAAATTCTTTTACATTCTTTGCCCACAGCAAGTCACAAAGAGAGCTTAGATTGAAGGGGAGTGCAAACAGACTTCACCTCCTGGTGGAAATTGCTGCAAAATCACCTGGCAATGAGATGAAGAGAGAAATTATTGCTGTCTTTTTGTAAACAATCTACCTACCACACCTGAATTAAATTTCTTGATTCTCAAGTGTTGATAATGATCATTCTCGAAAAACATCTGTATGTGGCACAAACAGAAAGTTAGATTGAGCCAAATTAATGCATCAACTGAATTATATAATACTCTAAGATGATTTATACATGTAGTATAATATGGAGTATATGATTATGTACCATTGAGGTAGAATATGCAAGGTTATATGCACAGTATTTACAGTCCTACAGCTTAAATTTGTTTTCTTACTTTACCACTCACTAAGTCTTACTTACTCTAACATTTTTTAATCTAAAAATGGTCATCACACTAGTATCTATCAAATGGGGCTACCATGGAGCATTGCCTAAGCTAATACCAATATGTTTTTTAAGCACCACGCCTTAACCAGAGTGGCCAATATATATTGGCTCTTGCTATCATGGGTAAGAATCGTACTTTAGTGGGAATATACAATTCTTACGGGTTCTCATAAGAGTAAGGCAATTATTTGCCTTATTGTAAATAAGTGATTTACACATCAAGCAAGACAAAACTTCTTTAGATATTTCTAAGATAAACCTCGTCAACATACAAAATCACATGTTCCTCTTATATGGAATCCAAATATAAGAACCCTCATATATGGAATATATGAAACTCCTCACATACGGAACCCAAATATAAGAAACCCATATAAGGCCTGTGATCACTTTCCTTAATTTTGCCAATTTGATAACATCCTGGAGATAGCAAAACTGTCTCTTACAAAGCTAGTGATGACGTCTTCCCACCCCAGCCTGTAGATGTACCCAATTGTAGGGGAGAATGAGAATGTATACTGTTCTGTAGACCTAAACCAGATCCTTTTGTGTTTCTGGACTATTTATTTGCTTTATGGGATGTGACTTCCTGGTTCCATAAGAAGAGTAGGCACGTTGAGGGGACTGAGATCCCATCTTCCTACAAGGCTGATAGCAGCAAAAACAGAAGGAAAGGAGGAAGAAGAGGGCATCACTGAGGATTTGAACCATAATGAGAATGATACTGTTTCCCTATTTGTTCTTTCCGTAGTCCCTGACTCCAAGATGCACATACATTTTGGAAAAAAACAAACTTTAAGTTTTCTGTTTTAATACATAAAACTCAATTATTTAACAAAAATAGAATCTGTAATGTTAAGTAACTTAAAGAAAATAAACCAAATCTGTGCCAGAACCAAATTCGTACAAATCCAGAGTATCAAAATTCAATCAGAGAAAACATCAAATTAAGAAATATCAAAGTTGGCCGGGCGTGGTGGCTCAAGCCTGTAATCCTAGCACTTTGGGAGGCCGAGAAGGGCGGATCACGAGGTCAGCAGATCGAGACCATCCTGGCTAACACGGTGAAACCCCGTCTCTACTAAAAAATACAAAAAACTAGCCGGGTGAGGTGGTGGGAGCCTGTAGTCCCAGCTACTCAGGAGTCTGAGGCAGGAGAATGGCGTAAACCTGGGAGGCGGAGCTTGCAGTGAGCTGAGATCCGGAAACTGCAGTCCAGCCGGGGCGACAGAGCGAGACTCCATCTCAAAAAAAAAAAAAAAAAAAAAAAAAAAAAGGAAATATCAAAGTTAAAGAAATTCATCTTTTTATTTTCTTATAATTGCAAAGCTTTTAGCAATGCTTTCGATGATAGTCTCTATCTTACTGTATACATATGCATGTATGTATTTGTGGATTGTGTGTGTGTGTGTGTGTGTGTGTGTGTGTGTGTGTGTGTGTTTGAGAGACTGACTTCCTAACTGTAGTATAATTGAAAGTACATGACTTGGGAGTCTATCTAGCTCTACAACTTACCATATTTACCATTTTAGGTAATTACCTTAACCAGTCTTACTTTCATATTCCTTTGTGAATGAAGAAGAGGTGGGTGAGTGAACTTACTCACTTTATCTTTTATTTATGCACATTTCATCTTCTTGCCCTTACAAGTTTTCTATAATATTATTACTTTATATTTGTGAGGGAGAGTGAATGTACATGAAGATTTTGTGTAAACTACGAGGGCCAATCCAAAGGAAATGGTGCTTTTGGTCTATATTATTACTAATCAAAGTATAATCTGTGGATTTTGGCATAATCTAGGGTTTATTAATGACCCAGACCTTTAAGCCCCACCTCAAAACACTGAATTATAATATCTTCATTTTAACAAGATTTACAGGTAATTAGTACTATGAAAGTTTGGGAGGCACTGGTGTGTACAACATAGGTGAGATTTATGATACTTTAAACGAACACTTAAAAGTGTATGCACAGCCCCATTGGTATATGAACTCTTTCTGGCTAAAAAGCCTATTGCATTCATACGATTTCAGAGCTAGAGGAAGAAAAATATGTTGAAAAACTAAACACTCATTATTTTTCAATTGCACGCACATTTTCTTAGTGCTATAGTTTGGATATTTGCCCCCTCCAAACCTCATGTTGAAACTTGATCTCCATTTCTGCTGGTGGGACATTGTGAGAGGTGTTTGGGTTTTGGGGACAGATCCCTCATGAATGACTTGGTGCCATTCTCACCATAGCAGGTGAGTTCTTGCTGTATTAGTTCCCATAAAAGCTGGTTGTTCAAAGGTGGCGGGCACCTCTCCACTCACTCTTTGATGCTTCTTCTATTACCATGTGATCTCTGCACATGCTGGCTCCATTTAGCCTTCTGTCACTGGTGGAAGAAGCCTAAGAACCTCACCAGAAGCCAAGTAGATGCTGGTGCCATGCGTCCCGTACAGCCCATAGAACCATGAGCCAAATATCGTTTCTTTATAAAGGACTCAGCCTCAGGTATTCCTTTATAACAACATGAAACAGACTAAGACATTTAGTACCAGAAAAAAATAATAAATTTGCTCAATATTTAATGGAAAATGTCACATAAAAATGTCAACATAAGAACAGTGAAAATGAGAAGGATGAGAAGAAAGAGGAGAATAAACAAGATTTGGAGAAGGAAGGGGAGGGAGAAGGAGAGGAAGAGAAGGGGATGAGGGGGATAGGAAAGAGAACAAAAAGTAAGGAGGAGAGAAAAAGTAAGAGGAAAACCCAAGTAATCAACCTCAGGCCTTGAAGTGATGGTCAATGTAACAGGATTTATTTGAAAGGATACAGAAATGGAAACCTGAAGGTCTGGCTTTGAGTCTTGCCTTCAAGCAAAAATCTCTGTGTAACACTGGGGGAAGTCCCCTCTCTATCTTGAACTTAAATCTCCACTTCCCCAAGATGAGGACAGTTAGCTATGCTCTTTCTAAGGTCACTTTTAGTTTTAGGATTCTGTTCATAATTTATACTCTTGTCATGTTTTGGACCAAATCTCCAGTACAGAAGCCAGAGATTTGGTCTCTTCCCATTGCTAGAACAAAGACAGAAAGACTGCTTCTCCCAGAATTTGATCATGAAATTGGAGCATCTATATTTTAAGTATATTTTGGATAACATAATGTTTTTCACAGACTAGAAAGGTAAAAACTTGAAGGTTTAACCTTCAAGTTAAAAAAAGTTAAAGTGGGCTGAGTGCGGTGGCTCAGCACTGTAATCCCAGCACTTTGGGAGGCCGAGACGGGCGAATCACAAGGTCAGGAGATCGAGACCATCCTGTCTAACATGGTGAAACCCTGTCTCTACTAAAAATATAAAAAACTAGCCAAGCATGGTGGCAGGCACTTGTAGTCCCAGCTACTCGGGAGGCTGAGGCAGGAGAATGGTGTGAACCTGGGAGGCGGAGGTTGCAGTGAGCCAAGATCGTGCCACTGCACTCCAGCCTGGGTGACAGAGCAAGGCTACATCTCAAAAAAAAAAAAAAAAAAAAAAAAGAAAAAGAAAAAAAAAGAAAAAGAAAAAAAATAAAGTTAAAGTGAAAGTATTTTAAATTAAGGGAAAACATGGAGAAGAAGGGTGTTGGTTAACTTTACTCATTCAACTGTAGTAGAAGAGAACAATAAAACGTCTCCTTGGAGTTTGAAATGTTTTTAGATTTGCAACAAGGAGACCAAGTAAATAATAATTTTAGCATGGGGTTATCAAAGTATATATCAAAAAGCACTAATTCTCAATAGCATTTGGTGAAAAATTATTTCTGTACTCAAATTTCCAGAAAATGGAGTTAAAGCAATTGAAATAGCTTTATTTTTTCTGCAGGATTTCTCAAAAGCTTTAATATGCAATATTAATTGTTCAGCATCAGTTATTCTAAGAAACAGAATATGCAGCTTTTTGTAAGCTGATTTCATCACAAGCACTTTTTCATTTGTCAATGTTGTTGTACTTAAGCAGAACTTAGTTTGAGAAATGTCATATGACTTTAGGAAAGTCTCTTCTCTCAGTGTTACTTTCTCCTGCTGTACAAATGAGGAAGTTGGATTAAAAATCACTAATGTTCTTTCCAGGTATAAAATGGTACAGTTAAATAAAGCCTAAGAATATCATTAGTTGAATTTGAGAAAATAATGAGTCAGTGCAAGATACAGAACAGGATAATAAGTCTGCCAATTTTTGTGGTACAGATGATCAATGCTACGGAAGATCAGGAAGGCTAAATATTAGTGTGGGCTCAAGCTGTTAGAACAGACTGGGCTTCTGAGCAAGGGAGGGAACAGGGAGGGGTGTTTTAAGGGGCTATTGCTTTGAATTGAGGTGTGGGGAAAGGGAACATTTTAGCATCCGAATATTCTGGGACATCAGAGGCAGAACCCAGTTGAACCAGCTTAGGCAGAAGGGATAATTTAATGGAAGATAGAGGATATGACCATGGACAAGACAGAATGAAGATGGCCTTGGTGACAATTAGAACCAGGAACTGAATCACCATCAGAATGTTTGTTCTGTCCTCTCTGTATACCAGATTTACATTCTCTTTTGTATATTATCTTCCTCTAATTAGAAGGAAACATAGCCTGCAGCAAACCCTGAGTCTCACATTCTTTCTCTTACTACCAGAAAAAGACTGGTGTTCTTCCTTTATTTCCAGGTCAGATTATCCTGAGGAATGCATCTGATTTGCCTGTTTGGCTCAGGTTCCTCCCTGGATTAGTTATTTATGGGCAGACTATTAGGATCTCCTAACACAGACATGGCAGCTGAGGCTGTGGTTCTCATAGATGGAAAAAAAAATTACTGTGAGCTGGGACTTGATCCACATGATCTACATTGAAACATCGATGAGATGGCCAAGACTTTGCCTAAGATATGTTCAGGCAGCTAGGAGGCAAAAGTAGGATAGGTCCATTAAGTCCACATTTTGTAGATATTTTAATGCTAAGACCAAGGGTTCTTATTTTATCTGTATATTGTTTTCATCCAGTGGTTCTAAAAGTCCATGCCAGTGTCAGGCGGCCTATATATGAATTGCTTGAGGGATGAGACAGGGAGGAGGAGAATATAGTTACAAAAATCATCATCATGGGCCCATCCTTAGTTACTTTGATTCAGTAGATTGGATTGGAACATGAGAATCTGTATTAAAAATTCCCTAGGTGGTGGTGTTAATCAGCTAGTTTTAGGAGTCACTGATTAATCCAGTATAAATTTATTATGAACCTACTAAGTAGAATAATTGTTGCGAGTTTCTGAAAGACAGAATTTACTAGTTTCTGGGAAACAGATTCTCAACACCATCACTTAAGAACTTTTGACTCTATTAGGGAATATATATCTTGGGTATAAATAGTCATAAAAGATTAAAAAAAAAACAAAACTTAAGAGTCCAGAGGTATCATTGGAACTGGAGACGGAATGACATTAGGAGAGACTTGATTGAGGGAGGGAGTATTTAAGATGGGTTCTTGAAGAATAGATTGATTTTGAACATTCAGAGGAGGAAATTTATTCCATGTGAAAAAAAGAGTGTAAGAAATACCTGAAGAAGGCGTATCTACAGTTAGGTTTCTTGATCTGTAGTCCAAGGATATTCAAAGGATCAGTAAATATGTATTATAAAATACTTCATTTTTACCAACATTGAATGGAAATTTAGTAAATCTCAATCTGACAACCAACAGTCGAGTTGAGTGATACTTGAAAATTTGTCACCAATACGAATCAGATGTTTTGTATTTGATTAATATTGTAATAGACATTCAGCCTTATCATTTTTTGCTTATTAATATTTTAAAATTATGGAGTCATAGACCTGATCATAGCTCTTGCTATTTAATGAGTTAACAATAAATGAGTTTAATGAGTAAAATTAAATTTATTTTAAAAATATTTTATAACTACTTCAATATACATTTTCTTTGTAATTTTACACATTTTATTCCATGCATTTAAAAACATTATTCTGAGAAAGTGTTCTTGTTAGCTATTTCTGGGCAACAAATTACCCTAACATTGGAAAGTTACAATAACCCTTTATTTTCTCATGATTTTGTGGGTCAGGAATCTGAGAAGGATCCAACTAAGCAATTGTCATTTGTGATCTCTCACATGATTGTAGTTCAATGATTGCTATGATTTCTCTCATGAAAACTACAAGCACCTTTTCAGGTGCTTTTTGGCTGCTGGACATTCAAGATGATTAGGAGTTCAGATGGGGATGACCACCAGGACACCTCCCCTTGTAACATGGAATTCTTGCACCATGGTGGTTGAGTTCTGAAAAGGAGCACATCAAGAGGTAGTATTCAGGAAGAGAGTGTGCTGAGAGACCGAAGAAGAAGCAACCCGCCTTCTCTGACCTTACTTCACATGTCATGCAGTGTCACCTCTACTTTCTCTTGGTTACAAATGAATAACTAAGGCAAGCCCAAATTCAAGAGAAGGCAAAATATTTCCCTCCTCTTGTGGAAATACATGTTGAAAAATTGTGACCACCTCTAATTTGTCACAGAACAATTCCATAGACTTGATTGGAGTATCAATGATGTTCATGGCATAGTTAGCAATACTGTATTGTATATTTCAAAATAGATAGAAGAGAGGATTTTGAATGTTTCCATCACAAAGAAATGATAAATGTTTCAGGAATGGATATGCTAATTACCCTTATTTGATCACTACACAGCATATACATGTATTACATTGTACCTCATAAATATGTACATTTGTTATGCATCAATTACAAACAATATAAAACTTAAAATAATTTCAAATGTTAAGGACATTTGCCCTGGAGTACTGAAGTACATGCTTAAGCAAAGAATGTATTCAGCAAAAGAGGGAAAGTGTTCCTAATTAATATTAATATATTAGCTTTAGAGGGTATCCAAGGTTGCTGGTAGTCAGCTACTAAACCAAGATGTATAGATTTTCCAAGTCATATTGTTCTGGTGTCTGTTAGAGACAAAAAAAGAAAGAAATGAAAAAAAAGTTTATTTAACCTTGATGGGTCAAAAACGACAAAACGAAGCTTTGCCCTCAAACCAGAAAGAATGAGCAAGTAGTTTCATAATGCTGAAAGCATCTTGCTTATGGGGAGATAAGGCTTGTCTTTCTCTGTTGAATGTAATTAAAAGAGATGGAAAAGAAACATGAAGAGGTCCTCTATCCCCTCTCAAACATGCTGCAGTGATGGATCAAAGAGATGGGAACTGACACCTCTCATCTCCAGGACACCCGGAGTAGAAATACAGTCAATAAGATGACATATTCATTGATGTGCAAGTCCTCTTCCCCTATCAGAGGGAGAAAGATGAAACTTGACAGTCCTCTTCTCACTAATTCCTTACTTCTTTTCACCTCACCTCTTTCCACAGGTAGAAGAAACTTTTGGATGAGAAAGACTTGACGTTTATGTGTATGGGATCTTTGGGTGGGACTTTTCTCTAAGTCTTTAACCAAGGACATAAACACGTTCACTTACAGCCTCCAGCTAGGAGATGGCTAGGAGAGTTATTATCAAGTGAAGAAAGCAACTCCTTAAATTAAAAGACTTACAGGCATAAGAACCTGATGAATCTTGTTTCATTTAGATGTCTCCTTAATGGATCACAGTCCACTGAGGGTCAGGGAAACACATAACTAAGGATTCTTATATGTATTCTGGGAGCCTAATTTGGGAATATTGAGTATTTGGGATTTTAAATAATAACTGTAAGCCACTTAGAGGCAAAAATAACCTTAATCATTTTTGCACCTCTAGTTTTATCTGTGTCTGGTATGTAATACTGATGATTGACGAATGAATAAATGATGGTGGGATGAAACTATCCAGAGGTCTGAGAACTCTATGTAGGTTCCCATAAATAAAAATACAGGCTGTGTGTTGTGGCTCATGCCTGTAATCCCAGCACTTTGGGAGGCTGAGGTGGGCAGATCATGGGGTCAGGAGTTTGAGACCAGCCTGGCCAACACAGTGAAACCCCATCATACTAAAAATACAAAAAAAATTAGCTGGGCGTGGTGGTGGGCACCTGTAATCCCAGCTACTTGAGAGACTGAGACAGGAGAATCACTTGAACCTGGGAAGCAGAGGTTGCGGTGAGCCAAGATCATGCCACTGCACTCCAGCCTGGGTGACAGTGCAAGATTCTGTCTCAATAAAATAAAATAAAATAAAATAAAACAAAATACAGGATATCTGACTACTTATAAGGCCCTATGTTTTCTGTCCTCTGACTAGTTGTCTAATCCAACCTCTCATGACTCTTTTTTTACTTACCAAACAATGAAACTACAGTTATATGTCTTAATATCTTTGCCTGTGCTGCTCCAACTCCTAAGATGTGGACAAGGATAATCTAGGTAGATGGTAAGATAAATTCCTCTGTAAGAAGGTAATCTTTGAGCAGAAACCCGAAGGATGAGACAGAGTCAGCCACATGAAGTTGTGGAGATGAAAGCGGATAGCATACTCTAAGCTGTGGGAAATGCAAGTATAAAGAAATGAGTTTGAGCTTCCTTCTAATAGCAAGGCAGCTAGTGTGGCTGCAGGTTAGTGAATGAAGACTTAGAACTACACAAGATAATTTCAAAGATGAAATGTTTGGGCAAGGGCTAGGTCACATAGAACCTTGAAGGCCACAGTAAGGAGCTTAAATTTTGCTATGAATGGAATGGGAGGTCATTCAACTGTATTAAGCAGGAGTGGGGTATTATCAGATTTTTTTTTAAGAAGAGAATGACCTGCAGGAAGATAAGTGTGTATTCAGGGAGTCCAATTAGGAGGTGATTACAGCAGCTCATGTGAAATAGTGGTTCAGATTAGGGTGATAGCAGTAATGTTTAGGGAGAGAATTGAAGAGATTTTATCCATATTTTATCTGATGGGATGGAGGGGAAAAATTTGGTAACCAATTAATCAGAAGAGTGTTTACTTTTACTAGTAAAAAAAACATAAATTAAAGAAACCTGAAATGTCATTTTTTTTCTCCTATCAAATCGACAAGTGCTTTCTAAAAATGGTAAGATCTCAAAACTTTGTGAGTTTTAAAAAATCAACCAAACTGTTCAACAATAGGGATAAGTTAATACATTATAGGGCACACATGTGCTTAAATGCTCCATGGCCATTACAAATGATGCTGTGGAAGAACACTTAATGACATGGAAAATGTTCTAGGAAAGTTTTATCTGTTCAACAACCAGCTGTCAGGGTTCATGCTTCTTGTTAAATATCAGATGGATTTGTAATGAAGGAAAATGTTAATATCTTTTCAACTTGCTGCTGAATTTCCCAAAGGGAGGAGACTCTCATTTTATATGACATATGCCTGGCAAATTTCTAGGGGTGAAAGTAAGACCCTGAGGAGATATATCATCATGATACAAGGTTAACGGAAGAGGTCACTAAACTTCCTTAGTGGGGAAATAAATAGAAATGTTGGGAAAGACAAATACTGTGGGCCATTGTCCCTTGCTGTGGAGTTTGAACAAGTGGCTGTGTTATTTTTGGTCTGCAGCAATGCAGAATGGACTAGAGTCCACACAGGCAGAATGACAAGGCAAGTCAGAAACTATATTATAATGTCCATGAGAACACCGTTATTTCCCATCTCATAATCTAACCTCCTTACGAATTTTCAAAAACCAGAAAGGCCTTTTAACTTCTGTATTTTGTGTGTTGTTCTCAACTAATTTTTCAAATTTCTCAGTGCAGTCATTAAAAATGGTAACTCATTAGTTAGCTCCCACTTATAAGTGAGAACATGTGGTGTTTGGTGTTCTGTTTCTGTGTTAGTTTGCTAAGGATAATGGCCTCCAGCTCCATTCATGTCTCTGAAGAGGACATGATCTTATTCTTTTTTTATCACTGCATAGTATTCTATGATGTATTTGTACCACATTTTCTTTACCAAGTCGATCGTTGATGGACATTTAGGTTGATTCCATGTCTTTGCTATTGTGAATAGTGCTGCAATGAACATAAACATGCATCTGTTTCTATAATAGAATGATTGTTTTCCTTTACAATATCTAGTAATGGGATTGCTGGATAGAATCATTTTTTTGGAGGGTAGGGGGTGGGAGGAGGGAGAGGATCAGAAAAAATACCTAACGGGTACTAGGCTTAATACCTAAGTGAGAAAATAATCTGTATAGCGAACCCCCATTACACAAATTTAAGTAATAAACCTGCACTTGTACCTCTAAACTTAACATAAAAGTTAAAAAAATCAAAGATACAACCCCAGATATTAAAGATTTGAGAAAGACCTGATTTAGAAATGTATAAGGTGCTTACTGCTTGGTGTTGGAAGGTACTCGGTGACTTTTGGTTTATGTCATATAGAGTGATTATGGAAGAATGAAGACATTCAAGCATTTGCTATCCAGGGTCATTTTAAGAAAGACTTTGAGTAAAGAGATTAGGAAATATACTTTTTGTGTGGTTATACATAAGATAAAGAGGTGTGATGATTTTTCTCTTCCCAGTTAAAACCCTGGACAAAATCTGCAACATAAATAAACATAAAGGATTTTTTCACACTTAAAAAAATGGTATCCCAGGTTAGAAAAGGTAATTATATTCCAAGCATAAAAACTTAGGCAACCAGTATGGAGGAAGGTCCTTCGAAGAGCATGTAATCCAATCTAATGGTTAGAAAAAGAGAAACTAAGGTCCCCATAAAGATACACTACAAAAAGTCCTCATAGATGTTTGTCCACAGATCAACTTAAAACATGAAACTTCAAAAGCGTAAAGTTGATTTCAAAGTGAGATAGACTGTCTGTCACTCAGTGCCCAGGCTCACCATTGCTAACAGACAGTAGAAAACTCATTACTCACTCTCCACGTGTAGATTTTTGCAAACTCACGGAAAGAACTGTGGAATTTGTTTTCGAGTTGCTATTTTCATTCTTTGTATTGCCTGTGGTTCCAGCAGCCCTGAAACAGAAAGCCCATGGCTCAGCTAATATTTCATTTCAGAGGTACGATCACGTGCTGGTACCCTGCCACTGCTGCAAGATGAATATCATTGCTGACTGTCATTTCTAGTTATCATGCTTGAGGGAGGCAGCAGGGTGCACTTGAAGGCAAAATCATGGCTCAGTCATTTTTGAGTCTGGTGCACTTGGACAAAACCCTCAAAGTCGCAGTCCTTAGTTTCTTCATTTGAAAATAGGAATAATAAATAAACTTGTCCAGCTTGGGGGTATTTATTTGACAGCAAAATATGTGTGAAATATCTATGTGGGCATTTAAATGTCTGCATATATAAAATAATGTTATTAAGCCTAGGGGCCTCCGTCCTTTAAGCCACTAATCTTTGCCATGAAAACTCACTCCTGATGCTTATCACTGTGACACAAACTCCATACAATCTGCGTTGCTAAATATAAAGTCTCCCCATTTCTTTCTTCGCTGGGGCCTACTGTATTCCACTCACCCACTTAATCCTTTAAGTGGGAAGTTGTTCGTGCTCTGATTTCCCAAGATACAATACTTGAATAGTTTCTTTAAATTAGCATTTTTCAAAATGTGTCATAGTCGTGTATCACAGAAATAGCAATCAGGTGTTGTGTTGCGATTTCACATACGTTATCTCATTTAATCCATAACCACTTTAGAAGGCAGATATCACATGCTTTGTACCTCCAGTGATGCAGGTGATATGATTGGTTGTGTCCCCACTCAAATCTCACCTTGAATTGTAGTAATCCCCACGTGTCGGGGGGGGGGTGCAAGTGAAGATAATTGGGGTGGTTTCCCCCATGTTTTTCATGGGGTGATTTCTCCCTATTTTTCTAATGGTAGTGAATAAGTCTCAAGAGGTCTGATAAGTGGGAGTTCCCCTGCACAAACTCACTTGCCTGCCACCATGTAAGACGTGACTTTGCTCCTCATTCAGCCATGATTGTGAGGCCCCCCTGCTATGTGGAACTGTGAGTCAATTAAACCTCTTTCCTTTATGAATTACCCAGTCTTGGGTATGTCTTTATTAGCAGCATGAGAACAGACTAATACTCAGGAGTTCTATGAAGACAAAGTTAGGGTATAATTTATCGTTGTTTCTTCAGCATGACCAAAATAGAACTCAATAAATGCATTATTATTACTATAATTATTATTACTACTATTACTATTCATTAAGTTTTTATAATACTGACATATTGGACACTATGCTAAGCATTTTTCATGCATTGTATAAAGCATGGTTATCCGCTTTTGAAACACGAGGAAGCAGTCATAAAAAAACAATGAAATCATGCAACAAATGGATGAAGTTGGAGGCCATTATCCTAAGTGAGCTAACTCACAAGCAGAAAATCAAATATTGCATGTTTTAGCTTATAAGTGGGAGTTAAACAAAGGGTACACATGGACATAAAGATGGAGAGAATAGTCTATGGGGACTCCAAAAGAAGGGAAAGTGAGGTGAGGGTTGAAAAATTGTCAATGGATAAAATGTCCAATATTTGGGTGACAGTAAACCAGAAACCCAACCCCCACCATCACACATATAATATCAATGTAACAAACAAGTGTATGTACTCACTGAATCTAAATTTTTAAAAAATGGAACAGAAAATGTATCTAATACAAACACATTTTCATTAAACAATGATCCCTCCCTCTAAACAATGAGGAACCTTGTACTCAAAGCAATAAAGCTATTTTCACAAAGTCACTAGTGACAGAATCAGCATTTTGATACCAGAATGCCTGAATTTAAAACTAGTGTTCTCAATTGCCACCCTTCACTGGCTCATTTGAAAACATTGGGAAGAATCTTGGACCATTTTTTATCAAATGGAATGATCTTGGTGCAAATTTATTCATTAGACAGTCATATCAAGATATGGCTTCCTCTGCCCCATGGAATGACATCTGCCTTGTGACACCCCCAAATCATGTTTGCTCTTTGAACTCCATATGGGAGTCTCAGACTACCACCATCTGCCACATGCCCTGTCTGGAGGTTTGTTGTTGGAGAAGAAACGAAGAAAGCAAATGCATCCCTTTTATTAGAAAGCAGTTCACAGTAGTTTGAAAATGTATTTATATGTGAATACTCCCATCTCTGGTACATTTTTAAATACACCAAAAAATAAAGCAACTCATGGATATCTTGGTTATTCCAGAAAACTGGTGCTTCTCCTGATTACTGGCTTTGAAGAGGATGTTCAACATGGCAGGACACATGGCAGTGGTTGGCCTGAAGCTTCCTGGTTCTAACGTTCCCAGTATCAGCTGGCCAACACATACTAGCTGCCATTATGCACCCTTGAGAGAAAAAAGAACTTACCCTTAAGATAAGCCCAGAAACTGGAGTGAGAAAAACAGGTCTTATTGCAGGAGAAACCAGAAAAAACAAAGTGTCATGAGGAACACAGGGAAATTAAAGAAAAATAAAACTGATCCAAAAGTATTAAATTGTCTAGGAGGAATAATTTTCAAGCCTGAAACTAGCATATGTAGTAAAAATAAAGCTAATTGAGAAGAGTGATTACCTTTTCATATATGAGGCTCAGTTAACTATGCTGGTCAAATTTCTTCATTTTCCTTAGATAAGCCATTTAAAAAAAAAAAAACTCTGCAAAAGATAGGAGAAGAATTATAGGTCTGACCACTCAATCATTAATTCATTGATTCATGAAATCATTCATTAATATATTCTTCACTATGCCACTTATTTCTCAAGAGAATTTGACCAACTTGCAATAGGAACCTACACTTAATAGAATCAGATTTCAAAAGGATACAAATGTAAGAATCAGTAAATAAAAGCTATAGGAACAAAGCATTTATGCAAGGGTTGTCACATTCTTGACCAGGAGCCAAAGAGGAAATGGAAATAACATATTAAAGTCAATTGGGAATTATTTTTCTAAAGATACACATTTCTTTGTCATAGAAAGAACATTCCTTTGCTGAGAAGTACAGCAGAAGCCTTGGTAGAAAATAATTTAGAAACTCTTGCATGGTTTCAATATTTGTCCTCATGAAGAATAGTGGGTTAAAGGAAGGGTACAGAAATTATGCACAATGCCTAACTTTGAGCTTTTTAGAGGTGACAATAAAAAGAAAAACCCAATATGATATACAAGCAAATTGAAAATTTTAAATTTCTTTCTTAGAAAAAAATAATTTATGTTGCTTTGAATTTAGGAAGAAATTGATTACTCAAGCACTTAAGCATCTAAAGGACATCCAATAATTAGTAAAACAGGGTAAAAGAGAGACAATAATTTAATTTTAATTTTTTTTTTTTTTTTTTGAGACAAGATCTGGCTGTATCACCCAGGCTGGAGTGCAGTGGCACCATCATGGCTCAGTGCAGCCTCGATCTTCAGGCTCAAGTGATCCTCTCATCTCAGCCTCCCAAGCAGGTGTGCACCACCACACCTGGCTAATTTTTGTATTTTTTTTTTTTGTAGAGACAGGGTTCCACCACGTTGCTCAGGAGGCTGGTCTTGAACTCATGAGGTCAAGCTATCCAGCTGCCTAGTCTTCCCAACTTGCTGGGATTACTGGTGTGAGCCACTTCATCTGGCCTAATTTTTAAATTTAGTTTTCACCGTGCCTATGGAAAATTGACAGGATAGTGCAACCAACAACGATATAATTATCCTCCAGATTTGATCATTTTAACTTTTTGTTATATTTAATTTGCCTGATACTTGCTTAAATGTGCTAAAGCATAATAAAGATAACATCATTTTATTTTAGCACTAATTTTAGCCTACATTTATAAAAAGTAGAGCATTTTCTACAAGTGCTGAACACCATTATCAAACCCAATAAAATGGTAAAATAATCCTTCATTTTCATCAAATACCATCTGTATTGAGTCAAACATTGTCCTCAAAATGATATAGCTGGCATTTTCAAAACAGGATCCAATATCATATCAAGGAACATGCCTAGGTCGACTTTATAATATTTGGGTTACTAAAATACAGGACTTTGAGAATTAAGAATATTTACCAAGCATAGAAATCTCCTAACCTGTTAAATATGGCAGAATATCTTTGGGAAATTGTGGGAGGTAAATGGGAAATATAATTTTAAGGTTTTTTTTAAAAAAAATAATGTTTTTTGTTCTTTTTTTATAATCAACAAATTTTAGTTAAAATCAACAAGTGTGAAAAACAGTGGGTTTTGACAAAGATAAACTCCCTTGTGATCACCATCCCAGTCAAGCCAGAAGCCGTTTACATCACCCCAGAAAATTTTCTCATACCCATTTGGTGTCATCCCACACTCAATACACAAAACATATCTCTACGATGATAGAAAAGTGTTGCCTGCGCTTCAACTTCAAAGCATATGGCATCATGCAGCATGTATTCCTTGGTATCCTGCAAGTATTTTTTTCAGCTTAGTATAATACTATTGAAGTACATTCATGTTTTAATATGTATCAGAAGTTTGGTTCTTTTATTGCTGCATATTATTCCATTGTATAAATATATCACCATTTGTGATTTTGGTTGATACACATTTGGATTATGATGAGCCTTTTGCTCTTATGAATAAAGCTGCTATGGATATTTTTATACAAATAGTTTTGCACATGTACATTTTTATCTATTTTGGTTAAATGCCAAGGACTGAATTCACTGAGTATGTGTGTTTAACTTTATATGAAACTGCAAAATTGTTTTCAAAGTGGCTGAAACCATTTTACACTCCCACCTACAATGAGCCAGAATTTCAGTAATTCTATATTACTATGTACATTTAGTAGTGCCAGTCATTTTGATTTTAGTCATTCTAGTGGGTGTATAGTGGTATCTCAGTGGTGTGGTTGAACATATTTTCACTTCTTTTTTTTTTTTAATCTCATGTTCATTTTATTGAGTTATTTATCTTTTACTATTGAGCTTATATTCTAGATACAAGTATTTTAAAGTGAATATTTAATCCCAATGAAATGGCTGGCATTTTCATTTTTTAAAATATTGTTCTCTTGGAATCAACCTGAATGCCCACCAATGATAGACTGGATAAAGAAAATGTGGTATATATACACCATGGAATACTATGCAGCTATAAAAAAGAACAAGATCATGTCCTCTGTAAGAACATAGATGGAGCTGGAGGCCACTATCCTTAGCAAACTAACACAGGAATAGAAAACCAGCTACATCTTCTTATTTATGAGTATGAACTAAATGATGAGAACACATGAACACAAAGAGGGGAACAATAGAAACTGAGTATACCTGAGGCAGGGGGGTAGGAGGAGGGAGAGGAGCAGAAAAATCACTATTGGGTAGTAGACTTCGTACCTGGGTGACAAAATAATCTGTACAACAAACCCTTGTGACATGAGTTTAACTATGTAACAAACTTGCACATGTACCCCTGAACCTAAAATAAAAGTTAGAAAAATATAAAATAAAATAATGTCTTTTAAAGACAAAGATTTTTAATTTAATAGAATGTAATGTATCTTTTAATAATTAACACTTTTGGTGTCCAGAAAATTTTTGCTTACTCAAGATCATGAAGGAACTCTCTTATATTCTCCTATAACTTTTTTCAGTTTTAGTTTTATGTTTAGGTTTATGAACTATCTCAAATTAATTTTTGTTCATGATGTGAGGTAGGGATCAAGGTTCATTTTTTTTTTTCCTAATGGATATACCATTGCTCTAACACTGTATTTAAATAAATATTGTTTTTTCCCACTGACTTACTTAAGTGACTTTAATACCTAGACATTCTGAAAAAAATCAATTGTCCAAATATGTGCAGATTTATTCTAGACTTCCTGGGTGTTTCTATCAATTTATTTATCTATTCCCAATAGAAAAGCATCTTGATTACTGTAAATTTATAGTAAATATTGAAATTAGCCACTGTAAATCCTCCACAGTGGTTCTTTAAGATTTTGTTGGCAATTCAACATCTTTTATCTGTATATATTTTATAATAAACTTCTTGATTTCTACAATGAACAAAAGCTAGAAACTTGACCAATATGGTGTTGAATCTATATAGTCGTGTTTAGGAAAAAAATGGGTATCTCAGGAACATTAAATATTTAAATTAATGGTCATGACATATCTCTGTATTTGTTAGATTGTTCTTAATTTCTTTCTGCAGTGTGTTTTTGTTTTTGATGTAGAGATCTTACACAGTTTTTATTAAATTTATCTTAATTATTTTATAGTTTGAGGCTAATCATAAAAATCTAAAATTCACTTCCTCTTGTTACTTGTTGCTGTCATTTAAAAATATTTTTTCCTCATGCCTGTAATCCCAGCGCTTTGGGAGGCTGAGGCAGGTGGATCACAAGGTCATAAGATCAAGACCATCCTGGCCAACACGGTGAAACCCTGTCTCTACTAAAAATACAAAAATTAGCTGGGTGTGGTGGCGCGTGCCTATAGTCCCTGCTACTCAGGAGGCTAAGGCAGGATAATTGCTTGAACCTGGGAGGTGGAGGCTGCAGTAAGCCAAGATCACACCACTGAACTTCAGCCTGAGAGACTCCATCTCAAAAAAAAATAATAATAATTCCAGAGTTTTCAAAGTTTTGGGTTTTACATTTAAGTCTTTAATCTATCTTGAGTCAATTTTTGTATATGGTGTAAGAAACGGGTCCAGTTTCCTTCTTCTACATACGGCTAGCTAGTTATCACAACACCATTTACTGAATAAGAAATCCTTTCTCCATTGCTTGTTTTTGTCAGGTTTATTGAAGATCAAATAGTTGTAAGTGTGTGGTCTTATTTCTGGGTTCTCTATTCTGTTTCACTGGTCTATGCATCAAGTTTTGTACCAGTTCCATACTGTTTTGGTTACTGTAGCCCTGTAGTATAGTTTGAAGTCAGGCAGCATGATGCCTCTAGCTTTTTTTTTTTTTTTTCTTAGTATTGCCTTGGCTCATTTTTGGATCCATATGACTTTTAAAGTAATTTTTTCTGGTTCTGTGAAGAGTCTCAATGGTAGTTTAATAGGAAGAGCATTTAATCTGTAATTTGCTTTGAGCAGTATGGCCATTTTAATGATATTGATTCTTCCTATCCATGAGCATGGAATGTTTTTCCATTTGTGTCAGCTCTGATTTCTTTGAGCAGTGTTTTGTAGCTCTCCTTGTAGAGATCTTTTACCTCCCTAAGTTAGCTGCATTCCTAGGTATTTCATTCTTTTTGTGAGAATTGTGAATGGGAATACTTTTCCCCTATCGGGACATAAGCACAGGCAAAGATGTCATGACGAAGATGCCAAAAGCAATTACAACACAAGGGAAACTTGACAAATAGAATCTAATTGAACTTCTGCACAGCAAAAGAAACTATCGAGAGTAAACAGCCTACAGAATGGGAGGGAACTTTTGCAAACTATGCATCTGACAAAGGTCTAATATCTATAAGAACTTAAGCAAATTTATAGGGAAAAAAAAGCCTTCATTAAAAAGTGGACAAAGGACATGAATAGGCACTTTTCCAAAGACATACATGTAGCCATCAATCATATGAAAAAAAGCTCAGCATCACTAATCATAAGAGAATTGCAAATCAAAATCAAGATCATGTGTTTTACAGGGATATGGGTAGAACTGGAGGCCATTATCTTTACTAAACTAACACAGGAACAGAAAACCAAATACTGCATGTTCTCACTTGTAAGTGGGAGCTAAATGGTGAGAACACATGGACAAAAAGAAGGGTCAAAAAACACTGGGCTCTATTTAAGGGTAGAGGGTGAAAGGAGGGAGAGGATCAGAAAAAAATAACCGATGAGTACTAGGCTTAATACCTGGGTGAGGAAATAATCTGCACAAGAAACCCCATGACACAAGTTTACCTATGTAACAAACCTGCACTTGTACCCCTGCACTTAAAAGTTAAATAAATAAATAATATTTTTGTATATTGACCCCATATCCTGCAAAATTGCCTAATTCTAGAATTTTTCTGTGCCCAAGTTCTAGAAACCTAAACAGTCTTTAAGATTTTTCTGTTAATATAGTTTCCTCTATGAACAAAAAGACTTCTATGTTTTCTAAGTTCTGTGCTTTTTATTTTTCATGCTTTAATTCATAATATAAGATATCCAATACAAGTCTACATAGAAGCAGTAAAAACATATCTTTGACTTGTTCTCAATCATAGGGAATATGTGTTCAATATTTGACCACTATGATGTTAGTTCTTTGTTTTCCATGTCGGCCCTTTCTCAGATTGAGAAATTTGCTTTCCACTTCTATTTTGGTAAAAACTGTCATCATGGCTTGTGTTTAAATTTTGCCAAATTATATTTTCTGCACACAAATAAGGTAAACATGTATATTTTTGGGTTTTTATCTTTTAGTGTGAGAAATTATACTATTATTATTATTATTTTATTTAGTTTTTAACTTTAAGTTCTAAGATACATGTGCAGAACATGCAGGTTTATTACATAGCTATAAGTGTGCCATGGTAGTTTCCTGCACCTATCATCACGTCACCTAGGTTTTGAGCCCCACATGCATTAGCGATTTGTCCTAATGCTCTCCCTCCCCTTGTCCCCCACCCACAACAAGCCCCAGTGTGTGTTTTCTCCTCCCTGTGTCCATGTGTTCTCATTGTTTAACTCCCACTTATGAGTGAGAACATTCAGTGTCTGGAGTTCTGTTCCTGTATTAGTTTGCTGAGAATGATGACTTCCAGCTTCATCCACGTTTCTGCAAAGGACATGATCTCATTCCTTTTTATGGCTGCATAGTATTCCATGGTGTATATTCACCATATTTTCTTTATCGAGTCTATCATTGATGGGCATTTGGACTGGTCCATGTCACTGCTATTGTGAATAGTGCTGCAATAAATATATGTGTGCATGTATCTTTATAATAGAATGATTTATATTCCTTTGGATATATACCCAATAATGAGATTACTGGGCCAAATGGTATTTCTGGTTCTAGATCTTTGAGGAATTGCAATACTGTCTTCCACAATGGTTGAACTAATCTACATTCCCACCAACAGTGTAAAAGTGTTCCTATTTCTCCCAGCTTCACCAGCATCTGTTGTTTCCTGACTTTTTAATAATTGTCATTCTGACTGGTGTCAGATGGTATCTCATTGTGGTTTTGACGTGAATGTATCTAATGATCAATGATGTTGAGCTTTTTTTCATGTTTGTTGGCCACCCAAGTGTCTTCTTTTGAGAAGTGTCTGTTCATATCCTTCACCCACTTTTTGATGGGGTTGTTTGTTTGTTTCTTGAAAATCTGTTTAAGTTCCTTGTAAATTCTGGATATAAGACTTTCATTAGATGGATAGATTGCAAGAATTTTCTCCCATTCTGTAGGTTTTCTGTTTGTTCTGATGATAGTTTCTTTTGCTGTGCAGAGCTCTTTAGTTTAGTTAGATCCCATTTGTCAAGTTTTGCTTTCATTGTCATTGCTTTTGGTAATTTCATTACAAAATATATGCCCATGCCTTTGTCCTGAATGGTATTGCCTAGGTTTTCTTCTAGTATTTTTATGGTTTGGAGTTTCAAATTTATGTCTTTAATCTATCTTGAGTTAATTTTTGTGTAAGATGTAAGGAAGGGGTCTAGTTTCAGTTTTCTGCATGTGGCTAGCCAGTTTTCCCAGCAAGAATCCTTTCCCCACTGCTTGTTTTTGTAAGGGTTGTCAAAGATCAGATGGTTGTAGGTGTGTGGTCTTATTTTTGAGGTCTCTATTCTGTTCCATTGGTCTATGTGTCTGTTTGGTACCAGTACCCATACCATGCTGTTTTGGTTACTGTAGCCTTGTAGTATAGTTTGAGGTTAGGTAGCATGATACCTGCAACTTTGTTCTTTTTGCTTAGTATTGTCTGGCTATGTGGGCTCTTTTTTGGTTCCATATGAATTTTAAAGTAGCTTTTTTCTAATTCTGTGAAGAATGTCCATGGTAGTTTGATGAGAATAGTGTTGAATCTATAAATTACTTTGAGCAGTATGGCCATTTTCATGATATTGATTCTTCCTACAAGGATGGGATGTTTTTCCATTTGTTTGTGTCCTTTCTTATTTCCTTGAGCAGTGGTTTGTAGTTCTCCTTGAAGAGGTTCTTCATGTCCCTTTTTAGCTGTATTCCTAGGTATTTTATTCTCTTTGTGGCAATTGTAAATGGGAGTTCATTCATGATTTGTCACTCTGCTATTCTATTGTTGGTTATAGGAATGCTTGTGATTTTTGCACATTGATTTTGTATCCTGAGACTTTGCTGAAGTTGCTTATCAGCATAAGGAGATTTGGTGATGAAACAATGGGGTTTTCTAAATACAGTATCTTGTCGTCTGCAAACAGAGACAATTTGACTTTCTCTCTTCCTGTTTGAATACACTTCATTTGTTTCTCTTTCCTGATTGTCCTGGCCAAAATTTCCAATACTATATTGAATAGGAGTGTTGAGAGAGGGCATCCTTGTGTTGTGCCAGTTCCCAAAGGGAATGCTTCCTGCTTTTGTCTGCTCAGTATGATATTGGCTGTGGGTTTCTCATAAATAGCTCTTATTATTTTGAGATACATTCCATCAATAACTAGTTTATTGAGAGTTTTTAGGATGAAGCTGTGCTGAATTTTATCAAAGACCTTTTTGGCATCTATTGAGACAATCATGTGGTTTTTCTCATTGGTCCTGTTTCTGTGATGGATTACATTTATTGATTTGCATATGTTGAGCCAGTCTTGCATCCCAGGGATGAAAACAACTTGATCATGGTGGATAAGCTTTTTGATGTGCTGCTGGATTCGGTTTGCCTGTATTTTATTGAGGATTTCTGCATCAAAATTCATCAGGGATATTGGCCTGAAGTTCTCTTTTTTTGTTGTGTCTCTGCCAGGTTTTGGTTTCAGGATGAAGCTAGCCTCATAAAATGAGTTAAGGAGGAGTCCCCCCTTTTCAATGGTTTGGAATATTCAATAGAATAGAACAATATGTAGACTTGGGAAGGTGTATGTGTCCAGGAATTTATCTATTTCTTCTAGATTTCCTAGTTTATTTGTGTAGATGTGTTTATAGTATTCCCTGATGGTAGTTTGTATTTCTGTGAGGTCAGTGGTGGGTGATAGCCCCTTTACCATTTTTTTTATTGTGTATATTTGATTCTTCTCTTTTTTCTTCTTTATTATTCTTGCAGGCAGTCTATCTATTTTGTTACTTTTTTCAAAAAACGAACTCCTAGATTCATTGATTTTTTGAAGGGTTTTTTTGTGTCTCTATCTCCTCCAGTTCTGCTCTAATCTTAGTTATTTCTTGTCTTCTGCTAGATTTTGAATTTGTTTGCTGTTGCTTCTCTAGTTCTTTTAATTTTGGTATTAGGGTGTTGATTTGAGATCTTTCTAGCTTTCTGACATGAGCATTTAGTGCTATAAATTTCCCTCTCAACACTGCTTTAGCTACATCCCAGAGATTCCAATACGTTGTCTTTTTGTTCTCATTGATTTCAAAGAACTTCTTAATTTCTGTTTTTTCATTATTTACCCAGGAGTCATTCAGGAGGAGGTTGTTCAATTTCCATGAATTTGTGTGGTTTTGAGTGAGTTTCTTAATCCTGAGTTCTAATTTGATTGCACTGTAGTCTTAGAGACTCTTATGTTTTCAGTTCTTTTGCATTTGCTGAGGAGTGTTTTACTTCCAATTTTGTGATTGATATTAGAATAAGTGCCATGTGGTACTTAGAAAAATGCATATTTTATGTTTGGAGTGGAGAGTTCTTCAGATCTCTATTAGGTCCACTTGATCCAGAGCTGAGTTCAAGTCCTGAATATCCTTGTTAATTTTCTGCCTCATTTATCTGTCTAATATTGACAGTGGGGTGGTAAAGTCTCCCACTATTATCTAGTAGAGTATAAGTCTCTTTGTAGGTCTCTAAGAACTTGTTTCATGAATCTGGGTGCTCCTGTATTGGGTGCATATGTATTTAGGATAGTTAGCTCTTCTTGTTGAATTGATGCCTTTACCATTATGTAATGCTTTTCTTTGTCTTTTTTGATCTTTGTTGGTTTAAAGTATGTTTTGTCAGAGACTAGGATTGCAACCCCTGTTTTCTTCTGCTTTCTATTTGCTTGACAAATTCTCCTCTGTCCCTTTATTTTAAGCCTATGTGTGTCTCTACACATGAGATGTATCTCTTAAATACAGCACACTGATGGGTCTTAACTCTTTATACAATTTGCCAGTCTGTGTCTCTTATTTGGGGCATTTAACTCATTTACATTTAAGGTTAATATTGTTATGTGTGAATTTGTTCCTGTCATCATGATGCTAGCTGGTTATTTTGCACACTTGTTGATGCTGTTCCTTCATAGTGTCATTGGTCTTGATAGTTTTGTGCATTTTGCAGTGGCTGGTACTGGTTTTTCCTTTCCATATTTAGTGCTTCTTTCATGAGCTTTTGCAAGGCAGGCCTGGTAGTAATGAATTCCCTCAGCATTTGCTTATCTGAAAAGAATTTTCTTTCTCCTTCACTTATGAAGCTTAGTTTGGCTGGATATGAAATTCTGGGTTGAAAATTCTTTTCTTTAAGAATGTTGAATATTGGCCCCCACTTTCTTCTGACTTGTAAGGTTTCTGCTGAGAGATCTGCTGTTAGTCTGATGGGCTTCCCTTTGTAGGTGAACTGGTCTTTCTTTCTGTCTACCCTTAACATTTTTTCCTTCATTTCAACCTTAGTGAATCTGATGATTATGTGTCTTAGGGTTGATCCTCTCGTGCAGTATCTTAGCGGGGTTCTCTATATTTCCTGAATTTGAATGTTGGCCCATCTTGCTAGATTGGGAAAGTTCTCCTGGATAACATCCTGAAGTGTGTTTTCCAAGGTGGTTGCATTTTCTCCATCCCTTTCAGGTACTCCAATCAGTCGTAGGTTGGGTCTTTTTACATAGTCCCACATTTCTTGGAGATTTTGTTTGTTCCTTTTCATTCTTTTTTCTCTAATCTTGTCTGCCTGCATTGTTTCAACAAGTTAGTCTTCCATCTAATATTCTTTCTTCATTTTAATTGATTTGGCTATCGATACTAATGTACAAAGTTTTCATGCTGTGCTTTTCAGCTCCATCAGGTCATTAATGTTCCTCTCTAAACTGGTTAGTCTAGTTAGCAGCTCCTCTAACATTTCCTCCATGTTCTTAGTTTCTTTGCATTAGTTTAGAACATGTTCCTTTACCTCAGCAAAGTTTGTTATTCCCTGCCTTCTGAAGCCTGCTTCTGTCAATTCGCCCATCTCACCCTCCATCCAGTTCTGTGCCCCTGCTGGACAGGTGTTGTGATCATTTGGAGAAGAGGCATTCTGGCCTTTTGAGTTTTCGGCGTTTTTCATTGATTCTTTCTCATCTCCATGAGTTTGTCTAGTTTTGATCTTTGATGCTGCTAACGCTTGGATGAGATTTTTGTGGGTACTTTTTTCATCGATGCTGTTTTTGTTGCTTTCTGTTTGTTTGTTTTTCTTTCAAAAGTCAGGTCCCTCTCCTGTAGAGTTGTTGTGGTTTGCTGGGGGTTCACTTCAGGCCCTATTCATCTGGTTTGCTCCTGTGCCTGGAGATGTCACTCAAAGAGGCTAGGGAACAGTAAAGATGGATGCCTGCTCTTTTCTCTGGGATGTCTGAGCTTGAGGGGCACTGACTTGATGCCAATAGGGATGCTCCTGTAACAGATGTCTGACAACCCCTGTTGTTGGGGGGTCTCACCTGAATGGGTGGCACAGGAAGCAGGACTCTTTTAATGAAGCACTTTGGCTGTTCCTTAGTGGAGGGGGTGTGCTGTGCTTGGGGGGCAATCCACTCATCTGGGCTGCCTGGAATCCTCAGAGCTAGCAGGAGGAAACACTAAGTCTGCTGGTCCATGGAGACTACAGCCACTCCTCCTACTAGGGACTCAGGCCCAGGGAGATCAGAGTTTTTGTCCCAGAGCCCCTAGCAGGAGTTGGAATCCCTGCAGGGAGGCCCTGCAGCTGCAGTGTTGGCTGCTGTCCCTCCTGCAAAAAGCTCAGATGGCTTAGACAGCAGGCAGCTGCAGCAGTGGTGATGGTCGCACCTCTCCTTGGGAACTTGGCTTAGGCTGATTCTACCCGAGTTAGAATCTGCGTGGCTTCCTAATTGGGACCCAAGGCCCTGGTGGCATGGGCTCACAAGTGGGATATTTCAATCCATGGGTTGCATAGTTCTGTGAAAAAAGCAGTATCCCAGGCTGGGTAGCAGGCTCACTCACCACCTCCCTTGGCTAAGGGTAGGGGTTCCCCAGCCCTGTGTGGCTCTCAGGTGGGCCACCACACCTCACTGCTCTTCCTTCCTTTCCATGAGTCACACCAGCTGCCTAGTCAGTACTAATGACAGAACCTGGATGCCTTGGTTGCCAATGCAGGATTTGCACCACTTTGGATCTTTTCCATGGGAACCTCTGATTGCCATTGCTTCTAGTCAGCCATCTTGGTTCTGCACCCACCAATCTGTTTATTTATTTATTTTTTTAACATTGAACCACACTTACATTCCTTAGAAAAAACACAGTTGGTCATGCTGTTTTATCTTTTAAAAAATATTTTCTTAGGTAGGTTTGACATTTTGATAAGTATTTTTACATCCATATTAAGGATGGATATTGGTCTATAATTTATTTGTGTATTTAACGTCTAATTTTGTTCTTAAGTTTAAAGTGATCTCATAAAGCAATTCTCTATTTTAGAAAATGATTTATGTAATTTTGGCATTATTTTTTATGCAATGACTGATAGAAATAAATAATGAATCTATCTGTACCTGGCACTTTAAGACATACATTTTAATTATTAATTATGTTTATCTATATAAATAAAAAAGGCAAAAAAGTATTTTATATAAAGAAAAAAATTGTTTATTGTTAGTGTTTGAAGTCTTGATTGATTCATCAAGTTAATTGGCCTTGTCAAAGTAGGGCTTTCTAATTTTATTAATTTTTTAAACAATATATTTTAGTCTTTGTGAATTTGTAGCTTGTTTTCTATTTCATTGTCTTTCTCTTTTATCTTTAATATTTACAGTCTTGCACTTGCTTTCAGTTTTTCTTTTTCTAGATTCTTAATTTGGAAAATTAGTAATGTGTTGAAGCCTTTCTCCTTTGTAACAGTGGTACTTAAAAGTGTATGTTTCCCATTACACTTTAGCTATATCCCACAACTTTTGATATGTTACCATTCAGTGAAAAATATTTTTTATTTTTCTTGTGATTTCTTCTTTGACATATAGGTATTTAGAAATGAGCTGCCTAATTTGAAATATTTATAGATTTTCTAGATATTTTATTTTTTTTTATTTATAATTGTATCCTGTTGTCTTCAGGAAACAGAGTATGTTTTGAAATTCATGAATACTTGTTTTATGCCTCAATATTGAGTCTACTGTAGTGAGTATTCCAAGGACATTTGAGAAAAGTGTTTGTCCTGCAGTTTTTGAATAAGTATTGTTTAGTTGTCAGTCAAATCAGATTGGTTTATACTGTAGTTCCAATCTTCTGTAATCCTTTCTCTACTTTTCCTGTTAATTACAAAAGTAAAAGTACTGAAATCTCCAATTATGACTACGTTTTAATGTATTTCTCCCATATTTCTATAAAAATTCTTTCATTAATTTAATATTTGCAATTTTGCAATTTTGATTAATTGACACCTACCATGGTGAAGTGATTCACTTTATCTCTGCTAATAATAATTTTCTTGCATTTTGTTTTGTCCTGATAGTAACCAAGTCACATCAGCTTTCATATGCTTATTTTTGCAAAAATATATTTTCCATTCATTGTCTTGCAGTGCTTCTGTCTTCTTATATAGAATGTATCTGTTGCAGCATAAAGCTATAAATTAAATTACTAGGATCATGTTTAAATATAGAATTTTGCTGTTTGTTTTCCATTTTACCCTTTTAGCTTCCCATTTTAAATGTACACATGTGTGTATTACATATAATTTAACCATTTTAATTGTACAGTTGAGTGGTACCAAGTACACTCACATTGTTATGCAGCCATTATGCCCATCCATCTTCTAGAACTCTCTTCATCTTAAGCTAAAAGTCTCTACTCTTAAAACAATGCCATTTTCCACCCCCACTGCCAGTACCTGGAAACCACTATATATTTTTAAACGTTTCCTCTCTCTGCTCTTTTGGCCTCATGTATACAGAGAGAGATAAGTATATATATACGTATACCTTGTATTTTCTTTGATATTATATATGCATTTTCACTTATGACATTGTAACTTTAATTATTTATATGTGACTTTATATATAATATTATAGCAGAATAAATCTATTTATTACCTCTTTCATCCCTTTCCTAGTCTTGCCATATGTTGTTTCTCACTTTAGTCAATTAACTTTAAAAGAAATTAAGTAGCAAGCACTTTTACATTGACTTACATGTTTACTATTTCTAGTGCTACTCTTTTCATATTATAGATCTCCATTTCCTTGTAACTTCATATCCCTTAAGCCTAAATAATTTCAATATTTCTTGTAGTCTGTATCTACTACTACAAGATTTTTTTGTTTGTCTATCTCAAAATGTCTTTATTTTGTCTTCATTTTTGAAATATATTTTTGCTGTGTATGGAATGATAGGCTGACAGTGGTTTTTGTTTTTCTCTCAGCATTTTAAGATGTCATTTCATTATCTTTTAGCCTCTTTTTTGTATGATGAAATGTCAGCTTTCATTATTCTTTTTGTAGTCTTATAAATAATGTCTCATTTTTCCTCTTTCTTTCCTCTGTCTTTTAAGGCATTTTTTTTCTTCAACAGACAAATCCTGTCCAGTTTATGTCTGCTTTTGACTACTTTCTACTGTCTTAAAACTACTACCATTTTTCCCCCGTTTTTCTCTCTCTTATCATTTAGACATTTAGTCTTATATAAGGTACTCTACCATTACTAGAAAATAGAACCCAAGTTTGTGTGTTTCTAATATTTACCCATTAATGTGCTATTTCTGGGAAGCTTCATTCTTTTGTATGGACCCATGTTTTGTCATATCATTTTCCTTTTGTCTAAAAAAATTTTAAGTATTTCTTTTGGATCACATTAGCTGATGACAAAATGTTCTCACTTTTCATTATTTAAAAAAATATTTCACCTTTATTTTCAAAGATGTCTTCTCTGGGTATTGAATTCTTACTCTCTCTCAGATAAAGAGACAGTAAGAATTCTATCTATCTATCAATCATAAGAATTCAATACCCAGAGAAGACATGATAAATATGTTATATTAATATATATAAAATCAATACTTCAAAGAGGTTGCTTCATTGTAGTTTAGACTCTAAGTCTTTAGGTAAGAAATCTCTGGCCATTGTCATTTTCTATGTATTTTTTTTTGCTCCCTCTGGCTGATTTTAAGAATTTTCTCTTCATCTGTGGCTTTCAGAAAAGTGATTATTACATACCTTTGTGTGGTTTTCTTTGTGTTTAGCATTCTTAAGTCTTGTTGAGCATCTTGGATATATCGGTTTATATTTTTCCTAATATGTTGAGAATTTTCAGCCATTATTTCTTCAAATACTTTTTCTGCAACTTTCTCTTCTCTTATTTGAAAACTTGTATAAGAGGCTGCTTGATATACTCCAACAGGTCACGTTGACACTGTTTATATTTTCAATAATTTTTTTTCTCCATGTGAGCTATGGTTTGAAGGTGTCCCTCCCAAAATTTGTGATGCAACTTAATCCTCATTGGAATGGTTTTATAAGGTGGAGCCTTCTGTGAGGTGACTTACCCTTGAAGTCTTCTGCCTCATGAATGGGATTAATGCCCTTATATAAAACATGTGAGGGAATTTGGTTCAGCCCCTTTTCCCTTCCTCCTTGCACTGTGTGAGGACACAGCATTTGTTATCTCTGGAGGGCACAGCAATAACATGTCATTTTAAAGCAGAGGGCAGCCCTCAGCGGAATGGACCCTGCTGGTACCTTGATTTTGGACTTCCCAGCTTCCAGAACTGTAAGAGATACATTTCTGATATTTATAAATTACCCATTCTTGAATATTCTGTTACAGCAAGATGAACATATGAAGACAACATGCTTTCTTAAGCTTAGATGGTTTCTGATCCTTGAATTTAAGTTCTCTGATCTTTTCTGTCCCTAGTGGTATTTAATCTGCTTTAATTCCATCCATAGATTTACTTTTCTGATACTGTATTTTTCATCTGGAGAATTCACATTTGGTCCTTTTCTCATATCTTATATTTCCTTCATCATTGTGTTCACATTGTCCTTGAAATCCTTGCAAATGTTGAACAGATTTACAATAGCTGTTTTAAAATCCTTATCTGCTAATTCAATCATTTTGTTTACTCATAGCTTTGTTTTCATTTACTGATTTATTTCCAGCTTATGTATCACATTTTCCTGCTGTGAGATTGAATAATTCAAACTTAAAGCTGTTGAAGTTTTAACTTATTTTCAGTCTTCAAAGGAATGTGGCTATGTGACCTGACATAGCCAGGTCATGTGACATGCAGCTACAAGTTCTCAATTTTTCCTGTAAATAATTAAGAAGACCACATAGAAGACTCTCAGATCACTATCCCTCCTCCAGAATGATCAAGTAATGTTTTTTGGAATGTAGCCATCTGTAACCAATCAAATCACTGCAATGTATGCACTGGTCTTGAATAAAAAATGTAATTCTACAAAAATTTTTCTGTCTTTGTCTATATAGGTGAAGCCTTAACTTTCCACTTTGGAGCACTGACCTCATTCATTTGGGGTTGGTGCTTCCCAGGCAGCTACCCTCAAGATTTGCCCTCAAATAAACTCTATACGTAATCATATTTTCTGAATCTCATTATTTAAGTTTGACACTGTTCTTGGCAGGATAATTTTTCATGGGTTGCTTTACACTGTCAACTTCAGATCATAAAATGCTGGATTTTTTATACTGTTGTTTTGAAAAGAATTTGTTTTTTAGAGCAATTGTAGGTACACAGTAAAATTGCGAGGAAGGTATACAAAGACAACCTATATAACCCTTTCCTCACACATATGTAGCCTCCACCATTTTACCATCCTCCATCAGAGGGGTATATTTATTATAATCAACGAACCTAGATTGACACATCTTTATTACTCAAAGTTCATAGTTTGTACTTTAGGGCTCACTGTTGATATTGCTCATTATATGGGTTTTGAAAAATGTGTAATGACATATTTCCACTTTTATAGTATCATACAAAATAGTTTTACTGCCCTAAAGACCCCCGATGTTTGTCTTATTCATTCCTCTCTCCCTCACAACCTATGGCAACCACTGATCTTATCTTTTTTACTGTCTCCATAGTTTTGCCTTTTTCAAAATGTCATGTACTTGAAATCATACAATGTCTAACCTTTTCAGATTGATGTCTTTCACTAAGTAATATGCATTTAATTTTTCTCCATCATGTCTTTTCATGACTTAGTAGCTTACTTCTATTTAACCCTGAATAATATTCTGTTGTCTGGATGTAACACAGTTTATTTATTCATTCACCTACTAAGAAAATCTTGGTGGTTTCCAAGTTTTGACAATTATATGTAGTATTCTTTTGAAGTGTATTGGAGTTTGTGCTTCAGCCCATTAAATTACTCATGGAATATATTTATCTTGAATCATTTTATTTTAAGAATTTTGAATTTGGGCATAAAGTAGACTTTTATTCCAGGACTATTTTAGCCCTATTACTAATGTGTTTTCTATCTGTGTTATCCATTGAATGTCTGTGTGTTCAATATATTTTCTTTATTTCGACCAATCAGAACTTGACTGTCTTTCATCCTTTGTAAGCTCCAGGAACTGTTCACCTCATAGCCCGTCTCTGCCTCCCCATTTATTCTTCTCCTGGAGTTTCGCCCTCTGCATGCATATCTTGCTATTCAGCAAAAGACAATGAAGCCCGCATGCAGATTTCTGAAGTATTTTTTCTTTACGCTGATCCTCCTCTTCTTTTGTATTTTGCTTTACAAATTCTAACCACTTCAGTCTTCCTTGACTGTGATGTACATCTCGTTCCACGAGTTTTCTGAACTCATTTTGTAACACTGCTTCCCTACCAGCTCCATACACCTGCTAACCACAAAGTGTTTCCAAGTAGAAAGCTAATCATAAGGCTCACTTAATCTGCTCCCCTTGTTTCAGGGGACATATTCCTCCTCAGCCTAATGCCATACTTTTCTAGTGTTGTCATTTTTACAGTGGGAGGATGTTCAATCCTAGATACCCCACCTTCGTCAGAAAGAGAAGTTCTCTGTTATTTACTTATTTTTTTAACCCTCTATTTGTCTTCTCTTAGTCTTTTCAATAGTTGATTTTTAGAGTTGCAATAGACTTAAAAGTTGAAATATTGATGTGTCTCATATGAATCTCCTAGAAGTAGTCAACAACTTTGATGTAAATGTTTAATGCAGCACAAATCTCACTGCATCTCAATAAGTGTATTTCTTTTAGAACATTCCAATTGTTTAAAAATTCCTACTGATTATTAGCTGAAATTTATGTTCTGTTAACTCACTTTGATGATCTTCTTCCATCTCTGGAGTCATATGCTGACATTGCTTTAAAAGTGGATAAATTATAATCTTACCATAAATATATGTTCTCTAATAATGACAAAACACAACAATGTATAACTTCTTTATATTACTATTTTTATTAAACCATTTTAGATCTGTTGCTTAATTAGAGAAGGTAGAGTTAGTTCCATTTTTAATCATGAAGAAACTGAAATCTTGAATCTATCAGTTGAGTTGTTGAAGAAGTGTTGCCAGATATGAAGTATCCCGCAACTTTAATTCTTGATTTCTGATAGTATAGATACCTGGTATGGTGTGGTAGGCTTATAGAAGGGTGTCGTAACGGCCTTATAGGCAGAAATAAACATTGATTTACTATTAGGTCAGGTAATAGTTTCAGGTTTAACCCAGTAGCATATAAAAAAGTAGTGAAAGCACCAGTTTGCGAGGATCCCTCTAGTTGGGTAAATACGAAATAAACTTTAAAGATGCCAAAATAATACAAACAATTATATTATTAAAAGTGAAAATGGATAGTTTAGTTATGAAAGTTTTGACTATACTTTTGTGAAACTTTAGTTTAGGTAGAAAGTTTGCTTACATATTAAAAGTTAGGATTATTGTCCAATAATAATGCCTAAGCTTTGTTGATCACTTATTATGTACTGGTATTGTAAATGTAAATCTCATTTAATATATAAGGCCATCTGCTAAGCTAGGTAGTATTAAATCTATTTGACAAATTCAAAAAAAAAGATAAATTGGCTGTTTTTTACAAATGTATACAGTTAGCAAACATAAGATTTGAGATTCTAATACCAATCATTCTGAATCCAAAATCTATGTGGGTACAATAATAATTTCTAGCTTCCAGCCTACTTAGAATAAAAAAGTAGGTATTGGTATTGACCATTTCTGTCTGGTTGTAAAGGTTGAACCATGTGTTTTTAGTAGGAAAATGCAGTCATTTAACACTCTATTTCAACGGACCATCTTTCTAAATAATCTATTTTTGTTAAAATGATAACGTGTGTTATTTAACTTCTAAAGAAGAGTGTTGTCCCAAAGATATAGCCAAATTATGAACAAACAGGTAAATTCTTTATAAGAAAAGTTAATTACTATCAATAATTACTGACTAACTTGTTTATTTGTTTGCTTTTAAGCAGTGAAATGAGTAATATTTTGGAAATGTTTTTAGAATTTTTAATCAAGTAAAAGTACTCAGAATACATAAAGTCTGTGGTTAGTAATGGATTGGCCCATTGCCTACTTTAGTAGTAAAGTTTTATTGAAACACTAATTTGTTTATGTATAATTTATGGTGCTACAATAGCAGAATATGGTAGTTGAAGCAGAGACCCTATGACACACCAAGTCTAAAATATTTACTTCTCAGTCTTTGACAGAAAAAACATTACTAACACCTGGAATAGATGGTGAGAATGCCTAAAGGGATAAGTTAATTGTTTAAAGTAATAACAGAAACAGATTGAACTTCATATGAGAAAGATCCATGAGTGAATTGAGTGGGTTACAGAATATATATGCAAGGGTTGCTTATTTGAACAAATCAGCTAAGGATTGATTATTATTCACAAAAGACTCGTGTGGAGACTCTGAGGAGAGGATATAAGTGGGTCAGCTTATGGCGAGGCTTGTCATAGCAATGCATGTATCCAAGACCGTTTTAAGAACGAAAATTATATCAACTGCTGGAACTTAAATATGTCTGGGCACATCTAGTGCAGCAGTAGATTTGCCTTGACTTTCCTTCTTATAGAGAAGGAAAATAACATTTTTTTCTTCTACTCTTCTGAGTTCTTAGCTGGGACCCCTGCACACCGCCAGCACATTATCAAGAGAAAAAACAAACAGAAGTTTATTAACATGTATTTGTATCTAAGAGAAAACTCAGGAAAAGAGTAACTCTTAAAGAAGTGGCTTAGAACTCTGGCATATATAGTATCTTAAACAAAGAACAATGCATTTTTAGAGAAATGACAAGACAAAGGTAAAGGATCTTGAGTCTCTAGAGGCAGCAAATTGTGAGGAAACAAATACATGGGAAACCAAGGTAGATAAAAATTAATCAATACAGTTTGTTAACGTATAATAGATTCTGCTGGTGCCGTCTCCAGGCTGATAAGGGTCTGAGATAGGTACTCTCCAGGGATCAGTCTTTGTTTTTCATGATAGAGAGTTAGGAAGAAAACCTTTATAAATGTATGTCCTGCTTTTAGGCAAATAAGGGAAGAGCAGAGAGCTTTTCTTCTATCTGCTTCCTCTCAATGGGCTTCAGCTCAAAATAATCCTTATGAAACGTGGCATACTTTGGGTGGGGGCGTATTGTGCTACACTTCAATTCTAACAGAAAAAGAGCAAGACATGGAGAACTTGATCCACAAAAAAAGTCATTGTAATAATCAGGAATGAGATGAGAAGGATTTTAGCACAGTGTTTGACATTTGGGATGGTTGCCTAGCCTAATACCCATTGGGTTTCTATCTGAGTTTGATGAGGGCTGGTGAGGTAGGGTTAGAGCTTGGTTCAAGATATAGTATTTAAATTACAACATAATAAAATGAGACCCAAGTAATCAACTCAGTGAATGATCTATCGGAAATACATTTAGTGTCAGAATGAGATGAGAATCTAGGCTGATGTTTTTTTCTCTCAAATTGAAAGCATGATGACCACCATTTATTGACTATTTCATTTTATTTTTTCAAACCAATGATTTAACTACCTTTTGAAATTTTTAAATCTCAGTACGCACTAGTGTCTACTTTTGTAAGTTCTAAATTTCTTTATGTTTCTCTGTCTATATCCCAATAAAGGAACATATTTTACTTATTGTAGCTCTGAAATATCCTTAATACACATGGGAGGTAACTCCTCTGAATATTCTTTTTCTGAACTTTTATGTCAAGTTTTTGAACTTTCATGCAGGTTTGTTACATGTATGCATGTCTATTATATATTCCAAAGAAATTTGGGGATAATCTTAATAACATTATTCTAAAGTTCATCTGGAAAATTATGCGATACTGATTACATTATTCTTAAAAAGAATATTTACATCTTCCAGATGAACTTTAGAATAATTCTATTAAGATTCCTCCAAAAATTCTTTGGAATCTGTAGCAGAAATGCATATATTTCTAGAATTTAAGAAAAATTCAAAAGCTTTAAAATATGTCTTTCCATTCAAGCCATTTTTTTCTTACCTTTTTTGAGTTTTTCTTCTATATATGTATTTTTTTTTTATTTTTACTTATTTTTTTTGAGATGGAGTCACACTCTGTTGCTGTGACTGGAGTACAGTGGAGCTATCTTGGCTCTCTGCAAACTTTGCCTCCTGGATTTAAGCGATTCTCCTGCCTCAGCCTCCCAAGTAGCTGGGATTACAGGCGCCCAATGCTACACCAAGCTAATTTTTTTGTATTTTCAGTAGAGATGGAGTTTCACCATGTTGGCCAGGCTGCTCTAGAACTCCTGACCTTGTGATTCATGCGCCTCGGCCTCCCAAAGTCCTGGGATTACAGATGTGAGCCACTGTGCTCGGCCAGCTACAATTATGTTAGAGATTCCGCTTTTTTTCTTGTTATATTTATTATTATACCTTTTGGTGCTCATATAACAGTTATGCTTCCAATTATTACTTTAATTATATTTTCTCTTTGTTACATTTATTCATGAAATGGTTAACTTTTGTGTATTAATTATAATTTTGATAGTTTGATTAATATTGAGTAACATTTTTGAATAAACTAATGAATGAAGATAAATTAAGTAAAAAGTAATAATCTTGATTCTATTGAAGAAATTGAATGAGGATCTACCAAAATACCACCATATATTTTCTGACCTCTCATAATACTTACTTTCTGCCACGATCTTTAAAAACAGAGTACTTTCACATTATTTGCCCCATTTGATCTTCACTTTCATTTTAGAGATATGAAATCTGAGACTGAGAGATGACAGGACATAACCAGGAGTTCTGAATGACAGGAAGGTTTAGTCTGGATTTAGTGCCTTTTCCAACATACTCTGCTGCACCTCATCATATGTCTGCCTCCTTTGAAGATTTATTCTGGCATTATCCAACTAAAAATTGTAATAGTACATGTGACTTCTTTTTGAGATTATGCCAATGATACTTTTCAGAAGTGGAACAAAGACAGTCTTGAAAGTTCTGCCTCAGTTGATGTTCAGCATCCAGGGAGGGAAAAAGAAGGATCAAGAAGCATAGTGAGATGCCATTATGCCACATAAACTAGTAGAGATGAGATGCATCTCATGTGTCCAGGTGTGTTGAAGGACCTGCCACTCACATGTTGTTTTATGTGTAAAGGTAGCTTAATTCAAGTTAATATGCAGAAATGCTTCTAATAACAACCTGCCAAGGGTGGAGATGGCCTTGTTAGGAAAGTGACATAAGAAGAGAGAAGAAATACCAGAAAATAACTGAGAAATTAAGAGAACAGAACAATTTTCCATTGTAATCATAAGGCAGGTGGCCAGAATTACTTTCTTATGAGCTATTCATCTTTGAGTTAGTAATGCTGTGTATTTAAGAAACTGAACTATGAAATTACATATAGCAACTCAGGAATGGAAAACCAAACATCATATGTTCCCACTAATAACTGGGAGCTAAGCTATGAGGATGCAAGGTCATAAGGCTGATACAATAAACTTTGGGGACTCGAGGGAAAGGGTGGGAGGGGTATGAGGGATAAAAGACTACACATTGGGTACAGTGAAACTGCTCTGGTGTTGGGTACACCAAAAATCTCAGAAATTACCACTAAAGAACATATTCATGTAACCAAATACCACCTGTTCCCCCAAAACGTATTGAAATAAAAACAACAACAACATCAACAAGAAAGGCTCAAACACAGCATAAAAAAATTACAATCCTGAGTTCATATCCCACTTATAATACTTAATCTTTCTAAATACCAGTCTATTTTTCATTAAGATGAAAGCAATGATATCTACTATAATTGAGATACTGTGAGGATTGAGATAGTACACATATTTAAAATATGTATAAAAATAATATATATATAACAATAACTATAAGATGTTTAAGGGATTGGAGTGATAGATGTCATCTATGTAATCTATCTACAATGATGAAAAATTCAATTATGTTACAGTGGAGACATGCTGGCCTAAAAATTAAGTGGAGAAATGCTATGATGATAAATATTAATGACCAAAAGAATATGAGGAATCCATTCATTCATTCATTCATTCATACATTCAACAAACATTCTTTGATTCCTTGGTTATTTTATCTATCTTGCACTAGTCACTTTTAGGGATATGTGGGGAAAAAATCACATATTTGACCCAAGTAACTCACAATCTTAAAAGCACAACATTTGAAATAAGGTTGAAAGAAATGGGAGGTAAGCCTAAATACAAAAAGACTCGGAGGGAACAGAGTGTCTGGCTTCAAATAATTCAGAGAAAGACAGTGCCATATTCTGAATGTCCCACAGGCAGAGAAGTGAATTCTAATTCAGAAAATTTTTAAAAGTTTGAGCTGCCCAAAGATGACATAGCAATAACAGTAGTATATGCCTAGAATTTACTACATGCTATGGTCTTTCCAAGGTAAGAGGTTGGCCCTATCTTATTTGATCTTAAAAATAATCATATAAGATATATATTATTTTTTCTACTAAGGTCAGTAAGAAATCTGAAACCCAGGGATGCTATGTAACTTATTCAATGTCACAGAGTTAACACTTACGGAGCCAGTATTCATAATTTTCTTAAGCCAAATATCAGAATTTTAATTTCCAGTGTATGTGTTTTCATTTTAAAAAATGAACAATTTGGCCAGGTATGGTGGCTCACACCTGTGATTCCAGCACTTTGGGAGGCCAAGGCGGGTAGATCACAAGGTCAGGAGTTTGAGACCAGCCTGACCAACATGGTGAAACCCCATCTCTACTAAAAATACAAAATTAGCTGGGCATGGTGGGGCATGCCTGCAATCTCAGTTACTCAGGAGGCTGAGGCGGGAGAATTGCTTGAACCTGGGAGGCGGAGTTTGCAGCAAGCGGAGATGGCGCCACCGAACTCCAGCCTGGGTGACAGAGCAAGACTCTGCCTCAAAAAAAAAGAACAATTTGCCACTCAGGTTTTTCAAGCATATTTTTGAAAGACCTTTTGACCACCTGGGATGGGATGGATGATTGAAAGTGAGTTGAAGAAAATAGACATTAAGATTTCTTCCAAAATGAAAATTTTAAGATGGTAGGCCTAAAATGCATGGCTTACTTACATTTAATGTTTCATGAACTTACGAAAGTAACTTTATCCTCCTGAGACTTATCATTCATCTATAAAATAGGGAATAATATTGCCTCTAGGATTTCTTAAACAAATGCATAGAACAATGACTATTAATTGCTCATGTGTACTCATGTCATGCTGAAAGAAGCCCTGGTCAAACATGAATCATGAATATCATGTGTTTAACATACAATAAGCACCGAGTAAATGTTTGTTAGTATTTGTCATTTTTTTCTTACTAAGGAATTTATCTCATAATAATATGAAAGTATAAGCTCAAGCTATTGAAATGTATAGAAGATACTGACAGAAAGGAACCCAACTTCATATTTCCATGGGCTCCATAAATATGAAATGATTGGGTCTGAATGTATACCATCACTGGGAAAACTCTTACTGGAATTATTAATCATTTCATGGTTCAAATCAGGGTCCAAACTCAAGCAAAAGATTAACATGTTTGATGTTATATAAATTAATCAATCACGTTATCTCAAAAGTAAAAATTAAGCAACTATTTATTCATACCTAATAATCATTTGATTTATTTTTAAGAAAACACCACTGCATTTAATTTGAAAAATGTGGTCTTTTCAACAACTAGAATTTGAATAATTAGGCATCTATAGGGAAATGATAAACCTTGACCTCTGCCTCATATCATGTACAAAAATTGGTTTGAGATAACTTATGGGCCTAAATGTGAAAGAGTTGGTGTTTTAGAAAATGTAGGATATGTTAAAATAAGCGCTCTATAGGTGGAGTTGTCTAAAATAGGACTCAAAAAGCCCTAACAATAAAATAAAATTTTAAATGAAAATTTTTAAGATTAAAAACTTCTGTTTCTCAAATAACATTATTAACAAAGTAAAATCACAAGTCACATACTGGAAGTAACTATTTGAAATACCTATATCTGAGAAAGATTTATATTTAGTTTATATAACAAACTTCTATAAATAAAAATTCCAACTAAAAATTCAATTAAAAAAAATGACTCAAATAGACACTACACACAAAAAAGATATGCAAATAGCCAATGATGTTAAAAGGCATTTAACATCATTGGCTATCAGAGAAAAGCAAATTAAACCACAAGGTGATCTCACTGCAATGAGAAAGATACGTCTGAACAGCCATCATAATTAATGTGAAAAGGACAGACAATATGAAGTGTGGGCTAGGATGAGGAGTAACTAGAACTCTCTTACATTGCTGGTAGAATTATAAGATAGTAAAACCACTTTGGAAAATGAGATGTCAGTTTCCACCAAACCTATAACCAGATGCCTAATTCATAGCTGAATACTTCCACTCCTCAGTATATACCTGGTAGAAAGGAGTTCAGGTGGCCACACAATACTGTGTAAACAATGTTTGCAGATTTTTTCATAATAGACACAGTCTATAAGCAAACCAAATGCTCTTTTACAGCATGATAGATGAATGAAGTACGGTATACTTATTTAATGAAATGCTACAGAGCAATAAAAATAACAATTTATTGATAATAAAGACCCAAAAATATGTGAGTGAAAAAAGATAGACAAAAGAACAATACGTAATATTTCATTTATCAAATTCAAGGACAAAACTAGTTTATGATGCTAGAAATCAAAATAGTGGTTACCTTTTTTGGTAGGCAGAATAATAATCCCCCAAATACATTCATGTCCTAATCCCAGAGCATTTGCATATGTTAGATTACATGGCAAGGGGAAATTAAGATTGGCGATGGAATTGAGGTCGCTAATCAAATGACCTTTAACTAGGGAAAATGTGCTGCATTATCTAGGCAGTCCCCATGTAATCACAAGGGTCCTTAAAAGTGAAAGAGGGAGGCAGAAGCAGAGTCAGTGAGAGAAATGAATATAAAAGCAACATCAGAGAGGTGCAATGTTCCTGGCTTTGAAGATGGAACAAGGAGGTCAAGACCTAAGGAATATGGCAGACTCTTAAATCTGAAAAATGCAGGGTTACAGAGTGTCCCCTAAAATCTCCAGAAAGGAATTAAGTTCTACCAATACTTTGATCTTAGCCTGGTGGAACTAGTGTTGAACTTCTGACTCTAAGATAATAAATTTGTATTGCTGACATCACTAAGTTTGAGGCAATTTGTTACAGCAACAATAGAATACAAAATAGGCTAGAAAGGGTCATAAAAGATCCTCATGGGGATCTAGAACTAGAAATACCATTTGACCCAGCAATCCCATTACTGGGTATATACCCAAAGGATTATAAATCATTCTACTATAAAGACACATGCACACATATGTTTTTTGCAGCACTATTCACAATTTTTCTTGTCTTCCACAGTTGCTTATCCCAAGAGTATTTCGTAATTTAACCTCACCCATGCTAATCTGCATCTTAGAGTCTGCTTGCTGTGGTACCCCACTTGTAATCGATGACCTCCTGGTTCTCTTTCATTTATCACACTTCATATCCCATTGATATATATTTAATCTTAATGTAAAATCTCCAATAGCAAGAACTTGTGAGGCTGAGTGTGTATACATAAACAACTATTACAAATAATCCTTCTCATCCTATAGCCTTTTACAAATAAAAGCCATAATTTTAATATAAGTAAATGTTTGCTGTGCTTTTTAGTGAAATGCAACCTAGAAATGCTAAATGACCACACCTCACCACTGGCATATTAATAGTAATTTTTCCTTGTTAAGTATATTGCTGCTATTAATTAACTGCAAGTGAAATTGATATAATAGAGGATATAATTCTCCATATTTAACAAATGCGGACACTGAGCCTCAAATACTTTTCATGGCTCCTATGAGCCAATAACTAAAGAAGCTAGAACTAGTATTAATTTGTTGTTATTTTAACCTCACAGTTTTTTCTACCATATGGTCAACAAATAGGTTCAAAACTATTTAGGTAAATTCTTAAATGACTGTATAACAATGATTAATTATTTTCAACTTGACTTCAAGAAGGACAACCATGTTCTGCTTCCATAAGATTCTATTCATCTTAAGATGCAAGACACTTTGGATTCAGTCAAGTAATTTGGAGTTGGAAGGAATTGCAAAAGCTATCTATTACAGAGAATGCATATAAGCTCTTTTTCACATGCCAACTGTATTCGATTGGTAAGTGCTTGCTGCAGCATCCTGTGGAGAAGAATATTAATGCTACACCTGACTAGCTGAAAAAAAAGTGTGATGATTGATTAGTGATGTCTGCCATGAGCACAGGAATCAGCATTAATGGCTCCAATGCCACATGTTTTTAATCTCATCCCTAGTAAAATCTGTTGGTCTATTAATAAGAAAATTTAGTCACAGACAGAGTAGACATTGCAGGAATAGTATATATATATAACATACACACACATTTATAAAATATACAATTATATATAATATACAAGAGCATATATAATATACAATATATTATATACTATATATTATTATATATAACATGCATAATAATTAAATTATATATAATAAACATTATATATTATATTGTATTTAGTATATTATAATGTACATATTATATATTTATTACATATTAGTATATACTATATATTATATTTATATATCTCTCTCACATAGATGTGCATGTGCACACACACACACACACACACACACAAACACGCAAACACCCCATACAAGTAGGGTTGAAACTAGAGTTTAAGTTGCCTGACTCAGAGAGCAATGCCATTTCTTTATTGCCTGTATTGTTCAATATAATATCCACACCCACATGAAGCTATTTAAACTTAACTTACTTAAAATTAAATAAAATTTATAAATTCTTCAGTCTTTCAGGCTAGATGCATTAAGAGAGAGCACAGAGAATATTTTCATCATCAGTGAAAATCCTGTTGGACAGAACTGCAATACAAATGGGTCTCTGCAATTATGCTTATATTTATATTTTCCCTTGACTTAGTGAACACTCAACAAAAATTAACTGAGAGTGATAATTGAAGTTAAGAGAAATCTAAAAGTTCTTTAGCTTATTCATAGACTGCATCAAAGTTATATATCCCTGGGACAATTTCTGTCCAAGGTTAACTTTTTGTGTTTTCAAAGTACATCGAGTAAGTGCTAGTTTTTCATCTTCTTGCTTACCATATGCCTTGTAATACATCCAGTGTCTTTCTATTGTAAACTCATATTATAAGAGTCAGAGTGAAACTTTCATGGACATTTCTCCACATTGTAAGGAAAGTGCCAATCAGTACGCTATTGGCGACAATACACACACATACACATGCACGCACACATTTATAAAGTTGTTTTACTTATTAATTTTAATGTTGATCATAATCTTATATAGATGAATATATATGAGCCATTTCTATGAATATAAGGGCATATACATAGGAATTTCTATGTTTAAATCTGCAGTGTAAAACAAATTTCCCTTTCTAAATATTATCATTTAATGAGTAAGCACTGTTAGCTCCAATTACATAATTAATCCTCATAATGACCCAGAGTGATAGTATTGTTTTTCCTTTGTAGATAAGAAAATTGAAATTTAAAAAGTAATGTTTATAAAAATACAAAATTGGTAAATGTCATGAAATATGACCTCATAGATAGCTCTATGTCTGTCTTCAAAGCTCATGGTATAAATTGTTATTCTGTCCTATACCCTGTGGGAAAATTGACCAATTATTGATCTTTAAATAATTTTGGAGAAAACTATTGCCAAAGTAAATAAGAAACAAAGAGAAGCTCTCTAAAAGAAATGTGCTTAAGAATAAAATATTGCAGTGGGAATATGCATGTGATAATAAACTATATGCATGTTCAGGTAGGTAATGGAAGAGTACAGTTTTCAAATTAAAAAATGAGGATTACATACTTGTTTTAAAATAATTATTCTTGGCCACCAAGATCAATAACAAGGGTGACACTAATCCAAAATTGAACAGACAGTGGCTGGGCATATGTCCTTGAAGAAGATACTTTGTGTAAGGTTGCAATGGCCTTTGTGCAAGGTTTTGTGGTCATTGTTGTTGTTGTTATCAGGCGTACAAACATGGTAACCCTCTCTTCATGGCCTTTCCTGGCTCTATTTGTTATTTTCTTAGCATCAGTGACTCTGTTTTGATTCTGACAACTTCCTCATGATTTTTGAGAATCACTGCTGAAAATACTGAATATGGATTTTGGATGCATTATTTGAATCATGTAAGGGGCTCAACTTCTAATGTAGTTTTTAAATGTGCCCATATTTTCACCGAAGGCTATGTGATGAATTACTTATTGATTAGTGGACCACTCAGAATATGAGATGAAGAACACTGGGCATAGTGTCCTAGGATCTGATTTAAACCCGGTTTTTGTTTTTGTTTTTAACTGGCCAAGTATTATTAATTAAATCACTTGCTTTCCATAAACCTCAATTATCTTTATACAAACAAGATGGATTCCCATGAGAGTTGAGAATGTATACAAAAGTACCTGACAAGCTTTCTGGTACAGCACTGGTACTTGGTATATGTGTACTCATTTGCTGTAGGACAGACAATCTTTTGTTCTGGAACCAACTTCAGAGCTTATCTGACTCTAAATATCACTGAACCGTGGTTTCTTCATCTGTAGTATGGTATTTCCTAAGATACCTCAGAGAGTTTTTGTGAGGACTAAGTGAAACAATGTAAATGAAACCTGCAAATAACAGAATTAAAGGGAGGTGATGCCAGCTAATTTTACAAAGGCTTAGTATGTTCCAGGCCCTATACTAATCATCTTAGAGGCATTATCTTATTAAATCATTCCAATGATCCTATCAAATAGACACTATTATTATCTCCAATATTTAGATAATAAAACTGAGTTCTGCAACTTGAAAACAGTAAAGACAAGATTCAAAACCAGACTAAGTGCATAGTCAGCACTCTTAACTGTTATATGACACAGCCTCCATTGCATAGGGTGATATGCATGAAGGTAAGTAGAAAAGAGGATCTTCAATTTACTGTTGAACATTTTTAAATATTCTCCATCGACAATGGGTCAGGCTTCTTCAAGTCAGGCTCCAACTTCCATTCCACTCTCGGCACACAAGAGCTTGATTCCTCATCGATCATTTCCTTTTTAATGACACCCTCCCATTCATCTACCCTTTCTTCTTCACTCCACCTGGTATGTTGACAGTGGCTGGAGTTTCCCATTAAAGCAGTCATTCTTGTAGAAAAGGGAGCTGACATGATTAATGTCATTCAATGACTAAAGGCAGCATTATGCATCTCTGCACTCAGGTAATTGGAAGAATGGCATGTCCCAAATATATCTGGAATACTTTCCAAAAGTTTACTGTAAAAGGAACAGATCCTATTCTACCATTTCAGCCTTTCTTTCACATGTATTATGGTTCAGGGAATGCTATTATTTAGAATCAAGAGAATGTTAAAATTGCCAATGGCATTTGAAATTGTCTAGTCATTTAATGGGCAGAGAGAAATGAGATTCAGAGAGGGAGAGTAACTTGCCCAAGGTCATTCAGATATTTCAGTGCAACAGGCAGGATAAGAATCTGCTTCTCATAATTTCAACCATTGCCTTCCTGATTTTTCATTATAAATCTTATTCGTCTACTTCTCCATCTGCCTCCACTGGGATCAGAAATGAGGCTGAATTGACTTCCATAAGTGAGTTCTCCATTTCACCCTAGAGTGAAGCTCCTTAGGTATCTTGCTGATAGAATATTTAATAAGCATCTCCTTTTTAAAAGACCCACTTCTTTTCTTGCCCGACATCTTTCTGCTGGTCCCCTGTGAATAGACCATTCCAACTGGCTCCAGAGTCTCTCTCTGCCTCACTGCTCCACTGCGTTCTTTAACTTTCTCCTTCCAAAGGCACAAGGCAGTATCATGCCCTGAATTTAGAGTTGAAAATAGGAACTATCTGGGCGATTGGACAAAATGACAAGCAGGAAAAAAAGAAAGATCCCTCTGTCATGCATGCCTTTTCAGAAACAAAGTAAAAAAATCATCTTTGCATTTACCTGGGAATGAAATTCAAAACATAGACAGAGTCCTTTAGGGTCCCTCCTATCTAGTCCATTTAAATATGGTCCTATTACATGAAATTAAAGTGGAAAGCAAACAAACAATCCCACGGACTCCACATTTACCATGTTAATCTCTATACACACTACGTTGTATGTTTTCATGCTTAGCCTATGAGTTGACTTTGGACAAATTACTTCACCTCTTCCTCTGTACCCTGTTGAAGAAAGACTTGATATTGTCCAACCTCCCTTATGTTTTAATAAGTTAAAACTGCATGTGTTAACATACTCTGCATGTCACAATAACTTTTTCTTCATCAGGATTCAAGTGTTTAAGGAAAAAATAGGAAGCAAAGATGAGATGAGGGTAAGAGGAAAAAGATGGCAAGGAGTAACAGTAAAAGAGTAAAAGCCAAGGTAAAGAGGAAAAGGCATTTTTCCATGGTGCCTTCTTTCATCATTCAAAAGTCGATTAGTCTTCAATTTTATGGTTCTGAGATGGGTCAGTGTGAGCTGGACTAGGAGAACATATTTTGACTTAATATATTCATGACCATATTGGTCTGTTTTCACACTGCTGATAAAAACTTACTCAAGACTGGTCAATTTACAACAGAAAGAGGTTTAATTGGACTTGCAGTTCCACGTAGCTGGGGAAGCCTCACACACATGGTGGAAAGCAAGGAGGAGCAAGTCACATCTTACATGGATGGCAGCAAGCAAAGACAGAGCTTGTGCAGGGGAACTCCTCTTTATAAAACCATCAGATCTCGTGAGACTTATTCACTATCACAAAAACAGCACAGGAAAGACCCACCACCATGACCCAATTACCTCCCACTGGGTTCCTCCCATAAAACATGGGAATTGTGGGAATTACAACTTAAGATGAGATTTGGGTGTGGATACAGCCAAACCGTATCAATTACTTTTCTATTTTTTATAGATATCCAGGGCAGAAATTGGATACCCTAAGGAACAAGCCATCCCTGATCAAAAAAATATTCAAACAGAAACAAGATAGTGTTTTTCCAGATATATTCAGCAGGAACTTGTGATTTCAAGAGTTAATTCTTAGTGCTATTGAGTGAATGCATAACTTGGTAGTTTATGAGTCTGTGAGTCTTTGATTTCTAAAAATATATGATTTCTTAAATCTATAATCTTACTATTCAGTAACTGTGTTTCTATGCACTGTGTCCCACCTAGTGTCCCAATTCGATTTTCATTATGTTGCATTTTGTTTTGTTTTCCATAACCCTTAACTGAAGAATACTAAAGTGCATTTTCTTAGTAGCTGTTCAAATACTGTATTCTTGGTTTTGATTCCATCTTTGAAAACAGAGTAATAGTAACAAAAAAGCTAACCTTTATTAAATGCTTAATGTATACTCAATATATGTCCATACATAGCTGATGAATTATGTAATTGATTATAATAACTCCTTAAAGTTAATACTACTCACTGTTGTCCTCTATAATGACATCCCTAAACATTGTGTAGGTGACAGAGTTCAGTAGCGATGAGGAGAGTGAGAGCGAGCTCTAGAATAATACTTTTAATCACATTCTCATCAAATTTAGCTACACAGTACTTTTATGAGAAGCATTATAGTATAAATAAAGGCCTTAGTATGAATTTAAGCCCTTGTCCTTTCACTAATTAAGTAGCAACCTTGATAGTGACTTTACTTGTTTGAACCTCAGTTTCCCCATCTGTGAAATGGGAATAAGTATATACTTCTACTTATAATTATTGTAAAAATTCATCAAGATAGTAGAAGTAAAAGTCATATGTTGTAGACTATTATTTCAAACTAATATGCTGCCATGATGTTATTGTCATATGTTTATGGCTTAAAAATATCTGATTCCATTTGTAAGAAGGGGATTGGGGAGGTGTTGGTCAAAGGGTACAAAATTTCACTTACAGAGAAGTTATTGAAATCTATTGCACAGCAAGGTGACTTTATAGTTAATAATAATGTAATGTATGTTTCAAAATTGCTAAGAGAGTAGATTTTAAATGTTCATACCACAAAAGAAAATAAACATCTGAGGTAATGATATGTTAATTAGCTTGATTTAATCATTCTATAACACAAATTTCTCATAACATCACTTTGTATTCTATACATATATATGCAATTATTTTCCATTAAAATTAAAAATAGAAAGAATGTCCATTCCATTTAATTTGACCCAATGGCCTCTGACTGCTCACATTGTTAACTCTCTTCTGTATAAATCCTGTGAATATTTGAAATATGGTCAGCATGTCAGTTTTGAAAGCATATTCAGGGGCAGGATATCTAAGTTCAAAGCCTCTTCACTACTTATCTACTCTATCTTGGTCAAATGACTTACAAATGTCTAAAGCCATACAGTTTTGTTAAGTTCTTAAAAAAGAAGAATAATAAAGTATATATTTAGGGTTGGAATAAAAATTAATTTAAATTATATAAGCAAAATGTTAATCATACTCTGTGGGATAAATATTCAGTCCTTTTGATCATCATCATTGTAATCATCAACAACAGTATTTTCATGAATATATTATAGAAGTATTTTTGGCCCAGTAATATACAGCCTATATTTTTATGTCTTTGTCTTACATACAACATGACCCTTATAGGTAAACTAATAAAATTTTGCTTGAAATTTTTCTAACATTCTAATAAATTCTACATTAAAAAATCTTAGTGTTTCAGAATTTGAGGAAATCTTGGTCTCTGTATTTCAATCTAGCAGTTAAATTTTTTACGGTAATATTACCTACAACTTTATAGGTCCTTTGAGGACCTGTAAGTCCCCAAAATTTCAAAACAAACAATTGGCTTAACCTATATACTCTTAAGATGAGTAAAGAATTTGTTTGTTTGTTTGTTTGTTTGAATTAATAACAAATGGAAATAGCTCCAGAAACTCTAAGAATACCTCATAGGATACTGCAGTTTCAATGAATCCAGGGCAGTAATTTTTTTTTTTTTACAGTATCCTCACAAATTAGTTATAACCTTGATCCTGGAACTTCAGTGACTGAAGATTCATTGTCTCTCAAAGGTTGACCTATTCTCTATTTGTCAGCTATCTTTTCTTTTCTTTTTCTTTTTCTTTTCTTTTTTTTTTTTTGAAGAATGATTATGCTGGGAATTTATTTTTAGGGGATACATAGTAGGTGTATATACTTATAGAGAACATGAGATGTTTTGATACAGGCATGCAATGTGAAGTAAGCACAACATGGAAAATAGTATATTCATCCCCTCAAGCATTTATCCTTTGAGTTAGAAAAATCCAATTATACTCTTTAAGTTATTTTAAAATGCACAATTATGTTACTATTGACTATAGTCACCCTATTGTGCTATCAAACAGTAGGTCTTATTCATTCTTTCTATGTTTTTTGTACCCATTAATTATCCCCACCTTTTCCCCAATCCCCCACTACCCTTCTCAGCCTCTGGTAACCATCCTTTTACTCTCTATGCCTGAGTTCAATTGTTTGGATTTTTAGATCCCATAAATAAGTGGGAATATGTGATGTTTGTCTTTCTGTGCCTGGCTTATTTCACTTGACATAATGATCTCCAATTCCATCCATGTTGTTGCAAATTATTGGATCTCATTCCTTTTTATGGCTAAAGGGTACTCCGTACACCACATTTTCTTTATCCATTCATCTGTTGATGGACCCTTAGATTGCTTCCAAATCTTGGCCATTGTGAACAGTGCTGCAACAAATATAGAAGTACAGGTATCTATTTGACATACTGATTTCCTTTATTTGGGGTACATATCCAGCAATGGGATTTTTGGATCATATGGTAGCTCAATTTTTAGTTTGTTGAGGAACCTTCAAACTGTTCTTCGTGGTGGTTTTACTAATTTACATTACCACCAACTGTGTACAAATGTTCCCTTTTCTCCAGATCCTTGCCAACATTTGTTATTGCTTATCTTTTGAATATAAGCCATTTTAACTGGGGTAGAGATGATATTTCCTTATAGATTTGATTTGCATTTCTCTGATGATTAATGATGTTAAGCACCTTTCCATAAGCCTGTTTCTATTTCTGTCTTCTTTTGAGAAATGTCTATTCAAATCTTTTGCCCATTTTTTGATCAGTTATTAGATTTTTTTTCTATAGAGTTGTTTGAGCTCCTTATAATATTCTAGTTACTCATTTTTTTGTCAGATGGGCAGTTTACAAATATCCTCTCTCATTCTGTGGGCTGTCTCTTCACTTCGTTGATTGCATCCTTTGCTGTGCAGAAGCTTTTTAACTTTATGTGATCCTATTTATCCATTTTCCTTTGGTTGTCTGTGCTTGGAAGGTATTACCCAGATCAATGTCCTGGAGATTTTTGCAAATGTTTTCTTGTAGTAGCTTTATAGGTTGAGGTCTGGGATGTAAGTCTTTAATCCACTTTGATTTGATTTTTGTATATGGTGAGAGCTAGGGGTTAAGATTCATTCTTCAGCATATGGATTCCCAGTTTTCTCTGCACCATGTATTGAAAAGACTGTCTTTTCCCCAGTATATGTTATTGGTACCTTTTTAAAATGTGAGTTTACTGTAGGTGTGTAGATTCATTTCTGGAATATCTATTTTGTTTAATTGGTCTGTGTGTTTTTTTAATGCCAATATTACGCTCTTTTGTGGTTCCATATAAGTTTTAAGATTGTCTTTTCTATTTATATGAGGAATGTCATTGGTATTTTGATAGGGATTGCATTGAATCTGTAGATTACTTTGGGTAGCATGGAGATTTTAACAATATTGATTCTTCCAACCCACGAACATGGAATATTTTTCCATTTTTTGGCGTCCTCTTTAACTTTTTTCATCAATGTTTTATAGTTTTCATTGTAGAGATCTTTCACTTATTTGGTTAAGATAATTCCTAGGTATTTAATTTTATGTGTGGCCATTGTAAATGGGATTACTTTTTCATTTCTCTTTCACATGTTCACTGTTGCCATATAGAAATGTTACCGAATTTTGTATGTTAATTTTGTGTCCTGCAACTTTACTGAATTTGTTTATAATTTCTAATAGTTTTGTTGTGGAGTGTTCAGGTTTTTCCAAACGTAAGATCATATCATTTGCAGACAAGGATAATTTCACCTCTTCTTTTCTAGTTTGGATGCCCTTTATATCTTTCTCTTGTTTGATTGTTCTAGCTAGGACTTCCAGTACTATATTGAATAATAGTAATGATAGTGGGCATCCTTGTCATGTTGTAGATCTTAGAGGTAAGGCTTTCAGTTTTTCCCCATTTCATATGATACTAGCTGTGGGTCTGTCATATATGGCTTTTATTAAGTTGAGCTATGTTCCTTCTATCTTGTTTTTTTTAGGGTTTTTATTAGAAGGGATGTTGAATTGTCAACTGTTCTTAATCTGAGTTCCATAAACCCCCTAAATTTTTAAACAAAATATGGTATGTACACAGGAAAGATAGAAAGATATAGATAGATACATAAACTATAGAATATATGCTTGTATGTATATACATATGTACTTGTGTGTATAGATACCTAGCATGTGTACATGTTATGTACACATATGTGTGTAATCTAGAATGTGTATATATGTGTGTGTGTAATCTAGAATAAGAAGTTATATACCTTCTCTATTTTGACTCCTAGACCACAACCACTTAATTGATTTATATACACCATACTTCAGAGAAAAATGACTTAGAATTTGTCTATAGAACAGTGATCAAAGTATTTGTCTTGAGTTGTATCATCTAATATTATGGCCAACAAAATTTTCTAACATTAAAAAAAGTACTATGTGCCAAACTCTTTTCATGAATTACATAATTAAAAATGGTGAATATGTGTATGTGTATATGCGTAAGAACACACATATCTTATTACATACAATGTCTGTTTCTCTTTATATATCTAAGTGTAAACATATACATGCATACATACATATATGTGTATATATTATAGATTTTAGAGTCCTGAAAGGTATCTATAACCCCTGAAATGATGAAGACATACTTTAAATATTCTGATATTTGTAAAATATATAAAATAAAGGCATATGTATACATATATATGAGTTATATGAGAAATTATATATATTCCATATCAATTCATTCAATTGAGCTTAATTTTTCCCACCTCCTCCTGGACCCTCCCAGAGTTATCAGTACCCACATACCCCACTAAAACAGTGATCACATCTTACCAAAGTTATTATCAAGGAACAGCCTTGAGGCTAAATCATTCAGCTACACTCCAGCATACAGGCATATTTATTGTTAATAAGCTGGGTGTATTTATGGGGAAAGGGGATTAAAAAGCGGGGTCCAGAACCTAAAAATCAAATGCATCTAGAATATGGTTATGGATGCTTGAAAACACAGCAGTTTCTTCTTTATTTTTAATTCATTTATCATAAGCACTCTGACAGATTTAGCTTTGAAATGTTTTACCTAAATCTTGTGTGTAAAGCACACTATCTAATCAGTTGGTTTTACCTTTTCTTGTAAATTGGCCTAGAATAAGGCATAATGGTTATATGAGTCTGAAAGTAGGATGACCTCCTGGGCTAAGGAAAAAAAAAAACAAAAAAACAAAAAAACGAGCAAATTGTGCAGTCCAGTCCAAAGATCAGAAGCCTTGAGAAACAGGAAGAGTTGACGTTTCAGTTCAAATCCAAAGGCAGGAAAAACAAATGTCCCAATTTGGAGGCAGTCAGGCAGGAGGAATTCCTCTTATTTGGGGAAAGTTCAGCCTTTTTGTTCCATTCAAGTTTTCAACTGATTGGATGAGGCTCACCTACATTAAGGAGGACAATGTATTTTATGTAGTCTAGCAATTTGAATGTTAAACTCATCCCAAAACACCCCATAGAAATGCCCAGAGAAAAATGCTTGACCTAGTATCTGGACACTCCATGGCTGGCTCAAGTTGATATATAAAATTAAATATCACAACTTTACCTTTTTTTCAACTTGGCACCCATATGCATCTCTTAAAACCATATTTAATCTCAAATGAAGGCAATAATAAGGTTATTATTCCACCTAACGTGACACAACTATCCTGCATACAACCAAAACAATCCACTAACCTCTTCCCTAGAAGAGGAGGTAAAATTCTTGAGCAATGTTTACTCTTCTTTTTGATATCCCATAACTTAAATACTATCATGCACAAATAATACTTAAATACTAAGATACAAAGTCAATACATCTTGTGTTACATGACAAAGGAATAAGAAAGGAAAGAAACAAAGATGACCAGGAGGTCATCCTAGTTTCAGACTCACATATTATATAAGTTATATATAATATGATCATTAAATCAGTTACAGAAAGGAGAACAGAAATTATCATAAATATTTCTTCTGTTTTTGGTATGAATATGTGCATAACAAAATAAGAAATAAGGGATTATAAATAAGGAAGAAATATGGAGGGCCATTACAGATCTTATGTCTATAGCTGGTCACACGGTCCTAGCTGGTATTTATAACTACCTCTTTTACTACCCTCTCTGTATTTTCTTTTCCTTCAGCAAACACATAAACTGATTGTGGTTCTTTACCTTGTAGGGTAGCCCAAATCTTCATTCCTCCAGAAACTGGGACGGTAGGAGTTCTGCCTGAATTTGGATTGGGTTGTTGTAGTTTTCCATTGATCGTCATCCCAGGGATGTTATTATTACTAACATACATCCTAATGGATCTCCTGTATTCCAGACATAGTCTCCTTACCTACATTATCCAACATCCCATGATAGGCAGGATCAATACACTAGCAAGCAGAGTAATTCACTTCTTTGCTTGTTAATTCAAGAGCATGAGAATTCCAAAGTGGCTGGTTGGCAGCCTTAATTTACAGTTAAATAAAAATCATTGTCAGATCTCCTGATGGAAGTATTCCTCCTCTTGGAGCTTGAATCTCTAGGCCAGCAGAGCATAAAGTGTGGGCACAGAAAGGAAAAATTTTGCTAGTGAGTCACTAGCAGTAATAATGAGTGGTGGAGGCCGAGGTGGGCGGATCACGAAGTCAGGAGATCGAGACCATCCTGGCCAACATGGTGAAATCCTGTGTCTACTAAAATCCAAAAAATTAGCAGGGCATGGTGGTGCATGCTTGTAGTCCCAGCTACTTGGGAGGCTGAGGCAGGGGAATCGCTTGAACCTGGGAGGCGGAGGTTGCAGTGATCCAAGATTGTGCCACTGCAGTCCAGCCTGGCAACAGAGCAAGACTCCATCAAAAAAAAAAATAAAATAAAATAAAATAAAAAAGGGTGCCACTCCCATTTCCACCCATTGATTCCTGGACTCATTAATCTTGGATATGGAAGAATCAACACTATATATCAAACTGATTTAGAGTATATCCAACCTTCTGGAGAACCTTACACCAGCCCTACAAGATGCTGCAAGAACAGCCTTCAAAATGCCATTCCACCTTTCTATCAAGTCAACTACTTCAGGCTAGTAAGGAACATGGTAAGGTCTGTGAGTTCCGTAAGTGTCGGCCCATAGCCACACTTCTTTTGCTGTGAAGTCAGTCACTTGTTCAGAAGCACTGTTGTGTGGAATAACATGATAGTGGATGCAGCACTCTGTAAGTCCATCGATGGCAGTTTTGTCAGGAACATTACATGCAGATAAGGCAAATCAGTATTTAAAGTGTCTATTCCAGTAAGAATGAAATGCTTTCCCCTTCCACAGTGAAAGCAATCCAGTGTAATCCGTCTGCCACTACATAGATAATTTCCTTGGGGAATGGTGTGATACTGTGGACTTAGTATTGTTCTCCACTTCTGGAAGGCTGGGCATGCAGTGGTGACCACAGCCAGGCTGGCCTCAGTGAGTGCAAGTCTACATTACTGAGACAACATAGACTTGCCACCATATCACTATCTTCATGGACTCGTTGGGTGAGGACAGGAGTGCTTGGGAAGAAGGGTGACTGGGATTCACAGAATGGATCATGTTATCCAATTCATTATTAAAATTTTCTACTGAGGTTCCTCTTTGGTAGACATTCATATGAGACACAAATATCTTCATGTTTTTCAACATTGTGCCAACTGGGAGGATTTCTCTTTACCATCATCCTTCAGGAATATCCCACTAAGGGACTGCAGTGCTGCAGCTGTCCACTTTCAGGTGGTGCTCTCATATCAAGCAGAACCATCTCTAAATCAGGTCCATTATTCTCTTTCTCTGCAACTGACTATAGGGAACTCTCTATAAACCAGAGGTGCAACCTGGGAGAAAGAAGGTAGTGTAGCAATAGTGGAATCCATGGATATTTGGCCCACTTGTGTATATAATTTACTTGTGTCTTCAGGGTCTGCTTGGGCTCAATCATGTGTATACCACTCCATTTGATGATAGAGTACTACCATGTATGTCCAACTTTATGAATACATGGATTAGATAATCTTCAGTTTGTGATGAACAGTTTGGTGGCCATGTTAAAGTATTCAGTCTCTACTAAGGTCCACTCAGAAACAGATCAAGATCTGTTTCTCGAAAGATGAGTAGTTATCTGTGCAGGATGACAGGGATTTGCTACAAAACCCTGAGGCCCTGCATTGCATTTCACCTGTCCAAAGTTCTAAGGAGCATCTATACTGCCACTGACACTTGAAGCACATTTGAATCTGTGGGATCTGATGGACTACATGGCTGATATTAGTATAGGCATAAGCTGGTCATGATTCTTTACCTTGTAGAGTGACCCAAATGTTTATTCCTCCAGCTGTTTTTGGTTACTAATTGCATAAAATATTTTTCCATACTTTCCTGTCAATGTATGTGTGTCTTTGGATCTAATACTAACCTCTTGAAGGTAGCAAATAGTAGAAGTATGTTTTCTTTTAAATTTATTCTGCTAATCTCTGTGTTTTCTTTGGGATTTTAATCCATTTACATTTAAGGTAACTATAGATAAGGAAGTAATTACTTCTGTTACTTTAGTATTTGTTTTCTGTAAGTCTCATACCTAAACTTTATGTATGAAACATAGTATCTCATAGCTTTTTTTTTGTACCTCATTTCCTCCACTAATATATTCTTTTTTGTTTAGATGATTTATTTACACTGGAGTATTTTTATTTTATTCTCAATTTCTAGTATAGATATTCTTTAGACATTTTCTTTGCAGTTATCCCAAAGATTATATTTAATATTCTAAAATTATAGCAATCTAATTTGAATTGGTATCAACTTAGCTTCAATAGCACACAAAACTCTGGTTCTATACAGCTGTGGCCCCTTATCACCACTGTTAAATTACTAATGTCATTCATAAATTTATTTTATAAATTATGGGCTCAATATCATAGATTTATAAATTTAATGTATTTTCCTTTTAAATTATGTTGAAAATTAAAATTGGAGTTACAAACCAAAAATACTGTAATATTGTATTTTATATCTGCCCATCTGTTTACCATAATTAAAGATCTTTTTTATATATATACGTTTTCAGTTACTCTCTAGTGTTCTTTCATTTCAACCTGAAGGACTTCCTTTAGCGTTTCTTATAGAACAAGTCTAGTAGTGATAAACCCTCTTAGCCTTTGTTGATCTGGAAATGTCTTAAATTTTTCCCTCAGTTTTGAAAGATAGTTTAGTCAGATATAGATAATTTTTTTTGCAGTACTTTAAATACATAATCACACTGCCTCAAAACCACTATGCTTTTTGATGAGAAAGCAGCTATTAAACTTATTGAGATGCCCTTACATAAGATGAAACATTTTTCTCTTGATGATTTCAAGACTATGTTATGTCTTTGGCTTTTGACAATTTGAACACAACATGTCTTAGTGTGAATCTTTTTGAGTTTTTCCTGCTAGAAGTTTATTAGGCTTCTTAGATTTGTATATTCATGTGCCTTATCAAATTTAGAAAGTTTTAAAATGTAGATTATTCAATCTATATTTATATGCAAAATATTTGTTATATCTTCTTTCTTCCCTTTCTGCTCTCTTCTTCTGTTACTCCTATAAGGTTTGTACTGGTTCACCTGATGGTGTCTCACAGCTCCCTTAGACTATGATTACTTTTCATTATTCTTTTTTTTTTTTTTTCTGTTTCTCAGGTTCAATAATTTCAATCGTTGTCAGCTGATCACATAAACATTTTGTACTAAGAACACTTTACTTGCAAAGCAAAGAAAACAATTAGTATTTACAAAGAGTATTCTTGGTAACTTACATCCTTTAATAACAAGGCCAAATAATATTGAAAGCAATGCATACCTTTATCCCATCTTGAAGACTTGTGAGTCATATAAACTCATTATAAATTCTAAGAAGCCCTATAGTAAATATATAACTAAAGTTATCATTTACATATTGATGGACTTACAGAATTTTGTCCTTTTCTTCTCATTCCTCAAGGAATGTCTATTTAGAATTTCTTGAAACAAAACATGGCTCATTTAGTAACAATCCAACCCCAAATGTCTTATACGAAGGTTCAAAAAAGAGTTTAGATAGTTTTCTTCTAGAGTAAGTCAACTTCTCTTCAGAAAAAAAGAATAAAAAATTGAATAATTTACATATTGTACCGCCTCACTGCTTGTTTCTTTCTTTCTGTACATGAAATTTTATGTTTTGGCCAAGGAGGAAGTTTCATTACAGTCATTGTGCACCAATACTGACATCTGGTGGTTTTATCCTCTTACGTAGCAGGTCTGACCCAGCTAAACTCCCAATGGGAAGTGTTGGGCATAAAGGTGGACTGATGATTAATTGGGGTCACCTAGAAGCTGTGCTTGCCATGTGCATTTTCTTCTTAGCCTCCACATACAAAATCTGTGGATGTAATAGCAGAAGAGCCATTCTTCATATTCTTTACTCTCACCTGGTAGTTTACTCTGTGATCTCACCCTTGTCACCCATGGGATGAATTATCCAGACTAACTAATTTCACAGCCAGTAAATTACAGACATAGCCATCAAATCTCCATCTCATTAGGTAAGGTTAATTTAAGTAGACAATCAACAAAAATACAGGAGAAAAACCCAGCTTGAATAGAAGATGTCTTTACATCTAGGGCACGCAATGAATTCACAACCTCAACAGCTGTCATCATCAGAGAAAACACTTAAAAAAAAAAAAAAAAGAAAGAAAGAAAAGACAATTGACTCATTGTGATTTCCTCTGATGAATGGTGAATTTCCAATTAGCATTTTAATTACTCAATCCAGACTCTAAGCTGTCTTCAAGATAACAACAAAATTCAACAGCAGTTTTTATATTAGTTCTGAGAAGGAAACTTGGCCCCTGACTTTGGAGCACCATCACTCAAGTTTAGTCTATCCCTCTCCACATAAGTTACCTGATCAAGTGTTCAATGAAAGCTTTCATCATCTTACTAACTTGCTGCAGCACTATTTTGTGTAAGTGTTCCAGAAAACACAGTCTACTCTCTTACTTACCATATGCCATTGGGCAAGACTCTAGAAAGATGTCGGCCCATAATTAAAGATATGAAACAATAAAAATGTTGGGGAAGTAATATTGAGTGGTCAACTGGTAACCTTCCATTGAGGTTTCTATGATGTCTTCAGTCTGTTTCTTGATGTCAGGCTATAGACTTTCCAACAGTATAAACATTCAAATGTCTTTTGGTTCACCTTACTGCCTTTGCATATCTGAACAATTAAAAAAAGGCTAAATTTTGTTCATTCTCTGAAGGCCTCATTAAACAAAAATTTCATAAATACTCACAGAACTGATTCCAGTTCTACATAACTCCCATCCATTTCTTCATCTTTCTAAAGCATTCTTTGTTCAACTGTAATGAGTAAAAGAAGATGTTCAAATTACTGAACTGGAAAAGACCACTATATTTTATGCTGTTTATACCAAAAATGAAGAACCATGTTCAGTTGATATACTCATGAGAGCATACCTGGGGGAGAGTATTTAGGTTGCTAAAGGTTTGTGAAGTTTGTTTTATGAGGAAAATAGAACTGGTGATAATTAGCTCAGGGCAGGATTGATTAAGAAAGAAAAAGTAGGGGCAATAGCTAAGTTTAATAATATAAACGTATATTTTAGCAGGTGAAAGATAGAGGGGAAATTTTGACTTAATTTCCTCACAGTTAGAGCTATCATCTTTGAATGACAATATTCAGCATAATCTGCCTGCTTATCAGTCAGGGAAGTTAAATAGAGTACTTCTACACTGGACAGAAGGTGAGAGTAGACAGTTTCTGACATTTTTTGCCTCTCTAAAATATTGTGATTTCTAATTATGCTGCAATTAAAAATGATGATGCAAATCTCTATTTATTGACATGGAAGGATGCCCATGACATATTGCTGTATAAAAAAAATAACAGATTTTAGAACAGTATGTTCAGTATTATTCCATTTATGTAAAATCTTGTACGTATTTTTATATATATTTGTAGAGAAATGCTTAACGGAATGATTACCCAAACATTAACTAGTTTTCTCTGGAAGAAAGACACAATGGTTACTTTTTTCTCTTTATATTTACATGTTGTGAATATATGTAATAAACGGATTAATTGTTTTAAAGACAAAATTTGTCTTAAATCAAAGAAAAATGTATTAGGTAACTGAAATTTCTTGACAACATTTCTAGATTAGAACAAACTATTAATGCCTGTAATTGGTTTAGAATCAAGGTAACCTGATTGCTTATCCATTACTCTCTGTATGGCTTTGGGAAAATAATTTTTTTACCTCTCTGAGTTTCAGTATTCTTTTCTGTAAAATGATAAATAAACACTACCAAGTAGTCTTACGGTGAGGATTGATTAAGGTAAAACACAAAATGACCTCAATTAGTTCAAGTACATGTAGGTACTTAACAAATATGAAGTGCTTTGTGATTGATAAGTGTTTCCTTGTTTCATAAATGTTAAGTATTTTTGTTTTATTAACAATAATGTTATTTTCAGATTCATTCAAAAATATTTATTAAGCCTGTCAGAGGAATTGGTGTTTACAGCAATGAAGAAATCTTTTTTACTTTATGGACGATTTTTATTCAGGTGCTAGGAGTTTCTTTTTAATATACCCCTGCAAATAAGTTCTTGGTTCATTAACCAATGGACAAACTTGCTCAATATCAATTTTCTTTTCTCAAAGGCCCAAACTATAGATATCCCGTTTTCCACTCCCAACATGCAAATTTTTCATAGGGAGGTAAAGGCAGAGTCAGAGGCATAATTATGTCTTTTGCATGTCCTTCAGGCCTCAAACTGAGGCCTCTGTGACCTGCAGGTGTTCTGTGCGTGTGTGCGTGTGCGTGTGTGGGGGTGTGTGTGTGAATGACAAACATTAGCCACGACGAAATGAGGTCCTGAGGACATAATTACAACTGGAGAAGTATGGGACCTGCTAAGGCTTTGCATCAAACCTTCTCAGTAGTCTTGCACCTTCTTGAACACGGTGTCTTTTCTTTCACCTTCTTGAACATGGTGTCTTTTCTTCTACTATGGTCTCTCAAATTTCATCATCACTTCTGCTCATGATAAAAATGTTGGCATAGCCAGTAAGAGGAGCTTTTTGCTTCTACTCTCTCTTAACAGGGTGGGGACACAGTATGTTTTATTACACCATAAATTAGAGGAGGAAAAGGTAATGTACTTTATGTATCTGTGACATACAAAACACACACACGCGCACACAATCACAATAGTCCTTACAATGTAGTTCTCCATTGCACACCTGTCACTGTGGTTATTGGGTTATGATATATCAGAAGTACTTACTGTCAGATGCAACTCTGAGATAGGAGAGCAAAGTGCAGTGCCCGCTAGAGGATGCCTCAGCACAGAGGTGGCTTCTCAAGGCAGATAAGTGCCAGGTTTCTCATGGCACTACCCCATGGCGTAGAAGGGAACTCTCCAAATGGAACAGATGGGAGGTCAGAGTCCATTGGTTAATGAACCAAAACATGTGCTAATATTTCCTAATTCCTGGGGGAGAGCAATGTTCCCTTCAAAAAGACCTTGAAGTCTAGACTTAACTTTTTCAGAGTAACACTACTTAGCAAATACAGGCATTGTCAGGCCTCAAAATTTTTTTTCTGCCTAGCCTCAATGCATAAGGATAGTTTTTTCTGGTGTAGTTTCATGTACTTTATATGGATTTGGAGAGGTTCTTTCATTTATACATCAGTATGCCCTTATTCTGGGTCTGTGTGTCTGGTAGTGACTCGGCCTGGAAATTCAGAGACAAGTAAGACAAATTCCTGTTCTCAGAAAGCTCATATCCTTTTGTGGAAGACAAGTCTTCCATCATCATGCAATATACCAATTACTAGTCCTTCTACTGTGTAGGATGAAATGGAACAACAGATACAAGCAATCTTAATTTCACCCAGGAGAATCAGAGAATCTTACCAAAAAAAAATATTACGCTCAAGTTGAAATTTTAAAGAGATATTAAAATGTTTCTGGTGGATAAGAGGACATTCCACGGAGAGGAAACAGGACATGCAAAATATCAGAGATGGCATACAATTTGGGGAAAGCCACATAATTGTTTCAGCATGATGATGATATAAAAATGATAAAGAAGTTACCTTAAAGAAAAATGTAAAGCAAAAACTCTCCTCACAATAATCAATTTATGCTTCTGAAAACTGGCCCTGAGAGACAGAACTGGATGTAGACTAACTTTCTGCGAAGACAGCAACACTTTGTTTAAATTATAGTTCTAATTTTCTGTGACATTGGATAAGCCGTTTAACCTCTTTTAAGTCTCAGTTTTCTTACTTAATAAGTGGTGATGATAACATAAACCTCAAAAGGATTTTATGATGATTAAATGAGATAGCATGTCTATACATCTAATGCAATTCAGAACATAAATAGGGACTCATCATATATCTGCTAAAACTTCAGGTTAAACTTGAGCTCTTTCCTTCAGCTTCATGAAACCATCTACCTGTTGTTGCATTATTTTTGACAAACGGCATAAAAATACATCAAGACTACTGGTATAATTATTTAGATATTCCCTACATAGTCAAAAATTAGCACAAAGATTATATATAAGGGTTTTGGAAGAAGGGAAAAGAAGGATAAGAAGTATTGAACATTTTGGCACCCTGTATAAATCAAGCTCTTTACCTACACTTTCCCACTGGTTCTTCATCACCCTGTAGAACAGGTGTTATTAGTTTCATTATTTTTATTTATTCATATAAAAACATTGGAGTTTTTCTTGCTTCATCTCTTTCTCTCCAAACTTCATTAAATATATCAGCATAGGCCTGGTGTAGTGGCTCAAGCCTGTAATCCCAGCACTTTGGGAGGCTGAGATGGGCGGATCACGAGGTCAGGAGATGGAGACCATCCTGGCTAACACAGTGAAACCCCATCTCTACTAAAAATAATACAAAAAACTAGCCGGGCGTGGTGGCGGGCATCTGTAGTCCCAGCTACTCGGGAGGCTGAGGCAGGAGAATGGGGTGGACCCGGGAGGCGGAGCTTGCAGTGAGCGGAGATCCGGCCACTGCACTCCAGCCTGGGCGACAGAGTGAGGCTCCGTCTCAAAAAAAAAAAAAGAAAAAAGAAAAAAGAAAAAAAAAAATATATATATATATTTATATATATATATATGTATGTATGTATGTATGTATGTATATCAGCATATCCTTTGGCACTGTCTTTACTTTTCTCATTTGTTTTTAATTTTAAAATTAAGGTAAAATATGCATATAAAATTTACCATGTTTACCATTTTTAAATGTACAATTCAGTGGTGATTAATGAATTTATATTATTTTTTCCCTTCATTCTCTCAGATCCTCTGTCCTTTCTGGCACCTGGTAATCACCAACCTACCCTCTAGCTTCATGAGATTGTTTTTATATCTCACATATGAGTAAGAACATGTGATATTTTTCTTTCTGTGTTTGGCTTAATTTATAATACTTAACATAATGACTTTCAGTTCCATCCATGTTGCTGCAAATGACAGGATTTCATTTGTTTTCATGACAATAGTATTCCATTTTGTATATATACCTCATTTTCTTCATCTATTCATTTGTTGATTAGCACTTAGGTTTATTCTGTATTTTGAGTATTGCAAATAATGCTCTAATAAACATGGAAGTGTAGATTGCTGAGATATGTGGCATCTTGTTTGAAACAGCTCAGATTCCATCCCCTTCTCACCACCTACATGCCTTCAAACATGACCCAAGCCACCATCAGTTCTCTTTAAAATAATAACTAGTTTCTATGCTCCTAGTTTGTCTTTCTTCAGTCAATTTTCCATAAAAACATTGGATCCTGTGAATATATGTCAGATAGTGACATTTCTATTATTATCTTACTCACAGTAAAATATATATATTTATCATAACCTCCAAGACTCTATGTCCTACTGTCCTCCCCATCAGTATTTCAGTTAAGGCCACACTGGCCCTCTTACTCTTTCTCTAAGAGAATAGACAAGTTCCTGCCTCAAAAAAAGAAAAAACAATGACAGCTTAATGGTGAAAAATGAAAAGTTTTCCCACTAAAATCAGGTAAAAGGCAAGAATGTCTCATATTACTACTACTTTTCCTGTATTGGAAGTGTTAGCTAATGCCAACACTGACAAAAACATAAAATAGAAGGCTACAGATTGGAAAGAAATAAATAAGCTGTCTTTGTTCACAGATAAAATAATCATCTGTGTGGAAAATCTGAAAGCATATTAAAAAAATGGTACTAATGAACAATTATACCAGTTTTAGGATACAAGGTGAATATACAAAAGAAAATAACTTTTTTATATACCAACAATAAGCAGATGGAATCCGACATTTAAAACACACAAAACAATTTACATTAGAACTCCTAAACATGAAATAAATATTTAGGCATAAATCTAACAAAATATATAAAGGTGGATATAAGGAAAACTGCAAAATATAAAAAAAGAACTAAATTAAAGATACCTCATATTCATGAATAGGAAGACAACATTGTCAATATGATAGTCTTTCTAATTTGATCTAAGATTCAATACAATCCCATTCTAGCAACTTAGATATTGACAAATTGATTCTAACATTTATACGTGGAAAAGTAGAAAAACAAAAACAAAACAAAAACCCAGAAAACAGAATATCCAACTCAATACTGAAGGAGAAGAACAAAGTTGGTGGATTGAACTATCCTACTTTAAGACATACTATAAAAGCTACAGTAATCATGAGAGTGTGGTACTCGTAAAATTATTCCAGTAGATTAATGGAATAGAATTTGAAAGCTCATAAATAGAGCCTCATAAATGCAGTCTCCTGATTTTTGACAAAGGAACAAAGCAATGCCATGGAGCAAAAATAATATTCAGCAAATGGTCTTGGAACACCTAGATATCCACAAGCAAAATAAATTAAATTTAGATATAGACCTTCCTTATACCCTTCAGAAAAAAAAATAAAAAAATTGGACCATAGACCTAAATTACAAAACTATAAAACACGTAGAAGATAACAGAAGAAAACCCAGATAGCCTTGGCTATGGCATAATCCAAGAAAGAAATTATTAATAGCAGGACTTCATTAAAATTAAACATTTCTACTTCACAATGATTCTGAAGACAATTCCAAAAGAATGAGAAGATAGATGAGCCACAGACTAGGAGAAAATGCTTGCAAAAGACACATCCAATAAAGGTCTGGTATTTAAAATATACAAATAAATTTTAAAAGGCAACAATGAGAAAATAAACACCCCAATTAAAAATGGGCAAAGACCTAAACAGACACCTTACCAAAGAAAAGATATGGAAAGTAATTCAGTATCTGAAGAGATGTTCAACGTCGTGTGTCATTAGGGAATTGCCCATCAAAAAACAATGAGAAAGCACTACGCATCTATTAGAATAGTTGAAATCCAAAATACTGAGATCAGATGTTGGTTAGGAAGTGGAGCAACAGGAACTCTCATTCATTTCTGGTGGAAATGCAAAATAGTACAGCCACTTTAGAAGATAGTTTGATAGTATTTTATAAAACTAAACACTCTCTGAACATCTGACTCAGCAATCATATTCCTGAGTATTTACCCACAGGAGTAGAAAACTTTTGTCCACACAGATATCACAATTGCCAAAACTTGGAAGCAACAAGACATCCTTTGGCAAGTGAGCACATAAATAAACTATTGTTCATCCAGATAATATATTATTCAGCACTAAAAATAGATGAGCTATCAAGCTATGAAAAGGCACAACAGAAACTTAAGTGTGTATTATCACCTGAATGAAATCAATCTTAAAAAGGCTTAATACTATTTGATTTTTAACTATATGATATTCTGGAAAAACAAAACTATGGAGACAGTAAAAAGATTAGTGGTTGCCAAGGGATGAGAGAAGGGAAGGATGAATAGGCAGAACATAGAAGGTTTGGGGCTGTGTAAACTATTCTTTAATATGCTTAACAGTGAATACATGTTATATACTTATACACTTGTCAAAACTCATGGAATGCACAACACCAATAGTGAATAAACTTTAATGTAAACTATGGACTTTGGTTGATAATAAAGTGAGATGTAAGTTCATCAATTATAACAAATGTACCACTCTGGCGCAGGATATTGATAGTGGGGTAGGCTGTACATGTGTGGAAACAGGAGCTAAACGGGAACTATCGGTACTTTCTGCTTAGTTTTCAGTGAACCAAAACCTTCTCTAAAAATAAATTTTATTAATTTAAAAAAATATAGCATTTTTACATATATATTTACTTACAGACAAGTTTTGTTGTTGTTTGTGTATAAATAATTTAATTATATTTAAAACTTTGAAAGCACAAAACACTTTTAAAAATAAAAATGGCATGCATTCATGTATTTTACATTTAAAAATTTCTTAAACATTTTTTCTATTTGGTTATCTGAGTATTAAATTGGAATAACCATAATAATTATACTTGACACATATTCTTGTACTTTAGTCAGCTTCTTAAACATATGTATTTCTCTCATTGTGTCACTGCTGTTGTTTTTCTCTGAAGAATGCACTCTTCAATATGGTCCTATTGTTTTTTTCATAAAGGAAGTTTGTAATGTTTTTCAAAGTTTCATATTATAGTTAACATATTTAAAGTTTCTGACATCATCTATGGACCACATGCTCTGTTTTATGATTTTAATTAAGAAAATATTCTCTCTGTGGATGTGAGATAACTCTAAGTCAAGGGAAAATTCTTCTAAATGGAGTATATTCTTATATTTTTGATGTTAAATGTATAAATATTTCAGTCCAAATATTTTCATATCTATTGTCTTTTTCCTTCTACTCAGAGAATTTTACTGCCAAGTATTTCACAAGACAAAACTTGTCAGTTATTGCTTTATATATCATTTTTTTAATACTTTGCTAAATCTGGTTGCTGCAAAATTGAGGGCTTTCTTCATGTCATTGCATTCTAGTGCAGAATATATTTTAGGTACTCTGAAAGCGTAAAATCTGATAAATTTTTGGCTTTCATACCATTGAAAATTGTGCAAAATATTTTAAATCTACAGCCAAAATTTAAAAGCCTCATTTGAAATATATAGTTTACTATCATTTTTAAAACATTCAGATTGATTTACAAAATAGTTCTTCCAGAGCTCAAATACTTCTAAATTTGATTTATGATGGGTATCAAAGTACTAAGTGTGCACTGCTATTCTAACGAATATTTTGGTAAACTTCTTGGAAATAATAATGAATTATGAGGGCATCAACAGCAATTTCTAGCATATTTCTTCACTGTAGGCCTCTTAATTTAGTAAAAATATAGTTTTCACCATGATGTGCTCTACCGAAGTTTGTATTCATATTATCACTACAAAAACAGCTAATTTTATTTTCAATGCTGAACTTTCATCTAAATTTACAATAGCGTTCCCTAAAATTTCAGATGTTTCATTCAACAAAATGAACTTATAAAAGCTGTGTTTTGATTTTAATCACCATCATGAAAGTCATAATCATCATAATAATCATCATTATCAAACCATTATTAGAAATAGCTAATTTTACATTTATAGCATCTGGTAATACCAACACAAAACTCACTTTGTACACCTAGCTGTGAAGCTTTTCCAGTAGTAATGGAACCAGCATGTTAACAGCTATCACTTCACTTTATGTTTTGAAGGAAAAAAATCCTTCAAATTAAAAAAAATAATAATAAAAGAAAATGGAACAATCATTTGATCTCAATGAAAAGTCATGCTTTGCAAATGGATACAGAAACATTTTCTACTGCAGTCTCATGGATTAAACAATTGTTTGAGGAAGAATCTTATGTAAACTAACTGCTAATTTGAAGTAAGTCTGATTCTTCTTTAAAATGTGCATATCTGCTTTTCATGGTCGATGATATTATGCTCTTTTATGACAGATGATAAAGCTTACAAATATTTTTGAAGATGATACTCATCACCAAGTTTAATAACTGAAATTAAGTAGTAATTTTTAATTAACCATTTGCTTTCTAAAAGCTCATTTCTTTAAAGAAGCAAAACAGTTTAAAGAAACAAATCAGTAGATTTTTTTAAAAATTACAGTAGTGAGTGTGGTCAGATGCATTTGTACTCTGTCACAATTCCATGTACCTGTAAACTACAGTCTCTCAGATTGCCTATTGACCCTGGCTACTAGGTCCTGAGAAGTTTCCGGCATCTTGTAGGCCACTCTGTGGGATACAGTGCAAGTGGCTATTACGTTAACAGTAAATGGCCCACAGGGCAACAGCAGTACCTTCCCTACCACAATCTAATATCTAAGTGCATTTCTTCAAGTCCTTAAAGAAGGGCACTGTAATATAATATCTGTAAATTATCTAAAAAAGAATGATAAATTATTGCTGATCATTCTACATGTGTAGTCATTGGTTAAAGTAAAATTTCTGTTCACTGTACATGTATCCAACATGCTGTTACTTGAAATGATGACAGAAATTACAAGTACAAAAGAGAGGTTCCCCAAAACTCATTCTAGCTTGGTTTTAATGTAACAATTAGTAATAATATTTTGTTATAAATGAAAAAAATAATCCAGAGCAACTTCTAAATTGGATGGGAAACAAAGGAGTCAGGCATAAAGCATGATCAGCCCCTGTAAACTGGGAGATGTAGATTCTTCAACTATACACTAGTGAAAAATAGGGAATATAAAATATAAGAAGTTCTGCATGTCATAGAATATATATTTTTTTCTTTTCTTTTTTTTTTTTTTTGAGATGGAGTTTTGCTCTTATTGCACAGGCCGGAGTGCAATGGTGCAATCTTGGCTCACTGCAACCTCTGCCCCTGGGTCCAAGCAATTGTCCTGCCTCAGCCTCCCAAGTAGCTGGGATTACAGGCATGCACCACCACACCTGGCAAATTTTGTATTTTTAGTAGAGACCGGGTTTCTTCATATTGGTCAGGCTGGTCTTGAACTCCCAACCTCAGGTGATCTGCCCGCCTCAACTTCCCAAAATTTTGGGATTACAGGTGTGAGCCATTGAGCCTGGCCAAAAAAGTAATTTTTAAAACATTGGGAAAGCCCTGTCTTAATCTAGTTAGGCTGCTGTAATAAAATAGCAGGGAAGCTTGTAAAATAACACAGAAATTTATTTTTTATTATTCTAAGTCTGGGAAGTTAAACACCAAGTCATTGGCAGGCTTGGTATCTGGTGGGGGTCCATTTTCCGGCTGATAAATGACACCTTCTCACTGTTTTTGCATGAAAAACAGGGCAAGGCAGCTCTCCGGAGTCTGATTTGCAAGGGCACTAATTCCATTCATAAGGACTCCACCCTATGCCCTAATCACCCCTCAAAGGCCTCACCTCTTAGTACCATCAAATTGGTGATTAGGTTTCATCATCTGAATTTCAGAGGTACACACACATTCAGAACATAACATTCCCTCAGGAGATTCATCTTTAAAAGATAGTGCATGCCTGAGTTACAATGCCTTTAATGGCTGTGGTATTTTGATGTGTATATAGTGGTTTCTGTCCATGGTTCCTATCTTATAACTCCCACATTCCCTGTTACATATTCCAGTCTTTTCTTATAGTGTTGGTTATGTTTGGCCTCAGGGGTAGGCCGCAGGAAATATAATCTCTTTCCCTGCTCTCCCTTCACATACCCCAAGGCAGGACTCTACTCATACCTCGCCTTTCTGACTGTGAGTCTTAAGACCCTCCCCTGAGAGAGTTCTGCCTCCTCCCTAGGAGAAGAAAATGGAAACTTAGCACCCTTTTCCCCATACCTCACCCTATGCATGTCTTCATCCATATCGTTTGCAATATTTGTTATAATGAACTGGTAAACATAAATAAGTATTTTCCTCAGGTCTATGAACCATTCCAACAAATTAATCGAACCCAAAGAAGGGTTCATGGTAACCCTAACTTGAAGCCAGTGGGCCAGAAGTTTTGGAGGTCCAGACTTGCAACTGGTGGGGGAGAGGTAGTCTTGGGGACTGAGCCTTCAACTCGTGGGATCTGATGCTATCTCCAGGTAGATAGTGTTGGAATTGAACTAGAGGACATGCAGCTGGTGTCTGCTGCTTGGTGCTCTGCAAATTTGGTCACAGAAGTCTCCTGTGTTGATTGTTATGGTGTTAGAGTAGAGGAAAAACACTGTTTGAAAGAATTTTTTCCCTGACAAAATTGGTGTCAGAAGTGGGATTTGATGGCTAGGCCCTGGCTTCTGGAAATATGTGGTTTGGGAAGAGAAAGAATAAAAAAGTAGAGATGAGGAAGCTTTGATTCCTGGGTGGCCATGTGGTCACCTGTGCTGTGGAGCCATAACCATGTTGTACTACTTACTAAAGGTAAAGGTTACCAGTGGAATTTAGAAATGGACCTAATTCCTAAGGAGTTGGTTCACTGGATGCATAAAGAAATGCAAACAAATAAGAAAAAGTGAAATATTAAATCCCTTGGTTATCATTATACATACTAGCTAAAATCAAATTAAAAGAGAAGCTGGGTCAGACCTTAATGCTTAGACCAAACTTAGATTTTAGTCTATCTGAGCTCAGGCAACTAGCCATAAAGTAGCCCACAAAGGAGAAAATTATGTATGGACAACATAAAGTATCTCTGAGACCTGTGGTTACCAAGAAGGCAGCCAATATGGGGAAAGGGCACAACCAAGTAACTGCTGAAATCAGAAGGTATAGTGTAAAGGAATTGTTCCCTTTTATAGATTGGCGTCATCAGCTTGCTGAGGAACCTTTACTCAAATGGATTATGACAGTAATTAATTTAGGGACAGTATCTTTCGTTTTAAATGCTGCAGAGTGGAAGAGCATCCTTAGGTTGATGTAGGACCCATAGCTCATTACTGAATAATCACAGATGGGTATGTATGATCCAGACACACAGGAACTTATTCCTGAGGCACCAGCCAGCCTGGTGGACTGGAAAAAAGCCACTGTAAGGTTTGTTTTTCCTGAGATGGAGGCTTTCCAACTCCACTTGTAAATGCCAAGTGGAACACCCCAGATGAGGGAGCTACTATATGAAGCAATGCATAAATAGTTTCGTATGCTAATCATGTGGGACTAGCTTTATGATGACAGGGATACTCATCCTCTAAATAAGTCCATTACTCAAGTCATGGTAAATGCTGTGGTTGAAGAGGCCCCTTCTACCTCAGCACCCCCACATGACATTACTCCTGCCTAATAGAACAACAGTTCTTTGAGAAGCTTTATCAAATTTACGGTCTCAGCTTTGCCTCGTGGATCTTACGGAGGCTCATGAAAACATTATGTTAATTTACAAGAGAATGAAGAAAGGCAAAAGAGAGAGTCAAAGGACTAATCCCAGGAGGGTGAAAAATTTTTAACAGTTATTAAGAAATAAGATGAATAAAGAAAACATTGATAGTGATACAGAAGTTAAGAAGAAATTACTTAGGCAGATAGGGAAGGCATGGAAGCCCTCGGTAAGGTTTTCCTTTTAATGAAAAGCAGACCCAAATTATTTTCTTTTCTAAGAGCAGCCTGTAAAGTCAAGCTGCAAACGTAGATGCCAGCAGTAGTACCAATCATGTTCAAGATGGTGGCTCCGTCTTCCCTTCTCTTTGTCAGCCACCTGTAGAGTAAGGAACAGACAAGGTAGCGCTGGCCAAGGGCAAACATCATTTGTATAATAAGGTTAGGGTGGGGTGGCCAGCCTTCCCAGGTGCCATGTAAACGTCATACCCAATCAAACCAATCTGTGAGCCCTATGGTAAATCAGACACCATCTCCACAAACCTGACTATAAAATCTAGCACGTCTGCCACCTGCCAGCCTTTCCTCTCAGAAGTTGCCTCTCTCTAACTAGAGAGAGAGCTGTTTTCCTTTCTCTTTCTCTTGGCTATTAAACCTCCACTCCTAAACTCCTTGTGTGTGTCTGTGTCCTAAATTTTCCTGGCGCAAGAAGATGAACCCTGGGTATTTAACCCAGACAACATAGCTGCTTCAATAGTAGTAAAACCAAGAAGAAAAAGAAAGGGGAGTGTCATGGGACAAATTCCAAGTATATGGAAATCTTCAGATGGTTATTAAAAAATTGAATGCATAAAAAGGAAATTCCATAAGGTTAAAACGAATGTCTTTTTTTTTGTTTTTCTTCACAGAGCCTTGGTCTGTCACCTGGGCTGGAGTGCAGTCAGTGACCATGGCTCACTGCAACCCCCACCACCCAGGTTCCAGCGATTCTCCTGCCTCAGACTCCCAAGTAGCTGAGATTTCAGGTGCCCACCACCACTCCTGGCTAATTTGTGTGTGTGTGTGTGTGTGTGTATGTGTTTTTTTTTTTAATTTATTTTTATTTTTTTATTTTTAGTAGAGATGGGGTTTCACCATGTTGGCCAGGCTGGTCTCCTGACCTCAAATAATCTGCCTGCCTTGGCCTCCCAAAGTTCTGGGATTACAGGCTAGAGCCAAACAAATGTCTTAATACAACTATTGAGGGTTGCGTGAACCAGAGGAAACCCATCTAGTCTCCAAAAGCCCCCAAACCAGTTTGCTGTATTTATTCCAGTTTGGAGAACTTTAAAAAGTTAAAAAGGCAGAGATTTCCATGAAAATCTGATTTGAAATTGCCTAGGTTCATAGTTGGGCAGATTAATCAAGATAAAGATTGACAAGGGGGCCAGGCTCCTTTGGCTCAACGCTTGGTTGAGAACCCAAAGCCTTTTGCTCAAGGGAGGGTAAAATGGTCTGAGAGTTAAGAGAAGTTCCTGGAACTACAACATGAAAATGTAAGGGCTGATAGAATTTTAGAAGTTGGTGTATTTGAATATATTTTATGTGAAGTGGTTGTGTCTTTTTTTCCTGATTACATCCTTTAAATGAATATTCTATCTGATTGGGAAATGTTTTCTTCACCTAGTACCATGAAACAGAAGGCATGGAAATCTGCTCTTTAAGCAATGTTAATTGGACATGCTAAATTAGAACCAGTAAGATTGCCCAAGTCCACACAGTGCAGAATAAAAACCAGTCAGAACAAATTCTCCATTTGGTAGCTCTTCATGGAGCATTTTCTGGGGCTTATGGCAATGGCCTATGAACATTTCACAGCAACACCTACTAGAACGTTCAACTAGAGAATTTCCATTTGATGGGCATTTACTACTCCGTTATGGGATGTTAACTGAAGCTACCCTATGACTGGGGGACATATAATGATTTTGACACCTGAAATACCTATGCTGTCTCAGATGATGTCAGGGGTAGTCTAATCCAAGCTTGTCCAACCCGTGGTCAGTGGGCCACATTTGGCACAGGATGGCTTTGAATGCACGCAGCCCAACACAAATTCATAAACTTTCTTAAAACATTATGAGATTTTTTTTACTTTTTAAAATTTTTTTTTTAGCTCATCAGCTATTGTTAGTACTAGTGTATTTTATGTGTGACCCAAGACAATTCTTCTTTCAATGTGGCCCAGGGAAGCCAAAAGATTGGGCACTCCTGGTCTAATGAGAATGGCAGTGTTCAGAAGTGTTTCATAATAAAAAGGAAATGTTTATACAGATTTGTGCGACTTGAAGAACACAAGAAGTTATTCACAAGCAAGGAGCCCCTTTACCCCTAGGACTGACTCTGGTGCTAAATTCTATGAACACCTGGACAGCGTCCTATGAACTGTCTCAACTGATCAACAAGGAGCTGCTTAGTTTACAAATGGCAGTTCCAAGGTGAATGGACACTCTCTTGTTTGGAAAGCTGCTATTTTGATCAAAAAAGGTAAAACTGGATCAGTTCAGTGGGCTGGATTGCATGTTTTTTTAACAGTAATGGAAGAATTGAACAGTGGTGGGAACCCCTGCATCTGGGTTTTTACTAACTCACAGGCAGTGGTCCAGGGACTTGCCATACATTAAGGTGAGAATCCAATGGAAATCTAGCCTATTAAAAGGATGCCCATATCGGTCACGGCCCTATGGAGACTTGAGGGGTGCATTAAAGTAGAATAAGTCAATGCCCATCAGAACTTCCTTCCAGGTCCAATGGTTGACTGGAATCGACAAGCAGACATCCTGCTTGTTGATTCATGGACCCAGGTGCTCCCTTGTAGTGGCCACCTGGGTCCATGAAATGAGTGGGTATGAGGGTATTGCAGCAGTTTAGAGATGAGCTGAATTTACACATGTTCCTCTTTCACCCTTTCAGACACATGATGCCAATAAGAACTGTTTTGTTTCTCAGCGCGCAAGAAAGAGATTGCTGATGGCTATAGGGCCAATTCCCTGATGGGAAGGCCCTGAACATAGCTGGGAAGTGAGACTGACGCTGGTAGCCACGGAGGGCTACAAATGGGTCTTGACAGGAATAGACACTGACTCTGGAGTGAACTTTGCTTACCCAGTGGTAGATCCAAATGCTCAGAGTGCCATTAAAAAACAAAACAAAATAAATAAATAAAAAATAAAAACAGAAGAACAGATAGAGAAGTAGCATGAATTTGGATGTCTTGTATGGCTGGATGCCATTTCATCAGACCAAAGAACACACTGTTCTGCTCATCATGTCCAAAAATGGGCTGAGATATCCTTCTTAGAGAGAGAATTTGATAGAAAAGTAGAACAGGCAATTTTAAATATTGGTCATCTAAAACAAGGGGAGATGAAAGTGTAAATAGTTGGCTTACACATTTTCATAAGTATGTGCTCACACTCAACATGAGTGGGACTAAAGCAGTGTCCCTGCTAGATTTTTCTCTGTTTTTCTGTTTGATCTGGGGAAGAACGAGTGGGGTGGGTGCTAGTATGACTATGTAATTCTTACCAAGGGAAGAGTGCACTGGTATAACAACTATAACTTTTTCTTCCCCAAATCACCACACATACAAAAACAAAAAAAGATGTTTTTTCTTCTCTCCTACCTGATACAGTGATCCTAAGACCAGGGCTGTAACTATAATGCTGAAAGCAAAGATGGTTTCTAAACAAGAACTGTAACTATGGTTTAAAAACTCATGCCAGAATGTAAAGACCCTGATGGGGGTGGGTTGTGCTCCACCCTCTCAAACAAAATGGGGGTAAGAGTGAATGCAGCTATGTTGCCTGGTGGTAAAAATAACTCACTAGTTCTGCACCTATATAACTTACCCTATCTGAATAGGAGTAGACTGAGGAGGGATTACTTGGTAGACTTGTATTGCTGCCTGCAATCTAGATCAGCATAGTGGCAATTCTAATGTCCCCTGCAAAGGTGAAAAAATTTGGGTATTAATGAAGAGAAGGAGGAACAGTAGCTTAAGGAAATGAATACATGGGTTATTAATTGAGGAAAATTCAATATTATGTTAACAACTCAAAATAGTCTCAGAGCAAGAAACGATATTGTCTCAACTCAATTATTATAGATGTCTGAAAGCTGAAAGAGTGAAGCTGCATACCTGCCAAGACCGCTCCTGCTTTTGGAATCTGACAAGAGTGAAAGGACACCTGCAAAACTGAGTACTCTCACCCTGGGAGACATTCATACAATATGATGGACAGAACTATTAATGACTATGCATATTCTTTTGACATAATGGATCCTAGGTCAAAAACTAGGGTGTGCCCTATGGAGTTATGATATATATAAGTAGTGTTTTTGTTGATGATTCCTGGCTCATAACTCTCATATCCCTTACTACAGTCTTTTCTTATAATGTTGGGTGTGTTAGGCCTTGGGTGTAGACCTCAGGTAACAACTACTTTCACCTGCCTCAAGTCAGGACTCTAGTTTTCCATGCATTTCTGATTGTGAGTCTTAAGACTCTCCCCCGAGAAGTACCTGTATCCTACCATGGGGGAAAGAATAGTTCTACAAAAACTCAAGAGGACTGGGTTTGGAGAGTTTCCAGATAGCTGAACATGTGAAGATTTCTGGAAGGTGGCTCACCTGGAGAAGGCATGGAAGTTCTGTGTCCATTCCCTGATAACTCACCCTATGCTTCACACTGCTATAGAGATACTACGTGAGACATTAATTTATAAATAAAAGAGGTTTAATTGACTCACAGTTCCACATGGCTAGGGAGACCTCAGGAAACTTACAATCATGGTGAAAGGTGAAGGAGAAGCAAGTACCTTCTTCACAAGGTGGTAGGAGAGATTCATGCAGGGGAAAATGTCAGACACTTATCAAACAACCAAATCTCATGAGAACTCCCTCACTATCATGAGAACAGCATGGGAGAAGCTGTCTCCATGATGCAATCACCTCACACCAGTGATAGTCACAGGAGACAGACAAATTCCTAGACAGACAGAGATGAGGCCCCAGTGAAACACAACTTTCAAGCCAAGGACAGTTTAAAGCCTGCAAACCAAGCTGCCAGTTCTGGCTAGAGTCTATGAACAGAGTGAGAACTTTCATTCCCATCCTACCCACTCTCTCTCAATTAGTTCCTTCTGGATGATACCTTTGAATCAATCAAATGGTACCATTCCAAGACCACCCACAGACCAATCAGCACACACTCCCCCATTCTAAGCCCATAAAAACCCCAAACTCAGCCTAACAGATGCCAACCCACTTTTGGGTCCCCTCTCTCTGCTGAGAACTTTCTGTCCCTCAATAAGACTCTACTCTGGCTTACTCTCTAGTGTTTGCGTACCTTATTTCTCTTGGTTGACGGACAAGAACCCAGAACTTGCCAAACCAAGGGAGCAAAAACCTGTAATGCACCTACTCTCCAGTCTGAGCAGCGAGAGTAAAAGAGTGGCAACTCTCCCTCCTGCTCAGTGAACAAGAAGAGTGAAGAAGCAAAGCCACTGGATGCCACTCCCTCCCACTTGCTGAACTACAGGCCACAATACTAAGTCCCTCCCTCAACATGTCGGGATTACAATCTGAGACAAAATTTGGGTGGGGACACAGAGCCAAACCATATCAGCATGTCTTCATATGTGTACTTTGCAATATTCTGTATAATAAACCAGTAAATATAACTGTTTCCTTGAGTTCTGTGTGTCACTCCATCTAACTAAACAAACACAAAGAGGGATTCATATAAACCCCTACTTGAAGCCAGTGGATCAGAAGCTTTGGGGGCCCAGACTTGTGACTGGTGGAGGAGAGACAGTCTTGGGGACTGAACCCTCAACCCATGGGATCTGATGCTATCTCCCGATAGCTGGTGTCAAAATTGAACTGAATAAGAAGATACCAACTGTTGTCCACTGCTTGGTGTGTGGTAAAAATTATTCCACACATTTGGTGACAGAAGTCTTCTATGTTGATTGTTGTGGTGTGAGAGTAGAGAGAAAACACAGTTTGAGAGTTTTTCTTTGACAAAAATAGCAAATAGAAATTAATAAAATAAAAAAGAAAATTAGTTTGGTAATGCATTGTGGTATGTTGTAAAAATACCTACAACTTATTTTCTCTCTATCCATGCATTTTGTTAGGACTCTTTCTTGGACCTTGTGACCTGCCTTGGACAATATTACATTGATCCGGGTCTCATAAGCAGAGGTTTGTAAAGTACTTGCACATAGGAGCTTGCTTTCTTGTTGTTCTTGGGAGCCCTGGGCTACTGTACTGTGATGCTTACTCTGGCGAGTTTGCTGGAGGGGGCACAACACGTGACCAATTGATCCCCACCACTTCAGTGACACAAAGCCTACTAATAGATACACAAATGAGGCCCCAGTTGAACCAACCAGGCTGAGCCAGTCCAGGTCAGAAGAGCCACTAACCAACTCTCAAAATGCTTCTTCTTTTACAGTCCTTAGTTCTGGGGTGATTTGTTACATAGCAATCAGTAATGGATTCACTGACGCTTATAAAAAGTAAGGCAAGACAGTGCAATGGTTTATGAAGACAAGTATAATCTCCTCCCTCCCACCCGCCACTATTCTTTGCCACCACAATCTTCACCTTTGCCACTGCTGGAATCAATATCTATCTATCTATCTATCTATCTATCTATCTATCTATCTATCTATCTATCTATCTATCTATCTGTCTGTCTGTCTGTCTGTCTGTCTGTCTGTCTGTCTGTCTGTCTGTCTATCTATCTACCTACCTACCTATCTATCTTTATATTCCTTTCTCCTTTAAATACATGCATTTAACAATTTATTTGGAACTTTATTTCACCCACAGAGTGCTACTCTACTTGTTAGTCTGCAACTTCATTTTATTTCTTTTCAATCTGGTACCATATCACAAAAGATATAAGCTAGTCGATACTGATTTATACTATTTATGTTTCTTCTGTAATTACCTCATCCCTATATATACATACATAGATATTAAGTAGGATTTTATAAGGCCTTTTATACTGTCTTTCTACTTGGTCTATTTTTATTTGTCCCACTTCCACCTTGCTCTCTCTCTCAAGATATTATGTATAACCATAATGCAGATAAACTTGCATGCTTTATTCGTATTTAAGTACCATGTACCGATACACATACTCTGTGTCCCTATGTATATATACAAATAGATGGAATTTTTTTTAACCAGTTTTTCTTTCTAAATTAAGCCTTACTCTACACTTTATTTTTGTTATCTTACTATTTCCTACTTTTTAATTTTCTAAGCAATAATACCTTATAAGATTCTGTTTGTCAGGTAGTATGGTTCTAATCCATTATTTTTAATAGCTGTAAAACACTCCCTTGGTATAAATGTGCTATAATTTATTTCATCATTTTCCCTCTTTGTTAATTTGTTACTACTTTCTACCTCTACAAATCAACGTCTGTATCCATAGATCTCTATATCATGAGTCTTTATTTTTGTGGGCTAGACCTCAAGTAAGAAATGCTGTGTCAAAGGTTAAGCATATTTAAAATTTTAATAGCTATTGCTATTTTGTTTCACAAAAGATTGTAACAATTATTATCTTCACTTCCATTGGTGAAATACATAGACATCTAATTAACACGACGTGATATATTATTGTTTCATTACTTTTTATTATTTCAACTCTCAGGAAGTTCCTGCATCTTTTCGTGCATCTAGTAACCATTTGCATTGGTCTAATGGGAAACGATATAAATGCCCTTTTTTTTTCTACTGGATACCTTCACCTTTTTTTCAGTTTGAAAGAATCTTTCTGTTGAATAAATATTAGTCGTCTGTCATTTGTGTTGCATTTTTTTCCAATTTAATTATTTGTCTTTGACTTCATTTATGGTAACTGATCACTGAACTCATTATCATAAAGATTTTCACTTACCCCAGAAAAAGGTACATATATATGTGTGTGTGTGTGTGTATATATATATATGTGTGTGTGTGTGTATATATATTTACATATATATATGTTCTGGATTCTCCAATGAGATGCATATCTTTTAAATTTAACATTTTAATTACATAAAATTAATTTGATTAATGTGAAAATTTCAACTTTTTTTCTTCTATGTGAACAAACACTTGTGTTAGCACCATTTTATTATATAAACCTTCATTGTACCAATGAATTAAAATATTGCATTTATTCTATATTTAGTTCTCATAAAACAGGTATGTTCTGGTCTAATGAACTATTTATTCATGACTATGACACCACCATGTTGACTTATTAACACTCACTGTATGATATTTTCTTTAATGGGCAAGGCATATCATTCTGAACTACCCTTTGTACAGAGATTTCTTTGTTCTTCTAGGGCCATATTTAAATATACTTAATTTATGTTGTGAAATATATTTTATATAAAAAGTATTAAATCTACAGTATAACATAAATAATAAATTATCACTTCATACCTACAAGAGTTAAATAAATAAATAGGACCATTGATTTTAAATTTTTCTGTGTCCCCCTGGCTGGTTGAAATTTCTGTCCTATTCCCAGCACAAGAAGCTACTACGATTAACTGTATTAAAAGAGGCCAAATTGTTTTCCAAAACAGAAGGACCAATTTACACACTCCCAGGTGGTGAATGAGAATCTTTTTCTGTTTTACATCTTTACCAGTATTTGGTATTGCTAGACTGCTTAGATTTTATTACTGTTGTGGGTATGAAAAAGCAATTCATTGTACTCATACAGTGTTTTTTCCAACTTTTACTTCAGATGCAGTAGATACATGTGCAGGTTTCTTACCTAGGTAAATTGCATGATCCTGTGGTTTGGGATATAAATGATCTTGTGATCTAGGTATTGAGCATAATACCCAATAGTTAGCTTTTCAGCCCTTGTTCCTTCCCTCTCTTCACTGTCTAGTAGTCCCAGTTTCTAACGTTTCCATCTTTATTTCCTTGGGTACCCAATATTTATCTCCCAATTATAAGTGAGAACATGCAGTGTTTGGTTTCCTGTTCCTACATTAATTTACTTAACATAATGGCCTCCAGCTGCATCTATGTTCCTGCAAAGGACATGATTTCCTTCCTTTTTTATAGCTGTATAGTATTCCATGATGTATATATACTACATTTTTAAAATCCAATCATCATTGATGGGCACCTAGGGTGATTCATGTCTTTACTACTGTGAATACTGCTGTGATGAACATGCAAGTGCATTTGTCTTTTTGGTAGAAAGATTTGTTTTCTTTTAGATATATATCAAGTAATGGGATTACTGCATCAAATGGTAGTTCATTTAGATGTTCTTTGAGAAATCTCCACATTGCTTTCCACAGTGGCTGAACTAATTTACATTCCAACCAACAGTGTATAAGAATTCCCTTTCCTCAACAACCTCACGAGCATCTGTTGTTTATTGACTTTTTAGTGATAGCCATTCTGACTTAAAATGATATCTCACTGTGGTTTTAATTTACATTTCTCTGATGATTAGTGATGTGAAGCATTTTTTCACGTTTGTTGACTGTGTGCATCTTTTGAGAACCATCGGTTCATGTCTTTTTCTATTATTAAGTGAGGTTTTTCTGTTTCTTGTTCAATTGTTTAAATTCATTATAGATTCTGGATATTATACCTTCTTGGATGCATGCTTTATGAACATTTTCTCCCCTTCTGTACATTGTGTATTTACTCTGTCGATAGTTTCTTTTGCTATGCAGAGCTTAAATTAGGTCCCATTTGTCAATTTTTGTTTGTATTGCAATTGCTTTTGAGGACTTAGTCATAAATTCTTTCTGAAGGCCTATGTCTAAATTGGACTTTCCTAGGTTTTCTTGTAGGAATCTTATAGTTTTAGGTCTTACATTTAAATATTTAATCCATCTTGAGTTAATCTTTCATATATAGTGAAAGCTAGGGGTCCATTTTCATTCTTTTGCATATGGCTAGCCAGCTATTCCAGCATGATTTATTAAATAGGAAGTCCTTTCTCCATTGTTTGTTATTGCTGACTTTGTCAAAGATCGGGGGGTTACATGTGCGTGGCTTTATTTCTGAGTTCTATATTCTGTTCCACTTGTCTATTTTTATGCCAGTACCATGTTGTCTTGGCTACTATAGCCTCGTAGTATAATTTGAAGTATCATAATGGGTACTTTCATCTTTGTTCTTTCTGCTTAGGATTGCTTTGGCTATTCAGGCTGTTTTTTTGGTTTTATATGAATTTTAGAATTTTTTTTCTAGTTATATGAAAAATAATGTTGGTAGTTTGATAGGAATAGCCTTGAAGCTGTAGATTGCCTTGGGTATTATGGACATTTTGACAATATTGATTCTTCCAATTCATTGATATAGAATGTTTCTTTTCATTTGTTTGTGTTATCTATGATTTATTTAAGCAATATTTTGTAAATCTCCTTGTAGAGATTTTTCACTTCTTTGGTTAGATGTATTCCTAGGTACTTGTATGTACGTGTGTGTATGTATGGCTATTGTAAATGAAATTGCATTCTTAACTAGGCTCTCAGCTTAATCATTATTGGTGTATAGGCATGCTACTAATTTTTGTACATTGGTTTTGTATCTTGAAACTTTACCGAAGTTCTTTATCATTTCCAGGAGCATTTTGGTGGAGTTTTCAGGGTTTTCTTGGTATAGAATCAGATTGCCCATGAAGAGTGATCATTTGACTTTTTATTTTCCTATTTTGATGCCCTTTATTTCTCTCTTTTGCCTGGTTTCTCTGACTATCACTTTTACTACTATCTTGAATGGGAGTGGTGAGAGTGGGCATCCTTGTCTTATTCTGATTCTCAAAGGAGTGGGTCCAGCCTTTGCCCATTTAGTATGATGTTGCTTGTTGTCATAGGTGGCTATTATGATTTTGAGGTACGTTCCTTCAATTCCTAGTTTCTTGAGAGTTTTTATCATGAAGGAATGCTGGATTTTATAAAACTATTTTTCTGTGTCTAGTAAAATGGTCATACGGTTTTTGTTTTTAATTCTGTTTATGTGGTGAATCATATTTATTGATTTGCTTATGTTGAAACAATCCTGCACCACAGGGATAAAGCCAATTTCATCATGGTGGATTAACTAATTGATATGTTATCATATTTGGTAGTAGTTTGTATTTCTACAGAATTGGTTGTAATGTCATCTTTGTTGTTTCTGATTGTGCTTATTTGGATCTTCTCTCTTTTTTCTTTGTTAATTTATTAATAGCTAGTGGTCTGTTAATATTGTTTGTCACTTCAAATAATCAAGTTTTGATTTTGTTGATTTTTTTTGTATGGACTTTTGGGTCTCAATTTCATATTCCACTCTAATTTTAATTATTTCCTTTCTTTTGCTAGCTTTAGGGTTAGTTTGTTCTTGTTTTTCTGCTTCCTCCGGATTTGATTAGAAAAATTTAAGATTTTTCTAGCTTTTAGAAGTAGGTGTTTAACACTACAGACTTTCCTCTTAACACTGTTTTCGTTGCATCCCAGATATTTTGGTATGTTTTGTCTATTTTCATTTATTTCAAATTTTTTTAAATTTCTGCTATCAGTGGGGTGTTGAAATTTCTCATTATTATTGTGTAGCTGTCTAATCTATTAATAAATCTTATGAGTCTGGTTGCTCCAATGTTGGATGTGTACATGTTTATAATAGTTAACTCTTCCTGCTGGACTGAGTTATTTTTCATTACATAGTGCTCTCCTTTGTACTTTTTTATTGTTGTTGGTTTAACATCTGTTTTGTTTCGTATAAGAATAGGGATCCTGCTCTTTTTTTGTTTTCCATTTGCATGATAGATCTTTTTCCAATCCTTTACTTTAAGCCTATGGATGTCATTACTTGTGAGATGGGTGTCTTGAAGACAGCAGATGGATAGGTCTTTTTTGTTTTTTTAATCCATCTTGCCACTCTGTGCACTTTAAGTGGGGCTTTTAAACGTTCAAGGTAAATATTGATATGTGAAGTTTTGATCCTATCAAAGTTGTTAGCTAGTTGCTTGTAGTTTATATTATGTGGTTGCTTTATAGGCTCTGAGAGCTATGTTTTTTAAGTGTGTTTTTGTGGTAGCAGGTATTATTCTTCTGGTTGCATGTTGAGAACTCTCTTAATGATCTTTTGTAAGGCTGGCCTAGTGGTAACAAATTCTCTTTGTGCTTGCCTGCCTGGAGATTTTGTTTGTCCTTTGCTTATGAAGCTTAGTTTGATGGGATCTGAAATTCTTGGTTGGAATTTATTTTCTTCAAGAATACTTAAAATAGTCCAGCATGGTGGCTCACACCTGTAATCCCAGCACTTTGGGAGGCCAAGGTGGGTGGATTACCTGAGGTCAAGAGTTCAAGACTAGCTTGGCCAACGTGGTGAAGCCCTGTCCCTACAAAAGTCAGCCCAGTGTGGTGGCATGCACCTGTAATCCCAGATACTCAGGAAGCTGAGGCAGGAGAATCTCTTGAACTGGGAGGCAAACATTGCAGTGAGTGGAGATCATGCCACTGCACTTCAGCCTCAGTGACAGAGCAAGATGCCATCTCAAAAAATAAAATAATACTTAGAATAGGCAACCAATCTCTCTGGTTTGTAAAATGCCTACTGAGAAGTCCACTGGTAGCCTAATGGAATTTCCTTTGTTTGTAAGCTGACATTTTTTTCTAGCACCTTTTAAAATTTTTGCTTTAGCGAAATTTTGATCTTGTACGGTCTGGTGACTATATATATTGGTGATGTTCATTTTATATAGTATTTTACAAGGGTTCTCTAGATTGCTTATATCTGTCTACCTCTCTAGGAAGATTAGGGACAGTTTTTCGAATTATCTCCTCAAATATATTTTCCAACTTGTTTACTGTTTCTCCTTCTCTCCCAGAAATGCCAGTAATTCTTAAGTTTGTTCACATTAATTCCATATTTTTTGAAGACTTCGTTCATTTTTTAAAATTCTTTTTTCTTTATTTGTATCTGACTGGGTTAGACCAGTCTTCAAGCCCGGGAAGTCTTTGTTTTTCTTTCGTTGTTGCTTGGTCCAGTGTCCAGTTTATTGATAAAGCTTTTAATTTTGTTTTGAACTTCCTTAAGTGCAGGTTTTTGTTTGTTTGTTTTCCAATTGCAGAAGCTCCAATTGATTTATTTTTAAGATGTTTATCTCTTCCTTCATTTCCTGGATTGCTTTAAAAGTTTCTTTGTGTTAACTTTTTACACTGTCTTGGATCTTATTGTACTTCCTTGAAATCCATGCTTTGAATTCTTTATCTGTCACTTCTGAGTTTCCGTTTTGGTTAGGGAACATTGCTGGAGAGCAAGCGTGAAGCTCCTATTTCTGACGCACTGACTATCTTGTCAAATGTTGTAGGCCAGTCACATTTCCTTTGTAGTAGAATTCCGAATCATGTATTTTGCTCATGTTACCCCCTTTTAAATTTGACGTTTGTCTTTTTGTTATTGATTTTTGAGAAATAATTTTATGTTTTGCATGATAAACCTTTGTCATTTATGTGATTGCAAATGTCTTTTGCCAGTTTGTGACTTGTCTTTTCCACATCTTTGTATATTCCTTTATCTGAAGACATAAAGATAGTATCCAATTCAATGGAGGGGGGCGAAGGTGAAAGTTTTATTTATTGTGCTATCATATTTTAGTCTTTAAATTATCTGAATATGATTTTAGCTTGTGATGCAGAATGAGTATTCCTTTTCATTTTCTTCCCCATTTGGAGAACTGATTTTCTCAGCAGCACTGTTGAGTAAACAGAGTATAATTTTATTCCTAATTTGCTTTCCACTAGTGTTGCGTACCAGGCTTCCTATACATATAGGTTTCTTTCTATTATGTTTCTCTGGTAGACTTTTTAAAACTATCTTTTCTCCAGTGAAGAAAATTCTCTTTTTATTCATACTTCACTAAAAGTTTTTATTATAAATAATCGCCAAGTTCATTGAATGTTTTTCATAATTTCATTGTAATTTTTTTTCTATTTGGTGAAATAATATGATTGAATAAATGTATAGATTTTCTAATATTAATCATTCCTAGAACAACCTCACATTGGTCATAATGTATTTTTTTAATTCATTATTAGTTTATTAACATTTCATTTTGAAGTTTTACATGTTCATGGGTTTTTTTCTCATATATTCTTATTGCCTAGTGTTGGTTTTAAGGTTATATAATCTTTAAAAATAAACAAACAAGTTGAGAAGTAAATTCCCCCTTTATTTTATTCTTTGAAAGATATTGTAAGATTGGAATTATTTGTTTCTTAGATATTTTATGTAACTTTCTTGTAAACTTATCTGGTCTGTTGTTTTGTTTGTGAGAATATGTTAAAATATTGTTTCAATATTTCAGTATCATTAATGTTTATGAGGATCATTCAGATTTTGTACCGCTTATTGGGTCAGGACTAGTAAACTATCTTTTTGAGGACGGGATTCCTGTAAGTGCTTTTTCAATGTATCAGAAACTTTTTATTACACACATTGCCTTTTATTTCTATTAATTATTATTAAAATTATAGTTATGCCCCCTTCTTTTCTTAACCTTGCTCTCTATGCCTTCTCTCTCTTTTCTTCTCTTTCTCTCTTACACACACACACACACATGCACAAACATACGCTTGTCTCCATTATTAAATCCCCACTTTGTCAGTTTTTTTCTTCTATTCTTTTACTATTTTAAAAGTTAGTTAATTTCACCCATTTTCATTTTGAATATAAAGATTTTGAAATTATAACTGGTCATCAAATATCACTTTATGGCAGGACAAAGGTTTTAATAGATAAGATTTTCCTAGTTGTTTAGATTTAAATATTTTCTAATGCCCATTATGATTTCTCCTTTGTGCATGAGTAACTTAGGATGTTTATTTTATTTAAATTTCTGAAGATATGGGATTTTTCTGGATATATGCGTGTTTGTGAGAGTGTGTACATGTGTACATATTTATGTGTACTTTTTGTATTTTTTATATTGACATCTAACTTAATTTTATTTTGGTTAATAAATTTAGCAAAGTAATATTCATTCTGTTAAATTTATTAAGAAATGTTTTTGACATAGTAAATGGTGAATTATTGATAAGAGAAAAGAAGTGTTATAGCAGTATTTCACTAATCAAGTTTGCTACTTATGTTATTTAAGTCCTCTATATTCTCTATCAGTTCCTGAGAAATGTATTAAAATTTCTCACCATGGTGTGGATTTGTCATTTTTTTTTGCAGTACCATTTATTATTTTACTTTACATAATTAGAAACTGTATGATTAGGTGCATAACATTTTAATATTTTCTAGTAAATTGAATCTGTTTTCTCAATAGAGAAAATACCTCTCTTTTTAACCTTACTACCAAAGTTTTCTGAAATTTTAACAGCAATGTTAAGCTATAAGGCTGTAAATATTTTCCTGTTATATTTTTCCATTATGGCTTTCAATCTGTGGATACATTTGTTTTGTAGGTTTTGTCTTGTAAATAGTGTACAGGTGGAGTTTTTAAAAAAAACATTTCATACATTTTAAATTATTTAATGCAAAGTGTAATCTATTTACACTCTGATTACTGAAGTGGTTAGAGTCATATCTATTTTATTGTTTTCTATTAATCCCAATTTTCTATACTTTTATTTCTTTTTTTCTTCTTTCTTTTAAAATGAGGTAATTTTCCTACTTTACTAAGTTAAAAGCTATACAGTCTTCTGTTCTTTTAGAGGTTAAGAAATTATAACATTCATATTTAAGTTAACAAAGTATAAAGTTAATCAATATATTCACCTCTCTGAGGAAAGAAAATGATCCCTGAAGCATATTAATGAACTTTAATTCTGATCACAACTCTTCTGATTTATTATATTTTGATGGACAATATGTAGACATCAATATATATGTGGTTTTGAACCTCACCAAGATCTCTGTGGATAATTTTCCTTCTGGTTCATCCAGTGATAGTTGTTTCTCTTTGAGTTCTTGTCTTAATGCAGATGATGTATTTATCCTTACAGGACTAAACTCTAGGCTTTTTTCTTTTCTTTAGTTCAATATTTCCCTTAAAACTCAGGGTTTAAGTCTCCAGCAAATGGCAGATGGTTTTAGTAAAAAATTGTCTATAATGCTCTCATTTACCCTTTTAATTTTTACTTTTGCATAGTCTCAGGCCTCTGAATCTTTTTCTGATCTTTTGTAGGTGCATTTAAAAAAAAATCAGTGTAGTTTTGTGTACCGACTGAGGCATCTGTGGCCACTTAGTCTGTGACACGGCCAAAGATGTATGTCCTTGGTCTTTTATATTCCATGTGAAATATATTATCATTGTACCCAATTCTAAAATAAAATAGAATAGAATTAAACAAAATAAAATAAATTAACTGTTTGGATTATAATTGATGATCAATTAATATATTGCTACCTTTCGTGTAATGTGACAAATTTATAACATTGTTTTCCTAGTTTTTTTTGTTTCATGTCTGGAATTGAGAGGCATTGACAACTGATTGAATATTAAGCTACTAAGATGTGTAGATTAATAAGTACTTTAATGAATTTACCTACATGAAATCCCTGAACTCTAAAGCTTTTTCTTGCTTGGAAATACAGAAGCCTTCACAAATAAACATTAAAAAAACCTAAATTAGAATTTCAATCATTGCACAGATAATTAAACATTGGAATCCTTGGTCTTTCTCTTCATATTTATCAAATGCTCTTCCTCAGTCTACCCTGTTAGAAGTTAGCAGTGGTTACCCATAGAGGGTAGTGACCAAGGGAGAAGGCCCAGAGGGGGTTCTGAGGTACTGGAATGGCTGTTCGCAAAATTGTGACCTTTGTGCTTTTCTTCTTATACAGTATGTTATACTACAATAAAAAGTTTACTTAAAAGGTCCTAGGGCTTTTGTTATCAAAGGCCCAGAATGTGCAAGATGGACAGGTATGGAATCACATTGGAACAGACACACCCAATCCATGCTGTTACCAGCAATCTACACTGAATGTTGTATGAATGAATGAATGAATGAATGAATGAATGAATGAATGAACAAGTGCATAAACTCATAAATAAGGATCACAAATGATGGATGAATGCAAGAAAGAGGTAGTGAATGAATGAGTACATCTGGTAGTGAGTGAATGAATGAGCCCATGAAATAAGGGATGACAAAATGCATTGCTGGTGACTACTGAGTGCATAATGACAACAGAAGGAAGAATGAATTAATAAAAGACAAATGATGGAAGAAGTGGAGGAAACAGAGCGAAGGAAAGAAGAAATTAACATGAATACATGTGGTCAATGCATGCAGGGAATAATAATAAAGAAATAAACAAAAGCTATTTGAAGAGGTGAATCATAAGAGCCCGTAAGTGAACAAGTGAGTGGATGTTTGGACGCAGATGGAAAAGGATGCGGGTGCCCCGATAGACAGGAGGGGAAGGCAAGTCAAAGGGCAGCAAAGCTCCCAAAGTCCAAAGAAAGTGTCTCTACCCAGACATGCAGACCAAGGCCCTGGCGACTAGGCGCAGAAGTTCCAAAGGAGCCCTCATGTCGGCTGTAAAGGAACATTATTTAACAAATACCAGCCGAAGCTGCAGAGGCTGCTACTCAACAGGATTAACTCCAGTTCTGCAGAAGCAGCTAAAGAGAAGTGACTGCATTGTTTTCCCAATTAGGTCAAAGATAATTACCTATTATGTGGCAGCTCCCTGGCATGATTTTAATAATCGCTACTTAAATAACAAAAATAAATAAATAAAAATAAATGCTCTACCTCAATCACACACTGAACTGATGGGCTCCATCACTATCAGCTTGTGGGACTGCCTGGACAGCCTTGGAGCCTTTGCTCCTGGTGTGAACAATTTCACCGGGGAAATATCCCTTGGAGCTTTCTTGCTTTGGTCTCCTTGAGTTAGAAACCATGCCAAGCTGTCCTCCCCAAGTAGTGTCTCTCTATAGTGGCATAAGATTAAAAGGTGTCATTTTAGCTGTATTTGAATTTTAGTCTCAGTTCTGCCCTTTTAAGCCATGTGACCACAAATGATTCTTCCCTCCATACGAATGTTTTCTTTTCTTTAAGATGTGGAACTTAAATCTTAGTCATTCCCTATCTGGCCTTCTAGGAGTCTGCAAGGTTAGAAAGATTGTGGCTGCTGTCTTGATTGACACCTAATTTTGTGTTAATCTAGGAGGAAGAGAGTTAGGACAGCCATGAATCAGCAAAGGGAAGTCATCCAATTCATAATATATATTATGATGATTTTCCTGGATTCTCTCCTTGGTGAATGAAAAACATAGAACAGTAAGGAAAGAAATTCCAGCCTCTTATACATTTGTTGAGGACTTCTAAGCCCCAGATTGTAAGAACTCATCTTGTCACAACATATGTCTCGTGAGCCCGGGAAAGAAAATAAAATATATAACATAGCTTTCATATTCTAGCAGATAAAACATCTAATGACATTCTTGACCAAACCCTTTGAGATAGGCATTCTTTCTACTGTTTTGCAGATAAGAAAAAACAAGGCTCAGAAAAGCTAATCACTCTCAACTTAATGAAATGGCTAGCACATAGCCCTGTCAGGGTGGGAGTAATAGTCTTTTTGTGTCTATCACTTTTCATTGCATATGGACTTGAGTTCTGGCCCTGCCTCTAACATTGAATGGTATTGAGAGTCAGGGAGGACCGTACATCCTTCCTGTCCTCAGTTCTCTCCAAAATCAAAGATATATGAGGGTGTTATTTTTCCAAATGTTAATTTTTTTTTTGTTGTTGTTGTTGATAAGGAATTTCACTCTTGTCACCCAGGCTGGAGTGCAATGGCACGATCTCGGCTCACTGCAATCTCCACCACTTGGGTTCAAGCGATTCTCCTCCCTCAGCCTCCTGAGTAGCTGGGATTACAGTCATTAAACTAAATAATAGATGGATCAACTCTTTGAAAGGTTTAAATGGATAATAATAAAGCTCATACCTTGGGAGATGTATCTTGGAATCATAGTACTCTCACGGTGTGAAAATTAAGGACAGCATTCTGAAGCTAGACTATCTCAGTTAGAATCCTGGATCACCCACCTGTTTCCTCACCTGCAAAATGAGGATAATAAGAGCAAGTACATGATAAGGTTGTAGTCAGGATTAAAAGAGTAAATACATGTAAACACTTGCAACTAAACCTAGCATGCAGTAAATGTTCAGTAACACTAGTTGTTATGAGTACCACTCTGTGTCTGGCTATGGAGAGTATTTTAATAGAACTCTGTGCCTGTCTCCTCATATACAAAACTATTTACACGTGGTCATGAGCACTTGACTCTTCCAAGAACTTCGTATATTCCCTGGCAGAGATAAGTGGTCCATAACCCTTCCTTTTGTTATCCTGTCTTCCTTTGTGAATACACTTATTTATTGCAGCTTTCAACACATAGTAATCAAGTACCTACCTACATACTGTATGCAGAAATTTCAGCTGGTAACTAGGGAAAGTGAGAAGAAGGGAATGAAATGGGAAGAGTGAAGAAGAAGACAATTTCCCCAAAGAGGAGATGGCCTTCTTTCCACTAAAGAAGATACCTTATAATGAGGGCAGGAGAGTGTGCAGCAAGTGAGATTTGTTCTTGGCAGAAGCAAAGCCCCCAGGGGATTCCCTCACAAAGCTCCTCTTTTCCTTTTATTGGAGTTTTGTGCTGGAGCTATAAACCCTCCAAATAAGTTGAGATCATTAGGGAAGCTTGATTGATCAATGGTGAAAAAATATAACAATTAAAACCGGAAGCCTCGGAGTGGAAAGCTTGGGGAGGTGAAGAGGGGAGGGGAAGGGAACAGGAATGGCTCTTACTGCTCTATAACAAATACTAATAATGGCAGAGAATTGAGTACTAATTAAAAGTTTCTAAAAAGAGAGATTGAAATAGATAGAGAAAGGAATTCATCCACAATATTTTGCCTGCCTGGAATCAGGAAGAACTCTGGCTTAGGGAGGGGAGTGAAGGACAAGCAGTCTGGCATCTGGGTTCAAGGACTGGTCTTGGGTAACACGAGTGACCTTGGCAAGCATTTTCACCTCTCTAAGCCTTAGTCTTCTCATCTGTGAAATGGTGCCTAACTTTCTCTCCCATTTGGTTTAGTAAGTAATAAATGTGAACTTGATCATGCTACATAACACAAACAAGTTGTTGTCTTTCCTCCAAAGGGAAGCATTGCTTAAGAGTTATTATAAATGACCTTGAAGTCCTTTGCAACTTCATAATTGTATGTTCCCACTAAAAAAAAGTTTTCTGAACTGATGTTTTGAATAGGTAATAGAACTGAGAATTTAAATGATATTCTTGAAGGACTTTTGCCTTCAAATATCCCTACATATGATATGTAATAAACTTTGATTTTTTACCTGTTAGACATTCATTTTTTAATGTATTCCTTCATGCCTTAATCTTTATCTAATGAAAGTGCCAGTGGATGATAAAGTCATCACCAGCTACTAACCATGAACACCACATTAGCTGGTAAGTGCTTTCCTTAGGAGATAGTTGTATGTAAGAAAATAAAACAATTGGCTGGGAATGGTGGCTTACGCCTGTAATCCCAGCACTTTGGGAGGCCGAGGTGGGCATATCACGAGGTCAGGAGTTTGAGACCAGCCTGGCCAACAAGCTGAAACCCCGTCTCTACTAAAAATACAAAAAGTAGCTACGTGTGGTGGTGCCTGTAGCCCCAGCTACTGAGGAGGCTGAGGCAGGAGAATTGCTTGACCCTGGGAGGTGGAGGTTACAGTGAGCTAAGATCACACCGCTGCACTCCAGCCTGGGTGACAGAACAAGACTCCGTTTCAAAAAAAGAAAAAAGAAAAGAAAAGAAAAGAAAAGAAATAATTGGCAGACTGGAAATTCATAATAGCTGGTATAATACAGGCCTGGGTGGGGTGAGAACTGACAATGGTATCCACCTGAAAAATGTGACTGGTTTCAAAGCATCATAAGCAGAAGAAAATAAAAGACTATTGAATAACTACTGTGTGTTCACTTTAGATGTGTTGCTCACTTAATGTGCATAAAAATAAAAGAGAAAAATATCTTACAGACAGAAAAAACCAAATGCAGAGAAGATACATAACTCATCCCAAATCAGAATGAGAAATAAAAGGCAGAGGCAGGAATTGACTTCAGAGACATGTTCCTTGCATTCTACCATGCTGACTTCTTTCCTTCTTTCCCTATTCCCTGGCCCCAAGAGAACCAGAACAGATTATTAATGACAGCCCTAAATATGAATCTAGAAACAGACTATTGATGGAATCACATGATTTTTCCAACCTGTGTTTTCAAAGTTGCTTCATTTCTTTACAAATCCACATTCAACACCTTTCATCTCCTGTCTCACTTTAAACTCCCTAATAACACTAGTTAACAGGTGCCTCTCCCTGTCTCTCTCTGTCACAAGGTTTTCTGAGGCAGCAGGAGGGATTCATTTTGTGATTCAAGAAACTTCTTACTATGGAGCCATAAAAAAGGAGATCATGTCTTTTGTGGGAACATGGATGGAACTGGAGGTCTTTATCCTTAGCCAACTAACGCAGGAGCAGGAAAGCAAATACTGCATGTTCTGACTTGTAAGTGGGAGCTAAATGGTGAGAACTCATGGACACAAAGAAGGGAAAAACAGGCACTGGGATCTACTTGAGAGTGGAGGATGGAAGAGGAACAGAAGCAGAAAAATTACCAATAGATAATTAAGCTTAATACCTGGGTGATGAAATAATTTGTACAACAAACCCCCATGACATGAGTTTACCTATGTAACAAACTTTCACATGTGTCCCTGAATTTAAAATAAAGGTAAAGAAAAATCATTATTAATATTCATTTTCACAAACTTAAAAAAATAATGATTACTTTACCACTTTTTAGAAAGGAAGATCCTGGCTGCACATGGTGGCTCATGCCTTTAATCCCAGCATTCTGGGAGGCCAAAGCAAGCAGGTCACTTTAGGTCAGATCAAGATCAGCCTGCCCAACATATTGAAAGCTCATCTCTACTAAAAATATAAAAATTAGCCAGGTATGGTGAGGCACACCTGTAGTCCCAGCTACTCAGGTGGCTGAGGCAGGAGATTAGCTTGAACCCAAGAGGCGGAGTTCACAGTGAGATTGTGCCACTGCACTGTAGCCTGGGTGACAGTGTCAGACTCCATCAAAATAAAATTAAATTAAAATTAAAAAGAAGATGCCGAGGCCCCTTACCTCAGAGATTCTGATTCAGTGGTTAGTAGATGGTCCTATATCTGGACTTAAAACAACAACAACAACAACAACGACGACAACGACAACAACAACAACAAAACACCTCTCCACTCCATCATAGGCAATTCTGACACCATTAATTCAGAAACCATTCTTGGAACACAGAAGAGCCTGAGGCAGGTGTTAGATGAAACTTGAGTTTAATTCCTGGGTCCTGCCATTCACTATTTCTGTGAACATAATACATCCCTTCAAGCTGCCTCTGAGACCCAGTGGCATCATTTGTAAAACAATTGGGAAAAATATCTGCCTCATAGTATAGCCTTGAAAACAAAACTTTCCTCATCAAGAGAAAGTGATTTATAGTCATGGGAGCAGAAAAACAGAGAGGTACAGAAGTGGAAGAATGCTGGAGACCGGCTGCTGGGGTTCAGATCCTGGTTGAAATGTTTCCTAACTTTCAATTTGAAGGGAATTCTTTAACCTCTCTCTGCTTTAGTTTTCTCATCTGCAAAATGAGAGTATCATGGTACAAATGTAAATACTATGGTACAAAATGAGAATATCACAGCAGTTTTGCACTACATCATTATGAATGTTAAATACAATGAGTCCTATAATCAGCTTGAAACCCCAACTGGCACTGACTTTTATTACTGCAATTTAATAAATAATAGTTTTCCGAGCATAGAGAACTCTTCTAGTTCTCCATGCATGGAGCCTACTGTTATGAGCAAACCAGTTGCGAGCAAGCACTGTTAATTTTATTTATTTATTTATTTATTTATTTATTTATTTATTTATTGAGATAGAGTCTCACTCTGTTGCCCAGGTTGGAGTGCAGTGGTGCGATCTCGGCTCATTGCAACCTCCGCTTTCCGGGTTCATGCCATTCTCCTGCCTCAGCCTCCTCAGTAGCTGGGACTACAGGTGCCCGCCACCACGCCCGGCTAGTTTTTTTGTATTTTTTTTTTTTAGTAGAGACAGGGTTTCACAATGTTAGCCAGGATGATCTCGATCTCCTGACCTCGTTATCCAATCGCCTCGGCCTCCCAAAGTGCTGGGATTACAGGTGTGAGCCACCGGGCCCGGCTTGTTAATTTTTTTTTTTTTTTTTTTTTAAAGGATCAGTGCTGGGAGTCTGGGGAAGGTGGCCCAGGGGGAGACTAATTTTAGATGATGTCAGTGTCCCTGAAATGAAACACACCTCTGGTACAGCATTCTCTGGACACGTGTCGTCTCTTCTGAAACCGAAGTATATTCCAAGTGGAATTTAATCCATATGCTTCTCATTTAGTCATTTACTCTTTAATCATCCAAATATTATTGGATAAAACTATTTGATGTTTAAAAAGAAATATGAGAGAATCACATGATTTCTTAAAAAGCTCTTTTCTGCCAGACAAGAAACCACAAGTTGGTAAACAAACATGTCAACCAAAATGAAGTGACGGATATTGCCATTTTAATTTATTTCCACTACCCTAGAGTCTTAATGTGTATTTCAAACATTTTCACTCCATTTTCCTTTTTCCTTTCTTTAGTCTATATTTTTCTTTTTTATTTCAACAACACCTTGAGGGAAGGTAGACCTTGCTCTGCAATTTTGCAGCAAAGGAAAACAATTCTCAGGTGTGTTTCTGTACGTTGATGTAGGAAGAATACCAGGCAGAGTTCTGGTGTTCATAGGCAGATAATTGTGTATTTCAAAGATTTAAATAACAGATCTTATCTTGCTGTTTTCATTAGGAACTTTTAGCAGAAATGTGGCACAAAAGGGAAGTCCCTTGATTGATGGATATATGCAATCACCTACACATGTAAAATTCCCCTGTTTTAGGTTGGTGGTGAGTCAGATTGACAATTACCTCTATAATACAAGGCAGAAAGAGGTGAGGGTAGAAGAGAGGGACAAATATACAGAAATGCAGACAAGGAAGGGATTAGTTTTAATGGGGTTTTTAAATTAAATGTTTTAAGCAAAAGACAAATGTGAGAGGTTTTATATAGAATGGGCAGAATTTTTATGTACACAATCTGGGTGGGCCGTGGATTGGTAGAATAACCAGACTAAAGATCCAGAGGCAACATATAGTGGAAAATATTTAGGAAATAATATTGTTCTGTTGATTCAGAACAAACTTTTTGAAAGAAATTTCTGTATTAAAATGAAGTTTTAAGTGATATAAAAGTCACCCAAGAAATAGAATGTGTGGCTTAAGTCCTGTCTCCAGTGGCTCCGGCCAAAATGTTCCTCCAATTTCCAAATTTAGCTTGATTGCCTCCAGTGATGGGAAATTACCTGATTCAATAGTTTAAGACATGTTTGAAAATCTGTGATTATTACCTGGAAAAAACTTTCACTTCCAGTTGATACTTTTTCTAATCCACTGGGTTGCACAAAACAAACACAAATTGTCTTTTCTTACAACACTAAAGATATTTAAGGAAAAATAAATTTACTTATTCATTATCAACTCATTGATTTTATGTTCCAGGTTCTGACCTAATCACTGGAAGGGTGATGGTGATAAAACAGCTTCAAACCCTGCTCTCATACAACATGTGGTTGGTACAGAAAAAAATGACAACGCATAGTGATGGGTGAATGGTGAGGGAAGTCTCAGGCACTGAGGAGTTACATCACAGAGGCATGCATTCCTAATTTGGGGAAGGTGACATCATCATGGTCTCCAGAATTATACTGTCTCTTCTTTGGACTGTATCTCAATTTCTTCATACTTTTCTTCACCATCTTGTTCCCTCTTCTCTGATCACACTCTCTAATCTGTCTTCTCTTCCTAAAATTTGGAAATGGTGTTGTAAGTCCCAACTGAATAGGCAGCATTTTTCATCTGCCTCTTTTTACAAACTAAGTTTCTACATATGAATTTTCAATTTGTAGCAAACATTCATGTTGAGTGGCCATCTTACATTATTCTAATATTTCATTCTTACTATCAACTGAAACCCCAAAATGTTACTACTTAGGCACACACACACAACACACACACACACAAAGACACCTGTGTGCATATGCATATTTGTAATTATATATATTCTTAGTTATTGATTGTAACTTCTATTTCCAGGGATTTCCTTTTATATTATTACATTTTCCCACTTTAGACAAAGTTCATTTCTCCAGGCTGCTCAAATCACTTTGAATTCTGCTTCTGTCATCCAACATATTCCTACGGTCATGTCACCTACATATTTGATGATCATGAGCTCTCACTCTTCATTCAAGACATTGATATAAATGTTGAACAGGGCAGGACAAATGACAGAGCCTGAAGATATATCCAGCCCCTGTCCTTAAGGTTGGCATTGATCCATTAATTGGCACTCCTGGGGACCATCTTTCAACTGGTTACAAAACCAGTCTGTCATACCTCCATCGAGCCCCCATTCCTCACTCTTTTTTATAAAGATATCAGGGAAGACTTTGTGAAATGGCTCATGGAAAGCTATATATGCTGTATTGACTTCCTTTCCCTAATCTACCATCCTAAACTATAACTCTCCTAGAGTGAAATGAGGTCAGACTGATTTGACTTACTCTTCAAGAGTTCAAAGTGAAAGTGGTACTCTTTTTGTATGATTAGAACTTCAGACCTGGGGAGCCGTAAAGGATTTTAAAGATTATCTTGTCCAGCCTCATCATTCTAAAAGTAAGTCTCAATTTTGAAATAACTTTGCTCTTGGTCACATAGCTAATCAGAGCTTGAACTTGTAGTTATACTTATATTCCTCTTTTCACACTTAGGAAGAGTGGAATTGACATTAGAAAAGCATTTCTCAAAATTTATTCCATGGAATATTACTCCCAGGCTTAAAAAAAAAAAATGTTTCCATGTTCAAATGCATTGGAAAAACCCAAACATTGTCATGTTAGTGGCTACATAATCATTTAATCAATATTTACTAATTGTCTCCTATGCATCAGACACATGCTAGGCATGGGGAAATGATGATAAATAAACAGAGTTTTTATCTCTTTTAGATTTTCTTTTATGAGGAGAGAAACACACATTAAATCTCTAAATACCCAAATGAAAATATCACTATAAATTGTGACTTGCTCTGAAGGAAATCTGTCAGGTTTTCTAAGAAATGAGAAGAGTGAGAAAAAAGGCCTACCTGAGAATATAAAATTTAAGTATGTAAGAAAACACAGAGAGGAAATATGTTGGCATATTCAACAACATGAAAGAATGTGAAACAGTTGTCAGCCATGGTTTTGAGAAGAACACACAACAGGTAAAGAGGGTTTTGTTGGAAATGTTAGCAAAATAGTACATAAATATAAATATAAGATTGATGTACTTTCAGCAGAAGAGTGTGCTAAACTCATTAGCATTTTAAAAATATTATACTGGCTGCTCTGTAGAGACAGTGTAGTTGGAGGTAAGATGGCAAGCACGGGGACCTGTTAGGAAATATTGGCAAAGATTTGGAGAGAGAAGATGGCCTCAAAAATAATACCTATTTTAAAAAATTAAAATTGTGCAAATCACTAACCTCTTGATTGTCTCCCAGCCTTTTCCCAATTCACTTGGCCACAAAACTGTTAAGTAATACCTCTTTTATTTCACTAAATTCTGAAGAATGCATACTAATCAATGCTGCTTTGGGATCTCTCAGGCTAAAATCCCATTCTAGGCTTTTCTCCAGTGATTACAGAGCCTGCCATTTGCTTGATTTCTGCTTTGGAGAGTTTTACTAGTTTGTTTTCTTTTTCTGGTAGGTGATTCATTTGTTTATGATGGTCACCCTAGTTCTGGGTGGCTTACTTTTGTTCAAATTGCCAGATGTCAGGCTTAAAGAAATACAAGCCCACGTAGTAACCCCAATATATAACCATGTTTACTTGTGTATCCTTTTATTCCTCACCTCCCTCTGCTTACCCTCAATACAAAATGTCGCCTGTTTTCAGAATAGAATTCTAATTGCTCATTAATATTTAGGAAAACTAACTCCCACATAAAAATTACCTTTTAGACAAATTAGCAATGAATTACAGATTCTGGTACATTTCCATAGGCTGATGAAATCTTATTTTTAAATATGGAATGAAGAATAAGAGGACTACAAGGAGCTACCAACGACTCAATAATAAAATCATAATAAAATTCAGGAAGGAAAGCATGATTTCCATTCATCAGCTCTTTCAATCATCACAGTATGACAGGGTTCCTCACACTTTAATGTACACATGGGTCATCTTAGGACTTGGTTGAATGAAGATGTTGATTCAGCAGGTCTGGATGGATCCTGACATTTTGTACTTCTAGCAAGTTCTTGAGTGATGCTTCCAGATCTTGTACCACATTTATGAGCCTCAGGGTCACTTATGTAGTGTGTTGAGCCTGTGCATAGATCAGGCTGGAAATGCCCAGAGTTGAAGTCTTGAGGAGCAACTGTCAATAAGTGAGGGACGGGAGCTAAAATTCTAGGCCCCTCATTCCTTAAAGGATAAATTCTGAGTTCTACAGATGGTCTCAGTAGTAAAATCCCCCAGGGGCACACACAAGAGACTGGCCTATTAATTTAATTTTGGTGACTTTCTTTGATTCCTCGTCTCACATGACTCCTTCACAGAGATTCCGAGGATCATGTCTCCATAAACTACCTGCACTTATATCTTCATTTTAGTTTCTGCTTGTGGGAGAAATAGTTAAAGTATAACAATCAAACCAACAGAGGAATGGAAATGTGAGTACCCCAATCGGCTTAGATGGGTGGTTCAAAAAGTGTGGACTGTGGAACAGCAATACAGCATCGCCTAGCAACTAGTTAGTAATGCAAATTCTAGGGTTCTTCCACAAGCCAACAGGATCAGAATCTCTGTGGCGAAAGCCCAGGAATCTGTGTTTTAACAAGAGAGTAGAAGTTGCACAAAGGCTCAGAATTAGAAAATGGGAGGCCGGGCGCAGTGGCTCACACCTGTATTCCCAGAACTTTGGGAGGTCGAGGTGGGCAGATCACGAGGTCAAGAAATCGAGACCAGCCTGGCCAACATAGTGAAACCCTGCCTCTACTAAAAATACAAAAATTAGTCAGGAATGTTTGTATGTGCCTGTAGTCCCAGCTACTTGGGAGGCTGAGGCAAGAGAATCACTTGAACCCGGGAGGTGGAGGTTGCAGTGAACCAAGATCGCGCCACTGCACTCCAGCCTGGGCAACAAGAGTGAAATTCCATTTCAAAAAACAACAACAACAACAACAAAGAAAAGAAAAGAAAATGGGAGAACCAAATTTTTGAACTCTGGCTTAGGACAACAGACACAGTGTTCCTTTCCTGTTTTCTTTCACGCTGTGATCTCTGAGGAACCTTGGGCAGAGTGGAGAAAAAAAAATGCCACTGAGGACTACGTTTCCCTTGCCAGAAGTCTTAGCATGTGTTCTTTCAGTATCAATAAATCCCACAAAAATGCAGACAGATAAAGCATTCTGACATTTATATCCAGCATGAAATACATGAGAATAATAAGAGGAGAGGATAATAGTGCATCATGAAGCTTTTATTAATGTTAGACTAACTCTGTAGGGGAGATGGTTCATTTTATTGCTTTAATGTCAGGCTATCTCTTTTCCTCCAATGGGCATAGCACTGGGGTTGCCTCTGATTTTCAATCAGTAGATGAGAAAGCAGGTATTTTGTACCTCAGGGGTGTCGAGAAGGGCTTTATGACCATGGGGATTGCTAGGAACATACAGGACATGGACCTCCCTAAGAGTTCATGATCTACTTGAAGAAACAACACAAACAGAGAATTCAGATTTAACATTTGTTAAGTGATCAAGATGTTCCAGAAACTATATTGTGTGGCTTTACACATATCATTTTATTTAAAAATACACACAAGCTAATAAGCTAACACAATAAGGCAGAGTATAATCAGTTAGTAAATTTGTGTTCAATATGGATTTTGAGAAGTAAAAGAGCATCAGGAATTATAGCTCTATCACTAATTTGCTGTGTGATCTTCATTAACTCACTTCCATTTTTATAACTTTGCTTCTTCATCTGTAAAATGAAGGCATTGAGCACATCTCAAAATTGTATCCTGCAGAAAGTTCCTCTTTAGGATATTAATACATGTTCAACATTGAAAACAAAAACAAAAACAAAACAGTATGGGGAGAGAAGACAAAAATGTTTTAGAAACACCACGTCCAACAAAATTAAGCAGGTTTCTTCCCTGAAGGACCTCTCAGAACTTTGAAGATGCTTCTTTATTTTGTGAATCTGTAAGAGCAAAGTCTTTTTGTAGCATTTCATAAAATGGCTTTACTACAAAAGCTACTATTGTGTGGCACTGAGTAACATCCCTTAGAATGCTCTCCCAGACCCAATGTGGAAAATGTTGGAAATCACGTTTGAAAACTCTTTCAGCTCTATGGTCCTTAGCCATGGCGATCAGGTCAGTTCACTTAGGCAATTTTTAAAGCACAGTTCAGGTCCAATTCAATGAACACTGAGAGCATTTGCAGGGGAGATAACAGCATAAAGAAAACCTCTGGGGTAATGTTTGCCTTCACCGGGACTATAGAAAAGCAATATACCTCATGTTCGTCTAGTAAATTTACAATGTGTTTTCAAATGCATTCACTAATTTAAACCCCCTGCAACCTGCATTTAGCTTTTTGTATTCCCCTTTTTATTTTCAATGAGAAAACTGAAGCTTGTTATGGTGGCATCTGACTTTCTCAATGTCACCTTTCCTGTGCCCTCCTCCCTGATCCTTTCACTTCATAATAAGCACTCATTTGCTTATCAAGATTTCTGTGAGTGTCCTTCCCCTGCATGCAGCATCCTGCTATGTTATCTAGAGTCCAGCCCTGGCCGTCAAGGGCCTGGCCACAAGCAGGGAGGCCACTCGGATGGAAAACTGGGCTGCTCTTCAGCACATACCACCTTGGGTTTGGCCCTGGTGATACTTCTGGCCAGCCACCAGCCCTCAGCCTGGTATCTGCAGTTAAACACCCCAAACTGTGTGAGTTAATTAAGTGCATGTTTGTAGAGAAATCAAAGCTCTGTCTGGTACAGAGGGTGCTCTGAAGGGAGAAGTCTAATGGGAAAAGCAGGAAGGTCAGAGCTAAGAAACCAGCTGTCTGGGCTCAGTCCCAGGCTCTGCACCCTCTTCCTGGGTGATGCTGAGCAAACCACACCTCTTATTTCAGTCTTTTTGTCTCTTTAGATATTTAAAAAAGAGCTTTCTAAGGATCCTTTCAGCTCTCACATACATTTATTTTTTAATGTGAATTGACCAAGTCAAACTTAGCAATCAATGAGGTGACTAATGTCACATCAGATAGCCCTCATGGTCATTATTTGAATAGGGGCACTTGAAACCTTCCCAACCCCCTTCTTCTGCCACCAAAGATGAAAGTGTCATTTTTGACCTCAGCACTGACCTTTGCCTTGAACTTTGCAGTTTCTTTCTTATTTCCATTTCCAGCTGGATCTTTGCCCCCTGGCGAGACCAGACTTTTCTGAAAGAGTATAAACTTCTCTGAATGATATTTGAAAATAAAGTATAATTGATTTCACAGCTCCTTGAACTTCTATCAGAAATTGATTTCTCCCCTCTTTTGTTTTACCCACTAGAAAGTTATTTGAGTGGTGACAGATAGAAACTCCAATGCATAAATGCTCTTTGTCCTTTCTCCCTTCCTCTTCAAGATTGCTACTGAGAAAAGAGTGTGTGAAGGGGTAGGTATTTGTCAAATGTCCTTTCACATGTATTTGTATCTGTATTTGCCTGTGTTTATATGGTTCTTGAATCTGCATGCATGGTACGTGAGCTTTTGTTTCCCAATGTCTGTGTGTTTGTGTTTACCCACATATGTAGAAATGCACTTTTTTATGGATGTGTGCTTCCTGTATATGTCTATCCAAATGCAGGTTTGTGTGTTTATAAGCAAGTACATTCATATGAGTGTTTTGCATATGTATATGTCAGTTTATGTGCCTGTGCTAAATCAGCCTATATATGAACAGGCAGTTTTCTTTCTAGGTGTTTGTGCAAGTACATGTTTATCCATACACATAGGCATATGTGTGTGCCTGTTACTAAGTATTTAAGTAGTTAGACTGGCATTCTAAAGCACACCTATCCTTGCCATTCCTTCTCCTCCCCAAAGAGAGAATAAATAAAACTCAACTTTTCTTGGCTGCACTGGACAGATCCTGCTGATTTGGACAGTTATGATGAACCATGGCGTGCACTCCTCTGCCAGCCCAGTATTAACTGTCACTTCGTCGGGCAGAACAAAGTCACTCAACTGGACTGTGTCCTAATTATCTGGCAAGAGAAAGAGGTGTGGCAGCTGACTCTGATAGACCTGGTAACCCCTCTCTCTGTAGCAGCCCAGGGACTCGTTTGGCTCCCTAGAAGCCACCCATCCCTAGGGCTATTTTGAGTGGCACACGGGCCGTGTTAACATGGTGCTGATTGAAATGTTGGTGTGGCAGAAGCTGTCGGTGCCAGACAGGTGCAGCACACCTATTTTCCATCCCTTGCCTGCCTAGATATATGTGAGTGGCAGATCTGTACTTCCTGTCAGTCAACCCGTCTGCTCTGAGCTGGCAGCACTGCCAAAGTGGTCAGTTGTGAGAGTGATGGTTGGTAGGGGAAAAATTGGGCTCATGTTCAAATAGACCTTTGGCTTCCTTTAGCAGGAAGAAGGAGCTCCCACATGGGGATTTATGCCATTACCCAGGAAAATAAATGCAGGTACTACTATCACTTGAAGGTAGGATAAGATGTCCAGACTCCCTTCAGATGCTGAGGATAAAGTGGGCTTTCATAGTCTGGGGAATGGGAGTGAGAATATATAATAAATAAAAGCATACTAGTTTGGTAGTATAGAGACTTAGGCTCAAGCACCCATTCTTCTAGTAGAGGGCTGCAAACTTATGCAAGTGATTTTAGAGGAATCTCAGGAAAAGGTTGGATTTAGTCTCAAAATGATAGGCTTGCTCCATTCTGGTCTAGTGGAAAGAATCCTAGTTTCAGTTCCTGCAAGAAAATTTAGTCCAATGGAAGACTATGTTAGGATATTGCTTTGCTGATGACAAAAGTTATAGTCTGAGATCAACAAAACCCTATTTGAAAAGATTAAAGTTCAGCCTTTTCCTGCTTTCTAGTTTCTGTTTTACTATTCAATGATTACCCCCACTTGGGTATTTTAAGTTTTTACACATTCAAGATATCCAAAAGCAACCTCTTCCATCTCTTCTACAAACTGCCTTGCAATCACATGCAAATTGTTACCTACTCCAAACCAAACAGTTACCTTTCACCTCTTTCACCCATTCGCAATCAATCAACGAATTCTATAACTTCACTTTGTAAGTATCACTTTTTAGTCTATCTCCACTGTCAAAAACCCAGTCCAGCCTGACAAGCATCTTCTCTTGCCTGGATTTTGCAGTGACCTCCTAAATGGCCTCCCTGATTCTACTTCTGTCCCTTTCAAATCCATTCCCAGACTGAAGCCAGAGTGGCCATTTAAAACTACAACTTTGTTCATGTTTTGCCTTCATGTTCTTTTCATCATCCTAAGGATAATGTACAGATCAGTTAGGATGCCTGTGAGGATCTCTGTAATCAGACCTATGTCCACAGGCTTATGTTTTCACATTCTTCTCCTTCTGGTGTATTCTAACCATTATCAATTTCTTTTATGCACTAGAATAAGTCCTGCTTCCTCTCACTTCTCAGCCTCTCTCATACTATCCCTCAAGTTGAAACTGTTTTCTATTCTGTCCATCTGACCAACTCCTATCTGTTCAGCTGAAATATAATTCCTCTGAGAGGTTTTTATGTAGCCCAATGCAGATGAAACTCTCTTGCCAAATTATCCCACAGCAAATTCCACTTCCCTTGCATAAAACACATCACATTCTACTGGAATTAATTTCTTAATTGACAGTCATCCTTATTAGAATTCCAGCTGTTTTAGGGCAGAAAGCAGGTTTGAAATATTCACCTGTGGATCACTGTTGCCTGGTACAGTACTTAGCAAAACATGAAAAATGCCCATAAATCTTTGCAAAATAAACAAATAAATAAATGTCAACTAATAATGCTCTAAGTGTAATTATGTTAAATTGCTGTATGTGAGGGACTTTATAAATACAATGCAGACCTTGAATGTTAGTTTTTGAGAGTAGGGACTTATTTCTTACACCAGTGTGCCCCCCTTCACCCTAAGAAAAATGTTTGGTATAGGCCGGGCGCGGTGGCTCACGCCTGTAATCCCAGCACTTTGGGAGGCCGAGGCGGGCGGATCACAAGGTCAGGAGATCGAGACCACGGTGAAACCCCGTCTCTACTAAAAATACAAAAAATTAGCCGGGCGCGGTTGTGGGCGCCTGTAGTCCCAGCTACTCGGGAGGCTGAGGCAGGAGAATGGCGTGAACCCGGGAGGCGGAGCTTGCAGTGAGCCGAGATCGCGCCACTGCACTCCAGCCTGGGCGACAGAGTGAGACTCCGTCTCAAAAAAAAAAAAGAAAAAGAAAAAGAAAAATGTTTGGTATGGGGAGTAATCGATTAATAATTCATAAATTGTCATAATTTAAAATAAATCAATAAAACTTCATATTATGCTATGCCCATAGGTGTGATACAGTGTTTCTCAGCTTTGCCTACTTAAATACCTCTAACCTTAAGGAAGTGTGTATACGTACCCTTAGAGCATCTGCAAATGTAAGTCAAAATGGCATGCTGTAAGAAAGAAATCTTTTTCAAGTGTTGAGTTATATCTCAAAATCCATGCAAATTCCCTGTTTCATACCACAGCATGTCCATGTTTGTTTTAATATCAAAATAAGGTTTTTAATTACTTGCTATGAGCAGAACTAATAATTGAGAAATTTATGCCATGCATATCATCTGGTTTTGCACTTTCTGGCACATAGCCAATAAGCTTTTTCCACTTTGAGAGTGAATGAAACTCCCGTGGCTAACTCAAAAGCCATGGTGTTGCCAGAGATATGCTGTGAGGCTGGTGGTCTGCCAAATATCAAAAACTCATTTGAGGATGCAGTTTTGGGGATTTCACTCTAGAATTCTATACATGGGAGGTCTGCTATACACTAATCCAGGCTTTAACCCAGACAGGAATAGCTGTTCACTGCTATCTCACAGCGATTTGAGCCCATCTCTTGCTCCTCCTCCAATTGCCCTCTCTTTTACCCAGGAGCCTCCCTTCTGCCCTTTTTCTATCTGCCAGATGTTAATTGCACACACGACTCGTGCCCTTCCATTTTCTCATGTGTAGAATGCAAAGCTTTTGAGGCCTTTTGCATTTATCCCTTATCCTCACATACCCTCACTATTGAATACCATCTGCAAATTTAATTAGCCGGCAATTTATTCCCTTTGCCTAATCATTGGTGAAGTTGAACAACTTGATGAAAAGGGTAAAGAAGAAACATTCTCATATACTGTGTACAGAATACAAAATTTCAACCTTTACAAAAAAATTTCGTTACCTCTTCAGCTTACTATAAGGGAGTACTCGGGTGATGGGAGTCCAAGCCAATCAGAAATCAGAGATATAAAAACATAATGGGATACAATGGGAATTTTTTAAGTAGCTCTAGAAAAAGAAAAACCAAGGAGCTTATCTAGAAAAACACAGTTGTTTGTGTCACAAAGCTGTTCAATTCATTTCAAAATATTGTTTCCCCTCTAAATACTAGGTAAGCAATTTGCAAAATGATTGAGCCATTTGCGTGGCATCTGCTTACATTGTATTGTCATTCTTTGGGAGCTGTCCCTGAAGAATCTAGATTTCTACTTTGATTGCCATGGCCTCAAAATCACTTTTCTTTCACTGATTTCAGAATTTTTTTCCCTCTCATAATCAGCAAAGCAATTAGCTAACCTGATCCTATTTCCAGCTGTGACTCCCTGGGGAATTTCTTCTGACCTTAGGGAAATCATCCAACCCATGGCATCAGAGAGAAGGTTATCCTTATCTCATTTTCATATATTGCTCCGATGGCTTGAAACAACAAGGATGGTCACACAACACCTTGGCCAGTGTCAGATGCTTACTTGGCGAATTCTGCTGAGTTTCAGGCTCTTAGAGAAAACAGCATCCATCAAGAAATCCAGTGAATTTTTGCATTTAGTGCGATCTCTCCTACCATCACTTATTTTCACTTTAAAGTGTTATTCTAAAGCATAAATGGATGTATATGAATTATGTCACTAACACATACAGTGCTATAAGGAAGTGGAAAGACTGCTGACAGTGACGTTGGGACAAGTGGGCCCTTCTATTAATTAACTGTGTGGTTTTTGCTCATTAATTCCTTTCTCTGTGGCTTCTTTTCTTAAATGAAATAGTATCATTTATATATTTCTCCCAACAAAACCTTGAACTAGGTCAGGACAAGGCTGCAGTTTACTGATTTTTGTATAAAAAGAATCTACTATAATACCCATACTTGAGGATCAGATAGTGTTTATCCGTTAGAATTTGTAGAGTCATTGCGAGACTGACTTGAGAAAAGGCATACAATTATTAGATGAGTGTAGATTATGAGTAAACATTACCATTATTACTAATTACTACAGCTGAGGGAATGACCTTAACTGAGAGGACTGTAGAATATCTAGAAAGTTTCAATTTAGTAAGTGTTTCTAAAATATAGGCCAACGTTCTTTTTTATTAGCTTATTCTGGTTAGTCTAAAATGAATCTTTAGTTCTAGTTAAGTATGTAACAAAAACTCAGCATTGTGGTTAAAAATGTTTATAATTTTTGTACAAGAGTGCAGATTATTGTTGCTGAGTACAGAATCGTGGCCCTATATAAACATTTCATCACCCAAAGATAATCAGATGAGTGCCATTAATGGGAGCAAAAAAATATTTTGCATATTCCTTGTTCTACCAAGACTCAGTATGTGGTAGTCAGAATTCTGAAATGGTCCTCGAGATTTCCATTCTGTGGTTTGCACACCTTGTGTAATTCCCTCCCTCCCCGTATGTGGGTGGGACTTTTGATTATGATGAGATGTTTTCATAATTAGGTTACCTTATATGGCAAAGGTAAAGGGATTTTTCAGATGTTAGTAACGTCCTTAAGGAGTTGAGACTAAGTTAATCAAAAGAGAAAGTAGTCTGAGTTGGCCTGCCTTAATCAGTTGAGCCCTTTAAAAAATGACCATTTCTTTGGGCTACAAACGATCCAACTATTCTTTTAATTAGTTTAAAAGGTAAAATATGTTACTGTTGACTGTAGTAATAATTTACTGCAGCAATACTAATGTATCATACATTTTAAACTAACTAAAAGAGTATAATTGGATTGTTTGCAACACAAAGAAGGATAAATGCTTGAGGTGATGGATTCCCCATTACCCCAATGTGATTATTACACATTGTATGTCTGTATCAAAATATATCCCTCTTAAATATATACTCCTATAATTTATCCCCAAATTTTTTTAAAAATGTAAAAAAAAAGTTGACTAGAAATAAGAGAGTCAAAGTAGCATAGATGCTCTTTTTCTGGCCTTGAAGTAGTGAAGTGTCACATGTGGAGATGGTCATATGACAGGATATCATGGGCAACCTCTAGAAGCTGAGGTCCTCAGTCCTACAACCACACGCAACTGAATTCTGCCAAAAACCAGCAAACGTTGAAGAAGACCCAGAGTTTCAGATGAGATCACAGCCCTGACTTCATTTTAGCCTGGTAGATTCTGAGCAGAGGACCAGCTAACCCACACCCAGAATCCTGGCTAGGGATAATAAATGTGTGTTGTTTTAAGCTACTAAGTTGGTGGTGATTTGTTACATAGCAATAGAAAACTCATACTCATACACTTTGTGTATTATTCAGGATTCTGTAGAGAGACATGACTAATAAGATAGATGTATATATGAGAGGGAATTTATTAAGGAGTATTGACTCACATAATCACAAGGTGAAGTACCACAATAAGCCATCTGCAAGCTGAGGAACAAGGAAGTCCATCCGAATCTCAAAACCTCAAAAGTAGGGAAGCTGACAGTGCAGCCTTCAGTCTGTGGCCAAAGGCTTGAGAGACCCTGGCAAACCACTGGTGTAGGTCCAAGAGTCCAAAAGCTGAAGAACTTGGAGTCTGATGTTCGAGGACAGGAAGCATCCAGCATGGGAGAAAAATGGAGGCCAGAAGACTTAGCCAGTCTAGTCCTTCCACGATCCTTTGCCTGCTCTTATCTTAGCCACACTGACAGCTGATCAGATGGTTCCCACACAGATTAAGGGTGGGTCTGCCTCTCCAAATCCAATAACTCAAATGTTAATTTCCTTTGGCAACACACTCACAGACACATCCAGGAACAATACTTTGCATCCTTCAATCCAATCAAGTTGACACTCAATATTAACCATCAAACTTTGGATAATTGTTAGTCTGGATTTCTCACTGTTGAAAAGAGTCCAGAATAAAGAGTCCAGAATGCAACCTTTTAAAAAGTTTTTAAATGTCTGAGAATGAGCCCAATGCAGAATATGCTCATTATTTTCATTCTTCAAGATTTTGCTTCAATCCTTTATTTTCCCCAGATCAACTTAATATATACTAAGTTAAGCTTTTCACTTGCCTCCTCCTTATTCTGATTCCCAGTCAACTTTACTGCATATGGCTCATCTCTTGGTTAATAGTCTTACCAGCTACCCAGTACTCAAGACTAGAAGCCTCAGAGCCATTCTCTATTCTTTCCTCTTGATTGATTTTCTAATCAGATCAATTGTCATCTAATCTGAGAGAATTCCCTTAGCTCTGGCCTGTCATATGCTCCCTACTATTCATCTAGACTATTACTATGGGCATCACATACAACTGTCACTTCCATTTCATCCATTTTTTCATTTCCATAGAATGGTCTTTATAAAGAGAAAGCCGCTTTATTTACTCATCTGCTGAAGCATGCCTGAGGGCTTCCCACATGACATGCTGTGTTCTTTACAATCTGGCTCCAGCCTTCTCCTCTCCCTTTTCAACATGTTCCCTATATTTCTTTTATACCTAACTTTCCATGAACATTGTGGATTACATTGTGCCCCTTCTCCAAAGAAAAAAGGAAGATATGTTCTAGTTCTAATCCCTGGTACCTGTGAACATGCCCTTGTTTGGCAATAGGGTCTTCGTAGATGTAATTAAGTTGAGGGTATTAGCTTGAGCCCTAATCCAATAGGATTTATGTCATTATAAAAAGAGGAATATTTGGACATAGACACACATACAGAGGAGAAATATTGCTGATCACATCCAGTGTTCAGGTTTAAACCCCATCCATATGCTGACCATTCTCAAGTGTGTATCAATAGCCTTGGCCTTCTTCCTGAAATTAAGCTTTCTATATTTCTCCTTATTCTCCTTATTATTGTTATAATAACAGTTTTGCTTGCAGAAGAAAATGAGATGTGAAGACAGAGACAAATAGGGAGAAGACAACCAAGTGAAGAAGGAGGCAAAGATTGGAGTGATGCTGACACGAGCCGAGAAACACTTGCGGTGAACAGAAGCTGTAAGGGGGACGAAGAGAAGCTGTAAGAGGTAAGGACAGATCCTCTCCTCTCCTAGGAGTTTTACAAGGGAGTGTGGCCCTGTCAACATCTGGACTTCAGACTTTTAGCCCCCAGAACTGTGACAATAAATTTCACTTGCTGTAATCACCAGTTTGTGCTGCTTTGTTATGGCAGCTGCATGAAACTAAAAAAGTGGATATGCCCACCCTTTTCACTGATTCATGAGTTTAAACAAACCACTTTCTTTGCACGCAGTGGAAATTTCTCTAAACATGTTTGAGGACCCAGCAAGTAAGCCACACTTTTAGTAAAAACCTGCTTGGAGAGCCTCAGACCAAGTTTTGTTCTCGCCTCCTGATTTTCTTGCAACAAATTACCTGATCTCTGTTCTACTTCTCATATTGAGTTGTTCAGTTACGATTTTGAACTGAACAGTCACAGTGTTTTCGACTGGATGGAAAATTTCTCAAGGGCAGAGATTATGGCACACAGCTCTTCATTGTATACTTGTTGAATTAAAAAAACAAGCAAAAATAAAAATAAAACCTTCACTAGTCTCATGTATCTGGTGAGATCTAAATTTGAAAAACGTATTCTTTAAAAACTGTATAAAGAAAGATTTCTATTCTCAGTTTATAGGTGAGGCTCAATAAATGTTGGTCCATGTACTACTTTTGCTCCCATGAGATTAACAAGCCTTAGAAGCCAGAGACTGGGTATCAAGTCTGGCCCAGATTTCATTATTCCACATGACTTTTGGTAGCTGCGTAATATTTTGATGATGGTGTGGCTGATCAGCTGATGGCAGTCATAAAAGGGACTAAAAAATAAAAAATAAAATTAAAAAGGCTTGAGATAAAATATGTGAAAAAATCCTTGTGAGGCTGAGCACGGTGGCTCATGCCTGTAATCCCAGCACTTTGGGAGGCCGAGGTGGGCGGATCACTTCAGGTCAGGAGTTCGAGACCAGCCTGGAAACGTGGTGAAACCCCATCTCTACTAAAAACACAAAAAATTAGCCGGACTTGGTGGCGAACGCCTGTAATCCTAGCTACTCTGGAGGCTGAGGTGGGAGAATCGCTGGAATATGGGAGAGAGGTTGCAGTGAGCTGAGATTGTGCCACTGCCCTCCAGCCTGGGAAACAGAGTGAGACTCCATCTCAAAAAAAAAAAAAAAAAAAAAAAAAAAAAAAAAAAGATCCTTGTGAATAAGTCCTGCATTTATCACCATTTCTTTGATGTGGTGAATGAATTATATATAAGCATTATAATGATGTAATATCTCACAGTCCTCGATGGCTTGTGGAATTTAATGGTCTGGCTGGGTGCAGTTTATGGAAGAAAAAGAAGAACAAGAATGAACTCAAAGTAATTTGGCAGGCTGTTCAGGATTTCCATCAGCTGCAATTTCCTTGTATTACTGAAATTGTTTAAATTCAATGTATTATAAGAACCATATATTCACTTGGACATTGAAGAAATACCTAATGAGAAATAAATTCATTTTTAAAAACATAGGTATTTATTTTCTTCTTTGTATTTTCCTTGACAAGGTTCCAATCTTTCTCTTTCTCTGTCTCTCTTTTTCTCAATGTTTCAACCTTTACAAATCACTCAATCCAATTGAGTACCATTTTCCAACTTGCAAATTGGTGATCAGGGAGCTATAAACTTATGTATAATATGCCATCAGTAAGTTGACATGGGAAAATATGATAATCTATTCTGTTGCCCCCTGAAGATGGATGGAGTTAATGCTTTCTTTTCTTATATTAAATGACTTTATGGTCTATGAAGCTGAAGTGGAAGAATGAAAGTGAACATAGCTTGTCCAACATCAGTCTTCTGAGTATAAGCCCAGGATGCAGTAGACATGTAAGAAATGTTGAATGCATTATGATTTTCTTCTTTCACATATCCCCTGGTACATAAAGAAAGGTGTGCTAAAGCAAACTTTACTTTGGGTCATTATGACCATCAAGACAGACTAATAATGGCAATAATGGTAATGATAAACAATAATAATTACAATAATAAAATAATAATTGCAACAAAATAATAGGTAATAATTGCCAAGCACTTAAAATTTGTGGGTCCTTTTTTTGTGCAAAACTAATTTTGTAATGCCAAATGTGAGCTGAGAGTAGGCTCTTTTTTTCTAATTTCTAATTTACTGGACTCTTACATTGAACTCACAGGCCCTTTCCCTCCTCCAGATAAAATAAAAGCATGCCTTATTGTCATCTCCCACCACCTCATTGGTGAGAAACAGGAAGACCCTTTGTCCAGGGGAGAATATGGTTAATTCATTCCATTCTGAGTGTGCTGTTACTGATGAAGAAAGCAAATACTTTCCATCTTTTAGAGAGCTTGTGATTTCCCAATACATTTAGAGCAAGCTGTGGTCAGTTGGTTAGTATAGTTCCAGCAGTTCCAGCAGGTACAACAGAAAGAGAGCAGGCCTGTGTCCTACTCATATCAGACTAGATCAGGCTACACTAACGAGTGACCCCAAAGATTCAGTGTTTTGAAACAACCAAGTTTATTTTTTCACTCACAGTATATAAACATTATACATTTTGTTGTCAAGACAGAGTCTTGTTCTATTACCCAGGCTGGAGTGCAATGGCATGATTATAGCTCACTACAGCTTCAACCTCTCAGCCTCAAGTGATCCTTCCACCTCAGCCTTCTGAGTAGCTGGAACTAATGGCACATACCACCATACCTTACTAAATTTTGTATTTTTTGTAGAGATGAGGTTTTGCCATGTTGCCCAGGCTGATCTCAAACTCCTGGACTCAAGCAATCTACCTGCCTTGACCTCCCAATGTGCTGGGATTACAGGCATGAGCCAACACGTCAGCAACATTACACTTTTGTGGAGGATTTCTGTTTCATATTGAACCATGGCTAATGAAGTTCTCACTACACAGAACATTGCCAACAGCAGCACAGAGAAGAAAGAGATAATCACACACCAGATTTTCATGCTTCTGCTTGGAATGGATACGTGCCACTTCTGCTGATAATTCATTTGAGAAAGCAAGACAAAGAGCTATACCTAATTTCAAGACAGAGAAGAGAGGTGGTCCTCTTGGATGCTTGAAGGAGCATTTCTTCAGAATTGTTGGTGATTCACATTGATGTCTGCCATCACTGAGACATCATGCTATTAATGAAAGGGGGCAAGTGAGAGCTCTATAGTAGTGGTCTCAGGTTAGTTTACCACTATTCTGTTGTGCCCACTCTAATAACGCTTTCGCTGACACAGCTCCAGCAAAACCGTTCTTGTCAAGGTCAGCAGTAACTTCTGAATTGCTAAATGCAGTAGACACTGCCAGTACTCATTTCAGTTGACCTATGAGCATTATTTGAAAAGGTCTATTTCTCCCACCCCTTTATGTATGTTAATACTAGGTGAGCACAGTCTTCTTTTTTTTTTTTTTTTCACTACTGGCTGTTTGTTATTAGTCTCTTTCATGTGTTCTTCCTTATCTTCTTGACCTCTTAATGTCTACAACAATATCAATAGATTTCTTCTCTTTTCTGTCTAAATTCAGGCACTTGTTGATCACATCTAGTGTTCAGGTTTTAGATCCCATCTATATGCTGACCATTCAACAGCCCTGGCCTTCTTCCTTAAATTAAGCTTCCTATAGTTACCTGTATATTTGATATCTCTATATATATGGGGCCTAAAACAAAATTCTTGATTTTCCATTGCCAACATGTTCTTATTTCAGTCTTTCAACAAACTTTGTTGTCTTTATCTTCAAAATATACCCAGACTGCATTTTTGTCACATACACTCGTAGCAACCTAGTCCAGGCCACGACATTTGCACTGTTGCATTAGTATCCTAATTGGTCTCCCTTTTTCTATCCTTGATTAACGCGTTCCCTTCAGTCTCTCCTATCACATCAACCAGAATTAATGTGCAGAATTTTATAGTGGTTTGCCATCTCAGTCTCTGTAATTCCAAAGACAATGGTCCTAAAGTCCTACACAGTCTGGCCTTCAATTATTTATCTGACTTTATTTCTTAATCTTCTCTCTATTCACTCAATTCCAATCACACCAGCTTCTGAGTGTTCAGACTCAAGACATGCTCCTGGCTCAGAGCCTTTAAATATTTTGATTCCTCTTCTTGGAATTCCCATTTCTGCATATATGCACAGTTCTCTTCTCAAATTTTTGTTCAGATGTTTTCTTCTTAATGTGGCCTTGGCTGAGCAATCTATTGAAAAGTTTAAACCCTTCTTTCTTTCCCAATAATCTACATGCTTCTTTCTGTTTTTCAACTTTTTTCTCTGTAATTTATTACCCTTGCAGTAATATATAATTTAATTATTAATGTATTATTGCTAGTCTCTCCTACTAGAATTTAAGAACGCTGTTTTGTCGACTTGTGGGTCTCCAATACTTAGAAAAATGCTTAAAACCAAGGTGACTGTCAACAAACTTTTGGGAATTGAATGAATGATAAATGAATGAATAAATAAATAAATAAGGTTAATTTGATGTGGTTTGGGCTCCTAGCAAGAACAACCTGAATTAAAGGGCTAGTTTGCTCATGTACAACAAATTCATCAATCTTCTTAAATATCTTCACTAAAACCCAATTTCCCCGTCATTATTCAAGCTTAGCATATGCAGTGAAATTCAAACTACTATGCATTAGTAAAATCCTATCATAGTGTATCTAATGTCTACAGGTTAAATATATCTGGGAAACCGTTTAGTGACCACAGGAAGATGCCTCCTCTCAAGGTACTATTTTATTTGAGGATTCAGATCACAGAAAAGAGAATCTTTTAATGACCACTATCAACACAATCTAGGTTTTTGCCATGCCTAATTTTTCCTCAAATAACCCCAAATGTAGAGTTCTAGAAAGCTTTTTGTTAAATCTCTTCTTATGTTTCCCCTAAAAGTGCTCACTAATACTTGCTATCCAGTTAAAACCCATTTTCTCTCTTTGAGGGTAAACATTGAGATGAGATGAGCAAAGTTACCAATTAAGAGGAAGGCAGAAAGATCTGCATATTTGGTCCTAAAAATAAAAACCACGTATATTAAAAAAAGAAAAGAAAAGAAAAAACATGTAATGCTTACTATGTTCCTGTGAGAATACTATTTCTAGAAAATACCAGCTTACTTGCCGATAATGTGGCTATTAGAGAACAGAGAGAGACTTGCATTATAAAACTGACGCCACTGATGGAATAAATTGGAGTTTTTAGGAATCCCACAATTAACACTCAGCTCTTATTTTCCTGAGTATGGTTATCATCAGACAGGCAATAAAATATCAGTGCTATTAGCAATAAAGTTGTATTAAAATAGATAACCTCATCGGCAATCACAGCTGGGTTTTTTGAGAGCTTATCCTTTAAAATGTTTACCATCCCTTGAGAGATTCAAGGTCTTATCTATCACTCAATCTCCTATAAGCTTAGGACACAAATGAACAAAGAGTCTATGCATTAACACTCTGAAATAGCTGCAAGAAGGTCCTGGGATGATCATGGTGAATTCCTTCCCTTAATCCTATCAGTTGGAGAATTTACTGCTTCCTTGATAATGAGAAATGGCATCAAGAGAAATCAGAAACATTTCCAGCTTTTGTTCCCTAAACAAGAAAATTTTGTCTCATCTATGGGAATGTAAAAATAGGTGATCTTTTTTTCTTTTCTAGCAAAGAGAATTAAACTTAGCTCTTATCAAAGCTCATTATTTGTTACCTACAGGAGAGATAATAAGACAGGAGAGAAAAATTCTCAACTAACAAGTAGTTGTTCAAGTGCAACAGAACACTTTGTGCCTGACCACTTAACACTTAAAGAAAAGTGTGTCTAAACGGTGGGGATAACTGTAACACTTGGGTTTTTAATAAAAAAGAAATGTTAGCAAAGAGATGAAACCACATGAGCAGATGAGCTAAAGCTTGTATGATATCTAGAGGATTTCAGATAGCTCGTAGTGGAGAATTAAGTGTAATTACAAAATACTTTGTCAGTCAGTATCTGTCATTTGGTGCCCCAAAAAGTATGTTTCCTTGTTGATTATAAAGAATAAAAATTAAACCCAGTCTAAGTAGACACTCCCATCTTAATTTTGCAAATATACACAAGAGGTGGATTTAGGTATTATCCCATTTAACATGCCAGGGGATTGAAGCTGAGATTCACCAATCTACTGAAGAGCTCCAAGTTGTCTAACAGCAGATCTAAGACCCAAATCTCCACACTTGACTCCAATCTTCTAACCACTTTTTTTTCCACCTGTCTTTATTACTCAAAACTTTCCTATTAATATTTAAATATATAGGATGATATGTGTGGCAAATGTACAAATGTCCTTTGCAAGCACAATAGTGGAAAAAGACACAGTATGTTTTAACTTCATACATACAGAGCTGAAAGCAGTCAATGATACCATTCTGTTGAGTCATTAAGGCAGTAAGTACAGTTGCCCCTCAGTATCCAAGAAAGGCTGGTTTTAGTATCCACTCCCTCCACACCACCTCCCACCCTTAAGGATGCCAGAATTTACTGGAGGTTCAAATCCCTTACATAAAATGAAGTACTTTGCATATACCATACACACATCCTTCAGTATACTTTGAATCATCTCAAGATTACTTACAATGCATAAAATAATGTACATGCTATGTAAATAGTTGTTATGCTGCTTTTTATTTAAATTACTTTTTGTGGTTGCATTGTTACTTTTTTCTGAATATTTTCAGTTTGTGGTTGATTGAATCTATAGATGTGTGTGAATATGGAGGGTAGACTGTATACAATAAATTCCTTGAGCATGGGAACTGAATTCACACTGCCTAACACAGCACTATTTGGATAGTAGGTCTCTAATAGGTACTTTTTAAGGGAATGACTGATAATTCTGCTTTGGATGCAGTTTTGGTTTGTGATGGTGTGAGATGTGTGAAGTTTTGTAAGATGGTTGCTTTATATCTTCATCTATTTTACCTCTTGGAAGAATCTCTCTCTTTATTCAACTGTAATTTTCCCCTATGATGGAGGGCTTGATTAAAACATGTGGACAAGTTTGAAAACCTAGTTTTATCACTTACTTTTTCTGCCACTGAAATCCACCATTTCTTTATTGTCTCCTATTCAAATGTTGTTCTCATTTTGGAATGAATAGGGGAAAAAAACATCTGCTAGGTAAGTTTTGCTGTGAGTTAGTGCATGGGTACAGGTACTTGGCCTTAAAAAAAAAATCAGATGGTCCTATTCATGAGTGACTCTTAAAGGATCGATGGAGAGATGCAGAGATAGTAAAAAGATTATTCATATTGGTGGCAGCATCAAGAATCCTGTGGTGGTGAGGACCCAGTGGCAAATGGTGATATCCAGAGTCCTGCCACTGGCTGCACCATGAGTTGTCAGCGTTTACAGACAAGCAGTGAATTTCTTGCTTCCTAGCCTCTCTTTGTTGCTGCTTATTTTCAGAGCCTGATTGATTAGTCTACTGTTGACTTTGTAAGTTACCCAATATTTTTTCAATAAATTGTGTTTCTCACCAAAGTATCTGTTCTCTTTCTGTTGCTTGCAACCAAAACCATGACTGATACCCAGAGTGGTCCCAGGAAGTGGGATATAGTCAATGGTTCCCAAGAAGAAAAAAGGTGAGAAATAGAAGGATGATAGCTACTAGCAAGAAAAATAACATGTGATCTCACTTTTTAGTTCTTATCATGAAATTTTTTTTTTTTTTTTTACGTCAGTTATGTTTTTCTTCTTAAAGTAGAGGATGTTCCAAAAGGCCTTTTGGAAAGAGGTACCAATGGTTTTATAGCTCTGGAGATACAATGAGAATTGCTGACAACTTGATATCAATTGTTCTTCCTTTGGTATGTACAGTTTCAGGGAATTGCTAAAGTGGGAAGTGGTGCCACTGTCTGACTTCCTTGGCCTCCCAGGGGCATTTGTTCAGTGGATCATGGCAATAATGAAGAGAATGAAATTTCATAAGAAAGAGAAACATGGGGCCTATTTTCAATTACTGGTCCAGAACTTAGACTGTATAATATACTTGATTTTTTGTGAAATCTATTTTTTTCACTCTCTTAAGGTAAATTGCAAGGCTGGAAGAAACTTCAAATATATGAAATTCAAATTCCTCCAGAAAATTTTGCAAACCATAAAAGCTAATTATAAACTTTGATTTTATATTTTTTATAGTACTATATGTTCTAGTCAATGAGGAAGAGTAATGTTTCTGTTGTTCATTAACCATAGTAAAAGAATGATGATAATGATAGTAGAAATGTTTTTGAGTGTTGCTGTGTCAAGCATCGTGCCAGCATTTTACATCTTTGAGCATACGACTAAGATAAGTGCTTTTTGTCCCATTTCTTACATAAGGAATTCTTCCCTCCCTCACAAAAATGCCTCTCTTTCTTGGAGCGGTGTTTAAATCCTACGCTTATTTTACGTAACAGCCCAAATGTCACCCACTCACCTTCACTGATTTAACTGAGCAACATTTGTTGAGCAATTTTTATATATCAGGCACTGTGCAAGACACACAGTATACTTGTGGGAGAAGAAAGTTATTTATTTCTAACCATCTAAAAACTATAATCTAATAAAAAAACAAGCAATAAAGTAAACAAGAAAATACACATATGATTAAAATGACAATATGTAATATTAAGAGAATAAACTGGATCCAGTGGTCAAAGTAGGTGACTGAGGAATGAGCTTTTACTCTTTCATTATATCTGCTGAGGACCTTTGTGCAAATTAGAAAAAGCCATCTCTTGCTTAAGCTTTCTTATTTATAACTGCTATTAAATCATAATAAATACACCAATCACAGATGACTAGCAATGTGAACAGCACCCCCTTGAATTTTCAGTATATAACCTACAAAACTATGCAGCAGCCTTGAGAAGACAACAAATAAAACAAGTTGTCAAGGATAAGAATGTGTCAGATACTCAAAAACAGCAGAAGGAGAATCCTCTAGATGGAGGAATTAGTTGGTATTGTGAAAAAAAAAAAAAATCTTGGGGCCCCCAAATCACTAAGCTAAAGGGAAAAGTCAATCTGGGAACTGCAGCAAACCTGTCTTCCATTCTATTCAGTCTCCCCTCTGCTCACTGAGATAAATGCATATCTGATTGCCTCCTTTGAAGAGGCTAATCAGAAACTCAAAGGAAGGCAATCATTTGTCTCTTATCTACCTATGACCTGAAAGTCCCCTCCCCGCTTGGAGTCATCCTGTCTTTGCTTCAAGTTGTCCCGCCTTTCCAAACCAATCCAACGTTCATCTTACATATGCTGATTGATGTCTCATGTCTCCCTAAAATGTATAAAACCAAACTGTGCTTTGACTACCTTGGACACATGTCGTCAGGACCTCCTGAAGCAGTGTCAAGGGTGTGCATCCTCAACCTTGGCAAAATAAACCTTCTAAATTAACTGAAGCCTTTCTCAGATTTTTGGAGTTCACAGTTTTAAGACTTTGAGATAGGGAAGAGCCCATGGGCGGGCTTGAGAGACTAAAAACAGGTCAGTGTTACAAAGGCATTATACATTGAAAGAAATGATACTGAGGAAATAGGCAAGAGTTAAATAAGGAACTGGGGCTTCATTTCAACTGTTATCACCCTTCACTAAGAGATTTTTTTTTTTTTTTGAAATGGAGTCTTGCTCTGTTGCCCAGGCTGGAATGCAGTGGTGTGATCTCAGCTCGCTGCAACCTCTGCCTCCTGGGTTCAAGTGATTCTCCTGCCTCAGACTCCTGAGTAGCTGGGATTACAGGTGCATGCCACCATGCCTGGCTTTTTTTTTTTGTATTTTTTTTAGTAGAGACAGGGTTTCACTGTGTTGGCCAGGCTGGTCACGAACTCCTGACCTCAGGTGATCCACCCGCCTCAGCCTCCTAAAGTGCTGGGATTGCAGGCGTGAGCCACAGTGCTTGGCCCACTAAAAGACTTTAAGCCAAGAAGTAACATGATCAGACTTGGGTTTTCAGCTGATGAATAAATGGGAACAACATGGAAAGTGAAATACAAGCAAGGGCTATATTGCAGTAGTCTAGTCAGGAGGTTTAACAATGGTCTGCATTCAACAGTGGCTTAACATGATTGCTTCTTATTGTCTCTGCTATCCAGCTGGTTGCTTTCAGTTAGGAGGAACTATATTTTTACACACCAGATCTGTATCAGTTTTGGCACATAGCAGGTGTGAAATAAATCTAAGAATAAGGGAGGAAGAAACTTATCTTACATTTCGCCTCCTCAATGTCACGGGTTGAGTTTTCCTGAACCAGGGACTGGGATTGGATTTGATATTAGAAATAACACCTATGAAAAGAAGGAAGGAAAACAGGCTTGGGTAGAGGAAGAAGTTGAGCCACCATGCAGGTCCCCAAAATACCCCAGTTCACCTCTTGAGGAACACTCTAGCTGATATTACCTGAAAGAATAGAAATCACAAAGGCACAGAGGCAGGAAGGCACAAACCTCTGTTTGGGAAAGATTCCTGCCTCTGGCCCTTATAAAAGGTACTCGTATCATTCAGTGCTTAGAGAAGGGCGTGGGCTCCTGATGAGGATCTAAATCATACTGAAAGTATGAAAATATTGAACAAAGGTTGGAAAGGAAAAAAGTGCTCTTTCACCAGAGGTGTCATTGTATGAATGCCCTTCTCTGCTCCTCAGTTTCCCCCAAGCAAATGAGAGACTTAAAACAGATGAACTTGAATCACCTGCCAAGTTCCGAAATTCTGTGATTCTAAGTAAGAAAACCCAGTTCAGGAAGTCCGTTACAACTCTGGCTGTCCTTTTCCATTAGTCCAAATGCATCTAGACTCGTCAAAATGGGTTTTGACTCGCAGGGACCAAATGTCTTCATTTAGATGAGACAGGGAAGGCAGTCTTGCAAATTACACCATTTCTCCCACCTCCATTATGCTCCAAGCATTCTGCCAGTGCTGTTACAACCCAACAGCATGCAGCCAATTGGAGCAGAAAAGACAATAACCTTAATGGGAAGGAATTGGGAGCTGGGAGACGCCACAGATTGTATTAGGAGAAATGAAATAATATTTAATTTCCCTGGTCATAAATAATCTGTCTGCCAGCATTATGAGCATATCAGAGTTGACAGGGAAAATATTCACCAACATGGGAAAAAAGATCATTATTTTTTCATTATTAGTGGGTAATGGAGGTGGGGGGGGGAATGTCAGCTGTGCTTTTTTTCTTCTTTTCTTTTCTTCTGACAGATGGAACTGCAGTAGCATAGGAGCTCAGATTAGCTGGTAATCCTCACAATTTGTCAACAAGAGGAAACAACAGTCATTGTGGTGATGCCTCATTCCTATTGATAAGGTTCTTAGGTAGGTGTTTTGTTTTGTTTTAAGATGAGTCTTGCTCTGTCACCCAGGCTGGAGCGCAGCGGCATGATCTTGGCTCAGTGTAACCTCGGCCTCCTGGGTTCAAGCGATTCTCGTGCCTCAGCCACCTCAGTAGCTGGGACCACAGGCATGCACCACCATGCCCGGCTAATTGTTGTCTTTTTAGTATAGACTGGGTTTCAACATGTTGGCCAGGCTGGTCTTGAACTTCTGACCTCAGGTGATCCACCCGTCTCAGCCTCCCAAAGTGCTGGGATTACAGACATGAGCCACCATGGCCTGCTCTTAGGTAGGTTTAAAAGTGCTTTTCAGTTTATTTCCTCAAATGCAGCTCACTATGTGAGATGGTATAATAATCATTTCAGAGATAAGGACACCAAGGCTCAATAACTGGTAAAATCTTCTGGCAAGATGACTCAAAAAGCTTTGGCTAAACTAGTGACCCACAGACTTCAGGTTTTCCCTTACTGCTTTCAAGTTTTGCTATGACAGTAAACAACCTGTACCCTGTACCATTCTTTTTAACTTAAGTGTTTTTATTTAAATTGACTTGCTTTTAATTTAAATACATTCATTTAAATAATACCATCATAAAAAGAAAATTTTAAGTCACTTGCATAAAAGAGAATTAGACTGTCATTATTCATAGTAGTTATGTTTTATAAAGTGTCTGCAAACATAGAATCAGTGAATAATGAATTATTTCACCCAATTACTTCTCACATAGTGAGGTGCATTTGAGGAAATAAACTGAAAAGCACAGGGTTAAATTAAGTTCCTTCCAGCCTGTAGTCACGTGTTGTTATCAATCAATCAATACATGCATGTGTTTCATGTACGTTTCTGTTTAAAGATGCGTTATTTAATATATATTGTCAATTCTTTAACATTCAACTCACAGTCAACAGCATTATAACTCATGCCTGAACAAAGCTTATCTAACATATGTTTTTTCTCTGTAAGGCACATTGCAGCATTCCAGTGCTTAGGAACACTACACAGCCCTTCAGTACTGTGTTTAGAAGCCATTTTCAATAACAAAATCACTAGCAATAAAACCCACCAAAATCCAAAAACGTAACACTAAATAGACCATGAAAAGGACACTTGCGTGGGATCTGAAACAAGAAGACAGAATGTTACGTTACTCAACATAAGCTGAAAACAAGCATGTAGAATAACTCAAACTTTCTCACTACTTTGAACATGTTTGAATGACTGCAGAAACTTTGTGAGTATTTCGGAATTGCAAGTAGATTTTAGCAAGTAGATGAATTCACAAATACGGAATCCATAGATAATGAGGATCAACTGTAGCTTTAAATTTGATTGAATCCTAGTTAGATATTTTAGTGGCCCAAGGATCTTGAGATGAGGTCTGTTTCTTCTTTGTTAAAGAAAAACAAACAAAAATATCCCAGCCCTTTAGGAGACTCAGACAGGATTGCTTGAGTTCAGGAGTTGGCGACCAGCCTGGGCAACAGAGCAATATATACAAAATAAAAATAAAAATCAGCCAGGTGTGGTGGTGTGCACCCCCTGAGTAGTCCCAACTACTCAGCAGTTTGAAGATGGAGGATGGCTTGAGCCTGGGAAGTTGGAGCTGTAATGAGCCAAGACTGTGCCACTGTACTCCAGCATGAGTGATGAAGTGAGAATCTGTCTCAATTTTTTTCTTTTAAAGGGGTGTTAAATTAGGTGTTGAAGACCTATTTTATCCCAAAATTGGAAGGATTTTTTCCTTGACTTAATTAAAAGAGTTGGAAGAAAATTGAAATAAAAATAATTCTGCCATCATGTGATTCACTTTTCCTTAGCACTGGAATTGTGTACCATCTACAATTTTTGAGTGCCCTTTTCAATTTCAAGAATGCCTTCAATCATCACAAGTATTACATACAAACATTTGGGAACTACCAAGGTTACAAATCCACATTTTGTGGAGCAATGTGCTAGAAATATCAAAGTCACCTAGATTTCTGGGTGCTCAGGTTTCCTCACAACATTATGGTAGGAAAACATTGTCCTGGTGTCTTGTCTATGAGGATGAGGCTAACTCTTTGGCAGTGACAACTCATTGCACTATTGAGCTTGCTTTGCATGCTGTTGTGGTTTCTGAGAGAAAATTCTCACTTATGAGATGTGCAGAAGACTGAAGGAAATCATGGGGGTTTGACTGGTTGACCCGTCTTCCCTACGTGTCTAAGGATTCTTTTGATACTTAAAAAAAAAAAAAGAAAAAAAGAAAAACAGCCAGAGAGGAAAGATGGCTCCCTTTTCAAATGCGCTTCAGAAATAAATTCAGTCCCTCATTTCCTTTTGCAGAGTTCAGGAGCCAAATCTGAACTCAGCAGAAGAAAGTCATCTTTTGCTATCAATTTATTTCCGTGTTGTTGGGAAGGGATCTCCTCTGGGCCTGAGTCTCGTTTTTTGTTTTGGTTTTATGTCAGAGTCCAGACACAGGTTCTCCTTTCTTTGAGACAGATTTGTCCAAAACTGCTTTGTATTAGCACCTCGTGAAACACACATAGAAAACACTCATTCCATTTGTTTGTGGAGTATGAATGAATCAGAAAATGAGATTTGAAGTTCTAGTCATCATAAACAGAGCCAAGCACACTTATTGACTTTCTATGATGAGCATTGCTGATGTGTGAAAAACAGAATTAACTAAGGTTTTTAAAACAATAGATTCTTGGTTGTGATTTCCCAAGGCTCTAAGCAAATCATTTAGCTTTTTAACTGTGAACTTGGCCAGTCCACATTTATTTATTTTATGTATTTTTATTGTTTAATTTATGAGATTTTATTATGTTTCTCTGAGAGTTTTTTTATTTTATGAAAAGGTTTTAATAGAGGTGAACACACAGCAAGTGCACACACAGTGAGGTGTGGCTATCATAGAAAACACTGTGAGTGATTAAAAAATACATGCTACTTTCACCCTTCACCCAGTAACAGAAGGGTCTAAGCCACCTTCTCCTCGGCCCACTCCTCAAACTCTCTCTCCTCCTCTGTGTGGTGTCTTGGTACTGTTAATACTCAGACACCAGGTCCTTCATGTTGCTCTCAGCCTCAGTGAACTCCATGTCATGCATGCCCTTGCCTGAGTACTAGTGCAGGAAGGCCTTGCACCTGAACTTGGCCGTGAACTGCTCCAAGATACACCTGAACAGCTCCTGGATGGCTGTGTTGTTACTGGTGAAAGTAACAGACATTTTTAGCTCAAGGGGTGGGATGTCACAGGCAGCTCTTTTCATATTGTGGGGGATCCAATGAGCAAAGTAGCTGCTGTACTTGTTTTGGATGTGACACATTTGCTCATCCACCTCCCTCATGGACATGCAGTCACTAACAATGGCAGCTGCCATTAGGTAGCAGCCATGGCAGGGATCGCAGGCAGCCAACATGTTCTTGGCATTAAACATCTGCTTGTTGAGCTGAGTCAAGTGAGTTCGTTGTGAAGATATCCAGTTTTGCAAAGGTATTTTGGTCCTGCCAATTATTGCGTGTCACCAAGATAAATGACGTACTCAGTTTCTTTGCTTCTCATTTTTGTATTTGTAAAACAAGAGTAATAATACCCACTTAAGAGAACTGTTGAGAGTATTAAATGATGCTGTTCAGGTATAGCGAGAGCACAGGGCAACTAGGAAATTACTGAGTCTATAGAAATTTTTTTTTTAATCTAAGCCTCAGATTTCTTATTAATAAGAGAAATTTTACCATGTAGAGGGAAGTGGTATAACAGAATGGTGAGGAAGAAGCGTTGGGAGATAGACGGGTCTGAGTTCCAGTTCCTCTTCTGCGACCTATTAGCCTTGTGAACTTGAGAAAACAAGATAACTACTATGCATCTCAGATGCCCCCTTTGTAAAATGATTAAAAAATAGACTTTCTGAGATGTTGTTATGAGGTTTAAAGTGTGTAAAGCACTTAGTGACTGAAACTATGTAAGGAATAAATAAATTCTAAGGTTTGTTTTGTTTATTATGTTTCTCTGAGGAATGTTGATAGCAGCCCGTCTTAATCATCCACATAAATACTGCATGTGTTGTGAACTCTTAGGAGCACAGGCGGTTACAACATGCTAGAACTTGGTTATCAAAGAGCCATAAGCCCTTAGGGTTGGAAATGACTTTGGAGTTCATCTAGTCCACCTTCTGTCATGCACGGATGGCCATAAAGATATCCCAGATGAATATTTGCCTCGCCTCTGTTTCAATGCCTCCAATCACTCACTCTAGTGAGATACTCATCCAGTTGTCTTGCAGCTTCATTTGTTAAGAAGTACATAATTGAGGTGAATTTCATCTTCGTACTTAAGTCTTGTATGACTTCACACATAAGTCATACAGGACTTACTTCCAGATGTAAGTCCTGGTTCTGCTACTAGAGACAGACAGAGCACCTGTGACACTCTTTAAAGACTTAAAAACTCTTGCCGTCTTTTGTGGCTGTTATGAGTTAGGGGCTAGGTCTTTTGCCAGAATCACATAGACTTGAATCCAGGTATCCTCACTCTCTGTGTGATGTCAGAAATATTAATGTCATTCATTAAACCTCAGTTTCATCAGTTTTACTACAGGGTAACACACATATGCACACACACATACATACACACAGAGGCACACACATTGATTCCCTCAGATACAGTGTGAGAATTAAATGACACGGTACACTCAAAGTTGCTAAGACACTACTTAACACAAAACAAGCATTCACTCATTGTAACCATATCTTAGCTATTGTAATAAAATGAAGCAAATTTTTTTCCTCTGGTCTTTTTTGCTCCTAATAATATATTTCCCTGATTTTGAGTTTTCTCATTTACTGCCTCAGTTTCTCTCCCCTGAATATATCCTCTAAAAGTATAATTAAGAATTCGTCTTTGTTTTTCAGACAATCTCATCAGTGCAGAACAAAACAGAACAGACATCTCCCTCCTTAAGAAGCCTAATGTCACCTTAACTTCATCAGAGTTACATCATGTCACAGATCGATACTGAGTTTATAGTCAACTAATTACCCGGGGCTTCTCTCTTTTTCTTTTTTTTTAATTATTTTTTATTTTTTATTATTATTATACTTTAAGTTCTAGGGTACATGTGCATAACGTGCAGGTTTGTTACATATGTATACTTGTGCCATGTTGCTGTGCTGCACCCATCAACTCGTCAGCACCCATCAACTCGTCATTTACATCAGGTATAACTCCCAATGCAATCCCTCCCCATGATAGACCCCAGTGTGTGATGTTCCTCTTCCCGAGTCCAAGCGATCTCATTGTTCAGTTCCCACCTATGAGTGAGAACATGCGGTGTTGGGTTTTCTGTTCTTGCGATAGTTTGCTGAGAATGATGGTTTCCAGCTGCATCCATGTTCCTACAAACGACACAAACTCATCCTTTTTTATGGCTGCATAGTATTCCATGGTGTATATGTGCCACATTTTCTTAATGCAGTCTGTCACTGATGGACATTTGGGTTGATTCCAAGTCTTTGCTATTGTGAATAGTGCCACAATAAACATACGTGTACATATGTCTTTATAGCAGCATGATTTATAATCCTTTGGGTATATACCCAGTAATGGCATGGCTGGGTCATATGGTACATCTAGTTCTAGATCCTTGAGGAATCGCCATACTGTTTTCCATAATGGTTGAACTAGTTTACAATCCCACCAACAGTGTAAAAGTGTTCCTATTTCTCCACATCCTCTCTAGCACCTGTTGTTTCCTGTCTTTTTCAAAAAGTGGGCAAAGGATATGAACAGACATTTCTCAAAAGAAGACATTCATACAGCCATCAGACACATGAAAAAATGCTCATCATCACTGGTCATCAGAGAAATGCAAATCAAAACCACAATGAGATACCATCTCACACCAGTTAGAATGGCGATCATTAAAAAGTCTCTCTTTTTTTTTAACTTTCACTGCCAACAACATTTCACCAATTCAACAGGATGTAGAAACAAAGACCAGGAGAGATGGCTTTCCTTTCCTTTTCTAAGGTTATGTCAAGGTTTGGCCAAGGTTTCAGGCCCAGAAGGCAGGTCTTCCAACTCCCAGGACATCGTTTTTTGAAAACAACTGTACTGTTTCTCATACTGCACTTCCACATAGATTGTTTGACAGCTTTAAATTCCTTTGCTTTTATCTCACCTCTGGAACCAAGAGTTATTCTCAGTGTGAGAAGAGGGATATATTTGAGGAGTACAAATATGGGCCAGGCTGTCAGGTAGTGGTTCATCTCTTCCTGAGGCGGGCGGCTTTCACAAGGGTGATTCCAGTGACCTAGTGTTTCTACTTTCTCATCAGTGACTCTCACTGACTCTGGGGCCCCTAGACCTGGGAAGATCACAAGCGCTTTTACCTTAGAAGCCCCAAGGGGTGGAGGCACCAGAGAGCGAGACTTCTGATCATGCCTCTTTCCACCCTGATACTCCTCAGAAGACCCTCAATCCAAGACCTCGGAATGCCTCCATTGCCTCTGCTTTCTCCCTCCATAAGCAACCCTCCCCTAAGCAAAGCATCGCTGTCTTCCCCTCCAGATTGCCTAGCAGCTGCTCCCGATAAGTACCCAAGTGGCTGAGCTTCTGCAGGAAATGAAGCACAGCCAGCGGCGGGCTGTGGCTACTGGAGAAAGATACAGGCGTTCAAAAAGTCCTTCGGTGGAAACTCAGAGGGAGAATTTTGAAGTTCAGCTGTGGAGGGTAGGAAAATAAGACACGAAGAACACAGAACAGATACAAGGAGCATAATACCAGATAACTATAGAGTAATTTCAAAATATTCTGATGATCAAAGTTTTTAAAAGCACAGATTTGTGGATTCCATTCCTAGTAACTAATTTAATCCACTGTATAGCTGAGTCATTGAGTGCAAATGTACAGTTAATCAGTTTCCTCAGTTTGTAGCATACTCTCATAGAATTGGTTCATGCAAGACTGCTCTCTAGTTTTATTATAGTAGATTATTTGCTTTTGTTTTATTCCTCTATATGCCTTCTCTCCACTTCCATTCTTTATGCACGACACCACACCCTGCTCCAGGCATCCACTTTAATGTACTTGATATATGTGTTTGGTACGAAAAATATTTAAGTTCTTTGTATTTCTAACACGGAATGAAACTGCAAGTTGTCACACATATCCTTACAACACACACACACACACACACCCCTGCACACACAATCACTGAAAAGCAACACGTTCTTGGACCCATTGGAGAACTGAGGTTGCCAGGCAAGCCAATCTCTTAACTTGAAAATATAGGTAAATACAGAAAATATTCATATTTGAAGAAAAAGGTACTAGAAACCTTTAAATAGTAATTTTGATTAATTTTTGAAGGTAGAATGTAGACCAGTATAAAACTGAAAATTTTCTATGGCCTCAGACTTAGTACATTCCTCACACATTCATATGTTTTACGTGTAGGAACCCCACCAGGTTCTCATGCTAAGGAAAGAGAAAGATCCACCAGTGACTGTTGCAAGAAATGGGGAAGTGAAATGGTTCTTCATAACACGTGAATAGGGCTCCATCAAATGGCACTGGATAATACTGATAGGGAAGCAGGACACAGACTCTCTCTGAAGAGGAGTCATTAGAGAAGTCTAAAGTTGACAAGAGAGACAAAAGAAAAATAAGAGAAGAATTTGAAGCTTCTGTCACATAAAGCTACACCAAGCATTAAACACAGTTCAATTCATAGCAAGAGTAGCATAAAACCAAACATTAAACCAGATTTATCTCAGTCACTATTACACAACATATGATGTCTAACTTTCAACAAAAAATTAAGAGACCTTCTAAAAACAAGACAAACAAACAAACAAACAAACAAAAAACCCACACAGTCTGAAGAGACAAAGTAAGCATCAGAAGAAGATTCAGATATGATACAGCAGTTTGAAATATTTAAAAAAAGGATTATGGCTAGGTGCAGAGGCTCACACCTGTAATCCCAGCACTTTGGGAGGCTGAGGCGGACAGATCACGAGGTCAGGAGATCAAGACCATCCTGGCTAACACTGTGAAACCCCATCTCTATTAAAAAACAAAAAAAAATTAGCCAGGCATGGTGGCACGCTCCTGTAGTTCCAGCTACTCAGGAGGCTGAGTCAAGATAATCACTTAAACCTGAGAGAGGGAAGTTGCAGTGAGCCAAGACTGTGCCATTGTACTCCAGCCCAGGCAACAGAGTGAGACTCCATCTAAAAAAAAAAAAAAAGGATTTAAAATAACTACGTTTAACATGCTAAGTGTTCTAATAGAAAAAGTAGACAACATGATAAAACAGATGGGTAATTTCTATCATTTAAATATGTCCCTCAAAATTCACGTTGGAAATGTAATTTCTAATGCAACAGTATGAAAGGTGTGACCTTAAGTGGGGCATGCAGGCTATAAGGGATTCTCCCTCATGAATGGATTAGTGCAACTATTAAAAGGACTGTTAGGAGAGAGTTCTCTGTCTCCTGCTCTTCTACCATGTGAAGAACAGTGTTTCTCCCCTCTGGAGCAGGCAGCATTCAAGGCACAATCTTGGAAGTGGAGACTAGATTCTTACCAAACACCAGACGCCTGCACCTTGATCTTGGGTTTTCCAGTATACAGAACTATAAGATAAAAAAAAAAAATTATCTGCTTTTTAATGAATTATCCAATCTCAGTTTCTGTTATAGTAGCACAAAACAGGCTATGTCAGAATTAGTAACAGGAGTATCATGTTGCTCTAATAAATACCTAAAAATGTGGAAGAAGCTTTTGAAATGGGTAATGGTAGAAGCTGGAAGAGTTTTGAAGTGAATGCTGTAAAAACCCTGTATTGCCATGAATGGGGCATTAAGCATACTTCTGGTGAGGACTCAGAAAAAGAGGAATTGTAGAAAGAGCCCAAGTCTTAGAGAAGATTATCTAAGTGGTTGTGAACAGTATCTCAGTAGAAATATGTACAGTAAAGGGTGTTCTGATGAGCTCTCAGGTGGAAATGAGGAATATCTTCATGGAAACTGGAAGAAAGGCCATTTCTGCCATAAGATGGCAAAAAACCTTGTTTGAAAGGTGTCCATGGCCTAAGACTTCACAGAAGGCAGAACTTAAGAGCAATGAACTAAGATATTTGGCAGAAGAAATCTTGAAGCAGTAAAACATTCAGGGTGCTTTGTGGCTTCTCTTAACTACTTATAGTAAAATGTAAAATGTGAGAGAAATTTAAAGATGAAATTTATAATTAAAAGAATGCAGGGTGTAAAGATTTGGAAAACTCAATCTACCCATGTAAAGATACAAAATTTTGTTTAAGAGAGAAAACTGAGGATGTGGCCAAGCAACCATTTGATAAGGAGATTAGTATAAATAGAATGAAGCCAGGTGCTATTCATCCAGACAATGGGAGAATAACCTTGAAGTCATTTTGGAGATAATCAATAATGTCCCTCCCATCACAGCATCAGAGTACTAGGACACTCAGAGCAAAATGGTCTCAAGGAATGGGATCAGGATGCCTGTGAGACCTCAGGTATTTGCTGCCCAAAACCACTCTGGGTCTAAGCGCCCCACATTTTGAAGTGTTCTTTGGCTTCCCCAACTATGGCTTAAGTACGCCCAGCTGGGGCTACAACTTTGGCGGGCACATGCAGTGAGTCTTGGCAGTGTCCACATGGTGTTAACTCCACATTGGGTGCAAGAGCTGTGTGAAATGGCTACCTCCACCCAGATTCTAAAGAATGGTTCAGAGAAACCCCAGTAGGGTAATGCCCAGTCGAACTGTGGGGTTGGAGCCACCGAAGAAAGTCCTCACTAAGACAATGCCTACAGAAGCCATGGAAATGTGGCTGTTCCCAAAACCCCAGAGCTACCAGCACATAGTACCAGCCTGGGAAAGCTGCAGGGACTCATCTGCAGCCTATGAGAGCTGTATGAGCTCTGCCTAACTAAGCCATGTAATCAGAGCTGCCCACTGCCTTGTGGAACCAGCACCTACTCCAGTGTGCTCAATAATTGGGACACAGGGTCAAAGAATATTACTATCCAGGAATAAGATTTAATGTTGTTTGCACTATTAGGTTTTAGACTTATTTGGGAACAGTTACCTCTTCTTTCTTTCCTGTTTCTCCCTTTTAGAATAGGAATGCCATGTTATCCCTGTACCACCATTGAATTTTGGAAGTACGTAATATGATTTCCCAGGTTCACAGCTGGAGAAAAAAATCTCAGAAGAAATTGTTCCTTGAGTCTCACCCATATCTGATTTAGAAGAGACTTTGGAAATGGACTTTTTATTTAATATTAGAATGAGTTAAGACTTTGGGAGCTATTAGGATGGAATGTGTATATTTGTTTATGAGAAAGACATGAATTTGATTGGAGGAGAAGGGAATGGACAGAATATGGTTTGAACATGTCTCCCAAAACTCATGCACTGAAAATTAAATCCCCAGAGCAACAGTATTGAGAGCTATGACTCTCTGGGAAGTAGAAGCATTTAGGACATGAGGGTTCTCCCTCATGAATAGATTAATGGCACTATAACAGTGGCTTGTGAAATGGTTTCTCTCTTTTCTGTTTTTCTGCTACATGAGGAACAGTGCTCCTTCCCTCTGCAGGAATGAACACTTGAGGTGCTATCTTGGAAGCAGATGCCAGTGCCTTGAACTTGGACTTCCCAGCCTCCAGAACTGTAAGAGAATAAATTTCTATAACTCATAAATTACTCGGTCTTAATTATTCTGTTATAGCAGCATAAAGTGAACTAGGACAGTAATGTGAGCATAAAGAAAGAAACTCTAAGAAAGAATCCAATGGAAATGCTAGCAACCTAAAACACTATAATGCAATAAAGAATGCCTTTATTGGACTTATCATTATACTGGGTGTGTCTGAGAAAAACAGCAAGTTTGAAAATGTGTCAGTAGGAATTTACCTAACTGAAATAAAGAAAATGAGAGAAAAACAACAGCAAACAAACCAAATAAAATATTCAAGAACTATGTCACAATTTCATAAAGTGTAACATAGTTATAATTGAAATATCAGAGGAGAAGAAAGAAAGAAGCAGAAGGGAAACTTGAAGAAATAATGACTGTGAATTTTTCTAAATTAATGAGAGACAGCAAACCAGAAGTTCAGAAATCTCTTTTTCTAATCAAGCAAGATAAACACCAGTCATCATCATCTATACATAGGCATATCATATGCAAACTGTAGATAACAAAAGACAAAGTCTTGAAATAAGTCAGATTTGAGGAACTGGGGGAATTTGCTTATAAATGAAATAATAGTTACACCTATCATCAGGAGACATGCAAATAAAAAGAATGTGGTGATATATTTAAAATATTGAAAGAAAAAAAAGAGCATCAACCTAGAATTCTACACTGAGTGACATCATCCTTTAAAAGCTAAGAGAGGAAATCAAAATTTCTTCAGCCAAAAACTGAGGGAATTTTTCATCAGTAAACCTGATTTTCCAGATATATTACAAGAGTTCTTCAGGAAAAAGAAAAAGCATATTGGTCATAAACTTGGATTTACATTAACAAAAGTTTGGATATTGGGAAAAAGTTTTATGAAGGTAAAATAAAATCTTGTATTTTTATTATTAATTGGCCAAAACAATAGCTATTTATTTAAATTAATAATAGTAATAACATATTAAGTATAATATATAAATAGATAGGGGAAATAAATAACAGCAATGGCATGATGTATAGGTGGAAAGAATTTGAAATACTCTGTTAAAAAAAATACACTATAGGCCTGGCCCAGTGGCTTATGCCTATAATCCCAGCACTTTGGGATGCCGAGGCAGACAGATCACCTGAGGTCAGAAGTTCGAGACCAGCCTGACCAATGTGGTATAACCCCATCTCTACTAAAAATACAAAAATTAGCCGGATTTGGTGGCACACACCTGTAATCCCAGCTACTTAGGAGGCTGAGGCAAGAGAATCGCTTGAACCTGGGAGGTGGAGTTTGCAGTAAGCCAAGATTGTGCCACTGCACTCCAGTCTGGGTGACAAAATGAGACTCCATCTCAAAAACAAAACAAAACAAAACAAAACAAAACAAAACAAAAAAAACACTATATGTGATGTGGTATGATGTTATCTGAATATAGATTTAGACTAGAGAAAGTTTAATTTGCAAATTCTAGAAAAACTACTATTTTCTAAAGAAGTATAATCCATATATTAACAGAGCAGAAAAAAATGGAATAATATAAAATTCTCAATAAAAACCAAGGAGGCAATAAAAAAGGAGAGGGCCAAGAAAACATCAACAAATAAAAAACTCTTACTGACACTATAAATGAATTTAACTATGTCACTAATCAGCTTTAATATGAACGATATAATTACACCAATTAATTAGCTTCTTGGTGTAGATTTCAAAACAAGATCCAACTATATGTTGTCTACAAGAAACTGAAAAAATCAAGACTCAGGCTTACAGTAAAAGGATGGAGAACAATATGGAGACTAACACTAATCAAAGAAAGAGTAGTTATATTAATTTTATACTAAGCAGATTTAAAAGCACAATAAGAAATATTATCACAGTTAAGGATGAGGATTACTTAAATTTGGGAAATTTGGTCAATTCCTCCAAAAGACATAATAATTCTAAACATGTATGCACCTAACAGCAGAGTCGAGTGTATGTAGGAGTCAAAAGATAAAAGGCAAAAACTGTTAGAAGTAAGGAGTAAGAGTCATATCCACTATTATAATTTAAAAATTCAACAGCGTTTTTATTTTTAGTAATTGGTAGATAAATCAAGCAGAAAATTAGTAAAGATGTAGTTTACCTGGACAGCTAAATCAACTTGATCTTATTGACAATTCTAGAAAAATCATGATAAAAACTTTTTGGCAAACTAATAACAGAGGCGAGATTCTTCAACTTGAAAAACAATGTCTACAAAACAAACAAACAAACAACAACAACAACAAAACCCACTATTGCTTTATGCTTAGAAGCTGGACACTTCTCTCCGAAAATGAGGAATGAGTCAAGGATGTTCTTTCTCAGCACTCGTATTCAATATCATACTGCAGTTCCTAACAGTGCAATACTTAAGGAAATGATAAAAATTATATGAAGATTAGGAATGTACAAATAAAACTGTTCTTGCTTAGAAATAATGTGATTGTCTACATAGAAATTCCCCCAAGAATTGACAAAAACAACAGCAACAACAACACTCCTGGCTCTAATTAGTGAATATAGTAAGGTTGCAGGAAAAGGGTAATGTATAGAAATCAATTGATTTCCTATATACCAGGAATGGACAAGTGAAATTGGAAATACCACCACCACTGCATACACAGAAAAACTTTATAAATCTAACAAATCTATAAACTGATTAAACAAGTTAAAGAAGATGTAAATAAATGGAGAAATGTTCAGTGTTCATGAACAGAATAGCTCAATGTTATTGTGATGTAAGTGCATCTCAGTTTGATCTACAGAGTCATTGCATTCTCAATCAACATCTCAATAAGCCATTTTATAAGTATTAACAAACTTATTCTAAAATTATACAGAAAGACAAAGGCCCTAGAATATCCAACACGATATTGATCAAGAATAAATTTAAAGAACCCATATACTGAACTTTAAGGCTTATACAACTTAAGTAACTAAGAAAGCACGGTGTTCATGAAAAAAAAAAAAATCTCCATAGGTCAATGGAATAGAATATATTGCCCAGAAATTGATTTATACAAATGAAGTCAACTGACCTTTAACAAAGACACAAAAAAAAATTTAGTGAAGAAAATATGCTTTTTACAACAAGTTATGCTGGAATAAATGACATTCACATGCCAGTAAATAAATCAATATCTGATAAAGCAGTTCTGTCCACAATCTTTAAAAAAAAAAACACTTAAAACTCAACCCAAACAAATTGAGATAGAAAGTCAAAACAACAGTGAGATGCTCCTTTATAGCCCAAGGTTGGAAAGAAGTATAGATGGATGTGACTATTAATGTGTTTCTTTTGAGGAGTGATAAAAATGTTCTAGAATTAGACAGTGCTGATGGTTGTACAATTCCTTGAATGTACTAACAAATGCTGAATTGTATATTTTAAATTCATTAATTGTATGGTATATGAACCATATCTCAATAAAACTGTTTTATTTTATTTTTTAAATTTTGTAATGTTTGTTTTAGATTCAAGGGTGCATGTGCTGGTTTGTTTTATAGGTAAACTTGTGTCTTGGGAGTGCTTCATCCCTGAGATGCAGGATTAGTTCAACATATGTAAATCAATAAATGTGATTCATCACATAAACAGAGCTAAAGACAAAAAGCACATTATTATCTCAATAGATGTAAGAAAGGCTTTTAATAAAATTCAACATTTCTTCATGTTAAAAACTCTCAACAAACTAGGTATTGAAGGAACATACTTCAAAATAATAAGAGCTATCTATAACAAACCCACAGCCAACATTACACTTAATGGGGAAAAGTTAGAAGTACTCCCCTTGAAAACGGACACAAGACAAAGAGGCCCTGTCTCACCACTCATATTCAATGTAGTATTGGAAGTCCTGGACAGAACCATGAGGCAAAAGAAAGAATTAAAGGTCATCCAAATAGGAAGAGAAGAAGTCAAACTATCCTTGTTGGCAGACTACATGATTATATATCTAGAAAACCTCATAGTCTCAGCCCAAATGCTCCTTCAGCTGTTAAACAACTTCAGTAAAATTTCAGCATACAAAATCAAGGTACAGAAATCACTAGCATTCCTATACAGCAACAACAGCCAAGCCAAGAGCCAAAGCAGGAATACAATTCCATTCATAATTTCCACACACACACAAAAATTTAAATGCCTGGGAATACAGCTAACTGAGGTAGGTAAAAGATCTCTACAGAAAGAATGACAAAACACTGCTGAAAGAATCAGAGATGACACAAACAAATGGAAAACCATCCCATACTCATAGATAGAAAGAATCAATATTATTAAAATGGCCATACTACCCAAAGCAATTTATACATTCAATGCTTTTCCTACCAGACTACCATGACAGTCTTCACAGAACTAGAAAAACCTATTTTAAAATTCATATGGAACCAAAAAAAGCCTAAATAGCCAAAGAAATCCTAAGCAAAAAGAACAAAGCTGGGGGCATCACATTACCTGACTTCAAGCTATACTACTGGATTATCGTAATCAGAAGAGCATGGTACTGGTACAAAAACAGACACGTAGACCAATGGGACAGAATAGAGAGCCCAGAAAGAATGTTACACACCTACAACCACCTGATATTTGACAAAACTGGCAAAAATAAGCGATGGGGAAAGGACTTCATATTCAATAAAATGTGCTGGGATAACTGACTAGCCATATACAGAAGATTCAAACTGGACCCCTTCCTTACACCATATACAAAAATCAACCCAAGATGGATTAAAGACTTAAATGTAAAACCCAAAACTATAAAAATCCTGGAAGACAACCTAGGCAATGCCATCCTGGACATAGGAATGGGTAAAGATTTTATGATAAATACACCAAAAGCAATTACAACAAATGCAAAAACTGACAAATGGAATCTAATTAAACTTAAGACTTTCTGCATAGCAAAATAAACTACCAATAGAGTTAACAGACAACCTACAGAATGGGAGAAGATATTTGCAAACTATGCATCTGACAAAAGTCTAATATTCAGCATCTATAAGGAAGTAAAATTTTCAAGAAAAAAAGCTGGATTTAGAGAAAAATGAAGTTTGTTTTTAAGCTTTCACAATTGTGTCTATCATTGTAGACAATGTTTTTTTTGTTGTTGTTGTTATTGTCTACATCATAATCAGGTTTATTCTGACTGATACACCAATATACCCAAGAATGAAATCCTTGGGTGAAAGAACACGAGTAAATCATTTCAATAAGTATTATGAAACATCTGCCCCATGTTACATTCCCCCACAGTGGTGCATAAAGGTTTTTCACTCTAAATTCTTACCACCATTTAACATTGTCTCATTTTATGACTCTTGAATATCTGATATGTGTAAAGAAGAATCTCATTATTGTTTTATATCATTTTTAAAGTTCACAACTAGGTTAAGCATATTTTAATATACTTTAGACATTTGAGTTTTAGTTTCTCTAAAATAACAATGCTATTTACCCATTTATCAAATGAGTTTACCTTTTTATAACTTAGTGATTTTAAGTATAATCTTAATGTTTATAAGTTGTATTTTTAGAGACTTAAAAATAACTATTTTAAAATGATTTTGTCAATTTTATTGTGCTTTCCATTTTTATTGAGATATAATGATGAGTAAACATTGTATATTCTTAAGGTGTAAAGTGTGTTGTTTTGATATATGTATACATTGTGAAATGATTACCACAATTATCACATTCATCACCTCATGTAATTATTGTGTGTGTGTGTGTGTGTGTGTGTGTGTGGTGAGAACACTTAAGATCTATTCTCAGCAAATTTCAAGGACATAAAATATTATTTTTTAATTCCACATCAGTGAGATGATACAGTATTTCTCTTTGGCTTATTTCATTTAGCGTAATGTACTATGGGTTCATCCACATTGTCACACCTGCAGGAATTCCTTCTTTTTATTATGGCTGAATAATATTTATATATGAGTAACATTCACACACATATATTTATATTTATGTATATTATATATATTTATATATATTAGAGAGAGAGAGAGAGAGTCTCATTTTCTTCATTCATCCATTGACAGACACTTGGGCTATTTCCATATCTTGGCTACTGTAGATAAGGCTGCAATGAATACAGGAGTGAGATATCTCTTTGAGATACTGGTACTTTGGATATCTAATCAGAAGTAAAAATCTTTGATTATACAGTACTTTTATTTTCAGTTTCGTGAGGGACCTCCAGGCTGTCTTTCATAAAGCTTTGACTAATTTAAAATTCTGCCAACAGTGTGCAAAGGTTACCTTTTCTCCATTTCCTCTCCAACACTTGTTAGTATATGATTTTAAAATAATCCCCTTTCTACCATGTGTAAGGTGATATCTTATTGTTTTTATCTGTAATTCTCCAATGATCAGTGAAGTTGAACATCTTTGTGTATTCTTATTGGCCATTTGTATGTGTTTAAAAGCACATAACTATTTGCTTCCTTTGCCCATTTTATTAATATAATTGGATTGCTTGATTTTGTTGCTATTGAGTTGTATGAACTCCTTATATATTTTATATACTAGCCCCCTATCAGATATACAATTTGCAAATATTTTCTTCCATTCCATAAATTGCCTTTTCATCTTATTATTTCCTTTGCTATGCAGAAACTTGTAAATTTGATGTAGTCCCATTTGTTTATTTTTGCTTCTGTTGTCTTCATTTTTGAAGACATGTTCATACAACTGACAAGATTAATGCCAAGATCTCTATGTTTTCTTCTAGGAGTTTTATGACTTTAGTCTTACTTTTAAATATTTAATTCTTTTTGAGTTTATTTTTCGTGTATGGTTAAGAGAAGGGTCCAATTTTATTATTTTGCATGTGGATATCCAGTTTTCCCAATATCACTTATTGAAGAGACTATGATCTCCCCATTGTGTATTGTTAGCATCTCTTCAAAGATTAGTTCACTTTATAAGTTTAAGTTTATTTCTAGACTCTGTTCTTCTGTCGCATTGCACCATGTGTCTGCTTTTATGCTAGCACTACACTGTTTTGATTACTATATCTTAATATACTTTGAAATTAGGAAAGGTGATGCCTCCAGCTTTGTTTATCTTTCTAAAGATTGCTTTAGCTATTGGGATTTTTTGTGGCAACATAAAAAGTTAGGAATTTTTTCCTATTTACATAAAAAATCATTGAAATTTTGATAGAAATTGCATTGAATCTGCAGATCCTTTTGGGTAGTGTGGACATTTTAACAATATTAATTCTTTCAATCCATAAACACTGTTCATAAATCGTTCCATTTATTTGTGTCTTCTTCAAGTTGTTTCATCAATATTTTAAAAGCTTCAGTCTATAAATTTCTCACTTCCTAAATTAAATCTATTTCTAAGTGTTTTTTATGCTACTATAAAGGTAATTTTCTTAATTTATTTTTCAGATACATTATTCCTAGCATATAGAAGCACAACTGATTTTTTATGTTGATTTTGTATCTTACAACTTTACTGTATTTGTTTACTAGTTCTAACAATTTTTTCATGGTGTATTTATGATTTTCTTAATAAAAGCTCATGTCATGGCCAGGTGCGGTGGCTCATGCCTATAACTCCAGCATTTTGGGAGGCCAAGGTGGGAGGATCTCTTGAAGCCAGAAGTTCAAGGCCACCCTGGGCATGATAGCAAGACCCTGTTTCTACAAAAAAGTACAAAAATTAACTAGACATGGTGGTGCATGCCTGTAGTCTCACCTACTCAGGAGGCTGAGGTGGGAGGATTGCTTGAACCCAGGTGATCAAGGCTGCCATGAGCCAAGATTGCACCACTGCATTCCAGCCGGGGTGACAGAGAAAGACCCCTGGATCATGTCATCTGCAGAGTCTACTTTATTTTTTCCTCTCTTGTTTGGGCAACTCTTATCATTTTTTCTTGCCTAAAAGTTGTGGCTAGAACTTCTAGTACTGTGCTGAATAGAAATGGTCAGAATAGGTATTGTTGTCTTGTTCCTGATTTTACATAAAAAGATTTCAGTTTTTTACCATACAGTATAATGTTACCTGTGGGCTTGTCATATATGACCCTTATTTTGTTGAGGACAATTCCCTCCATAATGAATTTGTTGAGAGTTTTTATTATAAAATGATGTTGAATTTTATTAAATGTGTCTTCTCCATTGATTGAGATGATCATAGGATCTTTTTGCCTTTCATTCTGTTAATGTGGTATATCACACTTACTGATACGTATAAGTTGACTATTCTTGCATCTCAGAGATAAATTCTACTTGGTTATGGTGAATACTTATTTTAATGTGCTATTGTATTTGATTTGCTAGTATTTTGTTACAAATTTTCACATCTATGTTCAGCTTATAGTTTTCATGTAGTATTCTTGTCTGGCTTTGGTATCAGAGTAACGCTGGCCTCATAAGATTGTTTGGAAATGACTCCTCCTCTTGTTTTTAATTTTGAGAAAGTATAGGATCCCCTAGTTCCTACACATTTTTCACTATACTATGTGAGAAATACAGAGTGCCTTAAGCCAGCTGCATATTTTCCCTGTGGATTGAACCAAAACTGAGGCCTTGAAAATTCCAAGGCACTGATAATCTTGTTTAACTTTTTGCTTTAAACACTGAAAGATCAACCATGTTGTTAAACACCTAGGAGTTAGCCCTGCCTCCCCAGCCACATTCCATAAACCCTCAAATAAACTTCATAATTGGACTTCTTTGTTGAAGACAAACTTAATTAAGAGAGAGCATTCTCTATCTCATTGACCATCAAAAGGACGTGCTGTAGCCCCCTTTGTACATAAGTTCCCTTAATAAATACTTTGGGCTGATCCCTCTAGCATTTACTGATTGTTTCTTTGCAATGCCAGCAAGCCCTATCATGGGATGGTTGGAAATAGTTCTTTGTGGGGACTTTCCCTCCACCACTTCTGGGGTAAACCCTGCACAGGTTTAGCTGAACAGAGCAGAAGGATTGGTGGTAATTATTTTGTTTAATGTTTGGTACAAATTCATCTGTGAAGTAATCTGGTTTTGGACTTTTATTTGTAGGAAAATTTTTTGATTACTGATTTCATCTCCTTTACTATAACTGGTCTCTTCATATTTTCTGTTTATTTATGATTGCATTGTAGGTTGGAAGTTTCCAGAAATTTTTCCATTTCTTCAAAGATATCCAATTTGTCAGCATATACTTTTTTATTGTAGTTCCTTATAATCTTTCATATTTCTGGGTTATCAATTGCAAGGTCTCTTATTTTTTATTTTATTTACTTCAGTCTTCTCTCCTTTATTCTAAGCCTATTAACGGGTTGTCAATTTTGTTTAACTTTTCAAAAAACAACTCAATTTTATTAATCGTTTCTATTGTTTTTCTGGTCTCAACTTCTAATCAGCTACACTATATCTTTTGATTGGGAAGACAAGTCGGGCTGTGCCTGGTGGCTCACCCCTGTAATCTGAGCACTTTGGGAGGCTGAAGCAGGTGAATCTCTTGAAGTCAGGAGTTCAAGACCAGCCTGGCCAACTCGGTGAAATCCTGTCGCTACTAAAAATACAAAAATTAACCAGACATGGTGGCAGGCACCTGTAATCCCAGCTACTGAGGAGGCTGAGTCAGGAGAAGCACTTCAGCCCAGGAGGCCGAGGGTGTAGTAAGCTGAGATCAGGCCACTGCACTCCAGTCTTGGCAACAGAGTGGGACTCCGTCTCAAAAAAAAAAAAAAAAAAAGAAAAGAAAAGAAAAGAAAAGAAAAGGGAAGACAAGTCCAATTACATTCAATGTTATTGTTGATAAGTAAAAATTTACTACTGCCATTATATTTGCTTTCTGGTTGTTTTGTGGTCTTACTTTCCTTCTTTCCTTCCTTCCTGTGAAGATGATTTTTTCTGATGGCATGTTTTAATTATTTGCTTTTTTTTTTTTTTTTTGAGACGGTGTCTCGCTCTGTCGCCCAGTGTGGAGTGGAGTGGCGTAATCTCAGCTTACTGCAAGCTCCGCCTCCCGGGTTCACGCCATTCTCCTGCCTCAGCCTCCCGAGTAGCTGGGATTACAGGCGCCCGCCACCACGCTCGGCTAAAGTTTTTTGTATTTTTAGTAGAGTCGGGGTTTCACCGTGTTAGCCAGGATGGTCTCAATCTCCTGACCTTGTGATCCACCCGCCTCGGCCTCTGAAAGTGCCGAGTTTACAGGCGTGAGCCACCATAATTATTTGCTTTTTATTTTTTGTGTATCTGTTGTAGATTTTTTTATTTGAGGCTATCATGAGGTTTGCAAATAAAATATTATAACCTATTATTTTCAACTGATGATAGCACTGACTGCAAAAGCAAACTAACAAACAAGAGAAAACTAAGAACTCTACACTTTAACTCCATCTTCACCACTTTTAAATTGTTTGTTGTTTGTATTTACATCTTATTATACTTCCTGTCTTGAAAAGGCGTGGTAGTTATTTTTGATAGGTTCATCTTTGAATCTTTCTACTCAAGATGTGAGTAGTTTACATACAATTACAGTATTACAATATTCTGTGTTTATGTTCTTACTAGTACCCATAAGTTTTGTACCTTCAGATGATATCTTATTGAATATTAACATCCTTTTTCTTTCAGATTAAATAACTGTCTTTAGAATTTCTAATAGGACAGGTCTGTTGTTGGCAAAATCCCTCAGCTTTGGTTTGTCTGGGAAGACTTTATTTCTCCTTCATGTTTCAAGGGTATTTTTGCTGGATATACTATTCTAGAATAAAAGATCTTTTCTCTCTTCAGCACTTTAAATATGTCATGCTGCTCTCTCAGCATTAGAAGACTGCTGGCAAATATTGAAGTTCCTTTCTATGCTATTTGTTTATTTTCTATTGTTGATTTTAGGGTCTTTTCTTTATCCTTGACCTTTGGGAGTTGATTATTAAATGTCTTGAGGTAGTAGTATTTGGATTAAATCTGCTTGGTGTTCTCTAACTTTCTTGTACTTGAATATTGATATATTTCTCTAGGTTTGAGAAATTATCTGTTATTATCCTTTTGAATGACCTTTCTATCCCAATGTCTCTCTACCTCCTCTTTAAGGCAACGACACTTAGACTTTCTCTTTTGAGTCTATTTTTCTGGTTCTTGTAGGCATGCTTTATTCTTTTGTAATCTTTTTCCTTGCATCTCTTCTGACTGTGTTTTCAAATAGCCTGTCTTCAAGCTCACTAATTCTTTCTTCTTAATCAATTCTGCTTTGGAGAGACTCTGATGCATTCTTCAGTATGTCACATTCATTTTTCAGCTCCAGAATTTCTGCTTGATTTTTTGAAATAATTCCAATTTCTTTGTTAAATTTGTCTGATAGGATCTGAAATTCCTTATTTGCATTATCATGAATTTAGATGAGCTTTCTCAAAATGGTTACTTTGAATTATTGGTCTGGAAGGTCTCATATCTCTATCATTGCAGGATTATTCACTGGTGACTTATTTAGTTTGTTTGGTGAGGTCCTGTTTTCCTGAATGGCCTTGATGCTTATGGATGTTCATCAATGTCTGAGCATTAAAGAATTAGGTATTTATTGTAGCATTCACAGTCTATGCTTGTTGCTACTCATCCTTCGGAAGGTTTTCTAAGTATTCAAAGGGAACTGAGTATTGTGATCTAAAACTTTGGTCACTGCAGCCATATCTGCATTACAGGGCACCCCAAGCCCAGTAACACTGTAACTTCTGCCAACTTGTAAAGGTACTACTACCTTGGTGGTCTTAGATAACATCTAGGAGAGTTCCTTGGATCACCAGGCAGAGACTCTTATTCTCTTCTATTACTTTTTCTCAAACAAACAAGGGCTCTATCTCCATGCTGAGCTGTTTGGAGCTGGAGGACAGGTAACACAAGCACCCTTGTGGTCACAACTACTGAGACTGGGCTGCGTCAGACCTAAAGCCAGTATAGTACTGGGTCTCACCCAAAGTCTATTGTGACCACTGCCTGGCTACTGTTGATGTGCATTCAAGGCCTAAGGACTCTTTGCTCAGCAGGTGGTAAATCCAGCCAGACTTGTTTCCTTCCCTTTAGGATGGTGAGTTCTTCTCCTGGTCTGGGAGGCAGGGTCTGGAGTCAGGAATCTACTTGGTGCTCTCTCCTACTGCAGCTGACCTGGCATCCAAGCTGTAAAACAAAGTTCCTCTCAATCTTTCCTCTGCTTTCCTCAAGGATAAGGAGTCTCTCACTATGGCCACTACAGCTGGGAATGTGCTGGGTCATGCTGAAGCCAGCACAGCATAGTCTCACCCAAAGTCCATGGCAAAAATTGTCTGGCTACTGCTGGTGTTTATTCAAGGCCAAAGGGCTTTTTAGTCAGTGGTGATAAATCCTGTCAGAACTGGGTCCTTCCTTTCAAGAAGGTGGGTTCACTTCTGCCTTAGCATGTGTCTAGAAATGTCATCTAGGAGCTAGGTCCTTGAATGTGGGACTTAGGACTCTGACTGATGTCCTGTTCTACTATGGCTGAGCTGGTATCCACATTGCAAGAGAAAGTCTTCTTTATTCTTCCCTGTCCTCCAGCAGAAAAAAGAAGTCTCTCCCAGCTCTGTGAGCTGCACTGCTTGGGGTTGTGGGAGGGATGGCACAAGCATTCTCCTGGCCACCTTAGCTGGTATCTCACTAGGTCTCATACACGCCAAGCCTGCTGGCTCTGAGCACAGCAAAGTACTGGGATTTGCCTGGGAATTTTAGTCTTTGTGGCCTAGATTGCCTTTCAGGTGTATTTAGGACCCCAGATTGCTTTAGCCCATGGTAGTGCAGCTAGCCAGAACTCAGGTTCTGACTGCTGGGAGGGACATTTCCCCTCTGGCTAGGGTTAGCTTAATGCTACCTCAGTGGGGACCAGTTGAATTCTGCCCAGTACAGCTTTCCACTGTGACAGGCAATATCTAGTTCCAATGCAAAGCCCCACAGTCACTATGCTGTCCTTCTCTCAAGCACATAGATTCTCTCTCCATGCCATGTGGCTGTTGCCAGCAGATGAGGGAGTGTTGATGTTGGCAATCCAAGACTGTCTTTTCTACCTAACTTAATGCCTCTTTTCTTGATAGGATGCTAAAATCAGGTACTGTGACCACTCACTTGATTTTTAGTTCTTACAGAGGTGCTTTCTTGTATGAATAGTTGTTCAATTTGGTGTTCCAACAGAGGGTGCAATCACTGGAGGATTCTATTTGGCTCTTTTGCTCTGTGGTGTTCCTTCATCTGTTTCATTTATGCTCTGATTGTTGGTATTTCCTTCTTTCTGTTAAATTTAGGCATAGTTTTCCTTTATCTAGTTTCTTGAATTATAAAGTTAGGTTATTTATTTGCAATCTTTTATTTTTCTTTATATGGATGTTTATAAATATAAGCTTCCCTTGCTTTTGTTGCATCCTATAAGTTTTGATACATTGTGTTTCCATATTGTTTGCTTCAAACTATTTTTAATTCCCTTTTGATTTCATCTTTGACCTATTGGTTGTCAAGAGTGTGTTTAATTTCCATATATTTTCATAATTTATCAATTGGTTTGTTTGTGTCCCATAAGTCCCATAGTCTTTCTTCACTCTTTTTGTTCTTTTTTCTTCCTCTGACTGAATAATTCTAAAAAACTTGTATTCACATTTTCAGATTCTTTCATTTGATCAAGCCTGCTATTGAAGCTTGCTATTGCATTTTTAATTTTATTCATTCATTCTTCAGTTTCAGGATTTCTAATTGGTTCTTATTCATGATTTCTCTTTGCTGAATTTCTATTTTTCTTTTTTTTCTCTCTTTTTTATTATACTTTAAGTTCTAGGATACATGTGCACAATGTGCAGGTTTGTTACATATATATACATGTGCCATGTTGGTGTGCTGCACCCATTAACTCATCATTTACATTAGGTATATCTCCTAATGCTATCCCTCCCCCCTCCCCCCACCACACCACAGGCCCCAGTGTATGATGTTCCCCACCCTGTGTCCAAGTGTTCTCATAGTTCAATTCCCACCTATGAGTCAGAACATGTGGTGTTTGGTTTTCCATCCTTGCGATAGTTTGCTCAGAATGATGTTTTCCAGATTCATCCATATCCCAACAAAGGACATGAACTCATCCTTTTTATGGCTGCACAGTATTCCATAGTGTATATGTGCCACATTTTCTTAATCCAGTCTATCATTGATGGACATTTGGGTTTGTTCCAAGTCTTTGCTATTGTGAATAGTGTCGCAATAAACATACGTGTGCATGTGTCTTTAGAGCAGCATGGGTATATACCCAGTAAAGGGATGGCTGGGTCAAATGGTATTTCTAGTTCTAGATCCTTGAAGAATCGCCACACTCTCTTCCACAATGGTTGAACTAGTTTACAATCCCACCGACAGTGTAAAAGTGTTCCTATTTCTCCACATCCTCTCCAGCCCCTGTTGTTTCCTGACTTTTTAATGGTAGCTGTTCTGACTGGTGTTAGATGGTATCTCATTGTGGTTTTGATTTGCATTTCTCCGATGGCCAGTGATGATGAGCATTTTGTGTCTGTTGGCTGCATAAATGTATTCTTTTGAGAAGTGACTGTTCATTTCCTTTACCCACTTTTTGATGGGGTTGATTTTTTCTTGTAAATTTGTTTAAGTTCTCTGTAGATTCTGGATATTAGCCCTTTGTCAGATGGGTAGACTGTAATAATTTTCTCCCATTCTGTAGGTCGCCTGTTCACTCTGATGGTAGTTTCTTTTGCTGTGCAGAAGCTTTTTAGTTTAATTAGATCCCATTTGTCAATTTTGGCTTCTGCTGCCATTGCTTTTGGTGTTTTAGTCATGAAGTCCTTGCCCATAGCTATGTCCTGAATGGTATTTCCTAGGTTTTCTTCCAGGGTTTCTATGGTTTTAGGTCTAACATTTAAGTCTTTAATCCATCTTGAATTAATTTTTGTATAAGGTGTAAGGAAGGGATCCAGTTTCAGCTTTCTACATATGGCTAGCCAGTTTTCTCAGCACCATTTATTAAATAGGGAATCCTTTCCCCATTTCTTGTTTTTGTCAGGTTCGTCAAAGATCAGTTGGCTGTAGATGTGTGGTGCTATTTCTGAGGCCTCTGTTCTGTTCCATTAGTCTATATATCTGTTTTGGTACTAGTACCATGCTGTTTTGTTTACTGTACCCTTGTAGTGTAGTTTAAAGTCAGGTAGCAGCTTTGTTCTTTTTGCTTAGGATAGTCTTAGCAGTGTGTGCTCTTTTTTTTGGTTCCATATGAACTTTAAAGCAGCTTTTTCCAATTCTGTGAAGAAAATCATTGGTAGCTTGATGGGGATGGCATTGAATCTATAAATTACCTTGGGCAGTATGGCCATTTTCAATATATTGATTCTTCCTATCCATGAACATGGAATGTTCTTCCATTTGTTTGTGTCCTCTTTTATTTTGTTGAGCAATGGTTTGTAGTTCTCCTTAAAGAGGTCCTTCACATCCCTTGTAAGTTGGATTGCTAGGTATTTTATTCTCTTCGAAGCAATTCTGAATGGGAGTTCACTCATGATTTGGCTCTCTGTTTGTCTGTTATTGGTGTATAAGAATGCTTGTGATTTTTTCACATTGATTTTGCATCCTGAGACTTTGCTGAAGTTGCTTATCAGCTTAAGGAGATTTTGGGCAGAGACGATGGGGTTTTCTAAATATACAGTCATGTCAACTGCAAACAGGGACAATTTGACTTCCTGTCTTCTTAATTGAATACCCTTTATTTCTTTCTCTTGCCTGATTGCCCTGGCCAGAACTTCCAACACTATGTTGAATAGGAGTGGTGAGAGAGGGCATCCCTATCTTGTGCCAGTTTTCAGATGGAAGGTTTCCAGTTTTTGCCCATTCAGTATGATATTGGCTGTGGGTTTGTCATAAATAGCTCTTATTATTTTGAGATATGTCCCATCAATACCTAATTTATTGAGAGTTTTTAGCATGAAGCGCTGCTAAATTTTGTCAAAGGCCTTTTCTGCAACTACTGAGATAATCATGTGGTTTTATCTTTGGTTCTGTTTATATGATGGATTACATTTATTTATTTGAGTATGTTGAATCAGCCTTACATCCCAGGGATGAAGCCAACTTGATCGTGGTGGATAAGCTTTATGATGTGCTGCTGGATTTGGTTTGCCGGTATTTTATTGAGGATTTTTGCATCGATGTTCATCAGGGATAATGGTCTAAAATTCTCTTTTTTTTGCTGGGTTTCTGCTAGGCTTTGGTATCAGGATGATGCTGGCCTCATAAAATGAGTAAGGGAGGATTCCTTCTTTTCTATTGATTAGAATAGTTTCAGAAGGAATGGTACCAGCTCCTCTTTGTATCTCTGTCTACCAGCTGTGAATCTGTCTGATACTGGACTCTTTTTTGGTTGTTAGGCTATTAATTATTTCCTCGATTTCAGAGCCTGTTATTGGTCTATTCAGGGATTCAACTTCTTGCTGGTTTAGTGTTGGGAGGGTGCATGTGTCCAGGAATTTATCAATTTCTTCTAGACTTTCTAGTTTTTTTGTGTGTAGAGGTGTTTATAGTATTCTCTGATGGTAGTTTGTATTTCTGTGGGATTGGTGGTGATATCCCCTTTATCATTTGTTATTGTGTCTATTTGATTCTTCTGTCTTTTCTTCTTTATTAGTCTTGCTAACAGTCTGTCAATTTTGTTGATCTTTTCAAAAAAACAGCTCCTGGATTCATTGATTTTTTGAAAGGATTTTTGTGTCTCTATCTCCTTCAGTTCTGCTCTGATCTTAGTTATTTCTTGTCTTCTGTTAGCTTTTGAATGTGTTTGCTCTTGCTTCTCTATTTCTTTTAATTGTGATATTAGGGTGCCAATTTTAGATCTTTCCTGCTTTCTCTTGTGGGCATTTAGTGCTATAAATTTCTCTCTACACACTGCTTTAAATGTATCCCAGAGATTCTGGTACGTTGTGTCTTTGTTCCATTGGTTTCAAAGAACATCTTTATTTATGCCTTCATTTCATTATGTACCCAGTAGTCATTCAGGAGCAGGTTGTTCAGTTTCCATGTAGTTGAGCAGTTTTGAGTGAGTTTCTTATTCCTGAGTTCTAGTTTGATTGCACTGTGGTCTGAGAGAAAGTTTGTTATAATTTCTGTTCTTGTACATTTGCTGAGGAGTGCTTTACTTCCAACTATGTGGTCAATTTTGGAGTAAGTGTGATGTGGTGCTGAGAAGAATGTATATTCTGTTGATTTGGGGTGGAGCTCTGCAGATGTCTATTATGTCCCCTTGGTCCAGAGCTGAGTTCAATTCCTGGATATCCTTGTTAGCTTTCTGTCTTGTTGATCTGTCTAATGTTTGACAGTGGGGTGTTAAAGTCTCCCATTATTATCGTGTGGGAGTCTAAGTCTCTTTGTAGGTCTCCAAGGACTTGCTTTATGAATATGGGTGCTCCTGTTTCAGTGCATATATATTTAGGATACTTAGCTCTTCTTGTTGAGTTGATCCCTTTACGATTATGTAATGGCCTTCTTTGTCTCTTTTGATTATTGTCAGTTTAAAATCTGTTTTATCAGAGTCTAGGATTGCTACCCCTGCTTTTTTTGTTTTCCATTTGCTTGGTAGATCTTCCTCCATCGTTTTATTTTGAGCCTATGTGTGTCTCTGCATGTGAGATGGGTCTCCTGAATACAGCACACTGATGGGTCTTGACTCTTTATCCAGTTTGCCAGTCTGTTTCTTTCAATTGGAGCATTTAGCCCATTTACATTTAAGGTTAATATTGTTATGTGTGAATTTGATCCTGTCATTATGTTAGCTGATTATTTTGCTCATTAGTTGATGCAGTTTCTTCCTAGCACGATGGTCTTTACAATATGGCATGCTTTTACAGTGGCTGGTACTGGTTTTTCCTTTCCATGTTTAATGCTTATTTCAGGAGCTCTTGTAAGGCAGGCCTGATGATGACAAAATCTCTCAGCATTTGTTTGTCTGTAAAGGATTTTTATTTCTCCTTCACTTATGAAGCTTAATTTGGCCGGATATGAAATTCTGGGTTGAAAATTCTTTTCTTTAGGAATGTTGAATATTGGCCCCCACTCTCTTCTGGCTTGTAGAGTTTCTGCTGAGAGATCCACTGTTAGTCTGATGGGCTTTCCTTTGTGGGTAACCCGACCTTTCTCTCTGGCTGCCCTTAACATTTTTTCCTTCATTTCAACCTTGATGAATCTGACAATTATGTGTCTTGGAGTTGCTCTTATTGAGGAGTATCCTGAATTTGAATGTTTGCCTGTCTTGCTAGGTTGGGGAAGTTCTCCTGGATAATATCCTGAAGAGTGTTTTCCAACTTGGTTCCATTCTCCCTGTCACTTTCAGTTACACCAATCAGACATAGATTTGGTCTTTTCACATAGTCCCATATTTCTTGGAGGCTTTGTTCATTTCTTTTTACTCTTTTTTCTCTAAACTTCTCTTCTCACTTCATTTCACTCATTTGATCTTTAATCACTGATACCCTCTCCTCCAGTTGATCTAATCGGCTACTGAAGCTTGTGCTTGCATCACGTAGTTCTCATGCCATGGTTTTCATCTCCATCAGGTCATTTAAGGTCTCCTCTATGCTGTTTGTTCTAGTCAGTCATTTGTCTAACCTTTTTTCAAGGTTTTTATCTTCTTTGCAATGGATTTGAACATCCTACTTTAGGTCGGAGAAGTTTGTTATTACTGATCATCTGAAGGCTTCTTCTCTCAACTGATCAAAGTCATTGTCCGTCCAGCTTTGTTTCATGCTGGCGAGGAGCTGTGCTCTTTTGGAGGAGAAGAGGCACTCTGATTTTTAGAATTTTCAGCTTTTCTGCTCTGGTTTCTCCCCATCTTTGTGGTTTTATTTACCTTTGGTCTTTGATGATGTTGGTGTACAGATGGGGTTTTGGTGTGGATGTCCTGCTTGTTGGTTTTCCTTCTCACAGTCAGAACCAGCTGCAGGTTTGTTGGAGTTTGCTGGAGGTCCACTCCAGACCCTGTTTTCCCGGATATCACCAGCAGAGGCTGCAGAACAGCAAATATTGCAGAACAACAAACGTTGCCATCTGATCCTTCTTCTGGAAGCTTCGTGTCAGAGGGGCACCTGGCTGTATGAGGTGTCAGTCGGCCCCTACTGGGAGGTGTCTCCCAGTTAGGCTACTCGTGGATCAGGGACCCACTTGAGGAGGCAGTTTGTCCATTTTCAGATCTCAAACTTTGTCCTGGGAGAACCATTACTCTCTTCAAAGCTGTCAGACAGGGACGTTTAAGTCTGTAGAAATTTCTGCTGCCTTTTGTTCAGCTATGCTCTGCCCCCAGAGGTGGAGTCTACAGAGGCAGGCAGGCCTCCTTGAGCTGCAAAGGGCTCCACCCAGTTCGAGCTTGCTGGCCGCTTTGTTTACCTACTCAAGCCTCAGCAATGGTGGGCACCCCTCTCCCAGTCTCGCTGCAGCCTTGCAGTTCAGTCTCAGATTGCTGTGCTAACAGTGAGTGGGACTCTGTGGGCATGAGACCCTCCAAGCCAGGCATGGGATATAATCTCCTGGTGTGCCATTTGCTAAGACCACTGGAAAAGAGCAGTATTAGGGTGGGAGTGTCCTGATTTTCCGGGCACCATCTGTCATGGCTTCCCTTGGCTAGGAAAGGGAATTTCCCAACTGCTTGTGATTCCAGGGTGAGGCAATGCCCCGCCCTGCTTCAGCTCACATTCCGTGGGCTGCACCCACTGTCCGACTAGCCCCAGTGAGATGAACCTGATACTTCAGTTGGAAATGCAGAAATCAGCTGTCTTCTGCGTTATGCACACCGGCAGCTGTAGACTGGAGCTGTTCCTATTTGGCCATCTTGGAACCTCCCCTGAATTTCTACTTTTCTTCATGCATTGCTTTTCTTATTTTGTTGAATTGTCTATCTGCATTTTCTTGCATCTTGCTGAGTTTGCTTAACATAATTTTTTTGAATTCCTTTTTATAAAATTCATAGATCTCCATTACTTCATGTTCATTTATTGGATAATTACTGATAATTATTATTCTTTTGGTGATGTCATATTCTCTTGTTTTTTCTTGTTTCCTGTGCTCTTGTGTTTATGTTTGTGCATTTAATGGAGCAGTTACTTTTATCAGAACTTACAGGCTGACTTCAGTGGGAAAAGACTCTCAGCTGCTGATGATTGCAAGGTCACAGGTTGGGTGCAATGCAGTGACTCTGGTTTAGCATGGGAAGCAGCAGTGTAGTCTCCAGGAAGCTCCAGGACACAAACTTTTAGAGTGGCTGTGCATCTGGGCTCATGAACTTAAGGAAATACTGTGACACCTACATCCTTGGGAGCAGATCTACTCATTGAGGTGTGGGCCTGCACAGATCACACAGAGAGCTAGAGTCTATGAATCTGTGGCATGCTTCAGAAATTTGTGCTGGAGAAATAGGCTGCAGCTGTGGCTTGAATGCTAAAGGTCCCTGGAAAGGTGGGGTGCCATATCAGCTTAATTCCAGGGGTACAGAATGCCCTGGCAGCAAAGCCCCAGAAATTTTGGCCCAAGGCAAAAACCCAGGTCCCAAGATGTAGGATGCAGCAATAAATTGAGCCCTAGGAATATTGCTTTTGGGCAGCAGCTTGACCATGGAGACATAGAGCAACAGCAACACAGACTCAAAGATGGTGTGGTAGGTACTATGGCATCCTAGGCCCCACACTCAAAGATGGTGTGGTACTATGGTAACACGGGCCCAGAAATGGTGAAGTGCAGTGGCTACTCAGGTAAAGTTGCGATGCAAAACATAGAATTGTCTCCTTCTCTGGGACAAGTGGACAGTGTGAACTCCATCTGCGCAGCTTTTTCAGTTGGGCTTAGCATTGATAAAGACTGTAGAGATCCCCAGTGGTGAAGGCTCCAGGTATTGTGTCAGTGGGGTCCTCTTGCTCACCTTTGTCCCATGGGGGAAATATCCCTCTGAGGTGTTCCTTCTTAGCACCATGCTGCTCTTGCTGGGGGATGAGGTGATTCAGGCAAAGTGTTTTCTATCCCTTTCTATGGGGTCTTCCTTAGTTTCTATGCTACCCAGAGTTTCTGCTACTTTTTGCATTACTCAGGAGTTATTCCATAGCTATTTCCATTGATATTTATTTCTTCACTTGTTGTTGTTTTTTGTTTGTGATTTAGAGGAAGATGAGTGTTGGGACTGCCTAGTCCATCATCTTGCTGACATCAGTTTTCCTGTGAGATTGATGTTGGATTATTATATTTCACCATTGCAGATACCATATGCTAAAATACAGTTCATTCTAGCCTTGTGTGTGGTGTCCATTTGAACAAAAATCTGTTCTTTTGATATTTAAAAATCCATACTTTTCCCATAACCTTATAGTTTATAAATCTGGGGTCATAATTAAGAAAATCTCTTTACCACAGGGTTATAATTCTCTAATGTTGGAACCTATTGACTTAGTGGTATATTTTTTTTTTCATTTATATATGAGCTGCCAATCCATCCTCAGTAGGGCAGAGTTTTAACATTATTTTTCCCTATATAGTGATTCAGTTCTCCCAGCACCATCTAGTAAATAATTCGTCCTTTCCTCACTAATATATAGGACTATCTTCATCATATACTAAGTTGCCAGTTATAAATGAGTCAGATTTTAAGATCTTTATACTCCTTTTTCCTCATTAGTTTATAGGACTATCTTCACGATATACTGTTGCCACTTATAAATGTTTCACTTTTTAAGATCTTTATACTCTTATCAAGAATCTGCATTTTTTCACTCTAGTCTGTCCATTGCTATTTAAATATATTACTTTTTATTACTATGACTTTTTCATATGTCCGTGGCTGATAGAAACAATTTTTCTTCTTTGCTTTTAGTTTGCAAATTAAATTAGGTCTTTGTGAAAATTTTATTTTTCTATGTCACATTTTAGAAAACTTGTCAAAATCTTCAAAAATGTTGAAGGAAATGTTAAATTCCCAGGTGTTTCAAGATTTGAAAAAAACAATTCTGCAATGCCACTCAACATTTATTTAGCACTTTGAAAATTGGAGTAACATGTGAGGAACACTTGCCATGGGCTAAACACTGTTCCAGATAATTTACATAATTTATTACATGCGTTTCTCATAGAAACTCCATGATAACTTCATGTGAGCAGCACTATTTTAAAGGACATGCAGAAAGTTAAACTACTTTGCCAAGGTCACTTTCTTAGTGAGTATCAAACTTGGTATTCAATCCAGTCAGTTTAATTCCAGCGTAAGTTCTTAGCCATCGAATATCTTTTTCAGGTAATTAAACATTAATTGAACCTTGCAACCCTGTAGAGTAGGTTCTGCTTTCTTCAGGAAATTCATTGTGAACATGTTCACACTTTCTGTGTCCCTGATGGAAGTTATAGCTTTTTTTCTTGGAACTCTCATGACGCTTTGTCCACGTTGCTCTCTGGTGCAGCAATGGTGGAAAATTTCTTTGGGGCCAGCAGTTCACAGAGGAAAGATTTGAAATTTCCCCTTTCATAACAGCTTTGGGGTAAATAGAATACATAACAGAAAACACCCTCAGGGCTGGACACAGTGGCTCATGCCTGTAGTCCCAGCACTTTGGGAGGCCAAAGCAGATGGATCACCTGAGGTCAGGAGTTTAAGACCATTCTGGCCAACATGGTGAAACCCTATCTCTACAAAAAATACAAAAAATTAGCTGGTGGGTGCCTGTAATCCCAGCTACTGGGGAGGCTGAGGCAAGAGAATCAATTGAATCCTGGAGGCAGAGGTTGCAATGAGCCAAGATCACACCCCTGCACTCCAGCCTGGGCATCAAGAGCAAAACCCTGTCTCAAAAATAAAGAAAAAGAAGAAGAAAGGAAACACCCTCAAGTTGGCTTGGCTCTGCTTGAGCTTGATACAGATTCAGTGGCAAGAATTTTAATGTTTAAATTTTATTGGTTATAAGGACACACACAAAAAAGAAGAAATGCTTGCCCCAAACAAAACAGTTTATTTATCTTTAGGAATTCGATTTTTGTTAGTTATGGATATATTTCTCTGTGTCCTATTATTAGCTGCACTGAGGACAACCCCATAACTGCCTAAATTGTGTGCAAATGGGGATATTGTCATTGCCTTCAATTTCTCTTCCCTTTTCTCTGTGAGGCTACATTACATGCTTTGGGCTGGCAGAAATAGTTATTGACATGCTCATGAAATATAAGTTGGTCTTGTTTTTATAACAACAAATGTCAAAAAAGTATTCAATTACTTTCACTAAGCTCTGAAAGGACAAAAAATTAGAGTAAGTGACTAAAGTTAGGACACATAAAGTCTTTGGTGATCACATTTCAGCAGCACACCAATTCATAAGTTAGCTCTTAACATAATAGACCATATGTTTAATTAGGTCTAGGTCTTACCTCCCTCATAGACTGTGAGCTGCATCTGGGCCTGTTGAGGTTTGTCTCCATGTTGCACATAATCAGCAAACTTAAATTCCACCTTCCTGACATCTCAATAAGAATATAAAATGTGGCAGGGCGCGGTGGCTCAAGCCTGTAATCCCAGCACTTTGGGAGGCTGAGGTGGGTGGATCACGAGGTCGGGAGTTCAAGACCAGCCTGGTCAAGATGGTGAAGCCCCATCTCTAATAAAAACACAAAAATTTGCTGGGCGTGGTGGTGGGCGCCTGCAATCCGAGCTACTCAGGATTCTGAGGCAGAGAATTGCTTGAACCCAGGAGCAGAGGTTGCAGTGAGCCGAGATGGTGCCACTGCACTCCAGCCTAGGTTACAGAGCCAGACTCCATCTCAATAAATAAATAAATAAATAAATAAATAAATAAATAAATAAAGAATATAAAATCCAGGAGATAATGTTCACAATAAAATGTTAAATGAAGCAAGCAGAATGTACATTTGTAATTACTGGAGGTTTCTAATTATATGTGTGTGTGTGTGTGTGTGTGTGTGTGTATTTCTTTATATATACACACATTTCTAAACATATGAATAATGATATGGAAAAAATTTAGGTAGAAATACATCAAAATGAAATGGTGACTAACTCTGGATGTTGGAGTTATAAGTTATTTCAACTTATTTTATTACTCTCTTTTTATTGACAAATTTTATTTATTGAACATTAAAGTAGAAATGACTGACTGTTGACCAAAATACATTATTCCCATTTCATAGTGTAGAGTTTTGCTAAGAAAAAGCTACTAAGTAGACACTATGTTTCCCAGGCCCCTTTGCATCTGGGTAGGGCCTTGTGATCCCATGCTTGCCTTATAGGATGTGAGAGAATGGGAGACGTGTAATTGAAAAAGCAACTGTACCTTCTCTATCTACTTTTTCCCTCAGAGGGGACTCTGAGATCCTAAAAGTTCACAAAGCTACATGGTGGAAGGAACTTGGGTCCTCACGTTACCCCTTGAAAGCTGCCTGCTAAGTAGAACAGTTATATTTTTTGATTATCCAAGCAAAAATTAAGCTTTTGTTGTTAATCAAATTCCTTTGCCTGGTTTTCCCTAAGAACAGAGCTATAAAAAAAACTGTAGGCAGATAGGTTTTTAGGAATTTGTTCAGAGAGCCAGAGTGAGGGGTCAATGAAGCGAGTTAGAGATGGAGAAAAAGGGATTGTAAGGACACATTATTGAGTTGACCCTCACTGCAGACAGCTGGTGCACAATCCCACCAGGTCTTCTGAAGAGGCATATAAATTCATCTCAGAACAGTGTACCTGTGGAAGAGAAGGAGGGAGCATTTATACATCTGCTGTCATCTTCAAGTGGTCAAGAGCTGGTCCCTGGGGCACTGATTCTCTGGCTTCCAGGCTGCATATGATTGCACAGAGTATGTCATGAAAGTGTTCCTTGCCAATCAGTCAGAGATGTCCTAGGTCAGAATTATGGAGGTGCCTAATGCATGTCTGAGGTAAGGTCTTGCTATGTCATGTCTGAATTAGGCCATTTATGACTGACATGGCTGAAATAAGAGGTGAAGTTCAAAGGATTTGAAGTGGTATACAGGAAATATACAGAGTCACTGAAAATGTATAATTGGTTTATTACAGTATCTAGCCTTGCATTAATTAAAATAAGCACATATTACTCTTAGAATTATAAAAGTACACACACACATATTTATATACACATACTTGCTTGGTTTTGCAGAATATCTCAGTATTTTTATGAGATTTACTTCTTTTGATTCACTTTGAAAACGTAACTAACAAGTGAGCCGCAATGGGCATCTTTTCCTCCCTACCTATTCAACCACCAAAGCCAATCAATCCCATCTTTTAAGCAGTGATTGGAACCTCCCCTGCTGTCACATCTGTTGACTCTGCTTTAGTTGGGGCCTTCATAAGTGCACCCATGAATTATTGCTAGAGCTTCCAATCCTCCTATTCATTTTTTCATATCTAAAATTAAATTGAACTGTGGTAAATCCCTGCTTAAAACCTACTTCAAGGGCTCCCCATTGTCATAAAATTCAACCTCTTTATGTGGAATTCTACACACTTCATAATCCAGTCCCAACACAGATGTCTAACTTCATCTACTTCATGCCCTAGGCTACACCTGGCACTTGAGGAAGACAGTAGTAATTCTCTGGAAACCCCAGGACTTGTCATGCCACTCTGATTCTGAGCATGCCTCTCAATACTGGGAATGCTCTCCTTAATTATCCCCGCTAGGGCAGGGATTGGCCAACTGCAACCCCCAGACCAAATTCAGCTCATCACTCATGAGCTAAGGATGTTCTTTTTAAAATTATTTGTAAATGATTGAAAGAAATGTTTAAAAGGTAATATTTTGTGACACATAAATAATCATATAACATTTAAATTTCATTGTCCTTAATACAAAATTTCTCAGAATACATCCGTGCTTGCTTATTTGTTCACCTATTGTCTGTGACTTTCTTGGTGCCCTAATGCAGGGGCCCCCAACCCTCAGGCCAAGGACAGGTACAGGTCCATGGCCTGTTAGGAACCAGGCTGCCCAGCAGGAGGTGAGCCGCAGGTGAGCCAGCATTACCACTTGAGCTCTGCCTCCTGTCAGAGCAGTGAGGGGCATTCGATTCTCCTAGGAGCAGGGGGACGAACCCTACTGTGATCTGGGCATGAAAGGGAATCCAATTAATGCCTGATGATCTGAGATGGAACAGTTTCATGCCGAAACCAGCCCCATCTCTTGTCTGTGGAAACATTGGCTTCCACTAAACCAGTCTCTGGTGGCAAAAAGTTTGGGGACTGCACTGCTCTAAAGAGCTGAGTAGTTGTGACAGAGATCTGTAGCCTACAAAGCCCAAAGCATTTATTACCTGGCTTTTTACAGAAAACATGCACTGAGAAGTTCTACTCTTCCTTGTCAAACCTGCCCATGAGGAGCCATTCCAGATCTTTGTGTCCACAACATTTAGTTCTTACCTACAGAAACACACTTCCCCTAATTGCGAACCGTGCATGTACACATCTTCTCCCCAGCCCTGCCTCATCACCTTCTTGGAAGCCAAGATCACGTCTTATTTATCTCTGACTGTCTCCTGGCCACTAACTTAGTGCCAAATACACAGTGGGACTCAGCCAATATGGTTGAATTTGTCCAGTTCTGAGCCCTGCTTCCAGACACCATGGCTTTTTTTTTTTTTCTTTTTGGAAAGTAAGTGGTTAACAGCATGGGCTAGGGAGTTTCACTACCTGATTTCATTCTGGGCCTGGAACCTAAAGCTGTGCAGCCTTAGGCAAATTATTTTAACCTCTCTAAGCCTCCCTATCCTCATTGACCAACAAAGATATTGATAGCAACTATTTCATAAGCTTGTTGTGAGAATTACATGCAAATTACTGTTCAACGTGCTAAACACAGTGCGAGTGCATAGTACATTTCCAGTTAATATTAGCTATTATGATGATGTTTGTATAGTTCCTAAAGCTTAAATGAAATCCTGGGGTCTCCTGAGAGACATTGCTGACCAAACAATATCCCCTGCATGCACAGCTCTACAGCATTACTTGTTTTTCAGCTATTTTAATGCACACATTTGTTGTTAAATGAAATGATGTCTTTGTAGAGGCAAGGGAAAAGATCGACTTGAAAACACAGTCTTTTCATTTTATCTAAGAATCTCCCTCAATCTTGTTTTGCCTACATCTATCTTCTTCCCGCTGGGTTTGTTTTCCTTTTCTCTCAGTATTTCTTTCTGCTGGCTATGTCTCTCACTGCTTTCTCAACTAGTTTGATTACTTCATTTTGCTTTTTCATCCCTTTCAGCCTAACTTCCTTCCTCCCCACCTTGGGTGTCTTTCCTTTACTATATATAGATTTTACTTTTTCTCAGCTTTTCTTTCTTTTTTTTTCCTCTCCCTTCACTTTGTGAAATTTTTGTATCTCCCCCCTTCTATTTACCCTCTCTTTCTCTCCCTCTCTCCTATGCGTTTTTACTTTCCACCTCTCATTTTATCTTATGAATCTTCCTTTATCTTCGAAATACAGGCTTTTCTATCTTTATTCTTTCCCTTCTTTCCATCCTATTTTCCTCTCATTTTGCTTTATTTCTGTCATCTCCTTATTATATTCCCTGGCTTTCCTTATTTCTTCTTCTTCCTTGTTTCTGCCTCCTCATGCCACCTACACTGGTTTCTCTCCCTGGGTCCTGTGTGGGGTAGAGCCTGCTCTGGCTTCCAGATGGCCAGTAGATCAACAAAAAGCTATTAGTCCCCTAGCAGAGGAAGAAGTCAAGCTGTTGAGATGCTTGGGGAGCATCTCAAGGCCAGGCAGAAAATGAAGTGGTCAGGAAGGAAGAGGAGGTGATGTTTAATGGAACAAAAATAAAATAGGTGAGAAAAAATGAGATGGAAAAACAGAGATTTACGACACAAGAGAATTTAGTTGGAATGAGACTGTCATCAGATCAGCTGGGGGAAGAGAATGGAAAAACAAGCTTGTTAAAGTGAATTCTTTGTCATAACCATGAGCTTTTTATACTCAACTTGCCTGCTTGGTTTCTCAACACTGTTTTGTTCTTTCACAGCCATTTTGTTTGATCCTTCTCTTCTCACCATACTTCACTATTTACCCAGCCCTGTCTGATTCCCATCTACTGACTGATTTTCTTGAGCACTTTTGAGTTCTAACCAAATACTAGAAATAGATCTAGTATTATAAAAGTTAGAAGTGCAGATTCAGGATTCAGACAGGACATAGAACTGGGCTTCAAAAATCAGGCTGTTTTTGTTATGCAAGAATACCATGAAAATACTTGTATCTATTACTGGGCACAGGTCTTGGAACAGATTAACTTGAATCACAATGCTGTTTCTCCACTGCCAGTTTTGTGATCTTGGTAATTAGTTAACTTTTCTAATCCTATGCATTTTTATCACAGTGATAACAATACTTACTTTCACAGATAGGTTTGAGGTAATGAAGAGATGAAATAATTGAGGGCAAGTGCCAGGGGCAGTGCCCAGCATACAGTCAAGATTTTTTAATGTTTACTGGCCCATTATTACCATGTTAATAAATAGACCCACCACTCCTTTATTATAAGTTGAGGCAAGGTTTTCTGGATTACCCTCCCGCTGCCACTCCAGATCAAATGCTCTTTGGTGCTGCACAGATCGCCACATTATTAGACTCACTTTCCTAGGTTGGTGCCCAGGAAACACCATGATTTGTTCAGCAGAAAGATTTGTGTTTTGGTAGACTTCAACATTGTGTTAAACCTCACCCACCCATCCATTTCCATACCTTCCCCTTCTTCTTGGTTTCTTCTAGGGGAAGGACAAACGAAAGGTTGAACCATCTTCCAAGAGACCCAGAATACCCCATGAATTCACCACTCCCAGCTTAAATAGCTATCCAGAATTTAACAGACATTAAACACAACTCCCCCCTTCCACCCCGCTGGATGATTTTAGCTCCCAGTGAGAATCTCATCATAAAAACCATTTCTTTCCATCTCTCTTCTTTCCATCACCAACTCCACCATCCCCACAGCCCACCCTTTGGAAACGTTCTTTACAACCACCTTGTGCTTTTAAACCTGGTATTAGGAGGGTACAACCTAGCTGGAAATTTTCAAAGGTAATTTCACTGAGTCTTCCTGCATGCTTCATTTCAATACAAAGGGGCAGCAGCTTGTAAACCAAAGGGACAGAGCAAGGTTTACTGCACACCTTGCCGAACTGGGATGTTGCAGGTGACTCTCAGCAAGTCCCTCTGTTGTACATTACCTCAGTTTCCTTGACAGCACAATGCCAAAGGATCTTTGCAGTTGGTCCTGGCTCCAGCATTACACGTTCAGAATTCCAAGCTCTATTCTGGTGAATTCAGATATCCAAAGAGCCTTTGTTTTTACTTCCTGTGTCCGTTACCTGGATACTAGTATATCTAAAAACTTCACCAGTTCTGTCCTGTTTCCCAACTTCAGGATATACAAATTTCAGAAACATGCATGTCCAAAGATGGCTATAGAGAAGAACCACTTTCCTGGGAAATGGTAGCAGCATTGTGTGACAGTGAGTCACACACAACTGGCTCTCTCCAATACCAAGCCACTGAATTTTAAAAATAAAGATGTTGGGTCCTGGCTTAGTGGCTCAGGCCTGTAATCTCAGCACTGTGGGAGGCCAAGGCAGGCTGATCACTTGAGGCCAGGAATTCAAGACCAGCCTGGCCAACATGATGAAACCTGGTCTCTACAAAAATTAGCCAGGCATGGAGGTAGCCGCCTATAATCTCAGCTATGATGGGAGGCTGTGGCATGAGAATCACTTGAACTCAGGAGGCAGAGGTTGCAGCGAGCCGAGATTGTGTCACTGTACTCCAGCCTAGGGCACCGAGTAAGACTCTGTCAAAAAAAAAAAAAAATGTTGGGGGTACCGTTTCTTCACATTTCAACTGTAAAACAAATTCTGAAAAATGATTTTGCAGAGAAAAAATTAGGGATATGTAACTCGGTTATTTGTCCCTGCCCAAATCTCATATGTAAATATAACCCCCAGTGCTGGACATGGGGCCTGGTGGGAGGTGTTTGGATCATGAGGGTTGATCCCTCATGAATCACTTGGGCCGCCCCCTTGGTGGTAAGTGGGATCTCACTCTGCATTCTCATAAGTTCTGGTTGTTTAAAAGTGTATGGCATCTCTCCCTCTGCTCTTTCTCGCCTGCTCCTGCATTCACCATGTGACATGCCTGCTCCCACTTCGCCTTCCACCTTGAGTAAAAGCTACCTGAGGCCTCCCCAGAAGCCAAGTGACATCAGCACCATGCTTGTACAGCCTGCAAAACTGTAAGCCATTTAAACCTCTTTTATTTCAAACTTACCCCTTCTCAGGTATTTCTTTATAGTAATGCTTGAACAGCCTAAGACAGATAAAGAGATGAGAAAGGGAGAAAGGAGTTTGGGTAATAACATTCTGACAAGCAACCAAGGTAATCCAATGCAGGCATGGGTCTCTCTTCAGTGTATACTTTATTCTGATTGCCTCTTTTAGCTAGGAATTGTAATTTCATCAGATGAGCTTCTCACATGTTGAAAAGTAGATACCTGTTGTAATGCTGACTGCATATCTCCAAATGAAACACTAGGCAATGAAAGGGAAAACATGGTTATAAACAAAGAGACTCAATTATAGCAAATAATTTTATGTCCTAGAAGGAAAAATATATTTAAGGTGATAAAGAGAAGCCAGAGAGGGGTGGTTAATAAAATTTAAGAAAAGAAAGAAATAGGAGAGGTATCTTACAAGGTAAAAATTGTGGTATAATAGAAAAGAGCATTGGATTGGGAATAAAGAGACATGGCATCTAATCGAAATGGCACAAACTACCTCATGATGCTGTGAGCCTCTATGAACCTCAGTAGACTCATGTGTGAAATAGGGAAACAAACAGCTTTTCCTATCCTTCCCGTGATAAAAAGTTGCTGAGAGAATCAAATGAGATCAGAGCAATAGAGGTGCTTTGTTAACTGTACCCACCTAAGGGACATTTTTATTATAAAATGTTGAATTCATTCTAAGTTTATTAAGAGTGGTGCATCCCAGAGAGTCAGGCTCTCAGATTTTAAATGAAATCACAACCTGTGAATGAGTCTTCTTAATCTTCTTCATGTGACAGTCTTCCTTTTGCCTGAGCAAAAGACTCTGGAGGACTAAAAGTCACCAGGTTGGATGTGAACTAATGGAGAGACCTAAGGCACTCCCTCTGGTTTTCTCTGCTTGATGGGCATTGCTCAGGAGGAGGCATGGGTTTGCTCTTCAGGCAATCCAAGGAATTGATCATCCTGCTTCTCTTCTGTGCTGGTCTAGAGCCTTTATTGATAAACAGAGACATGGCCTTTCCTCCCATCTGACAGTAGAAAAATTCTTTATAATACAGTCAGAGTGTGATAAGTACCATTTGAAGTAATGTTCTCCAGTGACCTCACTTTACTGGGAACCCCTGCCAACCATTTTTAATAATGTGACTATATACACATATTTCTCACTGCTGATTGAATTAAACAGAGATGCCTGATCAAAACTGGTCTAGTTATAGTTTCTTCCTGAGAGTTTGGGGTGGAGAGAGAGAGGGGGAGATAATTTTGGGTTATTAGAACTTAAATCCAGATTTTATGATGACATGGGTATCTTTCCCTTTCTTATTCTTTCTAAGTGGACTGAAAAAGTGAGGAAAGTTACTAGTCTGGGAGAAGATTAAACAGATCAAGATAAAATTAACGTGTTTTTTTTTTTTTTACCTGAGTCCCAGTATCATGCTGTCTCAGTTGTATCTTTACTTCAAGGAAACATGACTCTCTTTTATGCTTATAATGAGGCTTCTTTTTCTTTGAGTTATTTAGAATTAGTTGCTGTGTCTTGAAGCCAAATATATAATTTATTCACAAATTCATATTGATTATATGTGAAGAGATCTGAGATTAGGAGTAAGCAGCAAGAGTTCTAGTCTTGACTCTCACGTAATATTTACAATATGTGTTAGGCCATTCTTGTATTTCTATAAACAAATACCTGAGACTGTGTAATTTACAAAGAACAGAAGTTTAACTGGGTTATGGTTTTGCAAGTTGTGCAAGCATGGCACAGGTATCTGCTCTGGTTCTCAGGAGGCTTCAGGGAGCTTTTACTTATGGCAGAAGCTGAAGCCACAGCAGGTATCTCACGTGGCAGAGCAGGAACAAGGGGTTGAGGGGAGGTGCCACACACTTTTAAATGACTGGACCATGTGAAAACTCACTTTGGTGAGGACAGCACCAAACTATAAGAGATCCTTCCCCATGACTCAAACTCCTCCCACCAGACCCCACCTCCAACACTGGGGATCACAATTTAACATGACATTTGAGCAAGAGATATATCCAAACTATACCATTATACTCCCTGTACCCCCAAATCTCATCCTTCTCCCATTATAAAGTAGAATCATACCTTCCTCCATAGTCTTAAATCATTCCAGAATTCGTTCAAAAGTCCAAAGTCTCATTCGAGACAAGGTAAATTCCTTCCACCTATGAGCTTGTAAAATCAAAAACAAGTTAGCTACTTCCCTGATGCATTGGTGGTACATGCATTGGGTAAACATTCCTGTGCCAAAAGGGAGAAATTGGCCACAAGAAAGGGGCTATAGGTCCCATGCAAATTTGAATCCCAGGGTAGTCATTACATCTTAAAGCTCCAAAATAATCTCTTTTGACTTAATGTCCCACATCCAGGGTACACTGGTGCAAAGGGTGAGCTCTCAAGGCCTTGGGCAGCTCCACCCCTGTGGTTTTGCAGGGTTCAGCCCTTGCAGCTGCTCTCACAGGTGCCTAAAGATTTTTCCAAGCACAGGGTGCAGACTGCCAGTGGATCTACCATTTTGGGGTCTGGAGGAAAGTGGCCCCCTTCTCACAGCTCTACTAGGCAGTGCCCCAGTGATGACTCTGTGTCAGGGTTCCAAGCTCACATTTCTCCTCCAGACTACCCTAATAGAGGTTATCAGTGAGAGCCTGCATTTGCAGCAGGCTTCTGTTTGGGCACCCAGGGTTTCTCATACATCCTCTGATATCTAAGCAGAGGTTGCCAAACTCCATTCACTCTTGCATTTTATGGACTGGCAGACTTAATATTACATGGAAGCTACCAAGACTTATGGTGGTTTGCCTTTTCCAAAGCAGCAGCCCTAGCTGTACTGGAGCCCTTTGAGCCACAGATGAAGCTGAAGCTGCCTGGATGCAGGGAGCAGTGTCTCAAGGCTGTGCAGGCCAGCACCACCCTGGCCCTGGTCCACAAAACCATTTAGTCCTCCTAGGCCTCCAGGCTTGTGATGGAAGGGAGTGCCTCAGATATCTTTGAAATGCCTTCAAGGCCTTTTTGCCATATATGTGGCTATCAGCACCTAGCTTTTGTATTGCATAAATCTTATAGTAAGTGGTTGCTCCACAGCCTGCAAGAATTCCTCTCCTGAAGAAGTTTTCTCTTTCTCTGCCATATGACAAGGCTGCAAAATTTCCAAACTTGTACACTCTTCTTTTCCCTTAAATATACCTTCCAACTTAAGTCATTTATTTGCTTCCACATCTGAGTGTATGTTGTCAGAAGCAGCCTTGCCACTTCTTAAATACTCTGCTCCTTAGAAATTTCTTCCATCACATACCGTAAATCATCACTTTCAAGTTCAAATTTTCACAGATTCCCTAGGGCATAGGCAGAATGCAGCCAAGCTCTTTGCTAGTCAAGCTGTTTGCTAAGGCATAACAAGGGTGACCTTTACTCCAGTTCCCAGTAACTTTCTTATTTCTGTCTGAGATTTCATCAGCCTGACCTTCACTGTCCATATTATTATCAGTATTTTGGTCACAACCATTTAACCAGTCTCTAAGAGGTTCCAAGCTTCCCCTCATCTTCTTATCTTCTCCTGAACCTTCCAAACTCTTCCAGCTTCCCATTTTCTAGTTCCAAAATTGTTTCCACATTTTCAGGTATCTTTATAGCAATGTGCTACTCCTCAGTACTAATTTTCTGTATTAGGCCATTCTTGCATTACTACAGAGAAATGCCTGAGACTGGGCAATTTATAAAAAAAAGAGATGTCATTGGCTCATGGTTCTGCAAGCTGTGCTAGCATGGAACAGGCATCTTCTTGGTTTCTGAAGAGGTCTCAGGGAGGTTTTGCTCATCGGGAAAGGTAAAAGTAGGGGTAAGCACGTCACATGGCAAAAGCAGGAGTAAGAGAGAAAGTGGGTGGGGAGGTGCCACACTTTACAACAAGCAGATCTTTCAAGAACTTATGCACCTCCACAAGGACAGCACCAAGGCATAAGGGATCCACACCCATGACCCAAACACGTCCCACCAGGCCCCACCTCCAACATTAGGGATTACATTTCAACATGAGATTTGGGCAGGGACAATTAGCCAAACTCTATCAGTATGCAATAGTTGGAAAGTTGATTCCCTTTCTTGAGTCTCAATGCCATCATGTACAATCAGCAAAAATAGTCTTGAGTTATATCAAGGCTGGTTGGAGAATAATGGATTTGAAAGAGCTTTATAAATTATGCAAGTATTAAAAATTATTATAAATTATATGTTTTTATTTTCTTTTAAAATGCACCCTTAGTGTAAATCAGAGGTCTTCTAACCTCAGGTTCTAAACTATATTTTGAATGTTATTCTGTACAACATTTAAACTAGATCTCTCTCTCTCTCTGTCTGTCTCTCTCTCCTCTCTCTCTTTCTCTCTCTCTGTCACACACACACACACACACACACACACACACACACACACGCACACACACACCCTTCTTTAAAATGTCCTGCAGTTTCTTGTCATTGTTCATACCTATGCTATCTCTCCCATTTGCCCTAGTATCTCCAGCATTGCTTTGCCAATTATCACCATATCTTATTTTTGCCCCTGTCATTTCTGTGCTCTCATTTTTGAAGAAATAACTCCAATGTCCTAGCCTTTATAATTGCTTCTTAGATACACCCAATGCAAACTCCTACTATCTGCATGAAGAACTCGAGCACATTATGATACATCTTACAGCCTGCCTACTATGGGAGTCTGTGTCATCAACTTAGGGGGGAAAACCTGGGCTTGACAGACTGACAGACATGGATTTGAATCTTGGCTCAGCCTCTCATAAGCCATATAATTTTCTTTTGTTTTCTTTAACTGTTCCAAGCAAGTTTCCTCATTGAAAAAATAAGATTGATAATAGAACTTATCTCATGAGTCTGTTGGGAGGATGAGATAAAATAGGATGAAAAATATTTAGCATCCTCTTTTAGCACATAGTAAGTAATAAATTATAGCTATTATGACAGTTTCTGTGTCAGTCCTGTCTGGTTTTCATAAGGTTAATTCTTTGTTCTTCCTTGTCTCTGTTCTGTGGAATATAGCCCTGTATACTGCATGGTCCAGAATCTCATTTGAAGAGATGCATAGATATTCAAACAATACGAGCACTGAAATGGTATTGGAGGGTGAGAGGAAGGGAAAGTCCAGAGTATCTGCCCCTGAACATCCACTTCCACTTCCACCTTAGGTGATGTCTGTACTTGTGGCTGGTTCTCCTTTGTTTCTCTGTTTAGTCCATTGGACAAATTTCTTGTGGTTCTGTGAAACCTTGTCTCAGAATCTAGCAATATCACAATTCTTCTCCTTTCCTTTTAAAACTTAGGGATGCTTGTGTAGTTCAGCTGTTGATAATCTTGGGGTGCTTCCCAGGCCCCCATTGTCTTCTCATCTCTTCCATCACTTGTGTAATAAATTCTTTGTACTAGATTTCCTCTCAGAATAGTTTTTATTTTCCTGATTGAACCTTCATTAACACAGGCCACTCCTACCCACATTCCAGGTAGACTGGAAATTTATTTTAAATAGAACATATATCTACATTTACTAGATTTTCTTATAGAAAAATATGTACTTAAGTAATGCTAAACACATATTTATTGAATTCAATATTTGTACACAGTGAATTACCAACTTCTGCCTGTCCCTTCCCCCACTTGTGAGGCTGAATCTAAGCCTGGAAAACTGAATAAGCAATATCTCCATCTATTCTCTGATGCCCACGTACTAATGACCAGGAGACACGTTCAGGATAATCATGGGTTGTAGACTGTGTTCTATGCAGTTCGCTCCTTTTATTTACTCCTAGATGTAATAACGACTTTATGTATCAAATTCAGTTGCATCTCATTTCATTTGTTGTGTTAATTTTGTCTTAATTTTTTCATTTACTCTGCTGAGTCTATAGGCAAAAATTGCAGAATTTGAAAAGCCTATTAAGTAAACCCAACTTTTAGTAGTACAGGATATTATGACGCAGATACAGGACCAAATGCAGTCTGAAGGCTACCTAGCAATGCCTTGTCTCTTCCGGATTCTAAATAACTGGACTTCAGAAATCAGGCAACATCTGTTTCTTCTTTTTAATATACTTTCCTGCTAAATCAAGAGTTGCAAACACATGGCATTCAGGCTGTCTTTCTAAGTGCCTATTGTACTCCAATCAATCAAAACTAGTTCTCAGGGTAAACCGCATTGTCATTCCTTTTAAGCATTTGTTCTTGCTTTGTTTTGACTTTTCATGACATAGCCATGGTTGCTGCCTCCCAATATTCATGTTTCTCCTTTTCCATTGCAAAGCAGCCCTGGGTGTAGAGGAGATTAAGTGCCCCAGCTCTTCTTGTACTATTTAAAATTTATATAATCCCGTAAGGAACACCCCACCTCATTGCTATAGTGATTAATTTGGGTAATAGAGGCTTCAGCCAGTCAGAGGACATCATGCCCATGGTCAGTGACATTGATATAAAATTGTGTATGTGATTAAAGTTGAATCAATGACTCATGGGAGAAGATTTTCTAAGGGCTTTATAGAAATAGTTACTTGCCCTTCCGGGTAAGCTATCCAAAACCAACCCACTAGTAGATACTGGGAAATTGTAGTACAAAAAGTAGCTTAATAATCTTGACCCCAGGAGTGAAGCCAGCCTTATAATAATGTTGAAATTGGCACAAAGGAAGGCAGAGTAGAGAGACAGAAGAAAGCTACTTGCTTAGAGAGATCACTGAGAGACTGAATGAAACATACTGAAGACCTTCCACTTTATGAGGTCATGAATAAGTCATCTTTGTTGTTTGAATCACTTTGAGAGGACTATTCCTAAAAGCCAAATTTAACAACACTTTCAGTCTCAGACTCAGGTAAGTTCTGCTTCACTCACCACCTTCTTCCGACATAAAGTCTCCGACTCCATCTCTCAGATCACATCAGGTCCATTTTTCTTTTTATTGTTCTTATTTTAATGCCCCCTTCTTACAGATCTCTACCACCTCCCAGCACCTGACTCACCTTCACAGCTGATTTTCATTTGTTTTACCTCTCTTCATAAGCCATCAGTTATTACTCTCTCTCTCTCTTTTTTTTTTTTTTTTTTTGGTATTCTAATACTCAGTAGGGAGGTCCTTTGGAGAGGGGAAGAAGATAGTTTCATATAGGCTCTGATTTAAATTTCAGAGTTGCAGCCTCGGGGTCAAATTGCCTGAACTGACAATTCATTATTTTGCTTTTCTTCTTTTGTGTGTTGTTTTAAATGAGTTTCGGAGAATTTTATAGATAAATGGGACCTTGAAAGATGTACTAGCCAAACCTCTTTGTATAATAACTAGAGAAATGAAGTTTGAAAATGTTAAGTGGCTTGCCCCATATCACACAGCTGGGGATCTTTAGGAAAGATTACAACTCAGGTATGCTGACTCCCAGCCAGTGCCTTCATTCTGACCTCACGCCCACTTTCCTTCACAACATAGCATTTTACTGGGGGCTTTAGTTGCAGATATCCTGCACAGAACTCTGAGATTTGGCTGCTCCCAGATGGCACATCAAGTAGACACAGAAATGTTGCTTCTATCATTCACCCACTGGACAAGGACTTGGTCAAGCATCCTGACAGGTTCAAGATTCTCCCATAATTCCCCAGATCAAGAACTATGGAGGCTGTCAGGCTGCCTTTGACAGCAGGGGAGGCCAGAGTGGTTCAGAGTTTCAATCCAGTCAGATCTATTTTCAGAATGATAATGTGAAGTGAATTTTCTTAGAAACTGGTGAAAGAGTAACAAAGAAAATGTAAAAGCTATCTTATTTTATCCTAAAATCCAAAGCTCTCCAGAGATTCCTAAAACACATTACTTGAGGCAATTGAGGTTTTAGGGAGGTAGCGTGTCTAAATGGTTAAAGACCTTACACTCTGAAGTTAAACCCTCTGATTTGTAGCCATCTCTGACACTTCTTAGTTCCAAAACCTGGAGTAGCTCGTTACCTTCTCCAAGCCTCAGTTTTCTCTTCTGTAAACTGGGGACTAGAGGAGCACCCGATTCATAGGATTTCTGGGATGGTTGAGTGAGTTAATTTAGGTAAAATGCTTAGAATAATGTCTGGCATATTACACACTTTACGTTATTACTATCATCATCATCACATTCTTTATTATCATTTTCATCAAGTACAATGTGTTTATATTTTGCAGGAAAGATGGAAGGTCATATGCAAAATGTTTTTAAATGAGTGAAAAAGAGAGAAGAGGTGTATAAATGTGAGAATCAGGGAAAGCAGAATAAAAAGGATACAAGGAAGGCCGGGCACGGTGACTCACGTCTGTGATCCCAGCACTTTGGGAAGCCGAGGCGGGCGAATCACAAGGTCAGGAGATCGAGACCATTCTGGCTAACACAGCGAAACCCCGTCTTTACTAAAAATACAAAAAAAAAAAAATAATAATAATAATAACCGGGCGTGGTGGCGGGAGCCTGTAGTCCCAGTTACTCCGGAGGCTGAGGCAGGAGAATGGCGTGAACTTGGGAGGCGGAGGTTGCAGTGAGTCAAGATGGCACCACTGCACTCCAGCCTGGGTGACAGAGTGAGACTCCGTCTCAGAAAAAAGAAAAGAAAAAGAATACGAGGAAAGATGAAGGAGGGAATAAGGAGAAAAAGGGGGAGGAGAGAGAAGTGAGTGACTCATTTGTTCTACTCATATACATTGAAGACCAATATTTGACCCAGGCACAATGTTTGTTCCAGGAGTAAACTTTCTTCCTAACTGAACAAAAACAAAAACAAAAGTACAAGATTAAACATTACTGTCTTTTGCCTTTATAAGAAAGAAACAAACACAAAAATATAATCATAACTTTCTGCAAACGCTACATTATGTGATCGAGGTAAACTTTCCTGAGGAAGGGACACTCACCCAGAGTTTTCTATAACTTAAGTATCAGGCATATGTGCATACATTAGTACAATTCTATTTATACTTTTAGTTTTTCATTTATTGCTTTATTCACTCATCCTTCATTTTCTAGCAACTATACCACAGACCTTTTGCATCATGCTTGGAGTATACTGTTAGAATACAGAAAGGCAGCTATGTAAAGATATAAGGGTCATGAAATCTGATAAAGAGTTATGAGGCAATATACAAGAATGTGGGAAAATATTTTAAGGAGATCATCAGAAGAAAAAGACTCAAAAGAAAACTAGTGGTTTTTTGTTGTTGTGTTGTTTTTATCATCAACTCTGTGCCAGCCACTCTGACAATTCACAGATGCATCTCATTTGTAAAACCATCTCATCTGGTAAGTCATGAAGATCCTAAAATTCAACATAGAGAAAGGGCTGGAGTCCAGGTTCAGAGTCTTTCTCTTTTAGGATAGTACATGGCACTGGGCAGAGGAGGGTTTCAGTGGAAGTTGCCTTGCTAATAAAAGGACAGAGAATAGCACGCTTGGTTGCTGTAGGGAGAACCCGTCCCAGTTTGTCCCGTCCCAGTTTGTCCCTAGAGAGGTGGTAGAACTCTATCATTAGACAGAGTGGTGCAGAGAGCTTTACGCTGTGCTGCCACCTCTCATGCCTACAGCAATCAGGCTCTTCTACCTCATTTCTTTCTTCTGGCTTCTCAGTGAAATCATACTCACTCTTTTTCAAAGACAATGTTCCAGCTCTTGATAAAGCTGATGTCAGATAAAGGGGCTAGCTCACTTACTGTTGAAAAACTGACATGTTAGGCTCGTGGTGGGTGTCTGGACTAGAAAAGTAGACGGAAACTGAATCTTAGTGGTGTGGACCCATTCATGGGTGGGTTGTAGGGAGTACACGCTTCAGCTGAAATTCAGTCCTGATTGTGTGAGCATGTGTTCATGTGCATTTTTGTAAAAAGTGAAGATATGTAACTATTCTCACTTTTTCCAGGAATCAATGACAATAACATGCCTAGTAATTAAATACTGATTATGCATCCACCTTTTACAGACTAAGACCATTGTTTGACTAATAGACCAGGTCATGTTTATAAAAAAGCAGAAATGAAAGAGAACACCTGTTCATCAAATATACGAATTAGTGCTGTACAAAACATTTTATCATAGGTGAATATAAAAAATAAAAGCTTTATTTTCCTTATTTCCAAAGCTTTGCAAATACCAACAGACAGATTAAGCAAGGTCACACAGTACAAGGTTGAGTTTGAAGTAGAATACAGATGTCCAGGCTATCAGGATTATATTTTTTTAAGTTTTTAACATTCTTTCATCTTCAAAGGATTAACGTTATAAACAATTTTTCCTATGGGAACTATAAAAATTGAGGATTCTATGATTTTAGAGTAGCATGAATAAAGTATGAACATATTTCTCTCAGTTAAATAGGTTGTATTCTGCTTCAAATACATTGTATTCTGCTGCTTTATCAACACAATAAATATGCTGTATGTGTTGATAAAGAGCAAATTTTACTATAAAACTGCAATATGAATATAAAGGAATCAACTTGAGCATGGCAATAAAGTACCATTACATTACCCAGAAAACTGAAGAATGACTAAGCTTGGTGAATTCTGAAATTTTGGAAGTACTAATCTGGGCTGGAGAGAACTCTTCCTATAGTCTAATCAACATAATGAAGCCTGTTTTACAGATAGAGAGAGCTTTTTAATATATTATTCTTGCCCTTTCTTTCTTATTCCTTTTATTTACTGACTTGTCCAGACTTCATGATAGCATGGAAATAACATAGAATTCAAAGGGAAATGGGCTCACATTTAAATGTTGGAGCCATTATTTCATTTTAGTACTAATAAGAATAAAAATATAAAAGCTTGTTATATTTGCAGCAGTTGTTTTGTATCTGAAACTGGGCTAAAAACTGTATATCCATTATCTCATTTAATCCTCATAGTAAACCATCAGAGCTTATCTTCTATTATTCTCATTTTATATGCTTGGAAATTAAAAATTTGGACAGTGTATCCAAGACAAGACAACTAACTAGATACTGCCAGGAGAAACGTCTTCCACCAAAACAGACCAAAATATCCAGTAAATCAGCATACTCAGAACAGATCACCTGAAAGAATGGAGTAAAAGATATTAGAGAGACAACCCGGATAGCAGGATGAAAGGGAGAGGAAACTGGGAATCCTTCATGGGGTTGCTGAATATGGGACATGTTCCAGGCCCTGAATGGCTCATAAGGATATAATGGCTCTGAGTTACATAAGTCATTAAACCTGGAGGGAGCAGGGCTCTCTTTGCTACAGGACCAGGATGAATCTGATCTGTGAACCCCACTGTCCGCCAGCCCCTTTCAGAGTCCCTGCCTAGCCATGTCTGCATGCAGCAAAGCTTTAACTACTCCACCAGAGCACTTTTGCCAGTGTCCACCACCACAGTGGTTTTGTCCTAGCCTCCCTGCTGCCCTACCAGAGCACCTTTGCTGACAGCCTCCCCGCTGAATGTGTTCTCCTGCAACCCTGTCCCTACCCTGTTGGAGCACATTTGCCTATGGCACCCCTGATGCTCACGTTAAGCACTCCCCGCCTTAGCACCCCTTCTGCCCCTGCTGGAGTGCTTCCTGTCCCCAGTACCCCTGCCACCGCTACCATGCTTCACATCTATGGTGCCCCTACCACCCCTGCTGGAGCACTTACACCCATGACCCCCCACTCACCCCTACAGAGTGCTGTTGCCAGCAGTCTGGGAGCATCCTAGGCCATCAAGCTCAGGCAACACTCAACCGTGATGGGCTAAAGGACAAAGCTGCAGACCTGATCCCAACCACCCAGGGTTAGAGTAGACAACCTGGGAGTACAGAGCTGAGCCTGAGCCCCCTGAAAACATCCAGAAATAAAGTCATTCAATTACACCAAGCTTGCACCACAAACTCTCAAGACTGGGCATGATGACTCACACGTGTAATCCTAGCACGTTGGGAAGCCAAGGTGGGAAAATCACTTGAGCCCAGGAGTTTGAGACTAGCCTGAGCAACATAGTGAGACTCCATCTCTACAGATTTTTTTTTTTTTAAATTAGCCAGGCATGGTGGCACGTGCCTGCAGTCCCAGCTACTTGGGAGGCTGAGCTGGGAGGATCGGTTGAGCCCAGGAAGTCAAGGCTTCAGTGAGCCATGATCATGCTACTGTACTACAGCCTGGGTGTCAGAGTAAGACCCTGCCTCAAAAATAAAAGAAAAAAGGAAACTCAAGGGCAATAAAGATCATAAAAACAAAAAAACCAAAAAGCCCTACTGGAAGAACAGTAACTTTAAAGGATAAAGGAACATCAGCCCTCATAGATGAAAAAGAACCAGCACAATAACTTTGACAACTCTAAATGCCAGTGTCTTTTTACGTGCAAATGATCACACTAGCTCCCTAGCAATGGCTCTCAAGAAGATTGAAATGATTGAAATGCCAGACATAGATTTTAGAATCTAGATGGCAATGAAGTTCATTAAGATAGATATAAGAAAAGATTGAAACCTAATCCAAAGGATCAGTGAAATGATCCAAATGTTAAATAATGAGATAACCATTTTAAGAAAGAACAAAACTAAATTTCTGGAAATGAAAAATTTACTACAGGAATTTCAAAATATAATTGGAAACTTTATCAAAATAATAGACCAAGTTCAGGAAAGACTCTCAGAAGCGGTAGGCTGCTCTTTCAAAGCAACACAGGCAGACAAAAATAAAATAAAAAAGAACCTAAAACAAGAATAAAACCTCTGAAAAATTTGGGATTATGTAGAGACCAAACCAATGACTCATTGACATTCCTAAAAGAAAAGGAAAAAGAGCAAGCAACTTATAAAACATATTTGAAGATATAGTCCATGAAAATTTTCCCAATCCCTCTAGAGGTCAACAAACAAATTTAGTAAATTCAGAACACCCTTTTGAGATACTGTGCAAGATGACCATCTCCAAGACACATAATTATGAGATCCCCCAAGGTCAAAGCAAAGGAAAAAAATCTTAAAGGCAGCTAGAGAGAAGAGGTGGGTCACTTATAAAGGGAACCCCATTAGGCTGACAGTAGACCTTACAGCAGAATCCTTATAAACCAGAAGAAATTGGGGACCTATTTTTAATATCCATATGGAAAAGAAATTCCAGACAAAATTTCATATGCCATCAAAGTAATCCTCATAAGTGAAGAAGAAATGAAGTTAATTTCAGACAAGCAAATGCCTAGGGGATAATTTACCACTAGACCTACCTTAAAAGAAGTCATAAAGGGAGTGCTAAACATGGGATTGAAAGAACGATACTTGCCATCACAAAAACGCACTTAAGCACAAAGCCCAATGACATGATAAAGGAGCTATACAATCAAGTCTACATAATAACCAGCTAACAGCACAATGACAGGATCAAATTTTTACATATCAATTGACCTGAATGCAAATGGGCTAAATGGCCCCACTTAAAAGGCATATAGTGACAAATTGAACAAAGAAACAAGACCCAACTCTCTACTGTCTTCAAGAGATTCATCTCACAAGTAATGACACCCATAGGCTCAAAGTAAAGGGATGGAGAAAGATCTATCAGGTAAATGGAAAACAAAATAGATCAGGAGTTGCTATTTTTATATCAGATTAAATAGACTTTAAAACAATAATGATCAAAAAGGACAAAGCTATTACATAATGATAAAGGGCTCAAACCAACAAGAAGACTGAACTATACTAAATATATATGCAACCAACATTAGTGCACCAAGATTCATGAAACAAATTCTTAGACATCTATTAAGAAATACAGACAATCACACAATACTGGGGGACTTGAACATCCCACTGACAGCATTAGACAGATAATCAAGGTAGAAAACTAACAAGGATATTCTGGACTTAAACTAAACACTTGAACAGTTACATCTAATAGATACAGAATACTCCACTTGACAACAACAGAATATACATTCTTCTCATCTCCACATGACACATATAAGACTCTGACTGATCACAGCTTAGCTATAAAGCAAGTCTCAGCAAATTCAAAAATATCAAAATCATACCAACCACATTCTCAGACCACAGAGCAACAAAAATATAAATCAATACCTAAAAGATCTATTAATATCATACAATAATTTATGGAAATTAAACAACTTGCTTCTGAATTACTCTTGGATAAAGAATGAAATTAAGGCAAAAATAAAAATATTCTTTGAAACTAATGAAAACAGACTCACAACATACCTGAATCTTTGGAACATAGGTAAAGCAATATTAAGAGGAAAATTCATAGTACTAAACCCCAACATCAAGAAGTTAGACAAATCTCAAATTTACAACTTACTGTGTCACCTAGAGGAGCTAGAAAAACAGGAGCAAACCAATCACAAAGCCAGCAGAATAAAAGAAATAAACAAAATCAGAGGTTAATTGAACAAAATTGAAATGAAAAAAACTATACAAAACATTAGTGAAATCAAAAGTAGGTTCTTTGAAAGACTAAACAAGATTGATGGACTAACTAGATTAATAAAAAAATTAAGAGAAAAGATACAAATACACACAGTCAGAAATGACAAAGGGGACATTACCACCAACCACACAAAAATACAAAAAAAAAAAATTATCAGACACTATTACAAACACCGTATACACAAAAAGTAGAAAACATAGAAGAAATGGAAGAATTCCTGGATGGACTCAACCTCCCAAGATGAAGCCAGGAAGAAGTTAAAATCCTGCACAGACAAATAACAAATTCCAAAATTGAATCAGTAACAAAAAGCCTACCAAACAAAGTCCTGGACCATATGGCTTCACAGCTGAATTCAACCAGAAATATAAAGAAGACCCAGTACAAATCCTACTGAAATTATTCAAAAAAATCAAGACGATGGGAATCCTCCCTAACTCACTCTATGTAGGCATCATTATTCTGATACCAAATCCTGACAAAGAAACAGCAAAGAAGAGAAAACTTCATGCTGATATCTCTGGTGAACACAGTTGCAAAAATGTTCAACAAAATACAGCTAGCAAATCAAATCCAACAGCACATCAAAAAGCTAATTCATAACAATCAAGTAGTTTTTATTCCTAGGATGCAGGATTCGTTATGTGATTTACCTCATAAATAGAATTAACAACCAAATTCACATGATCATCACAATAGATACAGAAAAATCCTTCAATAAAATTCAATAATCCTTCATTTTGAAAGCAATCAACAAATTAGGAATTGAATAGACATATCTCAAAATAATAACAGTCATCTATGACAAACCAGTAGCTAACATCATACCAAATGGGCAAAAGCTGGAAGCATTCCCCTTGAGAATCAGAATGAGACAAAGATGTTCACTGTCACCACTCTTATTCAACATAGTACTGGAAGTCTTAGCCAGAGCACTCAGGCAAGAGAAAGAATACAAGGCATCCAAACAGGAAGCGAGGAAGTCAGAATATCTCTTTGTAGACAATATGATTCTATACCAAGAAAACCCCATAGACTCCACCAGAAGGCTTCTAGAACTAATAAATGACTTCAGCAGTTTCATGATACAAAATCTATGTACAAAAATCAGTAGCATTTCTATATACTAGTATGATCCAAGCTCAGTCAAGAAAACAATCCCATTTATAATGGCCACGAAAGAGAATAAAATACCTCAGAATACAGTGAACAATGGAGATGAAAGATTTCTACAAGAATTAGGAAAAACTGCTGAAAGAAATCAGACATGAGACAATCAAAAGAAAAACCATTCCATGCTCACTTATAGGAAGAGTCAATATTGCTAAAATGGACATACAGCCCAAAGCTATTTATAGATTCAGTGGTATTCCTATCAAACTACCAGTGATATTTCACAGAGAATTAGAAATACTATTCTAAAATTCATGCAGAACCGAAAAACCCTGATTCACCAAAGAAATCCTAAGCAAAAAGAACAAAGCAGAGGATATCACACTACTTGACTTCAAACTATACTACAAGGCTACCGTAACTGAAACAGCATAGTACTGGTACAAAAACAAACACATCAACAGATGGAAGAGGATAGAGAACCCAGAAATAAAGTCACACATCTACAACCACCTGATTTTTGACAAGGTCAACAATAACAAGCAATGAGGAAATGACTCCCTATTCAATACACAGTGCTGGAATAACTAGCTAGCCATATACAGAAGACTGAAACTAGACCCCTTCTTTTCACTATATACAAAAATAAACTCAAGATAGATTAAACACTTAAATGTAAAGCCTAAAACAAGACAAACAAGACAAACTCTAGAAAAAAAACTAGAAAATACCATTCTGGACTTCAGCCTTGACAAAGAATTTATGACTGAGTCCTCAATAGCAATTGCAACAAAAACAAAAATTGACAAGTGGTACCAAACTAAACTAAAGAACTTCTGCACTGCCAAAGGAACTATCAACAAAGAGGCAACCTACAGAGGAGAGAAAGTGTTTGCAAACTATGCATCTGACAAAGGTCAAATAGTCAGAATAAGGAACTAAAACGAATCAGCAAACAAAAACAAATAACCCCATTAATAAATGGGCAAAAGACATGAGCAGACACTTCTCAAAAGAAGACATACTTGTGGCCAAAAAATACATGAAAAACTGTTCATACTCACTAATCATTAGAGAAATGCAAATCGAAACCACAATACGATACCATCTCTCACCCATCAGAATGGCTGTTATGAAAGTCAAAATTCAACAAATACTGGTGAGGTTGCAGAGAAAAGGAAACACACACTGCTGGTTGGAATAAAAATTAGTTCCACCACTACGAAAAGCAGTGTGGGGATTTCTAAGAGAATTTAAAACAGAGCTAACATTTGACCTAGTGATCCCACTATTGGGTATATACTCAAAAGGAAAACAAATCATTCTACCAAAAAGACACGTGCACTCATATGTTCGTTACAGCAAAAGCATGGAATCATCTAAGATTCCCATTAACAGTGAACTGGATAACAAGAGAATGATATATATACACTGTGGAATACTACATAGCCATATAAAATAATGAAATCATGTCCTTTACAGCAAAATGGATGCAGCTGGAGGCCATTATCCTAAATGAACTAACGAACTAACACAGGAACAGAAAATGAAATACTGCATGTTCTCACTTACGGATGGGAACTAAACATTAAATACATGTGGACATAAACATGGGAACAATAAACAAAGTGGGAGGGTAGGAGGCAGGTGTGGTTTAGAAGGCTACTTATCAGGTACTATGCTCACTACCTTGGTGATAGATTATTCATATACACCAAGTGTCAGCATCATGCAATTTACCCATGTAATATACCTGCACATTACTCCCTGAACCTAAGATAAAAGTAGAAAAATTAAAAAATACAAAACTATAAGCCTTGGGGGGGAAAAAGGAAATTTGCTAAATGTACATGCATACACGCATGCACAAACACACACACACACACTTATGCACACACAAACAACTTGTTCAAGATTACCTAATCCTATGGATAATGCCTGGATTCAAATCTGTTCTGGACAGTTCCAAATTTCAGGGACTTAAATTAACATAATAAACAGTTTCTCTCACTTCTATTTCTTTTCCTTTGAGCCAATCATTTGTCTTTGATCCTCAATTTTTCTTCATTTAAGAAAAAATTAAAAGGGCTAGCCATAATCTCTTAGCATTGTTTTGAGAATTAAATAGGAACATGCATGTAAAATGTCTGGGCCATAGAAACAGACTCAAAAAAACTTGTTCCCTTCCTGCTTCTGAATCATCAATCTTCTCTCTCCTTGGAGTTCTCCTCTGCTATCTCTGCTCCTCTATCCTTTCCTTGCCCTGCCCTGTTGCTTGGGCACAGATGGCAAAAAAGCCAAATGATACAGGCCGTGGTTACTGGTAGCTACATGTCTAGGGTCACGTAATTTCTTCATTATCTTTCTTGATTGAAAACAGCTTTTGTAAGATAAAGGGTCCATTAGTAAATATTGATGCTGGCAGGCAGGGTGTAAAAGCTGTCAAACAGCTAAAATGAAGGATTGTCAGTTCAGCAACAAAACGTGGGGAGCCAGTATAAAGTAAAAATGAATAAAAGAGTTTAATGTAACTAAAAGAACAAGCAAACATTCATCAATGATGAACAAAGGCGAAGAAGGTCTCAGGTTGTTTTGTGTTTGGAGTGAATATACAGCTTCAAGAAAGCTTATGCTCTAAGGCAGAATTTAATTTAAATCAATTTGCAAAGGAATAAAAAAAAGCATGGTGCCTGTCATGTGCAATGTGTAGGGAATCAAATATAATATAAAACAAGATGCAGATTTTGTTTTTATGAGCTTACTAACAATAAGGAGATAGTACAGTGTGGTTATGGATAACACAGGTTTCACATTGAGAGATATCTGGATGTAAACCCAGGTGTTGAGACCTTGTGTTCCTTATGCAAATCTGAATTCCTTCTCATAAAATGAAAATGATAACACCAGCACCATAGGATTGACGTGAAGGTTAGGAAAGTATGTGACATTGTCTTTAGCCCCCAGTACATGCCCTCAAAAATTACTGATTTTTAAGAGTGATAAGATATTATCACGTAACATTATAGAACAGAAAATTCTAGGAATAAAAAAGATAGGAGTTCAAAAATAACATCTGCTTGTTTAGATTAGAAATAAGGAAATGAAGCAGGAATGCTGAAATTGTTTGTTGAAGAAAGGTTAGTATTTGGCCATGATAATTTTGTAAAGACTATTAGAGTTAGGGAGAGCAGTGAAAACAAAGGTTGTGAGGTTGGGGAGCTTAAAGCGGAGCAGCAGGCAGGAGACGTTTTTGTTTGTCTTTGAGTATGGGGTGTAATGAGGGGTACTGTCAGGGAATATGACTGAGAAAAATTTGGATCTAGAGGTTGAAAAGTCTTAGATGCTTCGCCAATAAGTTATGACTTCAATCTCTAATAATAAAGTTACCAGAAGGTTTCCTCAAGCAGGATGCAATGTCATCATTTATTTTTATCAGGCCCTAGTTCCATGTCCAACCTTAAAATTGTGTAGCATGCTTGAAATGGACTGACTACATCCTCTTTTCTCCATGCAAGGATACAGTAAGAAACTGGCAGTGTGTAACCCAGAAGAGGGCCCTCACCAGAACCCGACCATGTTGGCACTATGATCTCAGCCTTCCAGCCTCTAGAACTGAGAGAAATAAATTTCTATTATTTATAAGCCACCCAGTCTATGGCACTTTGCTATAGCAGGCCAAACTGATGAAGACTGGTGTTCAAGAGCATTGGTTCAGATGTCCCGTAGTCTGATTTTGAGGATCAGGTGACTATGGCATCTCAGTCAAATGATTTCATCTCTTTCTACTTCAGTTTCTTAATCAGTAAGGTGGGATAATTACTAACTCATATTACCATATGATGATTACATGAGATAATATACTGCATCATTTACAACAGACAACTAGCATCATCATCACCTAGGTCAACGAGCTATTTAATAACGCTTAGTAAATGATAGCTATTATTGAATAATGACTGACCAGGGTGGTAGGTGATGATGATGCTGAATCAGTCTTTCTCCTACAGCTGACACTCTACATCCGATTTCTTCTTTGACAATGGGTATTGCTCTGCTATGAACCCATGTATAACCATCAGAGTTTACAATAGAATGGCTTTGGCTGAATTGCAATAGAGATACCACAGCAGGAGTGATACCACAGCTGGGCCATCATGAGGAAATCCTGCTGAGAAATTAGGTCCAGGGTGGGCAGATACAATTATCAGAGCTCAGAAAACCATCTGCCTTTCAAGAAAATCACTGGTTAGTTGTTGGAGGAGGAACACTCCCATTTGAAGTTTGGCTCAACTAGCCATGAATTTGCCTGCTGACTTGTCCGAGCTGTATCTCAGACAGTTGACGTTGTTGAGTAATCCTGCAATATTTATCCCCGTGCTACTAACTTTCTAGCATTCACGTGAACATGAATGGATCAATTCTTTATCACTTTCCATTAAACCAGCCTCCTTTGTGTCTAATCCTGAAGTCTAGATACAGACTGGACTCTGTATGTTTCAAAGTTCCTTCAGCTGCTCTGATTGGAGCTTCACGATAACTGCTAGAGTTTAGGTAGAGCATAGATTGTCTTCCTTGTAAGGAAACAAACAATATTAAAGGGAAAATAACTTGTTCCAAGATACATACCCTGTTAGTGGAAGCCCTAGTGCCCTGCCCTGGCTATATGAAGTCCTTGGCACTGTACTGCCTCTGTATCTGCTTAGAAATATTTAAAAAAAAAAAAAAAAAACCTATAGAGATGTGTGCAGACAAGACATATAAAAATATCACTCGCAAACCAAATCCTACCACTTGTATGCTACTTCTCCAAATTTTTAAAATGCTTTTCATTACATCTTATCTAATACAGCACAATCATAGGCTATTAGTGTTAAATCAAAACTTAGACAACTCTGAGAGAAAAGAGGGCTTGGGAAATAGTGCCTGTTGGATATTTGAGAAAGATTGGAACTATTTAGCTGAGGGAAGAGAAGGTGGATGAGTAACTTAATAACAATCTTCAAGGGTTATTAAAGGACCAGCTGTTACCCATTTCCACCCGGGTTAGTAGGGAAGAAATTGCAGTCATGAGAATTTAGTTAACAGCATTATAAAAAAAATTTTCTTTAACTATAAGGTCTATTAGACACCAAACATGTTACTAAGCAAAACTGTGGAATTTTTCCTCTGGAAACATTCCAGAATAGGGTATGTGTCCTAGTCAGTGATTCTTAAGCACTACTTCTTGAACCATTAATATCTACTTGGTTGGGGAATCTGTTAAAAATACAGATTCCTGGGGCCCACTGCAGAGCTACAGTCAGAATCTGGGAGTAAAGACAAGATTCTATATATTTTATCAAGCCCTCAGGTGAATCTTGTGCTTGGCCACATTCAGAAATCCCTCCTGGATGTAAAATCAGTATAATTTAATGTATCAAGAGTGCATTGAGTGCCTACTTGGTGATGCTACCACTAACTGTTAGCTTCAGGGAGTAAAGATAATAAAAGGAGATAGCATAATTTTAGTCCTTGTGGAGCTTTCAATGAGATAATTAAGCACTAATGGTGAACTAGAACAAATGTTTGCCTTTAACTTAGTGTGACTAGGGGAAAGTGTCTTAATTCCTTTGGCCTAAAATCTTAAATTGTTGAGGAGCTTGAAAAAATGGTTCTATAAGGTCTTGTGAATTTTTAAAATAACATAATGCAGAATAAAGCTTATTTTGAAAGATAACAAACGAAAGGCTGATAAAAGTGTGAAAGGGAACAACAGGAAGGAGATCACTTCATCGAGACAGGACTTACCAGACTAGGCCTCATAGAGAACATAAGATTCAAACTTGACATTGAAAGATAGATAAGATAGTAAGACATATGAATATGTATTCATGGGGGCTGCAATTTTGGAACACCCACTTTATACCAGGTATTTTCATATATTACAACATTTATTATCTGTAGAGACTTTTGTTGTGAACGTAGGGACAAGTTTTAGGCTAGGCACTTAGGTTACTTTACAAGCATGATGTGATTGGGTAATAACTATTGCATCATTTCCCAAGGTAGAGTTATATAGCTTTCTCTGACACCAAGAATTATTTGATTTCCATAGCATAGGAAAAGATTTGGGGGAAAAAATGAAGGAAAGAGAAAGGAGCGAGGAAGGACATGCTGTGGAGATAGAAACTAAATGGAGAGTACAAGATACTAGAAACTCCAATCTAGTTTGAGTAGAGGATGAATTCTCATTTGTATTTTATGATTGTGGTTTGTTTATATAATTGAATTTTACTAATCGACCAAGGGGTGACAGGAGAGGATGCATGTGGATTCCAATGAAACATTTTTAAAAAGCACCTCAATATTTCAAAAACAATTGTAACAACTGAATGTTACTGTAGTTATATTTCGGTAGTATAGTATAATTAGTATAATACTGTTAGTACACTTATGTATAGTTGGTCTAGTAAATGTTCAGGATTTTTGGAAAGGGCATAGATTTCCTAAGCAATTGAACATTTTATTATTAAGTGGAGTTCCTAAAAGGTTTTTGTTTGTTTATTTTATGTCCACAGAAAGAGAAGATTTTCTCGTTTCTTAAAGGTTTGGGTTTCAGTAATGTCTGTCTCATGTATTAATTCAAAAATTTGATGAAATGATCAAATCATATTTATCTGTGTTCAGATGACACAAATTCATACGGAGTAGCTCAGAGTATTTGGGCTTCAGTATCAGCTAAATGTAATTTGGGCCTAGGGTTGGGCCCAAGAATTTGAATTTGAAGTATCAGTTACTACCTAAATTCAAATTCTTATTCTGCCACTAAAATACTTTGCAATGTAATAAAAATTATTTGCCTTTCTGACAGTTACTTGCCACATTAATAAAATAATAAGTTCATAAATTATTAATGCATTTATATATTTACATAAATGTACTATAATTTATGCAATTTATTATTAAATTGATAAAATTTAATTTCATTAAATTGGGATGTTTCTGTTTAGATTAAATGATAAAATATATAGATAGTCTTACATTAAACATGTATATATTTTGGGATGTAATAACAAAGCCACTTCCAAACTATTCTAGGAGATTAGCCGCTTCTCTGCCTTTAAACAGGTACCTTTTCTACCCTGGTCATCATATAAAATATTCTAAGGTCACTAAGTTATAAAACTCTACTTTAATTTAATAATTATTATGTTCTGTCCAATGCAGTCTCACAACTTGTAACTAGATATAAAGTGAAAGCTTCTCTCCTCCTCTCATATAGGCCCTCTTCAGTCGAGTAGTCTGTAGGGGAAAGAGAGCATGTGGTTAGTGGCACACCTTTCTTTTTGTCTTGACTTCTAAACATTCCATTATTGGAGCAAGCATTCAGGAGGCTATGTCAGGAAGCAAGCATAAAAGTTCTCATTGCACTGGCTGTGGATTTAGCTTCAGTGCTCTTTGTGCGTGAAAGCTGTTTAATGCTGTCCATGTCTCTCTTAGGTTTTTCTGATTCTAACATCCCCAATTCTGAGTGTCTCTCATTTAAAGTTTTCATGATGCATTTCTATTCTAGATTACCCCCTCTGACTCAGCACACAACCTTCAGCTATCCTCTGTTCCTCATGCTTCTCCATGTAACCCTTAGACACTGCTAGGCAATTCTAAATCTGTGCTCTTTATCTCATGACCCAGAGCTGGCTTGTAGGGAAGGCCAAATATCCTTTGCTCTAATAAACTTGGTGGGGAAGGTTATTTCTCAAACCACAGCTCTTCATTCTGAGAACACAGGTCACTTTATCTAGGGTCTTGACTTTTATATTTCTGAGATATGACTCAGGTGTCAGATTACAAAAAATATTTAATAAACTTTTCAAATGGTTTTCCTAAAATCTTGTGTATTGATATGAGATAAATAGGGAAGCTTCCTTTACTTGTTTCCTGGCAGGAGCGTGAGACTTAGAACTTAAACAGAGCTGTCTCCAGACTTATTTCTTTAGTCTTCAATTACTGAGTACTTTACAGCCTTAAAGAGAGATCAGGGTTGAAGTATTGTCAGATAGATTCTAATCCACTATTTTGAAATGTGCGCTTCTTGGTTTAGAACCTTATTTGAGAATATGCCTCAGTCAAAATTTGCATTTGAACATTCTATTACATATATAAAACTGATAATATAATATCTAGCCATGTTGTTAAAAAGTAAAAGATTCGTTGTCAAGTTGAAATTGCTGTAATTGTATTGTATTTTTCACCTATACGAAAAACAGGGCCAGGCACAGTGACTCATGAGTGTAATCCCAGCACTTTAGAAGGCTGAGGCTAGAGGATCTCTTGAGCCCAGGAGTGCAAGACCAGCCTGGGTAACATAATAAGGCCCCATATTACCCCTCCCAAAGTAAAACAAATTGTTTAAAAAATTAGCTGGGCATGGTAGCATGTGCCTACAGCCCCAGCTACCAGGCAGGCTGAGATGGGAGGATCACTTGAGCCCAGCAGGTCAAGGAAGGGGAAGATAAAGAAAGAGGAGAAAGAGAAAGAAAGGCGGGGGCGGGGAGGAAGAGAAGAAGGGAGGGGTGGTAGGAAGGAAGGAAGGAAGGAAGGAAGGAAGGAAGGAAGGAAGGAAAGAAGGAAGGAAGGAAGGAAGGAATAACAGGAAGGACAGGAGAGAAGGAAAGGAAAAGGGAACGGAAGGGAAGGGAAAAATATAGATATATGGGCAGTTTGTGACGATATATTTTAGAAGAGGGTTGGTAACCTGAATATTTCTCTGAGAGGAGGTTTCAGGAAGAGCTTAGATCATAGAAACATCTAATTTATTTCTCCAATATTAGGCCTAATAGTATGAAGCCAATATAATGGTAGCCAAAAGATTGATATAACTGTATTAATCGCTTTTTTTTAAATTCCCACATTCAGCATGTGAATATTGAATGATTCATTACTACTTGTATAAGAAATGCTTCAAGGTGCCTTAGTTTCATGAAGAAATTTTAATAACATTTAACTGGAATAGACAGCCTGCCTTCCTTCCAGTTTTCTTCTTTTCTTCCTTCCCTTCAGTGTTAACTTTCTTCATTTTCTCCCTCCTTTTCTTTTTTTTTCTGCATCTATTCCCACATAAATTATCTAGTAAAAAGGTTTACATTCTCCAAGGAAGGTCAATGCCTGAGGGGTGTGTTGGAACCTGAACGAGTGAGAAGAATGTTTAGGGGAGAGTGGCTGGTGCCAGAATGCATATGTATGTAATTTCTGTATGTATATACATACATATTCTATATCTCTTCATTGAGAGGTCTTAGAAACAGAGAAAACTCATAGCAATGAACACATCTAAGATGTACATCTTTGTGTTTCAATAACATTTTCCCCTTCAGGGTCAGGGACAGTGGCTCATGCCTTTAATCCCAGCACTTTGGGAGGCTGAGGCGGGTGGATCACTTGAGCCCAGGAGGTTGAGACCAGCCTGGGCAATATGGTGAAATCTTATGTCTGTAAAAAAATAAAATAAAATAAATAACCAGTTGTAGTGGTCTGTGCTTGTGGTCCCAGCAATTCAAGAGGCTGAAGTGTGAGAATCGCTTGAGTCCAGGAAGTCAAGGTTTCAGTGAGTCGAAATCACATTACTGCACTTCAGCCTGGGTAACAGAGCAAGACAGGGAAGGGAAGGAAAGGGGAGGGGAGGGGAGGGGAGGGGAGGGGTAAAAGGGAGGAGAGGAGAAAAGGAAAAGAAAAACAAAAGAAGGAAGGAAGGAAGGAAATAAAAAGAGAGAAAGAGAGAAAAAAGAAAGAAAAAAGAAAGAAGAACAAACAAAAGAAGGAAGAAAAGAGAAGAGAAGAGAAGAGAAGAGAAGAGAAGAAAAGAAAAGGGGCCGGGCGCAGTGGCTCAAGCCTGTAATCCCCGCACTTTGGGAGGCTGAGACGGGTGGATCACGAGGTCAGGAGATCGAGACCATCCTGGCTAACACGCTGAAACCCCGTCTCTACTAAAAATACAAAAGACTAGCCGGGCGAGGTGGCGGGCGCCTGTAGTCCCAGCTACTTGGGAGGCTGAGGCAGGAGAATGGCGTAAACCTGGGAGGCGGAGCTTACAGTGAGCTGAGATCCGGCCACTGCACTCCAGCCTGGGCGACAGAGCGAGACTCCGTCTCAAAAGAAAAGAAAAAAGAAAAGAAAAGAAAGAAGGAAAGAAAGAAGGAAAAAGAAAGAAAGGAGAAAGGAATGATTCCTAAAATGATTGCTTATTTCAATGTTGTGGGAGCAAAAGTATCAAATAAGCCTGATATATCTCAGTATACCAGAAAATACACAAGTGCAAAGAACAGTGGTGTGGTATCAAAAACAAAGTAACCAGCCTCAAGGACCTCCCAGTGAAATAAGCCTGATGTCAAATTAAATAATTATGGTAATGCATTATAACCCATTGAATAAAATAGATATTTGAGAGTACATTCTGATATGCTAGTAAATAAATAGGGATAAGTAAATACCAACTAATAAATGGAGAAAGATGGTTGGCCACAGGAAATCAACATTTGGCAACCATTGTAATAATTCATTTCTCCAACTAATATCAATGGATGCTAAAATTAGTGGGTGGAAGTTTGATAAGGAATAGAATGTTTGCCTAGTCTCAAAATGACTCCCATATGCTATTAATTACGAAAGTAACTTTATAGTGGAGAAACCTGACAGAAACAACCTAAATCAGGCAATCAAAGTTAGCAGTGAGACAACTGAAATTGTGTACCACCTGATAGGATACAATGAGAACACAGGACCTCTTGCTTTATGTTTTTGCCAAGGATTCATAATTTAAATCTGATCATAAACAAATATCAAAATAGATTCAAATTGAGTGACATTCTACCAAATAATTGGTCTATGGTAGTCAAAAGTGTCAGAGTCATTAAAGACAAGTAAAGGCCAAGGAACCATTCCTGATTGAACGATACTAAAAAAATACGAAAATTAACTTCAACACATAATTTTGAGTTGGGCCATCTTTCTATAAAGAACATTTCTGGGAAAGTAAAGACCCTTGAGAGGGATTGCAGAATTGGGTATTAGTAATGTATCCATGTTAATTTCCTAATTTTGGAGATAGTGTTGTTGTTATGTTGCAAAATATTAATGTTCATAGGCTTTACACACTAAAACGTTTAAGAATGATGGGATATCATATCCACAACTCACTCTCAAATGCTTCAAGGAAAATAAAGATACCTTTACACTATTCTTATGATTTTTTTTATAAGTTTAAAATTACTTCAAATTTTTAAAAAACAGTAGAGAAAAAAGTAAAAGTTAAAAATTACTTTCTCTGGTAATATCAAGTACACATTTTTCCAACTCAGCTGGTGCATTGCCTGATGGTATCCATTACAGAATGATGGCAGTAGGCAATTGATCAACTCTTCTCAACTCTCCATATGCATGAGCTAATTCATATGCACAGAGTGCTTTGGTAATTTGTTTGATTTTAGATATACAAATATTAGTGAGCCATGCCATAAGAGTACTGAGCCATGTGTTGAATGCACAGGTCATTTAATAAACAGGAAAAGAACTACCAAAATACCATTAAGATTGCCTAATGTGGGTTACAAATCAGATAATAGTTACATTTTCAAATAGTTGCAGTTCTTTTTGATGAAAAAGTGATTGTATTTATTTCTCTAGGCACAGATGGTAAACCAATTGATTGAAGATTATATTTATATTCAATTTTGATTCAAAAAGAGATAGTTGCCTAAGAGAAATACTGCTTTGTAAGATAGTGAGTTCCCTATAGTAAGATCTGCTCGAGCTAGTCAGTGGGATAACCTGTTAAAGATGTGGGAAAACAGATAGATGAAGTAGAAATGAAGGAAAGCCTGATTTCTAAATTCTCCTCGAACTGGAATACTTAACATTTTATGATTCCTTGAGCAATGGAAGGTAGAATTAGACTAATCAGATGTACTCAAGGAGATAAAGTCTTAAATATGGATGTTTGTATTCCTATTCATGAGCATTTCAAAGGTGTTCCACTTCTGAGATATAAGTACAAATTCAAAATATCTATTTTCTCTGCTATAGATTCGATAACCATCTCATGTTGATGGGCCTGACTTCAAGTGGAAGAAAAAAACAACCTCCTTCTTTACTGTCAAAATAACAAACAGAATGAGATTTTAGAAGAACATTGACTGATTTTTACTTCATAATTGAAAGATGGGCCTATTAAAGGGACATAGCAGCCCTGATGGAATTGTGTGATCATTTGCACAAATGCTAATTTTGATATGTGGTACTTCATAATTGTAAACATAGCATGGCTGGGTCCATATCATGTACAATGCATCCTTCCCCCGGGGGGCCTAGGCCTCAGCAAATCAATTACTGAAGGGCCATTTGCAGGGATTGAGGATTGGGGTATTCACTCTGTCTTCTTGCTGTGCTGATGGACAGAGCCCGTCTGAAATGACAGGATGCTGTGCTCACAAGGGAAACCGTCTTCTTCTCCAGATGAACCATCTTTCTATGTACAGATGTACATATGAAGCCTGGAGAAAATCGTTTCCTTTCTCTGGCCTTAGTGTTTTCACAAATAATATAAAGAATTTTGAATAGTCTAATGTCACTGAAATGACTCTGCTTGACATGTAGTGTGGAATGAGAGAATTTAGGCTTTTAATTAAGAGACTCAAGGATTCAAGTTCTGCTCAGCCATTTGGGAGGTCTTGAACAAGCTTCCTGAGCTTGTAGAGCATTGCTTCCCTCAACTAAAAACAAGTGAGAATAATAACACATTCTTTACAGGGCACTGGGTATGCTAGTTGGGACACAGTCTTCAGTACATATTTGCTACATAACTGAACTTTTACATGTATAACTTAATACACACCAATATGTATGCGATTAAGTAATCAAATATTTACATTTGTGCACTTTTACCCCTACAAAAGTCCAAGAGGTGATGGAAAACATGGCAAAGCAATAAAGATGTGCCACAAGATGAATAGAATTCACTGCCCCAGATTCACATAGCCTCATCACCATAACGCAGGTGTTATGCACTGAATGTTTGTCTCTCCTTAAAATTCGTATGTTAAAGCTTTAACCCCCTATGTGATAGGATTTGGAGGTGGGGCCTTGGGAGGTAATTAGGTTTTGATAAAGTCATGAGGTTGGGGCCAACATGTTATTTGTATCCTTAGAAGAAGAAGAAGAAACCAGAGTTCTCTCTCTTTTTGCCATGTAAAGAAGTCACAATATGAAGGCAACCATCTAAAAGCCAGGAAGAAGGACCTTACCAGGAATTGATTTGGCTGGCATGTTGATTTTGGATTTCCAAGCCTCTAGAATTGTGAGAAATAAATGTCTGTTGTTTAAGCCATTTAGCGTATGGTACTTTATTATGGTAGCATGAGCTGACTAAAACAGCAAATACTCAGTAAATGTTTGTCAGATAAACACATGAATAAAAGTACCACATGCCAATCCTTACCTCCATAAATGAAAGTCCGTAGTGTTAATTAAAATTGTAAAAAAATAAATTTTTTAATGAAGATGCTAACTTGCCATCTGCCTCCTATATATGCAGGTTTTTCTTTTCTTTCTCCTCCTCCTCCTCTTCCTTTTTCTTCTTCCTCCTCCTTCTTCCTAGCTCTATCTGGTTTGTTATAATAGCAATGGAAGGAATATTTCTCATGCAATGCTCTGAGCTCAGATCCATTTGTGTGGAAAGGTCCATAAGTCTGTGTGCAACCTTAAGGTAGGCTTCTTATAAGCATTCACTGAAGTAAATTCATCAGAGCCTTCCCCTGGTCACACAGAGAAAGCCTCTATGAAACCCAATGAGGAATGTAAATTTGGTAGTGGAAGCTGAAAACATTATGCATTTTGTAAAACCCATCTCAAATTCTTTTGGGAAAGATAATGAACTAAAATACTGGGAAATACTACAATTTTCTCCAACAAGAAATAAGATAATTTAAGTTGGAAAGAATGGACTTCTAATAAATGGTACAGTATTTGATATTTTAAAAAAAAATCAAATAAAAGGCCACAAATTGAATAAAATAGTTTTTTGTTAATGGTGAAACTTGCAGGGCCAGTTAGAGCTCATTAAAAGGTGATGGGAACTATGCAGATTAGATCAAGTTTGGTAATTGGCTGGTTCTGAATCCATTAGAAAGGTTATAGGGCTGTTTGGGTGGGTTATGTTTTATAAATGGATGATTAGAAGTATATTAATGGGCCAAAGGGTTTTAAGGATGGGATTGATTTAGTAATATAATGTCTAGGATAACATTAGACTGGGGGCAAGGTTATAAGGATAGAATTAGATTTGGGAAACAGGTCAGTTATGATCATATTAGACAGGTTATGGGGTTGTTTGAAAAAGTGTCCTTTGTTTAATGGCAGTGAGAAAACAAGTATCTAATTAGACTTCCTGTGCATCTTTAGCACTTCTAATACCCTGGTGCCTTTATACATAGAAATTACCCTCCAAAATTTATGTAGGATCTTGACAAACATCTTACTAAGGGTTCAGGTATCAAGCCAAGCCATTAATTCCTAGCAGAGTGTGGTTTTCACTGGGGTGTTACCAAAATATAAAAAATGCATACTGGGAAAAGAGACAGCATGAGATTATGTCAATATTTCTCAAAAGCAGGTTCAAGAGGAGATAACATTTGATCAGAGTCACAGGAAGCTGAACAAATACTTGTCACAGAGATGGTAATAGGAGACTGAAAGGCAGAGTCTAGGAAGAGTGTGTTCTATGAAAACATGTGGGCATGATAAACAGACCAAAGCCTTCGAGGAGCTCAAACAGCCTGTGTGCATCTGTGTTGGAGAGAGTGGAATAAAAGAAGGAGGGCTGTACACATGTGTGTATTTGTGTTTGCAGTAAATGATAAGAAAAGATAAGATGGCAGAGACTAGAGTTTGAGGGAAGAGAGTATAATTTATAAACTTTGTTAATTATAAATATGAACTTCATCATTTCCACCAGTCTACCCCCAAATGTATTCCACAGCAAACAAATATCATAAATACACAAGAAAACAATAAAAATGAGGATTCTGTGGTCAAATATGTTTGTTAATGCTGTTTTAAATTCTTAGCATCTGCCACTTCTAACATGTTTAATTCACACTAGAAACTTCAAGGTTGTGGCTGGGCATAATGACTCACGCCTTTAATCCCAACAATTTGGGAGGCCAAGGCAGGCAGATCACTTGAGGCCAGGAGTTTGAGACTAGCCTGGCCAACATGGTGAAATCTGTTCTCTACTAAACATACGAAAATTAGCCAGGTATGGTGACTCGCACCTGTAGTCTCAGCTACTCCAGAGGCTGAGGAGAGAGAATGGCCTGAACCCGGGAAGCGGATCATGCCACTGTACTCCAGCCTGGGTGACAGATTGAAACTCTGTCTCAAAAACAAACAAACAGTAAACTTAAAGGTTGTGAGGAGTTCTGCAGTTACAAAAATATGATTCCTTGCCTTCCCTGACCCACCACGTTTTAAGATTTTGGGATTATAGATACCTTTGTACCTATTCTAACCTCCAACAGAACGGTTATTAATATTCCTTTGCAAAAATATTCTAAGGAATATACTTTTGGAAAGCATTATTCTAAGAAAAGGGAAGCTGTTCAAAGAAAGGCTAAGAATACTTAATTTTATCATTTTAAAAAGAAGATAGAATGATACAGAAAGTTAAACTATTGCAAAGAAAATGGGAAAAATATTGATATTGTAGTAGAATATTTAATTTGAATTATCTATTCCTAAATGGGTATATGAGCTTTAGAAAAGTTGATCTTTATGTGTCTCAGTTTTCTTAAGTATATGGTTGGAATAACAAAGGAATTTAAGAGCACTAGATAAGATAATGCTTGTAATGATGAACAGTGCCTGGTAAGTAGTGAGAACTTGATTAATATTAAAAGCTGCAAAAATTCTAACCTTCCCCACAGTCTCAGGTATTCTGGCATGCTCAGTTTTACCTCCTGTTCCTAGGTTTAACTGTAGGAATTCCTCCTCACTTTACGTCCAGGGCTTCCTTTTAATCTACTGTCATATTTGGAAGCATTATAGGGAGATATTTTTTACCAGCTAGACCAAGCTGGTTATCAGTTATCCTCTTTGCCATTGGATAATAGTAAGTATACTTGATATAAATTGAATGAGATGCTCCTATGATTAGTCTAAATATCTAACTGGTACAAGAAGCAGGATTTTGAGTTGTAAGCACTCTAAATCATGTAAGAAAGGAGCCACCAGCTAACAAGGTCATTGTGCCAATACGGATACTGATCTTAAATCTTGGGCTTCTAGGAAATCTTTGCCCAGCCTCCAAGCTCATTTTTTCCTGGACAGTCATTCCACTTGGAATCTATTGTCTGAGTTCTGAACATTTGCCTGATATTCAGACTTCCTAAATATCCCTCCCTGTCTTCACCAAGCTTCTTGGCCAAGAGATTTTATAAATTCAAAAATGTTATGTATATTTTTTCTTTTTATTTCTCAATATTACCTTTAGCAAGTAATCAAAAAGAGCCTGGACATAACCCAAGTTAAAATAATGAATAATAGCTGAAATGTCTTTCCCCTTCTTTCAGGGACAGGAGGAGTTACTCTTAAGAAGAAATAAGAAACAAAACCAAAAGCAGTCTGATCTCTGCTTCTTCGGGGGAGTGACGGGGTTCTGAACTCTGTTCTAAGTCAGTTTTCTGCCCATTTCTATTTCTCCATGATTTCTACTCTAGGGCAATAAGGAAACAGTTAAGTTTCTATATCAGGATAAAAATTTGAATCTCAACTCACTATTATTACGCTGAGCGCATTAATATGGAAGCAAAATTGGTTTACTCTTAGATCGTAAATGTGGACTTTAAATGTTCTTACCACAAAAAAGAAAGAAAGAAAGAGAGAGAGAGAGAGGAGGACAAAAGAAAGAAAGGAAGAAAGGAAGGAAGGAAGGAAGGAAGGAAGGAAGGAAGGAAGGAAGGAAGGAAGGAAAAAAGGAAGGAAGGAAGGAAGGAAAAAGAAAGAAAGAAAGAAAGAAAGAAAGAAAGAAAGAAAGAAAGAAAGAAAGAAAGAAAGAAAGAAAGAAAGAAAGAAAGAAAGAGAAAGAAAGAAAGAAAGAAAGAAAGAAAGAAAGAAAGAAAGAAAAAGAAAATATGGATTACTCCACCTTTTTCCTTCTTACCTTTCTTTTTCTTTTCTTCTTTCACATCTGTCTTGCATTTTCCTCTTTTTCTCCATGGAAGCCCCATTGATGTCAGTCACTTTTCTCTCTGGTACCCTCAACAATATTTTACACACATTTCCCTTTTCCTTAGGTTGTATTTGAAGTTTCATTTGGTACAGAAAAAAAACTCACATTTAACAAGCTAAAATAGCCAAGTAAAATTTACTGCAACCTTTGTAGAAATTAATTTGTGCTACAAGACATGTTATTTATTTTCTTTTCTTTTTCTTTCCTTTTTTTTTTTTTTTTTTTTTTTTTGAAACGAAGTCTCGCACTGTTTCCCAGCTGGTGTGCAGTGATGCAATCTCGGCTCATTGCAAGCTCCACCCCTCAGGTTCAAGGGATTCTCCTGCTTCAGCCTCCTGAGTAGCTAGGATTACAGGCGTCCGCCACCAAGCCCGACTAATTTTCTGTATTTTTAATAGAGATGGGATTTCACTATACTGGCCAGGTTGTTCTTGAACTCCTGACCTCATGATCTGGCCGTCTTGGCCTCCCAAAGTGCAGGGATTACAGGCGTGAACCACCACACCCAGCCAAGACATGTTATGTTTTTTTCTTACTGAAGATTTAATGATTAAATGTGTGTCCCTCTAAACTTCAAACTACTTCAAGAGGACAACGTTGCCTTATTCTTCTTTCTGTCTGCCCCTTTTCTGGTCCATGGTTCAGTGGTGAATAATCATTTAACAAATGATTGCTGGATGAAAATGAATGAAAGTATTTCTTCAAATCTCAGCTATGAGTATCACCCCATCCACCATTTTACCAAGAGGGCTGAAGCAGTTCATCTTTATTGCCCATTCCAATTAAGACACTATATGGTCTGTGATTTAAAACAAACAGGCAAAAACACCATAAATAACCTTCAGATGAACTCATTCAATAACCTGGCTTTATTTCCTTGTGAATGTGAATCTAACAGATTTTTTTTTCTTTTTAATGTTTAAAAACAAAACCTGATTTGTATGCTGAGTTTGGTGCTGTGGTGAGTTCCTTTCATTGTGTTAGAAACCTGTGAAAACAAGGGGTTTAGATGAGGACAACTAACAGATCCTTCACTATGAAATCTCAAATTGGCACCATCGTAATAACCAGGTGTATCTATAAATCAGAAACAGCTTTCCCAGCAAGACTACTTTACCTCACCTCCCACTGCGTTACTGCTCCTTTCCAGGGCCGTCAACTTCCACTCCTATTGCTAACTAACTCACCACTCAAAGCAGGTGGATGGTTAAAGGAAAGAGCCCTCAATGTTTCCTTCCTGTGTTCATTCTCCCTCAGGTCCCTGGACTTTGGGACTCATTCTACTCGACTTGATCCCCACTCTCCACGCTGATCACATACACATGTTCACACCTGGCAGAAGAGGAAGAGGAGGCATGAAGGAATGGCCTCTTCAGAATAGAGAAAAGGTAGGAATCATCTGGGATGTTTACCAGAGAGAACCCCTTAGGCTGACTCAGGAGTTGGACTGAATGTGAAAGAGACCAAGTAGGTAAGCCAATAAATATACTACAAAGCTTCCCAAGAAAACATCACCATGGCATTCTCAACACAGACTATCTTCCCATTAGAGGATATTTTCCACTGGGAAATATATAAATCCACCCAACTATCCATGTATACAAGAAGGTGACTTCATCAGCCATCCACTTTCCTCCATGTTCAAAACCATGTCTCTAGATTAAATCACCATGGTCTCTCGGTTTAATTGCTTTAACAGCCTCCTTCTCCAGAACGCAGCCACCACAATTGGTTTATAGAAATAGAATTCCATTTTGTATTCCCACTTAACATCCCTGTTGGTTAAACTCTTTTTCCCATTAATTTTAAGATAAAATTCTAAGGCACAATAGCTTATGGTACCCTGCATGACCTTGCCCCTGTTTAACTTTCTAGCCCCCTTCTGTTCTACTTTGCACTAGTTTTCAACATAAAACAAACTTTGTCGAGTTTCAGGCCCTCCATACAGGTTACTCTTTCTGCCTGAAACCTTCTTCCTCCCACCTTTACATGACATCTGGCTTATTCTATCGACTAAAGCCTAAATTTCACTTTTTTTTGTCAGCAACATTTCATTCTATTGACAACCCGTACCCACCAATATAAATCAGTCTCCCAGTTATACACTGACATTTCAGCTTTTACCTTTCTCTATAACATTGATCACAATTTGTACTTATATGTATATCTGCAGATATATACATATTTCTCTCTTTCACTAGACCAGTGAATCAGCCAGAGTTGAATTTTCCCTCCGGGGAGATTTGCCAATGTCTGAGGTTGTTTTGCTGTTAAAATTGTATGCCAGGGAAGGGAATATTACTGGCATCTAGTTGGTAGAGGCCAGGGATGCTTATAAACATCCTATAATGCACAAGACACTTTCTCACAATACAGCATTACCCAAACCAAAATGGCAACAGTGTCAATATTTGAGAAACCATGGCCTAGACTATAAGCACTGTGATCTAGGTGGAAGCCATGCCTTCTTTAAACATTCCCGTTTCCCCAGGGCCTAGACTTTACTTGACATATATTGTGCTTAATAGATGTTGATTGGCTGAACACATATTCCTTATTACAAACACAGGCTAATCATTTACTGATTTATCATTTACTGAGCGTCAATGGCATATCAGGCCATGTATTTGCCATTGATACTATAATGAGACAAGAGTCCATATTATCAGGAGCCTTAGAATATGGAAGAGGAATGAAAAAGTGAGCAATCAATTGAAATTGGGAAAGTTGTAATGCACTGCACAGTATAAAAAATTAGTTTACTTACTGAAGTGGCACAAAGGATGTTTAAAAGAAAAAGTAACATGGATCCTTCATTCACTTAACAAATATTCATTGAAGGCAAATGTTGGAATGTATCAATGAAGAAGACAAGTAAGACCCCTGTCCTAATGAAATTTATATTCTAAAGGAAAAGACATACAGTAAAAGGAACACTGTAAATCAACAAGATCACTACAGGTGAACTATGTGCTCTGAAAACAATAGATAAGATGATGAGTTAACGTATAGCCGAAAGAGTCCCCTTTAAATGGAATAATTAGAGAAATTACCTTTGAGGACATGGTATTTTGCATAAGGTTTGAATACTACAAATTGGGCAGATGTACAAAAAGATATATAAACTCACTTTCCAAACAAATTAAACAAAATATGTAACCTATGTAAAAAAGACCTTTGAATAATGCAGGAAGATGAAGGAGGTTGATGAATCTAGAATTCTATGAGATTCAGGGAAAAATGGCATCAAATGAAGTCAGAGACAGATTTTTTAAAAAATCTATGATAATTACCTAGGTCATAGCAAAATGCATGAGTTTTTATTCTAAAAATAATGAAAATCCACATGGACTTTTTAAAATTAAAATTTGTGTTTTAAATGGTCACTCTGGCTGTCTCACGAACAAAAGTGAAAAGAATGAAAGCAGATAAAACTACTAGTGAGGCATTGCCATGGTCCATATGACAGGTGAAGATGACTTTCTTTCTTGTTTTTTTTTTTTTTTTTTTTTTTTTTGAGTTGGAGTCTTGCTTTGTCACCCAGGCTGGAGTGCAGTGGCATGATCTCGGCTCACTGAAACCTCCAATTCCTGGGTTCAAGCAATTCTTCTGCCTCAGCTTCTTTAGTAGCTGGGACTACAGGCATGCGCCACCTTGCCCGGCTAATTTTTTTTTTTTTTTGTATTTTTAGTAGAGACGGAGTTTCACCATGTTGGCCAGGTTGGTCTCAAACTCTTGACCTTGTGATCCAACCGCCTCGGCCTCCCAAGTGCTGGGATTGCAGGCGTGAGCCACTGCACCTGGCCAGGTGAGGATGACTTTCATATGGTGGTAGAAGTGGAGAATGCAAGAAGTAAATGAATGTGATATGGTTTTCTAAGTTATCATAGACAAAAATTGGTGAAAAGATAAATGCAAGAGAAAAAATTTAAAAATCAAAACAATACCTAACTGTGGAGAGTATTATTTCAAGAGATGATTGGATTAGAAATGATGCTTGTATGTTTTGTTGGTGATGGTCACATACTGCAGTTCGACATAGTATAATTGCAACATTAAACATGAAAATAGCCATAGTGGCAATGCTTACACAGTACTATATGTCAAACATTCTCTGCATTTTACAGACGTTGGCTGTCTTAATCTTCAAAACAGCTTCATATGTGAGATATGACTAGTCTCTCCATTTGAAAAAAGAGGAAACCAAAGTAAAGAGAGTTAAAGTAACAAAGCTTAGAGCAAATAGCAAGTATCATGGAAGTGGAAATACGAACGAGGAAGTTATGTAGAGGAATCTGTAATTCAGACTGCAGCTCCAGGCTGCAAATCTTAAGTTGCAATATTTAAGGAATGGTTGAGATTTGATGTCCATGTAGAAAGATAGTATTACCAACAACAACAAAAAGAGCCTTTAAGGTTTGGTAATATGATTGGCTAAACAATGTAAAGAAAGATGGAAACAGGCTGGGTATGGTGGCTCATGCCTGTAATCCCAGCACTTCGGGAGGCCAAAGTGGGCGGATCACGAGGTCAGGAGATAGAGACCATCCTGGTTAACATGGTGAAACCCCAACTGTACTAAAAGTAAAAATTTAAAAAAAAAAATTAGCCATACACGGTGGCATGCGCCTGTAGTTCCAGCTACTTGCAAGGCTGAGGCAAGAGAATTGCTTGAAGCCAAGAGGCAAAGGTTGCAGTGAGCCGAGATTGTGCCACTGCACTCCAGCCTAGATGACAGAGTGAGACTGTCTCAAAAAAAAAAAAAAAGAAGAAAGAAAAAAATATAACCTTTAAGCTTTGGTAATTCTATTGGTCAAACAATGTAAAGAAAGATGGAAACAAATGAGTAAGCAAGTCTGTCTTTTGTGGTAAATTTATATTCTGTTATGTTGGAACATTTGGAAAATATAGGAAGTCTTCAGATTTTCTGGGCTTTGAATGCCAGGCTAAGTAATTTTATTTTCTGTATGTATTCTGAAGTCTTAGAGAGCCTGTGAGAAAAAAAGTGGCAGTGCAGAGTGGTACTTACAGATGACACATCAGGCAGTAGTAGGTGGAACAGTTAAGAGTGCTAGTGAATAGAAGTTTTGAAATCATTTAAAAGGTAAGCACAATACCAAATTTCCTGCCGGGGACAAGGAATAAAAGAGCAGAGTAAACAATACATGATGTTAGCAAAAGGAGCATCGCAAGGGGCTGATGCATTCACTTTAGGAGAGCAGTCCAATATCCTTGGGGATTCTGTCTCTCAAAATGCTATTTCTCCTTCATGCCTCCAATGTGTCCCTTCTATTTCACTTTCCTTGAGGATAGGTAATTTAAGAGCTGTTGGGATTTTTGTCAAAGAAAACATTTTCAGTGTTTCAGATTCTCAACAAATGGGGCTTGGATGAGAAATTTCAATCTGGCAGAGCTATGATATACTGTGTAAAAATCTCTGCACATAGAATTGAAGACCTAAAATATGCACGTCAAAAATCTTCAAACACCCAAAATCCATATTTCAGTGTCCAAATAATTACTGATAGCTCCTTTTTTTCCCCTCAGTTAATTATTATGTGGATTGCCCTGAAGAATGTGGAAAGAAAAGTAAATAATATTTATGATTGCCTTCTATCTTTTAGGCTGTATTAGGCATATCACCCTACAAGCACCCTGAATAGTGATTAGATTGTTTATTTATCTAGCATAATTGACTTCTCTACTTATCTGAATTTACTATTAAACCACATGTTTCCTTGGGCTAAGAATCAAAGCTTGTATAATACTGACATTTGGGAACACGGGTGCAACAGCCATATTTTCTAGTTTAAGTTCCAACTTTCGTTCTATAAATAGGTGTATAAACTTCGACAGATAATTTAACCAATCTGGGCTTAACTTCTTAGTTCAAAACTAGAAAATGTAATAGAAATCATGATGAGGATTAAGAGTTAATAGATTTAAGCTGCTTGTCTTATTTTGCATCAATAAATGTTATTATTGACATATCTCCCATATATAATTGGAAATCAATAAGTATTTGATGTTGGAATGGTTGGATATTGTTATGGTCTAATGTGGATTGCTTAAGGAAGTGTTTTTGAAGGCTATGTGAAGCAGATAAAGAAATGCTTAATGTAGTGTGGCTGTACTGAAGTTGTATTGGTTGTACTAGTGTGCTTGTGTTGAAGGTGGGAGGCAAGTTCAAAGGAAAACAGGAATTCAGGTGCTAAAAAAGTGTGTGCAGTGAAACTGTTCCATATATGATATTAATGAGTGATAAGGGTTGCTTAGTGTTCAAGTGGTCTATTCAAAGGTCCATGGAAATATTGTGAGACTTTTGAATTTATAACTAGAAACTCAAATATTGTTTTAAACAACATTATTTCTGGGCCAGGCATGGTGGTTCACACCTGTAATCCCAACACTTTGGGAGACCAAGGTGAGAGGATCCCTTGAGCCTTGGAGTTTGAGTCCAGCCTTGGTAATATAATGAGAAACCATCTCCATAAAAAATAAAAATAGCCAGATATGGTGCTATGCACCTGTACTCCCAGCTAGTCAAGGAGCTAAGTTGGAAGAATTGCCTGAGCCCTGGAGGTTGAGGCTGCAGTGAGCCATTGTCACAGCACTGCACTCCACACTCCAGCCTGGGTGACAGAGCTGAGACCCTATGTAAAAAAAAAAAAAAAAAAAAAAAAAAAAAAAAAAAAAAGATAAAAGAAAGAAAAAAAAGATAAAAGAAAGAAAAAGATATTTTTGCATTTTGGAAAGAAATGGGAAAATTTCTTACCTAAGATAGTAAAAGCGGTCCATAATTCAATAAAATGTACAGCTGGAGATTATGAAACACAAAGAAGAGTTTCGTTTTTACATGAGTGCATGAAAAATATTTGTAGTGGAAGCAAAGACATACTAGAGAATCATAACCTCAGAGACCATGAGGTGGGAAAGAATAAGCAGGCTTAAGAAACAGTTGTCAGAGGAGACTTGGCTTTATAAAGACAAGAGGAGAAGGAACATTTGGTGACAAGGTTCCTGATATAAAGGAGGCATTTATAATGGAGATTAGGTTATAACTGGCACAGAAATAAAGGTCAAGGAAATTTTCAGAAACCAGAAAGCATAGATTTTAAATGACAAGGTAAGGTAGGATGTGTAACTATATGTGTGTCTGTGTTGTGAGAGTACAGATGGGTGAAAAGACTTGTATTTTAATGGTGGATAAGGATGCTCAGGATGAGAGGCAAAACTGTGTCAACTGCCCTTTAGATTTCAGGACAATTCAGTCTGAGATTCCAAATCCTTTTGAAAGCAATGAAGTGAATTTGCAAATTTCTAAAAAAAAAAGAGAGAATTTAATGTGACAGAAAATGTATTATACACAATGGTAAAATAATGGTTCAAAGTCCTCAAAATTAAAAGAGATATATAGGATGGATATAAACCAAAAAATAATTAGTTAACTCATGTCGTTTAAGAGATTATTTAAAACAACCTTTCCCGCACTTTGGGAGGCCGAGACAGGCGGATCACTAGGTCAGGAAATAGAGACCATCCTGGCTAACACGGTGAAATCCCGTCTCTACTAAAAAATACAAAAAACTAGCCGGGCGAGGTGGCGGGCGCCTGTGGTCCCAGCTATTCGGGAGGCTGAGGCAGGTGAATGGCGTAAACCCGGGAGGCGGAGCTTGCGGTGAGCTGAGATCCGGCCACTGCACTCCAGCCTGGGCGACAGAGCCAGACTCAGTCTCAAAAAAATAAAAAAATTAAAAAAAAAAATAAAACAACCTTTCCCGAAGGCTCAGGATATTAGTTAGGACTATGAATGAGCTTTAAAGACAGGCTGCCTAGATTTGAGTTTCAGTTTCATCTTTTTGCAAAATGGGTCTTAGGGAAGTTAATTAAACCTTATGTTGCTTCTTTAAGATGACTATAACAACAATAGTCATCTTGTAGAAGTATAAGACTTATACTTATAAGATGTATAGAAGTATAAGTCTCATACTTCTATAAGATGTATAGAAGTATAAGTACAGATGTATAGATTCTATAAATCTGATAGATTCTATAAATCTGTATGTTAGAATACATCCATAGATGTATAGAATCTATGTATACAATCTATACATCTATGGATGTATAGAAGTATAAGTCTTATCCTTCAATATACAGATTTATAGAATCTATACATCTATGGATGTATAGAAGTATAGGTCTTATCCTTCAATAAGATGACTATAACACATCTGTAAGATGACTGTAGGAAGGCCAAGTGGGTGGATCACAAGGTCAGGAGATCAAGACCATCCTGACCAACATGGTGAAACCCCGTCTCTACTAAAAACACAAAAAAATTAGCTGGGCATGGTGATGCATGCCTGTAATCCCAGCTACTTGGGAGGCTGAGGCAGGAGAATGGCTTGAACCAGGAAGTCAGACGTTGCAGTGAGCTGAGATTGCTCCACTGCACTACAGCCTGGCGACTAAGCAAGATTCCGTCTTAAAAAAAAAGACTATAACAGCAATACTAACAAAATAAGAAATTTTATAATTATAAATTATTTAAAACAATTCTTGACAAATAGTAAATATAATTTGACAAAAGCGTTTGTTAAAACACACAAATGACACAATTTATTTATTCATTCCTCTACTGAAGGACATCTTGATTGCTCTCCACTTTTGACAATTTTGAATAAAGTTTATGCATTCATGTGCAGATTTTTGTGGGGACATTTTCAGCTCCTTTGGGTAAATATATAAAAACACAATTGCTGAATCATATGGTAAGAGTATGTTTAGTTTTGCAAGAAACTCCCAAACTCTTCCAAAGTGTCTTGTACCATTTTACATTTCCAGCAGGAATGAATGACAGTTCCTGTTACTCCACATCCTTATCAGCATTTGGTATTGTCTGTGTTCTGGCTATTGGCCATTCTAACAGATGTGTTGTGGTAACTCGTTGTTGTTTTAATTTGCATATGATGTGGAATATCTTTTCATATGTTTACTTGCTATCTCTATATCCTCTTTGGTGAGGTATCTGTTAAGGTCTTTGGCTCATTTTTTAATTTGTTTTTATTTTATTTTTGAGTTTTAAAAGTTCTTTGTATATTTTGGATAAGAATCTTTTATCAGATGTGTCTTTTACAAATATTTTCTTCTAGTCTGTTGCTTGTCTTCTCATTTTCTTTACATCTTTTGCAGAGCAAAAGTTCTTAATTTTAATAAAATTCAGATCATCTATTATTTCTTTCATGAATTGTGCTTTGGGTATTGTATTTCAAAAGCTAACCCCATATCCAAAGACATCTAAATTTTCTTCTTTGATATCTTCTAGTAGTTTTCAAGTTTTGATTTTACACTTAGATATATGATCCAATTTTTGTGAAAATTGTTAGGTCTTAACCTTAAACCCAAAGGTACTGGTATTCAGAAGTGAGTCTTTGAGAGCTGATAAGCCATGATAGCAAAGCCCTCATGGATGGGATTAGTGACCTTATAAAAGGGCTTGAGGGAGAGAGTTTGTCTCTTTTTTTTTTTTTTTTTTTTTTTTGCATGTAGATGTCCAGTTGTTCCAGCACCATTTATTGAAAACATTATTTTTGCTCTGCTCCGTTGTATTGCCTTTTCTCCTTTTTTCAAGAACCAGTTGACTAAGAGCTCTCTTATCTGTTCCATTGGTCTATTTATCTAGTTCATAAATACCGCACTGCCTTGACTAAAGTCCCTTCATAGTAAGACTTGAAGTCAGGTAGTATCAGTCCTCCAAGTTTCTTCTCACTCAATATTGGATCAGCTATACTGTGTGTTTTCCCTCTCCATCTAAGCTTGGGAATCAGTTGGTCAATATCTAAAAATATTACTTGCTGGAATTTTAAATGGAATTGCATTGAATCTGTAGATCAAATTTGGAAGAACTGACATCTTGGCCATATTTAATTGTCCTATCCATGAACATAAAATATTTCTCCATTTATTTAGTTCTCTGATTTATTTTCTCCAATTTTTGTAGTTTTGTAGTTTTCCTCATATAGATCACATACATATTTATTCGATTTATACCTAAGTATTTCATTTTGGGAGTTATATCTGTGGTACACTTAGATAATGGAATATTATTCAGTGCCAAAAAAAAAAAATGAGCAATCAAGCTATAAAAAGACATGGAAGAACCTTGTGATGGTTAATATCATGTGTCAACTTGACACACATTGTTCCTGGGTGTGTCTGTGAGGGTGTTGTCAAAGGAGATTAACATTTGAGTCAGTGAGCTAGGAGAGTCAGACCCACCCTCAATCTGGGTGGGAACCATCTAATCAGCTGCCAGTGCAACTAGGATAAAAGCAGACAGAGAAATGTGGAAGGACTAGACTGGCTAAGTCTTCTGGCCTCCATCTTTCTCCCATACTGGATGCTTCCTGCCCTCAACATCAGACTCCAAGTTCTTCAGCTTTTGGACACTTGGACCTACACCAGTGGTTTGCCAGGGGCTCTGGAGCCTTCAGCCACTCACTGAAGGTTGCACTGTCGGCTTTCCTACTTTTGAGGTTTTGGAACTCGGACTGGCTTCCTTGCTCGTCAGTTTGCAGATGGCCTATTGTGGGACTTGAACTCGTGATCATATGGGTCAATACTCCTTAATAAACTCTCCTTCGTGTATACATCTGTCCTATTAGTCCTGTCTCTTTAGAGAATCCTGACTAATACAAATCTTAAACGCATATTACTAAGTGAAAGAAACCGAGATGAAAAGGCTGCATACTATATGATTCCAACAATATGACATTCTGGAGAACGTAAAACCATGGAAACAGTAAAAAGATTAGTGGTTGTGGTGGTTGGACAGTGGAGAGGAAAAATAGGCAGAGCACAGGTGATTTTTAGGGCAGATAACATAAATGATCTGTATGATATTATAATTGTAAATACATGTCATTATACATTTGTTCAAACCCATATAATGTACAACACTAATATTCAACCCTAATATAAGTTATGAACTTTGAATGTTCATGGTGTCAACAACAGTTCAATTGTCATCAATGTACCACTCTGGTGGCAGATGTTGATAATGAGGGAGGCCATACATGTATGGAGTCAGGGGATATGTGGGAAATCTATATACCTTCATCTCAATTTTGCTGGGAACTAAAATTGATCTAATAAATAAAGTATTTAATAATAATTTTAAAATAACATCCATACCACTATGGTTTGAATAGATGCATCTTTTTAAAATCCCTGTGTTAGAACTTAAACCCAAAGGTGTTGGTATTCAGAAGTGAGCCTTTGATAGATGATGAAGCCATGATGGCAAAGCCCTCATGGATGGGACCAGTCCCCTTTTAAAGGGCCTGGGGAAGTGAGTTTGTTTCTTTTTGCCCTTCTGCCATTTGAGGACACAGTGTTCATCTCTTCTCCTCCAGATGACTCAGCAAGACAGTTCCATGTTGAAGTAGAAAGCAAGTTCTTTCCAGACACCAAATCTACCAAAACCTTGATCTTGAACTCTCCAGCCAATAGAACAATGAGAAAAAATTCTATTGTTTATGAATTATCTAGCCTAAGGTATATTTTTCTAGTTGCTCAAATGGACTGAGACATTTACCAACTGCTTGACTTTGGGTAAATTACGTAAGCTCTATAAGTCCCAGTTCTCATATTTATGACATAAAAATAGAAAAATACGTGCCTCACAAAGTGTGATGATTAAATAAAGATTAAGTGGAGGCCCGGGCGCAACCACGGACTCAACCGGACCCCGCCGCCCTCCTGATGCTGCTTGTGAACGCCGATCCGAGCCCGTGCGCAGCGGAGCGCGGGAGCTCGCGCTCTTCCTGACCCCCGAGCCTGGGGCCGAGGCGAAGGAGGTGGAGGAGACCATCGAGGCCATGCTCCTCAGGCTGGAAGAGTTTTGCAGCCTGGCTGACCTGATCAGGAGTGATACGTCACAGATCCTGGAGGAAAACATCCCAGTCCTTAAGGCCAAACTGACAGAAATGCGTGGCATCTACGCCATAGTGGACCGGCTAGAGGCCTTCGTCAAGATGGTCGGACACCATGTCGCGTTCCTGGAAGCGGACGTACTTCAGACTGAGCGGGACCATGGGGCCTTCCCGCAGGCCCTGCGGAGGTGGCTGGGATCCGCAGGGCTCCCCTCCTTCAGGAACAAGTCGCCTGCACCAGTACCCGTGACGTATGAGCTGCCCACGCTGTACAGGACGGAGGACTATTTTCCTGCGGACACCAGGGAGGCACAGCACCACCCCCGCACCTGCCCTCGGCCTTTGTGAGCTTTGTGGTCTTCCCATCAGGAATGCTGGAAAAGTGACATTGTGTACATGCTGCAGCTTGGGGGTTTTTTTCTTTGTATTGCTGTTTATTTTATATTTTAAAGAGATTTTTTTAAATGTCGAGATGGGCTCTCACTATGTTGTCCAGGCTGATCTCAAACTCCTGGGCTCAAGTGATCCACCTGCCTTGGCCTTCCGAAGTGGTGGGATCACGGGCAGCAGCCTCCGCGCCCAGGCTGCTGCCATTTTCAGATTTCCTCCCTGCCTCATGTGAGACTACAGGGTTTGGAGAAGCAGTTGGAACCCACGTGTGGTGCCTCCCACGTTGGCCTGCCTGGGGTTCTACAGGGGTTGAGGGGCCAGGCCTGGCCGGGGCTGATGGACAGTGGGGACTTTCCTTCTCTCCATGATGGCTTTGTAGCAGCTCCATGGTCCTCTCTGTGATGGGGTTTTGCACGGGGTGCGCTCTGCCACTGTGGTGGGTGGATGGGTGGATGGGTGCTGGTTGTGTTGCCTCTAGACCTCGGTGCCCACAGCCTTGAGGATCCTTCCAATAAAGGTGTCGAGAGCTAAAAAAAAAAAAAAAAAAAAAAAAAAAATTAAGTAAGATAGAGCAAGTAAAGCACTTAATATATTACATTGCATATAGAGGTCAAAGGGTATTTTTTATTACCTGTTACTACCTGATATAGTTTGGATATTTGTCCTCACTCCCATCTCATTTTGAAATACAACCTCCAGGGCTGGGAGTGGGGCATGGTGAGAGGTGCTTTGATCATGGGGGTGGATCCCTCATGAATGTCTTGGGCCAGCCCCTTGGTGATAAGCAAGCTCTTGCTCTGAGTTCACAGGAAATCTGGTTGTTTAAAAGTGTGTGATAGGCCGGGCGTGGTGGCTCAAGCCTGTAATCCCAACACTTTGGGAGGCCGAGACGGGTGGATCACGAGGTCAGGAGATCGAGACCATCCTGGCTAACACGGTGAAACCCCGTCTCTACTAAAAAATACAAAAAACTAGCCGGGCGAGGTGGCGGGCGCCTGTAGTCCCAGCTACTCGGGAGGCTGAGGCAGGAGAATGGCGTGAACCCGGGAGGCGGAGCTTGCAGTGAGCCAAGATCCGGCCACTGCACTCCAGCCTGGGCGGCAGAGCGAGACTCCGTCTCAAAAAAAAAAAAAAAAAAAAAAAGAAAAAGTGTGTGATATCTCTTGCCCTGTCTCTTGCTGCTGCTTTCAACAAGTGATGTGCCTGTTGCCTTCACCTTCTGCCGTGATTGAAAGCTCCCTGGGCGTCACCAGAAGCCAGCAGATGCCAGCACCATGCTTTCTATAAAGCCTACAGAATTGTGAGGTCAATTAAACCTCTTTTCTTTATAAATTACCCAGTCTCAGGTTTTTGTTTTGTTTTTGTTTTTGTTTTTGTTTTTGTTTTTTGAGACAGATGGAGTCTCGCTCTGTCGCCCAGGCTGGAGTGCAGTGGCGCGATCTCGGCTCACTGCAAGCTCCGCCTCCCGGATTCACGCCATTCTCCTGCCTCAGCCTCACGAGTAGCTGGGACTACAGGCGCCCGCCACCGCACCCAGCTGATTTTTTTTTCTGCATTTTTTAGTAGAGACGGGCTCTCCCCGTATTAGCCAGTATGGTCTCGATCTCCTGACCTCGTCATCCACTCTCCTGGGCCTCCCAAAGTGCTGGGATTACAGGCGTGAGCCACCGCGCCCAGCCTCAGGTTTTTCTTTATAGCAATGCAAGAATATCCTCATATAGTACCACTATAATAACAACTATTTATAAAAATCACCACAATTATTTTGAATTTAAGGTTTTTAGACTTCATAAAAAGCACAAATTATCTGGAAGGAATTGCTTAATTAATAAACTTCAAAAATATTTTGCAGTATTTTGTATTTTAATAAAACTTAAAGCTTCTTCTTCAGTTGATCATCTTTTCTCTTAAAAATTCCTCATCATATATTGATATCATAAACAAAAAAGCATATCTAAACATATATTAAATATAAAATAAACAATAACAAGCATATTATTCTTAGCAGAAAGCAGAAAAGAGAAATCAATTCTGTTGAAACAGGGAGAGGGACTTTGAACTATACAGACATTAAAAAGCTACTCAGGTGTGCAGAAGGAGGTTATACAATTCAATGAAACTAGGCACAGTATACATTTTGTACATAATGCATGCAAACGAAAATCAGAAGAAAATCAGTATTTATTTACTTTCTACCATGAGAATGTGTTGCTCTTGACCAACATGATTGTCTGCATTTTTCCAACAGTTGAGTTTCTATAGGATATGCACTATGTCCTGAACACTCTTGTGTACTTATTACCTACCAAACTTCCTAAAATATAGGAGGCATTTAATAAATATTTGATAAATGCATGTATTCATAAAGAAATCAACAGAAATCTAAAAACAAGTGACTACCTTATCCACAGGGAATGGAATGGATAGAGGAAGTGAACATCACACGTTTTTAAATCAAGATTGTATGTTTGTTACAAACTAATCTGAAATATTTTGTAATTACTATTTCTAAGGAATTATTCATGAAGAAACTCTACTATTGAGTTGTCTTTCACCTCCTGTCTCTTTAATAAAAACTGAAGAACTGACCACAAGTTTGCTACTATTTATGATTTTTGTATTAGAAAACCATGGGGATTCCTTCTTCCCTTATGAGACCAAATTCTCAAACTATTTTTGCTACCCCATATGTAAATTTTACTTCCTCCAGTGTGCCTTGATGCATTTACAATGATAACACTGTCAGTCTCGTTTTCCCATTCTTTCGTAATTGTCTGAGTACCTCCTCTAATATCTTCTGTTTGTTAGTCATTGATGACTATCTGCCCCCACCCCTCATTTTTTTTTCCATCTGTAAAGTATCAATGTCTGCCTCGGAAGGCCTTTTTATACTTTCTGGGGTGTCAATTTTTGAATTCTGCAAAAGTAATTAAGATTTCCCCTAGTTCTCTTTTTAGTGCATTTTCTTCATTTTAAAATCGGTTGTTAAAATTCAAGATGTCTTGTAACAACCCCTCCTGCAATTAAGAGACAGACGTGTGTCTGGATGTTTTAGTAGGAGAAAAAAAAATCATTCAGCAAACAGCTGTGGTTCAGAAAGGAGCAATTCTGTGTTGTCCATGGTGCTGAATGTGATTTTCTGTGGGTATGGTAAGGCATTAATGGCTTGTCCAAGAATCCAAATAGAATTTGATTTTTACCAAGCACATGAGCCAGTCTGGAATGTATAATAGAAAACTGAATGCATATAGATTAAAAGTAGAGTGCATGTCACAGCATTAAAATATAACAATTTGATTCATTGTTTTCCCTCCATAATTGGAAATGTTTTAAGTAATACAAACAGATGTAATGTTTGATTCCCATCATTTAGGAAGATGTTTCTTCATGAGTCTTGGATGTTCAAATTTTTCTCTATTACTTAACTGATGAGATTTGTTTCTTAGCTCATTACTTACTAGTCAAATAAAGCATAAATTCAAAGAAATTTTATTTATTGCAAAGGCATTTGTTGAAGACCTAATATGCACAATGTCTTATATACTATATGTTTTTGCAATACATATTTAAGTGTTATAATACGTGTCAATATCATTTATTTTAAAAGTTTACTTTTGTGGAGAAGGCATTTGGCTGCAACATCCTTAACTATATGTACAACTACTTAGGCCTTGATGAATAAAGGGATATGAAATTCTGAGTGTGAGACTGGTCAGATTCTGACTTAAGCACTGAAGCAGAATGTGAAAGAGTCTTTTTTAAAACTTATGCTAGTGCCTTGCCCAGTGCTAGATAATCCTATCAGGATCTAGGGACAGAGAAAGACAGGATGGAGAGAAAGATTTAAATCCAATTGAATGCCTGAAATTTGTCTACAAAAGGGCAGATATGGCATGTGGATGCTCCAGTGAGATCAAGTGGTTTAAGGAAGCTTCGATGACTGTTGGTGCATTACCCATGGGTTCTTTCACTTTGAATTATTCCACTATGAAATACTCATCTGCTGGCTGCAGAGAGAGGATGACAGAGAGAAAAGAAACATCTTTGCCTTGTCTAAACTTTGTAGAGAGACTGTCACACATAGGGCAGGCTGTCTTCTCTCATTTGTGTTAACAGGCCCTAAATCACTCTTTCAATTCACTGCCTCTTACTGTGGGGACCATAGTGCTTGGTTCTTCCAGTATGCCATAGTTACAGAGGGCTCCCATGAAATGTTTCAGTAGGTGCATTGAAGGATTTCAACAAGCCCTCCCCTCCCAGCTATTCTACTAACCATTACTTTCTGGACACATACATTCCACCAAACTAACGAAACTCAAAGTAGCATTGGCAGTAAAATTCTCATGAAATCTGAATGTGCTAATTAACATCTACCAGTGTTAATATGTGGAATTGACCTCTGTGAACCTTACAATTAACACTTTTCTCAAGACGCTATTCTGAGTATGCATTTTCTTTGGACTTCACACCCTGACCTTTTGCTTGTATCTTATAGGCCCATTTTATGAAGTAATCCTTTTCCCTGTTGTTAAAAGCAAGTGCTCAAGTCACGGAGTTGCATATGAGCACTCCAAATCACCATATGCATGACTTACTCCAAAGATTCTCACTGGGTGAGATGTTGGCAAATTTTGCAGGGTGATTCCAGCTTGTACTGTACAAGTCACTGATTGCAGATAATTTACCAATTTTTGGTCCCCCAATATTAATTTCCTATTGAATAGTAGTAGCATAACTATGGAGAAGGCACCCGTATGCATTTCCAAATGCATTTGGGAGAGATTTACCACCTAAATTGACAGCCATTAATAGCCCTTTCTTGCAGTGAAACTACCTTGTGAAATAACTACAAGGGTTGTAATTAGAGCTCCAGTGTCCAGGATTCAATTCTTAGGTTGTCTTGGTCTCATGAGAGTCATATATAGAGGAGGTGAATTTAGAAAATATAAAGTCAGTACAAAGTACCCTCTGAATATTTAGATAGGTATGGTTATAATTTTTTTTCATTTGTTAAATGTGTATAATTGCATCTGTCTTACCTAGAGTTGGGATTATTTTTCTCTTCAGTTAGGTTTATGTTTATGAGAAAACCACTATAAAATTCTAAGAACTATTACAAATAAAAATGTGTTAATTGATTTGATAAATTTTTAGAGTGTGTGCCAAAAGTACACTATTTTAATGCAGGAAATTTTTTATGCTTTCTTTATTTTATTGTTTCAAATTTAAATCTCAAAAATTGGCTAAATACCTTTCCTAAGCTGTTTTTTCAAACCAGTTACCACCATAAGTCATTTAGAAGAAAGAAGTACTTTGTAATGGATCTGAATGGAGTTTATGGTATTACGTTCTTTGACAGTTGTGCAGCCCTAGGCATGATCGACACAATTGGTGGGTGCTCTCTAGAGATCCCCTAAAGATTCAATAAGTGGAATAAATGGGCAATGGAGAATGAAGTGAGTTGGAAAAGTGCCTGGTTGACTTAATAAATACTAGAAAGGAAAGACAGGGCAGGATTTATCTTCCACAAATACATCTGTTTTACTTGGACTATATACACACATGCATGCATGTATTTGTGCACACATGCATGTACACACAGGTGTGCACACACATGCTGCAATTTGTCTTTTACTTTAAATGTATCAAGCTTTCTTGGGCTTTATTCTGACAGTAAGTTGACCCACCTTGACTTCAACTGTAGTTAAAGAAAACCCTACCTCATCCAGAGCATAATTTGTCTCTGTCTGTTGCTGTAAAAAGCCATATCTCTGGTGTTTGATAGTCAACCAAAGAGAGAGAAGACAGCCTAAGGGTTCTCAAGCTGGAATTGCTTCCATGTAGAACTGTTTATCAATGTGCTCACTCCACTTTCTCAGCTTTTTTCTTCTGAGGCTTACTTTCTTAATGCAAATACCTTCAAGCTACCCCTGGGAAACCTGAATGTCTGAATTTGATGCACTCTTATGCTAACCTGGTACCCTGGGTCCTTTTAATTAATATGTAATTGGAATTACCAATATTTATTGAAAAATGATTTGATGCTAAATACTTAACAGACATAATTTAATTTTTATAGCAAATCTATGAGGTAAGTATTGGTATTATTCTTATTTGATTATTGAAGGAACTAAGATCCACGGAGGTCAGTAGAGATAATAAAAATCCAATCATAACAAAAGCAGAAACTGAGACTTAAACACAGTAACCCAATTTTTCTTGATTTAAAAAAAATATTCTAGCTTTCTTAGGAATTCAGTTTCAAATGGTATCTCCTCTCTTATTCCTAAAATGCCCATGGATTTCTACATTAAATTCAAAACTATAGGTAATGAATCAAGAACATCAAGACAAATATTGAATGTCTTCATTCAATATTTCCTGTTAATTCTAGGAAATTTTACACAATCAAATAAGTTCTGATTTCTGTCTATCCTAGTTCATGTCTATGCAGACTCTTCCATCTCTAGGGAATCATCAGTATAAGCACTGGGCTTATCTGCAGCTCACAATCTGCAGCTAAGAAATCTTGAGATGCAGGAATTATCTAGGCTCAGTCTGCCAGCACCATTGCATTCAGCTCACTGAGGTCTGTGTTTTGAAAGCTGTGGATTACAGTTATCCTTCCTTCTTCTATTCAACATTTTCAGTACTGTTGTGCTATATCTGGTTTGTTTTGTTAGTAAAGAGAAGTGTCAGGGAGCTCTCTTGAGAGAGAATGAAGGGATTTATAACCCTAGATTCTGCAAGGGAAGGATAATATTAACAAAAAGCAAACAATCAATAATGGAAATTCCAATACCATTGCATCTTCAGAAAGTAAGATTTTTTTAGTAGCTACATATTTATAGAAAATGTTTAAATTATGTTCTTTGATTGAATATCAGATTCTTATCTGGGTAGGTCGAATCTAATTACATGGGTTCTTAAAAGTAGAGAATATTTGCTGACTGTGATAAGAAAGAGTTATGACTATGGAAGAATGGTCAGAAAGATGCAGTATCATTGGCGTTGAAGATGGAATAAGGGAAGCATAAACTAAGAAATTAGGTGGTCTCTAGAAGCTGGACAAAACAAGGACACAGATGTTCTGCCAGATCCAGATAGGAATACAACCTTCCTGACATCTTGATTTTAACCCAGTGAAAATCTTGTCAGACTTCTGACCTATAAGCTGTAGAATAACATGTTTGTGTTAATTTAAGTCACTGACGTTGTGGTATGTTTCATGACAGTTAAAGAAATACAATAAGTTTGACTACTTAGACTTCCAGACAAGCTGAAATCTATGCTAGATTTCCCATCCCCGGCTCTCCCTAGATGTCCTTACATTCACTTTTTTTATGGCACCTAAACTGAGGTTTAAGTCTGCTACAGTTTCTAAACAAAACTTGTCTATGCTGCAGCCTTGGTTCCATGAATGGTAAAGTGATAACAGTCTTAAGTTTAAATGTTGACATCTGCAAATCATAGACATTCCACATCCATTGTCCAAGAATGGCCCAGCCTGTAAGACTACACTTCTTGATTTGTGGAACAAATATCTATTTTATACCCAATATGTAACATTATTATGCTGATTCCAGGAATCCAGGAGAAAACAACATGGACAAAATCCTTATCGATCTGGAGTTTGTACCTTAGAACAAGGGTCAGCAATTAATGGTCCATGAATCAAATTCAGTCCACCACCTGTTTCTATAGTTTTCTATAATACAGGCATGTGTTATAAAAACAAATTCATTTGTTTATTTTCAATGCTGCTTCTTTGGTAAAGGGGTAGAGTGGAGTAATAACAACACAGACTGTGTGGTCCACAAAGCCTATGATATGTATTATCCAGCCATATCTAGAAAAAGTGGGCTAATCCTTGCTCTAGAGGGAAAACAGACAATGAAAAAAAATGTACAGATATGAAGAGTATTATGAAGAAGTATAGAGTGCTCTGGAAGTACCTTAGGGTATGGAGATGACATATAACCAAATCTGACGTAACTAACACTTGGGTTACAGGTCATCACACTGGCTTGGTATCCCTTGCTTTCAAGCATCTCTACCTTCATTCTGTCAGATCCTAGTTTCCTATCATTTGGTGGAATGAGACAAACAAATATACAAACAGACAGAAAGATAGGCAAGCATTATCATGACTTAAAGTCCCAGCTCTCTAACATCCTTGCTGTGTGGTGTTAAATAATGACATTAAATGGCTTCTGAGCTTCTTGTTTCTAAAATTGTCATAATTTTTGCAAGGATTGATTGTAAAACTATACAGCAGTAGCTTGATTGCATCAGTGATCCCACTAAAGACATCTATGTATCCACAGCCTCTGGTATCTGGACCCACTCTGTAACCTTTTGTGCCCTCCTATATTAATCAGGGTTCTCTAGAAGAACAGAACTAATAGGATAGATGTATATATAAAGGCAAGCTTATTAAGGAGTATTAACTCAGACTATCACAAAGTCTTACAATAGGCCATCAGCAAGCTGAGGATCAAGGAAGCCAGTCTGAGTCCCAAAGCTGAAGAACTTGGAGTCAAATGTTTAAGGGCAGGAAGCATCCAGCATGGGAGAAAGATGGAGGCTGGGAGGCTAAGCCAGTCTAATCTCTCAGGTTCTTCTGCCTGCTTTTTATTCTGGATGCTCTGGCAGCTGATTAGATGGTGCCTACCTGGATTGTGGGTGGGTCTGCCGCTCCCAGTCCACTAACTCAAATGTTAATCTCCTTTGGCAACACCCTCACAGACACACCCAGGAACAATACTTTGCATCCTTCAATCCAATTAAGTTGACACTCAGTATTAACCACCACACCACCCATGCTGACTTCTACCTTAGCCCTTTAACTTTCTTTGGTCAATGGAGACATAGAAAATGTCACACAAGGAGAGACTCCAACATGTCTTTATGAGTTAATGCTTCCTCTTTTACTTCTCAGCCTTCCCCATGAGAACATGCCTAAGACAGACTGCTGAAGAAAGTAGCAAGTGGAACAGTGCTCAATCAGCCTGGTCATCCCAGCCAAGCCTTCAGACATGTAAGCGCCCTCCTCCGATCTGCATAGCTGCCTGGCGCAAACACTGTTGACCACTCTTGACTGAGCCCCACCGAGATCAGCTCAGAACAGTAGAACTGACCAGATGACTCTAGCCTCATGAATAAATTTGAGCGTTTATTTTATTTGCCTCTGAGGTTTCATGGTTGATGTTTTCATTTATTTTATTTATTTATTTTTTTTTGCAGCAGTTAACTGAAGCATATACAGGAAATGAGATAAACAATGTGCCTAGCATGTACTCAATAAACAGTACCTCCTACCTTCCCAACAGTGTCACCTGTATGATATAAATATCAGCAGGTGTTATTTCAGAGTATGCTGTCATTATTACACTGGTTGGAGTGATGTTTCACTTCTCCTGGGTTTCCAGGTAACAGCATGCTTGCAAACACGTGCGCGCGCGCGCACACACACACACACACACACACACACACACACACACGGTTAAGTAAACTGTGGATCTCACCATCTGCATTCTTAAGTAAGTACCTGCTTGTTGCATTCTAAGGGGACCAAAGTCCCCTCCAAATCTCAACTTGCTTTCTCTTTAGGGAGCCGCTGTATCTCCCACAGGCTCCTTTTCCCAGAAGAACTGAGCAAGCTACATCATGTCGGGGTCAGCACCGCCGGGCTTGTGAAGTAGGTCTGGAGATGGTTTCCAAAGAGACGTGTTATTAAAGAAACAATGCCTTTGTCTCTGCAGCAGGGCTAAGTGCTGTTTATTTCCAGATGCTTTCCTGGAACACGGGGAAGGGAGTGCAGCTGCACATCATTCATGGAGTGGCTGAAACAGGATGGGGGACAACACCCAGAGGAAATGAGCAGGCTTATTCAGGGGTGGGGACATGATGCAATTTGTTGTCCCCGAAAGAGAAGGACTCAGTTTCCTTCTTCATGGGCCTGCACCTGCTCCAAATTTCAACACTCTTGTTTGTTTGAATGACGCCATCCATTTCTTCTTCACCTAATCTTCTAAGCTTTAGCAATTTTTAATTTATCCATATAAATATATTCTTAATTCTTTTTTCTCACCCCTCTATTATTCATTTTGATGAAAATAGTAGAGATAAATGGCTCTGAATGCAGGCTCTGCAGAAAATCTGATTCAGTCAGAATCCATCTCCATTTATTTTTGGACAAACCTTCTTCAAAACTTGCTTTCATTAGCAGAGATGGTGATGCGAGCCTGTAATCCCAGCTACTGGGGAGGCTGAGGCAGGAGGATCACTTGAGCTCAGGGGTTCAAGTCTGCAGTGAGCCATGACTAAGCAACTGCTCTCCAGCCTGGGTGACAGACCAAGATCCTGTCTCAAAAAATAAAAGAATTGAAAAGGAAAAAATAAACTTGCTTTCCTTATAATGGCAGATGTAAAAAAATAGTGCTACATTGTAGGTGTGTTTTGCAAAATAAATAATTCAGAATTAAATGTTTATCTCAGTATTTGGCAAAGAGCAAGTAGTTAGTAAATATTTGTTCTTAACTATCATCACCATCATTTTAGTCTTATTGGTATTATTATTATGGCTGAATCCTAGTGTTTGTTGGACTAAACATCTCACAGCTCTTCCGTTTGTCTATCTGAGTCCACCGTCCCTGTACTCACTATGTAAAACACCTCTCTGACTTTCCAACTAGCCTCACGAGTTTCTCTGTCTTGTTCCTAATCTTTCTTCACTGGCCCATCATCTTTTTCTAGGACAACTTCCACTGTTTGTTACATCATGTGTTAGTTTCCTAGAGCTTCCACAACAAAGTGCCACAAACCTAGTGACTTAAACAACAGAAGTTTATGTTTTCCATAGTTCTGGAGGCTGTAAGTTTGAAATTAAGGTATTGGCAGGGCATGGCCCCTCTGAAACTTTTAGGGAAATACTTCCTTGCCTCTTCCTACCTCCTGGGAGCTTGCCAGCAGTTGTCAGCAACGGTTGGCTTGTAAATGCATCATTCCAATCTTCATAATCTCAGGGCATTCTCCTTGTATGTCTCTGTCTTCACAGGACCATCTTCTTATAAGAACACTATGTGTGTTGAATTAGGGGCCCACTCTCCTCCAGTATAATCTCATCTTCACTAATCACATCTGCAATAATCCTATTTCCAAGTAAGGTCTCATGTTGAGGTACTGGCAATTTGGACTTCTAGATATATTTAGGCAGGAAGAGGACATTTAAAACGTGGCTTTTCAGAACCCACCCCAGTTTATCTTCAGGCCCTGTTCCTCGCCAGTCTCTCCACACTCTTCTCTCTGGCTATAAGAGTATTTTTAGTGAGCTGATGATTCCATGACCCCTCTGCTTCCTCAGAGCCTTTTCATTGGCTGTATACCGTGGCTGTCACATAGCCAATGCCCTCCCTTGGTTGATTTTCCACCTAATAATACCACCTATTATAAGAAACCCTCTGGGTAGTGTTAGGTGTCCTGCTGTCATTCCTCTATGCCTTTTGAGGGGTTACTGCCTCATGGCGCTTATTACATGGCTTTCTAACACTTAATTACTTTTCTGTCTCACCAACCAAGCTGGCCAGGTCTGCCTTTTGTATGGCTAGCTCCTAATGCATTGTCTCTTACATAGTAGATTTCGAATCATTACTTGTTAAACGAATGAATAGCCATCCATTATGATGACTATTAACTTAAAATATTAAATAACAAATGTTGGTGAGGATGTGGAGAAATTATAACCCTTGTTACAATCTCACATTGCTGGTGATATTGCAAAATGGTGCAGCCACTGTGGAAAACAGTGTGGTGTTTCCTCAAAAAATAATAAAGGTAGGATTACCACTTGAATTACCATGAAAGAAGTAATTTTACTTATGAGTATATACCCAAAAACATTACAGGCAGGCACTTGAAAAAAATATTTCTACACTTATGCTCATAGCAACATCATTTACAATAGTCAAAAGATGAAAGCAACCCAGTGTCCACAGATGGATGAAGATCAATGAATAAACAAAATATGATATATACATACAATGGAATATTATTCATTCTTTAAAAGGAAAGAAATTCTGGCACATGCTACATCATGATGAACCTTGAAAATGTTATGCTAAGTGAAATAATCCAGTCACAAAAGGGTGAATACTTCTGGTTGCATTTGTATGTAGTACTTAGAATAGTCAAATTCATAAAGACAGAAAATAGAATAGGGGTTTGTAGGGGTGAAGGGGAGGAGGAAATGGGAGGTTATTGTTTAATGGGTATAGAGTGTCAGTATGGGAAAATAAAAATGTTCTGGAGATAAATGGTGGTGATGTTTGCACAATGACAAAAATGTATTATACTTAATGCCACTGGCCTATAAATTTAAAATGGTTACAATGGTAAGTTTTATGTTATATATATTTCCACAACAAAAAATAAAAACTACCCCAACCGCTTCCCCCAGAAAATAAACGAATGAGTCCTATATATATACCCTGAGATGTCTGAATCAATCATTTTTGAATGATTAACTGAAACTGAATGCATCTCTATGTTGGTCACTGTCCTCAGCACTATGCAAATACTAATTCATTTAATCTTCCTAACACCTTATGCTGTAGGTAATATTATTACACCAATTTTATAGATGGATATACTGAAACATAGAGGCAAAGCAATTGTCTTAAAGCTAACAGTTTGTATGAAAGAGAATGGGCTTAGAACAGAGGCAGTCTGGCTCTCCAGTCTGGACTGTTAACTCTCATAGCTCAGATAATGTTAACCACTGCAATAATCAAAATATTCAGGGATCTAGCTTACAGGTACAGCAATGTCCATACTACTTAGTATCCACGAGGGCACTCAAATCAGCCCCATATAGGCTTTGTTTCTACAACATCCTTCCATGTTCCTTACTCCAGGAAAAAAACCTTCCACCTATATTTTTAACATTTTCTGAAGTTTCTTGCCTAAGTGATTTTCTCTACATTATTTTTTCCTGATTATCTATTTCTGTGTAAAAGCTATCCTGTAACTTTTAATACTGCAAAACAGCCAATTGGCTTTTCTCACAATTTTGTGTGTTAGAAATTTTGAAGGGCTTGGTTGGGCAGCTTTTCCCTGATCCATGTGATACCCACTGGGGACAGCTTAGGGTGGAGGATGCACTTCCAAGATGAGGGCTTCTTTTTTTTTCTTACTATCATTTTTTATTTTTTGAGACTGCGTCTCGCTCTGTTGCCCAGGCTGGAGTGCACTGGCAAGATCTCCACTCACTGCAAGCTCCACCTCCCGGGTTCACACCATTCTCCTGCCTCAGCCTTCCGAGTAGCTGGGACTACAGGTGCCTGCCACCACGCCCGGCTAATTTTTTTTGTATTTTTTTGGTAGAGATGGGGTTTCACTGTGTTAGCTGGGATGATCTCGATCTCCTGACCTCGTAATCTGCCCGCCTCAGCCTCCCAAAGTGCTGGGATTATAGGCGTGAGCCACCGTGCCCATCCAAGGGCTTTTGAACTCACAGGTTGGCACCTCAGTGCTTCTTGCCCTCCTCTCCCCTCCCTTCCTCTCTCCTCCCTTCCCCTCCTCTTCCCCTCCCCTGCCCTTCCTTTCTCTCCTGTCCCCTCTCCTTTTAACTTTTTTCTCCTCTTCTTCTTCTCCCTCCTCCTCATCCTTCTTTCTCTCCCTCTCTCTCTTTCTCTGCCTTCACATGATTTCTTACTGTTCTAGTATACGGTGACTTCACTTGCTCGGGCTTCTGAACAGCATGGTGGGTGGTCTCAAGGCAGTGATATTTTTTACATGGTGACTGGATTCCAAGACACGGATAGCAGAAGTTGCCTAAAGAGTTAAAAGATTTGTTTAGAACTGGCACAATATCATTTCCAACATATTCTATTAGTCAAAACAATCACAAGACCAACCCATATTCAAGGTGCTGAAGACATAGGCCCCACCTTTAGATGGAGTAATGGCAGTTTCCATTGCAGAAGAGCATGTGGAATGAGAGGTGTCATTGTGCCACCTTTGTACAACACAATATTTCACTATCGATAGTTGCACTGTATCTTTATCTCTATCTCTATATTTATATCTATATCTAGTTGGAATCAGATACAAAACATGATAGCTAGATAGACTAATATAGATATAGGTAGCTGTATCCATCTATAGGTGAGTTTGTATGTGTATTTATTAGATAATACTTCATCCCAGTCAGTTGTATACATAGCAGAATCCCAATTTTAATTAAAGGGAAAGATAGTATTCATTGACTCAGCATCCAAAGTGCAGAAGAGGCAGGGACAGAGCTTGCTCATTTTAATCATAACTGAGTCCAGGCAATCAGATGCCTTGGAACACTTTTATTACTACCTAAGTTTCTTTTTTACCTACATTTCCTTGTGTATGTTGGCTTCAGAATTTCTCTAGAACTGGGAAGAAACATAAAACAATTATAAATACATAGCAGATGCCTGAAGAGAGATGCCAGAGATGAAGATGAATGTCCAAGGATCATCTACATAGAGACAGATCATTTTTTGCAGATGCGAAATGAGTGAGGTCTTTAAAAAAGATAACAGCCCAAGTAAGGAGAAAAGACATTTAAGTCACAGGGAAGTCTTGATTTGCAGGATGAAAACTTTTATATTGTAATGTATGTATGAGTGTGTGTGTGTGTGTCTATCTGGCCAGGGAAAGATTTAATAGACCCTTGACTAGAGTAAGTAGTAGTTACTAGTAGGAACCAGTAGTAAACATACTCTCTGCCTCACCTATTTTGAACTGAAGTTGTAACCTTAAGAAACAAATGAGATAACACATTGCTTATTGGGAAAAGACTTTGCAGTTGAACTTAGCAGACATATTTCTGGTTCTCCATTTTCAGCTGATGGAAATGGGTACCTGAGTCAAGTTTTCTAAGTCTTTGGACGTTGTTTCTTAAAGTTATAAGATGAGAAACCTGGGTTACATGAGTATTGGAGGCCTTTCTAATTCTAAAAGATTGTGACTCTATAAAAATGCTTTTGCCAAGTATATAAAATTACACAAAACAGATTTTATGACTTTTAAAGGTTGATTTATTCACAGTGCCTGTCTACATTGATCAGTTTCACCATATAAATGTCAACCATTTTATTTTATTTGCACTGATGGACCTAACCAGGGTTAGCAGTACATTTTGACCAGATCCACAAGGTCACAGCCAAATGGAAATTCCTGTTAAACATCATCAAAGATCATCAAAGGGGGAACAACAGATAAGCTTTGCTTCATGCAGCTGCTGTGATTGTGGCAAGCTTTTGGTAAGTGAAAGTTTTGTAAATTTAGTTGATTCTTAATTACGTTAGAAACACTTGTTATTTAAAAAAACTCCAGGGTGACTCACATATATATGTGTTTCTATATATACATATACACATACATATGTAAATATACACACACATACATAAAGTGCCTTTGTAATATGAATCTTAATGGCTTAATTAATGTTTTGCAAATTATAATTTGGGTATCTCCAGTGTTCTTAATACTCAGCCTACCCGTATTGCATAGTCAAATATTTCTATGATATTTCTTCTGTAGAACGAATTGATATGCAGGCTGATATCTTCCAAACAGATCAGCCAGACATATTTTTTCAAGTGGAATTTTATCTCAGCTGTCCAAGTCAATGTTTCCACTGCTCAAATTCATCAGCTAATTGCCACCATATCAGTTTGACTTTGACAGCCAGTTCATTTTCTGTTTTTCACTGCTTCTTTCAAGTCAGTCATGTTATCAGTTTCTGCCTGACTCACTTATTCTTTAATAATTTCCTTTCTTTTTGCTAAAAGTATGTGTGCATGTTTTGTTGACTGTAAATAAATAAATTCTTGCTACAAAAAAATTTAAACAGCACCACCATTTATAACGTAAGGTATAAATGATTTCACTCTCTTACACTGCAAGCCTCTAAGATGACCACTGTTCACAGTTCAGCATGTATTTCTTTGAAATTTTCAAATTTTTGTTTAAAATTTGATAAATTATAATCACCTGTTAAGAAAGTACATATAGAACCACATTATTTTCTGATTTTGTGTCATAGCCTATTGAATTATTTTCAATTCATTTATGAAATTGACACCTCGATTTTAGATATATCAGCTGCTTTTTTTCTTATTCGAATATTATATCGAACATATTCACCCATCTACTATTTACTTAATGTAAATTCTTAAAATTAAAATTCTTAATTAAAGTCATGTGGACATATTTCTTTTTTTTAAGGAAATTATAGTCAGAACAAAAGTGCATAAGGATGCTTGTTTAACCATATCCTTGCTAAAACTAGACTTAGGAATCTTTTGATAAAAATGTTTTTCTTTCTCTCCTTTAATTAGTACTGGTAGGCATCTTTTCATATTTTTCTGGTTATTTATAGTTTACTTTTGATAACTATATAATACCTTTAGGTTTTCTCATTCTGATGCATTTTAACTTTCAATATAAAGTTTTTCCAAACAATTTAAAAGCATTGGGGTTAAGTCTTTTGAACAGACATCATAATGAAAATAATTCATGCCCAATGTAAGTTTTACTCACTTATCCAAACTTACTCCCTGCTTTTCCTCACTATTCCAGCTTGAACGTTCCTTCCCATCTTTCTCACACACTGTGCTCATCATAACTATTTGACAATTACTTATTTATCCTTCAAAAGCTCATCTGCCCCATAAAGCTTTTCTGTCTCCAGTTCAGTCTCTTCCCCATCAGTGCCTCTCCTAGTTGACACCTTCAGAATCCAATTTTGTGACACCTTGCATTTCCTTCTCTTGTTGCCTTCAAGAGCAAATAATTCCTTCTGGTCCAGAATAAAATTTAGTTCATTTGAATATTATTTGAATTCATACAATGGATTTAGAAAATCTCAAGGGATCAATAAATATTGGTAGAATGGTTTATCCATTTCTAATATTTTGCCTTTACCATAAGCCCTCAAATTCTAACTCTTCTTGTCACTCCAGTTTTGAGCTATTGTGCTAGCTAGTAGATACTAGCATGCTTCTATCTCATTCCCTTTCATCTGCTAATGGATTGCATAGGCTTATCTCCTGAGAGTGAATACATAACATGGGTCTGTGCAAAACAAATGAACAAATGCATAAATGAAGAATGAATGAATAGTCTATTTTCCTGACCACCATAATTATTTGGAAATGGGTACATGAACCAAGCCTTATCATGCTTCCCTGGGACTTTTCTGCATGGAAATATTGCTCCTTCCTTGGATGTCATGGTAATACAAAAATGTCAACTGGACTGGCAGTAGCATTCTTCAGAACACTGTGACTGGACCCGTTTAAAGATATAGAAGAGTCAATACATAGACAAAGAACAAGTGTGAGAAGGAATCTAATGGACAAATAATTTGAGCCCTGAATCAGGGCATGCCTGCTCTCTGTATTTCTTCTGCATCTCCCATATATGAGAATCCCAAGAACTGGCTTTAATATCTTTGGGTTCCTCTACATATTATGGAACTATTGCTAATAAAAACCATTAGACCCTTCTACTTCCCTGCCAATCTGGAATGTTCCCTTTGGATTTTCCTTCTTAATTTACCAATTTCTGAATCCTAGATTAAGATTCTTACCCCTTCCTTAAGCCTGCCACTAAATGCTCGTCTAAATGCTTTGGGGAATTCCTGTGAAATATTTTTCATTTGATTGGAAGAGTGGTTGGAATGGAATTCAAAATAGAAGAGAAAGAAAAGTTTGGGGAATGCGCAAAGAAATAAAAAAGGAAGGGTCACAAAATTGTAGCACATTTGTTATTGGATCATTATATGCACATTTCATAGTGATGAATACTATATCATGACAAAAATAAATGCATATAAAACATTTTAACAAAACAGGACACAGTGTTGCATACATACCATCATTATAATATAAAATAATAGTTATTAAGAGTAACAGAAAAGAAAAAAATAACTTTTTGCTTTTAGTGTGGTAAAATTATAAGCGAGATTCTTTTCCCTGCAAATATTTACATCAATTTTACAGCTTAAATAAAATGTTTTTTCCTCTATTTTCCCAATTTTCTATGATGTGTTCATGGTGCATGTGGTGGGGGCTGAGAAGTGCGGGAGGAGAGAAAAACATGTGGACCCAATAATCTCAGCTCCATTACTTCTGTATGGGATCTTGTCAAGATGCTAACATCTTTAGTCTTAGTCTCACCTTCCGTAAAATGATGAATAAAACTGACATGGGGTTCCAATGCAAAAGCCTACTTTTTAAAATGTAAATAAATTATGTACCTTAAGTGTTGGCTTATTAAACTTTTAAGGCTATTCTTTACTTCCCCAAAGAACATATCTACTTCCATTTTCTCGATGCACATAAAACATTCATTCTACCACCACCACGATTTTAATAGAAACACATTTTTTTTTCTTCTTCAAAAATGTTAACAGGAGAAATATATTGAATTCTGATTACTTAAATTTTTCTCCTGTGTTGAGGAGACAATATAGAATAGTTGAGATACGGTGAACTGAAGCATGTATCTTTGGTTAAAGAATAAAGCAACTATTTATCTCCAGAAAAAAATGTATCAAGTCACATTACAATAAAGAAACAACCTGTATAAATCTCAGAAATATACATTTTTAAAAATAAATCCACTCCTTGAACCACGAATTTGCAATCTCTGTGTTACATGAGATGTAATGGATCTTTCAGTTCTGTGGTTGATTAGAATTTAATTAGTTATTATGTCTTTGGGGTCTAATAGGAGGACCTGTGCATTGAACATAGTTTGTTTTTGTTACTCAGTATTCATTTACTCTTCTTTTGCAAAAATCTCAGATTTCATTTGAAGAGTGGTATCTTTCCTCCACTCTCAATCTATATATTCTGTTGGAGTTGAGTCCATTTGTAGCTCTAAGGGGAGTTTAAGGAAATAAAATGCTGCATACTGCTAATGAGATTGTTTCAGGGATAGATATGTTGATATGTCAAGCTAATCAGAGACAAAAGACTAAATTCTGGGATATTTTTAAGCTATCAGAAAAGCAGACTCACCCTTTTTTTTTTCTGTTAGATAGGATTTAAAAAAGAGGTAACCCCAGAAGATACTGAAAGCAATATTAGAACCAAGGGAAAACAAAACTCTAAGAAAATAGAGGCAAAATAGAGAAAAAAACACATGATTAGGAAGGAAATAATGAATTCTCATCATATCATTTGTTCCTCTATATCCAACATCATCAGAAAATACTAACCTTGGTTCTTGGAACATGGGATCCATTAAATATTTTTAACCTAAGTTAAGCTAATTTGCTTCTGGGTTTCTGTTAATGGAAACCAAAAGACCATGCTGTTACATAGCGGGAATGATTGGGGTGGAATGAGAAACATCTTTAGTCCAGAATGTCCTCATTACAAGAAGAAAGAAAGAAAAGAAAGAAGGAAGAAAGGAAGGAAGGAAGGAAGGAAGGAAGGAAGGAAGGAAGGAAAGAAAGAAAGAAAGAAAGAAAGAAAGAAAGAAAGAAAGAAAGAAAGAAAGAAAGAAAGAAAGGAAGAAAGGAAGGAAGGAAGGAAGGAAGGAAGGAAGGAAGGAGAGAGAAGGAAGGAACAAAGGAAGGAAGGAAAAGAAAGAGAGAAAAAAGAAAGAAAGAAGAAAGAATGAAAGGAAAGAGAGAGAGAAGGAAGGAAGGAAAAGAAACAGAGAAGAAAGAAAGAAAGAAAAAAGAAAAGAAAGAAAAAGAGAAAGAGGAGAGAGAGAAGGAAGGAAGGAAGGAAGGAAGGAAGGAAGGAAGGAAGGAAGGAAGGAAGGAAGGAAGGAAGGAAGCAACCTCGTGATAGCATGAGTCTGCACTAAGATGTTGAACGTTTTACTGAAGCATGGCTAGGCATAATGTCACCATGTCCCAGCACCATTTCCAGACATTGCTCTTTTGAATAAACATCATCCGCACCTTCTCTTTTTACAGTGGAGAAAGAAATGTTATTTTTCTTTCTTCCCTGTTGCCATATTCCCCTGCGGAACCATTTCAATTTAGTGGAGTAGAGAGGGACCCAGCAGTTTGCATCTACTGTTATGAATGTGGTACTTGAAATGCCAGAGTCAATGACATGAGACGCAGGGCTTCATTACTTCTCAGCTCACCCAGACTCAGGCTTCCCAGGACCCAGAGATAGTTTGCTGCCAGAAAGATACATTTGAATTTCAATGTGTCAAGTCTCTCTTCCTGACTTTTCTATGTTGCAAGCTGCAAATGGCTTTTAAAATCTTTTGAACATTGCAGTGACTCAGCTCTCTGCCTTTTACCTCTATCTAATACTAAATTGGATATATTTATTTCCAAGTTGTTATAATAAATAAAGAAATACGCAGTCTACGGAAAAGCATGAGTCTACAATCGCAAAACATCCAGTACACAAGAGCATTTCATCAGAGTCCACACTTCAGAGGAGAAAACATGGAGAAGGCGAGGCACAGAGCATTTGGACAGTGAAGGCCAGTTCTGAGGCTCGGTTCTATCTTTTCCTAAATGAGTACATTTGATGAAATGGCTGAACCTTTTTCCAGTCTCAGTGTCATCATAAAATAGGAATGATAATAATGTCTACTTTCACAAAATTGTGATATATTTCATTATTGAGAGCTATTATTAATCATAACCATTTTGCAGTGAAGAATTAGGACTAAGAAAGGGAAAATTTACCCATTCATTCAAGAACTATTAAAGGTGTGCCATAACAAAGGAAGGAAGGAAGGAGGGAAGGAAGGAAGGAAGGAAGGAAGGAAGGAAGGAAGGAAGGAAGGAAGGAAGGAAGGAAAGAAGGAAGGAAGGAAGGAAGGAGGAAGGAAGGAAGGAAGGAAAAAAAGGAGGGAGGGAGAGAGGGAGAAAGGGAAGGAGAGGAGGAAAAAGAAAGAAAAGAGAAGAAAGAAAAGTAAACATATGGAATCCAGAGTCAACCCAGTCATACCAGAATTCAAATTTTTGCCCTAGCCTTTAATAACTTTATGACTTAGGACTTTATTTGTTCTTCCTCCCATTCCTTGCCTATAAGCGGATTTACCTCATTGGGTTATGGGGAAGACTTTATAAGATTAAAAGCAGTAAGTTGTCAGGGTAATCGCAGTCATGCAGTAAGTAGCTAAACAAGTGTTAGCTGTTTTTACTCTTACTGATACTGTTGCTATTTAGTAGCTGCTGTACTCTGCAATTATCTGAGGGCGTGTTGCTAAACAACAGACATTAGAATGTGGCTGCTTTGAGTTGAGGTTTTGAATTTGTTTTGGACAACATGAATTTTCTACTCTAGCTCCAGGTCTCTGTGCAGATTACATCACCTCACTATGTCTTGGTTTTCTCATGTCTAAAATTGGAATATTAACACCACAAAATTTATAGGGCAGATAGGAAGACTATAAAATTGTTATTTCATGTAATGCACTTAAGATAACTGATATGTAATAAATAGTACTCTGCTATTCTTTCTATTATTAATAAGAATGGCTTTTTTCAAGGTCATATAGGAAATCAGAGGCATAAATGGGGAGTTTGCTCATATCATTATACGAAAAGCTATTGACCAGCAAGGCTTCAAATTCTTGTATGTCTCCAAAATCCACATTCTTGCCATTACATCATATTGTCTCTCTTTTTAAGTTGAGGAACATCAGAGCAAAGTCAAAGGCAATTTTATATTTATTTTACTATCATTTCAAACATAATCATTGTGGGGTGCCATATCATGTTTGAAATGTATATATTTTTTAAAAGAAACAAAAAGAGCTATGATAACCACCAACTGCTTGCAAAGTAGATTGTGCTAACCTCTCTACTCTCCATTTGCAAACATATTTGGATTACATCTGGAACAAAATCATTAGTGGCAGGAAGACAGATGTTCTTCAAAGTTCGGGTGTGCATGTAGACATCGAATATTGATGTAGATGTTATTTACTCATTTGCTTCTTTACTCTTCCAAAAAGACGGATGTTGAGCTTTTTCAAGATTTATTTCTTCTTTCTTTGGTTCCCAAGGTGACAAATCAAAGTTCACCCCAGGAACTTGCAAAGTATATCACGGTGGGAGAAATCCGTCAGACGTGGAATAATGTTAATAACTAACATTGTGCAGTTGTCAATCAGCATAGAGTCTTTTCTCAGAAATAATTTAAAGATCTTCTTCAAACCAAAGCAGTATGTATATGGTAAGGAAAACACGGTGCATACTTCTATTAATAGATTGGCTAATACAACAAATTTTACTCTGGAGTTTACTTTTAATTATAATTACTGGTAGGCGTGGTGGCTCATACCTGTAATCCCAGCACTTTGGGAGGCCAAGGCAGGAAGATCCCTTGACACTGGGAGTTCCAGATCAGCATGGGCAACAAGGCAAGCCCCTGTCTATACAAAAATTAAAATAAAAAAGGCCTGGAGTGGTGACTCACGTCTGTAATCCCAGCACTTTGGGAGGCCGAAGCAGGTGGATCATGAGATCAGGAGATTGAGACCATCCTGGCTAACATGGTGAAACCCTGTCTCTACTAAAAAAAAAAAAAAATACAAAAATTAGCTGGGGGTGGTGGCAGGCACCTGTAATCCCAGCTACTTGGGAGGCTGAGGCAGGAGAATTGCTTGAACCCAGGAGGCGGAGGTTGCAGTGAGCCAAGCTCGTGCCACTGCACTCCAGCCTGGTAACAGAGTGACACTCCATCTCAAAAAAAAGAAAAAAAAAATTAGCTAGGAATGGTGGCATGCACCTGTAGTCCCAGCCACTTGGTAGACTGAGGCAGAAGGATCCCTTGAGTTTCCTTGTGGCCTAGGAGTTCCAGGCTACAGTGAAATATGATTGCATCAGTTAACTCCAGCCTGGGTGACAGAGCAAGATCCCATTTCTAATATATATATATGCATCATATATCATATATATGTGTGTGTATATGTGTGTGTGTGTGTGTGTGTGTGTGTGTATACAACCTGTGTTGTATCAGGTTTATTTTGAAGGCACATACTTAAGGGAGGGAATGCATGCAACTTGATTGCCTATGACTAATAACGTACATAATGTGCTATGGATGATACAAACAAATAGGAAATTTGATGAGGGTAAGTGTAGAAGAATATGAGGCTATGTCCTTGAGCTATACCTATTTTGACTGCTATAAAATTCCTGCATTTATTTAATAGAATATATTGGAATTTGTGTCACCCTGAGATAGTTAACTACAGAAAGTGAAAAAAGATTGTATTCTCAAAAGGAACATAATACTTTAGTTATATTGCTTGGTAAAGCCCATTTTGAAGATACCATATGAATTTATTTGTGGACCCTAATCAATATGTGTAATCTCTAAGTCTTTTCTGCTTCTATAGAAAAGAACTAAATTCAAACTCACATAATAAAATGCTTTGGAATCCATGGAAAAAAGAAAGTGGTTAATGTCCAATAGAATGGCTGTTACAGATAAAATGTGTCCCTCCACATTTCACAGTCTTATCCCTCGATGTGATAGTGTTAGGAGGTGGGACCTCTGCAAGATCATGAGGGTGAAACCCGTTAAAGGTAATAGCACCCTTATAATAAAGATCCCAGAGAGCTCTCTCGCTCTCTTTCTGCTATGTGAGGGCACAAGGAGCAGATGGCTGTCTGGAAATCAAAGAGAGGACCCTCACCAGGCACCAAATCTGCGAGCACCTTCATCTTGAAATTCCTAGTCTCTTGAACTTTGAGAAATAAATGCTTGTTGTTCAAGCCACCCAGTCTATGGTATTCTGTTATAGCAGCCTGAAAGGACTGAGACAGAAGCCAAATCCAAGTATTTGTTTGTTTTTATTATGCATTACAGTTTTCCTTTGTATATTTTCTCATGCCGTCACTAAATGTAGAGTGTCCTTTCCACTTATATCTTCCTGTCTAATGTATTCCAATCTTAAACTTAAGCCACATTCCCAGCTTAAACTTCACTCCACACAGAAAGCTTGCTCCAAATCTCTCATTTGAGTTAGAGCTTCCTTTATCTTTGTTTTCAAAGCACTTTGTCTATTCTTATATTTTAAGATTTTGTAAATTGTGTGTGGGTTTTTTGCTCACATCTTCCACAGTCATCTGTAACTTCCTCAAGAAAACAGGCTATGATTTATTCATCTTGCTCAGCAAGGCCCATGTCGCATAGCAGATATTCAAGGAAACCTCGTTGAGACAAAGAACACATCTTTTTGTTTGTCCTTATGTTTAATCTCTGACATCATCTAGCCCGGTGCTCAACATATAAAAGGAACTAAATGACTGTTAGGTAAATACTGATATTTCACCAGAATCAATTTTCCTTATTTCACAAACCTTATGATTGAAATAAACTTTTTTTTTTTTCAGTTTATGATGATCCAAATCACAAAATTACCCGTTTTGGACTTTTGGTTTTTGTCTTTGACTTTCTCACATTTACTTCCAAGAGTCCTTTTGTTCCATGGAAACACTTGTTATTCTAGGAAAACAATGCCCTATGGTGACTAATTATGTAATAGATGAGAAGGACCCAACATGGTCTTTTTCACACGCACTCTAGTACCAAGTGTTTTCTCTTGTAATCCACTGAACTCAAAACACAAAATAATTGTATCAACTGGGGGCTGTTGAGGGTATGATTTTTTTTTATTTAAAAGAAATGTTAATTTGTTATTAAATCTCTTGTTGAAAGACTAATAGCTTAATGAACGCATTAAATGTGTGCAAATTAGTTTGTTTTTTTTTTTTTTTCTGAATGCATTACTTAGTTTCAGATTGAAAGGGGGTGATACATCATCGTCATCTCTGTGGGAATTAATGAGGCATTAGGCCATCTCCTGTCATGGAGGCCAGACTTATGAACGATTCCCTGAATTGCACATGCGAACCTTGTCCTCTCCTCTCTCTCCACCCACCACATACATCTTTTCTGGGCTTTCTGCTTCTGCAGCCTAAGCTTTGGTACTTGAAATACAAATGCCAGCTCACCATCAGTTTGGAAGTGAAAAGTAGTCAATTGCAAGTGACAAATGTTGTTTACCATTACTGGAAAAGAGGGTGGAACAATGAGTGCATATATTAACATCACAGGGGATGGGTTTGGTAGTCATTCAATTGCTATCTTGCCCTGTGAAGACACATAACCTCTCTCCATTTCCCTCAATCACCCACACACTCTCAGACATCTACATTAAAATAAAGAGCCCAAGGCAAAGCAAGCTATCTTAACTATAATAAGTGGCAAGGTGTTCTCCACTCAACAGCTTTTGTCACCAGCTCTCAATCTCTCCCCATCACAAGCACAGCTTTCTCTGCTTGCATCTTTTGATATATTTGCCTTATCCTGCAGTTCCCAAATCAGCAGTTCCAAACCTCCATGAACAAGCAGCATTTAAAAGCCATCAATTTAATTCAACAACATAAACTATGTCTTACTTGTATTTATTTTTATAATTAGCAGGTATGACATTTAATTCTGTTTCAAGAATCTTTGATAAATTTTTAGTGTGTCTTGAGATAATTGAAGATGCCATGGGCTATTCAAAAATCAGAGGTGAAGATCACTGGTATAGACATTAGATTAAGCATACTAATAACATCTGTGCAGGACATGGAAACATTATAACAGTGTTAACTAACATTTCTTTTACACTAAAGAAACAATGTTTCACGCTTCAAAGCTTCTTTAAAAAGATTTGTTCTCCCTTTTATATATACTGCCCACCCCATGGAACATCATTTTTCTTACCAGATCAGCTAGAATCACAAAACTTCAGGCACTGATCTATGCCTCTCACTAGCCGCCAAATTTGCCCATTGTCTTCCATTCCCACTTTCAATTCATACTTCACACTTAATGTAGGTTGGTCCCTATTTTATGACATAAATCCCATTCTAGCAATTCTCTCTCAGCAGCTTTGGGTAATTTGCCTTCAGCTTTGGTATAAGTTCATTCTCTTTTGCCATATTGGTTCCTAGAAGCAGATTTGGGATAAGTGTGTCCACGACCATTATCAATGACATAGTTAATATTGAGTAATCACACACTGTTTATCCAACTAATGGCTCTTTTTTTAAAAAACAGGCACATACTTTATTAACATTCTTTTTTTTTGTAAGCAACAGAAACTGACTGCCTAGTCTATTATATTAAAAGGAGACTAATTTATTAGAAGGAAAATGGGGTAGTTCAGAGCATGGAAAACAGGATGGAACAATCGTCAATCTTAGGAGTCAGGGCAGATCCCAGAGCCTCAGCAACCTTAGCTCCTGGATCTTCTTTTAGAGCTCTGCCAATACTGTGACTACATTTCTGAGATGCATAGAAACCGTGCCTTGAGAATTTCACCTGCCAACCTCAGAACATGTATCCATAATTCGATCGATAAAATTTGGCAAAGGGCTGGGCATGGTGGCTCATGCTTATAATCCCACCACTGTGGGAGGATCACTTGAGGTCAGGAGTTCAAGACCAGCCTGGCCAACATGGTGAAACTCTGTCTCTACAAAAAATACAAAAAAATTAGCTGGGCGTAGTGGTGGGTGCTTATAATCCCAGCTACTCGGGAGGCTGAGGTGGGAGAATCACCTGGACTTGGGAGGCGGAAGTTGTAGTGAACAGAGATCGCACCATTGCATTCCAGTCTAAGCAACAGGAGCGAAATTCTGTCTTTAAAAAAAAAAAAAAATGTGGCCAAGGAAAGACAGCGTTGCTCGGTCAAAGATTCTGAGGCCTATTCAATTTGGATTGGGGACTTTGACAGAGAAAAGAGCAGTATACTGAATGCACCTATTTGAGAAGCATAAACCAAATCCTTCCTTTCAGTAGCCTTGTAAGTTCCCCACTTCAGCGAACCCACACATCCCACTCCATCATCATGGATCCAATATCTTAACCATTGCATTTAATGTATAAAAATAGCAGTGCCCAAATGAAGAGACTTTCTTTCTCAAATTGGGAGACAAGAACTAATTGGATCTGGAAAATCCTATTTCTTACTTTGATATTCCTCCTCCCCCAATTAATATAAAAAGAAAGATAGGCTGGGCGCGGTGGCTCATGCCTGTAATCCCGGCACTTTGGGAGGCCAAGATGGGCGGATCATCTGAGGCTGGGAGTTCGAGACCAGCCTGACCCACATGGAGAAACCCCATCTCTACTAAAAATACAAAATTAGCCAGCCTTGGTGGGACATGCCTATAATCCCAGCTACTTGGGAAGTCTGAGGCAGGAGAATCGCTTGAACCTGGGAGGCGGAGGTTGTGGTGAGCCGAGATCTCGCCATTGCACTCCAGCCTGGGCAACAAGAGCAAAACTCTGTCTCAATTTAAAAAAAAAAAAAAAAAAAAAAAAAGATAAACACTAACATGTATGAGGTAAGGTCTTACATCTATGAAACTCTGAAAATCAACTGATATTCTTTTCGGAGTATCCTTTTAGAAAATCAGCTGTTCTCCTAGTAATCAGAAAAGTGTCTTCACTTGAATAGTAAATATTGTGAATTGAATAAAAATGATGCTAATATGTAAATATTGGTTCCTCATATTTCACTGATGTATTTTAGTGCTTCTCCTCTAATTATAAGTGTAACATAGGCTGGGCATGGTGACTGATGCATGTAATCCCAGCACTTTGGGAGGCTGAGGTGGGTGGATCACCTGAGGTCGGGAGTTCAAGACCAGCCTGGCCAATATGGCTAAACCTCCTCTCTACAAGAAATACAAAAAATTAGCTGGAAGTGATGGCTCACACCTGTAGTCCCAGCTACTTGGGAGACTGAGACAGGAGGATCTCTTGAACCTGGGAGGTAGAGGTTGTAGTGAGCCAAGATCATGCCATTGCACTCCAGCCTGTGCAACAGAGTAAGACCTGTCTAGAGGGAAAAAAAAATAAGATGATAAATACTGTTCTAAAACATATATTATCATTATTATACATTAGTAATAATACTTTGCTGTTATGAATATTAGTCAAAAAGTAATTGGAATATTTAGAGGAGCAAAATCAATAAAACACCAACAATTCTATCACCCAGTGTTGACATCTTTTAACAATGTGGTATACATTCTTTTAGATTTATTATAAAATGACTTTAATGTCTGCAGACCATTCTACTATATGGATGTATTTGAATCTACTTAATAATTTTTTCTCATTGAATATCTAGCTTATTTTCAATTTTCTTATCAGTAACATCATTGCAATGATTTGTTTTTTGCAAATTCTGTACACATTCTTTTTCTAATAATTTTTTTCCAGTTTGAAAAAAAGTGGAAATTTTTGTTCAGGATACATGGATTTTTAAGTTGCCTCTTAATACACATACCTGTATTTGTTTTCAAAGTTTTTTCTGTATGTATTATCTCATTTAATTTTCTCAACTGTACTGTGAGGGAGGTAAATGAGGTATCATTATCCTCTCTCACAAGTGGGAACACTGAGATTACAAAAGTTTTGCCCAGATCATGCAACACTTAAGTAACAAAGCCTGGCATCTTTTTCAGGTCCTTCTTCTCCAATTATTTTTTAAACACAGATGTGCTGCTGTCAGAGTAAAGGTCCATTTCTAATCCTAAAAGAAAAACATGGCATAATAAGAGAGCTAAACTTACTGTCTACCTATTCTGTACCAGGCCCTCTGTTAGACATTTTAGATACATGATCTCATATAATCCTCACAGCAAACTTATGTGATTGGTTTTATTGTCTCCTTTACAGATTACAGAACAGAGGATTAGTAATGTTAAGTAACTCCTTCAAGGACACAGATAAAAGGTGGAGCAAGGATTTCAACTCCAATTCTGAAATGCATGCTTTTTCTTATGCTATGCTCCTTAATTAGAAAATGCTAACCAAAATGGATTTTCTTCCGTTGAAACCAATGTCTGAATGAGCTTTGCTGTCATTGAGTTTGAGAGAGTGAGAGAGAGGCAGAGAAAGAGAAAGAGAAGGAAACAGAGAGAGAGAGGTGAATGTTGTAGAATAAAAGCAAAGTCAGGGAGAATTTTTTCAAGGTCGAACACAGAATCAGCCAAGGTTAAAAAGGAAAAAACTCTAAGCCCCCCAAATCCTCTGACTGCTTGCACTGGAGACTGAAAGAGAAAAGGAAAGAGAACTGGCGAGAAACTGTATGAGGCACAGGACATGTTGTGCTAATAAATGTTTAACAACCGGAGTGGAGAAGGTAGTGATTTGTAGTGCTTACCAATCTCCTTGGTGTAAACACTCCTGCAAGGGCTGATTTCAATCTACCATCAAGCTTGTAACACCAAGAACGGTGATTTTGTATAAACTTTCATGATTGGATTTTCATGAATGCAATTCTGTTGGGTCTTAGAGATGCAGTTCTCGGAATCTGACATTTGTTACAATGAAAAATTAATAAATAATGCTTGAATCTTTATTTCATAATTTATATCAGGAGATATGCTAAGCACTAGAGAAAGTAAGTTAAGCCAGATACAGCTCTAACCTGAAAAAAAAAATCTTGCAGGCTAGTAGTGAGAAGGACATGTAAACAATTTAATGTGATATATGAGTAATAAGACAAGCATAGCCTCAAAATGGTGATGACATATTAGCATATTGAAATGCTCAGCTCCACTCCAGAAGGCCATCTGATTCTTTTGCACTTTGGTCTATAAATTTTGCCCCATTGTGACATTGCACAATCTACAGTAATCAAGAAAAATACTGTGAATAACCTGCATTGAGTGAATGATCTGCACAAAGATGTCTTATGTCTCAAGCGATGGGGTTTCCTTCAGTCTCCCCACTTCTACTGACAAACATGCAATGTAATGACATTCTCAGTGGCTCTTCCAACTGCATTACATTTGTAGATGAAGACTGAAGCTATTTTTAGATACTTACAAAAATTACCAAGGGAGACACTTTCATCATTTATTAATATGCAGGCTCTTTATTTTTATTTATTAATGAAGTTTAGAAAATGGCTCTTGTACAGCATCAAGTGGCTTTCTTATAAAAATAAAATAGGACTAATCCAGGCTCCAAGCGTCTTTTCCAATCTAGTGTTCACCTTTGTAATATACAGCTCTTCTCCTGAGAATCACAAAATACAGTTACTGTTTTGATGTTTCTGAGCGCTAGCAAAGGCAACTGAGTTAAATTCACAAGACTAAGATAATTAGGCAAAGTCTTTTTTTTTTTAAGTATTTCATTTATTTGAAAAAATTTGGGTGTATTTCTCATTTACTGAGGCTGTTCAAGAAAGGACTTGATAATAATTTGATAGAAAAGTTTTTAAGCATTGGGAGTTGAGGGGTTGGGTTAAACTTAATCAGTGTTTCCCAGGCTATACTCTGGAAATGAAAAATTTAAGAGATGTGGCACAGAAGAAAGGAATACTATTCAAATAAGTTTGGGAAACACTGTATTTTATCTAGAACTCTAAGAGTTTCACAATATGTTTAGATGTAATAAAGGATCTGAAAAGTTCTTAAGAAACTAGTTTAAATAGGTCGAGCGCAGTGGCTCACGCCTGTAATCCCAGCACTTTGGGAGGCCGAGATGGGCGGATCACGAGGTCAGGAGTTTGAGACCAGCCTGGCCAACATGGTGAAAACCCCGTCTCTACGAAAAAAAAGAAATACAAAATTAGCCGGGCAGTGGTAGCTGGCGCCTGTAATACCAGGTACTTGGGAGGCTGAGGCAGGAGAGTAGCTTGAAAATGGAAGGCAGAGGTTGCAGTGAGCTGAGATCATGCCACTGCACTCCAGCATGGGCGAAAGAGTGAAACTCTGTCAAAAAAGAAAGAAAGAAGGAAAGAAGAAAAGAAGGAAAGAAGGAAAGAAAGAAAGAAAAAAAGGAAGGAAGGAAGGAAGGAAGGAAGGAAGGAAGGAAGGAAGGAAGGAAGGAAGGAAGGAAGGAAGGAAGGAAAACTAGTTTATATCGATTAGCTTCAGATTTTCCAAATTGTCTAGTTTCAGAGAACATGTAAAATTCAGGGGACTATTCACTTACGACATATTCCTGTATCTCACAAAGCATTAAGTTATGCTAACTATGAACTGGAATATCATTAAGGTTTATTCTAGCATTAATACTTTGTATTCATTAGTTTCACATTCTATTAAGATAATAGTTCAACCAATGTAAAATTACCTATAGCCATAGTAAATTTAAGTGGAATATCAGCCTTTCTTACCTTTTCTTATCTAGTTAGTCCAGCTCATTGTTCAGATCTCAGTGCAATCCATACTTCTTCAGAGGAACATTTTCACTCTGTACAGCCCTTTCAGGACGCTTAACATTAATTTGTATCATTATCTGACTAACAAATTTCTCCTAGTTGTAAGTTGAAAATGCCATGATGAAATAGAGCTTATTTTGGCTAAAAGTTGTATTTACCATGGCTAATATGATGGCTGTCTGGCATAAAATTTGCTTAATAAATATTTGTCAAATGCTCAAAGAATGAAGCATCTCCCAGAAATTTAAGGATACTTCCCTCTCAATGCCTAAGTTCTATCTTGTGCAGAATATGTTAATTACTTAAATCAAGGCTAGAAGACATGTTTATCAATTTTTTTTTTTTTTTGTAATTAACACAAAGTTTGGAAAGTGGGTAGGGAATGATGAACAAGGGAGCAAAGTAAGTCTCGTCAGACTGAGTCAATGGGCTGGATCCCTAAATGCAGCCTTTAATGAGGATAAATGGCTGGCCTGCAAAAACCAAACCACATGGAAGAATTCCAGTATGAGGAAGACAGGGCTTTACGGCGTAAGACATTTTCTTCTAAAACAAAACGCACACACATACTAACACACACAGAGAGACAAGCTGTCACTGATAGCTCAATATCCATCAAAAGTGAGCTATTACTGACACAAATGCATGTTAACTCAGACTGTGTTAAGAGGTAAAACATCAAGATTTGGGAACTTAGAATGACAACATAATGCTTCAGAGTGTAGACTCTTGAGGTGGACTTTCAAGATTTGAATTTTATATCTGCTGCTTCCTAGCTACATGACTTTGAGGTAATTACTTAATATTACTGGGTCTAGGTTTCCTCATCTGTAAAATGAGAACCTACCTCAAAGTTGTTATGAAGATTAAAATAGTTAACAGAGTCAAGAAGCTAATCTCAGCTATTCTTATTAGTCATAATAGTAAGATTAGTAGTATCACTGATGCAGGAATTCTGTTTTGAGCTTGCACAGGAGGCTCAGTTAAAGGGGTCATTAGAAGGCAGGATAGTATATTTGTCAGCTGTGCATACTCTGGTGTTAAGGAGACCTGGATTAGAATCCCTTGTATGCTGCTTACTAGTGTGAACTTAGGTTGCTGAATCTACTTCTGCCCTTACTTCCTTCTTTATTCAGGTTAACTGAAAGAAGTAAATGGGAAGCACCTGAGAATCGCTTAGTTCTGTGTCCATAATAAGTGCCCAAACCCAACAGCAAGTGATAATCTCAAAGGAGAATGACAAGATGATTGAATAAAAGAAGCCAAGCCAGAAATGTAAGACAAGACAAAGAACATTGTGCCCAGTATTTTAAAACATTGGAGGGTTAAAGATAAAAGCGGGCTACAACTGAGGTCTTACCAAATAGGTATAAGCTACAGAGAGACACATCTCAAGGTTAGTTCATTAAGAAAATAAAAATTAATAAATAATAATTTTGAGTAGCCATAGCTACCCCCAAATGGGATAGGAAACGTCAGAAGATATTAAGTTTTTACTACAGAAATTGCTTATGATTACACTGAACAACAATAGGTAGGAGTTAAACTACATATTCGAAAGTTCCTTCCAACACTCTGTATCTATAGTTCTGAACATTCCATTAATAGTCACACGTTAATGTCCCTTTGTTCCTAAGTGCTCTGACTCAGTTGATCTTAACATGGAAAGACAGATGGGTGAATAGGAAAGACCAGGGAAACAGATTTTCTTTCCTTAAAGCAAATTTCCATTTCACTACCTGTTGCTCATAAACACCTGCATAAATTTCTGAACATCCCAACACATGGCTGGGATGTTCCTACTCATTAGCAGGTTGGGATACTGATACTGATTCATTGCCACACGAGCACTGCATGTTGTGCTAACTCTATGGAGTATCTTCCATTCTGGAAGTCTGTGCAAATAGCATCAAAATGCCACACTTCTAAGGTGACAGCAGGCAACTATGCTTAAAAATGTTAAGTCTCTTTTTAATTTGAAAGGGAGATTTCCTTGATGTTGAGGTGAAAGCAGGAAAAACCAAGGAAACAAAATGCAAATGTCAGGACAGGATTTTCCCTTCACGTAGGGTAAAAGACAACATTTAAAGGAAGATTTAAAACATTTAAAGATTCAAAACATGTAAAATAAGCGTGTGGAAGCTGGAAATACTCCTCATGGAAGCTGGTAATACTCCTCATAAGAGTTGACAGAATCATGATAAGTAAAATATAATAGCAATATCAGTTGTCTTCTTAAGGTGCAACAGCCATTATGCTATGCACTTCACCTACATTGTCTTAATTTTTCATCATGCAAGTGTCAGGATTTTCAATATTATTTTAAAGATGAGGAAGCTGAAGTTTGGAGAAGGGAAGTTGCCAAAAATCACAAAGCCCAGATGGAATTCAACCAGGACTCAAATATCAGTTCCTTCCCTCCCTCCCTCCCTCCCTCCCTCCCTCCCTCCCTCCCTCCCTCCCTCCCTCCCTTCCTTCCTTCCTTCCTTCCTTCCTTCCTTCCTTCCTTCCTTCCTTCTTCCCCCCTATCTCCCTCCCTTCCCTCTTTCTTTCCTTTCTTTCTCGGACTCTTGCTTGTCACCAAGGCTGGGGTGCAGTTACACAATCTGGGATCAACACAGCCTCTGTCCCCCAGGTTCCAGCAATTCTCCTGCCTCAGCCTCCCAAGTAGCTGGGATCACAGGTGCCCACCACCATGCCCAGCTAATTTTTTTTGTATTTTTAGTAGAGATGGGGTTTTGCCATGTTAGCCAGGCTGGTCTTGAATTCCTGACATCAGGTGATTCATCCGTCTTGGCCTCCCACAGTGTTGGGATTATAGGTGTGAGCCATCGTGCCTGGCTTCCCCCTCAAAATTCTACAATATTCTTATTTTAAATCACTTTCTCCTCTTCATATCCCCCCTCGTCTAAAGAACCATGCACATGTACATACCACCATCATAGCATTTAGGTCTCCTATGACTTACCATTATTTGGAACACAAACTCCTTTAGTAATGAATGCCCCAACCAGATGATGGTCATTTTTATGTTCTTCAGGCCTAGGTCGGGTGCAGTGGCTCATGCCTGTAATCTCAGCACTTTGGGAGTCTGAGACAGGCAGATCACCTGAGGTTGGAAGTTCGAGACCAGCCTGATGAAACACTCATCTCTATTAAAAATACAAAAAAATTAGCCAGGTGTGGTGGCACACACCTGTAGTCCCAGCTGCCTGGGAGGCTGAGGCAGGAGACTCCCTTGAACCCCCAGGAGAGGAGGCTGCAGTGAGGTGAGATCACGCTGCTGCACTCCAGCCTGGGTGACAGAGTGACTTCTTCTCAAAAATAAAATAATTAAAATATACACATATTCCTTACGCCTCATCCTTAGAAATAATACTAGTCCATAGACTAGTACATAGAAATAAAATCATCAGTATTTATACTATATGAATAATAGCTAATGTTTATCAAGGGGTTAATATGTGTCAGATTCTATTCTAAGCACTTTTCAAGCACTCATTCATTTAACAGTATAAGAAACCAATGCAGTAGGTATAATTATATCCATTATGCAGAACATTTAAGTACCTTAGATACTCAATTACATGAACATTTCTTTTCTTATCCTTGCAAACTGCTATAATTTTAGTCTAAGTTTTGCTCACCTCTTGCCTTCTGCCTCTTCCAAATCATCATTTACAAGGCTTCCAGAATTATCTCATAAAAGCCAAGGTTACATCAGGCCATTCCCCTGATGGCCCGGTTTTCTGCAAGAAAGAGTCCAAGCTCCTTAGCCTGTCCAGTCAGCCCTTCTTAATCCAACCTCAGCCTGTCTTGAATCTGTGTTTCCACCCTCCTTCATTTACCCTATGCACTAAATCACCTCTGGAGAGCTCATATCTCTAAGTTAAGTTTAATGATGTTCTTCATCTCAAAACATCATTTCCTGAACTTGTCTGCTGAAACAAAGCAAATATTCCACTGAAGGCCTGATTACACCTAGGCCAACTGAACATCATCTCCTACCTGGAACGCTGAAATAGTCTTCAGCCTGATTTTTCTACTTCTACTCTTGACCCTGCCCTCCAAGAAAGGTCCCCAACATAGCCTAAGAGAACATTTTTTGAAAAATAAGTCAAACACAATTTACCCATGAAACAGGTCTACACATGTTCACCTGGACCCTAAAATAAGAGTAGAGGAACAAAAGACTTCAAATCATGTCACTGTCCAGCTCAGATCTATGACTGGCTTCTCATATACTCAGAATAATATCCATACCCCTTACTTTGCCCTCTAAGACTTTATGTGGTTTGCCTCATGCCTTCCCTTTCACCTCCTCTTCTCTGTGCTTCTTGTTCATTCATGTCAACCATGTGGTTATTCCTGCTATTTGGAGACCACGAGCTCACTCATTACTCATCCATTGTTGCTTCAACAGTCTTCTACTTATTCTCCAACCTGGACTTTTGGTTAGATCTCTACCTGACGTTATTCACATCCATGCTCAAATATTATGCTTTCAAGATAGGACTTCTCTGGTCTCCTTATTTTGAATATTCCCTGTTCTTCCACATATTCAGTAATTCCACACTGGTTTATCTTTCTTCATAACATTTCTGCCATCTGAAATCATAGTGTATACTAATTTGTATATTTCTTTCTAGGCTGCCTTCGCACTAATAACTTCTAAACTTCATTAGATTTAAGGATTTGGCCTATTTTGTTCTTTGTTTTTTCTTAGCAAATTATACTAGGCTCATCCTAAGTACAAAAAAAAAAAAAATGTTAAATGAATGAATGCTGGTCCATGAAAATTTTTTTTCCCTTCACCCTAAGACAAATTGTGTTTTCCTTATCACTTTTCCTCTCCTCAGTGGATAGGGTTGGCTAATTCATACCCCTCAGTTCATGACAAATGTTTATGATCCATCCTCACAAAAATATTGAGAAGTGAAGCCAGCTGGGCTTGTGGGTCAGGTGGGGACGGGGAGAACTTTTCTGTCTAGCTAAAGGTTTGTAAAGGCACCAGTCAGCACTTTGTAAAAAGGCACCAGACAGCGCTCTGTGTCTGGCTAATGGTTTGTAAATGCACCAATCAGCACCCTGTAAAAATGGACCAATCAGTGCTCTGTAAAATGGACCAATCAGCGCTCTGTAAAATGGACCAATCAGCAGGACATGGGTGGGGCCAAGTAAAGGAATAAAAGCTGGCCACCCAAGCCAGAAGCAGCAACCCGCTCTGGTCGCCTTACACACTGTGGAAGCTTTGTTTTTTTTTTTTTCTCTTTGCAATAAATCTTGTTGCTGCTCACTCTTTGGGTCTGCACTACCTTTATGAGCTGTAACACTCACTGCGAAGGTCTGCGGCTTCACTGGTGAAGTCGGAGAGACCAGGAACCCACTGGGAGGAAGAAACAACTCCAGATGTGCCACCTTTAAGAGCTGTAACACTAATTGCAAAGGTCTGTGGCTTCACTCCTGAAGTCAACAAGACCATAAACCCACCAGAAGGAAGAAATTCCAGACACATCTGAACATCAGAAGGGACAAACTCCGGACACACCATCTTTAAAAACTGTAACACTCACCACGAGAGTCTGCGGCTTCATTCTTGAAGTCAGCGAGACCAAGAACGCACCAGAAGGAACCAATTCGAGACACAATATGATTGTATGTTATTTATTTTATTCCCGTGTGTCCTCATTTCCCTCTCCACATCACAGGCAATACTTCTAATGTGTTTAGTAAGGATCCTTTTGTATTAGTCTGTTCTCATGCTGCTAATAAAGACATACCTGAGACTGGATAATTTTTAAAGGAAAGAGGTTTAATTGACCCCCAGTTCCACATGGCTGGGGGGTCTCACAATCATGGTGGAAGGGGAATGAGGAGTAAAGTCACATCTTACATGGCAGCAGACAAGAGAACTTGTGCACAGTAACTCCCCTTTATAAAACCCTCAGGTCTTATGAGACTCATTTACTATCACAAGAACAACATGGGGAAAAACCCACCCCCATGATTCAATTACCTCCCACTGGGTCCTTCCCATGACACATGGGAATTACAGCAGCTAAAATTCGAGATAAGTTTTGGGTGGGGACACAGCTAAACCATATCTGCTTTTCTTTATATGAGTTTTTGTATGTATGTTATTTTTTTGTAGTTAACATATTTTTAATTTGTATAAATGAAAACATGATTCTCATTCAATTAGTCCTGTTTTCTGGACCCATTCATGTTCCTATGTGCACATCTAGTATGTAGTGTCTCCTGACCGTTTGGTTCTCCATTGAACAGCTGACACATTTTAACTTGCTTCGTTTTCCAAGGAGGTGCTTCCACACTCCTTGCAACCAACTCTACAATGAACACCTTCTACTCATCCCTTTGTGTACATCCATGAAAATTCATTCTTTTTTTTTGTTGTTGTTGAGATGGACTCTCACCCTGTCACCCAGGCTGGAGTGCAGTGACACAATCTCAGCCTACTGAAACCTCCACCTCTTGAATTCAAGCGATTCTCCAGCCTCAGCCTCCCGAATAGCTGGGACTACAGGCATGCACCACTGTGTCCGGCTAATTTATGTATTTTTAGTAGAGACCGGGTTTCACCATGTTGGCCAGGCTGGTCTCGAACTCCTGACCTCAGGGAAGATTTGTGGAATGGGATTATTTCTACTCTTAATCTGACTAGGCATAGTTGAAATGCCCTCCAGAATGCCTGTATCTCTATTCTACAATCAGTGGTGTATGGTGGCTTCCTATCCTCATATCCCTGACAACATTTTCCATTACTGAGCTTTCTAATCACTTTTTCAATGTACTTTCCACATTATGGCACATTTTGTTGTGCAGTACTTCATGTTATCAGGTCAACAGCTCTGTCATTGCTGTATGCTGTGCCTCCTAAGGGTGGGGTTAAACTGTTATTTTTGTATTCCAGTCTAGTCCAGTGCCTGTCACAAAATGTGAACTTAATAGAATGCATTAAATGAAAGGGCAAGCTATATTTATTCACTTTAGCTCAGCCCTATCTAAAACATGTATTCACTTTAAAACTGCTGTATGCCAAATGTTGTTTTACATGATACAGATGTATTTTTTTTCCTAAATCTTTGAGTAAGTTTTTATTCCCTTCTACATATGAGGAAACTGAGGCTAAGCAAGTTTTAACAACACAGCTGAGGTTATTCAAGCATGGGGTTTGAATGCAAGTCTGAGTGACTAGAAAGTCAAAGCCCTCCCCCTCATTTTTCTGTTTATGCTGGTGGATTCTCATGGTACTAAGATAAATGGATCAAGTAGAATTTGTTTTTATATTTTTATATAAGTACTCTATCTCTCCCCTACAAGTAACATGAGATTTTCTCGGTGCCATAAACCACAACTCGTGAACTCTATGAAATAAAAATATCCCACATTCACGTGAACTCTATGAAATAACAATATCCAGCATTCAGGGGATATGTTTAAAGTCAACACCACTCACAATAATCCTTGCCATTTAGGAATACATTACCTTTTTTTTCTGGAGAGTTTCTTCTTCAGGAATATCGACACAACTAGCTGTTAATCTGGACACAAAATCCTTGCTTATCTACAGAACACTGAGCTAGAGGATTTTTTTAAATGCCTCGTTGAAGTATATCAAATCCATGTATACATGTTAATTTCTTACTTTGCACTGGACACCATGAAATTCTGGCAAATGATGATGAATAGGGCAAACATAGTCTGTTACTTGAGAACTCACCAAAGGATATGCGCATGCAAAAAAGGCAGCAACAAAACTAATACAGAAGAAGTGACAGGGCAAAATGTGAAAATGTTACAGAGACACTTAACCCAGCCCCGGAGCAAGGGAGACTCCTGGAAGTAAATGATGGAGATTAATAGGAGAGGAGACAGGGCTGGAGGAAGAAGAAAGAGTGTATTCTAAGAAAAGAGAATGCAGTGTGCAAAAGCCCAGAGAGGAAAAAAAAGCCTTGTGTGTGCAAGGAAATAAAAGAAGTTGAACAAAGCTGGAGCACAGATTGTAAAGAGAAGGGGAAACTCTTACAGTTAAGACTGGATTGCTGAGCAGGGTCCAGGTCACACTGGCCGATTATAAAGTGATTTTAATCTATGTCTGAGAATGGTGGAGACCTGTTCAATGGTTAGCAAAGCAAGAAAATGACATGATCAGATTTGTGTTTTGGAAGATTCTCTTGGCGACAGAAAAAATAAGATTAGAAGTAGGCATGGGGATAGGAGTTGATACTAAAGGTAAGAGGACCACTTAAGTGGCTATTGCAGTGATCCAGGGGAGTGATAATGATGGTGTGGACAAGAACAGATGGGATAGAGCTAACTGAGTAAGATAAAACTAGGGACTGTTTGGACAAACGTGGGGAGAGTCAAGGACCATGCCTAGTGCTCAATATTAATCCCCTCACATGCCATGGAATGTAGATTCTATGTTCGCGGTCTCTGTGATGAGCTTCCTGCAAGGCACTTCAGCTAACTCCTAAAAGAACAAAGCACAGCATGTTTCTAGGACAGGAAAGGTAATAAAATTAATTTTTTTCGTGCTCAGCTTTCATTTTAACTTCTTGTTGAACCTGAGTCCGTGATGTTTGAACTTCTAAGAGTTTGCTTCTGGTTCCTGTTTCCTTCCAACTCAAATCAGTAGAGCAAGTGGTGAGTGAAGGCAATCAACCTTTAGTCAGGATGGTTTAGCAAGACAGTTATTGCAGAGAGTTTCTGTTTTCCTGATCTTGGATCTTTTCTTCGTGGGACCTTCACTAGTACCACCTCACAACTTCTTTCTCTGACTCATTCTCCCAACAGAAGTTGGAATGAATTATTCGATTGGTGAGTTTGAAAGGAGAAATAGAGTATACATGTGTTAATTGCTAACATTTTCAACATCCTTTACCACACTAACTTCTCTAGATGAGGTAGTTCAGATGAGTTCAAAACTCTCTGGAACAAGGGTCCTTTTCAAAGCTTATTTTATATAGTCAATTGTACTGTTATTCTTTTCCTATTGTCTTCTATTTACATTTTCTTTTAAATTTCTCTTTCTCTCCTCATTTTTACTTTTGCTCTCTAACCTTTTTGTCTCACTCATGTCTCCTTTAACTGGGTTCTTATTCGTTTGTTTCAACATTAAAAATACCAATTTTTAGTGATTATTTTAAAACAATTTTTTTTTTAATACACACACTCTCTGACCGTCTCCCCACCCATTCTCTCAGAAGAGACCTGAAAGATGGCGTATGCATTAATTAACATGTCTCACTTTGTCATTCTAAATTACTTTGGAATCAGTGTTAATTTCTAAATGACTCTCTAGTTTTGTAAAAATGACTAACTGGGAAATATCCAAACATTCAAGATCTTCCTTCCCAAGCCAATTACACATCTTTTATAGTAATTTTCATTATGTCCATATTTAAACCTACTAATCCTGCCTTGAAGCCAAATCAGCCTGTGGAGAATCTAAGATGTCCTAGAATGTTTCCTGGAATGTCTTTCTATCTTTGTGTTCTTGTGCATCCGTCATTGCTAACAAGAAGAAGCTCAAAACACACTGTTTCCAAGAAGCTGCCCTTGATCTACTTACATATTTATACACTGTGTTGCTCCAGACATTTTTATTCTATACAAAAACCTCACTAAACATTTTCTACTTCTTCTAAAATTCTCCCCATATTCACAGTTTTTAAAATCAATCACTCTATCTATCTATCTATCTATCTATCTATCTATCTATCTATCTATCTATCTAATTTATATATCTATTGAGAGTAGAACAAATTATTTCCTTTTTAGAAGACTTACATCAGGCTCAGGAATCATTAAGCTTACAGTCTGGGTCAGGGATGATGTAGGAATGATTGTCTCTCGCCACAGTTCAGGGAAGTGTACATGTACTTGCTCTAATAAAGCCTATATTGGTTTTACAACCAATCATATTACGTTCTTGGCTTTGATTGCTCTGTGTTTGATGCTCACTAACTCAAGAACAGAATTCAATAACCATTTTTCACATTTCTCTTTGGTCTTACTGTTAGGCATGATGCAGAATTATAATAAAATATAAATAAAAATACTTTTACATTTGCATCTGGTTAAACTATAACCATTCTACTTCTGTTCCAGTAATGATTTCAACTCCCATTAGTGTCTATACTTTTACAGGTATCATGTACTTTATTTATTTTACATCTTCCAACACAATTCATTTGGCATTCCGTACTCAGTAAGTGGTCAATACGTGCTTGTTAACTGAGTTAGTGAGAAATTGAGTCCTTGGCATCTGCCCTTGCAAAGGAGAAACATTTCCCACCCAGAAAGTGTGAGGATAAGAAGTCTAGAGATAGAGAGACTATTTGGAACCTTGGCAACTCACATGTTGTCATATTGCTTCAGAGTCCTTGGCACTGTGTTTAGGGAGTGAGGAAGAAGGATGATCCAACCTCTGATCAAGGACAAATGATTTCAAGGATTCCTCAGAGCAGCAAACAGGAAAGTTGATGCTAGACAAAAGTTCAATCTCCCAGGAAATCTCAGGCATTGGAAGGTACCCTCATTATCTGGGCTCTCTAGGGCCACTGACATGGGAAATTCAAATGTGAGAAGATATAATTTATCTGCCATACGTGACTATTTCTGCCACAATTCCCCATGGCTCCCAAACTCATTATTTGTAATTAAAGTAGGGGTGTTTGACATTTTCCATCATTGAAATTTCTGCTACCCTATGACCAAGTAACATGGCACCCCTTGAGCCTTGATGACAGGCTGAGAAAGAAAGATCCCATGGTTTTAGACCACTCAGCCTGCATGGCCTACAAGTAACCATTTGTCATTATCTTCCACCATTTCATTACCTGCACTGCACTGCCACCTCCATGCTTCTGCTCATGGTTTTTCTTCTGTTTGATAGGCCCCGCATCACTACATTTCTCATCTTTTAAGGCCTATTTTTAAAAAACTATTCTTTATGAATCCAGGTAGCAGAATGTAATGATTGCCAGTGTGAATATAAGAGGCAGACTTCTGGGATTAAAATTCCAGCTCCCCTACTCCCTAGGAATATGACCTTAGACAAGTTAGCCTCTCAGCCTCAGTTTTCTGGAAGTAGACTATTATGTGCATACTAATTTACCTTCCTCATGGATGTGGTCAGGAATAAATGATTATGTGTGTGTGTCTATATGTGAATTTACACATGTTTATTTCTGTATATGTACACACCCATATACACACACAAACTTAAAATAGTGCCCAACATTTACTAAATCTTAGTAAACTCTGGGTGTTTGCTATTATCTCTCTTTAATTTCTTACTGTTGAAATCCTTATAGTTGTTGTGTTGTTCTCTCTCTCTGTCCCTCTCTCTCTCTCTTGCTCCCCCTCCCTCTCTCTCTTCTTCCCTGACTTCTTCTTTCCTTCTCTCTCTCTCTTTTTCTCCCTCTATTTATTTCTCATTTCTCACATACATTAGTTTGTAGTACAGCCTTGAAGTCTTGGAATTTATAAATATCACCAAGTGGTATTAGTATTAAAACCTCATTCTCAAAATAAGTCTTCAAAGAGGTGACTCACATGTAAACACAGAGTAGCTGAGGCAATATGCTCACCTTGTGTGCTCTTTCTTTCCTGCTCAGCCTCTTGAGTTGACTTTGCCCCTACCTGCACTGAAGGAAGATTTGCTTTCTGCTACCATTTTCTACCACAGGGGTGCTAACGTTCTTGCCAAGGGTGACATCCCTACATTCTTCCAAGCCTACCAATCCTTGTGATGCTGACAGAATGTTGGTCCTGTATAACAATGAGTGCAGAGTAGAAAGTGAAAGACAGGGATAGGAGGACAGAGCTTTTCTTTCCAAGTTCTGCATCCAATCTTAGCTCCTGGTATTCTAAGCATTAATGTTTGTGCTCAGGGTAGCTCAAAGCCTGGAAACATCCATCTTTCAATCACTTTCCATGATTTTTTTTTCTTGAATTTCTCTGCCCCTTCCTTTATTGAACTGCTCTTCTCCTCTCCTACTTATAAAATTAAGACCTCTCCTATCCACAAAATAAAATACATGTGAATAGTAGCTGCTATAGATTTGTGTGTGTGTTTGTATAAATACTGACCACTTGTATCAATCTTACATGTTTTGAATATATAACAAAGAGAAGGAAATACAAAATACATAGAAATACCACAGAAAATACCTAGCCTTCTTTGACTCTTTAAGAAAAGTGCCAATAGCAAGAATATTTCAAAGGCTTTATGTGTATGTTTGAATGAATAGCTCACATCAAAGCAATGCACATATTAAATATCATTCCATAATTATAACACATCCAGAAGTAGGCAAATTTAATATTGTTTGCTCTTTCATAAGGCAACTGATGATTAAGTGACAGATGAAGTCCCAACAGTGATTAATCGGCAAGGCTAAGATTTGAACTTAAGTTATCTGATCCAAAGTCTAAAATTTACTATCAGACATACTAATTCCCCAGCATAGCAATGGCTATCATTCTTATAATATCAAAATAATTTCCACCTGCTTTATAGTTTTATTTGTAACCCATAAACTTGAATTTACATAATATAATTTTGACATAGTATTTTATTCAAAGAAATGTAGTGCAGCAATAATAGATAATTATGCAATTTAAGACATTTCCTAGAGGACCTCAAAGAAGATCAAAGAAAGTAGTCATCCTTCCAGTCTGCATAGATATTCTTGTTTATTTTCCTTTTACTATTTTACCCCCGTCCTGGGTGAATATAGCCCACTCTGATCCAAATTCATCATAATGCCAGGAAATAATCCCAGAGTTAATACCAGGAAAGGGACTGAAAAAGACGAACTTCACTTTATGGGATGAAACCATGTAAGAAAATGAACGAGGAAAGACAGATTTTTCTTTTGAAGTTAAAAGAAAGGGGATGGTAAGCACTTGTGATTTAATCTCCCACTTAAGCTCCATCAGATATCCCAACAACTTGTTGTGAGACAAGTGTGTCTGGCATGACTATTTTACAGAAAAGAAACCAAGTGTCGAATATAATATTTGGATTATGTGCTTCTACTGCAAAAATGAAAAGACCTGAGTATACACAAATATAGAATGGTAGACGCATACTCCACCACACTTCATTTCCCTGACAGCCTTCAGCACACACATTTGATGCTCAGTCAATTAAGATCCAAAACATGTAGTGGAGGAAACAGATCCTCTGCTTGTTTATCTAAGTTGTGATGTACATAGCCCTGAAATTACAGCTTCATCTTATGATTGTGCCAGCCTCTAATTCCTGGTATTAATCAAAGGCTGGATAAATGACAGGCCGTGGTAGATGGTGAGGGACAGTTCTACTCAGGTCCTGAATTTCTTGAATGAGCTACACTCAGGATGAATGTGAAATGGCCTGCCACTCCCTACAGCTGCCTTTGGGAGCTCCAATCACAAACTTGACCACAACCCCTTTACTGCAGTTATTCTCCTGGTTTGTCAGTCACAGCTCTTTCCTCTGGTTTAGATTTGTCATTTCTCACATTCTAGAATTCTAAAGCTAAAAATAAATAAGAGCAGGCATCTGGCTTCAGGCAGGAGTTTGTTTTCAGATAGATTTTGTATGTCCTCTCACTAGGAATAAAGATGCTGCAGCTCTTAGAACTACTTTCATCTGATACAATTTTCCCCCCATTCCCACTACACTCCAGTCACACAGGTCTCCTTTTGGTCACTTAAACATGTTTACTCGGGGCATTTGCACAAACTCTTCCCTGTTCTTGCAGTATTTTCTCCCCAGAACAATTACACAAGTTACTTATCATTTAACTTTCTGTTTAACTATTACCTCTTCAGAGAGATCTTGCATCTACCTTAGCTCAAAGACCCTGTGTTGTTAGACTGAGGACCGTAAGGAGCAGATGCCAAGACAGAATTAAACATGGCAAGGAATTTATCAGGGGTAGTGCATGTGAGAGAAAATGGGGAAGGAGCTCAGAGAAGCTGAAGAAGTGTCAAACAGCAGAGAAGTTCTGAGTGTGAATGAAGGAGAAAAAGAGGGAACAAAAATTGGGTAAAAGTATCTTAAGATGCTTTGCAACTCTCAGTAAACTTTGGCATGTTCATACATAGGTCCTTGAGCCAAATTTGTATGTTAGAGATTTCAAACCTCTTTCAAGAATGACATTATCTTAGAATCCTTCTCAAGCTCAGTTGCTGGCTGGAAATGGCCCCTAGAAAGTCTGGCCCAGATGCAAATGGGTGATAGCATAAAGAAGTAGTAATTTCACTCACCTGGAGATCTGAGTGTTATGTTCTAATGGCTGCCCCATACCCTTCTCTCCACTTTCTATCTCTATCTTTTCTCTCTGTTTCATTTTCTTCCTGGAACTGTCTGCAATTACATCATTTATTATTTATGCTTTTACAATTGGTCTTCCTTCTGAGGTTGAAAACTCCACGAACATAGGATCATTATTTACCTTCATACTTAAAACTATGTATCGGATGCCTAGCAAGTGGACAGTAAAACATACTCAACTTGCTAAATAACTTAGTCAGTAATTGATAAACAGATCATCACTGAACCCATTTATCTTTTAAAAGGTAAACATAAAATATGTTGCTAAATGATCTATGAGTTATTTCTAGAAATCCTCTTTTGCTTATTGTGACATGGTAGTTCCACCTCTTACCAGTAGTGTTTGTTCTTTTTCACCCACTTGCCAGTACAACATGAACTCCATAACTCTTTCATTAGCTCTATTCACATATTGTAACTAAATTCAAATCTCAACTAATACCAGTCAATGAGGCTAGCCTAATGATAAACTTTGGAAGAACTGTAACATTTATTAAATGCTTACTTCTAAATGAATAGCATTATATATTGCTCAATTTTAGCACTTAAATGTGTAGTGGATGCTTTCTAGCCCACTTTCTAGTGATTTCAAAGATTTACATTACTCACAATTTAGATATTAACAAAGTACTGTTTGTCTCTGTAGATTTCTAAGCCATTTTGGTAGTGCAGAAAGTATATATAGCATACACTTTCTTCTCTGAAGTTCTTTTTAATTATTTCTTTCATACCGATAAAAACTTTATGAAGTAAGAGGCTAGGACTAGCACTAAATTCTACATTTGTAAAATGCCTAATTGTTGTAAAATGAATGTCAATGACCCCAAATATACACTGTGCAACTACTATGTACAACTTTGAATTCCCATCAAAATCTACCTCTTTCTGTTACACTGTACATATACAATTCTCTTTATGTTGTATGATAATCATCTGAGATAATTCATTTTGGGTTTTGATACTTATTCTTAAAAATATCCTCAAAGCTATTTTATTATCCACTTTTCAATTTATTTATGTATATATTTTGTTTAAAAATATAAGGAGATCAATACAATATTGTGATTATCAGTGTCCTTTGTATTTCTAGCCAGATAATTTTTCCCCCAAAAAACAAATACAATCATGCCACTCACTTCAATGGTCCTCAGTTTTCTTTGCCCTTGGGATAAATTCCAAACCCATTATATGCCTTCATCTTATAGCTATCCCTTCTACTGCTCTGGTCTTACTTATCTTCATTTATTTCACAGCACGCAGTGGGTGCTCACCACACTGAATTTCTATTTTGTTTCTAGACCTTCCTTCTTAGAACTTTCCCTATCCCTACCTTTTTCCACTGTTTTAGTCAATATTCTACTTCTATAACAGAATATCACAGACTGGGTAATTTGTTGTTTAAAGAAATATGTCTTACAGTTCTGGGAAATAGGAAGCCTAAGACCGTGATGCTGGCATCTGCTTCCATTTAGTGAGGGCTTCATGCTGCTTTATAACACGGTGGAGGGCCTTATATGAGGAGAGGGCAAGAGTATGAATGTCAGCTCAGGTCTCTCTTCCTCCTCTTAAAAACAACCAATCAACACGTGAATTTGGGGGTTAAGTCTCCAATACATAAAATTTGGGAAACACATCCAAATAGTAGCATCCAACCCCTGACCCCTAAAACTCATGTCATTTTTACATGCAAAATACAATCATTTCACCCGTAAAGCCCCAAAGTTTTAATTTTCTAGCAATAACAGAATTCCAAAGTTCGGATTCTCACTAGATTGGATATGGGTGAGAGTCGAAGCACAATTTATCTTGAGATGAATTCCTTCCAGCTATAAACCTGTGAAATTAAACAAGTTTTCTATTTTCAAAATGCAATGGTGGGACAGGCATAGGATAGATATTCCCATTCCAAAAAAGAGAAATAGGTAAGAAGAAAGGAGTAACAGGCCCCAGTAAGTCCAAAACCCAATAGGGAAAACCACATTTGGTCCTAAAGCTGGATAATCATCTCCTTTGACTCCATGTCCTACATTTTGGGCACACTGGTGTGGGGGTTGGGTCCCTAAAGCCTAGAAAAGTGGCACTCCCATGGCTTTCTTGGCCTCAGCCAACACTTCAGTTCTTGTGGGTTGGAGTCAGATGTCTGTGGTTTTTCCAGGCTAGAGCTGCACACTAGTGGTTCCACTGTTCTGGAGTCTCAGAGGTGGCTCTGCCCCCATGGTTCCACTAGACATCACTCTAGTAAGGATTCTCTGCAGTGGCCTTGCTTCCATGATTCCAATAGGCATTGCCCTAGTTGGAGCTCTTTGTGGTGGTTATGGTTCTTTCTCCACATTTCCACTTGCCATTGTCCTAGTAGGGCCTCTCTGTAGTAGCTTCAGCCCTGTATCCAGTATCAGCCAGGGCCCCCAGGTTGTTCACAACATTTTTTGAAAGATAGGTGGAGGAAGCCATGCTCCTATAGCTCTTGCAGTCTGTGAGCCCGCAGACTTAACTCAGAAGGATGATGCTGAGACTTGCTGCTGGTTGCATCTTCCAGCACAGCTAGTTGAGCTACATTTGGGGTTGCTTGAGCCACAGCTGGGAGGACCAAGGAGCACTGCACCCACCAATGTAGGGAGTGGAGAGTTGAGGCAGCCATGGGCAATAAACTCATAGAGGGCATCCCAGGCCTATTTCCCCAAACCATTCTGTCCTTTGAGAGAGCTCTGGATCTGTCATGGCTGGGGAAGCCTTGAAGATCTCTTAAAAGCCTTCATGGTTTGTTCCTATTGCCTTGATGATTACTTCAATCAGTACTAATCATAGCCAATATTCGCTGGCTCACACCCTTGGTTTTCTCTCCTAAACATGCTTTTTCATACTTTACATGGCCAGGTTAAGAGTTCCCCCAAATCTTTCTGCTCTGCTTCCCTTTTAATTATAAATTCCATCTTTAAATCATCTCTTTCTTCTCTTGTTTTACTGTAAGTAGTTAAAAGTAGCCATGCAGCAGTCTCAATGCTTTGCTGCTTACATATTTCTTCTGCCAGATATTCCAGCTTGTCAAAGTTAAATTCTGTCTTTCATAAAGCCCTTGATAATGAACACAGTTCAGCCACGTTTTCTGCCAGTTCAAAACAAAGATGGCTTTTACTCTAGTTTCCAATACCTTGTTTCTCAGTTACATCTGAGAGGTTAGAATGGCTTTCACTGACCGTATTTTTAGTAGCATTCTGATTATGACCACTAAAACTCTAGGAAATTCCAGACTCTCTGTAATTCTCTTGCCTCCTTCTGAGAACTCACCAGAATCACACTTAATGCTCTGTTAATGGCAACGCAGACTTTTTCTAGACTTCTCCATATTCTTTCAACCTGTGCCCATTAATCAGTTCCTAAGCTTCCACATTTTAAGGTATTTATTATTTGCAACAACCCCACTCCTGGTACCAATTTTCTGTCTTAGTTTATCTTCTGCTGCTATAACAGAATGCCACAGACCAGGTAATTTATAAAGAAAATGAATATATTTCTTACAGTTCTGGAAGCTAGAAAGTCCAAGAGCATGGTGCAGGCATCTGCTTTACTTCTTGGGAGGGTCCTCTTGCTGATTCAAAACATAGTAGATGCATCAAATGGGTAGAGGGCAAAAGCAAAGGCAGCTCAGATTTCTCTTTCCCTTCATATTAAGCTACCAGTCTCATCATGGGGACCCCACTCTGATAACCTCATGTAATCTGAATTATCTCTCAAATGTCCCACATCCAATCAACATACAATATTTGGGGATTAAATGTCTAACACACTGAATTCTGGGGCACATATAACCTCTATTAATCTGGTATTATTTCTCTTTAATTTCTTAATCTTGGAACCCTTATAGTTTCTTTTTGTATCTCTCTCTCTCTGTCCCTCCCTCCTTCTCTCTCTCTCTCTCTCTCTCTCTCTCTCTCTCTCTCGATCTCTCATATGAGGACACATATAGCCTCCTCAATCTAGTTTGCCCTTTCCACTGCTTCTCACTTTCTCTCTCTTTCATATGAGGACACATATAACCTCCTCAATCTGGTTTGCCCTTGCCAGTGCTTCAGATTCCAGCTTAGAAGTCATTACCTTCAGGAAGCTGACTCTGATCTCTTCTCCATCCAGGTTATACTAGATTCTCATCTCCAGGGCTCCTATAATAATTGTTACTTTCCTATCATTTTGTATTTCACACTATGTTACAGTTAACTGACTATATGCACAAAAGATTAGTTTTGGTGTAATTCTGGGATTTGCAGAGTGCCTAATAGTAAGCAGACATTTGTCAAAGAAAGAAGAAGGAAGGAAGGAAGGAAGGAAGGAAGGAAGGAAGGAAGGAAGGAAGGAAGGAGGGAAAAGAGGGATGGGGAGAGAAAGAGGGAGGGAGGGAGGATGGATGGATGGGAGGGAAAGAGGGAGAAAGAAGGAAGGGCAGAAGGAGGAAAGAGGGAGAAAGGGAGGGGGAAAGGAACGAAGGAAAGAGGAAGGGAGTGGGAAGGAAGAAAAGAGGCGGAAGGAGGAAGGAAGACAACTGACAGAAGTCCTGATATATACCCAACACCTTTAGAGCTGATTCATATTTGAGTGAATCAGAGTCTGCACAAGTTTAGTCTTATTGACCATAATTACTCTGTAAAATAAAGAATATATAGATTTTATATTGACAATGGGTCATTAGTAATCTACTACAACTTTAAGAAAACTATACTTATGTTTTAGGGGTGCAATAGAGAATAACTACCACATACTCACATAAATTATCCCCTAGTGTCCCTTAATTCACTCAATAGAAAAGCCAAGTACTATAGCTAGAAGAAAAAAGCCAGTCCCATCAATGCATTTTCCTATTGATGAATGCAGGGATACAGGGCTGACTTGAGTTATAGGGACAGTTCTTTCATAGTCTCTAACTAATCTATTAAGACAGCTTCAAGTACAAATCAAATCCACCAACCAGAAGAGCACTGAGCTGTGTGTAATTCAGGAATCACATACTTGCTACGCAGCTTTGGGATTCTCATATCCCCTCTCTGGGCCTTGATCATAATACACGCCAGATTAATGAGTTTAACTAAATGATATCTGTAGTCTCTTCTGGCTCTGAAATTCTGTTGTCCTAGGTTTCCAACACCCCACCTACTCTGGGAAGACATCAGTGTCCCTCTATAGCTGATTGCTCCTTCCTCCATCATGCACTGTCCTCCTCCCACTGAAGACAATGCATCATCCTGGACCCCCAAAGTGGTATGAGGCAGCCAGACAATCTCATTTACTCACAACCAGTTCCATCATCAGGACCCAGTATATCCAATGATGATTTACCACATGTCGTTATTATGTTTGTTATATTTTGTTGGCGGAATATGAAAGATCATCAGCAAGCCGGCACACAGGGAAAGCATATTGAAATGAGCATTATGGATCTGTCAGGCTGGAGTTTATGGCCTTTCTCAGTACTACACTGTAAGTACAACAAGCCCTGATTGAGTCAGCAGCCTCCTGGGTACTCATTTGCCAAAGTGTGGGGAATTTTAATGCTAAGTTTCTCTGCCTGTGTTAGGCAGGCAGAATTGGGGGGAAGTGGGCAGATTGCCTTGGCTTAGGAGTATTATAAACAACCCTGCAAGTTCCACAGATACCAGGAGCAAAGCTTTCAGTGAGTTTGGCCTCTTATCTTCTTATTGTCTTATAGATTTTGGAGATGTCGTGCCCTGGAGTTTTAATACTCAGTTTGCAAATCCTCCTTTTAAAACCAATGCGTTGAATTGCAATGAAAAAGAGGGAGGAAGAAACACATATTCACAGAGGACCGACACTGTAAAAAAACAAAAAAGATGAAGAAAAAAGGGGGAATGAGAATCATTAAAATCCCAGTTACTAAGTATGATTGATGCAAATATCCTCACACCTTTTTTCCTTTACAGTCAAATTCCACGATGGGTTCAGGCTCCCTCACTGGGGAATTGCATTCTCGGAATAGGACTTTGTAGCTGCGGACACTGTCTAAAGAGATTACACAGCTTTGTAAGTCCAAATTAATGCATTGGGAAAATGAATTTTGGGAACAAATTTTCTGTTTCTTCTTTCTGCAAAGCATAGAAAGCATGAAATGAGGGGAGTGCATTTCTACCTACAGGAAGAGATCTGATTCTGTGATTTAGGGGAGGGTTGGATATTTTTCAGTGGGCAGTTCAAAGAAGTTGCCCTGGCTCAGACTCAGGTGTTATTAGTATTAACAGAGTTATCTCATAGTAACAATGTCAATCACCACCATCTTCCTCAGCAGGAAGGCTTATCCATTAATATTTCGTTGTCTTGTTCTTGAGCAGACACTTAGTATTCTAGGAGCTGGAATCTATTTTTCATGCCAATGGCATGCAGCTTTGGGTCACCTGGCTAATGCTGGGGCCATTCTACATTCCACAGACAGGGAGCTGTGGTCACTTGGCATTCCAGAGGCATTCCAAAACTGCAGGTCATTCATTATGCCAAGGTTAGTTTGTGGGCCTGCAGAGCCCAGAGCCCTGCGTGCTAGCCTGTGTTAGTTACGATTGGAAATTCTGAGGGAGATGTAACTCCACTGGTGGCAGAAGGCCAGTGATGGACAGAAAGAGAAAATAAAAATTAACTTCAAAGAAGTCTTAACTAGCTCTCAGAGAGTATGATGAGGACAATATCTGGGGCACACAAAGTCAAAGATGGGCATTTTTTGAGAGGAGAAAGAAGAGTATATATCTAAATCAGATAATACATTGCTTTTTCTTAACTAGATGAAAAACAAGATATGACACAATTATGAAGCATACGAGTTCTAAAATCAGTCAAGATTAGGTTCAAATGCTGCCTCTGCATCTTATCCATTGTATGACTTGGAGCGATATGTTTACCTTCTTTAAATATTGGTTTCACCTGCAAAATAGAAACAAGATAATCTACCACTTTAAGATAACATCCTTAAAAGACAGTCCCTGACTCAAAGAAAATACTCTATGGATTTATTACTACTTATTTATTACTATTACTGTTGTATTTGTTGAAAAATAACTGAATTGAAAAGCTGAAGATAGTGCTAACCTTCCTCAATGAGTTATTGGTACTCATTCACTCTTTTCCAATTTCTTCTACCATAGATAAGGCATTGCATTAGGCATAGACATTGTAGAAATTATTTTTTCTAAATCTGGACAGATTAAGCCTGGACTGTGACTATATGACCATAGATTCAATCCAAAAGGCACTCAGTGACTATCTCCTGTGTACAGTCCTCTTTTCCAATCTCTGTGGTTAGCGCAAAGATCAAGGATACTTACCCTTCACCTTAAGAAAACTATGATACATATTTAGGAGAGAATATGTGTTTACAATTAGGCACTTTGTAACCATATATGCTGAAGATCAGCAACAACTAAAAGTACATAGTCTTTAGTACCTGTAATTCAGAGAATGATCAGACCAGACAGTAGTTCTTAACATGTATGCGAAGACATTTCTTTGGCCCTGCAGTTTCAAACACTATTACGGTGGTGGCATGATGGCTGTACCGTCTTCAGTATTATCTCATCATAAATTAAAGTCCAGCAGAACAGGTAGCTGAAGCCAGATAAGAAAGAACCTTGATTTTCATGCTAGGAATATAAACCTTATTTGCAAGGAATAAAGGGAAAAAGAAAACAAAAACGTATTTCAGTTTGCTTTTCTTTTTGTTGTTTTTGTTCTTACAAATAAGTAGCATAATTTTCCCTGATGTATCTCCCAATATTGAAGTGTTCAATATTGGAACAGAATATACACATATAATATATCAAGACCATCAACCCGAGACAAGAAATCTATGATCTATGTTTTATAGGGCAAAAGATACAAGCCAGACTCTGGGGAGAGACAGCAATAGTGGTGGGGGGATAGCACTACAACTACAGGGAGGCACTCTGTGACCTGCTGTACTGTTGGGAGCCAGAACCCCAGAAGGATGCTACACAGAGGACATCTGAACTCTGCCTTGGCCAATAAGATCAGACAAGCAAGAGAAGATGTCTCTGTATACATGGGGTCTTACTTCAGAGGGTCTTAAAGTATGGCCTATGAATACACAGAGGTGCGTGTTTCTGTTTTTGTTTTTGTGACTCAACAGCAAATGCAGGCATATTGCAGAAACCTGCAGAAGTGGGGGACCAACTTAATGCCAGATCCCACCACCACTTACAGGCTGGTGGGTACTTGTAGGTATGGACGGAAAGGGTCTGGGCCGTATGGCTTGCTGCCCATCATGGTATTGATCAGATTTTCCCATGACGAAATGGTTCTCGCCCTTGTTCCAGCGGAATGTGGTGTTCCTTGCACTTTCTCCCAGCAGAATATTTTTTAGTTGAGCCTTTGCCCAGTAGGGTATAAGAATGTTTCTTTAGTTGAGCCTTTGTCTGCCTCATAGTTAGGTGGTTAGGCAGGATGTTTCTGATGGCGGGAACCTCCATGGAATGTTTTACTTTGAACCACAGTCTGCAAAATTGCAGGGGCTTACAAAATGGTGCAATTTGGGCTAACAGTCTTTCCTTCTACTTTAGTGTAAAAGGAAGAGGGGTGTTGATGGTTATTCGGCTGCTTCCTGCTGAATAGGGGCACTGTAATCAGGGTTTGGGTTTTGGAGCAGTGGGTGTGTGATTTCAGAGTTGTTTTCCTGGAGGCACTGATACTGGACTTGGCGGAGGAGAAGGATGGTATCAATGTGTTTCTCGGTGAATGCCTGGACAAGGGAGTTCAGCCCATACTGAAAATGAGTCATTCTGTGAACCCAACTCTCCCAAGTTGGCCTTGTCTCCCCAACTAGACTGAGATCTCCACCAGAGAGAGAGAAAAAAAGCTCTGTTTAACACCTTACTTTGTAGTAACCAAAGTGCCTAATAATGAGCTGGGTATGGTGAACATCTTCAGTAAAATTACCGACTTCCTGACTGGTCTCCGGTCACTGAAGTTACCTAGGTCAGTCTTCTTTTTGCATATTAAGATGCTACGGAGAGGCAAACATAGCTATATCTTAGACTCAACACTTTCCTTTATTCCAAACTCCACTATGTCTCTCCACCCTCAACTGCATGGGCAGAATTATTGCAGGAAATCAAAGGCAATAGGAGAATCCAGGGCTGACAGAGAAAACTCCCACCCTCTACCTACCCTACCACCTCTACCCCCCACCTCCAGAGTATAGCAGCCCGCATGCACTTCCCATCCATTTCTGGGAAAGGTAAAATGCACTCACCCACTCTGGCCCTCAGGGAGACCCTTAAAATCGGGGGTACATGTTAAAAGTGAATTCTTTAATTCTCACCAGGAGAGCTTCTCCCTGGAACAATTCTTAATGACCTCAAAGAAGTAAGGGTTAACGTTTCTATTAATTATAGGATCCTATTCTATTAACAGGACTCTAAGAGAAACAGCAAATCAAGTTGAAAAGAAATTCTTAGAGAACATCTTATGATTCTTCCAAGGATTTGTTGATTATTTCCTTATTCTAAAAGCTGGGACTCTAAGTTTTAGGGAAAAATGCATGTTTTCTGCCAGTGTGGACCCATGTTTGGTGAGGAATATAACTCACATAGTTTGGGGGGCTCTTTAAATAAAGAATAGCAAATTAGCAAAAATTTAGACATAAAAATAATTCTTATTTAAATTTAGAAAGAACATTATATTAAGTTACAATGCTTATCTGCTGACAATAATGAAACACTGACAAATATTTTACAAAATTCAGAAAAACAACATAATTTGTTTTTATAACTTGCAATACCATACTTCTATAATATTGTTAACATTTTATATGTATACTTTTGATATCTTCATATGGTGTTTTAAAATTATTTTCTACAGAATGATTAGAAAGTTAATTAAATTTTTTTCCTCTAGCTAGATCTTTTCTGACAATTTGAAAAAGTTCCATTCAGCTTCACAATTCATGATTGAAAATTAGTAAATAATTATTTAACATTATATTATTTTGAAAAAACTGGTTCAAATTTTCTTGATGGATGAGGTTAATATTTCAGGGGATTTCAAGGATTTTTGTGCAATGACATATCTATTCTTTGCATTCATTGCCAGTTTGTAGTCAATGTACACATTGTATTTTTGAATTATGAGTTTTTATGCTAACTTTGTTGTTATCTGTAGTTCATAAAAAATCAGCAAGAACTGAATAGAAACACACAAAGAAGGAGGCCGAGGTGGGCAGATCATGAGGTCAGGATATGGAGACCATCCTGACTAACATAGTGAAATCCTGTCTCTACTAAAAATACAAAAAAAAAAAAAAAAAAAATAGTTGGGCATGGTGGCGGGTGCCTGTAGTTCCAGCTACTTGGGAGGCTGAGGTAGGAGAATGGAGTGAACCCAGGAGGCAGAGCTTGCAGTGAGCTGAGATCATGCCACTGCCCTCCAGCCTGGGTGACAGAGCAAGACTCATCTCAAAAAAACAAACAAACAAACAAAACACACACACACACACACACACACACACAAAAACACAAATATTTGACTGGGTGAGGCAATTTTAGAATTTATTACTAAGTCCTCAAAAGCAATTCCAACAAAAAACAAAAAGTGACCTCTGGGGTCTAATTAAACTAAAGAGCCTCTGTACAACAAAAGAAACTGTCAACAGAGTAAACAGACCACCTACAGAATGGGAAAATTATATTTGCCTACTACACACCTGACAAAGATCTAGTATCCAGAATCTATTAGGAACTTAACGAAACAAGCAAAAAAAAAAAAAAAAAAAAAAAAAAAACCATTAAAAATGGGTAAAAGACATGAACAGGTACTTTTTAAAAGAAGATATACATGCATATGAAGCAAATAAAAAAAGAAAAACATACATATGAAGCAATACTCTGCATCATTAATCATCAGAGAAATGCAAATCAAAACCACAATGAGATATCATCTCACACCAGTTAGAATGGTTATTATTAAAAAGTCAAGAAGCAACAAATGCCGATGAGGCTGCAGAGAAAAGGAAATGCATATACATTGGTGGGAATGTGAATTAGCTGAATCACTATGTAAAACAGTTTGGAGATTTCTCAAAGCAAGATAAATCAGATAATAAAACAGAATGAACATTTGACCCCAAAATCCTATTACTTGATAAATATCCAAAATAAAACAAATCATTCTACCAAAAAGACACATGCATTCATATGTTCATCACAGCACTATTCACAGTAACAAAGACACAGAATTAGCCTAGGTGCCCATGAATGGTGAATTGGATAAAGAAAATATGGTACATATACATCATGGGATACTACTCAGCCACACAAAATAATATCCTTTGCAGCAACATGGATGTAGCTAGAAGCCATTATCCTAAGCAAATAAATACAGGAACAGTAAATCAAATACTGCATGTTCTCACCAATAAGTGGAATCTAAATATTGAGTACTTACAGACATAAAGATGGCAATAATAGAAATATGGTACTACTATAGGAGAGAGGGAGGAAGGGGAGTCAAGAGTTGAAATCTACCTTTTGGGTACTGTGCTCATTACTTAGGTGATGGGATCATGTGTAACCCAAACCTCAGCATCAGGCAATATGCCCAGGTAGTAAATCTGCGCATGTACCCGCTGAATCAAAATAAAGAGGTACAGAATTACATAGTCTCAAATGAACAGAGTCAGGAAGAATAATTAGGACAGAGCACAGTGAACAAGCAGGGCAAAAATGATTTATGAGACTAGAAACATCTCATGCAATCTAGGAAGGCTGGTTGGCAAGTGGCTGAAAACATATAATTATATTTCCAAATTTTGTAAACAGACACCTGTTATCACTAAACTTACAAAAGGTCATGGTTTAATACTAAGATCATTAGCATTAGAGGCAGACAAATGTCCCTTTGAGTCTCTGCTTCATCCCTTAATAATCTGTGGAATCTAACAATAGCTTAAGACACAAAAGTGATGACAAACTACATGAAAATGTACCCCATCAAACCCTGCAAATTATATACCCACTTAAAATTTCCTTTAGCTGGGTCCCAAAATGCCCACACCACTGGACACAAAGCAAAATATAATGAATGGAGTGTCAGGGTAAAACTAAACAGTAGTCTTTTTTATATAATGAAACATATACTTTTTAAAAATTCTGGAAAATAGCCCCCAAACCCATAACCACATGATTACGCTGTTATCATAACCTCCTGGGGTCTTGAAACTTAAATTTCATTTGCCTGCTGGTTTATCTGCCTGCCTGCACTCTTTGCAGTTTCTATGGAGCTCACATTCTAGTTAGAGAAGACAGACAATAAGCACATCAACAAAATAATAAATAGACCATTTTAGATAGCCATGAAGAAAACAAAGTAGTACATATGACCAAGAGTTACTGTAGGAAGGGAAAGAAGCAGTCCCTTTGATGGAGGGGTTGGGGAAGACCTAGTAGAGGAAATCAACATTAAGCTGAGCTCTGCGTTTGCAGAATTCCAAGCTTTTACATCAGCAGACTGAACTAAGAGGCCCAGAGCACTGGCATGGCTAATCTAAATCAGCCACACCAATCTCCCAACCCCAGCAAACCACTGACAGAGCTGGGACTATGACTGAAATATCTATAACCAAATTAAATTGTTTTGCTACCACTCAGGGATTTCATGTAAGTTATCACTTCAGATATTTTTAAAATATAGAAGCTGAGACAGCTCTTACTGCCTCTAGGAAGTTCCTGGTAAAAAAGTGTTATTATTGTTATTTTTTAATCATCAAAAAGCCAAAGAAAAGCTGAGCAATCAATTCAACGGTCAAGCTACCATTTCTCTTTTTAAAGATAATCACAATGGTCAATATAACAAGTTTCAGGGCCATAACATTGTTTATAAAATAGAGCTATGAAGTCTGTAAGGGATCAGTTAGGCAAGTCTTCCCTAGATTATTTTGATTACATGTTTCTTTCAGAATACATAAATCAGTCAATTAGTCCAGGGGCTAGGACTGGTACCTAATGCCACCTCTTGTCAGATCAATGGTGGCATTAGATTCTAATAGAAGTGCAAGCCCTATTATGAAATGCACATGCAAGGGATCTAAGGTGTATGCTCCTTATGAGAATCAAACAGTTTTATCCCGAAGCCACCACTCCCCACCTACACTGCAGTTCGTGGAAAAATTGTCATCCATGAAACCGGTCCTCATGCCAAAAAGTTTGAGGACCACTGATTAGTCAGTCAACTGATAAAAGAGACCAATATATAGACAGGGAGGACACACAGTCAATATAAACTTATTGATTTATTGATTTGCTATTTATATTACATGCATTACAAAAACATATACAAGAAGCATACATTTTATTTTATTTATTTATTTTTTGAGACAGGGTCTTGCTGTATTGCCCAGGCTGGAGTGCAGAGGTACAATCATGTCTCACTGCAGGCTTGACTACTGGAGTTCATGGGATCTTCCACCTCTGCCTCCAGAGTATCTGGGACTATGGGCATGTGCTACCATGCTTAGCTAATTTTTGTATTTTTTTAGATACAGGGTTTTGCCATGTTTCCCAGGCTAGTCTTGAACTCCTGGGCTCAAGCACTCACCCTACCTCGGCTTCCCCAAGTACTGAGATTATACGTGTGAGCCACTACGACTGGCTGGAACATGTATTTTAAAAGATGTACTAGAAATCAACGAAAACAAAGGTTCCAGAATTTTTTTCCACACCCCAATAGACCATTATGGTGCACTTTGCAAAGGCTTTGTCTTTCTTTGGATGCAACTGATTTAGTCTATTACTTTCAGTTTAAGCATAGAAAAACTGAGGCCAGACAAAAGAGATGTGAAACTAGTATGGATGACCCAGTATAACAAGTGAGCTAAAGGACTTTAAAATAAACTCAGCTTTATTTATATGCAAAGTCTTTTAAGCTATCCTTGTTATTTGTTAAAATTGTAGTTTTTCGCATGCTTTCATATATTCTGTGTAATCTCCTCCTTATTCCCTAGAGATGTATGCTTTGCTTCTGATCTCTTCTCAACAGTGAGAAATCCTGGATCAGCAAATCTCTGTCGCCAGATCCCAGCAAAGAGTAAACTCCCTAAAGTCTGTAGGCACAACATGATATCAATCCGTTTCTCTTAAGGATTCCCAGAGCAGACACAGCCTCCCAGCCTGCTTAGGAATGCAGCACTGCACTTCTCAATAGCATTTTATGACACATTACTCAAATCAAATTTAAAAGCATAACTGAGTGGAATTAAATTAATGCCGTCTGGTAATGTCAGCAGCACCAGAACTGCAACAGGCTGGCTTAACTCCTAAACCTGCTAAAGCTTCATGATACATATTCCGTTTCCTCTGTTATTGGAAGAACTTGTGTATACCGTGTGTGTGTGTGTGTGTGTGTGTGTGTGTGTGTGTGTGTGGTGGGGGTAGGAGCCTGGTGTATGCCTGAGCAGTGTTTGAAAGCACACAAGTAGTTACAAATACTTAATAATCACATATGCTTCATAACCGTGATGTTTTTGAGTTGATATTTACATATTTCTTGATGTCCCACAGAGTACGTTTAGCTTCATTATATCATTTGATGATCATAATCACCATTTGAGGAATTTATTTATTTATTTTATTTATTTATTTATTTATTATACTTGAACCTAAGTTTCCTGACTCCAAATTCAGCATTCTTTCTACTCCTTAAGTTCAATATTAATGATAGCACTACCTAATCTTTTGAAGATCTCCTCAACCTCCCTGTTGCTAAATCCAATATTCCATTTGTAATCTTCGTCTTAATTGACTCCACAGAAACATTCACTTCGTGATTACAGTTGACCCTTGAACAACATGGATTTGAACTGTGTGGATAAATTTAGATACGGATTTTTTTTTTTCAGTAAAACATACACTAAATGTGCCTGCCTTTCTTGTCTTCCCTTCAACCTTCTCCACCTCTTTTGTCTCTGCCACCCCTGAGACAGCAAGATCAACACTTGTTCCTCCTCCTCTTCCTCAGCCTACTTAATGTGAAGAAGAGGATAAACACCGTTGTGATGATCCACTTCTGTTTAATAAATAAAAAGTATGTTTTCTCTTTCTTATAATTTTATTAATAAGATCTACTTATTTCTCTAACGTATTTTACTGTAAGAACACAGCATGTAATACATATAACATAAAAATATGTGTTAATTGGCTTTGTGTTATTGATGAGACTTCTAGTCAAGAGTGGGCTATTAGTAGTTAAGTTTTGGGGGAGTAAAACATTATACACAAATTTTTGACGCAGACGGTCAGAGATCTTAATCCTCACATTTTTTTTTTTTGAGATGGAATCTCGCTCTGTCGCCCAGGCTGGAGTGCAGTGGCGCGATCTCGGCTCACTGCAAGCTCCGCCTCCCGGGTTCACGCCATTCTCCTGCCTCAGCCTCCCGAGTAGCTGGGACTACAGGCGCCCACAACCGCGCCCGGCTAATTTTTTGTATTTTTAGTAGAGACGGGGTTTCACCGTGGTCTCGATCTCCTGACCTTGTGATCCGCCCGCCTCGGCCTCCCAAAGTGCTGGGATTACAGGCGTGAGCCACCGCGCCCGGCCAATCCTCACATTTTTTAATGGTCAACTGTACTTTCTCATTTTTGAAACACATTTAGTTCACTTGGGTTCAAGATACATATTCTTTATTTCTCTTCCTACCTCAGTGAACACTTAAAGGGTCTTCTTCTGGGTCCCTTTTATCTTCTCACTTCTAAACACTGGCTGTCCTAGGGCTCCATTTTTTTTTTCTCTATCTACAGACCCTTCTTGGTTATCCCATTGAGTACCTGGTTTTAAATGCATTTTTGCACTAACAACTTTTAAATTTACATCTTTGGTTATGATGTCTCTCTGGAGTTCCGGGTCTCTGTATCCAACTATTCCAAGTATCTCCACTGCATGTCTAACAGGCATATCAACTATTACCAATGTCCCAATCTTGCCCTTCAAGACTTGCTATCCACAGTGTTACTCATACTTTTCAATACAAACTGCACCCTTTCAGTTTCTCAGGCCAAATGACTGTGGTATCCTTGTATCCATGTATACCTTCTTTGGTAGATTTCACATGTTATCTGTCAATGAATCTTGTTCACTTTATCTTCAAACTATGCCCAGAACCTGACCATTGCTCATTTATCAACAACTATCACCCGACTCCAGGACAACATCATCTTTTGACACAGTATCCAGAGAATTCCTTTCAAAAGATGGCATCATTCCTTCGATGAGTGTCCATCTCACTCAGAGTGAAAGCCAAAGTTCTTATACTGACTTGCAGAGTCTTATTCTGTCTTTTTGACCGACTCTGGCATTACTTTCAAATACTCTCCTTCAGCTCACTCTAACTCAGCCACACTGACCTCCTTGCCATTGTAGAACACATTAGACATACTCTCACTTTGAGACATAGGAATATACTATTCTGTTTTATTTGTTGTTCAAACCTGAAAGATAATTGCCCCATACATCTGAAACACTTGTTCCATCACCTTCTTCAGCTCTGTGATCAACTGTCATCTTCTTATTCAGACATTCCCTCATCACCCTACTTAAGATCGCATCATCCTCTCCACCACATCCTCTATATTCCTCTCCTGCTTTTGTTGTCTTTGTCATTATTGTGTTGGAGGTGGTATACAGTGATCCACTTTCTAATGCTATGCTATTCTTTTACTTATTTGTTTTTTCATAGTCCATCTCTTCTCCAACAGATTATAATTTCAACTAAGGCAGGCAATGTCTAAGCATAGTGTCGCCAATGCTTACAATAGTATCTAACACATAGATTGTATATAAAGCAGATTCATGAGTGCATGAATGAATGCCTCACTCTTGTGTCATGACTTACAGTTTCCAAAGTTCATTCATTTCTCCCTACAGTCTTACTGTGTTGAGCCTCGTGAGCAAATCTGGGTATTAAAAAGGTAGATTAATCTGGATATTAAAAAGATTGGTATCTTGCCAATACTTAGAAAAGTGGTTGTCTTTATTCATTTTAATAATCATATGCCAGGCAGTTTCCACATATTCATACAAGTTATCTAAATTTATCATCACTACTATCCTATGACCTAATTGTAACTGTTTTATTAATTCATTTATAAATCAATTAATTTGTTAAACAACTACTTATTAACCTTCTACAATGTGCCGGGCTCTGTGATCCAGAATCAAACAGTACAGACAAAAATCACTGCCTTCATGGAGCATATATAAATGAAAGAAAAAATAAAAAATAAACATATATTACATATCTATAGCATATACATATACATGTATGTATAGTATACATACACACATATTAAAATGAATAGTTTGTTTCAGGGTGATGTGTGTTGTTAGGACAATAAATCAGAGGAGAGAAAGAAGGCACCCCAAGTACAGAAAAACTAATTGCCCAGCATTGCACAGCTAGCAAGGGCTAGAGACAATATTCTGAGTCTTACCCCACAGTGTGTAACCATACACTATAGTAATAATCAAAGCTACAAAGTTTCTTTAGGGTACTTTATTTGTTAAGATGTCTCTAGTAGCCACTCAGAGGAAACCATATCTCAAATGGGAGCTTGTTTCACATACCAAGAGGCCCAGAAGGTCCAGCCCTACAATGCCAGAAATCTGGCTTCCCTCTGGGAACAAAGCAGGTGCAATTTCAGCTTTCTATCCAGATATGCCAACATCAATTACAAGAAAGTGAACATTTCTTTTGGAATCATCTTGGAAAACAACAACAACAAAAACCTTTCCCAGAAGTCCTGAGTAAATCTCCTTGCATTGTCCCAAGTATCGTCACAGGATGCTGCTAAGCATATCCCTAGCAAGGACATGATCAGTGTTCCCTAGGTATTCTGGATTTATTCCTGGAGTCAGGAATAGAGTTTTCCTCCCCTATATAATATGGTTTGGCCATGTTCCCACCCAAATTTCATCTTGAATTATAGTTCCCATAATTCCCCTGTGTCATGGGAGAGACCTGGTGAGAGGTCACTGAATCATGGGGGAGTTACTCTCATGCTGTTCTCATGATAGTGAGTTCTCATGAGATCTGACGGTTTTGTAAAGGACTTTTCCTGCCTTCACTCTGCACTTCTCCTTTCTGCCCTCATGTGAAGGACATGTTTGCTTCCCCTTCTACCATGATTGTAAGTTTCCTGAGGCCTCTCCAGCTATGCTGAACTGTGAGTCAGTTTAACCTCTTTCCTTTATAAACTGCCAAGTCTTGAGTGTGTCTTTATTAGCAGCATGAGAACGGACTGATACACTATGTAAAGCAAATGAGCAATAATGATTTTAACAAGAACTGTCAAAAAGAAAAATGGAGGTTAGACAACTACTAGCATTTGTCATTAATACGAACCAAGGTTTATTCATGGTCTAGTCATCAAGAGTGAACACATTAAATAAATTTTATAAATAGTTGTTGATTTGAGTTAGAGTAAGTAATAGAAAAAGCAAATACAAGGAATAGAGAAGAGGGAAAAAAGGGGTGGGAGAGGAGAGGGATTTTTGAACCTAATACAAAGGGGAGACAGACCACAACTCTGAATTGGGAGTGAAGGAAACCCATTCCTCACGATTGCCCTAGAATTCAATAGCTGTGTGACTTGGGGCTAATCACATAATGTCTCTGTGACTCAGTTTCATCACTAGCAACTCCAATCTAATAATGCTCATTAGTCCACATTTCATGACACCAGAAGATTTAATAAGATGCCTGTGTTTGGTGAAAAAGGAAAAGCAATACCTGGACCTTCCAGTTTAAAGTGTGGTTTTTCTCCACTTATAGATATGGAGAAAACTAGAGTATCTACAGCACAAGGAAAATTTAGTTTAAGGAGATGATTAACTGAACACACATACATCGATACATGCATTTGCACCCCTATACATGCACACAGCCCTACAACTCTTTCTCATTTAAAAGTATTATTATACTTTTAAGCAATTATTGTTTTCAGAAACTGGTTGAATAATTGACAAACATTGTCTCATTTAATTTTACATCTTTTGAGTTAAATACTACTATAGAATAATTTTCAGCCTGAATGATCTAGATAGACTCTTTAAATGTCCACTTCATTTTATATATATGTACTTTTTCTCCCCCATTAAATGGATGACATTTCAGTGAGTGGCTATGTTTGTCAGTGTTTCTCCTAAATTTAAACACAGAGCTTCAGCCATTTTCCTTGCACCAATAAACCACTCTATGGTGCCTTGAACTGATCAGATAAAACTCATTCAGGAAAATTTAGCACCAGCCAGTTGCTAAAGGCTGAGTTGGGTCTGTCTGTTTCTTAACTGCTCTGTATTTGCTCATCCAGTCTCAGAATCAGCACTTGGTGTGCATCAATCCCTTGTGACATATCCTTCTCAGCAACTCCTCAACAAAAACCTTGACTGTGGAATCTTATCGACAATAGCAAGCTAGTGTTTCACAATGGACTCCTCTTCAAAACACTTTACTCAGATGATATACATATCATATATGAGATATGAGAGAGAGAAACAAGGTCAGAAAGAGATTCAGAAAAATTGAGTGATTTGCAGGTTTCCCATGAGAACTCTGAGGGAAGGACCAGGGTGAGGCCAAGAGCTGGAGATAAGAAATAGGGAAAGGTGGAGGCTTATCCACGGCTCTGCCAACGCCACACTGTGTGCTCTTGGGCAATTCATTTTAAATCTCCCAGCATTAGTTTTCTCATCTGTAAAAATGGGAAGAGAGAATTAAGCTAAGGTTGGAAAGTACCCAGCAGAGGTGCCTGAGGCAGACATTGAGAATCAATCATGATACTTTTTCCCATGGAGTTGGCAATAGGTCCCTGTGTTCTTCTCAACACGCACTCCAGGCAGCCTGGAACAATCCAAGCTGGCACATCATTTAGAATATATCTGTCATTCCTGGACTAAATAATTATCAACATCCATTTTAAATCTAATATTTTAAGAATATATTGCTGCTGTGGAAAGAATCATGAACTTGAGATCAGAAGACCAGGTTTAAATTCTGGTTCTGACATTTATTACTTCTGTGACCTTAAGTAAATCAATTCATATCTTTGGTCAGCTTGATTTTTGTAATCTGAAAAATGGGAATAAAATATCAATGCCTTATGATCAATGTGACGACCAAAAGATATATAGGCGAATGCACCAAAATGCATAGCATATCCTGGCACACTGTAGACATTCCATCACCCATTAAAATGTAAGGTGATGGATATCCCTGTTACACTGATTTGATATTTACAAGATATATACATGTATCAAATGATCACATGTATCTTGAAAAATATGTACCTCTATTATATATCAATAAAAACAAATTTATTTGAAGGTGACACCTGGTGTGACAAATGCACATGTGATGAAGTTGCTATGGATGCTGGAAGCTAACAGAAAAGTGGAGGAGATAGGGAGGGTAAGTACTTCTGTGAAATTTCAGCTCTTCCCTTTTTCCACCACTGCTGCTGATGAGTCCTATAGTCCTGGACCTGGACCACACATATTCAATTTCCCTAACCCAATCAAGAGACTGTGTCTTCCTCCTTCAGTTCTAGATATCTGGCTCATAAAGCCACTTCCAGATGGCCTGTCTAGGAACTGCCAGCATCTGTCAGTTCCCTCCTTGCCTTTTCCCTTCCCCTAATCCCCTATCTCTATACTCAATGGGATAGATGTTCCACCTGTATCTTAACTCAGTGGGCATCTTTGCTTGGTTCATCTATATTTGTATGTGTCTTGAGAAAAGATAGTCAGGATGTGGTGCTAGGGGTTCCTTTCTTTCCACATCATCATCACCACCCTAGGTGTCTAGGTCCTTACTATCTGTTCCCAAAGTTTGTAATTATATTTCTGTTGAAAGATAGTTGTCTGGAAGGCATGGTGGCTCACACCTGTAATCTCAGTAGTTTGGGAGGCTAGGATAAGAGGATTGCTTGAGGCTAGAAGTTCAAGCCCAGCCTGGGCAAGATAATAAGACCCCCGTCTCTACACAAAAAATAAAATAAAATAGCCTGGTGTGGCACATGACTGTAATCCTAGCTACTTGGGAGGCTGAGGCAGGAATATTGCTTGAGTCCAGGAGTTCAAGGCTGCAGTGAGTTACGACGGCACCACTGCACTCCAGCCTCGGCAATGGACAAAAAAAAAAAAAAAAAAAAGGAAGAAAGATAGTTGTCCATACAGCATATTTATGGTGTGTTTGTGTGTGTGAGAGGGGGTTAAAATATTAAGGCACAAGTAGCAATTTCCCTTGTCAGTGGATCATAGACTTACTGTTAGCAGTTACAAGTACTCCTCAAGAGCTCCTCAACCCAGGTGAGATGTGCTGCACACTACTGAAATAGAGATGGGATCGTCTTTAGTCCACACCCATCCCTGTGCTGGTGGCAAGTGCTCCATCTCAGGCAAAACAGGGCAATCTCCTTTTGATGGCACATCCCACTGCTCCTCCTTTCTCATTTTGCCCCAATCTACAGGATGTTATCTAGTCTCAGGCTGTGTGTATGTGTTGTGCCAGGGGTTGTGGGATGAGGTACTAATTATGCATGTGTAAATTTTATATTTTTTTCCCTAGTTCAGAATCACTTTATGCCTTTCTTTTCTGTAAATGTAGTATTGTTTAAAGCAGGACAGGGCTTATATCCAGGAGGGTATGCCAGGGAGGCACTAGTTCAGAGTCCAAAGAAGAAATTTGATGAGTTCCTAGTTAAGTAAAAATTAATACTTGTAAAGACTTTCCAGTTATATTACTTTTTCTTGGACATCTTTACTCTAGCATATCCAATGAAATAATAATTAGCCTATAAATCATAAACATGTTCAAAGCAGGACAGATATTATTTAACAAATTTGTATAGCCAAAGGTGGGCATGGAGCTGAGTCAGGAGCAGGAGTGGGGAAAGCTAAATTATCTTGAAAAATTGAATAAATTTGATTTTGAAGTTTGTGAAGGAATCTGGGAGGGATGGTGTCTGGAAGAATCATGGAATAGAAAGAAGCAAGAAGGGTAATAAGATAATGTGAGGCCTGGATACCTTGGAGGATGAAGCAGCCATGAAAAATCCTCAATCAAGCAACAAAGGGGCTCTTATAAACAAGAATATGTAATAATGTTTTGGTTGGTGATGTGGTTTGGCTGTGCCCCCATCTAAATCTCACCTTGAATTGTAATAACCCTCATGTGTCAAGGGCAGGACCAGGTGGAGATGATTGAATCATGGGAGTGGTTTCTCCCACACTGTTCTTGTGGTAGTTAATAAGTCTCAAGAGATCTGATGGTTTTTTAAAGGGGCGTTCACCTGCACAAGCTCCCTCTTGCCTGCCACCATCTAAGATATGTCTTTGCTTCTGCTTTGCCCTCTGCCATGATTGTGAAGCCTGTGGAACTGTGAGTCTATTAAACCTCTGTACTCTATAAATTACCCAGTCTAGGGTGTATCTTTATTAGCAGTCTGAGAACAGACTAATACAAGTGGTTTGAATTATTGTGATCTAAAACTCTTCCTTAGCTCCTCAAATTTTGCACTAAATATTCTGTGTATAAAGAATATACGTTCCTTGTGCGTTGTATTCCTAGGTATTTTTTTTTCTTTTCAGCAATTGTGAACTGGAGTTCACTCATTATTTGGCTCTGTTTGTCTAATATTGGTGTATAGGAATGCTTGTGAGTTTTGCACATTGATTTTGCTTCCTGATACTTTGCTGAAGTTGCTTATCAGCTTAAGGAGTTTTGGGGCTGAGGACAATGGGGTTTTCTAAATATACACTCATGTCATCTGCAAATAGTGACAATTTGATTTCCTCTCTTCCTATCTGAAAACCCTTCATTTCTTTCTCTTGTCTGATTGTCCTGGGCAGAATTTCCAATACTATGTTGAATAGGAATGGTGAAAGAGGGCATCCTTGTCTTGTGCCGGCTTTCAAAGGGAATGCTTCCAGCTTTTGCCCATTCAGTGTGATATTGGCTATGGGTTTGTCATAAATAGCTCTTATTATTTTGGGATATGTTCCATCAATGCCTAGTTTATTGAGTGTTTTAGAATGAACGGGTGTTGAATTTTATTGAAGGCCTTTTCTGCATCTATCCCTGCTCAAGGAAATAAGAGAGAACACAAACATATGGGAAAAAATTCCATGCTCACGGATAGGAAGAATTGTTATCGTGAAAATGGCAGCCATACTGCCCAAAGTAATTTACAGATTCAATGCTATTCCTATCAAGCTACCATTAACTTTCTTCACAGAACTAGAAAAAACTACTTTAAATTTCTTATGGAACCAAAAAAGAGCCCACATAGCCAAGACAATTTAAGCAAAAAGAACAAAACTGGAGGCATCAGACTACCTGACTTCAAACTACACTGAAAGGCTACAGTAACCAAAACAGCATGGTAATGGTACCAAAACAGATATACAGACCAATGGAATAGAACAGAGACCTCAGAAATAACACCACACGTCTACAACCATCTCATCTTCAACAAACCCGACAAAAACAAGCAATAGGGAAAGAATTCCCTATTTAATAAATGGTTCTGCGAAAATTGACTAGCCATATGCAGAAAACTGAAACTGGACCCCTCCCTTACACCTTATACAAAAATTAACTCAAGATAGATTAAGGACTTAAACATAAAACCTAAAACCATAAAAACCCTAGAAGAAAACCTAGGCAATACCATTCAGGACATAGACATGGGCAAAGACTTCATGACTAAAATACCAAAAGCAATTGCAACAAAACCCCAAATCGACAAATGGGATCTAATTAAACTAAAGAATTTCTGCACAGCAAAAGAAACTATCATCAGAGTGAACAGGCAACCTACAGAATGGGAGAAAATTTTTACAATCTATCCATCTGACAGAGGTCTAATATCCAGAATCTACAGAGAACTTAAACAAATTTACAAGAAAAAAACAAACAACCCAATCAAAATGTGAGTGAAGGATATGAACAGACACTTCTCAAAAGAAGACATATATGTGGCCAGCAAACATGAAAAAAAGCTCATCATCGCTGGTCGTTTGAGAAATGCAAATCAAAACCACAATGAGTTACCGTCTCATGGCAGTTAGAATGGTGATCATAATAAAGTCAGGAAACAACAGATAATGGAAAGGATGTGGAGAAATAGGAACACTTTTACAATGTTGGTGGGGATGCAAATTAGTTCAACCATTGTAGAAAACAGTGTGGCGATTCCTCAAGGATCTAGAACCAGAAGTACCATTTGATCCAGCAATCCCATTACTGTGTATATACCCAGAGGATTATAAATTATTCTGCTGTAAAGACACAAGCACACATATGTTTATTGCAGCACTATTCACAACAGCAAAGACTTGGAACTAACCCAAATGTCTATCAATGATAGACTGGATAAAGAAAATGTGGCAGATACACTCCACGGAATACTATGCAGCCATAAAAAGAATGAGTTCACGTCATCTGCAGGGACATGGATGAAGCTGGAAACCATCATTCTCAGCAAACTAACACGGGAACAGAAAACCAAATACTGCATGTTCTCACTCATAAGTAGAAGTTGAACAATGAGAATACATGGACACAGGGAGGGGAATATCACATACTGGGGCTTGGCGGGGGCTAGGGGGTAAGGGGAAGGAGAGCATTAGAACAAATATCTAATGCATGTGGGACCTAAAGCCTAGATGACAGGTTGACGGGTGCAGCAAATCACCATGGCACATGTATACCTATGTAACAAACCTGCATATTCTGCACATGTGTCCCAGAACTTAAAGTATAATAATAATAATAATAATAATAACAACAAAAGAATAAACATGAAATATGTGTAGTGTATGTGAATACGTGTGTGTATATATAAGTGAAAAAATGCAAAGACAAATGTTAATTTGACTCAGCTCAGAGCAGTCTCTGGGTATGGTGAATAATGCATGGGACACAGAGATGACTCACACATATCTAAGCTATGAATTTAAACCATAAACCTCCTCAGAAACTTGAAGATATCTCATGAGAGTTTAGAATTCCAAAGGTGACAAAATTTGGGACCTGAAGCAATCTTATGAAGATCTCAAAGCTCAGGAAAGCTCAGTGAACATCTGGGTCTGAACAATTCCTGTAACCAAGATCAAATGCCTTGTCCTCTAAGGAGTCTTCTTCAAATACTATTTGACAAAAATAAATTACTTTTTGAAGCTCTTACATAACTTTGTGTATAGAACTTGTTATAGATTTTTATGTTTGTGCCTGTCTCCCTAACTGATCCTCAGTGCTATACCTATTTGTTAGTATTCTTCATAACTCATTCTTATGTTTTGTGCAATGAATTAAATATTTCAATGACACTACCTTTCTCCTTGCTTCTTAATAAAAGGCTGCATCCTGTGCATTGACTTAAGACTAGAAATAATAATAAATCCAGTCAGAAGCAGCAAGGAATGGAAGAAACTGTGAAAGCATGTGAAGAAATATCCAAAATCTACAGAATAAAGTAAAAGACTAACCAAAAGTGTGAACCTCATAGATGAATGCAGAGATTTTACTAACAGGAAGAAAATCTCTGCATTACATCTCTGCATTCAAATGATAGCATCTTACTCTTCCATTTGCTACCGTTTTCCTCCTCCTACCCTATCCTATTTAAACTCTAGACAAAAACTAAAGTCTTTATTCCCAGTGGCCTGAAGTTAGGTGAGATCCACTTCTATGGTGATGAAGTAGTAGTCAGAGTGGGGATGCAGGTGCCACTGCAGTGGGGAAGCAGTCTTAATGTGGAGACCTAAGTTGGCCCTTGAAGACATTTCTGCTCGATGCCTCTAATAATCTGTGGCCATGATCAAACACTGAACTTCAGGCCCACTACAGATTCAGTAAGTTTTGGTGGATTGGGAAGAACTAAAAATATAATATGCAATGCTAGTTTCATGTTGAGAACTCCACTAAGTTTTAAGTAATTAACATAGCACATTTTTGAAACATACTCTGTTGACACTTCAACTTTTCATCAGAAAGCAAGCTTCAATTATTAAATTGCACCTTTCCCCATTCCCAATCCTAGGAAGTTTCCATACTATGCTCAGTGGTCATTGGACATAATTTTCCCATTTTCATTCTCAGGAATATTCATGGAACACTCTCTGCCCCACCCTATTCTACTTTGGCTGAGGGAAGATGTTCAAATTGTTTGTTCAAAATCAATTTGATGGACTATTAGTCATTCAGAGGCTAATTGCTGTTATTATCTTATTATTCATCATAATCCCAATAACATAAGAATAATGCAAAATTGAAAAGTTAAATCCAATTTGCTATGCAGTCATCAAAAAGATCCTAGTGATTTATAAACATGGACCTCAAGATGGAGTTTCAAGTCTCTTGTCCCTAGTCAGTTGGGCAACTGTTGTCAGACCTGTCCTGTTCTAGGTATCAGGCCTAAACTTTCTACTGGAGTACAGCCATGTGTAGAGTGAGAATGCGGTGGTGGGAGGAAACAACCATAAAATGGATATGGTCCTTGACTCAATGAAGCTTTCTGTCTTCAAGATATGATGTATCTCTTTATTAATATAAAAAGACAGAAGTAATAAATAAAAAATTAATTAAATGTTATGGGTGCAAAGTGTACGGAATAATTTGTTCCTTTTTTTCTGAGATCCAGGTAATTTTAAAACCAGGTCTTAAATGATATCTATTATTTTATTTTTTCAGCAAAGATAAGAGAAACCCTGTTTTTTGCAAAGGAAACTGCATGCACAGAAGGAATGCAGGTGCTTTTAGGGAGTGGTGGTATTTCTGATGGTCTAGGCAAACAAAGAGTGTGTCAGAAGAAGATGGGATAGACAGAATTTATAATCAAAGACGAACCTGAAAGGAATATCGGAGTGGGACTATGATAAGTCAGGAAGGTAGGTCCAGTGGCTTGGATTTTATACTGGGGGCGGAAAGAAACCACTGAGACTTTTAAGTGGGGAAATGTTAATAGAATTCTCATATTCAGGAAGAACTCTGGCACCTATTATGAAAGTTGGTTTAGAGGTGAAAGAATCTGGAAGAAATAAAAAACAACATATAAGTCATTGTAAAAATTTGGGTGAGATGAATAAATTGAGACTGTCCTCTTAAAAATCTTGTGATCATGAATATTCTTTTAAATGACTCCACACAATGGAAGGTTCTATAGTAGTGAAAATGAATATATTATAGGTATAAATGATATAGATGAATTTTAAACATAACATGTTGAATCAAAATAAAACCAATTGTTAAGACTACTTACAATGCAATAGCATTTTTAAAAAGTTAACAAATTAGCAAAGCTAAATAATATGCTCAGAGGCATGTACATTGTAATAAACTACATTTTATATGTGCAAGAAAATCAAACAAAAATTTCAGGACAAAATTTATTTTTGAGGAGGAGGCAGGAAGAAAGGATCAGAATGGGACATACTCAGGTATTTCAAACAGAAACTGTCATTGCAGTTTAGATCTTAAGTTGGGCAGTAGATTGAAGTGTTTCTTTTATTATTATGCTTCTGAATGTATATATACATTTCATATGTCCTTTTGTGTTTAGCAAATATTACATTAACTAAAAATTGTTTTCATGCAAATATTAATTTTAGGAGATCAGTTTTTCCAAGCAAAAACAAGTGAGTGATTGAGCAAATCACCCTTCTGTTCCCTGATCTTTTCTTGTCTCAATATTCTAAATTATTCAGGAGAAATATTTCTGCTTTTTTTGTTATTTGGTGAAAGTAACTTGGAAATTGATATTATTTATGATGACTACCATACTGCCTCTGGCCCTTTAAATGAAGTCAACTCTTTCACACATCTTGTGGGAATTTCACAGAGAATACTACTGTGAAATCATGGGGTCCAAGAAAGTCCTCCCACGTCTCACATACATGCTTCCATGCTCCTAGCACCCAGATCTTCAGTCCTCTAATCCCTGGTCCTGGGACCTGGCTTTTCACATCTGCTTCTATAACATGTACAGCAATGATGCTGAAGGGCCTGCATGAGCCAAACAACATATGAAGCATTTTACAAGATTTAACTCATTGCATTCCACTAGCAACCCTAGGAGATGTTGCAATCTTGACTTTGAAGGTATAGGTTCTAGGGCTCACAAAAATAAAATAGCCTGCCTCCTTTAGTCAGGTAGTAAATGGTAGTGCCTGGTTTTGAATGCAGGTAATATGAGCCCAGAGGTCATGTTTATAACCACTTTGGTAAATGCTTCTGTCTGATTAGCATTGTAAACTAATCCCCTCCCCTTTGGCTTTGATGGTTCTATGCCATTTTCAGAGAGAGCAATGCTATCCACCAGCCCACGGAGAGGTCTAGACACTCATGGAAGGAAGAGAAGGTTCAGAAAACATCAGCCAAAAAAGTAAAGACAAAATTGAAAGCTGACCCACCCCAGATTTTCAAACCCATTTTCTGGGTATATCCATGATGGAGTGTAATAGTACAATAATGCAGAGACCAGAAGAGGGAACTAAGATATTGTCTGGGCCATGATGTGTGCTATGGAATAAGGTAAGCATGGTGGAAAGATGAAGGATGACAATCCAAATCACAATGCCTACATGAACACTGCAATTTCGGCATCTATTGGAACAGTAATATGTCTCTAAAGAGATACATTATCAGAAGTATTAGCAAAAGAGGACAGAAGAATCCAAATTCTGAGCAATCTGTTCCTGTGGAATAGAGACTACCATTGTGACTCCTTGCATTAGGATAAGAGCTTGGTAGAGCAAAACCAGGTTTGTTAAAAACAAAGACCATGGATTCAGCCAAACCAGCTGGAGTTCATGGCTGCCATCCAATTCTGAGGACCAAGAGCGTGGACTCCAGGGGCAGACAGCCTAGTTCATTGGTTGGGCTTACCATTTCCTGGTCGATGCCTGTCTCACTGGCATAAGTATAAATGAAATAATGTAAATAAAGCTTCATGGTGTGATTGGCATATGCAAAGTGTTGAATATACAATAGGTTCAAGAAAAAGAAAGTAAGCATATTTGAGAAATATCATCATGTTTAAGTTTGCTTACCAGGGGCAAACATGGAAGTCCATACTCTGTAGCTTTGCTAGTTTAGGAGTGATGCTGTTCTGCCTAGCTCCTGCAGGGCAAAGCCACTGGTTGAAAGCTCATCCATTCCTTATACCTGAGTGTGGCTGGTGAAGACATGGGCAAACAGAGGTGAGAATTAGGTGGCCCCACCAAGGAGAACACAATGAGGACTGGCACTAAACCCAACTGGAAAAGCTGCTCTCAAGCCTGAATTATAATTGCTGGGTTTTGTTGTGGTGGTTGTTGCTTCTTTGTTTAATCTCTCCCAGTTGACAAATCTGGTAGAAATATCTTCTGGGGCTTGGTTGTTTGAATACTTAAAGGTTTATGAGGGGAGATTATGTTTCTACTTAATTCTACTGATTACCTTTGGCTCAAAGTCATTAGGTAAGCTAAGGTAAATTATGAATAGCAGGAGTCTTATTAGGTTTTTCCACTATTCCATGTATTCAGAAAGCTTCAAGAATCCAGGAGAATGTTAAAAATAGAAAGAATACTAGTCAGAGGGGGAAAGTCGTAGATTCTGGCCTCTCCTAGTCAATGTTCTTGTTGAAAAGCTTTGACTCTTTCCAGTAGGAATCAGAAAAATCAGAGAAACACTATCACAATTACAACCCTCCAGACTATGATAATTATTGCAATGAGGTATTACAATGCAACATGAACTAATAAAAGGAAGGCATCAAATAAAAGGGATGACAACAGTGAAAGCCTTCAGGTAAGAAGTGGCTTCTAGCCTGGGATACAGAGGAAGGATGGCTCTGAGAATGTTCAGACCATGGTGAGTCTTGGAAATAAGGCCAAAAACTGAGTTTTATCTTCAAAAGTCAAGAGGCAACATCTGACCAGAAAAGAACAATTGAGCAGATTAGGAAACAGAATCCTGATTATCTGTGTGCTGTTGGGCAAGCTATTTATATTAGCTAACGTATGTATGAAGAATGAAGTCCAAGACAATACTTGCGTGATTCAGAGATTTTGGAAAGATGTATTTTATATGTATAGATATGTATGTGCTCATGAGATAGGTAGCACTCTTTCCTTTAAGCCATAAGTCATCCCTTTAATTGCTGATCAGCTGTCCATCAAGGCCAGAAGGGTGCTCTTGCCTGTCAATTGCCTGTTTCATCCCTGTGTAATTGGCTCCTGAATGTCCTGATATATCGCTAGCCATGATGTTGCTTGTTACTTACTGGAAGATACGGGTTGGGGCAGAAAAGCAAAGCAGTATCTTCAGAAGACAAAAGAAGGAACAAAGGTATTTATGTTTCCCTAGCTCTGTGGTTCCATCAAAAATTAAGGTAGCAAATTAAATGTTTCTGAAAGGTAATGCTAGGTGAGGACACAAGAATTATAAGAGCTTCAGAATCATAAGAAGGATACATATAGACAATATATGGTTGCACCTTTGAAGACAAAGGTTACCTACAAAACCCTGAAGAGGCACTGTGGTGTAGAAAAACAGCCAAGACCATGATCTTGAGGTCAGAAAATTTGCACTGTAATCTCAGGCCTGCTGCAACACCATGTGGGACTCTGATAAATGACTTACCTTCTTGGAGATTCTGATTCTTGTAAAATGGTCATAAGAATGTTTATGATGAAACATTTCTAGGAATAGTCAATGAGTTAATGAGTTGGTATACCTGCAGGTGCCAGGTAAAACATTATGCCTGCCAAAACAATTCAGAACTGTTGACAAACAAAGGTTTATTTGGGCTTCAGTATTACAAACAAAGACTGAATCTAAGGTAGACTCTTGAGGCAGAGGATGGAGTTTAAGAGTAACTATGATTGATCTGAAGTCTTAGTGGTGTTTCCGTATAGCAGGCTGGGTCACACAAAAATTGGAGTGTAAGGTGATTCCTTGAATTTTAAAACACGAATCTGTGCTTCCTCCCTCCAAGACATGTGGTTGTTCCAGTTTTTTTCACCTGCTTCTTTATTCTATACTTTAGATCTACTCTCCATAGCCATAGATTCTGTCTGGTAGATTCTATTTGCTGAACTCTATCACTCAGTAATAGCCTTTCATGACTGGTCTTTTGGCTTTTCATTGCACCTGTCATTCACTTATTTATTCGCTTATTCAACCAACATCTAACACATATTTATTGTGTAACAACAATGTCTGCCATGCTAGTGATACATTGACGTCATGAACAGACAATAAGCACTGCCTACAGAGACTTTGCATTCTAGGTAGGAGATATAGACAGTAAATAACCTACTAGATTAGAGGATAATCCACACAATAGAGACAAGTCAAGCAGGGACAGTGGATGAGAAGCGACTTGGGTGGGGATGGGTGTTTACGGTTTTTAACAGAGTGGTCAGAGGTCTTCCTGAGAAGGTGAAATTTGACAAAGACATTTAGGAGGCAAGAGAGTGAGTCATGCAGATATGTCAGAGAAGAACATTGTAAAGGAAACTAAAAATGAATGTGAAGGTGCTTGCATGGGAGCAAATGGTGGGAATATCAAGGAGAAAAACAGAGGCCAGAGTGGCTGGAGTGAATGAGCAGGGAGGGCAGCAGTAGTTGGAAGTGAGGTTAAATAGGTAAGGCAGGGATCCAGGTTGTAGAGGGCCTTGCAAACTATCTTAAATGCTCTGGCTTACTTTGAGACGAGCGGGAAGGTATTGAACAAAGGAATTACATTCTGGCTGCTATGCTAAAAATAAATCTAGTTGAGGCAAGGGCAGAAGATAATGGAATAATTCACAGAAGACATGCTGATGGCTACAATGGGGGCAGTAGTGCTACCAGCCGTTGGTGGTAAACAGAGTGTGTGCTTATAGATAAAAATCAAGGTATCAACTGCCAGATTTAATCTGAGTTTGCAGTACACATTTCCAAGAATGAGGGTCTGACTCTGAGTGGAACTTTTCCTACCAAGATATCTCACACTCCACCAGTTTGTATATAAGTTGGTTGCTCTATCTATAGCAGTTGTGGTGGACAAACATAGGGGTAGGAAATGTTAGCCTGTTCCGTGCTGGAAATCAAGGCTATTACGCTGTTCTTTCAGCAGGGGGTGTGAACAGAGACAGTTATCCATAGAAGGGACTTCAGGGGGCATTCCCTTAGATAGGAATGAGTTATCACCATGATTGGCATGTCTTTTTACTAACTTAAAAGTCTTGTTATTTGACTCCTTTTACATAATGGAATATGACAACTATAATGGTCAAATAATAAACTCAACTTCACAAGCTACGTCATGGCTATTTAAGACTAGAGTCTAAGCCCTCTGCTTTTTTTTTCTTTTTTTAAATTTTTTCTCTCTTCCGTATACTCCAATATTCATTTTTAAAGGTGAATCTCTCCCATTCTTCACGTCTTTGCTTCTCAGATTACAAAATCTTCAAGTGATGGTTTCTGTTCTTGACACCAGCATAAGGCAAATGGGTGTGCAGTGGCATTGGTGTCATCCCGCTAGGGGGCAGACCCCAAATCTGCCAATTATTAATTAATTGATCATTCTTAGGCAGGTCACTTCATTGCTCTGAGTCCTTAGTTTGGGTTTAATGTTTTTGTGTGCATTTTACAGTTTTTTTTTTTTAATAAACAAGATAATGTATGTGACATAGTACAGTACCAAGACCTATATTAAATTCTTTGAAAATTATATACTAATGATATTTATTATTAGTAGTAGTAATAGTATTCATATCTTGGCTAGGCAGATGAACAGATACACAAATAGATGAAGAAATCCTGTGATGTCTGTTCACGAAATGCCACTTTTCCTTGATGAGAATTGCTTGTTCTTTGATCTGCTTTGGCAGTCTAGCTAAATGGGTGGGAATTCCAGTTTTAAACTATACCCCCCAGGTTATCTAAATAGAATGGCTAAAGCAGAGAAAATGGCCTATAATGTCAAGAACAGTGTCCATCTAACAGAAAGGACCCCAGCTGCAAGATCATTAGCCCCAGAAATTATCTACGCTATTGTTGATCCAGAATGCACTACTACAATTTTAAAATTAATTTAGCCTAATTACCCCCACTTAATAAGACAACTTGTCAGTTATCACCACTCCCATAATCTTCTTCATTTCCATCTCTTTTTAGCCTAAATTATCCTCTTCTAAGCTTGTTTTTAATGTATTGCAAAAAAAAAAAAAAAATCCTTGGAGGTATAATTAACTTTTTCATTCAGAATCCTAATTTCCTCTCCAGCTCTGTTGCTGCAGTATTTAAACTATTTATTATGCAAACTTGCAGAACTTAAACTATGAATTATGTACAAATCTCTGGATGCGAGCTCTGTCCTAAAAATGGCATTTCAGTGTCTCTCTAGTCCAAGGTAAGCAAATGTGGGGAAATGGAATGTTGTAATTTACAAATGGGCTTACATTCAAGAGTAAGCTTTTTAAAGAATGATTTATCTATGCCAAGTATTTTTAAAATCATTTGAAGATATATAGTTACTTAACTCTTTCTATCAATTTTATTTGTTGCTGTTGGAGATGGAGGTTTTGTTGTAGCTTTTAGTATGGAAGTCTAATGGCTAATACAGTTTTTCATTCATTCACTCACTATGTCATTGTTTTATTCATCAAATACTTATCGAGGGAGGTGCAATTCAGGATCAACTGAGTGAGGCATGGAATTTAAATAGTCAATACAAGGTACTCAGTCCCAATTCTTAAGGAGTTTATCATTTAGTAAGAGATAAAGACACTTAGACAACTACAGTATGGTTTATATAGCCCAATGAGTGCAATAGTAAAGGGAAATAAGGCAACGCAGAAGACAGAGGAAGACATTCGAACAGATTATGGAGGGAGGCAGGGAAAGTGGCCCAGATAATTTGATGTTAAATTTGAGGTTGAGAGTAACCTGTAGAAACCAGATGGGCAAAGGTAGGGGCAAGGTATTTGTTTCTCTGTATTTGTAAGTTGGAAAGAGTGGGCAGAATTGAAATGAGCAGAGAACAAACAAACATGTATACAGGTGAAGAGGTCAGATGCAGCATGACCTATTCAAGGCTTGGAAAAGAAAAATAATCATCATGGTTAAACTTAGAGAATGAGAAGAGGCATGAAATGGAGCCATGAAATAAGTAATCGATAGCCATACATTTCCATTACTTACATTTATTTTCCGTTGTATGTAAAAATTCAACTTGTCTTTCCAGAGGCAATATTTAAAAATATCTCTACACTGAAAGCTAGAATCTAGAATGAGTAATTTTTAGAATTATCTGGTGGCATACATAATCAGACAGAATCCTAGCAACTAAAAACTTGAAAAAACTCCTCTAAATCTTGTTATCTGTGTCTTCTATGAAATTATGTGACTTCTCTGAGCTCTAGTTTCTTCATTTGTCTAAGAGCAAAGGTACTAGTAATTCATGGATAGTTAGTTGACAAAACTATTAAATTTTGTTATTAAAGTTCAAATGTGGGACATTTGACTACTCAAATACCTGTTCATTACCATCTTCTCCACCATCTTCTAACAATTTCCTGCTAAAGTGGAGGAAAGTAAAGCACAGAAAAAACAATGAGTTTTCTTACTTTGCTCCAGGCAGTGTTCTGAATTTTTAACACCTATTTGATTACTTAAACTTTACCACAAACTATGAGGCTGGCACTGTTATTCTCCTCATTTTAAATATGAGTCATAGAAGCATAGAGTTTTAACTAGTTTTTTTCTAAAATTAGCTAGCAGTGTATCTGTGATTTGAATCCAGGCCATCTGAGTCTGCAGCACCTTTGCTTAATCACCACATAATAACCACTCATTAGAGCTGAAATAAATACGCAAAAGACAGTACCTTATGATCTATGCTGAATTAATGGTGATTGCAATTTCATATGACTCGTCATGATTTCAAACATTGAGATCAGAGCCCATCTCTGGTTCAGTGGGGCAGGAACCTAGTGCATGACACGGAGCAAAATCTTCTTGATATTTGTGAAGAGGAAAGATGCACGAATGAAGAAATAAAAGCTAGAAAGGAGGATGCCCGTGAAATAGAAAAGAGGCTCAGCCAAAGTCACATGACCTGTATCTTAATTTGAACTACTCAGTGATCTATCCTGTGTTACCTTTGGAAAGTACTTTCTCTGTCTAGAAAGTTAGTTTGCACCATTGAAAAACAAATAGGCTTTTAAAACTAACCACTCAGGTAACTTTCATGTTGGATATTTTATTCTAAAATATCAAAATGAGTAGTTCAACTTCTTAAAGTGATATTCTTGAGATATAACTTGATGTTGAAGAAAACATTTTTTGGCAACTTGTCTAATATCATTGAAGGCAATTAAAACTAAAGTATTTTTTTCCTGAAATCACATTTTATTGCACCAGCTGTGGAGTTTATTTGTTTGCTCAAGTTCGCCCAGTTGGAGATAATATCTTTCCTTTATATCCCTATTGCACTTTCTCAGTCCCTTTGTTATAACACTTATAACAGTCTGGCTAATATTAAGATTGTTTGTGTACATTCCTGTCTCTTCCATTGAATCAGAGCCCCCTAAAGGCAGAGACTACTCTTATAATCTTTTTACCTCCTACTGTGCCTAGCATCGTGCCCAGCATGTCATAAGAACTCAGTGAATATTCATTGACTTGAATGAACTCACATTTCTGAAACTTGACTCAATTTAAATTTTAAAAATCATTTCAATTGCTTTTATGTTGACATTTTCTTTATAATAGCAGAAATTAGCTTGCATTTTACAAAAGCTTTGCAACTGAATTTATTTTTTCTTATTTGTCAAAATCTATATAAATATAGAAAAAATTTCAAATTGAAATCATAAGATAACAGCTATAATAAGATTAACCTACAGCAGCTGCAGCACCAGTAATAACAGTAAAAGAATTCTTCCTATTCCAAAATGCCTAAGAAATACATATATGAATCTCTTAAGAAAATTTTAACCATGGCTAAATTAAATGGTATTGTAATATCTTCAAATGGATCTCAATGATTGCACACTGATTTGTGCCTACAATGGGACAGGTTATACTAGTTACATATTGTAATCTGGAGAGAAAAGTGTATGTCAAATCAGAATACAGGATCTCTAGTCTCTGCTTCACCATTTACTTTCTAAGTGATCGTGAGCAAGCAAACCAACCTATTCCACCAGTTTCCTGATCTATAAATATGAATGGTAACATTTATCTTGTATGATTACATGGTAGTTAAGGGTGCATATTCCATAATTAGAATTTGAGGATACCAATTTCTATTTCCACCACTAATTAGAGACATAATTTTGGGCAACTTCCTTAATACTCCTGTATTTTATTTTTCTCATCTATAAGATGTGGGTAATAATAGTACATTCTCCAAAGAGTTGGTGATAATTGTTGGTATAATATATGCTAAGTAATAAGCATTTCATGATTTACAACTGTTATTATTATTATACCCTTATATTACTGAATCATGATGGGAATCAAATAAGATAATTTATGTCAGGAATCTTAAAAGTGACTTTAAAGCATGCAAATAAGACAGATTATTATTAATAAAATATTTACTTGTAGCAAGTAATTCACCATATTTTTTTTTTTTTTTTTTTTTTTTTTGAGACGGAGTCTCCTTGTGTCGCCCAGGCTGGAGTGCAGTGGCGCGATCTCGGCTCACTGCAAGCTCCGCCTCCCGGGTTCACGCCATTCTCCTGCCTCAGTCTCCTAGTAGCTGGGACTACAGGCGCCCGCCACCACGCCCAGCTTGTTTTTTGTATTTTTAGTAGAGACGGGGTTTCACCGTGTTAGCCAGGATGGTCTCGATCTCCTGACCTCGTGATCCACCCGCCTCGGCCTCCCAAAGTGCTGGGATTACAGGCTTGAGCCACCGCGCCCGGCCTCATATTTTTTCTTTTAAAAGAAAATGAGTCTTTCTCATTCTCTGTCTCATGAGAGAAAAATTTTCATAAAGGTATGCATAACTATGGAAATGGTGCTTCTAAATTTGAAAAATAATATAATAATATTGAGTAACATGTGACACAAAAGTAATACATTTCAGAAATGTCTCAAGACTTGGCAAAGGGGAGACAACATGTACACTGTTCCAAAAATGTCCTGATTTCTAATATGTTTTATTGCCTCCAAAACTAAGCCTTAAAAAGATTCTGCAAAATGGTGCCTTGAATATGCTACAGTGATAAGCAGAACTAGGACAAGCAGATATGCAGCATCTAGAGAGTGTTGTCAAGCCTCAGCTTTTCTCACAATCTTGGTGGAAACAAATATGCTGAATGGATTCCCCTTCAAGTTAAAAGAAAGCCTAGGGACTAGTGGGCAATCATTGTGAATTGTTGACCCACCATGTCTTTTGAACCTCCAGAGGTGTAGGTTTATATGGGTCATGCTTAGTATGTTGTATCTTCCGGCACACTTGGGAGAGGAATATTTGAAGTAAGAAGACAAGAGAAGACCAGGGAACACAAGAGTCTGGGCCCTGCTATCTATCAGGGCATGGACTAACAGCTGCAACTATGCGTTGTTCTACAGGCCATATATTTACACACTTCCCATCTCATGAGACTCCCCTACTTAAAGTTTCTCTGGAGCTCCAGGGAGCAGTCAAAAGAACATAACAAGACACCCAGTAGGGTCTGCAACTAGATAGAGAGGAAGCACAGAAAACAAAACTGTCTGCAACTAGATAGAGAGGAAGCACAGAAAATAAAACAGAGAGTTGGAGAGGAAAAGAAGTCAGCCTAAACAACTAAAATATTATCAAGAAAAAAAATGGATAATCATATACATTCTTATTGCAATATACACCCTTGGATAAGATTATTTAATATTATAAAACATTACTTTTCCAGTAACTAATATGTGAGAGTAATAGAGAACACAGAAAAAAATCTCAACGTAAAATATGTAAGATAATAAAAATCAAGAATGCAGCTATAAGTGACTTTGATAAAAATACAAGATCTTTAGTACACCATTAGTAGAAGTCTCAAAATAAGAAAAATAAATATAGGAGAAAAATAATTAAACAAATAATAGAAAATATTTAGAAAATCATTTTGAAGCTGGATTTATTCTTTGAATGTAAGGTTCATTCAAATATATCAACATAATTCTCTATATTATCACACTAAGGAAGAAAACTAGCTGAATATAGTGAAAGATTCTAAAAAGACATTTAATAAATTCATGAACCATGCTTAAGGAATTGTAGTTAAATAAAAATTGAGTAAGATTATGTAATATGATAAATATCAGGAAAATGAAAAAAAAAAGAAGACTGCTACCTACATTAGCATTCAAAGATATTTTATATTCTACCAAATATCAAAAGCAGAAAAATTAAATAATTTTAATTAAATATTTGAGGACAATAGATTTAAAATTCTTTTGCTTTAACAAGGTTATATACATAGAGAACCCCAAGTTTCAGTTAAAAAATAACTAAGAAATAATAAGAGAATTTGGTAAGGTGGCTGGATATAAAATAAATGTACATAATAAGCATATTCTTCATATTCTTGCAATAAGCAATGGAAAATGGCAATCAAAAAATAATTAAAATAGCCATCAATTTATAAAATGGTGAGAAATAAGTTTAACATAAAGGAACAGAATACCTATATAATTTTAGTGAAAGATACAAATGAAACAAAACAAAATAAAACAAAAACTTATTAAAAAGAATGGCATGCCTTTGTATGTGAAGACACATTATAATAATGGACCAATATTAAAGTAATTAATATAAAATATGTGATTAAAGTATAATATAAAAATTAAGTCAATTCCAATTGGAATGACCCCATGTAAATTTTATCTTTCTCTCTAAATATATATCCATTGCTTAATTATTAGGCAAAGGAGACCATTTGAAAATGATGTTAAAGTTTATATAAAGTCTTAAATACTAGACAAGAAAAGTGTCAAAAGAAAAATAGCCAAGGTTGCCTTGCCTTACTGATATTAGAACGTTTTATAATAGTCCTGTGTTTAACTCAGAATATTGCAATAAGAATAGAAAATGTATTAGTCTGTCTAGGTTGATAATTGACTATGTATTCTGACACATTATGCAGTCACATTAGCCTTGCCATTTTTTTAGATAAAGCGTGCCAGGTATACTCCAGTTTAAGGATGCTTCCATGTGCTGTTCCCTCTACTTCAAATGCTTTGCTATTAGACATACATATAAATTGCTCCTCAACACCATTCAGGTGTTGGTTCAAATGTCATTTTATGAAAAAGAACATCACTGGGCTCCCTTTCTGAAAGAATACTCTTGAATCTTTCTCTCCTGCTTTACTCTATTACCATCAAACCTTTATTTATGTGTTTAGTTAGCCAGTTGTTTTTTTCTAATTCTTCTATCTAGACTATAAACTCAATGAGAACAGGAAATTTAGTTCTTTTGTTCTGTGTTATAACTTTAGGACTTAGAAAATTTCATGACACAAAATATACATTCAAAATCCTAAAATAAGTCAAAATTTTATGATAATTTAAAATGGAACAAAGGCAGCATATTAATGTTGGAGAAAAGGATGGTTAAACGAAATGATGCTGGCACAACTGGCTACCCATCTGGAAGAAAATTAAGTTGGAGTTTGTTTCACATCATAGACAAAATAAATTCCAGATGGTTTAGAAGCTTAAATACAAAAATAAATGATTTACTAAATAAAACAAAAGTATCACAAGACATTCTAAGCATAGGGAAAACCTTCCTAATGAAGAAAGTAAAGAGACGAAATAAAAACAAACATATTTGTTTAATAAAAAATTAGAATATTACATATATAGAGAGTATGTTGTTAATTATAGAATATTATGTATATATATATACACACACAACACACACATGTACACACACAGTAAGTAGCTAACATTAGACTGGGAGAAATATAAAATGTTTACCAACCTTATGACAGAAAACATGGTTTGAGATCATTTTTGAAATTTATTACAAATTTAAAGAAAAGGAACTAAAGAAAAGTAAGCAGTTGTCATTATCAAGTCTAAACAGTAAGTGAAAATATGAAGTAATATTTATATTTCTTGTAGTCCAGGAAATAAAACTTACAACTATATTGAGAAATACCTTTATGGTCCACCACATTAGCAACATTTAATAAGAGATTTTTTTTTTTTCCTAGTAGAGTAGTAGAGTTTCAGAAGAAAAAATACTCTCATATATTGTTTGTATGAATTTGCATTGTTATAGGACTTGGAGAACAATTTGTAATATCTACTAAAACTAATTATATACATACTCTATGTGTTAGTCAGCTTTTGTTGTGATAGCAAAGAATCACTCAAATCACTGTGACTCACAGCAAACACTTATTTTCTAGGTCTGAGGATCACCATGACTGCTATTTTTGGTTGTTTTTCTTTCTGGAAATGAGGCTCAGAAAGTAGTCACTATCAAGGCCCTGTTGTTCTCACGAGGGAGGGTAAAACTCAAGATGGTGCCCAGGATTTGCCCTTTAAAGTCAAATTCCTTTGATTATAGCAAGTCCAAATTCACTGAGATGAATTGCTGAGATGAAATACACTCAAACCTTAGGTATGGGGAGGAACAGACTTAACATTTGCTGAATAATAAAGGAATCCACCATAATATTCAACCCAGAATTTCCAGTCCAGTTAATCTATCTTTTGGAAGTGAAACATAAACATCTATTTGTGTGAAAAGCTGAATAACGGCCCCTACGCATATTCATGACCTGATGTCCAGACCTGTGAACAGTTTACCTTACATAACAAAAAGGGCCCTGTATACATGATTAAATTAACGGTCTTGAGATGAGGAGGTTATCCTAATTTATCTGTGTGCCCACAATGGAATCACAAGGGTCTTTAGAAGAGAGCAAAGGGGACCAGAGTTAAAAAATAGGATATGTGATTATGAAAGCAAGAGTTTGGGGTGATGTAAGGAAGGGACTACCAGCTAAGGAATGAGCAATTTCTAGAAGATGAAAAAGACAAGGGAATAATTTCTCTTATACAGCCTCCAGAAGGAACTGCCAACCCATTTTAGGATTTCTGATCTCCAGAGTTGTAAGAGAATAAGTTTTTAAGCCACTAAATTTGTGCTAAATTGTTACAGTGACAATAGAAAACTAATTATATATCTCTCTCTAAATATATAGATATATACGTGTGTATATGTTATACACACAGAAAATATATGTAATTACATACACACACAGACACACACTTATATAAGGATGCTTATTATAACATTGTTGCAAGCGTCAAAAACTGGATAAAAGGTAAATTTCATTCAGTAGTAGAGGGGTTGAACATCGCACTACACTTCAGAATATGTAGAAACTGCAGAATTCTTTCAAGCAAGTAAAACATCACTTATAACTATAATAATTTACTTGGAGAATATCCTGAGTGGTATTGTTGAAAAACGCAAGATGTTAAAAGTGTATGTAATACAACCCTATTTTTTTAATGAACCAAGATAGTAGTATTCCTTTTTAACGAACAAAATTTTTACATTATTGCTCATCTTTGCATCCTTTCTTTATATGCACATACATATGTATATATATAATCATACATATTCTTTCTGATATATATGTACATATATGTGTTGAATATGGCAAAAATGCATAAAATTATATCAAGGTGTTGCCATGATTATTTAGTTGTGAGTGGGGTGGGAGGAAATACTGGTATTATATTGGTTGGAGGGAAAATAAGAGAGGAGGAGAACATAGAAAGCCAAGCTTAAAAAGAAAGGCTGGGCCGGGCGCGGTGGCTCAAGCCTGCAATCCCAGCACTTTGGGAGGCCGAGACGGGCGGATCACGAGGTCAGGAGATCGAGACCATCCTGGCTAGCATAGTGAAACCCCGTCTCTACTAAAAAAATACAAAAATTAGCCGGGCGCGGTGGCGGGCGCCTGTAGTCCCAGCTATACCGGAGGCTGAGGCAGGAGAATGGCTTGAACCTGGGAGGCGGAGCTTGCAGTGAGTGGAGATCGCGCCTCTGCACTCCAGCCTGGGCGACAGAGCGAGACTCTGTCTCAAAAAAAAAAAAAAAAAAAAAGAAAGGCTGTAAAATATAATTCTGATAATATAAATTATATATGTGTAATTATATGTGTATTAAAAATTAGTGGATTACATATTATAATCACATGCATTGCCCTGTAGGGTTGCCTATAGCTTATTTTTAAGTGGAGGAAAAAAATGCAGAGATGCAGCATAATGTAAATAATATAATTATATATGGTAAACAATTAACAAGCGTATATATTGTATGATTTAATTTATATAATATTCTTAAAATGACAAGATTTTATTTATTTATTTATTTATTTATTTATTTATTTATTTATTTTTGAGACAGAGTTTCACATTGTCTCCCAGGTTGGAGTGTGGTAGCATGATCTTGACTCACTGCAGCCTGTGCCTACCAGGTTCAAGTGAGTCTCCTGCCTCAACCTCCCTAGTAGCTGGGATTACAGGCATGCCCCACCATGTCCAGCTAATTTTTGTATTTTTAGTAGAGATGGCATTTCACCATGTTCACCAGTCTGGTCTTGAGCTCTTGACCTCAAGTGATCCACTCACCTCGACCTCCCAAAGTGCTGGGATTACAGGCATGAGCCACCACATCTGGACAAATGACAAGATTTTAGAGATGGGTAACACATTTATGGCTGGTAAGATTTTAGAGATGGGTAACAGATTTATGGTTGACAGAAGTTAAAGAACGGGAGAAGGAAAGGCGGAGGGGATGGATGTAACTATAAAACAGTAGCATGAAGGAACATTGTGGTAATGAGACAGATCTATAGTTCAATTATCGTTGAAATTACATGAATATGCCTGTGATAAAATTGCATAGAGCTACCCAAATTTACACACACACATGAGTGCCTGTAAAGCTGGTGAAAACTGAATAAGTTTTCTGGACTGCATGACTGCTTGATATTATACTATAATTACATAAGATGTTATTGAGAGAAACCAGGTGAAGGCTACACTGAGCCCCTCTGTACTATTCTCATGAATAAACTTCTATGAATCTATAATTATTTCAAAATAAATTAAATGAACAAACAAAACTCTTACATATTTGCAAATGCTTGAATAGGTCAGTATAATCAAAGAGAAATATGAGGAAAGATATATAGTACACGGTTACCTTTGGTTAATTTAGTAACGAAGAATTGGATAGAGAAATATTAGGTAACTTGTTATACTTCTTTTGCACTTATTACAACAATTTTTGTATCATAAAATAGAGCAAACAAATATGTTTAAAAATGAATTAAGCTTTTGGTTAAAATTTTAAATAATGAAGTGGACATGAAACATTTGCTGGTTTCATTTTCTTTTGTTTTTACTATCAAGTAACTATTATTTTCTTATCAAAACTTGATGACTTATCAGTATATTCTGAGTATCACTCACTATACATTAATCAATGCAAAATATTTATTAAGAACCTATTATAAACCAACTATAATAACAGGCCATTGTTGTACAGAGAAAATGTGAAGATATTTTCTTCCTGCATTTGAAGAATTCATAATTCAGTGGGAAGCAAGACTGGAGAGATGGGAAAGCTACTACCAGCAGGCTTCCTACCTTACCCCACTATAGCTCAGCTTCAGAGGAGACATCCCTGAGCTAATGTTTTGAAATAGCTAGAAGAGAGAATTTGAAATGTTTCCAGTATATGGAAATGATAAATGTTGGAGGTAATGGATATCCCAAATGCTCTGACTTGATCATTATACATTCTATGTATGTAGCAAAATATCACATGTGCTCCATATATTTATGTCTAAATGTTGTATATTAATTTTAAAAGAGGAACAGAAATAGTTTAAGATAATCTGCATTTTTTGTTCATCATACAACTAATAAGTGCTAATTGTTTTTAAGAAACTGGGAAGATACAGAAAAAATATGCAGAGACAGTCATAAACATTTTGGGTTCTTTCCTTTTGCTCTTACATATAACAGAATTATGTTTATATAGTAGACTACAATGTGGTCTTAAAATAGATTATACTTTGGGGAGTTTAACATTTAAATTAAATTAAAACAAAGTGTCAGTAATTTTCTTTTTTTCTAATACTCTTAGAAACATCTTTTATTTCTATTGTTAATAGCTTTATTGAGGGGCAATTGATACATAAAATACTGCATGTTTGATATCTACAATTTGACGGGCTTGAACATAGATATATATACACACATATGAAACCATCACCACAATCAAGATAATAAACATACACATCACTCCCAAAAGATTCTTTCCACTCCCTTTTTTTGAGTGTGTGGTAAAAACGCTTGAGATCTATTCACATTTTCCACATATAGTATTGTTTTTGCTTTTGTTTGTTTTTTTTGTTTGTTTGTTTTCTTTTGTTTTGCTTTTTGAAATGGAGTCTCACTCTGTCTTCAGACTGGAGTGCAGTGGAACGATCTTGGCTCACTGCAACCTCCGCTTCCCGGGTTCAAGCAATTTTCCTGCCTCAGTCTCCCAAGTAGCTGGGACCACTGGCACGCACCACCATGCCCAGCTAATTTTTGTATTTTTAGTACAGACGGGGTTGGTCAGGATGCTCTCAATCTCTTGACCTTGTGATCTGCCCATCTTGGCCTCCCAGAGTGCAGGGATTACAGGCATGAGCCACTGCGCCCAGCCATAGTATTATCAACTATAGGAGGCATGTAGTACAGCAGATCTTACTCATCTTAAATAACTTAAACTTACTCATCTTGTATAACTTAAACTTCACACCCATTAAGCCATTTCCCGTTGTCCACTCTTCCAGCCCCTGGTAACCACCATTCTACTCTTTGCCTTTATGAATTCGACTATTTTAGATATCTCATTTAAGTGGAATGATGCAGAATTTGTTTTTCTGTGACTGACTAATTTCACGTAGCATAATTTCACGATTGTTAACATTGTAAAGTTATTCAGTTTCACAAATACATATTGAATCTTCAGCCGGCATTGTACTGGGGACGGGCTCTGCACAGTTAGTTGAGCCAGCATAGTTGCTACTGGCCTTCAGCTTGAGTTAATCATTACCCTATTGTTATAAATGAAATTTGTTTACACATTTTTATTGTGCATATAAGGTTGTCGTAAACATTTCAGTACATAAAATTTTTTCTGGATGTAGGATTATTGCCTCATGATATATTCTAAGAAGTAAAATTATTGCATCAAAGGGAAAATAAAAAAGTTTAAGAACTTTGATATCTCTTGCCACACAAACGAGATGAAGAAGTTCACAAGTTCGTTCCAAAAAGTAGTCAACACTCAGGACACACAATCAATCACTGTGACTTTGATATAAAATATATTAAGTAAAAAAGGCTGGCAACATTTTTCTCTAATATGTGCTTGCTCTATGGATGAGACCCAAGTGAAGCTATCTTGTCCTCATGAGGGGAAGAAATTTAATATTTACTTACTTGGGGTTAACTATGTGTCAGATACCACTTTACATTTGCTATTTTATTTATCACAATCTAGAAGCATCAACAAATCAATTGATAAACTTTTGCATGTATAAAAGGCTGTAGTTTATATAGTGCTTTCATTTGCATGATTTTGTTTATGACTAACACAGTTTGTCCATCTAAAAATGTGTTTTCATTTATCTGTATTTCCCTTGAGTTCTTTCATTGAATAAACTTGTAGTAGATGATTTTTTAGAATAATATAAAAAAATTCAAAATGTGATTTACATTTGAAAAAGGAGGGAAGAAAAGAAAGTCAGAGAAAATGTTTAAAGGGAACTTTATAAAAGCATTTGAAGATTTGAAAGGCGATTTGCCCTCCTCCTCAACAATTTCCAACAAAAGCTCAATTTGGTACTTCTCCTTCTTGCATGGGTCCTTTTAATTTTATGGGACTTTAGCTTGCCTTCTTTTCTGATATGCCAGTGAAAGGGAAAGTCAGACAATGGGACTATACTGATCTGAAATGCTTCCTTCTCTTATCCCCCTCCCACCTCCGCCTCACACCTAGATATTCATCCCAGAAACACTTTTCTTTCTGATCATGAAATTCTATTATTGCAGTTAATACTGTCAGCTATTCTATAGGGGGATGTGTAAAACAAAACAATTTTTTGATGCAAAAGACCCATTCACAGAACATAGATTTAAAAGAAAGAGAAGAAAGAAAATTGCATCTTAAAGATAAATAACAGTCAACTTCTGTCCAGAGTAGTAGCAGCCAAATGTAAATAAAGATTATTTAGTGAAGTTCTTGAAATACTTTTCTAGGAGGTACAAATAGTGTAAGTGAGTAGTTTAGGCTGTGAGGCTGTTGAACAGAAGATAATAGAAATCTGGTTAGTAGTCAGATGTTTGATGCTATGAAGATAAAAGCTATATAGTGATAATAGCAATAATTATAGCACTCTACCTTCTATGAAATAGACCTATTTGCTGGCTTTAAGTGCATTCATAAACAAAATTTCATTTAGGTGTCACAAAAATCCTGTATGGTAGACAAATCAGTTATTGTGAAGCCATCTTGCAGACAACCAAACTCGGAAAAGTTAATATTTGCTCAAATGACCCAGTTAGTTAGTATGGGAGCCTGAATTAAGTCCAGGTTTTATAAATCCAATTCTATTTATTCCCTCCTTTTTATAGCATGATGGGGGGGGGGGTGGGCAGGTGGTAACTTTGTGAAGGAGGAGACTATTTGTATATGCCTCCGTTATCCCTGAACTATTCACTGTAATCTTTGCTGAATCAGGGAGTGTGTACCAGAAGATAAAGACAGGATGGAATATGAGAGACAAATGAATGTCCTTCTTATTTTCGAAACATGGAAATATGTTGATTTTGACAAAATAGAGACTGGTGGTTTTGACTCCCATCCTAAGCATGATTCTAGAACAGTAAGTTGTTAGAAAGATTGAGAGGTCCCTGAGAGAGCTGAGATGACATATTCACCTTCTCTCTCATTATCTGGGGCTCAGCTTGACAGTGGTTAATGGGAAACCAGTGATTCCTAGGGCTCAGCATAGTTTCATGTAGTAAAACTCCTGGGTGGTGGGCAGTGTTCTGAGGTGCCCTGAAGGGACCATAGCTGCTTAAATTTCTTATAATCTCCACCAACCTCCTCCACTTACTTATACGAATAAATATAGAATGCTCGCTCTGCTAACTGCTTTAGGAAAAGCGTCTAGTACCCAGCCCCTCCAAATTAATTGCTATCTTCCACATAAGAATTTTTGAGCTGCCTCTGTGTTAAACTAGCCTCATTTTCTCCTATATTAAGTTTACTAGACCAGAGAAATTTGGTAGAGAAGATATATCTGCACTTGAGCAAGGCATTTGTCAAATAGCTCTCCTAATATTCATGTGGAAAAGGCTAGTATAATTAGAATAACTAGTGACTGGTTGAATAATTTAATCCAAATGAATTCGTATGTATCTGAAGTAAAATTTCTAATTGGGTGCCTTGGGAGAGGGTAGGAAGTAAATGTATCTTTCTGTTTTTCACTTCAACCTTACAATTGTGACAAATATTGGAGTTGGGTTTTTTGTTTGTTTGTTTGTTTGTTTGTTGTTTTTGTCTGAGTAGGAAAGACTTTTCCCTTCACCTTTTGGAGAAGTGTTCATCCCAGGTCATTCTAGGGACACAGATAGTCATTTTATTCCCACTCCTTTGGCCACCAGTATGGGCATAGGATCCGGAGAACCCATCATCTCTGGATCCAGTAATTAATCACATCCTTTACTATGTTTCAAAGCCTGTTCTACAGTACTTAGTGTCTTCATAATCTAGCAAAGTTGGCATTATTCTCCTCTAGTTTGTAGTGAAAGAAAGAACAGAGGGGGACAGAGATTGTTTTTACATTTACTCAAAGATTACTCATTTAAATCTTCTGAAAACTGATGCATACCCTGTGACATTTTGTTTTCCAAGCTCTTCACTCAGGATTGAAGTAGGCAGAGGCTCACAATACTTCTAGGGGCACACAAAAATGTTTTGATTCTGATTGGTTTTTAAATAAAAAGAAGAAAATATATAATAATATTGAAAGTATAACAGTGAATTCAGCCTAGATTGTATCCTTGTTTATACCAAGGTGGCCAAAAAATGTATTTACATACTTTTTACTGGGAAGAGTTCCTCCATGCAAAGTACCTAGGACATACAAAAGGCATGATTCAACCCTTCCTCCATGCCAACCCTACTTCCTCGCAACATGCAAGGGAGAGGAGGAATTATATGTTTAGTGGAGAGTGGTTGGGTATGAGAGAGAAGATTGGAACAGTGGAAAACGTATTGGAATGGATTAATAAAGAATAAAATGGGCCTTGTGCAGAGCAGAAGGCGGTGCCGTGACTTGCCCATGCTTTGTGCTTGCTTTGCTTGCATTGGGATGCAATGGGATGATTCCTGTCTTTCCTGGCTCCCACATAGGTACCTGGGGGGACTTCAAATACTTTTTTATTAACTGATCAAGAATGATTAATTTTTGTTTTTTCTGAAGACCTAGTTAATAAACTGTTTAAACACTCAAGCAGTATGAATGTATCACCAATAGCTACAGCAACTGATATTTGTGTCATTTAACTACTTCATAGTTAAAAAGTGCAGACTTGGGGGCTGGGCGCGGTGGCTCAAGCCTGTAATCCCAGCACTTTGGGAGGCCGAGACGGGCGGATCACGAGGTCGGGAGATCGAGACCATCCTGGCTAACACGGTGAAACTCCGTATCTACTAAAAAAAAAAATACAAAAAACTAGCCGGGCGAGGTGGCGGGCGCCTGTAGTCCCAGCTACTAGGGAGGCTGAGGCAGGAGAATGGCGGGAACCCGGGAGGCGGAGCTTGCAGTGAGCTGAGATCCGGCCACTGCACTCCAGCCTGGGAGACAGAGCGAGACTCCGTCTCAAAAAAAAAAAAAAAAAAAAAAAAAGTGCAGACTTGGCTGGGCATGGTGGCTCACACCTATAATCCCAGCACTTTGGGAGACCAAGGTGGGCAGATCATGAGGTCAGGAGATCGAGACCATTCTGGCTAACATGGTGAAACTCCGTCTCTACTGAAAATACAAACAAACAAGCAAAAATTAGCCGGGCATGGTGGCATGAACCTGTAGTCCCAGCTACTTGAGAGGCTGAGGCAGGAGAATTGCTTGAACCCGGGAGGCAGAGGTTGCAGTGAGCCAAGATCATGCCATTGCACTCCAGCCTGGGCGACAGAGCAAGACATCATGTCAAAAAAACTAACTAACTAAATAAAAGTGTGCAGGCTTTGGATTCCAATAAACCTTTGTCCAAGTCCAAGTCCCACCCTTTTCAGCAATTCACAGCCCAGGTATTATCTGTATTTTTGCCAGTACAGTCTTAAAATATAGTTTTCAATTATGTCTTTATAGAGGAAAGGGGCCAGGATGGCAAAAGAAGTTATTTAAGTTCCCCACAACTCAGTATCCTTGACTGTTAGGGAGATATAGAGTAACCATCCCGGAGTTGGACACCCTGTAGGTGTTCAGTAAATGGTGGCTATTGTCTTTATTTGTATGCACCCCCATCTTGCAGATGAGAAAACAGATTCAGATAGCAAAAATGAATTGCTCAAGATCACCAACAAAACGGCAGGGTTAAAATTTAGTAAAGAGTCACTGAAATGGCTGAGGCTTCTGTGAAGGTGAGACTGCTGGCAAATACACCAGAAGATGGTAAGTTGCTGTGAGAAGTCAAGGATTAATACAAGCTCAAGAGAAAAATCCTCCTGCCTCTTGTACCTTCCAGTACAATTCTTTTTTTTTTTTTTTTCCCAGAGACAAAATTTCACTTTGTCACCCATCTAGAGAATGGTGGCACATCATCCCTTACTCTAGCCTCCAACTCCTAGGCTCAAGCCATTTTCCCACTTCAGCTTCCCAAAGTCACTGAGACTACAGGCAAAGCCACCATACCTGAATACTTATTTTTTCTTTTTCTTTTCTGTAGAGATGGGGTCTCACTATATTGTCCAGGTTGGTCTCAAACTCCTGGCCTCAAGTGATATTATTTCTGAGTGGCCAATAGGTCACCTGGATTATACATGTATATTGGTTCTGACTCTGGGAGCATTCTAAAGATTTCAGATTTAAGTCCGTATTTCATTAGGAAATTTCCAAGGAGACCAAAAGAACATGGCCATTTTTAATACAAGTATCTCTTGTTTACCATTTTTACTAAAAATCCCACCAAGTTAAGAATTATAGTTACTTAAACCACATGAGACTTTAGAGAGTTATGATGTAATAATATAGTCATGCATTGCTTAACAACGAGGATAGTTTCTGAGAAATGCATTATTAGATGGCTTTGTCATTATGTAAACATCATAGGTGTACTTACACAAACCTACATGGTATAGCCCACTACACACTCAGGCTATACGGTATAGTTTATTGCTGCCAGACGACAAACCTGTACAGTAGGGTACTGTACTGAATACTGTAGGCAATTGTAAATTATGGTAAGTATTTGTGTATTTAAACACAGCTAAATGTAGAAAAGATACACTAAAATATGGTATTATAATCTTATGTGACCACCATTGTATATGTGCTCTGCTGTTGACTAAAACGTCACTATGCAACACATAACCGCAATTACAACATCAATAAAAATAATACTCAATTTTGACCTATCTATAGTGCTATATAGTTTGCAAAATGCCGTTAAATGTAATCTCATTCGATCTTTACAATAATACTGGGAAGTAAAGACATGTACTATTATCCCCAATTTACAGATGAGAAAATTGAGGCCCAGTAAAGTGAATTGATTGCCTAAAGTTATGTATTTTGAACAGTTTCAAATCCAAGATTTCTGCCTCTGCCTCCATATCCTTTGTGATAATATGGTAAATTTCTAAGTATTTCTGTAGCCATTTTCTCAAATAACTCACAATGGACACTCACAGTGTTTAGACATTATGTCTGGAAGAACACAGGTAGAGTCTATGGTTACAATTTAACGTGACATAATCAATGGTGAATAAGAACTTTCTCTATGCAAAACAAATTGTGTAATTTTACTGGAAGAAAAAGGAATGGTGAAAACATACATCTTGCCCAGAAGAACTTAACTATTTGGTAAAGGCGGTAGATATGCTGATAGCAAATCACAAGTAAAAAGCATGCTGAATTAAGAATCATAGCAAATACACATGCACAAATCAGGATGAAGAGAGGGAAGAGAAATTACTTCTTATTAAGGGACTGGTGAAAGATTATAAAATAACACTGTTAGGCCTTGAGGATAAGAAAAAATATTGATAGAGAAAGAAGAGAGAAAACAGATTAAAAGAACCACCATGAGAAAATGTATGCATGCAAGTACCTAACATGCTTGCACATTGGCAAATATTATTCAGCATACACAGTAGTGTTCATCAGCTTCTCTAAAGTTTTAGATCCTGAAAGCACAGATGTAACTTGCTTCTCAATCTGATGTTCTTCCCACAACTTTAACCAGGTCTTGAGAGGCCTAACCTGTCTTTTTATTCGGGGCTCAACCACTGAATTTCCAGATGCCTCCTCCACTCTTTCTCAAAGATTCACAGGGTGACAGTGGTTCACACATCTTTGCAGCCAGTATCCACTTCCTATTGTAAGCTATTTGTTCACATTAGTGTGGAAAAAGAATCTGTATCTTACCTCTGTTCCTACTTATCCCTCTTACCAAGATCCCACAGTGCAAATGGCCTTGTTATGTGGTAGAAATAGGCAATAAAAATATGTTGCATTTGGCATTCAGAGTACTTTAGGACCAAGAAACTCCAAGTAGCTTTTAAAATATTCGTCATGTTTAACCATATTTAATCACTGAGTTAACCCATGGCTAAAAAACCCTAGACAGAGAATAAAAAGAACTAGGTTCTGGCCACTATTCTGCAAGGTCACCTTTGCCAAGCTTTTCCTCTATGAGCCTCAGGTGCTCATCACTTAAAAAAACAAACAAACAAAAAAAACATGAACCAAAGCTCTTGGGCTTTAAGATTCTGCTCTAATTGTGTAAATGAAGGAATCGCAAGGGCATCAAATACAAAGATTTGGTTACACTTCAGATATCTTTGGCAGGCTTAGAATAAGCAACCAATCTTTTCAAAAGAAAAGTTGTTTCACTCTTTTGTCCCAGTGACTCTTGGGGGAAAATTGCTAAAGAATAGAGACAAAGAATTCTGTCTTTGAGGTATTTTGTCCTTATAAAAGTCAGTCCAAAAATTCATTTTTGTATCTGATCTGTGTTTGGAGTCAGTTCTCTCTCTCTCTCCTACTTGCTCCTCTGCTTTTCTTTCCTCTTCCTCATCAATTGTAGCACAGTGAGCAACTCTGGATATTAAAGACAGACAAGTATAGAGCCATAGGATTTCATATAGCATTTGTTACTTCCTTGCCATATGGCCTTGCCTGAATTACTTTGCTTCTTTCTGAGGCTTGGTTTTCTTATCAATTAAATGGGACTAATAATACTAATTTATAGAGTTGTCATGAAGTACTTAAAGTATAAAAGAGCTAAAATGATGCCTGGCAAAAAGAACCCAGTAAAAACTCCAATGAGAAAATCAGGTTAGATATCTTTCCCTTTCTATTTTTAGAGGCAATCAGTAAAGTGACTAAAAGTGAAGTCAGACAGACCAGCCTTCAAATTATGGCTGCGGCATCTACTTACCACCTCTAAACCTGAGCTTCTTAAGCTAAAATGGAGATCACTCTTTCTAATGGGACTTTTTGGGAATGTAAAATAAAGTAATGACTCTGTAATACTTTGTGTCTGGCTATATACACGTAAAGTTTAATAAATTATATTCATTGCCACTGATTATTCATTTATTCATTCATTCACATTCTCAATTATCAGTAGTTCCAGCCCACAAAATATTTCCTGGGCACTTAATAGCTGCTAAGTTCTGTGCTGTGCACTGGGCACACAATGACAAATATGTTCTATTAATTCACTTACCCAGTATAGGCTTATAGTCTAGAGGTAAAAACTAGACATATAGATATTTCTGATACAATAGCCTAAGTATGCACAAGAAACTAGGGAATCCCAAAGAAAAATCTTTAACTTAGCTAGAGGAGTATGCTCAGACTTGATTTCTTCAAGGAGATGATGAGTGGGTTGAGTCAAGAAGGATTAGCAGCTATGTATGGCTCAGTCAAAGGAGAATAAGAAAATGTGTGTGTTCTAGAAGGGAGAAAACCAAAGAACAGTGATTTTGAAGCTTTGTGTTCCATTAGAATCACCTGGGGAGCTTTGAAAGCTCACGATGCCTGAGTTTCTTTCCCTACCAATAAAGCAGAAGTCCTGGGGATGGGACTCAGACATCAGTGCTTTCAAAAGCTCCACAGGTAGTTTCAATGTGCAGCCAAGTGGTGAGCCCCTGGCTTAAACCAGTGTGTGGGTGGAAACTGTTATGTCCTGGAATAAGCAGGGGCCAATGAGGAAGCACATGAATAACAGGGCACTGTCTTTATACTTGACTTATATGTGGTGATTAGACATTGGGGAGTTTAAAAGGAGACAGCAGAGTGTCAATCACATTTGTGCTTTGGAGGGATTGCTTGGGATGTAACTCAGCACTGAATTCCAGGGGAAGCAAAAATTTTTTTAAAAGTAATATGAAGTACAATTTTCAGAAAGCATAGAATCAATCAATCACTACTGGAAGAATGTGCTTTGGAAATTCCTTAGTGACATGTGGGGTTTATAAATATACTGATGCCTAGGGCTTTCCTCAGACATCAGAAAAAGTTTTAGGGATGTGTTATTTTGGTATTTTCATTTTCATGACGTTCACCTAAAGGGATTGAGAACACCTGCCAATGAACCTGAGCGACCATCTCATGAAAGGATATTTAGTCACTGAGGTAACAAAAGTTCATGACCTATGTGTGGGTCAGGCTGGGTTAGTAAGAGGGTCAGTTTTTGGACAGAAGGTTATTAGAGCACTCAGCCGTCTTTAGTAACCTTTGATCTATCTACCTTTGATCTAGTAACCTTTGGCCCATCTCTCCTTTGATCAATTGTTCTCCTTGCCCTTCAAAGTGCTAATGCCTACAATTCCACCTGTCTTTATTTCTATCAAAAACAGTACTCCCATTAAAAAAAAAAAAATAAAACCTGAAATGTGCCACTGACCCTTGACTGAGACTGAAAGCACAGTCTGAATCTGGAAGGGCTTATCTGCTCTGAAGAGAACTGTAAGGTTCATCAAGTCCTGGGTGTGAGGGGGAGACCTCCTTTGACTAGGGTGGGGCTGTGATCACTTACTACATAGATACATAAAAGCAGACCCCTATCAGCACCATCAGGCGGATCAAGGATGGATCAGGTCATTAAACAGCAGTTAAGGCCAACACTGATGTGGGCTCATCTGACTCAATACTTCTTAGCGAAAATCTGGGAGAGGGATGCTCTATCTTGACCCTAGTGAAGAGACACAGACCAGGAGGAGACAGGCAGCCACCCTAAACCTCCTTCTCCTAGCTTCTTTAAGGAGCCAGACTTCTATAAGCAAGTGGCCAGTGCATTTGTATGACTCAACAGTGACACCCAGTGACTCTCTCTGTCAATCCCAGGTGGCTGTTCCCGGAGGATCTTCTGGGGAATACATTTCAGCCTCCATTACCTAGTACTGAATCAGCAGCAGCAATCACATCAAATTCAGTCTTGAAAGAGACAAACATAATAAAAAATCCCAGTTTGTATTAACATAATCATCTAACTGTTGAAGCATATTCTTCTCCTCTGTTGGGCCATGTCTGATGTCAAACATAATACCACCATGTAGTACTGTACCTTCTTGACGTTGGAATCACAAGACAGTGATTATTTATAATGTAAGTAAGACCCTAGAGACAGGCGTGTAACAGGCCCACATCATTACGTATTGGGCCAGCCAAATCTAGACATGGAGAGAGAGATTAACAATTTATATTATAACCCAGACAGAAGAGACCAGCATAACCCATGGGATTCCATAACATGGCACACACAAAAACATAAGATAATCTGAGAACATTTAGCCTAGAAAACAAAAAGTTCTTCATGGAATGGGGATAAGAGTTGGGATGCTTTCTTTCAGATGTTGGATGGGCGGGTATAAAAAGAAGGGATTTTACTGGTTTTATTTGTTCCCAAGAACAGAAATGGAGTTAACGAGTACAGGGAAACTGCTTTACGTTCAACATAAGGAAGCACTTTATAACAACTGAATCTACTGGGAAATGAAAGAAATTCAGGAAGCAGAGAATTTTATGTCATTGAAAACATAGTGCAGGCATGCCTTTTAATAATAATAATTCCAGTTTTTAAAAAAGAGAGAATGGATCAGGTAAATAATTCAGTAACTTTAATAAGTCAAAGGACAGGGACGTGGGTGGTCAAGGGTGCAGGAAGATAATTGGGCATAGCATTTAGGGCTCATTGAAATCTTTCTCCACTTATCACTGTTTTTTTAAATAATTAACACGTGTTTCCTTCCTCATTCTCATTAGACCAGCATTCTTTGTTTATCCATTTGCATAGTGGGTAGAAGATGCTTGCACCCTCCACCTACATTCACCTACCTGTCACGAGAAAAACAGATACCCCCTACTTCCCTCTTCCCGTTTCCTTTTCCCTCATTGTTTCTATACCAAGAACAGCTTGGCTAGAATCAGGGTCTGATCCTTGACACAGTCAACAATGGCTAGGGAGGAGATCATTACATTATATGAGTGTAGAGAAGCAATGATTGTCCAATGCACTGAAAGATCTATTGTCAAGAAGCTTAGAAGGAAAAAAAGTACATTATGGGAGGGAATGAGTGCACAGAAAGGCTGTGCTGTGGTTTGAATGTGTCCTTCCAAAAGTCATGTAAAAACCTCATCCCCATTGTGGTAGGATTACGAGGTGAAGCCTTTAGAAGGTGATTAGATCGTGAGGGTTCTGCTTCCATGAATGGAATTAATGCCCTTAGAAAAGACACTTGACAGGGCTCTTTTATTCTTCTGTCATATAAGGACACATAGAAAGCACCATCTACGAAGCACAAGCCCTCACCAGACACCAAATCTGCTGGCACCTTGATCTTGGACTTCTCAGCCTCCAGAATTGTGAGCTACAAATATCTATTGTTAATAAATCAGGCAGTCTAAGATATTTGTTACAGAGGCCTGTGTAGACTAAGATAGGCTAGGAGACTAAGATGGGCTATCTTCTCTTTAAATAGTTGAATCGCTGATTAATTCTAAATAATGCCAAATTTATCTCCCAGTTTAGCCATTCCTGTTATTCTCTGCTGTGCCTTACCCTAATCTGCTAATTGATTATGGATTATGGAAAGAAAAAAGTATAAAGAGAAAAATGAAACAACTGAAGAAAAGGTACAAATCAAGAAACTGGAATGTACAAGACTTGGTTGTAGGCTGGCCTCCAGTGAGAAAAAGCATAAGTAAAAATTTATGAGGCTTCCAGTTCAAAATTGGGTTAGTATTTGGCATAAAATATATCTGGACTAGTGATTGAGGTCCAAGCACCTGGAGTCTCTGGCAAGTAACTAAGCAGGATCTCAAGGTTCTAGCCAATCAAGCTGTAGTTCAAGGTTAGTCATCAGATAAGGGAGAGAGATCGACCTGGAACTGAGGTATACACCCAGTCTAAACCCAAGAGCCCACTGAGATAGTTTCAACTCCTGAGAATAGCCATATATATATATATGGATTTGAATTTAGGTCTTCATGGGTAATGTAAATTGAGGAAAATCACTTCCCTTTCCCGAGCCTTGGTTTCCTCATTTGTAAAAATGGGAAAATGGGATTATAGGTACTAACCTGATGATAGGATCCTACTGATTTAGGGATTAGAAGAGACATTGTACTTAAAATGCCTAATATATTGCCTGGCACAATGTAGATGTTCTTTAATAATTATTATCAATGTTATGACGAACCTAGGTGGGAACCGGGAAGAAGCTGGGCCATAGAGCGCATGCCCGCCACAATTCTGTGCATTTGTAGAAATGTTGGATATCGAAATTTCCTGACATAGTCCCTATGTGTTCAGTGCTGATTTGACAAAAGTTCTTGATATCAGCACTCAGACAACATTGAGGAATGCAATGGCTTCTTTGTTGAAAGTTTATTTTTCTTTCATATTCTCTTACTCCACCAATTTTTCTCTGGTCTTTGCTATAGCAACCAGCTGTACTCAGGTGTAGCCGAATAGCACCTGATCTCAGCTGCACTGCATATCTCTTGCTTTTGCTCCCAGGGCTTATCTGCCACAATCACATGGATCTACTGCAAGAGCTTGATCAGCCATTCTGATGTCTGCACACACTGGGAACAGATCGGGTGTTAACATTTCCTGGAACAATGCTTTACCAATGGGCAGGAAGTAGTAGGTAAGTATTCTCTTTTTCCCAATCTAAAGATTTCTAGGCACATTCCATACAGCTCTTGAAATATCACAAACAGGATTAAGCTCTAGATTTTCTGTAATCGTAATCAGCTCAATAACCTTGGATTGGCTGCTTTTCTTCTTTCTCCATTTACACTTCACTAATCCTCCGAGCCTGTGGCTTGGAAATAAACCTTCCCTGGTTTATTCCTCAGACCATCCATCATGTGCCATAGGAGCAAATGGCCCCAAATAAACTACCTCCACAAAGGCCTGTGTCTCAAGCTCTGCTTTTTAGGAAGAATTCAAACTAGAATTCTACAATGCTAGCATAGCACTAAGAGATGGGTAAGACATCAGGGATAATTTAGTCAATTCCCACATTTCATGGATGGGTATGCAGAAATAGAGAGAATTAGTGATTCCTTCAAAGTCACAAACAGGCGGCTTGTGCAAAGGGGAACCCAAAATGCAAAAAGGGAACAATTGGGGGATGGGAGAAAGGGACTGAAAAGAAAAAGTTGCCTGGGTGATGGAAAGAAGAAAGAGCAAGCCATTAATACATCTTAGCACAGTGGGGATGACATGTATTGAATCTACCCTGTCAGCAGAGCAGAGCTCAGCACCCACCCTGATAAATGCCAGGTTCCCTTGCTGACACTTGATAAAGGTTCCATCTAATAGCAGAGCCGCACTGAGAATAGGGTAATGGTGGCACTTGCTATTTTAACCTCCACTCCTTTCCAGTGTGTAACATGGAATAGGTGCTCAGTGAATGTCTGTGAAGTAATGGGCAAATTAGTGAGGCAAAACTTCTTCAGCATCTCCATCATGAATGCCCACATACCTGGCTTTTCTGTGTGCAGTTGGGTATCTAGCTATATATGAGTGCACACCTTTTTTCTTTTTTATTATTTTGTGTCTGTATATTAAAAAAATTTTTTAGGGGTTTATGTCACTGTGAGTATAGCCACTCTTGAGTTCCTTGAGTATATATATGTGTGTGTGTGTATATGCACACAGTGTATTATATATATAATATATCGTATATTATATATATCATACCTATATACATGCATATATGTGTGTGCATATATTTATAAGTTCACACACAGAGTCATGCATCACTTAATGTCAAGGATACTTTCTGAAAAATTTGTCAGGGGATTTTGCTATTGTGAAAACATTATAGAGTATGTATAACACAAGCCTAGAGTAGGTGTAACACAAGCCTATAGAGTATGTATAACACAAGCCTAGAGTAGGTGTAACACAAGCCTATAGAGTATGTATAGCACAAGCCTACATACAGGATATAGCCTACCACACTCCTAGGCTCAATGGTATAGCCTATTGCTTCTAGGCCACAAACCTGTACAGCATGTTATTGTGCTGAATATTGTAGGCAGTTATAACACAATGGTAAGCATTTGTTTATCTAAACATAGAAAAGGTACAGTAGAAATACAGAATAAAAGTTAAAAACTGGTATATCTGTGTAGGGCACTTATCATGAATGGAGCTTGTAGGACTGGAATTTGCTCTGGCTGAGTCTGTGAGTGAGTGATGAGTGAATGTGAAATCCTAGAACATCACTGTACACTGCTACAGATTTTATAAACACTGCACACTTAGGATACACTAAACTTATAAAACAGATTTCTTCAATAATAAATTAACCTTAGCCTACTGTAATATTTTTACTTCATAAACTTTTTATATTTTTACTTTTGACTCTTCTGTGATAACATTTAGTTTGAAACACAAGCATGCTGTACAGCTATATAATTTTTTCTTTCTTTATATCCTTCTATAAGCTTTTTTCAATTTTTAATTTTTTTTAACTTTTTAAACTTTTTTGTTAAAATCTAAGACATGGATCGGGCATGGTGGCTCACGCCTGTAATCTTAGCACTTTGGGAAGCCAAGGCAGGTGGATCACCTGAGGTCAGGAGGTCGAGACCAGCCTGACCAACATGGAGAAATCGTGTCACTACTTAAATTAAAAAAAACAAAATTATCTGGGCCTGGTGGTGCATGCCTGTAATCCCAGCTACTTTGGAGGCTGAGGCAGGAGAATCACTTGAACCTGAGAGGCGGAGGTTGCAATGAGCCAAGATTGTGCCACTGCACTCCAACCTGGTTGACAGAGTGAGACTCTGTCTTAAAACAACAGCAACAACAACAACAACAACAAAAATAAACAAGACATGGTCATACACATTAGTTTAAGCCTACATAGGGTCAGGATCATCAATATCACTGTCTCCCACCTTCACATCTTGTCCCACTGGAAGGTCTTCAGGGGCAATAGCATGGATGGAGTTGTCATCTCCTATGTCTTCTATGATAACAATGTCTTCTTCTGGAATACCTCCTAAAGAATCTGACTGAGGCTGTTTACAGTTAACTATATATATATGTGTGTGTGTGTGTGTGTATATATATATATGCACATATCTGTGTGTGTGTGTAGAAAGACTATAATCTAAAATAACAATAACAATATAGTATAATAAGTACATAAACCAGTAACATAGTTGTTTATTATCATTATCAAGTATTATGTAGTGTACATAATTACATGTGCTATACTTTTATATGACTGACAGTACAGTAGGTTTGTTTACTCTGGCATATCCACAAACACTTGAGTGATACATTATGCTACAACATTAAATATCTACAAGGTCACTAAGTAACAGGAATTTTCAACTCCATTATAATCATATGAAGCCACTGTCATACACTCTGTCTGTTGACCAAAATATCATTATGTGGCACATGACTATATACATATTTTTGGTTACTCAAATCTTTGGTAATCCTATCACATCGCATGACTGTGTATTAGTAGCTCTTTACTCTTCTTTCATCAAAGATTTGGAGATTCAGAGCTCTTCATATGCTCATTTGTGTAAACATGCTATCTTTACTTCCTTTTCCTAGTCTCATATAATTTTTTAATTGCATCAATACTAATTTTCACAAGTTGCAGTTTCTCAGAATAACTACTATTCATTTAAAGAAAACCAAAAACAGAAACAGACATAACCTATTAAGTTCCATGTGTCAGGCACTGTGCTGTTTATTAGAGCTAAACTGGTAAGGACGGTGCTTGGCTTTGGAAAGATTATAATGATAGAAACTTGTCTTCTTACTTGACCCCTGAAGACCTTGAGTTAATTATGGTAGGCATTAACCTGAATTGATTTTCACCCTGAATACTTCCAGAAATTCTGCTGGGCAATTGTTTTATACTGACAAAATATTATGCTTTGTCTTATGGGGAAAAAAGGCTACTAGTGCTGAACTTAAAATTATTCTGCTTAAAATTGTACATATCTTTCTTTCGTAGCCTATATTGGACAGAGTATGGTAAAGAGCATCCATGATAATTTTTAGTTCTTACCACACTTTGAATTACTTGGCCAATGTTTTGTCTTTATGGTGAGCCATAACAATATGAGAAGCGTGTCTGCCTCTTTCACAACTGTACACTTACCCCTTGGCATAAGACCTAAGACATTTGTTTTGAGCTTTACACCACATTATCTTGATTCCTGATAAGATAAATAAATAAATAACATATTGTGGACATATTTCTTTCTCTCTTTTTTTGAAGACAGAGTCTCATTCTGTCACCTGGACTGGAGTGCAATGGCACCATCTCAGCTCATTGCAACCTCTGTCTCCTGGGTTCAAGCGATTCTTCTGCTTCAGTCTCCTGAGTAGCTGGGATTACAGGCACCTGCCACCATGCCCGGCTATATTTTTTTTTGTACTTTTGGTACAGATGGGGTTTCAGCATGTTGGCCAGAATGGCCTCAAACTCTTGATCCTAAGTGATCCACCCACCTTGGCTTCCCAAAGTGTTGGAATAAAGGCGTGAGCCACTGTGCCTGGCCGTGGACATATTTCTCAATGGTTAGAAATATATATAAATATATATTATTTATCATCATTAATGAAGGAATTATGTATCATAAAAACCAATGCTATTCTGAGAATCTTTGGATATGATGTTGAGATTATCACAACATGTAAAAGAGATGTAAGGACCCTATGTCCTCTTCAACTTGCAAGCTCTATGTTTACCCTTGATAAATTATAATCTAGCTAATAGTTTATTAGAGAAATAAGGGTGATAAATTACCAAAAAGTATTGAAAATGGCTAACTCCTTAGGACTAAACTCTGATTTTTTTTTTTTTTTTTTAAATCTTGCCCAAATTCCTATCTGAAGGGTCTGGGGAGTCATGACCTACAAACCATAAATTCTCATCAGATGGGTTTTATTTAACCCTATATATTGTGACTTATTTTTCAACCTGATTCTGGCATAACATTATGAGACAAGGAAGAAAATCAAAACATCTTACCTCCAAAACATGTTTTTTGTCACATTTTGAAATGGCCCTGCAAGCCATACTTGGTGGGAGAAAATTCACTTCTGTAAAGAATCCCTATTAACATAGCCAGACCTTTTCCTTCCAGGCCCCTCCAATTCTGAATAGATTAACTAAGAGTCTAGCACCTTTTAAAGGATCTGAATATGAAACATTTGTCATCTATTGTTTCTAAGGGCAGAGGCTATGAGACTTCAAAAGAACCTTCCTCTCCACAAGCTTTCACCTTAACCTGAACATTTACTTTCTATTGATCCCAGATCCTTAGACAAAAGCTCAACCAATTGTCAACCAGAAAATGTTTTATAACCTGGAAGCCTCCTCTTCCCCCCACCCCTGCTTCAAGTTGTCCTGCCTTTCTGGAACAAACCATTGTATTCCTTAAATGTATTTAATTGATACCTCATGCCTCCCTAAAATCTATAAAACCAAGCTGCACCCCAACAACCTTGGGCACATGTTTTTAGGACCTCCTAAAAGCTGTGTCATGGGCCATTGTCACTCATATTTTGCTCAGAATAAATATCTCTTAAAATATTTTAGAGTTTAACTCTTTTCATCGACATTCCAATAACCTCATGACAGATGAAAAAATGAGGCTGGATAAGATACAGTGACTTACCCAATAGCTCAATTTTTACCAATGGAAACCTAGGTCTCAAACCAAGATCCCCCAATGGTTTGATTCTTTTGATAATAGCTTGCTATCCCATCTAGTCAATTCCTAGTTTTCCTGGTCACTGGGTGTATTAGTTCATTTTCATGCTACTATGAAGAAATACCCAAGACTGGGTAATTTATAAAGAAAAGAGGTCTAATTAACTCACAGTTCTGCATGTCTGGGGAGGTCTCAAGAAACTTACAATCATGACAGGAGGGAAAGCAAATACATCCTTCTTCACACAGAGGTAGGAGAAAGAAGTGCAGAGCAAAGTGGAGAAAGGCCATTTAAAACCATCAGATCTCATGATAACTCACTCATTATCAAGAGAACAGCATAGAGGGATAACCCCCATGATCTAATCCCCTCCCACAAGGTCCCTTCTTCAAAACATGGAGATAACAATTCAGATTACAATTCAAGATGAGATTTGAGTGGGGACACAGAACCAGACCGTGTCATTCCGCCCCTGGACCCTCCCAAATCTCATCTTTCTCACCTTTCCAACACAATTATGACTTCCCGACTATTCCCCAAAGTCTTAACTCATTTCAGTATCAACCCCAAAGTCCAAGTCCATAATCTCATCTGAGACAAAGCAAGTCCCTTCTGTGTAGGAGCCTGTAAAATAGAAAGCAAGTTAGTTACTTTCAAGATAAAATGGAGCTACAGGCATTGGATAAATGCACAAAATCCAGATGGAAAAAAATAGTCCAAAATAAAGGGGCTAGAGGCCTCATGCAAGCCTGAAATCCAATAGGGCAGTCATTAATTCTTAAAGTACCAAAATGATCTCCTTTGATTCCATGTCTCAGATCCAGGTCATGCTGATGCAAGAGAGGTGGCCTCCCATGGCCTTGGGCAGCTCTTTCCCTGTGGCTTTTCAGGGTACAGCCCCCTCCTGCCTGCCTGCTTTCACAGGCTGGTGTTGAGTGTCTGTAGCTTTTTTCAGGCACACAGTGCAAGCTGTCAGTGGATCTCCCATTCTGGGGTCTGGAGGATGGCGGCCCTCTTCTCACACCTCTACAAAGCAGTGCCCCAGTGGAGACTCTGTGGGGGAGGCTCCAACCCCACATTTCCTTTCTGCACTGCCCTAGCAGAGGTTCCCTATGAGGGTTCCACCCCTTAAGCACACCTCTGCCTGGACCTCCAGGTGTTTCCATACATCCTCTGAAATCTAGGCAGAGGTTCCCAAATCTCAATTCTTGTCTTCTGCACACCTGTGAGACCAATACCACATGGAAGCTGCCAAGGCTTTGGGTTTGCACCCTCTGAGGCCATGGCCTGAGCTATACCTTGGCCCCTTTTATCCAGGGTTGGAGTTGCCGGGATGCAAGGAACCAAGTCCGTAGGCTGCACACAGCAGAGGGGTCCTGCACCTGGCCAACCAAACCCTTTTTTCCTCCTAGGCCTCGGACCTGTGATGGAAGGGGCTACCAAAGTCTCTGATATGCTCTGGAACATTTTCCCAATTGTCTTGGTGATTAACATTTGGCTCCTCATTACTTATGCAAATTTCTGTAGCCAGCTTGAATTTCTCCCCAGAAAATGGGTTTTTCTTTTCTACTTCATTGCCAGTCTGCAAATTTTCCAAACTTTTATGTTCTGTCACCTGTTGAATGCTTTACTGCTTAGAAATTTCTTCTGCCAGATACCCTAAACCATCTCTCTCAAGTTCTAAGTTCCACAGATCTCTAGGGCAGGGAAAATGCCACCAGTCTCTTTACTAAAGCATAGCAAGAGTGACCTTTACTCCAGTTCCCTAAAAGTTCTTCATGTTCATGTGAGACCACCTTGGCATAGACTTCATTGTCCATATCACTATCAGCATTTTTGTCAAAACCATTCAACAAGTCTCTAGGAGGTTCCAAACTTTCCCACATTTTCCTGTCTTCATCTGAGCCTGCCAAAATGTTACAAACTCTGCCTATTACTCAGTTACAAAGTTGCTGCCACATTGTCGGATATCTTTATAGCAGTGCCCCACTACTTGATACCAACTTACTATATTAATTTGTTTTCTATGAAGAAATACCCCAAGACTGGGTAGTTTATAAAGGAAAGAGGCTTAATTGACTCACAATTCCACTTGGCTGGGGAGGCCTCAGGAAACTTACAATCATGGCGGAAGGGGAATCAAACACGTGCTTCTTCACATGACAGCAGGAGAAAGAAGTGCTGAGTGAAGTGGGGAAAGGCCCCTTATAAAACCACCTGATCTCGTGGTTCACGAGAATTCACCATCAGAACAGCATGGGAGAACTGCCCCCATGACCTAATCACTTTTCATGAGTATTCTCCCCCCGCATGTGGGGATTACAATTTCACTTACCATTTGGATTACAATTGAAGATGAGATTTGGGTGGGGACACAGAACCAGACCACATCACTGGATAACCAGTGCCAAAACTGTACAATAGTAATTATATTAACTTAAGATTTCTCACATATTCATATTCTCTTCCTTTTGGATGCATTATTTTCTACAATACATTTTTCCTATAATAAACGTTTTCTATAATAAATGTAACAATTTTATTTCACATGAGATTTTGATTATAAGCAACATTATTAAATCCTTACTGGATGTCGTCTGAGACACAGATAACAAATAACTCAAAAATAAATTGTATCACTTAACTTTTTCATATACAAACTTTCCTTATTTTCCTCCATTTATGTAGGCTTAATAGTTTTGTCTCCCTTTTTTCTTAACTTCTCAGTCTTTATTTCTTGAAAACTATTAAGAATCTCAAAGTTACTATTGTAACTTACAATTGTCCTAGAAACTGGTTGTCTTTGCCTCATTCCGCTCCCTTCAACACACTCACTTTTGCAAATGATGATTACTGAGTATTAAACCAAAATTGGGCTAAGTATTTTCACAGACACATAGATGAAGACAAAATAAATTTTACTCTAGAGTCTGTGTCAAAATAAAGGAGTAAAAGTGTGAAAGCACAAGTAACAGTAAAAAATCATGTGGATGAGGTTGATGATGGCGATAAGTATTTATTAGGTGCTAGACACTCCTCCAAGATTTAACATAGTTTATCCATTAAATCCTTATTGCACATAGTTGTTGATGCACCCATGCCATGTCGTTTTCTTTGTCTCAACTAAATTCATCTTCAATTGAGGTGGACAATTTTTAGGATGCTGTTTCCTCCCTCAAATGCTGCATCCCTCTGGTTTCCTGACGGTCTTTATACAGAGCCCCAGGAGTTTTCTCAGCCTGCAGCCAGGATATCTTGGAAATGTCAGGACAGTAATGCATCCAGTGGTAAACCTTAACCAATGAAAGATGAGGACTGGCACATAAAAGATATGGAGACAATAGCAATTATAAGGTCCTGAAATTGGAGGAATTTTGGTAAATGCCCTAAAGGCCAAAAAAAACCCAAAAAACAAAACAAAACAAAACAAATTCCTGCCTGCTTAGTTTAATCACTATCGAATCAGGGTGTCCTATGAAATACAGAAAGACCTCCATGACAGTATTTTTAATTCCGAAGACATCGATTCATTATCAACAGAGAAGTTGGGCTGATGCTTTTCTCAAAAGTCAAAACGTTTCTAAAATGCTCCTAAAAGAAAGTAATAAGGGAGGAAACTAAGATGAAATTGCTTATCTCTAGCAGGCAGATGGCAGACCCTGATGAAAATCAGGTCCAATATTAGATATACAGCTACTCTAAGTAACTACAGAAGAGATGGACTATTTAGTCCCATTAGGTCTCTTATGCTAATTAAGTACCCCCATAAAGAGTAAAACTCAAATACTTAGAAATCATATAGCTGGGTAAATGCCCCTAAGAAAGTGAAATTTCTAAATTTCTGAACTTTCCAGATTGGAAAACAGCCTCTTTGCTGTTGCCAAAGAAGAGTAGATTCTCATTGCCTAAGACCATGCGTAGACACTACCTAAAACAGATCTCTGCCAAGATAGTACTTTTCTTCAAAAAACTTGATCATTTTCTCTCATTATTTCTCTACTAGTAACTAGAATCATACCTTAAGATAGTCCATATGAAGAGATATTGGAGGAAATAGATTATTCAGCGCAAAAAGAACAGTAGGACCTGGCTAATATCTACTAAGAAGATGTAGGGAAAATGTGAAGGTAAATCTTGAATGTGGGATAGAAGGCTGGATAAGGGAGAGTTGAGTTTATTGATATGGGTATTTGTCCATGATGAGGAATTAATATATTAGACAAGACAGAACCAGTCAACATGATGCAAGGACAGATCATTGATGCTTAGGCATGCTGATAGTTTATGGAAAATAACATGGATATGTCAGAACTACATAGGAAAAGTATTGAGAAAGAAGTAAGAAAGCTCATGTCAGTGAACATATTAGCCAGAATATATTAGGTGAGAATAGAAAAGCCATCAAGTGACTATGTACCCAAAGAGAGCCCAAGGCACTCCCTTTAAGAAACAAATAAATAAAATGCTATAGGGGTGATATCATAACAGTATTGTTAAGCTCAATTCTATTTTATTTTTCATTTTTGGTTGGCATACTCTGTAGGCTATTTTTGATTAGGGACACTGTAATAGAAGTAGAATCCATTGTGTCAATAGGTGGTAGAATTTTAGAAAATATAAGACCAAGTTGTAGCACCACCAGACAAAGATTATTGGAAGTAAGGTCAAGTTGACATTCAGAAGGCCTTGATCCTCCAGAGATTTGTGGTAATGGCCAGTAAATCCTGGTGTCTCTAGGACTGATATAAATGGGAAGCTCACAAACATATTTCTGGATTTTATAACAACAACAAAAAAAATGTTAAGAGCTTGTCATCACAAAGCTATGTCAGTTGCTGCAGTGACATGATCACACTAAGTTTTTGGTCTGAGGCTAACAGTAGAAAGGAAGATAGAATGACCTTGATAAAGAAGTCTATGACACTCTGCAAATGTATGCAATAAATATAATTCCCCATGTCTTCTGCAAAGGAACATATAACCAGTGTTGTGCTGGAGCCGGCTTGTATCAGCATCAAGAGCAAATTGTGCACATCTCCTCCTAACTTTATGTCTAACGACATGATATTGGTAGATTTAATTAGAACTTTATAAATGTTCCACAGGAGTGGAACTTTTTATACCATGGAAATTAGCAAATGCTATAAATCAAAGTTTTATTTATTTATTTTTTGGTTAAAAATCTGATTGTTAAACATTTAACAGCCCATCACTACCTGTTACACTAGAGTAACTGTATTTTGGAGTGAATAAAAATATCCAGATATTTCTAGATATATTGAATCTGTGTTATTAATTGATAGTGATACCCAGGGATTCAAAATGTCCTCTTTTAAAATCATGGTATATGGTAGGTATAGGGTAGGTAATAAGTGAAGTCATCGTCCCAGTCTATATCACAATGACTCCATTGGATGTACAAACTCATCTTGTGGTAATTTCCCCATCCTTGAGTTTATAATTGGGATAGATATACTTAGCATCCGAACTAGGGAGTAAAAATTATTATGCTCTAAAAGGCCAAGTAGAAGCCCCTGAAATGATCTGCCACCCCTGGCCAAGAAAGGAAGTCAGAAGTGATTCAAGATCCCAGCTGAAATTTCAGCAATCGGTGCTACTCTAGAAAACCTAAGGAATATAAAGTGGGCCTATACCATATTCATTTAATTTAGTGAAATGGTTCTTGCAAAACCCAGATGAATAATGGCAGATATTAGTATATTACAATAAAATTCACCATGTAGTAGCCCCAACCACAGGTCTCCTATATGAGTCAGGTCCTACAAAGGACAGCCCACAATTAATCAGGTTTCTCAGCACAGCCAGTGAGCCACCACGAATGCAATCCTTGTCAATTTAGTAAAGGCGCTATACAGATGGGGGTAACTGTCCCAGTTATCATGAGGATGTGGTTTGGTTCTCTGAAATGGGGGCAGGGAGGAACATGTTTGAAACATGGGTGATTTGCTAGGGTTTCTTTCAGTGCTTTCATGCCTATTGGTCCATTCCAGCAGTAAGTGGACAGTAGCATGACTAGTGTAAACTAACCAGGGATATAATCCTCTATGGATAAGTTTTAGGATCACTGTATTGGTCAATATAAAGATAAAAGAGAAATTCATATTGAGTGACAGAAAAGGAAATTGATGAAGATCAATTTTGGTCTTGGGAATGAAGCATCTGAAACAGCAGTTTATTCCATTTATCCTCACATTTTAGGTCTTTTAAAGAGATTGTGGAGGACCTTTATCTTGGAGCATCAAGTCAACAGAGTAGATCCAATATGTGGCATGAATAGATCAGTTTGGTATAAGCTGTGAGATTTTTTTTAAAAAATTCTCCTCTCTGATCCAGAATATTTCCAGATTGAAACCATCAGCCCAAATCGGGCTTTAATCATTGCTTTGGTGGACATTTTCTGGGATTCTGACCACTTTCCATCTCGAGTGACTGCATCTCACTGCCACGCTGTCTGAGGGTTTGCTCTACCCATAAGAAAAGGTCTAACCTTCAACCAAATGATAGATGAGACTCAGCGGATAAATGCCCGAGTTTTCTCACCTGTTGGTGCAGTAACTGTCAGGCAAATTCTACATAGTTCTTCAAGGGATCCCCAGCAACAGTGAATAGCAGTATTCCATTTATTGACGCAAAATCTGACACTTTTCTCTTTTCCTATCTGACATTCCCCACTCACTTCCTTGTGCTTTTGAGACCACTTCACATAAAAACAATCTGTACTCAAATTTCATCCCAGTGTATGTCTTGGGTTAGAGTTGGGATAAGTGTCCTTCTTTCTCCTTAATGTCTTTTAGATCAACCCCTTGTCAACCACCTTCTTAAACTGCCACCCTCGGCTTTGAATCTTCTTTTAAATCTACGGCTTTATTGATTCTAGATGATTTCAATACACAGTAAGTGATACTTCTGGCAACTTGACATGTCAGGTCCCAAACTCCTTTCCTCTGGTATTGGTCGTATTCTAATTGCATTAGTACCATTAATTGTAAACCTTCCATAATCTCAAAATCACCCGTTTTATTGCTACCATCTGCTAAGTTTCAGTTCACTCTCTCTAGTACTCAGATTCTACCAATTCTTCAGCCATAGTGCAACTTAAAATTTAATAATACAATGATTTAACTATATTTCCATCCTTCTGTACATTCTCAAAATCTTCTCTAGGAGGCTAAATTCCATGGATTACCATTATTCTCACTTTCACTCTCTTTTATCGTTTTATTGTATGGCTAAGCACTAAATCTGATAAACTATAATTCCCTGTGTACATTTTTTCTCTTCTGAAGCAGCCAAACATGGCTGAAACCAAACATTCATGCCAACATGATGCATTTTAAGCCCATGTTAACATGTCTCAGATAAGTTCATGATGATGTCATGTAAACCTCCTATATTTTTCTATCCCATGCACTCTTCTATACACTCAGATGACAAATGATATATTTTTATTCTCTTTTCAAAACTTCAGAACATACTTTTTCATCTTCACATGCAGTTTTTGATTTTGTATCCAGCACTGCAGATAAAATTCCAAGCAATTAGATGAGAATTTCCACAGTGCCTGTCACTATGTCTACCTACATACCTGCTTCTGTTCCATATTCCCTCCCTTTACTTCTGTTGTTATGAAAGAAAAATCAGAACTTCTTTGCATGGCAAAAATGTTATTTCATCTCTTCTTACCTATTCAAGGTAATTGATGTAGAAACAACATTCCTCGCCTTTCTTTCCCTCATCATCAATCATCCTCTCCTTACTAGATTATCTCATTTAGCATAGACTTTTTTCTCCAATTTATACATGTAAACATGTTTAAACATGAGAGTGGGTATATTTGTGTATGCAGTCATAAATATAGATGGAAGGAGAAATGCTGTATAGATATGACTTTGATAAATTAACATTCCCTTAATCACTCATCCCCAGATTATTGTGTCGTTAGTATTCTCTTCATTAGAGAAAGCAATCCTATAAAGATCTGTATGTACTCACTATCCCTATTTTTTCTCTTTTCTCTTAAATATACCCAACAAAGATTTCTTTTTGTCTATCATGTTACAAGAAATGTTTCCAATTGAGGTCATTAATGACCTCCACATTGCTAAATCCAGTTGCCACTTCTCACTCTGACTTTTATTAAACTATAGGCACTGTTCGACACAGTGTGGCACTTCATCTTCCTTTCTTTATTTGGTCTCCAGGATACCCTGTTTTATGGATATTCATTTTCCCTCATTGCCTATTTCACATTCTCTTCAGTCTCTTAACATTAGCTCCCCAATTTGTAGTCTTTGGTCTTCTCTATCTACATTAATTCTCTTGGTGAGCTTATTCCACTCAAGAACTTTACATTCCACTTATACACTGACAGTTGCCACTTTAATATCTCATGTTAAAACATTCCTCTGAAAGCTATATATGTTTATACAAATGTCTACTCCTCTCCATTTAGAAGTCTAATAGACATCCCAAATGGAACATATACAAAACTAAAGCTCTCTCTCTTATCTCAGGCCCCCATATCTAATCTATCTGTTATAAATCTTTTAACAACTACCTTCAAAATATGTCTAGAATCTGACTTTCACCATTCCCACCACACTGTGCTAGTCTACAGTTTTCGGATGTGCTTCTGGTACTTAGACCAAAGCCTAGAACATAGTCATTTCTTCAAAAATATTTTCTAAAAATAAAATAACTATTTATGACTTCCTGTAATATTAAGTAGCTTGGATTTTCCAACCTCCCTGCTGGTAATAATTGCAAACTCCAGGTGAAATACATTTTTAAAAACTACTTATGGACACAGAAAATAAATGAAAATAGGGAAACCCAGAATATATTTGACCCTTGAAGACAAAGGAATGAATTGAGTGCTAACCAAAGTGACATGCTTTTACTACTGAGGACACTGACTAGTCTACATAACATGTAGCAACCAGAGCTCAAGCAGAAAGCTGCAGTCTCATTGGCTAAACAGTCATAAGTTGGAGTTTGAGAATGCTACAGTGACTAGACATTCAGGAGGAAATCCAAGAAATGAGCCCCAAAATGAGCAAAAGAGGAAAAAACTCTTCAAATTTAAACTTACACCTGAACTATGCATGTGTGGGCGAGACTCCAAGAAGCCCAGAGTGCAAGCAACTGGTACAATGCTACAATGGATGAGCAGAGATTTCAGCGGCTGCCCATTGCCGGGAGACAGAAATTATAGTGCAGTCCCACATAGGAAGAGTGCCTTCCTTGGCAAATGCATTGGGTTTTTCATTGACGCCTAGAAAGGCCACATATTAGAAGTACAACCTACATCCAAGACTAAGTGGTTTACCCTAGGACTGAGACCAGAATGGAACTAGACCTGCTCTAAAATAAATAAACAAATCAATACAAGCCTCCACAAAAGTAAGGTAATATGTTAACATTTTAAATGCCCCAGAGCATAAAATCAACATCCTTCCAAAGGAAATAGCAGAATTCAGAACTTCTTTGTGTCACTCACAATATCACAATGTTTAAAGAAATATACTAGACATGTGAAGAAATAGGAAAATATGAGTCATAATCACGAAAAATGAATAAAATAAAAATTACGTGTTATCAAAAATTGGCAGAAAAAAGGGAAATATAATTATAAATTTGTTTAACAATCCACAAAAAAATGAGTATAATAAATTTTTTAAAAGTGCATATTAGGAGATACATGTTAAGCCAAATACACATTCTATAAGAAAGGTTAATATAAGTGAATCAGGGGAGAGAAAAAATTAGCAAAGCCTCAATAAACTATGTGTCATTATCAAACCATAACATATTTGTAATTGGTGACCCATAGAGAGAAGACAGAGATAACGGAATAAAAAAATATATATATTAACAGAGATATTAGCCAAAGACTTTTCAAAGTTCATCAAAAACAGTAATTTACATATCCAAGAATCTCAGTGAATTCCAAAAACAATAAACAGTGAGAAAACTAGGCCTAAACACATCACTTTGAAACTGCTTAAGACTAGAGAAATTTAAAAATAGTAAAAGAGGCAAAAAGAAGAAATTTTACATAAAGAGAAACAATGATTAAGAAAGAGACAGATATAACAAAACCGTAAAACAGTTTTAAATTGCTGAAAAAAGAAAAACAGAACAAAACTAGCAAACAAAAAGCCCCACAACTTTCAACCAAATATTTTTATCCAGTAAAAACATTGAGTTAAACAAAATATAATTTCAGATAAACAAAATTGGAGAAAATGTATCTTCAAGCAATCCACACTACAAGTAAAGCTAAAGAAATTTCTTATGCTGAAAAGGAAATAATACAATCTTGGAATCTGAATCATCAAGAAGGAGTGAGAACACCGGTCAGGCAAAACTTGGGTAAATATAGAGAATGTTTTATCTTTCATTTTTTAAAAAATCTCTAAAAATCACTTGAATGTTTAAAGAAAAAAAAATCATATAGCAGGTCTTATATGTAGAAGTAAAATATATGGCAATAATAGTACAAAGGCTGAGAGAAAATTTAGGTCCAATTATTCTGTTATAGGTTCCTTACATTATATATAAAATATCCTGATATTAATTAAAATAAAACTGAAAACTAAAGGATGAATATCTTAATCCCTAAAGCACCTATCTGAGAAAATGAAAAACAAGGAAGCATAGCAAAATAGCTAATACTCAATCCAAATTAAAAAAAATAAAAAGAAAAAAGAAGGAAAGATAATGAAGAATAGGAGCACAGTAATTGGAAGAAAATAAAGAGAAAGATAAAGAATAAAAAACCGAAGACAAATATTATGAGAAATATCAATAAATACACTAAATGCAAATGGAATAAACACTCCTATTAACTCTGTAAACAGCCTGAGACTCAGAGACTATCAGACTAGATTATCAGAGTAGATAACAAAGTCAAGAAGCAACTATAAATCCATATGTCTGTTTTTGTGCTAGTATTATGCTGTTTTCGTTACTGTAGCCTTATAGCTTAGTTTGGAGTGGAGAAATATGATGCCTCTGGCTTAGTTCTTTTTGCTTGAGATTATTTTGTCTATTCAGGCTCTTTTTTGATTCCATATGAATTTAAAAATAGGTTTTTTTTTTCAAATTCTGTAAAAAATGTCAGTAGTTTGATAGGAATAACTTTGAATGTGTAGATTGCTCTGAGCACTATGGCCATTTTAACAATATTGATTCTTCCAATCCATGAGCATGGAATGTTTTTCTATTTCTTTGTGTCATCTATGATTTCTTTCAGCAGCGTTTTGTATTTCCTTGTAGAGATCTTTCACCTCCTTTGTTAGATGTATTCCTAGGTGTTTTCTTTTTTGTGTGTGGCCATTGCAAATGGAATTGCATTCTCGATTTGGCTCTCAGCTTGAATGTTATTGGTGTATAGAAGTGTTACTGATTTTTATACAAAACAGACATGTATACCAATGGAACAGAATAGAGATCCTAAAAATAAAACCTCACATCTACAGTCATCTGATCTTTGATAAAAATGTTGACAAAAATAAGCAATGGGGGAAGGACTCCCTATGCAATAAATGGTACCAGGATAGCAGACTAGCCATATGGAGATAAATGGAACTGGACCCTTACCTTTAACCATACACAAAAATTAACTCTAGATGAACTAAAGATTTATATGTAAGACCTTAAACTATAAGAATTCTAGAAGAATACCTAGGAAATACCACTCTGGAGATTGGCCTTGGAAAATAACTTATGACTAAGTCTTCAAAAGCAATTGCAACAAAATCAAATCTGCCAAGTGAGATCTACTTAAAATAAAGAGGTTCTGGACAGCAGAAGTAACTACCAACGGAGTAAACAGACCACCTACAGAATGGGAGAAAATATTCACAAACTATTATGGATCCAACAAAGGTCTAATATCCAAAATCTATAAGGAATTTGATCAATTCAACAAGCTAAAAACAAATAACTGCATTAAAAAATGGACAAAACACATGAGCAAACATTTCTCAAAAGAAGACAGACAAGCAGCCAACAAACATGAAAAAAATGTTCAACATCACCAATCATCAAAGACCTGCAAATCCAAACCACAATGAGATGCCATCTAACACCAGTCAGAATCACTATTATTAAAAAGTCAAAAAATGACAGATGATTATGAGGCTGAAGAGAAAAGGGAATGCTGGTACATTGTCGGTGTCAGTGTAAATTAGTTCAGCCATTGGGGAAAGCAGTTTGGATATTTCTGGGAGAACTTAAAACAGAAACCATTCAGCCCAGCGATCCCATTGCTGGGTAGCCAAATGAAAATAAAATCTTCTACTAAAAAGCCACATGCACTCATATGCTCATACAGCACTATTCGCGAGAGAAAAGGCACAGAATCCACCGAGGCGCCAATCAACGGTAGACTGGATAAGTAAAATATGGTACATACACACCATGAAATACTAAACATACACAAAAAGAACAAAAACACGTCCCTTGCAGCAAGATGTATGCAACTGGAGGGCATTAGCTTATGTGAATTAACACAGAAACAGAGAGCTACATACCACATATTCTCACTTATAAGTGGAACCTGAAGATTGTGTACACATGGACATCAAAATGGAAACAACAGACACTGGGACTACTAGAGGGGCACAGAGAAAGGGGGGCAAGGGCTGAAAAACTGCTTAGTGGGTATTATGCTCACTACCTGGTTGAAAAGATCATTTGTACCCCAATCCTCAACATCACACAAGATATCCATGTAACAAACCTGCACATGTACCCCCTGAATCTAAAATGAAAGTTGAAATTATTTTTTTAAGAAAGAACCAGCTATAAGCTGATTATAAGAGGAAATTTTAAATACAAAGAAACAAGGTGAAAGTGAATGATGTAAAAACAATATGTTATGAAACCACTAAATCTGTTAAAACAGTTATAGCTATATAACATACAAAATAGAATTCAAGACAGTATTATCATAAATAAAGTGAGTCATTTTATAATGATGAAAGGATCAATTCATCAAGAAGATGAAACAATCCTGAATGCATAGGCACCTAGTAAGAGAAATTCAAAGTACATGAAGACAAAATTAACAAAATTAAATTTTAATTTTAGTTTAAGATTTTAATAATCCTTTCTCATAAGCTAATAAATAAGAAAAATTATCTCTCAGTAAAGATATAGTAGACATCTATCAGTCTAGTTTAATAGGTGTTTCCAGAATATTAATTCAACATCTGCACAATACTAATTTATTTCAAGTGCATATGGAACATCTGCTAAGATACACCACATGTTGGACCATAACATATGTATCAATAAATTAAAATAACTGAAATCACAAAAAGGCTGTATCTTGACAATGGGAAATTAAATTAGAACTCAATAACAATAATATCTCAAAAAAATTTCAAATATTTGAAAATCTTTAAAGATGCTTCTAAATTACATGTAGGTCAAAGAAGAAATTATGATGGAAATTTTAAAAATTTGACAATAGATAATACTGAAAGTACAATATATCCAAATTTGTAGAATGTAGCTAAAGCAATTCTCAAAGGGAAATGAATAGTTTTAATTTCTTATATTATGGAACAAGAAAACCTTAATATTTATTATAGAAGTTTCCAACACGAGTAGCTAGAATAAGAAAATTAATTATAAATAAGTAGAAAAAGGAAATTAAAAAATGAATTTAATTTAACATAACACAGATTATCGATAGAGAAAAATAAAAAATGTCAAATTTAGGTCTTTTTAAATATTATTAAAATTAACTGATAGATTATTAAAATAAAGAGAGAAAAGATAAATTACCAATTTCAGGAATGAAAGATTTTATATAAATTAAAAGGAATAATAAGGAAGTATTATGAGGAAATGGGTGCTAATAACAGATAGCGTCTAAAAGAGGCAAATTATTTGAAAAACACAACTTTATAAAAGTTGAATTAAAAAAATTAAAAATCTAAATAAAAGCCTCCCTATACTGAAAAATCCAGGCTTAAATCACTTCACTGATAAATTCCATCAAATACTTAAGTGTATATAACACCAATATTATTCAAGCTCTTTCAGAAAAGGGAAAAGGAAAGGTGATTCTGTAATTCATTTTCTTAGCCCAGCGTAATCCTGTCACTAAAATGGAACAAGGACATTACAAAAAAAGAAATTGCAGTCTAATATTTATCATGAACAGACATGCAAACATCTTCAATAAAATATTAGCAAATAGAATTCAACAATATTCATAACCAAGAACATTTTATCCCAGTAATGTAAGATTAGATTAATGTTCAAAATTCAACAATGTGATTTGCTGCATTCACAGAATAAAAGAGATAAAACAAATAAACATAGTAAAGGTAGGAAAATCATTTGAAAAGCTCAACAATTGTAAAAACTATCAGCAAAATTGAATTGAAAAATTCTCTTAAATTTATAAAGAAAATCTGTGAAAAATTAAAACACATCATAATTGATGGTAATATATTGACTATTTTTCTCTTAAGATTTGGAGAAAAGTAAAGTAAGTATGCTTTTATCACTTCTATCGAATATTGTACCACTATATGATAAGGCAAGAAAAAGAAGTGAAAATAAGGATTGGAAAGAAGGAAGTAAAATAAACTGTGTTCACTGAAAGTATAATTACATAGAAAACTATAAAGAATGTACAATGCTCAAATACACTCCAACATACAAACTAGTACAAATAAGTAATCTTAACATAGTCATTAGATACAAGGCCAATATAAAAAATCAACTGTATCATAAAATTTCAAGAAGTGGAAAACGAAGTTACCACAAAATAATGTCATTAATTATGATCGAAAGTAGTAATACTTAGGTAAAAAATTTAATGAAAAAATGTAGAAAATCTCTACACTGAATACTACACATAACAAATATTTCGGAGAGAAATCTAGACCTAAGTGAATGAGAGATATACCTGGTTCAATAGCTGACTATATATTAAGGTATCAGTTTCCCCCAAATTGATGTTTTTTTTCAATGCAATTCAGATCAAAATCCCAGCAGCATTGTTTGTAGAAATTAACAAGCAAATTCTAAGATCTGTAAGTGATTACAAATAGCTCAGAATAACCTAAACAATATTTCAAAAAGGGACATAGCTGGAGACTCATATTTCTTAACGTAAAGACTACGAACTGCAGTAGTCAAGATGATGCAGTACTGATGTAAGGACAGGCAAGTAGAATAATGGACCAGAGAGATTCCTATAATAAACCCACATATATATTGTCTACTTATTTCATGAAATGGTCCAAGGTTATTTAATAAGTAAGAATAATTTTTTCTCAACAAATGATGTGTTATACAATTGGATCTGATTTAAACACACACGCACACACACACTTCTACCTCACACCATATATAAAAGTTATTTTAATATTTATCATAAACCTAATTGGAAAAATCTAAAACTATAAAATTTTCATTAAGGAAAGAAAAAAAGTCTTGAACACTTGTGGTAAACAAGTATTTTTTTTAGAGAGGATAAAAGAAAAGCCCACCACAAAGGGGGAAAAAAGGTAAATTGGACTTCATTAAAAATAAATATTTCTGTTCTTCAAAAGACACTGTTAAGGAAATAAAAAGACAAATCAAAGACCTGAAGAAAATACTCACTATATATATGTGTGTGTATACAAAGGCAAAGGATTATATTCAGAAAACATGGTGATCAGTCATAAAATGTAATAAAAAGATAAATCATCTAATTTTTAATGGTACTGTTGCCCAATCATACCTCAAAAGAAAATACATAGTAGCCAATAAGCACAATTAAAGTTTCTCCATTCATCATCACAAAATTAAATTAAATCCACAATTATACTTCACATTCACTAAAATGGTTGATATTAAAAAGTCTCTAAATACCAAACATTGATGAGGACGTGGGACAGCTGGAATTTTTGCACATTGCTAGTAGAAGTACAAAATACAATGATTACTTATGAAAACTGCTTAAAAGTTTCTTATAAAGGTAAATTTACACCTACCCTAAAACCCAGTAACTCCACACCAATGTGATCACATAAAAACACACATCCACAAAAACATCTTGAATAAGAATATTCATATTAGCATTGGTCATAATAGTAGAAAGCTGGAAACAATCAAAATTCCACCAGCAGAGGACTGGATAAAGCAATTGCAAACTATTAACACAATGGAATATTATTCAGAAATATAAATAACTTTTCATACATGTAATAATACTAACGGTTCTCAAAAACAAATTGAGTAAAAGAAGACAGATATGAAAAGTAGCATGTGGACAGAAATGAATTTCTAGAACTGGCAAAACCAGGCTGTGTTAAAAGAACTCAGTTAAGTGATTGCCTGAAAGGAAGGGCAGATGTATAGCAAAGGTGCCTGAGACAACTTCCTCAAGATATGAAAACATCTCCATTTGAGTGTTGGTTATTTTGGGCATATATTCTCAAAACTCAACAAACTGTAAACTCAAAATATATGCATTTCAGATACATTTATCTCAATTAATTTTTTTTTAGATAGTGTCTTACTCTGTTGCCCAGGTGGCAATGTAGTGGCATAATTACAGCTCACTGTAGACTTGACCCCTAGGCTCAAGGGATCCTCCTACTCTGCCTTCTGAGTAGGTGGGACTATAGGCATACATCACTATGCCCAGCTAATTTTTGTACATTTTTGCAGAGACAGAGCCTGGCCATGTTGCCCAGGTTGGTCTTGAACTCCTGGGCTCAAATTATCCTCCTACCTTGGCCCCCTAAAGTGCTGGGATTACAGGCATGAGGCATGATGCTGGGCCTCAATTAAATTTTTTAGTTGAGGTAGCTAATATGTATTTATTGAGTGCTTCCAACATGCCAAGTCATTATTTTAAGCACTTACATCAATCATGTTCACAGAGCAATCTTACGGATGCTCTTTCTCATTGTACAGAAGAGGATGCTGTAGCACTGGTAAGTCTGTCACAGTCAGACAGCAAAAACTTTGCAGAGCTGAGGGTCTATTCTGGGCAGTCATATAACAGAGCAAAGACTCTTAATGTCTACGCTGTAATCAAACCCTTCCAAACATCTAGGACCTTTCACAATGATTGACGCTCAGCTCTGAGGGGTCAAAGTTCATAATCATCACCTGCCAGGACTGAAAAGTTGCCATCACATAATGGTTGTTTGGAATAGAAATGAACGCTGAAGGATGTCTGCAGTGAATGGTGAGGAAAGATATTGCAAGTTAAATGGTGACTGGAGGCTCCAAACAGCATCCTTGAACCCCAGGCAGCAAGGCAGGCTGTCAAGAACCATCAAGGGGAGAGAGTCGCTCAGCATGAGGCTGATAAGATAGCACCTAGAATACTGTAAACAATTCTGGGCATCTCAACACGAGGGAGCTGTCAAGGAATTGGAAGAGATTCAAAGAACATCAGGGAGTATGATGAAATGACTAGAGGGATTTATTTATGAGAAAAGATTAGAAGAATTAAGTACTGTGTACATAGATGGGGCATAACTAAAGAGGGACATACTAACAACATAAATATTTGAAGGACACACACAGGAGAAGCAGAAAGATTGTTAATGTTGCCCCATGGAGGTTTAAATATAGATTAGAGGATGTAACATAGAAATTAAAATGTTTTCCAAGTATCAGGATACATGTCCTGACAATAAGGTCAATTAAACTTTGAAGGAGCTCCCCAGAGGACACGTAGCAATGCAGTTGTCAGAGCCATTGACCATCAGTCCTGACACAGAGTAACAACATTCTAAATACTCTTGGCTCTAGGAGAAAAATGTGATTTTATAGAGAAATTATCCCTACCTCTTTAGGTATATCAGGGATAATAACAGTGAAGCTATTTGCAGTACCTTATTTTAAATACTAGCAGTGATTCTTCGTGAGAGGTATTTTACTTTCTCTACAAATCAGGGATGCTGAAGTTCAGAGAAGTTTTATAGATCTTGCAGATGTTAAGGTGCAAGGCCAGGAGTCCGTTCCAGTGTTTAGAACTTCAAAGCTTATATCATTTCCACGAAGAGATAGATATGAGCAAGTCCTGTGTTGGACATTTTGAATACATGGCTGGTAATTCTTTGTAACAAAAAAAACTAGTTGTCAATCAATTCCTGAAGTGCCCAAGAGAATACTCATCTGACACAAGACAATCTTAGGCAACAGCTGGATTTCAGGACAACAAATATGTTTTAAAAGGTGTTATCAAGCTTCATAAACTTTTCCCTGGGAAATGTCTGTTTTGTCACACATCCTTGAATTGTGAAATTGCAAAGTCTCACAAAACTTTATGTCTACTTTGGCTCATTAACTTATGCACTCATAATTTATTTACTTGTTGAGTTCTATATATGCATTGGGCATTGTAGTGAGAATACAGCTATGAATAAATCAAAGTGCAGGCCCTCAAGAAGCTTACATTCTAGTTGTGGAGAAAGGTAATAAATAAATACAAATGTAAGAAAATGACAGGCCATGAGAGGTACAATGAAAAAATTATAAAACAGAATGAAGAGATGGACTAGGAGCGGGGTGGCAATTAGCAAGTTTAGACCTGGAAGTCCATGAATGCTGCATTACAGAGAAGTAGCATTCAAAGAGAGACACAACTGAAGCAAGGAAGTGAGCATCATAAAAGTCTGGAAAAAGGAAGGTCAGGCAGAGGAATGTGCAGTGGCAATTTCTGGGGTTGGATGAGTTGGTCTGTTTGAAAAACAATAGTCAAGAGTTCACTGTGACTGAGTGGGAGGGGGGAGTAGAAAGGGTTGAGATAGAAGATGAAGACAGGGACTGGATTCTAAAGGATAAGCTCTTCTTATTCTGACTGCAATCAGAAATTACTGGAAGGTTTTGAGCAGAGAAGTAATATGATCTCTATTATGTTTTTAAAAAAATTTTTCTAGGGGCTGCGTGCAGTGGCTCATGCCTGCAATCCCAGCACTTTGGGAGGCTGAGACAGGCAGATCACCTGAGGTTGGGAGTTTGAGACCAACCTGACCAACAAGGAGAAACCCCGTCTCTACTAAAAATACAAAATTAGCTGGGCATGGTGGCGCATGCCTGTAATCCCAGCTAGTCAGGAGGCTGAGGCAGGAGAATTGCTTGACCCTGGGAGGCAGAGGTTGCAGTGAGCTGAGATTGCACCATTGCACTCCAGCCTGGGCAACAAGAGCAAAACTCTGTGTCAAACAAAAACAAACAAACAAACAAACAAACAAACAAAAAATCCTTCTAGGTACTATGTTGAACAAGGACTGTAGGTAAGTAAGGATGAAACCAGAGAGATCAGTTAATGGACTACTGCTCTAATTCAGACGAGAGATAATGGTAACTTGGACCAGGGTGGCAGGAGGAGACAGAGGGAGAAACGGTCAGATTTTTATAGTATATCCAAAAGAATTGTCCAATGACTTGGGATGAGAGATAAAAACACATACCATTATATAACACATCATGTTCCATTGCAGGTACCTTTTCTCTGTCTTCACTTCCAGATCACAAATCCCTGCAAAACAAATATGACTCATTATGCTTACAGTACTTAGCAAAGCCTGGAACATATTACCAGGTTGATAAATGTAAATGTGTTGAATCAAAAGCTCATCTTCTATGACTACGTAGCACCAAATACAAAAACCGAGAGATCTTGTTTATGTCACTTCACAATCATATATCAGTTCCTTCATTTGTATTTTGAAGAAGTCTCCTTAGATCATTGGTTTTGCCAACTATTTTCAATTTAAGGTTATAAACTTTTCAAAAGACTTGATTACAGCAGAGTCAGTAAGAGTCATTGTTCAAGATTAAGGCTGCCTATAATCAAATCTCAGCTCGGCAATTTCTTTGCTTTCTGACCATGACTAATGTAATAGTCCCTCTGCTTCTTCATCTGCATAACAAGAAATTCCCCAGGGGTTCACACAGGTTTTATGAGTGGTAGCAAATGTACATGAACAAAATTCTGGGCTTAGCCCCACTCCAGTTTCATTCAGTACAGTAATACTTTTAGAAGTTTATATATTGATTTTTTTATGTAAGATTTCATTATAGAAGATGATTTTGTATGTAGAAGATGAATAAGAAAGCCCTGGATGAAATAGGACCTACATTGTCTTCTAATGGAACATCCATTGGGTCAATGAAAAGCTTATGGAACACTATAATGAGGCAGGTGCAGTTCTAGGGGCTTCAGACAAATCACTGAACCCAATAAGCAGAGGTTTTACTCTCAAAGGGCAGTGGGGACTATGTCCTTACATAGGAGGTCCCTGGAGCCCTCAAGGATGATATGCTTCTTCAGAGAGCCATTGACTGTCCAATGCTGTACACAATGTTTTGTAAGCCTGTATGTATGTTTGGTTTGCCTAGGAAGACCATGTGTTGTTTTCATTAGATTTTTTTGTTTTTTGGAAATAAAAGAGCACATTTTATTAAAATATAATTAATCAAATTCTTTAAAAGATTTTAGTTTCCAAAAATTAACAACCACTACACATACTGATTAAAATATCTTCTAACTTTCTTATCCTATGTTTATATTTTTTTCTCCACAATATTGCTAAGATAGAGGATCTATTGGCAAAATAAAATATGCACTGTTGTTTCCTTTATACCTATAAACCTTAATTGCCACAAAAGTATTTTTTAAAATGCAGGCAAACTGCATTTCAGATGAGTCCAAATGTAACAAGGCATCCCACACTTTCCTAATCTATATAAGTGAACGGATAAAAAATAAAGTAGAATGTGACTTATACCAGAAAACGTTCATTCAATTAAGCATGAGTTTTTGTGTGTATGTTTTCAACATTGATTTCCTTTTAACAAATAAATTTGCTTGAAGATCATCTACTAGAAAAATAAGGAATCTGGCTAGGATGAGGGTGTATTCAAAACAAGAAACAAGTTAAAAATGTTGAAGGCCATTGCCCATTGGAAATCAATCAGATGTGAATGTATAGCATTTCTACCGTAATAATGGAAGCTGGCAGGAAATGGGATTGCATTTATACAATTTTGATTTGTAGGCAAGGCTTTCATTTTTTTTTATTATCAAAGAGCTGAGGTCTATTCCCAGCTTTACCACAAATTAATTTTGTGATTAAAAAGTAGTAACTTGGTTATTCTAAATTTTCATTTCCTCATCTGTAAAACCAGAGCTAAAACTCCAAGATCACTGGAAATGTATCTGTGGTTTTTAAAACCACACTTATAAAACCTAGCACATAACAGGAACACAATACAGTATTTTTTGAAGGAATGAATGAATGAAGGGTTTGGAAGCCAAGTGGTAGTGTAGAAAGAGCCCAACTAATTAAAGACATTAAAAGAGGTGACTTCCTCATCCTGGTTTCTGCAACCACCATATGCACAACCTTGTGAAATACAATTTCTGATTCTCAGTTTCCTCCTATGTAAAATTAGCCTCAATGAGAAATGTAAAAATATATGAAAGGCATTTTGCCAACAAGAAAATACTTACACAATCTACCCATTTAACTGCGATTTCTGAAGCAGATTTTGAGCTCTACCGTTCTCTGACTGTACCCTTCACCCATCTTCATAGTCTAAGGACAAGCCTAGTAATTTCCTACATTCACAGTTAGCCACCTGCTAGAAAGTAAACTTTAGCTAATAAAATTCAGAGCAAACACCAGAAAGGTACAGCTGCTGCTGAAGCCAAAGTTTTCTTCTTCATTTTTCCCTTTTCTCTTCATTCAATTCTCAGATCACATAAAAAAAAAATCCTAAAAAAAAAAAAACCACAAAAAACCTCTCTGAACAGTGAATGTGTCTGAATTATGTTAAAAGATATTAAATATAATAAATATGTATTGCTTTCCTCATGAAAGTTGCCAGAGCTATTTTGGGGCTTGATTCAACTGCAACCTCCCTCTGAGACATAAAGATTTTTAAAATGTGGTTTTACAAGATAAGAGAATTTGGTTTTATATAGTATAATTCTTACTCCAGATTTCCAAAAGAGCATCATAAAACAGCATGTTAGATCCTTGCCTTGTGGGGAGGGCAGCTGGATTCCAGACCCTTTGTGGATCCAGTAACACATCATGCTGAACTTGGATCAGTTGACTTTTATTTAACCATGTAGCAATGTCATGTTTTGCTGACCTGGGTTGGGTCTCAATAAAGACAGTCAATTTTTTGGAAGGTGTGCGTTTTGAGAAGTAGATGTTTGAGATTAAATCAGTCAGCAAATAGAAGAAAAATTTATGGACAATGAAAAATAGAAAATATGCTAAAAGTAGCAAAGTGAACTGACTCTCTCTGGGGTTTCTGCTGTTGCTTCAGTCTAAGCAACATGGATAGGTGAGAATTCATTAACTCTTCAGATCTAGTGGTATTGTGAAGTGACTCTGTTTCTCTCCATGGCAGAATTAAAATGTGTAATGCAGTTAATTTGCCATAAGCACTTGCTGAGCTGTTTCCTTGCTCCCAAACATATAGCCAAGACCATTTCTTACATACATTTGCTATCTTGTTCCTCTCATTGGGCACACCTCACAAATTCTACAGTTGATTCTCTTATTCCTAACTTCAGCATTTCTTTTAATGGTCTCTTGCTGCCAAATTCACAAAACACAAATCACCAAATTAGGCTACTCACACCACTTTTCAGCAAAGTGTATTCTGTCTTCCAACAATCCTATGGAGAAAACATTCTTATTCCCATTTTATGAATGACAGACTAATACATTTTAAACTAAAGAGGAAAATTCATTCACCTTGTTGTGTGCTGAGTCTCTTGTTTTCATATTATCGCCCTTATTACATTATTTTCTAATTTATTCATCCAAATGTCCATTTTCTAACCAGACAGTATATTCCTTAGGGATTAGGATTCTATTCATTTATCTTTATATCTTTAGTGCTCAGATCACAATGAATGCTAGTCAAATTTTTGAATGACTATATAAATATATGCATGAATGAATGAGTGAATGTATTAATGAATTAAATATGAATAACAAAGATGGTTCTATAGTTCTTTCAGGAAGTGGGAGTGCATTATTTCCTGAAGTATTTTATAAAACTCTAGACTGATGTGAGAATCTATGGAAAACAAAAGCTTTTGGATAAGTATGTAAAATTTAAAGCACCTTCTTCAGAATATTCTCAAAGACTATTTTTACTCTATAAAAAGTCACAAAGTACAGAAATTTGTTTACTTTCACTTAATCTAAGGCTGTCTAAATTTATTTGGTCACAGAGGCCTCTTCCTTATAATTATTCTCCTCTCCTTTTTCATCCTTTCTTCTTGTCCTTGGTTTTCTACTTTTTGCATAATAATAATTAATATCCCCTCCTCCAAAATAATTATTAAACAAAGGTAAACTGAAAATCACTGGGCTGGAGTGTTATTTGTTCTCAGTCTTTTGGATACTGTGTGTTGGTAGCTACGTCTCCAAGAGATCTCTTAGAACTATGAGATTTCACGGAACTAGGAAGAAGACACCTCACAGGTTCAGGTTCAGTCCTGTGGAAGCTCTGCTCTGAATAACTTGTCATGTGCTTGAGAGTTTAACCTAAGCCTTTGATAGTATACTTTTTTCCAATGGCTGACAGATTCCTGGGAATGTTAGAAACAACTGAGTTGAAGGATTAGGGATCCAGGTAAGACACAGTCTTGATGCCTGCATCAAACACTAGGAATGCTTTCTTGGGCAACAGAGACAGGCACAAGTCTGTGCATTTTCCAGCCTGAAGAAAGCTAATGAAATCACAGGTCAGTTCTAAGCACTGACTCATAGTCCCTGAAATGGTGACGATGGAAAATCACGGCTCTGAGTAAAAACAAAATGAAATATTTCAGAACACCTTTTCCTGACAGGTTTAAAAAAGCAAAGGAAGCAAAGGAAGGGGGTTGCTGGCTGTGAAAAGTCTTGGATGAATGCATTGTGAGCAGTTATTTTAGTGGTGCTGGTGATAAAAATTAAGTGGGGTCCTTAGGGGAAATGTGCATTTCTTAGGAAAGTGTTGGGACAAATGTAGGTTTTTAGAGGCATTTTCAGAGGCTGGGGAAAGAGAGGTGGCAAAGAATACAAAGCCACAACACGGACTCAGTGAGGACCAAGGGAGATGAAGGAAGACACACTTTGTGAAAGCAGAGAAGATAACATTTAGGGACATCTGGGACAGCCTGTAATATTGTCAGTTGTAGCAAAGCAAGGGAGAGATAGAGGAAAGGAAAAAGATAGGAAGGAAGAATCAAGAGAAGGAGAAAAAAGGAGGACAGAAAAAGGGAGGGAAAGGGATACAGAGAAATGCACTAGGAAAGAACATAAGGTGGGGCAGGGGGCAATAGGAGAGAGGATGGCATGAGTGTATATCACGGCAAATTCATGAGACATAGCTTAACAAAATTGCAGAGACCGTGGGGTCAGACAGGCCTGAGCTAGGAATCCACTTCTGCCAATTTGTAACTTCAGGCCTTAAACAAATTATACAAATTCTCTGGTTACTTGTTTCTCATTTTTGAAATGGGGAGAAGACTTTATCTGCCTCACTGAGTCATTTTATTGTTGAAAATTCTATAATGTTCATGAGGAGTCTAGTTCCATAGCTGGCATATTGCTGGCATTCAGGCATAGTCACTTTTTAAAACTTCAGCAACATAAATACTTACATAAAAAGGGGAAAAAAGCAATGTCCTTGATGTGATTAGCTTCAGATATATACATGAACTTATATTATTATTAGTAGTAGCAGCATCATCAGTTATTTCAGATAATCCTAAAACATATGCATGTGATTTCAACAGTGTGTTATGTAAAGTATTAATCCTGTTGGTTGCTCATGAAAAGAGGAATGTATTGATTGTATGACCTTTATCTAAATCTGCTTAGTAGATTCTGAATAGCTCTGGTTGAGGAGATTTTGGGTATGACTGAAGGCTGGCAGAGTATACAAGTTCAAAAAGGGATAATGGGTCTCACAATGGTCCAGATTTAGGTGTAAAAGGGGCCCCTAAATAAAGCAGGTTTCCATCTCTTTGAGTAGACACTGCCATTCAAGTCTGCTTTTCTTTGTGCAGCCCACACTTCTTTGCCTTTAGATGGTAGTGGCTGAATCCTGCTGCTCTGGGGTGAAAGTTGCCATTGTTTCCAAATGCTTACCAGCAAAAGCAAAATTGTTAAAAAACAAAAAAGATAGGCTAAGTCTCAGTTTCCAACCTTCAACAAAGAGAATCTAGTCCTTCCAGCTTGAGGCAGGAAACATTCATTGTCTAATGAACTGAGAGTGGAGGGCTTAGGGAAAAGTTATCAGGAATGGATCAAAAATATGGAGGAAAAAAATTTTTTTTTTCCCTGAGTTGTTGGTGAGTCATTATGGCTGTTTGCATTTTAAAGACACCAAAACATCCACACAGAAAATCAATCTGTTCAGCTTTGTTCAACACAGCTTTTACAAAACACACTTTATCCTAGGCCTCCCAGATTCTAGCGATTCTCCTGCCTCAGTCTCCCAAATAGCTGGGATTACAGGTATGCACCAAGCTAATTTTGTATTTTTAGTAAAGATGAGGTTTCACCAGGTTGGCCAGGCTGGTTTGGAACTCCTGACCTCAGGTGATCTGCCCACCTAGGCCTCCCAAAGTGCTGGGATTACAGGCGTGAGCCAATGCACCCGGCCCCCAGAATGTTTTAATCTAAGAACACATTATGGAGCTGTATGTAATCTATGGGGAAGGTGGGGTTTTAGAGCTAAAGGAAACAGCATGAAAATTTTAAATGCAGGCAGACAATAATGATCAGTGGTTCTACACAGTCTCATTTCAAAAGTGAGGACAGCTGAGACTCAAAGGAACGAAAATATCCAAGGTCATCTAACTAGGTGGTGGCAAGGCTAGTACAGACCCAATTCTCTGAATTTCCAGTTTAGTATTGGTCTCTCTCATCCTGGTAATTCCCAAGGGTTGCTGTTATTGATGTGTTACCAGATAATCTATGAAGCCAGCTATGACTGGAACCCCTAGCCCATTAAACCTTCAAAGGTTGGCATGTTGGGATTGTATTTCTAAAAGGAGCCAATGGAAAAATCACATCTAAGTCATTTGGCTGGGATGCAGTAAACCTATAAAGTGAAGAAGGCCTGGAGAAAGAACCTGTAGGATACACCTTCTGACTATGACGTTCTTTAGCTACTCTATTTGTTCAAAGGTTTCTAATTTCTGTGCGAGAATTTGGTAGTAATTATCAGTCACCAGTGACATTTTCTGGGATGAATTCAGTGATGAGCAAGTGAGAAGTAGTAGAGAGAATGTGGCTGAACTTGCTATCCAAACCACCCTCTCCTCCCAATCAGACTCTATATTCCACACCCCCCCAAGTGTAAACAATTCTATATTCTAGCTTCTTAACTTTGTTGTGAGTTTTCATCATAAATCTTTAAATGAATGAGCTCCAAGATCATCCCAAAAAAGGTAATTAGATGTTTTTGCAGCCAAAGTGCAGCTATTTTGCAGGATTGGGCCACTCGGCAACAAACATTTTGAAATAGAAGATTAAGATCACAATAAAATAATTGTATTTATTTATTTCTTTTGAGACAGAGTCTTGCTCTGTCACCCAGGCTGGAGTGCAGTGGTGTGGTCTCAGCTCACTGCAACCTCCGCCTTCCAGGCTCAAGTGATTCTTGTGCTTCAGCCTCCAGAGAAGCTGGGACTACAGGTGCATACCACCACGTCTGGCTAATTTTTTTTCCTTTGTATTTTTAGTGGAGATGGGGGTTTTGTCACATTGGCCAGGTTGGTCTCAAACTCCTGGCCTCAAGTGATCTGCCCACCTCGCCTTACATCCCAAAGTGTTAGGATTACAGGTGTGAGCCACCGCGCCTGGCCGACATTATCTTTACATGCTTAATTGCTTCATTTGATGCCTTGCTGGACTCCTGCTACCTTCACCTTTTCTTTACTTTGATAACTGTCTTAGCTTCCAAAGATACATGCTTAGCCTCATACAGAGAACTGGGACCAATTCTCTCTAATGTAGAAGGGCTCAAGGGTGTTCATTCGGTCATGAACAAGACTGAACATAAAGCTGGTTTTACTGAGGTTTAGTTCCATTGTGTCTTACTTTTAGTAATGGTGTTATGCTCTATTCTTCTGATTAGATATATCTCATATATTAAGGTTTCAAGAGCTTGGTCACTTTTTTTCTCTTATGTGCCTGAGTTCCAGTTTGGATAACATGTCAGGTAGTGATGTGATTATGACTTTGAAATCAGACACTTGGATTTTAATTTCATACTACCACTTACTAGCATTGTGACTTGCCTAAATTCAATTTTTTGTTGCTGAAAAGTGGGGCTGATTATAGATATCCTAGAGAAACTCAAAATAGATATTGCATATAAAACACCTGCTGTTCTACATGTATTTAGAAATGAAAACTCATTTTAGTATTTTCCTAGGTCTTTCAAAATTGAATATTTGTTAATTATTTCATTCCTCTTGTTCTTCATTACCATATTCCACTTAATTTTTGGCACACATGTCTGCCACCTCCACCTAGATCTCCTGAATGCCAAAAGTTCACGGACTCTCTGGACATAGATTTATTTATTCTCCATAGTCACGGAGATTCATCTTCAGCTTTTTTTCCAGTGGGATGAGTTTGTGTCTGCTGATGCCACTGAGTATGTCTAATTTTCTAATCTTAAACCCTTCCAAACATCTCTTTATGAAGCATTTGGCTCTAATTCTTAGTCTTTATGTTGGATATGCACCACACAAACGATATGCCATTGTCTGTGTTTTTGACAAATCAGAAATTGCTTGTCTCATAAAACACATACTAAGATTTTTTAAAATAGAATTGATCAATATGATATTTATGTAATTTATAATTTTCAGTTCTATCTTTAAATCAGTACACTTTATATATTCTATCAAAATTCCTCAGCAATTTAATATAGTTTGACAATTCTCTTGTAATGAGAATCAGGGACCAGACATTACACAAATCATTTAAGCAAGCTTTGAAATAAACATCCAACAGGCAAAATGTATGAACTTTGCTTAGAATGGGTTTGTGAATTAGGTGTCATACTATTTGTTTGCTTTTAACTTATTTTATAAACATTTAAGCACCTGATTTGAGCAAGGCTCCATGATGGTTGCTAAAGGGAAGACAGAAAATTGGACCTTGTACTTACAGGTGAGAGAGACAAAGTTTATATAGATCAATAATCCAATCACTAAACAAGATGACATGAAGAAAATTCAGTGTGAAAGCAATTAATCTCAGGATTGAAAATTAAAGCATTGGCACTTTGATGAAAAGAGGCTCTTTCAAATACAATCTGAATGGTGTGGTCGAGAGTGAAAAAGAGAGATGATGAGGACTTCTCTTCAATTTCATGCCAGTGGGCTTTGAGGCATTCTCATACCAATGTAAAAGATAATTATTAATTGATGACAGGATAAAAAAGGAGATTGACTCAAGATTTTAACAAAGAAGCTTATGATAAGGAGACCTAATACGTATATGTGATTGAAGGTAGTATTATACTAGGAAGGCATCAATTTCTGAAACAAAAATGATATACAACTGATATTGTATTGAATATTATAAATTTGAAGAGGAATATGTCAGCCTCCAGAAAGCACGCAGTCTAATGAAGAAGACAAAAAGTCTGCTGAAATATGAATGAATTTAGAAGAGTCAGGAAGATAAGAGAAATATACATGAGTAGCAAAATGAATAAAACAGACCTAGGCACACGAGGTAATATTTGGGAAAGGACAGGTGTCACTGGAAATATATTAAAGAATCAAAGTAGTCCTTGTAGACAGAGAGAGGATACTCTAAGAACAGGGAACAATTTTAAGAATAAAGAGACATTTATCAAAGATAATAGGAAAAAGTATGTCTAATTTACAAAAGGCTCTATTGTTACCCGAACTTTATTCAAACTATCTGAAACCAACTTTTAGGTTAATGCCATGAAAACCATCTAAGATGTGGTGTAGGCAAAAGTAAAAATTGCCTCACAAATTTTAGGGGGAAAGTATCCCATGCATTGTTAAGAGAAACCAGGTGCATCTTCGAGGACAAATTAACCTTAGGAAATATAGATCAAAAGAGATAGACATACAATTTTATAAAGTATTTCTCAGTGTACCTTGCAGACAACAGACCCTTGAAGATTGGATGAGGTTATTACATTATGGAGATAGGACTCATTGTATTCTAGGAAGGGCCAGTCACTCATGGCTCCTAATGTGAGTTCTTAATCATTGAGCTGAGACTGTGACCTTTGAGCCACTGAATATTATTACTCATTTACTTACATACTTTAAGTCACATTGAGCAATGCTTGGATGCAACTCTGAAGTCTGTGAAAATCTATTCTAAGAACAGAAGTCCATAAAGAATAATTGATTTTCATTTTTACCACTCCCTTTTAACTGGTCTTTTAATATCACTATGATCTTCACAGTGATAAATCAAATGATTGAAACTTGAGCAAAACTGGCTACTCTGCCATGCTTGAAATATCTGCAAGGTTTTATACAGGTGAGCACTCCTCCCTCCTTTACTTCTCTTGTGGAACATCATACTCTCCTGGTTTCTTCCACATTCACTGACTATTTCTTCTCAGCCTCCTTTGCTAACTCTTAATCTCACTGACTATTGAACATCTATATACTTCTAAGCTTAAGATTCAATTTCTCTTCTTGATACCTACTCAGTCCTGTGACAATATTACCCCATGATTTTAAATATTATCTATATTCTGTGACTCTCAAAGTTTCACATTTTCTCCTAATATCAAATTAAAATATACTAAGGCCTATTCAACATTTCCCCTTAACTTTCTAATAGTCACCACAAACATTAAAAGTCTGAAATTGAATTTTTTTTTTTAATTATGCTTTAAGTTCTGGGATACATGTGCAAAATGTGCAGGTTTGTTACATAGGTATACATGTGCCATGATGGTTTGCTGCACCTATCAACTCGTCATCTAGGTTTTAAGCCCCAGATGCATTAGGTATTTGTGCTAATGCTCTCCCTCCCCCTTGATCCTCACACCCTGACAGGCCCCAATGTGTGATGTTCCCCTCCCTGTGTCCATGTGTTCTCACTGTTGACTCCCACTTAAGAGTGAGAACATGCAGTGTTTGGTTTTCTGTTCCTGTGTTAGTTTGCTGAGAATGATGGTTTCCTGCTTCATCCATGTCCCTGCAAAGGGCATGAACTCTTTCTTTTTTATGGCTGCATGGTATTCCATGGTGTATATGTGCCACATTTTCTTTATCCAGTCTATAATTGATGGGAATTTGGGTTGGTTCCAAACCTTTGCTATTGTAAATAGTGCTGCAATAAACATACGTGTGCATGTGTCCTTACAGTAGAATGATTTATAATTCTTTGGGTATATACCTAGTAATGGGATTGCTGGGTCAAATGGTATTTCTAGTTCTAGATCCTTGAGGAATCACCACACTGTCTTCCACAATGGTTGAACTAATTTACACCCCACCAACAGTGTAAAAGCATTCCTGTTTCTCCATATCCTCTCCAGCATCTGTTGTTTCCTGACTTTTTAATGATCACCATTCTAGCTGGCATGAGATGGTATCCCATTGTGGTTTTGATTGCATGAAATTGAATTCTTATTCTACTCTTTCTCTACTTCCAAATCTACCCTATTCAGAAACTTTCTTAAATCAATTAATGATAACTCTATCTCTACTTTCTCAGGCCAAAAGTATTGGAGCCATTTTTGACTCCTATATTTCTCTGAAACCCCTTAGCTCATTCCGTTTGTCTTACATTCTAAGTATATCAAGAACTACATCATTTGTCACCACCTCCACTGCTACTGTCATGGTGCAAGTCACCACTATCTTTCATTTGGACTATAAATAATAACCTCCTAACCGCTCTCCCCTCTTCCATCCTTACCTCTCCCTCCACATCATTTGTAAACAAAGAATTCAGATTAATTATGTTAAAATGCAATTAAATAATGTCAATAGTCAGTTTTAGTTCTCCCAACAATTGGGTCCCTATATCACAGAGAGTGCAATGGCTTCTATGGCCCCATGTGACCATGAGTTCATACCTCTCTGATCTAAGCTTACTCTCCTCAGTGCTAGATTCATTGCTTTCCTTGTTCATTAAACATGAAGGCACAGGTGTATCTTGATCTTTGAATTTGCTGTCTTTGCTTGAAGTATTCTCCTCCAGATATGCAGCATTGACTTCCTTGATGTATTTGCATAAGTCTCACTGTCTTTTCGGTTCCTACCTTTACCACTATATTTTAAATCATATTCCTTATTCCCTGAGGTCCCTTACTTTTCTTCTCTACTCTATTTTTTATTGGAGCTATTACCTTCTAACATATTATTTATTTGGCTTTGTTCTCTTTATTGTGTGCCTCCCCAACAAAATGTAATTCCATGGGGGCAAGAACTGTATTTTTTCTGTTGATTTACTTCCAGTGCTCAAAATTGCATCTAAAACATTTGTAGCAGAAACTTAATTAATGTTTGCCGAATTAATGAGTGAGGAAAAAATAGATGGAAAGTTGAGGATATACAGTATCTGAAGGCCAGGAGTAATCTTAGAAATCATCTACAGTAATTCATTTACTTTTCTACAAATAAAGAATCTGAACCTTTGAGAAATAAATGAATCAAATTGTAATTAAGAACATAGGTCTCCTAATTGTTCAGTTTGACTTTTTCTTTCTTGTTATGTCTGTAGAGCTAAATTCAATGCCTTTTAGCAAGCGTCTGATGAGTTCTTATTTATTTATTTATTTTAAGAGACGGGATCTTTCTCTGTTGCCCAGGCTGGAGAACAGTGGTGCAACCATAGCTTACTGTATCGTTAAACTCTTGGGCCCAAGCAATCCTCCTGCCTCAGCCTACTGAGTACCCAGTAGCTGGAACTACAGGTGCACACCACTATACCTAGCTATTTTTTTTTTTTAATTTTGAGACAGGGTCTTGCTCTGTCACCAAAGTGGGAATGCAGTGGTACCATCATGGCTTACTGCAGTCTCAACCTCCTGCCCATGCTCAAGTGATCCTCCCACCTCAGTCTCTTGAGTAGCTGGAACTACTGTGCACGCCACCATGCCTGGCTAATATCTGTATAATTTTTAGGGACACTTTTTGCCATGTTGCCCAGGCGTTAGTCTCAGACTCCTGAGTTCAAGTGATGCACCTACCTGAGCCTGCCAAAGTGCTGGGATTCAGGTGTGAGCCACTGTGCCCGGTCTCGGCTTTTTAATTTTAATTAGCGTAGAGACAGAGTCTCATTATGCTGCCCAGGCTAATCGAGAACTCCTGGCCTCAAGCCACCCTCCCACCTTGGCCTTCCAAAGTGCAGGAATTACAGGTATGAGCCACCATTTCGTGGCATCCATGAGTTTATTTTGAAAGAATATGTCAAGTGTTCTTTCCAGCACTCCATATTGTCCATGTTAACTTGTCATTTGGTGAAGCTCTGAGAAGTGGTTAGATGGAATATACTATTTCCAAAGTTTATTTTAACTGTTAGATTTTATGGAAAAGACATTCTAAATATCCTAGCTAGTAGTTAAATAATAATTTCTTTTCTCTGTACGTTACCTCATGCCATTTCTAATGTCTATGTAAAATTCCCTCCCCTCCCAAAATAAATAATATAAAAAATGATCTTTCTTTGGAATATGAAATAAGTAACTTTTGAATAAAATTGGAGAGTAGCACTTCTAGCTACCTGGACTAGATTCTTGACCATAGTTGGCATAATTTGGGGAAGATGGCAGGACTGATTTAGGTACAGTCAGTGTTGTTGATGGGAATGGAGATGAGTGTCAAGGAGATTTATGTTGGCTCATGTTTACAAGGAATATTTCAATTTCTGAAGTACTATTTTTAACCAATCATCGTATTTCCTTCTTCCTTCTCTAGTTGTTTTAATGCAAAGTATAGGGAATACATAGTTTTTATTCTATATATATATTTCATATATTTAACCTAATCATCTTTGTGCAATAATGTTGAGCATAACAGATACAGAGTCATCCTCATTAAATTTATAGCCCACTAAATGACAGTGAGGGGCAGGCATTAATAAAATAATTACACAAGCAAATAATTAATTATGAATTGTGGTAAGGGCAATGAATGAAAATCACAGATTGCCATGAGAATAAATAACTGATCTGGGGATGGAGTGGGCCATAAAAAAAAGCCACCATTGAGCTAAGACATAAAATATAACATTTTTCAGGTCTTTGGGGACAAAGGATGAAGAGGAGGTGAAAACCCATGAAAAGATTCTATAGTTGGGTTACAGGGAGGTGACAGCTTGGCTCACTGACTTACTGAATAAAGGTCAGTTTTGCAGGAGTAGAGAATAAAGAGAAGACATGTAATTAGGTCTAGAGTTACCCATGTAATTAGGTCTAGAGTTTTAGTCCTTAAGAGTATTGGGGAAATTCTGAGATGCAAAAGACTGAGTTCCCCAAAATTCAATTGTGTACTTGAATTAATACATTTAGGCTTTCAGATAGAAAGTGTCATAAACAGTAGTTAAAATGAGAAATTGTTTTGGAACATTATTTTTTTTCTAATTTGACCTTTTCCCAGATGCCAATAGAAGTCTAAGTGCCTTGGTATTTGTTAGTATTGCCATGACATGTGCACATATCTTATGTCTTCTTTGCTTTCTACAGAATCTCAGCTTAAATAGATTTCCCTGTCATTGTTTTTCAGAAAGCTCTCCTAGTGTCTGAGTTTTTAAAAAATGAGTTCAATCTTGGTTCAGTTTGAGGTTTCAGTTATAGTTCAAGCAGGTCTTGATTTGCCTGAACCAGTTTCTCTTCCCTGGGCAGTATCAGTCTTGCCTGGATCTGCTCTTTAGATGAAATAGAGTTGATAGTTTCAATTTCACAAGAACTTATATTAGAAACTATTTCTCTTTTAAATAATAACAGAATTCCAGGCAAAGATGGTCAGGCAGCAAAGTTTCATAAACCTGTGAATGATAGGCTAGTACTGGAATTGATTCAAATGTTTAATTATTCATTGAGAGAAGGTTGTCTGGAGGCTTCACACAAGAAGAGACTTTATTGATTTTATTATTCAGGGAAGGTAATAATTTTGATATATATATATTTAAAAAAAACAAGGACCAATTCCTCCGTTAAGCAATAATGACAAAATGTTTGTCAAAATACTGCTAGCAACCAAGAAAATGACGGGGCCAAAGAGGCCTTCTTCTTTATTTTATGTCATTAATGTCGTGGTCTCTAAACCTGCAGGGGAATGTCGCAATAATACAGGTTTCGTTCAAGATGTTTTTGAAGTTGAGAAAAGATACACCAATTTGTTTTGAATTTATGTTAGTATCAGACTAACGTCTTTGACTGAGTGCACTGTAACCACAAACCCAGTAACTGAAGACATCAGGCTATATTTTCAAGAAGTCTTACAGTCATTTAGCATAGGTAGATAATGGTCATCTGAGATCCAAGGTAACTAGGTCAGGCAGTACACAAAGATTAATATATTTCATATACTGTAAGTGAACAAAAGCAGATCGAATTTACAGAGGGTTTAAGAATAGGTAAGAGATGAAACAACAATGTAACAAATAAACTGTAATGTCAGAAGCAGCACAAGTAGGGAAAAAAGCATCCACTAAATTGAATATAGAACACCTAAGTTTTAGGTCTATTTCTATACCTAACAGCCTATTTTTGGGAAAAGTATTTTGTCTTTTTGGCTTTCAGTTCTTGCATCTCTGAAAGAGGGCTAATAAAAAAAATCTCCAAAACCCTTTCCCAGCTCTATGACATTATAAAGGATCATTGTGAAAATGACAGTAGGGTTTGGGAGTTACTAGTAAAGTTGGTTAGAGGAAAGTTAGATGAAGACATGAAATAGGAAACATAAGTGTATTTACAAGGAATGAGGCATGGAGGATGTAGTATGAGGGACTATGTGGATGGGTAGAGTTTATAGAAGAAGAATAAACTGGAGAGGGTGAAGTTCTTTCTTAAGGAACTCGTTCCAAGCCTGCAGCTGTCCATGCTAGAATTTGTAATCCCAGGATTAATTCAGTAAGTACAATCTCAAAACACTAAATTTTAAAAGGAAAAAAGTAATCTTAGTCAATTACACAAACATTCAGGTTAGTTTACACATATGGCTAGGATTATAAAGATACAACAATGTAATAGTAACCAGCAATGCCAGAAATTTTGTTTATCCCTCTCAGAAGGGAATCCGATTTGGAAACTAGGTATACAATCTCTTTCCTCATATCTATTGAGCATCCAATAAAGCACAATATGCCAAGATCTCACATCTCATATTATCCTGAAATCTAAGTATTACTATTCTCACTTTATATATGAATAGGTGAAATGCTAAGAAATTAAACTGGTTGATAGAGCTGAAATGCAAATGCGTATGTCAAGAACTAATTCACGGCCGGGCATAGTGGCTCATGCCTGTAATCCCAGCACTTTGGGAGGCCGAGGCGGGCGGATCACGAGGTCAGGAGATCCAGACCATCCTGGCTAACACGGTGAAACCCCGTCTCTACTAAAAAATATAAAAATTATCCGGGCGTGGTGGTGGGCGCCTGTAGTCCCAGCTACTCCGGAGGCTGAGGCAGGAGAATGGCGTGAACCCGGGAGGCGGAGCTTGCAGTGAGCCGAGATGGCGCCACTGCACTCCAGCCTGGGTGACAGAGCGAGACTCCAAGAAAAAACAAACAAACAAACAAAAACAAAACAAAACAAACAAACAAACAAAACCACGAATTCACAGCTCTTTCCAGAACTATGCAAGAACTACATCCAAAGTGCTCTACCTCTTCTTATTGGTTTGAACCCATTGGATCTTCTAGACTACTAACCATTTCAGGCATGGAATCAGCAGGTCTTCAGTGAAAGATACCTAAGCCAAAAAGATGCATCCAAAAATAGCTGAGGTGATAAGCATTTAGGGAACAATATACTACACTGTATGGACTGGTTTTTAAAATAGTTTTTCCTGAGCTTATTTTCCTGTGAAGTTTGTAGGAAATTAATGATGGAGAGACCACAAAGGTGCTTTTAATAATAAAGGAAGGGCATGAGTGAATGATCTTCATTGCAGATATGTGTTGGCACTAGAAGAGAGGTGAGATATACGGCAGAGGATTTAAAGGTAATTTAACTGAAATTGATGGTTTATTGGATGTGGGCAAACGAGGGAAAGGAAAACAGGGATTTTTTGATTTGGAAACCAGGATGAACAGCACTTGTAAACAGGAGGAATTCAGTGGTGTAGGGGAGACCCTTTCCTTTTCCAGCCAATCTGCCTTAATAAGATGTTCATGTTTATGTGCTAGTTTGAGCCACCTGGTGATGCATACATCATTGCTGTTCTCCTCTCTGGATGCGTATAGTACAGCCTCACTCTAAGCTACAATTCCTGGCTTGGTCTCCCTCACAACCTCACTGAAACCAGGAGAGTTATCCTGCAGGAGATAAACCAGGAGAGTTATTCCTTTACCTGTTTAATAAAAGCAAAGAAAGGTGTCCATTGACAACCGAGTCAGGTATGTACCTCTCAGTGTGAAATACAGAGTCGTCAATTGTCCCAGAACTGTCTTTGTCATCAATCAGCCTAAAAATGTAGATCCTTAACTTTCACTTAAGTAATTTCAATAAAACAAAACTTTGGCTCAAGTAATTCAAGTGTTTGTGGTTCATTTAGAAATATGTCTTTCTCTATTCTTTAGTTTTCTCTACATTGTCTGAGACAGTGTCTTCCGTGAGGGCTCATTCCAACTACTTCCTGTGACTGCGAGTCTTTAATCACTTGAGACTAGGCAAGTGTGGACAAGTTTAGTAATTTCTCCAGGGTTTCAGAAGATTTCCCTGGACTCCAGGAATGAGAATGCATCTGTTTTAAGTCCTCACCTCCCTACAAATTGCCTAGAATTCACTGTAGTTAGCATTGATACATTTCATGAGAAAAGCATGTGGCCCTGTTCACTCCTTATTATTCTGAGGAGTGACAATGCCTATGAATTGAAAGAAAAAAAAATTCCCATTGCCATTGCACATTGATATGACATCAAGGCTTATAGTAGGTAACAGCTTAAAGGAAGATGGCATCAAAAAAAAAATCATAATAATATGGGTTCATGTGCTTTGGGAAAATGTAAACAGGTTGAATTATTAAACTGTCAACTTGTCGGGACAGAGACAAACTCTAGTCTGGAGCTAAATCCCTCTGTGGCCCAAACCAAGGCAGTGCACAGCACAGAAGGAAGGGAGTGGAAAAAGGGTTTTAAAATTCAAATGTCTCCTGTCCTGATTGTGAGTTTCTATTGTAATTCCCCAAGAGCCAGATAGCTAGTCTGTCTCTTTCAGTCATAGGTGTATTTACTTATTCTGAGAGCTGTCCATAGGGAGAAAAAGAACTAAACAAGAATAGAAGCATGCTCTGGAAGAGAAAAAGAAAGGAAGATATCATCATGGCAATGTAGAACGTTTTTTAAAAAAGTGTTGTGGTAGGCTGCTTCTACAGAATCAAAAAAAGAAGCATTTATTTAAATGCACATGGGTTTATGACATACAGTCTCTTTGTTATATTCCCTCATTACAGGTTATAAAATATATTTGGAAAACTTTGGAAACTAAGACCTATTCATAGAACATGGCTTGTTTAAGGCTGCACAGCATCTGTTCTATACACAGTATACACACACTCACACACACACACGTATAAGAAAAACAGAGAGATGGATACATACATATCCATATGCTGACATATATAATATCACTTTGGCTTACAGGTCAGAGCACTTACCATCTACCTTCTCCCATGACAGACTCCCCACTGGAAAGTGAATAATTCTGAAGATGTATCTCTGTGTTCCAGGGGTTAGGATATCTGTATATCTGCATACCTTGAGAATTTCTGGAAAATTTTCTTCTCCCAAACAAAGAGGATTAGGGTGGGTGAGAGGGGCAGATTTGGGGGAGAGAAGTCATTTGATTCTTTTATTTTTTACTTTTTTTATTTTTTAACTTTTTTTGTTTTAGGTTCAATAGTATATGTGCAGATTTGTTATATAGGTAAATTGTGTACTATGGGGGTTTGATGTATAGATTATTTCATCACCCAGGTACTAAGCATAGGACTAGATTTTTCAGTACTCAACCTCCTCCCATATTCTGCTTTCAAGTAGGCCTCACTTTCTGCTGTTCTCTTGTGTTTATAATTTACTAAATTTCTAGCTTCCAATTATAAGTGAGAGCATGTGGTACTTGATTTTCTGTTCCTGTGTTAGTTCACTTAAGGTAAAGGCCTCCAGCTCCATCCATGTTGCTGCAAAGGACATGATCTAAATTTTTTATGGCTCCATAGTATTCCATGATGTATATGTACCATATTTTCTTTATTTAGTGTACCACCGATGGGCATTTAGGTTGATTCTGTGTTTTTGCTATTGTGAATAGTGTTGCGATGAATATACCCATGCATGTGTCTTTATGGTAGAATGATTTATTTTCCTTTGGTTATATACCCAGTAATGGAATTGCTGGGTCAAATGACAATTCCATTTGAAGTACTTTGAGAAATTGCGAAACCTCTTTCCACAATAGCTGAACGAATTTACATTCCCACCAGCAGTGTACAAGCTTCCCTTTTCTCTATAACCTCACCAGCATCTGTTACTTCTTGACTTTTTAATAATAGTCATTCTGACTGGCGTGAGAGAGTATCTCATTGTGGTTTTAATTTGGATTTCTCTAATGATTAGTGATGTTGACTATTTTTTAATATGCTGTTGGCCACATGTATGTCTCCTTTTGAAGACTGTCCATTCATGTCCTTTGCCGACTTTTTAATGGGGTTGCTTTTTTCTTTTTCATTTAAGTTCCCTATAGATTCTAGATATTAGACCTTTGTTGGGTGCATAATTTGCAAATATTTTCTCCCATACTGTAGCTTGTCTGTCCACAGTGTTGATAGTTTATTTTGCTGTGCAGAAACTCTTTAGTTTAATTAAGTCCCATTTGTCAGCTTTTGGTTTTGTTGCAATTGCTTTGGCATTTTCATAATGAAATCTTGGCGAGGTCCTATGTACAGAATGATTATCTTCCAGGGTTTTTATAGTTTCAGACTTTCCATGTAAGTATTTAATCCATCTTTAGTTGATTTTTGTTTATGATGTAAGAAAGGGGTCCAGTTTCAATCTTCTGTATATGGCTAGCCAGTTAACCCAACACCATTTATTGAATAGAGTCCTTTCCTCATTGCTTGTTTTTGTTGACTTTGTCAAAGATCACATGGTTGTAGGTGTGTGGCATTATTTTGGGGTTCTCTATTCGTTCCATTAGTCTCTGTATCTGTTTGCTACCAATACCATGCTATTTTGCTTACTATAGCCTTATAGCATACTTTGAAGTCAGGTAATGTGATCCCTTAAGCCTTGTTATTTTTGCTTAGGATTGTTGTGGCTATTCAGGCTCCTTTTAAACTCTATATGAATTTTAAAATAGTTTTTGTCTGCTTTTGAGGAGAATGTCATCAGTAGTTTGATAGGGATAGCAATGAATCTGTAAATTGCTTTGGGCAGTATGGCCATTTTAACAATATTGATTCTGCCTATCCATGAGCATGGAATGTTTTTCCCTGTGCTTGTGTCATCCCTAATTTCTTTGAGCAGTGTTTTGTAATTCTTACTGTGGAGATTTTTTACCTCCTTAGTTAGCTGTATTCCTAGATATCTTATTCTTTCTTTGGCTGTTTTGAATGTTAGGTTTTTCTCCATCTCTCTACTTTGAACCTATGGTTGTGATTGCATGTAAGATGGGTCTCTTAAAGATAGCATACCATTGGGTCTTGCTTGTTTATCCAATTTGCCACTCTGCACCTTTTAACTGGGAGGTGTTAGCCAATTTACATTCAAGATTAATATTGATATGTGCAAGTTTGAAAGTATCATAGTGTTGTTAGCTGGTTATTATGCAGACTTGATTGTGTGGTTGTTTTACAATGTCAATGGTCTATGTACTTAAGTGTGCTTTTGTAGTGGTCAGTAAGAGTCTTTCCTTTCCACATTTAGCACTCTCTGCAGCACCTCTTTTTAAATTTTTTCTCTTTTTTTAATTATACTTTAAGTTCTAGGGTACATGTGCACAACGTGCAGGTTTGTTACATATGTATACTTGTGCCATGTTGGTGTGCTGCACCCATCAACTCGTCAGCACCCATCAACTCATCATTTACATCAGGTATAACTCCCAGTGGCATTCCTCCCCGCTCCCCCCTCCCCATAATAGGCCCCGGTGTGTGATGTTCCCCTTCCAGAGTCCAAGTGACCTCACTGATCAATTCCCACCTATGAGTGAGAACATGCGGTGTTTGGTTTTCTGTTCTTGCAATAGTTTGCTGAGAATGATGGTTTCCAGCTGCATCCATGTCCCTACAAAGGACACAAACTCATCCTTTTTTTATGGTTGCATAGTATTCCATGGTGTATACGTGCAGCACCTCTTTTAAGGCAGGTCTGGTGGTAATGAATTCCCTTGCATTTGCTTGTCTGAAAAATATCTTATCTCTCTTTTACTTAGGAAGCTTAGCTTGGCCAATATGAAATTACTGGTTGGAATTTCTTTTCTTTAAGAATGCTGAATATGAGCCCTCAATCTATTCTGGTTTGTAGGGTTTCTGCTGAAAGGTCTGCTGTTAGCCTGATGCGGTTCCCTTTGTAGATGACCTGCCTCTTCTCTCTAGCTGCCTTTAACATATTTTTATTTCATTTTGATCTTGGAGAATCTAATGACTATGTCTTTGGGATGGTCATCTTGTGTACGGGTTCTATGCATTTCCTGAATTTGAATGTTGGCCTCTAGTGAGGTTGGAAAAGTTTTCATGGATGATAACTTGCAATATGTTTTCCAAGTTGCTTACTTTCTTTCCTTCTCTTTCAGGGATACCAGTTAGTTGTAGACTTGGTCTCTTTACATAATCCCATATTTCTTAGAGGTTGTGTTCATTCTTCTTTAGTCTTTTTTCTTTATTTTTGTCTGACTGAGTTATTTTGGAGAACTGGTCTTTGAGCTCTGAGATTCTTTCCTTAGCTGTGTTAGTTTTGCTGTTAATTTTGAGTTTTTCCAGCTCTATCAGAAGAGTTTGGCTATTTTGTAAAATGTGCATTTCATCTTTCATCTCCTGTATTATTTGTTAGTATGCCTTAGAATCCTTACATTGAGTTGTGACTTCCTCTTAAATCTTGATGATTTTTGTTTCTATCCATATTCTGAATTCTATTTCTGTCATTTCAGCTATTTCAGCCTGGTTAAGAACTGTTGCTGGGAACTACTGTGGTCACTTGGAGGTAAGAAACTCTGGATTTTTGAGTTGCCAGACTTCTCATGCTGTTTTTTTCTCACCTGTGTGGGCTGATGTTCTTTCAATATTTGAAGCAGCTATCCTTTGGATTTTTTTTTTTAAGTTTTTGCTTTTATGTTCTTTGATGTCCTTGGAGATTTGATTATAAGGTGGGTTCAGTCAACTGGCTTCATTTCTGGAAATTTTTAGGGGGCCAAGGTTCAGCTCAACACTCTTGGGCTGTGTGCTTTAACTGTAGGGAGCTTGTATTGGACCCCCAGCTTTGTCCTCTGGTCCCATAAGGTTAGGAACCTGATGCACTGGAGAGGCTGAGGTGTTGTTCCTAAACAGCTGACCCCAACACTCTAAGCCAGCCAATATGCTTAATCAGGGTCGTGGCACATGAATCTGTGCTTTTTCACACATGCCAGCAGCAGTGGCAGGGCAGTGACAGTGCAGCAGGGTGCATGCTTGTGAGTTGGTATGGGGTACCAGCAGGCATAGGCCTACCGACTTCCACAGGTGCATTTGCAGCAGTGGCAGTGGCAGTGCAGGGCTGGAGATGGAGCTGCTATTGTCCACTTGCACATTCACACCAGTGGCAGTGCAAGGTGGGTTTGCTGGTGGATGCAGGACTGCCAGACTCCATGCATGTGTTTATGGTGGCAGCAATGGTGACTCAGGGCAGTGGGTAGGGCTGCTGGTCTCCATGTGCACATTTGCACCAGCAGTGGTGGTGTGGGGGAAGGTGTACTCAAGTAAGCAGCAGTGGTGTGGTGGGGTGCATGTGCATACTCGCCTGCAGGGTAGGGAGGTGATGTCCTGATATGGTTTGGCTGTGTCACTACCCAAATCTCATCTTGAATTGTAGTTCCCATAATCCCTGTGTGTCATAGGAGGGAACTTGTGGGAGGTAATTGAATCATGGGATCTGTTTACCCCCATGCTGCTATTCTCGTGATAGTGAGTGAGCTCTCACAATATCTGATGGTTTTATAAGGAACTTTCCCCCTTTTGCTCGGCACTTCTCCATGCTGCTGCCATGTGAAGAAGGACGTGTTTGCTTCTCCTTCTGTCATGATTGTAAGTTTCGTGAGGCCTCCCCAGCCATGATAAAGTGTGAGTCAATTAAAACATTTTTAGAAAAATAAATTGCCCAGTCTCGAGTATGTCTTTATTGGCTTATTGGCAGGATGAAAATGGACTAATGCAGGTCCACCCTGGACTAGTCTATGCATACATTGGCAAAGCAGTGGGGTTGGTTGTGGGTGTGTGTGTGTGCAGGTAAAGTGGCTCAGAGGAGACTGCGGTGGGGTGTGGAGTGAGCAGGTGTATGCCAGTGGAGACTGCTCAGATGGAGCTCTCTGATGGTCAGGCACAGTCTTCTGGTGATACAGCTCTTATGTGGGGCTCTAGGAGGGACCACAGTTGGGTATCTGAGGCTGCACTGCAAAAGGGTACAGTCAGCCTGGAGTCTTAGGAAAAGAGAGCAGACAGGGAGGCAATCAGATCAGACTGGCCACGTCTCTGCCCTGTCCAGGTCTGACAGTTCTCTGAGGCCCAAGTCTCCTAAGTGAGCATAATGAGACTGGGCGAATGGGCATTCCTGGCCATGCTCCACTAGAGATGTCTCTTCACCAAATCCTCTGGGGCTCTGCACAGGCTGGAGTCCTGCCCTTACCATCTCTCTAAGCAGCTAACTCTTCCAGCTGAAGTGTCTATGGTGGTCATGGGGTATCCTGCTGCCAGGGTTCCAGAGGTCCATGGTAAAAGCTAATTGTTCCTTGCCTGTTCAACTCATCCCATCCCCAGGAGTCACTGGGAGCCAGGAACAAGTCCCAGTGTACGGTAGCCCTATGCTGTGTTCCCAGCTTCTTCCCCCTTCAGGCCAGTGTCTGTGTTCTCCCTCTGTTCACCTTCAATGCCTTCCTTCTGAAGATCTGCTTGGAGTCTATCAGTCTTGCCAATGTCCTTTTCCTTTGGCAGCAGATGTTCCTTCTGGATGCATCCAGTAGGTCATCTTGTTGTGAGCTAGTTAAATTGATTCTTTTAAAGTGACACCAATATCTTGGCAATGTGGTCTTCAAATCTTATTTAAAGTCTACCGTGAATAATCATTTATCTGAACCTTCTCCTATTTCACATTTTAGAATGACCTCTCCTGTCCTCTTTATGTGACCAACGGCTACTCCCAAAATGAATGAATAAATGAATGAATGAACTAGTTGATTCAAAATTATGTGCCACCGGGTGTGGTGGCTCACTTCTGTAATCCCAGCACTTTGGGAGGCCGAGATGGGCAGATCACCTGAGGTCAGGAGTTTGAGACCAGCCTGACCAACATGGTGAAATCCTGTCTCTACTAAAAATATAAAATTAGCCAGGCATGGTGGCACATGCCTGTAACCCCAGCTACTTGGGAGACTGAGGCAGGAGAATCACTTGAACCTGGGAGGTGGAGATTGCAGTCAACTGAGATAACGCCATTGCACTCCAGCCTGGGCAACAAGAGTGAAATTCCATCTCAAAAAAAAAAATATTATTTGCCACATTTGAAGATAAATGTCTCGTATGAGTAATAAAAACAACATATGAATTAATTATTAGGCTGTGTGTGTGTGTGTGTGTGTGTGTGTGTGTGTATTTTTATTTCACAAAGCTGTTTTTAAAATATGGGTATATTACCTGTTTGTTTTGTTTTCCACAGCATTCCCCATGTTAACGCAGAAACATGTGGGCACATTTCATACTTTATGTGAACATCTATTCACCCAACACATGAATCTTGAGTCTTGTAGTTGGAATATGAATTAGTGACTTTATGCTCATGGGTCTGATTTTCTATATTTCTCTTCACAGTTCTCAAAGAAACAGATTTTTGCCAGGATAAGATCATCTCCCTTTTTATTCTTTGATTGTTTGCTGTCTGTAGCTTTTCATCCTTGTGTCATCATTCCTTGGTAGAAATGTAATTACTTATCTTGTATTATTGTCAAAATGTGATAAAGAAAGTTTGATAGAGAAAAAAGGAGAATTCCGCCTGAGCCAATTCAGTTTTACCATGAGGAAAATATTTTCTAGTGTTGTTTGGCTTTCTTTTTAAAAAAATAATACGTTCCCTCCCTCTTTCTCTTCCTTTCCTTGACATTTTGGTTTATCTTTTCTTTTTTCTGTCTCTTTATTTTTCATTCCTTCTCTGATCTTTTCTGCTTTCCTCAGATTATCTTGTTAGATTTTTATTTCATTATTTTCTGTATAAGACATAAGAATTATAATCAGTTTATTATATATTTGTCTCCTTCTACTAAGTTATAGACACTTAGAAAGACAAAATTTTGCATATCTCTAAAACCCAAGCCAAATACCTTCCAATTATTAGTTTTTAGTAAGTATCAATTAATTAAATGACATTCCTGAGAGGTTCTGAAGATCAAACTTAATATCTGCTTCTGATAGTGTATGAGCATTTATGGGATTTGGTTCAGTTACGCTGAATTATTTTCAGCCACTTGCATAAACTATGTTTAACTATTGCACATGCTTCTCCCTATCTCTGGAATACCTTACTTTTGCTCTCCACCCTAACCCAAATGGTGTAGCTATCTAATTCCCATTCTTTTCTCAATTCTCAAAATATATAGTATCACTTGTGAAAAGACTTCTTCATTCACCTAAATCCTTATTAAGGTTAGAAACCTGCTTAGTGTTGACATAGCATTGTAAGCTGTCATCACCATAGTCTCATTACACTCATTAGTATGTTTTTTTTTTTTAAACTTGTCATTATCTCGCACAAGAAAGTAAACATCCTGTGAGTGTCGGCGTCAAAGGAGGTAGTAGTGGTTGTGTTTGTCTGCTCACAGAAATCACCCAAAAATCTGGCATCATGTTTGGCCTATGGAATATATGTATAAAATAAGTGAATGTTTTCTAAACCATTAATGTTTGTGAACAGATTTCTTACCTCTGTGTCCACAATGTACATCAAACTAGATTTGCTTGCCCTATTTGTATGCATTTGCTTTCAGATGAGACTTATTTTGTTAATGAAAAACACAAGAATATTATTTAGTCAATCTCTAGGGATTGTGCATACATCTGGATACATCTATGGAAGTGGGTCATCTGTGTGTGTTACCTGTCAGGTACCCCTTTTTGAAAAAACATTAAGAATTATTGGATTAGACAATGTAATTGGAAATGTTTTATGAACAGTCAATTCTCTATAAATGAGCAGGGATGTGACTAGTATTAGTTACTGTGAGGCCAAGTGATTTAGATTTTCCAAAATGTAACTGGAATGAACAGATAATTCGACTGGAGTTTCTGAGAAGATACACAGAACACTCTCCAGCAAAAGCTTTCTATAATTTATAAAGCTCTGCCTCCCGTTATTCAGATTTAAGTGTTTTACCCTGCAGAGGACTGCCACACAGATGCAATTAGGGGGAGCAACTCTTATGAGCACACAGTGATCATCCCTTGTCATTCTAGATAATGACTGACCACATCATTTTTGCTACTTAAGCTCATTTAATATAGAGACTATGGCTGATTCAATTAAAATCACTGAAGACACTAAAAGAAAGCACTCACAGAGGAGTAAACTCTCAACTGAGATAATAAAGTGACCCCGACATGTAGATGGGCAGAAAATGTATGAGAGAATGAGAGACAGAGAGAAAATATCACACATTCACATATGACTGATTGAATGAATGAATGGAATAATACAACCAAATATACATTTCCATTAGATTGAGTAAAGAAGTGAATATTGGAAACAAAGCTTAAGGTATGTATCAAAGTGCATTTAACTTTTTACTTGATGCTAAAAATTTGCTCTATACAAGGTTGTCACATGGCTAGCTTTACACTATTAGTGAGTCAAAGCATGGATAGTGTTTAGTAAGACTCAAATACACAATCAGAACGTGATGAGTAATTGAGCAATTTACATTCTAAAATTGTTTATTGATAATTGAATAATTACACTTTGCTTTACCTCTTCCAAACTCTTGATGGAATGAGGCTCAGGGAAGAAAAAAAATGGAATGGGAGAGAGAAAAGAAAAATGAAGGAAGCAAAAGGTAAAGGGATTGATTCTTATTGGGGTTGTTATATAAATCCTTATACTACAGGATGCTTTGCATACCTCCTCTTTATATTTTATTAATACAGTAGCCATATGAAATTATTTCTTACTGTTTTACAGAACAGAAGAACAAACAAAGAAACAAGCTTACTTTATGGTATTGTAGGAACTGGTAAGGATAAGCTGAGTGCAGCATTGAATCTGAGAAACAACATGAGATGCTATGGAAGGGAAAGTAACTTCAAACAAGGAAGATATCGAAAACAAAATTTCTCATGCAAATAGGCACCAGGACTTGTATTGCAGTAAAATAGGAAACAGCTATAGGAGAGGAATCCAATAATTAAAGTACCTAAAAAATATTTCAAAGCTCCATTCCTCATCTATATAGATAACACGACAGGCCAAATCAATTTTGTACAAATTGTAGCATGGATTGAAATTGCCTGTCCACAAGCTGAATCCAGACCACTGTGACCTGCACACTATTCTGAAAATGGGGACATTCCAATTAAAAGTTCAATTGCTGAATTTTCTTGAAGACCCAATTCTATTGGGCCTATGTTCCCAGATGGTAAAAATTGCCTGGATAAATATATTTTTCCCTGTTAGATATAGTATGCAGCCTCTACTTGTCAATAACTCTACCAAACCTGGGTAATTATTTCCGTTACTTATGTGGTACACAGAAGATTCTGAGTTTGTGACTATAGGCTTAGAAACAGACTTTCATGAATTAGGAGTATGGTTGAACAGCTGTGCATTACATCATGTGATAGTTACTGAGTAGGGGGGAAGGTAAACGTGATTAAGAGGCACAATACTCTCCTGGAATTCAGAGCCTATCATGATAACTTGAGTGATTGAAAATATGAAATATGAAGAGGTTAGTGGAAAGTGCTATGGAGCTGCAGAGAAGGAAGAAGTTAGTTTTTGAGGAAGAAGGGAAATATTCAAGAGTGGAAGTGGCATCTCAGCTAGATCTTAAAGAAGAAATAGGGGTTTACACATTTCTGATTCTAAAAACATCTCAGGGAGGAATCAACAAACACAAAGCATATAAAAATATATAACTAGTATATAAATATATAACAAGTATATGAAAATATATAGCATGTATAAACATGAAAAAATATAGCATGTTAAGGAGGAAATGGAAATAGAATGTGACTATAATATTAAGTGAAAATTTAGGGTAATGACAAATGAGTCAACAAATGGAGATAGAACAAAGGTGGATAGTCTTTACAATTCATGCTAAATTATTTAGACATTATGCTATAAGCAATGGTAGCCATTGGAAGGATTTTGGGGTTTCAGTGGGGAGTTACTTAACTTAAAAAAATGTACTGAAAAAATTTTATCTTTGAAAGTGAGAGTGAAGGAGGTGAGAGGTAACCATGAGTTTTGGTAGTGATAATGAAGTCAGAACACAGATTGAACAATCCTTTCTCAGTTAATTTGATGTTGAATTAATTTAATTTGACATTAATCAGTTCAATATAACATTTGTTAATCATATTATATGTGTAAGGAATCATGGTGGATACTGGTGCTAGAATTCTGAGAAAGACTGGTGCAATATCCACCATCATATTGTTGAGATTCTAGTATAAAATGGGATTAAGTTAATGGAAATAATTGAGACTGAGAAGGGAGAAGGTAATGAAAGAAGCCTTTAAAATTTTTAAAAATACTTCAAGATTCTTTTCACCACTCTGAAACCAAGCTGCTTTCTATTTCAATTGACCCAGCAATTGAGGCCTAAGATGAAACTACTGAAATATTGCATTTAATTGTCCCTAGGACTGGACTGGAAATACAATATCAAATATGTCCAGTGATTGATTCCAGAACTTTTATTCAATTCAACATCTTCTGCCACTATTTTCCTTGCCTTGTACTTTAAGCTCCAATTGGAAATGTATGTGAATGTGATTATTAATATAAGTGCGTGTGTGTATATATATATATATGCATATATATGTGTATATATATATACACACACACATATACACACACATATTTATATATAAATATAAGCGTGTGTGTATAAATGATTTCATGGCAATTTTGCTTTTATGTTGTATTTCATTGCCTAATCTTACAATAATGCAATATTTTACAAAGACAGGTGTTTTAACTCTGAGAGCAGTGCCTGTGCCTTTAGAACTCTTGCTGTTTTAGGCAGGAAACGTACAGAGGAATAAAGAGAGAAGAAAAAATAAAGCTTTACTTTTTCATCAGTAATCACTCTTTGGCACATATTTTCTTATCTGTGTACCAGACACATTGCTCAGATTCCCAACTTTGCAGTATTTTCTTTTCTACTTCTTTGTTTTTGAAAGAAATGCTTCAGGGAAATGAGAGCAGGATTTGTGATTCGAACACTATTGTTTTTTCAGCAAATTCCATCCCTTCTTGCCTAGACCTCTGTGGGTGGAAAATAACTAAAATGATAGTAACTTATCTTCTGGTATGGAGTACAAGGGGTGTTAGAAGGCTGTATACTTTTAGCTCTAGGATACCAGTAAGCGACTTCCCTCTGTAGGTGGCAGTTTTCTCATCTGTAAGCTGAAGAAGAAAGCTGAATAATTTGTAAGGCAGCTCTGAGTTCATGTATAAGAATAATTTGAGTGTTATATGGCATGTGGTGAGGCCCTTTGCCAAACAGGAATGAGAACTTCCAAGGCATTATTGAAACAAAAGATTTTCCTGTCCAAATACACTGTCTAGAAATCATTGCCCAGTCACTTAGGTTGAAATTTTTCTTATCTGTACTTTAGATTAATCAATTCTTTTTCTCACATATATGTATATAGTCTCACTTTAATTATGTTTTCTTATGATCAGTGCTATAAATTAGTGCAAGGATTCCTGGCTCCATAGTTTTTGCCTCAGTTTCCTCATTTACAAAATAATGAAGATTGAATGGATTAATTTACTTAAAAATGTCCAAAGCAGTGCCTGTCACATAATTGGTACTACATAATTATTTGCTTTAATAGCTATCATCTGAAAGCATAAAATTCCAACAGAATAAGTGATTTAAAGTGTCCCAGTGCTACATTACCAGGTATGAGGTGCAGGTGGAGGGTGATGGTCAGTGACGTGCATGAATACTGGGAGATAATATCGTTGGTAGTAAAACTATGGGCTTAAAGGGCAATTCTTGCAGGTGATGGAAATTGGATAAAATTAATAAAAGAATTTTAAAAGATAAGTGTGATAGTTAATATTGAGTGTGAACTTGATTAAACTGAAGGATGCAAAATATTGTTCTTGAGTGTGTCTGTGAGGATGTTGTCAAAGGAGATTAACATGTGAGTCAGTGGACTGGGAAAGGCAGACACTCACCCTCAATCTGGGTGGGCACAAGCTAATCGGCTGCTGGCATGGCCAGAATAAAAATCAGGCAGAAGAATGTGAAAAGACTAGACTGGCTTAGTCTCCTGGCGAACATCTTTCTCCCATGCTGGATGCTTCCTGCCCTCAACCATTGTACTCCTAGTTCTTCAGCTTTGAGACTCTTGGACCTTCAACCACAGACTAAAGGCTGCACCACCAGCTTCCCTACTTTTGAGGTTTTGGGACTCGGATTGGCTTCATGGCTCCTCAGCTGGCAGGCGGCCTATTGTGGGACCTCAGTTTGTGATCGTGTGAGTCAATACTTTTTCATAAACTCCCCGTTATATATACATCTAACCTATTAGTTCTGTCCCTTTACGGAACCCTGACTAATACAATGAGGAATATAATAAAAGTCAATAAAATCTTAGTTTCAACTTCAGAAGAACACTGACCACACCCTGTCTTCCGAAGTATTTCATCAGTCCTTGCAGCCATTACCAGTAGAACATGGCCTAAACCTGAAGATCAACAGTGGGTGGATAACCTAAGGGTTCTCCAAAGTTTAGATTGAAGAATGTCTTTCTTTTCTAACTTCTCAAACTTCTCTAACACTTTCTCACTTTCCTACTCAGGATCTATATTTCTTCATAGGTCAATTTTATGTTGTTCTCCTCTATCACGCAAAGTTCTGATTACTTCTGGCAGCATAAATATGTTTTTGCTTTCATTTTTGTTTGTTTGTTTGTTTGTTTGTTTGAGACAAAGTCTCACTCTGTCTTGGCTATGTAGTGGGCATGATCCCGGCTCACTGCAATCACCACCTCCTGGGTTCAAGCAATTCTCCTGCTTCAGCCTCCCTAGTAGCTAGGTTTACAGGTGCCCACCACCACACCAGCTACTTTTTGTATTTTTTTAGTAGAGATGAGGTTTCACCATGTTGGTCAGGCTGGTCTCAAACTCCTGACCTCAGGTGATCCACCCACCTCAGCCTCCCAAAGTGCTGGGATTACAGGCTGAGCCACCACACCTGGCCTGCTTTAATTTCAAAGCACATCCAGTAGACTAAAATTCAGCACATAATATCAAGTATTATCATTGTCTTCCTTGTATAAGTGAAATAAAGAAAAGTAAAGATACAACCTGAGAACTGGCTTTAGGTAGTTATATATTTATCAACTAATATATGGAAATCTTAAGGAATTGTATAATTCCGTGTAACTAGCAAACTATAGAGCTTTAAATTAGATCTAGATATATTACACAAAAACCCATCTGTTTTACAGAGTACATTAGTAGTGTTTTTTAAAGTTGCTTCATATTATAATAAATCTAGCATCATCAGTCAGAAGTATAAATTCTTGACTGGGACCTAGTTAGAATACTTACAGGCGAGACCTGGTAATCTCTTCAGTGAACAAGTGCTTTCAGTTGATTGTTAAACTGTTAAAGAAGTTTGAAAACACTGGTTGTAGGGATGGAAAAGAAAAGCATGAAAAACATCCATGCATAGAAAGAGAGGTGGACATGTTTGATGGATCTGCATCCATTTCCAAATAAGCAAATTTTAGAAACCAAATATGTTTAAATAATGTTAGCAAATATGTAAACCATTTCTGGGAGGGAAAAACAAAAAAATAAGTCCCATAGAGCTGATGGAGCTCACATGTACGAGACAATCTTGAAAGGCTAAATGCCCAGCAGAGATTACAGGATACCCGAGTTTCTGTGATATGATCAGTCAGTTCTAAGAGTCACAGTTCCTCTCTAGGGAAGGACAAGGCCTTAGGCACAAAGGGTACAACAGAAATAATGCTTTCAGAGAAGAGAATATAAAAAAATGTGCCCCAAGATAATTTTCCAAGCTGATGATGGGGGTTGAAGGGAGGAGAGAAAGTCATTTTCAGGTCAATAATCCCTATTGCACAGCCACTGTGAGTTGTGTGAATCACTGAGCACATTTCAAGGAACGGCTGTCATGTGTCACTAACCAATTCTCACTGCAGATGGACTCCAGGGTACTTGGGATCTATTTTGAGGAGGCTGCAAGCAGTAGAAGCCTGCTGGTTCCACTGTAAGAAAACCTCAAACCTCAGCCACCCTTGAAAATGTGGGGAAATAAAAACCTTCAGTCCAAGCACATTTTCCCCTTGTTATGATACACATTTCTTATATTTCTTTTCCTCCATTACCCATCTCACCCTCCCTTCTCTGTGCTCCTTCTGTTGGCAACTCCATCATTTTTCTTTCTGCTAAGTCTGTGGGCAAAATATGCAACTTGGAGTTTTCTATATACCCTGAAAGAAGAGAACAAAACAAGAGCTTGTGTACATATTATATGTTTTTGTCAGTCCACTGTCATATAATCCTCCCAGGGGCAATTATTTCTCTCTTTCTTCATTCCCCAGGTGAATATTGATGTTCGGGGCTACCTTAGAAACCTTCTGTGGAAGTTGGAAAATCCTTCTTATCTGTGGTCCTTGTGGTAGACAGAATAATGGCACTTACTCACTAAAGGTGTCCATGACCTAGTCCCTGGACCCATGAATACACAACCCTCCATGGCAAAGGGATTTTGCAGATGTGACCAAATACAAATATTGAGATAGGGAGATGGTCCTGGATTATCTGAGTGAGCCAATATAATCACAAAGGTACTTAAAGGAGGAAGGAAAGATGGTCAGGGCAGGAGAAAGAAATGTGACAACAGAAATAGAGGCTGGAATGAGAACAATGCAGCTCCACAAACAAAAGGCAAGGAAACAGATTCTTCTCCAGAAGGAGTACAGACTACTCAGTCAATTTTAGACTTCTCACCTCAAGAACCATAAGATTAAAAATGTGTCCTGCTTTGAGACACTAGGTTTGGGGTAATTTGTTACAGCAGCAGTAGGAAACTAATACAGTCTAGAATGACTGAGAAAACGATAGCATCCTCAACCCAACTGACCAGGAACACTCATGTTGGACAATTATGTGTGTAAGAAATTAAGCTTTATTGTGTTAATCCATGGAAATGTTCACATGTGCTTTTAAATTTGGGTAGTGCAATCTTAAATATTACAGACTTTACCCATTATGCTTTATGATATCCTGAGAAGTTCCATGGACACAAAGTTGGATGTTACTTAATCTATCTTCAACATTGTGCACTCCAGTCTTCCGTTTTCTTCTCACTTCCTCATAGCATCAAGTTCAATTTGCTTTTGAGTCCTCTTCCTATGCCTTTTGTGACTATGTCAGCCTCACGATGATACATTGTGCCAAGACCTTTAAACACTTATGCATTTTTTTATGCAAAATAAATAAAGTGGTTAAATATGGTAAAACAAATGGAGTGTCTCAATGAGGAATTACCAAAAACACAATTTTAAAATGCAGTTATCTGCAGTGCATCTCTTCAAACATCCTCACTATCATTTTTCTCTCTAAATTTTGACTTGTCCTTCTGGTGGCCCAATTTTATCAGGCTGAGAGTAGGTTTCATTGGCAATAGGTCTGGAGTTTCAGGGAAGACAATGGGAATTGTTCATATGCCAATATCATCTTTCTAAGGTTTTTCTGGTTTTTTTTGTTTTGTTTTGTTTTTTTGTTTTGTTTTGTTTTGTTTTTTTCTGAATATGGACATTGATGGGCTCACTGCAGAAGCCAGGATGTATTTTCAAAGAGCTTTACAATTATTCCTACCCGCCCTTTCATGCCACTTTTATTCTGTCTTCTGTAGCTACCCATGTTAGTCAAGGTAGCTTGGAAGCAATGCATGTCAAGGCTCTATGTAGCAGAAAAGTTGCAGGATGTAAGGAGTCTGGGCACCTCAGTCCATGAGGAATTGCTTGGAGATGAGTTACTTGATGCAAAACCCACTTTTGAATATTTCTGAGAGTGAGATCTAAACTTTCATTTGTCAAGTAACCAAATTTTGGAGTTGCTTGTTACAACAGTTGTCTTGCTCTTCTACACACAGATGGGAACAAAGGTGTAGAGGACTGTTCAGGGAGATTTTTAAAAGAACAGACATGGCCATGGAACATATCACTTCTACCCAGATACCATTGCATAGAGTTTGATGAGCATAGAATAATCACAGCAAACTGTTATCACTTAATACAATTCCTGGTACACAATATCATGAGGGACGTTGTGATTTTAGTGAGTACAGAGCACTGGGAAGAAGAAGAAAATAATGAAATGAAGGAATCTGGTGTATCACTACCATGTCATTCCTCCTCCATTCCTTGGCACTGTTAGATGTAAGGTAAGCACTACCAGATCAAATAATCATGATGATTCATATAGGTTCCTGTCCAATCAGGAAGTGTTTTGTAGTTGAACGAGTCCAGGATAATAATTTAAAATCAAAAACAAGAAAGGAATCTGGACTTGACAGCTTCATGGATATCTGATGTTTGGTTAAAGATTCGCTGCATTCTAGCCAATGACTGGTGGAAAGGGCTAGGGCCAGATAGAAAATAAGGCAGGAAAAAATATAATTTAAGCCCCAGGGCAAGAATCAGATAAAGAATCAGTAGAAGCATCAATTACAATTTACAAGTTTCTTATCTCATGGCTTAGAGGAAACTTGAGTAAGGAAAGAGGCAAAATAAGATGTGGACTCGGACAGAGGCTAAAACGTACTGTGTACGTGTGGTTGTCTCATGCTCCCTTATCAATGGCATTTTAATGAAAAAAGCGTGGCTAAATGCTAGATTAAACGGCTTTTTCAGGATTGGATTCAAGACATGACAGTTTGAGTTCAGAACTGCAAGGACCTGCTGCCTGCAACAAGAAGAGAAGGAACCATTATAAACACCAGTGTAAAATAAAAGTGCATACCAGATGACCTAGTGAACAGCCCAAGCCATAATGCGAAATTCTTCTTTCCATTCCATTGTCAATAACTTGGATAATGATATGGGTTTATTCCAATATTCCAGACTGTGCTCTGCTAGAAAAATAATAATTGCCATGACATGAGTGCCTATCATAGACCAGACACTATAATGACCCATAGAATATAAAGTACGTAATTCATCTACTTTGCGGAAGGGAATAATAAAGTTCAAAGAGGTTACTTAACTTTCTCATGTCTCTTAATGACTAAGAGGTAGAGAAGGAATATAAATACTAGTCTGCCTAATTCCAAGTTTCTGCTTCTCTTTCTTTCTTTTTTTTGTCATGATATACTGTTTTCAAAATTCTAGGAGGACAAAGGAGACTGTCAAGCAATGAAGTGTCCTGAATTTTCTAGAATCAGTATGAGACTCAGAAAAGACACTGGATTACATGTGGTCTAACTTTGTCATTGTAACATATAAGATGATCAATGTTGAAGTGATTTGCCCAACGTCGCATATGATGGTGACCAAGCCAAGAGTTCCCAAGTCTCTTGACTCCCACTAGGCACTTTACCCACATACCCAGCATTTGAGTGTTACACATAATCATTTTCCAATCCTTCTCATTCTTTATTTTTGGAGTGGGTGCCAAGCTCCTAGCTCTAAAGCAGCCAGGGAAATGTCTTCAAGCCTAGCTCATAGCACTCTCTGTTGCATTGATTTGTAAAGAGATTTATGGCGTTGACCTGATCTCAATGAAGAAACCAAATCCAATTTACTAAGGAATTACAAGCCTGTCCGATCAATAATCTATTTATCTCCTTCACTTTGCCATCTTTAGACACTCCAAACTTGTCATGGGAAATTGAAAGCAGTTTAAAAATATAATTATGCAGCCTCAGGAAAGGTCTCCAGAATTTCTGAAGAGTTTCAATTGCCTTTAAGGAAATACTACCCTGGTTTTGGCAATTAAGATCACATTCTGCTCACTAGTCAAGAGTACCTAGCCTGAGCTCATTAATAGAAATACAGTGTCAGGATAACAGGAGCCCATAATTGCAGCATTTTTCACACCGTCAGTATTCTATCTGGAATATTGGGTTCAATTAAAGGAGCCTCTTTAGAGCAACCTCATTTTAGAGCTAATTTTTAGATTTAATTTTACCTAATTTTTAGAGCTACCTAATTGAACTAAGCCATATCCAAAGGAAAGCAACCAAAGTGGTAAGGAAAGTAGAATATTTTGAAAAATTAGAAATATTAGAAGGTAGATATTCTGCTGATATAGAAAAAAAATAAATAAACCCAAGGGAACTTGAAAGACAACTTTAAATAATTAAAGACAGATACATTAAAAAGAAGCTTGTTCCATGTAGATGCAGATGGCAAATATAGAATACAAGCAGACATGTTAGCTGGGAAAATTTAGTTTGATGTAAGAATAACCTTTCTTATGATTGTAACTTTTATAAAATGAAACAATCTTTCCTGGAGGTAGTCATCTCTAAAATGAGATTCAACCCAAATAATGACCTCTCGGGAGTAGAATGGATTTGAAATGGGAAGTAGTGGGTTCAAGTTCAGGATGAACACGACAGATGCTCCTTTCCTGCACACTGAAGGAAGCATCTAATATGCAGGGTCTATTGCTACCTCCTCATTTACATTGGCCCACTTGTCCTTGCTCTCTTCTTCTTGAATCTTGGATTTCTGGATGTATATTATTGTTTTAGGACTGACTTCTAACTCCTTCAGAGAAGTGATGCTTGAGACACCTCTTTAGGACTGCTTAGTCAGTGATAGTTGGCTGTGGTTTCTACTGTAGTTGTATGTGTCTGACTATATGACCATACACATGTGTGTTTTGCTTATATGAAAAAGTCACTCCTTTCTGAAGAAAGTTGTGTAAATCTCAGTACATTGGTTAATTCAAAGAAATTAGAATATTGAATATTATTACTATAATCTTTATTCCATAAAGATTTTTACTTCATACTTAGATTCTTCCCCCTATTGCATACCATTTCCTTTGCCCATTATTATCACACTGTCCTGCTTTGTAAGAGTATCATCCTTGCTGCTAGATACATTATCCTAAAACTAACTTGGATTAGCAAAGTCTTTGGCTTAGAATTTTTTACATGCATAACCTGTCTGACCCCAGTTTCTTTTTCCATTGAATTGCCATGACTCCTCTTGATGTACACATTCCTTGAATTTATAATGCCTTGAAAATATCTCATAGTATACCATCTTTTGTCTTTGTTCATGATATTTACTCCATCATCCCATACCAATTAGGCAACATACTAGCCATGTATGTCTAAAGCTCTGCTCAAAAGCAATCATCTCTTTGAAACATCAATCACTCCTGGGCTCTCTACATTTCTTTTAAGTGTTTCTCTCACCTAATATTGGAGTAATTAGTGTGTTTTCATGTCTCCCACCGGAGCCTAGAATAATGGTTCTCAAATTTAGCACACATTAGAATCACATGGACAGCTTATTAAAACATAGATTTGTGGATCAGGTTCCAGAGTTCCTCATTCAGTAGGTCTGCAGTGGGGACTAAGAATCTGGACTTCTAATGAGTTCCAAGTGAAAGCCAAGATTTCTGTTTTTGGGAACACACTTGAAGAATTTAGACTGGCATAGATTACAAATGCTTGGTTAGTTGGGCCTAGGACATCTGTTAGAGATATCACTGAGATTGCAATGTTAACTGATGGCATTATGGGCATTTTGAACTATATGTTTCTCTATTTTGGGAACATGTCCTATGCATCACAGGCAGTTTAGCAAGATCATGGCTGTCTACCCATTAGATGCCAGCAACACTCCCTCTCCAGTTGTGACCACCAAAAATATCATTACACTTTGGCAAATGTCACTGCTGCCCCTCAAATTGAAAGCCTCTGAATAAGATAATACAGAAATACCTGATTGTTAAAAATTCAAATAGTTTTCATCCTGAGAATTATGTAAACCAAAATTAATATCAAATGAGAATAAAATAATATTTTAAAGCAAGTATTCATACCACTTTCATTCCAACATGGGACTCCTATAAATTCCAGTTGAAATATACATAGTTCTATCTCATTGTAAGCTATTGTTGGATCTTGAAATCTTACTGTGATTGGATTTACAATACAGAAACCCAAGTGATGATCAGTTTGCTTATTCAGTCTTATTAAAGGTGGATACAACTTGCTTGTATAGGTCTTCCCAAGGTATATATATATTTTTTGTCCTTTTTATTAGACCAATAGCACAGATTTTGAGAGCAACGTAAGATATGAGTATGAAAAAGAGCACAGCAATTTAATACACAGTAACTCTGTCCAGTTGTAAATAGGGCCCTATATGTTTCTTGCAATCTGAAGGATTTCTATTTCCTTCCCTTGGAAAAGAACAAAAAAACAGCAGACAGAGCAATAGCAAATGCTTATTTCTCTGGTTTTCCCTCCTCCTATGCTTTTCACAGAACAGGCATCCTGTGTTTGTTGAATAAATAATTGAATGAATACAGATAACTGAAAGCTATGGAGGAAGCTTAGATAACATTATCTTGAAAGTACTGCTCAAACTGAAAATTCTATCATTCTATGAGCCTACTGTCTGATTTTCAGAAATGTGTCACAAGACCTACTAATTAGAGTCTAATATCTAGAGAACATGATTGTGAAACCCAGACCAATTTCACACTAAAAAGTAATCCCAGGGGAGTGCTGGCCAGGCGACTGCTAACCCGAGGGCTTCCTGACTTCCACCTCCCTTCTACCAGAGCAGCTCTGTGACAATTGTTTTATTCAGGGTAACAGTTCACTTGAAAAGGTATTCTGCTTAAATACAAGTAAAAGATGGAAAGTAGACTACCCAGAAGTATTTCTTAAATTACCAAGATGTGCTATGTTCTGCATTAACTATCTTCTAATCTATCCTTACAGAAGTTCTATAAAATTAGTCTCAATGACTACATCTTTTACTCATCAAAGAACAGAGCTCAAAGAGGTAAAGTGGCTTTCCCAAGGCTGAACAATTGATTAGCACCAGAAACAAAATCTGGGCCAAAGGTTTCTGATTCCATGTTATTGTTTCACTCACCATGAAGTCCCCTGTGATCAACACCATGAAGCAACACACACTTCCCCACATACTCAGCTTCCTCCACTCTAAAAATATGTTATGGAGCTAGCTCCATCTCTGATAATGACAGCATTTTTGTTTCTTTCTACAAGCTGAATTTATTCAGGCCTAGATGTGTTGCTCTCCTTTTTCTTTGCAAATCTCTAGATAACACAAATATTACCAATACACTGACACACAGCAAAAGACATAAAACCCAATACTCTGCTGGTCTGTTACAGTCAGAGTGTGATCCAGAATTACAATAACAATAGCTGAGAATTATTTATTGAGCACTCCCCACCATCAGGCACACCACCAAGACTTTCATGATGTTATTTGATCCTCAGGAGAAGCCTTTTAGGTAGGCACTATCACTACCCCTCTGCTAGAGATCAGAATAGAAAAGCTCTGTGTGGTGGTACCATCAACATTTTTCAGGAGCTCAGTGTAGGTAAGTCACTTGTTGAAGGTCAGAACCAGAATTCAAACCCAAATCTTCTGATTCCAACTTTCACAACTATTTCCACTACCGCACAGTAGGACCAAGCTACGTATTGATTCGTGTGTCCTACAGCTTTCCTCATGGGGTGACGTGATCTACTATTAAAGGGTATCCATGAAAGACGCACATTGTATGTCCTTCAGGGTTATAGGTAGTGAACATAAACTTAAAGAATTCAGGCTTTGGGCCAGGTGTGGTGGCTCACACCTGTAATCCTAGCACTTTGGAAGGCCATGGCGGGCAGATCACTTGAGGTCAGGAGTTCAAGACCAGCCTGGCTAACATGGCCAAACCCAATCTCTACTAAATATACAAAATAAAATAAAATAAAATAAAATAAAATAAAATAAAATAAAATAGCTGGGCATGGTGCTGCACACTTGTAGTCCCAGCTACTTTGGAGGCTGAGGCATGAGAATTGCTTGAACTCGGGCGGAGGAGGTTACAGTGAGCCAAGATTGTGTCACTGTACTCCAGCCTGGGTGACAGAGTGAGACTTCGTTTCAATCAAAAAATTAAATAATAATAATAATAATAATAAGATAATGCAGGCTTTGAAGTCAAAAAACAGTGTTGGACATGAATCCCAGCTCCAATTTATTATTTGTAAAACTTTTGGAAAGTCACTTCTTATCTCCAAATCTCGTTTTCCTCATTTGAAAATTGCAGATAAGGACTGCACCTCCTTCATCATATAATAAATAAGTCATTTTCCCAATTGAACACACAATAACCATTCAAATTGGAAATAGTAACTACTGTAATAGCTGAAAAAATTCATATGTACAAAGAACACTGAAAATATAAAGAAAAAGTTGAACTATCACATACTTTTAATTCTAAAAGCTAAGCAGAGGGGTGTTTTATGATGAACTTGAATAAGATTAAACTATTTATTGCCCTCAAAGTATGCTTTAGGGTTGCTATTTTGCCCTGTCTTTAGATAAGGAAACTGGAGCTCAGGTATGGAAAATGATTTTATTGAAAACTAGTGGCTATAGGGATTTGAATTGTGTTCCGCTTGCTTCCAGTTTAGTATGAGTGTGATCAGTGAAGACTTTGTGGACTGTGTATATCTTAAAAGATGAGAAGTCCCCTGAGCATAGAAATATGTGACTCTATATAAGGACAGGCCATACATTGAAGAATTGTGTTTCACGTGTCCCTAGTTTTCTTCCCCACTTTCGTTCTCTGCATCAATGAAAAGGATTCAATATTTTCTGAGCAAACAATCTTTGTCTAGAGAATCAGATCTATTACATCATTAACTACTCTGTGAGGTGTGTATTCTCTCCATTTTAAAGATAGAGTATGGCCCAGATATTTTAAATCACTTGGCTAAGAGTACACAGTAAATAACTTAGAGCCTGGATTCTGAAATTCAAGTCTTTTCTAATTCATGATCTCCTTCACACTACATATGTCTGCTAGAATTTTTCACAGTACTCACTTTCCTAGGCCAAACATACTATCTCATGTTTTATTCTCTCTCTACAGGGGTCCTCAGTTATGTCACATTTTTATCTTGTAAAGAGCAGAAAGAAATCCTGGAGAATTGACATACATCTAGCCCGAGAGAGAGAGGAACTGGCACCTTTCTCCCAATGACTTCATTAATTTTTTTTCTTTTTCTCTTTTTAATATCTAATAATGTTTGCCACAGAGGCCTGTTCTGTAGGTTGCCGTTATATGAATTGGTACATATGGGAGAAACTAACTCTGCTTCGAAAGAAGCAATTGGAAAATATGTAATAGTCTATTCAGAGTTGCAAAGAAAGACTGCGATTCATAATGCCCCATATGTCCCCAGGTATGCTCCCTGGACATCATTGTTTGCTGGAATATTAGTGTATAATATGCTCCAACTTAGATCACATAGCTCGTGCATTATAATTTTGTTGTGAAAGATAATCTATTCTTTTCAAGGTGTTGATTGGACTTCCTAAAATGTAATTGCCTTTGTTCATTTGCACATATATTAAGTACCTATTGTGATTCTCTCAGATAAAAGTTTTGATGGATCCCTAGTAATTAAAAGACAAACTCCACATTCTTTGGCACATGATTCAAAGTCTTCCAAATATTTGTTGTCTACCTAACCCAATGTTTCTATTTTCGTAGTCCTCAATACCATGTCTCCAGTCCTTCTCTTTTGTGACTATAAAAACCTCACTCATCTTTCTTGTTTCAGATTATGTATCATTGAAGGTGAGAATGAGAGTGGTTTTAGATCTGTGTTCTATGTTCATGGTTGAGCTTAACAGGTGCCCAACCTCATAATTGTACACAAAGCTGTGCATGTATTGGACATGTATACTTTTACAGGTAAAGGATCCATGGTGATTTGCAGATTCTAAAAATATTGATCACCATTTAAACATAAAGTGATTACTACAGGATTCACCAGTTGCTAATATGTTGATCTAGACTGATGGTGATATTTATTGTCTATGTAGTTTTTCCAGTGTTCCTTTGATTATCAAACCATTTATATTAAATTGCTCTAACAAATCACCACACACTTTGTGGTTTACAAAAACAGAAACTTATTCTCCCATGGTTCTGGAGGCCAGAAGTCTGAAAGACAGGTGTCAGAAGCATTGGTTCCTTCTGGAAGCTCTGAGAGAGAATCTTTTCTAGCTACTGGTGGCTACTGGCAAACCCTGGCATTCCTTGGCGTGTAGACATCACTCTCATGTTTACTCTCATTTCTACATGGCTTTCTTCTCTTCCTGTGTCTCCATGTCTCAAATCACCCTCTGCTTTTTCTCCTGTTAATTCTAGGCTTGCACAGTCTCATCTCAAGTCCCTGAACTGAATTGTACCTGTGATACTCCTTTTCTCTAAATAAGGCCATATTCACAGGTTCTAGGTGGATGATATAATATAATCATGAGTGGAATCATATATTTGTCTTTTTGACTGGCTTATTTCACTTAGCATAATGTCATCAAGGCTATCTATGTTGTGGCATATGACAGTATTTTCTTCATTTTTAAGACTGCATAACATTCCATTGCATGTACATGCCACATTTTTTTATCTGTTCATCTGTCAATGGACATTTGGGTTGCTTCTACCTCCTGATTATTATGTGTATTTTTAATGTTTTTAGTAACCTCCACACTGTTTTCCATAATGGCCGCATCATTTTACATTCTCACTAACAGAACACAAAGGTTCCAATTTCTATCCTCACCAATACTTGTTGATATTTTTGTTGTAGTTCTTTTAATAGTAGTCATCCTTATGGGTGTGAAGTGATAGTTTATTCCTGTTGTGTTTATTTGTTTGTTTGCTTGCTTGTTTTAAGACAGGGTCTCACTCCATAACCTAGGCTGGAGTGCAGTGGTGTGATTGATTATGACCCACTGCAAACTCAACTTCCTGGCCTAAACTGATCCTTCCACCTGCATCTCCTGAGTAACTGGGACTATAGGTACATATCAGGATAATTGTTTGTTTGTGTGTGTGTGTGTAGAGGAAGGGTTTTGCTATGTTGCTCTGGCTGGTCTTGAAATCCTGGCCTCAAATGGCCCTCCCACTGTGGCCTCCCAAAGTGCTGAGATTACAGGCATCAACCACCACGCCTGACCCTCACTGTGGTTTTAGTCTATATTTTTCTTAATGATTAGTAATGTTGAACATATTTTCTTTACACATTGGCCTTTTTAAAATATCTTTAGTGAGTTATCTACTCAAGTCCTTAATCTTTTTTAAATTGGGTTATTTTTCTGTTGTTAAATTATGAGAGTTCCTTTTATATTCTGGATATTAACTCCTTATTAGATACATAATTTGCAAATATTTTCTGCCATTCTTTAGGTTGTCTTTTCACTCTGTTGATTGTTTCCTTTTATGCTGAGAAGTTTTGAAGTTTGGTGTCTCATTTGCTAATTGTGACTTTTGCACCTATGCCTTTGACGTCATAACCGAGAAATAATTGGCAAATCCAATGTCCTCAAGTTTTTCCAATGCATCTTTGTCTAGAAGTTTTCTTGTTCTAGGTCTTACGTTTATATATTTAATCCATTGTGAGTTAATGTTTTGTACATGGTATAAGATGAGGGTTCAGTTTCCTTAATTTGTATATGGATATAGAGTTTTCCCAACGCTGTTTGTTGAAGTGAGACTTCTTTCTCCATTATGTAATGTAGGTACCCTTGCAAAGTTCACTTGACAGTATGTGCATGGTTTTATTTCTGGTCTCTCTATTCTATTCCATTGATCTATATTGTCTGTCTTTATGCCACACCATCTTGATTACTATTTCTTTGTGATATGTTTTGAAATCAGGAATTGTGAGGCCTCCACATTTGTTGTTTTTCTTAAGATTACTTTGACTATTCAGGGTCCCTTTAGATTTTATATGAATTTGAGGACGGATTTTCTATTTCTGCAAAAACTGCCATGGACATTTGAAAAAGACTGCATTGAATCTGTAGATAACTTGGATATTATAGACATTTTAACAATGTTATGTCTTCTAATCCATTAAAAGAAGATGTCTTTCCATTTATTTGTATCTTTTTCTTTTTTTAGGAACATTTTTTGGTTTCCAGTGTACAAGTATTTTGCCTCCTCAGTTAAGTTTATTTTTGAATATTTCATTCCTTTGGTTGCCAATATAAATGGGATTATTTTCTTTTTTGTTGGTTAATGTTAGCATTTACAAGCACAACTGATTTTTGTGTTGGTTTTATATCTTGCAACTTTGGGGAAATTTATTGTTTTTAACAGTTTTGTGGAATTAAGGTTATCTAAATATAAGAATGTATGAAAGTTTAGGAGAAGAGATTCTCATGTCTTTAAGGAGTTCATGAATTGGGGAGTCAGGCTTTTGACATATAAAATATTTAAAACTTCAAATTGGTCATTTATTTTCCAAAGTTTCCTAACTCATTCTAAAATGATTGCTTGACATCAGAGATTCTATAATCATTTTCCAACTGATATCTCCAATCGCCTGCTTCTGTCTTTCCTATCAGGCCCCATATTCTAGTTAAATGGGATATTTTAAATACTCTAATTAGACTTGACATTTCCCAATACCTGTGCTTTTTCACAGACTAGTCTTTATGTGTACAATTACCTCTGTCAGGTTCTATGTCCTGGCTAAATCCTATTTTTTTTTAAATTGCAGAGATATTATTGGTTTCATATTTAACAGCGATTCCCTTACTTTAAGATTCTTAAATGTGCTTCAGAAAATGCTATACTCATTGTCACCATGGGGATTGAATCACAATGGATCTGTTCCATTCTCTTGAAAGTGATTGGTTTACATGTGACCTTTTACTTAGTTTTAGCCAAGAAGACCATAAGAAAATATCTGTTGGAGGGGCTTCTGGAAAAATAAAATATTGCTCTTAAAAAGAAATACATGAAAGAACATTTCTTTTCTGCTTCTGCATGTATAGTCAGTCAATATGGCATCTCATATTTTCTAAGATTTAAAAGAAAGGTATGGCAAATGTGTATGGGCAATAGTGCCATGAGATGGAGTGGAAGAGTGGGCAGGTTGCAAGTCAAGTAGGGCCTGGTAGGTCATGGTGAGAGGTTGAAAATTTATTTTAAATGCAATGGGAAACTATACAAAATTTCTAACAGAGTTAGTAACACAAGCATGTTTTTCAAAACTCACCCTGGCTGTTTCTGTAGTGCATGGACTGAAAGAGGTAAGAACTGAAACAGAAAAATCAATTAGAAGGTTACCAATTTAGCCTTGGAGAGAGTGGCATGAAGGGAGGAGAAGCCATTTAATACTCATCGCTAGAATAAATGAAGGCTGTATTGCAAATAACTATATACAAGCATAATTATGTAATGTAGGCCGAATATATCACCACTACAAGGGTGGGCAACAGGATCAAGATTAGCATCAGAGAGAGGTCATCGGGAAAACAGAGAGCAGCTTGTTCTCACACTGTGGGAGGAAGTCAGTCTCTACACCCCAGGGAGATGCAAGCAGGCTTTGCTCTGTGTTTTTCCTCTGCAATCATTGCGTTCCCTACAGGAGAGGCACTGCTTAATATGACTGCCTTCCCTTTATTCACGATTGTTTGTGGTTCTGATTAAACAGCCTCCTGGCAGGAGGAAGGCCTTTCTGGGAAGGGCAATAAGAGCTTTGCCATTTCCCAGAAAAACCTGGCAGTCATTAGTCCCTGCTAATAGTAGCTGATGAGTTAATTTTCCTTCCTAACAAGCCTTACTCCAAGAGGCAGAAATAAACACTGGCAGGGGTTTGCATGAAAATAGCCAGGTGCTCTGGTCCAGCCCTCCCAGGTCAGCAAGAGATGTGCAATTTGCTGTTCTTGCTTAGGGTGAATTTGCTGGTTCAAGTCAGAAAGTTCAAGATGGTGAGGGGGGAATGATTTAAAAGCAAATGAAAAGCCATCGTTTTCTCTCCACATGGTACAAGTGCACCTTGGCTAAAACCACTTCTGCCTTGTCATTTAAGCATCAGGCATTTCCCCTCTGTACTCACCTGGAAACTGGCATCTACAGCAGAGAGCAGCAGCAGAGGGGCCTGCTCAGTTCATCTGGCCCACTTTGCTGAGCCTGGCCTCTACTGCTGCCTTTTGGCTGACACATACCGCAGGCTGCTCAGGCTCGAAACCCTAACGCTCTACCTCCAGGTCTTCCACACAGCCTAGCAAATGACCTTACTATTTATTTCTGGTTTGCTCTTAGATTTTGGCTTGGAAACTGGCCAATTAGTATTTGCTTTCTGATATTCTAGGTCTAAGGGACCCTCTCTCTGAGAGGGATTTTGCTCATTCATAACAGGATAAAATGTTAGCAGTTTTCTCAAAGTATATCTAGTCCAAAAACAGTGAATACATAACTTTTGTATATATTATTGCTGTCATTTTCTGTGAACAGAAAGAGCATCTTTAATCAATCAAGCTATACGTTTTTGGTGATCCTAGACTTGCTCTCAGTCCTTCTAACATGACCACCAATGTTTCTTTCCATCAATATTTTGGATTTGACTAGAGATAAAACCTATGCATTCCTTAGTTATTACATTTACAGATAAGAAGCAGACGCCAAGAGAAGGGATAAAAATTTGATATTCCATAGCAGGCTATTGTTAAAGCCAGAACTAGAATCTAGGTCTACAGAATCCCAGGATGAAGTTCTTTTCATTGAAAATCATTGAATCCTTTAGAAAATTGAATACTTTCTGTGCTAATGAATTTTGCATTGCTATAAAAGAATACCAAAGACTAGGTAGTTTATAAAGAAAAATGGCTTATTTGGCTCATGGTTCTGCAGGCTGTAGAAGAAGCATGGTGCCAGCATCTGCTTCTGGTGAGGCCTCAGGAAGTATAAAATCATGACAGAAGGCAAAAGGGGAACCGGTGTATCACATAGCAAGAGAGGGAGCGAGAGAGGCGAAAAGGCACTAGTCTCTTTTAACAACCAGATCTCTTGTGAACTAAAGGAGTGACAATTCACTCATTACCATGGGCAGGGCACCAAGCCATTCATGAGGGATCTACCACCATGACCTAAACATCTCCCACCATGCTCCACCTCCAACACTGGGGATTACATTTCAACATGAGATTTGTAAGGGACATGCATCCAAACCATATCGCTTCCAAAGTATGTTTTATGGTCCAGATTCTAACACTATATTTACAATTTTCCTGGCCTACAGTAGTTATTCCTTTATGGAAACCTTTACTCTTCATCTAACATAGTGCTGAGCATTGGTCACGATTGAATCCTGAAATGAAAACACATTTCTCAAGATTTCTCCCAACAAAAGAACTGCTGGATCAAGGGACAAGCAAGGGAGGTGCTGATCAACAGACCTGGTAGTTGCTCTCAAGGAAATGCATTGGCAGATGTAGACTATTGTGGAGCAGAGGGAAGCCTAGAGATCCTATAGTTCAATCTTCCAATTTTTTGGATGAAACCTTAGAGACTTGTCTGCAGTTACATAATTATCAGCATGGGAACTGAGGCTATAGCTCAGTTACCTGGCTCAGTCCTGAAAAAGCGCTATGCCTCCACACTGTCTTTATCAGATAGAGCAACCCAAAGAGGTTAATTCACTGGTTATTTGAAGTCATTCCTCATATTCATTGTCTTAACCACTGCCAAAACGCTGTGAGAAAGGTATCAGGTTTTATGTGTATTTTGTTTGTTTGTTTGTTTAGTTTGTTTGTTCGTTTTGCCAATAAGGAAAGTAAAACAAATATTTCATGTAATTTGCCCAAGATGATCATGGTAGACACTGCTGGTGCTCATTTTCGCCTCTTAGCCAGAGGTATGGGGAAGACTTCTCAGCTTTCTTGCTTTTGGATAGGGAGTTCCCACAAATTTTTGACAATGAACTGTGAACAGAAGTGACATACCTAGGTTGAAACAGTGAAAGCCCATGCATGATGTTCACGTTCCCTCTTTTGCTTGCAGCAGTGATTGTGGAGAACCCTTGCTGCAGTGATGAAGCCTCAAGACAGACCCTGCTGAGATCACTAGTCATTTCTTGTAAGAGAACTGTCCTGGTGAATACTGGAGCCACTGCTATTTGTTGAGCTATTGAGTTATTGATATATATCCAAGTTTATTACTACAGCATAAACTTATTCTGTCCTGATCAATGTAAACTAAAAAGAAATACGTCTGTTTACAAAACAAATTTTGTTGGGTTGTTTTATCTCTGCTATATTTAAATTTCATCTTTGGTCTGCCAATTAGGCCACATCTAAATATCTCTGAGCTTCATTTTCCTCAAATGTAGAAGAGCTATAGTGCTGCTGATATGGTTTGGCTCTGTGCCCCTACCCAAATCTCACCTGGAATTGTAATCCCCATAATCCCCAAGTGTCAAGGGCAGGAGGAGGTAATTGGATCATGGGGGTGGTTTCCCCCATGCTGTTGTGATAATGAGCGAGTCTCATGAGATCTGATGGGTTTATAAGCATCTGGTATTTCCCCTGCTTGCACTCACTTTGTCCTGAAGCCCTGTGAAGAAGGTGCCTGCTTCTCTTTTGCTTTCCACCATGATTGAAAGTTTCCTGCGGCCTCTCCAGCAATGTGGAACTGTGAGTCAATTAAACCTCTTTCCTTTATAAATTACCCAGTCTTGAGTATTTCTTCATAGCAGTGTGAGAATGGAGCAATACAGCTACCTACTTTAGGCAATAGTTGCAAGAACTAATGGAGAAAAATATATAAAGTTTGTAAAACATAATAATCACTCACATTTTAGTCTGTCATCTCCCCAGATCTCTTTCTTGTTGAAATTAATAATCTCTTGCTCTATACATATTGTAGTTTTGTCAAAGATCACTATCTCAGAGGTCATGGACTCAGATGCACACAGGGACAAGGTAGTTCTGATAAAACTGTGTTTTAAGCTGGGCAGGGTGAAGTAGAGAGCCCTGGAGTGTTTTACATAAGGCAACTACTACTTATATACAGCTGATGATTACTATCTAGGGAGTTAAGGGAAACACCAGAATTCTCTGAATTTCTTGTGAAATGTTAAATATATTTTTTATTTAACTTGGGAAATTAATTACTAATTTTTTGAACCGGGGCTGAGACAACAGAGTTCAAGTCAAATATGCACATATCTGCAGGCCAATTAGGCCACCAGTTTGGAACCTCTGGATTGGATCTCTATTGTTAATACTCTACATCTTACACAAACAGTGTCCGTGTGGATGCAGGACACTAGACAGTTAGTTCCTGGAAGAGAGGGGCCTCATCCTTCCACTTCTGTCCTTCTCACTGTTCAGTAACAAATCTGAAACAAAACAGAGTGAGTGCCTGAAATGGGTTAAATTAACAATGCTTTATGAACGGTAAACTTTTCAAAGTGAGATATGTGACTTAAGCAAATTTAAAGTAATTGTTTCCAAATCAAAGACATAGTTGTCTCAGGTTGATTGTTCTCAGTGTGGTATCAATTAAACTGCTCCCCATTCCTGTCTATGTGCTTATGTCAGAGAACTGGTGAATGGCTTGCCTTATAATGGAACACCAAAATAAAATGAACGTTGGAAAACGAGTCCCGTATTGTCAGTTGAAAAAAATACAGTTCCCTGAGGAGATGTAAGAGAATCTACAAAGAGAGGATAGGGTGGTTTATAAACATTCACTCTAAAATATCTATTACTTAATATTTCTTCAGACAAAATAATTATTTTAACATATAAAGTAACATTAAAAGAGTATGTTGAATTTGAAAGCATGGTATCTGATAATAATAATTAATATCCATTTGTATTTATTGAATGCTATATGCAAAGCACAATGCTAATTTTTTTACCCAAGTTATATTATTTAATCCACAATGCCTTTTGTGGTAGGTAATAGTACTTTATCTATTTTAAGATGAGGACGTTCAGAGAGCTTAAACAACATGTCTATAATAGCATATCTGTTAAATCACTCAGCAGAAGTTCTAGCTATATACAATTTCAGAGGCCCTCATTTAATCAAAATTTTTTCCTTTTGCTGTAAACAATGTTTAAAGCAAAAATTTCCTTTGCTATAAACAGTGACTACACCACTACCCCTTTCTTCCAGAACAATCTCTCCATGGAAGTCCAATGAAGGAAACTGATTAAAAACCATTCACGTCATAATGAGACTTCACAGGCAACTCTGAGGGACACAGGTTGATGTAATATTTTCCTTCCTGAAGTCCTTGAATCCCTTGTAGTATTAATAATATTATATTTTTATAGTTCCCCTTATTTTAGATGGGCAAATTCAAGCACATGGCTGTTAAGTTTTTTCTCCATGATCTTTTTCATGTAAGTATTACAAAAACGTAAAACAGGATCACATTTTGCTGAATATTAGATGAATAGTTTTGGGCAAATTAATTGCTATATTGTTGCCTGTTTTTATATTTGTCAAACTGGCATAATAATTGCCCATATGTTTAAGATTGCTATGACAATCAAATGAGATAAGATAAATAAAAACATTTATTAATTGATGTCATTGGCAATCAGCACATATTAGCTGCCAAAACAAATGGTAGTTATTTTTATGTTATTACCAATATTGTTGTTATCTGAATATTTTAGCGTGTTTTCTTGGATAGTAGTAATGCTAAAATATTGATATGGATATAACAAACATCAGAGATGATCAGTTATGGGGTCAAGGGGAGGGAGAAAATTATTCTGAGTTTTTTAGAGTATGATAATAGAATGTTATAAAATAAGAACATTATATTTCCAAGCATAGGAACGTGTGGGAAATTTTGTAAGAAGCTCACCCATCATGGTTATCTCTCCTTTTCACTGTCTATGAGTTATTTTATAATGCAGCAAGTCATTAGAAGATTATAATAATACAAACAATTTTCGTTCATGGTGGAGTGGACAAAATATGCCATCCCAAAATGTGAAGGATGGCTGAACTGAAAACAATTAAGAAGACACAGATACAGGAAAGCTCTCTGTCCTCCATCTATTTGCTTAAAAGCAGAGCATAGATTTACAAGGGCAACCCCCTCAACCCACCTTATACCAAGGAGAACAAGGTTAACCGCCAAAGACAACTTTACATCTTTATCAGTCTGGAGATGGTCCCAGAGGAATCTACATTAACAAGCTCTACTAACTAATCTTTTTCTGCCAGTTATTTGCCTTCTTCCAAGTTGCAATCCTTAAAGACTCAAAGTCCTTTTCCTTTGGTTACTTCTCTGAAAATTTATTGCTCTTTGTTGAAGACGCTACATTAGCTAGAATTCAATCCTCTTTGAGAACTACTGATTCCCTGAGTGTTTCTCATGTATATATGAAATACACGTATTAATAAACATCTGTTTGTTTTTCTCTTGTAAATGTATCTTTTATTACAGGGGTCTAGTCCAACCATAAACCTATGGGGGTTGAAGAAAAACCCCTACCATAGAAATGCAAATTATGCCCATGGAATGCAAATGCTTATCATCCTGTGTATATTGAACAGTTATTGCAAATTTGAAATTTACAAATTCATTTGTAATTTCATTTCAGCATTCCTTACTTGACTATAAATAACTAAAACTTTGAGTTTCTTCAAACCAGTTGTAACATCTTACTGGTTCCCTTATTAATTAGTGTGTTAAATAAAATATAATGTATTCATTTTATATTTGCATGAGGCATAATTTTACTTTTAAATATATGTATGTGTGTGTATATAATATTTAAGAGTAAAAAACTTTGAGTTCAAAGACACCTTTTAACATTTATTCTAGTATAACATTAGGCAATCATTTAACTTACCATGTTGTGGGTTTCTTTTTTAGTAAAATGGTAAAATAACATCTATGTCACGCTACCCTTCTCAAGGGTAATTCTGAGAATCTATTAAAAATAAAACGAGATAGGAAAGTGATTTGAAACTGTAGCTATCTATACATATGCCAGGAATTAGAATTATTCTATTTGATGCATGGAAGTGGCTCATAGTCAGCAATTTGTTAGTGGAGATAGAAATACAGCCAGGCCATTGCTATCTAGCCTGGTATCCTCTCTAGGTCATAATGCTTTCCCATAAAGATCAGAACACGTTGGCCTGGAACAAGAGGAACCTGGTAGCGAAGTGATTTTGTGTTATCAACAAGATGATAAGCTCAATAAAGAGTCCATTAGGATAGGGAATGTGAGGCAAGTGGATTTCCTTTGTAAATAATCCCTCACAGCCTCAAATGCAACCACTTATTTCTATCATGGCAGGCCTTTACAGCAGAGCCAATTCGGAAGGAATGAAGATACCGAATTCAGAGCTCACATATGCAATTTTCAAGTTTAAAAAAAGCTCACCTTATCTTCCGTTTCTCTTCAATATAACAGCTTGGAGCGGCTAAATTTAGTAAAATGACTTTCCCAGAGAAGTGAACTCTTTGGGTCAGAAGAAACTTTAAAATCATAATAGCCAGCCTCTCTCCCTCTCTCCGATTATATAAGTTTCATCATCATCAGCTTCATCTGAGCCTTCATCTGTGACCATGTTTGCATCAGATGCTTTTAATTTAGTTCCTTTTCCCCCAGATATGTCATATTCTAGATTCATATGGAGCTTAAGGTTGACCAGAGATCTCAGATCCTAAACCTGCAGAGGTATTACACAGGGACACAATCAGACTACTGCATCTCAATTACAGAGAAAGAAAACTATTCTCAATGCATGCTCCCTATTTAATCCTGACTTAATTTGATTTTATGGTTCTATTTACCTAACATCAGTAACCTTTCACCAGCAGTGAAATCGTAAGAGGATAGAGACAGAGACAGAAGTGGGAAAAGAGAGATGGGAGAAGGAAAAAAGAAAAGTAAGAAAAGAAACCTATTATCTGGCTCAAAGAACTCACCTTAGACAACCTGAGGAAAAACTTGAGAAGTGATGGCTCCTCCCTGGGCTCTAGTCTATGAATGGGAAAAGCTCACCAGTTGTATATGACTCTGAAGTTCTAGTCTAAAACGTGAAACAACTGTTGTTTGCAGGAATCACTTCAGAGTATCAAAATGCAGAGGCACTCTCCACAAGTACCACCTGGAGAGGGATATTTACTACCTCTGGGTGTGAGAAAAGACCAAAGCTCTACAGAACTCACCAAATACTAAATGGCCTACTGACGCTCCTTATAGGCCTCTTTCCTGGCTGTTAATTTATCAACCCTGAATTATCCTTTACATTACATGACTATGTGCATAAAGCAAAATGCTATGTGGAATGAAAAATGGAGCTGCATTTAAGGAGCCTTTTTACGGTGGAGTTTAATGGCTGCTATGTATCTATTTCAGGAAAATATTCAAGGGTCCCCAGGGAGCACAGTAGAAGGATGGAACTGAGAGAAAGAATCTATTTCTCATCTACTGTACTAATTCGTGAACATTCTCTGGAGTCAAAAGATTGACAAGATGGAGCGACGCTCAAGAGCCCAAATTCCCAGGGTAAGACCAGCAGTGAGGTCACCACCACCAGCTTCCACTCCACGAAACTTCTTTCCCCTCAGCTTCCCTACTTTTGCTAATAGCATTATCACCCAGGCAACCGTCTGGTTAATATTAAACACAACCCTATTCCCTCCATCTTATCAGTTGCAACAATGCTGTGGAATTTCCTCTTTTTTCACGCTCACCTTTAAATTCCCGGTGCCTACTGTACTTTTGCATACTAAGCATTTTCTTGCACCCTAGGAGGTAGGCCCTAATTCTATGCCAGTTTTTTTCTTTTTCTTTTTTTCTCTCTCTCTCTCCTTTTTTGAGACAGAGTCTTGCTCTGTCGCCCAGGCTGGAGTGTAGTGGCGCGATCTCAGCTCACTGCAAGCTCCACCTCCCGGGTTCACGCCATTCTCCTGCCTCAGTCTCCTGAGTAGCTGGGCGCCCACCACCAAGCCCGGCTAATATTTTTTGTATTTTTTAGTAGAGTCAGGGTTTCACCATGTTAGCCAGGATGGTCTCGATCTCCTGACATCGTGATCCTCCCGCCTCGGCCTCCCAAAGTGCTGGGATTACATGCATGAGCCACCGTGTCCCACTTTCTTTTTGCTTTTCTTCTTTTTCTTTTTTCTTTTTTTTTTTTAATAGTGGTGAGGTCTTACTTTGTCACCCAGGTTGGAGTGCACCCTCACTGAGGCAAGACTGGTCACTGCAGTTTTGAATCTCCTGGCTCAAGGAGTCCTCTCACATCAGCTCTTGAGTAGCTAGGACTATAGGTATGCACTGCCATGCCCAGTTTGGTTTTTTGTATTTTTTGTAGTGACAGGGTCTCACTGTGTTGCCCAAGCTGTTCTCAAACTCCTGGCCTCAACAATTCTCCTGCTTCAGCCACCCAAAATGCTAGGATTACAAGTAAAAGCTACCATGCCTAGCCTATGCCCATTTTATGAATAAAAATATGTAAATAATGTATCCAACTTTCTCCAGCTGAATCCTGCTGTCTGATACAAGAGCCCTGATGAACACGTCAATCTGCTGCCCTCTGCTGTGGGGTCTTCCTTAATTACACCAGAAAAAAATCCATTACTCTTTTCTCTATTTTTTCCTCCATTTCAGGTTTCTTGAAAGTTAATATGGGTACAAACCTCCTAGGATCTTGTTAAAGCGTAGATTCTGATTCAATGGGATTGGGGTGCAGCCTGAGAATTTGCATTTCTAACAACCTCCCCTCCATGGTGCTGAAGCTCCTATCCAGGGCACATACTTTAGGTGGCAGGACTTGAGGGAAAGTGCACTTTGTATGATATCTATAAACACTGTATGACTTCAGCTGTTTTGTGGAAAGAATTTAGTGCTTATTTAATTGGAATGTTTAATTAAACTTAATTATCACATGCATAGAACATTTATCACATACTGATTTTTATTGTAGATAATTGAATATTTATTATCACTCTGCACCAAATACAAACTTATTAAACCCAGAAAATGGTGTTCTACAATTTTATATCCCCCGAAACATCTTCTGTAGGGTTTTCCACATATCAGTCACCTATGTGACTTGGCTGAATGAATGAGGTTGGATAGGTAAGGCATTGCTAGTAATGGGAAGGTGACAAGGTTTTAGAGATGGTTCTGCTACATATCTCCATCCCTATGATCTATCCTCTGAAGGAAATTTCAGATCTCTTCCAAAGCATGAGTAGCTATTGAAAACAAGACTTAAGTACCAGAAAAGCAGAGAGACGGTATATTGAAATAGAAGGGACATATGATTAAAATCCTAGTGACCCCACATGTGTCCTAGCTGTTCTCCTAATTCCCTATATGATTAGCCAAGCATCACTTAACCTTCCGGGCCTTTTTTCCTCACCTACTAACTGAAGAGTTTGGACTGCACTAGGTTTCATCCAGCTCAAACCATTCATGAGCCTCCAGTGGTCCTTGTTGCGGGAATAGGAAGGATACAAACCCAGGTTTCATCCAGCTCAAACCATTCATGAGTCTCCAATGGTCCTTGTTGTGGGAATAGGAAGGATACAAACACAGTCAGGGCAGTGTGCACTACGGTAGTTCATTCTGTCTCTTTCATTCTCAAAAGAGGTAAAAAGGGCATCTTGTGCTCTGGGCATCAAGGGAGCTGTAATTGCTGTGCTCTTTTTGGACTTAATCTGTCACAATGGCCTGTAAACTGCCACTGAGTAGTGGGTGATGGGGGCTGCTGGAATGAGCTCCATCAACTATCAATTCACTATCCTCCAGCTATTCAAGATTGCACCTCATTTACTCAAAGAATGAACTGTTGCAAGACAAAATCTCTGCCGACATAACTGAAATAGGTCATGTTTCCACTGTTATTCAAGAAGCAGGTATTGTTGGATTCCCAGGCACTACAAGGGCTGCATTAGTGAATAAGTTGTGAGGGATACACTGTACCTGGAGACTAGGGAAAGTATTTCAGGCTCCTAATGAGGCCTGACTAGGAAAAAGAGATCTTAACATAGGCCAAATGAAGGTCATTGATTTATAGTCAAATGATTCCTAAATGTTGTAAACAAATGCTATAATAGTATAAAAATTGAGAAAGCAATCTCCTTGTATTTCATGTTTTGAAATGGGGTCTTGTTATGTTGTCCAGGCTGGTCTCAAACTCCTGGACTAAAGCAAGCCTCCTGCCTCAGCCTCCCAAGTAGTTAAGATTAAAGCTACATGTCACCATGCTGGGTGCTTTTTATTTTTCTCAAGACAAATAGCAGTACTGCAATATTTAACACAGTGCTAAGTACACAAAAATATGTATGTTAAATCATTCATGTATTAATTCAACAAATATTTATTGAGCCCTAAGCTAGGAACTTTGTATACCAATGGTTTGGTTTTCTGTCCATATAAAACACATTACCCCCAAACTCAATGGCTTAAAACAACCATTTTATTATCTCTCAAAGTTGCGGGTTGAGTGGATTCAGTTGGTTCTTCTGTCAACAGAGTTTGGTCATCTGGTGTCAGGGCTGGGATGTCTAAGATGATTCCCTCACATGGTGCTGACTGATGGCCTATTCAGAGCTTAGTCAGGGCAGTCAACCAGGGTGTCTCAGTTCTTCACGATATAACCTCCATGTGGGTTGGATTTCTAACAGCGTAACACATGAATGTCTAGAGTTAGGAAGTGGAAATTGTCAGCCTTATGAAGTCTTGTCTTCAAAAGTCCCAGAACATCACTTCTGTTACATTTTATTGGTTAAGCCAGTCGTGATGCCAGACCAGATTAAAGAGGAGGGGACATAAACTGCATCTCTTGATAGAAATGATGGTGGGTACATATAAGGAGGGGAAGGACAGTTGGGAGTATTTTTAAAGACTTGATCAAATTTTGTATCAAGTATAATTTGTATGTATAATTTTGTAAATTATTCCCTTTAACTTACATATGGTACTAGTATTAAAAGGTATCCACATATACAAACATATATGTTTAATAGAATTAAAACATATACCCACAAGAATGACTAAAATTAAAAAGACACTGACAGTACCAACTGTTGATGAATTTTTAGAATAATTAGAGTTCCCATATATGCAGGTGAGAATGTCAAATGGCACAATCTCCTTGGAAAACTGTTTGGCAAGTGCTTAGAAATTTAAACAAAAATGACACATCTACTCTACAGTGCCACAAAGCAAACTCATGTTTGATTGGTACCATAGGGAAGTGGGTTGGGTGGAGTGACTAACAAGGAAGGGCCAAAGAAACCTTTTGAGGTGAGAAAAATATTTCATGCCATGATTATGGTGGTGCTTACACAGGTGTACCAATTTATTAAGAATCATCACACTGTATACTCAAAATGGGTGCAATTTATTGCATGCAAATTACAACTCGATACAGTTGATTTTAAAAATAAGGCACTAAATCTACTTTTTTAGGTGTCCACATTTCTCAACCACTCTTGAGTTTGGGGAAGGTGAGTTTGCCTTTATCCTGAGCTAATTCAAATTTCCTCTGGTTTCATCAAATTTACCTTTCTCATCACTGCTTCTTTTGTGGTCATAGCTCCTACCATTTTTTTTTCTGCCCTAATTTGTATTTGCTGTAGGTGACCCAACTTACTTTATTTTTCCATAGCAGCATTACCTTAGGGTTACTGTGTATAGCAGACTTTTTTTGTTCTAAAAGGTTTGGGTGGCAGGACTGGGATGGGAATAGATGTATCACAACATAATTAATATATGACTAAAATCTAAATATTTTCTCTTCTAGCCTACCATTGGAAATGTATGACTGGCTAACACTTACCCAGGCCACATCTGCTGGCATGATTCTATGTCATCTTCCACACTTCTATAACTCTGGTAAATGATACCCATAACCATTTCCTATCATCATTTATGTCTCCTTCTTAAGCATCACGCATTTAGACATATTCATCGCAATGCTATTTTTTCCTCTCAAAGACAGTAATTATTCCAAAAAGAAATTATGACCGATTCTTAAGTCAATTTATTCTTAAAGTCAAATTAAGGCAGCTTGTGCTTCTTTCCTATATTATACAGGATGGATAAGAAGCAATCTAAGCATACAAGGACCTCACAGTGCAAGGAAAATACAGTGACAAAGCAATATTGCCCTGTATAATAATAGTCATGTGCACAAGTTGCTAAAGAGCACAGAATAAAGCATACAACCCAAACAGGTGATGAAGAATGTGGTGAGGATAGCATAGAAAGGCTTCTAGAAAAGGGGGCATCTAACTTGAAGTCATAGGGATTATTTAACACAAACTATACCCAAAATAAAAGAGGGGAAGGAGAGCATAGAACATTCTAGGCAGAAACATATGTTGAAACAAGAAAACAAAACTTTTAAGTATACATAAAAACTAGTTGATTTGTGGGGGAAATTCCCCAACTTATGTAAAACAAGAATCCAGACATGGGTGTGGCTTTGAGTGTAGAGTAAATTCAATGGATCAGTATTTTCCTTCTTCACCTGTTGGCTTCTTTGTCAGGTGGTTCCTCCTATGATAACAACAGTGACTGATACAATTCCAGATAAATAACCTTGTTCTGTATCACCCAAAACAGTGGTTTTCTCTATTGGCTGTGTATTAGAATCACCTGGGGATCTGTTCTCCTCACTGTGGAAAACTGTTTTAAATATTTTATTACTTTAGTCATATAAATGCCCTCATGTCCACAAGACTGTGTTCTCTTTTTAGTTTGGATAGATGTTATCTGGGGATCTTTTGAAAGCAAAAAAATAGAAAGCTTCTGTGTTAGAAAATATGTGCAGGCATGTACAAGTGAGCATGCACACACACCAGCAAATTCTGATGTGCATTCACAGTTTAGAACTGTGCACAAAGAATCAAAGAAAGGAGAACTCAGAGACTGATGTGATTGGCTACCAATGGCATTGAGTGGGAGTTAGGTAAAAAGGATGTGGGTATAGTAATACTTATCTATATATAGCTTTCTGCATAGCTTTACCTTTGGCACCAGATTAATTTTTCACATCACCAAGACAATATTAACAAGAACGGGGTAGAAAGATAAAATAGAATGCAAACAGAAAAATATCTCTTACTGAGTCTCAAATGAATAGCATAATCACCCTAAAATGGAATAGTACTCAGTATTTTTTAAAATAAAAAATAACAAATAAAGTATTTTGCAGCAACATGAATGGGACTGGAAGCCATTATGTTGTGAATAGAAAGCCATTATGTCAAGAACAGAAAGTCAACTACCACATATTCTCACTTATAAGTCAGAGCTAAATCATGTGTATACATATGGACATAGGGTATGGGAGAATAAACACTGGAGATCTGGAAGGCTGAGGGGGCAGAAAGGGTTAAGGTGATGAGACATTAATTAATAGGTACAATGTACATTATTCAGGTGATGGATACACCAGAAGCCATGACTTTACCACCATGCAATATATGCATGTAACAAAATTGTGTGTTTACCCCTTAAATGTATACATTTTCTAAAAAAGAAACATTACCACTGATACCATAGAGATACAAAGAAATGAATGAGACCATTGCTAACATTTATATGTAAACAGAACAGGCATGGTGGCTTATGCCTGTAATCTCAGCAATTTGGGAGGCCAAGGCAGGTGGATCACTTGAGGTCAGGAGTTCAAGACCAGCCTGGCCAACATAGTGAAATCTTATCTCTACTAAAAATACAAAAATTAGCCTGTGTGTGGTGATGCATGGCTGTAATTCCAGCTACTCAGGAGGCTGAGGCATGAGAATCACTGGGATCTGGGAGTTGGAGGTTGCAGTGAGCCAAGGTAACACCTCTGCACTCTAGGTTGAGCAACAGAGTGAGACACTGTCCAAAAACAAACAAACAACAACAACAACAAAGACCCCACGAATTTACATGTAAACAAACTGGATTACCTAGAATAAGGATAAATTATTTGAGATAAATGACCTACAAAGAGTAAATTAAAGGAAATAAAAAATTGGAATAGACCAACATTCTGTAAGGATATTGATCAGTAATAAAAAGCCTCCCATCAAAGAAAAGCCCAAGGCCAGTTGAATTCACTCTTGATTTCTTCCAAACATTTAGAAAAGAACTAATAAAAATTTTTTTCAATCTCTCCCCAAAAATTGAAGAGAATGAAATACTTGCAACCGTTTTATAAAGCCAGCATTTTCCTGATACCAAATCCAGATAGGAATACTGTAAGAAAAAAAAAAATTATAGTTCAGTATCCCTGGTGAACATAGACACAAATATTCTCAAGAAAATACTATCAAACCCGGTAATCCCTTCCAAGATGGCCAAATAGGAACAGCTCCAATCTGCAGCCATAGCGTGATCAACACAGAAGACGGGTGATTTCTGCATTTCCAACTGAGGTAGCTGGTTCTTCTCATTGGGATGTGTTGGACAGTGGATGCAGCCCACGGAGGGCGATCTGAAGCAGGGCGAGGCATCACCTCACCCAGAAGCACAAGGGGTTGGGACATTTCCCTTTCCTAACCACGGGAAGCTGTGACAGACTGTACCTGGAAAAATGGGACACTCCCACCCAAATACTGTGCTTTTCCCAAGGTCTTAGCAACCTCCAGACAAGGAGATTCTCTCCCGTGCCTGGCTCAGTGGGTTCCATCCCCACAGAGCCTTGCTCACTGCCAGCCTAGCAGTCTGAGATAGAACTGTGAGGAGGCAGCCTGACTGGGGGAGGGGAGTCCACCATGACTGAGGCTTGAGTGGGTAAACAAAGTGGCCAGGAAGCTCAAACTGGGCAGATCCCACCGCAGCTCAGCAAGGCCTACTGCCTCTAGACTTCACCTCTGTGGGCAGTGCTTAGCTGAACAAAAGGCAGCAGACAACTTTTGCAGACTTAAACGACCATATCTGAGAGCTCTGAAGAGAGCAGTGGTTCTCCCAACACAGCGTTTGAGCTCTTACAACAGACAGACTCCTGCCTCAAGTGGTTCCCTGACCCCCATTTAGACTAACTGGGAGAAACCTTCCAGTAGGGGCCAACAGACATCTCATATATGTGGGTGTCTCTCTAGGACGAAGCTTCTGGAGGAAGGATCAGGCAGCAATATTTTCTGTTCTGCAATATTTGCTGTTCTGGAGCTTCTGCTGGTGATACACAGGCAAACAGGTCTGGAGTGAACCTCCAGCAAACACCAACAGACCTGCAGCTGAGGGACCTGACTGTTAGAAGGAAAATTAACAAACAGAAAAGAATAGCATCAACATCAACAAAAAGGACATCTACACCAAAAGCCCATCTGTAGGTGTACAACATCAAAGACTAAACATGACCACAAAGATGGGGAGAAACCAGAGCAGAAAAGCTGAAAATTCTAAAAGTCAGAGCACCTCTTTTCCTCCAAAGCATTGCAGCTCCTCACCTACAATGAACAAAGAATGACTTTGACAAGTTGACAGAAGTAGGCTTCAGAGGGTTGGTAATAATAAATTTCTCCAAGCTAAAGGAGCATAGTTGAACCCATCACAAGGAAGCTAAAAACCTTGAAAAAAGTTAGACGAATGACTAACTAGAATAAACAGTGTAGAGAAGACCTTAAATGACCTGATGGAGCTGAAAACCATGGCACGAGAACTTCATGATGCATGCACAAGCTTCAATAGCTGATTCGATCAAGTGGAAGAAAGAGTATCAGTGGCTGAAGATCAAATTAATGAAATAAAGCAAGGAGATAAGGTTAGAGAAAAAAGAGTAAAAAGAAATTAAGAAAGTCTCCAAGAAATGTGGGACTATGTGAAAAGACTAAATTTGTGTTTGATTGGTGTACCTGAAAGTGATGGGGAGAATGGAAGAAAGTTGGAAAACACTCTTCAGGATATTAACCTGGAGAACGTCCCCAACCTAGCAAAGCATGCCAACATTCAAATTCAGGAAATACGGAGAACACCACAAAGATACTCCTCAAAAAGAGCAACTTTAAGATACATAATTGTCAGATTCACCAAGGTTGAAATAAAATAAAAATGTTAAGGGCAGCCGGAGAGAAAGGTCAACTTACCCATAAAAGGAAGCCCATCAGACTAACAGCGGATCTCTCTGCAGAAACCCTACAAGCCAGAAGAGAGTAGGAGCCAATATTCAACATTCTTAAAGAAAAGAATTTTCAACCCAGAATTTCATATCCAGTCAAACTAAGCTTCATAAGTGAAGGAGAAATAAAATCCTTTACAGACAAGCAAATGCTGAGAGATTTTGTCACCACCAGACCCGCCTTACAAGAGCTCCTGAAGGAAGCACTAAACACAGAAAGAAACAACCAGCAACCAGTACCAGCCACTGTAAAAATATGCCCAATTGTAAAGACCATCAGTGCTATGAAGAAACAGCATCAATTAACGGGCAAAATAATCACCTAACATCATAGTGACAGGATCAAATTAACACATAACAATATAAACCTTAAATGTGAATGGTCTAAATGCCCCAATTAAAAGATACAGACTGACAAATTGGATAAAGAGTCAAGACCCATCAGTGTGCTGTATTCAGGAGACCCATCTCATGTGCAAAGATTCACATAGGCTGAAAATAAAGGGATAGAGGAAGATCTACTAAGCAAATGGAAATCCCCCCCCAAAAAATAATAATACATAAGTAAAAAAATAAAAAGAAAATAAATAAAAAGCTGGGTTTGCAATCCTAGTCTCTGATAATACAGACTTTAAAACAACAAAGATCACAAGAGAGAAAGAAGACCATTACATAATGGTAAAGGGATCAGTGCAACAAGAACAGCTAACTATCCTAAATATATATGCACCCAATACAGGAGCACAGATTCATAAAGCAAGTCCTTAGAGACCTACAAAGAGACTTAGACTCCCACTCAATAATAATCAGAGACTTTAACACCCCACTGTCAATATTAGACAGATCAACGAGACAGAAGGTTAACAAGGATATCCAGGACTTGAACTCAGCTCTGCACCAAGCAGACTCAATAGGCATCTATAGAACTCTCCACCCGAAGTATACATACTTCTCAGAATATACATTCTTCCATTCTTCTCAGCACCACATTGCACTTATTATAAAATTGACCACATAATTGGAAGTAAAGCATTCCTCAGGAAATATAAAAGAACAAAATCACAACAAACTGTCTCTCAGACCACAGTGCAATCAAATTAGAACTCAGGATTAAGAAACTCACTCAAAACTGCACAACTACTTAGAAACTGAACAACTTGCTCCAGAATAACTATGGGGTAAATAATGAAATAAAGGCAGAAATAAAGATGCTCTTTGAAACCAGTGAGAACAAAGACACAATGTACCACAATCTCTGGGACACATTTAAAGCAGTGTGTAGAGGGAAATTCATAGAACTAAATGCCCACAAAAGCAAGCAGGAAAAGTCTAAAATAGACACCCTAACATCACGATTAAAAGAACTAGAGAAGCAACAGCAAACAAATTCAAATGCTAGCAGAAGGCAAGAAATAACTAAGATCAGAGTAGAACTGAAACAGATAGAGACACAAAAAACCCTTCAAAAAATCAATGAATCCAGCAGCTGGTTTTTTGCAAAGATCAACATAATAGCTAGACTGCTAGCAAGACTAATAAAGTAAAAAAGAGAGAAGAATCAAATAGACTCAATAAAAAATGATAAAGGGGATATCACCACCAATCCCACAGAAATACAAACTACCATCAGAGAATACTATAAACACCTCTATGCAAATAAACTAGAAAATCTAGAAGAAATGGATAAATTCCTGGATACATACACCCTACCAAGACTAAACCAGAAAGAAGTTGAATCTCTGAATAGACCAATAACAGGCTCTAAAATTGAGGCAATAATTAATAGCCGTACCAACCAAAACAAAGTCCAGGACCAGATGATTCACAGTCAAATTCTACCAGGGGTACAAAGAAGAGCTGGCACCATTCCTTCTAAACTATTCCAATCAATAGAAAAAGAGGGAATCCTCCCTAACTCATTTTATGAGACCAACATCATCCTTATACCAAAGCCTGGCAGAGACCTAACAAAAAAAGAGAATTGTAGACCAAGAATCCTGATGAACATCGATGTGACAATCCTCAATAAAATACTGGCAAACCGAATCCAGCAGCGCATCAAAAAGCTTATCCACCATGATCAAGTTAGCTTCATCCCTGGGATGCAAGGCTGGTTCAACATACACAAATCAGTAAATATAATCCATCACATAAACAGAACCAATGACAAAAATCACATGATTATCTCAATAGATGCAGAAAAGGTCTTTGACAAAATTCAACAGCCCTTCATGCTAATAACTCTCAATAAACTAGGTATTGATGGACTGTATCTCAAAATAATAAGAGCTATTTATGACAAACCCACAACTAATATCATACTGAATAGGCAAAAACTGGAAGCATTCCCTTTGAAAACTGGCACAAGACAAGGATGTCCTCTCTCACCACTCCTATTCAACATAGTGTTGGAAGTTCTGGCCAGAGCAATTAGGCAAGAGAAAGAAACAAAGGGTATTCAGTTAGGAAAAGAGGAAGTCAAATTGTCCCTGCTTGCAGATGACATGATTGTATATTCAGAAAACCCCATTATCTCAGCCCAAAATCTCCTTAAGCTGATAAGCAACTTCAGCAAAGTGTCAGGATACAAAATCATTGTGCCAAAAAAACAGAAGCACTCCTATACACCAATAACAGCCAAATCACAAGTGAACTCCCATTCACAATTGCCACAAAGAGAATAAAATACCTAGGAATCCAACTTACAAGGGATGTAAAGGACCTCTTCAAGGAGAACTACAAACCACCGCTCAAGGAAGTAAAAGAGGACACAAACAAATGGAAGAAGATTTCATGCTCATGGATAGGAAGGATCAATATCGTAAAAATGGCCATACTGCCCAAGGTAATTTATAGATTCAATGCCATCCCCATCAAGCTACCAATGAGTTTCTTCACAGAATTGGAAAAAACTGCTTTAAAGTTCATATGGAACCAAAAAAAAGAGCCCAAATTGCCAAGACAATCCTAAGCAAAAAGAACAAAGCTGTAGGCATCATACTATCTGACTTCAAATTATACTACAAGGCTACAGTAACCAAAACAGCATGGTACTGGTAACAAAACAGACATATAGACCAATGGAACAGAACAGAGGCCTCAGAAATAACACCACACATCTACAACCATCTGATCTTTGACAAACCTGGCAAAAACAACAAATGGGAAAGGATTACCTATTTAATAAATGGTGCTGTGAAAACTGGCTAGCCATATGTAGAAAGCTGAAACTGGACCCCTTCCTTACACTTTATACAAAAATTAATTCAAGAAGAATTAAAGACTTAAATGTTAGACCTAAAACCATAAAAACCCTAGAAGAAATTCTAGGCAATACCATTCAGGACATAGGCATGGGCAAAGACATTATGACTGAAACACCAAAAGCAATGGCAACAAAAGCCAAAATAGGCAAATGGGATCTAATTAAACTAAAGAGCTTCTGCACAGCAAAAGAAACTATCATCAGAATGAACAGGCAACCTACAGAATGGGAGAAAATTTTTGCAATGTACCCATCAACAAAGGGCTGATATCCAGAATCTACAAAGATCTCAAACAAATTTACAAGAAAAAACAACTCCATCAAAAAGTGGGCAAAGGATATGAACAGACACTTCTCAAAAGAAGACATCTATGCAACCAACACACACATGAAAAAATGCTCATCATCACTGGTCATCAGAGAAATGCAAATCAAAACCACAATGAGATACCATCTCACACCAGTTAGAATGGCAATCATTAAAAAGTCAGGAAACAACATGTACTGGAGAGGATGTGGAGAAATAGGAACACTTTCACACTGTTGGTGGGAGTGTAAATTAGTTCAACCATTATGGAAGACTGTGGCGATCCCTCAAGGATCTAGAACTAGAAATACTATTGGACTCAGCAATCCCATTACTGGGTATATACACAAAGGATTATAAATCATGCTACTGTAAAGACACATGCACGTATATGTTTATTGTGGCACTTACTCACAGTATCAAAGACTTGGAACCAACCCAATGTCCATCAATGATAGACTGGATTAAGAAAATGTGGCACATATACACCATGGAGTACTATGCAGCCATAAAACAGGATGAGTTCATGTCCTTTGCAGGGACATGGATGAAGCTGGAAACCGTCATTCTCAGCAAACTATCACAAGGACAGAAAACCAAATACCGCCTGTTCTCACTTGTAGGTGGGAATTGAACAATGAGATCACTTGGACACAGGGCAGGGAACATCACACACCAGGGCCTGTGGAGGGGTGGGGGGCAGAGGGAGGGATAGCATTAGGAGAAATACCTAATGTAAATGATGAGTTGATGGGTGCAGCAAACCAACATGGCACATGTCTACCTATGTATCAAACCTGCATGTTGTGCACATGTACCCTGGAACTTAAAGTATAATAATAATAAAGAAAATATTATCAAAACAAATTCAACAGGACATTAAAAATATCACTCACCATCATCAACTGAGACTCATCCCAGAGATGCAGGGGTAGTTCAACATCCACAGATAAATAAATGTGGTACACCACATTAACAGAATAAAGGACAAAAGCTATATATGATCATTTCAATGGAGGCAGATAAAGACAAAATCCAACATACTGTTATAATACAAGCCCTTGAATTAGCTATGGAAGAAATATACCTCAACACAACAAAGACCATATATGACCAAACCAGCTAGCATACTTAATAGGGAAATCTTGAAAGCTTTTGCTCTAAGATCTGTAACGAGACAAAGATGCCCATTCTCACAACTTTTTTTCAACATCGTACTGGAAGTCCTAGCCAGAGCAATTTGGCAAGTTAAATAAATAAGAGCCTCAAATATTTAAAAGTGAGAAGTTAAATTGTCTTTGCAGACAAAATTACCATATGTATGGAAAACTCTAAAGACTCCATCTAAATATGTTAGAACAGATAATTGAGTAAAGTTTTATGATACAAAATCAACATGTAAAAATTAGCAGCATTTCTATATATATAGCAATAATAAACTATCTGAAAAAGAAATTAAGAAATCAATCCCATTTAAAATAGCTTCAAAAATAAAATACTTAGGAATAAATTTAACAAAAGAGGTGAATTATCTGTACACTGAAATCTATAAAACATTGATGAAAGAAATGGAAAAAGACACAAATAAAATGGAAAAATATGTTTGTGGATTGAAAGAATTAATATTTTTTAAATATCCATACTACTCAAAAGTGATCTACAGATTCAACATAATTCCTATCAAAATACCAATGACATTCTTCACAGAAATAGAAAAAGCAACCCTAAAACTTGTACGGAACAACAAAAGACCCAAAGTAGCAAAGCAATCTTAAGTAAAAAGAAGAAAGCTAGAGATATTACACTACGTGACTTCAAAATATACTACAAAGCTAGAGTAATCCAAACAGCACAATACTGGCATAAAAACAGACACTTAGATCAATGAAACAGAATAGAGAGCTCAGAAACAAATTCATGCATTTTTCACCAAGTAGCCAAAAACACACAAAGGGGAATGACAGTCTCTTTAATAAATGATATTGGGAAAACTGGATATCCACATACAGAAGAATGAAATTAGACCCTTATTTCACATCATATTAAAAATCAGTTCAAAATGGATAAAGATTTAAATGTAAGATCTAAAACTATAAAACTACTAGAAGAAAACATAGGGAAAGCTCTATGACATTGGTTTAGGCAATGAGTTTGTAAATATGACCCTAAAAGCACAGGTAACAAAAGCAAAAATAGGTAAATAGGATTATATCAAACTCAAAAGCTTCTTCACAGCAAAGGGGATAATCAACAGAGTGAAGAAAACCTGTAGGATAAGAGAAAATATTTGCAAACTATACACTTGACAAGACATTGATATTCAAGATATATAAGGAATGTAAACAATCCATTAGAGAGAAAATAAATAATCTGGTTAAAAAATAGACAAAGGACCTGAGTAGACTTTTCTCAAAAGTATGAATACAAATGGCCAACAACTATATGAAAAAAGCTCAACACTATTAATCATCAGAGAAATGCAAATGAAAACCACAATGATATATAATCCTACACCAGTCAGAATGACTATCAGAATGGCTATTATTAAAAAGATAAACGATAACAACAACTGATGAAAATGTGGAGAAAAGGCAACTCTTGGAAACTTTTGATGTGCATGTAAATTAGTGCAGCTTTTATAAAAATATTATGGAGCTTCCTCAAAAAATTAAAAATAGAACCATTATATGATATATCAACTCCACTACTGGGTATATATCCAAGGAAATGAAATCAGTCCACCAAAGATATATCTGCTCTTTCATGTTTATTGCAGTATTATTCACAATAGCTATGGTATGGTATTAACCTAAATGTCCATCAGTGGATGAATGGATAAAGAAAATGTCATATATATATATATATATATATATATACACACACACACACACACACACACACACAATGGAATATCATTCTGCCATAAAAAGTCCTGAAAGGAATCCTGTAATTTGCAACCACATGAATGAACCTGGAGGACATTGTTTTAAGTGAAATAAGCCAGTCAAAAATAAATAAATAAATAAATACTGCATGGTCTCATTCATATGTGGAATCTAAAAACGTTGCTATCATAGAAAGAGAAAGTAGAGTGGTTAACAGGAGCAGGCATGGTTGTGGTGAGTGTAGATTAGAAAATGTTTAAATAATACACAATTTCAGTTAGAAGGAATAAGTTCAAAAGATCTATTGCACAACACAAATACCATATAGAATGGTATTATTGCTGCTTAATAAATATTCTTGAAAAATGCAAGAGAGTAGCTGTTAAGTGTTCTCACCACAAAAATTATAACTATGTGAGGTAATGCATATATTAATTAGCTGGATTTAGTCCACTATATTTATGTTTCAAAACATCATATTTTATGCAATAAATACATATAATTTATCTGTCATTTTAAAAATAAGAAATAAAATAAAGATACAAAACATTATTTGTATAATTTATTAATGAAAGTTGTCTTTCTAAACATGAAAATTGGTTTGATTATAACATAATCAAAACATGGGCATCTGTTTTATGTAAGACACTATATCTAAAACTTCTATCTGTAGGAAAAATCCCAAAGAAATCTATTTCAAACTACCTAATTGAAAATGTTCATAGGCTGCCATTTTATTTCAAAACAAAATACTCATCCAAAAAATGGTTACGAGAAATACTTTGAAAGCAAGTCCTCAATGCTGAAATTAACATGTGCTTAGTCAACCTTTTCTAAATGTCTTCATGGAAGCATCACCCAAAATGAGAGAGGACCTACCTCATATGGTCTTTTCTTGGCGGCATTAGCCCTCTATTTTCTTATGTGTTACAAATGCAATCAGATCCTAGATAGAGATAAAGTAGAATTGCAATCTAGATTTTCAAAGCAGATAAACAAACTGGCAAACAACACCCTAAGGGCACCCACTCCACCCTAAGTTACTATCTCTTTCCTCAGAAGCTTCCAAGTATGTAGCTAAACTAAGTTGCTGAATAGCAGAAAACAGTATATATTTGTGCCCATTAAAATGACCCTTGCTTCAGTGACAGCACCATCAGGTACTGAACTCCTAGTTCCTATAGTAGTCACTTTACATGCATTATTCTATTTAATTGAAAATTGGCTCAGCCTGTTGCTATTCTTTCTGGTTTCCTTGGCTACCAATTAATAAAATTCTGTCATTAGCTATGATGTTGCTAGTAGAGAGTTTTTTGTCCCATAGCACTGGTGTTAATCTCATGTAACTTGACCTTTGCTCTTAAAGAATATAAAAATATTCTTTAAATTTTCTAAAAAAGAAAAGGCAGATACTGCAATGAATGGTGTGATGGATTTTGATAAGAGATATGAAAGGAGAAGGGGGTTTGATGTGCCATAGGAACACATGGGGAAGTTGCAATTCACTCTTCAAATTAGAAGAAGCTTTATAGAGGAAAAGTGAGGAATGCCTGCTGTCCAAAAAACGTATTTTCTGCTGCTTTCTGAAATGACAGCATCATTCAGTAGGCTGTGCACAGAAATGAGGCAGTGGTTTTAAGCAGGGGATCTTCAGTGAGACTCCTCTATCCTCTCACCCTCCCCCACCTTTCTGTCTCCTTACTTCTGACACTTGGCAAAAACCATCGTATGCTTGCCACATCTCTAGCACCAGTAACAGTTCCATTTATACCAAGTATAATATAGTTTTCTCAGGATGATAAAACAATCATATATGCTGGTCATAACTGGGGAACCCCCTCTTAAGCTACTGGTAAGAAGATTTGGGGTCACTCCATTATGGAGTCATTGCTTTTAGAATCCAATTTCTCCTTTGGACATCTATTTTTAAGAAGAAGAAAGTTGTTTGAGAAGGGCAGAAGGGCTTCAGCCATTCTTTTCTCCTCTATCTCCACTCCCTCTTCCCTCCTCCCCACTTCCCACTCCACCTTTTATTTTTCTTTTTTTCCTCAGGCAGAGGGTAATTTGTATAGTAACTAAAATAAAAGCAGTTTAACAGATGAAATCCATGGTCAAAGCCTGTGGACATCATTGGGGAGTTAATGAAATTTCTGTGCCTGGAACAGATTATTAGGCAACAGCTGAGATTGGAAAAAGATTAAGCTACTGAATTGCTGGCAGAACCAAAGGAAGGAGTCTAAAGTCAGCATTCATCATGCCCCATAGAAGATGAACAATTCGGGAAATAGAATTGGGTGATTTGTTCTGAGCTCTTAAGCTATTGTGCCCTGTCTTTTTCCAACCTAGATGGGTGGACATTGTTTCTTTTTTCCAGTTCAGTTACTCCCACTGCTCAGAAACTCCCGACAGCTCCCCAGTACCATGCACACATAGCCTAGCATTCTAGGACCTTCAGGATCCTCTCTGTAATCCCCTCCCACAGTATATCCCTTCAATTTCCTACATAAATTATCTTTTGAGGCACAGCTGGTGGATTTTTCACAGAGTAGATGTTTACTATGTTTTACTCCCTGATCTCTGTTTCCACATCTTTGTTTACGCTATTGCCCCATCTGGAAACAATCCCTCTACCCTTTATGTTTAGCTGCAAAATAAATAGTAAAATTGGGATTTTGCCTTAATTATAATAGATGAAATTGCATAAATGCTTGCTTATGTGCTGTACTGCACATGCTTGTGTTGACACCCAGATGAATAAGAAATGTCTTCTGTTCACAAGAAAAATGAAGTCTTAAGAGAACAATGAGAAAATCAGAAAAGAAGTCATTTTCCAACTAACTCTTCTGATGTTCCAATAGTAGCTTGTAAGTATTGAGCAGTTGTTAGGTATCGGGCATTGTACTAAATGCTTTTCAGAGACTACCACTTTTATTCATCACAAATATGTTGTGAGTTAGGGACTGTAACTTATCCCCACTTTACAGATGGAGCTCAGAAAAATTAAGTAATTGATCTAGTGTCATTAAATAGCTAAGCAGAGAAACAAAATAGAGTCTCTCAACACCAAAGTATGCATTCTTTCCACCATGTCATGTTGAAGACTAATTCAGCTTTAGTGTATAGAATAAACACTAGAAAAGGATTGTATAGTTAAATAATCCTGTAGTATTCTAAGCAAGAGTTCATGAGAATATGAGTAAGGGGGTGGCAATTAGAATGAGAGAAAGTGACTAAAATGCTAACGTGGCCCATTTAAAGATGACCCTGTGCTTGAGTGCAGGGTACAGAAAGAGAGAGAAAGAGAGAGACCGAGAGAGAGAGAGATGTCAGAGATGATGCTAAGACGCAACCCCGATTAATGAGAATATTTGCAAACAAAAGAAAAAAAATACTCTTTGGAAGTAATGATTTCCCTGTAACAGAAGTCCACTGGCCCAAACATTCCCCTAGGTAAAAGTTCTATTGAGTCGCCAAAAGAGCAGTGATACTCACAAGAGTCGTTAATTCTCCAAGCTAATGATCACTGTTGCACTGTTGTTTGTCACATGTCAGGACCCCCCAGTCTCTTATTCCCACATGCTTTCTGCTCCTTGTCCAACGCAGAGGTAAGAAAGGATTAGAAGACATTAACAGGGAATGGTTCCTTCTCCTTCAAATCCAGCCTCAGTGGGGTAAAGTCAATTGGTCTGCACTTGATTTTTTATTTAACTTGTTTGTGCAGTAAAATGCTTTGGATGCAGATTAACTTTCCCCGTTCAATACTGTCTAATTGATTCACCTTCCTTGAAGCAGTAGCTTGCAAGGCCTTTGATAAATAGGCTGAAAGGCATCTTTTACTTCATAACCGCCTCTATGAGCAACCACTCAACTATGTCAGATAATCCTATATATTCTCCAGATATAAAAACATCCAGAGGTGGGGTCAGGAGAGACAAAGATCTTTCTTTTCTTTTTTTCTTTTTCTTTTTTTTTTTGAGACGGAGTCTCGCTCTGTCGCCCAGGCTGGAGTGCAGTGGCCGGATCTCAGCTCACTACAAGCTCCGCCTCCCGGGTTTACGCCATTCTCCTGCCTCAGCCTCCCGAGTAGGTGGGACTACAGGCGCCCGCCACCTCACCCAGCTAGTTTTTTGTATTTTTTTAGTAGAGACGGGGTTTCACCGTGTTAGCCAGGATGGTCTCGATCTCCTGACCTCGTGATCCACCCATCTCGGCCTCCCAAAGTGCTGGGATTACAGGCTTGAGCCACCGCGCCCGGCCAAGATCTTTCTTTTCTACTAGTAGTACACTCACTTTATTGGGTGCCACTATCCATTTGTGCTGCTAAAACAAAACATCTGACATTGAGTAATTTATAAACTACAAAAGTTTATGTTTCACAGCTCTGCAGACTGATAGTCTATGACCAAGGTGCTGGCAGATTTGGTGTCTGGTGAAACAAACAGGCTATGCTTCCAAGATGGTACCCTGTTGCTGCATCCTCCAGAGGGGATGAAAGTTGTGCCCTCACATGACAAAAGAGAAAAAAGGGCAAGAAAGTGCTCCCTTCAACCTCAAGCCCTTTTATGGAGTGCTAATCCCACCCTTATAAGGATGGAGCCCTCATGACTCAATGATCTTCCCAAAGTCACACAATTTGATATTGTTACATTGGGGATTAATTTTCAACTTGAGTTTAGAGGGGATATCATATTTCAAACCATAACATTGGGTGATTATAAAGGTATAGGACAATGAATCCAGAGACAGTGCAGGGGATCACTATGTGTACAGCATAGTATGGACCAAAAATTGTTTATAAAGACACATATCATCTTGATTATCAAGAAAATCTTATGTGATACATATTGCAGTTCAAACTTTGGGGATATGGAAACTGATGCACAGAGAAGTTAAGTAACTTGCCCAAGGTAGCACAGTGAGGAAATGGTAGAGCAAAATTTCTAACCTGTATTTCTCATTAATTCTCTCCATGCTCTTACCGTACTGCTTCTCCCCTTGTCAGCACAGAGTCCCAGTACATTTTCTCTTTAAAAAATGAAATTCAACAGTTGTTAAATCGGAGATTTTAAACTGAAAGCAATGTCAAAACCAAATTGTGACAGGATTGAGTCTTAGCAACCCAACTCGACTGCTCCTTCCATGGTAGGATATAACATCAGCCTAAAGAGGAGGGAGGGGCCTCCCTTCAGGAGTGTGTGACAAAGGTGGCCTGAAGTGTTGGATGTGGAGTGGAAGGGGCCTTTGATCAATGAACAAAGCAGTTGCTTCCCCATGAAAGGATACTGGAACAATCAGCCCCTACCCCTGGCCCCAGGATAAGGCAGCAGCCTGAGGGCCTGTCTCCAGTACAAAGCAAACACCAGGTTTCCTCTCCAAACCTGACTGTGTTGTTCCTATTTGATCACCAAATGGATGCACCTCCTGCAAAGAGAAAAGGCATCTTATAAACTTTGCTCACAGTTGTTCTTATGGCTGCCCATGATCAGACCCATCTCCTGTCTTTTCCTGCTGTGCTTTTCCAAGGTTGTATGTGTACTCAAATAGACATGTCATACTCCCCTAGCCCACAGGTCATTATACATGTAAGAGATTGTGCTTATTAAGAAAGTTGCATACATTTCTGCTGTTTACCAGTACTCTTTAAGAGACTGCACTCATCAGATGCTGCACTATTGTGAGCAATATAAAACATGACTTTTACCTGCAAGGAGCTCACAGACTACCGAGAAAAAGAGATGTAATAACATTGTAGCAGTGCAGTGTATAATATGGGAGGTCAATGTGGTGTTTTGGATAAGCTAAAGAAGTGTAGTCCACAATGAGGGGTAGAATTAGAATGAAAACGTAACTTTTATAACAGCAATATTATAGTGCACCCTATTATTGCTAGACATTGCTTTTGAATACAGTATGATTATTGGCAGTAGAGCAGTGAACAAGTCAGACTACACTACTGCTCTAGTGGGAAGAAGACACACAGTAGACAAGTATTCAAATATGTAAGATAATGTCAGATAGGAATTTGGGTTATGAGGAAAATAAAACAGGGTTATGTGAGGTTGAGATGCCAGGATCATGAGCAGAATTGAATGCTGTGGTCAGAGAAAACTATCTAAAGAATTAGTATTAGCGTTAAGAAGTCAGTGTACGATTAAATGTTACACAGTAAAAGTCATGAGAAAATACGTTGGGCCAAAAATATCTCCAACGACAATATCTAAAATCTCTCTATTGTTTAGTGACAGCTAGGAAAATACAATTTTCAGATCTCCCGCTGCAGGACACAGAGCTCCCTGATGTCCCTAGCTACTGCCCCGTGGATCCACCAAAACTACACTTCTCCTGGGCTGATCCCAGTCAATGGCTGAGCACGTTAGGAGTATTAAAGCAGACCCACTGTAGTGAGATAAGGAACTAGTAGAATAAACTCAGTAGGCTCAAGGTCTCCCCATTGGCCTAGCTGACACTTTCTTGGAACTGTGGTACAGTCTGAAATTCCTCCTACTCCAGTTTTCCTTCCTTCCCTCTCTTCTTCCACAGGTTTCCAACCTGCATCATGGTCCGAAGGCTCTCTTTTCTCCTGTTTCTAATGCCAATAAATTCCGTATATACCTTAGTCTTTCTTGTCTGCTGCTTCTCAGAGGACCCAAATGAACAGAACTATGAGCAGGAGTTACTCAGTGGGGATCCTGCCTTGGGAGGACCAAACTTGAAAAAGAAAAAATAAGTATTAAAGACGACAGAGTTCCTAAAATTAGAGTCAGTGAAATATGCACAAATGAATACTAACACATACTGAGATGAAAATACTAGAAGAGAAGAATGACTGTGGTGTCAAGAGCCTAAGCAGTAAAATTCAGCCGAACAGCCCATAGTTAGGAACTAGGCAGAGGCTTGGGGTTCACAATAGAGTCTAAAGCTCAGAATTCAGTAAAAGACTCAGGCCCTAAAAACTGGCTTTGTTACAGGCAACTTCCCTAAACAGTTGAAATGTTGCTCTTCATATGTTGCTTAAACACATGGTAGTTGGAATAAAATTTTGCCTAATATTTTTCTACTCTCATCTCCAGCATAAGATTCTCCTACAATCTCTCTTAGTCTCATGTCCTAATTTTTCAATAAGTGAACTCAGTAATATCATATTTCCATTTTAGTCTTTCCTTCAATGGACTCATAGGGTTTAGGCAACTGTAATATTTGGTTGACAGGTTACAATGCAAGACCTAAAACATACCCTGGATACTGATAGGTTGAGCATCATTAAAATGTAGACAACTATTAGAATTTAAAGGTAGAAGTCCTGTAGCATAACAAAGTCTTCAAGGTAAAAACAAACAAGCAAACAAACAAAACACCAACACAATGCCAAGATTGCATTAACAAGCCTTCTTCACTAATACCTCTGACTTTCTTTGGATATAGGTTATTTTGGTAATGGTGCTGAGGTAACAGGGCAGAAAGAGGGAGCTTCATGATGGTATGGCCATAACGGGATGAACAAAATGCTCTAATAATCTGACAACTAGATTAGTTTTGTCTTTTCTGAATGATCTTCAAGGGAACACAAATACAAGAGGGGTAGTTCTAGGTTCTGGTACCAGTAGCATGATCATGAGGAAGGAACAAAACTGAGGACATAATAAAAACTTGCCAAGCAGGCAAAGTATTATCTGGTGAATCTACTGAAAGGATATAGGCAGATAATCAAATTCTGAGTTCAGTTAAGAAATAAGGCAGAGGCCAGGCGCAGTGGCTCACGCCTGTAATCCCAGCACTTTGGGAGGCCAAGGCGGGTGGATTACCTGAGGTCAGGAGTTCAAGACCATCCTGACCAACATGGAAAAATTCTGTCTCTACCAAAACTACAAAATTAGTTGGGCGTGGTGGCACACACCTGTAATCCCAGCTACTTGGGAGGCTGAGGCAGGAGAACCACTTGAACCCAGGTGGCAGATGTTGCGGTGAGCCGAGATTACGCCATTGCACTCCACTCCAGCCTAGGCAACAAGAGCAAAACTCCATCTCAAAAAAGGAAAAAAAAAAAAAAAAAAAGAAAGAAAAAGAAAAAGAAATAATGCAGAGATCCAAACAGCCAGTTTACACTGGGGATGAGGTCCAAAGTCCCTAGAAGTATATATGATCACGAAGCTGCAGGATCAATAATGAGATTCTTATTTTCTGATTCGGGTTTTTAAAATGTTCTAGTATATGATGTATTACAGAGAACTTGTAAATACAGTTGCAATCTCAATCATATTAGGTTATGCAAATGTAGTTAAAGAAGAAAATATAAATTAGAAAATGAAAGAGAAAAGAGATAAGGAAACAACAAGGTATTAAAAGGGATAAAAATGACATGCATATATGAAAATTAACAGATAACAACTGATTGAGAAATATGTATGGCTAAAGAGACTCTCAAAATTTCAAGTGAAGTATAAGGCAACAGGACACCAAAGGACAAGGCATAATTTATGCAATATCTCTAAAGTGCAAGCAGAGCCCATAACATTGAAGCCCATTGCAATGATAATGGAGGCTTGGGTGAACAGAGGAGGTATAAGCATGACTGCTAACTCTTGTAACATAAAAACCTATGGCAGGAGAAGTGTTTTCCACCTAAAGCAAAACTTTGTGACACCATTGCTAACAGCATTCTCAACACCCTGCCCATAGGAGATGTTAACTGGATACCTGGTCACACTCATAATATCATCTGACTGCCTTACAAATTAATTACAGCCATTGTCCCAGATCCAAGACTGCAACTGATCAGTGTCTCACATCCAAGAATGTGAGATGTCACCCCTGAAGTAAAATAAAGGTGAGGAGTAAAAGTTGAATTGAACACAGAAACATAACCCTATTAACTGAACAAGAAAGAAAGGCTTTTCACAGAAAAGAGGCAGTGTGGTTGGAGCTTGTGGAGTTGAGAGAAAGGGACTAATAGCAATTGGAAGGCCAAAGTTAGAATTATCTCTCACCTCATTTTCTAGCTTCCAGTGAGTTAGATCTTTTTTATTTGTAGAATTCTCTTCCCCACTGGAAATCATTTGCTAAGAATGCCCCTCTTAATGGGGCTAATTATAGATCTCTGGGAGCTGGGCACGGTGGCTCACACGTGTAATCCAAGCACTTTGGGAGGGCGAGGTAGGAGGATCACGAAGTCAGGAGTTCGAGACCAGCCTGACCAACATGGTAAAACCTCGTCTCTACCAAAAGTACAAAAATTAGCCAGGCATGGTGGCGTACGCCTGTAATCCCAGCTACTCAGGAGGCTGAAGCAGGAGAATCACTTGAACCCAAGAGGGGGAGGTTGCAGTGAGCCGAGATCGCACCAATGCACTCCAGCCTGGGCGACAGAGGAAGACTCCGTCTCAAAACAAAAACAAACAAACAAAAAATCTCTTTCTGATAGAAATACTGAAGAGAGTAAGAATTTCTCCTCAATCTCATATGGCTAGGTTTTTTGTCCTGATGACTTCTTTGAGGCTTTGTCCTTTTCTTTTAGGTCCCAAAGATTCTCCCGAAAGCATTGGCTTCTCTGAAAGACCCTTAACCAGTTCAGACTCCTTCATTTATGACAGAAGCTTTGTTTGTCTCTAACTATGGTACCCGATAGCACACTGGTGTGCTGCAAGTCCATCCCAGGTCAGTCACCAGGTATCGACATCTAATTCCTTTGATCACAACTCCTAAGACATGTCATGAAGTGATGCTTGTCTGAGGGAGCACTGAGCTGAGAGTCATGTGTGATGCTGACCTGGTGCTGCCAGTAAGAGGGAAGAGGTGCATAAAACATCAGATGAGCAAAAAGAACAGTCGCGCATTTACGAAAACATTTGAGTAGTCTCATGAGATTTTAAGAACATTCTCTAGAGCAGTAAACAGTTCTCAAACAGCAAAGAAATGCCAAAGGATGACCAAGTGAATGGTGTGATAACTGTGAATGTTTTTATAGAGTCTGTGAGGCATTGTTACACCCTGGTAGTGATTATGTTGTAATTGCTACTGGCTTGTTTAGTATTGTTTCGAGTGTTTTTGTGCCTTCAAATAAAACGACAGGAATTCTATTATTTGAATGTGTGCTGCAAATCAAAAATGTTTCTCATCATTGCTGTATGGATTTGGCCAGAATTGCCTGTTCACTATGACTGTCTTTCATGCAAGCCAGAGGGTGTGCCCATGCCTGAGTGCCTGTGAATGCCTTTTTCTGACCAGGAAAACAGGTAAAGTTAAGCTTATTACTATTGACTGTGGACTAAGCTTATTACCATTGACTGTAGACTAGAGGCAGTAATAAATTATTTACATAAATTAAGAATTGAAAATAATTCTGAGAATATGTTCCAACTCAGTAAGACGTGGGACCACATGGTAGACACTACCTTGGTGACAAGATGGGGAATGGTGGCACTTTTGCTGTGTGCTCACCATTGACTAAATATTGCTAAGAAAACTCTCATTTCATCCCACAAACTTACATAGCCAAGTGGTCATCACATTAGATTATTTTATTCATAGTATCATCACAAGAAAGTGGAGATTCTACTCTACCTCATTCTGTAGCATGGCCTCCCTCAGTCTGGTTTCCAGACAACAATTCAGCATAAATTTTTGGTTCTCACCAGACTTACCTCTTTCACACTGACAATACCATCTTCCACACACTCCAGACATCATGCAAAGATATTACACAAATCATCCCAAATCCTCAAAATAGTTTCATTATAAGGGTATTATTTTATTATCATGATTTTAGGTAATAGTAAGTGGAGAACCTGAGACGCAGTGAGGTTATGTTTATATGCCAAAAATCACTTGGCTGAAAAGTAGCAAAACCTGAATTTGAACTCAGAATTGTGTGTTCTGAAGCCTGCATTTTTTCCTTTTCACCATCTCTCCTCCCTGAGATCTTGTTTTCAGAAAGATACAGGTTTGTTGTTACATTTTGATTTCATATTTTGATTTCATTTGCATTCTCAAATATTTTACTAAGGAATTAAGGGCAATCATTCTCCAAGAATTACTAAAGAATTAATACAATCATTCTTCAGGTCTGGGAGATAGAGGAGGCTGAAGTGATTGAGTAAGGCCCCTAGTCTTCAGGGACCAGGGAACTGAGCATTTTATTAATTTTCTCTGTACATATAAGGGCATAAGGTAGAGGCTGGGTTATTTGAATTAGCATAAGAGTTAGGTTCAGTCTGTTGCATGAAATAAGTCTAGAAAGATTAATTGGTCCACATATTTGGACAAATAATAGCATGGATAACACAGGGTTAAGTAAGTATATTAACTGTGGCAGGGATATGTCCCAGGTATGTGTGTAATGTTAGAACAAGGGTAGGGTGAGCTGGTGTCTGTGTTTGATCCTTGAGTCCTGTGGAAACATGCTAGACAAGCATGGATGATATTTTGTGTAAAACATTTTGCAAACCTCCAGGAAAAAAAAAAAAAAGTGACGATAGAGACCTACATCAAAGTTTGTCTTCTTAGAAGAAGAAAAATATGGGGCCAGGCACGGTGGCTCATACCTGTAATCCCAACACTTTGGAAGGCCAAGGTGAGTGGATCGTGAGGCCAGGAGATCGAGACCATCCTGGCTAACATGGTGAAACCTTGTCTCTACTAAAAACACAAAAAATTAGCCGGGTGTGGTGGCGGGTGCCTGTAGTCCCAGGCGTGAACCTGGGCGGTGGAGCTTGCAGTGAGCCGAGATGGTGCCACTGCACTCCAGCCTGGGAGACAGAGCAAGACATTGTCTCAAAATAAATAAATAAATAAATAAATAAATAAGAAGGAGATGCTGAGAAAAGGGGATTCAAACAGAAGCATTGTGACAACTGAATCACTGCAAAGGTGGGAAGGCCAGAATAGACCGCAGAGGAAGTCTCTGGAGCTTTTCCAAATCCATTCCTTTCTCTAGTCATCAAGTGATGGAGGTTTGTTGAACACGACACCTGGCTGCTCTGCATTATGGATTTGAATGAAGTGACAAAAGATAGAGCTAATTGTTTCTCATGCATATGAGTTTAATTTGGTGCACTTTTAATTAGTGCTCTTATGGGACTGAGAATCAGTTACTTCTGCACAGGCAGCTCCTGACAGCAGGTGGCTGTGTAGAGGAACGGGATTATTACAGAAGCCACGAAGGTCATGTTGGCATCAACATAAGAGTTACACGGGATGTACTGGGAAATGTCAGTCCTGATGGCAATGATGACCTGTTCAAGATCAAAAGCACTCAGCAGGATGTGATACATGGAAACTTTGCCATCATGTAGAAGGCAGCTAGGTTCAGAGCTGGTAGAAGAGGTTCACCAATAAAATTATTCCTGAGAAAGAAAGACTCACATTTATTGAGCGAGGTTTATGTGGCACAGGAGCACAGAGCCATAGGCTAAAAGCTCCATGATTTTTTTTAACACTCACAGTGATCTGTCCTGATTCACACATATTTCCAAATGTGGAAATTCAGTTTGAGTGGTATTAAGTGACTTCCTCAACTTTACCAAACTAGTAAGTATTAGCATCAGGCATCAAACTCAATTCCATCCCACTCCCGGGTGTAATTTCCTGTCTTCCCAGTTCCCAAGCTCTAACACATTCAATCATTTCTGGCTACTATAGTAATAATAAAAATATTCACCTCTAGAGAGAAAATGTAAAGAATGAGCTTGCTATGTAAATTACCAATTTAATGTACTTGCAGATATTAATTAGTTTTGGAAGAATTAAGTTTATTTTTGCATCAAATTTTGGATTTAATTTATCAGATACTTATACAGCACCCCTTTGCACAAGACTATCTAGAGGATATGGCAAGAAATCCACTGGTAAATAAGACAAAGTATTTCTCTAGAAGCTAGCAACCTATAATATGTGTCATATTAATGGATTTGTGGAACACCTGTAGGCAACACCTTGTCAAACCCTTTATCCCCAAATTTAAATGTTTTCCCCAGTATAAACTAATATGTACAAAATAAGTATAAAAAGTATAAAATAAGTATAATGGGTATAAAATAAGTCAAGCAGTCTAGAAAAAGTGTTAAATATAAGTTGGCCATTACGACTCTCAAATATCCTATTGAAGCAATGCTCATGGAAGAAATTTGGTGGCTATTAAAAATTTTATCAGATTGTGCTCATTCACTTAAAAAAAAGTAACTATTTTGCCAACATGCTCAGAATGCCAAAGGATGCTAACGCTGATACCTCAGTCAAGTAGGAAGGTGTTCTTAATGGCACATCTGTCTCCACATCCCTTTCCATGGCTTGAGTGTTTTCCCACAAGGAAGAATAATTCAATCCTAATGATTCTTCTCTTTCTCTTAAGAACAACAGGGAATCCCAATAAACTCCTTCTCTTCATCATCATGTCTGAACCGCTTCACTAGCTCCCCAATCTTGACACCCTGTTTTTATCCTTGCTTCCTTTTAAGCTAATCTCCTTACAGATGACCAACTAATGTATGTGTATGTGTGTATATATATGTATATGTATGTATATATATACACACAGAGAGAGAGAGAGAGAGCAACCTATAATAGGATTGCTATACATATATAAAGCAAATGTATATTAAAATTATATATATGTAATTTTAAAACAAAACAGATACAGAAAACACACACAAAATGTAGAGGTTAATGGATCATTACAAAGAGAATATGTCTGAAAGCATCAGCAAAGACAAAAACAGAACTTTGCCATCCACTTGAGAAGCCCCTCTATGTGTTTGGCTGTTTCTAGTTCAAATATCTCCCTTCACCAAAAGCAGCCACTATCCTAACTTTTATCCTAACTTTTATGGTAATCCCTTCTTTATGAGTGTTTAAAAAATTGTTTTGTCATCAGACTTCAATGATTATTCTTGCCAATATTTTAGCTTAACTTTATTAAGCTCTTTTAATGTATAAACGCTATCATCTCCTTACTTTTTTCTTTCTTACAATTTGTCTGTTGAATAGCCCAGAGCACTTGACTTGCAGAGTTTCCCACAGTCTGGCTTTTGTTAATTACATGGTCATGGTGTAGGTCAACACATTCCTTTGCCCTGCAAATTGGCAGCTGGATCCAGAGTCCTGATCACACTCATGTTCAATCCCTTTGGCAAGACTAGAGGTGGTGCTGTGTGCTTTCATCTGTTTTCTTGTCTTTTTTTGGAGATGTTCTCAGTTGTTGCAGCTCAATGCCTGAATCCTTTAATTAATTTAGCTGACAAATATTTATATTAACATTATTTTATTTGTATCTTCATTTAAGAGTTGGAATACTTTTATAAAGAAATGTTTCCCTCATTTACTCTTTGATTAGCCACTGGCCCAGTTCATATGGGAAAGGCAGACTTGACATTTTAGTTATTTCCCCTTAATTACCAGATTTTTAGGTAAACATTTGGTTCCCTCTTATCTTTCGAATGTGACCAATTAGTTTTTTGCTGCTAATTGATTTTATTTTAAATATCATCACAAACTCATGGACTTAAATATATTTAAAGGTTTCAATTAGTTGCTATTACTATTCCTTTTGAAACTCACTTGTCTCATCTTTGGGCAGTGAGAGCCTCCTAATGAATACCTCTTGGACCCATTTGACATAACTTTAGTTGTCTTGATTGCTTCTCCAATATCTGGAATGACAAGATGTTCTAGGATCATCTTGAATATTTCCAAAGCTGATAGTAGCCATTTCTACAAAAAGTTCTGCTGTCTGTTTTCCTTAAGTGAAAAATAATACTTCAAGGCCACAATCTGTACACTACCTGTGCTCATCATTACTGCTCTACTTATTGCTAATTACTCTTCTTTAAACAGAACAAAAAGAAAAGACTCTCTCTCTCTCTCTATATATATATATATATACACACACACAAAAACAAATATAGGGGAAAAGCATTACAACGACACTTTCAATTCAAATTTAAAACAACGGGGCCATTGTTTGTTTGTTTCTTTTTTTTAAAAAAAAAAAAGCTTCACTTCTTATATATAATATCTGCATCATCCTTTTTTTGCAAAGAAAGAATCTTGGTTCTTGAGGATATACGGGATAATACAATTAAAATAGTTCATATGCTTTCATTGATGTGATCCCACATTGTCTGCACGGTATTTTTAGAATAACAATATTAACACTACCACCACTCAGAACAACTTAAAAAAAAAAAAAAAGCTTACTTGCCCTCCCTCTCCCTTCTCTCAATTTTTATTTATCTACTCTTACTGTCTGAGCATAGCTGTTAACACAATATATTCCCTTGTATTAAACATTATGTTATTTTAGTTCTACAAGTAACTATACATTTTATGCTATTTACTAGTCCTTGTTTCAAGGTTTTTCATGGGTGTTTTTTTTTTTTTTTTTTTTTTTTTTTTTTTTTGGTTGAAAGAAGTTGTTTCTTCGGCAGGTTTCTTACGAAGAGATTATTAGAACAATATTCCTTTAGTTTTTGTCGGTTGATAATAATTCGTTCTCTTTATAATTGAGCATCAATCTTGCTGGATAACAATTCTTAGCTCACTTTTTCTGTGTTTAAGTATTAAATATATTCTTCCATTTTCTTATGACATAAGGAATTGCTGCTGAAAAGTTCGATGATGATTTTTCTTTCCCTTATAAATCACTTGATTTCTTTGCTTAGATGCCCAAAGGATTTTAAATAAAGTCTGGTAGGTTTATAGGAATATACCTTGGTGTGATCTTCCTGGGTCAGTATTCTCAGTTAAGTAATATACATTTTCAACATATAGTTTTAAATCTTTTTTATTTCAAGCAAGTCTTACTGCATTACAACTTTCTTTATTTGTTCTGTTCCTGTGAGGTTTTTTTCTGTTAGTGACTTTAGTATGTATAATAGATCTTGGCTTATCTCAACATCTGTCACTATTTCAGATTATTTTTATTTTTGTTAATTTCTTTCTTTTTCCTCCTTTATACCATCTATTTATCTTAAAGCATTGTCTGACATGTTTACTGAATCTTATGTTTCTTCTGGTTAAGATTTCATGTATCAAATTAATTCTTTTGTCTTTTACTTTTTCCTTTATCAGTTCATTTTTGTGTTCTTTCTAATTCCGACTTTTCCTTGTGTTTGGGTTCTTATAAAATTTATAAATCTCTTATCTTGTTGTATACAGAGATAGTTTACAGTTTTGCCCTGCTCTGTGTGCACGCTGTTTGAAATGCTTTATGTTGCAAAGGGATGCACATGTTCCTGATTCTCCTTAGTTTTGTAATAATCTTGTGTGAAATTTAATCTCAATACATTTATGTTGTTTATATTTATGTGAGATTAGTTTTCTTGAACTTTTAAATGGAGGTAAGGTTTGGTGTAGCTTTTTTAGCTTTTCTGAGCTCTCTCAATTGTTATTTATAATCATAGAATGTTCAAAAATACAGTAGTTTACTTTCTGGTTCTCTTCACCTCTCCACTTTTTTTTTTTTTTTTGAAAATTATTTTTCCTTTGTCCCTAATGTCACAGTTTTTCACAGTTTTTATTCCATTTCAAGCAATTTCTCCTAAGTGTGAGGCCTCCTCCTAGAAAGAATCCCTGGTGAATAACTAGTTCAGTGTGAATTACCTGCTCAAGCTCTGCTAAGTCCTCATCACAGCCTCCTTGAGTCCATCTGGCCAAACTCCCTTCATCCATTTTCCTTCAGTTGACCTGCTGTGTTTCTAGGGAATCTCTGTTGACCATTTTGGGTCTTGATTCCCTGTTGTATCCCTGGGTTTTCTGTAACACAAATGTTGATATTAGGCAGCTCCTATGGATGCTGGCAATTTGCTTATAGTTCAGTGTTTCTGAGAATATCTGGTGACCTATTTTTGTCGCCATGTAACCCAGTCATTTCATGGTTTTGCTATCTAAGTTCTCTGTTGTAAATGGGGATTAAGAGAGAATTAAACTATGCAATTTTCTCCATCTTCCCAGAATCCCCCAAAGTAACTTCTCTTATGCAAAACACATTATGTTACGTTGTCATCTAAAACCCTCCTATGATTTTTGTCTCATTTATAATGAAATGAAAACTTAGTAACCTAACTTATAAATTCCTTTAATATTTATCCACTACCTGTCTTTCAAAATGTATGTTTTCCTGTCCTTCTTCCTTAGGAGGTTCTAGGACTTTCTACTCTGGACTCTGTATTCTGCCCGTGTGTACTTTCTTCTGATTTTTCCTTGTCTTCCTCATTTTATTACAATTTTTGCTTAAGTGTCTTCTTCTTCAAGAGGTCCTCTCAATCTGTACACCCTAAAGAAGACACCACCAAGTCACTGTCTATTACCTTTCCTATATTAATTATGTACTCAGCACTTACCACTATCTAATATTGTTGTGGCTTACGTATTTATTTATGTGTTATTTTAGGAGTCAGCAAACTATAGCCTGAAAACCAAATCTAGCTGATCACCTGTTTTCGTAAACAGGTTTCATTGGAACACAGCCATTTATTTCAGTGTTGTCTATGTCTGCTTTTGTACTATAACGGTAGAGTTGAATAGCTGTACCAGAGACCATATGGCCCTCAAAGCATAAAATATTTATTGTCTAGCTATTTACAGAAAAAAAGTTTCCCAACCTCCTGTTAGCTCATTGTTTGTTTCTTCCCACTAGAATATAAGTTTCAGGGAAACTCAGGCCAAGTCTGTCTTTACACTGCTTTATCCCGCTCATTAAGATTAGTAGCCAACATATGGTATACAATCTCTAAATATTTGTACATGAATTAGCCCATATCTTGAATTGTCAGCATCTCGTTAAGGGTATCGTGCAGTGCTTTTCTTGAATAGATTAATAAAATATTAATAATAATTGTATTGAATTCCCCACTCAAATAGCCAGATGACAAAATTGAGATTTTGTCAAGTAAGGGCAATGATTCTGATAAGGACTTCAGAGAATTCATATTTTTGCAATAATTAGAAAATATATGCATGTATAAATGTTTTAAAACACATTAGCTCTGAATTCAAGATGCCTAGATTTAAAACTCAGTTCTACCAATAACTGGTTGTGTGGACTTGTGCTAATTACTTTACTTCTCTTCATCTCCATTTATTAATCTGTAAAATAACATTGATGGAACACCTACATTAGGGCATTATAATAAATAAATAAGAAGAATGTCAGCCCATAATAAGGACTTTGTATATGTTAGATGATGATGAAGAGGGTGATAGCGATGATGATGACTACTATGATGGAAGGAAAAGAAGAATTAGGAGAAGGAAAAAGAAAGACAGAAGAGGAGAAGGAGATGATAACAGTGGTAGTAACCAACCTAAAAACTGTACTTACTGATTTCATACTATGTTCCAGTCACTATGATTTGTCAATTCCATGGATCACATAATTTAGTCCTTACAACTTCCCTTCGAGGAAGGCAGGTCATATTATATTACAGATGACTGATTATAGGCTAAATTATCTTTAAATAAGAGCATAGGAAGAGTGCAAATTCAGATCTCTGTTCTTGGCCTATATAGTAATCTTCTTCCACCTCTAAATGTCTTCTTAAAGATCTATCCACTTCCTGTTTAATATGTGAAATACACACACATTTCTGCCCATATAAGTCTTCCACATCCCGTTTCTAAACGTGTTTTAAGTATATATAGTTTGATATTTGCCATCTTCAAGTATTTCTCCAGATTCTGAAGTCATCCCTGTCTTCTTCCCTGGAAACTCACATTTAGTTTTCAGATCATAGTCAGCTGTCAGAAGAAATCAATTGGAGAGACTGATTTCCACTGAGGTGTTCACAATGAAGCCTGCTCAATTGCTGGTAATTCTCTGCTCAGAAATAAGCTCTCATGAGTTTGGATTTTGTAACTTCAAGCTTGTTGGCATAGGAAAGGTGCCAACCTAGTGTCAGGGGCTATTAATTTGGTTCTTTGTAATAAAAAGAATATTGGCTGCAATGAGCCAAAAATAGCTGTAACCTCCATTGCCTCAGGTCTCCCAACTTCTACTTTGCATGTGGTAAAGTGAGGAAGTTTATTAGTAGTAAATCCAGTAGTATTGGTAGAGTGATAGCAGTACTAACAGTAGTTAGTAGTAGGAATAATAATAATAATAATGATGACTACTTAAATGCCAAGAAGTGCGCTGAGCCTGTTACCTCATTATCTAATTAACTCTCTACAACAGTTCTATGGGAAAGTAATACACCAACCCTATCTTCTTGATAGAAAGATGAGAATTAAGACTGATTAAGTGACTTGCCCAAGGTCACATTGTGATTAAAGCACTAGGTCTAGGCCTATATCAAATTTTGCTAAATCCCGAAGTTGCTTTCTTTTAACCACTTATGCAATATTACCTCGGAAGTTACTACAAAGAACGTCAGTACTAAACTGAAGAAATTAGTCCTTCAGTTTAATTAATCCCATTTTACCAGTGAGAGATTTAAGGTCCACCAGGGGTGAATGTTCTCCACTATCCATCAATATCACAATATTTTAATGCTGTCCTCCAATATACTCACAATATACACAGACAGTCAATACTTAGATTAAAACTCCATCATAAGCTGTGATCCACCTACTCCCCCCCATACATAGTTGAATCACTGACCAAATATATTCAGTAGTGTGCTGGCAAATGTTTAACAATTTGCTCTCCAGGATGAGGGTTAGCCGTGATTTGTGACATTTGCCAATTTTCATAGTGTAAACATACCCCTATGGAGAGGTGTTACCCATACATGTGTGAACACACCCATCATTGCTAGTCATGTGACATCACTTGAACAGAATTGTGGATAGATGCTTGCAACAGGCTTGTGCAAGTTGGTACAAGTAACATGTGCTATCCTCCTTCTCCATACCTACCTTCTTTTCTATCATGCACCATATTTTCAGAATGTACGAATGTTAAAATGTAGGTTAAAACTATAAAATACCCTCCAGGCACGGTGACTCACATCTGTAATCCCTGCACTTTGGGAGGCCGAGGTGGGCAGATCACCTGAAGTTGGGAGTTTGAGACCAGCCTGGCCAACATGGAGAAACCCTGTCTCTATTAAAAATACAAAATTAGCTGGGCATGGTGGCTCATGCCTGTAATCCCAGGTACTCGGGAGGCTGAGTCAGGAGAATCGCTTGAACCCAGGAGGCAGAAGTTGCAGTGAGGCAAGATCGTGCCATTGCACTGCAGCCTGAGCAATAAGAGTGAAACTCCATCTAAAAAAAGAAAAAAACCTAGAAAATTAGAAAATACCCTAACTAAGCCCACACTGAAGTAAAGACACCAATGTGAAACACCCTGTAATATATAATTATGCAGAAGTACTCAAAATGCATGTTTCCTATTCCCTAGAAGCTGTATCTTTCCAATATCGATATGAAAACCGGAATTTATATTTGCTGTAGACTGAATGTTTGTAAACGAACTCCCTCTAAATTTTATGTTGAAACTGTAACTTTAACCCCAGTGTGGCTTTATTTGAGATGGAACATCTGTGGAAGTAATTAAGGTTAAATAAGGCCATAAGGCATATGATTAGTCCTCTTTTAAGAGGAAATGCCAGAGAGAGAGAGAGAGTTCTCCTCTCTTCTGTCTCTCTCTCTGTCTGTCTCTCTCTTTCTCTCCATGTACAAACAGAGAGGGAAAATCGTGTGAGAATATAGTAAGAAGGCAGCCATCTGCAAACAAGAAGGAAAGCCCTGACTAGAAACATAATTTCTAGCACCTTGATTTTGGGTTTCTAACCTCAAAAACTCTGATGAAATAAATGCCTGCTGTTTAAGTCACCCGGTCTATGGCATTTTGTTATGGCAGCTCATGTAGAAAAATACAACATTTGATAACATCACTATGTGATTCTGAACACGTCTCTTGTTTTCTCTGAGCCACAAGTCAAAGAAATGGTTGAGCTAAATATTTAAAAGATGGCTTATTGATTTAGTTTTCAGATCTCGTGGTTGTAGCGTTTCACTTGCCTTTTCTAGCTATAGTCTTTTTAGGGAATGTTGGGAATGTGACACAAACATCCCAGGCTGTTTTGAATCCTAATATTGACATACTAGAATAAACATTATTTTAAAATTATAACATATAGTGAAATACTTATAATTAAAAAATAACTCTCAAAGGAGATCATAACACTTGGTCTCTGATAAGAGAGAATGGAGTTGGGATTTTCCATCATTGGTTGTGGCTCTGTATCAGAGCAGGTACATTGGAATCACCTGGGATAACTTATTAAACTACAAATTCTGTGGTGAACCCCAGCACTAAATCTTGCAAATTTATGAGACCATTTATCATTATTAGTGTAAAATAGCTATAAAGTAGCAATAAGCATGAAGTGTGTACATAGTAAGCAGAAACTGATTATGCACTGGGAGTTAGGAGAACCATGTTGTAGTTTGAGCTCATGATCAAATAGTCCAGTGATCTTGAATAAGCCATTTCCTTTTTCTAGGTCTCAGTTTCCCCATCTGTAAAATCAGTGAGCTGGGTTAGATGGTCTTTAATCTAGCAGATAGCCAAAAACATTTTAAGTACCTAGGGATTAATATCAGGATATCAGATGCTTTTTTCAATGTCAATCATTCAGGAGAACATAGATTAGTGGAAATGTAGGAAGCTCAACAAATCATAACATATTGATGGCTCTATCATCTAGCTAATCTTAGATCTAGCCTGGCTTAATATCCACTAGTTATTTTGGCTAAAGAGAATTTGAATTCAAACATTGCCACTGTTCTGATTTTTATCATTTTACTTTTTTTTTTTTTTTGCAAGAGTAAAAAGTTAATTGAGAAGTCAAGAGGCAAAATGACTTTCAATGCTCAGATCCAGCACCCCTAAAGAACTCCTATTATTTCATGATAAAAATAATTTAATAACACTCTCTGGATTTCTGTTGTTAGATAAATTTCTCAAGTGTTTCAAATATTATAGTTAACAGAAGTATTTTTATTGCCAGTCAGTGGACTTTTTGTAAACACAGTAAATGAATATTTCTGGATGTTAATTTTACTACTCCAGATAACTATACAATACCTGGAATTTTAAGGAGAGGTATGTACAGAAGGGAAGTATCAATAGAATCTCTCAAGTTTGTTGTAAAACTCAAATAAGGAGATGACATTCTGATAACTGTAAAACCCTGGATTAATATATTTTGTGTGTTGTGATTACATATATTTTCCCCTAATAATGTTCCTATTTTCTTATTTTCCTTAGTGTATTACCTTTGCTTGGCAATGGTCAGAGTTTAGTACCTTCAAATACCTTGAAACATTGATTGCAATGCTGAACAACTGAATGCTAGAAGCTCAACATGCTGAAAAAAGACAATTAAACAAATTTCTATTAAGGTGCATTGGTTTAGACCATTTACATCTCAAGATGTAAATCCAGTTGTGAAATCTATCCAAGCGATACTAGGAGATGAATCAAAGCACCATATTCAGAAAGCATGAGGAGTGAACTTCTTCTATTCAGAGTTGAGAGTTCTGTGTGTTTGTGCATGTATGCATGTACGCCATACATGTGTGCATGTTTGTGTTGTGTGTTTATAGATTTCTCAACTGTATACATTGTTTTTATAGATTTTTTGAAAACAAAAGATGCTGTTAATGGAGAAAGAAAAATGCACTTCTGAGAGATTTATTCCATACTTCTGAAAGAATTAGAACTTCAGGCTTCATCATTACTTTCCAGGCATTGAAACTAGTTGCTCTTATTTAAAACTGAGAGTATTCCATTGATCATGTCTGTATATCACTGAAATAGAGTTTTTGGCAATGTTGAGTAAAGGGCATCTCTGTGTGTTTTTGTGGTTGGGTTCTCAAGCACATATAATCTTATCTCATTAATTCATACACTAAGTTAATAAAACAATGAGTGCAAGCAATATCCCTCAAATCTATTACCAAGGAGTTAGGGACTCCACAAGTTCTAGTGGGTCTTGGAATCCCTTCACTGCTGTTGAGTGTTGTGACTGATTTTATTTTCATGGGGTTTCATCAGCTTTTTTGAAATCATCTGGAGCATTGTCATGATCCAGTGTGAAATGATGAGATGAGCAGGAGTCATAAACCTTATCTTTTTGGCCGAAGAGATGGGTTAACTGAGGCAAGACTGAGTCCTTTCTGAATGTGCTTCGCTATTTCAAAATTGAGCAGCTTGGATCAGGTTAGCAGTTACAAATAGGTGGCGTGAGGACTGATTGTACCAAAATCACCTTTAAAATGATCTTTAAAAGATAGTATCAATTGAAGGCAGTATGCTATCCTGAACTGAATACCACAGCAGAAAAAGAACGTTGGTGAAAATGCTGGTGAAATATAAATAAAGTTTCGAGTTTAGTTAGTAGAAATACATCTGCCTTAATTTCTTAGTTTTGTCAAATGTGCCGTGCTTATCTATGATGGTAATTAATATCAGGGAAATCTAGGGAAAACACTCTGAATGACTGTTTTGTTAATCTAAAACTATGATTAAATAAGTTTAGTTAGAAATACAGAATCTATGTTCCTATACCAAAATAAGCATGGTCCTACAAAATTTTTCTTGGAAAAAACATGATGTAACCATAATGTAAAGCCAAAGATAGGACTTATGGAATCAGAGGAATCATACCAACTCTTAAATATATTATTATTTCATGGGCCACATGGATCAGAATTTGTGGATTATCTATGCCAGTAAATCTCAACACTATCCTTGCATTAGCCTTATCAAGGGAGAATTTTCAAACTCCAGATTCCATGATTCCCTAGATAGAGTAAATCAGAATCTTGGAGTAGTGGGGAATAACAAGGTCTGTATGGTTTATTAAAGTATCTATGAGTAATTCTGATGTACAAGTAGAAATTAAAATTATGAAATGCAGGTTTCAATTAAGGGACACCACATAAGGTTCAGGCAGTCAGCTACTGTAGTGAGAGCAATGGCCATGAATGTAAGTACATTAGCAGCTGCACCTAGGAATTGTGTGAACTGTAACTCATGTTTTATTTCCTGAATACCCCTAAATCTTCAAAGATTCTATAGAAACATTTTATTTAATATCCATATAAAACAGCTTACACTACTTTACCTATATTGTTGGGATTCCAGCATCTCTTTCTTCTATCCCAAGAACATTTCAGTGAATTGGCATGAGGAAGGCTGGGGTAGGCTGTGCTACTGCCAGCTTCTTCAATGACAAGTCTCTTGCCTCTTCTTCTGAAGAACTTTGTAACCTAGGTATTTGGTGCAAAAGGGCTCAATCTTTTTGTGTATAATCCAGGTGAAGAAAAGTACCTCAACTCTATTTCCTTGACTTACCCATACTGTCTGCTCAGGTCTTCAAACTAGATTTCACCAGTACTTATGTCTGCTTCTCTTCCTTCGGGGGTGCCAAGGGCTTCATATAAGCTGAAGGCTGATCCAGCCTTCCCTCTTTACTCAGTTGAAAAAATCCCATGCATCCTTCAAACATCTGTTAAAATCCTACTTTGTTTATAAAACATTTCTTGGCATCATTTGTTTTCCCCTTTTCCAAATTCCTTATTATATTTGGTGCTATAAAATTAGGCAATTAATTCCAGTTTACATATTCTTGTTCTCTGTCTTTCATATGTGCCAGGAAGCAGTGAGATACAGACAGAGAGAGAAGGAAAGTAGTTCTATACAAACCAAGTCACATTCAATCTCTACCTGAGCCTTATGCTCATTTCCTGATAATTAGGGCCAGCAATACTTATTTTGTAAAGCTATTGCATAGATTATATTGTGAAGCCTATGTGAAAGTGTTTAGCGTATTAGACTAAACAATCGTCATTTTGTTTTATTTCTTTCCTCATTTATATTTTTGCATTGAGTTCTGCCTAAGTGCTAAACTTATCATAATACCTAATATTTGCAGAGCACTTTATAATTCATATACTCTTATAACAATCTGGTGAAATGTGTATCCAAACCTCACTTGATAAATGAAAAGCATGATGAGATACTGAAAGGTTAAATACCTTCCACAGATCACATTTATGGGAATATCTGCTAACATAGCCCAGTCCTTGCTGTCAGGCTCCTTTCTAAATATTATACCAAATATTTTATAAATTGGTTATTAGCCATTTATCCAAAATAAAAGGGTTACCTTCTACAAGCAAGGCTCTCAGCTAAGCATTCAGGGTACAGTAATGAATGAAAGACTTAAACCGTGTCCTTACTGAACTTAGATTCTAGCAACAGGAACAATGTCTAGGCAAGGTTAGTAGGAATGGATCCATTTATGTTGACGTCAACCTCACTCTTGCTAACTTCAGTACTATGGAGTATTGCTATAAGAGTGATGGGCTAACCTGAGTCAGCAACACTTCCGATATATGTGGCCCTTATGATCATTAGTTCTCACTGACCGTACCAGTGGCAGGACTGAAATTAACTTACCCTTATGTCCGTCAAACCTGCAGCCTTATCCTCATTAGCGCTTGTCTAAAACTTCCAGAAGCTAACTACTACAATAAGACATTGCTACGATTATTAGAAATAATAATCATTACTTCTATCTTCTTCTTCATAAGAGAGTGATTCTGTGGTGTACAGAAAGATCTCTCATACAGTTTCACTATCTGTTGGTCATCTTGACCTAGATATGTCCTTACTTTTGGTTGGCGTCTTGTTACGAGGTGGCTCTAAAAGACCCTCAGCAATGGATATTAGAGAGTGGGCAGCCTTGTCTTTACTGCCAGTGTGATGTATTGAAAAGACGAGATGGAGATTTGAGTCTGCCTCTCCTCAATCCTGTATGTGTTCCTAATCTGGTACACTTGTGTTCCCATTGAGGGGTCAGGCTTATGCCTCAATGCCAGCTTTCCACCACTATGCTGGTTAAAACTTCAGTAATCCAAATACAGGAGTTGTCTTGATCTACCTTCAAGTACTCGCCACTTCCCGCATATGCCCCTTCTTTATAATTTACCCCAGCTTCTACATGTTTGGGATCAAGGTGTTTGTGGAAATCTTTCTTACCTTTAAGAAACTAACAATGCATCCATATTTTTTTACTATCTATGACCTAGTTTGTTTTTTTCTTCTTTCCTGAAGCAGAGGGTATCTCAGAGCACTTACTCTAGCATATTGTTGGAAGACTAAAGCCTATATGGGGATTTAGATCATTTAGATTCAACTTGACTACTTAATATGGGCAATTTACTTGCCCTTTTAGGTTCTCACTAATCACAGAAGCAAAATGATAGGATTTAGCTAGCATCTTACATTTCTGAAACTATTTGACTAACAGTAACAATTGAGGAAGTGATAGTGAAAAAGTACATTAGTACTTTCACAAGAAAATACATTTCAATAATTTAGAAGTTGTCTCACAACAGGAAATACCCTGTAGTTCGTTCTCAATAATTTTTGTTAGGTGCTTATTTAGTGAATTGAAGAGCTTTTGCATGTTTTCTTTTGTGCAATTTGACTCCTCTAATTGAAAGCCCTCTAAATAAGACTCCTCTCATCTCAATTTAAGTTTATGTGTAGCAGCTTGTCTGTAAATTAATTTTATAATCACCAAATTAAAAAACAAACAAACAAAAACAGCTAGCAATGATAATAATAGTACAGGCTCAATTTTCATTCTTCAATGCTTAAATTATTACATTTTTAAATTTCTATTATTGTTTAGACCCTGAATATGTGTTTTCATACCTGTGTACAACTACATGACTGACTTTGTACATCGGCCCAGTTTGACAAAATAGTTTAAGGGGAAAGCTTGAGATGGGGAAACACTGAGATATTCAGATAGGGACATAGCTCAGCTTTCGAGCTACTGTGAAATACAAGGTGGTTTGGGTCAAATTTGCCATTAAGTATGTATTGATAGTGGAAGTTGCACACACTAAGGCTGAAAGAAAATATAATCCATGTCAGGGTGGGGATATATTTCTGAAACCAATTATTACTGAGAGCAGTTTAAGAGTGATAGGGTGGGGCCATCCTGAGACTCTAAACAACAATAAAACCTGTTTACCCAGCTGAGTCAGTGCCACAATAGAACAGAGCCCCTGGAGATCAATGAGCATATGGTTTAATCAGCACACTTGGAGACATGGCACATGAACGGTCCCTGCACAGCTGGTGTGCTCAGCACCATGCTGAGATGGAGCAAAGTAATCATTTTGTACACGAGTTGGCTCTTCCCAGCATCATTTCCCCATAACACCCATCTAAGCCAGTAAAGCTTACAGAACCAGGATTCATCTGTAAGATTCACAGGGATGGAGCCTGTGCCAAGTGCCTCCAGGAAATCATAGAGGACATTATCTGATGCCATATATGGCACCATTCTGGAGGCCCATCCTGTACTAAAAATAATGCAATTGGATGGATGATAAATAACTAGGGTTATTTCTATTTCTAGTCCATTTCTCACCCTTTTTTTTTTTTTTTTTTTTCCGGCCTGCAAACCTGTATCCACAACAGCCTCCTGGAATCTTATATGGAACGTAAATAAAATTGAACTAATAATATTCTGTTCTATGTCTAGTTTTGCTCCTGTGTTCCCTGGCCCAACAAATGGCAGGCCCATTCTACTTGTTTCAAGTCTAAATGCTACACTTTCTCTTCAGTGTGTAAGCTTCAGGGGGAAAAAAAAAAGTCACTCTGTTGTATTCACTGTCATATCTCAGGAAATCTAAGAAGATACTTGTTGAATGAATTAATGAATGAATGAGCTATTGGAATACCAGAAAATGCTGCATGCAATATAAAATTTCATTAAGAACATAAAGTAAAGTAAGAAAAGACAAGCATGTAAATTTTATCTGATGGAAATTACACCCATCAAAGAAGAAATAACCCTCCTCTGTCTATGTATGAATTTTCTATTGCTGTTGTAACAAATTACCACAAACTTAGTGGCCTAAAACAACATGTTTTCAGTATCTTATTGTTTTGGAAGTCAAATGTCTAAAATGAGTCTCACTGGGCTAAGATTAAAGTGTTGGCACAGCTGCATTCATGCTGGAGGCTCCAGAATCGAATCAATGTTCTCGCTTTCCAGCTTCTAGAGGCTTGCCCATACCCTCTGGCTCATGGTACCCTTCCATCTTCAAAGCCAGCAGTGGCTCAACAAGTCTTTCTCATGCTTTGATCTCTCTGGTTCTGCCACTCTGTCTGCCTCTTCTCTATTAAGGACCCTTGTGATTACATTGTTTTCATCCAAATAATCCAGGATAATCTTTTCTTAAGGTCAAGTGATTAGCAATGTTCAGATGTTCATCTGCATTCTTAATTCCTCCTTTCCGTGCAACATAACATATTCACACATTCTGAATTTTGGGACATCAACATCTTTGTCCAGCCATTGTTCTATTCACCACAGCAGACTAGACTAATAACCACAAATCTCAGATCATCCTATAAGAAGAAATTACCCTGATTATAAGAAAGATTGATCAAATATGTGTCTTCTATGATCCCTCTTCCCATCTTGGCAAGTTGAAGTAAGATCTATTCTTCAAGGATTACCTTAAATGCCTCCTTCTTTATGATTATTTTCTCAATTGTCCTTGTGGGCATATCCATCTGTTTCTCCTTGAATTTCCATTGAATGTTATTTATGTGATGAGTCAGTTTAAAGCCTGTATAATGGATAGATACACTCATATAATGTATCTCTTTTCTTTGAATGTAAGCTTCTTGAGGACAAAATTCATTTCTGAACCAATATTAAGATAAAACTTCTTCATGATACCTTTGTGACTTTAAGATTTCAATTTCATTTTGTGTGTGTGTGTGTGTGTGTATATATATATATATTTCCAGTTTTCTCATAAAAACGATTAAGCACATATGTAATTATATAATCCTGGCACATGGAGGGGGGTGCTCAAAGGATGTTATTTTTCTTCCTCAATTATGTATGTGATGAACTTACACACGGTTGTGCCCTGTCTGCATCTATTTATTTTTCCTGAACGATTATGATCTCCAGAAATGCGGGGATTCTGTCTTTCACGTTCATTGGCATGTTCTCAGCCCCAAAGTGCCTCTCAACAATATATGTTTGCTGAATTAATGAATAATACTCAGTGAAAACAATAGAAATGATTCTCCATCTTCCAGTCGTGTGTTTCTCTTAACTGTTTAAGCCTTGTCACAAATTTCCCTGGTTTATCTAGCTCAATCCATATTTCCAAACCATTCACTCTCATATACAAAATAAGCCCTGACAAATAAAAATCTTTGCATAGTGAAAGCTTTAAACTCTTTCAAGCTGCTTCCACCACTCCACCCTCTAGACGTTCACTTTTCTCCCGTATGGAAATGCAAAGACAAAAAGAAGTCTAATTCCTCAAATGAATCATTGATATTTCTTCAGAGCGATCTGCTCTATTCTACTTGTTCTCTTAATTTACTTGGTTTATACCAGTTGATGACAGAAGCCCATTGTTTTGCTGAAACATTAACTTCACAAAGTCATTCCGCTCCCATCTGTAGCACTAAAATTAATGATTCCCTCTGCAACATCTGTTTAATTAACTATCGGCACCATAGAAGAGGCGTCCAAATACCCCAGCGACTAAATCAGGCTCAAATTAGGGAAATACGATGTTAAATTGTATCAGGGAGAAGCTGAGTTTATCCTTCCGAGCACTGGCATTCATTATCTTGTAGCCATCCCATGCATCTTCATAATGAAGTAGCGTCAGCAGTGCCTGGCTGTAAAGTTCTCATTTAGGGGCTGCATGTGTCCCTCTAGTCATGCACTGCAGGGGATTAAGGAAGAGGGACCTGGAGAGCCCAGGGGTAGCACATCATCCCATTATCTTTGTTCCTGAAAATAGCAATGGGACTTCAATTGAGCATGTGCAGGCTGAGGAATTCTGGGAAATAGCAGTAGTGTAGAGAAAGTGGCATTTTTGAGTCATTTCCATTAGTAGTGCTCCATCTTCTCTGAATCCTTTTGGCTCTATTTGCATAACTATTTGCATTGATCTGCATAAGCAAGAAACTTGTCTGGCTACTTCAGACACATTGGAGAATCTCCGTAGTTTACATTTCTGAGAGAAGTCATTTAACAATAATCTGCAAAGAACCTACTGAATTGAAAACAGTACTAGGCACCAGAGAAAGGCAAATTAGATGCAGACCTCGCTCACCAAGAATTGACACCAGACAGAGGACACTGTAAACATTAGTATAAGCATGTGTGTACTCATTTGTGCATATCCAAATAAAATTAACACTGGGCTAGTTCTTAAAATGAGAATGAATAAGCTGAATACGATCCCTGTTTTTACGGAGGTTAGCTTCTAGTCTGTCTACACATGACAGCAATTAGGATACCAATTCAAATATGAATGAAACAAGCAATATTATAAGATAAATATAGATAGGCTATTGTAAGAATTCAGAAAGGAGGCATTACGTTTAATTTGGGAGATGTTGCAAAAGAAAGTTCAGAGAGTAGATGTTCCATTAGCTGCTTATTGAAGGATTGTAGAATTTGCACATGCATCTATTTGGAGAAAGAGCAATTTAGAGGTAGATCAAGGGGGGAAACCACTGGGAGTAGTGAATCATGTCATTTTGTGGATGTAAAGAATGCTTGAGAAGAGAAGTTTCTACTTTCCCCTGTCTGCATATTCTCTGGTCTGAAATTGACCTAAAATAATGAGAGCTAGCCAGGTAGTACTGAGGAGAACTTTATAACCTATAGGTGCCTGATGTCTCTGTCCTTTGAGCTTGCCACCCTGTACTGACATGAGCACCTGGCCTCCCTACTTAAGCCTGACAGTGTGAACTGTCTGTTCGTCTGACTGACATTCTCTCTCAGACCCTGGTCCTCAGGTTCTGCTTTAACTCTACACCAGACTTTGAACTTGAAACACAGCTTAACTCTTTGGTTCCTAATACCCAATCTCAGGGCCCGCCTGACTAAAATACACACATGTCTCTCTTAAATGATAGTATTCAGATTTGGATGCAATTTTCTCCATATCAATTACTTGACCAACACAGAGGACGATGATCAACACCACTTCTTAAACATTAGTTGATTCTGAAGTGTCTTCTTCCACCCCGGAGGAAGACCTACTGAAAACAAGATTTGAAATGTGAAAGGGGAAACACTCTTTTTGGCCACATATTAAGTGTGGATCAGAAGAAAACAAAATCAGCAAAAAAGGAATTGAGAGAGTTGGAAATTGAAGGTCAGGCCTATAGCTCTTAGGAAAAAAATACCCGTCCATTGCACAGACAGCCCAGGAGGCAGTGATGTGTTTGACTGGACACCAGCAAGACATAAATCTGGCAGCTGATTCAACAAATTTTCCACTTTGTAGGGTTTTTTTTGTTGTTGCTATGGTGACAAATGTGGTGTGAAATTGCAAGTTTGCAAACTGTACAGTCAGGGAACTCCTGAAACCAAGGGCCTGGTAAAGCCACAAGATGTGAGGGAAGCAGGGGAAACAGAAGAGGAAAGAGTGGTCCAAAAATTATCATGTTACCCCACAGGGGTATCCTCCTGACCTTCCCTCTCTACAAATGCTGCTAGTTCCTATATCCAAGTGGCCACGTGAGACTGAATATTAGATGCCAAGTGCACACGTGTTAGGTAAGTCACATGCACAAAATGAAGAATGTCACAAAAGTTTCCAAGTTAATTTTTTAAATGAATTTCTGAAATCTGACAGCTCTTAGCAATGAAAAACTGACCTGGCCGGGTGCGGTGGCTCAAGCCTGTAATCCCAGCACTTTGGGAGGCCGAGATGGGCGGATCACGAGGTCAGGAGATCGAGACCATCCTGGCTAACACGGTGAAACCCCGTCTCTACTAAAAAATACAAAAAAAATAGCCGGGCGAGGTGGCAGGCGCCTGTAGTCCCAGCTACTCGGGAGGCTGAGGCAGGAGAATGGCATAAACCCGGGAGGCGGAGCTTGCAGTGAGCTGAGATCCAGCCACTGCACTCCAGCCTGGGTGACAGAGCGAGACTCCGTCTCAAAAAAAAAAAAAAAAAAAAAAAAAAGAAAAGAAAAACTGACCTAATGAATTAACATCAGTTCATGTTGTGAGTTGTGATGTTGTTTAGTTTTCTGTTGCAGGCAACAGGAGATCTTTTTCTCTCTCTCTCTCTTTTTTTGCTCATTCTCCTTCTCTATAAAACATTGTAGTTTCATGACTCAATGTGAACGCATGGTCCACCTAAATGGGTCAAGAGGCAGAGAGTTTTGGTGAGCAGGCATCTGGGCTCTAATATCCACAGACTTGGGCTCCAGTCCTGGTTCTGCTGCTTATTCACGGTACAAATTAAAGCAGTTGATCTGATCTTGCTAAACTTCAGGTTTTTGTAGTTTTTCTTTTTCTTTTATTAATTGGAAAAACAATGAAAAAAAGTACGTACTTCATGGCATTATTGCGAGTATTAAAGGAAATAAGAGTCACAAAGCACTGATAAACCCTCAATAAATTTTAGTTATGGTTACTATCAGCTAACTTCTGGTATAATTTTTAAGGGGTGTGATTGTTGACTTTCTTTTTTAAATTAAATGAAAATTAAGCCTCATTATGCTTCAAGGGAAAAAGTAAAAAGAGAGAAAATGGTTAAAATGAGTTTTATTTTACCTCATTTGCGGTAATGAATAAATGCAACTCTCCAAAGTAGGGGTGCGTCAGGAGTGATAATCCTTCCAGATGATGGAAAGAAGTCCAGAATAGTAGATAAAAATAATTTCCAGCTCCGACATGGCTACCTAGAAAAGGTGTGTGCATTAAAAAGTGTCAGGAAGATATCCAGAGAAGAAATCAGGGCACAGCCTTGAATAATCTAGAAAGCTTCCTTAGAACTCCAGGTACTGAGGCATATATTTGACCTCAGGGCGATCTACCTACAGGGAAGTTTCAGGACAAGCTCAGAGCAGGGTTTAGAGCAAGTTTCTACAAACTGTGTACAGAAATTAGAAAAAAAAAACCACAACACAATGCTTCTCTGAGAGTGACAAATATGGGTCTAGTCCTAGAAGGTAGGAATAAGCACATAACACCAAATTCTAAAAGGTGATAAAAATGTCTAACTGTTGAAAATATTCGAAAAATATTGAAAATACATTGTACAAGTGCATACATTATGAAGTAATAGTCATATTTCTATTTCATATGACTGTGAAAGATAGAAGTAGAAAACAAAATCATAGAAAAACTATGAGTGCAACAATTGCACTGTCTTATAGGGGAATCTTCTTCTTTGACCATGTCCAAGGACATTGGGAGTTCCAGTAATGTTTGTCACACGATTTCTGTTGAATGTTAGGCTCATAATGTATAAAGACTTGGACTTATTATAGAACTCAAAATGGTCTTTTTACTAGCGATTTAAAGTACTCAAAAGGGGTTTCCTCTGAAGAATAGGGCAAAAACTGAATTTGGGGCATGAAATCAGGTGTGGACTCACAGGAACTCTGGCTCGACATTGATTTCCAGTGTGCTAGACTTAAGCTCTTTAACTTCTTCTAACAGAGGGTATGGGCAGGTCCAACATCTGCAGTCACCTGCATATTTTATGGTTCCCTGTACGTTATATTAGAACAAGAAGAAATACCAACACAGATATATTCTTGAAATCCTATATTTTAAGTATCTTCATTTTAAATTTTTATACAAAAATTTCTTTGAAACTCAGTTATATAAACACAAATTGTATACAAAAAGGCCATTTATATCAATACAACCATTTCCTTACAAGTTTATTTATGTAAGATTTAGAACTTAGGTGCAGCAAACCACCATGGCACATATATACCTATGCAACAAATCTGCACATTCTGTACATGTATCCCAGAACTTAAAGTAAAATAAAAAATAATAATAAAAGGCAAAAAATTCCTTCTATTTCCCTTTAAACCATTAAAACAATTTTTATCTTTTAAAACAAACAACAACAACAAACATTTAGAACTTACACCCAAAGTGTGCAATGCAATGAAATCGATGCCATTATACAGACACGTTTTTAATTAACTCAAGTTTATTTACTTATTTTTTATGAACAACTTTTTAAAAATACACTCAGAGAACTCTGTGACTTTAGAAACAAATTGATTTGTCTACATTTTCATCTCAATGAAGGCAAGTTGGTCTTCCTCTCTACCTCACCAATGTTCTCCTTATAATAGACCCTGATTTTTGCTTGAGATTACCAAGGTTACAGTCCTGGATAGATACGTAATACAGAACCAGAGAAATGGCAGATAACTCCTAGGAAAAAAAAGTCACCATGAAGGGGACTACATAATTTTCTTGCTCTTGTTTCTCAACTTTTGAAAGGCAGGAACATAAGACACTAGGTACCAGGGAAAGAGGGCTAGCTCTCTTCACCTTGATGGGCCTTAAGTCAGTAAAACAGGAGGTAAACAGCATTACCGGGGCAAACAGCATACATCAGTGTAAAAATCCTACCCAGATGTAGAACAGACCTAAGCCAATTGCCATGGATATTAATAAATTAAGAGAAGACACAGAAAAATCTATTTGAAGATAAACATGAAAGGTTCAAACCAGGCAGAGGTTCAAAAGCTGAGAAGAGTGTTCTACTGTCCTTGGAGAGATGATAGATAGTAGTGGTCCTATAAAGTAATAGTAACCTTAAACTTCATAAAACAAGAAGTTCTATTTGAATTACTCCCACTGGTATTCTCCTTCTTATTGGCTGTATTTATTTAGCAACATACAAAGCAATGACTATGATTTCGATCATGTGAAAGATTGGTCTTGGAAGCCATGCAGGAATTGTCATTGAGAAACACGCTTTCAGAAATGAGGTGTTTTGGTTTGTGTTTTGCTTACTTGTGTTGCTTTCTCTTAGAACAAGATATGGATCTTAATTATTGTCTTGTTAACATATGCGTGGGAAGTTTAGTGAGAGAAAACAGAAATATCATCCAGAAGTGGAAAGAAATCCGATCAAATTTTCCTTCCTTCCTTCCTTCCTTCCTTCCTTCCTTCCTTCCTTCCTTCCTTCCTTCCTTCCTTCCTTCCTTCCTTCCTTTCTTCCTTCTCTCCCTCCCTTCCTTCCTTTTTTTCTCTCTCTCTTTCTTTCTTTATTTTCTTTTAAAAAATTTTCTTGAGTCAGGGTCTCACTCTGTCACCCAGGCTGGACTGCAGTGGTGCAATCACAGCTCACTGCAGTCTGGACCTACTTGGGCTCTAGCAATCCTCCCACTTTAGTCCCTGGAGTAGCTGGTACTACAGGTGCGTGCCACCACACCTGGCTAGTTTTTTGTAGAAACAATGTTTTGTCATGTGGCCCAGGCTGGTCTGGAACTCCTGGGCTCAAGCGAGGCACCCTCCTCAGCATCCTAAAATGCTGGGATTACAGGTGTGAGCCACAGTGCCCAGTCAAATATTTCTACCAGAGAGATTTTAGCAAGAAGATGAGAAGCTATTGAGTTTCAGTGTCACATTAGAGCAATGAATATATGGATAAATATTTTTAAATGCTGGTTATCATTGTAAGACTTAATGTGTGTTTAGAAATAGGTATTTTGGTCGTGTTTGTGTTTAAGATCAAGATCCCAATTATCATGAGCTACTGTTAACAGGAAAGGTTTTTTGAGAAAACTTGTAGCTAATATACTTAAATTTTATTTAAGATCTACTCACCCCATAGTTGCTAATTAATAATGAATGGAAAATAAATGACTTTTGGTATCAGTTTATTTTTAGATTTAATGGTCACAAAAAGACATTGCAATCACTTACCTCTATTTTAATTGCTGTTTCAATAATTTCAGCCGTTCAAACTTCATTTAAGAGAGGAAAGATGAGCCAATGAGGTTTTACATATCTTCAGTGATTGATGCAACATTCAGACAAGGAGATACAAGGAGATGTAGCATTCAGACAAGGAGATACATTTAGTACGTGTCTAGTACATCCGCCTCATACACATTATCTCATTTAATCTTCACTCTACTTATTAGGCATGATTTTCTCTTTTACAGATGAGAAAACAGAAGCACACAGAATTAGTCTAAGTTACTTAGCTAGTAAATAGAAGAACCAAATGTGTATTAATCCCAATCCTTATCTCTTACCTACTATACAATGCTACCTGAAATAATAATTTACTGAGTGATATTATTAAGTAAATCAACAACCATTATTAAGTGAATAAGCCTAAAATTTGATACATTCTGTTTAATAAAACTATTAAATAAAAAATATTAGGCAGTGTTTTCCAGTACCAGCACTAGACTAGGAATACAGAAAATCTGAGCTGCCATCAACACTGAGTACCTTTGATAAGTATAACCAACTCCGTTGACCTCAGTTTTCCTATAAATGAGAAGATGGGCTTGATAAACTCTAACTCACAACATCTGGTTGGCAAAAAGTTAGTACCTTATAGAACTTGAGAGGCTTGCATTCCACCTGAAGAACCTTGAGTTGGGATTCGGCTTTACTTATGAAACCATGGATTACTTACATGCTGGTACTAGAGCCCTCCTTGACTGGTGATTCAACTATTCCATAAATCTGCTTTTAGTGCCCCACCATGATGTGTGTATTGTTTAAGGGTAGGAATCTCATCAGCACTTTTTTTCTATAGTAGAATTTCAAAGTTAATACATAAATATCTGTTAAATGAAGTTTTGACTGTGAAATGTGCTGTTTTTATGGAGTTCCAGTAATAACCACTTGTGTACTAAAAACTACATTTCATATAATATAATGGGTGCTATTTCATAACCCAGGCTTCAGATATTCTAATTGGACTTTCTATAGATTATGTGAATTATGAAGAGTTATAAACCTGACTATATGTTTAATTACTCCAAAGACTTTGGTTACCAAAATGTGCTTGAGTTTGTTTACACCAGGAATGACCAATATGTGATACATTGGTCTCTGCTGTCCCACCTGTGCCTATAGTGGGCATTGTTAACAGTACATACCCATTATCACAGTTCCTGGTACTCAATAAAGAACTTCAAGCTTTTCACTACCTATTGTTTAGAAATGGCACATAAATTGACATGTACTTGCCTTTACTAGTCTAACACGAAAAAAAAAAAAAAAAAAAACCCACACATTTGACTGGAACCACAATATCGGACCAGAAAGCCCTTTCTTCTTAGGAGGTCACTTTTAATAAGCATTAAGAATCAGGGTATCAGACTCTCATCTCTTCCAAAGAACTGTATGAAATACCTGGACAGTGACTGTGAAGAATATACAGGAGCTAGGTAGCTGTCCACAGCTTGAAATTTGCTATTGGTCTTGTTTAAGCCACTGGGGACATTTTTCTTCCTGGTAGGAGTTATAAACCTGGCACATACCAGGGGAGTCATAAAATCCTCTCTCATATCTTTAATCAATCATGACTAGTATATCTACCATACATTCTGCAAGTTTAAAATAGAATAAAGTCACATTATAATCTTTCTCCCAGCAGCTAGACTGCCTTTCAGCACAATGACCCACACTCTATGGCTGTATTAACAGATACCATCTATTCTTTAATGGAGCTCAGCCGTGGGGATTAGCTACCTGTAATGCAGTTTGGGCTGTCAAGCACTCTACCAAACCACTAACACATTACAAGTTATAGGCATCAATTCTTTCTAAGTGAAAAGGCATTTCACATTCAAAACACTTCAAACCTAATAACGGGAAATTATCATGATGGATCCCCTTCAGCTGCCGAAAAGTAAAGAGATGGAGAGAAAAAAGACAGGCACCCAATCAAAAAATTCATATCAATTCTTTTTGATCTACCTGGGGCAGATTAAACCCGAGTAGTGGATAAGGTTGTCAAAAAGATTGCAGGAGCTCAGCTGTGGATGAGAAGTGTTTCTGTTTGATGGGAGGAGGAAAATTCTAATAAAATAGAAATAAAATCCAACATAAGGGAGATCCCAGAGTGGCCTGGGCAGTCTAGGAAGGCCGGGTAACATACTTCACACTTAATTGCTCTCATGTTCAGTGTTACACCAGGATGTTGAAAACACCCAAGAGAATCTAACCTGGAGCAGAATCTTGGAAGAGAGATCCACAAAAGCAAGGGAAGCTGAAATGTTCTCTCCCCTGTTCCATTTCATAGGCCCTTCCAACTATGGTCAGGCTGTCAGTTGGTCAGAAGCTTCCATTGACTTCGGAGTCAGGCAGGAGTCAGAGATGCTTATATTACCCCACATTTGGACTACGTGCCAAAATTACGTGTCATCCTGCTGCTATTTCCATGTGACTCCATCACATTCATTCCATCATTCATTCACTGTTAAATTCATTTATACAATTAGGTATCCAACTTTGGTTCTATATCTGTGAATTCACTGGATGGCATGGAGGGAAGTTTAAGAGGCTTTCATGAAAATCAAAGGAATATAAAACACACCTGAACAAAACTAAACTATTACTTTCCTGTCTCACCACCACAGAGATAGAATAACGTTTATCATATTTCACCATTAAAAAATCTTCTAGTTCAGGTCTGGCAAATATGTTTCAACTAGTCAGTAGAAGGGTTGGGTTGACAAGGACGCTGAGGCCCAATCTGTGCTTATTGGAAAGGGGAGTTGGAACTCACTCCGACGTCTATGGAGGGAAGAAAGAAAGGCGTGGAGCACTCCTGCTGACTCTGCCATCTCTAACCTAATTAGATTTCCATTTTCAGTTCCCTTCCTTTTAAACCTTTTTTTTAAAACCACTACCAACTTTATATCCCATCATTTGATGACCTCGAGCAAGTGATTTAATCCATTTAATCTCACTTTTCAGAATATTTAAAATGGAGCTGTAGCACAATGTCTTTTTCTGTTTTTTGTTTGTTTTTTGTTTTCTTTTTTTTCAAAAATATATTTATTCAGAACTTCCAGGCACTTACAGTTGTTATGGATATAACAGCATGTTCCATAGACAAAGTCCACAACCTCATGGAGAGGGACTGACGGTAGTCAAAATAATTACACCAATATATAATGTCTAATTAGATTCTCTGTTAATTAAATTCTAGCTAATTGCTGCAAAGGAAAAACACATGTAATAAAAAAGTCATACAAAAAAAAAAGAAACTCATTATTATCTGGGATGGGGCAGAGGGATGGCATTGAGAAAGTTTTCCTGGAGCAAATAATGTTTAAACAGATTTGAAAGACATATAGACATTAATTAGGCAAAGAAGCTGAAGGAACAGCATGTGCAAAAGCCCTGAGGTGGGAAGGAGAATGACATTTTTAAGAAATAAAGATTGGCACAGCTAGAGGCTAGAGAAGAAGGGAAAGGTGGCATGAGGTGATGCGCTGGATCATGTAGGGCATCCCAGGGCATGTTGAAGATTTTGCTTTTTATTCTAGTAACAACTGGAAAGCATTAAAGGATTGTAAGCAGGGGAGAGCTATGGTCAGATATGCATGTTGAAAAGATCACTCTCCCAGGATTAGAAAGATCTCATCAGGAAAGGCAAGAAGGGAAGCAGCAGGAGACAGTATTAAGTTTGGTTGCTCATTTGTTTGCTTGTTTGTTTTCTCTAGTAATATGGGGAGAAATGACAAGATTATGTTGTCGTTTTGATTAGACCAGCAGTTAGGCTTAAGGGTAAAAAATGGTATGAAAATTGATGCCCAAGATGAGTCACAAAAGTACCAGGTTTATGATTTTAACATATTGAAAAGAATTAACATTTATTTTACTTACTCTAACCATGACATTATGTTATGCCGTGAACCATCCAAATTCTGGTCTTACTTAATTCTTATAAATGCTCTATCAAGTAGTCATTATTATAATATTCAGTTTATAAGAAGGGGGAAAAAAGACTCAAAAATACCCTGTGGAACGAAGAGAAGATCAGGCCTATGCTTTGGGAGATAGAAAGAATTAAAACCAAAACAACAGCTGAACTGCAGCCCTGCTCCAGTCTCCTAATTCTGGAGGATGCATCTCCACCCAGTCACTCTGGAATGGATCCTCCCTGCTCACACCCTCTGCTCTTTGTCAATCCCTGCGCATCCTCATATCCTCTGAGCTACTGTGTCTGCTCGGCTACCTGAATCCCCATGCTTATATACTAGTCCAGCTTCCAGAAGGAAACAATGTAGGTGAGGAAACAGACAGGAAGGATGGGGTTAATTTTTCTTAGAACTCGTTTTCTGAAAATGCCCAGGACTGGAACACTGGTTCCATTTATTTTGTGATTCATCCAGAAGCCTGAAGGGCAGGACACATTTTCACCCCTGTCAAAAACGGGCTGAGGAGACCAGGGCTATGTAACTGAGTGAGAGGATACAGTTTAGGAGCCTCTGTTAAGACTGTCTCATTAGTCATACAGCATTTGCACATTGATGACTGAAGGCAGAATATGACCTTAATTACATTATTATGCTAAAATAATGCTTTCCTTGAGGGCCAGGGGACAAATGGAGAGGAATGGACTCAGCATCTTTCAGCCAAGGATGGAAAATACCAAGATATTTTATGACAGATAATTAAGAGAGAGGTGGCTAGGGAGGGGAGGAGGGAGGCATGGAAAAGGAAAACAAATCATATATCTTGAGTGTATTTTGTTTCCAGGAACTAAAGAACTGAGTTATGTATATGTATATATTTTATACAAAATAGTAATGATGCCAGTGAATTTGTATTACAAACAGCTAATAAAACACAAGAATAAATACGTATATCCTAATTCTTTGGAGTTTTCAAAGCACTTTGACACAGGAAAGGCACTATTGTGTTATGGTTTAAGGAGGCTAGTCAGGCACACATCTTTCTTTCCCATAGGTTCAGAAATAACAGAGAAATAGTCCCAGAAGCCAGATAAGACACAAAATAGAAGTTCCTTGCTGTTAAAGCAGTATTGCAGAATGTGTTTTGGCTCTGGGGCTATTATCAGACTTCCTACCAAAGTGTGTATCCCCACACTCTACCATCAACCACCTAAGTACAAGCAGAGGGGCTGGAGATAGGGCAGTTAACTCACAGGGAGCCTGCAGGCATGACCTTCCAAGGAGCTTCTTCTATATGGAGACCCTTCCTCCAACCCATTACTACACTGTGATTCCTTCTGTGGGGAGAAGCCAGCTGGGAGAAGGAGACTGAAGTGCTTCAGAAAACAGACGTTCTGTCAGGAAAATGTCAAGATATGAGAATGAGGTTCTTGTGATCATGCTGCAAAGTTCTAAAAGCATGGACTTTAGAGAAGAGCAGACAAGGCGCTTAGTAGGTTGTTTCCTACATTCCTTAAACAAATCAGTAGTCCTCATTCCTGTTTATAAATAAGGAATGCTGTCTTTATTGAAAAATTTGATGTTTTGTGCATCATGGAAGCTTTGTATTAATTTAGATGTTTAATCTTTTTATTTTGAAAATATATCAACATATTATTATATTAAAATATAATTTATCTTTTTTACGTCTTGTTGCACTAGCATGCTATCTGCACATATGAAGTGTTCAGCAAATGTTCTTGAGCATATTGAATTGTGTAATAAAAACGATTCCTATACACAAGGATCTATCAATATAAAATGAGACTGTTTTGCAAAGAATGGTATGAATTTAATACGTAGCAAATGAACTACTGGCAGTATTCCAAGTGATTAGAGGTGATATATTTTAAATATTTATAAATGTAAATAATATTTAAAAATTTTGATAGTCATTGTGCAGAACTATCACATACGTACATATACAGGCTTATAATGCAAATATGTGCATATAGATAATTACATCAAATTTTTAATTTAGCAGATGAGACAAAGAATGAGGCTTAAATACAAAAATGTTTTTAAAAGTTAGTAAATGTAAAGAGACAGTCAGGTCAGTAAACTATGGACAGCACAGAGATTGGGCAAAATATCTAAAACAAATGCACAGATAACTGTAACTTGGGAAGCTCTACAATAAACACAAACACTTTAAGGTCAAACTGAAAAAAATTATAATAAGTACTCTACTAGATGCAGAAAACATGAGCAGCAATAATTGAGTAAAAAGGGAAATTAACACTAACAGGTAGGGATTTGGGAAGACTGTAAGGAGGAAACAATTATTAAACTAGTCCTTGACGGTTGAAAAGAATGTCAAGATACAGATTTGAGGCCATTCTCTAAAAATGTGAAGTCCAAACTGCAAACTTCATTTTATTATGGGGTCTAATTCTGTTTCAGTCAGCTGGCCACATCTCTATGCCATTCATGAAGAATGGGATACGTTTCTAATCCCCATGAAGAATTATTTGTGTTGCAGTTTAAGGTCACAGAGTTGATGACAATAATTTCCCACCTCTCCTTTAATATTGCCTGATCATCTTCTAAATTTGTTTATGATGCATTCATAGCTAAGAACTCAATTAAGGGTGTTCATATCCCACACAAGTGTGATCAGCAGCACCTGGAAACAATAACAGTGCCTCCCCCACATACATCCTGTTTCTTGTAAATTTTATGTCACAAAATGAAAGTCAGTTACAGATCCGTTAAGTGGGGGTTGTAATGGGAGGAAGAAGCAGAGAGCTCTATCTGGGTTGAAGAAGATAAGCTGCATAAATCAGCACACCTTGCAGCTGAACATTTCTTTAAATAGCTGAACAGGAAAAGAACATGCTTGTTCTATTAATATCAGCATCACTCCCTCCTGTCTTTAGTGGAAACCAGCCCGAGATGTTGAGTGGGGAAAAAGCCACTATCTCGTGCCCAGGTGCGATGCATCCAGCCATGATTGTGCATCTGTCAATGTTGCCGTATTGAAATTGTCCCTGGGGCAGAACTTTTCCCAGAATGTTCTTGGAATCAGTCTCCCCTATATTCCTATTTCATCCAAATGTATGCATTTTGTATTTCAGTCTAATGGGTTTTCTTTCTCTCACCTGAAGACTGAGTTGACAAAATTTGAGGGTTGGTTTTTTTTTCAGGTGGAAATACACAAGTCCACACCTAGATAAGGCAGTAACTGTCTCAATTTTAAAACATTTTCCCCTATGCCTATAGATCCTACATAAAGTTTTAATTTAATTTGTATGTTATTTTATTTAATATACAATAAATTTTTTGCAGAAAGCAAAATACAAGATATATCTCAGCAAGAAGAAAAATAGTCAAAATCATACAAACCAAATATAATCGTTTTGGTGTGAAGATAACCATATTTACAATGCCTTGTGTGAAACACCCTATGGTTGGATGTGTTCCAGAATTTGTTTACATTTTAGAAAGTTAATTTGGACTGTATTCATTATATGGCACATCACCAGCAGCAGATTCTTGGGAAGAATTAGTGAAAAGGATGAATATTCACATTCTGTGGGACCAAAGTTTATAAATAAATTCATGTCAGTTCAGGTTAGGTTTTGTGGTCAAATGTGTTTGGCAACGAATATAAAAAGTACATTTAATTTTTGGAGTGCTTTGGATTTCCAAATTGAACATTGATGCTCACACTATTACTATTCTCTAAACTGCTTTGCTGCATAATAAGTATATTATGAACAGCTTTTAATGTGAAAGAAATATACATCTCCATCACTGAATATTAAATTTTCACTGTTAAAATTTTAATACATACATATTTTTAAATGCAAATTATACAGAAATGCAAAACAAAGACGCTGAGTACCATTTCATACCACCTCCAGAGATAATCACTGTTAGCCAGTATATGCCCTTCTTAGCCCTCATTTTATTCCTACACAATGTTATACAAAATTATTTATTTAAAATATTAGAATAATAATATACATGCCATTCTGAAGTCTTGTTTCTCCTGGTAATATATTTTAGAAATACTTTCATGCTATATATAAAGATCATCTTCATTCTTATGAATGACTTCATAATAGTACATTTAATGGATGGATTTTCTCCTTCCCTCCTCTCATTTCATTCCATTCTTCTTCTGACAATTATTTATTGTTTCTAACACTGTTCTAGCTGCTATGAATGAAGACAGAATAAATCTGACCATTCCTGAATTTAGCATACATAAGTTATGAAGGAGAGAAAGACAAAGAACAAGACACAAAAGCACAGTATATAGTATGTTAGACAATAAGATGGAAACTGAATCATTAAGAGGATAGGGTATACCAACCTGGGCTACAAAGTTTAGATAGGATGTTCAGGGATGCAGAATAGCCACCCCTTACAAGGCAAATGTAGTAAAGTGTTAAAATAAAGGGTAAGTGAGGGTGTGAGGCAAGCAGATATCTAGGGGAAGAAGAGAGTCAAGACAAAGAGAATGTCAAGTGCAAATATTTTGGTGCAAGAACAGGCCTGGCATGCTGTGGTAACAAAAAGGAAACCAGCATGACTGGAGTCAGCTAAACAGAGGGAGAAAGTAGCAAGACATGTGAGAGATGGAATGAATAGCTAGATTATACTGGACCTCACAGACCATCAGAAAGCATGTGGATTTTACTATAAACAAGATGATAAGTTTTTGGATGATTTGAAGAAGAGCAATGAAGGATGCAAACTTTAGTTTAAAAGGATGTCTCAACATTTAATGCATTGAGAGTATAGAAGAGTGTAAGAGTAGAATTTGGAAACAATTTTAGGAGTTGATTATGTTAGGTGAGAAATATCTTGAATGAGTGTGATAACAGTGGAAGTGGTGAGAAGGGTTCAAGTTATGTACACATTTTGAAGGTCTCAGTAACAGGATTTTTAATGGAAAGGATAGGGTATGCAAGAAGTGAGATGCCAAGCACCCAAGATATTTGGCTTGAGCCTTTGAAAGAACAAAGTCGCTGTTAGCTGAGATGGAGAAGTATGCTGGAGGGATTGTTTTGGGGGGGAATATAAGTAGTTCGCATATGACCATATTAAGTTTGGATATCTGTGGCACATTCAAGTGGCGATGTCAAATAAGCAGTTAGACTGAGAGAAAGGTCCAAGCTACAGATATAAATTTGGAGTTATCAATATTTAAATAAACTTAAAAGGTATGAAACTAGATAAGATTCTTAGAGTTAAAATTAAAAGAAAGATTTTATTAAATCACCATCCAATTTTTTGGACATGCAGTTGTTTCATTTTATCATGAATATAAAAATGAAAAATCTGTTCCATGTGTATATTTGAACACACGTCTGATTGTTTTTTTAGGTCAACCTTCTTCATGCATAATTGCTTGGTCAAAGACACCTGTAAACAGATTGGAGTAAACATGGTTAATGATGCATCATTGATGGGGGTACATTCCTGTTCTGTGAACACAAGGAGTAGGGTTTATGACGATTTCTGAAGAGGTGAGGATGGTTTCTATGACAAGATGATTTTAAGCCTCATCCTAAAGGCTGCAAAAAATTTTGGACATGACAATTGGTAGAATGGGAAAGCACATTCAAGGTACAAAGGAACATAATATGAACAAACATGGCATGAGGAAGAAATATGTAAAATGTTCCATAAATAACTAAATGTTCAGATTAAGAAAGCACATGCAATCTGGAGAGCAACACAACACGAAAGTAGGAGTTAACTTTCAAGGATTTTACATTCCAAGCAAATTTTTATTATGTTCTAGAAACATAATACAACCAGAGTGCAGAGGTATTGAGGTATCTAGGCAAGGGAAGGTAATTTCATTAAATCTCTATTTGTGCAAGATAGTACTAAACAAAATGCACCTCCATTGGAAACATGATGGGTTAAACCCAGTGGAGAAGTACTTGATCATGGAGGGTCCAGGTTTTACGCTCTTGGAGTAGTCACATTCAGAGATGTAAAGAGCAGTGTTAGGGCTGGTGGAGAGGAGTGCATTGACTTGAGTGGTGTTTCTAACATTACATCTGGATCTGACCTTTCATTAATGCCCTTTCCTCAGCATGCTGAGCTGGAGTTTCCTGCCCCGTCTCAGTGATTCAGAGCCACTCGTAGCCCAAGCAGGTGTCTTAAACTTAAGAAAAATTATTCTGATGCATGAAGCATCTTAATTAGAGATATGATTTTTGTTTTGGAAGTTAGAGCTTTATTTTCAAGCACATGTAGTGATCATGAGAGGCAACTGGTGCAATAGATATAATTCTAGACTGTGATCTCAGTCAAGACCTTGCCCTGCATCTCCCATTTACCATCTATATGATTAGCTTTGACAAGTCATCAAGAGTGTCTGAGCCTCCTTTTCTTCACTTCTGAGATGTGTTCTATAAACTTCTATTGCAGGTAACTTTGTTGTAGGAATTAATTGGGATAAACACAGGGATGTTCCTTGTAATGAAGTCTACAAATATATGGTATTCCATTGAACGAGGCTGAAAAAATTATTTTAGCCACCTCAAAATTTTTTTGGAACAAGGTAGTATATCAAGTAACAAAATAAAGTGCTGGCTAGTGGAGGTTTTCAGGGAATCTAATTCAATAAAATACATGAATAAATTGCTAGTGTCATTATGGTTATTGCAAGTAAATGCTAATTAGAAACACCTTGTTCACAAATTTTAAAACGTATATCCTTCTAATACTATTACATTATTTACCTTATCTAACCATGTCTTCATAGACATAGTAAAGTAAATTTTACTGAATTCTAACAAAATCTGAATTAATGACTTTTAAATATTTAATGAACCCATTTTGTGAACTGACATTTTCATTTCTTGCATGTTAATTTTTTGGAAGGCAGTCTTCTTCTGAAACAGAAATTTATTCTAGGAAACTAAGACCTTCTAACACAGAGGACACGAACCCTCTGAACTTAAAGATGTAAAGTAGATAAATTCAGATGGTACATGGAGAGAGATAAGAACCAGAAGCTTGAGTTGGGTTTTCTGTCTCTTGAAATATAACAAAGTCTAGTTTATAAAGTCTCGTTTAAAAGCCTGCAATCTAGCTGTTTCTGGTGTGCAGTCTATGACTTATACTCTATTTGCTTGTTTTTGTTTTTAAAATTTTATTCAACAAACTTACAATAAGCATTGGCCTAGGATGAACCATTAATAGCCCTAAATATCTAAAGACAGTCTTTCCCTCAAAAGCTGTAGCTTCCTACTCTCCTCCATAAGATTATAAATTCTTGTCTAGGGAGAACTATATCATCCCACAGCACATAGCAAAATAATGGGACTATAGTAGATGCTTAATAAATTATCCCTGCTCTTTGTTCATACTAAAGATTGACAAGCTTTTCTTGCTTGTGAATTAACATACATCTATGATTGGTTCATGATCTTAGCAGCATTCATGAAAGGGATAATCTATGGCCTTTTTATATTAGCTTATATATTACCCAGTCTTCTTCAGGCACTCAAATGACCTCAATTAAATTAATGCTTACTAAAGATTATTTTTGAATAATATTTATGCAATATTAGGGAGAAGAACAACTTTAAACATTTTTCCTGACATCAAAAAGAACAGAACCTAGTGCAGAAAAACTTTTCTTGTCACCTAAAACTACACTAAATGTTAAAGACTCTCCTACAGTCATAAAGGCATTCTAGGAGACACAAAATAAAATGGGGGTGGGGAGGACAATTAAACGAGGTCAGAACCAGTAAAGAAGATAATATAGCAGATGGGACCTGCTAGCTCTTAACTGAAAGAGCCAGAGTAGGGCATCGTTAAGCCTTTGGACTTTGGAACTTTCCATGATTAGATTGAAGTCCATGCTCAGTGCTCGGTAGATGTAGGTAAAGTCACTGTTTTTCCTTGGACCTCAGTGTCCTCATCTATAACCTGTAGATTATGGTCATCCCACCCACCCATGGTTGACTTAATGTTAAACGAGACAGTATATTAGGTGCTTATTGCGCTATATAATGTATATTAAAAACTAAATAAGTTGAACTTATTGATGTTGCCTTAAATTGAAACATCTTACCAATTGGTTTATCTTCTATTTTCTCTTCGTATGTTGCAAGACCTTTGCCCTTCCAGCATTGTGCTAGGATCAGAGAAGAAAATATCAGACAAAGGCTATTTTTCTTACATCGTTGAACCAATGAAGAAGAGAGGAGTTAAGAAAATGACCCAAGGAAACCTCCCCGCAGGAGATTCCCAACTCAGTTTGGGGGTCTTGTAGATGTTAAGAATACATCTCAAAGTTTAAATTGTGAGGATTTGGCTTCCTTGAATCAAAGAGAAACTCAAAACTGTTTAGCATTCAGAAACCAGCTCCAGCTGTTTCCTCTTAAAACAAGTTATTCACCTGCTCCTTCTGTTATCTTGATGGCCTTTGTCCCACTTTGATAGTGTGTCTGTTAGCCTGGGTCATGCCTCCTCTGTATTCTTCACAATGCCAGAAACACTGCTGCAGTTCATTAAAAGTTGCAACAATTGGGTCTCCAGTCATTTGAAATCTTTAAAAAGTTTCAACATACTTATTGAACTTTTCCTTTATTTATGGAAAGGAAGAATGCTGAAAATAGTGCACATTCATTTACTCATTCATTCACTTCACTCTTCAGGTAAAATGAGCCTCAAATGGAACAAAGTTCCCTAGCATTTGCCTGGCATGACGGAGTTTGCAAAATGTCTCACATGTTTACATTTAACTCAATGATCACTATGTACTTGTGAGAGAGTATGGATAGGCAGTTCATTACCCTATCACCTCCCACCATGCCTGGCATAGGGTAGATATATATTTGTCAAGGTACAATGGAAAAAAATCACTTAAATTCTCTGATTCTCAGTTTTTGTTTGTGTAAAAAGAAAATGGCTAATAACATTGACATCTCAGGACCATTCTGAAGATTCAGTGAGAATTTATAGGACAATCAAAGAACTGTGACTTGCTTACAATTGAACACAAATCAGAACATCCCAAAGAAAATAAAAACTTTGAAATATGATTAATCTGATCATTTACTGATAAATAAGCCACGAAATTTACCCATGATGGATGAGTAAGAAAATGTCAAGTAGCTTTAAAGATACAGAATTGCCCCAAATCAGTTCAGTAATCTAATGGAAGATAAAAATTTAACCACAGAAAAGAGGTATAAAAATAGTTTGAAAGTGCTCTGTAATGGAAATATGAAGCAATCATTAGACTTGTTCAGCCCAGGAAAGAACCTTCTCTAGTCTAAAAATATCACCTGTCTGGTTCTATTTGCTGAAGTATGCCTATTGTGGAGATGGCCACATCATGGTCTATTAAACTGAAGCAATTATGTATTTGCATCATATAAACTCATCTGCCTTGTTTCAATCCCATGCTGATCAAGCATACTTCCTGCTAATTTATCTTTCCACTTATCTGGTCCATAGGGAGAGAATGTACTGCCCAATGCCCAACCTGACATAAAACTCAATCTACATTTGATTTATATTTCTCAGTGTAAATTAGTACATTGTTATTCTGGTTTTCTTCATCAGCCTCTCGTGAGTGTTGATAGTGTGAGCCAGCATTCCTGTATCTGATAAACTCAGAAACACTTTTAACAATGAATTATCTAAGACAGGCAAATCAAGAATCTCTCCATGGATGGATTTGGACCTGCCAATGTGGTAGCACACCATGAGGTCTTGAATAACCAGGCAACTAAGCTTTGCCAACTAAACTCCCCAGATGTCTTTACTTTTAAACTCTGTAACACCCAGTGGATGGTTGTTATATTTTTCGTGTCTATAGTTTACTTTTCCTTGCTGTCTTATTAAGGAGAAATTAATTTACTGGGAAATAAATTTATTTACTCCAGATTATATAGTCAGAGATTCTGCTCTGCTCTGAAAAAGGAAGATGAGAAACATGACTGACTTTCAGGAGTTCACAATGAAAGAAAAAGGAAACATTTGAAAGGTGCTATGTTCCTCCCTTACTAAATTATAAAATATGAAAAAGAAGTCAGATTCTTTAGATAAAGAGGAAATATGTAATTCAATTTATCTTCACTTTAGCTTTTCTCCACTGTTATCCAATCTAGAATTAAATTAAAGAGAAAAAGGTTAAACTTGAATCTCTACCCAATGATGCTGAGTTCTAATGCTTACCAAATCTTTTCTACTTTCTTCTCTTGCCAGTAATGTATTTCTATTGAGGGCACAAGAATATTGTGCTACATCATACTAAATAAAGTCTGGCAAGTGATATAATTATTTACATAGACAATCCTAAGGTTAAAAAATAGGCATTAGAATTAACCAAAAATGTATTAAGGTTTGAAGATAAAAGAAAAATTTAAATATCAATTGCATCTTACATAATAGCAACAAAATGGAAATGAAAATAAAACAATTACATTTACAATAATATCAGTTAAAAAATCAGGTATACTTTTAACAAGAGTTATGTAAGACTTGAACATTGAAACCTAAACAACATTGGTGATGGGAATTTAAGAACATTTAAGTATGTAGAGAGGTATATGTTCATGCATGGGAATCTCAATATTTTAAAAGCATCAGTTCTCCTCACTTAATTCCACCAGATCATTTTGTGGAAATTGAGAAGCATATTTTAAAAATCATATGGAAATGCAAAAGATCTGGAATACAAAAATCAATCTTGGAAAACAACACAGTTGGAAAGCTTATACCAGGGACTTCAAAACTTCCTATAGTGCTATAATCAAGATAGTGCAGTACTGGAATAAGGATCAGCAAGTAGGCCAATGGAACAGAATAAAGACTCAGAAATTGACACTTGTCTCATTATACCATTATCTGATTTTCAGTAAAGGCAACTAACCAACCTAATGTAGACAAAAAGCATTTTTTCAAGAAGTGGCATTCACGAGGCATTTATATATTTAAAAAATTGCTCAACTACTTTATACAATACACAAAAATTAACTCATGAAGGATCATAAATACAAATGTAAGAGCTAAAATATCAGAAAGCTTTTATAAGGAAGCATAGGAGGGAGCAGATCTGCACAACATTCAGGTGAACAATGTGTTTTTCATTTTGTTTGTTTGTTTGTTTGTTTGTTTTCTTGTTTTAGACAAGCCACAAAAAGACAAAAACTGATGAAGAAGAAATTGGGCTGGGCGCAGTGGCTCATATCTGTAATCCCAGCACTTTGGGATGCCAAGGCTGGCAGATCACCTGAGGTCAGGAGTTTGAGACCAGCCTGGCCAACATGGTGAAACCCTGTTTATACTAAAAATATAAAAAATTAGCCAGGGATGGTGGCATGAGCCTATAATCCCAGCTACTCAGGAGGCTGAGGCAAGAGAATCCCTTGAACTCAGGAGATGGAGGTTGCAGTGAGCTGAGATCGCAGCACTGCACTCCAGCCTGGGCGATGGGGTGACTGGGTGACAGAGCGAGACTCTGTCTCAAAAAAAAAAAAAAAAGAAATTGATAACTCAGACCTCATCAAAGTGTAAAACTTCTACACATAACAACACATCATTAGGAAAATAAACAGACAATCCATTACAAATGGACAAATTTTATGAACAGATGTCTCTCAAAGAAGGGCATACATTGGCCAGAAGTCACATGAAAAAGTTTTCAACATTAGTCATCAGGAAATGCAAATTAAAAGCACAGTAGATATTATTATATACCCACAGGAATGGCTAAAATTAAACGGTGAAACACTAAATGTTGGTGATGTTGTGGTACTCTCAAACATTTGTCGTGGAAATATAAATGGTACAGGCATATTGAAAAACAAATATCTAGCATTTCCTTGTAAAAATAAACATGTGAAAAAGCGAAGCATGAGTGAACTCTCTGGGGTCATGATAATACAACATTTTATCTCGATGAGAGTTTACATACAAAAGTATATTAATTTGCACATTTCATTGTATGTAAATTTTACATAGAAATTTATTACATAAAACAAAAAAATTTGTTTTATTGTTAACAAATATAGAACTCTAGATAATAATATACATGCTAAGTATTGGGGGGTAAATGCATAGATATCTGTAATTTACTTCGAAGTGCATAAAAAAAGAAAACAGATTAATGAATGGGTAGAAGAATGATGGACAGATATGTGACAAAGCAAGTATAATAAAATGTTGATGGAACAATCAAGGTGGTCAGTAAATGGATATTTACTTAAAATTCTTTCAAATTGGATGGGCGCAGTGGCTCACGCCTGTAATCCCAGCATTTTGGGAGGCCTAGGCAGGTGGATCATGAGGTCAAGAGATAGAGACCATCCTGGCTAACATGGCCAAACCCTGTCTCTACTAAAAATACAAAAAATTAGCCGGGCATGGTGGCATGTGCCCGAAGTCCCAGCTACTAGGGAGGCTGAGGCAGGAGAATTGCTTGAACCCAGAAGGTAAAGGTTGCAGTGGGCCAAGATCACGCCACTGCACTCCAGCCTGGGTGACAGAACAAGACTCCATCTCCAATAATAATAATAATAATAATTCTTTCAAATTTACTACATATCCAAAAATTTCTGTAATAAAATGTTGATAAATAAAAAGAAAGAGAGACCACTGACCTGGAAGCCTGATGTTAGGGTAAAGTCCAAACTGCTTAGCATGATGTGTGACCCTAAGTGAGCTAATATGGATTCTTTCTAGGTTTGTTGAAGTTTTGTTGTTGTTGTTGTTGTTGTTGTTAGAACGAACAGCCATTCATTGAAAGTAACATAAGCGGTTGGTGTGTGGGCATGTTAATGGGGATGGGGGCAATGAGAATAAGGGTAGGGAAATTGCAGTCATCCAAAGACAGGATAAAAAGTGCAGTGAGGACAAACTTTCAGAACTGAGGATTCTCTCTCTCCTCTTTTAGGGCCTAAGTCATCTCCTGCTCTTACTCTTCTCAGAATTTTTTTCCATTTGACACATTTTCCTCCCACTACCCAGGATCCCCATCACACTCCTTTGGCTACAAAGAATGAGCTCCAGGATGGGTGTGGTGGCTCATACCTGTAATCTTAGCACTTTGGGAGGCCGAGACAGGTCTTCTGAGCTCAAGAGTTCAAGACCAGCTTGGGCAACACAGTGACACCCTATCTCTACAAAAATGAAAATTACCAAAAAAAAAAAAAAGAAAAAGTGTGTGTGTGTGTGTATATATATATATATATATATATATATATAGAATAAGCTACACTCTGCCTCTGTTGCTCCATGACCTTTGAGCTCCAGTGTCAACCACCACAGTGATTTCCTCCTGCAGCCTCACACTCTTGAATTCCTATCCCACACAGGGCGGTCTTCAGGTTTTATGTAAGCTAGCTCCTCTTTCTGAGACACAGTCATCTCATTCCAGTCCGCTCTAATGCCTTATCTGTAGGGCCAAAATCTTTCTATCTTCAGGATCCATGTTCAAAACTCCTACACTGATACAAAAAGCCTAATTGCTTTAGCTAAATTTTTGGCATTGTTAATTTTACCTCAAATTTGTATAGAAGGGATATTTATGAAAATAAGGAAACAATAATTAAATAAAGCCTTTTAGGAGCAAGAAAAAATAACTTAGTTACCAGATGAGGTGCAGGTTCTATACAAGCTCTGTTAATGGCTTAGAGTCAACCTTGGCTTTTGCTTCCTTCAAGAAGAATTTTGCTGTCTTGGAGTGTCTCTTTTCAGTTTCTTTGAGAATGCTGAATTCTCTTTGGGTCACAAATTTTTAACTATCTGAGAGGAAATCTAATTGGTTCAGTTAATCTTTAGTCACCCTGCTATCCCTGAATAGGTCTAAAACAGACATATCTATATCTATGATTTAAATATAGAAAGATATTGGGTTATTACTTAAACCTAGGCTGATGAATTAATTGCAAACAAAGAAGCAAGTATGAAACTAGTAAATCACCAAGACAATGACTATATAGTGGTTGGTATAAATACGAAAAACGCTGAAGCGTGCTGGTAAACTGATGAATGACATCCTACCAAAATGCCTACACAATGTTTTCACTTCAACGCAATGGAAAATGGCCTTGAATGTTAATCAAGATATTCCAGTTTTGGGGACTTTGACTTTCCTCAATCAAAAGTCTTGGAGATAATGGAGGTTGTTGTCACTGCAAAGTACAAGCAGACTTATAAACCACACATGTCTCAAATAATTTGCATTATAAGATACAAAAATCAATGTTACTAGTCAATGATTAGGCAAGTAGACATTGGCATTGCTTTTTTACCAAAGTAAAAAGTTGAAGACTTGAATCGTTCAGGAATAGGTCAGGGAAATAATCTGCCTTTTGAAGCTTAATCAACAGAACACTGAATGTCACAGTAGCATATGTATATTTTCATTATAAAACTAAAACATTTTTCTTCTTACTCATCTCTTGAACCTTGCATCCTAACCAAAGTGAATTATTCAATTATTGTTCCCACCCATGCATTTGACTAATTTTATTTGCTCTGTAATGAAATAGTCCTCCATCACTTCTCACTTCTTGACAAAATATTTCTCATCTCTCTGTTTCTCTGTCTCTTCACTAACACTTTATCTGTAAATCTCATGCATAATATCAACGTCTCACCTCACATTTGTGGGAAATTCATAAAGCCAACTCTATCTGTAGTCCCAGTTCGGTTCTATACCAAGTTCAGCACAATGATTGCCACATAGAAGACATTTAAGTACTGTTAGCCAAACAATAAATGCCCTTTTAAGGTGTCATTTATGCTTGCTATTTGGAAGATTTTCTTCAGTAGGATTATCTAAATTAGGTTTGGCAATGTGAACTTTACTTTTTTTATTTATTTATTGCCAGTAATTACTGAGTCAAAAAATCATTTTTTAACTGACTGTATTTAGATTGAGGAAATAAATTTCTGTAATCAAAGGACTAATGGCCAAATAGTTACCAGCAGGATGAGTTGCACTATTTTGTGGAAAATATCTGTTCTCATCCACCTTAGCTGAATGCAATTTTTCAGGTGTTTACTTTCTGCCTGAAGACATTTTTGTTTCTCTTGAGAATGAGTTCATGATTATGGCAGGGTGAAAATTTGTAAAGGGAAAGTGTAAAGACCATATATAACTTAGCAAGTTTGGATGCATCCAATCTAATAATGCCCATGAAAGTGATTTGAGCTGCTTAAAACACTAAAAGTGCCATTGTATTTCTGTCTTTGCTTTCACTATAGGCCTAGAATTAAGGTAGTAAAAAAAAAAAAAAAAAAAAAAATCTCTTCTAAAAAGATCTATCTAATAAGTCACAATAATTTCAAAATTTCTAGGTTACCAAATTCCACTCTTGAATTTATTTTGGCATCAAGTACTTTCTCATTTTTGCCCTAGCCTGTTCATGTAAATGTCTAGGTTACAATCTTAGTTTTGCAAGACTTGAGGTCAGTCATTATCAATCTTAGTTTTGCAAGACTTGAGGTCAGTTCATATGTATTAGATACCTTACCCCATTTCCTGACATCTTCATTTCATCCTTATTCCCGGGTTTAATCACACTTTAAAAAAAACAAAAACAAAAACAAACAAACAAACAAACTCAAGATAAGTGCCGATGTCTTCAAAATACCTATTATAATCCCTGAAGGCCATATTAATGCATTCTGCTCACCATTGCATACTTTCTCAAACACCTGTCTACATCATTTTGTCTAACATACCTATCCATTTCCCTATTCAACTGTCAGTCCCTTGAAAACAGGGTCCATCTCTTACTCATTTTTGAATTTCTTGGGGAATGTGAAACAGCTAAATACTTTCACTTTCTTTTTGAAGGTATGATGAACACTGGCAGTATAGTACAGCTTCTAGTCCAGGGAAATGGGCCAACAGAGATTAAGAGGGGACAATAGTGGCCTTGAAACTCAGAAAAAGTTTTTAGTTTGAGCAGAAAACATAGGACCAAGTTAAAAATAAATCATTTTATTCCAACACTCATTTATTATTTAAAACAAACAAATAAACACACATACAAAGCAAACTTCTTACTAAGCCAAAAATAAAAGGGAACTACTTCAATTTGAAAAAGAGTATTTACAAAAATCCTACAGCTAATATCATATATAATAGTAAAAGACTGAACGTTTTCCTCTAAGATTGGTAAAAAGTTGAGGATGCCCATTCTCCTCACTGTTATTCAACATAGTATTGGAAATTCTAGCCACTGCAATAAGGTCAGAAGAAGAAATAAAAGGCCTACATATTTGAAAGAAAGAAAGAAAGTTGTTCTTATTTGCAGATGATTTTATACATTGAAAATCTCAAGGAATCTATACAAATCTTCTAGAACAAGTAACTGAGTTCAGCATAGTCATAGAATACAAAAGCAATGCACAAAATAAATGATGATGAATCACATTTGCATATATTACGGTAGGAAAAAAGTATCTCTTCTTTTTAAAGATCTCCAGGATTTATTTAATTATAGTTACAATAATATCAAAAATTCAGGTTACAAAATTCCACTCTTGAATTTATTTTGCTATCAAATATTTCCTGAATTTTTATAATGAGGGAGTACTTGATGGCGAACCAAATGAACTTATGGAAACCAAAATTAAAAACACAATACCATTTGCAATCTTTCCAAAAGATGCAATGTTTAGGTTTAACCTTAAGTGTTAAATTTAAAATGTGTTTAGAACTTGTATGGTGAAAGTTACAAAATGCTGATAATAAATCAGAGAAGACCTAAATTAATGAAAAGGCATACCATGTTTATGAATTAGAAAACAGTAGAGACATGAATCTACAAAATGACAATGAAATGATTGATAGGCTTAATGTAGTTGTCCCAGCAAGGTTTTTTGCAGACATTGATGAGCATATTGTAAAATTTATATGGAAAGAAAAGGCCTAGAATGACTAAAACAATCTTGCAAATGAACAAACTGAAGGGAATCACTCTACTTGATATTAGGGATTAACATAGAGCTATAGTACTCAAGACAATGTCATATTGATAAACGGATAGATACACAGATCAATGCAACAGAACCCAGAAATAGACCCATAACCGTATGTTCAGTGATATTTTGACAAAGGTAATTCAACGGAGCAAAGACAGACATTTTAACAGATGATATTAGAGCCATCCATAGACAGAAGGAGGAGGAGGAGGAAGCCCCAGCAGCAGCAAAAGCAGCTTGACCTAAGTCTCAAGGCTTACACAAAAATTAACTCAAAATCTATATTGATTAAAATATAAAACATAAAATATTAGGGAAAAAAAGCAGGGACAAGTCTTTGGGATCCAGATCAAGGAATTGAGTTCTTACACTTGATATGAAAAGCATGATTTGAAAAATTAAAAATAGATAAATTGGACCTTATCAAAATAAAAACTTACACTCTGTTAAAGTCCACCTGAAGATAATGTAAAGACAAGCAACAGAGTGAGAGAAAATATTTGCAAACCATATAGCTGGTGATAACACATATCTAGAATATATTTTAAAACTCTCAAACCTCACAAGAGAAAGAATACAATTAGAAAATCAGCAAAAGATTAGCCATTAGAAAAATATAAATGTAAATTACATTGAGTTATCTCTATACAAGATCAGAATGAATCAAGAAAAGAAACAAAACTAGTGAAAAAATAAAATGCTGGTGAGCATGCAGAGAAACCAGATTGCTCACACATTGCTGGTGGGAATGTAAAGTGATACAGCTATTTTGCATACCATAAAATAGTATAGATTACCTTCAAAACCTTGGGAGTTTCTTCAAAAACTAAACATGGGACACAACAATTGCACTCCTGGGCTTTTATCCCAGAGAAAAGAAAATGTATGTTCACTTAACAATCGGTATGCAAATATTCACAGCAGCTTTATTCTTACAGCCTAAAAACTGGTAACAATAGATAAATAGCCTACAAAAAGTTGTGGTATATCTATGCCATAAAATACTACTCAGCAATAAAAATAAAATAACTATGAATATATAAAACAGGTTGGATGCATCCTGAGGGAATTGCGTGGAGGGAAAAAAATTCAATGTGTAAAGGTTACATACTGTATGATTCAATTTACATAACATGCTCGATATGACAAAACTGTAGAATTAGAGGACCTATTAATGGACTACTCTGTATCTTGACTATATCATTGTCAATATTGTGCCCATGATATTGTACTTCAGTGCAAGATGTTACTATTTGGGGAACTGTGTAAAGGGTATGCTAAATCTCTCTATTTTTTTTTTTTACGACTGCATATAAATCCATAAGTATTTAAAAATATAATGTTTCATTTTTAAAAATTATTTATCTAAGTTATCCTGACAGAGTGGGGGATTAGGTGAGTATTCCACAATGTGATATTTGAAAACACAGTCGAGGCTTTGTCTCCTCCGGGATGCTTGCTGATTGGGATAGTATCACAGACAGCGATTTGCAGTCTCAAAGGTCTCAAAGGTCTGTCAAGAGTCATGGCAATCTAACCTGACAAACCTAACCCTAACTGGAGATGGATCTACTCATGTAATAAAACTGAGAGAAGGCCACAGACTCACCTGTCCTGAAGGCGACTAGATTTAGGACCATGCATGTCAGCAAGATTCTCTCTACCCTTGCTTCTGACCGCTATTTTCTTTTGTTCTCCTTCTGCTTCCATTTTCCCACAGGGTAGGCCACAAAGCTGCCAGTGATTATGGGTTAATAGTTCTAAAAGCCACATGACCAGAGTAGTAAAAGGGCTGTTATCACTGGCTTCACTGGAAAAATCCTAGGGAGTGTTTCTGATTGGCCTATACTGGGTCATGTGTCAACTTCTGGATCAAAATTCTATGACTAGGTAATTGAACTTTATGATTGGTTCAGTCTTGGTCACATGACTATAGTGTGACTTGGACAGAGAGGTTCTGAGATTGGAAGCTTAAGCAGAATTACATTACTGAGGTTAGAGATGATTCCTCAGAATAAGGGAGATACGCTTCCCAGACACTACCTAAAGCACAAAATAATAAATATTGACTAAATAACCATACCTATATTCCCAACACACCCTTTGACCTGATTTTTTTTTTTTTTTTTTTTTTTTTGAGATGGAGTTTTGCTTTTGTTGCCAAGGCTGGAGTGCAATGGTGCGATCTTGGCTCACTGCAACCTCTGCCTCCCTAGTTCAAGTGATTCTCCTGCTTCAGCCTCCTGAGTAGCTGGGATTACAGGCACCTGCCATCACACCTAGCTAATTTTGTATTTTTTTTTTAGTAGAGATGGGATTTCATCATGTTGGCCAGGGTAGTCTCGAACTCCTGACCTCAGGTGACATGCCTGGCTCTTTCTCCAGGCCTGGGATCATCTGATACTGGCTCCAGAAATTGGTGAATAGAAGCTGAGCTTATTCTGCGCTGACACTGTGAAGCCATGGAATATTCCGTTAAGCAAACGAGGTTGGGGGAAAAAAACTGATTTGATTATTGGATATGTTGGAAAGATTTAGAAAATAATTGACTTATATTTTATCTAGTACTTATATCAGTTGGGTTATTTTCTACAGGCAACAGTAAAGAAATCTTGATAATCTCAGCAAAATAGAATTACTAGGAAGTGTATCAAGGAATTTACCATTTTCATGGATATCTGAAGGTCCAACTTTAGAATTCAGGGAGAAACCCTGTGGCAGATGACTAGCAAGCAGAGATACTGCAGAGGTCTAGTATCAGGAATAGTCTGCTGCGAACACTGCATCTATTATACCTGTTTTCTATTTCTCCCACCCCGGAGTCATATGCTCAAATACAAAATCCTAAAGTGAAATGTCTGGTTGGCCAATTTTAGATCATATGCCCGCTACTGTGTGAATGGGAGTAAGGGCAGGAGTATCTAGCCTCTTTGGCTTCGGTAGGGGAAGATGGTGATCCTGAATTAGCCTATGTATTAATTTTCTACTGTTGCATAAAAATTACTACAAACTTAACAGCTAAAAAAAACACCCATTTATTAACTCCCAGCTCTGTAGGTCAAAAGTCTCAGCTCTGTAGGTCAGAAGTCTCTGCTTAGGGTTTCTCAAGGCCAGAATCAAGCTGTCCCCAGGTTAGGCTCTTCTCTGGAGGTTCTGGGGAAGAACTTGTTTCCAAACTCATGCTGTTGTCAACAGAATTCCATTCCTTACAGTTATAGGACTGAGGTCACCATTTTCTTGCTGGCTTCTAGTTAGAGATCACTTTCAACTTTTAAATACCACTCTCCAGTTCTTACTTGTGACTTTCACCATTTTCAGGCCAGCAATTTTCAAACCAGATTCAATTTCAATCTCTTTGACTTTCTCTTCTGTTACCAGTTGGAGGAGGTAGTAGAGGATAGCTTTTAAAGGGCTCCTGTGATTAGATGAGGCCCACCTAAATAATCTCCTTATTTTAAATTACTGGGTTAGCATATTAATTATATCTCCAAAATTCCTACTGCCATGTAACATAATAATTATAGTAGTAACAGGCAGTCATTTAGAATTCTGCCCGCCATATGCTCCTATCCAAAATAAATACAATGACAGAGAAAAAATGCTGACAAAGAACATTAAAGTACAATTCTAAGATTTTTCTGAAGAATCAAACCAGCAATTAAATATGCTAATATCCATTACACTTTCTCAATCTCACTTTAAAAAGGACAGTATGTTTTTGATTGATGTGTATAAATGTAAACATGCATATATGTGATTTACAGTAATAATAATACATGAAACACTAATAAGTACTGCTTTTGGATTGGTTTGCAAGTGATCTCACCTGTGAGAAGTCCAAGGGACTCTGTGGTAATGTAATGGACCACTAAGCCAGGAGTCAGGCAACCTGGATTTAATTCCCTGCTCTAATAATAATGCACCCTATAACCTTGAATAACTCACTGACTTTCTCTAAGACTCTGTTTCTTGAGTTGTAAAATAAGAGAGTTGGGCTGATTATTTCCAGGAATTTTTTGAACTGTAACACCACATTATATTATAAAGCTCTTATGTTTTAAGACTTAGGTGTGGAACGCCTTGTGGTTTAGCTATTAAATTAAATTATAATATAATACATAAGTATATATTATATCTATAATTCTATAGAGGTTACAGTGAAATTGGTACATACACAAATCTGACATCAGTGTGATTTTTATATTCCTTTGGGAAACAATTTTGTAAAGTGAATCCCAAACTATAAAACCATGAATACGGACTTGTTACAAATCACTTTTGGACACCATATCCAAAAGAGAGTCAATGATTTACACTCTGCATTAGTGAAAGATGTTCATTGTGTCATTGTTTACAATAAAGAAAATAGAAATATGGTATAAATATCTCCTAAACAGAGAGTTTTTGGTTGGTTGGTTTGTTTGTTTTTTGAGACAGAGTCTCACTCTGTCACCCAGGCTGGAGTGCAGTGGCGCAATCTCAGCTCACTGCAAGCTCTGCCTCCCGAGTTCACGCCATTCTACTGCCTCAGCCTCCTGAGTAGCTGGGACTACAGGTGCTCGCCACCACACCTGGCTAATTTTTTTGTATTTTTAGTGGAGACAGGGTTTCACCATGTTAACCAGGATGGTCTTGATCTCCCGACCTCGTGATCCACCCGCCTTGGCCTCCCAAAGTGCTGGGATTACAGGCGTAAGCCACTGCACCCGGCCAACAGAAAGTTGTTAATCAACTTATGAAACATTAATGAAATGTGATGCTGACTTGAAGAATTATATCATAAAATCTGCCTTGCAATCTGGAATATGTTTAGGGCATAATAGTATAAGTATATAAATTTCAAGTTGTTAAAATATGTATGAATGTGTATTAATTTTGTAGGAGAACATATAAAATTTAAAGATTGTTAAAGATACTAGGGTGGTTGCTTTTTGCTTATATGTTTTCCAAAACTTTCTAAGACTCCACACACATAGGAAATACGGAATGCTCCTCAGTAAGTGGAACTTACTTAACAAATAGTCTCTATGTCTTACATTTATAAAGTTGTTTTCTCACCTTTAGATCGAACCCACTATCAGAAATCAATTGGTGCCATCAAGACCTTCTTAGAGTGACAATTATGAAATATCGAGAAGAGGAGATACATGTTTGTTGGTGCTGCATTGAGTCTTCAAACAAAGTCCTTCTGATACCAATTTAGGATGTTGTATCATTTTGGTTTTCCAATTTTATGATTTTTACTACAGTTCTTTCTGTTGCAGTTTGACTTCTATTACTTTACTTGTAGCTTCTGGATTTCCTTCTGTATTATGGTGAGCCTTTAGATTCTAGATTCTGCATTTATCCACAGCCTCCTGTATTTCTGCCTTAGGCTTGTTCTCCATGGATTCAAACATCCTCAGTTATCTTCAGTCACCCACTTACAGTTGTCGCCCTTTAGTTCCAAAGGACTCTCTACTGATCCTCTTTCAAACTGAGGCTGTATTTCAAGTACATGAAGTGGACTGTATTGAGATTTGCCAAATTATGGGCCATCATCAGTATGTGAGCCAAGGTCAAGATTCCAGAGATCAGAGCTAAAAGTAAGTTGCAGGAATTAGCTGATTAACTACTAGGACTGACAGAGCGAAAAAACAAACAAACAAAAAAGGGAGTAATGTAGGAATTATCCAAGAAGCTAGTGTTAATAATGAAGCAATGGAAAGAAAAGCAGATAGCTCAGATTTAAGATTTTGAATATTTGATGTCCTCCTCCTCCAGAAATGTCCTCCAGATTTCTGATAAGTAAGTCCTAACAAATATTATACAGCTGGAGAGAGTGTCTTAAAAGGGCTTAAGAAATGAGAATTAGCCCATTGCAGTGATGCACAGTATCCTATGAAGTGGATTCTCTGCAAGCATGATCAGATAGTAAAAACACCCTAGAGGTTAACATACCAGACCTCCCATAATCTCCATGGCTAAACACAATCACCCATGTAACATTTGTATCGCAAATCAAATTCATTCTCCAGAAAACAAAGTCTAACAGATTGAAAATTTATTAGCATCTGCTGTGTTGTGATTATGGCTTTTAAAATGATTCACATCACACGTGTGGAATGCACAAATACATTTCACCATTGCAGAATACATGGCATTTGGTCATATATAATGAAAGATTTTTATCTAACACAGGATGCTGCCTTTTTTTTAATTGCTCCCTGCCAAGAGAATGCCTGGAATGCTATTATTGGTTTAATATAATAATAAAATGAGATTGCACCCAATATGAAAGCCAGAAGGACACCCACACTGAAGAAGGTAAATTAATTGATTTCTCTGAGGACGTAAACTACTCTTTGTGAATTTAACTTTAAGAATGAAGGTTGTTGGCGTAATCACAATTTGAAGTATCCATTCTCCAAATACAGTTTTATTGTAAGTAAAAATTACTCCTTTTTTCCAAGAAACTGAAAGGACTGTATTTGTTTTCATTAAGCCTATATAATTTCCAAGGCCACTCACATCAGTAGTTGAGACTATGAGAATTGTGAATAGGAAACTTTAGAAGAGTAGCCGTGGGTTACAATAAATGTTTGAATTTCATAAAACCTGGTTCCCATTTGTTTGTCTGTAAGTACATCCATAAACGATATGGGTCCATAGTGATATGGACTATTTAAAGCACTGTATCTCTCCTAGGGATTTATAACTGTAAAATACAATGGGTTTCATTGAAATTAAAATTTTTAATAAAATTTATTTTAAAAAAAACATTAGGAAATGAGAAAAGGCATCCAAGTGGTGCTGCAGTACACAGTAGGTGTTTACAAAATGGCTGATATATGAATGGATAAATGAAAAGTAGTGTACTCGCCGGGCGCGGTGGCTCAAGCCTGTAATCCCAGCACTTTGGGAGGCCGAGACGGGCGGATCACGAGGTCAGGAGATCGAGACCATCCTGGCTAACACGGTGAAACCCTGTCTCTACTAAAAATACAAAAAACTAGCCGGGCGAGGTGGCGGCGCCTGTAGTCCCAGGTACTCGGGAGGCTGAGACAGGAGAATGGCGTAAACCCGGGAGGCGGAGCTTGCAGTGAGCTAAGATCCGGCCACTGCACTCCAGCCCGGGTGACAGGGCCAGACTCCGTCTCAAAAAAAAAAAAAAAAAAAAAAAAAAAAAAAAAAAAAAAGAAAAAGAAAAGTAGTGTACACAATGGAGAGAAAATGAATGAGAATATATATTGCTGTTGGTAGAGTACAAAGTTCTTATCCCTAAAGCAGACACTTAAGGCAGGATAACATAAGATGAAAGTGAATGAGAATTTAGATTGCTGTTGGTGTAGGACAAAGTTCCTGCCTCTGAAGTAGATGCTTAAGACAGGATAACATAGTAACTATAGCTTCTAAAGGCAGCCTGCAGGGGTTGAAATCACCAGCCCTGCGTTTTATTAACCATGCCACTTCAGACAAGATGTTTTACCTTTCTGCAACTCTCTCATTTGCAAAACAGGAAATATTAATAATATGTATTATGCATGACTGTTGTAAGATTATGTGAGTTAATGTATGTTAGGTGCTTGGGATGGAATATGACACACAGTAAGCTTCTTGTAAATGTTATCTATAATATTCTTATATAGGAATTCTAGAACTGCCACTTGAGACTGAAACGATTTCTTAATTATCTTCCCTCCTACCTATCACTTTAACTGTACCTGAAGATACTTAACAGGTGAACATTCAAATTATATTTTGTAAACTTGACTGATAGACTTCCAGCTATTTGTGAATGCATAAACTTCCACATTTTTAAAAAGATTTTTAAGTGGTGACTTAAATAGAGCAGGAGGGGGGTCATTGATTTTTTTAGTTCAAAGCTTCTCAAATTTCCATGACTATCAAAAAATTTAGTGCCTTTTTCTATAGAAACTAGCATGCTAAACCCATAAATGTTGAGCCATCCTACTTTTATGTGGAAGTAAATGACTAGAGTTTTATTCCAGTTTCACCTTTGCCCCTTGGGATGACATTTTGAGGCTGTGTATTGACTCTCCACGGGCCTTTCAAGTTGGAAAATGAGCAATACATCCCCAGTTTATCCACTGAGGAAGTTCATGTTCTAAATGCAAAAGTGAAGTCTTACACCAGAAGAAGAACTGCAAAAAGGAGGAAATAATGAATACCCATGGTTTACAGTTTAGTACCATTGTACCCAAATGTGTTTTAAATGTTGACTTTGTATAGGATGTCAAAAATCACGATTCAATTCAGGAGTTAGAATTCTTAACCATGAACCCGTTGTCAGGTTTTAGAAGTACTATTTTTATTTTTAATTTTAAAATAAGCTGATAACTTAAGACTGAATTACCTTGGATATTTGAACAGAAACATTCTCTTTCCAAGTCTAAGATGATTTTTTAATATCATCTTTTAATAATCTTATTTAATTAGCACCCTCTCTGATGTGTGTTAATTTCTATGCCCCTGTGCCTAAGACTTGAGGTTTCCTTGCGTTCTATAATTTATGTTACTGAAACTTGACAGCTATCTTGTGTCATGAAGAATTATTCTTTGTGCTCTATCAGCACAAAGAATTTGACCTAGACTCTCTATTGTGTTTAGTAACCAAGTAAGATGTTTGGTATACTAGATATCTATTTTTTTAACCAGATACACTGACTGCCTTCCACATTAGCTGAGTCCAATCCCAGGTTCAGACATTTTCTCTGCTGAGGTCCACACCGCCCAGCCCTAGATGTAAGTGGACCAAGCTACATCTGAGTTGTTCAGAAATTATAAAGGCAGTGGCCATATCCTCAACACCTGTCCTCATTTTTCCTTACAGGCCAATGCTTATTGATTAGATCTCAAATTGTGAATAGTTAGATATTTACAGGTAAGCTTCCTTAGTAAGTTCGTAAGTCTTCACTCTTGAACCCCTCAGTTTCTTTCAGTCTCTGGAGTAGCCTATTTGGTGAACTCGGAGACAAACAAGGTAGGCTGTGTGTTTTTTGTGTGTCCAAGAATTTAATCTACCCGCCTATTTATTAGAGCCAGCAAAGTAAGAGAAGTAATGGAGAGTTATAAAGGACCACCCCAGACAGGTAGAGAATCAAATTGTAATGAACAAAACTACTTTTAATGGCACATTGCTGCAGCTCAGTTGGCAGCACAGCATTTACGCTATGCTTCCTGTCTGTGGCAGCTTCATTTACTGGAAGGTTTTATGGCCCAAGAGACCTGAAGAGGGTATCTATTGTCGTTGCCCAAATAGGCTGATTAAACATGCACATACACACACACGTGCACACACACACACATTTTGTCCATTTCACTTTAAAAATCCAGAGTAGAAACTGCTTCAAATGATAAAATTTGAACTGTTACATCTCATCACTCAGTGTCATTATTATTCACTGGAGTCTAAAGAATACTGTAGTACAATTGAATGGGTTAGGCAGGAGGAACAAGGCTGGCACTTTCTTACTTTCTTACTCAATGTGGTTCTATTAGAATAATCTTTAGGTCAGTGAATAACCATTCATATGCTTTCATGAGCTTGAAACACATGGTTAGATATATTTATTCATTCAACAAATATTTATTGAAGACTTGACATGCCATTTCCTGTACTTGGTAGTAGAGATACAATGAAGGACAAGAAGGCATCCTATCTTCATGAGACTTGCAATCCATGCAGTTCGTAAGTATTTCCTATGCAACGGATAGGTGTATGCTAGTTTTTCAAACATGGATGGAGTCATCAATCTTCTAGGCCTTCTAAAGCTTAGGGAAATATAAAGGGCAGAGATAGGAGACATCGTACACCCTACTGCAACACGTTTTATTTTAACAATTAACATGGGTGGAGATATACAAGTCTCTTATAAAACTCTATCTGTTTTTATGTTAGCCCTTAGCATACATGATTCTAATTATTCATATCAACACATTCTTCCCTGCTGCACTGTGAGTTCCATGATTATAGGAATTTTGTCTAGCCCATTCACCAGTGCATCCCCTATGTTAGCAGATTTCCTGGCATAAAGTAGATAATTAATAAATTTTGTTAGTATTGATGAATCAATGAAGGTGTAAATGAAGCATTTTCTTGACATGTAATAGAAAGCTTTGAAAAATCACCAAATTAATTGGATGACAGGAAAAGCAAATAATAATGATCACCACTTCTTAGATTTTTACAATATCTGAGACTACCATTTTAGTAATAGTGTACAACTCTAGAGGCAGGTTATTTTTCACATTTTACAAATTTAAAAATGTTAAACTTCAAGACTTTAAGAAACTTTTTTTAGTCGTATAGCTACTTAGAAGCAAAATTAAGATTCAAGCCCAGATCTACTAAACTTAAAATTCTGAGAGTTTTATCAATATACTGAATATACTTGAGCTATTGAAATGACTAGCTTTAACAAGAAAAAAATTAAAGAGAAAAAAATGTAGGGTTTATATTTTTATATTGTAATACTTAAATATAGAAGTAAGAAAAACAGCTGATGGCAAATCATATTTAAAATAAATATAAATATAAATGTAATAAATTTTGTCAAAAATAAACTGAATTTGCATAGCAATACAGTCTACTTACCAAAAATGTTGTTGTAATTAAATCATTACTAATGAACAAACTATGAGTGATGATAGTCTTTTTTTTTTTAATGATGCTTAGACCAGAGCTAGAGAATCATGTCTACTTTTGAGCAGCACACTCATCATCACTCATCATAGAACATTATCCAACTGAAGTGTCTAGAGGAAAATGACCACTATTGGGAAGGAGGTCAATGACTTGTCATAAAAAGAATGAGACTGCTTATCCCGAAGTAGAGCAGACACGGGCTAGGGTTGTCTGATCACAGCCTTACAATAGCTGAAGGGTCATCATAGCCAGAAAGTGCAGACTTATTTTGCCTGGCCTTGAGGAATAAAATTTTGATCTGAATGAAATCTTGAGAAAGAGAGTTTTAGTTCAAATAAGAAAGAGCTATGGAGAGATGGAAATGTTGTCCTTAGACCACTATAATTTTCTTTTTTGCTGGAAATGTTCCGAGAGACCCTAAGTGAGCACAATATAAGATATTGTAGAGGGGATTGAAGTTATGCAGTTGGACGAAATTGGGGTCATCAAATAATTGTCACATACACTGCTATTCTCACCTGCAAACTCATTCAAGGGATATATTATCAGTCGTGACATTATTCATGATGTTTCCTCAGAATCTTTCCAAACACAGAGCTCTAGGAAACTACTTCCAGTTGATCAGAGTTGGCATGTGAAATGAAAACAGCTACTCTGCCGAATTTATGTATATATAGTATAAAATAAGGATTCCAAACCTGGCTGCCCATCAGAATTAGCTGCCATGGCGCTTTTAGAACTTTTGAAAGCTTCAGATTCCCAGGCTCCACTCCAATTCCCCTGAAAAATAAAATGTAAGTTTTCAACCCAGGAATCTGTATAGAAAAAACTATTGCCAGATGACTCAGATGTGCCAAGTCTAACAGAGTGGCAAACTACTACTTATCAACCACTAATAAAAGATCCATTCCAACTCGTTGGATCTGTAACTCTGCAAAATCAAGTGGTTAAGCATAAAAATGGCTGTATGCCCTTGGATACCTAAGCTAATTTTATCTTTGTTTATGTGTGCACGTATTAACTGTGTGTGCAATAGCCATGTTTTCCATATTTTTCTCCCATGAATGAAATTTTGTGCACGTACTATACCACAATGCAGATTTATGTATGCATCAGACTCCTGACTTATATGGACTGGATGAATCACACTACCTGTTAGAATATAAAAGAGCAAACATTAGTAAAATTGATAATACGCCTTGTGGTGGTGACTCAACCAAAGCAAGCACATCTGTCACAGAGGAGCGGCCTGCCAGCTTTTCACCAGGGGAAATGCAATTGAATAATAATGCATCATACATAAAGCAACTTCAGGAAAGCTCTCTGCCAAGTTAAATCCCCTTAAGTTGGAATTGTGTGCATATACTGGGCAAATGTACAGTCACATAATATAAGCAGGCCAAAAATTTGTACTCAGAATATAACTCAGATCTTAAATTCATAGACTCATCCAACAAGTGTCAGGCTTAGTACCAAGAACTGAGGATACAATGTTGAGTACAACAGACTTAGTCCCAGTACTTTCTGTCTTTCAATTAGAGTGGTGAAAACATAGTGTACTATATTTGGAAGTAACAGTTAAAGCTAGTATGGCCCCTGATGGCCTCTCTGTGATGATACCTTCTGAACTGTGCAAGTCGCTCAATGAAGAAAAAGAGTGTCTTGGAATGAACACCCCAAATAAAGGGCACAGCAAGTACAAAGTTCCTGAGGTTGAAGAGTGCTTGGTATGTTTGAGAAATGCAAATAGACAATATAATAGTAACTGGAGAAGAGGAAACCTGGGAGCAGAGAGTAGTAGCAGATAAAACCAAAGAGATAGTCAGAAGCTAGATCTCAGAGGCTTTATAGGTTGAGGTACTGTGCCCATTGAAATATGTATCAATGTATCATTGTGGTAAGCACAGATTCTTTAGAATGGAAAGTAAAAGATCTCAGTTAGCATTTTGAAAATCTTTTCTGATAAATTCATAGACTCTTCTCATCAGAATACAGAGGTTAGTTCATCGCTTTGGATCCCTTTAATCTCGCACTCGCAATTTTTCACTGGGTAAGTATTCATTCATTTATTCATTAATTAATTAAATCACTCATTATTTATAACACTCCCACTATTTGCTGAACATTGTGCTAGTCCCTGGGAACAAATTAGTGTTATAAGCTTCCTTATAACACTAAAGTTCCCCAAGGCATTGATAATTCAATAGAAAATACAAATATACTCATAGGAAATAAAGTGAAGAGTGACAAGAGCTATATGCACAAAAATATTCAGAAATTACATGTGCCTATATATCTCTCCAGTCCACACTCATAGGTGCCCTGGTGTAGGCAACTCTGAGATAGAATTCTGTGATCTACAAAGGTGGTAGAGCCGGTGAATTCAAAGCAAAGCTTTCTTTGCCAAGCCTGGAGAAATTAGCAATAAAAACAGGAAAACATTATTTTGTTGTTTTCAACTAAACTCTATAACTGGAATAATATTACCTTTAATGAGGCTGGGGAACTTCCTCTGAGGAGTCTAAAGCCCTTTACTGATGCTATTCCATTAATTCTCCTTGTGTCTGGAACTTGGCACCTGAAGCACAATGCATTATGCAAAACCAAAGCACACTTTGCATAGAGAAAGGATTTTGTTTCAATGTTTCCCTTGTGCTAAACTTAAAAATGCCAGCAGAGCTCCCACCAGAACATGTTCCTATATCCAAGTTATTGATGTTAAAAACATCCTAAATGGTATCTATCTTGTACACACACATATATATATATGTGTGTGGGTGTGTGTGTGTGTATTTACATGCATGTAGTCTTTGTCAGCTTCATGCTGCTATAACAGAATATGTGAGTCTGGGTAGTTTATTAAGAACAGAAACTTTTCTCTTAAAGCTCTGGAGGCTGGGAAGTCCAAGGTCAACGGCGCTCACATCTGGTGAGAGTCTTTTTGCTGCACCATCCCATGGTGGAAGGCAGAAGGGCAAGAGAGCATGGATGAGAAAGAGAAAGAAGGAAATTGCAAATTATAAAATGTATCCTTTTATAAGAAACACACTTTGGTAAATGCTAACCCACGCTCATACAAATGATATTAGCCCATTAAAAAAGGCAGAGCCCTCATTACCTAACAACATCTTAGAGGTCACACATCTCAACACTGTTGCATTGGGATTGAGTTTCCCCAAACTTTGGGGGATACATACAAACCACTATATAAAATATATATATATATATATATATGAAAGGGAGAGATGAGTTTGAGTTCGTTACACAAGAGCAAAAGTGTATCTCAAATTCTTTATTAGATTTAAAGATAGGATAGGTAGATAGATAGGAAGCATCTAATTCAATAGCACTGTTTACGAAAACTTTTTGTAAAGTTCGATGAGAATGGCATGTGTTAAAATGCTTGATAGATAAATGCATGCACAAGTAAATTTGATACAACAAGGTACCCAGTCTAGTCCTAGACATTTTGAAAAAGGATAAGGAGATCAAGACAAGTTCTGTGTTTCAGGCTGGGAGAAATAACTGCCTTACGTAAAGCGGTTAATTTACAACGCAAAACTAGAGCAAATGCCAGATTAGGCTGTTTAGCCTGTAAGTGCTTCTTGGAGTTCAAAGAAGAAAGAGATCAATGTTGACTGGAAGGATAAGAAAATCTTTATGATGAGCAATAGATCTGAACTGATCTTTGAAGGTGAGGGAGGATTCAGAAAGGTGAATTTGCAATACAGTTCCAGGGATGGAGAGGTTGCCTATAATGCAAATATTCCTAAATCTAAGAGCAACCTGAAGTCTGCTTCAAGTTTCTCCAAGGGTGAATGGGGTAGACTTCATACCATACAATTTCTGGGCCCAGGATTCTTCTTGTAGTTCTAAGCATTTACTGGTGGGTGGTGGAGTTTAAATGATTCTATGAGCTTCTTGTTCTCTTTCAATTTAAACCTTTTTTCTATACTTTTTCTTTATCAGCTCTGAATACTCTGTGGCCCCCAGCTGGTCACACTGACTTCCCCGCTTCTGCCATCATCCTTATGGCCTCTCTCCTCTTTCAACTTTGTTCCTCTTTTGTCTTGATTTAGTTTTAGTCAATGCATAAACCTGATCTCCAGTGCTTCACTGGCCAAACATTTGTAACCCAATGCCTTTGAGGGTGACCTACTTACTTTTCCTGAAAGTTTAGGGATAACAAAGCTGAAAGGAAACACCAAGAAAGAGCTACTTAAAACTGAACCTCGGAAATTGGTACAACTGGAATTAATGAACAATTCATTCTCCATCCTCTCCCTGGGAACCTCTTACTAGTTTCTGGCTCCATGACCCCTAGTCTGTGACCTGTTTTTAAGGCCTTCGCCACACGACCTGGAGCTACCTGGGGTTGTAGCTCAGGGTCATCACTTTCTAGTTGTGAGACTTCGAGCAAGTTACATCTGGAAAATGGAGATAATACCTACCCCAAAGGGTTATGCTAAAGAGTGAATTGAGTTCATATAGGTAAAAGAGTGTCAGGAACATTTTCAAAAGTAACAGAAGGCTATGAGCTATTAACATTGTTATCACTCTCACCAAACTTCTGGGTTTTCCAAGAAACCTAGAGGAACAAAAACTCCCTGTTATTTTCACACTCCAAGGAATTTTACTTCCAGAGTTTCAGTCTCTCCCAGAGAGGTGAAACAAATCCCTCCCTTTTATAACCTTTCATAAGGTCCATTTAAGAATTTTCAAAAGGAAACACGTTTATCCCTAGAAGAAATCTTCCTTAAGTGCTTTTTTTTTCCTTACCAGAGTTGCATGCATAGAGTCATATAATCCTAAAAAATAAGAGATCTCAAATGATCCTTAGAGACTCGTAGAAATCAGCTACCTCATTTCACAGATGAGAAAACTGAGGCCCAGAAAGATGAATGAAATTTTTCAAGGTCATCCAAATAACTAGTAGCAAAGACAGAACTAAACATCGAATTTCTTCCCCCTTCCTCCCAATGTATATCTCTTTCTGGCTCTGTGCCCTTGCTATCTCCTTTCCTCAAGGTGATCTCCTTTCCTACTTGTTTTGAAACCAAAGCATGCTATATTCAGATCATGAGTGTTCAATGTTTTAAATTAATCTTTTAAAACATTTTGGAAGACCACTGACCAAGTGCCTTAGTGTGTTCCCCTCAGCTTGGCTAATTTTAGATAGATTTGTTCCTGATGATAGGCCCCTGACCTCACTTTTCTTATAAAACGTTTAAGTTAGAAAACTTCTCATTGTAATTTTTTTCTCTGTGCCTTTGAAATGTAAACTTTTTCAGCCTCTTGTAATTTTATAACCTAGCAATGTCTTTCTCCAGGACTTGGAGACATGTAACCAAGACATGTAACCAAGGAAGACAGTCCCCCTATCTCCCCATCTTGGTGGGATGGTAGGAGCCTAACTTAAAAGGGGAAAATTAGCAACTACAGATGGCCTGATCACCTTGACCACTAATCTCCAGTAATTTTCCACTAGCTCATTGAAGTCCTAATAAAAGGTCCACCCCTTTTGTTTCAGCGAAATTGAGCTCAGTCCTGTACTGAAGCCTTTCTCATTTTTCTCATCTACTGCGGTAGCCTAGATTAAATCTGTATTGACATTTTTAACGAGTGTTCTGTGCAATTTTTAATTTGACTCCATACAGTCCAGGACAAAAGGTTGCTCCAGCCCTACTTCCCCTTTCATTTGGGAAAGCGCATGCAAGTTGACTGGAAGCAGCCCAAATATTGCCAGTTCATTTGCATTTAAATTGCCCAAATGGCATTTGGCAAGAGCTATTTGATGTCCAAGGAGGCTTTGGAGGCTTTTAAACTTCAAAACAGAAGGTCAGAATTGATCAGCAGGAAAAGAACCTCAGTGCTAAGTGGTGGGGTTGAGCTCTGCGTTTCCACATCTGGGAAGCTGGTTTCAGCTTGAAGTCTGGGGGGAGCAAATCACACGGGCTCACTCCAGGAAGAATGGCCAGAGCTGGACTCAGTGGGTAAGTCTTGGAGTTGTATTTTTTAGAATCCTATGGTGTCCTGTCCCTTTCCATGATTTGCTGGGAAAAGAGCAGGAAACAAAGGATCAAGCATGGATCCTTTAACTTTGTCTTTCCTAGAAAAGTACACATCTAAACCTCTTCATCTAGAGGAAGCTGAAGCACACTAGGTATTGACTGAAAAACTAGCATAATTAGTAGTCAAATATTTATTGTAAAAGATCAATAGTAAATATTCTTATCTCATAAGGTTGACACAGAATAATAACAGTAATAATAGTAATGTGATGATGATGATGATGATGATGATGATTGAGCACTTCCTATGTGCCAGGTACTTATCATTTTTAAAGACCACAGAGTCTAGGGCAAAGTGCTCCTTCATCAAAGCTTCCTTTTTTGCTTATAGAAACCTTATGTGTACATTTTTATTATTCCTATTTACAAACAAACAAACAAACTGAAGCACAGAAAGGTTAAATAACTTGTCGGCCGGTCGCAGTGGCTCACGCCTATAATCCCCACACTTTGGGAGGCCAAGGTGCGTGGATCATGAAGTCAGGAGATCAAGACCAGTCTGGCCAACGTGGTGAAACTCCGTCTCTGCTAAAAATAGAAAAATTAGCTGGGCGTGGTGGCTCGCACCTGTAGTCCCAGCTACTCAGGATGCTGAGGCAGGAGAATCGCTTGAACTCGGGAGGCAGAGGTTGCAGTGCGCTGAGATTGTGCCACTGCACTCCTGCCTGGTGACAGAGCTGGATTCCCTCTCAAAAAAAAAAAAAAAAAAAAAAAAAACTTGTCAAACGTCGCACAGCTTGCAATAACAGGAACATGATACCAACAGGCACATCTGTTCTGGAGAATTAATAGTTGATGTAAAATACTTAAGTTAGCTATTTATTCTATAAGAGGAACTCAAGAAATGGTGATGTTATTATCATAAAAATATAAATTCCAACTGAGCCCTTGTCAAGACTGACATTCCACACTAAACTTAGCCACGACTTTCAACTTCCTATCTAGAGTTTGGCCACATTAATTCTCCCGCTGTGGTTCTCTGCATAAATACCCCGACCCAATTCTAGATCTCAGTGAGACATTTGTTCTTGTCACATGTTTGATGCTGGATTTCCAGCTCCAATCATGACTTCTTTGCTGGCCAAACTATGCAGGAAAAGCAAGGGGAGTAAGGAGTCTGCAAAAGTTAGGGGAAATAGAAAATGAATAAAATGTCCCCTTTTGGTGCTTGACAGGTAAAATGGTATAGGCAAAAGCAATAGCACTGACAGGGTCTTGGGGACAGGATAGTGTAAAACAGAATGGAGGCACGACAATGCTATTCTAGTGAGGCTTGAATATAAAGAATTGGGACGATAGCGGTCAGTGAAAGATGATGCAGAAAATAGAATGTCGGAGACAAATGTTGTTAAATTCTTTGAACACTGTGCTAAAGACTGTAGAAAGATTGAAGTTTTGCTCTCCCAAACACAAGACATTACCAAGATCACCATCACTGATGGAGGGAGGGAGGCTTGAATACCCAGGTTTTAGTCTAACCTGCATGTCATTTAAACACCCTAAGCTTGTGTGATCTGCAGTACATTTATTTGCCACCTGCTCAGTTCTGTGCATTTCTACTTTATCTTGTTTTGCTTATAGAATAAAGGTCCTAAAAACTGTCCTTAGAAATCATCTAGCTCAATTTCTTCACTTTACCAGTAAACACAATTTGGTTTAAAAACATAAAGTGAGGACTGAGTGTGGTGACTCATGCCTGTAATCCCAGCACTTTGGGAGGCAAAGCAGGTGGATCACGAGGTCAGGAGTTTGAGGCAACGTGACCAACATAGTGAAACCCTGTCTCTACTAAAAATACAAAAAATTAGCTGGAGGTGGTGGTAGGTGCCTGTAATCCCAGGTACTTGGGAGGCTGAGGCAGGAGAATTGCTTGAACCCGGGAGGTGGAGGTTGCAGTGAGCAGAGATTGTGCCACTGCACTCCAGCCGGGCGACAGTGTGAGACCCCAGCTAAAAAAAAAAAAAAAAAAAAAAAAAAAAAAATTCTTTTAGGACATAGAATCAGTGGTCATCCTGCAATTATTTGCACTGTATTTTAGGAAAGTGCTTTATTTTTCTCAATAAAATACATGAATCACAAATGTTAAAAACTAATCTTGATTAATTTTTCCAAGAAGATTTCAAGAGGTATATGTAAACTGCATCTATACATCATTTTTTTCACTGATTCATTTAAAAGCCATAATGTGAGAAGAAATCTGGAAAGCAAACAAGCTAAAATAAAATAAATAACCCTTCTGAAGTTCCTTCTGTACACTGAGTAGGGACACATTTCCTAGATATGCTGCAGTGATACTAGAAATGACATAGACAAATTCAAAAAAAGAAGAAGGATTGCTACAGATGCTGTAGTTAACTGCAACTAATACCACATATCCTTTGCTCAAGCATCTGGACCTCTGGTATCAGATCCTCCACAAACTTGCCACTATATGACATCGTTCTTGAGCAATGTGGGTCACAGGAAACAGAGGCATTAACTGGGTTCCACTCTTTTAAAGAGAATTCCAACAGTATTGAAAAAGAAACGGTGACTAGAAAGAAGCAGTGGTCATAACATGGGCTGTACAAATGAAGAGGAGTGTTGAATCCTCTTTAAATCCAACTCAGAGAGGGAAAAATACAATCTCTTTACACTTGGGTGTGTTATGCAAAGGATGGAGATGGTTTAGTTAGACAATAAATATAATAGTAATAATAATCATAATGAAAGCAGAGACTTTGCAAAGACGTAAGGAAATGAAGCAAGAAACTTTGTGGATTCACAAATAAAAATGCAAAGATGAAAATGATTATATAAGAAGCTGAGCCTGATGTATCACCTTATATATTTATTTATTCATATTAATTCATTTCTTATTCAAGAAAAAACAATTAGAGTTCTTACCTGTATCAACTGAATCCTGTGCATGTGTTACCTACCCTTAGAGAGAAAATCTTAAATCAGTACAAGGGCAAGCAGGCACTCATGTCAGAGTTTGAAGGAAGAAAAGCCTTAGAATAGTTTAGCCATACTAACGGAGTAACAGTGGGCAAAAGGCATATTATAATATTATAGGTTTTTTTTTTTTTCTAGGTGGACTTTCTTGTTCCCATTTTACAGAAAAAAAAAAAAAAAAAAAAAGAAAGAAAGAAAGAAGACTTTGAGGGAAGTTAAACAGTTTGCCCAGAGTCACATGGTTAGTATTCCATAGGAAGGATTTAAGGTTGAATCTGTCCAGAAAGCCCAAGTATATTACTGACATGTGGTTACCTCCCAACATTAAAACAACTGCATTTATTGAACTGCTTTATTGCCTATTTTTTATAGTTTCCCCTCTTCCTGAAATATATTTTCCATGCCTCATTGTAAATTCGCATTCTTTGAGACTTGGTTCAAAGTCCATCTTCTCTATAGAGCTTTACCTGAATCTTCTCAATGAATGTAAAAAAAGTAAAGGTTATTTTAAAAAGGTAGCCTCTTCTACCTTTCAGCCCTCATGAAATTTTATAACTACATTTCTTATAATTGTCTCACATTATACTCAGTACCACTGCTGATTATATAATTATTCTATAGTTAATACTTCTGTCTCTCATCTGAGATAGAAAACTCTCATCTTGCTTTGCAAATCTCAAGGTACACGGCAACTTATCAGGGCAGAGATTAGGTAGTATTTGAGCAAGACCTTTGGGCTTGGTGTCAGAAGTACTGCAAGTTCCAGATTTCTCACTACCTTGCAGCGTGCACATCAGTGAATGTCTATGAGCCTCATTTTTCTAATCCCTACCAAAAAAAAGATAAATAAAAATGTCTTTCATCATTTGTGTGAGCATAAAGTTAGTTAAGTTGGTTAAAATATGTTTTTATCAAATATTTATCAAAATATATTTTATCCTGCACTCTTATGTGAAGGAGTGCACTATTGAAGGTAAATGTTTGGCTACTGCAAGAAAGAGACCCCACATACAAAGTTATCCAGAACATGAAAATTTATTTATCTCACATCTAGCATCATGAAGTAGCATTTCAGGTTGGGAAATGCTCTATTCATTAAAGTAATATAGGGGCCTGGGTTGCTTGAAACTTCTTGCTACTTCATTATTGCTGGCCTTGTTTATACCGATGGAGCTGGGTCACAGGCTCACCCATGTTCCAACCAGCAGGAGAGGAAAGATGTGCAGTTATGATAGATTAGTTTTATAAAAGTTCAGGGAGGCAGAAGTCACACACATAACTTCTGACTACAGTCAGTTGGAAATAGCTTAGTTTCCGTGGCCATTCCCAGTTGCAAGGCTCTAGTAAATGAAGGTTCTAGCTGAACAACCTCTATGGATTGAATGTCCTCTCCGAAATTCATGTTGAAATGTAATTGCCATGGTGATGATATTAAGAGGTGGAACCTTTGAGAAGTGAATAGGTCATGAAGGTTCTCCTCATGAATGGATTAGTGCTGTTATCATGAGAGTGAGTTAGTAATGACAGGAGTGGACCCCTGGCAGCTTCCACCCTTCCTCTTTCTGTCTTGTATTCTCACTTGCTGATATGGTGTGGCTCCGTGTCCCCACCCAAATCTCATGTTGAATTGTAATTCCCAATGTTGGGGGAGGGACCTGGTGGGAAGTGATTGAATCATGGGGGAAATCAAGATATCCCCCTTGCTGTTCTCCTGACAGTGAGTGAGTTCTCATGAAATCCAGTTGTCTGAAAGTGTGTAGCACTTCTGCCTTCATGCTTTCTCTCTTTCTCTCCTGTCATGTGAAGATGTGCTTGCTTCCTCTTCACCTTCTACCATGATTGTAAGTTTCCAAAGCCTCCCTAGCCATGCCTCCTGTAAAGCCTGTGGAACTGCGAGTCAATTAAATTTCTTTTCTTTGTAAACTACCTGGTCTAAGGTAGTTCTTTACAGCAATGTGAGAACTAACTAATACACTTTCGCTTTCACCATTGGAGGATGCAGCCCAAAGGCATAGGCTATGTTGTCACCATGCTCTTGGACTTCCAGGCCTCCATTACCATAAGCCAGAAAAACTTACATTATTTAGAATTACCCAGTCTGTGGTATTTGGTTATAGCAGAAGAAAATGGACTAAGACAGTGGCCATGGAGCCAATTTGAACTTCATCATTGTAAAGAATGAGAGAACAAATTTTGGTAGAAAGCTAGCACTTTCTGCCATAGGAAGTGATGACAAAATGAGGTAGCATTATAATATAAACCTAATATAAAAACCTAATGTAAACACCTGTAATCATTGAGACATGAACACTCGATATAGGTCTGACAGTTAGGTTTTATATGGGCAGAAGAATGTGGAAAATCTTTAGTAGTATAGTTCAATATGCATAATAAGGTTAAATGATTTAGAGAGATGATCAGGCTATTTATATATGCTAATTGTGGGTGTCCATGAACAGATCTTAAACTCTCAGGGAGCATGAACAACTGTAGCTTATAGTATACAATCAGTGCCGATGATGCCGCGTCGTTTCCAGATGCACTTTTTTTTTTTTTAAACACTTTTGTAATCTGCAAAAGAAGAGAAACTCACATGTTGCCTGATTTTATAGTTAGGTAATCAGTATGGCTATTACTCACATCACACTCATTACTGGGGATAAAAGTATTTAAAATCACTTAAGTTAGATTCCAAGGAGAGCACCTTGATGAAAGGGTAGTGAGAGATAGTCACACATTATTATTGGAAGGCACACAATAGCCACCTCCGGTGAGAGGCAGGAGGATTGAAGAGACTACCTCCATGAGACACACTTTAAATCAATAAACAGGGATGTGGGCTTGATATAATGAAAACATAGGGAGTTCTTCCAATAAATCTTAGAAACATGATGAGATAAGCACAGAGAGAGGAGAGCAGCTCCATACACTGCAGTGGTAACAGTTATTGTTATTTCTTGTTTATTTCCAGAGAAGAAATGTTTTTGGAAACTGCTAGATAAATTTTAATTATTAACGAAAGTAATAAAAATATTTATAAGAAAACAACTAGAAAGTAAATGAAGGAGCATACCAATGAATTAGCATTTAATTACCAAATATTGCTAGAGACAGCTAAATGCAGGGCATCCGCTGTACAAGCAAATGGGGAAAGAGCCCTAGGACTTGAGTATAAACTCTTCCAGGGATGGGTATTAGATACATGGGGCTAATTTGGAATTTGCTCCCTCCAATAACTAGGGGGAAAATTCTGCTTGTGTTAATTTTCAGGCAAATAAATATCTTTACACCTCAGTGTCAAAGCTTCACTCAAGGTAATTTATCAGCTAGAACTGCCTTTATCTCACAGTGATGTTTTGTTAATGTTTAAGAATCTTCTAATCACTTACTCCATGACTATGGTTAAGTGACTTGCTCTCATTGAGTCTCTGGGCTATTGTGCTACAAAATGAATATAGAGAAGGTAGTGTAGGAAACGAGGGTGGGAACTGACTTGGTTACTTTCAAATATATCAAGACCCTAATATTTTTAGCCTATATTACCTTCAATCATGGATGTTTCAAATTGAGTAAGTGAATTGGTTCTTAGAGGCAGGTTGAAAGAGCTGGTCCAACCCCGTTATGGAAGCTATCTGGGTTATCATGGGCATTTCAGATGCTGATGACTTGGGGAATTCAGTTACCACTGGTATACAGTTGAGTTTTCCTGGGGCTATCTCTGAGAAGGGGATATTTGTTTTTACAGCACTATAACAGTTAATAACTGCAGCTCCAGTATCAGCCAGCCTCTTTTAAAACTTGGTACCACGATTTTTTTATTTGAGTCTTTGGATAAGATATTAACCTCTTCAGTTTACTCATGCTTAAAATGAGATACTAGTGCTACTTATAGGAATTTTGTGAAGATTTCAAGAAATGACTACCTAAAATGTTAGTGCATTGTTAGTCCTTAATAAGCACTAAGTAAATACCTTTTATGATCATTTCAATTCTCATTGAGAGTGATGCTTATCTACAGATAACACAGCAGACAGATGAGGAGTTCACATTTAGAAAATAAGGAAAGATGTCAATCTCAGAATTTTTTTTTGTAAGCTTTAATAGGGCCCCTGTATATACACTTTTCACTGGTGTCTTCCCAGCTCACTGTAACTCTACTTTCTTTGGAAACAGGTGCGTGCTTCACCCACGGGACTGGGCCACTAGTATCCATGTTTATAGAGTTCTGCTCACGATCTCAGCACTTATTTGTCTATAGGATAACAATTAGACTCATGATGAGACAATTCAGTCTTTTGTCATTGGAATTTGGAGTTAGGACTAGTAATCCCTTTATGATTGTTCTCACAACATGAAAATTTGGGACCTGGGCTGTGGCCATGTTTTTAAACATTCCAGCAAAAGAGCTAAAAGGTCATTGGTCTAGATACAAAAATTCAAACAGAAATGTAGTGATGACATAAGGAGAAATAATCCTGGAGCCTTTTTAGGTTCTGCTTCAAATCCAGTGGTTTCTAAATCTGTATGTTTATTAGAATCACTTGAGTATCTTCTAAAATCTCTAAAGCCCAGATTGCACTATAGACTAATGAAATCACAAATTTTCAGGATGGGACAGAGACATCAGTATTTTAAAATCTCTCTGAATAATTTCAATACACAGATATGTTTGGAATCCTTGTTCTAGTCCTTCCTAAGAGTCTATCTATAGAACTACACATAAGTTACAAAATCCATTCATATGTCTTTATAATAATATAAGCTGGGATTTAAGAATTATGTGCATTTACAAGACTAGGTACTAAATAGAGATGAAATTGTACAAACGAGGATACTAGATGGGGATTTAACCATTCATTCTTTATGCATACATTATTATTATAAAAAAACTTTAGAGTTGTATTCAAAGACATATAAAACATTCAAATATAGTATTTATATTGGATGAACAACAAATGAGGATAAACATTAGACTCTTGTAAACCACACATCTGGTAATGATGTTCCAACATTTTTTCCCTTAAGTTTCGTGGTAGCCAAATAGAGAGTGGCAACTAGTTTAGTCACCCAGTTGAATTTACATGTGAAAAAAAGTAAACTACGTAGAAATATAAATGTTCTTTTTTTCTTGGGGGTGTGTATTTGGGAGAAGAGATTCAAGCAATTCCCTAAACCTACTCATTCATAAATGCCCGCCACATTAAATGTCTTCTAAACCCTAGGACTCACTCATAAGGTCAATACAGAGAGAATTCAAGATATATTCTCTGTTGTTTTAGCTGAGTACCCAACCACCTAGTCAATTCCAGCTCTTTTAAAGTTTCTTGGGTATTCAGTTAACTGTCTCTTTTTTAGAACCTCTGTGGACTTTTGAAATACATGATGAAAACACCAGACATTCAAGTGTCTAGTACATATATATATTTATATAAATGATAAATATATATAGCACAGAATATAGTATACATATATAATACTATAGTATATGTATATAGTATACTGTATAGCATATATAGTATGGTACATATCTCTACTATTTACATATACTGTATATATACACTATATACACACTATATATATTCTATATTCTATGTGAATGAATATATATACTATATTTATTTTTAATAAAAATGAGTTAAAATGATTTATGAAAAAAGACCCAGCATATTGCCAGGAATGTAATAAATTTTCCGCAAATATAACCTGCAGGTGAGAATAAAGACGGGGCTATAAGAGTAGTGAAGACACTCTGAAAACTTTCTGCGACAGCATTCTCCATGTCTGATGTAGATTACATCAATATTGCCTGCAGGGTTCAAATATATATGTATTTGGAGAACATTTATTATATTCCTGGCACTATACTGGGTCCTTTTTCATAAATCATTTTAACTCATTTTTATTAAAAACCTTTACGTTAAGTATTATTTTCTCCATTTTTCAAGAAAGGGAACTAAAGCTCAGGGATCTTGAAACTAAAATGAGTGTTTCAAGGTCACAAAAATATATGGCAGTTATAAATAAAAATAAGACACGTTTTCTATTTAAAGAAAAAGACGAGATTTGATTGTGTAGGAATTTTTCTAGCACAGAGTTGTGAATAACACAGAATAATATAGGCCAGTCAATAGCTCATGCCTCAGTTTCTTCATTGTCAAATTAGAGATGGCACTGGTTTTAAACAAAGTTAGAAGACTTCAGGGAAACATGTCCTCCAGGTGCAAAATAAGATTAACATGACAAGAAGCCTAACAAATTGATCAAACTGCCGATTAGATACCCAGAGTTCTCTCAAAACATCATCTTGCAGCACTAAATGCCAATCAATGAGGATTAAGTGGATTGAATTTTCCTTGGAGAAACATGAGTTTTTAAAATGAAAAGGAAAAAGTCTTGGATTAATAGCTACTAAGGGTTTTGCAGACACAATGCTAAAGAAACCAGTCATTTGCTAAACTTACTTTTGAAAAGAAAAGCTTTGAGTTTAGAATCATGAAAATATTAAGTATAAAGTCCAGAAGGAACCTAATATGTGAAACATACTGATCACTAAACAAAATCCACAGTGTATCCAGGATACATTGCAGCAAAAATTAAATAGATTATTTCTCTAAAATTTTTAATATGTAGAAAGCTCTCTAAGGGGGATAGAAAGAAAATACATACACAAACATATAGATACACAAAATTCTGGTAGGAGAGGGAAAACCCCATTTTATTATAATTTAAGGTTAGTATGTTGTACTCGGTCACTCTCAGGACATTAAATTTAGAAAGGTGGACCCCACAAGGGCAACGTTAAGTCAATTGATGAGGCCAATCGAATTACACCAATATAGCCTTTGATTTATCTTTATCACACAGTGCCTGACCAAAGGCTTTACAAGTTATTATCAGGTATTGAGAGGCGCCTGTATGCCCCCTTGGGAAACACCTAACATGAACCAATAAAAGCAATTCCAGCTAACAGAGATGCAGTGTGATAGAATCAACCAGATACTAGATGAGGCCATTTAATGTAGTACTTGTGCCTGTAGCTGCATTTTCTATCCTGGCTCCTCAGTTTGGAGTCCCGTTTTTCTGTGTCACTTCCTGACCTGAAATGTTGACTTCTCCTCCTTTTGAAATGATAGCTTCAACCTGCCACTGTCAACACCTGGCTTTTCTGATCATGGTCTGCAGCTTCCATCTAAATGTTTCTTTCTGGTCCTGACCCTGAGTGTCCCCACTTTAATTTTAATTAGGTATTATTCTCAATAACGGATTAAGATACTCTGTTAAGATATTCCAGATTAAGATCACTCTGCAAAATATACATATATTGTTTTTTACTTTTCAGGGCTCTTAGGTGGGAGAGAGGTACTCTGGGGATACCAACCTGAGTTAGGTTAGCATATTTTCTGTGCTCATGAAACTTACAGCTATAAGAAAGATAGACAATAAGATACCCCTTCTATGAATGTATTAAGCAATCTGGTAGGAACAGTACCAAAAAGTGCCCCAAACATGCTCCATGGGAGTCAGGGGAGGACTCTTGAGGGAGGTGAAGTTGAATCTATGAGTAGAGCAAAGAGGGAGGTAGAGACAACAGAAATAAGTATTCAAGTAGTGAAAGCAGCACATATTCAGGCCTGGAGATAAAGAAGAATCAGTGTCTTAAAGGTGGAGAAGAAAACTCTGAGTGACTTGGAAAAAGATTCAATCAGAGATGTGGCTGAGAAGGATGCTTGAGGTGTGGGCAGGTGGGAGATCTGAAAGAGCCTTGAAATCCATGAAAGGAAGTTAGACTTGATTCCATGTGCAAGAAGGGCGCATTACAGGGTTTTTAGTGGATCAAGTAAGATGGTGAGAAAACTCATTTGAAATGTATTCTTGTGGTATACAAGAATAAAAGGCTTTCTTTCTTCCTGTCCCACAACTGGCAATATTAAAACAAATCCAAACAAGTATCATTGTTGGAAGGGCTGGTCTCCACTGAGGGCTGGCCCACTGGGTCTTCTACTTGGGTACCATTGAAGAACAGTGGATCCGGACCGAGTACACCTTTTACATCATCTTCCTGGTGACAAGACTGGGAAAACCAAGTAAGTGATATCTCTGAACAATAATAATCCCCAAGTGAGCTATGCCATCCCTTACCTAAGCAAGCAAGAAAAGACTGAGACAGGAACCAAAAAACAGACATTTTATATATCATGCCAAAGACCGCTGAGGGTAAGTAAAAATCTAAGAAATGTCATCCATCATCCATCCAGGCAATTGTCTGCTCTGACAGTTTATGCAGGGAGCAAGGACATATTGCTGGAGAGCTTGGCGGAAGGGGGAGCATTCTGTACTTGTGTCCTTAAAGGTGAGCTTTAGACTGGGAACATCATTCAATTTCTCTTCTGCAAGGGTCTATTCATGTAATAGTCATACAAGAGTTTTCTTAACTGATTTTCATTTTAAATTTACATTTAAAATGGTATGAATACTAGCATAAAGTAGTCCAGTAGATTTCAAACTAGAATTTATAGATCTCGTGCTTCAGGGAATGTGCTTTAGAGCCAGGTCCCTACAACCTGCTTCAGCAAGAACAATTACATTATTTCAGTTTACATATTGAGATTTAGTAATATATTTCATGAAATAAAAATATCCACTGTTTTGAAAAAATCCTAGAAAAAAATTTTGTGTAGTGAAAGAGAACCAGGAGATTTGAGATTGATGAGCTGTTTGACCTTTGGCATATCCCTTCTTCTTTCTGAGCCATCTCCTCAGCAAAACATTGAGGAGCCAAAGTAGATAAACTTTATGGTTTCTTTTAGATTAAATATTTTGACATATATATCAAAATTTGAGATATATAAATTAAAATTATATATTTACATATATGTAAATATAAATACATATATATATAGAGAGAGAGAGAGAGAGAAACAGAGACAGAGAGAGACAGAGAGAGAGAGAAAGCCAAAGGAATGCAAAGTAAAATTGTTTACCTTCCTGGAAAAAAAATCTGATTTTATTCTTTATTTCTGAAACATCCTTTTGTTTTAAGCTCATTTCAATCCACAGAATCTGCCTTTAATTTATGATATGATTCTCTTTATTCCAAAATATGTAATTACATTCATATTTTCATGTAGCAGTTTTTAAAATAAGACGAAATTGTGAACTTATACCTCAGTACTACCCACATATATATTCAGCTTTGTATGCAACTTTAGACCCTAGTAAAAACCTTCATGCAAATGTCTTAATAGAACTTCATCTAACTCAATTTATCAGCATTTATTCATCAAATATTTGTAAACTATCAATTATTGGCCACATAATTCTCTAGGCTAGGTTCTGAGGATTTAAAATAAAAGGACACAATTATCTTTATAAAATTATGTGTTTTATTATTGTAGGTGTTCACAGCCCAGAGAAAGAGGCAAATCTGTAAACAAGCCAAAAGCCAAATGGTGGCAGCTATTGTGATATAGAGGTCAGAGAAGGAAACTGACATATCCAAAGTCACACAGCTGATAACTTGCAGACCTGAGTTTCCAGGTCTGTTGGGACTTTGCTCGATGCATTTTTTTTTTTCAACTCAAGTCACAAAAGCTGCTAACATTTGCTTTCTACTTCTTTCCCTCTAAAGGACACTGGAGGTTTTAGAAGACGTTTGATGGTCTTTGACTAGGAGCATTAAGACACTAAATTGTACTGACATGGTCCATAAATCACCAAATGAGTCAGATCCAGACAGTGGGTCAGTATGAACAGGATACATCAAGAGCGATAGCCACCAAGATTGTGTTGGAGATTTGCAGGCTACATACGGGGTCCAGGCCAAGCATGGGAGATGCTTCCTCCTTCTTTGCACATTACCCAGGAAGAAAGAGAGAGGAAGACATTTCTTCTCTAAATCACGATGAGGACTATTACAAAACTGGTCTAGCTCTGGAGTCAGAGTACCTTGTTTCAAATGCACACTTTGCAATTCATTTTGTGACTTTGGACCCCTGACTTCACCTTTTTAGATGCACTTTGTAGGGTGAGCCTACAGATTGAATGAGATAACAGGTGAGGTTTTTAGCTTAGCACTTAGTAGAGTAACTGTTCAGAAGTTGTCAAGCGCATATAATTCTATTTGGTGTCTTTTTAATCTCATCTTGGTTTGGCCCACTTTAGTTTATAATATTTTGCACTGAGGGTGGGAGAAATTCACATCAAAAGTATTTAATCACTGACATTGTTAAAGCACACCAAACTTATTAATAGTCAGATGTGTTATTTTATTTAAATTCTCCACAGATGACACAGCACCTTATTGCCTGTACTTGGGGCAACTACTTCCACCACCACTATCGCCCTCGGCTAACCACTGAAACCTTCTTTTATCATCATTAGTTCACTTGCTTTTCACACCAGTCTTGCTAGTTAGGTAGTGGTATTCAATTTTTTAAATGTTAAAACTGAGGCATGGAGAGATAAGTAATGATAATAACATTAATCATCATCATGATAGCTATTTTTAATAATATTTACTACATGTTCAGCGCAGCACAAATTGCTGAAAATGCATTTTGATAATGAACTCCCATCTAAACTCTATGATGGAAATTGCTTGTTCCCCTGCCTTAGAGAAAGAAACTTAAATTCCAAGAGATTAGTTACCTTGCTAGTAAGGGTGAAACTAGAATAAATTTGTAAGTCTATCTGGAGTTCTAGCCTCACAATGCAGATAAATTTTTCTCCAGGTTACAGAGTTGAGATAGTAACCTGGTGACAATGCCACATTTTGAGTCCAGGTTTCTCCACTCTTTCTGCTTTGACATCCCAGAATTCTTGGGGCATATTAGTTCGCTAGGGCTCCTGTAACAAACTACCAGAGGCTGAGTGGCTTAAACAGCAGAAATGTTCTCAGAGTTCTGGAGGCTACATGTCAGGGATCTGGGTGTTGACAGGGTTAGAGTCTTCTGAAACCTCTTTCCATCGATTATAGATTACCATATTCTCTCTCTGTGTCTTCTCACAGCCTTCCTTCTGTAGGTGCCTGTGTCCTAATCGCCTCTTCTTATAAGGACACCAGTACTATTGGATTAGAGCTGACCCTAATGACTTCTTGCTAACTTAATTACCTGTTTAAAGACTCTATCTCCTAATACATAAATATACTGAAGCACCAGAGATTAGGACTTCAACATATAAATGGGGGAAAGTAGAGCAGGATTCAGCCTATAACCTGGAAACTTTGATTTTTTATACATCTCTGGCCACCATTGTCTCTCTGACAAAATAAATGCTCAAGTTATGACATATATTCCCATATTTTAGAGAATGCATAATCTGTGACCCAAAATGAAGGATAGGATTAACTGTTTAGCAAATAAGTAGTGGTCTTGGATGGGGAAGGTTTAGAAAGGATTGACTAGAAAGTGAATCCATGAAATAAAATAATTCAAAACATACAATCATTGTTATAAACAAGTTACACGTATTATCTAATTAACCCTTGCAATACAGCTATAAGATAATTAGTGTGATAATATGCAGAGAATAGGTAAAAAATTGTCTTAAAATTAATCTACATTAAAATATTTGCCCTTGGTAGAAGATGTGGCTTCATTGATCAAGCTTTTATTGCACATACATGATACCTCAGGCACTGTTCTAGGTGAAGAAGTTGTTGAGGACTTCTGAATAAGGAATACTTCAAGAAGAATCAGAATCAGCACTAAGAAGAGCACAGTCATTAAAAAACAAACAAACAAATGAACAAACAAAAAAACAAACAAAAAAACTACCCTGGTGGCGTGGAATTCCTATACACATCCTAGGGCTACTTGTAAAGGCATTCAACAATGAATCAATTAACTTCATATTTTTCTGGGTGGGTTGTTGTTGCTGTTGTTTTTTGACAAGCGTTTTTTGTTTTGTTTTGTTTTTTGTTTGTTTGTTTTTGTGTGTGTGTTTTTTAAAATTCTCCCATCGGTTAAGACAAATGATTCAGCACAATATTTATTGTATACCTTGGCATTTGAGAGAAAGGGCGTTATCAGGAGTTCCTTAATCCTTTATATCCCATCATACCGTTAGTATGAATTCAAGCTATGGCCTTACCTATCTTTGGTTCCAAGGTCAACTGTGAATGAATAAAACTTGTGGTTAAATTCTCTTTTTCCCACTTATATGTATTGTTGTCATTGATTATCACCTGAGCTTATAGATGGTGCAGAGTTGAGATAGATGGTGGAGCAGGATCTACCTGTCAGAGGACACGTGTTTTAGCAGGTGATAGTACAGTGACAGGGAAGTCATCTGAGAGAGAGAGGAAACTAGACCATGTTCATATGGAGGAGAGCTGACAGTAAAGGAGACAAGATAAATGAAAAGGGTTAGGGAACTTTGATTCTTGGGCAGAAACAATTCACACAGTGCTCTATTTGGGGTCTATATCCTTGTATAGAAACTTGAAATCATTAAGCACTCTTAATCATAAGTGTGAATTGTTGGGCTCTGAATTAGACACAGACTTTAGTAGACGAATGAGGTGTTGAATATGAAGGGTATGAACACCCCACTTGCCATCCCCCAACCCCATTTCTTTTAAATACATGTGTAGCCTGTTTACATTCATAGTACTGACTCTATTTTTCTGATTATTAAGTACTGTGATATTTACCTAGATTCTTAGATTTTTCTATGTTGAAATTTTGTATATGGCCAAGCCCATCCAGCATAGAATTTGGGGAGTTTCATAGGTCAGCCAGCACAAAATGCTCTGTGATTTTCCTTATTATTAAATGTTTTTATATCAGAACAAATTTGTCTTTCAAATTGGTCAAGGTTGCTTACAATTCTAATATGTCTTCCCAAGACTCTGGCTGTAGTTTTTCACATTCTCTGCTTCAAATAGTGCCTTTTTAAAAAAAAATAGGGCAAGCATCATTAAGAATAGGATGAATAGATTCTTGCTGAGGAGGTAAGTCACTCCTGTGGGAAAGAGACATTTATGATCTGGCATATGGTGAACAATTCTCTTCCGTACTAGTGATGGTAGGCGCTTGTTGGGTATAATTCACAATTAATTGTGCCCAACAGTTCAATAATAATTCAGATGGAAACAGAAATGCTAAAGAATTCTTAGTTCCTGGGACTTTATACTTGTCAGTAAATAGCCAGAAACTAAGTTTCACTTTGGGCAGTGCACTGTTATTTATTTATTTAGTTAGTTAGTTAGTTAGTTAGTAGTTAGTTAGTTAGTTTTAATTTTTCTTCCTCTTCTTTTTGTCTGAGCTCCCCTTCCCCCACCCTTGGCTTTTAACTTGTTCCTTCTTTTTCAATCTCTCCTTGAGCTTCTTCTTCAGCTCCTCAGTTTCTTTTTTCATCTTACAGGCCACGGAGCTGTCTCTGAGTAAAGATTTCTCAATCTGGAGAGGCAGACCAAAAATTGTAGCTAGAGCACATCTCTGCATGAGATAATAGGGAGCTGGGAAGAATGAGGTTCTTTTCTGTCTGCATCAACATAAAATACAAACACATACAATTATTTCCTTAATGATAATTTTGCCAATATTCCCTTCTCTAAATGTCCAGAGAAGGTTGGGAGTCTTTGAAAGAGTCAGGAGGGGTTCTTCTTATCCGTCTTAAAGGATGATAGACAACCAACAGACATCTTTTACTCTTTATAATCTGCAGTGAGGAGGAGAGCAAATTCAGCAGTTTTTGCAAAATTACCAACACAGCAAGAAAGGCAGGCAAACAGATTGCTCAGATGGACTGATTTTTAATAACTGCATCTATCAAGTCTCAGATTTGCTGCTTGCTGAGAGACTTCAAAGTGGGTCTGCTTTTAAATATTTGATTTCCCCAAATTAGGAAAAACCCTCTGAAACATTTAGCAGTGTGGGCCACACTTTGAGAGACAGGGAGGCTGACTTTGATGCCATCTTCAACAACATGATTTCACAATTTCTCCAAAGAGTATGCTGTCGTCTTGACTCCCTGTCTTTTGATTTATCCATGAGCCTAGTGTGTTGCCAACATGCCAACTGTTTGTAAGTGCAGATCTGCTCCCTACCCTCCTCAGCCCTGCTCTGTGCCCAGGAGGCTTTTATTGACTGCATCAGTAAGCTCCTTTGCCGACGGCTTCTGGTGGGTTTAGCCAAAGGGAGGTATGACAACAGATTTGGAGGGCACGGGGAAAAAAGGTTGGGGTATTTACTTCTTAGGTCTCTTCCTTTTGGGTTACTGTGGCTTGGCTCCATCCCTTTATTGAAGCAACTACTTGTGTTAGGTGGCCCTTTGCTATTACTTGTTATTAATCTCTCCAGGTTCTTAAAACTGTCTAATCATCTTATCTCTTTAGACTTGGGGCACCAACAGTGCCTGGTTCTTACTAATACTGGGGTACTTTCTCAATCCTTCTTGGTTTCTCATAACCCTATTCACCTGATTATTAACCACGCCTATATTAAACCCTTCTACATACCACTTTTTTGACTGTGTATTACTTGTTTCCTAAAAGTACCATTATTTTGAGACACAAGCATAGGGACTATTCATACAGTCAGATGAGAGATTAAATGAATATCATATGTAAGTAGATTTGAGTTTACATATGTACTGTAGAGGCTTAATGAGGTCAAGTGTTTTGTACAAGGTCACAAAGAAGGTCATTAGTGGGAGCAGGATTAAACCGATCTTACTCAGAATCTATATGACACATAATAGCAAGTATCATCCATGGGCCACTAGTTCCACGGGTTTGCCATAATCTAGAAGATGGAAATAACTATATATAGTATAAATATCACGGGGAGTCACAAAACACATTACCATTTTACAGGCTTTGAGAAATCCTATAGTAAGAAAACTGGTTTAAACCACACATGTTTTACTGCAGAGCCTTTTTTTTTCTTTCTTATAACACCCAATCACATCTCATTGACATAATGGTCTGTGAAATCCAGATTGGATTTCTTTGCTCCCCTAAGCATACTCAGAAAAGAGTACCACTCCAGTGCCTCAGAGTTTACGTCTTTTTCTTTCAACTTTCCAGCACAGAATGAGTTGAATGTCTCAGTTCAGGTCCAACAGTGGGGTTTGGGGAATTACCATTGAGCTTGCCCTGGGTTGGGTCCAATTCAGTGTATTCATATGAAACATGGCTGCTGGCACAGAGCCTTTGAGTTGGGAGGTATGCACAAGGACAGAAGCAAATTCTCGCTTTCACAAATACCCCAAATACAGCTGTATCATTATTTTCTGAAGGTGTGGCCTAATGGTTCTTATAGCCTAAGAAAACAACTAGGCTGGGCATGCTGGTTCACACCTATAATCCCAGCACTTTGGGAGGCCGAGGTGGGTGGATCACCTGAGGTCAGGAGTTCAAGCCCTGTCTGACCAATATGGTGAAACCCCCATCTCTACTAAAAATACAAAAAAGAAAAAAAAAAAATTAGCCAGGCATTGTGGTAGGTACCTATAGTCCCAGCTACTTAGGAGGATGAGGCAGGAGAATTGCCTGAACCTGGGAGGCAGAGGTTGCAGTAAGCTGAGATTGCTCCATTGCACTCCAGCCTGGGTGACAAGAGTGAAACTCCATCTCAAAAACAAAAAACAAAACAGCAACAACAGGCCGGGCGCGGTGGCTCACGCCTGTAATTCCAGCATTTTGGGAGGCCGAGGCTGGCGGATCACGAGGTCAGGAGATCGAGACCATCCTGGCTAACACGGTGAAACCCCGTCTCTACTAAAAATACAAAAAATTAGCCGGGCGAGGTGGCGGGTGCCTGTAGTCCCAGCTACTCGGGAGGCTGAGGCAGGAGAATGGCATGAACCCGGGAGGCGGAGTTTGCAGTGAGCTGAGATCCGGCCACTGCACTCCAGCCTGGGCGACAGAGCGAGACTCCGTCTCAAAAAAAAAAACAAAACAAACAAACAAACAAAAAACAACAACAAAAAGAAACTATTAAATAAAAATTGAACATTTTCATTCACCAACAGTAAAATGAAAACTACCTAAACCTAAATACTTCTTCTGAAAGCCAATACTTGCTTCTCTTTCCCATGCTACAGGTAGATGATTGTCTCTACACACACACACACACACACACACATGCACACACACACATGCGCAATGTTTGGCTCAGTACTTCTTAGACACTGTTCTCTATTTCCTCATGGTCAATAATGCCACTTAGCCTTACTTAATGCAATTTCTGCTTTAGTCATCACAACTCAAGGTGAGGGGAATAAGGAAAGTAACTAGCAAGTATTGAATGCCTATATATGCCACCTCCTTTACATCTCACTTCTTTCATTTATGACTTAGCAGTTCCCACATGAGAAAACTGAGGTTTGGCACATTTATGTTAATTTCCCAACTCTGAAAAGCTAACACAGGTTTCAAACTGCTGCCTTCTTTACCAACATTCATTCTTTTTTTTCTTTTTTTTTTCTTTTTTATCCCACAGACATTCAGTGATGCCTGCTGTTATCCACGCATTGTTGCAGACACTGAGGGTACAAAGGTGTTTTAAAAATTGCGGCAGATCTGACCTAAATGCAATCACTGAATTATATCCATCAGATCATGGAGGCCACAAAAGGGGAAATGGCCAATTCTATAGGAGCAGTTAAAAAAGAAGGTGAGTTTTATAATGAGGCTTGAAAACAGAAAGTATGTTAGTTCAATATAGAGAGGCAGGACATTTCAAGGAGAAGCAGCATGAGTCAAGGTCAAGGCAGATAGCTTGATCTGGCAAGGTGTGTTTAGGAAATTATGATTCATTTAAGTTGATTGAAATAGAAAAAGCAAGAGGGGAGCGTGGAGGGAGATGAATCCGGTTCTGTAGACAAAGTTCTGATCACAGGGGGCTTCACAGACCATGGTAAGAGGGTCATGTAACGTGCAAAATACACAGAGGGAGCCCAGAAAAACAGGCTGCATGATGATTCCAGGACTTATGAATAGCACCCAGAGGAGACAGCATCATGCTGAACCATGATGTAAAACATAAAACAGAAAGAGGATGGTTATAGTAGCACATCCACTCAGTTGCTCAAGCACCTTTTGGCTGAAAGTACACACTTAGAGGGTTGGACTGCATAAGGATTTCTCTTAAGACAAAGAAATTCAATTTGCTTTGCCTAGACCATTCTGTATGAACCTTGAACAAATGACCTGCCCACAATTAACATTTTGCCAGGGTCAAGTCTATAGATCAACCTGGAGAGTTTTGGATGGGTGACAGTTTTCTCTTAACAACACCTAGAGTTTTCCCTCCAAATCAAGCTGTTTTCCAAATGCGTTTACAGAGAAATAAAATTGGTTTGCTTTAGGACCACCAATGGGGAGCTGATATTCTTTGTTCAAGTTCCCCAAAGGGACTATAAACTTGCATGTTTAACATTGCTCCTGCCTATGGGCTGTTGAGCTCTCTCAGGACCTCTTACCCAGAAAGAGCTTCTGCAGTTCTACTTTTGTATGCTAATTGATAATACTTATTTTTTAGTAATGCTTCTTTTTGCATTCTATTTGAATTGGTTGCACTGTAAATTAGAGTGAGGAAGAGAGCAGTGCCAAATATTTGCAGCTAGATACAATCCTCAAAAAGGGTGGCAGATTGTAAAGCTGCAGATTGTAAAACTTGCCTTTGCTTCGAGTTTTCATCTTACAAACCAAAGACAGCATTTTCTTATGAAACCTCAGATAATTTCCAAATTTTACAAAATGGAATTTAGAGAGAAAAAAATAATAAAACCTTTGTTAATGTCTCTCAGTCTTGGCATTTGTTTAATTACTCATTTGCTGGTGAATCTGCCCGATACATAATGAATATTTACTATGTGTCACACATTGAACTAGGCACTGTTAAGTCTCTAGAGCCTAGTGGCACATAGAGGATGTTAGGAATTTAGATGGGGTTTGATAATCTTACCACTCATCTTTTCTTTGGTAGAGGCAAGATAAAACCGTCTTCATGATTTCATCTGAAGGAGCGATACCTGTGGGGAAAAAATGGTTGAAATCGAACACAGTGCTTTTCAATTAATATTCAGGAAGGCATCAGAAAATGTTCACTGCAAAGCTTTGAAACAAGTTGTGAGGGAGAAATGAATTCCACGTCCTTCTCTGAATTCAAGACTGCCTCTGTGGTGAGGTCATGTTACCTATCCAATTGCAGATCATGATTAAAATACAGGAATGGGAGAGTGACAAACCTATCCAAATCTTCCAGGTCCTTACAAAATATTTTGTACATACTGCCTGCGTGAAGATAATGGAGGCTGGAAAGAATGAGAACGTTCAGAAACACTCTGCCAAAATTTACTTACATCGCTTGATCTCACTTGATAGAGTTTAGGAGGGGCTTAAGAGTGGGAATTAATCTTTGAACTCTCAATGGCTTTGCCCATAGGTAAACTGTCACCTAATGAATATCTTAGGCACTGTCCACTAAAAATAAATCCTCCCTTTGATGGGTGTATTAGTCCATTTTTGCATTGCTATAAAGAAATATCTGAAGCTGGGTAATTTACTTTACAAAAAGAGATTTAGTTGGCTCAGGGTTCTACAGGCTGTGTAGCAAGCACAGTGCTGTCATCTGCTTCTGCTGAGGCCTCAGGAAGCTCACAATCATGGCAGAAGGCAAAAGAGGACCAGCATGTCACATGAGCAGAGTACGAGAGCAGCAGCAAGAGAGAGAAGGAGGAGGTCCCAGACACTGTTAAACAACTAGTTTTGCATGAACCAAGTGAGCAAGAACTCACCACCAAGGGAAGGGTGATAAACCATTCATGAGGGATCCACTTCCAGGATTCAATTACCTCCCACCAGACCCCACCTCCAACACTGGGAATCACATTTCAACTTGAGATTTGGAGGGGACAAACATCCAAACCATATCACAGGGCTTTGACTTAGAAGTCTGCGCTTTATTCTGCAGACTCAAAAGAGGTATCACACCTAGTGTGACAACCACAATAAAGGGCAGCACAAGGGAGTTTCTTTGTAATGATGGAACTGTAGTGTTGATTGTAGTGGTGGTTACATACATTTAGCAAAGAACTAAATCGCACACCTGCATAAACACAAACACACGAGTGCATAAAAACTGGTGAAAACTGCATAAGGTCTGAAGTCTAATTACCAGTATTGTACCCATTGTGATTTACTGGTTTTGATATAGTACTAGATTTATATAAGGTGTCACCACTGGGGCAGCTAGGTAAAGGGTTCTTGAGATTCTATGGTTTTGCAACTCCCCTTGAATCTCTAATTAATTTAAAATAAAAATGAGAAAGGAGGGAAAAGAGAGAGAGATTACAGCTCCCCCTTCAATTAAATGCTAAGAGCTATGCTTCAGGAAGTTCAGATTTTGGTAGTAAAATGAGTTGTGATGGGGAAAGAACAGAGGCTATTTCCCCATATGGAATCTCATGTCTTTTTCCCTCTGGTAATACTTTAGCAAAATTCCACTTTCCTAACTAACAAAAAAGTGACTCTAGGGAGAGAGAAGCAAACACATCAATGATGGAATAAAACACTCAAGTGAAAAAATAATTATTTTAATCATGTGTTCAAGCTTTGTACACACACCACAGGAAAGTGGCCTGAAGCCAGGGTAAACCTGTGTGTGACAGATTCCAGGGAGGCTGTGTTTGGAAAATGTCGAATGAATTTCTGTGAAATTAAAGGATGAAGTGAAGGTAGTTGTCAATTTCTCTGTATCGCAGTCTTTGCTACTCTTTAATAGCATGTCACCTTTAGTTAAATGCTTTATGGATACAGGACAAAATATAACCTAGGAGGTAAGCATCACGCAAGAATAATATCTTTATGCAAAGAAGTTTTTAATGTTCTAATGTGGTGTCACTTTTTTCATTTTTACAATTATAATAATTATTTGAGGGAATTACTGATAGGTTCTTTAATTAGTTTTGTTGTAGATAACAATAAATTTGTTCTTTATTAGCTTCTTTTTACTTTGAGGAAAGTGAGGCACAGAATGCTCAAATGTCTGCTACCAGGATGGCACTGAAATTGGCACGCTGACCTCTGAAAGTACAACCACCTTGATCATTATTCTCTGTGACCAGGCTGAGTTTTGCTTTCTAAGAAGAATCAGAACAAACACATTATGCGTAATGATGCATGGAAAAATATAAACCTAACCTATGTGTTATCAGAAAAATGTGAAGATACATATTTTTCACACATTTGGCAAATGAAATAACAGCCATTTGCATGGAACTTTCAAACAGATCTCATTCCAAGAATGTTAAAATAACAGAAGTTGCAGCTGTCTGCAATTGTGTTCAAAGCCAACCTTTAGAGCTGGCTACAAAGTGAAGAATCCTGGAAAAACTAACATACACCACCATTGTCCCTTTCCAAAGACTCCGTTTCCTCAAATGTGTAAAACAATGATAATTTTTAGACAAATTGACCAATAGAAGAGGATATAATTTTACAAATATGGTTACCTAATTTGCTACATTAGTGGCAATACAGTGTTGAGGGAAATATGACCTTATTAATAAAGGATGAAGGGTAAGTTGGATATATTGATACCAAAAAAAAAATGTTGACCTGCTACCTTTTACCATACACTAAATCAATTTCCAGAAGGATTGCTGACCTAAATGTAAAAAAGAAACAACAAAAATTTCAAGAAAATCATAGGAGAAACTTTTTAAGCCCTGGTATAGGCAAACATTTTTAAACAGTAAGATTAAAATAATAATTAGAAGAAATAGTATATTAAACTATCATAAAATTAAGTATCTTTGGTTTTCCAAAAGATAGCATTATGGTAAAGCAACCTTCATGTCAATGTGGAAGAAGGCATTTTTATGCATATTATTAGTAAATGATTCTTCACAGTATCCTACAAATACATAAGAACATCTACAAATACATTTTTTTGAAAAGAATGAGACAGACGAAACAATATATAAATGCAAAAAAACTTGAACTGGTACTTTACAAAAGATTTATCTATCTATCTCTATATATAGAGAGAGACTATATATATATATCTTGTTTATTGACTATATATAGACTATACATAGTTTATTGACTATATATAGATATATATATTTATATAGAAAGTATATATATCTATAAATAGACTATATATTATATATCTTATTTATTGTCTATATATAATCTTCTCTATTGACTATATATAGGCTGTATATAAACTAGTTTATTGACTATCTACAGTCTATATATAGTCTATATATAATATATAATAATATATAATTATATAATATATAAAATATATTATATATAATATATAGACTATTATTATATATTATATAATATATATAATATATTATATATAATATATAGACTATATATAGTCTATATGTAGACTATATATTGACTATATATAGACTATAGTCTATATGTAGACTATATATTGACTATATATAGACTATATATATATAAAAGACTATGTATATATAAGAAAAAAGATTAAGTTCATTGATAATCGGAAATGCAAATGAAAATCATACGGCATCATTATCACCAGAAAAACTAAAAAAAAAAAAGACAAAAAATAACAAATGTTGGTGATACTTTGGATGTGGAACAATTAAAATACTCATATCCTGCCAGTGGGAGTACAAAATAGAACACACACTTTAGGAGACTGCAAGATACTGCTAGTATCTACCGAAACTAAGAATATGTATTACCTGTGATCCACCAAATGGATCTTAGGTATACACACATCAGAAATGCATTCATAATTAAGCTTACCATTAGACATAACCTAGAATGTTCCTAGAAATACGAATAATCACAAACAGTTCCCAAATAGGAAACTGACCTAGTGGCCATCATCAGCATAATTTAATTAACAGAAAAAAATAATATACATCACTGAGAATGAAAGATCCACACAAAAGTTTAAGTGAATTCCTTGGATATCGTATTGAGCAAAACAAATCGATTAGACACAAAGGAATACCTACTTTTTTATGCCTCCATTTATGTAAACTAGAGAAAAAAACAATTAAGCAAACAAAAATAGGTGCAACTAATGCCTCTTCTTAGAAACCAGAACCGTGTCTTCTTTGTGGGGAGATAGTGACAGCCAGAGAATTTTTTTTTTGAGACGGAGTCTAGTCCTGTGGCCCAGGCTGGAGTGCAGTGGCGCGATCTCGGCTCACTGCAAGCTCTGCCTCCCGGGTTCACGCCATTCTTCTTCCTCATCCTCCTAGTAGCTGAGACTACAGGCGCCGCCACCACACTTAGCTAAGTTTTTGTATTTTTAGTAGAGATGGGGTTTCACCGTGTTAGCCAGGATGGTCTCGATCTCCTGACCTCGTGATCCCCCTGCCCTGGCCTCCCAAAGTGTTGGGATTACAGGCGTGAGCCACTGCGCCCGGCCTCAGCCAGAGAATTTTTAAAAGAGATTTGGCGGGTGGAAACAATTTTCTGTCTCTTGATCTGGGAAATGGTTGCATAGGTTTTTATTCAGTTTGTGAAAATTCATGAAACAATATATTTGGAGTAAGTGAACATGTCTGGGTGTATATTACATTTCAATTTTATTTACTTATTTATTTATAGACAAGGTCTCTCTCTGCCACCCAGACTGAAGTGCAGCGGCGCAATCATAGCTCACTGCAGCCTACAACTTGGGGCTCATGCAGTCTTCGGTTGTAGGCTCCCATAGTGCTGTGATTACAGGCGTGCTTTATCTCACCAGGCCCTATTTGTGAATTTTAAAAGTTTATTCCTTGAATATTTTTCAGATTTTTTATTCATTCATCAGATATTTTGAGAACCTTCCGTGTGCAGCTATATTTTCAAGCAATGGGGTTAATGCAGTTAGTAAGCCCTGAGGTTTAGTTATAAGACCCCTCCTATAATCCAGGTTTTCACTATCTCTTACCTGGGTTATTGCAAAAATCTCCTAACTGGTCTCTTTGCTGTGAGTGGCAATCCTCTCAAATCTATTCTCCACGTGATACATAAGATGATATTTCTAAAATACAATACTCATTGTATGTCTCTTGGCACACAAGATAGAATTCAAGTTCCTGGAAAATAATTAAAATAAAATAAAATCAATAATAACATAGCTAACATCTACTGAACTTTTTATGATATGCTTTGATGATGTTCATATTTACCATTTTATTTAATCATGAAAAACTGATCTATTTTGTGGTCTGTGTCATCGATCATAGTTTACAGATGAGGACACTGAGGCACAGAGAGGCTATCCCGCTTGCCTCAAGTAAATAAGTAGAAAAATGAGAATTTAAACTGAGTTAGGTCTGTCTGTGGAATTTATCTCCTAACCTCATTTTACCTATTAGGCACTTCATAGAGTGTCCCTGCTTACCTTTCCTGCCTCAACCCTTTTCCTATCCTTGTGGCCATCATCTACCCTGCTGGCAGTGCCCTGGCTTTTTTCAGCTGCCCCAGTTTTCTGTTCTTGCTGACTTATACTCTTTTCTGCTCATTGGTCAATATGCATTCATCTAGTATCTTTTTCTCAAGCCCTTTCTTCTGTTATAATCAACCTTCCTCAGCATAATTCCTTATGTGGTGTCCTTGTTCAGAAATCTTCCATTGCTTTTTATGCATTCATCTAGTTTCTTTTTCTCAAGCCCTTTCTTTTGTTATAATCACCTTCCTCAGCACAATTTCTTATGTGGTGTCCTTGTTCAGAAATCTTCCATTGCTTTTTTTGCCAATAGGTTAAAGGCCAAAATTTTACATCTAAATATATTGGCCCTTCATAATGTGATCCAATCTTACCCTTCCATACATGTACCCAATTACTCCTATCCACTCATTATACCCTTGTAAGATTCAATGTATTCTTAATTCCTTTTCATTTTCCGTGCCTTTGATCTTCTGACATCACTTTTGTTGAATCCCCTTTCTCCACTGGAGATGTCCATATTCTACCTCTTCTCAAACCCATCAAATATTGCCGCTTCTGAGTCTTTCCTTATGACCAGAGCCTTCCCTAATTCTTCTCAAGTTGCCCCTCCTCCGGTTTTCTGTTGTACTTCTATTTCCATCAAGTATTATACTATTAGAATTATTTCCTTCTATGGTAGCAGGACAGTACAGGGTCTGTACTTTTATACCAACCCCCATTCCACCCCCCACCACATACACAAGTATCTTTAATGCCTAGAATATGGTAGATGCTCAGATCAAATCTGTTGACCTGAATTGGAATAAAGGTGCTGTAGGCACCTAATTTCAGTATCTAATGGGCAAAAATGGACATATACATTTACATAGTGTTTAATGGTTGGACAGTTATCTTCCCATGCCTTATTTCATATGACCTTTTTAGGAACTGCTATCATCATTTATTTTGTTGTGCAACTGAAGTCTGTGAGGTGGATTTACCCAACTAGGGTAAAACAAAGTTACAAAAAGAAACCCAGGCCCTCCAAGGTAGTGGGCTTCTCTGGAAAGCCTACCTTTAGAAATGTTACGTTTGAGAGGAACTCAGAAAATAAACTGAGAAAACACATTTTTCTTTAAAAAAATTTTTTTTTCTCATCTTTGTTCACTGTTGGATCTTTCTGGTCACGTTTCACCAGCTTACAGATAAAAGGTTACTATTATCAAAATTGAGTCTCTGGTGTTTCTTTTTATTAATATTTTCCCTTCCTCTTTAAATTCTTCAGAGTGAATTCTCTAGAATCAAGAGGACCCAAGAGATATTATTTCAGCAGGAGACCATAGAGAGAAGATAAATGACCTGGAAGAAGAGGATTGCAGGAGTCAGATGGATGAGTCTTCCTCCTTCTGAATTCTTAGTGGTAAAAATCTCAGAACATTCATAGGCTCTAGTAAAGAAAGCCGGAACTAGAGAAATCTAATGTGTCTTGTGGGACTGAGAAGCTCAAGATCCAGCCCCCATGCAAGTTGGGAGAGAGTTTAAAAAAAAAAAAAAAAAAAAACACCTACCATACATTGCATTTATTTAGTAACTATTAGGTGCCTAGCATTGTACTAGGTGCCAAACATACAGATTGAGTCTTTAGCTGTCACCTTACCTACAGTCAAATGAGGAGTACAATTCTAAGTGAATTCAATGGCTCAAGCATATAATTATCAAAAGCAATGGTAATACAGCCCAGCAACTCTCTTTCTGGACATTTTCTCCAGAACAATTAAAACATTTGTTCAGACATAAATGTTCATAGATGCTTTATTTTTAATCGTCAAAGACTGGGGAAAAACACAAATTCAGATATTGTTCACTGGTGACAAATGGTTAAACAAACTGTGGTATACCCACACTGTGGGATACAACAAAAAAAGAAAGAGCAATTGATACAGACAAACTCTTGCATTAATCTCTAAAGAGGAATTATTCAGAGGGAAAAAGTCAATTCCAAGTGGTTACATAAACAACAGTTCTATTTACATAACATGCTAAAATGACAAAGTAATTAAAATGAAGAACACACTAGTGGTTGCTAGGGGTTAGGTGAAGGAATCAGGGAAGGCATGAGGAGAGGGAAGTAGATGTGACTATAAAAGGGCAACCACTTACAGTGATACATTATTTTGTGTCTTGACTGTGGTATTAGACATATGAACCTACATATGGGATAAAAGTGTATAGAAATAAGCACATATAAACATATGTAAGTAACATTTGGGCAATATAAATAAGATTGATGAAGTGTGTCAATGTCAATATCCTAGCTGTGCTATTGTATTATGGTTCTGCCAGAGATTACCATTGGGGGAAACTGGGTAAAGGGTACACAAGATCTCACTGTATTATTTCTTATAACTGCATGTGAATTTACAATTATCTCAAAGTAAAACATTTAATTAAAAATGCAATATGAGCTATACAAGAAGACATTTGGTAGGATTAAGGTATGTAACAGAGGGTTTTGATCTAAGTTTGAAGTGATCAGGAAAATCTCTCCAGCAGACAGGACATTTGATGTGAGATCAGAAGGATGGGTATGTGTTAGCAATGCAAATAGCAAAGGGGTTGGTTCCAGTCGGGAGGAGACATGATGTGTTATAAAAACGGAAACTGATTAAACACATGAAGAATATAGAATATTATATGATAAACTAAAGAGCTAAGTGGAATTCTCTATCGTTCAGTCCATTCAAGGCCATTAAAATGATATTATACAAAGAATGTCATGGGGCACTCTGGGAATACTCCAGGGAATAGAACTACCTCCCTTAATATACCAAAGGGGATGATTTTTACTAGAACTTTCAAAAAATCAAAGCTTTCTAAACTCTTTTTCATATGGGGCTGTATTATAAAATAGTGAACTTTCTATCTTTAGAGATATTCAATCAGACTGGTTGACCATTGTGATATAGGACATATATAACAATTAAGAGCAAGATTGAAATAGATGGTTTCTAAGTTCCCTTTCCATTTCTATGAGATTATATCTTAGTGTTCATTTTGCACAGGGTTGAAGGGGACAAAAAAGGCAGACAGAATTTGGGAAAGATATCTAGAAACAGATCATAGTATCTTGGGCTGATTTAAGCAATTGTTCTAATGAGTAATTGTAGCATTCAAGTTGCAAAACCCTGAAGCAGGATGAGTGAGAATAGGCATGACATCACAGAGGACTTTAAACATGGTTCCCTGATCCCTAATCCCCATGGTCATCTCTTCCCCTGGGTGGATGATGAGTCCTCTCTTAATGGTCTGCATTGCAGGCTACTTATTCTGAGTTGGGTTATAAACACAAGCCCTTCTATTAATTTCAAATGATGCATTTCTATCTATGGCTATGAATAAAACAGATCAATGCCACCCGCATGTTTTATTGGGCCTCCTGTGAAATGAATCTGTAGGAAGACAGCCGGCAGGATGGAGCTGACATGCAGATGAGATTTGTAAGTGAGGACATATTGATTATTTCCATCTCAGCTCAAGCAGTAATTCCACCTGACGCCATTTCCCCTGTTTGAGCTCATTATTTATGCCATAAAAACACTATCTCAATGATAATAACAGGCTTCATTTACAAGCCAGAACATAAAGCACCAGCGCTTAGGATTTCAAAAGGTAGGAGAAGAGGGAGAGAGAAATTTAACAAGTCAGAGAGAGATCCAAAACTGCCAAGGCTCACCTTGCTGTTTTTATTCCCTCAAAAAGCGAGAATGAAAGCAGGTGTTCGATTATCAGTCTTTATTAATAACTCCAGTTTGTACAAGGGTTGGATTGGTGAAACACTCAGAAGTTTCTCCATAGTAATGTTTCCTTATTAATCCCTGATATGTAGTGTGCCATACCACTGCCTCTGTTTAACGTGTAGAGAGATCCTTTTAGGAAGGTACCCCCTGAAATGGAATCACACTCAAATGGAATCACATTCAGAAAACGAACCATTCTCCCAAGTAATGTGTTTGATTGTTTGTTTGTTTGTTTGTTTTGTTGTTGTTGTTGTTGTTATTTTGAGACGGAGTCTTGCTCTGTCGCCCAGGCTTGAATACAGTGTAGTGATCTCGGCTCACTGCAAGCTCCGCCTCCCAGGTTCACGCCATTCTCCTGCCTCAGCCTCCCGAGTAGCTGGGACTACAGGCGCCCGCCACCTCGCCCAGCTAATTTTTTGTATTTTTTAGTAGAGACGGGGTTTCACCGTGTTAGCCAGGATGGTCTCCATCTCCTGACCTCGTGATCCGCCCGCCTCGGCCTCCCAAAGTGCTGGGATTACCGACGGGGGCCATCGCGCCCGGCCTCCAAGTGATGTTTTAAATGGGTTAGTTCACTACCTAGCATGGTCTACATCTATGGTTTCACCATCAATACTTTAATAATCTTTTTCTAAAGGCAAAGCCAATAGAAGTCGTTCCACTCAGGTCGCAAACAGTTATTAGGTACACAGGAACCTTGCACTGCTCTTCGCAGCTAGGTGGCTTTCCCAGTAGGATAAAACGCGGTCTCTGCCAACGGAGACTTTATACCTTGAACCAAAGTCACACATACAGCAAGAGGGTCTAAAAACCAGCGGAGGAACAGTCTAGGGAGGGGAGAAATAATAACAGGGAAACATGGGAAGGCTTCCAGGAATAGATGACTCCTTAGCTAGGACTTGAAATTGATAGTATTCTTCTACTAATTTTTTTTCATTAAAAATGATTAATTCCCTTTAGTACACTAGTAATAGGTTTATTAGGGAAATTTGAAAAAACATAGATATGTAGAAAAATAAAAGTAAATGAAAAATAGGTCATTCCATCATCATACAGGGAGATAACTGCCATTGATATTTCCCTGTGTGCTCTTCTACACCTTTGCTATTCAGATTTTATTTACAAAAATAGGTGAATATTTTACACAATGTTTTGTACCTATGTGTTTTCCACTTAAGAATGTGGGCGGGGCACGGTGGCTTCGCCTGTAATCTCAGCACTTTGGGAGACTGAGGCGGGCAGGTCACCTGACGTCAGGAGTTCGAGACCAGCCTGACGTCTCTACTAAAAATACAAAAATTAGCCGGTTGTGGTGGCACATGTCTGTAATCCCGGCTACTCGGGAGACTGAGGCAGGAGAATCGCTTGAACCGGGGAGATGGTGGTTGCAGTGAGCAGAAATTGTGCCACTGCACTCCAGCCTGGCCAACAGAGCAAGGCTCTGTCTCAAAAAAAGAAAAAAAATAGAATGCATCATGGGCATCTTTTTTGGCCATTATACATGCTTCTCTATCATTTTGATGAATACAAAGTTTCTTTTATTGTCTCATACCTTAAAGATGTTTCATACCTTACTTAGCACATATCCTAACAGCAGATGTTTATAACCATCTATTCCAGGAAGCCTTCCCATGTTTCCCTGTTGTCATTATTTCTCCCCTCCCTAGACTGTTCCTCCACAGGTTTTTAGACCTTCTTGCTGTATGTGTGACTTCCGTTCAAGGTATAAAGTCTCTGATGGCAGAGACCATGTCTTATCCTTCTGGGAAAGCCACCTAGCTCCCAAGGGCATTATGATTAAAAAGAATATTCTAAATTAACCTTCTAGAAACCAAGTATTTACTCCCATCCATGACGATTGCTTTATAATAAATCCTAAAACTGAAATTGCCAGGTAAAAAAAGGCATTTTTAAAGTTGTTGAGAGATACAGCTATGCCATCTTTGAGAAATGGTCTATCAATCTTCTTGCCTAGCAGTGGCATAAGAGTATGACTTCTTAGACAGGCAGTTTATTGACAGGCAGAGTTGATGGGTTTTTTTCAACTGACCAAATAATCTTAGGTAGGATAATGTAAATATTTGCTGATATTCAGGCTTCACATCTTGGTGCTAGCTGGAGACAAAGTTGGAAGAGATTTTTGGAACAAGGGAGTAAAAAATGAATTTGCTTTTTTCCTTTTATTCTGTAGCAGCAATCAGGTAGAGAGAAATGTTTTAAATTTGTTTTGTTTTTATCATTATTATTAGAATAATATGTGCACACAATAAAAACAATGCTAAATAATTCAGAGATTATAAAATAAACAGTAACACTTGCTCCAAGTCCTTGATCCTGTTCACTTGCACAAATTCAATTAATAGAAGTTACTTCATCTCTTCAGAAGGATTTGAGTTACTCTGGTATGCTTAGTGGGCTTAGATGGCTTATAACAAAATGAGACTACTTATTGCACTCACTTTGTCTTTTATATTTAATCATATTTCTTGTAGTTCTTTCTTTTGAGCACATACTTGTTGCCACCTGCATTTCAGGGGAGGGGCGAAGCTTTGATCCCAGTCCTGATTTTCAGATATGGGACATGCCATTTCCAAGATCATAGAAGAGAGTGAAATAATTACTCCAAGTCACAATGTCCCCCACTGCTTTTTCCACAAGGTAGCTCCATATATACCTTGATATGGAATTCAGTTAGTAGAACTGTCTGGCTTCCTTCTGCTCCCTTGTGTAGTCCACATACTCCGGAATGGAGTGATTTATAGGACCAGTCAATGCAGGGAGAATGGACTGGGCATGTTTATCTTAGCTTCTTCCTTTAGACTCGTTAGAGAGTGCTGACCCCAGGAGCAAGTTCTGCCCTGTGGGAAACCTATAATGGTCTAAGCCTGCCATAGGTATTTTAGGGAACCAATTTACCTACATATAAAAGCCACATTTTTTAGCATGGCCTTTATTGAATTTTTTAACAAGGATATTGTTGTCTCCACGTGTGCTACCCTTTCTCTTTTTTCTCAATTGATTCTGAATTCAGACAGGGAAATGGTGTGCTATTTGTTGGGCAGTTTCTCACATTTATTTAACCAATTTTCTATTCATGAGCATCAATGATCTTTATAATTGTTTTTTTCTTGAAATCACATACAAAGCTATAAATGCTTTCAGAAATAAATAAGTATGAATATATCTGTGGGGTATAATCTAAAAAAGTGGAGCTACTCTTTGAAAGGCATTCATTTTTAAAGTTTTGATAGAACAAAATTGACTTTTTTTTTTACAGTTATGCAAGATCTGGTTTTCTCAACCACTGGCAATATGTAGTATTCTAAAACTCCAGTCTATACCATTCTGTAGGTGACAAACAGCATCTCATTAAAATTTTAATGTGCTTTTCCTTAACTATGTCTGAGATTGCACTCTTTTTCATGTTTATTGGCCGTTTGGATAATTCTTTTTGTGGACTGCCTGTTCATCTTCTTTGCCCATTTTTATTAGGTCATTTGTCTTTCTCTTATTGATTTTCAAGAGCTCTTTGCATATTAATAAAGTTAGCCTTTCTCTGTATTGTGTGCTCTGAATAATTTCTCAATTTATTGTCTTCTCATTGTGTGTAGACATTTTTGCCTTTTTGTTGAGTATCATGGAATCAAAGTTCCAATTGCTTTCATGACTTATATACCTTAAACTGTTACAGACCAAATGATCTTAAGAGCTGATATTATCTAAACTGGAAAAGGAAATGCTAGAAACACAGACATGAATATTAGAAGAATATTATGATGACATTGATAAATGGTCAAAACTACTGTAATGATAAGGAAATTGAGAAATAAAGGAATATGAGAGTTTTCAGAAGATAGGCACTATTAAGATAAAACTGAGAGTGAAAATCAAGAAGGGTAGAATTCCAAGGTCAGAATGTAGATGGAACTGGAATTTGATACATACATTTTCTCTAAGAAAATTCCTTTGCTTTCCAGTTGTCCATGAACTGTGTTAATCTGGACTTGGAAACAATTCTAATATATTAGACTATTGTCAGTGCACAACACTAGTCCATTATTGAAATGTCTCCCACTTCTTTTCATTTCTTCAGAGAATGAGAAATGTAATAGATTAATGTTGGCATAGTAGAGGATTGTCCTAGGACAATATCAGTTTTATAACTAGAGTATGCTATTATGTATTGATGAATAAATTAATATTATATCTCCTTGATAACCTTAACACTTCAAAATAATGATATATTTACCTGTAACTATTTAACATTGTTCTCACTTAGATAAATGCTTCATGAGGACATCGATTGTGTCTGTTTATTTTTTATTCTCTTACACATACTAGATGTCCAATAAGTCCCTTTAAATGTATGATTAGCAATTTCCATTCATATAAAACTCCTTTACATTTGAATAAGGTTTTGGCTCTGATAAAATATATGCCTGTACAAAATTATACTTGGATGTTGAATGTCACAATAACTCCATGGGTTAGGCTTTATCGCTATTTTATTGAGGAGGAAATTTAGGTTCAGATATGCGACATGACATTTCCAAGATCATAGAAGAGAGTGAAATAATTACTCCAAGTTACAATTCCTCCCAATGCTTTTTCTACACTGTCATGCTTCAAGTTTAGAATCGTATAAACTTCAGTGTGAAAAGGTTAAAAACTTTCTTAATGCAACCAGACTTGGTAGTTTATAAGAACATATGTTTGCTGTGTACAAATAATGAAATGATAATACATCTTCGTTGGGTGGTTTATCCAATCGCTATAGTGACTCAGATAGTCATTATTATTTACTAATACTGTTATTGCCAATACACTCTAAGGGTGATACCGGATTTTTTTTTTTGGAAGCCAGTTTGGAAAGAATGTGTCCTTATGTTATGGAAAGAAGTATTCAAGTTAGTTAGTAAGAGGATATTAGTAATTTATGAGCCATTATGACTAAGTATAATTATTATAACTCTTAGGTGGACCAGATGTACCAAGAGAATAGAGTTTCTTATGACACTGCAAGTTGGACAAGAAGCTACTTCTAACTTCAGCATAGTCTAACCAGCGGGGAAATCTGAAACTCTAAAGTACTCATTCAACAAATACATATTGAGTGCTGGTTTGTGTCAGGCACTCTTTTGAGAGCCAGGGATTCTACCTTAGAGAAGAGGTGCAAAATCTCTGCACTTCGGGAGCATATACATTCTAATAAGATGACAGAGCATAGACAATGAATTCATTAACAACCAGACCATAACAGCTTTTTATTGTTGCTGCAAAGAAAATATATTGGGAGATAAACGAGAAAGTAATCAGGTATGGAGGAAGACATAAAATAGATTGGTCAGGGAAGTTCTCTCTGAGGAGATAACAATTAAGCATGATCTGAATATTAGAATAATATATCCGTTAGAAAAATACCCAAGATAGGGAAAAAAAAAAAAAAAAGAGTGAAAGTCCAGAGGCAGGAAGCTTTATGTTCAGAAAACAGAACAGAGGTTTTGAAGCTAGAGAACAAGAAAAAGTGGGACACAATGCAGTCAAAAAGGCCAACAGGAGCAGGGTCATGCAGGGGCAGAAGAACATGGTCAGAAGTCTGAATTTTCTTCATTAAACGAGAAATCTTTGAAAAGTTTTAAATAGGGATATATTGTAATCTTACACATTTTCTTTTAATCTATGATGTCTGAGACAGAAAAAAAGCAATGATGTTAAGAGATTATGGACATTAACAAAGTTTGATACAATCCTTGCTTCAGGGGGAGCACCAGAGTCCAATGGGAATCAGCAAATTTAGAACTAAATCAAAGAGAGTTCGAAGGGAGGGAGGATGACCTCACTGTCAAGGATTTACTGAAGAGAGAATGCTGCTGAGGGTAAGCTACTGGAAGCACCGTGCTTTGAAGAACCTCTTTTATCCTCTTCTCTATAAAATTGATCACAGCACATCCTGGCCATTCACCCATAAGAAGTCTGAAAATTACCAGTGGAGAATCGAAAGTTTTTTTAAAAAAATTATATTCTTTATTAACCTGAATGGATGAATGAATGAACAAACATTCAAACAAATGATACAAACAAGCAAACAAAACTACTCTCAGGGCTTCAGCTGAAGATGAGATGTAAATTAAAGTACTGATTTCCTATCTTAGCTTGTCAGAATCATTTGCAAAGCTTTGTGTAGTTTAAAATTTCTAGGTTCCACTTGTGCAGATTTTCACCTGCTAATCAGTAGGGCTTTGTGCCCAGGAATCTGTATTTTTAAAAGATCCCCATTAAATGTTGACGTTCAGCCAGATTTAGAAATCTTCGAATTAGATAAGCGCGCCAAGTCCCTTTCAGCCCAATGAGTCTGTAAATTATCAAACTGCAGTGAAACCAACATGGGACTATTGCTAGATGGTGCTAATGTGGATTGCCAAACTGTCTCATTTTAAATTTCATTTGAGGATAAAGCCAAATGATATTAGCAAATAAAAAAAAAAAGTTACTGGTGCCAAATTCTCCCAGCTGCTATGCATTGAAGGCACAAATTACTACATATATTCTAACTGTCTAAGAGAGTAAATGCATCTTCTAGGGAGACTTGACTTATGGTCAACGGGGTGTTTAGGCAGAGGGAGAAAGTATTTAGGATGATCATACATTAGTTTTGTAATATTCCCTCTGTTGTCACTTTGGACAAACTTTTGCTCATTTGCTGCCATGTCTTCTGGCTATAAGTGGTGCTCAATGGTGAGAAAGCTGATGTCAAAGGTATACGATGGGTTCAAGGACACACAATGAATCATTGTCAAAACGGTTTCCAGTCATGGGCTCTACATTCTTAATTATTTAATTAGTCTCCCAAGACAAAGAAATAGCATAAACCAACAGAAAAGTATCTAACTGTTTCAATGGAAATTATATTGCTTTTCTGTACCAGAGTAGTATGCCCTGCTTGGAAAAATGATAGAATCTGGAGGTAAAAGAATTTTGAGAAAGTCTTGCTTTTTCTACCCTCATGTTATAATATTTGAAACGTCACCATTAGTGACTCCTTTTAGAGAGAAAAACTACACTCATATTGGCCATCTGGGTTAGTTTTTTGTTTTGTTTCAGAATTTCTTTGCAAGATATATATTACACCTTTTGCACATGTATTCGCTATTAGACATTCTTTCTATAGAGATTGAATGAATTTTTTAGAACACCTGTTATGTGCCAACCATTATAATAGGCAGTAAAAGTGAAATGATGACCTAGACACCCATCTTACTCTCAAGCTCTTTAGTGTGGTGGCTAAGTCTGTGTTTGTGTAAATATACAGGACTAGGCAACGTAAGACTATTCAGACTTTGTGCCCTTATTCAGTAAAAGAAACATTCTTTCTGGGATGGTCTTTTAACAGATTTTAATTCCCAAACTTGGCCACAAATTAGTCCCCATCTCATATGCTCCCTGCATGCTCCCTTTTGGAACACGTTCTCTTGGAATCCAGCTGTCATTCCCTGAATAGCCCAAGACTCTATGATGAGGCCCCCATATATGTCCTCTGGTCCACTGTGAGAACTGAGCCAAAACTTGGGGACACCCCTGTCCCGATCCACACATGCAAGAAAAGAAGCCTCCAGGTGATTCTAGCCACCAGCTATTCAGCGCTTACCAGCTGAAAGCCCAGACCCCACGGGGCAGATGCCAGCTATCCCTACTACACTCTGGTTGACTTTTTATTTCTTTTTCTTGAGACGGGGTCTTGCCCTGGTGCCCAGGCTGGAGTACGGTGGCACTGTCTTGGCTGAATGCAGCCTCTACTTCCCTGGCTCAAGTGATCCTCCTGAGTAGCTGGGACTATAGACATATACCATCACAAACAGTTAATTTTTGCATTTTTTGTAGAGACGGGTTTCACCATGTTGTCCAGGCTGGTCTCTAACTTCCGAGCTCAAGAGATTTGCATACCTTAGCCTCCCAAAGTGCTGGGATTAAAGGCATGAGCCACAACACCCAGAACTCTAGATGATTTTTAAGAAAATAATAATAGCTAACATTTACTGATCTCTTACTATTTGCCAGGCACTGTGCCAAGGGATTTGTATAACTAACTCATAGCTTGTTTAATTGTTAAAATGACCAAGCAACATTTGTTACTCTCCTCATTCCCATTTTACAGTTGACAAAGCAGAGGCTTATAGAGAATATGATTCTACATCCCAAGGTGATGTAGCTAGTAAATAGTAGAGCTGAGACTGAAACTCAAATATAGTTGCCTGTCTACATGCTGCCACTATATTTTATTTTAGCCAACAATCAACTCGATTTATATATTTGTACAAATACATGACTGAATTTTCAAACTAAAGAATCCATGAGGATAATAAAATAGTTGATGTGTTATCCTACAATATTTGGGGTGCTTTAATACATAGCAACAGCTAACTAGAATAGGTCTTCCCCAATTCTACTGTAAGTTACCAAAAATAAAAAATAAAAATAAAAATCCCCAGCCCTCAGGAACCAGTTTATTGGCCATTATTACAAGACAGGGACAGTGACATTTACAGAGCACCTACAATCCACTAGAGTGTACTATGTGTTTTGCCTTAGGGACATTAGACATTTCCTTTCTTGACCTCATTTTATAGATGACCACTTTCACTTTGAGAATGGAGAAATGCTCAGAGATATTACCTAGAGTGTTCCTTTATCCTGAACTGATCTCTCAGTTTTCAATGCCCTCTTTAGACTGCTTGCCTCACGATTGTCCTCATCATCAGCCTAGATTTAATCTCCCTGGGAAAGTTTCCAGTGGCCCTTAATATTTAACTAGGTGGGCCCCTCTATGTTCCCAAAGCACTATATACCCAGGAATAGCAAGTATTTCTGAATTATAACCATGTACCTGCATATTTTTACTGCTATACTATACAGTCCTTGAGGATGAAAATACAGCTTTGCTCACTGTTTTATGACCATAACTTATCAAGTGACTAGCAAATGAAGATGGCCCATGGAAGTCAGAAATGGTACTCAACTCTTCAGGATCTTGCCTCAAACATCTTTAAAAAACCACCTACCACTTCTACTTCTAATCAATACAAACCTTCAAGAATTTTCTATTGTCATCACCTTCTCTTTCACTCTCACAATCCATTCTAATTTAAAGTCTGGAATAGTGACTGACTGACTGATATTTAGATCAAGAAGAGGAGTAGGGAGGGAGGCCAAGGAGAGAGTGACAGGTGACCCATGGGATGAGGTAGATCATTTATGTTTGTGGATCCTGTAGTTAGATTATTTTTGTTTAAATCCTGGCTTCATTACCTTCTATCTTGTGAACTTGGTCCATTTGCTGCATCTTACCAAACCTAATTTTTCTCGCTTTTAAAGTGGAGTTAATAGGGATTGTTGGAGAAACAAATGACAAGATGCCCATTGAGTACATGGCAGGATGCATGACTCATGGTAAGTATATTTAGTTATATATTGAGTTATTGTCAGTGATATGATAGACAGCACAGAAATGGTAGCAGGAGGCATAGAAATAATGGAATTTGCACCAGGATATGATTGCAAGTCAACATATAGTTTTCTTCTTTCTGAATCCAAGTCTTTCAGTTTAATGTCTGAGTGACCCTGACACAGTTTTCTTATTGTATTTGGACCCTTTAAGTGTCTATAGAGTTTCACATTAGTAACTTAATTCAAATGATAGAATAATAACATGTTAGAGCCCCAGGAGAAAGAGAAAGGGAATTTCCATTTGTTGAACACTAACTATATGCCAGGCACTTGCTGTGGCTTTTAAACTAGAGGACTTTTAAGTTATTCAAATTCTGAACTCTAGGAAAATAAAATCTAAGGCTGGATAATAAAATCTTATGTGTGATATTCTGAACATAGAATTATTATATATAGAGAGAAATATTTCAAAAAAGTCAAGGAGAATAAGAGAGGTGTAGTACCCTTAGGCTTTCTGATGATAACTCACAGATCACGGACTAGACCAAACTTCAGTAGGAAGCTGGAAAGTAAGAATAGGAACTGAAATTCATGAGGAAGGTTTTAAGTAGCTCTTTTCCTCTCAAAAAGCTGACGTTGTAGTGAAGTAAGAAGAACCTCTAAAGACAGCGTTGGGACTATCATTAATTAGAATGAGAGTCCTTGGAGATAGAGAGAAACTATTATGTCTCTCTTCCCTGGGGCCTGGGCTGGGATGATTCCCTACAGGGTTATTTCCAGTTCTGCATGAGTTAATGATTCCATCGTAATCAACCTCAGCCAAAGACAGTACAACATAAAGAACAAACAAAAGAAAATTGTTAGGATTACACATAAACTCTCTTTGGACATATGCCGGCTCACAAAGCTAATGAGCTCCCCATTCAGACTCTCCAGTGGCAGCCTATTGTAATAGCCCTAAACATTCTGAGAAAACTGCTGCCGAAGATGGGGAGAGGGTGGCTATTATGGCTGAATGCTGAAGAATGCAGTTTGATGAGGGAGGAAGGTCTTTCCCCTGTCAGCTGCCTTTCACTAATAGAAAAATGCAAAGCCCAGGAAGGTGAGCCAGATGCTTGGCAAGGCCCCTTTTGGCTTCTGTAAAGTCATAAAGGGGATGGAGAGGGAAGAGGAAGAAAGGAGAGGGGGCATGGGCACACACAGCTCATCCTACCACAGAAGAACTGAGGTCTCCCTTGAGTTTTGAATAGGATACTTGTGGAATAATTCAACTGCATTCAAGGAAGGGCAGTAAATATACAAAACTTATTACACACAGCAAATAGAAATAACACCAAAAAAAGAGATGAATCTGTTGATTACTAATCCCACTTTTTGTAAAGGGAAGGGAGGGATATTTTAGATATATGAAATATTATCATTCTCTCTGGATACAGCAAAACAGGGTAATACAGTTCAAGGTTTTTCACAATTTTTAAAGATATCTTAAGCCATTTATCTGTGAAAACTTGTCAGGAAGTTGAAACCATAAGACACATTAAAACAGTACAAAGAGAAGGCGAAGACTCAGAGTTGGTCCCCTCTCCCCACTTCTTAGCCCCTAGAGTTGCCCTGGAACAACCCCCCCTTGAGACTCAAAGTATCCCAGAAATCCAACTTGAACATCTCTTGGACTGGCTTAGCCATATAGTATCCAAGAAACGGTAGGCAATGTTGCTCAAACGTTTTTTGCCTGTTTCTTCATTGATAAAATGGCAATAATGGAAATCTACCAGGACTGTAGGAAAAGAGTTAAGCAGTTCAGTACCTGGCACCCAGCAAGCTCCCAACCAATGTTACGTTTCTTTTTAACCACTAAACTCAGCATAGATTTTGCATTCTTTGAAAATATTTCTTAGTACTGCAATTATTATTATTAACAAATATAATGGTAGCAGTTACTGGTTCATTAATTATGCACTGTATATACATAAAACAACCCATAAAAATAGTTATTTTTCCCAGTGTAGAGATACAGAAAAAAAAAAAAAAGAAGAAGAAGAAGTTGCAAGGTTAAGTAAGGTATTTCCTAATTAACTCAACTACTGCTGTCCCCTTGGTGGGGAATGGGACATGGTCATGGCACAATTACAATACATGGTGGCAAGGTTGATATGATCCAAGGTTGATAGGAGTCTACTGTGGTCTAGATTTGCTATCCAGTGAGATCCCATGCAATGAATGAGGTGCATAGTCAGGAGCACAAGCAGGGAGTGATAATTGAGGATCGTCAGTGACATTGTTAAGACCCTTGGACACTCACACTTTCCCAACGAGAGTTCTGCATCTGAACCACAGATTCCAAACATGATTTCAGTAGTGATTTTCTAAATTCTTCCAAGGAGAAGATGCATGGGAAAGAAGTTAATTTGTTATGTAATAGGGGTTCCTTGAGGCATTAAGAGTTAATTCTTTTACAGAACCCTGGTTAATACAAACTGAAACTGACAATATTTTCTAGGCTACATGATCAGAAAAAGGGCAAATAAAGCAGTAAAATCTTATGCTGTATGATCAGAAAGTGAGTAGAGATGTCAGAGATTCCGAATCTGTAGAATCAGAAAATGAGTAACATACCTGAGCACTTAGGGTAAATCAGCACTCTCAAGAATCACCTTTGCACTATTTAATCTAGTAGATTATGAAGTCACCCTAAACACTCTAACCTAAAAGCATGTGTTTGCTTTTGTACACTTAAAATGTGCAGTGTAGATTATGTACGTTCCTAAACACTCTAACCTAAAGCATGTTTGCTTTTGTACATTTACAGTGTGCGTGAATGTGCGTGCATTTGTATGTGTGGACACAAGAAGTTTCCAATCTCTATAATGATCTTAGGCCCTGTCGAAAGGCACTAGTTGTGGGATGAGATTACTGGTGTGAGCAAGACTCTTGGTCCATGAATTCTCCCAGATAATCATTAACCTTCAGGCAATGGTCCTTACTAATTCTGAGTTTCCACCTGCTTGGACGATTCTATGATGACCTTACATTGTGAAGAAAATAATCTGTTTAATCAGTATTGCAATGTGCACACTGGCAGCCAGCATGTAAGCCTGTGGTTCTTTGAGCGAGGACACCAGATGAGCCTTATAGTAATGTTGCTTATAAAGTGGCTTGGTGATTTACTGTTGTTTCTGGCCCTAAAACTATTCACTTCTTGTATTAAGTAAGAAATCAGCATAAAGAAATGTGTTGTAAGAGAGAAGAGATCTGGTCTCTTTCTATCCTAGACAGATACCTGTGAGGTGCCATGCACATAATAATTCTTTAATAAATATGTATTTAATTGGATTGAACTTGACTGGCTGTGACTCTAAATGGCTTTATTAATAATATATGTTATTAAATTACATATTTATTTGCTTATCTGTTGTCTGTCTCTTCTCCTAGAATATATACTCCATGAGTTTAAGGTCCTTGACAGTTTTACTTACTACAGTATTCCCAATGCTTAGAATGATTCCCGGCCCCTAGAAGGTGATCAATACATATTTGTTAGATGAATGAACACCTTTTATTGAGATTTCTGAAACATGCCAGGCACTGTGCTAAGCAATTTGATATATATTATGCCATTTGATCAAGTGTGTCTCAAATTTAATGTGCTAATGCATCTCCTGTGATCTTCTTAAATGCAGATTCTATTGAGTGGGTTGGAGGTAGGGCTAAATATTTTGCATATCTAGGAAGTTTCCAGGTGATGACAATGCTACTGGTCCATCTACAACACTTATACTAGTAAGGATCAACTCGTCTTATCACATAGGCATTATTTCCCATTTATTTTTCAGAGAATGAAATTGAGACTTCTGGATGTTCACCAAATTATCTAAGGACACACAGCTAATAAGTAGGAGATTCTGATAAATAACAAAAGCTAACCCCACACTCATTAAGCAGTCCCTCCCCATTCTCTACTCCCTCTAGCCTCTGTCAATAACTAACCTGCTTTCTGTCTCTATTTATTCACTTACTATGAATATTTTATGGAAATGGTAGATCATACATTATATGGTCTTTGTGCCCGGCTTTTTTCACTTAGCACAATGTTTTAATGTTCCTGTGTGTTGCAGCGTGTATCAGTAATTCATTTCTTTTTACAGTTGAATAATATTCTATTGTATAGATATAATGCCACATGGTATTCCATTCATCAATTTGAACATTTAGTCAATTTCTACATTTTGACTCTTATGAACAGTCCCGGCACAAACATTCTTGGATATTGTTTTGTTTATTTATTTGTTTATTTCAAACACATGCTTTCAATTCTTTGGATTACATATGTAGGAGTAGAATTCCTGACTTATATGGCAATTCTATGCTTAATTTCTTGAGGAAATGTCAAACTGTTTGGTTGGACCATTGTACATTCCCAACAGCAGTATACTAGGGTTCCAGTTTTTTTTATATCCTTATCAATGCTTGTTGTTTTCCATTTTTCAATTGTAGCCATCTTAGGGGGGACGCAGCAGTATCTTTGTGATTTTGGTTTGCGTCTCCCTAATGTCGCATGGCTGCATCTAAGACCTTAGTCAAACCCCTGAACTCGCTTTAATGCTCAATCTCTTCATTCTCACAGTTCAGACCTGCTTCTGCCTGTATGCCTTCATTAATAAAGCAAAGTGTGGCTGGCTTGTTGGCATCTTCTCTGTTTCTTCATCAAACATTTTGCCTCTTATTTCTCAGAAGACTCTTTCTGTGTGACGCTTGGAACTCATTTTCAGCCTCTTAGCCTCTAATCACTCACGTCCACCTTGAGGCTGGGTTCCTCTCCCCTCTAGATATCCAATTCAACAGGATCCAAGATCTATCCACCTCCACTTTTTTCATCACGGAAAACACTCTTGCATTCTTGCCTTGATCATCTCAGAAGTGTGTGCTGAGCTCACTCCAGCAACATTCTCATTGTTTAACTGCCAAAGCTGTTGCCCAGCCGTGGTCACCCTGTATTTATCCTGGGCAGGAGTCTCACATTAGGCCATAGTGTCCATCAACCACAGGGACACACATATCAAGCTCTCTGGATGATCCCAAGGAATCTTTCTCTCTCTAGTGGTCTTAAAGGGAATTGGGCCTCACAGCAATTCCCTTTTCTGGCTCTCTATAAATACCCTCTCCTCCCAACACTTTCCTCTCCTTCTCTTCCTCTCTCCCTCTCTCCACCTCTCCCTCTCTACCTCTTTCTCTCTTTCTTTCTTTCTTTGACAGAGTCTAGCTCTATCACCCAGGCTGGAGTGCACTGATGCGATCATGGCTCACTGCAAACTCCACCTCCTGGATTCAAACAATTCTCATGCCTCAGCGTCTCAAGTAGCTAGGATTACAGTTGTGTGCCACCAAGCCTGGCTAATTTTTGTATTTTTAGTAGAGACAGGATTTTGCCATGTTGACCAGGCTGGTGTCAAACTCCCGGCCTCAAGTGATCTGCCCACCACAGCCTCCCGAAGTGCTGAGATCATAGGCTTAAGCCACTGTGTCCAGTCTCAACTCTTTCTTTTTAATATCCTTTCTTTTTGCATGGTCTAAGAGTTGTGAAACCCATTACTTTACTTTTACACTGTAAATTCTCAATAAATTATACCTATGACCATAATGAGGATTTGTTGAATACTTACCTTTATAATGTCCCATGTTATGGGCTGAATTGTGCTTCCCATGCCCCCAAATTCATATGTTGAGATCCTAACCCCCAGAACCTCAGAATGTTACTGTATTTGGAGATAGACCTTTAAAGAGGTGACTAAGTTAAATAAAACAAGGCCTTAAGGATGGGCCTTAATCCAATCTGTCTGGACCTTGTGAGAAAAGAAATTATTCTTCTAAGACTTACAAAAGGCCACTGATGAAGCATGTGCACAAAGAGAAGTTCATGCAATGGGGCAGGAAAAAGGTGGCTATCCACAAGACACAAAGAGAGGTCTCAGAGGGGTTCAAATTCGCTGCCACTTAAATCTTGGACTTGTAGACTCCAAAACCATGAAAAAAACAAATTTCTGTTGTTTAAGCTGGCTAGTCTATGATGTTTTGTTATTGTAGCCCTGGCAAACTAACACAGCCTCTCAGTGAAAACCTATATAGGAAGTGGCCCATTCCAACGTCCTGTAACATGTAGGAAACTTGGTGATCACTGATGCTCTGCACTGAACATTCGTGTCCCACCAGGATTCAGGCATTGAAGCCTAATCCCCAATGTAATGGTATTTGGAGGTGGGGCCTTTGGTAAGTAATTAGGTCATGAGGGTGGATTCCTTATGAATGGGATAAAGACACTTATAGAAACAGACATGAGAGAGTTTGCTTCCTCTTTCTCTGCTCATTACCTCGTGGGGATTTCAAGGAGATGACAACGATCTGCTAATCAATTACCAAGCCCTCACCAGACACCAGATCTGCTGGCACCTAGATTCTGGGACTTCCCAGCCTCCAGAACTGTGGGAAATAAAAGTTTGTTGTTAAGATCACCTAGTCTATGTTATATTTGTTACAGCAGCCTGAACTGACAAGACACTGGCTGTGGAATTCCATATATTTTATTTGGGACTGGCTTGAACCCTTACTAACTAAGTGCCCTCAGGCAATTAACCTTGGTTCTTCAAAACTATTTCCACATGTATAATATGGGAATATTAATGGGAAAATTGTAGTCATCCTCCTTTCTTGAGGGTTTTAAATCAATACATAGCCATTAATTTGCTCATGTGAATCTCACTTTGTAGGATTGTGAGGCTCAAATGAATCTATGTGAAAGTGCTTTCTAAATTCTAAAGTGTTATAAAATGTTCATTAATACAATCACAACATCTACAAAACTGTTAACGGGAGGGAGAGGAAATCAATTGCTGTGTGATTTTGTTTTGAGCATAGGGTCAGGGTGTAAAGTGGTAAACACTCCCCTTTGCCTGTCAGCAACCAACAATTAATCCATCTCAGGGTATTTTTAAACATTGGGAATCACGTATTTTCCATTCGGCAGTTGGAAGACTGCCATCCAAAACAGCCAGCATCAGCTACCAGTTGAATTAATACTCACTGTTACTAATAACTCAATTTCTCCGCCTCTTCCTTCACTTCCACAAGTTCATGCAAAGCACCCAACATAAAGTTCTCTGGAACTGAGCTTAGGCATATATAGGAAGCCTGAAATTTTGACTCTTATAGCCACAGGATCAAAGATCTATTATCTCTTAAGGATCTTATATGTGCTAGGAAATGTGTTAGACATGCCACATGTATTTTTTTTTTTTTTTCCTCACACAAGGGGTGGGTTCAGTTCTTTGGCAGTTAACAGCCCAATGACCACAACCAAGGACAGTTTAGAAGATGATTTTATAACTTACAGTAAACAAGGAGAGCACCAGAGATAGCTCCCACAGGAGAACCTCCGAGAGCTGGAGGCTGGATCAGGCATTATAAGCATAAAGTAATGAGACATGATCTTGCAATGAGGTGATGCCAGGAGGCATGATCTGACTGGATCCTGCCATGGGGTGGTGCCACAGCTCAAACCAATTGGATCCTGGATCCTGGCATGTGCTTTGGGCTTCTTAATTCAGTCTCCTCCTAGGTTGAAGCACTTAGGTTTCTCCTGCGGCTGCACACTTGTTTTATCTGGGCATGCTCAGGATAGGTGACCTGAGGGTCCACGGCAACCGAAAAACAACTCATCACTTTGTTACAAAAATGTTGAACCAGGTTGGTCTGATGCAGCTACATTTTCTCATGTAAACACTTATAACAGTCCTTTGAAGGAGGAGTTAATAACTCCATCTTAAGTTTAAGTAAATTGAAGTTTAGAGAGGTCAGTGACTTTCCATTCACTCATTTGATGGGTTATTCATTGAGCACTTTCTCTTTGCTAAGTACTGAGTAAATGCTGGAGAATACAACATGGAACTTGCAATCTTAGTGGAAGAATACAACATAAGACTCAAACAAGCAAATCTATATAGAATTTGAGTTCCACAAAGGAAATTCACAACATAGGAACTATATACATGGACCTTAACTCAAACTTAAATCTTAGTTGGGGAGCAGATAACAAACAAATAAACATGCAAATAAACACAGATTTAAGTTCCATGAGCAGCTTCACAGAAAGTGGTAAAAGTACAGGTGGGTGGTTGAGAAAGTATACTTAATAAGAAAACTGAAGCATAAAAAGTAGCCACGTAGCATAAAAGTAGCCATCTGTCTAAAAGAATGACTTGAAGACAAAGCCCTAATGATATAACTTAAACCTCTGTATCTCACCATGAAGGACCCTTGTAATTTTCTGGTATAGGAATTGATACATAATCCTTTTTACTTAAAGTTAAGAATCTTAATATAGACCCAAGGATAAAAGAGCCAAATTGTAAGACCTTTTTGTGACACCAGCTGGTGTCTTGAGGAAATGAATTTTCAACTTTCTGAACTTTCAAAATTGCCTTGTTAAACTTATGCTATTCTGAGGATCAGAGAAGTAGTATAGAAAACATGCTTTTCAATGTGCTACACAAATGTAAGCGATTACTGAAAATACCAACAACTTCCTGCAGGCATGTCACTCAACATGATGTTAATCCAAAAGGTTAAACATCTTTTAGTAGAGTTTACCAAGTTGAATTCTTAACAACAGCTCTGGTCACAAACTCACTAACAGACTCTGGTTAGCTCAGAACTGATTCCCAAATGAGAAATATGCCACCTGGTCTGACATTCTCCCCTCCTACTACCATGCCATCGCTAGTACAATGTCCTCATTGTTTCCCAAATTTCCAGTATTTAAAGAATCGTCCAGGGTCTTGTGGAGACTTGATAAGTATCTGAGACCCAGCTTCTAGCTTACTGAATTTCAGATTCAGTAAGCAGATGAAGCCAAGGAAATCTGTGTATATTTAATAGTCAGCACAGGTGACTCACTGGACCCCAAATCGATGTGCATATAAGCATTGCCTGGGGAGTTTATGAAAAAGAAATTCCTGGCAACAGCCTTCAATAAAATGTCTAATTTACTGAGCCTGGGGAACCACCCAGAAGTTGCATGTTTAATAAGCATTCCCCAGCTGTTGACTGTGGTCTGTTGTTCAAGTGTAAAAAATATCATTCATCTAGAAATGAATTTATTGCCATCTCTTGTACCTTCTGAATGTCCACCTTTCCAGCCTTCCCTTCACAGTCTCCTAGCAATCTAAATTCATCTTTTGCAAGTAGTTCTAGAGTTACTGCCCTCTTCTCCACTGCCCTAGGGTTTTCTAAAACATTTTGGGAGAGATACAGACATGCTGAAGTCACTCTGTCTTGTGGCTTGGATCATTATGTCACAAGATCCTTCAGGTGTCATTTCATCAGCTGGAAACCTCTGTGGTTGGCAATGCCTCTGCTTGCATTTTGCCTGCACCCACTGGGCTCATTCCACCCACTCAGCCCAACAAGCTGCACTTGGCTTATGCTACTGGCCCAGATCCCGTGCATGTCAAGGGAAAGCCAGACATGGAGTGGTGAGGGGTGTCAGAGCAAGTGAGCACCGGGTCCAGCCACTGCATGCAGCCAGGCATGCTGGTTGCTGTGGAGGGGTGGGCAGCTCCAGGCACCGGCACCAGTACAGGCACCAGCATAGGCACTGGATCCATGCTAAGCTGTGATGGTACCAGATGCACCACATGCAGCTTCTGCTGAAGGTACCATCATCTGGATGAGGGGAATGTAGTGGTGCCCAAAAGCTCAGAGATTCCAGGAGCTGCAGAGCCCCAAAGAGGGTTTCACAGCATGTCACAGCCCTGCTTCGGGGATTCCCAAGGTCTGGGCTCCCAGAAGGGCCACAGCTCTTCTCTCCTTCTCCTTGCCCACAGTGCAGTGAAGTTGGGGTGGGGGGGTCATGTTTCAGCCTGTTTGTGTTACAACTCTTTCAGTCCCACTGCCTGGCACCAGCCCATGGCTCCTGGGCTGACCTAGGTGACCCCACTTCTGCTTCTTGTTGCATGGAGTGTCCACCTGGTGCCAGTGGAGGGTGGGAGGGCTATAGTGTAATAGCTTGACTTGGGGAATCCTGAGGTCTGGGCTCCCAGAAAGGTCACTATTCTTCACTCCTGCTCCTGCATTCTGGGAACATCCCACCACCCACAGCTCAGGGAGCTGACTAGGAACATGTTACAGCCACTTTTGCTCCCATCATTTGGCAGGTCCGGGTCCGGAGTTCTTGTCTTGAGTTCAGGAAGAAGGAGGTTACACAGACAACTGGAGAGTGAGCAACATGGAGAAGAGCTTTATTGGCGGACCAAACAGCTCTCAAATCCGTCCTTCCTATCTGCAGACAGGTAGTCCTGATGAGTGTCTCAGTCTTGCTGAGTCTGGGGTTTTTATGAGCTCAGAATGGAGGAAGTGCGTGCTGATTAGTTCATAGGCAGGAGGAACTGTGTGCTCACTGGTCCATGGGAGGGCCCAGAAAAAGCACCACTTAATTGGCCGAAAGGCATCAAAGAAATTGTCACTCCTAGTCAGGGCAGGAACTGGCAGTCCAGCCCCCAAGCTTCAGGCCGTCCTTGGCTTGAAGGTGGAATTTCACCTGGGACCCATCCCTTCCTGCCTAAGAGCCCGTTTGCTTTCTGCCACTGTCAATTATTAATTATACATTATAGGGAAAATTAAAGATTTGAAGAAAATTTAAAAGGGAAGGAGGGAGCAAATAAAGAAACAGAATAATTGTGTGTTTTCAGTGCCAGAAATAGGTATGACTATCAAAGGTTCTGGAGTCAGAAAAAGCAAATGTGATGTACTTCTCCTACATTTTAATGGGGAGAACAAATGTAGTGTAAGCTTATTCTACGATAGTGTAAGATATGTGTGCACCGCTACAGAAATTCCTGGCTTCTTGGAGCAGAAAGAATAGATGTTTAGGTAATCCTGAGGTATTGTTCGGGGGACTTTCAATTCACACTTATTATAAGAATTGTAACTCTATTTAAGCAATATATAATTTCTCCTCTGAAGTAGAAACTGGGAAAAAAATGAACAAAAGAAATGGGTAATTGGAAAAAATGTTACAACATTTATCCAGGCAAACTATAATGTTTCCCCAGATCAAATGCAGCCCACATTCAACTTTTCTGAATCATTAAGTCTCCCAATTGCCTGTGTGCAACTTCCCCAACTCAGCTACAATCATCAGTGAGAGAAAACGTGCCTAAGAGCAAATGTGTAAAGTCAGCAGCAGAGGGATTTTAGGGTGGAGTGGTGGGGGATGGTGGTGAGTAAAAACAAAGGCCACCTGCCTGTCCGCACTGTTCCACCAATGATTTCATGGATTCATTCAGACTCAAGTTTGTCACCAGAGACACCTGTGATGCCTGCTGGCATTTCCTTGCAGCCTCAACTGGACTCCCTTCTTAAAAGCTCTCCAGTTTTTCCCCTCTAATGAAACTACTTAATCCTCCCCGCTTCTTTGGGTCCTTTGAAGCATGGAAAAATGGGGACTGAGTCTGACTGTTCACTGCAATTCCTTTCTCTTTAGATCCAAATTAAAAATGGTCCTATTTGCTCCCTGCTACTGATGGAGATAATTTAGGAGTTGTTTTCATTCCAACAAAAACAACTGAAAACTGGTCGATCCACCTGAGTGGTATTTTTTGGAAATACATGTGTTTATATCATGCAAACCATGGGACCCTGCTTTCTCCCATCCCTGATGGACTCGCAGTTTTTAAGGGCTTGAAATGCTCTTCTAATAGAAACTAAACTTACTGAAGAGCCTACAAGGATGTGGACGATGCAGCCTCCATGATCACAGAAGCTTGCCCATTTCCCTCCCTTGCTTGCCATCTCCTATTCACTCACTATTTTACCCCACTCTCTAGCCAAGGTTCTTTAGCCCAGTCTCTAGCCAAAGCTCAGCCAAAATTTCATTTCTTCAAGAAGCTGTTCCCAGGATCCTGCAGGCTCACTGTGGGAAGCTTATGGTCTCTTAGCTCCTGCATTTCTCCTTCATATCACTTATCACAATTATAACTAAAACAATAACAATTACAAAATTTCTTGCTTGATGGTGATTATTAAATTCTTGAGTACAATGCCTACTCCATAAAGATAGGAAGGCACTTTTGTGTTGAACATCTCCAGAGTTTGGTAGGGTGTCAGATGTCAGAGGACCCATAAACATTTTCTAAATGAATTTTAAATGGAGGTGAAGAGTGTTTATAAGAAAAGTCTGTGTTGGTATTGTTTGATGTTCATTTACAAATACACCTCAATTAGTAGTGCAAAAAAAGCCCTCTCTGGTCTTCAAACTCTAAGCTGAATTAGTCAGTGCTCCTAATTCCAAGGGCCTTGGATGTCCAAATGCACTTATCCCCAAGAATTTTCTGTAGATTTTTAGAAAGTATTTTTCTTTTGGGGGACTCTCAGCCTTTAGGTCCTATTGCTGGACCTTCTCTCCTTTGTACCATGCTGAAATTTTAGCTCAAAGATTCACTTCTGTCTTCCAGTTTATAAGTATGTAGACTTTGCCAAAACATTTCTGAATATGGGCAAGATGGCTGAAGACTTCAAGCGTTGGGAAGATGCAACGCAAGTGTTTACATCATAGCAATACAAACAACCTTCAAAGTCTCTGACCACTGCCCCCATCACCATAGTTCCCCACGTCCCCCACCACTAATATTCTGTTTGTTTATTGACTCTTCTCCCAGCATCCCATAATATATATATAGTTTTAAGTACTCATTTCTCCTTACCCATGTCCCCTACTTTATCTCAGAAATTCCAAAGAAAATACTGCCTTAGTCTTCAATAGATACGTTTTCCCTCTCTTTTAATGCCATGACATATTCCAAAAATGAATCTGACCTACTTGAAGTAGTATTTCCAGTTATTTCCTCAACAAAAATAGTCTCCTTCACAAGAGGAATCTCATTCTCAGATAGTAAAATGGTGTTTATTGATTTCGTCTTACTGTTATGTCCTACTTAAAAGTTTAAATTTGTGTCATATTTTCTTCCCAAATGGCTTCTTTTATAGAAGCTTGAGTGAACTCTTCCAAGAGAAAAACAAAGTGATAATGAAATCACATAGAACACTGAGAGCTAAGAAGACAGAAATCTAGGTTAAAATCTCTTTGAATTTGCAACCTGTAGGACTGCAAGTAAGTTATTTAAACTTTCTAACATTCCATTGCACTATCTGTAAAATGAGAATAATAATGATTTGGGATTTTTTTTTTCAGTTACATGGAATAATAAATCACTTCATTGCTTAAGCCAATGTAAAATGCTTTTTTCTTTGCTTACCATCAAAAGCTTGATAAATAATCCACTTTTATTAGTTCATATGTTCATATACAGTTTTCTCTATTTCAGCAGAAGCTCAGTTTGCATCTTTATTTCTGTGTTTGCTAGGATACCACAGCTTGGATTTGAACACTCAGTAAAAATAATGATGAAATTAATAATAAGGAAATTATTAGTTTACTTTTGAAATATTCATAAAATACTATTCAAGCAGTTTTTATTTTATAATCATATTTCACTTGTATCACTTAAAAATAAAATTTTAATCACATACGTGTATTCATATGCATATGCGTGTGTATGTGTGTGTGTGTGTGTGTGTGTGTGTGTGTATATATATATATATAAAAAACTTGCTTTGTCATTGCCTAGCTGACATCCTTTCCATTACACCGTTCCAATTGCATGGTGATTTTCCTCTTGCTAAGCCAGTCTCCTACTACACAGCAGCCTGGTGAGGAGTGGTGTTGACCTTAAACCCTAACCTGGCACAAAATATGTGGCATTCCCCTGACCATAATGTTGATTCATAAGGGTTCAGTTAGCACTAACATAGGATTTTTTGTTTGATAGTGGTGGAAACCTACCCAGTCTGTTACTTATGGACAAGGGGCAACAAAGCCTTAATTGATAATATGTTGCTCTCTTGCAGACATGAGGAAGACCAGTCTGAAATGGGGCTGACATTGAGAAGAAGACAGAGTTAAGAGAACCACAGAGAAATGGAGGTTAAATCTTTGAACAAACTTTACCTGAGCCAATGTAATTTTGAGTTTTCCAGTTTTGTGAAGTAAGCAATTCCTCTTTATCATTGAAGCTAGTCACAAGTAGTTATAATTAACAACCAACCAAAGGCAAGCTAAATAAGACATTCACATTACCTGTGTGATCATATATTTCTATTCAATTTTACTGTTTTATGTTTCTATATTTGCAAAATATTACTATTTTTATTATCTGATAAGACTAGACTGGCCTCATTGATCTTTATTTATTGAATATTGGCCCTTTCACCTAATTACATTGCCAAATGAATATAAAATCATTTAATTAATTTTCAAAGATAAGAAGATTTGGGGTTTGGCTTGAATTAAATTAAATCTAAAAATCATGGTTAATATGATTTTTGACAATTTTCTAATATTTTTTCTTCCCATTCAGGAACCCAGTGTATCCAACCGTCTCATCAAATCTTCTTTTAAATTCTCCCTAATATGATTTTATAGATTTATTTATGACTACATATTGCCTATTCAATTTATGCCTCACCGTTTCACATTTTATTGCTATTATGAAAGGATTATGAAGTATGTTTTCCAAATGGTAATTGTTATTATGATAATATTCTTCTTGGCAGTTCAGAGTCATTTTCAGAATCACAAAGGCTTGGAAGCAGACCACTTGGATCTAATCATGTATCAGCCACTATCTTTATGCCCTTGAGCAATTTATTGCTCCTGTGTCTCAGAACCCCCATCTGTAAAATGGGGCATACCTCTTAGGGATGTTATGAATATTAAATGAGTTAGTACTTTAAAACACTTAGGATAGTACCTGACACATAGTAAGTCCTCTATAAATCTTAGCTATTAATAATTTTTGCTATCATTCATCTAGTTTCAGTTATCTATTACTTTTAAAGGCAGACCTTAGATTGATATTTGCAAACTTCTCACACACTTATTCTCCAACATACATATTATCCTCCTAAACTTTTTTATGTCAATGTATTTGGGAGAATGTATAAAATTTGAAATGACAATAATAATCTTATTGACATGATGATTTATTCATAAGTTTAAAAAGAATCTCTATGAACTTTCTTCATTGGAATCATATTCATCAAATTTGGTTTTAGAGTGTCCCTGTTTGATAATTTAGGGTGGATTCCCTCCCACACACTTCCTTCTTTCGTTTCTGCTTTCCTTCTTCCTTGCTTCCCAAGCACTATATAAATACGTATTTTCCTCTGAAAAATTCAAACAATAACAAAAGATAATAAAATTCAAAACTTTCCCTTCAATTCTGACTTCACATTCTTGTCTTCCACAAAATTTTTCTTTTGAGAATCCAGAATGTACCTTTTAAGTCTTTCATTGTATATTTATTTACATATATAAGTGTATGTATATACACATATGTTAATATAATTTGGAGGGTTTGCTTTTCCTGAAAATTACTTGTTCTGACCTTCAATTTTTGTACAAACTGATTTATAGATTATTTTTAAGTGCTGCATAATATTCCGTGGTAGCTCCATAGTAATTAGTACCAGTATGCTATGTATTTTTTTAATCATCTCCACTTTGCACTACTACAACTAGTGTTATAGCAAACACTTTTGTATGTTTCCTTTGTTTGCTTACATAAGTGATTCATGGAGGAAAAAATCTAAAGGTTTAACTGATGGGGTCATGGATATATTCATTTTTATTTGACAAATGCTTATAAATTGCTTTCTAAAAATTTTTAAAATGTTTTTATTCCTATTTATTTACTTTTTAATTCACAAAAATTGTATATGTTTCTTGTTTATAACATATTGCTTTGAAATATGTATAAATTGTGTTATATCCCTGTTATTAAGGTCATTTCTTAAGAAGAAAGTGCTGTTTGATTTTCTTTATTAACTGCCTTGGGCATACAATTGTTCATGCTTGTGCATCTTCTCATACTCCCTATTACCATGGTTTATTATGTTAGTGTGTTCTCTTAAACTGAATCATTAATATATTCCTATTCAAAAATAGCACACATATTGGAAGATAGAAAATTAATTACTGGAGTGTGGTAAAATGTAAATATTAATAAAATACTAATTATTGTAAACAATAAATAAGAATGTTTTAAATTCCAACTAAAATAAGTATTGTTTGAAAAATATAAGATTATATGATATCATATTATATTAATTAGTTCTAGAAATATAAAAAAAGACAAAAGTGCAAAATATCTTAAAAAGTTATAAATGAGTATATGTCATCATTAGATTCATATATTATCAACGTTAATTAGAAATTTTAAGATAGTGACAAATAATTTCCAAATCAGGTGTTTACAAATCAATCTAGAATATAAAATAAACAAAAATCTATACAGCCAAAAACATTTACAATATAGCAAACAAATTTTTACCTTAATGAAAAGGATGATAGTTGACATATTGTTATAGTACTCTCCAACAATATCCTATGTTCACTCATCAAATATATGACTATGATTGGTTTGCACAGACAGTTCAATAAATAATTTATAACCAGGAACTTGATTAATCCAAAAGAGTCACAGAAATGATAGCAATAAACACATAGGCAAACAAACCCTTACAAAATGAAAGCAAGAGTGTTGAAAATATAGACTCAGAATTGAAAAATTGTGGCATAAAGACGATCATTGAACTATGACAACAGGAAAACTTAGGTCATGTACTATTGGCAATTGCAGACGGATGAAATAAAGCATCATAATGTATAAAGCAAAAACTTCTTAACATATAAGGAGAATAATAGAAACATAATTGGAGTTGTCAGATTTAACTCATCACTATTACTGTTTGACAGATACAGTAGGAAATAAAAACACTGAGATAAGTTATTTTTTATTACAATACCCAGAAGAGACTGTTTTTCAGCTTAAACAGATTTTTGCCTCAGTCCAGGTATTTTCATAACTCATTGCTTTATTGATTCTGGATATGTCTAAAAAGTTGATGTGGCTACTGTCACAGCCTCCGTTACTGAGGAAAGTATGTCAATTCCTTCAGGAGTGCTAGTGAGAGAAAACAGCCGAAAACTACAGAGGTAGTTTGTTTGTTCTTAAAATGTGACAAAAAATATATCTAGTGATGTATCCCTTCATAGAGAACACATGTTTCTTTTCTATAAATATAGCTTATATAAAGACAATGGAAAGTTTACTAACAGAATTGCAGAAAGGAAAATTTATATACTTCAGATTCTAAGCATAATTCTTCAAAACTAGAAGTTAATAATTAGGCCAGGTGGCTCACGCCTGTAATCCCAGCATGTTGGGAGGCCGAGGCAGGCAGATAATGAGGTCAGGATATCAAGACCAGCCTGACTAACGTGATGAAACCCCGTCTCTACCAAAAATACAAAAATTAGCTGGGCATGGTGGTGTGCACCTGTAATCTCAGCTACTCAGGAGGCTGAGGAAGGAGAATCGCTTGAACCTGGGAGGCGGAGGTTGCAGTGAGCCAAGATTGCACCACTGCATTCCAGCCTGGGTGACAGAACGAGACTCCATTTCAAAAAAAAAAAAAAGAAGAAGAAGAAGTTAATAATATAAAATCCAAACACAGAAGACAAATAATTAAAAGTAATTTTTATAAATGAACCTCAAACCAATAGGCCATAGATGAAATGAGAATAATGGATAAAATATTTTAAATATAATATAAAGAGTGATTTAAAGTGTTTCTTAAAGGTTCATAATTTTATTAAAAATAAATTTAATACAAAAAGAAAGTTTGTTTTCACCTTAAATATATAAGATTAAAAAGACATTCCATATTTTTAAATGAAGGCTTTTTTATTAAATATGATAAAATCTATTAAAAGTACTTTACTAAATATGTCAAGGACTCAGGGTACCCAAACCTTATAGCTAAATGAATGAGAGCACTCTAAATATTATTTTATTTAGGCAAACATGTGACTGTTCTTTACTGGTCTAAATCTAGCATTTCAAATTTTGGAACAATTTTAATATTTTTAAAAATCATAGACATATATTGACTCAAGCAAGGCTGAGAACCAGTTATATATAACAAGAAAAGATCATTGGGTAAATTGCACAGTTACAATCCTAGTTCTGATTCTTTGATCGTTTTGGCCAACATTTCACACTTTGCTTGAATTGTATCACACTGACTTTCGTGAACCTCCATTTTATCTTCTATAATGGAGAAAGTAGCAAAAGAAGAACCTAAGTCTTTTACTAAGTCACATACGTTGTCGTTTTCAGATCACGAAAACATTGTGGAAAAATGTTCTGAGAAACATAAGCTTAAAAATATGCAAATTGAATACATGAATTTTTTTCTATATTCTCTTTACACTTTATGATAAAGAATTTTTTAAAAAGTAAGAAATTCCCGAGGAAAGCAAATTTTTGGTAGCCATAATGCTGGATGAGCAGTAATAGACTTTAAAAAAAAACACCATTCACAATAACAAAGTCACGGAATCAACCTGTGTCTATTACCCGCTGACTTTGATAAAGAAAACATGGTGTATGAACAACACACACACACACACACACACACACACACACACACCGTGGAATACTATGCAGTCACAAAGAAATGAAATCATGTATTTTGCAGCAATATGGATGGAGCTGGAGGCCATTTTCCTAAATGAACTGAGAAACAGAGTCAAATAATCTCATGTTCTCACTTGTGAGAACTAAACAATGGGCACACCTGGACACACAAAAGGGAATAATAGGCACTGGAGACTCCAAAAGGTGGGAAGATGAGGTGCGGGATGAGGGTTGAAAACTTACCTATGGAGTACAATGTTCACTATTTGGTTCACAGGCACACTAAAAGCCCAGAATTTACTACTATGCAATATATCTACATAGCAAAACTACACTTGTACTCCATAATTCTATTTAAAAAATTAAAAAGTAAAATAACTATTTTTAAAAAACAGAGAAAGCTAAAATCTAAGTTTTACAAAAGTTGGTGGCAACAAGGATCAAGTAGATCAGTGTTATGAAACTAGAAAAAAGCTCAGAAAAACTTTGGGCTAAAATGATACAGGTGGGATGAAAGTATGAATTAAAAATAGTTCCCAAACTCTCCCACTCACCTCATATAGCCAGGAAACTAACACCCACGGCCGCCTCTGTAGATGGAAAATAAGTTTACTGGTTAAATAGAAGGAGAAAAGCATGGGATTCAGTGTCACTTGACACAGGAGAGAGCTGAGGTGAAAAGGAACTGGATTAAATGGAAATCTACATATTGAAGAATGAAACACTAGCTCTTTTTCTCCAGCTCACCTCGGAATAGTTAGTGGTCAGGTTTAACCCCCACACTGGAGACCAGAGAATTCCTGTGGAGAGAAACTGATCCAATTCAGAGGTGAAGATGCTGTGCTAATCTTCCAGTCTCTAATAATTGCCCCGCACATAGCACACTAGTAGACGAGTCTCATCAGGAACAGATAGGTCATCTAATGCCTCGTATACATATGAATAATAGCTAGGGACCATGAGAAATTTAAGAATAACTTCTATCCTGAAGGAGACAAACACAATTAAACAAACAAACTGGTGGAAATAGAATATCTGAAGCAAAATGAAATACCAACTACAATCAACACTATTGTACGTAAGGAGAAAATATTCCAGCTACAAAAAGATAAAAATCAGAAAAACAGGGGGGCGGAGCAAGGTGGCTGAATAGGAACAGCTCCAGTCTCCAACTCCCAGCACCAGCGACACAGAAGACGGGTGATTTCTGCATTTTCAACTGAGCCTCTGCTGCTGACACCCAGGCAAACAGGGTCTGGAATGGACCTCAAGCAATCTCCAACAGACCTACAGCTGAGGGTCTGGACTGTTAGAAGGAAAACTATCAAACAGGAAGGACACCTACACCAAAACCCCATCAGTATGTCACCATGATCATCAAAGACCAGAGGCAGATAAAACCACAAATATGGGGAAAAAGCAGGGCAGAAAAGCTGGAAATTCAAAAAATAAGAGCGCATCTCCCCCGGCAAAGGAGCACAGCTCATCGCCAGCAAAGGATCAAAGCTTGACGGAGAATGACTTTGACAAGATGAGAGAAGAAGGCTTCAGTCCATCAAACTTCTCAGAGCTAAAGGAGGAATTACGTACCCAGCACAAATAAACTAAAAATCTTGAAAAAAAAGTGGAAGAATTCATGGCTAGAGTAATTAATGCAGAGAAGGTCATAAACGAAATGAAAGAGATGAAAACCATGACACAAGAAATACGTGACAAATGCACAAGCTTCAGTAACCGACTCGATCAACTGGAAGAAAGAGTATCAGCGATTGAGGATCAAATGAACGAAATGAAGCGAGAAGAGAAACCAAAAGAAAAAAGAAATGAACAAAGCCTGCAAGAAGTATGGGATTATGTAAAAAGACCAAATCTACGTCTGATTGGGGTGCCTGAAACTGAGGGGGAAAATGGAACCAAGTTGGAAAACACTCTTCAGGATATCATCCAGGAGAACTTCCCCAACCTAGTAGGGCAGGCCAACATTCAAATCCAGGAAATAGAGAGAACGCCACAAAGATACTCCTTGAGAAGAGCAACTCCAAGACACATAATTGCCAGATTCACCAAAGTTGAAATGAAGGAAAAAATCTTAAGGGCAGCCAGAGAGAAAGGTCGGGTTACCCACAAAGGGAAGCCTATCAGACTAACAGCAGATCTCTCGGAAGAAATTCTACAAGCCAGAAGAGAGTGGGGGCCAATATTCAACATTCTCAAAGAAAAGAATTTTAAACCCAAAATTTCATATCCAGCCAAACTAAGTTTCATAAGTGAAGGAGAAATAAAATCCTTTACAGATAAGCAAATGCTTAGAGATTTTGTCACCACTAGGCCTGCCTTACAAGAGACCCTGAAGGAAGCACTAAACATGGAAAGGAACAACCGGTACCAGCCATTGCAAAAACATGCCAAAATGTAAAGACCATTTAGGCTAGGAAGAAACTGCATCAACTAACGAGCAAAATAACCAGTTAATATCATAATGGCAGGATCAAGTTCACACATAACAATATTAACCTTAAATGTAAATGGACTAAATGCTCCAATTAAAAGACACAGACTGGCAAAATGGATAAAGAGTCAAGACCCATCAGTCTGCTGTATTCAGGAGACCCATCTCACACGCAGAGACATACATAGGCTCAAAAGAAAGGGATGGAGGAAGATTTACCAAGCAAATGACGAACAAAAAAAAGCAGGGGTTGCAATCCTAGTCTCTGATAAAACAGACTTTAAACCATCAAAGACCAAAAGAGACAAAGAAGGCCATTACATAATGGTAAAAGGATCAATCAACAGGAAGAGCTAACTATCCTAAATATATATGCACCCAATACAGGAGCACCCAGATTCATCAAGCAAGTCCTTAGAGACTTACAAAGAGACTTAGACTCCCATACAATAATAATGGGAGACTTCAACACTCCACTGTCAACATTAGACAGATCAACGAGACAGAAAGTTAACAAGGATATCCAGGAATTGAACTCATCTCTGCAGCAAGCAGACCTAATAGAAATCTATAGAACTCTCCACCCCAAATCAACAGAATATACATTCTTCTCGGTACCACATCGCACTTATTGCAAAATTGACCACATAATTGGAAGTAAAGCACTCCTCAGCAAATGTACAAGAACAGAAATTATAACAAACTGTCTCTCAGACCACAGTGCAATCAAACTAGAACTCAGGACTAAGAAACTCAATCAAAACCGCTCAACTACATGGAAACTGAACAACCTGCTCCTGAATGACTACTGGGTACATAACGAAATGAAGGCAGAAATAAAGATGTTCTTTGAAACCAATGAGAACAAAGATACAACATACCAGAATCTCTGGGACACATTTAAAGCAGTGTGTAGAGGGAAATTTATAACACTAAATGCCCACAAGAGAAAGCAGGAAAGATCTAAAATTGACACTCTAACATCACAATTAAAAGAACTAGAGAAGCAAGAGCAAACGCATTCAAAAGCTAGCAGAAGGCAAGAAATAACTAAGATCAGAGCAGAACTGAAGGAGATAGAGACACAAAAAACCCTCCAACAAATCAATGAATCCAGGAGTTGGTTTTTTGAAAAGATCAACAAAATTGGCAGACCGCTAGCAAGACTAATAAAGAAGAAAAGAGAGAAGAATCAAAGAGATGCAATAAAAAATGATAAAGGGGTTATCACCACCAACCCCACAGAAATACAAACTACCATCAGAGAATACTATAAACACCTCTACGCAAATAAACTAGAAAATCTAGAAGAAATGGATAATTTCCTGGGCACTTACACTCTTTCAAGACTAAACCAGGAAGAAGTTGAATCCCTGAATAGACCAATAACAGGCTCTGAAATTGAGGCAATAATTAATAGCCTACCAACCAAAAAAAGTCCAGGACCAGATGGATTCACAGCTGAATTCTACCAGAGGTACAAGGAGGAGCTGGTACCATTCCTTCTGAAACTATTCCAAACAATAGAAAAAAAGGGAATCCTCCCTAACTCATTTTATGAGGCCAACATCATCCTGATACCAAAGCCTGGCAGAGACACAACAAAAAAAGAGAATTTTAGACCAATATCCCTGATGAACATTGATGCAAAAATCCTCAATAAAATACTGGCAAACCGGATTCAGCAGCACATCAAAAAGCTTATCCACCATGATCAAGTGGGCTTCATCCCTGGGATGCAAGGCTGGTTCAACATTTGCAAATCAATAAACATAATCCAGCATATAAACAGAACCAAAGACAAGAACCACATGATTATCTCAATAGATGCAGAAAAGGCTTCTGACAAAATTCAACAGCCCTTCATGCTAAAAACGCTCAATAAATTTGGTATTGATGGAACATACCTCAAAATAATAAGAGCTATTTATGACAAACCCACAGCCAATATCATACTGAATGGGCAAAAACTGGAAAAATTCCCTTTGAAAACTGGCACAAGACAGGGATGCCCTCTCTCACCACGCCTATTCAACATAGTGTTGGAAGTTCTGGCTAGGGCAATCAGGCAAAAGAAAGAAATCAAGGGTATTCAGTTAGGAAAAGAAGAAGTCAAATTGTCCCTGTTTGCAGAATACATGATTTTATATTTAGAAAACCCCATTGTCTCAGCCCAAAATCTCCTTAAGCTGATAAGCAACTTCAGCAAAGTCTCAGGATACAAAATTAATGTGCAAAAATCACAAGCATTTGTATACACCAGTAACAAACAAACAGAGAGCCAAATCATGAATGAACTTCCATTCACAATTGCTTCAAAGAGAATAAAATACCTTGGAATCCAACTTACAAGCGATGTAAAGGACCTCTTCAAGGAGAACTACAAACCACTGCTCAGTGAAATAAAAGAGGACACAAACAAATGGAAGAACATACCATGCTCATGGATAGGAAGAATCAATATCATGAAAATGGTCATACTGCCCAAGGTTATTTATAGATTCAATGCCATCCCCATCAAGCTACCAATGAGTTTCTTCACAGAATTGGAAAAAACTGCTTTAAAGTTCATATGGAACCAAAAAAGAGCCCGCATCGCCAAGACAATCCTAAGCCAAAAGAACAAAGCTGGAGGCATCACACTACCTGACTTCAAACTATACTACAAGGCTACAGTAACCAAAGCAGCATGGTACTGGTACCAAAACAGAGATATAGACCAATGGAACAGAACAGAGTCCTCAGATATAATACCACACATCTACAGCCATCTGATCTTTGACAAACCTGATAAAAACAAGAAATGGGGAAAGGATTCCCTATTTAATAAATGGTGCTGGAGAAATTGGCTAGCCATAAGTAGAAAGCTGAAACTGGATCCTTTCCTTACTCCTTATACGAAAATTAATTCAAGATGGATTAGAGACTTAAATGTTAGGCCTAATACCATAAAAACCCTAGAGGAAAACCTAGGTAGTACCATTCAGGACATAGACATGGGCAAAGACTTCATGTTTAAAACACCAAAAGCAACGGCAGCAAAAGCCAAAATTGACAAATGGGATATAATTAAACTAAAGAGCTTCCGCACAGCAAAAGAAACTACCATCAGAGTGAACAGGCAACCTACAGAATGGGAGAAAATTTTTGCAATCTACTCATCTGACCAAGGGCTAATATCCAGAGCCTACAAAGAACTCAAACAAATTTACAAGAAAAAAACAAACAACCCCATCGAAAAGTGAGCAAAGGATATGAACAGACATTTCTCAAAAGAAGACATTCATACAGCCAACAGACACATGAAAAAATGCTCATCATCACTGGCCATCAGAGAAATGCAAATCAAAACCACAATGAGATACCATCTCACACCAGTTAGAATGGCAATCATTAAAAAGTCAGGAAACAACAGGTGCTGGAGAGGATGTGGAGAAATAGGAACACTTTTACACTGTTGGTGGGATTGTAAACTAGTTCAACCATTGTGGAAAACAGTATGGCGATTCCTTAAGGATCTAGAACTAGATGTACCATATGACCCAGCCATCCCATTACTGGGGATATACCCAAAGGATTATAAATCATGCTGCTATAAAGACACATGCACACGTATGTTTATTGCGGCACTATTCACAATAGCAAAGACTTGGAATCAACCCAAATGTCCATCAGTGACGGACTGGATTAAGAAAATGTGGCACATATACACCATGGAATACTATGCAGCCATAAAAAAGGATGAGTTTGTGTCCTTTGTAGGGACATGGATGCAGCTGGAAACCATCTTTCTTAGCAAACTATCACAAGAACAGAAAACCAAACACCGCATGTTCTCACTCATAGGTGGGAACTGAACAATGAGATCACCTGGACTCAGGAAGGGGAACATCACACACCGGGGCCTGTCATGGGGAGGGGGGAGTGTGGAGGGATTGCATTGGGAGTTATACCTGATGTAAATGACGAGTTGATGTGTGCTGACGAGTTGATGGGTGCAGCACAGCAACATGGCACAAGTATACATATGTAACAAACCTGCATGTTATGCACATGTACCCTAGAACTTAAAGTATAATAATAAATAAATAAATAAATAAATAAAAATAAAAATAAAAAAATCAGAAAAACAATAAAAAGCTCTCGGAAATCGAATCAATAGCAAAAAATATTAAAAACGTCAAATATCAGAATTTGAAGATAATTTTGAGAAAATCTAAAAGTAGCACAATAAACAAAAAGAAATAAATGAGAAACAAAACAGAAGAAAATCAGAAGCTCGACATAGTAGGACCCAAATCTGACTATGAGACGTCAGAAAGAGAAAGAAAAAATGGAGGATACAAAATGATCAAAGATAGAATTCAAAAATATTGTCCACAAGTAAAGGATATGCCCATCCAGATTGAAAGAGGCAGCCAAGCACTCAGCACAACAAATGGTAAAGCTCCACAGCCAAGCACATCAGCATAAAACTTCAAAATTCCAAGTATAATGATACTCTCCTTCTTGTTTGTTTGTTTGTTTTATATAAGGAATCCTGGATTTTTTTCCCAGCTTTATGGAGATATGATTGACAAATAAAAATTGTATACATTTAGGGTGTACAACATGCTGTTTTGATATACATATACATATATATACATATATATGTGTACACACATTCTGAAACGATTATCACAACCTAGCTAGTTAACATATCTATCGCCTCACATAGTTACTATGGATTTGTATGCATAGTGACAACACTTAAGGTCTGCACTCCTAGCAAATTCCAAGTATGCAATGCCTTGTTCTTAATTACACTCACCAGGCTGTACAGTAGTTTCCAGTACTTACTCATTTTATCACTGAAGGTTTTATTAACATCTTTTACTAATATCTTTACTTTTTCCCCACCTTGTAGCCCCTGATAACCACCATTCTACTGTGTTACTATGAGTTTGACTTTTTTTTTAAAGATTCAACATAGAAGTGAGGTTATGCATTACTTGGCTTTCTGTGTCTGGCTTATTTCCCTTGGTATAATGTCTTCAAGGTTTTTGCATGTTTCAGATAACAGCATTTCCCCCCGTTTTTAAGGCTAAAATAATGTTTTTGTCAGGTATGCTTCAAAATTACTTGGAGGACCCTTTTTGGGAAAGTTACTGGAAAATATTCCCCATCCGAAAATGTACTAAACAAACCCAGGGGAAAATATGGGATCCAGGGGACAGAACATGTAATGGAGAAGAGTTAGGAAGGGAATTTCTTGAATTATAGTGAAGGACAATCCAGCAATAGCAGGTGTGTACGGCAATAACCAAACCAGATTTGGGCAAAAGTATGAGGGTTCCAAGAAGAGAATTCTAAGGAAAAATGGGACTCCTATATAACCAGATTCACAGCACAGTCTGGACATAAAAGGGATAATTATTGGTATATAGAAATCTAAATAACAGAGTGAGATACAATTTTTATTTATTTACTTATTTATTTTTTTGAGACAGAGTTTCTCTCCTGACTCCCTGGCTAGAGTGTAATGGTGTGATCTCGGCTCACTGCAACCTTCACCTCCAGATTTCAAGCAATTCTCCTGCCTCAGCCTCCCAGGTAGCTGGGATTACAGACAGGCGCCACCACACTCAGGTAATTTTGTATTTTTAGTAGAAACGGGGGTTTCACCATGTTGGCCAGTCTGGTCTTGAACTCCTGACCTCAAATGATTCGTCTGCCTCGGCCTCCCAAAATGCTGGGATTCCAGGCGTGAACCATCACACCCGGCCTAATTATTAAGTAGTTTAAACTAAATATTTATGAGAAATGGGGAAGACTACTTCAGTTCACCATGTCATTCATCTGTGCAAAACATTTACATAGTTATAGTAGTATCATAATTGAATACAGATTGCACCAGAATTTACAATATTAATTTACTATGAAAGCAGGGTATATGAATATAAAATATATGAGGAACAAGAATAACAGATAAATTGCCAACTTTTATAGATGTAAGACAATAGAAACATAAATGGTATCTAATCAAGAAATAGCACATATTATTTAGAATATGAAAAAGTTGAAAGTGATGGAAAACTGGCTTGAATGAAGGAAGAAGTGAGGCTTTTGGAAGTACACATGAATCTAACACCCATAAAAATGAAAAGGAAACATGTAGAAAGTATGTAAGACAGAAAACACTGTCCTCAAGAACTAGATTTGTATCTGAGCTTCTCTAAGGTCAAGGGATAAAGGGAAACAAGACAGGTAAAGAAAAACATGCCATGTGTTGGGGGAAATTTCTAGGGTTTTAAGCACAGATCAAGAATTTGTGTGTCTGTGTTTAGGAAAAAAAATACATTTTCATTTACTTTAAAAATTAGAAACACATTGGTAACTAAATAAAAATTTATTACAAATGATATGCTATTCAAATTTGCCTTGAAATATACTAATTTTTGTCCAAAAAACCATTCTGATAGGTATCCATGGAAGATGCTGTACTGTAGAACACAGAGCTGCAGGCATAAAGAGTTAAATCAGCATGAGATTTATATTGACAAGATTCCTGACCCCTGAAATTGTATGCAAAATTATGTGTATGTGTGTCTGTATCTGTGCATGTGTGAGTTGAAGAAAAAAGAGGCAATGAGAGAGAGAGAGAGGCTCAAATGTCCTAAAGGTCTTAAGTGTCAAACCTCTTTCATTCTCTTTTCTTCATCACCTCCTTTTCCAGTTGAGTCAGAGAGGCAATTCCATTGGAAAGTAAGACATTACAGCTCCTTTAATGTAGGGGATAAGGATGAGAGAAGTCTCCTTGCTTCTCACCTAATAAATGTTTTGGGCTCCTCAAATGTGCCACAAACATCCTCGATTTTATTAATTTGTTATTATTTTTAGAATTTTATTTTATTGTAAGAACACTTAACATGAGATCTACCCTCTTAACAAAATTTAATGTGGAGTATGACACGTTTTTGTTTACTGTAATACATGTTGAACAGCAGTGCATTCAGAGAAATGTTATTTCCTCTACCTGGGGCACCCTTCACTCCCTTACCCCTTTCTGCTTTGTTTGGCTGAATCTGACCTGTCCTGGTATCATGGTTGATATCACTCCCTAAGCATTTCTTTTCCACAAGGGGATACACTTTTTTCCATTAGGCTTTTCTAATGCAGCTTCAATTTCCTCTGTTTGCATCCTTTATCACATATATAAATTATTATTTTCTGTGTCAATTTGCTACAAAATTGAAAACTTCTCCATGAGGGGAAGAAAAGTGTGTGCTATACTTAAGGCTGTATCTCAAGTATACTAATACTAATTGACTATGTTAAAAGAGAGGAAAAAACATGCTCCTAGTGCATTGCTTTCTTGCAGAAACATAAATTATCTATTTTGAATAATACAAAGGAACAATGATCCACTCTGTACAAAGGTGTACAGAGATCACTAACCACTACTTTCATTTTTCAAATGTATTAATTCACAGTCAATAACACAAAGATTTATTGAGGTCAGCCACAGTGGTTCACGCCTGTAATTCCAGCACATTGGGAGACTGAGGGGGGTGGTTGGCTTGAGCCTAGAAATTTGAGATCAGCCTGGACAACATGGCAAAACCCTGTCTCTACAAAGAATACAAAAATTAGCTGGGTGTGGTGGCACATGCCTGTAGCCCCAGCTACTTGGGAGGCTGAGACAGGAAAATTGTTTGAGCCGGGGAGGCAGAGGTTGCAGTAAGCCGAGATCAAGCCACTGCACTCCAGCCTGGGCAACAGTCTTAAAAAGATACATAAAGAAAGAAAGAAAGAAAGAAAGAAAGAAAGAAAGAAAGAAAGAAAGAAAGAAAGAAAGAAAGAAAGAAAGAAAGAAAGAAAGAAAGAAAGAAAGAAAGAAAGAAAGAAAGAAAGAAAGAAAGAAAGAAAGAAAGAAAGAAAGAAAGAAAGAAAGAAAGAAAGAAAGAAAGAAAGAAAGGATTTATTGAGCACAATAAAACATAAAACAATTATTGAGCACCTACTCTGTAGCAAACCCTGAGATAATTCCTGGGATACAACAGTAAATCAGAAAGCAAAGGTCCTCCTTTTGGAGAACTTACATTGTAGCTGAAGAAACAAATCAGGCAAATTAAAGTATATTTTATTCAGCATCATTTAGTTCAGCTGCAAGGAAATTTTATCTAATACAAAACTTTTAAGTTTCTGGAAGATGAAGAGACCCTTAAAAATATGCAAATTTTTCTTCTATTGAATCAGTTCCCCACTGATTAATAAGAACTACTTCCTGATGAGTGGGTTTCTGTGAGATGGTCTGGAACCTGAAATGCACCTATAGGAGATCGGCAGGGAGACTCTGCTAGAGCATCTTTGGGCACAGAAAGAGTTCTGCCTGCGTCATTGCTGATTAATTCTTGTCTCAGCTTTCAGCTACCTCACAGTGAGCTAACTGTAACTTTAAATATTGATAACCAAGCTCATATATCACAGAGCTGAGAGAATGACAGTTTCAGCGCATAATGGCTAAAGCTTTCTACAATAATCAGATATTCAATAATTCATGAAAATATATCCCCCCAAATCAAATTGGAAGCTATTTTGTGTAATATATTATTTAAAATTCAATATTATAATGCACACAGCTTTTCCTCAGCCAGAGGAGGACCATTTCAAAATGTGATTATGTGCGAACTCTATTTAAAAGTGACAATTTTGCTTTTCATTTGTTTAACGGCTTAAGCGAAGGAGCTCAACTGGAACTAAGTCATCTGACAATGAAACCAGGGCAGCCACAAGCAACTTTGCAAAAGTGACATTAGAACTTAAAAAATATGCACACATATTTGGATAGGAGAGACATGTGTATTTGGGAAAACAATGTTTTTTCTTTTGAGATGGAATCTCTCTATGTGGGCCAGGCTGGCCTCAAACTCCTGGGCTCATGTAATCTTCCTGCCTCAGCCTCGTAAGTAGCTGAGATTACAGGCATGCACCACCTAACCCTACTAATTATTCTTAATTTGTTCAGTCTTACGTCAACTTGCCCCAACAAGTCCTTTCCAAATTAACTGTAATTTGTCATCACCGTAAGACAAATTATGAGCTCCTAAGTCTGACAGTCAGGATACCTCCATCCCACCTTCATATTGCAGTAGTCTCAGTTGTTTTAAAAACCATTGTTTACTGTTTGTTTTGAGTGGATTGGGAAAAAAAATTGTACCATAAGTACATAGTTAGTTTTGAGTGGATTGGGAAAAAAAAATTGTACCGTAAGTACATAGTCAATATTCTGGTTTCATATTGTTTTCTTCATAGACACTCTTTCTCCTCTCCACTGAGTGAAGGCTTCCCTGACTTTCCAAGAGAGATATGACTTGCCCTTTCTCAGAACACCTGTCATGTTAATTATCTACAGTGTTCATATTATTCTAGCTACCACTTATTGAACACTAATCACATGTCAGGCCTGTGTAAAATGTTGTGTGCTAACATTGTTTTGATGAGACATTAGACCACCCATGCTACCACAATGTTATTTCTGAAGAAACTGAGTCTCAGCACTATTCAATGAGTTATTAAATGATACGAAGCAAGAAGGACTAAAGAGGCTAAGTTTGTTTGGTTTATCATTTCCCTGGTGCCCAGAATGTGCCTGTCGTGTAGTTAGGGCTCCGTAACTGTTGACTGACTGAGCCAATAAACAAATTCCTAAGCGTACATCTCATATTGTCTTCTTATCCGGGAAACAACATGGTTGGAAGGGGCTGACACCGTTACATAAGTGAAAAGAATAAAGCATGTTGTTTTAGAACAAGCACGACGTTTGCATCTAGGATTCCACTAATATTTTAGCTCTATAACTTGTAATTATAGAAACTTTCACAAAGTTGCTGAGTTTTCTGTGTCTTAACAGTAACTATAGTAGTACATAACTATAATATGTTTCACTCTACTCTGTAGTAAAAAATGTGATGGAGCCATATAGAGCTGTAATTTTAAAAGTAGTCTCTGAAGCCTGAAGGCTCACAGTCAGTTGTCAGCTCTGACTTTCAGGACAGTTGGCAAGTTACTTAATGTCTCTGTGGCTTAGGTTCCCCATATGGAACATTTGTTTACTAGTGCCTACATAATGAGTTTTATGTGGTTTCCTAAATGCAAATCTCATAGCACAGTGCCTACCACATCACAAGCTCTAAATAAATCTTAGCTCTCATTGTCAGGTCCATGTGCTTGGCCAATGCCTAGTAGGTCCTCACAGAATGTTTCTTTCTTTTTTCTCACCACCTTCAAAAATTCACTTAACTGTGTTGGGACTCTATTTACCTCATTTATTAAATTGGAAAAAAATGACCTTTCTCCAAATATCAGGGCTAACTGACATTTTAATAATATTTTGAGCTCTGAGATGCCAATGGTATGCATGTGGTTTAGAATTTTTTGGCTGAAAAAGGCAAACACCATTGTCAGTATTAAAAAATGTTAGAATAGGAAGTACGAATTCAAAACTGTGCAAGAAAACAGAGACAAAGATAAAAATCTCATGAATTGTGTAACTAAAAATGAATCTATAGCAATCTTGGATTTGAACTGGGTCCTAAAAGATAGATAAAAATAGGAATGATGGAAAGGATAAAAAAAATTATTAAAAAGGACCCTACTTCACATAGATTTCTGCTATAATCTCATTGAATATTGACTGAGTTAGATAATTTGATTAAATTTTGCAATGTTTTCTGGCTATAGACAGAGTAAGTAACATAAAGAAATAACTCCATCACGCCTGTAATCCCAGCACTTTGGGAGGCCGAGGTGGGTCAATCAAGAGGTCAGGAGTTCGAGACCAGCCTGGCCAACATGGTAAAACCCCGTCTCTACTAAAAATACACACACACACACACGCGCGCACACACACACACGCGCACACACACACACACACACACAATTAGCTGGTCGTAGTGGCAGGAGTATTTCTGCTGAATCCAAGAAACATAATTAGGATCACTGTACAGAAGTCACAAGAAAGCTTAATCTAGCAAGAGTCTTTTTGTTAGGCAAAGTAATAGATTCCTTCAGGTAGTCACCCAGCTCTTCTAGCGGCCACCTTTCATCTTGACTTGCCATTGTTCCTAGCTGTCATTACAACTCCATGCAAAAAAGCAGACATCTTAGATCTTTACTTGCTCCATGACTGGAAGAGAATGTCTAACAAGAGGCACAAAGAGCCGCCCTGAGTTTCAACTTGGTAGTGAGGAAAGCAGCCTCTTCTGTGGAGGATGAACTGGGGCATAAAATCTTCTGCATGTTCAAGATGACCACTATGTCCCGTTGTGGGAAGCAACAAACATTCTAAGTATTTCCCATGAAGCCATCAAAGCTCACTAAGCTATTTAAGAAAGTCATCCTTAAATTCAGATGCCTTCCTGTCCCATCCACCAGGTCTTCAACTGTCTTTTCTGTCAAGACTCAATATTTCCCCAAGGTCCCTGCTAAGTGATATGTAATCTAACTTAAAATGATTACTTATTCTCTTAGTCTGCTCAGATTATCATTACAAAATACCACAGGCTGGGTGACTAAAACAACAGAAATTTGCTTTCTCACCATTCTGGAGACCGTAAGTCCAAGATCAAGGTTCCTACCAATTCAGTTCTTGGTGACAGCTTTCTTCCTGGATTGCAGGTGGCCACCTGCACACTATGTTCTCACATGGCCTTTTCTAGGTGCTTGCCTGTGGGGGAGAGAGAGAGATGGAGAGAGCCTGTGCTGTGGTATATCTCAGAAAGATACCAATCCTATTGCATAGGAGGCCCACTCTTATGAGCTCATTTAATCTTAATTACTTCCTTACTCCAATAAAGTCACACAGAGGCTTTATTCAAACTTCAACACATGAATTTTGGAGGGGCACATTAATGCACTTCATAATGTCTACAAATCTTTAAGATGCCTCAAGGTCCAATCTCATTGCACCTTCTATCATATTTGTTTGCGATCAGAAGCGCAAGCATCTATTCATCATAATATGGACAGTTTATGTCCTGTGCATCGCTAATCTCATTATTTTTCCTTTTCCTTCCATGCTTCCCAATTTTGGGGACTTCTTGGTGTGTTTTAAGCAAATTATCTTTTATCCTTAAATTCCTCTGGAATGTTTATTTCACCTTCTTTTCTAAGAGATCCTTGGCACAACCATTTCCCCTTAAGTGTAGTCCTTTCTTTCAATCACAGATATTTCCAGGAAGACTTTCAGGTAGATAAGTGTTTTCCTACCTCCCCTTGCCAATTGCACACCCCCCTTTCCTTCCTCTTTCCAAATGGGTTCTTTTAAATCAAATTATCAAACACTTGACTATCTACTATGATTTCCTATTGTCAGCGTCAGCTTCATGGTTTAACAAACTGTGCAGTCACAGTCTTTGTGCTTAGAAGAGCCCCATGCCTGATTTAATTATCTGCTAGTTACCTTCTGGAAATTTTTAACACTTTTTATTTTATTTAATTAATTTATTTTTTCGAGATGGAGTCTCACTCTGTCGCCCAGGCTGGAATATAGTGGCGCAATCTTGACTCACTACAATTTCTGCCTCCTGGGTTCAAGTGATTCTCCTGCCTCAGCCTCCCAAGTAGCTGGGATTACAGGTGCCCGCCACCATGCCTGGCTAATTTGTGTATTTTTTAGTAGAGATGGGGTTTCAGTATGTTGGCTAGGCTGGTCTTGAACTCCTGACCTCAAATGATCCACCTGCCTTGGCCTCCCAAAGTGCTGGGATTACAGGCATGAGCCACTATACCCGGCTGAAATTTTTATGACTTTTTGAACAACAGGTCCCATATTTTAATTTTGTACCAGGCCCTGAAAATTATGGAACTGTTTGTACTTGTTACTGTCATCTGTTGCCTTTCATCCTTATTCATTGATATTTTAGCACCTAGCTCGCTGCTTTCCCCCATGCCATTGTTGCTTTCATTAGTTTGAGTAACCTCAGCATCTACAGAGAACTATCCGACTCTTAAGCTATAGTTCTTTACCTTCCTTATCTTCCACAATCTTTTCTACCACCCTTTCACGATCTTGCAACAAGCATATACCTTAGATCTTGCTGTCAACAATGACTACTACACCATTCCAGCCCTGAAATCTAGAAATTAAATACACCACTCCCTAGCTCTCATCTTCTGTCATTCTAGTTTACTTGCCCTAATTATTCCTTCTCCAACAATTCTTAGACCTCATCAATACTTTCAATCCATTTGCTGTATCACTTATTTTTAAAAATTATGTAGCACTTGATAACTGTAAAAATATATGTAATACATAAAGTTTGGAAGCATTATAAAAACAATTATCAGGAGCGTTCTAGCTGACTTAAAACAAAATAATTCTAACATCACTGAAGTTAACTCTTTGTTTTATCTTGGACTCACCTCTTTCTCTCTCCTCCTTCACCCTGATCATTTTCCTGAATTACATATGTGTCATCTGATGCTTTCTTTGTACACTTTTACTATATATGCATATATTAAGCATGGTATCACATACTCTATGTAACTTTTGCAACTTCTTTCCCATTCGACATGAAGTTTCTAAAATTTGGTTGTATTTTTGTAAATAGATGTATTGGCAATAGTTAATCTTAGTTACATATGTGGAACTGGAAAGTCTGGATAGTAGAATTAATGCTGGTTCCACTTTATAAGACAATGTCAAAATGTTGCTCAAAGAGCTTATCCCAATTTGTGTTTCTACCTAAAGTGTGTAAGTATTCCCATTGATTTACACTATTTCTAATTACTAAAATAATAGGTATAAAATTGTCTCGTTATTTTGCAATTCTTGATTCCTGAAGATGGATATCTTTACTTAAGTTTATTTTACATTACTTTTTCCTCTTTTGTGAGATACCTCATCAACCTTTTGCCAATTATTCCATTGAGTTGTTGTGTTCTTTCTTAATGATTTATGGGATACTTTATGTATTCGGATATTAATTCTTCAGCAGATATCTTTTTCTAGTTTGTGGCTTGCCACTCAAACTTATGGTTTCTTTTGCTAAACTGGAATTCTTAATTTTAATCTGATTGCATGATCAACCTTTTCTTTTAAGGAAAGCTGATTAGATCTTGTTTAAGATGCTATTCCCTAGACAGTCATAAAGATACTCATGCACAATGTCTTCTAAAAGATTTAAAGTTTTGCCTTTCATATTTAAAGCTTTAACTCATCTGGGATTAATTTTTCAAAATTGAGTTTATTGAAGTATAATTTGGCACAGTAAATGTATATAGTATATGCATAATGTGTATAGTTTTATGGACCTTGACAAATTTATATGATCTTATCATTACCTTCACAATCAGAGATATAAAATATTATAAATGATGAATAGTTAGTGATATCCAGTTTTTTATAATAACAAATCAAATTGCTATGAATATTTGAACATTTTTTTTGTGAACCTCCATCTTTGTTACTCTGGGTAAATTCATTGTTAGATCATATGGTCAGTTTATATTTAAATTCACAAATGGCCAAAATGTTTCTCCAAAATTTCTGTGCTTCACAGCAATGTATGAGAGTTTTAGTCATTCCTCATATTTCCCAGTAACTGATATTGTAAATCTGTATTTATTTAAGCCATTTAAAAATGCGTGTAGTGGGCCGGGCGCGGTGGCTCAAGCCTGTAATCCCAGCACTTTGGGAGGCCGAGATGGGCGGATCACGAGGTCAGGAGATCGAGACCATGCTGGCTAACACGGTGAAACCCCATCTCTACTAAAAAAAATACAAAAAATTAGCCAGGCGAGGTGGCGGGCGCCTGTAGTCCCAGCTACTCGGGAGGCTGAGGCAGGAGAATGGCGTGAACCCAGGAGGCGGAGCTTGCAGTGAGCTGAGATCCGGCCACTGCACTCCAGCCTGGGCGACAGAGCGAAACTCCGTCTCAAAAAAAAAAAAAAAAAAAAAAAAAAAAAAAAAAAAAAAAAAAAAAAATGCCTGTAGTAGGCCAGGTGCAGGGGCTCACGCGGGTAATCCCAGCACTTTGAGAGGTGGAGGTGGGCAGATCACGAGATCAGGAGATAGAGACCAGCCTGGCCAGCATGGTAAAAACCCATCTCTACTAAAAATACAAAAAATTAGCTGGGCATGGTGACGTGTGCCTGTAGTCCCAGCTACTGGGAGACTGGGGCAGCAGAACTGCTTGAACCCGGCAGGTGGAGGTTACAGTGAGCCAAGATCATGCCACTGCACTCTAGCCTGGGTGACAGAGCGAGACTCTGTCTCAAAAAAAAAAAAAAAAAAAAAGAAAAAGAAAAAAAAGAAAAGAAATAAATAAAGAAATAAAGAAATAAAAATAAAAATGTGTGTAGCAGTATTTCACTGCACTCTGAATTGAATTTTCCTAATACCTGAAGATGTTTAACATATATTCATGAGGTTATGCTCATCTGTGTCTCTTCTTTGGTAAAGTAACACTTCAAATCCTTCTCTCAGTTTTCTTCAATTGGGTTTCTTATTATATTATTATCAAGTTGAAAGAGTTCTTTACATATTCAGAATAACAGCTCTTATTAGTACGTGTATTGAAAATCTTTTTTTCTCAGTCATTCTAAGACTCGAATTTTTATTGTTTTTAACAGTACCATTGGAAGAGCTGAAGTTTTAACTTTTGCTGATGTCCGATTTGTAATTTTTTCTCTTATATTCATGCTTTTTGTATCCTACCTAACAAATCTTTGCATAACCCAAGATCAGGCTTCCTAAAGTGCTGGGATTACAGGTGTGAGTCACCGCTCTTGGCCAAGTTTTAAATTTTATATTTATGTCTATGATCAATTCTGAATCATTTTTAATATAATTGTGGCATAGGTTTAGGTTAATTTGTTTTTGTTTTTTGTTCTTTGCGTAGAGATATCTGATTTTTCTAGAATCAAATGAAGAAATACCTTTCTTTTCTCTATTAAATTGTCTTTTAAAAATTGATTATACATTTAACTTATGTATATGGATCTGTTTCTGGATTTTTGAGTTGTGTGCCACTGGCCCGTGTGTCTACCCTTTCACCAATGTCATACTTTCTTGATTAACATAGCTAAAGCTTAATTCTTAAAACAGTTAAGCCTTCAAATTAGTACTGCAAGAAATTTTTTTTAAAAATGCTGTTCTAGGTTCACTGGTTATTTACACAAACTTTAGATTCAGTTTTGTCAATTTCTAAGAAGAATTTTGCTGCAATTAATATTGGGATTACACTGAAACTTAATACCAGTTTTGAGAGGATTTAATACTCAATACTGTAATCTACAAACACAGTGTTTTCCTTCATTTACTTAGGTTTTCTTTCTTTTTTAATTAATGTCTAATTGTCTTGCTTTGTATACAGTCTTAGAGATGTGTTAATTAGGGTTCAGCCAAAGAGGAAAACCAGTAGGCATTATATATCAATATACTCCTTGCAAGGAAACAGTTTATATAATTGTTGGGACCAGGAATGTCCAAAATCTGTAGAGCAGGCCACCAGGAAGAAGGCCAAGCCATCAGGGAGGGCAGACTGGGGCCCTAGGTCATGAACTGAAGCTGCTGTCACAGTAGGAATTTCTTCTTTAAAAAAGCCTCTGCCAGGTTTTGGTATTAGGATGATGCTGGTCTCACTTCTCAAAAGACAACATTTATGTGGCCAACAAACATGAAAAACAGCTCATCACTGGTCATTAGATAAATGCAAATCAAAACCACAATGAGATACCATCTCATGCCAGTTAGAATGGTGATCATTAAAAAGTCAGGAAACAACAGATGCTGGAGAAGATGTGGAGAAATAGGAGCGCTTTTACACTGTTGGTGGAAGTATAAATTAGTTCAACCATTGTAGAAGACAGTGTGGCAATTCTTCAAAGATCTAGAGGCAGAAATTCCATTTGACCCAGCAATCCCATTACTAGGTATATGCGCAAAGGATTATAAATTATTCTACTATAAAGACATGTATGTTTATTGCAGCCCTGTTCACAATAGCAAAGACTTGGAACCAACCCAAATGCCCATCAATGATAGACTGGATAAAGAAAATGTGGCACATATACACCATGGAATATTATGCAGCTGTAAAAAAGAATGAGTTCATGTCCTTTGCAGGGACGTGGATGAAGCTGGAAACCATAATTCTCAGCAAACTAACACAGGGACAGAAAACCCAACACCGCATGTTCTCACTCATAAGTGGGAGATGAACAATGAGAACACATGGACACAGGGAGGGGAACATCACACACCGAGGCCTGTTGGGAGGCTCAGGGCTCAGGGAGGGATAGCATTAGGAGAAATACCTAATGTAGATGATGGGTTGATGGGTACAGCAAACCACCATGGCATGTGTATACCTATGTAACAAACCTGCACTTTCCGCACGTATGTCCCAGAACTTAAAATAGATATATATTTATATATATATATATATAACTTAAAATATATATATAACTAAATATATATAATATACAATATATAAGTTATGTATATAACTTAATACACACACACACATACACCAAGAGAGAGAAAAAAAAGCCTCAGCTCTGCTTTTAAGGCCTTTCAACTGATTGAATAATGTCCCCCTAGATTATCTACAATCTGCAATCTAAATTGACAGTTTGAAAACATGGAGACCTCAGTGTTAAAAAGTCAACTCTATCTGTATCCTAAATAACATAAGGTTGTCACCAAGTGCATTTCCATCAGCAAAAAATGAGATTAAAGGTGTTGCCTATACACTTCTGTACGCTCACCAGTTTTAGTGACTTCAAGGTAGGAATTCATAAAATTGAGGCGGATAGACATAAATATAGTCACAGGATCTAGCAGATAAAAAAGGAGCATGAACATAAGGACTACTTGGTAGTGAATATACAAAAATTGAGACTCAACTTTATTGTTGTTAGGGTTTTCTTTCCTTTTTCTTTCCTTTTTTTTCTTTTCTTTTTTTTTTTTTTTTTTTTTTTGGTATTTTATTACCAAAGAATGTCTTGCAAAAGACAGTAATTGCTCACCTCTAAATCTACCTCTGAGGTCATAAACTTATACCAGGATGGAAAAAAAAAAAAAAAAAAGTGGAAAGATCTGCTAGTGTCTAAGGATGTACTCTACAGTTTTCATTTCTTATATGACCACAGGGAATATTAGAAAAGGAAGGGTTATTCAGAGGATAACGCCATGGGTCATGAAGAACAATGGATAAATGTATGCTCCTCACAGAGTCAAACCAGGGTCCAAAACAACAGGTAACTGTATTATCATGAGAGGGCGTATTTTCTATTCTGGACAAGGATAACTCCACTTTGCTATGGAATAATAACAGCTGCATGTTTTTCATCTTCCATTTTCAGAATTTGGCTCTTATTACATGATGAGCTCCCTGTTTCTGTTTAATCATTGTATACTTGACTTGTGAGAAGGTATATTTTTAAGAATTATTATTTTATATACTTTACATGTTATTATTATATATTATAATGTATTATATTATTAAATGTGATATTTTATATATTTTACATATTATGTATTATTTATTATATATATTTTTAAAATATATAATTATATATAAGTTATATATATTAATTGTCTTTTAAAATTTGTTTATAAATATAACATATGGATCTGTTTCTGGATTTATATATATTTATATAATTATATAAATATATAATAATTATAATTAATATATATTAGATATAATATATAATAATTAAATATAACATCATAGATGACATATATTATATTATTAAACATATATTGCATATATTTTATATATCTCATATTATGAATAGTATAATTTTTACAATATTAGTATATTTTATATTACTTACGTAGGTTCTTAGACTTTCAAAAGCTACACTATCATAAGCTGGAAAGGGATCCTGGACTCGGAGCCGGATGTGACTTAAGTGTTCTGCCATAGGCAGATGGTAATTGCGTAGGGTCTACATGGATATCTGGGAGGCTAGAAGGTTAGACGGTGGCAAAGGACACAAATTTTCCATTGGAATACATTCCCACTTTCTTACTGTTAAGATTTACTCGTCTTGCCTTATTTTAGCTAGGTACATGGCTGTCTTTCAGTAAATTTTATTTCCTTATCTCATTTACAGTTATATGTTGCTGTGTGAATAAGTCTGAAATAATGGAATGTGACTGAAAGTGATTTGTAAAATTTTTAGGTCACCTCTTAACAAATAAAGGCGTTTGCCCTCCTTTCTCTACTTTTCTTCTGGTAGGGCAATGACAATAATTTGAGCTCTGGATCAAGAGATAAAATCCATATTTTGAGAAAAGCAAACTCAATGAACCAGTCTGGGTCCAGAATAATTTTACAGGAAAGAACCACTTGATAATCTCTGGACTATTAGGTCAGAGAGAAATAAACTTACCTGATTTAAACAACTGGGGAAAGACAAGAGTTAAATTATTATAAATACTAAATAGGTCCTATCTGACTGACCCACACACAGATGACCACTACAAACTCTAGACAAATTGTAAATAAAAATCATGACATAAAGACACTGCTGAATGAACCAAAGTGGACAGATAATACAGGGGGTCAAACCTTGGGATAAATAAATAATAGTGGACTAATTTCATGTTGTTAGTGGTTTTTAGCTTACAGAGTGTCCCCAGATGTCACCCAATGGTGGAGGGGTGGATAAGACTCAAATAGAAACCCGTGTGTTTACTGGCTTGAAGAACCAGAGTGGGATTTGGGGCAACTACACAGTTAGAAAATGTGAAGAGAAAACCCAGACAGGAAAGAATCAGAGAAGGAGAGCTACAAATTCTGTGTATAAAATATTCCAGACTAGCTAGCTGACCCCTAAACTATGCATGTATTGAGCAGAATTCCAGCAGCCTGATTAAAGATAAAAACCCTAAACTGGAGTATCAGAGTTTGGAGTTTAAATTCAGACAAATCAATTGCCTGCTAAAACCCAAGAATATAAATAACAAAAATCAATACTTTTTAAATAAATGTGAGATGATCCAGAGTCTTTAGAGCATATTATTGAAATGCTTAAGGTTCAAACTAAAATTATCAACATAAGAAAAATACAGGAAAATGTGACAGATTCAAAAAAATAAAAAAGATAATTTACGGAGACTAACTCTGAGCAGGCACTATAAATCTGCTCAAGGATATAAAATACAATATTCTAACAATGAATTTTAAAAATAGAACATTTTAATAGAGAAACAGAAACCATGAAACATTTCAACTGCAAATGTAAGTAAAAATAACAAACTCTACAATATTTTAAAAATGAATAATCATAAGAACAGATGTAAGAAAGCAGAAGGAGTCAACAAAACAAAAGATGAATAAGTGACATCCAATATGGATAAAAAGATATTAAGAAGGTAGGTAGAATCTTTGAGTCTTCTGGGGAAATATCTAATGCTCCAATGTAAATATACGTAGGGGCTCAGAAGACAAGGAGAGAAAATGGACAGCACAAGTGGAAACCATGTTTAAGCACAACATATTGATTGTAATGAAAATCAAAATTAATTGGATTTTTTTTTTTTCCAAGACAGTATCACTTTGTCGCCCAGGCTGGAGTGCAGTGGCACGATCTCAGCTCACTGCAGCCTCCGCCTCCCATGTTTAAGCAGTTCTCCTGTCTCAGCCTCCTGAGTAGCTGAGACTACAGGTGCACACCACCACGCCCGGCTAATTTTTGTACTTTTAGTAGAGACAGAGTTTCACCATGTTGGGCAGGGTGGTTTCGAACTCCTGACCTTGTGATCTGCCCACCTCAGCCTCCCAAACTGCTGAGATTGTAGGTATGAGCCACAGCACCAGGCCTTAAAATTAATTGGAAAATCTGGAAACCAACTAAAAAAATATAGCATATATGGGAACAAAAATTTACATAAGCACTGACTTATCAGAAACAATGAAATGACATTTTAAAAGAACTGAAAGAAAAATAAAACAACACTGAAACCTCTAAAGATATATCCAAAAAAATGTCAAAAATAAAGGTGAAAAAAAGAATGTTTAAGATAGAAGAAAATTTTGAGAATTTGATGCCATTAGAATCCTAAAGGAAATTCTTCAAGTTGAAAGGAAATAATATCAGATGGAAAATTGAATCTTCAGGGGGAAAAAATAGAATGAAAATGGTAACTATATGGATAATTATAAAATATAATTGTTCTCTTAACTTCTTTAGAATATATGTGACTATTTAACAGAATTTTAACCTTATAATGAGTGATCATAAGGCACATAAGAACTGTATTATAAAGAGTGGAGGAGGGTTAAGTGGATTTCTACTGTTTCGAGTGTCTTATATATTACCTACAGTGGTACAATGGTAACTTTAAACTGAATCTTAAACCTTTAAAAATAAAAATTTTAAATAAAATTTTAAGAATATATATTGTATATCCTTAAATTGTATATTCTCTAGCACAATGCATTAGTTTTCTAATGATGCTGTTGCCACAACGTACCACAACCTGATGGCTTAACAGCAGAATTTTATTGTCTCACAATTCTGGAGGCTAGAAGTCAGAAATCAGGGTAGGAGAAGACTCTTTCCTTGCCTCCGTCAGCTTCTGGTGAAGGCATTCCCTAGCTTCTAGATGGCTTTCTCCCTGTCTTTGGATCATCTTTCCTCCGTGCTTGTCTCTCTCTATATTCAAATTCCTCACCTGCTTTTTTTTTTTTTTCCACAAGGACATCAATCAAAATATTTTATAGATCACTCTAATGACCTCATCATAACTCGATCATCATAACTCATCATAACTCGATCATTACCAAATAAGGTCACATTCATAAGTACTTGGGATTAGAACGTCAACATCTTTTGTGGAGACACAATTCAACACACGAAAAACAACTAGTAAAAAACATGATGGAAAGTGATGTACATCAATACCATATATTATTTAAACCATGGAATTTTAGGAGCTTTCTCGCACACATGTCCTAAATAATACGGAGTTACCATTATCATCTCCAGCTTACTAATGTAAACCCTGGGGTTTTGGCAAATGAAATAGCCTGCTCAAAGTCCCACATCTAGTAGAGGGTTCATCTTTTTTTGTGATTTCAGAACACACATTTCAATCACTACATTGCGTTCTTTAGCCTCACCAAGATTATGTGCAGATATATCAAGGTCACAGCTCTGGCTATGGCTGTGCAGGGATTTAGATCCTCAGGCCAGAGATCTTTTCACAATAGCAGTTGGCCTCCTCTGTCTCAGTTTGCAGAGACCTGTAACCATAGATGTCCATAGGGAATGCTTGCTTAATGAAGTTGATTAATTTTTCAAAGGAGGTGACAGTCACCATACATATAATTCACTTAGACTTCTAGTAGACTTTTGATACAATGCACATCAAAGGCTAATCCATAAGGTTAATGTAGAGGGAATTGGTGGAGAAATAGTCAATTGGATAAACATTTTACAATGGGTTTAGTAATAGAGGGCAAAAGGTCTTATGGAAAGTGGCCTTGGCTCAGGTCAAAAAGATTAATCAATGCCAAACTTAATCTACCTCATGCATCAGTTACCTCGGAATGTTAAAAATGTGCTCTATTCTGGAAAAAAAAAAAGTTTTGTTGGGGACAAACAACAGACCTAAGAAATCTCAGAAAATCACATGGAAGTTGAATCATTAAGAAAAAGCAGGACATTAGCAATTAATTTGTAGTTAATTGACAGATATTTATTCACAGAACAACAACACATCTCAGTTTGCCTGTGATAGTACTGGTTTATGGAAGTTGCTCTGATGTAATTATAATTAGAAATCCCTTTAACCCTGATTTTAACAATAAATTACATAGTCACCCTCTTTGTTAAGCATTCTGTCTGCACCAGAAATTGTGTAAAATATTTACTGAGACTTTGAAAATGAAAAGACATATTATTTGTCAATAACCATAGCATACTGTCATGCAATGAGCTAGAAATCAAGAGATAGGAGACTGTATTATTGGATATATCTTGTCACCTCTCCTGGTGACAGGTTTGTCCTTTATCAAATGAATGGGTGGAATTAAATCATAACTAAAGCCCTACTGCTATCTTTTCATGACATTCTACATCTTCTCTGTTTCCTTCAGATGCCTTACATGTTGCCAGTCTGAAATTTTTTCATGCTAACAACCTTTCTTCTTCTCCCCATTCAAATTATGTGCTCTTGGAGATGGTACTTACGTTCCATTTCATCCACGAAAATTTTCCTTCCTTCGTCTTAACTCAACAGTGTCTTCTTTGAAGTCAAAGTGTATTCAGAAATGTATCTCACATTCTTCACTTGAGATACCAGGAATGAGCTGCAGACAAAAGATTTGAGCTCTACTTACTCTTAATCTCTCATCTTAGAGTGAATTAATGAATTTTTCTGGGGAAAAGGCTTACCACCCAGCCCATGGATGAGAATATTGTTTAAATAAAAACAACTAGCTAAACTTATCAAGTTCTTATATGAAAACCTCTTGCTGCACATATTACAGATATCTTATTTGCTCTTACAATAAAGCCTATGATATATAGGGTAGTTTGAATCCTTTTTTTCACATATTAGAAAACTGAGGCTCAAAGGTATTCCAGAATGTAATCAAGATTTCTTAATTCTTAATAAGTAGAAAACCAGAATTTAAATTTGAGCCCCTTCTCTAAACCATGATACTGTATTAATATTACATACCCTTGCTTTTTTAAAGGGAGTCCCATTTCCTCTCATGGGAGGGGATATCTATGATGACCTATGGAACAAATGCCCCTCCATATCTTACAATGTGTTCATCAAATACAACTATTTATTTCTTTGACACTTTTCTAAACTTTATAAGAAGAGAAGATGAAACAAATGTGAAATACAGAATGAGAACCCATGATGATCCTTAGGCAATGTGTCAGGAATAAAAATTTATCTGTGACATATGAAGATCCTTTTATAACAGCCCTTCTGAAGTTAGGTTTCAGGAGGCCTGATTCCTAATTTCGGCTCTCTGTTTAATTTACATATTTCCTAGAACTTGACTCTTTGTCATGCAGGCCCAATTTCTGAATGCTTAACTGTAGGATATAGTCCAGAGAGTCTCTAAGTGTCCTTGCAGCTCTAAAGATCTAGATTCTGTGATCATGTACTTCGTTTCTGTTGAGAGTAGAGGGGAGAATCTTTAACAAATAAAAGAAATCATTCGATGATTATCAGAAAAATTTCCTTTCCTGTTATAAGAACGTTTCTATTCATTTCTGATGGAATACTTCCACTTGGGGCACATGTGCCTGTAGCAATAATCTTTGACTTATGACCCCTATTGGGTTGGGGATCCTGATTTTGTTTTGTTTTGTTTTGCTTTCTTTTTTAAATTTTCCTTCTTAATGTACATCCACTATTCACGAAAGAAGATGACTTCTACTTGAAAGAATAACTATTGGAGAGTGGAAAAGAGGACAGATAGTCTGTGGTCTTGCCGGTTGTGGGAGAATCATGTCAATGGAAATACATGATGTTTCTTAGAGATTCAGATTCTTGTGACCATGGAAAAATTAGCCCATAAGACAAATTACAAATCAAATAAAGACAGGACTATGAGAAATATTAGAGGTATGCATGCCCCCTTTTCTAATAGATACTTTTCCTTTGTGACTCATCATGTAGTCACTAATGGTGGAGACGGGACATTAGATGCTTGAGAATTATTGATCACAGAAATATTCTTTTGTAATTCTTGTATAATTCCTCCTTAATTAACTTTCATTTAAAAAAGAAGATATATTGCTTTGTATCAGGTTTATATAGCTCAAGACCCATTTTCTGATACTCCTTGTGATGGTTAATTTTACATGTCAACTTGACTGAGCTAAGCAATGCTCAGAAAGCTGACAAAACATTATGTCTGGGTGTGTCTATGAGGGTGTTTCTGGAAGAGATTAGCATTTGAATCAGGAGACTGAGCAAAGAAGATCTGCCCTGACCTATGTGGGCAGGCATCATCCAATCCCTTCAGGGCTGAGATAGAACAAAAAGTTAAAGGAAGAGCGAATTTTAAGTATTTGTCTTCTTGAGGCAGAACACCTATCTTCTTCTGCCCTTCTGGATTTTGGACCTTTGAACTCTAGGACTTACACTATTGACTTCCTTGGTTCTTAGTCATTCAGACTCGGACTGAACTACACTGCTAGCTTTCTTGCTATATCTATCTATCTCTATCTATCTATCTATCTATCTATCTATCTATCTATCTATCTATCTGTCATCTATCTAATCTATCATCTCCTTCTGGTTCTGTTTCTCTGGAGAACCTTCACTAATATACTCTTCTAGTTCCCTCTTTACTTGAGCTACTAGGAAACTCAGTGCTGAGTTTTAAATTCCCCTTTTATGCCATATCTTAGCTAATTTAGCAGCCTAAATGAAAACAAAAAATTCCAAATTGTGGTAACCTAGTGGACTAAACAAGTTAAAGGCTTATCTGTTACAAAATGTCAGAAAGTAGGCTGTCCAAAACTGGCATGGGAGAGCCACAAAGTCCTCAATAATTCTACTTCCTGCAGCTCACTGCCCTTAATCCGTCATCATTACAGACCAAGAAAACTGCTAGAGTTTAAACAACAATTTTGCGGGTTCATATTAGGTGTATATATTTATGGGCTACATGTGATGTTTTGATGCAGGTAGGTAATGTGAAATAAACATATTGTGGAGAACAGGGTGTCCATTCCCTCAAGCATTTATCCTTTGGGTTACAAACAAACCAATTACATTATTTTTTTCATAATATTTGTGTTTCAGGAGGCAATATTAAGAAAGTGTAAAATGGGTGTTGTAGTAGATAACTGGAAGTCTCTATTATGGGAAGTTTTGAAGTTATCTTTTAAGTTATTACACACAAACACATACACAGTGACACGGTACAGTTTGCCTTCTCTCCTATTCCCCTCTTCCTTCCCAAATGGACTTAATGACTTGAAATGTGCTCGCTTTATTTTTAAGTTCAGAGTGTGGGAGAGTCGAAGAACTGAAATAAATATCATCATTGAGAATGATGGTACCTACAGATGAGAGAGAATCCGTTTTCTGAGTTGTTTCTCGACTTTCCTATTGCAGAAGCACATAAAGATTATAGCTGGTGCCATCAGTGGGCTTTTTTATTCCCTCATATCCCCCACTGGAGAGAGTTGTATGTTACGTCCCATCTCCTTACCTTCCTACCTAATATGACCTATGGTAAAGAATATAGTTGTTACATGCATTTAATTGTATTGGGAAACATTGAACTCAAATGTTCTTTTATTTTTTAATGTCAAGAAAATAAGGCCCAGAGATATGAGGTGATATGTCAGATGTCATGAAATAAGTTAAAGGCAGGTATCACCTTATACATTAGCATAAGAATAAGGGGTAAGAGACCTACCTGCTAGACCCTGTAATCTGAGGACAGTTTTGTTTCTTCCACTTACTAGCTATATGTTTTTTGGCAAACTATTTAAGTTCTTTCTGTCTCTATTTTCTCCTCTGGAAATCTAAATTAAAATAGTACTAATTTCAAAAATTTTGTGAAAATTAAATGCGATGATGTGTGCAAAATGTTTAGCACTATGTTTGGCCTGTAATTACTGCTTAAAATGTTTTAGCTAAAAATTAAGAAATGATAGAAGCTAGTAAACAATTTGTCAATAGATAAATAAATAGTACGTATAAGATGGGCTTTGCCATGAGTTTAGAGAGGACAGCAATCTCTATGGGCCTGGGTGATGTGACGAAGTTTTTACAGAGAGAAGCCTGCAGGATTTCTCTGGCCGAGCATGCTTACTTAGTAACATTTAAAAAAAAACCCTGCTGTCCAAGCTGTTAGCTGGAATTGAAAGATAGAGAGATGGTTAGAGGGCCTATTTAGTAAGAGCAGAAAAATGCACTGGGAGTGAATCATTTGTCTGGACACGGAAGGCTGAGTCAGTGAGAACGGACTGTCACGTAGGCAGGTTGAGCTAAAGCCAAAAACACTGGGCAATGATTGCTCTGAGGGACAACCTCCAGCCAAGCATTGACACTCCCTCTATGCCCCCAGCTACTCCCAAGTTCAGAGTTTCTCCGATGGTCCCCCAGTCAGAATTCCAGGGGCAGCACACCCCGGCAAAAGTAGAAAAACGCCAGCTTGCTGTCCACTACATTTCTGATGGCATCCTGAAGTTAATTTTTGTCCAAAGAGTCCTATAAAGTAAAGGGAAAAATATTGATTCAATACGAGAAACTTCTAAAACTCCTGACTCTTTAAATGACAGAGAAGCCTCTCCTTGGAAGCAGTGAATTTGAATTCTTCAAAGCTATAGGGTTTTAAGCAGACACTGTACAGGTACACCCAAGATAAACTGTAGAGACAATTTTTTCATTAAGAACAAGGCCTATTTTGATGACTTTCAACTCAAAAAGTTCTTCACTTTATACTTTGAGTCAAATTAAAAACCATAATTAAACATTTGCTTTCCTAGATGAAAAATGTAGATTGTACCTAAGCCAGGTAAAACGTAGTAACAATCATAAGCTATCAGTCAATACTAAGTACCCACCCTGTAATAAACAGTGATCCAAATATTGTAGAAGAGAGAGAGTTGCATTGTACAGAGCCACTATCTTCAGACAGTAACTTTAAGCAGTAAGGTTGAGTGGGGAAAAATATTTTCACATTATTAGAATATTTATTCTTTCTTTCCATCTGAAGGCAAAATATTTATTGACAACTCCATTCCAGGCTAGAAATACAGGGATGTTCCAATCTCTAGGGATACAACAATGAATAAATTCAGGCATCGGTCTCCAGAAGGAAGGATAGCCACTACAGATTTGGGAGGTCAAGAACTGTTTCTTGGCCAGGTGCTACTGCTCATGCCTGCTATCCCAGCACTTTGGGAGGCCAAGACAAGAGACTCGCTCAAGCCCAAGAGTTCGAGACCAGCTTGGGCAACATAGTGAAACCCTGTAGTCCCTGCTACTCCAGGAGCTGAGGTGGGGGGATTGCTTTAGCCTGAGAAAGCCAGGCTGCAGTGAGTCAAGATTGCACCACTGCATTCCAGCCTGAGTGGCAGAGTGAGACCCTGTCTCAACAACAAAACAACAAAAACCAAAACAAACACACAAACAAAATCTTTTCCTTGAAGGATATATAAATTCAAATTAGAAGAATAGGAGCAGAAGGGGACCTTTTCACATTCAGTTCATGCTGTGGTCAAAAAGGGAGGAGAAGAATGTCTAGTGTCTGTAAAAATCTGCAGGAAGTTCAAATCTTGGCAAAGTGAGGGAGAAGACGGGATAAGGTTAAAGACGTAGGAAGTTTGTACTGTGATATTTAATAGATACTATAGATGTCAAACCCAGATTCCTGTTGCCTGGCTGGTGCACCAGCTCTCCAGATGCCATAAGTGTGGGATGCTAATTGCTCACGGTTTACTCCCCTCGGCCAACAGGAGTCACTCTGCCGGAAGAAACCTAGGTATTTACATCTCCCCATAGGGTGCCTGAAGACAAAGACTGATATAAATTGAGATGAAAAGGCTAACACCCTAACCGCAAGATGAAACTAGCCCTGAGACACAATTCATACTCCTGAGATTCCCTGGGATCAGGTTCGAAGTTCGACTTCAGCTGCAAGGACACCTTTGTCTGGAGGCATCCCATGTCCTTACCTTCTTCTACTCCTTTAAAGATTTCTTCTGTATGATATCTCTCTCAATAAGCAACTTATCATCAATCCCCAACACAAACTCTGCTTCTAGGAGGCTCAACCTAAGGCGCTATTGTCTCAAATTTGTTCATTTTCTTTCTCCGATCCAGTTATTTTCTACATATCTAAATACGAATTTGTATGATCTGATTGGAATAAGACACTATTCATCTAGGCCTCGTTGAGTTAAATGTACATGTCATAATGTCCTCGCTAAGCAGACCAAAAAAAACTTATTTGATTTGGTTGTACCTGCCTATCTTAAAGAAAAATAAAATGGATGCTCATTGTCTGAATAACATATATATTGAAATCTTTCCTTTAAATATTCTGGATTTGCAAAGTTCTTATGGCCACTCATTTCAACAAATAGTGTATCTTATTATCTTAGTCATCACCTCTTCTCTTGCACATTGGCTACTGGGCACCGTATTCCTGGTCCTATTAAACAGATGAGGAAACTGGGGTTAACAGTTTTGCAACAGTCATGGAACCAGACCTATAGTCAGTCTCCTGATTCTCCCCCCAGTGAAGCTTTCACTACTTCAGAGTAGAGAAAATGCTAAGGCTCCATGGATGCCACCTGTTGTTTGTTTGTTTATTTTTTGTTTTGTTTTGTTTTTTTTCCTCATGTGTTTCCAATGAGAAAGCATTTTGATCCCTATTTGGCATTCCAGCAAATAATTTTCCAGCAAAATCCCAGATCCAGAGATTTGTCCATCTCAAAGGCATCATGGAAAGACCCAAGTGTCAGGACAAATCCAGAAGCCTGATTTCCATGGGCAGTTATCACAATGCAAATGGCCCCTAGAAGTAGGAAAAATATAAGGAATATATGTGCAAGCCTATATCTAATAGAATCCTCAAGAAGACTCAATAAATTCTAGCATTTAATCACTTCTAGGTTCATACTTTTCTTTCCTGTGCAGTTGCGTTGTTGTCATTTGTTGCAATTCTTAAATAGTCTGCTGCAGTTTCCTTTTCCTTTGTCTCAAGTTAAAATGGTACTGTCTTTTGTAACAGGGTTATTGCATATGCATTAACACATATGTTGGCCCATGGTAATGTGAAAAACTAGAAATCTGAGCTGAAGTGGAATAATGGAGGAATTGTTCTAAGGAGTACAGTTATAGAGCCTCAAAAATCTAGATCTAAGCTAACTCTTCTGGCTCCCTAGTCAGCATTGACTGAATGTCTTTGCATGTCAAGCAGAATGTGTGGAGCTAGGACACAACAGAAAATGTGTGTTACATATTTATTCTAACATTACAAATTGACTCTGAAGCACGGTGCTGGGCACATAGCACTCAATAAATGTTTATTCACTAAATGTTTGAATTTTATCATCTATTTTAAGACCAACTGATCTGTCAAGCAAGGTGGAAGACGTAGTCATCTAAAATAGATAAATTGTTTTTCAGTGATATACAACTGCAGAGATAGGAAATGTCCCTTTAAGGACAAAGTGTGCCTGAAGGATGAAAAAACTTTAGGAAGACCTGGCTTAATTGTATGCCGTGCAAATAATTAGGTGTGTTGAACTGGTGAGTGGTTAACTTTTCTGGTTTCTGGTTTCTGGTTTCCCTGAATATAAAATAAGGGGTCAAGTCAGGTGATTGAGTACCAGGGCTCCTTGAAATTTTAATATTTTCTGAATTGTACTAAAGTTTCCACACTGTGTAGAAGTTTCCCCAGCCCTAAAAAGAACTCTGAGGTTTGGCTTCCATTGAAACATCTTCTAAAGGAAGTTTGCATTTCCCCTACATATAGAATTTGGTGACGGGCAGGTTGCCTAAAAAGATATTTCACTGCAATTAGTTTTCTTTACTCCCTGACAGAGGGTTTCAGAGCCCAGAGGCAACTTCCACCAGGATAAAAATACTCTGCACTGTCAGTAGAAGATATTCTTACATAACATGCACTGATTTCTTTCCCCCATTTTGCAAGTGCTCAGAGGAATTGTAGGGTTTGCTGACATCCCCAAGCAGGTCAACACGCATTAAGGCTTTACTCTCTTGTCTGATATAAGCAGAACATTGCTGATTTAAACTATTTTCTGGATAAGTTGCTGAAGAGAACTTCAGGTCAAGGGTAAAGATTATTTTCACTTTTATTTATAGGGATTCTTTCTTTTTAAAATAATGTTGGAAAAATAATGAAAGCATTTTACTAAAATAGTGGTTCTCAACTGGAGGTAATGTTGCCTCTCCCAGAGGACATTTGGCACAGTCTGGGGATATTTTTGTTTGTCACAACTGGGGAAGCGCTCCTGGAAACTAGAATATAGAGGCTAGCAATATGGTCAAACATTCTACAACAGGCAAGATACCCCTTGCCCCTACCAAAGAAATAATCTGGCTCTATTTGAGAAAAACCTGCATTAAAATTTAAAAAATATACATTCTAATATAGCAGTTGATTTTATTTTCTTGTTTTCAAATGTGAATTACCTAATTATGTTTTACATGTAATTTAGCATTTTCTTCCTTTTGTTAGTATTACATTATAAATATTTCCACATTTATGATTACATCTTCCTAATTATTATTTTAATGGCTGCTTAAGAATCCATTGTGGAATCCCATTTTCCTACTGTTGATCATTTAGGGTGTTTCCAACATATCCCCTTATTTTGAATTATTTATTATGATACATTTTCAGGGATGTAAATTACTGTGTCATTGACGTGATTGTTTTTCAGGCTTCATCTTCCCAAAGTTTTTTCATGGTTAAATATTAAAAATTAAAATATCTTTTCAGTAATTTGACCAAGGTTACTTGAAAGTTTATGGCAATGACAGGAATCAAATTTAGGTATTTAGGTCTTGTGTGTCTCATTAAAAAATACAATTTAGAAGTTCAAAGCTAAGCATCATAAATTATTTACTTTTTTAATCTCTAGAAATATGTTTATTTTATTTTCTTTTCATTTTTCTTTCTTTCTTTCTTTTTTTTTTTTTTTTTTTTTGTTGTTGTTGTTGTTTTTGAGACAGGGTTTCATTCCTGTTGCCCAGGTTGGAGTGCAATGGCGTGATCTCAGCTCACTACAACCTCCGCCTCCTGGGTTCATGCTATTCTCCTGCCTCAACCTCCCATGTAGCTCGGATTATAGGTAGGTGTTACCATGCATGGCTTATTTTGTATTTTTAGTTGAGATAGGGTTTCTCCATGTTGGTCAGGCTGGTCTCGAACTCCAGACCTTAGGTGATCCACCTGCCTTGGTCTCCCAAAGTGCTGGGATTACAGGTGTGAGCCACCTTGCCCAGCCTATTTTCTAGATAAAAGGGGAGAATAACTCAAGTCCCTTGTTTCCATTCCCTAATTTACAAAAAAAAAAAAAAAAAGAAAGAAAGAAAAAAGAAACAAATGTATTACAAAGTCCAGTGAAGATGCAGGGCTGAGCACAGTAACGCATGAAACAGTTCACATGTCTCTACAGTTTTGCTCCAAATCTTCATGGAAAGAAAAAAATGTGAAGTGGAAATCATCCTGCTGTCCCATGTTGCACATAAATAATGGATGATCTATAGAAAGAAATCCCTTTTCCAAAGAATGGTCCTTTTTATTTTCCAAAAAATAACTTTTAAAATATTCTAACATCGTATTATTCTACATTTTCTGGTCCTATTCCGACTTCCTCCATCTGAGCTATACTAGCATAAAGACCAACACAGAGGAAATTGTCCCATTCACCTTGAATTGTATTTTTCTCCTTGATTAAGAAAAGATCCAAATAAGTAGTGATCTGAGAAATGCTTGAGTAGACAAAGTTAGTCAAGGCTGGGGAAGAACTGAAAAAGTAAATAATCAACCACCAGAAAGATTGTGGAGGGTGGCTCTTTGTCCTTGCGTGGTGAGTAGGAGTTGATAGGATGAGCAATGTAAGAGAAATGAGCTGTCTAGTGGAAGGCAAGTGCACAGAAAAATGAATGGACATACACAAATCCAGCACATCTTTCAGGATTCAGCACAAAGTTCTCCCTTCATAGAGCCATTCCCGACCCATCTAAAAGAAAGTGATCTCTCCCACCTGTTTACACACAAGGATGCCTCAGAATATCCCTTTTGTGAAATGTTTTATTTTCTACTTTTTAATTTTATTCCAAATGATCATTTTATTCCAAATGATAATATTGTTGATGGCAGGAGATGTGCCTTATTCATTTTCCTATTCCATATAGCAGCTGGTACAATATATTAAAGATAGTAGCTGCCCATTGAAAAGAGATTTAATGAAATGAAACATGAATATTTACCAAACAGTACAATTAAAGGAAGACCAGGGTGCTGACCTTTCCATCATGCAGGCAATGTCTGCAAATGCGTGATTTGGTTTGATGGTTACTGAGAGTAAAGCTTTCTATAGTTTTCAATGTCACACATAATTTGAAATTAGTGTACTCCAGAACTATGACAGAGACAAAAGAGGAATTGAAAGAGATTCAAATGAAACAATTGATGAAGAGGAGAAACATGAAAGGTCATAGGTGGCATTAATTATCTATTGCTGCATGACACACTACCCCAGAATGTAGTGACCTAAAACAGTACACATTATCTCATAGTTTCTGTGGGTCATAAATTCAGGGGTGCTTAGCTGGGTCCTCTGTCACAAGATCTTTTCCTGGGGTGCAATTAATATGCCAATCAAGATGACTCTCATCTGAGGACTCGACTGGAGAAGGATCATCTTCCAAGTTCACTCTCATAGCTATTGGAAGACCTCAGATTCTCAGTGGCTATTGTTCGAAAACATCAAATTCTTGCCACATGGGCCTCTTCATAGGCAGAGGGAGGGCCCTGAAAGTGAGAGCAAAAGGAGGACAAGCAAGACAGAATTCGTATAACTTTTCTAACTTCATCTTGGAAGTGACATCCTGTAACTTTTATCGTTTTCTACTTATAGCAAGACAGTATGTCCAACTTACAAATCGAAGGAAGAAAATTCAAAGGGCGTGAATATCAGAGGAGAAGATCATTGTGAGCCAGTTTAGAGGATACTTATCACAGGAGTCAACAAAGCGAAATAAAAAAGTTGAAAATGAGGTTGTTTTAAAAATGTAAGAAAAAAGATAAAAGTGGCTAGTAGAGAGCAATAACAGAAAGAAAAGAAAAAAGGGAAAGAAGAGAGCAAAGTAAAAATAGAAAATAAAAGGGGAGGGCATGAAAAGCAAGAATCTTCACCCACACATTTCCCAGTTTATATGTATTTATTTTTTTCTTCTAAAGTTGCTCTAATGAAAGCAACAAATCTCTCTAGAGAAACTGTCTTCAAAGTAAACCTCCCAAGAGGAGGGTGCACTACCACAGAGGACACAAATGCTGTTTATATTCTCCATCACGCCTGACTATCTCATTGGGCCTTGGACAACCTTTTAAAAAAGAAGTTTTGATCCTGTAGCCTAGGGAAGAACGTGTTGCAAGATTCTTGACCTTTTCCAGTGTTCCTAGGGGCCAAAAGTGTTTAGAGAAGTGAAAAATTCAATTTCTCTGCTTGACTTGTCATTCAGACCTCAGAAAGAATACAGAGACAGATAGATCATTGCAAATATCCCCATTGTTTTGCTCCAAGTCCCTAAGGGAAGAAAAAAATTGGGAAATAGAAAACACCCCACTGCCTCATGGTGGACAGAAATAATCTCTGGATGGAAATGAATATTCTCTCAAAAATGGACACTTTTTAAATTCAACAAATAATCTTTTAGTTGCTTTAGCACTCCATTATTATAAATTATGTATGTCTTCTTATATTTAAAGTTTTAAGCAATTTTGTATCTTACAGTAAACCAAAAAGAAATAGAGAAATCCAAAACGCTCCTTCTCATGTCAGAATTCCTCCCCTTAACTTACATACCAAGGACAAAGCTAATTTCCTTCCCACTCAGTTTTAAACAGAACACTAAGAATTTAATAGTTATCTGTATCATAACTGCTGACACTGGACTCTATTTCAAAAATTTCTGATGTTCTTACTAGTTTATGCCAATATTTCCAAAAATCATCATCCACTAATATCTTTTGCAAGTGCTCCTCTGCATAGTGGTTATCATTCTCAATTTCAGGATTAGCTCAGTATTTGTCCTGTTCATAAAAACATTTTTGGCCATGCCTCATCTTGATTAGAGTAAGTTTCCAGAACTTTTTTTTTTTTTTTTTTTTTGAGACAGAGTCTCACTCTATCATCCAGACTGGAGTGCAGTGGCACGATCTCGGCTCACTGCAACCTCTGCCTCCTAGGTTCAAGTGATTCTCCTGCCTCAGCCTCCTGAGTAGCTGGGATTAAAGGTACCTGCCACCAGGCCCAGCTAATTTTTTGTATTTTTAGTAGAGATGGTGTTTCACCATGTTGGTCAGGCTGGTCTTGAACTCCTGACTTCAGGTGATCCACCCACCTCGGCCTCCCAAAGTGCTGGGATTACAGGCGTGAGCCACCGCACCTGGCCAATCCAGCACCTCTTATACTAGAAACTTGGGCATAAGCCTATCAGAACTTATCACAATATACTCTAATTATACACTGAAAACAGGAGCTGTGTCCTTTATCTATAAATTATAAGCACTCAGCTTATTGCCTTACTTATAATACATGCTCATTATATATATGTTGAATAAATGAGTAAACACATTCAGATACATAACTAGGTTTAAGAAGTGACATGTAGAACATTTCCCATATTACCTAGGTTCCCTTTGCAGACAGCCTATACCTATAGCTCCTGCAAAATTGGTCATGCACAGGTGTGCAATAATACTTGGCCATGAGGCTACTTATTAGAAGCAAGGAACTTGAAGTTTACAATCAAGGAGAGAGAATTACACAGGACATAAATATCATTGGTCTACAAATGAATATCTCACCCCATCTGGGTAAATTGAATTGTTTCCCATGGGAAATGTAAATATGGTGTCAGAATGTCTACCTAATTCTATTGAATATTCATATTGAGCAGTCATGAGGAGCCGAAGCGGAGACAGCCATTGTCATACAACATGCTAATAGAGCAGAGTGGTACTCTCTTTGGGAAATAGACAGAGACAGAACATAAATGTTTTTATTTGGCTCGATGTCAAGTGGAAGCTATAAGAATGCTTGGCCTTGGCTCTGAGGAGACTAGTATGCATGAGAAGGTTTGGCTTACCCAGATTCTTACTGATATAAGAAAACATCAAGCAGAAACATGTACAGGGTTCCGAGAGGCCATCTAGTCCTTCTCTGAGTCTCACAGTATGAAGAAGCTGATGCCCAGGGAAAGTGATTGGGAAATACTAATAGAATACTTGACTTTCATAATTATCAGTTCAAAGTGAATGAAACCCAAATTATTCCCCTTCACAATCATGGCAGTATCGTGTACGGTTTAAGAACTCCAGTTTTTAACTAGACGTCATATTTGAATGTTGATTTTGCCATTTGCAGACTTTCACATGTTAATGGTGGCAACTAATGAAATCACTATGAACCTCCATTTTATTGTTTCTACTTGCAGGTTTGCTCTGATGATAAGTTAATATTCATAAATCATTTAGAACAGATTCTGGCACATAATATATGCTCAAATAATGTTAGCTATTGCTCTTACCATTATTATCATTATCATTGTTATAGCTCCTTGCAACAATGACCATATATTAAATACTTTGATTAAGATGGGAATGATTCAATAAATGGATCATTGATATTATCTATTCCGTGATGTTTTCCTGGGCTTCTTTTCACACAATGCCTTGAAAGGCTTTTGTTGTCTCATAAATGGTGTTATTTTTTCACATCAGTAGCCTTACCAGAATATTTACTTCTTAAAGTAAGAACTGTATTTTCCTTTTTAATTGCTCCAGCATTAACCAAGGGCCCAGCAAATGTTCTGGTATCAATTTGTTAACAGTGGTCTAATGGTGTGATGGAACCAACACATGCAAACAAAAACAACAGCAACAACAAAAAGGAGCTTATGATATCTGCAGTAATGGGGCTTATTTCAGAACTTGTAAACTGCACCTTTTGTGTCACCATCCTCATCATTACCCACATCATCATTATCACTGCTAACATTTATTGAGAGCTTACCATGTGGAAACACTAGTCTCGCATTAACTTTAAATCATCACAAACCGGGTGTTAGAAGTCATTATCCCCCATTACAAATGAGAAAACAGTTTCACGGAATTTCTTGAACTCAGCTATTATCTCAGAAAAAATCAAACCTATAAATTGCCTTTATTTCAAAATTGAGGTCCTTAACTATCAAGGCATGTTGCCTCAAATCCAGTTTTTCATTCACCCATTTATTCAGCCTTTCATTCAACATTCACAGGTAGGTAGGAGGTGGTGGGATCTGTCCTGTAACAATCTTTGATGTCATTCCATCTTGCATGCTAATAAGAAATTTTCCGGAGAGGCAATATGAAATATTCCCTGGTTGGCTTTGCCCAGGCATACATATTTTACCCACAATCTTTACTTCTGCCTCTATCCATCCCATTCCCTATGTCCTCATTTGCCCATTTATGAATGGGGGAAAAAGAAACCCAATAGCCCCATTAATTCTCTTAGTGACACGGCCAAGTTTTCTTGGCTCTGAAGGACTTGCCCTCCTGACTCAATACACCATGTACCAAAGGTAATTAGGGCAACTTATTTAAAACTTATGATCTAATTAGTGGCTTTTAATGGTAGTTAATTACATGGAGAGCAACAAAGCATTTACATTTTCAACCAAGCTTTTTCCCAGACAGGAACAGGTATTTATTCAGAGTCATAAAGGAGAGGGGATACTAGAGTTAACATCTAATTACACAGAATTGTCCCTGGTAATTATGAGCAATGTGGTTTTATTTATCTGACAATTATAGGGGCTTTGCAAAATCTTTGACCTGAAAGACTTGGAAAGGAGATAGAGAAGGCATTAAATGACATACAGTGTCCAGGCATATATTTAAAAAATTTCCCAGATGACTGGAAGTTGGAACGCTCAGGTTTAAAAAAAGAGAGAGAGAGAGAAAAATATTCACATTTCTATTAGAGAGGTAATATAACATCTACTGAAATGTAGAATATAAATAATGTAACATTGAATTAATTAATGAAAATTCTAACTCAAATACCGATTTCACCACTTGCTAGTTTGGCAGAAAACGAATCACTCAGAGCCTCAGTTTTCTAAAAATAATATTTACCTTGAATATCTCAGAGAAACAAACTCATTTGTTTCTTAACTGTTTACTACATGAATGTTTATAGTAGCACCAGATTTAGGGAGAAATATTACGTTCTCTTTGTCCTCATGAGTCTTCAAGTTTAGTGAGAGCGACAATTGTGCAAATAAATAACATTAATAGTATATTTTAGGTTCTAGATACACTGCTCTAAGGTCCTGTGAAAGTGATTTAATATTGTTCCGGGTAGATAGGCGTACGCTGGGTCAGGAGGGGGCTCTCGGGTGATGGTTCAGCAATTATCGCATTGCCTCTCTAAAAATGATAATTCGGCAGCCAGGGAGAGACAATTTCCTGATTGTCCACACCTGTTAACATTACAAGTGTTAATTGAATGAAGGCCCCCGGGAGAAGCAGCTTCTTGGGGATGCCTGTTAAGAGACAAAATGGCAAAGTGTGACATTCCGGGGCACACGCCACCAGAAAAAGGAAAAATGTCTCAGATGAGCGTGCGTGTAACTCCCTAAACACACTGCTACTGCTCAATTCCAAAGGGTAAGGAAAGCACTGCGCATGCGGAAAGTCCACCCTAAGGGACGAATCATGGGGAAGTGGCGAGCCAATAAAATCTAGGATCACGGTAAAATGTTCCCACCCCCAGCCCCCGCCTTTTTATTTTTTATTTTTATTTATTTATTTTGCTGTCTTCTCTTTTTTCGGACCTTCAGGCATACGCTTGGGTTTCTTGCAAGCAAATTTTCCTTTCTTTCCTATTCTAAAGTCTTTTTAAAATAAATTTCCACTCCTGCTCTGGAACTTGCCTTGGTCTCTTTTTCTTCCTCATGCCCCTCAGTCCAATTCCTTCTTCTGAGGAGGCAGGAATTGAAATTGCTGCAGGATTGTTGCAGATCTGTACGGTTTGGACGCCGGTAACTCCAGATAACTCGGATCTCTTCCACAGCTAATACTATTAGAATTAGTTATACTATTAATATAAATAATGTATTGTTATAATTGTTATATAATTGTAACATTATAATAATTCAATGAACACATATGGAGACCTTAGTACATGCTACATGCTCCTGTTGTCTGCCTAACTGTGGAAGGCACTGTTTCCATTCATACTTTATTTTTAAAATCAAGTAAAATCTCAAGCAAATTGTGAAGTGTTCTTTTAGTGATTCCAGACTCCATGAACGCTACATAGTTCTCCCCACTCCCCAGGGTATCTTCTCCAAGGTAACCAGTGTCCTTTGTAGAGGTGGGGCTTTGTAGTCAAACAGAACTGAATTCAAATCCACATCCACCCTATGTAGTTCTATACAATAGGAAATTCAATTTCGTCATGTGCAGAATGGAAGCAAAGCAGTGTTACTTTCTGAAAGGATGAAACGCCCCAACTTATTTCATACCCTTTCAAGATCACCTTTATTAAGGTTTTATGATCCAATTATTCCTACTGAAATATCAACATCTATGATGGTTATAAATTCTAGGTTTGGAGGCAATACAGTTAATGAGAAAAGGATAGTTCCTACAATCAAACAACCTGGGTGTAAATCCTCACTTTCTCACTTAATATGCCCTAATTTTCCTGCCTTTATACAGCTTGATGTCTTTACCTTGGGTATACGTCGTTATGTCACTGGAAATTTTAGCTCTCCTCTATAGTAATTCTGTCTTTTCTTGGAATATGACATTAAATATTGGTTTTTAGATAAACGCAGCTCAGTGTATAAAAATTGCACGAAATGAGGACTAGTTCCAAACTGAGAATCACATGATTTGTTTCATACCCTAGTTTGCCCATAGGGTGTGTGATATTAAACCAGTCATTGGCGGGAGAGGAGGGGCGCTCCAAAGTTCTCCAATGGTTCTACAATTATTTTATTTTCACTTTTCCCATCACCTCACTCCCTAGAGAACATGAAGAGAGAGTCCCTCTCCATTCCATTTCTCCCTCTAAGTAATGTTCACCCTAAAAGTGTTTTTGAGAAACTCTTACATGCTAGAAATACATTGCAAGATTAATGTAATAAACACACATACCTCATATTTTTTCTTTTTGTTTTTGTTTTTCATTATTAGTTTTGGTTCATCAATGAGATAAGAAGAGCAGGAAACATGCCACAAAGTTCTTTTGTGTCCTCCGTCATGCCTTAGAGTTGCAGACACATGATCAGTAGTAGCTGAATGGCCTTGTCAACTCACTATTGAATGTGGTTAGTAATAGAAAGGGACATCGAAAGGTCCCTTTAGTCATCAGGAGCAAAGGAATAAAAATATACATAGAAGGTTTTGTTTCACTTTTTATTTTATATTCATAAACTCTATAACCTGAATTTCCATAATTTCTTTCTTCTAAAATGCAAAGTCATGATCCAGAAGAAAAAAAAAAAATTCTAGAAGCTGGCGAATGATTATTCATAGTAAGTCTGTGTGCCTGAAGAAGTGGATGGGTGGGGTGGTGGTAAAGGAGCCTGTGACTTGGCTCCAGGCCCGGCTCTGCCACTAAATCACTGAGTGATATCAAGCAAGTCACTTAACCTCTGACTCCAGGGAACTGGCCATGCCCTGTCAGGGTACAAGCCTAATAAGAATTTCGATTTATGTTCCCAGGCAAAGCTTACTCTTCTTGGAGTAATTCAAAGTCCTACTTCTAGGCACTAGTTGTCCTTCAGTATTCATTTCTTCTGTTTCTTCCCTTTTTCCAACCATTGATCCATTTATTGAAAATATATTTATCATGTATCCTTCACAGGTAAGTCATTTTTTTTAGACACTAGAGCCTCAAAAGAGTAAAAATGAAACAAAAAAAACGTGTTTTTATGGAGTTGACAGTCTACTTCAATAGACTGTAATCAGTCTATTGTTTGCAGTCTAGACAACTTTAAAGAAGAAAATGAGTAAAAATACAAATGTTAGAAGGCAATAGTTGCTGTGGGGGATAAATAAGTTGACAAAGCATATCAGAAACATTGGAAACGTGGTAATTCTAAGTGAATAGTCAGAGAAAGCCTCAGGGGAATGAATAAAGACCCCAAGGTAGTGAGCGAGACATGACATGATCTGAGGGAAGAACATACCAGGTAGAGAGAAGAGCAAGTGTAAGTCATGTTGCAGATGTACTTAGTGTACTTGACAGCAGCACAGGGGAGACTTGTGGCTTAAACAGAGTGGGCAAGTAGAGCGAATTTGCTGATGAAGTCAGAGAAGAAACTGGCAGCCAGATTATACATGGCTTTGTAGACTATCGGCTTTCCCTTAGTCAGAAAGGGAAGTCATAGGGTGGCTTGGGAAGAGGTAGCTGCATGATCTGATTTTTATTTTAATAAGATCACTCAGGATGCTGTGATGATCAGAGGGACTATGGGTGGCTACTACAAGGCTAGAGACTGATGGCATAACCCAGGATAGTAGCAGTGGAGGTGATGTAGATGGTCAGATTTTAAATTATTTTGAAGATTTTTCTCCCATGATGTTAAATAGAGAGTTTAATCCTTCAGAGTTACTGAGCTACACTAGGTGCTAGAAACTACTAAATACTAATGATGTGAAAATGAATAAGAACTTTTCCTTTCTGTGTAGGCAAGGTATGTCTACAGATGATGGTTGTTAGCTTTTCACCAGCTCTGCTATGTTTTATTTCAGTGATTTATTTCTATAGCCTACTACGATTCATGCATATGAATCAGAGTCACACTAGAATAGTAAGAAATTTACAACCTAAATTATAACAGTGAAATATTATGGGTAATTAATATCCAAATATAATTGCTCAGGACCCATGTTGTATTGGTCTCTCTTCATCATTTTAGTCAAGTGCACATCTCCAGATTTAGTACCACCCTAATTCTTGAGATCTGAGCAGCAGCTTCACCTCGTCCCATCTTGACTCCTGCCCTACATGGTCCCCCTATTCCCTGACAGCTATTCCATCAGAGGCCTCTCAAACTCAAATCACATAGTGCTCTAATGAGAGTGATTGCTTGGGAGTTGCATGGAGTGAATCAGAACCAACTCTGTGAATGGAATGTCAGTGAAATTTAACCTCAGGATTTTAGGAGCTATATGAATCTGTATTTGAGGGAAGCCTACTGCAAATGTCTGATAAATTGGTGCTTATGCAATATTTGTGCCCCCCCTTTTATTGTCATAAAGGAAATGGCTGTCATCAACAAATACATATGGATGTATGGGCAGTGCTATGTTAACATTCCTGGTATATTTAAACTTCAAAGGTGTGTGCCTGCATTCTGAGAGTTTAATCCACAGGAATAATTGTAAAATCTCAGAATGTTAGGTACCATGGGGTAGATTCTTTTGGATGTGTGTGTTCTAGGGACTCTCTTCATAACACTGGCTCAGAGGCAAGCAGAATCTTAAGTAGGATGACAGCATAAGACATCTAGAACATTCCTTCCTACTTTAAGACAAGGAAACAGATCCAGAAGCAGGGGCTATCCTAGCCACAGTTACAAGGTTAATAAGTGGCAATGTCAGCATCTGACTCAATGCCACAGACCTCTGCATTATTCTGTCCCTGTCATATTGTGCTGACTATTACTCTTAGCAATCCAGTGGCCACACAGAAAAGGTCTCAATGGGAAGAATTCTTCTTCATCCTTATTGTAATATATTCATGCATAAGAAAAATAACGATTTTCCCAAATCCTAAAAAGTGAATACTGATACTCAAAGTTTTGCTTTCTTCTTATAAAACACATGGGGGAATTAAGATATTTAAAGATCATCAACTCATTCCCCCAGGTCTCTTTCTACACAGATAGCTCTAATTTTAGATTAGTTGTAAACATATTTTGACCATATTTTTCCCCTTATAATTTTAGTATTTTTAGAAAATTTTTTATTCTCATGGATAGGTATTCTATTGGAGGTTCAGCTAGACTGAGTCAGGGGACACACATACACTCACACATATTACATACTCACATATGCAATACACATATGTGCACACACACACATGCACGCACACACACACTCGCACATGTGTTTCAGTTACATTGTCAAGTGTTAGACCCAACATCTCACTATGAAATATTCAAGGACCACAGTTAGCTATGCTGAGTTTGTAGAAACATTTGAAGAGCAAAAGAAACATTCCAAAACAGATTAACAGATGAAACACATAGATTTTAAAGCACCACGTAGAGTATTATGCTACTACTATAATATTTTATACATCTCTTTATAGTTTACAAGAAGTACATATTCATCTTGTCATTTTTAAAGTAAACAATTTTGAAGTTGGTTAAGGAACGTAGTTTTATATCTTTACACAGATGGATAAACAAAGGATAAGAAAACAAGCAGTCTTGCTCAGCTAGTTTTGAGCAGAACTGAGTATTAGACATCACACTTCCTCAAACGTTGTATATATTCTGATCACTATTGTATAAGCCAATATAGTACTGATACATATGTGAAGTAACATTGGGTATCCAGTTGAGGAAGGAATCAACAAAAACATAGTCCACGAGACTTTCACAATACTCTTTAAGAAGTCTTAAGAATAATGTGTTTGGCAAACATAACTAGACATTTGAAGGTCATTACATTTGTACATATGAACCACAATGAATTCCTCTCCAAAATGTCAAAAACTCCAGCAGTGCCTTATTTATTCATATCCATGAACTATCCCTCTTGTGGGCTCCTGCTTTCTCCAGCAGCATTCCCCCCCACCACCTGTGGAATATCTTTACGCTAAAATTGACCAAGCTGGTAGCAGTTCTGGTGTATTGCTCATCACATTTCTGCTCTTTTTGTGTGTGGAGTCATAGGAAGGGGTTATAAAGACAGCATGCCAGGAGAGGATGGGACCATAACAACCATCAATCATACCCTACAAATGTCAATGCTAAGTCCTGGAGGGTTCAAATGACTGTCTCTGTGGTAAAATCTGAACTAGATTGAGGGATTTTTTTTTCCCCCAGGAGAAAGTAACTGCTACAGGATTTTCCCTCCCACTCTAAAGAATCAGAAAACTAGGCAACATACATGAAAAAAAAATTTCCCCCCAGATACTGGACAAACAAGCAGAGCAGATTGTGATTACTGAGAAAAGAAACCAACAGGGTGTGATGTACAATTGCCCAGAATTTCCATCGGGAGGAAATTTTGAGACCACTGTGGAAGCTAAGTTTAATAGATTCAGTGAGGTTAGGATGCAGAGATCAGAATTCAGGGAGGTGAAGATGGCTAGAATTTTCAGGACAGAATTTGGAAAAGAGAGAGAGCCATACTTAGCAAAAATCTCAAAAATCAGTTTGGGGGACTCCTGGAGTCCCTTACCTAATACTAATCTGCATATATGTATGATAAGAATTCATAAGACCATGTGAAAATAACAAATTCTACAGAAAGAAATATTACTATAGAGTTGTGAACTTGAATATTTGCTAAGCTCCCACAAGGCTAGCAATCATTTAATACCCTACTGGACTGAATGAAGAGAACTTGATGAAGACAGGGCGATTGACTAAAGACCCCCCAAAAGGTCACACCTCAGTGGAGGGGTGACACTAGCTCTCAAGTAAATGCTACTCTGTACCCACAATAAAAAAGCTTTAAATTAAACCTCAAAATTATCAAGTTGATCTGCAAATAAATAACTGCTGGCCCAAATTAAGTTCAACTCTCTTTAAGAAAAACAGCAGAATTCAACACTCAACAATGTAAAATTCATAGTGTTTGGCAGTCAATTAAAATTTATTGGATATGAAAATAAGCAGGAAGAAAGTGACACATAACCAGGGGAAGGAAAAAGTCAGTAGAACAAAAGTCAGAATGGCAAGGTAGTGTGGAATTAAAAGGCAAGAACTCTTTTTAGCTAGTAAAAATTGTATACATAATGTGCTTTAGGAATTAAACAGACATAGACATAATAAAGAAACATTGCCTGAAACAAAATATTTATCAATTTGGTTCAACATCAAAAGACAAGCTAGTAAATTACAGGAAATAGCAACAGAAACTATAAAAACCAGGTGCAAATAGCAAAATGGTTGAAAAGTAAAAAGAGCAGTATCCTACAGAATAATATCAAGCATGGCAATTTGAGTCCAATGAAGAAAAAGAAAGAGGAAGAAAAAGAAAAATGAGAAAATAATGACTAAACAAATTACAATTTGACGTAAGCAATAAATCCAGAGATCCAAGAATCAGAAAAACTTCAAAAAGAGAAAGAAAAACAAAGAGAACCACATTAAGGCACATCCTAATCAAATTGCTGAAAATTCTTGATGAAGATAAAATCTTCAAACAACAATAGGCAAAAAAGACAAATTAATTACAGAGGAACAGAAACAAGAATGACTATGCAAAGCAATAATGCAATGGTGTCTTTAAAGTGTTGAAAGAAAACAAAAATCAACTTAGATTTCTAGAACTCATGGGAAATAAAGACTTCTTTCAGATGGACAGAAGAAAAAAAAAGCTGAGAATATTTGTCACCAGCAGACATGCTCCCTAAGAATTGTTAAAGATAGTTTCTCTGACAAGTAAAAGAATATAGAATAGAAAATTGGAACTAGAGAAAAAAATGAGAAGCACAGAAGTGGTAAATTTTAAAAAATGTATATGATTAATTTAATTTTTAAAACATTGTTAATTTTAAAGCAAAAACACAATATGAGATTTATGACATATGCAGACTGTGTGTGTTCTCACAACTCCTATTCAACATTGTTTCAACAATCCTAACTAGTGCCATAAGAAGATAGAAAAAAATTTAAAAAGCTACCAGAGCTATTAAGTGATTTTAGCAATTAATATGGTACAAAGTTAGCATCTAAAACCAGAAGTGTTTTTATTCACTAGTTAAAAAGAGTGTAACTGAAAAAATATCATATTGTAATACCACATAAAATTTTTATTAATTTGAATAAATTTAATTAAATATATATATAAGACCCATACAATAAAATCTATAAAACATTGCTGAGAGAATGTAAAGAATTAAATAAATGGACAGATATTCAGTGTTAATGGATTGGAAGACTCAATTCTGTTAAAATGTTAATAATCCCAAATTTATCTATAGCATTTATGCATTTCCAATTAAAATCTCAGCAGGTTTTGTTTTGTGATTTGTTTTTTGTTTTTAGGAACTGACAAACTGATTTTGAAATATATATTGGAAACTAAATACAAAGATAGCAAAAATAAAAACAAGATTTGCACTGCCTGATTTTAAGACTTATTCATGAATCACAATAACAAAATAGTGTGGCATTCACATAAGGATAGATACAGAGAGACTGGAATGGAATGGAGACATGCACTCATGTAGCCAATTGATTTTCAGAAAGTTGAAGCATTTGAATAATAAAACATAGTATTTTCAACAAGCACTGTTAGAATAAATGAATATTCTTACGGAAAAATATATTGAATTTTCCCTGAAACTATATACAAAAAAAGAAAAAGAAAAAGAAAGAAAACTTGAAAGGACCATAGACCTAAATGTAAAAACTAAAGTTATAAAGCTCCTACAAGAAAATATTTCCACACTCACAATAGTCAAAAATTTTACAAACCATAAAATGTCTGTTAAATCAGACTTCATCGAAATTAATAAATTCTCTTTTTCAAAAGACGTCATTAAGAAACTCAAAAGGTAGTACACAACTGATAAAGGACTAGTATCTAGAATATATACAAAACACTTATAACTTAATAAGAAGACAAATAACCCATTAAAAACTAAAATAAAAGGATTTGAAAATACTATTTAGAAAAGTAAATATGTAGTATAAATTGCCAATAGACATATGAAAAGATTTTAAACATCATTAGTCATCATAGAAATGTGCATTGAAATAACAGTGAGATACCATCAGACAGACACTAGGATAACTAAATTATAAATGACTGACAATGTCATGTTTGTAAGAATGTGGAGCAACTAGAAATCTTCTACATTGCTAGTGGGAATGCAAAATGCTTCATCCTTTTTTGAAAATAGTTTAGCAGTTTCTTACGTAGTTAAACATATATTACCTAACTATTCTACTTCTAGGAATATACCTGAAAAAGATTAAAACTTATGTTATCACGAAAATTGCATGCACATGTTTGCAGCCTCTTTATTCCTAATAGCTCAAACCTGGAAATAATACAAAGTTCCATCGACAAGTGAATGTGGAGGATGTGGTTTAGATTTGTGTCCCTGCCCAAATATCATGTTGAATTGTAATTCTCACTGTTGGCGGAAGGGCCTGGTGGGAAGTGATTGGATCATGGGGGCACAGTTTCCCCTTGCTGTTCTTGCGATAGTGAATGAGTTCTCGTGAGACCTGGTTGTTTAAAAGCATACAGTACCTCCCTGTTCTCTCTCTTCCTCCTTCTCCAGTCACGTAAGACATGCCTCCTTCCTCTTCACCTTCTGCGATAATTGTAAGTTTCCTGAGGACTCCCTAGCCATGCTTCCTATACAGCCTGCAGAACTGTGAGTCAATTAAATCTCTTTCCTTTACAAATTACCCAGTCACAGGTAGTTCTTTATAGCAGTGTGAGAACAGACTAATATAGTGGATTTACACATTTTGGCAAATTCTTCCAATAAAATACTACTGGGCATAACACATTTGAGATTCATCCATGCTTTTGCATGTTCATTTAGTTTTATTGCTAAGTAAAAGGAGCATAACATAAAAACTATAAGCATAGTATATATTGTAGGATATATTACAGAAAAGGCAAACTATCATGACAGAAAACAAATCCTACATGACCAGGTGCTATGGTTGGGGTGAGGGTGGGAACACAGGAGACTTTTGGGGGATGATGAAAATGCTTCATGCAATGATTATGTTGGTTGTTACATAACAATATACATTTGTCAAAATTCATAGAACTGTGTACTTAAAACAGGTCCATTTTGTTGCATATAAATTAAACTTTAATACAGTTGAATGACAAACATCTAAACTAGGTTGTGTCTATGTTTTCTCATGATCCAGTCTCTTGTTTCCTCTCAAACACCATTTTCTACTTTTCTCCTCTAGACTTTGTTCTGGCCCTGTTGCCTTACAGTTTCTCAAAAATGCCAGGCAATATTCTACCTCGCAGCCTTTTTACTTGCCATTACCTCTGCCACAGATATCATATGACTCTCTTTCTTACCTTTTTAAAAGTTATACCATTGTTACCTTCTGAGTTAACTCTTCCCTGAAAGCCCTATTTAAAAAGTCCAACTCCCTCTGGAGCCAAAATATTCTAGGCTCTTTTTTTCCTTTCTTTTTCTCCATAGCCCTTATCATCCAGCAGGCTGAATATTTTACTTATTTACTTATCTATCTACTCTCCCAAAACTTAAGATCCACATGAGCAGAGAGTATTACTATTTTGTTCACTTCTGTAATCCCAATTTCTAGAATATTGACTAGTGCAAAATAGGTGATCCATAATTTTTTGAATAAATGATTGTTATTTATCCAGTATTTTCTCCTTATATTATTCAACTATTTTTTACTGCATTTACATTTTCTTCTGGCACAGGCTTTTTGAAACCATGTAAAAGCAAATTACAAAACCTCTCACTGCAGAATGTTCCAGTAATACCTACCAAAAAAAACAGTTTTAGAAACAAGGATAAAATTATGTGAGTGGGGAGGGAGTATTGCCATTTCTTAGAATTAAGCCAAAGAACTGGAAATGATTTAATATTTTCAATAATGTAGAAACCCTTTAGAATGTAGTTCTTAAAGAAAATCTCCATGTACAAAATGTTTTCAAATCGTAAGAAATATGAGAGTTTATCGTTAGTGGAAACTCTGACCACATACATTCTCATAAGCAGGACTTGAGCACCTAGAGTGTCCTCTTTAGGCCAAATATTACTATTCCTCTCTTTTTCCCTCCAAAATCCAATATCAGATATTTGATCTTAAACATGATCCACGCTTAGCAAGATAGGGAGGGGACAGAGAGAAAGAGGGAGAGGGTTTTGGATATTTTAGTGGCAGTGAGTCCTCACACCCACTATCCAGTATGGTCCAATCAATAACTTGACACTGATCAATTACACTGGTATTTCTTCTCCTTGAGAAGAGCACAGAAAGGTAAAAATAAGGAACACTGAGTATCCCTCCTTCCCTATGTGACACTAGCAACAGTGAGTAAGAGAACAATTTTCTTTGTAATTTTCCAAGAAGTTCCTACAGAAACTCATTTACTCAGAAAGTGATATCCTAACCCTAGTAGTAGCCAATTAACCAGCACCCTGGAGATGAATTAAATGACCTTAATGTCATCAAGATGGGTGGCCATCCCTGCATGATTGTGTGTTGCTGTGGCCTGACTTGCTGCCATCTTTATGGTTCAGTACCACAAAGCAATTAACAATGAAAGAGTGAGCTTCCCCAGCCTTTACTAGAAATGGTGGCTGTTTATCATTGTGTCAGAGTCTTGGCAGATTCAAGAAATCTAAATTTAACAGGTGATTGCTTCTTCCATGGATGATTGCAGAGAATGGATCTTCAGGATACCTAGTCCCAGTCTAGTGATCTGAACCAATGAAACAAGCTGCTGAAAAGAATGGGAATGAATAAGGCCCAATTCAGAATCCATCACACACAAGGACTTCTACACACCTCTTGAACTCTTACGTAATGACTTTTTCAGTTGATTTCAGCAGATGTTGATGACTCGCTCCAATTTAAGTTGTGGTAGCAGAAAAATAGCTGGAAAGATATAGATTAGAGAGAGAAAGAAAGGAGAGATAGGTGATAGATAGATAGACATACATGTATATGTGTGCTATTACCCTATCTTATTTTTATATCATTAATAGCTATCTTTTTGGACTATTATAAAATAGCTTTTATTTTTAATTGCTTGAGGCCAAAATTGTTCCAATAAAGGCATGCTAGTCAGTATTTAAGTCCCAGTTCATCTGAATTGATTGGCATAGTCCTAGGTATATAGTTATCTTCAAAAAAGAACTATGCTACTTTACCTCACAGTTATAATCCCAGGATGGCAGATGACACCTGACAGTGGTAACTTTCTGTGCAGTTCAAGTGATAAAGACTGATCACTGGGGCTAATGAGGGAGGCCCATTTCCATTGTTAAGAAAGAGAGTTATTTCCAGAAACTTTGAAAAGCTTACTATATCTCATATACAGGAGAATGAGACTATGGACTAGGGGGAAAAAAAGGTACTAGGAATAAAAGTTCTAATTCTGCATCCTTGGACTAGGAAAAGTCTAATTTGGTCTTTACGATAAATCTACATGAGAGATATTATTGTCTTTATTTTGTTGAGGAAAATAAGACAGGAGAAAATAATATTACTCTCCTAAATTCATAGAGTCAGAAGTGATGAAGCTGGCTTTCAAATGCAAGCGTGAGGCTACAGAATCTGTGATCTTCAGTAAGACACAATGGCATCTCTCAATGTTAAGCCTAGTGTAAACTTCTGCTTTAGGAATCTGAACATAAAAGCTAATCTGTGACTTCTTAAGAATTCTTCTAAGCTAATTCCAAACTTTTCTTAAGAATATAGTGAAGAATAAACAAAATGTAATATATATTTTTGAATAGAATATTATTCAGCCATTAATAAGGAATGAAATACTGATCCGTGCTACAACATGATGAACTTTGAAAACATGTTATGTGAGAGAAGCCAGACAAAAAATACCCTGTATTGAATGATTTCATTGGTATGCAATATTCATAATAAGCAAGTCCACAGAAGGTGGATTCCTCGTTGTCAGGAAAAGAGGGATGGGGGAAGGAGAAATGTCTGCCAATGGGTATGAAGTTTCTTTTAAAAGTGATGAAAACAGTCTGAAATTGCTTATTACTGATGTTTGCACAACCTTGTGAATATATTAAAAATCACTGAATTAAACACTTTAAGATGGAAAAATTTATGGTATGTAAATTTCAACTCATGAAATAAATGTAGTCCAGACTGAGAACAGAATGAAATACAAATAAGCATTACCCTTTCATGCAGATACATATCAAAATTGTGCAATATTTTTAACTATTTCATTTAATTCTCATGACGAGCCTAAAAAGTAGGTATGTTATTACTCTCATTTTACAGACAAGCAAGGAGAGGCACGGAGAGCTGAAATGGCTTGGCCCAGTGTCATTTTGGTCAGTGACTGTGGCAGGGAATGAAGCTCGTTCTGTTGGATTCCAAAGTTAGCACGCTGCTGGTCTACAGCCACTTGCATAAGATCACCCTCCCTTTCCTTGCTAACCTGCAAATAAGATGTTAATAAAGAAGCCAAATAGATGATCCTGATAAATACATAACACCTTCTGTTTTCACAGCTCCCTTATGGCTAGAAATAGAATGTTTCACACCTGGGCCACACTGCACAAGCAAGGCAGAAAGTGACTGTACATGTGCTCATGAACAGAATGAAAGGGAGAGGAACTGGGTGCTAGGATGCTGGCCCATTCTGGAGCTGGTATCTGCAAACATGGTCCTCTCCAGTGTCTCAGACAGACTTCATGTTGTGTGTGTTTCTCAGAATATCAAGGTTTATTGGGAGACATTGACCTTCAATATCCGGAAATGGCCAGAGATTGTGCAAGCTCAAGTTTCAATAATCATGATTTCAAACGTTTTATTCTTTTGAGAATGTATTATGTGCCATTCTGTAGCCTATTCATAAAAACCGTATGGTGTAAGTACTTTTATTAACCTTATTTATGAGTGGTAATATTGATTACAAGGCTAGTGATGATTGAATACTTACTATATTATTGGCAATGCACTATATGCCTTACATGTATCATCTAAATAAACAGTTCTGTGAGATTTAGAAAATGAGACTCAGTTAAAAATATGTCCAAGTTTAAATAGACCTTAGATGTTGGAGCTGGGATTTAGAAGGCGATTTGAATTTTCACAAGTTAAACGCACCTGTATAATATGTGACTAACACTCAGCTCAGGAAATTGAATGTAACCAACATCCGAGGAGGACCCTCATGCTGTCTCTTGATCCTTTCTTCCCCTGACCCAAAGGTAACCACTATCTTGACTTCTACCACAATCAATTTGTTTTTTGTTTCTGTTTTTGAGCTTTACATAAACGATTTTTATACAGTAAGCAATTGTTTACCACTGGATGTTGTTGTTATTTAGATTTTTCAATGTTGTTGCATTTAGAAATACTTTATTCATGGCATTGCTTAGTGTCCCATTATATGAATATACTGTAGTTTATCCATTCTACTGTTGCTATTTTTGTTGTATTAAGGTTTAAAATATTTCTGCTGAATAAATACCCTGTTGTGCGTCTTTTGGGAGTGCACAAATACATGCATTTCAGTGGGATATTCCTAAGAATGGAATTGCCATGTCATAGGGTGTTCATTTGAACAGCGTTAGCAAACACTTTAACAGGTTTTCAAAGTAGTTGAAACAATGTACACTCTCATCAGCAGTGCAGGCAAGTTCTAATTTCTCTACATCTTTGCTAATATTTTGTATTGTATGTTATTTTTATTTTAGCTATCCTGGAGCCTATGTCGTGCTAACACTTTGTGGTTTGGGTATGTATTTCCCTAACAACTAATGAGGTTGAATATGTTCTTCTTTTGAGACGCTTGTTTAAGTCATTTTTTCCAATTTATCTAATAACCTCTCTGTATTTTTTCCTTAATATGTAGTTGATTTTTATGCATCTATTTGTACATTTAATGTTGTGCATTATACATTTTTATACAAGTGGGTTATAGTTCAATTGAAAAATATTTTAGTAAAGGAAACAGTATGATTCCAGGGATTACATATTTAGCCACTAAGTTGACATTTGTAGACTGTTTTGCATTTAATGTGCATATAATTTCTTTCTTTCTCTGTCCTTCTTAATGTCTTCCCAAAATACTCGGCAAATAGAATGCATCATGATTTCCATTTTGAGATAAAAAAAGAAAGCTTAATGAGGTTAGTTCTCAGAGACAGTAAAGTGGTAGTGTCAGTCCTGGGAACCATATCTTCTGACTTCTATACTTAAGTCCATCCACATTTAAAGTAAGCACTCTCTCCCTGAGTGCTCCTTGGTGTATTCCTGTGTATGTGATCACCTTTCTGAAACTTTTCCTTACTGTTTAAATGTAATCAAGATTCACCTCATACTCCACCTTCTCCAAGAAATATTTTCTGATATCTTCCTATTCTTGTCCAGAATTCTGTAACATCATTTACTTACATCATTGTTTTGACTTATATTATCAGTTAGTTTTCATGCATGGATTCTCTAGCTTCACAAGTACACCTTCAACACAGAGGTCATGTCTTCCATTGATTTGTTTACTCCATGGAAGTGGTTCTGGCAGCATTTATCTGCACATTTAACCAAACAAGAGGATAGAGCGTAACAATTCTTGTCTGCTGAAGTCATCATCCTTCTGGGATGGGTTCACTGGCTCTGAATTATCTTGAAGACTCACTCTTTGAATGTAGTTGGAAGATAAAATGGTGAAAAAAAACCCCACTAGATGTAATGTGTGAACACCATATTCTAATTACTAATTGTTGCATCTTGAATGTGTCACTTGCTGTCCCTGTACCCTACTTTCCTCATCTGCAAAGTGGACAAACAATTTACTGAAGGAAAAAGTTTGATTCCAGGAGATATGTATTTAGTCACTAAGTTCACATTTTGTAGACTGCTTTGCATTTCATGTGTGTGTATATAAATATATATTTCTCTGTTCTGCTTCATGTCTCCCCCAAATATTTGGCAAACAGAATGCATCATTATTTTTTTTCTGAGATGAAAATAGAAAGCTTGATGAGGTTAGTTCTCAAAGACCTATCTATTTATACCTCAAGATTAATGTGCAGGTCAAATGAGGTGGCATACATGAAACTCTTTGGAAGACTAGCCAGCAGTGAAAAATATTAGCAATCGCTATTTTTCCAACAAAGTATTTATCAGTATTAACTTCAGTTACCATACTAAGTGACAGTAACACTCAAGAATCAAAATTTCTATGTTTTGTTTTTAAGTCCTTATTGGTGAAATGTCAGATACAATGGCTGCCTGAGGAAGGTATGTGAGTGGCTTACCTGCTCTTGATCACATCATATCCTGTGGAGTTCAGCTGCCTTCTGACTATGGAAAAATCCAGCAGGGAGAAGCAGGAGATGGAGAAGCATGTAGAAAGTATTACTGGATGTAAATTAAAGAACAATATAATTTGGAGAGTAGAAATAATTAAGTTGATAGAAAAAAATTAAAGAAATATCAAGATTTAAAAATGCCTTATACAACATCTAGTTGAGGCCGCCAGTGAATGCTTCTTTGGCTCCTGCAACAATTTGTCCCAGAAGAACATTCACAAATAACTTTCATTTCATTTTTGTATGCAAAAACCTGAGTTCATTTTGGACTTCATCCACACCAGCCTGTGTTTTCCTGGCTACTTCCCAATGTGTCCCCTTGCCTCTTGATCTCAGCAGCAGGCCCCCAATAAATCAGAAGGAGGCTCTGACCTTCCCAGCAGGATCCAGAACTTTGGCTTCCCTTCTCCAATCTGTTACTTTAGATGCAGGACCAGAGTGAGGAAAGACAATCACAGTCTCGGTTATTTGTAAAAACATTGCCTGCTCTTGCTAATGTTTGCAAGCCAGGGACAGTCAGGGTTGTCGTTTAGAAACAATGGTCTGACATTGACTGGTCTCAGCAAACTGAGAGAGAGCACACTGCAAGACAGAATGAGATGGACAAGCCTCTCTCACTGCTTATGCTGGAGTCCAGAAGGAACCAAAAGAAGAAAAGGTCTTGGCAATGGCCAGCTCCCTGATCCTAACCTGCCTCATTCATTTCTCCCTGTGCCAAACTGCATGCCAGCTGGAAATGCCCCAATTACTGTGGTCGATCAAATACAGAAAACTTTTAGGTCAGAGTTTTTTTTTTTTCTTTTTTCTTTTCTCAGACTGCTGTGAATGAAGTCAGCTGTGCTGCCTGTACAAATGTGACCTACAGGCCTTTATGTGCCAGATGTGAACAGATGTGCACTTAGCACGAATTCTTTATGCCAGCCACCAGTTAGTAGAGCAGCTGATTAAAAGAGACAAGATAGAGAAGCAAATGTGACTGTATAACTGGCTAACACAGCAATATAGACTTGCAAGCTAAGCAAAGGTTGAAAATCCAGGTAAAATTGGACCAAGCTTGAAGAAGGAAGGTCAAGGGAAAACAAACAAAGATAGAATATAAAACAGGATTGGAGAAGGATGAGAAAACCATATTTTCTGAAACTTTATGGTCTTCACAAGATGCTTGTAAACTCAAACTTTACAAATTTAGTAGTATGCACATGCATACATATATATTTATTTAAAGGCATTAGTAATATTAGATGATTTTAGTGGACTTAGAAACCCTGGGTTAACTTTCATCAAGAAACATAAAGCACACAAAAAAAAGCGATCTATTTGACTTTACAGTTCATTCAACCAATACTTACTTGGGGACTTGCTAATCAAGAGTTTATACTGGCTCGTGGAGAAAGTAAAAAGATAAAAAGGGAAAGCAGATCTTTCCTTAAAAGAATTCTCAATATTATGAGAAAGAACAATATTCTTAAGCAGTTGATGCAAATTAAAGCATAAGCATATGTTAGGAAGATCTGATGAATATCAGAAGGGCTAGATTTTTGGTGGTGAGCAGAAGTGAGTAGACAATTTTGGCTCTCAAGAGTAGAGAGTTTTGTCCCCTGAGAAACATTTGGCATTGTGTGGAGAGATGGCTGGTTCATAACTGATGAGTGTGAAGGAATATTGACATTTAAGGAGTAGAGGGTAGTGACCACGGACCCATGGATGTTGCTAAACATCTTACAATGCACAAGACAGTCCCCATAGCCAAGAGCTATCAGGCCCTGAACATCAATAGTGCCATGGCTGAGAGGCACTGCCTCAGTTTAGGATACAGAGAGGATATCTCTGGCAGAGGAAAAACCTTATATAGAGAGCTGACACTACTTGAGAACCCCAAGCAAATCATTGAAACTGAAGTGTGGACCATAGGAGGTTAGGCCATAAAAGGAGGTGATCACTCACTTGTAGAGGGCTTCCATTAGCCTCTTGAAGAGGTGGGGCTTCAGTTTTGGTCAGGGAAAACAGAGTCATAGAAAGAGATGTAGCTCTAACATAATGTGCTTGACTGATGACTCAGAAAGAGCTCTTCGTGAGATGGAGAGGCAGAGAATGGAATTGGGAAGACAAGAGCTGAGGACATAGTAACATGAGGCTCTGCACTGAGGCAGTGGAGGTGGGAGTCCAGAGTGACTAGAGCTAGTGGAAGATGCTCTACAAGGATTAGAGTGTGGAATGTGTGGGCTGTACCTTAGAAAGGGGGTTCAAGTAGAATGCCAGAATTTTCAGAGTTGTATCTGGGGACAAGGGAAGGAGTAAACCAAGCTTCAACAATTGCCTCCACTATGGCTGGTGTTATATAATTAAGCCTTTGCAACCCCCTCTAAACTAGCTAATATAAACCTTTGCTTTTTATTATTGTTGTTGTTATTATTATTATTATTATCATCATCATTATTTTAGAGACAGTGTCTCCATCTGTCACCCAGTCTGGAGTGCAGTGGCACAATCATAGCTCACCATAATGCAAAATCTTGGGTTCAAGCATTCTTCCTCCCTCAGCCTCCCAAGAAGCTAGGACTAGAGGCATGGACAACCATCTCTGGCTACATTTTTAGAAATTTTTTGTACAGATGGTATCTCACTATGTTCTTGAGACTGGTCTCAAACTCCTGGCCATAAGTAATCCTCCTTCCTTGGCCTCCAAAAGCACTGGGTTTATAGGCATGAGCGGCTGTACCTGGACTGTTTCTGTATTTTAACAGGTGTTGCAACAGAATGACCAAACACCTGGGTTTGCCCAAGACTAAGAGATTCCCAAGACATGAGACATTCAGTGTCAAAATTGGAGGCTGGGCATGATGGCTCATGCCTGTAATCCCAGCATTTTGGGAGGCCAAAGCAGGAAGATTGCTTGAGGTCAGGAATTTAAGATCAGCTTGGCAGCATAGCGAGACCCCATTTCTACAGAAAATTAGAAAAAAAAAAAAAAAAAAAAAAAAAAGGCCAGGCATGGTGGCGTGCACCTGTGGTCCTAGCTATTGAGGAGGCTGAGATAGAAGGTTAAGGCTATAGTGAGTCATGGTTATGCCACAGCACTCTAGCCTGGGAGACAAAGCTAAGACCCTGTCTCAGAAAAAAGAGAAAAACAACAACAACAACAAAAAAAAACCCAGAAACAAAGAAACAAAAAAAAAACAGCAGGGAAGAAGGGAAGTCCCAGGCAAATGGGAAGGATTTGATCACCTCAACCCCCGAGCTCCAAGCCTTTGAATGCTTAGGTAGCCAAATCCATGTGGCTTGAAGGGAGCAGAGCTGGGATTCATCTTCTCTCACTGCAAAGCCCACACTTCTTTCCCACACCACACTGACTCTCAAGGAAAAGACCACAGCTCTTCACAGAAAGGCAGTGCAGAGGAGAAACATGTCAGATTCAGATCAGGGACAAAATGGGGATAAAATGTTCTATTTTGGAAAATTGACATTTGAGTTTTTAAAAATAGATGCTTTCATTATGAACTTTTTGTTTTAGTCTTTTTCTCTCATCGTCAGTGTTCACTGGGCCCTCCTTCCTCATTTTGTTTAAAGGCTCGATGCGGAGTGGTTATTTTTGTGACTGGATAATCACCCATATTTTAAGCTTAGGATCCAGACTCTGAGTAAAGGTGTGATATGCATCTAATGAATAAATATCTGCCTGGAAAATTTGATTCACTTGTGTCAGGACGCCTTCCTCATTTTTTCCAAGAAGCAATGACAGGTCAAGTGTTGATCAGGTTCGTGCTGCAGTTGCTGTGTTGATATAGGGTGAGACTGAGACCCTCAGATGAGGCACTGTGAAAGGAATTCAGTGAAGAGTTGACCATTAGAATCCCATCACTTTCCTTGCCTTGAATCCCTGCTCATTTTTTTCTTAGGTCGGAGAAACTGAGGCGACTGACCAGTGGTATCAGCCCCCACTGGGAACTCCCAAAAAATTCAAATTCATGCCCTCACCCCAGATTTACTGAATTAGAACCTTTGTGGTGGGTCCCAGGAATTTGTGATTCTCACCATCACTAAAGAGTTTAAGCTCTGTGATCCAAGATACAAAATTGAGGATATTGTGTAGATGCTTGTATCTTATATGGTCGCTGTCACAATTACTCCACTCAGTTATTTTGGCACAAAAGCAGCCATAAGCAATGTATAAATGAATGATAGTAGTTTGGGTGCAATACAGCTTTATTAATAGACATTGAAATTTGAATTTCATGTAATTTTCACTGGTCATGAAATAGTATTCTTATTTTTAATTCATTTATGTCAAAATGCAAAAATGCCCAAACCATTGTTAGATATAATGGCACACAAAGATGGAGAAGGCAGGATTTGGCCTGGGTTATACGTTCAGGAACCCTATTTTAGAAAATCAAGATTGAGGGTGTAAGATAATGGTGTTTTTAAGAAATATATTGTCTGGGGCCAGGCACAATAGCTTAAGCCTCTAATCCCAGCACTTTGGGAGGCCGAGGTGGGCGGATCACGAGGTCAGGAGATCGAGACCATCCTGGCTAACACGGTGAAACCCCGTTTCTACTAAAAATACAAAAAAAATTACCCAGGCGTGGTGGCGGGCAACTATAGTCCCAGCTACTCGGGAGGCTGAGGCAAGAGAATGGCGTGAACCCGGGAGGCGGAGCTTGCAGTGAGCCGAGATCATGCCACTGCACTCCAGCCTGAGCAACAGAGCAAGACTCCATCTCAAAAAAAAAAAAGAAAAAGAAAAAGAAAGAAAAAATATGTTGTCTGGGAGTGGTGGCTTGTATCTGTAATCCCAGCACCTTTGGAGGGCTGAGGTGGGAGGATTCTTTGAGGTATTCAAGATCAGCCTGGGCAACATAACAAGACCAAAGCTCTACCAAAGAAAGAAAGAAAGAAATGTAAAACTATTTATGAGTAAATAATATAATGTCAAGAATGGAATTTGCTTCAAAATTTGCTTCAAAATAGGATGGATAGTGGGGGTTATAGATGATAAAATTTGATAATTTTATCAAAAATTATGGCTTGATAATTATGAAAAGCACATGATAGGGACACAGGTTTAGGATTTTATTTTCTATGCTTTTTACATTTACAATTGTTCATAGTGATTTTTTTTTTTCTAAATAATGATAATTGAAGCAGATGAAGATGTACTGATGTGGAACTATATGCATGCTATAATATTTATCAAAACAAAAGCAGGCTACAGGATAATATGGAGAAGATGATTTATTTATATATCTCCCAATGGTGCTGCACCATATAGACTCTTGCCTTTTCAGCCTATGACTCACAACCCTTCAATTGTCTTTCTAAAACACAACTCAGGCCCTGCATTATCCATGGTCAGAAAACTCTATATAGCTTTCCCTTCATAACAGGATGAAACGCAAATTTCATAATACTGCATTCAACTTCCTTCATAATATTACCATAATGTATTTTTTCCAGACATTTCTTATTCCATCCTCTTTTCCAACACACTGTATACTTTAGGTGAAACAATTTAAGTGCATAGAATTTAAAGTCATGCAGTCATGCTATAGCCAAATTCTGATACTGATACTGGCTATGTAACATTGGAAAAGTTCCTCTGTCTCCCTGAGCTTTAGGAAACTCATGTACAAAATGGAAAAAATAACAAATCTTGTCTTCTATGTTTGTTGTGGAAATTAAGTGATACAATAGATGAAAAGCGCTTAATATTGAATTTGGCACTAAATAATTTAATAAATCTAGCTATCACTGTTAATAATTATGATTATTTAGCTACTGATTCACTCACTAATTCAAGAAATATTTATTGAGCTCTCTTTAAATGCGAAGCACCATCCTAGGCTCATACCAGAGTATTCACCACTCTAGAAATATGTAATGTGCCTTGAGAGTGTCATGCTTTGGCTTGAGCCGTCTTAGTTTTATGGATTTTCCTTTCGACTTCTCTGGTACATTCACACTTATTTATCCTCAAGACTGAGTTAATGCTTTTCTTTCACTTCCATTGCTGCACCCAGAATGACTCATAACTCTTTTTTCCATATGATCTGAATACTCTGCTCAATCTGTGACTTCAGTAATTACCAATCCAAATATGTACACTGCAGTCAAGGATTGAGTCCTAGCCTGCAGGGTATATATCAGTCTTCCCACAGATTGTAAGATCCCTTAAGGAAGGATCCCTTTTAAATTTACTTTTGTATCTTCAGAGCCTTGAATCTGATCTGGTTAGGAACGACGCTCGAGCATTTTTATTTATTTACTTTAATAATGAGACAAATTAATCCGTATTGGCATATTGAACTTGCTGGCCTTGGACTGAGGGTCAGAGAGCAGTAGTTACAGCTGAGCTGAAAAAGTAGCTGCCTCCTTGAGTTAGGGGGATATACAGTTCTCCCATCCTCAATCTAAGCACAGATGCATGGGATCTCTTGAAAAAAGGTCTCTAATTCATAGTGGGAAATGAGGTCACAAGTAAATGACTGTCACAGTCATCAAATATTAAAGGAAAGGAAGCTGAGACATTCTGAAAACGAATATTCTCATTTTCAGATTGTCAAAAAGAGTGTCAAAGAAGTACACAATATTTCCTGTCCTTCAGCTCATTGATTCGTCCAATAAATACGCACTTCGTGTAATTCTGTTCTGACAGTCTACCAGAAACTGTTGCTAGCATGTTCTTTCCATGGCATCATATGATCTCTATGTCTCTATGTCTATCAATAGCCTTTTTATTTATTTATTTTTTTTAGGATACCTCTGGATATGAAGGAGACATGCAGCTGCCTATCTAAATGGGAGCAGCATTGCCAATAGGACAGGAGGAGGAAGGGATAGGGAAAAACAGTGTCCAAGAAACCACACTTGGCTGAAGCCACATTTTTTTTTCCCCTGTGGTCAAACATGTAAATTATTTCCTGTCTGGCTTTAGGATTCCTGTAATCTATCCCCAGTTCTTTCTTTAATAGTGATTTAGGGAAATTATCTTAATGACATACTTTCTGTTTTTTCATTTTTATAGTGAGTGGATTAGACCTGTCAATGGTTCATAACTTCGTTAGGCCGCAAGAACAATTTGAGGTCTAATGAAAGCTCTGAACTTTCTCCTGAGGAAGGAAAATTGCACAAACACATGCAAACACATAAATGCACACTTTTGCAGCATTCATAGAACACTGCTTTCTAACCTAAGGTCTCAAGATTTCCACATTAAGAACTCCTAGACTCAGAAGTCTCCATGGCTCGTCTGATTGTATGATTCTACCATGTCAGCTTTGCTCGAAACACCCTTTCCTGCTGGATCTTTCAGACCTAGGGTGTGATTGAGAACTTTTACTCCAACTTGCTGCTCTGTCTCCCTCAGCACAAGACTACAACAAAAGGTGCCTGGCAAGCAGATGCACATCAGCTATCAGTCTGTGGGTGGTGCAGAGAGGAGAAAGAAATGGGAATTCCAGTCATAGTGCAATGTATGTCTCCTGCCTGCCTTGCTGGGTTTCACTTATTGAATTAGGACAAATTGGAACTTTCATAAACTGTGATATAAATCATTATCTCAGGTTAGCAGATGCAGTCACACCAGGGTAGAACACTGTTAATAACTCTGCTGGATTAGGACTGATTGGAACAATTTGAAACTTGTTTCTCTCAGCTTGATCAGCCTCAATGTAACCACAGCAATTATCCCATTTTACTTTCAGTGGCTCAGCACAGACATGTTGCTGCTTCATATCCATCCCTCTTAATGAAGCCAGCTCAGACTTTTGTTCATTTGTCAAAGTGCTGTCCTATGCAAACAATAAATAACTCTACCCCTTGGGGTGCAAGGTGTATGTTTGCAAGGCTGAGATCTCCAACGGGCTAGACAAATACAATTCATATGTTGATCATTTCATTGACTTATTTATTCATTTCATCCTTTCTTATTTGAGCAGCTGCTTTGTGCCAAAAAACGAATGTGTTAGGCTGTGGGACATATCGAATTGTATTAAACCATATAATGTTGCATCTGTGTCATTGCTGTCTCCCTGGTGAAGTGTGCATTTCTAAAGGCGGGGAATATCCTTCAATAATATTAATGGCTACAATGCAGTGGCTCTCTACAATGGACTATGAACTATGCTAAACCTAACCAATGTCACAGAGTTACAAAGGAGTCTATAAGAGGCAGCCCCGTCTTTGGACTGAACTGATTAGCAAAGACTTCATGAAGGCGAGGCATATGAGCAGGACTTTAATAAATAGAGCAAATTGAACTTGATAGGTGAAGGATAAAAAAGAAAACGTATTTTACACAGAGGGAAGGGCATGATCCAAAGATATCCTTCATTACTTTATTGAAAATCCAGATGAAATATTAGATGGCACAGATAGTGTAAAAAAATCCATATGAACATCCATTTTAAAACCGCATAAACTTGGGCTAGTTGCCAATGAAATATAAATTAAAAAATAAATGTGTATTCAACATTTAGCATATTTGTGACTTTCAGGTTACATGAGGTCCAAGGCCTTGACTTTTATGAGTGTTTAACATAATAAATTTTGTTCATTGCTCCGGCGGATACAAAATTAAGTAAGATGCAATGTCTTAATGGGCTGCCTGTTCAACTGAGGAGCTAGAATAGGCTGAAATCGGTTTCATGTTGGCAATTGATATCAAAATGCAAGCAAAAGTTTAAAAAGGAGTAAAGTTAGTGGAGCGCCTTTCCCTTCTACCCCTCACTCCCACATTTCCACATTTTACTTAGTTATCTCTTCTTCAAAGCTATTTCCACAGAGACACAGAGAAGCTATTCCTATCATATGCCCCTTCTAAATCAAGTATGTCTAATTTTGATTTAATATAATAGTGTCATTGAAAACACTTTTTTTGGCAATCCGTAATATCTTTCTATAGAAATATTTTATTTTAGAGATCATTTCATTCATATATATGAACCATTCTTTAAAAATGTATATGAAAGAAAATATATATATATATATCTCCTTTTTTAAGGTATTTTCTGAAAAATTTACATATATATCAACATTCATATATGTGAATGTTCATTCATAAATATATGAAAGAAACAGTTCATATACTCACCTTCCAAAAAAAGAAATAAGATTTCCCTAAAAAGTTACAACCCTTGAATATTCCTACTAGATTCCATTCTTCTGTCTTGTTCTCAATCCCACTTGAGGTAAGCACTTTTATGAGCTTGGTTTCTATTACTCTTTGCATATACCTACAAAATCCATATAAATGTGTTATTACATTATTAAAAGCACACTTCTTTTGTCCACTCACATAAGTTTTTGAGATGTAGCCATGTTAATAGGTTTGGTCTTAGTCCACTCACTATTACTGTTGCATGCCATTCTATTCCATGTGGGTAAAGTTGGTTGTCTATGTAACATATTGCTTATTTGCCTCCACCACTAGGGCCAAAGCTCCATGATGCTCTTAAGGTAGACTGTCCTTAGCTCTATCCATAGTGTCTGCACACCTGGCACAGAATAGTGGTTTAGACTGTGTGCTGAATGAGTTAACATGTCCACAAGAGAACAAGAAATTCATGCTATATGGGAACTGTGGGAAGAGAAGATGATATTCAAGGTTCAACTTTCACAGGATTTCTTGACTGTTGAGCTTTGGATGTAGATAAATAAAACCCATGAAAGTAGGAAATTAAGCTTACACATGGGCATATAATGGCCTAACAGTGACATATGTAAAAAAATATAAAAAATAGAGCTGGGTAGAATTTATGGGGCTGGAATGATGAAAGCATGGGAGTGACATAAAGAGGAGGCCTGAAATTTTTCTATCAGTTTGCTTTGGTAACACCTGGTGGTTCTACTCATACCTACCGGCTATCAGAAAGACAGAACAGATATCACTATTGACGTTTGTAAATACTAAGGAAAGTCTGAACATCACGGTATAATGGCAACTTCCAATTATAAATGTATAAATTTAAAGTCTATACTTCAACTAATCTCCCAGTACTTAAATCTCTGCTTCTGATGAATTGCACCCCCTTCCACCTTTGCCATATGTTCACTAGCAGAGTTTGTCCAGTGGAAACTAATACCTTCTCAAGCAACCTTTCCTAGCATGTTTGACTTTTAGAAAATTTATTTTTAGCAACAGGTTAAGTAATATTAATGATAACAACAGCAAAGAAATGACTACCTTTAACATACATCGCATGTGCCAGTCAGTAAGCTAAGTTTTCTATGAATTTGCATATTTAATCTTCACAGTATCTCTATGAAAATAATGAAGACAGACTTAATAAATATTAAATATAGGAATGCCAATGTTCTTCCTATTTTATAAAGGAGGAAATATAAGTAACAGAAAAACCAACATTTGCACACAGCCATACAGTTAGTAAAAAGGAGAGTTGTGATTCAAATCTTATCCTGCCACCATGATATATGAGCCTCCCAAGGAGAGGATGCCTGCCTATAACTGTCTCCCAGTGATTGTACTTCCAGATAACAGTCTGACCCCAATTTTTTTATCATGTCAACATTTGATATATTTGAAGATAGTTAACTTCGACCATATAGTGTATCCTCTTCCTACTTATCCCAGCATTCTTTGTTTCTTCAGAGATTTCTCTTTAGACATAGTTTCCTTTATTCACATGATCTTTTGTGGGATTTAGAAATGAAGTAGGTCAAAACTGAATTGAGTCAGGGTTAATTAGGAGCTGAAACACTCCAACAAGAGTGGTCTCTTTGGCACCTCAGAGCCTAGTAACATATTTTAACTACTGCCGTTGTAGCATTCTTGCAAAGACCCTGTCTGTTCTAAGTTTCTGCCCCAAAGTAATTGTTGGTTGCCCCTGCCTGCTTGAGATGGGTTGTCTTCCTTTCTGAGACTTGTGCCATTAAAGTGAGTCACAGGAAATCGACATAGCAGTCACTGACTCCTCAGGGGCTCAGAGGATGTGATTAGGGGTCATTATGTCCAAGGTCGTGGACTAAGATCACATTCATATATGGGTTGCCATGGAAACAGAAGTGAAATGACCTGCCTCTTTGCCCCCACCTGGATCTCTTCCTGAGAAGCTGATTGAAGAGGAGGCTTTGGATGGTGCTCCAAAGAGTAAGGACCCATTAAGTGACCTTTTATTTGGCAGCAGAGGCCACCAAGTGAAGGCAGCAATACCATGAAGAGAGAAGAAATGATTGATAGCAGTGGGAAACCTCATAGCATTATGGAATAGAGTGCTGATTACCGCATAAATTGGAGTAAAATAGACAGCAATTCAAAAAATGTCAATGTCCAATTTATTGAAATGGTGTTAATTTCTCACTGCCTAAATTCGTTAGGAGAATCATATCCAGATCAAATAACATGTGCTTAAGCAGTATTGAAGAAGAGATTTTATATTTAGCAAGTAAAAATGAGAAACTATACATTAGTTACATTTACTCTTCATCCAGCAAACTTTGAATGCCTTTTGGTAGTATCAAAAGAGCAAGAGTTTTGCAGCCAGAGACACCCTGGTTGTGAAATCCAGGTTCAATAATTACCAATTTTCTGACCAAGTATTTTAACTTCTGGGGAGCTCAGTTTCTTTATCTGTAAAATGGGAATAACTACATAAGCAATTATTAAAATGGATGCAATGAAAAATAAAATATGTTTTTAAGTAAACATTTACTAAGAGTTTTTTTTTTTTTTTAAATGGTAGTGGGTGTCTAAGTTATCTCCTATAATTCTGTCCAGTCTGCATCAATTACTAGCTGTGGGACCTTGGGCAAGTCACTTAGCCTTTTCTAATGTTATTTCATTTGCTAGATGTGGACAATCTACCTGAAGGTGATTGCAGTGCTTACATGACAAATTACATATGAGAGACTATCACAGTGCACTGAACATGGTAGCCACTAAATAAGTGAAAATAATTGTTCTCATTTAAATTTTATAGATGGAGAAACTGAGACACAGATAAGTTAAACAAACTATCATGGTCAACAGTAATTGACAGAACTTTATTTTGGCTATGGGATTAAACAAACAAAGACCATAAATAAGTAAATTATATAGCACATTAGAAAGTGCAAAGTGCTTTGGAAAAGAAGAAACTAGGGTGAGCACTGTAACAGGGAATTGGGAGTGTTGAATGGGTGAGAGAAGTAATTCATTTTAAATTGGCTGCTCAGGGTAGGCTTCACTGAGGTGACATTTGGGCAAATCTGGAAGGTGAGGGAGTGGCCATGTGCATATCTGGTACAAGGCAATGGAAGTCAGAGGGGAAAAACTTAGGCCTTACAGTTGTGGCCATTTGGCCAGAAAAGAATTAAAAGGAGGTGGAGAAGCTGAAGAAAGCAGAGAGGCAATAATCTTACCCATCTATTAACAGAGGAGTACCTGAGAGTAAGAACTTTCATGACTTGTCATCTACTATAGAGATGGTTGGCTTTCAGTGAGTGAAATGGGGTGCAATGGCAGGATTTTAAACAGCAGAATTACATGATCTCACTTACATTTAAAAAGGAAGTTACTGTCAAGTGTAAAAGCAGGATGCAGATATTGGGAAGCATGCACAAACTGAAAGAACCAAGGACCCCCCAGTCTCTTATTTGAAAAAGCTTGTATATGATTTCATTTGACTGCATGTGGATCTACAACGATCTCAAAATAAAAAATTATAAACATTGGAAAACACAATAAACCAAAAATTGACACCCCCGCAATCCCTTCTAGGACAGAACCTCACAATTTGGAGAAACTGCAGGGGTGAAATCATGATTTAACAGGAGACAAAGGAAAAGACAAAGTACAGAACTGTGCCCCCAAGACTGTAGTCACTAACCACGTGTGACAACTGAACACCTGAAATATGGCCAGTGGAATTGAAAAGTGTTCTAAGTGTAAAACGCACACCAGAGATTAAAGACTTGCTAAGAAAAAGATACTAAAATAGCTCAGTGATTTTGTATTCATTACACATCGAATTGAGAATATTTTGAATAGATGGGGTTAAATAAAATATATATTTTGAAAAACAAAAAGCTTCCAGAAGATGAAATCAGGTAAACAAAAATACAAATGATGACAAAGTAATTGGATATAAGCCATAGGAAATGGGTCAGGGGTGATGACAGATTTCAATTAAATATACAATTAAGTGGAAACAACAGTGAAAACTGTGGTTTCAGACCAGAATATGTAAATGTTTTAAACCTTCCTAAGAATAGCATACGAGAGAGGGGGATTGGAGAGACAGTGAGGGAAAAAGAGAGAGAGGATATGAGACCACTGGTTTCTTCACAGCAGGAGTCAACAGATAGGTCTAAAATAGAAACATTTATTTTTTTATAAAAAGAGTGTAACTTAAAATTTCTTGTTACCTCTTTTTCTTAACTCTAGAGATATTTCAGACACTAGTCTCTCCTTCTGGTGGAAAATACTTAATTTGGCATTCACCAATTCTTTCATATTTACTTCAATATATTTTACTTATTGCTAAATCAAGTAAAACTAAATTTAAACCATCTTTTTTATTTTTTATTTTTATTATTTTTAATTTTTTATTATAAGTTCTAGGGTACATGTGCACAACGTGCATGTTTGTTGCACATGTATACATGTGCCATGTTGGTGTGCTGCACCCATTAACTCATCATTTATATTAGGTATATCTCCTAATGCTATCCCTCCCCCGACCCCCCATCCTACGACAGGCCCTGGTATGTGATGTTCCCAGCCTGTGTCCAAGTGTTCTCATTGTTCAGTTCCCACCTATGAGTGAGAACATGAGGTGTTTGGTTAAACTATCTATTTTAAAGTAGCCCTGTAGGACATTATAATAAGTGAAATAAGCTAGGCACAGAAAGACAAATATCACGTGATTCCACTTTTATGTGGAATCTAAAAAAGTAAAACTCACAGAAGCAGAGAGAATGGTGGTTACCAGAGGTTGGGGGCTGAGGCAATTCGGGAGATGTTGGTCAAAAGATATAAAATTTCAATTGGACAGGAGGAATGTGTTCAGGGGATCTGTGGTATATTATGATGACTAGGGTTAGTAACAATCTATTGTGTACCTGAGAATTTCTGGAATAGTGACCTGTGGATGATTTGATAGTTATGTGGGGCGATGTGTATGTTAATAAGTTTAATTTGGCCATTTCATATTATATGCATGTATCAAGACATCATGTTGCATACCATAAATATGTATCATGTAAAAAATAATAATATGCCAAGCATGGTGGCTCATGCCTGTAATCCTAGCACTTTAGGAGGCGGGCAGATCACGAGGTCAGGAGATCAAGACCATCCTGGATAACACGGTGAAACCTCATCTCTACTAAAAATATAAAAAATTAGCCGGGCATGGTGGCGGACGCCTGTAGTCCCAGCTACTCGGGAGGCTGAGGCAGGAGAATGGTGTGAACGCAGGAGGTGGAGCTTGCAGTGAACTGAGATTGCACCACTGCACTCCAGCCTGGGCGACACAGCGAGACTCCATCTCAAAAAAAAAAAAAATAAATAAATAAATAAATAATAATTATAATAAATAAAATAGCCCTTATAAGAGCATTACATTTTTATCTGTCTCTCATCTATCATGTTTCTATATATTCTTTAGGCAGGGATATATATATGTTCCTTAGAGAGATGTCAGAGTGACAGCCACCAAATATTCATGACAGTTGTTGGGTAGTGGGATTGTAAGTTTTTACTTTTTACTTTATAAATTTCCATATTGCTTGTTTTTGGGGGTAAGGATTATTTTATCACTTAAAACATTAATCACTTTTTAAAATGATAATTCTAGCTGCCATGTTGAAAATGGACTCTAGTGGGGAAGGATTGATGCAGAGAAACCAGGTAGGAGGTGACTGCAGAGGAAATAGAAACTACAAGACACACCTACATACAAGTGTGATTGGTGTCCTTAGTGGGGTATGAACATGTTCTATTAAAAATGGCAGAAAATTTAGAAGTAAAAAGTGTAGAGTACACTTTTAAAATACAAAATATTTTAAAACAATTCAATGGCTGGGTTGGAAGATAAATTAGGAAATCTCTAGAAAGTTGAACATAAAGACATAAATATAGAAAACAGAAAAGAGACTGATATCAGACACATCTAGGATGTCCAATATAAATAATAATTATGTAAAGACAATATAAAAATATAGAGGAGATAAATTTTATATATACATGTATATCTATACATAAACATACACTATATACACACTATGCACTATATATACATACAGTGTATATATACATATGTAAACTCTATATACACATGTGTGTGTATTTGTACGTAAGTATGTGGATACATGTATTTAAGAAATGAAGAACATCAGCTCTTAGATTGAGGAATCCCATGTTCTCATCCCCCCAAATTAAAAAATGCCCACATTAAGGCACTTCTGAATAAAATTTCAACATGCAGAGAGAAAGGAACATCCGTAAAATCTTCCAGAAAGAAAAGCAGCATTCCTCTGCTCAATCTATTTCCATTGCCATATACAATGATCAAGTATCTAGGCGACATCACCAGCACAGAAATTAGAAGACTGTGGATGAATTGCATCAAAATTTTGAGGGAAAATTATTTCCAGCAAAAAAAAATAAATACAGACAATTCATCATTATATATTAGGGTATAATAAGGACATGTTTAAACAAACAGTATCTCAAAAATATATCTCTGAAAGTATGTGAGGAAATACTGGAAGACATGGTCCAATAATACAAAGGTATAAACCAGGAAAGAGAAGACTCAGAAGAGTGTTCTGAAAGAAACGGAGGATCCAACCCAGAAGAACAAACAAGGCAATTTTAAAATTATGGTGAAAATATTCCCATGAAAGAGCTGAAAATTCCTGCTAGGGAATGACTGAATCCACAGTTGGGCAGGAGGAACGACTCTGGGGTGTGGGGGTGAAGGAGGATGTTTCTCAGCACATACATGCATACTGTGGTAATTCACTAAAATAAGAGAATTTCTATGGTTGGTATTGTTGGAAAATTGCAGAATGAAACAATGTTTGAAAATAAGGCAAATGAAAGTAATGAAGCAATGATCAATTCCAGAAGAAAAAAAAAGTCAAAGCAAGTAAATGCAAACATAGTGCTATGATTTGAATGTTGTGTTCCCTCAAATTCATGTTGAAACTTCATCCTCAATGCAACAGTATTAAGAGGCAAGGCCTATAGCAGGGGATTAGGCCATGAGGGCTCAGCCTCATGTGGATTAGTGCCTTATAAAAGGGCTGGAGGGAGTTAGGGCTTTTTTTTCTTTCCTTTCCTACCGCTGTGTGAGGACACAGTGTTTCTTCCCTCTGGAGGATGCATTGTATAAGGCGCCATCTTGAAAACAGAGACCAGCAGCAGCAGATACCTAACCTGTCAGTGCCTAGGTCCTGAACTTCCCAGTCTCCAGAACTGAGGAAAATACATTTATGTTGTTTATCTATTACCCAGTCTCAGGTATTTTGTTTTAGCATCACAAATGGGCAAAGACACATAGTAAACTACATGACTCAGTTATGAATACTATTTATATAGTAACACAACTATAGATAATAATGAATACAGGGAAATATATATATGTATTTTTGTGGGGAGATTGGGGAGGATGATTTGGGAAGCGGTGTAAAAGAGTTAAATTCTCAACTTCCTTTAAAAAATTTAGTACCTTCTACTAAAAAAATGAAAAATTCATCCTTTTTGATGGCTGAATAGGATGAGTTTGCGTCCTTTGTAGGGACATGGATGCAGCTGGAAACCATCATTCTTAGCAAACTATCACAAGAACAGAAAACCAAACACCGCATGTTCTCACTCATAGGTGGGAACTGAACAATAACATCACTTGGACTCAGGAAGGGGAATATCACACACAGGGGCCTATCATGGGGAGGGGGGAGGGGGGAGGGATTGCATTGGGAGTTATACCTGATGTAAATGATGAGTTGATGGGTGCAGCACACCAACATGGCACAAGTATACATATGTAACAAACCTGCACGTTATGCACATGTACCCTACAACTTAAAGTATAATAATAAATAAATTAAAAAAAAGAAAAATTAATGATATGAATTATGAGCCTATTATTTTGAAATTAAAGTAAATAAAAGAAAGTTGAAATACATATTTATGTGCATGTGTGTATATGTATGTACGTGTATGTACATATATGCAGGTGAATATGTGTATGTATGTTAATAAAGTGGTGTGTTTTGGGCTGTTTGGGGGAGTAAGCATGGTGAGACATGCAAGACCAATACTGATTTTTTGGAAGGTGCAGATGGACCCAGGAAACAGCCACCAGGAGGTAAATGCCATTGGTCTGGGTTGGGGAGTGATCAAGTGAAAGAAGAGAAGAAGAAGTACTACTGAGTTAGTGTAATCAGGACTTGGGAGCAGAGGAGAAGGGGAAGAAATGGAAATAATCACCTTGCTATCTTCCCTTCACTCTGTTCATCCTGCTGCTATGCCTTTGCTTACTGTGTACCTCCAATGTGTAATGCTTATGCTCATGCTCCGTAAATCTACCCCTTCTGCAGTGCTAGCAGCACTGCCCCATGAAGCATTTTCCAGTTCATTAAGGCCCCAACTGTTTCTTTCTCTGAACTTCTATAGTTTACTTCCAGGAACATTCCTACTTCCATTTTATGGGTTTTGTCTTCTCAGAGAGAACATGTTTTTATCAAATCAATCCTCTTACTGCACTTTATTTTTCTGTATAGCTGTTGTTATTACCTGATAATATATCCAAGGCCAGAATAGTGATTTTCATTCCAAAGTATCTTTGGATTAAGTGGAGCATTTAAATGCATGTAAAATATGTGTAAAACTATCAACTAAAAAAATTAAAATAGGGTACGCTGGCAGAGGAGAGTAGGATAAGAGTGGTAAAAATAGCACTCACTATTCACTAATACTATTCACTAAGTTTATAGTTCTTATATACTTTAAAATAGACATACTTTATTGTCATACTTTTAAAATGGGGAAAAGGTAACTTTGTCATGGAAAAAAGGAAATATGCCACTAATGAAACTAAATGCACTTGACGGAAATGAGAAATATTATATTAAGTCAGGAAGACTAGAGGAAGTTTTAGGGAAGCTGTGGCTTTTGAAATGGTTCCTGATACGTGGAGTGAGTACATAAGAAGGAGAGGTTAAAGGGACTACTTAGGAAGCAGAGTAACAAAGGTCAAAAAAAAATAGATATGGAGCATTTAGAAGGAGTTTGAGATGAATTGAGACCTGATGGCTACAGGAGATACAGGTGGTCTGGTAGTTAGTAGAGAAACCTTCTTTAACAGAGGTAGCAGTGTCTTATTTCTTGACTGTCTCTGAAGTGACTTTTCACCCTTTGTACGAGGACTCATGCAGTCTTGGAAGTTGGTAGATACAGATTCTTGCCTTTGTTTAAGTGACAGTTTACAACAGAATCATGAAGATATCTATTATCTCTCTATGCCTGTTATCCACCCCACCTCTATCCTCCAAAATGACAAAAATAGCTTGCTCTGCTTTTTTTGGCATTAATGTTGTGAAATAAAGAAGTAAGAACCATTCACCAGACAGATAAAAGCCCATTTTCAGAAAAATTGAAGATTTTATGAAATCATTATGAGAGGATATGTCAAAATGCATAATTCTCTTCTTAGTCTGAAATGAATATTTGTTGTAGATAATGATGACCTGGCTGTTATATCTGCCACCTTGTGTTGCTAAGGGAGAAATAAGCAACAGTCTTCTGTATTATGATACTATTGTTTCAAAGCCCCTTCACCTTTCTTTTTTTTTTTTTTTTTTTAAATTTATTTATTATTATTATACTTTAAGTTGTAGGGTACATGTGCATAACGTGCAGGTTTGTTACATATGTATACTTGTGCCATGTTGGTGTGCTGCACCCATCAACTTGTCATTTACATCAGGTATAACTCCCAATGCAATCCCTCCCCCCTCCCCCCTCCCCATGACAGGCCCCTGTGTGTGATGTTCCCCTTCCTGAGTCCAAGTGATCTCATTGTTCAGTTCCCACCTATGAGTGAGAACATGCGGTGTTTGGTTTTCTGTTCTTGTGATAGATTGCTAAGAATGATGGTTTCCAGCTGCATCCATGTCCCTACAAAGGACACAAACTCATCCTTTTTGATGGCTGCATAGTATTCCATGGTGTATATGTGCCACATTTTCTTAATCCAATCTGTCACTGATGGACATTTGGGTTGATTCCAAGTCTTTGCTATTGTGAATAGTGCTGCAATAAACATACGAGTGCATGTGTCTTTATAGCAGCATAATTTATAATCCTTTGGGTATATACCCAGTAATGGGATGGCTGGGTCATATGGTACATCTAGTTCTAGATCCTTGAGGAATCGCCATACTGTTTCTTACACCATTGCTCTGAGATAAACAGAGGAGGGGTTTTGGCTTTTAAAATACAGATTATTCAGCCAAGACAGAGAGACTGAATGAATTGCCTAAGGTCAATGTACGTGTGGTGGAACCTGGGCCCACACAGTGCTTAAGAATAAGACTTTGGAGAGAAATTGCTTAAGGCTAACCCTGCCTTTGCCAGGTAGTTGTGTGAATGTGGTAGGTAATTTAACCTCCCTAAACCTCAGTTTTCTCGTCTTCAAATGTGAAGTTAATAAACCTAGCTTTTCATTGTGAAGACTGAAAGAATTTTGACATTACGATTATAACTATACATGTATTAAGGACACACTTTAGAGCAGGTGATGTGTTAAACACCTCATTAAGTATTATCTGATTTAATTCTCATAACACTTTGTAGTATGAAAACAGTGAGCTACAGGATGATTACATGAAAACGGGTTTGAGTTCTGGTTCTACTGCCTCTCGCTGCATAAATTTAAGTAATTGCTTCATCTCTCTAAGCCTCAAATTCTTCACTTTCTAAATAAAATATCATACAATTCATCTTGGTTTTATGTGACCTACATTAGAAAATGAATGTAAAGCACTCAACTTATACTATTACTCAAAATCTACTTACTGTAGCTTTATGAGATAATTTGGCTTTCAACCTAAGGACCACTTGAGCAGAAGAGATAAAAATAACAACAGTACTACTAATAATTTCAACAAAAAGTCAATGCTATCTTAAGACTTCCTATAGAAAAACAAATCTATGGTTTTAGAGTCAGAAGTTATTTTTGGAGAACATTTGAGGGTATATCTTGGGAATATACACAAATGGGACTTCTGGGGTAATGTAATGATTTTATGTATATATGAGATATGTTGCTAACAGAAGTGAGTTTATATATCGAAATTTGTCAAGCTGCACACTTATAATTTGTATGTATATTATATTTAAATAAAATGTCTTTTACTTACCATAAGTCCTATCTATTGAGATCCACATCTAGGCTCCCTATACAATTCCTCTGATCTATTCCATAAATTAAATCAGTCAGTATTCCTTGGGCACTTTTCTATGTGCTTGAAATATATCGGCAAACAAAACATAATGTTTAAGCTGTCATTCCTTCTCTATTCCTACACAACCCATCCATTAGATTACATTGGTTTTATGGTATGTACTAAGATCGGTTGAAGCATTTTCCCTTCCCTGCTGTTCTTTTACACAAATTTTTGGACTCTTCTTTGCCATTTTTTCTTTGTTTTAAACTTTAAAATTATGTAATTTTATTCCATAATTTCTGTTGGGTTTCTAAGTGGAATTGCATAATTTTCAAAATACAAATTAATGTATTAGTTAAAATAGTACTTGAACATACATTTTAATTCAATTAATACAGTAGACTTTACATTTTTATGTATATACTGTGATTTTATTGTTAAAATTATATTTAATTATATATGATTTTTGTTCTTGATGTTAATAGAAATGCTCTCTTTTCAAAATGGTGTTTATTGCTAGTATATAGAGGGGATATTGACCCTTGAGTATTTGTCTTGTATCCAATTGCCTTACCTAATTTTCTTATGATACTACGTGTTTGTTTTCCCCACTATAATCTCTTATTGTTAACATATTATCTTGACTTTTTTTATATTGAATCTGCTAGAGCATTTAAAAAATACTAATCATGACAATACTGATTATTTTTGTGTAGTACATTATTTAAAGGGTTTTGTGTTTTACCCTTTAGTCATGTATGCTATAAGGTTTTGAATGTAGACTTTATAAAATCTAAGTTGTTTTATTTTATACTAATTATATTTAGTAAACTCTGTGATTTTTATCAAATGCTTTTTCAGCATATATTAATGCAATCCTATGATCTTTCCCTTTTATTTATTGGCGCAACAGAGTAAACAGTAGTTTGAATTGCCCGTGAATATTTAAGGATAAATCTGTTATTCTCTTTTTGGCTTTATACCTTCATTCTGTTTGTTAATATCTTATTTAGAGCTTATATATATATTTATGTACATATAAATAGATATTAAATATATTATTTGGAGTTTATACATGTAGCAACTCTATAACATTCTTATTAGCATTAAGATTATGCTTTGATTTTAAAGCCCTAGTGTCGTCATAAACTAAATTGAGTTGATGTTTTATTCTAGAGAGCATCATGTTGAAATTATTTATAAGTTAGATAGACTCAGTCTGTGAACTTATTTGTTTCTGGTGACTATTTTAATGATCGCTACTTAATCATACTTCCTGTCTTTTATTGGACTTGATTTATTCACATTTTCTATTCCTTTGTGGTCAATTATAATCATTTACAGATCCCTAGGAAATGATCCTTTTCCTCTAGGTTTTCAAAATTTTACTCTAAATTATCCCTTGATCAAATTTTTATTTGTGGTTATACTTCCTTAATATTCCTTAATTTTTAATACATTTTATCCTTCTCTTTTCTTTTTAATTAAGCTAAAATGTTTTATGTATTTCACTTGCTTTTACAATGAACTGGTCTGAATGCTGTTTATATTTTTTTCTGCAACTTATTTGTTCTGTTTCATTAATTTCAGATTTTATCTTTATTAATTTCATGTGGAGAGTTTTTATAATTTTATTTTCTGATTTTTTCTTAATTCCTCTACATGAGCACTAACTCATAGTTTTTAACTATCTTTTTTAATTGTGGAAGCATTTCTGATAGGACTTCCTTGTATTGCTTTCTAGATGGTTTGCAATTTAGTTCCTCTTTGATCCAAAGGCTACATAAATTTAATTTATTTAATTTGCAAGTTTTAAATATATTTTAGTCAAATTTGAAATAACTTTTTTGTTTGTTTTTTTTAGAGACAGAGTCTTGCTCTGTCACCCAGGCTGGAGTGCAGTGGTGCAATCTCGGCTCACTGCAAGCTCCGTCTCCCGGATTCACACCATTCTCCTGCCTCAGCCTCCCAAATAGCTGGGACTACAGGCACCCGCCACCATGTCCGGCTAAGTTTTTGTATTTTTAGTAGAGACAGGGTTTCACCGTGTTAGCCAGGATGGTCTCGATATCCTGATCTCATGATCGGCCCACCTCAGTCTCCCAAAGAGCCGGGATTATAGGCATGAGCCACTGCGCGTGGTCTCAAATAACTTATTTTTAATGAAATTGGATTATTATAAGATAATGTGGTCCATCGTATATTTTAATTAAGAATCTGTTTTGGTTGGTACAGATGTGTGATAAAAAATTAAATAAATTTAAATAAAAAGAATTTGTCTCTTGCCAAGTATATGACCAAATATTATAAATATTTCTTAGATATAACAAAAATGTATATCATTTCATAAAGTCTCTTTTATCTTTCTTTCTCAATCAGAAGTATACTAATTATTTTAATTTGTTCTTCTAATAAGTTCTTTTCAATTTTGTCTGCTAAAACTTTCCAATTATGAAAGGTATCTAAGTATTTCATTGTAATATATATTATGTTCTCACATTTTTTATGGATTTTGCTTTCTGTTCTTAGTTGCTATATTGTTTGCTGCATAAAGGTTTATGGCTCTTTTACTGTTTTAACTTAAATTTCTGTGTGACTTATGCTAATATTTTTGTTATTGTGGTTTGTTGTTGGTACCTTCGTTGCTGTTTGTATTTGTATAATATCCCTTAGGCTATCCCACTGCTTTTTAGCCATTCTTTATGGCTTTGTTTTAAATGCACTTTTTTGTAAACAGCATATAACTATGTTTTGTTGTTTAACCTCATCTAATGATTACTGACTTACTCTTAGATATTTCAATTAACACATACTTAGAGTAATAACTAATATGCTTAATTTTATTTCTTCCATATTACTATAGACTTACTTTGTATTTTATTTTTCTCCTTTCACTCATATATGCTATTTGATTAAGCAGCTATTAGCATTTTTTTCATCATTGTAATATTGCAATTTCCTTAGTAATTTTCTTTCTTTAGTGTTTACTTTTTCCTCAGATGAGTTTGCAAGAAATTGCAGATTCCTCTATAATTACTTAAAAATAACATACCTCTATAAGACATTATTGTTTTCCCATTTTATCCCTTTCTCAGTAAAACAAAGCTTTGAGAACCCTTCCTCTCTCTTCACTCCTCCTCTCTGACTTAACTCAGACAAAACCTTTGTAATTATTTTAATTTCTCCCTCTCTTGTTGACTGCCATTTCCTAGGTATCACTAAGAAAGTTTAGAATTATTATAGGCTAATATTAGTATTTATTTTTAATATGGCCTTTCTAGTTAAAAGTACATTTATTTAGCATTTATATTTGGCGTTTCAACATATTCAACAAATATTTAGCATTTCAAGTAATCCATGCTTCACACACACACAAACATACACAAAAACACCCACATTTATTGTTTATTTTTATCTTCCTCTATCTTGTGGAATCTTTTCTGTCTCATTTTTACCCAAAGTGCTTTCACACATACATTTTCATATATGTAAAAATGAATATGTATATATGTGTGTGTGTATATATGTACATATATACTTCATGTTATTAATTTGGGTTCTAATAGTGACTTCTTTAATTTTATTCCTTATTATTTTCTGATTTAGTTATAGTTTGAAAGTCATAAATTCAGTTCCAGGAAGCATATTATACTGCTCTTGAGTTTTCTTACAGGTTATTATTACCACTATTACTGTTTTTGTTAAGTCTTCAAATTGAATTGTTCTATATCTCTATTTTTCTGAATGACTATTCTGTTTGAGCATCTTTCTCTGTCTGTGTATTCCTCGAGAAGTGTAGCTGTTTTCCTTTGTTAATTCACAGGCTGTCCTGCCTGTCTCCTGGATTACTCTAGGTAATCGCAGGCCCAAGAGTGATGGAAAAATAAATATTGTTTATTCCTTAGGTTCAGTGATTCAGGAGAAAATGAATTCCAGTTCTGAGCCTGAGCATCCTGGTTACTTCTTTGCTTTATTTCCCTCTGCCAGTAACAGGAATGGGGTATAATTTAACCACTGTTCATTTTTTATTTCTTTTCCTGTGGTCAGGAACATCAAGCATGTGCATGTGAAACTGATGCTGAGCTTCCCCATTAAGGTTCAAGAACTTGGAAAGTCAATTCTTCCCTGGATTTGCGTCTTTAAGACAGACTCTGTAAAACTGGTCCCCAGCCTCTTTCCTGGCACACAGCCGAGGTGCTCTTCATTCCTACTCTCCACCCTGAAGCTTATGCCAGCCCAAAAGTTTATTCATACTCATCTTTCCACTTTCCCTGACAGAAGCTGGGCACAGAACGGACATCTAGATTAGAGTTGAGAGTGGAAGGGATTTGAGACAAAAGTTAGGTTACCATACTTTTATAACATATTTCACCCAAGGTTTCATTTCATCGAGAAGTTTCAGTGGCACCTCTAAGTGTAACCTGAAACGTCAACACCAATGTTCAGAAATCTCGCAATAGCTCTCCCTTACCGAATCTCTCTCTCCTAGCCAAGGAAATACCTCCATAGGGCAGGATAAAACTCTCATTCTGCCCTCTTCAGGTTCTTCTCTTCTGCATAGTCCTATGTTACAGATCAATAGAATCATTCACTGTTTTTCAAGCATTCATCTCTTTGCCTTTTCCATACTATTCCCTGCACCTTGTACCTCATTCATCGACACTTACAAAAATTTTCTATGTATGTGTATCTCTCTGTGTATGTGTGTGTGTGTGTGTGTGTGTATACATGTACTCTCTTATTATACTTGGATATCCCTTGGAATGCAAACTCAAGTTTATAAATGTATATATAAGCTCTTTATTGTTTACCTGGAATTACACTCACTCCTCTCAGTGATTCCTCCTAACCTCCTTTTCCTCAAACTTGAATAAATTTTGACTATTTAAAAACTCATTGCAGTTCAGTTTCTATGTTGAACATGTATATGTGTATGGGTGTGCATTGTGTGTATGTGCAGCATGTGTTTACCTAATTGTTTACACTAGAGTGTGACTCTCTTGAGAGTAAATATAGTGTTTTATCCTATTTCTATCCCCAAAGCCTAACGCAGTTTGGCACATTGCTGGTATTCAAATATTCACTCAATTTGAATTTAATTAGACACAATGAACATATCTCTTAAGCAATAACTCTCAAACCCTAAAACAAACAGTGACTGCATGAGCATGGTATATTTGGCGAAGGTGATTTTGAACACGTATCTCGTTGCATTATTATTTCTGGGCCCTCCTTGCTAACTATTCCCCAGCCCCCACTCTCCAGCCCCAATAGTTTTCATTTTCTGCTGCCAAAATACCCAGGGAATGCAGGGGCAGATTCAGAAATGTTGTGAAATGCAGCCACACAGTGTTTAACAAACAACATAACAAAGGCATCTGTCACAACGCATCACCTTCTGTTCCTGGGAGACTTCCGCCAGTACGGTGGCATGCTCACCGCCTTTTCTCTTCCTCTCTGCTCATTCTCTCTAATTACATGTGGCATTCTCTCTCCATCACACAATAAAAGAGGCCCTCATTTTGGCAGGGAAATAGAGAAGATTGGCTAGGGAATAAATCCTGCCACAAGCAACGTTTCCTTTTCAGACAGAGAATTTGGGCCAGGTCACCTATATGAATTGATTTACAGAGATTGAAAGGCCACTTCATGCCTAAATAGGTGCTCTGATTGACAGAAAACCAAAAATATCTCCATTTTCTCACTCTTGTCATTAAAGCCCCAAAGCTTTAGATCCACATTCCATGCCCTCATCAATCTGATTCCTACCTGCGTTTCTTCCCAAACTTCCCTCTGCGTTTTCTCAAAAACAGAGCTGGTTTCCAACTTATGCAGGTTATAGCCTCTTTACACCCCAAGTTTATGCTACATATCCCCTGGAATGAAAACTCAAGTATAATAATAACATCAATAATAGCAGCTGCTTGCATTTCATTATTATTGTGTGCCAGGAACCATGCCAAATGATTTTAGCATTTATCTTACGTAATGCTTACAATGATCTCATGAATGATGTGGTATTATTTTATCCATCTGTTAGATAATGAAACTGGAGCTTAGAAAGAGGTTATAAATAAAGTAAAAATAACATTGCACACCTAGGAAGTGAGTGGCAGAAGTAAGGTTTATAATCTTTGTTTGTTATAAATATCTGTCTCTCTATTTCTGAATGTATGGATTCCTGTCTCAACGCTGGAGAAGAGCTGACGTCATGCCACCTTCCCTACAAAAGCCGGCTCAGATCTCCATAGATGGAATCATTCTTCTCTTGTCTACATCCAACATCATTTTTTTTTTCTCTCATAATCAGTACAGCTGCATCCACTCTACCCAGAGAAGAAGGGTATCTCTCCTGGGACCACCTTGGCTCTCATTCATGGGAGTGACATTGCAACAGGCAGCTCATTATTCTTCTGCTCCTGGAAGTGTATGTTTCAATAACAATCTGCCTTGTGTTCAGGTAAGGGGAAGGCCAACTGAATCAACTTTTGTATTCAAATTAACTTTTAGACAGTTTCGAAAGCTAACTGGTGTATAGATTCCGTCTCTCTGTACCTATTAAAATAAATATTATTTTCCTCCCATTTCCACTCAACCCATTGGCATTACAATTAGTGCTCTTCAAATAATGAACCCTTAATGATACTGACAACATTTGATTCTTCTTAGAATATTAGTTCATTATTCAATCCTTTTATTCATTCATCAAATATTTACTGAGCAACCATTATATTCCATGCACTGCCCTAGGAATTAGAAACTAGGAATCAAAACTGCAGTAAACAGTTTTGATATGGCTTCTGTTCAAAAGAGCTTACCATCTAATCACATTAGCAGTCCAGTTGGTAGAAAGAAAATGCAACCGATTATTGAATAAGGCTGGACATTGTTAAAAGTAACAGTTTACGTTCATTCAGTTTATTCTTTTTTTTAACACTATGCTGTACGAAGATTAAATTATCGTGTCTTTATGAGATTCATCCCACCATTTTCTCCATTTTATAGATGACTTCTTGAAATAAATTGTATTATAATTTTTATGTTTAAAGATGAGTAAAATGAGGTTCTGGGAGTTTAGGAAACTTGGCCAAATTCACAGAGTTAGCAAATGAATGGTGGAGTTGGGATTTGAACTTATATTGGGCTGACCAGGTTCTGTGCTATTACCTGTCACATTTGAGCTAAAGCAGCACAGACTACACTTTATAGCAGACTTCAGTTTTGTATAATTTTAGGGTCTGATGTCAAATGACATAAAGGACCTAGTGTTCTCTGTACACTATGTTGACAAACCGCCCACCCCTGCAGTGACTTTTTAAACTAAAGACAAGATACTCAGCCTGCCTTCCATGCTGATACTAAAATATAGTAATAAATTAGGAAGAATTATTATCAACCTGGGAAGTGTTGCCCCTGGAATACATTTGGCAATGTTGGGAGACATTTTTCATTGTCTCAATTGGGGCTAAAAGTGAGTGCTACTCTCATCTAGAGATTGAAGATCAAGGATGCTACTGAATACCCTATGATGCACAGGACAGCCCCTCACCATAAAGAATTAATATGTGCCATTGAGAAATACTAGCATAAAGGAAAAACAGTTGCTTATCTATAGAAAATACAGCATCATTGGACTCATGTATAGGCTCATCAACAAACATTCAAGTCTGAGATGCTAATCTTGGTTTTCTGCTTAAACATGTTATCTTTTTAAGCTCACTTAGCAAAAACACCCTACATACTTACTACATGTGAGATGTCACCAGGCCATGTCATGCAAAAAAAAAAAAAAAAAAATCATACGACATTGGATTCTGCTGTAAGTGTGGAAATTAAGATCTGATGATCTGGAGTCAAACAGACCCAAACTGAAATCCAGACTTCAACCCTCTGTGACCCTTATTTAGCTGTACAACTACTCTAGCCTTCATAGACTCATTTGAAGATTGAGAAAATAATGTTTTGTCTCTCATAAGTTGTTACGGGATTGAAATAAGATAGTGCATGTGAGGCTTTTTGCAATATAAGCTTGGTACCTGGTCACTGCTCAATAAAAGACAGCTATTTTTAGTATTATAAGTAAAGACAAAGTGGGTCTAGAAGGCTAAAGCTGCTTTCTCAAGATCGCACAGCTAATAACTTTCAAGATTCAACATAAGAATCTCAGACCCACTGAGTGGGTCTTTGGTGCATCTTCCCACGTGTATTCTCCATGGCATATGCCAATTGCTCCTATATGTTTTTATTCCACTTTTCCAAGGACCCCCATATCTGGCCCAAACCTCAGGGGAGATAATTAGCCTTGTACTTTGACTGCACATCTATACAATTTTCATCTTTCTACCTTCCGTATGGCATCACAATTGGAAACAGGGCTTTCGTTTGTAAACCTGGCTTCATCGAGTTCCGAGCCAGTCTGACAGGGCAGATGGTGCACTAGCTTCAGGCCCATCAGAGTGTGTGACATGGAATGAATCCTGCTGCTTTAAATATCCACCTGGTATTTGGTGCTTAGGATATACTCCCCAATCCTGTGTGCAGAGTAATTTTGTCCTGATTTTCCCTGCTGTAATGATTCCATTTGTATGCCTGGGATGCTGCCTCAGTCTCCCTGCCTGGCAATTCAATCAAGTGGTGGACCTAAAGTCATGCTCTCTGACTCAACTCATTCAATTATGGTCCTGGAACCCTGCTATGCTATCCATTGGTTGAAGATTAGGGACCATGCTTCCGAATTCCTCGACAACCTGTTGTAAACTGTTGTATCTCTCTTAAAAATAGAATCTCTGCTGCCTCTCGATGAGCACCTGCTGCAGGGTCTCAATATGCTTCCTCATCCACTGAAATATCCTTATTATATTTGTCTACCATAATTGAAAATTTACAATATGCCAAGCACCATAAGAAACAGTTTACAAACATTAATTCTTTCAATCTATACAAAAATTCTGAGTTACCCCATTAAACAGAAGAAGCGAACATGTACAGGCATTAAGTAACAAAGGTCACATGATTGGTAATAGATAAAACTAGGATCTGACACAGTCCTGCCCACTTCCCAAATCCATGTTTATCACCTCAAAGTGAAGAGATGCAATCTCAAATCACGACTTTTCATTTCAGATTTATTGCAGAAACCTGCTTCAATAATCAGACTTATGCTCCAAACCCCTCTTATGCCTAGTTCCTTCTTTCTTTCCTGACAGACTATGTGGCAATAGTTTAAGCATCCTTTACTCCAGAGTCCATTAGATTACACAAGCTCTGACCTGGTTTGCACTGTGTGGATTCTTAGTACCTACACATTCCCTCTTTCTACACTAACTGAACAATCCCTCATCTATCTTTTCTGTGGATATAATCCAGACTTCTCAGACTTCTACTGGTCCATTGCTACTCAGGACCTAAAGTTGGCAGGTTTTAGAATCATCATCATAATCACCATCAGCAACAGTGTCATCATTGTCATCACTGACACTATCATCACAAAGATCGTTATCATCATCATTATTATTATCTTTATCATACCATCATCCTTATACTTTTCCTCCTCATCATCATCTTTTGGCTTCTATGATGTATAAAGAATTGAAAAGCTAATGCTGACCCAGCCCATGAAGTTCATGAGGATGTATAGCATGAATATGTGCAAAGATAACTAACAGTAAAAAATAATGAAGATTAAGTCCACCTCTTTATATGTTACAGATGATTAGAAAACTACTAAAGTGTGGCTCTGGGAGGAAAATAATCAGGAGTGACTGTGAGAGAGAACAAAAAAAATAAACATGTGTGGAGTTTACCTAAGTATACAAGGATTGGAATGATTTAGGTAGAAGAATATAAAGAGGGTATAACAGGAGATACAAATGGTATGGACAAATATTAAATGTAGAGGAATTCATGAGATTTTCAGTTTTCTATAAAAGCCAAACTGATCTCCTCATAGAAATCATATCTATTTTGGAAGAACAATGACAAGCAGTAGATGAAGTATAAAATGTAAGAGTAGAATGAGCATTTGGATATATATATACATATATATATATATATGAATAATAGCATCTGTAATCATATGAAAAACAATTCAATAATGAGTAAAAGCATCTTAAAACTCTTTATTTAATACTCAGTCTTACCAAACATTTTAACATTCATTATTTCATCTGACACTTTGAGCAATCCTCCCATTGTTGATTTCCCTGTGATCTAGATATAATTTTCAAAAGAAGAAAAGAGAAACACTGATAGACATAGAAAGACTTACTTAGGGTCATCTAGCTAGAAAGTTAGGGAGCAGAACTGGAATCCACATCTGATAGCTTCTGTTAGGTGGAGCCAAGAGACCAATATTAGTTTTCAAGGCAAGGCATGAAAAATGGAAAGTCAAAGTTGATTGCAAGCAAAGCAGACAATGGCCTTTTCTGATTGAAAAACACGTGGACGGATGCATGCAGCAGGCTTAGGCTTTGAAGTACTGAAGTCACAAAACCCTTGGCTTCCTGTTGGCTTAATAGTCCTATCCTCCTTCACCCATTTCAGCCAGATGATTATGCTAACCTCTATTACCAGGGCTATAAACAAAAACAACCTAGAAAAAAAATCTATATTACAGGTTGTTATTAGAAATAAAATACCTGCAGCTCTATGCTTAGAAACAAATTATTGCCATCTTGGGAATATTTTGATTGAATCAAATTCTTTGGTTTCTACTCCATGATTATTTTCTCTCCCCCCAAGAAAAAGAAGGCAAAAAGAAAAAAAGCCCAGACAACATATTTCAATAACAAAATAGCCATACTGATTCCCCACAGTGTCGGTAAGCAGCAGAGAAGCTATCAGAAGGAAGGGGAAAAGTTCAGCAGGAACTAGTCTAAAAAAATAGCAAGATGTAGTGTGATAAACACCAGCCTGCTACAGCTGCTACCTTGAGTGGCCATTTCCCCTCAGAGTGACACTTTTCAATTACGAGATTGTGGCTGAGAGCATTCTGGGCAGAACTGCAGTTGGCTGCTGTTCCCTTACCCAGTTTTTCACGTGTGTCAGGGAAAAGAATCCTTGTTTCTACAGCCCCTATTTTTCAAATAGTAACAGCAAAAGAGTGGGATGCAATAGATACATACATATGCAGTGTAATGGGAGCCTACTGTATGCCAAGATGGTGATCAGTGAAGTTTAGTAGGGGAAAGAGCCATACTCTGATTTGGGGAAGTTTACTAAGGTCAATGTTAACTTTAAAATAATATGAAAAGCATCCCAGGACAGGAACGGTGGCTCACACCTGTAATCCCAACACCCAGCCCTTTGGGACGCCAAGGCAGGTGGATCACTTGAGGTCAGGAGTTCAAGACCAACCTGGCCAACATGGTGAAACCCTATCTCTACTAAAAATACAAAAATTAGCCAGGCTTGGTGGTGCATGCATGTAGTCCCAGCTACTCATGAGGCTGAGGCAGGAGAATCCGTTGAACCTGGGAGGAGGAAGTTGCAGTGAGCCAAGATCAGGCCACTGCACTCCAGCCTGGGCAATAGAGCAAAACTCGATCTCAAGAAAAAAAAGATATGGAAAGCATTCCAGGCAGAGAAAGTTACATGCTCACTGTTTGAAAGCTTCAAATTCACCACATATTCATGAACTAATAAGCCATTTGGTGTGACTAGGCTATGGTATGCAAGTTAGGAAGTGAGGACAGAGTTGGGGGAGAAAAATAAAGGAGTAGATCATAATTCTTCTATATATGATGATCACTCTTCTGTAAGCTATGATGTTCATCTGCAAACAAACAACAACAACAACACAAGCAATTAATCCGGTGCTTAGAACAGTGATTTGTTTATAATAAGTGTACTATGAATGATTGTTAAATTTAATTTTACTAACTGTATAAATCTTATAAGGTCAGTCTCATACTAAAATCTGTTTTGAATATGGGCATTTAAGATACATTCCTTGAATTCAAAAGGCTTATAATCAGCTCAGAGAAAGAAAAGGGGAAAAAAAGATGCATCCACAGGCACACAATAGTAACGAATTCAAATTAATATCAAAACCACACAAAATGATATAAGTAAAATATATGTGCTTTAGAATATTGGAGGACAAGGAGACCATTAATGGATTTACTCTACATGGATAACATCTTGAAAAATATAAAGACCCATGGACCAAGAAGAATAAGTAGGAGGTAGAGGAAAGCCTAGAGGTATAAAAGACCAGAATAAATGATGGCAGGGAGGTGGAGATAAGGTTACTATGTGAAGGACAAATTGGTGAGATTAACCTCGTAAAATGGTGAAGTGATTCTTTGGATGGGAATACTTGCATGAAGTAGAAAAGAATGCATTTGCTTTGGAAGAAAAAGCCTTAGATTCTAGCATCTTCCCTACCATTTTTACTATGTATCTTGGGAACAAATCACCTCACCCTTCTTGGAAAACCTGTTGCTTTATCTAAATAGCAAGCCTCCTGAAGGATTTGTTTCTTCTGCCATTCAAACTGTATGTTTGCTCAAAGACCTGTTATTAGAAGTTTTACTCCATCCTTTAACCACTGGTTACTTTGATTAATACAGGGATGGTCATCCAACCCAAACTTTGCTAAACAACAGAGCCCTTTCTACGGCATTTGTTTTCAAATTGTATCAAAACGAGAATTTTCCCTTTTCTTGTTCTGGGAATTATTAGATAAGATACTAGAGAGCTGTCATCTCCTACAATTTTATTTTATTTTATTTTATTACAACATAGAGGTAGCTGTTTTGCAATGAGAGACACTAAAGACAATATACCAAAAAAAGCATAGACAAGAGATATAGAGCCCTATTGGGAGTAAGGTCCCTGAATTTTGTTGACACTTAGATTTATCTACTTCTTCCCTGTGGTTTGCCTATCCAGACTTCTGTTTGATTCTGTTATTTTTCCAATGAACTGTCTACTTTGCCTAGGTCAGCATAAAGTTGTGATTCTGTCCCTTGCAATCTAAAGAATCCCAGTGAACACATTTCCAATGTAATTTCCTCATGTATAGGAATGAGTAGGCATGAGATACAATTGGTTATGATTATTATTGAAAGACAAGAGTAGGTAGTTTGAATTCATCTGAATGTGATATTTCCAATTGCAGCCTTTGAGAAGATGGACTATATTAGAGGTGCTAGGGTGAGATTTACTGTACTTTTAGATGCTATTTTGCTAGAAGATCCAAGAGCGTGTGCATTCTGCTTTGAACCAGTCCTCTCTCTCTTAAAAAAATTCCATTCCAAAGATTGTAATTATTAACCCATTAAAAATAATCTTCAAAGAAGTACACCTTTGTGAATTAAGCAATGTGATATCATTTAGCCTAAAGTTCAAACTTAAAATCTCTCCCTCTTTCCTCTAAACTAATTTTTCCACCACTGGTGATCACACAAAGAAAATAATATCTTGAAGTGTGTGAATAAAAGAAAACAGAGAATAGTAAATAAGTATTAAGTTATCAGGCTTTGCATTAGCTGGTCCAAAGGAGGCAAAAATGAGATAAGTCCCTTCATAGACCTGTGGTGACCTGGTCCACTGGTAATCAAGGCTCCATCACTCAAGACCTAAAATTCCGCTCCAATCATGTTACTGTGTTCTGCCATCAGCGAACTGCAAGGACAGGCTCCTTGGCCCATATCACTGCAGTATTTTCCTGTCAATTTTCCTCACCTAGTGTCTATCCTTCTCCCCACCGACCTTACAACTTTTTACTTTTAAGTCATAGTTTCCTCATTTTACACAATAACAATGATAATCACTAGCCCTCCTAATCTCTTAGGGAATTAAATGAGATAAATCATTTAGTACATTGTAGTTGCTAAATAAATACAAACGTTTCTTTCCCCAGATAGCATGATTCTAACAGATGCCTCAACAATTGCTAAAGAGACATCTTCCTTATTGGTTTTATTTCACGTTAGGTCAAGAAAAACAGAGCTGAATGCAAGACATTTAATTTTTCCCTCAACTATTCAAGTTGTCTAATATAACTGCAACTACACGCAGCAGATAACACCGTATCTTTGTCCAGTTTAGTGCACTGTGATGAGTCAGAGAAAATTATGTAACCAAGACACATAGTTCAGACTGTAATTATGATGATTATTAGCTATAATAATAGATCATAATAACATCTGCTAGCACCACCACCAGAACTCTACCTGGGCCTTATTAATCTGGACCTCACTAATTTGCAATGTGTATTTATTTGACTTTAGCTAGGCGAAAGTGCCTCCCCATCCAATCTCTAAGTTTAATTTTTAATGCAATTCAAAAAATATTTTGGTACATACCTGAGTGTCAAGTACAGAGATAGGCTCTGATGTAATAATTAAAAAGTCTCTAGGCTATAAAGTCAGGCTGATCTGGATTTACATTCTGTGACTGCTATGTTCACATTTCTGTGAACTTGGCTGAATCTGTTTTTTTTTTTTCACTTGGAAAATGGATATAATAACATTGAATCGTTATAATAAAATAATTCTTGTGAAGTCTGTAACACAGGTATGTAATAAGCCTTTAACACATTGTAACTATTATTTGTACTGTTCTTGTCCATAATGATGATGATAGACAAGTCAGGGATTATATATTTAACACAGACACATAAGGAAATAATTGTTGCATCATGGATTAAAACGCTATAGTAGAAACATTTACATAGTGTTGTGAGATCATAAATTAATTTCTAACTAATTTTATCTGAAGAAATCAGGAGAGGAGTTCCTATCTGGCAAAGTCTTACAGAATGAGCATGTCCTTGGTGTTCAAGAAAACAAGGAGATTCAAGGCACAGTAAAGAACAGAAATTATTCCAGAAAATATAATAATCAGGTATGATTAAAGCATGGATTATCATAAAGAGAACATTATGAAGCTAGGAAAAAGGAAAAAGGTATTAGCACATTAACAATATAAACACTTTCCCCCCACCCAGGGTCAAACTCTTTAAGATGGTTTTAGAAATTCTAATGAAGTGATTTTAAAGTCCTGTGAACTATGGTAATTATATGTCTTGTCTATTTGTCAAAATTTATGTAACCATTTGTGCTATTTTCTTCATATGAAATAAGACAAACATACTTATTTTAAAAGACTCATCAATTTACATGGTTTATTTGTTTAGAGTAATTTTCTCTTAGTAGTATGAGTCAGTGAGGTTTCACTATTGCAATCATGATAGAAGGCAAATTTTGAGTCACTTTGAGTAAGCTATTTATCCACTCTCTAGATCAGTTTTCTCAGCTTTAAAGTGGGGACCATGGCTTATAGCTAATGTGCCCGAAAGCTGAACATGAGCTGGTCTGGATTTCAATGTTTAGTGACCATATATTTATGTATGATCTCTTGAGAGCAGATTCTTCATTAAAATCTCTCTTACATCCCTAGTGACTGACACATGGTGGTTCATAGATGTCATTTGGAATGAATGGAAGTAGCTCTGTAGTAGAAACAGTATATGGCACTATACGAATCTAAGTTATTATTATGTTGAAAAACGTCATCAAGGTGGCCTTCTTTCTAGAATATTAAAGAAAATAAAAGTACAAATATCCATAAAGACAAAGAATAAATTGGGAAGATTTCAGTATTTTCCATCAGTGTAAGACTTATATGTTAGGTAGCAAATGGTCATTTCCTTCCACAGTGTTTCTAAGAGTGACTCAGTCTCCAAGGCACAAATGGTTCTGTGGCCATCTGCAGTTACAGGGAAGACTGAAGAATTGTATCTTGACTGCTGCTGGTATGTATATGGTCAAAATCAACTATTAACGATCTCTAACTCCATGGAGAACAGCTGTTGTAAACAAAGGAACTTAAAGAGTCACAGCCAAGTCTCCTTTACTATTGTAGTAAAAGAAAACAAAAATGACAAAATTATTTCATACATTTTGGATGAGAGAAGGCTGGATGGGAGCTACAAAGTGAAAGACACCTCTACTGAGCGCCTGCCGTGTTCTGGGCACTAACACACCACCTTGCTAACACGATAAGGCTGAGAGAAAGACATCATTACACCCATTTGAAAGATGTGAAGAGTAAAGTGCAGAGAGATTAAGTAACTTCTTTTAAGTCTTATGAACAGTAATTGGCAGAGGTAATATTTAAATCACCATCTTCTTCCACAAGTCCCTTGTTCTTTTCTCTTCAATAGTTCTTACAAAGCAACTTTCTCATAACTTAAGACTTAAGTAGGAAGAAATGCTCGATGAAATAAGTTTAGGAGGCTGAGTTAATTTAAGTTCGACAGGCTTAGTTAAGATTATCTGCACCGGGTGCAGTGGCTCATACCTGTAATCTCAAGACTTTGGGAGGCTGAGGTGGGCAGATCAACTGAGGTCAGGAGCTCATGGCCAGCCTAGCCAATCTCGTGAAACCCTGTCTCCACTAAAAAGACAAAAATGAGCCAGTAGTGATGGCGTGCTCCTGTAGTCCCAGCTACTTAGGAGGCTGAGGCATGAGAATCACTTGAACCTGGGAGGCGGAGGTTACAGTGAGCCTAGATTGTACCACTGCACTCCAGTCCGGGTGACAGAAGAAAACTCCATCTCAAAAACAAAACAAAAACCAAACAAACAAAAAAAGATGATCTGTAATGAGAGCTTTCAGGATGGAATACAGAATGTATAGCCCCCTAATGTCTTTTTCAACAGGGCCTTTTTTCTTCTTCACTTTTAAATCCTTACAGAAATTTAAAGCTACCTGTGTTTATCCAACTAAAAATATTTATCAAATAACTGTCATATAAAATTTGTGGGTAAAAAGATGGACAAATGTTGTATTATAAGCAATTGAGTTAATCAGTCAATAAACAGTTAAAAAAATCACAATTTACCAGATAATTTATCAAGGTGATGTTGAGACTACTCTGATTATGCCCCCAAAGAGTATATCTGAGTGGAAAACAATTAAACAAGTAATTATCATTATATGAAGTATGTGCTATTCATTTATTCAATGAATACTGAACACTTATTCTATGTTAAGCACTGGACTAGACTATGAGGAAACAGTGGTCAATAAGTTTTTGATATTCCCTATCCTCATGACACTTACATTGTGGTGATTAGACAGAAAAAATAAAAATTACAAAATGTATACTTTTATGGGGTGAAAAAGAGCAGGACTGGGGACAATGAGTAGGTAGATGGTGGGAAGAGTAGTCACAAAGGGCTTGATGAAGAGATGACAATTAAATTTATTTCTGAGTGATGAGAAGTAACTAGCCAAATCCAACACTGACCAGGGAGCCAGGAGATAGACAGGGTGCAATTTTCGTAATATCTTAAAGATTTTCACAAGGAATTTGGACTTTCCTCACTGTCCAATAAGAAGCTACCAAGATGTTTTAAGTAGGGAGAGTAACACATTCTGATTCATATTTTCAAGGAATCTTTCCTACCTATGGAGAATAGACTGTAGGTTTCCAGGAATGGAGCAGAGAGGTCAGCTGAGAGGCTAAGTAGTAGTCATTGTGAAAGGAAATGATTGTTTGAGCTAGGATGGCCAAGGTGAAAGTGGAGAAGACTGGATAAATACAGGGTATCTATTTTAAAAGTAGAGGAAGATCACTGGCCAAAGGATTGTTCTGGAACCAAATAAAACAGGGAGGGGACGTAAGGAAGTGAGGAAAAGGAATGACTCCCAGATTTCTAACTTGAACACAGATGAAGGTGTCATTGACTGAAATGGGAAAGAAGGCTCATAGGTGGGAATCGAACAATGAAAACACTTGGACACAGGGTAGGGAACATCACACACCGGGGCCTGTTGTGGGGTGGGGGGAGAGGGAGGGATAGCATTAGGAGATACACCTAATGTAAATGACAAATTAATGGGTGCAGCACACCAACATGGCACATGTATACATATGTAACAAACCTGCATGTTGTACACCTGTACCCTAGAACTTAAAGTATAATAAAAAATTAAAATAAAAATAAATAAATCCATAAGCGGCCAAAAAATTTAAAAAACAACAAAGATATACATTTTCTTGATACCACTAGCTTATAGAACATTAAACGAATTAAAAGCTTTCTTTGGACTGTTAGAAAAAAAAGAAGAAGTCTCATGTAGTGGAAGCAGAGGTTATGCTAGCCCTTGTTTGGACTATCTAAATTGCCTGTACGTGAGTTGAGTAGTAGACATTGAAGACTTTCTCAAAGGAAGTGATAGTTAATATACACCAGAAGAGTAGAAGGAGTTAGCCAGGCGATATTGTAATGCATGCAGAGAGAATGTCCCTGAGAGGTGTAAGATTCTCTATCTTGGCCTCATGGCAGATAATATGGTTAACTTGGAAAATGTAAATAAAAAGATGGGGGACCAAGGAGTTCAGGTAGGTGTTGGGAGTGGGGGTGGAAAAGAAAATATGCAATGAGATTTATACCTTAGGCAGAAGCCAGATCAAAAGGAGCATTTTACATCTGATCTTAACCAAAAGGTCAAGAAGCATTTTTTTTAAAAGCCTTTTAAAACATGTTGCCAAATTTGAACGTTTTCCTAATACAATGGGAAGATAGTAAAATTTATTTAGCAGAAGAACGGCAGGGTTCATCTAAACTTTTGGAAGAATCATTCTAGATGCTTTATGGAAAATGAATTGATGTGAGCACAAGAATTCTAAATGCATATGTTCAAAATGTTTTCAAAATGCTGATGGCTTTTAGAGAGAAAAAAATTTAGGATGAAGCTTAGCCTAATGGAGAATTAACACATTTTTTATAAAAGGACAGTTCTGGTAACAATGTTAAGGAAAAAGAGAGTGTAATCCACCAGTGCAAGGCAAAACACAAGCTAGAAATGCATAATCTATGACTGCTCTTTACCATTTTACAGATTAGAGTGGTCTGTTTAGATTAGCTTTATGAGATGATGGGATTGACTCTGGGACTGTGCTATGGCTTTCAGCTCTCAATGGCTTTAGTTGCCCTTCTCCATTTTGAAGATAACCAAAATTTCTACATCTTCTACCTCATGTTTCTGGATAGGGAGATAGTCGTGTTTCTACTACGTACATCTCCCACTGTGATTGTTTCAAGGTGATTTTCTAAAAAATTGTGAAATACTATAATAAGTTCGCAATGTTTTTCTAGGTAAATTGCAGCTGAAATTCCTGTCAGATGGCTGATCCTGCCCTTCTTCCTCCAGTATGTCAAGACATGTTCTGGAATATAATTATTTTAGATGATGTTGTTTAATTTCAATTTCTGTATTTGTCATGAAAATGTGAAATGTCTTATCCCATTCCTCATCCAAAAGTAATTAAATAAGGTTTATTTTAACAAACTAATGAGCTCGCTTCCAATAATATCAGCCCTACTTTTTGTCTCCAATCAGCCCACAGAATATAGGGAAGATTTACAGGAACATAATGAAAACGGTAGCAACCCCTCCTCCCCAGAAAAGAGGAGTGAGGGTGGTGATGCGCCAGAGGCAAGAGCTGGGAGTACATTTAATGGTGACATACCATTTTTAGATGCAATTATGTAACTTCATCCTAGAATATTGTGAGTGAGGGCTGGGTGATCGTTTCCCCCACTACCACCCACACACATACGCATCCTGGGATTTACAGCAATTATGTCAATTGTCCTATTTATGGTACTTGACACGTTTAATGTAAGAAAGGGACAATGCATCCTATTACCTCTTATTACAATGCAGCATGGTGATGAATGGTATAATACTGATGATAATTAAAATGTGTTGTGCATACTTAAACATGAGATTCAAGGTTTGAAGAAGTACCTATTGTCCCAGCCCTCTTTCTTCTAAAGAAAGACTCAATGTCTTCCTCTGCTTGTCTGCAATTACTTAGGTGATTCAGAAAAACACCCATATTACCTAGAGTTTGTTCCCCTTTATGATTTTTTTTTCTTTCTTTTGGATACTCTGTGTGGGACCTCTGATTGCCCCCAAAATCTCTATATTTAGCTCTTGCTGCTGACAGTTCTTTAAGCAGAGACCCCTGAACTCTAGTATCCACAAAAGTCATTAGATTTAAATTGTCATAGAAACACTAGGGAATAATGTTAAGGTCCTGAATAACAATTTGCTTTCTTCCTATTTTAATACATTTTCCTGTTCTGTGACCAAGGTCTCTAAAATGTAAATCAGCTACCCAGAGTTTCTACAGAAGCCAGAGTGGACTGCATAAATTTGAGTGAGTCACTCAGTCTGAAACTTCATTATGCCTTCCTCCAAAAAATGGGAATGATATTAACTTGGGATGATATTACACACAATATTGTGGAAGAGACCAAGAATGTATAGTTAATATATGCAAATATATATTATAAAACATACAGTATTAAAGACACATTACTACATAGACTTCAGATGAAAACAGGAAAAATTCATGAATATACCACTTTAGAATGATTAATACATGATCACATAAAGTATTCTTTTGAACTGCACAACAGCATTATGAATAAAATTAACTTCATTTGATGAGTGAAGAAACTGAAGTTTAACTTTAACAAGGCCAAACTCAAAATGCTATTAGGCAACTGATTTGTTATTGGGATCTAGTACTTCTAAGTAAACAAAGGCTATAGCCACAAATTTGTATTTCTCTTCTGTGCAAACATGATTAAGAACTAGAACAACAAAAGCCAAAACTGACAAATGGGATCTAATGAAACTAAAGAGCTTCTACACAGCAAAAGAAAATACCATCGGAGTGAACAGGCAACCTACAGAATGGGAGAAAATTTTTGCAATCTACTCATCTGACAAAGGGCTAATATCCAGAACCTACAAAGAACTCAAACAAATTTACAAGAAAAAACAAACAACCCCATCAAAAAGTGGGCAAAGGATATGAACAGACACTTCTCAAAAGAAGACATTTATGCAGCCAACAGACACATGGAAAAATGCTCATCATCACTGGCCATCAGAGAAATGCAAATCAAAACCACAATGAGATACCATCTCACACCAGTTAGAAAGGCGATCATTAAAAAGTCAGGAAACAACAGGTGCTGGAGAGGATGTGGAGAAATAGGAACACTTTTACACTGTTGGTGGGACTGTAAACTAGTTCAACCATTGTGGAAGACAGTGTGGCGATTCCTCAAGGATCTAGAACTAGAAATACCATTTGACCCAGCCATCCTATTACTGGGGATATACCCAAAGGATTATAAATCATGTTGCTATAAAGACACATGCACACGTATGTTTATTGTGACACTATTCACAGTAGCAAAGACTTGGAATCAACCCAAATGTCCATCAGTGACAGACTGGATTAAGAAAATGTGGCACATATACACCATGGAATACTATGCAGCCATAAAAAAGGATGAGTTCATGTCCTTTGTAGGGACATTGATACAGCTAGAAACCATTGTTCTCAGCAAACTATCACAAGAACAGAAAACCAAACACCACATGTTCTCACTAATAGGTGGGAATTGAACAATGAGAATACTCGGACACAGGAAGGGGAACATCACACACTGGGGCGTGTCATGGGGTGGGGTGTGTGGGGAGGGATAACATTAGGAGATATACCTAATGTAAATGTCGAGTTAATGGGTGCAGCACACCAACATGGCACGTGCATACATATGTAACAAACCTGCACATTGTGCACATATACTGTAGAACTTAAAGTATTAAAAAAAAAAAAAAACAGATTTGAGTGAGGTGAAAAAAACAACAACAACAAAAAAAAGGAACTAGGACAATCGAAAGAAAGAAGAATAAAAAAGAATTAAAAGAAAAAGTATACTGCAATATTTAAATGCACAATCAGACTTAAGTTTGTCCTTGATACTGCCAGAGCATCATAATACTGACCCCTGGCCCAGCAGCTCTCCCACTCCTCTAGATGACATTTTCTACCTTTTTTGTTCTCCTCAAGCCTCCAATCTCTTCATGTTAATGCTCAGTCTCAACTAGTTATTTTGCATCATATTTTATTAAAAAAGAAAAAAAAAAACATGGCCAGGTGTAGTGGCTCATGCCTTTGGTCCCAGTACTTTGGGAGGCCAAGGCAGGCAGATCTATTGAGCCCAGGAGTTCAAGACCAGCCTGGGCAACATGGCGAAACACCACCTCTACAAAAAAAAAAAAAAAGAATCTAGCTGGGTGTGGTGGTGCATGCCTGGTGCACTCCAGCCTGGGTGACAGAGTGAGAGCTTGGAAAGAAAGAAAGAGAGAAAGAGAGAGAGAAATAAAGAGAGAAAGAGAGAGAGAAATAAGGAGAGAAAGAGAGAAAGAAAGAAAAGGAGAGGAAGAGAGAAAGAGAGAAAAAGAGAGAGAATTTCCATAAGCTCCCACTCCCTGTCTAATCTAATAAACCTATGTGCTCATGTTCTTTGATCCCTCCCATCTAATTTGATATCCAGAACCTTAACATTATTCCCCAATGTTTCTTTTGCTGTCTATGCTCCCGTCTAAAGCCAACTCCTCTACTTGCCCACTAGTTCCTGCTTAGTTAAAATATTTGAAATAATCTTCTATATACATAGAGAGAGAAAGACGGAGACTCCTTTTGTCTTTTCCTCTGCTACCTTTTACTGTACATTTTTCTAAAAACATTCTCTAGGTTGTCTAACTCCCTGTCTCAAACTCCTTTCTCCTATCCTCCCTTGAGGTATTTCAGTCACTCATGACCACTAAACCTGTTCTTACCAAGGTCAGCAATGATATTCACATTGTGAAATCCAATTGTCAATTCACATAGAAGGAAATTTGTGTTTTGTTCAATGCTGTATTCCAAGCTTCTAGAGTAAGTGCTAGTGTATGGACAGTGCTCAGCAAATACTTGCTGAATGAATAAATGTATATAAGGCAGATCTGGATTTTAATCCAGATTTTCCCAAGTTCTTATCATATGCCACTGTGAGTCCCTTAATCCTCTATGAGTCTCCATTTCATCATCTTTGAAATAGTGATAATAATAATGACCTACATGGATACTGTACAGAGGAAATGAAATAATGCATGTGTATTACTGGCAAATAGATTTAATACCTAGCTGATGGGTTGACAGGTGCAGCAAACCACCTTGGTGTACGTTTACCTATGTCACAAGCCTGTGCATCCTGCACATGTACCACAGAACTTAAAAAATTATATTCAATTACATTTTTAAAAAGGGGGAAATTCTTTGTTGTTATAGCTCTATTTTAAATAGTGCCATAAGTATTATTTGTAGCAAGGCTGATTAGTAGAGTGGGAGAATTCTGAGGCTGTTTCAGACGCTTAAAAAGCTTGCTTTGAGGAACACAACAAATTACATAATAGTTTTGTTTGGTTTGTTAGAGGCTGAAATTTCTTGTTAAGACTGGGACCTCCCAAATATAACTGTTGAACATATTGAGAATGCAGGGGCCTCCAAGGTAAGACAATGGAGACTTTGTTGCATCATTATCTTGTGTGATTGCTAAATCAAAAAATATAAAACACATTGCCCATTAAGATTTCCTAAGGGTACACTATGAAAGAGAAGCAAGTAATTCATTCCAAATGGGTAATGACTGCTAACCAAGGTCCTGCTCATTTAACAGCTTAGAAACGGCATTCTGTCAGCAGTCCATGTCATCAATGGGTTCAATGAAATTCCCTGATCTTTAATTAGTGAAGCTGATGTGGCACGTTTCAGGGGTCAACCTATGTAACAAAAGCCCTCGACTGGTGATCTGTTTGTCTCTATAAAAGCAACATAAAATATCAATGGTCAGTTTCATTTAATACTAACTTATTTACATCTTCCTTCTCAATATTTTCTTGTTGATTGTTAATAATGATACTGATGGGTCTGATCTGTTTGTTTAAATGATGGCTACTGTCTTCTTTTAGAGATCTTTAATGCCCAGGAGTGAAGTTTAGAGATGAATAAATAGAATACTGAAATTGAGAGGATATTAGAAGTTTGGGGGCCATCTTTTCTCTTCCTATTTTTGATGCTTTCAGGAATGTCAAGGCAGGGATGCCTAAAACAAAGACATGAGGAGCCGCTACTTCATTAGAAACATGTAGAAAATGAACCAACTTTTGTTTCTGAATTCTTTATCCAATGTGTTTTCCTCCTCTCTTTCTCATACACATATAGATGTTTACATGTATCCGTGTACACTGAAATCATAATGTATCTACATTAAATGCATATTTTCTGCATTTACTATTTTATTTTATTTTATTTTATTTTATTTTATTTTATTTTATTTTATTTTATTTTGCTACAGGGTCTCACTCAGTCACCCAGGCTGGAGTGCAGTGGTGCAATCTTAGCCCACTGTAGCCTCGACCCCCAGGCTCAGGTGATCCTACCACCTAAGGCTCCATAGTATCTGGGATCACAGGCTTGTGCCATCACACCCAGCTAATTTTTGTATTTTATGTAGAGATGGGGTTTCTCTATAGTGCCCAGGCTGGTCTAGAACTTCTGGGCTTAAGCAGTCCACCTGGCTCAGCTTTCCAAAGTGCTGGGATTACAGGCATGAGCCACTATCCCTAGCCTGCTTGTACTCTTTTCTGCTTATAAGCACACACACACGCACACGTGCACACACACACACACACACATTAAAACTCATACGCTATACCAACTGGCATATGACAACTAAAGTATGTACATTCTCATCTATGCACATTTATGAATACCCCAAAATGCATAAACTCATATGAAACTGCATATAATACAAATATACTACATAATACACTTAAGCATGTGTGCACATATACATAGATACCTGAAGTATAAGAAAATATCAGTTTTATCACCAAATTTTTCTTTTAAATAGGGTGAGTACTTTAAAAAGAAAGTTTATTTCATTTGTTTACTTGCCCAGCTAGGCACATTAATAGATTTGGAATATATATGTAACCATGACATGATTTTTTTTTAACCTATGGTCAAAAAGAAATATCCCCTGCATATTGCCTCACATAAAATAAGTAATCGATAAATATGTGATGAGTGAGAGTGTGAGTTGATGAGTGAATAAATGATTGAATATGAGAAGGAGAGAGCATGTTGCTCTGTATAACTGAGAGCAAAATTATGTGGCTCCCTGGTCAGTACGGGAGTGAAAATTTGAGGGGAGGTAGGGTGGGAAAGAAGAAAGCCAACAAGATGGACTAATTTCAGAGTACAGAGGGAATGCAAGCGCTGGCTAGATTCCCAAATAGCTATTAAACGAATAAATCTGTTTTAACTGTGGAACCCACAACCATTGGCCATTTCCTCTTCATGATGTCATGTTTTAAGATGTAACCAACACCAATCTTGCTCTCTAAATTGCTTTTTCAGGGAGAAAACAGAAAGGCACTTATGGAATTCACTTGATCCCCATGACCAAATGTATCAGTTATCTATTGTTGTGTAACATACAACCCCTTAACCTAGTTACTTAAAGCAACACTGATTTATTATTTCTCACAATTCAGATGGTTGGTTGGGCTAGTTTCATCTGGAATATTTCAAGCAAGTACATTCAAGTGTATTGGAAGCTCCTAGATGCCCACACTTCTTGTCTGACAATTGGTGCAGAAACTCAACTGAGGCTCCTTTGTTTTCTTTCTTGTGGCATCTCATCTTCCAGAATGCCATTCTAGCTTTCTTGCGTAATGGTCTCAGAGAATATTTCTAAAAGAACAATCAAAATAATTAAAGGTGTCTTGAGGTTTAAGCCCTGGAACCTCACAATTGCATGATTGCTACTTCATATTAGTCAGAGCAAGTCACAAGGCCAACCCAAATTCAAAGGGTGGGGAAAAAGACCCTATATTCTGATAGAGGAGACGCAACTAACTTCTGGCCACTTTGTGCTTGCGCAACACATTTTCCTGATATCTCTACCTTCTTCCTGTAATCTTGGAATTTCCGAACCTCTGCAGGTGAGTTTCCATCTATCCTTAATGCATGCATACTTTCCAAGGTTGCTTTGCAGAAATGGGCACTGTAGCCCGCGAAGATAGTCTCAGATTTCAAAAAGAGGAGAGATGCTTGACTGATTCTTTTTGTCTTGATAGTGATCTGACACCTGGGTGATCCAAGTATGCCCATTGTGAAAGGAGATATTTGTCAACAGGACATATGTCCATTAGAAACTGGACCAAAGCCATGGGTTCATTTGTCATAGCTTCCAAAACAGCCTTGACTGGTAATGAGTTCTTTGCTCTAGAGACCAAGGTTAATATGAAGAAAAGGCCTCTTGACATAGAAAAAGCCCACTAGGTGAGTGTATGAGTGTGCATAGATGTGGGTGTAGTTATTGTTGTATATGTTTTACAACAGAGTAAAATAACTATATAGAAAAAATTATACAAATTATATCAAATCATTTTAGATGCCTCTTAACATATATGTATGCCTCTGCATATTTGTAACCAGGGCATACATTTGCTATTTTGAGTTATCATTTTCTAAATTACCACAACATTTCTCTTAATACTAATATGTAAACCTATATGTTTCTTTTTTGAAATTCCATTGTGAAGTAAGTAAATTTCTCTTAAGGTACTCATAACATCCAGCCTTACATTATTATTGCTATCTATGTATGCCTTACATCCCCTAATTCATCATCTATGTAGGTGTTCTTGTCCTTATCATATCATTATCTACATTCCATCATTATCATCAAGGGCATTATTTGAGCAACTACCATTAACCATACACCTTATAAACATTATTTCCAGTGCTCACAAAACTCTAGAGAGAGAGTTATTGTCCTCCTATACTTAATTTAGAAAAAAAAGTTAAGTCTCAGGTGACATTAGCAAGATGGCTGACTAGAGGTACCTAAGGCTTGTCTCCCCCACAAAAAAGACCAAAAATATAAATGAACAATGATATTTTGACGGAGTATTTGAAGGACAGCACTTTAATACAGCAGGGGAGTGCCAGAAATCCTGTAGAGCACAGAGGCTCAGGATAGATGCATGTAAAAAGGAACAAAATACCCTGCCTTTGCCACCTGTCTCTACTTGCTCAGTTTGGATTGACTCTGAACCAGGTGGGACTCTCTCTGCAAAGAAAGGTAAGCAGGAGACTCCCCAGCAATCTCCATGAAAGCTGCAGACACCTACAGTCTTTGCTGCAGAAGAACCCTGCAGTCCTCCCAGGCCCTGAGCCCAGTATAGGGAGCTGCCAAAAAAGTCCACATGGTTGCATAATTCCAAAGTTGGAGACTATTTTTTTGCCTCCTCTCCACTGTGATCCAAACTGCTGTGACTGTAAGACATTATCTAGAGACCAGAGCCATTGTGAGAGTATGTCTTATGACAGAAGACAGTAGTCAGTGCATCTCCCTTTTCCTGAAGCTCTGCTGCCCTTATATCGTGCTCACAAATGGTAGTGTATCATTCCCCAGCTGAGAAGCTATTATAGCTCCTGACCTCCTGGGAATAAACTGCCTAAAAGGCACTCCATCTTCCCCATTCCAGTGACTACAGCAGCCCAACCCCAACTACTCAGATCCTACACTCAGCAGAACAGAACACTAACAACTGAGCCAATAAGGTGTTCTTTCCCCCAAAATCAGGTGGCTATGCTCAATAGAGAAACCAAGATAAAAATGGCAGCAAAACAGCTGCTGAGTATCTTCAGAGCCTGATGGAACAGCCTGGTGCTTCAAACCCCAGCAGGCAGGCATACCGGTAGCAAAGAAGTCCCTGCATATCCACAGCATTCAGAGCATCCCATCACTCTCACCCTCAACAGGGAGGTAGTGCCCCAGCAATCATAGCAACTCCTACAGCCTAGGTCACTAAGGCACTTACAGACTTCACTGACACTAAGGCACTTACAGACTTCACTGACATTGACTATAGCTGAATAAATTTCATGTAGACTACACTAATACTCCCATGCAAAACCAAAGCCAACACATCCTACCTAACTGAAACCCTAGAACATATTTGCAGGTAAAAATATTTTAATACAAAAGCATTCTATAAAATTGGAAGAGGTAACCATTGTATAAGATGCGCAAGTATCAACAGAGGAAAAATAAAACATGAAAAACCAAGAAAATATAATACCAACAAAGTAAGACAATAGCTCTTCAGTAACTGACACACCATCAATGAAATGTATGAATTGCCTGAAAAAAATCAAAATAATGTTCTTAAGAAAACTCAGCAAGGCACAGGAGGTAGATAATTCAATGAAATCAGGAAAGCAATTCCTGATCTGACTGATAAATTCAACAAAGAGATAGATATTATAAACATTTAAGGAATGTAAATATTGGCAAGAAATACGTCAGTGAAACAGATTTAAAAATATAATTGAGAGCATCAACAGCAGACTAGATCAAGCAGAAGAAATAATTCCTGAGCTACAGACAAATCATATGAAATAACTAAGTAAGATGAAAAAGAAAAATGAATGAAAATGGACACCGTTAAGATAACAGTTATCTGTATTATGGAAGTTTTAGAAAAAAAGAAAACAAGAAAGGTACAAAAAGATTAGTAAGGAAATAACAGCTGAAAATTTCCCAATTTTAGGGAGTGATATAGACATTCAGATTGATGAAGCTCAAAAGACCTAATTAGAGGTCCTCTCCAAGGCACATTATGATTAAACTGTCAAAAATCAAAGACAAAATGATAATTCAAAACTCAGCAACACAAAAGTATCAAGTAGTATATAAGGCAATCTTGATTAGACTATTAGTAGATTTCTCCGCAAAACCTTTGCAAGCCAAGAGAGAATGAGATATTTCGAAGTGCTGAAAGCAACAACAACAAAAACAACAAAATACTGTCAGTCAGGAACACTATTTCCAGCAAAGCTATCTTTCAGAAATGAAGGAGAAAAAAAGTCTTTTTCAGACAAGCAAAAGCTGAAGGAAATTAACATGACTAGACCAACCTTACAAGAAATCTGTACGGGAGTGCTTTAACCAGAAACAAAAGAACATTAACTGCTACCAAAAATCACATGAAAGTATAAACTGTACAAATAAATGCATAATAAAATTCAGATTACTGTAATGGTGATACGCAATGTTTTAAATCTCCAATGTGAAGTTGAAAAGTCAAAATGGTCAATTATAAATATAGCTAGAAATAGAAATGCTTTTACACTGTTGGTGGGAGTGTAAATTTGTTCAACCATTGTGGAAGACAGTGTGGTAATTCCTCAAGGATCTAGAACCAGAAATAGCATTTGACCCAGCAATCCCACTACTGAATATATACCCAAAGGATTATAAATCATTCTACTATAAAAACACGGGCACACGTATGTTTATTGCAGCACTATTCCCAATAGTAAAGATTCAGAACCAACCCAAACGTCCATCAGTGATAGATTGGATAAAGAAAATGTGACATATATACACCATGGAATACTATACAACCATAAAAAGAATGAGTTCATGTCCTTTGCAGGATGAAAGTTCATGTCCTATGGATGAAGCTGGAAACCATAATTCTCAGCAAACAGGAACAGAAAACCAAACACCTCATGTTCTCAGTCATACGTGGGAGTTGAACAATGAAAACACATGGACACAGGGAGGGGAACATTACACACCGGGGCCTGTCAGTGGGGTAGGGAGCAAGGAGAGGGAGGTGATTAAAACAAGTATCTAACGCATGCAGGGCTTAAAACCTAGATTACAGGTTAATGGGTACAGCAAACCAGCATGGCACGTGTATACCTATGTAACAAACCTGAAAGTTCTGCACATGTATCCCAGAACTTAAAGTGTAATAAAAAAATAAAAATAATTTTTGAAACTATAGCTACAAAGCTTTAAGGAATACACAGTAAAAAAAGATGTAAATTAAGGCAACAAAATTATCAATTTTGTGGAAGAGGGTAAAAGTCTAGAATACTTGTGTGCAACCAAAGTTAAATTGTTACCAATTTAAAATAGTCTTCTAGAACTATAAGATTTGTTATATAAGCCTCAAATGAGCTACAAAAAAAATAAAAAATGACAGCAGAAACACAAATGAAAAAGAGAAAAGAATCAAAGCTTATTACTACAGAAAACCACCAAACAAAGGTAAACAAAAAAGACAGAAAAGGTCTAAAAATAACAGAAAACAATAAACTAAATGGCATAAATAAGTATTTATCTATCAAAAATAACTTTGAGTATAAATGGATTAAACTCTCCAATAACAAGATACACAGCAAATGAATGTATTGAAAAATAAAGAAAAACAAGACTCACTCTATGCTGCCTATAAGAGATGCCTCTCACTGGTAAGGACACATATCAACTGAAAATCAAGGGTATGGAAACTAATATTCTATACAAATGAAAACAAAGTGAGCAAGAGTCACTATATTTGTATCAGATAGAATAAACTTTAAATTGAAAACTCTAAAAAGAGAAAATTGTGATTATTATATAATAATAAAAAGGCCAATTCAGCAAGAGGGCATAACAATTATAAATATATATATATACTGAACATCAGAACACACAAATATATAAAACAAATATTATTAGATCTAACTGGAAAGTAGACTGCAATACAATAATGATAAGGGATTTTCACACTCCACTTTCAGCAGTGAACAGATCATCCAAACCCACACATAGAATTAACAAAGAAACGTCAATTTTAAACTGCACTTTATATCAAATGGACCTAACAGATATTTACAGAACATTCCATTAAAGAGTTTCAGAATACACATTCTTCTTTTCTCCAGAAATGATCATGTGTTAGGCCACAAAACAAATATTAGTAAGTTTTTAAGTATCAAAATCTGATCAAGTATTTTTTCAGACTGGAATAGAATAAAACTAGAAATCAATAACAGAAGGAATTTTGGAAGCTATACTAACACATGTAAACTAAACAACATACTCCTAAATGGTGGCTCCATCAATAAAAAATTTTTTAAGAAATTAAAAAATTTATTTAGAAAAATGAAAATGGAAACACAACATACCAAAACCTATGAGCTACAGCAAAAAAAGTTTTAAGACAAACACATAAAAAATTTAGAAAGTTCTCAAATAAACAATCTAATATTGCAGCAAAATGAATTGGAAAAACAAGAATGAACTAAACACCAGATTAGTAGAAGGAAGTAAATAATAAGGATCAGAGCAAAAATAAACAAAATAGAGATGAAAACATATAAAAGATCAATGAAACTAATAGTTTTTTGAAAAGATAAAATTGAAAACCCTTTAGCTAGACTAAGAAAATAGAGAGAAGACTCAATTAAGTAAAATCAGAAATGAAAGGAGAAACATTACAACTGATATCACAGAAATAAAAATCATCATAAGAGACTACTATGAGCAATTATGAGACAACAAATTGGATAATCTAGAAAAAATTGATAAATGCCTAGGCACATACAATCTTCCAAGAACGAATCATGAAGAAATAGAAAATCTAAACAAATCAAAAACAAGGAAAAGTATTAAGTCAATAATAAAAAAGTCTTTTATCGAAGAAAAGCCCAGAACGTGAGGGCTTAACTGGTGAATTATATCAAACACTAAAAGAAAAATTAACATCAATTTTTTTTAATGATTTCAAAAAATGTGAGGGAATTCCTCTAGTTATAGAAGAAACATAACTGCACATAATGAAAACCATATATGACAAACTCACAAGTAACACCATACTGAATAGGGAAAACATGAAAGCTTTTCCCAAAGATCTGGAACAAGACAAGGATGCCTACTTTCCCCACTTTTATTCAACTGAGTACTGGAATTCCTAGCTAGAGCAATAAGACAAAACAAATAAATAAAGACATGCAGATTAGAAAGGAGACAGTAAATTTTTCCTGTTTGAAGTGACATAATCTAACATATTAAAAAAAAAAAAAAAAACCAAAGACTCCACTAAAAACAGTTAGAACTAATAAATAAATACAGTACATTTTCAGGATACAAAATTAACATACAGAAAATCAGCAGCACTTACATATCACCATAGCAAGCTATCTAAAGAAAGATATTGAGATGCCATTTACAATAGCTGCAAGAAAATTAAAAGAATATGCACACCTAGGAATAAATTTAAACAAGAAGGTGAAATAACTTTGCAATAGAAACTATAAAACATTAATTTTAAAAATTGAAGATGACAAAAATATATGAAAAGATACCCCATTTGTATGGCTTGGAAGAATTAATATTATTAAAATGTCCATTCACCCAAAGCAATCTACAGATTCAATAAAATCTCTATCAAAATATCAATAGCTTTCTTCACAAAAATAGAAAATAATTCTAAATTTGTATGGAACCACAAAATACCCCAAATAGCCAAAGCAATCTTGAGCAAAAAGTACAAAGCCGGAGGTATTACACTACCTGATTTAAAAATATACTACAAAGCTATGGTAACCAAAACAGTATGGTAGTAGCATTCAAATAGACATACAGACCAAAGAAATAGAACAGAAAACAGAGAAGCAAATCTGCACACTTTCAGCCAACTGATTTTTGACAAAGGCACAAAGAACACACATTGGAGGAAGAAAAATCTCTTCACCAAATGGTGAGAAAATTGGATATCCACACTCAGAAGAACGAAATTAGACCATTCTCTCTCATCATATATATAAATCAACTCAAAATGGATTAAGTGCATAAATGTAAGATCTCAAACCATAAAAACTATTACACAAAAATGTAGGAGAATACCATCATGTTTTTCACATCATGCCATTGTTTTATTAACTAAGCTTATATAATATTCTAAATATGTTCTTGTCGTTTCAATTGTGTTCATAGCATCTTCACCAGGAATAGATTCCATAACAAAAACCTACTTTCTTTGCTCATTCATAAGAAGCAACTCTTCATTGGTTGATGTTTTATCAGCAGATTGCAGCAATTCAGTCACATAGTCATGTTCCACTTTTAATTCAAGTTCTCTTGCTTTTTCTACCACGTCTGCAGTTACTTTCTCCATTGACATCTTGAACTCCTTAAAGCCATCCAAGATGATTGAAATCAACTTCTTCCAAGCTCATATTAATGCTGATATTTTGACCTTCTCGCATGAATCACAAATTTTCTTTTTGGCATCTAAAATGGTGAATTATTTCCAGAAATCTTTCATTTTACTTTGTCCACATGTATCAGTGCAATCCCTGTCTATGCAGCTATAGCCGTATGAAATGTATTTCTTATAATAAAACTTGTAAGTCAAGATGACTCTGCTCTATGGGCTGCAAAATAGCTGATAGGTTAGTAAGCGTTAAAATGTTAATCTCCTTGTACATCTCCATCAGGACTCTTGAGTGACCAGATGCATTGTCAGTGACAGTAATATTTTGAAAAAATCTTTTTCTGAGCAGTAGGTCTCAACAGTGAGCTTCAAATATTCAGTAAACCATTTTAGAAACATATGTGCTGTGATCCATGCTTCATTGTTCCATTCATAGAAAACAAGCAAAGAACATTCAGTATAATTCTTAAGGCACTAGTAGTTTTGGAATGGTTAATGCACATTGGCTTCAACCTAAGTCACCAACTACTTACCTCCTAACAATGTCCTTTGAAATTTTGAAGCCAGGCACTGACTTCTACTTTCTAGCTAAGAAAGTCCTAGATGGAATATTTTTTGATATAAGGCTATTTTGTCTTTAATGAAAATCTGTTATTTAGGGTAGCCACCTTCATGAATTATCTTAGTAGCTAGGTCTTCTGGGTAACTTGCTGCAGGTTCTACGTTAACTCTTTTTGCTTCACCTTGCACTTTTATGTTATGGAGATGACTTCTCTTACACTTTATGAAACAATTTCTGCTAGCTTCAGACTTTTCTTCTGCAACTTCCTTACCTTTCTCAGGCTTCATAGAATTAAAGAGAGTTAGAGGTTTGCCCTGGATTAGGTTTTGACTTAAAGGAATATTATGGCTGGTTTAATCTAAGTAGACCACTAAAACTTTATTCATATCAGCAATAATATTGTTTCACTTCCTTATCATTCATGTGTTCCCTGAAGTAGCAATTTTAACTTCCTTCAAGAACATTTCCTTTGCATTTTCAACTTGGCTGTTTGATGCAAGAGACTAACTTTTGGCCTATCTCAGCTTTTGACATTTCCTCTTACTAAGCCTAATCATTTCTAGCTTTTTATTTAAAGTCCGAGACATGCAACTTTGTTTTTCATTTGAACACTTAGAGGCCATTGTAGGGTTATTAATTGGCCTAATTTCAATATTCTTGTGTCTCAGAGAATAGGGAGGCCTGAATAGAAGAAGAGAGATAAAAGAACAACTGGTCATTGGAGCAGTCAGAACATACACTACACTTATCCATTAAGTTTGTCATCTTACATGGGTGTGGTTCATGGTGTCCTAAAAACAATTACAATGGTATGGTTATATTAAAGATTGCTGAACACATGTCAGTAATAATGTCATAATAATAATTATTTAGTAATGACATAATCATGTCATAATGTCATCACAGATATAACAGATATGATAATTACCAAAATGTGACATAATGGCATGAAATGAGCACATACTATTGGAAAAATGGAACAGATAGACTTGCTTGACAAAAGATTGTCATCAACCTTAAATCTGTGAAAAATGCAATCTCCATGGGGCACAATAAAGTGAAGCACAATAAAACAAGGCATGCCTGTGTGCTGTTGGAGGGAATGTAAATTACTATAGCCATTATGTAAAACAAAATGGAGGTTCCTAGAAAATTCAAAATAGAACTACCATATAATCCAGTAATCCCACTTATCTAAAAGAAATGAAATCTGTATGTCTAAGAGATATCTGAACTCTCATGTTTGTTGAAGCACTATTCACAATAGCCAGGATATAGAATCAACCTAAGTGGCCATCAACAGATGAATGGACAAAGAAAATGTGGTATATATACGCAATGGAATCCTATTTGGTCATAAAATAAAAATTAAATCCTGTCACTTGTGGCAACGGCAACATGGATAAATGTGGAGGACTTCATATTAAATAAAATAATCCAGGGACAAAAAGATAAATATCACATGATTTCACTCATTTGCAGAATTTAAGAAAACATTTCATGGATGTACAGAATATAATAGTGGTTACAAGAGGCTGAGGAGGGTAAAGGGAAGGGGCATATGGGAAGAGATGGGTCAAAACGTACAAAGTTACAGATAGGAGGTATAATAAGATAGAATGACTACAGTTTAAAAATATTACATTGTCACACCTCTAATCTGAGCACTTTGGGAGGCCAAGTTGGGTGGATCATGAGATCAGGAGATCAAGACCATCCTGGCTAACATGGTGAAACCCCGTCTCTACTAAAAATATAAAAAATTAGCCAGGCGTAGTAGTGGGCGCCTGTAGACCCAGCTACTTGGGAGGTTGAGGCAGGAGAATGGCACGAACCTGCGAGGTGGAGCTTGCAGTGAGCCGAGAGCACATCACTGCACTCCAGCCTGGACTACAAAGCGAGACTCTGTCTCAAAAAAAAAAAAAAAGAAAAGAAAAGAAAAGAAAATCACATTGTATACATCAGTATAATTAGAAGAGAATGTTTTGAACATTCTCATTATAAAAAATGAAAAATGTTTGAGGTGATAGATAAACTAAATGCTTTGATTCAATCATTATACAATGTATACAGCTATAAAAACATCACACTATACCCTACAAAAATCCATAAATATTATGTCAATTAAAAATAAAATAAAATTTTAAAAATATAATAGATATTTATTCACTTACTTGAAGTTCTGCCACTATTAGAAAATAAAGGGAGGAAAATATTTCCTATGTCGATACTGTGATTATAAGAGGATTATAAGAAATTTGAAGATAGGATACATATCAGAATGATTTTTGTGTACCCCATTATATCTAGCAGGGCCTATGCATGTAAGAAACACTAACATATATTTTTAAGAACCCATTATTTTATAAAGCATGTCTATATATGCAACGTTCATTGGAGATTATATTCATAACATATTCAATTGTATTTTATTACTATATGATATCATATCACATAACATTACAACATAATTTGCTTGATTGACCATTTCTCTACTGCTGGGAACGTCTGCTGTTTTTCCATGTGATGTCCCATTAAGATTATAATGGTGTCAGTTCAGAGACAGGAAGGCAGAGTATTTAAGAGTCAAATGGATCTGTGTGAATCCTGTTGACTTTGAGAGAGTCACATACCCATCCTGGACTTAACATTTTCATTAATAAGAGAGATTATGATAGTACTATCCTTGTAGGGCTCTTGTAAGTATTAAGCAAGAATTCATGATTAAAACAATTATTATTGAGTATCCAATATACACAAGGACAGATCGTGCTGCAGGTAAACAAGAAACAAAACAAATTCCCTGATCCTAGAAAGGCTACATTCTGGAGGGAAATACATTATGTAAGTATAATATAAATATTCATATAATATCTAGTAGAGTAAATCTGCCTGAGCAAACCCCTTTGTTTGCTATTTTCAGATCACCTCATACATTACTTATTCTTTAGATTTTAGTTCAAATGTCACTGCTCCAAGGAAAATTATTTTAAAACCTCAAATTAGTTAAATTCCTTTAGAGCTATTTCTTTCAAAAAAAGGTTTTTCCTGTTGTAGCTTTACATGCGTTTCTGCGCTTATTTATTTCATTCATTTCTTTTTCTACTTTAGACAGTATGCAATATAAGGACGGAAACCATGAGTATTCTTGCCCACATTGTATCTCTATGGTATAACTCTAAGGTCCCTAGCAAAGGATAGACATTTTAACAAGAATTCATTGAGTAAATAAACTTGATGGATGTTGGGAATTAATAAGGTCAGCTTTTATTAAAGGAACAAACTTTCCAATTTCTTCTCCTAGAACTATTTTACTTCAAGACACTGTAAAATCCAATTATGTGGATCTTCACAAATCTCAATGTAACCCAGCAACCACACAAAATCAAAGAGTGGTGGACCAGTAGAGTCAAGATTATTTTTAATCTGCACCTAAAAGAACTTGAACACATTTTGAGAGGGTTTCATTATCCTTTGTTTTATTCAATTAAAAATCTACAGAGGTTAGATCCTTGTTGTCCTGAGAAAGAATAGACATAGAAATGATTTACGGATTTTGAGACAGTGTTTCACTGAAGGTCATTGAGTGTCTGGAGATGCTTATCATAGGACTGGTCGCTCATATTAGTGAAAAATGAATTCCTGACTATAGTCACCTGCGCACTTGAATTTGGATACCAAATGGCATATATCAATTGCAGGGGAAAGAACAGTGATAGAAGAAGGGGGAAGAAAGAGAACTTTGTAATTAATATGGTAAGAATGAATGAGTTTGACTTAGAAAACTCATAAATGGGTTTTCTGGATTGGACTTGGCATTTGGGTTAAGAGGAATATTTCATAGCTTATGTTCATCAATATGTATATGTAACTTCATGCCTGAGAGTTTCTATGTGTGTGGAGTATAGAGATATGTACATACACATACATGCAAGCACACATGCACACACATGCATGCACACATGTGCACATGTACACATACACACATGCACACATTTACACACACGTACATATCTCTAAACTCCACACACATAGAAAGGTGTGCCATCCCTATGTACATCAATATTATGCATGTATGTGTATGTGTTATAGTAAACTTATATATGAATATATTATTGTGTACAGTTGATTATGACTGTTATTTTGATGACTGTTATTTTAATGACTATTATTGTGTGCAGTTGAGTATGACTATTATTTTGATTTTTATTCATGAGTTTCATTCAAAGAGAAAGAAATTAAGAGAGCTTTGTTGGGAAGGATAGACTTCTATCCATTTCCAATTCGTACTAAGGCAGTTTTTTGACATTTAAGATATTTTAACTTATTTTTAATAACAACCAAAAACTTAAAAAGCATATTAAAAATTGATAGTTTAGCTTCTGCTGTTTGGACCTTCAAGAAAATCAAATTAGTAATTTGAGAGAAATCTGCTGCCATATAAATATCTTCACAAGCCTTCTTCCTAGGCCAGGCACACATTTACTGAATAAAAAGCACTTAAGCTATGTTTCTTTATATTATTGATTAGGACATATATTTTAATTTAAAGTAAATAAGCATGCTTCTATTGTGACTATGGAAAATAAAACACAATAGCATAGTCACTGTGACATAGAATATTAAACAGCAGAAACTGAGGGATTCAGACCACTCCATGCCCATTGGTCCTGCTCAGCAGAATGCAAATTAGAATGCTTCCTAATCTAAGGCATTGCTCTTAATTTTACATCTAGATGTGTGTGCCTTTGCAGCTCCAGATGCATTTGCAAAATTAAAAGCATAATTTATCTCTGAGAAGCAATATTCCATCAGCCTAGTGACTTAGTCTTGATGAAATACTGGCTCTAAACAATGTTTTTTCACTGTTGGATCTGGTCTCGGGAACAGCAATGGGGCAAAAATATTCAGTATCCAGGATTGGTTATGGGGAGGTGAATCAGCTCCACTCCCTTCCTCAACCAATATAGGTAATTGAATCAGACTCATCCTTTCCCCCATCCTTCACCACACGTCATCAATAAAGCGATTCAAACTGTATGCACTACTAAGAAAAGCACTGAAAGCCCTGTCCCTGGAAGACTCCAGAGGAAGATGTTATTCCTTGGACCAAGGAGTCAGGCAGTGCCCTTTAACTTGTTAGCACCAAAATGAAAAATGCAAATTCATGAACCAATTTTAGTTGAAATAACACCTAAAGGTAACTATAGAGAGAGACTGTAAGGTACAGCACTGAGGTGATAGAAGGGAATATTATGCCTCAGGAAGGGCTATGTCCATACCTGAATTAGAAGGCACAAATGCAACAGCAGAGCTGGTCGTAGCAGATGTTGCTCAGTCAGCTTACCACAGACAATTCTGAGTAGATAATATTTTGCTTAGGCTAGGCCTCTTCCAATCTTTCTCAACATCACCCCTGAAGCTCTGCAATGCATGATTATGCACCCATTAACGTATTTCAGTCATAGAGATAGCATAGGCTTTATTCATGTTTGTGTATGTGTTTGTTGATTTATTTTCATTTTATTTTACAGTTATAAGGATTCTTAGCAATCACTGAGGAAAGAGAGAGACTGGTATTTCCCTAAGGTTATAAAACAAGTTGAGAAACAGCCAAGCTTGGAAGACAGATTAACAGGATTCATATCTACTAGTACTTTCTTGTGTACTTCCTATTAAATCAGAAACCAATCTCATGGTGAGTGTGGCTATGAATTAAAGAAGACAATAGGCAGATGTTTATGCATAAGGGAATTGTAGATGAGGGTTGGCCTGTTTTTTTGTTACTATTTTCTTTTAATTTTATTTTTTTTATTTTTATAGATTGAGGATGTCCATGTGCAGTTTTGTTACATGAGTGTATGACATAATGGTGAAATCTGGGGATTTGGTGTAAGCATCACCTGAGTAGTGAACATTGTGCCCGTTGTATTAACTCTGAAGATTTTTACAGGACTAAGATTTTTATAATATTGGTTGAGAATCAATTCAGGTAAAAGTGATCACAGTTGTTGTTTTAGTGTGGTAGGACAATATTTATTAAATATAAAAATAAGTCTTTATTGGTGTTGGCATATTACTTTTAAAATAGAATTTTACAAAAATCAATGCTGACGGAATATTATCTGAATTGAGGAACCAACTGGGGAACAAATATATTGAGATTGTTTTATAAATTTGGAATTATATTTTTCCTTATTTTCCACTTTGGTTGGCCTTGATTTACATTAATATGTGGCTGTTTCTTTTCTTAGTGGCACGTTAATTTTTCATTTTTCAAAGGTTGTACAAGCTAATAGACAACAAGAGGTCAAAGGTTTTCATTGCCAACTTCTAGTACAGGCAGCAGATTTCCAATAGCAAAGAGTACCTACTTTGAATTACTTGGGAGGGGGTATCTGTAAATATTTCAGCTTTGGAAAGGGTATTGTTCATGAACTTGTTAGGTGAACTTACCAAAGTCCAATTATAGCCTATGGCAAATGGGTATTTACATCTAAGGACATATCGTTCGAATATCTACCTCCTTTTATGATTTTTTGGATAGCCCATGCTTGGTTTCTGCCCAAAACACATTACATGGGTTGTTTTGTTTTGTTTTGTTTTTCAATCAACACTAGCAACTGGTTTCCCTTCATATTTTTTAAATCAATTTAGTTCAGTATTGCAAAGGTGGAAGTTAGTGCCCACATGTGTTTCAGGATTCCTGCAACCACTAGACTAATCTAAGTATAATGACCCAGACTAGAAATTTGAATAAGAGAGAGGGAACTGGCACATTCTGGAAGTTAGCAGAGCCAGAAGTTGTATTCAAGAAGGTCATTCAAGTGAGAATAAAGGGCAGGCTGAAGAGACAAAGTCAGTGAGAAGAAGCAGCAGGGATGTGTGATCAAGCAAGAAGACTTGTGGGAACTCAGGCAGAGGATGGAATTAAAACTCATGTGACACATTAAGGTCAGCATTGGCTATGAAAAATAATGTTCACATGTCTTTAGCCAAAGGGGAGGAAAAGTATGATCTGATGGTGTGTGTGTGTGTGTGTGTGTGTGTATGTGTGTATGTATGTGTGTGTGTGTGTGTGAGAGAGAGAGAGAGAGAGAGAGATCATGACTTGAAATTTAGGTATTATTTGCTCTATGACATTCAGCTGGAAAGGGCATGTGGGCTGAAGCCCTGACCTAGGACCCATAAGGATGCATTATTTCACAATGGATGTTGAATGTGAAATTTCTGTTTTATCTTTCTGAAGTTCAGTGAGCTATAATAGAGATTGAATTAATTGGGATAGTAGCAACTGTCATAGACCATGGTTCAAACACACAGTAGACTTTTTTGTTTGTTTCTCTTTCTTATAACCCACTGTGTTGTTTCTAATCATCAGACACCTCTCTTCCATACAGTACTCAAGGAAATCTATTTCTCATGTAATCCAGTATCCCAAGATCCCCGTATCCCTTGGCTCTGCTATACTCTAAAACCCTGTAATCATCTGCAACTACCGAGTGGAAGGCAGGAAAAAGCATGGAGGAGGTTTTCCTACTTCAGAAAAGCTTTTGCCTAAAAATAGCTCACATTATTATTATTATTTTTGCTTACATTCTATTGACAATAACATAACATTATTACATCCAGAGGTAAAGCTATTAGGGAAGTATAATTGACTGAACCATTGTTTCTCAGGGGTAGTTCTTTACTTTTGTATGCTGAATAATAGCTATCAAAATATAGCAGGTCCTAATCGCTGAATCCTGTAAATTTCACCTTCTGAGAAAAAGAGTCTTTGTAGATTTTATTAAATGAAGGATCTTGTCATGGAGAGATTACCCTGGATTGTCCATGCAGGCCTTAAAGAAAGAGGTGGAGACAAAATGGACAAATGAGATTACATGAAACTGAAAAGCTTCTATACAGTCAACGAAAGGGTGAATCAACGGTGAAAAGACAACCTATAGAATGGAAGAAACATAAAAGATAGCCTACAGAATGGAAGAAATATTTACAAATCATGCATCTGATAAGGAAAAATATCCAAAATATATGAGAAAAAAAAAACAACTCAACAGTAAGAAAATGAACAACTCAATTACACAGTGGACTATTATTCAGTCATTAAAAAAGCATGAAGTCTTTTCATTTGCAGCAACAAGAACGGAACTAGAGACCGTTACATTAAGTGAAAGAAGTCAATCAAGGACTTAACAAATATTGTATGTTCTCACTCATATATGGGAGCTAAAAAAGTGGATATCCTAGAGGTAGAGTAGATTGGTGATTAACCAAAGGCTAGAAAGGGGAGTGTGGAGAGGGAATGAAGGGAGAAACAAATAATATAAATGCATTTTATCACCACTAAATTGTTGTATTGGTCTGTTCTCACACTGCTATTAAAGACATACCTGAGACAGGGTAATTTATAAAGAAAAGAGGTTTAATTTACTCACAATTCCACATGGCTAAAGAGGCCTCACAATTATGGTGGAAAACAAATGAAGAGCAAAGTCACTTATCACATGTTGGGAGGCAAAGAGAGAGTGTGTGCAGGGGAACTCCTCTTTATAAACCCATCAGATCTCATGAGACTTACTCACTACCACAAGAACAGCATGGGAAAGACCCACCACATCTTTCAATTTACTCCCATTGGGTCCTTCCCATGACACATGAGAATTATGGGAGCTACAATTCAAGATGAGATTTGGGTGGGGACACGGCCAAACCATATCAACTGTACTCTTTAAAATGGTAAAGCTAGTAAATTATATGTGTATTTTAACTCAATAAAAATTAAATTTAATAAAATAAAAAAGATTAAAGGATCAGAATATACATATCTCAACAGAAGACAAACAAATGGCCAATAGATACATGAAAAATGTTTAAAATCATGAATCATCAGAGAAACAAAATGAAACCACTAGGAGATATCACCTCACAGCTGTTAGAATGGCTATTGTCAAAAGGACAAAAGATTACACATGTTTCCACAATGAGGAGAAAAGTGAACCCTGTATATTGCTCTCTGTATGAGGCACATGTTCTGGGGAACTGGTTAGCTATGCATGAGTCAATGGTTTTCAGGAATGCCCCCACCTTTTTGTATTTCAGACTCCATGGGTCAAGGGTTAATGTCCTCCCACTGCAACATAAAGTATTTTTCATCTGGTCACATTGTAGGCATTGGCTGAAAAATGAATCTCCTATCCATGAGGGACTAAGGCATTGAAAAGGCTGCATTTTGTGTGCTCTCTACCCTCTTGCTGTAAGTAAGCACCCTACCACTTGAGCCTGATGTGCATGCTGTCTGTTCTCAGTGACCTCAAATCATGTAGTGGTCTCTTCCTTGAGTGGTACTTACCTGTGTTTTCACCTTGGCCACTTTCGTGCTATCGTTTATCCTGCCGCATAACTTGACTACCTGGTGAAACACCAAAAGCTGGAAGAAGCAAGGAATACATTCTCCCTTAGAGCCTCCAGAGATAGCATGACCCTGACAGCATCTTGCTTTTGTTTCAGTGGAACTGATTTATAACTTCTGGCCTCCAGAAATGTGAGAAAATAAATTTATCTTGTTTTAAGCCACCAATTTTGTGGTAATTTGTTATGGCAGCCCCAGGAACTAATACATACATACTCTATTCAAGAAGAGAACATACTTGGTTTGACAGCTGGTTATTTATGCTATAAAGCTATTAATCACTACCTCATAGGATTATTGCATGCTTAATGGAATAATTCATGTAAAGAAAATAGGACAATTAGAATTCAAGTTTCAGGTAATTGGTTAAATATAAATAAAGTTTGTAAGTAATTTAAATATAAGAGTGGCTGATAATATACTTACTTGTGCTCTGATATTATTTTTGGATATAAAAGGAAAGGGTGGAGTTACAGTACCCTGTGACTGGCCAAATACCAATGAGAGCCTGTAGCATATGTGCATGCCATCAGCAATGAGTGGTAAGGAGAGTGGGTGGTGAAGGCTTTGAAAATTGGAATGTGTGCAAGTTAATACATGTATTTGTCAGTTCTTATGCTACTAATAAAGACATACCTAAGACTGGGTAATTGATAAAGGAAAAGAGATTTAATGGATTCACAAATCCACATGGCTGGGGAGGCCTCACCATCATGGTGGCATGTGAAGGAGGAGCAAAGTCATGTCTTACATGGCAGCAAGCAAAAGTAGTTTGTGCAGGGTTACTGCCCTATAACAAAACATCAGATCTCATGAGACTTATTCACTGTCATGAGAACAACATGGGCAAAACCCACTCCCATGGTTCACTTACCTCCCACTAGGTCCTTCCCATGACGTGTGGCAATTATGGGAGCTACAATTCTAGATGAGATTTGGGTGGGGACACAGCCAAAAAGTATCAGTACAAATCAAATAAACCACTAATGAAAATGGTTAATAAGCTCTAAAGTGTTTCTTTTTTTCCTTCCAACTCCTTTTTTTATCTACCTTTTCTTCTTCTTTTTAACAGATATATTATTTGTGACTCTATGAAGACACAGGCAGCTTGGGAAGATGGGAGAAATGTATAGGCATTGCTACCAGGAAGAATGAGAGGTTAAAATTTCTGTCAGTAACCTCTGTCACTTTATTTGTGTAGTTCTTAGAATAGCAAACTAGAGAATAAATTGAAAATGACATTCTCAAGTGAATATCTGTATTAAGGGTATGTTCTACTTATTTCTTATCTTTTCACACATGGACACTCAAGAGTTAATTATATTTACTCAAGTCATTAAATCATTATGCCATCAGAAATCCTCTCAGAGTGTTTACCTAAATAACGTATTTTAAAAATCTGCTTAATTTTCTCTTGCATTAATAACAGATGTACGTGGTCAGTACACATCTGATCATATTTCTGGATAATAATATAATAGCTTTGGAATCTATAACATTTAGCAGGGGACTTCAGCTCTTTGTAGCATAATATTTTTTGTATCTTCTTTCCTCTTTCATCCTCATCCTCAAAGTCTTAAATTCTATGTACATACATACAAATATCTACCTAACTACCTAAACACAAATACTAATACAAAAAATACATGCTGTATATGTCACTAAACTATGTTTAGGTGGAGAAAAAGAAAATGCAATAGTTGGCCTATTTCTAAGGTTGTAAAGCCGCCTACCTCACCCATCTTTAAGAACTGGAAATTTAAACTTCAAAGCAACAACAGTAATCATATTATACATAAACAATCTTAGCAGCTAATCAGATACTAAAATAAGTGTTGTAGCTGCATTATCTCATTTTTTAAACTTTCTTAACATGTTGGTGGGACAGCTATTACTGCTATCATTTTTGACACAAGGAAACAAATTTTCAGAGTTTAAGTGATTTGTTCAGAATCAAATAGCTGGGAATGCAGAGTCAATGTTTTAATCATGAACTTCCTGATCTCAGAGTCTATGTTTTCAACCATAGCAAAGATAGCAAAGCAAGAATGGACATTCTGGATAATCTATGAAAAACTCCATTTCTAATCAGTGGCAAAAAAAGACATATGGAGAGGAGGGGTTACAGAACCCATCTAAAGCCATGAAAATTTTCACAGAAAGGTTCCAAAACAGACTTTAGCTTTTGAAAATCCTAGTTTTGTTACTCTCTAAAATTATATTAAATTTTTTATGTTAGTTTTTAAAATATGTCAGCATATCTTTTTAAGCATGTCTGTTGTGGACATTATGGCTCTGTCTTTATATTCTATTTTTTTCAGCTTAATTGAGATAAAAGTAACAAATAATAAAAACTTTGTATATTTAAGGCATATAATTTGATGTTTTCATGTATGCACACAATGTGAATGATCATCACAATCAAGCTAATTAACATATTGATTACCTCATGTAGTTACCATTTTCTTTTGTGTGTGTATATGTGTGTCCATTTGAACACTTAAGATTTATGACCTGATATGGTTTTGCTGTGTTCCCACCCAAATCTCAACCTGAATTGTACCTCCCATAATCTCCACATGTTGCGAGTTCTCACAAGATCTGATGGTTTTATAAGGGGCTTTTCCCCCTTTTTCTTGCCACTTCTTACCTGACACCATGTAAGACATGCATTTGCCCCTTCTTCACCTTCCTCCATAATTGTGAGGCCTCCCTAACCATGTGTAACTGTGAGTCCATTAAACCTCTTTTTCTTTATAGATTACCCAGTCTTGAATATTTCCTCATAGTGATATGAAAACAAACTAATACGGTAAATTGGTACTGGTAGAGTGGGGTACTGCTCTAAGGATACCCAAAAATGTGGAAGCAACTTTGGAACTAGGTAACATACAGAGATTGGAACAGTTTGGAGGGCTAGAATAAGACAGGAAAATGTGAGAAAGTTTGGAGCTCCCTAGAGATTTGGAGGACTCAGAAGACAGGAAGATATGGGAGTTTGGAACTTCCTAGAGACTTGTTTAATGGCACTGACCAAAATGCTGATAATGACATAAACAATAAATCCAGGCTGAGGTGGTCTCAGATGGAGATGAAGAACCTGTCGTGAATTTGAGTAAAGGTGATTCTTGTTATGCTTTAGCAAAGAGACTGGTGGCATTTTGCCACTGCCCTAGAGATCTGTGAAAGTTTGAACTTGAGAAAGATGACTTAGGGTATCTACTGGAAGAAATTTCTAAGCAGCAAAACATTTGCAAGGAAGCAGATAATAAAAGTTTGAAAAATTTGCAGCCTGACAATGCAATAGAAAAAGAATAACCCATTTTCAGGGAAGAAATTAAAGCCTGCTGGAGAAATCTGCATAAGTAATGAGGAATTGAATGTTAATCTCCAAGACAATGAGGAAAATGTCTCCAGGGTATGTCAAAGACCTTCATGGCAGCCCCTGCCAGCACAGGCCCAGAGGCTTAGGAGGAGAAAATGGTTTCCCGGGCCAGGCCCAGGCCCCCACTGTTCTATGTAGCCTCAGGACATGGTGCCCTGCACCCCAGCTGCTTCAGCTCCAGCCAAAGATAAAACAAGCCAATGTACAGCTCAGACCACAGCCCCAAACCCTGGCAGCTTACACATGTTTTTGAGCCTGCAGGTACAGAGAAGTTAAGAATTAAAATTTGGAAACCTTTGCTTAGATTTCAGAGTATGTATGAAAATGCCTGGATGTCCAGGCAGAAGCTTGCTGCAGGAGCAGGGCCCTCGTGGAGAACCTCTGCTAGAAGAGTGTGGAAAGGAAATGTGGGGTTGAAGCCCCCACACGGAGTCCCCACTGGGGCACTGCCAGCTGTGAAAAGAGGGCCACCATCCTCCAGACCCCCAAAAAGACCACTGACAGCTTCTACCATGTGCCTGGAAAAGCTGCAGACACTCAACACCAGCCCATGAAAGCAGCCAGTAGGGGGGTTGTATCCTGCAAAGCCATAAGGTTGTATCCTTGGTAGAGCTGCCCAAGGCCATGGGAGCCCACCTCTTGCATCAAGATGACCTTGGTATGAGACATGGAGTCAAAGGAGATCATTTGGGAACTTTAAGGTTTAATGACTGCCTTGTTGGATTTTGGAATTGTGTGGGGCCTGTAGCCCCTCTGTTTTGGCCAATTTCTCCCATTTGGAATGGCTATATTTACCCAATGTCTGTATCCCCATCGTATCTAGGAAGTAACTAACTTGCTTTTGATTTAACAAGCTCATAGGCCTTGTGTCAGATGAGACTTTGCCCTTGGACTTTTGGGTTAATACTGGAATGACTTAACACTTTGAGGGACTTCTGGGAAGGCATGATTGTGTTTTGAAATGTGAGGATATGAGATTTTGGGGGGGTCAGGGTGGAATGGTATGGTTTGGCTGTGTCTCCACACAAATCTCATCTTGAATTGTAGTTCCCATACTTCCAATGTGTTGTGGGAGGGACCCAGCGGAAGGTAATCGAATCATGGGGATGGTTACCCCCATGCTGCTTTCTTATGATAGTGATTGAGTTCTCATGAGACCTGATGGTTTTACAAGGGGCTTTTCCCCCTTTTGCTGGGCACTTTTTCCTGCCATCATGTGAAGGACATCTTTACTTCCCCTTCTGCCATGACTGTAAGTTTCCTGAGGCCTCCCTAGCCATGTGGAACTGTGAGTTAATTAAACCTTTCCCTTTATAAATTACCCAGTCTCCAGCAGTCCTTTAAAGCAGCATGAGAATGGACTAATACACCATCTTAGTGAATAGCAAGTATATAATAGAGTATTATTAACTATAGTTGTCATTCTCTACATTAAATCAACAGAACTTATGTATCCTGCATAAATGAAACTTTCTACAATTTGGGCAACATCTGATATCTCGTTTCCCACATCTGCTGGCAACCACCATTGTACTCTCTGCTTCCGTGAGTTTCACTATTTTAGGTCATCTAGTATTTGCCTTTCTCTGAGTGACTCATTTCACTTAGCATAATGTCTTCCAGGTTCATCCGTGTTGTCACAAACGGCAGGAATTTAATTTCAGTTCCAACATAACACATGGCTTAAAAAGCAAAGAGGAGCTCAAATTTACTCATTCATGCCTAGGTAAAATTTTTCCAATGAGAAATATGAATTACATTGTTGTTGACATACGTTATTTGTTCCAAATATGCAATGTTATGCAAAAAATTTAAAACATAAAAACTGATCTTTACTGAGTCTTGAGAAGCCCACTACTGGAATGTCCTGAAAGCCTAGAGCATTGTATATTCATTTGGCTGCAAATTGACTGCATTGTCATATTTGCTAAGCCCTGGTCTTAAGGCATTTTTTCCCAGGCAATCAAACAGGAGTTCTGCTGTTCATAGCTATTAATTTTATTTTTCTCAAGAAATCTCACAAAAAAGAGAGACCACAAAGGTTAACTTGGCAGAACCATCAGCAGCAGTTATGTAAATCTACTCCTAATGTCCTCCCCAAAATAGCCCTTTCTTCTGTTATGATTCATTCATTCATAGATAATAATCATCTAATCAGATTCTAATATGGAAGATTCAATAACTATTCTTCAAAACTTTCTTAGTGCTTTAAGGAGACACACTGGGACTAAAATCCAAGCTTCACTGCTTCCTACTAGCATAATTTTAGACAAATTATTTAACCTTTTAGATCCTCAGTTACCTTATTTGATATGTGGTAATGAAATTGTCACTAAGTGGACTCTTATTAAATGATAATTATTATTATAATCCTTATTGGAATTTCCTCTGATAGAAGACTCTGGTAAAGTTACATAATTTATCTTTGTTTTAGTTTCCTTAATTGTTAAAATTAGAGAATTTTGGGCAAGATTAAGCAAGTTAATATAGGTGAATGATACCTAGCTCTGAGTGAATATTTAATGAGTTATTATAATACATAATTATGAAATTACACAAAGTTCACATGTATGTAAATATCACTAATGCTTTAAAGTAAGGGACACCATATAGGATTAGGTAAGTTAAGACAAACTTTTTCAAGAAAATTCAAATAAAATTGTCTGGAAATTTAAAAGGAGGTGAGCTTTTGTTCAATGCATTAAGATTATATGGTACTAGAAAGGCCTGCTTGAGTGTAGATGTGAACCATTACGCAACATGATGGAGTTAGTAGCCACAATTCAGAAGCAATTTGTGGGGAGAGGTTATGCAATTTACAGTCATTTTTTATATATTTTTTCATCTTGGGGGTTAGCAGGAAACAATTTTTCATGGAGTTCAAGTCAGATGTCAACTCTGAAGTATGATTTTTTTCGTTTAAGTTTTGAATTATTGATGGGCAAAAAATTTATTTAACTTTTTTAGCTTGAAAAGGGACTATTTAGTCATTCTCTCATAATTCAAACAAAGTTGTGTAGAATGTTTAAATGTGTGTGTATGTGTGTGCTTATACGGTGGTTACATACATGTTTTTGCTGGTAAACTTTTTGAGAATTTTCACAAAAGCAAACATAAACCTTTTATGTTTGGGCTGGGTGTGGTGGCTTATGCCTGTAATCACTTTGAAAGACTGAGGCAGGTGGATAATTTGAGGCCAGGAGTTCAAGATCAGCCTGGCCAAGATGACAAAACCCCATCTCTAGTAAAAATACAAAAATTGACAGAGTATGGTGATGCACCCCTGTAATCACAGCTACTCGAAAGGCTGAGGCATGAGAATCACTTGGACTCAGGAGGCAGAGGTTTCCGTGAGTCGAGATCATGCCACTGCACTCCAGCCTGATGACAGAGTAAGACTCTGTCTCAAAAACAAACAAACAAACATTGTTTGTATCATTGTTCATAAATACATTAATATTGTTGCATTTGTAGATACAGATATGTTTATACTTTTCCTTGAAATGTTTATGTTCTTTTTCCAAGAACTTCAAGTTAATTTTAATATATTTATTACATATTTCTACCTATACCTTGCACAAGTAAAAAAGTTAATATATACTTGCTGAACACCAAGTAATGAATGCATTCAGACACATGTTGCTTAAGATACTGAGAAAAAGAGATAAAATAATTTAGCAAGAAATATTTTCAAATCAAACCTCTACTTAGTGCCTAGTACTTAGTAGATGCTATAGTAAGTAGAGGAGATGGATACATAAAGTGTTAGGTTTGAGTCCTAACACTTTTTCTGGGTTGGCAGGGAGACAGTTGGGTTGAGTTTTCATGATTCGCAGGATAAACTTGAGGCAGAAGTGTTGACTCAGTGGAAGTTTTGTAAAAATACTATAAACATTACAGAGAATAAAGTAAAAGAACATCTGAGAATGACCAAAAAAAAAAAAAAAAAAAAAAAAAACCCCAGATATAAAATGATGCATATGAGATAGCATTTAGAAAACATGAGTTACAAGGCAAGCTCAATAACTAACAATATCTGTAACCTTGTACAAGCTGTTTTACCCTAGTTAAGATGTCAGTGTCTTTATCTCTAAAACTAGGGGTTTAACTACAACATTTACCTCAACCATGACTTTTCCTGCCTTCTCCAACCCCAAGCGGTGTAAACTGAAATAGTTTAATATAAAACTTATTTGTTGATTTGGTAGTTTACTACTACTTTCCCAAAATTTTATGCTTAAAAAACTATCAATTTATTCTCCTTCGCAATTCTGTGGGATGACTGGGCTCAGCTGAGCAGTTCTTCTACTCCATGAAACATTGGCTGGTGCTGCAGTCATCTAGTAGCTTAACTGCATTGGAACTCCAAGATGGTTTATTTGCATGGCTGGTGATTGATGCTGGCTCTTAGCTGGGAGCTCAACTGGGGCTGTCAACTGGAGCAGTTATATACAGGCTATTCTTATGGTTTGACTTCTTAAATATAAGTGTTCCAACAGGGAGGAAATGACAGCTCTCATTCCCTTTAAAGTGTAGGCTTGGAACTGGCACGGTGTCACTTCTATCAGAGTATATTACTTGAGCAGTTAGCCACAGGATGAGCCAGATTCAAGAAGATGAGGAATAAACATTTCAACTTTAGGGAGAAATACAAAGAAGCTGTGGACATCTTTAAGATACCTAGATTTTGCTCTATGGCCTTACATTACTTATATTTCTTTCACATGTGAAATATACTCTCTCTTCTCCCAGACCTCCAAAAATCTCATTTTCTTATCTGATGTGGCTTCAAGGCAGGATCTCATCATTTAAATGAGGTTTAATTACAGATAAGATGTCTTGGATGTGATATCTTTCAACATGAAAGCCTAATGAAATAAAGTGACTAATTTGACCCCTACATACTCAACATATAATAGAGAGACAGGAAGAGGAGAACCACAATTCACATTCCCAACCCCTGCTTTGTTAGTAAATGCTTATCAAAGGTTCTCCAGTGACAGGGGAAGTATCAGTTTGTAACATTTGCTGATTTCAACAGTGTGAATAGCATAGTCAATTTCAATCTATCAATGTGTTATCAACTAGCTTGCAAAATTCCTTAACATTTAACAAATGGCCCTTGTAAACCACTCTGTTCCATCCAAGAAGGGGAGTTGGGAAATAGGAACCATGTCAATGATCCACAGCAATTGTGAAATCAAGTTGGGTACATATTGGCAATAATTTATTAGAGACATGTACCTTGGGGGTGATTTTCGATGCTTCTTGGCTCTACTTTTTGGGTTCTTGGCTCTTCTCTCCATGCCATCCTTCCTTTTCCATTCCTTGGGACAAGAAATTCCCCAAGTTTGCATTTAATTAGCATGCATGTCTTCTTCCTGTCCATAGAAAGTTAGAGGCCTCAATATCTCTTTTTATTATAAATTACCTCTGTTCCTTTAATTCAAAGTCCATAAAATCCCTTAAACATTGTGTGGGTTTCCTGTGTATCAATTTATAATTTACTTCATAAATCACAGTCTACATTACTCTATTAACCAAAATAATGGACCCACAGATCATTTTGAGACTGGTCCTTTTTTACCTTGCTTAACCTGGGAGTCAGAGTAATATGGAATAACACCCTTAAGATCCCAGAGACGGTCTAGGATAAATGGACTTCAGAGGATTAGAAGCCTTATTGCCCAGCTGAAAAGCACTGACTTAAGTCTGAGATCCTAACAAAGAGTCTAACAGATGCACCCTTGAAGCTCTGCCTCAGACCACATTTTTCTGGCAGCGCCCTGGATGTAATTATTGTCTGAAGAGTCTTTTTCTGGGAGTGTCTAGGGAAGAAAATTCTTTAAAAAACAAAACAAAACGGCAAGTCTTATCTTGAAAACCTAAAAATCCCTTCTCTAATTCATATCTCTTTCTTCTGTCTCTATCTTTATATTATATTATATGCAGCTAAAATAAATGAGTAGGGACCTTTAACATTTTGCCTATAAATATTCTCAGCTGAATTTACAAGTTCATTAGGCATTTTTCTACTTTCTATGTTACCTTAGGTGACAGTGTTGACTAGCTTTTGACACTATATGAAATAAGTAACGTTATTTTCAGCTTCAAATAAAAAGTTTTCCCTGTCCTTCTCATCTTTTGTTATGATTTCCTTAATGTGAAACCACATTCTGCCTAGCTCTTAGCTCCAAATCCAGTGCCAAATAGTTACATTTTTGCTAAAAAGATGTTACACTTCCAGGCAGTAATTTCTGTTTTGTTTATCTGTTGCTGAATAAGTAATCACCCAAAACTCATTTTAAGACAAGAACCATTTTATTTTTTAAAAAACAATTATTTTGTTGTCTGGGTTCTGCTGAGTGGTTTTCTGCTCTATACAATGTTGACTGGGATGATGACTTTCATCCCAGTCAACAGGAGTTTGACTAACTAGAAGGTCAAAGATGGTTCTCTCATATGGCTAGCAGTTGATACTGGCAGTTGCCTAGGAGCCAAGATGGTCTGCTGGAACTACACATGGACAATCTCTGTGTCTTGGGCTTCCCACACCATAGCAATTGGGTTCCAAGATATAGCATCGTAAAAAAAAAATGTTCTAAGAGGGAAGAAGCAAACGTTTTCCACATTGTTAAAGGGTATGCCTAGAACTGGTGTAATATCACTTCTTCCTCCTAGTAGGGGCAAGTACTCACAGGACCAAGGGCAGATACAATGGGAGGGTGAATGAACATCAATTCTAAATGAGAATATAACAAAGAATTGTTGACCCTCTTTAATCCATGAGACTTTATCCTGTTTCATGAGATACAAATATTTCAGGTAACCAAAGAGAATAACAATAACTTTGTTTTCACCACTTTTGATGAGTTTGTTTAGGTTATACATGTCTAACTATCATGTTTTTCCTCACTTTTTGAACTTGTGTAACTATCAGGATGGAAAAATCTTTTATTCTGGAGAGGGATTACATCTAAAATAATTTCAACTCCAAATGATCATGGACTATTATATTAGTGTCATCTCTGATTACTCTCCCTATATGGTTTCAATGTCCTATACTGAAAATTTCATTCCTTATTTGTTCACGATGATCACTCCTATAGCTATCCTCCATCATCTCTTCACAGAAAATAGTGTCCCAGACTTAGGACATCTAGATGCTTGGCCTGGCTCAGCTCTTTTCTAAGTGACCTTGGGGAAATTAGTAAGCTTTCAACAATTTTCTCACTTATTATGTGTTGATAAAAATAAAACAAAAGAATGCTTCTCTATAATGAGACAGTTTATGTGAAAGTGCGTTGTACAGTGTGTTATATTCACGTGAAGGATAACTGCCCACTCACTATGAACCCTTCGGCTGAACCCTCTGGGGGGCAGCTTGTACTTACATGGACTGTTGCTTTGCTAGTTAAAGCCAGCCAGCTGACACTGACTGTATCTTTGAAAAAGAGTCCCCTGTCCACAGCCACTTCATGAACTATCGCCTCTGGGAAGAAGTCCATACACCAGTGGGGCCCCCATATGTTTCAGGCAGCCAGCCAGCCAGCTACAGCCTGTCAACCAACCATTCCTAGCTCAGTTGGTCTTTTCACATTACATCCTAAGCCCCAGTAATTTCAATCTGCTTTGTTGATTGTTTAGATACTTGGTCTATAGGATGCCAAATCATCAGTTTGACTAATTTGGGTACTGGATTCACCAGATGTTTTGGAGCTACATATGCATGTGATTCATGTAGAGAACCTTGTGTGTGCCCTTGTGTGTGCCTGACAGCTCTTTGGGAAGATGGAAAAAGCTTTTTGTAACACATGCCATTGCTTCAAAGTCTTAAAGCCACCACCACAATTGTTGGAATCTGGGAAATAGAGTTAACTTTATGCATAGAAATGTGTCATTTTATTCCCCAGATAAACAAACCACCCCATTTTCCCCACATTTTTCTTTTTCTGGCCCACCCACTCACTTTGCCTGAAATTTTACCATTTTGCCCATTTTGAAAATTGAAGATGAAAAGAAAATTGCCAATTTGTTCCAAGATATAAAATCATCATTAGTTAGTAATATAATTGAATGGATTATTAGCTAAGCAGTGCCTTTCTAATTGAGTTCTGAAGAAATAGAACAGATGACAGATGATATTAAGTAGATAAAAGAACATGAAAGGTTTAATATCTCTGATATGGATGATGAGGACACTAGCCATTCGCTAAAAGAGTGTAGAACCTAAGCCAGTGAAGCAAAAAGCAGATGAGGGTAGGCATGTACTCCAACGTTGTATGCAAGGACTTCTACAAAGGAGGTGGGGTGGATTGGGTGTGCACTGTCTGATCTGACATTACTAGAGGAATGGTAGGAGCGAACGCCTTCAGATATTACTATGTTATTAACATCTCTCATACTATACTCAGGCGATTTGATTGTGATAGATTGCAAAAATAGCCACAATACTTTGGATCAACTTTCATTAATAAGTAGTTGATTTCTCTACCTTTTGAATCTGGGATGCCCTTGTGACTAGTTTTGGCCAATAGAATGTGGAGGAAGAGCGAGTGTGCCAAGTAGAAGCCTAGGCTTTAAGAAGTCTTAAAACTTCCAATCTTTTTGCTCTTGTAACCTGCTATCAATGTGTAAATAAACTCAGGCCAATCTGCCAGAGAATAAAAGGCATGGAGACCAGGTGCCACTGTCAACCCAACTAACAACCAGTCAAACACTGGAGTCAGAGCTGCCTATCTAACTAGCACTGACCTCAGATGCATGAGTAAATCCAGTTAAAGACAGCAGAACCACAGAGTCCAGCCCAAATTACTAGACCATAGAACCCTGAGCTAACAGAATGAGTTCTGTTTTAAGCCACAAAGTTTTAGAGTGGTTTACCATGCCTCAATATCTAACTGTCTAAGTGATATAATGGAAAGCACTCTGATTTTAGAGTTATTTGTAGTGTATGGGGGTCATTTGATTTTTCCTCAAGGATCAACAGGAGCTTGTTGAGAACAAAATGGAATGCAAAGAAAGAGCTGGTTATAGTCCTCTCAAATCTTGATTTGCCTGGGTTAAACTTTTGATTACTCAGAGCTTACTTGTCTTTTTTTTCTTTTTCTTTCCATTTATTTATTTATTTATTTATTTATTTATTTAGATGGAATTTTGGTCTTGTTGCCCAGGCTGGAGTGCAATGGTGAGATCTCAGCTCACTGCAACCTCTGCCTCCCGGGTTCAAGTGATTCTCCTGCCTCAGCCTCCCGAGTAGCTGGGCTTAACGACACCTGCCACCACACCTGGCTGATTTTTTGTAGTTTTAGTAGAGACAGGGTTTCACCATGTTAGCCAGACTGATCTCGAACTCCTGATGTCCGGTGATCCACCTGACTCGTCCTCCAAAAGTGCTGGGATTACAGGCGTGAGCCTCCATGCCCAGCACAGAGCTTAGTTTTCTTCCACTCAGAAACAAGAGATTTTGAAGAGAAGATTGTATTAAGGTATGATTATAGTAAGGTAATAGTTGACAATGGTTTCATTACCTTGTGAAAGTGACATTCACACCCTAAAGCACATGATCCATAATCCAAAATAGTGAAAACAGTGATGAGGTAATAATGATTAGCAGTGAAAATAATAACAAGGTAAATATCGTAGGTGCTTAGGTAACAATGATAATATAACAATGGTACTAATCATCATACTTTAGAACAAGAAGAATATGAATCATTATGTACTTTCTAAGTTTGGGGTACCATATTAGGGATTTCAGCAGCATACTCTCATTTAAGCTTTATTACACAAAACAAAAATATCACTGCCCTCATTTTATAGATGTGGAAATCAAGTCTCAAAAAGTCAAACTGGTTTTCTCAGGGTCACAAGAGTAGAAAAACTAACAGCTAAGACTTAAATCTATCTTTCTATGGCTCTCAAAATCATGTTTATAGTTATTCAGTTAATAAATAACAAACTAATACCTACAATAAGCCAGGCACTCTTCCAAGTGGCAGAAACAGTAAGAGTCATGGGGCTCAGATTTTATAAGGTTTATGTTCTAATCAGGAGATACTGGAAATAATAAGGAAATAAAACATTTAAGATAGTAATAAGTGCTACAAAAAAGATAAATATGATGCTGTGATAGTAAGCAATTGATTCTTTACATTGAGTGACTGTGAATGCCACCTAGCTATAAATGACAGGAAAGCACAGCCATGCAATATATGGTGGGGAATGATTCTAGTAGGAGGGAAAAGTTAATACACAGGCCATAGGGCTACAATGACATTAGACTTTTGAGTGATAGAAGGCATGGCTGGAACATAAAGAAAGCTGAGTATGAGTGATTCTAAAAAGATAATCAGGGTCTTGATTATTTAAAGGGTCTCATGATCTACTTGCAGATCATAGTGAACCGTTTTGATTTAATTTTAAATGTGATTGGAAACAGTTGGAAGATTTTAAGCTAGCAAATTACATAATCTGATGTATGTTTTTAAAAAGATGACACAGGCTTCTGTGTAGGATTACTTTAATACTTCTTTTTGTTCTTATGACTAAGAGTGTAAGTCATAAGATGAACAAGGAGTATTAAAGTAAACCTAAGAAATAATGATGGCTTGAACCAGGGAAATAGTAGTAAAAATTAGAAGTAAATGAATTTGGAATACTGTTTTGGATGTTCAGTTGACAGAATTTAGTGATAGAATGATTTTTAATGATAGAATGATTCTAAGGCATGAAATTATTAAGATTAACTTCTAGATTTTAGTGTCCGAAGGCCACATATCGAAAGGACAATGACTAGGGTAGAAGCAGGTCATGAAGTGGGAAAAAGGCTCAAAATCTCTACATTTGTAATTCATGACATTTCATGATATTTCAGGTCATAAAGTGGGAAAAAAGCTCAAAATCTCAACATTTGGTAATTCCAAGAATATACATTTAAAAAGATGTTTTATAGAGGAGTATAGTATTCAAGGAAGCCTGTACCAAAGATAAAAACATGGTGGTTACCTGCAAACAGATGGTAATTGAAGCCATGGGGCCAAATGGCCGGACAAGCTAACCTAGATATGAGAACAGAGGTGGCCAGAAATAATTTTAGAGGCTAAACCAAAAATTAGCAGTCAGGCTGAAAAAGAATGACAAAGATAACTAAGAAGGAAAAGCTAGTGCAGTGGGATTAACCCCAGGAGAAAATGTTTTTCTAAAAGAGAAAAAAAGTGATTCTTTAAAAAAGAAAAAGTGACCAGTTCTGTTGAGTGTTTCTGAAAGTTTGAAAAAAAGGAGAAGAAATGACAATCAGACATAACTTGGGATAATTGATGGTCATAATATTTCAGAAGGCTGGTGACAATAAAAGCCTAAATAGAAACGAGTTAGGCCGGGCACTGTGGCTCACGCTTGTAATCCCAGCACTTTGGGAAGTCAAGACGGGAGAATCACCTGAGCTCAGGAGTTAGAGACCAGCCTGGGTAACATGTTGAAATCCCATCTCTACCAAAAAAGCAAACAAGAAATAGCCAGATGCAGTGGTGCACACCTGTCGTTCCAGCTACTTGGGAGGCTGACGTAGGAGGATCACTTGAGCCCAAGAGGTTGAGGTTGTAAAGAGTCAAGATCACACCATTGCACTCCAGCCAGGGCAACAGGGTGAAATCCTATCTCAATAAATAAACAAATAAATAGAAATGAGTTTATCAGAGAATGCAGAAGAGAAAGTAGATTGATACTCTATTACTTGCCGTATGTTGGTAGGGAAAGGATTTATTTTGAAGAAGTTGGCCTTTTAGTAGCCATCCAACTATAATTGACTTGGTTAGAAATGTCAGAGAGAAATGGGTAAAGGTATAAGAGTAGTACCTCTGAAATAAAAAAAAAAAAAATTACATCAATCCTCAAATTTTATTAAATTATTTTAAAAATAATCTAATTGTGGGCTAAGTTCCACTCTAAACAATACACATATTTTTGCAATGAATAAAACATTTATATTCCGAGGAGACCAACTGATGTGCCAAAACATAAAATAAAATAATTGGAGTACCAATCAACCTCTAGGATGGGATAAGTTGATTCTGACTGACAGCAACAGTTTTATGGATAAAGTCAACATTCATAAGACTTGGAAAGAGGAGGAAAACTGATAACTGGGTAAGTCAGAGAAAAATAGGAGAGACAGTGGCATCCAGTGTAGCTGGGGCATAAGTTGGAAAGGGGTAAAGAGGTAGACTGAGGCCAATATTTAGAATATCTAGGTTCTATGTAATTTATGGTGATATAAACAAGGAGCCAGTAAATAGCGTTAAGGAGTGGAGTAACATGATCCAGGCTGCTTTATAACGCCAGCATTTCATTACTGGTATGTGCAAGATGATTTGGAAGATAAAGAGACTTGCTCAAAGGCTACTGAAATAGACCAGATGAGAGGTAATGAGGTATGAACTCAGGCACTACAAATAGAAATGAAGAATGGGGAGAACTTTCGAAGATGTTGCTGAAAAAAAAGAAATAATGGTTTTCTGGTTTGCAAATTATTCCATTGCTGTGGGCTCATAGCAATCCATTCCTGTGGTCCACTCCATGGTGAGTCAGACAGTTATCATTTACAGTGCATGAATTAGTGGTCTGGGTATTACTACTGGCTGAAATGTGTGAATGGTGCAAAAAGGTGGAGCTGGGAGCTATAATGAGAGACAGATATAGAGAGAAAGCATTGAGAGTCCTCCGCACATGGCAAATTGTGGCATGTGGTTATTTTACTGATAAGGAGGCTCTTGGAGCTTGCTGCAGCCACCACAGAGGATTTTGCTTACCTCTGGCCATCTGCTCCAGCTCTGGTTATCTTCTCTTCTTCCATTCAGAGTCCCAGAATGACTTTCTAAATAAATAAATAAATAAATAATGGAAGGAGAGGGAAGAAGGAGAAAAGGAAAGAGCTATCACCTCCTCAAATTGTTCTCAGATTTGGGTCTGTATTGGGGGAAAGCGGATGCATGCATGCACTCACACTCAGAAACCCTTGGTTCCAGCATGTGAAGTGAAGTGGAAAAAGGTATTGGTGCTTTGATTGAAGCTGGGGTAAAGCCTAAAAGCCCCATCTTCTTGGCTGACCGGACTGGGCCCTCCTAAGGTCTCTATTGAGATTGTGGCGAGTGCAGTCAGTGAACCACTGATCCAGTGCTCTCATTTTTCATCCTGTGAAACTGAAACTTTGAGCAATGAGGTGACTTGCACAACTGTCACATAGCTGTTCAGTGGCAGAATGATGCTTGAAATCAAGTTTTAATCCTGGGCTGTTTTCATAATGTATTAATTTCATTCAGAATTACAGGCTACCTCTCTGATTTCTTACAGTTTCTTGCTCAATGGGTTAAGCATGTCTTTTTCATCTGATCTTTTCAAATCTGGGGCCTTACTGACCATGGAAGAAATTCCGCTTTAAGGACTGGAAAATTCCTAGAGAGAGTAAACAATCTACCTGTGAGCATCCTTTTCATATGTACATTAACCAAGAGCACATCATGTCCTTTGCCCCTCCACATGCCTCCTCTATCTGGCTCTTGCATTCCAGGCCAATATCCCTCTAACCTAATCACCCCAGGTCCAGGTACCAGGCAACTCAGGACAGCTCCTACACTCCACAACTCACTGAAATTATTCAAACTAGGCAATCATAAGCGTAGTCTTCACCTGGTCCTTCCTGTGGAAATCACAATAAAAGCTGTTACTCACATACTTTTCATATTCCTACTGCTTCCTGCCCAACGCTGATACTTTCCATGTGACCTTCTTGCATAGTGTGGCATGCTCCTACCTCTCGGGAACTGTAAGTAACAAACTGTCTTTTCAACGCTAGGCTTCTTCTGATCTCCAACAGATCAGGAGAAGCCTGAATACCTGAATAACAATAAGACCTATGTTTTAAAACACTCATGTCTCTTCCCTGTTCTTACTTGTCTTGACTATCTCACCCACTGCAGTGTGAGCTCCTGAGACGAGGAAGAAGATTTTGCTCTACTTTGAAGTCTCCAAGTACCTGGCACAAATAGTGAATACCTAATACTTATGTTAAAATTATGAATGTGGGTTTTTAAATAAAACTTGGAAATTTATTACATGAAAAAACCTCTAATAGGCATGATCACCATTCTCAATGAGCTGATAGTCAAGTCTTACCCAGGAAAAACAAAATATGCATCTGGGTAACTGAAATAGAAAGTTAGTATGTAATATGTCAAAATAGAGACTCAGATAAGATGTGTTCACATGCACCAGGAAATACAATTATCATGGGTGTAATTTAAGAAGTGGAAGTGGGTATTGATAGGCAAAGCCAGGTATGAGGCATCTTAGTTGGTAGGTAGGACGTAAATAAAGTCACAAATGTAGAAAAACAATGAAACATTAATTACCATGTTTTAAACACATCAACATCTCAATTTTTCCTTTACAAAAATGTCCAAACCATTAGCATCATTTAAAAGATAAGTCTTCCTCTGTTTTCTTTATCTGACCAACTCTTCTGTACTCATTCTGTGAGAAACCTGTGATTCCCGAAGTCCAAACTTCTCCCTCTTCACTGTTCCCATCGCCCCCATCTCTCTCAACCATAAAACGTATAGTGTAATATTGTCCAGCTGTCAATACTTCTCATTAGACGTTAAACTCCAGGAAGGATCTCTCTCTCTCTCTCTCTCTCTCTCTCTCTCTCTCTCTCTCTGTGTGTGTGTGTGTGTGTGTGTGTGTGTGTGTGTGACGGGACAGGGAATGGCGGTATCAGTCTTGTGTTGCTCATTGCTATGTCCACATCATCTAGCATACAGTGAATATTCAATAAGGGTTGACTGATCAATTGATTGCTAAAAACAAGAGAAAGGAGTTTTTCCAATTTGGCTGCAGTCAGAATTGTGTCAATGAGCTGGGAGGTGACTGTATAATTTATCATTTCACCTGTGATACTATTAAAGTTAAAGAGGATGCGATTATTAACTCTGTTGTGACAACAAGAATAAATGAGACTTGCTTTGGCAAGTCAGGGTTTTAAGTTACATCTTGACTCAACTATTGTCTGCCCTTAGCCTGGTCTAATACAAAATTTCACAGAAGACAAAAGAGGCAACCTTAAGGATAACACTTCAGAGCTCAATCACTGATCCTTCCTCCATTCTCTTGATTACTTGCTCTGGGAAAGGTTTGGAGGACTTCAACCTTGGATACAAAAAGTTGCCAGAGAGTCTAAGACAAAGTTTGTTAATAGTAATAATAAAAGTAGTGGTAGTAATAATAATAAACTGTTTTCATTTTTAATTGTGACATTACAAGGTACTACAAATTTAGTGGTTTTAGTGTCTTTAAATTTGTTGTCTTAACAGTTTCCATAGGTCCAAAGGCCAGGTATAGAGTGACTGGATTCTTCACGAGGCTGAACTCAAGGCATTTCCTAGGGCAATGGTTATCACCAGAGTTTTGTGGTCCTCTTCCAAGCTTGCTGGGTATTGGCAGAATTCCTTTCTTGTGGCTGTAAGACTGAGATTCTTATTTTCTTGCCAGCTTTCAGATGGGGACCACTCTCTACTCTTAGGGGCTGGTCTCAAAATTTTGCCATGCGGCTCCCTCCATAGGTAGCCTACCAGATTGATGCCTGCCTTCTTGCAGGCAAGCCAAGCACATCTCTCTGGCTTCTTCTTCTGCAATAACCAGAAAAACTCTCTGCTTTTAAAGGACTTATCTGATTCGATCTGACCCACCTAGGGAAACCTCTCTTTTGCTGTATAATGCAGCATTATGACCACAGTAATATCTCTTCATATTCACATGCTCTACCCACAATAAAAAGCAGAAGGGATTATACAAAAATGAGGAGATTTTGGACATCATCTTACAATTCTCTCCACTGCATGTATCATTTTTGAACAGTCTCCATAAGACAGGCACTGTGATAAGCACTATACATGCATTATCTTATTTAAATAGCACAATCATTTTATGAAGTAATTGAGACTCAGGGATTATAGTTGATGCTGTGGTACCACTCAAACTTCTTCCTCCCCACTTCAGGATTGAACCCCTGTTCTCCCAACCGCTGGGAGATTTAGTTGCTAAGGACTCTTAGTTCAGTCCATCTCCAGGAGGCATCATTGGATAAAGACAATTGACCCCACCCACAGCCACACTCCCTCCCCAGAGGAAGCTCACATTCAGTGACGGGAACTGTAGGTTATGAAGTCTCAGCCCCTTGACCTTGAGACAGGAACATGCAACACCCAGCCCCAGAAGTTCTCACAGGATCAGCTGTGGCTTTTGTTACAAATATCAGAATCTGGGTCTGTTTCAGGGAAACTGACATAGTATAAGGAAATGAAAAACAAACATGCAAACAAACAAACAAACAAACAAAAAAGCCATGACATAGTTCAAAGAGATAGTATTAACAAATACTAGGACCAGTGTTTGAACCCACATACAAACAACCGATGATGTAAATCACTGTGGTATACTGACTCTTGGTCACTCCTTATTAGTCACTCAAGCATTACAAGTGGAGAATTTGGAAAATGATCATGTCCATTTCCTCTGCAACCTGAGATCAATTTGGGCATGTTATTATTTGCACAAAGAAGAAATAGAAGAATAATTTATTTTTTTATTGGTGTCAAGATATACAATAAACCTGTGATTGATTTCTTGCAATGTTATCAATTCAAATACTTTTGAGAGTTGGACAAGAAAAAATAGGTCTCTGGGCTCATCGCTTTTTAATACGGAATTGCAATTCCAATGTCACTGCCTGAATGTCTGCATTAATAGGAATAACTTAAGCTTCCAGGTTAATGGTTCCCAAATGCTGGTCTTTGTTCCAGGCCGGTGACAGCAGAGTGTCAGGAACAAATCAGGCATTTAATCAATTGCTGATAAATATATAGAATATTAACCATCATCCTTAATTTTCTGAATAGGACTCTGCAGTGTAAAGTGTCAGGTACATATTTTTAACAAGTCTTTCCAGGTGGTTCTGATGCAGAGAAGGATTTGAGCAGCCTTATTGAGGTAGTTAAACTAATTTTTATTTTGGCAAAATATACCTATTGTCAAATTTATCATTTAACCATTTTTTTAAATGCAGTAAAGAATACACAACAGAAATGATTTCCACAGTTTTAAAGTATATATTTCAGTGGCATGAAGCACATTCACAATGTTGTGTAACCATCATCACTATCTATTTCCAGAACTTTTCCATCAACCCAAAAGGAAATTTATGCCTATTAAGCAGTCAGTCTGTATTTGCCCCTCCACCAGCTTTAAGATAGTTGTTATATTGAGTTATCTCACCCGGTTCATGTCCTGATAATTCACATATTTCATGTTTGTCCCCTGAGTCTAGTCATTTCTGACTAAATTCCCTCATATGGCATAATTTGGAGACCACACATAACATGATTTTTCTTCTCTTGATCTGTTTGTATTTGTCCAAATCCTCTTTAAATTATACTATCTGAAACCTGGCATGGTTTTGCCAGAATGCATAAAGTAAAGCTATCTCCTGCCTGGAGCCTAACATTATACTTCTTTAATTTAACCTTAAATAGTTTTGAGAGCAGCTATTTTATACTGCTGATACCCACTGAACTTGAGAACTAATTTTTTATATGTGTTACTGGTAGGGTTTATTTCCTTGTGTGCAAAGATATTTTAGGAATCTAAATTCAGGACTTTATATTCATCCCTTTTAAATTTGTTTTAAAGCAACTTTTTTCCAACTTTCTGAGATCCTTTGAGATATGATTTTAAACTTAATTATTATCTTAACTCAAGTGAGTTTCAAATGTCATATTAGGTTGTAAAATTCAGGTCCTTTGACAAAACTAAATATATGTATATATAAAATGTGTTGGATTTTATGAGTGTTGGAAAGGCTCAGACACTCTTTTGGAAATATCCATTTATCTATTTCATAATTCATCATAGCTACTTAGAACACAGGCAGAGCTATACAGTATACTCTTCAATATTACTGTGAATAAGAGAAATCGAGTCCCTTCTTGTATTTGTCAGTGGGATAGGCTGATTTCTATAATGGCCACCCAGAGGTGTCCTTTCCTAGCCTTACCCCTGGCACATGTGATTATGGACATATCATCACTCCCATAATTATGTTACATGGCATAGTTTACTTTAAAATAGATAATCTTTGATTATCTGGGTAGCTCCAACAAAGTCATATGAATCCCTAAAAGCAGAGTACTTTCTCCCAGTGGTGGTAGAAGTAGAGTCAGAGAGATTTAGAGTATGAGAGAGACTCAACCTGTGGTTGTTGCTTTGAGAATAGAAGGGGAGACCATGTGAGAAAGAGTGTGAGAAGCCTCTAACATCACAAAGCAGACATCAGCAAGGAAACAATGATCTCAGCCTTATCCCATTGAGAAAATATGTGAATTCAGCAATCTAAATGAGCTTAAACATAGATTCTTTTCCAGAGGTGTTTATAAGAGCCAAGTCCAGCAAACACCTTGATTTTAGTCTTCTCAGATCTGGAGGAGAATACCCAGCAAAGCCCATCTAGATTTTTCACCAGCAGAAACTGAGTAATAAACAAATAGTATTGTTCTAAGCCTCTAAGTTTGTGGTAACTTGTTATGCAACAATAGAAAAGTAATATAGTTGATACTGGTCAATAAAATAGAAATACTTCTGAGTTTTACAAGTGGAGGGAATTGAACTGAATTGGTCAAACAGATGGGGGATGGAGGGAAAATCTAAAACTTCAAATAAGGGAATTGGAGTCAATCTAATGATTCTAAGGAAAGAAAGCCACCATCGCTTCTAGGGTTGGAGGTATAATGACAGGAGGAAAAGTTGCCAAAGGTGAGAGCTGAAAAGATGCTGGTGCCAGCCCATTGGGAGCTGGAGCCACAGAGGATATGAAGACACTGTGGGAGCCACCCAAGTCAGAGAGAGAACAAGGGGCATCTACTCCAAGGTTTCCCCTTCTTCTGCCCTCCAGTTGTCAATCGACCCTTCTCATTGGCAAATCTGCCAGGAGGCCAAAGAGCAAGGGCTCTTAGAAAATGTTGTAATATGGCCAGGCGCAGTGGTTCACTCCTCTAATCCAAGCACTTTGTGAGGCAGAGGTGAATGGATCACCTGAGGAGTTTGAGACCAGCCTGGCCAACATGGTGAAACCCCTTCTCTACTAAAAATACAAAACTTAGCCAGGTGTGGTGGTGCATGCCTGTAATCCCAGCTACTCTGGAGGCTGAGGCAGGAGGATGGCTTGAACCAGGGAGGTGGAGGTTGCAGTGAGCCGAGATCATGCCACTGCACTCCAGCCTGGGCAATAGAGTGAGACTCCATCTCGGAAAAAAAAAAAAAAAAAGAAAGAAAGAAAGAAAGAAAATGATGTAATGTCATTCTCTGGTGATTTGGAACAAAGAAAGAGAACAGTAAGGAATGAATGACAGCAACAAGTCAAATGACCAACATAGAGTTTACATTATTGAGTTTATAGACTAGCAAAATAGATAATAAATAATTTGAGTGTCATGTATTAAGTGCCCTACTATTTGCCAAGGAGTGTGTCAAGCAAGCATTTTATATACCTATCTTATGGAATCATCTCAATAATCCAGAGTTATGTTGGCTCAATTCTTCACCCCTCTCCTGCATCCCTACTCTTGCCATAGGCTCCTCCTGGGATAAGTTTCTTTCCCTGTATTCCTGACTTCGAGGTTTGGACATCTGATTTTCTGTGGCTAAATATGTAGGGCAATTGTAAAAGTGTACCTGTTCCTTGGCCTGAAGAAGCTTCATGTTTTCACGTGATCTCTTTTGCCTTTGTCTTCCTAGAGGAGAGATGAGTCCCAGTTAACATGCTAATCCTAGGAAGCTGAGACAAGTGCTGCAGAACCAACTCATACAACCACCAACAGGGTGAAGCAGAGCTGCCTCCAACTCTGCAGCCTGTGAAGAGTTCAACTCCAGTGAAGCCCAGTCTCTGTCAGCCAATGCCCTGTGATTATGAAAATAAGTGATTTGTGTCTTAGCCACAGAATTTTGGGTTGGATTAATAGGTACAAGTACTGGCAAAGTTAATTGCTACAAATGTTGAAAATTAGACAGCAGAAGAACAAAATATAGATGATTAATACATTCCAAGATCGCCAGAGTTAGTAAGCAGCAGAGATGGGACTTAAGCTTAGGTCTGCCTGACTACAGATCCTAGGCTCCTAAATGCTACCTGTACTAATTACAATAAATCTTGGATCTAGTTTCAGATTGGAGAGCACAATCAGAGGTTCATGATTGTTTGAGATTCATCATTCAGGTCCCACCTTTTCTTTATGGAATTGCTGTCAGAGTGGCTCTTCTTTTCTTAAGGAATGCGATATCACCAGGAGGACCCAGCTCCCACTGAGAAGAAACAAACACAGATCCCAGCAGCTGCCTGAGTAAGTTTGTGCCATCCATCGTCCCCCAAGCTGCTCAGAGACAGTGATGCAGTGTTTCAAGCTGCCTCTGAAATAGGCGAGCAGCTGGGCTGGAGCATGAAGCTGGTGATTTAAGGTGGTGTCTCTGCCACTCCATGCTGCCACTATGCCCTCAGAGGAATTCACGTAAGTGGGGAGTAGATGAGCTCTCAAGGGAGTTGGTCAGGCCAGTGGTGCTGAAGCACGGGGAAATTTATGGCAGTGTTTCCAAATGGCTGCTGGCAGACCAGTGAGGCTTCAAAAGTCTGGAGAGCCTTTTCCTTTGCTTCACTCCATTTCCACTGCCACCACCTAGTTGTAATTCCCAGAATCTCAGGCCTGCATTATAGCAACAAAAGCCCTGTCACTTAGACTTCAATCTCTTTAATTTTTATTCCATTGGGATGCAGTGACTCATACCTCCTTGACCCCTTTGTATCATACATCCTAATGAAATAGTCATAGTGGAAAAAGTACAAGATTAAATATCAGAGCCCTATATTTGATCCCAAATAATATTAGATATCATTACATAATTGGGATTATTATAACTCTCACATACATATAACTCTTAGCTATTGTTATTATTGTTGTTATTGTTATTAGGGCTAACAATTATTTAATGCTTCTAGGTTCTAAAGGATATGTATCAAAGCACAAGCCTATAAGTTAGGGTCCATGATCCTCGCTGTATAGACAAAGAAACTGCGACTCAGAGAATGTAAGCACCTTGCCCCAGGTCCTATAGCTAACGATAATGAAACCCTAAAGTTCTTGAACCCAATACTCTAGGCTTTAGAAACTGCATGCTAAACTGCTTAGATGTTCCACTTTCTAGCTCTAAGCATTGGGCCAGTAACCTAATTTCTTTTAGACTTGTTTTGTTTATCTAAAAATGGCAAAATACTATCTCTATTAGTTTTATTCACTTAGTTACAAGGGACAGAAAACGTAACACACATTTTTCTTTAAGAACACAAGGGAAATTATTTATTTATGTGACTGATTTTGTCTTTTTGAACAAAAGTTTCAATGTCATCTCCACCACTCAGCAGTGTCTTTCTCTGAGCTGACTTCACTCAAGGTAGGGTCCCTATAGGTGGTGTTCAAGGCAATTACAGGGTCACACACTACTGTCCAGAGCAGCTCCAGTGACAAGAAAGCATTTTTTCCCTAAAGGTTTTAATAGCCATCCTGAGGTAGGTTGATCCAAAATCAGTCCAGTGGACCTCAGTCACAGCACCCCAGAAGACGGAATACACCAGTTGGATGAGACGAGATCATGCTTCAACCTCTAGCGAAAATATTTTAAAGAACCATCCAACCTGGGTGAATTCACTGTGGGGACAGCCTATTCTTAAAAACCAAACCAAACCGAACAAAGCAAAATGTTGCCACCAGAAGATTAAGGAAACTGGCATATTTTAAGTATCAAAATGTATAATCACATCATAAATACGATTTTATCCTTCTTTTCACACTAGCCCCCAAAGTAAGTAAGGTAGGTATTCTTATTAGAACCATGTTATAATTGAAAAAACTATGACTTAGAGAAGTTAACAAACTTCCACAGGATAACAGAGATAGTAGGTTACAAGGGCTGGAATTACACCCATCTATACTAACTCCAGATTTTGTGCACTAATTTTAGAACTGGAATGTGTTATCCTCTTAAGCGGCAACCACTCTTTTGAGTAACAGCTTCTCAGGACTTAAACCAGAATTTGTAAGTGTTTATAGAACACATCTCCTCGCAGCCTGTACAGCCAAGGACATCAGACCCCTATCAGAAACGCACTGTTCTGGAGGACTTTAAGGTGAGAGTTTCTACTAGAATATTGAATTTCTTGCTTTCTTGTACTTCCTTCCCAGGTAGAACACTGAGATATCTCAAAGAATTGGAGCCAAATAAATATTAGCCCTTTCCTGTCTATCTGATTAGCTCAACAGGGTAGAAGTGATGGCCACCCAAGGACCATGCCAGCAGTAAGATTTCTCTTGGTGAGCATAGGTGTTTGGCCTGGAGTTTGCTATCCTTGTAGGTGTGTTGTAAGGAAAGGCAGAGAAAAATGGAATCTGAACTGGAGAAGAGTCATTGGGAAGCAGTAGTTCTGTAAGTGGAGCCTTAAAGTGAAATATGGCTGAGAAACCAGCCAGCAGAGAGAAAGTAGAAAAAACTGAAAATGGGAGGACTGAGAGGTGTCTCACACTGTCTGCACATCCATTTAGGCAAATTCTATTGGAATATGTCATCATTTAATACAGTATTGGATAAGTATATTCACTGACAAGTGAAGACGCTCAGAATATAAGAAACAACATGTATTGCACTAAACAATTGACATGTGCTACCTTCTTAACCATCAATCACTTCCTGAGGTACAATTATTCCCATTTTGAACATGAGTACATCACCAAGTTTAGAACTGTTATGTAAGCAGTTCAGTGTTATAAGCACCTCGTAGATGACTTTCATTCTGCAGTTCAAGCCTCTAAAAATGCACAGAGAAAGGCCTGAAACGCTATACCTTAAAAGTTTGAGATAAACTATTTTAAAAGGTGGTATTACGGGCATTTGTTTTCCTGGTTTTGTTCATTTTTCTTTTGCTTATAGGGGTTTTTCCACTTTTGTCATAATGATAATGATAATAATAAAACATGTATCACTTCAATTACTCAAATCATTATAGATCAAATAAAATTTCCTTAATTTTCATTAAGAAATATTAAAATAATGTTTTTATCATATGCCTGGCAAATAAACTCTTTTTTAAAAAATCATATGTCTATGTTTTGTGGATTCAAAATGTATAAAACAGAGCCTTTCCTTGCAAAGAGCTGAGCCTCTTGGACTAGTCATGACCCTTATGAATAAACTATAAGCAAGCACTAACATCGTGCTACAGGAATCTAGCTGAGGGGGTGATGGATGAATTAATTTATTTGCATATGTAACATTAATAATTGCTAATATTTATAGTAAATTCAAAACTCTTAAAACTCACAGTGTCCATTATCCCAGTTGATTCTGAAAGTAGTTGTGTAAACCATTTAGAAAAAATATGTAGACCCACTGATTACAGCAAAGGACATCAATGTTCAGAGACACTGAATGACTTTCAGAGGGTTAAGCAACTAATAAAAGGCAGAGGATGGTTTTTAACTCAAAAAGGCTGACTCCAAGCTCAGAACTCTTTACATCAGATAGTGGAGCCTCCCATGTAACATATTATGCTTTTGAAAATGTTTTACATTTATCTTACTTATTTTTAATAAGGCAATTAATTTAACCAGTTTATGTGGAGTATTTACTCTATGCCAAGAAAGTTGTTGGGTTCTGGGGATGAAAAAGTAATAAATTCCACAAGAAAATTATATTTGGAAGATTAAACATTGAAAGTATAAACAAAACTATAACTACACAAAGGAGAGTATTAGTTTTTCCAACTTTTATTTAGATCTTTTACATATTTCCATAAACATTAAATTAAATATGTTCCATTTTCTTGTAAACACCATAAACTCTTCCAAACATATTACCCTTTTTGTGTGAATATATTAATAACCTACTCCTATGCCATTGTAATGTAAATAAAAATACGATTATGGAATATTAGATCTGGAAAAGGCATGAAAAGGACACACAGCAGGTACTCAAATACTTTTGTTCAATTAATGAACAACTGAATGAATGATGGAAAGAAATGCCTGTTACTCAAAGGATCCAATTAAAGGATTGAGTATCATCTGTTGCATTGTGGACACAAAATTTCCTGTGTGAGCACAAGTGGACTACATTCTATCTATGACCCCTTCTACTCTAAGGCTTTGAAGGTCAGGGCCACAAACTATGGTTAAAATTGGTGAAATCTGAATGTTTTCCCTATATTATTTATTTAAATTATAGAAGTAATATATGATGTGTCCTGAAAAATAAGATTAAAAAAACAATCAATACTACGTAAAATTCTTTTATGTCATAGTCACCTCTCACTCCATCCTGATCTATTGTATATGAGTGTTTCTGTGTATCACTTATCATTTTTATATTATGTAATTTAATGTTTTTCTGTTATATAATTATAATCACAGATATTTGACTTTTAAAAGAAATGGCATCTGGGCGCGGTGGTGGGCGGGCGCCTGTAGTCCCAGCTACTCCGGTGGCTGAGGCGGGAGAATGGCGTGAACCCGGAGGCGGAGCTTGCAGTGAGCTGAGATCGCACCCCTGCACTCCAGCCTGGGCGACAGAGCGAGACTCTGTCTTAAAAAAAAAAAAAAAAAAAAGAAAAAAAGAAAAAAAAAAAGAAATGGCATCAGTCTTTAAACATTGTACAATGTACGACAAATAGCTTTGATCCTCAAACCTTTGTCTTCCAAAGTGCTGGGATTCTCGGTGTGAGCCACTGCACCCAGCAGATAAGTGCTTTGCAATTTTGATCCCTACTGCCAAATTGTCCTACAGAAAGGTTGTATAAAATTATGGCCCTTCATCAATATATGTGAGTACTCTTTCTCTATATTCTTGCTAACAATGTATACTACAATTATTTTATTCACATGAGGACTGGGGAAGAGTATTTCTCCACTTATTAATATAACTTATCTATGTCTTCATTTTCCCCACCTATAAAATTAACATAATACAAGTATTTACCTTTAAAGCTCTTGTGTGTACAAAATAAGTTACAGGTGTCAAATACCAACAAATGACGCCAACAGGTGTCAGTATCCAACAAATAAAGAAAAGTTTATAAAATGTTTGCTGTCTTTTCTTCGAGTTGATTGGAAGTCTTCAAGAATAACCTTCAGCTTGGAAACCAAAGTGCCTTCCATTTAAGAATACTTGGAAATTATTGGTGATTTTTAACACTTCTCATTTCAGTTAATCCAAGTTTATGTATTTCCTTTCCAAGAGAAGTTTTATTTGTCTTGGTCAAACATTGAAGATACCATCAAAGGGAACTACAAGAGAGATGACTTGTCCTTGTAATTCTGTGATTCTTTCTCTTTCTCTCTCCTTATATCTTTTTCTCCCTCCATTTCTTTTTTTAAATGTATGTCTTCTCTTCTTTTTCTTTCTTCTTTCCTTCCTTTCTTCCTTCCTTCATTTCACTCTTTCCTTCTTTAAAATAATAAATTAATATTCAGAAAGGCAGTGTTGCGGTTTTTTATTATTATACTTTAAGCTCTGGGATACATGTGCAGGACGTGCAAGTTTGTTACATAGGTATACAGGTGCCATGGTGGTTTGCTGCACCCATCAACCCGTCATCTACATTAGGTATTTCTCCTAATGCTATCCCTCCCCTAGCCTCCACCTCCCAACGGGCCCCAGTGTGTGATGTTCCTCTCTCTGTATCCATGTGTTCTCATTGTTCAACTCCCACTTATGAGTGAGAACATGCGGTGTTTGCTTTTCTGTTCCTGTGTTAGTTTGCTGAGAATGATGGTTTCTAGCTTCATCCATGTCCCTGCGAAGGACACGAACTCATCCCTTTTTATGGCTGTATAGAATTCCATGATGTATCTATGCCACATTTTCTTTATGCAGTCAATCACCCTTTCCTTCTTTAAAATAATAAATTAATATTCAGAAAGGCAGTGTTGCGCTTTGATAAATGCACTCACTCAAACATATATATACTGGACATCAGATTAGAAAAACTGATTTATGTCTAGTCTCTGTCATTAGTAAGCATATTTATTTGACACTGGCCATTTAGTTACTCTGGATGGTAGTGCGTTACTTATTTGTTTCACAAATATTTTTTTGGGAACCTTCTATGTGCTGATAGTAGGAGTGTGGACCATAACTGAGGATCTAAAAGAAGGACTGTGTGGTTAGAGGGCAGAGAGAGAGGGAGGTAAGCGAAATGAAGATGGTTAGGTAGGTAGGGACTAGATTATGCATAGTTTATGGAGCATGCTAACAATCTAACTGCTTATGTGGAAAATAAAGAAGTACATTTTTGCTGCTTGCCATACTTACATGACTGATTTTGTGACTCTGCTATTAATAGGTTAATAATAACATCATGTTACAAGCTTGTTAATTTTTTGGAATATCCCATTGCAATTATGGTGGGGGCAGAGACTGGAAGCAGGGAAACTGTTAGGGAAGTCTTTATAATGCTTCAGGAATAAATTGATACAAACCTTGAACTAGATATTTACCATGATAATAGAAAGGAACACAGTAAGTCATGTGAAATAGACATTAAGGAATAATTGACTTTTTACATCAAAAAATAAAACAAAAGCAAAGCAAACTTACAAAACACATGCCAAGATCTTCTACATCCTACACAATATTAGGGCCAGTCACTATTTGGTTGTGGATGGCTATCTGAAGTATTCTGTTAGGGCGGATTCTGAAGCTACCACAAGGGAGGAACCGTGTGTTCTAACCAACTAATGATGGCTATGATTGGCATAGGAAGGATGAGGCACAGCAAGGATTCCCCAAATATGTCCTTCCTGACAAAATACTTATTACACAGGTTAATTGACTGAGACTAGAAAGACAAAATGAATTTTAAGATTTTAGTTTTCACAGTTAGTACTTAGACTGAGACTAGTCCCCTTGTCTCTTTCATGTTTCGTATGCTCCCTTTATGTTGTTCACTTTGCTGGAGGACATTGGATCCAAGGTAATCGTGGCATCCATTTATCTTTACATAGTTCCTTTCTAGGAAGTATGACTCAAATGATCCAGGGCCTCATATTAGCTTTAAAACTTGCAAAGTAATGTAACATGCTTTATTTGAAATAACTATAAAATATTATCAAATAATAACTTAAACTTGTATTCAAAATAACTCCTTGACTGGATATTATTTTCCATGTAAGTAAAAATTAAGTATTGCTGTTAAACACTTTTATATTGAATTCATTAAATGTGCCAATTTTCACCCTCTGTGCTCTAACTTTGAGGTTCCTCTCACTAAACGGATTCTCCTATGGGCTTGGTCACCGTTTAGCCCTATGTCTTGCTTTGGTCAACAGGATGTTAAGGGACTTGACACAGGGACTCGTAAAAATGCCTACATAGTTTCACTTTTTCTCTTTCTTCTCTTGCTCCTGTTTCATCTCCATAAACATTTCCAGGTCTATCTTGCTGCAGGATAAGACAGGGAGAGTAAAGCCAAGTCACCCCAATTGTCTTAGCTGCAGCCTTTCCAGGTCAGTTCATAGCTGATCCAGACATGAACAGCCCAGCTGATCAGCTTTGCTTTGCCCTGATCAGCAGAGCCACCTAGTTGATCCATAGTCTCACAAGAGATCAAAGATCATTACTGTTGTAAGCTATTAAGTTTTATGGTAGTTTGTTATTCAGTATTAGCTAAGTGTACAAGTATTATATATTGTTATAAGTAAGTAATCATTAGTTTACATGTAATTTCATTTTATATCATATTTCTACTTGGTAGTTAAAAAATTGAGAATCAAGTTGACTTTTCCTGTAAACTATTATTGGAAATTGGCAGAGCTGGCATTTAACACTAGGTCTGTTGATTCCCAGCCAGTCATCCATTGTAAAGAGTTTCATATTTAGTATAAGACTGAACTGAATTTTTATCTTTATACTATTCTATGACACTTAAAAAGTAATTTACTCTCCTGGAGTAGCAATATCCAATACAACTTCCCAAGATAGGTGGGACTATTCTATATTTTCTTGTCCAATTTGACAGTTATTAGCATCATGTGGCTATTAAATTTAAATGTAAATTGCTGAAAATTAAGTAGAATTGAAGATTTAGTGTGTCAGTCATATTCGATACATTTACAATGCTTAATAGCCACATGTGACTAGCAGCTACTGAACTAGAGAGTATGGTTCTAAATCCCAGTTTTGTCATTTAAAGTTAGAGATTCTATTTCTTGATCATTATGGAGACCTTCATCTCTGTATTAACTGCTTTCTTAACCATTTCCAGCATTTTGGATGTCATGAATATATTCACAACTTTAAAGCTCGATACAGAACATATAGATAGAATCAAGAATTTATCTTATAAATACAGAAGCAGGAGCTAATCTAGAACACCTTCACTTATTCATTATTTTAGACAACTTTTAGAAGTTTAAAGGTTCTATTTTATCAAGGTAGAAAAGAGGTTATTAAACTTACTTTACAGATGATGAAATAGAATAACGGATGGATGGATAGGCAGATGAATAAATAGAAGAATGGATAGAAGGCTTGCCCATAGATTTTGATTATATTCCAATTTTGGCATCAGGATTGATGACTTCCAGGCCCCAACTAATCAGCTCTGTCTGCAAATTGAAACTCTTCTGTACTCTGTCCCCTTAATAACTGTTTTCAAACTTTGCTCAAGGAATTACCTCAAGAACTTCAGGAAATTAAGAGGGTGCTTGGTGGTCAGACACCTGTCCTAATCCCTTATCTCAAACAGAGTAGTACTTCTTTCATTTGTTTTATATACTGAGCTTCCTGAGTACAACTTCATTTAAAGAAATGATGTTCAGGCTAAAAATAATATTAAGGAACTTTTAAGCCAGGATTATATGGCTATGTCTTTTGACCTGGAACTTGTACAAGGACTGAAATACAATAACAAATGGTTGAATGTATTAGTACATCTAGTATTTCTCTGCTAAATAATATTACTTACGAGTGTTGTGCTGTGCCAGTCACTATGCTGTGTTCCACAGATAAAGAGGTGGAAGTCTTGTCCCTCCTTTCAACCTGTCAGGAAAGGTTTTCTGGAACACACCTTGCATTTCATTCTTAGCACTTTTCATCTCTCACAAGGACGTGATGACAAGTAATTATTTTTTAAAAAGACATGTTTGGGAGATGAACTTGTCTCTGCTGCATATAACTATGGTCACTTTGGTACTGGTTAATATTATTTGCCTCTATTTTCCTATAACTAATTCAAATATTTTTACTATGGCCACCTGAGTTCATTTCTTCATGCATTCAAAAAAAATAATTAAAACCCTAACATTATGCCTATAATAGGGCTGGGCTCTGGGGCAATAAAATGGTAAAAATAAAAGTCTAAGATAGCTCCTACCCTCAAGAATAGAAAGCAAGCCAAACAAGAAATAAGTAATTTGGTAATTATAGAATTTACCAAATTCACTGAAGTTTAGTATAGATAGGGAATAGGAAATGGCTAATAAACGATGACTCACGTCGAGGACAAATAGCAAAGAGCTGGACAAGGTGGACTTTAAGTTATGAGTGGGCTTCTTTTTTTTTTTTTGAGACGGAGTCTCACGCTGTTGCCCAGGCTGGAGTGCAGTGGCGTGATCTCGGCTCACTGCAAGCTCCGCCTCCTGGGTTCACGCCATTCTCCTGCCTCAGCCTCCTGAGTAGCTAGGACTACAGGTGCCAGCCACCGCGCCCGGCTAATTTTTTGTATTTTTAGTAGAGACGGGGTTTCACTGTGGTCTTGATCTCCTGACCTTGTGATTCGCCCGCCTCGGCCTCCCAAAGTGCTGGGATTACAGGCTTGAGCCACCGCGCCCGGCCATGAGTGGGCTTCTTTAGTGGGCTCTGGTGGGCTTTAAAGGGAGGAGAAGCATGGTGAGGTTGCAGTTGCTCTTCCTCTGGGAAGTACAGAACAACACAGAAGGAAATGGAGAATGGGACCGGGAGAGCAGAAATAATGTGGAGCAGAAGGAATGATGAGAATGGTATGACAAAGATGTGCATGAATTAGAGACTGACTTTGGTGGCAGAATAAAGCTTCATTGCAGAATTGAGCCTACCTTAACTTATCCTGAGAGTGCCTTTCCAGACATTCATATATATTTTTTTCCTCATCAGGGGTGAAATTCTGATAATAATGCTTAACTCACAATGTTGTTCTAAAACATAATGAAAGAGTGTGTGGGAATAACTGGTTATTGTAGAGACCACAAAATGGTTTTCTATCAAATAACTTCACTAGACTTATGGGCTTTATTTCCTGGAAAACAATTCTAAGGCCCAAGCTCACCTTTTTCCTTTCCTCCAACATATCACCTACACTACACACTGTACCCTACACTATACACTGTACCCTACACTACAGCCCCTCTGTCTTGCAACAGATCCACCTACAGCCTCAATTAACAAGTGATACATGGGAAGTAGGAATTAAGTTAAATAGAATTCAAACTGACCACATATCCCAGTTTGCTCAGGAAAATCTTGTTTTCCTCTGTTGGCTTCATGCCATTATTAATTTCCTTCTTTTTTACTCCCAAAGTTTGGATAATAAGTTATTATATAACCATTCTACCCTTTCAGTCTTTGTATCTCCCTCTATAATTCTTGTTCTCTCTGTCTCTCTGTCTCTCTCTCTCACACACATACATACACACACAGACACACACAAACACACACACACACTTACTCTTTTTTAATATGCATTTTAATCTCATTGTATTCTGGTTACTTTATTCCTCTTTTAAGTCTTCTCTTTACTTAATCATTTTATTTTCTCTTTCTTTCTCTTTGTTCTTCCCTTTACACTGCATACCTAGCCATCTCCCTCTCAAATAGCTATTTCCATTTCTTGTTCTTCATTCTTTTTTAGTCTCCTCTCTTCCTTCCCCAACCCTCATCTCTCTCTGTGTCTATATCTTCATGTCTATCTCCAGTTCACATTCTCATCTTCCTGCTTTTCATCCCTATTCTGCCCTAGTTCCAGTGTTTCCACCTTCATCATGTATGGGGGAGTCAGGGAGAAGCATCCCTGTGAGTGGACCGGCTGTCTGTTTTCCTTTGGTATCCAGAATGAGTAATGACAAGGAAAAGATTTATTTGTTACAGCTTGTTAGCTACAGAGGAGAGTTTAAAATAGGATTCAGAAAGTAGGAGTGGTCGAAACCCAGAATAGATGGCCTCAAAACACTGATGGTTTAAAAATGTTACTTTACTTGCCAAAGGGTTGGGGTGAGGTTATGCAGACTTCACTACAGGTTCACTCTCCTTCCTGAATCTAATCACACAGCACAGATAGAATCTAACCACAAAAAAAGAAACAGATCATGCATCCATTTGTCATTCCTTAGGATGCAGTTAATCAGAGAATTCCTGAGTGACAGCCAGAGAGCAAGAACATTAAAGCAAATTTGTTGGCGCCACACAGCAAATTGAGTTCAGGGTTACTAGGGAGGGCAGGATGGTCTATAACTTGTGATGAGACATATGACTCAAAGGGATTGTGTCTCCTTAAAATGTGAACACATTCGACACTGAACTCTCTATTTTGACCTAGTGGCAGGAAGGCAGCTTGGATCTTCCCATTTGTAAGACATAAGAAACTGGCTGTTGAATCAGGCCATTTTTAACTTTCCCCCAAAAGATAAGAGACCACCCAAAGCAACTTAGATAATAAAAAGTAGTTCATATTTGAGTAAGGACTTCTTGATTCCAAAATTTAAGCGCTTTTTATGACACACTGCCTCATTTAGAATTAAGAGCTGCAGGCAAACGGGCTCAAAGGATATTAAAGTTGAAGATCTTGAAGTCCTAGATCAGTGTTTATCAAACTTTAATGACCAAGTTAGCTACAGATGTTAAAAATGTAGGTTCCGATTTAGTAGGTCTGGATGGGACTCAGAATTGCTAACAAACTCTCAGATGCTGGCAATTCTAGTTATCCACAGACATCATTTTGAACACCAATGACATAAATGCTTACATCCTTTTGAGGATATGAAAAAGGCTTCAAAAAGGACAGCCCTTCCAGAATCATCATCTTTGCTGGCAGAGCTAAACTAAATTGAAATGAGAAAAGGTGAGGTTTTGTTTGGTTTTACTTGTATTATTCTCACTAACACTACCTTGGAGTCAGTCAGGTCCAGATACAAATACCAGTCTGCCACATACTAGAAATTTTTAACTCTTTCATTCTTCTTACTCATAAAATGGAATAAATAATTCCTCTCACTAAGTTTTGTAAAAATAAGAATTAAATGAAAAATACATATAAAGTTAACTATATAATATCTGGCACTTAGTATATGTTTCATAAAATTGTCTTCTTTCTTCTTGCCATTAGCACCTGATACACATCTGCAACTAATGTACAAAGTTGCCACCCAAAAATCCAACAAAAGTTACTGGATGTTGAAGACTAAGAGAAAGGCATCCACCACAGAAAACTTCCCCTTCCTTCTAAGCATTTAACAACCAAATATAACCAAATTACCAAATTTAAAGCTTTTGAGTCTAAGAGCTGCAGCTCTTGGTTGTACAAATCGAGCTATGAAAACCTCTAGCAGTCCCTATTCACATCCTAGTTTCCACAACATCGCATATTTGTGATAACCTTCAAGCAGGTAGCAATAAGGCTTGTGGAGCAAGGGGCATCTTTTTTCTGGTTTTCACAGTGATCCCTTTGGACTAGCATTGGTGTTACCTTTACTGACCTACTAGATTTAACCCCCAAGAGACTTTGTACAACCTTATAATCATCTTTCCTGATCTTCCTCTTTCTCTCTGCCCCCTATGTCTCCTCAGAGGCACAGAACAAATGGTTTCTAAGACTTTTTTTTCTTCTCGAGACGGGGTCTCACTCTGTCGCCCAGGCTGGAGGGCAGTGTCGCGATCTCGGTTCACTGCAACCTCCATCTCATAGGTTCAAGCGATTCTTCTGCCTCAGCCTTCTGAGTAGCTGGGATTACAACTAACATGCGTCACCTTACCTGACTAATTTTTGTACTTTTAGTAGAAATGGAGTTTCACCAAGTTGGCCAGGCTGGTTTTGAACTCGTGACCTCATGATCCACTCACCTTGACCTCCCAAAGTGCTGGGATTACAGGCATGAGCCACTGCACCCAGCCGTTTCTAAGACCTTTATTAGTCAAATGTCCATCTTGTCTTCACAAACCAAGGAAAAGTTTTTTATTTTATGTCTGCCATGCACCTCACTTTCTCTCACTCAGTTCTCAAAAGCACTATTCGATGACAGTTGGCTATGAAGATCTACCTCACTTTTACCAAGATTCATCCATAACTAATGAGATCCATTTATAACTACTAAAAATGCACTTGTTAAAGATGGCCTCCAAATTACTTCTAGTATGAAACCAAAAGATCATATGCCAGTAATACCAAAATTTTGCCTTCAGGCACAGAAAGTTTTCCCTTTATGGTGTCTAGGCAATGCACATAATATTTTATTAATTGAATATGCTTGCACTCCAGACCCTCATGGAGAACTCTCGTAAGCTGGACAGTACAAGGGCCATTGTTAATTAGAGTCAACTATCATTTTTGGTCTCCACTGAAACCAGTTATTTCCACATACTTTTACATTAAGTCCCACAACAATATTTTAAATTAGGCACTACGAACAGCATTCCATCACTGTTGAAACAATACCTTAGAGAATAATAATAATAATAATAATAATAATAAAAATAAAAACTTGCTTAAAATCTCCAGCACATCAGTTGTAGAGGCAGGGTCCCAAACCACATCTCTAGGATTCTTCTTTCTTCTGTTTTTATTTTTTCCATATTAGAGCACCCTGGAGACTTGAAAAGACTCCTCAGAGCTTGAATGGGTGGGCCACAGATGTTCTGACTTCTTCCCCACAGTCCATGCCACCTGGCACCACCTGGCCCTATGATCCAATGCCAGGTGGAAAGGCCACCTCATTCCATAATAATCAGAGCCTGGAATGAAAGTAGAGAAGCCAGCAGCTGCCCTTTCCTGTGTTCTGTTTTCATAGCAATTGCTGCTGAGATAATCAGATGTTTGTTCCAAGTGATAATTCCTTGTTTGTTTACCCTGGCCATTTGATGCCCAAGCGAGGCCATGGCTGGCAAGATGAGAATTCAGCAGGGTAGCTTGTGACATCTGAGAGTGGGGAGGTAAAATTGGCACCTAGAGGTCTATTTGCAGCCAGAAATGAGCAGCAGGTAAGGTTCAGGTTTTTCTGATATCCAAGAGGGAGGGAAGGTCCCAGATTTCAGGCATTTACTCTGAAAATTTGGGGGTCTCTTATGAAAGCCAGAAATACGGGACATAGGCTAAAAAATCTGAGGGGTTCTCTTGGAGTTCCTTACCCTCTCTTGGTCTTCTTTCCCTCATTTGTATAATGGAAGAATGATAAAATAATGCTGTGATCATTAAATTAGAAAATGCATTCATCTTTTTAAAAAATACACATTTCCTGGAGTCTCTATGTGTCCGTCATGGGCTAGTTGCAGCAGAGACAATAGAGAATGAGACAAGCATGATAGACCCTCACATACAGCTTAAAGCTTTGTATATATCCCAGTATTTAAGAAATGATTATTTTTTGTTAGAATGTAATTGTACCAAGTACTATTAAAATTATCCTGAAAACTCCTTTTTTGGCTTCTGGTGTGCCAAGATCTTTCTCTTTGTCTCCTAACTTACTAACTTATTTATATTTCCAAACACCAAAGATCCTTAAAATGGCCTAAAAAGCCCTATGAGATCAGTTTTGTTATTATCTCTTACTCCAGCTCTTATTGCTCTTCCTGTTACTGAGCCTACTTTGGTCACATGATCAGTGACTGCTAGGCACGCACACCTGCCTCCATTTCAAGTGCTTGGTTCACTTCCACCAGAAATACTCTTACCTTAAAAACCTACATGGCTTATTCTTTGCTCCCCCACCGGTCTGCTCTAATTTTACTTTTTCACTGTACCTTTCCTCAACCACCCTATTTTAAAATGCAACCCTGTTCACACCATTGCCACACATCTCTTGCATTATATTTTCTCAAATCAACTACCAGCACCTGACATACTTTATATAACATCATAAACACCAATGTGATAAACTAAGAACTGTAAGTATAGGCTCAATAAGGAGAGAGGTTTTCACCTCTTTTTATTCACTGCAGTATTTATAAGTACTCATAAAATGCCTGGCATGTAACAGTTTTTCTGATAAATATTTATTTAATACAGATATGAATGAATGAATAAATGAATGTTTAACAAAAGAAACAAAACATGTCTGGGATTATTAATAATTTTAAGGGTTTTTTTTTCCTGTAGAAAGTCTTATATAGCTTTTATAGTGTTTTAATAATCTCAATCATAATTATAATTATTGTTACTATTAGTGGACTTAGTAGGTTCCAGCAGTATCTGCATTAAGTAAGTAAATTTATTCAGTTTCATGCTTACTGAACCTCCCTTTCCCAAACCATAGTTTCAATCACTCAGTGCAATGAAATGAATTTCCTCTGATGGAGAAAATATCTTTCCCTCCTTTGTACATCATGTATAACCAAATGCGCCTCTCAAATACATTTGACAATACAACTAAACTTTGTCGTGTCCTAACAGGGATCATAAAAGCTAGAGGAAGTTTATTAACATTTGCATATATTGTAGATTTTCCCATGTACATTTTGAAAAAGCTGTGTTATGCATTTGATTAGACTCAGAACAGCCACGCAACAGAGGCTAATCTTGTTTTGCATACACCTCATTCATTTCAAAGACAGCTCCAAAACACATTACCTATATTTAATAAGCTCCACAATGCCTTTGTGAACTGGGGACAGATCTCAACATTATTGCCCAAGGAAAAATAGTGGTGTGTTTTGGAGACCAAATGGTCAAGTTGGGAATGAAACCAGGGTCCAAAATTGTCATAGAAGCATTCTTTTGTATCTTCTGGCAATTTTGCTTTCATTTTAAAAAATGCACAAATCAGTTGGAGGTATGATGAGTTACCCTTTCTGATACATATTTATATCCTGCTATTATGCTTTTTAAATTGTCCTGGGATGCTAGTATATGGTATGCCTGCCCAATAAAGAAACAATGTGAGCTGTTATAGGGATATCAGTAATGGAGAAAGGATTAATAGATTTTAATTCAATTCTGTAGTATAGCCAGAAATTTTTGAACATCTCACTCATGAATTCCTCAGTTAACAACTACAGACATCCAGTAAAAGGAAAAATAAGCAAAAATCAAACATTCAGTTAACATTAACACTGACTATAAACATCCCTTGAAATACACAACAGCCTTTGGTCTTCAACATTTTCAGTTCGAATCTGATGATTTGACTTACCAGGTAAGCATGGACAATTTTGTTTCTTTATCTGTAGAGCTGAAACAGCAAAACTGGGTTTGTTTTCAAGGGGTGGGTACAATGATCAAATGCAATCATATTTATGACTCATTTTGTGGATTAAAGATATCTGTGTGAATATCATGACAAACATTGTATTTATGGTAAAAGGGGGTGGAACACCATTTTTTTCTTCTTCTTGAGACAGAGTTGCACACTGTTGCCCAGGCTGGAGTGCAGTGGCACGATCTCGGCTCACTGCAACCCCTGTCTCCCAGATTCAAGAATTCTCCTGCCTCAGCCTCCCAAGTAGCTGGGATTACAGGTGTGCACCACCATACCTGGCTAATTTTTGTATTTTTAGTAGAGATGGAGTTTCACTATGTTGGCCAGGCTAGTCTCAAACTCCTGATCTCAAGTGATTACAGGAGTGAGCCACCATGCCTGGCTCCATTTTGGATTTTTTTTCTTTGCTCAAAATGATATATAGGACAATACTCCAGAATGCTATTCTTCACAAATATCAATCGTTTTCATAGTACTAGTAAAAAATACTGTTATCTGTTATCCATGACACTTTCAGCGTATCTATCTAATGCAGATGCTATCTTTAAAGAGAAAACCAAGAATGAGGGTTACAACAAGAATTTGGCCAAGGAATGGCGTATTTTGGATAAGACATTACACACACACACACACACACACACACACACACACACACACAAATGAAATTAATTTATGTGAATTAAGCCTTCACTAATATTATTAAATTCTATTTATTAAAACACCAGCTTATATTTTAAAGTATTTTTAAGCTATAACAAACTACATATAAATAACTATGGCTAATTTTCTTTTTAGCTCTGTGAAAGAATATTGTAGGACTTTTTTTTAACCTAAAGAGCATTCATAATATATTTACATAATCATTGAACTAGACCTGATGAATTAGATGTAGCAATCACTCTCCCAGTAATTCAACTCTGATATTTTACTATCATCCTCATTTCTGAACCTATTGTAATCTCAGCTCTTTGGAGTAATATTAAATAGTTCCTTCTCCCCTACTCCTGGAGAGGGAGGAGAGGGAGGTTGGAAAACCTTATTATTTCAAATTTTTACAGAGCAGGTGCCTTCATATTTATGCAGGAATTAGTGAATTAATCTTTCATTGTGACATTTAAAACTACGAATTTTGTTTAATGTTTCTGGGAAGAGATATTAAAACTTTCTGATTATTATGTCATTTAATACCTTGTATTGAGTGTTATCTCCCCATTTTATAGCTAAGAGAAACCATATCCATGAAAAAGATACTGTGAGTAGCACTAGGTTATAAATTATTGAAAAAGAAAGATGAACCAAGCATGGTGGTTCACTCCTGCAGTCCCAGCAATTTGGGTGGATGAAGCAAGAGTATTGCTTAAGCCCGGGAGTTTGAGACCAGCCTGGAACACTTTGTAAGACTGTATCGCTACAAAACAAGTTAAAAAATTAGCCAGATCTGGAAGCACATGACTGTGGTCCCAGATACTTGGGAGACTAAGGTGGTAGGATTGCTTGAGCCGACCAGGTTGAGGCTGCAGCGTGCCATGATCATGCCACTACACTCTAGCCTGGGTAACAGAGCAAGACTCTGTCAAAAAAAAAAAAAAAAAAAAAGACCAATCTCTGCTTTCAAAAAATTTTCATTTTACAAATTTACATATTAAATGGGTGTATATATATATATATATATATATATATATATATGAACTGGCCCCACCTGCTAAGTCACTTGCACCCCTGCAATCTGTCTTCAAGAGAGCCTCAGATTGATCCTTTTAAAATTTAAGTCAGATCATGTCACTCATTCTCCATGTCATTTCCCATTTTTCCCAGAGCAATAACCAGTGCTGCCAGTGGCTTCAGTCACCTATATGGTCATTTTATCTTGAACCTTATCAACTAGCTACCACTCCCTGCCTCACTTCATCCACTCACAAAACTCAGACTCTGATGCTGTTCTTCAAATACAAATGCATTTCTACTTCAGAATCTTTTCTGCTTGGATCCACATTACTAACTCCACTGTTTCATTAAGTGTGCTTACATGCCCACTTATGGAAAGGTGCCCTCAAAGCAGTATGCCTGGTCTAAACCCCCTAGGGCTAAGCATGCAGCTCAGGAGTGCTGAGCTCTTGGCCCCCTGAAATCATCCAAAAACAAAGCCAGTTGACTGAACACCACTTATACCACTGTCAGACACTCAAAGGCATCAAAGAATATAAAGGCAACAACCCTGATCCAAAAAACAGCAATGTCAAAGACTGAAAGAATATCAGCTCACACAGATGAGAAAGAACCAGCACAGAAACCCTGGCAACTCAAAGAGCCAGAGTATCTTCTTATCTCCAAATGACTGTACTAACTCTTCAACAACGGTTCTTAAACAGACTGAAATTGCTGGAATGATAGATACAGAATTCAGAATCTGGATGGCAATAAAGAACATTGAGGTTCAGGAGAAAGTTGAAATCCAAGCCAAGAAATTTAATAATACAGTGAAATGGAATAAGAGCTGAAAGATGAAATAGCTACATTGAGATAAAAACAAACTGATGTGATAAAGCTGAAAAACTCATTATAAGAATTTCATAGTATAATAAGAACTATTAACAACAGAATAGACCAAGCTGAGGAAAGAATCTCAGAACTTGAAGAATGGTTCTTCAAATCAGATCAGTCAGACAAAAATAAAGAAAGAAGAATAAAAAAAATGAACAAGACCTCAGAGAAATGTGGGATTTTGTAAAGAGTCCAAACCTATGACTCATTGGGCACTGCTAAAAGAGAGGGAGAAATAGCAAACAACTTGGAAAACATATTTGAGGATATTGTTCATGAAAATTTTCCTAGTCTTGCTAAAGAGGTCAACATTCAAATTCAGGAAATTCAGAGAACCTCTGTGAGATATTATACAAGATAACCACTGCCAAGACACACAGTAATCAGATTCTCTAAGCTCAACATAAAAGAAAACAATATTAGGGTGGAGCAAGATGGCCAAATAGGAACAGCTCCAGTCTCCAGCTCCCAGTACAAGCGACACAGAAGACGGGTGATTTCTGCATTTTCAACTGAGGTACCAGGTTCATCTCACTAGGGAGTGCCGGACAATTGGTGCTGGTCAGCTGCTGCAGCCCGACCAGTGAGAGCTGAAGCAGGGTGAGGCATCGCCTCACCTGGGAAGCTCAAAGGGGAAGGGAATCCCTTTTCCTAGCCAGGGGAACTGAGACACACAACACCTGGAAAATCGGGTAACTCCCACCCAAATACTGCACTTTACCAAGGATCTTAGCAAATGGGCACACCAGGAGATTATATCCCACACCTGGCCGGGAGGGTTCATCGCCTGTGGAGCCTCCGTCATTGCTAGCACAGCAGTCTGCAATCTAAAGGCAAGACAGCAGTGAGGCGGCGGGTGGGGCACCTGCCATTGCTGAGGCTTAAGTTGGTCAGCAAAGCCACTGGGAAGCTCCAACTGGGTGTAGCCCACAGCAGCTCCATGAGACCTGTCTATCTCTATAGACTCCAACTCTGGGGAATGGGCACAGCTAAACAAACAAACAAAAAAGCAGCAGAAACCTCTGCAGATGCAAACAACCCTGTCTGACAGCTTTGAGAACAGCAGTGGATCTCCCAACACAGAGGTTGAGATCCGAGAAGGGACAGACTGCCTGACCCCTGAGTAGCCTAACTGGGAGACATCCCCCACTAGGGGCAGACTGACACCCCACACCTCACACGGCGGGGTACAACCCTGAGACGAGGTTTCCAAAGCAAGAATCAGACAGGTACACTCGCTGTAGAGCAATATTCTATCTTCTGCAGCCTCTGCTGCTGATACCCAGGCAAACAGGGTCTGGACTGGACCTCAAGCAATCTCCAACAGACCTACAGCTGAGGGTCCTGACTGTTAGAAGGAAAACTAACAAACAGGAAAGACAACCACACCAAAACCCCATCAGTACATCACCATCATCAAAGACCAAAAGCAGATGAAATGACAAAGATGGGGAAAAGGGGCAGAAAAGCTGGAAATTCAAAAAATAAGAGCGCATCTCCCCCTCCAAAGGAATGCAGCTCATCGCCAGCAACGGACCAAAGCTGGATGGAGAATGACTTTGATGAGTTGAGAGAAAAAGGCTTCAGTCCATCAAAATTCTCAGAGCGAAAGGAGGAATTACATACCCAGTGCAAAGAAACTAAAAATCTTGAAAAAACAATGGAAGAATGGATAACTAGAAGAATGAATGCAGAGAAGGCCATAAACGAACTCACAGAGATAAAATCCATGACATGAGAAATACGTGACAAATGGACCAGCTTCAGTAACTGACTCAATCACCTGGAAGAAAGAGTATCAGCGATTGAGGATCAAATGAATGAAATGAAGCGAGAAGAGAAGTCTAAAGAAAAAAGAGGAAAAAGAAATGAACAGAGACTTCAAGAAGTATGGGATTATGTGAAAAGACCAAATCTATGTCTGATTGGGGTGCCTGAAAGTGACGGGGAAAATGGAACCAAGTTGGAAAACACTCCAGGATATCATCCACGAGAACTTCCCCAACCTAGTAGGGCAGGCCAACATTCAAATTCAGGAAATACAGAGAACACCACAAAGTTACTCCTCAAGAAGAGTAACTCCCAGACACATAATTGTCAGATTCACCAAAGTTGAAATGAAGGAAAAACTGTTAAGGACAGCCAGAGAGAAAGGTCGGGTTACCCACAAAGGGAAGCCCATCAGACTAACAGAAGATCTCTCGGTAGAAACTCTCCAAGCCAGAAGAGAGTGGGGGCCAATATTCAACATTCTTAAAGAAAAGAATTTTCAACCCAGAATTTCATATCCAGCCAAACTGTTTCATCAGTGAAGGAGAAATAAAATCCTTTACAGACAAGCAAATGCTTCGAGATTTTGTCACCACCAGGCCTGCCCTACAGGAGACCCTGAAGGAAGCACTAAACATGGAAAGGAGCAACAGGTACCGGCCATTGCAAAAACATGCCAAAATGTAAAGACCATTGATGCTAGGAAGAAACTGCATCAACTAACGAGCAAAATAACCAGCTAATATCACAATGACAGGATCAAGTTCACACATAACAATATTAACCTTAAATGTAAATGGACTAAATGCTCCAATTAAAAGACATAGACTGGCATAATGGATAAAGAGTCAAGACCCATCAGTCTGCTGTATTCAGGAGACCCATCTCACATGCAGAGACATACAAAGGCTCAAAAGAAAGGGATGGAGGAAGATTTACCAAGCAAATGGAGAACAAAAAAAGGCAGGGGTTGCAATACTAGTCTCTGATAAAACAGAATTTAAACCATCAAAGATCAAAAGAGACAAAGAAGGCCATTACATAATGGTAAAAGGATCAATTCAACAGGAAGAGCTAACTATCCTAAATATATATGCACCCAATACAGGAGCACCCAGATTCATAAAGCAAGTCCTTAGAGACTTACAAAGAGACTTAGACTCCCATACAATAATAATGGGAGACTTCAACACCCCACTGTCAACATTAGACAGATCAACGAGACAGAAAGTTAACAAGGATATCCAGGAATTGACTCTCCACCCCAAATCAACAAAATATACATTCTTAGCACCACATCACACTTATTCCAAAATTGACCACATAATTGGAAGTAAAGCACTCCTCAGCAAATGTACAAGAACAGAAATTATAACAAACTGTCTCTCAGACCACAGTGCAATCAAACTAGAACTCAGGACTAAGAAACTCAATCTAAACTGCTCAACTACATGGAAACTGAAAAACCTGCTCCTGAATGACTACTGGGTCCATAACGAAATGAAGGTAGAAATAAAGATGTTCTTTGAAAACAATGAGAACAAAGATACAACATACCAGAATCTCTGGGACACATTTAAAACAGTGTGTAGAGGAAAATTTATAGCACTAAATGCCCACAAGAGAAAGCTGGAAATACCTAAAATTGACACCCTAAAATCACAATTAAAAGAACTAGAGAAGCAAGAGCAAACACATTCAAAAGCTAGCAGAAGGCAAGAAATAACTAAGATCAGAGCAGAACTGAAGGAGATAGAGACACAAAAAACCCTCCAAAAAATCAATGAATCCAGGAGCTGGTTTTTGGAAAAGATCAACAAAATTGATAGACTGCTAGCAAGACTAATAAAGAAGAAAAGAAAGAAGAATCAAATAGATGCAATAAAAAATGATAAAGGGGATATCACCACCGACCCGACAGAAATACAAACTACCATCAAAGAATACTATAAACACCTCTGCGCTAATAAACTAGAAAATCTAGAAGAAATGGATAATTTCCTGGACATTTACACTCTCCCAAGACTAAACCAGGAAGAAGTTGAATCCCTGAATAGACCAATAGCAGGCTCTGAAATTGAGGCAATAATTAATAGCCTACCAACCAAAAAAAGTCCAGGACCAGATGGATTCACAGCTGAATTCTACCAGAGGTACAAGGAGGAGCTGGTACCATTCCTTCTGAAACTATTCCAATCAATAGAAAAAGAGGGAATCCTCCCTAACTCATTTTAGGACGCCAACATCATCCTGATACCAAAGCCTGGCAGAGACACAACAAAAAAAGAGAATTTTAGACCAATATCCCTGATGAACATCAATGCAAAAATCCTCAATAAAATACTGGGAAACCGAATCCAGCAGCACATCAAAAAGCTTATCCACCATGATCAAGTGGGCTTCATCTCTGGGATGCAAGGCTGGTTCAACATATGCAAATCAATAAACGTAATCCAGCATATAAACAGAACCAAAGACAAAAACCACATGATTATCTCAATAGATGCAGAAAAGGCCTTTCACAAAATTCAACAGCCCTTCATGCTAAAAACTCTCAGTAAATTTGGTATTGATGAAACGTATCTCAAAATAATAAGAGCTATTTATGACAAACCCACAGCCAATATCATACTGAATGGGCAAAACTGGAAGCATTCCCTTTGAAAACTGGCACAAGACAGGGATGCCCTCTCTCACCACTCCTATTCAACATAGTGTTGGAAGTTCTGGCTAGGGCAATCAGGCAAGAGAAAGAAATAAAGCGTATTCAGTTAGGCAAAGAAGAAGTCAAGTTGTCCCTGTTTGCAGATGACCTGATTGTATATTTAGAAAACCCCATCATCTCAGCCCAAAATCTCCTTAAGCTGATAAGAAACTTCAGCAAAGTCTCAGGATACAAAATTAATATGCAAAAATTACAAGCATTCTTATACACCAGTAATAGACAAACAGAGAGCCAAATCATGAATGAACTTCCATTCACAATTGCTTTAAAGAGAATAAAATACGTAGGAATCCAACTTACAAGGGATGTAAAGGACCTCTTCAAGGAGAACTACAAACCACTGCTCAGTGAAATAAAAGAGGACACAAACAAATGGAAGAACATATCATGCTCATGGAGAGGAAGAATCAATATCATGAAAATGGCCACACTGCCCAAGGTAATTTACAGATTCAATGCCATCCCCATCAAGCTACCAATGAGTTTCTTCACAGAATTGAAAAAAAAACTGCTTTAAAGTTCATATAGAACCAATAAAGAGCCCGCATTGCCAAGACAATCCTAAGTCAAAAGAACAAAGCTAGAAGCATCACACTACCTGACTTCAAACTATACTACAAGGCTACAGTAACCAAAACAGCATGGTACTGGTACTAAAACAGAGATATAGACCAACGGAACAGAACAGAGTCCTCAGAAATAATACCACACCTCTAGAGCCATCTGATCCATGACAAACCTGAGAAAAACAAGAAATGGGGAAAGGATTCCCTATTTAATAAATGGTGCTGGGAAAATTGGCTAGCCATAAGTAGAAAGCTGAAACTAGATCCTTTCCTTACTCCTTATATGAAAATTAATTCAAGATGGATTAGAGACTTAAATGTTAGACCTAATACCATAAAAACCCTAGAAGAAAACCTAGGTAATACCATTCAGGACATAGGCATGGGCAAAGACTTCATGTCGAAAACACCAAAAGCAATGGCAACAAAAGCCAAAATTGACAAATGGGATCTAATTAAACTAAAGAGCTTCTGCACAGCAAATCTCATACCAGTTAGAATTGCAATCATTAAAAAGTCAGGAAACAACAGGTGCTGGAGAGGATGTGGAGAAATAGGAACACTTTTACACTGTTGGAGAGATTGTAAACTAGTTCAACCATTATGGAAAACAGTATGGCGATTCCTCAAGGATCTAGAACTAGAAGTACCATATGACCCAGCCATCCCATTACTGGGGATATACCCAAAGGATTATAAATCATGCTGCTATAAAGACACATGCACACATATGTTCATTGCGGCACTATTCACAATAGCAAAGACTTGGAATCAACCCAAATGTCCATCAGTGACAGACTGGATTAAGAAAATGTGGCACAATACACCATGGAATACTATGCAGCCATAAAAAAGGATGAGTTTGTGTCCTTTGTAGGGACATGGATGCAGCTGGAAACCATCATTCTCAGCAAACTATCGCAAGAACAGAAAACCAAACACTGCATGTTCTCACTCATAGGTGAGAACTGAACAATGAGATCACTTGGACTTGGGAAGGGGAGCATCACACACCGGAGCATATTATGGGGAGGGGGGAGGGGGGAGGGATTGCACTGGGAGTTATACCTGATGTAAATGATGAGTTGATGGGTGCTGATGAGTTGATGGGTGCAGCACACCAACATGGCACAAGTATACATATGTAACAAACCTGCACATTATGCACATGTACCCTAGAACTTAAAGTATAATAATAAAAAAAATAGAAAATAGAAAATAATTAAAATTTAAATTAAAAAAAAAAAAGAAAAAATGTTAAAGGCAGTTAGAAAGAAGAGGCAAGTGACCTACAAAGGGAACCCCATTAGGCTAACAGTGACCTTTCAGTAGAAACCCTACAAGCCAGAAGAGATTGGGGACCTATATTCAGCATATTTAAAGAAAAGAAATTCTAACAAAGAATTTTATATCCAGCCAAACTAAGCTTCATAAATGAAGAAGAAATAAAATCCTTTTCAGACAAGCAAATACTAAGAGAGTTTACTACCACAAGACCTGACTTACAAGACATCCTTAATGGAATGCTAAACATGGAAACAAAAGACCATTACTGGCCACAATGAAAAAAAAACAATGCTATTGGTATATTGAAATGCTACCGTTTCAATTTTTGTACCGATTTTGTACATTAATTTTGTGTCCAGAATCTTCACTGATGCTGTTTATCAGATCTAGGAACTTTTGGACAGAGACAATAAAATAGGTATAAAATCATATCACCTGTAAACAGATAGTTTGACTTACTCTGTTCCTATTCAGATTACTTTTCTTTCTCTTTCCTGATTGCTCTGGCTAAGACTTCCAGTACTATGTTGACTAGAAGGAGTGATAGTGGACATCCTGTTCTTGTTCCAGTTCTTAAGGGGAATGCTTTTTGCTTTTTTCCTGTTCAGCATAATAATGGCCGTGGGTTTGTCATAGATGGCTCTTATTATTTTGAGTTATATTCCTTCAACAGCTACTTTATTGAGGCTTTTAAACATGAAAAGATGCTGAATTGAATCAAAACTTTTTTCTGCATCTATTGAGATGATCATGTGAGGTTTTTTTTTAGTTCTATTTATGTGATGAATGATGTTTATTGATTTGTATATGTTGAAAAAAACTTGCATCCAAGGGATAAAGCCTACTTGATGATGGTGGATTAGCTTTTTGATAAACTGCTGGATTCAGTATGCTGGTATTTTATTGAGGAATTTTGCATCTATGTTCATCAAGAATATTAGCTTGAAATTTTCTTTTATGCTGTGTGTTTGAAAGGTTTTGGTATCAGGAAATGTTGGACTTATAGGATAAGTTCAAGAAGAGTCCCTCCTCTTTGATTTTTTGGAATACTTTAAGTGGGAATGGTACTAGCTCTTCTTTATATATCTGGTAGAATTTGGACATGAATCCATCTGGTTTGGTTATTTCTGATTGATAGGCTTTTTATTACTCATTCAATTGTGGAACTTGTTACTGGTCTGTTCAGAGATTCCATTCCTTCCTGGTTCCATCTAGGGAGATAGCATGTTATCAGGAACTTATACTTTTTTTTTCTAGGTTTTCTATTTTGTGTGCACAGGGATATTTGTACTAATCTGTGATTTTTTTTTTTTTAATTTCTGTAGGGTTGGTGGTAATATTTCCTTTGGCATTTCTGACTTGACTTATTTGGATCTTCTCTCTTTTTTCCTTAATAGTCTAGCTAGTGGTCTATCAGACTGTGTCCCAGAGGCTTTGTTATATTGTATCTTTCTTTCCATTAGTTTCAAGAAATTTATTGATTTTGGTCTTTCATTGTTTACCCAAAAGGTATTCAGGAACAGGCGGTTTAATTTTTGTGTAATTGTATGGTTTCCAGCACACAAAGTGTCAAATCAAAAATGCAATAGCATTCACAATAGCCACAGGAAACAAGAATACTTAGGAATACAACTAAGCAAGTAGATAAAAGACCTCCACAAGGAGAATCACAAACACTGCTGAAGGAAATCAGAGATGACACAAACAAATGAAAAAACATCCCCTACTCAAAGTTAGAAATAATCAATGTTGTTAAAATGGCCAAGCTACCCAACGCAATGTACAGATTCAATAATATCCCTATCAAATTACAAATGATATTCTTCATAAAATTAGAAAAAAAAAAAAACTATTCTAAAATTCACTTGGAACCATAAAAGAGCCAGGCTAGCTAGAGCAGTCCTAAGCAAAAAGAACAAAGCTGGATGTATCACATTACCTGACTTCAAACTATATTACAAGGTTACAATAACCAAAACAGCATGGTACTGGTACAAAAACAAGCATGTAGACAAATAGACAGAATAGAGAAGTTAGGAAGAATGCCAAACATCTGCAACCATCTGATCTTCAAACAAGTGGATGAGAACAAAAAATGGGGAAATGGTTCCCTATTCAATAAATGATGCTGCAATAAATGGATAGCCATAGTCAGAAGATGGAAACTGGGCCCCTTCCCTACACCATATACAAAAATCAACTCAAGATTGATTAAAGATTTTAATGTAAAACCTGAAACTACAAAAGCTTGAATAAACGTAAGAAATACCATTCTATACATAGGTCCTAGCAAAGATTTTATGATAAAGTCACCAAAGCAATTACAATAAACAACAAAAGTAGACAATTGAGATCTAATTAAAGAGCTTCTGAACAGCAAAAGAAACTACCAACAGAGTAAATAGACAACCCATAGAATTGGAGAAAATGTTTGTGAACTATGCATCCAATAAAGGTCTAACGTCCAGAATCTACAAGTAACCAAAACAAATTAACAAGCTAAAACAAACAGTACCATTTAAAAAAAAATGAGCAAAGGACATCAAAACTTCTCAACAAAAGATATATACATGGCCAGCAAGCATATGAAAAAATACTGAACATCACTGATCATTAGGGAAATGCAAATCAAAACCACAAAGAGATAACATCTCACACCAGTCAGAATGGTTATTAAGAAGTCAAAAAAGTACAGATGCTGGCAAGGCTGCACAGAAAATTTACATTCCCACAGCTTATATACTGCTGGCGTGAATGGAAATTAGTTCAGCCACTGTGGAAAGGAGTATGGCAATTTTTCAAATAACTTAAAACTACCCTTCAACCCAGCAGTCCCATTACTGGGTGTATACCCAAAATAATATACATCATCCTGCCAAAAAGATATGCATGCCTAGGTTCATTCCAGCACTATTCACAATATTAAAAGACAGAGAATCAACCTAGAGTCTATCAGTGGTAGACTGGATAAAGAAAATGTGGTACATATACACCACAGAATACTACACATCCGTAAGAAAGAACAAAATCACGTCATTTTTAGCAACATGAATGGAGCTGGGGGCCATTATCCTAAGTGAATTAACACAGGAACAGAAAACCAGATACTGCATATTCTCACTTATAAGTGTGAGCTAAACATTGAGTACACATAGACACAAAGAAGTGAACAATAGACACCAGGGCCTACTTGAGGGTGGAGGGTGGGAGGAAGGTGAAGATTGAAAAACAAACAAAAAATTGGATACTGTGCTCATTAACTGGATGAGGAAATAATCTGTACACCAAATATCTGCTACACATATTTTACCCATGTAACTACTCGGCACATGTACCCCATGAACTTAAAAGTTGGGGGAAAAATAAGAAAACAATGGAATAAAAGACTAAAGAAGTGGCACTTAGAAAAGGTCTCTTGTATCATTTGAGATAAGAACTGAAACAGTAATAAGGAGCCAACCCTGGGAAAAACAAAAACAAAATGAGCACAGAAAATTCCACCCAGGAGTAAGAGAGTTTGTGAAGAACCTAAGTAGAGCGTAATCTCTCTTTGTTTGAGGAACAGAAAGAAGGAAAATATGGCTTATGTGTAGAGAACAAAGTAAAAGGAGAAGAGGATCTGGCTGGAGAAAAAGACAGGGGTCAGTGTAGGCTGCTGTGAGCTATGGTAAGAAATGAATTTGATTTCCAGTACAATGGGAAAGTTTTACTTCTATGTGCACAGCCAAAATCATGGAGATTATATGATATCAGTGATAGAGCTGAAAGAAATGAACAATCTTCTCTACAAAAAATGAAGCTTCCTTTTAAAACTCAGGCCCAACCAACCAAAACAATCTTGTCAGGTGAACATGACCTGCTTTTTCATGGCATTGTCCAGAATTGTGCTGTCTACAAATTACACTTGAAAATCTGTATGTCTCAGTTTCTCTCCTTCTTAGAGATTGTAGTCAGCTTTCCTTATGAAACTGAAAAACTTGACCAATGAACCCTCAATATTCCTAATCCCCACTGTTCTACACTTATAGGCTGCTTTAATTTTAAGTTTGCATGAATAATTTGGCCAATATGTTCATCTATTTTAGACTATTATTGAAGTATTTTCAGAACACTTTAAATATTTATACTGTTCAAAATTAGATAATTGGAACTAATAATATTAAGGCTCTTTGAGTGAAAGAACGCAAAAACAAGCAAGCAAAAAAATTCTTGAAATCCAGAAGAAGGTGCTAATGGAGACATTCATATTTTGATAAATAAATCTAGAGGAGTCCAAAATTTAGACAAAGCCAGAATCATATTTCTTTCAAAAGACCACACTATTGTTGATACTGTTATTTTTAATAAGCTGGAAACCAGCTTATTAAAGTTATCAATCTTAGTAAGTAAAAATGACTAAAGAGATACCCAGGTGTGTGTGTGTATGTGTGTGTGTGTGTGTGTACATGGGTGTAGGTAATATTTTCCCTCATTTCTTTGGTTACTGCCCATTAGCCATGTACAAATACTCTCCATATGATAATTCACCCTAAAACTTATAATATAATAGTATAATGTAACACAGATACTATAATTATACATTATTATGTTGTACTAATATATATGCTATTATTATATTATAATATAATGTGAATTATATTAATATACTACTATAGTTAATACAGTAATTATATAATAATATAATAGTGTGTGTAATAATATAATATTAATTACATTAATATATATTATATAAATTATATAATTTATATATAATTATAATATTTATATATAATTATATAAATATAATGTAATATTTATTAATATAATTGTATTATAATGTAATTATAATGTAATAATAATATGACAGAAGACATCACTTGCATATCTGTGCACTTAATAGCTTATCAATATCCATCACCTATACCATCTTGCTTAATATGAGAACTAAGCAGTTTTGTTCTCAGCAGCAGCAGAAACTTCTTATGTATAGCCCTGAGAAAAATTTTAAAAAACTGTCTCAAAAGTGTGAGTCCATATTATTTAGTTCCTAGATCTTGTTCTCCAATACTATTCACCAATTAAATACAATCAATCTCTTCAATTCTTTGTTTTTTTTTTTTGAGATGGAGTCTCGCTCTGTTGCCCAGGCTGCAGTGCAGTGGCATGATGGCTCACCACAACCTCCACCTCCTGGGTTCCAGCTATTCTCCTGCCTCAGCCTCCAGAGTAGCTGGGATTATAGGCGTGCGCCACCACACCCGGCTAATTTTTTGTATTTTTAGTAGAGATGGGGTTTCACTGTGTTAGCCAGGATGGCCTTGACCTCCTGACCTCGTGATCTGTCCACCTCAGCCTCACGAAGTGCTGGGATTACAGGCATGAGCCACCACGCCCAGCCGAATATTTCTAAATAGCTAGAAGAGCTCAAATTTCCAATAATTCAAAATTTCTAGGATAAAGAGAAGACAAATATTTAAAGTGATGGATGACTTATTATACTTATTTGAGCTTCAAAAATTATATCAATGTATTTTTAATTTTTTGTAAATTTTTATGTGTACATTGTAGGTGTGTGTATACACACACACACACATATATAGAGAGAGAGAGAGTTATTTGAGATTTCTCTTTTTGATTTTTTTTTACTTTTTTGATTTAGGAACTAATTGCATATATATGCAATATATATGCATGCTATATATATGTGCTATATATATGCAATATATATGCATGCTATATATATGTGCTATATATATGCAATATATATGCATGCTATATACCTGTGCTATATATATGCAATATGTATGCTATATATATAGATATGGATAATTTGCAAATATTTTCTCTCATTCTGTGGGTTTTCTTTTCACTTTGTCAATTATTTCCTTGGCTGTGCAGAAACTTTTTAACTTGATGTGCTCCCATTTGTCCATTTTTTCTTTGGTTCCCTGTGCTCTTGGGATATTACTCAAGAAATTTTTACTTAGATTAATGTCCTGGAGTGTTTCCTTAATGTTTCTTTTTAGCAGTTTCTTAGTTTGATGTCTTAGATTTAAGTCTTTTAATCAATTTAGATTTAATTTTTGTATACAATGAGAGATAAAATCCAGTTTTATTCTTTTGCATATGAATATCCAGTTTTCCTGGTGCTATTATTGAAGAGGCTGTTCTTTCCCCATTGTATGTGCTTGGCACCATTGTCAAAAATAATTTCACTGTAGATGTATGAATTTATTTCTGGGTTCCCTATTCTATCAATCAATGTGTCTGTTTTGATGTCATAAACGTGCTGTTTTGTTTACTATAGCTCTGTATTATAATTTGAAGTCAGGTAATGTGCTTCCTCCAGTTTTGTTCTTTTTGCTTAGGATACCTTTGGCTATTCTGGGCCTTTTGTGGTTTCATATAAATGTTAGGATTTTTTTTTTTATTTCTGTGAAGAATGTCATTAGTATATTCTTAAGGATTGCATTGAATTCGTAGATTGCTTTTGGTAGTATGAACATTTCAATAATATTGATTCTAGCAAACCATAAACAATATCTTTACTTTTTTGTGTACTTTTCAACTTCTTGCATCAATGTTTTATAGATTTTATTGCAGAGATCTTTCACTTCTTTGGTTAAGTTTCTTCCAGTATATGTTATTTTATTTGTAGTTATTGTAAGTGAAATTACTTTCTTGTTCTCCTTTTCATATTGTTCTCTGTTGTCTATAGAAATATAATGACTCTTGTGTGTTGATTTTGTATTCTGCAAATTTACTGAGTTTGTTTATCAGTTCTCTCAGTTTTTCTTTTGGTGGAGTCTTTAAGTTTTTCAAAATATAAGATCATATTATCTGCACACAAGAATAATTTGACTTTTTCCTTTCCAATTTAAATTTTTTTTTTTATTTCTTTCTTTTGTGTGATTGCCCTGGTTAGGACATCCTGTTCTATGTTGAATAACAGTGTTGAAAGTGAATATCCTTGCCTTTTTCCAGATCTTAGAGGAATAGCTTTCAGTTTTTCCTTGTTCAGTATGATACTCTCTGTGGGGATGTCATATATGGCCTTTATTGTGTTTAGGTATGTTCCTTCTATCCCCAGGACTTTGAGGTTTGTGGTGTTTTGTTTTGTTTTGTTTTGAGATGGAGTTTTGCTATTGTCGTCCAGGCTGGAGTGCATTGGTGCGATCTTGACTCACTGCAACCTTTGCCTGCTGGGTTCAAGCGATTCTCCCACCTCAGCCTCCCAAGTTGCTAGGATTACAGGTGCCCACCACCATACTCACCTAATTTTTTTGCATTTTTAGTAGAGATGGGGGCCAGGCTGGTCTTGAACTCCTGACTTCAGGTGATCCGCCTGCCTCTGCCTTCCAAAGTGCTGGATTTACAGGCATGAGACACGACGCCCAGGCCTGAGGTTTGTCCTTCAATTTTTTGATATGACATATCACATTGATTGGTTTGTATATGTTGAATTCTCCTTGCACCCCTCAGATAAACTCCACTTGGTCATGATGAGTGATCTTTTTAACATGTTGTTGAATTAAGTTTGATAATATTTTGTTGAGGATTTTCACATCAATATTCACGAGGGATAATGGCCTATAGTTTTCTTTTATTCATGTGTCCTTGTCTGGTTTTGATATAAGGGTAATACTTGCCTTGTAGAATGAGTTTGGAAGTACTCCCTGCTCTATTTTCAGAATAGTTTGAGTAGGATTGATATTACTTTTTTTTATATATATATATATATGCTTGGTAAAATTCAGCAGTGAAGCCTTTGGGTCCTGGACTTTTCTTTCCAGGGAGATTTTTTGTTATGGCTTCAATCTCATTATTTATTATAAATTTATTCTGGTTTCAGATTTGCTCATGGATCAACCTTGGTAGGTTTTATGTATCTAGGAATTTGCCCATTTCTTCTAAGTTGTTCAATTTATTGGCAAATAGTTTCTCATTTAAGTCTCTAATGATTTTTCGAATGTCTGCAGTATCACTTGTAATGTCTCCTCTTCATTTATAATTATACATATTTGAGTCTTCCCTCTTTTTTCTTAATCTAGCTAAAGGTTTGTCAATTTTTTTATCTTTCCCAAAATCCAAATGTTTGTTTCATTAATCTTTTGTAATTTTTGTTTTAATTTCATCTATTTCTGTCCTAATTTTTATTATTTTTTTTCCTCCTCCTAATTTTGTTTTCAGTTTGCTCTTGCTTTTCTAATTCCTTAAGATGCATTGTTAGGTTGTTATTTGAAATTTTTCTACTTTTTATGTATAGACTTATTGCTGTAAACTTTCCTCCTAGTACTGCTTTTGCTCTAGCCCATAAACTTTTGAATGTTGTATTTCCATTTTCATTTGCCCAAGAAATTTTGAAATTCATTTCTTTATTTTTTCATTCACCCACTGGTCATTCAGAAGCCTATTGTTAAATTTTCATGTGTTTTTATAGTTTGCAAGTTTCCTTCCATTATTGATATCTAGTTTTACTACACTGTGGTCAGAGAAGGTACTTAATATAATATCAATTTTTTGAATCTTTCAGACTTGTTTTTTGGTGTAACATATGTTCCATCTTTGAGAATGACTGAGGTGCTGAGGATAAGAATGTACGTTCTGCAGCCATTAGATGAAACATTCTGTAAATGTCCAATAGGTCCATTTGTCTATAGTGCTGATTCAGCCTAATTAAAAAATAATATTTTAAAAATTATTTTCTGTCTGGATGATCCATCCAATGCTGAAAATGGGATGTTGCAGTCTCCAGCTATTATTGTATTGGAGTTTATCTCTCTCTTTAGCTCTGATAATATTTTCCTTATGTATCTGGGAGGTCCAGTGTTGGATACATATATATCTATAATTCTTATATCCTCTTGCAGAATTCACGTCTTTATTATTGTATAATGATCTCCTTTGTCTTTTTTATAGATTTCTCTTGAAATATATTTTGTATGGTATAAGCATACTTGCTCCTGCTCTTTTTTAGTTTCCATTTGCATGAAATATCTTTTTTCATTTTGTTATTTTAAGTCTATGTGTGCCTTTATAGGTAAAATGTGTTTCTTGTAGACAACAGATCACTGAGTCTCATTTTTTTAATCCATACTGGCACTTTATATTTTTTAATTGGAGGGTTTAGTCCATTTACATTCAATGCTATTATTGAAAAGTAAGGAGTTACTCCTGACATTTTCTTCTTTGTTTTCTGGGTTTTTGTTTTGTTTTGTTTTGTTTTTTGTTTTATTGTTTTCTCTTCCTTCTTTTTTTACTATTTTTCTTTAGGTGAAGGTGGTTTTCTCTGGTTGTATATATTAATGTCTTGCTTTTTATTTTTTTGTGTATCGGTTGTAGATTTTTTTAATTTAACGGTGCCATGAGGATTGCAAATATTAATAACATCTTATAACCCATTATTTTAAACTGATGACAACTTAACATTGATTGCAAAAACTAACAAAGAGAGAACTAATATAAACTGTACATTTTAATTTCATTCCTTGCCACTTTTTGACTTTATGCTGTTTCTATGATATCTTATTATATTATCTATGTCTTGAAAAGTTGTTGTAGTCACTGTTTTTGTTGTTGTTGTTGTTGTTTTTTGAGATGGAGTCTCGCTTTGTCACCCAGGCTGGAGTGCAACATATAATCGTGGCTCACAGAAACCTCTGCCTCCTGGGTTCAAGTAATTCTCCTGCCTCAGCCTCATGAGTAGCTGGGATTACGGATGTGCACCACCATTCCCCGATACTTGTATTTTTAGTAGAGGTGGGGTTTCACCATGTTGACCAGGCTGGTCTCAAACTCCTGACTTCATGATCCACCCACCTCAGCCTCCTAAAGTGTTGGGATTACAGGCATGAGCCATCGTGCCCAGCCTTGTAGTTATCATTTGTGATAGGTTCATTGTTTAGTCATTCTACTCAAGATATGAGTGGTTTACACACTACGATTGCAGTGTTAAAATATTCTGTGTTTGTCGGTGTACTTACTATTACCAGTGAGTTTTGTATCTTCAGTTAATTTCTTATTACTTGTTAACATTCTTCTTCTTAAGAGTGAAGAAATTCCTTTAGCATTTCTTGTAGGACAGGTCTGGTGATGAAAAATCCTCAGCTTTTTTTTTTTTTTTTGTCTGGGAAAGTCTTTATTTCTCCTTCATGTTTGAAGGATATTTTCAGTGAATATATTTTTTCAGGATAAAAGACATTTTTCCTTCAGCATTTTAAATATGTCAGCCCACACTCTTCTGGCCTTTAAGATTTGCACTGAGAAGTTTGTTGTCAGACATATTAGAATTCCTTTGTATGTTATTTGTTTCTTTTCTCTTGATGCTTTTAATATCCTATCTTTATCCTTTATTTTTGGAAGTTTGAATATTAAATGTCTTAAGGTAGTCTCATTTGAGTTAAATTTGCTTGGTGTTCTATAACTTTCCTGTATGTGAATGTTAATATATTTCAATAGGTTTGGAAAGTTATCTTTAATTATCCCTTTAAATAAATTTTCTACAATGATCTCTCTCCCTATGTACTCTTTTAGGCCAATAACTCTCAGATTTGCCCTGTTTGAAGCTGTTGTTTATATCTTGTTGTTGTGCTTTATTATTTTTTATTCATTTTTCTTTTGTCTTCTCTGACTGAATATTTTCAAATAGCCTGTCTTCAGGCTCACAATTATTTATTTTTCTTGTTCAGTTTTGCTGTTGAGAGACTCTTCAGTACATCAATTGCATTTTTCAACTCCAGAATTTCTGCTTGATTTTTTAAAAAAATTATTTCAATCTCTTTCTTAAATGTATCTGATAGGATTCTGAATTCCTTCTCTATGTTATCTTGAATTTCATGGACATTCATCAACACAGTTATTTTGAATTCTCTGTCTGAAAGGTCACATAGCTCTGTAATTCCAAGATTGGTTACTGCTGCCTTATGTAATTTGTTTGATGATGTCATGTTTTTCTGGAGTGTCTTGATACTGGTGGATGTTTATCGATGCCTGGGCACTAAAGACTAAGGTATTTATTGCAGTATTTGAGTCTGTGCTTGTTTGTACCTGTCCTTCTTTGGAAGGTTTTCCAAGCATTCAAAGGGAATTGAGTATTGTGATCTAAATGTTTGGTCACTGAAGCCATATCTGTCTTAGGGGGTGCCTAAAGCTTAGTAACACTATGACTCTTGCAGACTCATGGAGATATCACAATGGTGGTCTTGGATATGATCCCAGAGAATTCCTTGGATTACCAGGCAGAGACTTTTTTTTTCTCTACCTTAACCTTAAACAAACAGAGTTTCTCTCTCCATGCTGAGCTGCCTGGAGCTGGGGGAGGGGTGACACTAGCACCACTGTGGCCACCACCACTGGGACTGGACTGGATCTGACTTGAAGCTAGCACAGCACTGGGTGTTGCCCAAGGCCTGGAGCAATCCTTGTCTGGTTGCTGCTGATGTTCATCAAGGCCCAAGTGTTCTTCAGTCAGCAAGTGGTTAATCCAGCTAGGCTTATGTCCTTGCCTTCAGGGTGGTGACTAACCCTTGGCCCAGGGCAGGTCCTGGAATATCAGCTAGGAGCCAAGGCCTGGAGGTGGGAAATTTAGGAATCTACCTGATATTCTATTCTACTGTGGCTGAGCTGATACCCAACCCATAGACAAAGTCCTTCCCATTCCTCCCTCTCCTTTCCTCATAGAGAAAAATTCTCTCCCAATGGCCACCATTCCCCAGGCCCATCATGATTACAGCCTGGCTACTGCCAATATTCACTGAAGACCAAAGGGCTCTTCAGTCAGTGTGTGTTGAATGCTCCCAGACCTGCATCTCTCCCTTCAGTGTACTGATCTTCTCTCTGGCCCAGGGTGAGTCCAGAAATGCTGTCCAAGAGCCAAGACCTGGAATCACTAACCTCAGGAGGCTGCTTGGTGCTCTACCCCACTGTGATGGAGCTGGTACCCAAGCTGCAAGACAAAGTCCCCTTTGCTCCTTTCCTGCTTTTTTGTTTTGTTTGGTTTTGGGGTTTTTGCAGAGGATTTTTCTCCCCATGGCCACCACAGCTGCTGAGAATGTGCTGGGTCATACCTGAAGCCAGCACTGACCTGGTCTCACCCAAGGCCCTCAGTGAGAACTGCCTGGGTACCACTGATGTTTATTTAAGGCCCAGGGGCTCTTTAGTCAGCTGGTGATGCATCCTGCCAAGACTGGTTCTTCACCTTCAAAGCTACAGGTTCCCTCTGGCCCAGATGTGTCTAAAAATGTCTTCTGGGAGCTAGAACCTGGAATGGGGAGCTCAGGATTCCTCCCAGTGTCCTATCCTACGGTATTTGAGATGGCATCCAAGTTGCAAAGCAAAGTCCTCTTTACTCTTTCCTTTTCCCCAAGCAGAAAGAAGAAATCTTTTCTGGAGCTATGAGCTGCACTGGACTCCCTTGGCTGTCCTGGCCATTGTCTCACTGGGTCATGTGCACCCCAAGTCGACTGGCTCTGAGCCCAGGACAACACCAGAACTTGCCCAGGAATTGCAGTTCTTGTTGCCTATACTGGATTTCAAGTTTACTTTGAACCCCATGCACTTTAACCTATGATGGTGTAGCTAGCCAGAACTCAGGTTCTGACTGCTGATATGGGAAATTCACCTCTGGCAGAAGTTGGTCTAAATGCTGCCTTGATAGATGTCAGCTGAATTCTGTCCCATGTTGCTTTCTGCTGTGAAAGGGCAGTACTAAGTTCCAATGCTAAGTCCCATATCACTGTACTCTCTCTCCCTCAAACATACAGATTCTCTCTCTGTGACACGTGGTCACTGCAGGGGTGGGGGAGGAAGTGTCACCAATTCAAGACTGTCTTTCCTATCCTTTTTAGTGACTCTTTCAATGATATTATGTTAAAACCAGTTGCTGTGATTACTCACCTGATTTTTGGTACTTATGAAGGTGCTTTCTTATGTGGATAATTTTTCAATTTGGTATTCCTGCAGCAAGGATGATCACTGGATGGTTCTATGTGGCCATCGTGTTCCACCTCTATCTCTGGAGAAGTTCGTGTATTAGATTATCACATGCACTCCCAAAATATATCCTTTATGTATCAATAAAAGTAAAATTTTAAAAATAAAATAAATAAAAATAAACAAGGCTACTTGGAGAACTGGCTGATTCTTGGATTGATGCAAGGTGTATCAGAATGAACCTGGAGTATCTTCTAGTAGCAAAAATTAAAGCACTTAAGGAAAGAAAAGTATGGGAGTATGCCAAAGGCAAACATAGGGTCCAATAGGAAGGGTTCCTGATTGTTAAAGTTGGAAAAGTTTTAATAACAATTTAATAACAATTTAAATAAAATCATTTTGGACTATGAATCAAAATGCAAAGTAAACATTCATGAGTCGATATTGATACAAATAAATAATTAAATAAGTATATTAGTAGGGAGAAAGAGACAAATCTCTCATACAGAAGAATTCCAAATCATTGATGTAGACACTTCACCACCAGAACTCCTTATTCATTAAGTGTGGCCTGTGCATGGTGACGTCTTTCTAATGAATACAACATGGAAAGGGGAAAAATATAACTCTACAGTGGAGAAACCTGACAAACATGACCTCAGCTAGTTGATCACGATCAACATCGAGGGGGCAGAGCAAGATGGCTGAATAGGAACAGCTCCAGTCTCCAACTCCCAGTGCAAGCTACACAGAAGACAGGTGATTTCTGCATTTTCAACTGAGGTACTGGGTTTATCTCACTAGGGAGTGGCTGACAATCAGTGCTGGTCAGCTGCTGCAGCCCGACCAGCCAGAGCTGAAGCAGGGAGAGGCATCGCCTCACCTGGGAAGTGCAAGGGGGAAGAGAATCCCTTTTCCTAGCCAGGGGAACTGAGACACACAACACCTGGAAAATCAGGTAACTCCCACCCCAATACTGCGCTCTACCAAGGATCTTAGCAAACGGGCACACCAGGAGACTATATCCCACACCTGGCCGGGAGGGTCCCACGCCCACGGAGCCTCCCTCATTGCTAGCACAGCAGTCTGCAATCTCACTGCAAGGCAGCAGCGAGGCTGGGGGAGGGGCGCCTGCCATTGCTGAGGCTTAAGGAGATAAACAAAGCAGCTGGGAAACTTGAACTGGGTGGAGCTCACAGCAGCTCAAGGAGTCCTGCCTGTCTCTGTAGACTCCACCTCTGGGGACAGGGCACAGCTAAACAACAACAACAACAACAAAAAGCAGCTTAAACCTCTGCAGATGCAAACGAATCTGTCTGACAGCTTTGAAGTGACCAGTGGATCTCCCAACACAGAGGTTGAGATCTGAGAACGGACAGACTACCTGCTCAAGTGGGTCCCTGACCCCTGAGTAGCCTAACTGGGAGACATCCTCCACTAGGAGCAGACCGACACCCCACACCTCACACGGTGGAGTACACCCCTGAGAGGAAGCCTCCAAAGCAAGAATCAGACAGGTACACTTGCTGTTCAGCAATATTCTATCTTCTGCAGCCTCTGCTGCTGATACCCAGGCAAACAGGGTCTGCAGTGGAACTCAAGCAATCTCCACCAGACCTACAGCTAAGGGTCCTGACTGTTAGAAGGAAAACTAACAAACAGGAAAGACACCCACACGAAAACCCCATCAGTACGTCACCATCATCAAAGACCAGAGGCAGATAAAACCACAAAGATGGGGAAAAAGCAGGGCAGAAAAGCTGGAAATTCAAAAAATAAGAGTGCATCACCCCCTGCAAAGGAACGCAGCTCATCGCCAGCAACGGATCAAAGCTGGACAGGGAATGACTTTGACGAGATGAGAGGAGAAGGCTCCAGTCCATCAAACTTTTCAGAACTAAAGGAGGAATTACGCACCCAGCACAAAGAAACTAAAAATCTTGAAAAAAAAAAGAGGAAGAATTGATAACTAGAATAATTAATGCAGAGAAGGCCATAAACGAATGGACAGAGATGAAAGCCATGACACGAGAAATATGTGACAAATGCACAAGCTTCACTAACCGACTCGATCAACTGGAAGACAGTATCAGCGATTGAGGATCAAATGAATGAAATGAAGCGAGAAGAGAAACCTAAAGAAAAAAGAAGAAAAAGAAATGACCAAAGCCTGCAAGAAGTATGGGATAATGTAAAAAGACCAAATCTACGTCTGATTGGGGTGCCTGAAAGTGAGGGGGAAAATGGAACCAAGTTGGAAAACACTCTGCAGGATATCATCCAGGAGAACTTCCCCAACCTAGTAGGGCAGGCCAACATTCAAATTCAGGAAATACAGAGAACGCCACAAAGATACTCCTCGAGAAGAGCAACTCCAAGACACATAATTGCCAGATTCACCGAAGTTGAAATGAAGGAAAAACTGTTAAGGGCAGCCAGAGAGAAAGGTTGGGTTACCCACAAAGGGAAGCCCATCAGACTAACAGCAGCTCTCTCGGAAGAAACTCTACAAGCCAGAAGAGAGTGGGGGCCAATATTCAACATCCTTAAAGAAAAGGATTTTAAACCCAGAATTTCATATCCAGCCAAACTAAGTTGCATCCGTGAAGGAGAAATAAAATCCATTACAGATAAGCAAATGCTTAGAGATTTTGTCACCACCAGGCCTGCCTTACAAGAGACCCTGAAGGAAGCACTAAACATGGAAACGAACAACCGGTACCAGCCATTGCAAAAACATGCCAAAATGTAAAGACCATTGAGGCTAGGAAGAAACTGCATCAACTAACGAGCAAAATAACCAGTTAATATCAAAATGGCAGGATCAAGTTCACACATAACAATCTTAACCTTAAATGTAAATGGACTAAATGCTCCAGTTAAAAGACATAGACTGGCAAACTGGATAAAGAGTCAAGACCCATCAGTTTGCTGTATTGAGGAAACCCATCTCACATGCAGAGACATACGTAGGCTCCAAATAAAGGGATGGAGAAAGGTCTACCAAGCAAATGGAGAACAAAAAACAGCAGAGGTTGCAATACTAGTCTCTGATAAAACAGACTTTAAACCATCAAAGATCAAAAGAGAGAAAGAAGGCCATTACATAATGGTAAAGGGATCAATTCATCAGGAAGAGCTAACTATCCTAAATATATATGCACCCAATACAGGAGCACCCAGATTCATAAAGCAAGTCCTTAGAGACTTACAAAGAGACTTAGACTCCCATACAATAATAATGGGAGACTTCAACACTCCACTGTCAACATTAGACAGATCAACGAGACAGAAAGTTAACAAGGATATCCAGGAATTGAACTCATCTCTGCAGCAAGCAGACCTAATAGACATCTACAGAACTCTCCACCCCAAATCAATAGAATATACATTCTACTTAGCACCACATCACACTTATTCCAAAAGTGACCACATAATTGGAAGTAAAGCACTCCTCAGCAAATGTACAAGAACAGAAATTATAACAAACTGTCTCTCAGACCACAGTGCAAGCAAACTAGAATTCAGGATTAAGAAACTCAATCTAAACGGCTCAACTACATGGAAACTGAACAACCTGCTCCTGAATGACTACTGGGTCCATAATGAAATGAAGGCAGAAATAAAGATGTTCTTTGAAACCAATGAGAACAAAGATACAACATACCAGAATCTCTGGGACACATTTAAAGCAGTGTGTAGAGGGAAATTTATAGCACTAAATGCCCACAAGAGAAAGCTGGAAATATCTAAAATTGACACTCTAACATCGCAATTAAAAGAACTAGAGAAGCAAGAACAAACACATTCAAAAGCTAGCAGAAGGCAAGAAATAACTAAGGTCAGAGCAGAACTGAAGGAGATAGAGACACAAAAAACCCTCTAAAAAATCAATGAATCCAGGAGTTGGTTTTTTTTAAAAGATCAACAAAATTGGCAGACTGCTAGCAAGATTAGTAAAGAAGAAAAGAGAGAAGAATCAAATAGATGCAATAAAAAATGATAAGGGGGATATCACCACCGACCCGACAGAAATACAATCTACCATCAAAGAATTCTATAAACACCTCTGCGCTAATAAACTAGAAAATCTAGAAGAAATGGATAATTTCCTGGACATTTACACTCTCCCAAGACTAAACCAGGAAGAAGTTGAATCCCTGAATAGACCAATAGCAGGCTCTGAAATTGAGGCAATAATTAATAGCCTACCAACCAAAAAAAGTCCAGGACCAGATGGATTCACAGCTGAATTCTACCAGAGGTACAAGGAGGAGCTGGTACCATTCCTTCTGAAACTATTCCAATCAATAGAAAAAGAGGGAATCCTCCCTAACTCATTTTAGGACGCCAACATCATCCTGATACCAAAGCCTGGCAGAGACACAACAAAAAAAGAGAATTTTAGACCAATATCCCTGATGAACATCAATGCAAAAATCCTCAATAAAATACCGGGAAACCGAATCCAGCAGCACATCAAAAAGCTTATCCACCATGATCAAGTGGGCTTCATCTCTGGGATGCAAGGCTGGTTCAACATATGCAAATCAATAAACGTAATCCAGCATATAAACAGAACCAAAGACAAAAACCACATGATTATCTCAATAGATGCAGAAAAGGCCTTTCACAAAATTCAACAGCCCTTCATGCTAAAAACTCTCAATAAATTTGGTATTGATGAAACGTATCTCAAAATAATAAGAGCTATTTATGACAAACCCACAGCCAATATCATACTGAATGGGCAAAACTGGAAGCATTCCCTTTGAAAACTGGCACAAGACAGGGATGCCCTCTCTCACCACTCCTATTCAACATAGTGTTGGAAGTTCTGGCTAGGGCAATCAGGCAAGAGAAAGAAATAAAGCGTATTCAGTTAGGCAAAGAAGAAGTCAAGTTGTCCCTGTTTGCAGATGACCTGATTGTATATTTAGAAAACCCCATCAACTCAGCCCAAAATCTCCTTAAGCTGATAAGAAACTTCAGCAAAGTCTCAGGATACAAAATTAATGTGCAAAAATTACAAGCATTCTTATACACCAGTAATAGACAAACAGAGAGCCAAATCATGAATGAAATTCCATTCACAATTGCTTCAAAGAGAATAAAATACATAGGAATCCAACTTACAAGGGATGTAAAGGACCTCTTCAAGGAGAACAACAAACCACTGCTCAGTGAAATAAAAGAGGACACAAACAAATGGAAGAACATACCATGCTCATGGATAGGAAGAATCAATATCGTGAAAATGGCCATACTGCCCAAGGTAATTTATAGATTCAATGCCTTCCCCATGAAGCTACCAATGACTTTCTTCACAGAATTGGAAAAAACTGCTTTAAAGTTCATATGGAACCAATAAAGAGCCCGCATTGCCAAGACAATCCTAAGTCAAAAGAACAAAGCTGGAGGCATCACACCTGACTTCAAAGTATACTACAAGGCTACAGTAACTGAAACAGCATGGTACTGGTACCAAAACAGAGATATAGACCAATGGAACAGAACAGAGTCCTCAGAAATAATACCACACATCTACAGCCATCTGATCTTTGACAAACCTGAGAAAAACAAGAAATGGGGAAAGGATTCCCTATTTAATAAATGATGCTGGGAAAATTGGCTAGCCATAAGTAGAAAGCTGAAACTGGATCCTTTCCTTACTCCTTATATGAAAATTAATTCAAGATGGATTAGAGACTTAAATGTTAGACCTAATACCATAAAAACCCTAGAAGAAAACCTAGGTAATACCATTCAGGACATAGGCATGGGCAAAGACTTCATGTCGAAAACACCAAAAGCAACGGCAACCAAAGCCAAAATTGACAAATGGGATCTAATTAAACTAAAGAGCTTCTGCACAGCAAAAGAAACTACCATCAGAGTGAACAGGCAACCTACAGAACGGGAGAAAATTTTTGCAATCTACTCATCTGACAAAGGTCTAATATCCAGAACCTACAAAGAACTCAAACAAATTTACAAGAAAAAAACAAACAACCCCATCGAAAAGTAGGCAAAGGATATGAACAGACATTTCTCAAAAGAGGACATTCATACAGCCAACAGACACATGAAAAAATGCTCATCATCACTGGCCATCAGAGAAATGCAAATCAAAACCACAATGAGATACCATCTCACACCAGTTAGAATGGCAATCATTAAAAAGTCAGGAAACAACAGATGCTGGAGAGGATGTGGAGAAATAGGAACACTTTTTCACTGTTGGTGGGATTGTAAACTAGTTCAACCATTATGGAAAACAGTATGGCGATTCCTCAAGGATTTAGAACTAGAAGTACCATATGACCCAGCCATCCCATTACTGGGGATATACCCAAAGGATTATAAATCATGCTGCTGTAAAGACACATGCACACGTATGTTTATTGTGGCACTATTCACAATAGCAAAGACTTGGAATCAACCCAAATGTCCATCAGTGACAGACTGGATTAAGAAAATGTGGCACATATACACCATGGAATACTATGCAGCCATAAAAAAGGAAGAGTTTGTGTCCTTTGTAGGGACATGGATGCAGCTGGAAACCATCATTCTCAGTGAACTATCGCAAGAACAGAAAACCAAACACTGCATGTTCTCACTCATAGGTGGGAACTGAACAATGAGATCACTTGGACTCAGGAAGGGGAACATCACACACCGGGGCCTATCACAGGGAGTGGGAAGGGGGGAGGGATTGCACTGGGAGTTATACCTGATGTAAATGACGAGTTGATGGGTGCTGACGAGTTGATGGGTGCAGCACGCCAACATGGCACAGGTATACATATGTAACAAACCTGCACGTTATCCACAGGTACCCTAGAACTTAAAGTATAATTAAAAAAAATAAAAATAAAAAAGATCAACATCAAGAATGAAAAGTCATATTGATAGTATGTTCCTTTGATCTGATGAAATGAAAATGACACTTTACCTTTGTGATCTTCCTCCCATAGATACATAACACCCCTCTAACGAGGAGAAAAAACATCTAAAAAGCCCATTTGAGAGACTTTCTACAATATAATCTGATAAGTGCTCAGCCAAACCATCAAGATAATTGTTTTAGTCAGCCTGGGTGCCATAACAAAATAACATAAACTAGGTGCCTTAAACAACAGAAGTTTATTTTCTCACAGTTCTGGATGCTGGCACAGATCGGGATAGCAGCATCATTGGGTTCTGGTGAGGGCCCTCTTTCTGACTTGCATGCAGCTGCCTTTCTGCTATGTCCTCTCATGGTGGACAGAGAGAGAGAAAAAACTCTTTGGTGTCTGCTGATAAGGGCACCAGTCCCATCATGAAGCCTCGGCACTCAAGACCTCATCTAACTCTAATGACGTCTCAAAGGCCCTAACTCCAAATACCATCATATTGGGAGTTAGGGCTTTGAAATATGAATTTAGAAGAAATCATAGTTCATTCCATAATAGTTATTAATAAGGAGAAAATTTTGATAATCTGCCACAACCAACAGGAACCTAAAGAACCATGGCGACTAAAATGCATATAGTATTCTAGATGGGATCATGGAACAAAAACAGAATGTTAAGTAAAAAGTAAGGAAATCTGGGTAAAGTATAAACGTTAGTTAATAAGAAGGTACAAATATCGGTTTATTAATTATTAGAGATGTACCATGCTAATGTAAAATGTTAATAATAGAAGAAACTGGCTGTGAGGCCTATGGGAATTTTGTGATCTGTCTTTGCAATTTTTCTGTAAATCTAAAGCTGTTCTAAGAAATAGTTAATTTTAACACAGGTAAAATTAGAAGGTCATTTCAAAAGCCTAAACCAGGATAAGCTGGTTAACTGCAGATCCTTTTCTCATTACTAACCACAAACTCTTTTAAATGTCCTGTCTAATCTATCTGCTTGGCAACCATTGGGTGGCAGAGGTCTCTACAGGTTAATTAAGTTGTTGTATGTATGGGTGTGTGCGCTTTTTAAGCATTTGCATTTGTGTGCTATGCACTCTTTTCCCTTTTGTTTTTTTTCCTGGTTCTCTTGGGCCATTTCACCCTTTGCCCCCCATTTTACCATTACGAAGTGCTGGGTAAATTCCAATTGGCCTTTTTGCACAGCCTTTATTATTAGGTAGACCTTGTGTTGTATAATCTTTATTGCTGTGCAGACATCAGCTAATTAATCTGTGTAGTATCCTTCTGACATGACAATTTCATTCACTGTTTTTATAGTGTGGAAAACTAACAGCTAAGTGACTTTTCCAACCCTTCACCGCAAGTTCATTCGAATGTTAACTAAATTTTTAGTCCAAAATTTCTGACATACACAAAAGGGAATGTTGAGCTCAGAAGAGATCTTAAAAAGTATTCTAATCCATCCCTTTCAAACATGTATAATTTCTCCAACAACATATTTGATGGGTCACCCCAGGCTCTCTGGGAACAGTTCCAATGCTTAAGAACTCACTGTCTCATAAGGTAGCTCAGAAGAGAGGACATTAGAACTGGTAAATAATTATGGAATTGGAGTTCAGTGCCAATGTCATTACTGCTCTTATTAGACATCACCTCTTTGTGGTACCCTGAAATGTGTTTCCCTGTGACTTCAACTATTTGATTCCTGTTGTGCCTTTCAGAGCAATACAAAGCAAAGCACTTTTAGGGTAGCTGGGAGTCAAGAAAAGACAGTGAACCATGAAGAAGACAATGAGTCTTCGATTCCACTTCTGGAGAAACAGATAAAGATAAATAAAAATAATTTATTAAAAAAAACTCTTAAATCACTGATTGAAGAAATACACTAGAAAATGTTAATACAAAATGGCCAATACCCAGACATATGCTTCTAAATAACTTAATTTCAAGATATTATTTTCATCTCTTTCACATTATCAGTGGAATAAAGGTGATCTAGCTATGTATCAGTAGGCAAATTCTTGAATAAACTATGTATTATCATAGATTGTCTCAGGAACCATCTCCTTGAAACCAATAATAGGGACTGGATTTTCTCTCTCTAGGGAAGAGAAAAATGTCATCAAGGGCAGCTGGAGTCTTGATATTCATTTTAAATGCTTTGTTCTCATTAAATGTTGTAGTCTTGCATGCCATATTTAAAAAATTGGTTAATTAATTTAAAAACTAATTAATGGTTTATGCATTATAAAGGTAATAGGTAAATATTTTTAAAAGTACACAAAACTATGAAGAACAGAAAAAAAATCCCCTACATTATCCCATGATTCAGTTTTGGCTATTGGTCATGTTTTGATAATTTCTATTCAATTTTTCTGGGCATGTTTCAGTGACTTAAATCGTGGTGTACATACAAATTTTATTCTGATTCATTGGCTTAACATCTGTTTTATATGCATACATTTTTTCATTTTAATACAAAATCTATATAAGTATTTTGATGGGTATCTGATATTTCAGAAGAATGTGTTATAGATACACATATTACACTTTCTATGGGATTGGTTCATCAAGCTTTTATCTATGTTTGCTATTAGTTCCTTAGGATGGACTTCCAGGGATGGAGTTTTAGAATCAATATTTTTGGGAATTTTAAGATGACTAATGCATTTGTGAAATAGATGGTATTTGTTTATAACAAGGGTCATATGTGTATTTCTTTAGGAAATGCTCAAGGTCGAACACTTTTTTGTAAAGCAGTGATATTTTATTATAATTTATTGACCAGTTGCCAAGTGCCTTTCAGATGCCAAGCTAAGGAGAGGAGAGAAAACAAAAACTTTTATGTGTTTATATGTCTGATATCTTCTCAATGTATACAATTATCTTTGCTCTCATTTAAGATATGAATATCTGGATGGAAATCAGAAACACTAAGAAAAAAATATGTCTGTATGAGGATGTGTGAAAAAATTTAAGATAATGAAATTTTAAGAAATGGTAAATAAACTGTTTTTAAGGTAAAAAAGCAAGGTTGTACAGATTTTGAACAGAGATACCTTACAGAAACTTTCAAGCATTATATGGAATGTATTCCACTTATTGCAACATGGGAAATAATAGCTTTCTAAGAATGTTGCACACTGATCTTGTTGTAACTTCATAGTCAATGTCTGGAAATTTTATATTTTTTTCCAAAGAAAAATAAAAATTTGCTAATTTTGTAAAAAGCCTTAGGGGCCTTTGGACAAATAAAGGGAAAATTTGACCCATGGTTTCAAACACCAGCTACCTACTTACAGTCTATTATAATTTATTCTGAATCTTGTATCTTCATCTACAAGATAAAGAAAAATAACACCTTTCTCAATGTATGTTGTGAGCATGGAAAGGGATGATTCAGTTCAAGCCTATAATAGCACATTTTCTTGTTCATAATATAAGTTCAAGCATCTTTCAACCAAGTCTTCCTTTTATTCTCAAATGGAGCCCTACAACATTTGAATGTGGCTATCCTGCTGCCCTCACATTTTCTCTTTTTATGGAAAAAATTAGCCATGTTCTTTCTCCAATTCTTCTTGGACATGGCTTTCAGATCCCTTCCTATAATGACAACCCTGTGGACATATTTCAACTTATAATCACACTCATCATTCCTTTCATTTCTTTATTTTCAACAAAATTCTTAAAACCTAAAATGCCCTCAGTATGCTGAAATTGTCAAATCATTTTTCTAAAACTGTTTCTATTTCTCCTCGTCAGTATTATTAACCTGAAAACATAATCTGTGAGAATGACTTATGTAGCAGCTGAATATAATTCTCTCTTTCTATAAAACTCGCTTTGCCAACTGTCAGGGTACACCCTAACCTCTGAAGTCTTTATTGAACTTCCTGCCATCATTCGTCCATCTCTTTCATGAAAAGCTTTCAGCTAATTCAGCAGCCATCAGCAGGTAGTCATTAAAACCATAATTTCCACCAGCACTTCTCAGCTGTCTGTCCAAAATCTCATCTGCTATTAGGTTGTTGAGGCTCTTGGACCTATTGGGCATTTTTCTGATTTTTATTAGAACTAATTGCTTGATGCTAAGATTGAATCACCACCTAATCTCTGTCTCTCAGTATAGATAATACCAATATGTTCTCTACTCCCCTGATGCCCATTTCTTAATGAATAGATGGAAGTAAAAGATGATAGCAAATCCCTGTGCTGTGTTTGTCTGTTCAAGATTCTGGTGAATTCCCTAAGTAGCCCTGATACACCAGGAAATCGGCGTATCCTATTGTTGCCTTTTCCATTGGAAACAGGTGGCATTAGCAGGCAGTGACTATTATCTAAGTTCTTGCCTGGGCTTCCTTGTATGTAAATTTCATTCAAGAACAATGACTACATTGAGGGAAGAGAAAAATGTAAAACCTGCTAAGCCTTGTACTTCAGACATTTTTGTTTGTAAATGATGAAATTTGCATTTTAAACTTGCCCCTAAGTATTTCATATGAGCTAAGAGGGTCATGATTTGATGTCATGTTTAGCCAAGAAATTCTTTTCTGGAATAGGGTAGAAAAGGGATCACAACATGTCTCCCCCTTTTTGAAAGCCTGCAGACTTAGCCACAGAAAGACAACTCCTCTCTGTTTTACACCCTAAAATCAAAGAAAAAGGTTTCCACTGAAGAATCAGATAGATTCATAGAAAAAGATTCCTACTATTGGTCAGAGGAGGTATTGCTGTGTAGGAAATACCTGAGTATATTTTCAGGTAATCTAGAGGGAGTAGAACCTGTGACTGTTTTTGTGTGTGTGTCCTGAAATTTCCATATCAAAATTATTATAAGAATCTTAAGTCTTTAGCAAGGTCTTGGCCAAGTTTGGCATTTTGAAGACAGGAGCATATATTTTTTCTATAATAAATATCTACTTATTAATAATAGAGCTTAGGTAGGATCCCTAGCATATTGTACTATCTAGTGGACACAGTCCCTCTATTTTATCTTCAATGTAAATTAGAAACCAATACCCATACTTTCTATTTCACAGATAAAAGGGCTAATGCAGATTTAAATGGGTTTTTTTTTCAACATCAAGCAAATTAATCAAAGAATCAGAATCAATACCGACATGGTGTGAATCCTAGCTTTATGTTCATGTTATACTGTTCTGGTACTTATTTGAATTATTTAAAAATTATTTTCATTTCCTCTGCCAATTTAAAAACCTATTAATAATTTTGTCTTTGTGACCATCTCCCATTAAATTTCCAAAGAAAATGTTTATGAAATATACCTAATCTTTAAATAAGAAATGACTAACAACTAGAATTTCACCAGATGTTTTCAAAAACGTGGATGCTCTATTGTTACTTTCATATAGGTTTCATCACATGGAGGCAATGTCTTGCATTTATGTGTGACTTTCACTGATTCTAAATTTGGAAGTCTGGCTGAAACCAGACTGGCTGAAATTATATTTTACATTAAGAATTAAGGTGTTTTCATTAAATGAATATCTACTAAGTAATTCATGTCAATCACTCCCTGGTTTTCTGCCCCTGTGCTTCAATTCTTCCCAAAGTTGTAGACCCTTAACCTCACACAGAAGCATTTAAAAAGCCAGATCCCTCATCTTCATCCTAATCCTAACTTTTCTAGTCTTTACTTCCTCATTTATCTATTGATTAGGTTGGATAAATAATCTTTATATTGTTTAAGGTAATGCTACTTGCTGTAACACAAAAACCCCAAATATATGATAGGTCAAACATTATAGAAATGTACTTCTTACTCAAGTCAGCTCAAAAAGCAATGTTTCTAATTGGCGAGCAGATCAATGATGTAGGGTCTTTTCATGTTGTACTTCCATCATTGTCAATCATGCCTGCCTAAGATGCCTCCTTTACTTACCTGAAGTGGAATGGTAAAGAACATGGACGCTCATCTATAAGGAAGGTTTTATTGCTCAGCCTGGAGAAGCACACATCAGTTCTGGTCATGTTCTGCTAGCAAATATTCAGTGACTTGGCCACAATGCAAGGAAGTGTGGAAAATGTATGCTCAGAAAGATGAAGAAAAGTTTTGATAAGAGTGACCCCTTCCATAGTGTCTGTTACGGGACAGAGAAATATTACAGGAAAGAGGTCCCAATCCAGACCCCAAGAGAGGGTTCTTGGATCTAGCTCAAGAATTCAGAGCAAGTCCACCATGCAAAGTGAAAGCAAGTTTATTAAGAAAGTAAGGGAATAAAAGAATGGCTACTCCATAGACAGAGCAGCCCTGAGGGCTGCTGGTTGCCTATTTTTATGGTTATTTCTTGACTATATACTTAACAAGGGGTGGATTATTCATGCCCCCCCTTTTTAGACCATATAGGGTAACTTCCTGCGGTTGCCATGGCATTTGTAAACTGTCATGGCTCTGGTGGAGTATAGCAATGAGGATGACCAGAGGTCACTCTTGTGGCCATTTTTGGTTTGGGTGGGTGGCTGGCTCCTTCACTGGGGGCTGTTTTATCAGCAAGGTCTGTATGACCTGTATTTTGTGCTAACCTCCTGTCTCATCCTGTGACTGAGAATGTCTTAACCAACTGGCAATGCAGCCCAGTAGGCTTCAGCCTCATTTTACCCAGTTCCTATGTAAGATGGAGTTGCTCTGGTTCACATGCCTCTGACATCTGTACAGTGCCATCTAATTTCACATATTATATAACTATAGGATACGTAGGGCTGTTGCAAGTATTTAACAAGGCATAAGCCTTATTTCAGATATTTATAAGATAATATTCTTTTATTTTCTTTTTTTTATATTATAGTCACTTAAATACATTAGTCATCATTGAAATTACATATACTAATGTTAAATGTTTAAAATAGACTTTCTTCACCTAAATCAAGTTCTATTTCTGCATCTAGCCAGTTTAGTTTTGTTATCACCCTCTTAGCTCCTGCTTTTTGGTTGTTCTGTAGCTGACAAAACTTTGAGATTTCTCATAAATTATTCTTAAACCAGTTTCCTTTGGATTCAATAGATTTTAAATTTCTAACTTTCCCTTCAGCAGTTTCTAACTTACTCTATGTTATTTAATTCACTGGGCCAAAAGTAACTGATATGATCTCCAGTAAAGATGCCAAACTTAATTATATAACCATCATCCTGCCTTAGCATTGTAACCTCTTTTAATGCCTCTGACGACACCAGTGTTTTACTCAAGACAGAGTCAAGAATAGCTCCTTGTCTTGTAAGTTTTAGTGTGAACTCTTCCCAGAACCCATTGTTTATGGCATTGTGGAATTAGTTCCACAAACTAGGCCCCAGTGTGACATTCATCATATCTATTTTATTGCATCCCCTTCGGTTTTTCAACATTTTGAATTTGCTATCACTTCTCATTTGTTCATTTCCTTTGCCATGTGGATGGTGATTTAGTGGAATAATACACAACTGAGTTAGAATTCTAGCTCTGTCACTTACAGGATGTGTGACCTTCAAGATGTTATTTAACATTTATGAGACTCAGTTTTCTCATTTGCAAAACAAAAAAGGACAATTATGCCTGCATAATGGTGCTATTTTGAACATTGCATGAGATAACGTATGTAAAAATCCCTAACGCGTTTCCTGGAACATAAGAGATGTTGAACGATTTTTCCCTTTCTTCTCCTTGGTTGAAGGGGCCTATAAAATCAAATTCATAGGTTCAATTTCTGTATGCCCTATGGCAGTACAACAAAATTGGATATATCAATGAAACTGGATTGAGATATTCCAATATACTATAAGGTTTAGAAGAGTTTTAAGAAATAATTTAGTGTAACCTCTTATCTTCAACTCTATGCAGGCACGTTTTTAATGAATTGTAGGGAACACAAAAATAGGTCTAGAGTTCTATATTCATAATGAGTTTATAATTTAGAATGGAGAATTGGATGTCAACCAATAATTGCAAAAGGAAGTGCTTATTTCTGATTATTGGGAGGTAGCCCAAGTAGGGCTTCTTGGAGTACCTTACATTGGAGCTGAACCTTCGAGAATTAGCAGGATTTTTGCAGGTAGCTCTGGAAAACATCCATGTTGATTTAAAGTTTAATACAAGTGGGCTTATTTGGATCTCAAGTTTTGTACTCCCGTGTGATAGAAAAATCTTTAACATTTCTGCTATTCTTCACCAGAAACTCCATTATAGGATAGATGTAAAGATCAGAGATTTTTCATCCTTATTAAAATTTAACAATCAAGTTCTCAAAGTTGATACTTTCACAACTCACTCAGATATGCATATTTTCTGAAGAAGATTTTTTTACCCAAGAAAGAAGCATATCTTCTCCTTTGTTACAGCAGTACTTGATCATAGCTATACACACTACATTGATGTATCTTTCACCCCACAGAACTGTGAATTCATTTATCAAGTGTCTACTCTGTGCCAGGGATTCTTCTAGGGACAAAAAGATGTAGATCCCTGTCCTCATGAAGTATATGTTCTAATAGGGAGAGACAGGTGATGACCATAATGAATAATACTTATATGTGCATATATTTATAATTTGCCACAAGACAAGAGAATGTAGGGAACAAAACAAAAGGAGAAGAGGATAAAATAGTAGCCAGTATTGGAGGAGGAGAGGCAGTCTGTAATTTTCAATAAGAGAAACAGGACAGATGGATATTTGAGGAGGTGATATTTCATAGATGTGAAGAGGTGAGAGATTCTTACTTGCCAATATCAGTGGAGAGAGATTTCTAGGCAAAGATCCTAAATTAAGACTGTGCTTGGTGTGTTACTAAATAGCTTAAAGACCAGGCAGCCTAGAGGGAAAAAAAAAGAGCAATAATAAAATAGTGAAAATGATACAATATTATCTCAGAGCAATAACACGTTGATGATGGTGAACAGATTGAATGGTGCCTTGCAGATGATTGCAAGGACTTGGGCTTTTGCAGTGAGTGAAATGTGGAACCAATGTAGCATGTTGTACAATGAAGTGATACAATATGACTTGCATTTTTAAATAATTATTCTTGAAATGTAGTAAAATTAGATTGGTGTTGTGGAGAAGAGCAGGGAGAGAGGGTAGGCAAACATAGCAGGCTAGCACTGTCATCCAGGTGAGAGATGACTGGGATGCAGATCAAAGTAATAGGTGGATTTTAAATATATTTTGATGATAGAGCCATTGGAATTTATAATATATTTATGGAATGTGATGGTATAAGAGAAGGAGAGAAGCCAAGAATCAATCCAAGGAAGGAGACATCTAACTTAGATGGGAAAGCAGGTGGAAGTAGCAGATTTAGGGGAAAAGAGTATTTCAGTTTTGGACACGTTGATTTGAAATGTCAATTCTACATCTATATGGACATATTGACTAGGCAGATGGATACATGGTTCTGATGTCAGGAGAAAAATCTAAGATAAAAATATACATTTTGACATCTTCAGCATCAAGAGAGTAACAAGATTAATCCGAGTGTTTAAATGTGATCACCAGGAAAGGGGTGGCAATACAGACAGAAAAGTCAAGGACTGAGCCCGCGATCACTCTAAAATTAAGTAGTAGGGGAAGAAGACATAGAACCACCAAAAGAAGTTATGAAGTGGTAACCAGTGAAGCCAGAGAAAAATTAGCATAGGGATAAAGGAAGCTGAAAGACAAGAATGTGAAAGAGCAGAAAAAACAAACTGAGTCAAATACCTGTGAAACAACAGGTAGGTTGAGAACTGAGAATTGACCACTGGTTTTAGTAATATGGACATTAATGGCAACCGTGACACAAAGCGTTTTAATCAAATGATGGAGGCAAAGGCTACCCTAGCCTGAGTTTAAGAGGAAATGAGAGGAGAGGAATCTAAGATACATGTAAACAACTTTTATTGAGGATATCTTCTCTTACAAGAACAGAGAAATAGGACATAAATTGGAGGTTCTTCATGTTCACCATACTGAAATTTTATGGTAACTAGACCAATGTTGTCACTAACAAAATCATTTTAATTAAATGAAGTAAGAAAATAAGAATTCTGTCCACTAAATTCAACTCATTTAACTCCAAGAGAAAAAGTATTTAGATAATGCCTCTTCCTCAGTCCCTACACTCATTCAGGTGCCGCAGGTTGTAAACTGTATCTTTAAAACAAGCTATGTTAGCCGGGCGCGGTGGCTCACGCCTGTAATCCCAGCACTTTGGGAGGCCGAGGCGGGCGGATCACAAGGTCAGGAGATTGAGACCATGGTGAAACCCCGTCTCTACTAAAACTAGAAAAAATTAGCCGGGCGCGGTGGCGGGCGCCTGTAGTCCCAGCTACTCGGGAGGCTGAGGCAGGAGAATGGCGTGAACCCGGGAGGCGGAGCTTGCAGTGAGCCCAGATCGCGCCACTGCACTTCAGCCTGGGCGACAGACCGAGACTCCGTCTCAAAAAAAAAAAACAAAAACAAGCTATGTTAATTCTTGACACATCTCTTTTTAGATCTCACTGAATCTCAGGTACCTCCTAAAATTATCACCTAACTGGTCTCCCTGTGTCCATTCTCTTACTTCTCTAGTTTGATGCGTAAAAACTGTCTGATGAGTTGTCCTCAATCAGACTATTCTTCACTTGCAATGTTTCCACATTATATGAAGAATAAAATTCAGACTTCAGGCCCATGTTCCAGACAAATGAAACAATGGTTTTCTCTGTGTTATGGAGATGGCTTTTGATTTCTCATCACATTTTAACTCTTTCTGTTTCCTCCACATGTAACTTCCTTTCTATGTTATATACAATCTAATTATTTTTAAAGCATTTGCTAAAGCCAGAAGCAGTGGCTCATGCCTGTCATCCCGGCATTTTGAGAAGCTGAGGCAGGTGGATTCCTTGAGCCTAGGAGTTCAAAGCCAGCCTATGAAATATGATGAAGCTCTGTCTCTATAAAAAATACAAAAGTGAGGGGGCGGAGCAAGATGGCCGAATAGGAACAGCTCCAGTCTCCAACTCCCAGTGCCACTGACACAGAAGACCGGTGATTTCTGCATTTTCAACTGAGGTACTGGGTTCATCTCACTGGGGAGTGCTGGACGATCAGTGCTGGTCAGCTGCTGCAGCCCGACCAGCGAGAGCTGAAGCAGGCTGAGGCATTGCCTCACCTGGGAAACGCAAGGGGGAAGGGAATCCCTTTTCCTAGCCAGGGGAACTGAGACACACAACACCTGGAAAATCAGGTAACTCCCACCCCAATACTGCGCTTTAAGCAATCAGGCACACCAGGAGATCATATCCCACACCTGGCCGGGAGGGTCCCACACCCACGGAGCCTCCCTCATTGCTAGCACAGCAGTCTGTGATCTACCAGCAAGGCAGCGGCGAGGCTGGGGGAGGGGCGCCCGCCATTGCTGAGGCTTAAGTAGGTAAACAAAGCCGCTGGGAAGCTCGAACTGGGTGGAGCTCACAGCAGCTCAAGGAAACCTGCCTGTCTCTGTAGACTCCACCTCTGGGGACAGGGCACAGTAAACAATAACAAACGCAGCCGAAACCTCTGCAGACACAAACGACTCTGTCTGACAGCTTTGAAGTGACCAGTGGATCTCCCAACATGGAGGTTGAGATCTGAGAAGGGACAGACTACCTGCTCAAGTGGGTCCCTGACCCCTGAGTAGCCTAACTGGGAGACATCCCCCACCAGGGGCAGTTTGACACCCCACACCTCACACGGTGGAGTACACCCCTGAGAGGAAGCTTCCAAAGCAAGAATCAGACAGGTACACTCGCTGTTCAGAAATATTCTATCTTCTGCAGCCTCTGCTGCTGATACCCAGGCAAACAGGGTCTGGAGTGGACCTCAAGCAATCTCCAACAGACCTACAGCTGAGGGTCCTGACTGTTAGAAGGAAAACTATCAAACAGGAAGGACACCTACACCAAAACCCCATCAGTACATCACCATCATCATCAAAGACCAGAGGCAGATAAAACCACAAAGATGGGGAAAAAGCAGGGCAGAAAAGATGGAAATTAAAAAAATAAGAGCGCATCTCCCCCGGCAAAGGAGCGCAGCTCATCGCCAGCAACGGATCAAAGCTGGACGGAGAATGACTTTGACAAGATGAGAGAAGAAGGCTTCAGTCCATCAAATTTCTCAGAGCTAAAGGAGGAATTACGTACCCAGCGCAAAGAAACTAAAAATCTTGAAAAAAAAGTGGAAGAATTGATGGCTAGAGTAATTAATGCAGAGAAGGTCATAAATGAAATGAAAGAGATGAAAACCATGACACGAGAAATACGTGACAAATGCACAAGCTTCAGTAACCGACTCGATCAACTAGAAGAAAGAGTATCAGCGATTGAGGATCAAATGAATGAAGTGAAGCGAGAAGAGAAACCAAAAGAAAAAAGAAGAAAAAGAAATGAACAAAGCCTGCAAGAAGTATGGGATTATGTAAAAAGACCAAATCTACGTCTGATTGGGGTGCCTGAAAGTGAGGGGGAAAATGGAACCAAGTTGGAAAACACTCTTCAGGATATCATCCAGGAGAACTTCCCCAACCTAGTAGGGCAGGCCAACATTCAAATCCAGGAAATACAGAGAATGCCACAAAGATACTCCTCGAGAAGAGCAACTCCAAGACACATAATTGCCAGATTCACCAAAGTTGAAATGAAGGAAAAAATCTTACGGGCAGCCAGAGAGAAAGGTCGAGTTACCCACAAAGGGAAGCCAATCAGACTAACAGCAGATCTCTCAGAAGAAACTCTACAAGCCAGAAGAGAGTGGGGGCCAATATTCAACATTCTTAAAGGAAAGAATTTTAAACCCAGAATTTCATATCCAGCCAAACTAAGTTTCATCAGTGAAGGAGAAATAAAATCCTTTACAGATAAGCAAATGCTTAGAGATTTTGTCACCACCAGGCCTGCCTTACAAGAGACCCTGAAGGAAGCACTAAACATGGAAAGGAACAACCGGTACCAGCCATTGCAAAAACATGCCAACATGTAAAGACCATCGAGGCTAGGAAGAAACTGCATCAACTAAAGAGCAAAATAACCACTTAATATCATAATGGCAGGATCAAGTTCACACATAACAATATTAACCTTAAATCTAAATGGACTAAATGCTCCAATTAAAAGACACAGACTGGCAAACTGGATAAAGAGTCAAGACCCATCAATCTGCTGTATTCAGGCGACCCATCTCACATGCAGAGACATACATAGGCTCAAAATAAAGGGATGGAGGAAGATTTACCAAGCAAATGGAGAACAAAAAAAAGCGGGGGTTGCAATAGTAGTCTCTGGTAAAACAGACTTTAAACCATCAAAGATCAAAAGAGACAAAGAAGGCCATTACATAATGGTAAAGGGATCAATTCATCAGGAAGAGCTAACTGTCCTAAATATATATGCACCCAATACAGGAGCACCCAGATTCATAAAGCAAGTCCTTAGAGACTTACAAAGAGACTTAGACTCCCATACAATAATAATGGGAGACTTCAACACTCCACTGTCAACATTAGACAGATCAACGAGACAGAAAGTTAACAAGGATATCCAGGAATTGAACTCATCTCTGCAGCAAGCAGACCTAATAGACATCTACAGAACTCTCCACCCCAAATCAATAGAATATACATTCTACTCAGCACCACATCACACTTATTCCAAAAGTGACCACATAATTGGAAGTAAAGCACTCCTCAGCAAATGTACAAGAACAGAAATTATAACAAACTGTCTCTCAGACCACAGTGCAATCAAACTAGAACTCAGGACTAAGAAACTCAATCAAAACCGCTCAACTACATGGAAACTGAACAACCTGCTCCTGAATGACTACTGGGTACATAACGAAATGAAGGCAGAAATAAAGATGTTCTTTGAAACCAATGAGAACAAAGATACAACATACCAGAATCTCTGGGACACATTTAAAGCAGTGTGTAGAGGGAAATTTATAACACTAAATGCCCACAAGAGAAAGCAGGAAAGATCTAAAATTGACACTCTAACATCGCAATTAAAAGAAGTAGAGAAGCTAGAGCAAACACATTCGAAAGCTAGCAGAAGGCAAGAAATAACTAAGATCAGAGCAGAACTGAAGGAGATAGAGACACAAAAAACCCTCCAAAAAATCAATGAATCCAGGAGTTGGTTTTTTGAAAAGATCAACAAAATTGATAGACCACTAGCAAGACTAATAAAGAAGAAAAGAGAGAAGAATCAAATCGACGCAATTAAAAATGATAAAGGGGATATCACCACCGACCCCACAGAAATACAAACTACCATCAGAGAATACTATAAACACCTCTACGCAAATAAACTGGAAAATCTAGAAGAAATGGATAATTTCCTGGACACTTACACTCTTCCAAGACTAAACCAGGAAGAAGTTGAATCCCTGAATAGACCAATAGCAGGCTCTGAAATTGAGGCAACAATTAATAGCCTACCAACCAAAAAAAGTCCAGGACCAGATGGATTCACAGCTGAATTCTACCAGAGGTACAAGGAGGAGTTGGTACCATTCCTTCTGAAACTATTCCAATCAATAGAAAAAGAGGGAATCCTCCCTAACTCATTTTATGAGGCCAACATCATCCTGATACCAAAGCCTGGCAGAGACACAACAAAAAAAGAGAATTTTAGACCAATATCCCTGATGAATATTGATGCAAAAATCCTCAATAAAATACTGGCAAACCGGATTCAGCAACACATCAAAAAGCTTATCCACCATGATCAAGTGGGCTTCATCCCTGGGATGCAAGGCTGGTTCAACATTCGCAAATCAATAAACATAATCCAGCATATAAACAGAACCAAAGACAAGAACCACATGATTATCTCAATAGATGCAGAAAAGGCCTTTGACAAAATTCCACAGCCCTTCATGCTAAAAACTCTCAATAAATTCGGTATTGATGGAACGTACCTCAAAATAATAAGAGCTATTTATGACAAACCCACAGCCAATATCATACTGAATGGGCAAAAACTGGAAAAATTCCCTTTGAAAACTGACAGAAGACAGGGATGCCCTCTCTTACCACTCCTATTCAACATAGTGTTGGAAGTTCTGGCTAGGGCAATCAGGCAAGAGAAAGAAATCAAGGGTATTCAGTTAGGAAAAGAAGAAGTCAAATTGTCCCTCTTTGCAGATGACATGATTGTATATTTAGAAAACCCCATTATCTCAGCCCAAAATCTCCTTAAGCTGATAAGCAACTTCAGCAAAGTCTCAGGATACAAAATTAATGTGCAAAAATCACAAGCATTCTTAAACACCAGTAACAGACAAACAGAGAGCCAAATCAGGAATGAACTTCCATTCACAATTGCTTCAAAGAGAATAAAATACCTAGGAATCCAACTTACAAGGGATGTAAAGGACCTCTTCAAGGAGAACTACAAACCACTGCTCAGTGAAATAAAAGAGGACACAAACAAATGGAAGAACATACCATGCTCATGGATAGGAAGAATCAATATCGTGAAAATGGCCGTACTGCCCAAGGTAATTTATAGATTCAATGCCATCCCCATCAAGCTACCAATGAGTTTCTTCACAGAATTGGAAAAAACTGCTTTAAAGTTCATATGGAACCAAAAAACAGCCCGCATCTCCAAGACAATCCTAAATCAAAAGAACAAAGCTGGAGGCATCACGCTACCTGACTTCAAACTATACTACAAGGCTACAGTAACCAAAACAGCATGGTACTGGTACCAAAACAGAGATACAGACCAATGGAACAGAATAGAGTCCTCAGAAATAATACCACACATCTACAGCCATCTGATCTTTGACAAACCTGAGAGAAACAAGAAATGGGGAAAGGATTCCCTATTTAATAAATGGTGCTGGGAAAATTGGCTAGCCATAAGTAGAAAGCTGAAACTGGATCCTTTCCTTACTCCTTATACAAAATTAATTCAAGATGGATTAGAGACTTAAATGTTAGACCTAATACCATAAAAATCCTAGAGGAAAACCTAGGTAGTACCATTCAGGACATAGGCATGGGCAAAGACTTCATGTCGAAAACACCAAAAGCAACAGCAGCAAAAGCCAAAATTGACAAATGGGATCTAATTAAACTAAAGAGCTTCTGCACAGCAAAAGAAACTACCATCAGAGTGAACAGGCAACCTACAGAATGGGAGAAAAATTTTGCAATTTACTCATCTGACAAAGGGCTAATATCCAGAACCTACAAAGAACTCAAACAAATTTACAAGAAAAAAACAAACAACCCCATCAAAAAGTGGGCAAAGGATATGAACAGACATTTCTCAAAAGAAGACATTCATACAGCCAACAGACACATGAAAAAATGCTCATCATCACTGGCCATCAGAGAAATGCAAATCAAAACCACAATGAGATACCATCTCACACCAGTTAGAATGGCAATCATTAAAAAGTCAGGAAACAACAGGTGTTGGAGAGGATGTGGAGAAATAGGAACACTTTTTCACTGTTGGTGGGATTGTAAACTAGTTCAACCATTATGGAAAACAGTATGGCGATTCCTCAAGGATCTAGAACTAGATGTACCATATGACCCAGCCATCCCATTACTGGGTATATACCCAAAGGATTAAAAATTATGCTGCTATAAAGACACATGCACACGTATGTTTATTGCAGCACTATTCACAATAGCAAAGACTTGGAATCAACCCAAATGTCCATCAGTGACAGATTGGATTAAGAAAATGTGGCACATATACACCATGGAATACTATGTAGCCATAAAAAAGGAAGAGTTTGTGTCCTTTGTAGGAACATGGATGCAGCTGGAAACCATCATTCTTAGCAAACTATCACAAGAACAGAAAACCAAACACCGCATGTTCTCACTCATAGGTGGGAACTGAACAATGAGATCACTTAGACTCAGGAAGGGGAACATCACACACCGGGGCCTATCATGGGGAGGGGAAATGGGGGAGGGATTGCATTGGGAGTTATACCTGATGTAAATGACGAGTTGATGGGTGCAGCACACCAACATGGCACAAGTATACATATGTAACAAACCTGCACGTTATGCACATGTACCCTACAACTTAAAGTATAATAATAATAAATAAATTAAAAATAATAATAAAAAAATTAAAAAAATAAAAAAAAATAAAAAAAATAAAAAGAAAAAAATATAAAAGTTAGTGGTAGGTGGTAGTGTGTGCCTGTAGACTCACATTCTGGGGAGTCTGAGGGGGAAGGATCATTTGAGCTAAGGAGTTGGAGACCACAGTAAGGTGTGATGGCATCACTGTACTCAAGCCTTGGTGACAGAGTGAGACCATGTCTCAGAAAAAAAAAAAAGCAAAATTGTCTTACAATGACTTTCCTCATTTAAAGACTTTCCTCATTCTACAAAATGTCAAAACCCCTAAACTATCATAAAATTATTTCTGAACTTTTCTTGTGACCTTTGTTGTTGTTTTATAGCATATATTATAGTTATTTGTATATTTTACTCATTCACCTTCTAATCCATGTCCAAATACAAATAAAACATTATTATACTCCTTACATTTTCCTACTATTTTAAGGACAGATTTATAACTAGATTACTCTGTTTTGTGTTGTTGTAAGAGAATACCTGAGACTGGGTACCTCGTAAGGAAAATATATTTATTTGGCTCGTGGTTCTGCAGGTTGAGAAGTTCAAAAGCATGGACTTGACTGCTGGTGAGGGCTTTTGTGCTGCATCACAACCTGGTAGAGAAAGTCCAAGGGGAAGCGGACACCTCCAAGGAGGGGAAAACCTGAGGGGTGTTCTGGCTTTACAACCACCTACTCTCATGGGAATGAATTCATTCCTGCAAGTACTAACACAGTCTCTCAAGTGTGAGAACAGCACCAAGACATTCATGAGGGATTTGTCCCCATAACCCAAACACCTCCTACTTGGCCCTACCTCCCAATAGTGCCATATTGAGGATTAAATTTCAACATGAGTTTTGGTGGGGACAAACCAATTATGTCCAAAGTATAGCAACAGCTTATAAAGACCACAATCAAGGAAACCAGTTTCTCACTTTATTACTAATCTTTCTGGTCTTCTTTCTTTTTCTTTTTCTTTTTTTTTTTTTTTTTTTTGAGACAGAGTCTGGCTCTGTGGCCCAGGCTGGAATGCAGGGGCCGGATCTCAGCTCCGCCTCCCGGGTTCACGCCATTCTCCTGCCTCAGCCTCCCGAGTAGCTGGGAGTACAGGCGCCTGCCACCTCGCCCAGCTAGTTTTTTGTATTTTTTAGTAGAGACGGGGTTTCACCGTGTTAGCCAGGATGGTCTCGATCTCCTGACCTCGTGATCCGCCTGTCTCGGCCTCCCAAAGTGCTGGGATTACAGGCTTGAGCCACCGCGCCCGGCCTTTCTTTCTTTAACTTATCAAAAGCTACACTCCAATTAATAACAACAAAATTAAAATTATGAATCTTTAGAATTATGACATGTACTCTTCAAATATATAAATCTTCAGAATTATATGCTATGAAATATTAATAGTGATAGCAATAATTGTACTATCATAACAATTAACACTGGCAGAGCACTTACAATATTCTGGGTGCTTTTCTTAGCACTTCAACCTCAAGATGGCCTCCAATGATCCTCACTTCTTAAGATTCATGCACTTGTATACTCCCCTCCCACACTGAATAAGGCTGACCTTATACCAAATATAGTATTGCAGAAATGATGATGTATAACATCTAAGAGTAGATCCTAATATACATTAGGGTCTTCATCTTGATTTCTTTTGGGTCACTTACTCTGGGTGAAGCCAGCTGCTCCCCATGTCAAGGGAACACCTAAGCAGCCTGTGGAGAGGACTACATGGGATGGAGCTGAGGCCTTCTGCTCATGGCCACTACCAACTTGCCAGCCAGACAAATGAACCTCCTTTGAAACAGATCCTCATCCCTAGTCAAAACTTCAGATGACCGCAGTTCCCGTTACCATCTTTTTTGATTTGTTTTGTTTTTTTGAGACAGAGTCTTGCTGTGTTGTCAGGCTGGACTGCAGTGGGGTAATCTCAGCTCACTGCAACCTCTGCCTCCCGGGTTCAAGTGATTTTCCTTCCTCAACCTCCCAAGTAGCTGGGACTACAGGCGCACCACCATGCCCAGCTAATTTTTGTATTTTCAGTAGAGGCAGGGTTTCACCATGTTGGCCAGGATGGGCTCGATTTCTTGACCTTGTGATTCGCCTGCCTTGGCCTCCCGAAGTGCTGGGATTACAGACATGAGCCACCATGTCCGGCCCCCATCACCATCTTAATTGCAACCTCATGAGGGACTCTGAGACAGTATTTACCCAATTCATTCAAAGATTTCCGATGCAAAGAAACTGTGACAGATATTAAAGGTGTACTATTGTTTTAGACCATTATGTTTAGAGTAACGTGTTATACAACAATAGAAAAATAACCTGTTATTAGCACACTCCATGATGTCGGGTAGGTGACATAACCTTAAACTTCTAAATTAATGAAATCATCAGAAGAGAACATAACAATATATCCTTCCTAACTTGAACATTGTTATTGCACATGTCCTACCTCACCATCTTTCAGATAAAAAAAAATTCAATCTTCCACAAGAACAGCCTCTGTTGATGACCATTTATTTTCTCCGCAGTGGCCTTTTGCCATATCTAACTCATTGGTCTTTAATGCTGTTTTTGATATATTACCCAATACATCCATAAACCCACCCCTAGAATGTTATATGAGGCTGGTGTAATGCTAACTCTTTTAAACCACAAGGGAAGCAAATGCTTCTAATTTATGCTGCCTTTTTATTTCCTACATAATTTTGATTTTAATGCTTCATCTCGACCACATCAATATCCTTTTGCCACTAGCAATTGAAAACAAAAAGTAAACGTTTCATTTCTCCTCTTGGCCAACTAATGGGGAATATTCATGGCTCCAGGACTCGATGTGGATGGTAGGAGCTATGATTAACTTTGTAGAAGGGGTTTAATATATTGGGAAGCACTCAGTTTGAAAGTCTAAAGATCTGAGTAATGGTTTCTACTCTGTCACTACCAACCTGCAAAATCTTTGACTAGTTTTTTTTTTTGTTTTTGGTTTTTTGACTTATCAACAAAAGATATTGAAATAGCTTGTCCTAGTCCATTACACTATAGAACAATTGAAAATATATATATTGGGTTCTAAGGTAATTTACAATGAGACAGAGTCCAGTGGTAGCACGATCTTTATTAACAGACAACTCAAAGGGTAAATCTGACTCAAAAGGAAAGAAAGACCACAAAAAATGGGTAGGTACTGACATTACCATAGCTTTCTGTACTCCCTTTCAACCCAACACCAAGATTGTGCTTTTCTTGTATCAGAAGGTAGAAGGATCAAAATACAGAGGAAAAATTATCAGTATCAAGATGATAAATAAGATTTTTAATATTTTAGTATTTTTTCTATGAGGAGCTTTTCCCACATTTTTCTTGTAATCTCTGAGTATATTACGTCTATACCCATAGCCATGAATAAATATGAAATTAATTGCAGAACTGTATCTACCAGCAATGGGTTAGTAGATTTTTTTTTTTTTTAAATAAAATTAAATAGATTGTACATACTGCTACCAGGAAAAAAGAGAGGCTACTATGGGGTTTATCTTCATTCACTAACATAAAGGCTATAAATATAGAGAAAGCCTGGGCTAAAAAATATAATATGGCTGAATACAAAATGATACAAAGCTGAAATACAGCTGAAAATTTAAGTAGTTACGATTTCAAATCTCAGATATGAAAGAGGTGAGTTAAAAGCACTCTCTCTATACCAGTGAAGCTTATTACCATAGGAAATTTTAAAAGATGTATCTATTAGTGTTTGGTCCTTGAATTGGATTCAAGAATCTTGTTGCCTCTAAGTTTCTGTTTTATATTATGAGACTCGTGTGAGCTTGTTGATATATCTGAACTATAGAAGATTATTCTGTGAATAAAATGGGTTTAGAATACATACTATGAAGTTCTTTCTAACTCTGACAGACTATGTCTGTTTTAAACTTTGTACTGTTTTTTATTTTAGCCAAAATGAACTGATATTATAATAAGAACACTAATGTTATCTGTTTTAGCAAAATCCAACTGGTTTAGGCCAAAAATACTGAAAATTTGTTTAACCATATATACCTCACAGCCTCACAATGATCTGAGCAAATCTTTAAAATATAGATAAAAAAATAGTATGGGGCCAATGTAGGGCAGTTGGATTAGAATGTTGGATATTAGTAGGATCAAAATAAACCTTAAAGTGCATGATAAGTAGGCAATTTCTGAATAGAATAAGCAGAATTACCTAAGAAGAGATATTTGGATTAGAAATCTACAACAGCTCTGTCTTCTTAGAGCATTACTGGTAAGTCATAGTTGACATACTTATTCAGCAATAAAGGACAAGAAAGACTGACAAGAAAAAAACAAAACAAAACAAATGACCTGTTATAGTAGTGATGTTTGCCATGGCCACAGGAGTGGGCAGTGGTAGGATATGTAATAAAAATATGCCGGATCCACAGAAGACCCAAAGACATTTGGGGATAAAAAAGGCTCTCTGTGATCCAATGCTTTTGTTTTATAGATTAAGTGATAGGGAACCAGAAAAGTTATCTGATATTCCCAAAGTCTTGCAACACTTTAGTCTCAAAACTATTTCAGATCCCCTATTCTGTATGCTTTCTGCTCTGTGCTTCTGTTTCCAATTAAAAAGGCAAGTGAGAAAATGATAGACACAGGATGGCATAACTTACATGCTGGTTCACTACTGGAAGATCTGGTTTTATCCTTACCTCATACTTTAACTGCAAAACAGCCTGGATTGAGTTAAAGAGTTAAGAGAAAAATTGTAAAAGAAAGGATACATACGAATGTATTTTATATTAGGAAGAAGAAGCAATTTCTAAGCAGAAAGCCTGGAAACAGTTGCCAAAAAATGATCAATTTAACTGCAGGTAAATTTTAATATGCCATTTATCAACAACTAAATAAATAAATTTAAGGTGCAATCAGAAAAAAAATACACTAACCTTGATGGTTAATATTTCATGTTCTTAATTTAAAAAAAACATAATTTATTCAAAAACAAAAAAATAGAATAGAAACAAGTAGTGAACTTGAAAAAACCAAACCAAATGAAAATCTCTGACCTCACAAGTAAAGCAATGCAATTAAATAAAGTATGTTACCATTTTCTCCTATCAAATATTCAAACATAAAAAAAAAAGAAATCTCAGCATTCGTGAAGCTGTGGGGAAATTAAATGTATTACAGTGTTAGTAGATATATTATTTATTTGAAATATTTGCTCTCCCCACCATTAGCTCCATTGTGTAGGGCCTCCTTCTCTGAGGGAGGATTATGCCGCTCACCTTCTTACACATCAGGCTTGGCCATGTGATTTGCTTTAGCCACTAGGATGTGAGCAGAATGACAGATGCCTCACCTGAACATCAGCTTTAAGAGCAATCATGTCACAGTGCCATTAATCTTGTCCCTCTATCTTAAGAAGAACATGTCCCAGATAAAACTACTGCTTTAGCCTGGATTTCAGAATGAAGGATACAGATGAATAAGAGCTTCAAGTGACCCACAGTAAAGGGATACTGGGAGCAAGATATCAGATTTGTTTGTTGAACCCACTGAAATGTTGTTGTTGTTTTTATTGCAGCATAACCTAGCAAAAGCTGAAAAATATAGTAGGATTATAAATCATACAGTATTTCTTAAAAACATCTTGACAATATGTATCAGAGGTCTTACAAATTAGTTGATACTATTAAATTATAAATTCCCTTTATGACTCTATGTGCCAAGAGGTTCATTGCAATATAACCCTTGATGGTGAAAACTGGAAGAAAGCCAATGTCCAAAATGAGGAGAATGATTAAATAAATTATGATAAATCCATACTATGGAATGTTATAGAGCCATTAAAATTATGTTTATAAGGAATATTTAAAAGCATAAGAAAATAGTCACTATGTAATATGAGGTGACAAAACAGTGCAAATTTGAAAACGCAGAATGATGCCAAATTTGTAATATATATAAATTTGTATTGTATGTGTATTAACAAGGTTGAAAGGAAGTATATAAAAATTTTTATGAGTGCTTATTTCTTGGTAAGTGAGAAAAAGGGCCATTTTTAAAAAAATACGTCCATGTGCATTTAAAATTATGAACAATAAATATGTTTATTTTTACATTTAGAAAATAATATACTTAATTTGTCCTCATTTTACAAATTAGAGACAAGAATCTCAGAATAGCTGAGTAGACCCCAAAGGAGCCAAACTTAGAATCTGACTCTATCTGTGCTTTCAACCATTACACATTTATTGTTTTAACAGTAGACTGCATTGACTGTATGTTTTAATATTCACTGTTCAAATGTCTTTATTACACAGATGAAAATATAGTATAGTCTGTTACTCATCACAGCAGCTTCTGTTGAAGTCCTCTTATTTCATCTTCAAGCCATCACTACAATAATCAGTGTAACTTTTAATTTAACATTTTCTAATAAGAATTATTTGTGTGCATGTTTACGCTGCTGGTTGATTTTAAATACCCAAAGTCACCTGGCAAAATTTAAGCACTTTTTCTCTATAGAGTATAGGACACTTAAGGGCAGACAGGAAACATATCCTGAGTTCTTCCATGTAATTTTCAATGGATTTATTCATTTTCCTTAACTCTTCTCCATTGAGAGACTTTTATCCTCTTTTCATTTTTAGTTTATAAATAATGCTTCAATGAACATCTTTCTACAGTAACTGTGCACTGAAGCAGGTATTTCTATTGGATAGAACAGCAACTAATTATTTTATGCTTCACTTTTAAGAATACCCTTCCCTAATACATGCCACATGAACTTGACTTCATCTTGGAGAGAATAACTCAGACACTCCTGCTCTCTGAAAATATTTTCCATTTATTTGCCTTGCTTAACACTGATACCTTAGGGCCTACGTTACTTTGTTATGGTTGCCATAACAAAATATCACAGACAAGGTAGCTTAAACAACAGAAATGTATTTTCTCACATTTCTGGAAACTAGAAGTCCAAAACTGAGGTGTTGGTAGATTAGTTTTCCTCTGAGTCCTCTGTCCTTGGCTAATAGATGACCACATTTTCCTGTGTCCTCACATGATCTTCCCTCTATGTCTATATCTTCATCTCTTTTTCTTATAAAGACACCATTGATATTGAATTGGAGCCCACTCCTGAGACTTCATTTTACCTCTTTGAAGTGCCTATCTCCAACTACAGTCACATTCTGAGATAGTGAGTGTTAGGACTTGAATATATGAACTTTGGGGGTGCATAATTCAGCCCATAACAGTGTCACTGATTTGCAAATCTGCCTGCCTCTCTGGTGTGTGAACCTATCTGATGGCAGGTTCAATTCTCAAATGCCAGAACCTCAAACATTGGTAAGTACTCAGTCAATGTTGGCAGAATCAGTCAGACTATGGATGTTACAGAGCATAGAAACTGAAAGAGTACAGAGCAGAGGAGGACAAGTGGGAATGAGGGTTTCAGGGAACGTTTCATGAGACGTGGACTGAACTTTAAGCAAAGCAAAGACTTGTAGTCACAGAATCTAGGGCTCCCTCCAAAAATAGAAGACCATATCCAAAATCTTGGAGGTTGACATGACTTGACAGATTAATGGAATGGTGAGAAAAATCAAACTCACAAGACTAGTCAGGGTTTTGAAGTCATTTAATCCTTAGGGACATTTCCATCATTTCCATGCAAGGTCATTCAGTAGAGACTGGACTACTTGGACATCTTCAAAAATTAAAGTGTACTTGCTGCAGTTGCAGAATTGAATTATTTCAGTCATTGGCATAGTATTTACCAAAGCTTCCTCATTCAAATACTATCTGAATGAGTTTGGCTTCATTTGCAAACCATCTCTCCTATTATTTATTTGATAATATTTTATTCATTTGACCCCCATTTTTTAGACAGTGCATTTGAAATGGAACTTTATATTATCATTAGAACTACTTGAGAACCAGTACCCATTGGCCCAAATATAAGGTATAAGTATAAATAAATCCGTAACTATAACTGCTATTATTGATGTAACCACACACACACAGCCCTGAAACATGCACTTACCACAAGCGCTGGGTTTTTGGAGAAAGTTATTGTGATAAACCTCTGTAAATGAACCTTAAATTACTCCATTTCCATTTGTTTTATTAGGAAATGCAGCTGGGTGCAGTGACACACACTTGTAGTCCCAGCTACTTAGGAGACTGAGGCAGGAGGATCCCTTGAGTACATGAGTTTGAGACTAGCCTCAACAACACAGTGAGAAACTGTCTCGAAAGAAAGGAAGGAAGGAAGGAAGGAAGGAAGGAAGGAAGGAAGGAAGGAAGGAAGGAAGGAAGGAAGGAAGGAAGGAAGGAAGGAAGGAAGGAAGGAAAGAAAAGAAAAAATGCAACATGTTCAAGTTATTACAAGGAAGAAATTCTTGTTTTAGATGAAGGTAGAATAGGGTAAATGTTGAGGATGAATCACTGAAAGAGCCAAACAGTAGAACAATTTTCCTTGGAATTCTGTGTAAGTGCAATGGGAATTAAAAAGAGCATTACTGTGGTGGTAACACTGAAAAGTTAGTCCCTTTACTTAGATACAGGTTCCTCATAGTTCATGCTTTAATTTAAACTAAAAAATAATAGAACTCTTTTTTAAGTGATTACAGATTAAACAATTCTCCTACAATCTGATTTCATCTGTAAATTTGCTCAGCAAATCCTTTCTCCATAAAGAGTAGAAAGAACATTTTTTCAAGCAGCCCCATTTGAATGAGGACTTTAAAAGCTTTTGTTTAAAAGACTCCTGAATTCCTACTCCTATCTAATTTCAATTTGCCTTGTGACCTTGAACAATCATTTCATTTCACTGAACCTCAGTTTCCAGACTTGTGAAACAATAGGATTGGAGTGGTTCTTGATGTGGTCCTTGGAGCAACAGCATCAGTATCAGCAGAAGACCTTCAAATTCTCAGGCTCTACTCCAGACCTACTGCACCAGAAACTCTAGGGTGAGGTCAAGCAATCTGTGTTGTAACAAATCTTCCAGGGGATTCTGATGTTAAAGTTTAAGAGCCATTGGACTGGAGGATATGCAAAGCTCCCTTGCCCCTGCCATCTGTGAAATGTTGTGATCTTGTGGTGGTTGAATAAGAGAGAGCAAAAGAGATCTCGTGTTACTAGTAGGAGGGAAAGCTGACTTGGATGAGCTGCTTGGAGAATGAATTTGCTCTTTGGAGAAGAGTCACCTGGCCTAACTAATGACTACTGATCCCATGGGGAGAAAATCCTGGGAAGGGTTTCTCTGGCCACCTGGAAAGGAAACAGTGACAATATGGGAGAAGTCTCTCCTGGTGCTTAGGGATAGGAAGAGGCAGGCAGATAATATCTTCATTAGGAACAGCTTGGCATACATCATGTGTCATGTATACAAACAGAAGTGCTGTGTGATTTTGCCTCAGGACTAGGGCTCCCAGAGATGTGAAAACTCCCAGACACCAATGTTCTCATTTTTTTTTTCTTCTAAATTTTCGGAAGAGTCGAGTTTTGCGAGAGTGGGGAAACTGTGTGGAGGTGAATCAAAGCAAGGCCAAAGAAAGAGAAAGTTCCACAATTTCCAAAACCAGGAGACGTTTTCTGTCCCATAGATTCCTAAGAGAGCAACATTTTCCCCAGCAAACAAATTCATCACCACCCCAGTGGAGCCTGCGCAGATGCAAAAGCAGAATGGGTGGGAGTTGCAGGGATGGGGAGGAAAGAGAGGCAGAAAGGAATTCTGGCACCATCTAGTGGCCTGTGAGACAAGGCTCTCATCCTCATAGTCACAGCTCTGGATGGCTGGCACTAAAGCAACTAGTTTAAAAGAAAGCCTTTAACATGGTTTAATTGCTATTCCCCAGGGAATTAAGTAAACTTTCAGCTCCCCACCACGGATAAGCACAAAGTAACATCTCTGATATCGGTGGTAGAGATTAGTGGACAGGGGGCTGCTATTGGATCAAATCATCCTGAATGTATTAACAATTTCTTTCCATTGAAACAAGGCTCACAATTTATGTGGGAAATACCTCATTCCATCCTCAAATTAACCCTGAATACCAGGCTCTGAAAAAAGAATCATGCCTAATTCTATGGATGAAAACAGTGAGGCCAAGCGAGATGCGACCCAAAGTCACCTAGAGCAAACGGCAGGGACAAAACACCAATCCCAAGTGGCCCTGGTTATTAACACCAAGCACACAGTTCTCCAGAAACTCTATATAATGCTTTGACAAGTTCAGGGTGTAAAACCCAGGATCCCATTTCTTTAAAGAGTTCCATTTCTTTACAGAGTGTCGCCTGAATGTTCTAGAGATTTCATAGTTTTTAAATGCCAGAATTAAAATCAATAATTACATTTTTTTTTTGTTAGAACCTCTGTTGCCTTCTATCCCAAAGAAGATGGTGATGGAAGTTATTCTTTCTTTCATAGTTAGTAAATTAATTGAGCAATCAGAACTGAAGCATAAGGAGTAGTTAAATAGGGAGACAGTCACATCATATAAAATGCACTACTAGGTCATTCGTTAGAAAGGACTGAAAAAGCTTAAGTTCCTTAGGGACAAGAAAAGTAAGATTCTTTACTAAGCAGAAAACAAAACTTTCAATTGGACAAATGGAGGATGAGAGCATCAGAGCTTAACTCCTTGTACTGTCCTTACTCTAATCTATTATATGATTCTTGGAGACCGTCAGGGCAGAACCCTCACATCTTTTACACTGATGCACCTCTCACACTCAAGGTGTTTTCTATACAACCATGCAAAGCGATTGTAACACTTTTCCCTTTAACACTCTAGGTTTTTCACTATAGCCTTAGGAGAAAACAGAAACATCTTACGATGTGCCACGGACTAAGTAATCCCACATTTGCCTCTCAATTCTTTTTTATGCCATTTTCAGCATCATTTCCACTATCTTGCCACTCTAGTCTTCTGACATTCCCACAGTAAGCCAGGCTGGGTGATATCTCCGCAAATGCATGGTTTATTTTTCTCATGTTGGAAAAAGTATTTTCTTAAAGTGCTGGCACGTTCCTTCAGGTATCTGTTTCAATGGCACCTTTCAGGGAACCCTTCCTCCACCTCTGCCTACTCCAATTCCCTGCCACATTATCTTTTTTCCCTCTCCTTTTACTTTTATTTCTTTAATTTCCCACTCATTATATGCTAAAATTATTTATTTGATGGTTTACTTATTTATTATCCATGACCCCAATTAGGATAGGGAATGAGTGAAAGAGACAAGATGACTTCTGGCATATTTCCAATACAGGACTTAGAGTATGTATTCAATAAACATTTTATCTCTATAACTAGGACTCAATACAGAAATAGATCAGAGTTAAGTGCTCAAATGGTATTGGTTGAATATACATTGTCACTTGTTTTGTGGAAAAGGTGAAACAGAAGTTTGATAGGAAAAAGACAGTCATTTTGTTTTTACTATTTTTTTTTATTATTTATTCATTTATTTTGAGATGGAGTCTTGCACTGTCGCCCAGGCTGGAGTGCAGTGGCGCCATCTCTGCTCACTTCAACCTCCACCTCCTAGGTTCAAGCAATTCTCCTGCCTCAGCCTCCCGAGTAGCTGGGATTACAGGTGCTCACCACCACGCCTGGCTAATTTTTTGTAATTTTAGTAGAGACGGGGTTTCACTATGTTGGCCAGGCTGGTCTTGAACTTCTGACCTCATGATCCGCCTGTCTCGGCCTCCCAAAGTGCTGGGATTACAGGCATGAGCCACTGCACCCAGCCAAAGATGGTCTTTTTAGTAAATGGTACTGGGTGGGTCAATTGGATCTCCACATTTAAAAAATCTAATCTCTATTTTATACCATACAAAAATTATTTTAAGCTGAATTGCATCTTCAACTGTGAAAAGTAGGACAATAATACTTCCACAAGATATCATAAAAGAATATGTTTATGACTTTGTGTATTAAAATTCCTTAAACAGGACACAAAGTGCTCTAAGTATAAAGTAAATTTTAAATAAGTAGATATTTAAATTAAGAATGTTTGTTCATCAAAAGATATCATTGTAAAAACCAAGTTACAGAGTTCAAGAAGATATTTGCAATATTATATATAATGAAAATTCAATTCCAGAATACAGAAAAAACTTGTATAAATCAGTTTTAATAAAAACAGAAAACTCAATAGAAAAACAGGCAAAAAATTGACAGACACTTTACAAAAAATAAAGCACACGCACATGCAAATGAAACCATGCTCAACATCATCACATGTCAAGGAAATGCAAATTAAAACTGTGAGAAAAAATTCACATTCATACAACAGAAAGGGAAAGATAGATGGATTGATAGATAATGAAATCTAGATAGATAGATGATAGATAAAAGTAGATGCTGACAGATAGATAGAAATATAGAGTATAACAGATTGATCGATAGATAATAGATGATAGATAAATAGATAGATGATAGATAAATAGACATAGATACATAGACCAATTATTCTCAAAGATATGGAAGATTCACAGCTCTCAATTACTGCAGATTGATTGTAAATTAATTGACCCTTGCTACTTTGGTAAACTGTTGGCTTATAAGTGAACATGCTTACCCTAGAACTCTGAAATTCTCTTCATGGTTATGTAGCCCAAAGCAATGCAGGTATATGTACCTACACAGGAGTACAAGAATACTCACAAGAGTGCTGTTAGCACTATCACTAGTATTGTTAGTTCTATTACTAGTACTTACAGCAATAGCCCCAAATTGAAAACAAGTCAAATGCCCATAAATAGCAGAAGCAATAAGTTTTGATATATCCCCAGAATGAAAAAGGAATGAAGAAGAACAAATGAAAAAGAGCAAATTATTGCTACACCAAACAATTTGAACAAATTTTATAAGCATAATATTCAGCAAAATAAGTCACAGACTAAATACTACATCAATATCATTTTCTCTAGGACAAGTTCAAAAACAGGCAAAACTAATTTCTGATGATATGAATAAGGATAATGGTCATGTTTGCTGGATATAATGATAACCTGTGGGTTAGTGTGGGATTTTAGTATGTTGATAATGTTCTCTTTCCTAATCTGGGTGGTGGTTACTTCAGTATGTTGTCTTAGTGAAAAATCATCAGGATTTGTGTTCAGAATCTCTGCATTTTTCTGCAAGTAAGTATACAACAGTTTAAAAATGTTAAACAAGCGAATATTATTTTAATGAAGGAAGAGAGAAAGAAAGAAAAGAAGAGAGAGTGAGAAAGAAAGAAGAGGAGAAAAAGAAGAAACAAATGAAAGAAAGAAAATAGTATTGCTACATTTTATTACTTCTCATCAAACTGCTGGAACTTCCTCAAACTCACTGTGGAAACCTCATCATCATCTATGTTCAATTCTGCATTGAATTTTCACTTTCTGTTTGTGGAAGTCTACAGCAGTGTGCGCCACGTGGGTCTCCTCTCTCAGGCTCTTCTACCTTTAGCCATCCTCTCTAGTGGAGGTAATGGATGCATCAGACCAAGGCCAGGTGTTTAAAATTAGTTCCTTCTCATCTTCTCTAGAGAAGTCATGTCTGGGAAAGAATACATGCCTAATGTTAAACCTGTCACAAGCCTCAATAAACCAGCCTAATCTTAGAGGGGGAACAATCAGGAGGAAGGGACATTCGAGTTAGAGCACCTGAGGAATCATTGTGCAAACTAGGAAAAGTTTGGTCTTAAAAAAGATAATAACAAGGTATATATGTGCTGGGAACCCTGGATATTTATCTCCTTTCTTAAGTCTCTCACTACCCCATATGTGGAAACTCCCACAGCAGAGGTCCTTAACAGTTGTAAATCAGAGTGTTATATCATAATACTCTAAGTTATTTTGATGAGATTTGATTAATTTGGTATTCTAAATTAGTGGAACCTATATCTTGCTGTTATCAGAATCACTGAGGGGACTTGTTTAAAATATATTCTTCAAAACTTATCCTAGACTTGCTGATTCAGAAACTCTGGAGATCAGTAATATTTAGCAAGTTTTAAGTCTTTCAAGTAGCATAGCACAGAGATTAAGACTACTTATTTAGAAAGATCAGACCTCTGTGGGAATCCCAGCTTTTTCATCACATTTTTGTTGTGTAGAATTGTGCAATTTATTCAGCTTTCTAAGTCCCACCTTCCTCATTAGTAACATGGAGATTATAATTGGATTTATCATTTAGCACTGCTTTGAGTTTTAAATGAAGTGCTGAGCCCAGCACTGTGTTTGACATATATAAAGTGGTCAGAAATGTCATGCAATATGTCCAGGACTAATGCAAAATCAGCAAGCATTTGGAAACCACTCTTTGAAAAGACTTCATCTCCCTCGTTTATGCAGGGGATATCAGCACAGCAATTACCAACTTCCACTGTGCATACCGACAAATTCACACATTTGTGGTATGTGCTGGGTCCACTAACACTATCATACTTTAAGGGCATTTTTTTTCTAATAGGTAATTATTTACCTTTTCTACTATAAACCAAATGAGGTAAAGATTCAGATCTATTTAACCTACCGTTATATCAGATATACAGTTTTCATTTTGCATCTAGCATAGTGCCTGACACGTAGCAGGCATGCGAAAATAATATTGCATGAATGAATACATGAATTAATTAATGATTGAGGCATGGCCAGTTATACAGCAGTACTGCTCAGATGTACATAGTCATGCTGGTTTAGAGCACAAGAAAGAAAACAAGAAGTGTTCGATCAGAATTTTCTCTGGGGAACTGAAGACTCATAGAGTTGTCAGGTTTTGCAAATAAAAATACAGGATACCCAGTTAAATTTGAATTTCAGGTAAGCAACAGATAATTTTAAGTATAAATATGTCCCATGCTATATTTGAGATATACTTATACTGAAAAATATTCATTGTTTATTAGAAATTTAAATTCAGCTGATGGCTCTGGGTTTTATGTGGTAACTCTAAAGACCAATCTGGTTCAGTGTCAGAAATCAGAAACTATCAAATATGGCAGGGGTTGGTAGTTAAAATTAAAAAAAAAAAAAAAAAAACAATAACTCAGCATTGTATAAAGAACTGATTAACTCGTGTGTGTGTGTGTATATGTGTGTGTGTGTGTGTGTGAGAGAGAGAGAGAGAGAGAGAGAGAGAGAGAGAGAAAGACAGAGAGATGGAAATTTTTCAGTAAGAATTTGCTTCTGTTAAAGCCTTATATGGTAATATGTAAAAAGTTAGAATTTCAACCTTTATGAATATTTTCTTGACAGCACTATATGACAGAAGAGTTCCAGATTCTCAGTCAATCCTTTGTTATGCTGGTGTCTCTAACTAAAACTGAGGTGCATGTTTCAGCTAACAAGCAATTAGCCTTCATAAGAAATGTGTCAACAAATCATTGACTCGTGAACTTTCTAATTGTTCTCACCTATGTTTTGGTCTAAGCCCATAATGCTACTCTAAAGGAGATTCAAATTCTGGCTAGGAGACTAAATAGATTATCTTAAGGTCCTTTTTCTAGTCATGTATACATTCATATATGTTTATATGCCTTCACGTATAATTACATATTTTGCACAAATTCTAGAGAAATAGACTGTCCAGAGAAGAGTGCTCAACAAGATGTTTAAATGGGAGGCTCCTGAGATTCACGATGATATCTAGGCTACTCTGACCTACAGTGACCACTTTATTTAATGTGACCTTGTGACTTTCCTACTCCCTATCCTTCTAATCCCACTTACCTTGCTCTACTTTATTTCTCTCCCTTTTTTTTTTTTTTTTTTTTTTTTTGAGACAGAGTCTCACTCTGTTGTCCAGGCTGGAGTGCACTGGTGCAATCTTGGCTCACTGCAACCTCCACCTCCCAGGTTCAAGTAATTCTCCTGCCTCAGCCTCCCAAGTAGCTGGGATTGCAGGCATGCCACCATGCCCAGCTAATTTTTGTATTTTTAGTAGAGGTGGGGTTTCACCATGTTGGTCAGGCTAGTCTCGAACTCCTGATCTTGTGATCCGCCCATCTTGGCCTCCCAAAGTACTGGGATTATAGGCATGAGCTACTGTGCCCGGACTCCCTTTTTTATTTTAATAATAGTACATGTGACCTTCTAACCTACTATAAAATTTACTAATTTATTACATGTATTTTTTTTTATCTCCCCTAAGAAAACAAGCTTATCTTCAATAGATGGCCAGTTTAGGCAAAAGTCCTGTCTTGAGTAGAAAGCAAAATAGTTGATAACAATTAAGAATATTAAAGACCTCCCATTGCCCCATCCAATATCATCTCTATCGCCCATGTCAGAAGTACCAAAATTGACTTGGTGCTGCATTCGTCTTATGAAAAGTACCACCTCTGCATTTCTACTCCCTGCTCCCATGAATAATTCAGGAGGAGGTAACATCAGATATGGAATAAGTATGCATTTCAGTGACCTGTGTTTCAACTCTTGTTCTTGCACAAAACAGTTCTGCAGTCTCAAGCCAATCACAGCAGGGCTCATTTTCACATCTATGCAAAGAAGGGATTGAGCCAGTTGAACTTGAAGATACCGTCTATCTCAAAAGGTACTCTGATTTAAAGTCCTTTAAACTCCCATCAATGTTACAGTTACTAGAAACGAAAGTCTGAAATAAAATGGTGGGAAGAAGCAGGGCAAGTGAAATAGTGGCATAACACAGGACAAGAGAAAGGGGCTCATTGCAAAATCTCGTTGATCTTGCCATTTGCAGGGGGCCCACTCTTCAGATAATTGAATCTAGAAGTAGAAAAAATAGAGAACTATATTCCCAAAGAGTAGGAGAAGCAAATATCGATTTAATTTGTTATAATTACTTGAACACACAATTTTGTACAGTCAATTACTTCACATCTTGTGATCTAATAGTGCCTTGTTTATAATAATGACAATAATAAATTTTAGCACTTATTGAGAACAAACTGCGTGCCAGACACTGGACTAATCACTGTACAAGAAGTATGTAATTTGAAACTCAGAATAATTTTCAAATGTGAGGGGTTGAGTGTGATCCCCATTTCACAGATGAAGAAACTGAGACTTGGGTAGTTAACTAATGTGCCCATTATCACGCAGCTTGTAAAACAAAAGCTGGGGCCAGGTGCGGTGGCTCACACCTGTAATCCAGCACTTTGGGAGCCCAAGGCGGGTGGATCACGAGGTCAGGAGATTGAGACCATCCTGGCTAACACAGTGAAACCCCATCTCTACTAAAAATGCAAAAAATTAGCTGGGTATGGTGGCATGTGCCTGTAGTCCCAGCAACTCAAGGGGGTGAGGTAGGAAAATCATTTGAACACAGGAGGTGGAGGTTGCAGTGAGCCAAGATTGTGCCACTGCACTCCAGCCTGGTGACAGAATGAGACTCCATCTCAAAGAAAAAAAAAAAAAAAAAGGCAGGAAATTAAACCCAGGAAGGAGTTACCAGTGCCTGCCTACACACTTCACCTGCTCTGAAATGCTTTCTCTCAACTTTAGCATTAATCACTCTGTCTAATGTGTAATTATGTTGACTCAATTTTCATCACTAGTATCATTGCATCCTTCAACCTTGCCTACACTTAGTCCAAAATATTTTCATAGTATATCCATGCTGCAGGCAGAGTGTGTCTGTTACGATAATCAAAGAACAAATGGTACTTATTTTTATCTTTTTACATGCATCTTGATACTTGGCACAATTTGAAAAACAAAATATTGTTTTGTTTCCCTAGTTGTGCCAAACAATGATCAAATGACAACTAAGAATTTAGTAACATGCATTACATTATTTAAGTGGTGAGGTTTCAAGTCCTTAAATAAATGAGGGAGGAAGTTTGGTGATAATAAAAGTCTAAATTTTGGCATAGTCTACAGATACATAAGAAAAGGATTGGGATAATCAAAAAAACATTTATTTAGGACCCGGAGCAAGATGGTCGAATAGGAACAGCTGCAGTCTCCAGCTCCCAGCGCGAGCGACACAGAAGACAGGTGCAGACCGACACCCCACACCTCACATGAAGGGGTACACCCCTGAGACGAAACTTCCAGAGCAAGAATCAGACAGGAACACTTGCTGGTCAGCAATATTCTATCTTCTGAAGCCTCCTTGCTGCTGATACCCAGGCAAACAGGATCTGCAGTGGAACTCAAGCAATCTCCAACAGACCTACAGCTGAGGGTCCTGACTGTTAGAAGGAAAATTAACAAACAGAAAGGACACCCATACCAAAACCCCATCAGTACGTCACCATCATCAAAGACCAAAGGCAGATAAAACCACAAAGATGGGGAAAAAGCAGGGCAGAAAAGCTGGAAATTCAAAAAATAAGAGTGCATCTCCCCCTCCAAAGGAATGCAGCTCATCGCCAGCAATGGATCAAAGCTTGACGGAGAATGACTTTGACGAGTTGAGAGAAGAAGGCTTCAGTCCATCAAACTTCTCAGAGCTAAAGGAGGAATTACATACCCAGTGCAAAGAAACTAAAAATCTTGAAAAAAGAATGGAAGAATGGATAACTAGAATAATCAATGCAGAGAAGGCCATAAATGAACTGACAGAGAGAAAAACCATGATACGAGAAATACATGACAAATGCACCAGCTTCATTAACCGACTCAATCAATTGGAAGAAAGAGTATCAACGATTGAGGATCAAATGAATGAAATGAAGTGAGAAGAGAAGTCTAAAGAAAAAAGAGGAAAAAGAAATGAACAAAGCCTTCAAGAAGTATGGGATTATGTGAAAAGACCAAATCTATGTCTGATTGGGGTGCCTGAAATTGAGGGGGAAAATGGAACCAAGTTGGAAAACACTTTTCAGGATATCATCCACGAGAACTTCCCCAACCTAGTAGGGCAGGCCAACATTCAAATTCAGGAAATACAGAGAACACCTCAAAGATACTCCTCGAGAAGAGCAACTCCAAGACACATAAATGTCAGATTCACCAAAGTTGAAATGAAGGAAAAAATGTTAAGGGCAGCCAGAGAGAAACGTCGGGTTACCCACAAAGGGAAGCCCATCAGACTAACAGAAGATCTCTCGGCAGAAACTCTACAAACCAGAAGAGTGTGGGGGCCAATATTCAACATTCTTAAAGAAAAGAATTTTCAACCCGGAATTTCATATCCAGCCAAACTAAGTTTCATCAGTGAAGGAAAAATAAAATCCTTTACAGACAAGCAAATGCTTCGAGATTTTGTCACCATCAGGCCTGCCCTACAAGAGACCCTGAAGGAAGCACTAAACATGGAAAGGAACAACAGGTACCGGCCATTGCAAAAACATGCCAAAATGTAAAGACCATCGATGCTAGAAAGAAACTGCATCAACTAACAAGCAAAATAACCAGTTAATATCACAATGACAGGATCAAGTTCACACATAACAGTATTAACCTTAAATGTAAATTGACTAAATGGTCCAATTAAAAGACACAGACTGGCAAACTGGATAAAGAGTCAAGACCCATCAGTTTGCTGTATTCAGGAGACCCATCTCACATGCAGAGACACACATAGGCTCAAAATAAAGGGATGGAGGAAGGTCTACCAAGCAAATGGAGAACAAAAAAAAAGCAGAGGTTGCAATACTAGTCTCTGATAAAACAGACTTTAAACCATCAAAGATCCAAAGAGACAAAGAAGGCCATTACATAATGGAAAAGGAGTCAATTCATCAGGAAGAGCTAACTATCCTAAATATACATGCACCCAATACAGGAACACCCAGATTCATAAAGCAAGTCCTTAGAGACTTACAAAGAGACTTAGACTCCCATACAATAATAATGGGAGACGTCAACACCCCACTGTCAACATTAGACAGATCAATGAGACAGAAAGTTAACAAGGATATCCAGGAATTGAACTCAACTCTGCACCAAGCGGACCTAATAGCCATCTGCAGAACTCTCTACCCCAAATCAACAGAATATACATTCTTCTCAGCACCACATCACACTCATTCCAAAACTGACCACATAATTGGAAGTTAAGCACTCCTCAGCAAATGTACAAGAACAGAAATTATAACAAACTGTCTCTCAGACCACAGTGCAATCAAACTAGAACTCAGGACTAAGAAACTCAATCAAAACTGCTCAACTACATGGAAACTGAACAACCTGCTCCTGAATGACTACTGGGTCCATAATGAAATGAAGGCAGAAATAAAGATGTTCTTTGAAACCAATGAGAACTAAGATACAACACACCAGAATCTCTGGGACACATTTAAAGCAGTGTGTAGAGGGAAATTTATAACACTAAATGCCCACAAGAGAAAGCAGGAAAGATCTAAAATTGACACCCTAACATCACAATTAAAAGAACTAAAGAAGCAAGAGCAAACACATTCAAAAGCTAGCAGAAGGCAAGAAATAACTAAGATCAGAGCAGAACTGAAGGACATAGAGACACAAAAAACCCTCCAAAAAATCAATGCATCCAGGAGGTGGTTTTTTGAAAAGATCAACAAAATTGATAGACCACTAGCAAGACTAATAAAGAAGAAAAGAGAGAAGAATCAAATAGACACAATAAAACATGATAAAGGGGATATCACCACCGACCCCACAGAAATACAAACTACCATCAGAGAATACTATAAACACCTCTACGCAAATAAACTAGAAAATCTAGAAGAAATGAATAATTACCTGGACACTTACACTCTCCCAAGACTAAACCAGGAAGAAGTTGAATCCCTGAATAGACAAACAACAGGCTCTGAAATTGAGGCAATAATTAATAGCCTACCAACCAAAAAAAGTCCAGGACCAGACGGATTCACAGCTGAATTCTACCAGAGGTACAAGGAGGAGTTGGTACCATTCCTTCTGAAACTATTCCAATCAATAGAAAAAGAGAGAATCCTCCCTAACTCATTTTAGGAGGCCAACATCATCCTGATACCAAAGCCTGATAGTGAATCACACACAAAAAAGAGAATTTTAGACCAATATCCCTGATGAACATTGATGCAAAAATCCTCAATAAAATACTGGCAAACTGAATCCAGCAGCACATCAAAAAGCCTATCCACCATGATCAAGTGGGCTTCATCCCTGGGATGCAAGGCTGGTTCAACATATGCAAATCAATAAATGTAATCCAGCATATAAACAGAACCAAAGACAAAAACCACATGATTATCTCAATAGATGCAGAAAAGGCCTTTGACAAAATTCAACAGCCCTTCATGCTAAAAACACTCAATAAATTCGGTATTGATGGAACATATCTCAAAATAATAAGAGCTATTTATGACAAACCCACAGCCAATATCATACTGAATGGGCAAAAACTGGAAGCATTCCCTTTGAAAACTGGTACAAGATAGGGATGCCCTCTCTCACCACTCCTATTCAACATAGTGTTGGAAGTTCTGGCTAGGGCTATCAGGCAAGAAAAAGAAATCAAGGGTATTCAGTTAGGAAAAGAAGAAGTCAAATTGTCCCTGTTTGAAGATGACATGATTGTATATTTAGTCCTGTAGCCTTTCTGTTCAAACAACTTGATCTTACTGTTTTAGCCTAGCCCTCACGTCTGCGCACAGCAGCTGCTACCGCTTTAATACTGTTAAAGGCCCTAAAAATCACAAACTATGCTCAACTCTCTACAGTTCTTATAACTTCCAAAATCTATTTTTCTTCTCCCAACCTTTGCTCAAGACAACACTTATGCTGATAAGGTAGCTAAAAGAGCAGCCATCAAAAGGCATCAGATCCCATCGCTCAGGACAATGCTTATGCTGACAAGTTAGCTAAAAAAGCAGCTAGCTTCCAACTTCTATTCCTCAGGGCAGTTTTCCTCCTTCACATCGGCCACTCCCACCTACTCCCCAGCTGAAACTTCCACCTATCAATCTCTTCCCACACAAGGCAAATAGTTCTTAGACCAAGGAAAATATCTCCTTCCAGCCTCACAGACCCATTCTATTCTGTCGTCATTTCATAACCTCTTCCATGTAGGTTACAAGCCGCTAGCCTGCCTCTTAGAACCTCTCATTTCCTTTCCATCCTAGAAATCTATCCTCAAGATCACTTCTCAGTGTTCCATCTGCTATTCTACTGACCCTCAGGGATTGTTCAGGCCCCCTCCCTTTCCTACACATTAAGCTCGGGGATTTGCCCCTGCCCAGGACTGGCAAATTGACTTTACTCACATGTCAGAAAACTAAAATACCCCTTAGTCTAGGTAGACACTTTCACTGGATAAGTAGAGGCCTTTCCCACAGGGTCTGAGAAGGCCACCACGGTCATTTCTTCCCTTCTGTCAGACATACTTCCTCGCTTTGGCCTTCCTACCTCTATACAGTCTGATAACGGACCAGCCTTTAATAGTCAAATCACCCAAGCAGTTTCTCAGGCTCTTGGTATTCAGTGAAACCTTTGTATCTTTTACTGTCCTCAATCTTCAGGAAAGGTAGAATGGACTAATGGTCTTTTAAAAACACACCTCACCAAGCTCAGTCATCAACTTAAAAAGGACTAGACAATACTTCTACCACTTTCCCTTCTCAGAATTCAGGCCTGTCCTTGGAATGCTACAAGTTCCAGCTCATTTGAGCTCCTGTGTGGACACTCCTTTTTATTAAGTCCCAGTGGCATTCCAGACACCAGACCAACTTAGACTGCACCCCAAAAAACTTTCATCCCTATTGTCTTCTGTCTAGTCATACTCCTATTCACTGTTCTCAACTACTCATAAATGCCATGCTCATGTTTACACTGCTGGTTTACACTGTTTCTCCAAGCCATCACAGCTGATATCTCCTAGTGCTATCCTAAACCACCACTCTAAATTCCCTTTTAAAGTAAATAAATAATCTTTGCTAGCAAGGCTATGCTAAGCCTCCTTAAGCACTCTAATTAGATGTCCTAGGTCCTCCCAATTCTTAGTCCTTTAATACCTGTTTTCTCTCCTTTTCTTATTCAGACCTTGTGTCTTCTGTTTAGTTTTTCAATTCATACAAAACCGAATCCAGGCAATCACCAATCATTCTACATGACAAATGATTCTTCTAACGACCCCACAATATCACCCCTTACCACAAAATCTTCCTTCAGCTTAATCTCTCCCACTCTATGTTCCCACGCCACCCCTAATCCCGTTTGAAGCAGCCCTGAGAAACATCGCCCGTTCTCTCTCCATACCACCCCCCCAAAAATTTTTGCTGCCCCAACACTTCACACCATTTTGTTTTATTTTTCTTATTAATATAAGAAGGCAAGAATGTCAAGCCTCTGAGCCCAAGCCAAGTCATCTCATCCCCTGTGACTTGCACGTATATATACGCCCAGATGGCCTGAAGTAACTAAAGAATCACAAAAGAAGTGCAAATGCCCTGCCTCGCCTTAACTGATGACATTCCACCACAAAAGAAGTGAAAATGGCCAGTCCTTGCCTTAAGCGATGATATTATCTTGTGAAATTCCTTTTCCTGGCTCATCCTGGCTCAAAAACTCCCCCACTGAGCATCTTGTAACCCCCACTCATCCCCGCCAGAGAACAACCCCCTGTTGACTGTAATTTTCCTTTACCTACCCAAATCCTATAAAACAGCCCCACACTTATCTCCTTTTGCTGACTCTCTTTTTGGACTCAGCCTGCCTGCATCCAGGTGAAATAAACAGCCATGTTGCTCAAAAAAAAAAAAAAAAAGAAAGAAAGAAACCCCATCATCTCAGCCCAAAATTTTCTTAAGCTGATAAGTAACTTCAGCAAAGTCTCAGGATACAAAATTAATGTGCAAAAATCACAAGCATTCTTATACACCAGTGATAGACAGAGAGCCAAATCATGAATGAAATTCCATTCACAATTGCTTCAAAGAGAATAAAATACCTAGGAATCCAACTTACAAGGGATGTAAAGGACCTCTTCAAGGAGAACTACAAACCACTGCTCAGTGAAATAAAAGAGGACACAAACAAATGGAAGAACATACATGCTCATGGATAGGAAGAATCAATATCGTGAAAATGGTCATACTGCCCAAGGTAATTTATAGATTCAATGCCTTCCCCATTAAGCTACCAATGACTTTCTTCACAGAATTGGAAAAAACTGCTTTAAAGTTCATATGGAACCAATAAAGAGCCCGCATTGCCAAGGCAATCCTAAGTCAAAAGAATAAAGCGGGAGGTATCACACCTGACTTCAAACTATACTACAAGGCTACAGTAACCAAAACAGCATGGTACTGGTACCAAAACAGAGATATAGACCAATGGAACAGAACAGAGTCCTCAGAAATAATACCACACATCTACAGCCATCTGATCTTTGACAAACCTGAGAAAAACAAGAAATGGGGAAAGGATTCCCTATTTAATAAATGGTGCTGGGAAAATTGGCTAGCCATAAGTAGAAAGCTGAAACTGGATCCTTTCCTTACTCCTTATATGAAAATTAATTCAAGATGGATTAGAGACTTAAATGTTAGACCTAATACCATAAAAACCCTAGAAGAAAACCTAAGTAATACAATTCAGGACATAGGAATGGGTAAGGACTTCATGTCTAAAACACCAAAAGCAATGGCAACAAAAGCCAAAATTGACAAATGGGATCTAATTAAACTAAAGAGCTTCTGCACAGCAAAAGAAACTACCATCAGAGTGAACAGGCAACCTACAGAATGGGAGAAAAATTTTGCAATCTACTCATCTGACAAAGGGCTAATATCCAGAACCTACAAAGAACTCAAACAAATTTACAAGAAAAAAACAAACAACCCCATCAAAAAGTGGGCAAAGGATATGAACAGACATTTCTCAAAAGAAGACATTCATACAGCCAACAGACACATGAAAAAATGCTCATCATCACTGGCCATCAGAGAAATGCAAATCAAAACCACAATGAGATACTATCTCACACCAGTTAGAATGGCAATCATTAAAAAGTCCGGAAACAACAGGTGCTGGAGAGGATGTGGAGAAATAGGAACACTTTTACACTGTTGGAGAGATTGTAAACTAGTTCAACCATTATGGAAAACAGTATGGCGATTCCTCAAAGATCTAGAACTAGAAGTACCATATGACCCAGCCATCCCATTACTGGGTATATACCCAAAGGATTATAAATCATGCTGCTATAAAGACACATGTATACGTATGTTCATTGCGGCACTATTCACAATAGCAAACACTTGGAATCAACCCAAATGTCCATCAGTGACAGACTGGATTAAGAAAATGTGGCACATATACACCATGGAATACTATGCAGCCATAAAAAATGGATGAGTTTGTGTCCTTTGTAGGGACATGGATGCAGCTGGAAACCATCATTCTCAACAAACTATCGCAAGAACAGAAAGCCAAATACCGCATGTTCTCACTCACAGGTGGAAATTGAACAATGAGATCACTTAGACTTCGGAAGGGGAACATCACACACTGGGGCCTATTATGCGGAGCAGGGATGGGGGAGGGATGGCATTGGGGGTTATACCTGATGTAAATGACAAGTTGATGGGTGCTGATGAGTTTATGGGTGCAGCACACCAACATGGCACAAGTATACATATGTAACAAACCTGCACGTTGTGCATATGTACCCTAGAACTTAAAGTATAATAATAAAAAGAAAAAAAAATTACTTAACATTAAAATTGATTTTAAAGACCAGTAAAAGAAAAAATCCTTCATTTAAAAAAAAAAATCCATTCATTCTGTATATGGGGGCTAGATCCTGCAAATTCAAATGTGAATGACAAACATTTAGTATTTATCCAGAGGTCTCAAATCCTTCTTCTGCTGAAATGCATAATGTGTTTATATGTGGAGGGGGTGAACATAAAATGAACACAGGTTTATAGCTCTGCATTGACGCACTGACCTAAGACGACTTCAAGGTCTATGGACTCAAGAAGTAGAGCATTTATCCCAGAATTGTGAAAGGAGAAGACCGGTCAAGAAGGACATCCAACATGAAATAATACCTGAGTTAAGACCTGAGAAGAAAGTAATAGGAAGTAGTAAGGGATAAAGAATGGTAGGTTTTGCCTATCAAAAGGTATCCTCCCCCACCACCCTCACCTTTTTTTTTTTTTTTTTTTTTTTTCTCAGAGAGTTGGAGCCTATTTATGTTCAAAAAGCTACAAGTGTAAGTCTACCAAGGGAAGGATGACAGTCTGAAGAAAGTCTTTTCCTACTTTCTTAGAGGAAGATACTGACAAAAAAACCCTATCTTTTCTACGTGGAAAGATGTTTCTTGGAGCTGCTGCAGCTATCTTGTGACCAAGAGACAAGGGCCACAAGAGTTACGAAGCCAAAATTCACAGTACTTCTTGAGTTACTGCATCAGCGCTAACACTCACTTTCAAACACATCTGTAAGAAAAATGAAGCCCCATTTGTTTAAGTCACTGTTCAATGTGATTTTTGTTACTCGTGGCTGAAAATATTTCCAATCAAAAGAGGGGTTGAAGGCTATAGGGCACTGCAGGTAAAAGGCTAGAGCTAAAAAAGATAGTAGTATACTTCTGGATGAAAAAGAATTTTCAGAGTAATTGGAATGATCATAGACAATTGAGAGAGAGTGACAAGAAAAGAGAGAGACCTCAGATTGCCTAGCTTTCATTCTCATTAATTCAGCAAGCATTAAAGGAGCAAGTGTTTTCTGTTGGGTACTGTTCTGTGCACTGGGGAACAGCTGAAATAAAATAGATAACAATCCCTGTTTCCAGACAGTTTTCATTCTAAGAGTTTAGGTAGTGCTGGGCTTGGTCTGTTTTTAAATAAAATCGTCAAAGAAGACCTCATTGAGAAGGTGAACATTGTACAAAGACCTGAAGGTAATAGGAGAGCAGGCCACGTGAATATCCATCAGTAAGAGCCTTCTATACAGAGGGCACAGCAACAGCAGAAACCCCAGACAGCTTGTCCCTGGGACTTTTAAGGAATGATGAGAGCAGTGTGGCTGCAGAAGAGTAAGCCAGAGGGAGAGTCCTAGAAGACAAACTCAGAGAGGTAGTGGGTAGGGGGCATTGTATAGGGCCCTGTTAGTCACTGAAAGGCTTTGGCTTTTTACTTCAAATGAACTGCAAATATGTTGGAGGCTTTGCTCAGAGGAGCAGCAAGATGTTTTATGTCTCACCAGATAGCAACTGTTAAGAACAGACATGGACAAATGGGGACAGAAGTAGAGAGATCAGTTGAGAAGCAATTGCAATTACGTAGGCAAGTGATTATAGTGACTTGGACAAGGCTGAGCTTGGTGAATTTGGCAAGAAGTGTTTGAAATATCTCATTTTTGATGATTGAATTGCCAGGTTTACTGATGGATTGAAAGTGAACTGTAAGAAAGAGAAGAGTCAAAATTCATTCCAAGGGACATGCACTAAACAACTGAAAAGACAGATTTGTAAATTATTAAGATGAGAAATACTGTGGATAATAAGAGTTTGTTTTGGATCTGTCTTATTGGGGTATAATTGATATACCAAAATTTACATATATGTAGTGTATAATATCTTGATAAGTATGGACATATACATATATCCCAATACCATCTTGAAATGTTTAGATATTTAAGTGTAAATGTCAAATACATGGGTAAATAAATCAGCCTGATATTTAGGAGAGAGTCTGGGGCTGGAGGTAGAAGTGTGAGTGATCTTCTAAGTATAAATGTTATTTAAATCCATGGACTGGAAGAAATCACTAGGAGAGTGAGTAATGTGGCTCATTGCAGTGCTAAGGGATCTCAGAGATGAAGGAAAGCAAGCAAAGGAAACTGAGAAGGAGCTACCTGGTATAAAAGACAAGATTTATGGTAGACTGGATGTTGAGTGGATGTTAAGTGGATGGAACTTAATAGTAAGTTCACATCACACCTTGAGTTAGTTAAGGCTAATATAAGATCTCACATCAATTAATTCTAACTTCAAATATGACAGAAATATTGAAGTATGATCATCAATGCCAGTTGCTTCAATCAGACTCGGTGAATCACTATTTTCTATTATTTGGCAGAATGGAGAGAAAGGATCTACATTCTGGAAGTGAGAAAGAGTGGCAGCACTGTCAGGGATAGTGGATGTTCAGGTAATGGTAATTTTTTCTTTCTTTTCTTTTAAAGATATAACAGACATTCTGCAATGACAGAAGCTGCTTTTCCAGCCATTTGACGAGCTAAGATTGCTCGGGAAGCATACCAGCAGGATAAAAAGATGCAGGCGAGTCTTTATCATGTAACCACGTATGTCAAGTAATGTGAGAAATTCCTCAGAAACAGAAGAGGAAAAAATGAGAGAGAGTTAAAAGTCTAAGCTTCGTGCATCATTAATGAACAACAAGGGAAAGAAATCCATCTCTCCCTGGCATGAAGAAATTATGGAGCAAGGAACTCTTATCATACCACTCTCTGTGCTTCATAAAATATGGGTAACTTTTGGCAACCAGTCAAAATGAAAGAGAAAATATGCAAAACACACACGTACTCTCGTGCACATACAGGGTGAGAGAGAAGAAACCAGAGCTTCAAGGTTGATTTACTGAGGATGAGAAGGTAAGCTATTATACATACACACATACATATAAAATTCTGGATGTAGGCAGCAAATGTCAAACACATTTTCTACACTGACTATCTTAGTTTGTACCTTCACATGCCACTTTTTCCTTCTAAAGAATGAAATTACCTTTTCCCAACTGTTTTTGTATTCAATATCCATGAATTTTGGCCCCAATAACATTCAAAAAAGGACTGTGTACTAAACTTTCCCTTGATTAAAAAAGTCCTTTTGTTTTTAAAAATAGAGAAATCAATTGTGTAAATATTTAAAGACTTCAAGATAATTTACAACTTTTAAATATTCCAAAGCACATTAAAAGCATCCAGGAATACATAAGACTTGACAAAATAATTATGTGTGCTTACAGTGAATCATTAAAGTAGGTCTCTTAAGGACTTCTTTATTTTTTTTGAGATGGAGTTTCACTCTTGTTGCCCAGGCTGGAGTGCAATGGCACAATCTTGGCTCACTGCAACCTCTGCCTCCCGGGTTCAAGCGATTCTCCTACCTCAGCCTCCCTTAGTAGCTGGGATTAAAGGTGTGCATCACTACACCCAGCTAATTTTGTATTTTTAGTAGAGAAGGGGTCAGGCCATGTTGGTCAGGCTGGTCTCGAACTCCCAACCTCAGGTGATCCACCCGCCTGGGCCTCCCAAAGTGCTAGGATTACAGGCGTGAGCCACAGCGCCTGGCCAAGTCTTTTCTTAAGGAATTCTATCCTGGCATACTTTCTTAGGCCTACGTAAGCAAAGAACCCATAGAAGGTTATATTTGGAAGGGGCTATGGTGACACAAATAATTATGTTAAGCATAACATGAATAAAATAATTTTGCCTGTTAAAAATGATTTTATTTATGCTGTTTCTTGTCATTATTGCCATGATGGTCTTAATGACACAATCTTATCATACTTTTCCAAATTCTGTGTAAATTAAAGAGATTTGGCCCAGGTTGTGAGTTCTTGTTAGGTGTGGAAGGAATGTGTTTCAGCTGTGATCTGTATTTCTACTGGGTTAATAACTACTCTCAAAGAAACACTAGTTTTTATTGCTAGAATAAAACCTTAGAAATTATATCATCCAAACTTTTTTTTTTTTTAACTTAGGAGGAAACTATAGTTCAAAGAGGTTAAATGACTTGCCTAAAGGCACACAGAATGTTTAGCAAAATCTAGAGTTTCACTTATTGAGAGTAAAGGCAATTTCTTCAGACGAGTCCTGCTTTGAGTGTGATTTCAGTCTAGCTGTTTCTTCATGGTTTGCCAAGAAGCCAACCTGGTATCTTTTAACATCTTTTTCTCTAGTCATGATACTAACCACTTAGGTTTGTCGAGAGCTTTATAGAATTTCCATTTGCAGAAACACTCTCTCATCCATTTTCGAACATAATCTCCTACATGAGTATGAAAAGAAGAAATTAGCCAGATCACAGCTAGGGAAATTAAAGCTCAAGTTCAGAGTTTTGTCCTAAACTTGTGACCTAGGGAAACTCAAGTTTAGAGTCTTGTTTTGTGTGGCCCAGGCAGTTTGGGATGGAGCTGGACTAAATCTAGATACACGGGTCTAAAAGAAGTAGGATTACCTGGGTCTGAAACCAGTCCCCAATTCATGGTTGAAAGTACTCAGATACCGTAGACAATATTACTCTCCCATACCCTGGGGTTTAAGGTCTTCTGAATCTACTCAATTCCTTGCCAAGGTTACTGAACAGAAAAAAAAAAAAAAAAAGAGAAAACCCAGGTCTATGTTTATCTTTGTTATTTATTTGCATATGATGCCTGAGCTTCATCCAAATTATGCAAATAAAAGTTTATTTTTTCCCCCTAAAGCTTTCTTTCTTTAAAAGAGCTACTAAATAAGATGGTTTATTTCACATGATTGATTACAGGAATCCTGCTCATATATCCAAGAGCTGACATTTTAAATCACATCTTCTTTTCAATTGAAGGGAATGAAATGATTTTCATATCTTGACATGATTGATTATTTGGAAGCTGAAGCCAAAAAAATCTATAAGAGTTCAATCTATAGCTCCCACCAACTGATAGCATATTATCAAGCCTTATTAAAATCATGCATGACTTGCAACTACAGTTTTATATCTGACAGTAAGCAAATATAATGGCTTCCTCCTTCAGATTGCACTTTTGTATTAATGTGGTGGTTGATATATCTATTTATGAAAGGATTATAGGTGATATAAATTTTACCTTTACAGATAAATGGTGATTCTTTTGTATTTAATCTCCAAAAGAGACTGGGGAAATCTAAATTAGTGATGGAGCTGAATGTTTATCAGCAGTGGGTCTATAACGAGTCTCAAATACAAAGCTGCTGGTCCCAGTAGGATACCTCTTCCTGATTTTTTAAGGGTCTCTTCTTTTAATCCAAACTCTGAGCAGTATCTCAGCTATAAAGATGAGTCATCAGGGCCTACAAGCTAAAATTTATACACTCCGCTGTAAGTCGACTTATTGAAGAAGAAGGTTTCATTCATCTAAAGTTACGCAGCAGAGTATAGAACAGAGACCAGCCGCTGTTCTGAAGGTTGGCACGTTTATGGGAAAATCAATGCTTAAGTTATCATTTCCCCTGCTTTAATTATAATTCCAATTTTCTTTTTGGATAGTGCAGATCAAATAAAAATAGGCCATGTCTCTTCATTGTAAACACTGCCCCATAAATCTGGGCTCTGCCTTGGCTGGACTCTACCATAGGCATTTAACCCAGCTTAATTTTGTTTGTCGTGCTTGCAGTGTCAAATAACAAGTCTCCTGGTGACCTAGTAGTCATATGGATCCATCCATTAAGAGAATAGCGAAACCACTGCAAAGCAAGCCAAAAATTCAAGCTAAGATTTTTTTAATGAACTGAATAAACAAATGTCTGTCCCTTTAAACAATATTACTAACTAGACTGTAAACATCTTGAAGGAAGATTTTGTGACTCTTTCCTCTCTGAACTTCTTACACCTAATAGAGATGGGCTATAAATTGTTATCCCACAAGCATTGTTCCAGGCACTAAAGATATAATGGTAGACAAAAATGATGTGTATAACCTGGGTATTCAGAAAGTTTACTATCAAAGGGATAGACACGATAACTAAAAAGATGTAGAATTAAGAGTGATAAATGCTATATTAAAGAAAATAAAGATTAACCCAGAAACACAAGCAAGAGCCCCTTTACAGAATGCTTCATAAATGCAAGGCAGATGAAGCAGTGTCCTGGTATATTAGGAAAAGGGCAGGGAGAAGTATTTCAGGAAGAAGCAGTATATGGAAGATGGCGTGGTGAGCTGATCCTACAACATGGCTGATTAGATAGACATGGACCAGATGAGAAATGGCCCTAGAAGTCATAATAAAAATGTTCCCTTTATCCTGAGGTTAATGAGAAGCCATAAAAGTATTTTGAGCAGGAAAACTACAGGACTATTTTGTGGTTTAGAATGTAATATACATACAGCAAATGATTCTGGAATGAACTAATGAAAGAATAAAATTATTACTCTATTTGTAGTAAGAAAGACTAACATTTTTCAGTACTTCTGATTTTCCAACTTTTCCCCATCAAAAGTTTTATCTTGTCCTCAAAGTGCTCTTAGTACAAATGACTTAGATTACACACATTTCAAAGATGAGGCTACTTAGACTCCTAGAAATTCAGTGCATTTCTTAAATCACAAATCTAGTTAGTTATGACTCTGTGTTTGATATAAATCATCCTATCCTCAGCTTCGCAAAACGATGTTGCATCTGAAAATTCCAGTAATCTGCTAAAATATCAAATTGGGGAAACAACTGTAAAATTAAAATGCTTCAAACATTTTAAATTTTGCTCACTAATTATTTGATCACATTAAGGATGATTTTGTTGATCAAAGCATCCACAGAATTACTTGGATGCTTTAGTAAGAAGAGATAAGTTAATATTACATAGATGCTAAGTGGTTTGTGCAAAAGTTTTGCTGTTGCCATTGTTGCCTCTTTTTTATTTTTTATTTTGTTTTGTTTGAGGGTGTGTGGTGGAAGGGATAAAAGAAAAAGCTTGAGTAGGATGTTTGGGCAAACAGGAGAGTCCAGTGAAAACAGCTCATGTGGAAGTACACCCACATCATGCCAGAAGTGACCAGGAGAAAATACGCTGTTGCGAATTTCTGGGAAACCTGGAGAGAGTTGTAAACTTCAACACAACATAAACTGGAGATTAAAGTCATCTTATGCACCTAGGTGGATGAAGTCTAAAGATTTTTGTTGTAATCTGGGCTAGAAATAGTCACATTGAAATCGGATAATGGCTGCTCTTCCCTTGCAATCTTCTCTATAGCCTTTGCTGAATCTATCCCTTCCCTGGCAAGGACTCATGTATCTCTATTGCCAACATTGATTTCACGGCTGAGTACTAGGTTCAAATCTCCAAATGCCTGCTATACATTTCCACATGAATGCTTCCTACTTTCCTATTCAATAGCACCAACATAAGCTCTTTATTCTTTGTGCCTTTTAGTTGATGACAAAATCGACCACACCAACTGGGAATTTTTGAACTACTTTTGTCTACACATCATCCAAACTACCACCACTCACATCTAAGGAATCAGTTAAATTGCTAAGTTTTCCAAATCTTTCTCTTCTATCCTCCTACCACTGTTCTAAGTTTGTACTCCATCCTTGAAAGGATTAGAGATGAACACATGAATTGTTTCTCTAATTCCTGAAGGCCTACTTCTTCAAAAAGTTAAAGCCTTTTTCCCTATTTTCTTTCTAAACTAAGATTAAAATATGTCCACACAGAAACCTGTAAATAGTTTTTTATTTCAGCTTTATTTGTAATAACTCTAAACTGAAGAAAACTCAAATGTATTTCTTTCAGTGGACTGACTGATAAACAATCTCTGGTACATCTGTAAAATGGAACAGCACTCATCCCACCTAATATGTAGATCTCAAAGGCCTCATGCTGAGTGAAAAAAAAAAAATCCTGAAAGGTTACATATTGTATAAGTCTACTTGTATAACACTTTCAAAATGACAAAACTTTAGGGGTAGAGAAGAGTTCAGTGGTTGCCAGGAATTAGGGCTATGGAAGAGTGGAGAGTGTGACTATAAAGAAATAACAGCAGGAATTTTCTCTGTAGTGATGGAACAGTTATGTATCTTGATTGTGTTAGTGGTTAGACCAACTATACATGAAATAACATTGCATTGTATTATACACCAAAAATAAATTGCATGTAAAAATGAGTGAAACTTTATTTCACTTAACAGAAAGTCCAACAAGTTCATCCATGTTGTCACAAGTGACAGGCTTTATTATGTCAAACGACAGTCACGCAGAAAAACATATACTGCATGATCTCACCTATATATGTAATCTAAAAAGGTTGAACTCATAGAAGTAGAGAGTAGAGTGATGATTACCAGGGGTGGGGGTTGGAGTAGAGCAGGGTTGAAAAGATACTAGTCAAAGGACACACTTTAGATAGGAGGAATAAATTCAAGAGATCTATTTTACAACACACTGACTATATTTAATAGCAATGTATTACATTTTGAAAATCATTAATACAGTAGATTTTAAGTGTTCTCACCACAAGAAATGTTAAGTGTGAAATAACACCTATGTTCAATTAACTCAACTGAGCCATTCTATAATGCATACATATTTCAAAGCATCATGTTGTACTTGACAAATATATATAATTTTAATTTGTAAACTAAAAATTAAGTAATTAATTAAATGTTTAAAAACCCAGTGAAACCTGAATAGTATCACATCAATGCTGATTTCCTCGATTTGGCATTGTACTATAGTTATGTAAGATGTAAACTGGATGAAGGACGTTGAAATTCTAAGTTTTGAAACTGCTTATCAAATACCAAATTGTTTTTATATAAAAAGTTTTTAAAAAGTTGATTATATTCTTCTAATCTTTTATCAACCTTTTATTGGCTTTTCTTTTTTTTTATTATTATACTTTAAGTTCTAGGGTACATGTGCACAATGTGCAGGTTTGTTACATATATATACATGCGCCATGTTGGTATGCTGCACCCATTAACTCGTCATTTACATTAGGTATATCTCCTAATGCTATCCCTCCCCCCTACCTCCTCCCCACAGTAGGCCCCGGTGTGTGATGTTCCCCTTCCTGTGTCCAAGTGATCTCATTGTTCAATTCCCACCTATGAGTAAGAAAATGCAGTATTTGGTTTTCTGTTCTTGCGATAGTTTGCTGAGAATGATGGTTTCCAGCTGCATCCATGTCCCTACAAAGGACACGAACTCATCCTTTTTATGGCTGCATAGTATTCCATGGTGTATATGTGCCACATTTCCTTAATCCAGTCTGTCACTGATGGACATTTGGGTTGATTCCAAGTCTTTGTTATTGTGAATAGTGCCACAATAAACATATGTGTGCATGTGTCTTTATAGCAGCATGATTTATAATCCTTTGGGTATATACCCAGTAATGGGATGGCTGGGTCAAATGATATTTCTAGTTCTAGATCCTTGAGGAATTGCCACACTGTTTTCTACAATGGTTGAACGAGTTTACAGTCTCACCAACAGTGTAAAAGTGTTCCTATTTCTCCACATCCTCTCCAGCACCTGTTTCCTGATTTTTAGTGATTGCTATTCTAAGTGGTGTGAGATGGTATCTTTTCTTTAACTTCAGGATAAAGTCCAAATGGGTGAGTTTGAGATTAAAGATCCTGGTTTCTCTCTCTGGCCTCACTTTTCCTTATAACTTCCCTATATTTTATACTCAAAATTTATTCCCTGAATAGGTCATGCACTTCCCCTCATTTGTGAATTTTTACCTGTGTTACTCCCGAATTGATGTGATATTTTACATTATATCTTCACAATAACTCTCTAATAGGTCTCAGTTTCCTCATCTTTATAGTTGAAATCACTGAAACCCAAATGTCCATCAGTGACAGATTGGATTAAGAAAATGTGGCACATATACACCATGGAATACTGCAGCCATAAAAAAGGATGAGTTTGTGTCCTTTGTAGGGACATGGATGCAGCTGGAAACCATCATTCTTAGCAAACTATCACAAGAACAGAAAACCAAACACCGCATGTTCTCACTCATAGGTGGGAACTGAACAATGAGATCACTTGGACTCAGGAAGGGGAACATCACACACCGGGGCCTATCATGGGGAGGGGGAAGGGGGGAGGGATTGCACTGGGAGTTATACCTGATGTAAATGACGAGTTGATGGGTGCTGACGAGTTGATATGTGCAGCACACCAACATGGCACAAGTATACATATGTAACAAACCTGCACGTTATGCACATGTACCCTAGAACTTAAAGTATAATAATAATAATAATAATAAAAGAAATCACTGAAACTCAAGTTAAATCATAGAGCTAGCAGAAAAAGAGATTCAAACCAGGCCAGTTTGACTCCTCTATACCATATTTGGTTATGTATACTGGTGTTTAGATTTCGTATATGCAAGACTGACATGACCCATGCCTTATGCTTGTGACTTCTTGTATGGCTGTATTGCAAAAAGTACGTATTCAGTAAATGACTGGAATGCAAGTGACCTGAACTCCATGATGTACTGTTTTAGATATATACAAATCATCAGTTTGCCAATTGAGTTGAAAGAGCCCTGATAAGTGTAAATAAAGATTTAAAATAAAAATGCTTACTTAATGGAAACAAACCAGTGATCTGAAATAAGTGGGCAAGGGCCTGAGTACTTGTAGAGCTTTTCCAGGACATCAGGAAGTTTTGTCACTCACTGAGATGTGAGCCACACTGGAAATGATGGACTTTACACTGAAAACATGGAATGTCTTATTCAGTGCTTCCTGTGAAGGAAGCTTCGATTTTTACAATCAATGGCAAGAGGGAGAAGAAAAGGCTCAGCAAGAAGTCAAAGTGTGAAATCTGTTAAATGAGGAGGTCTAGGAAGCCCCATCATGTTTTTCTTTAAACAATTCATCAACCTTTTGATGTTAAGACCTACTATATGTGTAGAAATCAGATGAATTAATGGCATTCCAATCTCAAATGTCCACTTATCTATTAATTGTTTGCAACAATGCTGTGGCATAGTGAACCTAAGCCACTCAAAAAAGAACACACACACAGATCTAGCACACATACATGCGCACACACACTCACACTCACGTACACAATGCTGCAAGCTTACAGGCTTCGTGGATAATTTGAACCCTCGCTAAGACTCCAAGTACAGGATCCCTGGTACAGAAGTAAATGTCTTGTTTGAGGGTTAAAGAACTGGGGAGAACTGAGATGTAATCTTAAGCCAATCATTTTATTTATTGACTCTTTACTTTTAGATTGACAAACCAGAACACATAATAATTCCTCTACCTAAACTGAAGTGAAAAAAAAATCAGAAATTATACGTATGTGAAAACTCCACATATAGCTTATAAACATAAATTTACATAACTATATATGAACTTACCCAGCTGTAAATTGTACATGATATCAAATATTAAAGTAATAATTGTGCTTGTTACACTCAGCAAATGTAATGGCCTTTGAAAATTAATGCACATTGTAAGATATATGAGACCCAGAAGATAAAGATGATTTTCAGTTTCCCTGTTTTGTCTAAAGTCAATCTGGTCCTAATGTATAGGAATTCAGATAACATGATGTGGAGGTATTAGAGCTATTTCAAACATTTTGACATACCTTATGGGCACATAGCAGGAATTTAGACAGGGCCATATGGTTTGCATTGGCCAATAGGAGGTAAGAAAAATGATGTTTGTCACTCCCAGGTGGAAGCTTTATAATTAAGAATATAATGTCCTGTGTTTTCTTCTTCTGCTATGCTGATACTGAATATGTTCCAAAGATACAGTCTAATGAGATGAAACGTCATCTGTTTAAATCCCTGAGTGACTATAGTAAGCAGACTCCCATTTCAACAATTTTGTACACAGAGTGTAAACAATAAGTAAATTTACTGTGTTAAGACTGTGGTTTGGGGCTGGTATATTTTCACACATAATCTCACCTATCCTGACCTACACAAAGGATATCAACCACCATGCTCTGCCCAGCTTAAAGCCCTGCCCCCATAAGTAGATTATTTTCATGAAAGCTTGTAAAGCTCTTACATATGATAAGCTCACCAAGGAAAAGGATTGTGTTTTATAAATTGCATATAAGATTCCAAAGATGGCCACCGTGCATTCCTTTTCTTCTTGTGTAAGTATGTTGTGCCTTATGTCAAATTATCCACCCCTTAAGCCTGAGCTGGTCTTAACAACTTTCTTTACTAGTGGAATGCAGTGAAAAATACATCCTTGGACTTTCAAGAGTAAGCCATAATAAGACCCAAAGCTTCTCCCTGTGTCTTGTGTAATCCTCTGTCAAGCACTCCAGACCATGACTGAAATGTCCAAGTCACCTAAACAAGCCACATGTAGGAGTTTTAGTTGACAATCCCGGTGATTTCCCAGCCCCAAAACAGCACCAATTCCCAGCCATGTGCATGAGCCATCTTGGATGCCAGCTGAGTCAAGCCTTCAATGACTGCAGTCCCAGCCAACATCTGACTGCCATAACATGAGAGAGCCCAGTTTAGAACTGCCCAGATGATACCAAGATAACTATAGAACCTTGAAAGATAATCATAAATTGTTTCAATTCACTAGGTTTTAGGGTTGTTTGTTATAAAACAAAAGGTAACTTGAACACTGTGCGATATGTTTAATGTATATATAAAATGGAAATAAAAGTACATAACTTGTAACATTATTGTACAGATTAAATTGTGTAATGTAAGTAATACGCCTTGTATAGTGTCTGTAGTATAACATATGCCCATCAAAATATTTCTGTTCATGAAAAGTAACTTTTAAAAATCCTTAAGCTTTAATGGATTAAAAGAATAAGTATTTTGCCCTTATTCTACTTGTCTATCGCAGTTGACTCTAGCCATTTAGAGACTCAGGATGATAGGCAAGTGATCATCTTGACCTTTTCTGGTTCCTGTGCAAAATGAAGAAGGGGGCTCTCAGGGATGCTACTCTGGCACTTGAATATGCTGGCCTGGAAGGAATACACATTACATCAGCAAACAATTCATTAGCCAGAATCGCAAGGAGCAGCAAGTAAAATCCTTCCATTTGCTTTAGAAATAGGGAGAAACAGAAGCATTTGGCTAACAGCATGATAACATGCTGTGTGTTTATTTATATATTCTTCATACAAGTATTCTCTTCTTACATACTATAATGTGTCTATTCGTTTTATTGTCTATCTCTTTCCACTAAAATGTAAGCTTCATGTAGAAAAAGATTTGTGTCTTTTGTATTCACTTCTGTATCCCAAGCACAGAGACAGTAGAGCAGGCACCTAGCAGTGACTGATTAAATATATGATGGAGGTATATGGGTCATCATCATGATCATCACCACATCTTCCTAATAGTGACCATAAACTGCATAATCAATGATAAATAGTAAATAATGGAGAGTGTGGCCCAGAGAATACTATCATAAACATGAAAATTAAATATAAATATCTAAAAGGTTTCACTTGAAAAGAAAGAAGATTTTGAATAATTCTTTTGAACTCCAAAACATAACTAGTACTAATTAATAGATGTACATGACTCACCTATAAAGTATACATGTTTTTAGAAAGAGGAATAAAAAATAAAGTATATATGTTTTGGTGTCAGACAAACCCAAGGTTTAATCATCACTGTCCGATTTCCTAGTTTTGTGATTTTGGTTATTAAACCAAAAATATTAAACCAACCAGCTCATCTTACACATCCCCCACTCTTCATTTTCTCATGATTGCTTGAAAGAGCAAATCCTCATGTATTTGGAATTGCCACTTTACCTCCCATTGCTCAGATTCTGTGTTCTCTTCCAGGTCCTCCTGCTATCTCCTGCTACAGGGAAAAATATTCTAGCCCTGTTTTCTCAGTGGTCCAAAATTATTTCAGCAAATAATATTAGTTAGATACCAGTATCTTTTTCCTGGTAATTAGTACTTCCTGCTTTCTTCCACCATGATCCCCATTTCTTAGCAATACCTGACAGCTGGATAAAGAAGTGGTTTCATATAGGACAATAATCTCTGAAAGGCAGAAGCTGAGTGGAAGCAGGTTATTACAAATCAGAAAAAGGAGAGTATCAAATCATCAGGTCATTCCTTTGTAACCAGTCCTCTAATAGGTGAAATTAAAAGAATAAGGAATGTGTCGCCACTAATATGCTATGCCTTCCCCACACACAGAGCCACCTTTGGTTTACTCAAGAGTAGAAAAGATCACTGAGCTTCATACAGCAGACAGGTTTAAAACACTGTATCCAAAAATAAAAAATGTATAATTTTATACACTTTTTTAATTTTAATTTTATAATTATCTGGGAGATAGGGACGAGATGGTGTGCTAGAGGTTAACTTTGCTTTTCAGAAGGTAAGCAAAATTTGGAAACAGTTACAATGAATCTTTGATTTGATTAATCAGACTCCAGCAATATCACCCCTCAATTATCCTGGTTCTGTTTGTTATCAAGAATTTTAAGAGGCAGAGGCAATAAACGGTAGCTAAAATATGTGATTCCAAGGACATTTTCTTTAACTCAAAAGCAAGGTGCTGGTCTCAGGATATTTCTAATGTACTTAATATTGGTTATCTTTTCCTGTTTTATTCTTTTATCCAAAAAATAAGAAAATACTTCAGGAATGGCTGAATCCAACTATATAACTGAGGTCATCACAACTTTTTTTTTCCCCCTGTCTTTTGTGGGGTGCATTCTCTGCTGTGGTTTCTTCTGTGTAGCAAAAACACAAGCAAATTTTCCTCTTATAGTGACAAAGATGGCCTTTGGCAGCCTCAGGTCTACCTGGGCCTGAGTGCTCAGTGTCTCAAGGAGAGAAAGTGACCCTTTGTGGATGGTTTCAGGTTTTTGATTGAACTGACTTTGCCCATCCCTGAACCAGTCATTTTAATCAGAGTTTTTCAGTATTTTGATTGGTCAGACTTGCATCATGTTCTCACTCCAAAGGCTAGGTATTAACTTCAATCCACCTGAAACTCATGAGCTAAAAATTGAGGACTTTCTATGTTGTACAAAGATATTTTCATTACATTATCTTATGTGATTATATAATAACCCTATGAGAAAAAGTGGACAAAAGTTAGAAGTGGTAGCTTGGAAAACTAGAAAGTCTTAGAGGCTAACAGGCATCAGCATATTTATGACTCTTCTGAATCTTTTACTTCTGTGCCTTCTATTAAAGCTATGTAACTTAATATAACCTCAATTACATATCTGTAAACTGAGCATGAAATGCATGATTGTCACAGGCACTAAGCAAGATATAAAAAGAAAAAAAGGGCATTGTATATTGCTGTAATAATTCTGTGTAATAAACAAACTCCAATTTCTGTGGCTTACAACAAGTTTATTTCTTAACCCAATGGGTTGGCTGTGATTTTGCGCTGATAGAATGGACTTGGCTCTTTGCTATATGTCTGTTCACATCTGCTCAACATGTTTTCTCATTCTGTGGTGAATAAGCTACCAAGGGTATGTTCTTATGGCAGATGGCAGAAGCACAGGAGGATAAGGCAAACCACATTAACACACTTAGTGGCCTTACTCACATTGTATCTGCTGACATCCCATAGGCCAAATGAAGTCACATGACCAAGCCCATTTCTGGGTTAGGAAAGACGCTCTGCCTACTCTGGTGACAGACGTGGAAGTCCCTCGGAAAGGGTGTGAATGTATAATTTCACCATAGAGAAGGGATGATGAATGCAGAACAATAGCCCAATTTACCATAAAACCATAGTTGACTACACAATTATAAGATTTATCATTTGGAAAACCTCTTTAGGATTTAGGGTAGGGAATTTATAATTAGAGAAACTGTCTGATAACTGGCGTAACCCTTTCATTGCCAACTGAACTCTCTCTCTCTTGCGATTACCAGGCTTCCGGCAGTATCTTGGCTACTGGCTTCTGATTCTTGACTCTACTAGTACCTTACTTCCAGTATTTATCTCCTGGCTGTATAGCACATATCTCCTGAACCTAGATCCTCTACTATCTCTGTTTCTTTGGCTCTCAGTAAAGCCAGGTAATTGTCTCCGTAATCACTTCTGCAGCCCAACACAATGCCTGTCGCATAGGAGGTAGTCAGATAATAAGCATTGACTCAATAAATGGAAAATGGCTACTAAGGCAAAGATAACTTGTGACCTATCCAAAATCTCCTCTTCCATCCCTCATGATGAATAGTAAACAAACAAATTGAGGTGGGGGTAGGGGAGGGTTGGAGAAGAACAATAAAGAGTTAAAATTAAAATTACATTTTCTATCCTCGCAAGTGTCTAAAAATGGTCAATGAAATGTAAGTGGATAGTCTTAGGAAGAGCTTCTAAATTATTGTTTTTAAAGGGTCAATCCCCTTTTGCTCTTTCTCTTCTTCCTTTCTGGAATACAGACTTGATGGTTGGAGTTCTAGCAGTCATTTTTAAGTTTGAACACACCCTAAAGATGGTAGTCAAGAGCTGGAAAAAGTCTAGTTCTCTGATGACTTGTGATTCTGGGAGTGTTAATATCTGAACTTCTTTTGTGTGAGATGAAAATGAACTCTTGGGCCAGTGCAGTGGCTTGCACCCATAATCCCAGAATTTTGGGAATCTGAGACAGGAGGATTGCCTAAGCCCATGAGTTTTAGACCAGCCTGAACAACGTAGGAAGACTTGTTTATAAAACAAAACAAACCCAAAAAACTCTTAATTTGTTTAAGCTACTGTTTGTGAGACAATGTTTATCTTATAGCCGAAAACGGTAGTGTCATAGGTTCCTTGTAGATGTTAATTGGATCTCATTTTGAAAGTAAAGATATAACTGGATTCTTATTGTAAGAACAGCACAAACAGAAACAGAGTCAAATTGAGGAAAGATAGCTTGCTTGTCCATAGAGAACAAGAAGTTTTGATACTCAAGGTCATATCAGTACTTAAAAAAAAATTCTTTCTCTCCCATGATTTGTTGTGTGGTCCCCATAGGCAAGATACTGGACTGAAAACTTTATAGATATTGTCTCAGTTAAATCTCAAAAAAGTTCCTTCAGACACTTGGCATCATTTCTGTATTATTCAATACAATATTTACTACAAAACAAAGGGCAACTAATTCATTTCCTAAATGCCATTCAGCCAGATCCAAACATGACTTGTTTTATTGCTAAATCCTATTGATCATTTTTAATTCTACGTGCTGTTATATATTTTAAAACAAATTAGTATTGTTTGAAAAATGAACAAACTAAAAATAAGGTATTAATGAAAATCTATGGTGGGGAGCACTGTAATTTTTTTCTTTTGACATTCTTATTCCTTGAATAAGAGTGATTGGTCACCAAGGAAAATGGGTATAGTTTAAATCCCATGCACATGAGGCCTCAAGCCAAATTAGACATTGATCATATCCTATTCACTGCAAACATACAGAAAACAGTTTACGTTGGTTTCTTGCCAATTCTTCACTTTTTCTTCACTTTTTAGAAGGACTTAAGTAGTTTTTTTTGTTTTGAGTCAATAGGAATTTTTCTAAGATTTAAGACCATCAAAGAAGGAAGGAAGGAAGGATGGAAGGAAGGGAAGGAAAGAGAAGGGAAGGGAAGGGAAGGGAAGGGAAGGGAAGGGAAGGGAAGGAAAGGGACAGGAAGGGAAGGGAAGGGAAGAGAAAGGAAGGGAAAGGAAGGGAAGAGAAGGGAAAGGAAGGGAAGGGAAGGGAAGGGAAAGGAAGAGAAAGGAAGGGAAGGGAAGGGAAAGGAAGGGAAAGGAAGGGAAGGGAAAGGAAGAGAAAGGAAGGGAAGGAAAAGGAAAGGAAGGGAAGGGAAGGGAAGGGAAGGGAAGGGAAGGGAAGGGAAGAGAAAGGAAGGGAAGGGAAGGGAAAGGAAGAGGAAGGGAATGGAAGGGAAGGGAAAGGAAGAGGAAGGGAAGAGAAGGGAAGGGAAGGGAAGGGAAAGGAAGAGGAAGGGAAGGGAAGGGAAGGGAAGGGAAAGGAAAGGAAAGGAAAGGAAGAGAAGGGAAGGGAAGGGAAAGGAAGAGGAAGGGAAGGGAAGGGAAGGGAAAGGAAGGAAGGAAGGAAGGAAGGAAGGAAGGAAGGAAGGAGAGAGGAAAGAAAGAAAGAGTGAGAAAGAAAAGGAAGGAAAGAAAGAAGAAAGGAAGGAAAGAAGGAAGGAAGGAAGGAAAGAAAGAAAAGAAAAGAAAAGAAAAGAGGAAACACAAGGAGAAAGAGAAAGGAACGGACAGAGAGAGGAAGGGAGGAAGCCATATTCTCCTCATCTCCAAAGGTGCATTAGCAACATCTCTGATGCACTTTAAGACAGAGCATGAGCAACATGTATTGAGTTGCACATTGTCTTTGAATATATAATACACACATTTCCAAGTAAACTGTGATGGGGGTAGAAAGAATCGTTACCACCTCACAAAGTTCAGAAGTGCATTATGTGATTAATCAATAAATGTTTGTTCACTTTCTTTTATGTGTAAATATTATCCTGGGTGGTGAAAGGCAGGGAAGATGAAGGTATATGAGATACAGATGATTTCCTCAAAGCTTGCACAGTCTACCAAGGAACAAAATACCTGGATACAAATAACCAAAATAACTACTGTTGTGCATCTCTCTACAGGAAATGAATTAGCAAATATTCCTCGAATGTTGACTATGTGCCAGGCACTGTCCTAAGTGCTTAGAGTATGCCAGTGAACAAAAAAGGCAAAAAATTATTGTCCTAGTGATGCTTATATTTTAGAAAATGACATTGGACTATGAGTTTCTAAGGAGAAAGCATGTAGCAGAATCATTCCATTTACTCCTCAAAATGCCCTCTCTCTTACAATCAGTTACCAGCATGTGACTAGTCCAGGCCAAAGAAATGTGAGCAAAAATAATATGTATCACTTCTTAGTTGAAGCAGTAAAGAATTAAGACATGAATGTATTATTTTTTATTCTCCTTCTAGCTCAACAAAGCTAGAAAAGCACAGTTTAGGTATAAACACAGACAAACCAAATACAGCATGTTCTCACTTATAAGGGGGAGCTAAATGATGAGAACACATGGGCACATAGAGGGGAACACGACACGCTGAGGCCTATTGGAGAGAGAAGGGTTGGGAAGAGGGAAAGGATCAGGTAAAGTTAAAAAAAAGGAAAAGCACAGTTTAAGACTTAATCTGAGTCTCTGGGGGACTACACGGAGCAGAGGCTGACATCATTCCATATGGAGCTGAATATGTAACATGAGAAAGAAAAAACTTCTTTGTTACGATAAACCACTGAGAATTTTTGGCCTCTTTGCTACCACAGTATAACACAGCCTATGCTGATTGACAAATAAATACATTTCTTATCAGTTTTGTAGCTACCACTCTTAGAAGGTGGCTTGTCTACAGAAGACACTCAAAAATAACTGAGATAAATATAATTGCCCAGTACAAAGTTTTATGAAGTTCCAAAGGAAGGGAAAAGCACTTTTGATTTGCAATCTCAATAAGGACTTCATGAGAACGATGGAATTTAAGCAGGGGGAAAGTACGACATTATGATGAGTACTATAGTCGTTGGCCTTAAACAAACCTGGGTTTGATTCCCAGATCTATCGCCCACCTTGGAAAAGCACTTAGTTTCTCTGAGCCTCAGTTTCTTCATCTTTATTTTAGGAATAATGCCTACTACTTCAAAGTATGTAGTGAGGATTAAAAGTGTTTATACAACGCTAATCATGGTAAGAATACATATACATTTGAAGGCATATGTAGACAGTGATGACGGCAGGTGTTTACACATAAAAGTAGGAAAGCTCCAGGCTTGGAAGCATATACCTGTAGATGCAACCACTTGGGAGGCTAGGGTGGGAAGATCTCTTAAGCCTGAGAGGTCAAAATGTGCAGCGAGCCGTAATCATGCCACTCCACTCCAGCCTGGGTGACAGAGGGAGACTCTGTGTCGAAAAAAAAAAGTGGGGGGTGGGGTAGGAAAGCTTAGTGCTTACCTGGAAAACAGATATACTCATTTTAACTACATTATACAGCCTAAAACTCAATAATTACACTTAGCATTTATACAGCTTTATATAGTTCCAAAGCACCTCAGCATGCATTCATCGCCTCTTCAGATGAACTCTCTAGAGAATTCTTTATGATTAACAGATGTACATACTGAGGTTGAGAAACATGCAAATAATCACACAAGGAAATTAATGGCAGTGCTGAGGCTCAACCCTCTATCTGCTGATAAAACACTTGGTGCTTTTTTTTTTTTTTTCCTAAGTACTTTACATGAGAAGCTCAGTACAAATCGCAGAAACTTTTTGCCAGGCACTCCTACTGTTTCACTGGTCAAGATTCACTTATGCAATATTGCCCATCTCTGCTGTGCCTCTGAGAGGTTCTCTCTCAGCCAATATGACCCTCAAATTTCAGAAAGCCTACTAAGTGAACTTGGAAAAAGAAACAAATGTCTGTGACCTTGTTCTCTTTCTTGCAATTGCTTTTCTTTGTAATTCTTATATACATTTTCCCAAATCAATCTGTGACCTGGAAGTAAGGGCAGCTGTTTAAGCAGGTTGCTTAGATACCAGCAATGGCGAGGTGGACAGCTTACTGCCATTGCGAGGTGGAATCCTAACCACAGCACTTCATCCCAGATCCCAGTGACTTGAAACTCCGAAATACCAATAAACACATAATTACAGTGACTCTTTCATAAGTCTGGGTTATGCTAACAGGTCACATATCAGTTTGTAAGCAACTGCACTTGTTGACTGTTCTTATACAAAAGAAATAACTTGTACCGATGTGAGCTGGAGGTTCAGAAGATCTCTTTGATTCTCTCAATGAGAGCAATTTAAGATTCACCTGCCAGGTTATTACAGTTTCAGGAGTGCTGAGATGTCTTCCTGAGGTGGATTTTGTGGACAAACCAGGACCAAATAAATATGATTTTTGTAAATAAGAAAAGCATCAGAGGTGACATCCAAAGAAGGCATCAAATATTGAGTCTGAACTTGCATAGTTTTGTCCAACTTTAGAATTGGAAGGCACTTCATTTCCATTTCTCTCTTCCTGCTCCTGTGACACAATTTGCTTACTCAAAATTAATAACCTTGCCATCTTTAGTAGGTCCTTTCTCTTTTCTGAGAATTCCTTCTACTTCTCATATGGCTGAATATCTGGCTCAGAGACATAATTGTCTGGCCAATGGCCTATCAGTCTATCTCTTCCAATAATTTCAAATAAGATATGAGAGACTTGGACACTGGGGAACTGAGTCATATTTGTAGTAAATCACCTATTTAAGGGATAGTGAATAATTATTTTTACACTGCAACTGCCTTATTCCTCAGATGTGGCTGTTGACCTTTTCCTTGGATTGTGAAACACTATTATCCTTCCAAATGCTTTCTTCATTTACATAAAATAGTTTGATAAAGCTTTTCCTTTTTTCAACCATATCAGTTTCAAACCACCACCAACTCCAGTGATACAGGATAAAAGCCTCTGTCCCTTCTCAGTGACCTTCCCTCCCCTTCTCAAATTGCCTATGAATGAAACCAAATATAAAGCCTAATTATTTCACTTCTAAAATCCATTCTCCATGCCACACATTCCTATAGCTCATATCTTTGTGTAAACTTTGATTCCTCTTTACTAGTTTTCTCATCTTGCCTCCTTCTAATTAATCCTCTGCCATTGAAGAGGAATCTTTTTTTTTTTTTTTTTTTTTTGAGACAGAGTTTTGCTCTTGTTGCCATTGGAGTGCAATGGCGCAATCTTAGCTCACCGCAACCTCTGCCTCCCAGGTTCAAGCTAGTCTCCTGCCTCAGCCTCCCTAGTAGCTGGGATTACAGTCATGCACCACCATGCCCTGCTAATTTTGTATTTTTGGTAGAGACAGGGTTTCTCCATGTTGGTCAGGCTGGTCTCAAACTCCCGACCTCAGGTGATCCACCTGCCTTGGCATCCCAAAGTGCTGGGATTACAGGCATGAGCCACTGTGCCCGGCTGGAATAAATTTTTATAGAAGGGAAACCTAAGCTAGCATAATCAAGCCTCCCATTTGGCCAGCACCTTTACATTCCCTACCTATTTAATCCATACTAAGAATTACAGGCTGTTTTGTGTTTTTCTACATGCCCTTTTTTTTCAGGTGAAAAGAACTAAGAGTCAGAGATATTAGGAAACCTTTTCATGATCACAAAGTTGGCAAATGGTGAAGCCAAGCTTCAGAACCAGGCAGACAGACTCAAGGGCACATGCTGTCAATCATTATGCTAATTTGTCCCCCAGTTAGATGTAAGTTTAAGCATATTTCACAAGCTTACACATCTAGAGAGGACAGATATAGGATATGAATCCAGGATATGGCCCATTCCCATTATATGATATTCTGTTACCCTCTTATAATTCCCTTGCTTAAAAATTCCTTTGGCAACATGTATCCTTTTATTGACCAAGACCTTTTATGTACAATTTAGCTCTAACTAAACTTCTAAACTTTATGTCACATCATCTCCATCATTTTGCCCTGTACATATCCATCCCATCTAAACATTTTCTTTTGTGATTTCCCTCCTTCACGTTTCAGGCCAGTAAACTCCTATTCATCACAGACCGGCTTGAATATTTGCAAATAGCATGCAAGTGATCCATGAAACTCAAATTATTTGCCTATTATTAGGCAAAATTTCTCATGGCTACTCCAAAAAAATCTAGTAAAAGGAGCTGTGTGATGGTGTAGGAGTCATAAGGGAAGGATATGAACAATGTAAATTATTAACTCTGGGGGATTGAGAAGGGACTCACATAAATGAGGACCCTGAGTCTTAACTTTAGATTTTGTCTTTGATATCATTCTTAACCCTCTCTAAGTTTGGAAATGGTTTCTGTTCTTCTTAATTATATCTAAGTAACTGAAATTCCATTGATTATATAGTAAAACCTCATCAAATATTTTCCTCTGTAAACTATATTGGTTGATTTTTATTTTTATGTATTTGTTTGTTTTGGTCAATACCATACTTTAAGAATATCCATCTACCTCATTCTTCATCTGGGCTTAAGCTGGCTGAGTTTGTATACTCTTAAGGAAAATGATGGAGTACCCTAACATTTGAGACAACTTCTTCCAAAATTAAGCCCTGCCATTTATTAGAATTTCTCAGAAAAAAATAAATTGTGCTTTGGGATCAAGAGTTGCTTCTAATTGGTGGTTATATGTGATTTCCTAAGAAGGAAAAGTAAAATAACGAGTAGGGGAGAACAGAGAATAGGAATAAGAATGAGAAGTGGGAAGGACAAAAAGAAGAGAGAAGGAACAAAGGAGTGGGAAAAGAAAGGGAAAGATTTGGGAGTATGGAGCAAATACATTGCCGGAAAGAAGACTGCATTTAATTAATCTTTACTACATGCCAGACGCTGTACATGTTTCACATATATTTGGTCCATTAATTCTTACAATGGCACTGTCAGGTAGGTGTTTTCATCCTCATTTTACCTTTGGGAAAATTGATGCTTGGGAATTTTGAGGAACATCCCACAGTATACAGGAGCCATAGCTGGGGTTAACTCCAGTATTATTCTGTGTTCTTAATCATTCTGATACATCAATCACCTCTCTTTGGTGTTAGCCCTGCTTTTGGGTCACACTGGACATAATAGTCTTCATCTTCCCCATGGCAAACCTACAGATATTTATAGGAAGTGCTCATATTTCTCTTGAGTTCTTTCTTCCCCAGTTTAATATCTCTTTTTTTCTCCAGTAAATTCTCAATTATTCTACTGAACTTTTATCTCAATCTCTTCCATCAATTTTTTCTCTCCCCACAGTTTTTATTGTAACTATTGAAACCCTCAATGTGTTACTCACAGCTTCTTCTATAAACACTGCCAAAGTTTTTCTTTTTTTAATCTCAGAAAAGATAGAGTATAATCAACTATTTATTTCCCACTTTTCATTTACTTGAAAACAAGATGCAGCAAAAGACCATGGCTGCAGGAATTCTATTTAGAGAGACGACAATATAGCTTTAATGACAGTGATTTGGGTTCTCACCCTGTCTATGCCATTTACTACTCGTGTAATCTTGGTTAGGTTATTTACCATTTCTAGTACTTAGTTTGCCTCTCTATAAAGTCAGGTATTGATACCTATAAACAAGGTGTTGAGAAGATTAATCAAGATAGCACTTGTCAAGCATAAAGCACATTGTAAGGTCTAAGTCAAGTGATTTTCATTATTTTTATCAGCCCAGTGTCCCCACATTCTCTTTCAGACAGCATCAAACTACGCTCATTAGCAAAGCATAACCTTCTATCTTCATTCCATGTCATGAGATGACTTGTGATATCCCTGGTTTATAGATCATGTAATGTATAAACTAGATAAACTTGATGAATATTTCCTGTGACTTAACTTTACCTGTGAATAAACAGTATCCAAGGACAAGAAAAGACTTCCCCCCAGGACAATGTAGGTTCCTAAAGGCAGAACTACAAGCAGAACCCATGATTTTGAGACCCAATCCAATATAGTCACATATAAATCTTACTGATTAGCAAGATTCAAATTTAGATGGGATTATGATGACTAATGGGTTGCCAATCCATGTACTTTACCTAGTTCAATTTTGTTGCTGTTAAGACAGAGCTTCGCTCTTGTTTCCCAGGCTGGAGGGCAGAAGCCTGATAGATCACTGCAAACTCCACCTTCCGGTTTCAAGCGATTCTCCTGCCTCAGCCTCCTGAGTAGCTGGGATTACAGGCTCCCGCCATCACACCCAGTTAATTTTTGTGTTTTTAGTATGGACGGGGTTTCACTATGTTAGCCAGGCTGGTCTCGAACTCCTGACCTCGTGATCCACCCACCTCGGCCTCGCAAAGTGTGTACCAGGCATAAGAGAGGACAATGAGAAAATATATTTCGTTATAGAGGAATTTGAAGCACTCCTCACTAAATCCACTAAGATTACCTTCTTACCAGGTTTAGCCATGCTCATGACAGGCTCAGCCACTGGTGACAGAATCAAATGACTTGGATCCCAGGGTTGGTTCTCCTATATGTGAAGTGACCTCAAGAAAGTCATTTAACGACTTCTAGATTTTTTTTTTTATCAATGGCTTAATGAATAAATCAAAGTACTGTTCAGATAATTAACTGATACAGTCAATTTTTTAGTTTAATTTTTCTGGTTATAATTTTACTTTTTTTCACATGCTTATTGAAATAAATATGTATGCAACTAAGTGCCTAAATCTAAAGTATAAAGGTAAATGAACCCAGATCAATATATAGAACAGTTTCATAATCCCAAAAGATTCTCCCAATGTTACAGATTGAGCAAATAAAAATGAGACACCCAGTTACAGTTGAATATCATATGAAAAACCATGAGTTAATATATGTTCAACGCAATATTTGTGACCCCCTGCCATGTCTTTTCTTAGCAAATTTCATGCCTGTTTCCTCTTAGTAACCACTATTCTTATTTCTATCAACCAGATTCCCTTTGGATAATCTTGAACTTCTATTACAAAAGGAATTGTATAGTATATATTTTTTATGTCCAGCTTCTTTTGCTCAACACAGTGTTTTTGAAATTCATTCATGTTGCTATGTCATAATTTCCTCTGGAATATACTACAGATAGTTTATGTATTCTCTTATTGATGGATTCATTTTATTACCAGGTTAGGGATATTAAAAATACTGCTGCTATAGCTATCCTTGTACATGGGTGTGTGTGTGTGTGTGTGTGTGTGTGTGTGTGTGTCTGTTTATGACATTTGGGTTGGTTTGAGGGGTTATATACCTAGGAGTTAAACTGTTAGATCACCAATCAAATCTAGTTTCAGAATGTACTGGCAAAGTAGATAAAATCATTTACACTTCCACTGGCAATACATGAGAGTCCCAGGGGTTCTACATTCTCATTAACAAATGATAATGTCAGTCTTTTCAATTGTTGTCATTCTAGTGATTGTGCAGTGGCATCTCATTTAGGTTTAAATTTGCAGTTCCCTGGTGTATAACAAGTATGAGAGATAAATATCTATCAACCATTAAGATATCCTATTTTGTGAAGTGCCTATTCAAATACTTTGCCCATTTTTATTTGGGTTGTTTTCACATTTTTTTTCAGGTTTTGTTGTTGTTTATAACAGAAAGTAAGTCCAGTACCAGCGACTCCATCATGGCCAATTTAATTGTTTTGAAACAGATTTATGAATTGGAAAGTACTGTAAAATGTCATTATTTATATGATTATTATTAAGAGTATTACCTTTAAACTTTTATTAGAATATTACAGTCAGAGAAGAGACTTTTCTCATTTTTGCTATCCTGCCCAAAGTGTCACTGTGCCTTACAAAATTGTATACCAATGAGAACATTTATTTGTGTATACTGGCAGCCTTTGAAATAAGAGATTCCCATTCTACATACATTTTATTTCTATCGTAACAGTGTGTACTTCCTTTCTAATCAAACAATATGTGAAGAGCAATTTAAGTCATTCATGATATATTTATTCAACAAACTTTATAGCATAAAAGGCCAGCAGAGGTGCAAGTCCCAGGGGAGACTGTAAAACTATAGCAATAGCATGAATGTTGAAGTCAAAAGATCCGGTTTAAAGAATCAGCTCTGTCATTTTCTGATTACATAGCCTTGCATCACTTATTCAGCACTGGCAATCCTTAACTTCTTTCTTTTCAAATTGTACGGGTAATAGTCCACACACTCCCTACCTCAAAGAACAATGACTAGGTTCAACAGAATTTATTTGCAATATTGAGTTCTAAGGGAAAAATAACCCAACCATTTATTGCATGCTTACTAAATATTAGGTTTTGCTAAGGCACTGTTATTTCATAAAGCAACCTGCTTAATATTTATAATAATCTTGTGATATAGGTATTATTATTCCTATTTTACATATCAGGAGACAGTGCTACAAGGGGCCAGGTAGCCTGCCTAAAATCACACACCTGGGTTGCAAACACAAGCCTATTTAAATCTGAAGGCAGCCTGTGCAGGCATTATTACCACATTTGCAGCACAATTGCTAAGTCACTGTACGAGTGTAGCCAAGTCTCATAACTGAATAGGGCAGACACAATAATTCAGTCCTTCCTAACATCCTAAAACGTGTGTGTGTGTGTGTGTGTGTGTGTGTGTGTGTGTGTGTGTGTGTGTCAAACAGAAAAAAAGTAGGTGTTACAGCACTTGAACTTTAATTTTCAAACTCTATTCCCATTTCAGACATTTGTTATTAAGGATTCCTTATGCTTTTGGAGGAATGAAAGGAAAGAAGTGTGGAGGTGGAAGAACTCTGGGGGTAACCAAATGAAATTAAACATAAGAGATAGTCTTTTCCTCTGGGATCACCAATCATGTCCAAGGAATAGGCCTGTCCAAGAACCAATTGCATCCTTCATTTCAATAAATCACCCATTGGGATCAGCAGAGTATAGATTACAGGGTTATCCAGCAAGGCTATCAGTGATGCCTTCCTTGTCTTTATACAGTGTATCTGCTGTATTCCTAATTGATACATTCAGGATCCATAGGACTGTGTAGTATGGTCATGCTGCGATTTATCCAGAAAGAGAAAACACGCTGACTGAATCTAAAACGAGCTATTTATAGATCTTGTCTTCCTGGTGCTGGCATATACCTGAAAGAGGTAGAAATAGTAGAAATGAACAGTATGCTGGAACCCAAGAAATTACACCTTCTGGTTTGGCAGGAACTGTTGCTTATCCATAAAAACATAAGAAGCTTTGGGAATAGCAATGATGTTAGTTAATACAAATTTCAACTTTCAGTAACTCTAAAATTTACAAAATGCATTTACAAATACCATCTTAATTGTCTAAAGAACTCAGTGCGGTGTTTTCATTGGTCCTCTTCTTTGGGTGAGGCTAGTGTGGATCAAAGAGGTTACACGTGTCACACAGCTAGCTAATGAGAGGCAGACCTCGAGCTTCTTGGTTCCTGGGTCAGTTTATTTCCCATTGTGTTGAGTTGTTTTTATGGAACCAGGGATTAACGTGTCCTGAATCAAAAACAGGAGTCTGGAAGAAGCGAAAAAATGATGGGATGAGGGCAGGCTACTGTAACCCACCAGAGAATCAGAAGAATGTCTTAATTAAAGGTTTGAAGCAGAGAGTAAGACAAGAGCATTGTATTCCAGAACAACACAAATTAGAGTGAGAAATCAAATGGCATCATGTAGGATGAAGCAACAGACTGAATCCAGGATATCCCTAATCTGCTACAGACTCCACCACTTAATTAATAGCCACATGATTATGAGTAGGTCACTCAATGCCACTGAACATCTCTTTCTTCATGTGCAAACTGGGGGTTGTATTATTTGCCTTGATTTTCTTACAATTCTGCTGAGAGTTAAGACAAGATGTAAAATGTTGTACAAAGTATAATGACCTGTACAAATAAACGACTTTTCTACAAGTGCTACCATTTCTGCTATTATAGCCACTACTGATCTATTTTTAAAATTATCAAAGAATGCACTAGCAAAATTACAAGATATGATAGTAAAACTTTGTGGCCAGTAAATTTAGCAGAGGATCTTTTCCAAAGTAAGTAGTCAATAAGTGGTTGTTTAAATTTAAATAATTAGTTCTGCTTTTTTTTTTTTTTTTTTTTTTTTCCAGATTCTCTATTTCTAGACTTTTCCTGACTTACAGGTATCTCTTCTTTTCAGAATGAAGCATTAATTTTTTAATGTTTTTAAACTCCTCTTCAGTGGACTGGCCTTGTTGATTATTTTTGTAGTTTGATCTAACATCTTCATTGCCAGCTTTCCAACTAGCAGTTATCAGTTTAGGATTGTGTTTGTACACTGGCTAAGATCCCCCAAAGTTCAGCAGGACCTGTTTCCCTGTTCACCTGCATCAGACTTTGGAATCTGACAGCCTGAGGACATTTGTCTTAGAGATAATGATATAGGGGTCATATTCTTTCTTTGGCTCTTGCCAACTGGAGCTAAGCATAAATCACATCTTTTTAGGTGAAATGTGTACTGTCCATTCACCAAAGTACCCACTGGTCTCATTCTCTCACTTGCATAGCCCTTTAGACATTTAAGTTTGAGGCTTCTTTCCTAGAATGTGATCAGACTCTGCCTTCCACAACAAATAAAATAATATATGCAGGTCTGTTTCTCCATCTCCAGGCCTGCTGTAGACAATACATGAAGTGCAAAATTCTGACTGTTCCTACCTCATCTCTTAGCCCACCACTTAAGGTGCGAATGTTAGTTATCTTCACTCTTTAAAATTAGGAACAATATCAGAAATTGCCAACCCTTGACATGAAAACTAAGAGAATGGATTTGATACAAAGTAGATTTTAATTCAATTCGATAGATATATTGAAGCCAATGGCTATTAAAAAGAAATTTCCTTAAAATGCATTTGGTAATTGTGTTAGTGCTATTGCCTATGGGTCTAGCCAAAACAACAGATTTTCCAGAATTCAATATGGAAAACACAATATAACTGAATATGTCTATGAATCTAAGCACAGGAGTATAATTTGTGTAACCTTAAGGTCTATTTGTGAGTACCAATAATTCTAGAGTAACCAAAATACAAAAGTCAATCAATTCCACCATAACTTACAGGTCTAAAATAATAAAATTGGCAACATATAATAACACAAGTGTTCTGTATGAAGGACAAAAACGAAACTTACAGGAAAAATGTGAGTGTGTTTTCAGCACTGCCCAGGTACAGTTAGCCATTTAGAAAAGGTTGGCCCTACGAACATGTTTTAAGACCTACAGTGTCCCAGGCTCTGAGTTAGATAGTAAAATAGCAAGAAATAAAGGTATATCTTTTTGTTCCAGAAAGTCACATTTCAGAAGTGGACCCAAATTTGAATATACACACATATCCAAAAAGCAAGTTTAATTTATTTACTTATTCATGCAGGTGATATTTGCTAGACCTCTAGGATGCAAGTACCAGGCAGAGGATGATGCACATAAGAGACCAGACCCTCTCCTGTTGGCATTTACTGTCTGGAAGTGGAACTTGATAATGAACAGTGGACAGAGATGTTCCAAATAGTGAAACAGCACTTTTCATTTCCTATTCTAAATAAATCAATGTTAAGCAGGTGAGATATATGATCAAGTTTGTGTTTTTGTAAAAGGGTTATTATGAGAATAAATTGGGCAGAAATTGAGGCAGGGAGATGAGTTAGAAGCCTATTGGAAAGCAGAGATAACATAAACTTGGACTGGAATGTGACAGTGGGCATGTAAAAAATAGATTGATTTGAAATATAATTTGAAAATAGAAAAGGGACTTAGAGATGCATAGATGTGATGTGAGAAGGAAATAAAACATCAAGGACAATTCCTAGATATCCAGCTTCAGCAATAGAGATGAGAAACCTGGACCAGAGAATTCAATAATATTTGGTTTAAGTTTGAAGTATCTGTGTGCCATTGAAGTGGAAATATTAAGTAGACAATTATTCATATGAGTATGGAGTGCTGAGGCAAGATTTTGTTTTGGAACAAAAAGTTCAATATTCAACACAATGCAAAAAGTACTACCTGTTGTGTGATAGAAATATGAGAGAAAAATTGAGATCCCTAAAATGACAACCCTACCAGGAAGAGAAAAGAAATATACTATTTGAGTTTCATAAAACTACTTCTGTCACTGAATCCATTTTATTCCAATTTTATTTTCATACCATGATATGCAGATAGTAATTTATAGTCTCATATGTATTTTTCCACTAGGTCAATAATTGGTTGATCAGCTGAAATTAAAATGACCTGAAATTGGTATAGAGCACACTAGGCTAAACTTAGCAAACTATAGTTTCCTGATGTAGCCCAGATTCTTGTTAACTAGGGAACTTTAAACATATCTCTCTACATCTGTAAGGTTCAATGTCAATCTTCAAAATGAGAAAAACAATGATGATTTCTACTCAATTAAAATTTATACTATCTATTTCTGGCTGAAGTGAAATAATTTATGGCAGAACATATGCACCAAGAATAATTAGAAAGGGTGAATAAAATATTTTAAAAATACTAAAAACATCTGATTGAAGGTATCGAAGTATCAATACAAAATTCAGAATTTGAATAGACAAAATTCAAGGGAAAAAGTAACCAGAAAGTTATGAGCCAACGTTCTAGAAGCCATATTTCCTCTCAGAGCATTTGGCAATTTGGAGATCATAGCAAAAGTTTGAAGATACTAACAGAAAGTCAAGGTTAAGAGGCAGAAAAACAATCAGATGTTTTGGCAATCTCAGAAGGATAGCGAGACAGAAATTGGAGTTTGAATTTGTTGAGGCAGCTGGGCTGGAGGATCCAAATTCCTAACAAGAAGGAAACCCCAGAAAATTAAACCAGACCTACTGGGTTTTCCCCTCAAGACATTACCACATGCAAAAGTGAAAATGACAAGACTTTAAGAGATAAATAAGAAATGAGAAAAAAATAAATAAAACTGAAAAAAGAAAACAAAATGAAAGTTAAAATATTAAAAGGAAAAAGAAATGAAACATGCCTTCTGGTTTTAACTCTGACATGCAAAACTTTGGAAGCTATCACTCCTGTTCTTACAATAAGAAACAGCTGAACAAACTAAAAATCAACAAGTTTTCCTGAACCTATTTGAAATCTGACCTTTCAGGACGAATCAATATCTTGCAGTTTGCAGAGGCAAACATACCCAGAGTCCCACAGTTGAGACATGATTACCGAGAGCAGAAACTTCTGGAGCCTGGAAATAGTATAAACACTTAAATTGTAATATTGATGAATTGCAATAAATTAAATGTAGAAAGAAGGAGAGTAGGAAATTTCTGGGTCCTCAATTTTAGGTGGCCTCAAATATTTTCATGGCTTAATTCCAGGAACACTACCAAGTTCTCAGCAGTGAAGATCTTAGAAAGTTTTCAGGCTCTGGTACTTATATTATATGCAAATATAAGACTCTGCTAGGCTAAAAAGGAAAGGGTGGGGAAAGATACACGGTACAAACCAAATCAAAAATCCTCGAGTAACCGTATTACTTTCAAACAAAGGATTCTTTAGAACAGGAAAGCTTGTCCGAGATAAAGAGAAGCATTACATAAAGAGTAAGTGGTTCAGTTGGGTCAATTATCTAAGAAGAAATAACAATCTTAAACATAAGTGCACTTAACAACAAAGCATAAAATTTCATGGGTATATCAAAATGGGCATATCCACACAATGTAATATTATTCAGCAAGAAAAAGTACTGTGCTATCAAGCCACAAAAAGGCATCGAGGTAGCTAAAATGCCTATTACTAGGTGAAAAGGCCAGTTTTAAAAGGCTGTATGATTCCAATGGTATGACATTCCGGAAAAGGCATAACTATAAAGACAGTGAAAGGATCAGTAGCTACAAAAGAGATGGGGTGGGTAGAATTAATAAATGAAGCACAGGGCATTTTTAGGATGGTACAACCACTCTGGAAAACCTCAGTATCTACTGAAGAAGATGAGCTTACGACATGACCTAGCAATTCCTTTCCTAACTATATAGCCACAGGAAATAAGTACACATATACCTTCAAGATATTGTGGGTTTGATTCCAGACCTCTACAATAAAGGGAATATTACAATAAAGTGAGTCTCATAAGTGTTTGGTTTCCAAATGCACATAAAATTTATTTTTACATTATGTTATAGTCTGTTAAGTGTGTAATAGCATTATGTATAAAAAATGTACATGCCTTAATTTAAGAACACTTTATTGCTAGAAAATGCTAATGATCATCTGAGTCTTCAGTGAATCCTAATCAATAATTTTGCTGATGGAGAGTCTGGCCTTGATATTGATGGCTGCTGACTAGTTAGGGTGGTGGCTGCTGAACGTTGAAGTACCTGTGTAAATTACTTAAAATAGGACAACAATAAAGTTTTCCACATCTATTGTCTCTTCCTTTTACATAAGATTTCTCTCTGTCATGTAATGCTTTTCCACAGCATTTAACCCTCTGTAGAATGTCTTTCAAAATTGGAGTCAATCTTCTCAAACCCTGCCACTGCTTTATCAAGTGAGTTTATGTAAGTCCTTTCTTGATATTTCAACAATGTTCACATCTTCACCAGGAGTAGATTCCTTCTCAAAACACTGCTTTCTTTGCTCATCCATAAAGAGTAATGATTTACTCCCTATCCGTTAAAGATTTATCATGATATTGTAGAAATTCATCACATTTTCAGGCTCTACTTATAATTCTAGTTCTCTTGCTATTTTTACCACATTTGCAGTTACTTCCTCCATTGATTCTTTAACCCCTCAAAGTAATTCATGAGGGTTGGAATCAGCTTATTCCAAACCCCTATTAATGTTGATATTTTAACTTCCTCTCATAAATCCAGAATGGTCTTAATGATATCTAAAATGCTGAGCCCTTTCCAGAAGATCTTTCATTTATTTTGTCCAGATCCATCAGAGGAATCACTCTCTATGGCAACTATCACTTAAAAATGTTTTTTTTTTCTTAAATTTATTTTTGGTTTCAGTGATTTTATTTAAATTTATTTTTTCGCCCTTGAGGGCCTCACTTTAATGTTTATAGTTTATTGTAGTCTAATTCAGTTCGTGGTGCTTTCACAGGTGAAGAATTCCTTGGTTATAGAGGGTCTTTGTATGATAGTTTTCTCAGATGCTAGTAGTAGCAATGTGCTTGGTGTGTTAGCAAGTTCACTATCTCCTATGAGGTTGGAATGGCAGAGGTCCTTGAAGTTTGTCTCATTCGCCTATGGTGTGCACTTCTTTATTTATTTATTTATTTATTTATTTTTCCACCCAGTATTTTATTAGCTGGATTGAATAGTTCAGTCGTTAGGATAGTAAGGGAAGTGTCCTTGGGTAGAAACTGGTTGTCTTTAAAGTAGGTGGGTAAATGCAATACCCAATGGTGGGCAGAGGTTCCAGCCTTGAGAGAGGTGGCTGAAGGAGCTCTCAGTGAAACATACTAAAGTTGTATCAAGGGATAGTAGGAGCCAGCTCAGCTCCCCTGCCAGGTCAGCAGGAAAGTGATTCACCTCCTAGTCACACTCCTGACCCAGTGTTCCAGCTACTCAGATTAGTCAGGCATGTCTTTTCATCTGGAGAAATGTTGGTGTTCCAAATAGAGAAGAATTATGCAAGCCTGAACCTGGAAGGCACCCCTCCTGTGGGGATACAGTCACCCTGAGTGTTCCAGAAAGGCTGTCTATAGGTGCACTCATGCTGAGTTCCCATGGGAAAAGCCCAGCTGCATCTGCAGTGGTGGATGAGAGTGAAAAGTCATCCCCTTCTCCAAGACCCTTCACAAGCACCAGGGCTTCCTGGCTATTGGGGTAGAGCTGCAGACTTTCCCTGCTCAGCCCAGCACTGCCCCTGTGCCTCTGCTGAAATAAACTTCCCACTAGCAGAAAGTTCTGGAACTCAGGGCTTGCCATCCAGATTGTTTTGTTCCATGGGGTATTCCCTTGATATGGTGCACTTTCTTTTCCTCTAGGAGTAGGAGCCCCTGAGAGCCAGACTACTGTGAATGCTGCTGCTCCTCTGGGTCTAGCCATCTAGTGGGGCTGCCACACTCCAGGCTGGTGGTGGGGAGTGTCTAGAAGGGATCAAATGATGTGACTCATCCTCAAGTCTCCCAGTAATGGGTACCAGCACCAGCTCTGATATGGGTGGCCGGGGAGTGATGTAGACTCTGTAAGATTGGTTATATATGGCCTTAGTGTGTTGCCTTTCTCAAACACACGTTGTAGTAGTCATGAACTGGCATACGAACAGACTCAGGACCTCCTGGTTAGCCAGGGTGCTATGGGTAATGGTGATAGCTGAGGTCACATACAAGTTTTCTCCTTCCTGGGAACTGTGTTATTCTACCTGGAGGTGCTGTAATGGACTGTGTTGTTTGGCCTCCAACCAGGAGGTGGTACTTACAAAAGAGTGCCAGCTGTGGTGGCAGTAGTGGATTTGTGCTTGTCCCTTAACCAGGGGAGGTATTCTGAATTCTCAGGCAATGGGTGGGGCCATAGAGCTCCAAAATATTTCCGTTCATTATGTTAAGCTACCACAGTGGGTAGAGGGGCAAAGCCAGGTTGGGGATGGGTCAGGCAGGTCTGCACTCTTGGCTCTCCACATGTGGGTCAAGCAGCAGGCCCAGTAGGGGTGGCAGGCCAGTTATCTGGCCCCCATATAATATTCCAGAGAGAATCACATCTGCCTCTGTTGCACAGAAGAGTTCACACAAGGAGTGGGGAATAGCAGGCAGCACTAAGCCCCACCTAGCTCCCACACACTTGGCAAGGCAAGTCTCATACCCACAGTGTTCCACTGGTAGCAGCTAGCTAAAATCCAGGCAGTCTGTGCTCAGAACTCAAAACTTCCAAAGGTGATAAACCTTCCCAGTGGAGATGGCAACTGAGGCTTTCAGTCCATGCCTCTTCCTGTGTGCCTGCAAAGTCAGGCACCCAGCTCCTGCACTGGTAGCTGCAACACACTTCTCACTCACTCTCCAGTGCTGGCCAAGAGACTTTGCTCTCACTAGAGATTATATTGTGAATTTCAACTGGGAGCATATCTCAACCTGTGACCACTGCCTAATGCAAGGTCCCCTGGGTGGTAGGATAAAAAAAAATGGCTTCCCTCCATCAACACTGGAGACTGGGAGTGCAAGCAAGTCTCTTTTCTTGGCTGCTCCTACTTTTATATTTCCCACAGCTACCTAAATCAGTTCCAGTGCTAGGCAGGGTTAAGGTCTTCCACCATGGTCTGCATTACAAGACTCCCTAGTGGGAGTGTATATCCTGGAGGCAGTTTATCCCCCTCTCACATTCTGGGAACTTACAGTTTACTGCTTGTCTCATGGCATAGACTGCAGCCTGCCACTTCTTTCACAGGATCTATGATTTCTTTCAGTTTTCCCATTAAGTTCCTGCATTGCTTCTTGGAAAAAATTTCCATGTGAATTTTTACAAACTGTATTGTCTTCAGCAGTGGGAAAGGCATGCTAACAATGGCTCCAGTCTGACATCTTGGAAAACAAAAGTATGTGTTAAATAGTAAGACTTGAACATCAAAATTACCATTGATTCATGGGCTGAAAAATGGATGTCACATTAGCAGGAAGGAAAACAACATTAATCTTCTTGTACATGTCCATCGGGGATCTTGGGTGACAGGGTGCACTTTCAACGAGCAGTAATATTTTGAAAGGAATCTTTGTTTCTGAGCAGTAGGTCTCAAGTGTGGGCGTAAAATAATCATGCTGTAAAACATACTGTCATCCAGGCTTTATTGCTCCATTTATAGAGCCCAGGCAAATTAGATTTAGCATAATTATTAAGGGATGTAAGATTTTTGGAATGGTAAATGAGCATTGGCTTCAATTTAAAGTCAGCAGCTGTGTTATCCCCAACAAGAGTGTCAGCCTGTCCTTTAAAGCTGTAAAGTCAGACCTTGACTTCTCCTCTCCAGCTATAGAAGTCCTAGAGGGCATCTTGATATATTATAGTATGTTACCTTTTATACAAGACTGTTTCAACTTCATTGCAAATAGGTTGCTTAAGGTAGCCACCTTCATCAATGATCTTAGCTAGATCTTTTGAATAACTTGCTGTAGTTTCTACATTAGCACTTTCTGCTTCAACTTACACTTTTATGATATAGAGACAGATCCCTTCCTTAAACTTTATGAATCAACTTATGTTTGCTTCCAACATGTATTTCTTCTGTAGCCTCTTCACCTTTCTCAGCCTTCATAAAATTGAAGAGAGTTAGGCCTTGCCCTGGATTAGGCTTTGGTTTCAGGGAACGTTGTGGCTGGTTGATCTATCCAGATTACTAAAACTTTCTTCACATCAGCAATAACGCTATTTTTCTTTGTTAGCATTTGTGTGTCTTCTGGAGTAGCACTTTAAATTTCTTTCAAGAACTTTTCCTTTCAATTGATAACTTGGCTAACTCTTTGGTGTAAGAGGCTAGAGCTTTGAGCTCATCTTGACTTTCAACATGCCTTCCTCAATAAGGTTAATAATTTCTAGCTTTTTGATTTAAAGTGAGAGACATGAGACCCTTTCTTATCCTTAAACATTTAGAGGCTATTGTAGGGTTATTAATTGGCCTAATATTATTACTGATGTGTCTCATGAAATAAGGAAACCTGAGGAGAGGGAGAGAGATGTGGGAATGGCTGGTCCGTGGAGCAGTCAGAGCACACAAAACATTTATCAGATAAGTTTACCATCTGTATTAGTCAAAGTTCTGTAAAGGGACAGAACTAATAGGATACATGTATATATGAAGGGGAATTTATTAGGAGAATTGACTCATGTGATCTCAAGGTGAAGTCCCACAACAGGTTGTCTGCAAGCTGAGGAGCAAGGAAGCCAGTTCGACCCCAAAACTTCAAAAGTGGGGAAGCCAACAGTGCAGCCTTCAGTTTGTGGCTAAATGTCTGAGAGGCCCTGGCAAATCACTAGGGTAAGTCCAAGAGTTCAAAAGCTGAAGAGCATGGAGTCTGAAGTTCAAGGACAGGAAGCATCCAGCACAGGAGAAAGATGAAGGCCAGAAGACTCAGTAAGTCAGCTCCTTCCAACTTCTTCTGACTGCTTTATTCTAGCCATGCTAGCAGCTAATTAGATGTTAACCACCCAGATTGAGGGTGGGTCTGCCTCTCCCAGTCCACTGTCTCAAATGCTAATTTCCTTTGGCAACACCCTCACAAAGACACCCAGAAACAATTATTTGCATCCTTTAATGGAATCAAGTTGACACTTAATATTAACCATCACATGAATACGGTTCATAGCATCCCAAAGCAATTACAATAGTAACATTAAAGATCATTGATCACAGTTTATCATAACAGATATAGTAAACATAAACAAATGCAAAATGTTGTAAAAATCACCAGAACGTGACACAGAGACCGAGGTGAGCACATCATGTTGTAAAAATGACACCAATAGACTTGCTCCACACAGGGTTGCTACAAACCTTCAATTTGTAAAGAATGCAATGTCTATGAAACACAAAAAAACAAAGCATAATAAAATGAGGTATGCCTGTGTATGCTCAAAGAAAGAGAAGTACAAAGATATTCATGCAGTAATTTTCTTTATAGCTATAAGCTGAAAACAACTCAACTGTCCATCAAAAGTGGAATAGACAGACAACTTGTGGTATTTGCACAGAAAGAACTACTAGTCAACCATAAGGAAAACCAAAGCAAAACAACTATTGTTACATGCAACAACATAAGGTCACAAATATAATATTGAGTAGGAATACCCAGACATAACACAATACATTATATATGATTAAATGTGTTAACTTTTCAAAAAGATGAAATAATCTATATAGTTACAAGTCAATAAAGCAGTTACTTTTTTGATGTGGTTAAGTAACAGAGCAGGGCACATCAGAGGGCTTTTGGAATGATGGAAATCTTCTATTTCATACTCTGGCTGGTAATTTTATAGATAAGTATATATTTGCTAAAAATTTATTGAGCTATACAATTGCAATGTGCATTTTTCTCTATGTATATTACCCAATAATAAAAATATAATTGTTGAATATAAAAATTAATGCTGTGATGGTTCAGTAAAATTGAACATCCTATGCTGTTTTGATTAATATAATGAGTGCCCTACAATATTTAAATGGTTCTATTATATTTTATTTTGCTTTTAGGCTCTGACCAGTGAAAACACTAGAGAATTCTCAATACAGAATCAAATCAAAATGGTTATTTACTTGTTGTCTCTGATGTCTTCTCTCTCTTTTTTTTTTGTATATTTGTTTTAGGTTCAGGGGGTACATATGTAGGTTTGTTACATGGGTTAATTTCATGTCACTTTGGCTTGGTGTACAAATGATCCTGTAACTAGTGTAGTGAGCATAGTGCCCAGTAGGTACCCTTCCAGCCTTCCCAAGCATCCTCCCTCCTATGTTGTCTCTGACATCTTATGCTAACCTATATGTCTTTTCAGTGTAGAACAATGGATAAAATAGTAGTAATAAACATTAATCATAGATAACAAATTATAAATTAAAACAGTAATAATAAAAATAAAGAAATGGGTTCTACAGCCACCTATGCCATTAAAGAGCTATGTGATGCTTGACAAATCATGTTGTTTCCTCATATCAATCACCTTTTTTTTCCCATATGAAATAAGAGGTTGCATAAGCTAATGTCTCCTTCATATCTCTAGAATGTGTTCTGATACTCACTCACTAGGCATGGGGAGAACCTCCTGGAATTATAAGCCAAATTAGTTCATGCCTAAATTGGTCACCAAAATCTAAGCTTGCTTGAGACTGATGGAGTTGGAGTGAAAGTTAGGGCTAACATGGCTGCATGTATCATGTAATAATATGAGCTTGCCCATGGAGGGAGAAAAATCCGTCTTTCCTATGAGCCTCTTTCTATAACTAAGATAACCTATCTTAGCTCTTCCTCACATCTCATCACAGTTAACTGGCTAGAAGCATTCACATGCCTGTTTCTGCATGAATCACTTTCAGGGGCAGTGAGATGATTATAATTGGTTTCCAGTGGCATGTTATGCTGTCTTATGAGAACACATTGCTAAGTTTTCAGGAATTTTGCTAACCAACTGATGTCACTTGCCTGAAAATGGCCACCATGGAAGTATTTACACCACAAAAACTGGAAAGTGCTACAAATTAGACTTTCATACCCTCTGAAAAATTCGTAGCTAAACATGTTTTAATATATTACTAATTTCAATTAACCAAGTTTGCTCTAGAGCTGAAGAAAATCTTCCTGAGAGTTGGAATTCTGACAAAAGCAAGATTCTAATAACAATAATAATTAAAACAAAGGGGGGAGCAGAGGAATGTCACTTAGGTAGGAAACTAAAAGTAATTACCAAAAATAGCTTTTCTTTATATGTTATAAAAACTCCACACATCTTAGGAGAAAAGTACAACAAACTGAATTTTCAGGTCTCTGCCAGTCTCTCCAATTTATTTCCAGGCATTCATTCCCCCAATTCCTCCCTGTGATACAGTGGCTCTTTCTTCTGAGTGAGGTCTGTGCATGCACTGTTTCCTCTGTCTGAAATACTTTTGCACCCACCCACCATATGCATGGAAACTTCATGTTTCAGGGCCAATTTAAGTGTTCTCTATATACTCAGAAAAGCTTTCCTTTATTATATAAAATAAAATACCCTCCACCTCTTCATTCTCTAACAGAGCATTTCTTTCTATCCTTTTAGCATGTGCATCACTGTTGATAATTGTGTATTTATGTCTGCCTCTCCACTAGAACTAATGTTGTATGTCCATTGCTTCAGAGCCTTGTATAGTGTCTAGCACATGATAGACTTTCAATTAACATGTGTTGAATGAATAATGAGGAAAAGAAGAAAGAAAGTAAAAGAGGAAGAAAGGAAGAGAGTGAAAGAGAAGAGAGAAAAGAGAGAGAAAAAAGAAGTCAGGGAAAGAGGGAGGAAAAATGGAGGAAAATCATGAAGGAAGATAGGCTAGGGGTCAAGAAATGTTTAAATTCAAAACTGGAGTACATAAGTAGCACAGTAGTAGTAAAGTGAAAGAATATAGGACTTTGTGAATGGAATAGGATGTTGGATGTTATGTAATAATTCATGAATTCATTCACATATTCATATATTTGTGTATTAATGTTGCAGGAAAATCTGGGTTCTTGTCACATGACCAGGAAAGATTAGGCTCACAGGTGCTTTGAAGGGTGAGGGGAAATGCAATTTACTGGGCAAAAAAGGAAAAAGAGAAAAACTTTCAGCAGAGTGAGAGGGAAGCCTGTTAATCAGCTCTTGCCCCACCACACAGGAACTCAAGAGGCCAGGATCCTCCCCTCTGCAAATGGCACAAACTCCTGTGGCTCCACCCTTTTCTCCCAGTACACAGTCTGGTCAGACGTTCTCCAGAGACCCCTTGATACTTGGGTGTCTCATGAAGTCATTCGTTTATTCATTCAACAATAAATTACTGAGTATCAATTTGGTACTTTGACAGTAGAAACTGAAGACAAAGAGATGGATACAACATAGCTTCTACCTGCAATGAGCTCTCAGTACAAATGATGAAAAAGTAGACATATGAATTTAATATAATATGGGAGAAGTTCCTGGAGAAAGCATGAAAGAGGCCCACATTTAATTTTTCATTTGATGCAAGGGTTTGGAAAGAGGTAGCACTAGAGTAGGTAACAGCCCAGAAGGGACATTAAAGAAGAATCAAGGAATACAGGGGAGAGGGGCCAGAAACTCATAACGTCTTTTTAGTCTGGGAGAACAGAGAAATGAGCATAGGGTAAAGGTGAGAGAAAAATGAAGAAAATTTGGTCTGCTAGAATTTAGAAAATGAGGGGAACAAAAATGAAGCCCAATCTGAACATGTTAGCCGGAGCCGGATTGTGAGCTGGATCAGAACTCATGGATCCTACACTGTGAACAAAAGGCAATCTATTACTAATTTTAACTTAAGCAGTGGTGTGATCAGAGTTACATTTTTAAAAGACCACTTTGACTTCATTAAAGAAATAATTAAGGAGTGGTGAATCTGGATGCTGGTAACATAAATTGGGAGTCTCTTTGCAGTGATCCAAAGAGTTGATGTTGACCTAAACTTAAGTTGTAGCCATGAGAATGGGCTCCAGACTTCTTGTGGGTGGGTGTGCAGGCCTGAATCAGAAGCACAGCTCAGGATGCCTCTGTCCTCAGATCTTCAGCTTCTCCCTGATTCCCTCAGATGACTACAGTGTTGTCTCTTAAGCAAAATATCTTCACTTTCAAAGAAATTCTGCATTTTTCCATGTTTGCCACTCTACCCTAGAAGACACTCATTCAAATCATTCTGGGGTAAAAAGATCTTTAGGAAAAAGCAACTGAATATATCCCCCTTAGCAGACGCCAACTCTCTGAATGGCAGTGATAAAAAAATCTCTCATCCCCCACTTCTCTGGCTTACTTGACCCATCTCCACCCAATTTCAAAGAAACAAAAGATGTCTCAAGGACTCCTTTGGAAAAATAACCATTCAATGTGATGTGACTAGGCTGTTTCCATGGCAATTCAAGCTTTTTTACACTGTGATAATTTCTGAAAATGGAAATTTCCTTTTGTCTCCTAATGTTACTTTCCTTTGTTGTATAGGTATTCATACGCACACAGAGGCAGTTTGGGTCAAAAAAAAAATAAAGATAAAGTAAAATAAAAGACTTAAGTCTCTTGGTTATTTTCCTACTTCCTACAGCTTACTAGCCTGGGGAGACTGTTGAGCCTTTTAAGGGAGGCATCAAACAGAGTGTCAATGTGGGGGTTGGATAAAGGATTATCCTAGTATTTAGACTTTTTTTTTTTTTTTAAATACAGGCATTTCAGGAAAACAGAACACTGCTCATAATACCCAACAATCCCAAACTCTCTAGAGCACACATCAGGCCCTCAAACAGCAGTTTGTTCCCAATTAAAAAACTGTTACAAAGCCAGAGATGGGTCACTTTAGCCAGCCAGAGAAATCCAACCCAGAGGAAACAATGCGACCTGACCAGCCCTTCTCAGCTGCATCTGCATATATAAATCAAAGGTTTCAGGACTGAGAGGAAAGCTTGTTTTTATGTGATTCTTTAAAGCTGGAACTCCCCTTGCAGCACTAATTCTCAACCAGGGGCAATTTCAGTCCTCATGAGACATTTGGGTTGACCCCCATGGACATTTTGGGTTGGCACAACTGGAGAGAGATAAGGTAGGGATGATGCACAACTGACACTCAGCAGATAGAGCTGGGATGCTACTGAACATTCTGCAGAATTCACGACAAGCTTTCCATGACAGAGACTTATTTTGCCCAAAATGTTACTAGTGACTAGTTTTAGAAATCATGACTTAGAAGTTGAAGATGCTACTAACTTGGGGACAGTGGCTCAATCTTTGGAAAACAGATTTGTCTGTTTAAGTTTATAAAGTGCATCTAAGTGGGTTGGTAGAATAGCAGTGAAGAAGCTCAAAGACTGATTCCAAATTCTAAAACGTCACATATTAAGTCTCCAATTAGGCATATAAGATAAGACATCCAAGAAGCCACAAGTCAAGTGAGTTTGTTTATTCCTTCATTCTCACATTCATTGAATATGTTTTTCAATAAATGACAGGCAATGGCCTGGGTACTAAAAATTTAATAATAAACCAGACTGGGCTTTGCCGTCATTGATTTTCTGCTCTAGCAGGAAATACAGATAATAAACAAACGCACAATTAAATATTTAATAACAGTTGTAGTAAGCACTATGTAGGAGAAGTAAGCTTTTTTTTTTTTTTTTTGAAGTGTAAATTAGAAGACCTAATCTAGGGGAAAAAAATTTCCCAGACAGACGGGGAAAAAAAAAAAAGACTTTAAGTTGAAATCTGATAGGTGAGTAAAAATTTGGGAATTGTAGCTCTTGGAGATATGTCTATATGCCCCAGAACCTGAACTGGTATGTGAATTGTGGAGTGAAGTCCAGATTACAAAGGAGATATCTGCTGAGAGCCCACATTTAGAATGTTTCAATCTGAATCACTTTTGCTCTTTTTTTTTGGCTCCGATGTTTTAACAATCAATAGATGAAGAATCAGGGCAAACAGCAGGCAAATTAAGAATTGAGACAAAGTTGGAACAACTTGGAAAAATAAATTGATACTGTACACTGTCTAATCCACGCATTAACTAGAACCTGAACTTATGAACCACAGTTCCAATAAGTATTAATTAAGTTTATCCTTTGGGCTAAGCAAATAGTACTAGGTGTACATAATAATTTTTAAAAATTTAGATAAGACATGGGGTGAGATAAGATTCAATAATAAACCCACGCCCCCCATGAGTTATAGGATCCCAAATCAAAGCAATGACTGGTTATCTTTATTGTTTTCAGCTCTATGGAAATGGAGGTAAAAGGTATGGGAACATGGCTTACACATTTGTCTAGCTAGTATCCCATTATTGCTTCTTTCAATCATGCTTTCTGTTGGCTGTCTATAAACATTTTGCACTTTATTGCATAGATGTTTCAAGTAAATTTTTGTATTAAGAAGACCTACAAAAAATATACAAGTCATGGATAAATAGCTCAGTAGATTTTCACAATTGCAGTTCAATAACTGCCAGTTAGACTAAGACATAGAATATTTCCAACATCTCAGAAATGCCTTTGTGGTTCTTCCCAGCCAACATCCACCACCAAGATGCATACTGCCTCGACCTCTGTTACCACAGATTAGTTTTGTCTATTTTTGAAATACTGTTTAATGGAATTATATAATATTTTATCATCTGTGTCTGGGTTTTCATACCCAAAATTATATGGTGATATCTACCCACTTTGTTGCATAAAATTGTTCATTATCTTTGTTATATAGAATTCCTTCACATAAATATATCACGATTTGTCTATTCTACTATGGGCCTTTGGGTTGTTTCCAGTTTGGGGTTTTTATAAATGTTACGAAAACATTTATGTACATGTCTGTGAGTAAATGTTTTTATCCATTTCTGTTAATAATATATTCAAGAATAGAATGATATCACATACATTATGCATACATTTGACTTTATTGATCTGCCAAACATGTATTTCTAATAGCAATGTATAAGAATTCCAGTTGCTCCACATCCTCTCCAACATTTGGCATTATGTCTTTATCATTTAACAAATTTGGTGGATGCAGATTTTATTTATATTACCTGAGGGCTAAGGAGATTCAGCACATTTGCGTAGGCTTATCATGCATTTAGATATCCTGCGTGGCAAAATGTATCTTCAAGTCCCTTGACCACTATGTTACTTGGTGTTCTTACTTTAACCTTTTAAAATTTTACTTTGGTTAAAAGTTTTTTGTTGTTGTTTGTATATTGATGTTTTTTTCAAATAGATGTACTACAAAGTCTTCTACCACTTCGTGGTTGTGTTTTCATTCTTGTAATGGTATCTTTTGATGAAAACATGTTTTTAATTTTAATATAGTATAATTTGCCTTTTAAATTTATGGTGTATTTTGTGTCCAATGAAAACATCTTTCCTTATTCCAAATTTATGAAGTTATGCTTTTATTTCACGTTCTAGAAATTCTTTTGCTTTATATTTTATATTTATACCTATAATACACCCGAAAGTGATTACCTTTTAACATTTTGAAGACTTAGTCAAGGTTTCTTCTCTTTTCTCCATCAAGAAGATCCAATTGACTCAGCTAAATACAGAACACTTTTCACCATTGCACTGATGGAATTCATTGGTCCTAAATAATTATGTGTGAGTCTGATTCTGGAGTCATTCTTTGTTTCCTATTGCTCTATTTTTGTTCAAATACTATATAAGAGTGAATATAGTATTTAATGACATGTTAGGATTGGCATATGGTCAGTAGGTAGCCCACGTTCTTCAATTTTTTTCATTTTCCTTCAAGACTTATGCAGATTTTTTTTTACTTTTATGTTTTCATATAAATTTTAAAATCTACTCATCCATTTATTTAAAAAAATTCCTGTTGTTTTGATTAAGAGGGCATTAAACATGTAGTTTGACTTGTGGAGAACAAACATTTTTACAATTTTTCTTTTTTCTTCTCTTTTTTTGACTGAATCCTTACTAGTTTTTACGCTGTGTGTTGATTCTGTTATTTATCGAGAGAGAGATGTTAAAATTGTTCACTAAGAATATAAATTTGTCTATTCTAGTTTTAATCTACTCTTTACATGTTAGAATAGTTACATAGCCTCCTTTAATTAGTATTTGTATCATACATATATAGTATCCCATTATTTTCAAAGTTTTGTGTCCAATTTCTTATTATTTTCTCTTACAAGCAGCATGTATATTTTTAGTTGATTCTAACAGTCTTTTTCTTGTATTTATAGTATTATTACACTTACATTTAATATAATTACTAAAATACTGTGCTTATTTCTATCATCTTCCTGTTTGTGTTCTATCATTTCATTGGCTTTATGACCATTTTTGTCTGTTTCATTTTTAGATTTACTTCTCTGTATTTCCTTACTCTCTAGAATTTTATCCCCTCAAGGTCAAGTTTTTGGAGAACACTTAACAAAGACTTTTGTTTTCCCAGCTTTGTAAGAGTACCACACTCTGTACTCATTTTTTTTCTGTGAGTAGCCACTAACTGCACAGTTTCCCCAATTCTGGCAATTTGTGTTAATCAGAAAATGACATATGAACAAAGCAGCTGAGAATATTTTTCAATGTGTTTCCCTTCTTCTTAAGCTTTTATTCCATAAATTCTGGTTTTCATGGTACCCACCCAATGCCTATTTTTGTTATTATTATTATTTTATTATTAGTTTCACATTTTAAAAATTATTCGGAAGAAGGATTAATCTACCACAAACCAGTCTCTTATGTCCAAAACATATCTCACACATTTCACACTACCCAAAACTTTCTATTCTACCTCTAAAAGAATGCCTTCTTCACTCTCTCCCCAAACTACAGCTTTCATTCTACCTTGGCTATTGTATACACCTAAAATTATACTTCCCACCCTTCCATCTCTCTCCTGTCCTTGTTCCTGAGCCAATGAAATAATGATTAAGAACAAATGACTGTGGAGTCAGAATGTTAGTATTCATATTCTGGCTGTGATAAAAAATATAAACATGATTTTTCACATTCTGATAAATGAACTCCTTGTTTTGAACCTGCTATAGTTTGAATGCTTGTGTTCCACACAAAATTTACATGCTGAAATCTTAACTCCAAGGTGACAGTATTAGAAAGTGGGGTTTTGGGGTAGTGATTAGGTCATGCGGGAAGAACCTTTATAAATTAGATTAGTGTTCTTTAAGAGGAGGCCTGAGAGACCGCTTGCCTTTCTGCTATTGTGAGGACATAGCAAGGAGGGTCTTGTTTATGAACCAGGAAATGGGACCTGCTGGGGCCTTAAACTTGGAATTTCCAGCCTTCAGAATTGTATGGAATTAAATTCTATGGTTTATAAGCCACAGCATTTCAACCACTCAGTTCATGCTATTTTTGTTATATCAGCCTGAACAGACTAAGATAGAATGCTTGTGCTAGAATCTCTTAAGAACTACAAGATAACTTTGAAAAAGTCAAAACAAAGTGGATTGCATTAACTGAATAGTATTATTTTCCTGAAATCGATTTTCTCCACAGAAGATAGTGATTTTACTTCTCAAGCACATCTCAAAGGTGCAAATTTTTGACCCAGGTTCATGTAAATCAGAGTCCTTTTTTTTTCCAGGGTTAACAGGAAGAGAGTTTTTTTCACGGTTTTTTTTTTTTTTTTTTTTCCTGGCGTATTATGTGCTTTATAACAGCCAAAAGAAGCTATGACTTAGGACTTTTTTTTTTTCCCACAATTTTAGACTTCCTTGAGCCAAAAGTTGAAAATCCTGAATCTCAGAGGGAATTCTAGTCTCTAACATGAACATAACGGGCATAAAATATATGAAAGTTTAGTGGCTTATCCTAAAACAATTAGCCGGACCAACTGGAAGAACAAGAGGAAAGGCAGTTACAGTCATCTTAAGCTGTTCTGTCTCATGATACCTGTCAGCATCTTAAAAATGAATGGAGGTGAGGATGAGAGAGAATTGTAAAGTATTTCTGTTTGTGAAGTTTTACTCAAATATGATTAACAACCAAGCCTCAACAGCTTGAATACATGTCAATAGATTCTTTTTAATGTTTTTTTCTATAAAATTATTTAACAGTATACACATATATTCTTCTTAGTTTCACATGAATTTTCACATGAATTATCACATTAAATCTTCACCACTACACTTTTGGGGTAGGAATCACCAGCTCCAAATTATAGATAAAACAATTGATTCCGAAATTTGGTATCTTGATTATAGTCACTAAATCAGTCTGATCATTTTTCCTAAACATTACTGCCTTGGCATTTAAAACATCTTTATTCAAAAAGCTTACTCATGTTTCTTGAACTGTGTGAATTGCATCTTTTTATTTTGGGGATTGCTCACATAATATTAAAATAACAATGTGAATGACCAGACAACAGCAATAACAATAACTTCATCACATACAGTGATCACGTAGGATAAACAGTGAAAGCAAAATGCATATCCATATAGACTGGCTTCAGAGCCTTTCTTAGCCTCCGCTATGAAATATTCCCTTTGCTTTGCCCTTGCCCTTCGCGGGGGCCAATGCCCTTCTAACATTCTTGCATTCTCCAGGTCATTACCATTAATCAATACCAAGTTCTCCTTCATCTCAGATCATAAATCACCAAGCTATCCTAGTGTTGCCAGGTAATGGCTCTGATGAGCTAATTCACACCAAGGTGTGAGTGAATAATGATGGTTTCATAAGTTTTCCACTTGGGAGTCTGTTTGCATTTTAAGATGGGCTACAAACACTTCTCCAATGAAGTGTGAAATGTGGAGATTTTTAAGACTATTTCCAGCTAGATTAAGGGAGAAGCATTGTTTGGTCAAGAGAAATGTAAGCACCTTTCAAACTGATGTGCCAAAAAAAAAAAAAGAGAGAAAATAGAGTTGGTATATGGAGGCTAGCAAGAGGGAGGCAGGATAAGCCAACTCTTTATGACGGATTATGATGAGTCATACTTGGCCCCATGAAAGGACTTCCTTGTTACCAATCACTCCAGGAAAGATTGCTGCACCTGCTCAGATGCTCCTCTAAAGCAGGTGTTTGTCCCATTTTCAGATCATTAACACAGCAGGGCAAGGTTCCTAACATCCAGGATCCAGCCACCTCCCTTGTTCTTGCAGCTCCTTCACAGAAATTTTAGAGTCTTAATTCATCCCTTCATGAGATGGCTCATCTCCTGTAAAGATTAGACACTTAAACCAATTGGAGTTTACAAAGAAACAAGCAAACAAAAAGGTTTGAAAAGATTTTCATTCTTTCAGACCTCTCCAGCTTGAAGGCTGCAAGCATATAAAATGTTCCTGCTTCTTCATAGGCACCCTAGTCTCTTCCTTGAAGCTGCCTGAAGGGGACCCTGTGATGCAACCTTAAACACTATTGATAAATTCACTGGACATAGAGACAATGTAATAATACCTTTTCTTAATACTCACTTTTAAAGTTATTAGTGGAGATTTCATATCATTATGATGAAAGGAACCCCTCTCAGTGGGATTCTGATCTGGGAAACATAAGTAAGAAACAAAGCAGAATGGTAATGAAAATGCCTTGTTAGTGACTGAGTAAGTACGCTCTACTCCTATGGAAGAGTCCCAAAGATACTTGGACAATCCAACCCAGGCTCAAGGCCCAGGTGAGGCTTTTTGCATCCTCTTCATTGAATATAAAACTCAGCTCTGCCAGAGCCAATGTTTGTCTAACTTCCTGACTCAGCTACCGTCACAGCAAGAGTAGGCCTGCCCAAGGTGAGCCCAAAAAGGAAGGCTCTGCTCAGGGCTGAGAAAACAAAAAATCAAAAGACATTTGACTTGAGTAGGTTCAGGATAACCCTCCATTATTAACTACTGCTTATTAAAATTCTCAGATATTTTAGTAAAAGTAGTAACACTTCTTTCCTTGAGTAGAAGCTAGGAAAGGATCATAGGATGAAGGTTCCAAACGTATTTTCTTAATTGAAAAGTCAAATGAAAGCACATTAGTGTTTTGTTTCTTATTTTAATGTTACTTATAAATTTAGAAATATTGTTCATTAGAAAAGAGAGGAAATCATAATTAACACAGTTAAATATAAAAGCTAAGTTTTTCTCCTAGTTTAATAGATTTATAGGGCTTCTCTAAGACTTGTTTTTCCTTTCTTTCACTTAATGTCTCAAAATGTTTATCTGTTAAATGAAGACTTATATTTGTTTTATAAGATGATTCAGATTGTTAAATCTAGCAATGCATGTAAAGTACTCAAAACAGTGTCTAGCACACAGTTTGTGGTTAAGACTTAGTGGCTTTGGAATCAGGTAGATAGAAGTAAAATTCCTTATCTACCAAGTATAAACCACATGACTCTGGGTGAAGTAGTTTTTCTCTTAGTCTTCTCATATGCACCAGGTAGACAAATAATAGGTAATACACAGTGAGAATTAAATGAAATATAATTACTACAGATATAATTACTACACACTAGGTACTCAACTAATAGGAGCTATTATTATTAATATCAATTGAAGTCCATTTCACAGCATATAAGTTCCTTACAATTTCACCTATATTTCCCTGTTGGCAGAGGTAGGTTTAGAACAGGGAAGACTGTATGTGAAAGTTACACATAAATTTTAATTCCTTTAAATCAAATCATATTTGTCTTTTGGAATATGCTGATGCAATATTGTTAAATCCTTGCTTGTTACAGCAGAGCTTGTAACATAAGGTCTGAAGTCATCAAGCCTGCTTTCAAAGCCAACTCCACAATTTACAGTCTATGTGAACTTGAACAAGATATATAATTTCCACGTTTCACATTCCTCATCTATAATATACAAATAATATTATCCACCACATAAGGTTGTTGTAAGGATCAAATGAGTTACATATTTAACTACTTAGAAAAATGGTAGGGGCATAGTAAGTTACTCCCAATGTTAAGTACTAGAATTTCTTTTCATAATTATTTCCCTTTGTAGATAATATTTAATGACTATAATATTTAAGATCATATTTTAATTTTAATCAGTTACTTTAATTTTAAAATTGATCTGTGTTTTTCCATATGATCCATATTAAATGTTATTTCTAGTTTGTCAGGTATTTCTAATCAGTGATGTAAATATAACACTCTTTGTAAAATCCAAGTGGAATCAGAGCATCTTTGATTTCTAGTTGGTTTCATTTGTGCGTGGACTAATTGACCAAAAAGTCAGTGATGCACATTCACATAAGGGCAAGTTGTATCATTACTCTTGCACAGAAGTAATGCTGCATGAGTTATATGTAAGTTTTAATTGATTTTAATATCTGGTTATGCCTACCTCAACAAATACTGCAGATGCCTTAATGCATTCTCTTAAAATCTGGCTGAAAATCCAAGTACCTGTACCTTGAGGAGTTTGTACAAACCATACTTGTGTGAAAGAAAACACATAAACAAAGATCAAAATTCTGAAACATTGTGTCAGCCCAAGAGCTGTTCACCATCTTCCAGAAAGGCTCTCCAAACAAATCCTTGGCTTTGCCCAACCACCCAAGATTAGTGCTCCTTCTGGCACATATAGGTGTTAACACCTATTTACAACTTCTTTGATCCTTCCAAGAATTACATTTCCCTTCCTGCTTTTAGTTTCCCCTACTCAATCCCGTATACTTTCAGGTGGAAATCCTAGTCTTCTGAGGTTTCTCTCTCATTTTGTTGCTTCTGAGTTACTCTGAACTTCCTTTTAAAGGACATAAATGTTATACCACTATATCTCCCTCCTGTACTGCTTCCCATTCATTTAGTAAAGGCTGCTCTGTTTGCTTAAATCATACAACCTTGATTCTTAAAGGAGCTAGGTACTTACTCACTTAGAATCAATCCAAGTAAACAATAGAAGAGTTTTTGTTTTTGTTTTTTTACAAGCTTTTAAAAAGACTCTCTTACTGTACCTCTCTTACTGAGGTAGATGCAGAAGTCTTGGTTTAGAGTAGAGATTGTGAATGCTTTCCATAAAAAAAAAAAAAAAACAAACAAAAAAAAAAAACAGGATTTATTTTCTGCCTATTGCCCGTTCACTGTTTTATCATTTGTTTCAGTGCATGTAGCAGAGTTCTCACACTGCATGCCCCGACTGCCTCTGCTTGCATAAAACATGATGCTCTACGTCGAACAATGCTAGAATACATTACATAAATTTCCTTTTGATATCCAGCATGTTTTCTACTCTAATAGAATCTGAGCAGAATCATATCTCCTTTTCCCCTAGTGTTCCCGATGTGCATCATAACTCTCTCTCCTCTGAATCCAATAACCATCTCCAAGCCATTAGAAGGGTTTCACTGAAGGGTGGAAGTAGCTCAGTAGGGCAGAGCTGAAGATGATCTGGCAAGTAGTTACATGATAGCATAAGAGGACACAGTCTTAAGGATCAGGAAGCTGTACAATCAATCGTTTTTTCACTCAGAATTCTTGCAGGATAGAGCATTCTGGTTTTAATGTGGAGTGAAGGCCCAAAACTTTCATATCTCAAGCCTGATTGTAACTATTCCTAAATGGTCAGTGTTCCTTTCTCTGGAAGCCACTGCAGTCTCATTTACCTCACATCCACTCTCAAACCTCATGTCAACTTTCAATCTCCAGTAGAAGCAAATGCAGCCTCCCTTACTGCGAGGGTGGTCATATGCACAGTTAAAGCCAACGAGATGGAGGTAGACACCTGTTAGGAGAGTGTCTTGGAAAGATTTTATTTCCGAATTAAAAGGGTAGGTAGGAGGGCACCACCTTTTACCCTTGAATGTTTCTGTGATACCAGAAACTACAATGCCTATCAGTGACCATGAGAGAAAGACCAGGGTGATCACACAGATAACAGCCCTGATATTGTTGAGATGGTGAATCAATGTCAACAACTTCCTACCTCTAGATGTTTTATTATGTAATATGAAATAAAATAATCAGAATGCCAATTTGTTTAAGCCAAGGTGTATCATTTGTTTGTTTTATTAATAATAGTGACAAATATTTCTGTTACAAATACCATGCCTTCCTAAGTTGAACAAACCTGACAATATCTTGCTTCAGATCTAAGGATCATCAAGTCTTTGTAGTCATCATTCTAAATACCTTGGCTTGATACAGGTCCCAGAAAGTCTCAACATAAGAACCCATTCCCTGGAAAGGCAGGTAGTAGAAACAGCATTAGACCAGACTAGTCTCCACTTCCCTCACTTTCAGTGTGAACTTAGAAAAGCCAATTCAGAAAATGTGCTCTCAGCTATTTGAAGCAAAGCTTGGAGTCAGGTTACATAACCTCCTAGTCCTGAGGTTTGACAATTCCTTCTCAGCACCTGGAGTGTTCCCAGATGTTCTCCATGGCAAGGTAGTATGTGAAAAAGCCCACTGGTGATGTGGAAATCTGTGTTGTTGTACTGGGCTATGCCATTTATTCATGGTATTAATTGTTCTGAATCTCATTTTTTTCTCACCAGTATGAGATCATGGATAAATAAGGGATCATATTCTGGTGGTTCTTAGACTAAAATCAGTCATCAATTTCACTTCCTTTGCAGAGATTTTATTTTGCATATTTTTAAAGAAAAGGAATTAGTCACATAATATCCACATATCTAGGTTCTATTTTGAGAAATGAGTCTAAATAGCAATGCTCAACCTACATTCTTCCCTGAAATTGTCCCCTAGAATAGGGGAGTTGCTTCCCCATTTGGAGCAAGTTTGTGTCCTCCACTCCCAACACTTTCTATCAGACTCACTTCACTTACTTTGGTCCTGTACTTGGCAACCATAGTTACTTGAATTTCTAAGCCTTGGAATAGAAAATTGCCAAGATTCTTTCTAACTTTAAAATTGACCCTAAAAATACCTACTTTGTAAGTTGAATATATTAAGCCATCGGAATTTGTTCATAGGCTGCAGGGAGATGATGTCTTAAGCCCCTTCAAGCTCTGATATTCTAGTATTCTATGACAAGCTAAGTTGTTTCTGAGACTTTGATGGATTACTTTACACCTCATTGGGCAAGCCAGCCTTGAGCTGGTCTTAGAAGCCACTAAAGGGAGCCATACTTCACTTGTCACCATTGATCCAGGACAAAACAATTGATAGGTTGAAATCAGGGGTTGCAGGTATGCCCTTCCTGGCAGTTCTAAATAAACATAATCAGTCTACACAGGGCTGAGCAACTGTTTCTTAAGGCGTGTTTGTAAATGTGTTTATAAAGCAAGATCTTCTAATCTATCAGCTCTCAAAGAGCTAATCAATATATTCCAATCTGATCTCAGAGAAGTTTTGCCATTGGGAAGTTTAATTCATTTCAACTCATGGCCATGAAAAAATGAGCAGTCAAGGCATTCTGACAAAATAGAAAAAGTGGATGATGCTGTATCCAGCACCAGTTCCATTTCAATTTTCCATTTTATCTGTACAAATCACCTCACTGAATGGAATGACCATGAAAACCAATCAGGCGTGGGGTTAGTCTGTCGGCCAAGGTAGGAAGAAAGAGTATATAGATGGCAGCTGCAAAAGGCATTGTTACTCACCGACCACACTCCCTGTTAAAACACTTCTTCTGGAGAAGGAATAAGAAGCCTGGAAAACAGTTTTGATATGTAATCTACCGGATAAATTTCTTTTTAACAACATTTGTATTTGGATATAATCACTTCCCATAGCCTGAGTGTTCGCGCCTGAAAAATAAATTCCCCTGATGTCTGTAAGGGATGGATATCAAATGCCATTTCCCTTTTAGAATTTGGCACCGTAATGACATAAACAAATCCCAGGAGAGTATTTCTGATTTTTATGCACCCGAAATAGAATCCAGGTCTATATATACTGAAAGACAGCATAGCTTTCCAGCTAGCCCCAAGGGAAATATGCAGAGTGGCAGAAATGGAAATATGTTATCCTTGAAACCCTGCTATATTACAGGCAGCATCAGTGGCATATGTTTGCATAAGTGATACATCAGTCCCTACTCTTCTTATGCAGATTCGATAAACAACAGTGTCCATTATCTTGAAAATGCAAAGAGATAGGACCTGGAAGACAAAAGATAAGGTAAGGGGAAGACTAAAAATGGTTATTGGGAAGCAGGGACTTTTTTTTAAGCAGGGCTACTTTAAACTAGTTTATCCAAAAAAGGAAAACTGGACTGAGAGAAGGGCTCCAGAAAGCATAATTGTACTGTCTATAAGCACCTTGAGAGACAGACCTTATTTTCTAGTGGTACAAAGATGATGCTGAGGTGGAGAAAGGATAAAACTTCCTGACTTCCTCCTGGGTCCTGATAAGACACTGTTGGGTTAGAGAAAACAAGATATTAAACTGTATATTGTAACTGGAACCATGAACAGCATTCATATTATTTTTGATATCTCCCTGGATTCACAGTTATAACAATATGATGAGACGTCCTAGGAATTTCAAGAGTAATTGGGCAAGAAAGAAGGAACATTAAACCTGTGACGATAAACTATTAATTCTAGCTGCTTCTTTGCCACTAATTTCCAATGTGACTTAACTTCTTTGCGATTGTGTTTCCTCATCTCCTAAACAAAGTCATGAAAGTGTTCCAAGGTTCTATCTAACTCTAAAATGTCATGATCCTCTTCAGTGATCTTCCACACAACTCTACATGTGCATTTCTCTATTTTTAAAGTACTAGTACATTGAATATATAAGCTAATTTCTTTTGACTTTTATTTTAAGTTCAGGGGTACAAGTGCAGGTTTGTTACATAGGTAAACTTGTGTCATGGGGGTTTGTTGTACTGATTATCTTATTACCCAGGCATGAGGGTTTGCTGTACTTATTACCTGAGTATTAAGCCTAGTACTCATTAGTTATTTTTCTTAATTCTCTCTCTCCCACCCAACCACTTAAAGGCCCAGTGTGTGTTGTTCTCCTCTATGTGTTCATATGTCCCTCATTTAGCTTCCACTTATAAGAACAGGCAGTGTTTGGTTTTCTGTTCCTGTGTTAATTTGCTAAGGATAATGGTCTTCAGATCCATCCATGTCCCTGCAAAGGACACGATCTTGACCTAAATGCCCATTAGTGATAGACTGGATAAAGAAAATGTGGTACATATACACCATAAAATACTATGCAGGTATAAATTAATTTTAGGATGACAATTGGGTAGAGTAACTCCCATTCTATAAAGTTAAACCTCTGCAATTCTCTTTCACAAGTTGGAGCCATCTATTTTGAAAGTTATAATGTGCAATTGGTATAGGGTTGATTCATGACATTTATATTCTCCAAAGATATCCAACCTCATTCATAAGTTTCCAAAGGTTAGAGCAGCATAACCAGAATAGATCTCTCTAAGAATGACCTGTTTTAAAACACTCTTTGTCAAAAAGGATAACCTATCTGTGGCACTCTGTGTGGGCGCTTAAATAAGAATCTATTCACTGTTATCATCTACAGAAGTAGGCATGGTTCACTACTTATTCAGAGAGGACTCTAGTGATTGAAGGCTCTTTGATGTGTCTACCATTTTCTAAAGAAATTACTGCAGAACTTACATTATGTTACAAAGCAATGTTCTTTTGGTAAAAGTGTTTAAAATTACATAAAATAAATGTCATTCAAGCATAAGAAAATGACCTTTGTCTTTCGCTTTAGTTCTGTCAGATTGTTATTAAATAATGTCTGTTTTTTATCACTGTATTCTTAGAAGGATGGGAACTAACTGGAGGTCAAGAGAGGACTGTGTGTGACCTGTAAGGTAGGAAGAAAGTCATATTAAAGAAAAAGAAAAAAAAAAAACTAATGAAATTTGAGATTTCTACCTGTGAGAGATACTCAAGAGTGATTCATCTCCAGCATTCATGCATAATAAAATACACAGGAGGAAATAGATATGAATGGAATGGGAGTAAACTTTAGCTCTTTGGGGAGTGAACAAGAGGACTCCAAACCAATTTATACAATGTATATGAGCAGGATACTAAGTTTGGTGCTATGGTTCACAGAGAGTTCATTTTAAAAAGTACAAGATACCAAACTTACAGTTACTCTTTTTTGAGATGGAGTCTCACTCTGTTGCCCGGGCTGGAGTTCAGTGGCACAATCTTGGCTCACTGCAACCTCTGCCTCCTAGGTCCAAGCAATTCTCCTGCCTCAGTCTCCTGAGTAGCTGAGATTACAGGTACTCAGGTGTGTACAGGTGTGTACAGGTGTGCACACTGCCACACCTAGCTAGTTTTTCTATTTTTAGTAGAGACAGGGTTTCACCACATTGGCCAGGATGGTCTTGATCTCCTGACCTTGTGATCCACCTGCCTCAACCTCTCAAAGTGCTGGGATGATAGGCGTGATCCACTATACCTGGCTCCAGTCACTTTTTAGGGAAAGAAATAAGCTCATAAATTATGCTAGATAGGTCTTTAAACTCCAAAGAAGGGATAGGCCTAAGAGACCTTTGTTTATGAAGTTATAAAGTTTTATTTTAAAAATACAAACAAAACAAAAGGCAAGAAATACCCTAGATATTATCTCTTGACAATACATTCACTCTAGGCCCAAGACTCTGGATTGGATTGTAGTAAATGTTTATGGGAAGTAGAATAACAACTCATTGTTAGGGATAGAATCTGGGTTTAAATTACCACCACCTCCCTCCGCTTTAAAAATACAATTAGTGTCTATGCCATCTGCAGAGAGTGTCTCATTAGATCAGTGGCCACATTTAACTGATAGTGCTACCATTGGGAACAGTTTCCTAGCAAGTCACCCCAGATGTATCTGTCCTTCTTTATGTGCAGCTTGAATCGGCTATATTGATCCCTTGGAAAATTAACTTGTGAGCAGAACAACAAAGTTGATTTCATCCAACGGAAACTGCACAGGCTTCTTCAACATAATTCAGAGAGAATCACCTGGTCCCATTGTCCAGAAGTGAAATATTTTGCCTATTCTTCCTATGTCAAGCCCAGATTCTCCTTCCCCTGCTTAAGTTTCTCCTAAGGGAAGAGGTGTTGCTTTTTCTGCTTAGTATAAGCTCAGGGTATGCATTGGTCTTTGTCTTAGAAGGCAGGTTTATTTTCCCTTAAATGAAGAATCCCAGTTTTCTATGATTGCATTTCTTTTTTGGCCTTTGGTATAGTCTGCCCTAGGGGAAGATTGCCCACCTCACATCTTTTCCTTTCAAGTCAAGGAATTGGTTGTGTAAGTGGATTAACAGGTTGTTTTCTTCCCACAGGCATGAGCTAAGCGTGGCATTTCTAAAATCGAGGAGGTTCTTATTTGATGTTGGGCATAACTAGTTAAGAATTACTGGGCATCTGCTGAGCTATTAATGAAGCAATTTTTATTTATACTCATATTGTCCATTCTGTCTATAGCATCTTCCAGAACTCTTTCGGGAGTGGTGACTAATAGGGTGTGGCTTGAGATTTCACAATACCTGATCATAATAGGATCATGATGGAATCTTACCCATGCATTTTTCCTCAGAGAACAAAGTTGAAACATTGTGGTAAGTTTTATAAGAGTACAAAAAGTTTTGTAGGAAAATGAACGTGATCCATTAATTTAAATTGGAAATATCTAGGTTGAAATGGTTTTTAGGCATATCAGGGTAAGTTTGCCTATTAAAGAGGCTGTTGGGGCCTAGAAAACCACACCCCAAAATGAAGACCTGAGAAGTAGCCTCAGAAGCAAGTTTCTTTTTTTTTTTTTTAATTAATTTATTATTATTATACTTTAAGTTGTAGGGTACATGTGCATAACGTGCAGGTTTGTTACATATGTATACTTGTGCCATGTTGCTGTGCTGCACCCATCAACTCGTCATTTACATCAGGTATAACTCCCAATGCAATCCCTCCCCCGTCCCCCCTCCCCATGATAGGCCCCGGTGTGTGATGTTCCCCTTCCTGAGTCCGAGTGATCTCATTGTTCAGTTCCCACCTATGAGTGAGAACATGCGGTGTTTGGTTTTCTGTTCTTGTGATAGTTTGCTAAGAATGATGGATTCCAGCTGCATCCAAGTCCCTACAAAGGACTCAAACTCATCCTTTTTTATGGCTGCATAGTATTCCATGGTGTATATGTGCCACATTTTCTTAATCCAATCTGTCACTGATGGACATTTTGGTTGATTCCAAGTCTTTGCTATTGTGAATAGTGCCGCAATAAACATACGTGTGCATGTGTCTTTATAGCAGCATAATTTATAATCCTTTGGGTATATACCCAGTAATGGGATGGCTGGGTCATATGGTACATCTAGTTCTAGATCCTTGAGGAATCGCCATACTGTTTTCCATAATGGTTGAACTAGTTTACAATCCCACCAACAGTGTAAAAGTGTTCCTATTTCTCCACATCCTCTCCAGCACCTGTTGTTTCCTGACTTTTTAATGATTGCCATTCTAACTGGTGTGAGATGGTATCTCATTGTGGTTTTGATTTGCATTTCTCTGATGGCCAGTGATGATGAGCATTTTTTCATGTGTCTGTTGGCTGTATGAATGTCTTCTTTTGAGAAATGTCTGTTCATATCCTTTGCCCACTTTTTGATGGGGTTGTTTGTTTTTTTCTTGTAAATTTGTTTGAGTTCTTTGTAGGTTCTGGATATTTGTCAGATGAGTAGATTGCAAAAATTTTCTCCCATTCTGTAGGTTGCCTGTTCACTCTGATGGTAGTTTCTTTTGCTGTGCAGAAGCTCTTTAGTTTAATTAGATCCCATTTGTCAATTTTGGCTTTTGCTGCCGTTGCTTTTGGTATTTTAGACATGAAGTCTTTGCCCATGCCTATGTCCTGAATGGTACTACCTAGGTTTTCCTCTAGGATTTTTATGGTATTAGGTCTAACATTTAAGTCTCTAATCCATCTTGAATTAATTTTCGTATAAGGAGTAAGGAAAGGATCCAGTTTCAGCTTTCTACTTATGGCTAGCCAATTTTCCCAGCACCATTTATTAAATAGGGAATCCTTTCCCCATTTCTTGTTTCTCTCAGGTTTGTCAAAGATCAGATGGCTGTAGATGTGTGGTATTATTTCTGAGGACTCTGTTCTGTTCCATTGGTCTATATCTCTGTTTTGGTACCAGTACCATGCTGTTTCAGTTACTGTAGCCTTGTAGTATAGTTTGAAGTCAGGTAGCGTGATGCCTCCAGCTTTGTTCTTTTGACTTAGGATTGTCTTGGAGATGCGGGCTCTTTTTTGGTTCCATATGAACTTTAAAGCAGTTTTTTCCAATTCTGTGAAGAAACTCATTGGTAGCTTGATGGGGATGGCATTGAATCTATAAATTACCTTGGGCAGTATGGCCATTTTCACGATATTGATTCTTCCTATCCATGAGCATGTTATGTTCTTCCATTTGTTTGTGTCCTCTTTTATTTCACTGAGCAGTGGCTTGTAGTTCTCCTTGAAGAGGTCCTTTACATCCCTTGTAAGTTGGATTCCTAGGTATTTTATTCTCTTTGAAGCAATTGTGAATGGAAGTTCATTCCTGATTTGGCTCTCTGTTTGTCTGTTACTGGTGTATAAGAATGCTTGTGATTTTTGCACATTAATTTTGTATCCTGAGACTTTGCTGAAGTTTCTTATCAGCTTAAGGAGATTTTGGGCTGAGACAATGGGGTTTTCTAAATATACAATCATGTCATCTGCAAACAGGGACAATTTGACTTCTTCTTTTCCTAACTGAATACCCTTGATTTCTTTCTCTTGCCTGATTGCCCTAGCCAGAACTTCCAACACTATGTTGAATAGGAGTGGTGAGAGAGGGCATCCCTGTCTTGTGCCAGTTTTCAAAGGGAATTTTTCCAGTTTTTGCCCATTCAGTATGATATTGGCTGTGGGTTTGTCATAAATAGCTCTTATTATTTTGAGGTACGTTCCATCAATACCGAATTTATTGAGAGTTTTTAGCATGAAGGGCTGTTGAATTTTGTCAAAAAAGCCTTTTCTGCATCTATTGAGATAATCATGTGGTTCTTGTCTTTGGTTCTGTTTATATGCTGGATTATGTTTATTGATTTGCGAATGTTGAACCAGCCTTGCATCCCAGGGATGAAGCCCACTAAAAGATCAACAAAATTGACAGACCACTAGCCAGACTAATAAAGAAGAAAAGAGAGAAGAATCAAATCGACGCAATTAAAAATGATAAAGGGGATATCACCACCGACCCCACAGAAATACAAACTACCATCAGAGAATACTATAAACACCTCTACGCAAATAAACTGGAAAATCTAGAAGAAATGGATAATTTCCTGGACACTTACACTCTTCCAAGACTAAACCAGGAAGAAGTTGAATCCCTGAATAGACCAATAGCAGGCTCTGAAATTGAGGCAACAATTAATAGCCTACCAACCAAAAAAAGTCCAGGACCAGATGGATTCACAGCTGAATTCTACCAGAGGTACAAGGAGGAGTTGGTACCATTCCTTCTGAAACTATTCCAATCAATAGAAAAAGAGGGAATCCTCCCTAACTCATTTTATGAGGCCAACATCATCCTGATACCAAAGCCTGGCAGAGACACATCAGAAGCAAGTTTCTATCTGATCTCCTCCTGACCCCTTGTCTCTGGCCTCTATGTCTCCCCCAAGGCTAGCCATAGAAACTAGAAACCCTCTTCTCCAGGGAGAGATACCATCTCACACCAGTTAGAATGGCAATCATTAAAAAATCAGGAAAAACAGGTGCTGGAGAGAATGTGGAGAAATAGGAACACTTTTACACTGTTGGTGGAATTGTAAACTAGCTCAACCGTTGTGGAAAACAGTGTGGCTATTCCTCAAGGATCTAGAACTAGAAATACCATTTGACCCAGCCATCCCATTACTGGGGATATACCCAAAGGATTATAAGTCGTGCTGCTATAAAGACACATGCACACGTATATTTATTGCAGCACTATTCACAATAGCAAAGACTTGGAATCAACCCAAATGTTCATCAGTGACAGACTGGATTAAGAAAATGTGGCACATATACACCATGGAATACTATGCAGCAATAAAAAGGATGAGCTCGTGTCCTTTGTAGGGACATGGATGCAGCTGGAAACCATCATTCTCCACAAACTATCGCAAGAACAGAAAACCAAACATCGCATGTTCTCACTCATAGGTGGGAATTGAACAATGAGATCACTTGGACACAGGAAGGGGAACATCACAAACCGGGTCCTATTGTGGGGATCAGGGAGGGAGGAGGGATAGCATTAGGAGATATATCTAATGTAAATGACGAGTTAATGGGTACAGCACACCAACATGGTACATGTATACATATGTAACAAATCTGCACATTGTGCACATGTACCCTAGAACTTAAAGTATAATAAAAAACAAAAAACAAAAGAAATAGAACCGATTTTCCCTCAAGACAGCCATAAAATCCCAAAGTATGACTGTAGCTCTCCTCTGCCTTTTTGCATAAAATCTGGCCATATAGAAATTATCAGACCTATCTTGTTTGATTATAGGTCATAAGACCTTCATTCCAGGAGGGGTCTATCCCAAACCCAGAAGGAAGTAGTGCTGCACAGACAGCCCAAGAAGAATCTAAACAGACAGGCCTTGCTGGGTTTCCCCACTCAGCCTATCGGCATTGGATCTCTCCTCTCGCCCAATCATATTTCTGCATGGCTGTCCATACTTCATTGATCCAAAGCATAAAGATGGAAAGTTTCCCCTGTATCTTTGAGTCTTTACTCCGAAGGCCTCTGCGTCATAAAACAATATAATCAGATAAATTTGTACATCTTTTACCTTATCAATCTGCTTTTCGTTAGTCAATTTTCAGCAAACCTTCAAAGGATGAAGGGGAAGTTTCCCCTTGGGCCCTACAAGGTCTTCTTACTTGGTGGAATAAATCCTAGAAGGGTTTTCTAAATCCCTTAATATAATATTTACTGCTATCTTCCTGCCTTTGCTGTAACACTACCTATAATATGATGAATACTAATATTTTTACTAGCTACAAACTTTCAAAACTATCAGTAGACATCATTCTAAGATTATCTCAATTAATATTTAAAATAACTCATCAAGTAGGTAGGATTATAATGTGAATTTGAAACATAGGAAAAGTGCCCATGGTCATACAGATGCTGGATTAGTTATCTAGTTCTGCTGGATAGTTAATCATTCCAAATTCAGTAGCATAGAACAAGAACATTTATTATTTCTCATGATATTGGCAGTTAAGGGCTCAGGTAGGTGGTTTTTCCCTGGGTTTTACATGCAGTTTAAGTCAGCCAAAGATTGGCTGAGGCTATAATCATTTCTAGGGCTTCTCCACTGACTTAGCAGGCCCCTGGGCTGAGAAGACACAGTAAACTGAAGACTGAAACAGATGGGTCTCCTAGGGTATCTCTCTGTAGTTTTAGGTGCTCTCTCCAGCATGGTAACTTCCAGGTCTTCAAACTTCCTGCATGGGGCTTTAGACTAAAGTGGTGCATGCCCTCAGAGACAGTTGGGTGAAAACTGTATCACCTTATGTGGCCCAGCCTCAGAAGTCATACAATGTCACATTCATCATATTCCATTGATTACAAGTGAGTCATTAAGGTCGGGACCTTTTCAAGGGAAACACATTTGACTTAACCTTTTGATGAAAGAAAAGTCAAATAAGTGTTAAAAGTTTTATTTGAATTAAGTTTTTCTTAACTCAACATCTGTTCTTAGTTCTGCTGGTGACACTTCTACAAGTTACTCTGAAGATTGTCTAAAGGACATTTGGCCACTTAACCTATAAGGTCATACACTTAACTGAAGTTAGAGGTCAAGTCAAAATAATATAGTAAGATCTCTCTATCTCTGACAAGAATGTACAATGTATGTTTTTAAATGTTAGAATCTTTAAAAATTGCTATTTTTATTTTTTGGAGACAGGGTCTGGTTCTGTTCCCAGGCTGGAATGCAGTGGCACAATCACAGCTCACCATCTCCTCCACTATCTGGGCTCAAACCATCCTCCCGTCTCAGATCCTTGAGCAGCTAGGACTAGAGCCACATGCCACCATGCCCAGTTATTTTTTATTTTTTGTAGAGACAGTGTCTCACTGTGTTGCCCAGACTGGTCTTGAACTCCTGGCCTCAAGTTATCCTTTCACCTTGGTCTCCCAAAGTGCTGGAATTATAGGCATGAGCTACTGCACCCAGCCAGAAACCGCAATTTTGATGACAGTTGTAAGAAGGCGTCAGCAGCAGAACACACTGACTGAAAAACCCCCTAATTCCTTAATACATTCTTGCTTTTGATTAATATTAATATTAATTTTATATTTCTCTTCCTGTCTCTCTTATAACACATATAATTTGTGGCACATCAGTGTGATGTTTACCTTCTTGACAAGGCTTATCTTCAACCCAAATGAAATTAATTTTTCATGTAAGATTCCCCAATGGACATGATTTCTTAAAATTCAAGATACATTGCATCAACACCGTTTCTTCTGACAACTAATCTCCTAATTCTATCAAAAAAGTAATCAAGTTTTCCTTGAATGATTTATTCTCTATAGAGCCAGAGTGCTTATGGCTTGTGGCTCTGTGATCATCAAGGCACTAGAAGCTTTCCTAACTCTTTATATTTGTTATGGCACTCTGCTAAACCATGAATTTCTATGAGAGATTGAGAAGATGATTGAATTCCTTTCCCATTTGGAACTTCCCAGCTGTCCTAGTGTCTGGCTTTGCATACATTTTTAGAGGTCTCTGCAAATTGTCATCTAACCAAAAATATATGAAAATAAAATAGAACTATAAAACCACTAATTAAATATGTCAATTCATCCTCCCTCTTTTTGCATAAGAATTAACAAGCTGAATAAATCTCACATAACCACCTTTTCTAACAACCACAAATGCCCTTGTCTTCCATTGCTGTCTACATATTGAAATTTGTTGAGGTCCCAAGACCCTGCTGCAATCTTACCCTGACTTCTTATGTAGCTTCTGCAACTTGGTCCATGATGCCCATACATCAGGTGTTGGAGCTTCATCCTGGAAACAGGAGCTCTGTCTCTAGGCAAATGTTTACAAGCTGCTTGATCTTTCAAACATTAATTGCTACTTCAGTGAAATAGGGAAAATAATTTCTGAAAGCCTAATTTTCAGGGCTATTTTAAATGAATCAATAAAATGTTTCTTACCCTTTGTTAAACCAGTTCTTATTGGTTGAACGTAAGATTCTCAAACATTCTGTCAATATAATTGTAAGATTGGAAATATCTTAAATATCGTGAGGTAAAAGATGGTTTGTGTGTGTGTATTTGTGTGTGTGTGTGCGTGTGTGTGTGTGTTTGTATTTACTCTTCCTCCAACTTCTCTTGGAAATCACAGAACTAAAGATTCCAACAGTGTCTTGTAAAATAAGAAGACGTCTACAAATACAGCCTTTCAAATATATAATGTCGGCCAGAAGCAGTGGCTCACACCTATAATCTCAGCTCTTTGGGGGACTGAGGTGGGCAGATTACTTGAAGTCAGGAGTTTGGGACCAGCCTGGCCAACATAGAGAAATCCTGTCTGTATTAAAAATACAAAAATTGGCCTGGCGTGGTGGCGCACACTGTAGTCTCAGCTACTCTGGAGGCTGAGGCAGAAGAAGCACTTGAACCTGAGAGGCAGAGGTTGCAGTGAGCTGAGTTTGCTCCACTGCACTACACAGCACAGCCTGGGAGACAGAGTGAGCCTCTGTCTAATAAATAAATAAATAACCGTCTGGGGGGCAGAGCAAGATGGCCGAATAGGAACAGCTCCAGTCTCCAACTCCCAGCGCGAGTGACACAGAAGACAGGTGATTTCTGCATTTTCAACTGAGGTACTGGGTTCATCTCACTAGGGAGTGCAGGACAGTCAGTGCTGGTCAGCTGCTGCAGCCCGACCAGCCAGAGCTGAAGCAGGGCGAGGCATCGCCTCACCTGAGAAGAGGAAGGGGGAAGGGAATCCCTTTTCCTAGCCAGGGGAACTGAGACACAACACCTGGAAAATCAGGTAACTCCCACCCCAATACTCGCTCTACAAAGGATCTTAGCAAACGGGCACACCAGGAGATTATATCCCACACCTGGCCGGGAGGGTCCCACACCCATGGAGCCTCCCTCATTGCTAGCACAGCAGTCTGCGATCTCAGAGCAAGGCACCAGCGAGGCTGGGGGAGGGGCGCCCACCATTGCTGAGGCTTAAGTAGATAAACAAAGCTGCTTGGAACCTCGAACTGGGTGGAGCTCACAGCACCTCAAGGAGTCCTGCAGACTCCACCTCTGTAGACTCCACCTCTGGGGACAGGGCACAGCTAAACAACAACAACAACAAAAAGCAGCTGAAACCTCTTCAGATGCAAACGACTCTATCTGACAGCTTTGACGAGAGCAGTGGATCTCCCAACACGGAGGTTGAGATCTGAGAACGGACAGACTGCCTGCTCAAGTGGGTCCCTGACCCCTAAGTAGCCTACTGGGAGACATCCCCCATTAGGGGCAGACCAACACCCTACACCTCACACAGGGGAGTACACCCCTGAGAGGAAGCTTCCAAAGCAAAATCAGACAGTTACACTGGCTGTTCAGCAATATTCTATCTTCTGCAGCCTCTGCTGCTGATACCCAGGCAAACAGGGTCTGGAGTGGACCTCAAGCAATCTCCAACAGACCTACAGCTGAGGGTCCTGACTGTTAGAGGGAAAACTAACAAACAGGAAGGACACCCACACCAAAACCCCATCAGTACGTCACCATCATCAAAGACCAGAGGCAGATAAAACCACAAAGATGGGGAAAAAGCAGGGCAGAAAACCTGGAAATTCAAAAAATAAGAGCGCATCACCCCCTGCAAAGGAACGCAGCTCATCGCCAGCAACGGATCAAAGTGGGATGGAGAATGACTTTGACGAGATGAGAGAAGAAGGCTCCAGTCCATCAAACTTCTCAGAGCTAAAGGAGGAATTATGTACCCAGTGCAAAGAAACTAAAAATCTTGAAAAAAGAGTGGAAGAATTGATAAATAGAATAATTAATGCAGAGAAGGCCATAAACGAATGGACAGAGATGACAACCATGACACGAGAAATACGTGACAAATGCACAAGCTTCAGTAACCGACTCGATCAACTGGAAGAAAGAGTATCAGCGATTGAGGATCAAATGAATGAAATGAAGCGAGAAGAGAAATCTAAAGAAAAAAGAAGAAAAAGAAATGAACAAAGCCTGCAAGAGGTATGGAATTATGTAAAAAGACCAAATCTACATCTGATTGGGGTGCCTGAAAGTGAGGGGGAAACTGGAACCAAGTTGGAAAACACTCTTCAGGATATCCTCCAGGAGAACTTCCCCAACCTAGTAGGGCAGGCAAACATTCAAATTTAGGAAATACAGAGAACGCCACAAAGATACTCCTCGAGAAAAGCAACTCCAAGACACATAATTGCCAGATTCATCAAAGTTGAAATGAAGGAAAAAATACTAAGGTTAGCCAGAGAGAAAGGTTGGGTTACCCACAAAGGGAAGCCCATCAGACTAACAGCAGATCTCTCGGCAGAAACTCTACAAACCAGAAGAGAGTGGGGGCCAATATTTAACATTCTTAAAGAAAAGAATTTTAAACCCAGAATTTCATATCCAGCCAAACTAAGTTTCATCAGTGAAGGAGAAATAAAATCCTTTACAGATAAGCAAATGCTTAGAGATTTTGTCACCACCAGGCCTTCCTTACAAGAGACCCTGAAGGAAGCACTAAACATGGAAAGGAACAACCAGTACCAGCCATTGCAAAAACATGCCAAAATGTAAAGACCATCGAGGCTAGGAAGAAACTGCATCAACTAACGAGCAAAATAACCAGTTAATATTATAATGGCAGGATCAAGTTCACACCTAACAATATTAACCTTAAATGTAAATGGACTAAATGGTCCAATTAAAAGACACAGACTGGCAAACTGGATAAAGAGTCAAGACCCATCAGTCTGCTGTATTCAGGAGACCCATCTCACACGCAGAGACATACATTGGCTCAAAATAAAGGGATGGAGGAAGATTTACCAAGCAAATGGAGAACAAAAAAAAATCAGGGGTTGCAATCCTAGTCTTTGATAAAACAGACTTTAAACCATCAAAGATCAAAAGAGACAAAGAAGGCCATTACATAATGGTAAATGGATCAATTCAACAGGAAGAGCTAACTATCCTAAATATACATGCACCCAATACAGGAGCACCCAGATTCATAAAGCAAGTCCTTAGAGACTTACAAAGAGACTTAGACTCCCATACAATAATAATGGGAGACTTCAACACTCCACTGTCAACATTAGACAGATCAAAGAGACAGAAAGTTAACAAGGATATCCAGGAATTGAACTCATCTCTGCAGCAAGCAGACCTAATAGACATCTACAGAACTCTCCACCCCAAATCAAAAGAATATACATTCTACTCAGCACCACATCACACTTATTCCAAAAGTGACCACATAATTGGAAGTAAAGCACTCCTCAGCAAATGTACAAGAACAGAAATTATAACGAACTGTCTCTCAGACCACAGTGCAATCAAACTAGAACTCAGGACTAAGAAACTCAATCAAAACCGCTCAACTACATGGAAACTGAATAACCTGCTCCTGAATGACTACTGGGTACATAACGAAATGAAGGCAGAAATAAAGATGTTCTTTGAAACCAATGAGAACAAAGATACAACATACCAGAATCTCTGGGACACATTTAAAGCAGTGTGTGGAGGGAAATTTATAGCACTAAATGCCCACAAGAGAAAGCTGGAAAGATCTAAAATTGACACTCTAACATCACAATTAAAAGAACTAGAGAAACAAGAGCAAACACATTCAAAAGCTAGCAGAAGGCAAGAAATAACTAAGATCAGAGCAGAACTGAAGGAGATAGAGTCACAAAAAACCCTCCAAAAAATCAATGAATCCAGGAGTTGGTGTTTTGAAAAGATCAACAAAATTGATAGACCACTAACAAGACTAATAAAGAAGAAAAGAGAGAAGAATAAAATGGACTCAATAAAAAATGATAAAGGGGATATCACCACTGACCCCACAGAAATACAAAGTACCATCAGAGAATACTGTAAACACATCTATGCAAATAAACTAGAAAACGTAGAAGAAATGGATAATTTCCTGGACACTTACACTCTCCCAAGACTAAACCAGGAAGAAGTTGAATCCCTGAATAGACCAATAGCAGGCTCTGAAATTGAGGCAATAATTAATAGCCTACCAAGGAAAAAATGTCCAGGACCAGATGGATTCACAGCTGAATTCTACCGGAGGTACAAGTAGGAGCTGGTACCATTCCTTGTGAAACTATTCCAATCAATAGAAAAAGAGGGAATCCTCCCTAACTCATTTTATGAGGCCAACATCATCCTGATACCAAAGCCCGACAGAGACACAACAACAAAAAAAGAGGATTTTAAACCAATATCCCTGATGAACATCAATGCAAAATTCCTCAATAAAATACTGGCAAACCGGATCCAGCAGCACATCAAAAAGCTTATCCACCATGATCAAGTGGGCTTCATCCCTGGGATGCAAGGCTGGTTCAACATACACAAATCAATAAACATAATCCAGCATATAAACAGAACCAAAGACAAAAACCACATGATTATCTCAATAGATGCAGAAAAGGTCTTTGACAGAATTCAACAGCCCTTCATGCTAAAAACTCTCAATAAATTCGGTATTGATGGAACGTATCTCAAAATAATAAGAGCTATTTATGACAAACCCACAGCCAATATCATACTGAATGGGCAAAAACTGAAAAAATTCCCTTTGAAAACTGGCACAAGACAGAGATGCCCTCTCTCACCACTCCTATTCAACATAGTGTTGGAAGTTCTGGCTAGGGCAATCAGGCAAGAGAAAGAAATAAAGGGTATTCAGTTAGGAAAAGAAGTCAAATTGTCCCTGTTTGCAGATGACATGATTGTATATTTAGAAAACCCCATTGTCTCAGCCCAAAATCTCCTTAAGCTGATAAGAAACTTCAGCAAAGTCTCAGGATACAAAATTAATGTGCAAAAATCACAAGCATTCTTATATACCAGTAACAAACAGAGAGCCAAATCATGAATGAAATTCCATTCACAATTGCTTTAAAGAGAATGAAATACCTAGGAATCCAATTTACAAGGGATGTAAAGGACCTCTTCAAGCAGAACTACAAACCACTGCTCAGTGAAATAAAAGAGGACACAAACAAATGGAAGAACATACCATGCTCATGGATAGGAAGAATCAATATCATGAAAATGGCCATATTGCCCAAGGTAATTTATAGATTCAATGCCATCCCCATCAAGCTACCAATGAGTTTCTTCACAGAATTGGAAAAAACTGCTTTAAAGTTCATATGGAACCAAAAAAGAGCCCGCATTGCCAAGGCAATCCTAAGTCAAAAGAACAAAGCTGGAGGCATCACACTACCTGTCTTCAAACTATACTACAAGACTACAGTAACCAAAACAGCATGGTACTGGTACCAAAACAGAGATATAGACCAATGGAACAAAACAGAGTCCTCAGAAATAATACCACACATCTACAGCCATCTGATCTTTGACAATCCTGAGAAAAACAAGAAATGGGGAAAGGATTCCCTATTTAATAAATGGTGCTGGGAAAATTGGCTAGCCATAAGTAGAAAGCTGAAACTTGATCCTTTCCTTACTCCTTATACGAAAATTAATTCAAGATGGATTAGAGACTTAAATGTTAGACCTAATACCATAAAAACCCTAGAAGAAAACCTAAGTAATATAATTCAGGACATAGGCATGGGTAAGGACTTCATGTTGAAAACACCAAAAGCAACAGCAACAAAAGCCAAAATTGACAAATGGGATCTAATTAAACTAAAGAGCTTCTGCGCAGCAAAAGAAACTACCATCAGAGTGAACAGGCAACCTACAGAATGGGAGAAAATTTTTCCAATCTATTCATCTGACAAAGGGCTAATATCCAGAACCTACAAAGAACTCAAACAAATTTACAAGAAAAAAACAAACAACCCCATCAAAAAGTGGGCAAAGGATATGAAAAGACATTTCTCAAAAGAAGACGTGCATACAGCCAACAGACACATGAAAAAATGCTCATCATCACTGGCCATCAGAGAAATGCAAATCAAAACCACAATGAGATACCATCTCACACCAGTTAGAATGGCAATCATTAAAAAGTCCGGAAACAACAGGTGCTGGAGAGGATGTGGAGAAATAGGAACACTTTTACACTGTTGGTGGGATTGTAAACTAGTTCAACCATTGTGGAAAACAGTATGGCGATTCCTCAAGGATCTAGAACTAGAAGTACCATATGACCCAGCCATCCCATTACTGGGTATATACCCAAAGGATTATAAATCATGCTGCTATAAAGACACATGCACACCTATGTTTATTGCGGCACTATTCACAATAGCAAAGACTTGGAATCAACCCAAATGTTCATCAGTGACACCGGATTAAGAAAATGTGGCACGTATATACCATGGAATACTATGCAGCCACAAAAAACGATGAGTTTGGATGCAGCTGGAAACCATCATTCTCAGCAAACTATCGCAAGAATAGAAAACCAAACACCACATGTTCTCACTCATAGGTGGGAACTGAACAATGAGATCACTTGGATTCAAGAAGGGGAACATCATACACCGAGGCCTATCATGGGGAGGGAGGAAGGGGGAAGGATTGCATTGGGAGTTATACCTGATGTAAATGATGACGTGATGGGTGCTGATGAGTTGATGGGTGCAGCACACCAACATGGCACAGGTATACATATGTAACAAACCTGCACGTTATGCACATGTACCCTAGAACTTAAAGTATAATAAAAAAATAAATAATAAGTAAATAAAAAAAAATAAAAGAAATAAATAAATAACCAAATATATCATCTTATATATTTGAAAGTTTCTATTTAGCAAACAATTTTGTGAGGTAGAGTTTACTGGTAGCATTTTTAAAGTTAGGAAATTCAGGAATACATAGTAATAAACAGCAGCTCTTGTGAGCAAAACACACTTCTGACCACAGATTTATAATTATTCCTAGCCCTGACCAGAATATCTAGCGTTGTCTGTACTTACCACATAATACCTCAAGCCAGAATAAGAATTCTTGTTTTGCCTTGTTTTTGTTTTTCCTGAAAGGTCAGACTCCTCTCCCTTATTGATTGTAAACTTCTTGAAAGGAGAACACATCTCTATTTTGATCACTTCTAGTGCCAACTAGGTACTCAGTAAGAAGTTATTCCAAAACCTGTTCTAGTTATTTTTTTTAAGTATTCATTGGGCTTCCTTTCTTATACTCTCTGATATTCAGCCTCATCTGCATGAGTTATTTATCCTATCAGATGTGCAGCTAGACATCTGTCTCTCTGTAAAGACCAATTGTCATAGAGTGGACAGGATGGATAATCAGTCTATGTCTAGAGCCCATCCAGACCACACTGGTATTGGAGTAGTGGGAGAGGTACTTCTGGCCAAGGCTGTTTAGCTTTAAACCCTATTCTCTTGGTGCATGAAGGAGAAACAGTGCTTTCAGTGTATCTAGCAGATGGAAACTTCACAGGCATTGATAGCTTTGAGGAAAAAAAGAAAAACAACAAGAAGAAAAAAAAACAGAGTTCCATAGAAACATAATGCAATTGTTACTTCTCATGGCCTCTATTTCTCTTTCAAAGATTAAAGAAGTATTTAGTCATCCATTTTCATATGCTACCTCATGCAGTAAACCTTATTATGTGTCTTTCATGTATCCCTATTTCTTTGAGAGAGGTAAGAATAACAACTACCTTTCTGCATCCTTTCAGTGTCATCCCAACAGATTACAAAAGGAAATGTCTATCCATTGAAAAGATGCAGATGGTTTTTAATTAATTATAAAATTAACTTTGAAACAAGTACAATTTGATCATTATAACAGTTTTTCCATTCATAAAATGTTATTCATTGTATACTGTGCTTTCAAATGGTATGTTTTGCTTTGCTTTTCATAACCACACAAATCCCAGAAGGTCAACAGAGACCCATAAGATGGCTAAGAAAGCCAAGCAATAAATAAGAAATACATGAGCCAGGCATGGTGGCTCACCACTGTAATCTCAGCACTTTGAGAGGCTGAGACGGGTGGAACATCTGAGGTCAGGAGTTCAAGACCAGCCTGGCCAACCATGGCTAACAAGGCGAAACCCCGTCTCTACTAAAAATACAAAAATTAGCTGGGTGTGTGGCGGGCACCTGTAATCCCAGCTACTTGGGAGGCTGTGGGAAGAGAATCACTTGAACCTGGGTGGTGGAGGTTGCAGTGAGCCAAGATCGCATCACTGCCCTCTAGCCCGGGTGACAGCAAGACTCCGTCTCAAAAAAGAAAGAAAGAGAGAAAGAAAGAGAGAAAGAAAGAAAGAAAGAAAGAAAGAAAGAAAGAAAGAAAGAAAGACAGACAGACAGACATGGACATACATGGATTAACACAACTTTTAAAGTTGTAAGTGAAAGACCTGTGGCAGACGTTTCATCAATATAGAATGTAACTAATATTTGATGAGTACATATTTTATGCCAAATAACTGGAGATACAGGCTAGCATATGCTATTTTATTTGAACCTTGTAATTCAGACTCATATTGGCATCTCTCCACTGAATCTGTTCAGGAGCCTTTACGTCAATGCCCACCAAACTGTAGATACTACAATTATTCCTGGCCATGGATTATGAACAGCAAAATAAAGTTGCAAACACTTGAAAAAATTAGATGTTTTCCTCAATATAAATAAAAGGGTCACCTCAAAAGTGGGACTTCTGGTTGCTTTGTAATTTGTCAAGTTATCCAGGCTGAACTACTTTCCCAGAATCCCCTTTCCTCTATATTTTAGGTTAGGATTTTTCCACAAAAGACATAATCGTTTGAGATCTGGAGAGCAGAAGAGAAGCAGTGACCATTTGGGGTTTTATGCTCTGACAGTCTGGGCAAATACTTTAGTAGCTTACACATGTTCTCAGTCATCTGCCAGTTTACCTTCTTGGTGTAAGGTAGCAACCAAACCTGCAACTGTTCTACCTTTTCCTGGGTCCTCCTTCAACTTCTCCCACTTTTTGGGCTGGTATGTGTTTAGCTCTGAGATAAAAGTCACCAGCTTCTCCTGCAGGACCCCACTGGTTGGAGACGATGAGAACCAACGTGGATTTCAGATCACTCTCATGGATTTCATCTCATGCTCAAAGATTTCAGCTTGTCCTTGCTCTTCTCAATTTACATTTATTTTATCATGTGACAATGACCTTATAGAAACTGTTTAACCAGTCCTATAATGGGGCAGAGTCAAATCCCTATAACAAATACATCCCTGTAGTTCTGCTTCTGTAATTGAACCCTACCTGATATATAATTTGTCACCAAGAGAGATTCTAGAGAAGTAATATCTCTAAGGGGGGGTTTTCTGGACTGGTTTGGGGTTATCTGGCTTGTTCTGATCTGATTAGATTGAAAGGTTCTAATCACTGCCCTTTCCAGTGGTTAAAGAGATATTAGTAATTCATGTCATTCAGTTGTGAAAGTGTTATGCAAATTATCACCTGCAAATATGTGTAATCAAATGCCTGTAGAAAACAAGGCTCTGAGTGACTAAGTATATGATGTCAGAGAATATTTTAGTCAAATTAGGCATACGATGGGGTTGGTTGGTTTCTTCTAACTATACAGGCAATGTGTGTGTTGGGGGGAAGATAAACACAAAATGAAAATATCCCAGCTAAGGTCACTGTAACAGACCTGAAGTTGTCTATGCCTACCTTAAACAAAACAAAACAAAACAAAACAAAACCCTTATCTTCTGTGACCATGGGGTTGGGACTTCCAAAAGCTAAGCCCAAAGTCTAATATTGCAGGGGGCTGAATTACAATGTAAATTGAATCCCCAACTCCCAGGAGGTCTCTATTATTAAAATTTGGGCATTAACTGGGAAGGAATAAGACTTTGAAATTTGCAGTGGGGCATATGGGCATATTTCAATAAAGCTGGGGATTTTGAACCCCTAAATTCTGTGGAGGCTTCTTTACATTACAAGCAACTCCCTTTCTGGAGAAATTGTAATGGTCTGCAAAAGACTGCTGATTCTACTCAGGAACTACCCTCACCACCTCTCCTTGCTTCTAAATGTGTAAATATACAAGTCTCAGGAGCCTCCAAGAATGAGAAACAAAGTATGACACATGAGCAGGTAAAATGCACAAAAAATCACTGATTTTGCCAACAATGATGTCATTCACCTGTAAGTTAAACCTGTCACCTGGCTGCTCTGGCTTTATTGTGCCAGTTAATCAACAAGCAAAGAATAGAGTAACTGTATTGGCTGGAGTGATTGATTCTGACCATCTAGGAGAAATTGAGTTGTTATACAATGAGTGTAAGAAGGAATATGCTTGGAATGCAGGAGAACCCCTCAGAAATTCTTAGTATTCCCATGTCCGTGACTAAAGTCAAAAAAAGTTGCAAGAACCCAGTTCAAGTAGAACTGCTGTGGTCCAGATCTTTCAGGAATCAAGGTCTGGATCACCCAACTACACAGGAAATCACAACAAATTGAGGTGATTTCTCAATTTGGAATTTGGAATGGGTAGTGAAAGATGGTAGTTATAAATACCATATCTGACCACATAAACAGTCACAAAGATGAGGACTATAATAGTTATAAATATTCTTTTATTTTGATATGAATATGTATGTATATGTGTGTATGCACAATATTTTTGTTTTCTTTCCTTTTTCCATTACCCTTCCATGAAACAGAAGATAGAGCTCCTTGTTTCAGTTATAGGATATCAAAGGGAGAATGAAAATCAGCTATAAGAAATGAACATCACCCCCAAACTATACGAGAAAAGTTATATCCTCTTTGGGGGAAATTTACTAAATATTAATATTCAAATTTACTAATATTAAAATATTAATATTAATACCATAGTTATTTTGATTCTTAGTACCTAATTCTGTAGCACAGAGATAATTCTAGCTATTTAAGAACTCAATGTGAAAAAGCAAATCATAAACATAAAATTTACTGCACATAGTAAGTGCTCAATAGTGGTAGCTATCATTAATACAAATATGGCTGGGCATGGTGGCTCATGCCTCTAATTCCAGCACTTTGGAAGGCCAAGGCAGAAAGATCACCTGAGGTCAGGAGTTTGAGACCAGCATGGCCAACATGATGAAACTCTCTTTACTAAAAATACAAAAATTAGCCAGGAATGGTGGCATGCATCTGTAGTCCCAGCTACTCAGAAAGCTGAGCCAGGAGAATCGCTTGAACCCAGGAGACGGAGGTTGCAGTGAGCCGAGATTATGCCACTGCACTCCAGCCTGGGTGACAAGAGTGAAACTGTCTCATAAAAACAAAAACAAATAATAAACATTAGCGTTTGTTTAATAATTAGTGTTTCTGAATGGTTTTTAACCATGCATTTACTTTTTGACATCCATGAAAACTGTATGGCATAGGTAAGCCTTGTTATTAACATTATTATTGCTGTTGTTATTGTTTCCATTTTACAGTCACATAAAAATATATTCAAGTGCTTACATGATATGTGGCCAAGGGTAGTTTGATTTTCAAAGAAGGAGGCAGAACTTTTTAATTCAAACTCATGTGGAATATTCTGCCTACATTAAATGCAAATTCCTTGTTTATTCTGATGCCAGAAAATGTTGAAAGCAGAAACAAATGTGTTGATTCTCTCTCCTCCAACTGCCTTGCATTCTAACGCTTTCTGCTTTGATGGGTTGTTCCCGATCATATTTGATATAGCTGCGCAACATCTTTTTTATGTCAAGGCTTTGCTTCAAACACTCCATTGCCAGTTTGACTTGTCAAAAGTTGGAGGGAACACGTTTTAAGCATTCAGCAAGCATTCTTCTGAAAAGAAAACCACTATTTCTAATGAGCATTTGAGAGTGCAGTGGATTGCAGAAACTGTTTTCTAAGATCTGTCACAAATGATTTAGTTTTATTAGTTTTAATGGCCCTCAGCTATAGGCATGGAATATAAGTGAAAATTAAGATACTTTTTATGAGATGAAAATAGATTTCAATCACAGGGTGAGTTTTCCTCCCCATCTCTTTCTATTTACTTATTTATTTAATTACATTAATTAAGTAATTTTTTGGCAGTTGATTCTGGTTAAAAGAAAACCACTGTGAGAGATGAGAACACAGGGGTCTTCTTTCACAAGAACAAAGGTTTCCTTGTGTTGGGAGCCTTTCTGTTAATTGTATATAAACTGGTTGATTTGCCAAGCTCATAGGCAGGATGGCGGAGGAAGGGGCTAATGTGTTAAAATGAAATTTTTTTCCTGGGTAGGTACAAGGAATGAATATTTTTGTTCATAACTAAAGGTTTGTCTTCTGTGCTAGCAAACACAGAAACAACCATGAAACCCCTATATTTAATGCCTCTGCTTGTTGCTTCTTCTTTTCTATACTGTAGCTTTTCTTGACTAATTTTATTTCTCCCTTTCTTTTCTATCACGCATCAGTCGCTGAAAATTATGGTAATCTAAACAGGTGTATATATTTTATTTTTCATAAACAATATGAATGTATTTCTTAAATGCAGAGTGGTTTTGGCTGCTCATTCTCATTGCTCGTGTGTGTATGCCTGGTGGTGTATGGCAGTGGATGATGAATGTGAGATTTTCTGTTGTAATAGCTCTACTCTAGTATTTCTCCATCCTTGGCCTCCATAGTAGGCCAAGGCAACTATGTGGTTTGAAAGAGAGCCAACAAAAGTCTGCATCAGGAATCCTGGAGTTTGTGCTGCCTCTGCCATTCATTCACTGCCTTTATAACCTTGGGTAAGCCATATACATTTCTTGTGTCAAATTTTCCTCATTTGCAAAGTATAGGTCTTTGGAAAGAGCAAGTTTACACATCTGAAATAAACAAACAAAAAGGACAAAATCATTGTCTTCATGGAGATTATAATCATGGTAGAGGAATAAAAATAAGCCAGAAATATAACTGAAAATTAAATTGTATTGTATGTTAGAAGGTAATAGTTATTATATTATTAGGTTGGTGCAAAAGTATTTGCTATTAAAAGTACTGGCAAAAACCACAATTACTTTTGTACCAACCTAATAGTTTCCCAGGGTTGCTGCTACAAACCACAGAGTGAGTGGTTTAAACAACAGAAATTTATGTTCTTACAATGTTAAAAGCTAGAAGTCTGAAATCAAAGTGTCAGCAGGGTTCTCGAGTTTCTCCTGAGGCCTCTCTCCTTGGCTTGTATGCCATTCACCTTCTCCTGGTGTCCTCTGGCATCTTCTTTCTGCACCTTGCTGGGCCCTAATCTTGTCTTCACATAAAGATACTGGTCATATTGGATTAAGTCCTACTCTTATGACCTAATTTTAACCTAATTACTTCTTTAAAGACTATCTCCAAATACAATCACATTCTGAGGTACTATGGATTAGGACTTTAACATGTGAATTTTGGGGAGCACAATTCACTCTATAATAATAATTATTCAAAAGTCTATAATTACATTTGGGAGTGCAGGGGCATAATTCAGTATTAATGGGATATTGAGGATAGGCTTGACAGAGATGGTAACATCTGCACAAGTTGTGAAGGAGCACCACGAGTGGACGTTGCAGATATCCTGGAAGAGTGTGATTCACTAGAAGGAATAGTCAACAGAAAGGCCCTGAAGTTGGAATGACCAGAGATGCCCAAGGGTCAGTGTCTATAAGAGAGAACAGTGATATGGCCAGGGCCATAGCAGTGGCATTGCATTTTTGAGGGCCTTATGGGTGATGAAAAAGACTGGGCTTTTACTCAGAGTATTGGAGAGCCACTACAAGAACTGAGCAGACATATGATCCGATCAGAACCATGCTTTCACATGTGCACTCAGCCTGCTGCATTAGGAATAGATGGTAGGCCAGTGTTTCTCAACCTGGATGACATGGACATCTGGGGTCAGAAAATTCTTTGTTGAAGGAGCCCATTTTGTACATTGTAGGCTGTTTAACAGCATCCCTGCTATCTACCTGCTAGATGCCTACAGCCTCCTGCCTGCCAGTTGTAACAACCAAAAGTGTCTCAAAAAATTATCAAGTGTGTGCTGGGGAAGGATTAATGACTCCAAGTTGAGAACCACTGTTGTAGGTGGAGCAGAAGAAAAGCTAAAATATCATCGTGGAATTCCTTGTAATAATCTTGGCTATAAATAATAGCTTGAATCATCATGGCAGCATTCTAGATATTTTGAAGGTAGAGTCAACCGATTTTAGAGGTTGCCAATGAACTGGATGAGAGGTATGCACAAAGATTCAAAATGACACTGTGTTTTATGCTCTGTGCAACAAGAAGAATGTATTTACCTCTTACTCAAACAGGGAAGACTTTGAGTGGAGCAGGTTTAGAATAAACACAGACTCTTCATACAAAGTAACAGGAGGTAAGGTTAAACACATCTACACATATACTAATGTGTATAGAAGTGTGTGAGTTTGTGAAAATGTCTTCTAATTTCTATTTTTTCCTAAGAATTAGTGAGCAGAATCATTATCATCTGAGAGTAAGGATAGAACAGAATGTGTTAGATAATAAAAGCAAAGGTATAGAATAGAATTACAGAGGAGTGTAGGTTCTTATATGATGTATTATCAATATAATTCTGAAGACATTGACTGCAACGCCTCCCTAATAAGTATTGAGTCTTACTTTTAATGATGTCTCTTTATGAATTCCTCTGAATATTTTTCAAACAAAGTCAGAGTCGGTATGCTTTTGGATCTGTCTACTTGCTATTGTTCTGAGCCAAACAAACAATTTTTGCAATGGCCAAAACAATCTCCGTTCCTCCAGAAATACATTATTTGCTTTCTTATGAGGAACTGATAGTAAAATTAAGATAAAAAGCAGTGTTTTAGGCTATTCTCTTAACTTCACGCATGCTCATAATTAGGAACCATCTCTAAAAAGTAAGTCATCTACTTTGAAGAATTGTGTTGGTTTCCAAAGATCTATCTTGCGTTAGAGACAGGACTAACTGCACTTGAGTCCAACTTCTGTCAGTGCCCACTTCAATTCCCCATGGAACTCCCATTACTGTTTATTAGAAAATATTATTTACTCCATACAATGCTTCTGAAAATGCTCCCTGATTCTAATGTGACTCTGCCATCAGAATACGATCCTTTAAGCACAGAAAATCACACAAGTTTACTGAAGCTTGGGCTGAAATCAGTCCCCTGGTCTGAGAGATCTCACCTGATGACCATGCTCTCTCTTGTTAGCAATTCCACCTGACACTAGTTGTTTCCTGCTCTGCAGCTACACCAAGCTCTTTCCCACCTTAGTGCTTCTGAACAGTATGATGATTTTAAACATTCACTTTTTCAAAAACGCTTACACAGCCATTTCTTTGACAATGCCAGAAACTGTCAAATGTGCATTACAAATATTAAATTAACCTTCATAACAAAGTTATTATTATCCCCATTGTATAGATGAGGAAACTAGGACATCTCAGAATTAAGTAACTTCCCCAGTGTGACACAGTGTAGCAGACATTATTGATATACACCAATATTCCCTCTGGTGTCCCACATTCCAGCTATCAGCACTGGAATCTCTTTTTCTTAGAGTTTTCCCTGGTTATAGGAGCTTCACCCAAGCACAGAGCAGACCATGACATCTGAGAATAAAGCTTTCTACTATCTAACCATACTCAACAATGCTGCATTGCGTCACTGCCCAGATTCCTTGCTCTTTAGGTGGCATAACTTTGAGGTGGGCATTCTATACTTGTTGCTAGAGTTTCCCAGTAGGATCAAGACTTTGCTTCCTAACATTGGTAACTCATTTAAGAACCTTGCAATTATTGACTGTCTTCACTTCACTGTCTCGCTTCCCTATTTCTCTACTTGTCTTTCTGGTGATACTTTCCAAATAAATTACTTACACTCAAGTCCTTATTTCAGTGTCTACTTAACTGGGAACTCAAACTAAAACACAGCCATGAAGTTGCAGAGTCAGGATTTTATTAAGTGGATATAGCTAAAGGGCCTGTATTAGTCCGTTCTCACACTGCTAATAAAGACATACCCAAGATTGAGTAATTTATAAACGAAAGAGGTTTCATTGACTCACAGTTCCGCATGGCTGGGGAGGCTTCACGATCATGGCAGAAGGTGAACAATGAGCAAAGTCACGTCTTACATGGCGCAGGCAAGAGAACTTGTGCAATAGAACTCCCATTTATAAATCCATCAGGTCTCCTGAGAGTTATTCATTACCACGAGAACAGTATGGGAGAAACTGCCCCTATGATTCAATTATCTCCACCTGGCCCTGCCCTTGACAGGTGGGGATTATTACAATTCAAGGTGCGGTTTGAGTGGAGACACAGCTGAACCACATCAGGGTTTAATGCTCTTAACCAATACACCTGCCTCTTTAGAAGCAAATGGATGAGTACCCTACTCTGTTTTTCAGGAAATTATATCTTTGTAAAAACTGCAATCCTGGCTTTGAAAGGCTACAACTTTAATCTTTTGAGTCCTCAACATTTTATGAACAAGATCTGGCTATGAAATGAACAGACACTTCCCAAAAGAAGACGTACATGAAGCCAACAAACACATAAAAAAAAAAGCTCAACATCACTGATCATCACAGAAATGCAAATCAAAACTACAATGAGATATCATCTCACACCAGTCAGAATGGCTATTATTAAAAAGTCAAAAAATAGCAGATGTTGGCAAGACTGTGGAGAAAAAAAGGAATGCTTTTACACTGTTGGTGAGAGTATAAATTAGTTCAATCATTATGGAATACAGTGTGTCAATTCCTCAAAGACCTAAAGACAGAAATACCATTCGACCCAGCAATCTCATTACTGGGGATATACCCAAAGGAATATAAATCAATCTATTTTAAGGACACATGCACAGATATGTTCATTGCTGCATTATTCACAACAGTAAAGACATGGAATCAACCTAAATGCCCATCAATGATAGACTGGATAAAGAAAACGTGGGACATATACACCATGGAATATCATGTCCTTTGTAGGGAAATGGATGGAGCTGGAGGCCATTATCCTTAGCAAACTAACCCAGGAACAGAAAAGCAAATATTTCATGTTCTCACTTATAAGTAGGAGCTAAATGATGAGAATGCACGGACACATGGTGGGGAAACAACATAGACTGGGGACTGTCAGAAGGCAGGTGATGGGAGGTGGAAGAGGATTAGGAAGAATGGCTACAGGATGCTGTGCTTAATAATTGTGTGATAAAATGATCTGTGCAGCAAACCACCATGGCACACATTTACCTATGTCAAAAACCTGCACATCCTGCACATATACCTTAAACTTAAAATAAAAGATACAAATAAAATAAATTTAAAAAGGAAAGCTGCACACCCTCCTAGGAAAATATACCTCTCCAAATATTCACTCAGTTATGGACAGGGAGCACAACGTTCAAAAGACTCACCTCTACCCTCCTTGGTGGAGCTAGAGCAATAGGAACAAAAGACAAAAAAATATACTCCCAAGAGAACATAACCAGAATCGAGTCAAGTAATTCCACTCCTTGACTGATCAAAAATCTTTTCAGAATATCTGACTGGCAGGATTTTATTATTGCTATGGCTGACTACTGTGTGTTTTCTATTCCTCTTTCTTGAAAGGTGATTTTTATCATGGTCTTTCTGTCCTTGTTTCACAATTGTATGTCCATTCTATATGTGTGTGTGTGGTGGTGATGAGGAGGGACAGATTACCTGCCAATTACTTCATGAATTCCTAGTCATTAAGAGTCATATAGTTTTTTTTCTTTTTCTTTTTTGAGATGGAGTCTTGCTCTGTTACCCAGGCTAGAGTACAGTGGCATGATCTCAACACACTGCAACCTCCACCTCCCAGGTTCAAGTGATTCTCCTGCCTCAGCTTCCCAAGTAGCTGGGGCTACAGGCGTGCACCACCATGCCTAGCTAATTTTTGTATTTTTACTAGAGATGGGGTTTTGCCATGTTGGCCAGGCTGGTCTCGAACTCCTGACTTCAGATAATCTGCCTGACTCGGCCTCCCAAAGTGCTGGGATTACAGGCATGAGCCACTGCGCCGATCTTCACGAGTCATATCTTGATTAGACAGAAAGGAATGCATGTAATCAGGGTATCTTTGCTTGTTTTGAGACAGAGTGTTGCTCTATTGCTCAGGCTGGGGTGGGTGGCACAACAATGGCTCACTGCAGCCTCAAACTCCTGGGCTCGAGCGATTTTCCCACCTCAGCCTCCTGAGTAGCTGGGAGTACAGGTGGGTTCTATTACAAATAAGTTGTTTTCTTTCTTTTTTTCTTTTTTTTTTTTTTTTTTTTTTTAGACACAGAGTCCAGGCTGGTCTGAAAATCCTGGCCTCCAGTGATCCTCCTGTGTCAGCCTCCCAAAGCTCTGGGATTACAGGCGTGAACCACTACACCCAGCCTCATCAGAATATCTTTGAGTTTAGCATGAATATAACGAGGGAGAGTATTTGTTGCAGGTATTTGTTGGCTAAAAGAATAGACTCTCAGAAGACAGCTTACTGTCTATCCAAATTCCATGCTTTCTTTTCATTGTATGGAATTCAAGTAAGATGTGGCTATCCAATCAGAGACTATGTTATCCAGTTCCCAATGCATCCAGGTTAGCCAAATGATGAGTTATTGCCAATAAAATGTGAACAGAAGTGATACGTGTAGTTTTGGCCTAGGAATTTAAGAAGAAAATGTGCTTTTTGGTAGCTTTAATTTTTTGGAATTAGAAAATTCTGAGGCCTGAAGGGAGGGTTGAGCCAAAAAATAGAAGGAGCCTGGATTCTTTAACACATGGAAGAAAGGTAAGCAAGAAAAACTGTATTTACTATTGTGTAAAACTATTACACAGGACAGAAATGCATTTCTGGCCCAGCATGATGGCTCATGCCTATAATCCCAGCACTTTGGGAGGCCAAGGTGGGCGGATCACGAGGTCAAGAGATCGAGACCATCTGGCCAACATGGTGAAACCCCCTCTACTAAAAATACAAAAATTAGCTGGGCATGGTGGCACATGCCTGTAGTCCCAGCTACTCAGGAGGCTGAGGATCTCTTGAATCCGAGAGGTGGAGGTTGCAGTGAGCCGAGATCGCGCCACTGCTCTCCAGCCTGGCAACAGAGTGAGACTCCATCTAAAAAACAGAAAAACAAAAACACACACAAAAAATACGTTTCTATTTTACTAAGTGTGATGGTTAGTACTGAGTGTCAATTTGATTGGATTGGAGGATGCAAAGTATTGATCCTGGGTGTGTCTGTGAAGGTGGTGGCAAAGGAGATTAACATTTGAGTCAGTGGGAAAGGCAGAACCACCCTTAATATGGGTGGGTACCATCTAAATCAGCTGCCAGAGAATATAAAGCAGGCAGAAAAACGTGAAAAGGTAGACTGGCTAGGCCTCCCAGACCACATCTTTCTCCAGTGCTGGATGCTTCCTGCCCTCGAACATCAGAATTCAAGTTTTCAGCTTTGAGACTCGGACTGGCTTCCTTGCTCCTCAGCTTGCAGATGGCCTATTGTGGAACCTCATGATTGTGTGAGTTTAATACTCCTTAATAAACTATGATATATATATATGTGTGTGTGTGTGTGTGTGTATCTGTCCTATTAGTTCTGTCCCTCTAGAGAGCCCTGACTAATACACTAAGCCACTAATATTTTAGCACTTGTTAGTTACAGCCCCTAGGATTACTCTAATACAAAAATCATCACACAGTTGACTATTTGGTAAAGGTCTGTGCCTAAATGTCATCTCCTTATAGAAGCCTTCACCAAAAAACTCAACTTATTTTACATCTTCTGTCTCACTCTAACTCAGTACCTCTTTTATTAGTAACTCAAGACTTTCTATTACCTGCTTTTTAAATAAGTTTTTTGGGTATATCTATATATAGCCTCTCTCTACCACCACTAGCATATAATCTCTATGTTGGCTGGAACTTTTTCCAATGGACTTACTGTTGTAGTCCCCAGTACCCAGAATAGTTTATGAAACATAGGATGTGTTCAATAAATATTGCTTGAGAGAATAATTACTTATAATCCTTTGTCTCTATATTCCAGATATACCCCCAAAGAAAATTGAGTTGGGTACTATTTGTGTTAAAAAATATTATTTCTGCTTTCCTTTCCATACCTGCATTGTCCATTTGTTTTCTTATTTTCTATCCAAGCCCTATTCCCTCAACATCTTCATTAGACAGGTATTGGTGAAAATCAACTTTGATAATCACTAGCAGTACTCCATTAGTCATGGGAAATCTGAGAACCATTGAAGTGAAGATTTACTGTATCACGTCTACAAATCACTGAGCACTTTATATGCACTATTTTATTTCAGTACATCCTACTGTGTATGTGCAATGTAGGTATAAATACCTCCATTTACAAATAACAAAAAATGAGGTTCAGCATTTATGTACCATGCATAAGTTCACACAGATATGAAACATTAGAGTAGGATTCAAGTCAAGTTCTGGATGCAAACCCGCTGCTCTAAAAGCACATCATGCTTTTCCCCCCGCTCGCCGGTTCCACTGAATGCTGCTCTGGCTACACCGTGCTCCCTTGGAGCTTCCGGCTCCTGCTAAGCTAGTGCCGCCGTAGTCTCCCTTCAGTTACCATCATGATTATCTACCGCGACCTCATCAGCCACGACGAGATATTCTCCTACATCTACAAGATCCGTGAGATTGCGGACGGGCAGTGCTGGGAGGTGGTGGGGAAAATGGTCAGTAGGATAGAAGGTATCATTGATGACTCGCTCATTGGTGGGAATGTCTCCGCTGAGGGCCCCGAGGGCGAAGGTACCAAAAGCACAGTAATCACTGCTGTCGATATTGTCATGAACCATCACCTGCAGGAAACAAGTTTCATAAAAGAAGCCTACAAGAAGTACATCAAAGATTACATGAAATCAATCAAAGGCAAACTTGAAGAACAGAGACCAGAAAGAGTAAAACTTTTTATGACAGGGGCTGCAGAACAAATCAAGCACATCCCTGTTAATTTCAAAAACTACCAGTTCTGTATTGGTGAAAACATGAATTCAGATGGCATGGTTGCTCTACTGGACTACCGTGAGGATGGTGTGACCCCACATATGATTTTCTTTAGGGATGGTTTGGAAATGGAAAAATATTAACAAATTTGGCAATTAGTTTGGATCTATCACCTGTCGTCATAACTGGCTTCTAATTGTCATCCACACAACACCAGGACTTAAGACAAATGGGACTGATGCCATCTTGAGCTCTTCATTTATTTTGACCATAATTCATTCAGAGTGGAGGCATTGTTTTTAAGAAAAACATGTTGGCTGGGAGCAGTGACTCACACCTGTAATTCCAACACTTTGGGAGATTGAGGCGGGTGGATCACAAGGTCAAGAGATGGAGACCATCCTGGCCAACATGGTGAAACCGCATCTCTACTAAAAATACAAAAATTAGCGCGAATCTGTAGTCCCAGCTACTCGGAAAGCTGAGGCAGGAGAATTGCTTGAACCCAGGAGGCGAAGGTTTCAGTGAGCCGAGATAGAACTCCAGCCTGGCAACAGAGTGAGACTCCGTCTCAAAAAAGAAGAAAGAAAAACAAGTCACGTAGGTTGTCTAAAAGTAAAATGCATTTTAACCCAGTTGAGAGAATGCCTTTTAGTTTAATACATATTTAAACTAAATTCATCCTGTAGTGTTCCTGGAGAAGCTAGTGCCTGGTTGTAAGCTACTACTAGAAAGAATAAGACTCATCAATTAACTTCTACAGTGGAAACTACTTCTGGGACTGGAATATACAGAAGAATCAAAGGTTTTGATTGTGAGTTGCAATAAAGGGAAAGACCATGTTCATAGCAGTGCCAACATCTGAAGTGGAGCTTTACACATTTCATCACTGACAATGGAATTAGTTAACTGGAAGAGATTACCAAGAGAATAAAAGGAGACTAATTCAGTTGGAAAGAAAAAAAAAAAAAGCACATCATATATTGCCTAAAATAATGTTTGCATTCTGGCTCCCAGTCTTAAGTTCCAGCATACACTGTCTTGTATTATCTATTTTTGTACTACAAAATATTTTTTTGCTTTTTAACTGAAGTATTTTCAATGTAATTTAGATATAATTTTTCCATAGAGAAATGCACAAAATCATAAATGTTTTACTAGCATAATCCACACTCTTATCAAAGTGTAGAACATTCCCATCTCTCCATAAATTTCCTTTATGTCATTTCCCATTAATTATGCCTCCCACTATTGCTGAGGCAACCAAAGCTCTGATTGCCTATTCTAGTGCTTCATATAAATAAAAGCATACAAAAGATATTCTTATGTGACTGGTTTTATTTTCACTCAACATATGTTTAGAGGTTTCCTCATGTTGTTGCATGAGGATTTTCTGTTTGTTTGTTTGTGGGTTTTTTAATATACTGATTTGTATTCCATCATATAAATATATCACAATTTATGTATCCATTCTGTTGTCAAGGAACATATAGATGCTTCACAGTTATGAATAAAACCATTATGAACATTTGTGTTCAAGTCTGTTTGTGGATATATGTTTTTCTTTCTCTTGGGTAAATGCCCAGAAGTATGTATTAGTTTTCTAGGGTTGCTATAACAAATTACCACACACTTCATAGCTTAAAACAATGGAAATTTATTCTTTCTCAGTGGCCAGAAGTCTGAGATCACTTGTTGGCAGAGCAACTTTCCTTTGAAGTTTCTGGGGAAGAACCCTTCCCTGCCTTTTCACAGCTTCTGGGAGCTCCCATCAATCCTTGACATTTCTTGGATTGTGCTGTACCACTCCAATGCTGGCTTCCATCTTCAAGTGGCCTTCTTTTCGATGTCTTTATTTGCAAATCTTACCTTTCCTTTCTCTCATAAAGACACCAATCAATGAATTTAGAGCCAATTCTAAACCCAGAGTCCTTTCATTTAAAGATCTTTAACTAAAAACATCTGTAAATATTCTATTTTTAAATTAGGTAGCAGTCTGAGGTTCCAGATGAACATAAATTTGGGGGGAAACATTGCTGACTATAGTAAAATTGGTGCATATAGGTTACATGTCTGTTTTGGTTTTTTTTTCTGTTTCTTTGTTTTGTTTTGAGACAGAGTCTTACTCCATCCCCCAGGCTGAAGTGCAGTGGCACGATCTCGGCTCACTGTAACCTGCACCTCCTGAGTTCAAGCAATTCTTGTGCCTCAGCCTCCCAAGTAGCTGGAATTACAGGTGTGCCATCACGCCCAGCTAATTTTTGTATTTTTAGTAGAGACAGGATTTTACCATGTTGGCCAGGCTGGTCTCGAACTCCAGACCTCAAGTGTTCTGCCTGCCTTGGCCTGGGCCTCCCAAAATGCTGGGATAACAGATGTGAGCCACCACACCCAGCCTAAATCATTTTCTAATGTATTTGTAACGTATGATTTTATTCCCAAAAGCATACATGAGAGTCAAGTTATTCCACCTTTTGTATTTGGTGTTGTCTTTAAGTTTTAAAATAATAACAGTGAATGGCAGTGGCATCTCATTGTAGTTTCAATTCCTGGCAGTTTGTGGTCTGTCTATTCATTTTCCTAGTAGTTGCTTGAGAAATGGAATTTTTAAATTTCAATGAAGTCTATACTTTTGTTTTCTTTTATAGTTTGTGTGTTCTGTGTTCTGCCTAAAATTGTTCATTCCAAGTGTATTAGTTATCCATCACTATGTGACTGCACCAAAGCTTATCATCTTTAAAAAGCCATATTTCTTATCCCACAGTTTACATTTATTAAAATGAATTTATTATAACTAACAGGAAGTATTTATTATACAAATTTTCTTAGAGTCAAAGACCCTTAGCACAGCTCAATTCTTGTTGTTGCTGCTGTTGTTTAACAAGGCTGCTTTCCAGGGGTCTGATGGGGCTGCCATCATTTCAAGGGTCAGCTAAGGAAGGATTCACATCCAAGCTCAGTCATGTGGATATTAGCAGGACTCAGCTCCTCATGGTGTGGTGGACTGAGGGCCTCAGTCTGTGGCCTCTCTATGTAACACCTCAAAACATAGCTGCTTGTTTCAGCAGATGTCACAAGCAAGACAAGCGAAATAGAATGTTACACTCCTTTGTAATCTAATCTTGGACATGGTAGTATTCTATTTATTCAAAGTCAGTCACTTGATTCAATCCACTCTCAAGAACAGGCAACCTAAGGTTATGAATACCAGAAGATGGGAATTATTGGGAGCCATTTTAGAAGATGGCTTTCACATAAAATTTTAAAAGATGATCTTCTATTTGTTTTTCTGCTACTTCCTATATAGTTTTATATTTTACATGTAGGTCCATGATGCCATGAAGTATTGTTTGCATATTATGTGAGGTAGCTATCAAAATTTATTTTACCCATGTGCATGTCCAGTTACTCTCGTGCAATTTGTTAAAAATATTTTTCCCATTGAATTGTTTGGTAACTTAGTCAAAGCTCTTGGTCTACAAATATAAATTTAGATATATTTCTGGAATGTATTGCTTTCCAATATCAAGCTGCATTGATTAATGGAGTTTTACAGTAAGACACAAAAACAGTTTGAGTCTCCCAAGATAGTTCTTTTCCAAAATTGTCTTGGATAGCCTAAGTGATTTGAATTTCCATATATTTTTAAATTAAGTTATTAATGTCAACAAAAACATACACTGATATTTTTATTAAAATTGTCCTAAATCTATAGACAATTCCAAGAGAACTGCTGTATTTAAAATATTGAACCTTCCAGTAGTATACGTAGTATATCTCTTCATTTATGTGGTCTTACTTGATTTCTGTCATCATTTTTTTTAATTGTTGTGTAACGCATTTTTAATTACATTTATTTCAATTTTTATGGTTTTTAATGCTATTGTAAATGGTATTTCTAACATTTTCCAATTGTTCATTGAGCTGCATCTCATTATATAACGTTTCAGTGGTTGTTCTAAGAGTGATGATATGCCTCTTTAAGTTATCCCAATATTTTATCCAAAATAATTCAATATATTTAGAGTTAATAATGAATTATTTTGGATAAAATAAAGAAGACTGTAAACAATATGCATCCATGCCTAACCCCAATGCTTATAACTATCATCACATATATTAAATTTTAAAACTTCATAAAAACAAAAAAGTTATAGTTTGTTTAAATAGTAAGGCATTTTTCTCCCATAAATTTATAGAAGAACTCTATGTATGTGTATATTTGTATGTGTTTATATTTATTTTCATATTTACTATTTCTACTGCTTTTCATTTCCTCCTGTACATCTGAGTTGCTATCTGTTAACATTTCCCTTCAGACATAAGGTTTTTCTTTAATTTACGGTAGGGAATATCTGCCGACAGCTGGTCATGTCAGTTTTGTTTATTTGAAAATACTTTATTTTACCTTGCTTTTTAAAGGATAGTTTTTATGTATGTAAATTTTTGACTCCTTATTTCATTGCTTTAAATGTGTTATTCCAATGTTCTCTGATCTTTATAATTATTAATATTGGCTATTAATCATAGTGTTGTTCCTTATAAGGAATATATATTTTTTCAGATTATTCCAGGTTTTCTCTTTATCTTCAGACTTTAGTGTTTTGGCTGTGACTTGATGCAAAGGTGTTTTCTTAGAGTTTATCCTATTTGATGTTTGTCGAGCTTCTTGAACTTGCATGTTAATGTTTTTCAAACACAACTGGAATATATTTATCTATTATTTCTACTAAGATTTTTCTTTAATATTTTCTCCACTTGACCCCACAATCCTATTACTGGGCATATGCCCAAAGGAATATAAATCTCTCTATTTTAAAGACACACGCAAACGTATGTTTAGTGCAGCACTATTCACAATAGCAAAGACATGAAATCTTTGCCCATCAATGATAGACTGGATAAAAGAAAATGTAGTACATATACACCATGGAATACTATGCAGCCATAATAAAAAATGAGATTATGTCCTTTACAGGGATATAGATGGAGCTGGAGGCCATTATCCTTAGCAAACTAACACAGAAACAGAACACTAACTACCACATGTTCTCACTCCTAAGTGGGAGCTAAACGATGAGAACATATGGATATATAGAGGAGAGCAACAGACACTGGGACCTTTCGGAGGCTGAAAGGTGAGTGTAGGGAGAGGATCAGGAAAAGTAACTAATGGGTACTACGCTTCATACCTGAGTGATGAAATATTCTGTGCAACAAACCCTCATGACACAAGTTTCCCTATGTAACAAACCTGCACTTGTACTCTTGAACTTAAATATTTTAAGTTTGAAAATATATATTTTTTCCCTATTATTCCAATAATGAAAATGTTACTAATTTTTACTCAAGTTCACAAGTCCTTTTCTTCTGATAGACACAATGTGTTCACAAACTCATTCAGTAAATAATTTTGGCCACATTTTAGCTGTAAAATTTTTATTAAGTTAGTTTTAATTCTTAGAATACTTATATGTTTACACACTGATACAAAACCATATTTTTCTTTACATATTTTTAGTAATTTTTGTAGTTATTTGTTGCATCAATCTAATCTCTGATCTCAATTGACTGAATTCTTATTTTCATGGAAATGTGTCACACTGTCCAGAATCTTTTTGTGTCTAATACTTTGGGTTGAAAACTAAACTGGACATTATATAAAATAAATCATAGTGCGTCTGAATTCTTTTAGTTTCTTCTGAGGATTCTTGTTGCTTTTGTTTTAATAGAATTAATATCACAAAACTTAAACTGCAAATTTTGTCTCCGCCATTATTGCACTTGATGATGTATCTGTTCTGTTCATGTAGCTTCCAACTGCTCCTTGTTTTCCCCTAATCTCTAAGATCCTCACGTGGACCTGAATTATTTGACTATTGGCCAAAAGTTTGATTTTTAAAACACCTGTTCAGAGGTGCTCCCCTTCTCTGTAATTCCCATGCTTCTAGAGAAGCCAGGTTATCTCAAACTCTGTCCTCTGATATTATAAGCCCATAAAGCTTCAGCTTTCTGTCTTGACTATTTACGTTTTTTATATATATAATTAGCACTCAGCAACTTAATCATTATGTCCATTGTTATGGTTTTATTTGTGTTTCTCCTCCTTCAGCTCTGTTGGTCTACATGGATACATGGTTTCATATATTTTTACAACATTTAGAAATTTTAAGCTATTTTTAATGCTTCTTTTCCATTTTCTTCCATTTCCTTCTGGTACTCCAATTACACTTTTGTTACATTTCTCGATGTTGCCCCAGAGTTTACTGAGGGTCTGTTAATTTATTTCAGTCATTTTTCTCTTTACATTTTATTTTGTTTGGTTTCAACTGAAATATCTTCAATTTTTTAATATAATATCCAAATTTTTTTTAAGCTTACCTTGTGATTTTTTCATTTTACATATCTTTATCAACTTTAGATATTTCCCCCTTGGTCTTTAAATTTTTTTCTTTTTACTTTTCATTGTATTTATGTTTCCTTTAAGTCCTTGCAGATATTTACATCTATAATGTGTGCTTTGAGACCTCATTTACTAATCTTACCATCTCTAATATTTCTTGCTTTGTTGCTACTGACTGATTTATGCTGGATTTTGTTGTTTTTCTTTAACCAATGTGGATTTTTTAAGAAAGTAGGCAATTTACTGGTTTTAAGTTTTGCTAGCGTGTCTACATGTTTCACAGGGTCTTCTGTCTCCAAGTATCGTAGACAAGTAAAATAAACTTATATTTCTCTAAAACTGTTTTCATCTTATATATCTGTGGTGTTTGATATAAAGCCAATATTTTCCCACCAAACAACTTTAATTCAGGGTAGTTTATTTCTACTCTAAAGTTTTGGGCTTTCTGGGTTCTTAAAGAATGCTCCAGGTACTCATAATGCTTCCTCCTTTTTGTGTAACCAGAACTTGGGTGCTTCCCAAATGTTTGTGAACTCCGGGAGTTGTTTGACTCATAAGTAGTTGTTCTATCACCAATGATTGTTCCTTGCCTAATCTCCTACATTCTAATCCTGCACATTTAGAGACTGATATTTAGCAATAGACTGAGGGAGACTCTATGCAAATTCTTGAGTACTCTTCTCTTTGATAATTTGCCCTACATATGTCAGCCACTTTAGCTTCTCCAAATTCATTCCTGTGTGTTCATCTCAATAAGACTACTAAACTGTGCCTCTTTTATGCTACAGCTGGGAAATGACTTTCGGTAGAAAACTGGAGCAATCATTTAACTCCCTTGAGTTTCTCTTTTTCTCAGAGGTCAGAATTCTGTCCAATGTCTGAAGACATTTCATACATTTTGTCCAGTTCTCTAGTTTTGCTTTAAGAGACTCAGTCCAGTACCAGTTACTCTATCTTGACTAAAGGTAGAGTTGTCAATGCATTTGTTTTGTTTTTTCTTTTCTTTTTTAGAGAGAGTTTTGCTCTTGTTGCCCAGGCTGGCTTGCAATGGTGTGACCTCAGCTCACTGAAACCTCCACATCCCGAGTTCAAGCGATTCTCCTGCCTCAGCCTCCCAAGTACTGGGATTACAGGCACCCGCCACCACGCCCAGCTAATTTTTTTGTATTTTTAGTACAGACAGGGTTTCACTATGTTGGCCAAACTGGCCTCGAATTCCCGACCTCAGGTGATCCTCCTGCCTCCGCCTCCCAAAGTGCTGGGATTACAGGCATGAGCCACCATGCCCGGCACATTTTTTTAAAAGGTTATGTATTTCTGATTACTGTAGAGTTTAAACAACTGACACAGGGACCATATTCCTTTTACTATAGATATTCTGTAGAATTCAAGAGTTCTTAGCAAAACAGAAAATGATCAAAAACTAAGATCTCTGCCTCTCACTTATACTTCAGGAAAACAGCTAGGTAAGCACAACTGGTGAGTTTTTTTAACGGTAGGCAGTCAGTTTAAATCAATATTCAGAAATTAAGAAAAAAAGTCTATGTTCACATTTGTTTTTGTAACCAAGTAGTCCGTTTATTTAACCAATGACTTTAGCTTTTCAGTTTATTGCTTATAAACTTATAAAAGATTAAAATGTTCAAGTAATTTTCTTTCAAATGCAATCACTAGAGGTGATATTTTAAGTGTCCATCAGATTGGATAGAGTGATAGGTAGTTAAACAGGATGTTTTTATTGTCTCTTGGAGAAATGTAGTTTATCCATATTTTTCTTTCATTTTAGGGTCATTCAAAGTCACGCTTACTATTAGTAACAAGACATTTTGTTAAAAACTTTATTTCACAGGATCTTACATCTTCAGATATTATAGGCAAGTAAAATAAACTTATCTTTCCCTAAAATTGTTGTTTTTATCTCATATCTCCATGGTGTTTGATATTAAGCCAAGATTTTTCCCATCAAACAAGGGGAACTATCTTGCAAATGAAAGTGTTCAGTAATAACATACATTTGGATAGATGTCACTGAAAAAATATATATATTCTAACATTCTGAGAAAGGTTCAAGTTTAAGTTTTGACTTTGCACTTGAATTGTTGTATGATATCCGGTTAATTACTTAACCTTTAGAGGTTCACCGTTTCCATTTTTGAAATAAACACCTCACAAGATGAATTGAAGATAAAGTAATATAATAAAGAAAACCATAAAGTGATATATAATAGGAGGAATCATCATCTGTCTTATTTTGAGTTTCCCAGAAGACTCTGAGATAACCGTGTCCTCATGAGTGACTTTCCAGAACAATCTAGTAGGGTAATAGGAAATTAGGACAGAACAGAAGAGGATGCAAAGCAATTGAGTGATTTCAAGGAAGAATGCTTGAGGGAAGTCCCTGGGGAAAGCTCTTTAGTAACTTATTATCAGAATTTGTGTACTTGTGGCCAAGGAGCTAGGCATTGAAACTCCTACAACAGAGAGTCATTGGCTAAGAACAATCAAAGGCAGATAAAGACTGTCTAATACTTTTGAGTATCTGCACCTTCCAAGCAAGTGCTGTGATAATGCAACAGTCATCCTCAAAGTTAGTCACAGGTGCTCACTGTTAGAAATGAATGACTCAAAAGACAGAGCAGGGCACACAGGACCTGCATAAAGGATCTAAGGAGAGCTTGGTAGAGTATTGACGGTATCTGTTACATCACATTTTGTCCTTTGTCTTATTCAACATAGACTTCATTGTCTTTTTGATGTCATCATGTAGTCAAAATCTTTGTAACATCTTTGGCTTTTAAATTCCATCTACATTTATTTTGTGTTTTGATAATACAGAATAAAGCTTTGAGTCTTATTTGTGGATATGTGGAATATGAGAATCAGAAAGCTAACTGCTTACATTAAATAAACAAAAGTTTGTGGAGATTCCAAACATTCAAGCATGTCTCTTAACAATCAGCCCATAGCATTCTCTCTTTTTCCTAATTCAGTCATTTTTATCTATTTAGTTATTTTTATATCTCTTAAATAAGAATAAGATCTTCTCATTTGCTTCCAAACTAGACATCATAGCTCTTTCTTAAAACATTCTACTGTCCATAAGCATGGTATGTATGTGTGTGTGTGTTTATTTTTCAGTTCTCCAAGAGATTTTCCTAGACATATATAAAGAATATTATTTCCATATGTATGTGCATGTGCATTTATATATATACATGTATACATCGTATGTACTTATGTTTATATATGCACATGTATACCTTGTATATACATATAAATATAATCTTAGTTCATCCAGGCTGATGTAACAAAATGCTTTGGACTGGATAATTTATAAATTATGGAAGTTTATTTCTCACAGTTTTGGAGGCTGGGAAGTTCACTGTCAAATTGAGTAGATTAGCTGTCTGGTGAAGGCTCACACTATGCTTCGTACATGATGCCTCTTACTGTGTTCTCACATGGCAGAACGGGCAAACAACTCTCTTGCACCTCTTTTTTAAGTTGACTAATCCCATTCATGAAGGCTGTGCCCTCATAACTTAGTCACCCTCCAATGGCCCCACTGCTTAATACTATCATGTTGGCAATAAAGACACCTGTAATCCCAGCTACTGAGGGGTCTGAGGTGGGAGGATTGCTTGAGCCCCAGAGTTCAAGGCTGCAGGGGGCTACACTGGCACCACGGCACTACAGCCTGGGTAAGAGAGTGAGATGGTGTCTCTAAAACATTAATTAATTGGATATTTCTAGAAATAGAATTAAGTAAAATTTCAGAGTTCTTGATTACATTTCATGGAACATATATTTGAGATATGATGATCTGATCACATTTGGATTAACTATTGCACCGTATCCAAAATTAAATAACTACTTGGTTTGTGTCTGATTATTTAATAAAGGTTACTGATTGTGAATTCTGTAAATCCCATTTGGGAATGTCATATTTTCATTAATTTTTGCTTTTCATATCCAACCTTGAAAGCCTATAGAAAGAAAAATATATTTGTTTTTCAATAATTCACTAAATCTCTAGTTTATCAAGAATTGTTGATATGATGTGTCACATTCTAAAAAAGGGATCCAGTCATATTTAATAAAGAGAAGGGTCATTGATTATTTAAATGTCATTTAAAAGAGGCTAGTCTTTCTTCCCTCATGTGTCCATCAAGATGTGTAAAATGCCACAAAGTCTCCATGAAAGTCCTATATTATTTTTCTTAAGCTGGCTGGTACGTATTCATGCACTGTCTTAGTCTATTCAGGCTACTATAACAAAATACCATAAACTGGGTAACTTATAAACAATGGAAACTTATTGCCCACAGTTTTGAGGGCTGCAAAGTCCATGATCAAGTTTTCAGCAGATTCAGTGTCTGGTGAGGGTCCACTTTCTAGTGCCTTCTTGCCATGTCCTCACATGGTAGAACAATGAATACACTTTCACGGTCTATTTTATGAGAAAATGAATCCCATTCCTGAAGGCTCTACTTTAGTGACCTAATCACCTCTCAAAGGTTGTACCTCCTGAAACCATCACCTTGAAGGGTAGAATTTTCAACATGTGAACTTTGAGGTCGACACAAGCATTCAGTTCATAACATGTACTTTTTGTCTTTGATAAATTTCCAGAAGTGCATGTTTGGGTTTTAACTTAAGAGAAGAGAGAATCCCTCGAGTCTGGTGCATTTCAAATTTTAGCATTTAAGTTAAAGTATCTGCCATTTCACAGATTGTTGTAATCATTTTCATCGGCATTTTAGGTAGGAGCTTGACAAGTAATTAAAAGTACTTTGTATTTCATTTGCCATTATCTTTTATGTGTTTATCATTTGTGGAATCCTTTGAACAAACAGAGAATAAATAAAACTAGGATGCAACTATTTATTTGTCCTATAACCATAACATCATGCGTTACCACCACAGGAATACCCTAAATATTATTAGTGAAGTTAGAATGATTTGCTCAAAACCGAGCTAATTATATTCCGAATTTTTTGCCAGCCCATTTGAGGTTGCAAAACTTATCAAGATCAGGACATAATTGAATTACCTATAAAATACTCCATTTGTTAATTCTGATATAGTTTCACTGTGTTTTTTAAACTGAAAGAGCAAATTATAATATATTTTAAAAGTTAATAGCATTGACATCCAAATACTTAGTTTTCATCTTAGTTTCAACCATTCTCCAGTCATATAACTTTGGCCAATTTTCTTAATATCACTGGGCTGTAGGAAGCAGATAGATGCAACTGCTAACAGGATTTTTGGGAGAGTGAAATGAAGTAACAAAGAAGTTTCTCTATAACTTACTGTGCATAGTAAGAATGGAATATAGTATTTGTATAGAACAAAGTACTTCCTTCTGGTCAATGGGTCTCATATTGGCAGTACTAGTATTAAAAATTGGAAACAATGTTATAATTTTCCTCTAGCATTCATTTATATAATATTGAGTCTAGCAATTCTAACACAAACTAGATTTTTTTAAAAAAGAAAAAAAAAATCTCCATTGCTTTTGTTAGGAAATAATGAAAAAGTTCATGGTGCACGTGGGGGGTGTGTATGTGTGTGTGTGTGTGTGTGTATGTGTATGTTTGAGAAAGAGAGAGAGAACAGTTGTCAATTAGGTCATTGAATTTCATATGATTTTATTTTTCATCCTAAGTCTGGCTGTTACTTCTACACTTCTGATAGAATAATAACTGAATTATCTCAAGAAATGTTATTATATTTTAAAAGCAGATGGAAATTGAATTAAGTAGAATGCTCAAGAGACAATTTGTTCCAATAAGACTGAATGTCAAGGTTCACACACTGAAAGTTCAGGATAAGGTTTGTGCAAGCTTCTGGCCTTCTTAGAAACATGCATGCTCAAATCAGTTAAATATGTGTTTCATCAATCACTTAGTGGTCACTTAGTTTAAAGAAAAATAATAATCTAAAATCCCATGATTTTGGATTGCTGTAGCCTATTTATAGAAAACATAAAAGGGAGTTGCAACTTTATATAAGTTAATGTGTCTTGTTGAACCAAATAATAATAGAAAGATTATTAAAGTAGAAAGCAAAAGAAATTTTAAAAGACCAAAATCTATTACTTACCAACTTTATGAACCTTAGATTTCTAGCACACAGTTTCCCCATCTGTAAGATAAAATAAGTGGCCTCAGTTGTACTTAAATTATTTTCTAAATTTAATTTTCTGCAAAGCAACAAATCTAGAGCTATTTACATCTAATTGAAGTTTATTTATGAGATTTTAAGATCAAAAAATACATACTCTGTTGCTCTTCCTCATTGTGTGTCTTCAGCATTGCATCTCACTGGTGAAATCATCTTTTCATGTACTTTAATTTACATTAAATCAATGATTGCTATAAGAAATTAAAGATGATTTTCAATCATTGTCATATTCAAAAGAGTACATCTTGAATCAATGAACATGGAAGAAGGGAGGACATTATATTTTGGTAGTATAAGGTTCCAACTGGGAAGTATTCTGGCACATTTCAAAACTCATGTGGCTGCTTTAAGTCTTGATGGAGTAAGTGATACTAAGCTAGTCCTCTTGCCCAAAACAGCTACTAAGCTAAAGAAAATAAATGCAATGAGAGTTTTCATATGTTGCTTAATGTGATGAACAAGCTTATGATTTATGAGAAAAGGGTCCTGATGATAATCCCAACTTTGGTATGGAGGAAATTTCTAGATTTTGGTACAGTAGGTAAAGCACAAGCAGATTGTTACAGACCTAATGATGTGAGATGGAATGAACAGGGTGTAAGGCTGCTGAGGTAGATGGAATTTGTAGAAAGGGGTAGCACCGAAAAGGAAGCTGCATAGAGATGATGTCCCAGAATGTGTACTGGGGACCATAAATTCAAAACCATGAATGCAGAGGGTCAGACTCTACAAGACCTATCAGAAAACAAATACTGGGAAGCTGTGAGATGACCAGAGGTTCAGAGGTCACACAATGTTAGAAAACAGGCATTCTGATCAACCGGAGTGGATGAATCTCATTGAATATTTTAGGTTTTTAATTAAGACACCAAAAGGGCCACAACTGAGGAAGAAGAATAATTTAATCCTGGAATAAGAAGGCTTCTAGACCCACCTAAAAAATGGCTATAATCTATTTTCAGAGGATAAATCTTGGACATGAGAAAATTAATTGCCTGCCAGAAGAAAATTCTGCAGTCTCTAAAAGAAAACCACAAAATCCAGAATCTCAAAGACAATGGATTTTATGTTCTTCTTGTCAAAAAAAAAAAAAGTAGACATGTGAAGAAGTAGAAAACAATGGCCAAATGAGGAAACACACACTCAGTAAGAACAAAACCGGAGATGTTAGAGATGTTGAAATTAGAGTCAAGAACTTTGACATAGCTATTATATAGTAAATATAGAGATGCTTAAGGATTTGAGGGAAAAATGTATTTAATGAGTGAAGAGATGAGGAATATTGCTGAAAAAATTAAAACTTTCAAAAAAACTAGGTGGGGATACTACAATGGAAAAATATAAGATCTAAAATGAAAGTGTAAAAGGATAGGTTTAATGGAATATTTCAGTTCAAAGAAGAAAAGGTCAATAAAACAGACTATATGTCAATCCAAACATAAGCTCAGAGAGAAAAAAAGTTTGAAAATAAGAAAATAAGACGTAAGAGACCAATATTTATATCTATATCATGAATATTATTATTTACTACTTTATCATTATTATGAGATAGATATTTGTGTAGTGAATATCAAGCAGTTTTATACTTAAATCCTAGAAGGAGGATGTTTTCATGAAATATTTGAAAAACCAAAACATTAAATAGTGCACCTTTGATTAAAACATAATATCTAGAGCAAAGAGGCATAATATACCGCAAGCAAAACACACACACACACACACACACACACACACACTACAAAGGTATATAATAATCAATTTTCTAAACTAAAAAAGAAAATCTTAAACTATCACAGAGAATAAGGGCATGTTATATAAAGAGGAAAATGTAAAAGTAACAACAGAAGTATAATTAGAAACAATGCAAGGGCATAGGTAATGAATCAATGTTTTTACAATGTTGAAAGGAAAAGAATACCTTTCTAAATATACCTCACAAATATTGCCTTTAAGAAGATTGCTCAAAATATCACTTTCCAAAACTAAAGGTTAAATGGAGATGTTTTCAGACAAACAAAAGCTGGGAGTTCTTTTTTTCCCCTCGACAGAACCTCAATATAAAATAAAGTAAAAGAAAATTATTCTTGAGGTAAGCAACAAGGATGCAAGATGGGAAAATCTTTTAACATCGGAAGGGCATCAAAATAATATATATCTTGTTAGATATAAAATGATTTTCTTTTTTCTTGACATCTTTAAAAAGATAATTAGTTGCATAAAGCATAGACTAATAATAAGGTATTGTGGGATTTATCACAAGTTCATGTATAAAGATAATAGCACAAAGGACACAAAGGGAAAAATGGAAGTATACTAACTTAAGATTCTAGTATATTAATTGGTTTAATATTTTTTAAAGTAGATTGTGATCAAGTAAATACACACACACAATTATAAACCCTATAGCAACCAGTGAAAATAATTAAACAAAGAGTTTATGTCAAGTTACATATTTATTTATTTATTTATTTATATTAAATAAACAATAAAGTAAGCTAAAATTAAAGAAAACAATATAATAGAAGGCAAGGAAATGAAGGAAAGAAAGAACAAATAGAAAAATGAGAAAAATGGCAAGATGGTAAACTTAAACCCAATAATATCAATAATTACATTAAAAGTTAATGAATTAAAACAAATTAAAAGGCAGACAATATCAGACATGATAAATATTCAACTACATGCATTCTACAGAAGACACAAACTATAAATTCACAGGTAATTTAAAAATAAAGTGATATAAAACGTGTATCATGCAAACATTAACTGTTAAAAAGCTGGGATGGATATACTCATATCAGACAAAAGGGATTGCAGATCAAAGAATATTATCATAGATAAAGAAGGGTATCTTATAATCTTGTAAAGGCCAGTTTATAAAGATGATATAAGAATATCTCAAAGGATCTTCTATAAACCTCAAACAACAATGGATAAAACTAAAGGGAGAAATAAACAATTCTACAATTATACTCTCAGATTTTAAGACACTTTTAGTAATTGATTCAATAATAGGTTTAAAAATCATTAAAAACACAGGCCGGATACGGTGGCTCATGCCTGTAATCCCAGCACTTTGGGAGGCCAAGGCGGGCAGATCACAAGGTCAAGAGATAAGGACCATCCTGGCCAACATGATGAAACCCTGTGTCTACTAAAAATACAGAAATTAGCTGGGCGTGGTGGTGCGCACCTGTAGTCCCAGCTACTCAGGAGGCTAAGGCAGGAGAATGGCTTGAACCCGGAAGGTGGAGTTTGCAGTGAGCCAAGATTGCACCACTGTACTCCAGCCTTGCGACAGAGTGAGACTCTGTCTCAAAAAATATATATATACACATATATATAAAATAAAGAATATTTAAATAATACCAAGAAACATGTTTATCTGCTTAATAATGAATGCTGCCTAATGATTACAGAATGCACATTTTTAAAATTTATTATTTATTTCAATAGGTTTTTAAATTTATTATTTATTTCAATAGACTTTTAGGGAGCAGGTGGTGTTCGGTTACATGAATAAGTTCTTTAGTGGTGATTTCTAAGATTTTGGTGCACCCGTCACCCAAGCAGTGTACACTGTACCCAATGTGCAGTCTTTTATCCCTCGTCTCCCTCTCACCCTTTCCCCCGAGTCCTCAAGAGTCCACAGTATCATTCTTATACCTTTGTGTCCTCATAGCTTAGCTCTCCCTTAAAAGTGAAGACATATAAATGTTTGGTTTTCCATTCTTGAGTTACTTAAGTTAAAATAATGGTCTGCAATTTCATCCAGGTCGCTGTGAAGGTCATTATTTTGTTTCTTTTTATGGCTGAGTAGTTTTCCATGGTATATGTGTATGTGTATATATATACACACATATATACACATATACACATATACACATATACATATATGTACACATATATACATATATATCACAATTTCTTTATTCAATTGTTGATTGATGGGCATTTGGGCTGGTTTCATATTTTTGCAATTGCAAATTGTGCTGCTATAAGCATGCATGTGCAAGTATCATTTTCGTATAATGACTTATTTTCCTCTGGGTAGATACCCCGTAGTGGAATTGCTGGATTGTGTTCTATTTTAGTTCTTAAGGAATCGCCACACTGTTTTCCATAGTACTAACTTACATTCCCATTAGCAGTGTAAAAGTGTTCTCTTTTCACCGCATCCACACCGACATCTTTTATTATTATTATTATTATTATTATTATTATTATTATTTTGATTATGGTCATTCTTGTAAAAGTAATGTGGCATCGCACTGTGCTTTTCATTTGCATTTCTCTGATCATTAGTGATATTGAGCATTTGTTCCTATGTTCGTTGGTCATTTCTTTATCTGTTCTTGAGAATTGTCTATTCATGTCCTTAGCCTACTTTTTTATGGGATTTTTTTTCTTGTTGATTTGTTTGTCTTCTTTGTAGATTCTGAACATTAGTCCTTTGTCAGCTGTATAGGTTGTGAAGATTTTCTTCCACTCTGTGGATTGTGTGTTAACTCTGCTGATTATTTCTTTTGCTGTACAGAAACTTTTTTGTGTAATTAAGTCCCATATATTCACCACTTTTATTCAACATAGCACTGTAAGTCCTAGCCAGAGCAACTAGACAAGAGAAAGAAATAAAGAGCATCCAAATCACTAGGGAAGAAGTCAAATTTTTGCTGTTTGCTGGTGATATGATTGTATACCTAGAAAACCCTAAAGACCCACCTAAAAAGCTCCTAAAACTGGTAAATGAATTCAGCAAACTTTCAGGATACAAAGTTAATGTACATAAATCACTATACACCAACAGTGACCAAGCTGAGAATCAAATCCATAATTCCATCCCTTTTACAGTAGCTACCAAAAAAAATACTTGGAAATATATCTAACCAAGGAGGTGAAAGACAAGGGAAGTTGCAAAACACTCCTAAAAGAAATCGTAGACAATACAAACAAATGGAAACATATCCTATACTCATGGATGGGTAGAATCAGTGTTGTGAAAATGACTATACTGCCAAAAGCAATCTACTAATTCAATGCAATTCCCATCAAATACCACCATCATTCTCCACAGAACTAGAAAAAACAATCCTAAAATTCATGTGAAACCAAAAAAACAGACTGCATAGCCAAATAAAGACTAAGCAAAAAAGAACAAATCTGGAGACATCATATTACCCAAATTCAAACTATCCTAAAAGGTTATCATCACCAAAACAGTGTGGTACTGATATAAAAATAGGAATATAGATCAATGGAACAGAATAGAGAACCCAGAAACAAAGCCAAATACATACAGCCAACTGATCTTTGACAAAGCAAACAAAAACGTAAAGCAGGGAAAGGACACCCTATTCAACGAATAGTGCTGGGATAATCAGCAAGCCTCATATAGAAGAAGGAAACTGGATCTTCATCTCTCACCTTATTCTGAAATCAACTCAAGATGAATGAAAGACTTAAATCCAAGACCTGAAGCCATAAAATTTCTAGAAGACAACACTGGAAAAACTCTTTAAGATATTGGCTTAGGCAAAGACTTCATGACCAAGGACCCAAAAGCAAATGCCACAAAAACAAAGTTAAACAGATAAGGCTTAATTAAACATTTACTTCTTTATATCCATGTGCAACACTTAAGTAAAGAAACCATTTGCTGACTCATTAAACATTTCAATATATTTTAAATGGCTGAAATTATTCAAAGGATGCTCTGTGATAACAATGGAGTTAATTAGAAATCAATAACAAAAATATACCTAGAGAATCCTATGGAGATGGATGGCAATCAAACACAGAGTTATAGATAACTATTGGTCAAAAAAGAAAGCACAGGGTAATTTGAAAAATATTTTAAACTGAATGGAAATAAAAAGACAACATACAAAATTTTTGAGATGCAGATAGTGCAGAGCTTAGAATAAAAGTTGTAGCTTTAAATTCCAGTAATAGAAAAGAAGAAATATTTCAAATTATCTAAGCATCCAATATAAGAAACTAGAGGAAAAAAAAAACAGCAAATTTATACAAAAATAAATAGAAGACAAGAAATTAAAAGAAATAAAAGTGGATATTAATTAAGCACAGAAATATAAAAAAAGAAAAAAATTAATAAAATGTAAACTGCTTTTTGAATAGTTCGGTAAAACAAGAAAAAAAGGCTAATTACATTGATCAAGAACAAAAAAGAAAACATACACATTTTCAAATATTCAACAGAAATGAGAATAGTTCCCACACGTTTTAAAAGTAAAATAAGGAAATACTATGAATAACATTATTCCAAAAAATTTGACAACTTACATGAAATGGACACACTACTTAGGGGAGATGCCCTAAGTTAGGGTATCTAAGTTACAAAAGTTGACACAACAAAAAATTATGAAAATTTTAATTTCATAATTTAAGATTACATTAGAAAGTTACATGACCTCATGACTGCGAATAAATTCTCTCAAACATTTAAGGAAGAAATATTATTCTTACACATATTCTTTGAGCAAATGACAGAAGAAATTACCTTTTTCATCTCTCGTATGAGTCCAGCATGATGATGATACCAAAAGCACACGGGACATTCTAAAAAAAAAAAAAAACGGAATTATAAGTCAGTGTCACCCAAAACAAAGATGCAAAAATACTCAACAAAATATTAGCAAACCAAACTTAGCAATATATAAAAGCAATGTTACAGCATGGCAAAATATGGTTTACCTAGAAATCCAAGGTTTGGATTAACATTTGGAAATTGATTACTATAATTTACCATATTAATAGAACACAGAAAATCACATAATTTTCCTGAAAGATGCCGAAGATGGTTTGATAAAAATCAGTGTTCATTCGGGAGGAAAAACCCTAAGCAAGTTAAACATAGAGAAAAAGTATTTTAAATTAATAAAGAATATTTACAAAAATCCTGAAACTAAAAAAAAAAAATAGTGAGAAAAATTTAAACACTTTTTCCCTAAAACTAGAATAATGCAAACTTTTCCATTATTATTTCTTCAATTCAATTTTGTACTAGAGCTCCTAGCCTGGGAAAAAGGTAAGAAAAATAAATAATTATATTGCGACTTGTCTTTTGATTTAAGATAATGTAACAAGTACTGGATTCACCCTCCTGACTAAAAGAACAAAAACAAACAAATGAACCGAAAATACTAGAAACAGTGGTTTTTTTTTTTAGTCATGATGCAACAAAAGAGAGTAATTGCCAAGATATGGACAATAAATGAGATAAGCCCTAGAGTTGAACCAATTTACTGGCTTGGGAATTTCCAGGACATGACACAAAAAGATGGAAAACAGTTGGAGCCTAGAGTACTCAGAACTGAGAAGAGCTGGAAGAGTTCAAGTAGGACAGAACACTTAGCCCATTAGCACAGAGAAGATGACTGTATTGAAATGGAGTTCTGAAAATTTGCAGAGTCGCCCTGGAGTATTTAGAAGAGTGCTCTCAGAGTCCTTACTTAAGGAAACTACCTGCAGCCACAGAACCAGGCATAACACCTGTTCCCAGCCAGCTAGATTGGAAAACCTGAAGATCACAGAACTTTAGGTGAATAATTTGAAAAGACACATCAAAGAAGAGATATAGATAGGAAGTAAGCACAAGAAAAAAATCTTGATGTCATAAGTTGTTAAGAAATTACAAATTAAAATCATAATGTGATAGCACTACACCTTACAGACTGGCCATACCAGTGGTAGTAAAAATGTGAAATTCTTGTATACTGCTGGACATCATATAAAATGGTGCAACTGCCTTAGAAAATGGTTTGGCAGTTTCTTTAAAAATGTTAAACATACACCAACCATGTGATCCAAGTGTTTTACTCCTAATTGTTTACTCAAAAGAACACAAAGCATTTGTCCATCAAAGACTTGAATACACATGTCTACAATGGCTTGATTTGTAACAGGCAACCTGAATGTTCATCAAAAGGTGAATGGATAAACAAGATGTGATTTATTTATACAATGGGATACAATCCAACAATAAATGAGTAAAACACTCATCAAAAATACACTATTGATACACCAACAACGTAAGTGAATCTCAAGGTTACACTGAGTAAAATAAATCAGACAAAAATATTTACTACTTAATTCAATTTTTGTGAATTTTAATAAAATGCAAATTAATCCATAGTGATAGCATGCAGATCATTAGTTGTCTGTGGACAGGTAGGTAGGCCTCCAGAGGGGCAGAAGAAAGAGAATACAATAAAGTATGAGGAGATGTTGGGGGACAATGAGCATTTCACTATTTTGGCTGTGCTGATGTTTCATGGGTATAAACACACATAAAAACAAGGTAAAATAAAAGAGAAAATCTTTGTAATTTCGATATAGGCAAATATTTCTTAGAACACATAGTAATGTAGTAAAGAGCTAATAGTAAATAGTAATAATATGAAATTGGACTTCACCTAAAATACTGTTTTTTTTTTTAGATTAACAGTATTTTTTAAAAGTAAATTTAAAAAAAGTTTAATAGTAAATTTTTCTAAATTTTTTTTAAAACCTAGATACTTGGGGAAATATTGTAATTATATATACTTGACAATGGAATTTTATGGAGAAGATAATAGAAACATTTTTACAACTCAGTAATAAGAATAAACAACCTTACATATGTGGGAAAATTATATAGTCATAAACTTTACAAAAGAAAATAATATAATGACTGATAAGCAGATGAAAAATTTTTTGTCATTCATTATTTGGGAAATTAATTTTAAAATTACAGGAAAGTACCATCACATCCCTAGAATAACTGAAGTTTAAAAGTCTGTCAATATCAAGTGTTGATTATAATGTGCAACATTTAGACATGTTATATAAAGTTAATATATTAAAAATGATACCATGGATAACATTTCACTAATTTCTCATATTTACCATATGACTCAACTATTGCAGACCTAGGTATTTACCCACAACAAATATAAACATATGTCCCCACACAAAAATTGCAAAATATTTATAGCCACTTTATTTAAAATAGCCACAAAGTGGAAATAACGCAGTATCTATCACTCATGAATGTATAATCAAATTATAGTATATTCATGCAATGATATACAACTAACCTATACAACAAATTACCCAAACTTACAACAACATGAATTTGTCTTCCAAATAGACCAGGCATAAAAGTGTACATTTTCTATTATTCCATTTTTATAGAGTTATGAAAATGTCAAAATTAATTTTGATAGAAATAATAGCACGGTCTACCTGGGGTTAATCATAGGACAGGTTGACTGAAAAAAGAATGAAGGAATATTTTGGCTATAATTAAAAAGCATTTTATTGACTTGGCAGGGTGGTCTTACAGGGTAAACTTTTATCAGACTCTTCAAAATGTACATTTAAAATAGACAGTTTCATCACATGTAAATTTTATCTTTATAGCTCTACGAAGTTGATGTAAAATCACATATATAGATAGATGTGCATGTGCGTATATCTATATTTATGTATAGATACAGATATATAGAGAGAGACACACAGAGAGAGAGAGAGAGAGAGAGAGAAAATTCGGGTATTAATGCCAAGTGACATGAAAAGGTATCTCACTCTGATGTCTTGCAATTTTGAAAAGCTTATGTATATATGAAACTTTCTATATATGACTTTGTAAATCTTTATGGGGTTTGTTACCACCCACGGAACCCCAACTTCTTACCACCACTGCTACATTTAATCCTTCCCAGCAGAGTCAAATAGCAGAGATATGGAGAGCAATACAACAAACTATATAACACACTGTGTAATTGAAATGGACCATAATCACTAATATTAAAGATAGTGAATCATTCTAATAGAGCTGTGTTCAGCAAACAATGAAAAATTATGTGCCAGAAAAGCCAATGCTGGTTTTAAAATGAACAGAAATGAAGCGAAATGGAACGTCACTTGTTATTCATGAAGGTCAATTTAACGTGATTATTTTTTCCCAGCATCACAGCTTTGTGATTACTACTATATACCTGAGTGCTATTTTACAACCCAATAGGAGTATAAAATAACCAGCTGGTGATGATCTTCTTCAGATCTGAGCCTAAATGTTCCCCAACCAGCACCAAGTGAAACATGTTACTGGTTGCAATGCAAACAAGTTCCAATATGTCAAGAAAAAGGGAGCATGAGGTATTCAACAATTAGATTTTATTTTAACAATTTCAAAGGATAAAAACAGATAAGCACAGGTTACTCTTAGGTGAAATATTATACTTAAAAACCAACAATCAGTCGCTTAACATTAAATTCTCATATAATATTTGCCTTTGATACAAATCTACTTTGTAGTCTCAGAGTATCCTAAAATGAGAGCCTTATTTGGCATACGACGAATGCTGACATTGCAACTTGCTGATTATTTCCAAAATGCTGTAGGATTTCACGTAGAGAAATCTATATAAAAGTTAATTAAAATATGTCTAAGCAATTTTATTGCCAACACTAAGGAAACGTGTGTTTGAATGGCAAACATCTTGGTAAATAAAAATTTCTCTTAAATTTGGCTTTATCGGGGTCTCAGTAGATTCTATCAACAAGTTTACTAGTTTTCCTATAAAATTTATCCTATTTTGTGCTTATCTCATTTTTAATTTTTACTAAAATCCCAAAGAGACAAATTAGTAAGGTGGCAGAGCCTGGCTGAGTGCCTTCATTAGCTCAGTGCTAATAACTTCTTTCAGCACCACGGATAGCGCCTGACATCGCAACTCAAGCTTATCCAAAAGCTAATTATTTTCCCTGTTATAAAACAAAGGTTCTATATCAAAGGTCCATAATGCGACACAGTATACCCTCTACACGCACTGATTTGCAAAATAAATCAACTGTGTCAGGGAGGAATTTAAGCAGAAATTACAACAAATTGCAATTATCCTTGCAATGGTGCACTATTTAAATGCATTGTCAGTTGTTCATGGCAAGATGGCATCCGTGCCATTCTGAGGGTTGAGGGAAAAAGCTGAATTCTCATCTGTCACAGTAATAAAAATGTATTCCATTCTGTTGCTACAAGTTATAGATTGCATTACAGCTTATCTCATAAATATTTAAATGATATCATTGAGAAACAAAGACCTGAGGACCTCTGATAGATTATATTTTAAAATACTTTCATTATACACAGATGCACAAGCACACATGCATATATTACATACATTCATATTGGTTTTATGAAGTTATGCCTTTGTATATTTTTCCTTTGATTATATATGTCTTCTTAAATAACACATACATGTATACTTCAGCTCACTTACAAAATATGAGCAGTTCATTCCCAGAGGCCACAGAGTCTATCTTTCAGATTACACAACATCCTCAGAGATTCAGGAGAGAGTTAAAAAATAGACCAAAGTTTACTGAACTGAAAATTACACTCAGATGCTAACTAGAACACAAAATTTCCCAATGGGCCCATGTCTACAATGTTTCCAAAGGAAAGTAGACTTGAGGAAAAAAAGAATATTTCCACTTCTTCCTTTCTCAATGAAGAAACTGCTAATTTGGAGCAATGGTTTTGTACTTTAGTTTCTTTGGGGTAAGCTCTTTAGAAGTCTCTACAACTACAACTCATAGTGAAAGGATGGGGGAAGAAAAACAAGGTGCCTATAAGGTCCCTCAAATAAACATGCAACCTAGGAAATTCTGAGTCTATATACATAAGTAAAAAATTCTCCATACCTGAATAAATGTGTTTCAGTTATTTAAAATATTTGATTTCTCTTTCTTCTGTTTTAGCTTTATCACAAAATATATGTGCATATCCTCTTCTTGCACCATCTCACACACACCTATCATTTTTACTCCAAGATTTAAACAGAAAACAAATAAAGTCAGTAAACTCTCATCTGTAATTTTGTTACTTCCTCTTTGAACTTAGCCCATGGAACTTCTTCCATATAAATATCAGCTGTTTGTTTTACTCACCACACACTGTCTCCCTTTCATTTCCCTTGGTTTGTTTCCTAGGTTTTTATCTCCAAATCTTTTGCTATGTTCCAAGCAGAAGTCTGACCCTTGAGTTTATTTACTATTCCAGTCTCATACACTTTATTGAGTTATTTTCTTTGCAGCAATCAGTCTTTAAATACAATCCAGTAAAGATACAGCAATGATTTTTGACAACCTGACCTTTCTCGGCTTTCTTACACTTGTTTAATTAGGTAATACAGGCAGCTGTGACTTGATCTTTACAGTTTTCCTCTGGAAAAAATAGAGGTATGTTGTTTAAAGAAGGTCAGATTTGGCAGGTTTTCTAGTTACTTCAGGAACTGACAATGGAGACTCGGAAGCCTGAGGGGTTTAGAAATTCTATGCTAGTTTTCTTAAATATAATTTTTAAAATATGATTTGGAAAGACCACTTGACTCCATGAGCAAGTTATGAGATGAAGAGCTTTTCACTTCTGGGTTGACAGGCTGAAATGATTGCAAGTCATCACTCTGGAAGTGATAATTTTGAGTTCATATTCAATGAAGTTGCAAGCCAAAGCTCAGGTTCTAATTGAAGGAAAAAAAAATCCTCATTAAGTAGCTCAAAAACAAAGAAATTTTGCTAATTCCAGGTGAAAATGTAGCAGACAAGTCCAAAGTTGCTAGATATAGAGTGTTAATTTACCAAAATTAGTAAAGGGAGGCAATTCAAGGGTACCCTATCAATGATATGTCCTAGAAAACACCACAGTGAAACATTGAAGTGCTAGTGGATGTACAACTGAATCTGCAATAAAGAAATTGAGTTCAATTTCCAAAACTGTCACTCACTCTTTGTGATGTGATCAAAATCATTTCACCATTCTTGATTTTAATTACTCATTTCTACAATTAAATAGGCATGGGCATAGTGGATTATCACACTTTAATATTTTGTGATATTCAATCCTCTTATCAGGGATGTGGGATACTTATTGCTATCTTCTTTATCTCAGTAAATATCAGTCATTTGTCCAAGGTAGCATAACTAGAAAAGACAAAACTGTGCTTTAGAGGTCTTTTAATAAAAAAAAAAGTCATGTTTCTCTTTTGTTGTTGGATACTGATTCTGTTTAATGAGAAATGTTGCTTGTGGATGCTTTATGTTGCCTAGCAACCTTTAAAAATATACATTTATTTAATTATATCACCCATGCAAAGCAATGCCATTATCTTTAAATTAGACCCACAGTAATGCCTGACTCCACCCAACCCTGCCAAGGTTGTGTTGTGACCCATCTCTCTCTATATATATGCCTATTGTCTTTCTTTTTTGGTTAAGGAATATTTTGAAACTATTTTTAAAGTTCCACTCTACTTCATGTTTTAGAAAGACATGTTTGCTCAAAGTAGAATAATTCTATATCATGCCTCAAAAAATGTTGATGATCCGGGAAAATTAATCCAATTTGATTTAATTCAATGCAGTAAGTATTTTTAATACATGTTTATCTTGTAATCAATCCAATGATAGAGTTATAAGTGATACAAAAAGTGACAGCTTCTGCTTTCCAGGAATGTAGTATTTTATTGTAATAATACAATACTGACATATGCCACATCTCAATAAAACTGTAGGATAGTTCCTGATTATATTCCAAGAGGAGTAATCCTGTGATGCAATTCCAAGAAGAAAGAATGCAACAGTAGATGAATTGTTCATGAGATAGCAAATGAAAAAGCAGAAGTGCACTATGTGATCTGAATGACGAATGTCATGCGGCTACATAGATGGGTGAGAGAAAGTCATTGCTGTCTGTATTAAACACCTTGAAGGAGGACTTTACATAGAGCTCACATAGCACAGCAGGAAAACACCCTTCCCTGGAAAGGAAGGTATGTTTGAAAAGGTAGGGGGAAGAGAAGATTCAGTGAGTTTTGCAAGCATTCACAACAGCTTTATCAAAAATTGGTTAAGGCTGGGCACAGTGGCTCACATCTGTAATCCCAGGAGTTTGGGAGGCTGTGGCAGGAGGATCACTTGAGCCCAGGAGTTTGAAACCAGCCTGGGCGACATAGTGACACACTATCTCTACAAAAAATAAAAAAAAAAAAATACAGGAGTGGTGGCACATACCTGTAGTACCAGCTACTCAGGAGACGGAGGCTGGAGGATTACTTGAGCCCAGGAGGTTGAGACTGCAGTGAGCTATGATCGCACGACTGCACTCCAGTCTAGGTGACAGTATGTTTTATTTCATCTTATTTTATTTTTCTTACAATTACAAGAAAATGAAAACAACCCACCCATCCTTCAGTAATAATCTGCTTAAATACACCATGACCTTTCTCTAATGGAATACTATAAAAATGTACACAAAGAATAAATAAAATCTTTTCATAGAAACTACAGAATATTTCCAACATATACTGTTAAGTAAGTGAGTAGAAGGGAGGTGCTGATCAAGTGAGCTACCTTCTGTACGTTTAAGAGGGAAACACATATATGTGTGCACATGTACACAGGCACTGGTATGCATACACACACAGGGAGAGAAATAACAAAGGATAAAGCAAATTTAATAAAGATGTTTAATCATAGGATCAGGGAGGAAACAAGGTGGAGGAACGGACAAGGAATGAAATGCTTTCTAAATAATAAAATACTTTTCTTAATTTAGAATCATGTAAATATTTTATGAATTCTCCTTTTCCTCAAAGACCTTAAGAGAAAAGGATACAATAAACCAAGGGGAAAGGCAACCTATAGAATGAGAAAGAATATTTGTAAACCATGTATCTGATAAGAGATTAATATCCAAAGTGAATAACAATATATATAAGTCAACAGCAAAATAAATAAATAAATAATTTGCGTGAAAATGAGCAAAGGACCTCAATGAACATTTCTAAGAAGAAGAATACATAGACATAGTTTAGAGATACATGAAAAGATGCTCAACCTCACTAATAATCAGAGGAATACAGATCAAAACCACTTTGAAATACCACCTCTTACCTGTTACAATAGCTATTATTAAAAAGATAAGATAACAATTGTTGGAAAGGGTCTAGAGAAAAAGAAACCCTTGTACACTATTGGTAGGAAGAAAAATTGGTACAGCCATTATGGAAACAGTATGGGGGTTTCTAAAAAAATTAAAAATAGAACTGCTATATGATCTAGCAATCACACTACTGAGTATATATCCAAAGGAATTGAAATCAGTATGTCAAAGAGATATCTGCACTCCCATGTTTATTGCAGTATTATTCACTATAGTCAAGATATGGAATCAACCTATTGGTCCCCCAAAAGATGAATAATTAAAGACAATTTGATACACTATTTGAAAATATAACTATAAATTGAAGATATATATAATTTGAAAATATATATACTTAAATATATATAAAATTTAAAATATATGTACAATTTATATATATATACAATTTTAAATTGTATATATTGTATAGTTGTGTGTGTGTGTGTGTATATATATATAAAATTCAACCTTAACAAAAGAAGGAAATCCTACTGTTCATGAGAACGTAAATGAACCTGAAAAACATTATGCTAAGTGAAATAAGCCAGATAACATGGAGAACGACAAATATACTGCAGGGTCTCACTCCTAAGTGGAATATAAAATAATCAAATTCACAGAAGCACATTCTGGAATGGTGGTTGCCAGGGGTAGGGACAGGGGGAAATAAGATGCTAGTTTAAAGGTTAGGTAAGATGAGTGAGTTCTGGATCTACTGCTCAGCATGATGACTACAGTAAATTATATTCTACTGTATACTCGAAATTTGCTAAAGTATACATATTAATTGTTGACACTCAAAAAAATGGTTACTATGTGAGGTGATTAAATATTAATTAGCTTTGTTGCAGTGATCATTTTACAATGTATGAATATATCAAAACACCCACTTGTACATGTTAAAAATATAAAATTCATATTTGTCAAATATGCATCAAAAGAGAATGGAAAACTGGAGAAATTTAATTTAAAAAGGAAATGAATAAAAACATTTTTAAAAAATGAATCAGATTGCTTATCAAATTGGTGGCATTGCAAGAGTAGCACCGAATTTTGATGTATTTTATCTCTGATGATATATATAACTAATGACAATAAAAATTAATCTTTAAATTACATTTGGTAGTCTTATTAGCAGTAACATTGATGATGCTTTCTTGAGGTGATTATATATCTATTATATATAGTATGTGTATGTATACATATATACACATACACAAATGCACATGCGTATATGCATATATGCATGCATATGCAAATAATTAATATTATATTTTTAATGTTAGAAATCAGAAAAGCCAACATAATAGATACATGGCAGGAGTTTAAAATCAAACAATCATGTTAAAATGCTCAATTCTTAATTTTAATTGGAAATATATACATTCATCATACTTTTTCTTAAAAAATTTCTAGGTCTATCTACTTAAAACCCTAGGAAAAATGGCAACAGAATAGAAAGAGGATCAACATAAGAAGAGAAAATAGACAGAGGAAGAAGTAAGGCAAATTCAAAAGGTGAAATATTAACCAAGGAAAATAACAAGTCAATGTTATTTTAAAAATAGAAATCTTTATCATAGAGTAAAAGAAAGTTAAAAGACATAACAAATGGAATATGTAGAACTTACTTGTATTCTGAATCAAGCATACCAACAATAAAAAATATTTGAGTTTTGTTGGCTATTAGATAATAACTGATGATATTAAGAAAATACTCTTGTTACTCTTAGTCCTTGTTATAATAGATAAACACAGCAAAGAATTTATAAGAGAGATTACTTGTTTACCATGATTGGTTTAAAATGCTTTAGAAAAAAAGTTGAGAATTCAGATGACACAAGATTAGCAAAATATTTATAATTATTGAAGGTGAATTATGAGTGCCTTAAGTTTCATTATACTACTTATACTACTGTCTCTATTTTCTGTATATTTGAAAATTTCCACAATGAAAATAGAAAAAAGAAAAAAAGGTAGTTAACTCCTGCCCTCAGTAGGGTCAATTTCAGATGACATGGGGAACATTTTATGAAGAGTGGCAGTGTCCTTCAAAATATTTACTCAGGCCTTTAATGTCATCATCATGTATCAGATAACTCAATAAACTAATTTATTGTAAATTAAGTTATTAAAGCAGTTAGTAATTCATTTGACAAATTTAAGGGTCTTCTCTGTAAGGTATTAATGATATATTGCTGAACAGCACACTTTATTTGTGCTCATGGAACTTGTATCTGATGGGAGAGAAAAAGACAGTAGAAATGAGCAAACAAATAAAATGACTCTGAATTTTGATAATTACTGTGAATTAAAACAAGCAAGGAGTTGAAATAAACAGTATTGGAAAAGGAGAGTGGGATTTTAGGATTGTGAAGGAAGAGCCTCCATATTGAGTGAGATTGAAGTTCTGAATTAAGGATATCAAGGAAATGTGAAAAAGAAAAAAAAGCTTTCTAAGCAAAGGGTTAACAGATACTGTGGTAGGCAGAAATCTGCTATAGTCTCTCAGAGTCTCTGATACACATACACCTTCTCCTAGTTATTCAATCAAATACTAGTATAGGTACCATAGTGATGGGATTTTGCGGTGTAATTAAGGTACTAAATCAGTTGATCTTAAAACAGTGAGGCTATCTAGATAGAACTGACATGGCTGGTGGCAGAAGAAGTCAGTAATTCTGAGGCATACCAATAATTTAATGCACTATTGCAAGCTTAAAGATGGAGGTGGCTGTGTGGCAAAACATGCAGGTGGCATCTGAAAGTTGAGAGCACACTTGGTTGACGTCCAAGTACACTGGGACCTCAGTTCTACGAATACAAGGAACTGAACTCTGTGAACAACCAGAATGAGATTGGAAGAGAGTCTTTCTGTGTGTGTGTGTGTGTGCGTGTTTCTACACAGATGTTACAGAATAAAACTTAGTTTGGAGAAACCTTGATGTTAGCCTTGTGATACCCTAGGCAGAGAACTTAGCTACAATGTTTCAGATCATGGCACATTGTATCTGATTTAAGTGAACATTCAGTGGAAAATGGAATGTTCTCACCTTTAGAAAAGCCGGCTCACAAGGATGTGAATAGCACATTTGTAAAAGGAGATGTTTGACTCAGGAGAATATTTTAGGTTCCATTTCAGTGATCAAAATAATCTTAGGCTCATAAGTCAAGGAAAAGGGAGTTTGAATGCAACAGTTAATCTGCATGTAGATTTAATATTGTCTAGGTACTGGTTGGATGTTGGGGCAGGGATGCATAAAAATCAAGAGTGAAGGGTGTGGCATCTGTAATGTCATTGATCAGAAAGTTGATGATGTAGAAAATGACAAATTAGAAGTGGCAGAGTAGTGAGAGAGAACAAAAATTCCAGTCACATGCAAATTTAAATTAAAGTGTATAGCTGATAGTGGGTAAAAATGCTCCACAGAAACTCAAGAGAACTTCTGGACTGAAGAAAGATAGATGATAGTTATTTAAATAAAGCTAATAACTATGTAAAGGAATGGATTCACAAAGCAAGGGGAAAAATGAGAAATCTAAGGACTGAACGTAGATTATTGCTATGATGTACTAAACCTGGGTTGCCCAGGCTTACCCGAGTGAATTTTACACATTTCTTCCTAACTCTATTTTTACTAATGAATCACACGGGTAGCTTGTACTAGGCCATGGCAGGAGTATTTAAATCATGAACATCAGCAAACACCACAAATCAGCCTTCTCTTCTCATCACCTCAGAGAGGCAGTTGTTAAACCCTTGCTAGCATACTACTGAATATAGGAACAGGGATTTTAAGAAGACCAGCACCAAAGTAGTTTTTTTTTTTTTTTTTTTTAATGATTCTAAGGTAGTTGGTTGTTACAGAAGAAACTATCATGAAAAATGTGGGCATCCGCTGTGTGAATTGTTCAAGATGTTCAAAAAGTATGAATGACTTGGGTAACTATGGCATTAACGTTAGAGAGAGCCCTTTCAATAAAGTAGAGGCCAAATGGCAAGAAATAAAGATTATATGCTGAGAAAATAGATCATAAGTAGAATGCTATTATTTTACCCAAACGACAGGATTTCATAAATTGTTTGCTGGGATAAGAATGAGAAGATCTGAGTTTCTCATGCTGTCATTATCACTTATCTCCCTGGGCCTCAGTTTCTCATTTGTAAAATTGGGGGTTTGGACTAAGTTTTCTGAAAGGTCTGTTCCAGCTTGATTAAGTGATAGTAGATCTTCCAAGATTTCCAAGGAATCAGTTAAAACAACAACAACAACAAAAAAAACTTCAGCATTCTCACACCCACCTAAGTCTCATTAGACCACACTTATAATTGCATACTTTCTCCATGAACTTCCTATCTGGAGTCATCTCTTCTAGGAATGAAACACATGCATCATCTCACATTTTTGTTCAGGTATTATTTAAAAGAGAAAAACAAGACAGTCAACGGAGACTGATTAATGTGCTGTCTCAAGGGTAGGGGGAAGAAGATTATATTAAGCGAAGCTACTTCTCCCCTCTCATCTCTTCAGGTCAAATTATTCACTCAGTGCTGTCAAGACAACTGAAGTGACTTTTTGTGGTTGAAACTTTTAAAATTCTTTTTCACATTAAATTTTTAAACGTCTTTAAAATCATTTTAATCAAATATTCATTCAGAAAAATGTTAACTTATTTCCCCCCAACATCCCCCCCACCCCCGCTCTGCCCAGGAGCTTCATGAGTAACTTGTGAATATGAAATATCCTGGGAATTTATAGATTGGACAGGTTTTGTTTGAGGGTCTGGCATTTAACACCTTGCTCTGCCACTAGCTTTTGGGCCTGAGAGTTGCCTCAGGGATCTGGAGAAGTGCATTCTAATACCTGTGACTGAAACTGCAGAGGGAATTGGAAGAGAAAACAAGGTTTTGGCATTTACCAAGGAAGAAAATGGGCCACAAGAAAATCTGAGTCCCCAAGCTGGACCAAACACACTCGATGGTTGATTCTAAAGAAGTTAGGCAGAGAAAGATGATTTATTATTCCTAGATAACTCCTGGTCTTCTGACTCCAATGTCTGATGACACTAATGCTAGAGTGAGAAGCACACGGGGACATAAGGTTAGTAGACCAGAGAGTGAGAAGGAATGCTATAGAAGGAAATGTAAAAGGGAAGACAATGAGGCATATCCCGAAAATATTGGCTTTGTGGTGACCATTATACATAACCAGTCACTGTCATGATACTTTTGAAGAGCTTGTTTATGTTGATTTCAAGCTCAACAAGGTGATATTGACAAGCAGCATAGATGAAAGGATGGTCAGATTTGTGGCTAATGTGACCCCAAGTGTAGATGAACTGGCCAAGAACATGTAGATTGAACAAATGAGAGAAATAATGAAAAATCCATGGATGACATCATTAAATAATGGGAAAGAATGAGCTGAAAAGTCAAAAGAAATGTTTGATAAGCGTAGTGGTCAAACAGGCCAGAAAAGGACCAGACGAGCATGGCATTAAGAAGACAAAGGTAAGGCATTGTAATATCAAGTATCACCAAAAGGTCAAGAAAACTGTTCAATTGAGTTGAAATTAGAAAACATTGGTAGACTTAGAAAAATAATTTTTAATCAAGTCTGTGTTTGGATAGGATAAGGGATAAAAACCTTAACAAGTAGAGTAGTTAAAAAAACTATTTTAGAGGATAATAGTCTGAAGAAAAGAATTAAAAATGATTGCTTGAGTGGAGTACAGAATGAAAAAGTATTATCTGTTTATTTAATTTTATAATGGAGAGTTTCACATGCTAATAGGCTGTGGACAAAGTAGATTAAATATATAGATGAAGAATAGTTTATTGATGAAATGAGATATTGGGGGATATTTGTGACTAAAAGGAAATAGATGTCAGAAGTTTCTGGGAGAAAGTTACTATGGGTCATAAATTCAGTGTTAATCCTAATATTTGAATTGGACCAGTGGGGGATGATGAAGGCTATTACTATGAGATGGCATTGAAATAACTAAAAGAATCTTTTTTCTAAAAAACATAGATTTCAAGAATGAAATGTTCTGTCTTATAAAGCATGACGCCTTCTTTAATCGAGATGTTTAACGGGAGTGTGAACAATGTTCATTGTACCAGATGACTTATAGGAAACTTCAAAACTAACTTTCTATGATTATTTGAAATTAGCCACAATCAGTTGCACCCTTGATTGACCTAGATATTGTATAAATAAGTAATTAATAATTATTGACAAATTTTAATTAACATTTGTTCATCCATTCTTTTAACAAAAGTTTACCCCTCACCTACTGTATACACCTTGAGAATACAACAATGACATAAGAGACACTTCCTTGTTCTTAAGCACCTTACACTATATTGTAGTAGACACAGAAAAACACACAAATATGGAATTTGTAAGTGTATTAGTCTGCTTGGGTTAAATAACAAAAATTTATTTTCTCACAGTTCTGGAAGCTAAAACTCTAGGACCAAGGTGACATCAGGATTGGTTTCTGGTGAGGTCTGTTTCCTCAGCTTCTTTATGACACCTTCTCTCTGCCTTTTCTTTTTCTATCTTTTTTTTAAAATTATTATTATACTTTAAGTTCTAGGGTACATGTGCATAACGTGCAGGTTTGTTACATAATGTATACTTGTGCCACGTTGGCGTGCTGCACCCATCAACTCGTCAGCACCCATCAACTCGTCATTTACATCAGGTATAACTCCCAATGCAATCCCTCCACCATCCTCCCTCCCCATGATAGGCCTCGGTGTATGATGTTCCCCTTCCCGAGTCCGAGTGATCTCATTGTTCAGTTCCCACGTATGAGTGAGAACATGCGGTGTTTGGTTTTCTGTTCTTGCGATAGTTTGCTGAGAATGATGGTTTCCAGCTGCATCCATGTCCCTACAAAGGACACAAACTCATCTTTTTTTATGGCTACATAGTATTCCATGGTGTATATGTGCCACATTTTCTTAATCCAGTCTTTAATTTTTATTTTATTTTTATTTTTGTTTATTCATTTTTTTTGAGACGGAGTCTCACTCTGTTACCCAGGCTGGAGTAGAGTGGCACAATCTGGCTCACTGCAACCTCCACCTCCCAGTTTCAAGTGATTTTCCTGCTTCAGGCTCCTAAGTAGCTGGAATTACAGGCAAGGGCCATCACACCTGGCTAATTTTTGTATTTTTAGTAGAGACGGGGTTTTACCATGTTGGCCGTGTTGGCCAGGCTGGTCTTGAACTCCTGACCTCAGATGATCCACCCACCTCAGCCTCCCAAAGTGCTGGGATTACGGGCATGAGCCACCGTGCCCGACCGCTCTCTGCCTTTTCAAATGCCCTTCTCTCTGTGTACATGTACTGAGAGAAAGAAAGATAAATCTCTAGTGCAGTTTCTTTTTCTTATATGGATACAAGTTCTATCAGATTAGGACACCACCATTAAAACTCATTTAACCCCAACTACCTCCTTAAAAGTCTTATCTCCAAATACAATCACATTGAGGGTTAAGACTTCAACATATGAATTTGAGGAGAACACAGTTCAGTCCATAACAGATAGTGGTAACTGCTATAAAATTAAAATAAAGGAATAGATAATAATAGAAGTTGTGCTATTTAGATAGCACAGTTATAAAAAAAAAAAAAAAAAAAAAAAAAAAAAAAAAAAACCTCTCTGAGGGGGTTATTTCAAGTAGAGATTTAAGTGCTGTGAGGATGCAAACCATAGGAAGGCTTGGGAAGCACTTTAGAACCAGGGAAAACAAACAAAGGATGCAACATCTTTCAATAAGTTTCAGGCTTCATTTGTATGAAGAGCATCAACAAGACCAAAACAGATAAGAGCAAAGTAATTTTAAGAGTGAAATTAAATTAATTATATAAGTTTAATACTTACATATACTTAATAAATATATGCTGAGTTTCTACCACATGCTAGGTCACACACTAGGTACTGAGAATATAAATTGTAAGTAATACAGGTTGTATGTTCAAATAAATCTCAACAGAGATATAGAATGACAAAGCAATGACCTAGATATGCAGTCTTTGGTTTAAATAGTCTGACAGGCTCATTCATATAAAGGCTAATCTATATAGTTGAATTGAAATGAGACTTTCTGAGTTGCATTTTATCCTGCTACTCCACAACTATGTAAGTTTGAGTAAGTTAATGTTTTTAAACTTCTGATTCCTAGTTTATAAAGGATTGTGGTAAGGTTACATTTCAACCTAGCAAAGTGCTGGCAATGAGTATGCATGCATTCAATAAACAAAAGGGTTTTTTTTTTTGGTTTTTTGGTTTTTGTTTTTTTGTAAATAAGGTACTCCTTATACATTTAGAGGTATTTGATTCCAAAATGGTTTGTGTCCGCAGAGTAATTATTAAGGAGAACATTTTAGACTGGTGGTAAAATGATAATATCAGAAATACAAACGTGTACTATGGTTTGAATGTTCCAATCAAAACTTATGTTAAAATTTAATTGTGAATGTAATGGTATTGAGAGTTGGGGCCTCTTAAGAGGTGAGTAGGTCATGGGGGCTTCACCTTCATGTATGGATTAATGTTCTTGTTAGGAAATTGTATTAGTTATCACAGAAGTGGGTTCCTGATACACTGATTAGTGTATTGGCCCCATTTCTCTCTCTGTTGCGTGTGCTCACTAGCCATGTGATGCCATCCACCATGGAATGACCCTCACCCTCACCAGATGTCAGTGCTATGCTCTTGGGCTTCCCAGCCTCTAGAATGGTGAATCAAATAGAATATGTTCTTTATAAATTACCCAGTTTGGAAGTGGCACAGGAAAAATGGTGGATAGAAAGCAGGACTAACTTGTGGCTTCCACTTGGATGGACAGAGCAGCATGTGGAAACCCACAATGAAAACTTTTGGTCCAAGAACTACTGCAAGAATATACCAGGGAAGCTGAGAAAATCCACAGACTCTTTGAAGAAGGTAGACTGCTGCTGCAGGCTCCATGGGACAGCAAAGAACTGTGTGTCTGCTTGATTTCTCAGCTGGGAGGCTTGTAGCCCAGGGAAAGTTCTCAGTCCTGCCCACTGACTGCCTGGATATACTCAGTGCTGTTGGGGGAACGTGGTGGGAATGAGACTGGCCTTTGGGTGGCAGGCTGCGTGGGAGTTGTGGAGGCCTGTGGCTGTTGACTTTCTCCCACTTCCCTGGGGACCTCTGTGGTGCAGCAGAGCCAGCCATAATCCCCCTGGGAACCATTAGCCTGGGAACAACAATGCTATCCTCCCACAGCAGCCATAATAAGCCCCGCCGAAGGATAGTCTGAGCTCAGACACACCTAACCCTGCCTCCACCTGACGGTCTTTCTCTACCTGCTCTGGTAGCCAAAGGACATAATCTCTTGGGAGCTCTATAGCCTTGACCACCACCTGATTCTCCCTATACAACTGCAGCTGATGCACTCTTGAAAGTGCCACCTCCTGGCTGGAGGCCAACCAACACAAAAACAGCACACTTAACAAAAATACAACAGAGGGCTCTCACAGAATCCATTTCACTCCCCTACTACCTTCATCAGAGTAGGTGCTGGTATTCATGGCTGAGAGACCCGAAGATGGATCACATCACAGGACTCTTTAGACTCACTCCCCAGTACCAGCCCAGCACCTGCTAGCTCTGCTGGGTGGCTGGATCTAGAAGAGAAATAACAATCACTGCAGTTCAGCTCTCAGGGGGCTCCATCCCTAGGGGAAAGAGGAGAGCACCACATCAAGGGAGCACCCTGTGGGACAAAAGAATCTGAATCTGAACAGCAGCCCTTGAGTCCCATATCTTCCCTCTGACATAGTCTACCCAAGTGAGAAGGAACCAGAAAAACAATTCTGGTAATATGACAAAACAATGTTTTTTAATACCCCCCGAAAAGATCACACTAGCTCACCAGCAATGGATCCAAACCAAGACAAAATCTCTGAATTGCCAGAAACAGAATTCAGAAGGTCAATTATTAAACCAGTCAAGAAGGCACCAGAGAAAGGTGAAGTCCAATTTAAAGGAATTTTAAAAATGATACACGATATTAGTAGAAAAATCTGACAGACTGGATTAAGAAAATGTGGCACATATACACCATGGAATACTATGCAGCCATAAAAAAGGATGAGTTCGTGTCCTTTGTAGGGACATGGATGCAGCTGGAAACCATCATTCTCAGCAAACTATCGCAAGAACAGAAAACCAAATACCACATGTTCTCACTCATAGGTGGGAATTGAACAATGAGATCACTTGGACACAGGAAGGGGAACATCACACACTGGGTCCTATTGTGGGGAGCAGGGAGGGGGGAAGGATAGCATTACGAGATATACCTAACGTAAATGACGAGTTAATGGGTGCAGCCCACCAACATGGCACATGTATACATATGTAACAAATCTGCATGTTATGCACATGTACCCTAGAACTTAAAGTATAATAAAAAAAAGAAAAAAATAAAGAAAAAACAATCGCAGCTTCTGGAAATCAAGGACTTGTTTAGAGAAATGCAAAATGCATGGGAAAGTCTCAGCAATAGAACTGAAAAAGTAGAAGAAAGAACTTCAGAACACAAAGACAAGGCTTTTGAATTAATCCAATTTAACAAAACAAAGAAAAAGTAATTTTAAAAATGAGCAAAGCTTCCAAGAATTTTGGGATTATGTTAAATGACCAAACCTGAGAATAATTAGAGTTCCCAAGGAAGAAGAGAAATCTAAAAGTTTGGAAAACATATTTCAGGGAATAATCAATGAAAACTTCCTTGGCCTTGTTAGAGAGGTAGATGTTCAAATACAAGAAGTTCAAAAAAAGGGAATTGAGCAATTATGTTTATGAATGCAAATGGTGGGAGCCAGATTACTCATTGTTAAGTAAAATGTTATAGATAACCAAGGGAGGAAGGCTAGGATGATTTGTATAAGTCTTGGATTAGAGGTGAAGACTGCAGTATGATTTCATGTTTAGCTTAATAGTATCAAAATGCAGATTATATAGAAAAATTACAAACATGTATACATATGGAAATTAGTATATATTATACTTTCATTTTGTTTCTCTGTCAGCTGAGAGGGCCTAGAAGCAATTACATCTCAGTAGCCATGAATGCACCTATCACTCAAACTTTGGTTTCTAATACCATTCTTGAAAAAAAGAAACCAGGACTCTTTGAAGGAATGGTTGATTCTAGAGCAGAGGCAGGGATTATATCAGATAGGCAAAACACACTTCAGTAGCAAGGAGCACATCTAGTAGGGCAGAACATACACAAGATGAGCCTGCAGAGTTCTGTAGTATTAGAAAGTAAGAAAGTGCTAAAACACACTTCAACACACATACACACTCATACACGCACACACACTGATGTTGAGATTATGTCAAAGGGATACAGTAACCAACTGAAAGAGTTGCCAATAATCGAAGTTGGAACATTTGGTCAAAAAGTAAGGTAGTATTGGATTATAATCCAAAATATAAAATAAATATGCATGAGTCCATACTGTTATAAATAATTGAATACAAAAATATATGAGGGATATGTAACAAAACTTCCTTGCAGAAGAATTACAGATAGTTTGTATAATAGTTTGCCTTTAATTACAAATAGCTGTCTTTAATGCAGTAGAACGTAGCTCCATGTCTTAAGTGGGAAAAGAAAGGAACAAAAAAGAATCACTTTATAGTGGTGAAATCTGACAATCATTACCTCAAGCCAAGTGATCAAGGTGATAAGACATATTGATAGTTTGTACTCTTGATATGATATGATGAGTATGACTTTACCTTTGTAGACTTTCTCTCAAAAATATATTGTTTCAGTCTAATAATGAGAAAAAGTATCACATCAATCCCAATTGAGACACATTCTACAAAAAATACCTGGCAGTACTCCATGAAACTGTCAGATTCATCAGAAACAAGGAAAATCTGATACACTGTCACAACTAGGAGGAGCCTTAAGAGATAATGACTATTACCTGTAATATGGTATCCTGGATGGAATTCTAAAAGAAACAAACAATAGAGAACATTAGAGAAAAACTGAAGGAATATTAATAAAACATAAACCTTAATAATAACATTTCACTATTGTTTTATTAATTTTCACAAATACGCTATAGCAGTGTAAGATAACAAGGGAAGCAGGAAGTGTAGTATACAGGAGCTCTCTGTATTACCTTCACAATAATTCTGTAAGTCTAAAATTAAAAGTTTATTTTTAAAAAATGGATAAGTAAAATTCTAAAAACAAGGTATTGAGATTTCTAATCAAAAGTGTATGCCAATATTGGTTCAGCATCTATAAATGAGTTTTTCATGGAACAGTAGTCCTGCAAGATGCCCTAGGAAAAAAACAAATCATTTATTTGGTCAAATAATTTTTGAGACAAGCTACATATTGAAAGAGCCTTTGGAGATTCACAAAGTACATTAGAATATTTAAAATTCTAAGAAATCTTTTTAAAAATATATAAATTTAATGTTGTTTACCTCAACATTAAGTTTACCTCAACTTCCCAACTTAACAATAATTTTTAAATTTTATGGTCATACCTTCTAACATCTGTGTAATATATATCCCTAGAATATACTTTGGGAAATGTTTGTGGTACTGTGTGTATGCTATTGAAACAAAAAATGAGTCACATAGAGGCAAACAACACACACTGGGGCCTTTTGAGGGGTGGAGGGTGGGAGGAGGGAGAGGATCAGAAAGAATAACTACTGGGTACTAGGCTTAATATCCGGGTGATGAAATAATCTGGACAACAAACCTTCATGACACAGGTTTACCTGTGTAACAAACCTGCACTTATACCTCTGAACTTAAAATAAAAGTTTTAAAAAATGAGTCACTTATGAAGGGAATATGTGATCTTCTTGAGTTTGAAGCTATGTAGCATAACATGTGATGAAGTAAACTTGAAATGGCTAGCCTGCCAAAGAGAAGGCTTTGGCAAAACATGGTATCTCTAATTCAAAGAAATGTCATGTTGAAGACAGTTTGTGTGGCTGAAGACAGTAGACTTAATTCAAGTGGTGAGGAGTCACACACACACACATACACAAACACACAGTGACTTTAATATAAAGGAAACTCTTCTAGCAATCAGAGCTATCCAGGAATACATCTGGTAGGCATTGAGCTCTCAGTCACCAGAGGTACTCAATCTGATGTTTGATTACCTTCCGTAAGGTAAGGTGTAAAGGGAAAATGTAGAGAAGAAATGAACTAGGTAGGAGGAGATGGTCTTGAAGTTCTTTTTTGATTTTATAATTTCACTTATTTACTCATCGATTCAACAAAATGGTTAGTGCTTATTGTGTGATCAGAACTATGCTAGGTTTTTGGTATAAAACATTGGCTGCCATGGTTTCTCCCCTGCTGATTACAGTTAACGGGTAATTGGAATAAAATGAGCACTATGAAAGAAAGAAAGTTGTCCTTTTCATTTCATTTTCTAGGGAGTAGAAAAATTTCCCGGGAAATGGTGTCTAATAGTAACTGCAAACACTTAGGTAGCTGTGTGCCAAGTACCAACTACTTTTATATATTAAGTAATTTAATTCTCATAATTTTATGAGGAATCTTTTATTGTTATTACCCAATTTTGAGCATGAAGACACCATGTGACCCAGAGGTTAAGTGACTTTCCCAAGAGGACTCAGCCATTCGTGCCAAGCGATCTGTCTCTGAAGTTTGAGCTCTTAACCACTATGCACTGTTGTCCAAACAAAGACTTGAAGGATGAGTGTTCAGAAAGTATGTGTATGTGTATAGCACAGAAAGGGAAAGGAACAGGAGGATAAAGATGAAAATAAATATTTGAAAAGCAGAAAGAATAATCATGTTTAATCTTTGAGAAGTGTCAGCAACTGGTGAGAATTTGATAAATTTAAAGTAGTTTACTTTCCAGACTAAAATCATTGACGTTACAAATAAAAGAGTAGTTTTCTCCTTTTTATTTCCCTTATCCTCACCAAAACACCCACCCCCTACACACTTACATGCACACAGTTATAAATACACATGTCACAAGGAATTTAATTTGGAAAACTAAAAAGTGCTACTAACACCCTTTTAAATCATATCCCTACAAAGCTAAGGTCAGTTCTTTCTCCTTTCTATGTATGTAGAAAAACCAATTTGGCAAAACAAAACTTTAAAAAGGTAAAAACTCCACTCATCTTCTTATGTATTTTAGATACCTGTAGCACTTAGAGACTTGCGACAGGGCTCACCTGGGAGGCAGCCCTGATGGTGATGGGGGCATACTTGCTAGAGTCGGCACAGTCCCCAAGGTCTCTGGCTGCTGAAACCACATATTTGAAAATGATTGAGTTACTCCAGCAATTATGAAATTGGACACCACTCAAGCCTGCAAGACTCTTTATTAGACACAGTGATTCAGAGTTTATAAGATCATAAATCCTATCTGTAAAAGGAAAACTCTGGACCCAGGCAGTTTATCACTTTTGGAAATGGAGTAAACGTCCAAAGGTTGGCCAGGGTCGAGATCGTGGAAGGTCGGGGTGGGAAAAGTGCCTTTTGACCCATAGAGCTCAGGTGTTTCATACTTTGTAAAGCTTTCTTTAGTCTATTTTCACTTCAGAGAGTCAGACAGGGTTTCTAAAATCATCATTTAATTAAGGAAACTGAGTCTGAGAGATGAAGTGGCTGCCCCAGATCAAACAACTTCTAAGCCATGGATCCACAGCTGGGGAACATGCTTATGCTTTTTTCATCATAACCCTGGGAGGCATAACAGGAATTTGCAAATCCTGCTCCCCAAGGTGGGTGAATCAGTTATGGACATGCTAATACTGTGTAACAAACAGTTACATAATAGCAATAGCATACATATATAAGCCTTTTATTTAGTTCATGTGTCTGAGTTGGCTGGGGTCTGGTAATCTAGACTGAGGGGTACGGGGAGGAGGCTGTGTTCCCTGTGCCTTTATCTTCCTCCTGGGATCAGCAGACCAGCCTGGGCGTGTTCATCTTGCGTCTCCTTAAGCACAGAAGCACAAAGAGAAACAGGCAAGCCATCTTAGGCTGAGCCTCAGAAATGTGATTATCACTTTCACCATATTTTATCGGCCAAAGGAAGTTATATGGATAAATCCACAGTCAGGAGCAGGAAAGTCCATCTCCCCTACAGTGGAAGGACATCACAGATTTACATGGCAAAGAGTATAGATATTGGGAAAAATGAATTTGGGACAATAACGCAGTCTATTAGAGTGGATGAAGCCATTGTGGACCAGGAGGAGAAATGGTTGAAAATTGATATCTCCTACCCAACATGGTAAGTTTGAAACACAGTGAAGGAGGATCAAGATACAAGCGAGTTGGCAGGAATTTTATTGTGTAAAACCCTATATATATTAATAAGATATGGAAGTTTGTTTCCAAATACACTAATGATATCCTGGTACAGTGGGGCAGGAGTGTAGTTTCTGCTACTCAACTACTTGGGAGACTGAGGTGGTGGGGGCGTTTCTTGAACCTAGGAGTTCAAGGTCAGTCTGTGCAACACAGTGAAACCCTGCCTCTAAAATAAATATAAATAAATAAATAAATACAGTAACAAGTCATTGAAGTTTCGAAATAGAAAAGTGACATGATTGGCCGGGCGTGGTGGCTCACACCTGTAATCCCAGCACTTTGGGAGGCTGAGGATGGTGGATCACGAGGTCAGGAGATCGAGACCATCCTCATTAACACGGTGAAACCCCGTCTCTACTAAAAATACAAAAAATTAGCTGGGTGTGGTGGCAGGCGCCTGTAGTTCCAGCTAGTCGGGAGGCGGAGGCAGGAGAATGGTGTGAACCCGGGAGGCGGAGCTTGCAGTGAACCAAGATCACACCACTGCAGGCCAGCCTGGGCAACAGAACAAGATTCCATCTCAAAAAAAAAAAAAAAAGAAAGAAAGAAAAGAAAAGGAAAGAAAAGAAAAGTGACATGATCACATTTACATGTTCAAAAGGTGACTTTGGTTTTGAGTAGAAAATTGGTTATGGAAGTTCAAGATTAGCAGAAGAAAGAAGGCAGTTAGGATGTATAATCAATAGGAAGGAGATTATGGATTAGACAAGTGGAGGTAGAGATGCGGGAATAAAATCTCATACTTCTCAAAACACCAAAAGATGTTTGGAGTTGCAGTGGAAAGGTCTTAGAAATTGACTGAAAATGGTGGAAGCGAGGGCTGAGGAAAATAGTGATGGATAAAATAAATTAATCTCAAACTTCTGGCTTGAGTAGTTGGGGGTATAGAAGTGGAGAGGACTGGAAAAGAGGGAGAGCTTCACACTTTGTTCCATTTGCCCTAACTTCACTGCACTGTCCAGGTCCCCAGATTCAAGCTGACTTTATTCTCCTTCCAGGCAGTATAAGAAGTATTTTCAAATATGTTATTGTGGAAAATATTGAATATATATAAAAGTAGAGAGAAAAGTACAACACCCCCATGCATCAGTCCTCGAGTGTTCACAATTACCATCTCTCTCTCTCTCTCTGTCTCTCTCTCTCTCTATATATATATATATCTCCACATACTTATATTTCCATTCAGATAATTTTAAAGGCCAGGCATGATATCATATCCTCCATAAATATTTCAATAAGTGACTCAAAATAATAAAAACTGTTTTTAAATATAAACAAAATATTACTTTAGAACTGAAATAAATTAACTAAAATTCCCTGATAACATAAATCAAATTCCAAAGTTCCCTGAGTGTCTCATATTTTTATAGTATATCTAAATTAAGGTCTAAATAAGGTTCATACATTGCAATTGGTAGGTGTGTCTCTAAAAATCTCTTTCAGTATAGGAATCTCTTTCCATATTTTTGTACTATTTATTTATATAAAAACATGTTTTTTGTTCTATAACATTTTCCATAGTCTAAATATTTACAAATAATGTGTTGTGATGTTGTATAGAATTCTCCTGTATGTTTTGTATATGGCATAAATTTGTTTTATGACATAGACTAATCAAGTTCAGGTTTAATTTTTTTGGCAAAAATACAAAGCAGTATTTTGATAGCAGGAATAATATAAAAACAGCACTGTAGGTAGAATAAGGATCTGTATATTAAAGCCAGTCTTTGTTTTGTTTTGTTTTACTTTAAGTTATGGGATACATGTGCAGAACGTGGAGGTTTGTTACGTATATATAAGTGTCATAGTGATTTACTGCACCTATCAACCTGTCATCTAGGTTTTAAGCCCCACATGCCTTAGGTATTTGTCCTTAATGCTCTCTCTCCTCTTGCCCCCACCCCCTGACATGCCCCACTGTGTGATGTTACTCTCTTTGTGATGATGTGTTCTCATTGTTCACCTCCCACTTATGAGTGAGAACATGTGTTTTTCGGTTTTCTGTTTCTGTGTTAGTTTGCTGAGAATGATGGCTTCCAGTTTCATCCATATACCTGCAAAGGATATTAACTCATCCTTTTTTATTGCATAGTATTCCATGGTGTATATGTGCCACATTTTCTTTATCCAGTCTACCACTAATGGGCATCTGGGTTGGTTCCAAGTCTTTGCTATTGTAAATAGTGCTGCAATAAACATATGTGTGCATGTGTCTTTATAGTAGAATGATTTATAATCCTTTGGGTATATACCCAGTAATGGGATTGGTGGGTCAAGTGATATGTCTGGTTCTAGATCCTTGAGAAATCATCACAGTATCCTCCACAATGGTTGAACTAATCTACACTCCCATGCACAGTGTAAAAGTGTTCCTATTTCTCCATGGCCTCGCCAACATCCGTTGTTTCATTACTTTTTAATAATCACCATTCTGACTAGCATGAGATGGTATCTCGTTGTGGTTTTGATTTGCATTTCTCTAATGACAAGTGATGATTAGCTGTTTTTCAATGTTTGTTGGTTGCATAAATGTCTTCCTTTGAGAAGTGTTTGTTCATATCCTTTGCCCACTTTTTAATGGGGTTATTGGGGTTTTTTTTCTTGCACATTTGTTTAAGTTCCTTGTAGATTCTGGATATTAGCCCTTTGTTAGATGGGTAGATTGCAAATATATTCTCCCATTCTGTAGGTTGCCTGTTCACTCTGATGATAGTTTCTTTTGCTGTGCAGAAGCTTTTTAGTTTAATTAAATCCCATTTGTCAATTTAGCTTTTGTTGAAATTGCTTTTTGTGTTTTAGTCATGAAGTCTTTGCCCATGCCTATGCCCTGAATGATATTGCTAAGGTTTTCTTCTAAGGTTTTATGGTTTTGGGTTTTACATTTAAGTCTTTAATCCATCTTGAATTAATTTTTATATAAGGTGTAAGAAAGGGATCCAGTTTCTGTTTTCTGCATATGGCTAGCCAGTTTTCCCAGCACCATTTATTAAATAGGGAATCCATTCCCCATTGTTAAAGGCCGATTTCAGTCTTTTATTTTCCTAGCCTGTAACGCTGGAAAGTTCATTAAGCCACCTCACATTTTAGTTATCATGGCAAAAAATGGAAATATTAAAGTTAGATACTAACATGAGATTAATTATCTAATGTTTCTTATTTTGGGTTGTACAGCAAAATCATATGAGCTTTTGCTTGTTTTAAAGTTGAAATACCTAAGACCTATATTGACTTAAATCAGAATTCCTGAGATGGAACACAGGAGTCCATATTTTTAAAAAAATCTAATATATGTCTTTGGTTGAGACTCATAAACTAGACAATAAGCTCTTCAGAGGCAAGGCTTCTATAGTTCTCGTCAGGCTCAGGCTTATGGCTAATATTCAGTACATATTTTGGTGTGATAGCATGAATGAATAGAGTGATGGATTTATAGGGAGGATGGATAACTGGAAAGATGGATCAATCTTAAAGGGTTTAATGAGGCTCTGAATTAGTAATAGAATGATGCTAACTTCAGGATAAAAAGTTATATATTTTGTTACATAAGAAACTATTACAATGTTTGTGATGTGGGTTGACATGACCAGCCTCTAGGTATGAGTGCATTAAAGAAATATTGGATATGAGTTGAAGATATTCAAGAGAAATGTTTATAATGAAATACAACTTGGGAGTTGGTATAAGTGAATGCCAAAATATCAGAAGTAATCTGGGAGATGAGTGGAATGCTGAAGGTCACTGAGACTGCATTCTCATCAGCAAAATTATTTGCATGAACGATAATCACAGAATTGGGCCAAATTCTATGTTTCTGAATAGGTTGAAAATTTAGGACTATGGCCAAATGGAAAAATCTCACCACACACACATAAGCATATTCCTAAAATGTTAAAATTTTTGAATTGAGGAAAAAATACTTTAAAAATGTTTCCATAACTCACCTGTGCACAAATAGTTGCCACATTCCCTAAAAGTCAGCACAGATAACAGGCTAATCACCTCTTTTAACCATAAGGACTGTTATTCTAAAAGAACCACCTCTAAAAGCTAGGTTACTGAAGTGAGTGGGTGTGTTTGTCTGCAGGATTCTAACAGCTCATAAATCTTTGTATGATTCTACTGTGTCTGCCAGTATTTATCTTAAGGTCCCCCTTCTTGTGTTCTTGCATTGCAAATGTTTCCCTTTGCTATTGGTTTTATTTGATTTGATTTTGACATTTAATTGCTAAAAATTGCAAGCATTGATTTTTCTACCTCTCATCTTACTTGCTCTGTTTACCTTAAGAGGGTTTTTTCCTGAAAATCAAATGTAAGGCAATATGTGAAAGCAAGGTATAGTTTATAAAAATTCACAAATGGGAGGAATTATTTATATAACCATTAATCAAAATCATCATCATCTTCATTATCATTATGACAGCATTGTAACTGGGGAATGGTGATGGAGGTCTAAAGCAGATCTTTTTTTTTTGTTGGAAGGACTAGTTGTAGTTATGCTCCTATTAGGCAATTATCCTCCTTACATAGGGGAAGAAAGTTATTTTTTTTTTAACCTAATAAAAGTAACGGTGACGGCAGTGGGAAGGCAATACCATTTCCCAGGTGGGAAATAAAGGTTAGAAAGAACCATAAAAGCACTGCTTTATCTATAGTTGACCAGCTAAGAAGAGAAGCAGGCTTCCTTGGAATGTCTCTTATCCGAAGCTCTCTCTCTCCCTCTCTCTCTCCACCTCTCCTAGATGCCAACAAAGAGAATATGAGAAAGGCCATAACAAAATTTTAAGAATTGTTCATTCATCTTCAACAGTGTAGAATTACTTTGCGAGTCCAGGCATTTGTTCCCCAGCTGTACGTGGTAATTAGCAAGATGTAAGCAAACGAAACACTCTGTGGAACTTTTCACTGCTTCTTTTTGCTGAAGTACTAGGAGCTTAATTTTTCTTTCCCTGTGGATTTTTTCTGTGATTTTTTTATTATAATAAGTGTCTCTAGCTGCCTGAGATACTATTTTTTAATGCCTCTAATTACTAGATGTGTGATCTTTGGCAACTCACTTAACTTCTGTGAACATTTGTTTTCTCCTCTCCAATATAGAAACAATTTTTGTCCTGCCTCATAAAGATCTTTGTGGCTCTAATTAGAAAACATATTTGAGGCCGGGCGCGGTGGCTCAAGCCTGTAATCCCAGCACTTTGGGAGGCCGAGACGGGCGGATCACGAGGTCAGGAGATCGAGACCATCCTGGCTAACACGGTGAAACCCCGTCTCTACTAAAAAATACAAAAAACTAGCCGGGCGAGGTGGCGGGCGCCTGTAGTCCCAACTACTCGGGAGGCTGAGGCAGGAGAATGGCGTGAACCCGGGAGGCGGAGCTTGCAGTGAGCTGAGATCCGGCCACTGCACTCCAGCCTGGGCGGCAGAGCGAGACTCCGTCTCAAAAAAAAAAAAAAAAAAAAAAAGAAAAGAAAATATATTTGAACACAATTTATAAGTTGAAAAAGACAAACAAATAATGAGATCTAATTATTGTAACTTAGTGTCTGACCCAGTTCTTTATCAAGTTTTATAATTTTCTAGTATACATGGTAAAACCTTTAAATGTGATTATTAATTTGCCTGTGTCTAGAATTGCAGACAGATTTTTCTTGTACACCATCCCTAAATAGTTCATTTTGGCTGCTTGCAGTGCCTTTTGGAAAAATTGTAAGTTTATTTTGGAATATTGTGGTAAAAGATTCTATGATCAATCAGCAGCATCTTCCATGGGCACAGGGGAGGGAAGTAGTATCAAGAAAAGTGTGTATTTGCTAACTCTGCACAATGTTCTAAAGCAATACTGTACAGTGGCAGTACATGGATGAAATTCAGTCCCAGACATGTTTTACATTGTTTGTACATTTAAAAATTCAAAGATTTAATACACGCATGTATACATATTCATCTATACATGGATTTTTATATTCTCTTGAAAAACTGGAAGATCTTGTAAAACTATGCCTGTTCTTACCCTATGTATTAGTCTGTTTTCACACGGCTATCAAATATATACCTAAAACTGGGTAATTTATAAAAGAGAGAGGCTTAATAGATTCACAATTCTGCATGGCTGAGGAGGTCTCAGGAAACTTAGAATCAGAGTGAATACACAGGGAAAGCAAAGACCTTCTTCACATTGTGGCAGGAAAGAGAAGTGCAAGCAAGGGAAATGCCAGATGCTTATAAAACCATTCGCTCTTGTGAGAACTCACTCACTATCATAAGAACAGCATGGGGAAACAATATCCACTATCCAGTCACCTTCCACAAGGTCTCTCCCTCAAGACCTGGGGATTACAATTCAAGATGAGATTTGGGTGGGGACAGAAAGCCTAACCATATCACCCCATTACAACAATGATCAAGAACTAAATACCGTTTCATTACTCCTTTTAGGTGAAGCACATTCCCTTTAATTTTACATAGCTCCACCACTCTCTATTACCTTACTCCAATCTCTTTCACATTTGCTCTATTTTCTAAGATTTTGTAGGCTTAGGATTTCTGATTTCTGGTTTAGAGTTTTGCAGTGTGTTGGATTCATCTGCAAAAGTCAGACTATGACAAAATTATCTGAGCACTGCATATTAAGATAGTTGAGTTATGAAGACCAAAAAATTTAGATACTCAAAAATGCTGCAGGGTACAGACTTTTTCATTTCAAATCCAGAATTCTAAGTCTTGAAAATGTCAATGCTATTATGCATTGATCAAGACTTTTAGCAAAAGCTTCATTAAATGAACCATGGCCAACATAGTGCAGCCAACTCCAAAGTTGGAAGAGAGTCTATGCCCCTTTCCTTCGCCCTATAATCTCTCAGCACTGTCAGGATCTAGCCAAAAACAAAGAAAGAGCAATATAAAATGAAGTGAGTAATTCACCATTTGTTGAGGGAACATAAATTAGCAACTTTTTATAATGTCACTTTTTTAAACTAAAAATCTCCACAGATATGCTTAATGTGGAGAAGTGCATTTGTTTTCCCCTAATAAGACGCGCATGTATCCCCCCATCCTCCTGCATCCTCTTTCAGATGCCTTCTAATTGAACAAAGTGAACTTAATTTGAATTAAACTGTCAAAAATCTTCCACTTAAATTGATGTATTTACTTCCTCAACTAAAATGGATTCATTTCTGGGCAATGTATAAGAAGTGTTGATGGATTGTATTTTGTGAACTAGAAATATTTTGCATGCATCTTCATGTCATGTAATTTAGGTATGGAAAGCAAATGAAATAGTGGAAGTAGAACAGGCCAGCGTAGGGAGTAGAAAATACAAGGGGTGGGTGAGAGGCAAGGGCTGGAGGAGATGGCAGCATTTACATTAAAACAAGTAAATAATAACCCTCTTTAGATATTTTGAGACAGATAAAATTTTCAAATTAAATATGCAGACTGTCTTATAAGTCTGATGCAGCTGACCTTCAAAACCCCCACCCGAGGCATTTTATTCATGCCTTTGATTTACCAGTATATGATTTTATATGTGCAAATGGCCATTTAAATTCAAAAAAAGGAAAAGCTGAATTATCAGGAAACTTTTTGAATTTAATGCTGAATTTTTTTTTTATATTATCAGGAATGCTTCGTGTACTTTATAGTGGGGGCTATAAAAAAGGTATTCAAATATAATGATCTTCAAATATAATCATCTTCAAATATAATCTTCAAATATAATCATCTTCAAAGATGTTATAATTTAATTAGGAAGCATAAAACAATTACTATCATATTTGAGGCAGAAAATAATTTGGCATTTAAGCCTATCGTTATGGGCTAGAAATGATGAAAAAAACGAAGGAAATCAATGTAAATTTGTACAAATCAGGAAGCTTTGTCAATGAGGTTCACTGGCAGAAGATGGAAAATAATGTTTTATGCTGGTTGAGAAAATTGTAGTACTATTTGCTAGTCTGCCTTCTGGCAGATTTGACCAATGTCATAGATATTAAAAGAAAATTAACTAAATAGAAAGCAAAATGCCTATTTATAAATTACTTAGTGAGTGTCTGGGTCTTTTTTTGTAGGGCTGTGAGACAAGTGGAGGAGTGAAATAGTATGATATAAACTTGAAGTTAAACCAGGCCTCCAATCTCTCTCTTATTTTAAGTCTCTATATGAAACCCATACATACAGATGTGCCTGCAAAAAAGAGTGAGCCAAGGGAGCTGAAAAGTGTGCCTACTTCATGACCTAGCCCGCATGAGTGACGCACAGAGGTGTGCCTTGCTGATCTATTCAAAGGCAAGCAGAGAGAAAATAACATCTTGCAAGCCCTAGCTGAGTTGCTCACTGTATGGAGAAAGAAAAGGCAAGAGAGTCTTAGAAAATTTCCGTTTACAAACGCTAATAGTTATCACTGTCTCTGACCACTTGTAAAATGTAGTTCATTAGATTCACATCTAATGTGATTCTACATCCACATTATGGATGGGGAAAAACGTACATGGCTGGAAGAGTCAAAAGCAAAACAGAAATTCCCTACTTTATGGACTGAGGCCAAAGTATGAGATGAGCAGAAAAAGCATTTCCCACAATTAAGGAAATGAACTGTGCCATCCACCAGTAATGGCTCTAAGGGAGTCTAGAAATCTTTGATTGTGTCTTTGACCTTCAATTCTCCCTTGGTGTTACACAATAATTTGAAGAGTCTCAACAAAATGTCTCATCTGTTGACTATCAGAATTACATGTTTTAACATTTTTATGACACATGATAAAATATAAATACTTTGAAGATTCTGCATAAAAATTGTGGCTCATTTAGAGAGAAATGAGGAGATTAGTAAGGTACTCAAATGATCTTGGGGTATGAGAAAATATTGAAAAACACATGTGCATATTAATGCCGGTGGGAAAGGGGAGGAATGTGATCACTGTCTTCAAATAGCTATAGCAATGTCATGGGAAAAAAACAATTACCCTAATTCTTTATGACCCAAATAAGTGAAAGTAAATGCAATCAAACTGTGTCATAAGGTAATAAACTTCCAATCATAGGAAATATGTAAACATTGACTTTTTGATAATTTTCCAGAGATGTTGTATAGAGTTATTTTTCAAAGGGGTAAGAGTCTCAAAAGTGTTAAAAGCAACCATCTAACCGAAATTACAGGATTCTATATCTCTAAGGATAATTCTTAAACTGTTAAACCATTTGTGATATTGTGAAATATATATTAGGTTTTGGTCCCTGTTTCCTGTCATACAACCCCTAACATCTTTAGACTCTCCAAAGTAACGTCTTTTTGTATACTATTGAGTTGACTAGTGGCTATCAGACCTGGTAGCTTCAGCATGTGATCTGGTCTCTGGAAACACCAAGACATGATTACAGGGTTGGGTATTTTACCTCCATCCCCCAACCTCCAGGGCTGAAGGTTAAATTGGTCACGAATGGCCAATTGTTTAATCAATCATGCCTATACAATGAAGCCTTCATAAACACCCAAAAGGACAGGGCTAAGAGAACTCCCCCAAATAACTGAATACCTGGAGGGTGTTGGAGGGTGGTGTGCTCAAGGAGGGCATAAAAGCTTCTTGACTCTTCCCCGGTTCCTTACTCTCTACAGTTCTTCATCTGTATTTTTGTAATATCATTTATAATAAACCAGTAAATGTAAACATGCTTCCCTGAGTTCTGAGAGCTGCTCTAGAAAATTAATGAAACCCAAAGAAGGGGCTATAGAAACCCCAGCTTGGAGCCGGTGGATCAGAAGTTGTAGAGTCCTAGACTTTTGGCTGGTATCTGAAGAGGCATATAGTCTTGTGGGACTGAGCCCTCAACCTGTGGGATCGGACTCTATCTCTAGGTAGACAGTGTGGAAATTGAATCGGAGGACATCCAGCTGGTGTCCCTTGCAGACTTGATTGTTTGCTTATTGATGGGGAGAAATCTCCACACATTTGTTGACAGAAGTTTTCTGTGTAGATTATTACGCCAGAGGAAAAAAAAAATTTGTTTACTTTTCATTATTTATATTCATTATTCATTACCACTAAATTTTAGTTAAAGAAATCTTACCTTCAAATCTTAACTTCTTCTATTATGTTTCCTTGAATATATAAGTTTAGAATGAATATTATTCTTCATTACAAGAGTCATGTGAGTCCACTTTTGGAAGTTAAACACCTATTGCTCTTGGTTAAGACTGGTCTGTGTTCAAAAGGAAAGAGGGTACTACTTCCTAAGAAGCTGAGTCATCCAAACTTACGACTTTAAATGCCATCTTTATACATAAGAAACCCAAATTCATCTCCAGCCCAGACCTTACATTTGAACTACAGATTCACAAGGGGAACTGCTAACTAGAAATTTTCTTTTTGATGTGATGGGCATCACAAATAGTATTTCCAGAAAAAAGAAAAGGCAAAAGTGATGTGCATATATCTACCACACCCCCTCCATTTAAAAGACATTTTCTCCCCCAGTGTTTTCAATCTGAGTAAATGGCATTCACATCTACTTTAGTAGCTCACATCAAACACTTGGAAGTCAATTTTGATCTTTTTCTCATTCTCTACCTCCAAAAGCTCTTCTGGCTCTTTTAGTTCTTCTTCAAAAATACATGTCACATTTATATTCTTTTCAATTGCTTGCTCCCACTCTAGTCAAGGCCGCCATCATAAATCCCCTTGCTATTGTCTCTAACAATATTGTCTCTGATTGATCCCCCTGCTTCCACTTTTGAATCTCTCCAATTCATTCTTCACATAACAGTCAGAAGAGGAAAGAAACGGCAAGGACAACGACATGCATGAGACCATTGCATTTGAAAAACAAACATAAACAAACAAAAAAACTCTTTCAATTGTAAAAATGTTGTTATTATCTTTATTTCTGCATTGCACTGATCTAGCTACTGCTTAATATGGTGGGAGCCATTTAACAAATTTAATTTACTTGTATTCAAAAAACAATTCTTATCTCCAGGATTTGGGTTGAGGAGGGGCAGGTTGAAATTTGTCTTTGATTGACCCAATGAGAATTGACTCTTACTTTATCCCAAAGAAAACATCCTTCACTCTTTTCTCTCTGTTTGTCAAAAAAATCCTTTGATTTAGAAGACCACAAGGACAAAAAAAATCATCCACTAATTTATTCATCCATATCATTCATTTATTCATGCTACTGTTAAAGAAAACATTATTCATGACACTTGTTGAGGAAAGTAAGGAATACTGTTTTCAAGAGAAACTAAGAGAAACTACTGTAATATGGGTTTTGCAACAGAAGACAAAAGTTAAGTTAAACTCCAAATACAATAAGAACAAACTGAGATTTATAGCTAAGGAGTAGGATGAGGATTCAGTGGATAGAAAATTACTAAAAAAAAAACATCAAGACTAGGGATATCCTTGCTGAAGGTAGGTCAGAGTGATAAAATATCTAGGATTTGGGATAAGGAATTTGATCAGATACTGAGGATGGGGGATTTTCTCTAATCTGACACAGCAGGACTGTTGCTAAAACAGGACTAAGCAGGACAAAGACAGCACCCACAGTTGGACTTAGTCAAATGGAAGACTCAGCAGGTCCTGACTCAAGTTTGCTTAATGAGAGTATCTTTGTCACTATCCATGCTTTCTGAACATGTATTCCAGGGTCTGAGCTAGGGAACAGTGATACAAATAATAACATGTCAGACACAGTCCCTACCTCATGTGCGTAACAAGCTAGTAGGAAATAAAATTACTTAAAAAAAAAAAAACCGTTTACTCATTTAACTTATTCAAGCCATAGAAAGAGCTAGAATGAAAAAAAAAAATTGCTGAGGTCAGTAAGGGAATACTTAGAGACAATTGTCAGGTGAGTTTTCTGTTTGTTTGCCTTGTTTTTTAATACCCTCAGTTACCAATGAAATTAGCCCAGTCAATCCCCTAGCAATTTATTCTCCACCTCTTCTAACCTTACAAGTAAACAAAATAAGTGGTACACTCATGAAAAGAAATGTAGGAATGATGCTGAAAGGAGAAAGTAGGAAAATCTTTTTAAAGTACCTAATATGTGATGAGAGCCTTGATTTATCTTAGAGTTTTGTCCTTGCATCTTCACTGTGAAGTAGAAATAATTACCCCACACTATTTCACAGAAAATGAAAGCATCTCAGAGATGGCAAGAAACTTGCTCATGATCTAATAGATATACAAAGTAGCAAAACTCAAATTTAAACACAAATTCATCTCCTCACTCCCAAATGCAGCTGTTGATTATATCCTACAACATTTGGATCTTCCATCAGGCCCAATTCCTTGGATCCATACAGAAGAGATTATTAAGACCTTAGAAATAAGCTGGAGACTGAGAGGAGTTCCTGATGCTCTCTGACCACAGTTCTTTTCAGATACTTGCCAGTAGAGTTCTCTTGCAAAACTTTTATTTCAAAGTCCAATGGGAATTTCCATAATTATGCCCTGCCTTTTCCAGCTTCTGCCTTTCACTTTCCTGCCCTCTTGGCCTCTCTCAAATGGGAATTAATCCAGCCTCAAACAAGCTGTCACTAAGCAAAGATTTTACTGTGATTATTGCTTAGGAAAAATATATTGCCTTTTCTCCCCCTACCTCCAAATGCTTTATTTGCAGAGTAGAAATCATGGGGCATGTGTTCAATTGATACATTTCTCTTCAAATAGCAGATCCAATGCTAAAGTGGGATGCAAATTTAATTATTCCACATGTACAGAACAGAAACAGAATCTCATTGTTAAATTTGTTCTCCTATGTTGGAAAGATTAAAAACAAAAGATGTTGAAGTGGTTTGTGTGAGCAGAATATATTTCAGCTCATAAAAATGTGAGGCAGTGAAATAAGGGCACCAGAGGACTTATTTCTACCACATAGAATTGTCATTATTTTAAAATGTTTCTTCTCAGAAATCTTTTTTTGTCCTCACCTGTGTACTTCCAAAATTTATATCGTCTTCTTCCCTGTGATGATTTCTCTAAATAATCCCCTTCAAACACTTTGTCTTCCAGCCATGCCCATATAATATAATTAATTTGGAATAAAATGGTTGAAAAATTAATTAATTGCAACATAAATATGAGTCCAGCAGTCAAGAACACGACCTTAACCTCTACCTAAACTCAAACTTTGGCTTTATTGCTTAACAGTTATACAAACCCAGGCAAGTTATTCAACCTCTCTCTGCTTCTGTTTCTTGCTCTATAAAAGGGTACAATAATGGTACCCACTTCCTAAAGTTTTTATGGAGTAATGAGTTAATACCAGTATTGTGTGTAGAACAGTGCCTAGTACTTAATAAACACTCAATAAATGGTTATTATCCCATACCTGCCTCCTTTCCTCTTTATCACCTCCTTCAAGGCTTAACTGAAATAATTTCTTTGCTATGAAACCATTTCACCAGCCAGTAGTTAACTTTTCATCCCTAAGTTCCTTAAAATATTGTCTCTGCCTCACGTATCACAGTTGATCATGTTCTTTCTTGGGTTATATCTAGATATATACAAGTTACTCCATTGCTCCTAAGAGTGAAGACAAGATATCATCTTACTGCTTTTATAGAGCAGGGAGAAAGTAAGTACTCGCTGATCGATGGAATGAATAAAAGGACAAGGAGTGTTTTAATTAGAACCCTTGAGGGCTTACTATATACCCAGGCCCTGTGCCAAGAATACATTATCTTATTTAATCTTTGCAACATTTTTGGAGATAGGTTTTGTCATTTGATTCAAGTTTGCTCAAGGAGAGTATATATTATTTGCAGTATATAGATAAGGGCCTGGGAGGTCAGAGAACTTTAATGACCTTGACCAAGGACGCATAGGAAATACGAGACAGCATAGGCATTTGAGGTCACATAGCTCTGTCTGGCTAACACCTGTTGAATTAAGGTTATCTTACAGCTGCCTCCTTACACATCTTAAGCTCAGCTTAAAAGTTATCCCATACCTAATGTACCATAACCTAACTGGATGTGTAAACAGGCTAACCTACTCTTGTAACAAGTATCTGAGTCTCAGCCAATCACAGCTTGGTTGATGTTGGCCAATCACAGGTGGCCAACTGTTCAAACCATGTTCAAATAAGGCAAAGCCAAGCTATAGCCCTTTAGCTGTTTCTGCACCTCACTTCCATTTTCTATGCATCAGTTTCCTTTTTTCTGTCCATATATGTTATCTGATCACCTGGAAGCCCTAAAGTCCTGGACTGGGGGCTGCTCAATTCCCTCTTTGCTCAGTTAAACTGTCGAATTCAATTTGTCTGAAGTATTTCTTTTAACACTCTAAAGATCATATTTATACCTACTAAGCAATATTGTCCTAGGATTCCCCACCTAGGCATGGGGAAGAGCAAATTATGAAATGGTGCTGTGTGAGACTGGAGTTTGAAATTCATTGAATTTCTTACAGATGCATTTCTTCCATTAACAGGAAATACTTCAAGCCAGAAATTTTGTTAATGAGCACATTTCATAAATCCTAGCTTGAGAAGTAGAGAGAGAAGACAGTAGCATTCTCCTCTACTCATCTGATATGGTTAGGTGTGTCCCCACCCAAATCTCACCTTGAATTGTATCTCCCATAATTCCCACGTGTTGTGGGAGGGAACCCAGGGGAGATAATGGAATCATGGCTGCGGTTTAACACAAACTGTTCTCGTCGTAGTGAATACGTCTCACAAGATCTGATGGTTTCATGAGAGGAAACCCCTTTCACTCGGATTTCACTCTTCTCTTGTCTGATGCTATGTGACACCGTGCCTTTCACCTTCTGCCATGATTGTGAGGCCTCCCCAGCCACGTGGAACTGTGGATCCATTAAACCTCTTTCTTTTGTAAATTGCCCAGTCTTGGGTATGTCTTTATCAGTATCATGAAAACGGACTAATACACCATCTCAAGTACATCTGTCTCTGGGGAAGTGACTGCTTTCTTGATTACTTTATCACCTCCTTCCAAACTCTGGTTGTCTCTTTGGTCTCAGGTCAAGCCACTCCCACTCCCACCTCTTCCTCTCTGCTCCAGCCAAGAGATCTTTTTAAAATTCTTTGCATCGGTACTCTTCTTTTTCTTTAAGCTTCTTTGACCGCAATCTCCTGTTTTCACCTTGACTCCCAAATGATTTCCCAATCACTCTGGAAAGTTTTCTCAATCATTCCACTAAATTCACAGCATTGAATTTGCCTGTTTATTCTTCATTTTCTCCTCACTAGTCTGCATCCTCCCAGAAAATAGGAATATCTTCTACCTTATTCGCAGTTAAATCCCCAAACTGAGTGGACCCCTTCTTGGCCAAGAGGACCCAGATACACCTTAAAATTGAATTCCTGATCATGACAGGATGGGAAGTGAGACATGCCTCAGGATACCCCTCCATTATTAACCTTTAGCCAAAATTCTTTCCTAAGGAGTAAGCAGAAAACAGCCCTAGAAAACAAGAAACAGATGATTCATGCCTTTATCAGCTTTGGCCAATCATTGGACACTGCAACCAGATTCCCCCTCCTGCTTTGCAGGTAAACTTGACAACTCACCAGTTTCATAGCTCATTCCTTTCTGATAAGAGACCATGGACCACTGAGTGGTTGTAGCCAGTCTGCAGAAGGTGTGCAGTGAGGGATTCTGTGTCCCCTGCTCTACCTTTTGATGTCAGTGGGCCAAAAACTCCGCCCTCAAATTATACTAATGCCACCATTTTTTTGAACGTGCAACTCATGGAGAGGCATTAAGCTCAATTGTGCATTTGCATGTTTTTCCTTTTATAAACATTTGGGATTTTTCCTACAGCTTGTTAAATATGTATATTTGATCTCCCCATTTAGCATAAATTTCTATCTTGTGCTTTCCTCCCTGGAAGTTCTTGCTCTTGGCTTCTAGCTGGAGGCTATGCTTCCCAGACTGTGGAATGCCCAGCCTGCAGGCTGAAATGCTTTATGAAAAATAAGGCTTTCCCTTCCAAATTTATGAGCCCCCTGATATTTAGTTGACAAAGCCTTCTAAGGGTTTAAATATCTCCAAAAACTTTAGAAAACTGTAATTCCCATTTTTCCTGCTCATGCCACCCTATCTCCACTCTCTCTCTAACAGCATATAAAAGGGAAAAACAATTTAAGGTTGACGTTGCCTGGAAAAAAAAAAAAAAAAAAAAGCCCAGGCAGACCTTTTAGGAAAGAGATTTTCGCCTAGCAATATGGAAACAGACTTCAACTCCTTTCCTTCCTACCTTACAGCTACAGTAATAATAATGTGCCCTAACATTTTAGTCTAGGCACACTGTTTCTCAAACTTAAGTACACATAAAAATCACCTAGAGAGTTCGTTAAAACAAATTCTTAGCTTCCAATATGCAAAGATTTGGCCATGTGAATCTCAGTGACCTGAACCACTTATACTTTATGGTTCCTCTGCCCCAGAAAAACGAGAAAAAAAAGTTAAAATTCATGTATCAATTATAAATAATTGTGTCTCCATTTAGCACAAGCAAGTGATTCCTCAAATAAAACCACCCTTTAACTCAAGTGGTTTTCTTCAGAAAACACAGCTCCACTGCCTCCCACCCTGAGCTCAGTTAGATTAACATTAATGATTCTTCCTTTCAGATGGGCCCCAGAGCATCGGACCCTGCCAAGCTATTTTCCACTTAGAATGTTGCTTGTTATGGCCTCTTGCTTGTAACATGGCTCTATCTCAATTTGGAAGTAGCAGCTGTTTAACAGATGTTCACCCACTTAGATTTAGAATAGAGACCTTGACAGGTATGGAGAGAGGGTCTGGTAGGCCAAGAAAAGAGAGGAAAGCATTGCAGATATATTATGATAAATTCTAGAAGTTGGGAGCATAGATCCTGGAAAGAAAAACCACCATTGAACTTTATAGTTGACTTTGAGTGATGAAGACTGAGCAGTTATTTTGCCTTTCCCAGGAATGTGTGTCAGTATTTTAAATAATTTTAACTGCTACTTTTCTTTCATTTATAAATAAAACACAAATAAAAAATAGAATTAAACATCTACATGTCCTAACTTCCTTTCTCCATGTTACAGTTCATCCTTGTTTATAATGTCTTATATATCCTAGAGTTTGTATAAATATCAGAGCATTTAATATAAACATTTTCTGTTTTAAATAATATTATCTACATTGATTAAACATTTTTCTTACAGTATCATGTGCTTCCAAAAAACACATGAGCCCCCTGCTATTTAGTTGACAAAGTGTATTAAGTGTATAACTCATTGACTTTTTATAAACTGAACTCTTAAATGTAACTAGCTGCACAAAGACCAAAAAGCAGAACAAAACAGAATTTCAGGAGTTCTCTTGCGCACCTTGCTTTTTCATTTAATGAAACAGCTTTGCAATCTCTTCATTCAGTCTATATGAATCTACTATTTTTTAATATCTATAGAGTGCTTGGCCATATGGCATTGCTATAAAGAAATAACTGAGACAGGGCAATTTATAAAGAAAAGAGTTTTAATTGGCTCATGGTTCTGCAGCTGTACAGGAAGCACGGCAGCATCTGCTCAGGTTCTGGGGAGGCCTCGGGAAACTTACAATCATAGCAGAAGATGAAGGGGAAGCAGGAACATCTTACATGTCCAGAGCAGAAGGAAGGGGTGGGAGCAGGTGCCACACACTATTTTAAACAATCAGATCCCACAAGAACTCACTCACTATCATGAGAACAGCATCCAGGAGGAAATCTGCCCCCATGATACAATCACCTGTCAGCATGCCCCACCTCCAACACTGGGGGTTATAATTCAACATGAGATTTAGGCAGGGACAAAATCCAAACCATATCAAAGAGCCATATATTTTTTAATGACTGGGATATTGATGGACATTTAGGCAATATCCAGTTTTGCTTTGTAAATACCTCCATGAAAATTCTTGCACGTGCATCTTTGTACACTTCTGAGAATTCTTTAAAATGTACTCTTGAAATAGAATTGCAATAACAAAAAAGTATCTGTATTTTAATTGTTATGAATATTTTAAAATTGTCCTGCAACAAGTTAAGAAATCTACACTAATCCACACTCCCACAAAGGTACCAGCTTCAGAAAAATATATTTTAAAAATGCATGCTAAATATATACTACTTAGAATATGCTGCTAAACAAACAAACAAAAAACTAAACATTACCAGCAGTCTTCTCTCTTTGAGGTAACTCGTTATTTATTTTTGTGAACTTTTGGAATTTTTTTCTTAGGTTCAAATGAGGAGAAAGTTTTGTTGATTTGAAAAGGCATCGTGAAGAGACAGTCAGCCTGAGGATACAAGCTCAGTTGATGTTCTGGAAGAGAAAGCTGATCTCTTTCAGTTTAGCACCAGAATCTTTTCACTGCATCATTTTGGCAGCTCCTAAGGCTGTTTCTCCTCTCCCTTTAGACTAACAAACTCATGGCCTGCAAGGAAAGAGGGAGTCATAGACTTATCCAGGAAAGGAGCCATATGGACTCAGAGGCATGCCCAAAGGCCCAGGTACCCACTAACTGAGCTGTGGGGCTTGTTATGCTGCCTGTGCAGGTGACATATAGGCATCATAGGATCCATTCATTAGAGTCCAGATGCTCTGATAAAGGGAATAGTGCCTTATCCACTGTCACGGAGAGAAAAACTCCTTTCTTTATCTTTCCATGCATTTTTCACTGGTGACGTTCACTGAATAATCTCTCTGCTTCATATATCTGGGAGTAAAATATTCACAAAAACAGTCTATGTGAGAGATGAGCCGTCACAAAACAGAGCAGCAGATAAAGTCTGATAAAGTTCCTGCTGTATCCATCTCCCTTTCTCACTTGCAGTTGGTACTGGTTGTACCTGTGACACCGTATATCTAAGCAAACTACATGAAAAGTTCTTTCAGAAGTATTTCTTCTCTACCTTCTGCCATGGCATTCCTGGCAGAAGAACTCAGAATGGCAGAGATTTTCAAACGTGAATGGGATCATAGAGACCATGTGGTGTGGGATTTCTCCAAAACCTCCAAAGACTGTGCTTAAACAATTGCTTCTAAAGGCCCAGCATTGGCAGAGGTTATGAATAAAATCTGGAATGGGGTCCAGGAATATACATTTTTTACTAGGGTGATGCTGATACAGCAAGACCTCTAGTTTGCATTTAGAAAACATCATTTGAGTTCAGACCTCCAAGTGAATAAGTGAAGAAACTGAAGTCAAGTCCAGTGAGTATTCTATTACACTATACCAAAGAAATGCTTTGTTATCCACACTTCCAAAGTCGGAACTCTATTCATATGAGCTCCAAGTATTTCCTCAGAAGATACTCACTAATTTATAAAGGAGATATAGTCACTTGACAGCAGACAAAACTGGCAGACCCTTTCCTAACCAAGTGATCAAAGTTAATATCATCAGTTATGAACAAATCAGTAAATGGTACAGATGAGACAGGGGAATGATGTAATAAGAAGAACACAGCATCACTTTTATGGTATTCTTGCCAAAAATGTGTAATCCAAATTTTTAATCATATGAAATATTTGCCCAACCCAAACTGAGGTATATTTGACAAAATAACTGGCTAGTATTCTCCAAAAAATGTCAAGGTCATAAAAGACAAAAAATCTAATGAACTGTCACAGATTAAAGAATACTGAAAGGACACATGAGGGCAAAATGTAACATATCATTCAGGATTGGGTTGTGAAAGAGAAGATGACATCAGTGGAACAAGTAGGAGAATTTAATAAAGTCTTTAGATTAGATACTCATATGTTATCAATGTTAATTTCTTTTTTTTTTTTTTTTTGAGACGGAGTCTGGCTCTGTTGCCCAGGCTGGAGTGCAGTGGCCGGATCTCAGCTCACTGCAAGCCCCGCCTCCCGGGTTCACGCCATTCTCCTGCCTCAGCCTCCCAAGTAGCTGGGAGTACAGGCGCCCGCCACCTCTCCCGGCTAATTTTATTTTTTTGGATTTTAGTAGAGACGGGGTTTCACTGTGTTAGCCAGGATGGTCTCGATCTCCTGACCTCGTGATCCGCCCGTCTCGGCCTCCCAAAGTGCTGGGATTACAGGCTTGAGCCACTGTGCCCGGCCATCAATGTTAATTTCTTATTCTAATAATTGTACTATGGTTATGGTTATATGTTAACATTTTTGGAATCTGGTTAAAGGGCATACTGGAATTCACTTTTACCAGTTTTGCAATGTTTTTATAAGTTCGAAAGTTTTTCAAAAACAAAAAGCTTAAAAAACAGAAAAATTAAAAGGTAAGAATTCTACTGTACTCTCAGACTCCATAAAATTTCAGAGATGAAGAAATGGTAAAGACATCGACTTATAAAACTGATTTTTGCCTCTGAAGGCAAGAAAATAGAGAAAAGGCTGGGACATAACACAAGTTTTACAACTTTATTTGGTGTCCTTGGATAAATCATTAACTTCCTTTGGCTTCAATTTATTATATAAAACCATTATTAAATATAGTCAACTATCACATTATTAATATTCAATAATATTACTGGATTGTGCCATTCTGTTAATAAGTAGAATAGGCTGCAGATAGGGAGGAAATGTATAGTAGGTACTATAATTCCTCCCTACAACACTAAAACACTCTTACTTCATCCTAGATGACAATTTAAATCTTAGCCTGTATTTCTCCTCTAGAATAGAATCTATATGTAAGTTTATCTTGTTTGTAGCCAAAATCTCAGCACCTAGAGTAGTTTGCTGTCACAAAATATTTATCCTTTAAATATCTCCTGATTAAACTCATGAACAAACAAATCCATCATTACCTCTTTGCTGGACCATATCAAAATTTATTCCTTCTACAAATTACCCAACGTTATGAATTGGCAAATCTACTCTATTTTATTGTGCTTTCTTAATTGTTTGATACTTGGCCATTGTTGTTTCAGGCAATATTGTAGCTATCCTTCTGGCACAGTTGAAGACTCTATAACTGGGCATTTGCCATTCAAAGTAGGTAGAGTGGCACATTCAAGAGGGAAATGGTCCTGAGGCATTCTCACAGACAAAGGTAAGTCGAATGTTTAGGAAGAAATTTAACTTGAGCTTCTGGGAGGTAATCTCTAAGAATGTCATGCCTAAAAAGAGTTTCTTTGTTTGCATGGTGGCTGTGGGTGACAGTAAATGGTCTAACAATACAATTTAGGGTGAGGCCTGGCCAGACTTTAAGGCTGGGGCTAGTCATGCCAGGAAAACCAATAATGTTACCTGGGGTGAGGACTTTGGATCATACACTATCAGTCAACCTGTAGATTGAGATCAACCACATGGGTTGACATCAGTTCATCCTATCTATATCATGCAGTCCCAGTCAAAATTCTGAACAAGGAGTCTTAGTGGGCTTCCGTTTTTGGCAGTCCTCCAAGCATATTGTCATACAACATTGGCAGGAAGGTAACACATCAGGGAGAGAGCAACAGAAGTTCCACCAGGGAAATAAAGTGGAGTCAGATTTACAAAAGATGTTAAGGTATGAATAAAGAAGTATGTCAGTTGTGTGCATTCTGTGATAACCTAAAACACAGAGGAAGAAATTTCAGTGAAGGAGTTGAAATCAGAATACAAAACAGTAACTAAAAGTTCTGAAACACTGAGTAACTTGGGGAAGTGTCACACAATAGAAAAGTTAAGCCCTAATAATCTGCAAGAGTCCTTTAATTCTGTGTTATCAAGATGATACTGTACAGGACTTGCAAGGAATTCCATGTTCTCATCTCCAGCTACTACTCCACTTTTTCTCTCAAAATTTTTCTCATAGTATCATATACTACAACTAGAATGAATTGGTCTTATTTTGTACTTTCTTAAATATGCCATCGTCTGTGTTTATGTTGTTCCTTCTGCTTTGAATGCTTTTACACACTCTCTTTGTCTGACTAACTCATGGTTATAACTTACGAAACACTGCCTCTAGAAAACCTTAATTGTCTCCATGTTTGGCTGAGATGTGCCTTTCTGTGGTCCACTAACTTGATATTCTTGCTCTTTCGTAACACTTATGCCCTGGTGTTGTATGTATCTGCATAAACTCTCTACCCGGCTAGATTAAATGCTAACTAATTAATGGCAGGAAATGTGCTCACTTTAGTCATCACTGAATTCTGCACATCTGGAACACTTCTTTTTATATGTAATGAATAAATGTTCACTACTTGTTAAATAAGTGAATAAAAACATTTTATAAATACTGCTTTTGGCTTATTCATTTTTATTTGATTGTTTTAGGAATAGGGTCTTGCACTGTTGCCCAGGCTGGCCTTGAACTCCTGGGCTCAAGCAATCCTTGAGTAGCTGGGATTACAGGCCTGCACCACTGTGCCGTATTTATTTTTAGCAAGGGGCATTATATGCCACTCAACTATCTGCTATTTCCATCATAAATTCTGACTGACATTTCTCTGTTTATTTTAAGCCAGGAATAAGCTTAACTCTCAAGAAAGATTCTCTGGAGATTATGGCTATTTTATTGTATGGACTGATGTTACATCAGTACCTTAGTGTGGCATAGCAAAATAAGTTCTGGACTGAAAGGGAGTTGACTGGATTTCTAAGTGATCTAGCAACAAATTCTGTAACTTAATGACTACAGTATAAAACTGCTCATTCTAGCAAGTGGACATCAAGTAGACTGTAAATATTAGCAATGTCTATGGCAATCCCTGAGATCAGAGAATCTCTATCTCAAAAGAGTAGAAAAGCTTGTTTGCTAGCCAAATGAAGAGTAGGCTCCTAAGTCTTATCTATTACCAATGTTGCCTGGACTGAATTTGTTTTAGTGACTTTTTTTTTTTCTGTTTCTTTTTCCCTTTCTCAGTGAAGAAGACATTTGTGGATTCTTTCTTTTTTCTCTCTCTCTCATTTTGCCTTTCTCTCTTCCTTCCTGCATGCCCCAACTCTCAGGATCTCTAGTGCATTATTAACTGGGGCTTGTTCAATTAAAGGGGACGTGGACCTTCATATTTCGTGGTTCCTCAACAATGTTCAGGCTGGCAGGCCCAGGAGGAACTGCAGTCCCTGAGACACTGGCTGCATGAGCTAATAGGAAAAGATGAGCAATAAAAAGAGATTATGAGAGAAATCAATAGGTTCATACTGGCCCCACATGTCCACAAACATCTTTTTGCTGCTGGAGAATCACTTCTGAGATTGTAGCCATCATTACTGCAGTATTTATTTCTCTCTCTCTGACCCATCAAATACCTGCCAAGAATCAGGAGTCTATTTGGCTCTGGCATTTTAAGCTCTCTTAATTCTCTATAGGTCAGGTTTTTGGTCTTTTCTCTTATTTCCTAACTACAAGCAAGAGACTACAGTTTCTTTAACTGGCGGATCACAGGCCTGAAATATTGTGCAAGAAATTGTGGAATTCACAGAGAAGTAGGGATTGGTCTTAATGATGTTATTCTAATTCTGAGCTTCAAAGATTATGTGGCTAAATGAACATTTTGTCTAAGATGAAAAACTTGCTGTTGGCTTCATAAATACATATTTATTCAACAAACATTTATCTGGCATGGTGTGTATGGTATTAATTTATGTTTTTGGTTTCATTGATTACATCTACCTATTTTGTAAATTTTGGAAAGGTTCTGCCTGGTGATTTGTCCCATGTACCACACTCCTGATAGCAGACACAGTCCCTGAGCCTCCACATTCTGTAGCCATTTATCTTGATGTTTCCCAAAATGTGGTGCAAAACCATCTGTCTCAGACAAGCTGCTAGAGTGTAGTAGTTATGAATATGGCTCTAGAGCTGAATTGTACCTTAGCCATTTACCATCTATGAGACACTGGGCAAAGCACTTAACCATTTAAAATCATGTCTTGTAGAGTAAGTCCTGAATAAAGAGCAACTATCAGCATTATCTAGCGATTCTATCAAAATGCAGATCTAGAGATGTTTTAGTGGTGGACTGACTGACTGCAGCAAGATGATCTTTATTTATTGAAACTTGCAGACACACTGAATTTTATACTTTCCTCTTAAATTTTCTCATTTTTTCTTCCCCCTTTTTCTATCAATGACTGGGTTCAAATCTGATCCTTGCATTTTTCATGATGTATAATTTAGTCAAGTTTCTTGAACTCTCTGATACTCAATTTTTTTCACATATAAAGACAATATTTTCAATTTTCCTCATGACGATGAATGAGGTGAGGATTAAATTACAGAGAATACCCAATAAAATGAAAGTCATCATTTGTTACCACGTAACAAGCATTGCCTTATGGTGTTTAGCTATCTCAGCCACTTTGTAAGGTAGGTAGGTATCATCATGCCCATTTTACAGATGAGGAAACTGAAGCTCAAAATGGCTAAACCATTTGCACACAGTCTCACGGATAGTAAGTGGCAGATCCAGGATTTGAAAGCACAACTATTTTGGAATGTGGATATTTTATCAATAAAGTGTCTTCTACTTTTCTTATGGTTTTGTAAAGTTTCACCTCTAATTAAGAAACATGCAGGTAATGTCCTCTCAGGAGAGGATTTTCTGAAATCAGGCAGCAGATAGAGAGTTTTTGATATTTATACTCTTCACCAGTGTGCTGTATATTTATGACCAATGTTTTTACAACAGTACAGGCAATTTTAGCAAAACAAACAAACAAAAAAACCACTAAACTCCTAACAATAAAAGTTGCTGGAGTAGAAATTACTATGTATCCATATAGCTCATTACATATCTTTGCTAATAGAGTGTTTCAGGTCACCTTATAGGGCGAAGGAAGCCCCACTGTCCTTGTATTAATTAATTTAATTTATTCTCAATCTTATTTCTTAGACTCTATTTTGTTGCTATTCAAGAGGTATCTATACACTAGTTATAAGTAGTGAAGAAGACAGGAAAGTTCCCTGACATATGGCACTTAATTTTAATGGGGGGATGTAGATAAAAATTACTATATAATGAGCTGTATGGGTGCATACTACTTTCTACTCCAGCAACTTTTGTTGTTAGGGGCTTAGTGTGATATTTTTGTTAAAATTGCCTGCAATATTTTAAAACCATTGGTCATAAATATAAAACATACTGATGAAGAGCAATATGATGGAATAGGACTTTCCAGTGTTCCCCCTGCAGAAACATCAATTTGAACAACAATCAACACACAAAAGTACCTTCACAAGAGCAAAGGAAACCAGGTGAGTGATTTTACCACTGGAGCATAGCACAGAAATCAGAAAAGGTGCATTAAAGAGAGTAAGACAGGCAGTTTTACATTACCTGAGTCACCCCTTTGAAAATTCCAGGCAGTCCATCGTGTAAAGAGTCACTCTTCAACTGGGGGAAGGAGAAGAAAGTGAGCTTTGGACTTTTCCTTGAACCCCAACATTGGACCTACACCAATAAAACCCAACACTGAGCAGGCTACCACAGACACAGAATTCAGGGTAGTACCTATGGACTGAGTCTCCAGGCCTGTCCTGGCACCAGATTGGACCCTGCTGCTCCAGGTTCCAGGCCTGCTCATTGGATTCAGTCTCCAGGCCTGCCTCACCATCAGGCCAACCCCAGTGGCTCTGGGTTCTAGACCAGTTGCAGCACAGGGCTAGTCCCATCACCAGGTAAGCCCCCCACCAGATTTAGGCTCTAGGCCTGCCCCAAGACCCAGTCTCTAGGCTGGCCCCAGCAACCCTGGGCTCAGGCCTGCCCCAGCACCAAGCTGATTTCTGCATCCCTAGTCATCACTCTAGCACTCACAGATTCACCCATCAGGATGGACCCTGTGCATATAGAATTCAGGTTTGTCCAGTATCAGGTCAGCCTCTATGACCCCAGGCTCCAGTCCTGCCCCAGGTTTCAGAAAAGCCCAGAGCTAGGCACACACACAGCCCCAGGGTCAGGCCCACCCTGGCACTAAGTTAGCAATCCTTGCCTCAGACACTAGGATAGAACCCATTGGCTCAGGCTTTAGGCCTGCCAAGTATAAGGTTGGTTCCTGGTTCCATTCTCCAGGCCAGATCCTGTAGCCACATGCGCCAGCAGACCTAGAGTTCAGACCTGCCCAGGGTCCAGGCTTATCTCAGTAGATCCTAGCACCAGGTAAGACTCCTGAATCTTGGCTCCAGGACTAACCCTCAGCACCCAGGATCTAGACAAGTCCCCAAAATCCCAGGACCCAGGCCAGCCCTCATGTTCCTAGCCTTCTGGTCAGCATCATCACACTCAGCTTCCAAGCAAGGCCCCGCAGCCCTTGGCTCCAGGCAAGTTTCTGTGGATCCAAGCACAAGGTCAGCAACTACCATTCCAGGCTGCAGTCTGGCCCCTGTGGGTGCAGGCTTCATGTCTTCCCAAGCACCAGGCCATCCCCAGGTTCCAGTCAGATCCCAGTGGCCCAACGTTCCAGTGGGCCCAGGGGCCAGGCCTGCTTCAAAAAACCAAGGGCCTAGGCTTACCTCAGGAGACCCTAGTGATTGTCCAGCCCCTGTGGACCAAGACTCTAAGAACAACCCTGCAGACTTAGGCTCCAGGCCCATCCCAGTAGACCTAGGCTCTAGGCTTATCACAGCACCTGGCTAGCTCTTTCAGACTCAGGCTCAAGGGATATTCCAGTGTCAGGTTAGCCTCTGTAGATTCATGCTTCAGTAAAGACCCCATGGATCTAATCAAAAGGTCTAGCACTATTGATCCAGCTTTCAGGTCCAACTCTGCAGATCCCAGGCACCAGGCCCACTCATCTGCTGACCCTGACACTAGACCAGCTTGCCTAGAAACTTCAGAAGCAAACCTATTCATGCACTGTGCCAGATGGACTATTAGAATCTCTCTGGACGGGCTCACTGTTGAAAGCTTTTCTGAAACAAAGCCAGTCTGCAATGTTTGGAATAAGTCCGTCCTTTAAATACACAGAAACCAACACATGGCCACAGAATCAAGAACAATCAGGAAAACATGACACCAACAAAGGAATAATGCACCAGTAACCAACTATAAATAAGTGGAGATTTACAAATTGCCTGACAAAAAAATTAAAATAATTGTTTTAAAGAAGCTCAGTAAACTTCAAGAAAACACAGAGAAAAAAATTCAATGAAATCAGAAAAACAATAAATGACCAAAACAAAAAATAAATACCAGAGATATTGAAATTATTTTTAAAAAATCGAACAGAAATTCTGGAGCTAAATATACCATGAAGAAAATTAAAAATGCAATAGAGAACATCAACAGCAAAATTGATTAAGCAGAAGAAAGAATTTCAGAACTTGAAGACAGGTTATTTGAATATGTACAATCAGAGGAGAAGAGATCAAAATGGATAAAAAAGAATGGATAAATATTATGGGACTTTTGGGAAAGCATGAAAAGGACAAGGCTTTTTGATTTATATGAATTAATGAAGGAGAAGAGAGAGACAAAGGGATATTTAAAGAAAGAATAGAAGAACACTTTCTAAATTGGGAGAAAGATATAAATATTCAGGTACACAAAGGTTAAAGATATCTAATTAGATCCAATCCAAACAGGACTATACCAAGTCATGTGATAATCAAACTGTCAAAATTAATGATAAAGATGGAATTCTGAAAGCCACAAAGGAAAACAAGAATATCACATATATGAGAATTTCAGAACCACTGGAAACAAACCTCTCAGCAGAAATCTTACAGGCCAGGAGAGACTGGGTTGATATATGCAAAGTGTTGGAGAAAAAAAAACAAATCATCAATCAAGATTATTTTACCCACAGAATCCATCCTTCAGAGAAGGAGAGATATGGGCTTTCCAACACAAACAAAAGTGAGGGAGTTCATCACCACCAGGAAGACCTTTCTCACAAGAAATACTAAAGGCAGTCTTTAAAGGTGAAAGAAAAAGATGCTAGCTAGCAACAGAGAAACATAGAAAAGTATAAAACTCATTGATAAAAGTACGTACACCGTCAAATTCAGAATGCTTTAATATTGAAACGGTGGGATGTAAATCACTTAAATCCTTACTAAGAAGGTTAAAAGAGAAAAACTGTTAAAAATAATAATAGTTACGATAATTTCTTAAGGAATATGCTATTTAAAGAGATGTAAGTCATGGCATCAAAAACACAAAATTCGAGGAAATGTTGAGTTTTTTTAATGAGATCAAAGTTAGTTGTTATCAGCTCAAAATAGCCTATTAAAACAATAAGATGTCTTACATAACTCATAAAGAAAAAAATAGTAGCTATCAAAATAATAAAAAGAATCCAAGTATGCATTAGAAAAAAATAATTACCAAGAAAGGCAGAAAGACAAGAAGAAAGGAATAAATAATCTACAAAACTACCAGAAAGCAATTAACAAAATGGCAGTAGTCATTAACTAACAATAATTACCTTGAATATAAATGAATTTTTTAAATCAAAAGATACAGAATGACTAAAGGTATAAAAACAAGACCCACCTATTGTGCTGCCTACAAAAGCCTCACTTTACCTATAAGGACACACATAGACTGAAAGTGAAGGAATGTAAAAAATATTCCATGTAGATGGAAATCAAAAGAGAGCAGTGGTAGCTACATTTACATCAGATAAAATAGACTTGTGTGAAGAGTGAGACAGACTATAATATAGTAATACTGGGGACTTCAGTACTCCTCTTTGGGCAATGGACGGATTATTCAGACAGAATCAATAGTGAAACTTTGGATTTAAACCACACTAAACCAAATGGATCTAACAGACACAGACAGAACATTCCACACAAAAAAGCAGAATATACATTCTTCTCAAGAGCACACAGAACTTCTCTAGGATAGGTTATATGCTAGGCCACAGAAAAGTTTTAACAAATTTAAGAAGATTGAAATCATGTCAAGTGTGTTTTCTTAGCACAATGGTATAAAGTTAGAAATCAGTGACAGAAGAAATCTTGGAAGACTCACAAATATGTGGGAATTGAGACAAAAAAAAATGGACAAACAACATATCAATATTTAAGGCATGCAACAAAAGGAGTTCTAAGAGGAACATTTATAACGTACTTTCCTACATCAAAATAGAGAAAAGATTTTAAGTAAACAACCTAATATTATACCTTAGGAGAGTAGAGAAAGAAGAACAAACTAACCCCAACATTAGTAGAAGAAATAAAATAATTAGTAACATAGTAGGTGTAAGCAAAATAGAGACTAGAAAAAAACAATAAAAAGATCAACAAAACTAAGAGTTTTATTTAAGATTAACAAAATTTACAAACCTTTCACTAGACTAAGAAAATAAAGAGAAGATGAAAATAAATAACATCAGAAATGAAAGAGAAGACATTACAACTGACACCTCAGCAATAAAAAGCATCAGAAGACATTACTATAAACAATTATATATCAACGAGTTGGATAACCTAGAAGAAAATAATAAATTCCTAGATACATGCAGTCTGTCGAGACAGAATTATAAAGAAATAGAAAATCTGAACAGACCAATAACAAGGAAGAAGATTAAGTCAATAATAAAGTCTTCCATCAAAAATAAAGAGTCAATAATAAAGTAAAGTCTTTCATCAAAAATAAAAAGGCTTAGGAAATGACAGCTTCACTGCTGAATTTTACCAAACACTTAAAAAAGAACTAATAACAATTTTTCTCATAATCGTTGAAAAAAAGGAAGAAAAGGAAATACTTCCAAACTCATTTTATGAGGTCAGCATTACACTGATACTAAAGCCAGACAAAAACACTACCAGAAAAGAAAATTACAGGCCAATATTCCTGATAATCATAGATGCAAAAATTTGCAATAAAGTATTAGCAAACCAAATTCAACAACACATTAAAAGGAGCTTTCTAATAGAATAGTTTATATTCCTTTGGGAATACTATGCAGCCATAAACAAGAATGAGATCATGTCCTTTGCAGGGACACAGATGGCACTGGAGGCCACTATCCTTCCCAAACTAATGCAGGAACAGAAAACCAAATACCACATGTTCTGAGTTATAAATGGGAGCTAAATGATGAGAACACATGGATACATAGAGGGCAACAACGCACACTGGGGCTTCCAGAGGGTGGAGAGTGGGAGGAGGGAGAGAATCCGAAAAAATAACTAATGTGTACTAGGGTTACTATCTGGGTGATGAAATCATCTGTACAGTGAACCAAATAACACAAGGTTACCTATGCAACAAACCTGCACTTGTACCCCTAAACTGAAAAGTTAAAAAATAAATAAAAGGATGTTTCACCATGATAAAGTAGGATTTATCCTAGAAATTCAAGACAGCTCAACATACACAAATCTGTAAGTATAATATACCACATTAATAGAATGAAGGACAAAAAAACATACAATCCTCTTAACAGATGCAGAGAAAGCAGTTGACAAAATTCAACATCATTTCATAATAAAAACTCTTAATAAACTAGGTGTAGAGGGAATGTACATGAAATAATGCTTAATATCACTAATCCTCAGGAAAATGCAAACCAAAACCATAATGTGCTACAGTCTCACACTTGTTTGAAAAACTTTTGTCAAAAACTCAAAAGATAACAACGGTTGGCAAGGAAGTGGAGAAAAGGGAAACCTTGTACACTATTGGTATAGCCATTATGAAAAACAGTATGAAAGTTCCTCAAAAAATTAAAAATAGAACTACCACATGATCCAGTAATTCCTCTCTTGAGTATAAATTCAAAGGATATGAAATCAGTTTGTCTAAGAAATATATCTGCAATTCCATGATTATTGTACCATTATTTGCAACAGCCAAGATGTGGGATCAATGTAAGTGTCATCAATGGATGAATGGATAAAGAACATATGTTATATGTACTTAAATGAATTCATTGTTGCCTTTTTTTTAAAAAAGGAAAAAAAGAAAGAAAACCCTGCTGTTTACAACAACATGGATAAATCTGGAGGACTTTAGGTTAAGTGAAATAAGGCAGGCACAAATAGAGAAGTGTCACAGCATCTCACTTATATTTGGAATTTAAAATAGTTGGACTCATAGAAGCAAAGAGTAGAATAGTGAATACCAGGAGCTGGGGAGATGTTGGTCAAAAGTTACAAAATTTTGATTAGATAGGAAGAATCTACAGAGCCTTCTATTCAGCAGATCCATTGTACAACATGGTGACTATAGTTAATAGGAATGTACTATATTCTTGAAAATTACTAAGAGTAGATTTTACATGTTCTCACCACACACACACACAAAAATGGTATGTGAGCTAGTTCATATGCTAGGTAACTTGATTTGGCCATTCTGAAGTGTATACATACTTCAAAATATGATGTACAAAAAAAAGTCTACATAATTTTTGTTAATTAAAAAATAAATTTTAAAAGATTACTAAGATAAAAATGGAAAATTATAATTGATTTTTGTAAATGTTATAAGTGATATAAATAAGATATCTAAGGGCAAAGAATGTATTTGAGAGAATAAGAGAAGAAACTAAAAAATACTTCACTTGAAAAGAAAAAGATTGTGTTCAGAGATATTGCATCCACTTGTAACTGCTAAGCTGTTCATGGTGTCACACATAATGCTCTAAGTAACTTTACTGTCTTTATGGGCTCTTAATGTGTATTCATGTTCTTAGACTTCATATTAAGAATATTTCATCTCAAGCAATATTGGGATCTTTGAAAACATAATGCCTTCCAAGACCAATGCCCAGGATAGTCAAAGCAGGTAATTTTCTCTGATGTAAACATTTACTATGATGTTCACATCCTTATTATTTTCTTATAAAAAATTATAAAAATTTTCTGCCCATAATATTTTTCATAGAAATAACCTTAGAATAGTCTTTTTGAGAAGATTCCATACTGTTCTCATCCTTGCTACACTTAACTGATCAGAGTCGGGCACCTGTTCCCCAAGATAGCCCAGGTACAATCTGGTCAGAGACCCATGAAATGATCTTGTATAAACCATAAGCTATACCAGTTAGATCTCTTTCTCTAAGATACTTGGATCAGATAACATTAGAGAATTATGTTGATAGCTTTGGGGAAGCTAAAATGGAAGTGGTCATAGAGACTATGAAGTAGAGTGAGGAAGAGTTTGAAAAAAAATTTGAGAAAGTCGTGTGATGAGGTTTTAGTGCAATAAATAAGCAAATGTTATGATAAAAGAGAGAAATGACAACGAAGCTAGTCTTTACTGAGCTAACTAACAAAAAGGAAAGAGAAGTGGAGATCCAAAGAATACCTGGATGACATTAATTTTGAAAAACTCCAGTAGGTATCTACCAATGTCTGCTGCCAGAGACTTTAGAACTTTGCATTGGTTTTCATTTTCAAGAGGCTGAATGAGCATTTGGGTGGCATGTTGTAAGAGAATTAAAGAATGGAGTTGAGACTAGACTATATAAACTCATAGGTGTGTCTTAATTATGAGAGTCTAAATTTAAGATCCCAAATCATCTACACCCACACAATTTACTGTCTACATTAAACATCACTTTAGTAATCCATTGCTTTCATCTGCATGACTTTACAATTCTAAGAAACTGTTGCCAAGGAAAATAAATTTTGAAAATGATTTTCTTGTTCATTCCAGGATCTTCACAAGTAGATCATTTAAATAAACACCAATTGGTTAAATGCCTCTATAGCATCAAATGATAGCTAGCCCCAAAAGATTCTTCCAACGAAAGTATTCACCAATTCTAAACAATTATATCTGAATTCTTACCCAATCCTAATCAAATCACTTCATTGAAAGACCCCTAAATTTTATAAATATTCTAATTTTATCTTTCTCACTTCAAAAATTCACTGAGTCTGCCAAGATGATATATTCCCTTCCTATAAGAATCAATTCAGCTTTTCCTTATCATCAGGTTGTTTTTTCTTTTACTATCACATGGTTTTTTATGTAAGACCAGCTTGAGAAAAAAAAAAAAAAAATCCCCTAGTAACTTCCAGAATCTGAAAGCCTTATGCTTTTGTGCATTTACATCATACACTTTAAGACTTTGTCAAATGACCTGCCTTAATCGGGAATTTTAATCCTTCCTCCCACCCAATCCCATTTATTCTCTTTCCACAGTTCTTAGGCATGGCATTCCTCTCACTCATCTTTTAAAATGGAGAGTTTTTTGCTCACATTTCATGTGCTATAGTCTCTGAATTGTCCCAGGCTAAGTCTCTTTTTTACCTCTGTAAATCTCTCTATTTTATTTCCTCACCGAAGTGCAATATTTGAATCTGTAATAGATCAAACCTTTGTTGAAATTTCTTTCAAATTATATTAACATTAGGCTGAGGTACACAGAAAAGATGATGTGATTTTTCTATCTCTGTATGTGTGTATGATTGCATATGTGTATGTATGCAATTTCAAAAGAGAAAAACAGATAAACACACAAAATGTCTACCAACATCAACCCTTTCATCAAATAGCAACCAAATTAAAAAGGAAACCCAAGATAAATTCAGGTCCATATTTCAGAAGAAGTGAATGAGGACCTTTTTATTTCCAATGCAATAGAAATGCAAAGCGGAAGAAATCAATGCAAACCAGTATGTCTTGGATCAGCACATTTTAAAACAAAATGTACCTTTGTATCTAAAAATCTGAGAGCCATGAATATTTAACACAGAGAGAAAAGAATGATTTTGTCAGCCTGTAAAGCAAGTCCCAGGGTAGCTTAAATTCTGCTGCCTTCTATTAGCTTCTCAGCTCAGTAAACAAAATGAGTCATTCAGGGAGAAGGAGAGGAAGGAGGTAAGGACCAGGGGAGGCTGAGTGAGAGGGTACGTCTGAGGCTTGGGAAGGGGCGAATTCGGGACTGGTAGTGGAGGGGAGAGAATGATGAGGTTTAATGCCAGCTAGTGGTCATGAGCTCTCTGGCTGGGGATAGAGCAGCTGGAGATAGTCTGTGAAAAGAATTATTAAAAATCCTACCAGTTTTTGGAACCAAAGGAAGCAGGGAGTGGCTATTGTAGTAAAGGGATCTAAGGGATTGATTTCGCTATTCCAGGATGCACGTCTTGTTCAGCTAATCTCTCCAAGGATCTCTCTCCTCATCTCTTAAAGGGTAGTAATCCCAGCTCTTTGCTTTAGAAGAATATCTTGGGGATAAATGAAGCGCATTAGCCGAAATCCATGCTAAATATTTGATGGTTGTATCTGAAGCCACACAAGGGAATATTTGATCAGCTTGCTAGCTTCACGAGGGGGACAATTCTTAATGTGGCATAATTCAAAACTTTTATTACAGCCCAACCCCTGTCATTATGACTCAGATAATGTTCCCAGGAGTTTGCCTAATACTAAGAAAACAACATCGTGCAGGCTAATGATGTATTGATTCTTTGGCTATGAGGGCTGCATGAAAGGAAAACGATGATGAGTGGGCTGGGATGGTATACATGGGTGTGTAGCTGCATTAAACAATACTAATCAACAAGTTTGGCTGCTCCTTCAGCCTTTCCTTCACCCCCCCACCCCCGCCCCCCCGCATTATCCTGTTAAGCTTCAAATTGGCATTTTATCCCCTTGTTTTTTAACAAATGACTTTTGCAAGAGGCAGCATAGTGTTGTGTGAAATGGACTCTGGACTATGAATCAAAAACCTGCATTCTCATTCTAACTCTGCAATAAACACTGCTCATGAATTTGAGCAAGCCACTTCTAATTCTTTATTTTTAGAGTGTCAGTTTCCCAATCTGTAGGAAAAACAAGTACATTCTACAGTTTTTTGTTTGATAGAGGGAGGAGGGAAGAGACTTTCATTCTAGATAACACACATTACTCCCTGTTTATGTTTCTGCCCAGCCACTCTCTGCTTAGAGCCTATGTTTCGGGGCTATAAGCCTTAAGTATAAGCTATAAGCCTTGCTGGAGGCTGTCACAGCCTGAACTAACCATTAACTAATTAAGAGGGAGCAAATCAAGTTGTCAAAAATCTGTAAAACTAATAAGTCTTTGTAAATCGTAAGTTTTTTTAATTATATTTTTAAAATTTAAGTGGGTACACCACAATCGCATCACTTCAAGGCCAGCGTGCTTAGCACAAGGTATCAGCAGACAACCCTTGAAAAGAAGATTCCTCATTAAATACACTAGCCCTGAGGCCATCACTTCACTCAAAGCTTGTCCTTGGTACCTTAATTTTGGAGAAAAATGCAGATATTCAGAGGGTGTAAGAAAAAGGCATCCAGGCTGTCTCCTAGGAGTCTCTTGAGCCCTCAGGCAATCAGTCTAGAAGCAAAAGTCTTTTTATACAAAGGGACACTTGACACCTATCAATTATCTTCCTAAGCTGACTAATTCTTTTTTATGGCTTCTTGGTGCTCAAATCAGATCTGAGGTGCCATCTCTATGAAGGTTGACTTTGTATCAGCTGAAATATGGGAGCCACCATGGAATCATAGAATAATGGATGTTCAGGGCTTGTCGTATTAGAGATGGAGACGATTGGCACAGGAGCATCTAACTGGGATCATTTCTTCACGTAAGTCATTCTTAGCCTAGGGATGTGAATAGAATCATTCTGCAAATAGTTACAAGGTTTCTGTGCTGAGCTCACGCTTGCATTTGAGCACAGAGGACAAAGAATTGAAAAGACAGGGTCTCTTCCACTCCAATACCCGAGCACCTAAGTGGGGATATAAAGATGCACACAATGTTTTACCATCACTGGTTCATAAAACTGAAATTGTATTTACATCTCTCGTTATGTGAGGTAATGCAGGAAAACATTACAAAAGAGGAGATATCTGAGCTGAGGCTTATAGGGTGAGTAGAGTAAGGGTAAGCAAGCAGAGGGAAGGCCACACCAGGCAGGGGGAACATTATATATAATGGCAAGAAGATCTGTAAAATAATTGTATGTTTGTTTGAAAGCAGTTTGGTGTGAAGAGGTGCTGCTGAGATACTTGTCTTCCCAACACATACATGCAAGATTTGATGCTACAGTTGAAGGGAGACGTTATCAAATATTGAGCAGTTGCACAGACTGATTGGACACAGATAGTGGAATTGCCATTCTGGAGGTTGTAGGGAGACTATCAAAACATATGCCAAGTCATGGGAGACACTGTCCATAGGAGATGAATGAGGACCTCATTTTGACAGTGTAGGGGAAAAGGTGAGACCCTGAAACAGGATAGCAGCAGTTGGAGTAAGTATCATGTGAGAGTTGTTTAGATGGTGGAATTAGAACAGAAGTTTGCAATTGATGTGGTGGCGTGGATAAGGAAGAAACATAAGGCATTTTATTTGTGTTTAGGTTGTTATTAAAACTTCCTCACTCACAGTAATTTTCCCATTTTTTCACAGGTAAATTTGATTCCAATATATGTTTTAACCCAGTTAATACGACCACAGTGCACTGTGTTTTCAAGTTAGCAAAAATTGATAGCAGAAAGCTTTTCTCTTAGTTTTACTAATCAATATCCATTGAATTTCACTGGACATTCTAAACACAGTATGTGTATTTGGGAAGAAAATGGTAAAAAGCCACAGGACTCTCACCCTTCCAGACCTATGTGTGGAACCTGTTAGCCTGTGTGACCCAATTCTCCTGTAAGATGAGTCCATTAACATGGAAATGCCAACTTTGGAAATTGTGTTTTCAGAGTTCACAATATAGCTCAGAAAGAGGACAAAATGGATGTTGTAGTGTCCATTTTGACTGGACAGAGCTCTCATGGGTTTCTTTGAATTTTTTAAATGTGCACTCAAGAGCCAAAGTTGCTGAGCAGATAATGCAAAGATACAAACATGTTCTTGTGTAGAGGATAAAGAAAAGATCTGGAAGTCAAAATGTGTCATATACAGTGAGATAACATTATTAATGAATTATTTGTCCATTCCTTAATTAGATAAATATTTGTGGAGTTTCAAACATTGTAAACTGTACAGTGGGTATAATGATAGAGTCAACAGAGTTTAGATGTGAGTTTCAATATTCAATGATGAGTCTTATAATAGGAGTTAAGAAGTGTCATGGGAGTGGATATCAGATGTTTCTAACCATGAATTAAGTTCTGTATTGAGCTCAGGCGGGAAATAAATAATAGCAGTTGATTTTTCAATCAACATTGTATATTTATCTGTGCTTCAGATATTGAGCTAGGTTTGTGGTGAATTTAAAATAAATCAGACACTTACCCTCTTCTCTAGGTTATTTGTATGACAGCCATGGTAAGGTATGGAAACAAGTAACTTTGAAATTATTAAATCCATGATAAGCACCTTTGACAAAGGAAGTGTCACAGGACTTAGGAGAAAAAGAAGGTGATTCCAATTAGGCGATCTATCAAGAAAAGCTTAAATATCCAGGAAAACATCACTAAAAACAAAATACATTTGGAAACATAGTAATAAAGAAATTAGATTTATTGGGACTTGCTCTAAGAAGGCTAGCCGGTTGGTATCCAAGTTGAAGGAAGATAGATTACAAAAGAGGTAATATCTGAGCTGAAGCTTGAAGGATGAGTAGGTTGTATTAGGATAAACAAGCAGAGGGAAGGCCATGCTAGGCAGGGGAAACATCATATGCAATGGGAAAAAGATCTGTAAAATAATGGTTTGCTTGTTTTTTTATTTAAAAGCAGTTCAGTGTGAAAAGGCACTGCTGAGATATCGCTATTACTGACACTGAGACTGAGGCACTTCTATTTATCCAGACTCAAAGCATGTGACCTCAACTCTGTGCCTACTACCACGACCTTAAGTCAGGCCCTTCTCATCCTCTCTTGGACAGCAGACCACTTTCCATGCCATCTCCTCTCTATAACCCAGTCCCGCTCACTGAGAAGTCAACTAGCTCTATAGGAAACAGGCTTCCATGTTCATTTCCTGGCTTAGTATATCTAATGATTTCCTTAACTAAAGAAAGTGCAATAATCCATTTTCACTTATTTCCTCTATCAGCATTCCGTTTTGCTCTTATGACCATGGTGCAACTATCCAAAATTGTTTCTTTATTTTTCTCTGAATTATTCTTTTATAAGAACAATTTATATTTTTCATATGTTGACCTCTCTGCCTGGAATTGGTTCCTCATTCTGTGGACTGAAAAAAGTCCTATCTACCCTTGGCAAGACTTGCCTTGATTGTCCCCCTTTTCTGCAATGGAGTCTCTGAGTCCCAGGTTCCCCTAGATTCCTGTCTCTACTACAATAATTACTTTATTGTTTTGGAATTTTGTCTTTATAAATCCCCATTGAACTATATGTTTTGGAAAGGGAAGCCGTAATGATATTTTGTATAAATTTTAAATAATCTTTTAATCTGAGTTATTTAATTTTTGATATTCTAATATTCTATCTATTATTTATAAAATTATCTATAAATTTTCAGTGTCTCCAATGGTAACCTTGCTGTAATGGGCACTTGACAAATGAAGACTCAATTACTCATGAGAAGAAGGTATCATGGTAGGCTGGAACAAGCATCATCACCCAATTCCATTATATATTCTCTATAACTTTGCACAACTTTCTTGATTTGTTCAAGGTTTAAGTTTATTATCTGTAAAATCAGGATAATAATACTTAGCTCATTGTGAGAATTAAGTAAAATAATGATTGTAGAGCATTTGGCTCAATTCCTAGCATATAGTAAGCTCATAATAAATTATTTATATTAAAACTATTGCTATTAATTAATGTTTTAACCTGAGCAAGGATCAACCTCTATAAACTTTATTTTCTACCATCTTGCCCTCCATGGAAGACTTTAGTGATTCTCAAATAAAATATTACAGGTTAGAGTACTTTAAAAATTACAACAAATCATGTAATTGTTAATAGTGATTATTAAGCTTCTCAGAACCTTAGGTCACTTGGAAAGGATGAGGATGTGGCTTGTAAATTCTCTGTGACTAAAATGGAAACTGTTTTTAAGAACAGAGAATATTGTTATAGCTGATTCTGAGTCACCCAAGGTTAAGAATTGGAAGTGAGATTAATAGAGTCAAAAGCTTTCTCTTAATCATGGCTCTCGTAGTAAATCAGTTATTACATCTTTTTTCATGTCCCAGAAAGTGCCTAACACAGGTAGAATTATTAGCCACAATTCTTCATCAACGTACATGTTTCTGCCATCATAATTAGTCTGGCCTGAAGTGATAGGATGATTAAAGAGTGTTTCTGTCAAGATATTGTCATTTAAGATTTAAAAGCAACCAGTTCTTAATATCTGCCTGGGTCATTTTAAATTGTCAATTATACTGAGTAGACAGTGAAGCACTTGTTTTTCTTTATCAATAATTATCTGGGACTCTCAAATATTTACTAATAATACTAATTGTTAAAATATGAAACCATAAATATCAACTCAAAAGCTAGATATTGGTATTTTGTGTAAATACCAATATTTTGTGTAAATACAAATATTTACATTTTTTGTAAATATTTACATAAATGTAAATATTTGTATTTACACAAAATACCAATATCTAGCTTGTGAGATCCCAAGAGACCCGTATCACTTGGGGAAATAATGGACACTTTTTCCATGAATGTTTTTCTGACCACTCTGGTCTATATAATTTCTCTCTATTCCTATTAAACCTACAGTACATTCTACTTGGTTTCTCTTTTAACTGGATGCCTTGCAATACAATTGAAACTGCTCTAGCTGTATTCAACTGGATAATTTGCTAGCCAAAACAACCTAAAACTAACAAGCCCTAGAATCTGTGAAATAAGAATAATAATAATGCCTTGACTATTCCCCTAAAAGTTTATGTATTCAAATGATATATTGGGTGTGAAAAGTGTTTGCAAAAAGAAAATAATTATTTAGTTATTACCTAATGGTTTGTATTTCACATTTTTAAACATTTTTAACCCCTCTTATTCTTTAGATTCTCTCTAAACATTTTCTCTCCTTCAACAGCCTTAATTGCCATTTAGGGATGACAGGTTTGAGATCCATACTTGTGTCTCATCTCTCTTCATGAGCTGGACACCCATACATCATGCTGGATAATCTAAAATTTATCAAATTTAACATTTCCAGATGTTAACTCATCACTTTCTCTCCTTACCTGTGTTCTTTTCTTTTTCCCTACCTCAGTGAGTGGTACTCCCAACCACCTGGTTACTACAGCCATGAACTGGGTGTTCTAGATTTTTCCTTCATTGTTACTCCACACTTTAACCACTCACTAAATGTGGTCAGACACCCCTCAAATTGACTTCCCTTCCAGTCCTGGATCAGTATTACAGCCTCCTAATCGGCTTCTCTAACTCCTGACATGGCCTGCTTTAGCATGCTATCCACACGGCCACAGAGAAACCTTTATAAATGAAACAGGAACCTCCACCTGCTTAAATCCTGGAACATAATAACCATTGTTCCCAGGACAATCTGTAAACTCAAGCATGGTTTACAAACTCTTGAGAGCAGTTCCTGTCAAATTTAATGTGCATGCACATCACTTGGGCATCTTGTTAAAATATAGCTTCTGATTCACTGGACTTGGGGTGCAGGCCCAGGACTAGGATGAGCTAAGTGAGACATTCCCAGGTGAAAAATTTAAAGAGATACTCACTGTCAGGGCAGTACTAGTGCCAATCCTATAGTTGCATGAACCTGAGAGAGAGTGCCTCCTTAAATTATGTGTCTTAAGTTTCTCACCTGCTGACCTTGAAGGTGATGCTGATGCTGCTTGTTCTAGAACCACATTTGAATAGCAAATCTGGAAGGGTCAATACTTATCTGCCTGTCTTTATCTCTTAGGATTTCTCACCTCAAACTCTACCAGCTAGCTATACTAAATAATTTATATTATTGTTATTATTATTTTTCATTTCTGGGCACATGCTGTTTTTTCTTACTGAAATGATTCGTACTCCTAACTTTCATTGCCTCAGTGACATCTATGTGTCCTTAGACACCTCTTTCTCCAGGATGCCATTTTTGACTTAGAAAGGCAATGGATTCAAAGGTACCTACCTATTTTCTATTTCTGTAGCTCTACTTACATCTTTTTCTTCATCTTTTGTCTGTTGATAGCATACTATCCTCTTTAGTTGTATATGTCTGCAGGCAACATTTGTGGATTTAAAAACATGAGTTTATTTATTATTTCAGATCAAGCAACAAGTACATTTCCTCACGTAGATATTTAATATATATTTGAGAAATAAATGAAAGAATAATTGAACATTAAATTTTGCATTTGTGCTACCTTCTTAAATCTACTTTAAAATCCTTTAGCAATGCCTTCTACTTTTCCAGTAATGTTCATTTTACCTTACAATGCAGTGTTTGTACTCTGTAAATATGATTTCATATCAATAAACACAGATAATAATTTATCTTTATTGAAGTCATTTACTGAATAATTGTTAATCATGCACCTGCAAGGTGCTATGAATTCAGTGGTGAATTATAGTAAAGTCCCTGCTTTCAAATTTAGAGTCGAGGCATTTTAGCATTAAACAAATACATGTGTGTGTGTGTGTGAGATATTGCTATGCAAGTAGCAAGACAAACATATATACACACACATATGTGTAAACACATATATATGTATATACATATGTGTGTTTACACATATTGGTGTGTATATATGTTTGTATACACATATATATGTGTATGTGTGATATTGCTATGCAAGTAGCAAGACAAACATATACACACACACGTGTAAACATATATGTATACATATATGTATACATATGTATATGTATACATTTACATGTATGTTTGTGTATATGTTTTTCTTGCTACTTGTGTGACGATTGGTAAACTACTTTATCTCAGGTCTCTTACCCTCATTCTGCAAAGTGATCATAGCATTGCCTAACTCTTCAAGCCACTGTGTGAGTAAAATGAACTTAACTCTTAACTCACTTGGGTCACAGCTCTTACTGCTGGTTGGATCTAAGAGTGCTGCAGAAGGCAGATCTATATGCTTTTTTCCACACTAGGACATACCCTCTCCGTATGACTAAGGCATTTTGCCACATTAGCATGGATGAGTGCCTTTGGATTCAATGCTCTGGAGATAGCTCAGAAAGAAGGGAGTCATGTAAGAGACTAAGAGGAGCAGACACAAATTCATGAGCAGCACCAGGTCATGGGAAAGGTGGGCACCCCTTCACGGTCTAATGCATATGGACAGGGGTGTGATGAAGGGGCAATTGGGATCTGTCTTCAGTGTTAATTAACCTTTCTCACCCTTACATGGCACCAGACAGTAGCAGTTCTCTTACTCCCAAGAAAGGGATATAATTAGAACAGATGGAGAAAATACAGATGAAAAGAAATGGAGCAGGTGTTCAGCTCCAGGGATAGCTCATGTCCATTGATTGCACTCGGTAGAGGTTGGTTGTGTTTTTGGTTTTGGTTTTGTTTTTCTTTTAATCTAGCTGCTTCTCTCAAGCCACTGAATGAAGCCAGATGTTAAGGAGAGGTAGAAAAGAAAAATGGAGAGACTATCTATAATTAAAACTGCTCTTAGTTATCTGTATTTCCAGCCTCACAGCTTTTGGAATATAGAGAATGTTTTAAATATGTATACACATAACTTTTCCCTGCAAGACTATAAAGTCCAGAAACCAAACAGGGACACCAAGAGACCATAGAACCCTTCAATGATGAACAAGAATTGGCTTTAGATTCATCCAAAATATTCTATAAATTGGACCCTTAATTTTTGAGAGATTTAAAAAAAAAATAGCCTCAACCACATAACCAGTCAGTTAAAAAGCTAGAGCTAGAACCCAAATTTATATTTATTTATTACACCACCATGATTTAGTTACTCCCATCAGAACTATACTTCAATTTTACAATTAAGGAAGAATCAATGGTGGGGGCCTATAGCAAGTATAAATATGGGTAAGAGAATAATGTTGGCAATTTAACTCAAATCACATTGACTACATATTGGAGAAAAAGCTGTATCAAATACAGTCTTCATGTTGGCCAGCCTAGCCCGGGAATTTGAGTAGCCAAAGCACTCCACAGAATGCCTCATGTAGAGAGATGGCTCGGACAGAAGTACTCTGGGTGCAATTAAACACTTAAATAATCTCTTCTCAGGGAGAGTTCCTGATGATGAGTATGACTACAGTCTCTACAACAATGTTCATAGTTATGAAAGTCCAAAGGCTTCTATTTTTTATGAAAATTTCTTTTCTAAAAAACAATCCCCACAGAAGATTAAATACCTCATTTGCCTTACTATGCTTACTTCTAGTATATATTAGGTTTTTATGTAAGAGACCCTGTGAGTCTATGCATATTTTGATGGACATCTATAGTGTTATTTTCTAAGAAATCTATTCTAGTAGAATGTGTCTCTATTCTACAGAACAAGAGAAGAGGGCACCATGTCCTGCTTTTTCTGCTCCACTGGCCAAAGTTATTGGTAGTCAAGAGTGGGCACTTGACCCATGTCAGGCCAAAGTTCTTCTCAAGGTTGTCTTTAACTCAGAGATTGATTTCTTCTGTGACTGAAACTGTAAGATAGTCTGGATATCTGTGTCCATATTTTCTTTTATGTAGAGAGCATTATCCTAAAATGCACCAAGAATCAGAAATGAGAGGTGAAGATATTCCTGGTGGAATTTACATCAATTGCCATATTGCATTCGACGCTTATTTGTATCTTTTCTCTTTTAACAGTTTTATTACTTAAACTCTCTAGGATTCTGGAAGGCATTGATTTTTTTAAGTTAGTTGATATGTTTCTTCTCTTCTTCAACCAAATGAGGCCTGGACAAGCTAGAAATAAGAACTTAAAAAATACTTTCAGTGGTTACAATTACATGCCAGTTTATTTAAAACCATACACAATTGTATGTGCAATTTGCATATATCTCTGAGAGGCTGATATTATTATCCCATTTTACAAAAGTAGAAGAAAGCTCAGAGAAATTGTCTTTCCCAAGGTTATCCCTCCAGGTAATAGCAAATCTGTGGTGCATTCCAAGTGTCTTTCTCTTTTCACTGCAGTATACCCAGTCCCTACTCAGGGAGAATAAAGTTCATTGAAGGTCAAGAAACAAAATAAATAAAATACAGAAAAGTCCAAAATTAAGAAAGCAAGTTGGCACACATACATTGCAATGAATTAAGGAAATAGCTTCTTGATGAAACATTCAAATGATTATTCTAAAACATGATAGAATAATATTTCCATCCATGAGATCAACATGAGCAACATAAAAGTGTAAAAATGCAAAATGTGGCAAAAATATAGTATTCACAGAGAAATGTAGTGGGAAGGAGACCAAAAAATATTTAGAAACCAAGTTACTGGAATTCTTAAAATTGTCTAAGCAATTTAGACTATTTAATTAGCCCTGTCAACACAATGGAAGGCTTTGAGAAGAGAAGCAAGTTCTTCACAATGTGAGGGGTGGATTAAAGATGGAAGTGAAACCACAGTGATAGTAAGATATTGTAATGATCCTAGTTCTTCCAGAACTTTCATTTTATGAATCAGAATGGAAGGACATGCTTTATGTCCAGACTGGGAGCTCCACTTAATTTTAGCTATTTGATCACGAGCGGCATATCCCTTATTCTTGAACCATTCACCTTATTTTAAGTCGGAGTCTGAAGCCACATCTCTAATACCGACTACTCACAGGTCCTCCTGGTTCACCAAGTGTGATATCCAGAGTGTGCTTCAGGAGTGCTTTGGGTCCACCACCTACTGCATTTGTGTCACAACCCCATTTTCTGCTAAATAGGGTAAGTTCTCCCCATTGCTTTACAGTCTTACTCATGTGACACACTTTTTTTTTTCTTGCATTGCTCTAGAGGGTTAGATAAGAAGTTTTCCATTCAAAATAGGTTTAGAAACATGGATTTTGCAAATTGGGATTGTTTCATTATGCCTGTTTTCTCATATGTTACATATGCAGAATAATTTTCCTTTTTTTTTTTTTTTTTTTTTTTGTAAAATTGGAGAACAGTTGAAAACACCTTTTACTTAAATTTCAGGCATTCAAAGTAATGGGAAAATTTGAGCAAACAACAGTGTATGAAAATCCTGATTTCCTTGTCAAAAAGCTTCTTCTACCCTTTGAGCCAACTTAGCCATTTTCCTCTGCTTCTCTGGTTTCATATGAATCCCTGGTTTTTGCTACAGTTCCTTTTATATACTCCGCAACCCAATTAGACAGCATATCCATTAAAGGCAGGTGCTGTGTTTTATTGAATTATACCTCTTTATGGAAGGGTGGTCTAGGACATAATGATTTTTAATCCCTGGGAACTCCTGGGTATCAGAGCCAACTGCTATATCTGTACTATCTGTTAGGCGTACCTCTGGCCATAGCAGTTTTATCCTGGAGTGAAAAGCTGACTTGATTGGAACAGTCAGATTCTCTCTTCTGGAAAGTTGCAATCTCAAAAAGAGAGACAGATGATCCATATTGATTGTAGTATCAGAGAGAGAAAATTGTTCTCTTTTCCTCTAAGTCTCCTAAACTTCCCTGCTCTCCACTTTTTCCAAGTCTTAGTCATTCAACTGTTTGGACTTAATGAGATACTCAATATTATTTCAAAATCTGCACTTTTTAAAGTTAGTCTGTGTTGACTTCTGATGCCTTGCATAAAATAATAATATGTAAATTTTGATCATTGTCTTATTCATAACACAGATCTCAGAATTTTACCCATTGTGAGTCTTCAAGACAAGCTAAACAAATGAACTAAAAAGCATTGGCACAAATATTGGCTTTTCATTTAGGGTTTAACCATTAGACTAGAAAGTCAAATAAGTGCTGTTATCCAGGGACTCCAAAGGCTGAGGAAGGAGGATCACTTAAGCCCAGGGTTTAGAGGCTACAATGAGCCAGGATTGTGCCACTGCACTGCAGCCTAGGCAACATAGCAAGACTCTGACTCTAGAAAAAAAAAGAGAGAGAGAGAGAATGAGACTGGGCGCGGTGGCTCACGCCTATAATCCCAGCACTTTGGGAGGTCAAGGAGGGTGGATCACAAGGTCAAGAGATCTAGACCATCCTGGCTAACATGGTGAAACCCCGTCTCTACTAAAAATACAAAAATTAGCTGGTCGTGGTGGCATGTGCTTGTAGTCCCCACTACTCAGGAGGCTGAGGCAGGAGAATTGCTTGAACCTGGGAGGCGGAGATTGCAGTGAGCTGAGATGGCACCACTGCATTCCAGCCTGGGTGACAGAGTGAGACTCTGTCTCAAAAAAGAAGAGGAAGAGGAGGAGGAGGAGGAGGAGGAGGAGGAGGAGGAGGAGGAGGAGAAGGAGGAGGAGGAGAAAGAAGAAGAAGGAAGAAAGAAGAGCTGAATGTTAGCTCTGAGTCATTTACTAAATCACAACTTTACGTACGGCCAGTCACTTTTGTAGACAATCCCTGTTTAAGTATTTTAAATGAAAAGATTATGTCACATGATCTCCAAGGTTGCTCCTGGGCCTGATATTATACTGTAGTTTCATATTACTCTGTTAACAAAGATGTAAGGTTTGATATCAAGTTCAAAATGTGTTGTGTGAAACATTTGTTGGGTGATCATTTAATACTCCCTTCCACATGAGTAGATCTCCATATAGAACATGAGTGCTAATTATTTTTAAGTTCTTTATATGGTAAAGGGAGAGCTGGGATTGGATCCAGGTCTTGCAGCTTCTAGTTCAGTGTACTTTCCATTACTCTACGCTGCTGTTTCGGCTCCACCACTGCATGGGGAAACATCTATCTAATAGTCACCCAGACAGTCTTTCCAGATAACCTTCATTAGTCATTTAACACAAATGAAATTCTTTCCAGAGAAGCAACCCTACCAGTAAGGCTTAAGCTATTATTACTATTTTAGGCAACACATGGCATTGATTGAAATCTTGGCAAGGAGATGGTTCTTGGAACAAAACTGGCTTACAGTGGTCCAAACAGTGTTTTGTGAGTAGAAGGTATCGTGTTCTTTGTACAGCACACACCTGGCACAGAAAATTATAGTTTTGCAGAACTCAGTGCATCCTGGGGAATAGGAAGTGATGGCACTGGAGTCAGAAAGTGTTGGATATCCCCTGGATTTTGTTATAGCTCCACTGAGATGACTGGAAGTGACTTCATGTCCCTGGTCTTTGATATCTTTTGTATAAAACTAGGCTTACCTCAGTGGTTCTGGGAAGACTTAGGTTCCACAGCAAAGCCTCAGAAGCTACCTTGCAGTAACAAGTGATAGGTTGCAAAAGGACACTGTGCAGAAAGGGGTTTCAAGGGTCCTCTTTTCCCACATCAATCAGAACTGCTCTGCTCTGGTCTCTTATAACAAAAAAAAATTTCTCATGGAATTTACTTAGGGGTAAAAAAATATTTGAAACAACAAATTTCTTGAAGTACTAAAAGTGAGATCTCTCGCTTTCCCTCTCCCTCTCCTTTAATCTTAATACTAAGTGGGAATATTGGAGAAATTGCACACATCCTCACTAGTCCTCTTTAACAAGGGTTTTGAACAAATCCATTTATTTCTTCCTGAAAAACAAATAGATTTATGCATCTCCAATAGCTGATTGAACTTTGCCACTGTGATTCATCCCTATCGGCTTATCAACTCAAAATACATCTGCAAGCCTGAACTCAATTTCTATTTCTGACAAAATCTGCTTCTCAACAAACCAGTTCTAGACTTAGTGAAAGGCAAATTTTACTTTTTTTTCTTTCTAGTTAGCCAGCATTAAAACCTTCAAGTTATGCTTGACCTATTTATCTCTTTTAATTTGCTGTAGAAAGTTTTTCACTTAGCTATTCTAATACTTTTTTTTCAAATTTTCTTACCATTTGCTTAATTTCAATATCTATTTGTATAATCCTAATTTAGAGATTACTACGACAGTCTCCCAAATATCTGCCAGTGTGCACAACTACTTCAGAATGGTTCTCTAAATTTTTTCCTCCTCTACACAATGAGATAGATCCTCATCGCCAGATTATTTTTTCCAGAATGGGGCACCTGATATACAGTCCAAAGGCTTTTGAGAGTCCAACACTCTTGGATTCGCTTTTAAGGCTCTCCATAATCTATCCTACCCTACATACTTATATATTTCATCTAAAGTCTTTTAAAATGCAAATAATTCATTCTGAAATATTGATTTATTTGCTGTACCAGACACATATATCATTTGGATTTGAATAAACATAGGCTAATTTGGATTTTCAGCTCTTGTAGTTGATAAGAAAATGCAAATCAACCTATACATGGAGATTGTAACACAGAGAAAACTTTCCCTTCTAGGACGCAGGAAGGACTAAATAACATGAGAAAAGGGTTGCATGAAGGCTTAATTTTAATTTTATATAGTGTTAGAAGCCTTCGAGACACACCCTGTAATATAGAGGGCACATTTCCCACAATTCCACATCGTAATGCTGCTAGTCCTAACTAAATCAAAGATGAAAAAGGCAACACGCTACACTATTTGAGGCAGTTTCAGTATTTGCTTTACTTTTCTGTGACACTGTTAAAGTAGCATGTGTCTTTCAGAGCGTCTTCCTTTATTCTAAAGTTTCGGCTATTGTTTTATTATATATTTATCATTTCTATATTGTACCCTCCAAACTATAATACCTCTCTTCAATTTCAGAGCCATATTTTTATCTGCCCATCATAAGCACTGTGTTCAAATCAAATTCGTTGCTCACCCTTGTTTTCTTTGTTATCTTCATAACAGCCTTCATGTTACAGAAGTCCCCGGACCAGACTTGGAATAATTAATGACTTTGCATTGGTCAGTGTTCATGACAGGAAAACAGATGCCACACCAGGTATTTTTAAGAGACATTTTTAATATGGGGAATTGGTTATGCAAGTGTTGGAGAGCTGGAGAGGAAGGAGGGTGTTGGAGAACAGATTAAATGACTTTAGGAATCATCTATTATTCCCAGAATTGGAAGAACAAGGAGAAGAGTTAGCAGTTATCATAACCTAGAATGTCAGAGAAGATGCTCCACAAAGTTGGGGCTCTGATCACTGAGAAGGGAGCAACTGGCCACCTCACATTGGTACCTTTGAGAGCATGCAATGTAAATGTTAAAAGAAACTGGAAACGGGGGTTGGGCACAGTGGCTCAGGCCTCTAATCTCAGCACTTTGGGAGGCTGAGGCAGGTGGATCTCTTTAGGTCATGAGTTTGAGAGCAGCCTGGCCAACATGGTGAAACCCTGTCTCTACTAAAAAAGTACAAAAATTAGCCAGGTGTGGTGGTGCATGCCAGTAGTCCAAACTACTTGGGAGGCTGAGGCAGGAGAATTGCTTGAACCCAGGAGGCGGAGGCTGCAGTGAGCCAAGATCATGCCACTGCACTCCAGCCTAGGTGACAGAGAGACTCCATCTCAAAAAATAAAATAAAATAAATAAAAGATGGAATCTGGAACCAAAGTGGGCTGCCCACGTAAAGCATCATCTCTAGATCGTTTCCATCAAGAATGAAAATCAAAGTAAGAATGAGTAAGTCCCTTCTTGTCTTCTAGGGGTCTTTGGTGGCAAAAACTTTTAGAAAGTCAGGTATCAGAAAACATGTGTATTTTTAGAAGTCCAATCAGAGCATAAAAAAAAAAGAATAGAAGGTCAGTTTGGAACTCAGAGATAGTAACTTCACATTAAAAATAATACAAAGTTCTATAAGTTATATCTTTGATTCGGTGCTAGAATGCCTCACCTTCTCATTTCCTGTTGCCACACCTCTAGTGCAGGTACTCACTATCTCTTGTTCAGGCTATCCAAATGAGCTAGAGAATTGCATCTCCTACCCTTTCCTTTCTCTAGTCCACCCACTACATCTGCGGTCTACTTGTTTTTCTAATGAACAACTTTGATTGTGCTGCCACCTGCTTGAAAACCTTTCCAAATCTCTTATCAACTCATTTTCTCTGGGGAACCTGAAATAGTATTCATTCCATCTCCATTTAAATAACCTCTTCTAAAAAAGGTTTATGACATGTGCAAATAAAAAAAAAACATGTATATTTTTTACAAAACTTGGTAGCATTCTCTCTTCTGACATTCAGCAATTATGGAGCATCTATTACATGTGCCAGGCCTCAAAAAACTCATATTTTAAGTTGTGAGTCTGTTGCCTATACTAACATATAAGTGCCTCATGAACATGTTTAATATTGTTTTTGTTTTTGTACTGTACCTGTAGTAATCTGCAGAGAACCTCACATGGGGTAGATGCCACAAGCTACTTGTTAAATGAATGAATGAATGATAAATACGCATATCTAGAAAAAAATTGAGCTATTTGTTTTCTTGTCCTGCTGGGTTTGTACATTGTCCTCAGAGAAGTTTCCAAAAGATTTGGATCAACATCTTATAAAGAGGAAGTCTTGAGTCCCACAGTGCACATGTCATTAGGGCTACAGCAAACAGTGAGGCAGAGGTAAGTTTGGTTCCAAAGTCTGAGCTTGAGTTACAAAAAAGCCAATGAATTTGAGAAGAAAACTGAAGGTAAAGTAAAGGAGTGGTCCACTGGAGTGCTCACCCTTGTTGCTCTTCTCTCCTCTTCTCAGAAACCTGAGATTAGTTCTTCCCTCCCTCTAACCCCTGCCTCCTCTCCGTTTCCACCTCCTAATTTTTAAACGCCACTGTTTTGGAGAAACGTAGTGTAATTCCAGCTGCAGGCACTAAATCATTGCTGTACTTTGGATGTGTGCTACAGAAGGGAGCCCTGTGATGAATGGGGCTGTCCATATTTACATTGGGTGCACAACAGCTGTGGGGATCGTCCTGTGCAATGAGTATTCTGGGCAAACTTGGCATGTCCCCATCACACCACCACCTCCCCCACCTTCTCCTTGCCCAGTGACAATGACTGATTGGCCACTTCTAAGGAGAACTGCCCTTTAGAACAAAGGAATCACAATGTCTCCTCTTGTAAAAGCACATACGTACTCTCACCACACACACACACACACACACACACAGAGTCCTTTCACTCTCAATCTGACAGTGCCACATTTTTTTTTTTTTGGCAATTTCGTATTTCCCTAGATAAATAACCTTGCAAATAACAAAACTGCTCCAGTGTAGGCAGATGGTACAAAAGGAGCAATTTCCATCTTTCAAAAAAAAAAAAATCTCCTTATGGGCTTGAAGAGACATACTGCATTGGTCATCGCCAAACTTATTGCCCAAGGCAAGTTGTGTCAAATACAGGTCATGCTAAAATTCCATGTAACCAGGGCTTTTTGCCCGTAGGCAATCCGCCTTCCTGACAGTGTTGATTTGAGTTCTAGTGCCAAAGAGAAAAAGAGAAGAAGGAAAGGGAATACCAATAGTAAAGATTTATCACATTTATATAGTTCTTTACTCCTCATAGTACATACCATTCCCCTTCACTCTCCAGGGATAAACATTCAAGCCTGAAGGACAAGAATATCTGTGTGTGTGTGTGTGTATATGTGTGTGTGAGAGAGAAAGAGGTTATTTGTTAAATAACAGAAATTTTTAACAAGTTGGACTAATTTTATTGACTAGAATATTTTAGATGCAGAACATAATCTGGTCTTTAGGCTTTTAATCATATGTACTTGTAATTTCACTATTTTTCTCTGTGAACAAAACCTGAGAAATATTGCCATCCAACCATCTATTTTTTATAATTCTCCCTTTGGGTCCAGGATTTCTTACAGGTCCTGATAAGAAACATCAAGACAAAGAGATGGCCATGATTGCAACAATCCTAGGGGTAAATCACACGCTTTATTCCATCCCACACTGTCTCTGAGTGGGTAACCAAAGAATCATTGGTATGACAAGACCAATTCCAAGTTTTCAGACTACTCATTTAGAATTTTAAAATTTTCTTTTTAAAGCACATAATTGCATTGCTATTTTTAGGTTTCTCCTTTATATGTTTCAACCTGTTCAGGGACACTTCCTATGATATGAGGCTACAGAGTGGTAATATAATAGTTTCTAAACTTTACTGCATAAAATTGGATCCAATGCTATTACATCTGGAAGCACACATACTTTATAAATTGTAAAACATTTAAAAAGAGTAAGAATGTGTTAGTAACATTAAATTTGTTCCAAAACTACCTCTTTTCCTCCTGTCTACCCTACCACCACCACCACCACCAAGAAAACCATCAAGACCTGGTTTGGGGCTCCGTGAGGCCGCTCCAAAACATAGATGCCACCCACCAGATTGATTGTATGGCCTACAACAGTATCCACACTAAGACTTAGTCAATCACGAAAGAAAGAAGAGTAGGGAGTTGCCAAGGACGCAGGGGGCAGGTTCCAGTTCTGTTGCTTATTTGTTGTGTGAACTTAAGCAAGTTTCTTAACTCAGAAAACCCTATCTCCTCTTGTGTAAAAAACAAGTATTACCTTATCTATATAGAATTATGTTGAGGACTACATGATATAATGAATGTAAACAGTTTTATTCCAGGAAGTCATTTAACAGATTTCCTTTCATTTATGTTTATGTTCATGTTGCGAGGCAAGGCAGTAGGCAGTATGACAAAGAAGCGAAACAAAAATAAAAATACAAAAGAAGGTGAGAGGGGCTGGGCGTGGTGGCTTACACCTGTAATCCCAGCACTTTGGGAGCCCGAGGTGGGCGGATCATGAGGTCAGGAGTTCAAGACCAGTCTGGCCAATATGGTGAAACCCCATCTCTACTAAAAATACAAATATTAGCCGGGCATGGTGGTGGGCGCCTGTAGTCCCAGCTACTCAGGAGGCTGAGGCAGAAGAATCACTTGAATCTGGGAGGCGGAGGTTGCAGCAAGCTGAGATCATGCCACTGCACTCCAGCCTGGGTGACAGAGGGTAAGAAGAATCCAATCATTCAGTAGCTTTAGGAAAAGCTGACTTACATGGGTTTTTTTCATGTTTTAATATCACAGGAATATATTGAATGCAGTACCTCCCAATGCAGTACCAATATTGGAACTCATATTTGCTGGATGTATCTAGAGTGGCACTGTCCTATAGAACTTCCCACTTTCCTCCGTGGTAATAAGCATGTTCTATATCTGCTCTAACTTACATAATGATCACCAGGCACATGTGGCTACTAGACCCATGAAAATTGGCTAGCACAACTAAAAAACTAGTTTAAATTTTATTCAAATTAATTTCCGATGTAAGTTTAAATAGCCACATGTGGCTAGTTACTATCACATTGGACAATACAGATCTAGAGACTAGTGTTTCAGGAAACACACGTCAGAAAATACTGCAGCAGTACAAACAGCTGGGCAAAAAAAAAAACAAGAAAAAACCAGAAGCTGGCAGGGTCTGAATAGGTTGGGTGAAGCAGGCGTGAGAAGATCTGTTTGCTTCCCTCAGGGAAGAAAATGTCATGAATGACAGTGGCTAAGCAAAGTGGGTTTACTGAGAAGCTCCCGAAGCTTAAATTTCAGTGCTGCACTCTTGCATGAGTTCAGCTAAGGCTCTGTGCATTTTTCACATGGTCATATATTTCACTGTAAAATTTTCAACAGTAAAATGTAACAATAGTTGTTTCAAAGAGCCCTTTCCACTCTGACTTTCATTATGTAAGGTATCCTCTCATGTTGGCTGGTGCTCTGGTCTGAATATTTGTGTCCTTTCAAAATCCACATGTTGAAATCCTAACCCACAAGGTGATGGCATTAGGAGGTGGGGCCTTTGGGAGGCGATGAGGTCATGAGGGTAAAACCCTCATAAAAGAGGTTTCAGAGAGCTGCCTTGTCATTTTCACCATATGAGGAGTCAGCTAGAAGGTGCCATCTAGGGGGAACAGGCTGCTTCTAGACACCACATTTGTTGGTGCCTTGATCTTGGACTTCCCAGCTTCTGGAATTATATATATATATTTATATATATATAAAATCTGTTGTTTATAGACCACCCAGCTTACAATATTTTTGTTATAGCAACCCAAGCAGACTAAGACAGATGATGACGTGTAGCATGAACATTTCTGGAATCTGGATAATGGGAAGTTGAGTTGGGGATACACAGTGATTGGCTTTAAGTAAAATACATTTACATGGTTTAGAGACACTTTTGTACATATATAAGTTATCTCTAGTCATTCTAGTGTAGAAATGGCTTTCAGGAATGTTCTTAATGTTGTAAACTCAAAAGATATAGATTAAGTTCTTTAAAAAGCAATCTAAAATTCTTTTAAATTTCATAGCTCATATATGAAAAAACTTTCTAAAGATTTGCACAAATTTGACCACAATCTTAACAAAATTTACATGCTATTACAATAATTAGTGAAAGTTCCCAAAGGCATTTCTCTCAACTATCTTTAATGAAAAATAAGTTGTAAGCAACATTATTGGAGAAAAGATCAAATTACTTTTATTCCATCTTTAGAGAATATTATAATAGCATTGTCATAAAAAGACATAATCAAATGAAGTCAAAAGAAAAAAATAAGAAAAAGTTATTACAGAAGTATGTCAGAAAGTTAATTATTTTGTAAAACAGATTTACATTGTTTTCTCGATTTGGAGACTCTAAAAATTTGAGTTGATCATGAGTTCTTTTGTTTTTTCTAACTGTATATAATTATTCTGTATTTGATGTTTGCAATTTTGTGCTCTCACTTTACAGCAGGCTCCTAAACTTCTAGAGTTTTTCGGTTGTATAATAAGTTTTTAGGTTGTCTCAATAAGTCTATAGATGACATTTTAAAAAATTATTATCATATGCCAGCCATCATTGAGAAGCTATTGCATACAGTATTGCATTGAACTTCCTACTAGCCCTGTGGAGGAGGTGTGCTCACCATCTCAGTTTTCAAGATGAGGAACTGAGGTTCATAGATTTTTGCCCCAGTTTATAGAGCTAGTAAGTGGAAGAACTGAAACTCAAACCTGATAATACTTCTACTTCTGGTTAAGGAGTAGAAAGTAGCAGCAAACTATTGTTCTTGCTGGAACCACTTGGGTGTGGGAGACAAATGCTACATAAGTAATATATTTTTAAAAAGTGGTCAGAAATGTGTTTAGGTAAGGAGTATGGAAGAACTGAAATCCAAACAGAAAAGAGCTCTTCTTAAGTGAGTAGACTTGCTGCATTGTTCACTGAGGACATTTTTTGAGTCTATGCACAGGCTGGGCATAAAGCTTGCAGTAGGCAGAGAGACCTTTCTAAGTATAGGAAAAAAAAAAAAAAAAAAGCAGTGGAACTTTTTACAGTCACATGGGTTAGCATGAGGGAACAGAATCTAGAAGTGCCCCAAATGCTAGGCTGATTTTTCTCACAGGATCTGCTGAGTGCTATGGTGGAATGGAAAGTTGGGGCAGGATGGAAAAACCAGAGTAAAATCTCATTAAATTTTGCAGTTTATAAGTCAAAGCAGTGCATATTATTTATTGTTTATTGTTTGCTTTAGTTGATATATAATAATCCATTGTGTGACCATAGCAAAACTACCTTTTTACCCATTTGAGTGGATTTTGATTTCTTGCTATCACAAGAAGTGTCACTTTGAAAACAGATAATATTGACTGGGGAAAGAAAAAATAACTGAGGAGATGTAGGGTTTGAAATGCATCATTGCATACTTATATGCATTTTTTTTCTAATCAGAGAAGAAAAACATATCTGGAAAGATGCATTTGTCTACTTTGTATTATCTTTTTCTGAAATTAGTTGGTATCTTTGATGTACTGAACACATTCTTTTAAGTGTGTTGACAGTAAAGGAGAATATGCATCTGAAAAAAATTCATTTTTTTCAAGTATTAGAAATAAACATGCTGAAGTCTCTGCAAGACAGGAGGAGAGGAAAACAAGAAAAATAGAGAAATGTACGTATGGAAAAGAAAAAGAGTTTTACAAAAGTGCAGATAAGGAGGGAGGCAGGGTTTTTACTCTTGTGTTGGGTGATGGAGGTTGAAACTCCAACTTGTAATCTCCTTTTCAACAAAGTTTACTTTATGTTGCCCATATCGAAATAACTTACTTTTAATTCTTCTCCAATTTGGACTCATACTTTCTCATCTGAAGCTGCTCTTGTCCAATCCTAAAGTGTCTGATCCCAAAGAAAATTGTCAAGGTTTGTTGTTCAAGGTTTCACTTTAAGACGGAATGCCACAATAGGAACATGATTCGAGAGAGGCCGTAGATTTGGTTTCTGATGTCTTCTCAGCTCCTACATCCCTCCACAGTTTCACCTTCTCTGCTGCTTATGGCAGCATTTCTTCCCAGTAGGATATTTATGTGAGGGACTGCTGTTATGTCATGACTTAATAGTGCATTGCATTTAAGCCTGTTTTCTCTTTCTGGTCCTAAGAACAATGCACTTTTGAACAATGGAGCAGAGCCATATGTTCTTTTAGCTTTCTTAGAAGGAATTATCTGGAGTTCAGACTAAAACTTATTCAAATAGAATTAGAAAACCTGGGCTGGGCTGGGTGGCTCAGGCCTGTAATCCCAGCACCCGCCAAGGCGGGTGGATCACCAGAGGTCAGGAGTTCCAGACCAGCCTGACCAATATGGTAAAAGCCTCACCTCTACTAAAAATGCAAAAATTAGCCTGGCATGGTGGCATGTACCTGTAGTCCCAGCTACTCGGGAAGCTGAGACAGGAGAATTGCTTGAACCAGGGAGGTGGAGGTTACAGTAAGCTGAGATCACACCACTTCACTCCAGCCTGGGTAACAGAGTAAGACTCTGTCTCAAAAAAAAAAAAAAAAAAAAACCTGAAGATGTAAATAGATTTGAAAGGTCATAGTACCAGTCTGTTCTCATGCTGCTAATAAAGACACACCCAAGAATGGGTAATTTATAAAGAAAAAGAAGTTTAATGTATTCACAGTTCCACATTGCTGGGAAGGCCTTACAATCATGGTGGAAGGCAAAGGAAGAGCAAAGGCACATCTTACTTAGCAGCAGGCAAGAGAGAATGAGTGCCAGCAGGGGAAATGCCAGATGCTTATATACCCATAAGATCTTCTGAGACTCACTCATCATCATGAGAACAGCATGGGAAAACCATCCCCTTGATTCAATTTCGTCCACCTGGTCCCTCCCATGACACATGGGGGTTATGGGAACTACAATTCAATATGAGACTTGGGAGGAGACACAGCCAAACCATATCAATTATCTAGGCTTTCATGTTGAAGAAGGGAAAACTGAACTTCAGAGAGCTGTAATACCTTGGTCAAGCAAACATAGATGATGAGAGGTTAACAGCTTGGGTTAGAATCCAAGCAATTTTAATCCCAGGAAATTTAGTATAAAACTGAGTCTCCATTCCAAATTAACAACTGTTCCAGTGCAGTAGAGGAAATGTAGGGCTTGGCATCTGCCCTTAAAGGGCTTAGAAAGGGAAAGCCATGTATGTTAGATATAGCATTTTTAGAAGCACAGTATATTCTTGATAAGCTGAGAGAGAAAGGTGAGAAGATCATCAATGTACTATTCTGCCTGTGTATGTATGATAGTGAGACAAGTTTAGGCAGAATACTGAGTACCCACTATGTGTCATGCATACCATAAACACAGAGGATACAGTGGTGAATGAGGCACACACTCCTCTGACTGTACATAGCGTACTATCTAGTGGAGAAGCAAAAAACAACAACAAAATATTTTGAGAGGGAAGCAGAAGCTAGAGAAAGCGAGAAAACAAGAAAACGTGATTAAGGAGATCTGTCTCAGCAAGAAGATGGTAATAATCAAAAAGTTCCATGGAGGGAGGGTAAGAATGATAAAGGGGCAAAAATAAGATGATTTCAGAAAAAGGACAAAGCTCAAGCATTTTCAGAGGTGTTGCAGATTGATGAGGAAGGAGCGCCCAAGAAGAGTGCTCTTCCCCATTGCTCACTGATTCCGTGTTACCATGCTTTGTGCGCACATAGATAAAGTGGTCTCTTTTTCGCTCCCTTTTCTGTGGGTTTCATTTCTAGTCACACTCTCAGCTGGTTAATTCTCTTCTCTTCTGTGATTGGTGATAAGATACAGTCTGGATTTATTGCTGGAAGACATAAAAAGAACTATTCCTATCAAGGATTCAAATGATTAAATATCCCCACTACAGAAATACTTTTAACTTCTCATATAGTAGGAATTCACTTGCCTTCAGATACCAGGGGTGGTGCCACCCCAGGGCTTCGAGTCTGGAGGTACAAGGACAAAATGCAGACGGATAGAATGAGAAACAGTGATGGACTTAAAAATGGGATGGGGAGAGGCTGTAGGAGGGAAAGGACGTAGACAAGGATAGAAGAGAAGGGGACGTGAGTGGCATTAAAGGGGCACTGCTTCTAGTAGCTTTGGACTGAAATTGGGAGGATGAAACCAGTCAAACATGGAAGCAAAAGCAAAGCTAGAAGAGAAAATGGCATTAATCATCTTCCTCCTTCACTCCCTCTATCATTTACTTTTGTTTCTTATATTTTCTTACCTAAGAATTCACTGTTCCCTATATTACAGAATCCCAGAATCTGAGAACGTGGAATAGCCATGTCGAATAGTATGTATTCTCGATGTTGCATGCTGCAACCTGGTGGCTCCAGTCATATTCTGTTAGGTTGAAATCCTCACTGTGGGTTTGTTTAGCCATTGCATTTTGCATGCAAATCAGGTTTTCAAGCTTCTCTTGAAAACATTAAAAGATCTCGTATCGTTTGACTCTCATGAACCTATATTATTGGGAACAGTCAGATAAACCACCTCTTTGAGGAAGGGCATGACACTCCTGGTTCTCCTCAGTTCCCACCTGGCCTCTCTACAAGCTGCCTTTTCCCTAGAGGCATTTGAATAGTCTATTAAGATTTGGTTCAACTCATCTACTTCCCATTTCCTCACCCCTACACAGAAACCCATATGTACATTGCATGCATGAGGAAAGAGAGGCAAAGTCCAGTCAAGGGACTAGCTAGTTTCTGGCAGAGACCAAAGCAGAGAGTCCAGCTTTCTTTCCACTATTCCAGTGTCAACTACAAAGCCCTTTTTGGCGAGGGCTTTCCAGACATGAGGGCTCTTATCACGGCTAAGTTTATCATGCTGTCTACAAACCTGAGCTTCCTCCCATCCTGAGTTTCCACCCATCTTGGATGCTCCACCTAGGCTGCAAGATTTCAAAACCATTTCAGCCTACCTAGGCTCTCCATCACTTTTCACAGACAAAGAAACAAAGATCTCCAGTGTTTATCAACCTTCCCTGGTCACACTGTTCATAAATGAGAGGACCAGTCTCAGAGTTCAGATCTCCTTTCTCCTTACCCCATGATGCAGCTAAACACATTGTCCAAGCCCCAAGACCCTCCAGGGTGTGTATCTGACTTTACTTTCTTTTTACACTGCTTCTCGGGTCTCAGACACAAGCATTTCCAGAGACTTCAGGAGCTTCTCTTCTCCAGTTTTAAGTTCATGGCTGTGCCTTTGTTAGCTTTATTCCCCTCAATCCCTCATTGCCCTCTGCCCCGATCACCATCTGTCTGGTGCCTCCCTCTCTTCTCCTCCTCTTTCTATTCCATTAGGTTTAATTTTACCATGATTTCCTCCCAAGTTTTCTAATTTAATCTGATGTCAAGTTTGACACAGTATTATTTTCCTTGACCCTTCACATTAGCACTTATCATCTTTCCCCAAAATCTAAATGCTTCTATTTTTCTTTATTTTATATTGTGATCTCTCTCCCTCACCCTTCTTCTCTCTCTCTCCCTCCCTCCCTCTGAATTTTCTTTTCTTTCTGGCTTTTCATCTCTTCTCTTTCTCTCTGCCTGCTTTTCTCTGTCTTGATTATTATGTCTCTTCTTATTGCTTTCTTTTGATACTCTCTCTCTCTGCTTTCTTGCTCTCTCACTCTCGTCTGTCTATCCTCTCTATGAAAATCTCAGATTCCTTTGTTTTCCCCAAGGGAGACATGGGACAGGTTTCAGACGTGGGAAGAACAGTAGGGGAGCAGGTATTCTCGGCTCCAATCCTCATTCGTCATAGGAGGTGGGTGGGAGCGTGTGCCCTACTAAACAGTATAAATTTCTCACAATTTCTCCCCACTCTGGGGATTGACATTGCCTTTTCTCTTCTCTCAGATTTTACATGGGTCCGCAGATGCTGTCTCCTTCTGGACGTTGCGTTTCACATTGAACTAACCATTAATGAGATTCAGGGAACCTGAAATGAAGTTTACTGCCTATATAAGTTCAGAGCTTGGGAGGGATCTATTACAATGTAATGTTTGATAGACCAGGAACACTTTCTATCCTTGCAAATCAAATAGCCTGCATAGGAAAATGGTGGAAGATTAGGCTAGAGAGATGGGAATAAGTTAGATCATGAACAAAAATGAGTGTGAAATGTTTTACAAGCCAAAAATTACTGAATTATTTTGTTCTTTTTGCCCCTTTTTGGATTTTAACAAAACAATTTCAACTCCATGAGAAAGAAAAAGGAGATCAAAAGGATGGAAGGAAGAAAAAGATAGTGGAGAAAAAAGAAAAAGGAAAAAGTATTTACCATCACCACCCGGTTTTTTGGTAGTAGAACGTAAAATATTAAATTAGGGAATAAACTGAAACCAATATATCAAGCTAAGGGCTAGAGTATTATTGCCCATGTTTTCTTTACTTCTTATGTGTAGACACTTAATAATTAGTCATAATCAGATTCTTACAAGTCTAAGATGCTGGAATGTTATTATTATCATAATTATATTTGAGGAGCAATTCAGAGCTTAGGAAGGATTTCTTACATACACTATTTTATTTAATTTATTTTTTGACATGGAGTCTCACTCTGTCACCCAGGTTGGAGTGCAGTGGTGTGATCCCAGATTACTGCAACCTCCGCCTCCTGGGCTCAAGCAATTCTCCTGGTTCAGCCTCCTAAGTAGCTGGGACTACAGGCACATGCCACCACACCTGGCTCTTTGTATTTTTTTTTGGAGAGATGGGATTTTGCCATGTTGTTCAGGGTAGTTTAGAACTCCTGACCTCATGTGATCCTCCCAGCTTGGCCTCCAAAAGTGCTGGGATTACAGGCATGAACCACCATGCCTGGCCCCCAATTTTATTTTATTCGTGTCCATGATTCCAATGATCAAGTTAAAGGAAAAAGAGGCAAGTTCTGTGTCTCTAAAACTTGAATTTGCAGTCCATTTACTTAAGAAGACTTTCAATACTGGGGGGAGGTTGATAAGGTTATTGAGTAGTTTCTGAATTAATCACTCCAAACTTCTTCAGTGAAACAATATATAAATGGGCCTGTGGAGAGTTTGTAAACTGCCAAATGCCCTCAGACCCCAGATAGTGGGAGATTAGCTTTCTAGGATACTTCAAAGAACAGTTTGCTGCATAATGACCATCTTCTTTGTCATTTATAAAATCTGACAATTTTCCAGGCACCCACATTATATTTTCACTTCATGTCATTCAACATTTTAATATCCCAATATTTGCATACGAAGAAGTTGAGGTTTAGAGAGGTTAATTGATTTGTTGGGGTCATACAGCCAAGAACTGGTGGCATTTTAGTTCAAACCCAGGTCAGCCTGCTCAAAATTTATTTATTTTTCTCATAATACCACACTGCCTTCCTTCCAGGAAATCGGTGAAGGAAGAAAGGTTAAAGTACGACCTCATATCAGATTATTTTATGTTTTTTCTCTTTTTAATTAGTCATTTTTCCTGTTTCTTCCATAAACAATTCATCAGCAGAGGAAGAGAATCATTCAATACATGAATAAAGGAATAACAACATTTTTTCCCAAGATTGCCCATCCTGGAGGAGATGGACTAGTTCTTTCTCATAGCCACTTTAAGTTAGGTAATTTCAGGTGGATTTGGGGAGGGATATGCTGAAAGTGTCTTACAGACAAGGAAAAAATCCACTAATCGAATCATCTTCATCCTATCAAGTCACCTGCTGGATTGCAGTCAAACTGTCAATGAATAAATAATTAATAGCTAATTTCCATAAAGTGATTTGCCATCCTTTATTGGTTCCTAAACCACCTTCGATGACCTACTCCTTAGAGGGATATTGGTTGGCTTTAGCTAGTGTGAAACCATCCACAATGGCCAAGCAGGAGTCCCTTGTGTCTGAAAAAGGAGATGCAGGTGCGTGACTCAAAGTACATTGGTAGTAATGGTCAGGGAGAAGGCTCTCTGGAGCTTACTGAACAGAGCAGAGCACAGGAGGTGGCAGAAAAGCCCAAAGACATGAGGCTGATAGATTAACTGGTAGATGCTAAAAGGCACCTTTGAGAAAGCTTGCTTTGTAGTTTTTTTAAATAACATATATTCAATCAGAGATGCAGAGAAGAGTGGATTTCTGGTTTCATTCTTCAATCACCGTCAACTCTGCCAAAGCTGGAAGCCTTTAAGTTTATTTGGTTTGGTATCTTCTCAAATTACTTTGGGCCCTGGAATCCTTTTTCTTTGTTTTTTCTTTTTCCTTTCCTTTTTTTTTTTTTTTTTTAGAAAAGCTTAGTCAGAATCAACCTAATTAAGACAGATATGAACTGGATCTTCCTCAGCTAGGTAGGATGAGTGACTTTTTTTGCGGATAATTTGTAAGTATCAAAAACTTAAAGGTGCATATTCTTTGACAAACAATTATTCTTCCAGTATATTCGCCTTTAGCAAAGCGCAAAATGTGTGCACAAAAGGTTGTGCAATCTTTGCAATATTGCTTATAATATCAAGAAGGAGTAACAGCTTATCAATAGAAGAAAATTCAAATAAATTATTGTGCAATTTTTAAAACAAATGAGCAAATGTTATATGAGCTAATATCAGAAGGTATTCACTATCAATTGCTGTTACATAAAAACTTCAAAGTATAGATAAAACCTTAATATGACATAAATTAAATTATATTTAAAACTCTCTCTCTCTTTCACACACGTGTGTTTTAAATGTGATAACCTATGGATCAAAATATAAGATTAAAACAACTTACACACTAAATATAGTATTCTTTATATTCACGGATTGCTTAAATAATTTTAAAATTTGTGAGTAAATTTATACATTTTATTTTTGTGTGTATTGCTTTCATAATTTCAAGACTAAATTGTTCACTTCAAGGCAAAATTTGTTTCTCTTTCAATGTAATGATTTCATTTTGTAGAGACTTCAGTAATTTTATTGTGGTTTCCATTATTATCTCTGCTTATTTTAATTATACTTACCTTATAGTCATTCTCAGATTTTTCTTTTTTCTCAAGTTCATGAGATGCTCTTTCTCCAATATTTTTATTTTCTTTACTTTCCTTTAAGGGGATTGATTTGCAATATTCTTTCTTTTTTTGTTATCATCACCAAAATATCTTTCTTCATGGAAGCCCAAGAACAGTGGTTTTGGAGGTGGCTATAAAGTGGTTTTCATTTGATTATTTTGAAGATCAAAGTGTTCATTGGTCCTCAACCAGTATTTTTTAATGTTAGTTTCTGATCTCAGTATTCTACTACGACATGGATGATACAAATTCAGACTCCACACTTACATATGATACAAATATGGAATTTTGAGTTTCGACCTGTGGACCATATGTAGGGTGCTGACTCTTGTTTCATCATAACCATAGTTACTCACTTATTTTATTATGAGATAAGACCTCACTTTGTTGCCGAGGCTGGAGTGCTGTGGTGCAATCATAGCTCACTGCAGACTCAAACTCCTGACCTCAAGTGATCCTCTCACCTCTGCCTACTGCGTAGCTGGTGGTACAGGTGTGCCACCATGCCCAGCTTTCCCTTCTAAGTTTAAGGCTAGATATTATTTTTTCCTGCAATCTGTTTGCCAGAATCTAGGCAATCTGTTCAGACTTACAAATCTTCTTTTCAAGTGTTTTGGAGAAGGTCAGTCTGAGGTGACTAACCCACCAGGAAGTATCTATTTGACAATACAAAGAAAACTCACTCCCCCACCTCTATCCTTGCTTTCATGAGAACTTCAGGTGATAAGTAGGATGGGAAAAGAAGCTCTCTTAGGAGAATATGAATTTATTCTATCTGATCATGGATTTATAAATGCCTCTCCTAGACAAAGGAGAGACATTTATAAACTGAAAACAGTATACTTTCTAAAGACAGCATCTATGTTCACCAGCTGACATAAACTGTTAATTGTAATAGCTATGGACATAAAAATCCTCAAGCTCTGCCCCACGTCGTTGCTCTTATTTTGCCCCTTCTGTCTTATCTTGCTCAATATTTAAAGGCTTAATACAATTATCCCTTCTCTCAAGGAGTTATCTCATCTAATCCAGCTGCAACTATTTTCTTCTTCTTCTTTTTTTTTTTTTTTTTTTTTTTTTTTGAGACGGAGTCCCACTCTGTCGCCCAGGCTGGAGTGCAGTGGCGCTATCTTGGCTCATTGCAAGCTCAGCCTCAAGGGTTCACGCCATTCTCCTGCCTCAACTTCCCGAGTAGCTGGGACTACAGGCGCCCGCCACCATACCCGGCTAATTTTTTGTGTTTTTAGTAGAGACAGGGTTTCACCGTGTTAGCCAGGATGGTCGTGATCTCCTGACCACGTGATCCGCCCCCCTCGGCCTCCCAAAGTGCTGGGATTACAGGCCTGAGCCACTGTGCCTGGTCAACTATTTCTTCTTCTAATTCTTAAGTCTTTCATAATTTACAGGATGTCATTTAATGACCTGTATTCATGCATTCTACTTGTGTTATGCCACATGTGACCATCATGATCTCCAATCATACTGGGAACTCTTTGAATTCATTAATAAGAACCCACATTTATCGTCAGAGCTAATATTAGTCCTTGCTGTTCTGTCAGCAAAATACAACCACTTTAACTCATTGGCACCTCCCAGCAGTCCTCAGTGAAGGTAGAGCACAGGAGAGAATCTGAGCTTGTAAAGAAGGTAAAGTGTCTTTTTCAAGGGCTCATTGCTCTAAATAACAGAGTTATTCTAACTCCAGATACATAACTCATTTGACCAGATCCTGGGACCTTCATCAACAGTTGTCTGCCTAGATTAGGAAGAGATTCATGAATAAAGCAGAGATGAGCATGCCATTTATGAGATGGTGATTCAGAGATCATTAAGCCCCAGTTCCTATATCATTTTCCTCTGTTATTCAGGATTGGGTGCTCATTGGCCTATCTATCAAATAGAACCGTCTAGTAACAGCTTGTGCTCCCCTTTGTCTTTAAACAAATGTCTAAATCAAAGCTCATTTTGTTTGTATGTTTTGTTTCGTCATGTTGTCTTGAGAAGCATATAAACATCTAATCTATATAGACTTGTGAAATTCACCCTTCTGGTTGGAAAGAGTTTATGACTAAAGTCAAATATGGGTGGGCAATCTACAAAAAAGAGGCTATTTCACAAATAAAAGAAGCCCACAGTTCCTCCCTAAGAGTGATAATACAAAAACATTGATTAATAATTATTAATAAACTCATTATTACAAAATTAAAACTTAGATTGGGTGAATCATATCACTTTACCAAGCATGTTTTATTAGATATTACATGCCACTCAAAAAGATCTTAAGTTCTCCAGATATCAGACTGTCTACCTTGAATTCTCAAAGCATAGAGACTTTTGTAGGCACTCAGTAAATTGCATTTAACTCATTTAAGCATTATTTGTACATTCTCTTTAAGCTGTATGTATTCTTTGTGTTTTATTTTTAAAACTCCGTCATCTGTTCCTTATTATTCTGGTAGTAGTACTCCAATTTTGCTTGAGTCATGTACTATTGGGTTCAGACTTGATAGTGTCATCAATAAAAGGGCTCTATTCTTGTGCACATATCCCAAAATGTGCCAATCAATTTCTCTTTGAGATATGACTCCTTAGAGTGGTGACCCAACCTAAGACTGGCAATAGTGAGAGGTCATCCTTCTGGTAAGAGAATCCTAAAGAAGCTATCCATTGTCTTCTGTTACCCCAATCTCTAGATTTCTCTTCAGTTTCTATCATTTTTCAAACTGATTTTCACAGCTTCTACTTTGATTACTTTAAAAATAAAACTTATCCAGAATCAATTTGTTGATTGCAACCAAAGAATTCTAACTTATATATTGTGACTCAAATAAAGTTAGCAATATTTCATTGAATTTTTACATTTGTATGCATAATTAATGTAATTTTCTGTCTTCCATTTACAAACTCCTTTAAGCCTATCAGATTGGCAGAAAAAAAGCAAAAAGGAACATAATATCAATTGTGAGCAAACGTAGGGTAAGACTGGCATATTAATTCCCAGTGATGAGAATATAAAATGCTATCAAAAATAGTCTGATTATAATTAATAAAATTGGGTATAAATATGTCCTGTGACTCAGAGATCTCCCTCCTTGGCATGTATTAGACAGACATTTTCATAACAGAGACATTAACATTAACATAATTAACAGAGACAATAATATTACAGAGACAAGTCCATAACAGACATGTACAAGGATATGTATTTTGGTGTTGTTTGTATTAATGCAAGCTATGACCTAGATGGCTATTACTGAGAGAATAGAGAGACAAAATGTTTGTGAATAATTTGGGATGTTATGAAGCAGATAGAGGCTATAAACTAAATGTACCAATAACAACATGGCTTGATTATGAAAACATTCCTTAATGAAATGAATTAATTTTAGACCATTATAATTGTATAAATTAAAACATAATCATATATAATATAGCATGATGCATTTTATAAAGATGCATTAAAACTCAGGTGCCTGCAGGAGAGTAAAGAGGCATGGGAAATTTGTGGTCTTAGAAACACAGATACAAAATAAAATAATATAAGAGAAGGACATTGTACAGCAAAGATTTCTATGTACTTCTTCTTCTTTTTTTTTTTTTTTTGATTGCGATGTATTTTGAAGGGAGGAGTATAAGCCACTGTGTTCAAGGTTCAGAAAAAGCAAGGGAAAATAGCAAAACAACAAAAATTCAAACATTTCTGATGTCTGATATGTATTATTATCCATGTTATTTATTAAAATTCATGATAACTCAAGCTCCCTAGCTAACAAGAATTTGGCTGTCTTTACCAGTGACCATGTTAACTGAAATCTGCATCTCTGAAACTTTCTTTACTTAAAGCAATTATCTGAGTTATTGACTGCATCAAATTGAAGCAAGGTTTTGAGAGAAAGAAGAGTATTTAGGTAATGTGAGTAAAACATGGAGTTTGCTAATAAGATCTTTTCCTTCCAAGATTTGGAGTTTAAATGAAAATACATTTGGATTAAAAGAGAAAAAGTTCTTCACTGAATGCTGCAGCGTAGACTTACAATTGACTTCTCAAAAGCTAGTTAAAGCTTTGGAAAGTCTGGGTCCACTCACTGCAATTTTCTGTGGGACTTCAAGAGTCTCCCTGGTTTTTCTTATGCCTATACAAATGGCTCACTCTCCTCCATCATTATTCAGTGATTGAAGCATTTAGTTTATTCTTAGCATTAACACATGATGGTGCTTGGTAAAAGCTCTCTCCCTAGTCCCTTCCTCTTGGCCTTTGTTAGTGACTCAGCTCACTCAAAATACAACTTTCTCATAGAGGAGCTTCTTCATAGTCTTGTTGAATTGCCTTGGAAAGGAATATCATTGTAACATCAGAGTTACAATTTTTGTTCTTTTCTGCTGTAATGTGCATGGAGAAGGGGAAAGACATAGTAAACAAAAATCTTTTACTCTATTGATCAAGTGTCCAGAATATGTTCCTCCAAATGAATTTTCAGCTTTATTATTATCACTGCTGCTAAAAAAATAGGAGACCTCACTGACTGAGGTCATTGAAGGAGAAATGGTTCAGGTTGAAAATGAAAATGAGATATAAATGGGAAGAAATGTGCCCACAGTATCTAACCAGTAGAAAACCTGAAAATATATTAAATGTCTTTCTAGATCAAAATATTACTGAAGAAATGAAATGAACTTACAACTAGTTTAGTAAGAGGTGAGGATAAATGTGGGGATAAATGTGGATAATGAGATTATTTACAATGTCATATAAGCTTATGGGCATTTATTGATAATTGACAGAAATAATGAGTTAATAGTATTAGTTAATAGTATTAGAAGCAAAACTTTAATCTACATTATCATTCATTCAGCTACATAATGATCCTTTAAAATGATGCCTGAACAAGCACATCATTTTAAAGGAGGATATACGTGTGATATATTTATTTAAGGCTTCTTAAGTCTTGCTGTACAGTTTCAAGAATGAGCAAGGGTGAAGTGGGACAGGAAACTAACTTTATTCTGTTCTACACATCCCATACTCAGCTATCCAGCACTGAGCAACAGTTTGGAGAGGAAGAAGCCACCTTCTATTGCCAGTGCAAAAAGTGTTGTCAGGACTTTCATGCACCAAAATATCACAAATATGTCTTCACATAGAATAGCACTGCCCAATAGAACCTTCTGCAGTGATGGCGTTTTTCTCTATCTATGCTGTCCAATATGATGGACACTAGCCACTGACTATTGAGCATCTGAAATACAGCTAAAGTGGAGGAAGAATTGAATTTTTAATTTTATTTAATTTTTCATTAATTGAAATTTAAATAGCCACTTGTGTTCTCTGGCTAACCTATTAAGCATGCAAGTCTTGCAAACCTCAGTGTCTCCCAATGGGTGGGCTGCAGTCAAGGAGTCTAAGAGAGATAAATGCTAACTCTGGGGCTTGGACTTACAAGTGGGTATGGCTCTGAGGATGCTCTTTATCTCTGCTCACACAGGCCCTCCTTAAGTAGTATCTGCCCTTATCTACACGTATAAAGTCATCTTACTCTTGGATTAAGAGGAGATTACTGGAGTTAAAACTCTCAGTCCATTAATGTCAACAGAGTCCATTTCATTCTTGCTCACAGGATAACACATGATATGAAACCTGAATTCCCATACCCCTGAAGCCATCTCTCTTCTCTGTAATTTATGTTGGAAGGAAAAGAGAAAAGAACCCCCATGTCCTTCCTACACAGAGTATCACGCTCCATAAAACTGAAATTCCACCCTCAGAGCCCATTATTTGAGTATACTCATTATGTTCTTCAAGACCTTTTTGAAGTATAAGAATGTTGCCAAATAGAACAAACATATTTGGTAGAGGGATTCATTAAAAATATAGCAGTGGTAAGTTTATCAAGTTAACCTCCTAGGACTAGTAAACTGTGCTAAGTACTTCTGTCTCTTCCAAAATGTTGGTGGAAAGAGGGAATTTAGGTTGTTTTTCAAGCTTTCTTCCTACAAATAAGGAAACTGGAGAACAGAGAAAATGGAGTGACTTGTCTAAAGCCAGTTAGGAGTGGTAACTTGTGGGTTTGAAATATGTAGGGTTTTTGTTTTTGTTTTTGAGACGGAGTCTCTCTCTGTCGCCCAGGCTGGATAGAGTGCAGTGGTGGCACAATCTCAGCTCACTGCAACCTCTGCCTCCCAGATTTAAGCGATTCTCGTGCCTCAGTCTCCTGAGTAGCTGGGATTACAGGCACGTGCCACCGTACCCAGCTAATTTTTGTATTTTCAGTAGACACAGGGTTTTACCATGTTGTCCAGGCTGTTCTCGAACCCCTGATTCCAGGTGATCTGCCTGCCTCAGGCTCCCAAAGTGCTGGGATTACCGGTGTGAGCCACTGTGCCCGGCTAGGTTTTCTAACTTCTAGCCTTATACCTTTTCTAATATATTTACTATCTCCCAGAAATATCCAAACAAGTGGAGCCAATAAATTTGATCTAGGTGTGCAAATTGTTATTAATTGTTAGTAAAATTTGATGTTCTATGTGCTAAGAAGGATTCTGAGGCTACATTGAACCTGATAGTAAGACTCCATCACTCCATGATTAATTGTTATGTAGGTAGGAGAAATAAAACACATACCAGGTATTTGCTATCTGTGTTTCAAATATCTGTCAATGTGCCTTGGAAGACAGGAAAATCTGGGCCAGTAAGGGCCATAAAAATATAGTTGAGTAACATATGAAGGGGAATGTTAGGTTCCATCTACTGGTAATATTTTTTGGATGTAAGATTGAGAAGAAAAATAGTACTTCTCTGGGAATGAGGAAACCTATATTCTAGTCTCAGATACAACCTGTACTTTCTGTATGTTTATGGAAGAGTTAATTTACTTCTCTGAGGTCCAAATTTGTCCTTTGTAATATAGCAAAATTAGTTCCTATTTCTCATATTTCCTGAGAGAATTGCATGAGACTGACACATTTAACCCATCCATTAGGGTGCAACACATACTAGTTACAAAAATAGCTCCTCTTTCTCATATAAGGGTTAATATTCATCTACAAGTTCTCTAAGCATAAGACTTGCATAGAATGTCTTTGTGTATGGTTTTAATTTGTATTTCCCTGATGATTAGTGATATTGACTTGTTTTTTCTTTTTTAAAAATTAAATTAAAATTTATTTTTGGGCCGGGTATGGTGGCTCAAACTTGTAATCCTAGCACTTTGGGAGGCTGAGGCTGGAGAATTGCTTGAGGCCAAGAGCTCAACACTGACCTGGCCAACATAGTGAGACTGCATCTCTAAAAAAAGAAAAAAATGTCAGTTTTGATAGATTATACTTATATATAACTATATATAATTACGGGATACAAAATAAAGTTATGATGTATGTATACAATATGGAATGATTCACTCAAACTAATTAACATATTCATCACCTTAAATACATCTTGTTTATTCTCCTAACTGCAACTTTCTACACTTTGACCAACATCTTCTCATTCCTCCTACCCCTCTGCCAGCTTCTGGTAACCACCATTCCATTTTTTGCTTCCATGAGCTCTATTGTGTAAGTGAGAACATGTGGGTTTTGTCTTTCTGTGGCTGGCTTATTTCACTTAGGATAATACCCTCCAGGTTCACCCATGTTGTTGCGAATAATGGAATTTCCTCCCTTATAAAAATAATGTAATGATTTTACATGAAGATATGAAATAATGTCCTAATTGTCATACGTTAAACCCACTCACCTCCACATGCCATCCTGTAGTTCCCCCAGGGATATAATGACACAGAACTGCCAAGGTCTTACTAAAATCATAACCTATAACGAACAACAAATAAAAATTACATAAAATGTCTTTGCAATGAGTGCAAGGTAAAAACCTAAAATTCTGTTTTCCCCAAGTCTCACCTTTGAAAGGCATCCATGCCACTCACTGCTGAGAGGTGAAGCATCTCCTTGCATCTTTCCCACTGCCCTCCACATGGTGCTTCTTGACATGGCATTATTGCCTTCTTATCTCAGAATTTTCACCTGAGCATCACCTCCATTATTTATTATGTTTATTATTTCAAAATTTTTGTTAAGCCCTACACTTTCTGCTTAGTGATGGGGATATAAACAGGGGGATAGAGACATAATTCCAAAGCTCCCGAAACTTAAGTCCAGGGAGAAACAAAGAAAATTAAATGAGCTGGGAGAACATTAACACATCCTTATCTGTGTTCTTGGTCCCTTGGGGTACTACAAATTACTCCTTTGAATTCTCACAACTTCAGTGGTGGGGAAGAGACAAACATCTACCCTTTATTTTCGTACATCATAGTATCTTCTTCTGTGCAGTGCCACCTTTTCCATTTCTTTCCTATGCTGTTGTTGTCTTGTGAGGGTTTTTTCCTAAAGAGTTGACTTATCGCTCCAAGATATTTCCTGTGGTGTAAGGCATTGGCTGTGGTTATGCCTTCAACTCCCTAATCGGAACACAGCCTAATTACAGACATGTTGTGAGTGATTCTCTATCTTGATCAGATAATCGAAGGTGACTCATTACTCAGATATTGAGGGAGAGGGGTGCATTATGGGAGTGATGTTCTAAGACGATAACCCTAATAGAGTGTGCCGGATATCTCTGTGGGGTGGCAGGGAGGTATTCTAAAGATATACTCGTACTAGCCTAGACTAGGAAGAACAGCAGTCTATTGATGAGATATCCAAAAAAGAAGATAAACTGTGCCTAAAATGAAAACCAGTGGCGCTGTAGAAATTGATTTTTACATAACATCCAAGAAACACTTTCCTTTTTGTATAGAAAGGTTCACCTGTGCCATGTTTGTGGGCCAGCACCATTACAGCTTTATTTAGATGTGTGTGAAGGAACCATCTGTTCCAGCTCACAGGAGGGCCAGGACCTGCATGGCAGGCGTCCCCCCTCAAGGTCCAATCACATCTGATGCAAAAGTTTCCTGATGGGAAGCCTGACTGAAAGCTAATGACAGGGAACACTTCATTTTTCAAAGTGTGCTTTTTCTCATGAGCAAGTGTGTGCTTTGGTGATTGCTTTGTTCCTCCTTGCAGCCCCTAGAAACAGCATGAAGAGCAGAGGACCTGGGAAACCAGGACAGTTCTCCATCTATCGATTCCAGTATTTATCCCTTTATCCATGCAGTAAGTGTATGTGACTGCCTGCTAGGAGTCAGGTGATTTTCGAGGCACTGCAGATATAGCTGTGAACAAGATGGATAAGATTTTTCGAAGTAGTTACATGTGAGAGGAGTAGACAATAATCAAACACACACAAACATTTTAGAAAAAACATACTAGCAGGTCATGTGTCATGATAAGAAATAAGTTGGGCTGATGGAATGGAGAGAAACTGGGTGGCCACTCTTCATGGTGTGGTCATGAATGACCTCTGTTTAAACTGAGACCCTAATCTCAAGGAGTCATTGTTGCAAAGTTATGGGGGAAGGTACACCCCAGGCAGAGGCAGCGGTCGCAGTCAGATTCCTAGGGTCAGAAGAACTTTGTGTGTTTGAGGTTCTGAGAGATGGCCAGTGTGTCCGAAGTGGAGAGGGAGAGGGAGAGAGGGAAGAGAAGTGGGTGGGATGGGATAGAGTGGTAGGCATGGGGCAGGCCATATGAGACTGTGAATGTCAGGATTAAGGGCATGAATGTTTTTCTCTACATAGTGAGTTGATGTCTGGCAGTGACATCTGATGTCAATGGTGCCAAACAAAGTTGGGGGTCCACCAAAGATATCTGGCACCTGTAACACAATTTTCTCTTCTCTATAAAAGAGGACCGAATTTCAGGCTCCACAGGGGAGGGTAATAAATAAAATCTGGGACTTCACTTCTTGTTTTCGCAAACCTTTCCTGATTTCTCCTCTCTTTATCTCAGTCCAGGATTTCAATCCAATATCATAAACATACAAGAAGCAATCATTATTCCCTCCTTGGAAATATCATTGCTTCTCGTATATTTGTGATATTGGTTTGCTGCCATCTGTTAACAGAGCTGCCTGCCTGCCTCATTCAGTAGAGTGTAAATACCTTGAAGTCTCAGGTCAGTGATGAGAATTTTCTGTGTCCCCAGCTGTTACGATTTGAATGTGTTCCCCAAAGTTTATGTGTTAGAAACTTAATCCCCAGTGCAACAGTGTAGGGAGGTGGAACCTAAGAAGAGGTGATTAGGTCAGGAAGCCTCTGCCCAGATGAATAGATTATTATGGTTATCATGGCAGTAGGTTAGTTATTGAGAGAGTGGGCTTATTATAAAAGTGAGTGAATCTCTCTTGCTTTCTTGCTCTCTCAAGCTCTCTTGCTCTTCTACTTTCTGCCATGGGATGATGCAGTAAGATGGCCTCTTGACTGCAACGCAGTTTAATGGGGGTTCAGACGAGGAGCCTCTTGCCTCTCATGAATGATCCAGCCTTAGCAGGCCTGCTGTGCATGGTCACTGGCTGGGAGCAGCCCATGGAAGGCTGGCCCAGGCAAGAATGCAGGAATGAGCTTCAGAGCATGGTTGCTAGGGCCTCTGTCAAATATTTTCCTCGAAGGCATGCTCATGGTGACTACAGGTCTTCTCGAGGTGGAAGGCTTTGAACTTCCTAGCCTCTAGAATTATAAGAAATATAGTTGGTGTTTTTAACAAATCAGTCTTTGGTATTCTTATAGCAACACAAAATGGACTCAGGCACCAGTGCTAGCTCAGGGTTTGGCTTGTTGTAGGTCCTTTGTAGTCTGGCCCTTGACCATGTGTCCAGTTTCACTGCCCATAGTCGTCATATCATAGTTACATTCCCAGGAAGCTGAGACTTCTTGAGGCTTCATTTGTTTCTCTGCCTGGATGCTCTTCTTCTGCCTGCCTCTTGCAGAATTCCAAATTCTCCTTGAAGGACTCACCACAAGTGTCACTTTCACTTGTACCTTGTTCTCTCCATCTCCCCCAAACTTGGCATGGTTCATTCCTCCTCCATGCTCCCACAGAACCTTGGGTGACCTCTATCCTACAGTTAGAAGTGCACCGTAGTAATGTGTGTATGTACGTGTAAGTGTCCTGCTAGAATGTAAATTCTTTAAGGGAAGGTGCCTTTTATTTCACTTCCATACACCTGTCTACAGTATTATTCTTGACATAAAAGATCCATGCAGTAAATATTAGTTGAATAAAAGCATAATTGAGAGGAATGTGGTTAAATGCATAATAACCTCAATTTAGTATCTGTGGCCACCATGAGAATACCTTCAAGGAAAATATTTGACAGAGGCCCTAGCAACCATGCTCTGAGGCTCATCCCTGCATTCTTGCCTGGGCCAGCCTTCCATGGGCTGCTCCCAGCCAGTGACCATGCACAGCAGGGCTGCTAAGGCTGGATCATTCGTGACAGGCAAGAGGCTCCTTGTCTGAACGTCCGTTAAGCTGTGTGGCAGTCTGGGATGTTTCCTTTTCTATCTCCTTCACATGGGGTTAGATTTGCAGCATGTCTGATAGCTCGCCAAGCACATTCTGCCTTTCCCACATTTAATTCTATCTTCGTGTCTGCTTCTTGGAGGATTTTGGCTAATAGTAATTATATTAAAATTATTTATTGAAGAAAAATTTGCTGAGGACCTACTATGTCAGATATTTTGCTAGTAGCCTGAAATTCATCTTGAATAAAATGCAATCACTAGACTCAGGAAGTTATTTGGAAATAAAAACTGGTCACCAGATATAATATAAAGGGACAATTGCTAGACTCAGGAAAGTCAGTGAGGTAGGAGCACATAGACAGATACAAAATCCAGCCTAACTGTGCCTATAAGTTAGTTGGCGGTAGTAAGGATACAGAAATTACAGGAAGCTCCCTAGAGGTGTCATTCATGGTGAAGCAGAAACTGTGTGTCTAGGTAAGAGAAAGGAAGAAGGGATGGTAATTCTAGGAGGCAGGAGGAGTGCATAGAAAGAAGAAGGAATGGTAGTTCTAGGCGGGAGGGGAAGTGCTCCAGACAGGACAAATAGAAATACAGCAGTAAATAAAGGAGGGTGTGTTGCTTATCAAGGGAAGACACAAGAAAAAACAAAACTGGGGGTTGCAATATAAAAGGATTGGAGGGGGCTAACAAAAGGGTGCCATGGTGAACAAAAGAAGAATGAGAGGTAAAACCATGAGATCAGAGCTTGGAGGGGTTTGCTTTACCAAATCTCATGTTTGGGAGGGCTGTTGACTCACAGAAAGCCCTCTGTTTAGATGGCTGTTTGGCTTAACTAACCTAGAATCTTGCATGAAGGAAAACAGGAAGCAAGACATTACAAATCAGGTTATTCCAGCTGGGAGCAGTGGCTCACACCTGTAATCCCAGCACTCAGGGAGGCTGAGGTGAGTGGATCATGAGGTCAGGAGATCGAGACCATCCTGGCCAACATGGTAAAACCCTGTATCTACTAAAATACAAAAAATTAGCCAGGCATGGTGGCACGCACCTATAATCCCAGCTACTTGGGAAACTGAGGCAGGGGAATCACTTGAACCCAGGAGGCAGAGTTGTAGTGAGCAGAGATCATGCCACTGCACTCCAGCCTGGTGACAGAGCAAGACTCCATCTCAAAAAAAAAAAAAAAATCAGGTTATTCCTTGGCTGCATACACTTAAAAGCAAAAGGAGTGAATCCATAATCTAGGGGGATCTTGAGCAAAACCCTAAGTGTCTACTACCCAAGCATGCCATTTATTTGATATATAGCTTAGTGGTGGTCAGGATCATAGCTTTGGGAGTTAGAACAACCAGGTTCCAGACGATACTCAAGTTCCTGGGCTGTCGTTTGTCAGTTATGATTTGGGGCAAATACCCCTTTCTGAACCTCATTTTACTGATGTGTAATTGGCAAATTGTTAGATAAATGTTACAATAGAAATAAAATTCAGTACTTCTTAAGCAAGTCTCTGTGCCAGGCAATGTGCTAAGTGCGTCACACGTTTATTTACTTTCAGAAGGTATATTGCAGAATAAGATTGCAATTAGATAGGTAAGACATATCTCAAGGTCACACAACTGGTAAATGGTACACTTGGCATTTTAAATTTCTTTCACTAAAAATATGCATGTTTCAAGTTAAATGCTATTAAATTATAGCGGTGTGATATTCTGGCAAGGTGTCCTGGGCTTTACGTCCCCACTGTTTTTTGCACACCTCCCTAATTCTCCCAGTGGGTACTCATATCTTGGTTTGAGAGGTCAAGACCTGAAAGCAAATGCAGAGCCAGACTCCACATTCTAGCAGGATAAGAATCAAAGGAACTGCAGAAGGGAGACGTAGAGAGGGGGCTGGCAGGTCAGTGACAGGCCATGGGCAGACAGATATGAGACCTCAGTAAGTTGTGAAGACAGATATTCACAGGGCAAGAGATAGGGGATGTAGGGGAGGGGGAGGAAGAAGATTCATGGAGAGTCACAGCAAAGTATTTTCCCTGTCAAAAAATTTCTTTGACCTGCTGATTTAGGCTGTAAAAAATAAATCTTCAATCAAGAAAAGGAAGGTTCTGTCCAAGGACGAATCAAGGCGGCATGTCTGCTTATCTCTCAAAATTAATTTGAAACACACACATACACACACACATGCACACACCCCCTAGAGGACTGAGCAGAATGGAAGACCTTTTATATTCTCTCATCATCTGCGTTAGGTGGGAGGCAATGACTGAAGACTCAGACGATCTGGGTTCTGGCTTCAATGAAATGAGAGACAGCATGAAGCAGATGCAGCAGGGCAGGAGAAATCTTGCAGCTCTTATTTCCTCTGCGGCTTTGTCTTCTTAACCTATATTTATTATTACTATTATAATAAATAGAAATATATACTTATATGCATGTATTTGTTAAGCTTTTATGCCTTGAGCAAAGTTCCAAACATGTTATATGTCTTACCTAATTTAATCTTCACACTAACTCAGTGAGGTGGATACTATCATTAAGACTCACTTTTCATGTAAAAACCTAAAAAGAAAAGTCTCTGGTCAAAGTATGCCTTCAGTTAAAGGCAGGCAAGAATAAATTACACAGGAATTAGGTTCAAAGACTAAAGTTACATGCCAAGTTTTGTCATATCCTAGCTTTGGAATCCTATGTAACACTACTTAGGCTTTCCAAATATGTCCCAATTCCATCCATTTGTCTCCATCTCCATTGCTAATACCTTTCATCTAAATCATTGTTACACATTGCAATACCCTCCTATTTGATCATTCCCCACCAGCTCCATTTACTTTGCCCTCTCTCCAATCCATTTTCCAAACTGTTCTCAGAGTGATCATAGATGGAGAGATATATGTCAAAGATGGCTTAAATGTGTTGCTTGCTCAATAAGAAGGTTGGGAGTGCTATTAACTGAGGTAGGGCCACAGAACATTTTAGGGAGAAGGGTAGCTAGAACTTAGGCATAGTGAGTTTGAGGTAAGATATGATCTGTATCATCATAATATTCTACTTCCTGTATCTGTGCCCACTTTTTTGGGTTCTTGTGATTTAAATGAGAACATATACATGGCATGATGGAATATAATACATATTTAAGATGCTATTACTAAGACTATATTTGTTCTCTTGCACTACACAGAGTTAATGGGAGATTTTGCAGGAAATACATGCTGAGTGCCTGAAGCCCTTAAGAGAACAACTGCCTTTAATATATCAATTAAGATCAACAAATACATGAACAGACAGGCTCTTGCTATCTTACGAGTCCATCTTCTCTTTCTTGGCTTGCATTAAAAAAAGATGGTCTTTTTTCACTCAATTTATCTCTACATATACAAATGCTGTGGATTAATTCAGGGTGTGTGAGGTGCTAATTCCAAAGAGCATATGAGAAATACAGATACTAACGTGTTCTGCATCTTAATCCTACTTTTAAAGGAGAATTCAAGGCTCAGGAATACAGCAAAAGAAAATTTGGGTCCAAGCAGGAATCCACAAGGCTAGTCACAGAAATCTGGAACCATTACAAGAGAATTTCTAGAGAACAAAAGTCAATTATTTTGAAATAGACCAGACAATGCTAAATAGACCAGACAGTGCTATCAATGACCAGACAATACTATCAATGACTATCAACAGACTTCAATGAATTGCCCCTAGACCAACTTAGCATTTGACTTATTCTCTGTCACATTAAATAAATATTTTGTTTTTAGATTTCCATCTCCTCCACTGAATTAAAATAATAATATTTAAGCCCATTTATTGACTGGCTACTTTGGGTCAACCACTGACCTAGAAATGTTACATGTATATGCTCATTCCATTCTCATAACACCTCTGTTCAGTGGACATAGTTATTCCATTTCACAGATACAGAGAAGGTAAAGTCATTTGTTCAAAGCTAGTTAGATATTTTGTCTAATAAATTGGATTCAAGTATCATTTTTTGAAATCTTAACATGTTTCATGCGTCCAATTATATAGCCAACAGGAATCTATCACATTCATAGTTCAACTTTCTTCCCAAAATATTCCTCTTTATTAGATGAAGAACATAAAAACCAGAAAAGTTGAATTTTATGTGAAAACACATGTTCGTGCTAGAGTTGGACTTAAAACTCAGTCTCTTTGGGTCATTCAGATTATTTCTCCAGACTATGCCCTTCCTCCCAGCATAGCTGCAAGCCCAGGGATTTGGGGAGTTACCATTTAACACATATCTGCTCCTCGGCTTACAATTTCCATTTCCTTTCTAATAATGCGAGGAATTCCATAGGAAGTGGCAATTTCTTCAAGACCTGAGATCACAGCATGCAACTAATTATAGAAATAAATAACTAGTGACTAGAACCATCTGTCTTTCCTTTGGCAAACACCTTGCTTTCATGTGAAATTAGTGCCACCTGCAACCTGCAGGCCCCTCAGAGACAAAGGGGCTGCCCCCGCCTCATTCAGAGGTTGACTGCTTTGCCACTCCCAACCCATAGCCACAACTCTACAGGCTGTCACGCATCCCTAGAGAGGAACAACTAATAAAGCCAGTAGCATTCCTGAGCTCTTTTCATAGCTGAAGGAGGGGAGAGCCAGGGCAGGGCTCCACATCTGTGCCTGGTGGTGCTACTGTGGGCAGTGTGGCTGGGCAGGGCAGTAACTCTAAGGTCTTCCCGAGTCAAGGGCAACAGGGTGCTTCATCTTACACTGTTCATTGCTTGTGGTGGGGCCACTTATACCACTCTGGTAGCAATGTGGAATTTTAATACAATTTCAGAAAATGCCCCGGTTATATGTGTTCACTTTAGAAACATTAATTCTGGTTCAACTCCCAGCCTTCTATTTGTGTGATCCTGGATAAATCACTGTGCTGCTTTGAGTCTGTTTTCTCACATGAAAACTGGGAGAAATAATAGAACCTACCTGTTAGGTCTGTTATGAGAATAATATGAGATATAATACATGGAAATGTTTAGTATAGCATGTAGGAAGCACTAAATATACTGTGGCTTCCATTCATCAGAAGTGAAAGGTCTAGTTATAATAGAATATAGAGCCTATTAGTTTGGTTTCCAAAGACCCTAAGAAACCTACAAGTTTCTTAAAAGTACCTGAAAAAATTTGTACATATGATGATGTTTTGGGAGATGTAAATAACTCATAACTTGAATCAGAATCTCAACGTTGTCCTCTGACATTTCACTCCAATTTAGGGATGGAAGGGATAGAAGGATTGGAGGATTCTCCCCTGGTTGTTCAATTAAGTTTTCTCTTGCTGTGGAAATTTCACACTCAAAGGTAGTCGATGTCTCTTAGAGATCAGGAAGCAGGAGTTGGAAGCAGGAGTTGGAAGTAGGCTTAATTCCACCCTTCCCTATCTACATCACCAAAGAACAAAAAGCAAGATAGCTTAGCATGTCTCTAAGCACTTCATTTCACATTGATGCTTTGTTAATTTTATCCAACTTGCCCTGCATGACTTACCTAGTGTTAGGAACAATATTGTTTGTGAACCCTCTGGCATCTATTATTACATGAATACAGCAGAAATCTATTATTATATGAACACAATTTCAGTTATTGCTTTCTTGACAGAGAGCAGGAACTGAGTAAATAATTCCACCAGTTACAGCTATATAACATCTAGCAGGTTACAAAATGATTTCAAATGCATTATTGGATCTCATCTTCAATCAATAAGTTACTCAAGACAAAAAAGTGTTTATTCCCATTTTATAAATAACATAATTGAGGCTCAGTGAAGAGAAGAAAACTGTTAGTATTAAATATTATTTTTTAAAGAGAATTCTCCTACCATCCAATATCCATAGACCTGTAAAATTATCCACTATTTTTTTTTCTTTCTTCTCTTTTTGGAGGCAGGAAAATTCAGAAAATGCCTTCAGGTGCCTTGATATTTGAATCCTCTCTCCTGATCCCCTCATTACTAACTGCATTCATGATCAGCCTAGCTTTAACATTTCTGTTGTCTCAGAGACTGAATCCCCCATCTTCCAACACTACATAATTGTTGCTAAACTTCTATCTCAGCAAATACAAAGTATCAGACGTGTGTGTGTGTGTGCGCGCGCGCGTGCACACCATGTGTGCATGTGTGTATGTATGTGTGTATATATGTTCTGATATGAGTGTGTATACATACACACACTCTATATAGATATATTCTACTGAGTTTTAAAAAAAAGTTAGTGTTATCTGGCATCCAGAACTCTAGGAATGTGAAAATAGGCTTCAGAATGTCAACATACTCTTGTGACTCAGACATTTGAGAACAGCAACATGACATTATATTATTCACTAGTACAAAGAAAACTCTTCTGGAAAGCTAAGAAGTGGACATTGACAGGGAAAAGAAGGCCTGGATGGTACAAATTGTATGGATGGACCAAGAAAATAATAATAAACATGGAGAAGTACAAACTTTGCTTATATCAATATTCAGTTTGTCCAAAACACATTCTTAATGTTATACAGATCAATTACCTTGAGAATCAATACACCTTAAACTTAAACTTTTTATCATATATATACATGTATATATACGAATATATATATGAACTCATTAGTAGAAATACTATTTTCATATTACCAAAATTCAGACTACTACCCAAGGCATTAGAAGAATCTCTTCATCCTTGGCCAGGCGCGGTGGTTCAGGCCTGTATTCCCAGCACTTTGGGAGACCTAGGCAGGCAGATCATGAGGTCAGGAGATCGAGACCACCCTGGCTAACATGGTGAAACCCCATCTCTACTAAAAATACAAAAAAATTAGCTGAGCGTGCTGGCAGGTGCCTGTAGTCCCAGCTACTTGGGAGGCCGAGGCGGGAGAATAGGGTGAACCTGGGACGCAGAGCTTGCAGTGAGCCACTGCACCCCAGCCTAGGCAACAGAGCAAGACTCCATCTCAAAACAAAAAGGAGAAGAAGAAGAAGAAGAAGAAGAAGAAGAAGAAGAAGAAGAAGAAGAAGAAGAAGAAGGAGGAGGAGGAGGAGGAGGAGGAGGAGGAGGAGGAGGAGGAGGAGGAGGAGGAGGAGGAGAATCTCTTCATCCATCTAGTGCTTCATTCATTCATTCATTCACCTAATATTTATTGAGCATTGACTATATAGCACAATTGGTTAAAATCTTGAAAGCAGGCTAGAGGAGAAATATGAGAAAATCAACAGATACAATACAGTGGTAAGCACTATGACAGAAGCAGGGACTGATTGTTAACAGAAGGTAAAAGTAAAAGGAAGATGTATAAATCCAGCTGGAGGCTGTAGGAAAAGCCTTGAAAGGGGAGTATTGAAATGAGTCTTAAAGGACGAGTTTATGTTGACCAGCAATAGACTGAGGAAATGGAGAGAAAACGGACACTGCAGATAGAGACAGCAGCCCATACACAGGCAACAGAGATTTGAGAAATCCTCCTTGCTCTCAATTGCCTTTGATTTAACCAACTTTACACCCACAACTCCATGCCCTGGTTCATCCTCATCCTAACTAACATTAGGTGTTTTGTCTTCAGTGATATCTATCCAGCTATTTCTCAGGTTAAAAAATCCCTTCTTCACAGAAAGTCATTTTTATAAACCACATTAACTCCAGAGTGGTTCTGTACATTTTAAAATATTCATATGCCATGCAAAAAATATCACCACAGGGTTCAACACAGAATGTACTCAATGCAGTAAACATGTGAATGAGGCCTCAAAAGCATTTTAAAAGCATCACTTTTAAAATGATGCTTACTCTCATTTCTATAGAATCACATGCTTGGGGTTAAGAAAGAACTGCCTGCATTAAACATGTTTTTAAGCTGCATTTACAAAATATAGGCGATTTCAGAAACACCTATTTTTAGGTTCTACCTATATCTTTCTTGCTTAATCAGAATGAGTACAAACCATTCTCTGTGATTTTTGCTTTTTTTTTTTTTTTCTGAAAATCATTGATTTTCCATATTGCATTCTCTGTTTTTCTCCAACTCTCTTGCCCAACTGCCAGAAGCTCAGAGGTGCCCTGGTGAAGGAAAGTCTATTTCTTTTTGCTTAGTTGTTTTATCCTCCCACTCCCAGGCTCAGCATAGAGAAATGGGGCCTCAAATCAATTTAAAAATCAGTATGAATTATTTGCCTTTGACTTTTTAGTGGAAGCTCAAAAACATTTTAGGATTTTAGAGTGATAATTAGATCTATCACTTTTAGACAAATGCCACGTAATTTGTCCATTCCTGCAGCAAATCTTGCTCCTGAAAAGGAGGGCAAATATTTAAGAATGAAATGAGACTGACATTCACATGAATTAAAAAACAACTGGTTTAAAATTTTAAAATGATTTCCCTGGTTCTTGCTCATTAGTCAATATTGCAGAGAGTCCCATGTCAAAATTTTGACCAGTCCCTTAATCTCAAAGACATACTTTTTCTCCCTCTTCATTATTAATGCTAATTTATATGAACCTTGAGGTAAGCAATCACTAGTGCTCCTATCACACAAATTCTACCCCTGGGAATCATAAGCCTGAAACAGTATGGTTATCTCCCCTTTCACCTGAGCGAAGTGGAAAATGGCTTTCAGCAGGAAACTGTGAGTCCAAAGAGGCATTCTTGGAAAATGATAAAGACAGAAGGGAAGAACCTCTCAGCCAAAGTAGTAATCAGATAACTTTTTTAAAAATCACAATATAGACAGTACTTGTAAAATGTCATTCCCTTTTAGATGAAGTTACTCAGTGAACCAACACAAAAAGACAAGCAATAAAATGTCAGACAAAGCATGAAACAGAAATTGTTTCTCCTTATACATTTCATTTCTAAACTATGGCAGAAGTAGTCTATCTCAGACTGTAACCCAGAATTTCATGTGGCTGGATTTGTGCCACATGACAAATATTGCAACAGTTGAAATGAGATTATTGGCTAAATTCTCGCAAGATTCACTGCTACATCATTTGAAAACTCATCTTTTGTTTTAATGTTTTGATAGTAATGATAGCAGCAACAGCAACAAAAATCCCGTAATAATAAAAGTACTCATCATATACTATATGAGTTTTTATTAAATATGTATCATATATAACAATTGTTACTATACCATATTAATTGATAACACATTAACTTAATTGTTTATATTAAGGATCAGCATGAGTTACGAATGTTTTTTATATTTTATATAATTACATTTTTTTAAAAAAAGAATGTCATAGAGACTATCTTGCCCACAAAGCCAAATGTATTTACTATTTAGTCCTTTACAGAAAGTGCTTGTCAAACCTTGGTTTGTATTAATATTCACGTAGCATTTACCAGATACCAGGCTGTTACATAATAAAGAATTTTGCTGGCCTTTGTCCTTGGTTTCTAGGAGAGAGCCTCTAAACCCTTGGAATTTATTCATGGTGGGTTCCTCAGACCACTTTGAATATGTACTACTGAGAGGTGACAATGTGCTACCAGCGCTCGCTCTGGGCGCCTTCTCAGCCTCGGTGTCCATGGCACTTGAGGAGCACTTCAGTCCCCCACGGCATATCCCCTAACCTAGTGGTGACTTAGGGAACTTTTATGTCTAGCTAAAGGATTGTAAATGCACCAATCAGTACTCCGTATCTAGCTCAAGGTTTGTAAATACACCAATCCATACTCTGTATCTAGCTAACCTAGTGGAGACTTGGAGAACTTTTCTGTCTAGTACGCTGTGTCTAGCTAAACGATTGTAAATGCACCAATCAGCACCCTGTCAAGACGGTCCAATCAGCTCTCTGTAAAATGGACCCATCAGCAGGATGTGGGTGGGGCCAGATAAGGCAATAAAAACGGGCTGCGGGAGTAGCGAGCGGCAAGCCGGTCGGGTTCGCCTCTGCAACGTGGAAGGGTTGTTGTTTTCGCTTTTTTGCGGTAAATCTTGCTGCATCTCACTGTTTGGGTCCACTCCAACTTTAAGAGCTGTAACACTCTCCGTGAAGGTCTGCAGCTTCACTCCTGAAGTCAACCAGACCACGAACCCACCAGAAGGAAGAAACTAGGGACACATCTGAACATCTGAAGGAACAAACTCCCTACTACCATCTTTAAGAACTGTAACACTCACCGCTTCAAGTCCGGGTCTTCATTCTTGAAGTCAGCGAGACCAAGAACCACCAATACCGGAAACACTATCAAGGTGACTTATGGTGAGTCCCAAGATAGGTTTAGGATGGGGGCTGGCCATGCCAGAAAGATCAACCCTGTGATTACTGTAAATTTGAGTGAGCTCCCTGATTGGTGCTCCACATTGCTATGCGGGGGGGTGATGGACTCTGAGGACAAAGAAGCTTTGTGTTTGGGCTCTCTCAGACCTCACCCTATATATGTTTTCATTTGGCTGGTTCTGACCTGTGGTACTTTATGATAAAATCATAATCATAACCATAGAGCTTCCTGAGTTCTATGAGTTCTTCTATCTAATTATCAATCCTGAAGGGGTAATGAGAATTCTAAATTTATGGCCAGCTGGTCAGAAACATGGGTAGCTGGCAATTCCCGAGCTTATGGCTGATGCCCAAAGTAAGGGCAGTCTTATGGAGGACTGCCCTTAACCTGTAAAATCTGTATTAACTCTTGTCCCTTTGTTTTAGAATTGTGTCGCACGAGCATTCGGCCATTTTTTTTTTTCTAAAATTTTAACAAATATTCTCAAGTATACAAAGTAGGTGCTATTTTATCCGTATTTACAAATAAACTGAAGATCAGAGAGATTGAGCATTTGTCCCCAGTCCACACAGCAAATAGCGGAGCCAGGATTCAAATCCAGAGAGTCTGGCATCTGAGGCCAGCTGAGACCCTCACTACCATGTTACTAAATTATGATCCCGCTACGTTTCATTCCAGCGGGTAGAAGGACGGTTATAAAACTCCAGCTGAATACTCTGAGATTCAAAATCCTGTGTCGCCGTCACTGTTCTCTTTGTCTTGGACTTGAAGCACAGTGCTGATCTGAGCCTTGGATTAGCTGCTTAGACTTTCTATGCATTGTGTGCCACAGCTCTGCTGGCTGGATCCTTGGATTGTTTCATGTTTTCTAAACACCAAGACAGAGTTGTCCAATAGGAAAATAATGCGTTTTGAATCAAGGCGCTGCCACCCCTTAGCAACAGATATATTACCTGTTAATCCCAAGCCTTCATTTTCTCATGCATAAAAGAAAAACGTGAGTTAACTAAATGAATAAAAATGCAGTATTCTCATTGTGGCAGAACTGGGGTTAAAAATATTTTGACACTTGAAATTGAGGGACCTACTGCAGCTTCCAGGCATGCAGCCTCTCTTTGGATTCACCAATTTGCATGGAAGCTGTGGGTCCCCTGAAATGTTTACAAATACAACCAATGGGCGTGGGGGAAGGTATACACTGGAAACAGGCAAACCATAAGGAGGAACTATGGATCTTCGGAGAGAAAAAATTCCTCAGGGAAGAAAGAATTTTGAAAGAGAAACCAGATTGGGTAACAGAATCTGAAAGTGGGTGGAGAGCTGCGATTTTGCCAAGAGGGTAGTGACTCTTAGTTAAACCTGCCCTTGCCAAGGCATGCTGTTACCATGTGAGCCCACCAGGAAGGAAAGGGCTGTGCCTGTCAAATAAGAGATGTTGTATTAACTACAACTCCCTTGCCACTGTACAACTTTGCTGTGCGTTCTTCTCTACCCGAAAACAACACAGAGGAAAGATGGTGGTTCCCTTCTCCCTTCACAGCAAGGTGAGAGTTTGAAAGCATCGAGGGCCTGTGAAATCAGAATTTACACTTTAGTAAAATGAGGGCTGCAAGCTCAGTGAACAGCTTGGTTTCCAATAACCATAGCCGGACTTCAGTGGGGAATTGGTAACTTTATATAAGATAATTTACAGGGCTTAGGGGAGGGAGAGTCCAGTGGTTTCACATAGTTATATCTGGTTATATTTTGGTTGCATGACTTGGCACATCATAAATACTTAATCTTTTAAAAAATTTATTACTTTTTTTCCCCTCCTTGCTTCTTACCTTTTTTTCTTTCCTTTCTAGATAATTCCCTGGCATATTCTTGCCATCTAGGATCTGAAGGTCTGCCCTGAGACAAAGTCCCCTGCCTGGCTCTTTTTTTATTCTGATAGCCCTTCTAGGTGCTGCCTGCTTGCCTGCCTGCCTGCCTACTTCTGCAACTAATTCCTGTTCCTTCCTTTGCTGCCTCTTTTTGCTATGACAATGTAACAAGAAGCCTTCTTGAGGCAAGTTTCAGGTGGGCATTACAAAAACATCTTGTTAACTTCCATCCCCGCCCCACACTTTGTCCTGCTCAGCAGCTGAGCTTCTTCCTAGCTGGAGTTATGGCCCAGAACGGACTCAATGTAAGCCTACCCAGGCCTGAGTCTGTCCCACAATGGGCCTTATATTTCACAATTCCTTCAAGTCTTGCCCTACCCTACTCTCAGCCATTCTGTACTCCAAATTCTTTTTTATCTGCCACTCTGTAGGCCTGCCCTGCCTCATAGCCTGTAGCCACACATGAGTACTGAGTACTAGAAATGTAATGAGTTCAAATGGAGATGTGCTGTCAGCTCAAAAGATGTACTGGATTTCGAAGATTTACAACAAATAAAATAATGTAAAGTGCCTCATTAACAAATTTGTGTTGATTTCATGTTCAAATAATATTTTAGATGCATTATGTTAAATAAAATATAACTAAATTATTTTTTCTTTTTATTTAAGAAATGTGGTTTATGAAAATTTAAAGTTACATGTTTAAGAAAATTTAAAGTTACATATGCAGCGTGCATGTGTGGCTTGCATTATGTTTCTTTGAAGAATGCTGTTTGGCAGTCTCTTTAAAAATCATAATATGGCCCCTCTACTCCTCTGATTAAACTCTTTCATGGGATCCCCAGAACAGGACTCAAATTCCCTAATGTGACCAGATGACTTTCCTGATCTGGGCCCTATTTGGTTCTCCACCTCCCACTATTCTCCTGCCCCATTGAATTACATATGTGATGCCATATGAATAGGCCCTGCTTCTCCTCACCTCTAGACCTGTGCTCATGCCAATTTCTCCATCTGGAAAGTCCTTCCTCCTGGTAGTTCAGCCTTAAATTGTATGTCACAATTTAAATGTCAGTACACTTGAGTTTATGTGCCCCTCATGTGCCTTCCTAGCATTCAGTGCTTGCTCTTCTCATAGCCCTCACCACAGAGCATTTAACCCCTCTCTGCCCACTCTATTATCAGTGCTGAGCAGGGGCTCTAGCTTGTTCACTTATACATACCTAATGCCTAGATAAGTACTTGGCACATAGTAATTACATCAGTTTTGAACCACAACATACACATTTTTGAAAATAATAAATGCATCAAACAATTCTTATTCCTTTAAATCAATAGGGCATATCTTACATGATCAATTCATCAATGAGAGGGTGAGAGACATAAGTAGGATTGCTCTGAGGACTAACTCTGGAGAATCAGATTGCTGGGAAATAGTTGTGTCTAATCCAGCTTCACAAGAAACCGGGGAACGCCTTGTGTCTAGTAGCTCAAATCTAAAGTATTTGAAGGTCATGAGTGCTAGAGGTTGCCAGTCTCAACAAGTTCTTATATAGCAAGCATTTACCCCAAGATGCCTGGTAAGAAACTCTTACTCAAAGTTGTCCTCACTCTTGCAAGAACAGCAAGGGAGCAGACTATGTTTGCTAAAATCCAAACTGATTCTCTGTCCAGTAGATTGTCCAGGCCCTAGACTCCTCTCTGCATGGTCTTGTCAGAAGTTTGTAAGTATTTTTGATAAAATCTTCTCTAATTCCTTAATGTATGATGTTGAGATATGTGTCTTCACCTATTCTGCCATTACAAAGTAGTTCAAAAGTAAAATTGGTACGTTATCCTAAAACAGGATCTCAAAATATTCTGGCAACCCTTTTTTGGGAAAAACCTAATGTCTGTAAATTCCAGCTCTCAGAGTAGGGGAACAGTGTTCCAGAGACTTGTGAACCTCCTCTGACCCAGCCAGCCCTTTCTCCACATTGTCTCTCCTATTTATTTAGGCCCACCCATGTGTGCATCTACTCATCTCTTGCCTGGCTTATCATAACATTCTCTGTTTACCTAATAAAATTTTACCTGTCTTTGAAATATTTGTCAAATTTACTTTTCTCTGTGAAACCAAAATAGATCAACTGTATCATTCTTTCTTCTTCTTATCTCCCATATCATTTATTAAACTTATTGTTCTCTTTGGCACTTCAATTATGTCTTAATGCAGTCTTGTGATATTGATTATATCACTGTGTTAGTATTACTTAACCTTTCTAAAGATTAGCTCATGTGTCTTCAAATACATCATATGCTCCCTTGAGGACACAGGCTCTCTGGTATGTCTTCATAGTGACCCTGGAGCCTAGCACGTTGATCAACAAATTGCTGTTGTCTGATTGCTGGGTACTAAAAAGAAAGCAGGATAATATCACATACGGATTGAGTTGGTAAAACTAGATCAACAACATTAAAAACTTATATATCTGAATTAAATAGGATGTCTTGGTTAGCAGGAGGAAAATGGATTGAGAATTATCCATTTGTAAAAATGTATTCTTCCTGTTAAGAAACTTTGATATGTAAGCCCTAACCAAGTGCCAGGGATCCAGCAGTGAACAAAACAGCAAAATCTTGACCTTCAGAGAGTTGAATATTCTAGTGGGAGAGGCATGCAATAAAAGCAAATACACAAGTAAAAATTGTAGTATGTTAGATAGTGTCAGTGCCATGAAGAAAAATAAGGCATAAAGTTCTGGGAGACAGATGCTGCCATAAGGAATTTAAAAATTTTAAAGTTTAGCATATTTAGGTTCAAAACAGGAAAACTCGTTTATGGAGATTATACACTATTGAGTGTCTAACTTAAACTCTGTGACTTTCCCTTGCTGTCAAATAAGTAAAACTTAGTATCTACTTACCCATTTAATATTGCATTAAAACATGTAAAATGTTTGACCTATTGTGGGCATGCAGTATACTGTGCCAAATACATGACTGTATAAAAACCTGTAGAGGTGGATATCCTCACATTTATGGTTAACTGTATTTGCCTCTTTGATCTCTGTGTTCTTTGATCTCTACAGCCACACTTCAAGATATGCTTCAACTACCACCACCTCTGGGAGGCCTTCCTTGAGGTTTTTTGGCACAAATTAGGCTCATTCTGTGCTCCCCAAACCTCTTTAGATTTATACCTCCATTATTTGTGTGCATATTATCTCCCTGATAAGGCTATACATTCTTAACAAAAGAAATCTATGGCTATTATAATTGTATTATTTTTGACATGCCCCTCACTTACCATCTATGTGCAATCCAATCCCAAGTCTCATAAAATTTAGCTGCAAAGTAGCTGTCAATATTGTCTACTTTAAATCTGCACTGCACACATGCAAACTGTTACTAGCCCTTTCCCCTGACCTCTGGCTCTATAGTACTTCTTAACTGATCTCCTTATTTTTATTCCTAACTTCCTTTATTGCTACATCACAGTCAAAGCTATCTTCTTTAAACATAAATCTCATTAAGTCAAATATTTTTCTTAAACCCTTCCACAGATTCTCATTAGACTTAGCATAATGTACAAACTCCTTACGGAAAAGCCCTATGTGACCTAGCCCTGTCCGCATTTCACACCTCACATTTCACCAGCCTCCTCACTCACTGCCCTTCATCTATTTTAGTACTCTTTTAGTTCTTTGAATTTTTTAGCCTCTTTCTCACAACCTTCTGCCAGAACCATCCTTCTTTCCACATTTTTTTTTTCCAATTAAGAGTATACATCCTTCAGTTCTCACTTTAAATGTTCCTTCTTTAGAGAAGCATTCTGAATTATTAATCTAACTTAGTCCACCTACCCTCTTCTCTCTTAAAAACCCAATTGTGTTTCTCTATATGACTTAGCACTATCAATTTGGGGATTGATTTTTATTCCCTCATTACTCTGTAAGCTCCATGAGGGCAGGGGAAAAACTATGACAAATATTTGTACAATCAACAGATGCTTTTAAATAAATATATCTCTTAGTATCTACCTGGTCAGTGCTGGTTAAGTATTTGCTAGGTGAATTAATGTTTACTTGATTTTAAAAGTAATTTAGAAAACATGTTAATGTTATGTAAACAGAGTCCACATCTGCACAGGATCTGATGTCTGCAGCTGTAGTTCACAGTCGAGGATGTTTTGCTCTACCCTGCTAGCAGCCATATGTCTAAAAACTGATGCAATTTTAGCCAACTTCCTCCCCTAAAGCACATTTTCCTTAAATGTCCTGTTCCAATATCCTTTTATTAGCTAATCTGGAAGACAAATTTATGATCCTTGCCAGGTTTAGATCTCTGGACATGACATTCCATCCTTGTCCACATTCTGTATAATTATCATTACATTTTTATTCATGACATGAATTAAGTCATAGTTCGCTGGAGAGATTGAATATGTTACATGAAAAAAATTAGTATCTAAGGTGGTCTCCAGAACCTAGAATGATAAAACTAACCAATTAGATAAAATTTCACATGAAGAAATATAAGCACCTGCCACTACCCACTTAAGAAAGCTAAAAAGGATAGGAAGAGCATAAGTTAAACTCAGCATGGATGAAGTAGGCATGGGGCTTTCAGCTGACTCAAGATAGTTCAGAAATGTAATATATATGAAGGCCAGAAACAGGTATTTTCTTTCGAATGAATTAATAGAAGTAAAATTTGGAGAATGGAGAAGGGGCTATTTCTTTCAGTGATAAGAGTACCTCAACTAAACAATTCAGGGCATGATAGTTTAAAAAAGACATTAGCAAAGGGAGAGGTATAGAAAATCACCAGGAAGTTGAGAGAAATGAAAACATGCAACTGAAGTAATAGAGATATATGCCTGAAAAGAGAGAGAAATGGAACATAAAGTATATAATAAGCAGAATAAAACAGATAAGATAAGAGGCCCGAAGTTTAAGGGGCCTTAAAATATTGATTCTTGATGTATAAACTTAGACCTTAGTTTACTCATGTGAGAAACAGGTATATAAGACCCTAAACTCATTAATTATTTGTAAGGTTAAAATGAAGACAATTATTTCATAGACCAGGATGTAGCCCAGATCCAATAAATATTTGATTTTATTATCAATATTAATGGAAATAATCTCCCAACAGGATGCTTAGAAAGGAGTGAGTTCCCTGTCAGTCTAAGAATTCAAACAGAGCTTGAATGAGTTATTATTGAGGGTAGGAGGATATGGATATAATTCAATATGAAATGTGAAACTGTACTGACTTCCAACTCTAATTTGCTATTATTCTAAAATAGTACAGGGGGAGGGGTGCAGGAGGAGGAAGAGAAGGGGAGAGAAAGAGAGAGAATTTATGATAAACTGCTTTCCATCTTCCAACATATTGTAACCTTTTTAGTCATCTCATCATCTGAAATGTCTCTCCAGGCACCTAACTGATCACTTCCTTACCCTGTCTTCCCCCAACTACCTTGCCTCAGATGTGTTCATATTCCCTGCTAGGCCTGTGTGAGACACTTGGGCTTCAGAAGTGGCATCTTACACAGCGTCGCCAGAGCCCTGTGTCTGGAGGAGACGAGGAGGGAGGGTGTTGGGATCTGATCTGCAGCCTCACTTTCCCGTTCTTCAGTCCTTCCCTCCTATGACGGTTTCGGTCAGCAAAATCACACTGGGGACAGAAAAGGCTCTCGTAACCCATGGCAACCAGCTGCCTTTGGATAGAAAATGACTTTTTCATAATTTCATAACGTGCTTTAGCAGAGCGGGTAGGGAAAGGAAATGGGAAAATAAATAAATAAGTCTGGTTCTGAAGGCTGCCATACTCAAGCAAGGGAATGATGAGTTATAATATCTTCCACACTGAGTATGCCACTCTTTCATAGGGAGATCACGCTCTCTTCCAATCAACTCAGAAAGACCCTCCTTACTGCACAATTCTGAAGTGCTCCAGGACTACTCACACACTAATTATTTTTAACACGAGTGTGGCAGCCCGATTTGGAGAGATGGGCTGATGCTAACTTTAAGTTGTCCTCAAGTTTTCAGACAGGTCCTTAAAATGCTACTGCAAAGTTATTTCTCCAAGTGATGTACCTTACTCAAAACTAAATGACTAGTTTGTCCCATCCCTATACTGAGAATCACAAAATTGAGAACCCAAAGAGACAAGAACAATTATGGTATTTGTTCCCTGACTGTATTACATTACTGGGGTCCCATGGATGGAAATGGCCAGCCAGGATCCTAAGGTCAGTGATGGCCGAGGAGAGTCTGGAACCCAGGCCTTTTTATTCTTAAACTTTTTCTCCCGGACAATCTCATTTGCTCTTCGTTATCTTTGCCCACTGCAGATCATTTCTCTTTATTTTTAATTTCAGAAAATTTGATGGGGAAGAGTTAGAGAAGGGTATGTGAATACATCCAGTAATCAAGTTTTAATGAGAAAGTAATAAAATAATAATAATGAAATTGTCTTCGATTTATTGATTTCACTGTTTAAAGTTTTTTTTTGTTCATCTAGGATTCCAGTGATTTTAAGGTTTTTTCATAGATTACTTACCTTCTACCAATATTTGATTAAAATATCTTTTTTTTTTTTATTTTTGAGATGGAGTCTAGCTCTGTTGCCCAAGCTGGAGTGCAATGGTGCTATCTGAGCTCACTGCAACCTCTGCCTCCAGGGTTCAAGCCATTCTTCTGACTCAGCCTCCCGAGTAGCTGGGACTATAGGCATGAGCCGCCATGCCCAGCTAATTTTTGTGTTTTTAGTAGAGACAGGGTTTCACCATGTTGGCCAGGCTGGTTTCAAACTTCTAACATCAAGTGATCTGCCCGCCTCAGCCTCCCAAATTGCTGGGGTTACAGGCGTGAGCCACCGCGCCTGGCCTAAAATATCATTTTTTATTTATTCATTTCTCATCCAATATATACATATTGAGGGAATACTTTGTGTGAAACCTTATATTAGTCTTTGGGGTATACAAAACAATTTATTAAAAATTATAATAAAAATGAAGATAATAAATAGCATGTCTCCCAAGTCATATTTAACAACGTGAGAAAACTAAGATTCTTAACGTTAGCTGCTAAATTAACTTATTTTGGTATAAAAGGTAGCATTTAAGTTCTTTTACCAATCCCACTCATTTAAAAATAGTCTCAATTTTGCCTGGCACATTACTGAGATTGTTAGTTAGTATATATATTTTTTTTCATCAAAATAGCCCCAGTTATTTAAGAATTAATGTTTATTTTGAATTTGATATCACAATGATTAAAGGAGCACTTACATTTTGGAGGTCATATAAAATGTTTGTGAATGAACTAATCTAATGAGGGAGGATCTGCTTTTTAAAAAGTGGGGCCTGAGGTGGAGAGCTGAAACTGGGTTGGTTACGAATTGGTAATTATTGAATCTGGGTGATGGGTGCCTGGGGCTTTATTATACCATTGCCTCTATCTTTATGTGTGAACTTTGCCATTGTGAAAACATTACATTAAAAGCTGTTTTGTTTTTCTTACTGAGGGGCTCCAAAAAAAATAAAAAATATACATGAGGGCTTATAAAATATGTTTGTAGTAAACAAATGCCAGGTTTTTCTTTTGTTTTAGCATCAAGGAATCAAGTACAATTTGTTTAGAGTAAAGATTTTGCTACCTGTGGAGGGCGAAAACTACTGCAGGATCTCATTTAATTCTAACACTCTCGAAGATGAACGTCAGCAGCAGGACAAGCTGCCTTTTATGAAAAGGACAACAGGCCGGGCGCGGTGGCTCAAGCCTGTAATCCCAGCACTTTGGGAGGCCGAGATGGGCGGATCACGAGGTCAGGAGATCGAGACCATCCTGGCTAACCCGGTGAAACCCCGTCTCTACTAAGAAATACAAAAAATAGCCGGGCGAGGTGGCAGCGCCTGTAGTCCCAGCTACTCGGGAGGCTGAGGCCGGAGAATGGCGTGAACCCGGGAGGCGGAGCTTGCAGTGAGCTGAGATCCGGCCACTGCACTCCAGCCTGGGCGACAGAGCGAGACTCCGTCTCAAAAAAAAAAAAAAGAAAAGGACAACAAAAAGGCCCAAGGGGCCCTGTGACGTATCTAAGGCCATTCCTCCAACTAAGAATAAAGCTGGGACTTAGACCACGGTTCCGGTTCCTGACCTTGGGCTGGCCCCCACCTGTGAGCAAAAGCAAGTTGTCCCTTTACAAACTCAGTAATTGAAGGAACAAAAAGGTATCTTCAGGAGATGGATTGTAAATGAGGTCTACATACAATCAGCCTTTTCTATGTGAAAGTGGCATTGTTATATTTTTACTATCTGAAGGCTCATGCTGACTCCGTGCCCCTACACTGTATTAAATATATTTATTGGCAAAAAGCTATTTCCCAACCAAATACAAGTTTATAGCACAACAATCAACAGGCATTTGATGTAGTTGGTGGCAAACAGGACTATCTGTTGACATTATTGTGTTATTTTAAATGTGCTCTATTTTATTTTAAATAGAGTACATTTATTGTGTACTCTGTGTGTCTGTGTGTTTACGTATTTTTTACATTAATTTGTGCTTTAAATATATCTGCCAGCCAGCTACATAATTGGATTTTCTTTTGTTATAAGAAGGGAACATAAATTACTCCTGTTGGGTTCAGATTAGGTTACAGGATTTCTTTTCTTCTGTCACTGTCAAAACTTGGGTGTCAGAAAGCTTTAATATTTAATGCAGCCCTAATTAGTCTCAGTTGGGCCCAGGGCACTTAGCAAAACCTTACAGGAGCCACAGAGTCAAGTTCATTTAAAGAGCATAATTACCAGTTATTTCCATACTGCAGCAAACGCCCCTATTAGACTTTCTCCTTGCCTCCCAATTTTACCAGTAAATCAAAAAATAAAGAAGAAGAAGTCGTCTTCGACTCCTGGTAATAATGGACAAAGATAATATAATATGGTTCTGGGTCTGACATTTCTGCAATAACTTAAAGAACTTGCAAGTATATAAAAATAGAATCAGGGATGGTTAGATAAACCTGGAGAAGATGGATCTGTAACTGGTTGTTAAAGAAAATTAGAGATTCATGAGGATGAATAGTCACTTATGACCAAAATTCTGAAAATAGCTTTTATGAATCTGACCAGTCATTTAGAAAATGTGTATTGAAGGCTTATTATAGGCAGGTGTCATACAAAGCCTAGAGTTACAATAATGAAAATATTCCTGCTCTCCTAGGGCATATAGTCTAGCAGAGAAATACGAAATTAAATCACATTATTTAATTTGTATTTACAACTTTTGGTTACTGCTCCAATGGAGAGTCATAAAATGCTATGGGGTAACCTGACTCTACCCTGGATTTCAAGAAAAGCTTCCCTGTGGTATGGACATTTTAATAAGATCTGAAGTACGAGGAGGAGTGAAGAGGAACAGAAAGAAAGTGAAGTGAACCAAGTCTCTGAGCAGGGAAGAAGCAGAGCATGGAAATGAAAGAAGGTCTAGGTGATGACTCCTCAGGGGCTCCATGACATGGGCAGTAGAGGTGACTAGAAAGCAGATAATGCAACCTCTGATGTGCATGCTAAGGATTTATATAATCAACTGAGTAATTAGTTGCATAATGTCTATCTTACATGGGACAATGTCTTATTCCACTCCAAAACCTGAGCGGCCTAACATGTATATTGAATGAATGAATGACTTGGATTGAATTAATGATAAAAGGCAGTCACAAAGCCCAACACCCCGACCCCCATCACTGCTCCCTTGTTTGCCCCATTTTATAATACTGTAAAAAGTAAAATAGAGGTTCCTCTTCAAAGACTTTCCTCCCCCTTTAATTAGGAATAAATATTAACTTCTCTTAAAAGCAAAATGTATTCAAAGACCTGTGCTAACATTCTTAAATATCTTCTAGCCATGATGAAGAAATCAATGTACTTTACGTTCTTAGCTCCCACAATTTAGCCTAAACATTTGCCCTGGCATGCTTATACTGGTCCAAGCAAGCATTAAGTCATAGCCTGTTCCTCTTCCTTATTTGAAGGTGTTTTTACCATTCTCAGCATTCCACAAGTTACTTCCTCCTTCCTTTGTTCTCCTCTGCCTTTGCCTCTTTTAAAAAGTTCTAAGTTGCTAGCCAATCAGGGCAAATACAGAATGTGAGGTCCTGTTCCAGCCAACAGAAACCGGACACAGCAGTAGTGTGGATGCGTCAGGTTATACATGACCCTGTCTCCTTTGTTCGGTGTACTTTTGTGGCAAAGCTGCTGGAGAGTGTACCTTTTCTGCAGGAAGTAAAAATGACCTTGCTAAGTAAATTAAATTTATGTTCAAGTGCTATTTCTTTACAGCACCGAGAAACAAGCATTTCAAACAATACTAAAAGAGCCATCATCCTTAGGTGATGTAATAGGTACATTTATTGCCATTTAGACCTAAGAAAGTTGGATTCGTCCAAAATCATACAATAGCTGAATGGCAGAGCTGAAACTATAATAAAGCGATGAGACTCTCATTCACCCAGACAGGGGTTGTTTCTGGATATAGGCATATGTTTCTGGAGAAACACATTCAACCATATCTCCTAAAGCAATTCCTTCCCCTCCTTCATTACCTTTTCCCTCTTGTCCCTCCATAATACCCTCAAATCTCAGTTCAGGCCCAGACTCCTTTTGTGGGGTTTCCCAGCTATTTTGGCTCTCAGGAACTTTTATAATAACTCACGTCTAAATCGCTATTTTATACTTGACTCTTTGTGCCCATCTATAGTTCTTTTATTTCTTCTGATGTGACCTTCTGCACTAAATTGCTAAATATCCCCACAATAGTAAAGACCATGAGTTTCTTTTTTCGGAACAAATCAAGCCAGTATGCAAAGCACAGGAGAGACTCTTTAAACACTTGTAGATGGATTGCTCCCTCAGATCCCTGTTGCTTACCTACAACGTCGAAAAGGTCTGAAACTGACTATGGCGGAGTGGATCAGAGAAATAATGATCAGAGGGCAGATGTGTCTGAAACCGGGAGAGGTTACATCCTTGCCTTATGTGAAAACCTTTCCCAGTCAGAATCCTAAGCGGCCCCAGGTGAGCTTCTGAAACAGCTATTGATGGCCCATTAGTGGCCAAACAATGTTTACTCTGTTCTTATCACAACTTGACATCTCTGAGGCGCTTCTCACTCCTCCAACCCCCACCCTCCTTTTTTGGCAATTCCATCCTCTCTGTCTTATCATGAGAATGTTAATGATCCTGTTTTTACCTTCTGATTACTCCTTCACCTTTCTAGATGTGGTATTTCTTCAAGTATTTTCCCCTCCCTATCTTTAATTAATATATTTAAACCAAGTATGTATGGTTTAAAAAGTTAATAGTTCTGTTGCCTCCAAATTGATAGGGATTTTTATCAATGTATTCTCATTTTTCTGGTTTTTTGCTTTGTTCATTTTGGGCTTCTTTTATTGTTTGTGTACATGTTCAGAGCTGTTCTTCACGGTGGCTAACTCACTTTTTCACTATAAAAATGAGCCACTTCATTCCTAATATTGTTTTCTTAAAATCTATTCTATATTTTTTCTGAAATACATACAGCTATGACAGGGTTATTGGTCAGTTTTTGACCAATATAACTTTTTTGCGCCTTCTTTTACTTAAAATTATCTTAACAGCTTGAAGTATGTTTCCTATAATCATCATCTAGCTAGAATTTTAGGTCAACCATGGCTTTTTTTTTTTTTAACTAGCAGATTTAATCTATTTCCACCCATATTCTATGCATTTCCTATTCTTATTTTCTTTATGGAAACTAATCACTGCCTGAAGCTATCTCTTTAATGTATATTTTAAATATTTATCTCCATAATATGATATCCATAAGGAGTTGAGTATTGCCTGGCCTCTGTATTTCTGTTATCTCCGGTGCCTGTACCAAGTACACGTTTGAACACGAGTTTAAAAACAATAAAATGAACACTACAAAAAACTCAATAACGCAAGTTTTTAAACATTTAGTTTCTATTCCATTTGTCCCCAGAGCTAACTTATTTCAACATTTTTAAATGGTTTCTTATTTATCTCCATATTTCTAAGACATATGGGTACACTGTTTCATTTGTTTATAAAAATGCTTAGCCATCTTGAATTCACACTCTGACAAAAAAAAATTTAGTTTTCTTATACAATCCATCAATTTAAATTTAAATTATTTTCCCTATCCTTCCAATAGAGTTATATTAACTTTTATATTAAATTTATAGTTATAATTTATTCTGCAATTATTTCTACAGCTGAAATATACAGTATACTCTCATCATGTATATGTGTGCTTTGTGTCTATATGTTATTGTGTATGTATGTGTGTGTATGTATACATATATATAACTTTTACATACACATGCTTTATACATATATCTCATATATACATACACATTATATATATATATAAAAACTTTTCTGGAAATGCACAATTGACTCATTTTATTTTCATTGGCTTACTTTTCTATGTTCTTATTACTAATGCATTCTCAAATGTTTTTGTAAATGTTCTAAAATGCATCAGGCCATGTTAATGTGTAGGTTCCTTTTCCATTTCTCTGTCCAGGAGCCACCTGCCAGCTCCACCTTCTCTAGATCCTACTATTGGTTCGGCAACTGCTTGCAATTTCTGACTCAGGTCTCTTCTCAACCCTTGTATCTTTCACCCCTTTGCTGTTGGATCTTCTGGTTCCTGATTCTTGCATGTACTTCTTTCTTGGCTTACTCTCTCATTTATGTGTCATACATTCTCCATCCTCCTGATAAAGTGGAACTAGGAGATAAGTTTTTGAGTTTCTGTGTGCCTGAAAAAATTGTTTTTAATAATAATGACTTGCCTATAGAATTGTAGGCTTGAAATTATCCTCTCAGAACTTTTATGATACTGCTCCACTGTCTGGTAGATGCCAATGTTGTTTCTAGTGAGTCTAACACAATTCTGAATCTCAGTGCCTTCTATATAATCTGTGTCTCTTGGAGTATTTAATTCGTCGTGTTCTGAAATCTTATAATGATAATACTATGACATGCTGAGTACTCCGTGGGTCCTTTGTTGAACTATTTCTTTGGTAAAGACTTTTCTTTCTCTTTTTCCTGTTATTTGTAATTTTCTTGGGTCAGATTATACTTTTTTTCTATTAGTCTTCAATTTTGTCTTTTATTTCCCATATTATATTTATGTTTTTAGTTATTTCTGGGAGATTTTCTTGACCTTCTTTGTATTTTTTCTACTTATTTTCACTTTCTTGTTTGTTTGTTTGTTTTTTGACACGGAGTCTTGCTCTGTCACCAGGCTGGAGTGCAGTGGCGCGATCTTGGCTCACTGCAACCTCTGCCTCCTGGGTTCAAGTGATTCTCCTGCCTCAGCCTCCTGAGTAGCTGGGATTACAGGTGCACGCCACCAAGGCTGGCTAATTTTTGTAGTTTTAGTAGAGACAGGGTTTCACCATGTTGGCCAGTATGGTCTTTATCTCTTGACCTCGTGATCCACCAGCCTCAGCCTCCCGAAGTACTGGGATTACAGGGATGAGCCACTGCACCAGGCCTATTTTCACTTTTCCAGATGTATTTTTCTGTATTATATTTTATGTCATTTTTTTTGTTTCATAGATTATTTCCCCTCTAAAGAACAGTTATTATATTTTCCCAGATATTATTTTTTGTTCTCTACATTATTTCTATTCACTCAGAGTTTCTTTTCTAAAATGTATTTGTTTCAGTATTTTTCTTTTATATGGATGTTAATTTTATCTCCCTATCTATCTATCTATCTATCTATCTATCTATCTATCTATCTATCTATCTCTCTAAGGAGCTTCCTCAGAACAGTACATAGGGTGTGACTTGTCAACTGGTGGGTTTCACTGTAAGCTGAGTTGTGCCAGACCTGCCAATATGCTGGCAGATGTCTGCTTACATGGGTCTTTCCATTAAATCAGTCACTTTTCCCAAAGATGAATGTCTGAGAGACATAAGTTTTGCTTTTGGCATTCTGGAAGCCAAGTAGTAGCAGACTTCTAATCAATACATCTGTCTTCTATGCATCTGCTTTTTTTTTTCTCAGTCTTGTCTAGTGTCCCTGAGAATGGAGTCCCACTGATTCAGTCTTTTAAGGTACACAGCATCCTGTCTTATTTCGGGGGAGGGGAGTGGCAGGAACCAAGTGGCCTGCTTTGAAGGAGTTTTCTGGGCCTCTCCCTACCCTTTATACAGGCTTTCAACCAGCCCTTCTATTTCCAGATCCACCCATTACCTCTGACTTCAGAGGTACCTGTCACCTCTACTTCATGATTCTCTCCAGGTTTTCATAATGCCAATTACTCAGCTTTCTCTCCCAGGCTAAATCAGTCACTACCTTTCATAACTGTATTGATATTCCTCATTATCCATCAACTTTTTTCTCGTTTGCTTTTACTCCATATGTTTAGCTCTTTGTTGGTCAGTCACTATCATTTCAGTTAAGAATGGAGAAAGATCGGACAAAGTCTGTGTACAATCTATTATGTTTAACTCTAGGTCCTGTTTTCTCTTCCATATTCTCTTTTTCTTTTACACAAACTTTTAGTCACTTTATGCTTAGAAAAGTCTTGTATCTACAGTCACAGCCCTAACTAGTCCTACCATACCATTTTCTTCTAGTGAAAACTCAGAGGTTTTGCCAACACTGCAAATTTGTTGTAACCAAATTAGAATAAACACATCATCATTCCTAACCACAAAATAAGCTCTTTGTTAATGGTCAATAGCATAATCCGAAAGAAATTAGCCCTTTTATCTTTAACTATGATCAGCAGAATTTACAAAGCCTACACTGAAACTTAATTTGCGCTCTCTTATTCACCAAACGATTACTGAATGACTCCTCCACGTCTAGCACTGTGTTATAACTGGCTGATGGCAGAATAGGACATTTTATCTGCTCTTGCAGAGCTCACACTCTCATGAAGAAAACAAAAATGTAAGCAGAAAATTCACATGTAATGTGATAAATGCTTTAATAGGAGTGATCACAGGAGTTATATGGTCAGGGAAGACTTCCCTGAGGATAGCACCTGAGTGGAATATTGAAGAATGATCAGTATAAAAGGACATGAAGAACATACTTCGCAGAGGACATATGATGTACAACTGCTAAGAGGCATAAAACAAGTGGGTTTTATTTAGAGGAATGGTAAGTAATTCAGTCTTCTTAGACCCCACAGAGGCAAAGTTGAAGTGGAAAATATGAATACTAGAGGCACACCTGAGGCCTGGCCATGAAAGGCCTTAAATGTGATTTTAGGAATGTGTGAATTCCCAGGGGACTTAATTTTCCATTTACTAATGAACATTAACAAATCCCTGTTTTTGACCTTAGATATTTGAATGTTTATGCAAATACATGTTAACACGCATGTGCATATGCATAATACTCACATGGATCCTGTGAATGCCAGATTCCTGGATTTTCATATTCCCCATGTTGGACTGGGGAATATTTGTCCCCTGAGGCAAATGAAACAGAGCCAGGAATGTTGGGTGTGGGACATGCGATACACATAGAGTGAGAGTCAGAACTTCCAACAGCGAGGCAAGTCCATTTCAAGCATCTTGTTGGAAATCAGAAGCACAAACATATCTGGGGGCTCAAAAAGAAAGCTAAAAAAAAAAACCAAACTGATCTCTCTAACAATTGGATTTCCTAATTATAAAGTGTAATAAGCTCCTTGCTCCTGGGACTGTGGTCAGAAGCCATACAGACATTCTCAAGGGATGATGCAGAAATAATTTGTACCCTGGGTGAAATAATCTTTCCAGCCTGAAAAAAGAATTGAAGTCTAAAGCATATTGACAAAATGAGTTTCCCTGATTTCTGGGTTCTAGAAAGAAATGGCAAACTCAGAATTTGAGGAAGTCCATACAAGAAGATCATGAGAACAATAACAAATAATTGGAAAAAATGAGACCACATACATAGATGGCTTATTATAATTTATTTTTAAAAATTTAGGCCAGGCATGGTGGCTCACACCTGTAATCCTAGTGCTTTGGGAGACTGAGGCAGTTGGATTGCCTGAGCTCAGGAGTTTGAGACCAACTTGGCCAACATGGTGAAACCCCATCTCTACTAAAATAATAATAATAAAAAAATAGCCAGGCGTGGTGGTACACACCTGTAGTCCCAGCTACTTGGGAGGCTGAGGCACAAGAATTGCTTGAACCTGGGAGGTGGAGGTTGAATGAGCCAAGATCATGCCACTGCACTCCAGTCAGGGTGATGGAGCAAGACTCCATCTTCCCCACCAAAAAAATAAAAATAAATGTTGCCCAGCTTTTAATTTGATGCTTATAACCTCTTGAGGAAATAAGAGCAATTTACATCAGCTTTATGTATACAGATGAAGAAGTACATGGGAAGAAACTGAAATTGGCTCAAGGTCATACAAGCAGGATGTCACTTAGCCTAAGTTAAAATCTTAAGCTTCATGTTTAGCAGTCTAGAACCCACCTATCACTCTTCTTTGCCCCAATTTTCTCTCTTGCTGGATCATATATGTATGCAGAAGTTGGTTTGGGTTCTTGGGGCTCAGACAGACCATGAGTGCTTAACTCACAGTTTCATGGTAGCGATGGTAGGTGACAGACATTTCAGGACCACTTTATAAGAAATAAAATGTTCCAAAGACTATATCTGGAGTTTATTTAAGTTCTTAGAACTTACATGCAATCATCTTTGTGACAGCAAGCAATAAGGGGTTAAAGATGGAGCAGGAGGGAGGATAATTGACGAGTGGGCTTATTGGTCTTTCCCCAGGCCATCTGGGAGCTTAAGTAGCCAACAGTTAATTAAAAATAAACTGACACTTTACTTTAAGGATAGTTTTAATAACCATTTATAAATGTTACATTAAAAATTCATACACTCTTATCAACTCCTGCTAAGGATTTACAGCACAATGAAGGTGTTATGAATGTTTTATAGGTACTGGGGAGAAGGCTTTTTTTTCTTTGTAGAGATATTTTCAGAAGACTATTTGTCTTTTCTGGGCCACATCATAAGTACTTAAGACAACATCAGCTTATGAGTGAAAACAGCTCCCAAATTTCAGGTTGTGATCTTGCCCTCTCACTTGTGACTGGCCACAGTTCTTGCCTTAAGTATAGTGGGTTCCTCGCAGAGTGTTTGTTCCAAGTAGTAGATGATATAGAGAAGATAAATAGGGCAGCATAAAATGGCATAAGTGAATCCACTACCCAAAAAGATTGTGCATGATGCTGATAAACATAATAAGCAGAAATTTAAGTAGGATGTAAGAATTAACTAGGAAGTTGTTACAGCTGGTGACCCATGCGTTCTACTAAACAACGGTATCTGTTCTGCTTTTGTACATCTGTGGCACCATGAAGCACTAGATTCTTATCTGTCCTGTTTTTCACATCCTGTAAACTTGTAAACTACCACAATTTGCCATAGACACATCTTTTTGACCATAGATTTGGGTACACACGGGTTCTATCAGCAAATGGCAACTGAACAGAATTTAGGCTCAGAATTAAGAACAAGTCTTTCCTTCTAGCTGCTGTCTTTTTTCTTCCAGACAGGAACCATGAAGCTATATATATTGTAAAGATTGCAAAAGAGAACTTGAAATTGACTGCTTCACAGTTGACAATTGGAAAGTAAATTTCCTTGTTCAAGAACCAAGAATTATAAACTGTACCTTTTAACAGCTTAGGGCCTGTGACTTTGAACAAATACACGCTTGTATTATAAAGCCCTGGACAATTGCCTCCAGTGATGGCCCAGCTTCCAAGGTAAAGTAAAAGGAACAGAAATATAAGTCAGTGGTACTTTTGCTTTTATTTATCTATTTTCCTTATAGTTCTGTAAGTACAGATCAGTATTATTTGAACTTCTACACTTATTGATAAAAAGCTTCTGGACTGTGGACTGAATCTAGCTCTTGATGTCATTCTGAATCATTAAAATGTCAGTAGGAACCTATGATGGCAGAAATGCAACACAAGCTTTATTAGTAATAACCCAATAGGACTTAATATGAGAAATGCTTTTAGATGAGCATTAGTTTATATTTTAGGCACCATTGGTTTCTCAGTATCTTTCTCACATATTTCATTGAGACTCATTATGTCCCTCCCTTTGTAATCATTCCATTGTCTGAATGGAACTTGTATGTGTTACGTCTATTTCTTTTTTTTTTTTTTAATTTATTTATTATTATTATACTTTAAGTTCTAGGGTACATGTGCATAACGTGCAGGTTTGTTACATATACTTGTGCCATGTTGGTGTGCTGCACCCATCAACTCGTCAGCACCCATCAACTCGTCATTTACATCAGGTATAACTCCCAATGCAATCCCTCCCCCCTCCCCCCTCCCCATGGTAGGCCCCGGTGTGTGATGTTCCCCTTCCCGAGTCCAAGTGATCTCATTGTTCAGTTCCCACCTATGAGTGAGAACATGCGGTGTTTGGTTTTCTGTTCTTGTGATAGTTTGCTAAGAATGATGGTTTCCAGCTGCATCCATGTCCCTACAAAGGACACAAACTCATCCTTTTTGATGGCTGCATAGTATTCCATGGTGTATATGTGCCACATTTTCTTAATCCAATCTGTCACTGATGGACATTTGGGTTGATTCCAAGTCTTTGCTATTGTGAATAGTGCCGCAATAAACATACGTGTGCATGTGTCTTTATAGCAGCATGATTTATAATCCTTTGGGTATATAACCAGTAATGGGATGGCTGGGTCATATGGTACATCTAGTTCTAGATCCTTGAGGAATCGCCATACTGTTTTCCATAATGGTTGAACTAGTTTACAATCCCACCAACAGTGTAAAAGTGTTCCTATTTCTCCACATCCTCTCCAGCACCTGTTGTTTCCTGACTTTTTAATGATCGCCATTCTAACTGGTGTGAGATGGTATCTCATTGTGGTTTTGATTTGCATTTCTCTGATGGCCAGTGATGATGAGCATTTTTTCATGTGTCTGTTGGCTGTATGAATGTTACGTCTATTTCTATTTATTTATTTAGATGGAGTCTTGCTCTGTTGCCCAGACTGGAGTGCAGTGGCATGATCTCTGCTCACTGCAACCTCTGTCTCCTGGGTTCAAGCAATTCTCCTGCCTCAGCCTCCCAAGTAGCTGGGACTACAGGTACCCACCACCACGCCTGGCTAATTTTTGTATTTTTAGTTGAGGCCGGGTTTAACCATGTTGACCAGGCAGGTCTTGAACTTCTGATCTCAAATGATCCACCCACCTTGGCCTCCCAAAGTGCTGGGATTACAGGTGTGAGCCACTGTGTCCGGCCTATTTATTTTTATTAATCATGGCTTAGAAATAAAATATCACAATTATTATCATATATTACAGGACCTGTATGCATCTGTGGATCTTGATTTTTCTATACTTCTTTTGTTTTTGGAGTTCTAAAACAAGCATTACTAATCTTTTGAAATTTCAAAATTATATCAAAGTTGAATTAAATCAAAGTCTTACACTTTAACTTCCTCCAGTAGAGATAGAAAGACTCAGATGAAGAGAGAACAAAATGGATAGAAAAGAAACTAGTGTGAGAGCAAGAGTGAGAGAGACAGAGGAAATATGTGCAGAGAGGAGAGAAGGCCTAGAGACTAAGAGAGGGAGAGAAGAAGAAAAGGAGATGCAAGGAAATGTTAAATTTCTGGAGCCAGTTAAAATAATGCATAGTTATCATAGGTTCTCTATTAAAAGTTATTATAAGATCAGCTCTGGAAGCCATTAGGTTGGTGTCTTAACAGTTGAAAGAATCTAGGACTTCAACATGTTGTGTTGATACTACCACAGTCCCCACTTTCCTGCTTCAGTTTCCTCCTTCATAATATTGGGAAAAGTATAAAACTTCCCCACAAAAAATAAGATAATAGTTTATTCCTACTATATTAGGAATTGCTGTGAGAATTCCTATTGCTGTGAGAATCCAAAAAGATAATGAATATAATGTAACAATAGTACTTTTCAACCATATATTTTCATACAAAAGATATTATCATCCTTCTAAAAATACATTTTGGGGGCAACAAAATTTTTTGTGGTGAAACAAAAACAATGAACAATAGATGACCAGATTCTTCCTTCATAGTGAATTCATTCTCTTCCCTTTTCCCTTTTCTGAGGTATTTGCCTATAAACCTGGTTTTCCCATTGTCATCCATGGGCTGACACTTTGTTCTTTACAAATCTATATCTGGAAGGCCAACTTCACTAACATGTGCACAAGAGGGATTACTGCTGCTCTGGCTTCAAAAAGTTTGTTTTGTTTGTTTCATCCTTTCATTCAAACGGGCTGGATAGGACTCCCACTGCTCCTCAGTCTTATCAGCTACTATGTCTGTCATGGACTTTCAGCAATACAGAGAGAAAAAAAGCACTTACTGTGACTGCATTCTCACTATCCTCATCACATATACAGACAGATTGTCTTTCTAGTGAACTGTCTAAGCTCCTTCCCACTTGTACTTTCTCACATTGTGACCTATGGAAGTATACCATATGGCTGCATCTCTCTGTGCATTTAAAGATAATAATTAGCCTTTAGCATTCAGAGTGTTAAATCTTCATAATTCATTACCCTTTATATAAATGGAAAGATTACTGAACTTGGGTTGGGGATGGAAGCCTGGACTTTTTCTGGTTCCTGCCAATAACTGCCTGCTATCTGTGTGGCACTGGGGTAATCACTTGCTACAGTCTCCTCTGTTTTCCATATATGAAGTTAAAAGAGGAACTCAGTGGTGGCAAATGGTAGCTACCTCCAAGCCTACAAAAGCCAAACTAATATTAGAATTTTATATATTCACTAACTCTAGAGAGCTTCAGGCTGAGAATTTAAGAAGTCTTGATGGAAGAAGTAGTCTTTGTTCTAGATCTTGAAGGTTAAGAGTCAGGTAGGTGAAGATGGATGTACGACATTCCAGAAGAGGTCTAGAGATAGGTTAGAGCAGCATACACATTCATTTATTCACCCATCCAACATCTACTAATTGAATGTCTAGTCTGTGACAGTCACTGCTGTAGGAGCTGGAAATAGCAGTGAACAGTACAGAGAAAAGTAATCTTTCTCTCATGGAGCTTGCATTCTAGATAGGATAGGACTAGCAATTGCACTTGTCTGGATCAAAAAATATAGTAAAGGAAACAATGATAATTGTGTTGAATTATACTGGAGTTCAACAATGAAGAGCCTTTACTTCCAGCCTAAGTTTGCATTTCATGGTAATTGCTAAGGTTTTAATGCCCCCTCTAAAACTCCTATTGAAACTTAATTTCCATTGTAACAGTGTTGAGAATCCAGACCTATAAGAGGTGGTTAGGTCTATGAATGGATTAATGCTGTTATTTCAAGAGTAGGTTATTGACAAAAAGGAGGAATTTGACCCAATTTCTTCTTTTTCTATCATATGATGTACTTCCACCATGTTACAATGCAGCAAGAAGGCCTTCACTAGGTGGATTTCCTGAATCTTGGACTTCCCAGCCTCCAGAACCATGAGGTAAATACATTTCTTTGCTTTATACAGTATCCAGACTATGGTATTCTGCTACAGCAGCAGAAAATGGACTAAGACAGTAATACATTAGCGCTTACTCTCAAAACTTGCTAATGGGTCATGGAGAATGATAGAGACTTTTCTATTAAGAGAAGCTATGCAATGGAAGAACAGGCCTCATGGTGATACAACCTTGACAGTGATTACAGACAATAGAGCTATAGAACTGGGAGGGGAAAAGAAAGTGTTACATTCATAATGAAAAGAACTTGGACTTTAAAATCGATCCATACATACTAGTCATGAGACTTCCTTATTTAATCTCTCTGAGTGTTGATCTCTTTATTTATAAAATAAAGCCCACTTTATATACTTATTGTAAGGATTAAAGAATCAATTTACTCACCTAACACAGTGTCCAGTACTCAGTTGCTCAGTAAATGGTTGTAAACTATTTTAGTTTCACTCTCTTCCAAGTAGGCGGACAACTTACCTGAGAACTAGCCAGAGGAGAGAACCTTGACAGGTGTTGCTGAAGAAGCAAATGAAAAACAAAAAATTATACTGAGAAACAAAAGAGTCCTCCTCCCTAAGCTGAAAAGTCTTGGGGGTTATACATTGCTTTGCTAGAGGGAAGACATTAGGGAAAAAGTTGTTTGCTTGAAATATGAAAAACAAAAAGATTTGGCCTGGGTGCAGTGGCTCATGCCTGTAATCTCATCACTTTGGGAGTCTGAGGCAGGTGGATTAGGAGATCAGGAGTTCGAGACCAGCCTGGCCAACATGGTGAAACCCCGTCTCTACTAAAAATACAAAAATTAGCTGGGTGTGGTGGCAGGTACCTGTAATCCCAGCTACTCGGGAGGCCGAGGCAGGAGAATCAAACCAGGGAGATGAAGGTTGCAGTGAGCTGAGATCACACCACTGCACTCTAGCCTAGGAGACAGAGCAAGACTCCATCTCAAAAAAAAAAAAAAAAAAAAAAATATATATATATATATATGTATAATATCACACTATGTCTGGTTAAATGTTTCCATTATGAGTTATGAAAATCACATTCTATTTATAAATAGCAGTGTTCATGAACATGATTCCATCCTCAGCAGAAACCTTTGACATACAGGACACATTGTAGAGTCTTTCTTACAAATTAAAATACAAAGAACTAAAGAATAGATTCAAAGGCCAGGCCATGGCCATTCAATAAGAGTGGTGAGCCCAAGAATATAAGTTTTCTAATTTTGATTTCAAAACTCCTTCTACTAGATCTATCCTTCTTTTTATTGAAAAGCACTGTCCAATGAAAAATAAAAGTCCTTAATCCTATTTCATTAAAACATACTCTTTGGTGGAAAAGATATATCATCAAAAATAAGCCACAGATAATGGGTTCATAGATACAATGAATTGGAAAATTTCAAAAGTCTAGTTTCATATTCTAGCTCTGAGTTTTACTAGTTGTATAATATAAATAGGAATCTCATATATTTGCATTTGTAGATACGATAATCTTTGAAATTACTTAGCTTTGTGCCTGGCTAGTTAAGTATCTATAAAGCAAGGGTATAAATAACTGTGTGGAAATTTTATCCAATGAGCTATGCAGTGCATTACTCCTCTCCAACTGCCAAAGCCAGATAGCCAGCATTGGCTTGGCCAAACCAATGCTAAATAGCTCATTTTTTTCGTGACAGCTTGATCAATTTCTGGAAAGTACTGATGGCCTTTTTACATTGAGTTAAAATGTGCTAGTGGTCATTGTTCTTTGGAAAATAGACTCCAGATTCTAATTCTACATACAATGTCTTCTTCACATTTCAGTACTTAATATGTCTGAAATATGCATTATAACCTACCTAAGCCTCCTTTTCTCAAGCTTAACATTCCAGTGTTCCTCAGATAGTTTACATATTATATTAGAACAACATTTTGAAACTGTTATCCAGCTCTGTGACTCATGATTAGTACAATGAACTCTTTCATAAACTGAGTTTTTAAGAAATCTATTTGATTCCAGCCAGTTTCATGTGCCAGCAGCAACATAAACAGTTTACTTTCAGACACATTTCTTCACTTCTTAAATATGACCTACTCCTTTGTATTCTAACCTCCGTACTTTCTTCTCTTCCTTCCCCCGACCCCCCTTAATCGTAGATACCCTGAGCGTCTTCAGGTTACACATTTTTTCCTTAAGCCATTTTGTGCATGCAGTTGTATGGACTTACTGTGTGTAACTTCATTTGTTGGCCCTTTAACTTTCAAACATTTCCTTTCAGAGTTGTATCAATGGGTGCAAAGGTCGTATCTCTAATTTTATCCTTGCTGCAAGTTTGAGTTTTAATCAGCCTTTGCCATTCAAGAGCCTTCTCAATTGTATTCTTTACTGGTTGGTATTGAGAAGTAACTTTCTTTTCTTACTCTTTACAGTCCCTGGATTGATCAATTCTGTCTATTCTCTTACATTTCAATCTACAAGCTGGCTAATACATTTCTGAGATCATCTCTTTATTAGTGCATTGCCAGATGGAACCAGAAGGACTAAATTCCCTTTCATGCCATTTCTCCTACAGCCACAAGTTCACAAGCTACATAATTTTCTTCCCAACTTACCACAGATATATTTTTTTAAATCAAATGCTGTTTCTCTGCAAAATAGAAAATATGATCTTCCCAACTTCTGATCAGTTTGTTTCCCGCCTGTCAGCCAAGCATTAAGGACATGTCACATATATGAGGGACTTTTTGCAGCAGCACACAGTTTCTAACTACCCCACTACATCAGTCAGGGTAGGGAAGGCTTCAGTAGTAAACAATATAAAACTCTCAGTCAGTTAAGACAAATAACAATGTTTACTCATGTTCTGTGCCCAGCTCACATCAGCTGAGGGCTCAGCTCCAGGTCATCCTCACTCTTGAGATCCAGCTTAATGGAAGGACTGCCACCTGGATTTTTGACAGGTATGTGACAGGGCTCTAAAAGCTTCTGGTTAGAAGTTATATAAGTCACTTGCCACCCAGTTCCATTGTCCAAACCAAGTCAGATGAACACAGCCAACTTCAGTGTTGGGTAGCAGCCCAACAAGCACAGTGCAAATCTATGGAAAATAGACTCTAGAAAGGCAAGAAAGGAAGAATAGCAATCAAGAGAGTTTTTTGTTATGGAAGCCAAGGGGTAAAAATGTTTTATAGGGAGGAACGTTATTGACAACAACATGTTAGTGAGAGAGAAGATGAGGACATATAGAGACTTATACTATAAAAATACTTATAGTATTACTCATTCCAATGAGTAATATTTGGGATTACTCTAAAAACTCTGAGATGCAGAGATGTGATCTCACCCTGACTAGGACAAGTGCAGTTTTTCTTAAATTGCTCCAAACTTTGCCTACATCAAAGATGAACTCTCCTACAAACTCAGAACTCCAATGTGTAAAAATCTCTCAATTTTCAAATAAAATAGGGCCCTACTGGCACATCAGCAGGGAATCACATATTTTATATTTGGAACATCTCACTTCCCTCTGAACTATGTAAGAAATTTGGGGGACAACACAGCCCAAAAGCAGGTCTAGCTTCTTTACCAGAAGTCAGCTAGGGCTGGTTACTATCATTACCATAGTTTTGTAAGAATAAAGAAAATCAGCTCCACCTATGATGTCGATCACCTGCTGATCCAGGCACCTCGATAGGTTCTTGGGCCTTTAAGGAAAACTCATTCCACTCTCTTAATGCAAAAACTAGCCATAGGCATCCCTTGCTTGAGTTCTTAGATTTGTCCACCTTGATATTTGCTTCTTGCATTCTCAAATGTGGCTATGCCTCAGAAAGCTGGACCTCTCAATAACAGTATGCTGTATTTGCTTAATGTTGTTGTCTCTCACAAACTAAGAACTATTGTCTCCTTTTACTCAGTGGTCCACACCTCCAAGATTTTAGCTATATTGCTTTTCCAAGCCTTGAAATCCAGAGTCTAATTTCATCACCTTTTCCAGATAATGGGGCTCCACACACACCCGCCTAGGGGCTATTTACACACTTCTAAGATCTTCTGTGTGAGGGAGAATGGGAGAATGCTGTTTCCATTAACTCAAAATGAATTTATTCTCCTAAATGTGACTATGTTGACTTTCAGTCACAGCTCTCTCCTGGATAAATCAAAACAAAACAAAAATAAATCAATGAACAAGCAAAACCCACATAAGCCTGGTCTTCTGCAGAGCCTCCCCCTAACTATTCAAAGATTCTCCATTAGTGACCATTATATATTTTGTAATTAATGTCTTAAAAATGCAATAATTTTAGTAAAGGAAAAAAAATGGGTTTAAATGTCAAGATGCACCTGGCAATCAATGCTTGTTGAATGAATGAATGAATACTATGTATCCACTATTTTATGCTGTTTGTAGTTCTAAACGATGTCATCAATGTACCAATAACGTGGAAAATTACTTGAATTACCTGAGAGCATTACAGCAGCTGCCACATCAGCAATTATTTTGCCAGTTGTTCAGAGGTTGTGAAAATTAACACAAGCTGGCAGAAACACTGACGATATATCTGGGAGCCATTTTTTGCCTGGGATAAAGGTGATTTCTTTAGATAAAACACCATCTGCAAGATCATAGAGAATGAAAGGCACAGTGGACAGAGATCAGCATCAAACAAATTCCAAGAACATAAAGCTCCATAGAAGAACTCACTTAACACCATGAGCAATTAAACAGACTGTGGCTAAACTCTGATATCACATAGGCAAATATGATTTGCTTACCTTTGAGGGTAAGCAACACGTAAATTCTAAGGTGGTTTAAGAGAAAACTCTTAAGGAGATGTTGCCTGTGCCGATGAGTCAGTGTTCTCTGTTAATTCAGAATCAAACAGCTGGTGGGAATGTACCGTGGTTCAGGCACCAAGTTAGGTCCTTGTCACAAAGAAGTGAACAGACATGCCTCTGCCCTCCTGAAACTCACAGCCCTGTTTTTAGTACATACTTTATAGGGACTTCATTGAGCAAAGCAAGAGAAAGTGAAAGAAAAGCCAGAATTACTTTGAATGGTCTGAAAAGACTACTCTTAACTCTAAAACTTGAGGTCAGATGTTTCAACATATTTGTCAACACCCAACTCATTTCCCTCATTCATGTCCTTCCTTTCCCCTTGCACGGGGACAAACAAACCTCCCCACACTCACTTTTTGGCCTCTGTGGTCCCCTTTTTCCTCCTCCCTTCCTGAATATGTTAGTCTGAGCTCACTCACCACATCTCTCCCTCAGTATTTTTAATCTATTCTCCGTAACTCTGAGGTAAGGGTCATTTATAGATATTTTTCAAACAACAACAACAATATTTCAGAGAAAATGAAAACCAGCACCTAGTGGTCAAAAAAACCCATTAGGGCAAATTCAGGGTTCTGTCTCCCTCCACTGTTCAGCGTGGGGAGCAGCAAGCCATTTCCCCACTCAGGTGCACCCTGAGACCCAGCTGAATGCCTCTTCAAATAGGGGCAAAAACGTCGAAGAGTGGGTCAGCGGGAGAATCAAACATGGCTACTGAGACTGTCACTCTGCTACTCCTAACACTGCTGTCACTGATGCAAAATTCAATTCCAAAATGTTGACAAAATTGTATTATTGTTCACAAATGCCCTAAGCCTTTAACCTAACCCTTCCCGGTGGTAACAATCTCAGAATTCATCTAAGAGGATGACTGGCCAAGTGATGGGGAGGAAGGCACAGGTTGGTAAGCAGAAGCACAGGGTCATGGTGCAAATGCTGACATTTTCTTACTGTGGGACTTACCTGCTTTTTGAGGAAGTCACATACACTGTCTAGATCTCTGTCTCTTCATCAGCAAAAGGAGAAAGATAATGTGTAAATAAGGATATGAAATGAATGGAATGATAAAGTTTCGAAATTGGAAGTGACTTTAAACTTGATTTGCTCTAACTCCCTCACCATCCTTAGAAGCAAACTAAAGCGAAGGAGTTCTCAAACCTGCAACTGAATAGAATCACCTGGGAAAGTTTTTAAAGTCTCGATGCCCAAGTCCAGCTTATAGCAATTTCTTATTTAAATAGTCTGGGTTAAGGCTCAATATTAGTACTATTTAAAAGCTCTCTGTGGGATTCTAATATGAAACCAAGTTTAAAACAATACCTATGCGGGCACACACACACACACACACACACACACACACACACACACACGCCTGTAGAGAAGAAAATACTGCCCAATATCCATGGAAGGACCTGCTGGAGGACAGAATCAGGATATAAATGCCTATCTTATATATTCTAGTATGGTGTTGTTTCTATAACCTCAATGGGGAAACGACCCACTCTACTCCCTCCAGCTGGGTGCAGTTTTTCTCTTTATGATGCCACCAGAATACTTATCGCCTCTTATAAAAGTGATTGATTTACATCCATTATATAGATTTTATAAGACTAGAAACGTCGTAAGAATAGAGACCGCAGTGTCATTTCTGTATATTCTATAGTGTCAGGCACTGTGCTAATGTGCTCCGCACAAAGGAATATAAGCTGAATGCTATGAGTCATCCAGCGGCACCTCACTTCCCCTTCCCTACCTCCTTTACCCCAAGCCTTCATTTTTCAGGACTAATCTATCCAAATTCCTTTTCTTTTCTCATTGCTTCAATTTTTCAGGTTTTCTGTCACAGCTCTGCTGAATATTGCTCTTTTATTTTATTTCTTTTATTCAAAGGACTCAAACCCTTTCAACATACCTTCACATGACCAGCTACAATACGTAAAACAATTAGTGCCTCTTCAGTATCTTGGGATTAGTTTCACTCTTCACATACTATTCTTGGGATTATGTTAAAGGGCCACGAATGAATAAGCTGTTTCCTCTAAGGATGAAACAAAATTCCCTTACATCAGCACCAAAGCTGTTGTATATTTGAACATTTGCTTGTATTCCATCCTCCAATTATGCTTTGCTCTTTGTTATGGATATTTCCTACCTTGACGGAGGCCACTCCAACACTAGCTCACTCTCTCTCTTTCTCACACACATCTACACATACCTCCATCTCGCAATATGTTGATTTTAAATATTTTTGTTCTTATTTATACAGTGCAATCTTCTTTTTTTTTATTAATATAACTTTTGTCTATATTTCTAGGGGCAAGTACAATTCTAGCTCCTAATCTTTTATAAAGCCTTTCTGACCTTGCAGCCGCTAGGTTGTTTTTTTTTTTTTTTTTTAACTTTTATTTTAAGTTCAAGGGTACAAGTGCAGGTTTGTTACATAGATCTACTTGTGTCAGAGATGTTGGTTGTACAGATTATTTCATCACCCAGGTATTAAGCCTAGTACTCATTAGTTACTTTTCCTGATTCTCTTCCTCCTACTACCCTCCGTGCTCCAGTAAGCCCCAGTATGTGTTGCTTCCCTCTAGATGTCTATGTGTTGTCATTATTTAGCTCCCACTTATAACTGAGAACATGCGGTATTTGGTTTTCTATTCTTGTTTTAGTTTATAAAGATAATGGCCTCCGCCGGGCATGATGGTTCATGCCTGTAATCCTTAAACTTTGGGAGGCCGAGGCGGGTGTATCACTTGAGGTCAGGAGTTCGAGACCAGCCTGGCCAACATGGAGAAACCCCGTCTCTACTGAAAATACAAAAATTAGCCTTGTGTTGTGGCGCATGCCTGTAATCCCAGCTACTCCGGAGGCTGAGGCAGGAGAATCCCTTGAATCCAAGAGGCAGAGGTTGCAGTGAGCTAAGATTGCACCACTGCATTCCAGCCCAAGGGACAGAGCAAGACTCTGTCTTAAAAAAAAAAAAAAAAAAAGGAAAAGATAATGACCTCCAGCTCCATCCATGTCCCAGCAAAAGACATGATCTCATTTTTTCTTATGACTACATAGTATTCCATAGCGTATATGTTTTCAATAAAAGCAAAAATTGACAAATGGGATCTAATTAAGCTAAAGAGCTTGTGTACATCAGAAGAAACTATCAACAGAGTAAATAGACAACCTCCAGAATGGGAGAAAATTTTTGAAAACTATGCTTTTGACAAAGGTCTAATGCCCAGCCTCTATAAGAAACTTAAAGAAATTTACAAGAAAAAAACCCATTTAAAAGCAGGTAAAGGACATGAACAGACACTTTTCAAAATAAGACATATGGCAGCCAGCAATCAGATGAAAAAAAAGTTCGACATCACTGATCATTAGAGAAATGCAAATCAAACCACAATGAGTTACCATCTCACAGAAATCAGAATGGCTATTATAAAAAAGTCAAAAAATAACAGATGCTGCGAGGTTGTAGAGAAAAAAGAATGCTTTTACACTATTGGTGGGAGTGTAAATTAGTTCAACCATTGTGGAAGACAGTGTGGTAATTCCTCAAAGACCTAAAGACAGAAATACCATTTGACCCAGCAATCCCGTTACTGGATATAAACCAAAAGGAATATGAATCCATTATAAAGACACATACATGCACATGTTCATTGCAGCACTATTCACAGTAGCAAAGACAATGAATCAACCTAAATGCCCATCAATGATAGATTGAATAAATAAAATGTGGTATGCCATGAAATTTTGTTTCTTGCAGAAACAATAAGAATGTAAACTCCAGATTAAAGGAGATCTTTCCTCTGCTTTTCTATGCCAGTGACTTCCAATACAGTGCCTGGAAAACAATAAAATGTTTATCAGAAACCAGATGTTCTGCACACTGACTTTGTGCTCGATTTTAGTCTAATCACTTCCTATGATTGACTAATTTAGTCCTCATAACAACTCTAAGAGGTTGTCACTATTATTATCCTGATTTTACAGAGAAAATAATACACAGAGAAATCAAGTAGCTCAAGTTGACACAGCTGGTAAGTGGTGGCGATCATATTCAAATTTGGACCATCTACCTCCAGGGCTTATGCTCTAAATCACTCTGCCGTGTAATATGCGTGTATTGTGTTATCATGAGGAACAAAGAAGACAGTAATGTGAATCCCTGAGTATAGGGTCTGGAACTAAAGTTCTTAGTAAATGGTAGATGTTATTATCACTAAATAGAACACTCCTGGCTCTGCTCCTCACTTTACTTACTGTGTGATCTTGAGTAGAGCACCCACTATCTCTACACCTACAGACTCCACACAAGATGGATTTGGACAATCAGCAGTCCTTATGTGATGGTAGCCTCCCAGTGGAGCCTTTTCAAATGCATGAGAGAGGGTTTTTTTTTGTTTTTTTGTGTTTTTTAAATTTTGTTTTGTTTTGTTTCAATGTGGAGAGGCATTTCTGATTGCCTTAATGACAGGAGTGCCTTTGGCCTTGAGTAGGGGGAAAGCAAAGGGCAAAATATTGAGCCCTTTCTAGCCCTGTACAACTCTTGTCCAAAATACAAAAGCACTCTCATTATGAAATACCATACTAAATATTTCTAAGGTCCTTTCAAGGTTTAAAATACCGCAGTACTAATATTGGGCTTTTTTCTGAGCTGTGACTGCCTGCTAAAGGTTTTTTGTTTGTTTGTTTGTTTGTTTGTTTTTTGAGATGGACTCTCGCTTTGCCACCCAGGCTGGAGTATAGTGGCATGATCACAGCTCAGTGCAACCTCTGCCTCAGCCTCCCAAGCAGCTAGGATTACAGGCGCCTGCCACCATGCCTGGCTAATTTTTTTTTTTTTTTTTTTTTTTTTTTTTTAGTAGAGACGGGGTTTCACTATGTTGGCCAGGCTGGTCTTGAACTCTTGACATCAAGTGATCTGCCTGCCTCAGCCTCCCAAAATGCTGGGATTATAGGCATGAGTCACCACCCCCAGCCTGCCAAAGATTTTAACCTTTATCACTTATTAAAAATTTAGCTCAGCAATACTCATCAACTACCCAGTACTTAAAACACAGGGTTATGTATTTATAATTAATATGGATTAGATATTATTTTCCATGCAGTTTGGAAGACAAGTCAATTTGGAGCATCACACAGCTGCTCAATAATGCAAACGATGCCTATTTAAATTAGCATATTACAGTGCTTTTTTAAAGTGTGGGAAGCAGCTTGGCATAGTTGGAAGAACACTGTCTGGAAGCAGAGAAACCCATTTTTTTAATACTGGATCTGTCAATTATTAGCTCTGTGAATTGGGCATGTTATTTACTTTTGTGGCCCCCTTTTTCTTCAATTAGGGAACGAGGCAACCAAGTCTGCTTCAAAGGATGTTGTAAGAATTAGAGTGACTCTGTTTAGAAAGATTGGCATATTGGTGGCTCTATAAATGGCATTCATAATCATTTTTATTATTCTTTCTGTCATGAGGAAGATATTTATTGGTTCCTCCTACTGTGCTAACAGAGGAAATGCAATTTTGGATCTGGGCCTTGGAAGATAATTAAGTTTTGGTTCAGTGGATAAGTGGGCAAGTTTATGGTCACAGAATGCAACAGTCTTAATCTACGTTTTTGTTCTTTCCACAAATATGTATTGAGTTGCAATTACATACCAAGTACTGCTATAGGTCCTAAAGATAAAATGCAGATGGTCTCTACACTCAAATAGCTAGCACCCTGGAGGGTATTGCACTGTGTCTCTTCAAGAAATAGTAACCACAAGGCCGGGTGCAGTGGCTCACGCCTGTAACCCCAGCACTTTGGGAGGCCAAGGCAGGCGGATCATGAGGTCAAGAGTTAAGAGACTAGCCCAGCCAAGATAGCAAAACCCCGTCTTTACTAAAAATACAAAAATTAGGCGGGCATGGTGGGGGGAGCCTGTAATCTCAGTTACTCTGGAGGCTGAGGCAGGAGAATCGCTTGAACCTGGGAGGCAGAGGCTGAACCAAAATTGTGCCATTGCACTCCAGCCACAAGAGCAAGACTCCGTCTCAAAAAAAAAAAAAAAAAAAAAAAAAAAAAGGAGTAGGCACATGCTGCATTTTCAAAACTTGTTTTTACAACCAGGCATAGTAGCTCATAGCTGTAGTCCCAGCAGTTTGGGAGACTGAATCAGGAAGATCACTTGAGTCCAGAAGTTCAAGATGAGCCTGAGCAACATAGTAAGACCTCCATCTCCAAAAAAAAAAAGAAAATACAAAAGTTGACTGAGTGTGGTGTTGTGTGCCAGTAGTGTCTGTTACTCAGGAGGCTAGGGTAGGAGGATCGCTTGAGCCCAGGAGGTCAAACCTAAAATGAGCCAAAATCACTCTATTGCACCCCAGTCTGGGCAACAGAGTGAGACCCCACTTCCCAAAGAAATACTTATTTTTACAATTTTCAGGAATGTAATTGAGAAGAGCATCACACTAGACCCATAGCAATATTTCTATTAATCAGCTGTATTGCTTATACAAAGAAATTATAAATCTTCCTAGTTTATTTTATCTAGAGGTTGCACCTTTTCTAACATAGTACACACACACACACACACACACACAGTTACCTCTGTGAGTCAATAGCATGAATGTTATGGGCATATTACTTACTCAGGCTAGCCTTAATTTTTCTCCTAATTAAGTTTGATTTGTAAAGATCCTTGGTCTATTACTTGAAAATATTGATTTAGCCGTAAAAATGTTTAGAGAAGCTAAGACTTTGCTTGGTCTCACAGACAAATTTGACCTGGGCAGGTCTTTTAAAAAAGAATTCTCTTTATCACCTCTGAATTGATAACAAATATTATTGACAGATATTTACATACCTATTACGCTTATGTCAAGGCTTTCTCTGACTTATACTTACTGAACATTGCTTTGAACTCACAACTTGCAATATTATGTTTCTCTTCCTGAAAAAGTAGAAAATGATTTTAATTAATTTTTAAATCTATAGCTAGAACAAGCTGATCTTATTTTCAGTTTAAGGCTATCAAGACATATTGAGGCAATATTAAATGTTTGAATTACCCCAATTAAATCTCCTATGTATCTCTGCCCCAGAATAGCAGGGACCTTTGGTTGACAGCTCAAAAATGGTTAATCATATCAATTTACACTATCCAAATAAGCTTTGGTATCCATTACATCACATGTACTATAGTAGATACTGCTGAATAAGATATTAAGTTATGGCTCATGCCTCAAAGAGCTTATAGTCTAATAGAGAAAATAGTCATAAACATGTCAACAGGCTATTATAACAAGTAGGTATTAGAAGTACATCGCAGAGGAGGGAATGATTATCTGGTTGGGCAAATGTCTAGGAAAAAGTTTTAGGACCCAGGCAGATGACTTATTACAATGGAGTTGATACTAGTTAAACAAAATTCTGTCTACTTGAGGCTGAGAAAGACACAGAGAACATGATCAACAACCACTACAATAGGTCAGAGTTCTTCAACTTCCTTTTCCACTTCACTCCTCTTCCTGGAGTGACTGGCAGAGAGTTAGTAAAGTATTACTTAACAGAACTTATGAGAGCACCTGCACTTTGAAAACAATGAGAGTTACCTAAAATAAGAAATGCCTACAAACACACGTTGAATTCTACCTCTAAGGAGCCAGCACTGGAAAACCTATCCTTACTCTAAATTGTCACCCCCCACATCTGGTAAGGTGACTACCAAAGTCAGTTTTCCTACAATGTCCAGTCACAAGCCTTGCTCAGCTAAACCCAGTTCATGAAAGGACATTACTGAAAAACATAATGACGTCATTGGTGTTGATAGTAGTACTCCATCACATTTTGGAATGTCCCATTTTCTAATATTTAACTTGCACCAAAGCCTTGCTTATTGGTTTATATACTCTATCTTTTATAACTGAGAGTACCAAAGCTTAGAGACAGTAAATAAGTAACGTTTTTTTTTGAGCAGCATGTAAAACATTTATTCATTTAAACATAATAACAAACCCATTACATGCTAACATAAATATTACTTGTAAAATTTAACTGTATTTTCTTTTTCTTTTTAATTATACTTTAAGTTCTAGGGTACATGTGCACAATGTGCAGGTTTGTTACGTATGTATGCATGTGCCATGTTGGTGTGCTGCACCCATTAACTCGTCATTTACATTAGGTATATCTCCTAATGCTATCCCTTCCCCTTCCCCCCCCTTACAATAGGACCCAATATGTGATGTTCCCCTTCCTGTGTCCAAGTGATCTCATTGTTCAATTTCCACCTATGAGTGAGAACATGCAGTGTTTGGTTTTCTATTCTTGCAATAGTTTTCTGATAATCTTTAGGCCATGCAGCTAAAAGGGAAGTAATAAAAGCATGGTTTATAGTCATTTGGTTTAAGTGTTTTGTTTTGTTTTTAGGAAACTTTGTGAAGCTTATCTGTCTAAATATTGAACTGCCAAAGCAGTATTCTCAATATCCATTGTGACTTAGGGCTATCATGATTTCTGGGCTAAAATTTACCTTTCTTCTCAAGCTATTGTTGTGCAAAGGATGACATCAAAACTATGTTCAGACAAATCCTATCAGTCTAATAGACCCATTAGAATTTTATAATGTTATAATTAAAAATAATCATCTTCAAAGTTATATAACTCACTTAACTGACTACATCATGTGTTTTTAATGTTAACATTCAACACATTCTTGGGGTCTTACTCGGGTTATGTGAAATTGCCACCCAAGTAGCTATGAACCTGCTGCTTTTCATTGCCACCCAAGAAGCTATGAACCTTCTCACCCACACAAGAAAGCGTATTGGAATTCATGTGAATGACAAAATAATGTATAAACTCTGATCTAAGTAATAGTAAAAAGTTAATTTTTACAAACTTTTGTACCTTACTCCTCACAACAGACCAAGACTCACCAGGTACCACAATACTGCCATTTAGAAGATTGATTTATTCATTTATCATATGATATTTGTGTTATTCTGCTTTGTTATGAAGTCATGTTTAAAACGTACCTTCAAATATTAACACAGTAACTTAGTCCTTTGCTCCAATCTCTTTTGAAATTTATTTTTAAAAACTAGGTAATTATAATAAAATGACTAGATAGCATTGTCATGGTGTTTCATAATTTACCAAGTACTTTCATACCCATTACACTTGATTTCCAATAATCTTGTGATATGTTCAGCAATTCCCATTTCACAGATAAAGAAGCTCAGATTTATAAGAGAGATGTAGGGAATATGAAAAACTGTGTTTACTGACAATATGATTATTCCAAGGTTAGTGTGCCTGTAAAATAAAGAGTTAGAAATGCTCAAATCCAAAGAGAATTACCTCAGCCACAAAATAAGGAAGAGTAGCATTAACCTGATATTCCTAATTCTGATTGGTTTGTTCTGCATCGATACAGTTAATTAATATACAACTCCAAATTAGCTTTTGCAGGCAGGGAAATGTCAGCGGGTTTCTTCTTGTCCTCCTGCTAAGTGGAGGACATTAAATCATTATTACACATAATAGTTCCTAATTCACAGGTGGAAATATTAGCTCCTCAATGCATAAAAAATCATTTTGAGTCTGAAGGTCAACAGTTACATATCGGATTGTTTTGGTTTCCTACTGGTCATTTTATAACAGGGTTTAATAGTTACCATACTATATTTCTTCAAAAGTGAATTATGATCTGAACCTCATCTCTTCATCATTAATTTAAAGATGACATAGCTAGGAGACCAGATTTGCAGCTGCATTTTCCTAACAGAGGAAAGGAAGCCCAGAGAGGTTAAGTGACTCACCAAAGATCACACAGAAAAATTTGACTGCTTGGTGAAGCTTCCATATTGGTACGAACTTGGGAAGAAGTTGATCAATCTATTTCTTCTTTCTTATCTAAGTGTTTCCTCTCTGCCCTTATCATTCTTCACCCCATGACATTCAAGGGGACACTGGCAAATGCATGGCTTTACCAGCAGCAAATACACTCTGTAAATAAGACTGCAATTACTGACAGAGAAGACTGAGACTCACTATTGCAGTGTTTTATCTGCTGGGTAGGCAATTCATTAAAACAGATATCTAGTGTTTCAATCACTCTGCCAAACCGCCATCTGTTTCTATCCCAGCCTCCTCCCAACCCTAAACATCCCCCTATACCTCCTGCCACAGTCCCAATCAGGCTTTGGTATAGGAATAGACAGCTTGTGAGTGGAAAGTCGGAGGCCTGGGCAATAACTCATCTTTTGGGCATGACAGAACAAGCTGTTGGATGCTGTGAATATGCATAGCAGGTCTTGCTGGGCAAAATCCTGGATCAGAGAAGAGGATGGCTCCCACTTGGTGGAAACAAATGCTTCCTCTTATCTCTCCATCCCCCACTCAAAATAGTTACCAATCCTTTGAAAGTCTGAGAAATATTTCAGAGGCCAAGAACAAGCCGACTGAATGAAGGGACCTGGATTCCAGTACTTGGGAGAGGAATTAAGATCAAAGGTGTCAGTTTACTATTAATAGTATGACTATTATTTCATAGGTTTCCACTATGAGATGGGACCACACCATGTACTTATATACACTAACTCATTTCTTCCTAAAATAACCTTGCTAGGTAGTTAGTTCTATCCCCATTTTACAGGTGAGTAAACTAAGAAAGACTCAGACTGCTTAGGTAGGTCATTAATTCACGGTCACAGCTATTATGTGGTACAGACTGGATAATAACTCTGATTTTTTGACAAGTCGTGTATCCTTAATAACTATATTACCCACCCACCTTCATAATGCCACAGAAATCTTAGCAACGAGCTGTCTTAAATCACAATTTTATACTGTGACTTACAATATGTATTGCTCTCATTGCAACTGGTAAAGTTTTACTTTATGCTGCTTTTTAAAATTATCTCTTCTATAAAATAACAAATAAAGGAAACTAAAGCTCAGAAATTTACTTTGTTTCAGTGATGAGAATCATTGGTGCCTCGGCCCAAAGCTTTTTCTAACCAATGTTTACCCATGAATGCCTATCCCATACCTTGATATTTTAAATTAGATATTACAAATCTTTTTTAATTGATATCAAGACTCATCACTTCCTTAACTTGCATCACTTCCTTAACCTGCAGGGGAATGGAGCATCATTCATGGCAAGCAAAGTGCAAGAGCCATCTCATAACTAGCTTGCATTCTGGATTCATCGTGGGCACATTAGTAGGACACGCAGGACCAGGGACATAATTTTCAGTGCTCATTGCAAAATAAAACTTGGGGTCCCTTGTTTCAGAATTATAAAGAATTTCAAGATATTGGCAATGGATCATTAAACCCAGCATGAGTCTCTTTGGAAAGTGGGATCTCACATGCAACGGTACAAAGTGAATGCCCATGAAGCCAGCCCTGACTGTACACCTATCACAGTCCATGCCTCCAGAAAGGGCCTTATTTTCCCCACCCTATTCTTCTCATAAAACCTGGAGTGGAAAGAATGTTGAACTGGGAGAGACTGTAACCTGGGGTCTTGGTTTACAGTGTGTGGTCAACCGGCTCTGTGACTTTAAGTTTGCCATTTAATCTCTGGTGCTGAGTCCTCCAAAACTCTTAAGACCGGACTAGGTGATCAATCTCTAAAGTCTGTCCAAAGTGCCCAGCCTACAAGTCTTAGTCCATCCAGTTCACTCTCTTACTCTACTTCATTTATCTTTTTCAATTTCCCTTTCTGCCAGTGCAACTTTAAAACTAATCAGGCTCAGTAACACCTGCGCCACAATCAACCACAGTCTTACTCTCCCCAGCCTCATCGGTGTGCTGGGAAAACACGCCTTACACTTCAATTATGAGGTCACTGTTGCTCATGCTCAATTGTCTCTGACTCAGATGCCCACCCCAGGGCATTAGAGGCAGCTATTTTAAGACTGGTTAAAAGGAAAAGAAAGAACCCTGTTTAGTCTATCAACTCATGTTAGTGAGGGAAATAGCAGGAAATTTTCTTCCAAAGGGACACGTTTGTTAAAATTATGTATTTCTTGCATTTTTTAAAACAATGATTTCTGAATCATGAATTTAAGACATACTTAAATTGTTTATTTAGGTGTACTGCAGAATAAAAGTCCTTTTTCAAACCATAAACCCTATCCCATGAAAAATTATAGTGATGCCAGCGCAACCTAGCTTTCCTCCCTCTCTCATTTTCTTTCCCTTGTCCTCCTACTGACAATAAATACATCTGTTCTGTTTTGATCTCACCTTTTTCCCTGAATCTAAACTATGTCATATCTGAGCTTTCCTTTAAAACTCTCTCTTAGTCTTCTTTAGATCCACTCATCCCCCTTCACCACCACCACCATCACCTCCTTCCCAAGAGATGTAATGACTTTTCTCTTCTCTCTGCCTTTGGGAAGCATACCTCTTTGCCTCTATATTAAAAGGTGTCTTGCTTTTAGCTTAACCAAATTTGGGAATTTTCTAAATCCTATGGCTCCTTCAAAGAAACGCTCAAATTCTACCTTCCAGCTAAACTTCCCTGATTTCCACCCTTCCAAACTGATGTGACTCTTCTCTTAACACAACCTTCTCACAATACTTACCACTTATATTCTGTTCAATATTTTATTGTAGTGAAAGACACATAACATTTACCATCTTAAACATTTTAAGTGTACAGTTCAGTAGTATTAAATACATTCATAATATTGTGCAACCATCACCACCATCTACCTTCATAACTCTCTTCATTTTGTAAAACTGAAACTGTATACCTATTATACAATTAGTCCTCATGCTCCCTCTACCAGTATCTTATCAGATATATAATTTACAAATATTTTCCCCCATTCTGAGGGTTGTCTTTCTGCTCTGCTGCTAGTTTTTTTTTTCCATTTTCATAAATTTCAGTTTCTCTTTTTTTTTTCTTTTGTTGCTTGTGCCTTTGGTGTCATATCCAGGAAATCATTGCCAAAGTCAATGTCATGAAGAGCTTGCCCTATGTTTTATTTTAAAAGTTTTGTTATTTTAGGTCATACACTTAGGTCTTTGATCCATTTTGAGTTAATTTTGTATCTGATGTTAGATAAGGATCCAATTTCTTTCTTTCTTTCTTTCTTTTCTTCTTTCTTTCTTTTCTTTTCTTTCTTTCCTTCTTTGTATTTCCATTTTGTTCAGTCATCATTTTCTTTACTTTTTCTGTATTTTTCTTTAGTTATTTGTGCATCTTTAGTACTATCACTTTATTTCTTCTCCATAAGTTATTGGGGTACAGGTGGTATTTGGTTATATAAGTAAGTCCTTTAGTGGTGATTTGTGAGATTTTGGTATACTGACCAGTATACCCTGCACCATATTTGTAGTCTTCTATCCCTTGCCTTTTCCCACTCTTCCCCTCCAAGTCCCCAAAGTCCATTGCACTATTTTTTCTTTTTTTTTTTTTTTTTTTTTTGAGACGGAGTCTTGCTCTGTCTCCCAGGCTGGAGTGCAGTCTTATGCCTTCACATCCTCCTAGTTAACTCCCACATATCAGTGAGACCATACGATATTTGGTTTTCCATTCCTGAGTTACTTCACTTAGAATAATCGTCTCCAGTCTCATCCAGGTCACTGCAAATGCTGTTAATTCATTCCTTTTTATGGCTATGTAGTAATCTATTGTATATATACACCACAGTTTCTTTATCCACTTGTTGATTGATAGACATTTGGTTGGTTCCATGATTTTACAATTGTGAGTTGTGCTGCCATAAACGTGTGTGCAAGTATCTTTTTCAAATAATGACTTATTTTCCTCTGAGTAGATACCCAGTAGTGGGATTGCTGGATCAAATGGTGGTTTTACTTTTTGTTCTTCAAATAATCTCCACGCCGTTTTTCATAGCAGCTGTACCAGTTCACATTCACACCAGCAGCGTAAAAGTGTTCCCTGTTCACCGCATCCATGCTAACATCTACTGTTTTTTGATTTTTTGATTATGGCCATTCTTGGAGGGGTGAGGTGGTATCCCATTGTAGTTTTGATTTGCATTTCCCTGATCATTAGTGATGGTGACCATTTTTTCGTATGTTTGTTGGCCATTTGTATATCTTCTTTTGAGAATTGTCTATTCATGTCCTTAGCCCACATTTTGATGAGATTGTTTGTTTTATTCTTATTCATTTGCTTGAGTTCATTGTAGATTCTGGATATTAGTACTTTGTCAGATGTATAGATTGTGAAGATTTTCTTGCACTCAGTGGATTATCTGTTTACTCTGCTAACTCTTCCTTTTGCCATGCAAAACTCTTTAGTTTAATTGGATCCCAGCTATTTATCTGTCTTTTGATTGCATTTGCTTTGGGGTTCTTGGTCATGAAATCCTTGCCTAAGTCAATTTCGATAAGGGTTTTTCCAATATTATCTTCTAGAACTTTTGTAGTTTCAGATCTTAGGTTTAAGTCCTTAATCCATGTTGAGTTGATTTTTGTATAAGATGAGAGACAAGGATCCAGTTTCATTCTCCTACATGTGGCTAGCCAATTATCCCAGCACCATTTGTTGAAAAGGGTGCTCTTTCCCCACTTTATGTTTTTGTTTGTTTTGTTGAAGATCAGTTGGCTGCAAGTATTTGTGTTTATTTCTGGGTTCTCTATTCTGTTCCATTGGTCTACATGCCTATTTTTGTACCAGTACCACACTGTTTTGGTGACTATGGCCTTATAGTATAGTTTGGAATCAGATAGTGTGATACCTCAAGATTTGTTCTTTTTGCTTAGTCTTGCTTTGGCTATGCAGGCTCGTTTTTGGTTCTATATGAATTTAAGATTGTTTTTCCTAATTCTGTGAAGAATGATGGTGGTATTCTGATAGGAATTGCATTAAATTTGTAGACTGCTTTTGGCAGTATGTTCATTTTCACAATATTAATTCTACCCATTCATGAGCATGGGATGTTTCCCTTTGTTTGTGTCGTCTATGATTTCCAACAGCTGTGTTTTGTAGTTTTCCTTGTAGAGATCTTTTGAGTCCTTGGTTAGTTATATTCCTAAGTATTATTTGCCTTTGAGAACTGGAACAAGACAAGGATGCCCAATCTCACCACTCCTCTTCAACATAATACTGGTAGTCCTAGCCATGGCAATTACTCAAGAGAAACAAATAAAGGGCATCCAAATTGGTAAAGAGGAATTCAAAATGGTCAACGTTTGCTGATGATATGATCGTTTACCTTGAAAACCCTAAGAATCCCTCCAGAAAGCTCCTAGAACTGATAAAAGAATTCAGCAAAGTTTCCAGATACAAAATTAATGTACACAACAGTAGCTCTCTTATACACCAACAGTGACCAAGAGGAGAATCAAATCAAGAACTCAACCTCTTTTACAATAGCTAAAAAAAAAATTTTTAAAAAAAGAAAGACTGTTACTTTAAAAGCTTTTTTCCTAGTAGATGTGTCATCAGGCCTTGTTCAGAAACAATTTCTGTTAATTTCTTTTTTTTTTTCTTTTGATGGGCCATACTTTCCTTTTTTCCGTATGTCTTGAGACTTTTTGTTGAAAAGTGGACATTTGAATCTAATGATATGGTAACTCTGAAATTCAGATTTCAGATTTTTGGGGGTGGTGCTATGGTTTTCGTATATTTATTTTTATTGTTTTTACTGTTGTATACTGTCTCTGGGCCAAGGATTATTCTGACATGTGAACTTAAAGTCTTCTCAGGTCTCTTCTGAGCCTACACATTTCCCTGGGCATGACTTGTTACTTCCTAATTTTTTCCGTATAAGCAATAGTTTTTGAATGCCCTGGTCTTTAATGTGTGGCTCTCAAAACAAAGACAAAAATGAAAACAAAAAACAAATAAACAACAACAACAACAACAAAAAAACAAAACAGAAAAATAAAAGGAGAGACGGGCAGTGGCCATTTAAATCCCCAGGAAGTTACTTCAGCTGGATTGGGAGAGGCTTGCAATAATAAGGGGAGGTGTAACAATAGTGGCCATTCACCTCTTTATCTGTACCTTTTGGTCAAAAGCAGCAATCAGAGCATAGATCCCTCATATTTGTATGACAAGGTCTTTTTTGCCCACCCTGACTCCCACAGGCTATGTGCAGATTGTTCCAGGAACACGTGTAAAGCCGTCTACCTTGGGTCTTGGGGAGGGAGATGGGTAACTACCACTGTGTTAATTGCTGAAATGTACTGAAAGTAACCACACTTTACTTCCATGCCTTCTCTTTGAAATTGCAAGACTTTGATAGCTTCCAGAGTTCCCAAATAGTTTCCTAAGACTGATTCTGCCAGTGCAATTATTGTCTAGGTAGGGAGACAGATTCCTGATGCTTCCTTTTCCATATTCCCAGAATCCTTCTCCAATACTTGCACCTTCTTAATGTTGAATACAATTATGTACACACATGCCGCATCTCCCCTACTAGCCTGTAACCAACACGAAGACAAAGAATAAACCTTCAATGGCTGAAAAGTGCTCCTTGATTACAGTAGGATCACAGTGTTTGTTGAGTGAGTGTCTGTTAAACAGTGAGTGAGTAACAAGTTAAACAGTAACAACTGGATTTGAGTCTAATCTCAGCTGACCTCTCCTCCTCAGTGTTCCCTGTTCATGTTTCTCAACCTCTGAGTCTATCAAATGCCAAGTAAGAGTCTGTTTCTCTGAGATAATTCATCTGTCCTGTTAATTTGTGTTAAGTGGTACTTTATCAGAGCCAAGCTTTTAAGTCCATTAAAAGTCTTACAGCTTGTCTCAAAGCTGGAAACACTATAAAAGACAACATCAATCCTGTGGCTCTGCCCTGCACTTAGAACGAACTGATGCTTTCAGTCTAGGTCTCTAGATCAGCCTGCAGGACCTTCAGAATGGCCCCATAAAATAACAGTAGGCCATGGAGTGTCGCTTCTTCTGAGATATGAAACAAGCTGTCCTGAACTTCAGAATATCTCATAGGGATACCAGCTGGAGAATAAACTAATATATTATCCTCAAGTACTTTCATTTCTCAAGCCTTTAAAATACACTTTTAAAAACTCTGCTTGTGGAGTGTACCTTATTGTGCCTCTTCTCAACTTTGGTACCTCTGTCCATCTAATGATTAGTTCCTCCTCCAAAGAAAGAAAGAGATGGTGATCTGATTGATCAGAGTGCAGGGCTTTTACTAAGCTGTATTTTACTAGTGGATGACGTTACTCTGACCCAAGGTTAACACCATTGTATAGCACATCATCTTTTGCCTCTTCCCACGAAGACTTGCCTTAATAAGTACATTCTAATGAGATTCTCTCTCTTTCTCTCTTTTCTGCAAGCTCTGAACTTCTATTTGATCGTGTATATTTGACCAGAGCTGCTGGCATACCTAAAAATGCTGACGTAAATATTTTTATTCATTCCATTAATGATCGTAATGGAGGTTCTAACCCATGCAATGAGTCAAGAAAATAAATTAGAGACATAAGGACTGGGAAAAATAGAGAAAGAGATCTCTATTTGCAGATGCTATGATTAGATACAAAATTAATTCTACAAATGCATCAATTTAATTATGAAAAGCATTTAGCAAGGTAGATAAACACTAAGAATAACTGTAAGATGTACTTGTCTTCCCAAAATACTACTTACAAACATAGAAAATAAACTATATCTGATTGGAGGGTATTAAAACATATATCTTGGAAAGAGTCTAACAAAAGTTTTTGAAGACTCCATGGGAATTTTAAAAAGCCAAGAAAAAGTTAAGGAAAAATTTATTCTTCTAGATATCAAGACTTCTTATATTATTTAAAACAATATTTAGAAATAGAAAGGCAAATTGACCACCAATACAATGGACTGTTTTAAAACAGATTTACAGATATGTGATATGTCAATGTATCTGTGGCATATCAGATCAGTGGAGAGAAAAGGAATTATTCCCAAAATGGAACTTAATAAAATAATTATTCTTGTATAAAATAAAAATATTGGGCCTCTCTGTCACTTTATATACAAATATCAAATTGAGACAGATAAACAGCTTAAATTTCAAAGCCTACATTGTAAAATATTTGGAAAAACTAGATGATTATCTCTTAGAATATGGGCTAGGCAAAGTCTTTTCATAAACAAGTTACAAAAAGCCCTAGCTATATAAGAAAAGGGTGATCATTTGAGTTCTAATAAAACTAAAAACTTTTCCTTTTTTCAACACATATCTTGAGCCAAATGAAAAGATTAGAGAAACAGGTAAGAGATAATTTGCAGTATATGTAACTAATAAAATATTAAACTCAAGAACATATAAATAATTTCTACTCATTATTAAAAGTGGGCAAATCTAATAGAAAAAGAGCAATAAGCATAAGTTGGCATTTCACAGAAGAAAAAATAAATATAACCAATGAAACTAATAAACACATTAGGAGATATTTATGACCATTGTCAGGCTGAGCTGGGTCAGAGGTCTTTTTTGAGACAATAATTGATGATATTCCAGTGATGGATGCTTGTTTTTCTGGGTCCTTGAGCGACTATCATAAACAGAGCCTTTCCATTTGCCACTAGTCCAAGATGGACCTGTAAGGTAAGCAAAACCTTAATAGAATGAATGTCTTCTTATTTACACCACAGAAAATTGCATTACAACGTAGAAAAATTTTGCATATGTCGAACCGTAGTAAAAAGAAATAAAATAAAAAGATTGCACAATTAAGGGGTAGAGAATGATGAAATCAGTAAATTTGAAGTGCTAACATAGTGTCTCACACAATGGTGGGCAGAATAGATACAAAAAATATATATTTGTGGTCATAGGAGATTTCTCTAAAAATCCATTTGATCAGGAACCTTAAGGAAGTAAAGAGGAAGATCATGTAGATACCTAGAAGAGTGCATTCTAGGATAAACAAAGGTAAGTACACAGGCCTTGAGGTGGAAGAAACCATAACCTATCTGAGGCATCACATGGATGCTAGTGTAGCTGCAGTATGCTGAATGAGAACAAGGGGGGTCCAAAATAAGACCAGAAAGGTCATCCGTTTTGAGGTCACAGATCTATTTAAGGCCAACCTAAATATTTTGAACTTTGTTGCTAATGAAATAGTTTTGAGCCATTGTGATCTGAGTTATTTTCCAAAAGTATCACTAAGGCTGCTCTGTTGAAATAGAGATTGGGGTCAAAGTGGAATCATGGAGACCTATTAGGAGTCTATTGGGTAGTGGAGGTCAAATTGGGAAGAAATAGTTGTATTGTGCATAAACTGAGAGTAGAACTGAGAGATAACAAGAAGAAGGAAAAATGAGTCAAATGTGACATTAAGATTTGGAGCTTGGCCAATTGAAAGAATGAGTACTTTATTGATATTACACATGTGGAGTAACAGAATTGGGAGAGAAAATCAAGAGTTTGGTTTTGATCATGCTAATTGTGAGATAGCTATCTGACATCTAAATGTAGGTAAAAGAAGTTCTTGGATATACTAGAAAGAGTTCATGAGAAATATTGGAATTAGACATACATTTGGAAGCTGACAGAATATAGAAGGCATTTAGGCTGGGCGCAGTGGCTCATGCCTGTAATCCCAGCACTCTGGGAGGCCAAGGTGGGCAGATCACCTGAATTTGGGAGTTTGAGACCACCCTGACCAACATGGAGAAACCCTGCCTCTACTAAAAATACAAAATTAACCAGGCATGGTGGCGCATGCCTGTAATTCCAGCTACTCGGGAGGCTGAGGCAGGAGAATCACTTGAAACCGGGAGGCAGAGGTTGCAGGTGAGCCGAGATTGTGCCATTGCACTCCAGTCTGGGCAACAAGAGCAAAATTCCGTCTCAAAAAAAAAAAAAAAAAAAAAAAAAAAAAAAAGAATATATATATATATATATATGGCATTTAATGGGTTTATAAAACACAATCAATTGCATAGTTAGGTAAAAAGAGCAGAGAAAATATCTAAGGACTTAAGCCGTGGAGAACTCCAATTTTTACCAAATATGATGACAAGCAGGATTCAGCGGGGAAGACTAAAAAAGAAATAACCAGTGAGACAGATAGAAAACCCAGAGAAAGCAGTAACTCAAAACGCAGAGGGAAAATGGATATCACGAAGAGAGTATGATCAACTATGTCCTATGTCCTGGTAACAAAGAGAAATTACCGTTGCATTTAACATAGCAGAGATCATTGGTAACCTTGATAAGTAACTGTGGCAACTTCTGGTGGATAAAATTTTAGTAGAATAGTTTAAGAAAAACTATGAAGTTAGGAGGTGGGGCAAGCCAGTATAGAAGATTCTTGAGGATGTTTTCTTTTTTTTTTTTTTTATGGTAATTGAGAAATGCAGCAGGAATTGAATAGCATATGATGGGAAGAAAGATTTTTTGGGTTTTGTTGTTGCTGCTGTTTTTGTTGTTCCTGTGAGAGAAAAAAAAAACAAACAAACAAACAAACACCATACATAAAACTTGTCTGTATGTTTATGGGAATTGTCCAGTAGACAGAAAAAAAACTGACAATGAGGAAGTAATATCCTTGGGTGTATAAGACGGAAAGGGTAGACTTGAGATAGAAACATGGACAGCTTATCTATAATAACTGAAAACAAAATAATGTGTGGGTAGAGAAGCAGGTATGGTCCGGGCGCGGTGACACATGCCTGTAATCCCAGCACTTTGGAAAGTTGAGGTGGGCAGATCACGAGGTCAAGAGTTCGAGACCAGCCTGGCCAACAAGGTGAAACCCCGTCTCTACTAAAAATACAAAAAATTAGCCAGGCGTGGTGGCTGGTGCCTACAGTACCAGCTACTCGGGAGGCTGAGGCAGGAGAATGTCGTGAACCCGGGAGGCGGAGCTTGCAGTGAGCCAAGATTCCACCATTGCACTCCAGCCTGGGTGACAGAGCCAGACTCCATCTCAAAAGAAAAAAAAAAAAAAAAGAAGCTGGTATGTTAGCAGATTTGGAGAGGGAGATTTTTCTTCACATTATCCCTTGTATTTCCAGACCTCAAATTCATGATTATGCCCCAGCGAAAGTATACAATTGACCTAATTAAATGATTGTGGGAGTAATTTTACAATGTTACCCAGAAAATTGGAGACATATTCAGGACCTCCTCAGGACACACTCAGTCTCCTGATGACTTCCTGTGGTCTTTAGTTCATTCATTCATTCATTAAACAGTTATTGAACCTCACTGGCCAAGAACGCTTTAAGGCATTGGGAATAAGTAATACATAATGTAACTTCTGTTGGTAATATGGTTTGGGTCTGTGTTCCTGCCCAAATCTCATGTCAAATTATAATCTCCTATGTTGAAGGTGGGGCCCAGTGGAAGGTGATTGAATCATGGGGACAGATTTCCCCCTCCATGCTATCCTCATCATAGTGAGTGAGTGCTCACAAGATTTGTTTGTTTAAAAGTTTGTGGTGGCTGGGTGTGCTGGCTCATGCCTGTAATCCCAGCACTTTGGGAGGCTGAGGTAGGCGGATCACAAGGTCAGGAGTTGGAGACCAGCCTGACCAACATGGTGAAACCCTGTCTCTACTAAAAACACAAAAAATTAGCCAGGCGTGGTGGTGCCCGCCTGTAGTCCCAGCTACACGGGAGGCTGAGGCAGGAGAATCGCTTGAACCTGGGAGGCGGAGGTTGTAGTGAGCTGAGATCATGCCACTGCACTCCAGCCTGGGCGACAGAGCAAGACTCTGACTCAAAATAAATAAATAAATAAATAAATAAATAAATAAATAAAAGTTTGTGGCACCTTCCCCTACCTCCTCCTCCTGCTGTGGCCATATAAGACACACCTACTTTCCCTTCACTTTTGGCCATGAATGTAAGTTTTCTGAGGCCTCCCCAGCCATGCTTCCTGTACAGTCTGCAAAATCATGAGACAATTAAACTTCTTTTCTGTATAAATTACCCACTGTCAGGTATTTATTTACAGCAGTCCAAGAATGGACTAACACAGTTTTCCAACATATTTTAATCAAGAAGGTGCAACAAGCATAAATTGCATAATTAATTAATATGAGTTAACATAAGTTCTACAGACAAGATTCATTTGCAATAGTACGAAATATGGAGGCAGTTCTCGAGCAGCAAGTGAAAAATAAATGGCTGCTAATCTAAAATTTGAAGGATGAATAGGTCTCGTATGTGTGAATTAAAGTGTATAGAGTGTGGGTAAGAACATTGCACAGAGCAGGAACACTATACTCAAGGACCCCAAGATATTAACAAAGTGTTGCGGCCTGATGAGAACAAGGGTGTGGCAGGGAGTAGATTTAAGTTGTAGAAACAGGCTGGGACTATATCACATGGTTAAAAGTTCAGATTTCACGTGAAATATAATGAGAAGAAACTGAGGGAGATTTATGGTAGAGACTAAATTGACTAGAGCACATCTGTATTATGAAGGGATGATTCTGAGTATGGTATGAACAAGAAACTGAAGGGAACAAATACATAAGTAGGGTAAGTAGTTGAAATAGTATTGTGGTTGAGCAAGTATAAAATGTTAGTTGCATGGACTAAGCTTATATGTGGGGAAATGGGAAGAAATGAATGGATGTAAAGGTTATTAAGGAATTTGAACTCATGGGATATGGTAGTAGATAGCTGTTAAAGAAAAATAATTCTGAGGATGACTTCCAGAATTTGGGCTTCAATAAATGGGTTGATGGTAGTGCCCTTATAAAGAAGAGAAGGTTTTGGAGTCACAAAAGTAATGAATTTAGTACTGAAGAGAAAGTGTGAGATGTCAGTGAGATTTTGAGGTGAAGATGACAAATACAATGCATCAAATGCCTGCCAAGTGCTATGCTGGGTTCTGTGAATATGAAGACAAATAAAAGTCATTTTCTACCCTCAAAATCTTATTGTTTAACAGCTCTCACTCCTCTTCTTTGCATCTTCCTTTTTCTGAATCTGCCACTAGTTATAAAAGTTAAATTATGCTCAGGAATGGCTTCAAGGAAGATAGAAAATATTCCAAGTTGATATCCTTTAACTAGGCAACAGCCACTTCTTAAAAAGATCATAATGTGATGGGAGATATGCTAATAATATTCATGGAAATGAGGGTTCACTGTATTAACTACAAGATCAAGGGATAACTGCAAGTAATTTGGTAATGGGCTATAATTACGCTTCCATCTATAGCATGGGGGATGAGCGTGGCACACAAATCAAACACTATTACCAAATACTTTCATATTTCATCAGTGCCTTCTCTTTAACGGTGTACTTTAATGTACCTGAAGAGCTGCCCCAAAATAAACTAGTCATTTTGAATATCAGGTTAAATAGTGGAAAGAATAGTTAATTCTCTCTTTTTTTCTCCCTCCCTCCCTTCCTCTTCTCCTTCTCTCTTCTCCCTCCCTTCCCCCTACCCCCCTTTCTCTCTCACTCTGTCTTCATTTTTTTTTTTTCTTTTCCTATCTTGGTCTCTTTTTTCAAATCAGGGATACTACGAATTGCCATCCCAGCTCCAGAGTTTTTCAAAGTGTCAGTTGAGGGCTTCAATGGGTCTTCATGCCAGTTTAACTTTTCCCTTTGCCCAACCCCAGGAGATGTGGCATGTTGCTGTCCCCAGACCCTCTCAGTGGAGAGTTAGAGAATACCTGTATACATTTACCTCTACCTCTCTCTTTCTACATATTCAGCTATATATTGAATATTGTAAGTGTAGTAGAGAGAATAATGCCCTCCCAAATATGGCTGCATGAAATAATACCCTCCAAAACATGGTCTATGAATCTATTAGGCTACATGGCAAAAAGAAATTAAGATTGCACATGGTATCAAGATTGCTAATTGGCTGACCTTAAGATAAGCAGTTTGATTTAGATTATCCAGGTGTGCCCAATGTAATAAGAATGATCCTTAAAAATGGAAAAGGGAGGTAGAAAAAGTGAGTCAGAATGAAGTGTGACTACAACAGAAGGTCAGAGTAATGCAATGTAAAGACTTGAGCCACAGATGCTGACTTCGAAAAGAGAGGAAGGGGCCATAAGCCAAGGAATATGGGTGGTATCTACACATTGAACAAAGATAAGAGAAGGGATTATCTCCTGGAGCCACCAAAAAAAAAAATAGTTCTGCCAACATCTTACTTTTTGCTCAGTGAGACCCACATAGGACTTCTGACTTATGGAAGTGTAATGTAATATAAATTTGTGTTGTTTTAAAACATGAAAATTGTGATGATTTGTTACAGCAATAATAGATAACTAATATTATAGGTTTATATTGATTCCACTAATTCTAATCTAACACCTCAGAATTTAATACAACTTTTCCCCATTTATAATTCCCTTTCTAGCATTAACAAAAATGCTCATCATTATGTTCAAATAGCTATTTTTTTAAATCTATCCCGGACCTAGTAGGTCATTGCCTCATGTGGCCACCTTTCTCACTTGGGCTCTTCCCCTCTGCCCAGATGCCACTGATAAGTCATACATGGCTTCCTCACTTAACTCCAATTAATGGTTCTTAGACTAAATTATGAAAAAAGGAAGGAAGGAAGGAAGGAGGAAAGGAAGGAAAGAAGGAAGGAAGGAAAGAAGGAAGGAAGGAAGGAAGGAAGGAAGGAAGGAAGGAAGGAAGGAAGGAAGGAAGGAAGGAAGGAGGGAAGGGAGGGAGGGAGGGAGGGAGGGAGGGAGGGAGAAAGGGAGAGAGAGAGAGGGAAGAGAAGGAAGGGAGAGAAAAAGACTGAAAGGACAGAAAAGCAGCCCATTCAGAGATTTCATTGACTCAAAGTCCATGAATAGAAGCTATAGATGGAATTTGGGAAGCCATTGTGTTACATATCCTACCCCCCAAAATTTCTGATAAACAAAGTGTTTATGTTTGCTTCTCCAGGGTATAGATCCATAGTTTTCATCACTTTCTCAAAACAGATCATAAACACAAATAAGTAGAATGATGACCTAAATGACCTCCTTAAGATCAATTTACAAGCCTTACAATAATAGACTATAACTTATCTTTAAAGCACTCACAGCATAACCACTTTTAGCAGCCAAGAATCAGCACCTATCTATAGGTTCCCAGAATTCTCACATTTCCAAGAGAGGTAGTAGACCATTTATAGAGAATGCTAAATGATTGTGAACCCAGTTTAGCTAGCTAGTGATACCAATTCCAGCTTCTATGAGAGCCTAAGGAGACCCTAAAATGATTTTATTGAAAAGAGTTTTGAATGTGTGTGTATACCTATCCCCTTTCAATCCCTCCAACACCTGACCACGGGTTGGTGGTAGGAAAGACATTTCCTGTGAAAGGAAGTTCCAGTTAGAGGACCTGAAACTCCCGATGAAACAAAGAGACAAATTTCAGGATGAGCCAGGTGCAGATTACAATGGCCACCAAAGACTTCTTTCGTTCTTCTCCTCCTTCCCTGAGCCCTACCTTAGAAGAGGGGGAAAAAAAACCCAAGGTGTTCGAGGGGGAGAAGAGATGGAGCAAGGATAGGGAGAATTGGCTGACCATAATTGCCTTGCCCACTACAAGTATCTAGGCTAAAAGAACTGTTAACCTGCAGGGAGAGAAGCTCTAATTTAGCTCCGAGTTGGCAGTTTGAAGATTATCACAGTGGGATGGAGATTTTAATTACAGAAATGAGACTTTTTCTGAAAGTGAAAATGACCAAAGGATTTATTTTCTAAATAATGAAGGAAAAAATATTGTACCTGCCCCAAGTTCCATATCAGAAATGGGAGGAAAAATCATGTCCAGACAGTTTTTGTTTTCTTCACAACCCATGAATGAGTCAGTTATTATTTTCATTTTCCTGGGTCAGTTCCTACCAAAAGTCATCTTTTTGTTCTCAAACATAATATTGAAATAGAGATAGATATTAAATAACTCATATTTCTGTATTGCCTGGCTAAAAAAAAAAAAAGTCATTAGAATATTATTTTCTCTCTCTCTCTTTTTTTTCCCATCTCGCACGTGGGTGGGCAAGCTTCACTCTGCATCCTGTATTCAGATCCAACATTCCAGAGTCCAAAAACCTGTTACTCAAGGGTCTTTAAGTGCCTTACAGGAAACTTAAACAAGGTGGTTTGAGTAAAATGTTGTTTCTAGAACTTTGAAGGCTAATTATATGCATACATCAACCTTGAGGTATTTTAGTGAATTTATTTTGCTTTCCTTACCTGAAAACCACTTAAGTACTTTTAAAATTTCTAGAATTGATTTTTTTCATTATTCAAATCAATTTTCTCGCTAATGTCCAAGTGCACTGCTCTTTTCCATCTCCATTGCCAAACACAACAAGCTACCTTTTAGTTCATAGAAGTACAATAATTATTAGGAGGGAAAACAAATGAGATAAGGACTCTGTAAACCATCAAAAATCATAAATCTTTTTGAAGAACCATTTTGGTAATTCCTCTGCCTTTAAACTTGGTGGTCTTAAATACACTCCGAGATATAAGATTTAGTTATTGAATCAATAAATATTTATGGAGAATTATTTTAGCAAGGCCTGAGCTAGGAACTCTTGGAGAAGTTCTTAGATTGAAATCATCATCGAATCACAGTTATCATCGTCATCATCATCTAAAGTAGATTTCCAAATCTTGTCAGTTCTTTGCATAGTCTGATGACTCTTATTGGGAGTAACCATTTCCAGGTAATAAATGTTATGCCCTAATTTTAGATTCACACGAAATTGCTGTTTATTGCCTGAAATAGCTTATGTGTAGGCTTGTCAAACGTGTGTGTCTGTGTGTATATGTTTATATACACATATATACATACACACACATATTGATTGCACTGTTTACAGCACGGAAAAGGAACACAGGTAACAATACTCTGAAACAGGCTCTACTTTACAAGTGGATGGTTGAAGGAGGATTTACATTTACAAACATTGTTTAGAAGTGAAGTGGCTAAAATCCTTAACTTAAACGTCAGATTGACCTGGTATTAGTTTTCTATCTGTCTAGTCACCAACTTTATGAACTGACCTATGTCATTTATCTTCTGTGGGTCTCACAAATCTCATCTGAAAATGGGACAAATAGAAATATAACCTACCTCATTGAGTGTTTTGAGTTATTAAATGGGTGAATGCACCAAGTACTTAACCTAGTGACTGAAACCCAGTTTATGGTCAGTAAATGGTAGCTTCTTAGTGCTTACTCTATGCTGGTGATCATGCTAATTTTATAGAGAAGTATGAATACATTTGCCAGAATCACTTTTTTTTTCCACCTGAAGAAATATAGACTGAAGAAGCTAAGATGGTTGTCAATATTCACACAGCAGAAAAGTGGCAGGACCCCAGGCTCTGCTTCACCTCTAGATGCCATGACACCCTGTTAACCCCCTCTCTTGCCAGTGCAGGCGTGTGTCACAGACACATGAACACTGATTAGCCTACACTTTCCATCTTCCTGTGACATCTTAAAACCAGGGAATCCTGGAAGCATACAGCTAGAAGGGACCATCAAAAATAATATTGGAAATATAGTTCCAAATGTTTCACATTCCCATGGAGATATATAGGTGTAACAGGTTTTTGCGTATCTTATGTATTTCAGATCTGAACCTCCAAAATTAAAATTAGCTGGAAGTGGACAGCATATATTCCATGAGTGCCAATTTACAGAGGAAGAAAAATAAACATTCAGAGTTTGCTTTATTTTTTTAATTTTAATTTTTTAAATTCTGCTTGGCTGTCAACAGATTGATTTGCCACATATCTAGTAAGTTGTGAAAACTGACTCCAACTCAGCCCTTCTAACTCCAAGTGCATTGCCCTTGTATCTACATTACTTAACAGATGAATTTTAATGCCTCTCATTTATTGACAGCTTTGGTATTTGTCCAATACTCTCCAAGGGTTTAATATGCCTCAAATAATCAAATCTTTGAAACAAACTTTTAAGGGTTATTTTAGTACTATTCTATTTTATTTCTTTAAGATAAATCTTAATTGCCTTAATATATAAAAAATCCATAGATTTATTTTTTATTATTTTTATTTTTTTAAATATGTAATTGTCAATGGTGTATAACACAATGATTTTATATATGTATACACTGTATAGTATCCACTTATGTTCTCTCTCTCTATTGTATAATGGTTACAATACTCATTATACAATACAATAATAATCATTATACAATACAATAATCTCTATTGTGTAATGATTACAATAATCAAATTCATTAACACATCCATCACCACTTATGCTGTGCATTCGATTGCCAGAACTTGTCCATCTTATAACTAAACATTTGTATGCTTTGACTAATACCCTCCAATTTTTTCCCACCCCTAGGCCCCCACAACCACCATCCTACTCTTGGCTTCTATGAGTCCAACATTTTTAGATACTATGTATAAGTGAGATCATGCAGTAATTTTTTCTGTAGCTTATTTCACTTAGCATAATATCCTTCAAGTTCATATTGTCAAAAATACCAGGATTTCTTTCTTTTTAATGGCTGAATAATATTTCATTGTATATTATTACTACCACTCTTTATCCATTCATCCATTGATGGTCACTTAAGTTGCTTCCATATCTTGGCCATTGTGAATAATACCCTAATGCACAGGCGAGTGCAGATAACTCTTTGAGATACTAATTTCATTTCCTCTGGATATATACTGAAAAGCAAAATTGAAGATTTTATGAAGTACTACTAGATTTTCTTGATAAGGAAACAAAGGACTAAAATATTTCAGCAAATTACTCAAGATCTAACAGAAAAGAGGCTTAGAAAAAAGGAGCATGAACTCAGGTCAGTGTACTGTAGAAATTAATTCTCTACGACTGCACCACAATAGCTGAAGACTACAAGACCAGAGAGCTTTACTATGGAATATTTCTATATTAAGGCCCTGCTGACAATGATTGCTGCTCTTATGCCTGAATTATTTTCCGGTTTAAGTATGTTACTCAGGGTCAAATAGCTATCTGGTAGATTCCTTCTCCTTTCTATTCAGATTCAAACTATCATCGAATGCACGTAATAATTAGATTCAAAATGTAAGCTACCCTTCTCTCTACTAAAGCACCATTTCCTTCAGTCATATAGTTAATTAAAGATGACTCAGAGCAGGGTGCAAGCAAGATGGCCGAATAGGAACAGCTCCAGCCTCCAGCTCCTAGCGCAAGCGACACAGAAGACGGGTGATTTCTGCATTTTCAACTGAGGTACCAGGTTCATCTCACTGGGGAGTGCCAGACAATCGGTGCTGGTCAGCTGGTGCAGCCCGACCAGTGAGAGCTGAAGCAGGGCGAGGCATCACCTCACCTGGGAAGTGCAAGGAGGAAGGGAATCCCTTTAGAAACTGACACACACAACACCTGGAAAATCGGGTAACTCCCACCCTAATACTGCGCTTTACCAAGGGTCTTAGCAAATGACACACCAGAAGATTATATCCCACACCTGGCTGGGAGGGTCCCACGCCCACGGAGTCTCCCTCATTGCTTGCACAGCAGTCTGAGATCTAACTGCAAGGCAGCAGTGAGGCTGGGGGAGGGGTGCCCGCCATTGTTGAGACTTAAGTAGGTAAAAGCCTCCAGAAAGCTTGAACTGGGTGGAGCCCACCACAGCTCAAGGAGGCCTGCCTGTCTCTGTAGACTCCACCTCTGGGGACAGGGCATAGCAAAAAAAAAAAAAAAAAAGGCAGCAGAAACCTCTGCAGATGTTAATGACCCTGTCTGACAGCTTTGAAGAGAGCAGTGGATCTCCCAGCATGGAGGTTGAGACCTGAGAACAAACAGTCTGCCTGCTCAAGTGGGTCCCTGACCCCTGAGTAGCCTAACTAGGGGACATCCCCTACTAGGTGCAGACCAACACCTCACACCTCACATGGCAGGGTACACCCCTGAGATGAAGCTTCCAGAGCAAGAATCAGACAGCAACACTCACTGTACAGCAATGTTATATCTTCTGCAGCCTCCGCTGTTGATACCCAGGAAAACAGGGTCTGGAGTGGACCTCAAGCAATCGCCAACAGACTTATAACTGAGGGTCCTGACTGTTAGAAGGAAAACTAACAAACAGAAAGGACACCCACACCAAACCCCATCAGTACGTCACCAGCATCAAAGACTAAAGGCAGATAAACCCACAAAGATGGGGGAAAAGCTGGGCAGAAAAGCTGGAAATTCAAAAAATTCAAAAAATCAGAGCCCATCTCCCCCTCCAAAGGAACGCAGCTCATCGCCAGCAGTGGATCAAAGCTGGATGGAGAATGACTTTGACGAGTTGAGAGAAGAAGGCTTCAGTCCATCAAACTCCTCAGAGCTAAAGGAGGAACTACATGCCCAGTGCAAAGAAACTAAAAATCTTGAAAAAAGAATGGAACAATGGATAACTAGACTAATCAATGCAGAGAAGGCCATAAACGGACTGCGAGAGATAAAAACCATGACACGAGAAATACATGACAAATGCACAAGCTTCAGTAACCGACTCAATCAACTGGAAGAAAGAGTTTCAATGATTGAAGATCAAATGAATGAAATGAAGCAAGAAGAGAAGTCTATAGAAAAAAAAGGAAAAAGAAATGAACAAAACCTCCAAGAAATACGGGATTATGTGAAAAGACCAAATCTACGTCTGACTGGCGTGCCTGAAAATGAGGGGAAAATGGAACCAAGTTGGAAAATATGCTTCAGGATGTTATCCAGGAGAACTTCCCCAACCTAGGGGAAAACATGCCAAAATGTAAAGACCATCGAGGCTAGGAAGAAACTGCATGAACTAACAAGCAAAATAACCAGCTAATGCCACAATAACAGGATCAAGTTCACACATAACAATATTAACCTTAATGTAAATGGACTAAATGGTCCAATTAAAAGATACAGACTGGCAAATTGGATAAAGAGTCAAGACCCATCAGTCTGCTGTATTCAGGAGACCCACCTCACATGCAGAGACATACGTAGGCTCCAAATAAAGGGATGGAGGAAGATCTACCAAGCAAATGGAGAATAAAAAAAAGCAGGGGTTGCAATCCTAGTCTCTGATAAAAGAGACTTTAAACCATCAAAGATCAAAAGAGACAAAGAAGGCCATTACATGATGGTAAAGGGATCAATTCAACAGGAAGAGCTAACTATCCTAAATATATATGCACCCAATACAGGAGCACCCAGATTCATAAAGCAAGTTCTTAGAGACTTACAAAGAGACTTAGACTCCCAAACAATAATAATGGGAGACTTCAACACCCCACGGTCAACATTAGACAGATCAACGAGACAGAAAGTTAACAAGGATATCCAGGAATTGAACTCAACTCTGCAGCAAGCAGACCTAATAGACATCTATAGAACTCTCCACCCCAAATCAACAGAATATACATTCTTCTCAGCACCACATCGCACTTATTCCAAATTAGACCACATAATTGGAAGTAAAGCTCTCCTCAGCAAATGTAAAAGAATGGAAATTATGACAAACTGTCTCTCAGACCACAGTGCAATCAAACTAGAACTCAGGACTAAGAAACTCAATTAAAACCACTCAACTACATGGAAACTGAACAACTTGCTCCTGAATGACTACTGGGTCCATAATGAAACGAAGGCAGAAATAAAGATGTTCTTTGAAACCAATGAGAATAAAGATACAACATACCAGAATCTCTGGTACACATTTAAAGCAGTGTGTAGAGGGACATTTATAGCACTAAATACCCACAAGAGAAAGCAGGAAAGATCTAAAATTGACACCGTAAAATCACAATTAAAAGAACTAGAGAAGCGAGAGCAAACACATTCAAAAGCTAGCAGAAGGCAAGAAATAACTAAGATCAGAGCATAACTGAAGGAGATAGAGACACAAAAAACTCTCCAAAAAATCAATGAATCCAGGAGTTGGTTTTTTGAAAAGATCAACAAAATTGATAGACCACTAGCAAGACTAATAAAGAAGAAAAGAGAGAAGAATCAAATAGATGCAATAAAAAATGATAAAGGGGATATCACCTCCAACCCCACAGAAATACAAACTACCATCAGAGAATACTATAAACACCTCTATGCAAATAAACTAGAAAATCTAGAAGAAATGGATATTTTCCTGGACACTTACACTCTCCCAAGACTAAATCAGGAAGAAGCTGAATCCCTGAATAGACCAATAGCAGGCTCTGAAATTGAGGCAATAATTAATAGCCTGCCAACCAAAAAAAGTCCAGGACCAGACGGATTCACAGTTGAATTCTACCAGAGGTCCAAGGAAGAGCTGGTACCATTCCTTCTGAAACTATTCCAATCAATAGAAAAAGAGGGAATCCTCCCTAACTCATTTTAGGAGGCCAACATCATCCTAATACCAAAGCTTGGCAGAGACACACAACAAAAAAAGAGAATTTTAGACCAATATCCCTGATGAACATCGATGCAAAAATCCACAATAAAATACTGGCAAACTGGATCCAGCAGCACATCAAAAAGCTTATCCACCATGATCAAGTGGGCTTCATCCCTGGGATGCAAGGCTGGTTCAACATACACAAATCAATAAATGTAATCCAGCATATAAACAGAACCAAAGACAAAAACCACATGATTATCTCAATAGATGCAGAAAAGGCCTTTGACAAAATTCAACAGCCCTTCATGCTAAAAACTCTCAATAAATTCGGTATTGATGGAAGGTATCTCAAAATAATAAGAGTTATTTATGACAAAACCACAGCCAATATCATACTGAATGGGCAAAAACTGGAAGCATTCCCTTTGAAAACTGGCACAAGACAGGGATGCCCTCTCACACCACTCCTATTCAACATAGTGTTGGAAATTCTGACTGGAGCAATCAGGCAAGAGAAAGAAATAAAGAGTATTCAGTTAGGAAAAGAAGAAGTCAAATTGTCCCTCTTTGCAGATGACATGATTGTATATTTAGAAAACCCCATCATCTCAGCCCAATATCTCCTTAAGCTGATAAGAAACTTCAGCAAAGTCTCAGGATACAAAATTAATGTGCAAAAATCACAAGCATTCTTATACACCAGTAACAAACAGAGAGCCAAATCATGAATGAACTTCCATTCACAATTGCTTCAAAGAGAATAAAATACTTAGGAATCCAACTTACATGGGATGTAAAGGACTTCTTCAAGGAGAACTACAAACCACTGCTCAGTGAAATAAAAGAGGACATAAACAAAGGTAAGAACATACTATGCTCATGGATAGGAAGAATCAATATCGTGAAAATGGCCATACTGCCCAAGGTAGTTTATAGATTCAATGCCATCCCCATCAAGCTACCAATGAGTTTCTTCACAGAATTGGAAAAAACTGCTTTAAAGTTCATATGGAACCAAAAAAGACCCTGCATTGCCAAGACAATCCTAAGTCAAAAGAACAAAGCTGGAAGCATCACACTACCTGACTTCAAACTGTACTACAAGGCTACAGTAACCAAAACAGCATGGTACTGGTACCAAAATAGAGATATAGACCAATGGAACAGAACAGAGTCCTTGGAAATAATACCACAGATCTACAACCATCTGATCTTTGACAAACCTCAGAAAAGCAAGAAATGGGGAAAGGATTCCCATTTAATAAATGGTGCTGGGAAAATTGGCTAGCCATAAGTAGAAAGCTGAAACTGGATCCTTTCCTTACTCTTTATACAAAAATTAATTCAAGATGGATTAGAGACTTAAATGTTAGACCTAAAACCATCAAAACCCTAGAAGAAAACCTAGGTAATACCATTCAGGACATAGGCATGGGCAAGGACTTCATGTCTAAAACACCAAAAGCAACGGCAACAAAAGCCATAATTGGCAAATGGGATCTAATTAAACTAAAGAGCTTCTGCACAGCAAAAGAAACTACTATCAGAGTGAACAGGCAACCTATAGAATGAGAGAAAATTTTTGCAATCTACTCATCTGACAAAGGGCTAATATCCAGAACTTACAAAGAACTCAAACAAATTTACAAGAAAAAAACAAACAATCCCATCAAAAAGTGGGCAAAGGATATGAATAGACATTTCTCAAAAGAAGACATGCATACAGCCAACAGGCACATGAAAAAATGCTCGTCATCACTGGCCATCAGAGAAATGCAAATCAAAACCACAATGAGATACCATCTCACACCAGTTAGAATGGCGATCATTAAAAAGTCAGGAAACAACAGGTGCTGGAGAGGATGTGGAGAAATAGGAACACTTTTACACTGTTGGTGGAATTGTAAACTGGTTCAACCATTATGGAAAACAGTATGGTGATTCCTCAAGGATCTAGGGCTAGAAATACCATATGACCCAGCCATCCCATTACTGGGTATATACCCAAAGGATTATAAATCATGTTGCTATAAAGACACATGCACACGTATGTTTATTGTGGCACTATTCACAATAGCAAAGACTTGGAATCAACCCAAATGTCCATCAGTGACAGACTGGATTAAGAAAATGTGGCACATTTACACCATGGAATACTATGCGGCCATAAAAAAGGATGAGTTTGTGTCCTTTGTAGGGACATGGATGCAGCTGGAAACCATCATTCTCAGCAAACTATCGCAAGAACAGAAAACCAAACACCGCATGTTCTCACTCATAGGTGGGAATTGAACAATGAGATCACTTGGACTCGGGAAAGGGAACATCACACACCGGGGCCTATTATGGGGAGTGGGGAGGGGAGAGGGATGGCACTGGGAGTTATACCAGATGCAAATGACGAGTTGATGGGTGCTGACAAGTTGATGGGTGCAGCACACCAACATGGCACAAGTATACATATGTAACATACCTGCACATTGTGCACATGTACCCTAGAACTTAAAGTATGATTTAAAAAAAAAAAAAAGATGACTCAGAGCAGTGGAAATAAATTTTTAAAAAACATGGTGTCCCCAGATGCCTAGGGTTTTAGTTTCCTTACTCTCTAGATTCTATGTGGACACTGAACCTGAAAAGTTATAATAACTTCCTGTGGAACCCTTCTGAGTTTTTGTCTTAAAGGGATGAGTTAAGAGTTTAATATCCACTTATGTTCTAAACAATTGAGCCCCCTTCCTAAGACACACAATGGAACAGAAAGCATTTAAAGTTGCAGAGCACGTTGGTGGGAGTATCTGTGAGCGTGCCATTTCTGAAGGGTAGCTTGGCAACATAGATCAAACTTAAAATGTATAGACCCTATGTTGACAAGCTGGCAGCAACCTAAATGTAACTCAGTTAAAAAACTAGTTGAATAAACCATGACAAAACAATTCAGTTGATTTATAATATTTTTTTTAAATGAGGCACATCTATATGTAAAGGTGAAAAGACATTTAAGAATATTTAATAAGTGGAGAAACAGGTTACAAATAAGTATGTATATGCAGTCATGAGTGCAACAAATGTTTATTGAGCAATAACTAAATGCCAAGCTTTGCTCTGATGTGATCAGATTTGTTTCGCATGCATTTTGAGTATGCTTCTGTTTTATGTATACAGAAGGAAAGATACCTAGACGGCTGTTCACATAATGATAAAAGGATGGTATTGGAGGGAAGTTTCCATTGTATTACTTTTTTTTGTCAGATTGATCTCACTTCAAAAATAATTAGGATATATTTTTTATTATTAGAAAAGACAGATTCATTTAAATGAAAGGTGAAAGAACAGTCCTCTGGCACATGGACCTTTTGCTATGATGGTTCTGCTTCAACAAGCTCAGAGGAGAAGGCAAGGGATAAAGATGCCACCGATGCTCTATTTTCCCAAGAAGTGAAAAGACAAAGACCCCCTACTCATGGTACTGTAAAGGGGGTCATCTTTTATGTTCAGAGAGAAGATCCAGGAAAGTCTGGGCTCACTGTTGAGTCTGTGGGGTCTGTGCATCTGAAGTCCTCTGAGTTACTTACAGAAGCAGCGTCATTAATCACAGGTAATGAAATTTGTTAAAGAAAGTCAAAACAAGATGGTGTCAACAACTGTCCCCAGAGCTCAAAGTCACTTCATTGTGCTAGACCATAGCCAGCACTGAAATGTGCTTATCTGGCCTCTGTGGAAAAAAAAAAAAAATGCATTTATATTCACGGAAGTGATCCCTGTGCTTGCGAATTAGGCACACATCTACGTGGATGAGGCCATCATCTGATTCTGGTGGTTTTCTCCCCTGACTGTGCAATCACTTGGAATGAGATCTTTAGAAAACACCAATATGTAGGTGAAACACATTCAAGATTCAATTCGTTTGGTTTGGGCTTGGACAGGAGCATAGTTTAGAAGCCAGTAGATAATTCTAAACATGTGCTCAAAATTGAGACCACTTGGCCTTAGGGGAAGAACCCCTGCATTCTCCCTGTATTACTTCATGTGTTTAACAAGCTTCACTTCTCAATCCCTTCCCTAATATATTACCCTTGTTCAAGGTCAATAAGGAAAAGCACATTTTATAATATGTAGAATATGAACAGTCTGCATGAAAATAATCCGGGCCGCTTGTTAAAAATGTGGAGTAAAAATTAATAAGAATTTGTGGAAATGGGTTCCCAGATCATTTTAAACAGGCATTCCAGTATGCTTTTATGAAAAAAAAAAAATTGAGACCCAGCGTTAAGTCCTTGCAGGTGGATGCGGCAGACATATGGTAGCTCCAATGCAGGGCAAAGATTGGCAGCTGTTCAAAAAGTAGCTACTAGCATTTGTTTAATAACAAAAGCAGATCAGAAGATGCTAATGTACTTTCAGCCTTAACCATGTCCGGGTAGATTCTCTTAGAGCCCCACTGACTTGCTGTGCTGTGTCTTGTGGAAAACATGTATAGAATCACCATTTGGCCTAAGAGTTAAGAGTGGCTTGCTATTGGTGAAACTGTCCACAACTTACATGCCTGGTGCTGGGAGCCCTTCCATCACTCCCAGCACCGCTAATAGTACACCCTGAAGCCTTTGTGAGTTTGCCCTTACTCTTTCTAAAGGCCTCTAATTTCAATGATGGACTTCAGCAACTTGCCCAGAGCAATGGCTTATCATGTCTCACTTTATTGTCTCTTTTACCTACAGAGATGTCTACCTGTGGTTGAAAATGCTCCGAGATCTCCCTATAAAAATATTAAGTACTTAAATGCTGAATCCTGACTCCAGGAACACAAACATTCCCCCATATCAGGGGAAAAGCTTAGGATCTTTGCTGCCGGCATGATCAATTCCTACTTTCCTTGTGCTTAGACTAATCATGTAGGGGACAGTCAGCTCAAGGGCACAAAGTAACATGCAGTTTGGCAAAGTTAGTTAAATATGCCAAGCTATAGAAATAAAGAGCACCAGTTAGAGAGTTGAAGACTGGGGATTATGTTGAAATATGTGTGTATCTATCACCTATAAGGTAAGTCGCTAGGGGCAAGGAAATTCACCTCTCTGGGCCTCAGTTCATAAATTTGTAAAATAGAAGATGCAAAATTTGTCAAGCATTTCTCAAGAAATACAAAGATGTTGTGAGATTAAATTGAGAAAATGATTAGAGCATGGAACATTGGTTCACACCTGTAATCTCAACACTCTGGGAAGCCAAAGCAAGAGGATCACTGGAGCCCAGGAGTTCAAGACAAGCCTGGGCAGCATAGTGAGACCTCATCTCTACCAAAAAATAAAAAAGAAATAGCTGGGCATTGTGATGCATGTCCATAGTCCCAGCTATTCCGAAGGCTGAGGTGAGAGGTTGCTTCAGCCTAGGAGTTTGAGGCTGCAGTAAATCATGATTGCACCACTACACTTCAGCCTGGGTAACAGAGCAATTTCCCATCTCAAAGGGGAAAAAAAAGAAAAAGAAGAGAAAAAATAATGACAATGCTTGGAAAATTCCAAAACCTTGTGTAAAGTTCTCTATAATTTTATATGACTAGAGACAATGGTGTGCTAGCTAGTCATTCCTTAAATAATCAGTGTTCTTGTCCCCAAATCCTGTTCTTTGCAAGTAATATTATCCTCCATTAGTAATTCCTGAAATTTCTTTACTAGAGACAAAATACCATCCTGCCATAAACTGAAGTGACAGTTTGGAGTGCAAATGACTTGCAGAGCATCTCCTATAAAGGGAACAAAATGACACAAAGTGCTAAGAGCAGACGTGTCCCTCAGAACTTCCAGGGAGAGTATACAGACTCTTAGGGCCCCAAAGGGAAGCTGATGTGAAAGGCGGGGGTAAAAAGAGGATGGAACTGTGGAGATTCAAGGTTTCTGAGAGCAAGCATGCCAATATTCTTTGGAACCAAATTGAGATCAGTTTTCAAATCAAGAGTAATCTGCCCTTTCAAAACCTCCCTTGACTTGGGAGAAGCTGTAATATGTCATGGGACCCTGAGAGAACCCCACCTGAGACAGACAGAGCATCTTCTCTCAGGGGTTCATGATGAAGGGGTGCTAGGCCTGCTGCAGCCAAGCAGATTGGTGACAGGTCAGCCCTTTTGCAAGGATAAGTTATTTCTTTATAAAAGTATGCTGCATGACGGAGAGGGGAAGGAAACACTAATTCACAGGCTTTTAGTAGCTGACACACTTCACATTCATAACTCAACTTTTGCTTACAGCAACCATTAAACCAGTGGCAGAAGGTTTGAGGCTTCCAAAAGAGCAAGATGACCTTGGTCAGGGTTGATGAAGAAGAGGAGAAAGTGGCAGGATGGAGAGAGATTGAGATCTGCTTTTATAACAATAAAAACAGAATTAAGATCATCCAAGACAATTGCTGCATAACTGTAAAAACTTCTCACCCACACAGATAACCTGACTTTCCATGGTTACACGTTAAAGTCTCATAGATGATCACAGTCAAGAAAAGACTAAAAGAGAATCTAGTTTAACCCCCTAGTTTAACCCCCAAAGCAAATAAGATACCTGTATCCTAAGTGCGTATTCAGAGTGGAGATGGTAGTATAGAAATAATTATTAAAATACATCATTTAGTACATCTGACATTGCTACAAAGTAATTTATCATGTTACATTTTTGACTTACCTTCTTGGCCATTGCATGATCTCGGCTCACTGCAACCTCCACCTCCCAGATTCAAACGATCCTCCCACCTCAGCCTCCCAAGTAGCTGGGACCACAGGCATGCACCACCATGCCCAGCTAAATTTTGTATTTTAAGTAGAGATGAGGTTTTGCTATGTTGCCCAGGTTGGTCTCAAACTCCTGAGCTCAAGTGATCCACCCACCTTGGCCCCCCAAACTGCTAGGATTACAGATGTGAGCCACCGTGCCTGGTCTCGATTTACCTTCTGATTTGTAAATGCTAAAAAGTGAAATATTTTCCTTGGTTATTTTCAATTATAGGCAAGATGAAATATGCATGTACCTGCAATGATGCTAGAATTAATTAATGTGTATTAAATACTTACGTACCAGGCACTGTATTAAATGCTTCATATGAATTATCTCATTTAGCCTTCAAGGAACTCTATGAAACTGGGTGATTTGTTTTCTTTATTTGCAGAAAATAAAACAGAGGCTTACTAAGGTCAAGCCATTTGTTGGTGATCAAGCAGGGAGTAGGAGGCAGAGCTGGTATTCAAATGTATTCTGTAGGCCCTCAATAATCCTGCAGATTTGTTCAAACACTAAAGACAAACTACAAAGTGTAATAGCTATGAACTTAAACTCTGAAGGATAAAGTGGCTGGGTTCAATATGGACTATGCTATTTACTAGCTATGAAACCTTGAGCAAGGTATCCCACCTCTTTTTGCCTCAGTTTTCTTCATTCAAAATGGGGTTATTGTTGGCACATATGTCAGAAGGTTGCTATGAGAACAAAGTAAATATGCAAAGATTATAGAACCAGGTCTGGTACACAGTTTAGGCTTCTTCTTCAATGGAGAATCAGAAAAAAATTAATAAAATATCATCTAAAATCTGAACTTGCTTTTTAGGATTCAACAAATAAATACTGAAAATATATTAAGAGGCAAGCATCGTGACTCCTGCTGGGAAAATATGATGGAAAAGAGTGATATGATCCTCAATAACAAACATGCAGGTTTGTAATAAACAAATAAGTAAACAAACCCACCCTATTTAACCGTCACAAAACCTTTCAAGTATTCCAGTTGTTTCACCGATGAGGAAATTGAGATTTAAGAGACACACTTCCTAAAATTTATGAGAATAATGAGAGACTGAACCAGAATTTAAATCTGAGTCCTTATTTTTGTGAGACTAAATATGTTCTCACCCATTTTGTTATCTTGCATCATAAATGTGGGCGTGTGCTCTAGTTTGAAAAAGAGAAAGAAAAGACAGCTAGTGGCCAAGCTAACAAAGAGAGCCAGATTTCGGACTTCTAGTTCAAATCTCTTTTACCCACAAAATCGGTAAGGAATACACAAGTACTAAACGTTATAAAGAAAATACTGAAATTATCAAAGCTATTTAGATATCAGAACCGAATTTTAGCTTGTTTGGGTCACATTACAGAAGGAAATTTTACCCATATCTGTTGGACAGCCTATCCATCCATACTGTCTGCCATGCACCTCTTTCCACAGCCATGAACACCACAGCCAATTATCTTAACAATGAACGAAGGTAGCATAACTTCTACCTCACACCCTATACAAAGATGAACTGCACAGGAATTCAATTCTTAAATCAGAAGGATAAAGTAATTGAAGTTTAAAAAACAAATATGGTTTAGGAAGTATTTTTAAAATCAAGACTCAAAAAAAGTCATAAACCACAAAGAAAAACACTGGTGGATTTTAATACATCAAAATTAAATATAACTGTTTAACACATAATATTATAGACAAAGTTAACATACAGATGTCATACTCAGAGGAGATAATTGCCAAATTAATGACTGATAAAAAATTAGCTAGATTTCCTGCAAAATAGAGAAAAACTACAATGCCCAAAACAAAAATGGGAAATTATTTTGATAGTACAAAATGACAAATATGAAAGTTACTTACTTGGAACCTCAGTCCCAATTCTGATCAGAACAATGCACATTACAGCAGTAATAAGACATGATTTTGCAAAATTAGAATGGCAACAATCAGAAAAACCAACTCTACATGATTGTGATTATAGGTCAAAATAGTAACCCTCATACACTGCTGATGGGAGAGACATAAGCTAACAGGCCACGTGGAAAAATCTCACATGACATTTATCTCATTAGTTTACCTATACTTTAAAGAATAGCAACTGTACTCTTATGTATAGGCCTGTGAGAAACTTTTACACCGGTGCACAAAAAGCCATGTATTCCCATTGTACACCGTCCATATTTCAGATGTGGTCATAAAGAGTTGGGTGCAATCTAGGGTCTATCAATAAGACAGCAGATTAATTAAATGAAACACATGTCCAAAAGTTATACTAAATAATCAGAAAGACTGAGCAATATATATGTGGTGATGTTTGTTTCCCAAAATATGATGTTAAGGAAAAAAACGTATGAAAATAATATTTGCAATATAATACAACTTGTCATAATTTAAAATGTCATAAACATGCATATCAAACCATATATTTTTCATACTTTCATAATGTAAGTCAATGTATAAAAGTATATTGGAAGGAAATACTTGAAAATAAAATTTATAGGTCTCTGTCAGGAGAGGGAAATAATATTATAAATGTAAAATGCAGAGAAAGCAATAAACTACATGATGACTGTGTATTATGAATATTAAAGTAGCTGTGACTATCTGAACTAAAAAGAAAAAATAAGGATTTATATATAATAATAATTTACAATTTATTTTGCACTTACTACATGCCTGACTCTGCACTATCCACTTTCTATTAATTATCACATTTAGCTGTGATAAAACACTAGGAAGCAACAGCTATTTTACAAAGGAGGAAATTGAGGCACCAAGGGGCAAAATTGTCAAAGGTTACAAGGATAGTTAGGGGGCCGACTCAGAATTAATACCTAGGTTGCCATTTTTTTGAATCAAAAAACTATTTTCATTTTCCTATCTCTTTACTATTTCAAGGGAGAGTCCTACCTGGAAGTATACAGATGAAGATAATAAAGTAAAAACTGATTTCAGCCTAGAGCTCCTATGAATCATTTTAGTTGAGTTTCCAAATGCTAATCACCCTGAGGAATCTACAGCAGCCCAACAAAAGCTTTGATATACTATGCTGTATTTTACATAAGAAGACAATGAATGGGAATCAGACCTCGAACTCTTACCTATTGTGTTTGGTCCATGTTAGGTACAAAGTGATTGTTCTCCAAATGAGAAAATGGCTCAATCAAGAGATATGCTTAAGTTGGGGGCTGAAGTGAAATATAAAACAGGTCAAATTTTAAACAAGAGGCAGGTCAAGACAGAATATTTGAGTTAGAAACTAAATTAAAGGTTTCATCACAAATGGTGAAATCACAAAGGGTTTAATTTACTTGGACATTTGGGTAGCCATTATAAGCAACTGTCAAGACAGAATCAGTATGAAATGTTAGATGCATTTCCATCAATGACTGGAATTTAAACCACAGAACTAAGCAGGTTTAACGCCAAGGTTGATGTTCAGTCAGCACCACGGACAGCTGCAATAGGCATTACTAAGGCCGTTGCCCTGTATCAGCTGCCCATAGTTTCTGCCAGCCGAATCCATGATGCTACCCCCTGAGCATTAAAGAGTTTATATTTCTTGAGTCAGTCTTGTTCTTTGGTGTAAGAAGTTTCAAGCTCTCAGACTCCACAGCAGCCTGTGTGATGGATACACACTAAGGATAGGTGTACAGTTTAGTTTGGAGTTTCATGTTTGAGAAGCTGACTGTAGAGAGTACCTGAGAGTCATCTCGCTGGGGATGACTTCCTTGTCAATATCACTTTTCTTAGGGCCTACCTTCTTTTTCTCTCTGCACTAGATCTGAGGCAGTGGTACTAATGCTTAAGATGGAAACTTCATCCACTACATTTAGTGAGGATAGAAGAGTGACTTTCATTAAAACCAAACTTTGTAACAGAAATGATGAAGTCTTATGCAGGGTGTCAATTTTGTTTCTGTGTTTCCATTCAGTAGCCAATTTTCTGTCAATATGCAATGTTTCCCAATTCAAAGGATAACCAAAGGAGGAAAGAAAAGAAAGATGATTCTTTATGAGAGAGTAAGCAGAGATGAGTCATATCACAGGTAGAATAGAGACGAAAAGAGAGCAAACACAGATGGTGGCATGCATCTGGGAAAAGTATAAAGGAATAAATAATAAGATGTGGATTCTGTTTCTGAAATTCCCAATAAAAAGCTGGGTGGTTTTGGATTGTCATTTAACCTTACTGTGCTTTAGTTTTCTTACACATCAGATGGGAATAGTAAGAACTGCCTTTATGTCTCATAGGACTATTGGAAGGAAGTAAGATAAAACATATGGGAGCTCTTTGGAAAATGTTATATAAACTGCTATCGAAACTTGATAGATTATTATTAATGACAATGTGTGGCAATATAATGTCTTTTAATTGATAGTGGTTACGATATGTCAGGAGAAAATTCTATTCTCACCTATGTAAGAATGAAATAGTAAGGGAAGTGAAAGCGTAAACATAAGACATTTAGGAAATATTCCTTCAAGTTGCAATTGAAAGATATTTCATAACATATAAAGAATCATAATAATGTGAGAAGAGCTAACAGGATATGTCCTTTAAGGCCAAGAAAATATAGAGAAACTCGGGACATCAAAGAAATAGTTAGATTACTTCCTGGGGGAAATGAGATTGTGTGGTGAGAAAGAGAAACCTAGCACAAATAGAGAACATAAGAAGCTAATAGAAAAATCTATGAGGATCTGATGGGCTATCTCTGCTTCCCTCAAGAGAAGTTCGTCAGATGGTGTTAATGAGCACTTCAGGTGTGGGCACATAAAGGAAGGATTACATTCCATGTGGTCACCCATGTGTCTTTTATGAAATGAGACTAGTGTAAAAATATTGAGGGAATCTTAGAGTTAAACGAATCTCAGAGATTGACTAGCAATTCTCTGCTTCATTCAGAAATTATGAACATGCTTTTTCCCATTTTCAGAGACAGGAAGCTCATTACATCACAAGCTACTCAATTGCGTGATCATATCACAATTTTTGTTCAATAGCTCCTCTTTGTGTGGAGCAGACATTTGCATTTGTGCCGTGTCAAAAAAGTGGCTTATTCTATATATCACATATATTCTTATTCCACTCACCTCCCGGAATTTTCTGAGTCTCTACCCTGTACCAGACACCACACTCATCAGTAGAGATTTTAAAATGGAAAAATACCTACTTAAGTAATCCATAAATCTGAATGCAAAAAATGATTGTAACTATGCACCCTCCTCTGGAGTCCTTCAAATACTTGAATGCAGTAACTGTGTCTTTCTTTGATATTTTATTCTGCTACATAAATATATACAGCTTCACCAAAAATTACTTATTTAATATTGTTTCCAGATATTCTCACCTTCTCATTACTTTTTCTTTTCTGGACGTGATCCCATTTTTCAAAGTCCTTCTTAAAATATGAGACCCAATATCTTAAAGGTAAATGAATTAATTTCTTTAGAATATACAGTTAGATAGAAGGTTTGAGTCACAATGTTTAATAGCTGAGTACTGTGACTATATTTAGCAACAATGTATTGTAAATTTCAAAGTAGGTAGAAGAGAGAATTTGAAATGTTCTCAACATATAGAAATGACAAATACTCAGTGATGGAAACCGCAAATATCTTGAATTGATCATTCCACATTCTATGTATGCAACAAATTATCACACGTACCACCAAAATACATAAAATATTATGCATCAATTAAAAATAAATATGATATTGGGCACTTATAAAGTATATTTCATAATCACAGTAAAAAACAAACTTGGGACTCACAGATAGCCCAGCTTTTACTGGAATCATAGCCAAATTTTTAACAGTAGAGAACAGTTGTGGATTTTAGTGATTTGGGTAGTGGTGGAATAATAAGATAAACTTTGACCTCAGAGTAAAACAATCTGGATTTGAATCTTGTCTCTATCATTTATGAGCTGTAATACCTTGGCTAGGATACCACTCTCTAAGAGTGTTTGATTATGGTTAAAACAGGAATATTATCTACCTATTTCATAATAGAGTACTGAAAAGAAAAAAGTAAAAACAAAGTGAGATTATATCTATGGAAGTGCTTCATAAACAGTAAAACGTAATGCAAATGTAATATGGCACTGCTATTCTTATAATCAAGTGGGTTGATGCAGAACAAAATGTTCCATTCTGTAATTACCCAAATTCGATAAAAATGTGGTATATTCTAACAATTTAAAATTCCTGTGGTAGTAATAGTCTCCATTTATTGAAGGCTTATTATGTGCCAGGCAGTGTGCCAGGTGCTTTACAAACATTATCCCATTTGCTTCCTGTGATACAGACAATGCTATGAGTTTACCAAATCTGTTTTATTTTCGTTTTGGGTACATAGCAAAGCTACATTTTCTAACTTTACCTGTAGTTATTTGGGGGAATGTGACTGAACACAGATCCACCCAGGCCTGCCCATAAAATATCCTGGTCTTCTGTTCTGTATTATTCTGTATTATTTCCCAAACACTCTTTGGATAGAAATAATCAGGTCAATCTCTTGTGTCATAGACTAAAACGATTGAGGATTACAGTTCTTCTGTCAGACGTGGTTCCTGAATGATGTTATAAATCACAGTCTCCTCCCACAAGCTCCCATACTAACCTGACATGCTGGAATATGTTGTGAGCAAGAAATAAACGTTGTTTTTTTTTTTTTTTTTTTTTTTTTTCTGGTTTAAGCTACTAAAGCTTTGAGGTTGTTTATTACAAAAGCTCAATAGCAATTATCCCGCCTATTAGAGGTCCTTAAAATATTTACTCTATGCCACAGTCAGGAATGAATTTCTATAAGACTCTACCACTATATCTATCAACCAACAACACCTTGGCTTATGAACTTCATTTTATTTCTTTTCTGACCATAGTGATTTTTGACTACTTTGTTCATTGCTTTGTGTTAATGTCCTAGAAAAGAACTCAATATTTGTGGAATAAATATACACATAGATAAAAATATTTTTATTTAGATGGTTGCTTTTAATCCCAATTTTCTAGTTATGGATTTAGTAATGCTGATTTAGGAGTGCATATTTATCTTATTCAAGAGTTCATACTCTTAAGCACTATACCAAACTGGCCCATGTGATCACTCCAGACCCGCAGCTAAGGATGACCACTGTGCTTTTTCAATGGCAACTTTACGTTTTCAAGATGTTATCCCTACTTAAGCACAAATTCTGTGACTCAAAATAATAGGCGTCAAGGGCCAATAAGTTACTGCTAGATCATCTAGTGAAGTCAAAGGATCAATATCGGCTTAACAAGAACAAATTTCTTTCCATTCTCCTTTGCTAACCAGGCAGAATGTTGTGCCTTATGGACCAGTGGTCCCAGGAGACTAAATAAAAAAGTCAGAGAAAAAAGTAAGAAAATGAAATGTTTAAGAAAGGGATAATCTTACTAATCTTCATTTTCTCTAAGCTACTGTAAGACATAAAAGAAAAAAAACTAATATTAATTAATTGCATTAAATCACATTTAACACTAATAGGAACATAAAAACTGTTATTTTCCTTATTACTCTAGATGAAATCTTGAGATTTAACAAGATGAAGGTTATTGTACTGGTTCACAGAGCTGTTACATGGTACAGCTTAATTCTAATCTAGTTCTTCAGACTTAAAATCTTCAGCTGTTTGAATTAATATTTTTTCAATGACTTATTATCACACATTTACCACTACCAATTTAGAATGGAAACACTGTTGTACAAGGTAATGGTTAAGGGCAGAAACTGTAAGAAAGACAGAATTGAGATTAAAATCTGGCTCTGCTGTTAAGGGTCCAAAAAGTCTTGGGCAGTTTAGCTTTTTGAGACTTCAGTTCCCTTAAATGTATGATGGTGAGATACGGTAGGAGAGTTGTTAGTATTAATTAATTAGTGAATTATTATAATGCTTTCATCATGACTTTCACATAGTAAATGCTCAAAATGTGAAATAATTTGCATCGTTATTAAACATACTCCAGTCAATATCCTACTGAAAGCTTTTTGATGCTAAAGACTCCATCTTACTCCATAGCATTTGTAGTTTAAAAATGAATAATTTTCTTTTGCTGGATTTATTTTATTAAATTAATATAGATTTTTCAAGCATATACTAAGATCAATGCACAATGCCAGATATTAGGGATACATATACAATTAAGGTAAACTTCACCTTTTAAATCTCATTAAAGTTACATACCATTGTGACAGTTAGTAACAAAAATGGACAGAGAAGAATAACAATAAAATTAACAGACTCAACACAGCATTTTTTTAAATATAAAAGACCTTTAGGTGAAATGCAACTTAAGAGGAGACTTCCAACTTCAAAATCCACATTTAAAAATCTTGAAACCCATCACCATTGGTCTTACAAGATACACCAAACAATCTAAAAATCAAGGACTTTTCTTGGAATCAGCAAAGAATGGAAGCTGCAGGGTAAATTTGCACCCTGAAATCCGGAGAGACAAGTTTAGAAAGAGAGGCAACCAAGAGTTGCTTACCTGGGGCAGAAGCTACTAAAGCCATAAACTAGCAGAAACACCTAAATGATAGTTGTATTCTTCCACCTTGCATTGCTATAAGGAAATACATGACACTGGGTCATTTGTAAGGACAAAAGGTTTAATTGATTCACAGTTCCTCAGGCTGTACAGAAAGCATGGCTGAGGAGGCCTTAGGAAACTTACACAGTCATGGTGAATACAAAGAGGAAGCAGGTGGGTCTACATGACAGAAACAGGAGGAAGAGAGAGAAGGGGAATGTGCTACACCAAGCTTGTCAAACCTACAGCCTGTGAGTTGCATGGAGCCCAGGATCGCTTTGAATGTGGCCCAACACAAATTCATAAACTTTCTTAAAATATTATGAGATTTGTTTTGTGATTTTCTTTTTTAGCTCATCAGCTATTCTTAATGTTGGTGTATTTTATGTGTGTCCCAAGACAATTCTACTTTTTCCAATGTAACCCAGGGAAGCTGAAAGATTGAACACACCTGTGCTACACACTTTTAAACAACCAGATCTTGTGAGAACTTGCTCACTATCATAAGAACAACATGGGGGAATTTTATTTCCGTCATTCAATCACCTCCCACCAAGCCCCTCCTCCAATACTGAGGATTACAATTTGACGTGAAATTTGAGCGGGGACACAGAGCCAAATTATATCAGTAGTTTTGACAAATAGGAGGAGAAAGTGTAGGTTAGCATGAAAATTAGAAATTCCCGAAAATTACAGTCATAGAAGTGCCCCCATAAGTTTATGGGCTTTATCTCCAAGAACCCTACTGGGTTATTAGAGTGAAAATATGAGAAAGAACCCCTTAGGGCTCTGGTTGGGAGACAAGAATTCATCAGTGGGAAGTACACTCAGAACTTTCTCCACAACAAAGGCCTACTTCATATGGTAAAAATATTTTGTGAGAGCCTTGCCATACTTTGGGGAAGGGCATTCCTCCCACTCTAGCTTCTTTAGCCTTCTGTGATGGCTAATACTGAGTGTCCACTTGAATGGATTGAAAAATGCAAGGTATTGATCCTGGGTGTGTATGTGAGGATGTTGCCAAATGAAGGTGGCTACACTAAACACCAGATTTTCAATCTAAACAAAACAGCATGTGAGTCAGCATGTCCTTTGAAGCTTTGAAGCTAAACACTGACTACTCCTCTTTAGAAAAGTACAAGATGGCACATTTTTCCAAAATCATGCTGCTTTGTCTACATTGAAAATCTGGTGTTTAGTGTAGCAACCTTCATTTGTGATCTTATCTAGATCTTCTGAATAATTTGTTGCAGCTTCTATATCAGCACTTGCTGCTTCAACTTGTACTTTTATGTTATAGAAATAGCTTTCTTCCTTAAACCTCATGAACCAACCTCTGTTAGCTCCCAACGTTTGTTCCTTAGCTTCCTCCCTTCTCTCAGCCTTCATAGAATTGAAGAGAGTTAAGGCCTTGTCTTGGGTTAGGCTTTGACTTAAGGAAATGTTGTGGCAGTTTGATTTATATAAGCCACTAAAACTTTCTTTGTATCAACAATAAGACAATTTTGCTTTCTTATCATTTGTGTGTTCACTGAAGTAGCACTTTTAATTTCCTCCAAGAAACTTCCACAACTTGGCTAACCATTTGGTTCAAGAGATCTATCTTTTCGCCTCTCTTGGCTATCTACATGTCTTTTTCTCTAATCTTAATCATTTCTACCTCTTGATTTAAGGTGGGAGTCATGAGACTCTTCCTTTCACTTGAACACACATTGTTATGTTTCAAGCAATAGGGACAATTCCTTAAAATTAAAAATTTCAATAAGAGAATGTAATTAAACCACTATAGTTTCTATAATACACTTATTAATTCTTGAGAGCAAATAGTGGTAGATTGTACAGCAGAGATCATCAAGTCAAAGTGCAGGTCAACACGAAAAAAAGCCATGAGGAGGGGTGGGAAAGAACAGCTAGTTGGTAAAGCATATAGAACAGACACAACATTTATCAATTAAGTTAACTGTCATATGTGAGCACAGTTTTTGGTGCACCAAAACAATGATTAGAGTAACATCAAAGATCACTAATCCCAGATCACCAAAATAAATACAATAATGAAAAAAATTTGAAATGTGAGAATTACCGAAATGTTACACAAAGACATGAAGTGAGTACATGCTACTGGAAAAATGGCACTGATAGATTTGCTTCACGCAGAGTTGTTACAAATGTTTAATTGTTAAAAATTGCAGTAGCTACAAAATACAATAAAGTAAAACACAAGAAAACAAAGTTGGCCTATATGGCAGCTTTATTTGTAATGACCAGAAAATTTTGAGACAACTTGAATTTATTTCCACAAGTGAATGAATACACAAATTGTGATATAGTCATGTAACAGAACACTTCTCTGCAATATAAGAGAACAAACTAATAATAGGTGCAACGACATGGATAAATCTCCAAAACTTTATGTTAGTGATAGAAAATAAACAAAAAAGTGCGTTGTGTATGATTCCATTTATATACAATTCTAGAAAACGAAAATTAATCTCTGAGGACAGAAATCGGATCAGTGGTTTTTCATAATTGGGAGTAAAGAGACAGATGGGCTATGAAAAACACAAAAAAACTTTCGGAAATGATAGAAAGATGTATTATCTTTATTGTGGCAATGAGATCACAAGTACATATGCACAACAAACTGTGTTTTTACAACTTATACTTTAAATTGTTTTAAGAAATAAGAATTTTTAAAAATGTACTATGTATTGTCAACCACATCTAATTTGTTTCTCAAGCAATGGATTGTCCAATAATTACAAAATTTTGAAAGGCATTTTAATCCATTCTCTCTATCTTTAAATGAAACATTAAAAGAAAGGCCAATATAAGTCAGTCCTCCATAACCGTAAGTTCTGCATCTGTGAGTTCAACCAGTCATGGATCAAAAATATTTAGAAAAAGATTCATGAAGTTCCAAAAAGCATAACTTGATTTTGCCTAGCACTGAGTACTCCACTGAATCTGCATGAATGAAGTGATGTGTAGGCCTTGTATTAAGTATTTTAACTGATTTAGAAACAATTTAAAGCATATGGAAGGATGTCTGTAGGTTATATGGAAATATGATGCCATTTTATACAAAAGACTTGAGAATCTTTAGATTTTTGTATCCATGCAAAGTCCTGGAAACAATCCACAGAAGATACCAAGTGATGACCATATAAGCAGTAGATTAAAATGGAGCTACTCTTCTTAAAGTGAGGCTAGGCGGCCTGAAAGTTCCACAGTCTTACTGTCCCTTACTTTCTAGGGGGAAACTCCTGCATTTCCCCCTAGAGAGCCTGGTCTCTTATAAAATAGACATCTAACTCCATGTTTTTTCTAGAAATCTGCAGGTCTGCCAATCAATTGCCATAGCAATCTCAGTGATGACAGTAGCTCATGATTGACTTGGATAAGTCATTTATTTCTATGGTTCTCAATTTACCCATATTCAAAAGAAGACTGATGAATCTTACTACTTATAATTTCTTGAACATTATTAGCTCTAAATAATTTATATGTATAGTTAATAAACTTGTTCTCTATTGTCAATCACATTTATAATCACGTTATATATGTTAACATTTATAGTTAATATACCTATACCATATATATAAAAATTATTTTGTTTGTGCATGTATATGTACACACACATAAGTATATATTTAAAAACCTCTCAAGGTTCAATGTGGGAAATATAAATCAATCTAAACATTTCCAACAGAAAATGATTTAATACAGAGAACTATATTCTTATAAAACCTTTGGAAGGACAGGATTAGGAAAGGTCGGGAAGATGCTAATACCAGAAAGTATTAGCATCTCCAACAATTTTTGCTAACCATATCAGTTACTAACAGCATCAAAGTAAGTAATTTATGGGATAACAAATATGAGCCACTGACAAAATATCATATCTTCTTTCTGACAAAACCCAGCACCACCTACTGACAGAGTAATCATAGCTTCTTTTTTTTTTTTTTTTTTTTTTTACCTTCCAAATACCTTGCCAGTGCCTTTGAACCTTGTAAAAGTTAAGTTAGAATGGGATGATGAAGTCTAGGAAATATGGATTTTAGCCTTTTGCTTGCTATGAGACAGAAAATGACCTAATATGGTAAGATGCTAACAGATAATCTAATGTAGGCAGTATTTAATGTGATAAAGGACAAAAGTATAGTGCAAGTAAAAAAATTTAAAAAAACAAACTAATCATCAGTTACAAAATATTTGTCCAATCAATAAATGGATATGTTCAATGTAGGTTGAAATTACTAGAGCAGGCATTATTGAAAAAACTGAATCAGGTAGGAATCTTGAACTATGTGAAGATTTTCATTAAAAAAGAGTCAAGTAGAAAGCTCCGTGTATCAGTTGATTTTTGGTGTGTAACAAACCACTCCAACTTTGGGGCATTAAGCAGCATCTTTAAGTTATCTCACAATTCTTTGAGTCAATGATTTAGTCTGGGCTCTGTTGAAAACTTTTTCTGATCTCCTCTGAGTTCGCTCATACAATTGTGGTCAACTGCTAGATTGCCTGAGGGCTAGTTTATCTAAGATGCCTTCAACTAGAATGGTTACATCCTGTTATATGTGGTCTCTTCTTCTCCAGTCCACCAGACTTGTCTGATTATCCTGGCAACTTGTTAAGTTTCCAGGAGAGAGAGTAGAAACACACAACATCTTTTGGTGAGTGGGTTATGGAAGTCATAGCATGTCAATTCTATGGCAACCTACTGGTCAAAACAGGTGACAACTCTAGTTCGCATTCAGGAAGTAGAGAAAGGAGCCAAATTCTAGAGACTGTGGATGCAGAAAGCCTGAAGAATCATGAGCATTGTTTTTATTGCATACTATACGACTTTCTGATAATTGATTCAGCCAATATAGTTAAGCTATGTGGACAAGAGTGTTGTTTGTAGGATGGAGGATTAGGGAATGTGGAAGATTAGTTATGTGAACATAGTTTAATTCTGCAGTGTTAGGTAGTATTCGGTTTATAGAATCTTGTACTCTGAATATTAGATGTAAAAGAAAGCAAAGATCATCTTTCTCAATGGCTTTGGTTTTTTTAATTTTTTCAATTTCCATAGATTATTGGGAAACAGGTGGTATCTGGTTACATGAGTAAGTTCTTTCATGGTGATTTGTGAGATTTTGGTGCAGCCATCACCCGAGCAGTAAACACAGCACCATATTTGTATTCTTTTATTTCCTCATCCCCTTCCCACCCTTTCCCCTGAGTCCCCAAAGTCCATTGTGTCCTTCTTATGCTCAATGGTTTTGTTTTTAGATGACAAATATTTGACCCAAAAATGGCTTTTTTTTTTTTTTTTTTTTGAGAGAGTGTCTCGCCTTGTTGCCCAGGCTGAAGTGCAATGGCATGATCTCGGCTCACTGCAACCTCTGCCTCCCAGGTTCAAATGATTCTCCTGCCTCAGCCTCCCATGTAGTTGGAATTACAGGCGCCCGCCACCACATCCAGCTAATTTTTGTATTTTTAATAGAGATGTGTTTTCACCACGTTGGCCAGACTGGTCTTGAACTCCTGACCTCGTAATCCACCCGCCTTGGCCTCCCAAAGTGTTGGGATTACAGGCATAAGCCACCATGTCGGGCTGATCCAGAAATGTTAAACGTATTTCTCAAGGTTGTACATCCATCAGGTGTATTCAAATGGGACGGAAACCCTACACATGTCTATCAATCTGAGACCATAAATGTCAAGAAAAAAAAATCATTTATATTTCTCTGGAGTACAATGTAAATTTACAAGACCTGCAGGGGTCTATTTGTGTCTGTGTGCTTTCAGTACATTCAGACACACACACTCTACACACACACACACACACACACACACACACACACACACACACACCCAATAGGAAAAGAAGATATAAAAGTACCACTCTGCATAGGCCTACTGCCCAATTTTAATTTGGCTCTCCTCCTAATTTCTTTTATACCTGGAGCAGAAGTTATTCCCAGAGCTAATTCATACATACACTGTTTAGCACATGCCATCTGCTTCTGAAACCTGTGGCTGCACAGAACACGTGTCCTGTAAGGTAAGTAGTTTCTGATATCAATCTAGAATTAATGTAGCTCCTGCTTTTCTTTAGGAAAAATATAGAAATAAATAATCATAATCCTTTTATACAGCCATCTCCTTCTGCTTAGGAACCCTCACAAGGGTATATGAGATGTACCCTCACAATAGTTTCATCAATGTATTCTCCAGAGTGCTTATTGATTTGCACTGAAGGTATTGAATCTCCAATTAAAAGAAAAAAATCCAAATTAGGGAAAAGACCTGTGAAATTATTTTAAATAATATTATAAACTAGTAATAGTTTGTATAGTGTAAGGTTACTAGGTAAAGCAGCCATGGTTTTTAATTCCATGTTGCAGTCTTAGATAATTTGACATCTCTGAGTTCCAGTTTCCTCATCTTCAAAAAGAAGTGAGTGGGCAATAATAACAGCTATGCATCATCTGAATATTGTAATCCTCATTAGTGATAGACGCATGGGAAACATTAAGTTCAGTGCTTGGTACAAAGTAGCCAATTATGTCATTATATTATTAAACTGAAAAAATTTCAATAAAATGATATAATTAAACAACCATAGTTGCTGTAATTCACAAATTAATTGTTGAGGGCAAATGGGTGGATTCTGGATAGCAGAGAAAACCAAATCAAAGTATGGATCAATATGAATAAAAGAGCCTCTTATTATTGTGATAGGTTTTTTTGCCAGAAGTTTCATATGCATTGTTTTTATTGTGACCTCTTTAGTAATCCCATTTCACAGATAGGAAAACTGAAACTCAGAGAAGTTAGATAAATTGGCTATGATCTTAGGTTTAAAAAGTAGGACAGCTGGGATTTAGCCTTTGATTTTAAAGATGATTGTAGATTTATCATTTGTTTTTATTTACCCACATTACTTTCTGTGTCTTTCTGTCATGTTTAACGTAGGTAGAACAGCCCTGGGTCTGAACTTCCACACTTTTCTTCCTTGTCTAAATTGATAAGATCAATAAACTTGGGTTGCAATTTTTACCCCGAGACACAAACCGGATAGGAAAACCAGAGCTCAGACAATTCTGAGAGTTAAGTAGCAATGAAAAAATTTTAGGGAGGTTCTGGAGACAAGGGGAATGATCTTAGGGTCTGAAGCCTAGAGATCACATTTCTCACTACTAGTTCATGAGTGCTAGAAAAAGCCATAGCAAGTAGAATGTCCCAGCACTATGAGCAAATTACATTACAATGTACAGAGGATGAGATTGGAGAGCCATCCATGCTGCTTTCTGGAATTCTTACTCTAAGGAGACTTGCCTGTTTTATAATGCCATAAGAGGTAGAAGAGAAATAATTGATTGCTTCAGTGTATTTTCTCTCGGGGGCATTTTTGCCATTTCTGCTTCAAGACTAATCAATTGATGAAGTCATGGCTGTGACAAAACTAAACTTCACATGTCTTAACAGATCTGCATGCATAGTAAGTTCTACCTAAATACTTGTGGCTGATGATAGAAAAGTGTGTTCATCTAGAAAGAGCCAGGGACTCGAATTAGGAAGAGCTAAGTTAACATCTTGTGTGTACCAATTCACTTTAAATTTTCAAATATTTCCTCATCTGTATATCAAGCTTAGAGCATTGCTTAGGGTGACAAAAGGAGGTAAGATTTATGAAATTACTGTTCGTATTTTTTCCATAAAAATTCTTTGGTTTATTCGTTTTGGGTCATATATGTTACATATTGCTAAAATCAAGACTAAATCTACACCCAGTAGTTTCAATGCTTGGGTTCTATTTGCAGATTGTCAAAGAAGTCTCTTCCGACAATCCATTTGATAGAACTGCAATACATTTTAGTTGCCACTTGACTTCTTAGGGGCTCTGTTGCCTTTATTTTGGGGACGCTTTACAAAGAGGAGTAGAAATTAAAATATTTTGCAGCTGCTCTGGTTTCTGCAACAGAAACCAGGAAGGCAGTCATCTTTACAGTTTCCGCTTCCTACCTGCCACCTCTAGTCGTTCTCCTGCTCAGTGAATCGCTACATTTCTACTTCCTTGGTACCTATCTTAGCCCTCTTGCACTTTCATAAGGATCTTCAAAATTGTCTTTCTATTTCCAGTTTTATTGCCTGCAAGACACTTCCTTACATTGAAAGTAAAGTGATCACTTAAAGAGCACATGAAAAATACAATGACCACAAGGGTCATGAAAACTCCTTAGCTTAATATCCTTACACAGCTTCTCTTTGCTTTTAAGATAAAACTCCTAAACATCATTACAAGACCCTCTATAGTCTGACCCTGCTCATTTCATCACTTTACCTCTCCATCTTACTCTCTGCTCCAGCTCTACTAAACTCCCTGTTCTATGAACTTCCCCTGCTCCCCCTGCCTATGCTGTTAGACACTTTTGTTCTCTCTACTCTTCAGGTCCTGGAGTAAATGTCACTTCGTGGAGTGGTTCACTAAGCCTGAGACCAGTGGAAAACCCTCTGCTACACTCTCCTTTATCTTCCTGTACTTCCTCTATTATAGTGTTCCATGCTTTCCACATGTTTAGAACTCAAAAATTCTCCACTGAAAGAAGAATTGGTGAATATGCAAGTTCACTTCCTGATTTTTAAACAGTTTGTATTTTTCTCTCACTTCAGAGATCATCAGTGCCTCAAAGAATTAAAATGGGGACAGTTCAGTCAACAGAGTGACAATATTTTTCTATCTCTAGATCTCCTTGTTCTCAAGAATTGAATAAATAAGTGAGTGAATGAACGAATTTATATGAGTAATACTCAACAGCAGACTTTGCTAGTTCAATTCTCTCTTTCCAGTGAGTCATGACATATGCTCAAATACAGACCAAATAGATCATCAGTGACACAAAAACATACATTTTTGGTTCTAGTGACCAAGCTGAGAAAGTAGAGACTCAAGTTCTTCTGTGACAAGCAGAAGAGTGAATGAGGTCCTTTCATTTACCTTCCCTGACCCTGCTTTGTATCTCTGGCCCCTCAGGTTTGAGTTGGAAAAGATCTGGCTGCATAGAAAGATGTAAGGCTGAGTTAATTTATAAGATTGTAGACATCTAGAGAGTTGATTTAATTGAAAGATATAATTACCAGGTGTTGAAGGCAAAGGGGTTCATTAATTTCACAGACACTCTGTTGACTGAACTGTCCTCATTTTAATTTTTCATGACACATCAAGGAGGAAGACAACCGTGAGTCATCAGAATGGACCAATCCTGGTCTTGCAGGCACTTACATCCCACCCCAGGGGCAAGTAATCTTTCAGAAGTAGAAGGCTAAGTTGTTTTCTATTGTTCAAAACTCCTCTTTGTAAAATTCTATCATAATCCTCCATCTACCCTTTGGGCTCCATGAAACCCTTCATAATCTGGCCTTTGTTTACTTCTCCTACCTTAATATTTGATACCCTTCCCCATTCCTGTTCTGTTTGAAATATTTTGAACGAATAGTAAAACTAATAATTTTTATTGGTATAATAATCATTTTAATTATTACCACTGCTGTTAGTATTTACTACACTCTTAGTATGCACAAAATACTGCTATATGCACTGTATTCACATCAGCTTATGCAGTCCTCCTGACTGCTGTGGTAGGTGCTGTTCTCATTTTAAATGTGAGAAAAATGAGTATGGGACCAGTCAAATTACTTTCCCCAAATCAAGCACCTAATGAAAGCAAACCGTAAGTTGTATGGAGGACCAAACTCTGTCTTTTAAAATGCAAGGGTTTTTGTTGTTGTTATTGAATCCTATCCTACATTCGTCTGTGCATTCTTTGAGGGCAATTGGTGTGTCTCCAATAGCCAGCAGAGTGCTTAGCACTTAGAAGGCCATCAAGGAATCTGCTGGGTGAAGAACAAAGGAACTTTCCTTTCTTTACTCAATTATAGCAGTGCTAGCATCTAGGAGAGAAAGTTTGGCTATATAGTCGTCGTCGTAGCCCAGTTAGAGATGGAAATGGCAGTACTTCCTAAAACAAATGTCTCAAAGGAACAGGGTCCTTGCAGCCAAGTCCACAGAAATGCTCAAAGTAGGATCAGCACAGAATTATTCAAGGACATACTGAGCAGCTTGATGGAAAGAGCTTTGCACACTATTCTGCTTGTCTTGGTCATACAAGCCAGGTATTCTTACTTTAATAATACACTTTTTCCCCCCCCTTGAGACAGAGTCTCACTCTGTCACCCAGGCTGGAGGGCAGAGGCCTGATCTCGGATCACTGCAAACTCTGCCTTCCGGTTTCAAGCGATTCTCTTGCCTCAGCCTCCTGAGCAGCTGGGATTACAGGCAACTGCCACCAGCCCAGCTAATTTTTGTATTTTTAGTAGAGACAGGGTTTCACCATGTTGGCCAGGATGGTCTCGAACTCCTGACCTTGTAATCCACCCACCTCGGCCTCCCAAAGTGCTGGGATTACAGGCGTGAGCCACTGTGCACAGCTGATAATATAATTTTAAAACATAGACATACCAATATTCCTTGAGATATATAAGGTCATCTTATATGCATACAATTAGGAGGTACTCTTGATATTTGCCTGCAGTTTAAAAGATTAACAATAAAAATAGTAATAGTAGTGAAAATAATAAAAATAGTAACACTTTATTACATGTCTACTCTATATCTGATGCTATCCAAACATTACCTGTAGTCTCACAAGAACACTATTAAGCAGAAATTAATATTAGCTCCATTTGACAGAGGAAGAAACTGAGAAATAGCTTGCCCAAGATTAGCTGTAACTTGAAAGAGCAAGAATTCAAATTTAGTTTGTTCTGACTCCAAATTATTTTCATACTGTTTCTAAGTAATTCTCGAAACATCAACATATTTTATCTTAATTTTTAAATAGATTATTACGTGTGGCTATTAATTAAAGGCTTATTTCACAGAGAAGAGTATAAGGATTTACAGTCAAAATATAGAGGCTATTTTGGAGGGAAAAAAATTAGCTTGAGTTTCATGTCCTTGATATTGCTGGCCAAAATTAGCCACATACCTCAGACTACATTGGAGGCAGACAGTTCAATTAACCAAATATGGGGGAAAATAGCATTGATTAAGTAGAAATCTTAAAAAGTGGTTAATTACATTTCCTGGATAACTGAAGACATTTTGTATTTCAGCCCATCTTAATGAAAATCTAAATATATCAGGCCCTTTGCAGAGAACAGATCACAGTGCCTTTCTCTGTGTCCTTGAAGTTTATTTCATCGGGTTTCTCAGAACATATATACTGCATTCTTCAGTATCTCTGCTATAATTGTGATATTTAGTAATGATTCCTGATTCCACAGGAGAGATTGTTTCCTAAACGTTTGTAATCATTTCATGGTATGACATCACAACACTTGAAAACTTGTGTCACACTCAGGCATCTCTAACAACTGGAAATTTATATAATTTCAATTTCATTCTTCTTAACCTCATCAATGTCTTGTTCTGAACTTGTCTCTGTCTTATCCTGAACTTCATTTAAGTCGTTTTGGGGTAACAGACATAGGGTTGTAAATGATTTCCTGGAAGGGAGACTGAGCACAGCCAATCCCCAGGGAGATGCCCAAAACTTCTAAACCCTTGTAGTTAATTTACACAATAGATTCTTGGCATTCATACATTTTCTCTTTCTACTGTAGTAGTTGTGGTTATTTTTAATTTTTCTCAGCTTATATTTAGAGTATATTAGTTCCTGTGGTTTCAAGCCAAATGTATAATTTCAACAATCAATAAGTGTAGATACGGTGACATTAATATCAGTGCCCAAATCCCAGTCATTCTGAGCCTACTCTACTGTGTTCCCTCAGCCCTGCTTTCAGCAGGATAGTGATGTTTCTTACGGGTTTAGGAGAAAGTTCACTTATTTTCTATTGTTGGTATTCTTCAAGGCTTCTTCCCACTGCCCCTGCTTCACTGGGCATAGTCACCCTTACCTGCTGATTACCCAAGCCCACAGAGCCAGTGAGCTACACTTTAGTAAGCAGTAGACTACTGAGAGGAAAGAACTTGTCTACAATTCAGACTGTATCAGATGGACTTCAGAGCAGAGTCTCTTGAGCCTGGTGTCTCTCAGGTTTTGCCTGAGCACCATTTCCACATTTTCTGTTTTGCTTAGGAGTTCAAATCTGATTCCTTCACAGGGTGGAAAGAACATATGCCGTCTCATCCATTGTCTTCCTCTTCCCCCAGATGCTTCGAAGGAAGATAAAGAAAACCAACAGAGATAATAAGCTGCTCCTCCTTCATTTAGCCCATCTCACTGTTGACTTCTCCAGAGAAGATGCTGTAACAGAGTTTGAAGAACAAGATCTTTCTTGGAAATCAACACCTGTGAAAGAAAGAGGGTATAAGCAGAATTGTGCAGAGAAAGAAGGTGAACCCCAGTGTAGGCCCAACAGTGCATCAACTATTGATGTGGCAAACAGCAAAGTGAATGTTGCTTATCTGACTTTCTACATTGGACCTGTATGGGTAGGCAATTATATCCCTGCCTGGGTGAGTCACTATATGTAGCATCCCCAAGAAGGGCATGACCTCATCAAGGTAGTTTTCTGCAGTTGAGACAGACCATGAAGATGTCAGATGGAGCTGTGTACTGACAATACTCCTTGTAATAGAACAGCTACCCCTTCCTTGTTTCTTTGGCCCTCAAACAAAAAAGACCCATGCAGTTCTTTGGATAGAAATAAATATATAGATATTTGGGTGCTGCCTAAATCTTCTCCCAGAAGCATCTGAGCCCTCAGTTTCCACTGAGGTAAATTTAAAAATTGACTTTTTATTAAATTTAAGAGGGACACATTCAAAGACCTCTCTTTGAAAAACATGAAACGTGCACTACAGAATTCCTAACATTTACAGTAAGTGAAAGGACAGCCCATCTCAGTGATCACCCAGAACTGTGATTGTCCATGTCCTACCCAGACATAGGGTGGAGCCAGAGAACAGTGGTCCACTTAACCAGGCTTGAGCCTGGATTACAATGTTAGAATACCTAGTACAAAGAGATCAGGAGTGGAGTGTTGAAATATACATTACAAAGAGAGAAAGCTGGGGAGCACAAGTGTTCAGAGTCAGATTGCTAAGTCAAGGTCATACATACCTACAATTGGAGATGAGAGGGACGGAATCATTTCAAGATGGAGAAATGTTGCTTGAAGCAATATAACACCAGAATGGCAAATTCTAACAAGATTACCTGAAATGTTTTGGCCTCTATCTTGACTTTCATTGGTCTAGTTTCAGCAGTAACATTGGTATAGTCTAACATTTTTAGGAACATACTATGTACAAGGCACTGTGTTGAATCCAGTATATATATTATTTTATTCATCTTTAATATAAACCTATGATTTGGGAGTTATTATGTCCATCATACAGGTGCATGAATTGATTCTCATTTACGTTAAGAATTTTCCCTAAGTCAACAGCTAGTAAACAGTATGACTTCTCTTCTCAGCCAGGTTCTACTGGACCCAAAAGGTACAAAAAAAGACCGACAATTGTGAGTCAGAGTGAAGATTTGGGTTAAATACAAGAAGCATTAAAATGATAAGAGTCATCCAAGCACAGAATTGGCTATCCTGGTGAAGATCTCTCCATCCCTGGAAGGGTTCCAACAAAGATAGGTGGCCATCTGTTATGCACATGGCAGAGGCACATTCTGACTGGCTGTGTGTGGTTGAACTTATGATTTTACAATACTCTTTCCAATCCGGAGGCTCTAATCTTAAATCCCTGGTAACCCCTGCAATTTCCATTGCAATCCTCTTTCTGAGGCATTATACAGCTGACATGCTTCTCTAATATTTTGGCTTTCTCTTGATGTAGAGTGGATATTTACAGTTAGCAATAAAATTTGGATACTTTATACTTTAATACAATTTGTACAGGAAAAAAATAGATGCTTAACTATACACTATGCCAGCATAACCAAGATAAAACTGGAACTTGCTAGTGTTTGCCTCTGTCCGGTGTCACATTCAGAAGAAATTCTAATTTAATATGAACAAATATTTGAAAATTGAAAAGGCTTTTTAAATCTGCAATTAAGTTTCAAAAAAATAAAAATTTACCAAACGTAATACTAAGGAAAAGAGTAACTGCTTAAAACAATTTTCAAAATGTATTTTCCTTAGACCTCAAATGAATGATAGCTGTCCAATAAATATTCTTTTCAAAAGCCCCAACCTCTTCAAACTCCACTCCATGCCAAACTTTCCCACTCTCTTATGAGTCTATCATTTTGCCCTAAGAGCACCTCTCCTCTCTTTCTTGTTTAAAACAAGTCAATGAATGTTTCTTCTTCCTCCAATTCAACGTTTCACTCATTAACTCTTAGAAGGCAGAAAAGAAGGGTCTGAATATTCATGCTTTATTATTAAACTTTAGTGATATCTTTACAGACTCCATCAAAGAGGATAATATGTCTATTGCGCCACCTGTAGTTTCTTATCATCTACCACCTGAACCCCTTCTTCCTGAACATTCTTCTCATACTCCTACAGTGGGGTCATGTGAGATCTCCTAGAGGCTCATCTTTGACTGTATCCATTAAAGTTACTTCTAAACAGCCCAGGTATGAGTAACTAAAACCGAAGTCCAGAGTAGCAATCATGTTGTTTTCAGGTTCGGTGACCTCCCAATCCTGGTTCTTTTCCTCCTAAGACAGGGGAAAAAAAAATGGAATGTCTATCAAGCTTGTTGCCCCATGGTCAGAGTGCCTCTCCTGATGTTTCTCTTCATCTTTAGTTTGTCCTTGACATTATCTTTTCCATGCTAGGGCCTAGAGTTGACCAGGCAGCATCATCCCTTGGGACTGATTTTATCATAGTGGAAGCAGCTTAGGAGGTGCAGCTTCTGGCTGTCCCTGAAGCATCTGCTTTTGGAGTTGAAACCACTTACCTGTGCCTACCTGGGCCATGCTTTGCAGGATCCAAATTCAGGAGGCTGTAACATGCCCTTAGCACCTCATATTCTCACGTATTACCTAGAGTTTTAGTCTGAGTTTTGCTATTTCATTTGTTCCCAGGGAAACATTATGGTCACCTTTTTTTCCTTTTTCCCCCTTTATCTAATTGGTTTTAGTAACAGCAAGAAGTCAGTCATCTACTCATATAGGCGGTGAAGTCTGAAATAGTTTTTTAACTCTTGGCTATAAATTGCTACTGCGCTGACCTGATCTAAGGAGTTTCTGATCCTCCAAGCCATCTTCCACCACCTGCTGCCCAATTACCAGCTACAGATCTCCCTCCAGTCTAGAAGAGAACACAGCTTATAATTTACTTTTCCATCAATGTGCAGATATCAACTAAACACACACATTTCAGCCCCTGTTCACTATTTCTAGGAGTTTCAATCAGGCAGTTCACCAGGAAAATAGGTTGCAAAAAGTGCATAAATAAATCCTAATCCAGGACACTATAGACTCTTAATTGCCAACATCTCTCCTCTTCCCTGCACCTCTTGGTTCACTGCAAGTTTACACACAACTCAATGTTTCATTTGTTTGCTTTTTTATTCCCACATTGTCATTATCATGTTCCCTGCACATTCAAGTTTCTTAGAGTAATAGTAGACTTGGGGTTATTTTGGTACAAGAATTATAACTTTACAAATATCATATAATTAAAGATTAATCCTGACACAGGCTATCAGGTCTTCCCATTTAACAGCTGAAGTCATGCTGCTCTGTGGCTCTCTCAAAGACAGTTTATAATTCATTAAGCCAACTTTCAAATTATGAAATTTTTGATGAATTGTTTTTAATTTTGGTGAGTCACAGAGTGTTAAATATTGTGCATAAAGTGAGACTTACTGATACTTTATATGACCGTATGTCTAATTTGTGGAATTCAAATTCACATAAAATGCCTATAACACAGATTCTACAATGTGCGTGATGGAGCATCATGGAGCTGGAGCTTAATTCTCAGGGATTTTGTCTCAAAAATCTGTTCCAGGAAAAAGTCTTGAATTAATCCATGATGTCTTCTACTGACTACCTCTTTCTTTTGAGAAAGATCTATAATTCTTTCAGATATTGAACATCCATAGAAACCAGGTTAAAACAATAGACATGTCTAGCCTAAAATTTACTGCAGTAGCCATGGAAATGCATGGCTCAAATCTCCTGCAGAAGAGAGAGTGGAGAAGCAATGTTGACAGATAGCCCCAGTGGCTGCTCTAATGAATGTCCAGCACCTCTGATGCCACGCTTTTCATGGGATACTCCCAGCCGATGACTGAGGACAATGAAGAGGCTAATGCAGAGTCCATTTCTGTGCATAGCAGGACTCCTCTAACAGGTGATTTGGCCCTTCTTGGAACCTCCGTCAGTCACTTAATTTGAGACTATTCTTACCCAATCCTCTTTCCAAATCCTTTCATTCTCTTCTTCTCTGATGTCAGACCCGCCATCCCAATTGGAAAGCTCTCCCTGCCTTCTCCTGCTTCCTCCCCTTTACCCTTCCTAGATATTTCTCCTCCAATAAATCTTTTGGAGAGCTAATCTTATCTTTCCTTCTCCTGCTGTGCAGTCATGTTCTTTTGAATTACTCAGTTTAGTAAACATCCACTTTTTTTTTTTTATTATTATACTTTAAGTTCTAGGGTACATGTGCATAATGTGCAGGTTTGTTACATATGTATACTTGTGCCATGTTGCTGTGCTGCACCCATCAACTCGTCAGCACCCATCAACTCGTCATTTACATCAGGTATAATTCCCAATGCAATCTGTCCCCCCACCCCCTCCCCATAATAGGCCCCAGTGTGTGATGTTCCCCTTCCCGAGTCCAAGTGATCTCATTGTTCAGTTCCCACCTATGAGTGAGAACATGCAGTGTTTGGTTTTCTGTTCTTGCGATAGTTTGCTGAGAATGATGGTTTCCAGCTGCATCCATGTCCCTACAAAGGACACAAACTCATCCTTTTTTATGGCTGCATAGTATTCCATGGTGTATATGTGCCACATTTTCTTAATCCAGTCTGTCACTGATGGACATTTGGGTTGATTCCAAGTCTTTGCTATTGTGAATAGTGCCGCAATAAACATACGTGTGCATGTGTCTTTATAGCAGCATGATATATAATCCTTTGGGTATATACCCAGTAATGGGATGGCTGGGTCATATGGTACTTCTAGTTCTAGATCCTTGAGGAATTGCCATACTGTTTTCCATAATGGTTAAACTAGTTTACAATCCCACCAATAGTGTAAAAGTGTTCCTATTTCTCCACATCCTCTCCAGCACCTGTTGTTTCCTGACTTTTTAATGATTGCCATTCTAACTGGTGTGAGATGGTATCTCATTGTGGTTTTGATTTGCATTTCTCTGATGGCCAGTGATGATGAGCATTTTTTCATGTGTCTGTTGGCTGTATGAATGTACTCTTTTGAGAAATGTCTGTTCATATCCTTTGCCCACTTTTTGATGGGGTTGTTTGTTTTTTTCTTGTAAATTTGTTTGAGTTCTTTGTAGGTTCTGGATATTAGCCCTTTTTCTGATGAGTAGATTGCAAAAATTTTCTCCATTCTGTAGGTTGCCTGTTCACTCTGATGGTAGTTTCTTTTGCTGTGCAGAAGCTCTTTAGTTTAATTATATCCCATTTGTCAATTTTGGCTTTTGTTGCCGTTGCTTTTGGTGTTTTAGACATGAAGTCCTTGCCCATGCCTATGTCCTGAATGGTACTACCTAGGTTTTCTTCTAGGGTTTTTATGGTATTAGGTTTAACATTTAAGTCTCTAATCCACCTTGAATTAATTTTCGCATAAAGAGTAAGGAAAGGATCCACTTTCAGCTTTCTACTTATGGCTAGCCAATTATCCCAGCATCATTTATTAAATATGGAATCCTTTCCCCATTTCTTGTTTTTCTCATGTTTATCAATGATCTGATGGCTGTAGATGTGTGGTATTATTTCTGAGGACTCTGTTCTGTTCCATTGGTCTATTTCTCTGTTTTGGTACCAGTACCATGCTGTTTTGGTTACTGTAGCCTTGAAGTATAGTTTGAAGTCAGGTAGCGTGATGCCTCCAGCTTTCTTCTTTTGACTTAGGATTGTCTTGGAGATGCCAGCTCTTTTTTCATTCCATATGAACTTTAAGGCAGTTTCTTCCAATTCTGTGAAGAAACTCATTGGTAGCTTGATGGGGATGGCATTGAATCTATAAATTACCTTGGGCAGTATGGCCATTTTCATGATATTGATTCTTCCTATCCATGAGCATAGTGTGTTCTTCCATTTGTTTATGTCCTCTTTTATTTCACTGAGCAGTGGTTTGTAGTTCTACTTGAAGAGGTCCTTTACATTCCTTGTAAGTTGGATTCCTAGGTATTTTATTCTCTTTGAAGCAATTGTGAATGGAAGTTCATTCATGATTTGGCTCTCTGTTTGTCTGTTACTGGTGTATACAAATGCTTGTGATTTTTGCACATTAATTTTGTATCCTAAGACTTTGCTGAAGTTGCTTATCAGCTTAAGGAGATTTGGGGCTGAGACAATGGGGTTTTCTAAATATACAATCATGTCATCTGCAAACAGGGACAATTTGACTTCTTCTTTTCCTAACTGAATACCCTTTATTTCTTTCTCTTGCCTGATTGCCCTAGCCAGAACTTCCAACACTATGTTGAATAGGAGTGGTGAGAGAGGGCATCCCTGTCTTGTGCCAGTTCACAAAGGGAATTTTTCCAGTTTTTGCCCATTCAGTATGATATTGGCTGTGGGTTTGTCATAAATAGCTCTTATGATTTTGAGATACATTCCATCAATACCGAATTTATTGAGAGTTTTTAGCATGAAGGGCTGTTGAATTTTGTCAAAAGCCTTTTCTGCATCTATTGAGATAATCATGTGGTTTTTGTCTTTGGTTCTGTTTATATGCTGGATTACATTTATTGATTTGTGTATGTTGAACCAGCCTTGCATCCCAGGGATGAAGCCCACTTGATCATGGTGGATAAGCTTTTTGATGTGCTGCTGGATCCAGTTTGCCAGTATTTTATTGTGGATTTTTGCATCGATGTTCATCAGGGATATTGGTCTAAAATTCTCTTTTTTTGTTGTGTCTCTGCCAGGCTTTGGTATCAGGATGATGTTGGCCTCATAAAATGAGTTAGGGAGGATTCCCTCTTTTTCTATTGATTGGAATAGTTTCAGAAGAAACGGTACCAGCTCCTCCTTGTACCTCTGGTAGAATTCAGCTGTGAATCCGTCTGGTCCTGGAGTTTTTTTGATTGGTAGGCTATTAATTATTGCCTCAATTTCAGAGCCTGCTATTGGTCTATTCAGCGATTCAGCTTCTTCCTGGTTTAGTCTTGGGAGAGTGTAAGTGTCCAGGAAATTATCCATTTTTTCTAGATTTTCTAGTTTATTTGCGTAGAGGTGTTTAAAGTATTCTTTGATGGTAGTTTATATTTCTGTGAGGTCAGTGGTGATATCCCCTTTATCATTTTTTATTGCGTCTATTTGATTCTTCTCTCTTTCTTCTTTATTAGTCTTCCTAGCAGTCTATCAAGTTTGTTGATCTTTTCAAAAAACCAGCTCCTGGATGCGTTGATTTTTTGGAGGGTTTTTTGTGTCTCAATCTCCTTCAGTTCTGCTCTGATCTTAGTTATTTCTTGCCTTCTGCTAGCTTTTGAATGTGTTTGCTCTTGCTTTTCTCGTTCTTTTAATTTTGTTGTTAGAGTGTCAATTTTAGATCTTTCCAGCTTTCTTTTGTGTTTATTTAGTGCTATAAATTTCCCTCTACACACTGCTTTAAATGTGTCCCAGAGATTCTGGTATGTTGTATCTTTGTTCTCATTGGTTTCAAAGAACATCTTTATTTCTGCCTTCATTTCGTTGTGTACCTAGTAGTCATTCAGGAGCAGGTTATTCCGTTTCCATGTAGTTGAGCGGTTTTGAGTGAGTTTCTTAGTCCTGAGTTCTAGTTTGATTGCACTGTGGTCTGAGAGACAGTTTGTCATAATTTCTGTTCTTGTACATTTGCTGAGGAGTGCTTTACTTCCAATTATGTGGTCAATTTTGGAATAAGTGTGATGTGGTGCTGAGAAGAATGTATATTCTGTTGATTTGGGGTGGAGAGTTCTATAGATGTCTATTAGGTCTGCTTGTTGCAGAGATGAGTTCAATTCCTGGATATCCTTATTAACTTTCTGTCTCGTTGATCTGTCTAATGTTGACAGTGGGGTGTTGAAGTCTCCCATTATTATTGTATGGGAGTCTAAGTCTCTTTGTAAGTCTGCAAGGGCTTGCTTGATGAATCTGGGTGCTCCTGTATTGGGTGCATATATATTTAGGATAGTTAGCTCTTCCTGTTGAATTGATCCCTTTACCATTATGTAATGGCCTTCTTTGTCTCTTTTGTTCTTTGATGGTTTAAAGTCTGTTTTATCAGAGACTAGGATTGCAACCCCTGCTTTTTTTTGTTCTCCATTTGCTTGGTAGATCTTCCTCCATCCCTTTATTTGGAGCCTACGTATGTCTCTGCATGTGAGGTGGGTCTCCTGAATACAGCAGACTGATGGGTCTTGACTCTTTATCCAGTTTGCCAGTCTGTATCTTTTAATTGGAGCATTTAGTCCATTTACATTTAAGGTTAATATTGTTATGTGTGAACTTGATCCTGCCATTATGATATTAACTGGTTATTTTGCTCATTAGTTGATGCAGTTTCTTCCTAGCCTCAATGTTCTTTACATTTTGGCATGTTTTTGCAATGGCTGGTACCGGTTGTTCCTTTCCATGTTTAGTGCTTCCTTCAGGGTCTCTTGTAAGGAAGGCCTGGTGGTGACAAAATCTCTAAGCATTTGCTTATCTGTAAAGGATTTTATTTCTCCTTCACTTATGAAACTTAGTTTGGCTGGATATGAAATTCTGGGTTGAAAATTCTTTCCTTTAAGAATGTTGAATATTGGCCCCCACTCTCTTCTGGCTTGTAGAGTTTCTGCCGAGAGATCTGCTGTTAGTCTGATGGGCTTCCCTTTGTGGGTAACCCGACCTTTCTCTCTGGCTGCCCTTAAGATTTTTTCCTTCATTTCAACTTTGGTGATTCTGGCAATTATGTGTCTTGGAGTTGCTCTTCTCGAGGAGTATCTTTGTGGCGTTCTCTGTATTTCCTAAATTTGAATGTTGGCCTGCCCTACTAGGTTGGGGAAGTTCTCCTGGATGATATCCTGAAGAGTGTTTTCCAACTTGATTCCATTTTCCCCCTCACTTTCAAGCATCCCAATCAGACGTAGATTTGGTCTTTTTACATAATCCCATACTTCTTGCAGGCTTTGTTCATTTCTTTTTCTTCTTTTTTCTTTAGATTTCTCTTCTCGCTTCATTTCATTCATTTGATCCTCAATCACTGATACTCTTTCTTCCAGTTGATCAAGTTGGTTACTGAAGCTTGTGCATTTGTAACTTATTTCTCGTGTCATGGTTTTCATCTCTGTCCGTTCGTTTATGGTCTTCTCTGCATTAATTATTCTGGTTATCAATTCTTCCACTCTTTTTTCAAGATTTTTAGTTTCTTTGCACTGGGTACATAATTCCTCCTTTAGCTCTGAGAAGTTTGATGGACTGGAGCCTTCTTCTCTCATCTCGTCAAAGTCATTCTCCGTCCAGCTTTGATCCTTTGCTGGTGATGAGTTGCGTTTCTTTGGAGGGGGAGATGCGCTCTCATTTTTTGAATTTCCAGCTTTTCTTCCCTGCTTTTTCCCCATCTTTGTGGTTTTATCTGCCTCTGGTCTTTGATGATGGTGACGTACTGATGGGGTTTTGGTGTGGGTGTCCTTCCTGTTTGTTAGTTTTCCTTCTAACAGTCAGGACCCTCAGTTGTAGGTCTGTTGGAGATTGCTTGAGTTCCACTCCAGACCCTGTTTGCCTGGGTGTCAGCAGCAGAGGCTGCAGAAGATAGAATACTGCTGAACAGCGAGTGTACCTGTCTGATTCTTGCTTTGGAAGCTTCCTCTCAAGGGTGTACTCCACCGTGTGAGCTGTGGGTGTCGGTCTGCCCCTAGTGGAGGATGTCTCCCAGTTAGGCTACTCAGGGGTCAGGGACCCACTTCAGCAGGCAGTTTGTCCGTTCTCAGATCTCAAACTCCATGTTGGGAGATCCACCGCTCTCTTCAAAGCTGTCAGACAGAGTTGCTTTTGTCTGCAGAGGTTTCTGCTGCTTTTGTTGTTGTTGTTGTTGTTGTTGTTTAGCTGTGCCCTGTCCCCAGAGGTGGAGTCTACTGAGACAGGCAGGACTCCTTGAGCTGCTGTGAGCTCCACCCAGTTCCAGCTTCCCAGCAGCTTTGTTTACCTACTTAAGCTTCAGCAATGGCGGGCGCCCCTCCCCCAGCCTCTCTGCTGCCTTGCGATTAGATCACAGACTGCTGTGCTAGCAATGAGGAAGGCTCCGTGGGCGTGGGACCCTCCTGGCCAGGTGTGGGATATAATCTCCTGGTGTGCCCGTTTGCTTACAGCACAGTATTGGGGTGGGAGTTACCTGATTTTCCAGGTGTTGTGTGTTTCTGTTCCCCTGGCTAGGAAAAGGGATTCCCTTCCCCCTTGCACTTCCCAGGTGAGGCAATGCCTCTCCCTGCTTCAGCTCTCGCTGGTCGGGCTGCAGCAGCTGACCAGCACGGATTGTCGGGCACTCCTCAGTGAGATGAACCCAGTACCTCAGTATATAATGCAGAAATCACCTGTCTTCTGTGTCATTCGCCCTGGGGGCTGGAGACTGGAGCTGTTCCTATTCGACCATCTTGCTCCACCCCCAACTTTTAAACTATATTGTCCAAAGAACATAATGGTGACCTCAAGTGGTCTACAGTGTTCCTCTGAACCTAGTGGCCCATGGATGGACCTATGGCACATGGTCACATCTGAGGATCACTCCGGGACCACTGTGGCTCATATTGGATCAATATCTATCCCATGTGCCATATGACCATCAGTTTGGCAGTCATGATGAAAACACATTGTTTGCTCCATTTCAAGATGAGGATTTGAGCTGTGTTGAAGCTGAGCATTGCACTTTTTATCCTAAATCCAAGATGAGTTTTCCATAATGAACACAAACAATATTTTATTACTCCATTGTAATACAATGTTTTTTTTGTTTGTTTGTTTTTGTTTTGTTTTTTTTTTTGAGGCAGAGTCTTGCTCTGTCGCCCAGGCTGGAGTGCAATGGTGCAATGGCGCTATCTCCACTCACTGCAAGCTCTTCCTCCCGGATTCATGCCATTCTCCTGCCTCAGGCTCCAGAGTAGCTGGGACTACAGGTGGCCACCACCACGCCTGGCTTATTTTTTTTATTTTTAGTAGAGACAGGGTTTCACCATGTTAGCCAGGATGGCCTCGATCTCCTGACCTTGTGATCAACCCACCTCAGCCTCTCAGAGTGCTGGGATTACAGGCGTGAGCCACCACACCCAGCCTACAATGTTGTCTTTATAAGAAACTTTGATCTGATATCTTAAAAGTGAAATGTATATCTTATTCTGTGGTCATCTGTAATACTTGAAATGAAGGTGTGCATTAAAAAATACCAGTTTTTGTACTTTTTCAACAATTGCTACATACCCTTTCCTTTCTCTCTCCAAACTTGCTATTTATTTCATACTCAGTGTTCATGAATGCTTATATTGTTCTCAATCCCTCCACACATTTTACTAGATCCTTCCTTCTATCTCAAGAGAAGCCCTGTTTTTTCCAGTGTAAACAGAGCTAGCATTTTTGTTTTTCATTTCACACTTTACTCATTGCCGTTTTTTCTTAGGAAACAAAATTTGAGGAAAAATGTCAACATTATGTATGAACAATTGTCTTTTTTCCCTGTCTTTACCTAAGTAAATGATTACCCACATCTAAGTGCTTTTACTGTAGCATCTTCTCATACTCCTAGCATCCTTTATGCCTGTGAAAAACTCAGACTGACTTTTGGTTCCTTCCAAGTGAGGAAATCATGAAACTAGCCCAAACATTAGCAATTCAGCACCTTTCGTGATGAAAAATCTTTTCATCCAAGAAAATTTAGGAGGCAGCAGAATGTCTGGCCTTGTGGCTAATTCAGCAGTGATCTCACATTCACACTACTGAGGTCTGGCAGCTCAGCTGGGAGTTGGCTAAGGCTAGAAGAGAAAGAAGTACATCCCTGCAGGCTAGTCATGGTCCCCCTCCTGCTATCCCTCCCTACTTTACACCCCATAATCAATCCTGGCCACTATTGCCAGCTTGCTACCACCTAGCCTGAATTGGTATTCTTCCTACCTTACTAGTCCGCACTTAGATTTATGATTTATTTAGAATTGGATTACATCAAGGCTCAAGGCCAAGGCTCCATAATCCGTCACCGTCTCCAATGTGGCCAAACACAAACATTTGTTTTAGCTGCATCAGCATCCCTAAACCCTGCCGAAAGGATACCCATTGTTAATCGCTATAGCAACTACATCCTTTTGTGTTTTTTTCTTCCCTAACTGCAACCTCTTTGCCTCCCTCCTTTCTTATTCCAAATGAAAGCGTTGACTTCATCAAGTAATAGATATTCATAATTTAACAGAATGGTGGCAAGTCTAAGTTATGCTGTTGAAATACATCACACCCAGGGTTGCTTTGCTATTTGTTTTTGTGCTGAATATCAGCAAGCGTTTTGAGTTATGGGTCTTTCACACATATAAGGAGGAGGAAGGAGATATATGTAATTGTCACCGATATTGATGATGGCTTCTAGCCTGCTGAGTAAAGTTCCATGCAGCAGAATTAGGGTGTTTCTTCTTTAACTACTGTTCACGTCTTTTATATTTTATTATTGTTTATTAATACTAGTGAAAAGGGCTACATTTGATATCTCAATGGTTCGTCAAAGTTAACAGAAAGTAAATACTACCTCACCTAAACTTTACAATGTTTTGCCAAATGAGGATATTTATGCTCTGCTTTATTGTTGAAGAAACAGGCTCAGAAAAGTGAAGTAGTGAGCCTAAGCTCACAGAGTTTTTAAGGAATAAAGAGAGAACTGAAAGCCAATCTTCAGATTCTAAGCTGAGAGTTCCTTCTGCTACGCCATCATTACCTCCTGAGCAAAGGAGGCATCTATGTGGACCAATTAGCTCACACATCAATTTAAAACGGACTTCCTGAAGGGCAGCAAGGGTATATCTCAACGAGATACAGCTCTGTTAAGTTATACAAAAGGAGAAGTACAATGGGTTAAATAAGCAACACTTTTGAGGATCTGAGGCATGCCTAGGCATTGGAAAAATAAATCAAACAACAAATTATATAGAAAATGAAATGGATTGAGGAGCCCTAGCTTCTAGTCAAGCTCTGCTATTAACTCACTGCAAGCTATCTTTCTTCCCTGAGCTTTAGTTTCTTTGTGTGTAAAATGTGGGAGTTGAAATAGGTTATCTCTAAGCTTAAAAACTTTTAATATTGTCCAAGTCTCTCTTAAGCACACATTGCATGCTTAACCTTGAGGTTGACACCTTCAAGAGTAGAAACAGAAAAAAAATTGGTGTTTCTCTCCTTCATGTGATATAACTATTGTTCACGAGGCTCAGATAGTGTCACAAACACATACCACCAAACAAAACAATGGAAACAGTATTTAAGTGTTACATTTTAAAGTTAATATATAAGCACTGTAATTGGCCAAAAAAAAAAAAGGGAATTCAGAGAGAATCAGAATGATCAAGAAAAATATTTATGGTATAAGAAAAATCTCAGCTGAATGATTATGGGTAAGAGAAATTTGAAGGGTAGTGTATTGGTTGGTTCTTGTATTGCTATAAAGAAATACCTGAGACTGGGAAGTTTATAAAGAAAAGAAGTTTAATTGGCTCATGGTTCTGTAGGTTATACAGGAAGCATGATGCTGGTATCTGCTTGGCTTCTGGGGAGGCCTTAGGAAACGTACAATCATGGTGGAAGAAGAAGGGAGAGCAGGTACGTCACGTGGCAAAAGCAGGAGCAATAGAGCAAGAGGGGAGGTGCTACACACTTTTAAATGTCCAGATCTCATAAGAACTCACTCATTATCATGAGGCCTTTACTAAGGTGGGTGGTGCTAAACCATGTGATGTGGTTTGGCTCTGTGTCCCCACTGAAATCTCACCTTGAATTGTAATAATTCCCACATGTCAAGGGTGAGACCAAGAGAAGGTAATTGAAACACGGGGGTGATTTCCCCCATGCTGTTCTCATGATAGTGAATGAGTTTTCACAAGAGCTGATGGCTTTATAAGCATCTGGCATTTCCTCTGCTGGCACTCATTCTCTCTTCTGCCACGCTGTGAAGCGGTGCCTTCTGCCATGATTGTAAGTTTCCTGAGGCCTCCATAGCAATGAAGAACTGTGAGTCAATTAAGCCTTTTTCCCTTATAAATTACCCAGTCTTGGGTGTTTCTTCATAGCAGCATGAGAATGAACTAATATACTATTTATGAGAAATTCACTTCCATAATTCAATCACCTTCCACCAGGTCCCACCTCTAACATTGGGGATTACATTTCAATATGAGATTTGGACAGGAACACACATTCAAACTCTTAATATAACAGGTAGGAAAATGAAAGTCCATACCCAATGAAGAAGTTAATGTAAGTGACAGCTCAGTAGAGAGAGTGAACTAGAACATTTCCATCTAGCTATGACTACTGACTTCTCTGTACCATAGCTTTTCTTTGAACTTTTGAAATTGGACTAAAAGTAGTTACAGAGAAGACTAAAATAATCATCCGCCATTTACTCAACATTTAACTTTCAGAAGTTTATACAGAGAGAGGATGTAAAGAAAAGGAAAGAAGAATAGAAAAGAATAAAATATAAAACATAGCAAAATATGGAATTTTAATATTGTAAGGAGATATGATCCTATCTAATCCAATCAACTAAATACATATGGATAAAAGGGGGCCCCCAAAATGAAGTGACTCTTCAATGGCATACAGTAACCACAACCACAATGTACCCCACACACTCTGTGGTCCCCATTATGGTGTTCCTTAACTATTATGGAAGTAGTAAAAGAAAACCAGAAAAGAAGATAGACAAAAGTGAGTAAAAGGGAAGAGAAGGGTGAGGGGAGAAGGACCAGAAAAATATGCCAGTAGGAGTTCCCACAGAAGTCTGTGCTCACCCAGACATAGGAGGGCTAATTCAAAGCCACCCAGAACAGCAGGAAACTGGAATAAGGTTCCTGCTCTCTCCTTATTATGTTAAGTTCTTCCTCAAGTATTTAGATGACTGACAAGAAAAAGATGTCACCACAGTTAAAACTTCGTCTATTCATTTGTGTACTTCTGTCTGCAATGGGCCCCCAGTTTGGACAACTTCAGGTGACTAGGCCCTTGAGTCAGAACAAAGCCAATTTCAATGAATGGTGACTTAAACCACTGGTTCTCATTCTGAACATTAAATCACCTCGGACGATTATTTTTTTTAAATACTCAGTGCTATTTGTTTGTTTGTTTGTTTGTTTTTATTTCCCCTAATGTGCACCTAAGTTTGAATGTCTTTAGCTTAAGGGAAAAAAAATTAAATTCAGGGTAATCTCAGTCAGAATCAATATCAGATTATCCCATGCAGCTGTATCTAGAACATGAAGAGGTGCTTCAACAAACAGGTATGCAGATTAGGATTAGAGGAGTGTCCTGACAACTCACTCTCACACTGGGAAATTAAGTATTTTAGGGAGCTATGTATCCACATTCTGCGTGATCCTTCTTGTCAGCATTTAAGACCCTTCCAGAGATGATGAGTTTCCTAAGAAAAAAAACCATAAGAAACAAACACCAAAGCCTCCAGAAAACATTCCCCAAGAAGACAAAATCTCTGTTGAAAAGGACTACTGGGCTCAATAATAATCTGTTAGTTAATGTCTGAATTGCAAAATGTGTAGCCTGCTAAAGGTCACTTAGCCCTGGTGCTGACTGGTTTGAACCAAAAATATGAAATTATTCAAGCAGGAAATGGAGGCCTTGAGCGAACCTCAGCTGGTCAACCCTTTCAGTTTTCCAGTCTGGCCTAGCATTTAGCGGAGCAGGGCTGGCTTTTCTAGAGCCCAGACCCTGGGCCTAACTTGGACCTGTCTTTCTAAGAAGAGTGAGCATGAAAAAAGAGAAAGATGTTTGTGTCTGAATCAGAGGGTGAAGCAGGTTTCTGTGGGTCAGTGGAATTCTTCTCGCTGTATTTTGGGCTGAGAACCTCAGCACCTTAAAAAGAGCTGTCAATGCTTCTGAACTCTCATCCACTCTTAACTCTGGAGTCCCGATCTCTCTTCTGGGGAACGCTGACCTCAGTCAGCCTCCTTCAATCTAAAGAAAGGTGCACAGAAACTCTTTTCCCATGAACTGAACAGAAACATCATGGATGAAGGGGAATTATGACTGTACTTGAGGACATTCTGAAGGCAAAACATGCCAGCTCCCACCACGGCATGTGTAAGGATTCTCTTTCTGAAAAATTCTGAGTTTCATCTGTTGGTCAAATTGATGATGATGATTCTAAACTATTTGTAAATGCTTACTGTTTGCTGAGCACCATGCTGAGTATATATACACTAACTTGAGAACAATGAAAGCTTTACTATTAACGTGTATTTCATAAGTATTGAACTGGAAAACTGAACAAAATGTTTTGGAAGCACTCATTAGGGGGTGACCCATTTTTATAAGAAAGTTGTGGAGGGATAAAAGACATTTCACAGAGGCTATGATTTCTGCATTAGGCTTTGATGGTGAGGTATTAAGCTGGGCTGGGACTATTGGTAGAAACATGCTCATTAGAAGTGAGATTAGAAAGCTAAATCAAGATTTGTCAGATAATCCAACTAACTTGGAGAGATTGTCTAGCATGGCTTGGGAACACAGCTGGGGCAGCATAAACCACACTGGTCACCTCACTCCCTAAAACCCTTTCATGGCTCCCTGCTATCCTTAGTACAAAGCTCAAACTTCTTAACTTGTAATACAAGGCCTTCAGGATTTTAGTCTGTGTTTCTTTACCTAGACCCATCTTTTCCCTCATTAATGTTAGCTACCATTTAGGCCCATTCTTTTTGGTTTTTCAAACAGTTTGTGTGTTTGTCAATCCCTGCAGCTTCTAAGAGGCTTTTACATAAAATAACCATCCTCTTCAATCTTCATCTTGTTGATACCTACTCATCCTTGATATTTCAGTTTAGATAATCACTTTCTTAAAAGGACATTCCTAATTCTTCATATCAAGCTAGCTTTCCTCCTACTTCTCCTTTTATAGCATTTATTATCTTTAAAACTACTTTTTCTATCCCCACTAGACTTCAAAATAGATTGTGTCTTAGTTACCAGTGTGCCCTTATTACCTGGCATTTTCCCTAGCATCTAGTAGGTTTTCAGTAATACTTGTTTAAAAGAGAGGGCAAGGCAAGATTGCAAAGGATGTTGAATGTCAGGGTCAGGATATTATCCTATAGCTGGCAGGGATATGATGCAGATTGGTTTAAACTAGGAAGAATGCACTATTGAAACTGAGTACTGAGAGCTATCACTGTGTAGATGATGCTGGAACGAGTAGAGTCTGAGGCTTCTTGCATAGAGAAATGCCTTGACTATACATCTGATTTTAGAGGCCATATTAACCAATCTATCCCTGGACCAGAACCCTGTGTTGTTACTGCTTTTACTGCAGAAAATGATCCGCTTCAGCGTCCCTGCCCTATCATGGTCCCAACTGATAAGAAACAGCCAATCAGGTGAAGCAGGGATAAGGAAGGAAAAGGAAAAACTTGTTCTTCAATCACTTTCAAAATCTCCCCAATGCTTTGATTTGCTTTCAGAGAACACTTTAGCTCAACAAACAATTGCAAACTACTCAGTTGCAAGGTAAAATGAAAAGCCCACAGGCATTAATTATATAGAGAGATATTAAAAAAGAAGCTACTGCTTAATTATTGTTTGCAAATCTCGGTATTTAAATTGACTTATTTGCAAATGTCTGTTTAGAAATTGACTTTGTAATTATAAAGTCAGTGCAGGGATGTTTCAGGCCCTGGAGGAGTCTCTAACTAGGAATGATAATGTAACAGCCAGAGTGAGACATTGTGAGCTGCATTTTAATAACTAAAGGTGGTTGGCAGGGGGCTGAGAGGCTTAGTGGAAAATCCCTAAACTGGCAAATGAAGGGGCCAGGGTCTCCCTCCCTTGTTGGCAAGGAATCATTGGAGGAGACATGAGGGGGCAGGCAGGGAGCAAAGAATTTGAAGGTGGGTGAGGCCAGGAGTAACTGGGAGAGAGAACCAGAGTGTGTTGTGTTCTGTGTGAAAGGAGTCCTCCTTGAAACTAATTACAAAGGTTTCAGGAAATTAGCTAACACCAATAATGCTCTACCCAACCGTTGAAATCTAGAGGTACTATGGCAATATCATTTCAAACTGAACCGTGTCTCTCCAGAGTTCACATGCTCAAGTCCTAACCCTCAGCACTTCAACTTGTCTCAATATTTGGAAATAGGGTCCCTGTAGGTGTTATTAGTTAAGATGTGGCCATATAGAAATAGGTTGGGTCCCTAATCCAATATGATTGGCTTCCTTATAAAAATGGGGAAATGTGAATATAGACACACACACAAGGAGAATGCCATGTGAAGATGAAGGCAGAGATTAGGTCAATACTTCTACCAGTCAATAAATTCCAAAGATTGACGACAAGCTACCAGGAGCTAGGGGAAAAGATGTAACACAGAATCTTCCTTAGAGCCCTCATGAGGAACCAACCCTGCCAACACCTTGGTCTCAGACTTCTAAGCCTCCAGAATCGTGCAATAAGAAATTTCTATTGTTTGAGTTGCCCAGTTTGTGGTTCTTCGTAACCCTAGAAAACTGACACAGCTCACATATTGGACTCACAATGGACTCATCTATCTCTACGAAGAAATTGGAGAGGGACCAATCTAGAGCTAACAAGAGGTTTTTTCAAAATACTAGAGTATTAGACATGGAAGGGCCTGACCTCAAAACTATCTAGAATGATCAATGGGTCTTGAACATGGTTACATTTTGGAATTACCTGGGGAGTTTAAAAAAAGCCAATGCCTATATTCTATGCTCAGAGATTCTGATTTAATTAATCTGGGGTACCTCCTGGACATCAGGCTTTTAAAAGCACCCCAGGAGAGCTCATTTGTAGCCAAGGATGAGAATCAACCTTCTAGATTTTACATTATCTCCCTCATTTAATAGGAGAGGAAATTAAGGCTCAGAGAAGTGAAGGAATAATTGCCAAGGGTCACATTGTTAATAAGTGGAAGAAATGAGAAATGACCCAGACACTTGGACTTTCAGTTCACTGTTCTTCCCACGGAGCAGGATTTCTGTCCTCTTGACCCTGGATATAGAATGCATGTACTGATATCTGTTTCTTCAGCAGTCGTCTCATCCTAGGCAAATAGTGACCTTGGCCATTGATATTAAGGGAAAGTTGTCAACTCTCCATGTGCACAGTGAGTTTAGAAAACTATTTCACACATACCTCATCCTATTTCTTTATAGCATCTTTATAATATCAAGTGGGGCAAGTACGTTCCACCTGTTAAAGAAGATTAAGTACAGAGAGATGACACTGGCTCTCAAATTCCACTGTTGGTTAAAGACGGAACCAGGATTCAAACTTGGGCCTTTTAAAAACTATTCATTTATTTTTTTCACCACTTGCCCAATGAGAGTGAAGTTAAACTGTATTGGTCTAATCTTTGTTCAAATATTTCTAAACAACCTTGGCCATTTTCTGCTTTGATTCTACTTATGTCAATGTAATTCATTTACTCCGAAAAGATAAAAGACTTGCATGAACTTTGGGACTTCATCCAAATACATCGCAAGGCTCACAGTGGTGATGGAGAGTGTGGTCATCACAATGTTAGAGAAAGTAACACTAAAGAAGGGTCATATTCTCATTTTCCATTTAAAGATAGGTCTGTTCGCCTGCTTTAAAATGACCACCCTGGCCATTCTACTTATCCCCACCACTAATTGACACAGATATCAAATTAGTTATTTGATTCCTATTTGTAATCCTAGTTGCACACCGATTTTTTGTACTTATACAGATACAGGTTCAAGGTCCAAGTCTTGGATTTACTATTCATTAATTATGGAACTGTAGGAAAGTCAAATACTTTGAGTTTTAATTTTCTCAACTGTAGAATGGAAAGAGTAATGTCTATTCCTTGTCTGGTGAGTAAAGCTGAGACAGCCAAGTATAAAGAGGTCGTCAGAGAACCTCTGACTGGCCTGCACACTGGGAGAATGGGGTGGAGGCTCGGGAAGTTCACAATCTTTGTAAGGGGGAGGAGCCTGGCCTCTCCTGTTCCTGGGTGGTTACCTGGAATTCAATCTGTGAGATGAGGGCCTGTTAACAGAAACCTCTCTCGCTTTGCTGAATTTTTCTTTCCTTTTTACCCAATAAATTTCATTTTCCTCACCCATCAAACTGTCTGCGAGCCTAATCTTTCATGGTCATGTGACAAGGACCCCATTTTTAGCTGAACTAAGGAGACAGTCCTACAACAAAGTGACCTCGTGTAAATAATATTCCTTATACAGATGCACCTTGGCTTACAATGGGATTATATCCAGAAAAAAAGCAATCATGAATCAAAACATTGTAAGTTGAACCATTGTAACTCAGGGACTGTGTATATATATTATGCCCTCAATAATGTGAGTTTGAATATTTTCTTCCAGATAAGTAGCTAACAACAACGGTTTTAAAGCAATCAATGGTTTGCCCTGCTTTGGACTATTAGCTGCATTGTTCCTATTCCCAGGTCGTGTTTTGTAATTTCACCTTGTTTGTTTCTTTAAAGTTTTAAAGTCTTTGCTTCAGAAAGCTATCCAGGACTCCATTTGTTTGCATTGAGCCCCAGCTTTTTCTTACTAATTCTTCCAGTGACTTAAATTTTGCCGATGATCCAGTTTCCATCTCTTTCTTCTATGCTACTTCTCTGGAACATTACTAAGAACACTATTCATGCTCTGATTGCCTTCTGTGATTCTGCCTATTGCCTCACAGTAGGTCTCCCTGGTCTTGACAACCTGAAGAGGCTTGCGTTTTAGCTGTTTCTCAAAGAGCAAGAGCATGAATGGAGTAACAATAGTAGGATGAAAACCCTCAAGCTCTTCAGGAAGACTTATCCCTAGAGGGCAAAGAGCAAAGTAAAGAAGGTGGGAGACATATTGTTGAGGATCAAGTGCCCTGAATAACACTCTGGATCCATATTATAGGTCCAAAGCTCAAGTCTTAGCTCCACTATGCATTAATTATGGAACTGTAGGGAAGTCAAATACTTTGAGTTTTAATTT